>NC_056664.1:9550000-15322500 GCF_018350195.1 Panthera tigris
AATCCTTGAACAGGTAGGTTTTCCTTCTTTGCCAACATGGCCCCTTCCCACCTTCCTCTCTGAAAGAACGTGGGCCTTTCTGGGGGTCTGCCCCGGCCCTAAGCACCCCCAAAGTGCCTTGAAAATCATCCGGCTCCATCACGCTCTGTCCAGCTCTTCTGGTTACTGTCCTTCTCCGCTGAGAAACTGCTTCCCTCTCGGCCCCCAGCCTCCCACCTGCACAGCGAGGGCGCCGCCTTCTTCTTTAGGGTCACAACACGGCAAGGCATTAGCTTATAGTTGTAAAATGCTCCTGGTGATCTGCTTGTTAACACTATTTATGAAACTTAATTGATATTATCGTGGAGATTTAGATTTAAAAAATCACTTTGACGATTTGATATAAAGATTGATTAAAAAAAAAAAAAAACTTCATGGGTCACCTGACTCAGTCAGCTGAGGGTCCGACTTTGGCTCAGGTCGTGATCTCACAGCGCATGAGTTCTAGCCCTGCCGTCAGGCTCTGTGCTGACAGCTCAGAGCCTGGAGCCTGCTTCGGATTCTGTGTCTCCTCCTCTCTGCCCCTCCCCTGCTTCTGCTCTCTTTCTCTCCCTCTCTCTCAAACAAACATTAACATTTTTTTTTTAAAAAAGACAAAAAAAGAGGAAACATCATTATAAATGCAACAAAGCAGTCTGTAGTGTATAAAAAGTAGGGTCCTATCCAGCATATGTTTTTTTTTTATAACTTGCTCTTACACATAGTAATATACATTCCCCGCCCCCCCCCCATGTAATTAGGTATATTAGCTATCTGTTGCCATGTAGCAAATTAGCCCAAACTTTAGCAACTTAAGAACAACAATTTGTTTTCTCACACAGTTTCTGAGGGTCTAGAAGCATACCTCGGCTGGGGGTTCCAGCTCGGGGTCTGTCGTGAGGGTACAGTGAAGATGCCAGACAGGGCTGCAGGCATCAGAAGGTTGACTGGGGCTGAAATATTTGCTCCCAAACCCACAAGGCCTCAGACGGTTGCATGTGGGGTCTGCCCTGGCCTGCTTCAGACAGGACAGCTGGCTTCCCCTAGAGCGAAGGACCGGAGACAGAAAAGCTGCAAGGTCTTTTTTTTTTTTAAATGTCTATTTTGAGAAGAGAGTAAGCAGGGGAGGTGCAGAGAGAGGGGGGAGAGAGAATCCCAAGCAGTCTCCGTGCTGTCAGCACAGAGCCCGATGTGGGGCTCAAGCTCACAAACCGTGAGATCATGACCTGAGCCAAAAATCAAGAGCCTAATGTTGAAGGCGCCCCTGCGATGTCTTTTATAACCTAATCCCAGAAGGGACGGGTCATTACTTCTGGCATATTCTACTGATCATATGGACGGATTCTGGCACAGTATGGGCAGGGACTACAGGAGGGTTTAAATACCAGGAGGTATAGATCTTTGGTGGCCATTTTGGAGTCTGGCCCCTACTGTGTATGTTGTCCTAAAGGACTTCGGTTTCATGATCTCCCCTCCCTAGAACGGAGAGTGCGCGTGACAGAGTAACAGTTGCCACCCCAGCCTCTCCTCTGCCTCCACACCCCTCCCCGAAATCAGGAGTTTGCAGACAGGCCTATGCACTCCCCTCAGGCCTCTGTGCATTCTACATCATCCATACCTGTCTAACTTGAGTCTAGGTATCCCCTCCTCTTAGGAACCTCTCCTGAACCCCCTAGCTACCCCTCTTAAGTGTTCTCACGGCACCCCTTTCTCCTGCCAAATGCTTTAACACAGTCTCAGAATCGTGTGTTGACAGGCTTATCCTTGCCTTCAGACTCTCTGCTTCTTAAACACGGACCCTGAGGTCACATGACTGGATAGGATCGTGCCCGTTCACACGACGTGGTCAGTACTTTCCGTCCAAAGAGGGAAAGAAGGAGCACGCCAGGAGAGCATCTCGAGGACCTGTGGTCCACGAGAGCTTGACCGATGGACTTCTCCTACGGCCACGGCCACCCTCATCACCGCCCCTCCGCTTCCGGGCTTACTGTGCGTCTTCCCAGCAGGCTTCCAGCGACTGGAACTCCGCTGCGTGAGCTCTTCCAGATCCGGAGCCTGCCAGCCAGCACCGCAGTCGAGTTTCGTTTTCATTATGCAGGCTTCCTGGGAAGTTTCAAATTAATTTTAATCCTCTCCTCACTTTCAAGGCCTCTAAAAAGAGGCCGTGTTCCCGCCTTCCCTGGTAAGCCGGGGCCTGTCGTTCCCGCCTTCCCTGGTAAGCCGGGGCCTGTCCCAATTCCCTAGGACGGCGTTCAGCCCGCGTCCCCCGGGCCTCTCCCGGCCCGGCCAGCTTCCAGACTCGCAGGCTGTGGGCAGCTCTCCACCGGGGCGCTGGGAAAGCGGCCGGTCCACAGCGGCCAGACCCACGCCCGCCTGGGCCTCGTCGACCCCTGCTTTCAAAACTCGCCCCACAACACAATGATTTGTTTTATCATTTGTATGAAAACATTTCTTCTGCTGAGCTTAACATGTTTCCCCCTCACGGTCCGCTTTGGTCTGAAGTAGGCTCTGTGGCACACAGAAATAGGTATAGCGTGCTTTTTCTCCTTTCCGGACACAGATGCCCACATTCTTGCCCAGAAGCACTCGCAGGTTATTCACAGACCCACTGAGGAAAAAGAATAGGGAGAAACCGACTGCTCCAATACTCTCTACCGTTTGCTGCGCGCCTACGCTGTTCCGGGCTCCGTGTCGAGCATTTTCACAGACTCGGTCTCATCGGAACCCCAACACGACTCTCCCCCGCAGACGCTGGTGTCCCCATTTTGCAGAGGCTCAAAGGGTTTAAGCAGCTTGCTCAAGGTCACCAAGGTGGCACGCGGGAACACGAGACCTGGTGCTTGGTCTTCTGACTCGGAAGCTCACACTGTGATCACCACCCCAAGCTCTCCCTCTCTCCGGCTTCTTTCAACTGTCAATCTACAAGAATGTGTTGGTTGCCGGAGATTTAACCTTCCCACTGCAGTCGGAGAGTTTGACGAGGTGAGAAACTCTGGCAAGTGAGTGGAATGGGATACTGTGCCCGCCAGAGGGCAGGTGGGTCAGACCTTCAAAGCCAGACCCCAGAAGGGCATTTGTGCGACAGGCGGGCACGGCGATGGCACCACCCAGAGACAAGGCCTGAGGAGGAGGCGGGAACCCTTCTCCAGGCTCCCTTCCCTGTGGGATTCGTTATAATATCCCAACCACTGGGGCCCCTGTTTTCTTTCCTCATACTGTTCTCCCAACAATATTTCTAGTATTCAGAGACCAGTCGGTCCTAGGCAGGGAGAGAGGTCACGCTGGCTGATGCTGCTAACTCTGTGAACGGTGAGGTGCCTCAGTTTCCCCAAGCAGCAGCCTTCTTTAAGAAGGCAAGATCTGGCGGGATCTCCAGATAACCGTGGCCAGATTCCCACTGTCAGGCGCACACAGAAGAGTCCCAGATTAACGTCAGGCTTGGGCGTCCCCTGTGGAACCTGGGCCATCAGGCTGGCTGTGAAACGCCTTATTTTATTTTCTGCCTAACATCAGGCTGCAAATGAAAATACCTTTTCAACCCTAGTATTATTACCCCTATGGATGGCACCTTTAATGTGTGCTATTCATTGTTATAATGGCCGCACCTGTGTAGCACACGCACATTGGAACGGCAGCAGCTGTGGACCGTAATTGCTAAACATTATTTTCTGTGTCTCCCTGAAAGCGTGTGTGTGTGTGTGTGTGTGTGTGTGTGTGTGTGTGTGTGTGTCTGTGTCTGTGTCTATGTCCGCATGTTTGTTTCATCTGTAAGGACTCTGGTCCAAAGAGTCTCCCTCTCGTTCTTTTTTAAAAACGAGGCTACGCGTAAATACATTTATTTCCAAATGCGGGTTTCGGAGAGAGTCAAGTGCAATTTCCCCCACCCCTCCGAAACCCGCACAGTCAGTAACGAGACTTCAGAGAGCTACTTCGGAGCGTGTGGTCTGTGGAAATGTTCACGCTACCGCTGTTGCTGGGAGCGGTGGTCTTTATGCACGTTGGCACACAGGCCCTGCCATGATTAATGCATTTGTTCCTTGATATTCAGCCCCTGGGTGTCTGCGGGACAGTGAATCAATTTAGCACTCACAGGTCCAGATAATCACCAGCACCAAAGACGTTTCTGCACCAAGGACTTCCCAATTCAAAACAAGAATATTTCTAAAAAGAACATGTTTTTTTTTTTTTCCCTATTTCCCCCTTTCCTTCTCTTTGTGCTTTTCCGAGCAGTCACTCAAACCCCCACGGGATGCTGCGTCCACCGGAAGGCTGCTGGTCGGCCTTTGAGTTTGTGCTTTTAAAGTCAGCTCTGCAGCTAGCAATTTGAGATTTATATAGAGGCAGACGCATGAAGCCCCCCGTCTCTGTGCACCGTCCTGCCACTTCCCTGGGGGACCTGTCGTGACACACAATCTGAGCACTGTCCTTGCAGGTGATATTTGAAGTACTTATCTCAGCAAGGGTCTGGTGGACGGCCAAAAGAACTGTCTGCCATTTGGTCAAAGAAATTTTCCTCCACTCCTTCCCTTGCGCGTATCTCACTTACCGAGAAACTTTCTGCTGCCTCCAGCGTGGGGACCGGCATACGAGACACATCCCACTTCGGGATGAGGTGACAGGGCTTCACGGCCACCTGCCCCCCTGGGTTAGGGAGCAGAGGACGATCCACACACAGCTTCAGAGACCCCAGCACAGGCTCTCCACCACCTTCCCACCTGGTATAAATACCCTCAGCGTTTCAGCAGGTGCACGAGGCTGTCAATTACCACCTGCCGTGACCTCCCAGACCAGAGTAAACTTCCCAGAGGGATGTGGCCACCTTCCCTGCCAGGCTGTGAATGAACACAGTGAAGGGACCCAGAAGAGCAAGGCTGAGGGTCATTCAGCCAAGAAATAAACGTCCTAGACTCACAGACTTCTCCACATTCCAGACCTCAACCTCACAAAGCCGACTATGAGTTCTTGGCCCTTCGTTCTTTGATGCTCAGAATATTACGGTTAACTTTAAAGAACTAAAATCTATTCAAAAGATCAAATTTGAGACCAGTTACCTAGGCAGACTCGAATCCATTTTTGAAAGATAAAAGTCATTAATAAAAGAAAACTAAAGAGAAAACCTGGGTGAGAATCCGTCTACCCCTCTTCAAGCCCTGTCAGCCTTAAGAAGTCTGCAAATGAGATTTAAAAAATCTGGTAAACTTTGTCAGTGTGATTGATTATTCCTCCTTGGAAGAATCTGCTTAATTGGTGAAATGTGCTCTCTGTTCTATTACGCATATGATTAGTGCTTTTAGAGGGACTTCATTTTTTTTTTTTTTTTTTAGTGGATCAGTGTTGTTCAGGCAAAATGACAGAAAAGAAAGGAAGCCAAAGCAATATCCTTCTTTACTAACCACATAAATGAGTTTACACACAGGCTGGATGTCAAGGTTGTGATGACCGCTCCTTGCGCTTTTGTCCAGAAGGGGGCAACATTTCCTCAAGAATTTGTAAGAAAACAGCTTCAGAAAATGACAATTTATCTCCGGACATTGTGTTTTGTTCTGTTTTCAAAGGCACGGCACACCACACGGGGTTCCTCATACCCACACTCCTCTCTTGTTCAGATCAAAGGGAAGAACATTGTTTCTCTCTCTTCCTCTCTCTACCTCTCTCTCAAGCGAATTTAAATTGTCGAGATGTTCAGGCCGGAATGAGTCGATGCAGAAATAAATTGACGCCACTAACAATTTAGGTAGGTAGCCTTCCTACTCCGTCCCGTGCACCAGAAAAGGGGTGTTTTTGGGGGACTATGTCTGGGTGAAGAGCCCCTTACTTTTAGAGTAGTTAAGTCAAATGCCCAGCCGCAACCACGAATATTTCTTCCTCTCTGAAAACCCCAGTGAACCTCAACTAATGTCTTCGCAGTGGCCACTGTTTCCTCCATCTGACTGCTTGCTTGTCTCTTCATGTTTGTTCCTGCTGTAGAGATTCGGGAGCAAGACGAAGAGGTGTGAGGAGGTAGAACAAGAAAACAGTGGAAAGGTGTCCAGACACAAACGTTCAGAATCCTGCATGCAGGCCAACGTCTCACTACTAGGCGGCAGAATACCGTTCCAGGAATTGGAAATGTTGCCGTGTTCTTCTCTACCCCACACGACCGCATCTCCAACCCCAACCCCCTTACATTTTAATTTTTGGAAAGCACGGTGATTGTAAACACACACGTCCGCATGCACAAAAGGGTCTGGTGTAACGTAACTTAAAATTTTTTTTTAATGTTTATTTATTTTTGAGAGAGAGAGAGAGAGACAGAGCATGAGCGGGGGAGGGGCAGAGAGGGAGGGAGACACAGAATCAGAAGCAGACTCCAGGCTCTGAGCTGTCAGCACAGAGCACGGCACAGGGCTCGAACCCACGAACTGCAAGGTCATGACCTGAGCCGAAGTTGGATGCTTAGCCGACTGAGCCACCCAGGTGCCCCTCTGGTTTAAAGTAACTTTAAAAATTGTTATGACTTTGTTTCTGACCAGCAGTATCTGTGTGTGATGTACTTATTTCCGGATTCAAAATGAAAGGGGGCGTCTGGGTGGCTCAGTCGGTTAGGCGACCGACTTCGGCTCGGGTCACGATCTTGCAGTTTGTGAGTTCGAGCCCCGTGTCGGGCTCTGTGCTGACAGCTCGGAGCCTGGAGCCTGCTTCGGATTCTGTGTCTCCCCCTCTCTCTCCGCCCCCTCCCCTGGTCACACTCTGTGTCTCTCTGTCTCTCAATAATAAACGTTAAAAAAAAATTATGAAAAAAAAGAAAGTTGGAGTTAAATATTATTTAGCTATGGGAATCACTTCAACTTATTTATTTATTTATTTATTAATCAAAATTCACATCCACATTAGTTAACATATAGCACAATAATGATTTCGGGAATAGAATCCAATGGTTCATCCCACTCCGACTTGTAACAGCAACAGCCAAAAAAGATGAACAGTCTTGAATGCATTTGGGGTGATTCTTTGTGTTGGGTAGCCTTGTGACCTTGATCTTCATGTTGGGAGGAGGGGCACTATGGCCATTCCCAGGAAATGTCTTACTGGCCAGTCTTGCTATTCTCAATCCCCACCCCCTCCTCCCCCCGACACACACGAGTTTCCAGTAGGATGTGCAGTACAGCTCCCAGCCTCTGGCTCGAGAATTCCCCCCGCAATCCATAACTCCCCTGGGCCTGAGAATAGGACGGGGCAAAGCAAACCGCTTCAGATGGCTCTGGTCTGCCCGGCACCCACACGTAGGAGCCTTCACTCTTTATTCTCGTAGCCACCTGCACGGCCGCCTCTCTCTTGGACCTTGGGAGAAGTTCTCACCCTGAGGGCATTCTCTCTCTTCATCACCTTGCCACAGACCCTTGAGGACCCCCTTTTCTCTTTGGCCTGCCTTACCACCTGGCCAATTATTCCATTCCTGTTTTATCCCTGGGGGGAGGGGGAGAGTTCTGATCTACCCCAGAGGAGGTGCAAGTATGGGATGACCCGGACAAGGCAAGAAGGAGGGGGAGGAGGAGAAGAAATGTCCTGGCACCAGGGGCGCCTGGGTGGTTCAGTCGAATAAGCGTCCCACTTTGGCTCATGATCTCGCGGTTCATGAGCTCGAGCCCCACGTCGGGCTCTGTGCTGGCAGCTCACAGCCTGGAGCCCGCTTCGGATTCTGGGTCTCCCTCTCTCTCTCTCTCTCTCTCTCTCTCTCTCTCTGCCCCTCCCCCACTCATGCTCTATCTCTCACAAATAAATATTTTAAAAAATTAAAAAAAAAAAAAAAAAAAGAAATGTCCTGGCACCCATGCTCATCAACTTGAAAAAATTGACAACTTAAAAACTTATGGGTTAGGGGTGCCTGGGTGGCCCAGTCGGTTAAGCGTCCGACTTCGGCTCAGGTCATGATCTCACAGTTCGTGGGTTCGAGCCCCACATCGGGCTCTGTGCTGACAGCTCAGAGCCTGGAGCCTGTTTCAGATTCTGTGTCTCCCTCTCTCTCTGCCCCACCCCACTCGCGCTCTGTCTCCCTATGTCTCAAAAATAAGTAAACATTAAACAAAATAAAAAAAATTTTCTAAAAAAAATTTATGGTTATACACAAACATATAATACAATATAAAACCAGCACAGAATACACAATAATTTTTTTATTAAATGAATGAAAAGAATGGTATTTTATGTTCTTTTTAAATTTTTATTAAAAAAATATTTTGTAATGTTTATTTATTTTTGAGAGAGAGAGAGAGACAGAGCGTGAGCAGGGGAGGGACACAGAGAGAGGGAGACAGAGAATCCAAAGCAGGCTCCGGGCTCTGGGCTGTCAGCACAGAGCCTGACGTGGGGCTCAAAAACACGAACTGTGAGATCACGACCTAAACCGAAGTTGGATGTTCAGCCGACTGAGCCACCCAGCACCCCAACATTTTATGTTCTTGAGATCAGTAACGCTGACACTTCCCAAAGCCTAGAATCTTCCATCTGGACACATAACTGATTTAGACTTCTCCTGGAGCTCCTGACCCAAGTTGCAAATTGGTTCATCCTGCATTCTTCTGAACCTCCCCAAAATAGGACCTCTTCATTGTTCTTTTTTTTTTTTTTTTTTTTAATGTTTATTTTTGAGAGAGAGAGTGTGTGCCTGAGCGGATGAGGGGCAGAGAGAGAGGGAGCCAGAGGATCCGGAGTTGGCTCTGCAGTGACAGCAGCGAGCCCAGAGTGGGACTGGAACTCACGAACCGTGAAATCATGACCTGAGCTGAAGCTGGATGCTCAAATGACTGAGCCATCCAGGAGCCCCAACCTTTTCCATGTTCTTATCCATCACAAGTCCTCGTGTGCTAGGTAGAGGGGGTAGGGCAGGCGACCCCACCTTTTAGTAAAATTCCATGAACCTCGTCTGATGTCTAGGTTAACCTCTGCCTCTTTGGGTGTCTCAGATTTCCCATCCTTGGCTCTGCCCCTCTTCCAGATGACATGTAGCCTCCTGGAGGTGAGGTTAACCGTACCCCCTACTGTCTTCCAAGGCACAGAGGCCGGCTTTCCTACCCCCCGGCTTGGTGACCACTGAGGGGTGATGGCTGATTGCATCCAGGTTTTGGGAGGCTGAGGTGTGGTTTGGGCCATTGGCCCCTTCTTTTAAAGCCCCCACCTGAGGGCTTTAGCTCCCTAACCCACGTGTGCTGGTCCCCCTCTGCATTCTTGCATGAGGCACAGTGTTCTTCCAGAGTCCCCGTGCACGCCGACAGGAAGTGGGATGTCCGAGGACCCATCATGCTCTTTCCACGGATGGGGCTATGCGTTATTCGAGCCGGGCAGAAGGCTTGCTGTCACTCCCTACTACACCCTGGGAATGTGCCACCAGCCCAAAGTTTGCTTGGTCTCCCTTACCTTTCTGGACGCTTCACAAGCTGCACCTCACCCTAAGGATAAGGAGTAGGGCTATGAGACTCTTGATGTTGGGAGTTGGTTTCTTGGCACTTCTCAATGATCACCTTCTAGAAAAGGCAGCTTCTAAAGTTTTCTTAAAGGCTCAGAACCTTCAATCTATATGTCTTCCTCTATGACATACCTCCTTCTTCATCAGGGCAACGAGTGTGATGGCCTAATGGTCATAAGTGTAGAAGGGGAATTTTATCTGCATTTTGGGGAAGAGAAATCTAAGATCTGAGCCCTGGGGTTTGGTTCCTGGTATACTACAGGAATTCAGAAAATTTCCTTTCTTTCCCTCCCCTCTCTACAAAGTCTGTTTTCCAACCTACTGTGTTTCTCAATTTTGAATGCCAAAGCTAAACACAAACACTTGATTTCTCTTTGAATTTCTGTTTGAGTAATCACAATGCTTTCTATTCTACTCCTTCCCTCCAATAAATACTTCCAAATGCGAGAAAGTGTGTGTACAGAAACGCAGAAAGGGAAGCACATTAATATTTATTGCCCCCTTCCTACTAATCACACTCACGCCTGTAAAAGAGACCACCCCCTGCCCCCGAGCTCCGTGCAGAGGAAATGCTGCCACTCCTTTCTGGTAGATCCCGGGTTGCAAACACCTCTGCTCGTTCCTTGGGAGTGGGGGGTGGATGGCATCGTAGGGTAACTTGTGGCAAAATGTGACTTTGGGTTTGGGTTTATTGATTTTGAAAGGTGCTGCCTGACTTCCTCTAAGTCCCTGACAAACGGTGTCCTATAAATTCATTTCTATCTGGTAACTTATTAAATAGTTTACGTGTGTGTGCACAGGAGCCCCATTCCTATCCATTCAATCGGTAACTTAACTGCTCAAAATTGGGAAATGTGTGAACGGGTGACTGAGGGAACCGAACTCAGCTACTTAAATTCTGACCAGTTTGGGCTGACATTTAGAAAACTATGTCCACCAGCCTATTGAGACTTCTGGGTCTCCCAGCCTCCTTCCTGGCGCTTTGTGGACGCTGAACCAGGGAGAGAACCTTCACCACGAGAAATCCTAAAAGCCACTGCACGATGAAGAAATACCAGCTGTCGTGTATAAGGTTTTCTGTCAGGCAAGCCCAAATTGTCTGCAGACTAGGCAAACGGGACCACAAGATATCCTGACTTAGGATCCCGTCTGCACGTCCACTACCAGCCGATCAGCGGGTTTTTTTGGACCCAGGTCCCAGTTTAGTTCATTCCTGTTGGTTAGTAGTAGATTACAAACTTGAATTTCAATGGCATGTGTGAGGCTCAGCCTTAGTCAATATTTACACATAATGATAGTTCTCATCAAGGCATAAGGACTTAGATAGTTATGAAATGATTATACATCACAACCCATCTATAAACAGGATTTTAATTATCAGCAGCAGCAGCGACAACAAACATTTATTGAGGAGTTACCCCGTGCTGTAATTGAATTAATGAATTTGTTAATCGTTGCTTCCTGTTCCCATAAACATTTGCTTAAGTTCAATCTCAGTCAAATCACATCGGCACCAGACTGAGATACTTTGTCATTTAAGAAGATTAACTGTTTTCTTATGGTATTAAGAGGTTTTTATTTGTGTTCGAAAAGCACGGAGGGCAAAGTGTTTTCAGCAACACCAGACTGACAGGGCAGAGTCGGGAAGTGTCCGTCTGCATTGGCGAATGGCAGTAGATGTGGATTCTTCCGGAACCTCCTGCAGTGGGGCTCCAGGATATGGAGGCCCCGGTTCCCTGGGCCAGAGTCTCTGAGTGTCGGGTGTGTTTGCCTCACCTGTCCTCTTGATCTGCTGCCTCGTGGTCTCTCCTTGCCACGTGTCCACTCTGTGCATTTGCATGTGGCTCCGGGTAAACCCGATTTCTTCTGGCTCCTCGCTGGCTCTGGGCAGTAACGATGGTCTGGGACCGGGCCTCTTACTTCCTCCTTAGCTGCCCCTGCTGGCATAGACCCGGTCATCCCTTCTGCCCTTCCAAAATCCAGTTGGATTTCATTTTTTTAATCTTTATTTATTTATTTTTTAAACGTAAATTCAAGTTAGTTAGCATACAGTGTAGTCTGGGTTTCAGGACTAGAACCCAGTGATTCACCTCTTACCTATGACACCCCGTGCTCATCCTGAAAAGTGCCCTCCTTAGTGCCCATCACCCATCTAGCTCATCCCCCACTCGTCTCCTCTTCAGCAACCCTCCGTTGGTTCTCTGTATTTAAGAGTCTTTTACGGTTTGCCTCCCTCCCTGTTTTTGTCTTATTTTTCCTTCCCTTCCCCTGTGTTCATCTATTGTGTTTCTCAAATTCCATGTATGAGTGAAATCATATGATATCTGTCTTTCTCCGACCGATTTATTTTGCTTAGCATAATACCTTCTAGTTCCATCCATGTTGTTGCAAATGACAAGATTCCATTCTTTTTCATAGGTGAGTAGTATTCCAGTGTGTGTGTGTGTGTGTGTGTGTGTGTGTGTGTGTGTACCGCATCTTCTTTATCTACTCATCAGCTGGATTTCAGGCTCAAAGCAGGATGGTTTGTGTTTGCAGATTCCTGCCATGCTACTTGTATTACAACTCTTTCATTTCAACCTTCCTCTCTAATTTAGTCCACTCCCAATCCTGATCATGCGAACCTCTCCCCAGAATCACGTGAGGGATGGGTGGGAAGGCACTCAGGGGCGCTGCCCTGAAACACCCATGATTGTTTCTCGGTTCTCACACTTAGCACGTGTCCCTGGAGCCGATACATTTAACTGTGGCTCCTATCACTTCTCCATCAGAACATTTGGTCCTACCCAGTTCCCAGGCAAAAAAAATCAAGGGCAACGCTTATCACCTGCTTGCTTATGGGACCAATGACACAGGATAATTTTCTGAGATCTCAGTTGGACTTCCTTTTTCGGGTCCCTTCTACCCTTCCCAGAATTCTCTAACAGAAATTAGGGGTTTGTCTTCTCTTGCTTCAGAAGTAGAAGCGCTTCCTGATTTCTTAAATTCCTCCACTCAGACGAGATTCGATATCCCCGGAGAAGGAGTGGAGAGCCAGAAGCTTTTGTGAGCATCGAGGGTGGGAGGTGAGAGACCTTCCACCCTGGACTGGGAGTGGGTTAGAGGTTGAAGCGTTTCCGTAGCGGTGGGGAGCATGCACCCATAGGGGCAACAGCCCAGGGGAGGGGTGCTACTCAGAAAAGAGGTCTGCCTAGGGCACTCAGCAGGAGGCACGGGGCTTTCAGTTCATCAAAGCTTTTCCAGGTCCCATGAGTGGAGAGGAAGCAGGTGAACTGCCATATCCCAAAGGGCTGGAGCCATGGAGACCCCGTGGTATCCTGTGTCCCCCCTGCCTCCCCCATGCCTCAAGGCCAGTGGGGCCTCTCTGAGGTTCTGTGCTCCTTGCAAGGCAGTGACTTTCATATGGCCCCACGGTCGGGAGCTTCCATAATAGCTGAACTCCACTTTTCTACTCATCCCGGGGGCTGAAGCTTAGAATTTGACCTAGGCTGACTTAAAAATGAAGAAATGCAGTATTTTTTGCACTCTCCATCCTGGGGATTGGTTATGGGCTGCACTCTGTCCAGTCTTTGCATCTGTCAGGAGGGCCCGTCAGAAATAAAACCATGGCCACTCTGCCTCGACAAGTCTGATTTTCCCACCGAGAGCAATGCCTCGTGAATGACCTCCTGGGACCCTCGCCTCATCAGAATTACCAAATGCTCGGAATCTGCACTCTAGATTCTCACTGTAGAAATTCTTTTTATTTATTTTTAAAATTTTTTTGTTTACTTATTTTTTTTTAATTTTTTTTAACATTTATTCATTTTTGAAAGGCAGAGAGAGATGGAGCGCGAATGGGGGAGGGGCAGAGAGAGAGGGAGACACAGAAACAGAAGCAGGATCCAGGCTCCGAGCTGTCAGCACAGAGCCCGACTCGAGGCTCGAACTCAAGGACCATGAGATCGTGACCTGAGCCCAAGTCGGCCGCTTAACTGACTGAGCCACCCAGGCTCCCCTTACTTATTTTTGAGAGAGAGAAAGAGAGTGTGAGCATGGTAGGGGCAGAAAGAGAGGGATCAAGAATCCAAAGCAGGCTCCAGGCTCTAAGCTGTGCTCGAAGTCACAGACAGTGAGATCATGACCTGAGCTGAAGTCGGACACTCAACTGACTGAGCCACCCAGGCACCCCATCACTGTACAAGAATTCCTGACTGTGAAGCCAAGTGTAGGTTCGAGGAAAGAAGCAGGTTGAACTTGTTGTGATAGGTTGGCTTAGTGGTTTAGCAGCTTGTGAATAGAGGAGTAGGACGTGCAGGGAACAAGAAGCAGACCAAGTGGGCGAACAATGGTTTGGATTGTGAAATCGAGTTAGACTTTCCATCTGATGGTCTGGTTTGGGAGTGAACCTTTATTCATTATTCATCAGTACCTACTGATTTTATGGGGCACTGTAAAGGCTGCCCACATTGCCTTGAACTATGTAGAGATTGCTACAATGAGAATTATGTTTTTGTATTATCTTAAACTGCCAATGTTCATCTGGGAACTTAAAACATAATGGTGGGCGCTCTCTATTTCCTTCTTGGAGGTTTTCTGCACATAATAGATGACTGTCACTAAAAGTACAGGAGGCTCGGAGACCCTTCCTTTGGGAGTCTTTTTTTTTTTAATTTAAAATTTTAAATATTTATTTTTGAGAGAGGGACAGAGACAGAGTGTGAGCAGGGAGGGGGCAGAGAGAGAGGGAGACACAGAATCCGAAGCAGGCTCCAGGCTCTGAGCTGTCAGCACAGAGCCTGACGTGGGGTTCGAACCCACGAACCGTGAGATCATGACCTGAGCCCAAGTTGGACACTTAACCGACTAAGCCATCCGGGTGCCCCTGGGAGTCTTTAATACTGTAGGCATGAATGGAGAAATCTTAGTGGCACAGCAAAAATTTATAAATTCCTATCCACTTCTTTCTTTACTAAGGAAACTTAGGTGCTAAGATACAATGGAGAATAGCACATACATTCCATGGCACATGCGTTCAGACAATGTGCCTTCCTCTGTATTATCAGGAAGATACAGACTTTCACTAACCCCCACCCCCCAATTCTCAGTATTTGCAATTATCATACTTATGTAACAATAATAATTTAAATAATTTATCAAAATAACAATAAATAATTATACTGCCCAGTGATCAACGAACCACATTTGCATGGTTGATCTCCCCCCCTCCTTTTTACTGATTAGTCTTTTCACAAATGAAAGACACAAATTTGCTTCTTCTACACTGTGTCTTGCCCAGGTGAATTCATGCGCCACAGTCTAGCAAAGGAAACAAACAGCAAGACTAACGAAACCCTACTCTTAACTTCAGAGAAAGCAAGCGGTTCCCTTCGAGGGTAGGGAAAAGACATTGTCGTGAATTCAGTGGTCTGGACTTCATATATGCGATTTCACTCAATCCTTACGAGGACTTCGTGAGGCAGGCATTAGTGTAGCCATTTTACAGGTACAGAAACAGCCTTAGGGAGATTAGAATATCGTTCAGGGACTCACACAGGCAGTTCTACAGGATTGGGATTCAAACACGGGTCTATTGGAACCCGAAGTGCACATTCCTATATGCTACAACATTGTCTCCTAGCCTTAGAAATTAACCAGGGAGCAGAGTTGCTGCAGGAAGAGAGGCGTCGAGAAATCCGTTAACTACAGAGTTGAACACAACTGGTAAAGAAAAGGAACCCATAAAGTAACTGACCAATTATCTGATCATGGTGTGAGGCACATATCTGACAGCTCGCCCCAGAGCCTGGTCTGAATGGTTGGGTTTAGATTAAAGTGCTTGAGAAATTCACAAGAGGGTTAAAGTATAATCACTTTCATTGCCTTCTTTAAGTCATAAAAAAGATTAACATGTACTAAGCTGAACTGAAATTATAGGGGCAAAGCTAACAAGAAGTAATTTTGCTTTTGACAGATTCCCTTCCTTATTCCTTCACTCGCTCCAGATGCAGGATAATGTAAACTCGATATCATAGGAATAAATGCCTATTGATTGATTAAACATTGACGATGGCACTCTGTCTCCATCTGTATGTGAAAGTGGCTGTTTTCAAAATTAACCCTTTTATGGGTCTGACACATGCTATCAAGATGCATCCTGAATTTTGGAAGCCAGACTGCCCACAGCTGTGCAATTATGTAAACTAGGCTATTTTCCAGACGTCATTTGCATGCAATGGTAAAAAGCTACTTTTGTAGTTTAGTTTAGATACAACACACACTGGTATGGTGCTATTGACTTTCTTTGGTGGGATGCACAGAATGCTTCCTAATTATTTGGGACTTTCCTTTTACTTCACAATAAACAGATTTTCCCTGATGACAAGTTCCCCGGAAAGGAGTCCCCCCTATAGTTGAAATCAATACCTTTCACTTTAGACTTTTATTTCTCATCTAGAGAAATAGGCTCATCTTTCTGGCCTGATGAGAAATTCGCCTATCTTCCTCCTGGCGGTGGGAGCAGAAACTACACGAGGGGCTTGTATCCACTTTGTTTTAGTTTTTAATCTCAACGGTAGTGTTTCTGTAACGCGCAGCCCTTCCTTGGATTTGGGTGATTCTAGAGCATGAGAATTGCGGCTGGCTTAGACTTGCAATTCATCCCACCCAGTGCTCTGTCCTTGAGAGGGAGCCCAGGATTGAGGTCCAATGGGTAGGCCTGGTTCTGCGGGCTGTCCATCTCAAACAACTACTCTGGGATCCCAAACCTTCATTTTGTTGTTGTCGTCATTCGGCTGCGTCTTACTGAACCGCTCCCATGAGCAGAGCATTGTCGCGTAGTGTGGAGAACACACAAGGATATACGAGACAACCCCTGCCTTTAGGATTTAGTTGGGAAAATAAAACGTGCAGAAATAGACCTACACTAAGGTCGTCAATAATGCTGTGAGAGAGGCAAATTACAGTGGGGATGGGTGTTCAGATGACAGAGGTACTTAAGCAAAGCCATATATTTTGAGTACATTATACATTAATTTCTCTAAATCCTTCTTGAACATTTTCCTCACTGCCCCTTTTCTACACCAGGACTCCCTCTTATTGACACGGGGCACACCGATGGCACGCCATGAATTGCCTTGTCCTCAAAGCAAAAGTTCCGTTCTATCCCTGCCACTCTTATAATGAAATATTTAGCAGCATCGAATATATAGCTGGATGCTGAGTGACTGTAGGTTCCTAGTAGGCTGGCATAAAGACTTGAGTAGTCACAAATCGAAAGTAGATTAGTGTGGGAAGGGGCAGCTCTAGGTTAGCAAGAAGTCTGATTTAATAGGTAGGATGAAACATTAGGTGCTATTTCCAACTCTGCCTCTTGTTCTCCGGGTAGTCACTTAACTGCTCCATATTGTGGTTTTCATAGCAATAAAACGCAGATAATAAGATTTCAGCAGCCATGACAGGAAATTAATGGTCGAACAGGTCTTTGAAAACTAATATTTAAAAAAAAGAAGCATCATTTGGGAGGTAATTACACAGGGAGATAAAATACCCTTAAAGTAGCATTATAGAAAAATTTACAAATATTGGAAGATATTTTATTTTTTTTTTAATGTTTATTTATTTTTGAGACGGAGAGAGACAGAGCATGAACAGGGGAGGGTCAGACAGGGAGGGAGACACAGAATCCGAAGCAGGCTCCAGGCTCTGAGCGGTCAGCACAAAGCCCGACACGGGGCTTGAACTCGCGGACAGTGAGATCATGACCTGAGCCGAAGTCGGACGCTTAACCGACTGAGCCACCCAGGCTCCCCTGGAAGATATTTTAAAAAATTGTATAACTGCTTGGTGTTCAGTCACGTCTCCACTATTTAATTTATGCCATTGTCTTTCTTTTCAAAGCATTTCATTTTTTTTGAAAGGAAGTTCCTATTTTTTTGAGATTTAAAAAACAAAGGCTTTCCGGACATCCCACCTTCTGCTGGTCTCTGTCTCTGTGGGCCACTGATGTCATCTGAACTCAGACTTGCCTTGAAGGCAGGAGAAAAGATCCTTCCGCAGCCTTCATGGTGACCAGACCTCTTTGTGAAGGTCACCCGCTTTCAGACAAACACTGCTGGGGACTCCTGAGCCCAAATCAGGTTTAATAGCCCTCTGGCTTTGAAGTGGGGTGTGTGACGCAACTTTGTTGTCTTTTTTTTTCCTTTCAGTTTATGTGTTTGTCACACAGCAAACTTTACGGGCCCATTCAAGTTGGCAAGGAGGAGAAGAAGGTCTCCCAAGCAAATGCCTGCAAATTGCAGTCCCTCAGGGACTCCAACCCTTGCTTACCTGGCTTGTGGTTCTACTTCCAATTAAGAAGCAAGTTTTCATGGAAACCTGCTTGAATGCCATTTCTCAAGAGTTAGGAGAACCAAACCTGCAAGGTGGCCTGGATTCCTCTGGAAGGATTCCCACCCAACTTCAGCCTCAGCAGATAGTCTTAGCTTTTTTGTTTTGTCAAGAAAATGGAGAAGAACAAAAGAAAAGGGAGGCTCCCAGACTGTCCCACCCATAGGCCCAGGCGAGGGGGGCCCGTGGCCTGCATCCTGTGCTTTAGAGACCATCATTCTGGCCACTGTCACCTGGGATCCTCCCTGTAGGCAAGGGATGTGTGGAGCTAAGGAGACATGTTCACCCAGAGTGAACACCTCACTTGCCTGTGTACTCTTCTCACATGTGATAAGAACACAGAACCCAGAATTCATTGCAAAGGTTTCTGTGAACCTGCTTCCATGGCCTGTGTGGGCCTCTTCCCCAAATCCTTTCTCCTAAAGACAGATGACCCCACTGTGGATGCATCTCCAGGCCCAAGTGGTGGCCAAGGAATGGCTGTTCGCAGAGGTATATGGACAGAACTTGGGCATGCAAGCTTGGGTGTCGTCACAGGTACTTATCAGATCCCTTGCTGTGTACGATGGGGCCAGTGGTGGGAACAGAGAAGGGTTGGGTCACGGGTTGGCAGTAGTTGGGTCACGGGCTGGTGGTAGTTGGGTCACGGGTTGGTGGTGGCTCTCATATGCCTCCATGTTCCAGCTTGGGGATCTCAGGAGTCCAAGATCCTAAGTTAGGACTTGGATTCCCAAGTTTTAAACAAGGCATTTCAGTCAAGATAGAAGTATTCCATTGAACCTATGCATCCTATCTATCAAACGTATTTCATTTACCTGTTTTGGGGGCTTGATTTCTAATGTTTAGATATCTGGACATAGACATAGGAGTGTCTGTGTGTACTCTTGCCCTGGGCTCAGGAAATCCTGGGGGTGAGGCTGGGGGATGGTTTCAACCTCATGTTTGAAGTAGGTCTGAACCCATTCTTCTCCAGTCTCAGAACAGGGTGCTCTTCTAAGGTTCAGGCCTATCCTGTGCTTCCAACTTTTCATATAATTTCTGGATCTTGTGTCATAAAAGTTCCCCTATTTCTATAGCTAATTTCCCTCACCTCATTAATAAGGAAGTCTATCCCATCCTTAAGCAACAAACCCAAAAACAAACAAAGAATTCAATTGACCACCCCCGCCCCTGTCCCGTTCTGCTGGTGCTTTCTTCCCCTTCACAGATGAATTTCTTGTCAGTCTGTCCTATACCGTTTTGTCCTAACATCTTCATTGCACACTTGCTATTCAATCTTTATAATCTGGTTTCTGCTTCCAGCAGCCATAAATCCAGTGCTCCCCTTTACATGAAATAATTGGTTGATGAGACTTTTATGGTGCATTCGATTCTGTTAGGCACTCCAATCACCTTCTTGCATCCTGAGTTCCTTGGGTTTAATTATACCAGATTGTGTGGATGCTCCAACTTTGTCTATGATCATTTCTCCTCTTGGTCACACCCTTAAAATTTGATGGGCTCCAGGATTCCATTCTATGTTCACTATTTTCTGAATCTAGAGAATCTCAACCACATACATTGTCTCCTGTTTGAGGAAGGCATGTATCCCTACTTACCGACCGAGCTTCAATGTCTATTTTCACTCTTGAACTCAGATATTCAAATGAATGTTGGCCATCTCCAATCTGAAATGCCATCAGATGCCTCAGGTTCAATGTGTTAGTTTAGTCTCACCTACTTCCCTGTGCATACTTCTCGTTTTTTATTTTCTCAAGTCCAGGAGTCTCCTGAATTTTTCCTTCCCTTCTTACATCAGATCTATTGCTAAACCCTGATAACTCAATCCCATAAATGTTTCTCGGATCTGTATCATATCTCCTATTACTCCCCCCATTGCCATAGATTTGTTTTTCTCTTTAATTTTTTTTAATTAAAAAAATGTTTATTTGGGGGTGCCTGGGTGGCTCAATCAGTTGAGCATCCAACTTCAGCTCAGGTCATGATCTCACAGTTGGGGAGTTCGAGCCCCACATCGGGCTCTGTGCTGACAGCTTGGAGCCTGGAGCCTGCTTTGGATTCTGTGTCTCCCTCTCTCTCTGCCCCTCTCCTGCTCATACTCTGTGTCTCTCTCTCTCAAAAATAAAACATAAAAACATTAATTTTTTTTTTAATGTTTATTTTGAGAGAGGGCGGGAAGGGGAGAGAGAGAGGGAGAGAGAATCCAAAGCAGGCTCCACACCATCAGCACAGAGCCCTATTCAGGGCTTGATCCCATGATCCTGGGATCATGATCTGAGTTGAAATCAAGAGTCGGATGCTTAACCGACTGAGCCACTCAGGCACCCCTCTTTCTCTTTTAAATTGAGTCAGTACTTCCAATTGGTTTCCCCCCCTTCACTCTTGCCTCAGTGTTGTCTTTGTGTTTCTGCCAGAATAATTTATCTACAACATATATCTGATCTCTTAAAAAAATCACTGATTGTTATACAATCAATGCAAAGTTCCTTAACATAGCATGCACGGTCCTCTCTGATCTGGCCTCTCCATTCCGTGCCATGATCTATGTTAAAGTTACGTTCCAGCTGTGTTGCCTTGACATGTATCCCCTGCGTCTGAACACACATATGCCCGATGTCTCACTCTAGTGAGCCTCTTTCCCAACGTTCCCTCAGCCTGAACTACTTTTCTGAGCCCCTACTCCTCCTTCTAAAATCAGGTCCAGATCCCCTTCTGCAGAAAGGCTCTCCAGCCTCACCACTCCCAAAAAGCTGAGCTAGGTTTCCCTCTTCTGTGCTCTCCTCGTAGGCTTCAAATGCCTCTACCACTATTTTCTACACTGTATCGAAAAGTTCTACTTATGGGTAACCGTTCTCACCATACTGAGCAGCTCAAGAACGTGGAGGGGAGGGGGGTCTCGAAGTATCTTGGTACCTTCAGCAGCTCAGCGCGGAAGGTATTTAATGTGTGCTCAGTACACATCTCCATAGCGTCCTAACTTTTATTCCCCTTGGTGTACAGAAAAGTTGACGTCCCAATAAACACAGAAGAGCTACTCCTCTTTGATTCTCTCACCTCCAATCTCTCTAAATGGAACAAATGGACCTAGTTCCTTAACCCTGAAGACGCAAAGACATTGGAGGGTCACGATGCACCCGGCGGTTCTGTTGCATGGGCACAGCCAAGCTTCCTGACCTCAAAGGGATGGTTCTAGTCAGACTGACTGATGACTGACAAACCGGAAGGCTGCTGGATTTGGATTTTCAGGAGCATAACCTATTGAAAGGTGGTGGGTGGACAAGGAAATGAGCAGTAGTGGTCATTTCTCCACATGGAGGCGCTGTGGCAGTGCCTGGCAAGGGATCTGGCGAGGCACGTCGGCAGTGTTGCTGCATCCTGGAAACCTGGTGGGTCATCTGGTTCACTCAGCAACCGATGGCATTTGAAAGGAGCATATATTTGAGGATGACAGTGTACTAATGCCTTATATTCATTAAATGTCTGAACTAAATGCATCTTCTGTGCCTGTAGATTTGCTCTATGGCCTTAAAATGAAACCCCTTGAGTACCTACTTTTGTTAGCCTTCTACTAAAGTTGAGATAAGAGCAAGGGTCCAAAAGGAAGCAAGGATTCCTTATTAAACTTACAGTGAAATCCAGACTCCTTCACACGGCCAAC
Organism: Panthera tigris; assembly: GCF_018350195.1. Taxonomy (NCBI): domain Eukaryota; kingdom Metazoa; phylum Chordata; class Mammalia; order Carnivora; family Felidae; genus Panthera; species Panthera tigris. The sequence continues at coordinate 9,571,486 of NC_056664.1, forward strand.
AAAGCCTTGCGACATCTCTCTCTCTCATTGTCATGTTCCGGGACGCATCCCTTCCATGTTCCTCCACCCCTAGTCAATTATGTTCCCACCCCACTGGGTTTTTTGTTTTTTTTTTTACTCTTTGTCATTCCTCCCACTGAATTGGGGCTGAGCCTGTGACTGAGTTGAGTGGAACAGAACATGGCGGATGTAACACTGTGCCGGTTCTGAGCCTTGCCTTTGGAGGGCCCGGCGGCTTCCACCTCTTCCCTCTGGGAACTCAGCCTCCATGCCGGAGGAGGCCCAAGCAGCCATGTGGAGAGGGCATGTGACGGAGAAGCAAGGACCCTGGCTCGCGGCCACACGAGTAAGCCACATTAGAAGTGGCTGCTCCAGGTCTAGTCGTGTTGTCATGACTGACAGCACCTGGCACAGTAATAAGTTGTCCTTTTGAGCCCTGCCCCCAGCTGAAAACCCCTGAGCGAGGGAACAAGTGTTGTTGTCTTCAGCCGCAGTTTTAGCGCGGGTTGTCATTCAGTGACAACCGCCTGAAAAGTCCCCATACCTTTCAAGATCCTTTCTGCCTCTGGGCCTTTGCACAGGGCCTTTTCTCTGCAGAGAATGACTGTTCCCTTCCTGTCTGCTCTGACACAGCTGTTTGTTCTCGTCTTTGTCACCTCCTCGCAGGGGTTGACCCCAGAAACAGCCTATCAAAGCTGGTTTTCTGCTTTAATCTCTGACTTGTCCCTTACTGTTTGGCCTTTGGCAGGTTACTCAACTTCTCTGAGCCTCGATTATCCTTTCCCTCAAAATGGGAGTATTGATAACACCTACCAGTGAGGCCTGTGCTTGGGGACGAAGAGATAATGCTTTTAAAGCACTTAGGGCAATGGCTAGGACCACAGGAGGCACGTAGTAAATAATAAAGAGCATGGTTGTCTCTGCCTAAGAGAGAGTCATCCATGGAATCATCTTTAGTTTCTAGGCCAAAGGGAAATACTTACGCACTCATGCATATTGGGAGCAAAGAGATGTGGGTGGTTCTTAAAATGTTAATTATCCTAGGACGAAGACAAGCTAGGCAGCATTTCTATTGATGGTCTTTGGGGCCTCAAGTGGCTTTGGGATGGGGATGAAAATGACTCTTCTTATTAAGAGGCCCAGGTCTGGTGTGGGGTTATCATATTCTACTATTATAGCCCTGGTCATTTCCTTCTATTTGCTCGGTTCCTGTCCTACACTGAACAGGAGAGCCCAGGGATGATAATGATCCTCATTTGTATCAGTTAGGGTCTCAACCTGCGCTGAGATGGTCGTCATTAGGCTTGTAAGCTGTATTTATTTTCATTACTCTTGTACGTGCAGGACTGTTTGCCGCTTGCCTTTTTCTGGACACTTCTCCCTGCGGTGCCCTTTCACCGTGTCAGAAATGCAACTTTTTATTTCTTCCTGGGCCATTCGTTCTATTTTTATAAAACATATGGGTCTCCTCATCACTTACCTGCAGGTGACCCCTAGAGCCACATCCAGCCTTGGGAGATGGGGCCAGGACGCCTCTGAGATGCCGTGTACCCGTGAGATTCCCGCTGCCCAGAGCGTGTCTTCCCACTGTTTTCATGCACTGACCTGGCAGTCATCTTGTACACACGGATTGTTGAAGGCTTACTTCTTTTTTCTCTCTCTTTTTTAATGTTTATTTATTTTTGAGAGCACGAGAGACAGAGCGCAAGCCAGGGAGGGGCGGAGAAAGAGGTGGGCACGGAATCCGAAGCAGACTCCGGGCTTTGTGCTGACACAGAGCCCCATGCGGGGCTCGAACTGACGAACCGTGAGATCAAGACCTGAGGTGAAGTTGGCTGCTCAACCACCCGAGCCACCTGAAGGCTTAGATCTTCCGATGGCTCCATGCTGTGGGGACAAACACCCAGCCCACCGTGGTCGAGTGAAAGTGAAAACATCTGAATGGCAAAGGCTGGTTTTTCCCTTCTTAGAGCTGTCAGAAAACCCATAAACATTGAGGAAGGCCTTCCAGTTGCTCGGTTTGTGCGGAATCTCTGAGGAGAGAGAGACAACTGCATGTGCGTGAAAGCCAAGGACACCGCCGCCGAAAAGCTGTGACTTCACCTGCAGAAAGAAACAAGTCTGAGACCCAGACAAGGGCCGGGAAAGCTGAGACCCACCCAGGACCCGGTTGGGAGCAGGCAAGCACCTCCCTTCTCTCTGGAAGGCCTCTGTGTTCCCGGTCCTCCCCAGAGGCCCTGCTGAGAGCAGCAGCACAGAAAACCGCTCATGGGAAACAAAAGTCTCCTTCAAGGTGCCTCTGCGAAAAGTACAAACGGATCTGGCGTCTGCGACAGGCCCTGCTCCCACGTGGTCTCCTGGCAGTAACAAATGTAATTCTGCTAGTAACTGTTTTGGTAAATGAGTCATATTGTAGCAATCTTCATGAATCAAAGATAATTATATTTTTACTCAGCTAGCACTGGTTAAGAAAGCGCTCTCATTCTTCAATTAGCTGTCTTTTCACTCTGGTGTTTTTCTAGAGGGTCTTCTGTGTCGTGTTAACCTAGTTCCCTGCTCCCTCTTTCCTGCCACTCAATGCCTTTCGGGTGTTTTCTTGTAATAGTCTTTGCTGTTGTTCGGCCTTTTACATTTGTAGGAAACCACCGTGGTGGATTGGGCTAGGCTTGCCTGGAGGAGACAGAGAGAACAGGCCTCCATACCCCCGCGAGCTATTTATAAATGCTGACATTGGTTTTGCACTCTGCAAAGAGGTTATTGTCCAAATCTTATCCGTCCTTGTACTAACTTCAAATCCTCCCTAGAAACACCGTGGAGTTAAATGGAATCACTAACGATGGCGACTGTTTTTTTTTGAGCATATGCACCAGAAACTCCATCAAGAGCTTTACATTTTAGCATCTGGCCGATCGCGAGGACTCCGTGAGTGAGCTGTTATGTTCTCCATTTTACAGATAAACAAACTGAGGCTTAGAGCTTAAATAAGTTGCCCAATATTGTGCAGCTGGGGCAGAAACCGTTAGAACCTGGTTTTGATCCTAGCAGCTCTTGTATACTGCTTTCTTCATGACCTTCTCCTACTTATTGGGTATAGGATGCTGGGACTGCAGAGTTATTTCTGTGCTCTAACCCTGTCTCAAAATGAACATGGAATCATCAGATCTTAGATCTAGCTCTCAGATCTAACCCTGTCCTTTCAGATTTTCATGGTGGCTTCACCACTTGGTCATGGTTGACCCATTCAGCACCCCCCCTCCACCCCCGGCCCCTCCAGCCTCTCCAGGGTCAAGTCTGGAATGAAACCGAAAGTTGTAGACCTCTAATCATGCATCTGGGTCCTCTGGCAACCAGCCCCCCCTCCTTAGGTGCGATCTTTGAGTCACTAACATAACAAAAGACACCTTTATCACTCTGATCCTCTAGGAAATTCCAAAGGTTTTAAGGACTCTGTCAGAATTAGGGAGGGAGACCAAATATATATTTCTTATTATAGATCACAGTTTCACACCTGGCCATCAGGTAGTTCCAATGTGCAGACAGCATAGCACTTCTCAGACCTTAACATGCATGGGGATCACCCAGATTCTTCTGATTCAGTCGGACTGGGTGGGGCCCCAGAATCTGCCTTTCTCAAAAGTTCACCAGCTGTGAGGCCTGATAAATTCAGATTAATTTTGTCTGGGCGGAGCCCGATTATCCGAATTAAAAAAAAAAAAAAAAAAACCCACTCAAAGCTGGGAATCCCTCCTGCGGGTTGCCTGTTCTGTCTCCACGCCAGAATTTGTTCTCAGATGGGTTTCCAGGTCAAAGCCTGGCACCTGCTGAGTGGGGAGGATTTTTCTGGGTCTCCTGTCTCCTTTCAACAACTCTGAGCCCCCACTGACGGTGCTTCAGAATGCTGACTTGCCTTCCTGCCAGACCTTGACCACTGCATGGACCCAGAAGGGCCAGCCACTTACCCGCTAGCTGTCCTTGGGCCAATCTGTCTACCGCTCCGGACCTCAGTTTCTTTGTTAAGAAGGGAGAGTTGTACCAAATGCTCTTGAAGACTTATGATTGCCCCAGACACACTGAGTTATACCAGAACGGGGCGGGGCATCCTTCCTGGGGGACGTTTGTGATTGTTGGGGCCTTGGGAAGCCTGTATGGGGGTGCTGTTAGGGCTCATTGAGTGGGTGGGAGGACAGGGTGGGGGCAAAAGTGGTGGCCGCTGGCTGGGCCTCCTTCCTGACGGGGGGGACCCTTCATCCCATCACACAGCCAGCTTGGAGGTGGACCACGTAGGACCTCAGTCTCAAAACCGCCCCTTGGCCAATCATTTCCTTGGGCTCAAGGAGTGCGTGCGTGGAGTATTCCCGCAGAAAAATACGTGGCCTCCTCTCAGCCATTTTCCAAGGTGGTTTTCACACGGGGCATCTGCAAAGAAGCCTCTCTACCCATCTCTCCATCGGGAAGCAGGCCTGGCTGCCTCAGTCCCTCCTCTTGAAACCGACAAGCCTGCGGGTGGATGTGACCGCAGGGCTTTCCAGGGAGTGCGTTCAGTGTCTTTCGTGGCAAGGATTATCTGTGAGAAACGGGCAACTCTTTTCCCATCTCATTCACATGATAGATAAGATGAGAAATTAGCTGCAGGGTGAGCAACCTGGGGGCCCTTCCTTTTGTCGCAACGGATGAGGCTTCGGCTGCTGGCGTGGCCTTCGTGTGTGTGCCTGGGTGTGCGTGCACACGCCATGCTTTCTCGTTGGAGAGCTCCCCAGCTTCGCCCCTGCAGATGTTGCCTTTTGGGCTTTTCCCTCTGACCCTGCTGAAGGTTTTCCCAGCCTGAAGACGTCTGAGTCTGGGGAGGTTTGGAACCACGGGACGCTTGGCTTCTGGGCAACCCTAGGGACCTGCTCTCCCACGCCACCGTCCCCACACCCCACGCTGCAAGGGGCCAAACCCAGGACGTCAGGTGTGGCCCACGTACCAGCCACTTCTGCAGCACCTGGGTGCTCATTAGAAACAGCCTCTGCATCGCCACCCTAGACTGAGTCAGAGCCCGCATTTTAGGCGGTGACTCATTCCTGGGCACATTCAAACTTGGAGAGCTACTGGTGTCAAAGGGCACGAGTGGATTTCGTAAATCCTGGAGAGGGGGTGTCTCAGATGCAGCATTTGCCTGACATTCAGGGTTCCTGGGGCAGTCGCTCCTGGCCGGCCACTCTCCAGGTTCAGGCCACTGCTCTGGCTTCCACCAGCCGACGGCAGCAGAGGGGACGGGCCGAGGTGCAGACGCACAGGGGCGCTGTCCCCACACGCACGTTCATAAACGCCCTGGCGTCCTCGCAGGGAAGGTGCTGTGTGCAACCCTCTCACACACAGAAGGAAGGGATAGGGCCGTGCCTTCCCGTTTAACTTTCCCTTGACTGCCTTGGTCAGTGTTTGCTTAGAGACTGATGGGGGTGGGGCGATTGGGAGGAGGTGGACCCGAGGGGTAGAATTTGGCCGGGGACATTCAAGTTGGAGGTGAGGGTTCCTTGCTGTGTGAGACGTTGTAGGAGTTTGCTTGGGCCGTCCCAACAAACACCCCCAACCCAGCACCCAGGAGACTCCAGCCACAGACATTGATTGTCTCACAGTTCAGGAGGCTGGAGAAAGCCCAAGATCAAGGTGTTGACAGGGTTGGTTCCTTCTGGAGGCTCGGAGGGAGCCTGGCCTGTCTCTCTCTCGGCATACAGCCCCCTCCCCCCTCCCCGCCCCGCACCATGCCTGCCTTCATCTTCGCATGACATTCTCCCTGTGTCCAAATTCCCCCTTTACAAAAGGACACCAGTCCTGCAGGGTCAGAACCCACTTCATTTTAACTCGCTGCCCTCTGCAAAGACCCTGTTTCCAAATAAGGCTGAGGCCCTGGGGGTAAGGATTCCCATCTTTCTGGGGGAAGGGCACCATTCAGTCCGTAAGGGACGCGGATTTGAGAATTTCGTATAAATTGCACCTAACGTTGCTGAGAGAGGGGGAACTTGTCTCCCTCACTCCTGCCCTCCTTCTGGAAGCTTTTGGCCCGAAGCAGGTGGGCCCGGGCAAGAGGGCAGCCACAGCAGTGCAGCTGGGAGAGACGACTGTAGCCAGAACACGGGCTTTCTGTTGTTGTTGTTGTTGTTTAATGTTTAGAAAACTAAAGAAAGGGAAATCAATTACGGGGCCTACCTGAATTTTATTTCCTCACCAAAAACCAAATTACTCAGCAAACTTATCGCTTGCTATTGCAGGCTTTGGTATTAAAGAAAACAATCAGGCGGGCAGGATTAATCTCTGACAGCTGCCTTATCTTTACCTTGCACCTTTGTTATTTTCTGATGAGCTTCTCTTTTTTCGCTGCCTCGCTGTACCATACCTCACTGGTTCCTTTCATTTTATCATCAGGCAAGAGCGGGGGACCTTTCAGTTTATTAAAAAACCTTTATTTGTGAAGAACAAAGAGGGGGGAAAAAGGCAAACAATGAGGTCAGACAATCTCCTTCCTGCCAGGAGTCACTCACCTGTTATTTAGAGTGTTATCAGTGAGGTGGGACTTGCATGGTGCAAAATGAGGCTCTGACAGGCTATTCGGTTACACACACACACACACACACACACACACACACCCCAAATCTGAGTGACACACATCAACCTCCACAAAAGGTCCTTGACTAGCAAAGCTGCAATATTTTCTTTTGTTTCTGAGCTTCTGGGGGGGGGGGGGGAGTGGGTGGGGAAAGCCGAACAGGCCTGGCCCCTCTCTGCACCCCCCAGCCCTCCCCGCTCTCTCCTTCAGGGCAGCTGGGCCTTCCTGCAAAGGAGAAAGCCCTAGCCGTTTTGGTGGCTGTGTAACTGTGTGCTGCGTGAGCTGGGCACACCTTCAGTGGCTGTCGGGGAGCCACCAAGTCCCTTCTGCATCTTACTTGCTGCTTATTAATTTGGGGATCAATGGGCACGCAGCCGTTTTTGGCACATGCTGATTTCTGTTTGCAACGGCAGTCGCGTGCAGGGCGGCACCTGGTGCTGCGACGTGGCTTTGTTCGTCGGAAGGAACGCTGCAGATTCCCTAGTCGCTCTGTGCCTCAGTTTCTTCCTGCTTACAATGGAGGAACTTCAATAAAATGATGTGAAAGACGCCTGCCGTTTCTAATTCTCTGCATCCTTGACCCATTTCACAGCAGAACTCCTTCCAGATACGGGCGCGTTTAAGTTTGACCACGGTATTCGCCACTAATTAGCGGCGTGGCCTTGAGCAAGCCACTTAAACCTCTCCAAGGGTCGGACGAGACGCTCTCTAAGGTCTCATGCGGATCTATGGATCTACGACGTGAGTATTGATCTATTGTTCTACGTCACAAAGAGCAAATGAAAGAAGTTCAAGGTTCCGGGTCCACCTGCTGCTTATGCCTCCTATCCCGGTAGGCAAGGTGCATTGTTTTTGTTTTTTTTTTCTTGCTGCGTAACAGATCACCACAAACGTTGCCGGTTTCCGCGGGTCAGAAGCACATCTGTACGCTCGCTGGGTCCTCCACCCAGGGTCTCAGAGGCTGAAATCAAGTTATCAGCCGGGGCTGGGATCTCATCTGGGACTCATATCCTTTTCTAAGCTCACAGATCTTGGGCACAATGCACTGTCCTGTGGCTTAAGCCCGAGGTCTTGGTTTCCTCGCTGGATTTTGGCAGGGAAATGCTGTCGGGTCCCAGAGGATGCCCTCAGTTCATTGTCATGTGGCCCGCGTAGGCAGTTCACAAGGTGGTGTTCCCCTTCTTCCAGGCCAGCGGAAGGATGTGTCTCTGGTGCTCCCCTGATTAGGTCAGGCCCACCCAGGGTCGTCCTCCTTTTGTATGGGGGAGAAACCCCATCATATTCCCAGATCCCACCCTCACCTAAGGGGAGAGAGTATACAGGGTATGCACAGCACGAGGTGGGCGTCTTGAGGGCCTTCTTAGAATCTCACCCACCATACAATGTCTCCAAATTCCCCACTAACTTTTCTCTAGGGTCCATGGCCTACTGTAACCAGTCTAAAAAATTTTTTTTTTCTCCTTTTGGTTTGGCAGTGGGGACAGATCCATTTGGGTTAGAGGCAGACCCTTGGTTTTTCTTTTTTTTTTTTTTTATGCTTATTTATTTTTAAGAGAGAACATAAGCGGGGGAGGAACAGAGAGAGAGAGGGGGGACACAGAGTCCGAAGCAGGCTCCAGGCTCTGAGCTGTCAACACAGAGCCCGACGTGGGGCTCGAACTCACGAACTGTGAGACTATGACCTGAGCCAAAGTTGGTCGCTTAACTGAATGAGCCACACAGGTGCCCCCAGAACCTTTGGTTTTTTTCTGTTTGCTTGTTCCACTGAAAACATGGGAAATAAATGTTATGTTTGCCTAACAGCTACATGGAAAGACCTCAGGGCATCATCATTCTCCAGGGCAAGAGTAGGAATAACTGTCCGTTGGATGGGAGAAGACACATCATCGGGCCCAGCCGGAGATGTTGGGAATCCCAACGAAATGTCGATGAACTGGTTCTCTGCCTCTCACAGGTCTTAGCCAGTGAACTTGAACCACGTTGCCTCAAATTCTTTTCCACCCCTAATTTCCTGTGTAATTGATCTCAATTTAGAAGCCCGAATTGGGTCTGCTAGTTTTTTGACCTTGTTTCCTGTTATTTTGCCCCTACTTTACTCCAGATTCTAATCTCTGGGATTCTGACCTCCCCAGTAACCTTACCCAGATTCTGGATTTCTCCCCCTTAGTATTAGATCTGAGTCTGAGCTGGACCCTGGCTGTTGTGTACTTACCTTTGGCAACCCCGTTAGAGGACCACAATCCCTTCCCCTAACAAAGGTACCTGTGGACCTATACCACCCTCTGCCTGGCCATACTGGGCTCTGACGTGCTTTCTGATCCTCTGTGTCTTCTTCCCTTTTCCCTCGCCCTCCAAGGTTCTAAGACTCTTTAGGAAGTGAGTTTTGAAAAGGCATGGAAAGATGGCAGCTTCTCAGCCTAACATGCTTCTGTAAGCTTTGTGGACTTGCTCACGGCCTCTGGGTCAAGATCAAGAGTTATGTCCTCTCTCTGGGGACTGATGTCCTGGCCTTACCGAGACGAGAGGGCTTTGAATCTAATGACAGAGGTCTTTTCCAGCCTCAAGAGAGTCAGTTACTCTCTATCTTTAGCTATCTCTATCTTTATCACATGTACAACACACACACACACACACACACACACACACACAGAAACACTCAGGCAGTCAAAACTGCAATGAGATATTACTTCCTACCCACTAGGATGGTAATTCTTAAAAACAAACAAACAAATAAAACAAAACAAAACAAAAAAGGAAAAGGACCAGTGTTGGTGAGGATGTGAGGAAAGTGGAGTCCTTATACCTTGCCGGGAGGAAGGCACAACGGTGCAGTTGCTATGGAAACAGTTTCGTAGTTCTTCAAAAAGCTAAACTCAGAATTACTATAAGACCCAGCAATTTTACTCCTAGGTGTGTACCCAAAGGAATTCAAAGTAGGGACTCAAACAGATACTTGCGTGCCAATGTTTACAGCAGCTTTGTTTACAGGAGCCAAAAGATGGAAACAAATTAACCGTCTAGTGACAGATAAATGGATAAACAAAATGTGATGGATAAATACAGTGGGATATTATGCAGCCTTGAGAAGGAAGGAAATTCTGACATACGCCACAACATAGATGAAGCTCGAGGACATGATGCTAAGCGAAATAAGCCAGGTGCGGAGGGACAAATATTGTAAGATTTCAAACCTCCGTGAGGTACCTTGAGTGGAACCTCATAGAAACAGAACTCCTATAGAAACTCCTATAGAAACAGAAGGTGGAAGGTGGTTGCCAGGGGCTGGGGGAAAGGGGTCGGGGACCTGCCTATTAATGGGTTCAGAGTTTCTATTTGGGAAGATGAAAAAGTTCTGGAGAGGGACGGTGGTGATGGTTAAAATGTAAATGTTATGTCACGTATACTTTACGACAATATGAACGAACAACACGAGGTATGTGAACGGTTGTGCTTCCAAACTCCCGACGTGCAAACGAGGCAATATATTACCGCGATCCAGACCCCTTCTGGGAAAGCACCCTGCCAAAAGGGGAAAAGTCACTGGGGCAGGGAGGACGTCAGAGTCTGTAAGTTCTTTCCAGCAAGGCGGTGTCATGTGTGTTTGCATTTATTTAATGTTTAATAATCAAATACAAAAGCAGCGAGCTGAGTGAGACACGATGCCCTGTGCTCCTATCATCAAATTCTCAAACATGGGAGAAGTTCGAGTTTTGAAGCCAAGCATGGCCTTAACTATTCTCCTATTACAGAAGATGTTTAAAGGGATGCAAAGATGGCTGAAAGGAAAAGTAAAACCAACCGGTCTCAGCTCAGAGAAGGAGGGGCTGAGGTCAGGGGTGCCAGACGCATGAAACAGCCATGGCCTGGAGGTCGATTTGGCCTTTGGTCACACATTAACCAGGTAAATGTATGACTTTGCAACAAGTCGTTGAACTCTGGGGGGGGGGCTCTTTTTTTTTATATATAAAACAAGAGGGTTTGTACTAGTTATTCATTCAGTCTACATGCATTAACTGAGCAGCTACTTGGAGTTCACTGGGGAGCCCTAGGGAGCCCTGGTCCTCACCACGCTGGGGCTCACCATCTGCAATTTTCCTCTGGTCCCTGTGACCCCTTTCAAGTCCTGGACCCCTTTCCTGGTCCACAAGCTATATGTTTGCAGGTATGGCTTACTTCCCTTCTTATGCCCTTGGCCACCTTTCTCTTGGAAACCAGCTCCTTACGGCTCATTTCATCCCCCCCCCCACTGGACTGTGGGGCCCAGCGGGGCTAGGGGCCATCTCCCGTACCCTCCCTGTACCCTTACTAGTGTTTAACAGTATGCATCATGTAAAATATATGCTCAGTAAATGTTTGAATGCCTTCTTTTTCTTTTTCTTTATAATTTTTTAATTTTTTTAATGTATATTTAGTTTTGAAAGAGAGAGAGAGAGGGACAGAACGTGAGTGGGGGAGGGACACAGAGAGAAAGAGGGAGAGAGAAAGAGGGAGACACAGACCCGAAGCAGACCCCAGGCTCTGAGCGGTCAGCCCAGAGCCCGACGTGGGGCTCGAACTCACAAACCACGAGAACATGACCTAAGCTGAAGTTGGAGGCTTAACCGACTGAGCCACCCAGGCGCCCCTTCTTTTTCTTCTTCTTAAATTTTGTTAATGTTTATTTTTGAGAGAGAGAGAGAGAGAGAGAGGCAGAGAGAAGGAGACACAGAATCTGAAACAGGCTCCAGGCCCTGAGCACAGAGCTCGATGAGGGGCTGGAACCCACGAACCTCGAGATCATGACCTGAGCCGAGGTCTGAGGCTTAACCGACTGAGCCACCCAGGTGCCCCTAATGGCTTAGTTTTCTAATTATGAAAGTAATTCAAAGATTAGTTGAGGAACTATGGACAACAGGAAAAGTGAGGCCTGTAGGGAGGAGGCCACTGGCAGAGTCTAGGAGTGAAGGGGCCTCAGTGAAGGCTGTGACCGTGGGCAAGTAGAAGCCGGGGGCTGACGTTCGGCAGATGGTCCTGGCCTGCTTAGAGTTCTTGACTCCTCCCAGCTGCCAGGTCAGGACTCAGCAGGCCAACCTGGGGGCCCCGCCCACCAGTGCCAGGCTGTGGGGGGCAGGCAGGCCGGCGGGTGGGGCCCACTGAGAGGGAAAGAGGGGCAGGTGGCTTGTGGAAGCAGGGGCGGGTGGTGGGCGTGGGGAGGAGGCAGGGCTGTGGGGGGTGGGGTGGGGCACAGGAAGAGGGGGGCGGGTGGGAGTTAGCTCCCTGGGGACCTGGCAGCTGCCAGGAGGCCACCTGGGCGGGGCCTGGCAGGAGTGAGGCAGGCACAAGCTTGGGAGAAGACAGCGTGGGGCAGATTTCTAGGGCTGAGATCCAGACTCAGAGGTGTCAGATCAGCTGGTACATGGGGCGCCTGGGTGGCTCAGTCGGCTGAGCGTGGGACTTGGGCTCAGGTCATGATCGCCTGGTTCCCGAGTTCGAGCCCCACATCGGGCTCTCTGCTGTCAGCACAGAGCCTGCTTTGGATCCTCTGTTCCTCTTTCTCTCTGCCCCTCCCCTGCGGGTTTTCTCTCTCTCTCTCTCTCTCAAAAGAAATAAATAAACTTAAAAAAAAAAAAAGAAGCTGGGTCCAGGGTGGAGACTTGATTCTGGGCAAAAAGCAGAGGCAAGGCTAAAACAGGATTCGATGTTATCCCTCATTCCATACGCTTCAGCTGCGGACCTGTGTATACCAGGCACCTCACTAGACCAGCAGGGGTGGGGAAAGGTAATAAGACGAGCACGATCCCTGACTGTGTGCACCGTGCATTCTGGCCAGAGGAGGCAGATGACAGACAAGCAAGTGCATCAACGACTAGGACAATATCAGACGTGTCAAACGTCAAATTGTTAACATCGACTTGTTAATCATACCCCAACAAGGCTGGAAAAAGAATAAAAAGGAAGAACACCATCAGAGGTGAGCACTATTAAGGAAGTAACACTGGGTAATGAGAGGCACCATGGGGATTGGGGTGGCTGAGGAAGGCCTCGCAGAAAAGATAAGCTTCTGTGTTGTGACCGTGAGGGTGGGGTGTGAAATTGTGAGGGCCAGGCAGAGGAAAGGAGGCCCGGCGAGGAGTGGACAGGAGACAAGTGTGGGGGGAGGGCCCTGGTGGGGACGTGTGTCACAGGATGAAGCGGAAGAAGGTGACAAGGGCCAGACCTCACGGAGCCTGTAGGATGTGACAAGGGATCTGAAGTTTACCCCAAGAGAAATGGAAAGCCATTGGAGACTTCAGAAAGGAGGATGTCTTTTGGTCCCGTGAGTGGTTCTAGAGGAATAGAAATTTATTTCTCACGGTTCTGGAGGCTGGATGTCCACGATCAGGGCGTGAATGTGGTTGGGTTCTAGCGAGGACCCCTTACTCGCTTAGAGATGGCTGCCCTCCGTCTGTGTTCCCCTGCTGGCCTCAGGGAGAGCCCTGGTCTCTTCCTGTAAGGACACGAATCTCACCCTGGGGGGGGCCCGCCTGCATGACCTCATCCAGATCTAATGACGTCCCAAAGGCTCTCCCTCTAAACACCATCACATTGGGGTTGGGGCTTCAACCTGTGAATCTGGGTGGGGGGCACAAGCATTTGCTCCATAACAGGGGGGTGGCTTGACATTTTGGAACTATGCATCTGGCTGCTATCTGTGGACGAAGGGTGGGTGTGTATGTGCGGAGGGGTGAGGTGGGACAGGAGGGGACGCTAAAGGTCTGAGATACTGTTACTTAAGCTTCTACATTAGATTCCATTTACTCAGGGAGGAAAATATTGTAGAGTCGGGGTTTTGGTGAATTAGAACTGGAAGCAGGTGGGGTCTGTGGTGCCTACAGGGAGTAGATGGGTCCTTACAGTGAGTGACCATAAAACCTGTAGGTGTGCACGTTTGTATGTGTGCGTGCTTCTGCAGGGGTGGGGTCAGAAAGGGCAACGGGGGAAAGGAGGGATGGAGGGAGGAAAATCACCCACTGACTTCCAGATCCTGGTATTTAAATGACGGCCATCATAGGGGAGGTACAGGGCAATTTCAAATCTCAACAGTTTCCGCAGAGCCTCAATGAAACATAACGTGTACAGGAAAATGTGCGCGTCTTATGAGAGCAGCGCTATGAGTTTTCACAAGGGGAACACAGCTGGGTAACCAGTACTCAGATCAGTAAACAGAACCTTCCTGGTGCCCTTTATTCTCCCTTCTGGTCACACCCCCAAGAGTCACTGCTGCCCTCACTTCCGACAGCCTAGATTAGTTTCTCCTGTGTGTGTACTTAAAATAAATGGACTTAAAATAAGTGGAATCGCTGATGCTATTTTAAAGTTGTTTCCAAAGCTGTTTTCAAGCTTTTTCCAAAATGACACATGAACTTGGAAGGAGAGAAAGCACGAAGACGTCTTGTTGAACTAGTTCACCCATACGAGGGGCTCCTGGTTTCAAAGTGTCTTCCTGAAGCACGTTCTGGCTTTAGAGTCTCATTTTGTGTCCCCCTCCATTGAAGTCTGCCCGTTCCGTTGTTCAGGAGAAGTAGAGCATGTTTGGGGGTCTCTAATCCCCGAACGCCTAGACTGGTCCCCGTGGGTGCATCGTAGTGGCGAATTTCACACTTCGTCTTTGCAAAGCAAGATGTAAAAAAAGAGTAACATTGATGGAAACCACTCAGTGTTTACTTCATAAATGTCCTGATTCATTGTTACAACAATATTTTCAAGTAGACATTACTATTACAACCTGCGGATGAGAAAACCGAAGCTCAGGGAGGTTAAATAATTTGCTCGAGTTTGCGTCGCTGGGAAACCCCGAAGTCATTTTCCTGCTTTAACATCTACCCCCATCATACCACATCAGCTCAGTCCATTTCCCTTTATGGAAGGATGGCTTTTCAAATACAGAAAACAATAAGGTAGATTACATTCATCCAACAAATGAGGCACTCCCTCTTCCGAAAGCTCTTCTATGTTCTGGGTAGTGTCCCATGTATTGGAGAAAAAAATAGTGAACAAAGACAGACGTGGTTTTGGTCCTTGGGAAACATAGAATTTAGTGAAGGAGACACAACAATAGTACAACTACACAATGAAATGTAAAGGAGAAGCTGTGAAAAGTGCAAGGAAGGTGAGAGAAATGGATGTCAGGAGAAGCCATATCTTTTTCCTTCCCTTTCTATCCCCAAACCCTTTGGACGCGTGTACATGCACACACACGCACACACACCCACTTTCTTTCACAACAGGGATGTCAGAAAAAACTCTCTAGGGAACAAATGCTTTTGAGTTGGGTCTCAAGGATGAATGGGTGTTAACAGGGTGAAAAGGGAGAAGAAACTACATCCCAGATAAAGTGAAAAGCATGTGCAAAGGCCCTGGGGTAGGCAGGAGCACTGTATCCATAAGGGGGCGAAAGAAGAACAGTGTAGTTAGATTGTATCCGGGAAGGCAGGACGCATTGGGAGAGGCAGGAGAGAGGCAGACAGGAACCAGCCCTCTCTCAGGGCTTTGTCAGTCTGGAAAAGGAACTGAAGCATATTTCATAATGAGTTTTTACAGAGTAGCTGGGAAAAACGGAACCCAAGTTTTCAGCTTCCTTTATCATCTCTCCTGTTCTAGAGAATGCCTTGCTGCTAAGTGTAAAGTCCTTTGGAATTAACATTATTTGTTTCCTTTTGGGAAATATGTTCATCCCCAGTACTCTACAGAACGAAATTAAAAATAAACACCTAAACCAAATTAGGCCGCCTAGAAACCCTGATAATACGAGCCAAACTGAAGCCGAGTTGACATGCTGAGTTCACGTCAGGTTAACATCACTGTGAACCTACTGATCATTTACCATATTCAATTCTTAAAAAAAAAAAAAAAAAAAAAAAAAAAAGCTGGTCGTGTCCACCAATCAAGGAAGCTTGCATTACGTGCATCACACAGAGAGGTGGCATCACCCTCCCCAGCAGACCCAGCTCACAGTTTTTGAGGCTTTGTATCTTGAGGGTGGACCACGACATTTCAAACCACGTAATTTCAGGGATGTTCATTTTTTTCTGATGACACACGGCATTTTTGCTTTCCTTGCATAGAGCAGGTAGCAGTCCCTCAATCACGCGTATCCTATATTACCAGTTTTGGCCTGTGGGTGTCACACTTCCAGGAACAATTGGAATGACTGCGAGTGAAACCTGAGACTCCAAATGGACCCGTGTGTTTTGCATCGACTGATACAAGGCAGATCAGGTGTGGGGCGCCTGGGTGGCTCAGTCCATCAAGCTGTTAAGCATCCAACTTCGGCTGAGGGCATGATCTCGCCGTTTGTGGGTTCGAGCCCCACATCGGGCTCTGTGCTGCTCTGTGCTGACCACTTGCTCGTAGCCTGGAGCCTGCTTCGGATTCTGTGTCTCCCTCTCTCTCTGCCCTTCCGCCCCCCCCCCCCCCCGCACTCTGTCTCCTCTCTCAAAAATAAATAAACATTAAAAAAATTTTTTTTTAAACAATACAGATCATGCAGAAACTGGGCATGGATGCTTTTGTGATTATATAAATGTGTTCTTTTCCTCCTATTTAGTTTTAAGCAGTGGAGAGTCAAAGTATAACCACTCTGCTGGAGATGGTCTTGGCAGGTTGTTAACGTTTAAAAAGAGGTCTCCTACTCAGAGAGTAGGAGAAGTTCTTGCCCAACTAAGGAATCGGCATATTCAGATCGGATAGTTAGTGAGCGTCTAGATAATTGATCATCTTCGCAAGAGCTCTGGGATGCTGGCGTGAGGGCCCAGCAAACTGATGTTGGGTACAGCCATGGGGGGCAGCAGTAGAGGCAAATGAATCGTTGATGGAGATCGGGTAAGGGGGATCTTCGTGCAGCTCTGTCATTGCTAAGATTTACCCCTGGCAGTTATGTTTTGAAAGTGCCTACATCTGTGACTAAGTTCCCTGTCTTTGTGTGTGAATGTACATGCGTGTATGTGCAGGGTGGGGGGTGAGGCTGAAATCGGGCAACCTTACAAGTGCACCCAAGGGTAGACTGAAATCAGCTTCTGGACTCATTTTCGGCCCAACACCTCCAATACCCCGGGTGGGCGGCTAAGGATCTGCGTGAAGTAATCTTCCCCCAGGGTTGGGGGGGCAACGGGTAGCTTGTGGTGCTGGTGGGTCCCTGACTTCAAACCAGAAAGGTATGTTTTTCCTTTTTTTAAAAAGTTCTAATTTAGGGGTGCCTGGGTGGCTCGGTCGGTTGAGCGTCCGACTTCAGCTCAGGTCACGATCTCACGGTTCGTGGGTTCAAGCCCCGCGTCAGTCTCTGTGCTGACAGCTCGGAGCCTGGAGCCTGCTTCGGATTCTGGGTCTCCCTCTCTCTCTGCCCCTCCCCTGCTCATGCTCTGTCTCTCTCTTTCTCTCTCTCTCAAAAACAAAATAAACATAAAAAAATTTTTTAAAGTTTTTATTTAAATTCTAGTTAGTTAACATACAGTCTAATTTTAGTTTCAGGTGCACAATTTAGTGACGCAACACTTACATACAACACCTGGCACTCGTCACAAGTACCCATCCATTGCCTAATCCCCCACCCCTCCCCCACTCGCCCTCTGGTAACCGTCAGTTCGTTCTCTGTAGTTAAGGGTCTTTTCTTGGTTTGCCTCTCTTTTTTTCCCCCTTTGTTCATTTGTTTTGTTTCGCAAATTCCACATATGAGTGAAGTCATATGGTGTTTGTCTTTCTCTGACCGACTTGTTTCTCTTAGCATAATACCCTCGGTTCCATCCACGTAGTTGCAAATGGCAAGATTTCATTCTTTTTTTATGGCTGACTACTATTCCCTTGTATACGTCCACAACATCTTTATCCATTCATCCGTCGATGGACATTTGGGCTCTTTCCACACTTTGGCTATTGTTGATAGTGCTGCTTTAAACATGGGGGTGCGTGTGTCCCTTCGAAACAGCACACCTGTTTCCCGTGGATAAATGCTTAGTAGTGCACTTGCTGGATCATAGGGTAGTTCTATTTTTAATTTTTTTTTTATTTTTTTTTTTAACATTTATTTATTTTTGGGACAGAGAGAGACAGAGCATGAACGGGGGAGGGGCAGAGAGAGAGGGAGACACAGAATCGGAAGCAAGCTCCAGGCTCTGAGCCATCAGCCCAGAGCCCGACGCGGGGCTCGAACTCACAGACCGCGAGATCACGACCTGAGCTGAAGTCGGACGCTTAACCGACTGAGCCACCCAGGCGCCCCTATTTTTAGTTTTTTGAGGAACCTCCACACTGTTTTTCAGTGTGGCTGCACCAGCTTGCATTCCCACCAGCAGTGATGAAAGGTTCCTCTTTCTCCGCATCGTCACCGATATCTGTTGTTTCTTGTGTTGTTGATTTTCGCCATTCTGACAGGTTGAGGTGATATCACATGGCAGTTTTGATTTGCATCTCCCTGATGATGAGTGATGTTGAGCATCTTTTCATGTGTCTGTTGGCCCTCTGGATGTCTTCTTTGGAAAAATATCTATTCGTACCTTCTGCCCATTTTTTAATTGGATTATTCAGTTTGGGGGGTGTTGAGTTTTTAAGTTCTTTTTTTAATGTTTATTTATTTCTGAGACAGAGACAGAGCACGAGTGGGGGAGGGGCAGAGAGAGGAAGACCCAGAATCCGAAGCAGGCTCCAGGCTCTGAGCTGTCAGCACAGAGCCCGACGCGGGGCTCGAACACACAAACCATGAGATCATGACCTGAGTCAAAGTCGGTCGCTCAACCGACTGAGCCACCCAGGCGCCCCATAAGTTCTTTATATATTTTGGGTACCAACCCTTTATCAGCTTTGTCATTTGCAAATATCTTCCCATTTCCACATTGCCTTTTAGTTTTGTTGCTTCCTACTCTCTGCAGAAGCTTTTTATTTTGATTTAGTCCCAATAGTTTATTTTTGCTTTTGTTTCCCTTGCCTCAGGAGACATATCTAAGCATGTGACTTTTGATCTCAGGGTTGTGAGTTCAAGCACGGCATGGAGCTTTTATTGTAATAATTAAATAAAGTCCTGGATGCTCCCTTCATGCTGGAAAGGTATTTTTTAATGACTAGCTCTCTAATCATGTATACTTTGCATAAATCATTGCCTTTTGCAAGCAAGATTGACTTTTTTTTTTTTTTTTTCACCATCCTTGCTTGGCAAAACAGAACCCTGGTATTCTCATGTTTAAGAGACAAAGATACCAGGGTCATAAGGACACTGCCATCTGCTCCTGCTCGGGCAGTCCTTATACCATGGTGACCTCGGAGGTAACCTATTAGAAGTGGGGGAGGGGTGAGGGAAGGTAGCTAACATTTGAGCGTCCTATATATGCCTGGCTTTTTTGTGCTTAGTCCCACATGATTCCCGCATCCCAACAAGGGTGGTATTGTCTTCCCATTTTACAGTTGCGGGCACTGAGGCTCAGAAAGGCTACCTAACTTCTTTTTTTTTTTTTTTAACGTTTTATTTATTTTTGAGACAGAGAGAGACAGAGCATGAACGGGGGAGGGGCAGAGAGAGAGGGAGGCACTGAGGCTCAGAAAGGCTACATAACTTCTTCAAGGTTATTAATCCAAAGGAGGAGGAGGGATCTGAACCCATGTCTGCCTGACCCCTGTCCGGGCTGTTTCCCGAACACCTTGCTACCTAGCGCTCAGTCATGCTCAAGCAGTGGAAAATCTGCTTCCCCGGGAAATCTGCCTCACCTGGGGGTTTTCCTCAGCTAGGAGGGCAGGCACTAGGTCCTTGAGTGTGTGGTTGCTGGGGTAACAGTGGCTGCGGGGTGAGAGGCAGAGAGTCTCTAAAGCCCCAGTGAACTGAAGTGTTAGCTTAGGCACAAGCATGCATTGGGACATCCTTATATTGAATTGTCCTTCCCAGAAAGCCTGCCTGCCCCACCGGCCAGAGCGTGGCATTAAAACCCTGGCTGGGTCACTAGCAGTGAAAATTAATTTCAGTTCCCATTAATTTGAATACGTGTGTGCATACATCACCCAGTCTTTTTTCCCCTTGGGTGATTTTCCAAACTCTGTCATAAAAACAAACGAAACCAAGGAAGGACAAGCCCAGACAGGCTGAGAATCACCGGGGTACCAAAGAAATTAGGTTTTCTTGTTGGCAATCTTAATGCCTCCTGCTTTACATGGATTTGTTTCCACCCCCCACCCCCCCACCTTTATCTTCCCTTTCTGTTGCGGTCTAAGGAAATGGAGACTTATCTCCTCGGGTCCCTGAAGACTATTATGTGCTTCCCTGCCCTCCCTTCTTCCCTGGATTCAATAATCCACTAAATCCTTCCTCCAAGGCCCAGTCCCGCCACTCCCATCCCCGTCAGGAAGGCTCGGATTAAATCGTGCATCTTCTGGCAGAGGCCAGTCTGCATAGGGTCGGCCTCCATGCTTGTACGAGCTCTTTTTCCATTTGTCCTTTTTCTCGCCGCTGTGTCTCCAAAGTCCTTTTCCTTCCAGCCCCCTTCATCTCCACCCAAATAGTTAGAGAAGTTTGAAGGAGGCCAGAAAGGTCCTCAGCAAGGATCCTGCCCATTTCCAAGCCTGATCTTGATTCTAACAAGGCCTCGGAGCGGGATGCAGCTAAGCCAGCTGGAAGCTTGCTGGTTTGGGGTGGACAGCGGCAAGAACGCAGTGGGGGGCCACCGGCTTCTCCCCCCGAGACGAGTCCCAGAACACAACTGTCCTGGGGACGGTTACCCCGGGGGGAACATCTGCCGCTTAACTCCTTTTCATTTCTGCCACCTTCATTTTCATCAAGGCAGGTATTGCAATTTATCGGAAACCGGCCACGTGAGGATTCTGATTTCACGTGGGGTTTAGCGACGACGAATAAAGATGGTCACATGTCACATGTGTCGCTAGTCAACTGGCTGTGCGACTAGGTGTATGTAACTGCTTTGAACTTGTGTTCTCTTCCCGAAAAAGGGAGCTGGAAACACCCACCTCAAGGGCTTCTGAGTATGAAATGAGACGATATGACACGATTACTGACCTGCTTTTGGGGTGACCTTGTTCTGCAGGCATCGTGCGCAGGCTCGGGCTGCTTCGTGGAGCAGTCTAAAGGGGGTGATACCTAGCCAATACCTTGTCTGAGGCAGATGTTTTCCATGTGCTTCTAAAAATAGACACCACCGTTTTAAGGTTTAACCAGTCATAAACTGTATAAAATGGAAACGAATGAGGATTCCCCAAGTATCTACATTGTCAAAAAGTTGTAAATCTGAACAAAGCATTAGCATTCAGTGTTATCCTTTTTGGGGCTGCCTGAAAGGTTATAAAATGTTCTTATCTCTCGTTTTTAGAACTTTCATGGGTATGATTTCATTCTGGAGACTTGTGGAAAATATTTAGTTTTGATTAAAGCTCAACCATTATACACACACACACACACACACACGTGCGTGCCCACAGCCCCTCCCCCCCCCCCATACTTTTTACTAACAGGAAAAAATAAAAACCACTGTGATAACGACGAGATGTGTCTGCGTGCAACAAGGGATAGCTTGTGCACTGCCCGTCTGCTTCTCTTTCAGAGTTTAAATCCTCAACCGTCTGGGTGTATCAGCAAAACAAAGGTCCGGTGAATTTCATGTTCTAACTGGATGATCTAACAGGTCTAATGAAGGATGTTCGGGGCCTGAAGGGGCCGGGACATTGCTCGTCTGTCTGTCTGCCGGGCCCTTTGTGGGGGGTAGAGTTCTCTGTCTTGTTGGAGCCAGCAACCAGACAGCTGGGAAACAGGTATTTCACTTCCTCGATGATTTATTTCACACCTCTTGGAAGGCTTGGTTGGGGCTGCTGTGTTTTCTCCCGGCCCTGTGCCACCTATGACTCTCAGAGGGCAGCTCAGGGAGAATTTTATTCACATTGACTTTATGTGCTGGGCAGAGTCAACATCCTGTAAACTTAGCATCAAACCTGCTATCATACAGCTTATGCTTTCCGTTTTCCAAATGTTAATTTTTGCTGTTGTTGCCCGGAAAAAAAAAAACCCATTTTAACAATATCTGCCTTCATTCATTTTAGATCTTTCCACTTTCTTACTCTGAGGCAAATCCTAGCTCTGGCAATGAATCTGACCTTGATTTGGAGAAACACTGTAGCGCTGGATACTGAAGAAACATTTTAAGGCAAAATTGTCTCGTGAAGTGTAGAGATGGGTGTACATTCTCGTGCATTTCTTCCCAAAATACAAGATGTCTCAACTAATAATCTATGAAAGCACATGCCACGTGTGTATTTTATGCCCTGCATGCATGGCCTGTAGATTTATAAGAGCATTTTGACAAAGGGAAAGTGGTGGCTAGTTTTCTTCTTTCATTTTAAAACTTTAATAAAGTAAATAAATGAATGAATAATGAATAAGTATGCCATTTGTCTCTGTTCAAAAATTAATGAATTGCTTTAGTGACAATTTCTAAATGTATAGATCTGATAAATGAGCTTTATAAATATTGCATCACTATATTATGAGCTAGAATTATAGAAATATAAGGACATGACTATTATCACATTTTTTTTTTTGTTTTTTACTAACTTTGAAAGTAAAAGAAAAGGGGTGTGATTTACTTACCTGATGAATTCCAACCCCAGTAGATGGGTCCGACTGTCATCGTATTCACTTCTCTCGTGTGACCGTCAGGTCATAGGCACAACACAGGGTAGGTGAGCGCAGGTGACTAGGCAGGGGTTGGGGCATTGCGGACCGTTGCTGTCCACTCCTTTCCGCCAAAAAGGAGCAAAAGCAGATTCATTCAGCTTGTCCTTTTGTTCTCCAAGTCCCCTCACTCCATCCCCCCTAACCTGATCATTCCTTCTTAGGGTCCCTATCGCTAATAGGGTTGCACCTACAGGACTTCACTCTGCCACTGTCTTACCTGTTCCTCCACTCGGGGGCTCCTTGATGGCAGGGGCTCCGTATTCATCACCTTTGTGTCGCCAACACTAACACGGCACCTGGCAGGCACGTGACTGGCATTGAATCACAAACCGTACTTTGTTGAATGACTGTATTCCATTGTATGATGTATTAGTCAGGGTTCTCCAGAGAAACAGCACCAAGAGAATAGAGAGAGAGGGAGAAAGAGAGGGGGAAAGAAGGAGAGAGAAATGGAGAGGGAGAGTGATTGAGAGAGAGACAGAGAGAGATTTATTTTAAGGAATTGGCTGTTGTGATTGTGGAGGCTTGGTAAGTCTGAAATCTGATGGGGGAGGCCAGCGGGCTGGAGACCCAGGAAAGTGTTGCAGTTCGTGTCCAAAGGCAGTCTGCTGGCCGACTTAGCTTCTGCTTGAGGGAGTTTAGTCTTTTGTTCCAGACAGGACTTCCACTGATTGGATGAGGCCCACCCTTATTATGGAGGGCAATCTGCTTTACTCAAAGCCCACTGCTCTAAATGTAAATCTCACCCAATCACAGAAACATCCAGAGCAATATTGGATCAACTATCTGGGCACTGTGGCCCAGCCAAGTTGACACACAAAATTAATCATCACTCATGATTTAGCTGTGGTTTAACAGGCAAGGACTGATTACTTTCTAGGTGACTCTGAAGACATTGCTGCCATTGAGGAAATATTTATCTAGCTGTAATATATTTTACCTAGACAAATAGTCTACGAAAAAAATAACATGTGACGGGCAAATTTTCATATCAGAGAAATAATAGATTCCTCTTCTGTTTCTACTCTATTTCCAAAAATGACATATTATATAAAATTGGGACTTATGCCAGGAGCACGGAGTTATTTTTGTGTGTGTGTTTCAGATCCAGAGCAGGAAAAATCAGTATGGGTATAAAGTAGAGAAACAACTTGATTTGGCATTTTTAAT
This sequence comes from Panthera tigris, assembly GCF_018350195.1. Classification (NCBI taxonomy): domain Eukaryota; kingdom Metazoa; phylum Chordata; class Mammalia; order Carnivora; family Felidae; genus Panthera; species Panthera tigris. Next base: position 9,594,915 of record NC_056664.1, read on the forward strand.
TAATTTTTTGATTATATGTGTGTGTAGTTTGATAATCAAATATTATCAAGAATTCAGTGGAAACCCTCACCCATTCCCCTCCCCACATTGACTGAGTTTTCCATCCTACTCGCTATAGTTAGCTTTGCAAATTAGTTTTTGAAGCATATTTCGAGAGTTTCTTGGTGCAGTGATAAAGAAATACAAACCTATGCTTTTATTTTCCACCTTTAAAAATTTAAATTTTTTTAACTTAAAGAAACAATTTACTCATATATTAAGCTCAGACTAGTGAGTTTAATTTACTAAGTATAATAAACTAAAGTTACAACTTAATTTTACATTTTAAATGTTGCCTGAGAACTCAAGAATGAAGCGGGGAGGAAGAATAAGGATTTGTTGAGAATAGTCAAACTTTTGGACAGGAAAATATGGATTTTCTTGTGTATAAACTTCAGTTGGTTAAAGTTCTCACTGCAAAGCCATTTACTGCATTTCCGACAGGAACTTTTAAATATTTGCCTTTGCATTTTCATGCGAGACTTCATGTAAGCAGAAAGAAAAAGGACAAACATTTAGCGACAAAAGATGTGAAAGCCATTTTATTCATGTTTATGCTATCATGATTGAGCACATCTAAAGAATTAACTGATCAATACTTACTATTTGAGAAGGATAACATTCTTGAATGAATCAGTAGTGGGGCAGGTTTTACAAAAATACTGTCTTAACCAGGTAAACATTGAGGAAATCCAGATTGTGGGTTAATGTCTCATTCAGGGTAAGAATTTATGCTCTGGATTCACTCCTTGGGAAAAGAAAAAAAGAATGTTTTCTGGAAGTCATTCCCGTGAAAAGATGGTAACATACATTTTCCTAAGCAGCTACCAGGGAAATAATATTACCTGGTCACACAGCACAGTTGTTATCAAAAAATATTTCTCACGTGACTACACGGAGGGGTAGCTTGTGACTGTACAGGGTAGACTCGCCCAGCTCTGAGCCCAAAGCTTTAGTCTGTGGTAAGAGAGGAAGAGAAGCTGGGATTTGGTGGCATATTAGCTGCGTGACCCGGAGACAGTAGGCGCCCGGTGGTCCAAGGTTTTTCGCTTGGATGCTAGATGACGGTACAGTGATACTCCCTCGGGTGAGAAAGCTGGCTCGTTAGCAGCCAGACCGTTCTATAGGTTTGCAGGTTGGAGGAGTGTAGCGTCGTGGTCCAGAGCAGAGTCTTTGGAATCAGGCGGACCTAGATTTGCATCCTCTCCTGTCCCTTCCTGATTCTCGGGCACTGGATTGGCACCTTGAGCCTCTTAGCTGAATTGGCACCTTGAGCCTCTTAGCTGAAGGATGGCGATCATAACAGTGCTGGCTTCACAGGGGTGTTGTGAGAGTAGATACAACAATGCATGTGACACCTTTAAACAGTGCCTGACCCGAGGCACCTGGAGGGTCCTCAGTAAACAGCAAAAGCAACTCACGATACATGCAACATATGCATGGGACAAGCTGTGCAAACAATAATGCTGGCTGCAGCCCACGGGGACCCGTGGGAGACCTGGGGTCCAGGGACGGAGGTTCTGGGTCAGGTGGCAATGAAGCAAATGCCTGATTCCAAGTCAAAACTGTGAGAGGGGGGCGGGGCGTGGGTGGCTCGGTCGGTTGAGCGTCCAACTTCGGCTCAGGTCATGATCTCACGGTCCGTGAGTTCGAGCCCCGCGTCGGGCTCTGTGCTGACAGCTCGGAGCCCGGAGCCTGCTTCGGATTCTGTGTCTCCTCTCTCTCTGACCCTCCCCCGTTCATGCTCTGTCTCTCTCTGTCTCAAAAATAAATAAACGTTAAAAAAAATAAAAATAAAACTGTGAGAGAGGCAGGGGGCTAAGAAGGGAAGCTTCTGGAGCCCTATTGCTGGAGTTCAAGCCCCTGTTCTGCTACTTCACAGAAGCATGGCAGAGACCAGTCGCGTCACCTCCCCGCCCTGCAAATTCTACCAGCCTCGTGGAGTTGCTGTCTCTCGGGTTTTTGTGTATTTAGAACGGCACCTGGAAGTACATAAGTGTCAGTTGTTACTGTTGCTATTTTTACTGGAGTGTGTGACATTTCTGCCTCTCGTAAATTTGCGGAGCATAAATCGGATGTGTGGTGGTGAATCAGTATCCCAGGTCCACTCAGAATTGCTGTCATCGTGTGAGTTATGTCGAACCTATTCTATAAAACAGCGCAGGTCAACATTTCGGGCCTCATCACGGATGGACAACCGGGAACGGTGGAGACAAATAATTGACAGGTTGGAGCTTAGAAGGGAGGTTTGTGATCATTCAGGCTGTTGGCTTTCAGGCTCTTTTGGGGGCACTGATGCAAAGAAGCCCAATTAGATGGATAAATAACCCTTCTAAGGTGTACTTCTTAGTACAAGGGAAGTACAAGCCAGGCATCCTTCCCCCCCCCCCACCCCCCCCCCCCCACCCCTGGCTCACATCCCCCTCCCGGCCGAACGGGACAGTGCCTGCAGGGGCGGTGTCCCTAAACACACACACCCACAGTAGTAGTAATAACCAGCCTTTACTCTGTGCTTCCTACTGGCCGGGCACTGGGCAAATGGCCTTCTTTCTATTAGCTCATCTAATTCACAAGTCTTTGTGAGACAGTTAAATGTAAACACGAGGAAACAGAGAGTACGTAAGGAGTACAAAGTCATTCAAAGAGTGGCTGAACTTGAATTTGCAGCCGGTTCTGGGTTGTCCCTGAGCCCGTGGTCTGCGATGCTGCAGTTTACATCCGTCCCGAGAAAAATTAGGTGACGCCACCTTGTTTTGTAAGTGGGGAGACAGCCCGGGTTGAACGGCTTGTCACAGGTGCTTTCTGAGGGCCTTACTGGTGGAACCCAAACAGCAGTGACTTCCTCATTCATTGTCACTTTGCAAGAGTCCCCCAAACTTACCTCTGTCAGGGGACTGGCCTGGCCTCCAGCCCTGCTCCACTTCCTTTGGGCTGAATCCCCAAGGCACACTGTTTGCTGTGTGGACCTTGTCCCCGTGCATTTGTGCGTTCTCTAATTTTTCCAACAAGTACAAAGACTGAAGAGTATATTGGCACTAAGATGCAAAATTTTACAAAATCAATGATTTTCAGCCCAGGAATTTTCATGACGGACTCTGTTTCTGGGACCCTGGACTTTACACCTTACTTTATAAATATGATGCATATTTCCAGCTGGAGAGCGAGGCACTGTTGTGCAGATGCTTTACCTTCAGCTTAACAGAGGCAGAAGGTGATGAGAAATCCATTTAGAAACGCTGGTTGCATACCGTGTATACCCAGGACAGTTACAGAGAAGAGGATGAGGACACTAGGCTTAATGTATTTTTAAAAAATTCAAATCACTCACAGTTATCAAAACATTGGCACGAGAAAAGACAAACAGATCAGTGGAACAGAATAGAGACAAAGGCTAATTAAGTTTTAGCAACAAAAAGATGGTTCTGGCAAAATTGTTATCCATCAGGAGGAAAAGAAAGTGGTACCCCTCCCTCACATCGTATAGAAAAAAAATCCACATTAAAAAAAAAGAGTAAACATTTCAGTATGCAAGGATGAAGATTTTTAGAAGAAAATATACAATAATATTAGGTAACTTCAGGTGAGGAAGAGACCTTTTAAAGCGAGACAGCAGTCTTAAAAGCTGTAAAAGAAAAGCATGTGTTAGGTTACATTAACTTACAAGACAAAAACAGGCACATGATAAATTACATGCTGTGAAAAGTATGAATGAAGGTCAGCATCCATAATATATAAGTGCTCACACTAACTTATAAAAATTTTTAACATTTCAACAGAAAAACGGACAAAGGGCATGAATAGGTAATTTACAGATGAGAAAATCCAAATGGCCAATAAATCTGTGAAAAGGCGAGTGATTTTCCCATTAACCAAGAAAAGCAAATCGATGTGGAGGTGTAATGAACATTTTTTTTTTCCACTAACCTATTTGCCAAAAATTAAGAAGCAGCACTGACACCCAGTGCTGATCAGAAGCGGGGAGAAAAGGGCATTCTCACGTATAGTGGGCGAGAAGGGGAGACGCTATAGTGTCTTTTTTTATTTTTTATTTTTTTTTAACATTTTATTTATTTTTGAGACAGAGAGAGACAGAGCATGAACGGGGGAGGGGCAGAGAGAGAGGGAGACACAGAATCGGAAGCAGGCTCCAGGCTCTGAGCCATCAGCCCAGAGCCCCACGCGGGGCTCGAACTCACGGACCGCGAGATCGTGACCTGAGCTGAAGTCGGACGCTTAACCGACTGAGCCACCCAGGCGCCCCTATAGTGTCTTTTTTGAAAACGATCTAGCGACATCTGTTTCACTGGCTTAGGAAGGCCCCGTCTAAGAAGCTATCCTGCAGAAACCCAGACTCGACGTGGACCGGCGCACGAAGGACTTTTCAGCAACCCTGTTCCTAGTGGTAGTATTTGTACTGGAAATAACCCAGTGACCATTAGGAGAGAAATGATTGAATACGTTGAGGTACACGGTCCTCCCTTACCTATGGTTTTGCTTTCTGAGGTTTCATTCCGGCCCCCACGGTCAACTGCAGTCCAGAAAGGGGTAATCCTCTCTCTGACGTTCGGTCAGAAGTTCAACAGCAGCCTGATGCCGCATCACAGCACCTGCATCATTCACCTCATTGCATCTCATCACGTAGGCATTTTGTCTTCTCACGTCATCACAAGGAGAAGGGTGCTTACAGTACAGTAAGACATCATGAGAGAGAAAGAGAGACTGTGTTCACGTAGCTTTTGTTACAATATATTGTTATAATTTTCTACTTTATTACCAGTTATTGTTGTTAATTATGAATGAAACTTTATCATAGATATGTATGCATAGGAAAAAAACAGAATGTATATATAGAATTTGGTATACTCCACGGTTTCAGGCACCCACTGGGGGTCCTGGAATGTATCCCCCATGGATAAGTGGGACCACTGTGCACATAGCCATATAATATAATGCATCTACGGAAAAGAATGAGGTAGAAGTATATCCATTCACTAGAACAATGTTCATGATGTGTTGTTAAGTAAGAAAACAAACGGCAGAAAGAAAAGTATGTGGTAGAAGCCCATGTTGTTTTAAAAAATTTTTTAGCATTTATTTATTTTTGAGAGACAGAGAGAGAGCACGAGCGGGGGAGGGGCAGAGGGAGACACAGAATCGGAAGCAGGCTCCAGGCCCCGAGCTGTCAGCACAGAGCCTGACGTGGGGCTCAAACCCACGAACTGTGAGGTCATGACCTGGGCCAAAGTCAAACGCTTAACCTACTGAGCCACCCAGGTGCCTGTATAAGCCCATGTTTGGAAAAAAAAGAAAAGTACCCAAAGGAAAATCCCTATGTATGTCTGCTTTAAGCGTTTGTATGTGTTCATACGACTGTGAATAAAGATGTCTTCGACATGGAAAACTGAGAGAGAGAAGGGAGGGGTGAGAAGCATAGATCACTGAAAAGGAGAATTCACTCAAAACACAAGCAAATAGGCAATCCTCAGCCGTATGTACTGGAGAGACAGTTTACCTACAGGCTGTACCCAGAAGACCCCTTCAGAAGGATGCCTGCTGGTGGTCCTTAGTGCTGGGAATCCTTCGCCCACACAGGACTTCTGGATGTTTCTATTTGGACATCCTACAGTGACTCCAAATTCCCATTCTCTGTATCCCGCTTCTCTCTGTACTCAGCACAGTGCTGGGCACAGGCGATCTCAGTAAACGGACTCTCTCATGGCGGAGGACCAGGACCCAAAGCAAGAGCGCTGAATGCAGATGAGGGGCATCCCCATGTGGCCCTGTCCTCCGCTGGCTGGGGCTCCGCTCACACACAGAGCCTGCTGGGCTTTCTGCCTGGGGGCGCCAGAAAGGGACAGAGGAGAGGCCATTCCTGGACACCCTCTCAATAGGTGTATTGAGTCTTTGACAAAAAGTGAATTTGGAGCTGGCACATGCTGTGTCCAGTGGCCTGAACAGAATGAGAGGGGGTGACCGGGCAGCATTTTTTCGGTCTGTGCTTTTGCCACAGGATGCAACAGCTTTGGATTCGTTTCCAGGATGGGGAATCCTCGAGTACTGGCATGCCTTTTATGTGCGCTGTGGGATTCAGCCCCGGGCCGGAGATGGAGGGCTGATGGAAATGACTGTTGGCCGAGGCAGAAACCATCTCTGAGAAGCAGCAGGACTGTACGGGGATCTGCCTCTGGCAACAAGGTCGGGCCCCAAACCTCCTGTTTCTATGGCATCGCCCCTACACATCCCACCACCCCATCTCGTCCGCCCTCTCCCTCCTCCACCCTCTCCTTTGTGCAGCGCTCTGAGCTCGTTGGCTTGGATTCTTTCCATTGCAGACTTCAATGCAGCCATCAAACTGAATACTGCATGAAGAGGGGGGAAGGAAGAGTACTTCTGGAAAGAGAAATAAAACAGGAGGAAAAGCCTGATGCCATGGGCTTGGGGATTCCTTCAAAGAGCAACCACGCTGGGAGACTAAGGGTCCGTGAAGCACCTCTCTTGCTGGGTATGGCCCAATCCTAAGCCCTTCTTCTTTTGATCTGGTCCATTTACCTCCTGCCGTTCCCAAAGAGTCATTCCCTTTGAGACCCCACTCTGGGGGCCAAGTGAATGAAAAAGGTGGTCTAGTCCCTTCCAGCTGTATGGGAACATACATACCTATGACGCACAGGCCCGTATAGGTCACACACACACACACACACACACACACACACACACACACAGAGTAGTGTTACTGATTATTGTCAGCGTTCCAAGAGAGAATGTGTTCTTATCTCACACCTGGCCAGCGGTAAGGCAGATGATGGATTGAAAGTTCTTGACCCTGTTTGGAGATGACAGAGATGTAATTAAGCTTTGGGAAGATCTTTTAAAAATTCTGTGTTCTGACTTCCCGTGCTTGGCTTTGGGATTGCTTGCACACGCACTCTGAGGTGGTTCAACAGAAGCCGGGGTGCTGGCAAGGCCACGCTCCCTCCAGAGGCTCCAAGGAGTCTCCTTCCGTGCATTTTCAAGCTTCTGGCAGCTCCAGGAATTTCTTGGTTTGTGGCTGCACCACTTGAATCTCTGTCCGCAACTCCTCTTTTGGTCTCTGTCTTCTCGTCCGTCTTCTATAGGACACTTGCCGTTGGATCCAGGGCCACCTGCTTAATTCAGCATGATCCCAACTTGAGGGCTTTAGCTTGATGACATCTGAAAAACCCCCTTTTCTCAATAAGGTCTGATTCACAGGTTTCGGGGGGTTAGGACTTGGGCATACCTTTCGGGAGGGATCGCCATTGAACCTGCTTCAATATTCAAAAGCAAGACAAAGGCATTCTCCTGTTCAAAACCCAGCCCTGGCTTACCATTAACACTGAGCATTACAAAATCCTTGGTTAATGAGGAATGAGATCTTGGTTACTAAGACCTTGCCCAGCCCGGCCTTCTCCATAGCTGTTCAATACCATTCACTGGACTCCAGCCGCACAGGCCTTCCTTCACTTTTTAAGCCCACCAAGCACTATCCTTCTTCAGGCTCTTTGTGGGTCGTGTTCTTACCTATGCCTTGGATTCCCTCACTTCTGCTCTTCGCTGGGCTGGCTCCATTTCTTCTTTATCTGTCAGCTTAAATGTCATCTCCTGGAACCGTATGTAAAGTAGGTTTTAACATTATCCTTTATAGTGACAACTTCTTGATTATCACCTTGTCATTCTTTGTAAAGATTTATGTGTTAGTTTCTTGTCCGGGCATTCTATGAGCCCTATCATGCCTGGGCTTTGTCCAGCTCAATCATTAGCACATAGAGAACAATAAATATGTATTGAATGAATGAATGAATGAATGATGCTCTTGGTTTGGGAGACACTCACATGGTTCTCGTACTTCATGCACACATGGACTGTGTCAAAGGCTGGGATCCTTAACCGTGAAGCCATTTCTTTCTTTCTTTCTTTCTTTCTTTCTTTCTTTCTTTCTTTCTTCCTTTCTTTATGTTTATTTATTTTTGAGAGAGATAAAGAGACAGAGTGCAAGCAGGGGAGGGGCAGAGAGAGACGGAGACACAGAATCTAAAGCAGGCTCCAGGCTCTGCGCTGACAGCTCAGAGCCTGATGCGGGGCTCGAACTCACGGACTGTGAGATCATGACCTGAGCCGAAGCTGGACGCCCAACCGACTGAGCCACCCAGGCGTCCTGAAGCCATGTCTTACTACGACAGAACAGTGAGGCCACAGCAGCAGATTAGCAAGATGTTCAGAGATTTCTGCCTGTGTTGATATGAGGTTGGAAGAAACCTTTCAGACAATGATGGTCGGTGCTAAAGGGTGGTATTCTTCAACGCTTTCCCTTGCCGTCTTTCACAGGAGATAAGGGGTTCGTGGTTTCTGTGTCCAGAGGGTTACCAAGAAGGCGCTGCATTCTCCCTCAGAGAAAAGCATTCCATTTTAGCTGAGCCAGAAAAAACACAGGTGGCAGAATAAACAAGGGGATGTTTTCTGTTGCCTTAGATTTTTGCCTAACATCCCAAGGCTGAGGACAATAGGCTCTGAGGACAGCCTGCCAGGATCCCCTCCTGGGGGCCGTGAAGGGTCTCCAGGATCATCCTTTCACCCTCACCCCCCACCCACCCCATGGAGCCTATTTAAACAAAGTCCTAGAATTCGCTGAGGAAGGGAGTTAGGAGTAATGAGGCATCAGCCTAGTGGGGAGTGTTGGGTTCTGGAGGGAGGAGCTCAAGGGACAAGGCAAGGGAAGGAAGTGCAGGTACGGGGTGGGGTCAGGGGGATGCAGGGGCCAGGCTGGGCTGGAGGGGAGGGGAGGCCTGGGATTGGGTGAGCATTCACATGTTGACATCAGAAAGTGAATCCTAGCTATTAAAATCGGACTTGCCCTGGGGCGCCAGGGTGGCTCAGTCGGTTAAGCGTTGGACTTCAGCTCAGGTCACGATCTCACAGTCCATGAGTTTGAGCCCCGCGTTGGGCTCTGGGCTGATGGCTCAGAGCCTGGAGCCTGCTTCTGATTCTGTGTCTCCCTCTCTCTCTCTGCCCCTCCCCCGTTCATGCTCTGTCTCTCTCTGTCTCAAAAATAAGTAAAACGTTAAAATAAATAAATAAATAATTGGACTTGCCCTAAGTAGGAGAAAAAAAGCTAAGGGATCTGTAGCCTGAGATGATGTCAAGGGGAGGGAGGGGGCATCTGAAGGGGTGTGTTTCAAGGCTGTGGTCAGGGAAGAAAATAAAAGGCATCTCCTGTTTATTCCCCATGGATTTGGGTCTGTTCAATAAACCACTTAGGTTATTATAAAGATTAGTCAGTTCCATATAAATCATATGAATAAAGCTTAATTTTTTCAAAATTTCGTATAGACAACAATGATTAAGTTTTTCTGAGCATTGACATCAAGCACCGTCCTAAGTGTTTTGTATACCGTGTGTGTGTGTGTGTGTGTGTGTGTAGACAGCCATCTTCTAGCACACATATGACTTCTCATAAATTCCCATGACAAATGAACAAAGTAGGTGCTGCTGTTACCAGTTCATTGTAAACGAGTTAATGGAGGCACGATAGATAAAATAATTTATCTCAAGATCACCCGGCTAGTAAGTGGCAAGACTAGAGCTTGAACTCTGGTCTGTTTTATGAGAGAGCTACAAGATTTGAACCACTCTGCTCTGCCATTAGTGAAAAAAAAAATGCACATATATATTTTGCTTCCTTGAAAGGGAGAATGAAGAGGGGAAAATATTCTGGATGCTTTAAAAGTAGGTACAACTTGTGGGGTGCCTGGGTGGCTCAGTCAGGTAAGCATCCGACTCTTGATTTCGGCTCAGGTCATGATCTCATGGTTCCTGAGTTCAAGCCCCACATTGGGCTCTGCACTGACAATGCAGAGCCTGCCTGGGATTCTCTGTCTCCGCGTCCCCCCCACTTACGCATGCTCTCTCTCTCTCTCTCTCAAAATAAATAAACTTAAAAAAACAACAAAAAAGAGTAGGTGTAACTTGCAATTGGGTTCTGTGCAAAATGCATGAGAGATCCTTCAAGTTCTTTCAGCCTAACTGTGAAAATAAAACCGGTGAAGAGCAGCGCTGCCCTCACCGAGGGCCACTTATAATGTAGGAGGCCCAACACGAGCCAGGACCCGCAGGGTGGGAGGATTTCTGGAGACTGTCCAAAATGCAAGCTTGTTTTTGCTCATGCTTGTGGAAAAGCCGGGGAAGGATTCTATCCCATGAGATGTGTTATAGAGTATGCGGGTCACGTGGGCTTTAAAGTGCTGGGGAAAAGCAGGGCAAAGGAGAGGTGGGGGTGGGGTGGGGGTGCAATGGTCTGTGGGTAAACTGGATGATGGTGAGGGCATTGTGGTGGAGGGGGTCTGCCACTCTCTAGAAGCGCGACCTTAGCCCAGTCATTTCTCTTCACGCGGCTGAAATTTCCATGTCTGCAAAATGAGGCGGTTACGTCACAGGGTTCCCAAGGTCCTTCTTCAATGCTCAAGTCTATGCATCTGTGATTCTGTGACATAGTGGCAACGGTTAGAGCAAGGGAGGAGTAGAGTCGGAGAACAAGCAAAGTATGTAAAGGAAAGAGGAACTAAAAAAAAGAAAAAAAAAAGGAAAGTTAGCTTTTGACTTTCTTACCCCATTGCCGCTCGACCTCCAAAAAAGAAAAAGCAGACTCGGAAAAGTTGCAGCAGCCAACAGTGGAGCAAAGAGACTTAAAATAATCCTGGCATTAAACAACACGACTCGTGAAACCCAGGGGTTCAAGTGCTTGTTGCATCTTCAAGGAGACCCAGCGTGCTTGGAAAATTGCCTGATAAACATACCACACCGCCCCGCTCAGGTTCAAACACATCCCTGGTCATGTCAGCACTTTGATGCTTCCTGGGGTCCTTCTCTTTCTCATTAGCATTTTCAAAAGGTTACATGACTCAAATCTATTAGTGAGATACGCCCCCCCCCCCCCAAGTTGTGAGGGTCTGGAACGAGAGAAGACAGGGCAGTGAACTTGGAGGAGACTCACCCCCAGCCCCACATTCTTCGGGAAAATGGACAGGTCTGTGTCTTTCATGGTGAAAGAATGGGTCATGACCCGTTCAGACACTGTCTCCGGGAGGGCACAGTTCGCGGGCTGCAGAGTAGGGGGCACTCATTTGGAAAGACCCTTGCTGCCGACTCCATCGCTGTCCTTGAAGGGACTTTTTCTGCTTCTCTGGACACTTGCAGGCCCCCTGGTGAGTTGACCCCGGGGACTCACATCTCAATTCGAGACCAGCTCTCTGGCTGTCACATCCACTTCAACATAACCCCTCCTTTCATGAGAGTGACCTAGAGGTGACCCTCTGAAGGAGACAGCGTGTCTGTGGGATTTGGCCGAACAGATAACTATAGGCTATTTTCAAGAACGGCGAGGAGAGATGGTGGGGAAACACAGGCGCATGGGTGCCCCCCTCTAGCTCTCCAGGAGACGTGGAACGGAAAACGCTGGTTTAAGAACAGAGTAGCTCAGAGGAGAGCAAAGCTCCCACCCTGTTGGAGACGAAAGTGAGCAGGAAACAAAAGGCTTTAAGTCGGGGGCGAATTTGAGTTGATGCGAACTGTTGCTCCTTTTGGACCGACCCATAAGTGCGTTTGAAAATAGAGACAGATTTTTTTTTTTTTTTTTTGAAATCTGCTTAGAATCACTCTGGGAAGAGAACAGCCTGGGCTTGAGTCCTTAATGGAGGTACCAGGAGGAAATTAAGTAGTTATTGTCTCCTCTTTTGGACAAGGCTGGACAAGATATTGATTCTCTCTATAGGCAAAAAAAGCATGTTTATCAGCATGAACTCATTTATACCATGTGCACACAAGTTGTTTCCTTTTACATGTAAAATGACTCAGTACAGGCTTTGGGATGAGGAATCCGGTGCTGGCCAGCCAACCCTGATGGGTTTGGGAGGGAAGAGGGGCCAAGAGAAGATCCTTAGGTGGCTCTTGTGGCGATTTAATATTAATACGAGAGCTCGTGGGGCACCGGGTGGCTCAGTCGGTTAAGGGTCCAACTTTGGCTCAGGTCACGATCTCACGGTTCGTGGGTTGGAGCCCCGCGTCGGGCTCTGGGCTGACAGCTCAGAGCCTGGAACCCGCTTCAGATGCCGTGTCTCCCTGTCTCTCTGCCCCTCCCCTGCTCACGCTCTGTCTCTCTCTGTCCCTCTCTCTCAAAAATAAATAAACGTCAAAAAAAATTTAAGATGAGAGCCCTGACCTGTAAGGTGGCATTGAGACTGAAGAAGAATTTGCTACCGATCAAAAAAGTATAGGATGATCTTTCAGAAAAGTCCTTCAATGAGAAAAGTAAAAATAGGCAAAATGCGGGGAGAAAATACTTACCACAAATATGATGGACAAAAGTGAATATGCTAAATATCTAAAGTGTGTATAGGCAAAAAAGACATCAATGCCCAGCAGCCATGTGAACAGAGGAAGTGGATGGAAAATTCTCACAGATGAAATATAAATGAGTTAATGAAACCTGTGAAAATGTTTAGCCCCATTGGTAGTTAACAAACTCAAAATGTAAACGGTGAATTTTTCAGCAATCACATTATTTCTTTTTTAAAAATGGCAATATTCATACATGGATGATGTGTGCCCTAACTGGCATCATCTTTCTGGGAGGGGGTCTGCTGATGTATGCCAAAAGATTCATAATGTTTCCACTCTTTGATTCACGTTCTACTTTTCAGTGACTATCCTAAAGGAAGAGTGACCTCATTGTTAACACAGGTTTCTTTGTCAAGATGGTACTTAGGATAGCAAAAGCAAGGAAGAGGGGGAAATGACCAAGTGTCCAATGTTGGGGATATGCTGAGTAAGTGATGATGATGACATGCTTTATTATCTGATGAGCTATTAAGAAATCACTAAAATTCGGGGGACCTGGGTGGCTCAGTCGGTTGAGTTTTGGCTGACTCTTGGTTTTGGCTCAGATCATCATCTCAGGGTTTTATAGGTTCCAGCCCTATGTTGGGCTCTGTGCTGATAGCTCTCTCTCCCTGTCTCTGTGACCCCCCACTTACGTGCTCTCTCTCTCTCAACATAAATAAAACTTAAAAAAAAAGAAAACACTAAGTTTGCGTTTTCTTAAAAGTGAAAATATTTTTACATAATGCTAAGCCATACTTTTATGTAATGTTTTATACAGTTATTTCACCATATATATGCATATATGCATATGCATATAATATATGCACATATATTATGGTGTGAATGTAAATAAAAGGAAGATCTGATCAAAACAAAGCTGAATCCTCCATTTTCATCATTATAGAAAATTAAGCACCGGCACCATTACCAACAGTGGTAAATGGAGTAGAAGGACAGGTCTTGGTGTTTTATGAACTGCAGAATGTCACTGGGACTTTTTTCCTGATCTCTGTTAACTCCACAACTAACCTGCCAACTAAGGAAGCCAATGTTCTAGACTGGCTGCTACAAGCACGTGATTGTGGGCAAGACGTTTCACGTCACGAGGCTTCAGTTTCCTCATCTTCACCATGGAATCTGTGATAACACACAGTATTTCCATTTTGGGAGCTGTAGCAACTGGCATTTAAATGACAGCATGTAAAATGCTAACACACCATTGTTTTTGATTGCTCGACAACTGGGTGCCTGGAGACGATCTTACGTGGTGTCAGCTTGCATTTCCTCGATTACTAGTGAGGTTGATACAATTTGCATGTTGACCGCTGAGTTGTAATTCTTCTGTGATTTCTGTCGTTTTTTATGATTTGAAGGGGTGCTTTATACATTCTGAACGGCAATTTTTGTTACGTATGTTGGAAATACTCTCTCAGCTCCTTTACTATCCTTCAACTTGATCATGCGCAAGTTTGTGTCATGTACAAGTGTAGCGTTTTTATGCATTGAAACCTGTTTGTCTTTTTCTTTAAACCTGCTAGAGAAAGAAATTCTTTCTTCATTTTTCATTGAATTGTAATTGCTTATTCATTTTATTTTAAAGTGTAGTCGGCATACAATGTTGCATTAGTTTCAGGTGTAGAACGTATCGATACTTCTATCCGTTATTCGGTGCCGACCACAGTGAGTGTGGTCACCATCTGTCACCATACAACATTGTGACCGTATTATTGACTGTAGACCCTGTGCCATACTTTTCATCCCTGTGACTTATGACTTTAGAATGAAATTCTGAACCTCCCCAATTATAAAAACGTTCTCTACATTTTTTCTAATACTCGCCTAGTTATGCTTCTATGGATTTATGAATCTATGTGTCTAGACCCTTGCCATGCAGAGTACATATATCCTTGCTACACCATCGAGCAACGCATCAGCGTCAGCTTAGAGTTCTTCCTAAGTTCAGAACCTCAGGACCCGTCTCAGGCCTCCTCGAGTCTGCAGTCTACAACATCGTCTGATGCACAGTAAGGTTTCAGAGGCGCTGGTCCAGGAAAAATTTTGTTTGTGTGATAAGGATATAATCTTATGTTTTTGTGTACCCAATGGACCCAACACCGTTTCGTTCTGTGTTTCTCTAGATCGCCCCTATTGTCCAAAGTCCTGGAGCGCTGAGGAAGAGAACAGAAGTCTGAGAGGGGAAGTTACTTTTGTTCCTCCAGTATCAATGGATCAACGAGGTAAGTCTAAAAACTGTGTCTACCACGTACATGAATTCTGAGGACTCAGAAGGCAGAAGGGTGCTGTGTTGGGATGCATGTAGTTTGGGTCTGGGAAAATTTTTATTTATTTATGCATTTATTTACTTATTTATTTATTTTAAAAGTTTATTTTGAGAGAGCTTGCGTGCACAAATGGGCGAGGAGCAGAGACAGAATGAGAGAGAGAATCCCAAGCAGGCTCAAGCTCTCAGCCCAGAACCCACTGTGGGACTCCATCTCATGAACCGTGACTTGATGACGTGAGCTGAGTTCATGACCTGACCTGAAATCAAGAGTCGGAGCTCAACCCACTGAACCACCCAGGCCCCCTGGTTTGGGTTTTGGGAAGACTTTTAAATACATTCTTACATGTGGGACAAATGTTTCTCGCTAGTGGTAACAATGATACATTTTGGGAGTCGTGTATCATGTTACCTTTCCAACTAAATGAGGGTCCTCCATGAGCTCAGTTCTGTGGGCACCCTCCTGTTCTTATGCTGTCTTTTTGATACCGAAAATGTTAAAAATCATAATGACTCATCACTCAGTTAACTGTAAGGTGCCGAGCTAAATAATACTGACCCCAAGCCCACAAATACCTCTAAAGGCAACATGACAGGGAACTCACTGCCAATTATTCCACACTGCTCTGCAGGGCCCGATCACGAACTAGGTTTTACAAGTTTAGATGCCGTGTGAAAACATAGAATCAATGATTAAGTGAAATACAAAATAATTTTTTGTTTTAGTAATACATCAGTAGTTTTGGGATAACTTTCATTCCTGAATAGGGTAGATGTTTTGCTCTCCCAGAGACCAGAACAAAGGAGCACATAGATTATTTTCCTTGTTTTTTAGCCTGAAATAGCACTTAATTTGTTGAATCCAGAAGTTTATGTGAAAAGATACATTGTATGTATGGAGTAACTTTACCGCAGGTGGACGAAATGACTCAAAATACAAAGTGTACGTTATCCCAGGAATCTTGTTTATACTTGGGATTTTGTTTGTTTGTTTGTTTTTTTGGTTTTTTTGGGGTTTTTTTGTATGGTTTTTTTTTTTTTTTTTTTTTTTTTTGGCTACTCTGGCACGTGGGGACAGGACCTTTCGGACCTCAGGGACCTGTGACCATGGGATAATAATAAATTATTTTCCCACTGTTCTAGAAGCTGGAAGTCCAAGATCAAGGTCTCAGCAGGTTGGTTTTCTCTGAGGCCTCTCCCCTTCTCCCTGTGTCCCCACATGGTCTTTCCTCTGTGTGTTTCCGTGTCCTAAGAGGGGTCTTCTTTTAAGGACACCAGTCGTATTAGATTAGGGGCCACTGTCATGACCTCGTCTTAATTACCTTTTTAAAGGCCCTATCTCCAAATATAGTTGCATTCTGAGGTCCTGGGAGTTAGGGCTGCAACCTATGAATTTGGGGGGAGACACAGTGCAGCCTGTGACAGACAGGGGGTGTCCCGGGAAGGGCGGGGAACCCGGAAGCAGATCACCTGAGTTCATCCAGCCTCACCACTAGCTGCGTCCCTCGCTTTTGGTCTCAGATCTCTCAGCTTCTGCTCCTGCGTGACATCCTTTGCCTCACGCTAAGATTCAAACAATAATATCAGCCTTATGAGGGAGCTATTTTATATTGTGCTCATGCAACCCAGACATCTCCCATTTCTGCAACGTTTTTGTGGTCATCCTTTGGGATCCAGGCAAGACGCACTGAGCCTCCACCTTACATGTTGCGAGAAGTAATCTCTGCTACTCCTTGAGTTTTCTGAGGGGCTTCATTCTCCCGGGGCCTCAGAGCTACCCTCGGTCATGGTCATCGCCCTCGGCTTCTGAGACCGCTCTCTTCCCAGACCAGTCCCTTCTGTCAGAAGCACCTTACGTCAACTTGAGAACAGAAATTTCACTGGAGGTTTTAGGGAAAAGGGTACGGATGCAAGGGTGTTAACATTACGTGCACTGCGAGCAAACTCTTCGGACAGAATTGTGGACTCTTCCCCCTTTTAAGTTTCTCCAGCCTTTTCTTATTTCAGGGCATTTCCTGCTGAGCCACCAACACCCACTTTGGCTCCTGCTTTGTGGCTACCGTTCAGGCTCCTTTCTTTCCCTCAAGCGTCCCTTCTATTTTCCTCCTTCGAGTCTACCCTCGTCTACCCAACCCCAGTGTCTTCAGCTGTCAGTGAACAAGTCCTAACATCCCGTTATTTTCTTATGCAGAAATGTAGCTCGTCCCAGCTTCAGCTTTCCTTTGAGCTGACCTCTGGGAGAAGTAGGTGGCCTGGGGCTCACCTTCCTCAACCAAACACCCATTGAGAAACAGTCCCCATAGAGTCACCTCCCCTGTGGTGCATCATGCCTCCCGTGTGTTAAGGCTGCTGTCTCTGTCTAAAATCAGATTCTTGTCCTTTCTTCCATCTACCGCTTTGACACACTACCCCTTTTATTTTATTTATTTATTTATTTATCTATCTATCTATTTATTTATTTATTTTTGTAAATTTTTTTTAACGTTTATTTATTTTTGGGGCAGAGAAAGACAGAGCATGAACAGGGGAGGGGCAGAGAGAGAGGGAGACACAGAATCGGAAGCAGGCTCCAGGCTCTGAGCCGTCAGCCCAGAGCCCGACGCGGGGCTCGAACTCACGGACCGCGAGATCGTGACCTGAGCTGAAGTCGGATGCTTAACCGACTGAGCCACCCAGGCGCCCCCACACTACCCCTTTTAAAGCTGTACAATGGTGAGGGAAAAGAAGACATACTTTCTTGTCCTGGTTATATACTCCTGATGATTGTTTCAAGTAGAAACACATTATAGGGGTCATTTGTTTGATTCCTTCTCAGTCAAGAATGAAGTGGGTCAAGCGAGAAATAGCCCATTTCATGTGTCTTATTGGCGGAAGGTGCCTCTTCTTTTCTTTCCCCCGTTTTCTGTTTGCTTTTATTTTTTAAATGTTTATTTATCTTGAGAGAGCGAGAGAGCGAGCAGGCGAAGGGCAGGGAGAGAAAGAGAGAGAGAATCCCAAGCAGGCTCTGCCCTGTCAGTGCAGAGCCTGATGAGGGGCTCGAACTCACGATCAAGAACTGTGAGATGCCGAACCAACTGAGCCACCCAGGCGCCCCTCCCTGTTATCTGCATAAAACAATAAATAACAGCAAACCGGCCCTGAATCTTCTGAAAACTCTGCAGCTGTACTAATATTTCAGCACCTTCACCTTTGGTTGTACCTCAGCCGATCTCAGGGCCACAGAGGAGCTCCATGGCAAGAGCCCAGACTCAAGAGACAGAGCCTTGGGTTTCAGGGCTCAGTCTGTGCCACACAGGTTACGGGACCCTCTCCGAGCTGGTCCCCCGATCCGTAACACGGTGAGGGGTCTCACCCCTTGCTCACAGGACTGAATGACACCTCATTACCTGGAAGCACTTTTTTGCCCAGAAAGTCTGGAAGCCAAGTGTCCGAGCTGGGGGGGGCCACTGTGACTTCAGACATGTTTGGGCACGTCTGGAGGTTTAATTGGCACGCCGGCCAGGTTTGGGCTCGCCTGACCAGCTCAGGGGAGGCACAGTGACTGCTTTTATTGGATCTGACAGATGGCCCCCAAGAGGAACCACTGGCCCCACGTCCGAGGGGGAGCTGGAATGCAGGTGTTCATGCCGAGTCCAGGAATGCCGGTTGGAAGGGAGAGATGGTTGTGTGCACAGGTGAGAAGATGCCTCCATATTGTCTTCCTGCCTCAGAGAACCGGTGCCATGTTCCTTGAGAGAAGGAACTGGAATGAGGGGTGGGCCAAGGGGAAGAGGCCTACCCCTGGGCACGCCCTAGAGTACTGAGACAGGGAGTAGTTCCCCTAAGGGACCTGGTACCTCTGGGTAACCCTAGAGCTGATTCAGTGGGGTTCTCCCAGTTGCATGTTGGGGAGGGGGCGGGGACTTGGGTTCAGTGAGGCCTGAGGTTGTCAAATGTTGGTCATTCCTTTTTTCTTTTTTTAAAATTTTTATTTTTTCAGAGACAGAGGGGGACAGCATGAGCAGGGGAGGGGCAGAGAGAGAGGTAGACACAGAATCCAAAGCAGGCTCCAGGCTCTGAGCTGAAAGTACAGAGCCCAATGCTGGTCTCGAATCCACGAACCACGAGGTCATGAGAACATGCTCAACCGACTGAGCCACCCAGGGGTCCTGCGTGTTGTCTTTACGAAAAGAATGCACACTTGCGCCTGGGTGGTTCAGTCGGTTAAGCGTCGGACTTCAGCTCAGGTCACGATCTCACAGTTCGTGGGTTCCAGTCCCGCATCTGGCTCTGTGCTGACAGCTCAGAGCCTGGGGCCTGCTTCGGATTCTGTGTCTCCCTCTCTCTCTGCCCCTCCCCTGCTCATGCTCTGTCTCTCTCTCCTTCAAAAATAAATAAACGTTAAAAAAAAAAAAAAAGAATGCACAATTATAGGTGAAAAATTTAGTGTGAAAGGAAGTATTTCCTTAGAATGAAAAAGTAAACCATAACAACTTACATTTTTAAAAAGCTGACAAAGAGTACAAAGCCCAGAAAAATAACAGTATATTTTTTCCAGTTACCTGACACGTCTAATACCTCTTTTCTTATTTTCTTTGGTGACACACACTTTGATCATCTCTTCATGTGATGACGATTTTGACTATCACCTTCTATTAGAGAGAATGAAAACATAATTTTGTCTTTCTTCTGGGATGGTTAATCCAAATTAATTCTCCATTATTGATTGGTAGGATGAAGAAAAGACTGAAAACAATACAAATGATGTCCTCTTCGTGGTATTCCTATCGCTTGAGCTCAACCAACCCAAGAATCCTGAAAGATCCTATTTTGAGTGATTCTCATAATAAAAAGGAAAAAAAACCACATGGCATATTTATAATTGTATGTACCAACAAACGACAGTCTCTGTTTTGACTAGGTGTTGATGAGAACCACATTGTCTGCTTCCATATTTACATGTCTTAACAGCTACAGGGAATTCCTACAGAGAAGCCTCTGTCAGGTACATTTCAGACCTTGTTCTCTACTATCCGCCCCTGTGGTGTCAGGTCTCATAAGACACGTCGAAGTGGAGTCTTTATTCCTACTCCTTCATGTTTGGATACTAGGTGAGTCGGCACAGGGTATCGGAAAAATTCCTGGGAAGTCATATCTATATTGGTACAGTTAACAGTAACTTAAGTATACCCGGAATCGACTTTGAATCAGATAAATAGACCCCATTAATTCCCAAATAAGCTTCCCTTAACCAGATTCCAGAAGTGCTCCCGGCCACTCCAGTGTTACTGGAGCTGCAGCGAGGTGCAAGGAGGGCAAATCAGCGTGGAAAGGGAATGTGGTCTTGGCCACTTGTAGCTAAAACATTTCATTACTGCACACTTTAGAAAAATATGGCCCCATGAACCCATTGCCAGAGACGGTTCCCAGTTCTTGAAAAGGGATCATGAAAGTGAGGGGTCTCAAAACTTAAGCTTCATTACCTTTTGAGGAAGCATGCCTCTGGCCGACAGGGATAAACTCCTGAATTTCAGTGGCTTTACACAATAGTTTGTATTTTGCTGACATAAAGACCAGTTTGGGGGGGGGGGTTGGTATTGGACTTGAATGGAGTGGTGTATGTGAAGGGGTGGGGAGAGGGAAAACCTTGCCCCATGCAGTCATTCAGGGAACGAGGACAACAGATCTGGCATCTTCGACATGGGCCTTCCAAGGTTACCCTGGGTACCACCCTAGCTGCCAGACAGGCGAGGGGATGGAGACAGACAGAGAGAGGAAGAGAGAGAGAGAGAGAGCAAAGGGTCGTACAGGAGGTTTCATGGGCCAACCCAGGAAGTGGTGTTTTTGGCTGGAACTCACTCACAGCGCCATAAAACTGCAAAGGAGGCTGGGAAGTGTGGTACAGCTGCGTACCTCGGGGAAAGAGGAAACAGGTTTTGGTGAATGACAGTAGCCTTTGACATAAGAGGGGACAGGGCTCTCCCTCAATTGGGATTAGAGTGACACAAGTATGGCAAGACAATGCTGCTAGAGCCACAGGAGGCACCCAAAGGCCCTCAAGAGCTCCCGGGGGGGGACCCACAATATCCTCTTGAACCAGAGAGGATGTTCGGGGCTGTCCTAGGAGAGATGGGTCACAGAAACTATTATTTTGTTATTGGTGATTCTATTCTCTTTGTATCCAGGAAAACTGGCTGGAAATCAGCCTAAGGGATGACGATAATGTTGACTGTGAGATTTTTAGGGAGAAGTTTGGAAGGTCATATCACTAAAGGCTACCTACTGCCATTCACTGCAGGGATTCCCGACGACTATTTATCAGACTGTGAGCTCCAGGAGCAAATGTGTCTCATCTACTTTTGGGTCCCAGTGCCTAGCAGGGTGTTCTGTTGGGTTGTTGAAAGGATTTTCCTAAATACATAACTATTTTATAAGCACTAAACATTTTTTGATATATGGCATTGTACAGAGCCTTGACAGAATAGACATTAATGCCCACGTTTAACAAAGTGTCTTCACTTTGACCCACAATTACCAGATATTTCATAATCAGTTCGAAAAGGTGAGTTCTTCATTTCTTCTGGCAAATGGACAATGAGTTCTCCCTGAAAGCTTTTGCCTCCACAGAAGTTAAAAGTCCATTAGTAAATTAGGCTTAGCTGAGTCCATCCATTGATATTTGATCCTTGGAACCTCTCAAGGAAAATCAATGTGTGGCTTTTCAGTTAATTAACATAATGTTAGTAGGATGTATCATGTCAGCATGGCTGGAAGCCTCCTACTTAGTGTTCTGCTCGGCCTGAGTGAGCGAATAGGGTAGATCGATATTTTTCATAAGAGAACATATCTGGACTCCTCGAGAGGAGATGAGCACAGGACTAGCCTTAGGTCAAAATTGCACCCATCTGCCCACTCTTGTGAGCTTGCCTGACGGCAGTTGCTACGGTGGGACGCAAGACGAGAATCAAGCCAAAATGAGAAGAATTCAAACTCTGTCCACGTAAGGACAATTGGTGGCAGCCGTGGAACCTGACATGTGGAACACATTCAGCCCTCCGAGACATGAAGCTTGAAGATGGGCATGATGAGGAGGTGGGGGCTGTTGAATCAATGCCTTCCATGGTTTCTGTGGTCGGGGCTGTAACCACAAAAGATGGTGTCCCAGCACGGGGACCCGTCTCAAGGTATGCGGATATTTTCCTCCTGTCCTTGCCCTTCCCCCCAAATGTTTAATTATAAAACACACATAACGGAAATTGACCACTGTAACCATTTTCAGTGTGTAATTCTCACCACTGTGCAAACATCACCACCATCCATCTCTAGAATGCTATCTCGCAAAACCAAGACTCTTAGTCAATAGCTCTCCATTCCCTCCTGTCCCCTGGCCCCTGGCAACCATCCTTCTACTTCCTGTCTTTGAATTTGACGGCACCAGGGACCTCATAGAAGTATACAGTATTTGTCTTTTTGTGACTGGTGTATTTCACTCAGCTGAGTGACCTCAGGTTTCATCCGTGATGCAGTAGGTGCCGGAATTTCCTTCCTTTTTATGGCTAAAAAATACCCCAGTGTTTGGATGCACCACATTTTGTGTACCTAGTCATCCGTCAGCAGACACTTGGGTGGTTTCTACCTTTTGGCTGTTGCAAATAATGCTTCTGTGGACATGGGGGTATAGATATTTCTTTGAGTCTCTGTTTTAATCTCTTTTGGGTATATACCCAGATGTGGAATTGCTGGATCATATGGTAATCTTGCTTTTAATTTTTGAGCAACTGCCATACTATTTTCCACAGTAGCTGCACCATTTTACGTTCCCACTTAGAGTGCACAGGTGTTCCAATTTCTCTGATTGAGAGAGAAATTCCCACCAACCCCTGTTCTTCCCTTCCCTTTTCTTTCTTTCTCTTTCTTTCTCCCTCTTTTTCTTTCTTTCTTCTTTCTTTCTTTCTTTCTTTCTTCCTCCAATTCTTTCTTTCTCTTTTCTTTCTTTCTTTCTTTCTTCCTATTTTTCTTTCTTCTTTCTTTCTCTTTTTCTTTCTTTCTTTCTTTCTTTCCTTTCTTTCTTTCTTTCTTCCTCTTTTTCTTTCTTCCTTTCTTTTTTCTTTCTTTCTTACTTCCTCCCTCCCTCCATTTCTTTCTTTCTCTTTTCTTTCTTTCTTTCTTTCTTTCTTCCTATTTTTCTTTCTTTCTTCTTTCTTTCTCTTTCTCTTTCTTTCTTTCTTTCTTTCTTTCATTTCTTTCTTTCTTCCTCTTTTTCTTTCTTCCTTTCTTTTTTCTTTCTTTATTACTTCCTCCCTCCCTCCATTTCTTTCTTTCTCTTTTCTTTCTTTCTTCCTGTTTTTCTTTCTTTCTTCTTTCTTTCTCTTTCTCTTTCTTTCTTTCTTTCTTTCCTTTCTTTCTTTCTCCCTCTTTTTCTTTTTTCCTTTCTTTTTTCTTTCTTTCTTACTTCCTCCCTCCCTCCATTTCTTTCTTTCTTTCTTTCTTTCTTTCTTTCTTTCTTTCTTTCTTTCTTTCTCCTTCCTTCCTCCTTCCCTCCTTCCCTCCTTTCTTTCTTTCTTTCTTTCTTTCTTTCTTTCTTTCTTTCTTTCTTTCTTTCCTTCTTCTTCCATATAACAATCACCCTAATCGGTGTGAGGTTGTATCTTGTGGTTTTGATCTGCATTTCTCTAATGATTATTGACATTGAGTATCTTTTAGTATGCCTGTTGGCCATTTGTATATCTTCTTTGGAGTAAGTCTATCCAAATTTTTGGCCCATTGTTAAATCAGGTTGTTTGTGTTTTTGTTGTTAAGTTTTTCCCCCCTATTTAAGATGTGGCATTCTGTATTATGACACTCGTTCTCTCTTTAGCCAATCTTGTTCAAGGCACTGAAGCTTGCTGTTGGGTCTCAGGATGTTTTGGAGCACTGATTTGCCAGTTGTGGCCCCGTCCTATGCTCTCAGGAGTTGACAGGGGTCTGGGGGACAGTGGGGGAAGGGAGACGAGGGCTGGTTTGGAAGAGGGGATGCCCTAAGGTCTACTCCTGCTTCAGGCAAAGAATTCTTTTTCCCTGCCTTACCTATTGGAACTCCCATGTAAGATGGCGTTTAATGTTTTCTCCGCTACAAAAAATTTCTGAAACACTTGTAGGGATAAGGTTGGCCTCCATTACCTTTGTCTGTTCCAGCCTGTTTGACAACAAAGCCCGCCTCTGTGTGCTTCGAGTTGGTTTCTCAGCAGTGACTTGAGGGGAATCATGGTTCAGTTCACATCCATACATAATCATCAAGTGTCCACTATGTACCAGACCCTTTCTCGATCTTGTGGAATTGCAGGCAGATGAACAGAACGGCTGCTCTGGGGTAGAATCGGCCTCCTTGGAAAAAACCAGGTGAATGGAGCTCAGGGAGAGAATGTGACCCCAGCTCATGTGCCTGACCTGCACTTGACCGGCGCAGTTCTCCCACATGGGCCCAGGGGACTTTCTACTCCGTTCCGGCTCCTTAGGTTGCCGAGGCACTCCCTCAAGGGCAAAGGTTCAGCCCAGACCCCGCGGGCTGGCCACATCTTCTCTCTCCTCTCCCTGTCCCCCCAACCCCTTCTCTCTCCTTCACCCCGTAACTTCCCTTTTCCCCTCCCGGCACCAAATCTCACGCACCATCTGCCGTGACTAGTGTTCTCATTCACCTTCTCCCGCTTATCTGCTCTTCAGCAGGAAAGTGCTTCGGAGGCCGACAGCCTAATCTCTCTGCTGATCCTGTGTTTCTGAATTCATCATCCCTCCCCTCAGGCTGCTGTCCCTGCACTGCGGCCCTGGGCTGAGCAGGAGGAGGGACGATGGGCTTGCACCAGACCACAAAGGAAAGGAGAAAAGCAAAGGGAAAAGAAAAAACAGAGGAGGAGTCATCCAGGCACAGGGAACGAGGCTGCAGGTGTCCAGCAGCCCCGAGGTTCTGACAGGGGCTGAAAGACAGGTCGTCTGTCCCCCTGCTTCCGGGAGGGAAGCTCGCTCTGACTTTCTCAGATCTGCCCCTGTCTGGTCTGCACGTGGCACCTTGCACAAGGTCACCTGCAGAACGGTCTCTCTGTATTGCCATCCGGATGGTGGCTGTAAATCACTTTTCCTTTGTCTGTTATTTTTTTAAACTGACTTATTTTTTAATTGGGAGAAGATAGGGCTCATTACCTAGGGGAGAGGACAGGAAACTCACCCTTAAAATATAGACTTGTGGTTTATAGACTTGGGTGGCTCGGCCGGTTGAGCCTCTGACTCTTGCTTTTGGCTCAGGTCATGCTCTCACAGTTCGTGAGTTCAAGCCCGGGGTTGGGCTCTGTGCCGACAGTGTGGAGCCTGCTTGGGATTCTCTTTCTCCCTCTCTCTCTCTCTGTCCCTCTCCTCTTCGAGTGCACTCTCTCTTTTTCTCTCAAAATAAATAAACTTAAAAAAAATATACAGACTTATGACCTATAAAGTGAGGCCATTTAAGCATATGATGCTGCTACAGATTTTCTTTAAACGTACGTTTTTAATTTCTATTCTACCTTAAAGAGTGAGCTGCTGGCCTCCCCCCTGCCTCCTGCACCAGGGAGGACGTGGGCAGTCCTTTATACACTACCCTTCGTAACACTTCACACTGACAGGAACTTTTAACATTTCCAGATCATTTTCCTTTTATTTTCTCTTTCACGTGTATGCACACATTCTTCCCATATGCCTTCCCCCCTTTTTTTTCTCCTTTTCGTTTTTGGCTCACTTGAGGATGCTGTGGTGTAGGGGACATCCGCTTCCACCATATTGAAATGCTGAGGAGTGCACTTTGGGGAAATGAAACTCAGGTAATGTGTCCACTCTCTGGAAAGGGGGAATTATGATAAAGCGTTAGCGTTTGTCACTGTTCCTGAGCTGGCATGTCTCGGAAGGAAGGAATTGTCATTACCACAGCTGTTCTCACCCCCCTGTCTCCCACCCTGATATGGATCATCTTATAAAATCTATTTCTGGAGCAAATGGAAGAGAACTGGACATTAGGGGTGGCAAGTGGAAGCTGATCGAATAACAAAACGAGGCCCAGATCTTTTGTTATGTTTTTTAAAGATGTTTATTTATTTATTTATTTTTGTGAGAGAGAGAGAGAGAGAGAGAGAGAGAGAGAGAAAGCAGGGGAGGAGCAGAGAGAGAAGGAGAGAGAGAGAGAGAGAGAGAGAGAGAGAGAGAGAGAGAGAATCCCAAGCAGGATCTGCACTGTCAGCACAGAGCCCGACGCGGGGCTTGAACTCATGAATCGTGAGATCATGACCTGAGCAGAGATCAAGAGTCCAATGCTTAACCCACTGAGCCACCCAGGTGCCCCTGTTCATCTATTTTTAAAGCTATTCTCTAGGGCAGCTACATATCACTTGTTCGATTCAATTCTTGGCCCTCCATAAGTGTAACTTCATGAAGACATTGGCCTTTGTTATGGTAAGTGGTTTTGTCCATTGACAACGTAAAGGACCATTTTAGAACACTGAGGTTTTAGGAGTTTTCATGGTTCCTTCTTGTGACCGCATAAATTTCACTCATGCATCGCAGGATACCGCAGCCGGCGGGAAGGGGGTTGAAGACATTCGTGTGTGAAGGCCATGATGGGAGTGAATGGCAGTCTCAGAGCTGCAGACGGACAGATTGCAATTTCATGCCGCTTCGTTGCTGGGAGAAAGCAATAGCGAAGCAATCTTCAGCCGGAGGAATACTTGTCGAGTCCATAGAATCAGTCAAAAGGCAGCAGCAAGAAGTTTAGCAGTTTCTTATCAAGTTAAACCTACACTTACTCTATGGCTCACCAAACCCACTCCAAAGTATCTACTCAAGAGAAACCAAAACTTATGCCCGCGAAAACCCTTTTACAAGAAGACCCTTAGTAGCTTTATTCACAATAACCCAAGACTGGAAACGTCCAAATGTCCATCAATGGGAAAATGGGTAAACAGATTACAGTATCTTTGTAAAATGAATTACTACTCAACAAGAAAAGGGAGTACACCATAGATATATTAAATAACATGAGTGACTCTTACAAGACATCACATTGTGTGAAAGAAACCAAACCCAGAATAGTGTATATTGTGTGCTTTCCCGTATGCGAAATTCTAAAATAGGAAAAGCCAATCATAGGTGATAAAAATCAGAAGACAGGTGGACTCTGGGGACCAGAGAGAAGAGGTCGACTGAGAAGCAGCATCAGGAACTTTCTTAGGTGAGGGAGCTGTCTCCTAGCTTGATGGGGGGCGGGTAACATGGGATTTATATTTGCCAAAACTCAGTGAAATTGAAACTTCACTGTGCATCTCATAGAATATAAACTTTAGCTCAAAATTAACACAAAACTATATGCAAATATTTTAAAAAACACTGTAGCCAGTATGGGTGTACTGTCTCACAACTGGGAGCTCTTCTATAAACATTCTCAAACCTGGCTGCACCTTAGCTATTTATCAGGGTTAGCTCATATTCTGCCAGCTCCTGGGGCTGAGTTACCTCCAGAACTTCTGACTCTGGGGGCCTGGTCTTGGAAGCTACATTTCAGAATGAATTCTAGGGCCTCTTATGGCATATGTGAGGGGTTAGATCTCAGTCAACATTTTTAGGAGGCTGCTACAATATTTGGGTCCAGCCACTTCTGCCATTTTTTGGGCTGTGACATCAGTGAATTAAAAAGGTAAGTGTGTTTGTTCAAACCCATGTATATTTTTATAAAAGAAGTAGGTGTGAAGTGGAAGACAGAGGAAAGGAACTAACATACGCTGAGAGCCCAAGATGTGCCAAGGAGGGTATTGGGCATTTGACGTAGATAATGTCATTTAAACTCTCTAAGAGGCACATTTATCATTTATTATCTGTCTTCCACTGCAATCACCATAGTCCAGGCCCTCGACTATTAACAGTCTTTTCTTTTAAGCTCCAGAAAAACCAACTTTCTTGCAAATCTCTTAATAGGCTGAGCTATTTCAGGGCCCTGGGCCTTTACGATGCTGGGGATGAATTTTCCCTTCGTCTCCAGATGTATTTCTACTCATCCTTAGGACCCCGCTAAAGTACCCCACATTATATGTAGTCCTTCCTGCTCCTTCCCTTACTCCGTTGGTAGAATTTTATTCTTCTTCAGGTAAATGTTGTATCTGCTATCCTAGGATTTGTAACAAAGTGTGTTTTGGAATTCTCTTACGTGAATCAGAGACAGTCATTGGTAACTGATGTAATGCTAAATGCACTCAAATGCAGAAAACCCTACAAATAAATCTTTGGCAGTCAAATGTAGGCTTGCACTTGACTTATTTCTACTTCTACTGTTTATCGAATGGGATTATAATTTTTAATGTACTTTTCTCATCCGCTAGACAAACATCTCCTCCAAGACAGAACTGTGTCTTACGTGTCTTTGAAATCCCACGACCTTGCACAAAACCTGGCCTGTATTTAGTGCCCAGGAAATCACTCTTGAAAAAATGAGTGAATGAGTAAACGAGTGAATGAGATCACCTTGCTTCTCCTTAAATCTAGCCTGTACCCCAATAAATAGTGTATTTTCAGTAACTACCTATGGACCTCAAGATAAATGTAAACCCTCAAAATGGATTCCAAGAGTTCCCCTAATCACCATGTGCCCTACTTCAGTTCTGTCTCTAATCTTACGGACTAACAATTTTACCAACTTAAATCTCCTGACCAGTATAGATCGACCCATTTCTTGAATATCATACACTCATTTTTCTCTCCGTGGCCTTGGTTAAATTGCTTTCCACTCCATGGCTTAATGAGAAGAGCACAGAGTGTCCAAAGAGCTGACTATGAGCCTCATACTCACATCTGCTGTGTGACTTTGGTCAAATGACCTAACATCTCTGAGTCTTGTTTTTCTCATGTATGAAATGGGATACCAACTGAGATAACATATACAGATTGCCCTGGAGGTGGTGCAAAGTTTATTTTTCTTCTTCTTACATTATTATCTTAGCTGCACACAGAACTGAACCGATGTTACTTACGATCCTGCTTACCCTTCTGTATGAAGCTTTAAGGAGTCAATTGTCTTTGAACTTGGGAGAGCCGACATTTTTTTTTTGTCCTGAACTGTCTGAACCACTGTGGAGCTTCATCACATACTATCTCAATTGTTATTTAACTGTTTCACGTGTGCATGGTCTTTCTCCCAGATTGGCAACCTCTCAAGGGCAAGAGTAGGGAACGCGTGTTACCCTTCTTTTTACGCCCCTGATCATTTAGGAGATTGTAACATATTAAATGGACTAATATTAAATTGTCTTGAATAAGGGGTATGGAAAATATATTTAGAATCAGAATTTAGAGTAATAAGTTCTTAAGCATCAGTGAATACAACCTTCTCTTTCTATGGAAACTATAACTTATGCATGTTACCTGCCTTTCTTGTGTCACAGCTAATAATAATTGAATGGTTGAAGCTAGCGATTCTTGAGAACATCCGAGAACCATGCCAAGTAATCTAAATGAATGATATAATTCAATGACGTTGGAGTTATTATTATCCCCATTTTACAGATGGAAACACTGATGCTGAGAAGCTAGGATTCAACTCCAGGCATCATTCTCTGGAGCTCCTATCCTTGAACCTGCCTTTGGCATTGATGTTCTCGGTTCTCACGCCAGCGCCCTTCCTGCTCCAAGGGAACCACTGTTCTCTCCATGGAAGTGGTTCTTTGCACGTGGCCCTAGAGGAGCGGTTGCAGCATCACCTGGGAACTTGTTAGAAATGCAAATTCTTGGGTCCCACCCAGCCCTGCTGAATCGGCAGCTTGGGGGTGGGGAGAAGTGGGGAGTCCAAAAATCTGAGCCTTGACAAGTCCCCCAGGTTGTCCTGATTGTCCTGATGCACCTCTTATTTGGGAATCACAGCTTGAGGGTAAATATCCTTGTCTTTTTGCTTCTTACATTGCCCGTCCTGTGGCTGACTAGATGTTTATACAACCAGGTGTTTTTACAACAAGGGTGATGGAGTCTACACTCTCCATCAATGATCGATGATTTCCGTGTTCTGTATAGGAAATGCCACTTGAAAGCAAACAGAACTAGCCTGAAGTCTGCTGGGATGCATCTCATAGTTTTAAGAGAGACTTAATTGGTTTTGTTATTTTACTTGTTTTGATGTATATTTTTATAGTTTTACTTAACACGATTATAAGAAACGATTTGAATTTTCCCCGCACAGTGACTGCAAGTTTTAACCCAAACTGTATCTTCCCATGGTCCTTCCAGAAATTCTGTATTCTGGTTGGAATCCCTACCAGGGCGTTAGAACACTTAAAGACAGAACAAAAATGTCTCTTCATTAAAATTTGTGCCAGATTTCATCATGAATACGATACATGCAATATGTAATAATTAGGGAAGAAACCGAAGCTTCATTTTTTGTATAACGTTCACATACAGACTGGTAAGAAGAACAAATTACCTTAGCCAAGATCCATCGGCTTAGTTTACGTGAAAATAATGAGAGCAAAGGTTAAATAAAATATGTGATTTCTTCAGTCTTTTAAAGTTCTTGCAGTGATTTTTCTAGAATGTAGTGATGGGCAAATCTCTACTCACGACTGTCATGAGACTTGTATGTGGTGATTGTCATTCAAGCATTTTTAATATTAAAGCAATTACCATTTATTTACTGAAAATGTGTAGCTAACTTGGGGAAAAATCCATTCTATTAAAAAACCTTATTTTTATTTTTATTTATGTATTTATTATCATTTTTTATTTATTTTTAAGAGAGAAACAGGACATGAGTGGGTGGAGGGGGCAGAGAGAGAGGGGGACACAGAATCCAAAGCAGGCTCCAGGCTCCGAGCTGTCAGTGCAGAGCCTCACGCGGGGCTTGAACCCACAAACTGTGAGATCATGACCTGAGCTGAAGTCGGACACTCAACCGACTGAGCCACCCGGCCCTCCCTGCCCCATGAGTTTTGATGAATGCATACAGTTAGGCAACGAGTGTCACAATCCAGATATGGAACAGCTCTGTCACCCCTTTGTAGCCAACCCCACCCTTTATCTGCAGGCCCTGGCAACCATGAATCCATTGTCCGCTTCTATGGCTTTGCCTTTTCTTCTTTTAGGACATCTTGATTACTAAGGTTCGATATTATTTTAGTTAGGGGAGTCCCCATTAGGATGGCACAAGGTGCATGAATTTTAAAAAAGGATGAGAAAAAGAAAATAAGTGCAAGAGAATTTGAAAAGAAAAGAAAGGATCTAGAGAGAGGAAAAAGACCCAAAGTCGGGTGTGTGGTTGTGATAGAAGGTGCCTCGGATGTCACGGTCAACATCTGTTTGAAAACCTTTCCTGTCATCGTTGTGGGCTGACCCATTGTGCTGATTGGAAACTTGAGGGGACACACCACAGGCTGCATGGGAAGAGAAGCTTACCCCCAAAGCCACCGTGCTCATAATTTTGCGGTTAATGATTTGCATCCCAGATTAGTTTACCTGTTACTTTCCTCCTGGCTTTACTACACTTTGGAAGGTGCTCATGGCTAAGTGTCTTGAGATTTGAGTTCTTTTTTATTTTATTTTATTTTATTTTTAATGTTTATGTATGTTTGAGAGAGAGAAAGAGAAACAGTGAGAGCAGGGGAGGGGCAGAGAGAGAAGCAGACACAGAATCCAAAGCAGGCTCCAGGCTCTAACCTGTCAGCACAGAGCCCAATGAGGGGCTTGAACCCATGAACCGTGAGATCATGACCTGAGCCAAAGTCAGGCGCTTAACTGGCTGAGCCACCCAGGGGCCCCGAGATTTGAGTTCTAATCTCAGCTGTGCACCAATTAGCTGGCTAACTGCCCTGCCACCTCTCGGGGCTGAAGGGTAGGACTGTCAGGCTTAGCAAAGAAAAATATAGGCTGTCTGAGGTGCCTGGGTGGCTCAGTGGGTTAAGCGTCCAACTTCGGCTCAGGGCATGATCTCACCATTCATGAGTTCCAGCCTCAGGTCAGGCTCTGTGCTGACAGCTCAGAGCCTGGAGCCTGCTTCGGATTCTGCGTCTCCCTCTCTCGCTGCTCCTCCCTGCTTCCATTCTGTCTCTCTCTCAAAAGTAAACAAACATCTAAAAAAAAACTTAAAAAATATAGGCTTTTCAGTTAAATTTGAATTTCCAACAAACAACAAAGACTTTTTTAGTTATAAGTGTGTCTCATGCTGAGATAGGCTGTTAAAATATCCTGAAATATGCAAATGCCACGAAATGTCAAGTGGTCGCATTGTTTCAAAAGATATTCTTGACTGTGGGTGACCCCTAGTGATTTAGGAGAACAAATAGTATATAATCCTTGTCAGGGAAGGTCCTTTTGGATTCTAAGTACTGAAGGTAGCTTCAGTCTGTGAAACCATCCCGTTGTAATAGTCCTTGTAGTTCAAGGGTGGGAGGAGGGAAGGTGTGCCCAAAAGACGGTGTCCACTTGGGTAAATGGCGAGGACACCTCTAAGGCTATTAATATTTAAGGTAATAACACTGTTCCTAGTTCAGGTGAATTACATGTCCTGTGATTTTTAAAAATGTCTTCTGCGTCTCTTTTTCTGTTTGCTCATCAGTTCTTTTCGGTCGCCCGTTTGTGCTTTAAATCTTTGCCGTTTATTTTAATTTAGGATGTCATTCCCTGAAAAATAGATTTTTTTTTATTCTGTGCCTCGGACACAACATTGCTGATTTTTATTTATCTATCCATCTTTATCCTGCCTGAGGGAAAACAAGTATTTCAAATGTATTGTTCTCTTCATCTGTGAGTAGATAAATTTAGTACATATTTGCGATCGTGCCGTGGTCTACTTTCTTACTCGGAATTTGCCGTCGGCAATAACTTGGCCACAATCTTTTTTTTTTTTTAATTTTTTTTTAACGTTTATTTATTTTTGAGACAGAGAGACAGAGCATGAATGGGGGAGGGGCAGAGAGAGAGGGAGACACAGAATCGGAAGCAGGCTCCAGGCTCTGAGCCATCAGCCCAGAGCCCGACACAGGGCTTGAACTCACGGACCGTGAGATCGTGACCTGAGTTGAAGTCGGACGCCCAACCGACTGAGCCACCCAGGCGCCCCAACTTGGCCACAATCTTGACAGAATGTCTCTCCTCTGGGTATCTCTGTAGGGTGTCCATAGGCATTTAATCATGATAAGATGGGTAAGACTCTACTGAATAATGGGAGTGGACATTAGATTGTGACGGTTGGTTCTCACCAAAAAGTCAATTTAGCTCCAAGTTTTAGCTTTTTAGAAAATGTATTAAAAATTTCATAAGTTCATCTGTCCATCAAAAATCTAGTGAGTGCAGATCAGAATAACAGATTAATGTTAAACATGATTTCTGAGTGGCAGGAAATTTTGTTCTAGATGGAGCTGATGTCTCATACGTACGTGACTGACAGGTTCATAATGGCACAGTACATTTACTCTATTCCTCTCGTGTGTAGATAAAAAAAAATCACTTACAATAAAGGTAGTCACATTTCTGATAACTTACTGTTAACTCATCATATAATGGTAAGTTCTTTCAGTTAGTACTCAAGAATATATTTTACATTGATTTTCTCTCGGTGATGCCTCTGGCTCCCCAGACCATTAGGTGCTAACTAAAAGAGGTAAATTACAAAAATGAGATTATGCTTTTCTAAGCACGGGTCACTCAGTACTTTAGAGAATAGAACCCGCTAATAAAAACTGGCCTCCTAAATGTCACCTGGCACTTACACCCCACAGAGCTGGGCAGCGCTGGATCTGGGAAGGTCACTGCAGAGGGCTATTCCTCCAGAGAAAGCTCACTGTCAGGATAATGGAGATCCACACCCCTCTGCAGTGGGCAGTGACAGAAACAAGGACAACACATTGGCATGAGCACGGGAATACCCGACAGAGTCTGGAGCTGAGGCATAGTTTTTCTTTCTTCTTCTTCTTTGTTTTTTTTTTAATTATAACCCCCAGCCATCAAAAGAACTTCAGTTACTTACTTTTGTTTTCCTTGTATAGAATGGAGAAATTTTGAGCTCAGAGGGATTTTAGAGACTCCCACCTCAATCATCTCATCATACCCATGAAGGGTCTAGAATTCGGATGGGGTAATTGAGCAACTCAGTGGCACGGATAATACTGGTAGAGTTAGGGGCAGGACTCGTTTCTCAGATTTTTAATGCTCTTGCAAATGTGGTCAAAGGGCATGAGCTTGGTAGAATCATATCTGAGCTAAATGACCTCAAGTAACAAGGTCCTGAACTCAGCTTCCTCCTCAGTAAAATGGGGGTAATAACAAGACTTTTTTTTATGGGTATCTCATGAGATAATAAAGTTCCCTCTCCCAAAAAGAGTACCGTATTATTTTTTTATTGCCACGCTAACAAATTACCCCAATCTCGACAGCTTAAAGAACCAACATTTATTATTTCACAGATTCTGTGGATCAGGAATCCGAGCCCAACTTAACTGGGTGCCTCTGGCTCAAGGTCTTTAATAAGGTTGTGGTCAACCTGTCAAGCAGACCCTTGGTCTCATCTGAAGGCTTGACTTGGGGGAGTGCCAAAGGAGCCTTTTTCTAAGGTCAGTTATGTGATGATTAGCAGGATTCCGTTCCTTGCGTGTGGACCGCTCTCTATAAGACCGCTCACAGCATGGCGGGTGGCTTCCTCAGACCATGTCAGCAACAAAGTGAAAAGATATGAGCAAGATGGAATCAAGTCTTCTTGTAACCTGCTCTTGGAAGTAACACCCTATCACCTTCTATTCATTAGCAGCAGACTACTGGGTCCCCACACTCAAAGAGCACGGATGATACAGGGCACCAATACCAGGAGATGAGGGTGATTGGGTCCCCCTCGGAGGCTCC
Organism: Panthera tigris; assembly: GCF_018350195.1. NCBI lineage: Eukaryota > Metazoa > Chordata > Mammalia > Carnivora > Felidae > Panthera > Panthera tigris. The sequence goes on from NC_056664.1 coordinate 9,629,461, forward strand.
TACCAGGAGTATCATTCTCAATTCTGTGGTAATTACAAGAAACCATTAGATATTAGGTGTATGCCTGCTTTAATAAACGAAAGGTGGCATTAATACCTTCAAAAGCAGAGGGATTAATATCTTCATTTATTACTATTGATTGATTCTCTGGTCCTGAAAGAGATTTGAGGTGGCATCCCCGTCTGTCTACTTAGTATACGCTCTGTTCCCCCTGCTTAGAATGCCTTCCTTCTCAGCCCTTGTGCCCCTGAGAATTGCTGAGTCATCTTCTGCAAATCCACCCAAATGTTGGCTCCTGGGTATGTTACCATGGTTCAGTTATTATGCTTTCTAATGTGAACTCGACCACAGGACACTGTACAACCTGGAACACAGTTGCAATTTTTAGCTGTATCACATGCCATTGATTTGTCTTCCCGGAGGAACAGTAATAAATGACGACAGGCAGGGGACCTATGTCTCACCGGTTAGTTCCGTTTTGAAGCCTAGACCTTGGATTATTTGTAAAGAATGCTCGAAATCTTTACAGGTACCTTGCTAGGGCTGGAGAAACCTAACGAAAACCGTTTGTCAAAGTGGGAGGAGGGGATCACCTGCAGCCCAAGGATTGGAAGGTGTTAAAAGTTCAGATTCCCGGGCGTTGCTCCAGGCTTACCAAGTAAGAATCTCGAGGGTTGATCCCAGAAATTTGTGTTTTGATTCTGATGTAACGTTTGATGAGCCTCGTTCGGAAGGAAACTTCTGAAGCTTATGAGAGACAGCATCCACACAGGTATTCTTATTTGCCTATATATTGGCTATAATTTGTGATGAGAGTTCTTCTAAACACCACTGATTGGACGACGCACCGTTATATTATGCAGTATTAAGAAAGAAAAAAGAAACCAACTCTGTTGATTATAATCTTAAGGGTCCGTAAAACCCATTCAGCTGGAGAGATGGTTAAAACATGAGAAAATTTCAGGATCAAAGTAATGTGACAAACTATCTTTCTTTTCTGACCTGACCAGATCCGAGATCAGCGCTCTATATTCTACTTCCTGAAACTTCTTTTTTAAATCCCTGCATTCATCCACCCAACCATTCCTTCCTTCCTTTCACGTATGTCACACAGAGTTACTGACGGCCTACTGTGCCAGGCACTGTGCTTGGCAGAGGCGATATAGTGGCGAATGAGATGTGCCTCGTGGGGCTTCCTCTATAGTGGAAAGACAGAAACGGAATAAGTAAAGACGCAAGTCAATACATACCTGCTAATTAAGTGCAATGAAGGACCAAGAGGAATTGTCACCTAGTAGTTACCTGGTAGACAGACACCATCAAAGGAATTGGCCCAGGTCTTAGGATACACCCCTCTGTGGGGTTGATGGGAGTAAACGAACAGTTGTGTCTGAAGAAGCTGGAAGTAATGGCGGGTGGGAGGTGGTTTGCATTAGCTGGACTCACGCCAGGGACTTCTTCAGGCCCAGCACAGAGACATGACTCTCGGAGCGTCCAGTTGACTGACGTCCGGAAAGACCAGCCATCCGCAGGTCTCAGCAACTGAGCACGGAGGACAAGAAGACAAGGGGAGGGCCGGGGGGAAGGGAAGGCTTTGACTCCTTGGCAGACACAGCCTTTCAGAACCGGCCGCGATGCCGGGTCTTGTCATCCTTTCTTCCAACATTCTCCGGGCTTGAATTCCCTTCTGGGCTCACCACTGCCATTTGCCTTCCTGCCAACTGCACTTAATACCCCGAATCATCAGTGTCAACTCTGAGATGGATTCTTTACGATCCTTAATGTGACAAACTGGATTGATCCCCCGCCCGCTACCTGCCAGCTTGCTGCAATTTCCCCTTCAATCTCTTCTTCCCCCTCGCTCTCGCTTCCTACACTGGGCGGCAAAGGAAAGGCGTTTTCCTGCAAAGGCTCCACGGTGACACTGGGCGGCGAAGCAAGACGACAGGGTTCTGAGTTCCGGAGTCCGCTCTTGCCCTCCTTTCCTCTTCGTGCCAACTGGACGTGGTAGAATTCTGCAGCCGTGGCGGCGGCCTCGACGCACTTCAGTCTTTATTTTGGGAGACTTTGGTACAAAATCGAATCAATCTGGATGCCATCCGGCAGGCTAAAACAAACGAAATGGTAAAAATGTTTATCGCTGAGCCGTGATTTGAATACCCCCCTCCCCCACGCCCGTTACAAAGAAGGGAAGCAGATCAGTTGTCTCTGGGAGATTTAAAATGAAAGGTACTTTTCATCTTAAAAACGGAACTCGGGACGTCGTTTGAGTGTTCTGTGCATTCAGTATTCACGGGGTACAACATGAAAGAAATAACACGGATTTAAAAAAAGATATTATTTTTCTGCTGCACGCTGCTTCTACCAAACCACCTGAGAGGTGATTTGAGAAGGGCATTTTAGAATAAAGACATTGTTCTGACAGCAAATACAAATGAAATAAAATTGGCCCAAGGCTTTGATGCTGGAACCCACATGGAGAGCTGAGACGTAGCAACGCGCCAGCTTAATGCACTAGAGGGATAGAACCAGCATAATTTGTAGAAGTGTGTGAAGCAAAGATGAAAGAGGAAAATATTAAAAAAAAAAATTTTTTTTTAAAAACAGGCACAGAGATTACAACAGACTTTTCTGGTTGTGTTAATTCCTTTACTGCAAGAACTTACCCATAAATATAACAAGGGGACAGAGTTAAGCTATAATATTTTTGTCCCCATTGTCAAGGGAAGATATGTGAGTGGGGAGGAATAAGCTATTTTCCTCTAATTTTTCAGAAAGTGAATAGAACGGGGACGTCTGGCTGGCTCAGGTGGTGGAGCGTGTTGTGGGTTCGGGCCCCGCATTGGGTGTCAAGATTACTTAAAAATACAATCTTGGGGCGCCTGGGTGGCTCAGTCCGTTGGGCGTCTGACTTCGGCTCAGGTGATGATCTCAGGGTTTGTGAGTTCGAGCCCCGCGTCGGGCTCTGTGCTGACAGCTCGGAGCCTGGAGCCTGCTTCGGATTCTGTGTCTCCCTCTCTCTGCCCCTTCCCCGCTCACGCTGTCTCTCTCTGTCTCTCAATAATACATAAACATTTTTAAAAATCTTTAAAAAAAAAAGAAAGTCAACAGAAGAGAAGAGAGGGCTTAAGTCTTTTTTGGGGTACTAATGAGATTCTGGCTTCTGGCTGCAGCATACGACATACTTTGAAACAAACCCTACACATACTCTGAGTGGCGACCCCGATTTTCCTCACCTGTGAGCTTTGCCCTAAGAATCGGGAAGTTGCTTAAAATGGTTTCCAGTCAGTTAGGCATAAAACAAGCAAGAAAGGAACCAAAACAACAAGAAAATGAGACCAAAGCCATCTCAGCCTTTCCAAGTGACCGTGAGTTGTTCCTGGTGAGCAGGTATAAGAAGTTTAAGAAATAGGAACTTTCATTGAACACAGCTCTGAAGACGGTCATTTTCCTGTCGGTTTTAGACCCGTCACCAGGTACGGTAGCAGAAGACTGAAGGCAAGATCCTGAGTGCCTTTCCGGTGTGTTGGTGAAAAGCATGCCGTGCAGTGAGAGGTGGTTTTGTCATTCGGGGCAGGCAGAAGGAGAACACGCTTGATAACTAACTGTTCCGATAGACCGCTAAGTCTTTGGTCCCCATTTGAACAGCTAAAGCAATGCTGGCTGAGTTTAGAAAAGACGCTGTTTGATGTGCTCTCCTGCTCTTCAAATGTCTAAACAAAACAAACGAAGGCAAGGCAAAAGCTCGAATTAAAATTGCATTTTTATCTCATTCCTTAAATAATTAACTTCGTAATTTTTTTCCCCTTCTTAATAGATGATTTATCCTGGAGTGGAGGTCACTTGAGGTGTGCCTGGCACCGGCCACAATGTGAAAATAACACAGCACAAGCTCTGATACTTATTAGCCGTCTGATCTGGGGCAAGATGCTTCGCTTGAAACCTTGGAGTTTTCATACATAAAAATGGGATGACTATCTGCTTTTCAGGTTGCCAGAAGGATTAAGTGAGATATGTTCAATTGCTTAGCGTAGTGCCTTACACACATGGGCCACACATAATTTCCCTTCTAAGGATTAATATTTAGATGGTTTTATTTCTCCCAGAAGGCCTATGAGAGGAAAAGTAAAAAGTTCCAGCTTTTCAAGTTTTCCAAGCCTATATTTTTTTTCTCCAACATATACTCTTAGAAAAAATCAAAAGACAAAACTTGAAAGAAAAAAAAGTTACTGTGTTTCTCCTCATCCCTGCTTTTTGCTTTGTACAGTTTTAGTCACCCAAGGCCAACACTGGTCTGTAGGCAGGGGGTCCTTCTTGTGACTTATTGTGACAGGGGCAATCTCCATCACAATGCCTGTGTCACCCCCCCTCACTCCCTCCCTCCGTCTCATCACCGAGGCGTTTTATCATCTCATGTCATTACAAGTAGAAGGGTGAGTACAGTAGAATAAGATATGTTGAGGGAGAGACCACATTCACATAGTTTTTTATAGGATATGGTTACAATGTTTCTGTCTTATTACTAGACATTGTGGCTAATCTCTTACTGTGTCTAATTTACGCATTAAACTTTATTATGGGTATGTATGGATAGGAAAAAACATAGCGTATATAAAGCATCGTACTATCTGTGGTTTGAGACATCCTCTGGGGGTCTCGGAACGTGTACCCCATGGATAAGGGGGGGACTGCCGTATTACCTGTAATCCCACCACTCTTACTATGTGTAAGTTACACATTTTCTGCATTTATTATAGTCTTTTAAAGACATTTTACCATTAGATACATAGATACATACAATTACAGCAAGAGTGTATCTTTTCTAAAATCAGCCAGCTTTTCAAATTCAAATGAGAGCAAAAGCAACTACATTTAACTACATAGTAGTCAAAACTTCGGGCACACATAATTTTTATTGGTTGTATATTCCACTTATATCATAAACATGTTTTGCTCTTGAAATTGACATTGAGATAAGTATATTCATGTATTTTCAAAGATGTACTTAACTCCCAAGTGTCTTCCGTAAATACATTTCAGGGCAAATGAATACTCACGTTTTTAGGACTTTGGAAAGACCTGCCAAACTGCTTTCCTATAGAATGGGGTCAATTTATATTCCACAAGCAACGTGAGAACCTCACTTTCTAGTTTCACCTCTGCCTCGTGAATATTGAGTAGCATTATTGAAAAAGTTTTGCAAAGTGAAAAATGGTATTTTTGCTGTATTAATTTGCATTTCTTTATTACTGCGTTTGAATGCTTTCCTCTTTTGTGAACTGTTTGTTCACACCCTATGCCCATTTGGCTATGGGGACCCTCGTATTTTCTCGCTCATTTAAATGTACTGTCTCTATAGAAAAGAAAAACATTTGCTCATACTTGCTGGGAATATGTTACTAGCTTATCTTTTAGGGTTTTTTTTAATACATTTGCTTTAAAATTGTATAGTTGTATTTATTCTTTTCTTATGGATTTTTCTTTTCTCTTAAGTTATCCCTTAAGAGAAGTTCCTGGGATTATTAATTATTTTTCTTTTGAAAATTTTGCCACTCAAAGGGTTTCTACACTGTACCAAAAAAAAGCCGATTATTTCCTCTGTGTGTGTGTGTGTGTGTGTGTGTGTGTGTGACTCCAGTTAGAAGGAAACCGTAGAATGGAAGAAAAGATCACAAGCACCAACCTCAAACATAATGAAAATGGTACAAAAGTTTGTGTTTTTTCTTAAAAATTCCAAATGCCCATAAAATTTCATTGTGTGGTTTCAAGGCTTGGAGAGAATTAGAGCTACTGACAATAAAACGGAATGTTAAAACCAGCAGGCTTCTTGACAGATGCGAGAAACTATGAGTTCTATGAGGAGCTATTTGAGACAACAAGGGACGGTATAGTGAGACAGAATCTACCCAGACTTAGCGGCTCTCAAACACGTTTCCTATTTGCATTTGCCTGAGCCTGCCTGTGACAGATCTAAGCGAATCTGTGAACAGCCAAAGAGACACGAACGATTTCCAAACAGAAGGAAATCTCTAAGAATGTGATTCTTCCTCAAGCTAGCGGGGAAACAGTATGAAAAGTCTTTCTCAGTGTGTGGTCCCAATTAGGCTATCTGCATACTCTTTAAAGCAAATCTGTAACCCCACCCGCACCCCCACGAACGTAGTTGGCCACATGCACAAATTTCAATAAGCAAGACATTTTTTTCCATCTCAGAATGTTCTCTATTTTAAAATTTCCTTTTCGGGGCGCCCAGGTGGCTCGGTCGGTTGAGCGTCCGACTTCGGCTCAGGTCATGATCTCACGGTCCGTGAGTTCGAGCCCCGCGTCGGGCTCTGTGCTGACAGCTCAGAGCCTGGAGCCTGTTTCGGATTCTGTGTCTCCCTCTCTCTCTGCCCCTCCCCTGTTCATGGTCTGTCTCTCTCTGTCTCAAAAATAAATAAACGTTTTGAAAAAAATAAATAAATAAAATTTCCTCTTCAAACATTAATCCTAGAGAGAAAGAAATCAAACCAGAAACTCTATACTTTTCAACTCTCTATGTGTCACAAAGTAAGTCACGAAGTCATGGGTTCTGCATGTAGAGGTACTGAGCAAACCGGATTATACAGACAGCGCACCGGGCTGCAAGGAATGTACCGTGTAAGAGGGTCTGTGCTGATTGCACTGTGTAAGGGACATGGAGATAAAGTAAGATAAAGACATTAGCTCAGTATCGGAATGAACCAAGAACACCACACATGATGCATACGTCAGAAGAGATATACATTTATTCACCTAATATGTGTGAGTGTGAGTATACTACGGGTCATTTGTGATTAGCACCAGTCCTTAGGGGACTTTCTGTGGGGCACTCCTTCATGATAAAAACTCTCTCCGTAAGGTGAAATGGAAGAGAAATCCTGCAACTTGCCAACACCACACTTATGACCATGTGTGTAGGTGACTCTACACAATCACCAGCAGAGGTGCTGGAACTGATGATCCTGGGGACGGCAGGAGAAGGTCCATTTGGTCATCGACACCACGCTAAAGACTTTGGGGTTAATTTCTAAGTGACAGGAGCCACGGAATACTTTTGGACCGAGGAGGAATTGGTCTGATTCTCGTCTGAGAAAACCCCTTGGGTCGGGTGCGTGAAGACTGGCTTCACGGGTTTAATCCAGAAAGCAAAGAGCAACCGAGAGGACTTTGCAGTGGTCCCAGTGAGAAATGACATGGGACTGGACGAGGAGGGGGTGGATGGACAGCAGGGTGTACCTCCTGTACAAGGCAAGGGTATCAGAATGCGGCGCATACGGGAGCAAGGGAGAATGAGGAGTCAGGAGTAACGTTCAAGGCGTCCGGCATTGTTTGGGACCAAATGTGCATCAGTGCTTCTGAGCTGTTTAAAGCACCAAGAGAGGAAAACGGCACTTGGCGCAGAGGTGAGAAAGGAAAAACAATAAAAGTCCAAAGTGCATCTTTCGAAATGAGCTGAAATACACCGCGTCTTGTGATCCGAACACGCAGGCTGGGATTGCAATTCGTTAGTTTGTACCAAGTGATTTTTGTGTGTGTGATTTTGAGCTTTGGCCTCATCTCTGGGATGGGAGTTCGGTACATCTCCCGCACCCTCACGAAAGCTGATGGGAGGTTGGAAAGATTGCGTTCTATGAAGATCTGCCCACACATGATAATGAAGTTTTCTTTCAGTAGGTCTCTGGGAAGAAACTGTAAGTTATAATGAATGGTAACTTACCAGGGGAACTGTTCCTACTTTCTGAAGATTAGCATCCGTAATGACTTAGAGTCTGAACATAATGGTGTCACGTTCTGAACTTCCATCCTTCATGTTTTCAGTTCTTTGCTGTCAAATGTGAAATATTAGAAGTATAAGAAGACACTTCGGGGTGAAAAATGCCTTTGCTTCCAGGAAAGCTTGCTGTTTTTCCTTTTCATTCCTGCTCACGTGGGAGTAGATATTAGCCCTTCTTGTTCTGTGGCTATTATTTGGGGGGGGGGGATTACAAATAGAAGCCAAGAGTGTATTTTAAAAATTGAAGAGCACCAAGACATCACAGCCCGAGTTGGCCATCAAGATTTACAATTACATTTCCATCACAAAGAGCCTGGCCCATCATATTTGGCCACGACCATTTATGTTTTGATTTCTATTTCTTTGGCGGGACAACATCCCAATTAGACAGATGATCATCCCGTTCTGATTTTGGAGCACATCCTTGCTGGCCTAGGTTACTCCAGGGCTCCCGTGGTTCTTCCCTCCACTGTTCTTGCTCTCCATGAATTCTTAGCATATAAGAAGACGACGCAGGTTAATATGCTCAAGGTCCCTTAACCTGGATTATGGCTGAATTACCTGGATGATAGGCCAGAATTTTCCCCGAAATCTCCAGATTCTTATCTTTAAGTGCTTTTCACCTGTGTCGTGTAAATTGAGTGGAGGTGATAGGCGGTGGGTCGAAGGGCAAGGGCCCAGAATTTATTTTTCTCTCCTCGTATCCAGTAACTGGGTCATAATGTCTACTTTAGCCTCCCGGTAGCAAGCAACATTCTTTAAAATACCGCACGAAAATCATAAGTAGAGAAGCATTATTATAAAGGGGGCGTTGTTGCCACGGATTCTGACTCGAGTGGAAAAAGAACCATTTTCGTTCAGAACTCCTGTCCTGCGAACACAATAGGTAGCTCCCCCATTCACAGTTGTATATTATGTTGTGCGTGGGTTCAGTGTACATCTTCAGTGAAGGAAATACAAAAGGAGAAACCACCAGACTTGTACTCCTTGTTAAGAAATGAGCCCCACAGTCACAGGACTTCCCCGGTTCTTCAAACCATTGCAAGAAGGAAAAAAAAAAAATTAAAAGTGATTCCACAGACAGATTTTCCTTTCTTCAGGGTAAGAGCTGCATTTCCTTACTTTAAAAATGCTCGTTCATTCAAACAACACGAAATGCTTCCTGGTCTGGATATATAAAATTATTGGATGGCCACTGCCGGCCGTTCATCTGAGACCCCGATGTGCCCCACTCGATTTTTGAGAACCGCTCTGCCACTTAATGTGACAAACACCCAGCCTTGCAGTTTAAGAGATCTTTGAGAAAGGCCATCCCCACATGAAATGAATTTAACAGCGGCAATTTGTCATTTTGCCCTTCCTTTGCTAGGGAAAAAAAATGCTGGTGATTTCTTTTGACTTAAACTGGGCATTCAAAAAGCTGTTTTTATTAATGAATCATATTAAGCCACTAGTGAAAGGCTCGCTGACTCTGTTTAAATAACAGGCTATGATTCCTCTCCCCTCAAGCTCCCCCCTCCCACCCCCATTTGGCTCCGCTGCTATTAATTGAGGAGTTTCTTTGTTTCTTTCCTAATGAAGCTAACAGAACACATCTGTCAGGTGCTCGTATTCTTTGCCTGTCTATAGTATGTAATAGACCAGCTGGAGGCTATAATGCTACACAATACCCCTGGCCGTTACAGCAACTATTTATTCCTGGGCTTTTCCTCCGAAAGGGATTTGAAAAAAAAAAAAAAAAAGTCTGAAATTTGGGCCTAATTGCTATTTACCCAGCGATAGACACCTGTTCTAGCTGAGACATTGGCTCATGAATCCTACACCTGAGACCTTAGGGAGAGTCGAGGGGAAATTTCAAGCAGCTGGCAGTCCATTTAGATATAGACAGCTTTAGCTTGCGGGGTTTGTGTGTTTCTACGTATAGGCATATATTTTTAAATACTGTATGCTTAGTATGCACACCCATAACCAGAGGGTATATATTAAAAGCCATGTACTATTATTTCACGGTCAATTGCTTATCTGACGGCTGTACGCATCCCGGCGAACAGCTACAACCGTGACCGCTTTCAAAATAGTGCACTGGGGCTGAATTCAGTACCAAGAGCTGTCACATGTCCTTCAAAAAGTCCATTGCAGGCCTCCGGGGAAAAATGTCTTAGGATGAGTCTGGAGAGAAATCGAATTCAACGTAACTTTTCTCGGAGAGAGTCAACTTTGTTTTTTGCCATTCCCCTTGTCAGATAGCTCCCACTTCTCCCCTGAAAGCCCTCTGAACTTGTTTGTCTCTTCCTGTCTTGATCAGAGTGGCCCAATCTTCTGTGTGTGTGTTTACTTCTTGAAATCAGAAACACTATTTGTCCTTCCCGCCTTGGTTTGCCTTCCTAACACCTCTTTCGCCCACTAGCGTGAAAGAGAGAGAGTTCATGGTCATAGCGATGACAATTTACCTCTTGGGAAAACCACGAAAGCAGAAAGCAATTTTTAATGGAGGCTCTATGTCACTTACGTTAGAATCCTGCCTCATGTGAAGTGTAGTAGTTGGAAACTGAAGTGTATTAAAATGTGATTCGCTCACCAAAGAGTACTGCCTTGCATTTGTAAGAGAACGGGAATTCCAGTAATAGCGTGGCCATACGTGCATATGTGAAATATCTCCCGACATCACACACTCCAATCTCACCGCCCTCTTTCTGTTTGAGATACGTTTATGGGAAGAGAAGACTGGGGATACAAAGGTTTAGCTCAGGCTCATTGACAACAGAACAGAAATAAAACGTTATTGCCCTATTTTATCCGGCCTCTCTAACCAGAGAACATCCCTGATGCTGAGGGTTGGCAAGGGGAAGGCGGGGTTAGGTAGGAGGAAGGGAAAAGGAGGGGAGGTGGGTTTTTTTCCTCCCTTGTCTGGCCTTTTGTGTCTTTTTCCCATTCGGTCTGACTTCCGAGCTTTCTGAGGCACACTCCGTTGATACTGACGGAATAGCCTCCCATTTAGGTACCGTTGTGGGAAATTTGGCCTTGCCGAGCTAATCAAATAATTGCTGCCAAACACCATCTAATTTGTTACCAGACGAGAAAATTATTTATTATTTCTCCCAGAGGATACGGGAGCTATATTAGATCCTGGGGTGAATTCGTGAGAATCCGTGAAGTGAAATTAAGAGGGTGTAAGGAGATTTAGAGGCGAGGCGGAAATACGAGTCGTAAAGGCAATAAAAATCAGCTGAGTGATGTCACGTGCACACGCACACGCGTGCACACCCGTGCTTGTTAAGAAATTCCCCTCGGTCTCATCCGCAGCCAGAGATGACCGAAGAGTCAGAGCCTTAGGAGGTGGCTGGAGACGACAGGAGAGATGGACAGTCCTCACATACAAATGAGCGCTTTGCCTCCGGGCTCACACGGTTGGATGGAGAGCTGATGCAGAGACGGAAATTCATTTCCCGGGGGGAAGGGGAGAAGTGCGCGGGGAACTCGGGGTCACACCAGAACAGGTGATAATGAAATTAGACTTAATGAAGGCTGGAAGAAACCAAGGCCAGATGGGTTGGAGAAACTGCCATCCGAGATGCACGCTGAAACCAGACGCGGTGTCTCCGTGCGGGGAAAATCAATTTTGGGGGGCGCACAGTCCGGAAGTTTGGGGCGAGAGAAGAACCCCACCCTGTCTCGGAGGCGGGTCGTCTCTACTTCCAAGTGACAAGATTTTGAGTGTGGACGATTCCAGGAGGCAGGTTAGGCGACTGAGGGCGAGATGGGTAAGGTGTCTGAGCCTCAGTTTCCTTTCTGGTAAAATGGGGATAATAATACCGACCTTCCTCTTCTTGGGAAGATTAAATGAGATCGTCTTTGCAGAAAACACGGGTACACGGAGTTGGTATCCAATATATAACGTTTTCGTATTTCTTTACAAGTGGTGTCTATTCTTATAAAATTTCCAGTAAAGGCGATGTCAGTTAGCCTACCTGCGTAGTTGTGCACTTTCTAGAACCCTAATAGTGAACATGCCACGTCAGAAAAGATAAACGAACCCTAAATACTTCTTGCTGCTCTTAGTAGGTTTTAATATCTGTGGTGTATTATGAAAGATAAGGATTTTGTCAGGAGGAGACCAGAAACTAAGTGATAGAGAGGTAATACACAGGACAGTTATTTAAATAAGGAGTTAGAGTCATTGCAGGGATCGCCGCGGGTTCTATGATAAAACGGATTTGGGGCTTCGTAGAGGTAATGATCGAGATAGATGAGCAGGCTTTTCCTCCCACCGTTCATAACACCACTCGATTAACTGTCGGGCGAGGCCTTTTGTGGGTCATCGGAGGCACAAGCTCTCGTGTCTCTGGGCCGTGATTCATTCGCCTTCGAGTACCTTTTCCTGGACCTCCGAGAACAAGGAATAGTGTCCCATGCGATAATATGCAACACAGTATCTGTGGCTGTTCAAAATCTTCTGGATCCTCTCTTACCCTCAACGCTTCCCACACCGCATCCCTGACATCTACTCGGGACCAGGCTACCTGGGAGCTAGGGTTCAGGCGCCTGGCCAGGGCTCTGCCAGTCAGACGTGTCCACATGAGACTTGGATGCCGGTGAAGCGTCCTCGGAGACCAGTCTCGGGGCGAGCCTGGTGGCAGACACGTACTGTTTTTCGGCACTGGTGCTGGCAATTTCTAACACCCAGTTCTGAATGTCGTGTTATCAAATGGCATTTAGAGTGTGTTTCGATGGCGAAAAACTTGGTGTGGTTGCATCGCTCTCTGGTCCAGATGCCGGGCCCTTCTGAAGATTCTGGGAGCCACGCAAAACTTAACAAAATGCTTTTCTTTTTCCACCGGCCAGAGTGATTCCATCGTTTGCTATTAAGACTCTTGACCACTGCTTAGCTGTGATGTATTTTTCTTTAATTTTTAAATGTTTATTTATTTTTGAGAGAGAGAGAAAGAGAGAGAGAGCACATGAGTGGAGGAGGGGAAGAGAGAGAGAGAGAGAGAGAGAGACAGGGAGAATCTGAAGCAGGCTCCAGGCTCTGAGCTGTCAGCACGGAGACCGATTTGGGGCTCGATCTCATGAACCATGAGATCTCGATAGGAGCCAAAGTTGGACGCTTAACTGACTGAGCCGCCCAGGCATCCCAATGTGTGATATATTTTTCTAAAGCTATTAAGCATAATGCAAATTTTGCAGTTTAGTAGTGTTGTGGATGTAGGAACTCCTTCCCAAGCATCTATTTGCCCTTCTCTTGGTAATTACCCTGATATTTTGGGGGGAGGATGTTGTGATCTATGATTCTGTAGCATAGTCATCTGGCTGGGGACATTAACTCTACCCTGACTCTAGGGACAGGTCATGTGGCTTAAGGCTATGCCAGTTGATATAATTCTACTGTTGGCCATAGTTATGGAGCAGATATTTGGAGATATACAAGGAGGTGTTCCAGATGTTTCTAGGAAAGATCTCCTCAGAGAATTTCCAGAAACAACTCTTTCTCTCTCCATGCCTATCAAGAAAGATGTAAGTCATGGAGTTATTTGCTGCCTTATTTCATCCACAAGAAAGGAGCCATCTCTAGGATAATATAATAGAATGGAAGACAGAGTGGAAAGCCACAAAGAAGCCATGTACTGGTGACATTATTGGGCCACCAAATCTACCCAGTCCAATAGTCCAGCCTAGATATGGACTTTCTAGTTACAGGAAGCAGTTACTGTTAGTTCTGTCTACCGCTTTGCATGGAGTTTTCTGTTACTTGCAATGGAACGTACCCTAACTTACCCAATACTTTTTTTTTTTTAATGTTTATTTATTTTTGAGAGAGAGAGAGGGGGGGAGAGAGAGAGAGGGAATGAGCAGGGGAGAGGCAGAGAGAGAAGGAGACACAGAATCTGAAGCAGGCTCCAGCTCCGAGTTGTCAGCACAGAGCCCGACACGGGGCTTGAACTCACGAACCGTGAGATTATGACCTGAGTCGAAGTCAAATACTTAACCGACCGAGCCACCCAGGTGCCCCACCAAATACTTTTTTTAAAAAAACCCAGCAGGATGCTACTGATTATATGACTCACCAGTATTTTATAAACTATTAGGGAAACAAAATCTTGCAGTTAAACTGACACAATGTTTCTGTTCCTTAGAATTTTTGTTTTGTACTCACTGCAACAGCTCTTCTATACGTATTTAGACTTTTGTGTTTGTCATTTATTACTTTTGCATATATATTCTTCAACAGGAAAATATCAGTGAGACAAATTTGTCAAATATTCCAAACTTCTTCACATTCTCTCTTTGTCTCTCCAGATCTGTTTGTCTTCCTTTCTCTGTCTGGCCCCGCGTCCTGTGGGGCTGACGCTATGGGCTGGATCTCCTGGGCTTCATATCAACTGGGTGCTGGTTGGTTGAGCCAGTGAAGGCGCCATTGTGAAATGGAAGTTGGGTATGCCTTCTGGCTGTGCCTTAGTGGCTCTGGGAGTAGGTGTTCCCTCTCGGGCTACTGCCTCTCCTGTTCTTACCAAGCTCTTATCAAGATTTCCTCCCCTTATTTCTTCAATCCGAGAGGTAATAATGGCTTCTTGGTGGGACCACACTTTTGTAAGAAGTCCTTCCCGGGGGCACCTGACTGGCCAGTTGGTGGAGCATGCAACTCTTGGTCTTGGGGTTGTGAGTTCGAGCCCCAAGATGGGTGGAGAGATTACTTAAAAAAAATAAAATCTTTGTTCTAAAAATTGTTTTGAGTTTATTTACTTATTTTGAGAGAGAGAGAGTGAGCGGGGGGGGGGGGGCGGCAGAGAGAAGGAGAGAGAGAATCCCAAACAGGTTCCACACTGTCGGCACAGAGCCCAACAGGGAGATCGAACTCACGAACCGTGAGCATGACCTGAGCCGGCTACTTCTTTTTTGTTTTTTAATATTTTTTGATGTTTATTTTTGAGAGAGAGAGAGAGAGAGAGAGAGACAGAGTGTGAGTGGGGGAGGGGCAGAGAGAGAGGGAGACACAGAGTCTGAAGCAGTGAGCCGGCTGCTTCTTAAAGGAGTTGTCACTCCCTACTCCAGTGATACTTTCAAGAAGCGACTTTGAGAGGCAGCCCCATTCCTCGTAGTGACCTGATGTGCTCTCCTATGTGAAAATAAGTCTCTTACGCTCCTGTGCACACGTGTGCCTCCTATTTCGACACCTCTCCTCTCTTCCAATTAGGCCTGGCAAATACTGTCTTCCGAATAGCTCTGCCCCAGCTTTTCCATTTTTCTGCTTTTCCATTTTACACGCCGCCATCACACTCGTGCCCCCAAACTACCCAGTGCACCCCACCGTCTGCAAGATCGAACCCAACTCTTTGCCTGACGTTGAAGACCTTGTATTATCTCGCCTCCTCCAGATCTATTTTTTTTTTTCTTTCTTTGAAAAGCACACAATTTTCTTCTTTTTCAGTTGAGCTCCTGGCACGGACCAGCCACTATTCTAGGAACTATGGAGGCAAACATAAGACAGATATTCTCCACGTTTAGAAGACAGACAGGTAAGCCAATTATTATACCACAGTACAAATGCCACATATACAACCTGTTAGAGCACCCCAGTTTAGGGGCAAAAATTGGGTCGCGTGGACAGTTACAGGTATCATTATTATCTTTTACCGTCGTTGAGAAGGGTGACAAGGACCCCGAGCTATCCTACCTGGCGTTAAACCCCTGTTTCCTCACATGACCTCAGCCGTGCGGTCTGAACTCTCTGTGCCTCAGTTTCTTCATTTATAAAATGAGGGTAAGAGCCCGGACCATCTCATAGTGTTGTGAGCATTAAATAAATTTTAAAATAGTTGTAGAGTACTTAGAGCCGTGCCTGGAATGCAGTGATGGCTCAGTTAAAGTTAGCTGTTTCAGAGGGGGCAGTGTTTATTCGATTCTTCCCCACAGCAAGACCTTAACTTCTCTTCAAAGCCCTTCCTGCCACCATCCTGCACACACCTACATCTTGTACTTTTGCTGTTCTTGGGCTCCAGCTTTCCTCGGCCACCTGAGGAGAAGGGAGCTTATTATAAAAATGCATGAAGTCTGGTACTGGTCCTCGGAAGCTATCTGATGACCTCAGGGAGGGTGGGGCAGCCGCTTCCCCTTTCACTCTCTTGTGGGCCCCAGGAACTCCACTCTGTGACATTTCTGCCTTTCTCTGCAGGCCTCTGTATTTCTCTTATTCACTGGCTACTCTACCCTTTATCTTCTGGAGAGAACCCAACCGACTGGCTCAGAAGTTAGCCTTGCCCAACCAGACAGACTTTAGATGTTATATAGATCTCGTTATATAGATCAATAGCCAGCCCACGACTGGGCCCATCAGGGTGAAATGTTCAACCTGGTCCAATCAAGGGCTCCCCTTGTGCAAGGACCACTCTGCTTTGTTGGCTTGGGGAGCTTGGCTGGATGGTGGGAACTGGGATGCTATATGGGACGGCAAGAGTCACGAGACAGCATACTCTCAGTAGTGAGGCACAAGCTTTGCTCCCGGGGGACCAACATCTCACACTGTGGAGCGGAGTCCTAACCCCGGTTCTCCTGCCCTTCTACGATACCTGGAGAGGAAGGTCCTCTTTTATAACACGAGACCCCAGCTGCCCCTCCGGAGACCCTCTGTCAAGGGCCCACCCTCTACCCCCTTCCTGATGCTCCCGTTGAAACTCTTAAAGCCTGCTCACCATTCTGCCCTCACCTGATCCATGCCAGATTCAAAACTTCCAGCCATCTCCCTCTTTAACCACCAGAGACGTCCCTGCGCTTCTTACGGACTGTGCTTTTGGAGGATTTTTTCACAGCAAAGCTGTGATGCTTTTAGTACATGATTTTTCCTTTGCACTGACATTTCTTTTTTTCTTTTTTTAAGATTTTTATTTATTTTTTGAGAGAGACACAGAACACTAGCAGGGGAGGGGCAGAGAGAGGGAGACCCAGAATCTGAAGGAGGCTCCACGCTCTGAGCCATCAGCACAGAGCCCGACGCAGGGCTCGAACTCACGCACCGTGGGATCATGCCTGAGCTGAAGTCGGACGCTTAACCGACTGCGCCACCCAGGCGCCCTGTGCACTGATATTTCTCATACTTGAAAGATTCTACAGATCATTTGGGTCATCCGTGCAAAATATAGGCTCCTTCTCCCACCCGTAATTTCCAAATTGAGCTCTCCATGAAAGACACTTAGGGTCTGGACACATGGCCCCCAAATCTCATTCCATAAAATAATTTATTTCCTAATTCTCTCTTTCCATAACTCGTAGGCGTTGCAGGTGTGTTTGAGGTGGGAGTGGGTGAGAAGGGCTGGGTGAGGGAACAGGTTTGGGGCCACCACTGGACCACTGGCCACCCAGAGTATCATCCAGGCACCAGTTCTGCTCTGCAAAGTATCAGTAGCCTGGGTAAGAGAAGTACGGTGCTGACGTAAGGGTTTAGAACCCAAAAAAGGACGGACTGGTAGACCCCGTCCCCACTTCCAGCAACCTTGCAGTCAGTAAGTGAACATGAATTGCGATAGGGAACGAGGGAGTGTTCTGGAAGTGTGCATCGGTCGGAAGCTCGGGGAAGGCTTCCCCAGAGGCCACATCTGAGCCTGGGCCCGAACAATGAGCGTGGTAGCAGGGCTGCGGCTGGTGGGGCGGGGTGAGCACGTCCCGGTGGAAAGCTACAGTGGGGTCCGGCCCAGAGTGTGAGGCCGGCAGGTGTAAGACAGGCGGGAGGGGCAAGAGAGTGCAGATGACTGGTTGCTGTCTGCGATGGCGACATTGTGGAGGGTTCTACAGAGGTAGCGGTGAGGGAGGACAGCTCTCTCCCAAGCCGTGCTGATCAGAATGCAGTGAACAGACTTCTGGGGTGACTGGGGAATCAGGAATTAAAAAAACAACAGGACACACGCACACACACACACACACAGGAAACAAACCACCCCCAAACAAAACAGGTAACTCTGACAAAGTTAGGGAACTTTGTACTTTAGAAACCAATAGCAAAGAGAAATTCAAACAATGGATTCTGCTTTAGGGCTGTCTATACGTAATAGAAACCAGCGTATCGTATTATAACAACATTTATAGAGCTACTTAAAAAATAAAAAATTCAAGGCACATTTACTGAGTTTGGGAGCGACTACGTTAATTAGGTAGTCATATGGCTGGTGAACATAATGAAACATATTTTGGTTTTCTTCTTTCAACTTGCAAACACAACAAAGCAGGATTTTCAGTTTGTTTATTTGTTTATTTTTGATCAACCAAACTGTTTTTCAACGCAGTGAAAGTAGTTTCTTAGACCTGTTTGTAAATTTTTAGGTCAAACTTAATTCAGCAAACTTAATTTAAAATTATCTTCTAGTATGTGTTTCTCTTATTCTTTTTTTTAAAGTTTATTTATTTTTGAGAGAGAGACAGCATGAGTGGGGGAGGGACAGAGAGAGAAGGAGAGAGAGAGAGAGAGAGAATCCCAAGCAGGCTCTGCACACCAGCACACAGCCCGACACAGGGCTCGAACCCAAGAAACCATGCGATCATGACCTGAGCTGAAGCCAAGAGTCGCAGGCCCAACCGACTGAGCCACCCAGGCGCCCTCTTATTCTAATCATCTTTCCCGTTTTAATGGGCAAACTCAATCAGTTGGATACCTTTTTAACACAGATCCTTGCTCTATTTGTATGAGAGTCCCGGTTTTAACTTACTGACAACTGCTCTTGGACAGTGGATTTGTCTGGTAAAGTGTAGCATAAAGTGGCTCAGGCATAAAGCGTATTGGCTTAGAGGATACGCAGCACCCCTCCCAATTGTACGAGTCCCCAAGGGTCCTCACCTCTATTCTGTGCACCCAATGGATGTGACGCTCCCGGGGAAATCTGACGTCGGCCAAAACGTCGAAGTCTCAGGTTCTTTCGGACTCAAACACTATGAATTTTCTAGATGTCACCGTTTTTTCTGACCAATCTGTGGTGTTTGTGGCCATGGTGATGAATAGCTGCTACATCATGCTAATATCATTTACATAATAATAACTTACCTAATGGAGCTTGACAGTCAGAGAGACTAAAAGGTGGGCAGGAAAGGGGAACCTAGCCCGCTGGGGGCTGTAGGGAGTTGGCACGACTGGCTTGAGGATGAGGGGACAAGGGAAACCGGCCTGGCTATGGATAGGTAGTGAGATCAGCTTGCAATGGGAGGGGTTCAGAATAGGCTTATATCATGAACTGATGGGAGGAGAAAAGGTTACGTCACTACCAATGACTCTCCTTCTAAAAGTGATCGGAGATGAAATTTTAAATTGTCATGTAAATACATTTTCAAACATGAGTGACTATGCTCTGTGTTCCTACAGTGGAAAGAATCACCTTTTAAAAATAATAGGAATGTGGCACGCCTGGGTGGCTCAGTCAGGTAAGCGTCTGACTTTAGCCCAGGTCATGATCTCACTGTTCCAGAGTTGGAGCCCCACGTCAGGCTCTGTGCTGACGGCACGGAGCCTGCTACGGATCCTCTGCCCCCTCTCTCTGCTCCTCCCCTGCTTGCATATTCTCTCTCAAAAATAAAGAACCATTAAAAAAATAACAGGAATATGTAAAGAACTGCGGAAAGACACAAAAGGGTATTGTGTTAGAATTCTCTGGACAAACTTGTGTCCCATCAGCGATTTGGACAAAATCTGCACATTCCTAAAGCAACGGAATGTAGCAATACATTAATAAGAAGGCAGGGGGCTAAGCTGTTTCATGTTATTGCAGTCTGATATTATTTACCGGAGAATATTCTTGATTAAGAAGAAAAAAACACTGAGGCTCAGGAAACATTAGAAGTCTGTAAAGGTTTCATCTTCTGTGTTTAATATTTTTCTTTTTGTTTGATTTGGTAAGGAACCCCAAGAAAGGGGTGTGATGCCTCAGTAACAAAGCAGGGTGGCTGATAGAAAAGAGTAAAAAGTCGGTTGAAAGTAATCCTGGGTCATGTCCCTTGTTTGCCAATTGGGACTTTGACTTTTTTCCTGCCTCGGTTCTCATTCAGTTTCTTCAGTTATTTCGAATGCACGCTTTTGCATTCGATTGACATTGCGAGTGTTTATTCTCCTACACTGCAATCCAACCTATATTTTCACTTTTTCTAAAAGGAAGGCGTTGGTTTTTCTAGCAGTGCCCATAGTCGATAAGCGGCTGTCGCTGTGTATCGCAGGGTAAGGAAGACATAGCCATATTCCGTGGGCAGGGGTGAGGACAGACAAACGAAGTAACTAAAGAAATCATCAACATACCTTGGGTAGGAAAAGCCCTTATTGCTTCCAGATTACCCTAAAGCAAGAGTCTAAGAAAAGGAATGTTAGTTCTGCAGGTGGGTGGTACATTCAAGGGACCACAGTAGGCATTTTTTTTTTCCATGTCTGAGAAAGCAAAGTCTAGGAAAAGCATTCAAGAGACTCCCTTGAGATGATGTTACTAGAAAATGATGTCTGAGACCTGGGGAGAATTTAAAGTAGGCTACTATGGACACCTATAGATAGCATCAAACAGCTTCCATTTGGCTGCCTGGGTGGGAAATGACGACCCCTGGATGTGATCAAAGCTC
The DNA here is from genome assembly GCF_018350195.1 of Panthera tigris. Lineage (NCBI taxonomy): Eukaryota > Metazoa > Chordata > Mammalia > Carnivora > Felidae > Panthera > Panthera tigris. Next base: position 9,649,829 of record NC_056664.1, read on the forward strand.
TCCCTCCCACACACCCCCCCCCCCCAGTTCTCCGGGGTTCCCCCATGAGTGGAACCATCGTAGCTCATTTAGATGCCACGCAGTATTTGGCAGGGGAAGGAGCTGCTTTCCTCCCGGTGCTTAACCTCCTTTCCCTTGGATACAAATGTCAATATTGGATTTAGTCTGGTTGAATGAATGTGTCAGAGGGGAGATTAGTGACTGGCAGTCACAAAAGGGTTTTTCAATTGGCAAAAATAAATTTCTCACAAATGAATCAAAACAGTTTGAGGTGGAAAAGAAGCAAGGGGAAAAAAAAAGCCTTGCCAAGTTGAGTCATGATGCCTCATTTAATGGATCTGAAAACTTCAGGATGGGCAGTTTATCTGGAAGCTACTGGATTCAGCCAGCAGGAAGCGGGGGTGGAGGGGCGATGAGGGAAAGAGAGCATAGACCTTCATATCCTCAACAGAGCATTTTCTGTGCGAAGTCTCAGTATATTATCTCTTTTTATGACATAAAACCATCCATTGCCTAGCTTCGGATGATCAGAGTGCCTAGTTTATTATAACAATCCTTAGACCACTTAACGTAATAAGTTAAAATGATGGAAGTTTTTATTTTTATGGATGGTTACATTCATGCCTTTAGAAATTGGTTATGCTGTTTGCCTTGGTGTTTATTTGTTTGCTTTGAGTGCTTTTTTTAACAGTCATGCATCTCTGCTTTGGTTGAGTAAATGTAGGTGGTTCCCACTACAGAATCACCTTTTCTGTACAATTCACACTTGTGGCATAATTGCTAAGGCCATTGTGTCTGTGCTCACATTAATGCTTCCGGTCATTTTCAATATTAGGGGCATGTGGATTTCAAGGAATCTGTGTTCTAGAGTGGAAGGAAGAAGGAAAGACAACCTCTGGGGTGTAGTTATTGATTTATTAATTGAAAGCACTTCTGATTTATCCTTTTCAGGTTTAGCAAAACACATTAACAGTTAAAAGTTTCAAGAAGGGAATTTGAAGGTTATGGGAGAAGTGTGGGAAGTACCAAGTGTTCAACTCTGTAGATTCCTTGAGAGCTGCTGGCAGAATGTTTAGAAAAGTGGCCTCCGCGTCCTCAGAAAACATCATTTTCATACACTACCCACATGTATTACATCTAAATTCAAGGCTATTGCCAAAGGACTGAAGAAAGAAATCGGTCAATTGGCTAAACCCTAGCGTTAGAGACTTGCTGCCTCCCTGAATTTTCTATATCAAAAGATAAACAACACCCGAGAAGTCTCTATGAGATTCATCAAAAAGACTTTGGAGGGTGGGGGAAGGGGCGCCTGGGTGCCTCAGTCACTTAAGCATCTGACTTTGGCTTAGTCTGCAATCTCCTGGTTCGTGGGTTCAAGCCCCACGTTGGGCTCTGTGCGGACAGCTCAGAGATGGAGCGTACTTCAGATTCTGTGTCTTCTTGGGGCACCTGAGTGTCTCAGTTGATTAAGCGTCTGACCCTTGTTTTCAGCTCAGGTCATGATCTCATGGTTTGTGAGTTTGAGCCCCACATTGGGTTCTGTGCTGGCAGCGCGGAACTTGCTTGGGATTCTCTCTCCCCCTCTCTCTCTGCTCCTCCCCAACTCGTACTCTCTTTCACTCTCCAAAATAAGTAACATTTTTAAAAAGCCTTCTATCTTTCTTCTAGTAAAGAATAATCAAGCCATACAAGTTAGCGTTAGGTTTGGTCACGTATAACAAAACCCCACCAGCACTAATGTCTTTAACACACAAGGTTCCTTCTCGCACCTGAAATAGGTCCCGAGGTTCATGGGTGGAAGACCATTATGGAGGCTCCATGTGTAATCGGGACCCTTGATGGTTCTCTCTTAGCATCTGCCATCCTTTTCCCTGGCACCTTAACAAGGTACAGGTACTTGTAACTCTAAGTACTTTAAGAAGTTCTTTTGTAAGAGACAGGTACATAAAATGTAACTATAATGAATAAATAAAATAATAAGGGCATAGCAATAAGAAATATTTTTTCTTTCTTAAAGAATTTAGGAAGAATAATTGCCATGAAGCAGAAAAAAAATATGCGTGAGAAAAGAGTTTTGTGTATGTGTGTGTGTGTGTGTGTGTGTGCGTGTTGTGTTTGTTGTGGTTGTTAGCATTTCTTTATCTCCCTCTCTCTTATTTCTCACAATTAGCCAGACAATAACCCTGGCAATTCTTTCTCCAAAGTATTGTTTCAATTTTTCCTTCTTTCTTTCACATCCCCACTGATACTTCCCCTTCCCTGAAAATGTCTGAACTACTGCAGATTTTGAAAGATTTTGAAATGGTGTTTTTTTTCCATTTTTTTCTTTGATATTATTCTCATTTTGTCATTTTGCCTTAAAAAATTTAGGAGGTCTTGTCAGCTATAGGATAAATTTGGAACTCCTTAGCTTGGCATCCAAGACCCTTCACAATCTTTCCCGTGTTTTCTACAAAGATCTCCCTGTCCCCAACTAAACTATCTCCCTCATATTTCTTGAGCTCACTGATTCTGTATCTTTACACACATTCTTTCCCCTCTCTAGAATGCCTTATATATTTATGTTAAGAATCTATCCATTCCCAGGGCACCTGGGTGACTCAATCAGTTAAGAGTCCAACTCTTCATCTCAGCTCAGGTCTTGATCTTGGGGTCACGAGTTCAAGCCCCACATTGAGCTGCATGCTGGGCATGGGGCCTTCTTAAAAAGAATCTATCCATTCCCTACCTCACACCCATTAGGACAGCTACTATAAAGCAAACAAACAAACAAACAAACAAACAAACAAACAAACAAACTAAGAGTAGCAGGTGTTAGAGAGGAATTGGAGAAATTGGAACCCTGTGACACTGTGGGTAAGAATGTAGAATGGTGCAGCCACTATGGAAAACAGTCTGGTGAGTCCTGAAAAATTGAAAAATAAAACTACCATATGATCCAGTAATTCTACTTCTGGGTATGTATCCAAAGGAATTGAAAACAGAATCTTGAAGAGACACGTGTACACCCATATTTATAGCAGCATTATTTACAACAGCCAAAAGATAGAAACAACTCAAGTGTCCTTTGACAGAAAAATGGATACGCAAAATGTGGCATAAACACACAATGGAACATTATTCACCCTTAAAAAAGGAAGGAAATTCAGACACATGTGATCACATGAATGAACCTTGAGGACATTGTGCTAAGTGAAATAAGCGAGTCACAAAAGGACACATACTGGATCATTCCACTTATACGAGGTAACTAGAGTGGTCAACTTCACGGAGACAGAAAGTGGAATGGGGGATCCAGGGGTTGGAGGAAGGCGAGGGTGGAGACTTACTGTTTAACAGGTATGGAGTTTCAGTGTTGCAGGGTGAAAAGAGTTCCGGAGATGGGTGGTGGTGGTGGTTCACAATAATGCAACAGTACTCGATGGCACTGAACTAAAAACACTGAAAAATGGTGAAGATGGTAAATTTCATGTTATGTACATTGTAACACATTTAAGGAAAAAAAATCGCATTCCTTTAAAAGAGCTCACGTTCTACTTGTGCTTCGAAGCTTTCCCCAACCCATCCCAAGCTGAAATGCTTCTTTTCCTCTCAGATCTATGCTAGGGGGGGCATTTGACCCTGTGTAAAAATGGGAACAGATCTGGCTTTTCCCCACTCACTGAGTCATTTCACTTCTGAGCGGTGAGTTTAGGAGAAGAAACTGGGCGTGTTTAAGACACATCTGATGGCTTCTACCTTTCTCATCGACCTATTTATGGAGGCTGTTCTCTGGGGTCCTAATAGTAGCTGTCCTAATGGTATAGTAGCTGTCCTAATGGGTGTGAGGTAGGGAATGGATAGATTCTTTTTAAGAAGGCCCCATGCCCAGCATGCAGCCCAATGTGGGGCTTGAACTCGTGACCCCAAAGAACAGGTACAGCTTGTCGTCCACTGGGACAGGGATTCCGAGGTAAATCAGTCTAACTCTGGGAATACCAAAAGCATACCTAGCTACACATCTATGACCACATTGTTTATCACTTAAAAAGTTGATATTTTCATTTCTTTTTGTCAGCTCCTATGTCTTATTTTTTAAGTTCATCCAAACTCTATTGAAAAAGGAGTGTTTTGTACCGAGTGTCTAAAACCTTAATAATATACAGCATATATATCTATACATACATACATATATATGGGTCTGTGTATATATATGTATCTGTGTGTGTGTATATATAGATAGATACATCTGCATGTATATCCATATCTAAGTTTAGATATAGATATAACTTTCCTTCAGCATATTGCTATTCTAAATTCCCACTGGTCCCAGGCACCATGACCTTGCCCAAGGCTTTGTGCCGTGATGCATTACAACAGGGTCAGAGATCCCCGTTCTAAAACACAGGTGGAAATTGGCAGCCATGAGCCAAATATGACCTGTAGTTATGAGTTTTTGATCAGCTTTTTAAAAATTAGTTACCAACATTTAAAAATTGAGAGATTTCAGAGAACAACTTGACCTCTGACTTCTCTTTAAGAATTAGATCAGCCTTGAGTCTCTGTTGGTAGAAAGCAAAATGCCTCTGAAACTGATCAGTTGCAGCCCTGAGAGACAAGGCACTCTTTCTGGTTTCCCATGGACCTACCCTCTCCTTTGCATCTTATATGACTTACTGGTCCTGCAGGCTCTTGTATTTGCAACTTTTTTTTTTTTTTTTTGGCAACTGCTGCTCTAAAAATTAAAAAAAAAAATTATTTATTTTTGAGAGTGGGGAGACAGTCTGAGCAGGAGAAGGGCAGAGAGAGAGAGAGAGGGAGACACGGAATCTGAAGCAGGCTCCAGGCTCCGAGCTGTCAGCACAAAAGCCCAGACCTGCATGGGGCTCAAACTCACGAACCTGCGAGATCATGACCTGAGACAAAGTCCCATGCTTAACCGACTGAGCCACCCAGGCGCCCCTCTGAGAAAGAATATTTTCACATATTACACTTAATTGTAATAAGACATTTCCTTCAGGTCAGGAATGATTTCTGGATGCTGATATTGGAGATCCTAGCCTGTGTAGTTAGTTAAGAAAAGGAGAAAAATTATTTAAGAAAGGATAAGGAAGAAACAAAATTGACATTATTGATGAAGGGTATGATTTTCTAGGTAGAAAATCCAAGATAAAATACCAGAATCAATAAAAGAGTTCAGCAAGATTGTTATTATATAATATTCGTATTGACACAACACAAAATCAATGTGCAAGAGCAACTAACTATTAGAGGTCTAACTAGCTATCGTTCTGAATGATAAATCTAAAAAAATGCACAATAAATTTATGGAGAAATTTATAAAAATTTACAAAAGACATTTTTAAAAGACCCTAATACGTTAAAAGGGACATGTGTTCATGAAAAGTTAAAATTCAATATTGTAAACTTAAAATTAATCTATGAATTCAAGGCAATGCTAATTAAAATCCTAAGAGGTTTCAGTTTTGTTTTTATGAAACTCAAAATGTACATTCTAAAATTTATATTGAAAATAAGGAGCCAGGACTAAGAAAAACAATTTTGTAAAAGAACAAGGGAGCATAAGCTTAAGAACTTGATATCAGGAGCTAGTATTAGGTTGAATTGTAAGAAATTTCTGTTTCTTTTCTAGTAATCGTAATTTGTAAGATATCGGCAATTCACCACAGAATTCAACCTGTACTAATTGAGACAGCCTAATATTGACCAAGTAATGAGTAAAAAGATCAATGGAAAAAAATTAAAGACGAGAAGCAGACACCACATGTATATGGAGACATGACACTGTACAGCATTAATTTTCAGTGGAGAAAGGATAGATGAATAAATAAATGGTTCCGGAACAATTTGTTGACCATGCAAAATAATGAGAATCCATACTATTGTCTGTAATAAAAATGAAAGATTTTTTTTCCTCCAAAGTTGAAAGACACTGATATGTATGAAATACTTAAATGTGAAAGGGAAACTATACAATAATATAATTAGGAGGCAAAGTGAGAGACTATGTATGTAGTGTCAAGGAAAGGAAGAATTTGTTAAACAAAACACAAGCAGGGTGAACAATAATGAAAAGGATAGATACAACTATATTGCAATGAATGCTTCCGTGCATCAAAAGACACCATAAAAAGTTGAAAATATAATAGACTTGACAGAGACTTAGGTAACGTATAACAATCCCAGGATAAATATTAGAATATATAAAAAAAAAAAAAACGTCTAAAATCAGTAATGAAAATACAAGCAACCCGATAGAAAAAGAGGCAAACATTTCAATAGGCAGAATTGGCCAAGTTGTTCATGAAGATCTGAGAAGATACCCAGTCTTCTCAATATTCAAGAAAACCCAGCTTAAGACTAAAACCAAGATGACATGCATTTTACATCTATCAGAATGAAAAAAGTTTCAAGCACTGTAGTGCCCTGAGAGGATGTGGATCATTGGTAACTTGCATTTTCTGAGGTTCCTCTGAGGAACCTAGCACCACTTGGTAAAACGTAAGATGCACACACCCAGCAGTTTTGCTTCTATGTAGCTATCTCCCAAAAGTTATAAATGTTCTCATGGAGTCGCTCACAAGAATGTTCATACGACATTGCTTGTGGCAGTGAATGATTACCGATGTCTACCGTTAGGAAAATGGATAAGTATCCAAGAGTCAAAATGAATAAACTAGTCCATTCTTAAAGACTTAGGTGAATTTTACAAACACCGTATTGAGTCAAAAAGACAAAACAAAGACTACATCCAGTATAACACCATTTAAATAAAGTCTGGGTACATTTCAACAACACCACACATGGATAAAATAATAAAGAAATCCTTGAAAGTGGTAAACACCATGTTTGGAATAGCGGTTACTTCCTAGAGGAAGGAAAGGAGTTGATATTCAGGAAGGATATGCCCTGGATTTTAAAATATGTGTATAATACCTTATTTCTTTAGTAAGGTGGTGGGTATCATTCTCCATATGTTCTCGTATATCCAAAATATTAAAATAAAAATGAAGAGTGGATGGAATTGAGTAGAAAGTTTTTGACACGTCTGACCATGAAGCAGAGCAAGGTGATAGAATCTGAAGGGAACTCTGGATTCCACAAAGACTTATTACTGTAGTTGTCTTATTTTCAGTTGGTGATGGGAAGATATTGACTCTCCTGCTGCATACAATGCCCGACTCCAGAGAGTTCCATTTGCATAGCTTGGAGCAGGTTTGGATGCTGAGGAAGAGCTGGAGATACAGAAGAGAGACCGTGGCCACAGAAAGAAAGGGATTGCAGAGGAGGGGCACTTTGAGGGACCCTTTGGGGTGTTAATGGAGACAGTCATGCAGATTCGAAGATGGGAAGATGAGTGAGGGCCTCAGGGAGTCAGCGAGTCAGTACTTCAGTGAAATAGAGACAGAGCCTGGGGATAAGCAAGTGCGAAGGTATGAAATGGTCCTCCCTGAGAGAGTGAAGTCAAGCCCAGCAAATGAATGTAATTACTGGCACTACTGAGTGCCGTTTAAAGGTGGTGTTCATAGAGCCATGGTGACAAAGTCTTCTACATTACGGGCATCTCTCCAGTATCATTTGGCTACATCATATGGACAGAGAAAGTCTTCAGTGGAATCCATCCAAGAAAGTCATAAAGGTCTAGGGTAATTATATTGCTGGACCATTGAATATGAACTTGAGAAGAAATTCAAAGAAAAGAGGAAGAGGCTGATGCATACAGAAAACACAGGAGAGGGTCGAGGGGTTCAAAGATCTCAATGAGGTCAGAATTTTCTTTGTATGGAAATTGAGTGGGAAGGGGGGGGGCGGCAAACAGGGGAGTGTTTGCATACCCTGAGGGATACTGGGCTGCCTAGTGGTATTCAAAGAAACATCATTCCAACCTGGAAGGAAGCATCAAAAGCATTTTAAAAATTTTTACTGAAATGCCTTGAAAAGGGGCAGAGAAGAATTACCTTCCTTGTCACAGCGAAGTATAAATTCCCCTTGCTTCTCACGTTCCGGGCGTCTCCCTTCTCACCTTCGTTGCAGCACCAGATAGAACTCCAGCCAGCGGATCCAGTGTTTTTCTCTCCACGTCACCGTCATCTTCCAGATCTCAGTTCTGCAGGGAAGAGCTTTGGGTCCTTTATAACATAAGTCAATCAAGCTCGCTTTGCTCTATCTTGTTTCTCAGCGGTGCCCATTTTCTGGGTCAACACAACCAAAGCCCTGTCGCTTCCATTTCTGGTTCCTATCATTTGAATTCACAATCTTTTTTTTTTTTCTTTTTATGTTTATTTATTTTGAGAGAGAGAGAGAGAGAGAGAGAGAGAGAGAGAGAGCATGAGTGGGGAAGGGGCAGAGAGAGAGGGAAAGAGAGAGAATCCCAGGCAGGCTCTGTACTGTCAGCATGGAGCCCAATGCAGGACGTGAACTCACAAACTACAAGAACAAGATGTGACCAAAACCAAGAGTCAGATGCTCAACCAACTAAGCCACCCAGGTGCCCCTGAATTCACAGTCTTGTAAGTGGTGTGGTTTCTGTTGATAATGAGGCCAGAGGTGTAGCCAAGTGCAGCATAGAGAAAAAGGACATCAGAGGTGAGAAGACCCAGGATCTGAGAGGTCAGGGTATTGGACAGATTATTCACATAGAGCTCCAGGCTACGTTCAAGTGATGTCAGAAGTTGTGGTGAAGAAGATCCATTTTATGTTTTATTGAGAGAGAGGAATGACCAATAAATTGCTAGATGATTCTTGTGAGGAGGGAAAAAATTTCCATACGTCGCAGAATGATTGTTATTCAAGATGGAGGAGGCGTAATGGTCTCAAAGGAATAAGTTGAAGAAAAAAGCTTCCACCTAAGAGGGCTAGAGGAGAGCAGTATCCCCAAGAGAAAATCAACGTTCAGTTAAGGAAAGGAGACAGGCGGGGTAATGGTTCAGAGAGGAGGTTAAATTTCTGAGACATTAATGGAGAGAAATTTCCAAAAGGCCCAGTGGGGGGCTGATTTTGTAATTTTTTAAATTTCATTTGATGAGGGACAGAGATGGAACGGATTCAGGGATTTACTGCACAATTTGGGGATGAGTGATAAGATAAACACCGGTGAGGTCTGTAACTTGCTGACTGAGGTACAGAGGGACAGGAGCATTTTGAATTTGGTTCTGATGGTCTTTTGGAGGCAAGTGAGTGCCTGGGACCCAGGATTGTGGTCCAAGGGTGTCCTGTGGGGAAGATGGCCCCGTAGGTCAGGCATATTTGTGGCAGGACTTCTCAGAGCTTCTCAGAGACATGCAAGCTTGAGAACTTTTCCTAAGGAATTAATCACAGTGGCATACAAATTTATGCCTGAGGATATTCACCACTCTCTTATTTTTAATAACAAAATCTGCAAGCATTTTAAATATCCAACAATAAGGAACTGATTTAAAAGGTTCTGACACATCCATGAGGGAATTCTGTGTAAACATAAGAAATTTCATATAGAAATGTGTTTAGTAAGATGCGGAAACAACAGAACGTATTTTTAAGTGAAAAATTCTCACTGGGCCCATAGGTAAATGTAAATTAGTTTTATTCTCACTCTTGGGTTGGAAATTGTGTTCATGGGTATACATTATAGTCCTAAAAACAAAACTAAAATAAGAGAGGTCTGTGGGTAAATAAAGGATGAGTGTATGTCATGATCCAGGAATTATGATTAATAAATAATGCTTCTGTTTAAAAAGAAAAGAGTAATTTAGGGGTGCCTGGTGGCTCAGTCAGTTAAGTGGCTGACTTTTAATCTCACATCAGGTCTTGATCTCAGGGTCATGAGTTCAAGCTCCGATTTGGGTAGGCATGGAGACTACCTTAAAAAAAGAGTCTCTCTCTCTCTCTCTCTGTCTCTCTCTCTCAAAATAAATAAGTAAACTTAAAGTCATTTTCAAAGTAATGTATACAATGAGCCTAATTTTTGCTTAAAAAATGTGAGCCACATTTGGTCTTGTCCCTCATTTCCTGGGCCTCTGCCTTATTGTTCATTCTCTGTATTTTAGCTCAGTATCACTGTTTTAGCGATCTCCTGTTGTGTAACAAATTATCCCCAAACCTACTAGCTTAAAACATTACACATGTGTTATTTCAGTTTCTGTGGGTCAGGAATTTGGGAGCAGCTTAACTGGCTGGTTCTGGCTCAAGAGTTTCCATCAGGATATTGCCAAAGGTCGCAATTATCCGAAGGCTTGACTGGGGCTGGACGTTCTACTTCCAAGATGGCTCACTCACAAGACTCTCAGCAGGAGGCTTCAGTTCCTCACCTCATGAGCCTCTTCACAGCTGGCTCGAGTACCCTTATGACACGGCAGCCACTTTCCCCCAGAGTAACTAATCCAAGAAAGAGGGAGAGCAAGAAGGAAGCCATAAGCCTTTTCATGACCTAGTTGCAGACGTCAGGCACCGTCACTTCTGCCACGTTGTATTCACTAGACGGGAGTCCCTGTGTTCACTCAAGGACAGAGAAGCAGCTGCTGGAAGTCGGAAGTTGGGTGGGCAGGCACAGGTGTAACAAGGCCTAGGGGGCTGTGGCTGGAGCAGCGATGGCTCTGTCACACCTCCCACTCTTGAAAAACTCTTGAGATATTAATCTGTCATTCCAGTCAGCTTTGTTTTTGTGCCTTCTCAGCATTGCCTCCCAGCTACAGTTCACGTCCTCTTCCCTCACCTTCCCACTAATGCCCAGATGCTCTCACCTAATTTATGTATTACTTTAATTTAATTATTTTCATTGCACATCCTCAGTAGTTACTAGCATCCACCTGTCCACAAGTCAACCCTCCATCTGCTCTACACATTCTTTTAAAGTATTTCTCGCAGGTGGTTATTCCGGACCTGCTTCCATACTTCTGCTGAAAGGGGCTCACTACCTTACTACCTTACTGTAAAAGCTCTTGGTCAACAGTGATTCTTTATTTTAGAAACCTGTCATATCAAAGACAGCCAGCTTACAAGATACATTAATAACACTGTGGCAGCCCGTGTTAGCTTGAGCCACCATAAAAAATATTGCAGAATAAGTGGTTAAAACAACAGAAATGTATTATCTCACAGTTCTTGAGGCTGAGAGTCCAAGATCAAGGGCCAGTGGGATTCAGTTTCTGACGCGAATTCTCTTGTTGGCTTGCAGATGGCCACCTTCTCCATGTGGCCATCCCACATGGCAGAGAAAGCAGGAGAGTGAGCAAGCTCTCCAGTGTCTCCTTTTATAAGGACACTAAACCTCTAAATCATAAGGCTCCCACCCTCATGGCTTCATAAATACAATTACCTCTCAAAAGTCCTTCTCCAAATATTATCACATTAGAGGTTAGGGTCATAGCATATGAATTTTGAGGGGGTGCAATTCAGTCAATAGCACAGACTCTAGAACTGCTTTTTGTATCTGAGATCAGATAAGAGATTTTTGCTCTTTGTCTTTTAGGGAGCTCATCCCTGATGCCTTTATAAGTACTTTGGCCAGAAATGATCATGAAGTGATGATTTTTTTTTCTGCAATCTTTGCAACCCTGGCACTGACTTTAGGGTGAGGCTATGCCCTGGATCAGTTTTCTCTTCTCCATGAGACAGAAAAAGTAGGAAAAGTTCTCATTCTTGGATGCTGGCCCTGATTCTTCAGCATGTGAATAATGAGTCAGTACTATTTACCTAGGAGGTTTATAATGATTATTTCATGTTTCAAATTCAATCCTGATTTTTCTGCAAATGCAGCATTCAGAGGAAAAGAAAGAACTCAGCTGTCTCTACAAACATATGGAAATCAATGATAAATGGACAGAGACTGCACAGTATATTTATTAACCAAGCTCATATAAATCATAATTTTTCAACCACTTATTAAACTAATAGGATTGTTTTGGGAACATCAAAGAATTCTTTATTAGGTAAATAATCATGTTTATCCACTCAGTTACGGGAAAAGCAAATCATTCACACTGCATTTACTCTGCCTCATCAGATTTCATTTCTCTTAAATGTCAGCCATTGATAATTTTTACCAAACAACCTGGTAAAAAAAAAAAAAGTCCAAATTTTTTCAGGCTTCCACCACCTCTCTGGTCCTAGAGAGTTCCACTGCTTTCTTCCCCAGTTGGGTAAATGCCCCATAAGGCTCAAAATGGCTCTCCCATACTGAACTCAAATTTAGGTACTTGGCTGCTATGGCCAACTATCTCTTTTTTCTTTCTTGATTCATCTTACGCTAATCTTTTTATTATATGACCACCCAGGCACATCTCTGCAGCTCGCTTTGTTGCTTAAACCTGAGCTAGATCCCCTCAACACCTGAAACAATCCCCTCTGTTTTCACTCTTCTTCTCCATCACATACCAGCTGATGTGGGCTCAGAGGACTCTGATGTTTTCCAGTGGTAATAAGAAGACAACACAATTAGGAAGTTAAGTCAGCTACCCGAACAAGGAAGACGTACTCCATGTTTGTCATTTTGATTTGTAATATTAATGTCCTGAAAAATTATTGTCATAAATCAGAATTATATAAATAAAAATGTATTTCAGCCATATTTAGCATGTCCCAGGGGAGTTAGAAATTGCATTTATTTAGGAAATATTTATCGGTCGCTCTAAGGCCAGTAATTAGGCATAGTGGGAAATATGAAGATTTATTGATTTATTCAGTACACATTCACTGTGTTTCATCTATGTGCCAGACACTGTTTGACACACTGGGGATACAGAGGTGAACAAGAAACAAGACTCCTGATCTCAGGGAGCTGCTACCCCAGTGGGAAAAGACAGATGATAAACAAGAAAGAAAGCAAATAAAAATGACCGCCAAGTAGCAGCAAGTATTATAAAGAAAATTCAACAGAATAATATAAAGATGACTGTAGCAGTGAGGGAAGCACTCATTTAGATGGAATAGTCAACAAAGGTGTCTGGAAAGTGACATTTGATCCAATATAAATGATGAGTAGAGTAGGGCACATTCCTTTTCCTGGAAGAGTTTACAACCAAGAAAGAGTCCAAGATGCATTCAGTTTAGTGCAAAACCCCAAGCAGATGTCTACAAACTTTATGTTAGAAATGGCATAAAATCACACAACTCAAAGAATAAAATAAGTATCTACGACCCCACACTGATATAAATAAATTATTGAACAAACAAACAAGTGTGAAAGTGCGAAAGTAGGTAAACATTCCTACAGAAAAATTTTAAATAATATATAGATAGATACTCCTTTATCCAGAAGGGAGAGCATAATTCCATTCCCTTTGAGTATGATCTGGACTTTGTGACTTGCTTCCAAGGGAAAAAGAGAGGTGGAAAGAGAAAAACAAACTTTACAGTGGGGAAACCTGACAAACACCACTTTATTGAAGTGATCAAGGTTAACATCACCAGGGATGAGTTATGTTGATATCATGGACCCTCTGATATGATGTGACAAGAAGGGCATTTCCCTTATGTGTTATCCATCCTGAAAACCCATAACCCCAGTTTAATCACAAGAAAACATAAGAAAATCCAAATTGAGAGACATTCTATAAAATTCCCAACCAGCACTCTTCAAAACTGTCAAGGTCATAGAAAACAGTAAAATGTCTATATCATTAAGATGGTGATACAGGTCATTCTTGACTTTAGTCACTGTCACAAAAAAAGACCAGTTAGCAACTATCCATAAGCAAGACCCCATTGTGAAAATCCCAGAATCCGAGAATGAAGTTGAGGCACCCCCTGGTCCACAGAGACCAAGGAGGACCACATTAGAAGGGTAAGAGGATCAGCGTCACTCTGGAGGCATCACCCCTCCTCTAGACCAGCATAGATGCCACACTGAGAGAAGTCTCCTGAGACTATGGTTTCTCCAGTGGGGAAAAGAAAACCCAAGGTGGACATCCAGCTTCCTCAGTGTCGAAAGATTCTCTTCAAGAGGCCCATTCAGGTCTCTTCTCACAGAGATCACTGTGGGATGGATCACTGGGGATCACCAGAAAGGGGAGTGGGGTTTATGGCAACCAGAACTCAAATCTTTGTGCACCAAGTGCCTGTTTCCAGGAGTGCCAGAGTAGAAATCTTAGCCAGCCACTCTGCCCATTTGCAGAACTAAGCCAGTGTGGTCCTGTCTGGCCAGGGAGCTCAGCTCGCAGTTCTACCTGACTTAAGTTTTCAAGCCAATGGGCCATGACAGCCATGGAACTTATTCTAGACCCCATTCAGGCACAGGAACAAGTTCAAAGCCTCACACAACGGCTGAACATAGTGTTCAGTCCCATCCCAGAGAACCCAGCAACTGTGGAGCTTATCCTACAACCTGCTCGGCCGGGGATTCAAGCCAGCAGCCATGCCAAACCGCAGAGCATAGTCTCTATCCCTGCTTAATCAGGGAGTCTGAACAGTAACTCTGGGCTGCCTTGAAGCCCAATCTAGGATACCATCAATTCATGGAGCCCAGCCTGCAACCCTGCCCAGCAGTGGAGGCCAGCCTATGACTCTGTCTAACCATGGAGCACAGTCTCAAGCCCCAGTTAAATGCAGGGTAGAGCTGGAGGCCTTGCCCAACCAGAGAGCCTGGCCAGCGACATCATCCAACACCAAATACAGCCATGGTCTACCGGATTATGAAGCATAACGTGTGATTGTGCCCAGTTTTGGGGCACAGGCTGTGGCTCCACTTGGTTGCGGAGAACAGCCTGAGGTCCCATTCAATTGCAAAGCCCTGTCTTCATCCCTGCCTGAACATGGAGTCCAGCCAGAAGCACCATCGGTTGGGGAGCACAACCTGAGGTGCTACCCAACCAAGAGTGGTTGCAGAGCCCAACTAGTGGCTCCATCTGACCACAGAGCACAGTCAGTAGCATCCTTCCATACCCCCACCACATCAGAGAATAGGCAATAGCATAGCCACACTAGAGACACTGATAGCAAACCCCACCTGACCATGGATACTACCAGCCGATCTGTCTAGTACCCCAAACTGAGCCGAATGGTGAAGATCTTTCCCTGTTGGAATGAATCTGTAAAGTCTGGAAGAGGTAGCTTACTCAAATGCACAGATACCAATGGAAAGATACAAGGATCATGAAGAATCAGATAAACATGATAATAAAACTAGTAATTGACCATAAAGAAATGGATATCTGTGAATTGTCTGACAAATAGTTCAAAATAATATTTTTAATGAAGTTTAGGGAACTATAAAACATGCAGATAGGTCACTAGACTAAATTAGGAAAACAATGCATGCACAAAATGAATTCAAAAAGAAATAGAGGGGTATCTGGCTGGCTCAGTCAGTTAAGTGTCTGAATGTTGATTTTGACTCAGGTCATGATCTCATGGTTCATGGGATTGAGCCCCACACCAGGCTCTGTGCTCTCTCTCTCTTTCTCTCAAAATAAATAAACTTAAAAAAAAAAGAAATAGAATCCATAAAAAATCCAAACAAAAATCCTAGAACTGAATAATTCAACAGAGAGAATCAACAGCTGACTTAATCCACATCCAACAGCAGCTGAATGAATACACATTTTTCTTTTTTTTTTTCTTTTTTTTTTTTTAAATTTTTTTTTTTTAATGTTTTATTTATTTTTGAGACAGAGAGAGACAGAGCATGAATGGGGGAGGGTCAGAACGAGAGGGAGACACAGAATCTGAAGCAGGCTCCAGGCTCTGAGCTGTCAGCCCAGAGCCTGATGCGGGGCTCGAACTCACGGACCGCGAGATTGTGACCTGAGCCGAAGTCGGACGCTTAACCGACTGAGCCACCCAGGCGCCCCCACATTTTTCTTAAGCACACATGGAACTTTCTATGATAGATCATATGTTGGGCCACAAAACAAGTCACAACAAAGTCAAGAAGATAGAAATCATATCAAGTATCTTTTCCAACCACAATGGTATAAAACCAATAACTATATGAAGAAAGCTAGAAGTTTCACAAATACATGGCAATTAACACACTCCTAAGCAACCAATGAATCAAAGAAATGAAAATCAAAATTACAAAAATACCTTGAGATAAAAGAAAATGGAAGCACAACTTACCAAAATACATAGGATACAGCAAAAGCAGTTCTAGGAAGGAAGTTTATACCTATAAATGTATACATCAAGAAAAAAGAAAGATCTCAAATAAACAACCTAATATGGTACCTCAAGGATATAGAAAAATTACAAACTAAGCCCAAAGTTATCAGAAAAATGAAATAATAAAGATCAGAGCAAAAATAATTTAAATGTATAATAGGAAAACAATAGCAAAGAAACAAAACCAATAATTGGTTCTTTGAAAAGATAAGCAAAATTGACAGACCTTTACCTGGATTTTTTTTAAGAAAAAAAAGAGATATAAGTCAAATAAATTGAATTATAAATAAATGAGGAGACATTACAAATGATAACACAGAAATCTAAAGGATCATGAGAGACTCCTATGAAAATTATATGCTAACAAATTGAACAGCCCAGAAGAAATGGTCAAATTCCTAGAAACATTCTACCTACCAGGACTGAATCATGAATAAACAGAAAATCTGAACAGACCAATAAGGAGTAAGGAGGGTAAATCAGTAATAAAAACATCTCACAACAGAGAAAATTTCAAGATTTAATGGTTTCACTGGTGAATTCTACAAAAAATTGAAAGAAGAATTCATGCTAATACTTTCCAAATTTTTCCAAAAAATTAAAGCAAAGGGATACTCCCAATCTCATTTTACAAAGCCGTAATTACCCTGAAACTAAAGTGAGCTAACAACACCATAAGAAAAGAAAACTATAGGTCAATATTACTGATAAATATAGACGTGAAAATTCCCAACAAAATGGCAGCAAACCAAATTGAACAGCACATTAAAAGGATCACACACCAAGATCAAGGGGAATTCATCCCAGGAATGCAAGGATGGCTCAACATAGGCAAACCAATAAATGCTATGTACCACACTAATAGAATAAAAGATAAAAATCATATGATCATCTCAATTGATGCCAAAAAAGCAATTGACAAAATTCAACATTCTTTCATGATAAAAATGTTCAACAAATTGGGTACAGAAGGAACATAATAAAGGTCATATATGACAAGCCCACAGCTCACAACACACTCAATGGTGATAGGTTCAAAGCTTTTCCTCTATAATCAGTAACAGGACAACGGCACATGTTCTCACCACTCCTTTTCTGAAAGTCCAGAAATAAACCCATGGGTACACGGTCAACTAATAGTTGACAAGGGAGCCAAGAATATTCAATGGGAAAAGAATTGTTTCTTTGCTAAATAATGTTGGGAAGCGGGATATTCATACACAAAATAATGAATCTGGAGCCTTATCTTAAAGCACACTTCTGTGTCCGAATATCACCAAAAAAGGGGGAGAAAACATGGAGATGGCAAAACGGATCTTGAATGCCATAGTCTAGAGGTGACACGTATCACCTTCTCTTATATTCCATTGTCAAGGGCTGGTTATATCACCACCCCCAAACCCAAGAGGATAGGAAATGAGGTGTGGCAACATATCCAGCAAGAAGTAGGGAATATACATATTGGTGAGTCCTAGCAGTCTTCATAGTTTTGTTTTTTTCCTTAAACTGTTGTGGATTTTTGCATATATGGGGCCTCTTCAACTATAAGCTCCTTGAGAACAAGAATTGGCTTCTTTAAATCTACTATAGGGACTTATTAGAGTAGCCATCTTCCAAGATGACTCCCAATGTTCCCTATTTCCTGTAGGCATATTCTCATGTAATTCTTTTCTATTTTGAGTAGGCCAGGCCTGTATAGCCAAAAGGATCTTCAGGAAAGACTAGTGGAAAAATCATTGTGACTTCCACCTTGTTCTCTCTTGGATCCCAGGCTTAGGGAGGAGCCAGGAGCCATGTTGTAAGGGCACATAAGCAACCCTATGGAGAGATCCATCTGGCAAGAAATTGAGGTACCCTGCTATCAGCCAGCACTAACTTGCCAATTATGTCAATAAGCCACCTTGAAATGGATCTTCCCTCCATCCTCAGTCAAGACTTTGATGCCTGCACTTCAGAGTCATCAAAACTTTATCCTACAAGATTCACGTCCGTTCAGCCATTCAGCAAATTCCTTTCATTTGTTCCTCAAAAGATACGGCTGCATAATTACCTGAAGACTCCACCCAAGAAAGAGATGGGGAATTGGGTTCTTCCCACAGTCTCCATTGGTTGCTTGTGACTGCTAATATTGCTTCCAAGCCTCTGAGGTCATGTCCAAGAATAAAGGGTACAAGCCTTGATTCATCAGTAATACTGGCTAGGGAAACAGTAGTAGGGAGTTTGTAAACTATATATTTGCCATCCGTGGTCTAGGTATTCTGACTCTTGTTTTTCAAGGCTGCATCATCAGCTAGGAGCCCGTAGAGCCATTAAGTACCACTTGGCCTAGACAAGGGCCCTGGAGCTTCTGGCCTGATAAATGGCATAAGCAGAAAGCCGAAGCCAGATGCTTTTTGGTCATAAGTCAGTCAATTAAATCTGGTTTGACTTACTGTTTATTTATTTATTGTCTAACATGTGCCTTATACCATGTTGTGATACAAATTGGTTGCTGAGAATCATGTGGTCCGTGGATTTTGCAAAAGATCCCACGTCTCAGCTCTGACTTCATATTCTTGTGATTAGATTTTTCTAGCACCAGAATCAAGGGCAAAAATACTTGTTAAGTGACTACTGGAATTTGAAAGAAGCAGGAGAAACATTCTATCCTATCAGGGCTCATTTATATTCTAAGCAGAGTCTGGTGGCCATGTTCGCTAAATGCATAAATTTTCAGGTACTTGCAAAATGCCAGGGTCATAAATCTTTTTTAAAAAACAAAGCTTATTTATTTTCCTTGAATATAAAGAGGGTTTTTTTTCATGGAAAATAGAGAAAATCTCAAAGAAGAAAACAAAACAAAAAAAATCCCACTATCCTATGATTCCACCTGTCAGAGCCAACCAATGTTTTTCTGTGGTACAAAGTAGAAAACACATATAATGGGGATAATGTCATATATATATATAATCTTGTTCTGATTTCTTCAGTTAACTGCATAGAAAAAGCAGTTCCTGCGTTATTACTAACTCTTTGCAAGCATCACTTAAACTGTTTTCTATTTTATTATATTCCTTTATCAAAATGTATGAATCTATTTTCCTAGAATTAAGTTATTTTCATGGAGGGAAGGAAGGTGCTAAATGGCTATAAATCTTCAAATAAGCAAAGACAGTACTATTTCAGAGTGAGATTGTTCATTGACTCCTGCAGTCTTACACCTGCAAGGTTACCTTAAGTGAATGGATTATAATGCTTTTCTTTTGTAGAGGAAATAGAGGGCACTGGTTTCCGACTTGTGTGTGATTATCCAGCCCTCCAACACTACAACCACATTTAGAGCCTCATGCTTCTAGCAATTATACAGACATCAAAAGGAGAAAGTACATTTCATTAGTTAGGTGAAAGTTTCCCCCACTTTCTGAGAGTAGAGTGTTTCTATGAAAACTTCTATAAGCTGAAATGGAATAAAGCAAAAGGTATCTCCCACATTTTGAAAGTGTGTGTTTAGCCACTTTGCTTTTTTATGAAAGATCTACTTAGTACAGTCATGGTTTTCTTCCTAAAAGGGGAAATTCTTTTCAGATTTCTTTTTTAAAAGAAATTTACTTATTTATTTACTTTGAGAGAGGGAGGGGCAGAGAGAGAGAGAGAGAGAGAGAGAGAGAGAGAGAGAGAAAATCCCAAGCAGGCTCCGTGCTCTCAGCGCTGAGTCCAACTCAGGGCTCCTTCTCGCGAACCATGAGATTGTGTGACCTGAGCCGAAATCAAGAGTTGGACACTTAACTGACTGAATCACCCGGGCGTCCCAGATTTCTTTTGTTTTAATTAAGTTTTTATTTAAATTCCAATTAGTTAACATACGGTGTGATATTAGCTTCAGGTGTACAATTTAAGTGATTCATCACTTACAAACATCAGCCGGTGCTCCTCTCCGCAAGTGTCCTTCTTAATGCCCATCACCTATTTCCCCCATCCCCCCCCCCCCCCCCCCCCCCCCCCCCCCCCGCCTACCTCCCCTCCAGTAACCCTCGGTTTGTTCTCTGTAGTTATGGTTTTCCTCTCTCTTTTTCCCCCTTATGTTCATTTGCTCTTTAAAGTTTGTTTATTTGTTTGTTTGTTTTGAAGGGGGGGGGGGCACAGAGAGAGAGAGACAGAGAATCTTAAGCAAACTCTGCACTATCAGCCCAGGGCTGAGCAAAATAGTTCTATCACCTCCACAGAGGACATCTCATCTGCCTCCATTAGGGTTGGTAGATCAATTGCTTGAGGTTAACTCAACTTCAAGGCATGACTAGCAAGTGAATTGTAATGTTATCTGTGGGCAAGACTTGATCGTAACAAAGCTTTGTTCTGTCTTCTGCCTTGTTCAATTCTCCTTGATGCTTTTAGCTTCAATGGGAATTGACTCTGATGTAGTTCCTCGTGTGTTTGAGTGAAACATATTCTACTAGACAGTCCTTTGTAAAAACAGAGCAGAATATTTGCATGTCTGGGGGCTTCTGAATTCTCGGTGCTCAAGACCACCCTCACCTAGCCAGCTTTCTTTGCTATCTCATGTGTCCTCTACACTGGGACCGGAAGTGGCTGCCTTTAGAGAGAGGAAGAAAGGGGTACTAACTGATGCTAATGACATTAGCAATAAAGTTACTTGAGATGTTGATGATGCGCAGGAAGGCACGACCTTTCTTGCCATCCCTGTTGCTATTTGGCTGTGTACTGCTGAGGTTCCTGTTATGGGAGTATCAAAAAACGATCGAGTAGGCGTGGCAGGGATGAAGCGGAGTGAAGGTAGCCGTGTGGCTAAAACCCTCCAAATTCACTCTATATAAATCCTAGAAACGTCAAGGAGGTGGTACTGGAAGAAAGATTGGGCATTTCTGTGAAGGGAATACTCTCCGTTGTGGGATTCTTTTTCTTCATTTAATAAAGGCTTATTGAGCCTGGCAATGTTTGAAGCTCTAAGGATTCTGCCGCGAACAGAAAAGCCCCTGCTCTCGGGAGGGAAATGCTCTTTGGGTCATGTTCTTAATCTTTTATTTTTTTTTTGTAAGTTTATTTATTTATTTTGTGTGTGTGAGAGAGAGACACACACAGAGGGAGAATGAGTGGGGGAGGAGAAGAAGAAGGGGGGACAGAGGATCTGAAGCAGGATCTGTACCAACGGCAGAGATCCTGATGCAGGGCTCCAACTCCTGAACCGTGAGGTGGTGACCTGAGCTGAAGTCGGACACCTAACCGACTGAGACACCCAGGTGCCCCTGGGTGTCATGTTCTTAATGTTGGAGGGTAGAGGTGGTGCAGGGGTCTTTGAATAGGCTTACCCCCCAAACTTATTCCATTTTACAGAATCAGCTGTGATCCGCCCACTACCCCTTCTCTCACGTTCTGCCTCCAAACTGTCAGAAAATTCTGTTGACTCTTCTTTGCAGGTCCAACCAGAATCCGACCATCTGACTACTCGGTCCCTATTGCTACCTTCCTGGTTGAAACCACGATTATTGCAATAATGACATCATCTCCTACTGTCTCTCCCTGCTCGCTCACTCCAACGTATGCCCAATTTAAGGTTTTCATACTGGCCCTTTCCACCCCCTGGAATACCTCTGTGCCAGACACACACTTAGCCAGTTTGTTCACTTCCTTTAAATCATTGCTCAAAACTGACCTTCTCAATGACACCGATCTGAACTACTCTATCGCATGCTGTAAATGGAATCCCTAACAAGTGCTCTTCATTCCTCTTGGTCTGTTCTTCTTTTTCTTCAGTGCATAAGCATTTCCCTTTCTAACATAATAAACCTCCATGATTTACCATGTTTATTTTTTTATTATCTGCTTTCTCTTACCCGTGTAAGATCCAGCAGGGTATTGGTTTTTGTCCACTTTATTCACTGATGTTTCTCAAGTAGTTGGGCCAGTGCTTGGCAATAAAGAGTTATTTCCTACATCCCGAGGTCCACAAACACCTTGAAATTGATTGCAAAATGTACAGATGTGATTGTCCACCAAGCAGTATTATAGCTTTTATTAGATAATCAAAAGGAATTGTGATGAAAACCAGTTTTAAAACCACTCTGTTAGGCTTACGTGTAATGTGGTTGATTTGGGGATTTCTTGGAAATAATTTAATTGGGAAAAAAAACACATGAAATTGTAACAATGTGTCTTATTGGATGGTTTCTTGACTCATGTACTGGCATGCCTAAAAATCTTCCTGGTGAAGACCAGTTCTAGAAGAAGACGAGAGAGAAAGAGGGAGAGAGAGTGCACACGCACAAGAAATAACTGGGAGTGTCTTTCTTAGCAAAAACCTCTAGAGCATGAATGATAATGATGCCGGTATGTTAATAATAATGCTAATACTCATAATTATTGTATGTGGAACTTTTCATTTGAAAGTCTCCAGGTGCCTTATAAACATTAATTAGTGACACTTCACGACACTCTGGTGAGACAAGTAAGGATTATTATACCTATCTTATACCTTTACATAAAAGAGTTTCTAAAGGTTGTATAGCAAGATCAGAATAGAAAGTCAAGTGATACTTGGAAATCCCCCTCCGCCAATTCCCCCTGTTCATCTACTCGCGCCTGTGGGGTTTGAGTCCCTTTCTTGTAGAACAGACTCATGGCCACGGATGTGGTGATGATGGAATGTTGAAGACAGTCACAGAGAAAGACAATCTTCTATGGTGGCCTCAGAGGGTTTGCTGGAACTCAGGGGTGGGTCTATTGTTTTGTTTTTATTTTCAAAAGAACTTTTCAAAGCAGGTAATATTCCCTTTGCTATTCTGTTCCCATCATTATGTTTCCTTTTGTGGGTTTGACCTGCGTTTCACTCTTTGGGCTCCATTCCATTTATTCCTTCTCCAGCCTCATCCGGAGCATGTATGTTCCGGTCCCAGCTGTCAATGCCACTAAATAACTGTGTGAAGCCAGGCAAGTCCCAGAGCCTCTTGAACCCCAGTTTATTCATCCATAAATGAGCACCCTGGCTTTGGCGTCTCTATGTTTCCTTTAACAATAAAAGACCGTGGCTTGATACGGGGAACTCCTCTGAGAAGATTGCTTCAGGACAGCGTTCACCTTGGAGGTGTATTATGGCAAAAAGCTACCACAGGGATACTTCTTCAATCCAGAAGAGAAGACTCAAATGTCTTGTTATTAAAAATTGTGTGAGGGGCGCTTGGGTGGCTCAGTTGGTTGAGCGTCCAACTCATGATTGATTTCCACTCAGGTCACGATCTCACGGTTCATGGGTAGGAGCCCCTGAGTTAACTCTGCACTGTTAACACAGAACCTGCTTGGGGTTCTCTCTCTTTGTTGTCTCTCTCTGCCCCTCCCCTGTTCTCTCCCTTTCTCTCTCAAAATAAATCAACTAACATTAAAAATTTTTTTTAATTGTCTGAAATAGATTTTGTATCCTTTTTTATTCCCTTCGGAGACCCTTTTAATGTTGATCACAAGCTTGGATTTTGTCATGGACGGGTTAGAGAAAGCAAGGTTGGTCCCT
Source organism: Panthera tigris (assembly GCF_018350195.1). Lineage (NCBI taxonomy): Eukaryota > Metazoa > Chordata > Mammalia > Carnivora > Felidae > Panthera > Panthera tigris. The sequence continues at coordinate 9,673,398 of NC_056664.1, forward strand.
TCTTCCTCTTTTTTTGGGCTCTGAGAAAAGAGTACCTTTTCTTAGGAAAGGCTCTCTTTCTTATACTTCACCCACTTCGGTTTTTGCTTCCTTAGGAACCTCCCTGTCCCTCCCAGGGAGTGTCAATTCACATCTTAATCACATTGTGTGTAATCTCATTAGAGATAATCCCATTTGCCAGTGTTGGTATCTTTCCTTGGTACTGAGGCAGGGATTTCCATCATTTGTTTTGGAAACCCAATGCAGCTAGAGTTATAAATAGAGGAGTCATAGCTGAATTCTTCCCCTGACTTTTGACATTGGCATTGAAATATATGAAGTAATTCTTTAAACCTATCACACTAAGTTTCTATCTGTCTTAGCAATAGACAGAAACGGCATAATAAAAAAGAATAGGTTTTTTTGCACTTTAAATGAAGGAAATATTTTGTTCACTTACAAAAAAAACCTAAGACAACTTTGATAGATGAATCTAGTAATTATGTCCTCTTCTGATTACTCTGTTTTTCTTTGTGGGAATAGAAGTTATTAAAATAAGCAAACAAAAGAAGAAAAAAAAACATGACGTGCACACACACACACACACACACACACACACACACTTGCACACACATACACGCAAACACCAAAGACCTCCTTTCCTTTGTTGACACTTTGGACACTTGCCTTATAGGGATTCTCATCAGGCAGTCCTGAGAGGGCAAAATTCCTGATAATTCAAGCAACCATATTTGGTGATTGAACGCTTATTTCAAGGAGGCCCAGGATCGAGCGCGCTTGGGAAGCGCGGCCACGTGAGCCAGAATCCATTTTTGCGGGACATGCCAATCCGCCTGGCTCCCGGTTTTTCATAACATACATCGCATTAAACGTGTGAAACAGCTCTCGCGGAAACCCCCATCTCGCTCTGTCGCTCCCCTTCCCCAATATGCAACAAATTCACATCCTCATCTTCTTCAAGTGGGGCAGGGTTGGGGGGGGGGGAGGGAACAGCAGTCATTCTCATTTGACGGTTTGAAAAAAGCCACGACGTCGGCACCACTCACTGACTGGCTAATGAATAATCAGATTTCACAGCGTGAGCGCTGGGGTGGTAATTTGGTTGCACGCCATGCTCCAAACCCATGCAATAGTGCTTCATTAATGTGAAGACCTGTATAATCAAACAATTAGCAGTCTCTCTGCGACGAAGGCAGCTTTTCATCAGCATATATACTTCACCGAAAGATGAGTCCCCGATCGGTGGATCTGCCAGTGACTAGTCTTCCACTGACTCAGCGACAGTAACGTGGAAGGAGACATGGGTGGTTTTCACCCATACCTTTAGCCAACGGTCCTACCTGCCACCTGTGTTTCGACATCGCTACAGGGGAGCAAATATTTGCAGGGAATATGAGATGGGGAGAATATCTTCTAATTTTATGTATATACTCTCCTGTTTTATGACTCCTGTGTTTTTCTTCACTTCATACTTATTAGGGTTAAGAACCTTGGAAAGATACTTTGAATTATCAAGGGGGACAAGGAAAACTCTGATCCTTCTTTTATTGTGCTTATTCACGTCGGTGATTTGTGTTATCTTCTTCTGATATAGCTGATTAGCCTCTTTGGAGACCTTCTGGAACCATGGAGAAAGGATGCTGTTTTATGGTGGGCTCTCTCATTTGCGGTGTTGACTAATTCACATCAATGGATACCCAACGGGGCTGTTCATAGAACCAGGAGGCGGAGACCTTGGGTTCCTGGTGCCCTATGGTTTTGAGTCTCTTTTTACACTCTAAACAAGCCCTGAATATATTGGGTCGCTTTCAGCATATTTCTCAGCGGCAAGGAGATGAGAAGTCCTAACTCAATACTTTTTTTTTTTTTAAAGTAAAATGTAAATTATCAAAGAAACTTCAATGGATTTGCAATAGCTGTATGATTAGTTTGGCTAGTCTAAATCAGGGATAGCAAACGTTCTCTGCAACAGGCCAACTCGTAAATATTTAGGCTCTGCAGGCAAAGAGGAAAAGCAGAGTTATCATGTAAGGACTTCTATAACAATTCATTGAAAACCATTCTTAACTCTTAGGTCTTACAAAAACAGACTGTGTGTTGACTTTGGCTAGCAAACCAGTACGTGGTCCAAATCACAGGTTTTAAAAAAATCTTCTTGTCATTGAGCAAAGCAATAGCCTTTGTATATCTTAATTTCCTTACGTACATTATTGTCGTTTTACTGGGGATAAGAAAATTTTGTGAATATTGTGTGTTTGTGCAACAGAAATAGTTAGCAATAATAAACAGAAATGAATGGAATGGCTAGAATTTATTGTGGTGAGAGAAAATGAATAAGCCTGACGTACTTTCTTAGTGTCTTTTCATTGGCTGAGCTTAGCAGCGGAGCAAGATATAACGTTCACTTGGGTCTTTATATGGATGAATTCCAGTTCACTTGATGGATCAAGGTTTGGGGTCTGATTCATGGATATGTATGGTGGTTTCACAAAAGGAAAAAAACACTGTTGCATGGCCACGATCTGTATCTTTACTCAAGTTAACTCTCCAAAAAGCTGGACAGACTGTCCCTGAAAGTATGGTTGGACCAAGGACGGCTAGCACCAATCTGGGAAAGAGCATGCCCTTCGTGAATAAAATCTCAGATCAGATTCTAGATTTAAACATTAACATGATTCTTTGCAAACACAATTACACAGCAAGTTGAAGCCAGGGTTCTCCAAGGGCAAGCTATCTACTAGCTCCAAGGTGAATTATCCAGTAGAAGGTCAGCCTCCAAAGGATGCTGGCTACCAGTCTGATACGGCCACAGATCGAGATTTCTAGTGACATGCCTGTTGGATGTTCTCTAGCGTGTTCTGTTCTACGTTTTCTATTAAAAACTTGCATGAGGACAAAGAAGGTATTCTTATCAAGTCTGCAGATAATGAAAAACCTAGAGAGCTCACATTCAGTGGATTACAGGGAATCAACAAAACCTCTACCATTTACAAACACCATGAGTAAATCGAACAGAACACAGTTTTGCCAGGGTAAATCTACAATTTGTTATTTGAATTAAAGACAACAACTATAACTAATTATGCAAGCCCTGGATGGGAAAGTCCTTAGGAAAACACCAACGGAAACTTCAATTTTCAGTCGTCTCAATGAGCCCGCAGGGTGGTTAACAATAACTACGACTATGTTCAAAAATTCAATTATCTAACCAAGTTCACTTAGAATGCTAGGTTTTACTCTGTTCCATGCATGGCATATTTAGATGGTGTGTAAAAAAAAAAAAAGAAGTAGATAAAATAAAAGTATATTTGAAATGGGTGCCTGGGTGGCTCAGCCGGTTAAGTGTTTCTGACTCTTGGTTTCAGTGCAGGTAGTGATCTCACGGTTCATGAGTACGAGCCCCGTGTCGGGCTCTGCACTGACAGCATGGAGCCTGCCTGGGATTCTCCCTTTCCCCCTCTCTCTCTGTTCCTCCCCCGCTCACACATGCTCAAAAATAAATAAATAAACTTTAAAAAGAAAAAGTATTTGTGATAAAGAACTGCCAAGTCAGGAAAGCAAAATTAAGTTGTATTACCATGTTGAATCAAGGACTATTGAAGAACTTGTGACTCTCTTCCCAGATTCCTGGGTTCTACCACAGACCTACTGAAACATAATTCCTGAGAGGGTGCCAGAGAATCTGCAGTTCTAAAAAAATCTCTCCAGATAATTCTTTAAAAAAAAAATTTTTTTTTAACGTTTATTTATTTTTGAGACAGAGAGAGACAGAGCATGAATGGGGGAGGGGCAGAGAGAGAGGGAGACACAGAATCTGAAACAGGCTCCAGGCTCTGAGCAGTCAGCACAGAGCCCGACGCGGGGCTTGAACTCACGGACCGCGAGATCGCGACCTGAGCCGAAGTCGGAGGCTTAACCGACTGAGCCACCCAGGCGCCCCTCTCTCCAGATAATTCTGATGAGAAACCAGACTGGGGAGACCAGATCTTTAGTGAACGAACAATCCATCAAAATAGGTGAAATATTTAGTTAATAAACTTATATCTGATTCAGTTCTATTTCAGTAACTGTGTCATTTTTCTTCCATTTGTTCTGGAATCTTAACGCCAGACTGTGGCTCCTTTATTCAGGGGCCAAGAAACCAGGGTTTAGAATTCTTTCTGTATGTGGACCAATTAACTGCTTGTTGGTGGGCTCAAACTGCACCCCTGATGGTAGCTCCTTTCAAAAGAGAACTACATAGGAATTCCAAAGTCTAAGATTTGAAGGGAAGTACATACAGGGAGACGCAGTACTGAAGGAAGGGCTTTACGGTTCTATGCTGCTTTATGTGCAACCATATCCCATATACACAACATCTAAATGATCAGATTAATGTCTCTTACGGCAATTCCCTTTTTAATAGTCACCTACACTCAAAATCTAAGACTTCTTTCTTTACTTGCTCCTTATAGCTAGATATTTACAATTTCTCATGGTCCCACCTCCAAAGTGTATTTTGAAGCCGTCTTTTACCCCTCTATTCTCATTGCTTTTTCCCTTTAAAATCCAGTGGATTGTTATGTTAGCCTTGAATCTTTGAATTCCCCCATCTCCCCTTCCCAAGGCTGTGTAATTTATCTCTTCAAACAAGGCCCTGACCCTGTTGTATCAGAAACCTACAAGATGAAGTCCGAGCCCCGAATGATGCTTCCAGGTCAGGATCCTAACTTTTGTTCATTAATTCATTCCGAAATAATTTGTTGAGCACCTACTTTTGGCGAGGCATCAGGGTAGCAAAGTTGAAAAAGCAATTTTACATCTAATTACACGGATCCCATGTTCTTGCTTTAATTCCTTTGCAAATGCTGGGTCTCTCCTACCTCCTGGTCTTTGAAGTTCATAAGTCCTGGTCCATAAGGTCTCTGGTCCTTTACAAAACATTCCCTGATTTCAACAGTGAGAAATAACCTATTCTTCTTTGAATGCCTACAGTGCAATGGTTATGGCAATTATCTCTTGTTAGTAGTTTGGATATTTCTGCCAGGATGCAATGGTCATTAAGAGTGGAAACTAGGCCTTGTTTATCTCCACTGCCCCTAGACTGGCGGCCAATAGCTAAAACATACTTAGTTGTTGAAGGAAAAAAATGGCAACAAAAGCAAAAATAATCAAGTGAAACTATATCCAACTAAAAGGCTTTTCTGCACAGCAAAATAAATGGTCAACAAAATGAAAAGTCAAACTACAGAATGGGAGGAAATGTTTACAAATCGTATATCTGATAAGGGCTCAATATTCAAAATATATAAGGATATTATACAACGCAACATCAGAAAACAAATAATCTGATTAAAAATGGGCAAAGAATTGAACAGACATTTTTCCCCAAAGAAGGTATATACGCATGACCAGCAACAGGTACATGAAAAGGTAGTTTGACATCACTACTCATTAAGAAAAAGCAAAACAAACTGCAATGAGATATCATCTCACATCTGTTAGAATGGCTATTATAGAAAAGACAAGTGATCACAAGTGTTGGTGAGGATGTGGAGAAAATGAAATCTTGTGCACTGTTGGTGGGATTTGAAATTGGTTTAGTCACTGTGGAAAACAGTATGGAGGTTCCTCAAAAAATTAAAAATAAACTACCATGTGATTCTGCAGTCTCACTTCTGGGTATCTATAGGAAGGAAATGAAATCACTATCTTGAAGAAATATCTACAATAACATGGAACTGATCTAACTGCCCATTGACAGGCGAATGGATGAAGATAAATGGATACACAACGCTGTATTGTTTTCCTTAAAAAAAAAAAGGAAGGAAACCTTGTCATTTGCCATAATGTGGATCAAACTTGAGGGAATTATGCTAAGATAATAAGTCAGACAGAGAATGATAAATACTGTATGATGTTACTTATACGTGGAATCCGAAAAGACCAAACTCACGGAAACAGAAAAGCAGAGAATAGATTAGTGGTTTCCAGGGACAGGAAGAGGTAAGAGGAATGGGGAAAATGGGTAAAGGCGACGAAATGTGCCAACCTCCACTTGATGAATGAGTTCTGGGAATCTAATGTGCAGGAGGGTGACTATAGTTAACAATACCGTATTGTATTCTTGAATGTTGTGCTAAGAGAGGAGATCTTGACAAGTCTCACCACAGGCACACACACACACACACACACACACACACACACACAGTGGTAACTATGAGAGGTGATGGATGTGTTAACTAACCTTATTGTGGTAATCATATCACAGTATATACGTGTATCAAATCATCACCCTGTATACCTTAAGCCTACACAATGTTATATGTCAATAATATCTCAATAAAGCTGGCAAAAACTAAAAATAACTTGTTTTATACTAAAATAAAAAAAGGGGTATTTGTTCAAATAAAGAATGTTTCAATTGGGCTAAAGACAGGGGCTTTATGTCTTTACGACATATGGTAACTGTGAAAAGAAATGAAGGATGTAAAAACCCTTCATGATTTAAATAAACGTATGCCCGAGTTGCTTGTTGAGGCCACATCATAACAGAAGGGTCCCTCTCCTCCCGAACACAGTTAGCTCTGTGTGTTGCCAGTGGTCACTTTCTAGAAAGGCTGGAGGTTGACCCCTCAGTAGGTTTCTGCTCTCTGCAGTCTAGGCTCAGCAGAAGGTGTGTGTGGGACAGTTGGAATTTCAGTTACCTGCTGAGGTCCTGCATTTTCCAGCCCAGCACAAAGGCCGTTTGAATGCATCAGACTCTACTTTTCAGTGATATGGAAAGGGTTACATTGGAGGAAGGCAAACACGTAAAATGGACATTGAACATTTCTGTTCTTCAAGGTCCTTTAAACACCTGCTTTGTCAGTCTCCAGCCTTCTGCTGTGTTAGTCCCCCTTTTCTATTTTTTTCCTTCCCCAAATTCCTGCTCCCTCCTGATCCAAAATTGTGAGCTGACTTTTTGTTGGTCTCCTTACATGCTATGTTTTTTCCTTCCCCATACAAAGTCGAGATGGAAAAAGATTTTATTCTCTCAAAGGTATCTTTGCCAGCCAGTCAATGACATTTTCTTCCCCAATTACGAGGACTTGAAGACAGGACTGGGACCCTGGAAAACCTTCAAGCATCACAGGATTGGGGGCTGGTCATCCAACCAAGTGTGTGACCCAGTAGCGGGTGGTCCAATCAGTTTAGCTCTGCAATCAGAATAGAATAAAAGAGGAAATATCAGCATTGTGCCATCTTTACAAAGGCTAAGTGCTTTGTGAAATTCATTTCAGTTGTGGGTTTCTGCGTGTGTGTCCTGGGTATGGAGTATGGAGTATTTCTTAAACTTTAAAAAAAAATTTTTTAAATGTTTATTTATTGAGAGAGAAACAGAGAGACAGAGCACGAGCAGGGGAGGGGCAGAGAGAGAGGGAGAAACAGAATCCACAGCAGGACCCAGGCTCCAAGCTGTCAGCACAGAGTTCGATGTGGGGCTCAAACCCACAAACTGCGAGATCATGGCCTGAGTCAAAGTCAGACGCTTAACCAGCTGAGCCACGCAAGTGCCCCATATTCCCTACACTTTTAAAGTTACTTCCTTGACTTTGCTGAGCCTTGATTTCTTTATTGTTCAGCTAATGAGAAGAGAAGGTGAGCAGAAACATGGGAATGTTCTTGCCATTTCCTTACAAAGGGCGCTGCTTACTGGGCTCAGACCGAGACCCAGATATCTGGCAGAGAAGTGTGGCTAGCCAATTCTAGTTTCTAGTTCAAAAGTGCAGATAATGTAGCTTTTAAAAAAGTCATTAAAGGGGCGCCTGGGTGGCTCAGTCGGTGAAGCATCTGACTTCGGCTCAGGTCACGATCTCGCGGTCTGTGAGTTTGAGCCCCGCGTCGGGCTCTGTGCTGACTGCTCAGAGCCTGTTTCAGATTCTGTCTCCCTCTCTCTCTGACCCTCCCCCGTTCATGCTCTGTCTCTCTCTGTCTCAAAAATAAACATTAAAAAAAATCATAAAAAAAAAAAAAGTCATTAAAGGAGCCCCTGAGAGACTCCAGTCAGCTAAGCATCAGACTCTTGGTTTTGGCTCAGGTCGTGATCTCACGGTGCATGAATTCAAGCCCTGCATCGGGCTGTGTGCGGACAGAGCAGAAGCTGCTCGGGATTCACTCTCTCTCCCTCTCTCTCTGCCCCTCCCCTGCTCACTCACTCTCTCTGTTTCTCTCTCTCAAGGTAAATAAACTTAAAACTTTTTTATGCCACTAAATAATTCTTAAGATTTTTGCAGAACTTAAAAGAATTATTTGATGATTCACGTGCGAATCTCAAAAGGGGAATTCATGGCACCTTCTCCGTTTTCTTATGCTCGATGGATTTCTAGTCTGATCTCTGCTGCTCTAGGTGGACGCTGGGCCAGTGTCCACACGAGGGCATGGCTGGTGCACCTGCCGGGTGTGCTCACAAAGGCATCTTGTGAGATGTTATTGTTACTGTGCGGGCTTCATCCCTATAGTAACACTCTAGTAAGATTACGGAGCCTCGAAGGATCTCATCCTCTGTGGTGGTACTCCAAAACCAACCAAGGAATGTTCCTCCTTTGTCGCCACGAATTTTTGGTTGGCGGCACGATGATGAAACTAAAAGCCAGCTCTTCTCCTGTGTCTTACTGTCCGTGTTTTCTGCTCTCCGCCGCCTCCGCCCACTCCAGCCTGGGAAACCGAGAAACTGAAGCTAGACGTTCCGCGGTACTGACTGCGTTAAACCCAGGCACTGCCGAGCCGGGGACAGTCTTCTTCAATCCTTATCTCTCTCCCTCCCAGACTCTTACCTTCTGGAAGGTTCTACCCACTCTCAGATAGCACAGTCCTTGCCAGTGATGGGCCTTACTCCTTAGGCTGCCGTGTTTCAGAGGTGCTGAGAGGCCACCGAGGGCACAGGCACAGGATTTTCTAGGTTTCTTTCATCTCCCACAGGTCTGTCGCCTCCAGTCATTCACCCAGCACCCTGGGGAGAAGCAGGGCTATTTCCCGTCTTCCCCTGGCAATCCCTGCCATGTCACAGAGAGGCCACTTCTCTGCAGAAACCAGGAAGGGAAGAGCGAGGGCAGCTGTCCACACCCTGTGCGCACCATGGTCTGACAGGTGTCCCCTCTGGTCCTTTTCGTTGTGCCCGTCCCCAAACCCAAGCTGTGAGAAAAGCCCCATACAGCCCACGTGAAAAAGACTCAATTTCGCTGTGTCACGGGAATGTACCACAAGGCTGAAAAATGATAAGCAAAACTCGAATCTTGGGACCCCTCCCCTTTCAGCAGAGGGGACACTTCAGAGCTCAGAGACCAATTACTGGTTGACCTTGAAGAAACTGAGTTCAAACAGGAAGCAGGGTGAAGAAGAAACCAAGGCCCATTGTTTTTGGAGTACCACCACAGAGGATGAGATCCTTCGAGGCTCCGTAATCTTACTAGAGTGTTACTATAGGGATGAAGCCCGCACAGTAACAATAACATCTCACAAGATGCCTTTGTGAGCACACCCGGCAGGTGTGTGCAGCCATGCCCTTGTGTGGACACTGGCCCAGCGTCCACCTAGAGCAGCAGAGATCAGACTAGAAATCCATCGAGCATAAGAAAACGGAGAAGGTGCCATGAATTCCCCTTTTGAGATTCGCACGTGAAAATCGGGCTTGACTTGGGTCCAGAAACGACGGTTTGGGCGATGATATTTAAACTTATTTTTTAAAGTTCTGTTTACATGTAGTTCTTCTAAAAATCATTGAGAGACAATAGAAAGATTGGAAATCTAAGAGTTTATGTGATATCAGTTTGCCAAGCTTCAAACACCAAACCTCTCTAAACTGGATGATTCTATGTTGACATATCCATGAATATAATTCTACAGTATAAGAGTTTAAGAAAAACAATGGGTTTAGATAGCTTCAGCGTATCACTGGAGGGAAATGCATTATTATTCATTTATAGTTGATAAGTATTAAAACCTAGAATAAGGTTAAAGCGAGTCTTTTATCATAAAATCCATCATTTTCTTTCTCCCACCCCCCCCCCATAAAACCTAGTAAAGGTTCATTTTTTTAAAAAAATTTTATAACTAAAAGAATTTTTTTTTGCAAAAAACTTAGGTTTAATAAATCATTGCCATGAGCTAACCCACATTTGAATCTAGAAAATGCACTTGGCATTATCCTTCTCTGTTCACATATATTTGAAGTAAATTACATCAAATTGTATTTGAAATACCAAACTGGCATTAATGGAAGATTTTTTTTGCTCCAGGCACCATTTTAAAATAGATGAGCATAAAAATGCAGTCTGCATCATTAAGTTTATATGAAACTAGTGAGAATAAAAATCACCATGTAAGTTCTAATAAGATGTGTTTTTCATTCCAGTTTAATAACCCAAGACTATATTCATCTTCCAGTATAATAAATACACCGAGAGGAATGTATTCTTTTGTGGGCTTAACATGTTGAGGTTCCTTTTTTTTTCCCCCAAGAAGAGAGAGTTTTCTGGGAAGCTGGGTGAAGAAAATTCTTTAATATGGCAGTGCAGAGTATTATTATCATAAATAATTAATGTGCACAGCAGAAGAAAGCCGAGCTTCATTAATAATTCTTATTTTTAGTTGGCATAAGCTAGAGGTGCTGTATCTTCTTTTATCCTATCTGTGTCAATTTCCTTGATTTTAATTTAATAGATGTTAAAATTTTTAAAGGTATGGTACATTATGCGGTGGGTTTTTGTTTTTGACTAAATAACATCCTATCGCTAATTCTTACCTGCCAGGCTATTTTTAGAAACAGGCAAAAGGAAGGAAGGGGAAAAAAAAATGTTGGGATAAGGCAAGGTAAAGCGGGCATCAAGTCTGCGCCTTTCATCCTCCATTTCCCTCCGGGGCCAGTTAAGACGCTCCTTTGATTAGAAACCTCGGGAAATATGAAGAGGTTCTGCCATGAATTTCAGCTCATCAAACTCGCCTGTTTATTTTTCCAATTCAGGGCTGATCCGCCTTCTACACCCTGAAAACACAGGTTCTCCCTGACACCACCTTGCATTTGCGATCAACTGCATCACTTGTCAAAACCTCCCAATCTTTGATAACAGCCATTTGTAATTTATTAATTCAGCGTCGGAGCAGGAGAGCGGCTAAGTGTTTCTGATTAGCACAATGGAGGGAATAAAGAGCCTGCTCCGGAGGGCAGCGGGGTTGCGCTTTGCAAGGAACAACAAGGACCAGGCACGACATTCCATCTTAGGAGGATTGATAGGTAACCTGAGCGACTGTGAGCGAGCCCGTCAACGTTCTTTCACGGGGGAAATACAGCCAGGATGAAGGGGTAATTGCGGCCAACCTCGGGGAAAAATAATTCTGACGTGAAACAACCCGAAGCCCGGGTCGAGGCGTTTTTTGTAGCCCTCCCCGCTGGAACACCGGGCTGAGATTCTTAGGTGCCACTACCAGGATCCCCAGCCGGCCCTCGCCTCACAGGCACCAAGTAGCTGTCCCTACGGTTCAGCCAAGGTGAGGGTGGAAATTCAAGCAGCACTGGTGATAGGATATGAGATAATCCCACACCCAGTCTCTTGTGTCAGCATAATTCAAGCGCTCAGTTTAATACCATTTACCTGGGGGTGTATTGTCAGTCCTGGAAGTCAATGCCAAGGCCGGATGAGCACAGCAGGCCACATGCTTCCTCCAGATCCCCGCAGTCCCAGCTGGCATGTGGCCTCCTGCTTCGAGCTGTGACATAAGACGCAAAAAGAACCCGGGGCTAACTAAGCAACGTCCTCTACCTGTTTGCCGGCCGGGTTTCACGTTTTCTAATTAACTGCAAGTTTTGGCATCAGGGATCCTGGGTGGCGAGCTCTCTCCAAGTTCATTGTTACCAGCTGATGGGACTGAGTAATTAGAAAAATGCCTTGCGTTTATTGAGCATTTACTATGTGGCAAGCATCACGCTGCTCAACGCATGGCATCTATCTCGCATGGCGAACCTTTGATGGGCAAGTTTCACATTATTAAAAAACAAACTGCTTCATCTATAATAGGAGCAAAATATTAATTTACTGAGAGGTTACAGAACTTTCCATAGTCCGTCCGAGTTGTCAGGTTCAGAATAGAAGCCAAGCCTATATCCATATCTGTATCGGTATTTCTCTCTATACATCATATTACATATAGGTATATCTCTGTCTGCCTACCTGTCATATATGAAAACGAATTTGTGTTTAGCATCACTGGCCTTTAATTTTCTGTTCATTCATTATTAGCTGAATGTGAAGCATTTACATTTTTTTTTTAACGTTTATTCATTTTTGAGAGACAGAGAGAGACAGAGCGTGAGCAGGGGAGGGGCAGAGAGAGGGGGAGACACAGAATCCAAAGCAGGCTCCAGGCTCCGAGCTGTCAGCACAGAGCCCGACGTGGGGCTTGAACCCATGAACCGCAAGATCATGACCTGAACCAAAGTCAGACGCTTAACCGACTGAGCCCCCCAGGCGCCCCTGAAGCATTTTCACCTGTTTGTCAATTTTTCTTATCATGCAGCCTTCAGCTGGACCACCTTCCTTTGCCATGACTTCGTGTGCTGAGTATACAAGCTTATCTTAACATCAGTAGGAGATGAGTATTTAAAGAAAAGTTCATCTGATACCAAAAATGCACACCATGCCATGAATTTCAAATGCACTCTCAGCACGGTCTCCAAGCCCCGTCCCGCCGCCCCCCGCCTCTGTATACCTGCGAGTGTGGGACCGGCTTTAACCTGGGCTTGAGGTCTGTGGAGCCTTGGCGCCCTGCTGCAGGAAGTCGAGTTTGGGCAGAGAGCACACAGCCTCTGCGGTTTGGCGACAGGCTAGCCATTCTCAACTCACCCGACCTCTCTGACCTCGCAGACTCTCGACCTCACCAGTGGTCTTCGTGCCCTTAGAGGCGCTCCCACAAACATAGCTCGCGGACTGGACGTGCTCTGAGCTCCTCCTCCCTCCCCACCCGGTACCACTCACCTTGCCCGTGGAGCTATTACTCTCTTCGCATTTCTCCCAGGGGGGCCTGCTGTTTGCAATTTGATTTCTGCTGACCTGGATTCCTGAGCTAGGCTCTGCATTCATTGAGAGCGGGCGGGGTGGGGGTGGGGGGTAGCCCTTGTCTTGCTCAGTGCTTGGACATAGATGGCTTTCACTAAAAAGGTGTTTATAGGAATGAGTAAGTGATTGCATAAAGACTGCACTGTGGAAGACGTCCCATCCCTCCGGGCTAGCTGTTCTCCTGCTCCCCATCCCTGCCGCACCAACCTGGGGTTATTACTGCCCGGACCCTTGAGCGATGCCAATTAGAAACAAATTGAGGTCTCCACTGTTCGGGCTTGGCCTGGCTCCTTCCGTCTCCCCTGTCAGAAAGGCCGTCCCCTTAGGCGATGCCTGTGGTCAGAGCACCTGTTTGACACATTGCTGTGCAGGTGCCCCTCTGGAGCCGGGCACAGTGCATCCTCAAGGGCGCGCGCTCTGAGACGAGTGTCTCCCTTTAGAGCTCCCCACGCCTCTCGTTTGGTGACCCAGGGAGGTTACGTTACTCTCCCGGGGTGACATCTTAGAATTTTTGTGGCAAAGATTCCAATGAGATAAACACACCTGTGTTTTAATTGTGTGTTTGCTTCAAGAACAGCAAGGGAGAAAAGTTTTTGGTTAACACTCCCAGGGCCGATAATTGGCAGAGGAGACAAATGATGTAAGAGGCAGAAGTTGCCAGTCTCGTAGTCTCGGTATCCACACTGCAAAACAAACAGGAATTGCAGCCTGGCTCCACTCTTCCCCCACTTTCTCTGGCCTGGCGGTGATCTCTGTGTTGCAGAACATTAGGTTACTCAGAGTAGACTCGCGGTTGAAAGTCAAGGGGTTGACCTGGGAAAGAGTCCTTGTACCACATGTGAAAATCCTGACCTGAGACACACCGGTGTCATGAAAGAGGATGTATTCCTAACGACCCAGGTCAAAGCAGGCTGAAGAAATGCTAGGGAATGCTACTGTGAACAGGGGAGTGTTGTTTAATTTAATAAACAAATGTTCTGGCTTGGTCGGAGAACGGTACATGCTACTCAAGACATTATTTGTTGAATAGAGATTTTGCCTAGTAATGAACAGGATGGACTGCAGACCTAAATTGCCAGGGTGCAAATCTTGACTACGCCTTTTACTAGCTGTGTGATCCTGGCCAATTTATTTAACCCCTCTGTGCTTTCATCATTTCATATGGAAAACGGGGATATTCTTAGGGACGTGGTAAGGACTTAAACAAATGATACACATTAAAAAAATTAAAAGAGGGCACAGCACTTAGGAAGTACTTAGTGATCAGGGGTGAGTATTATCAATATTTTAATCATGCTTTTTAAGGAATTAAAATATGACGCAATTTCCATTTAACATTATTTCACTTTTCTTGGGTAATGACATCAGAAGCACGCAATGCTTTGATTCCATCGCTGTGATTGTATTAGGGAGTCAACGTCCATTTACGTGGATCCTCACCACATAGTGGAAATTGAGACTACAGGTCTGCACCTCACCCAGTGGTCATCCAACTTGTACGAAGCGAATTTGTACCTAAAGGTCAACTTACTAACTTCTGAGTCAGCATTTACCACTAAGTTGAATGGATATATTTGCTGGGCTCAATCAACTTATTCCCTTTTATGAGCAAACCAAATGAAGATGCTGTGGCTGGTTTTTGAACATAGGGAATTGAGGGATCTCGAGGGTATTTCTTGGAGCTGCGGTGATCTACAGAATTATCCGCACGCACCTGTCACACACCACCGCGTTTCTGGTGCTCCGGTGAACTTTATCCTTACACTGGAAAAGAAGCAGTAAGAATTTCTTATTCTAGACCTCTGTCTTTTCTGGATTCCACTTTTTTTAAAAAAAAAATTTAATGTTTATTTTTGAGGAGAGAAAGAGAGAGAACAAGTGGGAGAGGGACAGAGAGAGAGGGAGACACAGAATCCGAAGCAGGCTCCCGGCTCTGAGCTGTCAGCACAGAGCCTGACTCGGGGCTCGAACCCATGAACCGTGAGATCATGACCTGAGCCGAAGTCAGTCGTCAACTGACTGAGCCACTCAGGTGCCCCTTCTGGTGCCTTTCAGGTCTGTTTGCCATGGCAATACCCCATCACATGTCACCCTACAGGGCTATTCTCTCAGATAGGTACACCGACTAAAATGCCACTTCCTAATAACACCTAAAGGAGGCCCCTTAAATGCCAGTATTCAAACGCCCCAGAATCACACTCTAAAGTCCTACAATAGGAGGGGAGAGTTTTCTTCTCTTCAAAGAGTGTCATTTTCTGACGTTTCCTGTTCTGGAGCAGCCATTTTGGATGGTGTCTGACTTTTTGTGGCTTACAGCTCACTGTGCTCCGTCTATCATTGTTACAAGTATCAGCTATCATTTTGCTGGTCAGCTCAGGAATGCCGTTGACTAGATAATTTCGGCCAATGAAATGGCAGATAGACCGTAGACTTCATATATCTTTTAAATCAGTCCATTTAAAAGGCCAGACCAGAAACGCCACCAAAGAAACAGACCTACAAAAGTAAAAAGGGGCAATGTGTGATTCTTAAGGTAACTGGGGTCTGTTAATCATTCCATTTACATCTATTTCAGCAAACAAAGAAACATCATAAGCACTGTACCTTTTTAAAAAAGTACCTTGCTCTAGAAAATTTGTTCCAAAAAGGATGTAGTTAAAATGGGGTTTTGACAATATTTATGCCATAAAGTGTTTCATTTGTGACTAAAACGTATCACACTTGAGAAATGAGTGAACAACTGGTTGGAAGTCACAAAAATATTAACTATAATGAGCTCATTTAAATAGAAACAGACGTGCTATCCCGCTGGTTGTCAAAAGTTTTCAAAGACGGTTTCTCTCAAGTAAGCAGGGTCCTGCAGACTGGGTCCATCTGTCTTCACGAAAGAACATTTTACGTACTGTGGAAGGAAGTGCTCCTGTGAAAACACCATTTGGAATTATTGATCTCTTGATCACTTGTAGATCTCAGTGGGAAATCAGAACAGCGATGGGCTCAGAGGGGGAAACAGCAGTGCCAAGAACATTAAAACAACAACAACAAAAACTTTTGGATTCATAGGTGGCTGGAATAAAAATAAAATCATATGTATTAAAGAGGGAACATGTTCATTTCTCTCTTCCAATCACACAAGGGATTTTTTTAAAAAGTTTTCCCAAAGCACTCCTTGGTCTTTCCTTGAACAGAGCGAAAGAAACGGGAAAGAAAAGTGTGCTGTGTACGTCTGTCTGTGTGTTCCTGGTTCGCAAATTCCTGGCCTCGGCTGCTGAGGTGGCACAGTCTGAGGCTAAGCAGTCTTGGGGGGCGGGGCTCTAAGACACACATTTTACCTTCTTAATTGTTCACCACCGGTGAGTTAGAGGATTAGCGAGGAGCGTCATGACTCATCAGGGCAACCGTAAGACGTCCGGCAAAACGGTGTATGTTATGTTGCTACTATTTCCTGAAGCCTAGAGCCCAGAATTCCAGTGAAGGAAGGGAGCCTAGATATCAAATTCACCACTTCTTCACTTTACACAGAAGGAACTAGAACCCAGAGAAGCGAAATGAGATCTTGGACTTCACGCTCACTTTTTCCTTAGGAGAAATGTCTCAGTTTAGTGAGACAGAAGTCTGACTCTGCAAAATGAATAAAAAGGGAAGAGGTTGGTTTCAAGATGGTTGAAAAGCCACCGTGGTGTATTATCCTTCCGCACCTTCTTTGTGATGATATATTTGGGTCTCTCCTATGTGGAGGCACTCATAATTATTTGTTGAATGATTCAGTAGACGAGAGAATGGGTTCGGAGTCTATATAACAAAGACCAGCTTCACAAATGGTGGGGACACAGGCATGGAAATGTACAAAATAATGTTAAATTTCAGGGAGAGAAGACAAAATAATTTGCGTCCAGCAATCACAGCTGTGCACAAATGTATTTTTGAATGTTACCGCAGCCCTGAAAAGGATGTGAAGCGACGTCTGATTTAAGGCTTTCCGAGATGTTACTGGAGCTTATGTTAAAATGAATTTGGCTTCAGGATTAAGTTCTTTCTTGGCTTCACGGTAGCGGCCGTCGCTTTTCTGCACAATTTTCTCTTTTCGTCTTGCTTTAGAGGATGTGTGTTGAGGGAAGACAAACCAACTGGGACAGACTTCGCTCCACGTTGCTTTTGAGGAATACAGGAGAAATTCCTGCATAGATGCCCATGTTCACCTCCATTCGTCTCCACCTGCAAAGAAACACACGGATCTGGCTGCTTTGTGGATTCTCTTTGAGTCCTCTGACACTCCCAGGAGTGGTTCCTACGTGAGGGCATGTCACACATCATTCTCCAACCGCCCCCCCGGGGTCAGCTCAGAGCTTGGAGGAAGTAGCCTCTGAGTAAGAGCGCCACCCGTGGTAGACATAACCCACAGCTCCATCGGCCCAGATCACTTCCTGGGTGCAGCCCAGATCACTTCCTGGGTGCAGCCCAGATCACTTCCTGGGTGCCTGTGTGTGCCTCCTTCTGATCCCAGGTTCTGTTCACCTCACCTGACACTTTGAGAGCCAGTTCTCAATTCAGATGATAATCTAGCACGAAAAATAAAACGACCCTCACCTAAAAGGAGCCACAGCGGCAAAGGTGCGTTAAACAAAGCATAGGCACTTTGAAAAAAAATTGGTAACTGGTCGAGAGGAAAGAAATGTTCGGTTACTATTTTTTTTTTTTTTTTTTTTTTTTTTTTTTTGGTTTTTGTTTTTTCCTGCTTGGCATCGGGCTGTCTATGTAATAAGGATGAAATGGGCTTTAGAGGGACGAGGACCCAACAATGCTTGAGAGGCTGGCTGGGGGGACAGCCTCCAAGGCAGAGCCATTCAACTGCCTTCAGTCATTTCCTATTTTTAATATTAAAGGAATATGGAGAGAAACAGGACAGAACATAGCGTTCTGGGAAACCAGTAATCAAATGGCCTAAAGCTAATGTTTACTTTTTGGAATGTTTTATGAAGGCATTACTTGGAGATGTAAAAAAGAGAGAGAGCACCTAATAATAGCCTTTCAGTGGCGGAAACAGAAAAGCAGCACAGACATGATAATTGAATTTGGTTTGGATGGTCAAAATCTGTGTGATCCTACAGCTGTATTTTCTAAACCATCCGCTTGACTTTTAATACATGTTCTACGTTTTGTTTCCTTTGCCCATCGCTGCATCTGAAAATTGCTAATTACCTTACAAGCCTATTCAATTTTCCTTTGCTACTATTTTTTTCTTTCCCTCCTGCAAAGGAAGACGCTCGGCCATCATTTCTTCTCAGCCCTCAGTTCCCTCACCCAGCCGTCCAAGCAGGTCAACAGAGGATCAGAGTCAAAGCAGATCCTGAAAACC
The DNA here is from genome assembly GCF_018350195.1 of Panthera tigris. Lineage (NCBI taxonomy): Eukaryota > Metazoa > Chordata > Mammalia > Carnivora > Felidae > Panthera > Panthera tigris. The sequence goes on from NC_056664.1 coordinate 9,691,824, forward strand.
TATGAGCAAAAGATCAGTAAGTCCAGCTCCATCCCTAGGAACACCCCCAGGAACACAGGTTGGGGTCACCAGCACTTTGCCCCACATAATTCAATGTGCACACGACAGGCAAACAAAATGAATGGGAGCATCTGTGTGGCACTTAATTCAAGGTTCGGTACCATCTGAATGATAGAGCCTGGGTTCCGAAGTTGTGATATAATTTTATTCATATGTTTCGAGTCCTTATTATGTCTCGTATAACTACTTATATCTCAAAATCCTTTTCGGAATCGTCCAAGAGAAGAATCTCCATGTGTCCCAATCGATGTTTATTTGACCTTGGGTTACGATAAAGAGCAGTGCCATATTCGTGCTATAATTTAATACTGCTCTCAGATGTTTCTATTATGAGTTCTGGACATCCGGGAGCTCATAAGATGACTCTGGGATTTGCAAATTCTTCCCATATGTGTGGACTTGCATAGACTTGCAATGTTAAGAAAATAAAAGCTCTATTACAGCTGGACTCTGAAAAATTATTGACCACGTTTTCTTCTTTACTCGTTGTTTCTTAGTAGCCCAGAATAATAGCCTTTAACATTTGAATAAAATGTTCATAAAATATTTCCAAATATATTTTCCTATTTGATCTATACAATGTCAGGTGAGTTAGGGCACTGTCTCTTCAGAACACTGTGGCTCCGGTAGGTGAACTAAGTTACTCAAGGTAAAATTGCTAATAAGGGATAGAACTGGGTTGAAGAAATACTCAGTCATTCATTTTTTCATTCACTCATTCATTCACCAATACCTGCTGAGCACTTATTACAGGAAGGGCGTGATGTTAGGTGCTGAAGATACAACCCAACCCCTGTCCTTCAGGAGCTTGTCATCCAGTGGCGATGATACATATATGCTAAAAACTAAACAATGATTTATTTGCAGCTGTGAGGTATGCTATGAAGGAAAAGTACGTGAACAATAAAGGTGTAGAGTAGGAAGTCTGTATTCATCAGATAATTGCAAGAAACTGAATCTGTTCTAGCTAACTTAAAAAGAAAGGGATTTGTTAGAGGGTAATGGGTTTACAGGAATTTCCAGAAGGACTAGTGAACCAGCTAGGATGGGACTTCCAGGAAATACTATAGCAGTAGATGGGTTTACTCTGCAGAGCACAGGCCATATCCAGATCTCACTGCAAGAAAAGTTTAGGAAATGTATGTTTGTTTGTTTAGTTTTCTAATATCTGTATATGGGAAAGGCCCCTTGGTGGGGTTTGAGATGGGTTTTAGGCAGCCAATCCAACATACTACGTCAAGAGCCTAACCTAGTCTGGGGTCTGGCTTCCCTGAGACTTGGGGTCTGGCTTCCCTGAGACTTGAGTTCAGCTGACATTGGAAGGTGGTAGAGGAGTTCGAGATGATCAGGTGAAGGCACACGGGTCTGGAGGAAAAAACCTTACGTGTGCTGGGGACAGCCTATAGGAAGGTCCCGCTGCAAGACAGAACGTTAGGCATTTGAATTGTTGACAGAAGGCCAATGTAGCCAGAGTGTATGAAGGGAGGTAAACAGGGGTCATCAAGGACTTTGGGAACACATTAAGTAGTATGGACTGCTTCCTAAAGTCAGTGGGAAACCATCATAGAGTGACCTAGGTCCTGCGAAGCTCATTCTGTTGATCCTTTCCCTCTTCTTCATAGACCTTGTGATCTTATGATATCAATAATCTCTAACCTGATCGCTGGACTCTTTGCACAGAAAGTGATCTAATCTGAAAGTAGATCTATTTAGAGAGTTTCACACTGAGGGAAAGCCACAGACTGACTCCTACATCTAGCAGTTCAGCCTCTCAGGGGGGATACCCCCAGTAAATGAGGATCGTGATTCAGAGCAAAGCACCTGAGACATGATTTCATTTCATGTGGTTTGCCGTAGGCCATGGTGTGGGGTGGTTATGGGGTGGTGGTTATGGGGTGGTGGAAGCTCTCAGGTTCTGTGACCACTCACCATTCTCTGTATCCCCTCTCACTAGGTACTTCTGATAAATCATCTCCTTATCGGGAGTTGGCTGACATTGGCATTTTTGCATGTAGTTGTAGGGGGATTGGACCCTTCTCTAGGCTAGAGGTGAAGGCAGTTTAATACCCACCTGGAAACCCATCAGAGCCTTGACCCACACTCCTTCCACTTACCAATAACCTACCAGAATCCTCACTGTCCCCTTTTAAAATAAATGGAATTGGAGACATCTTAAAAAAACATGACGTGTAACCTATTATCTAAATTTCCTAAAACTCTTGTTTTTTTTTCACTTTTCCCTCTGAGTTCTTAGCTATCCCTAAGGAAATTCTCTTCAACGGAATGCAAAGGTCATCCTGGGTACATATATTATGCGATCATTTCAAATGAATAGCGTTCTTCTTTACTACTATGTCCTAATTCCTCTTTAATTTTATGAATCCCTAAAGTTTCCTTACATGGAGAATCTGTACCAATAAAGTGTAGTTCTGAAGGAAGCCAAAGTCTGCAGTCTTTTTTATTTTAAAATTCTAATAATTTCTTTTGGTCATTATTTGGGAAATTTGCCAGAAGTAGACAACTTGATGATTCTCTCATAGATCAATGAAGGGAGTTTTAAACACATTAAGCCCTACTGAATTGTCTTCAAATATGTCAGTTATGTATCCATACAGTATATGAAGGCAGAGACAGTTGTCTGTCCTAGGAACATATTCGATCTTCATTGGATGAACCACAGACACTCTCAGTACTGAGTATCAAGCCAGGAAAATAAGACCGTATTTCTCTTTGAATAGGATATCTTTGTGAAGTTTCAAGAATCTTACACCTTCTAAATGGAATTACTCTTGGGGGTCCAAGAAGTGTCGGGAGAAACTGTCACAGATATTTAGAGAAGTAAACTTGGCCTCCAGAAAGTACATTAACAGAAAAAAAACAAGAAAAACAAAAAAGCAAAACAAAGGGAAACATCAGCAGAAACGAAGGTATCTGTAACTCTTCACCAGAACTCAAACCAGTTCTTCTTCGGGGGGACAGCATCGTGGACTCAGTTCTCTTCTTAAAACCATGGGGAAAAGGCACCATTTTCTGCAGGAAGAGAGTCAGACTCCCTTGACCACAGTGGGTTTAGAGGCCACAGCAGAAGGGAGAGTTTGAATCGACGAGTGGTCTTGAATTGAGTCATCTGAGGGTGGACTGTCTCATCCTTCAGCAAGAGACACGCCTGGTCTATAAATCCAATCCTAACGGATTTCTATGAGACTCACCGGAGACTGGATAACATTCAGAATGGAAGGAGGTAACAAGTAGATAAGTGAATGTAATTCATTATTCTGATCTTCATAAGTAATATTCTGTTGCTTTTGTTTTTCTTATGTAAAGAACTTTATCTCTGCCCATTATGTCCTGCTTCTGAGAGAGCTGTTTTTTCGGGTCTGCAAATGAGATCATGGTACTGGACCAAATAACCAATAAGCCCTCCAATGCCTCTGGGAGGTTCCTACTGACAAAAGTTTCCCTATCTGGCAGGGATCGCTTCTGCGGGAAGTCTCTTGCAGGGGAATTTGCTGGGGATTTTTTTTTTTTTAATGTTTAATAATGATATGGACACACTTAGTCTCTCCTCCTGGCCTCTTACCCTCCAGCAAAAGAAAAATACAATCCTGTCCCAATTTGTCAGATATTTTCTTTTACTGAGACAATAATATCCACTTGAGACATAATTTCACTTCATTCGTTAACTATGAACAAATGTTCTATTTGATTTATCATTTTGACAAGGAAGTTGTATCATCTTCTTCGTTAGATGAATGAATCGATGCGTTGTGATCCACGCATACAAGAGAACACAGCTCAGCAATTGAAAGGGGCAAACCATTAACTCACACAATCACCTGGATGAATGTCAAACGCCATTTTGCTGAAGTGAAGGAAGCCAGACCCAAAGGCTACAAAATGCATGAGTCCATTTAAATGACATTCTGGGAAAGCAAAACTATAGGGATGGAAAACGGGTCAGTAGTTGCCAGGGATTGGGACTGGGGAGGGATGACATGATTATAAAGAGGCGGGGAATTGGGGGCGGGGGGCAATGGCACTGTTCTATACCACAACCATCGGGATGAAGGCACACCTCCATGCACTTATCCAAACCCATAGAACTGTACTCCACAAAGAGTGAATTTTATTTTATACAAATTAACAGGAAAAAAGCTATGTAAAATAAATCTACAATCAAGTTAGACATTATCAAGAAACGAGGCAGCATTATGGGGCACCGGTGTGGCTCACATCATGATCTCACAGTTCATGGGATCAAGTCCCAAGTTGGGCTCCGTGCTGAGCGTAGAGCCTGCTTGGGATTCTCTCTCCCTCTCTCTCTGCCCTCCCCAGCTCTCAAAATAAATAATAAAATAAACTTAAAAAAAAAAAAAAGAAAATAGGTCGCTTTATGTGCTGATCATTCTTTGCATAAAGTAGACAAGAAGACTACCAAGGTATATAAAGATGTAGTCTACAGTAGTGTTTCCCGAAGTGTGCTGTGTGGAACACGAGTGTCCCTAAGCATGTCACTAGGTATTGCTAAAAAAAAAAAAAAAAAAAAAAAAAAAAATCCAAATGGCTTCTCAACGGTGTCAAATGAATTTGGGAAACCTTGCATTCATGATCCCATCCCCCTTTGGGAAAGTTATGGTCTATATTAATGTTAGGAGAAATTCTCCCACAGAACAAAACACACGAACCTAAGTGACAATCGCAGACACAAAGTTTAACATAGTAGTTCTCAACCGTGATTAAAGGTGGAATTCTGTTCTTCATAGAACATCGATTAACATCTAATAGACACGGTTTGAGAAATGCTGATCTACGATAGAGAGGACATTTTACCACAGGAATCACACAATCTTAGTACCAAAAGGTCTTCCTGTCCTTTGGATGGAGCCCAACTTAGCCATTTTTTAACAGAGGAGAACATATCCTCTTTTCAAGCGTGACCGGTTCGTAACTTCACAGTTTTTTCTTTTTTTTTTTTTTGGTAATACGATCCATATTTAACAATGTTTTAAACTTTCCCCCCTCTCTCTCTCTGCACCCCCTACCCCTCCCACCTGTGGAGTTTGGAAACAACTCCTGGCCATATGCTGCTGTAACAAAGAGGGGAGAAGAGTGCTGATCTCTGGGGACGCTCACCCGGATACCCCTCTTCTCTGGCACTGCTCCTGAAATCTAGGAGCGGATGCTCAGCCAGCATGCCCTTCCTGTGTCCCTGTCCCCGCTTTGGCCTCACGTGAGATGCAGGTCTGCACTAGACCCACCAGATCCTTTCTCCCAGGTGCAAGAGAGACAAGCCTCAGAATGGCATACTCGAAGCTTCTTAGTGCCAGGGCCTCACAGACGAGCTTCATAGTTTTGCCCTTCCCGAAACTTGTTTTCATTTCATTTGTTTGGTTCGGCTTCCTTTTGCATTCAGCGAGTTACTGCCCTATCCTCAAGCACGTTCCTCTTTGGCTAACGTTAGCCTTTGTCACTTGCAGCTCCAAAAAACTTTAGTATGCGGGGAGAGATCCAGTATCTTCCGAAACTTCGTCTGCCTGTTGGCAGGGTGGGGGGGCCACATGGAGCAAAGATTGGCCAAATTGCCCCAAATTTCTGGAGAAAAGTACTAGGGGAATGAGGACCCAGTCCAACGTACCTGCAGATTAAGTACAACATTGGATTCGTGCTCTGTTCTGCCAACTAGCTCACTTCAAATTCTTATTCCCCGCACTTGGAGGCCATCTTGCTCCCCTCTGGCTTGGTGGGGGGGGGGGGGGGGGGGGAGGGGGCTGGGGAGTTTTAGTTGAAATCCACCCTTGAGGAGTTGAGATTTCATTTTCAGTTAGCTCCCTCCCTCCTGTAAGTAGGATGGTTTCCTTGTGACCCCCTTGTCTCTAACTCTTCAGCCATTTCCAGCCTCTCTGAAATTCTCTCCCAGACCCTTCACACTCCACTAAATACTTCAGGAAGTGACTTAGTCCTGCAGAGATGTGTATGGGCTTCTCTGGTATGGAGTCTAAGCGAGGCCTTAATTTTATCTCGACATCTGGACAGGCGCATTTAACTAAACTATGCATTTTGGACTGGTTCCAAAGCACCTGAGGACAGTTGCAGTACCTTTGAGGTTTGCAGTAATGCAAAGATTTATATGCGGCATTTACCCCATGCTGGTCCGGAGTGTTATTCTTTTTCATCATTGATTTATACGCTTGCTCAAAGTTTTTCTAGTTGTAGGTCGGGATCTCTGCGTCGGCCTCGGCACATGAGTGTCCGGGAAGGCACAGCTTGCCTTCCGCAGCCCAGCAGTGCCCCGCACGACACCGGGCACGGGAGTGGGCATAAGGAAAGGTCTCCACAACGTTCACTGTATTTGCAAAGGGGGGAAAACCTGGCAGCCATGTCCTACCCCGGGGGATGGGCACCTTGTGTTATCACGCGTCTCAGGGCCTCCCAGCCCTCAAAAGAAAATCGCATATACTCACACACACGGCGAAATGTCCTTAGATAGGACCAAAGCTTTATAAGGAAACTTTTTCTAATCTTTTTTTGTTTTTTTTTTTTTTTGATTTTGCAATTTGATGCAAATGTTCTTAATTCCCACCGTGAAGCTCACATTTCCCTGGCTGCGCCGGAATGGGCCCTCTTCCCTCAGCCGCCCCCGCAGCCAGGTGAACCAGATTCGTGTTTTTGGCGATGTTGGCAGGTCCTGGCACGGCCTCCCCCTCTGTGCCTATCCATCCAATTCCACCTCCGATTCCTCCACCAGGATGAACAGAGAAAGTCTCCTAATCCTGTCGGGGACCGTGTTTTGGAACCTTGTGGGAAATTACCAACAGCCCTTATTTTCTATGCGAACTCTGCTTAGGTGCTTGAGTGGCAGGAAATTCTACAAATAGGTCAAGAGAAAGGATCAAGGACATTTTGGGGAAACGGGCACTCTGTCATACAAATAGAGCTCAATCATCAGATGCCAGAGAGGAGCAGTGGCCAGGAGGACCATCTTTCCTTCTTTCCTGTACCTTTCCCAGACCCCGGTCTGTTCTGGAAGCCCCTTCCCTGTGTTCTCCCAGTGCTCTGCGCCCTGGCTGGAGCCTATGCACTTGTCAGTCTTCCTGACTTGACCCGGAGCCCCTTGTGGAAGGGGCTGTGGATTCTCTGCATCACGGATGCCCATCCCAGGCCCTTAGTCATCATGTGGTGAATGCTGGCCTCTCCGGGCATACTCGGCTGGCTCCATCAGTCAGCTTCATGTGTTGTTTGCGATTGGATTATCGCCTGCGCCACCCGATGAAGAGAAAACACCCCCCTGTGCTCGGAGTCCCAGAATAGCTGCTCTCTCCATCGTTGAGGGCCCTGAGGGACCGAGCTGCAGAAAGAGAGGGTCGGATTATGAGCAACAAGCATCCCAGCTGGCAGAAAACTGTTCTTTCACGGTCCATTAGACTCTGGCCTTGAACCGGTGGCATCTCTTTGGCATTGAGGGTAGAGCGGAAAAAATGGGAAAGAAAACTCACCAAGTTCTCCCATGGAGGTAACGCATCAGAGAGAGAGCCCCGGACTCCCAACTTAACCGTTGGTTAGGATAGCTGTTGCGTACTGAGTCCCGGCTGTGTGCCAGGAGAGGGTAAATCGCATTATAACACTGTCTCATTGAATCCCGACAAACCTGTGAAATCAATATCCCTTTTTTGCATATGAAGAAACTGAGGCACGCACATGGAGATCAGAGAGTCCCTACGTTGCTCAGGAGTGTGAAACCTCTCTGAGGTGGCCCACTATTATATTTCTAGCCCAGAGCCACGACCCAGATCTGAGGAGGAACCCCAACAACTCCTGACCCACACCCCTTTTAGGCCAAAGGGGGTTACTGATAAACTCCATGGCATCGGTCAGGCAATCTAACTTCTCGGAGCCTCATTTGACGGGAACGAAATTTAGGAATGGCGATGCCTACCTTTCAGGACACCCAGGAGGCTTCATGAGTGACGCACATGAGAGCGGAATTGTTTTTCAATTGTTTCTCACCTCCTTAGAGCTGGATATGCCTTAGGCACCTGAGAAAACTGAGTGATAAATACACCGGCAAGGAGACAGGGACAGAGGCGGCATGACTATTCCTGGCTGCTGCGGAGCTGGCTTGGGCCTGGGGATGGTTTTTCGTGACATTTGGGCGGCGCTGGTGTGGGGAGGCACACACACATGTAGGTCAGAGGGTCTGGGGGCTGCTTAGGAGTGATGTGACGGTGGGCCACGACCGTGCGGCCATTGCTGTTCACCTGCCTCTCCCACTCACAAATCTGCCAAATATGTGCGTGCAAAGAACTGCGCATGTGCGTGCACGTGCGTGCGTGCACGTGTGTGTGTGCATGCGTATGTAGAACCCATTTTTTCCATTATTAATAGCAAGATTCCCTCATCAGGGACATTTGATGGCTTTGATGCCACTGAACTCATTATTATTTTCTGCTAGACATGAATTCTGCATACATTTAAAAAATTAATTCAAGTTCAAACAGAGGAAAATCCCGATTTCACTCTCACCCTCACCTAGGGACTAGGAAGGCGTTGATGGGACAAGTTAACCCACTGTTTTGCTCAGGGCTGTACCGCTGTCGCCCGAAACAGCACCTGGCACAGAGCAGCTCCTGGCACACACTTGTGCAATAAATATGAGAGTCAGAGCAACAGCCAGGCCCATCTCCCACACTGTCATTAGAATTACCTTTCTAGAACGCATCTCCCGTGGACATATTTACAGGCTCATACCTCACTCAATCACTAGTAGCTTCCACAGAAGCCCACACACTATCGTGACTATGGGACTTCCCATGAGCTGACCTTTCTTCTTCAAGTTGCCCTCGGCACTATCCACTTACCAAGATCCTATTTATTCTTTCTCCTTTTAAGTTCATTTTTTTATTTTAAGAGAGAGAGACAGAGCGAGTGCAAGAGCAGGGGAGGGGCAGAGAGAGAGGGAGAGAGAGAGAATCCCAAGCAGGCTCTTGGAAGTCTGACGCGGGGCTCAAACTCCTGCGCCGTGAGATCATGAGCTGAGCGGAAACCAAGAGTTGGCCATTCAACCGACACTGAGCAGTGTCCCCACACTCCTACTCAATCTTAAGGGCCCAGTACAAATGCAGCCTCACTGGTGGAATTTTTCCCGTCCTTCCTTGGTAGAATAAGGGATCCTTATTTGCTCTGCCCCTGAGGCACTTTCTGTCTGCCTCTCTTCCAGTGCTTGGCTCTGTTCCCGATGATACTGCGATAATCTTATGTTGGTTTCTTCCACTTGACCATCACCTCTCAGGGGGCCGGGAGCCTCTTTGTTTTTCTGTTCCTTCGGGCAATACTTACAGATACTTACGGAAACTGTTGAATGAGTAAACGAAAAATATGTGCAAAAAAGCCACGAGTTAGATCGGAAATGTAAAGAATAGGGGATACTATCAAAGAGAAGATACGAAACAAATTGCATAAGTCAAGAGGCTACCTCTACTGGTCTTCCTTGTTCACAAACTCTGATGAAAAGAACACATACTCTATGAAATTCCTCTTTGCTCTGTACATAACAAGGCCAAACAAACGACTCATGGTTCAGGAAAGCTAACTACAGGCCAGTCACAAAAGCAAGTCACGGCTTTATAATTCAGACCTACCCGAAACAGAGAACAGAGGACAGTGAAATTAGACCATGAGCCTCTCTTTTGTTCTGGTATCAGGAGGCAAAGGCTGAACTGTTGGTGAGGAGAGACTATCAGAGAAGAGTGAAAAATAGAGTTAAACAGAGGAATCATCCTCTGTTCAGAATTTTCTGAGCAATGATTAGACAAGTAATATTAACATCTAAAGCTGTATGAGTTGGACAGAACCTGGTGCCCTGTGCATTTATTGCCTCCCTCTTCCCAGATGCTACAACTCCAAATCAAGCTAATTTCTACAAAGGCCAATACCTACAGTGAACGTGAGCCGGCTCAAGTCCTGGGGCCCCCCTGGAAGCTGCTGCGATTCATTCACAGTGACTTGGGAACCTGGCCTAAGGCTGATCCCTCGGGCCCAAGGAAGCCCTCGCAGGCCTGAAGAAAAACAAATGGTAGACCAGATGGCCAGACATTAGTGGGCGCTCACACGCATAGACTGGATATAGGATTGACTGTATCCTCACAGGGACTCCTATCAAAGGAATCAAAGACAGCTCAAAGCTGAGCAGATCCTAATTTGTCCATATATCTTTGAGATGTGACTATGTTCCTCAGCTCTCTGGCAGTCTGCCCAATTCTCTGAGGGAAACTCAGTTGGCCAGAGTTCACCTGGGTTTATCAGTCCCCCAGGGGAATCTGTTTTCTCTGTGTGCTTCTTTTGTTATTCTGCGGGAACTGGGTCAGCTTTTCAAGAGTGGAAATGTCAGAGGAATAAAGAGGCTCCCTTGAAAAGATCTTTTCCACCACAGAAAGGAAACATCTCAGCATCTCCCTTAAATAACAACATACAGCGTGACAGCCTTGCTTCCGACCCAAAGAAAGAAGAGAGGCCGAGAACACTGGGCAACATTTACACACACCCCTTTGCTGGGGAGACAGCTGGGCTGGGGCTGGATCATCCCAAACACTGAATTAAAGGAACGGAAACATCAACTCTGTGGAATCTTTCGGATGGCAAGCGAGGCTAGGAAACAGACAAAGGAAGGCTTTCAGCAAAAGCCCGATTTTTTATATTGCAACGTACTTGGAACGTAAGTCTGCTGTCCGGAGCAGCAGGGATCTGACTCCTGGGGAGAAGCCCCATCCAGACTGCTGTCTCCCGCACACCCCAGCAGCAGGCAGAAGGTCCGTTGAGGAGGCCAGCGAGCTGTGGCTGCACCAGTCCGTTCGTTTGTTCTAGAAAGATGCCACCGTGGTGAAATAGATTTCACCCTACTAGTCAGGCTGCTGGGGAGATAAATTTTGCCACAGTCTGGCGTGAAGCATCCCGGGAAACCTTAACCATGAGTCCACCGGCATTGTGGAAACGGGCATTCAAAAGTCGTAAGCCCGATTCACAGCGTGTATATGCCAAGCCCCTTCAGGTGACGGCATCGCTCACCAAGAGCCCCCAAGTTTAGCAGCACCCTCAGCCAGATATACCATCACCCAAACAGTCGACACCCCGGAACAAGGAAAACTGATTACTATTAAGCAACCAAGGGAGGGCACATCGGTGCTTTAGGGTCTTAGCTAGCATCTGTTCTCCCTCTATGAACCTCGATGTGCTATGAAACGCTGTAGTAGTCAGTGGGGGCTCTGCTCAAAAACGAGCGTGCCTGGCCCCCCCATGCCCAGTGTCCATACATCGAAGATAAACAAACACCAAGATGGCATAGACAGAGCAAATAAGGGGTAAGCAAGGACTCTCAAGTTCAACTAAATTCTCTGGGATAAAAAGGAATGGCAAGAAGTCATACCAAATCCTGGGAAGCTGATCTGAGAGTCTCGCCCCAGACTTTTGCCCGGGGGCGCCTAGATTCCCATTTGGGCACCTCCTTTCAAGACACCTCACCATTGCCTGCTCTTAACCCAGGTTTGATTAATCCTGGATGACGTGCTACTATTTCAACGGCTAACCAGTGGAGCATCTAAGGAGGGTTTTTCAAAGCTAGATTCATGTAAGAATTAGCCGCGGAGCTCTTCAACGGTAAAGATTCCGGGCTGCAGCTTCCGGATGGGAGAGGGACCAGCAGATCTCAGATGGTGCAGGTGTTTGGGGACCTGCGCTGAGCAGCACGGGGTACGCCAGAAGCGCATCAGATCCCGAGGCCGTGTGAGGGGCGGGAGATGGAACCAGGCTCTTCAAGAAAAAGAATTCCACGTGATTCTGAGATGCCCTTTCCTTCTGCAATTCCCTCTCCGCATCTGAGAACACTGGCACTTTGTTTGGGTTAAACATGCCTTGGAGTGATCCTGGCTGTCCCGCTCGTGAACCCCCGTGGCCTTGACATCACTTTATTGGCCTGGGTGTCCCTACTTCGCAAATAAGAGCAGCAGTCAGCTCAGTGCTTGGCAACCATCACGGGGCATCAGACTCCACTGGGGGAGTCTTCATGACGCGCAAGTGCCCGGGCCCCATCCGCCGAGAGTCTGACCTGCCTCCCGGCCTGGGGCCCTGGCTTTGGGTACCTCACGCTCCCCAGGTGATGTTGCCGTAAGCGTAGCTCTGACGTTGTGTGACCCAGTGCTCACTTCTTATCTGGAGCCTTCCACAGATGATGAGCAGTCTTGCGGGTGGCACGTCCACGATGCTGCGTTAAGGGCCACACGAAGGAGGCTGGAGTCGACCTGCCGTTGGAGAAGCTCACGCGAACACAGAAGAGCAGATCTGCTTTACCTGGTGAGGGATGGCGCAGCCACAAGGTGTTGCCCGGAGCTTTCTGATCCACTTGAACCCATTCAAGACCCACGAGCGCTGTGGCTTCTCCCCGAAACGTTTTTCCTTGGACAACCAGGTCCTGCTCTGATTCCAAATCCATTTCCTCTCAGAGAGCAGGTTAGCGCCCTAGGATTCTAATCGAGTGTGCGCTTGTGTGCGTGGGGGTGATTTTCTCGCTGACCGGACAAACCGGCTTGTGGGAACCGGGGCTCTGTCAGGGCCTTAGTGTTTTCCGCAGCAACGGTTTCCTGAAGGACACTCGCAAAGAGTCACTGAGCACTCGCTGTGAGCTGGGCACGGCTCCAAGCGTTTTAATTAGTCACCTCAATTGTCCCCACAGCAGCTCTGTCTGCTAGGCACTGCTAATGGTCCCACTGTACAGATGAGGAAACTGAGAAATGCCACCTTTCAGTAACTTCGCTGAAGTTACCAGTCAGTGACCGAGGCGGGATTTGAACTCAGGCATTTTCGCTCCTGAACCTGTAGTCTTTCTTAGGAGAAATCACTCTGCGCCATGTAATCAGTAGCTCGTGTTTGTCCTCAAATGCTGGTACCAGGCCCAACATTCCTCATCACCCTTTGATATCTTAGCTACTCTCAGCTAGTCTCAGGAGATGAAAGGCACAAGGCTCTGCGACAACCAGCGTTGCCCTTGATGTTGCAAAGACCAGGAGACATACCAGCTGTGGGTGAGAAGCTTTGGTGCCTGCGCACTTGCAAATTCATCATCACTTCCCCAAACCCGAACCAGACTGCGGAACGGCTGATCGGCTCTCTGTGACCCACCCCAGAGCTCACACCTGTTTCGGAGGCCCCGGGTCCCCCCCCCCCCCCACCTCCCTCCCCCTACACACACACACCATCCATCCCAGGGCGGCGGCTGGGGTGACTCAGCTTTACTGAATCCAGTTCTCCTGGTTGCATTTCTCCGGACTTCTCGAGCTGGAAAGCCCCAGACAGAGCAGGTTCGCACCCCTCTGTTCACCGATGGAAGGGTGCTGTCAGTTTTTGGTTTTGTTTTTTTTTTAATTCAGAAACAACTGGAGTTCTGGGAACAACGTGACAACGTAGGCGCCTCCCTTGTTTTAGAAGGTTTTGCTCTGTTCTTCGCACAGCGGACTCAGCCACAGTCAGCAGCAGCTCGTTTCCGACTTTTTTTTTTTTTTTTTGGTAATGACCCCATTCCCTGTATGTCCCATTAACTTAAAAGCTCCATATTACTGCATATTATCATTTTATAAATTGCGTATTTTTCTTGTTTCCTTAGCGTACAAGTCATAAAATGTAAAGGTGGGCTCTCACTCATACTGAAAATAATTTTATGATGTGCTCAGTTGAGCCAGGGGAAGCTGTTAATGGATAATGTGGAGCATGGGGTCATTCCGTGAAAGGGGGCAGTTAAAAGAACTTGTGTCATAAAAGTTAATGAGAAAAAGTCAAGAGTTAGGTGTGTGCTTAAGTGTAAATCTTGATGAACTGTGTATTAATTTCTCCCTTGGGTTTAAGCATCATTCAGTCCGGAAAGCAGCTGTGGAATAAATTCCGTTACTATAAACCCCCCCCTCCCCCAAATTGCCACTTTCCTCCTAAATATGAGAGGTTTGGATCTGCTTCTCAGTCAGTATCCTCAAAAATAGATGGAGACTTTATAGGTTAGGTAAATTTCTTAGAAGCCCTGGAGAGAATCCGCCAGGGGGAAAAAATTATACCCGTGTAATCAAGGCAGATATTCCTCATAGGATTATATAAAGCTTATTGTATATCCCTTATATATTATATTACATGTAACATGTTCTACGACATAGGAGCAATAAGGAAAAAAGAAGACCGCACCTTCTCTATTTGTCTTAATCTTAGCACCTTTGCATCGATAATTTCCCCCTCGTTGGAATGCTTTTCCCTCTAAGGAAGCTTGGAGCCTGGATTCCTTTTTCAGTCATTTAGATCCTAAGTTCAATGATATCTCCTCAAAGAAGGCTTTCCTACCAGTCATTTAAAGTACCAGGAGCACTGCTTCATCATATTCATTGTCCGCACATCAGTTACCACACATCTGACCGTCTTCTTCTCGATTTAGTTGTATATTGTTCGTCTGCACCTTTCTAGAATGTAAACCCGGTAAGAACCTCAACCTTGCATGTGGTATGCACTCCTGTAAACCCAGTTCCTTAAAGAATGAGTGCCCGCGGTATCGCGGGAGGTCATTAAATATTTACTGTAAGAAAGAGAAGGAAGGGAGGGAGGGGCGGAAGGGAGGGAGGGAGAGAGGGAGGGAGGGAAGGAGGAAGGAAGGTGGATGCTGACCTTGGGTGTTAGATGTTGACTTGCACAGTCAGGGAAGACCAAGACCGTGACCTGAGTTAGATCTTAAAAGATGGCAGAGGTGTGGTTCCACGGCTGGAGGAAGGAGAGGCGGATTTTCTAGTTAGAACCTCTGAACAACCGGTTCTGCGGGCTGAGTGTCCTGGACAGCACGTAGTGGCGTTACCCCTGGCTCAGAAGGTGAGCCAGCAGATGTTGATGTGCAGTTCACACAGAACTTGAAGAGCTTTCACAGTCTCCTCAGTTCCTTTAGGAACCAAGGTTGGTAGGGACTTGTCATCAAAGCTGTTTATGCGTGCCACGGCTGGAGGGTCCGTAACACGTGACCCCCCACCTCCCATGGATCCCGCTCATTCTGATCTTCTAATCCGGACTTAGCTATTAACCTAAGAAATAAGTTCCCCCAAGAAATAGGCCTCCACGTCTTAATCTCCTTGACTCTTTTTAAAAAATCCTTTTTTAATATTTATTTTATTTTTGAGAAAGAGGGGAGGAGGAGGGGCAGAGAGAGGAGGGACAAGCATCCAAAGCAGGCTCTGTGCTGACAGCAGAGAGCCCCATGCGGGCCTCGAACCCGTGAATCATGAGATCATGACCTGAGCTGCGGTCTGATGCTTAACCGACAGAGCCACCCGGGCCCCCAAATCTCTTTGATTCTTAATATTCTCCTGGAAACTGGTCTTCTCCATTGGATTCTGAATTGCCCTTTACGTTGACTCTTGTGTCCCAGCAATTTTCCAGCTTATCTCGAACAAGACTCTACCTGGCCTGTCATTCAGCTACCAGCAGCTTGGGGCTGTCCCTTAGAATCTCCCCCACCTGCACCCTGGCTTGGTTCTTGGTCTAAACTTGGCAGTCAGGATAGTCATTCAGGCCACACAGTCAACTGACTGTTAATTCTTTCTCGCAGTTCTTTCCCAACGCAGTCTATTCAGGCCACCACCATTGAGAGAGTCTGCTCTCGCGTCCTTTGTCACACTCCCCGGGACACACAGGGGCCTCTTTTGTTACCAGTAGCAAATATCAGCATTGTGTCCTGAGACCGTGAAGCCCTCTCTTCGTCCCGGCCCTACAAACCCAGGAAGGGAAAGAGAAAACAACTTCTCAGAAAAAATCCACTCTCATAGCACCAGTTCCTTTCCCTATTTGCTCCAAGTTGGAAGCCTCCTGCTATCTCGCTTAGATAAGATGTCGCTTAGGACGCAGTGATTTATTTACACCAGCTCCAGGGCATCCCCCCAGAGGGGGCGATGGGAGATGCCGTTTGTGACACAGAGAAATGAAGTCTGTGTGCTTCTGAACACACGTGGCCCTGCTAACCGTCGCGCAGGGTGCCATCGGCTCGGGTTCCGGGGCTGGGGGGAGGGGAAGCCGTGCTGCCGCCCGCACTCGGGCCTTGGCAGGTCGCGGGGCGCTGTGCACAAGGCACCCGAACCGCGTCTGCACGGCTCGCTGCTTATCAGGGGCGCACACTGGCTGCCATGCTGTAGGGCGGCAAAGGAAAACAAAACAACAATAAAGGGAGGCCTTTGTCATGGATTAAAAGGGTTTAGAAACATCTGAGCCATGCAGTTTTCCAGCAGCCGCACTGCCAATGACTTCACGACAGAGCGCGAGAAAATGTGCTAACGGGGTTAGCTGGAGTTGGTGGGGCGGCCAACACGCGTGCTTTGTGAACGGCTCCTTATCTGCCGGCGTGTGCCGATGCACGATTCACGAACGAGGTGACCTTTCACAGCGCGAGAGGAACAGGGTTAATGACATTACAGCATTGCTGCTTGTGATTGTGGCTGGGGGCTGGGGGCTGGGGGGGGGGGGGGAAGGGGGTGTCCCTAAAGAGTGCCGTTACTGGACAAGTGCTTCCTGTTTCAAGGGGGTTAGTCTCGTGTGCATTCCCAACTTGTTTCGCGAGGAAACTCCTCACCTGCCCTGATAGAAGGGTCCATCTCGGTGCAGGAGTGGAGTACTTGGCCCCCTAACCGGTGTTCTTCTGGGGCTCAGCAGCGATCGCGTCCCGCGCCCCCAATTCTATAGCTAGTGATTTATTTTTTGCTGTTAACCGATACCCCCCCCCCCCACATTCTTTCTTTAAACATATAATTATGTGGCCCTCTTCATTCGGTTGCTCAGGTTTGCCTCCAAGCGTCTTTGGATGAATTTGTTTCAAAACATTCAGAAATTTCAGTGTCTGTCGGTCGAGATTTGATAAAAAATAATTAGAAAATCAGTGAGGATATTGACTCTTTGAATAACGCTATCATCCACCTTGATGTAATTGACATTTATAGAAAACTCCCTTCAACGGCCACAGAATAAACATTGTCTTTAAAGCACACAGGGAACATTTACCAAAATAGAATGTATTCTGGGCCATAAGACAGATCTCAAATTGAAAAGAATTCAAGTCATACTAAGTATATTTTCTAATTGCAATGGAATTAAATTAGAAATCATTAAACAGAAAGACTTCTAGAAAATGCCCCAAATATTTAACTTTAATTGAAATATTTAATATTTACAATTAAGTAATAGGACTCTAAATAATCTAATGAGTCAAGGGAAAAATCAAGAGGGGAAGTAGAAAGCATTTTGAACTGAATGCAACAAATGTAGAACATATCAAAATTTGTGAGATGCCACTAAAGCAGCATTTAAGCAGACATGTATTTATAGCAACAAATGTCTGCATTGGAGAAAGAAGAAAGGTCTCAAAACAAATGACCTCAACTTCTACCTTAAAAAAAAAAAAAAGAGAGAGAGAGAGAGAGAGAGATGAGCCCATGGCCCATGAAACCCAAAGTAGAAGAAAGGAAACAATACAAATCACAGCAGAAATAAAGAAATAGAAAACAAGAAAAAAAATTTAACCCAAAAGCTAGTTCTTTAAGTGAATTAAAGAAAATTGAGAAATCTCTAGCCAGATTTATTGGGGGAAAAAAGAGTGATGTCACAAATTATCAATAATAGGGATGAGAGAGTTGACATCAATATAGAATCTACAGATATTAAAAGAATAATAAGTGAATATTATGAGCTACCTTATGCCAATAAGTTTGACAACTTAGATAAAATGGACAGATCCCTTGAAAGAAACAAACTACCAGAGTTCATTCAAGGGCACATAGGTAAGTTGACTAGCCCTGTATCTATTAAATAAATTGAATTTGTAATTAAAAACCATGTTCCAAAGAAAATTCCAGGTCCTTATGACTTCACTGGTGAATTTACCAAACATTTGAGGAAGAAATAACACCAAATCCTAACAAAGTATTCCAGAAAATTTAGGAGAAGTGACTACTTCTCAACTCATTCTATGAAGCCAGCATTACTGTTACCCAAATCAGAGAGAGATGTGAGAAAAACCAACCAACCAGCCAAGACCATTATCATTCATAAACATAGATGAAAAGCTTCTAAACGTTTTAGCAAATTGAATCCAACAATATATGAAAAGCATTATGATCAAGTGGGGTTTATCCCAGGAATGCGAGAATAGATTAACATTCAAAAGTCAATGTAATTCACCATCTTACCAAACTGGAAAAGAAAGACCATAGTGTCTTCTCAATAGACACAGAAAAAGCATTTGACCACATCCAGCATCCATTTCTGATAAGGACTCTTGGCAAACTAGAAATAGAAAGTAACTTTCTCAACCTGATAAAGGACATCTACAGAAAACTTACAGATAACAGTATACTTAATGTAAATGCTGAATGCTTTCCCACCAACATTAGGACCAGCACGAGGATCCCTGCTTTACCACCTCTATTCAACACTGTAGAATAGATTTTTTTTTCTATTTTACTCAAGGCAACAGGCAAGAAAAGGAATTAAATCATCCTTATTGGGAAGGAAAAATAAAACTATCTTATTCATAGAAGACCCAATTTAACAAGGTTGAAGGAAAACACAATCAATATATAATATGCAAAAGTCCGTATGCAAGAATCAATTGTGTGTCTATATCCTAGCAATGAACAATCCGAAATTGAAGTTGAAATTGAAATTGACGGAAAATACCTGTATGCTGAAAACTACAAAATGGTGTTGAGAGCAATTAAGGAATAACCTGAAGTAGAAAAATAAAACAACTGAATAACAAGTACAGTAGGCTCCAATTGTTAGGAAATGAATTCCGTTAATCGGTCACTCCTTTGTGTGTTACATGCAAGAGAGATGTCTGGTAGGAAGGGCACAAAATGTTAGCTCTTTCTGAGTGGTTGGATTTGAGGTCTTTTGTTGATTTTTTTTTTAATTATACTTTACAGTGTCATTTGCTTTTAAAAAAAGATGCACAATCTTTTAAAAGAATGGTAATTTTTTAACTTAAAAATTTCTAAGAGAAATTAGAGTTGGTGGAAGAAATTCAAATAATTATAAACAACGAGTTGATATTTACTCTATATATGGTATATCTGAATTCAAATTAGGCAACTATCTTTTTTTTATTTCTAAGAGATTTATAAAGAGATATTATGGAGGTTATTTGCATTGCCTATGGCTAAAATGTGGGCTAATTTCACCTAGAACCTTATAATTTTCTTTGTTACTCTACATTGTATCTATTGATTGTGAATCCAGTTGATTTTGAATACATACTTGTGTCTGCAAAGAAATTGAGTCAACTCAATCATTCCAGTGAAGAAGGGGAAAATTAGCATGGATCATCAAATATGACAGAGATATAGCCCAGTCTCAAGATGGCACATCGGCAAGGGGAGTTGCGCCACAGGTCTGACAACTGCATGCTAAGGTCTGAGCATCGCCAAGACTGAGAGCACATTGCTACCCTGACCATTGTGAAGTTAAAAAACAGGAGTCAGATGAGCAGATCAAAGATCAGTGATTTTGTCCCCAATTGGGATAAGACCCAAGCCCCAAATATTTATCCGAAAAGTGAAGATTAACTGAATGCATGGCGGAAGACCCCCAGCTACATATGGTTATCAGGTGGCAGTCGCGTGCTGATTCAGCTTCTCCCCTTAGTGGAACTCTTCTCTTTGGTACTTTGTAAACACCTGGGATCTTAGTTAAATATTTTAAGCTCGCAGAAAGTAAATAAATAGGTTAAGAACATCTGGCTTTGAAGTTTTTAAATGTATATAGATATTTAGTATGACTGTTTCAGTTAGTGGGAAGGAATAAATGGCAGATCGTTCAGTCACTTGGATTTCCTGTAGGAGCTTATGTTAGACAAAGGCAGAATGAAAGCCTGGGTAGTGGTTACAGTACCACACCTTTGGTGTTAGCAATGTATCACTCACTGCAGTGCTAAAAGCAGCTAATTCACTCATTTCTATACATCTGCTATCCATATGTAACATACATCTACATCTATATCTATCCATTTCAGTATCTATCTATAAACGTTAATGTCAATTTAGTAGCAAAGAAGATTTGTCTCCGTAGTTGCTTGGGTCCATGGAGACCAAACTGATTGACTATTTCACTGTTCAGCCAACAGTTGAAGATCTAGGAGAGAATTAGGAAGAGAGAAGAACAGACAGATGGATGGACGGATAGTTAAAATTGTTTACTTGCCTCTCTCAAGCAGCCCAAGATGTCTGGATAGATCTAGCAGCTCCATTCATGTTTGGATTAAAAAGGCTGGAGCAAGGAAAGTGTTGAACCGACCCAGTCCTGCAAGGGCTGTGGGTGCATAACTGGAGAAGAGGGAAAAATTTTTTAATCGCTACAATTTGTGTAGATGGGGGTTCTTAGTTGCAAACAATAGAATTCACTGAAGCTACTTGAAGCAGACAAGGAATTTATTGAAGGATCTTGAGTAAGTCCCAGAAGACTCATTTGGACCAAAAAGCCAGATTTTGAGGCTATACAGCCATGAGTGATGCCAACCACACTGACGCAGCTCTCGTGAAACATGCCCACTGGCTTCTGAGCAAACACAACTCTTAGCACTGGGCACTGTTACTCCAGAAGAAAAAAAATATGCCTTGCCCCCAAATCGATATCCCTGCGCAGCCGCTCCTTCGTGATGGTTGGTTCTGAACCCAAGTCTGTCATCAGTGTTCCAATTGGCTGAAGGCAGGATAATCATTAATACTAGGTATAAGGCATTAGGGGAATATGAATTCTACATAGCTTCCACCTATGTAGAATATTAACAAAACATGAGAAGGGTGCTGGCAGCCAAAAATGATGAATGTTTACCCCACTAGACAAAATTTTCCAGGTGACTTCTGTTTCAAGAAGCTATTCAGAGTCATCTCCAGTCATCTATTCTTCTATGGAAGGTAGCAAATTATTTGGTAATGTCTATGAAGTGCTGGAAAAGTGTTACTTATCTCATCTTCTCTGCCATTGGATTGGGAAAATACTTATGAAGATCTTTCATCAGGTCTCTCAAGGGTTTCTAAACAAAGTTGAGCACATTTTCAGCAAATATGACAGATGAGTACATAACCAGGTGGTTCAGCCTATGGAGAGAATCCAACTCACCCCCCTCGGGTATATACTCTACAGCTCCAGGTTAGAACTACTGTGTTCACTTTGACTTACACCTGGAATACTAAAGTGAGCTGGCTTCGGAAGGATAGGTAAAAGATGCTAGTTTGCAAAGCCATTTTCAGTCATGCGTACAATCCCCAGGTTGAAGGCTTTATCCAGAAACACTTGAAGTTTTTTCACTGTGACCCAGAAAGGTGAATGATAAATTTTCTTTGCCTATGAGCATCCATAGGAGACAATGTTTTTACAGATACTGCTCATCTCTTCACCTACCGAAAAAAAAATTCGAGAGTAAGTTGCCCTCAATTGATTAACGATTGTAACAGCTCTGTTAAGTATTCCTTTTAAATCTTCATTCGTGCCTCAGGTGACAAGGACTTCCTTGCGCATTCAGAAAAAGAACAGATTTTGCTTCTGGGAAACATTTTTAATACCTGGAACTAGTCCTCATTTTAAACCATCCTGGCATGATCACATTTCTCATCTATATTATTCTTATCGATGTTATTATATTGTCCATCTGATTTTTCACTAAGTTATCAATATCATCCATTTTCAACTTCTCTTAATGTTATCATTTTATATAATCATAGTATATTTGTCAAAACAAAGTTGTTACATTGCTATTAACTAAACTCCCAATTTTATTAGGATCTCATGAGTTTTTCCACTAAAGCCCTTTTTCTCTTCCAAGGTCCCATCTGGGATGTCACATCACATTTATACATCATGTGTCCTCTGGTCTGTGACAATCTATTCAACTGTGCTTGTTTTCCTGATCTTGACTGGTCGCGTGTGGTAGAATGCGCATCGATTTGGGTTTGATGTTTTTCTCATGATCAGACCTGGTTTATGAGTTTTAGAAAGAATGCCACAGGGAGAGGTGCCCTTGTCATCACAGTATATCAGGAAGTATATGATATCAACATGATCCATCACTGATGGAGTTAAAAATGGTTAATTAGTTAAAAGAGCATTTGTCAGTTTTTTCCACTGTAAAGTTTCTATTTTCTCCTTTCCAAACTCTACTCTTTGAAAGCAAGTACTAAGTCCTCCTGCCTCCTAGAGGAGATGTATGTACATATGTTACTTGGCAATTATTCGGCAATTTCTCTAGGGAAGATTTATCACTTTTCCTTTATTTATTTATTTATTTATTTATTTATTTACTTATTTATCCATTTGTATCAATATGCTGTCATGTATGTTTTATACTTTAGATTGTATGTAATTCAATAAAATGCTACTAATTTTTTTTTTTTTTTGCTCAATTTTTTCTTGCTTTGACCTTGAGATATTTTTCAGGTTGGCTCCTATCTTCCTTTACATGCTTCTACCATTGTGTTTTGCTTTGACTTGGGTGTTGTTGTTTTCTTTTGTTTTGTTTTGTTTTTTTGAGCACTTTCTTATTTTCTGGCACTAGACCATGCTTCAAGCTCACCTTGTATTTTCCTTGACCTAACTCTAGAATCAGCCATTTCGCGAAGGAGCCTTGGTTCCCTTTATTGGAGATTAGTATTTAGAAACTAAGATATGAGTGCTGGGCACATGAATCAATAGGTTTTTAAAGCACACAGAACAAAATTATGCAACACAAAATGTTTTGTTAGACTTTTTAAATTATACAAACACCAAGGTTAGCCAAGTTCAAAGTAATTTTGAGTTCATCAGTTTGCATTGAATAGCATCTGGTTGGTTGTACTTGGGATAATAACCATTACTTATATTTTCTGCAATGATTTTATTACATGGAGACCATAGGTTAATGGGACAGAAGGGGAAGAGTGTAAGAACCCTGGGTGTCAGTGGGAGGGGAAATGTAGTAACCAAGGTCAATGGAGAGAAGGTACTCTCCATGGGGACAGCAAGGTTGCCCCCTTCAGCTGTCATGCATATTACCTTTTTTAGACAGGGCTAGCCCTCATTAATGCAGTGGGGATATTTATAGGCAATTCTAGGCTTGTCCAGGGAAACTAATCAATTAAAATTTTGGCTTTTAGCCTATATTAAATTATTAGTTACTTTTCATTAGTATCAGGTGGTTAAGACAAAGAATCAGTTTACCAGTAAAGAGCAAGTTATCCTTACTTCAGCTCTACTATGAGAGTCTTCTTTGTTTCGAGCACATCTCTCAGTCATTCAGCATTTCTGGTGTCACAGTAACGTATCTGTTGGCCTGTGACTCAGGACCATGTTGCTGAGTGTCGAAGGAGACAAAGAAGAAGGCTCTGCAACTTGCAAGGTGTGTGAACCGGGACAAATTATTTCCCTTTTTAAATCCCCAGATTCTCTACTTGTAAAAAAAAGATCATAACAATAATATTTAACTCATAGAATTGTTGTGGGGATTAAATTAAAGAATGTTTGTTAAGTGCTTAGTAAAATATCTGGCACATAGTACGTAATAAGAACCAATTTTCATAGCTATATGAGAGAGAGAGAGAGAGAGGTCACAAGCAGGGGAGGGGCATAGAGAGAAGGAGAGAGAGAGAATCCCAACCAGGATCCCCACTGTCAATGCAAAGCCCAACGTGGGGCTTGAACTCATGAACTGTGAGATGATGACCTGACCTGAGCTGGTCATCAAGATGATGACCTGAGCTGATATCAAGAGTCGGGCACTCACCTGAGGGAGCCACCCAGGCACCCCCTAGGTACAATTATTAAGGTTAATTTTTTTTTTCCATCTCAGGGGTTCGTGTTATGTTATAGGGTATGTCATTTTGGTCTTCCTGGTCATTTTGGTTCCTGCCTTTTGTGCTTCCTACGAAGATGTGAGGGCGTAGTGCTCATCTTTCCTGGGCGGATAAGGTGGAGGCTCTATGCCCTTCAGATGGACTCTCCGATGTCCCTCTGCCCCTTTCTGCTGACAGGAGCCACGAGTTCTCCCAAAAGTCAAATACTGAACCTGAATTTTATGCAGAAAACATCCACTGATCCTTCAAGATGAGTTACTGTATAGTTTTCAAAATATCATGTGACTAGGCTTAAAATTCAGTCCATTCTTCCATAGCAGTAATGTCCAAGGATGGAGGTGGGTGAGATTTTCTAGATGGTCAATTTGAGCTGCTACAGTTCTAACATTTACGATAGCTACGGTTCTATGGGTTTTCTTCTGTTATAGGATAGTAACTCACTATGGTAATAAACACAGAGAAATATCTTGCTTTTTTTCCCATCGCGTCGGAAAGCTTATGGGTTATTTTTATCTTTTTATATGTTCCGTGTATATATGTGTGTGTGTGTGTGTGTGTGTGTGTGTGCGTGTGTAAACATTTATGTGTGTGTGTTTCAACATCTTCTAGTCCACTCTTAAAACCTTTCCACTTTTTGCCTTAGGAACTTTGGCTGGTATTGTAGGGGTGATGGGTCTGAGAGATTTGCAACGCCCTCAGGTAGGTCTGCTCAGGCTGCCTCTTACACATGCTAAACACGCTTTAAATCCTGAGAGCGAATGAATGCATTGAGTAGCTATCCAATCCACATTCCGTCTGAAAGTGTTTTACTTTAACATGTTAGATTCAAAGAGACAACTGCTCTCTGGCCTAGACAATGTCAAATAAATTATATGCTTGAACCTGCCACTTGTCAACAGCTCATTTGAGTGTCGTACAAGCTCCGCCATATAGTCTCGAGAGGAAGCAAGCACTTCGAGTCCATTCTTCACTTCTAGGAGGGCACCGTGGGTGTCCTTTGAGAAAACAAAGAAACACGATTCCATTTGTTATCTTTCAGATTTTCTCTTTAATCTAGACATATGCCAGATTCTAGAAGGAAAAGTGCTAGTTGCCTTCTAGGTTACTGATTGAAAGAAACATTTCCCAAATCGAACCAAACTGGCTTAAACAGGCAAAACTAATATACGATACTAGAAGTCAGGATCGTGGGGAACGTCTGGGGGGCATCGACTGGAACAGGACATCAGTGGTCTTCTGTGCTGAAACAGGTTGTTTCTGGACGTGTGTGTTCATTGTGTGTTTGTGTTCATGGGAAAATCCATCAAGCTGTGCGCTAATTATTTGTGTGTTTCACTGTAGGTATGTTATGCTTTATTCAAGAGTTTACTTTTGTGGTAAAACTAGGCAGTGGAACATTATTCAGCACTCCAAAGAAATGACCTATCAAGCCATGAAAAGACATGGTGGAAACTTAAGTGCATATTATTTAAATGAAAGAAGCCGACCTGAGAAGGCTATATACCACGTGATTCTAACAATATGACATTCTGGAAAAGGCCAAAAAAGCCCAAGAGGTCATAAAAGGATCAGTTGTTGCCAAGAGTTAGGGGGCAGGGAAGGATGAACAGATGGAACACGGGATTTTTTTTTTAATGTTTATTTATTTTTGAGAGAGAGAGAGAGAGAGACAAAGCATGAATGGGGGCGGAGCAGAGAGAGGGACACACAGAATCTGAAGCAGGCTCCAGGCTCTGAACTATCAGCACAGAACCCGATGCAGGGCTCGAACTCATGAACCATGAGGTCATGACCTGAGCCAGTCAGACGCTCAACCGGCTGAGACACCCAGATGCCCCATCACAGGGGATTTTAAGGCAGTGAAATTATTAGAAGATAATTTCTAATCTTGTGGATAGATACCACAAGGGTGGATACTTATCATTATATAGTTGTCCAAATCCATGAACGTACAACCTCAGGAGTGAACCCTAGTGCAGAATGTGGAGTTTGGGTGATAATGATGTGTCAATGTAGGATCATCTATCATGACAGAATTACCACTCTGATGGGGGATGTTGATAACGAGGGAGGTCTGGTGGGGGTAGGGGGGCAGAGGACATGTGGGAAATCTATGTACTTTCTACTCAAGTTTGCTGGGGATCTAAAACTGCTCCAAACATAAAACTTATTTTTTTTAATCATGCCCACACACATACACTTTACTTTTAAACCAGAGGCTTTCTTTCTTATCTTAAATAGAATTGCCTACTCGTCATCTCCCAAACATCTAGGTCATGCTGTACAATGTGTTAGGAGGGGGATGGGGAGAGGGTAAAAAGAAGCCAATCAGTAACTCTTTTTGGAGTGCTGACCTATTAGAAGTGAACAGACATCTTCTTTTTTAATTTGTAAGTGTTTATTTATTTTTGAGAGGGAGAGAGAGAGAAAAGAGAGAATGAGAAGGGGAGGGGCAGACAGGGAGAAAGCGTGGGGCACAGAGGACCCCAAGCAGGCTCTGGTCGGTCAGCACAGAGCCCGATGCGGGGCTCGAACCCATGAACTGTGAGATCATGACCTGAGCCAAAGTCGGACGCTTAACTGACTGAGCCACCCAGGCGTCCCAGACATCTTTCAAAATAAGCATTATTTTGCTATTGAATGGCTTACTAATACTTGTTATTCAGAGCAAAAGATTGGGTCAAATCAACATGTCTCTGTATGAATTATTGGATACAGAATCCCCAAAGCTTTATTTGCTTTGTAATTATTTAACATAGTTTTAAATTGCCTGGAAGACAAAATGGACAAGGAAGTCACTACATATGCACACGATCTTGAGCTCTTATGCCTAGTGAAATGTCGGGAAACTTGAAGACCTATTTTTAAGAGCTGGTGGGAAAATGTAGCAGATGAATTTTACTGTGGGTGAATTTTGATGGAGTATGAGCCATTAACTCTTCATTCATTCGTTTAATATGTACAAATGCATAGTATATGTCAATTATTGTAGAAAGTACTGGGGTTCCCGTCCCAAGAACTCACAACCCTTGGGGAAAGACAATAACCGACTGATAATAGCGATAGATTATGATATGTACGATGACAGGGCCGGGTGTTCTGAGAGCCATTGGGCCCCTGAACTAAGCTGGGAGAGAGGTCTTGACAAGCCCGTGGGGGGGTGATGGCAGCCGACGTGGGCCTTGGCGTAGAGAAGGATCTGGGGGTAATTGCAGGCTGTTCCCTCAAAATACCAGAGCAGAGGCCTAATGACTTTGCGGGCACGCAGTTGATGAGAAGGCAGGAAGTCCTGAAAACCAGCAAGTTCCCCTGTGTGTGGCTCCAGTCGGTTCAAGAAAGATACAGAAAAGCTGGAGACGTGTCAGAGAAGAGTAATTCAAATACGAAAAGAGATTAAGTCCCCTTTGGGGACACTGCATATTTCAAAGTATGAGTCCATCGCTCGGGCTACATCTGTATATTTGACCCCTCCTCCCCACTTCCTCCCACCCCCCCCACCCCAATTACCAGTTGTTGCTGCTGCTGTTGCTGCTTCAATTACCCACGGGTAAATATCAGCTAGCTGCGACTTTGTTTATGCAACGTTCTGGGAGAAGTCATCCGTGGGTCAGGTCCTAGTGGCAAGACTCATGTTGATCTATGTGGTGAAGAGAGGCTGCAATCGGAAATTTCAGGTTTGAAATCTCACGTCCATCTGAATGTACCATGCATCTCATGATGTTGTGCTAGAATAAAAGGAAATTCATGCTGTTTTTAATCTGACGCTTTTAAAATGAAGGTGTCAAGGGGAGATTTGGGTTACATTTTATGAACACCACGGAGAAGAAAGCTAACCTGTGTTTCCACGTGGCACAACTCCAGTGGTACCATGCATCATTTGCATAATGATCAGCACTCCCCGGCCACTGCAGTATGGCGCCCCTGGAGATGGCACGCATTTGGGTAGCAAATCTCAGGATCCTAGCACTGCGGCAGCTATTGAAGCTGCGAAAATATAAATTTAAGATAGATGAAATAATTTCTATCTAAGAGAAAATCCTAGATCTTAGTTTCTGAAAAAGTGTGCAGGCTGAACATATAAATAGCACAAAGTAAACAATGATCATATTGGAGGATAGCCCAAAGAATAGAATAAATACCCGTGATTCTACAACGATAATAATAAACGATGGTCTAGATATAGAAGTAGGAAGGAAGAGACAAATCTTGATACTTTCTCCCGTTGAAAGGGGAGTTTATGAATTCTCTTCCTCTGAAGTGTGCGTGGACTTAGTGAGTCACCTCCAAAGATTAAAATGTGAAGGATGACCAATAAAAACTCCACAGTGGAGAAAACCGGCAGACCCAACCTTAACTAAGTGGTCAAGGTCAACAACACCAGTGATAAGCCACGATGACATCATGTGCCTTTAATATGACGTGATGAGGTGGGCACCTTGCCCTTTGGTATTTTTTCCAGAACCTCACAACTCTAGTCCCACGTGAGGAAAACATCAGAGAAACCCAAATTGAGGGTCATCCTACAAGGTATTTGACCAGTGTTCTTCAAGACTGTCAACGTCATGGAAAACTGGCAAGTCTGAGAGACTCACGGGTCAGAGGACACTAAGGTGACCTGACAATTAAATGCAATATGGTATCTCAAATGTTATCCTGGAATAGAAGAGGGGCATTGGTAGGAAAACTGGTGAAATCCAAGTAAAATCTGGAGTTTAGATAATAGGTCTGCAGCAATGTTAATTTCTTAGTCTTGACAAATGTACTTTGGTTATAATAAGATGTTAAAATTAAGCAAAGATGAGTGATGGTCATACAGGCTATTCTATGCCGTTTTTACAACTATCCTGTCATCTAAAATTATTCCAAAATAAAAAGGATATTTGAAATACATAAATAGATTCTAGAAGTATTTAGTTGGGTTAGTAAGTGATGGATCCACCAGGTGGACATTACTGGAAGCCAGAGGTTTTGATGCAAAGCTTTTAACTTTGGGGTATTTACCAAGATTCGAAATCAGCCCAATCTATCACTTACTAACATACGCTCTTACACAATTTATGCTCTTTCCCTGACCTCAATTTCTACATCTTTAAAAACTTGAATACCGCTATCTACTTTATCGGATTAAGTGGCTTAAATGAGATAAGGTATATAAAGTGTTTAGCATAGAGCCTGGCATGTAGTAGGCACTTAATAAACAGTGCTTTCCTCCTTTTTCATAATACCTATCTTAAGCAATCACTAGCAGAGAGGACATTAAGTTTTTTTGTATGATATAACTAACCCCAAATGACATTTTTTATAGAAGAATATTTGACCTGTAGGGAAAGAGATCAACACAAAGAGGTTTAGTCTTTGAAAAAAAACCTTTTAGTAAGACAGACTGAATATACACACAAATTTCATTTAAAATGTAAGTGGAAATGAACAGAAAACCAACTGAATGATGACATGTCAAAGACATGCATTGAAAAATAGACTAAGTCAAAGAAAGCTTCCCGGAGGAGGTGAGACTGGGACACAGAAGGGAGGGATGCGTTGGTGCAGGTCTTGGGGAGGATCACGCCGGAGGACGGTGAGTCGCTTCTGACGCAAGAGGTCTTAGGTGCTTGGGCCGATACCCCGTAGACAAAATTGCAAACAGTTGAATGTCACCCTAGTTTTTTTTTCTCTTCTTTAACAAGGGCCTTCCTCAGTCCCACCCTGATCGGGCCTTTCTCTCCCCTCTTAGTCTGAAGATCTCTCTTGCCACCTCCCACCGCCAAGGACCATGCCCCGTGGAAAGTTATTTTGCTTTCAAAAGCCATTCCACACGCAACCTTCCAAGATCTCTGGCCATTCATCCCAAATTATCAGCCAGGTATCCCATTCCCCAGGGCTTTTCTGAACGTTGGAAACTAACCTTCCTCAGGAATCCCTGGGAGTGGGTGACTATGCTTTCCTGTGCAGAGAGCACATATCTTAAGTTGTTGTTTTTGTGTTGACCTCCAAGCGTGATTTAAGCAGACCTTTTAGCCACTGTGGTATAGCCAAAGGAAAAAGCTTTTGTGCAGGGACCAAATGTCATGTACGCACGGAGTCTGGCTGAAGCCTGGATGGAAGAATGGAGAAGTGATGTGGTTAACGACAGCAGGAGCCAGGGAGGGAGGAAGAGAACAGGGGCAGGAAGTGAGTGGAAACTTAACCAGCTAGTGAGTGGAGCTCACCCAGAGGAGGCTTTCCCCACCTCAGCACTAATGACATCTCGGGCTGGATAATTCCTTGTGTGGGGGGAGAGGCTGTCTTGTGCACTGCAGGATATTCAGCAGCGTCCCTGGCTTCTACCCACTAGACGCCTGAAGTATCCTCCAACTTGGGACAAGAGGAGACGTCTCCAGATATCACCAAATGCCCCCTTGAGAACCACTGGGTTAGAGGGTCAGGCTGTTGTCACTGTGGGTGTTTGTCTATTTGTTCTGCGGATAACGTGGAGGCAGTTTCTGACAAGATATCCTGCTCAGCTAGGCTGTTTCTTGCCTAGGTAGTTTTAATCGTATAATCTTAGTTGATTGCACGTACTCATGTTTTTCTAGGTAGAACTAGTCAATAAAGAGGCGTGAGGCAATTGGGGAGCCTGGCTGGCTCAGTGGGTTAAGCATCTGAGTTCAGCTCAGGTCACGATCTCGAGGTTCGGGAGTTCAAGCCCCGCTTTGGGCCGGTTGCTATCAGCGCAGAGCCAGGTTCAGATCCTCTGTCCCCCTCTCTCTCTGCCCACCCCGCACTCGTAGTGCTCTCTCTATCTCTCAAAAATAAACATCTTTTTTTAAAGAGGAGTGAGGTGCTGGCAGCTTTCCCATGCTAACGGGAAAGTAATCACACAAGACCTCTCGTTATTTTCCTCCCCAGAAGGGAGAGCTCCTGGCTGCCTCGCGGGTGTGGACGAGCTGTGTGTGGAAAGGACTAGAGATATGTCCTGCTAAAGCAGGTCTTTGCTTTGGTGTGGGGAGTTTCCTGAAAAGCATTCTCCACATCTCCACGGAGGACAAACTGTAACCTGGTAAATCGAGGAGGAAAACACTCAGATTTTGCAGTGAACAAGCAGACTCGGATTGGGGGACGACACAGGTTTAGGGACATGCTTATCCTTTGCTACTGAGATCGTGACGTTCTCATAAACAGCGGACTCTCTCCTGCCTGGGGGACAGGATGGGGCATCAAAATGGAGCCATGGCCACAGCATCCCTCCGTGGGTTTTCTCTTGCCAGTTATCATCTTGTCTTCCTTTACCCCCATCAATATCCAGGAGACCTGTCTGTGAAGTGGACTATGAAAAAGTGGCAGGACACTTGGAGATCTGGGGAAGAATTTTCAATTTATTCGAATTCTTGGCAGGTAATAACTATGGTAACACCTACCACCCTATCTCCTAGTGACCTCTGTCCACCTTTTATGCCTTTCTTCTTCTTGTTCCCTATCTCTTTTCTTTACTATTGTCACATTATTTATTCAAGAGATAATTATTCAGTGTCTATTACATGCAGAGCCCGCCAGACCAAGAACGGCCAGTACCCAGGGACTCTGGGCTGCCCTCCGGCCACCAGGTGGGACGGGTCACCGGGGCAGGTGGTAGCGGCTGGAGAGGGAGGAGTCCAGGTGAGATGTGCAGAGGAGGCTGGCCACCGGACGTGGGCAGAAACCCCAACCTCAGTTCTTCAACCTGAGCTGGGGCCCCTGAGCTCTAGCCCCGCTATGGGGAAAAGGACCTGACAGGGACCCCTCCTAAAATAACCGAAGTCCTAGGCAACTTATCCCTGTACAGACTGAGCAGAACAAACCAGATCCCAGTGACCAGGACTGGGTGGGGCCAGTGCCCAGCTGGCCGAGACCGCAGCTCCCTGCCCGGGGTCAGGACACTCTGGCCAGAGGTAAAAGTCCTTCCTGTTTCTGCCCCTGCTCACTAGCCGTCATTGGGGCTGATTAATACTGAATTCCATCAGCTCCTGGCCTACGCTTCCTCCCATTCCATTGGGTCGGGAACAGGACTGGCCTCGAGCCTTCAGGAACGCAGCGTTCAAGTGTACCCTTCCCTTCAAGGTAGAAGAGGAAAACGGTGTGGAACAAAACGGGAGAGAGAAAGAACACTGATGGCTTGTGATTCTCAAAAAAACTCTGCTGTCTAGCTCACCTGTGTCCTTACAGATGATTCTTGGGTCATCCCGTGCGCATGCGCGGGGGCGCGCACGCGTGCAGGTGCGTGTGAAGGGAAGGGCTGGAGTGATTTGTCCTCGGTTCTCGGGAACGGGTGTCCTTGCCTTGGGGTCCATGGTGGGCTTCAGGAAGTCTGTGACTCTGTAAAACGATACGCACCGGTGAATTTTCTTGTTCTTCGCAAGGAGGTCGTCAGCGCCCCCCGGATCCCCAGTGCGATGCGTGAGCCTTCATGCCGAGAGACACAGCTCGCTGGGAAGCTGATGTGTGACCGAGGGAGGGAGGCCTCTCTATTCACATCGCCGCCTTTTTCAGGTTCTCCCTTTGCAAAAGCCCCCGCCCCTCCCCCACTGGCTCCTGCACCCAGGTATTCTCTCACAAATCCATTTTAGAACACAGGGGAGTGTAGACCCGTAATCCAGAGTCTGTTTCGATTCAAACAACACTGAGCCCTGGGACACTATACCAGTGCTTTCCCTTTAAGTTGTCTTCAATGTCACAAGTGTCCTGAGAGCTAGGTGCTATTCCTCCTTTTACTAAGAAACTGAGACTCAGAGAGGTACAGTGGTTTGCCCAGAGACGCACAGCAAGTCAGTCAATACCGTGCTGAGATGCAAACGTTTCCGTCTGATGCCGAGAACGGGCTGTCTTTCCACCACCCCGGGGATCCTGCCAGGCTGGAGCAAGAAGACAGAGACCACAGCGACCAGAGGTTTGTACCAGATGGGTACTTCCTCGTGACCACCAAAGTCCCCGCGTCTCCTTACAGCTGCTTTTAACCAGTATGGAAACTGAGGCCAACAAGAGCCATTGTCAGCCGTGTCAAAAAGTGCAGAGAGCGGGTTTCTCCATCTTTGTTTCTTTCTCCCGAGGCCTTTAAACAAATGACAGTGATGGAGAACGGTTATTAAAAGGAAAAATCCAGTGCACAAAAATCTGCCTTGATAATCTCGGAGTTGACTTTCTTGCATCTCGTGGGGCTTGCAGGGATCCAAACGGGCAGTCTACCCAGCTGGGAATTGAGGCCATTAATCAGATTATTCAAGGTGAAAAACACCATTGCTTCTATTACCTGGAGACTTCAGGCATTTTGTTTTTCTTAAGAGACGGTTTCTTTGGTCTGGCTTATCTGGCTAATCCCCTCTTCCTCAGCTTTGTTTTGCTCACTGTCACTCTGATCACACAGGAGCTGATATTTTCGCAGCAAAACCATAGACGAATTTTGTGTGCGTGGGGCGGGGGGGATCGTGCCGTAAAAAAAACAATTTTCCGCAGGGCAAGGACTTCTGTTAAATAGGCTTTACACACACACACACACGCGCAATTAGGGATTCTTTCGCTGTGTGCAAAGAGCATCTGTATTTTTATCTATAGACTTCAAGGCTCCTATCTCCTCATGTAGGAACGCTGCATAATATAAACATAGGTCATGTTTATGATCAGCTCATTGTGCCCCTGTTCGGCGATCGCTCTCTCTCTCTCCCTCTCTCTCTCTCTCTCTCTCCTTTTCTGCCTCCCGCCGTTCATCTCTCTTTCGCTGTTCAGTGCTTCGGAAAGCCCCGACAGGTATCTGAAGAGCGGCGGCACCCCAGTTAAGTCCTCGTTCTGCGATGCGCTCGCAAGACGCGCGAGGCCAGCGCCGCTCAGTGATCTCCTTGCCAAGCCTCCCTCTCCACCTTCCAGTCCCCGTTCCGGGAGCCTATTAAATTAATGAGATAGAAGTCCGTGCTGCCGCGGTCGACGTGTTATTCGCGTACAGAGCCAGTGCTGGTGCAGTGTGCCTGTTTACTCTCCTGGGACCTTTAATTTCCGCTCCTCGAATGAGCTGCGAAGCTGTGAGGCCTGGCAGCTCTCGTTCTCGGCACTCTGTGATGCAGATAATGAGGGTACTGATAGGAACCTAGGAGGCTGGGATGGCTCCAAGAGCAGCCATGGTCTGATAACGCTCTCTGCCAGCGGTGTCACGGCGGAACCACTATCATCCCTCAAGGAACGGTTCATCTTTATGTGTAATACAGCAGCTGTCACCTAAATGGCTAATGGGGAAGCAAAGTGGAACCTTCGTGCCAGTAATCTTGGCCACTTACTAATTCTAAAGGTATCGCACCGCAGCGTCTCCTGCAAGTTCGAATAAAAGCTCACTTGCAGGTTTTACGTTGTCTGTGGCGGAGTCTAGGTAAATTGAGAAATCGGCGGCGATGCGCCTGCAGATCTAATTTACTATCGTTTGAATGGCCAAGTAATTAAAATGTATTATAGGTGGAAGATACTGGGACGGTGGAGTGCCTGCGTTTAAGAGGAAGATTTATTGGACTCGCGGCATCCACTGTGAACCTTCTACAGCCGCATTAGCTAACATCTGTTGGAAAATGTCAGGATGCGGGGCTGAAGACACGCACGCAGGATGTATGCTTTCGTGAGCTGGAACAACAAACCGGAAGCATGGGCAGCCCTTGCAAGTTAAATTAATTAGCGATGGGACCTGTGTCTGCGCGGGCACATGCCTGCATGCACGGGGCGGGGGTGTGCGTGTGGCTGTGTGAAGGGGCACGCGTGTGTGCACGTAGGTACACACAAACACACGTCCTTCCTAATTAACATCCAACCCCTGCCGAGCAGGAACTGAAGTCTGATTGGATTTAAGGAGCAAGGTAATAATAATGGGACAGTTAATACAAACAATGTCTGTGTTGACACTGGCCCATTAGTATTTCCTGGCAGATTGTTTTGTTTGCTTTGCCTAAGTGCACAAGATTATAGGAGGTGATTTAGTAGGCCAGGGCGCTGGGTTCTGAAGGCGAGCCAAGCTAATTTCAATCGCACCTACAACCAGACTGTTAATCTTTGGGGAGTCACTGCACCTGGGCTGGCAAAGGTTAAGAGGCGAGAGATTCTAGAAGGCACAGATACGGCAATCGTCCAGGGGAAGGGGGTAGAGATAGGAGGGGCCCGTAACTCTCTTAGAGGATAAATCGGTGGACGTTTCGAAACCTGAAAAATACGCTGGTGGATAACTGCCAGATATACCACCCAAACAAACACAAAACACGCTCCAAGAACATAGTGGTCGGGCGGCTGTCAAGAGTGCTTGCTAACCCATGAAAGATTGTCAAATGCGCACGAAGTGTGTTTAAGCAACACCACGTGTTGCAGCCAACTCTCCTCATCACTGAGCGGTTTGGGCGTACTGTCCAACTGAGGCTCGCCAGGAGAAGAATAACCAGGTGGGACGGGGAAATGAGGTTCTGAACGGTGTTTGACGTTCCCACCTCACCTCTGCCTTCCAAATCGCCAGGCTACCCTCCTCCGAAAACTCTGCTCAAAGGTGAGCCATGCAAATGAGAAACTCCAGTGCTGTAACCCACTTCCCTCCACAGGCTGATCTTCCCCGGCTGAACCCATTCAGCGTGGCGCCCAGGCTCCCGGGCGTCGGGGTCCACGGGTGTGAGCGTGTGTGTCTGTGTGTGCGTGCGTGCGTGGTTCGGGCCCCTCGAGATTCTACCATATTCATATTCCTCTCAGAGGACGCAGTGACAGCTGATCGTCTTGAATGAATATGTAGTTTTAAATAAGGTTTTGAAAAGCACCCTCTGGCTTGTGATGTCTGAGCCAAAAACAGGTATTGACACAAGTGTTGGAAACATTTGCTAACACCTGCAGTCTGTCTCCTCAGTCATGTGTCTCTCGGCAAGGAAGAGAGGCGAGCACAGCAGAGTCATCAAAAAATGAAGCCGGCAAGGCAAAAATGAAAACATTTGCTTTTGCCTAATAGAATAATAACACGGTGGTCAATGTATGTTCCGATTGGTAAAAATGTCTTCGGTAGTCATTAGAAAATTATGAATCACCAAGAGCTCTCTGGGAGTCCTTACGGATATAATTAATAAGCTGTCCGCAAAATCCAACCAAATTTAGCCTTCATGAACGTCCTCTTAATGTCGGATGTCATATTTTAGGTCAGGTCTTTAATTCACTGCCGTTTCTGTGGAAAGCCCTGTGTTAGTGTTTTGAAAATCATGGAAAAAATGGCTTTTCCGACGTGGAAGTTTGAACGTCAATATTGGCAGCATTAAAAAAAAAAAAAAAAGGAAGCTAACATATCAAATGTCTGACTCCTTCTTCCCTCATTTATTCCAACCAAAGGTTTTGTTCCACATAGAGCACAGAGGTAATGATCAGGCATCTGTTGCCATAATACAGCGAACTGGGGAGGACTAAGTACGTGCAATTCAATAAAGTATATTTAGCATATTTTCATTGCACCAAATATCAGCTGATCCACCTCTTATTAGTATAAATGGCATAGATTAGTGTCAGGCATTTTCAACAGTGAAGAAATTACAGGAGTCTGCAAGGCTCATTAGGCTCTGGCTGCATGTTAACGAGGGGCCAGGCCTTATTAATAAGAAGAGGAAAAGATAAAAACTCAGCTTCGAGGAAAATAAAGGAACAGAGCCCTCCTTTAAAAATTCTCCGGGATTTAAAAGCGAGAAGGCTGCACGGGGCGATTCCTTTCCTTCCTGATTTCCCAGACATTGGTGACAATGGGTATTTTCCTTGATGGAATTATTTATTTTTGCAAAATGTATAAAATATATGTATTTGCATATATATGTGTATACATATTGTGCCGAAAACTATGTTATTTTACTGATTTTACTTTATTTATTTATTTCTGTTAGAAGCTATGTTATCAAACATTTTCTTTTGCTTTTGGAGAGCTGCTCTGGGGTCTGAGTTCAGGGGGGGCATTTCAGTCTTCTCTGCCTTCTCCCACACGGTCAGTCAATGAAGGTGGGAAGTGACCTGCCCACAGAAATCAAAGGATCTGTGTCTCCTCCCAGCTTCCCCATCTCACTGTGTTCAAAAATCTGAATGGCAGTACTCGAAAAGCCATCCTTCCTCGGAGAGGAAAAGAAGAGGCTTTCCAGGGTGTTGATAATCCAAACAGGGCTGATGATGGCTTTCTGTTAACCCAAAGCTCCTCGTGATGAATTCTGCTTGGAGAAAACCAGCTCCATGAGTAGCCATTTTGTCTCAATGGTGAGAAATTAATCAATATAGGCTGACTCCTTTGTACAGGGAGTATAAGAGCTACACACAGAAGAGTAAAACTTAGGGTCTTGGCTAGAGGGTGCGTTGGTTCAGAACTGTGTCATACCGAAGGCAAATGAAAGCCCTCCCGGCTCAGTACACGCGATGAGATGATCTTGAGAAAGGGAGAAAGAACAAACATAAGATATTTCTCAGAGTCTTTAAAATGTATATATATCATATTCACAATGGAGCAATTCCACCGCACAGCTTTTTATTTAGTTTTTAATGTTTATTTATATTTGAGAAAGAGAGAGTGCGAGCGGGGGAGGGGCAGAGAGAGAGGATGACACAGAATCCGAAGCAGGTTCCAGGCTCCGAGCTGTCAGCACAGAGTCCAACGAGGGGCTCGAACTCACCAGCGGTGAGATCCTGACCTGAGCCAAAGACAGACACCCAACCGACGGAGCCGCCCACACAAGCACCCCTACTGCATAGCTCTTTAAAAGCAACAGCAGAATAAATGTAAATAATGCAAAATTGAAAACCGCCCACATTTTGCACTTCTGTAGTCTTTCAGTCACAAATATTTCCATGTTTCTTTCAGGCTAAGTTGTTACAAAAAGATAAGTTTTTACATTCAAGGAAAGACAGCTAAAGCAATAGTCTATTGTTGAATAGTCAACAGTAATTAATTTAGAGTTTCTGGATGTTTTGAATAATCCTGCAGTACCTTTATGCCTAAAACTCCCATTTCTTTTCTACCCTCTGGTGTCCACTCTGATTCACCTTTTGATTTTTCCCACTGTGTTCAAAATGGAAGTGAAATGATCATCAATCTTGAGGTTCGTTTTGAGCCAACATTACTCCAGTGTCGTGATGCCAACACAGAAATGTTGGGAATCTGGGCACAGAGTGGTGGGTTCCGTCTACATGCTACCTCCTGAAACTGGTCGAGTGCTTGAAGCAGTAGTAATTGTCATCTTAGTCCGCATTATTCTTTTTTAATTTTTTAATGTTTATTTTTGAGAGAGAGAGAGACTGAGACAGAACGAGAGGGGGAGGGGCAGAGAGAGAGGGAGACACAGAATCCGAAGCAGGCTCCAGGCTCCGAGCTGTCAGCACAGAGCCCGACGCAGGGCTCAAGCCCAGAAACCGCGAGATCATGACCTGAGCTGAAGTCGGATGCTTGACCGACTGAGCCACCCAGGTGCCCCCTGCGTTATTATTATTTTTTAAAATAATTTTTAAAAAGTGTTTTTTCTACTCCACCTAGCCTGTTTTCACAGACCAAGAATCGGTTGCAAATTACTGCATATATGCCATTATATGTTTAGAAATATTTCCCTCTAATAAAATTCTGTGTATATACAAAATTATATCCTCACATATTTGACTATAACCTTTTAGAAATGCCGGTTTTTAGGCACTGGATAAGAATTGTCTCAAATAGTTAAATCAAACTGCTAGGAAGCCAATTTTTTTAAATAACTCCACGAATGTGTCCATTTTAACTATACCAGCTTCATCAAGGCAACTGCTGTGCAATAATGCCGCAAAAGTTTCTCACAACGTGAAGGAAGTAACTGTTTCTCTTTTCTTTCTAATCTATAATATGGAGACACAGAAATATTTTCTGACCGTCATCTTTCCAAGCAGGCTTTACCGATCGAATTGGAACCCAGCTCGTGGAAACTTGGAAAAACTCAAACCTCCAAAATCCCCATCATGAAAGATCGTGTGTTTCACTTGCTTTTCCAAAGTGACAAGACGTACATTAAAAAATATTTCTCTTATTGTTACATTTCAGGCACGTTTACTGTTAGCTGCTTGGCTTCATTATGTATCATAGTCTGAATCTACAAATCAAGTATAATTAGACTTAGGGAACTGATTGGATTTCTAATTAAGCTACATTGGAAACAATGCACAATCAGTAAATACTCTGACTAGGTACATTTTAAAGAGCAACTCTTGGGCTTTTTGGTGATGACTAGACGCCAGTGTCATTAAATTTGTTGGTGGCAAGCAAATTTTAAAGCTAAAATAGAGGCAATTAGTAAAGATCTTGAAATATTTAATCACGTTTGTCCAATTAGTGTGCAATTAGGCAGTGGTGTGGCGTGGGACAGGCATTCTGCTTCAGTGCTCGGTACAGAAGGATCCCTTTGAAATTTTGCTGTTTAGTTTATTGATATATAAAAAGGAAGTTATGGTTGTAATTTCCAATTTAAAAAAAATACTGTGCAGATGGTCTGACTATATATTTAACAATGTTAAACAAATCCAAACAAGGGAAGCATGTTACCTGAAATTACGCAGCTGTGATCTGTGAATAAGCTCTGGATCATGGTACATTACAGCTGCGTTTATCTCCATCATTGAGCCCGCCAGGCATTTTACACTGGAGAAATCGGGAACCTGATAAGCTCCTCCAACAGGTCTTAAAATGACTGGCTGCCCCTTCCTTGACCAAATGCGCCCTCCCTGGTGCCCTCCCTGGAGCTCAGCTCCTCTGAGTTCCAGTGGTTTACATTTTACGCAGAGGGCTAGCCGGGAAGAGATCCTGCAAGAAATTGATTTGGTAAGTATCGATAAGTTGAACAGCAACGTTTCCCGGTATTCTCATTGCAAAGGAGTGCTCCTGTCTACTTAGCTGTATCCGGGGATGGGTCAAGGTCAATGGGAGGGTTAAGCAAAGAAGAATGCTTGCATCGCCTTGTCACAGAACCCAGTACCACTCTCTTTAGCTTTGCTGGAAAGCAAAGAGTATTTGCCTTTCTTTTCCGGATAATCTTCGGAAAGCAATATCCTTTCCATTTAAAAGAGAAGAGCTAAGGAGGGGCCCCAGGGCCCTGTGTGTCTCAGGCAGCTGTCAGACCCAGGGATGAATGACCTCAAAGATACCTGGGAAGTGTCGGTCCATGGGGTTGTCAGATGCGACAATGAGGTAATGGTAAAAGAAAACTGAGGTACATAAACATTGGTGGGGAGGAGAGGAAGGTGGGTTGGGGGACTAGGAAGAACTTTCTATGTACTCTAGTATTCTGTGGAGATTGTTTGGGTCAGAACAATGTCTCCCATTTTCTTCTGGGGTATTGACTTCATGCTCAGATTTAACAATCCAAATATCATCTTAACTGGGAAAGAAAAAGATGTTCATAAATAAATAAACTTGTTTTTCTAGACCCTGGTAACCTAATACGTGGAAATATGTTCAATTGGGGAATCTAAGGAGGGGCTTGGGGGATATAGATCCATTTCTCCTAGGTGTGCCGACCTGTCACGTTACTAGATGTAAGTGTCTTCTGCTTGGATAACTTGGAAACCAGTGAGAAGAAAATCCCCTGGGTATCCATAGATGTAGAAGGAAGAGTTCACAAGAAAAGTGCAAAAGAAAATGTCCTTGAAAAAAAGGTGAATTTATTTGGAGGATGGGATTAGCATACCCAGGAATACAAGACTTTATAATAGGCTTACTGGGATTTTAGTTTAGGGAGCCTTTATCATATTTATTTACATATCTACCTTCTTTACCTAATTTCGAAGGCATTTTTGTCTGTCTAACTTCCTGGAAGCAGGTTACAATTATCATAAGTCAAAGCCAGCTATTTTGAAACCTTTGGTTATAATTAAATTTTATACGAAATTTAATTAAGTTCTTAATTAAATTCTATCTTTAGATTTTTTTGTAAATTTGTAATTGTAAATGTAGTGAATTTTAAATGGAAAAA
Organism: Panthera tigris; assembly: GCF_018350195.1. Taxonomy (NCBI): domain Eukaryota; kingdom Metazoa; phylum Chordata; class Mammalia; order Carnivora; family Felidae; genus Panthera; species Panthera tigris. Next base: position 9,732,706 of record NC_056664.1, read on the forward strand.
AAAAAACCACAACTCAGGACATTAGGGAATAAGTTCGCCGTTTATTGTACCTGTACCTTGCTCTTGACCCTGCAGGTAGGGGATCCTAGATCATGGCTGTTGGCTGCCGTGGGTCATTGCAGGCAGGTCTAGAAGGATAATGTGTCCTCAGCCCCTTCTGCTTGCTGTCCAAGCTGCTAAGGGAGGGGAGAGTCTCTTGATTTTTACAAGGACGTGGCAGTAGGTACCTGAATGAGTTTGAGAAGTCAAATAATTTCCTGTTTGGCATAGCCCCGCTTTGTTCGGTGGTCTTTCGACAGTCTTCCTTGCCTCCTGTCAGGGTCTCTATGTCCCTGTGCTTTTTCCATGCCCCCCTCCCACAGCCTGCTCTCAGAAAGCCTTCTGGATAGGCTGAACCAGATTTAGTAAATCAAAATATAGGCTGCCCCGTTCAGTTTGACTTCTGGATAAGCAGCGAATAATGTTTTAGTATAATAAGTGTGTCTAAATATTACACGAGATATACTTACACTAAAAATTATTTGTTGTTTATCTGAAATTCAAACATAACCGGTGTCCTGTATTCAATTCAGCAACTTTACTTCTGGAACACATTCACACTAAGGTATACATAATTGAGAAGAGCATCATCTTTCACCCAAGGGCATGTATATTTTTGTGTCAGTTAGAAACTCAGGTGAGAAGCAGAGAGCCTAATGTTGAAATTTCAGGCATCCATGAAGGTACTGGTTCTCAATCTTGGCTGCATATTATAATCACCTGGGGAGCTTTTAAAATCACAATGGGTAGGCCAAAACCCAGACTAATTAGATCAAAATCTCTGAGGGTGGGACCCAGGCATCAGTATTGTTTAAGGTTCCCTAGTGATTCCAAAGTACAGCCAAGTTTATAAACCACTGAACTAGGGAAGGGTTCTCAACTATGGCTGCACATCAGACCCACCTAGAGAATTAAAAACATGTACTCATGTCTGGACCCCAACCCCAGAGGTTCTAACTTAATTGGCCTGGGTGGGAGTCTGGCATCCATAATTTTGAACCTCTCCGGGAGATAGAGAACCACTGAGTTAGAAGATGTGCAAAAGGGTCTCTTGAGGAGCGATGGGTCATCCTAATACTCTACAAATCACACCGGGGTCCTAATGTGCTCACATCTAGAGCTGTGTGCGATGCTTGGTTTCTGTGAAAAGACTCCATCTTCCCTCCATGGCACTGAATTTGTCTACTCCCCAGTGTAAATCAGGGTCTTATATTTCCAGGGACACTTAGGATGCCCCTGAAAGTTGCCTTGGGGGAAAAAAAAATCAGATGTGACTGTGAAGTATGGAAAGCATTTTTTTTTTTTCTAAAGGCTAGAATAAACTATATCCTACTGGGCCAGATGGGTAGATTAGAGACTTGCCATGAGATAAACGATTATCAGGCGATCTGGAAAAACCAACAGGAGAAAGAGATTGGACATGAAAATATGGTCAAAGGAAAGAAAAATTCCACAAAAAGATCGAGTGGGTTGGGAATGAAAATCTTAAGGATCCAATGAACGAAATTAAGCTTAGCCTGGTAGATTTTTTTTTTTTTTTTTTTTTTTGCCGCAAACCAAAACAAACCTTAAGAAATTGATGTGTGTGAGTGACAAGTGGCCACTGGGAAGGACTAGCACCTCTGGGCGAAGTTGGCTGAAATCAAACTGACAAATGCTGTTGAGTAAACTGACAACGGACAGGCGATGGGCATCGGCTCCGTATTACTTGTAACCCACACTGTTACCCAATGTGGCATCACAGCAAGACCTATTTGTTCATTTGTCATAGATTGTGCAGTTCAGAAGATGGGAACTCCTTCAAAGTACTAGCCCTGAGGAGAGAGTAACTAGGCGAAGAACGTTTGGCTGAGGTCAGATGCCAGGAAGGACACAGAGCAGGTACCAAAGCTCTGTAGGAAGAAGAGTATGAACAGATCCAAAGCCAGGCTGAGGTCAGGGTCTGATCAAGAACAGGAGATGTTAAGTCCCACTGTGTGCACGTGTGTGTGTGTGTGTGTGTGTGTGTGTGTTGAGGATCTCTGGTGAGGGTCAGCAGATGTTGAGGCATAGGTAAAACAGAAAAACTTGGAAATACACACTAAAATTATAGAGCAAGTTGCTGCACAGCTTCCTGCTGGGTCAGAGCCTCCATCCAGACTCCTGTGCTGTTCCTCTGAGAGCATGGTCCTGGGGCCAGATCCACACTTAGACGTGGAGCTGCACCACCCTGGTGTGAAACACCTGCCTTGGGCAGAGTTTCTAGGGACTGAGGCTGTCTTGCCCAGGGCCACTGAAGAAGGAGCAGCCGCCACGTCCATATTTTATGCCATGTGATCCCACCCGTCCCACAGCTGGTCGGGATAGGAGTGGGTATCCTACGACAGGACAGGAAGCCCTGGGACTGGGCCGTACCTAGAACTCTGTTCAGAAAAAGAGAAGCAGAGTCCATCAGATTTCTCTCTTGGAAATATGAACTAAGATATTGTAACAAATATATTCAGATGGTGGGAAGGGGGCTGCTCAGGGTAATCAGGGTCAGGGGAGGCCATGGAGGGGTCGTGTTTAAGGGGGTTGGAAACATTGATGAAACAAAGGCGGCTGATGATAGAAAAGAAAACGGTGGAGATACGCTGAGAAATGAGGAGCCATGGAAAGAAAAGACATAATGCCGCCTTTGAGACAGAGAGTAGCTGATCCCTGGAGCTGTGTTAATTTCTAGAGTTTTGCAGCTTGTGGTCCAGTTCCAGTCTGTGAGTATCCTTACCACAACGCTCTGTCCCCTTTTCTTGTATTCTGAATGGATCTCTGTTGCCCTAACCACAAGCATCCAATGAAAACAGAAGGACACAGAGCAGTTTGTGGTTCCCAGCGAGAAGGGCTACTACTAAATGGGGTCTTGAGAAACCGCCCCCCCCTTCTCAACACCCTGAATGGGTCACCATAGTGACAGATCTGGAGTGCCATAGCAGTGCTCTGGGCATCTTCTTGGGGGCTGTTTATTCTCTAGTTCCTCAGAGTATCCCCTCCCAGAAGCCTCCTGGCTTGTGGCTATTCTGCCAGCTCTCCCAGGCTTCCAACTATAGGTTGCTATAATTTACAGTCTCACAATATTTTAAGCCATTGTTAATTTCATCCCCAGTCCCAACTAGAATACCCATCCAGATGGTCTTGAGCAGTAACTCAAGTAGTTGTAGAGCCAACTCTTGGGTTTACATGAAAGAAGTTCACATCACCTTGACTCATCCTTTCTGTGCCTCACGTTCCTTAGCTATAAAATGGTGATCATAATCGTAACTATGCAGAATTAAATGAATTAATACACGTGAATCATTTAGAAGAGTATCCAGGGAATATTAAACCCTTAACATACATGCGCGATTATGTTGCATGCATGCCCCCCTCTTACTCTCAGGGACTTCCATTCTTTTTATAAATGCACCCACCCACTTCCCTAACTTGGATGCCTACTAGAAGGGAGGGTGTCCCTTGACCTAACACCCTGGTTATGCCGAGTACCTTCTCCTTCCGTTGCCAAACTTACTTTGTATTCCATCTTGTGTCTGGAGGGCACTTACTGTGCTTTTGGAGAGGCACCCATTTGATCATTGATTCTCTGGAAACAATCTCCCACCTTTGTTGACCAACCCATTTCGAATTCCAGTGAAAGGGAGTTCAGGCTACTCAAAGTAGGATGAATTTAGGCAATTCTACCCTCAAAGTGATCATAGACCCTCACTTTTCTCATTTGACCTAGTGGTAGACAATAAAGCATGGCCATTGTGTCAACACCCTCGCTCAGAATGAGGCAACGCTAATTGGCATCTCTTCTGGTTGTTATCTGGGCTGCTAAAAAGAGCGAAAAGCTAAACATAACAAAATGACTAACCACGACCGAGTAACATCAACAAAATAATGATGACCATTTGCTATATATACCCACCCAAAACAAGGCATTATGATGACCGCTTTCTACAAATTATCTCCTTCAGTCCTTCAATAAGTCTGTGAGGTCAATGCTTTCCATTTTATTTTTATTGATGGGAAAACTAAGGCCTCAGGAGTTTCAATGACTCTTCCAAACTGAACAGCGAGCACGTGACAAAGCCAGGATCTGAACCCAAGTCTGTCTGCCTGCGAAGCCCAAGTTCTTGGCCTCCATACTACATGAGACATGATAACCCAAGTGGTTACGACTTGGAGGTGATGTAGCATCTCCAGCCTACGTGTGTGTGAGTCCTATTCTGAGGACTTAGAAGCCACAACCAAGAGGAAAACAGGCTTTGGGAATAAAGAGGGGGATGTGGAGCCCATTTGCCCCTTCTTTTTTTTTATGTTCTGTTTTTAAGGACAGAAATAAACCATCAAGCAGATTCTCCTTTTTGGACAATTGGATTCTAAGCTAAAACATCACGGGTACGTTGGGGAAATCCAAAAGGTGTAGAACAGAGCTTTTAAAAACAAAGTAGGTCATTGATATATACTTTGACACACGGCAAGTGAATTTTATTTGGTTGTGAGAATTCTCTGTGAATTTCCAGAGGCCCCTTCAAGTAAATGATGGCCCTCTGGAGGGTTGTGAAAGCAGGCAGGGAATCTGTGTCTCTCCTCTCCCCCAGCCCCTGCCTCCTTGGTACCCCTGCTCTTGCTACACACTTTCGAGAGGGAGGGAGTGATTATATGCAGCTTAAATTTTGGTCGCAAGAGTATAGAAGACGGAGAGGCAGATAGCTTTTTTTTTTCCCCCTAAAAGAGTGATTCTTGACATAGCTCTGTGGCTTAGTCACCATGCTTCCTTCGTGAGATGCTCCCGGGGGACTGAACATGGTATCCATAAGGATTACAGTTTTTGCCAGTTCAAAACTTTTTGGTGGGGAGATTATACATCGAACTCAGGCCTTCCTACGGTCACAGCGGTTGCCTGCCAATCTTCCCAGCTGGCGGAGGACTCAGCAATTTTGATATAAAGAAAGGAAACAAGATGACTTTCTCTCTTTGCCCTCCCCTGCCTGCCCCCTCCCCCCATATTGTACACAACCATGTGGATTTGCTGAACAGGTCTGTAAAGTTAATTACACTGTGAGTGCTTGGTAACCAATGAATTGTAAATTGTGCATTATTAAAACAGCATCAGAGCTCTGACTGATCTATTATTCTTGGGGGGAATGAACAAAGATAAGAGCTTTATGTGCTTTGGAGGTCTTTCTTGCCACCATACAGCAGGCATGGAGAGGAAATATCAAGTAGTTCTTCGTTTTGTTTTGTTTGTCTGCAAGTTGGATTCAATAGAAAGAGTATCTTTTTTTTTTTTTCCTTTTCTATTATTAAACTGTTATATGTGCCCTCCCCCGCTTCTGTTGTAGCGTCTTAGTATGGTAGGGGGCACTCGGTAAATGCTATTCGGCAGTGATTGTGATAATGGGCACCCAAAACGCTCCTACACAAGCACAGTGCCGTGTCACCCGAACGTGAACAGGAGATATACGATATGACGTGGCATCGTAACCAAATAAATTGTGTTGATGTAGTGCTTCTGTGCAGCGACTCAGGAAGAATTCAGAGTAAACAGTAGGACACAGAAAATGTATCGGCTGAGTATGTATGTGCCTTGGGCCTCGTGGCTTCAGCTGAAAAAAAAAAAGACTGGAAGAAACAGTTTTTCTTGTCTCTTCCTTCTAGACACAACAGGATCACCCCTGGGACTTGCTTGTGAACCTCTCTTTTTACTGAACTATCTCCCCCATGCAGAATTTCTCAGTGTCTTTTTCCTGGCCGTGATGATTCCTTCCAGGCCCTTTACACGGTTCTCCATGGACACTTTCTCTCTCCGTAACTGACCAAGCCCGCGGTCCCTGGAAATGTAACTGCCAGCCAGCCACACTGCATTACCCTTACAGTAAGCAGGCGTTCTAGCCAAGAGTCCGAATCAGGTCCAAGGCTACCACGCGGCATTCCATGCCCCCTGCGCCGCCCCCCAAACATAAACCTGTATCAACCCACCATTTCCGGGGGGAAATAGGATGCCTCAGGACTGGGCTGTCCCTGAATGCGACGCAGGAGCAGATCTGTAACTCGTGGGGCACAGTGCAGAAAGGCAACGTGGGCCCCTTACTCAAACAATTGTGAGGAATGTCAAGACAGTGATGGCAGAGCATTGCCCGAAGTGCAGGCCCCTTCCAGAAGCACAGTCCGCACACCCAGGAGTCCGGGCGTGGAGCAGAGGGCCGTTTGCCCAGTGGTTTGGGAGAGCCCCTGTATTTTGGGTGCATTTTCATCTCCTAATGGCCTAATTGGACCTTTAGGGCACTTTCAGTATTCTTCCCGGGAGAAGACAGTGCTGCCCATTTTTCCCACTATGAGCTGGGGGGGGACCACATCTCCAAGTCTCCATGCTCAGCACGGGACTGCTATGGCCCGGAGGGGGCCCAGGGGGAGTGGTGTTCCAGCATCTAGTCTGCGAAGGCTCTGGGGGTAGGGTGGAGCTCAAAGCAGCTTGAGAGAGGCAGACAGACACGCAGAGAGATTGCCATAGAACAATGGACAGAAATCAGCTTCCTCATAGAACCTAATCTTAGACGTCGCCTCCTGGTTTTTCTGACCCTCCATTGCGGCCGCCTTCTTGTTCTCCAAAGAACGCCTGTGATTTTGGAGGAAAGACGACAATAGATTCTTTAGTTTTATTGTTAATGAGCGTATCCTCACCTGTTCCTTCATCTATGAGTTTGGCACGGGAAGTGGGGGTAATGGCCAGAGGACGTGGGGACGGAGATGCTGTTAGGGAGGGCAGGGGAAGGAAGCATCACGCAGATGGTTTGGGGGTGATGGAATCACAGCAGAGCGTAGCTGGTAGAGGGGAGCAGGGGGGGCAGGGGGACCCTGGCGCCAGTAAGCTGTACCCAGCCCAGCAGGTCTAACTTCCTACAAGGCCCTCTGATCTCAGTGTGACCCAGCCAGCTCTGTGAGGTCCTCCACTGCTGGCTGTTGTCCTCAAAGAACAGATGTGTTTAGCCGGGCAGGTGTATGGAGTGGATTCAGACATCGAGTCTTCTTCTAGATTCTTTGTCACGAGAATCTCATGCGTGCAATTTCAGGGAATGAATAGATCAGCCCAGAAGGGGCAGTGGTCTGGGTGATAAATTTGATTCAGGTAGGAAAATTAAAACGAAAACAAAAGCACAACAGCATGTCCAATCGTTCATCGACTGGTTTGTGGCTGTAGGAGATGGGTCTTGCTTTCGCCCCCAGAACACCAGCAGAAGACATCATATTCGTGGGGGTGGGGAAGCTGAAAACAGTGTTCTGATGGCGCTGGACTAGCCTTTGCTGGGCATCAGTAAACTGAGTCAGAAGGTTCCACCTGCCCCAGGACAGGGAGTGGAGGCTCCTTCAGGCAACAGGCCCTATTTATGGGTGCAGTGCGTCCTAAAATTCAAAAGAGGGCAGCAGATCACTGACACAGCCCATAGCACCAGGAAGGCATGGAACTTGAGGAACGTCAGCAGGAAAATTTGCTGGCTTATCCAAACTCTCGTCATGCAAGGGTTAGCCATGCCAGAAATTTGTGTTTCTAGAACCGTGTGTTTAACATAAAAGCAAATCATTAATGGAAGCTCACAAGCTTCGGTGTCATTGAGGGCAAGTGTCGGCCCGTTGGCCACCACAGCATTATTCAGGGACGCGAGACCTGTGATGGCAATGCCAGGACATCAGGACCCCAGGACAAGAGAAATGGCCACACAAGTGCGAGGTGGAGAGACCACCTGTACGCTTCGTGCCGGTCTGGAAGTGCCTTTGCTGAATCTCTGAAATGAGCAGGACCCACCCCACGAAGGGTGTACAATCCCCTCCTATGCAGTCCATTCCACAGAGTGTGAGACACGCAGGATGTGGGAGAAGGCGATTCTCTTTGATGTTTCTAGCGCTTCCAGAAGACTGAAAGTTCGTGATAGGAAGAACAGGCCCCAGCTCCCTGGAGATTGGGATTTCGGGGAGGCTAGGGTCACAGGGGGTAGAGGAGAGGAGAAATTTGCTGGAGGGAAAGACAGCTGAAGTTCTCAGTCTTCAACCCAATCCTGCAGAGTTCAAGTATTAGGATTTCATTCTTGGGATCACACAGTGGACCACTTTATGATCCCTTTTCCTAAAAAGTGTGGTGATCGGGTGTCGACCCCCAAACACAGCTTCACAGAGAAGTTCTTCTGTGTCTTTGGCAGGGAGTAACAGTGAACAGAAAGGAAATCTTATTTTTAAAACATACCCTGAAACAACATTGCAAGGCTTAGGAGACCTATCATAGTCTTATAAAAAAAAAATGTTTTTTTCATGTTTATTTTACTTTTGAGAGGAGAGAAAGAGCACAAGCAGGGGAGGGGCAGAGAGAGAGAGAGGGAGACACAGAATCCGAAGCAGGGTCCAGGCTGTGAGCTGTCAGCACAGAGACAAACGCGGGGCTCAAACTCATGAACTATGAGATCATGACCTGAGCTGAAGTAGAACCTTTAACTGACTGAATCACCCTGGCTCCCCTGTCACAGTTATTCTTATTTGACCTGGTTTGAAGTAATTATTTTCACCCCTGATTTTTTTCTAAAGCATTTTAAAATCATTTCAATCTACTAAGCCTCAAACTACATAAGAAATCTAGAAGAATTTGCCTCTTAAAAGTTGAACTCTATTTTTAGCATGTTTGCGGTTTCTAGAAAGAACTGAAGATGTTTTTTTACTCCATCAACAAGTTAGACTATTTAGACTGTGAAGAGTTTCCATTAAGACTTGAGAAAATGCACATGATCTTTTTTTTTTTTTTCTAAACCTAAAAATTAACAGCTGCTATCTTGCCTGGATATCCACACCTGATGCCAAAGGGTTTCCAAGAAACATGCCCTAAAACTTTGCGCTGATTTAATATTAAACAATTACTATGGAGCTGAGGAAACCAGCCCCTTTATAGATGCTGGTGAACAGAAGATTCTCTTTCTATGTATAATAATAAAAACCAGACGTGGCAAGAGTGAACAGGTCCACGGTGATTGTGCATTTCTTTGTATTCTCTAAAACAATGAAGCAGGAGATTGTTTTTTACTGGTGTTTCACATGCCACGAAGTTAGATCTGCAAATTGGTAAACAAATCGACAAGCTCCCTAATGTCCTGTAGGATCACTCGGGACTTACCAGGCTCTGGTAGGTATCCTTGGAGTCCGCTTGTGGAATCATCTAGGATGATCATGAGATCTTTCACTTTGAAATAACTCTGGATAAAAAGATTCCTTTCTCTTTTCCAGAGTAGTCATCTCTAGAGTTAAAAAAAAAAAAAAAAAAAAAAAAGTTTTGTTCTCTTAGGAACATAGCCCTCCTGAGAATGATCTCAGTACTCAAATTACAAATGCAAAAAACAAAAAACAAAAAACAACAAAAAAAAAACCCCAAAAGGTTGGGTTTACAGAAATTTTTTAAGAGGGAAATGAACTGCAAGAAAGAAAAAAGAAATACAAATTGCGTGCATCAAGATAAATGGGAGCTGGGTATATAAATCACCATATTCTCTATTGAACTTACTAAAGTAAAGGACACTATGATTTCGAACGCCTGAGCTTTGCTAGCAACTCTGTCCTTATCTTACATCTTCTTACAAGAGGCCCATTTTTACATTCATTTCCGAGCCTCGGTTTCCTTGTCAGTAAAATGAGGGCATTTGATTTTTCGTCAAAATTCTTCCTTTATGATTCAGCAAAGTATTGCAATCGACACGGCAAACTCCCAACCCTTGTTCTCTGTACCCTGTTGAATTGATCTTGGCTCTGTTTATGGCAAAGTGTAGCTACCAGAAAGTATGTTAAACATATATCATCAAAGGCATACTTTGCTAAACCTTGAAGAAATGTACAAATTCGAAGCTCTTTTCAACCTCAGTCTGTCTCTTACACACCACTTGGTCTACTGTGTATCACTCCAGTGTTATACCTCTGGTTTCAAAATTGTTTCTCAACCAGGAGAATGTTATTAGGGTCCCAGATAATTTAGCACTGACTATGGGAATTGGTGCGTAGGGTTCCTCCCCTGACCGCACCCGCAGTATCTGTCTTGGTCCGGCAGCGCTTAGCTGTGTCTCAGAACAGAGATCAAAAGGCCAACAAGCATTCTGCTTGACCATATTAACAGCGAAGTCGACAGCGGTTGAGGCCCACGTCTTAATTTCCCGTAATCCTCTGTTGTCCTCTGCCTTCTTGCCACTGAGGTTCTTTCTTGTTCCTCAGACTCCAATCTTTCCTCAAACCCTTCTTTTTCCCATCACTGTTTATGCCACTTGTGTCTTCTGTGCGCAGAGTACCTCTGGCTTATTCTGGAGAGAAAGAAATGACCCAGAAAATAGTTTCTGCATACAGAAAGTTGAAAATCAGGGTCTCCCGGAAATGTTGGCCCATTTACCGAATCCTTTGCCATCCACATTGAGGCCCCGGTTGCACAGATGCTTCTTGCTTCTCCATTTTTTGTTAACCCCATTTTCATTGCGGTTAGAGAGCACGCACATATTTAGGTCTTACAGGATGAGTATGGCAGGAAGGGTGTGAGGAAAGGAGCTAAATTATACTCAATGGCTCACATGCCTCCCTCTACAGTAGGAGCTTTGCACACATGACTCGTATAAAGACTCCTATTGCCAAATATTGAGACCTCCTCCTATAAAAGAAAGTTTAAATAAGGCTCAGAGGGGTAAAGTACCTTTCCTGAGAGCACACAGTAAGCAGCAGAGCTCAGAACGCAATTCCACAGACTTACTGATGTTTCCTTTTATAAAGCTCTCATTCAACTTTTGAAGAATTAAAGTTATTCTCTCCACTGCTTTCAAATCCATAAAAATCATATACAATTCTACTAAGGAGAAATCTGTTATATGAAACTAAGGTACCATTGTACTCTACCCCGATTTTACACGCGTACGGTATTTTAACATTTGATAGCTATCAATGAGGACAGCTCTAAGGTAAGCACAGCGGTTGGAGAAAGACCAGTTTCCTACATCATGTTATCGGTCATCCTTAGGGTGATATAATATACTGGGGGAAATGAAATATTCTTTCTCTAAATTTGTTCACCCATTAAAATAATTATTACATTAATGCAAATATATTAATTAAATAATATTAAGATATTATTACTCATTGCTGCCTGAACAGGCATGGCTTCTCCGAACATTCTTTTTGTTTTTAGCTTTTTAATGTTTATTTATTTTTGAGAGAGAGAGAGAGAGAGGGAGGGAGAGACAGAGAGAGAGACAGAGCACGAGTGGGGGAGGGACAAGGAGAGAGGGAGACACAGAATCCATAGCAGGCTCCAGGCTCTGAACTGTCAGCACAGAGCCCAGTGCGGGGCTCGAACTCATGAACCGTGAGATCATGACCTGATCAGTCGGGTGCTCAGTCGACTGAGCCACCCAGGCGCTCACCACATTGATATAATGAGATAATGTAATGATTTGGCATGACCTGTGAGAGGGTGAGAAAATGTCTTCCTGCTTGTATGCCTTTCTTCAGAAAATTTAAGATTTAACACACTAGGTAAAGCAAGGGTTGTCACGAATGTTTTGACTCAAAGAAAGATTCAAATAAGAGTAGGGAGGACTCAGCATCTTGATGGCAAACTTGTCTCAGGGACCACGCCACGGTCTCATTTTCAAAGCAGCTCCCCTTCAGAGGCATCCCCTATCGGTACTGACTTCCTTTCTCCCACTGGATATTTTTGCCATGACCTTCTGTTGATGTTATATCAACCTCTCCGCCTCACTTGATCGGAGCGCCTGCAAAATTGGAAAAGTGATGTCTAAAAGTAGGAGAAATAAACCATGTGTGTCATAACAGCCTAAGGCTCTGTAACATCTTATATTTTACAGAATGATTTCTCAAAGTGAGGTTCCCCGGAGACTTGCCTCAGATTCATCAGGGAGAAGCTACAAGACAGGTTCGTGGGTCCTACCCCACACCGGATCAATCAGAGTCTCAGTGGTAAGAGGGAGGGACGGGTGAAGTCAGGACTCGAAAAGTGAAACATCTCTCAAGATAATTTTATATATACCTAAGTAATAACCATTGTTCTAAAATATTTTCATCTATGTTACTTTCTTTGTATCTTTCAAGCCCCCTCTGCGCTAGGTAATTATTACTATACAGCCATTTTACAGATGAGGCCATTGGAACCTGGAAAAGTTGCTTGCCTGAGGGAATATAGCAGGTTGTGGAGCTCTGAGCCCGTCAGTCTGTGACCCTTCGCCACACCACGCTGGCCCTGTAGACTGGAGGGGGTTCTGGCCACAAAGATGTAGTAGCTAGAATTGCAGGTGATAACATAGGGTTAAATTCTTTCATGCGTTTGGAGCTGTATCTAAAAATTCATCACTAGACCCAAAGTCACAAAGATTTTCTTCTACATCTCCCTCTAGAAGTTTAACCCTTTCGTACCTACATTTAGGTCTAAGATCCGTTCTGAATTAATCTCTTTGAAAGGTCTAAGATGTCTGTCGAAGTTCAGTTTTTGCATTTGGACATCCAATTGTTCCAGAATCTTCTGTTGAAAAGACTGTCCTTTGTCCATTGAATTGCCTGTGCTTTTTTGTCAAAGAATTTTGAAATACTTGATGCTTGTTATAAAAGTACATTACCTCTGTTTTTTTTATTTTAAAAGGCAGACAGGGGCGCCTGGGTGGCTCAGTCGGTTAAGCGTCCAACTTCGGCTCAGGTCATGATCTGGCAGTTTGTGAGTTCAGGCCAGAGTCGGGCTCTGTGCTGACAGCTCAGAGCCTGGAGCCTGCTTCGGATTCTCTGTCTCCCTCCTTCTCCACCCCTCCCCCACTCATGCTCTTTAATAAACATTAAAAATTTTTTTAAAGGCAGACAGACCAGACCTACCTCTAATGATTATTTGCTTACGATTTGGACCCCAGCTTCTTAGGACTGAGCATGAGGCAAATTGTAGACTAGAATATATATAGACCAAGAGAAACCACGCAAGTAAGAGGAAACTGGAAAATAACCCATCCATATGAGGCTGTGGTGCTGGATTAGAGATGGAGAAACCAGGTTCTAGATCGGACTCTACCCCTCCACTTTTTAGGCTTCTGTCTTCTTCACTGGACGATGAGAGGTATGTCACCAGACATATTCCAGGTTGCTAGTCATATGAGTCTACTTCCGGGGCCCCATATCGTAGGAGCGGAAAGGAAACCTTCATGCCTACGAGGTTTTCCCATTCAGGTGGCCAGCCTGGTCCTTTCCAAACTGACTCGTGAGGATTCACTGCATTTGCTGCGGTTGATGTATCCCATGCCTCTTTCACCGATCGATGAGAACAGAGGCCAAGGGCACGCCTGCGGAGACTGATGCTACAGTCTTCCTGAGTGCACCCTGCCTGCTGCTCCCACCCCACACCCTTCCCCGCCTATGCCTGTGGGGTCCTCCTTCCTTGCCCCATGTTTTCGTCTCGAGGGGTGTGTCCTAACTCACCCCAGCTTAGGTCAGTCCTATTATTTTCTTCGGGATACAAGATCTGCTCTGCCTCTCTCCTCTCCTTCTCAATCTTTCCTTCCAACTCTCTGCCCGAGGCTGACCACACTTCCTCATCCTCAGGAACACACAGCTTGTCTATTTTTCATGTTTAAGGCGGCCAAAGGCTTTCAAAAGATAATAATGAACACCCCTCAACCGCAATTTTGAGTTGCAAAGAATTTGCTAGATTTGCTGGCACAGAGCGTTATAGGAATGTTCTTCTGGTAGTTTGTGGTCTGGAACTCCCGGGCTATCAGGGATCTACAGGGAACACAGACATGTGAACATAATTACACGATAGCACGGGTGTGTGTGTGGATGTTCTGGGGGTGAGGAAGAGAGGCGTCATATAGTTTTTGCAGAAGTAGTGAGAGATGAAGGATGGTGAGGGGTTTAACAGCCAGCCCACACTGAGAGTAGAGGTCAAGGGATGCAGACAAGGCTACCACCATATGCAAAGGAAGGGAAGCATGAAAGAGGATGTCGTTTGGGATGTGGATGGGTTAACCCTTACCCGCAGGTGGGGAAGTTAGCCTGCGTGGCTGGATGAGCAGGTGACCCTCCCTCGGGCCCATATTCCATGTTCCATGTGTATCCTTCCTGAGCCCAGGCCCTTCTTAACTCTCAGGAAATCAACCTTACACTGTCCAGACTAGGGAGATAAGCATGCTTTGCTGTGTAGGATGTACAGGACAAGACCCTAGTTGTGGCTGAATGTGTGCTTGAGGGCAGCCAGAAGTGGAGGAGAAAAAGGACGGGTCGGCAATGACATTCAAAGAACCTTTATGTCCAGGGCATGGGGGCAGGGAGAGAGCCTTGCTTAGCTCCGGGTTCTTTTTGCATTTGATGGTGCCGCTCTACGGAGGCGGCCACGTGTCACGTGTGACCGCGGAGATCGGAAGGAAGCACGTGGATTGCTATGCTCAGCCAGCAACCGCGGTGACTTCTGGGCACCTTGATCTGGACTTCCTAGCCTCCAGAGCCATGAGAAATAAATGTCCATTGTTTAGGCCATCGGGTTTATGGTACTTTGTTACAGCAGTCCAAGCTGACTGAGACAATGAGGAGTCTCAGACAATAAGGATTTAGGGGGAGACCATAAAATCTTGTTTCAAATCCACTGTGCTTCAGAGATAGGACCACAAGCGGTTAGATAGGATGGTCCGACGCGGCCGTGATTCAGTGTAGATAAAAGGCCAAGGAGAAATAACTGAGAGCATGACCTAGGGACTCTCCCAGGGGACCATTCTTCATTCAGGTCAACACCTATTTTACAGGGGCGCCTGGGTGGCTCAGTCGGTTGAGCGTCCGACTTCAGCTCAGTCGTCATGATCTTGTGGTTCGTGAGTTCGAGCCCCGCGTCGGGCTTCGTGCTGACGGCTCGGAGCCTGGAGCCTGCTTCGGATTCTGTCTCTCCCTCTGTCTCTCTGCCACTTCCCTGCTCATGCTCTGTCTCTCCCTGACTCTCAAAAATAAAGAAACGTAATGAAAAAAATAATAAAAAACCTACATGTTTTACAAAGCTCTGGTTAGGCACCTGAGACACACAAAGAGGAATCACACACGGTCTTCTACTTCAAGGAGCCTACCTTGTTTTAACTATGGCCACCGACTCACGGTCAATATGCATGAAAAGTGTTTCCAAGAATTCTTGCTGACGTAAGGTGTCAAATTCAGGTCTACAAGTTTAGATCTGTTCCCTGGGCTCTGTGGGTTTGACATATATAGGTATGTCCCTCTTTTTTTCTTCAGGTTACATATGAATTTCAACCCAATTCTAGCATATGATAAACACAATTGATTTCCTTGCTCTTTATTTTCTGTCCCGCTTTATGCTTAAACATAACATGAGTGACTTATAGCTGTCCAGGAAAATGGGGAGTGCATTTTTATGGAAATCTTCAATCTTAGGAATTAAAGAAGAGAGAAAATGGAAGAAGGTTGATACGGCTTACTTATTTTTTTTTTTAAAGGCGACTCCTTTTTGAAAATTATTCTTCCGTGTGTTTATTAACTATTTTTAGGTGAACACACACAGAGACATACACACAACTACAGTCTCTCAATGGACTGCCTAAGTTTGTGAAGGAAATAGCAAATGTTTTAGAAAATGCTTAAAATATTTAAGGTGATATTTAAAACATTTAAGACAATATTTAAATAAAATTTAAGAAACATGCTAAAATGTACGAATTTGCATGAGGCATTGTATGTAGATTGCAATTCTTCCATTGGAAATTAAACTTTGTAATAAAAGATAAAATTTCAACACGTGAACTCAATATTCACATCAAAAGTGCTAAAATTCACCTTGTATCACAAAGAATTGAGAAACCGTAACTTGAGGAAATAACGGCATCTTGTTCCACTAGGAATTTGCATATTTTGCCAATGCTTATGTAATGAATCTCTCAGAAAATTCCTTCCTAAACTGTGAGATTTCTTATTGGAAAAAATTCTTATTGGCACAGAAAATTGGGCTTGCAGGGGCGCCTGGGTGGCTCGGTCAGTGAAGCGTCCAACTCTTGGTTTTGGCTCAGGCCGTGATGTCAGGGATGGTGGGTTCAAGTCCCTCATCCGGCTCCGCGCTGACAGCAAGAAGCCGGAGTAGGGATTCTCTCTCTCTCTCCCTCTCTCTCTCTCTCTCTGCCCCTCCCCCCTTCAAAATAAATACTAAACTTAAACCAAAAAAGGAAGTTGGTCTTGCAATCTCTTTAAACATTTTAAATTCAGTTCCTCTTCAGCTACGTCTTTGCTCCTAGAATACAGGGAACACCTTTTGTTCTTTCTGCAGAAACCCGTGTGTTTACTTTTATGGACTCAGAGGGGCTTTTCAAATTAACGTCAATTTTTACGGCCCCTTTTTCATATCCCGTGTGTGAATTTACTGTGGACACTTATGAATGATGGAACTACCTCCAGCAGGCCACTGGTGAGTTAAGTGGCTCACGTGAGTGTAGAAAACCTCAGGCAATATGGCTCAGACCTGAGTTTCAGCACCGAGGCAAAAGTTTTTAGAGGCAGCCAGGATAGGAATCAATATAAAGGAGGCACTTGAACACAAAGCACGCTTAAAAAATTCGTTGAAAATTTGAGAGCATTTTCAACGAAGTAGATATGATGGAACGTTGTCTCCCTTGAACAAATTCCCGTTTGTCAGAGTTTTCTTTATCTTTTAAAGTACTGATTGGATCAATGCTCAAGGTAGAACTAGGTACAATTACAATCCTAAAACCTTTTGGGCAACGGTTCTAATTAATGTAATTAATATTGTAGCAAAACATCATGGGTTGTAATTGAAAGAAATCATCTGGGTCTGAAGGAGACCTACTGAGGGCAGCCTTGTTAAGATGAACTCTGAGGTGTGTAAATTAATTTCCTGGATTCGCAAAGCAGGAAAGGGGAGGTTTTCCTTCCTTAGGATACTGGAGGGTTTGGTGGTTGGCCCTGTTGAGACCCCCGGGCTATCTGTGCTGATTAACATATATGTAATTAAAGTGCACCAGCTAGAAAGGGAACGAGTTTTACTTGGCTCTGTACTACTGTGAATAATTTCTTTCTGTCTACGTTATTTACCTTCTGTGTATGTGTGTGTGTGGGGGGGGGGGGGGAGGGGGTAGGTCTAGTTTCCCTGGACATCCTACTGCTGTCTTGTTTAGGATTATTGCTTCTTATTCTAGCAGACGCTAAAGAACAGACAAGCTTTCCCCTAGCATTCAAGCTAGATTTTCTTTCCGTTCATATCACCATTTTTAAGCCACATTTTTCATCACAGGGTAAGAAACACTGTAAATAATTGAGGTGATCCATCAAGAGACCCATTCTTGATAATGAAAAATTGCATAACTCCATAGAAGTCAATTAAAAACCACAAACTTCAGACCCCTTTACTCAGAGAAGATTTATTTTTATAGGAGGCATTTAATACAATAGATTATGGGAAGGGGCTCAGAATTTTTTAAAGTTCTGAAAATTCAGTTAAAGCTTGACAATAAACGTAAGATTTATACAGTTTCGAAGTATAGAAGTCCTTAGAGTGAAAAGGGTTCCCCCCACCCCCTTCCTTTTTGAGGTATCAGAGATGTTCAGGACTTTATGACCGGATCAGAAATGACATCCCACTGTGGGATACTTTTTCATTCTTTTCAAAATTTTAAATGCTTTTTACGCTTTGCTAGTCCCTATACAATGAAAAGTAGATAAACTAAGAAGGCAGGATATTTTCATTTGCAAAGCCAAATATCTGAATACTTAGGACTAGACAAATGACTCAAAATGTTTTTGTTGTCTGGTCGGTCGGTTAGGTCACAGCCAATACAATAGCATGTAATATCTTATACATGTCCATGTAATTAAAACAAAATGACAGTGTCGTTAGAGATATCCAAACTATGCAAGTGGCCAAGGTGAAAATGCCAAGTGTGTAAAATGTAATGTGCCTAACGCTTTTCTTCCCTTTCAGTGGTTTTTCATGCCCCAAACATAACGTTAACTAAGAAGCAACACCTATCCTCAAACACAAAAATACTTAACCATTTGTTTTAAGGTTAGTAATCGCCCGCTATAAATTTGAACTGTGCCTAACGGCTTAAGTAGGGTTCAGCAGTCAGGCCCGGCAGATGCTTAACTCCAACCAGCAGTGCTCATGCGACTTGCTTCCTCCTGGAATTAAATGGCTAAGGAAAAAGGACGGATTGTCCCCTTTATTTAATAACAAAGAACACAATCCTTCGAATTCTTCAGATTTGGAATTCCAGCAGTGTTTTTCTGTTTTCCTCTTGGTGTGTGACAAGAATGAATAATATCAAAAATAAAAATAAACCTCATCTAAACAAGCAGTCCTTTGACTTTATAAGGCTCAACACCAAATACATCAAATTCTAAAAATACCGAAGACCAGTGAAATGTCAAAGCTGGGGGGTAACGTGCTGTGGACAGGACAGATTTTTAAGCCTTTCAATGTATCTGAATGTACTGGCATTAACTTTGTTCATTTATGCTGACGTTGCCTCTTCAACTGACTACTAGGGACCATGATATTTCATATTCATATAAATATTTGACTTTGACCCCAGAAAAAGTCCCTTGGGTCTGTAATACTTTTATTCTTGTATAATCTGAAACAAATCCTTTCTTTTTAAAAAATCAAACAGACCACATTACACACACAGTTGACTAACTATTTACAAAGCACCCAATTAAATCCTACTTAATTCTCTCTCACTCTAAAAATTCCATCCAACTGGTGTGCAAAGTACTGATCACGCTAAATGCACAATGTTCACAAACCCTGATAGTCCTACACAACCTAGAAAACACTTTGTTAAAGAGAAAAGAAAGTCTTAAAAAATAGGTAAAGGGTTTTGAAGAAACGAGACCAGAAATCACAGTACAAGACAGATAAATCTACTTTAATATTCACATGTAAAAGTTACACATCACGAGAGGTTGGACAGTAGTTTAGCAGTTAACTAACATAGCTATAGTGAAAATCATTTTTATAAAAAAATAATCTAGATGCGGTCATCAGAATTTTTTGGTCTACTTAAGTTAATGTTTGAAGATCGACTTTTATCCCTGCTTGAAGGATTTGCCATTATGCCTTGTTTTTTTTCTCCCACTGTTGCCTATTAATATTCTTTGGAGGAAGGAGAGCAGAAAACGTTCATTTCCAAGAGTCTGTCCTTTGGTAGCAAGCAGAGAACATTTTTCATTTCTATGACTTAAATAATCTGTACAGACATGAAACGCAGTGACATTAAGCTTTACTGTAAAATGAAGAATGATAAGCATTTTTCTTCACTTTCATAAAACAGTAGATTTCATAAACTCCTTAAGGATCCAAGCATTTCCCCATTCCCTATGCAAAACCATTCAGAATCCATTTTGACCTCGGTTGAAAAGCAAACACTTACTCTTTATATATTACACTATCGAACCCTGTACTTAAAAACTGATAAAGTAGATTTCCAACAGGTATGTTTCAAATACAAAGGCTTCAATCTAGGTTAAAGAAAACACATTTGAATGGACTCAGAACAAGTTTATTTTGTGATTAAACATCTCATGCAGTCATGCTGGACCACTAACTCTATTACTTCCAAGTCCCCACGACACTGGATAAAACAGAAACAAATTAAATGCTAGGCCAAACAGTAACGACATTCAAGATATCAAGAGCTCTGCAATGGAGCTGAAAAATAATTTTCCAAAAGAAATAATCCCATAGATTTAAAAAAACACACACATAATATTTACAAAAAATATTTAATTAAAAATATCTTATAATTACAGTAGTCTATTAAAGCATATACTTTCTCACACTTATAGAACATCTCTATATATACATGGTATGAAATGTCACTCAGATATCTATACAATATGTAACATTCTTGCAGGGAAAAGAAAGTTCCCTGCCCCCCCATTATAATCATCTATTTTAAACAATAGATGTCAAAAAAAAAATATCTACAATGCTCTGTTATATTAGTAAAGCTTCAAAACAAAAATTGAGCTCCTTGGTCACAAAGTAGGCTTCTAAAGTTGATTTTCTCTTGATCTTCTAATTTATCAGTTCTGTCACACTTAAGCTTAGAAGTTTAACTGCACCTCCGAAAACACAGAAATGTACATTTCACAGCGGTTATAAATGAAGAGACAAAAGAGAATACATACGCAGAATGTTTATGAACGTGCAAAAAAAAAAAAAAAACAAGAAAAAAAAAACGATGAAAGTTTTATCTTTCTTCCCCCCGCTCTTGGAATGACAAATGTAACGTTTCTAGGATTTGCTGATTTTTTTTTTTCCTTTCCTCTCCTTTCCTCGGG
Source organism: Panthera tigris (assembly GCF_018350195.1). Taxonomy (NCBI): domain Eukaryota; kingdom Metazoa; phylum Chordata; class Mammalia; order Carnivora; family Felidae; genus Panthera; species Panthera tigris. The sequence goes on from NC_056664.1 coordinate 9,753,088, forward strand.
TGGCTTTTTCTCTAACTTCTGCTCTTTCCCCCTCCCTCTCTAGTGCTCCTGGCTCGGGCGCAGGCGGCCGCACACCTGTGGAAGAGGAATGAATAGAGGGGGTGTGTGAACCTTCCCGCTGCAGACTAACGGGCGCCACCGACCAAACTCAAGACATGCTTGATCAACAACCCAAAACAAACCACCGGGTCAGACAACAGCCGCAGCCCGCGGCCGGCCAGGCGACCGGCAGGCAGCTGCCGCCCCCATCACCGCCCCCCCCCCCCCGCCCCGCCCCGCCCCAGGAATCCCGGATCGGGGATCCGCTCGCAGGTCCGGCCCGCATCCCACTTTGTGGGTGTCAGACAGCGCGGGGGTGGGTGCACATCGGACGGTCTCCATGCTCACGAGGGTGCCCTCCGTCGGCGGGAAGGAGGGCAGTTGCCCTCCGGTCACCGGTGAGACACGGGGGTGGCGGGGACGGGGGGGGGGGGACAGGAGCTGATCCGTCTCCATTTAGAGCGAACCCCAATTACTAAAGCGAAGTACGCTTGCACGGAGAGGGGGTGTCCGCCTCACTGGGAGTTCGCCCTCAGAAATGTTAGGGGCGAAGAACACTGCGGTGGTGCCTGGCACCCGCAGCCCCCGGGGACGGGCGTCTCTGGGGACCGGCCCCCGGAGGAGGGACACGCGCGCTCACCTGGACAGCGCGGCTCAGCGGCACAGAATGCTGTCGCCCTGCTTGTTCACCGCGCCGGCCTGGAACAGCAACGGAACACCAAGGGAAAGGTTAGCCGGCGCAAACGTCGCCCTCGGCGCGGTCCCGGACTCGTTCTCGGAAGCCAGGCTGGCACCCACCCCCACCCCCACCCCTGCCAGCAGCCGCGGGGGGCTCCCCCACCCCACCCCACCCCACCCCGGGCGCAGGCTGGACTTGACAGCCCGGGAGGCGCACAGCCCCCGTCCCGCCCCGCGCGCGTCCACCCGGACCCGCGCTCGCCGCGCGGAGCCCGCGGCCGGCGGCCCCGGGCGCCCGGAGAAGGAGTGGGGGGGGGGTTGCTGTCATTCCCCGCCGCCCCTGCCCCGAGGAAGGGGAGCGGCCGCGGCCGGCCACCCCGCCACCGCCCTCCCGCGGCCGCCGGCCTCTCACCGGGTCCGTGTTGAGCGCCGTGAGCGGGGTCCGCGGCGGCGCGGCCGGACAGGTCCCGGCTGGGTGGTGCGGTGGCGCGGGCGGCGGCGGCTGCCTCAGCAGAGCCGGGTGCGTCTCCAGCGCCAGCTGCAGGTCCAGGATGTAGTCGATAACGTGCTGCAGGATCTCCACTTTGCTGACTTTCTTGTTGGGCGGGATGGTGGGCACCAGCCTCCGCAGGCGGCTGTAGCAGTCGTTCATATCGCACTGCAGGCACAGCGCCGGCTCGTCGGCCGCCGCCTCCGCCGCCTTGCAGCGCGCTGCCGCCGCCGCGGCCGCCGCGGCCGCCGAGCCACCCAGGCTGTGGCCGTGCTCGGCCAGGCAGCGCAGGGCCAGCTCCCCTCCGCCGCAGCCCGACGGCGCCTTGCGGCCCGAGGGGCGCACGGGGCTCACCGCCTTCATCGCGCGCGCCCTGCGCCCTGCGCGAGCCGACCGGCTGGGGCGAGCGAGGGACGCAGGCAAGCTCCGGGCCCCCGCCCGCGGCCGGCTCCGCTCCCCTTGCCTTCGCGCCCGGCGCGCTCGGTCCGCGCTCGGGGCACCGCGAGGCTCCCGGCGATCCCGCGCCCAAGAATTGACGGGAGGGTCGCTCCGGGAATCTCCGCTCAGTGGGCGACACGCTCGGCCGGGACCAAAAGGCAAGAAAAATCGAGAGCACCGGAGAGAAAGCAGCCCACCGGGTTCCCTAGTCGCCCCCTTCGGAGCTCCGACTACAGCCCGGCCGCCGCCGCCGCCGCCGCCGCCGCCGCCGCCGCCGCCGCCGCCGCCGCGCTCCCCTGCCGGAGGCGTCCCCACCGCCCCACCGACTCAGTAGCGCGCCTCCTCTACGCTCTCGCCCCGCCGGCCGCGCAGCTGCATTTATAGAGCCGCGCGCCCCGGGGGCGGGGCCAGCGCGCTGGCGGGGTCGCCGCGCGAGCCGAGCGGAGCGGGGCTGGGCGCGCGGGCGGGTGCGCGGAGCGAGGCGGCGAGGGCGGAGGCTCCGGGCGGCGCTGGAGGGAGGGTAGGGGACGGTGGGGGGGACGGTGGGGGAGGGCGGGGAGCCGGGCAACCCGGGCGGACGGGTGGGCGGGGGGTCGGGAGTGGCCAACCAATCGGGCGGACGGTGCCACCTCAGGGAACGACGCTCGGGCCAATGGGAAGGGCACTCCATTCCGTCAACGCCGTGGGTCGGGGTTCTGCGAAAAGAGAGCTGAGTGGGAGTCGGGCCAGGCTGGTGTGCGCCCTAGGGAGGGGAAAAGAGAGGGAGAAGTTCCCGGGAAGAACTGCGGGAATGTGCGGCTGGAATTCACTCTCCCCCGGCCCGGGCTGCTGGGGAGGGGGCGCCGGGCCCTGCCGGAGGATCTCCTGCCACCCCTCGCAGCAGCGCGGCGACCGGGGACCCTCCGCCACCCAGCACTCCAGCCCGGGGATTCCAGTGCCTTGAGAAGGACGCCGTTCGAGAAGGCACGATCGTTCTCCTCTGTATTTTCCCTCTCAGGCTCACTATTCGCCTTTTGACAATCGCCGAAACCATCATGATGGAATGGAGTGGAATGTGCAGCCTTTCCGTTTTCCTTTTTTAAAAGGTTAAAGCTTAGCAAGAAAAAGGAAAACCACACACACACACACACACACACACACGCACGCACACACACAAAGGAAAAGAGTGCCGAACGCAGATTTTTGGTGAAGGGACAGGCAAAGAAAACAAAAAGCGTCCTAAGGTTTTTCTTTTACCCGTCTAGATGCACAAGTGGGCTCGAGAAATCCAAATGCCTGAGAGCATTAAATTAGGGCACGTAAATATTAAAAATGCATGGGCACGGAGTATTTAAAATTCCACCATGACATATAATATTAATCCGTTTTATGTAAAATTCATACCTGTAACTTAATGTAGGCCATTAACACACAGCCCCACGTGTTAGTCTAAGTACCCCGCTTTAAATAAGATGCTAAGAATGTCCAAAGTCTCCTCCTTTTGCAGCAAAGCATTAAAATTCACACTTCTAGTCCCTGGAGTCCTGCTTGGACCACACCCTGCAGAAAGTCTGTTAATTAAGGACGTTTCTGTGACGTCTGATAGAAAAGCTGTCCTTTAAAGGTTCAAATAGAATTGCACAATGAACTTTGATAGGACCTGGTGTGTGTGCATCAAGGCAAAATTGAGCCCTTCGGTTGAGACATGAGCTCAAAGAGTCTCTGGTCAATGGGGTTATAAATTTTGAGTGTCTTCAGCCTGCAAACCCCCCGCCTTTAGACACACTAGAAGATGGGTCACCTCAAGAATTTTCGTTTGCGTGCATGATATAGATTGGTGCCTTCATTTTTACAGATCGTCAGGAGAAAGAGCTATGGACCTTGCCTCTTCCTGTCCACCCTCTGCAAGGAAGCTTTCCCTCTCTCCCAGCACTGTAATACCTGCATCAGGCAGGTAGGTATTTTGTTTAGCCGCGTGGGTATTTTATAACTATTGCATGACTATTTCCCCAGAGCACATTCCTTTTTCCTGATGAAATGAGGAGTAAGTATTTAATGCTGGTTTCACAGGAAGATGCAACAACCCTCCTCTCCCATGATCCTTATACATTACTGCCTCTAAGAATTGTGTCAAAACGAGGGACATTCTCATTCACTTATGTGCATACCTACGTAGATGGTCCACAAACAGACTTGCCAAGAGAACAATTGTAAAACCCCAAAGAAGACTTTCTTCTAAATACAGGCATAGTTTTACATATTCTTAAAGTAAATAAACACAGAGAATATTGTCATTTTAGACAGAAAGGTGGGCAAAGAAGCACCAGTGGGCATTAGCTACTATGTGGGAGTTTGTGATATCAGCACAGATGATAACAGTAAGGGGATATTATGTATGAATGCTTTTGTTCCACTGATATTTTTTTCTTTGCTAGAGTTTTTTTTTTTTTAATGTTTAAGAGAGAGAGAAGGAGGAAGAGAGAGAGAGGGAGAGAGAGAGAGAGAGAGAGAGAGAGAGAGAGAGAGAGATACAGCACTATCAGGGGAGGGGCAGAGAGAGAGGGAGACACAGAATCCGAAGCAGGCTCCAGGCTCCGAGCTGTCAGCACAGAGCCTGTTGTGGGGGTTCGAACTCACAAACTGTGAGACCATGACCTGAGCCGAAGTCGGATGCTCAACCAACTGAGCCACCCCGGAGCCTCCGTTTGTTAGAATTTACCAGCTGCTCGAATATTTAAAACCTCAGATTTTTTTTCTGGCAAAGCTGAACTATGTTAATATACCCAGGGCACACTCATTTCAAAACTTTACAGATCATAAGTTGATTAAAGCTTAAGTTTTTAATCTGTGACGCCAAGAAACAACATATCCATCTCTCCGGACTTTGCTAAATCTCAGGGAGCCATACCCTGGGTGTGACAAGTGCCAAACAAGTGCCAGAGTTTCAGGTTTTGTTGGAGTAGCTGTGTGTTACTGGCTTCATGTCAGAATAGCCGGGGTTACCTTGGAGGCTAAGTTCAAAGGAATGTACCCTGGCCACATGATCGAGAACACCCAGGAAAAATGGGATCCCCTGAATCCTGCCAGCAGAATAGGCATAAGCAGTTATTATGTTCCTCGTTTTTGAAGGTTGGAAGATATTAAACAATTAAAGGCTAGGAAAGCATTCTCCAATGGAAAAAAAAAAAAAAAAGAATCCAATCCTGTGCTTTTTGGCCTACAAAACCTGACCGTCCTAGGAGCGAAGCAATGTATGTTTTTGATTCTTCGACACCATCACTGGCATGACGTCAAAGCTGAAGTCATAAAAGACTCCCGTCACTGGTAGTTCAAACCAGAGTTTACTCAGCAATTACGGGATTTGGGGAAAACTTTGCAAGCTGCATTATTTCTACCGTGTGGAGAAGGAAACTCTGTTTCCCACGACTCTTACATCAAAATGCTTCCCTTGCCCTTGCGAAAATAAGACGGGCTAGCCAAGAGCCCTTTGCCACGGAAGTGCTACAGGCTCCCAAAATGTTCCTCTGAGGGATCCCGGAATGAAATAGTCCGAGGAAAATTGCTGGGGAGCCCTGGTGACCAGAGTCATGTGTACACCCTTCCTTCAGACAAAGAGTTCTGCAGCCCTTTCTTGGGATGCTTTCTAGATGCTAATCAGACCCTTGCTGAACTGCAACCCCCAGGCTCTTAGAATTCACAATCGCCCTGTGTTTACATGAAGCCAGGGTATCCGAGCATATTGTGCTATTCAGTCCAAATGCCTTTTTAGGACTTGATACTTCTTTCCCTATGGCTTGCGGTGAAGCAGTGGGTGGGCTCAGACACACAGATAAACACGAGCGTTCCCATGCCTTGCTGCCTCTGAGGATGGAAATGGTCACTGAAGGAGGCACATACATTTTTTCCAGGCATGAGGAACCCGTACGTCCTCTGCTGCAGGACTGTCCCTTGCTCCAAAGAGTAAACTGGGCAGTGTGGCAGTTCAGGCTCAAGGCTGCTTTATCTGGCACTGACTGTTACAGACTTACTTCTGCTACCCTTGGACAGCTAATACCAGTCCCGGAAACACTGATAACCTTTCGATTTGCCCAGCCTTGGAAAAGGCTTATTATAAGAAGGGGACATTATATATTGAACATAGCCTAGCAGATGTGGCCATCAAAAATGCCTCCTTCAGGAATTTTGAAAGGTAGTCTGTTGAAATAAGAAGTAGCTGATTTGGGGAAGAAACAGGTAGCATTTGTTTTTACTCTAGGAGATATAAAGAGCGTGGGCTGAAAAGTCAGAACGCCTGGGCTCCAATTTTGGCTCCTTGGTTTAGTTTTATATCATTAAGCTGGATTTTTAAACTCTTGTGCCTCTCATATATGAAATGAGGATAAAAACCGTATCTACTTTATGAGGTATTCATGTATCCCTCTATATAAACTTGTGTGTAATTCTTAGAACAGGATCTGGCACTTAATTAGTGTTAAACTTTATTATTATTTTTGGTAAATATTATTTCCCAGTCGGTGGCTTGTCTTTTCATTTGCTTAACAATCTTTTGAGAGCACAGGTTTTTAATTTTGATGATGTTCATTTTATCAATTTGTTCTTTTGGTTTTGAATCGAAGAAATCTTGGCATAACCCAACGTAAGGAAGGTTCTGTCTTGTGTTTTTGTCTAGATGTTTTATAATTCTTAGGCCCAGTTGGTTTCATGGAACACAACTTATGCAGCCACACAGGGTCCCAGGCTTGGTTTCATGCCTTGATGTTACCATCTTGAAATTCTCAGCAATTTTGAACAAGGGGACCCGTGTGTTTTCATTTTGCACTGGGCCCACAAATTACGTAGCCAAGTGCCGGTTTTAGGTTGTATGTTTAGGTCTGTGATCCATTTTCTGGTTATTTGCGTATGTAGTTCGAGATGTGGATTGAAGTTAATATTGTTGCATACGCATGTCCGGTAGACCCAGCACCCTTTGTTGAAAAGACAATCCTTTTTCCATTGGGTCGGCTTTGTACCTTTGTCAACAATTGGTTGTGTACGTGTATGGTTCTATTTCTGGCCTCTGAATTTTGTTTCTTGGGTCTGTTTGTCTGCTTTTACACCACACTTGCTCGGTTCCTATAGCTTTATAATAAGTCTTGAAATCAGGTAGCGTGAAGTCATGTAGCGTTCATTGACTGATCCTTCCAGCTTTGTTGTTCTTCATTTCAAAGCTGTTTGGCTTTTCTGGGTATATGTTGCATTTCCATATGCTTGTTCAAATCAGTTTGTGAGTTTCTTAAAAAAAAATATATATATAAAGAGCATATACCGAGAACATATAAAGGTCTCTCAAAACTCAATAGTAAAGAAGGAAAAAACCCAATTAAAACGTGGGCAAAAGACTTGACCAGACAGTCCACTAAATAAGTTCTACATGTGACAAATGAGCACAGGAAAAGAGGCTCAGTATCACCAGTCATTTGGAGGATGCTTCAAAGCAACTATGAGATATCACTACACACCTGTCAGAACAGCTAACGGTAAAAAAAAAAACCAACCATACTAAATGTTGGTGAGAACCCAGAGCACCTGGAATTCTCAGCACTGCTGGTGGGAATGTAAAATGAGAAAAGCCACTTTGGAAAACAGTTTGGCAGTTTCTGAAAACAAAAACAAAAACATACGCATACCACGTAACATACTATAATTCTGTTTGGCGTCTATCCAAGAGAAATAAAATAATATATCCATAATATATCCAAGGGCCATGTAGGGACACAAGAACAATGGGTATGTTTATTATCCAGATGGTGGTAATGCTGATGTCAAACGTATCAAGTTGTGCGATCTATGTATCTCTATCTCTCAGTGTATCGTATGTGGTTTTACATTTATGGCAGTTATATCTCCATAAAGCTTTTAAAAAGTATTAATTTTTAAAATGAGCACTTGAATCTTAGAAGAGCTTTTTCCATGAATCCACCAGCTTTCATTCTCTAACTTCTGTAAATAGACATTTGGTAGTCTCTCTCTCTCTTTGTCTCTCTCTCTCTCTCCCTTAACTTCTGGCTCGTAGTGCTGTCAGGGGTCACAGCCTTAACCGAATGTTGGTGAGATACCCTCCAGAGCAGGCATGAGGCATGTGCGATTTGATATTTCAGCTGTCATGGTTATCCATTAACATATTCAGTCTCTTGCTGGAAATGGACTCTGCTAAAACCATATCCACTCCTCCCTGATTTGTATTGTTCTCATGTGGCATGGATTTGAGGCTCCGAGGAGGAGCTCTCGACCTGATGATTTGAAAGACTTGCCTTGTGCAAAAATGAAAGCTAGGTTCTGGGCTCTCATCTCTGTGCTCCGCCCCAGCTCCAGCCTCTGCTGACTTGGTTGCTCCACAGTGGCAGCTGCCTTCGGGCAAACACACACTGGATGGGGAAGATAAGAAGCTTCCTCCTTCCATATTCAGGATGGCTTACCGTTTTCTCCTCTTCACCCTTTCTGTCTCAAGAAAATAAACAAATCTAACAGGATTAAATGCATTCACTTCCAGAGCAGGGAATAAAAATAAATCTCGGTTGGCACCCTATTTTTGCCTCTAAAATCCTATGGCTCGGTCTGTTAGCCTCAACTTCCTCATCTGGCGAGAGGAGGCCTTTCTAGGGAATGGAGACAGGATTAGCTGCTTTGAAAGCTCCAGGAGAAAGGCAGGAAGTAAACAATAGGGGGCGGTAGACTTGTGTATCATAGATACTCAGGGCCCATTGACGTCTGTGCCATTATTGAACGGGCTTGAATAGGTAAAATGGTCATAAAGATGCCAAAGAAAACAAGTTCTTGCTTTAGTTCAATCTTTAGGAGAGAAATTCAAGACAAGAATGGTATGTATGTATGTATGTATGTATTTATCAGTTAAAATTCATCCCAATAAATACTGATTGTATCTGTCTGCTACATCCTTTGAGCAGGTAGTACCACAAGGGAAGTCACTACTGAGATGTGTTCTACTCACAGCACAAACTGGTGCCAGATGTATACTGATGATGTCTTTCAGCTCCATTTCCCTTTCTCTGCCAGTGAATGCAAAAGAATCCCCTGGTATAGAAAAAGCACACTTAACTGTATTTCAATTACTTAAAAACACTCACTAAACGGTACTTTGCTTCACGTCTTCGATCTGAATGCTGGACATGAGCCCGTCACAGTAAATCTGCCTTTGCTTAGGATGTTGATATCTAGGTCACCATTCCTAAGAACGGACACAATGTTCAAGAAACAGTTGCATTTTTTTCCCCAAAGAGGAATTTTTGAGACATTTTTTGCAGATCTCACACAGTTGTCATTGTCGTTGGATGGCTCACGATGTCCGTGAACTATATACCTGCATTGAAAAATGGCCCCGGAATGTAGACAAAACAGTATGAAAACTCACTTGCATATGAAATAATTGAACTAGTATATTTTCTGTTAGCAAAATATGTGCCACAAAACACTAGAGGAATTAAAGATGCACCATTAAAGGAACAAGGGACTGAGTTAACTCTGAAGTTTATCAACTTTGGTAACCCTATGTGAAAATAGTCCAGTTCAAACAAAACCATCCCTTTGGGAGGGATTATAGTTAGAACTATTTTCCCTTGAATAGAACTAAATGATATTTATAATCTTTAAAGACTAAAAGCCTTAATGAAATACTTTTTCATAAAAGTCTCTTTGACAGAATAATCTAAAAACTTGATAAAACATTACATAATAGGGGCACCTGGGTGGCTCAGTCAACTGAGCATCCGACTTCCGCTCAGGTCACGATCTCGCAGTCTGTGGGTTCAAGCCCCACATGGGGCTCTGGGCTGACAGGTCAGAGCCTGGAGCCTGCTTTGGATTCTGTCTCTTTCTCTCTCTCTCTGCCCCTCCTCTGCTCATGCTCTGTCTCTTTCAAAAATAAACAAACGTTAAAAAAATTACATAATACTAGTTGGTCCGAGGGAACCATATTTACCATTTTAAAAACATCTTCTTCATTAGGTCACCATCAATGTATGATCATCCTTGTTTGCCTTCTGTTCTAAAAATGGGTACGACTTATATTATCAGGAAAATTAAGACAGTGACTGTGACATCGTAATAATGCTACATATATCATCTTTGAGGCTTTGGGGAAGAAGATTGGAGTTGTGAAGTTGTATGATATCCAAGTGGCTTGTTGAAAAGGCTTTCACATTGGTCATCAACCCACTGTTCTGTCTTTATCAGGGATCTGCAACTTGTACTACATAAAATGAGTTCACCCTTTAGCAGATTATTAAATGGGAAAGTTTGGCGGCTACTCACATTGTCCATCAACAGTCTTCCCAGAGCGGCCAGCTCTGGATCTCTGGTGAACACGGCTGGAAGAACAGGAATGCTTTCGTTTCATCCAGCTTCTAGGAAAAGCATCCTAATATCCCAAAGAGATGCATGCTTAACATTTCTATATGATGCATTAAATAAAACCTAACTCTTCAGCCTTATTTTTGACGCTCTTTGTCAACTAATCTTTCACCAAAACTGTTTCGATTCAAGTCGACTCGGGTCAAGACTACAAAGCACGTATCGTACATTTGTTCTATGATGAGACCGTGTTTAAGATACATAAGTCTCTTGCCCTCATGGAGCTTGCTGTTGACATAATGGCTTAAGCAAATTAAAAATTAATTAATGAAATACAACGCATTCTGTGTGATAGTTCAGGCCTGTTTATGGGCCACATTGGAGGCCAAAACCAGAGCCCGAGGCAAAGGAAACTTGGAAGAGGAAGAGTTACTTGAGCTGGATCCTGAAAGATGACTTCATCAGTGGTGAAGGCTTTCCAGGTGGTGGCAACAGCAGGTGCAGAAGCTCGGAAGGGTGAAAAGCGAGGGTCTTCCTTTGCCGTTCTTTCTGCTACTGTTCAAACACTCAACTTTCCCTGCTTTACATTCCACTCGACTTTCTTTTCTCATCTCATCCTAGTCTTCCCATTGACACCATTTTTCGTTTTCTTTATTTCCACTCTACAGCCGCCAATTCTTTCAAAAAGCATTATAGGACTTGGTACAATATGGCTTCCACATCCACGAAGCCATCTGTCATTAATTCCCCCACTATAATTATTTCAAAGCAACTTTACTGGTTTCCCATTTTATAATCAAGGATATAAAGATTGCAGTATAATTCAGAAACTGCAGAAAACCATAAAGACGAAAATAACCCATGCCTAGAAATAACCACCATTGATATTTCATTGTGCATATTTCCCCACGAATACGGATATTATTTCTTGAGCCAAGATTTTTAACGTGCAATATGCACTTCATGGAAATCTAAATTTCACTTTATATGGCACGGGTGTAGTTTCCTACCCATAGTTACTTGTCTTGGTCATCATTTTTGTGGTCGCATAGTATTCTATTATGTGGCTATGCCACAACTTCTTTGACAAACTATTATAAATACGTTTATTGTTTCCAACTTCGGTCTGTGATTTCTCATCACATCTGACACCCTTATTTCAACTCCACAGTACATGGCGGATTGCATCTGTCGGCATGCTACGGTGCAGTTCTCTTCAGGCTATGTTGGATTGGATCTTCAGCTGCCAAAAGCGTCTTAAGGCAGGGCCAGTTCCTCCTTTGGCTATTTTTTATGAGTCGGTAGAGAGATTTATTCATATAGAAGTGCTCAAGTGGCCCCTCAGGTGGGCTGGCACAGTCTCCTGGGGTGACATCCTAATGAAGAGCTGCTCCAGAGTGACCAGCAGATTTTGCACATACTCAGGAGGGGCTGGCTTGTCGAAATGCAAAGAGGTAGGGTTGGCGCCAAGTAATGGTGGATCCGCTCTTCAGAGACCACAGAGATCACTGGGTCAGCTGACATCCCAGGAAGGTTCTAGTTTACTTAGCAAAAAGCTTTAGGAAAGCAGCTAAAACTTTGAATTATGCGTTTGCTGGGTATTTCTCCAGGGAGGGAGGTGGGTAGAAAGCAGAGCATGTGGTCCTCAGGGGTGAGCACTGGAATTATGAGCACCATGAGTCAAACCATGTCAGTACTTCTATTACCGCTGGTTCTCTCTCTACTCAGGGTTCCGTTCTAGGCTGAGACTCTCATCCCTTCCTTTCCACTCTTTATTTTCTTGCTCTATCACCTCCTACCCCCCGAACTTAAACGCAGCTACAAAGAGTGACGATGAAGTTGATGTCCCCTCTGCACACCGCCTAATCATTCTATTCACCCACGTTGACCCAAAGCCTTCTATTCCTCCAGGTCAAACCAGTCTTCTTTTGAAGTCTGCAGTGAGCATCCTACTGTAACCCGGTAGCAGAAGATAAACTGCTTGCCCCATTGGTTAAAATGTAAACAAGGAATAAGTAAATAGAGAAAAAAACATTTTTATCAAGTTTCTTTTTGGAGATTCAGGCATTCATTCATTTTATTGAATAACCAAGCACAGAACTATGTAACTCAAGTAGGTGTAAGGGTCCCATTCAACAATATGAGTTTAGAAATGGCTATTATAACAATGCCACCAATGTAATTGTTTATTTTGGCAAATTTTGTGTTGGAATAGAAGTGTCTTTAGTACAAAAATGATTCTTTATTTTCTCAATGTAATATGATTAATGTTTTAACTTGATGAGACAGCAGTTTTACAACCCGGGTGGTCAGAATTCCGTTATTTAATTTCTGAGAGGACACAAAACAGCAATAGCGCAGCACTCTTTTTCATCCCGCCTTAGTGTATTTGCTGAGCCATCAGGCTCCAGATGCATCTTTACATCTGTCCTGCGGAACTGAGGAAGAGTGGTTATCACTCTACCAAAATGGCGGCACTAAGGTCTTTACAGCAGGCGTAACAAGGGATCTCTTCCTTCCTTATGATTTGGGTGACCTAAAAAAACAAACAAACCAGTGTTATCTGTTTTACGTCCTGATCAAACTTAAATTGTTTCAAAAAATGTGAAGAAGTGTTGGCCACAGCTGTATCTCTTCAGTTCTTGTCAGTACCTTTCCAGATTTGAGAGGTGGGTAGGCCCACGGAGCATGTACAAGAGACCATTTCTAAATCAGCTTGCTAGTGGGATCCAATATGGCAGAGGAGGGAAATTGGCTGAAGGTCTCCCTGTTAGTTCTCAGTCCCTTAGCATGAATAAAATCACACCTCTAAAACAATATGGCTTTTCCTCTCGGACATTTAATTTTTCTATTTCTACCAATGATTGTAACATGCTAACTAAAGGCTATTTTACAGCCGGCAGAAGAATTTGGATTAGTGATTAGGAGGTATCTGAGCACTAACAGAGCAAATAAATTTCTAAGAGCAAACTTTTCAAAGATCACGGAGAAACTAAAATCTGAGAGGTGGGGCAAGAATCCAGGTCTGACATTTAGGAAAGTAAATACAAGGAGGCAAAAAAATATTACAGGTGGTATTTTGAACCAATGAGCTATTGTAATCAGAGTCGCTAGCATATGACACAAATATTTACTAGATAAACACATAGAATTTTCCCTGTATTCACATATTTAATGCAGAATATAATGATCTGGGTGGAAGGTTGCCCTGGAAAGTATCTATCTAGGTCCCTTCCAAATGTAAATGTCTGTGATTCCCTGGCATTCTTCTGTCATTGTGCATGCTGTTCCTTCTTCATTTGAAATCTCCAGTTAGCTTTGCAATTATAGTTTTAGTAAAATGCTTCACTGGTCTTCACTTCAATGCCTACCTAATACCACTCACTTCAGTACAGGCAGCAAAGAGATAAACAGGTACCTTGATGATGAAGGTATTTGGCTTATGCCAATAACAGAAATATCTCATCTTGCAAGAGATACAGCACTTATTTCAAAGCATCCTATTTGTTTGGTGCTTGCCTTGTACATTACCATCTAGTCCCAGAGTCTCATCTGTAACTTGGAAGACTTTTATATTCATGTAGTGGATATATTTTTGAAACACAAAGTATGAGTCTATATTATCAGTTCTGATTTCCATAAGTCATCCAAGAAAACTAGTCTCATTACTCCACAGTCCTATTGCACAGATAAATCCTGGTTATCTTCCCCATTTTTATCGACTTTTTTTTAGTAGAGTCTATAGTTGGAAACGATATGCAACAACTCACCTCATATACCACAGCACATCATTGGACTCATCTTCTAATTAAAGCAGGGAAATAAATAGCCAGTTTCCCCAGAACGATGTCACTCGGAGGTCACAGTTTGGGGCAAAGCATGCATTCACTCGTTCATCTCCTCAAGTACCAAAGGATTCAAACCTGAGGAGGCTTGAATCCATTGTATTATCATTCATTCATTACCTACCAATTTGCACTAGGTCCTTCTATCTCCTCTGGAGATTTCAAGTTTTTCTTTCTTTCTTTCTTTCTTTCTTTCTTTCTTTCTTTCTTTCTTTCTTTTTTTCTTTCTTTCTTTCATATTTAGTTACTTTTGGGAGAGCACAAGTGGGAGAGGGGCAGAGAGAGGGGAAGAGAGGATCTAGAGTGGGCTCTGTGCTGACAGGCTGACAGTAGTGAGCCCGATGTGGGGCTAGAGCTCATGAACCGCGAGATCATGACCGGAGCTAAAGTTTTGTTTAAATGTTTATTTATTTTTGAGAGAGAGAGAGAGGCAGAGAAAGAGAGAGAGAATCTCAAACAGGCTCTGCACTATCAGCACATAGCCTGACGCAGGTCTTGAACTCTTGAACTGTGGGATCGTGACTTGAACCGAAATCAAGAGTTGGATACTTAACCAACTGAGCCACCCAGGTGCCCCTACTCCTGTGGAGATTTAAATCTTTATAATCATAATATGTATTTCATTCCTATCAGTAAGTTCTAGAGAATTATACTCTGCAAATATGGGTTACTTTAAGGATGAGGTAAGATCAATCCTTCTTTCACTATCTTAAAAATTATTGGCAAAAGTGATGGCATCGATGAAACATGGGAGGGATTAAAAGACTAACTCTGTTCCTAAAAGTTGGTGTCCAGAACGATCTCCTGCATACTTTCTTTAAATACAGATATCTGAGAACCATCCCTACCTTATCCAGCTTCAGGTGATTCAAATGCAGTGATTCAAGGACCACATTTTGAAAAATATCGGTCCAATCAACAGTGAGTATAATAATAAATTAAAAAAAAAACACACACCGTACATATGGGATGTCCTCAAGCCTGTAGGTAAAGATAAATGATTCAAGACAGAATTTTTCGAGAGTTAGATGTTCAGAAATTTCAAGGAGTTGACACACTATGAACGGAAATAAACTGGAGAGGGAACAAAGTGGAGACGGATGTCAATGATGACATGACAGCATATAGACGCGACCATTTACTGGACTGTGACTATGCACTAGGCACTATGAAATGGCATCACATATAGATATATCATTAAATCTTACAGTTCTGAGAGGTATCTCAAAATGAAGGACTGAGTAAAACTAGTTAGCAGTTGCAATCAACAGAGTAAATGTAGATTAGGAACTTTAAAAGAGAAAAAAAAAAGGTGAATCAAAGACATTGATAATCTGAATCTATAACCATGTCAATATCCTATGTATTCATTTTCAGATATTGGAATACAAACCATGTAAATACTAGCATTCATGTGCATTCAAGTTTAGAATTAAGCCAGGCATTAACCATGGGGGTGAAATGTTAAAAAAATAACTATAAAAAAAAAAAAAAAAAAAAAGACAACATGAGCAGGGTGAACTGGTTCTCCAAATATAGACTCTCAGGAGTGAAAGGAGTAGCATTTACCCAGCCAAGTTTCCCTTTGCAGAACTCCCAGTACAGAGTAACCACCGTGGCAACGTTGACATTGCCGTTTATTGCAGCCAGCGGAGGGGAGGGTGGAGCCCTTTTTCGGACAATGAAAATGCTTCACAGAGTTTGGTGAGAACAACACGAGCTCACTTCCCAAAAGATCTCAAAGTTCAACAAGACTATAAGTCCTGAAAAACATGTTACTGACTCTAGTATTTATTTTAAAACCAAAGTTACACGTGGCATCCTTTCCTAAAGCTGAACTATGTAACTTCTGTAATTATAAGTTAACTGAAGATAGATTCGGAGGGCGCAAAGTGTCGGTTACGCGAGATGAATGAATTCTAGAGATCTGCAGATAGAAGTAAAGCATAGTACCTGTGGTCAACAATGCATTGTGTAGTTAAAAATTCACTAAGAGGAAAAACGTTACGTAAAGTGTTCTTATCACACACACACATACTGCTACTACCACTAAATAGTAATAATAAAGAAGGAGGAGGAAGTTTTTGGAAGCGATAAATATGTTTATGGCATAGATTGTGATGATGGTTTCATGGATGTACACTTATCACCAAACTCATCAAATGGCTGTACATTAAATACATATAGCAAACAAGAAAAAACTCAGCTAATTGGGGGAGGGGGCTGTGATTTACAATTTGCAAGATATTCTGAAAAATTCCTGGATTGCCGGCTCTGGAGAAGTGATAAGGCCAGCACAGTAAACCTCAGTCCTAGCTGTACCGCCAACGGGGCCAAGCTCATCTGATCTTTTTGCCTTTACTTCCCGGTCTGTCCGTGCAATGAGAGGCTAGAACAGCTTGATCCCTAAGGTTCCGTGCAACTCCAGCATTCCATGCTTGTGATAATTAATTAATTTGTTCATTTGGGGTGTAGTTTCCAAAAAGAGTTAGGTTGCGAGCCATCGTGACTTACCTTCCTGAAGAATAATAGCAAAGCCTTCAAGCTAATTAAAAAAAATTTTTTTAATGTTTATTAATGAGAGAGAGAGAGACAGACAGAGTGTGAGTTGGGGGAGAGGCAGAGAGAGAGAGGGAGACACAGAATCCAAAGCAGGCTCCAGGCTCTGAGCTGTCAGCACAGAGCCGGATGATGCAGGGCTCGAACCCATGAACCGTGAGATCATGACCTGAGCCGAAGTCAGACGCTTAACAGACTGAGCCACCCAGGCGCCCCTGCCTTCAAGCTAATTTTTAAGTAGTGGTCAAGGGGATATTGAGAAACATGGTGGAGAGCCTGTGGCTTCTGTGTTGATACCATTCTATAGGATAAAAGGACAGGTGGGCAGGAAGCTGCTGTTATAATCCAGGCTTTGACCAGGTTGATTCAGCAGAGGTGGTGAGAAATAATTATAGTATTTTGAAACTTTGGCCTGAGGTATTGGCCTATGGAATGAATGTGGGTTGTGAGAAGAAAGAGAAGTGAAAAACTTCTGTAGTTTTTGATCTTAACAACTGGAAGGATGGAGGTGACATTTATTGGTGGAGAACTCCATGTGAGAAGCTGGGTTGGGGTAAGAACAGTTTAGTTCTGTGCATCTTCAACTGAAATAACTGCTAAACATCCAAACTGCACTGTTGGGTAGGTAATTGAATATCTAAATGTGGAGTTCAAGGGAAATGTTTGTGCTGGTGACGTAAATTTGGGAGTGATTGTCTTCACATCAAGGGTGTGTAAGCCAAGACTGGACGCCATCTTCTGGGGAGAGGGTGTAGCTAGAGAGGGCCGGTCCAAGGATCATGTTTTGTATCAGTGTTCAAAGGTTGGGGAGATGAGAAAGGGGTAGAAAACAGTGTGAGAAGAGTGGCCACTGGAAAAGGGAGTCAAAGGAAGAAATAATTTCAAAGAGCAGGGAGTGCCTTAGGCAGGTCAAATGCTGTTAACTTGGTACAGACTGGAAGAAATCTCACAAGGGAAAAACCCACTAGAAATGGGAGCTATTTTATCTACCTCATCGTCCAGGTTATCCTTTGTACCCTGGGACAGCAAGCATGGAAAAAAGGAAACCTTCTTAATTTGATGTATTCACACGGAAACATATGCGTTTGCATAAAAAAAAAAATTACCACCTGCTTCTAAATTTAGTCTGTGAGGGTACCGTGTAGTAACTTCTTCCAAGAAGAGACTTTTGTCCTCTGTTTTCAGTGATTTGATGGGTGGATGCAGCTCTCCAAAGAGCCTGCTTTCCAACTGGTAGAAGGCATTGTAGAGAGATATTTGTTTTAACCTCTGAGTAAGAAAAAAACTTTCTCTCTCGTTCTTACTCATCATTTCAATGTATTCCTGGATTTCCTTGTAAATAGGATACACGAAATGAATGAATGAGCTCTAATGGAGTGCCTGTGGATTAATGGATACATTCTATCCTCAGTTTGGCACAGCTCTCTGTGGCATGCCCAGGGCACCTCAGGCACCCTCTGCAGCCAGCACACGTGACACTGAGGTCTGTTATTTAGAACACCTTTTATCTGTCACCCTCCTTTCAGCTCTGTCTAGCCTCATCAGGTGTTTGCCAGGTGTTCTGTGAGGCCACCTGTATTTTTATACTTCCCTGACTGTGGGCAGGAAACAGCTCTGAGAGCCACCCCAAAACTCTGGTTATGGGTCTGGTCTCCTCACTTGTCCATTTGCTTTGTAGGGGTCAAACAAAATTCTTCCCATTTGGGTCATCCCTCTAGTCCCTCCTCTCTTTGATCCTTTTTGCCTGTGGATTTGAGAACCACATATATGAGCATGATATTTTCCCAAATTCTGGGGAAGAGTGATCTTCTTGGTGGCTTCGGGGAGAAGAGGCCCCTTTACTGGCTTGTGATCTTTGGAAGAATGGATCGTTTACTAATTTTATTACGTTTAAAACTTTTTTAAATTTATTTTTGAGAGAGAGAGAGAAAGTATAAGTGGGGATGGGGGGGTGGGGGGTGGCAGAGAGAAAGAGAGAGGGAGACACAAAATCTGAAGCAGGTTCCAGGGTCTGAGCTGTCAGCACAGAGCCCGAGGCAGGGCTCGAACTCATGGACCATGAGATCATGACCTGAGCCGAAGTCGGACACTTAACCGATTGAGTCACCCAGCCGCCCCACTAACTTTATTATTAAACTTAGCTTCTCTACAATGCAGATTATACAACCAGTTTTGCTAATTATCTGAGTTGTCAAGTCACTGGATGTTTAAAATGTTGGTTCTCAATTATGCAGATTGTATTTGTATAGGCACAAACCACGGGAGTAACCTGGTAAAACACGCTTCCTGCTATGTTAAGCTGTGTATTGTTTACCTGACGTTCCCTAGAAACATCTGCTTATCATAACATAATTCAGCATTTCGTTCTGTTTCCACAGTCACCTTAAATGCCACATAATGACAATACATTGAATGTTTCCTTTTCCCCTTATTTATCAAATTAAGTATTCATTTATAACAATAAAAACAAAATAATGCTTTGTCTTTACTCTCTGAATTTTTCACAACTTGAATTCCACAACATGAAACATGAATTACTGGTACAAAAAAAGAAGGAAAGAAAAAAAAGAAAAAGAAATACACTGCCAAAGAATTTCTACCGTAAATGTTTTATATTTTTTGCTGTCCTTCATTTAGTGTTATTATTAAAAGAATATGGCTTACTTCCCAGTGACATTTCTAGTTTAATGAGGGATCCTGGGAATATCAGTTCTAGGTGAAGACAAGAAGCATAAAAAACAAGACACGTGAATTTTCCCGAGGATACAAATACAACGGGTGATGGGTATGAAGGAGGGTACTTGTGATGAATGCCAAGTATGTGGAAGTGTTGAATCACCATACTGTATACCTGGAAACAAGTATCACACTGTATGTTGACTAACTAGGATTTAAATAAAAACTAAAAACAAACAAGCAAATACAAATACAAAATCTGGTCAGTTTGGAAGGCAAAGAGAGCACAGAAGGATGTTTGTAAAGGAAGCCATCAGTACCCTGCATTTTAGGGGTGGGGGAGCTAAGACATAGCACGTTGCAGGATTATATCATGGGTCAAACTCTGAGTGAATTTGATTTCTCTGTAGTTGGTAGGTATGCTCTGAACATAATTCTTCTAACACTCCAACTTTTTTTTTTTTTTAAAACATCAACTTTTTACTTGGAATAGTTTTAGGTATACAGGAAGTTGGAAAGATAGAACAGAAGGTTCCTGTGGAGCCTCTACTCAGTTTCCCCAGGTGCTAACATCTTACAAAACCGTGGTACCTCTGTGATGATTAATAACTTAATCTTATTATATTACTATTAACTACAGACTTCTTTTGGATTTCACCAGGCTTTTCAGTAATGTTCTTTTTTCTTTCCCCGGATCTGATCCAAGATACCGAATTGTGTCTAAAACTCCAACTTTTGAGGAAAATTGGGACCAGAGTTAGAGCTATAAAGACCTCAGACCTAATGGACAGTGGCCGAGATTTAGAATCAGGAATAGTAAATAGAAATAGCACAGATGGAAGCCTGGGAAAAACCTTGACTTCAAGGATATAACTATCATTATGTTTTATTTCAAGCCATTTATATTGGTGATGTTACTGTCAGGTCATCTGGTATTTTCCTTTATTATCAGAACTTAATGAGGGTTCTTTTAAGTCGAAATGTTGAAACAGCTATTTGCTAGGATACACTCCTGGATTTAACTGAAGAATAGTATCTCAGAGATGTAGCAGTATCATCTAAAGGAATACGTGTATGTAATACTCTGAGATATAATCATCTTTTTTACATAGGTAGTACTTTGTGTATTTCATTTCCTTCCAATTTATCTATTCTCCTTTCACCTCTAGCTATAGTAAGCATCGCGATGTTCCTTTTGATTCATTCATTCACCCCCAATAGATATTGGGAACATCTCTGTGCTAAGCGCTGAACTGAGCTATATAGACCTCTTGGTCCTTTAAGTGAACCCAGATCAGGGTCGCCTGGGTGGCTCAGTCGGTTAAGCATCTGACTTCGACTCAGGTCATGATCTCACAATTTGTGAGTTCGAGGCCCGTGTCAGGCTCTGTGCTGACAGCTCGGAGCCTGGAGCCTGCTTCGGGTTCCGTGTCTCCTCTTCTCTCTGCCCCTCCCATGCTCATGCTCTGGCTCTCTCTGGCTCTCAATAATAAATAAACATTAAAAAAAAAAAAAAAAAGGAACGCAGATCAGATAATCAGGCTTTACTGCACAGTGGGCAGTTGCCAATAGAGGTATTTTTAGAGTACTGTGGAAGGAAGCATAGAAGCCATGCATGGGACAGAGGAAAACACATGCAAATGACATGGAAGCGTGACTGGATGTAGGGGAGAGGGCTCGAAATGACAATGGCCTTGGATATCAGTTGAAGGGTCTGAATTAATTGTGGAGAGGATGGGAAACCAATGATCAGATCTTCCTTTGGAAAGATCAGCACAGAGAGTGAGTGGATCAGCTAGAGGAAAGAATTTGAGGCAGGGAAACCAGAGGGAGCTTTGGGGGAGTACAGTTTACACAAGAAACCATAAAGACCTCCTTGCTCTTCTCTACCTAACACCTAAATCATCATTTTAAGGGCAGATTGAAATGCTACTTCCTCTGTGAAGCCTTTTATTTTTTCTTCCTACTCTTCAGACGTACCTAGTCCCTCCCATTGCTCTTTGTCCCTAACTCAAATTATAATATTCATCATGGAGTGTTGCAAAGATTGTTTTTGGTTTTTTTTTTTACGTCTGTCTTCCTACTACATGAGCTTCTCTGGTTCAGGACCTGTGTCTTATTCACCGTGGCATCTTCAGTATTTAGGACAGTGCCTGGCATAGGGTGCCTGCTCAAATGTATTTGATGGGTGAGAGACAGAGTGAATACCTGCCAGTCGCGGATAGAACGCACGAGAAAGTTGGCCTTTCCTCCCAAACTGAACATTCACTGTCACCCAAATTAATTTTTGCAAAATTCCATGCACAAACATTTAATTAGCTCAATTGAGGAACCAAGAAAATGAGACTCAATTAAAGGACAAATTGTAAGTCTTTAAGCAATTGATATAGATTAGAATTGCATGGTCATGATTGAGAGAATCAAAATTTGTGAGTTAGTAAGTAAGAAAGAGATGTTTATGGATGCAAACTTGTTGCAGAATACATTACAAAAATGATGTTGCGTGATTTACCTCAACTATATTCTGTGGACAGAAATTTCTTTAGTTCTGAGGGTTATCAGTGGGGGTAAGCAAAATATCTGTTGCTGCTGGGTGCTAATTTTCTGGGAAAGGAACTTGATTTAGCCTTTGTGGATCCCTGTTGCAAAACTATAAACAGTCACTGGAAGTAGGGGTCACAAAAGTAAATGTCATTAGGGGCCAGGCAAGTAGCAGAAATGAACAGTGGCGACTGGTGTAATAAACTAGGCTGTCGGAAAGCCTTGTGAACTAGAATCATGCCTGATCCATCTCAAAGTGACAGCCCTTACTCTGATCAGCAGATTGCTAACATGCAGGAAACTTGGGTCAGTTTACTATAACTTTTATATTTTTATGAGAAGCCAAATACTTTAATTTTTACTGGAAAGTGTATTTTTATATTGATAATAAATAATTAAAAAACACAACTGACACTGTCTGGTTAACAGACTAGATTGTTTTGGACCTATCTTCCCACCAAGAGCAGCTAGAGAAGCCAGACTAAGTAATACAAAAATTACAAATCTAAAATCATTGCAGAACCAGCCAGGCATGAAGAACTGTGAGGTCAAGATCTAACAGAGTATGAAAGTCCATAGAGGTGCACCTGGTATCTGGGTCTCCTTTTCCCTAAAGGTAATTGGGGATTCTTTCCTTTTTCTCTTTTTTTTTTTTTTATGTCTATTTATTTTTGAGAGAGAGAGAGAGAGAATGGGGGAGGGGCAGAGAGAGACACACACACAGAGTCCAAAACAGGCTCCAGGCTCTGAGCTGCCAGCACAGAGCCTGATGCAGGGCTCAAACTCACAGACCATGAGATCATGACCTGAGCCAAAGTCGAACGCTTAACCGACTGAGCCACCCACGCACCCCAAGGTAACTGGTGATTCTGAAGTCTGTGGCTGAGATGATACAAACTGAGAAAGCTTTCACAGATTCATGGAGGTGGGAGACCAAAAATTGGAGGTCACAGTTTGCCAAGGAGGAGGATCTTGGTAAACACCTTAGGCAGTCAGTTTGGACCCAGAAAGGCTATACCCAGAAACAACAGTGAACAGAAGCCCAATTTCAGATGATGTGTAGAGGTTCCGAGGCTCTTAACCTAGCTGTCTGGGAAAAGCATATGCATGTTGTCTCTAGAGGAATGTAGCATCGTTCAGAGTCTCTTGACAATTTCCATATACAGTGTCTGGTGAGCAATAATAACCAGGCAAACAAGGTGACAAGATGCCACCAAAATCCAGAAGAAAAATAGACAAGAGAAATAGACCCACAGGTGATCCAGATAATGGAGTTTTCATACATAGACTTTAAAACCACCACCACTCATATTGTAAGAAGTTAAAAGGCAAGATGAAGAATGTCTACAGAGGACTGGAAACAATAATACTGAACCACAAGAAATTTAAAGAATTAAAACTTTCTGAGCAATGGAAACATATACAGGAAATCAGATTTTGAGTACTACTATAAACATTCTGAGTGCAGTGGTAGCATTATGGTATCAGTGCAAACACTGCAGATTGCTCTGGTTTATGATATAGCATGTAGCACTTGGCAAAAGTAAAGAAATCTTTCTTTATGGACCAGAAAATACAGCAAAGATTAGATCAAAAAAGGTAAGGGCATTGATGAAGTTCAATTAGCTTCAATAATGAGTTTGGCGTTCAATAACTCTTACAAATATGAATTAACTTACCATCATCTCCAATCTAAAATCATCATTTTGACAGGGAAACGTGGAGGGATAATATAGGAGGTTCCATAATCTACGGGATCAAATAGATCTAGGTTTGACACTGGGTCTACTTCTACTAGGTGGGCGTGGGGGGGGTGACCTTGGACCAGTTACTAAACTCTGTCACAGTCCTCATTTCTAAAATATAGGTAATAATTAATTTGTTAAAGTTGTGAAGAAAATTATAAAATGTATGTAAAATTCCCAAGCACAGTAGACCCATAGAGTAGGCACGGTGGCTCACTCATACAGTTGTTGGCACAGATAAGGTCTCCACCCAGTCTTTTTTCCTCTCTCTCTCTCTTTTAAGCTTATTGATTTATTTTGAGAAAGAGAGAGATAGAGAGAGAGAAGCAGCAGAGGAAGGGCAGAGAGAGAGGGGGCCAGAGGATCTGATATGGGCTCTGAGCTGATAGCCAGAACCCGATATGGGGCTCGAACCCACAAACGGTGAGATCATGACTTGAGCCAAAGTCAGACACTTAACCAGCTGAGCCTCCTTTTTAACCCAGGTGCCCCTTTATTCCTCTCTATACGACCTAGAGCTCTTTCCACTCTGTTGCCTGTAATAACATTTATTTCTTCGTTCTCTCCTTTTACTAATTCCTCTTGTTCATTTTAAGAGAGAAATGGAGAATCCATCTCATGTGATTAATTAGCATCATCTGGGATTAATATAGTTTAATATATTATCTGGAATATATTTTCATGTATAGCTGGAAGCAAGTATATTTTGAAACATCACTGATTTACATTTATTCTGAGAGTACCAAAAAAAATAACCTTTTTCATTTTCTTACAACATATCAAAAGAATCAGTGTGGGTTGTCCATTCAAACTAAGAATCTATTGGGTCTTTTCACTTCCTTGCCAAGGAGAGAGGGTTACAGCTATATATTTGTATGGTTGATAGCCTCCCTTGTGATAAGCAAGACAGTTTAGCAGAGTCCTGAGTCATCAGCACGACCCCAACTGCTTTAGTCAATGCACAGAATGCTGGCAGAGAACATACTTTTGAATTCATTATCTGAAACCTTTATTTTTTTGGCCATCTTTCTTTTCTTCCACACCTTCCACTTCTTTTGAGTGTAAATTTCTACCAAATTGCTATATTGAAAGACAAATATAATGAGATATACAAACTTTAAAAAATACGATGTCTATATTCCAAATTATTTTGAAATACTCCTCATAGGAGAAATGCTACTTGTGATCAGTATCGTTTGCCAAGAAATCTTCACTAAACTAAAAGACCTACAAGAGAACAATTTCTATATCAAAAGTACATTATGTGAGCGCTTTCTATTTTCACTCTATGTACTTCACTCTATGTACTTAGGAGAATTTTAATATGTTTGCTTCCTTTTATATGAAAAAGAAATTGAGCCTTCACTCTTTACTTAAAACTATTTAGACATTTTATATCTGATCTCTATGTATTTTCTGCCTCAGTTTTAACACCTCATTATTATAAGGATGGTTTTCCTCCAGGTGAATATCAGAAAAGGGTAATATTCTTGAAGAATGGAGGTTGATTTTTTTTTTTCTTCACTAAGATAATAGTTTGCCTTGTAACTTTCTCTCTAAATGTCAGGGCAAACTCTGTTGAACTGGGTAGCCCTACAAAATTTTTTATCAACTGAAGCAAACAAAACACATTTTATAGTTTTATTTATCAGCAGAAGAACATTCTCTTTACTACCCCTTGCTACTTCCTTATTGGAAAGAAATTTTAACTCAACAACTATGCACCGATGCATATGGAAAGCAGACCCTGGGGATATCAGCACGAATGGGTCCTGCACACATGGAGTCATGGCTGCAGGTGCCTTGGGTACTTCCAGTATCCTTAAGAGTTTATGAGGACATCCTCACAAGTTAGTTTTTTTTTTTCTCTATTTTCTCCTCCTTCTCTTTTTCCTTCTCCTTCTCCTCCAGCTCCTCCTCCTCCTCCTCCTCCTTCTTTCTACCCCTCCTTTTCCTCCTCCTTTTTTCTTCTTCATAAACTTTAGTTTTTAGAACACTTTTAGATTTACAGAGACATTGGATAACATAATACAGAGAAATTCCATATACCCTACACACTGTTTCCTCTGTTGTTAGCATCCTACCTTAGTATGATATATATATATATATATATATATATATATATATATATAGTATGTTATATATACCTATATATCATAGTAATTGTACATATAATTATAATTGATGAACCAATTCTGGTAATTATTATTAACAGAAGTCTACACTTTATTCAGATTTCCTTTGTTTTCATCTAGTAGCCCCTTTCCCTCCCAGGAAATCACCCAGAATGCCACATTACGTTTAGTTGCCATGTTTCTGCAAGACTGTGTTGCCTGTGACAGTTTCTCAGACACTCCTTGTTTTCGATTATCTTTGATAATTTTGAGGAGTAGTTTGTGCTTGAAAAACAAAACAAAACAAAACAAAACACAAGACAAAAGACTTAATCCTAGGCTGAGGGTCACACCCCATGATGATTTGTCTAATAGCTGCAGGCCTCCCATTCAACTAGATGTCTCTGGTGAGGGCTGTGCTGAGCTGTCTCATTATGGCTTCTGAGCACTTCAGCAGTGCTCCTCATAGGACTCTTTCCCAGCCCACTCTAGGCACCTCCTGGCAGTGGTTATACTTTCAGACCACTTTTCTGATTCTGGGCAGTAATGTTTGGCCTCTCAAAACCTTCTGCAGTCTACCTCAGTCTCTCCAGATTCCAAATATTTCTTTATGACTAAAACCCTCATCATTTCTTTTAACTAGGAATGACGTCCAAATTTTTGTCAGGCAGAAATCCCGTATCTCCTTATTCAAGGGCAGAAAGACCAGAGTATTCAAAAACCACAATTTCTGGAATCTGCTGCCTGGACAGGAGAGGGGTCGTTTGTCTTTTATCCTTCTAGAACTCCTCTAACAATTTCTAATGCAGCAAAGAAAAGACAAAACAGTTGGGTTTACATTTCCAAATAGATTGAATGTTCATACTCCGCCAGACATAATCCCAATAGTAGAGTTAGCACTGTTCACAGAGATGTGTGCAAGATGCTGGGGTAGCACAGAGGAGAGAGACACTCAATCTCTTGCTTAGGAGAAGGAAGAAGGGGAAGAAAGGGATCACCAGAGACCGTGAGGCTTCTCACAGGCGATACGTGAACCAAGTCTTTGAAAACATGTGGTCGGCAGTCCCAACATCCCCGATAGAAGGAACAGCCTGAACAAACACACGGAGGTGTGGAGTAACAGCGTCTGCTTAAGGAACTGCCAATCATTGTGAGTGTAGAGGGGATATCAATGAGGGTGAGGTAGGAAATAGGGCTGGAAAGGTACGCAGGAATCAGACTGGAAAGGGTGTCTTCTGCCACTCTGAGGTCTAAGAATGCTGTTGAATGTTGGGCGTTAGCTCACCTTGGTGGGAGAGCAGTGAGGTGTACGAGCTAGAGGAGAAAGGGTTAGGATAAGAAGGTCGGGAGTTAATGTACTCGGGAGGAGATCTCGCCATTTGGTAAAATGGTGAAAGAGCACATTTAAATCTTGATTTTAAAAGTTCTTAGCTTGCGGAGACTGAGGGTTGACTAAAAGTTGACAATGCCGATTTAAGACTAGGTTTATGAGACATTGAAACTTTGGCTGCCTGGAGAGATGCTCCTTGGTCAAAGAGAAGTCCAGAAGGCTATTTGCCCTCTAGTGGCAACCACAAAGCATTTTCTACTTTGCTAGCAATGGGACTAGAATATACAACACAGAACATTTCCTCTCGGGAAGTCAGCACTCATTATATACTTCGTGAAGCTATTTGAATTAGTACCTGGATTTGAATATCTAGCTTTAATACATAAGCCTAGTATGAGTTAGTTGAAACAAAAGAAGGTGATGTTTAATAGTAAAAATCTATCATACATTCTGCTGTTATATAACTCTCATTGAAATGACTACAATTTTTCTTTTTATTATTATTTTTTTATGTTTTATTTATTTTTGAGAGCAATAGAGACAGAACACAAGCAGGGGAGGGTCTGAGAGAGAGGGAGACACAGAATCCAAAACAGGTTCCAGGCTCTGAGATGTCAGCAGAGGGCCTGACGCGGGGCTCAAACTCACAGACTGCAAGATCATGACCCGAGTCGAAGTCGGATGCTTAACTGACTGAGCCACCCAGGTGCCCCTACAACTTTTCAATATTATGTTTAATAGGTGAGAATGTAGCATTGTATAACAAATTATATCTTTACCTAAAATTTTTAAGTGTAGTGATTTATTTATTATTAATGTACAGCATAAGATATTTGGAGGTAGAGAGAGAAATTTCCCTGCATCTCCAAGAATCTATTTTAGGCCCTCTGATCTATTCCCTTCGATTTTATTTTATTTTTTTAAATGTTTTATTTATTTTTGAGAGGGAGAGCGTGAGCAGGGGAGGGGTATGGGAGAGGGGACAGAGGATCCGAAGTGGGTTTTCCGCTGACAGCAGTGAGCCCAATGCGGGGCTTGAACTCACAAACTGTGAGATCATGACCTGAGCTGAAGTCAGACCCTCAACTGACTGAGCCACCCACGTGCCCCATTATTCACTTAGATCTTATACCTGCCAGCTAGAGAACTTTGGCCACCCAATTTAACATTATAGAATTTCCAGTTCATTTCGTTTCCTTTTTTTCCCCCCACATAAATTGTTTATATCCTATTGAGAAAACTATGGTATCAGATTTTTTTTTTTTTTATATATATCAGTTTTTAATCTTTAAAACGTTCAGTCTGAGAAGTAACATTTCCCCTGCCTTTGCTAAAGGCGCTTCTCAGGAGCATCTCATTATTTATTTATAAGGGTAAGTCTCCAGAATAAGGTAACATTATCACTGGCCTACTATTGCCTTCACACACATGAATACATTCATAATTGATGGGATAGTCTATACTAGTTTTGCAGCCAGAACCAACCTAAGGTCAGATCTCTGGGAGAGCAAATCATGTCATTATTTTTGTTAAGAAATAAATAAGGCCCTTAAGTTTAAAATATCTGTAAGGAGTTGTGCATGTTGACTGGTAGGGGGAAGAGAGTAAGGTATGGGAAAGAGGAGAGAAAGCAAACGGAAGAACCCAAGTCTAGAGGAGTATTTTGAACCATGTCTTGCAAAGAAAGTGATTTTTGCTTTTTCTTTCTTAGTTGTCTGTCTTGTTGGGGCAGGTTAATGATTGACCACTATGTTAGCCCATTTTGTGATTTTCTTTTCTTTTCTTTTTTTCTTTTTTTGAGAAGCAATAGATTTAAACTGCTGTAGGAAATTCTGGCCAGATGAACATCAAATAGAGAGATGAGGTTTTTCCTGGAATGCTTCTGCCCAGGCTCCCTTCTCATGGAGGTGAAATGCTCTCATTAGGGAGCTCTCCTCCATACAGTGGATTACTAGTAATAAGAATGTAGTTATTGACCTAGAAAGAGATTCACCTATCTGTCTAACAGTGGGGGAAAAGCAGGCACAGTATAACACCATTTTTTGTAAAAAAAAAAAAAAAAAAAAAAAGAAAGAAAACCAATATATATGGGTATGTGTATATACATTTATGCATAGAAAACCAATTGGTTTTGCTCTAGATGTTAATAGTGATTGTCTCAGTTTGCTGGGATGGTGGACAATCTTAGTCCCCCTTGCTACCTTTTTTAGTTATCTGTATTTTTTAAGTATAGTTTTTAAAAAATAAGGATAGAGGGGTGCCTGGATGGCTCAGTTGGTTGAGCATCCGATTGTTGATTTCAGCTCAGGTCATGATCCTAGGGTTATGGGATCAAGCCATGTGTTGGGCTCTGTGCTGGGCATGGAACCTGCTTGGGATTCTCCCTCTACCCCCTCACCTCCATTTGTGCTCTCTAAAAAAGAAAAAAGTATACAAAAACTTTCTTAAAGCAGAAAAGATAGTTACATTGTAGGTATAAACCATTTGTAAGTATCCATATTTATGTACTCATATTTATGGCTGATTGGGTTTTAAAAATTATTTAAAATCCTAAGGAAATAGAAAAAGATAAAGTGAATGACTATTCTGATTTTAGAGTGGCATGGGCTTTTTTACGTGTTAAAAGCAAACAAACAAAAACCATAAAAGACAGATTTTATCACATTCTTTTTAAAGCTTCTATAGGTGTATAAGTGGAAATACTGTTTAAATAAGGATTAAAGACACATATCAAACTCAGATAAAATATTTACAATATGCAAAAACAATTAAAACTGCTTATGCAGCACCTAAACAAGGTAATAAACATAAGCCATTATTTATATTAAGAAATATAAGCTATTTATTGCAAATTAACAAACAAAAATAAAAATTCTTCAAAAGTGGAGAAAGGAAATGAACAAACAAGTCACTGATCATGCAATGAATAAAAACTTTATGGAATCAAGTTCAAACTAATAGCTATAGAAATGCATATATATAATATAATATAATATAATATAATATAATATAATATAATGCATAATATAATATATATATAGTTAAATGGTATACCATAGTATTTATACATATGTTTATACAAACACACATCATTCTTTACCTATCAAGTGAACAAAGATTTGCTAAAAAGGACAAAGATAGTTTCTAGTGCAGACAAGATTTCAGAGAAGTGGGTGCTCAATTGGTACAAACTTCCTGGATGATTTGTCAGTAAGTATCAAAAACCTTAACAATATTTATGCCTTTACACCTGGCAATCTCATGCCTTTGACTTTATCGTAAAGAAAACAGTCAGGAATGTTGACATATACTCATTAAAGACTTAGTGATTTCACTTGTAGGAATTTATCCTACAAATAAACTTACAATGTGTAAAATGACACACAGTGTTATTTTTGTAGCTTGGTAATGAAAGATTGGAAATAACCTAGATCATCATCAATAGCAGTGAGATAATTATGGTACTTCCATATAATAGAATATTATGGAGGAAAAACAAAATGAAAAAGAACACGGTTGATATAGAAAGAACCCCCCCCCCACCCAGTACTTTTAAATTTTAAAAGGATACAGAACAGTGTAAAAAAGGAGAAAAATAAGAATATATTTGTATTTGCTTATATACTCATAAAAACACTCTGGAATGATATCTCAAAAATTAATAATAGTGACTTTTGGGGATGTGATTGGGAAACTAGGCAAATGTAGGAAACGAATGAGAGGGAGAATATTCTCTATAATTTGGTTTTTGAAAGAATTTTTTAAAGTACTCACAAAACATGGGTGCCTGGGTGGCTCTGTTGGTTATGCGTCCGACTTTGGCTCAGGTCATGATCTCGTGGTTCATGGGTTCGAGCCCCACGTCAGGCTCTGTGCTGACAGCTCAGAGCCTGGAGCCTGCTTCTGATTCTGTCTCCCTCCTCTGCTTGCAGTCTGCTTCTCTCTCTTAAAAAAAAAAAAATTAAACAATTTAAAGTACCCACAAAATGGAACTGTAAGACCATGTTAAAAAGTCAAGTACCTATTACGTGTCCAAACTGAATAAATACAATAGCCGTGCGTATCTATTCCTCTTTGAGGGCAGAGAAAATGCTTTTCCTTCTCTTGGCATCCTCATGCCTGAACGAGTACCTGACACATAGTATGTGCTCAATTAATTTTAGAGGAATAAATGAATCAGTGAAGGTTTAAAAGTTAAGTTGGTCATCAAGGAAAAAGCCACAAGAACATCTCACTTTCATGATATTTTTTTTTCGGCAAAAACTAAAATCGCTTTTGAGAGAAGACTTGCAAGTTCTAAGAGTCCAAGTAGTGATTTTAAATACTTAACCTCTTCCATCAGCTCTGATCCTACAGAGCTGGTTAACGTAGACTATTAAAGCAAAGGTAAAATCACCTAAGCTGGCCGCAAGGTAACACATTGCCATACTATGGTACCATATAGGTTCGTAAACTGGCTCTGTCAGTTTCCACGCAATCATGTGCCAAATCACTTTTCCTTTTCTGGCCAATGAGAAGTATCAGGATATGCTCACAGCTACGTCACGACAGTTACTGAGTGGTAAAGGACAATATGCCATAAACCATCCAAACCCACCACACGACACATCACGTATTAAAAATGATCTAGTGCCAGGGTAATAGTTAACACCCGGGGAAATGTTCAGGGACAGAAAAGAAGCCTATGAAATGAGCGGGTGACTCTATCTGTGAGTAGTGATTCTCGGCACCGGGCTGCACGTTATAATCATCTGGGGAGTTTTTAAGAATACGGATGCCAGGGCTCCAGTCCAGAGATTCTGATTAAGTTTATGTGGGGTGGAGCCCAGGCATTCCCTACCTTCTTTTTTTTTAAAGCTCCTGGTGTGATGCTGATGTGGGGTCAGGGTTGAAAAACATTGCATTAGAATGGAGAAGGATGGAGGGAGTTCTCTTATAGGAAAAGATGACTTCATGGGCTAGCTCCAGCCCCTATAATTTATGTACAAACAAAACTTTTCAGATTACACCTTTGCCTTGATTTCCTCATCTCCCTAGCCCAGACTTTATCCAAAAACCCATGCTTGGACTATTAAATTATTTCCTATTGGTCTACCTCTCTTGCTTTCATTCTACCTTCACATTTCCACCTTGGCCAACAGTACAAATGGTTTTCCTTCTGTCAAGGACTTGGCTGTCTACAGAATGTATGTGATCTAAATTTCTTAGGTTGGCTTCCACCCCAAATTCTACCATCACCGAGTGAAATCATCTTGTTGCTGAGCTTCCTCATCTACACCAAATTGTTGGGACTCATAACTCGTAAGGTTCATTTCAGCTCTGAAAGTTTAAGTTCCCTGCTTCCTTGTCATACTACCCACCCCACTAGTAATGAACCAATCTCATCTTTTGTGGTTCCCCCAAATATTTCTTAACTGAAGTTAACTAGAATCATCTCCACTGCCTTACTTAATTCATGCTCTTTTCCCCTCCAATGATGTTGTTTTTTTTAATGCTGTTTTGTTCTCCTGAACATATTTTCATTCCCCTCACCCTGCCACGTCCTCAGTCACCTGGCTCAAGTTCACCTTGAAGTTTTTGGGAAATGACACCAGTTTACCTCCATCATATTCTGACTGTAGGATTTCCTTGGCACTTGGTGAGTCTAGACCCTCTTTACTCAAGGTATGGTCCGTGGGCCAGCATCACGTGGGTGCTAGTTCTACATCCAGAATCCCAGGCCTCAACACATGCCAGGTGACTCAATGCACATGTAACTTGGAGATGCACTGGTCTATAACAGTGCATTAGCATCTTCTTTTGTTTTCTAGTTTATTTCTTACTTGTGGAAGAAAGTGTTCAGTTCAGGGATTCTATCTTCTAACTTTTTTATTTAAAAGGTTTTTTTTAATGTTTATTTTTGAGAGAGAGAGAGAGAGAGAGAGAGAGAGAGAAAGCGTGAGCAGGGGAGGAGCAGAGAGAGGGAGACACAGAATGTGAAGGAGGCTCCAGGCTCTGAGCTGTCAGCACAGAGCCTGATGCAGGGCTCCAACTCAAGAATTGGAGATCTTGATCTCAGCCCAAATGAGACGCTTAACCGACTGAGCCACCCAGGCCACCCCTATCTTCTAATTTAAAAAACACGTACAACTAAAATTTCTAGTACTTACTATTCACATAGCAGTTCACCTTGAACTGTTTGTTGAATGAAAGGGGTACTCATGGTGTTTACCAAATGCAATTAAAGGAACAGTGAACTCAAAATGTAATTTTAAAGGTTGGCAAATACAATGATAGGCTCATGGAACTTTAAAGATCTTAAGAGAACATCTCACAGGGTGTACCTCTTTTACAGAGGAAGAAATGGGGGACCCAGGGCGAGAAAAGGCTGCAGCATGGAGGGCAAATGAACATCTTCTGGAATGCTCGGGCACACTCTCCAGTTTTCCAGTTTCAGTAACAATTCATGCTCAATCCTGGACATTGCCAAAAACCAATCCGTAAACATGGATGTTTAAATATTCAGGGGTATTCATTTTACTCCAGCCTTTACTCGAAGATCATTTGCTCTCGCACTGTAGATGATCCATCACAATTTAGAGTCCTTACCCTGCATCTGAGGGCGGTAAACATTGGGATGCAGCAATGACCATGACTCAGTACTCGGCCTTCTGTTGGTCACCGTCTAGCGGACAGCAAGACAGAGGAAAAACAAAACGCAGAAGCACTGAAGAAACTGGAGCCCTTTGGAGGCAGGCATTTGCCTCCTAGACCCTCAAAGGCACTGTGTAGTAAGGCACAACGGAGCAGTGCAAGAAAAGGCAGTGGGCTCCAAGCCTGAGTCATGAATTCGTTACATTTCTTTCCTTCCCTGCGCAATTGCGAGATGTTCCGAACCCCTGATTCCTTTCCTGTGATAGCAGCACAAGGCAGGGCACGGTGTAAGGCCACGGTGAATTATCTCATCAACACTTTCAAAGAATGCCTCCTCGGCAAGGGCGAGTTTCAGTGGGTTTTCCCTTTGTCAGGAGTGAGTGGCACAGTCCCAACGAGCGGAAAACAGAAGATGCGGCCTGATCGCGCCAGGCCCAGCTCGCGGGGGGTCCCCGCAGGGCGCGCGCCCGTGGGCGGAGGACAGGGGCCGAGCCGCAGGGCCGCGGAGCCGCAGCCCGGGCGCGAGGCGAGGGGAGCGCGGGTAGGGCGAGCCGCGGCCGCGCGGGCCGCCCAGGGAGGGGCGGGGCGGGGCGCAGGCGCCTCCCGCCCGCCCAGACCGCGCGGCTCGCGGCGCATTCCTGCATCTCCGCCCGCGCGCCGCGCCGCCTCCCCCCCGCCCCCCCGACAGCTGATTCATTGGCTCCGCCGCCCAGACTGCCTGGCGCCGGCCGCG
Source organism: Panthera tigris (assembly GCF_018350195.1). NCBI lineage: Eukaryota > Metazoa > Chordata > Mammalia > Carnivora > Felidae > Panthera > Panthera tigris. The sequence continues at coordinate 9,787,234 of NC_056664.1, forward strand.
TGACGTCACCCATTCACCGAGCCCGCCTCCCCCCTCCGCTGGCGCCGGCCGGGCGGTCGTCCTGACAACGCAGACGCCAGCCGGCACAATGACTTCCAGCTGGAGCAGCCCAGCCAGCCCGCGCGCTCGCTGCTCGCGCCGGGCTGAAGAGCGCGGGGGTGGGTTTCTTTCTTTTTTTTCCTTTCTCTCTCTCCCTCTCTCTTCTTTTTCTGGCTCCTGCGGGTTCCCCCTGCCGGGAAATGCACTCGCTCTAGTTTTCTAGGGCTCGGGTCCCAGTCTCCTCCGAAGCGCGCTTTGCAGGCGCCCTTCCTCCGTCTCGGTCTCCCTGGGCTCTGTGTTTTGCTGGGCAACATCCCATGCTAGGCTCGGCAGACCTACTGGCGGTTGGGTTCGGCCCTTGCAGCGCTAACACCTGCAGAGTCGGAGTCTCCTGCCAAAAGGCATAAAGCGAAGGAGGAAAAATTCATGGCCACAATAACGAAAATGATAAACCTCTGCTGTCTTAGAGAAGAATGTCTGAGTAGGTGCTGATTACCTCCCACCATCACACAACAGCTTTCTTTAAAAGAATTTGCACTGTGCCCTGTTAAAACGCGATGGTTCTTATTTTGCTTTTAAATCGGACTTCATGACAGTTAGGAACTTAAAGTTGGGAATTGAACTCTTCCAAATGGATAAATCTTTCCAGAACAGGAAAAAAAAAAAAAATCTGGTCAGTTGAAGTTCTGTAAATTAGAATGGGGAGTATGTGAGGATCCAATTTGGAGAGAGCCAGGGAGAGAGAATGAGGAGGAGGAGGAGCTAGAAGGCATGGAAGAGATCGGTGCTTTTGGAGTAAGGCAAATAGTTTAGCAAGCGACCCACTCCCCTCCTCACCCCCTACCCCCATCCAGAAATCTTCAAACCCTGAAGGAAGGGCGGGGGGGGGGGGGGGAAGAACACAACTGTGGACTGGAGTTGGGTGGAGGTGATTCCTCATGCCTCATTTCATTTTTCTTTTTTCCAAACCTCTTGCTTCAAAACAGCTGCATTTCTGGATTAAGTCCACAAGTGAGAACTAAGGGCAGTCCTCCCATGGATAGGCTAAATCTGCATTGTTGAAGGGCTCATCTACAGGATGCATGAGCGCCGAAGATACAAACTCCCTTCCCACCTCTTACAAAAATACTTCCAGCGAAAACAAGCACTTTGGGCCTTTCTACTTTCTATTGGTTCAGATTTCAGGAGATCCTTCTTTGCTTTCTTGTTTAAGTTTATGTATTTAGTCCAGTCCTCAAACAGATTTTAAACGCTTTGAAGGCAGAGGACTCATCCCTAAAACCTTTAAATCTCCTGCCTAGCCGAATACACGCACAGTGACTATCTTTGGATGATGGTGCTAAGGAATGCTTAATAACCGCCCAAGGCCTCTACTTGGTCATGTTGTCATTTATGGGCTCATAATAATCCTTGGATTCTATGTCTTCAGCGCACTTCCCAAACAGTTCAATACAGAGAGACTGCCAGGCAGTGGTTGAGCGTTATTAATAAAAATAACTGATGTATTAGAATTCATGGTAAAGATAGGAATGCTTCCTTTTCCGATGTTTCTCAGGGTTACTGCTGATAATAGTCAGCAGTTTGTTAAAAGTATTTTTTTTTAAGTCTTGAGCTCATTTTGTTACCCATCAAAAATGAGGACTCAGTGAAACATTAATTTTCTAAAATTGCTGCATATTTAAATGTGATTGTAATTGCTCCTTAACATTTTAAAATTATAACATTGATACCAAATGCTTTAGAATCCAAAGAACAATCTATTGGGCTTGGCATTTTTTGTATGAAATAGTCTATAACATAATGGCTGGATGGCTGGATTATCCCATCCGTATTATTTGGCTTCACCTAAATGCCAGGTTTCCACATTGGGCGGGGGGCGGTGGGAAGCTCAGGAGACTTAAAATAGATTGCATGTTTAGTTTTCTCCTTCTCCTCCACTAGACTTGTAGGTGTGCTACTCAGGTATGTCATTTCAATAATCGCGTTAGCTGCCTAGCCACACTTTAGAATTACCCCGTGACCTTTGAAAAAATACCCTTGGCTAGAGGTGGTATAGAGAGGTCTCATATATCTTTCACTTTATTTCCACCCCTGGTACATTTTATATACCTTTTCTTACATTGGATGTATCTATAATAAAAATCAGGAAATTGACATTGTTGTAAAGTGTTCCTGTAATTCTACCTCATCTCATCACCTGTAGATTTCTGTAACTTGATTGTGATTGAAGCACAATCAAGACAGAACTATTCCAACACCACAAAGTTCTTCCTCCTGTAATGCCTTTATAGGTTCCTTCCTCTTCACACCATTCCCTAACCCCTGGCAACCACGAATGTGGTCTCCATCTCGATTATTTTGTCATTTTGAGAATGTACATAAATTGATTCTTAGAAGCGTGTGACCTGAGATTTTCTTCCCCCACGTTCAGCCTCATTCCCTTGAGATATCCATACAAGTTGATGCACATAGTAACAGTTTATTCCTTCTTATTACTGAGATGTATTCCATCATAGGGATGTACCACACTAATTATTCATCTATTGTGGGACAGTGTGGTTGTTTCCTTCTTGGCGACTGTTACAAATAATGCTGCTGTGAACATTTTTGTACGTACAGGTTTTTGTGTGGATGTAAGTTTTCATTTCTCTGGGATAAGTGCCCAGGAGTGTGATTGCTGGCTCATATAGTAAGTATATGTTTAGTTTTTAAGAATCTGCCAAACTATTTTCCAGGAATGCTGTACTATTTTACTTTCCTGGCAGCAATGCACGAGAGAATCAGTTTCTCCCATCCTGTCAGCATTTTGTAGTTCAACTATTCTGATAGGTGTGTACTGATCTTTTACTGTGGTGTTATTAATTTGCATTTCCCCAGTGATTAGTGATGTTGAACATCTTTTTGTGTCATTACTTGCCATTCACATATTCTCTTCAATGAAATGTCTCTTCATGTCTTTTGCCCATGTTCTCATCGGATTGTTTGTTTTGTTGCTATTGTTTTGAGAGTCATAATTTCTAGATGTGAGTCCTTCAGCAGACATGTGGTTTGCAAGTAGTTTGTCTTAGTCTTTTCATCCTCTTAAAGAGATCTTTTGGAGAGCAAAGTCTTTAATTTTGATGAGATCTGATCTTTTGATTTTTCCTTTTATGGATCATGCTTTTGTTGTCTAGTCTAAGAACTTTCCACCAAATGCTAAATCCTGAAGACTTTCTCCTATGTTTTCTTTTAAAAGTGTTACAGTTTTACATTTTACATGTGAGTTCATGATCCATTTTAAGTTAATTTTCATGTAAGGTGTGAAGTTTAGATAGAAGTTCACGTTTTGCCTATGAATATCCAATTTATTGAAAGACTGTTATTCCTTCATTGTACTGCTTTGAGCACCTTTGCAAAAAATCAGTTGGTAGTCTTTATGGGGGGGTCTATTTTGGGCTTTTCTGTTTTGTTCTATTGATCAGTATGTCTATCTCTCCATAAGTACCACACTATCTTAACAACTGTGGCTATGTGTATAAATTCCCTTTGTGTATATACATGCATTATTTATATAAATAAATGCATATATACATAGAGAGATGCATATATATAGAGAGAATACCCATGTGGGTATATATGTGTGTGTGTGTGTGTGTATATATATATATATATATATGTATATATATGTGTGTGTGTATATATAGCCATATATATATATATATATGGCCATATATATATATATATATGGCCATATATATATATATATATGGCCATATATATATATATATATATATATATATGGCCATATATATATATATATATATATATATAGCCATAGCCACGTGTGTGTGTGTGTGTGGCTATTCTAGTTCTATTCCCTTTCTATAAAAAGTTTGGAATAATCTTATGTATATCTGCAATAAATCTTGCCTGGATTTTGATAGGTATTGTATTAAAACTATACATCAATTTGGGAAGAATTGACATCTTTACTATGTGAGCTCTCTCTTTATGAACACAGTATGTGTCTCCACTTATTCAGATCCTGTTTGATTTCCTCCATTAGCATTTTGTAGTTTTCAGCATACAAGCTCTGAACATGTCTATTAGATTTACACCTATGTATTGTGCAATTGCAAACGTTAGGGATTTTTAATTTCTGTTTGCATGTGCTCACTGCTTCTGTGTAGAGATTGACTTGATTTTTGTATGTTGATCTTGTATTCTATGACTTTGCTGTACTCACTTATTTGTTCTGGGAGGTTTTTTGTTGGTTTGTTGGTTTGTTTTGGATTCCTTGGGATTGTTTTACATAGAGTATCATGTCATGTAGGGAGTTTTAGTTCTTTGTTTTATTTCCTTTTCTTGCCTCATGGGTTAGAACTTCCAATACTATATTGAGTAGCAATAGTGAAATGGAACATCCTTCCTTAATTCCTGATCTTAGAGGGAAGGCCTTCAATCTTTCATCATTAAGTATGGTGATAGTTATAAGTTTATTTATTTTTTAAGTTTTAAAAATCAATTTGAGGAAGTTCCCCTTATTCCTGGTTTTCTGAGAGTTTTCATCATGAATTGATATTGAATTTTGTCAAGAACTTTTTGTGCATCAGTTGATAGGATTTGTGATTTTTCTTTTTTAGCCTATAAATATGGTAGATTATATTGATTGATATACAAATGTTGAACCATTCTTGTATGCCAGGAATAAATACCACTAGGTCACAGTATATAATTCTGAGCTGACATAGTGGTAAAATCCATTTGCTAATATTTTGTCAAGGATTGCTGCATTTATATTCCTGAGGGATATTAGTGTATAGTTTTTTTCCTCTTTTCTTTTCTTTTCTTTTCTTTTCTTTTCTTTTCTTTTCTTTTCTTTTCTTTCTTGCTCCTTACTTCCTTCCTTCCTTTCCTTCCCTTCCTTCCTTCCTTCTTTCCTTCCTTCCTTCCTTCCTTCCTCCCTCTCTCCCACCCTCCTTCCCTCCCTCTCTCTCCCTCTCCTTCCCTCTCTCTCCCTCTTTCTTTCTTTCTTTCTTTCTTTCTTTCTTTCTTTCTCTTTCTTTCTTGACTATATTTGCTTTAGTATATAGACTATATATAGCTTTAGTATCAGTATAATATTGGCTTCCCAAAATTAATTGGAAAGTGTTCTATCTTTTCTATTATAGGGAAGAAAGTGCATAGTAATTGGTGCTAATTCTTTTTTTAAATATTTGGTATAAAATGTTTGGTACAATCTGAACGTGGAGATTTCTTTTTCTGGAATTTGAAAATAACACATCCAGTTTCCTTACTAGGTATAATGCTATTCATAATATCTATTTTATATTATGGGGGTGGGATTGGTGATGCTTTTTTAGGAACTGGTTTATGTTATCTAAGTTGTCAAATTTATGTGTGTAGTATTCTCTTGCTGTTCTTTTGATGTCTGAAGGATATGTAGTGATATCAGATATTTCTGTTTCATTCCTAATATTATTAATTTGTGTCTTTTTCTTTTCTTTGATAGTCTTGCCAGATATTTGTCAATTTTATTGTTTTTTTCCAAAGAACAATGTTTTGTTTCACTAATTTTCTCTCTTTTTCTGTTTTTAGTTTCATGGATTTCTACTCATATCATTATTATTTCTTTCCTCTGTTACTTTGGGTTTACTTTACTCTTTCTTTTTTAGGTTCTTGAGATGTAATTTTGGATTTTTGTTTGAGAATTTTCCTGCTTTCTAATATGTTTTCAGTACTATAAATTTTCCTCTCAATGCTGTTTTTGCTGCATCCCGTAAGTTTCACTTTCATTCAGTTCATTGTATTTTTTTAATTTTCATTGAGGCTTCTTCTTTGACTTTTGGGTTACTTATAAGGGTGCTATTTAGTTTCCAAGTGCTTGTTTATTTTCCTGTTATCTTTCTGTGGCTGATGCCTAGTTTGACTTCATTATTATAAGAGGACATATTCTATGTGATTTAATTCTTTTAAATCCCCTGAGGCTTGTTTCCAAGTCCAGGATTTGATCCATGTGTTATATCAGTTTTTGTTCACTGCAGCTCTGTTATTTGGTGCATAACATTTAGAATCACTATGTCTTCTTGGTAAATCAACCCTTTTATTATTATGTGATGTCCTGTCCCCCTCTGTCCCTTACAATTTTTCTTGCTTTGAAGTCTAGTTTTCTAATGTTAATGTAGCCTTTTTTAAACTTATTTTTTGATGAATGAGTGCATGGTCTATCTTTTTCCATCCTTTTACTTTCATCCTACCTTCATGAGTATATTTGGTTTTTTCTTTTAAGTTTATTTACTTATTTTGAAAGGGAGAGCATGAGCAGGGGAGAGGTAGAGAGAGAGAGGGAGAGAGAGAGAGAGAATCCCAATCAGGCTCTGCATTGTGCAGAGGCTGATGTGGGGCTTAAACACATGAACCATGAGATCATGACCTGAGCCAAAATCAAGAGTCAGATGCTTAACTGACTGAGCCACCCAGGTGCCCCTGTATCAGTATTTGAAGTGAGCTTCTTGTAAACAGCATATTGTTGGGTCATCTCCTTATTTTTTGTCCATTCTGTTAGTCTTGCTTCCTTAGTTGGTATATTTAGACCATTTACATTAAATTTCATTATTGACATGACAAGTCTGCAATCTTATTTTTATTTTACATTTGTTCTCTTTTTCATTTATCTTCTTTCTTTTTCTTGCTTTCCTGCAGAATACTCAAACCTTAAAAATGCCCTTTTGATTGTCTATTGTGTTTTTGAGTGTCTCTTTGTAGGGCATTTTTAGTGGTTGCTCTAGGATTTCATTATATATACATAACTTAACACAGTCTACTGATAATAGCAATTTACCAACTCAAGTGATATGTTGAAATTTTTTCTTTTATACCCCTTCACTTTCCTTCACTTACAATATAATTTCTTAAGTATTTCCTGTATACATTTAGAACCTCCTAAGATAGTGTTATCATTTTTGTCTCAATAGTCAAACATTATTAAAAAAACTGAAGAGGAAAAAGAAAACCTAATGCACTCATCCATATTTTTATTATTTCTGTTGCTTTGCTTCATGATATTTTAAGATTCCTTCTCTTATCATTTCCTTTGTGTTTAGAAAATTCTTTAGCTGTTCTTTTAGGGTATGTCTTTTGTGGCAAATTATCTTAGTTTACCTTCATTTGAGAATGCCTGGATTTACCCTCCATCCCTGGAAGATATTTTTGGTGGATATAGAATTCTGGGCTTGACAGTTCTTTTTTCCAGACTAGAAAAATATCGTACCACTTCCTTCTGGCCTCCATGGTTTTGGGTGAGAAGTCTGCTGTCACGTTGGTGATAGTTTTTCCCCCTATAAATAAGATGCTGCTTTTTCCTTGCCACTTTAGAGATTTATTATTTTTTCTTTAGTTTTCAGAAGTTTGACTGCAAGGAGACTTGTGGATTTCGTTATCCCGCTTGTTTATCCCTCTTGTTTTCACTTACCTTCATGAATCTGTTGGTTACTGCCTTTTGCCACATTTGGGGACTTTTCAGCCATTATTTTTTTTTAAATACGTCTTCAACCCCATCCTCTTTCTCCTTCCTGATCTCCAAGGATTTGAATATTAGATGTCTAATGTTGTTGTACTACCAGTCTCTGAGGCTCAGTTCATTTTTGAAAAACCTATTTTCTCTCTCTTCCAGAATGCGTAACTTGTATTATTATGTTCAAGATCATTGATTCGTTGTTTTATCCCCCCATTCACCCATTGGTTTTTTGTTTTGTTTTGTTTTGTTTGTTATTGTATTTTCCAATTCTATAATACCCTTTTGGGTCCTTTTTATATCTTTGTTTTCTGTGCTGAGACTTCCTAATTTTTTATTTGTTTCAAGCATGTTTGTAGTTGCTTATTAAAATATTTTTATGATGGCTGCTTCAAACTCTGTGGCTGATAATCTTGATATCTTTGTCATTGAAGTGTTGGTGTCTATCGATTTTCTTCTCTCATTCAAGTTAAGATTTTTTTGACTCTTGTTACGAAGAGTGATCTTCTATTGAAACTTGGATGTTAGGGATGTTATGTTGAGACTCCGGATCTTACTTAGAACTTCTGTGTTAGAAGGCCTCTAACACAGATCTGAAAGGAAAGGAAGGGTGGGGGGAGAGGGAGAAAGGTGCTGCCTTATTGCTGCCTGGTAGGGTTGGAAGTCCATGCCTCTCTTGACACCGGCAAGGAAGTGGCTCCCCACCAGGACTCCGTGAGGCATGACAGCTTCATTACTGTTCCCCACGTGGCCCCTGCTGACATTGTGAAGTGGGGGTGGTCTTGTTACTGGGTGGTGGTGAAAGTCCTGACTTTCCAGTAAGCCTTCTTGACACCCTCCCGTGGGGAAGGAAGGAACACTTTTTTTACTTCTGAGTGGTGGGCAGGTCCAGGCTCCTCCCATGGTCCAATGGACACCATTGGGGGGGGTCCCCTTATTGCCTTGTGGGGATGAGAGTCTCAGTGTTCTACTTTCCTTCTCTGATACCACTCAGGTGAGTCTGTTGGGGTACATGGCAAGGGTAGAAGTCTAGGCTCCCACTCACTTTTTCGCTGATGGAGGTAGGGATGGAGCCATAGTTTTCTCTGTGGTATTTGCAGTAAGGCCATTACTGTCTAAGCATTTTCTGTCTGGCTACAATACCCCCTTGTCCTTTGTCTAGAGAGAGCAGGCTTTTGTTGAGGCTTTTTTTGGTCTGTGCTTTCTGGCATTTCCGGATTGCTGCCTCCCCAGCACCTCATCGGGGATACTGGAGGCAAGAAGAAAGCCCAGGGAATGCACTGTGTATTGTTCCTCAGATGCCTAGTTCCCGAGCTTGTTTACCTATTTCTCTCCACTTTGTCTTCAGTCTTCTTATGTTTGTTTTTTTGCATAATGTCTAGAGCTTGTAGTTTTACTTAGGGGGAGGAATACAGAAAAGTGTGTCTAGTCCATCCTTCTGGAAACAGAAGACCCAATGTTTTGTAAAAGCAGCCTGGATGATTCTAAAAAAGTATAGTCAGAGTTGAGAACCTCTATCTGTTTGACATTGTAGGTTATGGCAGGGTCTTGGTTTCTATTTCTGTTAGGTTTGGGACTATTTTCAAATAATTCTAACATAAGTGGGTTTTCTCTTGGCCAGCATTGGAAATACTTTCAAGAAGAGAACAACATCTTATTCTTTGGAAGGCAGCTGAGCCCAGTGGCAGGCTTAGACTTTTGGATCAGAGACGCTGTATTATAATCAGAATTTTGGTGAGGTTCTTATCTTTTTAAAAGTCAATAAAAACTAATTCATGGTATTTTCAAGATTAAACATGTAAAAGATATATCACAGAGCAAGACCAACAAATACTATATGTTTAAATATTAGCTCTTTCTTCCCATGGCCACGCTCAGTGTAGCACTTGTATATAGTGATTACGGAAGCTAAATATTTGGGCTGAGTACTTGTGTCAGAGGGCTTACCCTGGAAGCCTTTTAACCTTAGACTCAGTGATAGTCAGAAAAAATAGTTCTGGGGAAGATATCATTGTAAAAATAGAAATGTGGATTTTTTTTTTTTTTTTTTTTTTTATTGATCTAGGGCAGAAGATATACAGGGTAGCGGTGTAAGTCAATAAGAATGACAATTGACCTTGCAAAAAAGAGGTAAAAATGACTGTGGTCTAACTGAATAAGGAAGGAAGCAAAATCATAGCAGGAATTAAAGAACCGGGCAAACACTTAGAGGTTAAGGGCCTGGAAGTTTCATCAAGCAACAATTCTCCCTACTTCACTTTGCCATTTTCTTTTGAGAGTTCCTTTTCTTTCCCTATTCCTTAAATATTGGCGTCATTTGAAGCTCCACCCTCCTCTTCCCGTGGGTCCTGACCCTGGATAATCTTGTCCAGTTCAAAGTGCTATGAAAAAGCTGAAAGAGGGGCGCCTGGGTGGCGCAGTCGGTTAAGCGTCCGACTTCAGCCAGGTCACGATCTCGCAGTCCGTGAGTTCGAGCCCCGCGTCAGGCTCTGGGCTGATGGCTCAGAGCCTGGAGCCTGTTTCCGATTCTGTGTCTCCCTCTCTCTCTGCCCCTCCCCCGTTCATGCTCTGTCTCTCTCTGTCCCAAAAATAAATAAAAAACGTTGAAAAAAAATTAAAAAAAAAAAAAAAGCTGAAAGATTCCAATTTATATCTTGAGCTCAAATCTCTCCCTGAAGCTCTAGACTCATGCAATGGATCTCTGATTATCCATGGATGTCTCCCTTTGGGTGTGTCACTGGCTTTTCAACTTCAACATGTCCAGATTCTACCTCTCATTTGTGTTCTCTGTCTCATTAAATAGCACCCCCATTAATTCAGATACCAAAGCCAGAAACTCCGGTGTCATCATTGTCGGCAACAAGCAACTAGGAACTCCTCACAGATTACATTGAGCACTAAGGGAAGTAATGTTGGAAGGAGGCCAGAATAGGTCAGTGAGGAGGTAAAATCACCTCTGCACTTTCAAAACTCATACCCCCTGACCATCCGCATACGTTACGGGATACCTGATGGAAGCGTTAGTCTTGTCCTTAGTGTCTAGACCCGTTACTGCCGGTATTTGAAATTTTCCATTTCATATGCTTTCTAGAACATCATATCCTCTCATATTGTCTGTGTTTTTGCTTCTTCCTTTAAATTTTAGGGTAATCACTGCTGCAAGTGGAGCTCTTCCTGTGTTAGTTAGGATGAAGAATACGTTAGAGTGAAATCTATGGGAAGAATACGTTAGAGTAAAATCTATAGGAAAATCTATAGAGCAAAATCTACAGGTTTCTCTCTGGCTTCTGCTGCATGTCCATTGTGGGTTGGCTGAAGACATTGCCCTGAGTCACTTTCTTCCAAGTCTGAGGAAGGCTGGTGGAGCCTCTTCCATCTGGAGAGTTGTCTGTTGCTAGGCCGCTAACAAGTGGGGAAGCAGGTATTCCTACACTGGCTCTGAAAGTTTATTATCAACGGAGTCATCTTCTAAAAGCCAAAGGATGTCACATTACCCTGCTCAACTTCACGTAGGTTGGGAAGTGGAGTTTTACTCTATGCCGGGAAGGCAGAAGACTAGAGTAGCTGCCGGACGTCCCTCATGACTCACTCAAGCCTCCTCTGCTGGCAACTTTCCCTCCCTTTCTTTCTCCCTCACTTCTTCTCTCCCTCCTTCCCTCCTTCCTTCTCTTACTCCCTCCCTTCCTTCCTTCCCCGCTTCCTTCCTTCCTTTGACTTATAGATGACTCAAAAACATTCCTGGGAATGCCACAAAAATGGGAAGCTAAGCACTCAGTACTCAGGATGGTTGCAAGTATTTAAAAAAGAAATTGACATTGCACTCTAACTGCCTAGCTGGTGGTTCTAAGGGCAGCCTGACTATGCACAGTGATCTAAAGTACCACAGACAATAGAATCGGGGCCTGAAGAGACTGCAGGCCACATTAAAGTTTCAGCACATACCCAAAGTGCATCTCTCAGCCCTTATCCTGTAGCTCTGGGGCACCGATGTTCGCTATTCGTTGCATGAATCACCATGGCAATTGATGAATATAAAAATTCCGTGTATATTTTTCCCTGGAGTGTTTTAAAATGTTTGGTTCTGAAGAGTCCCTTTTGCTCTCTGTGACTGACTCTGTCCCTGTCTCTCTTTCGTTCTCTCTCTGTTTTTCTGTCAGATCTAGGCAACAAGAAAGCACTTACTCTTTTCTCTAATTTTAACAGCTCTTTAACAGATCCAATACATTTGAAAACGTCTGAAAATTTGACTCCTGACAAAACAGGACTCCATAGTACATTCGCTATGTAGGCATTTACGTCAAATCAGTTCCTTTTGTGTTTTCCACATTGGCACGCTCACATTCACTGCTAGCACTGTGTCTCCAAAAGTGAGAGTATATCACAGCCGATGGCCAGTTTCATACTGTAATGAGGAACAGCCATCTGTAGATATGAACTGGGACACCAGCCTCATCATAGACCACTTGCTAACATTAAACCAGTGCTAAGAGTTAAGCAGAATGATAGAAAGGAAATTCATGTGTGTGTGTGTGTGTGTGTGTGTGTGTGTGTGTCTGTATTTTTTCCTCCACTCTGCCCCATGTCCCCGGATCCACGCATCTCCATGGGGTGTCCCAGTTATTTGCTGTCAGCACCAAGTCACATCCATGTCCCTTATATTCTGGGGGGACCTCCCAACCCACTGTGCTTGAACTAGTTATCCTACGACCATGTATTAAAAAAAGAAATAACCTTACAATCATTTGAAACAAATGCCAATTATTACTTTTAAAAAGCTACCTGCTTTCAATTAAGCAGGAAATTATCTAAGAAGCCACTTAATTTGCTTTGGTCCGTAGTCCCCCAACTGCTTTATGCTGAGTGGAGCATGAAATTAAATATGTAACAACTCTCCTAATGGCTGTGTTTCAGAATGCCAACATTTTAGAATCTTAGGTATTCTGAGTGGGAACAAATACAAATCAAAGAATATGAGAATTGAATTTGAGGGAAAAAAAAAGAAAATATTAATGCCCTCTATATATTTGCATATAGATGATATATGTTTTAAAACTGTAAAGTTTTAAAGAATGTGTTTGCTATTAATTTTTATATTCAGGAAGGGTAGCAGTTCATATATGGAAAAATCTCTCTGACTTAAAATAAAATGCCACCAGCCCCCCTCCCCCTATGGAAATTCTTACATCATTTTCTTGGGTCCAAATGCAAAGTAGATTATGTAGGGATAGATTAAGCGAGAAGGTCATAATGAATTTTTACCATTTGCTGAAGAAATGCTAATACCAATCCCTCGTTCGAAGTATTCATCTTTGTTAAGAGCCAAGAACACATACTGAAACTGTTTATGGAGACATATAAGGGCACTAGTTTATGCAGGAAATTTTAAAAGCATTACTGAAGCGACACTTCAATCAGTACTTAACAATGTTGTAAATGCTAGATGGTTCTCACAGCCTCTTATTTATTTAAAACATTTTTTTTACAACTTTAAAACTATTTTTATACGAGATAAATCTTTTCAAACACTAATCATATTACAAGTAAACATTTTAAAAATCTCTGTGTAAATGCGGATGAAAGCATACATATTCTTTTGCAGTCTGTATTCCAAACCAACTCTTTTCTTTATTTCTGTTTTAAAACTAGGTTAGACATGCTGCCGTTTTACCAGGAAATGTTGACAAACCTCTAGCAGAGTGTGACCGGATATCTCTTCCCCTCACGGGCGAAGCCAGGCAAGTTTGAGCTGAGAAAGCATGCACGGCCCTAACGTTACCCTGACATTTGTTACCTCACTCTGAAAATGCTTAATATTCTGGTTTCTTTCCCCCCAATGTAGCTATACTCAGTGATATTGTTAAAACTGGTTCCCAGTTTTAGAAAACTGTTATCTATAAGAATTCTCTGAGAAGCTGCAAAAAAGATATCATGGCAATTTATGGGGTTTTGGCTACTTTTCTAGAACCAAAGTTGTCCTGCATTTGTTCTTGAGCTTTTTTTTGATCAGAGAAAGAGCACAGACCTCAGTCACAGAATCCTGATGCCAGAAACTGTGTGACCTACAGAGAGCTACCTAACCTCTCTGGGCCAGAAGGCTATAAACTGTAACACTGTTTTGCATACACAATGGGAAGCACGAGCATTATCTATCGGAATCGTGAGGATCGCGTGGGATAAGGTAAAAGCCTCGCGTAGAGTGGCTGGCACAGAGTAGGGCCTCATCATCACGATTTCCATGCCTTAAGTTAATTGGCGGAAGGAACATCTCCGCTTCCTTCTCTGGTTTCTGTCCTGCTGTGGCGGGTCTCGACGGGCACTTCATGTCTGTTATCCCATTTATCCTCCCAACAGCTCCGTGAGGTAGGTGTTGTCATTATCCCATTTTACAGCGGGGGAACTCAGAACGCAGGGACTGGTGGCAGTTTACTCACCATTTCCGGCAGAAATAAACAGACGAGGGTGGGATTTCAAGTTCAAGAGCCTTCTTTTTTTTTTTTTCCCCTCCCCTGAAAGTCAACCAAAAGTTTTCCCTACTACTGCAATCTATGTGCATTACTATCAGCCTGCAGAATATTTGCCCACTTGAACCACGTGTCTTTTGGTAGGGAACACTAACGACCAGGCGAAGGGGGATAGGTCTAACACTACGGGCATAGCCGGTTTCATTGCACCTGCTGCATTACGCCTTGCAGATGTTGCGGGATTTTGTGTGTGTGTATGTGTGTGTGTGTGTGTGTGTGTGTGTTTTGTTTTGTTGGGTGTTTTTGTTTTGTTTTGTTTTTACACAAGGAGGGCATATGGCAATCCTGTGTCGAGCAGATTTGTTGGCACTGTGTTTACAAAAGCATTTGCTTACTTTGTGTCTCTGTGTCACATTTTGGTAATTCTCACAGGATTTCAGGCTTTTTCACTATTATTATACGTGTGGGGATTATCTGTGATCCAGTGCCAGTATAAGATGGTGAACTTGACTGATAAGTGTTGTGTGTCTTTCGACTGTTCCACCAACCGGCAGTTTCTCCACCTCTCTTTCCTTCTTTGGGCCCCCCTATTCCTTGAGACACAGGACTATTGGAATTACGCTGGTTAATAACCCTATAATGGTCTCTAGTGTTTGAGTGAAAGGCATAGTCCCATCTCTCAATTTAAATCAAAAGCTAGAAATGGTTAAACTCAGTGAGGAAGGCGTGTCAAAAGCCAAGACAGGCCAAAAGCTAGGTCTCTAACGCCAAAAAAGTTAGCCAAGTGGTGAATGCAGCAGAAAAGTTCTTGAAGGAAATGAAAAGTACTGCTCCAGTGAACACACAAATAAGACAGGGAAACAACCTTCTGGCTGATAAGGAGAGAGTTTGAGGGGTCTGGGCGGAAGATCAAACCAGCCCCAATAGTCCCCTAAGCAAAGCCTGATCCAGAGCAAGGCCCTGAGTCTCTTCAATTCCGTGAAATCTCAGGGAGGTGAGGAAGCTGCAGAAGGAAAGTTGAAAGCTGGCAAAGGTTCATTCGTGAGGTTTAGGGAAAGAAGCCGTCTCCGTAACACCCAAGTTCAAGGCGAAGCAGCAAGTACTGATGTAGAAGCTGCAGCAAGTTTTCCAGAACATCTAGCTAAGGTGGTTGATGAAGGTGGCTACCCTAAACAACAGATTTTCAGTGTAGACAAAACAGCCTTCTACTGGAAGGAGATGCCATCTAGGACTTGTAGCTAGAGTGGAGAAGTCAATGCCTGGCTTCAAAACTTCAAAGGACAGGCTGACTCTCTTGTTAGGGACTAATGCAGCTGCTGACTTGAAGCTGAAGCCAATGCTCATTCACCGTTCCAAAAGTCCTAGCACCCTTAAGAATGATGCTGGATCTACTCTGCCTGTGCTCTGTAAACAGAACAACAATGCCGGATGACAGCGCATCTGTTTACGACATGGCTTGCTGAATATTTTAAGCCCACTGTTGAGACCTACTGCTCAGGAAAAAAAAGATTCTTTCAAAATATTACTGCTCATTGACTATATGCCTGGCCCCCCAAGAGCTCTGATGGAGGCGGACAATGAGATGAACGTTGTTTTCATGCCGCTGATACAGCATCCTTTCTGCAGCCCATGGATCAAGGAGCAATTTTGACTTCCAAGCCTTATGCGTTAAGAAATCCATTTTTTAAGGCTAAACTTTTCACAGTGATTCCTCTGATGGATCTGGGCAAAGGAAACTGAAAACCTTCTGGAAAGGATTCACCCTTTTAGATGTCATTAAGAACTTTCATGATTCATGGGAAGAGGTCAAAACGTCAACATGAAGAGGACTTTGGAAGAAGTTGATTCCAACCCTCACAGATGACTTTGAGGGGTTCATGACTCCAGTGGAGGAAGGAACCGCAGATGTGGTAGAAACATCCAGAGAACTAGAGTTAGAAGTGGAGGCTCCAGGTGAGCCCGAATTACTGCAATTTCATGATCGGACTTCAATGGATGAGGAAGTGCTTCTTATGGATGAAGAGCAGAAGTAGTTGCCTGAGGTGGAATCTCCTCCTGGTGGAAGTGCTGTTAAGACTGCTGATGGGACAGCAAGGGCTTTAGAATATTCCATGAATGTAGTTGATGAAGCAGCGGCAGGGTTTGAGAGGATGGATTCCAATTCTGAACGAAGTTCTGCTGTGGGTGAAGTGCTAACAAACAGCATCACGTGAAATTGTTCGTGAAAGGAAAAGTCGGTTGATGCAACAAACTTCATCGTTGTCTTGTTTTAAGAAATGGCCATGGGGGCGCCTGGGTAGCTTAGTCGGTAAAGGGTCTGACTCTTGGTTTCAGCTCAGGTCATGATCTCACAGCTTTGTGGGATCGAGCCCCGCCCTGGGCTCTGCGCTGGCAGTGTGGAGCCTGCCTGGGATTCCCTCTCTCCCTCTCTCTCTGCCCCTCCCTCCCTTGCACTGTCTCTGTCTCTCTCAAAATTAAAAATAAAAAAAAAAAGGAGAGAGAGAGATGGCCATGACCATCACCACCTAGACAGGATCCCCCACCAGCAAAAACATTAAGACTTGCTAAGAGTTCAGATAATGGTTAGCATAGAAATAAAGTGTTTTTAATGAAGGTATGTACATTGATGCGTTAGACATAATAATGTTGCAAACTTAGTTGACCACAGTATAGCGTAAACATAACTTCTATATGTACTGGGAAACAAACAAAAAAATAGTCTGACTCACTTTATTGCAATGTTTGCTTTACCGCGGTGGTCTAGAACTGAACCCACGGTATGTCTGATGTACGTCTGCACTGTGTCAATCTTGGAACGGATGGGTTTAGGACGTGGAGTTTGTTCCCAGCCTCTCCGTATCTTTGCTACAATAAAAGATAGTATAGAACAGTCCAATTGCATGCATTAGACATGCACCACACTACAAAGTTAAAGATAAAAACAAGTGCCTTTCTATAGCTGGGTGTGTGATTTATTTCTACACCAGGGGGTTTGGTTTTCTAATTAATGAGTGGGGCTTTATGCACATGTCCATTAATGCTAATGAATAATGTGTGTGTGGCGTAATAGATTGCTGTGCTAACACATGGTGCTCCCCACCAGGAAGCAGATATGTATATTATCATTTGTACGTGTGATATCACACCTAGGAAATCAGGAAAATGAATTAATTACATTTACAAATGTTTGGTAGAGCAGTCGTTTCAAGGGTTAACCATTCCTTAAGAAACACTTAGGGGATGATGTCTTATTAGGAAATAATTGGGCAACATTTTACAAATCTCCACTTGAAGAAAAATGATATTCAGTGAACCTGAAGACAGGGCCCAGAAAAACAGTGAGAAATGTGACATTTGCAAGTCAAAATCGGCCAAATTTAGGAGAGCAGGGATGTCATCGGACCTAAAGGGTGTGGGACGAGGCTTATCTATCCCAACGTTCACTCCTAAAGGCCTGACACGACCCCAGGAAATAAAATTTCTCATTGTTTCTTTCAGTGGGAAGTTGCGTGGAAAATAGAACAAGAAAGTGAAAATACATTTGGCTTCAGGGAGCAGTAACCAACTCTCAGCTGGTAAAATGTACCAGGTTTTCAAAATAAACTACCCACATCGTAGGGCTTACTCTGCATGGCATGCCTTCTGACTGAGGGCCGCAGGGACGCCAAGCGTTTTCCTCCCTAGCGGTTCTTAGCACCCGTGGCTGCCTTGCAAAGAGAAGAGAACACCTTTGAATGAAATCACACGTTTAAAGGACGCTAGTGTTTATCTCGCAAAGGGATGCACTCTGAAAGAGGGCTCATCGACACTGTCGAAGTGATTGTACCAACCACAAAAAGAGGATCTGATTTAAAAGGGCCTGTGAGTAAATGTCCTGGAACACTTAGCTAGTTCTCTAATCTTGGCTATTAGGGGCCTGGAGGTCAGTGCTCACTGAGTATATCTTGAATAAGTAGAAGAATTAATGGATAAGTGAATGACTATTTCAAGTCTCCTGTTGGGACTAAATCATTAAAGGCCACAGACAAGGGATGGCAGATAATGGAACACGCATACCCCTTGTCCGTCCTCCCTGACTGATTACAGCCTTCTGTCCCGCTGAGACGAAAGGTAACCTCAGGATCTTTCTCAATACAGGACCCGAAAATATCCCAATCAGCCAAGTGGAGTTCATTTGAGAGAAAGTATATTTGCAACCCTGAAATATTTAGAGATTAATCATCGAAAGGGCAGGGTTAATGATGGGCATGGGATTTATGCGGGGTCTGTGAACCCTGGTTGATCTTGAATATTTATGTTCAACGTACCAGGACGCGGAAGAGTCCAAAGATAGGAGTCTCTTCCCAAAAGAGATGTCATTTTTGTTTCGTAGCACTGCAGTGTGTAATCTCTCGTGTGATAAGAGAAAGTAATGGATAAGAGGAGGATTACACGTAGAGATGACCTGTAATTTATGTAGCACTATTAATGTTATTGCTTTTGGTGTAGCTAGAGAGGGTAGGGATGAAGAAGGAAGGAAAAGGAATATCTTCTGACTTTGTTGGCTGTGCAAGAGTTCAAAGCTGGGCTGGGCTAAAATGAAGATCTCTCGATTTCGAGTACTTCAGTTAGTTTTACTTATCCATCAAACATCTGAGTTTGTATATAATTTGTGAATGTTACGTGTATACTCAAAGCAAGTATGTGGGATCGATACTGGACGTGCAAAGACAGATACGATGTGGTCCATGTCCTTGTGGGGCTCCCAGTCTAGTGAAGAAAGCAGAGGGTAAAAAAATAATCACACTTGAATGCACACATGCCACAGTAGTCCAGGTAACTAGTAAATGTATTGATCACGAGATCATAAGGCCTCTCTCTCTTACATGCCAGTAGAGACTACTGTCTCATGTTCAAATACACATTTTAATGAAAAAATCAAATATATCAGGGCACCTGGGTTGCTCAGTTGGTTGTGTCCAACTCTTGATTTTGGCTCAGGTCACGATATCCCGGTTTGTGAGTTTGAGTCCCGCATTGGGCTCTGCGGTGGCAGTGTGGAGCCTACTTGGGATTCTCTCTCTCTCTCTCTCTCTCTCTCTCTCTCTCTGCCCCTCCCCTGTTTGTGCTCTCTTTCTCTCAAAGTAAGTAATAAATAAACTTATATCTATCTATCTATATCTATAGATACAGCTGTATCTATCTATAGATATAGATAGATATAGATATTCAACTATTAAAAAATTTTTCCAGTATATCACTTTATTGAAATGTATACATGAGACATATAAATAATTTTTACAATAGAATTTATGCCTGCAATTAATTCACACTGTGCATTGTCAGCAATTCATTTAATCATAAATGTTTCAATGCTATGATATGATGACTGCCTTAAAAAAAACTGAGATTTTTCAAGCTTGTTTTAAGACTAACTTAAAGTGCCATTCACTCCTTCAACGTGTAATTTCTGAGCAGTTGCTATGGCCAAACACTATTCTACTCTGATGGAACTGTTTACAGTCTAGTAGAGGAAATAAAATCTGCACTCGATGTTACTACAGGGAAAAAAGTAGGATGTACCATGAAAGTGTTGAACTGCAACAGAGTGTTTGTTTCCCCCCCCAAATCCATAAGTTGGAAACCCAATACCAAAGGTGGTGGTGTTAGGAAGTCGGGCATGGGAGGTGGTTAGGTCCTGAGAGTGGAGCGCTCGTGTATGGGATTAGCGCCCTTATAAGAGGAGCCCCAGAGGTCCTCCTCACCCCCTTCCACCATGTGGAGCACAGCAGAAGTCAGCAGCCTGCAGCTCGGAAGAGGACCTTCACTACAACCAGACAATGCTAGCACCTTCCAGCTTCCAGAGCTGCAAGAGAGAAATTGTTCTTTATAAGCCACTCAGTCTGTATTACAGGTGTCATAGCAGTCCAGTCTATCACACAAATATATACTGCTCGAGTTGAAGGTAGAGGGGATAACTTCTAGCTTTGTGAACTAGGGTGTGGATTCCAGCCAGTTCGTTATGATGGCACATGAGTTAAGGCTCAAAGGAAAAAAAAAATAATCCGTCTGCCTGCCTATCTATCTATCTATCTATCTATCTATCTATCTACTATCTATCCATATACACGCATACATGGTATTTTTTTTAGATGTTATTTATCTTGAGAGAAATGCATGCAAGTGGAGGAGGGGCAGAGAAAGAAAGAGAAAGAAAGAGAATCCCAAGCAGGCTCTACGCTGTCAGCACAGAGCTGGACATGGGGCTCAATCCCACAAACCATGAGATCATGACCAGAGTGGAAGTCAAGAGTCAGACGCTTAGCCAACCAAGCCACCCAGGGGCCCATATGGTATTTTTTAAATACAAGTATAGTATACATGTAGAAAAGGGTAGTGTACAACTTGGAAAATCTTCACCAAACACACACAACCCTGTGACTACCATTCAGATCAAGAACTGGGCCATTATCAGCACTCAAGTTTTAACTTTGACATAGTTTTGGTTTTGTTGCTGTATGATGATTCGATGACGTAAGTACATTTGTTAAAAACATTTTCTGAGGCACCTGGCTGGCTCAGTCAGTGGAGTGTGCAACCCTTGATCATTGGGTTGTGGGTTTGAGCCCCGGTTGGGTGTAGAGCTTGCTTAAAAATAAAGTTAAAACAAACGAGCAAACAACATTTTCCTTTTGCCATTGAATTATCCTGGCATATTTGCCAAAGTAATTTGACTACATATCATGTGGGTCTATTTCTGCATTCTGTTCCTCTGATGAATTGAAATTCCTTTTAAACATTTATAGTTAGTGCTTAGGTCCTATTTATGAAATTTTTGCTTGCTACAAGGTCATGAAGGTATTCTCATATATTTTCTTCTACAAGCTTCATTGTTTTACCCTTCACATTTAGATCTACAGTCCCCATGGGACAGATTTTTGTGTGTGTATATATTATGAGGCAGGAGTAAAGATTTACTTTTTTCCATGACTATCCAATTGACCCAGAACTGTTTGTAGAAAATTCTGTAACTTCCCCCACTGCAGTGCAGTGAGTGGCCCCCTTGGTCATAAATCAAATGACCTCATATGTATGTTTTAGGTTCTGGATTCTATAGTGCTCTCTTGATCTCATACTCTGTTTTTATGGCAGTTTATATTGTCTTAATTAATATAGTATTATAATAAGTTTGGTATCAGGACTGTAAATTATCCAGCTTTTTGTTGTTGTTGATGAAGATTATTTTGGTGACTTTTGCCTTTTGTACTTTCAGATAAATGTTAGAAGTCGTTTCTCAATTTCAATATATATAAAACTCTGCCAGGGGTTTAATTACAATTGTATTTATCTATTATTAAATTTGAGGAGTATTTTTAGCTTTGTAATATTGAGTCTTTCAATTTATGAACATGTTATAACCTATTTATTTACGTCTTTTTTTTAATGTTTATTTATTTTTGAGAGACAGAGAGAGACAGCACGAGCAGGGGAGGGGCAGAGAGAGAGGGAGACACAGAATATGAAGCAGGCTCCAGACTCCGAGCTGTCAGCACAGAGCCCGATGGGAGGCTCGAACCCAGGAACCGCGAGATCATGCCCTGAGCCCAAGTCGAACGCTTAACCGACTGAGCCACCCAGGCGCTCCTCTTTATATCTTTTAACGTACCTCTCCTAGTGATTTTGTAGTTTTCAATGCAGAGGACTTGCAATTTTTGGTTTTTATTTTTAGGTGGATACCTAGCTATTCGGTTTTTAAAATATCTGTGATAATGTTTTCATGTGTCAACTTGAGCAGACAACAGTCCCATCTACACTAGCAGAGTGATTCCAACACTAGTCAAGGTCTTGCTGTGAAGGTATTTTGCATATGTAATTAGCCATTCTAATCACCTGAACTTAAGTAAAGGCGATTCTGTGGATAACCTGGGTGGGCCTGACTACATCAGTTGGAAGGCCTTAAAATCAGGGCTGAGGTTTCCCTTACAGAGAGAAGAAATTCCATCTGTGGACGACAGCTTGGCCCTTGGAGTTTCATTTTGCTCATGACCCTTCCTGACGTCCTGGCCTGTGAATTCTGGCTTGCGTATTCAGCTCTCACAAATGGAAACCAATTTTCCGTAATAAATCTCTATCTATATATCTATCACCTACTTATCTATGTATCTATCTATTTGTCATCTATCTCTTACTGGTTCTTCTCTGGTTAAACACTGATACAGGTTTTTTTTTTTTTTTTCAAGTTTTTATTTAAATTTTAGTTAGTTAACATATATGGTCAAATTGGTTTCAGGTATAGAATTTAGTGATTCATCACTCACATATAACACCCAGTGCTCATCCCAACAAGTGCCCTTCTTAATACCCATCACCCATCTAGCCCACCCCCCACCCACCTCAGATTGTTCTCTATAGTTAAGATTGTTCTCTATAGTTAAGAGTCCCTTATGGTTTGTTTCCCTCTCTCTTTTTTTCTTCCCCTATGTTCGTCTGTTTTCTTTTTTAAATTCCATATATGAGTGAAATCATATGGTATTGGTCTTTCTCTGACTGACTTATTTCACTTAGCATAATGCCCTCTGGCTCCATCCACATCATGGCAAATGGCAAGATCTCATTCTTTTTCATAGCTGAGTAGTATTCTGTCGTCTTTATTCATTCACCAGTCGATGGACATTGGGCTCTTTTCATAGTTTGGCTATTGTTGATAGTGCTGCTGTAAACATTAGGGTGCATGTATCACTTCAAATCGGTGTTTTTGTATTCTTTGGGTAAATGCCTGGCAGTGCAATTGCTGGGTGGTAGGGGAGCTCTATTTTTAACTCTTTGAGGAAGCTCCATCCTGTTCTCCAGAGCGGCTGCACCAGTTTGCATCCCCACCAACAGAAACACTGATACAGATTCTGGTACTAGAGGCTGTTCTAGTGGAACAGAATCTTCAGGATGAGTTCTTTGAATTGGTGCTAAGCAGCCCATGGAAGGATACAGCAAAAGAATTACATTATTGTATTTGCATGTCCCTGATCAAATACCGTGGCCTCAGAAATACTAAAAGACTTTGGTTAAGGTCACCAGCTACTGAAGAGCCCGGTCAGGATTCAAACCCAGACCAAGGTCTTAACAACTGTGCTGTGCTGCCTCATCATAAGGCATCCTTACATATTACATATGTTATATATACACATATATATGTTATATATCTGATATATATGTGTATATATATATATATATAACACGTATATATCTGATATATAACACATATCTGATATATACATATATCTGATATATAACACGTATACATTATGTATATGTTATAACTTAATAAAATGTTTTATTGTTTGCACTCTATATAATGCTATATGTCTAAGCATCTTTTGAATGACTTTTTCATTGGGTTGTTATTGTAGAGAAGCATGTACGGTTTGGGGGTTGTTGGATATGGGAAGAGAGAGCAGGATGGACCCACATTTTCTGGTAACATATGGAATATTTGGTTCTATTCAAATCTTCTTCCACTCAATTCTCAGTGCCTTGCCTTCACTCTGCTGATGTCAAAGACCATGTTAATTTGCTCATAGTCAAAGGCCAAATAGATTTAAGAGCCAAAGAGAATGCCTTTAAAAACAATTTTCTTGCTGTTTACAGCAGCCTGGGATTTTTGAGTCTTCCTTGTCTTGGAAAGAAGGCTGCCCACCAGTAGTTCTAATGGACTTAACTTCGTTGGTCAACATGGGCAGAATGTTTTGGCATAGAAACTGACAGCAACAATACCTGCTGTATTTTCATTTTTACAGAGATTGAAAGAATGCATGTGCCGAATGCGCCCCCTGTGATCCCTGCATCCCGAATCTCCAAGGGGACCAGGGACTTAGCGACATCCAGGGCAGACCTAGGAGTGAGCAGGGCTGAGGCAAGCTGGGCTGGAGCTCTCCTTTTTGTCTCTTTTTGTCTCTTTTTGTCTTCCTAATTCCTAAGGGAGGTGGTGCTGTAGGGTGTGGAGAATCTGTTAGAAAAGGAACAGCCTAGGGGCGCCTGAGTGGCTCAGTTGGTTAAGCATCTGACTTCCCCTCTTGTCATGATCTCATGGTTCCTGAGTTCCAGCCCCACATCGGGCTCTGTGCTGACAGCTCGGAGCCTGGAGCCTGCTTCGGATTCTGTGTCTCCCTCTCTTTCTGCGCCTCTCCTGTTCACACTCTGTTTCTCTCTCAAAAATGAATAATTATTTTAAAAAATTAAAAAAAAAAAAAGAAAAGGAAGAGCCTAAAGAAAAAAGAGGGGGCAAAAAATGGTGAAACTTTGGGTTCAACACTCTAACTAAATTAAAAGAAAAATGTGTCAGAGCAGAGAGAAAGAAAGAGCCAAAGATTCATCCAGGCAGGGTGAGGGAGAGTGACCCCAGTGCTGGTTCTGTTTTTCTGTGTCGCAATAGATATGTTTTGGGTTCTCTCAGTATCCCTCAGACAGAAACTTGAGCCATTTTCTGAGGAGAAACATTGAATCAATGTCCACTTTCTGCTGGCCTTGCACTTGGCCGGAGGCCGTGGTACTATTTGCATTTTCCTATCTCACACTGATCTAGTGAGATGGACTTATGATTCCATTTTCCAGGCGGGCCGAGTCTGGTGACTTGTCCAGGACCCCCACGGGGGCTGAGAGATGCATCTCTTAACGATTTCTCAAGTGCCGTCTTGAGGAAATAAGAAGGGCTTACGTTTCCCAAATATATTTTTGGGAGTCTCCTGGTTTCTCCGATGATCAAATCCTACTCTGAGGAAGGCAAGCGTGATGATGACAGGCGTGCCTCACGAGGAAACCGAGGCCCACGGATTGAGCGGCCTCGCTATTCAGCCATGGAGGCCGGAAGCCTGGGCCCCATCCATCCCATGCGTGAAGCTAACGCATCACCAGGAGCATGGAGGGGATCCCCTAGCCTGGCATCGGGGGCGGGAAGCTCAAGGTCACTGCAGCTGGAGCTGAAGCTGGGCCAGTACCTGTGGGGCTCACATCTACTTGGAGCTTCTGGGAGAGGCTCCGGTAGGATGCCCCTTTTGGCAAATAGTAAGTCTTCGGTAGGTGTGCCCTACGGATTCGCCAGGTAAAGGAACCCGGCCACTGTCGCCTGGGTTCAGTCCCAGTCCGGGAGAGGCCCTCTGCGTCCTTTGGTAACATCTGCCGAACGGTCTGCTGTTAAGCAACACGTCCCCTCTGCTTTGCCCTGCCAGCGGTCTATTGAGCGGCGATAGTAACAGCCGTCGTCGGTGGCGGGCTTGCTAGGAGAGAAAGTGCTTTGCTTCTACTGCCTCATTAAGACCTCCGAGGTTACTCCAAAATTGCAGAAGGGGAAAACGAGGCTGGGTGAGGTCGAGGGAGATGCCTGGAGTCATCCAGTCAGTAATGAGCCAGAGCCGGGCCCGGGGCCACGTGGAAGTGAGCATGTTTGACACTTCTTAGTTCCATTTGCTTTTAGCCAGGGCAGGAAGGAAGGTCACGGAACACTGTGCGTGGAAACTGGTTTTGCCCTGCTGAAGACGTCTCTGTTGAACTTCCTCCGCGAATGAGCGGGGTCCTGCTTGCCTTCCGCTAATTACTTGTGCGGGCAGTCCTGCACTTGAATATCACCTCACCCCTGAGACTCTCCCAAGGTGATTAGACTGCATCCGGAGGTGAGGAAAATTCCTTCTAAGCATTAGTGCTTAATGGACTTCAGCTCAAGGCAACTGAACCACCTACAGTGTACCCAGCATTGTCCTGAGCCCCAGGAAAATAGAGGTAAATTAAAACCGGCCTGAGATTCGGAGGTAACACTGCATTCAAATGAAGCACGTGGACATGTTCTAGATAAACACTGATACGTGACAATACATGGAATCAATAATGCAAATAATAGGCAATTATGAATAATTTGACAAAATGTGCTGCATAATGTAGAACAATGATCAGTCAGAAAAGTGTCAGGTAGGATTTGAACAGTACCAAGGACGGTGTGAGAAGAGCCTTTCCCCTGGTATTCATGGCAAATTTGTCTGCAAGAGTTCATTTGCTCCTTGAAGCTACATTAAAAAAAAACAAAAAGCTTCAGAGGTGCCTGGGTGGCTCAATTGGTTAAGTGCCTGGCTCTTGGTTTCGGCTCAGGCCATGATCTCACGGTTCCTGAGTTCAAGCCCCATGTCAGGCTCTGTGCTGACTGTGCAGAACCTGCTTGGGTCTCTGTTTCCCTCTCTCTCTGCCCCTCTGTCTCTCAAAGATAAACATTTTTTTTTTTTTTTTTTAAGTAGCTACATTGAAGTGCCTAGCTGACTCAGTTGGTAGGGCATGTGACCCTTTATCTTGGGGTCCTAAGTTCGAGCCCCACACTAGGGATAGACTTTACTTAAAAAAAAAGTATCTACACTTTTTTAAGTGTCTGCACTTAATTTAAATATTTTTGGTATGCATTTAGGGACAGGTGGTCAAGAGGGCCAATCATACAATTTAACATTTCCAGGAAAAGTCACATTGAAAAATACTATTTCTAAGCTCAAGATTCTATGAACTAATATGAATTAGTAATTCTTAGACTAGTTATTGGTATATGCTAAGAATTTGCCAAATATTGGATATTCTCGTTATCTCTTTTTTTAATGTTTATTTTTTTTATTTTTTATTTTTTTTAACGTTTATTTATTTTTCAGACAGAGAGAGACACAGCATGAACAGGGGAGGGGCAGAGAGAGAGGGAAACACAGAATCGGAAGCAGGCTCCAGGCTCTGAGCCATCAGCCCAGAGCCCGACGCGGGGCTCGAACCCGCGGACCGCGAGATCGTGACCTGAGCCAAAGTCGGACGCTTAACCGACTGAGCCACCCAGGCGCCCCTTTAATGTTTATTTTTAAGAGAGAGACAGACAGAGACAGAGCATGAGCGGGGGAGGGGCAGAGAGAGAGGGAGCCACAGATCCAAAGAAGGTTCCAGAGTCTGAACTGTCAGCACAGAGCCTGATGCAGGGCTCAAAACTCATGAGTCATGAGATCATGACCTGAGCGGAAGTCGGATGCTTAACTGACTGAGCCACCCAGTGACCCCTGTTATCTCTTTGATAAAGCAATTACTTGTGTTCCAGGTAGTGGTCCAAATGAATTTGTTATATAATGCATAATATTTGGTGATTGAGTTTAATCCTATACAGTGTATTTGCCATTGCAAAAAGTTTTTACTGTTTTCATTTTTTGTACTTTCGTGAGTACAAGTAGAATGTCTTTGGAGCAATGCATAGCTTTGTAGACCTAGTCAATAACTCTATTCCCTCCGGTATTTACTGGTAGTTCCTTCACAAATCCATACATTTTTAAAAGAACAGATATCCTTTTAAGCAATTCAGAAATGTTTTCTAGGTACTCGTTTATATTCAAAGTCTGTTATCTTGCATGAACATTCCCCAAAACATGCACGAAACATTTTTCTCATATTTTGGGTTGTCAATATGAAATGTACTTGAAATTTCCCACAGCATCAGTTTTCTTTGTAAGTTTTTCAACACATTTCATATGCTTTGATAACAGATAATGTCTTGTTCTGCAATTACTTTCAAGAAAATGACTTCTCTGGTTTAGTACCTTTAAGTCCTATTAAAAATATACTAATGAGCTTGTTGTCATAGGAAACTATCTGTGTCAGACTGACTATAGCCTTTGGAGAAACCATTTACGATGAGAGAGGTTCCATTCCTGAGCATGACTGATATTAAGTTGTTGAATTACCTGCCCAGATAGTATTCCTAGCCATTGTGGTCCTGCTTAAATGGCCTGACTCTTGTGGAAGCTAAGCTATTTGGAGGTCAGCATTTCCTGCAAGATGTGAGAACATTTTTGCAAAGTTCTTCAATAGTAAGAAAAACGTGAACAGGTAAACATGATACGTAACACAGAACAAATTACCTATCACGATAAATTTGCTGGTAAGCTCTTCCCTGAAAAGGCATTTTTGTGTTATTTGCATTCTTTTCTGTATACCTAAAGACAATATTATGAAAGTAGTACATTCTCATACAAAATTTGGAAATCATAAGATAGAATTTAAAAAAAATCAACAACCCATTCATGGACAATCACTGTCAACATTTTTAGGTATGTCTTTTGATTTCCCGTGCATGTTAAAAGATCATTAGGATATGTACATATCATTTTGTGTCCTTTCAAGATACCTTTCATTATTGTACGTTTCATCTGTTATTCAATTTTGTACGGTCATAACTAACTATAGCACCTGTGTGCAAATAGAGACTCCCGAATTTTAGACTTGCCAGCCAACAGGCTATACTCACGTTTAATTTTCTGATACCCATAGACATTTGGCCCATCAGACATTACAGATCCATGGATAGAAGACGTGTCTGCTTTGCTACATGTTTCAAACATTTATTTGCTCTTCCTTCATATTTTTTGTATATGTCCGTAACCTTTTGACCAAATTGCGGTGATCATTTTGTTTGCTATGATAAATATAAGTACCAGTGTCTTAATTCACTTCTGATCACTGTTTCAAAGAGGCCCACAGGCACAAAATTTAAAGCAGTTTTCCTAGGATTGGAGATCAGTTGGGACCAGTATCTCCACGATGTCTCTTTCAGAAGAACCCATTCAATGTATATTATATAGCCTCCTGCTATATCCAATATGATACACAAAGGATTGATTGCAGCCTGTATTTTTTTTTTCCAGGGGGTAGGAGCAGCTTTATTGTGGTATAATTTATATACAATAAAATTCAACTTAAGTATGTTATGTAATGGCTTTTGACGAGCGTATACAGTCCTAGAACCACACGAGGATCATGATACGGAACATTTCTAGTACCCCTAAAAGTCTCCTTGTGCTTCTTTGTAGTCAGTCTCCTCTCTCCTGCTTCTCTGACCTCTGGCAATCCTGATCACTTTAGTCTGGCTTTTCTGGAATTTCATATTAATGGAATCACACAATCATTTGCGTCTGCTTCTCACACTTAACAGAAGCCTCTTGAGAGCACGTAAGGTGTTGATGTGTCCATGTGCCCTCCTGTTCGTTGCCGAAGAGCGTTTCATTGAGTGACTACACCACTATTCGTTTATCCCTTCTCCAGCTGATGAGTATTTGACTTCTTTCAAGTTTTTGGACAACTGTTAACATAAATAAAGCAGCTTTGAACTTGAGTACACATCTCTGCGGGGACCCATGTTTCCATTTCTCTTGGATGAGCACTTAGAAGTAGACTTGCTGGGCCATATTGTATGTGTCTATTTAACGTGACAAAGGACCACCCATTTATTTTTCCCGAGTGCAATTCTATTTTGCATTCCCAGAAGCGATGAATAAAGGGCTAGGTGCTGCGCATTTTTGCCAACACTTGGCATCTTCCATTTTTATAATTTTTTTTTTTTTAATTTTAGCCATCCTTGTGACATCTAGTGGTTCCATTGACCATTTTTTCTGGTGACTCACAATGTTGAAAATGTGTCATGCACTCATTTTGTCATCTGTATGTCTTCTTTAAAATCCTTTTCCTTTTTTTATTGGATTGTTTGCTTTTCTTCTGGACTTATAAGAATTTGTAACACAGTCCGCATATGAGTTCAGATATGTTTATATGTGTACCCGATGTTAATTTTGCATATCCTTTTTTTCCCAATCTGTAGCCTTTTCATTTTCTTAACAGTACCTTTTCAAAAGTGAAGTTATAGTATTTTAAAAAAATTTTTTGTGAAGTCCATTCAATCATTTTTTTTCTTCTTGGATCCTAGTTAAAAAAATATTTGCCTACGGGCACCTGTGTGGCTCAGTCAGTTAAGCTACCGACTTCGGCTCAGGTCATGATCTCAAAGCTCATGAGTTCGAGCCCTGTGTCGGGCTCTGTGCTGACAGCTCAGAGCCTGGAGCATGCTTTAGATTCTGTGTCTCCCTCTCTCTCTCTGCCCCTTCCCTGCTTGTGCTCTCTCTCCCTCAAAAATAGATAAACATTGAAAATAATTTAAAAAATATTTGCCTAATCCAAAGGCACTAAGATTTTCTTCCAGAAGGTGGATAATTTTAGGTTTTAAATTTGAACTTATGATCCATTTTAAAATTAATTTCTGGGGGCACCTGGCTGGCTCATTTGGTAGAGCATGAGACTCTTGACCTTGGGATCATGAGATTGATCCCCCCTATTGGGTGTAGAGATTGCTTAAGAAAATAAAATCTTAAAAAAAATTAATTTCTGGGTATGGTAATGAGTCAAGGTCAAGCTTTACTTTTTTGCAGTTTTTGTCTTGCACAGTTATTTAAAAACTTTTTATTTCCCCCACTGAATTGCCCTAGCATATTTGTAAACAAACAAACAAACAAACAAAAAATCCCCAAACCAATTAGCCATATATATGTGGGCTATTTCTGGATTTTCTATTCCTTCCATTGAATTAATTTCCTATCTTGATACCATATATATATATATATATATATATACATACATATATATATATACACATATATATATGTATGTATATATATATATATATATATATAGAGAGAGAGAGAGAGAGAGAGAGAGAGTCTTGAAATCAGGGCATGTTATTTCTCTGACTTTGTTGTTTTGCAAAGTTGTTTTGGCTATTCTAGGTTCTTGGTATTTCCACGTGAATTTTAGAATCAGGTTTTGAATGTCATCAACAAAAGACTTTTACTCAGCATGTGTGAGGACCTCTCAATATGTAGTACGTTTTTATAGGATGGGGTGGGGGTGGGATGGAGGTGACGCATGTCTCTCTCACGCTTATCCTCTATTCCTTTAGCACTTCTCTCCAGTGTACGAATAAAGATGCCCATTAGTTAGTGGTGCTAGAATTTGCCAGATAGTTCTGAAACTATTTAGATAAATGACTACATGTTTGACGTGCAATCCTAGCTCCTGAAAGCCATGGAGAAGTGTCAGGCCATGAAGCAATCCCATGAAAAGTAGGCTGAACCTTTTTCAACAGAAGCAAGATCCAGATTCTGATAATCATTGCTACAACCAGAAGTCAAAGGATTCTTTCTTGCTCATGAGTAGAAAGCACCTCCGTTCTTGCGGTCACAGCTCCGACATTCTTACACGCTCGTTATCAGCCTTGAATATGTATGGCAGTGGTACAGTGTCCCGGCCTTTATGGCAGCAGCTGTGATCACTGTCTTCCTTAAACTGACCCCTTTGTTCCTCATTACAGTCATGTCGTGCCAGAACTTAGACCTATTTTGTTTTAGTCCGTCTTCCTCTGTGCTCTCTTGTTGGATTTTTTTCTCCGGCAGGTAGAAGCTATCAGTTTATTGAGATTTTATCCTGTGCGCTGTTTAGAATGCCTGTTTTCTAGCGTATGTCATACTTGCGGATCAGACATTGACATTCGAAGAAAGCACTTAAGTTATTATATTCTGATTCTCAAAATTCAAGCCCTTGAAGTAGGATAGCTGAGCTAATGCGTTCCACATTCTGGCATCTCATTTGGTACCCATGTATTAATCAGAATCAGGGATAAGAGCGTGCTGTATCTAGCCTTGTCAAAATAAACATTAAAATACATTTGTTCTAAATAAAATCTTGTGTTGATTTGTCAATTTGTTTTATTAATAGAAAACTTTACACCTCCTGTCAAATCTTCTACTCAAAAAAAATACCTGTTTCTGAGACAGACTGAAGCTCGATGATTAGTACAATCCCTCTGGGTGTTGGGGGGAGAAGATACCACCTTATCATTATGCACCACTGGCCTGCCTTCACTTTCGGAAAAACAAAGGGGAAAGCAGCTATGGAAAGCAATTGATATTCCTGCACAGGTTGGGGGTGATATGCAAATGGATAAACACAGTATTTCCATTCTGAGTAAGCTATATAGGATCACACCAGCAGGGGTTTGCTACTGTATTCCCTTCTGTTTTTAGCTCTGTTGTCCTTTCAGAAGCTGTGAAACTAAGAATTTCTAAGGGATGCATTAAGGGATTCAAAGCCCCGGCAGAGAACTATGTAACAATTAGCAATCACACAAAAAGTAAACAATACAGCCTGCAACAATACAAGGAGGGCATTACGAAATGGGTTTTCAAATTTGGGGTGATACTGGTATAGTATGACTTTGTTACTTGCTATTATTCACATCGTGCGTATGGATCTTTTTTGATGGTGTATAAAATGAACTGGTCTAGAGCTAATTAAGTAATTGTTTTTGTTCTTTAATTAAACTCTGTTTGACTCAGTGTCTCCCCAGGGGTCTGATACATGTTGGAATCTACTTTTTGGTGGGGGGGGGTGGTGGTAAGGCTACTTCTAAGGGTCCCTCATTAAATTTAAATACAGAAAAATCCCTATTTTGTGTAGCTCTGCATTTCGGTAAATCTCTGCATTGGATCTTAGACTAGTTGAAGGACAATCAAGAAAGAGTAAACTGAGAGATCCAAGGTCTTCATTTTACCAAATAAAACAGGCCTATTGGGTCCTGTCTGCTTCCTGGTGAGAGGCCATCCTTTCCACACAGCTGTACCACCTGTCCCCCAGGAGGAGGCACTCAGCCCCTCTGCCTTTAAGGCCAATCTCAGCTTTAGGAAAGCAGGGTTGCATTACTTTAGATTTAACAAACTCAAACGTCACACTTCCTGTTAGCATTACTCTGACTGGAACCCATTGTGGCAAGTATTTCTGGTTAGCTCTTGGTGCCCAGGTACTGCCTTGCTGATAATCCTTACTGTCCCTGGCTGTTAAAGAGATGGGTGATGGTGGCTCTGTGACCTAGAAGCAGAAGACTACCATCTAGAAAGGAGGGCATAAAATACAGCAGGACAGTCTCTTACGGTTTTATCTTATTTTTCCTTCCCTTCCCCAATGTTCATCTGTTGTGTTTCTTAAATTCCATAAGAGACTCTTAAATACAGAGAACAAACTGGGGGTTGCTAGAGGGGAGGTGGGTGGGGGATGGGCTAAATGGGGGATGGGCACTAAGGAGGACACTTGTTGGGATGAGCACTGGGTGTTGTATGTAAGTGATGAATCACTGGGTTCTACTCCTGAAATCAATACTACACTGTATGTTAATTAACTTGAATTTAAATAAATACATCATATAACTAAAAAATAATATAAAATAAAGCAGGAGAAGAACACAGTAGTTGTTCTAAACTTCTCCTGGACACTTATTCATGGGTTTCTTTGTGCCCACACCCTGGGTTGTGTCTTCAACCCCAGGGAATGAATCTGGTTCCAGGTCATGACTTCCAATTGGTGTCCTCATTTCGTGGTTAATCTAACTGCCTCATCTAATTAAAGACAAAGCATGTACCAGAATCTGCCTTTCTGCCTGGTGCTCATGCCATTAGATGATATTGTATGGCCATCTGAAGGCAAACCCATCAGGGTTTCACTCTAGCCACCGTGTATCTGCCTTTCAGCTGTTTGGGTTTTCTAACTTGGTTGAACCTGATGATGTAGGAAAATGAAATTTTGTTTACTTACCTTAGGAAATAAATTGTAATCAAATGGCCAGTGATGGTCTGCTCACTGGAAGAGACACTTCAAGCGGGAATGATTTACTTGATGAGATTGATCTCGGTTTAGGAAACAGTGCCCTGTCCTTTCTGCCACGGTCTTAAATTGGCTCTTGAAGATTCACAAGGTTGCGAGGCCCTTTCAAAGGCAGAGAACAGGTAGTGGTAGGAGAGTGAGGGGAAGCTTGGTTGGTTAGTCTTTCTTTTAATTAGGGGTGAAAAATCTTTGAATAAGTAGCTAGCACAATTTGCTGGTGTGTGTGTATCTAGAGAAGCCCCAGGAGACATTGACTTAAGCTCATTGGCCTGAGCATTATCACCAGTCACGTGACCAGACCTCTGAAGGGAGGCCAGTCTCCTGATTTTTGTCTTTGTGGTTGGAGGCAAGCAAGCTAAGGGGAGTTACGAATGGTTGTTTTGTCTGGCATGGTGGTCTTGTCAGTTCTCTGGTTATCTGGCCTGCAAGATGGGTCCTCTGAAGGTTTAGCTTCTAACCGTTATTCATGTTCATTTACTCCTTTATGCTCTTGGTTATATTTTTCTGCACATGCATTTTGTTCAAGTTCCAGATCACAGCATCCAGGACCCTTTATGCCCACCCTCTCTCCTTTCTAGCTGGCCTCAACTTCCATATCCTTAAAGACTTCACTATTCCACCATGTGGATTCTTTTACTGTTTGCTAGAAGTGGCATAATGTCTCATGCACAGGTTGCCTCAAATATGTAGCTTTTACTCATTAATGAAGAGCTTGTCAATCAAGATCCCTTCTGGGAAGCCTTCCCAAAGGCCATCCTTCTGGTTTGTAAAGCTGATGATGCAGCATCATATTGGTTTTCTTACATGGTCATCTGTTCCTACACTCAAAGATTCCTTGGTCTAGTGGGACAGAGACATGGGAACAATGGCTCGCACATGGTAGGCATTCAGCAAATGTGCAGTGAAGGAGACTGTAGGAAACTGAAGGAAAAGAACTAGTTTTTAATATTTCCTGGTTTCCCTCCACAAGAGCCTAACACTGGTAATAATTAATAATCTACAGTCATTTATTAGAACAAACTAGTTTGATTAGTTGATTAATCAAACCAGCAAAAAAAAAAAAATTAGTCTTATAACATCTATTGAGACTGATACTGCTGTTGGCCCATCATTTTGGTGGCCATTGTCACCAACTGCCCTGTGCAATCTAGGGAAGAGAACATCTGTTTTCCTTTCTTTTCCTGTTCTCTCCTAAGTGTGTGCCGTATGTTTATGTGACTTTCTTGTCTTTCTTTTTCTTTCTTTCTTTCTTTCTTTCTTTCTTTCTTTCTTTCTTTCTTCCTTTCTTATTTCATCACCATCAGTAATGGAAATTTCATATCCCTCATTGTTCATCTGTTCATGTCTGATTAACATTATTGCCATGACTTGTCTCTGACTCAGTGGACCAGGGGCCTTCTTTGTATCCAAAAGCTGGGATAAATCTAAATATTCGAGCACAGAAATCATTTGCTATTCACAGCACTGACCTCTGGCAAGCAGATTTTGTGCACAATACCATGAAATATGATTCATCGAGGAATGAAGAGTTATTTCTTCCCCACAGAAAATAACCTGAAGACAACTCAGTCTCTTGCAGACTTTTAATTCTATTAAAAAATGATAATACTGAATTCGCATTGCTTAATACATACTAATGCAGATCTTTGTTTTGTTTTATCCCTTCTCAAAGGATTTGAGGATCCACGGAATATCTATAGAAGTTGACAGAGAGGCTGATCATCTTGGAGTAGTAGTGAATCAGCTGGCTTGCCGAGAGGTAGGAGTATCCTTGGTAGAAGGACCACCTAGGCCATGGCAGAGATAAAAATAAAAAGTCCGATCTTCAGATACATGGTCTTTTTTACTGAGATGTAACTGACACATAACACTGTACTCATTTTTATAACATAATGTTTTGACATAGGTATATATGGTGGAATGATCACCACAATGTTTAGTTAACATGCATCACCACACATAGCTACAATTTTTGTGTGTTGTGATGAGAACTTTTAAGATCTGTTCTCCCAGAAACTCTCAAATACACAAGACAGTATTGTTAACTATGGTCACTATGCTGTGCGTTACATCCCCAGGACTTATTTCTAGAACTAGGAGTTTATACCTTGTGACCACACCTACCGAGTCTTATCTTCTTATCTCTGTTTTTGTATTCTTAACATGCATACGTTTTTATGAACTACTGATGCCTCTTGGAAATAAAAGTCTGAAATTGGGCTTACTTAGGCAGGGTCTAATGGGGTCTTAAAAACAAGGGGGTCTCAATAACTTTGTTATTACAAAACTGTGTGCCTGTTTGATTTATTTTGGGTCGTTTATAGACCAAAATTAAGAAACAGGTGACGTTTTACTATCCTCATTCTTTCAGTAAACACTTATTTAGTGGTCACTGGGAAAAAAAAAAATGTATCCTCTGGGAATTAGTCAGATGTGGGATTGAAGCCATATATTGGTGTGAGACTTTGGGGAAGTTGTTTAACTGTTTAAAACATGGGTTCCTACATCTACCAAAAAAAAAAAAAAAGACTAATATTCTTTATCTCCAGGGTTGTGTGGATGGGAGACTCAAAGATAAGTGCTCAAAGGAATACTGGTTGTTGCTATTAATACGATTACTACTGTTACCAGTTCTAATAACTGTTCTCAATAACCGCGTGAAATAAGGCACTTTCACTTTTCTTGGGGCGGAGGGCTGTCATCGACTAATTATGCCACAAGACAGCATAATCTCAGAGGCAATAATAGAGGTAGAAACAAAACGTTATGAGATTAGAAAATGGGTAAATTTGGACTACCCAGAGACCTCAGAAAAATCCCCAGGAGCGAGTATCTGTGGTGAGCCTTCAGAAATGAGCAGGGTCTTAATAGAAATCCTCATTCCTCCTCCTCTCTGCACTTAGTGCCTTCCTCAGAAAAGAATGTGGTACTAACGTCTATAGAAGAAATACTCTCCATTACTGTATTTGTGTGTAACTCTTGTGTGGAAGATACATGCGAGATTATATGGTTATGAGGTTCTATGGTTTTGTGGGTCCGGAGACTTACTGGATTTGAGGAAGAACCAGTCGCCTGGAAAGGGGTGTCTCAGGCTAGACAGCCAGACACCAAAGAGTCAAATCCAGGTGCTGCTGGATGTTTCTCTTGGACTTACCCATGAAGTCGATTGTCTATTGGAGATGTGGTTTCCTTTGGAAGGTTCTGGCACTGTCCCTATAGAGATGGACTTGGTATGAGGAGTTAGGAAGTCCAGAGACTTAACAGAAAAGTTGTGGGGATCCTTCGGTACTCTAAAGGAGCAGGCCCTCCCTGGATGGGAGCCAGGTGGACTCCGGAAGGTCATGCGCATCAGGGTTAGGATTCCAGCTCTGTCGTCTACCAATGGGTGACATTGGGCAAGTTACTAAATCTCTCTGGGTCTTGTACCCCTTACGACGTGTGAATAGTGAAATCTTCCTTGGATGACTGACGTGAGGGTTAAATAGCTCCTACGCATGGAAAGCTTCCAGACTGTAGTCACATAGTGCTAGTTCGCTGTCTTCCTTCCCTCCCTCGTCCTCTCCATTTCCTCTCTTTCTGCCACCATTGTATTTGAGTATTCCAGCCGGTATCTGCTTTGCTAAGAGATGCCAAGAGGTGTTAGTCAATGCATGACCCAGAGTATTAAAGGGAGAGCATGCCATCCCTGGGGGTGGCTGTGGTAACCAGAACCAAGCAAGAACCCCAAGAGGTAAAGCTCTGGTGATGGGGGGAGTGAGGGAGAACTAATACTCAAGCAGCCAACCTTCCTCCTAGGAGATCATCCTTCTAGTGCTAAATTTTAATGGTCTGCATTTTACTAAAGAACACTTGCCCCCTGTAAGGATAGCCACACTTTCATGCAATACTAAGTAAACGTACGGCTTCTCCTACTGTCATATAATGTTCCTCCATGTGAAAGGAATTTTAAAAATTCTTAAGCAATTTGGGAAGATATTTTTGGGAGGATGAGGACCAGCTGGGTGGCAGGGACATTTACTCTTAGGTCACTCGACTCAGAAGTTAAACATTTACTTTACCTAATTATAAGTGGCTCTGCCATAGCGGGACGGGAGCCCAGAAATTCCGGTTTTTAAATTGCTCA
Organism: Panthera tigris; assembly: GCF_018350195.1. Classification (NCBI taxonomy): domain Eukaryota; kingdom Metazoa; phylum Chordata; class Mammalia; order Carnivora; family Felidae; genus Panthera; species Panthera tigris. The sequence goes on from NC_056664.1 coordinate 9,824,855, forward strand.
GCCTCATTTGATGATCTATGATGAATGGATTTCTCTGACTTTGATAAGCCTGGCCCAATAATACCCTGGCTGACATCATTATCTATCAGTGTTCAATTCTTTACTTGGGTCAGTAAATGCAAAGCAAAAGAGAACTGAGAGGCAGAAATGCTATGGGGCACAAATCTTTGAAGCTAAAGTGTGTTTGGCTCAAATGATCCAGTGTTGTATCAGTCCCCAGTCTTTTTTAGCCCCGTGGAGAAAAGTTGTTTCCCTAATGAGCAACTGGGATTCGAGAAGGAGCAAATCCTAACTCTGAACTTGAAATGCGAAAATCATTTCGCATTTGATGGAGGGAGGGAGGGAGGGAGGGAGGTCGTGTTAAAATTCAACTTCTCCTTCACACGTGTATATCTGACAGTGTAACGTGGGAAAAGCACGTATGTTTGTGATGGTCATCTCGCAAGCAACGAGCAAGTAAGCATTCCTAAGTGACTAGACGGAGATGGTCTGCAAGTGTTTGTGAGTGAAACACGTCTAGCTCTGTAAGTGGTCCTCAGGGACATGTGACAAATCGAATGGGTTAGAGCTAAGAGGGCACCGACCTGCAGGTATGCATGCATCACTCTCAGTGTGAAAATAGTCAGGAGTGCTGAGCATACGTGAGTTTGAATGCTGTTTGTGACTCTGATGCTACCACGAGACAGATGAAAAGGATTGAGAGAGGAATGACAAGAAACACATATGTAGAAATGTTACTGCTTTTTAGCATTGATCGTGCTGTTCACAAAGCATGTATGTGACTCAACTCAATAACAGTTTAGAATTCTAGTCTCTCAGAATTAACATTCGGGATATTTGCCCCATGACTGAATGCCTGGGATTAAAATTTAGGTAAGTTTTAAAAGCTGGAGATGCTGCTGAGATAGATTTTTAAAAATCTGTGGTTAAATGGCGGTCAGCGCACATCACATTCCAGGTTGGCTGAACTCAATCTTGTGAACAATGTCAACATCACCTCTGTATTCTGAGCCATGCTGATCACGTTCTGCCATGACGGGCTGGACATTTTTAATGTTCTCTCCTGAGTGCAGTATTCTCTCTGCTTCCTTTTCATTTTAGAATACACATGTATAAATTGTCAAAATCTTCCTCATTCTGTTATTTATTATATTTCATTGTTGAGTCTATTGGAGATAAAAACATGCCATTGTTATTCTGACCAAAAAAAGAAACAAAAATTCCTTGTTCCACATCTTGATAGTTACTTCCATCTCTCGTGCAGGAAGAAATGGAGGCTGAATGAGAGCCTAACCCCACGTAATGAGAAATGCGTATATGCATGCAATCTGATGCATATCTCACGACCAACAAACAAAAAAAAAATCACGTTTGAAAGAGGAAGAAATGACCCACATTTTGGTTACACTTGGAATATGGAACATCAACTATTACTCCTAACTGCATTGTTTAAACTCTCTGCAGGAGATGTCTGCCCCCAGGAAATTCTCGATCCCCAACATGGAGGAAATTGTAATGGAAAAACCCATTACACTGACCCCTGCCAAGGGGGGGTTGACTCTAATAGCAAAAAAAAAACAAAACAAAACAAACAAAAAAAAAACAAAAAACAAAAAAAAAAACCAACAACAACAAAAATAAAACAAAAAAACGATAGTAAGATGTTTAATATCTACCCACCTTGTACTCATATAGTCCTTGCTTCCTATTCGGTAACAGGCAAGACAAATTTCTGGATATATCTATGAAGTTCTAGAGGGCTGTTGAGGATGTATGCAAGGTCAAAGGCAAACCCGGGGTTTGCAATAAGGAGAATGGAAAAATAAAAATGAGATGAATGAATAAACTCAACTGAGTGCTCTTTGTAGTCAAGAAAGGAGAAATCAATACAAGAGTTAACTTCATGCCAGGTTCCTTACAATCATGTCATATAATCCGCACTACAACAGGAAACTGAGGCAAGGAGGGGTTAAACAATTGTCCAAGGTCACGTAACTGCCAAGAAGCGAATCCTCCAGTCGTCTGACTTCTTCACTTAGATCAAACTGCCTCCCAGAGGTCGTTGACAGCATTTATTTACCTTATTTTATGCAACACCTAACAGTAACACAACAGGCAGATCTATATGTTCAGGTAATTTTATCTGATGGCAACAAAAAGGCAATGAAGTTTTCTGCTGCTTATATCTGCTAAAAGGTTAGCATTCAGTGACAGGGTTTATCCGTCAAAGATGTTAGTGAGCATGTAATGAGAAAATATCACCAGATGAGTAAAGCAACAAATGAAAATGATTAAGCAGCGCCTGGATGGCTCAGTAGGTTAAGCGTCCGACTTTGGCTCGGGTCATGATCTTGCAGTTGGTGAGGTCGAGCCCCGCGTTGGGCTCTGTGCTGACAGCTCAGAGCCTGGAGCCTGTTTTGGATTCTGTGTCTCCCTCTCTCTCCCCCTCCCCCGCTCGCTCTGTGTGTGTGTGTGTGTGTGTGTGTGTGTGTCTCTCTCAAAAATAAATAAACATGTAAAACAATTTTTAAAAAATGAAAATGGTCAAGTTGGGAAAAGCGGTTAATGTCGGAGATGTGCGATGTCAACACGCCCTTAGTGGGTTCTATCAGTGTGACCATCTTTCAGTGATATCTGTGGATCTTTGTATCTCAACTTCATTTCTTTCCGAGCCGTTAATGATGCAGTCGTTGGGACGCCCGCATTCATTCCAGGCTGGTGTACCCGTGTTTCAGAATTTTCCCTTGTCGTGTTTTGATATTTCCTTATTAAGAATATGCCATTTCTATATAGCTTTTCATATTTTCTCCCTAGAGTAGCTTAACGTGAAAACCGTATATTCAGTTAGATACTCCTCCGTGTCTACAAACACCATCAAAAAAGGAAAAATACGCCTGGCTCTGTGGCTATTTTCATCAGCCGTGGGTCTGAATGCTTCCGTGTGATTGAGATGCAGGCCCTTCTCATTTACTCCCAGGAAACAGTCCCAGTTGTCTGAAGAGTCAACACCTTCCGACAGGGACCATGTGGCCAGCCGTTCATTAACTCCCACAAGGCTCCTTGTGAATTTGCCTCTCTCCCCGTGACCAGTGACCCCGTCTCAAGAGCCAAGGTGGCTTAAAGCAATATTGTTTCCCTGTCTGGGTCCTCCAGGTATCACCAGGCGTCGGTACCCGGGTTGAAGGCCTGTGATGGAACTAAATTGAATGCTGGATGCCATTTTGGAAACTTAACATCGAGGATTACGAACAGCAAAAGAACAAAAGCGTGAAAGACTTTTGTTTGTTTGGTTGGTTGGGTCGAGACTGGAAAACAATGTAGAAAATCCTTCAGGAGCAGACTCTTTGAAAGGTGACTAACAAATACAGGGTGATGATCTAATTCGTTTACTGGTTTACATCCGCAGATCTTTGGCTTTCGCGCCGTATTATTTATTTTTATCATCCAATCCGTTTCTGTTGCTTCACATTCCTATACTCAGAGGTCAGGTGGAAGAGAGAATGTGAAGGCAATGCAAGAATTTAAGAAACAACTTGTGTTATCTCTACTCACCTGGACCACCGCTTCTGAATATTTTTTAACATCGGTTTTGTCATTTGACAGCAAAGCTAAAAATCCCAAACTGGCTGCACCAGTCTCACGTAGTTTCCAAAAGGCAGTTTCTGGGAATATCAAATAAGATAAAATGCACGAAAAAAAGAGATACTTTTCCACTGAGCACCTATCTTGAGTTACGCCAAGTCACAGATGTGGGGGCACCAAAATACAAGACATTAAACTTGCCAGCCAGTGGAGAGACAGACACAGGAAACAGAAACTGTGACGAACCATTAAGATGCCTAAAACCAAGGTCTAAGGAGCCATGATAATACCAGGGAGCCCAAGAGAGGAGGACAGGGCACTCTGGGCAGAGGGGCCCGCGTGTGGAAAAACAGAGGGGAGAGATGATATTGTCACTGAAACCTTTAAGTAATTAAAACGGGGTAAACATTTTGGCAGAGAAAATGGCAAGGCCTGATGTATAGGAGTCTGGTTCATAAACAGTTTTGTTCGCCACGGAAAGCCATTGGCTCTTACCCTGTGGGCAACGGGAAAGCGCTGGTGAGTTTGCAACAGGGGAAGCGATGAGTGGAAGAGCCTTGCAAGGCTGTCAGGGGCGGTTGGAGGAAGGAGAGTAGGAGCCGAGTGCAGACGTCAGGAGCTCACCGACGACGAGGCAGGAGCTCGCACAGCAGCAGTGAGCTTTGAAGGTGAAGAGTGGAGACGCCAGAGACACCGAGGGCGAAACAGCAAGGTGTCTGGTCCTAGAATCACCTTAATCCAGAAGACCCCGTGCACGGTCAGCGGCCCATCCTGTCTCAGGCTCACCATCCCCGGGCTCATTTCTCCCCTTCTAGCTTTCCTGGAGGGGAGGTTTTCTTTTCCATTTTGTAAGAGTTATGGGGCCCGCCGTGAGTCTCGGAAGGATTCTTCTGCGATTTTCAGATGCCAAGAACGTTGCCAATGACATCACATTTCTAGGGTAATTCTTCTCCCCAACTTTGTGAGGACAGGAAGCAGACCTGTCTGACCCCCCTGCTGGGTCCCCCGCACAGTGTCCTCCAGAGACTGGATGCTCCGTAAGGACTTGTTGGATGTGCCCGTGATAAACGGTGCAGGGCTTGCCAGCAAGATATCCTGAGAGGTCAGAGGGGCAGACGGAGCTACGCGATGAAGTCACAAAGTTGTAAGCAGGCTCAGGCTCCGTGATGGACTTGGTAATGATAGAAACCATGTGTTGAGGTCTCGTACGTCCATGCACCAACATAAACGTGTTTTGTGTGCAGTATCTGAATTCTCACAGCAACCCTTTGTGGGTGCTGTGTTTATCCCCACTTTGCAAACGAGGAAACCAAACCTAAGAAGTTACAGTCTCGTGACTGGCAAAGCCTCGGCTCTCATCCTGGGTGAGTCAGGGGCGAAAACCTGCCTAAACCACCGTGCTGGATTTCACGGCGCCTTGAATGATGTGAATTCGGTCAACAACGACTGTTGAAATGGGTCAGTCCCTTCTTTCCGCCTTACATTTCCGTGTCTTTTCGTTTGTGGATTGTTTCACATCATTTCTCAATACACATGCCTGGATTTGACAGACGTGGATGCTGTCTGCCTCCTCCCTTTCCATTCATCCTCTCTGTCCCCCCTAAATGATGATACGCAGTCATTTGTTGGGGTGAATGTGCTGAGCAGTTAGATCCATAGGTCTCCACGCCGTGTTTTCCACTCCAGCCTCTCTCTTGTGGGGGCTTGAGTCTCCCTGGCTCTCTCCCTTTAATCTCCCCTCCCCCATCCCTACAAGTTGGGAGGTAAAGCTATGGGAGGAGTAGCACTTGGAGGTAAAGGTACTAGTAAAACAGCAGGTACTGCTAGTGAGAACAGCGTCCTTGCAGCCTTCAAGGAAGATCAGCCCCTGGAGGGCAGGGACTGCGTGTTCTTTATCTCCCTGTGCATCACCTCATCCACTGGCTGGCACCGAGAGGCACCTGAGAATTGTTTGCTAATCTACCGAAGTATGGACACAAATCTACCGAAGTATGGACGTGTGGGGGCCATTTGGGAGGAAGAAAACTCACCGCTCCTTTTATTTTCTGTGCAACATACTCTTCTTTTTTTATAAGTTTTGGACACATTCACACAGTACCTTCAACACAGACCTAGGAGCATCTTTTCCTTTCTCCCTCTGTGATTTATCTCATCGCTAATAACTGTATTCATTATATACGGGGTACCATTACAAGAACAGACCTCTTACTTATCACCATGCACATACACGTCTGCTCGCCTTCTTGGTCTCAGATGAGTAGCTCTCCGTATCATGAAGCTTCCACAGTAAACCGTCCTTGGCTTTCAATACGTCTCTTCCTTGAAAGGCTAATACTGCGATATGCATTAATTTAATGGCAGATTTGGGTAAAGTGCTCCCATTTTACAAATACTGTGGCTAGTCTTAAAAAAAAAAAGAGAAGAAAAAAGAAAAACTTTTGACCATAAATTGTTCTCTGAATTCAAGAATGTCTCTTATTTGTGATATCAATTCCCCTTGTGCCTCGGACTTTGTTTTTTTCCCCACTTCACCTCCAAAATTCCATTGAAAACATCTGCTAAGGACTTATTTAAACAGCTAGTTAATTCTTTATAAAGCTCAGAGGCGCGCCCATCTGTTCCAGGAGCATTCTCTTTTCTCAAGAGCTGGATCATATCTTCTACCCGTCTGACAGCTGGGGTTGCATCAAAACTCTTAATTTCTCTATCAGTAGTATGGCACCTTGCATTAAAGTTTATACCTGATTTTTTTCTCTCTTGACTTGCTCTGAACAAATATAAGAACAATCAAGTTATTTCCTTCTTTTTTTTTGGTTTTACTTAGATCTTTCAATTTTGTTTTCATTTTTAGAGCCAAGAGGCCTTCTTTTTCTAATCTTTGTAACAAAATAGAAGTCAGGGTGTGGTTCCGATGGGTTACATTTCTGGCATCTTGCTCCTTGGACCCTGTCTGCAAACCCCTTGAGCTTACATGAGGTCCACAGGGATAATTTGCATACCCCTTACTAGAGAATGAAGACCAGTCCCAATATCCCCTCCATCCATTCTCCTTGGAATGTTTCTGCTTTCTCGCGGATGAGGCAGAAGCAAATCCTCCGTATCTCCTGACAGGGGAAAATTCTTTCCCAGCTCTTCAGATGGTCCCAAAGAAGTGCACTGAGATGACAGAGGAAGCTCCCTCTTCCCCTCCACTCCTTTCCGGGTGCTCAGACGCAAAGCACAATTATTACTGTTCTCCACACAATCTGTTTCTCTCTCCTATGTCCATCATTTTATATTTTCAAGGTAAGCGAGAAGGTTCGGGAGTTACAGGACCAATTCTCAGAAATTTCTTTTGTTAGGGGCCCCTGGGTGGCTCAGTCGGTTAAGCGTCCGACTTCGGCTCAGGTCACGATCTTGCAGTTCGTGGGTTCTAGCCCCATGTTGGGCTCTGTGCTGACAGCTCAGAGCCTGGAGCCTGCTTCCCATTCTGTGTCTCCCTCCCCCACTCACGCTCTGTCTCTCCTTCTAAGATAAATAAACATTTAAAAACTTAAATAAAAAAAAGAAATTTCTTTTATGAAGTCTGCGTGTGGGGATCTGTTTCATCTTCTTTAGGGTATCTGGTACCTAATATATTAGCGCATCGGTTGACAGAGATTTAACTTCTGGCTCCACTTTGCTCACCGCATAATGTATTACAGGGACAGCAATTCAGAGGTCCTCATTTGCTCTGGTCCTCATTGCTTATCAGAGGAAATCGGATGGCCTCCTGCAGGCATTTATCCCCGACATACTCAAATGTTGATTCACCCCATTGGCTGCCTTTTTCTGATGTAAGAATCCCAGTTCCCTCAACCTTCGTCCTCGTCCATCTTCCGTTCTTCTCCTGATTTTCAGGAATACCCTCTGCGAGGCGGCTACACACTTAGTCTCCTTTCTTTTGCTCCATCAAGTACAGGGATGCCGGAAGGAAGAGGTACCTCACACATGTCATGCTGACTTAAAAACTTAGGGTTTATTTTTGGCTAAAATTGAGGATTTAAGAAAGGGCTTATCTGACTGAGGTTTGCCCGAGAACACTGTCATTCCCGTAGGTGTCTGATTCCTTCTCAAAACAGAGCTCCTGTGTCTCAGAGAGCAAGCATAGGTCTCCATTTGGTCCCCAACCAAGGAAAATACTGTCAGTTCCAGCGAGTCAAATACAAGGTCATCTGTGCCAGTCCATTAAAAAAAAAAAAAATCACCCAACTGCCATTGGTAGATGACGGTGTCTAAGCACAAATCCACAGACTGGAAAAAATGTGTGCAGTTACTTTGTGTTGATGTAGGCATGGCTGTTTTTGTTTACCACGAAGAAAAAAAATAAAAAGACTACTTCCTGTACTTTTCTTTACACACGACGAGAGCCATGTTTCTCTGTAAAACCAGTGTGCCAAGAAGGCTAGTAACAGAGCTGGAAAGTTATCCCATATCCCATCCCCCTTCCCATACTCTGGGGACTTGCTGGCTCATCGGGTTGGAATTGTGCGGCTGTTCTGGGATCTGAGGATCTCCACACTTTTGGGCAGGTGTTTCTCCGTGGCCAGTTTTTTCCTGCTGTGGAGAGAGTGGTAACAACAGGATTTGTGCATAGTTTGTTACCCAAACGGAGTCATTGTTGAACAAGATATCTTAAGGAAAGACTGGCAGGTAAGTCTATCTGCTAGAAGTGAAGCAAGTCTGTTTTTGTGTTTGTTCCTCCGTTTGTTTTTTTAAGAGGCGGTCCATGGACAGCCATCTCTAGGGAACATAGCCAAGAAGGAAATGCATGGTTATCTTGATCGTTCTCCCTTGTTTCCTTTGGGGCCTTTTGTTCATCTGGTTCTCAGTCAACTTTGAGACTCGTTTTAATTTATGCTCTCATTTGAAGAACGAGTGGAGTGCAAGCTCTTTGAATGTTCGCTGATACCAACATTAGATGGCCCTCTAAAGAGCATTAAAGTTTTATTGTGGGCTCTTACAGATTAAAACAAATCTAAATCCAAAGATCGGAGTTTCTAATGATAGAACTACAGGTGCAGGTGGTAGGGGAGACGTTTCCAGTACTCTCAGACTCATAGCTGGTCACTTCATCTATCTTTAAGGCCAGGATCTCTGGAAAGATGGTCATGTTTTACAGGCGATCATGGGCAAACTCTAAAATGTCCTTGTCGTCAAAAGTGAAACATAGAGATTCTAATTTGCATCATGGTTTTCTGGGTCTTTCTGGTTGGACTCTTTCCTGGAGATCTTTTAGATTTTCTTACATCCTGTTTCCCAGGCAAGGCATGATATACATTTCCTTACTGCCTTCTGAGGCTCTGGGGGCCTCTGGAAAGTTTTCCGCTCCCTTTCCCAAATTCTTTTGAAGAAGCTTCGTAGCAGTTCCAAGGGCATTTATTTTCCTGCAGAGCAGATGGAGGAAGACAAGAGCGGAGTGAACTTTCTCATGTTTTCCATCGAGAGTCAAGTGTTTTCATCCGACTTCCTCTTTGCACTTGAAGCCATCATCTCTAAGAAACTGTTGTAATATCGAAAGCAAAGCATAGAACCAAAATTCATTGTCATAAAGAATATATATATTACGGGATTACTTTCAACTTTGCGAATCATTAAGACTTTTCCTGTGAGATAATTGTCTCTTGACTAGGCAATGGCTTCTTCTTTACCTGGCCGAATCCCAGCCTTCCCCTCCGAACGCTACCATCCAGAGTGATCATTCTCACGTCAGTTACTCCATCAAATAGCTGGCATTTAATCGTGTACTGGCTTAAGTTTGCGTTGTTACCGTCCTTAACACTTTACATTGTGTTCAGTATGTGTTATATCTTCGTGACATCCCTATAGGGCTTTATTCTTCTGATCAAACGGGAAGTATGACAAGTATGGGGCTTCAGAACCCTATTTAATTCTAAATCTTGGGCTGGACACAAAGACACACATGGGTTCTCGAGTAGTTACTTTAACATCCTGGCAATCATTAATGTGAAAAAAGCAAAAAACACAACTGCTGAAGGGGGGATCTGTGATGCACCCAGGACGCCAGCACAGAAGACATGCTTGCAGTTACCGAGTGTGGACATGGTCGTGAATGGACCACAACATAACCCCATGATGGCCATTGTTTGGTGATGTAATGGGGATAACTGTGAACAGCAGCATCAAAGCCACCTGAAGCACACCTTACAGTATGAAAATATGTAACTATTGGTTGCTAGGAAAAAAAAAATTAGAAACACCCAATTAGAAACAGAAGCAATATCTTTAAAAATAAGCTCATAGGGGCCTGGCTGGGTCAGTCGGTTGAGCGTCCGACTTCGGCTCAAGTCATGATCTCACAGCTCGCGAGTTCGAGCCCTGCGTCGGGCTCTGTGCTGACAGCTCAGAGCCTGGAGCCTGCTTGGGATTCTGTGTGTCCCTCTCTCTCTGCCCCTAACCCACTCTCATTCTGTCTCTGTCTCTCTCAAAAATAAATAAGCATTTACAAAAATAAGCTCATAAAAAAACTCCAAAAATAAATCTCTTCTACTTGCTCAAATCCGATCAAATTTACATGTGTGCGACGTTCAAATGAAAGCCAGTTATCCATTATCATTTAAGCCCACACATAAATGCAAAGTCATTAGTCTGATAAGGAAAACTGTATTTATATATCAACCATTATTTGTTGTCCACGGGGGATAAGAAATCCGTCTTGGTCCTCTATCATTCCCAAGTTAATATTTGGTTCACTGACATATCTTCGAAAGAGATTTGTATATACTATCAAAAGTGAGGCAGAAAACTAATATTCATTGTGCATCAAGAATATGTGAGGCGCTGTGTTATAATTTCAACCTTTATTTTATCTTTGCATCTGTGATCTGAGACTAGATATTGTTACCTCCATTATTTACAGAAGAGAAGAGCAAAGCTCTGAGAGGTTAAATAATACATCTATAGCTACATTTGGGGAGTGCCAGGACCAGGATACAATGCCAGGTCTGTAAACTCCAGAATGTGTTATTTTCCAAACAAAAACACTTTGGGGAAATCACAAATGTTCACAGCGCCACACTTAACAAAGACATTTTTAAAGTGCAAAATGTCATTTATGGGAAGCAATAACCTTCAGTTAAATAAACCGATGTGTCATTTACAGTTACTTTTCCAAGCCCAGATGGACGTTAACTGGTCTGGTATTTCATATCCCCTTCTGCCCAGTCTCCTACCTACCCCACTTTGCCCCACTCAGGCTACAGGAACCTGCCCAACTTTCTATTGGTGTTTGTGGCACTGAGACCTTCGTCAACGGGGACCGGCTTCCCACATGCCTCGCGGATCCGTTTGATGTCCCAGGTATAGTTCTTGACCACAGAAGAGCTTTGTTCTCTGAACAAACTGAACAGGAGAGGTCGCAGGCTTGGAGACACCAGGCACCATCATAGGCAAGGGGGAGGCCAGGAGTTGGGAAAAAACGGTTTTGAGTCAGAGTCTGAATGATGATGCATGGGACACGGGGCTGGCATCACAGGGCCCAGTGCTCAGAAGGGTCCTGTGCTTGGCTTGACAGTGCTTCCATTCTGGAAGTCTTCATCATTTTATCTTCGAGCCTGTGTTTTGCAAGTGAGGCCCGATGGGATGAGGAAGCATGAATGTGAGCAGAGGAGAAGCACATGAGGTGCACGTCCATTGTCTCCTGCAGTCCCGTTTGAGCACAGTGTTTGTGATGTCCATGGGCACAGAGGTTCAGTGAACCCAGACACATGGAAGTTTAGCAAGACTGAGAGTGAGCGCAGGGTGAGCACTGCTGGCCCCAAGGGACCGTGCTTTCTGCTCAAATCAGAACTTTCAATGCAGACAAAGGGCAGTCGCAATGTAAGAAACATGACTACCAAGGAACCTTACCATGTCCTTTCTTATCCCTGTGCCTTCCCGTATTTGTCAAACCACCTACAATGAAAACAGATCACTGAAGCAAACAGACAGATAAGAAGACCCAGAGTGCCTGTCTTTTCTGTCCTAACTTAGTCTTCCTCAGGGTGGAGAATTTGGTAGAATATAAGCATATCAACAAGTGAAATGAAAACAATTTTTATTTTTATTTTTATTTTTTTGTGAAGCATTTCCATTGTTTTGGTTGAGAATGAAATCTATATATACACAGATGCAAATACAAGCCTAGGAAACAAAAATTGTGTAATTTCAGTGATTCTGCTTCAGAGCTAAATGCACTTATATTTGCATTTAAAACTGGCATTGCATGATATAAAGATGAGCAGTAAAAATACTAATAATTTAAAATTTTAATTTTTTTAAAATTTGGAGCAACTTTAAATAGCAACCGAAAACTGCCATGACAAATTGAGAGATTGCAGAAGGAAGCTTTATATTTTAGGAACTTTAATGGCATTTTTCCTGCTTTTGGAACAAGGGGGCTCACATTTTCATCTTGCACTGGGCCCCACAATTCATGAAGCTGGCCGTGGTAGGGTGCCTCGCTTCTTTTCCTGAAGGCCAGCAGCTGGGTTTATGCCCCAGTGAGGGAGATCGGTGGGGTTCTACTCTGGAGACACTGAACAGCTGCAGAGAAACAAAAACAAAAACAAACGAAAACAAAAACAAAAAACCCAACTTCCATTAACTTAGGAGTTCACCAATAAACACTGGACTTCCCCCCCACCGCATGCCCCACTCACACTAGAGAAACACCTACAAGGGTCCGGGCCCTCCCATGCACCCTGGATTTCCCATCCGTTTTAGGGCTTTGCTCTATGAACAGACAGCCAAAGACCTGCAAATATCAGAGGAAAGCTTCCAACTGGCCAAAGAGCAGCCAGATAAACATCAGATCCCTCGGGGCGGGAGGGGGGCGGGGAGGGCATGAGGAGACTATCTGATATGATAATGCATTGGGGGAAAAAAACAAAAAAAAAAACACCTCCTGGGATTCCTGTAAATCAAGCATTTGAAACGGTATCGATGACTGATATATAGAAAACCATGAAGTCTCAAAAAGTGTGACAAAAATTGATGGCACGAGAGAAAGAAGGACATCAGAAAGCACTACACGGCCTTTCTCTTATAATGTGACCACTCTGCAGTGGGTTAAATAAAATTCTTCTATGACTTTACTTGGAGGGTCTAGTGAGGACAAGTAGAAAAGAGTGCAGGAAGCCACTGCTCATCTAGCTGCAGAAGAAGTCAGGCTAATTACCGAGGATTATGGGGATGCCCTCCAAAGGAAACAGACAAGGAGGTTGGAAGCGATGCCTCCCGGGAGCACGGCCGAGCAGTGAGAGGCAGAGAGAGCAAGCGGGGCTGGTTGTTTTTCTTCAAACATCCTTTACTTCCCTTTAATTTTTAAACTCTGCACCTGCATTGCGTGGACGGATCTTCGCGGTAAAGGAAAAGAAATCCCATAAAATGAAAAGAAAAGGATGTCGGTCGCCTTCCAGAGTTTCCAGGGAGGCTGGAGAGGTATGGTTGGGAGCGGGGCACGGACCAGAGAAGCGTCGTGGGGAGGACGCGGCGGCCACCTCTGCCGGGCAGCACGGTCCCTGGCCGGCACCGCCTTCCCCGCCGTGGCGTCCGGGGACCTACCGGGGAGCACGTGCTCTCCGCCCTCCCTGCGTCTTTTTGTGGTGGCCCCCGGGGTCCCGTGTCTTGGGTGGTGGGGTCTGATTGGCTGACGAGGTCACGAGTCCACGAACGGCAGCCAGTTTGGTGGGGGTAGCAGACAAGAGGCCTTTCTGTAGAGGGGATGAACTCTGCTTCCGGGAAAGGTTCGTATGGCAGAAGGTGCCTAATTTCCAGGAAGGAGATTCGGATGTTCGGCAGCTGAAAAGAAGAATATCAGAGGCATATTATGGTCACTTTCTGATGAAAGTACAGACCACTTTAAGCATTTTTGTCTTCTTCCCTCTGTCAGGCAGTTTTTTAGGGAATCATAAGCTTTTGAGGGCTTAACTCTAGGGGAGGATTCATAGTATCTATCTATCTATCTATCTATCTATCTATCTATCATCTTTCTCTTCTTTTTATCAATTTATCGTTTTCCTATTAGTAAATCTACTTACCTTACACTATGCCCAAGTGTTGTCATTAGTTAGACAATGGTATAACACAGCAGATACTCTGGAAAAGTGTGTGTGTGTGTGTGTGTGTGTGTGTGTGTGTGTATGTGTGAACAGTAGAAGGATGCTCCAGGGTGGCTCAGTCAGTTAAGCAGCTGACTCTTGATTTCAGCTCAGGTCATGATCTCACAGTTTGTGAGATCAAGCCCCACATCTCGATGGATTCTCTCTCTCTCCCTTTCTCTCTGCCCCTCCTTGGTTCTCTCTCTCTCTCTCTCTCTCTCTCTCTCTCTTAATAAATAAATAAACATTAAAAAATTTTTAAAAAGAAACACACATTCCAAGGGAAACCGGGGGACTCTACAAATCAAAAACTTAAAATAGGAATGAGATAAAGACGACCACTCTACTACAGAAAAAAATAGAGCATCCCCCAAAATTAAAAAAAAAAAATGCCTGTCTTAACCTTCTCCTTCATTAAAACTGAGGAGTAAGCAGTGCCTTTTCAAATAACTCTCCAGGAGCCGAGCGCAAAGTTTGGGACAAACCATGGACTTGCCTGTCATTTCTGTAAGGACTGTGCGTGATGTTCACCACGAGCCCCTGGGGTGGGAAAGAGGGCTCTACATCAAGGAACAGACGGATGGTGAAGGCAGCACCGGAAAGCCCATCATTTCTTCAGCCCATACACACCAGGGAGTTGGGTATGCCATTTGTTCAGTTGGCCTACGAGAATAGGTTCCTATTAACTAACTTTGATCTTAGTGATCTGGAGCCATCCATAGGAAACCAAGAGGGTTGACAGACACATTTGTTGCATATTTCAGGTACTCCCCAAAGGTTTGGTGCTGTGAGGGGTGATGGGGTGGGGGGGAGGGAGGAGAGGGATATGCCAGCAAAATCGGTATTCCAGGAAAACAGTCTGAGGGCCATGCTGCAGGGGGTTAACTCTGATTGTTCTAGATAATGAGCGTGTGCTACGTCCTCATATATATTTACATTATAAATGTATAAAGGCACGCGCACACACAGCAATATCTTTAATTTGAGCAAGTAAGACATTTCGGCTCCCTACCTTTGGCTAATTCTCTAAGCTGCGAGGTTTATTGTGCTGTAGAATATACTCCTCCACCTGGATGTAAAGCAATTTGCATTTCCTCTAGTGTGAAACCAATTCGCCGCAGGTATAGACCCAAGTAATTACAAATATCAGATGCAATTTTAGTAATTGTATGTCTTGTCTGAAAGTGGTATTCATAGAAAATATAACTTTAGGGGAGCATATCACGAGTTTGTTTGCTTGAAGAACAAAGCCCTCGCAGATAGCTGGTGAGCTGCGATCAGGTTGAAAAGTCAGTCTAATCTCTACGTTTAACGAGGTTGATGAAGAAAACTCATTAATTCCAATTTTTGGAGAAATATGTTCACGCCGGGCATGGAGGAAAGGAGGACTTAAACAGGTGGCCTGAGATTCGGGAAAAAGCCCGATTGGTTTTAAACTGCAACTCGGAACGAAGACAGAATGTTGATACTATCAGCGTCTGGCAGGCAGCTCGGTGGAATATTTAGCCTTGCTAGATCGGGCTTCATACCAACCAGACGAGGTTTATTTCGGAAACTGGAAATCTGATGGAGATATGACGGAGATATGAGGGCAATAACCCTAAGCTGGCCCAAAAGAGTGCTGTGTGCAGGTGATTTGGGGGTGTGGTGGGGGTGATATGGGGGAAGAAAGGCAGAGAGGTTTATGATTGATTTTTTAAAAATTTTTTTTAACGTTTATTTATTTTTGAGACAGAGAGAGACAGAGCATGAGTGGGGGAGGGGCAGAGAGAGAGTGAGACAGAATACGAAGCAGGCTCCAGGCTCAGAGCTGTCAGCACAGAGCCCGACACGGGGCTCGAACCCATGAACTATTAGATCATGACCCGAGCCGAAGTCAGACGCTCAACTGACTGAGCCACCCAGGTGCCCCAGGTTTATGATTAATTTGAAAGAAGTAAAACATATCTCTTACCTTTAAATAATTTAAATAGAAGATTTCTGGGAAAGAAAGGCATCTTAATAAAGTCAAATAATCCAATTGGCTCTTCTGCCATTTCGGGTCTTTTTGGTCTCTGTCGTGTCCACTGATGTAAGTTCTATTCACTGGGTCTCCTCTGCAGAAAAAACTCAATCCTTCCTTCCCATGACCAGTGACACTGTTGAAGGCAGCTGTGGTATGTTCTGTAATTGTCTCTTTTGAGGATCGGATACGCCTGTTTCCTTCAAACCTTTCTCTTCATATATTCAGCCATTTCCTCAGCCTGTTTCTTTTCCCAGAATTCATTCGTCAGACATTTATTGTGCACTAACGGTATGCCAGGCGTGCCCAAAGCTAGGGTTCTGAAACAAAAAGGATCTATTCCCTTCCATAAAGGAGGGCTGAGGCTAGTCGTGAGACAAATGCAAAATCTGTGCCAGAATAGGTGCTATACTAGGGATATGCATAGAGTCTTACGGAGGAAGCGTTTGTCTGTTTTGTGCAGAAAAGCAAAATGTGTCGGGTAGGGTTTGATACAGAGCAGAGAGGGTCTCTCGTGTCTCAGGATTTAAAATCTCTCATCTGCAACTATACTTATGTGCCCCTTTTCATACCTAATGCCATTTAGGTATGACTTTGATCTCTGTTTCTTTGTCATACTTGTCAAAAATTGTTTATTTTATTATTATTTTAATTTTTTTAATGTTTATTTGAGAGAGAGAGAATATGAGCAGGGGAGGGGCAGAGAGAGAGGAAGAGAGACAGTCCTAAGCAGGCTCTGCAAGTCAGTGCAGAGCCTGATGCAGGGCTTGAACTCAAACTGTGAGATCATGACCTGACCTGAGATCAAGAGTTGGTGGCTTAACTGACTGAGCCACCCAGGCACCCCAATTCTTATTTTTATCTTTAATAAAATAAATTTTATTTCATTTTTATTATTTTAATAATTTTATTATTTAATAGTATTTTATTATTAATATCTTCTTTTATTGCACCAACTCCTTCTACATTAAAAAAATGATTTTTGTGTCGCTTATAGCTTTCTGAGTTTATTTTCAGCCTTCTTGATCTCTAGTATATTCTTTTAATTCTATACATTTCCTCTGGGTACTGCTTTAGCCACATTCCAAAGATTGTTTTTTTAATGTTTATTTATTTTTTGATAGAGAGAGAGGGAGACAGAACATGAGTGGGGGGAGGGCCAGAGAGAGAGGGAGACACAGAATCCGAAGCAGGCTCCAGGCTCCGAGCCGTCAGCACAGAGCCCGACGTGGGGCTCGGACCCATGAACCGTGAGATCACGACCTGAGCCGAAGTCGAACACTTAACCGACTGAGCCACCCAGGTGCCCCAACTCCAAAGGTTTTGGTGTATGAGGTTCTTGTGGTTGCTCAGTGATAAACAACTTGTAAAGTTGGCTTTGTCCCACCCCAAAGTTCTCGCAGTGACTCTCCTCAGATCCTGACGTCCCTGCCAAGAGGACGCTTGGAGCATTCACCCCTGCAGAGGGCCACCCTCCTTACGGCGTCCCTTTGCCCTCCACAGCCATTTTGAAGGGAGCAGCAGCATTGGCTCTAATTAGGGTGGACGGTGAGGGGAGCTGGCAAATGGGTATGTTTTTCTTAGCCGTGTTGCCAACGTGGGAAATTGAGCTTGGAGGAAGACCCCTTGCCAGAACAACTAGTTAAAACAAGAATGTTGATTGCGTCCGGATTTCATCAGAATGTGATGAGGTGCATCATTCAGCAAGGTGGGAGGCGGTGGACTTGTGAACATCTATTCTCCTCATTCAAAGCGGCAGGGTTCAGCGTGAGCACAGGTGATCCTCGTAAAGCTCTGTTTCAGGTGGGTGCCTGCTGGGCTGGCGCTTAAGGCGATGATGTCGCCCATTGGGTCCTTGCTCTGTTCCCTCCCTTCTTAAAATCACTTTGCCTTCTGAACGCAGTGGTCTCATGTTCCTCTTACCCCTTTTCCTATGAAAAGCCGCCCTTAAGAAAGGATCCGGAAAGTCCGAGATACAAATGATGGATACTTGATGTACTGCCTCATCCAGACGGACACTCGTTTTAAAGGGAACACAGAGCCTGAAGTTGAAGGAAATCAGCGTGATTTGTAGACCTTCCATCCTTGGTCGTACGGGGGACTATTTGTAGGCGGCAGGAGATCCAGACTCTCGTGTGGGTGGGGGATTGGCTAGGATCCTAAGTGGATGAAGAAGTTTAGGTGGTTCTCCCTCAGAGGCCATCCCCCCTGCCCCCCGGGGACCTTCAGCTGTATCTGGAGACGTTTTTGGTTGTGCTAACTGCTGTGGAGGATACTTACTACTGGCATCTAGTGAGTAGAGGCCAGGGATGCTGTTAAACAGCTTACAATGTGTAGGACAGCATCCCCCCGCCTCACCAAGAATTATCTGAACCCAAATGCCAAGAGTTCCGAGGTTGAGAAAGCTTGGCTTAGAGAGACATTTGGTATTGGTAGTGACATTGGACCCCGTATTGAAGATAGAGCAGGGAGAGCTTCAGTGTGCTGACTGGAGAGCACCTTCCTTGAATAAAAGGGCTCTCACTCTTTAGCAGTCAACTTATTGTCCCATGACCCAGTGTAGACAGATCTTCTGACTTCTTCGGAGAATTAAAACAAAACAAAACAAAACAAAAACATCTTTTTACATGAAATTTCTACATTTAAAAATAGCAAGCATTAGTCCAAATGAACAATGGTTAAGGGAGCCACACTGGACTCGGCTTCTCAGTGGCTACTTACAAGCCCTGACCCAGACAGTCTTGCCCCAGCCACGTAGTTGTGGGCTCTAAATCCAGGGCTTCAAGGTATCTGGAAATTTGTGGTCATCTGTCCTGTCCCCAAAGACCGCAACCGTACTACTGAGGCAGGAGCCAAGGAGAGGTCTGCTTCAGCTGTGTGGGGGGGAAAAAAGTATGAATGTTCTAAAACTGTTCTAGCACCATTTGGCATAGTTTCCCAAAGCAATTTTACCTGTGCCGCTTGTAAAAATCTCTTGGGTTCTGGATTCAGATTCTGGACATTTCAGATTCTGGACCTTTCTCTCACTAATCCAAGTATCTACTTGACAGAGTTGTTGCAAGGATTAAGGAAGAGAATATACATGAAAGTCTGTAGTGTAGAGTTGTGTGACACTGAAAGAATTGTTAGTGGACCCAGATGCAAAGATAATACGACACTGTTTGACTGAGACTGTAGGTTTTTGTTTTGGGTGTTTTTGTTTTGTTTTGGGTGTTTTTTTTTTTTTTTTTTTTTAACTGGGTAGAATTAGTGACCAGCTCCTGGGATAATGAGGTGAGTTCACTCAGCTTGAATTTGGAGGGTAAACACATGTCCTTTGTGTCTGGGAGGTATGCTTGAGATTTCCTTTGTCTCTCCCTGCTTTGGGGAAAAGCAAATTTGGCATGGCCTTTGAATGTCTGACTCCTCCACACTTTTTTTTTTCTCTAGTGTGGAAGCTTTGTAAATTTGCCTTGTTAAAAACAAGCCCCATCTTCGTACCTGCCGAAACCTAGTTCTCGTCCAGAGGCTATGCGATGAACAAAGGGGGCTAGTAATACCGACCGCACGGGGTGCAGACAGCCCGGCCCACGCAGGTACACCGCTCCAGCCGGGGAGGGCGGCTGTGTGTAAAGGACGCCTTTTATTGTGACTCTTTCACCTCCCCCAGCCCAGCCCTGAGCCATGAGAAGAGGAGCGTTGTCAAAGAGACAGGCCAATTTTACCCATCTTACACAATAGCACATTACAGACTTTCCAAGAAGACGCCGTTCAGGGTGAATCACCAAATTCAGGATGAAAAGGTTTTGATTTGCAAAAGCGCTCAAGCATTTCTCCTTAGAGCCGGAGATGGCAAGGAAGGAACCGACGTGCGTGCAGCTGCCTCACCTTTGGGCCAGGTGCACTGGCACGCGCTCCGAGGTGGTGCGGGGCTCGTGCAGCCGGCATTCACAGGCGCCTTTGTCACACCCTGGGTGCCCAGGCCGTGAGTGCCTTACTTAAAGGCAGAAAAGAGTGAGAGGGTGCTGGTGATGGCGGGGTATTGAAATGTGTGGAACGGAGTCGAAACACGAATTGCAGGTTCACGTCGACTGGAATTACTGTTAAAATTTTCCGGACCTCAATTGGGTTTCGTGAACACAGGTAAGAGGTGATGAGCAAGGATGCTAGATTGAGGATTGTATCATTTGGGATGATTTCAGCTACAAATAGCAGAGAAATCTCTCTGAGATGACACAAGCCCTTCTACTCAAAGTTTGGGCTTAGAACTAGCAACATCACCCCCACCCGGGAGCTCGGGATTGTGGGATCCTCAGCTCCAGCCCACCCCTTCTGGATCCGAATCTGCATTTTAACAAGAGACATGGGTTATTTGCACACATTGTAGTTTGGGAAGCACAGCATTAAACAAGGACCTTTCTTTTTTTTTTTTTTAAATGCATTTCAGATAGCAAGCCGGCTAGGGGTCAGCAGTGCGGGGGTCCTTAACTCAGCAAGTCAACGATGTCAAGGAGGACCTGGGTGTTTTCCATTTTTCTGCTCTGCTGTGCTGTGTGTGCTTCCTTTTCCACTCAGATTTATCTTTCTGTGGTCACAAGATGGCTGTAGAAGCTGCAGGCTTGACCTCCCAGCACAGCGGAGGGAGGGGGTAGGAAAAGGAAGCTTCCCCCTCCTATACGCGTTTTTGACAGCAGGGAAACATTTGCCAGAAGCCACTCAATAGATTTCTCCTCGTGTTACACGTCTCATATCTGATTGTCTAGAACTGCAGCGTGTTGCCCATTCCTAAATCGGGTGCTGGCAGAGGGACCGGAATAAGGATGGTTGGCTAAGGCCAATGCGCATTTACCCTCTGGGACGAGGTAGGAGCCTGGCCTCCTTGGAAGCACATGGTGTAAACATATAAACACTGTGTTTCTGTAACTGGGAGGAAACAAAGGTGGGTAGGGGAGAGAGCTGGTGGGGAAAGCAACGGTGTGTGTGCTGCAAGAGCTTTCTGGAGGCTGGTCACTTTTGTCTTGGGACATGAAGAATTTCCTCTTGAATGTTTGAGACTTGAAAAAGAACTCACTCTGAGAGCCCCTCCTATGACTGATCCAAGAGAGACTGTCCCAGGGACATATATAGCCTTGGATAGTTTGTGCCACAGGAAATTGTTAATGATAGAACAATGCAATTTTGCAATTTTAGACCTAGACAGCTAGAAAGGATTCTTTCTAAAAAAATTTTTTATTAAAAAATTTTTTTTAATGTTTACTTATTTTTGAGAGGGAGAGAGACAGAGAGTGAATGGGAGAGGGGCGGAGAGAGAGGGAGACACAGAATCTGAAGCAGGCTCTAGGCTCTGCAATGCTTCCCAGGCTAATGCGAGCACTTTCTCCTTTCCGGCTCCCTCCCTACTCCCTTTCTTTCTCCTGCACAGAGCCCAACGTGGGGCCTGAACCTGTGAACCACAAGATCATGACCTGAGCCAAAGTTGTATGCTCAACCGACTGAGCCACCCAGGTGCCCCAAAAGGATTCTGGTTTGTTTTTTTTTTATGTTTATTTATTTTTTTAGAGGGAGGGAGACAGAGTGTGAGTGGGGGAGGGGCAGAGAGAGGAGACACAGAATTCATCCGAAGCAGGCTCCAGGCTCTGAGCTGTCAGTCCAGAGCCCGACACGGGGCTCAAACCCACAAATCGTGAGATCATGACCTGAGCCAAAGTCAGACACTCAGTTGACTGAGCCACCCGGGTGCCCCTTTACTGACTTACTTTGAAAGACTGGGATAGATCCAGTGGATCCCTGAGCCTGTATTTTCCCTCTTGTACTCTTATTTCTGAGGGGCCGAAAGAGAAGAGGCAAATACAGCATTAGACTGCTACAGTAAGAAACGTATCATGTTTAGGTCAGAGGAGACTTTCTGCACACTATTCTTGGCCCTGTTTCTGACCGCTTTGGGAATATTGCATTAGTTCCTAGCACTGTGTTTTAAGGAAGACATTAAAAAGACCATGGGTAACGATGATGATGAAAAAATTACGGGCAGACATTATACTAAACACTTAAAGGTTTTTTTTCACTAAATCATTACGAAATCCCTTTGAGGCAGACATGCCAAAGCTGGAAAAACTGAAGCTCAGGGAAATGCATGAGCCTATGGACAGCTACTTAACAGTGGTGCTGGGATCTGAACTCAGGACCAGCTGACTCCAAAGTCTATGCCTTTCACACCACGATAATCATTAATTTACCTAAGCATTTATTATATGCTAGGCATTGTTCTAGGTGATTTATCTTAACAATCCTCACTAAACACCTAGGAAGCGGGGAATATTTGTTACTCCGTTTCACAGGTAAGGAAATTGAAGCTTAGACTCTTTGAGTAACCTACCTGTATCCACACACCTGTCCCTGGGTGCGGGTATGAACCTATGCCCGTCTGACTCCGGAGCTCCAGGGCTCACTGCTACCCTATTGCTTGCAGATGTCAGAGCAAAATGTCGTATCCTCTCTTGCTCAAGAGAGCAGAATTAGGATTTGGAAGAACTTTCTAAGAATCCGTCTGTGCCAACAAGACTATCTCAGCTACAGGAGAGCTGGCTGGAAGTAATGAGCGTCGCAGTCAGGGACGGTTGGCTGAACTCACCGTATGTAAGCAGATGTCGAATCGGGTCATTTCCAGAGTCTTCGTCAAGAATAGGGGTCTGTAAGTGGTCTGCCTTTTTAGGTGCCGGGTCATTTGGCGATTGGAAGGGTGCACTTGGCAAGAGGAAGAGGTAGGTGGAGAAAGATTCCATTATCTTCAGGTTCTTTGCTCCCCCACACTCCGACCCCACCGCTAGCTCTCACACTCGGGCTGCCCACACTTGCAACTTACTGTCAGTGATGCTCTTTTCCACATCTGGACCAGTCTGTTTCCACATTTTTCCTTTGAAACAAGAATTGGACCCGTCTTTAGATATATTCGCCACTTCCCCAAACACCCACGCTTGATGATCTAACAGCCTGTGTCTTCGCGTGGTGAGCGACGGGTTAGCGCTTCCCTGAATGCAAAGCTGGGGTCACACTCGACTGCGGAAAGTGCTTGCCCAATTTCTGTGGACTTAAGATTAGTCTGTGGCAGCCCTGATTTGTTCTGAGAAATGTATACAACTAGAACGTTTGCCCAGAGAAGCATTTCCAAATGTCTCAGTCCGGTTTAGCTCCATTCTGGGGAGAAACAGAATGATGGCTCAGCGACTTGAAACTCAAAAAAGCGAAGGAATCCTGTCTTTGAAACAGGGGGCTGGGGCTCGAAAGGCGGCTTCCCAGGCTAATGCGAGCACTTTCTCTTTTCTGGCTCCCTCCCTACTCCCTTTCTTTCTCCTGAGCTCTGCTCCCTTCTGGTATCTGCCTTTTCACTTTGAAAACCATTGGTTTCAAAAAGGCATCTTTGGCTGTTAGTTTTGTGTGTGTCTGATTTTATGGGTTTGTGGACCTCCTGAAATTAAATTAATTTTAAATGGGTTTTAATTACTAATGCTTTGGGCCATTGCCTTTAGCAAAGTCAACAAAACAATCAGGGTTACCTTAGTTTGTCTCTTTGAGGACTGTACACATTCATTTGGGCTCCTGGTAAACAGAAGAGCTTTCGAACTAAAAAAGTAAACACATAAAATAAAACCACTGCTATATTTGAACATCTGAATTTATTTTTCTCTCAAAAAAAAAAAAAAAAACCAGCCACCTTTGACTTAGGAAAGAGGATTTTACATGTGCACGAAAGGATTTTTGTTTGTCAATAATATCTCATTATTTTTCAAAGGTGGGGCGAGTCTCCGTCATAATATTATGCTATGTAAATGCCAAAGCAGAAGGTGAATTATGACCCGTAGGTTTGAATTCTCTTCTCGGCCCCACACAGAATACTTTGTATGTGACATTTGAGAAATGGGATTGCTTCTCAATATAGTGTCCCCTCGTAAATTAAGGGTAATCAACTCCTAGCTCAAGACTGAAGGGATAATGAGATGATGTTCAAAATGGCTTTTAAGTTTCTACCTATAGAGGTTGAAGGTGAAAAAGGAATAATGCAATGCCTGTGAGTACCTCCTCCCAGGAGGGAAGGCTACTCACGCTGCTCCCAGTGGAATGTTCTGTTCAATCAGGGGCCATCACTTGAGTGGCTTGATAATAAGCTCAGATTGACTGCAGATAAAAATGAGAAAGGTTGATTAAGTCATTTAGTCCCTTGACAATTTTGCAAACCAAGTGATTTCTGTAAGGATCAGTCTTAAAAGCATGGATGGCTGCCCAAAATAACCCAAGTTCTGGGTTCTACCTACTGCCCCTTCTCCCAGAAAATATTGCAAGATTTTGGCTGTTTTCTCTGAAAATTAACATCAAACTTCCTTTCTCTAAATGTAGGCTATTATTATTAACGATTCCCAAGTGGTCTGTAATACCTCTTTCATCCGTCTTAGTTGAAAATGTGCTAAAATACACCCAGGTATGGTTGCCAGCTGGTTAATTCATTAATCAGTTACATTCATTGTATAGTGTGGCCAATATAAGAATTTGTCTAAGCAGAATATAACTCTATATCTCAGTGTCCAACTATATTAATACAGAAGATCATCAGAAGGAAGGAGTGATTTAAAATAAACGCTCTAAATTTGAGCTACTTGGGACAAATGCGGAAAGACAAGTAACTTTTTTTCCCTTTTAGTTTCTCCCTAGAACTGACTTCCCAGCAATCCTACTTAAGTCACAGAATACTGCATGTGCAAAGCCAAATTAAAATACAGGTAATTATTTATCAGTAACACCAACATATTGCGTTTGTCTAATGCTTTACAGTTTCTTGCTTGCTTGCTTGCTTTACAGTTTCTAAAGTGGTTAAGCTCATCCTCCTTACCATACCAGCTTATTTTTCTTCAGACGTTTTTAAAATAATCTATGCAATTGTCCTGCCTTTATAATAGAAGTCATCTTCATTTATTTAGTCCTTGTTGGGGTCGTGTCTGTTTGAAAATT
The DNA here is from genome assembly GCF_018350195.1 of Panthera tigris. Lineage (NCBI taxonomy): Eukaryota > Metazoa > Chordata > Mammalia > Carnivora > Felidae > Panthera > Panthera tigris. The sequence continues at coordinate 9,849,536 of NC_056664.1, forward strand.
TAAGAAGCAGATGATGTCTGAGAATATTCCTGAAGCTCAGATTCCAAGGTGAGGCATAAACACAGGCAGACCTGTGTTCCACCACCCCCCCACACACACCACACAGATACACACCACACACGCACGCACACACACACACACACACACACACACACACAGCTTCTTTCCCTTTTTCTTGGCTGATATTCCCAGTCAGAAATGACTTTTCTTTCAAATCCCCCTTGATAACTCATAGTACGTGTTATCGCTTTCAATGGCTGCCCACCACTGGAGTTTTCTTTAAAGGCAAAGAGTCTGGATAGGAGAAAAATGAATCTGAGGAAGGAAAAAAAGAGTTTGAAGAAGAAAACACAATTAGGTAAAAAAGAGAAAAGCAAATGACGGGGCTTTTAGTTACGTGATCCTTCCCAAACTGTGCTTTTCTCTGTGACATATAATTTAGGCTCCATGCGGATTCTTAGTAGTTTGGAATACATTTGGAATAAATTGTCTTGTTTTGATGACTCTTAAATATAGACCACTATTTGAAAAAATCATAACTGATAAATTGTTTTCTCAATCAAACAGGACCAGCGGAATTGACCAGAAGGAACCTCAGAAAGGAAACAGGAGGGGAGGTATGTGGTGAAATGCTGGGGTTTGATAGGGTCACAGACAGGCGTGCTGCTGGGTGGGCTCTGTTTGTACTCAGTTTTCCTTCAAACCCAAAACTGCTCTTGAAAATAGTCCAGTCAAAAAGAAGAAGCATTGGTGGGGACACCTGGGTGACTCAGTGGGTTGACTGTCCGACTTTGGCTCAGGTCGTGACCTCTGCTGCCAGCACAGAGCTTGGAGCTGCTTCAGATTCTGTGTCTCCCTCTCTCTCTCTGCCCCTCCCCCCACCCTCTCTCTCAAAAATCAATAAACATTTATAAAAAAAAAAAAAAACGGAAGAAGAAGAAACGAAGCCACTCTCACCGTGGGCATTTGGCTGCCTCCTCCCTGCACCACCAGGCCTGGTCAGAGCCTCTGTTCTCTGCGCCCATGGAGCCCTTCAGGACCCCCAGACAGGCCTTGGCTAACAGCTGTCTTGTGTCCCTCTCAGTAAAGAGACTGGGGACAAGCTGCTCACGACAGAGTCCCCGGGGGTGGACAAGGAGGCCCTGAGCGGGGTCTGCCCGAGAGACACCAGAGAGTGAGATGTGGTTTAATGAAATAAAAGTGGTAAACTGAGCCCAAAGAAGGACCGCCTCCCCAGAGGCCCACTTCTGAAGATGGCTCATGGACTGGGGACCCTCCCCGAGGCCATCTTGGGAGGCACGGGCTCAAGATGGAGAGCCACATGAGGGAAGGAACCCGGTCACTCTGTCACCTCTGGAGCAGAGTCACCCCTTCCAGGAACGCTGGGTCGAACAGGGGCTACTGGCTCCACAGAAAGTCCGGGAAATCATACAACCTGCCAGTTGTGATTGATTTCTCCTGAGTTGTTAGGGATGGAATCCAGGTCTCTTAGTTAATACCTTTGGGGACATCCGTCCGCCCGGGGCCCCTGCCTGCCCACACTGGCCACATACAGAGGAGAGAAGAAGACTCAGAAGGGTGGGATCCCCGGGATCTCGTGGGCAGCACCAGGCTTCCTGCAGCAGAAGGAAACCTTAAATCAGGAAAATAAGCCTCACCCAGGGACAGGGAGAGGGGCCCCACCACTCTGTCCTAACTTGCTCTGGTGTGAGAAAAGGGACATGGCCTGGCCCTGCTTTGAGCCCCCTAGGTCTGCTGTAGGGCCAGGTGGGCCTGGAGTAGCGGGGGCTCCAAGCTGCCATCAGCCCTTTGCACTTGTGCCCGTGCCTGTGTAAGTGACATCCCTTTCTGTTTCAGGGCCAAGTTAGGGAGAACTGCTTTCTGGCCCCTGGCTGGCCTCCCCTTCCCCCGGCCCGACTACTCTGCCCTGGTTGTCGGGCACTTGTTTATCTTAGAGGCAGAACATTCCCCGGGGTTCTGAGCCATCGGTAGAGACCCACAGGACGCTGGCACTTGGAGACAGCGCTGTGGAGCGTGATGCAGCCATGGAGGGCCTGCCGCCCGTCACCAGATCCACGTTCCAGCTGGCCTTGGAGCACCTGGGTGGTGGCGGGGGGGGGGGGGGCGCCCTGTGGGTGATTTCTGAAAGCTGGAGCCATGTCCCGGGCCTCTGTGTGTTTCCCTGGGAGATCCCGGTCTGTACCGCGGTGCTGGTTCGGGTGTAAAGAGACTACAAACTTCAAGAAGTGTGAAGGCTCTAGGCAAACCGTGTTCTGCCTGCAACAAAGTCTGTGGCGAACGTGGTGAGAATTTCGCACCAGTGACACAGGCCGATGAGGCCCTCAGGCACCTGGGGCGGAGGCCGGTCCTCTCACATACAGACCTTGTGCTTGTCGGCGATGAAAACAAACCTGAGCAGGACGTCACTCCAAGACGTCACCGTCAACTCCCTGAAAAAGGCACAGGGGAGCCAGCCCCCTAAATTTTCCCAAGCAACTGATGAAAAACCCATCTTCAAGGCATCAGAGAAGGACAGAGGACAACTTCAGGAGGAAATAATGGGTGGTTTGAAGGAAAGTCCAGAACCGTCCAAACAAGAAGTTGCAAGACGGAGGCAGAGAGTCCAGGAAAAGGAGGAGGAGAGAGAAGGGCTGGAGCAGCCGAACGCAGGGATGCGGCAGGTCTCGAGGGAGAAACTCAGCCAGTTGATATCAAGGGCAGAAAACCTGCTGACGACCTTCCCCTTCTCTGATCTCCTTAGAGAGAGGGGCAGTCAAGCAAAAGAGAAGATGGCAATGGCCCCATCCACCGGTCAGTAGTTGATCTGAAGAGTGTCGACCATGCTGACTTCAGGGTGTCCCTTCAAAGTACGAAGAGGAAAATCAAGAAATAGCCAGACAACTGTGGGAAGGAAAACAGACGAATGAACAGCTCGCAGGACAAATAACAAGACTCCAAACCGAAGAAGCACCTTTGTAGCGTGAACATTCACAGCTTGAAAGTGAGATTCTGCGGTTGAAGCTGAAGCTTCCAATTCTGCCTGGATTACATCAAGAACACATCGTGCAACGTCACAGACAGTTGTTTGAGGAGGAAACAGGCTGCTTGGGAGTCGAGAAGAAACTTCCCAGCGTGTGTAGAAGCACGAACTGCACCAATCAGATTCCCAGCCTCTAGAGGAAGACGGCCGAAGACACGGGCAAAGAATGGAGAGAAGCACTGCCTCCAATCGAAAGAGATCCGTGGGGCGCCTGGGTGGCTCAGTTGGTTGAGCGTCTGACCCTTGGTTCCGGCTCGGGTCGTGACCTCCTGGTTCAGGAGACTGAGCCCCGCCTCAGGCTCTGCACCGACAGTGAGGAGCCTGCCTGGGAATCTCTCTCTCCCTCTCTCTCTGCCCCTCCCCCACTCTCCTCTCTCCCCAAACAAATAAGTCCTCTTCCCTGAGGACAGAGCTGGAGAAAGCTGGACGGCAGCTGTGTTGACTGGAGGAACCTCGAGGAGCTGAGAGAAGGAAAGCATCGCCACAGGCAAATGCTGGCCAACGCCACGTCCGGCTCCCAGCCTTTCCCAAGTGGCCCGTTGGCTCCCGGCGCTCCACTCACAGCCCACAGAGGCCGCAAGTGTCCGGGGGGGTCCCCTGGGCCACCAGCCCCCCAGGGAAGAGGAGGGTCACGTGCTGAGGGCTCAGGGATCGAGGCTCCCCTGCAGGTGTGGCCCGGCCCACGGCAGCCGGGTCCTGGTCACCCACAGCCTCGGCGCATCTGCAAGCGTTTTCTGTCTTCACAGTCGTTTTCACTGATCTCTTCTTGGTTTGGTTGCTGTCATTTAATTGCCGCTACGGTCGTTCTTATTCAAGTAGATATAATTTTGGGATAGTGTTTTTCAAATAAAGATTCATTTGATATAATTCTTGTGAATACATTATTTTCACATCATTGGACACTGCAGAATTAGATAATGTAAGTATTGTATTTTGATTTAAATAAAAAGTCCACTATTACTTTATCCATCATTAAAATTTGGCACGCATACTGAGATTTAAAACAATGAAGACCATTTTTGTATGGCATCAGCATTTTTGTGTGTCATTTTCAGATTCATGAACATGTATTAGAACTCTGTACAAGAATTTAATATTTTCCTGAATGACTTTTGATTTTTTTTTAATTGGGAAAAAACCCTAAATGATAAGATCACTCCAGTAGAAGGTCATAATATTTCACATAGATTAGCTCTAAGTTCATAGATTAATTTAGGGGAGTTTAAATTTTGCAACTCATTTTTTTCATTGAAAATTTTTTTTGTTTTATTTAAGATATTGTTTGTTGTTTGAATGTTTTCAACTCCCATACAGTTAAACATTTTTGTGTGTTTTTTTTTAAGATTTTTATTTTTAAGGAATCTCTACATCCAACATGGGGCTTGAACTCAGAAATCCAAGATCAAGAGTCACATGCTCCACTGACTGAGCCAGCCAGACACCCTAAAATAAAAGTTTTCCCTTGATGACAAACACACACACACACACACACACGCACAAACACACACCACAATATAGATATGAGTTACTTTAAGTTAGTATGTCAGCAATGGAGAATAATCTAAAAATAAAGAAAGCGGCAAAGTTAAAGAAATTTAAAGAAAAGAGAATGGACAGTTATGCTCACACAATTTGTATATACACAAAAAAATATCTAACTCACATACGCACAAGAGGAGATAAGGGACAAGATTCCAGCTGGAGACACTTCATCCCAAGTGGTGCAGGTGAAGAGGCTGTACTCGGTTTGCCAGCTGTGGCACCGACGGGGGAGGAGAGGGACGCGGAGACTTCCAGAAGCTGGCAGTAGGGGAAGCTGTGCCCGTTCCTGGGCCTGGAGGGAGGAGGGGTCGCCTGGGCCCAGTAAGGAGCTGTCCTCCTGATGGCAACGCAGGAGGGAACAAGGCAAACGGGCCCCACTTTCCCTCCTCACGTCCTCCCATTTACAGCTGGTGCCGGAATGGGCGGTGAGGCCGGGAGTCAGCCTCGGGCACAGAGCCGGCCAGGAAAGGGCGCAGAACTGATTCGGAGAATGACCAGCAGCACGCTTGAGTCTGTTCCATCAACAGTATGCACGCGTTTTATTGCATTCATTCTCGTCTATTTATTTTAGTGCAGGCAACCTCAGAGATACTGTGGGTTCAGTTCCAGACCGCCGCAATAAAGTGAATATTGCAATAAAGCGAATCAAATGAATTTTATAAAAGTTACACTTACATTGTACTAATTGTGTAATAGCATCATGTTGAAAAAAGGTATACCCTTAATTTAAAACGCTTTATTGCTAAAAAAATGCTAACCGTCATCTGAGCTTTCAGCCATTCAGAATTTTTGTGCAGGGGGAGGGCCTTGCCTCCATGTCAATGGCTGCCAGTGGATCAGCATGGTGGCTGCTGAAGGCTGAGGTGGCTGTGGCCATTTCTTAAGATAAGACAACAATGAAGGTTGTCACATCCATGGGAATCTTCCGTTTAGGAACATTTTTTCCATAGCATGTGGTGCTGTTTGACAGCATTTTACCCGTAGAACGTCTTTCAGAATTGGAATTCATCCTCTCAAACTCTGCCACTGCTTCATCAACTAAGTTCATGTAATGTTCTAAATCTTCTGTTGCCATCCCAATAATCTTCACGGCGTCTTCACCAGGAGTAGTTTCCATCTCAAGAAACCATTGTCTTTGCTCCTCCATTGGAAGCAACTCCTCATCTGTTCAAGTTTGATCATGAGGTTGCACAAGTCAGTCACATCTTCAGGCTCCTCTTCTAGTTCTTTCGCTGTTTCCACCACACCTACAGTGACTTCGTCTATGGAAGTCTTGAGCCCCTCAGAGTCATCCATGAGGGTTGGAATTCACTTCTTCCAAATTCCTGTTCATGTTGATATTTTGGCCCCTTCCCATGAATCACGAATGTTCTTAATGGAATCTAGAATGGTGAGTCCTTTTTAGGTTTTCGATTTACTTTGCCCACATACATAAGAGGAATCACTGTCTATGGAAGCTATAGCACTATGAAATGTATTTCGTAAATAAGGCTTGAAAGTCAAAATTATTCCTTGACCCATGAGCTCCAGAATGGATGTTACATCAGTAGGCATGAAAACAACATTTATCTCGTCCATCTCCCTCAGAGCTCTTGGGTGAGCAGGTGCATTGTCAAAGAGCAGTAATATTTTGAAAGGGTTTTTTTTCCCTCCTCAGAGCAGTAGGTCTCAACAGTGGGCTTAAAATATTCAGTAAACCAGGGGAAGGAAAAAAAAAAGAGGTTAGAGTGGGAGAGAGCCAAAGCATAAGAGACTCTTAAAAACTGAGAACAAACAGGGTTGATGGGGGGGTGGGAGAGAGGGGAGGGTGGGTGATGGGTATTGAGGAAGGCACCTTTTGGGATGAGCACTGGGTGTGGTATGGAAACCAATTTGACAATAAATTTCACATATTGAAAAGAAATATTCAGTAAACCATGTTGTAAACAAATGTCCTGTCATCTAGGCTTTATTGTTCCATTTATGGAGAGAGCACTGGCAGAGTAGATCCAGCATCATTCCTAAGGGCCTTCGGAGTTTTGGAATGGTGAATGAGCGTTGGCTTCAGCTTAAAGTCAACAGTTGCATTAGCCCCTTACAAAACAGTCAGCCTGTCCTATGAAGCTTTGAAGCCAGGCATTGACTTCTCTCTAGCTATGAAAGTCCTACATGTAATCTTCTTCCAGTAGATGGCTATTTCATCTACATTAAAAACTTGTGGGGCACCTGGGTGGCTCAGTCGGTTGTGCATCCGGCTTCGGCTCAGATCATGATCTCATAGTTTGTGAGTTCGAGCCCCGCATCAGGCTTGGTGCTGACAGCTCAGAGCCTGGAGCCTGCTTTGGATTCTGTGTCTCCCTCTCTCTCTGCCCCTCTCCTCAACCTCTCAGAATAAACATTAAAAAAAATTAACCAAATTTTTGTTGTTTAGTGTAGCCACCGTCATTAACTACCTCAGCTAGATCTGCTGGAGAATTTGCTGCAGCTTCTACATCAGCACCTGCTGCTTCACCGTGAACTTTGATGTCATGGACACAGCTTCTTTCTTAAACCTCATGAACCAACCTCTGCTGGCTTCAAACGTTCCTTCCGCAGCTTCCTCACCTCTCTCACCCAACCTGAAGAGATCCAGGGCCTTGCTCTGCATGAGGCTTTGGCTTAAGGGAATGTTGTGGCTGGTTTGATCTTCTATCCAGACCACTCAGACTTTCTCCTTATCAGCAAAAAGGCTGTTTCCCTTTCTTATCATTCGTGTGTTCACGGGAGCAGCACTTTTCATTTCCTTCAAGAACTTCTCCTTTGCATTCACAAGTTCTCTGTTTGGCACAAGAGGCCTTGTTTTCAGCTTGTCTTGGCTTTCACCATGCCTTCCTCACTGAGCTTAACCATTTCTAGCTTTTGACTTAAAGTGAGAGACAAGTGACTCTTCCCTTCACTTGAACACTTAGAGCCCACGTAGGGTCCTTAACTGGCCTCATTTCGACATCATGGTGTCTCAGGGAATAGAGAGGCCTGAAGAGAGGGAGGGAGAAAGATGGGGGGGATGACTGGTCAGTGTAACAGCTGGAACACAGAGTATTTATTGGTTAAGTTCTCTGTCTTCTAGGGGTACAGTTCACAGAATCCCAGAACAACTGCAATAGTAAAGTCAAAGATCACCAATCACAGATCACCATCACAGATAGAATAATAATGAAAAAATTTGAAATATTTCAAAAATTACCAAAATGTGACACAGAGACATGCAGTGAGCAAATACTGTTAGAAAAGTGGCAGCTTAGTCTCACTCAACCCAGGGCTGCCTCAAACCTCCAAGTCGTAAAGAAACACACATCCGTGGAGCGCAATACAGCGAGCTGTGCCTTATTTAGACACAGTGCTTGTGATTAGTAAATCACAGAACTTTAGGCATGAAGGGGACCTCAGTTCATCTTTAATTTCTCTGTCCACATGTCTTAGAAAATTAGATGTAGTTATATGTCCATAAAGGGGCTTCCCATGAAAATTTCTTCACCACCGTATTTTATCAGCGTTACACCTTCGGTCTCCTTATTCCAGCATACAGCCCGTCCCCCCACCGCCCCCCACTTTCCCAAATATTTAAGGCTTCTTCCTCCCTCAAGATCTCTGCCAATGTCATACTTTGTAGATGCATTCAGCAGCAACGGCATTGACTTAGAACATGTTTGGGTTCTCAGAATGCCCCATGATACAACTGGTTCTACAGATGTGTGGTGCCACACACAGAATCTTATCAGGGTCACTCAAGTGGGACACTGGAACATGCTGTCAAGGAGGGAGCAGAACAAGGAGATGGCCCTCGTTTGAGGAGGGAATGGCCCAGCAGGAGGGAGGAGGCATCAAAGGAGACAGAGAAATGACCATGGAAATAGTAGAATCAGCCTAGGGCAATGTCTTAGAAGACAACGATAGGAAAGAATTTTAAGAAAAAATCTCCAGTATCAGACACTGCACTAAGCACAGTGCTGGCAGGTGGAAAGCACTCGAAGGTCTGGGGTTTTACCCCCCACTATTCATGCATTCATTCACTCATTCATTCACACATCCATTATTTCATTCAGTCACCCATTCTACAAATATGCATGTGTCGCTAAGTGCCGGGTGCTAATCACACCGAAGTGAACAAAACAAGCACTGTCCCTCCTCTGTCCTCAAGTTTATATTCTTTGGGGAAAAGGAATGGGGTGAAGAGACACAAGGTACAAACTCAAGTATACATTCATATAGTATCAGGTAGTAATAAAAAAACAAAGCAAGTTAAGGAGAAAGGAAAATCCCATAACGCTACTTTGAGTTGAGCAGGCAGGGAAGGCTCTTTGCGGGGAGGATATTTAAATGGAGAATGGAATGAAGCGAGGCATGAGGTGTTAGTGGTCGCGACGATTGAGGAGATGTTGATGATGATGATGCTGATGATGATGATGATGAAGAGGAATAATGATTAAGACTTGTAGACCATTTTTGTCAATGGTGCCAAGGAATGAGAGAGTTATACAATGGCAAAAGTGGTCAGCAAGCAAAGTGCAACAGTGATGTCCCAATAAAGGACAGGAAGTGTTCATTGCCTTGTGAGGTCGAGCATGCAAGGAGGTTAGTGACCCCGAAGAGAACAGTTGCCATGACTTGTAGAGAAGGAAAATAAATTGCAGATGATTAAGGAGTAAGGGGGTAATAGGAAATGGGTAGAGGGGAGAGGTTTTGAGACAGGTTAGCAAAGAGGAAAGGATTGGGAGTGGAGTAGCTAGGCACAAAATAACATAAAGCTAGATCTCAGGTTTTTTCCTCCTCTAGACTAGGGTTTCTCAACCTGGGTACAATGGACATTTGGGGCTGGATAATTCTTTGTGTGGGGTGGGCAAGGGGACTGCCCTATGCACGGTAGGATGTTCAACAGCATCCCTGGTCTGCACCTACTCGATGCCAATGGCAATGGAGTTTTGACAACCAAAATAGTCTCTAGATGTTGCTAAATATTTCCCAGAGGCAAAATCACTCTTTAGTGAAGAAGTACCACCCCAAACTGAGATGGTCCGAGTATGTTTGAAATGATAGAGAAAGAGCCTGTGGAGAAGGAAAGAAAAGGGATACTGGAAAGGGAGGGTCTAAATGTTGAGGAGTAGCAGTCAGGAAGTTCAACATGTTTTCCCTGAAAGTGAAAAAACAAAGGCACAACTATACGAAGTACTAGTAAATACTTTGTGTTATGAGTTTAGGAACAAATGTTGTCATTCTGAATTAAGAAGGAAGCATTCAAGCTGAAAATTAAAAAAAAAAAGTATTTGTTGTAACCATTTCGAAACCAGTATGCAAACTTACAAGGAAAAACAGTATTATTAAAAAAAGATAAATCATTAGTTATCCTTTTACGTATCAGTAGAATTAAGACCAATGCTGATGTTTGAATTGGAGAGTCGATCGTATGATTCACAAATTGCCCCTTAGCCTGGGAAGTCCTTAACTTGGGATTGAAGACAGATGTTTCTGATGTGACTCATGTATTTTTACCACTTTCTCATGGCCATGGACTCAGTTTATTCCTCTCTGTGTCTTGATGATGTCAGTATCTTGTTTACACAGAATGAGCCTGCCTAAGTCAAAACTAGCCCTGTCACATGATGCATGATAAAAATACATAGGCGAGTTTCTTTTTAGATGGGATACGGTTGCAAGCTCCAGGGTAACAGACTTGATTTCTGGGTTGAGCACAGGAACTTTAGACATTCGAGAACATTCGAGAATAACGGAATTTCAGAGTTGAGAAGGATTGTCCCAATTACCTCCGCAAACATTTCACAATTTCTCAAGTTGCCATTTCAGGTGTTGCGCATTAAAAATAAAAGTTGTGTCTCTCCTCAGGAGAGAACAAATGTGAATATGCTGCTTGGCAATTATGTACTTTTTTCTCCCGAAATTAAAAATAATTTTTTTTTAACATTTGTTCATTTTTGAGAGACAGCGTGAGAGTGGGGGAGGGGCAGATGGCGAGAGGGAGACGCGGGATCTGAAGCAGGTTCCAGGCTCTGAGCTCTCAGCACGCAGGGCTCAAACTCACGAAGTGTGATATCATGACCTGAGCCAAAGTCGGACGCTTAACCCATTGAGCCACCCAGGTGCCCCATCTCCTAAGTGAAAATCAAGTGTTAATCGACACCTGAAAAGGTACCTTTTTTGGCATTTATTGAGAGCCTACACTATGGAGAGCTAATGTAGTTATTTTATGATGTGATTTCCTTAAAGCCTCATGACGATTCAGTGAGCCAGGTATTTTTCCCGTCTGCCAGAGAGAAAAACTTGCAGTCACATTCAAAATTAGACTGCAAAACCCATCAATATGGAAACGGCTGTTTTATGTCCAAAGCTGATTCTGGACATTCTCCCCCCAGTGATTTTTACCAGTCTCTGATGAGATCTCAACTTCTTTTGAACAGTAAATGCACAAATTGAACTACTTTGGGACTGATATTCAGGCAGGGTGTTTCACCCAGCCGGTCTCTGTCCAGTGGAGTGGAGTTAACAGACGTGATTTTGACTCCTCACGTCATGTCTAGCAGGGTCCCCTTCTTCAGTCCCTTCTGGCAGACCTCTCTAGCAACACACTGTGGCCACGATCTACTGCGGGTCATACGAGACGTCAGTAAGAGGTAATCGTCTTTGAGATTTAAAACGAGAACTTGGGTTCGCCCATTGCCTTCCCTATGAGGAGAGATTTTTGAGTTTTTAATTTAGTAACTAAGTTTTTGCAAGCAAGCTTATGATGTTGCAAGTTTTGTTGGAATTTATTACATCCAAAAGACTTAAAAAGCCCTGAGAAAATCATCACTTTCTTGTAAGTAACTGATTTGCATCATGAGGACCCTTTCCTTGAATGGGTGGTTCTGGTCTAATCTATACATTTTCTTAACTTTCATGGTAACTGGTATTAATGTACTTGGTATATGTTTTCTATCTATCTATCTATCTAGTCAGCTGCTCCAAATGTTTTGTTTCTTTGTTGGCTGTCTTCTCATTTGGCCCTTAAGAGCTCAAAAACAATACAAAGAGCACAATAACTCGTGGAGTATATTTAACCACAGGAAAAAGAGCATCTCTGATAAGCTTCACTTCTCCCAAACATTGTAAAGGGACACACCGAAGAGATTTAAAAAAAGAAATCTGTGGATGTAAGTGTTAGGCTATTCAGGGTAAAAGCTTCCTGTGAGCCTCCAATCTGGCATCTCACTCAACCGAACAAGGGATCTCTCCCCAACGTGCCTGTCGATGAAATGATTTGGAAAGCAGAGTTGGGTGGGCCGGTGGGGAAAGATAGATGAGTGGCCTCTGTGTCTGCGAGGTGGTCAGTGAGAGAGGCGAAGCCCTTCCCCCCACTCCCATGGCTGATGTGCCACTCTTTCTCTATACAAAGACAATTTGCTTTTCATGTAGTAATGAAGAACAATGTTTAACAGACAAAGGAGCTTCTAGTTTATTATTGTGCTGTCTTTGACTAGAGCTAGATGCTGGGAAAAATGGTAATTCACAGTGTGAATGCTTCTTTTCCAGCCGTACGGGTTATGGCTGAGCATGTACATTGTATATTGCAGATGGTACAATAGCAAACACTGTGAGAACAAGGAAAGAATGAATTACGGCTTTTTTTTTCCTTGCTAGCCAAGAAACCAGGAATTTCTTCACAATAATTTTTATGCACGTCTCTGTGTGCATAGGTTATTCCTTGGCAATATGCACTGTAGATGCTGCTAAATGCTTTTAGGGTTTTTAAATTAATGTAGGAAGTCTACCGTGATGCTCTTGGAACACCTGTGTTCTCCTGCTTTTTCCCCCATAAACTGATACAAGGCACAGGTGGTGCCTCATTAACTTATTTGATGCAAATAAAAACATATTGCATGATTTCTTCTCCTTAACTGTATAATCACTGAAACATAATTTTGCTGATTAATGCAACAAACTTTGGGAGAAAGAATTCAGCAATTTTTGTCAGTTCCCTGATGCTGAAGGCATTTGTAGCCCATGGGAATCTGATTTAAATGAACAAGTAGTGGGAATGTCTCTTTCCTATGTAAGAAGTCTCTTCCCCCCTGTTTAGTCTTTTCTGTGTGTCACAGGACACTCCGTCATAAAGAACTGGAAAAAAAGGAAGAGCAAATTTCCCATGGAGGTAGAGGCAGTGGAAACCCGGACGAAGAATCATCTTAAATCAGCAGGCTTATGAGTTCTGATTCAGTGTTCAGATACTGTTATCAATGATTTCCAAAAAGTGACATTGATTTGCTTTGGAAACAATGATGGAAAAATAGCGAATGTGTACCCAGAATGCTTTTAGAGTTCTAAAATCATAACTGGAAAATGTCCGAGCATTCCAACACAACTATAAACAGTACCAGTCTGTATTTAGGGGGTGATGGCAAGTCTGTTTTTAAAAGTCTTTTGCGATATTATTTCTGTTTTTAATTTATTGAATTAAAGCCAGATTTATTCAATTAAGATAATACACTTCAAGGTTAACTGCCATTTGCTGTTCATTTAGGCAAGCTATTGTACAGTTATGTAAATTTCATGAACAGAGACACTGCTTGAGTGTCTTAATTACAAGCAAAAAGTGTCATTTAAATATGAATTAAGCGAATAGTTGCCAGTATTTCCTGTTCCTGTATTTTCTATCTTCTTAAAATCTAAAGGCTACCCAAGGATCTGTACTGTGCCCCAAGATTTTTCTTTTTCCTATAAAATAAAAACACCCCTACTACTAAATATTATTTCTAAAAGTAGGAAAAACACGTAAAAACGCCATTATCTCATTGATTATTAATCAGAGTAATACCTGAAGAAGAGGGTGCCAATTTTTCCCAGTTGGCCGCTGACCATCCTTTTTACCTTGTTGCGGAATTTAAAAATTATCTCACTTATGCAAGGGGAGTAATTTGCTGCATGGGTCATTTGCTCAAATTCACTATGTTTGCGAATTCATATTTTTAAAAATGACTCTCCTTTCATCTACCCATTTATCATGCATCCAAACATTCAGTTTGCAGACTCAAACCCTGGGATGCACGGAGTATTACCACTGCTTCATCTGTGTTGAAAGAAACCCTTCTTTGAATTTCGAACCTTCGCAACTGAAATCGTGTTTAGCAAAAGTGACCCCATGACCTGATTCTCTGCCGGTTTCTGTGAAATAATTCCCCGCGCATCTCGGATTGACTGACAAGCACCGTTTTTGTTTGTGTCTCTGTTTCTGGATGGTGCTTGTACAGAAAAATGACCTAGAGACAATCTGGCATTCATCATGAAGGAAGGGAAGGATTCACAATTAGTTAATGAAAACCACACCTCCGTGCCGGGCAGTCCGTTCCCAGATCCCGTCCCAAGCCATAAGGCGGCCTTGCAGCCTGGGGAGAGATTCCCAGCCGCCCCCCAAGGTAGCACCCGCTCGCTCCCCCAGGAGCGAGGAGCTCACTATTCACTGAGTGTTTGCGTCATCCTTTCCAACATGTTCCCACTGATACATTAAAGGAATTAATTGCTCATAATGATCTCACCATCTGTTAACAGAGGTTCATACCTACAGGCTGGTGGCCCGCGGTGGTTCTATTCAGGGATCAATGGGCAATGCCGGGCCAACGCTTTCCCACATTGCCTGCCTCTGCGCGCTGAAAGGGGGGAGGAGAGCCGGGCCGGCCATCTGCTCCCTGTCTTTCTGTGCGAGACCTTGATGCGGTCCAGCACAGCTCCGAGCTGACTCCAGTCCGATTGGAATGTGGCTGATCTGAGAGCCTCTCAAAGCTGTGAAAGTGAGTCAAAAGGAGATGCCCATTGTCCGGCATGGCTGAAAGAAAATGATCACTTTAAAATTCATAACTCCCAGGTGCCTGCCATCTATTCATGGGAAAAACCCTCTGAACTTCTCTTCATTAAAGAGAGAGAGGGGAGTCTTGCTAAAAAGAGAGAAAAGGAAGTAGTTTGTGGGAATGTGCAGGGGATTTTCAGGCTAAACAAATGAGGAATTTGGAATTTTTTCACTTGTATTAAAAGGGCTGTGCAGGGAAGGGCAAGCTCTTATTTTAAAAAGGGGTGGGGAGGGGGGGATGCCTGCCCGGGGCCCTGGAGCAACTCATAGAGAACATTTTAATTTTTTTTTTTTTTTTGTCTCCAGGAGAATTCAAAGAGCGCTCTGCCTTTTTACTTTTATTTACCTGAGGCTGAGAAAATTTTCCCATTCGATTCTGAACGGCGGGCGCTCCGCACTCGTAGCTGATTTCCACTCCTATTCCCTTAGCGTGTAGTTTGGGTGGGAATGTATGAAAGAACGAGTCCAGGAAATTCCCAAGTGTTACAGGACGTGGGTGGGCACAATGAAACTCAAAGCTATCGGGTGTTTCTGAGGAGTTCATTCAAGCAAGGTTACCTGTACCCACCAAGGTACCTGTCAGGAGTAGAGTCCTCTCTGTGCCTTGAAGACCGACGGGCAGTAAGGGGATGGAAAGAGTCTCTCTGCCTGGCAAATGGGGATTCAGCCACGTTCCAGAGCCCTGGGAATCACAGGGCTGATGGATCAACCACTCTTGGCTCTTAGTCATTGTGGAAAATTGGTGTTGCACATAAGAATTCAAAGGGATTTATGGATTCATGAATTGAGAGCCCAAACAAAAGTAGAAATAGAGAGACCTACATTCTCTGTCTTGAAAATCTTTTGTCCTATAGATGATGGCTTATGTCCCATAGAGGTTAAGTGACATGCTCAAAGTCACAGAGTGAGTCACAAAACCTGGGCTACAACCTTATCTTACTGGTGATTTCTTTTTTCCTGCTTCAGGCTGCCTCCCTGAATAGTGTGGGTTTTAAAATAATTTTTGCTCGACTTTCTCTAATTAAAATATAGATCGGTATCACCAACCTAAATAATAGAATGGTCCCTTTTAAAAGAAATTCTGAGCTCTTAGAAAGATTATGAATACCAGTACTCATCACTAGCACATACAAAATAGAAAATTGATCAAGGAAGTTACTATGATAAGAAAATATGGCAGTAAGTGGCAGAAACTATTGATGAAATGGTGGTAAGGTCCAGTCTCTTGGACATAAATAACCACATAAAAGGAACAAGCAGGAAAGGTAAAAATTGGCAATGATCAATGCAGAGTCAAAAAAACACAAAAAACACAAGCAGGGAGTCTAAAGGGGTGGATGGTGGAAAGGCGATGGAAGAATCTAGAAACAACCCACATTTCTGGAAGCGAGAGAAGGTAAGTCGGATAGAATCAGTGTTGCTGGTCTTTCCTAACAAATAAAAGGTCACCACCTTCACCATATTCTTTTCCAGAAATTTAGACTCAGTCTATGGAGACTCTTTGTTTTGCTTGACTTTTCCTCCATGGGAGCGTATCTTTAATTTTGTTATGGTGGATGGGAACAGAAAATTCTCCGAACAGAATTGTGACATGTTTTCATGGTAGATTTAAGCGGGGCAAAAATCATTAGTCCAAATTGATTCTTAAATTATTAAGTTGTTTGACTCTACAGCTTATATGGACAAAGTCAGAATTGGTGAAATATGGGTGACAACACCATCCCCACCCCCTACTCCCCCCACCCCACCTCCCAGCCATGAATAGTACAAACGGATTGAGCATTGGGATAGAGGTTGACAAGAGCCCAAAGGGTGTGGCTAACATTTTCTCAAGTATTTCAGCTTTGGCCGGCCTGGACCTCCTGGGGGGATCCCAGAGATTTTTCCAGAAAAAGTGAAAAATAAAGGTAAGCCAAAAGAAGAAATGAAGTAAAAGTTACCCCTAATCTCTGTTTCAGGGGAAACTTATGGTAGATTTTCAGAGTATATATAAAACAACGACAAAATCAGATCATATTATTCATATTATCTTACCCAGTATTTAAGCCAAGATATGACATTGTAGATACTTGACCACTTTTGACCTTACCAAAAAATATGGCAATTCATAGATGGGTGAGCTGAAAAGCTTTTTCACTCAGGGATATATCATGAACCTCTTTCCTTTCCAATAAATAGGCAACCACATCCATTTTTGGTGGTTTCAAATATGGTTTAGGAACTGTATGAACAAGTGTTCTCTGAAGGTTCTGAGTGTCTCAGCTCTTCTCAGGATTGGATTTAGAACCACACACAGATTTCACAGTAGAGTTAATCTATGTTGGAGAAAGACAGTTTGTTAAACGTGGACTTAAAAATGTCATTCATTATTTTTTCCTCCTGCACCGAAATGGTTGCTTTCTTCCTACTGATGCATACACCCCTTCACACATCATGACTGAAAGCTTGCAAGCTTTAGACCAGCTTCTCCACTTCTGGCAAAGGAGGAGTATAATGAGTGAGAAGGTGCCTTAAGAATGAGGCATGCAAAGATACCCAAATGACCTAAGTGCTACCTACTCAAGCAATGACAGTGACCACAAGCAATGCACTTAAAAACAACAGGAACAAAACCCCAAGCCAACAAGTCACAAAACATCAAACACCAATAAAGCGATAAAGCCTGTGGTATGGAATTCAGAGACAGGCCATTTCTTTAGGTGCTTTGGGTGAAGAATGTAGTTGGTGGAACAGCCAGGTTGTGGGCTCTGTTACGATTTGTGGGGCTAGGATCCCCAACGTTGTATCTTTAAGACCCAAATTCTTAGGGTGTCTGAGCTCCCAGAGGAATGTGTAACTGTTCATTTATTTACATCTACTTTATTTCCAATATTTCTTTTTCCTGTCAAATGCCAGGTGAGGCCTCATAGCTGCTTCTTCTAAACCTCCCTTGTTTTGCAGGGTTTTTTGGGGTTTTTTTTGTTCTGTTTTGTTTTGTTTTGTTTCCCCACGGACTGTTATGAGGACCAGAAATGCCCATCTTCTCTATAGATGAATACATTTTCTTTTCCCTTTCAAGAATCCTAGAGGAAAATTTCCTCCTCTTTTAATTATTCAGTTTTTGAGAACAGTTTTTGAAACTTGCTTTGCCATTGTAATCACTTTACATTTGCTCGCTCATGTGACTCAACTTTGTTCTCCTTTCTTGCGTTCAAAATTAATACACAGAGATTTTAAAAGCACACCAACAAAAGCAAATACACTTTAATGCCATGCTCCCCCCCACCCTCCAGTTCTTACAAACACAGGTCTTGTAGGGTTAGCTGATCTCTGGGTTTTATTATTTTCCCTCCCTTTTCTTTCTTTAAAAAAAATGCATGGAAAGTAAAAGTTTATTGGGGGCAAAGAGGTTCAATGACGATTTTTCCCTCCAACAAATTAATCTTGTATAACCTGCATTAGAAAGGCCATTTTTAAAAAGAGGAGGAAATACTCATTGGAGCCTTATTTGGAACTCTTGCGGGTTTGAGTTCACATTTGCACCAGCCAGAGATTTTCAATTAGCAGTGCCTTAGAAAACAGGGACCCCTGCCTTTGTCAGTGTCCTGTGCAAGAAGAAGAGCAAATAGATTGGAAATGGTCTTATGGCTCAAGCTCCTGGGAAAATGTAACAGGTGTTACAGCTCAGCTGGGTGTGAGATTTATGAAAAAAGCCCACTCAGACTTTGCCCATAGAATTCTGCTTTCTAGCCAGGGCTTCAAGTAGGAAGAAACTAATGACTTCATTACCATCTCAATTCTGGGAAATGCCTGGTCCAGACCTGAATCATGAAAGGAAAGGTATAGCACTCTGGGTGACCTTGCGAGATCAAAATGTTATTTAGAGCAATTCCATTAGTCAGAGCCATAAACCCGAAAGAACACACCCTTTAACCATAACGCTTTGGCCCTAACGTGAGAAAACAAAAACACAAACAAAAACAAAACGAATCCATACGGCAAAGGAGGGGGAAAGAAGAACAAAACCCCACCAGATTCTGTAATCATCATGCGACACTATTTCCCCCACTCTCTCTGAAAAGCCTTCACTTCCAGCCCTTCTTCCCCCTCACTCTTGTTGTGACACATTAAATGGCTCTTGTCGCTTTCCCATTTCCAGTGGATTATAATTGGGGGGTGAGATGGAAGCCAGGAATGATGTCAAATTTCCAAGCAGAGGAAGGTGAAATAAATCTCTTCAGTCCAAATAGTACTTAATAGCTCTAACAGTAGTACTGCTTAACTGGGGGCAATTAACAGTACATTTTTTTATTAGATAATTGCCTCTTTTATTCATCTGCAGTGGGAAAAACGTGGCACATGTGAGTCTGTCTCCTGTCCTGTTTATCCCTGCAAACAATCCTTCCTGGTCCTTGTGTTGCGTTTTTATTTGACGTTACTATTCCGCGGAGAAAGGACTTGGCCAGTGGAAATGCAATTTGGGTAACCTTCTCACAGTGTCTTTATCTCTAAATGCCAGGCCCCTCCTGGGGGGTCCTCCACCCCCATATGACTCATTTGTATTATGTTCTCACACGCTCTGCTTTCCAGAACACCTTTGGGGGGGTGGGGAAAGAAAAGCAAGTCCAAAGACAGATTGTTTATAAGGCCCAAGCTTTAAGGCCGCAAACTTGTTTCAGAAAAGCGAGGAGCTCTTTCTTACAACCCCATTCCTGAGAAAATCAACTTCACATTTAAGCCTCTAATTCACAGTCTCTCTTACGAAGTATGTGGTGGTGCCTCCCTGGTAGATCTGAGACCCTCAGTGGCCTGGGGGACATGCGGACTTTTGAACTGGAGTGCGTCACCTCCAAGAAAGCATTAGGCTGGATTGTTCCGAGTCTGTAGGCGTTAAAGCCAAATGGGATGACGGGCGTTTGAGCAAAGTCATTTGGATGGCGAGGGCCACAAATACCGCTGAGTGTGGCGAAATTACCACTTAAGGGTTGGAATTCTCGGTCAACATACACCAACCTAGGGTCTGCCCACCACTTCCAGGATTAATTAGGGCTTGAATATAATTGGGGGTGTACTATAGGGACCGTGAAGGGGCCTCTTTAGTAGTCAAAACAAATTGGTTATGATGTTTGGGACGTTATTTCACGGCAAGGGCTTTAGGTTAGAGACTGGAATTTTCCTGAAGGAAGTAAAATATATTGCCGAAGAACTATGTCAAAAGAAATCTTGCAGAGACTTCTTAGCATACCTGCAATATTCCTCCACGTCCCTTTTCAAATCTTCTATTTTCTTTTTCATTTTTAGTGTTCATTATTTTATATTTGTGAGAGAACGGGTGAGCTGTGAGCGGGGCAGGGGCGGAGAAAGAGGGAGACGGAGGATCTGAAGCAGGCCCCCCACCGTCAGCAAGGAGGCTGACCTGGGGCTCAAACTCCAGAACTGGGAGATCCAGACCCGAGCCGAAGTCGCACGCTTAGCCGACTGGGCCACCCGGGCACCCCTATTTCTCTTTTTCAGTGTAAACATGTATGCATAAGAAGGTTGAAGAATCTTACATGAGTGTTACCGTTTATAAACGCATTTCTCTGCATTATTTCACCCAGCTTTGACACCAGTCGCTGGAGGCAGAAAGGTGAGGAAACCAGACTTCGGGAATGCGTTACGCCTAAAACCAGATCTCCTGGCAATTGGTCCCATGCCCTTGCATGGACCTGATTCCTGGGGACAGTCTGGTCTTTGGTCACGTTAGCCATCTATGGTTTTGATACTATCTTAAAATACTGATTCGCGCAATTTCACACAGCAATGTTTAATAATTTCTTTATGATGATGGGAAGAAAAAAATGCCTAAAAAATAGATTTACTTACTAATCCTCCCTTAGACTCAGAAGCAGGGTTTTAAGCTAGAAGATGGTTAAAGATTATTATTAAGGGCACCTGAGCATGAGTAATTCATAAAAAAGCCTAAAAGATTCAAGGCAGTATATGAACAATAGGTAATTCAATGGATAAGGAACTAAGGGTGGGGGAGTGGTTAGCTGGAGGAAAATGTTGTAGTTGTAAAAGGAAAGTCCTGAAATACACCCTGAAAATGACCAGTATCATTCTGTCTTCCCTACTTCTGGCTGTGGAAATGTAAATATCCTCGGTGAACAATCAGGAAATTTGATCTAAAGTCTTTGCTGAGTTAGCAGAAAGCAGTCACAGGGTGAAATGCCCTTGCCTGGGCTGTGAAATCCCCAGTGGAGAAAAAACAAAACAAAACAAAACAAAACAAAAAAACCAAAAAGAGAAACTGCAGGAGTCTGGACAACTTTTGAAGGTGCTGAGAGAATCATGTAGCTATGGATAAGCTACAGATGGAAAAAAAAGCCAAAATACAAAAAAAAAAAAAAAAAAGAAAAAGAAAAAAAGAAAAAAGAAAAGGAAAGAAAGAGAAGAAAAAGAACAAAAAAGGAAAGAAAAAGGAAAAAGGACAACTTGAGCTAGAAAAGTAGTTATGCAAAGCTGAGGTAAAATCTGGTTTATAAGATGAACGAATTAAGGTCCCAACTAAATAACATTAATATTTGCTATTTTTTGAATATGTGCAACATTCCTGGCACTGCATTAGCACAAGGGAAATAGAGCACAAGGAAGACAGAGACCCTGCTTTGAAGGAGGTAAATGAGAGAAAGTTTGTAAGCATTAAAAATTTCACAACACTATGGGGTGCCTGGGTGGCTTAGTCGGTTGAGCGTCCTACTCTTGGTATCGGCTCAGATCGTGATCTCATGGTTCATGAGTTCAAGTCCTGTGTTGGGCTCAGACAGCTTAGAGCCTTCTTGGGATTCTCTCTCTCTCTCTCTCTCTCTCTCTCTCTCTCCTCCCCTACTCATGCTGCTCTCTTTCTCTCAAAATGAATAAACAAAAGAATTGCACAGCACTATTTATACCAACGCAAAGGATTAGTTTGTCGTTGTGTACTGGGATGAGCTTCAGATTGGATTTTGCAGATCACCTTGCTAATGCTCCCATTCTCATCCTCGGAAGAAGAGGCTCGAGTCTGGCTCACACTGAATGTGCAAGGGTTACATCGTTAATAACTGGTCATGAGATGTGGGCGCCATTCCTGCTCTGCCTGATGTTTTGGGCCAGTCATGGAACCTTCCATGGAACCATACAGACCATGTATCTGAGTTACAGAAGAAGCTATCCTTGCATGAGAATCACCTGACCACTTCATAAAAGTGAAAACAACATTGGGGCACCCGTGTGGTTCAGTCAGTTAGGCGTCCAACTTTTGATTTTCGCTCAGGTTATGATCCCAGGGTCATGGGATTGAGCCCCCCACTGGGGCTCCTTGCAGGGTGTGGCACCTGCTTCAGATTCTTTCTCTCTCTACCTCTGCCCCTCTCCGCCACGCTCTCTCTCAAAACAAAACAAAACAAAAAGCAGTGAAAACAACATCAAAATGAGATTCCGGACGTTTATACTTTTACTAACGATGTGCTATTAAGTAGTGGAAAGCGATGCTACTGGCCAATTATCAGGATGCCAGTCTGATATTTATATGTGAGTTTGAGCCTTTTTTTTTTTTTTAAAGGTATTACTTTATATCTAGCTGGCATGCTCAGTTCGAGTTAGTTTTTATTTTAGAAGTTGGTAGAACCAGGAACCGTGCTGTTATTATTAGGTATTATTTCTAAGCCGGAATTTTGGTGACATGATATAATGAATGTTTGTCATCTATTTCTCCCTTGTGCTTACTTTATGCTCACTTGCCAATAGAAATGATAAAACAACAAAATCAAACTGCAATTTTCTTCCAATATCCATTTTATGTTAGTCGACATAGCTTTTCTACAGTTAATGTTAGCTCAGATAATGAGGCGCAACGATAAGATCACTTTGTATTTACACAGTGCCTTTTCCTCTGAGGATTACAAAGTGGAGGTTTAAGATGCTGATTAAATTTATATTCCTCTGCAGGTGCACTGCAACATTGTTAATCCCATTTTAAGGATAGGTAAACTGAGGTACAGAAGTTAGAAAGTTGCATCTGATATTTGGGGTCTTCTTGATTATATTTTTAGTTTCTTAAACCAACAAGTCTTTTTCAAAGTTTTACTTCCCCCCCACGAATTAGAGGAAAAAGCAAGTTACGTTTACATGTCTGGTTTCAGATTTTTCCATTTCTTAAAAATCGGGACAAGATGTTAGGAGGAGTGACAAGTCACAGATTCTTAGAGGAAATGGTTAGATCTTTATTTATTAAAAAGCCACCCAACGTTGGATGAGTTTGAACAACCCAATACATTCATTGGTATTTCCCAGGTGTTAAATGTGTCCTGGGAGGTCACTCTTGGGGAAGGCACTGATGATTCACCTTTTGCCTCAGAATTCTGTCCATACTCATTTCCTGGAAATATCACCGTAATTTGGATATGCCCTCATGAATCGAGCTGGGTGTTATTTGCTATCTGGGAGGCTGTTTGTAGGTAAACAGATGGCACTGTGCCTGATGAATAGGTTGTGCTAAATACGGTGTTCATGTTTCTTGTTAATCACAGTCTCAGGGGCGTCTGGGTGACTCCATTTGTTAAGCGCCCGACTCATGATCTCACAATCCTGAGTTCGAGCCCTGCATTAGGATCCGCACTGATGGTGTGGAGCCTACTTGGGATTTTCTCTTTCTCCCTCCCCCCCCCCTCTCTCTCTCAAAACAAATAAAACTGAAAAAAAAATTAACAATCTCAGTTTCTCTCTCCATTTGAATCTGCGAAGGCCCAGGATTCAATAACTGAGAGCCGAGTTCTAGTGGCCTTTGTAGAATCCTGTAGCC
The DNA here is from genome assembly GCF_018350195.1 of Panthera tigris. Lineage (NCBI taxonomy): Eukaryota > Metazoa > Chordata > Mammalia > Carnivora > Felidae > Panthera > Panthera tigris. Next base: position 9,872,765 of record NC_056664.1, read on the forward strand.
AAAGGGATACGGATTGAAAAGGCCATTTCTTTGAGTTTCTTTCCCCCTAATTCCATTCCCCTTTTCTGCAGCTTTGTGTAAACTTGGCCATTTTAACTGCCTCTCTAGACTGCCTCCAACTGGTAAGTTCTTGGCCTGGTAAGACATTACTAAACCCAATATACATCATCACAAGACGTGAATATATAAATGCCTGATATCTTGAGAAGATAAATGCTTTTCCAGAGCATGGCATGATGTGGGGGTCAGGGGTGAGAAGTCCATAAAATGTCCATGTAGATTTCATGTACTCTCATCACACACACAGAAATGGTAACTATGTGAGAAGGTATGTTAATTAGCTTGACTGAAGTAAAAGCTTTACTATGTGTATCAAATCATCATGCTGTATGTCTTAGATAAATACGATTTTCATTTAAAAACTGGCCATGTACAAGAAATCTTTTAAAGCTATGAGATTTTCTGTATCCGGTTGTCCTTATTTGAAGATGCAAATATATATACATGGTCTTTATCTGTCCATTTGCTTCTTCTGGGAGCTGTGGGGATACTAGTATCTCAGATATTTGTTTGGAAAACTCACTGCTTAATTTGTGTTTCACCCAAGTAAATTAAGCTTTGCTTAAGTGATGTTTTTGGATCAACTTTCTAAGATTACTCCTGAAATAATAACCCATTCCTGGGTCTAGATGTGGATCCAAATCTTCCACTCACTTGTGTCATTTCCTGTGTTTGAACGTCTGGTGTAGCCAGAAGGAAAAGACTGAAAATGAAAAATTCAGAATCACAGATACTAGAAAACAATGAGAAGTCATAATAGTGGGAATGTAGTAATACAGATAGAGTCCCGTAAAATGGAAGGCTTCCACGTTGCAAGAAGAGATGCCGAGATATATGTGAAGTAACGGGAGTTTTGCTGAGACGGCAAAATTGGCAAAGGATATGATCTTTTAGAGTGTCACTTTTGATGATAGTGAAGAGAATTTCATTCCTGCTGCAAAACTACATCATGTGTAGAAGGAGCACGCAGCTTGCGACGTGGTGTTCTGGGCTACAGTTCTAGCTTAGAGAACTCCCTGGCTCTGTAATCCTGGAAAGATACTTTTTGACCCTTGGAAATATACTTTATCTGAGCCATTTTTCTCATCTCTACTCTAGGGGAAATAATTCCTACTTATCTCAGAAGGATTGGGGGAATAAGTGTACCGTATTGTCCCGTCATGTACCGTATAAAATGTGTTTTCATTACTATATTATTTTGGATTTAGGCATGAGAAGGAGGTACCAAAAGGTGAACGGTACTTAAAGTTTGCTACCAAATGTCAGGGCGCCTGGGGGGCTCAGTCGGTTGAGCGTCCAACTTCGGCTGAGGTCATGATCTCACGGTTCGTGGGTTCGAGCCCCGCGTCGGGTTCTGTGCTGACAGCTCAGAGCCTGGAGCCTGCTTCGGATTCTGGGTCTCTCTCTCCCACTCACGCTCTGCCTCTCTCTCTCTCTCTCTCTCAAAACTAAATAAACATTAAAAATTTTTTTAAGAAGTTTGCTACCAAATGTGGAAAAATGATTTTATTTCTGTATACTTCCACATATCTTTTTCACCTAGCCAGTAAGTTGTTCCATACCTGGTTACCAATATTTGCTTCATCTACGATGGAAAATAGGTATCATTCAGATTTATAGATACTACTTTCCAGAAGGGGAAATTCTTTCCAGAATTGGCTTTTGACAACAGAAGACCATCTGAGGGTAAGGAGGGTTCTTATTGGCCTGGCCCTGTTGAGCCCCAGCTGATCTCCTGAGCAGGGCATTTTGAGAAACTGATCACCAAGTTTTGAGAAACTGTCACCAATGTATGACAGTATCCATGCATAGAAAGTGAACAGTCTTATCCCCAAGCTTCTGGGTTTTTTTCATGTTTATTTCGGAGAGAAAGCCAGAGCGTGAAGGGGGAGGCGCAGAGAGAAAGGGAGACACAGAATCGGAAGCAGGCCCCAGGCCCTGAGCTGTCAGCCCAGAGCCTGATCCGGGCTTGAACCCTTGACCTGCGCGGTCACGACCTGAGCCGAAATGGGTCACTTCACCGACTGAGCCACCCAGGTGCAGCTCCAAACTTTTAACCTAAGTAACTGCGACACTGTGTTCCAATGTATTTCTAAGTTGTTCTGCTTCATGCCAAGCTGGTGGGTAGGAAGGGACTCATTTGTGTGGGGGGTCAAGGGGAAGGGAGGATCAAGTTCTTATCTCTTTCCTTAAAACTCATATGGCAATTGAAAATGTTCTCATCCTGTTATACTTATCACCTTGAATTCTAGTTGTCCAAGGAACTGTCTTTTCATCCACATTAAGATCGCTGTATATTCTGGAGTCAGAAGGTTCTATCTCTACTGCTTGAGCGAGGGAGAGAAATTCACTGAGCCTCTGTTTCTTCATCTGTGAAACAGGAATTATATTCCCCAGCTCAAAAAGCTGTTGTAAGGATTAGCCGGGATAATGTACGTAAAATATGGCACCTGTTAGTCGTTTCATAATATCAGATTTTTTCTTAAAAAGTGTCATATCGACTTCTTTCCTGTTGCCTCAGTCATGGAGATTCCCAATAAATGTTTGTTAAATTGAAGAATGGTGGTGACTTCCAGAGATCCCCATCTGGGCAGTGGTAGTCTTCCTTTCTCAGTTAAGAAAGGACGATCATTATGTGATCGGCTGCTGGGGGTGTTTCTTCGACTGCCACGGTTTCCCCCTTTAATGATTCCACGGACTCTCTAGAGTGAAGCAGACAGGGCGGAAAGCCGCTGTGACTCTTGGGGCTGGAAACATGCAACACAGCCCTGAGAACTCCCTGAAGATGCCACGTAAGTGTGGGCAGTGAGTAAAACAAAACACACTCACTCAATGGCACTGAATGCGGCAGCGCCTGAAAGAAAGATCTGACACAGGCTAGGCTCAAGTTTGCTCACATAATCCCAGCCATGGACTCACCACCCACCAGGAAATATGCTCCAAATCCTTCCCAGAAGCACGGCCATCTAACACCATTCAAGAGAGCGGGTGTGGATTTGAAGAGTCCATAAATTTCCAAAGGCTTGGGACAATCTCAAGAGTGGTCTCCTAGAACAGGAGTCCCTGTCTGAGGGTTCAAGAGAGCTCAATCTCAAAACTCATGGAAGCAAACGGAAGTAAATCTGTCAAAGTGTGTTGCAAAGCAATCAACACGTTTTCTCCAAATTTTCCCGTGAAGCATAAAGAGACAGGATGGAGTCACAGTGGGAGAGGTCACTCTGTGGGTAGAAAGTGTGGGATGGGAAGTGAGGTGTGGAGGTGATCTGACTTCATAAAGCCTTCTCTGACCTTTGGCTTCTGTTTTCCCTTCTCCAAACAAAACACTCCTAACGTCTCAGGAATTCTTTCAATAGAGAGCCGCAGTGGTCCTTAATAAAAATGTCAGTAGTGGGGCTCCTGGGTGGCTCAGTTGGTTATGACTGGACTTCGGCTCAGGTCACGATCTCACGGTTCATGAGTTCGAGCCCCGTGTCAAACTCTGTGCTCACAGCTGAGAGCCTGGATCCTGCTTCGGATTCTGTATCTCCCTCTCTCTCTCTCTGCCCCTCCCCCACTCATTCTCTCTCTTCCCCCCTCTCTCTCTCAAAAATGAATAAACATTAAAAAAAATTAAGAAAATAAAATAAAAATTACAGTAGAAGAATCATGAAGCCTGCTGTGATCTGACACCGTAGCCAGGAGACTGATTTTTGGATACATCATTAAGGTCCTCAGAATGGTGAAGGCAAGGAGAGCACTCAGTATCGAGCATCTGACGCCAAGTGGAATGTTCTAGCTTTATGATACAGCAGTTGTTCTCACTATCTTTGCATAGACCCCAGACTTACTCTCAGTGAATGGTTAGGACCCTTGGTGGAATGATCGATGATGTATGATTAAAACTGGTGCAGACCATTGGTTCCATACTCACTTAGGGAAGAACAGAGCACCTGAAAGGCAACTCAGAGCACCTGCAGGGCAAGGTGCCCCACATTTGAAGACAGGATCCAGGTACTAACTGTCCCTACCTGGCCCCTTTTTAAAACTAGCTTAACTACCCAGTAAATGCCCCTGTCGGTTTATCTTTTCATCAAAGCGAGTGTCAACCGTAGAATCTGTTCCACTGAAGTGTCTCACGTCTAGCAACATCTTTTTTTTGTGTGCCTACTCCAAGTTCTGCATAAGGTCCCCTCCAATTTCTCTCCCGCCTGCTGTGTAGGGCTCATCTCCCAAGGTCAGGCCCTGCTGAGGGCCTCTGACTCCAGGACGCCTCCTACCTGTGTTCTCTTCTCATGGCTATCTCCTCTTCTCCCGGGGGAAGTCTGTCTACACTAGTGCAGCAAAGTGCATGGTCTTCCTCCTAGACTCAGGGGCGCAGGGAAATACACTTTGTTTTAAAAAGCGAGGTGCTGGTATTTCCTCTACCCCAGAAGCCCGCGCCTCTCAGAAACCCCAGTGACTGAAATTCCTGGGTCTAGGTATGACATGAGTCTGCTGACAAGATTTTTATAATGTAACAGACACAAGAGAGACGATGGGAAATCATCACAGCAGTTGGTGATTCTGTAAAGCTGTTCGGCATCCTGAGGCTTATGCCTGGCAGTTACCCATCTTTTTGTTTCCTTAAGATGATTATGCAAAACATATCTTTTTGGATAACCGAAACAAAAAAAACCCCACAAAACTGCTACATATTTTAAACATTTTTTTTTAACATTTATTCATTTTTGAGAGTGAGAGAGAAAGCATGAGTGGAGGAGGGGCAGAGAGAGGGGGAGACACAGAATCCGAAGCAGGCTCCAGGCTCTGAGCTGTCAGCACAGAGCCCGACGCGGGGCTCAAACTCACTGACCGCGAGATCATGACCTGAGCCGAGGTCGGATGCTCAACCAACTGAGCCACCCAGGCGCCCCTAAAACTGCTACATATTTTGGAGATAATACTAAAATTTAAACAAAGTGTGGATTTAATAACATATTTATTCTTAATATCAATGAACTAATGATAGGACTCATTATTAACCAGCAATACGCTGTTTAATTTCTCATAATAATCAACATTTGCTACTTATTTGCCTTACAATGTAGCAAGCACATCACACACATTAGCTCACTTAATATTCAGAACAAGCCCAGATGGCTATTATGGTTACTATCTTCCTTTTCCAGATTAGGAAACTGAAGTGTATAGGGTTTAAATAAAATGGCCAAGATCTTGCCCCTTGAAAGTTCGCGAGCGGGGTACCTCATTGAGGTATTACAATCGCAGAGCCTGCATCTCTGATCAGCAGGTGGCAGTTGTTCTAAAAGGGTGATTTCTGTACTGAAGACAGTTACAGCATATAACAGTAGAGGAAGACCGGGAACAAGGAAGTCTATGCCTTGTGACTTATCTTCCTGGAATCTTTTTCTCCCCCAGTTTTACTGAGATACAGTTGACCTATAACATTGTATTAGTTTAAGGTGAGCAGCGTAATGATTTGCTACCTGGGAAATGATTATGGTAAAATAGTATATGCTGCAAAATGGCTGCCACAGTAAGTCTGATTAACACCCATCACCTCACATTGTTACATCTTTTTCTTGTGATAAACACTTTTTTAAGTCCTACTTTTATTTTTAGAAATGTTCACATGGACTCCACAGCGTTGTTACCTATGGTCACCATGCTGTACGTTACATCTCCAGATCTTGTTTGTTGCATAACTGGAAGTTGGCACCTTTGGAGTCCCTTCACCCATGTCCCCCCACCCCTGAACCCCCACCTCTGGCAACCACCAATTCACCCTCTGTTTCTGTGATTTTGGTTTCCTTAGATTTCACCTGTATGCAAGATAATACAGTATTTATCTTTCTCAGGCTTCTCTCACTCAGCATAATGCCCTCAAGGTCTACCCATGTTGTCCCAAATGGCAGCATATTCAGCCTTTTCTTCTTTTTTATAGCTGAATGATATTCATACATATATGGATATGTGAGTTATATGCATATGGATGCATATACATATGTGTGTGTGTGTGTGTGTGTGTGTGTGTATACACATCTCACATTTTCCTTATCTATTCATCCATCAGTGGCCACTTTATTTCTATGTCTTGACGATTGTAAATAATGTTGAAATGAACAAGGTGATATAGATACTTCTTTGAGAGAGTGATTTCATTTCCTTTGGGTATATTCCTAGAAGAGGAATCGGTGGTTCATATGGTATTTCTATTTTCAGTTGTTTGAGGACATTCCATGGTGTTTCTTAGAATGGCTGCACCCATTACATTCCAACAGTGCACAACTGTTCCTTTTTCTCCACAGCCTTGCCAATACGTGTTATCGCTTATCTTTTTGATAATAGCCACTCACTCCAACAGGTGCGAGATGATGTCGCACTGTGGTTTTGACTTGTATTCCTCTGATGATTAGTGATGTTGAGCACCTTTTTATGTACCTGTCGGGCATTAGGATGTCTTCTTTGGAAAAAAAAAAAGGTCTATTCAGATTCTCAGTCTGTTTTAATATAATCTTTTTTTTTTTTTTACTATTGAATTATATGAGTTCTTTATATACTTTGAATCTTAACTCCCTACACCTTATCAGCTATATGATTTACAAATATTTGCCTTGCATCTGGTAGGTTGCATTTTCATTTTGTTGATGGTTTCCTTGGCTGTGTGGAAGCTTTTTACTTTGAGGTAGGCCCACTTGTTTATTTTGGCTTTTGTCACCTTTTGCTTTTGGTCTCATATCCAAAGGGTCATGGCCAAGGAGCTTACCACCTATGTTTTCTTATAGGAGTCTTACGGTTTTCAGTTTGCTTTTACTCATACAGGTATTTAAAAACTCTGGGGTTGAGAAGTCAGTATTCCGAAAGAGGGAGTGATTCATTACAAATCTTTACTCTTCATCAAATTGGGACATTTAAGTACAGTATCACTTGTGTGAGAACATAATGTCACTTGCATGAGCTGTTCTATGACCTCTCCCCTCCCCACTGGGCCACAGCGCTCTGAGAAACAGCGGATGAGATGTATAGGTAGCGGAGGGTAGTGTGTCCAAACCTGGACAGAAGTACATTTAGGTAACGAAAGCAATGCTATTTAGTGGCAAAGGGAAAGAAGCTGAGTAGCAGGTTGTTGGAACCCTTCACGGAACCCTGAACTTCCTACCTGCGAGGATGAAGGGATCGTTCTGAAGGACAGAAAACTGGCTTTCTATTTTTTTAGGTTTACTTATTTATTTTGAGAGAGAGAGAGAGCAGGGGAGGGGCAGAGAGAGGGGGAGAGAGAGAATCCCAAGCAGTCTCTGCACTGTCAGTGCACAGCCCGATGCAGGGCTCAAACCCATGAATCATGAGATCATGACCTGAGCTGAAGTGGGACGCTTAACGGACTGGGACTGAGCCACCCAGGCGCCCTGCCTTTCTATTTTAATTCTGCATATACAATGATGCTTCCTGAAGAGTTTGTTCATTCCTTTAGCTTTGTCCTCAAACGGCAGACCAAGATGAGTCTCTTCTAGATGTGTCATTTTGAATTAACACCACCCGTCCCCACCCCAAGTAGGTTCCTATTCTTCCCTACATCCTCTAACCCCCACCCATCTATCCCACCACGTAGAATCACATACTAACAATGGGCTTGTACGAGATTTGGAAAGAATGATCCTAAAAAGCATAAGTAATTATGTGTGGTTGTATCATTACCAGATCACATCCTCCTTTTCTGCTCAGCTTAGACGCTGGAGGGGAGAACACCGTGTCTGTAGTCCAGAGAAGGGGAGCTAATGTGTCCAGCTGGAGCCCTTCCGCACAGATCAGATCCTGAACCCGAGCCATAGGAATATTCTGGTTGGAAACAAAACTGTGTAGAAAGCATTGATCAAAAGGACAAAATGGCAAATATGTCTAAGTGGTTGAAATAAGTATTTCTGGTCTCTCTTAAGTATGTTTTCATGGCAGACAGTTGCTGTCTAATTGTGGTGTGCTCCCAGGTGGTCAGAAGGAGAAGTAGCTATACTTTAGGAGAGGAGGCCATTGAACAAATAAATAAACTTCTCCTTTCTTTTCTTTTTAGGGATATTTCAATTGTCTAAGGTTATTTTTTTAAGTTCATTTATTTATTTTGAAGGAGAAAGAGACATAGAGAGTGTGAGTGGGGGAGGGACAGAGAAGAGAGGGAAAAAGAATCCCACGCACTGATATCGCAGAGCCCATTGCAGGCTTGAACTCATGGACTATGAGAATATGAACTGAGCCGAAGTTGGACACTTAACCAACTGAGCCAACCAGGTTCCCCTAAACATCTCCCTCTCAAAACTTCCAGAATAACAGGTCACCAGGCATCTATTACGTACGTGGATGTATGTGTATAAATATAAATATAAATATAAATATAAATATAAATATAAATATAAATATAAATATAATGTAAGTGTGTGTGTGTGTGTGTGTGGCCACTTACTTACTCTTTTCCCAATCCCGGACTAAGGAGTAATTTTTTTTAGAGAAAGGAAAAGAAAATTCAAAGAAAAATTCCTTTGAATTCTAGAATTTGATTTATCATGAAGTAGAAAAGCCATTTAATATTTTTCTTTCAATTTGATAATACGACTGTCATGAAACCATTGTCTAGTAAAGGCAAAAATTGTACCTACCTAGATTTTGCATATTTGTTCATTGTCTTTCCATGGAAACACAGGTAAACGTTTGGACAGGATTTGAGCAGTGGCTATCTGATATGATGTACGATTTCTTGCTCATTAGTTCATGCATGTTGAGTAGAAAGCCTGTCACTTTCCACAACACGTGGCCACACTGATATTCTGTTGTGTGTATTACATTTATGGAAGCCTTTTTAAAACTCTGTTAGCAGTTTGGAAGTACAAGTCCCTATTTTCAAGATTTGGATGATTTCTTCTACTAAATAACCCCCTGATCACTGATCATTTTAATTTTCTTTTGATACTCAAAGAGACTCTTCATAAAAAAGCATCCACTTAAAAACAAAATGAAACAAAACAAGAAAAGATTATATAAGAGAAAAAACATATGCTGAGCATTTTTACGAGAATAATAAGCATGTCTCTGTTAAGAGATTCATTATAATAAAATAGCTTTTTTTTCCCCCCTTCACCTACCGAGACACTAGCAGTTTGGGACTCCTGAATTATATTACATTTGATAACTTCCTATTGCATTAGTGAATTTCCATTCGGTTATAAAAATTTCCTGATAAAGCCCCATTATTTCTATGGCTATGAGGCAAAGTATAATCTGATTATGTAGCTACTTTTATTATAACTGTAGCTAACGTGATAATATACACCGTGTTATTACAGAAATGCTCTGTGGTGTTTTCTCTTTTGAAAAAAGGCAGACAGGCTCAGAGAAGGAATAACAGAAGAGACAAGGAAGACTTGAACAGGTCAACAAAGTATGCCCTTAAAAAGCATGTTGTTCCCACAGTTGTGTAATGCAATTTATTCCCCTGAGAAAGTGAAGAAAACAGGCGTTGTTCTTTTCCTCACAAATCGGGAAGACATACCCTGTGCCTGAAATTAGAAATCCCCTCTCCCTTGCGTCTAAGAGGATGCCTGTCCTGGATAATGAAGGGGTAGACGATGAAGATGAGCTCATTAGACCATTTAGACTGAGTTCATCACTGAGCCATTCAATTCCAATACATCGGTTGAGTACCCACTGAGTTACAAGCACTATGCTAGATAGTGCATATCTATCTAATATCTAGCATATCTTTCTAATGGTGAAAACACCATCGTCCCTATCTCATGTCTTTTAGCAATTGTAACACACTATAGGGGGAGATGTGTAAATTAACAATTATAATTCAATGTAATAAGTGCATAAAAGAGATATTGACAAAGTGCCTTGAAGGTTAAATAGGAGTTCTAGGGGTAATGAGACAGGAGTGAGTTGAGCAGAAAGCAGGAGGTGGTGTTTGTTAGGTGTGTGTGCAAAGGCATTGCGGGGGGCGGGGGGTGGGTGTGACAAGTTAAGGCCGGAGGTGAAGGACATGGCATGCTCTGAAAAATAATTCTGGGCTTTATTTTATGGGTTGGGTCGAGGACGTGGTCCCCAGAGATGCGGGTGGTGGTCCACCAAGGAGGAGCAGTATAATAGTTCAAATCTGTGTTTTGGAGAGATGCCCCTGTGCAAAGTGTGTGCAATGCACCAGAGCAGGGAACAGGTGGAAAGAGGAAAGCCAGAGGGGAAGTTTGCAGATCTGAACTAAGGTTATACACCAGCTTCGAGGAAAGGACAGGTTTGCTGTCTGTCCGAGCTAGAATCAATGGAGTGAGGGAAAAATGGGATTCCAGGGGACTGACCTGAGTGACCAGGTAACTAACTGGTCTGTTAAGTGATAAGGGAAAGCCTTGGCCTAATGAGCTTCCTTTGGATGCGTTAACTTCTAGGTCACTTCCAGAATATGCAGGTAGACTTGCCTGGGAGGCTGCTTAGATATACACATTTGGAGCTCCATGGAGACCCTGAACTTCTGAGTTGTCAGTGGATCCGTGGCAGCTAGACTCTGGGAAGTGGATGAAATAACTGAGGGAAGAAATGGAGAAAAAAGACGAATGAGCTGAGGGGCACAAGGAGAAGAGTTAGTGAGGGAGACTAAGGTCTGGTCGGAGCAGGAGGATGAGGGAAAAGAAGAAAAAGTAAAGTAGTAGCTTGGGGAAGAGAGTTTCCAAATGGAAGGATCCAGCTGTATCAGAGACGCCACGGAGGAGTTCAGAAAAATAAAGATGGAAAGCCCTGGAGATGAACATGTGTGAAAGTTTGCCTCTTTGTGGCCACAGACTCGCCGCCCCAGACTGATCATCTTGGGAACGTCATTTCTTGTGAATGTGAATCATCATTGTTCATAACAATTTCTAAGTGAGAACTTATGGCAGGGTCAGCACAAACCCACCAGCAATGTTGCAGCAACAACAACGAGACCCGAAATCAAAATCCTTCAATATATGCTATATTTCTTTTAGGAGTTAACAGTATTGTATAATCTTAGTGGACAAGAGATCAAAACTGGGTGATAAAACCTGAATTAGCAGATAACCCCATTACTTGAAGTGTTTATGCTACTCAACCTTTCGCAAAAGGAGGCGAATCGTAAGTAAACATATTTCTGCAAAGTTCATGGAAATATACTTTGTAAAATTCCCTTCCCTCCGTTGGCTCTATCTATAAGTAAGTCCTGGATAGGTATTGTGAGATGGTATTGAACATAATGCCCTGAAGCACTGAAAAATACTGAGTCATTAAGAAAAAGATCAAATTATGTTTAATTTCCTACACAGTAAGGAAAGAAGATGTAGGCATTTAAGGGAGATTTTCAGTGGAGCTGGAACACAGAGTGTCCGTTTTGTTGACCTCAGGTTAAGCAGAATATAAAATTTACAAGAACCTCTCATTTCTACCCTTCTCTGAGCACTCCAGGTAATTTAATTTTTGTGCATGGAAAGAGTAATTATCCAGAGTTGTTTTCTATTCTATGTAGAGATGTCGTATGTGGTCACAGGTATGAAAGTTCTAGGCGTGAAGTGCAGATGGGTGTTCATCGTTGAACATGAATCTTTTTGTAAGTATTATCCGATTCACAGAGAATTACTGAGGCTGCTCCAGTGGAGACAGTCATTCTATACCAGCGGCACGTAAGATCGTTTTCACACGATGAGTGGGATTTTCTGTAGGAAAATAGTGTGCTTCATTCTAGAAAACTAACAGGCAAACCCCTCCGTGATTGTGCCACTGTGTTTGCTCAGAGCTGTAAGGTTGTCCTGGTTAAAATTTTTTGTTTGAGTGCAGACCTTGGAAGTACAATGCCAAACAAATACCTTAGAGAGGAGCTACTTGACTTACGAGCGGATATTGCTTTAGTAATTTGGATAGTAGTTTTCCTTTAAATCAGCTGGCTAATTTGGGTATTTTCCCCTACAGAGGGATGATTTCCAAGCAAAAAGTTTATGATTGTGAGGCCATCTGATATATTGAAAAGACTATGAGCTTTGGCTCCAAGCAGTTACATATATGAGTAGCTAAAACTCTCAAAATTTTGCTTTCCTGATTTGTAAAACCGGTGTGATACCTATCTACATCATGGGATTATTCCATGAATCACTATTAATATATGTAAAATACCAGACAGATAGCACACCGTATTCAATAAGTGTTAGGTATTCTTTTTATATGTTAGCTCTTAATGGACCATTAATAATCACATAAACATTCTGCTTATGAGAGGAAAAATATTTGGGGTTAAATATATTAGGATTCGGATATGTTCTTCTCTGCGGAAATGAGATTATGTAATCTCATTGGAGACCATGCAATCCTTTGTAGACCATGTTTCTGGCTCTGGCTTCCGATCTGTTGTAGGACACTGACAAATCCTTCACCTGCTTGGGCCTCAAAGTCCTTATTTATAATGTCCAAGATGAACTTCAAGGGCCCTTTCAGATTTAAAATGCTAAGCTTCTATACTCTTTGTATTTAGCCTACATTTCCCAATTTGGGGCTTTCTTTGATGGTTTCCTTCAGCTTTCAAAATCCCTCCCACCTTTAATTTTTTCTCTCTCCTCTGTGACCAGCAAGTATCCCATTTCTCATAGCAGGCATTCTTGAGAGGGTTGTCTATATTGGCTGTCTGTACTTCTTTATGTTCTGACTTAAACTGTCTACATTTGACCTTCTGTCCACACGTCTCTCACAAGCCACCCTTCTCAAGGTTAAGTGTGATCTCCATCTTGCCAAATCTTTGGTCAATTTTCCATCTTCATATTACTCACATGATCTAGTTAACTGTTCTCTCCTACTGGGCACAATTATTTCTCTCATCTTCCATGCACCATACTTGCTTGATATTTTCTCTGGCTCACTGGACACTATCCCCTGCTGGCTTTTCTTCTTCTAAGTCTCCAGAGCGATGTGTCTAACAGAAATATCACAGGAGCCACATTTATGATTTTAAACTTCCTAGTATTTAATCTTCCCATTAAAAAAAAAAAGTAGAAGTAAATGGGTGAAATCAATTTTAAGAACATATTTTAACTAACCCAGTATATCCAAAATATTATTTCAACAATCAGTATGAATAATTAATGAGATACTTTACATTCTTCACAGTTTGGTGGGTTATTTTTTAAAAAAATGTTTATTTACTTTGAGGGAGAGAGAAGCAAGCAGGGGAGAGGCGGAGAGAAGGAAAGAGAGAATCCCAAGCGGGATCCCCACTGTCAGTGAAGAGGCTGATATAGTGCTTGAACGCCGAAATCTCGAGTCGGGCTCTTAACCGATGGAGCCACCCAGGTACCCCTGGTGGGTATTTTATACTTAATTTGGACTAGCATATTTCAAAAGCTCAAAAACCATGTGTGGCTACCATATTGGACAGGGGAACTCTGTGCATTGGCGAGACCCAAGGCTCAGTCCTGGGGGCTCTTCTATTGTCTGTGTACAGTCTTTCTAGGTGATCCAGGTGGGCATATATTATCTGTCTTCTGATTCAGTTATTCCGTACTTACTGGGTACCTACTGTGTGCCAAGCTACTGTGTTCTTGATACTAGAGGACACAATAGCGAACAAAGTAGACATAAATCCCCACACTCATAAAGCCTACTTCCTAGTAAGGGAGAGCAGGCAACAAACAAGATTGCTGAGTTAATTTTGTTGCACAAAAGAAGTAAAAATGCTGCGGCAGAGACAGAGGAGGGGTGCGGGAAGGCAGGACAATTGGAGGAGCAAAGAGAGGGTCAGATGATGCAGGTTTTTTTGCGTCCTAGACAAAGCACTTGGGCTTTTACTATACTGAGATGGGGAACCGCTAGAAGGCTTTAAGCAAAGGAATCCACAATACGACTCAAACTGTAAAAAGATGGTTTTAGGGGCTGTTTTGAGAATATACGACAGAAGGTCAGGGAGAAACAAGGTGACCAGCAATCTAATGTTGCAGTAATCCAAGCCGAAGAAGACAGAGGCTTTGATCTGTTGCCGGGGAGGTGATGAGAAGGTGTCCCGTTCTGAAAGAAGAGGTTCAGGCCAGATATACGGATATGGGAATCGTCAACACGTACCTACATTTTGCCAACAGGGAAGCAGCCACTGGCCACACAGAGCTATTTCCATTAATTAATTTCAATTAATTAAAACAGAATAAAAATGCAGCGCCCCTGTCACACCAGCTTAGCCTTATTTCAAGGGTTCGACATCTGCGTGTGGTGAGTGGCTACTGCTTCGGACCGTGCAGGAAGATCTGTTGGGCGACACTGATACATTTAGGGTTCTGACCTACTGTCTCTCAAATCACCTGTCTGCTAGATGCCTCCACAGCATAATTCGCCTGTGGTATTGATGTCAAATAAGCGTCGTATACAAAACCCGGTGAGTAATGCTTGCCTGCAGTCTTCAGCAACCCGGCTTCCCTTTCGCCAGCCTGCTTCGGCTTCATTTCTGCTCCCCCGGTGAATGGAATCACCCTCCGTCCTGCTGCTGTCCCAACCTCGAGGTCACTCCTTAATCTTCCTGTCCCCGCCGACCTCTCTCACTTCCAGTTCAACAGGTTGACCTGCTCTCCCTCCAGGTCGTATCCTGACCACGACCACCTCTTGCCACTTCTAGCATATCATCCTTTGCTGGACAATCCAGACGCCTAAATTAGTGTTTTTCAAGTTTCGCTGTATATTAGAATCCCTTGGGAGTTTAAAGCCAAAACAAAGTAAGAAAAACAAAAAAAACAAAAAAACAAAAACGTGTGGGCGCTACTCTACGCACCCAGGTGGGGCTTGGCTTTGTAAAAGCTTCCCGGGTGCAACCAGGCCTGAAGACCGCCCTCACCCTATCATCCTCCACCCCTTTCCATGGTCTACTCTTTCACATAGGAGCCAGGGTGACCTTCCTAAATAATACACCTGATCACGTCATTCCCTCTCTTGAAACTCCGGGCGGTCTCTCATTGCCCCGGGAAGAATTTGAAACTCCTGACCCTACGAGATCTGGCATTGCTTAGTTTCTCCGGCCTGCTTCTGCCTGGCTGACCCCCATCGTTGTCACCGTCTCTGAGAGGTCCTGCGTCCACCTCGTGGTAACCAGCCCTTTGCGTCCCTGAACCTGTCCCAATCACCCCCCTTCCCGATGCCCAGGATCCTTGTCTTGATGGAACATATTGCCGGTTGCAGTGATCGTATTCCTTCCTTTCCTTGCCCGCCCATCCCCCTAGCCTGAACAAAAGCTCCATGAGAGCAAGGAACTTTGCGGTCTTTTATCCGTTTCCTCCCGACAGGAACTGGCTGTCGACAAATCAATATTTTTGAACGCTCCCTTCATTTAATACATATTTTTAAAGATTCATTTCAGAGTCTTCAGAGAAGAGATGATGACAGCTACGATGAGGATGATAAGGATGATGATGATGCAGGAATTGCTCTGATTTATAAAGAGCTTACTCTGTGCCAGGCTGTGTTTATTCCATCATGGCAATAGCCCTCTGAGATGGAGATCATGCACCCATTTTACAGATGAGAATATTGGGATTGCAACAAGCTAAGTAATTTGAGTAAGACCACCAAGGTGGTAAGTGTGAGAAGCCAAAAGGGAACCTGGGTCTGCCTGAGAACAAGGGCCCGACTCTTCAAACACACACACACACACACACTTGTGGCCATTGAATAAATACTTATGAAATAAACAGAACACTTAGTGCTTATGTTGGAAAGTTGTCAAACACTGATGCTTTGTTTATGACTAGGAAAAACAATAACCTTCGCCTCACATCCCACCGTTGCCTCTTTCTTGCCCCGTGGGGGACTCCAGGGCTGTCCCTCATTCTTGTTGCCAGTTATTCCTGCAACACGCAGTTCTAGCCTAAAGAATTCCATCTCCTAGCAGCAACGAGGGTTACTTGCAGCCTCAATGATCTTCTTTTGAGCGAGGGAAAAAATCCCCTAACTTTGTAACACAGCCCAGCGATGCATGAGAAGCCTTTGTCAAATCCTGGGCAGGGGGAAAAGGAAAATAAAAATACCGTTCTCCTCTGGAATGTCTCCTAGGACTAGTGAAAAATGCTAATTCTGACAACAGCACCATCATTTAAAAATCAAAGCACCTTTGAATTATATTAGAAATGAGAAGAAAATGGGAAGTGGTGAAAGAAAATAATTATGTCCTCGGAATCTGGCAATATCTTAGCCCCTCCAGCTCTGCTCTCCTGCTGTATGCCGCCGCAGATACCCTCCCAGGAGGGACTTTTTTCCCCCCCTGAGTCCGGAGACCTGCTTTGTGTTCAGGTTGCACGAGGAGGGAGAGGGACGCCTGGCTTTTCTTTATTCCCCCCAGAACAGGCTGATGGGAAGTTGGAGCCTTCCTTCCTGTCTTGAAACAGCTCCCACGGTGCGGTGTTTCTATTTCTAATTACTCCGAGATGAATGTGCAGCCGTGCGCTTTGCAAGGGCAGCCTCGCCTCGACGGGCCGCATCGGCGGCTCGGCGAGCTCCAGGGCCGAGCGGGCCCGAAGATGGGAATTTCTGCTTCCGGGAGCACGCAGCTCTGCGCCCCCCGCCCGGCTCGCGTGGCCCCCCGCGCGACGTGGGCGCTTTGGGGCGCGCTCCGGGCAACGGGAGCGGAGCCCGCGGCGCGCTGCCTGTCCCCGGGCACGGCCGGCTCCCACGTCCCCGGCCCCGTTCAGGCCGCCGAGGCCGCGCCGCCTCGCTCGGCCCCCAGATTACGGCCCCGGCGGCGCCCCCAGCCGGGGAGCGGGGGGCGGGGGCTGCGCGCCCAGCCTGCGGCCCAGATGGCGGGCCAGCCCCGCGCGGGGACACTTTCTCAGGCTTTCAAAAAGAGCACTTTCTTTCCTGCCTAATATTTAGCTCCTTCAAATGCAAATGGAGAGGTTTCGCTCCAAGGTTAGCATAACAATTATGGGAAAGCTTTAAATCTGATGCGTTTGTTTACACGATGAAAGGCGGGCAGGATCCGCGAGCCGGAGGCCCCGGCTTCTCAGCAACTATTTTCCAACTAGTGAGCTGCAAGTCAATTTGAGATCACAAAGAAAACCAATTTATGTGACGGCGTGGGCTAATTTTGGAGGGAGTTCTCCATTGTTGTCGATGTGCGGGTTTTTTTTTTTTTCTTCTTCTTGTTTTTAAATGACCGCTGCTGAAATAGTGATTTCCCCCCTCCCCCCTTTTTAACGGTGAAGTCCGGGTGAGGTAATTGGTGTTGGTGACAGGCAGGAAGGTCTTCATTACCCTGGACGGTGGGAACGGGGGTGGGGTGGGCACAGGTAGAGGATTTTCCAGGCACTTGGTGGGGTGTTGGCCCAGCGTGCAGAAAAGTCTCTTTTAGTTTGCTACAGTTTAGAACATTTTCTTAAAAAAAAAAAAAAAAAAAATATATATATATATATATATATATATAATCATTTTTCTGCGATTCAGTCTTAGACATTTTCTTTTATTATTTTATTTTATTCTAATTTTTCGTATTTCGACAAGGTGTTGTTAAGTACCACTGATGGGTATCAGGCTAAGACTTAAGGGGAATGACATTTTCTCACTATAAGTCCATTCATTTCCAGATGCTGACAGTGAGGCCTCGGTCCGCCCACTGGAGGTGACCCAGATCTGCCTGGAGAAAGGCCTGGTGACCAGCAAGAAAGAAATCTCAGGCCTAGTTTCCTTTTTTTAAAACTGTCTCTTTTTTTTTTTTTTTTTTTACTCTTAGATGTTCCAGGAGACTTTTCTAGACCTTCCTCCTGGGGCCCTCCTCCACCTGTCACTTCGGGAGATGCTGTGAGGTCTCAGCCTCCTAGGTCTTCCTCACCTGAGACCCAAGAGAGATTGGAGACCCTTGGGAGCTCATTAAATCTTTCAGCCGCATTGACAATATATTGGCAAATGCTTCGCGACCCACTAGGATCTACAGTGCCTAGGTATTTAACAACATTATACCATTTGGGGAGTATTTATTGACCAACATAAATATGCCGTTATCAATGTTAAGATGAAGCTACAAAACCTCCCCCTTCCCCCTGCAGTGTTTCTACAGGTGAGCGGTAATGCGTGTCCTAACAGTGGGACCACAGCAAGCGTGTGTGTGCTATCACCTAACAGGTACAGAGCAGTGGTTTGCAACTCGAGTGAGGCCTGGAGTTGCCCGAGGGTCTTGTTAAAACACAGATGGCCGCACGTCCCCTCCAGAGTGTCTGCGCAAGCAGGTCTGAGGTGCAGCCTGGGAATTTCCATCCTCACAGGTTGCTTGGGGACGCTGATGCCTTCTTTCCGAGACCAGTCTGGGAGAAGCCCAGCCTAAAAGATTCATAGAAG
Source organism: Panthera tigris (assembly GCF_018350195.1). Taxonomy (NCBI): domain Eukaryota; kingdom Metazoa; phylum Chordata; class Mammalia; order Carnivora; family Felidae; genus Panthera; species Panthera tigris. The sequence goes on from NC_056664.1 coordinate 9,891,134, forward strand.
TGTATAATTGTGAGCGAACCCAACATGATAAAAGAGTTGCCTTTTTACAAGAATAGCTTAGAGGAAAACGATAGCGACTGATGAACCATCCACGCTAGAAATTAAGTGAGATTGAGGAACTATTCTTAAATATTTCTCAAATATAGGTGTTTAAAGATTGTTGGCTTGACCTACTTGGGAACTCAAAATGAGTCAAATCTTCCTGAGTAATAGATAAGCGTGTTTTTCTGAACACCATTCAGGTCTGCTAGGCAGATGAATGGGGTTCCTGAGGGATGGTGGTATATTCATGCAATATATTTGTTTTCTCATATTGAGACGCTCGAGGTCTGCTGCACTGAACTTGCCCCTTGGCCATCTTAGCACTCATGCCTCTTTTCTTAATTATCCTACGTCTTGGTTTCTTCCTGAATGTTCTCTTTCCCTGAAATCCTCCTCAGGCTCCTTCTCCTTTGTTAAGACAGCTCTTCAAACCCAACTCCTGAATAAACCTTCAAGACAGAGAGAGATTTTCATGAAAACTTAACCATTAAAAAAAAAAAAAACTCTCATAACTCCCTTATTCATCTAACCATTTGATACAATTGAACATACTTACTGGCTTATGTTTTAGTGTCTGTATTTGATCTTGGGGTCTTTAATATGTACATTTTCTCTCTCTCTCTGTCTCTTTAAGACACAGAGTGTGAACAAGGGAGGGGGCAGAGAATTTTTTTTTCTAAGTTTATTTATTTTGAGAGAGAGAGCACTAGCAGGGGAGGGGTCAGAGAGGAGCAGAGAGAGAGGGAGTCAGAATCCCAAGCAGGCTTCGAGCTGTCAGCGCAGAGCCTGACATGGGGCTTGAACTCATGAACCGTGAGATCATGACCTGAGCTGAGATCAAGAGTTGGACACTCAACCAGCTAAGCCACCCAGGCTCCTTAGAGAGAGAGGGAGAGAGAGAATCTAAAGCAGGCTTGACCCTCAGTGCAGAGCCTGACATGGGGCTTGATCCCATGACCCTGGGTCATGATCTGAGACGAAATCAAGAGTTCCCAGGTGCCCCTTCTATTTGACTTTAAATTGCATATCCTATGAGGGAGAGACATTTAAATAAATAAATAAATAAATTAATTAATTAATTAATTTAAAATTAATTTAAATGTTATTTACTTATTTATTTAAATTCACGGTAGTTAACAAGTTAATTAACATTGGTTCAGGAGTAGAACACAGTTACACTTACATATAACACCCAGTGCTCATCCCAGCAAGTGCCCTCCTTCATACCCATCACCTGTCAAACTGTCCCCCCCACCCCCCTCCCCTCCAGCAACCCTCAGTTGTTCTCTGTATGTAAGAGTCTCTTATGGTTTGCCTCAATCTCTGTTCTTATCTCATCTTTCTTTTCTTCCCCTATGTTCATCGGGTTTGTTTCCTGAATTCCACATATGAGTGAAATCATATGATGTTTTAATTCTGAGGTTTCATAGTCACTGGTATAGAGCCACACATAAATAGACACGTAAAAACAAGTTATTTTGATGATGACGTCTCAATTAGGAACTTGACATTAAGTTAGGTTCTGTTTACCTGCTAGGAAAACATGGTTGAAGATAGATCTTCTGTATGAAGTCATACTGTGTTAGCCACTTGACCATGGACACATGCCATTCAAGTTGCAAGACAAATAGTAACCTGAAATTACAGGAGGAATTTTTCTCAAGTCATATTTTTATATGCATTAAGGAAGTATAACGCTCAGGAAATCATATGTAAATTGTTCCGTGAAATAAATGAACCGCTAAAATTGATCTTGGTTGGCCAGGTATCACGACATGCCGGAGAACGTTGTTCTGGGGACCAGGTGCTTCCCCAGTGACTAGTTTTGTGACATTATATGTTGCGGGCGGAGGGTGATGCTGTTGAATGTACTTTGTTGAATAAGTCATGCTACCCATCTTTCGATGACAAGCACGAGGGGTGGGTGATCCTTGGGGTTCTTTCTGGATTACGTGTATAGCATCTGCTTGGATTTCCTTCAACCACATAATGCAAGAGGGTCAGCTCTGGTTTAAACAGGTGCCTCTATTATGATAATATTGTCAACACCTTTGAAAATTATTGTCATCTCCTCTACATATGTTGCAGTCTCCTTGGATTTGCGGGAAATGCTATGTTGATTGTTTTTCATTGTAAAGGAGCCAATTTCTTTGAGCAACTGCTCTTTCTACCTGAGCACTCAAGTCATTGAGGAGACATTTAATTTAGGGACGGAGCAGAATTTCTTTACCCTTGCTGTTATCCTGTGTTACAGCTGACTGCTTTAGTGCCAATAAAATGCTAAGGGCTCTGGTTTTTACTGGGCAAAGCACTGAGTGGCAAAGTCATTCCTATTAAATATTAACATCATTTACTAAGAATATAATTAGAAATAAAATAAACTGGCACATAAAATTTGTATCTTAATCATCCTCTGCTCTTGGTTCAGGTGTTGAAAAATTGTTTTCTTCGTCCTAAATATGGAGTTAGGATTTTAAAAGGATTAAGCTGTCATCCCAGGGAGGCAGTGGACATTTCCACAGGCATCTTAAGACACTTGAATTTTTTGGAAGTCAAGTGCAGCTCATGACAAGAAACGTGTGTGTGTGTGTGTGTGTGTGTGTGTGTGTCTTTGTTGTGCGGCAGGGAGATGGAGGTGAGAAGCCGATGAGAGAAAGTGGAAAATGATGAAACAAATGGGGCTCTAGAGTATTTTCTAGTTTTGAAATAAAACTGTGGTTTGAGTCCAGTGGGCCAGTTGTATATAAATATAGCGTAGAGGGCAGATATCCAGAAATAACAGATTTTAATCTCCAGAGGGAGAGGGAGAATTAACCAGAGAAGAAGCCTTTGAACCAGGGCACTCCTTTAGCTAAGAATGGTGAGCCTTGAATGCACTTATTCCATTGTATTTCTGTTTTATCTACCAATTCTCCCGATGGTAGACATCTTCGTTGTTTTCATTGATTTTTGCTGTTATAAATAATGCCACAATGATCATCATTGTGCTTATCTCCTGGTGCAAAGACGTCATATTATCTCTAGGGCATCTTCCTTTTATGGTGTATTATTAATTTCTATTCTGCTTGATCTATAATTTTTGTTAGCAAATTAGTAATCCGTAAACTGACACCCCGTATTTTTCTTTCCCAGGTAATTTTCTACCCTTCTACTTTTTTTTTCTTTTTGAGAGAGAGAGAGGGCGGGGCGGGGGGGACGGGCAGAGGGAGAGAGAGAGAGAATCCTCAGCAGGCTGCACACCCAGCACAGAGTCCGACGCAGGGTTCCATCCTTCCACCCTTAGATCATGACCTGAGTTGGAATCAAACATCAGATGCTTAACAGACTGGGCCACCCCAGTGCCCTATGTTTAAAATCAACTATTAGGAGCATTCTCATACAAATCCTATGATGACTGTATGCATTACAAGTAATCATTCTCACTCTGTGACTGGGATTTTCATCCTTTTTTAGGCATCTTTTGATAAACAAGTTCTTGGCTACAAATGACTTACCAATCATTTTCTCTATGGTTTCACTTTTTGTGTCTTGTTTCAGAAATCCTTTTTCTCAAAAAGACATTGTCACATTCTTTTTATAAAAGTAGTAAGCCCTCGATCAGTCTGAAATTGTTTTTTTTATGAGGTGTGAAGGAGAGATCAGGTTCCATTGTTTGCCCTATGGGAACAACAGGCTACCCCAGCGTGATTTATGAAATAGCTCCTGCTTTTCTGTTGGTGTCCGATGTCACTTCTGTCATATACTCAGTGTGCGCGTTCGTCTGGGTCTGTTTCGTGGCTCTCGGTTGTGTAGTATTAGTTTATTTGACGATACATGCCCTAATTCTGCACCGTTTTAATGAAAAACTGGCTTCTTAGTCTTTTGGCAGAGGATAAATTCTCACCTGACTCCTCCGCCAGAGTGTCTTGACCGTTTTTGGTCTTTTGCTCTTTCATGCACACTTCAGAATTAGTGTGTTAGTTCCTGCATAAGGCCTCTTCTGAATTTTGGTTGAAATTGCCGTGACTGTATGGCCCAAACTGGGGAGAACAGACATTCTCGCCATGTTACCATGTTGAATGATGTGGTCTGTAAATATGATAAATCTCTCCATTTACTTACCTCTGCCTTAATGTCTTTGAACAAAAGTCGGTAAGTTTTTCCGAAAGGTCTCATGTGACTTTCGTTCTGGATACTTTATATTCGGCGCTACTGAAAATGGCATATTTGAAATAATGAAAGGCTCTACGTGTCGCTATTGTACAGAAAGGTAATTGGCTTTTATGTAACAACCACATCTAGCAACTCTGAACTGTCTCACTAAATTTGCTAATTTATTTGTAGATTCATTTGGTTACTTGTAAACCATATAAAAATCATCATACAAGACAATAATAGTTTTATTTTTTCCTTTCTTTATGGCTTTAACATTTCATTTCCTTTTTCTCTTTTTCTTCTGCTTTTCTTCTTCCCTTCCTCTGTGCACCTCTCCCTTGCTGCCTCCCTTCCAAATCTTTCCTTCTCCTGCTGTCTACCTTCCTGACCCCCACTACCCTGTCCAACCATTTTTATTGCACTAGATAGGACCTTAGGGATAGCATTAAATAGAAATACTGACAGCAGGAAAATATACCTTATCCGTGAATTCCGAAGGAATCCTTAACGTTTTGCCACTAAATATGATGTGAGTTGTAAGCTTCATGTGTGCACATGTGTAGAAGACAGCCTTTGATAAGAAGGTTCGTTACGCCTTTTTGCAGAATGAATGAAGAATGAATATTGAGTTTTATCAAACTTTTCGTCTTTTGAGTTAATCTTATTTCCTTTGTTACTTTGTTACTATTTCCTTTGTTATTTCCTTTGTTACTAACGTAAATTACGTTAATCAAATTTCTAATATTGAATCAACTATACATTCCCTGGCTAAACTAAATTGGCATTTAAAGAATTTTAATTGTGTTCAAAAACATAAAATTTACTATTTTAGCCATTTTTATTTTTATTTATTTTTTAAAACATTTATTTGTTTTTAGAGAAACAGAGAGCGTGAGTGGGGGAAGAACAAAGACAGAGGGAGAGAGAGAATCCCAAGCAGGGTTCTTGCTGTTAGCACAGAACCCGACATAGGACTCAATCTCATGACCAGTGAGATCATGACCTGAGCCGAAATCAAGAGTCAGATGCTTGGGTACTGAGCCTCCCAGGTGCCCCTTAACAATTTTTAAACGTACCATTCAGTAGCGTGAAGTATGTTCACATTGTTGTGAAACAGATCTCTGAAACTTTTTCATCTTGCCAAACTCTGTCCCCATTAAATGACTCCCCATGTTCTCCTTCTCTAGGTCGTTGGCAACCCCCATTCTACCTTCTGTTTGCATGAGTTTGACTATTCTGGATACCGCAAGTAAATGGAATCGCAGTGCTTGTCTTTTGTGACTAGTTTATTTCACTTAGCAGAATGTCCTTTAGGTGCATTCATGTTGCAGCATGTGTCAAAATTTTCTTCCTTTTGGGGCACCTGGGTGGCTCAGTCGGTTAAGCATCCAACTTCGGTTCAGGTCATGATCTTATGGTTCATGGGTTCGAGCTCCGTGTCAGGCTCTGTACTGACAGCTCAGAGCCTGGAGCCTGCTTCGGATTCTGTGTCTCCCTCTCTCTCTGCCCCTCCCCTGCTCGTGCTCTGTGTGTGTCTCTCTCTCTCTCAAAAAAAAAAAAAAAAAAAAAAAAAAATTACAAAACATTTAAAAAAGTTTTCTTCCTTTTAAAGATGGAATAATATTCCATTGTATGTACATATCACATTTTGTTTATACATTCATCTGTCTTTGGACTGTATCCACCTCTTGGCCATTGTGAATAGTGCTGCTGTGAATATTGGTTGTGCACACACCTCTTAAGATCCTGCTTTCAAATCTTTTGGATAAATACCCAGAAGCGGAATTGCGGATCATATGGTAATTCTATTTTTAATTTTTGAGGAACAACTATGCTATTTTTCATAGCAGCTGTACCATTTAAATTCCTGCTAGCACTGTAAGAGGGTTCCGATTTCTCTCCGTCCTTGCCAACAATTGTTATTTTCTGTTGTATCAATAGTTGCAGTTCTAAGATGTCTGAGATAATATCTTGTGGTTTTGACCTGCCTTTCTCTAATGATTAGTGATCGTAAGCTTCTCTTCATATGCTTGTAGCACATTTGTAGATCCTCTGTTCGAGTTCTTCCCACATTTTTAAATCAGGTTATTTGTGAGTTGTTGTTATTGTTGCTGTTGTTTCATTGTAGGAATTCTTTATATATTCTGTGTATTGACCTCTCATCAGGTATATGATTTGCAAATAAATATTTTCTTTCATTTTGTAGCATGCCATTTTCACTCTGTTGATTGTTGTCTCTGATGAAGAAGTTTTTACTTTTGGTATAGTCCATTTTGGCTATGTTTACTTTTTTTGACTGTGCTTGCTGGATTTGTTTTGTTAATACTTTGTTGAGGGAGATTATATACCCGTATTTATGAGTGCAATTGGCCTGTAATTTTCCTTTTTTATACTTTCCTCTCCTGGGTTTATATCAAAATCATACTAGCCACATAAAATAAGTTGAGGAATGTTTCTTCCTTTTATATTTTCTGAAATATTATGTGTAAGACTGGAATTATCTGTCTATGAATAATGAATAGAACTTCCCTGGGCCTGGTGTTTCATTTATGGGGATATTTTAAACTGCTGATTAAATTTATTTAATGGTTTTAAAACTATTCATGTGGTCTAGTTCTTTAGTCCATTTGACAAGATTTTTATATATATATGTATGTAAATATATGTAAATACATACACATTAATAAATATATTTATAATAATATATATTTATATTTACATATATACATATATGTATACATATATATATATTTCCCTAAGAATCTATTTCAATGTTTTTGATAGCATAAAGTAGATAATTTTTTTCCTACTTTTTAAATGTTTGAAGCACCTGTAGTTATGCACCCTTTCCATTTCCATATTGTTTATTTGCTCTCTTTTATTACTCAAGCTTTCCTGAGGTTTGTCAATTAAATTGGTCTTCTCTAAAAGGTCAGCTTCTGTTTGTGATCCTCTATTGTTTGTTTGTTTTTCCTATTTTATTATTTTCTGATTTCTTTTTGTTATTTCACCCCATATACTTTATTTGAGTCCATTCTGTCTTTGAAACTTAAGTTATCTTCTTAGTTCAGTATTTTTTAGCTTTTCCTTCTTTAAAAATACATTTTTTTAATGTTTTATTTATTTTTGAGAGAGAGAGAGAGAGACAGAGTATGAGCAGGGGAGGAGCAGAGAGAGAGGGAGACACAGAATCCAAAGCAGGCTCCAGGCTCCGAGCTGTCAGCACAGAGCCTGATGCAGGACTCGAACTCCCAAGGCATGAGATCATGACCTGAGCCGAAGTCGGACACTTAACTGACTGAGCCACCCAAGTGCCCCTCCTTTTTAATATAGGCATTGAATGCATTAATTTTCTCTCTGCGTGTCATTTTACCAACATTCCTGAGTTACTTAGCATTTTTGTATTGTCTAAGTATATGGTCATTTAAATAAGTTTTCTGCTATTGTTGATTTTTGTGATAATATTATATTTTTATAAAAGAACATTTTATGTTTTTGTCAATGTTCTACATGCAGTTTCAGAAAATGTGTATTTTCCAATTGTTAGGAATAATTTTATGTAACTCATAATACTGAGGCTACTATTTATGTTCTGTATTCTTATTCACCTCTTTATTTTTGTTTATTAATGGGGAAGGTTTTGTTTTTAATGATTATTATTTATTTTTGAGAGAGAGAGAGAGAGAGAGAGAGAGAGATACAGAGTGTGAGCGATGGAGGGGCAGAGAGAGAGCGAGACACAGAACATGAAGCAGGCTCCATGCTCCAAGCTGTCAGCACAGAACCTGACGCGGGGCTCGAACTCAGGGACTGTGAGATCATGACCTGAGCCCAAGTCACATGCTCAACTGACTGAGCCCCTCAGGTAACACTTCACTTGGCTAATAAATGGATGATGTTCTCTAAATGGGAGCATCATGTCATCTGCATATCATGAAAGTTTGACTCCTTTCTTATCAATTTGGATGCCTTTTATTTCTTTTTGTTGTCTGATGACTGTGGCTAAGGCTTCCAATATTATATTTAATAAAAGTGTTGATAGTGGACATCCTTGTCTTGTTCCTGACCGTAGGGGAAAAGCGCTCAGTTTTTCCCCATTGAGCATCATGTTCGACGTGGGTTTTTCATATACGGCCTTTATGATGTTGAGATGCGTTCCCTCTAAATCTACTTTGTTGAGGGTTTTTATTAGGAATGGATGTTGTCCTTTGTCGAATGCGTTTTCCGCATCTGTTGAAATGATCGTATGGTTTTCATCCTTTGTCTCATGAATGTGATGTATCATGTTGATCGATTTAAGAATACGGAACCACCCTTGCATCCCAGGAATAGATCCAACTTGATCGTGGTGAGTGCTAGTATTTTATTAAGGATTTTTCCATCGATGTTCGTCAGAGATATTGGTCCGTAGTTCTTTTTTTTGTCGTGTCTCTGTCTGGCTTTGCTATCAGGGTAAAGCTAGCCTCATAGAATGAATTTGGGAGTTTTCCTTTCTCTTCTATTTTTTTGAATAGTTTGAGAAGAATAGATTTGAACTCTTCTTTAAATGTTTGGTAGAAATCATCTGTGAAGCCGTCTGGTCCTGGACTTTTGTTGGTTGAAAGTTTTTTCAGTACTGATTATTGATTCAATTTCATTCAATTTCATTGCTGGTAATCAGTCTTCCTACTTCAGGTTTGGTGGAGTATATGCTTCTAGGAACTTACCCATTTCTTCTAGGTTGTCCAGTATTCTGTATGTTTAACTTAAGAATCTTGGGGCATCTGGGTGGTTCAGTCGATTAAGTGACCCATTTTGGCTCGGGTCCGGATCTTGCCGTTGGTGAGTTTGAGCCCCACATCAGGCTCTGTGCTAACAGCTCAGAGCCTGGAGCCTGCTTCAGATTCTGTGTCTCCCTCTCTGTCTGCTCCTTCCCTGCTTGCTCATGCCCACTTGTGAGCTCTCTCTCAAAAATAAATAAACATTAAAACATTTTTTAAAGAATCTTAATCACTCTCTCACTTAATAATATAGTTATTTTAAAATACTTGAAGTGTCATTACTCTTCTGTTGCCTTATTTGCTATTATTTTTCAGTGGCTTTTTGTTTTTCAGACCCCATAAAATAGATGTTATAGTTTTATATATTCAATGTCCTTTCTTTATTGTTTAGGTAACCCAGGTTTACTTTTATTTCTCTTCTTGGGTTTCTCACTGTTATTTTCTGTCTTTCAGACTTTCTTTTTCACTCCGTTTTATTTTTTCTAAATTAAATCCTATTGGTATGTCTTCAGTGAGTCTCTTTTAATAGTATATACTCAGAATTTGTTTGATGCTTTTATTCTGTACACATTCTTAAATTGTAATGTCAGTGAATATAGAATTCTGGCTTGGCATTTATTTTTCCTTAGCGTGTGCTGATTCATTTTGCTCTTTTCTGACTTGTGTCATTATTACTGAGAAGTCAGCCACCTGTCTAATTCTTGCTTTCGTTAATTCACCTTTTAACCTCTGGATTGTTTTAAGATAATCTTTTGTCTTTGGGACTCTGCAGACTTTTGATGTATGTCCAGGTATGAGTTTCTGTTTATTTATCCTGCTCTGGATATATTGAGAATCTGAGAATTTGCATTTTTAAAAAATTCCGAAACAAACTTTAGCCAATATTTCCTTAAATATTATCTCACCCACATTCTCCTTCTATTTCTTTCTAGTACGTTTATTAATAAATATTAGCTTATCTCTTTTTATCACCCATTACTTCGACCTCTTATATTTTCTCTCTCTTTATCCTTCAGGGCTTTATTCTGCATAATTTCTCCAGATTTTTCTTGCCATGCATTGATTTTGTCTTTAGTTTTCTCTTTCCAGTTGTTTCACTTTTCTATTAAATTTTTATTTTCAACTACTATATACTTCCTTTTTTTGTGATTGAATAATTCTTTATTGAAGCATGCCTCTATTTGGAGAAAATTACATATAATACACATATACATACATTTTATAATTACTTTTGTAAATAATGGGCTATTTTAATTACTCTCACAAATAATGTACTATGGAATTTACAACAGCTTATTTTATTATTTCTTTTTGTTTGGTTGGTTTTTGTTTGTGTTGTTGTTACTGTTTTAGTTTCAAGGTTTTATTTAAAGGATTCCAGTTAGTTAACATACAATGTAATAGTGATTTTAGGAGTAGAATTTAGTGATTCGTCACTTATGTGCAACACCTGGTGCTAGTCACAAGTGCCCCTTCTTAATCCCCATCACCTACTGTACCCATCTCCCTGCCCATCTCCCCTCCTGCAACCATCAGTTTGTTCTCTGGAGTTAAGAGTCTACCTCCTGGTGGGGCACCTGGGTGGCTCAGTCAGTTAAACATCCGACTTCAGCTCAGGTCGCGATCTCACAGTTCGTGAGTTCGAGCCCCGCGTCGGGCTCTGGGCTGATGGCTCAGAGCCTGGAGCCTGCTTCGGATTCTGTGTCTCCCTCTCTGTCTGCCCCTCCCCCCACTCCCACTCTGTCTCTCTGTCTGTCTGTCTCTCTCTCTCAAAAATAAACAAACATTAAAAAAACCCAGGGCCCATTTCTTGGTTTGCCTCTCTCTCTCACTTTTCCCTTTGCTCGTGTATTTTGTTTCTTAAACTCCAAATGTGAATGAAATCCCGTGGTATTGGTCTTTCTCTGACTTCTTGTGCTTAGCATCTATGTGGTTATTTTTCAAATGCCTCTCATTGTGATGGTCTCTTGTCCTTGTGAAACAATCCCAGCACCCTCTATAGTCTCTGTAGTGTTCAGAGACCTGAATTGTGATTTGTTATTTCTCTGAGGCCTAGTTCCTGGTTCAGAAAATGTGTATTTTCTTTTCAGTTGTGGGAATTTAACTTGATCGTGCCTGTTCTAGGAGGTCTAGGTTGAAAATGGTTCCTCTTAGTGAGGCTTTACCTTTGTTTGTGCCAGGTTCCCGGAGTCACTGCAATGAAGCCCAACTTAATAATTTTCAGCTTGAGGTTTTCAGAGTTATGCACATAGCATGAATTCCAGCCCGAATGCTGCATGAACTGTGGTTTGTGATTATGAAATCTTAGTGGAGACTTCACCCTCTTTATCCCAAGTCAAAAACCTGGTGAGCACATTTGAACACCATCTTCCTTTGTGGGTTTTCTCTTTTTCTCTCTCAGTTTGTTCTTTGCTATCCGTTCACCAGAGGATCTGCTCTAGCTTCTATCCTGGGGCCAACTGTAGGCTTTGTCTCCTGCTTCCCATGAAGGTGTGGAACCATATGACGTCATGATTTAGCAGATGGTCTTAAAGGTATTGCTAATTTCAGTGCTTGGCTCACTACAAATTCAAGATTTCTAGATGTTTTCAGCCTTCAGGGATACCCCTCAATTGTTTTTTTGTAAGTTTAGTTATATACCTAAATATTTAGAATATGGATTATACTTTTGCACCTGAAATGGTTTTTTTCCATGATATTTACTTCTACCATACACACGCATTTTTTTTTTTTAAAGAAATAAGACATTTAGAATTCATGTTGTGTGGTTCAGAGGAGTTCACTAGCTCCTAGGTACTGGTTTAAACAATCATGCTGACAACGAAAACATGTTAAAACAATTTCAACACGAATTTTCTAAACATATTACTGTTATTTCCATTTAGGGGTATAAGCAACTATGACAAGTTTGTTTTCAAGTATTATAGAGAGAGCCCTTTAGAATCTCAAATGTAGCTAGAGGGAAAGCAAAATAAAATAAAACAAAACAAAACAACTAAAACTCTTCCCCATTTGCTGACCACAAGGAGAATGATGCCCTTATCTGGGCAGGGAAAATCAAGTCCATACACTAGTTCTGAGAATCAAATTTTTATCTGGAATTTTTTTTTTTGTTTGTTTTTTAAACCACATTTCATGTATGTCTTCACTTTGGTATACTTAGTTTCTAGAACACAGGGAAGGGATAAGAATGACTTTTCCTGGTAAACTCGAATGTCTTGTTTCTTTAAAACTGAAATTGTGGGGCGCCTGGGTGGCTCAGTCGGTTAAGCAGCCGATTTCGACTCAGGACTTCGGCTCAGGTCCATGATCTCAGGGTTCGTGAGTTTGAGCCCCACGTGGGGCTCTGGGCTGACAGCTCAGAGCCTGGAGCTGTTTTGGATTCTGTGTCTCCCTTTCTCTCTGCCCCCCCCCCCCACTCACACTCTGTCTCTCTCTCTCTCTCTCAAAAATAAATAAACATTAAAAAAAAAATTAAAACTGACATTGTTTACTCTGAAGACTAGCTCTCACTGCAGGGACTTTTAAGTGTTTACAAATGTTTGCGTTTATTTCTTTATTTGTGGTGGGGGGAGAAAGAGAAATCACTTGTGACAGAGAAAGTACTTTCACAGTGAAGGAAAAGAAATCCACCACCAGCCTCGCAAAATGGTGTGTATTTCTGATTTTCTTTGAAGCAATTTCAGATGACTGGATATGTTTATAATGGGTGGCGATTTTTAGTCATTGAAGATAATCTCATGGTTTTTATTAGTTCCTTGGCTTTAATAGGCCATTCAGATAATGCTTTCGCTAATAGTTTTGTTGTTTTCAGAGGGAAAGAGACAACATTTTGTCATTCAAGAAAAGCATACTGCGTCTTAATGATCTATTATCGTAGTGGTTCTTATCTTTCCTTATTCTGCTTAGTGTCTGCCATTTAGAATTCAGAAGATTAATTATTATCTTTATAGAATCAATCATAAAATTCTAGTTTGGCTATATGGGAATCATCTGGTCCTTCGTTCTTTTTGTCTTTTAGGATGACCATATTTTTAGCTTGCATTGGTTTAATAGAAACTATGAGATTCGGTCCAGAAGAAAAAAAATATTGATTACTTGGAAAGGTAAAATGCAAAATTATAGTGAACTATTTTATGGTTTGAGAGAGAGACAGAGCGTGAGTGGAGGAGGGGCAGAGAGAGAGGGAGACAGAATCTGAAGCAGGCCCTAAGCTCTGCACTGTCAGCACAGAGCCCGACTCGGGGCTGGAGGTCATGAACCATGAGATCATGAGCCAAAGTCAGATGCTTAACCGACTGAGCCACCTAGGCGCCCCTGAATTGTCCCGTTTTTAGTAGCGCACACTGTCATATTTTTCTTCAAAGAAAGGGGTACATCAACATTGTTGTGGCTTGAAAGAAAACTAACATTTGACCCATTTGGTTTCTCAGTTCTTTCATATTTGAGAAAGCAAAAATATTGGATGTAATGGGAGTATGAAGAAGAAAGTTATCATAAAGTAGAACATGGTAGAATGCAAGAATCCCTTGGAAATACAGTCCTCCTTATTGTAGAAAAAAGGGGGGGAATGAATTCAGCTGAAATACAGGCTTTGTGAACAGACATAGGGTTCAGACTGACAAACTCATGGTCATATTTCTTTATTACAGTGGCTTGGAGGGGACAGGAGATGTGGGAGGAATATCATGAATATATGACACCGTATATTTGATATACTAACTCGAATGTTAATAACCTAAAAACCCTCAAAGTTAAGGGATTGGTTCTTTGGGCGTTTGATTTTTTCTAGATTTCTTCTCCCTCCTTATCTCATTGATTTTTAACATTGGCTAGGTTTCAGGGTAACCATGGTGATGAAAAAATATGATACCCTAACACCTTTAAATCAGAATTTTTACAATACCTGCATTTGCAAAGCTCCCTCAGATAAATGTGATAACTGTGAACCACTGGCCCCTTCTGATTAAGACCACCTTAAATCTCTTACTAGTCTTTATAAATGAGTTCATGTCACAAGGGCGATCAGTGATAAATATTGCATCTCCCAGCTAACTATATTTATTTATTATTATTTTTTTATTTGAGAGCGTGTGTGAGTGGGGGGGAGGAGGGGCAGAGAGAGAGAGAGAGAGAGAGAGGGAGAGAATCTTATGCAGGCTCCATGCTCGGTGCAGAGCCCGGTGTGGATCTCCCTCCCATGGTGCTGGGACCATGACCTGAGCTGAAACCATGAGTCAGACGCTCAACAGACTGAGGCACCTAGGCGCCCCCCCCTTCCCCCTGTTAACTATTGTAATCTACGCATTGTAGGATCTTCCCTGAGTGATGAAATACACAATAAGTAATATCCCAAATAAAGAATAAAGTTTTGATTAATTCTCATGTCTAAATAGATCTAGGTAAGGAAAGTCATAGTCCTGATTTTGGAAACTTGCAAAGCAAATTCTTCATCAAGTTTTTGCACCTTCACATGAACATCTATTGTTCGTGTCAGTTTTCTAAGTAGAAAACAAAAAAGTTATTTAGGAAACATACGGGATTTTCACACAGAGCCCTGTTCAGCAGGAACCTCACGAAGAAAATTCACATTTTGGGTATAGTTCTGTGTATATGGAACTCCGTCATGAGAGAAGTGCATTCTTGGAAAAATACTAACAATATTCAAATAATTTTCAATTTTCTCTTTTTAATGTATTCAACTGGAACTTGTCAGCATTTCAAGGGAAAGAAGTCACTCACTAATTAGTGCTGGAGGTGGTGAGTGAAATTGTGTGTGTGTGTGTGTGTGTGTGTGTGTGTGTGTGTGTACAGGAGGAGACAGACATTAAGAAGGAGCAGGCTTTTTCTTTATTTAATTCCCATATTCCCACACTGTTTTTCCCCAATTTATTCTTCTTTGTGATGAACACTGTCAGATACATTAATAAGACCTGATTTTGTGTGTGTGTGTGTGTGTGTGCAGAATCTGGTGTTTATTTAGTTGATTTACAGAGTGCCAAACTGTTGGTTCTAATCTCATTTTATTTATATGCCTACTGGATCTTTGATAAAAATGTAGTCTCTTGTCTCTGGACTTTTCTCCAGATTTTGTAAAATATCATAGCACTTTTAGAATGAATGCAATTTATCATGTGAAGAAGTTCTAAATTAAGGGCTTCTCTAGTCGTAGTGCACGCTGACAAGATCGAGGAAGTTTTGATGACCTCTGGAGTAGGTCAGTGCTTGAGGATTGTAAGAGGCTCGCAAAGCCCAGGGAGAGCTTCTTCCTCAAACTATTGTATTTAAATAGGAAAGGACTGTCATTCAGGCCATCAATAAAACAAAAACCAAAATACAACTAAGTGTTACTGGGTAGGTAAACAATAAGAACTCTCAGGCTTTGCTGGTGGGATGGAGACTTCGGAAATTGTTTGCTTGTGTCTAGTAAAGCTAATCATATGTATACCCTGTGATTCAGTAATTTCACTCTTTTTTAAAATCCTTTTTAATGTTTCTTTATTTATGAGACAGAGAAAGAGCACAAGTGCAAGGGAGACACAGAATCGGAAGCAGGTTCCAGGCTCTGAGCTGTCAGCCCAGAGCCCGGCGCGGGGCTCAAACCCATGAGCTGTGAGGTCATGACCTGAGCCGAAGTGGGATGCTTAACCAACCGAGCCACCCGGGCACCCCTCAGTAATTTCACTTTTATGCATACATCCCCAATATATTCCTATATACGCATACCAGCATATATCTGACATACCAGACTTTTCACAGCTGCAGTCAATGTATATATTGAATATATATAAATATATTGTGTATATATATAAATATATTGTGTATATATGTAAATATATTGTGTGTATATATATATATATAGAGAGAGAGAGAGAGAGAGAGAGTCCAAATGTCAATTTATAATCAAACAAGCAAGTCAATCATGATATATTCATACATTGGAATAGTATGCAATAATAAAAAATGAACAAACTGCCAATTCACAAAAGAAGGTGGGTCAGTCTTAAAGATATACTATTGAACACCAACAACAAAAAAATCCAGGCATGATGGAATATATTCTATGTGAATTGAATCACATCATTAAAAACAGGTGTACTTCAACCATATTTTAGGCATATAAAATCATATAACCTCAAAGAAAGTCAAGGAAGTAAATACGATGCGTTTCAGGAATACTGGTTACGGCTGCAGGGAGGGAGGTATTTATGTTTCAGAAGAAGGGGCAAGTCTGGGAGTCTGTTTCGTCTTGCCAGGAGTGTGGGTTACGGTAGCTGTTTATTTGTTTTACCCACTTTTCCCCCTGTGTATTGCATTTGCTATTTTAAAATAAAGTTCTTGAACTCTTTTTAAAAAAGGAGGTTAAGGCACGACCGCAGGTGTTGAAGTACAGAAAGTTTCAGGGTCTGACTCGAATTAACAAAAGCAGGGACAGCCTCTGTTAATTGCATGTTGCTCCCGCTCTTCCTGCTGCGCCTGGTTATTCCAGAACATGCGGCAAGCTGTGGGGCGCTGAGAGGGGCCCCCGCAATAGTTCAGGGCAGTGAAATAAGGTTGGGGAGGAAGCCTAAGTCTGAGTCTCCTTCCTTGGGCCAGGGTAAGTCATATGCTTCCATGTTACTATAGCATAGCTGTGAGTGTGTGTGTGTGTGTGTGTGTGTGTGTGTGTGTGTGTTCATATGTTAATTCTATTCCAGTATAATGAGGGGAGTGCTGGAATTCAGCACCAGCCAAATACCCAGTGTGCACTTCAACCTCTGACCATAATGAATGTAAAATGCTGGTAGTAATAGGTTGCAATGAAAAATCTCTTCATCTTGGCATTCGGGAGATTTGCAATCACATTTGGATTCTCAGAGTGCTGCTTGATTGGAGATTAACGTGTGGGTAGATTGACCTTTCTTGCAAGAGTGGTTGTTTTTGCACAAAATGTGTGAAAAACAAATTTCAAATAGCTGCCCTATTGCATTTCTCTCGTGATTCACATTATCACCCTTTTAGATTTCTCGGCAATAATGGCACTTATTAAACTCACTAGGGCTTTCTTTCCCCTTCCTCGCCCCCAAGCACTTTTATTTTCCCTCCATGGAGGCGGGGCTTTCTCCTAGCAGAAACGTTAATTTCTTCACCCGTCTCATATTGTCAGCATCCGATTCCTTGACTGACTTGTGTTTGAGTCCCAAGAATGTCCACGTTAGAAAATAAAGGAAACCTTTGAGATACTTTGTGAAGACGTTGTTCACCAATTCTAGGGTAGGGGGAGGGATATTTTATTTTTCTTAATTTTAAGTCTTAGTGGTAATATGTTTCCTAAAGATAGATTTTTTTTCCCATAATAAATGTGTCCCATGGGTTGCCTTGTACGCGAACATGATGATTTTTCTCATTAAAATTATCAGATTGCAACAGGGTAGGTTTAGGATCTCATGAAATTCTTAAATTACTTACAACGATTAAGAAAATGAAACGGGGGGCGCCTGGGTGGCGCAGTCGGTTAAGCGTCCGACTTCAGCCAGGTCACGATCTCGCGGTCCGTGAGTTCGAGCCCCGCGTCAGGCTCTGGGCTGATGGCTCGGAGCCTGGAGCCTGTTTCCGATTCTGTGTCTCCCTCTCTCTCTGCCCCTCTCCCGTTCATGCTCTGTCTCTCTCTGTCCCAAAAATAAATAAAAAACGTTGAAAAAAAAATTAAAAAAAAAAAAAAAGAAAATGAAACGGAGGGGTGATCCAATCTGACCCACGCTTTGTAGAATCTCGGAGAACAAAGTTCTCCAAAAAGATTTTCCACACTGTGCTGTAGTTGTAGGTGGTTTCACTTTATTTTAAATGCTATTTTGAGTTGGGGCTGGGATGGGCTGTGGGAAGAGCAAATAATAGTCTCCCAAATCAGGGGCGGGCAATTATACTGCTCCTTATGTTTTCTGAAAATCCTCTCTATTTTATTTTATTTTTAAAAGTTTTTAATGGTTTTATTTAGTTTTGAGACAGAGAGAGACAGAGCATGAGTGGGGGAGGGGCAGGAAGAGAGGGAGACCCAGAATCCGAAGCAGGCTCCAGGCTCCCAGCTGTCAGCACAGAGCCCGATGCGGGGCTCGAACCCACGGACTGTGAGATCATGACCTGAGCCGAAGTCGGACGCTTGACTGTCTGAGCCACTCAGGAGCCCTGAAAGTCCTCTGTATTTTATGTAGGCTATGATGGAAGTAACTTTGTTTCCATCGTGTGCTATCTTTGATCACATACACGACCTTTACATTTGTACTTGACTTGAACTTGTTTTAAATATTTGGAAGATAATTAAGGGTATTGGAAAGTTCCTACTCAATGGTAATGAACATCAACACAAAAGCCAAATATACATAAGAAATCTCTCACCAAGTCTAATCAACTAACGAACAGTAATATGTTCCTTGTGGTAAATTTTGAGACGTTTGATTGTGAGATGGTATCTTTTTCTGTCTTATGGCAACATCTGATTTTGAAGACTGGGATGGGGCAGAAGTGATTTAAAAAGGCATTAAAATGTTTACGTTTTAATTCTGGGGTTCAGGGTTCTTAAGTAGCATCTGAGAAGGCAGGCATCCTGTTTCAGCGTTTCATCTGTGTTTTAAGAGCATGGCACAGAGAGTGTTATCCGAATAGCTACATACTGAATTTGTTCCAGGAGAAACTTTATCTGAGAAAATAGCTTTTGTTCTGTTCTGTTTTGCTTTGTTTTCTTTAAGGCCAGCTTACAAAACAATATCCTCTTAGTTGGTTCCTTTTCTTTTCATAAACTACTTGGGAAGAGGGTATGTCAGTCACCCTACTTTTTTTTAAATGTTTATTTATTTTTGAGAGAGAGAGAGAGAGAGAGACCGAGCAGGAGCAGAGGAGGGGCAGAGAGAGAGGGAGACACAGAATCTGAAGCAGGCTCCAGGCTCTGAGCTGTCAGCACGGGGCCTGACGTGGGCTTGAACTCAAGAACCTCGAGATCGTGACCTGAACCGACGTCAGACGCTTAACTGACTGAGCCACCCAGGCGCCCCAGCCACCCTATGTTTAAAAAGAGCTCCTTGTTCCTGAAGAATCATACAGACAAGAGCACATACCAACTTAAAAGGGTCCCGTGAGCAGATTGGTAGAACCTTGGTACCACAGAAAACCCATCTCACAGGGGATGTGTCGAGGGTCTTTTTCAGAGAATAGGTGAAAGTATGCACATTCTTTAGTGTCACTGGGGACTCTGAGTAAGATGCCATCAAGCCTGATCGTACCTGCCAAGTGCAGTCTACACTTTTGCCATCTGGTCGACTACGAGACAGAGTGACCAACTTCCCGTGGTCCTGCTTAGGCATTGGCCTTTGTCATCTGTAAACATGTCTTACTGTGGAGGGAAGCCAGGTGAGCTGCCCCTAGCATCAGGCTGTCGTACGTTCTGGATTCGTCGGGATTTTTCAAAGTCAGAAGCTAAATGCCGAAAGACATACTTGAAACTCGCAGCAGAAATAGGGAGAATAATACGTGGGCCACAGAGGAGGGAAGCAGGATCTCGGAGGATTCCCGTGTGTTTCAACACCAATTGAACCACACTTGAAACCTATGTGAGAACATAAGCCTTAGATTGAGTTAACAACGGACACCGGAAGAAGTAGAGATCCCCGTGGGGCAGGGACAGTGGTGAGATAAGGATGTTGACCGTCTAGGGAGATGAGAAGTAGACTCGGAAGGGCATCTTCTGGCCCTGCCGACATGAGCGGTGTTAATTATGAGCTTAAAGGTACTTGAAATGATGCATCTTGTGCTGTGATGCAGCCAGATTTCTCTGGACAGTGTGCATCCACTGATATGTGAGAGAGAACCTCTTACACAGGAACACACACAACCTCGCGGTGCTCACGAGAGGGGGGTGAGGTCTGGCAATGCAGTTGGTCAACTTGTTAGGAATAGCTCTGCTTCTGTCGTCGCGTGTGTATTTACGTTTAGTTAGATAGCAACACGCACACGCACACATCTACACACATACACACGTTCAGAAGCCACTTGGTGGCGACACATAGGGGTTTTCAAGATGCTAAAGAAAAGTGGGCAGAGCACACATCCTATTTGTCGTGTGTGTCACGGGCAGCATGTCTGAGGCCCGGGGGCCTGCTCTGCACCTGGGGGCGAATCTGGGGTGATCTGTCTGAGGTGGCCAGCCTAGGTCGACTCGTGACCCCTCTCAGCCCGTGCACCTGACTGATAAGTAATTGTCTTCTAACCAGGTGTTGAACTCCGTCCAGGTGGATGGAAGCCTCGCCTGTTTCCCCTCCAGGAGTTCAAGGCTCAAACAAGTTTCTCTCTGCTTTCTATGATGCATGAAGAGATAAACAAGTTTTTCTGAAAGCTTGTTGGCACGTTCATCTGGAAGGAAGTATAGTAGGTCCTTTGAATGATGCTCACCCTCTCTGTGCCCTCCGCGAGGTGTGAGGGCCCCGACTCTGCAGAGGACTGATTTGGCAATGAGGGAGCAATGACTAGATGGAGGGCCTGTGTCTGGGTCCCGAACTGCCTCCCTCCTCTGCTCCTGCAAAACTGAGAGAGCCAGAAATAATGGGGGGAGACCAATCACTCACTCTCCAGTTATGAATAGTAGCAGGACAAGTAGAACTTGACCAGCAGCACTCAGTGGATGCTGGTTTTCATCAGAGCTACAGAAGACTCCTTATTTCTTTATTCTCGCGCTCGGATCTTTCGAACGACCCAGGGTGATTCGAAGCAAAGTCTTGGAATGAATGGCTTTGGTCTGGGGGCATGCTGCTTCCTTTTATTTATTTATTTTTTAAATTTTAAAATGGCTTTTACTTTGTTTTGATGCCACCCCCGTTTTTCAGATGACGGATCATGCCAGGTGGCCAGGGATCCGTCTTCAAAGGGGACAAAGCCACCATGAGATAACAAAACCAAAGCTCTTGGGGTGGGGGGGTTGTGCAAAGATATTTGAACTTCTTGATCACATCCCGAAGCATTTGCATTTGAAGACAAGAGAGCTGGTTGCTGGGAAATCCAGAGGAATACACCTTTAAGGACAGGTTGCTGGGTATTTTTCACATTGGGGCAAAGGAGATATTTGGCGGGGTAGGGGGGCGGGGGGAGGAAAGTTTCTTGAACTATACCACTTTGGCACGCTGTCTTTATCTACCTGTAAGGTTGGTCTAAGTCATAGATGCCACGTCTTCAAATGAATGGCGTTGTTGGCAACCAGGATGCAGAGATCAAAATCCCGAGGTCAGATGAAAGTTACTCTTAATCATTTAGTTCCGCTTTTCGTTTTATCAGCAACCTCCCAAATGCTTTCCAGGGGTTATTTTAAATGACCATTAATTACCGGTAAGCCTTAATGAGATTTGCAAATGGCCTGGGCCCCGTCCAGGCAGATAGTTCCGGCTAAGGAGGTCTTAAGTGAAGGCAATCACTGTGCTCTTCTTCCTCACCACCATCACCATCACTAGAACAGTTTGCATTTCAATAGCACCTCTCTCTGGAGATGTCAGCATCTGACACAGTGCAGTCGCTGTCACAACATCCTGTTGATGGCGGAGGGCCGTTGTGGTTTCAGAAGTCATGATTATCACTCTCTGGATTCCGGTTGTCTAGCCATGGGGACGCCCTAACCTTCTCTCCTTGCCTTTCCTCCCCGCCTAGGGTCCTGTAGCCACAGTTCAGCAGGTGGAAAGATCTGGGCAATCCTGAGTCTGTGCCCAGCAGAGCTGTCTTCCTCCCTCATTTGCCACTGACCCTCATCTTGGAGGAGCATTATGGTACATCTCGGCTCATCCTGTCATCTCGTCCTTTGTCCCCTCTTTAATCTGTCTCTCTCTCTCTCTCTCTCCTTCCTGGCATTATCCTGCCTTTTCCACCCCCATTCTCTGCCCCTTTTCGGTTTTCGTCTGCCAGCTCAGCTCTCTGCTGTCTCTTAGTCTGCTTTGCCTTGGAAGTTTATACAGGATAAACTAGGGACCTAGAGAGGCATGTAGGGGACAGCTCTTTAACTGTCAAAGTGGGGAAGGATGTGCTTTGCTCTGTTTTTAGTATAGGTGTTTTGTGTTTTCATTTTTTAAAAATTATACGCCTCTACCTTTGGTGACTATGTATTAGCATGGTTTTGGCCACTCCGGTTAGGTGGGCGTGACTGATTGCTTTTCTAGGGCAGCTCTCTTGTTCTTCCTCCATTAAAGTCCCACAGAGATTGGAATAGGAGAGGAAATCCTGAGGGTTTCAAGGTAGAGCTCTGGGGGCACATGATTTAAGAGGAAGGTAAGGAAGGATTGATGGCTCTGAGAAGGCCAAGCGTTTGCATCCAAACCTTAGCAGAATAATAGCCAGTAGCCTATATGTGTTGAACACACACTATGTACCAAGCACTGTTGAAAGCATTTTACACCTAGTAACTAATGTAGGAAGTAGGCATGATCTTCCTTTTTGTATTTGCTTTATTTCCCCCGAAGTTCTTGGTAAAAAAATTTCCTTTCCATCATTTCAAAGTCATCATGCCTAAAATACAAGGAGAAGGCCTATCCACATCCTGGTGGAGGTCACTACCACAGTGAGATGAGGTTCTCCTGAAGAAGTGAATTGCAGCTGTAAAGAATTAACTTAGATGAAAAATAAATAAGCCTTTATTATAATATTCTTTCTAGTCTACCCTTTTTAGTGTTTCTGAAGATGTTCCAAAGGATCATTCTTTGGTTAAAAACTGAATTTGTCCCGACTCTGACCGCCACTGGGAAATCGGGAAGGACTGATAAATCTGTCAGGAAAAGTTCCCATGGTAATGGGTGGGTGGTGGGGTACAAACAAATGGTCCTGCCTGTCAGCTGCAGTTCATTCTGGCCACTTTCAAAGCAAACAGCTCCTGAGACATGCTTTTGGCCGATACATTCACTTGTGTCACTTTTTCTTTCGATGGTCACAAGTTCGCATAGAGCTCTTGTTATTGAGAAATGGTATATTTTAAAATACCAAACCAAACAAAAATAAGTAGAAACCCGAAGTACTTTTAAAATCTCACAATTTTTTCCCTTACACGATAGAAACTTGATTTTCTTGGCCCCTACTGGGGAGATGTTTTCATGTTCCCTTCTTTACTTCTTTTTAAAATAACCTTTTATATTCTAGCGCTTGCAAAAAAAATAAAAAATAAAATACCTTTGATTCTCACTTGGCCTTTTCCACTGAATTGGAAAATTTGGTTCCATTCTCTTAGCAGGTAAATAGCCTTAAAACCATTCATGGTTCTGTCAGGGTAGAGGAGAGCTGAAAAGCATTACATATGTTCCAAGTTAAGAGAGGCCAATCTTTTGCTGTTTTCAAGTGGTTCCGTCCCCTCCCTTCTTCTATTAAGGGCTCTCCCACAATGGAGCCTTAATCAGCTTCATTGATTTAAAGCTAATTTGCACTTGGCTTCAAGGTTAAGGTCCACAGCACAAGCTGAAGACCTTTAAATCAGAAGTCAGAATGAAAAGCCTTAGGTATATCATATTGTCTGCTGTGCATAAGAATGACATCTCCTGATGGCTGTTGAATTAACTATTGGGGAAAAAAGGCACAAAGCCAGTTTTTCTTCTGTGTTAATATAACCTCTGCTAGCTGAGTTATACCGCGTTGCTATCAACATTTCTGCTTCATCATGTAAATTGATGGAGTTGGCTGAAAATACTTTGGTATTGTGATGTTTGCAGCCATCAATTTCTGCTTGGTTTCAGTTGGATTTCAACCTAATTGCCAAACTGATTCCATCTGTAATAACTTTTAACATTTATTTTTCCCAAAGGGAAAAAAATGTCTTGTCTGTATTCTGCAATTAAGAAGGTGATGAAATATTCAGTGTATGTCTCCACTCTAAATTCTTTTGTTAACTTTATCAGATAAACTATAAAATATTAACCAGGCTTGCTGTTTGAGCATGTGCAGATGGCATAATATTTACCAGGCATATTTTCAATGCACATTTAATTTTATAAATTGAATTAACTATTACATGGCTAATTTTTCCCTCTCTTTTCCAAATTGAGGCAGCAAGCAATTGTGTTGTTGGCTGTATGTACTACACCAGAACATTTGAGGGTAATTACATAAGCTTAGCTGTGTATATAATAAATAACATTTCCTCCGAACCTAACCACACAAAATCAAATCAAGCAGAAATAATGCTATTTTCTAAGCAAAATTATGCTGACTAGCAATGTGTGGGTTCTTTGCTTTCTTTTTTTTTTTTTTTTTTTTTTGGACAGTTCAGTTTTTCAAATTTTCTGGAACATTTCAATCGGTAAGTTTACCCAGCTCTCCTATCCTTTGTACAACTGACCTTAAATACATATAGGCTTATTCTCTCCGCTATTCTCAAATATCCTCATTTAGTAGCCACATAATATTTCACTTCAAGCAGATTTTCTCAGAATGTGGTTGGGACTGAATCGAGGTCAAATTCTAAATCATGGTATAAAGCTCATTCTAGTTAAGAACTATTTTTTTTTTCTTAAGTAGACTTTTTTCTTTCTTATCTATCATCTATCTACCTATCTTACCAATTAACCAGAGTCTTGGTTATTGGTGAATTGGTAAAATATCTAAATGGGTCTGCCTAGCTGAGCACAGATTTCTACAGATCTGGTCTTCCAATGGTACCGTGGTTCTTATGATCTATTTAGTGAGAAGAAAAGCATGACCAAAAAAAAAGTTACAATCCAATGTGCTACATATTGGAGATGCACCATGAGGATTGGAGAAAGGAGGGTATATGGTTAATTCTGGGAGTCAGGGATAAGGTGATGGTGGAGACAAGGATTTAGCTGAGATTTAGGTGTTTGCCCGTGTGAACAAGGGAGATACGGGGAGTAAAGGACATTCTAGGCAGAGGGAACAGCGTAGGTGAAGTGATGGATGTTTGAATGCTATGGCCGGTGTATGAAGGTGCACTGAACATAAAAGTAAGAAGTGGTGGGAGAAAGGGGTGTCTGGGTGGCTCAGTCGGTTAAGTGTCCAACTCTTGATTTTGGCCCAGGTCACGATCTCAAGGGCTCTGAGTTTGAGCCCCGAGTCCGGCTCTGGGCTGATGGCACAGAGCCTGCTTGGGATTCTCTCCCTCTCCTCTTTCTTTGCCCTTCCCCCACTTGCTCTCTCTCTCTCTCTCTAAAACAAACACACACACACAAAATCTTTAAAAATATTGAGATAAGAAAAAAAGAAGTGGTGGGGGAAGAAACCGGGAAGGCAGTTGTAGCCATTAACAGGACCAGAGATGGTGTTACCAGTACAATCTACTGGTGTCACGATTCCATGGTCCATGCAGCCATAGGAGCAGGGTGTGCTAGAAACTGTGACAGCAGGCAGAAGGCCAGCAGTGGAGAGGACGGAAGCAGGAACGGTGACTGAATTCCTTGAGGTCCGCCCCCCAAAATTACTTGGAGACTTACATCTTCAGGGGAGAATGGAATTCAGCTCTGAGTAGGACGGGGACGGCACGGGAGTTGAAAAGAATTCAGTTTGAAGATGGGACCTTATTTTGGACCATAAGTTGATGAATAGGGACTCAACAGCAATACGTGTGAACCATGTGCCAGTTTACCCCAACTTCAGAGTTTGGAATTTGATTCCATCGCCTCTCACTAGGCACTCAAAAGCGGTTTGAATGTCCTTTATCACCCCTCCCCCGTTAAGGCGCGTAATTACTTGAAGTGTCACACAATGCAAAATGATCACTTCCAAAAAAGAGGAGGCCGTCCCACCCGTGACGAGGAGTTTGTGGTTAAGCCTAGAAAACTCCAGTTCCTTCCTAAGTGAAGGGATAGGGGGCACGGTGTGAGGGCCGCAGAGGTGACCGAGGCGTCCGAGACCCTACCCTGGAGCAGGGGGTTCAGATCGCGAACGCATCACATTTTAAATAACAAAAGCAGGAAGTTGTTCAGAACGTATTTTGGCATTGGTAGGGATGGCTGCAGATATAAAGAGGGTGCTTACCACACCGCGGCAATGTCAGTGCATGCACTTAGTGTGGAATGTATCCATCCGCAATGATGTTGACAACTCCCTTCAATTTGTACGTGGAAGTGGGACATAAAACACATGTTTCATAGATAAGCTGAGACAATAATGATGGGTTATCTCAAGTGAAGGGAGATGAAGCTAAGAAGGCATTTGTGCAACAGAAGTGTGGTGCAAAACAGGATCGAAGCTACAACTCGTTCACACAAAGGCACGGGACGGGGTGGGGGGGGCTGGCATGCCCAAGGACTGAATAGCGCGAAAAACAAAAAGGGTGACTTTGGGGGGAACACTGTGTTAACATCAATGTTTATTTGTAACATACATTATAGCATTAGTTTTTAATTCCCAAGGTAACTAACATAACCTCTCACTACCACATTTAATTACTCATAACGTTATTGGCCCCACCATCATCACCCCCCTGGAGGGCAGCCCCAGACACAAGCTTGCCTTACTCAGTCTCCCAAGACCCTCCGCTCAGATCCTTCTCTGCTTTAGTCCTGGTTGCCTGCCCCCTAGGGGCTCAGAGCTGTTCCCACCTTGCTGACAATCCCTTAGGGACATCTGCTTTAGGAAAAACAAATAGGTTCACACTGAGGTGCTAAAATGTGAGAAGTTTCATTCTGACTCTCTCTGTGCACAACGTTCACATGATCACTACGGACAGAGCCTCTCACTAAAGGCCGAGGGTTGGTTTGGACATCTAGGCTCCAGCAGTTCCACCCCTGAGCTCAGGTCATGGACAGTCACCTGCTGTGCCTACCGCCCTCCTCACCTCTTACCTGTCCTGTGACAACAGCCTTCTGGTTGGCCATTTCGTTTTTCAAGACTTTCCCTCCAACAGGACCTCATTAAGCTAAAAAATTATACAAGCGCATGTGTCCGAAAAAATTTCAAATGACTACCCGTTTAGTTGTTCCAGAATCCTCAAGAGCTTCAAATTGCCCATGAGGACAAATCTGAACATCTTAAGCAGGTGATGGTTGAAGATTCTTCTTCGACTGCTCTGAATAGCCCTTCTGGTACCTAATTTCTCTACACCGTCCAAACCAACACTTACCCACTGAATCCTCAAGTTCCCCTATAGTCTCACTTCTGTTACCACCTCTGCTCCGTATCTGGTCTTTCAGGGCACATACTTTTTCTCAAGCATCATTTCTCTCTAACCCTGCCATTCGGATCACCCACCTTTCCCGTACAGTTTCATGGCTTTGTTAAACCTGAAGGCTGATCGCTAGGTATTTCCTGATGTGTGACTTCAGATGTGTGATTTTTAATATTGCTATTGCCTTGCAGTTCTTGGTAAACAAGGAATAATCGACATCAATGCGACAGCTTCCTTTCACAGGGCTCTGACTACACGCTGGATGTCTCCCCTACATTATCAAGAATCTCACCAGGGCGTTGTCATTATTCCTGCTTTGTAAATGGGAGAACGGAGGCAAAAAGGGGTTAGGAAATGGGACCGAATTTAGCTGTAAGTGACAGGAGCCGGGACTTGAGCCCCACTTTCTTTGTGGAAACGCTGCCTCTCTGTCACTTTCATCTTGCCCACGTTTGTACTGGTCTGTGTGGGGAGAAGGCTTCCTTTTGTTGTCAGGGTTTCTTTATGAGTCCTGAAAGCCTAGTAAACATGACTTTCTTAGGACCTGCCCTTTAAAATTAAGAACAGAAGATTTAGATACTATTAATGTGACAGGCATTTGCAAGCACTGCTTAATTCACTTCACATCAGTCTCTGGTCACATGACAGTAATATAATTTCGCCCGATGGCAGCCCCACGCGAAACGGACAAGCTGATGCCCTGGGAACGGAGTCGTACAGTGAAATTCCCCATCCCTCACTTTGGAGATTTATGGCGCTGTATCATGAAAATGTGTCTCGTAGCATCAAAAATGCAAAATTGTTTGTGGTAGTTATTAGGCATTTCTACTTATTGACTGCCTATTGACGCACAGTCAGGCTTGTCGGGGTTAAGCAAAGGATAGAGTAGGAGATAAAATTAAAAGGAATAAAATACAACCCTTTAATTGCATTTGTGGCCAAGGGACCTGCATTATACAGCAACCAGCGTGTAACAGTGTACTTCCTGTTCCATGATTTACCTTGCTGATAATTGCTTTGCACTCCTAATAAATTAACCCACAGAAAATCCATTCATCTGCGTCTTCTTTTTATGCAGAGCTAGAGGAAAAAGGACCAGTATAGCAATTTGAGTGGCAATCATGCGCTGATTGTAGCGAGGAAAGTAGCATGGTGAGAGTCTTAAGCATTCTGAAAGCATTTCTTTGTAAGAAAAGAGGAAGGAGAAAAGAGAGCGCTTTGTTAATGAAGTTCTGTTTTTTGTCTTATTTGCTATGGGGAACGTATTATATTCTAGGTCAAAATTCTTGTTTCAAACGGTCTATTTCGGACCAGATATTTTATTTCAATATTGTTAGTTTGTTTGTCTTAAATATTCATAGAAAATTCTCATTGTTATGTTTGAGATTCCTGGAAGAAGAGAGTGTGTAAGTACGATATTCTATTCCGAGGAGATTCCTTCCCTGAATGTTGGTCCGCGGTCAATCTCACATTTTAGGCTGCCTAATTTTTTTTTTTTTTAAGATGACAACCATTTTTTTAGCATTTTATCTACTTTTATTCTAACACTTCATCTGTTTTCAATACTTTGTGTTCTGCCCGGTGCCTTGATGCCCTTAGCTCGCTGGGCCCTTACAGTCAATAAGGTACAGTGGCAGGAATGCTGGGGACGGTTTCTGCTTCGCAGCCTGCCACCAAATTGGGTGTCCTATTGGCCTTATTGCTTTACTTATCTGAGTCTTAGTTTTCCTTACGTTAGCATACGGGATTACAAGAGATGATCTCTGAGATCCTTTACAAATTCCAGGATATGTGGAGAAAAGATTGTGGTTCACAGAGGCAGGTGACTTCCCCAGTTTCACAAAGGTGGGGAGGTGGGAGGAGAGGCGCAGGAGCTGCTTTTGTTTCTGGAAGCATGGCAAACTTGATAACTTGACTGATCTTACTGAAGGAAGCAACTAAAAGTGCACTTAGTTGCACTACTTAGTTTTTTAAAAAGGCTTTTTAGAGGCGTCAATGAACCGGCAGGAAAATGAGAACTCCACTGGTGGGGTGTTGCAAGGTAAAGTACAGGAAATCCAGGTATCCTTGAATTTCAGATAAGCAACAAATAATTTCTCCGTATGATTATATCCCAAATATTGATGGGATAGACTTATGCCAAAATTATTTACTGGTCGTCTAAAATTCAAATCGAATTGGGCATCCAGTTTTTATTTTACCAATAAAAAATTGGGTATTTTTATTTGCTAAATCTGACAACCTACTCAGAGGTTCAAAACTAAGTGAAAGCAGGACTCTGGAGAAGTAACCTAGCACTGAAGCGGTTTTTAGAACGAAAGTATTTACCGAATCCAGGTGACCTCGAGCTTTGGCTTTTACATCCCCACAGGAGAGGGGAGAGAGAGGGAATTTAATGGGAGATTCATTCTAGGATCCCAGAAAGCTGCATCCTCCCTGTTGAGTTAGACAGAATTAAACTTTAACCCTGTCCTGGATTGTATGTGTAGAAGAAGGTAGTACTAATAGCAAATAAAGTTTCCTGTCTCAACTTAGTGTTTGCTGAGAGAAAGAGAGGAAGTCCACCATAAGAGTTCATATCTGGATTACATATTGATGATTTCAGTAAACTCAAACAGTAACTTAAAGTGAAACCATGTGACCAGGCATCCGGGGAAAAGCGAAGGCAAACCCACTAGGGAAAATCCCATTCAATCCAGGTCTCAAAGAATTCCCACATATACACCTCTGAGGAAAGTAAGCTCACAAACACAGCAAAACATACAAGGAAATATGGAAAGAGTCAGCAGAAAAAAAGTTTAATAGAACCCCAGAGACTTCAAATATTGGAATTAATAAACAGGGAATATAAACTATATGCACTTCCAATATGCTTAAAGAGATAAAAAGGAGATTGAATATAAGCAAGAGTCTTAACAATAATCAGATAGAGTTTTTCAGGGGCTCCTGGGTGGCTCGGTCGGTTGAGCCTCCGACTTCCGCTCAGGTCATGGTCTCACGGTTCATGGGTTCGAGCCCCGCGTCGGGCTCTGTGCCGACAGCTCAGAGCCTGGAGCCTGCTTCGGATTCTGTGTCTCCCTCTCTCTCAGACCCTCCCCCATTCATGCTCTGTCTGTCTCTGTCTCAAAAATAAATAAACACTAAAAAAAAATAATCAAGTAGAGTTTTTTAAAAAATTCAAATACAGTTTTTGAAATGAAAGAAGATGTAATATTTGAAATTAAATATTTGACAAATGATATAAACAGAAGATTACATCTAAGCACATTTGGATATGTAATGACATGATATATCTGAAGAGTATTTATAATCCAGGAAAAGGAAAAACAGATGTAAAATAAAAAAGAGAGGTTAAAAGAAGTTGGAGTTCTTAAGGAAAGGAGAGAAAATGGAGGAAAGGCAATCAGTAAAAAAAATAATGCTTGAGAATTTTCCAGAAAAGTTTAAGGCCAACAGTCTTCAGAGTCAGAGGCCATAATAAATGCCACAGGATACTTAAAAGAAATGCAGCTCTAAAGACTTTACAGTGCATGGGTGCCTGGTTGGCTCAGTTGGTTAAGCATCTGACTTCGGCTGAGGTCATGATCTCACCATTCGTGGGTTTGAGCCCCAAGTCAGGCTCTGTGCTGACAGCTCAGAGCTTGGAGCCTGCTTCGGATTCTGTGTCTCCCTCTCTCTCCCCGACTCGTATTCTCTCTTCTCTCAAAAATAAATAAAATGTTAAAAAAAAAAAAGACTTTACAGTGCACTCATGACAGCAAAGACAAACAGAAGATCTTAAAAGTAGACAGAAAAAGACAGATCATATATAAAGAAGTAACCAGATACGTAATAGTCAAAAGAAAGTTGAGATAGTTATAATAATATCAGATAAGGTGACCATTAAGTCAAATAGTTAATTAGAGATAAAGGGTGATCATGAAATAGTAAAAATTTCTAGTTAACCAAGTCTATCATTATGATAGGAGATTTGAAAATATATCACTTTGTAGTTGCCAGACCAAGCAGATATAGAAATCAGTAAAGATGGAAAAGATCTGAAGAGCAGAATTAATAAGTGTTAATTGTGAACCTCGTATTTATTTTAAATATTCATGGAAAAGAAATAGACCATATACTGGGCCATGAAATAAGGCCTAACAAATTACAGAGGATTGAGTTCATTCAGACAAGTTTTTGAGCACAAAACAGTTGAGTTGGAAATTAAGAACCATCTACAGCCAGCAACAATGCAGACATTTGAAGAGTAAGAAATATATTTATAAGTAAAGTAAAAGCCCCAAAGAAGTTATAATAAAATTAGAAAATATTTAGAACAGAACAAAAGCAAATACATTGGATATCATACCTTATGGCCTATAGCAAAGTTGATACTTAGATGAAAGTTTATACTTTTAAATGGTTATATTAGAAAAGAAAAAAAAAAGAACATTAATGAGCTAATATTTTAACTTATGACACTACAAGAAAAAACCCCAGAATATCACCTAAAAATGTAGATCAAATGGAAATTATAATAAAATGTCAAACAAATGCTTAATAGAATACACAAAGCCAAAAGTTTGTTCTTTGCAAAGAATTCACTGGCCAAATTGATTAAGAAAAAAAGAGAACACAAAAATAATAATTTAGGAATAAAAGAGGCCAGTACCACAAAGTCTGCATACATTCAAAGAACAATGAACATTATACCAGTGTTGAAGCCTTATTAGAATCAGAAAATTTTCCCCAATATAATTTACCACAATTAACAGAATAAGAATAGATAATCATAATAATTGTATAACCATTAAAGAAATTGATTCATCAAAAAAAAAAAAAACAAAGAAATTGATTCAGCAGTTAAAAACCTCTCCGTTCCACACCCACATTCACCCATACAACACAAAACAAACCAAAAATAAAACGTTAATACAGATGGTTTAGTCAATGAGGTTTATGTAATATTCAAGGAATAAATTATTCCAATTTCATACAAACTAGGGAACAGAAAAAAAAATCCCACCTTGCTCATAGAGATGACTATGTCCTAAAGAAAATAGTACTAAAATAAATCACACAGTGTATAAAGAAGACAATACATAAAAAAGCTGGCATTCTTCCAACTACAAGGAATTCAAGGCTGGTTTTATGTAAAAAATTAATTTGTAATTTATCCTATTGATAATTAAGAGAAGTATATATTATGATCTTAATATATGGAGGAAAAAATATTTGATAAAATTTAGAATTTATCCACTATAAAACTTGTTGTAAATAAAAAGCAGATAAAGTTTATCTTCAAGAAATAGATGTCATTTTAGCAGAATAGTTCATAGTTAATGGAAAGACATTAAAATGAACTGCCTTACGATTAGTAACAGGACAGATTTGCATAGTATGCTATTTCTTTTTTACATTGTACTAGAAGTTGTAACTGGCACATTAAGAAAATTAAATAAATCAGTTGTGTAAATATAGGAAGACATAGTTGCTATTTGCATATAATTGTTTATATAGAAAACAATATACTAGGGGCACCTGGGTGGCTCAGTTGTTCATATGTCTGATTTTGGTTTAGGTCCTGATCTTATGTGTCCAGGCTTTGCAACAGGGGGGAGCCTATTTGGGGTTCTGTTTCCCTTTCTTTCTGCACCTCCCCCGCTTGCCTGCTCTCCCCCCGCCTCTCTCTCTCAAAATAAATAAATAAACTTTTAAAAGAAAACAACACAGTATATAAATAATTTATTTGAATTCACCAGATAATTTCACAAGGCGGCTAGATATAAAATCACTGTACAAAAAATCAAAATATATCTATAATTTTAAAAATATAAGAAAATATTTAAAAGTAGAATACAATTTACAATGGCTTCAAAAATATTAAGCATTTAGGGAAAAAAATCTATAAAAGGTATGCATAAACTTTACAGAGAAAATGTTAAAACTTTATGGGAGCACATTGAAAAAGCCCCAAGTAAATGGAAGACTATATGATACTTATAGACTGAAATATTCAATGTTATAAAGATTCAAGTTCTACCAAAATTTTTGTATAGGCTAAAAGCAATTCTGACAAAAATCATGACATGATTTTCTTTGTGATGCTTTGCATGCTGATTCTTAAGTCTATATGAAAAAATCAAAAGCTATGTTGAGCCCTGCTAACTGGTCAGTAACACAAAACTTAGGTGAAGAGACCTTCTTGCCAGAAGCCAAGAATTCACATAAAAAGAGTAATTAAGACAATATGATACTGGCAAATGGACCCACAGAGAGAATAATGGAGTTGAACAGAGGGCCTCACATCTATGGAAATTTGATTTATGACCCAGTTGGCATTACGGAACATCAAGAAAAACACAGAATTTCCCACAAATAGCAGTAGAACCACATACAAGTAGTGATACAATTAAATCAGACCTCCTGTTTTACACCACATACAGATACCTGTTCCAGGCTGGTTAAAGACCTAAGTGTGCAAGAAAAACTGTGAAACTTGTAAAAGGTAATGTCGAAGCTGAACTTTATGATCTTCATAGGGACAGATTTGGTTGAAAAGAAGCAAGAGAACAAACCATAATAAAAAATAAATTTTATTTCAGTAAAATTTAGAACTTTTGTTCATAAAAGATCTGCTAGAGAATATGAGGATCCTAGCCTCTGACCGAGAAGATATTTAGCACCTCAAGCTAAAAATAGATTCATATTCAGAATATAGAAAAAATACACACAAATCAGAGTGGAAAAAGCAAACAACCTGGTACAGTAATGGACAAAAGTCTTGAACAGGTACTTCGCAGAAGAAATTTGGTGTTTAAACAAACGAAAAGATGTTCAATCTCTTTAGTTTTCAGGGAGCTACAAATCGAAACCTCAACGAATCACCATTTCACACTCAGCAGACAGCCAAAGAATAGGAGGCTAACAGAACAATTATTGGGAAGTGTGTGGGGCAACTGTTAACATTTCCACGCTGCATGAGGAGGGCACACTTGGACAAACACTTTGGAACATCATTGGACGCTATCCAACAACTTGATGGTATGCTGAGATTATAAGCCAGCCAGTCTGCCCATAGGTATATATGTTCTAGAGAATTCTTGCACCAGAAGAAAGGTAGAAAAATCTTTACAGTGGTAATTTTCATAGTAGCAAAAACCTGGAAGTACTGCAAAAGCCCATTAAAATTAGCATGCATAAATACATTGTGATATAATCGTGCACATGACAAATGTATCCATATACATAGAGCAATCACGAAGAATGAGCTGCAAATACAAAAACAATAGGAACACATCTCAGAAATGTAATGTTGAGTGAAAAAAGCAAGTCACACAAGACTGCAGATGCGTACAGAAAAATCCGTGTTCCCAAATATGCACAACTAAGCAATGCATTGTTTAGGTATGCAAATTGTGTGGTAAAACGACAAAGAAACAAAGGGAATGATAAACAAGGAATCCAGGAGCCTGGTTACCTGTGCAGGGGGAGAAGCGGAAGCTATGCGCATGACAGTAACGCTCTAGTTCTGTAACCGGATGCTGGAGAGATAGGTCTTAATTTTACTGGGATTCTTTGTACTACAAATTATTTATACAAATGTTCCTTTGCGTCCATTCCATGATTAAAAAGGGATCTTAGAAAGTGGACTAAGACCCAAGTTTCTTGATTCTTCTCCCGATGCTCATTCCAGTGCGCTGTGTACGTGGTCCCTGGGTTCTCTCTGTTTTATGTGTTAGAGAAAAGTGAATTACACACATCTACCCACATTATTGTCATTGCATGATGGTTGTCTTCAGTTCTCCATCACCCGGCTAATTTACCATGCCCTCGCAAACGCAAACCTTTGCTTGCTTTCCAAAACCGTCTCCCTGTTTCTTGAGAACGGAAAACATGAATTAAAACAGCAGTTTTGGAAAAGCAACCTGCAGCACAGAGTGGAAAGAGCTGGCTGCTGGGACAGTACAGAGGAACGGTTAGAGGAGTAGGTTTAGAAGTTGGACGCCTGTGAGTTTTCCTCTGCTACCTACTACAAGATTGACCTAGGCATGCTATTCACTTTCTGAGCCTTTGATTCTTCATGATTAGGCTGTCGTGAGGATTTCACAGGCTCACATAGAGACAGCATTTGTCTGGATGTCTAGTAGAACTTAGTATCAGACCAACGACAGCTATTACTATGAATAATATTATTATCTTAATTATTATTTTTAAGATTATTTACTTTGAGAGAGAAAGTGCAAGTCAGGGAGGGGCAGAGAGAGAGAGGGGGAGAGAGAGAGAGAGAGAGAGAGAGAGAGAGAGAGAATCCCAAGCAGGCTCTGCGCTATCTGTGCAGAGCCTGTCCTGGGGCTCGAACCAACCAATGGCAAGATCATGACCTGAGCCAAAGTCGAACGGTTAACCGACTGAGCCACCCGGGGGCCCCTATTTTAATTATCATGAAAGAGTAAGAAGATGCAAGGGTAGCAGATAGAGGTCGGGGAAGTAAAAATATACTTTTAAATGAGATTTTATTACAGGTGTCAAACTCTCAGCCTTCAGATGCTTCAGAGAGCAGTTTGTTATTTTCCGGGTGGGAAGTCAAATGAGGAGACCTCACTTCCTATCATCGCCATGGGTTCACCGTCTGACCCCACCTTTCAGGATCTCATGTGTCTCTCCTGAAATATGACGAGGATGATGGTGTTGGTGCTGACACGTCCCCTCGGCATTTCACTGCATCGTGAATCTCCAATGGAGTATTATATAGAAAAACGTATTTAATAGATATGACTATTAACCATTATTATATTCTAAAAAGATGTGGGCTATTGGTACATTCTCTGTAGTTTTCCAGGAACAAAAAGGCAAGTGCTCCGGTTTTCAATGTGAATGATTATGTTTTTGTGACCTCTGGTCATTACTGTGGACGCTGTATAAAAGTAGTCGTGTAAAATGTCACATAGCAACATGTCCCATCTGCTTAGCAACAGAAAGAGGAGAGGAAACAAAACATTAAAATAGACCATCTATAGAAAACTAGGGTTATGACCAAAAAAAAAAAAAAAAAAAAGAAAAGAAAAGGCTTGAACCCTAAACCCATCAAATTTTTTTTCCTTAAAAGGCAAAAACAAACCCTGAAATCATTGCCCGAAAGAAATTCAGTCAAGTTCCATAACAGTGGTAAAGCCATTTTTGTTACGAACCCCACCGTGCATTTCATTGAAATGGCAAAACGTTAGAGGGTCATAGTCATCTAAATGCCTTCCTTAGCTTCCCCATGAGCGATATGAGGTAAGAGGAATAAAATGCCCCCTAGGAGAAAAATTCTCCTGTGTGGCAAATTGACGTCTCAGAACATCAGGGTCCAATTTAGCGCTCTGTAAGAAGTGATTTATTAAATGGTGTTGGGAAGGGTTAATTTACCAAGTAGTTTGCTCTAAGAGAATTGCTTACTCACCTTAGATACTTGGGAGTAAATTCGTTATAGGTTGACTCATCTTGGGCTAAAGGAATGATGGATAATTATACTATCCTCTTTCTGCATTGTTCCATTTTGCAGCTGTTGGACCACTGTTCTTAGCAGGTTTCCCGGGTCTTTTGATATAGATTACGGAGCTTTAAAAGCATTTAAAGGTATTCTTCAGTAGTGTTTTATTTCATTGCCTCTTAACACCATTCATTGTAAGATGTACTGTTATGTTATGTACCGAGACAGAAAAAAAAAAATGCTGTTGATTAAATCCTGACACGATGCATACATATTACTTAAGAATTTCTATTTTATACCTGTTGAAAGGACTCTCGTAGACCGATTCAGATACGGATATTTTAATCACATATCACTCTCACACATTCATAAAAAGGCAAATAGAAATAAAACATATTAAGATATGCCCAAAACGTCTTCACGTTCAGAGTTTAACTCTTCTGAATTAGTTTTGAACTCAGAGCCATTTATGTCCCTGTTTTCCCTCGGCGTTTTCCTCCGTGTAGCAACAAGGACTCATAGGTGTATCAGGGCTTTTACTAAATGTCAACGCGTATGTGGGCTCAGGTAGGGGAAAACATCAGGAAAAACAAATCCCCCCCCCCCCAAATTAAAAGACAGGAATACTAGCAGTAAAGATGACCTCTTTTCCTTAAGAATTAAATGCAAACATTGGCTTGCATGGTGTAAGTTTGAGAAATGAGTTTGCACGTCACTATTCCTTAAATAGCCAACAAAAGGTTTTTGAGGCAGCCATTTTTAATTGGTCAAATCCTCATTCATATCTTTTGAAAAACCCTAACAATTTGTGTTGAACTGCACGTCTACCTTCTTGTGTTCCAACTCTTTGGTTCACTTTGTCTGTTGTCTTTCCCATATGGTTCAAAAAAGCACTATGCATAATGCTTTTCTCTAGTGTGCTCTTTGATTCCTAACATTCTTCGGAAGGCCTTAACTCTATAACCATTACCTGATCACGGTGCTTTCATCTAGGATTAGGTTTTGCACTTCTATTGACCTTCCTCTATGGGGTTGAATGTAGTAAATGAACCTCCTAGCTCCCAACAAATTTGCATGTAATTGCCTGTCCTGAACGCTGAATACTGGGCTGGAAGAATACACCAGCATTAACGGAGCCAAAAATGTTTTTCTTTCAAAGACTCAGCTCCTTTGTCAAAGTGGCCTATATGGGGAGAATCAGAAAGCTTTCTCAAGGTTTGAGAAAATGGTGAGGTTGGGGGAATGCTGGAAATCATTGCCATGCTATCTAAATCATTATGGCCTCACATGCACCTTCTTTGAAGAAGTCCAGAGCTGGCATTAACCTCTTTTTGACCGCTGGAAAGTATTGACCTACATTTGTATATCCCCCAAAGGAAACTGGACTACTTCAAATGTCCCTTTTTTTAACTTTAGTTTCTTCAGACAGATTTTACTACAGAGTGATAAAAATTTCAGTCTTGAACTATGACTCTGATAGATTTAATGCCAAACACATTTGAAGGGTTATTGTTGAATTCTTTTGAATCAAGAAGTAGTTTCATTTGAAGTCAGACAACTATTATATTTAATTTTTTAAGTGTTTATTTATGTTTGAGAGAGAAAGAGAGAGAGAGACAAATAGACAGAGCGTGAGTAGGGGAGGGGCAAAGAGAGAGAGAGGAGACACAGAATCCAAAGCAGGCTCCAGGCTCTGAGCTG
Organism: Panthera tigris; assembly: GCF_018350195.1. Taxonomy (NCBI): domain Eukaryota; kingdom Metazoa; phylum Chordata; class Mammalia; order Carnivora; family Felidae; genus Panthera; species Panthera tigris. The sequence goes on from NC_056664.1 coordinate 9,929,331, forward strand.
TCAGCACAGAGCCCGACGTGGGGCTCGAACCCATGAACTGTGAGATCATGGCCTGAGCTGAAGTCAGCCACTTAACCGACTGAGCCACCCAGGCGCCCCAACAACTATTATATTTAATGTGTTATATCAAGCTTTGCACTTCTGAGTTCTGTCACCATGGATGAGATGGGGCATTTTGAGTTATTTTTTTTTTAATTTTTAATGTTTTTAAAAATTTTTTATATTTTTTATTTTTGAAAGAGAGAGAGAGACAGAGCATAAACGGGGGAGTGGCAAACAGAGAGGGAGACACAGAATCTGAAGCAGGCTCCAGGCTCTGAGCCATCAGCACAGAGCCCGACGTGGGGCTCCAACTCACGAGCTGTGAGATCATGACCTGGGCAGGGGTCGGATGCTTAATGACTGAGCCACTCAGGCGCCCCTGAGATATGGGGCATTTTAGAAGGAGATATAAAATTTACTGCAGAGAAATGTCTAATTTTGATAGTTTGATCACAGTTAATTATTAAACTTTGTGTAAAAGCATCGTGTCCGGGCTTGCTTTGTGACTTTTTTGAAGCGATGACTTCGTCAACATTTGTGTGGTACATGTGGACTCTCTCCCCAATACAAGCCTATGACACGGCACATGCTCTATTTGCTTTCAAACATTCAGTGATGGATTTAGAAAAAAAAAAAAAAAACAGAAATAAATGCAACAAGCTTAATTTTTTCCGTAATAACTGGAGATCCAATTGGGTATCTCATATCCAGGGGCTTGGGAATTATTATTCCCAAACATTCTATCTTATTTCTTGTTGGAGAACACAGAAGCTCTTCGATCTGATGGAATACGTGGTGTGTGTATTAGGAGAGGAGTGCACGCTTCTCTCCTTGTTTGTTCCTTTCAAGCTGACGAGTGGATCTAGCCAACAGGCTATAGGCATGCCTTGGAATGATCCGGAGGAATTCTCTAGGAGGAGGTGTGGTCCGTGCAGAAATGTTGAATGGATTTTTTTAATTGCCCTCGTAACTGATGAAGTTCAAGCATTCTTAGCACTGACAGGAATCCAGCTGAGTCTTTGGTCACATCATCACTTTTTACACCTTCTCTAGGAACGTGGCAACACTAATTTTAATGTGAGTTTTACTCTTAAGTCGCCTACTTTCTATTCGTTCAAAATGCAAGATATTAGCATCCTATCATAAAATTCTGTGAGATATAAAAAGCAGATAGATTTAAATTCATCTAGAATAAAGATTTCAGGAAAGAGAACACGTTCTATTGTTTTAGAACATAGCATTATACTACAAAAATATTTCTGTCATTGTTGCTCTATTAGTCATGTAAAGGAGGCATCATATGGCTAATAATAATACCTACAGGCACAAGGCTAAGCTGTATGTATTGTAACTCATTTGATTTTACAAAAATACACCGTGAGGTGTGAACTACTTTCAGATGAGGAAATTAAATTTTTTAAAAATGTTTATTTATTTTTGAGACAGAGAGTACAAGTTGGGGAGGGAGAGAACGAGGGAGACAGATGGACAGATAGAGGATCTGAAGCAGGCTCTGTGCTGACAGCAGAGAGCCCGACATGGGGCTCAAACTCACAAACTCTGAAATCTTGACCTGAGCTGACGTCGGCTGCTCAACCGACTGAGCCACCCAGGCGCCCCTCCACCAATGTTTGAACCCTGGTTGTAGGACACAGTCTTTCTAATTTACCAAATACTCACATTGGGGTTACATTAGCATTCTCCTGCCATGATGCCTCGTGGTAAAGTGGGGAGGGTCCTGGATTGGTACTTGGAAGGTCTGTGTTCTAATTCTGGCACTGATGTCACTTTGCTCATGGAATAAGTTTAAAAAAAAAAAAAACCTAACAGAATTTATTTAAACTTACGTCCTGTAGGCTAAAAGAAGTCAAACTTTTAAGATGTAATATTTATCTCTGCACACCCTATGTGACGTATATACTCCTTCCCTCTGGATTATGCATTTAGAAAAAAAATGCATAATTTTTGGCTGACTTGCCAACTCTTCTTATTAGTTTTTTTTAATGTTTATTTATTTTTGAGAGAGAGAGAGACAGAGACAGAGACAGAGCACAGGCAGGGGAGGGGCAGAGAGAGAGGAAGACACAGAATCCAAAACAGGCTTCAGGCTCCAAGCTGTCCGCACAGAGCCTGATGCGGGGCTCGAACCCACGAACCACAAGATCATGACCTGAGCCCAAGTTGATCGCCTAACTGACTGAGCCACCCAGGCGTCCCGTGAGTTGCCAGTTCTTTAATAAGTTGACCTGAAGAAGCATGTTTAAAAACAAAATATGGGGGCGCCTGGGTGGCTCAGTTGGTTAAGCGTCCGACTTCAGCTCAGGTCATTGTCTCACACTCTGAGTTCGAGCCCCGCGTCGGGCTCTGTGCTGACAGCTCAGAGCTTGGAGCCTGCTTGGGATTCTGTGTCTCCCTCTCTCTCTGACCCTCCCCCGTTCATGCTCTGTCTCTCTCTGTCTCAAAAATAAATAAAAACATTTAAAAAAATAAAAATAAAATAAAATAAATATATGAATGACATAGTTCACATAAAATGTCATTTAGAAAATAATATGGATCTTAGTCAACAGAAGATAATATTTAAAGAAATAATATTACAAAGCTCTCCATCATTTAAAAGGATGGGACAAACATCTTTAGGACGGAGAAAGCACCCAGATTGTTGAAATGAGTTCCACACACTAGGTTCAGATGCATTTGCATATTATGATACAGAAGTCACGTGCAGAATGACTGCTAGAAATATTTAGAGCATTTGTACGGAAACAGAATACCATTGAATGGAAAATTTTGCCTCAGTCATCATAACGGAGACACAAAGTTTTAAAACTGCAAGCTGAGAACCTGGAGACTTTCTGCAGTGGGTCATTAAAGGGATGGCTTGTGGAACAGTGGTCCCTGGGAGTCGGCATGGGTTCGCCCACAATGAGAATTGCCACAGCTGCTTACTGTACCTTCCAAGAGATTTATTAGCCTAGTAGGTTTGGGGCATTTTGGGGACATAGCATATTTGCATCTCTAGATTGGAATCAAAATAGCAGTGCATGTTTAAAATTCCCAGAAGTTTTGCATGTACTTTAAATCAATGCTCCTGTTATTTTTGGAAGGCTGGTTCAGTAGATCTTGTTTGAGGCCAGGAATTTGTATTTTATTTTATTTTCTTCAGCTTTATTGAGTTGTAATGGACAAATATAATTATAAGATATTTGAAGGGTATGTGATGATTTGATAAGTATATACACTGGGAAAACGTTCCCCAGTTGAGTCCATTGAAACATCTATCACCCCGCATATTTATCCCCCCCATTTTTTGGTGAGAACATTTAAGTTCTGCTTTCTTAGCAAACTTCAATGATACAAGACAAAGATATTGATTATAGACACCATGTTATACATTACAAACTTTATCTCATAACTGACAGTTTATACCCTTTTACCAACCTCTCCTTATTTCTACCATCCCCAAGCCCCTGGCAACCACTTTTCTACTGTTTCTATGAATTCCATTTTTTTTTTCAGTTCCACATATAAGTGATACTATATAGTATTTATTTCTTTCTGTCTGGCTTATTTCACTTAGTATCATGCCTTCAAGATTCATTCATGTTGTTGCAAATGACAGATTCTCCTTAAGGCTGAATATATATAATAATATTATATCTATATCCATATCCATATCCTTACCTAGGTCTATAGCTATCAGTTTTCTATCTATATCTATATATCTATGTCTGCCTATCTGTCTATCTATCTATCTATCTATCATCTATCTATCTATCTATCTATCTATATGCAGAGAGAGAGAGAAAGAGGGAGAGATTGTTTCCCATACCCTGGCTATTGTGAATAATTTTGCAATGATCATGGAAGTACAGATATCTCTTTGAGATGATGGATAATCCCATGGATAATCCCAGAAGTAGGATTGCTGGATCATATGATAGTTCTGTTTTTAATTTCTTGAGAAAACCGTGTACTGGTTTGCACTGTGGCTGGACCAGTTCACATTCCCACCAACAGTGCAAAAAGGTTCCCATTTCTCTGCATTGTTGCCAGCATTTGTTATGTCTTATCTTTTTGATAATACATGTCCTAACAAAAGTGAGGTGACATCTCATTGTGGTTTTGATTTGCATTTCCCTGATGATTGGTTGTTGAACACGTTTTCACGTACCTGTTGGCCATTTGTAATGTCCTGTCTGGAATAATGTCTATTCAGGTATTTTGCCTATTTTTTTTAATTGAGTTATTTGTGATTTTGTTATTTTTTTGTACGAGTTCCTTGTGTATTTTAGATACTAACTTTTTATTGGATATGCTGTTTGCAAATATTTCTTCCCATTCCATAGGTTGCCTTTTTATTTTATTGATGGTTTCCTTTACTGAGCAGAAGTTCCTTAGTTTGATGTAGCCCTACTTGTTTATTTTTTGCTTTTGTTGCTTTTGCTTTTGCTACCAAATCCAAAAACTCACTGCCAAGACCAATGTTAAATGTTAACTCCACATTTCCTTCTAGGAGTTTTACCATTTCAAGTCTTAACATCCATTTTGAGTTGATTTCATGTACAGTATAGTATGGGGGTCCACTTTTATTCTTCCATTATACTCAACATAATTTATTGAAGACACTATCCTCCCACTAGTGTGTATTTTTAGCTCCTTTGTCAAAAAAATAATTAGCCATATGTACTTGGTTTTATTTGGGGGCTCTTTATTTTGTTCTATTGATCTATGTATCTGTTTTTATGAGAATATCATACTGCTTTGATTTCTATAGCTTTGTAATATAGTTTGAAATCAGGAAGTGTGATACCTCCAGCTTTATTTTTTTTCCTTAAGATTGCTTTGACTATTCAGGGACTTTTGTAGTTCTATAGAAATTTTATAATTATTATACCCACTTCTATGAAAAATGTCATTGGAATTTTGATAAAAATTGCACTGACTCTGTAGGGAGTTTTTGGTAGTATGGACATTTTAACAATATTAATTCTAATTGATGAACATGGAATTTTTTTTTCATTTATTTGTGTCTTTAATTTCTTTTATTAACATCTTTTAGTTTTCAGTGTACCTATTTTTCACCTTTTTGGTTAAGTATATTCCTATGTATTTTATTCTTTTTGATGCACTTGTAAACGAGATTGTTTTCCTAATTTATCTTTTTGGTAGCTTATTGTTAGTGTATAGAAATGCAACTGATTTTTGCATGTTGACTTTGTATCCTGCAATTTACTGAAATTTTAAATTAGTCTAACAGTTTTTTTTGGTGGAGTTTTTAGGGGTTTCTATATATAATAGTATGTCATCTGCAAATTGTAACAGTTTTACTTCTTCCCTCCTGATTTGGACCCTTTTAATTTCTTTTTCTTGCCTAATTGCTCTGGATAAGACTTGAAATATTGTGATGAGTAAAAGTGGGAAGAATGGGCATCTTTGTCTAGTTTGTGGTCTTAGAGAAAAAGCTTTCAGTCTTTCACCATCGAGCATGATGTTGGCTGTGGGCCTGTCATAAGGCTTTTGTTGTGTTGAGGTACATTTCCTCCATTTCCACTTTGTTGAGAATTTTATCAGAAATGGGTGTTGAATTTTGTCAAATGCTTTTTCTGCATCTATTGAGATGATTATAGGATTTTCATATGTCATTTTGTTAATGTGGTATATCATATTGATCTGTAGATGTTGAACTATCTTTGCATTCCTAGAATAAGTCGCAGTTGATCATAGTGTGTTATACTTTCAATGTATTGGTGAATTTTGTTTGCTAATATTTTGTTGAGGATTTTTGCATCTATGTTCATCAGGGATATTGGCCTACAATTTTCTTTTCTTGTAGTGTCTTCTCCTGGTTTTGGAATCAGGATAATAGTGGCCTCATTGAGTTTAGAAGTATTCCCTCCTATCCTGTTTTTTGGAAGAGTTTGAGAAGGATTGATATTCATTCTTTTTTGAATGTCTGGTAGAATTCACTAGTAAAGTCATCCGGTCATGGACTTTTGTTTCCTGGGAGTTTTTTGTTTGTTTGTTTTTTGTTTTTAAGTTTATTTATTTATTTTGAGAGAGACAGAGAATGCATGAGTGGAAGGAGGGGCAGAGAGAGGAGAGCGAGAATCCCAAGCGGGCTCTGCACTTTCGGCAGAGAACCTAATGTGGGGCCTGATCCCACAAACTGTGATATCATGACCCAAGCCAAAATCAAGAGTTGGATGCTCAACTGACTGAGCCACCCAGGCGTGTTTATTGGGAGGTTTTTTATTACTAATTCAATCTCCTTACTACTAATCAGTCTGTTAAGGTTTTCTATTTCTTTATGATTCAGTCTTGGCAAATTGTATGCTTCTAGGAATTTATCCATTACTTCTAGGTTGTCCAATATGTTGATATATAATTGTTCATAGTAGTTCTTTTATAATCCTTTGTATTTGTATAGCATCAATTTTAATGTCTCCTCTGCCATTTATAGTTTTATTTAGTTGAGCCCTTTCTTTTTGTCTTGGTAATATAGTTAAAGATTTGTCTGTTTTATCTTTTCAGAAAACAGTTCTTGCTTTTATTGATCTCTTCTATTTTCTTTTTAGACTCTATATCATTTATTTCTGCTCTGCTCTCTTTTTTTTTTTGTCTATTTATTTTTGAGAGAGAGAGACAGAGAGACAGACAGAGATAGAGAAAGAGCACAAGCAGGGGAGGGGTAAAGAGAGGGAGACACAGAATCCGAAGCAGGCTCCAGGCTCTGAGCTGTCAGCACAGAGCCCGACTCAAGGGTCGAACTCACGAGCTGTGAGATCATGACCTGACCTGAAGTCGGACGCTTAATTGACTGAGCCACCCAGGCGCCCCTATTTCTGCTTTGCCCTTTGTTGGAGCCTCCCTTGTACTAATTTTTGGCTCAGTTGGTTCTTTTTCTAGTTCTTTGAGAAGCAGTGTCTCCTCTTTGGTTGTTATGACGATTCACTGAGATACAAATAAAGTATCTAGAACAGTGTCAGCATGCAGTAAATTCTTAATTAGTGTTAGCTGTTATTACCACCATTGCAGTAAATACCTATTCTTTTCTGGGCAGTGGGACTACCAAGATGAAAAGATTCAACAACATCACAGTTTATTATAGGAGTCAAAGGCACAAATAAACAATTGCCAGGCAATTTGAAAAGCGCAACTTTAAAGATATGTCTGAATTTTATTGACCAGATGTCAGTAACAGCTTCACAGCAGTATTGTCATCTGAGCTGCACATTTAGATGAATTTTCTAAGCACATAAGTAGGGAGGTCATTCCAGGTGAGAGATGCAGTATGGTAAAGAAGCAGAAGCCTGGAAAAGACTGGCTTTCCAGAGGCAATTGTTTTAGTGGGCAAAGGAAGGAGACGGTGAAGGGACATGTATTAGGAGTTACATTAGGGGAATCAGTGCTTACTTAGATCCCCAAGGGCCTTGCCTACTACGCCAAGGAATTTGGCAGTTTGGCTTTATTTCATTCTTGATGGGAGCCACAGAAAGATTTTAGGCAGGAATATGATGCATTCAGATTTTAATGTGCGATTGTAGAAGTTAATAGAGTTGAGATGCAGGCATACCAGTTAAGAGGCTGTTACTCTAATTCAGGGAAAGCTTGGTGAGGGCCAAAACCAGAATGGCAGAAATAGGGGTGAAGAGAAATAGTAGGGAAGACCCCAGAAGCCTTGGAAGAGTGATGCTGGTTACTGGCAGATGATGAGGATGTGGGAGGAGAAAAGATGTTCTAGATGTTCTCTCAATGGGAGCTGGGAAATATAGAATAAAGACCATATTTTTTTGAGGAAATATAAGTTTTGTGCTATCCTTGTCAGGTTTTCTTTGTTTGTTTTTAATGCATTCAAGTAAACTATCCAGGAGGTGGCTGGATACTTAGGGGAAAACTTTTGTGGAAAAAGCAGGACAGGGAATATTGATTGTGGAGTTACTGCCTAAAGTTACATTTATAAGTCAGGAATATTTTTTTGGTACATATACTCAGGGAACGGTGACTTAATGAAGCAAAAAAAACCCCACAACATGTATTTCTCTCTCGTGTAAAGAATTCTAGGGATACATAATTCAGACGGAGAATGGCAGTTCTACAAATATCTGGTCTCCTTCCAGCTCACTGCTCACCTATTTCTAGGCCAAAAACTGTTACTGGAGTTCTACCATTCACATCTTCACATATTATTTATTCACTGCAGGGAAGAAAGAAGGCTTTGACCATCCTTTTAAAAGAAAGATGTTAAGGGGCACCGGGTGGCTCAGTCAGTTAAGTGTCTGACTTTGGCTCAGGTCATGATCTCACAGTTCCTGAGTTTAAGCCCCACATCAGGCTCTGCACTGACAGTGTGGAGCTTGCTTGGGATTCTCTCTCTCTCAGCCTCCCTCTCCACCCCTCCCGCACTTGTGCACTCCCTCTCTGTCAATAAATAAATAAATAAATAAATAAATCCATACACTTAAAAAATTTTTAAAGAAAAACGTGAGGCTGAGTAATGTACAGGATTGTTGAATCACTCTATTGTACACCTGAATCTAGGATAATGTTGTATGTTAACTATAGTGGAATAAAAAGCAAAGGCCTTAGAAATATCACACCTCTGATTATACCTCGTTGGCTAGAATGTAGTCATGTGGCTTAAATTAGGTTGAAAAGACCCTAGGCAATGTAGAAGTTCAACTGATGGACATGTGCCCAGCTAAAAATGGGAGGTTTTGTTTTGTTTTTAGAGGAGGGGAGTGGAGGGTATTTGGAGGCAATCATCAGTCTCTGCGATACCAGAGAAGTGGATGAGTTCACCTAGGGACAGTATGCAAAATGAGAGAGGAAAGGGGCTAAACATGGAACCTTGAAGAACATTTGAACATCCCAGCCATTTGTAGATACTTCTTGTAGACTCTGTCCCCTTGCTCATCCCCCTGGTGTAACATCTGACTGGTCTTCTCTTGTTTCTCTCTAACTTTTGCTCTGCACTCTTCCCAATACCTGGTTTCTCAACTCAGAATAATAGGTCTACACACTGCCAAAGGTAGGAGTGGAAAAATAAAAATAGGTTCATTCTAAGTGTTGCCAACATGCACACAAAAGAAGATGATAACTACGAGGTGATGGATATGTTAATCAGCTTGATTGTGGCGATTATTTCACAAGGTATATCAAATCATCAAGTTGCTCACCTTAAATGTATACAAGGCTTAATCATCAGTTTATACTCAGGAAAGCTAGAGGGGAAATAAAGAACTAATAAATATGTTCACCAATGTGGCAGGATATAAGATCAGTAGATAAAAATCGATTGCATTTGTGTACATTGACAATGAACAATCTGGAAATAAAATTAAGAAAACAATTCCACTTACAATAGCATCAATAATGAATAAAATCCTTAGGAATAAATTCTAAAACAATTGCAAGACTTTTTGGTATGGTTTCAATGTTTGCGTCCCCCCCAAATTCATATACTGAAATGCTAATGCCCAATGTGATGGTATTGGAAGGTGGGGTCCAAAGGAGGTGAAGTCCTGGGGGCAGAACTCTCATGAATGGGATCAGTGACTTATAAAATAGGCTCCAGAGAGATCCCTAGCCCATTCCGCCATGCAGGTTCACAGCCAGAGGGTGTCGACTGTGAACTTGGCACCATGACGAACTTCTAGCCTCCGGAACTGTGAGAAATAAATATTTATTGTTTATAAGCTGCCGAGCCCGTGGTATTTTTATAGTAGCCTGAACAAATTTGTACACTGAAAATGAAAACATCCTTCAAAGAAATTAAAGAAGATCTAATAATGGAAGGGCTTCCTATGTTCATGGATAGGACAATTCAATATTGTTAGGATGATAATAGTCCCCAAATGGATCTACAGATAGAATACAATCCTTATCAAAATCCAAGCTTCATTTAAATTAACTGATTCTAAAATTCATATGGAAATGCAAAGGGCTAAAAAAAGATCTTGAGAAATAGGACAAAGCTGAAGGAATCACACTTCTTAATTTCAAATCTTAATGGAAAGCTACAACATTCAACACAGTGTGGTATTGGCATAAAGACAGACATATATATATATATATATATATATATATATAAAGACATACATATATATATATATGATATATATATATGATATATATATATATATATATATATCATATATATATATATATATATCAATGGAATATTCTTGATAGTTCAGAAGTAAACCCATTTATGGTCAATAGCTTTTCTTCAAGAGTGCCATGGGAGAAAGAATAGTCTTTTCAACAAATGGTGCTGGGTTAGGATAGGACAACTAGATGTCCACATGCAGAAAAATAAAGTTAAACACCAATCTCACACCATATGTAAAAATTGACTCAAATTTCTAATTTAAAGTGCTAAAACAGACAACGTTTGGAAGAAAACATAGTCATAAATCTTTTTTACTCTGGATTAGGTGATTGATTTTTAGATATGATACCACCAAAAGCACAAACAACAAAAGGAAAGAAATAATGTATTCGACTTCATCAAAATTTAAAAATTTTGTGCTTCAAAGAATGCTATTAAGAAAGTGAAAAGGCAACCCACATAATGGGAGAAAATATTTGCTAATCATGTATCTGATAAGCGACTTATATCTAGAATAAAGGACTCTTACAACTCAATAATAAAAAGACAAATAACCTAATTAAAAAAATAGGTTCATTAAACATCTGGGTATTTTCCTACATTATACTCAAAATGAATTTGCATTTTGAATGATTTTTTCACTTTAAGGATACGTACTCTGAGCACTTTAGATGATGAATAGTCAGAAACGGACTTCCCTCACTTGGTCATAAATTTGGTCACAAATTTTAAAGATGCCATCTCAACCTTCTATAGACCTTGACCGGACTTTCATTGTAATGAATCTTGTAAGGAGGCTGCTGATAAAACTCCAACAAGCAGGGAAAACAATGCCATCATTTCCCCTTTCTCAAAATCAAACAAACAAAACCCTCACACTTTAAAAGCTTAAATAAAATCTCACTCATGACACCGCTCTCAAATTCAGTTCACATAGAACTTCATTTTTGTTAGTTCTTGACTTTTGAGTGGTTCTGTTTTGCAAAGAGTTAGCGGTCGCCCTTCGTCTGGAATTACTAATCCAGAGTAGGCACCGTGGAAAGACTAATAGGAGAGTCTTTTTTATTTGTTTCAAATTGGAATCTTTTATTGCCACAACATCTGTTACAAATTGGCAATAGATGGTAACAGAAGTTTTCGTAGGCCTCCTCGTCCACTGATCACATGCAATGTATTTGGAAAAGGCCTATTCTAATGTACTTCATATGTATAGTACATTCATATCAATGCTTGCAATCAGGAATTTCAAAATAAGCTGACTCCAAGGCAGTCAATTAATATACTTTAAGCAGTGTACCACAGAATTTCCAGTAACCAGATTTATTATAACATCATGTGCATTACAATGAAATCTCATAAGATAACTGTCAATTATATTTCCCTTCATTTCATTAGCAGAGAGGCCTGATATTTTTGTATAGCTAACTGAGAATTCATGGCACTTAGTATGCAATTGTATTGGAAATTGCTTTATTTTTAAAAAAGCCTGTTTGTGTCATAGCATGATTGACATTTTGGCAGAACTGTGTAGAACTCTGGAAATAATGTTTATTACTTAACTGATGCATTTACGGGAAAGGCTCAAAATGAAAAAAACATTTCTTGTGGAAAAAATGGTAATTGCTTTTGGGACCTGTATGGTTTCATGGCTAGAGCTGGGTAGGGGATCTTTCTGAATTAGCTTTATATATTTTCATGAATAAGTTAAAAAAAATGTGTTCATGCATTCATTCACTATACAAATATTGTATGAATGCCTATTAAGTGCCACATACTGGAATAAATGCTGTGTATACTGTGATGAATGTAACAGACCTAGTCAATGCCATTGGCGAACTAATAGTTCTATAGAGGAATCAGAAATAAACATAAAGATGTCTTTATATATAAATGCACATGCACACACAATATTTTAGGTACCAAATTCCAAAATGAGTTGGTGCTACACCAAGATATAAAAAGTAAGTGGCAAAAATCGTTTAGAAAACGCTTAACTCCCTCTACCAAATAAGGGAGATAAAGGGGTACAGGAAGTTGAGAATGGGCAGAGAGAGAATTTGGGGAGACACTTTTGTGTGTCCTGTGAGTACTCCTTTTCCACCCCAACTCAGTAAGACACTAAACTGGGTTCAATTCTTCAGCTTAATAAGAAGGCTTTCACTGAGCCAATGAAATATGTTCTCCACAGTGGGGAGACCCTGTGGATGGTCTAAATCCTATCTGAAAAATACAACAGCACAAACAGACGGCCAGCTCCTGTTGGACAAGTGGAACAACAATGACCTCAGTGCGCCATTATCTGGCGTTGTGTTTCTTATGAACTAAATGTGGCCCAAGAGAGTAAGCGAATCAACCTGGGACCATCTGAGCCTCTAAGATCAGGGCATTACTGAAGAGGCAAACTTCAACAAACAGAATCTCTTTATCACTTGTCACCTTGCAGTCCCCAATTCCCCTCTACCCCAAAAGCCCTAGGCAACCACTCATCTGCCTTCAGTCTACACAGATCTATACAGATTTGCCTACTTGAGACACTTCATATAAATGCAATTGCATAATATGTTGCCTTTTGTGGCTGGCTTCTTTCACTTAGCACAATGTCTTCAAGTTTTATCCATGTTGTACAATTCTAGTACTTTATTCTTTTTTATTGCTGAAAAATATCCCATATGTGGATATACCATGTCTGTTTATCCCTTCATTCATTGATGGACATTTCCAACATTGTTCAGTAAATTTTTTAATGTTGATTTATTTTTAAGAGAGAGAGAGAGAGAGACAGAATGTGAATGGGGGAGGGGCAGAGAGAGAGAGGGAGACAGAATCTGAAGCAGGCTCCAGGCTCTGAGCCCCCAGCTGTCAGCACAGAGCCTGATACAGGGCTCGAACTCACGAACCATGAGACATGACCTGAACCAAAGTCGGGCATTTAACTGACTGAACCACCCAGGCGCCCCTCAGGCTTTTTTTTTTTTTTTTTTTTTGATCATCCCATCTCAACTATGCAATGTTCCAAACCATATAATTAACTTTATTTTGGATGAAATCAATGGATTATCGATGTCTATACGTGTACCCAACTAACTTGAATGGTATACCTTAAGAATTTATAAACAATGATGGAGATGTCACCATAACCATTAATGAGATGTAGGGCTAATCAAATGCTAAAAAGTGAATATAGAGCCAGCAAAACTGGAAAGAGTTAGCAGTGCTAACAAACTTTTCTGGCTTCTCCGAGCCCTGCAGTCAGTTTGCTCCTATCCTGGCTGTTAACCAGCACTGACACTTTATTTGCAGATTGAAGAGCAGGTAAGGTTTAGATCATCAAGATTTAAAAAACAAAACAAAACAAAACAGAAATGGATTCTTTACTTATTTATAGCAATCAATTTCAACTTGAACAAACATTTCTTTTTCAAAACATAGCAGCTTTTAAACCATTGCCAAAATATTAGGGCAAATAGATTTTTTTTTTTTTTTGTCTTGGCGAGTGTACATAAACATACAATGCCTTGCTTAAATATTCATAGACTCCCAGCTCACAGTACAGTAACTTAATAATAAAATATTTTGAAGAGGGAACGATTCTGTGGAGCTTGTGATACCACTAATGGATGTGAAGAGGTTTGCTAATGCATTGTAGGAGGAAGTGAATTGAGCTCTCGTGTGTAAAGGAGGATTATAAAATATAATTATGAAAAAGCAATAGTGGCAGGCTTGAGGAAGTTCTGTTGATGTGTGGGTACTACAAACGACATGTTTTGTTGATGAGAACGAAGGCTTAGATGGATATTTACTGTGCTAGCAATCTTCTCTATCCGGAAACATGGAATGCATTATAGAAATGGCCATTTTGTGAACTCCAGAGTGAAAATTAAATAGCGTAAAATGGAGGCTGGCAAGACCCGGCAGCTTTTCATTTCCAATAACCGCCATCAAGGAAGGCTAAGCTTCCATATCAGGAACTTCATGAAGGCACTGGAAGAAAAAAAAAAAGTGATAGGACTGTTAATGTGGAGGACAAACTTTTTTTTTTTTTTTTTGGTATAAAGATTAAGGAATTCTAGGAAATTAAATAATTCATGGTATCCTGCTGGGAGTGGAGGAAGCATGGGGACCTTTCTAAATATCATTTCCCAGGTGTGGCATTGACAACTTACAATGCCTTGTGGGCATCAGTGGGGGCAAATAACCCCCGGACAGACAGTGAGAGCCTCAGCTTCTCAAGCTTCCAGTTCTGTCATTTCTTTACCTAAGGCTCTACCCCCTCGAGCAAATTAATATTCTTAGAACATTCATCTGATATTTACTGAAAGAAATGCACGATGCCCAGTAACCAATATATGTCAGAACATTGAAGAGACCTCGTAATCAAGGTACCCAATCCATAACCCCTTCCCTTCACCCTGAACTCTATAGCTCAGTGTTTTACCCCAATCTTTCACCAAGGAGTATATATGAAATAGCAAACAAGTTATTTTTCAGAAACATATAAAGTAAATGAGAGTTGCCCTTTAATGGAACTATTTTGGAAGACAAATGTGGGTTCTAATAATTTCGACATTGTTTAACACATTTATGAAATGCTGTGTCTCTGCAGAGAAATTGTTTAAAGATTATGAAAAAATTCAAACAGAAAATAGGCGCACCACCAAGTTTAAATAGTTGTTAACGTTTGCCATTTTTAGTGCACAACTCTCTCCCTCCCTCTCCACCCCCACCCCCTTCTCATACAAGTAGAACTCGACTCATACACCCAAATTTTCGTCCCATTTATTCTGTCTCTCTCCTCAGAAGACACCACTCTTGGGAAAATGGTGTGAACTTTTTCCATGTCTTTTTTTAAAAAAAGAGTTCCATAGAGCGGTTTTAGGCTTACAACCAAGTTGAGAGGAAGGTACAGAGACTTCCCACACACCCCCTGCCCACCCTAGTCCCCCATTATCAACATCAGTCACCAGAGTGTTTTTTCTTTTTTGTTGTTGTTATTTTTAAACCAAGGATGAACCTACACTGACTCGTCCTAATCATCCAAAGTCCCTAGTGTATCTTAGGGTTCACTCTTGGTGGCGTACATTCTGTGGGTTTCGACAAATGTATGATGACACGTGTCCATCGTTACAGTTTCAAACAGAGTGTCGTTTCTTCCCTAAAAATTCCTCTGTACTCCACCTGTCCGTCTCTCTGCCCTCTCACTCCCGGCAACCGCTGGTCTTGTTATCTCCACCGTTTTGCCTTTTCCAGAATGCCACATAGTTGGAATCATACGTACGTATGTAACCGTTTCAGACCGGCTCCTTTCATTTGATGATATACAGTTAAGGTACCTCCACGTCTTGTCATGGCTTGATAGATTCTTTTTAATGCTGCATAATATTCCATTGTGTGGGCGGATCAAGTGAATTTATTCACTCACCTGCTGAAGACCACCTTGGTTGCTTCTGAGTGTTGGCAGTTATAAACAAAGCTGCTGTAAGCATCTGTGTGCAGGTTTTTGTGTGGCCGTAGGTTTTCAACTCCTTTGGGCAAATGTCAAGGACATAGGTTGCTGGATCACATGGTAAGAGTATGTTTCTTTTGTAAGAAACTTTCTTCCTAAGTGGCTGGGCCGTTCTTCATCTCCACAGAGAACCAGTCCTTTCTCTTACCAGCATTTGGTGCTCTAAGTGTTCCTTCATGCAGTTCTGATGCTTTAGTACTTACGAATGTATATGTATATAATACTTATTTATAATGTGATTTTAAAATGTACGTGTTTTATGTTTCTTTTAGAGGTGTACTTTTGCAACTTGCCTTTTTCACTCAACAGTAGGTTTTAGAGTTTTATTTCTGAAGCTATATACTCATTTATATAAATTGCTATATAAGGGGCGCCTGGGGGGCTCAGTCGGTTGAGCGTCCGACTTCGGCTCAGGTCATGATCTCTCAGCTTGTGAGTTCGAGCCCCGCATGGGGCTCTGTGCTGACAGCTCTGAGCCTGGAGCCTGCTTCCTATTCTGTGTCTTCCCTCTCTCTCTCTCTGCCCCTCCCCTGCTTGTGCTCTGTCTCTTTCTCTCTCTCCCAAAATAAACATTTAAAAAAAAAATTGCTATATAGTATTCCATTGTATTAATAAGCCATAGTTTTTAAATCAGTTTCTCTCCTGAAGGACTAAATATAAATATGAATGTATTTCACATGTTGACGGCAATTCAGGTTTTTATTAAATTTTTATCACCTTTGTTCACTTTTTGACTGAAATTTTCGTGTCTTGGTTTTTTAAAAGGAATTTTTTCTATGTCCTGAATAGTATTAATGTGTCAGTTATATGTGCTACAAAGATCTCCCAATCTGTGGACCTTTTTTCCCTTTTACTTAGAGTGTTTTTTCACATTGAAGTTTATTTTTGGAATGTTCTCAAACGTAGCATTTTTTCTTTTATCTTTTATGGTTTTGTGTTTATTTAAAAATTCCCTCTTACTTTGATACCATATAGATCTATTATATTTTACCCTAAAAATTACTAAGTTAATTCTCGATGTTTAGGGCTTACTCCATTTGTGTGTGCACCCCTGCATGTGTATGCCACGGGGGGAAAGATCTAGACACATTTTTTATCACGTATCGCTAATTTTCATTATCATTTTATTGAACAGTCAGTCCATCATTTTCCCTGTGATATGTAACACATCTCTGTCGTATATCAAACTCCCTTATACTTAATAGCCTGTTTCTAATTGAGCAAATGAGAGTGAAATATCTCAACTATATGATAAGTGTGTGTTTAACCTTCGAAGAGGCTATTGAACAGACTTCTATGGTGGTTGTACAATTTTGCGTTTCCACCAGCAATGTATGAGCGTTTCAGTTGCTCTATCCTTACCAGCATTTGGTATGATCAGTTTCTATTTATGAATTTTTAATATTTGCCATTCTAATATGTAGTAGTATCTCATTGTGCTTCATGTGTTTGTTTGCCATCTGTATATCGTTTTTGAAGATATGTCTGTTCAAATTTTTGTCCACTCTTTTATCGGTCAGTGTGTTTCATTATTGTTGACTTTTGCGATTTCTTTATATATTCTGGATACAAGCCCTTGGTCAGATATGTGACTTACAAATACTGTCTCTCGGTTGGTGGTTAGCTCTTCATTCTACTAGCCAACTCATCAAAATTGTTCATTATGATAAAGTCCACATTTATCACTTTTCTCTCTTTTACTGGTTGTGTCTATAGTTTTGTGTCCACAAATTCTTTGCCTAACCCAACCAAGCTTAAAAGACTTGTTTCCTATGTTATGTTTAAAAATTTTAGGGGCGCCTGGGTGGCTCGGTTGGTTAAGTGTCCGACTTCAGCTCAGGTCACGATCTCGCGGTCCGTGAGTTCGAGCCCCGCGTCGGGCTCTGGGCTGATGGCTCAGAGCCTGGAGCCTGCTTCACATTCTGTGTCTCCCTCTCTCTGACCCTCCCCCGTTCATGCTCTGTCTGTCTCTGTCTCTCTCTGTCTCAAAAATAAATAAACGTTAAAAAAAAATTAAAAAAAAATAAAAATTTTATAGTTGTCCACTTTACATTTAGACCTATGACCCATTTCGATTTAATTTTTGTAATGGGGCATGAGGAAGAGGTTGATGTTCCGTTTCTTGAATATGAATGTCCAACTATTTCAAAACGTGTTGAAAAGGCTATTCTTTCCCATTAACTGTCTTTACCCCTTTGTCAACACAATTAGGCATATTTGTGTGGGTCTATTTTGATAGTACACTGTTTGATAACTTAGCTTTATGTAGATGATGAAATTACATAGTGTGAACCCTCCAACCTTTGCTTTGTCAAAATTGTTTCAACTTTTCTAATTCCTTTGTGTTTCCACATACATTTTAGATTCACTTATTAGCTGCAAAAATGCTAGTGGGGTTTTGATTGGGATCGTGTTGATTCATAGATTAATTTCAGGGAAATTTTCATATCAATAATACCATGTCTTCCAAAACATAAGCATGACATATCTCTGTATTTTACATAGGTTTTCTTTGATTTTTTGTATCTGTGTTTCATGGTTTTGAGCATGCAGATTCTGCACATATTTTGTTAGGTTTATATCTAAGTCTAAATGGCACAGATTTTAAATTTGTGCCTCCAAATGTTCATGTCTAGTATACAGAAACATTGAATTGCACTGAATTTATACATTTATTTGGACAGCATTATCGTCTTTAAGATGCTTAAACTTTTAATTGACTTATATGAAATATCTCTCCTTTTATCTATGTATACTTTTATCTATTTCAGTACTTTTTCTCCTAGTTATAATGTTGTGACAATTGTATCCTAATAAAATTTTATTTGTAATTCTTTTGTTGCATAGAAATGCTATTACATTTTATATTTTATTCTTGTACTCATAATGTTGCTAAACTCTGTAAGTCAGTGCTGTTCAATAGAAATGTAATATGAACCACGTAAATAATTTAAAATCTTCTGGTAGCCACACTCAAACACAGGGGAAAAAAAAACTCAGGTGAAATTAAGTTTAGTAATGCACAGTAAAACCTTGGTTTGCGAGCAGAAATTGTTCTGTACCCATGCTTATAATCCAAAGCATTGTATATCAAAGCGAATTTCAAGAACCATTGGCTCAGTTGTGATCATGTGATGTTTAGCATCACGTACTATTCGTATTGCAAGACATCACTGTTTATCAAGTTAAAATTTATTAGAAATGTTTTTGTCTTATAGAACACTCGCAGAACAAGTTACTCATAATCCAAGGTTTTGCTGTATTCTATTTAATGCAATATATCCAAAATATTATCACTTTTAACATATACCAATATGCAAATTAAGAATGAGATATTTTCTTCTTTTTTATACTAAGTCACCAAAATCTGGTGTGTATTTTATATTCAAAGGAGATCTCAAATTGGATGATTCATTTCCAATGGTTAAAGTGAAATATAGCTTTTCTAAAGCAATAAATTCTACCAAAACAATGTCACTGGATGAAAAGCTACTTTGTATTGCTTCAGTTTGAAAATGTATATGTAAATTAATTAAAATTAAATTAAAAATTCAGTTTCACAGCCACACTAGTCTCATTTCAGGTGCTTGATAGACACACAAAGCAAGGGGCTGCCTAATTGGACAGTGTAGGTGTAATTAGTCCTGGTGTTTTTCATTTCTCTCTATAACATTTTGACCATATTTTAACATTTTTCTCACTTCTATTTTCTTCAAGTATATTCCATTGTTCATTTTTTTCCAACTGGATGATTATTTCATTAACTTTTAATTTTCCTTTCGTGTTAGTATAATCAATATAAGAAGATTATAATTTTTTTCAAAGTATTGCTTTACATGTATCTCATTGTCATTCAGGTTTACATTTGTTCTCTTCCATTTTCATATTTTCCATGACTCATGAATAATTTAGGGGTGCTTTTCCAAATTTCCAAATGTATGAGAGGACTTAGTAATATTTTCATTATTTTAGTTTTATTGCATCACAGAGAACTTAGCTGATATGTAGTTTGGTATTTATAGAAACTTCATTTGTGGTCTAGTATGTTCTAGCTATGTTTCTACGGTCAAGCTGTAAATTTATTTACTATCTTCACTGATTTTTAGTCAGCATGGTCTCTCAATTACTAAAAGACATCCTTTCTACAAGCTGCTGCTATAATTGCTACTTTGCCAGCTACTTTGTAATTTTAGGAATTCTTGAATATATTTGAGACTATATTTTAGAGAGCACATAGTTCAGAATCATTCTTATCTTTTACAGAGATATCTATCTATCTATCTTTGTATCTATCATCTGTCTATCCATCCATCCACCTCTCCATCCATCCACCCATCATCCATCCATCCATCCATCCATCCATTTGCTCTGTTGTTTAGTAGGTCTTTTGTTTTGCCTGATAAACCTTCCTTGATTTATTTTCCTTTAAATATATGTGTCTTTACACCTGTTTGTTGTTTAAACATTTTTTTAAATGTTTATTTTTGAGAGAGAGAAAGAGGGACAGAGTATGAGCAGGGGAAGGGCAGAGAGAGAGAGAGGGAGATACAGAATCCAAAGCAGGCTCCAGGCTCTGAGCTGTCAGCACAGAGCCCGATGTAGGGCTCGAACTCACAAACCACAAGATCATGACCTGAGCTGAAGTTGGATGTTTAACCGACTGAGCCACCCAGGTGCCCCAACACCCATTGGTTGTTTAAAGTATTTCTTTTTTATGGTACGAGGAAGATTACTTCCCCCAAAGCAAGCCCTGCAACTCAGATTTGGGTGCAGCTATTTTATTTGGGGATTGAGGCCAGGAAGCTTAAATGAGAAAATGGGGAGGTGAGATGAGAAGAAAGACAATGAACTTTGTGCAAATAAAGAGTAGAGAACTGAGGTTCAGTTGCCTTGAGGACTCTCTGAGAAACCTTCTGGGGGGCTGGGCAGTTTGTACAATGACTCTGTGCCTTTGAGGGTTGCCCTGAATGTTATATCCCTCATACATCCTGATTGATCCTCTGTGGAAGGAAGCTTACAAAAGCCCTCAAACAGGGGAGAAGGGAACAGGTGTTTGACAGGTGGGGAGTTCTCTGGGTCAGGTGATCGACAATAGCTGTGGAGGAACTCAGGTAGAAGGTGGGCTGGGCATTGACAGTGCCCAGAGTTAATTTAACAATATCTGTGTTCAATTTTTAAAATGCAATCTGACAGTCACTGTTTTTCGGCTATTGGTTTTTGTCTGTTTAGATTTATTTGGATTTTTTTCCCCACTACTTATTTTTATGCTATTAATTAGTTACATTTTTCTTGGCTTCCTTTTTTCCCCTTTCCTCCTAATATTTATTAAATGTATTGAATTTTGTTTATGCTCATTTTTCTCCTACTACTGGTTTTGAAAATAAAAGTTTTGTTTGTATTTTTAATGGCTACCCTTAAAATTTGAATAGAAGATATTAACCTGAAGTTATTTATCTCTAACTTGTTCAAGATAATAAAAGAAACTAGATCACTTTTTCTTCAACCCACCCCCTCGTACCTACCATATGTGGTAATTATTGGGCGGTATATTAATGTGCATTTTGTTTTTATTGTATCATGTTTAGGTATTTTTTATGTAGTTAATGCTTGCTTACTAATTTATTTGTTTGCCATTGTTTCTTTGGATAAAATGATTTATTTTTCTCTTACTCTTCAAAAATTATGGGTTTGATGCAAACTCTTGCTCAACAATTTTCTGTAAATGTTATCAAGATATTGTTCCCTTGTTATGTAGCTTCTATTCTCTACCATCGAATTTTTGTCCTTTTGTAGATAATTTGCTCTTTCTTCTGTTGGGTTTTAAATTTGCTACTCTTTTTTCATATTCTTTGGTTTCACAATAATGTGTTTGGGTGAGGATTGATTTTTGTTTATGCCGCTCCACAGCCATTGGGCACACACTTTCAATCTGAAGACTTATGTCTTTCATCATTTCCAAAAAAAATTTCAGCCATTATCTCCTTGCATTCTGTCTCTCTTTTCTTTTGGAACTTACGTTATTCATATGTTGCAATTCCTCATTTTATCTAATATATTTCTTTGTCACCTGTTAATATTGTCTATCTTTGTGATTTTCAGTCCTTTGTACTGTGTAATTTCCTGAGATACATATTCCAGTTCACATATTCTCTCAGCTATTTCTAATCTGTTCTTTAACTTATGCACTGAGTTTTTAATTTCAGTGATTATATTTTTTATTTCTATGACTTCTAATTGGCTTATTTCTAATGTCTTACTTCTAGACTAAGCAACTTGACAATTGGATTTTATAGCTTAATTACAGTTGACTCTTGAACAACACAGGTTTAAACCATGTGGGTCCACTTATGTGTGGATTTGTTTTCAATAAATACCATATAGTAGTGTAAATATATTTTCCTTATGATTTTCTTAATAACCTTTTTCTCTATCTTACTTTATTGTAAGAATATAGAATATGATTCATGTACAAAATACGTGTGACTGTTTATGTTATTGGTAAGGCTTCTGACCAACAGTAGGCTACCAGTAGTTAAGTTTTGGGGGAGTTAAATGTTATGCATGGAGGGGCACCTCGGTGGCTCAGTTGGTTAATTGGCTTCGACTCGGGTCATGATCTCACAGTTCAGGGGCTCAAGCCCCTGTGTCATTGGGCTCTGTGCTGACAGCTCAGAGCCTGGAACCTGCTTTGGATTCTGTGTCTCCCTCTCTCTGCCCCTCTCCCACTTACACTCTGTCTCTCTCTCTCTCAAAAATAAATAAACATTAAAAATTAATAAAAGTTATGCATGGAATTGTGACTGCACAGGGGTTGATACTTGTAACCCCTACATTGTCCAAGAGCCAAATATACTTTACTTTATAAAATTTACTTTCTGGTTGTTGTTTTATCATCTAAAGTCCTTGCGCTCCTAATCCTCCTTAGTCTTGCAAATGTTGGAGCAGTTTTTTGTGTTTGGTGATTTTCACTGTGACCACATCTTTTAGGTGGGGCTTATTATTTCCATAACAATCCTTTGGGCCTGAGTTTTGGAAGGCTCTAGTTTTGGCTAATGACCAAATTTTGTATGAATTTTTAGCTTGAAGTTTCCCAGGCCATGTGGTAATATCTGACCATGAAGAAAGTGAATGTGGGTTTGCATTTCCAAGAGGCTTTCGGTTCGTGTGCATTGCTTTTGCAGCAGAGGCTAGGCAAAGACAGATCACTTTTCTTCTTTCTTGTTCTTTTCCTCTGCCTATTGGCAGATTTTCCCCCTTGTCTTCTCTTCCTTGTCTGTCTCCAAGGATCCCAGTTTTACGAGCTAACTTCTTTTCTAGCTTCCTTTTTTACATACATTCATTCAGTCATTACGTGGATATTAACATCCAGCCCCTCGGGGACCAAGACAGAAGCCTCCCCACAGAGTTCACCCAGGTCCTACCACTTTGGCTTTTAATTCCTCTTTTTCCCCACCCCCCCAACCTCTAGAGATCACCTTCTAATTCCTGAAAGCCAACTAAGCATTCAGAAGACTTTTGGTTCTCTTTTATCCATTATTTCTAAGAATTTGTGTTGGGAGAGCCTTCAGACTTAGTCAGTCATATTGTTGGAACTGGAAATCCTGTAGGAATTCTTTTGAAACAGATTTCAGAACACTTTCATGATCTGTAGACTAAATAATCTTATTAGTGAATAGTCACATATTACATGCCCAAAGTTGCAGAGGTTCAAATAACAGCCCATAGGGACAATATCACTAGATTTTCCTTTGCCTTAAAATTTGAAATAGGGTTTTATGAGACTAAAGTGAGCAGAACATGTATTTTTCCACTGTACGTTATGCAATACTGTCACATTATACAGAACTTGTGACATTAAGTAGACCAAATATAAAAACTCAATATTTGCCCATTTTTCCCTGTGTCCAAAAGTGCTGCTGAATAATTCAGAATCATAACAAATAGAATGAATACATCACATTTTAACTTCTACTTTTAGCCGATCCAGGGTTCTGGGAATTCATGTCTTTCTTTTTGCTTTTTTTTTTTTTTTTTTTTTTTTTTCTGTGTGTACCCTTTCTGAGATAACCTGACATGTGGCTGACAATGATTTAAATAGGACTTAATCTGGTCAGCAGAAAAAGGTTGGAGTAGGAACTCGTCTTACTCGAACTCTGAAATCCTATATTTTCTATCTGTGATGGTAATGTGCACACCTGTGGCAGAGGAATGACGTCTCAGGTGCGTGTTTAATTGTCTGAAATGAGGAAAGAAGTCAGAAGTTGCTCATTACATCACATGGAATAATTACCATATAATTGTGTTTTAAACCAGTTCTTGAAGTGACAAAGAAAAGAAGAAAAGCCTTGGAGAGTCGGATGAATTCAACTGTTCATATGTTAAACGTGTTAGTATTGTTGGGGGCAGCGAGATTCTACTGACCTTTCGAGAGGGTCTTCTCTAAAAGAGTCGATCCTGAATAACTGGGGGTTCTCCTATCTGACCTTAGAAGTGTATGTCTGACCAGGAAGGTTTCCCGGGAGGCTTTGGTCAGCTGGCCTGGAAGAGACAAAGTATAGAAATGGGGAAATACGCAGAAAGCTTCTCACCTTGAATAGGAATAGAATTGTGTCAAACACTAGAAAAGCAGTATGGAGAGAACCAAATCAAACTGTGATAAGGCAGGAGCATATAACAGAGGATGGACAGGGTCAGGTACAACTTTTGAACCCTAACATTAAAGTGTATTTGTACCCAAGACAGTTACAAATGCTATATAACTCATAAAATCCTTGAAGGCAAAACTACTTAATTTACTTTTCTGTTCTTCATGTCCAGAAAAGTGCCTTATATACAGCAGTGACTTGTTAAATTTGTTGGATTGAATAAATGATGAGAAATAGTTGGGTAGAGGCAGCGCCCCATTGTACTTAAATGTATTATAGATTTGTATAAATGCACTATTAGATCTCCCTCCCCAGTGCATCTCTTTATTTGTCCATATTTTCAGAGTTGACTAGGATATTCTAATATCACTCAAGAGGGCACATTTTCTACTCTTTTTTCCTCTTCCCATAATTATCTACAACTGGAGAAAGTCTACCTGTTGAAACTTCACAATTTTAAATAGCACCATCTACTTAACAGAAGTGGCCTGCATGGGACGGAGGGTATATTTTCAAACCCGATTCCATGTCACTGACAAATGGATCACATTGATTTAGCACATGTTTCTTTATTTAAGACACCACCTTTATTTTAAGATAACATGAAGGAATAAGGACTGGCAGATATGGTCTGAGCATTGACTAAATAATTGATACAAGACTCTGTATATATGGAAACAATTTTTCTCGTATTCAAAGAGCAGTGCATAGATACTAATCATGTCATCAACCCCTATTTATTGCACTTTAGAGAAACAGGAGACTTTGAACAGGAACTTGTGATTAGTAGGTTACTATACCTGGGACTAAATTTGGTCCTGGTTTCACAAAGGACAAAGCACAATACAGGTTTGGCACAAAAACAATAGAGGAAACCCAAGGGTTAGGATGATATTTATTGAATGGTAATTAAGAAGGCTACAAGTTATTTTGGAAAGACAATTACAATAAATTTTGGATGGAGTCTATCACTTGGATCTCTACGTAAGGGATATTGGGTAACACAATAAACAATGTATGTATTCAGTTATTTTCTTACAGATGCAGAGTCCTTCCAAAAATGGAAGCTCGTGTACATGAACTATAAAAGCTAAAGTTCTAACATGAAATTAACTCAGAGAAGGCATTTTTCTAAAATGTAGGATAATAAAAACGATGTATTTTATTTTTGATGACCAAACTTATTTTAGCAAGAAAGTTTCCATTTGCTCTTTAGTTCAAATATTAGAGTTCTAATCAACTTCAGTATCAAAATGAAGGTCTGATTAAGTGAACTGGTCAGACTAAGGGGAGAGCCTTAGCATTGTTTAATAAAAAGATGTCCATATGCTGTATGTATGTGTGTATGTATGTATTTTTAATTTCAGTATAGTTAACATATAGTGTTATATTACTTTCAGGTGTACAATACGGTGATTTGACATTTGCACACAACACCCAGTGTTCATCATGACAAGTGCACTCTTTCCTACCTATCCCCTACTTAACCCATCCCTCCCCCATCTCCTTTCTGGTAACCACCAGCTTGTTCTCTATATTTAAGCATATGTTTCTTGATTTGTCTCTCTTTCTCTATTTTTCCCTTTGCTCATTTTTTTTTTGTTTCTTAAATTCCACATATGAGTGACATCATATGGTATTTGTTTTTCTCTGACTGACTTCGCTTAGCATAATACTCTCTAGCTCCATCCACGTCTTTGCAAATGGCAAAATTTCATTCTTTTTTCTTTTATGGTTATGTAACATTCCACTATATGTTCTCTTCCATTCATCAATCAATGGACATTTGAAGAAGCCCATATGATTTAGACGCCAGGCGTACAGATGTTGCGAAATGTTTGGACACCACTTTCATTCTTACCTAAAGAGTTGGACCGTAGAAATGGTTATAACTAAGGCCATTATTAATTAAAAAAAAAAAAAAAGAGTTCTGTCTCTTCATGTGCTCAAACAAGTACTCAGAGAAGATGTAGCATTCTGGACACATAGTATACAAGTTTTTAATCTAAAGAATAAATGCAACCACTTGACTTTAGAAAAACTCTAGATCCTTCTAGTGGGTTCAGAGGGGAACGAATCGGCTCATCAGAAACAACGTTGCTTAGCCCTTAGACCCATATGTGGTTAAGTCAGAGGAACCAAAAATCAAATCTACATTCATCATTTATGAGCTGTGGGATCCTGGACAAGGTACTCTTTTAATCCTGACTTTTCTTATCTATAAAATAAAAACAACAGTAGTCCTCAGTCCATGGTGCTGTGTGAGAATTATATACAGTAATGCACTTAGCATACTGCCAGGTCTGAGTTAGGAGCTCAACATCTGTCACTTGTAATTATGAAGTGAAAAAGTAGTCTCACAACTGGGAATGTAACTGAACGAGGTTACCTATTTTTAAAAATCCTGCTCCGTTGGAAAATGTTTGTGAAATAGACTCATTTTATTTTAACACAGAGGACGTCAAAGTGTTATTTCTGACAACAATTACCCACCAGGTCTGGTTATTTGTTCAACTCTAAGCTGTACTTAAGTCCGCTGCATCAGCCTAAGGAGGGATTTGCTACTTTTTAAGGATTGGTATGCTTGGAACCAGTTCATATAAAAAGTTTCATCAAGTTACTTAAAAAAACAAACAAACAAAAGGAAGCAATAAGTCTGCAACCCTTTTCTACTTAATTTAGAAACTCTATGGATGCTAGCTGAGTTTTAAAAAGTTTGGATGCTGGGCAGAGTGGTGTAGGTGGGCACTGTCCTTATGAAGGGCGGGTTTCATGTACTCCGTATAAGGGAAGCTTAGAGGTTCAGGAATATTCCAGTGCTGTGATTAGGTCTGAATCTACTGTTTCATCGGAGGCTGGCAAGCGTGTGTGTGAAAGATGGAGGGGAAAGTAGGAATTTGCTGCACAATTCAGAGTCTGTGCTTTTGTATGGAGTGGTCGTTTGAAAGGCGTCTTAGTCCAGATGGGCTGTTACAACAAACTACTGTAGCCTGGGTGGCTTATAAACAACAGGAGTGTATTTCTTAGGGTTCTAGAGGCTGAGGATTCTAAGATCAAGGTGCCGGCTGATTTGGTGTCTGGTGAGAGCCAGCTTTCTGGTTCAGGGATGGCTATCTTCTCACCATATCTACACATAGTGGAAGAAGACCTGAGAAAGGTCTCTTCATAAGGGCACTAATCCCATATATGAGGGCTCTACACTCATGACCTAATCAGCTCCCAAAGGCCCCATGTCCAAATACCATCCCATTGGGGATTAGGTTTCAACATATGAATTTGGGGGGCGGGGGGAAGCAAACATTCAGTCCATAGCCAAAGGAATATTCTCGGGCAAAGAGTACTAACCCAAATCAGAAAAGGAGATCTTTTTAGGGGACTGACATTCCCAAGAAAAGGAGAGAAGGGGGATCTATATTTATGTTTCTCTTCTTTGGGGCATAAGCTATGGGCAAGACTATCTCCCATATATATGGCCTTTCTGTTTCTTTTTAAAATAATAAAAAGGATGAGTGAGTATGCAATATAGGCAAAATTAAATAGTAAATATCAAAGTAATAACGATAGTAATAATAAAATTGTAACTTAAAAATATTGAGCAACCAGTCAACCAAACAAACACCTTTACTTTAAGGGCACCGAAAAGTGCCCTGGTCCAAATTAAAATGGAAGAACAATCTTTCAGATTCCCTGTGCACCCTGTATGGCAAAGCTGGTTTGTTTACAGCAGCCAGTATGGAGTGAATTCTATTGCCTAGGAGCAGGCTGGGTATTTTATGAGCATCGTTTGTAGTCCTGGCAATAACACCAAGAGGGAGGGAGTTTCAATCCCATTTAACAGATGAGGAACAATGCCATTAAGAGCAGGTGAGAAATACTTCTGTGGTCTCCAACAATTGTCTAGCTTTCTGTTGAGACATAATGTAGTCAAACCCAAAGCTCGCCTTGTACCCCTGAGCCTGGAGGTACATAATTTATATGGGTTTCTTTTCCTCTTATCAACCCGGATGGGAATAGAGTGATCTACAGACTCTCTGTAGACCCCAGGCCTCCCCATGTAGACCAGGGGTTGCCAAAGTAGAGCCCATGGACCAAATCTGGCCTACCTCCTGTTTTTTGTATGGTTTGTGAGAAAAGAATGGTTCTTAAATTTTTAAGACATTCATGTCTTAAAAAAAGTCAAAAGAAGAATGATAGTTTGTCACATGTGAACATTGTATGAAATTCAAGTTTTAGATCCATTAAAAAAAAGTTTCGTTGGAACTCGGTGACTTATTCGCGTATGATTTATGACGGCTTTGGTGCTACCATGACGGTTAACGAATTGCAGCAGAAACCTGATGGCCTGCAAAGCTTAAAAGATTTACTATCTTGTTTCTACAGAAAAGGTGTGTTAAGCCCTGTTGAGGTAGTAAACTCTTTGAGGACAGAAAAAATGTCTCCAACAGACGTTAGACCCTTGGAGTCTAGCACACTACCCACACTGTGAACTCTAAATATAGTTTATGTAAATGGATGCATGAGCGCATAAACAAACAAACGAATAATCTAAAAAGCCTTCAAAAAGTCTTTTTAAAAAAATTTTAGACAGAGGGAATGAGTGCAAGCAGGGAGGGTGCAGGGGGGCAGGGGAGAGAGAGGGGGGGCGGGTCTCAAGCTGGTTCCATGCTCAGCAGAGATCAAGGCGGTGGGGGGGGGGGGGCTTGATCCCATGACCCTGGGATCATGACCTGGACCAAAATCAAGAATCAGACAGTGAACCCAGTCACTCAGGCACTCCAAGGACTGTTTTTTATTTTTTTGTTTTTGTTTTTGTTCTTGTTTTTTTGCAAATTGGCTTTGTAATTTATTTTTGTGAATAGTCTGTAAGACATCTTTCCCAGAAGTACATAGGATTTGCCAGTATCGGACTGGCAGAGTTGATGCGGTATTATCTGAAGCAGAGCCAGAATGTCCCTTGCACATAAATTGAATTCAATTCTGACACTTAGCTACCTGGAGTCAGCACAGACCCCGCAGGTTGAGGACTTGGTCCCAGAAGCCCACCCCCACTTCACATGCCAATCGCAAGTGCAGGCCTCCTGTCCCATACTTCTGACTGACAGGGGTCCCCATGACCCTTCCTTGGGTTGGATAATTTGCTAGAATGGCTCACAGAACTCAGGGAAACACTACTCCCTGTTACTGATGTATTATAAAGGATATAGCTCAGGAAGAACCACACGGAAGGGATGCATAGAGCAAAGTATAGGGAAGGGGCACAGAGCTTCAAGCCCCCATTCAGGTGCACCCCCGTTCGCACCTTGATGTGTCCACCAACCCAGAAGCTCTCACAAACCTGTCACGTAGGGATTTTTACAGAGTTTCTGTTAAGTAGGCATGATTCTTTATGTCATTGGCAGTAGGTGATTGAGCCCCCAGAGGCTGGGGGTGGGAAAGAAAGTTCCAACCCCTTAGTCACATGACTGGTTCCTCAGCAACCAGCCTCCAACCTCCAAGAGTCACCTCATCAGCATAAACCCAGGTGTGGTGGAAAGGGACTTGTTATGAATAACAGAAGATGCTCCACTAACCTTCGTCACTGGAGAAATTCCAAGGGTCTTAGGAGCCAGGGACACAAACCAAATATATATTTCATATTATGTCACAATATCACTATGTGGTGCGGGAAGAAAGGGGGAAAGGGAGGGAAGGAAGAGCTTTGGTCTTTGGGGATTTTGTCAGGTAGGGCATGTGGCGTGTCCAGTGGTCACAGCATGGAAGGACAGCCAGAGATCAGCGGTTGGCCTGTGTCTCATCCAGCGAGACCACCGATGAGCTGTGTACGATGAGCTGTGTTTCTGGCTCTCACCTCAGTACCGCAGGGCACCTTGTCCAGACTTCCACGTTGGGTTTTAGGAGAGCGACCAAAAGAAGGCAAGGAAGAGAAGGGGAGTGAAGGGCATGTTCATGAGAGAAGTCTACAGTGTTTCCAGAATGGGTATTTTTTTTTTTTTTAACCTGGGTTTCTTCTAATGACTCATCTTTAAAGTCCTGATTTGTCTCCCGGAGCTTCGAACCAGCTGTCTGCACCCGAGTGCTTTGACGCATTATTGTACCATACACCGGGTTGCTCATTTAATCAGCCGTGGCGCTGCTCTTCACATAGAGCATGTCACATTTGACAGATTTATCACAAGACTGTGGGCTCTATTTTCCGCAGCGCTGTGGAACCCTATCCCATTAGTGATAGCAGGAGTAATGTTTATGCATGAAGAGAGACTATTCGATTGGGCAATTGTAGCCCTCCACTGCAGCCCTGAGCACAGCCCCCACTTATCAAGTGGGGCTAATAGGGGATATTCATATGCACTGGAGAATCAATTCTCTGTACATGGACCTCTACTACAAAAATAATTGCTACTCACTGGTGGTAAAGATCTCAGCAGTGTCAGGGCCTTAATGGTGAGATTAATGCTTTGCCGCTCCCAGACTGGGCCATTGCTCTACAAAAAAAAAAAAAAAAAAAAAATCCTGGCTTGAGAGCCTGATGAGATGCTTTTTAGGTGAAATCTGGAGCTGTGCTGATTTGCTATGCTATGTGGGTGAACCTGTTCTCTCCATGGGCTCTAATGAATTGAAGCAACCAATGAATGGCTTGGGGTCCAGTACCAGGTTCTGCTGACTAAATATACACATAACTGTGGACCAGCTGCTTGTTGCTTTCTGAGCCTTGGTGTCTTCAGCTTTAAAATAAAGAAATGCATGAGATGGTTTCTAAGTATTTTGCTTATCTTCTATTATACAAGTATCCTGCTGTACCAACAAGACATTTAATTTTTGTTTTGTTTTGTTTTTCCCCTGCCAGATTGTCATCTCATCTCTCATTCTAACTCCAGAGTCTAGTGCAGCTCTTGGTACATATCGTAGGACTTCAATAGATGTTTTGGTATTGAAAATACAATTTTGTGATTCTGTCACTATAAATTATTTGTATACTGATTGGATAGCAATGCAGTTCCTTGGATGTTATATTTATTATTCCTCTTCATATCAGCAAAATTTAGAAACAAAATTAATAGAAATGAGTTTATTGCAATAGTATCATTGACCTTAGGTTGCTTTATCATATTATGAAGTATTTAATGAAGGTGTACCGAGCACTTGGTGGTGGCAAAAATGGAGAATTCAGAGATGAACTTGACTGATTGATAGATAGAGCTTACGTTACTCTGAAGGATCAGTACATTTGGCGAACAGACAGAGGAAAAAAAATTGTAGATGAGAAGAAAATAAACGGCTACAAAGCAGGAACAGTGTTGAGATTCTGTAGAACCACAGAGTGACGTGTTGATTGTAACCAGCGTTGTAGATGGAGAATTGAGGGAAATAAGGTTAAGTGTGGTGGCCAAGGTTTGGTCGAGACCCAGATACTCTTTAGACTGTATCTTAGATGATACTCTTTAGAGTAACGACCAGGTAGCCGCAAGAATTAATTAATGGTCCTTTCTGAAAATCAGAATGTCATAGTGAAAGTGGGTTTAGGGAAAAGATGATTTATTAATTTTTTTAAATTTTATTTTAATGTTTATTTATTTTTGAGAGAGACAGAGAGAGACAGAGCATGAGTAGGGGAGGGGCAGAGAGAGAAGGAGACACAAATCCAAAGCTAAGCTGTCAGCACAGAGCCCGACACAGGGCTCAAACCCATGAACCGTGAGATCATGACTTGAGCCAAAGTCGGACGCTTAACTGAGCCACCTACGCGCCCTGAGAAAAGATACTTTAAAATATTCACTTGATTCAGGAAACAGGTGGACCTGATACTCTTCTCTCTCTCTTTTTTTTTTTAAGTTTATTTATTTATTTTGAAAGAGAGAGAGACAAAGAGGGTGAGAGGCAGAGATAGGATCTCAAGCAGGCTCCATGCTGTCAGCCTAATGTGGGGCTCAAACTCATGAACCGCGAGATCATGACCAGAGCCAAAATCAAGAGTTGGATGCTTAACTGACTGAGCCACCCAGACA
Organism: Panthera tigris; assembly: GCF_018350195.1. NCBI lineage: Eukaryota > Metazoa > Chordata > Mammalia > Carnivora > Felidae > Panthera > Panthera tigris. Next base: position 9,961,638 of record NC_056664.1, read on the forward strand.
CCCTGATACCTGTCTTTTTGACAGAAAGTTCCGCTTCCACCCACTGTAGAACAGCTGCGCACAATTGACACTCCCAACTTTGGTTATTGAGTGGTACATTTCGAAAAAAATATCTTCATTCTGACACCATTTCATCATCTGAGTCACTTTTACCCTCTCTTGTGTACTCTTGGCATTTTGTGCAGTGTTTGCTTTTGGTGATGGTTAGTTTTACCTGTCAACTTATCTGTGATATCCGAATGTTTGGCGAACATCAGTCTGGATGTTGCTGTGAGGTCATTTTTAGATATGATTCACATTTAAATCAATAAACTTCAAGTACAGCAGATTACCTTCCATAATGTGGTGAGCCTCATCCAATCAGTGGAAGGGTTCAGGAGAAAAAGACTGAGGTCTCCCGAAGAAGAAGGAATTCTGGAGGAAGACTGCCTTAGGACTCTAGATGCAATATCACTTCTTCCCTGGCTCTCCAATCTGACCACACTCTCTGCAGAGTTTGAATTTTCCAGTCCCCATAGTAGGATGAATTGATTTTTTAAAATCGCTAGATAGGGGCGCCGGGGTGGCTCAGTCGGTTAAGCGTCCGACTTCGGCTCAGGTCGTGATCTCGCGGTCCATGAGTTAGAGAGCCCCGCGTTGGGCTCTGTGCTGACAGCTCGGAGCCTGGAGCCTGTTTCAGATTCTGTGTCTCCCTCTCTCTGCCCCTCCCCCGTTCATGCTCTGTCTCTCTCTGTCTCAAAAATAAATAAACATTAAGAAATAAAATAAAATCTCTAGATAGATAGATAGATAGATGATACATAGATACATAGATACATAGACACACACACACACACACACACACACACACACATCCTATTGATTCTCTTTCTCTGGGGAAGACTGACTAATTCACTTGGCTTTTCATACTAAAGTTGCTCTGAAGTGATAGTTTTAAAATCCAGTTGATGAACCCAGAAGGAGTCGTAGTCTTCTGTCTTGATCCCAATCACCCTGTCTTCCCTGCCTTTGACCTTCAACTGCTTGATGAAAGACTGTATATTTCTCATTTTCACTCATGAGTCCAAGAGAAACAAATTTATGTATTTTGAGCCCTTAGGATAAATGGGTTGGAAACATCCCTATCATGAAAGATGCTCACCCCACTTTCATGGCACCCAAAGAGACCCCGTGCTTCCTGTGAAGCACCAGATATCATTGTTACTCGGTGAGTTACGACTGCCTTCTTCTCTTTCTTCTTTTTGTTCTCTTTTCTGAAAACAAAATTTTGACTTATTTTCACTCCCTCTGTTCCTTCTTCCTCTGACCTCACCCTAGAATCTACCCCTTCCAGAGATGGAAAAGGAAGATGGATACGGTTGGCAAATGTTTTATTTGTTTTCTTTATTTCATAGAAAGCTTAATTTCACTGGAATAAGAGTAAAGCCCCATTTGTGGAGTCAGCTCCAGAGTAATCTTCTATCCGTTGACAGTAGTGAGAGCAGAGAGTAAGCGTGCTGAGTAAGAGCCGCTGGCTGCGTTTGTCAACACTGGGCGGAAGTTCTTCTCTACTTCCACTGTTTTGACTACGGTCATGCTGCTCTGTCTTTGAGCATAGAAACTCATTTCCTTGGACCTCGCGTAGAGCCACGTGCCTGGTCCTGGATCAAGGGGGATTACTGGGGAGTAGAATACACTTTAGGTTTTTGCTTGTCATCTGATTAGGTTCTATTTTGTCCTATCCTTTTGCAATTTTGCAATTAATGTATGGTCACTGCCAAAAAAAAAAAAAAAAAAAAGAAAAACCCTGAAAAATGTAACAATGTCAGCCATCATTTAACAGCATATAAATCATGATTGTTAATAGTTATAGTATGTTTTTCTTCTATTCCTTGTGTGTGTTTGTGTGTGTGTGTGTGTGTGTGTGTGTGTGACAGAGAGAGAGAGAGACAGAGAGAGATAGAGAAAGAAGAGAAGAAGAAGAAGAAGAAGAAGAAGAAGAAGAAGAAGAAAGAAAATAAAGAAAGAAAAAGAAAGAAAGAAAGAAAGAAAGAAAGAAAGAAAGAAAGAGAAAGAAAGAAAAAGGAAGGAAGGAAGGAAGGAAGGAAGGAAGGAAGGAAGGAAAGGTCTGAATTACTCTTCAGCTAAAAGTCAACTCACATTTCTTAATACTGGGTACAATCAAATTTCGTCTGGCTCTGTTCTCATTCATTGGGGCTGAAATCCAGTCTTAGTTATTTTCAGCCTCTTCTCTCTCTTTCCTTAGGCTGGCACAGAACAGCAACATCCTGCCATCCAGGAAATCAGGAAGAGCCTCCGTTCTTCAGTTTATTTAGAGACCGTGCTCCCCTCTGCCTCTTGCCCTGTCCCACCCCCGGACCTGCTATGGTTTTCAGACCCGTGGAGCTTAATACCCCCAGTGGCCTCCCACATACCCCATGCAAAGGCCCCTCCACCTGCGGCTTGCTCTTCCATTAGACTTGAACTTGCAACCTACACTCCCTCCCTGGACGTATTGTCAACCTTCTCATGCTTTTCTCAAAATTCTGAAGAACCTCCCACTCTTCCAGCCCTTCAGAGCGGACACCCTGGCTCTGACCCTCGTAAATACTCAAGCGTTCTTTCTCGCTTGTTTGTATCACGACATTCGAAGGCTCACCTGGGCAACTCCATGTTTAAGATGGCCAGGTCCCAGGTCCTCGGACCAGCCACAGAGCATTTAGCTTCCCAGGAGCTCAGAAGCTCCAGTCTTGACATTTAATCTCTGGAAACCATCCCCAAGGATATACAGTACGCTGCCTCTAAGAGCAGCAGAAGATAGTGAACTTGAATCTTCATATACTATTGCATTAAATGCCAACACTTTGAAAAACATACAAGCAAAAGCAGTATCAGAATGATGGTATAAATACAAGGTTATAACCCTCTCTCTTTTTAACTAACATCATGATCCTTTTCCCATGCAACTTTTTTTTTTCAATTTGCATTGGATAAAATAAGTGGGCAGTTGTTTAGGATGGTTGCTGGCATATGTGTAACCAACTTTCACTCTTAAGTTGGGTTGTCTCAAGTACTTCATAAAGAAATGATACAACTCCCTTTTGTAGGGCACCCTGACCTACTGACAACTGGGAAGATCAGGTTTCCTATTTTTTTTTTTTTAAGTTTAGAGAAAGAGAGACAGCACATGAGCAGGGGAGAGGGACAGAGGAAGAGAAATTTTTTTTAGTGTTTATTTTTGAGAGAGAGAGAGAGGGCATGAGTGGGGGAGGAGCAGAGAGAGAGGGGGACACAGAATCCGAAGCAGGCTCCAGACTCCGAGCTGTCAGCACAGAGCCCGATGTGGGGCTGGAACTCACAAACTGTGAGATCATGACCTGAGCCAAGTTGGATGCTTCACCGCCCTGGGAGAGAGAAAATCTTAAGCAGGCTCCACACTGAGCCACAACTCTGGGATCATGACCTGAGGTGAAATCAAGAGTCAGATGCTCAACCAACTGAGCCACCCAGAAATGGGTTTCCTGTTTCTGAACACTGAATCAAGGGTTCAGAACATTTGCCTTGAGCTTTGCTTAACCAACTATGTTGTGTCTGATGAGCCTAACTGTTCACAAACAGAAGTTGTACCAAAATAGTTTCTATTTGTGTTTTCTTTCTCACTCTACAATTTCTGTGGTGGATAGAGATGTCTATCCATTCTTGACTGCTCCCCTTTGAGAGTGAAACTGCTTTTCTCCACTCTAGAATCTCAAAGGTGCTGTGACGGCTTAACCAGTTGAATATGGCCGATATCAGACCGTGGCAATTCTGAGTCAGGTTTTGTGAGGGCTGACAGCTTTCATTTATTGTCTCTGGGGATGCTTGCTCTGGGATACTGCCTCTCAGAACCCAGCCCCCGTGCTGTGGGATGCTTGAGTCGCTGGGAGAGGTTCTCTGTAGATGTTCTAGTCAGCTGACCATCTGAGCTCCCAGCTAAAAACCAGCGTCTTGGGGCCAGCCATGGGAGCCCTCCTGGTGGTTCCAGATCAACCGAGTTCTCAGACCACTACAGGTCCAGCCAATATCGGAACTGCCTAATCAACATATAGAATCTCAAATAATAATGAAAAATTTGTTTTTTTGAAGTCAGGAGCTTTTGGGACACCTGGATGGCTCAGTTGGTTAAGCCCCCAACGTTGGCTCAGGTCATGATCTCGTGGTTCTTGGGTTCAAGCCCCGTGTAGGGCTCTGTGCTGACAGCTGGGAGCCTGGAGCCTGCTTTGGATTCTGTGTCTCCTTCTCTGCCCCTCCCCCACTCACACATACTCTCTCTCTCTCTCTGTCTCTCTCTGTCTCTCTCTCTCAAACATAAATAAACGTTAGAAAAAATAAAGAATGGCAGGTAAAAGATGCTAAATGAATTTCAAATCCCACCCTCCTCCTTGGATAGTGTGACAGATTGACTTTTCCTAAGATGGCCATGACATCTCCCATCCCTCAGGCTCTTCAGCAATGTGACCTTGCCACTCCCCCATCAAAGACAAAGTCTTTTGCTCTTCCTTTGAAACTGGGCTGGCCTTTGGGACTCACTTGCAAGGAACAGGATTTACTGGAAGAGATACTATATGATCTGAGGCTGGGCCAGAAAAGGCCGAGCAATGTCTCCTTGATCTCCTGTTTACCGGATGTTCCATCTCAGAGGGCTTTTTCTGAGGCCCAGGGGCCATGCTGGGGTAAGACTGGGCCACGTGGAGAGACGATCTGCAGGCATGCTAGTCAGCAGCCCTAGCTGAGCTCAGGCATCAGTTATGTGAGTGAAGAAGATTCCAGATGAGTCCAGCCCCCAACGATTGAGTCACTCTCAACCCACTTGAGTCTTCAAGCAGAGACCCAGGATGCCTCGGAGCAGAGACAAGCCTTCCCCAGTGTGCTCTGCTCAAAATCCTGACCTACAGACTCCGTGGCCATGAGAACGTGGTCACTATTTTTATGCCACTATTTTTATTTTAGGTTTGGAGAGTGCTTCGTTATATAGCAGTAGATAGTTAGAACAAATGGGTTCTGAGAAAGAACTACTTTTCAATGAATAATATTATTTTCGAATAGTGTCTGTGGTGAGATTCCAGTATTCTTGGACACAGGTCTTTCTGTTAACTCGGAAACTGAGAGAACACGTAGTTACTAACTGCTTTCTGAATTCAAATCACAGGGTTTGGGGAGCTCATCCCTGACTGAAATACTTCTCCACATTTCTAAAATGATGGGTCTACTTTCTTGAAGAATATTTTATTACTTATGGAGAGGATTACTTCTCTTCATCCAGATTTAGTGCAAATGGAAATGTTGGAAAGAAGTGATTTGTTTGATACTCATATCATACATCTGTGAGATACATTTTATTTATTTATTTGTTTAAAAATTTTTTTTTTAGTGTTTATTTTTGAGACAGAGAGAGACAGAGCATGAACAGGGGAGGGTCAGAGAGAGAGGGAGACACAGAATCTGAAGCAGGCTCCAGGCTCCGAGCTGTCAGCACAGAGCCCGACGCGGGGCTCGAACCCACAAACGGTGAGATCATGACCTGAGCCTAAGTCAGAAGCTCAACTGACTGAGCCACCCAGGAGCCCCTTATTTATTTGTTTTTTAATGTTTATTTATTTTCAGAGAGAGAGAGAAAGTGGGGGAGGGGCAGACAGAGAAAGAGAGAGAGAGAGAGGGAGGGAGAGAATTTCAAGCAGACTCCATGCTGTTAGCGCAGGGCCTGACGCGGGGCTCAGTCTTGTGAACTGTGAGAACATGACCTGAGCTGAAATCAAGAGTCGGGCACTTAATCAAATGAGTCACCCAGGTATCCTGAGACACAATATTTTAGTAATTAATCAGTGGGAGAGAATACCTTGGCATATCCAGAGACACTGGCTACCTCAAACATGATGTGTTTCGTGACTTTTAATTACCAGTTATCATTTGTAGGAATAGTTTGCTTCTATGAGGAGGAGTTGGACAAAAACACATCATCACACTGTATGATTCTCCCCCACTTTAGTTATTTGTCCCATCGTACCACTTGTTAACAATTAGGCCATGTACGGTTCTTAGATTGGCAACTTGAAAATTATCTAAGGAAGATACTCTTTTTAATTATGTGACTGAGAAGCACTTTTTTTTCTTTTTTTTTTTGCTATTTTTCTATCTTGCAGTAATGGAGAAATCATTAAAAATTGGAACACAGTTCCTTTCAATTTAGAGGGGGAATAAGAGCCTGCGTTAATATCCAAAACATTTCCTTTCTTAGACTGTAGTCTTGACAGGCGAGATAATGAAATCTGAGTCTCTGTGGTAGTAAAATAGGTGACATGGAGGGAAAACAAAGAGGTTCAACAAATGGTTAATGCACGGCTGCCAATTCCGTCTCAGCCAGGACTGAGTACAGGTCCTAAGAAAGTGAGGGGACTGTGGGTAAAGAAAGGGAAAGAGTGGCACTGGAGGGGACACAATGTATGCCAGGCTGATGTTGCCCCTCTTGAAAGCCCAGTGCTGCTCATCCTAGACCAGGAGGAAAGGAAAAAAAAACTCCAATATTGCCTATCTGGAATCTGAGAATTCTGGCAGTGAGAGCCTATTGCCTGCACAGAAGTCCTGCTTCCGGATCCCCAACTTTCTGATTCTTTGCAACGCTGCCGGGACAAAAGGATTAGATGGGCAAGAGGAAAGCACAAGTGGCCATAGATCCCAGATCCAGGAAGTCTTTCCAGGTCTCAGACTTCCTGGCCTCATTCTGGTCGCTTCCTGTCCCAATCCTCAGATTTCTCTGTCACTTCCTGTCAGGCTCTTTGCTCGGCCGCTAATAATACGCTTTTGTAGGAACCTCTCAGATTTTACCTAAGTTGCCTAACTGCAAATTTTTTTAAAAGATGGATATATGGGGCACCTGGGTGGTTCAGGAGGTTAAGCATCTGACTCTTGATTTTGGCTCAGGTCACGATCTCACGGTTCATGAGTTCAAGCCCTGCATTGGGCTGGGCTCTGCCCTGCAAGCGTGGAGTCCGCTTGGGATTCTCTCTCTCTTTCTCTCTCTGCCCCTCCCCATGAGTGCATGTGCGCACTCTCTCTTCCTCAACATAAATAAATGAACTTTAAAAAAAAAAAAAGAGATGGCTATGGAAAGTTACTTCCTCAATTGTCCCTTCTATGCCTTGTTCAGGTAGTTCATTAAACTCTGTCAGCTTTTTTTGAATGAAGGGTGTTCCCTGAGGCAAGAAAAGTTCAGTCAACTTAGGATTTTGGCCCTTCCACCATGAAAGCAAGTTGGAATATATTTATACTTCTCTATGTTCTTTTGGGGATATGTGCGCATAGTAAAAATAATCAAAAACCAAATCAAATATTCTCAGGAATGTTTTTTTTAATAAAAAATTAAAAGTCTTCCTTTAACATTACATTTGGATTTCTTTTGAGGAGATAATACACGCCTAAGTATTGGTATGTGAGAGCGCGTGTTTGCAGTTACTTTTGTTCCATTAAACATTTCTTTCTGAGCTTGCTTGTCAGTTCAGTCACCAAGCTTCACTAAGCTTTGCTAATTTTGTGAAATTTGGAATAGTGTTTTGCCACGTTAGAGATAATCCCTGAAAGCTTCCTTCTTGCAGATGGCAATAAATCATTCTCTCCACTAAAAGCCTCGATGTCATTTGAAATTTATTACACAGAGTAGGTAGTGGACTTAAAAGCCATTTCACGTGTCTTATTACTTCAATCATCTAATTTATGGGTTTCAGCCACCATTGCAGTTGGAAAAAGTATTTTCCTTCCCCTGATCAATATGAGTATGGTTTTGCATTCATTCCCACTAACCCTCTTTGCCCGATTTCACCCACTATCTCTCTTGGATTTTATGGCTTCTGCGGCCATTGTTCAGTTTCCATTATTCAAGGTAAGGCAGGTCTAAAATGGAAAGGAAGTGCCAACAAGGCGATGTAGATTGACTAAGCTTTACCAGCTCTTAGCTGCACTTGTCAAAAGATATCTTAGTTATTATTAGTTGAGCAAGCTGCCCTAGGGAAGAGGAAGCTGTCAAAAACTCCTGTGTTTAATATGTACCTCTCTGGCTTCGTGGAGAGAAAAATAGGAAGAAAGCTGATTAAACACTGATGAGGTAAGCCTCAGTAACACACTTAACACAAAGAATGATAAGGAATTGCTACTCTTTATTTTGCCATATTGGAGACAGATCTCTTTTCCTTCCGCAATAAATAATCTCTATTCCCATACGCCAGGCATTGTCATCCCTGTGATGAAAGATAGTATTAGTGGATTAATAAAATGAAGAGGGATATAGAACAGCGTGAGTCCCTGTAACAGCCTGAGGTCCCATACCTAAAATATCCCATGTGGGCGTAACAATCATTGAACTACTGCAGTGTCCAGACTTCGCCCTGGTCTTTGATCACCACCGGGACAGTGGTACAAGTTAACTGCTATATTCTTTGAGTTCAATGTCAGAAAAATAAGATGTGGTCTCAAATATTCCTATCCTGGGCTGCCCTGAGTACATCCAGACCTTATTGACCTTACCTTTTCCATCCATTCAGTCTTATGGGAAAATTCAAAATGTATTCAAAGCCTAGCCCATGCACAATACTGAAAGACAACTACACTTTCCTCTGTAATTCTCAGCCCTGGGACATGAACATGCTTGTGTTTTGTAGCCCAATACTCCCTTCTTTGTTGCTCTTTCCTCTCATCCCCAATGGGTCTTACCTGGGCGCCCACCGTCCCCTATTCTCCTGTGACCAAAGTGTTGATGGCCTTCAGAACAGCTCTTTCTCCTTCATTTCTTGCTTTGCTGAGAGAGCAAACTCCTACAATAGATGCTGAAAATGCCTTGTACTTGTATTCTCATCTCCGTTGCATCTGTGACATGGACACAAGATACATTTCCTGGTAAAAGGGACTGGAGGGGATGTCTACTAAGAGCTCTTGGAAAATGTTTTACCTAATAGAGTAGACATCGGGGAAGAAATACCTTCCTTCCTCTCTGGATATTGTCATGTGAGCCTGTGGCAGCCGGGACTGCTGTGGCAGCTTGCTAACATGTAGAAAGGGCAAAGTCAGAAAATCACAGCACCTGGGTCCCTGGTAGAGAGCTGCCTTGTACCTGGAACATGTTGTGTACGAAAAGCAACGTGTGTTTACAGAGGCAGGTGGTATTTAGCAGTTTGGCAAATTGTCTGGAATTTCTAGCGCTGAGATGCACACACCCTGGTCTCTACATTTGGAGAGGTACGGTTCCTTCTTAGTGGTTCTTGTTCCCTTGGAGTTAAGTCGACTCCTCAGTTTAGGTGGAGAGGTTAAGGCAGAAGTTTCATGGTTCAGATCCATCTGGAAGTTTGCTCATTAAAGACAAGACTCACAGTCTTTAGATGTAGGAAGCTCTACTTCTTCTGTTTTTTCTTTTTCTTACGTTGTTGGGTGAATTCTCGCCCTCAATTTAAGGAATACATGATTCCACGAATGAAGTGTTATAAAGTACAGACAAATGCTTTTTTCTTAAAGTGAACATTGGAAACTAAACATTGCATAATAACATAGTAAAGCTGCGGGCTGATTCACTTATGAATAAATGCAAACAGTCTAGATAAACTATAAACAAATTGAATCCAACAACATATTAAGAGAAAAAGCACCTTGACCACACAGTATCCACACCAGTAACTTAAGAATGGTTTAATATTTTGAGGTATTTAAAATTATTCTCATACTTTAAACTGGAAGAGAAAAATCATGTAAAGCATTCCTAGTCGTGCCAAAAAAAAAGTCATTGAACAACGTTTTGTACTATTCTGCATAAAATAGGAACAATGAACACGATGTATAAATAGATAAGTGGAGATCCTGATAATAATCCAGTGTAATAAGAAACTGTCATGAGTTAAAGAGAAGAGAAAGATAAGACTTGAACTTTTTGGAGAAGGATGCATGCTATATGTGAAAGTTACCATTTTACAACCAGAAGATAGATTTGCGTTTCAATTCTCCCACCTGCAATCTGTAGTAAGACCCTACATCACTTCACCCTTGGATTTCAGACATTTCATCTGAAAAATGAGGCTCGTGACGGCTGCCATAGAAGGATTAATGTGATTAAAAAATATATCTAATTTATACTGGGTTTGCATAAATGGGTGTTTAAAAAATATATTACCTATTCTGGAGTTTTAGCCACTCAAACATATTGAAAAAAAAAAGGCAGAGGGAGGGATTGGAATTTGAACATATACTTAGCTGAAGTCAATAAATGTGTAACATGTCTTGCAAATAATCCAGTCCCATGAGTACTTTCTCCTTCTGATAATTCCAGATAAGGTCTTCAGGGATAAAAGTTTCAAAAACTTTGTTGGATACATACTTTTTGTCACTTGTTTCCAGCTGAAAGAAGATACACGAACTTGGAGAATGTGCTACAATCTGTTGATGTGGGGTCCATGTCATTGCCCCGACGATAGAACACATTGAGCTCCCTGGATGATCATCTATGGAGCCCCTTCCCCTTCCTTTGGTTTCACTGGCCTCTGCCTCTCCAGTCAAGCGCTCATAATTTATGGAAGATTGGAGAAGCAGTTAATTTTTTTTTCCTTCCTCCCACAACTCTCTTCTGAAACTGCAAATTGATTTCCATAACATAGCTCCACAATTTTTCTGAGACTGTGATTCTATTTACCCAGAGTGCAGCATGGAGAGGAAGGAGGAATGCAGATCACTCCATCCAGGGGTCCACGTTGAGTTTAGACACGTTCATATTTTCATGAAAGCAAATCATGTGTTTTGTATTCCCCTAGTTTTAATTTCGTTTTGTTCGGATACTTTATCACATCAGTAAGCATGATCTCTTTTACGAGCCAATAGTGATCCAAGAAATTGGACATCTGAGGATCTTTGGGTCTAAAAAATGTCTTCATTTTAAGGAAGATATTTAGTAAATTTCTCCAACAAAATTTTATAATGTCTGAATATAGTAAAATGAAATAAATGACCACATTCTACTCTAATTCCTTAACAATATCCCCTAAATTCTCCTTGGTAATTTATAGTTTTTATCTCGTTGTTCATCCCATCATGTAAAGAGTAGGTCTTGCAAAGTTGGCAAAACACAGTCTCTTGGCAAGCCATGAAATATAAACTGTGGCCACCAACCATCACTTTTGAGCATAATACATTTTTTTTTCTTTTTGTTCTTGGTGCCTCATCCGCGACATGTGAATTGAATTCAGCTTTTCTGTATTTAGATCAAACTTCTCATATTTCTTGCTCGTAGGCACATTGGCCATAGATATTCTTGTATGCTAAAATTATTTAACATTTCTTCTTGCTAAAACTCTCAAGCAGACCACATCCAGGGGTCTATTAATAGAAACAAATCCATTGTATCAAAATATCTTTTCCTGATGATAAATAAGAGGAAATTTAGGGCATGCATAAAAAGAGAAGAAAACAGCAATTGCCTGTGGTTTCACTATTCAGAGGTAACTACTCTTGAAAGGTGTTTCATTTTTTTTTCCCACCTTTTATGCAATGGACATGTTTAGGGTATACGAATATCTCTATCTACACATCTATACTTTCTATTTATGTCGGAAAGTGTGAGAAGAGGTCCTCTCTTGGCTTTACTCAAACAGTAAATCTTAGCTTGCCGTGTGCTTCATGAATTCACCGACAAACACTAGCTTTCTGTCATACCTTCACTATTTTTTTGAGTAATTCATTTTGCTAATATTTTATTCAGGGATCCGAAAGTCATAGGAATCTTCCTAACAACTAATTTCTAAATCTCCTCTACGTTATTAGCTCATTTATGTAATTCTTTTAGGAAAATAGGAGACGTTCAGACTCCCAGTATTACATACTGGCTGCGTAAGGAAGCACACACTGTCTTCACATATGGGTAGACAAATATTTTACCTGATTTTTTGGCATCAAAACCTCATAAACGTAAGAGCTGGATCTCACCAATGATCAAGTTTAATGTTCTCATTTTACAGATAAAATTACTCCGGGAAAAGTCTATTTCTTTTTTTTTTTTTTTCTTCAAGCTTTTATTTAAATTCTAGTTAGTTCACGTATATGGTATAATTTCGGACTCAACTCCAAAGCATAAGTTACAGTGAAAAAATGGTTGCTAAATCTTCTCTTTTATGGGGTTAGAAGAACTCTGCGAGGATGCATTGATCAAGAGGTTTATCTGATCTCCAAGGGGCTTCCTTTCTTCTTTTTTTTTTTTTAATTTAAGTTTACTTATTTATTTCGAGAGAGAGAGACAGTGGGGGGGGGGGTGGAGAGAGAGAATCCCAAGCAGGCTCCCCTCCATTAATGCAGAGCCCGATGTGGGGCCCAAAACCATAAATCATGAGATCATGACCTGAGCTGAAATCAAGAGTCGGATGCTTAACCAACTGAGCCACCCAGGTGCCCCTCCAAGGGACTTTCTTAAGTGCCATGTTCATTTGTGCTGCCATTTAGCCCTGTCTCCTGTCTGGTTGCTTGACTGCAGTTTATGGGGATACTGAGTTAGGAACGGAGTGGATGGGAACAGAGATGCAGGGAAGGGTTAGTCCTGAAGTCTACCCATGAAGAAAAGACCAGTTGCCGTAGTACAAACTGAGAGTCCTTTATTATCCTGCGTTGGGTCTCTTGGTAGTATGACAATATGTTTGCACAGCGTATTTAAAAAATCCCTGAAGTAGATAACAAAACATTTTAATGAAACATTCCTTAAGGTGGAACAAATATTTGAGAGCCACCATCACTTTATTTGGAACAAGAAGATAATAAGATTTAATTAAAAATTCCTTAAGAAGATACCAACTTTTGAGTGCTTCTCCTCGGTAGTCAGATTTCATTTATGTTGAAAAAAATGTGCTTTCTGTGTGAGAGCTAATTATTATCTTAAATATTCCTAGCATCATTAATAAAATATCATTTTAATATTCTGTAGTTTATACATAAACATTCAAAATATTATTAGATATTTCCACAGGGCAGAAGCAAGTTTGTATTCAGCTGCTTAAGACTTTCATGAACCTATGACTAAAAGAAAAATTCCCACCACAGTTTGACCTACTTTTCTTTTCCAAAAAGGACTACCTATGTTGGGTGACTTAGACACATTTCCTTCCAGAGTAGCTAGACTGTCTTAGCTTGTTTGTTCAATACTGTCAGTGATGGTGGTATTAACAACAATAACACTTAAAAACTCCCCTATTTGGGAATTTATGAAAATTTATGTTAAAATTCTGTACAAACGGTATGTAGTAAAAAGCTTGCCTAAAAATATTAATCTTGCAAACAGGCTTTTAAATGCCATCTTCCTTCTGCCGAAGCACTTTGGACCCTGGAAGCATGGTATTTAGCATGATATATTGTAAACATATGTTTACTTGTTTTTCTCCTCCATTGGACTGACCTACTCGAGGACCTGAAAAACCTTTTATTCATCTTTTTGTCCTGATGTCTTAGTACAGTGCCCAACACAAAGTACACATTCAATATGCATTGATTGACTTGAAATAAATGAGTATTTTTAAGCACTTGGGAAATAACCATTTGTATATATAAAACACCATAATTGAGTGAGCAGAAACTAACCCTCATAAGCTGGTGCTTTGATATGTTAATGTAAGACAATTCTTACCTATTCATCACAAAAGAGAGGATTCAGTATCAGACAGATCTGGCATCTACTTCGGCATCTATTAGCTGAGTAGCTGGACAAATTAGCAAACCACTATAAACCTTAGTTTTTTCATATATGAAATGTAGTTATTAATTGTACCCTACTGATTTGTAAGGATCAAGTGAATTAATGTGTGCAAAGTGTTTAGCATCATATCTGCCACATAATAAGCTTTCAATAAATGTTTTTACCTGGACATTCTACTTGCATATCCAAGTTAATTCATTTACAATTTTTTTCTTTTAACATTTTTTTGGGCAAATGGCTAGTAATTAGAATATTCATATGTCACATTGTTAGAAATACTCTTTATATGGGGATTCTCCAGGTTCTAGATAAACTTCATATGTATACCCATATATATGTATATGTGTCTATATATATGTATATGTATGTATACATACGTATGTATGTATATATATGTATATATATATTTGTATATACAAATATACACATATGTATTTCTGTATGGGGCTGTATTGTATTTATGATTATATTTGATGTTTCCTTTTTTTAAGTTTTTTTTTTTTTTTGGTTTGTTTATTTAAGTAATCTCTGCACCCAATGTGGGGCTCGAACTCACTACCCTGAGATCAAGAGTCACTCTTTGAACTGAGCCAGCCAGGTGCCCCTTGATGTTTTCTCACGTAAGACTGTGACTACTGTGCTCTTTTGACAAGTTGCATAAAATTGCACAAAATATTTGTTTCCGTATTTTCTTTTCTTTTCTCTTATAGTGTGAATTTTTAAAAGTATACCTTTAAATCATCTGATACTCATTTTGTGCATGCTGAAAGGTCCGGCTGATGGAAGGCTGTGCGTTACTTTGTCAGTCTTGTACCTGCTTACGACGTCATACAAGGAGGTTCGTCACCCAGCAGTCACATTGCCATAGAAGAATGCCTGATACTTTAAGTCATCAAAGGTATACTCATCGTTGAATGGTTGAATTTTCTTAAGGAATTAATGGAAACGAGATTTCCAGGCTGATAACAATTGTGATGCCAAATCACAAGTTAGTGCCCCCTCCCAAATCTTATTAAGTAGACATTTCAGTAAGAACCAAATTGAATCATTTTCCTTCAGGTTTTTTTTTTTTTCCTATTTAAATTGATAGTCTCTCTTTTATATAAATGTGATCCTCTTGATCATAAGAAAGGACACAATTTCTTCCAGTCTGAATTGATGCTTTTGGAGAATTTCTCCTTTAATATGTCTGCTTTAAAAGCAACTTCTGGGGAATCACTGGAATCTACTCTTGAAATGATTATAGCCCTGATGCTAACTTACAAATTAAAAAAATAAGTAAATAATAATAAAAAACTAAAGTAAATAAAATAAAAAATAAATAAGTAAATAAAATAAATAAAACAAAAAATGGTGAATTTTATGTTATGTGAATTTCACCTCAGTAAGATTTTTTAATCTTAAAATAAAATAAAATAAAATAAAATAAAATAAAATAAAAACAACTTCTCTGGACGCCTGGGGATTCAGTCGGTTGAGCCTCTGACTTCGGCTCAGGTCACGATCTCGTGGTTCAGGAGTTCAAGCACCCTGTTGGGCTCTGTGCTGACAGCTCAAAGCCTGGAACCTGCTTCAGATTCTGTGTCTCCCTCTCTGCCCCTTCCCCACTCACGTTCTCTCACTCACAAATAAACATTAAAAAAAATTAAAAAATACTTCTGTTTTTATACCACCAACTCATGGTTATCCCAGAAAATAGAACAAAACTTCACACAGATTATTGAAAAATCACAGTTCGTCAACAAGACTTCCGTTTTAAACCAATGTATGCCATGAGCATTGCTAACAAAGCTGAAAAAGATTTGCATTTTTTTTCTTTGCTTTGGAAATAGGGCCAAAACTCCATACAAAAGTCTAAAATGAAGCAAAGCTCTCAGACAGCTCCCAACCTGGGATCAACCTCTGTGTAACTTCACAGCGGCTGAACCAGAGTTTTCAATGTGGAGATTTAGATGGATAAGCTTGGAAATCTTTATAGAATTCAACCTTCCAAATAGAAAGTTGGAGTTACAGCAGATCTCAAACTTCATTTCCTGTGAGCAAAAGAATACATTTTTCTCCTAGGGACAGAGTGCACTAGGAATTTATGCAGGGGACAGGCAAGGGTCTAAGAATGACAAATGGTATTTCTTAAATCCTCAAGAGACTATTGCAGAATCATGCGGCCCAAAGGAGCCTTCCGTGTGTCTTCTGATTTTCAGGAAAACATATTTTTTAAGCCACTGCAGGAGAGGTGACATTTCATTTTCTCCATAAAAGACTCTCTTGGAAGGTTATTTTATAGTTTCTTTCTCAGAACCATTCCAAAGAGGTTTTTCTTAGTCCAGACAGGACTCATATCTCTTATGAAAGATGGAGAGAGGGTGGGCTGGGTTATTCAGGGCTTGAGGAACGTGTAAGAGAGTAATTTAAAGTTTTTCCTTTTATCACTGGAGTTCCATCTATCTCCTTCTAAAGTTACAGAGCCAAAGCTGAAGGGTGATTTTCAGGTAGTCCAGGGGATATGAAACATACCATTGCCTGCTTCGAAATTGTTTTCCTGGTGCCTGTGTATCTTCCCACTGTGCGTGTGCTTATTAGTTGCACGCGAATGCTTGTAGTGATGGAAAATGCCCAGCAAGCGTGACATCAGCTCTTGACCTGCAAGCCATCATTAACACATCAAGCCACTTTTTCTCTCTGAGCTCAGGAGCCCGAATCAAGCAGCTATTACAAATCAGTCAGCACTGTCATAGTGGATAAAATCTGATCATCCCGGCCCTAGATTTCAATCAGCCACATACTCTTGTCAGGGACCAGAAGGCTAAGGATTTCAATCCAGCATGGACCTCAGAATCTAGACGAAAGCCCTGAGTGATCTTCCTCAACTTTCCACGCATTAGTAATAATGCCCGGGTAATAATAAGTATTGATATATTTATTCTTGGACATCCTTTGCAGTCTACAATTGTACAAAAAGGCTAAGACATTGGGTCAAGAAAATAGCATCTTTTGTGGATAAAGGTAATTACAGGGACAACTATAGATGTGCTATCCAATCGAACTCTCTGTGATGACCACATGATTCTGTGCTGTCCGGCCACATGTAGCTCTTGAGCACTTGAAATGTGGTTAGTACCACTGAGGAACTGAGTTCTTAATTTTAGAGAATTTAAATTTAAATAGCCTCATATTGCTAGTGACTCTACTCTAGTATTGGACGGGGAATTTCTATAGAATGCTTCCATGGAACGTATCCCACGATCTGATCTAAAATATTCTGATTGGGGCACCTGGGGGGCTCAGCGGGTTAAGCGACTGATTTCAGCTCAGGTCATGATCTCACAGCTCGTGGGTTCTAGCCCCATGTCGGGCTCTGTGCTGACAGCTCAGAGCCTGGAGCCTGCTTCCGATTCTGTGTCTCCCTGTCTCTCTGTCCCTCCCCTGCTCATGCTCTGTCTCTCTCTCTCTCTCTCTCTCTCTCAAAACTAAATAAACAGTAAAAAAGTAAAGTAAAATATTCTGATTAAAGTATGTTTCCTTTTCTGATAGAAGCCTTCTTAAAATGTAGGTTACAAAAAAAATAATCATAAAACCTGGAATTGTATGCTTTGAAAGTGTTTGGAAATGGGTGATATATATATATATATATATATATATATATATATATATATATATATATTTTAATCATGAAATACAAAAGTTGTGGGCTAGTTCCTAAGAAATGATTCATGTGAATTTGTTAAAAAAAGAGAGAGAGAGAGACATGATATTTCCAAATGTATTCTGTTTATTATAAAGGTATATGCAGTCTCCTTATAAGCTGTGAGAACATACAATTTGCAGCAGAAACTCTTCCATATTTTTGTTCTTATATCATCTGGTACATGGTAAGCATTCATTTTTTATTTTTAAAAGAATGAATAGAATTTATCAGGCTCTCTCCCCCACAGAAGGTATCTCTCCCAATCTGCTAAGGAACAGTGAGAGATTAAACAGGAAAGGAAAGAATGGTTCTGTAACAACTCATCATTTTCTTGTTGCCAAACTGCCCGCTGGATGATCCGCTCCCTGCAGGAATTCAAAAGAAATTGAAGCACAAACTTTGACCAGCAGCATTTCTTGCCATACATACAACCTTTGCCCCAGGAGTAACATCAAGCTGTAGCCAGTTAATTTGTGCTTTGTTATCAGGTTGTCCCTGTGCTGAACAGAAATTCCAAGCAGCTAGGCTTTAACTGAAAACGAACTAAGGGGAGGGGCTGCCTGAGAAAAACATAATGTGGGATGATTAAACAGAAGATGTTGCTTGTAGTTTTCTTCACCAGGAAGAACGGCTCTGCAATTCATCTCCTTGAAGAGGTGAACTCTTAATGAGCAAATGATTAGCATGAATCTTAGACTAGACCTAACGTGTTCTGGACCAAATTAACACAGGCTTGGAACCCTCTCCTACTGAGGCAGAAATCCAGGTTCCTGTCTAACAGCAGAGGGGTTATGGAACGTTCTCAGCGTAGGTGCCTCCAGCCCTCCATGGATGGAGACTGGATAGGCTTGCAAGTCTGTTCAGGACTGAGTCCTGTTCGTGATTATTGAGCAACACATTGATTCTCAACTCCGTCTATTAAGTCATCTCCAGAACTTGTTTGTTTATATCATCCTTATAGTCTGACCTAAAACTTCAGACACTTAGTATCCAGCTAAAAAAATATTCCTAGGCTGTTTGCATGTCTCTAGGATCATGTGATGACAAAAATCTGTAATAATACATAGCTTTCAAAAAAGTCAGATTTATGGCAAAGAATTCATGTTGATGATGGGTGAATAGCTTGAATTTCTTAGAAAGTTTTTCTACCTTCTGAATTGTACACCTGGTGTCAGATACAAACTAATATGTCAGATACAAACTAATATGAAATGTGAAATGGTAAAATCTGCCTTTTTATCAAGGTGTGGATGCAGGTTAGGGAGACCTTATGCCATCAACATTTTCTAAGGAGGTTGCATAATATAATTGGGTATTTCTAAGGGCAGATGGCTGAGAGGCTCAGCATTTCAGATTGCTTTAATGACTGGTAATGTGTCATAGATAATGAAGATGATTTCAGCACTGCATAGTAGTGGTATAATTTAGGGCACAGACTCACAATTGGACAAAAATCCTGAAATAGGCTCATGGTCAGTTCAAATAAAAAATCGCGGACTTTCACACGGTCATGTAATGTCTTGTCTCCAATTTTAACATCAGGGATTCCTTAATTTTTGCTTACCTCTATGTTTTCGATGACACTGTAAGCGGTTGGTGTCCCGATGCCATCTGGCACATAAGAGCGAACGTGGATCCATTACCATATGGTGTAATGCTCGCAGAACAAAGAATAGTTTCATTTCTTCGTAACTTGCTGACGCAAGTAAAGACAAGGCTGACGTTTTGGAAAGTTCTTCATACTGGTGAGTCTGATATTGGGGGATGACCCTCTAAGTCCTGGGGATAGTCCTCAGGAAGATTTGAGCACCCAGTCTTTTGTGGGGGAGAGTAAGATCACTGCATCTTTATATCTGTTATTTTCGTTGATGGTTGTATTCATTTTCTCTTGCTGCAAAAATTCCCACAAACTCAGTGACGTAAAACAATATTCATTTGATTGTTTGTTTCTCATCTCCATGGGTCCTGTGGGTCAGAAGCCTGGACACAGCTGGTTCCAGTGCAGCCAGCTGTGGCTCAGCTGGTTTCTCTACTTAGGATCCCACAGGACTGAAATCAAGGTGATGGGAGGGCTGCATTCCTTTTTGAAGGCTCTGGGGAAGAATCTGTCCAAGCACATTTGGGTTGTGGGTGGAATTCTGCTGCCTCAGTATTTGAGAGCTGCTGGCTGGCTGTCAGCCAGGGGCAGCCCTTAGCATCTAGAAATCTCTCTTCCGCTATTGTGCATGGTCCCTTCACATCTCAGAACCACAGTGGCGGCATGTCAAGTCCTTCTCACACTTGGGATCTCTCTGATCTTTCTTTCTACTGAATCTCTCTGACTCTAGCTAGGGAAAGCTCTCTGTGCTGTAAGGGCTCATGTGATAAGGCTGGATCCACCTGGACAATTCAGGTCTACCTGTCTGTCTGCCTTCTGTCTACCTTAAAGTTCTTAACGTTAACCTATCTGCAAGTCCTTTTGCCATGTAAGGTAACACATTCTGTGTTCTAGGGATTGGGGCGTGGTCATTGGGAAGCCATTATTCTGGCCACCACCGCAATGATCAGGATCAATAGTTTATATTAGTAGTAGCTTTAAAAGTTTACTTTTACCTCTCACAGTCTCTCTCTCACTCTGTCTTTCATTTAGAAACCTGGAGTTAAACCTGGAAAAAAAAAAAAGCAAGAGCTTTTCTGTACCGTTCTATAAGTTTATTCTTTTACAATTTCCTCATCAACACAATTTAGGCATTTGTTATTAAATCTGGAATCTGAGAATCAAGCTCCCTGTGAAATAACAAACAATTCAAGGCCAAGAAAATTATAAATTTAATGAGATTAAATAAGAATGCCACTGGATATGGAAACAATTCCTGTATTATAGCCATTGTTACAGTTATTAGTGTTTTAAAAACTACAAATTTAGTAAAGGCTGCCATATTTGCAAGCACAACCAGGAGTTAATTATCTATAGGCATGAAATTTGGGTGCTGATTAAATTCCTATTCATAGTTTATTTCAGTGTCCATAGAACCTCACTTCTAGAAATGAGTATAGGGCCAGGTTAAGCGTATTTACGGTGATACAACCTTGCTTGGAAGGATACCTGTGACATTGGGACACTGGGATGCTGGCATTTTGTTTTTTTCAAGCTATGCTTTGTGCTAATTAGTGTGCGCAGGCTTTCTACTTCTCTTTGGTAATTTATATTTTTCTAGAAAACTGTCCCTATCATACAAGTTTTCAAGATTCTTGGTAATTTTGAAATGTTCTGTTACAACTTAAAGGATTAAAACTGTCTTTTTGTTGTTGTTTTTAAGTGTTTATTTATTTATTTTTGAGAGAGACAGCATAAGCCCGGGAGGACAGAGAGAGACGGAGACAGAGAATCTGAAGCAGGCTCCAGGCTCTGAGCTGTCAGCTCAGAGCCCCTGGGCGCGGCTCAAACCCAGGAACTGTGAGATCATGACCTGAGCCGAAGTCGGATGCTTAACTGACTGAGCCACCCAGGCACCCCCAAAATTAAAAATATCTTGATTTGGGGCACCCTGGACAGCTCAGTTGGTTAAGTTGGTTAAGAGCCAACTTTTTATCTTGGCTCAGGTCTTGATCTCAGTGCTCATGAGATAGAGCCCTGTATGAGGCTCTGCACTAACAGTTACAGAGCCTGCTTGGAATTAATTCTCTCTCTCTCCCTCTCTCTCTCCCCCTCCTCCACTAGTGTTAGCTTTCTCTCTCTCTCTCTCAAAATAAATAAATACGCTTAAAAAAATATTTTGATTTGTAGAGACATTTATTTACTTGTGTTTCATTTTGAACTTATTTATTGTTGTTCTTATTACCACTTCATGTTCTTTTCTTTAACATATTCACAAAAGTATTTCATTAGTGTTTTAAGTGATGCACGGGTTTGATTTAATTCATTCTTTTTTTTTTTTTTTTTTTTTGTATGCTTATTATCATTTCAGGGTTTTATCTTTACTTCTTACCATTGCTTTACTTGGGTTCATTTTGTTATTCCTTTTGTAGTATATTCTGTAGAAATATCAATTTATTTAATCTGTAGTGTTTTTAAGAAGTTATTTTATGTGTGTAAATTCTCCTCCAAGGGCCATATACAGCCTTTATCCCACCGGCTTTAATATAGAGTATTTTTTCACATTATTAAATATTATGCAATTTTCATTTTGTTTTCCTGCTCAACTCATTAATTACTGACACACGGGAAAAATCTTAGGGATATGGAGTTAGGAGGGAAGAGGTTGTTTTCTTTTTGTTTTTTAATTTTTTTTTAACGTTTATTTATTTTCGAGACAGAGAGAGACAGAGCATGAACGGGGGAGGGGCAGAGAGAGGGAGACACAGAATCTGAAACGGGCTCCAGGCTCTGAGCTGTCAGCACAGAGCCCGACGCGGGGCTCGAACTCACGGACCACGAGATCAGGAGCTGAGCCAAAGTCTGCCGCTTAACCGACTGAGCCACCCAGGCGCCCCAGAGGTTGTTTTCCTGTTGATTTCTAGTTTATTTTGTGTAATGTAGCCATCTTGGTACTAATAGTGTGGAAATTGTTGAGACTTCCTTTGTGTCTAGAGAAGTCTTTGTGAATGGTCTTTGTGTATCTGAGAAGAATGTACATTCCCTGTTTCTAGGGATGCAAAGTTCTATTACAAATCTGTTACAGCAAATTTGTTCATTATTTTGTTCAAATCTTCTACATCCTTGCTTTTTTTGGCTACTCGATCTGTCAGTATATGACAGATATGCACTATGATAATGGATTTGTCTGTTTCTCCTTGTGTTTCTATCAGGTTTTGCTTCATATATATGTCTTAAGCTTTATTTGGGTTCATTCCAGTTCAAAAATTTCTATCATTATTACATTTTTCCATTTATTGATATATAAGATGTCTCTCTGTGTTCCTTGGATTCTGTTTTGTCAGATTTAATATCATTATACCTTCTCCTTTTTTTTAGTATTTGACTGGTTTGCACTTTTTTCCGTTCCCTTGTTTTCAGTCTCCTGGATTCCTCTCTCCTTCAGCTATGTGCATTTTATAAAAGCCTCTTTTTGCCTACTATTTTATATTCTGAGATTCTCTCAGAATGCACATTTACTACAGTTATTAAGATCTTTAGTCTTATGTCTGGTGTCTTTTTTCCTGTGTTTTCAATGTATAGGAACAGCTTAGAGCTATTTCAGGTTGGGTTCGAGACCACCACAATAAAGCAAATATTGCAATAAAATGAGTTAAACGAATTTTTTGGTTTCCCAGTGTGTATAGAAGTTATATTTACTCTATACGGTAGTGTATTAGGTGTGAAATAACATTATGTCTGAAAAAGCAATGTAGGTAGCTTAATTTAAAAAGACTTTATTGCTGGGGCGCCTGGGTTGCTCAGTTGGGTAGGCGTCCAACTCTTCGTTTTGGCTCCAGTCATGAGGATGCTGCGTGTTAGCACTTCACCCACAGTAGAACTTCTTTGAGAATTGGAGTCCATTCTCTCAAACCCTGCCGCTGCTTGATCAACAAAGTTTATGTGATATTCGACATCCCTTGTTGTCATTTCAACAGTCTTCACAGCGTTTTCCCCAGAAGGAGATTCCATCTCAAGAGGCCACTTTCTTCTCACCTTCAGAAAGCACCTCCTCACCCATTAAAGTTTCATCATGAGGTTGTGGTAATTCAGGCTCATCTTGAGGCTCCACTTCTGGCTGTTTCCATTACATGCGAAGTTCTTTCCTCCCCTGGAGTCATGAACCCCTCAAAGTTATCCATGCAGGTTGGAATCAATTGCTTCCAAAGTCCTGTTCATGTTGATATTTTGACCTCTTCCTATGAATCATGAGTGTTCTTCATGGCATCTAGAATAGTGAATCCTTTCCTTCAGAAGATTTTTAATTTACTTCATTAAGATCCGCCAAAGGAATTACTATCTGTAGCAGCCTTATAAAATGTATTTCTTCAATAAGAAGATTTGAAAGTCAAAATGACCCCTTGGTCCTTGGACTGCAGAATGGATATTGTGTTAGCAGACATGAAAATAATATTTATCTCACCGTCCATCTCCACCAGCTCTGGGTAACCAAGTGCGTTGTCAATGAAAAGTAATATTTTGAATGGGATCATTTTTTTCTGAGCATTAGATGATTACAGTGGGCTTAAGATATTCAGGAAACCAGCTCGTAAGCAGATTTGCTGTCATCCAAGCTTTGTTGTTCCTTTTCTAGAGCACAGGCAGAGTGGATTTTAGCATCATTCTTAAGGGCCTTATGATTTTTGGAATGGTGAATGAGCATTGGCTTCAACTTCAAGTCAGCAGCGGCATTAGCCCTAACAAGAGAGTCAGCCTGTCCTTTGAGGCCAGGCATTGACTTCTCTCTAGCTCTGAAAGTCTTGGATGGCATCTTCTTCTAATAAAAGGCTGTCTTGTCTATATTGAAAATCTTATGGTAACCACCTTCGTTAACTGTCTTAGCTAGATCTTCTGGATAACTTGCTGCAGCATCTACATCAGCGTTCGATGATTTACTTTACACTTTGCTGATAGGAGGATGGCTTCTTTCCTTAAACCTCCTGAACCAACCTCCCCTAGCTTCAGACTTTCCTCCTGCGGCTTCCTCACCTCTCTCAGCATTCACAGAACTGAAGAGAGTTAGGGCCTTACTTTGGATGAGGCTTTGGCTTAAGGAAATGTTGGGGCTGGTTTGATCTTCTGTCCAGACCACTCAAAGTTTCTCCCTATCAGCAAAAAGCCTGTTTCCCTTTCTTATCATTTGTGTGTTCACGGGCGTAGCACTTTTCACTTCCGTCAAGAAGTTTTCTTTGTGTTCATGACATGGCTGACTGGTTGGTGCAAGAGGCCCCGCTCTCAGTCTGTCTCAGCTTTCAACACGCCTTCCTCACTGAGCTTAATCATTTCTAGCTTTCGATTTCAAGTGAAAGATGTGTGATTCTTCTTTCATTTGAACACGTAGAGCCCACTGTTGGATGATTAATTGGCCTAGTTTCAGTACTGTCGTGTCTCAGAGAATAGGGAAGGGAGAGAGAATGGGAGAATGGTCGGTCAGTGGAGCAGTCAGAACACACACATTTATCAATCAATTTTGCCATCTTACGTGGGTACGGTTCGTGGTGCCCCAGAACAATTACAAGAGTAACGTGAAAGATCAAAGCCGCTGATCATAAATCACCACAACAGATATAATAAGGAACAAGTTTGCCATGTTGCAAGAATCACCAAAACCTGACACAGAGACATGAAGTGAGCAAACGCTATTGGAAAAATGGCGCTGACAGACTGGCCAGATCCAAGGTTGCCACAAACCTTCAACTTGTAAAGCAAAACAAAACGGAACAAAACACTGCAGCATCTGTAGAGTACAATAAAATGAGGTATGCCTGTAGTGTGCTTTGTCATTGTTTCCTTTTCTTCTCCATTGTGTTTTTGTTGAATTGTTCAAGATTTCTTTGTTCTACTTTTTCCTGTATTGGTTTAAAGCCATACTTTCAATTTTCATCCTCCTATTTTTACGTGTACATTTTTTAAATGTTTATTTATTTTTGAGAGAGAGAGAAAGAGAAAGGATCTGCAGTGGGTTCTGCACTGAGAGCAGAGAGCCTGATGTGGGGCTCGAACTCATGAACCCGGAGATCATGACCTGAGCGGGAAGTTGGACGCTCAACTGACTGAACCACCCAGGCGCCCCTTCACCTGTACATTTTTAACAAACATAAATAAACGTGAGCATTTCGAATAAAGTCTGGTTACTTTCTCACCCTCTTAAGGATGTTAAAATTGTTAGAATGTTTTTACTCTGGATTCCCCTCGCTAACCACCACCCCCCTCAAAACGACAAAAACAGAAACCCACCATAGCCCATGCTATCATCTGGAATTTTAATGTCAACTAATTATTCAAATAGTTTTATTATTATTATTATTTGTTCAACTTACTACTCATATATTGTTTACCAGTACATTTTTTTAAAATCTATGTTGTTCCCTTTTGTGTTTACTTCTTTTCTTGTTGGAAGAGTTTCTTTCTGTGAGAGTCTACGGATGGCACAATTTCTAAGTGCTTAAACATACTAAAATACCTTCATTTAACTTTTACTCTTGCAGTTTTATTGTGCCTTGAATTCTAGGCTCAAAGTTATTTTCTACCAGGACCTAGAAATATTTTTCCACTGCTTTCTTACATTCTGTGGTACTGAGAAGCAGTCTGATGCCAGTCTCATTCTTATTTTTGAAGATAATCTTTCTTTTCTCTCTGGCGGATTTTGTGATTTTCTTCCTCCTCTTTATAGTTGTGTTTGTGCTTATGGCACTTTGAGTGAGACTTCATATTTGTTCTCCTTCCTGGCCCTTAGTGAGCACTGTCAGCCTAAAGGCTCATGTTTTTTTCCTACTAGTTCTGGGAAATAATTGGCTATTATTTTTTTCCGAGCATTGCCTATCTTTCATGCTGTCTTCTATTTGCTTCTAGAAAGATAATTACACGAATATCAAGTTTAGGGGGTTTTCTATTATTAATGTTCTAAATTTTCTTATGGCTTTTAATCTTTTTTCCCCCTCTTTCGTGCTACATTTAAAATACTTCTTCAGTCCAATCTTACAAGTGACTGATTTACTCTACAGCTGGGAGGACCATGCCCTGAGGTTTTATTTTAAGGATTTGGGTACACTGAATTGGGTTCATTTTAATCCTTGGTTCATGAACACTTTAACAGCATTGCTCTAGCCAATATTTTTTTTTAATTGATTTAAACAATAATACAGTGGACATGTGTGAATATGCCACCAAAGTAAGTTGTTAACAGAAACTTACGCAATAACTTACATATGCCCCTATGTTCCCTTTTTGTCTCTGTTCCTCTAACCCAACTGTCATAGGTTTTGTGTTTTTCATTTGGTTTTTAAGAATTTTTATAACACGCAGGGATATATGCCTAAAGTAAATGGTTTACTTTTGCCTATTTGTGTATCTTATTCAAAGGGTACTTGTGTACGAAATCTTCTGGAACTTTCTTTTTGTTCATTAAGATTCTGAGATTTGTCCATTTTGGTGATATGAAATCTGTAGTTTCTGTCAGTCAAAATCTGTTATTTCTTGTTCATACTTACTGATGTTCCTAGTAGTGGTTTTGGTAATTTTGTTTGTGAGTTAATTATTTGATCTGAACTGGGGTGAGTCCTTTAGGACTAACACATTGATTCAATCCAGTGTGATTCTCTTTTTCCTTAAACCTGGTTTCGGTCCATTTGGTAGTTTTTATTGTTGTTCTCGTCAGCTTTATCCATTAATTTCTAACTGCCCCGTTTTTCTTTCCTCTTACTCTTTTTGGATTGAAATTTTTTTAACTTTTATTTCTTCCTCAATTTTTTCTCTCATTCAAAATTACACATTCTATTTTTTTTTAATTAAAAAAAATTCTTTTTTTTTTTTGAGAGAGACAGAGCGCGAGTGGGGCAGGGGCAGAAAGAGAGGGAGACACAGAATCTGAAGCAGGCTCCAGGCTCTGAGCTGTCAGCACAGAGCCCGACGCGGGGCTCAAATCCACAAACTGTGAGGTCATGACCTGAATTGAATTCAAACACTTAACTGACTGAGCCACCCAGGCGCCCGTATACATTCTATTTTTAATCACTTACTGGTAATTGAACTTTACGGTGCATATTTAACAGTAAAATGTAAAGCTAAACAATACCTTTATCTATATCCTAAATGATACATGAAATTTAGAACACTCTGCATCTGATTGTCTTCCCTCAGACTTACCTATTAGACCTTTTCATTATACTACTTCCTCTCTGGCTCCATGATACTTCGGCACTTTTCTGCTTCTAGCTAATTTCCTCAACTCTGGCCTCGGCTCCTGTGTTCCTATCCTGACTCCTGAGTTCTCCCGACTCAGATGCTAGCCTCAGAATCCCCCAGCCCCTGTTGGCCAGGCTGTGCACATGCTTCTTTCTCTGAGGGCTTCCTGAGAATGCTCCCACCTTTTCTGGGGCCAACTATACCTCCAGTCCCCCCATAGCAATGTTGATTTCTGATCCATTGATTGTAAATCTTTTATTTCAACGATGATTCCACTCACATCTAAGACATCTAGTTAGTTCTTATAAAAACTTGCTCTTATTTCATAACCACTACTCTTGTTTGATAACCTACTGTTGGGACACCCGGGTGGCTTAGTCAGTTGAGCATCTGACTTTTGATTTCCGCTCAGGTCATGATCCCAGGGTCGTGGGATCCAGCCCTGCATCAGGCTCTGCACTGGGCGAGGAGCCTGCTTATGATTCTCTCTCTCTTTCCCTCTGCTTCTGCCCTGCCCCCGGCTCGCTTGTGCATGCACGCGCACACTCTCTCTCTCTAAAAAAATTAAAAAAAAAATAACCTACTGTTAATTTTTCACATGTGCAATTATCTAATGTATTCTTTCCTCTGAAAATTGGTTGTTTACGTCTTACTGTATATAAGAAATGCTTCTAGGTGCTAGAGAATATAGCAGTAAATAAATACTCTGCCTTCATGAAGCAAATATTGTAGTGAATGAAAATAATGGCTAACCTTCATAGCAGGCTTCGTATGTGTCAGACCCTAGTCAAAGTTATATTTTCCACATTCTGTAAAAAAAACAAAAAGCTATGTCTATCTTTACTTACCATCTCCCTGGATACAAAATATACATATTAAAAAAATTCCTTTTGGGCTGCTCCATTATTTCTAGTCTTTCCATTTTAAAGTCTTCCATAAGTAGACCTTGTTTTCTTTACTTCATGTGTGACATTTCTAGATGTTTGGTTGATGTTTTGCTGCTGTGTTTTTATTCTCTAAGAATGACTTCTGCCCTGTCTGTTATGGATTATGATAACCTCCTTATGATAACCTCCTTATAAGACCTCCTTGTAGCAACATTAACCCAAATCTTGAGAAGTTCAAGGTGGTTTTTTTTTTTTGTTTCTTTTAATGTTTATTTTTGACAGAGAGAGAGAGAGAGAGACAGAGCATGAGCAGGCGAGGGGCAGAGAGAGGGGGAGACACAGAATCCCAAGCAGGCTCCAGGCTCTGAGCTGTCAGCACAGAGCCTGACCCGGGGCTTGAACCCATGAACTGTGAGATCATGACCTGAGTTGAAGTCAGGCGCTTAACAGACTGAGCCACCCAGGCACCCCGAGAGGTTCGAGTTTTATGTGATTCTTAATTAAAGATCAAGTTTTAAATAACTAGATGGAATGTTACATAAAATCTGCCCTGCAAACACACACACACACACACACACACACACACACACACACACGTATTTACGCATATACAACAATAAATCTTTCTTTCTTTCTCTTTCTTTCTTTCTTTCTTCTCTTCTCTTTTCTTTTTTCTTTTTTTTTTTTTAGCAATAGAGTCTTTTGAAAGCATTGGTCTCTTTTTACCACTGTGGCTTCCTGTTTGTTTCCTATTTTGAGGTATGTCTTTCTAATCCAAGGAGATACTCTTCTTTGGTTTTCAAGAATAAATATTTATTTAATCATGTTCTTCACTTTATGAGTTTTGTGAGAAAGGAGGAGATTCTATGCTATGCTTGACCGGCAGGTTAAGTCCAGTGTAGATATTCTGTGTCATTTTAGATCCCCTGAGAAAAATGTGCCTGTGTGTTATTAATAGTTTTTTTTTTTTTTTAATTAGAAGTCCCCCTCCACCTTTTTGGCACGCATTGACATCGGTTTACTAAAGCAGTTTCTTGTGTTGTTATAAGTAATAAGGTACAGTTTAGTAAGTAAAGCCACCAGAACGCTTCATAATTAATTTTATATTTGAAGAGGAATCATAGCTGACGAAATTTCAAGATGGCTGTGTGCTGAGTCACGACTGCGACCGTGTCACCACTCTCCACTATCAAGTCTTTGCAGCACAAATATCACTGTTCCTGCTTGGTTTTCGGTTCTGTTTATGTTATTTAAACCCTTGAACATCGACCCCGGTGTCATCGTAAAACGGACTTCACATCATCCTGTGGCTCCTCAAACATTTTTCGTGTCAAGCGAGCAGGAGGTGATCAAAATAATCTCATCACAGCTACCATTTGAGCCCAATTAAATGCCAGAAGCATAGAGAATGCCGATTCAAGGACCTCTATGCCAATTATTTTGTGATAGAATGAAGTCCACCCAGCACGGGCTTCGTCTGAAGTCGGGTGAATACCAGCAAATTCTTCACCGGAGCCCTAAACACATTTTCACTTCCCTCACACAGATAATGGAAAATGTCCGGACCCCCGGGGAGCACCACTTGTTATCTTCTGCTCCTTCTTTACCTGAAGACGCCTTTCCATGAATTTCTGCTCTGAATAGGAACCTCCAGTTCACTAAGTAGCCACCTCGTAGCCGCGCATTATTCCAACTGTGCAGGCAACAGCTGTGAACAAGAGAAATGCGTTTCATCACAGAGCTTATGGAGCTCAATATGTTAGTTCTGTTTATTCAAAAGACCACCTGTGTTTCTGGGGAAATTGGAGACGTTCCAAAGGAGAATGAAGACACAACAGACAGTAATGAAACCTTCGGAGTTGTAAGGCGAGGCACCGTAGCTTTGGGTTAAAAACAATGTGACAGTCCTCTGGGAAGCTCGATTTCTAATATCTATAGCAGAGCATTGTGTTGGTTTTTGGGTTTTTTGGTTAGAATATTAATTAGCAAGTAGATGGCTGAAATTCCCAGCTCCTGTTTCTCACCTACAGGAAGGATACAAAGTCATGGCTATCACCGGAGGAAAAAAGTTACATTGGTACATGAGAGGAAGTGCTCCTAGTGGTCCATCTTTGAAAGCGATGCTTTTTCATGTTTCCGTTAACATTGGCGGAGGTTGTTTTATTGACCCTCAACTCGATATTTGTGTTCTTGTCTCTCTTGTATAGATAATTCCTATGTCTCCTTCAAGTTGTGGAGGGAAATTGAGTTACATCGGGGCTCTTCAGCAAACTTTTCCCATCAATAATTTTGTTGTCACCATGGTGGTTTCTGACGTAAGAGGAGAACGCCAGAGAGAAAGGTCGAGCAGTGAATGAATGGATAAATAATGCACTGAGATCCCTGGTGTTATAATACAAGCTGCTGCAGACTGGAAAGGGCAGACTTTGCCTGACAGGATGTCTGAATTGAATAGCCTCAGGATAAGAAAAATGCCAGTAGCTCCTTCTTCCTCCTTCCGGGTTGTGTCCGGGATGAGACTGTTTGAAAGATACCCTTCCAGGGGCGCCCGGGGGGCCGAGGAGGTTAAGCCTCCGACTTCAGCTCAGGTCTTGACCTCACGGTTCATGAGTTCGAGCCCCACGTCGGGCTCTGTGCTGACAGCTCAGAGCCTGGAACCTGCTATGGATTCTGTGTCTCCCACTGTCCTGCCCCTCCCTTGCTCTCTTTCTATCTCTCTCAAAAATAAACATTAAAAAAAATTAATTAAAAAAAAAAAAGAAAGATACCCTGCCATAATCCCACAGAGATGCTCTGGGCGAATCTTGCCTTTATTGTCGGTGGATCTTTCTCCAACTTTCTCCTGCCCCACTCAGAGTTCTACAGCAATGCTGAGGGCGTGCCTGCACCCCTGCACCCCCATGCCTGCACCCCTGCACCCCCGTGCATCTACTCGAGCCTGGTGTTGTACTAACTTTTTTCGGGTTGTTTGTTTACATGAACTCTAAGTGCAACGTAGAATCCCCAGAGAAGCTTCACGTTACTTTACATTTGAGAAAACAGCTACCTGGGACTGAGGTGATTTACAAGTTTCTTGTTTTGAGCACTTCCAGAACACTCTCGGTCTGGTTTTCCTAGCACTGTTATGAAAGCATCGATCTGTTGTAGGGAGGAGAAAACTTTCCAGATAACGGGCCATGCTCTCTGCTCAAGTTCTTTTTTTCTTTCCTTGCACATCCTCTACAGCATTTCTTGCAGAACTCATGAACCTTTTGTTGTTGTTGTTGTCATTGCTCTAAAATGAGGTTTGGTGAAGGTTCAGGTGGTGCAAGGAGGTATTAGATGTACATGTGTGTTCTTCCAGGCTCCTTCTTGCCGAAAGCCGGCAGAACATCGAAGAAAACAGAATATAGCCTCGGCGGAATACGGTAGTGGAAGGCAGAGGTCAGACGCACACAGGATTAGAGCGCAGTGCAGAAAAGAAGTGTGAAACATGCACGGCGGCAAGCCAGAGCTCTCGGTTTCTGCAATGTGTTATACATATGTGTACATACACATGTATTTTCTTCTCTGGCTTCCCTCCTACACTTGCACTTGCAGTGTGAAATGCTCGATGGTGCCAGAGACACGCTGCCACACAATGAGTATTTGTGTTGATTGCGTTCTGTGCTGGGTCAGCTGAGCTTTCCACTTGTGACTAGTTAACTGGTAGCGAAAAGCAAATGCCCGGACTTGCCTGGGAGAAATTTCCCAATCGTTCCTCTTGCCACGGGTCTGCCTGAGCGCGGGTCTGTAAGGCGAGATCTGGGCTGGGAAGGCAGCCCCCGTTCCAAGGTCCCACCACGGAAGCCCCTCTCAGACGAGCATCCGGCACCTGTTTCAGGAAATCAAATGCCCTTCGTTATTTTCTCCCTCTTCTGTCTTCACTAGTGTGACCGCGTGAGTTACTGAAAAATTAATTGGGGTCCTATCCTTTTTGCTGCCCTATACCCTTTCACAAATAGAATGAGAAGATAACTTCGTTCTCCCTTTTAAGCAAAAATAACACAAGCCGTGCGACTCCAAGGGTGGTCTGGGGACCAATAGTAGCATTAGCACCCCCTTGGAGCCTGTTAGAAATGTATATTCTTTGGCCCTACCTCAGGCCTGCTGAATCAGAGTCCCTGAGGTGGGGCCCAGCAATCTGTGCTCTGGTAAATTCTCCGGGTGAGTTTTGGGCACCCAAAGTTTGAGAAGGAGTGGGGAGAGAGGAGACGAACTTTGGGTTTTGAGCTCATTCAAGTGTATCTTCCTGGATTATTCCCAGGGAGAGGAGGCCACTTGGCAACTGGCGCCCATTTGCACGGAATGCCCCGCCCCCCCGTAGGTGGCAGAGCCTTTGAGGAGATGCTCTGGGGATGCCTGGAGACTGATCACCAAATGTGTGGCCTTGAGAGTGGCAATGAAGACCCTGGCTTATGAGTTTGGCTTGGAAAGTACAGACGCTGCCACCAGAGCCATCCAAATATTTGTATGCCATGTGAGCATGGGCAATGAGCATCTCGGGGGAGGGGACCATCAATAATAGAAGGCCAGAGGTCCTTCTCCAGGGTTCCTGGACTGTGTCAGCCCAGGGCTCTCAGATAATCCCAGGAAAGTAGGGACATCAGTTGGGATTTTCTTCCAATTTTGGCTCATATGGAACAAACACAATGTAGTTCAGTTTCAAAAACTAATAAAACATACACTTGAGCCTACCATAGAAACCATTCATAGACTCAACAGTAGGAAGAATCCTATTTGAGAAGGCAGGATTCTCAGCAGCGTCCAGTATGGGAATGTCTCCCTCCCTCCCTGTTTTTGGTAAAAATAGGAATCCTTATATCTGGCATCCTTTCTGAACTACCCCATAGGAAGTGTTTAGTAAATTCTTTCTGGTTAAACTAGCTGGCAAAAGGGAAAACGTGTATTGCTTTTATTTGTTTCTATATGAAAATTGTCTTTTGAAAGCACTTGTGGAGGATAAAAGAAAATGAAAGCAGCATGGCTGATTGGTTTAAGGTTGACCTGTAGAAACCCCTGTGTGCTGTCGTGGAAAGAAGGCAGGGCTGGGAGACTTGGCTTTGATTCCCTGTTCTGCTGCTCACTAGCTATGTGACCTCAGGTAGGGCTATTTTATTTTTCTATGGTTTGGTTTCATCATAATCTTGTAAGGCTTCATTTTATCAAGATTCATATAGCTCACTCTTTGTCATCATAGAGGTTTCTTTCTGCTTAGACATCACCTGCTGAGAACTTCCATTTGCTTTACAGTTCATTTTGTTCTATTATTTTTGAGAGATAGAGCATGAGTGAGCAAGGGGCAGAGGGAGAGAAAGAGAATTCCATGCAGGCCCCACACTGTCAGCGTAGATGCCAAAGCAGGACTGGAGGTCACTCCAAGCGAGGCTGGAGCTCACCCAACGTGGGGCTCGAACTCACAAACCGTGAGATCACGACCTGAGCCAAAGTCGGATCCTTAACCGATTGAGCCGCCCAGGTGCCCCTGACCTCCACATTTAAAATGTCCGCTATTCCCAGTGCCATTGTATCATCTTGTTCCGCTCGATTTCCTTCTTGGCACTCACCTGGATATTGTGTTGTTTATTTATACAATGGCTTGCTTGCAGCCTGTTTCCCTCCTAGAAAGTAAGCTCCGTGAGATCAGGAACTTTACACATCTTGTTCATCCATGACCAGAAGAGTGCTTGGCAACAGTAGGCAGGCCTACATATTTGTTGAATGAATGAATGAATGATCTGTAAAATGGTTACAACAACACAGACCTTCTGATAGTTTTGTAGCTATTAGGTCACCTAACCTAGGTGGACGTACACATGTGTCACTGCAGAGGTCACCGGGCAGTGTGGTTAAGAACTTTGGCTTTGGAGTTAGAAAGACCCGGGTTTGATCCCTGGTTCTGCTATGGACCAGTAACAGTAACCTGGGTCAAGCAGCTTGACTCCTGTTGGCCTGCGTCTTGTCTGCAAAACAGACTAGGAGCACTTCCTCAGGGGCCTGATCTGAGCATTAAAATAAAACAGTGTAGATGAAAGCTTAGGAAGTAGTAGCTGGCTGAGTGAGTGAGTGAGTGTGAATGGAACTCAGGAAAGTACTTTGACAAAGGCCCAAGCCTGTAGCAACACAAAATGTTATTATTCATATGATTAAGAATAAGCCCCAAAGAGCTTTTTTGTATGAAGTCTTCATGCCTGTCTCCTGCTGGCAGGAAACATACCCAGCGAGGGTCCGAAGAGGTGTCACGGCATGTACTGGGAAGCATGGCCGGACACACCTTTCCCAGCGTCATTTTCCTGGGTGAACGTTGACTGCAACCCAGCTCACATGGGGAGAAAAGAACAACCTCAGACTTGACATGAGTGCGTGTCAAGCGACCTCTATCCTGGTTCTGGTCCTGTCACTAACAAGCTTTGTAATTCTGGCAAGGAATAACCTCGAGATGCCAGGTTATTTATCTTCAAAATGAGAATGAAGGCCCAAGGTTGGATGATCTTGAAAGCTTTTCTCAGTTGTGAGCACGCCATGGACTTATTTACTTTCTTACAGCTTATCTATAAGGATTTTTGATTTCCTGAACCCCATTCTAACCATGACATGGACAATCACGAGTTAGCACCTCCCCTAAAAACACCGGTGCATCTCAGGTCTTCATGCCCTATGCCATGACTTTTATTAAGATCTCTTATGGAGGCGGGGGGTGGGGGTGCGCCTGGGTGGCTCAGTCAGTTGAGCGTCCGACTTCGGCTCAGGTCATGATCTCGCGGTTCGTGAGTTCAAGCCCCACGTCGGGCCCTGTGCTGACAGCTCAGAGCCTGGAGCCTGCTTCGGATTCTGTGTCTCCCTCTCTCTCTGCTTGTCCCCTGCTCACACTCTGACTCTCTTTCTAAAAAATAAACTTTAAAAAAAAGAAGATGTCTTATGGAGGGGTGCCTGGGTGGCTCAGTCAACTGAGCATAGAACTCTCGATTTTGGCTCAGGTCATGGTCTCCTGGTTCATAGGATTGAGCTCCACATCCAGCCCCATGTTGGGCTCTGTACTGACAGCACAGAGCCTGCTTGCAATTCTCTCCTTTCCTCTCTCTATGCCCTACCCTAGCTTGTGCACACACGTGCACACGGTGTCTCTCTAAATAAATAACTTTTTTCAAAAAGATGTCTTGTTGAAATTGTACATTGTCATTATTGAAGCTACCATAATTCAGTTTCCAGTTTTACTAATACTGGGAGGACGCTGAAATATTGACATTTGTGAAAAGGACAAAGAAGGGTTGTCCTTTTTCTTTTGATAAATGAAGGTTAATTTTATTCCATTTTAATAATTTTAAAGGATATATAAAAATATATATTAAAAAATTGTAATATATATAATTCATAAAGTATAAATATCAAATGTTTATATTGTAGGAATATTATAAATTTCTAAGTAAATTTATAAATACATTTATATATAAATATATAACTAAAATGTATAAATATGTAAAACGTATATATGTGTGTGTGTGTGTGTATATATATATATATATATATATATATATTCTGTAAAAGGAATGATAAGAACTAGGAAGTAAGAGTGAGGGGCACCTGCCCAAATGGACTTAGCATCAACCCGTAAGTCAGTTTCCAACGTTTCAGTACTATCTGAATGGAATGAAATGAAGTTAAAAGAGTGCATAGAACATGTCTTATAACATAAGTTTTTGAAAAGGAGAAACTTTGAAAGGATCTCTCTAAGCTCCCCATCTGCCTGACTGTTTTCAACTCAGAAGTGCTCTGCCCAAAAGGCTTCCTGGCCGACCATTAGCTCTTCTGGCAACAGATGGAGAAATCCTATGGAGTCCAGGGTGCACTGAGGACTGGAACCGGCCTCTGGCCCTCCTGGAACCGGCCTCTGGCCCTCCTAAGCTGCAAGTCTCAGCTCCTGGTTTGGCTGATGCCCTCCTCTGAGAGGGCTTAAACCAGGTTTTACTCTTAAGCCCATAACAATACCAAGACTCTCCATGGCTTCGTGGAAACAGATTAGTTACTTTCTTGAAGCGATTTTCTCTTCTGGTCATCCGGTTCTACAATTGCCTGAATCACATAAATCGGTACCCAGAACACAATCCCAATTTATGTATACAAGCCTATCTCTTCGCCTGCATCGGAATTTCTTGTATTTCGTTTTGTCTTTCCGTTCACGTCAAAAGTTACTATATTTTATTTTTACCCCCTACCACCAGAACCTTCTGTTTAGGATCGTAAGGGGTTGAGGAGGGGGGAAACTCTTGAAAAGTAGGTTGATGAAGTGATTGTATCTGTAAAGAGCCAGCATAATGTTCCGTGTCGCGTGGGTACCCAATGTTAATGTGTACTGATGGGCGCCAAGGTGATCGAGGTCTTTTTAAAAAATGAGATAGGAGACTCAACAGAGCATTTTAATGCAGTCTCATCTCTCACTCATGCTCAATTATTAGGACTACATTCACTACTGTTTTTAAAAATGTGCATGCAAATGGCATCATTAGTCTATAATTAATGCTGCTTGTCCCCGGGAGCTCTGGTATGGCCTCTGGGTGATGTGAAGGACACTGTCTGTGTTGGCTGCCCTGTGTTCTCGCTACTGTTATTTACTGTGTGCGGAGAGCACGGGCATTACGTGGGCTTCTGTTCCCTGTCATGCTTCAGTGCTCCCTTCCGGTGAGCAGGCAATAAAGTCAAATTTAAAGGAATCCTGCTCTTCCAAAGAGGTCAAAATAAGGGCTCAGAGAGCATTTTATACTTTCCTTGTGCATATCAGATGCCTTGCTAAGTGCCTTCCTGTATAGAATTGAATCAGGGTTGTTGTCCATTTGGGGGAAAAAGTGTCCATCCACAAACAAAGGCTCACACTTGTTAGCATATGATTTTGCATATGATTTGCATGTTAATGGTCTAATGTCAAAACATACAGTTATCTACCTGTCCCTGTTCCTTCCCCTTTATTGTCAAGATGGGCTGATTAGTCTTATTAAAATTAACTCTTGGGTTTCACCAGCCTCAATTGCAGCAAAATGAAAAGCTGCTACAATGACACGAGATGTTGTAAATTGTCCTGATTCTACTGGAAGATCTGTCATGTTGTTGGCAATAAGCTTAAGTGAAGAAGTCAGTTGCATGGATGAAATTTTCAGTTTGTGAGATGGGAGATTGATTGTTATTTATCTTGGTCTCCAAGCCCAGGAAGATTTTTCTTTCTCGTTGCCCTGAAGCTCCAAACAACGGCTATTTGAATGTTCTGTCACTTATCCCTTCCAAATGGATTTATTCTAAACAAACAAATAAAATAAGTCTGTGATCACATGTATCAGAGGGGCTCCTATTCTTATGCAAGTAAATATTTCAGATGCTTAGGAATAAAAGGAACAAAATGCAGTACATATCAGGTAGAAAATTTTAATGAAGAGCATATTTGTCCAAAGATGGCATCCCAGACATCATTTTGATGGGTGAAATGAAGGTTTGTTAGTGAAAGGTATTTTCCTCAAATTAGGAGCAGAGAGAGACGCTGCGTCTGGAAATACTTGCTAATAAGGGTGAGATGTTTGATTTCAGAGTCCAATTAATTCAGAAGTGATGTAGCTCTCTGGTCTAGTTAGATCTGGTACATACAACCACACACACACACACACACACACACACACGTGCACGCGTGCGCACGCTCCTCTCCGATAATTTAAAGAATTGTTCAGAGAAAATGGCAATGTTTGTGTACTATTGCTAAGAGATTTAAGGTTACTGTTAAGTATAAGTACTCTGCAGAAACACAAAGAGATGGAATGAAATCCCTGCCCTCAATTCAACTATGATCTAGCTGAGGTGACAAGTCAAATTTATATGAAAATGTAGCTAAATTCTACAGACCACAAATGCCTAAGAATCACAGGAATGAAGTAATGGTGTTAGGGAAGTTCTTCATGAGTCTCAGGAGACAGCCAAGATGATTGTATTATCATTCATTTATCCATTTACTCAGCTAATATTTATTAAGGACCTAGGTATTAGGCACTAGGCCTGGTGCTGGATATAAAGCAATGAGTGGGGCACATTTCCGATTTCCTGATTCAATGATAAGTAATAAATCCTTTAAATTGCATAGTATGGAAGGATTTATGGAACTCTTCTTGTGTTTGATATTTAACCCTATCATCGGCACAACCTTACGATGATAGTATTTGTTACCCCTATTTTTGATGAAAATACTTTCAGAGAGGGAAATGAGTGTTTCAAGTCTCACAGAAATCAGGCAGCTGAGGCAGACTTGAACTCTTGTCTTCTGGTTTCAGGCCCTCTACCAACTCGAAGCATACCAGACTAGAATAATCTAACTGGAGTGAAGGTTTCATGTATAGGAAAATTAGGAAAGGTATCTAGGGAATTTGCTAAGACTAAGACTGCACAAGCTCTTCAAGGGTAGGCCAAGAAATTTGACAACGGGAACCAGTAAAGTTTGAATGAAGAAATCTTAGTAAAGAGAGCAATACCTTAATTAAATGAAGTTTATGATGGAATGCAGAGTAGCACACGATGGGGAAACTGTTGGCAACAGATTAGCCACTATCCCACCACAAAGTGACAACCCAGTTTACCCCAACATTGATTAAGCAGAGCTGACTTTCTGGCTAGACATTGCCAGAGAATGGGAAAAAGGGGCAAATATGAGAATGCTTATTACAAAATGATTGGCATATTGATGACTGCTTGGTTATGAAATTAGGGAAAAAAAGAAAGAATAAAGTTGGTGTCTACCATACACAAATATAAATTCAGAATGAATTAAAGACCCAAATATGGGACCTGAAACCATAAAAATCCTAGAAAAGAACAAAGACAGTAACTTCTTTGACATGAGTCTCAGCAACTTCTTTGTAGATATGTCTCCTAAGGCAAGGGAAACCAAAACAAAAATACAACTATTAGAACTATGTCAAGATAAAAAGTTTCTGGCCAGTGAAAGGAGCACTCGACAAAACTAAAAGGCAGCCTATGGAATGGGAGAAGATATTTTTGCAAATGACATATCTGATAAAGATCCAAAATGTCCAACATATATAAAGAACGTATAAAACTCACACCGAAAAAACCAAATAATCCAATTAAAAACTGGGCAGAGGACATGAACAGACATTTCTCCAAAGAAGTCTTCCAGATGGCCAACAGACCCATGAAATGATGCTCATGGTCACTCATCATCAGGGAAATACAAATCAAAACTACAATGAGATATCACCTCACACCTATCAGAACGGTTAAAGTCAGAAACACCAGAAATAATGAGTTGGCGAGGATGTGGAGAAAAAGGAACGCTCTTGCACTGTTGGTGGGAATGCCCACTGGTGCAGCCACTGTGGAAGACGGTGCAGAGGTTCCTCAAAAAGTTAAAAATAGAACTACCTTATGATTCAACAATCATACCTCCGAGTATTTTCCCAGAGAATACAAAAACACTAAATCAAAGGGATACATGCACCCCTAAGTCTATAGCAGCAGTATTTACAATAGCCAAAATATGGAAGCAGCCCAAGTGTTCACTGATGGATAAATGGATAAAGGAGATCTGGTATAGATATACGATGGAATGTCGTTCAGCCATAATAAAGAATGAAAACTTGCCATTTGCAACAACATGGATGGAGCTAGAGAGTATAGTGCTAAGTGAAATAAGTCAGGCAGAGAAAGATAAATACCCTATGATCTCACGCATGTGGAATTTAAGACACAAAACAAGTAAAGGGGAAAATAACAAGAGAGAGAAATCAAGAAACAGGCTTTGAACTATAGAGAATAAACTGATGGTTACCAACGGGGAGGCAGGTGGGGGGCTGGGTGAAATAGGTCACGGGAACTAAGGAGTGCCCTTGTCATGAGGAGCACAGGGTGATGTACGCAAGTGTTGAATCCCTATAGTGTGCACCTTAGACTAATACTACGCTGTATGTTAACCACCTTAAATTAAAATAAAAACTTAAAAAAATAAAGTTGGTGTCCAGATTTGGAACTTGAAAAATTGAGAATCAGAGTTGTCCTGATTCCAATAAAAGAAAAAAAAAAAAAAAAAAACAAAAAGTAGGAACAATTGGGAAGAATCATATCTCAGGGGAGATGATAAGTTTAGTTTTGGAGCGTGGAGAAGGACATGATATTGTAATAATCAATAGATAAGACACTGTCGTCAGCTGATGTTGAAGCCCGGGCTTCAGGGGAGAGGGTTAGAAATATGGATTTGAGAAACTTTTTCAGAGAGAACATCATTTCCACAGCGGCAACCTTGCTGTTAGGTGGGATCTATAGGAAACATGGAGGGTGACATGAGCAGAGGGCTGAGAACTGAACATTGTCCAAACAACCTGGCTTCTTGGTGACTAATTTTCCTTTTTTTGATCGATGCTCAATCTTTCAGAAGTGCCAACTTAGCTGTAGTTATGCCTCTGAGAGCTTCAGGCAGCTAGGGAATAGGATCTTGGATGGAGGGATCACTATACGCAGTAACATTTCTCCTGGGTCATCCTGGGCTTACCTCTGGACCAGAAGTGCTTTTTTGAAGAGCCAGGCGGTAGCATCAGACACGCCCTGATAATGTTAGATAGGATGCCTGTGGTCTAAAAAGAAATAAAGATTTGATCTTTGGCCCCAGCTCCTGTCACAGATATCCTAAATTGTTCCAAATCCCTTGAGTGATAACAGTGTTTATGTGTGCTGATGAGATGGCTCCTGGCTGGGACCCCTAGATAGCTTCTGGATGAGGACTGGTCACCAGAAAGGCCGAGCTGTGATTAGAAGTTTGCAAATTTTAGCCCCTTGTCCATCTCTGGGGAGAAGAGGAGAATTCAGTACCAATGGCCAATGAAGATTGAGTTCAATACCGATGGCCAATGATTTGATTAATCACGCTATGTAATGAAACCTCCATAAAAACTCCTGAACAGTAGGGTTTGAGAATCAGAGAATTAATTGGTGTTTTGTCAAGATACCATGTATGTTGTGTCTGGGGAGAGGGGAAAAACAAAACAAAACAAAACTTCTCTGTAGGCCTGGAGGGTGTGGAGTTGATAAATAACATTCATTAGTTCCAGGAATTCACCATTCTTGGCTCTCTGTCCTGACCCATGGAAGTGTTTATCTGGCTCTTGGACATGAATGTCACCTTCCTGGAGCCCTATGTCAACAATAAATGCAGAGAACTCACAGAGAATGGTGATGAGAACATTATCAAAAATCTCTGATAGTAGGTTCTAGTAAAATATGCGGTGGCAGAAACCCACTCTGAGGGTAAGGGATGAATCTCCAGTTTGAAGATATGGAGACCAGGGAGGCGATCACTTGTCTGAAAAGCACTGGCAGAAAAGACAGAAGCTACGTGGTCATGTGGTCTGTGGGCATCCTCAGCTTGGCGGACTGGTACTTGGGCATCCTCTGTGGGGAGTCCCGTAATCCCGCCTCAAGTATGTGATTGAGAGCAATATTGTAAGTTTTATTGCTATGAAATGACTTGATCCAGCATGGGAAATCAATCCCAATTAGGGATGGTAAGAGGTATGGAGGAAACCAGGAAGGTGTGCCAAGATTTTTAAAAAGAGTAAAAAAAAAAAAAAAAGAAATATTTATAAGCTTGTAACATGGCAAACTTCAATTTCAACCCACAGGATTTGTATGCATGTGGGGAGGACATGGGGATTGTCCAAATGAAACTGTTCATTTTACATGGAAGCTGAGGAGGCTTTTCTGGGTCTCAGACCAGTTATCAGCAAGGGCAGGGACAGAGCCTTGGGACCTCAGTTCCCGACTCGTTTCCTCCCCGCTGCCGTCCTGATTTTGTATGTGGCCACCAGGCTTTAGGCCTATTTT
Source organism: Panthera tigris (assembly GCF_018350195.1). Taxonomy (NCBI): domain Eukaryota; kingdom Metazoa; phylum Chordata; class Mammalia; order Carnivora; family Felidae; genus Panthera; species Panthera tigris. Next base: position 10,003,601 of record NC_056664.1, read on the forward strand.
CTCACAAACTTGCCACCTTATGCTTTCCGTCATGGTGTTTCTTACGCTTTTCTACGCTTTGTCTCGCTTCTCTGTGTTACATGCTCTCCTTCCTTTGAGATGTATTATAAATGCCATCTCCCCCATGAAGACTTCCTTGAAGACCCTCGCTACCAGTCCTCTCCCCCGCTGAGCTCTTACAGAGCATTGACTCATCCTTGTCCTTATACAGGCCACTCGAATGTCTGGACAGTCTGTGGGCACTGTCGGAAGGAATATGCCCTATACACATTTACTCTATTCATAGGATCTATCACAACTTTCCATATGGTCTTTATTCCTCTCTCTCTCTCTCTCTCTCTGATGGAAGGGATATTTTTGATCTACTTGGCTTAAAGATTTTAACACCAGCAAACTAGAGGGAATGTTTTCCTCCCCTGTATGTATCTTCCTGGACCACTGCCCACATAGATCTGTGTTATAGAAAGTTTAGTATCTTTGGGTAACGATAACAGGAAGTGAAGAGTAAATATCAGCAGTTTGAATTGAAGACTGAAGTTAATTTAAAACCTAATTCTCAGGGACTTCCTCGAGACAGAGGGTGTGACTTAAGTTAATATACTTCTCATAAAAGGCACTCCTGAAATGGAAAGGCTTTTGCTCCCGCATAACACACTTTATTGACTCTTCTGTGGGCTACATTCACAGAAAACTGGATTAGGACTGAAAAATTCAGAGGGCTTAATTCACGGGAGTGTTTCAATACTAGAAACAACCTTTTGTTGAGGAAGAACGTTATTAAACTCATGTGGTTTTAGGAGGCACCGACAAGGCTCTCTGTCCACCCAGCCCTCCATCCTGCAAAATACCATTTCTCAACTTGACTCTTAATAATACAAATGGAGTGTGCCTGGGTGGCTCAGTTGGTTGAGCGTCCGACTTCGGCTCAGGTCATGATCTCTCGGTCCATGAGTTTGAGCCCCGCGTCAGGCTCTGTGCTGACAACTCAGAGCCTGGAGCTGCTTCGGATTCTGTGTCTCCCTCTCTCTCTGACCCTCCCCCATTCATGCTCTGTCTCTCTCTGTCTCAAAAATAAATAAACGTTAAAAAAAATTAAAAAAAAATAATACAAATGGTATTAAAAGTTGTAATCGTTTCAGAAGGCCTAAAACTTTACATGGAAAATCATACAGAAAACTTATACTTAATATCCACACGTGACTTAAGTTAAAGCTACTTTAAGATAAAAGGTAGAAGGGGAGCCTGGGCGACTTAGTTGGCTGAGCCTCCGACTTTGGCTCAGGTCATGCTCTCGTGGTCCATGAGTTCAAGCCTCGCGTCGGGCTCTGTGCTGACAGCTCAGAGCCTGGAGCCTGCTTTGGAGTCTGTGTCTCCCCCTCTCTCTCTCTGCAAATCCCCTGCTCACACTCTCTCTCTCTTTCTGTCTCTCTCTGTCTCTCTCAAAAATAAACATTAAAAAAATGAAAGCCTTTTAATTAAAAAAAAAAAAGATAGAGGGTAGGAGGTCTGTGACTCTGAAAGGTGGTGGAGGAGGAAGAAGCATTATGTAAAGAAGATGGGATGCGTGAGCCCTGCCGAAAGCTCCAGAGAAAATTCAACGCGCTTGACGCCATTGCCCTGCTTAGTGAGATACGCCAAGGATGAGATAAGGATTCTCTGTCTCCAACTCTCACATGCCAGTTTCTTACAAAAAGCAAATACACGTGCTTCACAGAAACTGACTCTTTGTAAAACTGGGCCCAATTAATTTGCTCTGAAAGTGTTCCCCAATACAAGGTCCGGGTCTTGAGACTATAACCTGATTTTTATCCGTGTGAGTGAAAACATGTTTTCCAGTTCATAAAGTTAATTTCTGAATCGCTTAAGAGTGAGGCACCAAGTAAACTCTTGAAGATCAAAGTAACAAGGACTCCTTTTCTTATTTCCAGAGTCAGTAAAGGGTTTAAAGTCCTATAGATACCTAAGGACTCGAAAGGTAAGAAAGAAGTTCCATTGTTACATCTTACTCCACGCTGAATGGCGTCATTGAAATACTCTGCTAATGTGAGAGCTGTTTCGCAGTTCAGCCACCTCCAGATAGGAGTAGGAAGCAGGACAAAGGCCAGATACAGGAGGGCCACGTGGAAAGACACACAAAGCCACTCCAGGACTCTTAGTAATTTCAGCCATCTCTGTTCAGAAATTTTGTGACATGACAACGATCTTGACCAATGTTGTCTGTTTCTTCTTAAACACCCGTGAAGCTCGGATCCCTCTGGGAGTAGGGCCACGACATCTCCCTGACTTGACAAGCTCAAGGAGTGTTCTAGGCAGATCCCTCATATTAATGTTTTTGTAACAATTAAATTAAAAAAAAAAAGATATAAAGTAGAGAAAACTCATTCTCAAAGGCAAGCTTCGTTTCTTTTAAAAAAAATGTCCAAATTTCTCTCTCTCTTATTTCCTTTGCTTCCAGCCAGTGTTCTTGGTTATATTTTGAATAGCTGTTGCATAGATTTTTTTTTTGCCAAAAAAAAAAAAAAAATCAGAACCACCTTTTTCTTTCTTTGAGCGGGCTTTGCACATTTCGTCTACCCCCTGGCACAGAACTGCTTTGAAGAGCATAGTGGTAGGACTTCCTCTCCTTCTTTGCCTGGTGGGTGCTTCAGCCCTTAAACCTGCCCCCCAGCCGAGCCTCCCGCTAAAGGAGTTATCCCCCCCCCTCCAACCCCACCTCTTTCCTCCGTGGTTGACTACGATGGGAAAAAATAGGCGTACGAGGCATTTTGCATTCTCTGGATGTACCACACAGTAATTCTGCTGTCTGAAAACTCTGTAATGTCAATAATTGATGCACTTGAGAAGTGGTAATTAAATTAGTTAATTATGCTGGTAAAATTACATGCAATTATGTGACTGCAGGGTATGTTTAGTAAATTAGGCTTTCCCATACTTGCTACATATTGTGGTGCCAATTTTGTTCCTTGATGATTAGGTAGCTTTTGATACTTCTTAATTGATTTAATACCTGGATCTTCATTAGCCCTTGATTGCTATGCTATGTATGTCTGACATTTTTTCTCTCTGATATTTTACTGAGATCGTACATCAGGGGAAAATAACATGTACATGCTTGGGAATGATACATGTACATGTGTGAATATATTCACACGTTTTTCATTGAAAATATTGAGATGTTGAAGTATCACCTCCCTCCATCGCCCTCCCACCTTCTGAGAAATAGCTAATCCTAAATGTTGACTCAGGTAGAATCTAGGAGCTTAACTCTTCTTGGACACTCTTAAAAACAAACAAGAAAGAAAAGGCAGGGTTTAATTATTTTGCTTCTGAAATATCAATACAAATAGTACTAAGCAGTAATAGAAGCAGAACACCAAAATTTTTAGGAAAGTTAATCATTTTATGTCTTGACACAGAAGATTTAAATAAGATCCTCTATCCACGAGGAGTCAACTGGAAGGTTATAGATAATAGAAATTGCAAAGCTGTCGTTTGACCTTTAGAGGGTTATAGTCCATTACGGGCTTCTCACTTGCATTAGCTCATCTCGATGGAGGAACGAGAGTGAAGGGGACCATCAGTGCTGTGGGTGGAGCTCACGGACGGAGCTTCTTGGTTCAAGATTTCGAATGGCCAAGAGTGAAAAGGAAGTCTGGGAATTGCTTGGTTGACTCCCCGCACGCAGGTGAAGGAATGAAGATCCCACTGAATGCTTTGCCGGTGTTCTCGCAGTGAAGGAGGCCAGTGGTTGGGTCCAGAATTCAGGTCTTCTCCCCCTCTGGCCGGTTGTAATACACCATTTACGATCACTGCATGTTTCTATTTTTGTCAATTTCTTGTCCGTCACTCTACACCTTTGTGTTGCTTTTACTCAGACAGAGACTAGGCATTTTTTTTCAGAAGAGCTCCTTCTTTAACCATAACCTGAGGGTCAGGAGACAACTTGAGTTATTTAGAAGAAAGCATATCGATTGTGATGATTTATCTGTATTGGGGAAGTAGAAATTTAGTCTCTCCTGTTTGCTTGTTTCTTAGGAAGTCGACACAACTGCCAGCATCTGTTGTATATCCCACCCATAATGTGCCAACAAGGTACCCCTAATGCAGAAGAAGTTTCTGGAGAGGGAAAGAGTCTTACTGGAGCTGGAAGGAATGGGAAGGTTTGCACATTACTGGGGGCTTCTGTCATCCCTTTGAAGCTAGACAGATGGGCAGACACAAAGCCCATACTGGTGCTAAGTAAGATTCCATGATTATGTAGAAAACTTCATTTCTGAAATAGATAAGCAGAGACCACTCATTACATTCTTTGCAGTTTTTTTTCTTTTCTTTTCTTTTTTGACCTTTTCTTTCCTTCAGTAGATGAGAAGGAATATTGAAAATAAATGATAATAATTTTCATTTATATAATGCTGTGCACTTCCTTCATCTGTGCGGATTTTTATATACATCCTGTGGTGACAGAAAACAAGAATGAATTAGTCTCATTCCATATATTCTTTTTAATCTGACCCAGAAATTTAGCCAGATTTCAATAGTAAATGCATGAATAGAATCAACCTACCTCTTGAGTAAGGATAAGTGATATGATTTCAAACTCTTTTTTTAAATTTTTAAAAAATGTTTATTTATTTTTGAGAGGTGGGGAGGGGCAGAGAGAGAGGGAGACACAGAATCAGAAGCAGGCTCCAGGCTCTGAGATGTTAGCCCAGAGCCCGGGGCTGGAACTCACAAACCGTGAGATCATGACCTGAGCTGAAGTTGGACGCTTAGCCAACTGAGCCACCCAGGCACCCCTATGAATTCAAACTCGTAATGAAACTGCCTCGGATCTCTCCCAAGAAGTTTTCCCTAATTCCCTCCAGGCTGCAGGAAATAGTCTCATAATAGCTGTGTGTTTCTCCGTCACTACATTTCTGCTTTGTTTTATGTTTGTTTGGTCACAGGTACACACACGACTCTAGATAGTAAAATTCTTGACTGAGGGTGTTTTGGTTGATTTGCCTTCTTATCATTAACCTTAAGCCCAATGCCTTATCCTATGCTCAATGCCCGGTCCATAGTTGTTGAAGGACGAATAAGTGAATATTGGCCTAAAATCAACATTCTTATCATCCGGTGACATTTAAACTCTTACCTCTGCACTTTCTCCTTAACAGGTGCAAATATCTGTTAGGACTACCCAAGGTGTTTTTGTTGAACTTATTACCGCAGGCTCTAGATGTTTGAGTACACTTCTCTATTTTTTTTAAAAAAAGCTATTACTGGAATGCCTGGGTGGCTCAGTCGGTTGAGCATGTGGCTTCAGCTCGGGTCATGATCTCACAGTTTGTGGGTTCGAGCCCTGCATCGGCCTCTGTGCTGACAGCTTGGAACCTGGAGCCTGCTTCGAATTCTGTGTCTCCCTCTCTCTCTGCCCCTCTCCCACTTGTGCTCTGTCTCTCAAAAATGGTTAAACGTTAAAATAAATAAACAAATAAATAAATTTAAAAAAAGCTATTACTAAACGGTGTCTGGGTGGTCAGTCGGTTACACCTCTCACTTCGGTTTAGGTCATGATCTCATGGTTCATGAGTTCAAGCCATCCACCAGGCTCTCTGCTGTCATTGCAGAGCCCAGTTTAGATCCTCTGTCCTCTCTCTCTCTCTGTCCCTCTCCCACTTGCTCTCTCTCTCTCTCTGTCTCTCAAAAATAAGCATTTAAAAAAGCTATTACCTACTAGAATATAAACTGAAAGTGCTCTTGGTCATTAGGTTGAAAACTTTTAGTTTACTAACTCAAAAGGACCTTTACTCTTCTGGTTCTACCAGCTCCAAAGGGTATATGATCCTTAATATACTTATAAAATACATTCTAGTCTCACACAAGCATTGGTTTAAAACACCAAATGTATTTAAAAATTTTTTTCTATATCTTATGAGAATAACTTCTATGTATCTTTTTCAAATTTTTTGTTTAACATTTATTTATTTTTGAGAAGAGAGAGACAGAGCATGAGCGGGGGAGGAGAGAGAAAGAAGGAGACACAGAATCTGAAACAGGCTCCAGGCTCTGAGCTGTCAGCACAGAGCCCGACGCGGGGCTCGAACTCACGGATGGTGAGATCATGACCTGAGCCGAAGTGGGACGCTCAATCGACTGAGCCACCCAGGCGCCCCTCTATGTATCTATTTTAATGTCTTCCAATTAAACTAACGTGGATACAGGTGGAAGACAAGTAAACCAAAGAAACCTTTGCCAATTCTTACAGATAATGTAAGGGTTGGGAAGCAGGAAGTATCATGGAGGAAAAAGGAGAACGTTAGGGGATTAGAGACGACACTAGCAGAGTATTGATAGAAATCCTGCCGCTTCCCATTAGCCCTGCCAAGAAGCAGGCAATAACACCACCTGTCTGTTTGGCAGCCACAGGTACCGATGCATGGCTCATGTTTTTTTCTCTCCAGATTTCAAGATTTAGATGGGAGACCCAGCGAGTTAAATCCACAGGTCAAACAAAATGTCATGAAGCGAAAATCACCATCAGCATCGCTGTGTGGGGAGGAGAGGCAACCAGGAGCTCTCTCCAGGCACCCTTGTGGGTTTCAAAAGGGCTTCTTGCTGAAAACCTTTTCTTGGCCCCTGGGCTTCAGCAGAGCCAGCAAGCTATCCTGTGAGCTGGCGTGCTGCCATTAGAGCAGATGGCTGGCAGCGTAGACAGCAAAGAGACCATGTAGGAGCATCACAAGTGAGTACTGAGGGCGAGATCTCTAGGTACAAGTCTGCAGTCTGTCTGTCCATTAGTTAGCTCCGAGCTCCTGAACAAGGTGGGGAGAGGGAATTTTCTGTCTAGATCTTTGGCTATTACTCACTTCAGGCAGAAATGCTAGCATTTCTTATCTGTGTGCTAGTATTCAGTTTGCCGATGTGCGTGTGGGGGGATATTGCAAGAGGGCGATGGAAAAGATAGAGATATTCTTAACAAAACCATCAATGTTTCTAGTTTGCTTGTCCTCTCCAGTTTATTCTGAGCACTTCTGTCAAAGTCATCTCCTGAGGCATGGCGTGGATCGTCTCTCCCGTTCTGCAAAAGTTCTTATGAACATGATGATGATGATGATCATCGTCATGGCCATGATTTTGAGAATGATGATGATATTGATGATGATAGTGGTAGTGTTAGACACTTACTATGTGTATAATTTTCTTACTTCAGAGGCAATCAGGGCTCAGAATCTGACTTCCTTCGAAAGGTCACATAGCTATTAAGCATCAGAGCTGAGATCCGTACCTCTATCTGTCCGACACTAGAGTAAGAACCAAAACAACTGTGCTCATTATTTGCAAATAGAAGCAAATTCATGCAAATATTCTTTGACAATTTCTTGGTTCTCACCAATGTATAATTTAATAAAATAAAAACTCTTAATTTAGCTCAATGTTCAGGTTAAAAGATTTTTTTAGTTTTGATATGTTTCCCTGTCTTTCAACTTATTGAGAGAAGGTTTGTTCTGAGAAACTGGGTTCAAGTTAATGAGGACCAATTAAATCACATGCCTTTAGCCAAGTACTGGATGAACTCTCTATAACATGGTAGAATAGGTTGGCATAAAGGAAGCCTTTCTTACCTATTTCAGGAAACTGCCAGAGAGTCTGTTTTTAATCAGGTAGAATTTCTGTTTTCTATGATTTTTTGTTTGGGATCAAATAAGAAAGAGGGAACAAAGATCAGTTGGTTTGTTTCTTCTAGAGGCTAATTGAGGCTCCAGCACATATCTTTGCCATCCCTGAAACTCTTTTTTTGAAAAAGGTGTTAATGATTCTATCTTCCTCATCTGTAACCTGAATGTCTTTTAGTAGCTTCTTATTTCCAGGAAAGAAAGGAAATTTCTTCCCATACTTGAATGGAATTACTCTCTGTCAGTTAGCTATTGCTGCATAAGAAATAACCACAGCAGTCTAAGCGACTTACAAAATAAACTTTCCTTGTCCCCAGCGGAGGGTAGACAGGGTTTGGCTTCTATCACAGATATCGGCTCCCATTGTCTCTTACGCTCTAGGTGGAGTCAGTGGTTAGCTTAGGCAAGTACTTTATTTTATTAGTTCTCTTAACAGTGGCAGAAATGCAAAAAGACAGCCCGACCACTGAAACCTTTTTAAAAGCCTTTGATCCTATCACTTCCATTAACATTCCATCGGTAAAAGCAGGTCCCACGATCAAACCCCAAATGAGGAAGTACCTTCTGCTTCTTTCTTTGGGTGCAGGGAAGGAAATGCAGTCCCCATGGCAAGAAGGAATGATAAAGGAAAGGGTGAGGAATTGGTGCCATCAGTCCAGTTTCTTTTCACTTGGCACCGCATGCCCTCATGCTGTTCTGGCTCGATCCGATCATGTGCCGAGATGGTTATACTCCTTCTATCGGACATTTTATTACTATTTCCGCAAAATTGCAAGGCTCAGCTTTTGTGTCTGCTCACAGTCCATTGTTAACATGTTTTGGATGGCATTTTCCTCTTTCGGGGCCATCTGATAAAACCCTTTTCCAGGAAGTACTTAATCACCATGGAAATTGCACTGTTCTCTCAGTGCGTGATGAGGCCCTCTGCTCCAGCTCTCTGGATTCTAAGCGCTATGAGTTCTATAGCCATGGATAAAACATGCCCTTTCGGTGTGAGGAACTTTTTGATTGAAATTGATCTACCAACGGCTCCTCTTTGGGGCAGAAACGTGAACAGCCTCGTACTTCCTGCAAAAAACACTCAGGTCTTCCCTGGCTGCGTCACCTCAAGGTTTTGCTTTGTAATCAATTTCCCAACCAGTGTTTGTGCTCTCATTTTTCTTTATTAAGGATCAAATGAGATGTTGGTGGGGGGAGGACAGGGAACGCAAACTTGTGTGTATATACCTACCTTGTGTGTATGTATGATTGAGTAGAGCGTATTCATTTCATTCTACAATTAAACAGAATATTTACCTTTTTCCATAAAGATGAAATATTAGTCTGTGTTTATGTTACATTTTAGAGTGAATACACACATACACACACACACACACACACACACACACACACACACACGTTTATGACCACTGCTTATGTTTCCGCAAATGCATGTTTAAAATTCCAGGTCTGAGGACCTGTGAGAAAAGTTATACTTTAAGATCTCTGTGCACATCTTATTTTCATGTTAACCAGGCAGAACAGGCTGATTCAGATCTTTGGGAGCATGACAGCACTTAATCTGTTACCATTGCTTTGCATCATATCATGTTCTAGACTTCTTCGGAGCAATCTTTATTTATTTTTGGAGCTCACAGATTGCATTTCAACGAGTCAGGAATATTTTCCAGCTTATTTTAGTGAACTTACGCATATTGTGCCCAAATGGAGAAAAAAAATACGCTATTTTCCAAAGAGTTGCTATTAGTGCTATTCTAGTGCTAGACTGTCACGTGACTTGATCACCCCAAGGATAAAGAAATTCACCTGTCTGGTTCTGTATATGCACATGAAGGACATGCCAAAATAGCACATTGCTTTTCTTTTCTTTTTAATGTTTATTTTTGAGAGATTGAGAGACAGGGCACGGGCAGGGGAGGGGCAGAGGGAGGGAGACACAGAATCCGAAGCAGGCTCCAGGCTCCGAGCTGTCAACACAGAGCCCCAGGCGGGGCTCAAACTCACGGACGGCAAGATCACGACCTGAGCCGAAGTCGGCTGCTTAACTGACTGAGCCACCCAGGCGCCCCAAAATAGCACATTTCTATTGGTTAGAGGAATCACAGTGAAGCTCTCACTGAAGCCTTTTGTTAACTGGACTCCTGATACCGAAATACTTTGTCTTCTTAGATAATCCTTCTTTGTCGAGCCCCTGAGTAAGCCCCTGTGCATGACTTCATCTTTAAGAGCTACTTAGGGTGATAAATACACACATTTGATTCAAAGCTTGCACAGCCAGTGATGATGGGGTTAGTTGCCTGATTATTTGTGGTTATTTGTGTTGCACCTGTGGATTACAAGATTGGGAGTCTGTTTCATTACAAACACGTGCCATACATTTTTAGCAACTCACTGAACACAGGTGTCTCCTGATGATCTACTTGATTAACATAGTGACCCAAATTAAAACAGAATAAATAAACCCTACTATATCTACTTTCGCTTCCCATACCTATTTCCGTTGTCATATCCGTGGGCACTATTGACGGTCGAGTGAAATGGTTGGTCACCACCTCATTTTGATTTAGCAGAGCCTGAAATCATTACAGAGTCCTCCCAGTACCAGGCATCATTCCTGGTGCAAATAGTCTGTCGAATGAATAAATGAGTATATGACTGAGCATCTGCACGTACGTACGAATACATTTCGTGTAAGTGGTTGCCACAAATACCACGATCATGGATACACCATCCCACTTTTATTTTTACTCTTATTTTAAACTCCTCTTTGCAGTTATGGTTCTCAAGTATTCAGAGACCGTTGGAAGCATCGTGCATCAGGAAGGAATAGAGATAAGGAAACTAAAAAGGACCAAATCTTTCAGCCCATTAATCAAACCCATAATTCCCTCTAAAGCAGGTAAAACAATGAATAGAGCCAAGGAAAAAAAAATTGCTCTATATTATGAGCGTATTTAGAAGCTAAAATCAGAGACTGTTGTCCCAGGGCACACTGGAGACATTTCTAAAAGGCAGAGAAATTTGAAGACCCTCATTAAGAAGATGTCGCCTGCAAGCTCAGATAAAACAGGAAAGAAAAATGTATCTGAAGTTCTAACGAAATGTAGCTCATATTCTTCCTCCCACTCTGTTTCTCTGAATGACTCTCTAAGTTACAATATGAGCAAAATGGGGCTGGAAATAGACAAAATGGGACTAGGGTTTTTTTTTCCCCCACGTAATATCTTAATGGAATTGCTACTCCCGGCCTTCTGTGCAAAGATTATTTGGTTTTTCCATATAGTTAGGAAGGAAAATTTTAAGTTTCCAGTTATTGTACTTATTTTCAGTATATACCACCACTGTTTCTAGACACTTCAGGTATTTAGGTACTAGAGTATTTAGGGGATATACTTATTTGGTTGTGCCTTATCCAGTTGGATTGGGTACCATTAGAATTTGCACAGTTTGATGGAAATGATAGCTAAAATGTGAATGAGTGCCTCCTTTGTGGGTTACACTAAGCCTAGAAGCCAACAGCTATAGCAGTTAAACGTGTGCCAGTTCTCATAAAAAGAGCAGCCACAGGCGCTGAAGTCTGCCTCGAATGCACAGGATCGGAAAAAGCCTCCGTGAGTCTCCTTCCCCGAAATCTGTATGCCTGCCTAACCCTTTACTAACACGCTGCCCTTCACCCCACTAACAGATGCATGCACCCACGCACATCCTATAGCCAAAATTAGAGAAGATGTTTGCGTTTTCTCCCTTTCCTCTTTTGCAAAAGTATCAGCTTCTTTTTTTCCCTTTTAACTACAATTCTGAAGAATTATACACCACTATTTGGAATTCTCCAAATCACCATATTTCAGATTTCAGAGAAGAGTCAGGCTTAGAATGATTTGCACTTTAAGCATGAAGGGTGACAGCCAAATGGTTCACGTACCTAATTAACCATGTTAACTTCCAGTTTTTTTGTTAATTTAATTTTATTTTGTCATATACATCCAAGTTAGTTAGCATACAGTGCCACGATGATTTCAGGAGTAGATTCCTTAATGCCCCTTACCCGCTGAGCCCGTCTAACTTCCAGTTTTTAAGGCCCCTGAAACTGCAGCTCATTAAAAACCCAAACCAACCCAAAAAGACAAACACAAAACACGGTTTTTTTTTCATCCAGTTGATGAATGCAAAACCTTCATGAATTACCCAGACTTGGCCATTCTCACGAGGGGAATGGTGAAAGGAGCCAGAAGCTCCTAATATTTTAGATCCTGTGCCTTGTTCAGCTTTGCCTCCAGTGATGCAAGGTGATCCCTGGGCAACATCCAGTCATTCATTCTTTTTTATTGACTCAGTGAGCAGGTACCAGGTCCCGTGTTGGCTTTATAAAGACTACAGAATGAATCAAGGTAACATAAAGTCTTTCTCTTCGAGGAGTTCATCATGCAAGCATATAAAACTAAAAAATGATGTATATGTATATTATATGTAATATATTTGTTATAACATATCGTATCATCTAATAACACAATGGAAGATGGGTTGTGGAAAGACAAAGGTGGAATCAGATCACTTAGCCTGAGTTGTTGAGAAGACTTCAGAGGAGGTGACAGTGGAGTCCCGGATGATAGTTGCCCACACGGTGGAGAGACACGTTGTGTGAACAGCAAGAAGTTCATTAGGGTTGGCCCATCAGGTACAGGGGACGTTAGATCTGGGCCATCTGATAAGGTAGCCAGTACCACATGGGGCTATGTAAATGTACTAGAAGGAAATCAAATGAAAAATGTAGTTGCTCAGTAGCTGTGAACGGTTAGTGGCTACTGTGCTAGACTGGGTGGATGTAGAGAGTGATAGCAGAAAGTTCCATTGGCCAGTGTTGCCGTGGGCGTCAGGCAAGAAGTCGGGCTGGAGTTGGATTGGATGTACTGAACTCAGCGATGGAGCTGAAGCAGTGCGAGTGGACAGCTTCACCCAGAGAGTAAAGGGGGAGCAAGGAAGAGGAAGTCCTCTGGTGTGCACCACCATTTAGCGGTGAATCGGGGAAGAGATTGTGCCCGCAGATGAGCCCGTAAAAGGATGGTGAGAAGAATGGGAACTGGAAATCCTAGAAGTTCAGCAAGGAGACTGGAGATGTCCACAGCTGCTCAGGATGCCTGAAAATCTCATGAAAACCAAAAATTGACCTTGAGACCTAGAAAAGGGGAGGTCAACCATCCGTGCTGTGAGTGAAGGTTGGTGAACGGGAGTCGTGTGTGTGTGTGTGTGTGTGTATGTGTGTGTGTGTGTGTGTGTTGGAGTAAATGTGGATCGAAGGTAGGTTGAAATACATATTGGACTGAACCGTGGTTCCAAAGTTGCATCCACCCGGCAGGCCCTCAGAAGCTCAAAGGGGCAAAAGTCGGATTCTCCCCTAGAGCCTCCAGGAGTGTGGCCCTGTTGCTCCCTTGATTTCTGACTCCTCCAAAAGGAGAGAGTCTGCTTTGGAGAGACTCCTCCAAAAGGGAGAATCCGCTTCTGTGGTTTCAGCCACGCCATCTGTTTGAATTTGTTACAGGAAACCAATACATGGGCATTCTGGAGCCAGGGGAGTAAAGGACGGAGATACAAAGTTTTGACAAATGGTTGCAAACACAGACATTCTCACGGGACAGGCAGGTAAAGTAAATGGTTAAAAATGAAAATGCAAGTGGTAACAAACAAAAAAACAACGGTGAATTTGAGCTTCTGTGTCCAGCCACCAAATCGACACACAGATTGTATTCCCCGTGCATTCCTCTTGCCCCCCACACTTCCCGGATTTGCCGTCCATATTTATTGCAATCTTTCTGTCTTTCTTCCCATTGTCTCTTACGTATATAAGCCTAGATTTATGTTTAGCCGTTTTGGCTAACTTCACATGTCATGTTAAAATCCCTCTCATTCTTTGGACTTGAGAGCATGTGTTTCCTGTTAGCCCCTAAACCTGGTCAGATTCTTCTATTTCTGGGCCCTGGGGAGAAATTCTGGCAGCTGCCGTGATTTTCCACTGCACGTTTAAGTCGTCTGAGCACACTTGGGTGTTCCGTGAACATCAGCGTCGTCTTGATCCGTCCCGATTCCTCTCCTCTGACCTGCCCACAGTAGCCGTCCCCAAATGTTACTTCTGTGAACATCGCCCGCCTCTTTCCTCTATCGTTCATGAGAACTTTGGGACAACCCAACAAGCATGGTCTCAGCCCTTCTTCCTTCCACATTACCATCTCTTCATGCCTTCACTACACTGTTTTGCTTTCATCTTCGAGCAACTAGTGATCTTTCTCTGTGTTACGGCTAATGTTCCCACTTCTTGAAATGGGACTTGACTTTTCCCCTCTTTCTGAATATCGGCGTTTTTCCCCCCAGCCTCCAGGTTTTCCTGAGATCCTAGTCACTCTCCTTTTCCAGTCTGTCTTGTCCTTGGCCGGTCTCATCCAGTGTCCTGTGTTAGCCTCGGCCTCCTTCCGTGCTCTCTGACTAGCCACCTACATAATTTACAAAATTTCAGACAGCGAGCTTAAGAATACACTTACCATCTTTTCCTCCAAACCCCACTTCTGCCTAAGAATTCCCTGTTTGTGTAGATTCATAACCCTGGAATCCGCTTCAAATCTGCCTTTTCCCTGAGCCACCCCCATCTTTGGAGAATCAGTATAGATCACAGCGCTTTCCACATGGTAATTATTTACAGGACATTTTTAGTTCCTGAGATAGACACTGGAATAGAGGGAAGAACACTAGATCTGCCAGGGAAGACTTGAACCTGAACCGGGCTTTACCACTCAGGACTTCTCTGACCTCTGGCAAATCATTGAACTGCTTTTTGCCTTAGGGTCCCTATCTTTAAAAAGGTAATAGGAATATCTTTCTCAAAACATTGTTGGCGGGCGCCTGGGTGGCTCAGTTGGTTAAGCGTCTGACTCTTGATTTCACCTCAGGTCATGATCTCCAAGTTCATGAGTTCAAGCCCCACATCAGGCTCTGCACTGATGGCGTGGAGCCTGCTTGGGATTCTCTCTCTCCCTCTCTCTCTGCCCCAGCGCACTCATGCTCTCTCTCTCTCTCTCTCTCTCTTAAAATAAATAAACATTAAAAAAGTATTGTTGGGAAGATTCCAGAGGTTAATATGCATAAAAGTCTATACAAACTCTAAGGTGACACACTGTGATTTAATCTTTGAGACCATCAGCTTTTTTTTTTTTAATGTTTATTTGAGAGGGACAGAGAGAGAGAGAGTCAGAGCACAAGCTGGGGAGGGGCAGAGAGAGAGGGAGACAGAGAATCTGAAGCAGGCTCCAGGCTCTGAGCTGTCAGCACAGAGCCCCGCTCAGGGCTCGAACCCACAAACCGTGAGATCATGACCTGAGCCGAAGTCAGATGCTTAACTGACTGAGCCACCCATGCGCCCCTGAGATGACCAGTTTTATAGTCCCATAGTTGTTCCCATTTTCAGAGAGAAGAGAGAGAGAGACAAAAAGTAGAACTAAATCAGTGTAGAATCTTGCCTTCGCAATAAGCAAACTATTCTCAATGGATCAAGCTCTGGACTGTCTGTAAACTGTTAGTTTTAATCCATATGAAATTGCTGTATTTAGCAGGTTTTTAAAGGCAATTCTCGGAAAACGCATTTGATCCAAACTAATAGAGGTAGTGCTTCCCTTTCGTGGCTCTAGGGGAGTCCAGACGTTGGAGGGGCATATGGCACCCTTGATGCTGCATTCGACCATCTTTTGCTAATGATATTGGGGTGGAGGCAAATATTATGCCAACCTCTGCTGCCGTGTCTTCATTACCAGCATTCCTGCCCATCGGGTCCCCTAGTTTCCTCTGTGTCCCACAGAGTGACTGTGAGGGGTGAAGCACCTGGCCCGTACACTTTGGTTACTTGATCTCATCAAAATACAAAACATACATAAGATAAAACTATTTTATTATTGTCTTTATTAAGTTTGTTATCAACCTCATGATCTGCAAGGTTTGGCTGAGACTCGGAAGTCCTAAACTTGATGGCTCGAGCTGATATTTTGTATAAATTGTGAAGTCGGTTCTTTGCTGTTTCTTGGTCCTACGTGCTTAGGACTTAGGACTTAGAACTTTTGTGATTTCCTCTTGACGGACAACAGGTAAGTCCATCTTAAAAAATCACTCTTCTGTAGTCTAATGAATATCAACAAAATAAAATGAGATAATATATTCCTTAACTAAAATATTTTTGATATGAAGAGTGTCCTGTTGGAATTACCTTTGGAAATGCCACTCTGCTTATATTTCTATCTCGAAATGCCACCCTGCTTATATTTCCACATTTGTGTGTGAAATACAAAGCCATAAAAAAGAATCCTGCTTTCAGATTGTGCATTGATATGTATATATGTGTACGTGTGCATTCAAAGAAAGGATTTTTGTTTTTTCAGTATGGAACGCTTTTTATTTAACAAGACATTACAGGTAACCTTGATTGTCCAATGTAAAGACACATAACCTCTTCAGATTCTGCATCTTCCTCACTCTGTACTCAATTAGGTGCCAAACACAAACTCTAATTCTTAGGCTCTTATGTAGTGTTTAATTGTACAGATTCCATAAAAAATCACTTAATATAAAGAAAACAAATACTCTCTTTTATTGCCACACTAAATACTTTTGCCAGCAAATGCTTTTGGGGGTGCTTTTTATTTATGGATTTTTCACAATGCCGGAGAGCTTTTGTCTTTTTTAGTGCTTTATATTTATAGTTGTGGGATGATCATTTTCTGGTTGGTTTCACATTGAGCTCTTTTAGAACTAGTTGGAGTAGTAATAGTTTCACACAGTTTATACTTTCTCCCCCTGAGTCCTATGTTAAATCTTTTTCACTCTCTCAGTGACATTGCAGTATATTATGCTATACATTCTTAGGCTATTAACTTTGGGCATTGCTAATGATTTCTTTTTTATATATATACAGGACATAAAACATGTAAATGTTTCTTATTAAAACAAGAAAACTCAAAACACAATCAACCCTATCAGAAAAGAGAGAGAGAGAGCAAGAGAGCTGGAGAGATTTTTTTCCTTCTTCACGTAAGATTGCAAGACTGAAACAGGTTTGTAAAATCCCAGTGTTGGAAAACAAAGTAAATTATAAAAGACCCCTAAAGGGAGTGATTTAGTTTTCTTAAAAAACAGCTTGTTTGGTATTCCATTCCTTATCACTTATCATTTTTTTTTTAAGTAACACATTTGAAAAATCAACAATACCAACATAACAGGGTTTTGGTTTTGGTTTTGTTTTGTTTTGTTTTTCTTGGCTAGAAGAAAATGCCTGAGTCTTTGTGAGAAGGCAGGAAGGAAAAAAAGGAAGGAACTTCAAAGTCACCTTGACCACATCATTGCCCTCAGATAAAGGAGCCCTGAGGAGTAAGTAGCTCCCTTTGTAAGTAAGCCTCTGAGGATTCAACCTGAGGGTGATATGTATAAGATAGCTGGGAAGGAGTACCCTTTGGGACAAAACCTAACATCAAAAGATTTAAGGGAGCAGGGTGATTCAGAAAGCACGCCCTCCCACCCCCAATACAAGAAATGGACCTGATGAGGGGCACCTGGTGGCTCAGCTGGTTAAGCGTCCCTTGGCTCAGGTCATGATCTCATGGCTTCGTGGGTTAGAGCCCGGCATGGGGCTCTCTGCTGTCATATCCGAGCCTGCTTTGAATCCTCTGGCCCCTCTCTCTCTCTGCTCCTCCCCACCCACATGCACTCTCTGCCTCAAAAATAAACATTAAAACAAAAATGGGGCTGATGACAGCAACAGCAACCAGCATTTGTGCCTCCAAGTGGAGGGTTGCCTAAGCCCCAAAAGGAGTCTTTGGAAACCACTGGCCCCCTGGCTTACTTTGCAATTGGGCTTTCTTGATATGCCAGCTTATGCTTTCTTATATATGCCGAGATGATTCCGAGAACACCTTTCACAGAAGTTGAAACACCTAACTTGGCCGCTTTCAGGCCAAGCAGTCAATGGCTGAAGAATGGGATAAGTAAGGATGGATGGGATGGAGGAGAGAGAACAAAGCGAAGTGGGAGAAGATGATGGGTCCCCTGTGAGGAGAATGAGAGGGGAGAGTAAACAGGTGAGGGAGCGGGGAGATCGGGAAAGAAAACTGCAGGAACAAGGGAGGTCAGATTTCACTAGAGCCTACCCCATGCCTGGAACTACAAAGCTCGCCGTATGGTACACAGAAAAATGAGAAGACA
The DNA here is from genome assembly GCF_018350195.1 of Panthera tigris. Taxonomy (NCBI): domain Eukaryota; kingdom Metazoa; phylum Chordata; class Mammalia; order Carnivora; family Felidae; genus Panthera; species Panthera tigris. The sequence continues at coordinate 10,021,486 of NC_056664.1, forward strand.
ATTTCTTTTACTGAATGCACTAAGGGGGATTGAAGAAACGTATACAAAATATTTCCTGGGGTTGCCCCAGCAGCACACGGACATCCACATGTGGCTGGGCTCTTCCCCGCCCTGATTTACCCCCCTTGGGGCAACGGAAGCCAGAGCCGCCACTGCAGCCCAGTTCTCTGCCCTTACAGAGGTTCATCTGTTTCCAGAAAACCGTGTCCCTGAGGAGCAAGGTCAGCAGACAGGAAGTGAGGTGGGCAGACAGGCAGTGAGGTCAGCATCAGGTCTCCATGCCCAGAACAGGACCTCTGGCTTCGCTAGAGGGTGCCTGCTGGTCCAACCCCAGCGCTGCTCACTGAGCCGGGCAGATAGGCCCGGCCCAGAGCCACTGGATCAACTTTCTCCCAGAATTTTGACACCAGGAGCCCCTCCTGGTGGACGCACGCTGGAGAGAAACAGATCAAAGCAGCAAGCAAACAAACCCCGAAAACCAAAACCCAAAACGCCCTAATTGTTACATAACTTTTATTTTCTTCTAAAGACATTTATTATAGCTCTTCAGAGTTCTTAAATTTCCCCAAGTGAAGGATCTGGTTTACTGGTGGAGATATATGTCCCCAAATAAAACTGGACCCTTTCTGAAAAGCCACCTGTTCAAGGTTAACGCCGTGGTCTGTATCCCTTCACTTTTTTGAACCCTCAGTGGAGAGCTAATCAGCGGATCTGTTGTCTCCTGGAAACCGGGAAGGAAAACAGTCAGTTCTGTTCTCTTCCCTGGGCCGGGGGAGTGAGCTATAATAAGGGAGCCTAAGAACACACTGGAAGCCCACAAGCTGGAACACACAGGTTAGCACCGCCTGGCTGACCTGACTCACAGGTGCGCGGTTGCCAGGTAACGCTGGGGCCTCCGGGTTCTTTACAAAGCCCTGCAGTGGGGCTGGGAGAGGTGTGGGCAAGGGCCCCGGGGTGGTTGTGGGGGCAGGGCGAGCGGAGAAGCGGAGTCACTCTCCCGGCAGCTGGTCGTGCAACTGCTTCTCACCTGCGTGGCGAGTGGAAACACGTCGGCTTTGGCCCCGAACGTTCTCCTTCCCCAGCTGCTTGTGCTGTGAAAGAGCCCCGATTCACGGTGATCAGGCAGAAAGGAGGAGAGGACGCAGAAAGCCCGCCAGTTTTCTTCTTCCACGTGTACATCTACGTACATATACGTATACACGAAACACACCACCTGCCCTTTATAAAGTGATATTCTAAAACTTCTTCTCAATCCCGGGCAAGTTTACGGAGAGCATTTTCACATATGTGAAGGGCAAAAGGACCCGTGGACAGAGCTGTGGGGTGGTTGAAAACCTCTGGAATCCAGCCCACGCTGTCGCTTCGCCTCCCGTGTTAGTTGGGAGTCACCTCTTTTGAGATTCATGGAGAAATTGCTCAAATCCTTATGTGTTGTGGGAGAACCAGGCATTCCTCTCGGCATTTTTAGGAATTCTTGAGGATTTACAACTAAATCCTCTAGGATTTACCTTCCAGGACCCCTAGCTCCTTCTTGCACAGATTTCATTCTGATCAGGAGTTCACACAGTCCCTTGCATGTGGTCTGCATAGAGAGCCTACCATTTCCTAAACCATTTATCTGGCAAATTTGTAAATCTGGGCCGCCTTTTTCCCAAATAATGCCAGATGTGAAAGGACCTGCGTGGTCCTAAGCTCATGCTGATTTGTCTTCTAGTGGGTAATAGTGGGTCAATTTGAGTACTCCTAGGGATCTGTGTTTTATTTCGCTTGAGCAAAGAAGCTTTTAGTGAATGGACAGGTGCACCATGACTGTGTGCCGTAGAATAGGAGGTGATCCTAGCCTGAGATTCATTTAAAAAGACAGGTCTGGTGTTTAAGTGCCAGCGTTTTTCAGAGTCTGCATCGGTGGGTGTGCTAGTGAGGTCCAGAGAGGGTTGAATATTCAGAATCAGCTGGCCTTTCCTGATACGTGGCCTGTCTTTCCAGCTATGTCTTTACCAAGCATAGAGTGTGCTTTTGCCCCCCTGAAATATCCATCTGTTCCTGAATCTGTTTAGGGTGAAGAAAAGAGGAGGTATCTAATGAGACTCTAGGAAAGCTTAGAATTGGAGGTTGAAGCAGACACAGCCAACCCACAATGTCACCACCTGGAATCAGGCAGGCACATGGGGAGAGCACGCAGGCCAACCTTCCTAGCCCAGAGGCTACCATTCCACTTTATATGTTTGAGTCATTGTGAGGAGAGAAAGATTTATAGGCATTCTTTCAACACTTACTCCACAAGCATTTATTGAACACCTACCCTATTCTGAGCAGTGTATTCAGAGACCAGGACTGGAAACAAGTCATTTGTTCTCACTAGTCTGGAACACCGCTCTTTTTAACTGCCTGTAGATCACATTCTAAGTATCACTCTGTGTATTGATTAAATGCTTACATGTGTAAAGGATCTTACAGGGTTGATATTTGGGCGGGGGGGAGCCAAAAGCAAGCAAACTATTACATAGACAGTGCTCCAGACTGGGGAAAAGATGATAAGAGGCACTTACAAGAAGCTGATCTAACCTGTTGCCCTGGATTCTGATACCATAGGGTCTCAGCTTCAAACGTGTATTTAAAAAGATGTCTTTAAAAAAAAAAAAAACCACAAGTATTTGCATAGTGGTGTTAATAGTTCAGTAAATGTCATTTTTCCTGTTTGATCATAACCAGCTCCAGGATCTCACATGGGTAGGGATGCCTAGTTCATTAAGGAGATGCCATATTTGGCGGGTGAAAATGTGGTCTTTGGTACTAGTCATCACTCATGAAGTAATATCCGAAATGTGTGAATAAGGAAAATACAGCCCTTTTCAGAGCCTTTGGCACCCATCCAGAGGCTCATTCAATGCCACAGATGAAGAGCTTCTCTTTCTGAATGTGCCCCTCTCTTCAGGAGCCCCCCTTATCCCCCTGGAGTGAGAAGACTTGGCATCAAATGCAGCTCCCAGAGCTTGGGAGGCTCCCGGAAAGAATTTTGTCATGCTGATTCTAGAACGGTGTTAGCTGACTTTTCAAAAGTCGAAACTCCTACAATGCTTTTTCATTCTGTCTTCCAGAGAAGGCAGGCCAACCAAATAGATGTTGACCACCAGAAGATTCTCTGTTACAAGGGCAGTAGATATATTACATATGATTTATCAAGCTGCTTATGATCAACCTTTTGGAAATTCTAACCGTTTCTTTTTTTAACTGGGAGAGCCATAGTCCAGTTTGCCTTGGATAAGTCCCACTTTATTCTTGTTTTGGTGTAAATATCACTAGTTTTTTTATTCTATATCACTAGATATAGATAGATAAAAATATCACTAGTTTTTTATTCTCCTATGTGTCGTAGTTTGAATGTATGTGGTCGCCTTATTTTTAATCTGGATCCTAATCTCCCACCAGTTGACAGTAACTCTTCCAGGATCATTCCAACTTTGTCTCTACATAGTTACGTGAATATGGAAAAGACATCTAATTGTCCTGTGGTTTCATGTGGTCCTTGAAATAATGGGGTTGTCTGGATAAATAGTATCTACTTCCTCCACAGTTCCAACGCTTGCAAAGAATGTTAATCGTATCAGTCAAATTACTCTGGTTACCTTTTGAGGAACCCTTTTTTGTCCTCTCCGAGTGAGTTGGGACAACTGGATTTTAGAGGATCTTTAATAATCCATAAGGAGGTGGTGAAGGATCCTTCATGCCATTTTAAAACGTTTGGGCTTCCTGCTACACCAAGGAAAGTGACGAGTGACAAGGTTTGCCAATAGGTGAATGATGTGACCAAATGTTGGCTGCAAAAAACGTGTTTTGTAGTAATGCAAGTGAGAGGATTAGAAGCCCATTGTAAGGCCAGCAAGAACTCTGAAGGCTTGTACCTCGGGATCAGGGAAGTTGTGAAACTAACATCTTCCTGAGTTGCAGTGGGAGCTTCTATTCTGAGTGAATTTGAATCAAGTTTCTATCTCCTTTACTCAAATCTCTCAAATCTAGGCTATTGGTATAGTATTTCCTTGGTTCTCATCTTTCAATATGGTTTTGTGTGTGCTATTAAAACAACAACAACAACAACAACAACAACACTGCATCCCAGGGCAAGACGTCTTTCAGTGATGAATCAAGTGATTCCCATGTGTTAGTTTATGAATTGTTAACTGCTTTGGGATTCATAGGGATGAAAGATGCTTTATTTATTGTCCTTTGAGATGAAAGATGCATAATTTATAACACAAGGATTACTATTTTATTCACTCTTGTGACGCTGAAATCAGATTCTTTTCTAGTGATGGAATTGCAGAATCCCCTTTAATTTGTGGGCAAGTGGCTCATTAAAAGTTTCGGTGTTGGAGGGTCTGGCTACACAAAAGTGGGTGTTGTATGAAGGAAGCAGTATGATCCTTTTGTTGTTCCACAAAGGCTTCATTCTCCTGCTCATGAGCGTTAGTAAGATGTTAAACATGTGTTTGCAGGATGGGCATGTAAAGATGTTGGCTCTGATGTGTGCCCATGCAGGCTTACGATGACATAATTGGGTATATTCTGTGAAAGTATCTTAAACTATCACAGCTCTAGACCTTGCATGGTCTTTTCTTCCAGTGGGCCTAGGACCTTTACATGGCATTATTGTACCTTTCCAGGTAATCACAAGTTTCCAGTATCCAAAAATATCAACAAGTATGTGCTTAGGAAAATGTCAGCTTCCTGGTTGATAGACGCTTTAGAATTCCCTTGGCTGGAAATCTTCTGTTTGCAACCTTGTAGGGAAGGCTAGGTTGACTTACTTGCTTTTAACTAAAAGGAAGGGATCACTTCTTGGCAGCCAGGTTTGGGACTGTTTCTCTAATTTAAAAAAAAACAAAAACATATCTGTCCTGGGTCGTCTCTGCATCAGATGGATTGCGAAGAACCATGGATTTGTGTATAGACCGGGGTGATGCAGGAATGTTGAAGTCATTTTTTACCTGGCTATTCCATCCTTCCTTTTGAGGGACTGATGTCACGGACTCGGCCTTTTTAGCGGTCACCACAGTGGTGGAACGTATGGAAATAAGAGAGCAGAGTCAGGATGGCCATCAGCTTCTTCTTACTCCTTTTCATCTTTATCAGATGAAGTGTTCTTGCGCTTTGAATATTGGCCGTATAGCAATAGTGGGAAAGGAAAGAGACCTACAGATGGATGGTCCCGGGGGCGGTGGGACCTGGGCTGTGTAGCAATGCACAAAGAACCCACCATGAACTTTACAAAAAAAATCCAGGGAAACTGATGAACCCAAGCCAGAATTTTTCTTCTTAAAATGATTTTGCCAACTTGGTCACATGCTTCTGTTTTATTAGAATATGTATTTGCTTTCTTACCCATAGTCAGGCTGAAGTTTCTAAGAATGTTCTTATACAGAAAGTATTTCCAGAAGCTATAATTCTCCCACCCGCAGGGGGATGTGACTATATTTCTACTTGAGTGTAGAAGGCCATGAAGGAAGCTAGGACATAACCAATAACTGTCTTTTGTGTATATGGAAACCCTGGCAATTATGTCTTCCCTGGGGACAGAAATGGACTTCAGCTAAAGTGAGTCCACTGAGTCGGGAGAGTCAGTCGGCCTGTTTCTCTCATTACCAGCATTACTAAGGCAATAGATGTTTTAGCAAAGGACAGATAGCCACCTATCTGGAGTGACTTAAAGAATATATGATTTTTTAATTTTATTTATTTCTTTTTTCGCCATTCAGACACGCTGCTCTGCAGATCAGAAACTAAGTCTGATTTACCCTCAGGTCCAAGCCCGCCCCCCACATTTTCCACGAGGCCTTGCGGCTCGCGTGGGTGGGTCCCATGTAGCAGCCCATATGGGAGACAGTGAGCACTGTGATTATTACAAGGGGGCACGGGCTGTAGTCGTGCACAGCTTCCTGGTGGTTGACTCAGAGCCGTGGGACGCTGCAGTCAAGGATTCTGTACCCCAAGAATGCCTCCTCCTCGCACGTCCCATCTCCTGCCGGCCCTTGACCGCCTGGAGGACTCATCTCTGGAACTCGGAGTCTGATGAGGAGAGTGACTGAGCCCAGCAGGTGCTGGAGACCAAAGAGCCCCTGCCTTCGTGAGCTCTGGCCTTTGCCCCTCTGCCTGCAGCATCCAAACACCTTCTGACTCTGAAGCAGTGAGTGCGGGGCCCTCAGCCCTGTCCCACCAACCTCCAAAAGCCCCAGGCTGGGACCAGGACAGGAACCCCAGCTTCTCAGCAGCAGCAAGGCACTGTCTGTTCAAGAAAGTTGGGCCATTTTCAGAAACTGAAGACCAAACTGAAGAACTCTGTAGGCTTCCTCCTCCTCTGGATACCTGAACCTAAAAAACAAACGACAAGCAAACGATGCTCTACATTTGTAAAACTTGAAATCGTATTTATTATATCAAAATGAAAAGTTTATATTTCTTCAAACTGTGCATGGCATAAAATCTTTCACATTTTTTTCCCATGAGGTTTTGTTTTTGTTTTTGTTTTGTTTTTGTTTTTGTTGTTTTGTTTTAGTGGTCCATTCATCTGTGTGAGAGAGAGACAGAGAGTGAGTGGGGAAGGGGCAGAGAGAGAGGGAGACACAGAATCCGAAGCAGGCTCCAGGCTCCGAGCTGTCAGCACAGAGCCCGACACATGGCTGGAACCCGCGAACCGTGAGATCATGACCTTAGCCGAAGTCGGATGCTTAACCGACTGAGCCACCCAGGCACCCCTTTTCTCCTTCCTTCCTTCCTTCCTTCCTTCCTTCCTTCCTTCCTTCTTTCTTCTTCTTCATGAGGTTTTTAAAACATTTACCTGGTGATGTGTGCTTACTTTTGTTTTTTCTCCTTTCTATTATTATTTTTTGCATTGAACCAGCCTCCAGAGGATGAAGTCTGCTTGCTGCTTTGAGAACTTGCTCTGGTTGGTCCAGAATGGCACTAAGTCACTGCGGGGTTAATAGAGCCGCTTGAAGTATAGCCATATGTTATTAAGGCTGTGACAAATGCATTTGTGTCTTTATCACTTGTGATGAATGTTTCATTTCATTGACATCAATTCTAATTCCGGAAAATAAATGCTCACCCAAGAGAGGCACATGGCATCTTTCTGAAGCTTAGAAAAAGAGGAAAAAAAAATTTTGTTCCATAAGAGAGGAAGTCTGCTCCCCAAAGGCCTACGAGTCATCTCAGGAATAAAGATCTGTGTTCTTTTTCTTTTCTTTTAAAAAAAAATGTCTGCAGGGTGTAAGCAATGCATTCTACTATCCCACACTCTGCTTATCTGAGGGGCTGGGCTTTCAAATGATGGAAACCTAGGACACTAGGACCAGAGGGATTTTAGGTGTCTGTTGGCCCAATATCTTTATTTTATAGATGAGAAATCCAAGGCTCAGAGAAATCAGGTTATCTGTCCAGGGCCCTATAGCTATTTAGTTGAAGAAACAAGATTTGAAAATGGTTTCCCTTCTCTTTCATTACTATTATCTATTCCTGTAAATTTGTTTTATTTTATTTATTTAAAAAATTTTTAAGTTTTATTTATTTATTTTGAGAGAGAGAGAGGGTGAGCAGGGGAGGGGCAGATAGGGGGGTGGAGAGAGAGAGAGAGAGAGAGAGAGAGAGAGAGAGAATCCCAAGCAGGCTCCATGCAGTCTGCGGGGATCCTGGCGCAGGGCTCGAACTCATGAACTGTGAGATCATGAGCTGAGCTGAAATCAAGAGTCAGACACTTAACCAGCTGAGCCACCCAGTCCCCTTATTTTGTTTTTAAAGTCTGTCCTCTTTATAGCACCTGTTCTAGAGTGCAGAAAAAAATGTTGTTTTCATTAGGCAGAAGCAAAGCAGAGACACTGTGCGGTAAAGAGATTCACGGTCAAGGTCAAGAGATCCTCAGTAGCAGAAACTGTAATAGTCATGCATACACAATGAGAAAAGCCCTATACACATCACTGTAGATACATCTGGGCTGCAAGTGTGGGGTTTTAGGACCACCATAGATTGAGATAATCACTAACTGTTGTCCTCTCCCCAACACTGTGCCTTCAACCTTGAGCCATATGGTAAAATGAACTATGCAAATCGTAAATCAGATCAAAAAAGAGGTGTGGATGCATTTTCTAGTCGTCTGTAGAAGGCCTCCCAGGTACCTGATGGTCACCTACAAAAGTGAAGATAATGTTTTTCCCTGGCTTTGCTGAACTGTCTGCCTGCTCCTTGGTATAATTTTGCAGCACTTACTTGGCGGCTGTGGTAAAATGAAAGAGAAACAAACATGAGATCTGGTCATTTGGAACAGTTGATCTCCTGTGTCTGGATAGCCGTTATAAACACTAAGCACAGACGAAGGAAAAGATGACGTGGAAAAAGGGATTGTCTGTGATGTTCAGACCTAAGAACTTATAAATTGCTTGGTGTTTCATTCGAACATAAAGCTATTCCCCTGTGTGTCTGCTGTCGTCTGGCTTTGTGTCTGAGATGCCTCCCTTAGGATGACCTCCGTTTCCAAGGCAGAGCCTGCAGTGTTCTGTGTTTCGGAAACCGACGGTATGTTTCAGCCTCCTTGGCAGGCGGAAGCGTATGAAGAATGGTCTCACCCAGCAGAGTCCTCAAGTCCTTTCCCGAACTTCTAAAGGTCCTAATTGCTCTTGTGGTCTCTGCTTTTGACTAGCAAATGAGTGTTGATGGCGCGGCATCCAAGTTGGAGTTGGGAGAGACCCTAGATTTTTTTTTTTTAATTAGTGATTTATCAATAATATATGTTGCCTACAGCAAACCAGGAATTTCACATACCTTTCTTTTCCGTTGTTTAATTCAAAGCTCTCAACTCTCAGGTAGAGATTACTATCCCATTTGAATGGAGGTTCAGAAAGATGGCCTGGTCACATTCCCACAGATCCGATATAAGATAACCATTCGTCCCCATTGCCGTGGATAATCATTGACAGATCCTCCGTTGACTCTCAATAACCGGTGTAGTCAATGTATTGTATGATCCCCCTAGTTAATTAGCACCAGAATTGATCTGGTGCAAAATTGTGAAGTGGCGGGAATTCATCTTTGGGACTTTCTTGCATCATTGATCTGACCTCCTTCATTCCTCCCTCCCGGCAACGTGATTTCCCAGCCTCACCTTTGTGTTTTCCTCACTTATTCTGTCTCAGCTGGTTAGTGATTGGTTGCTGTTAAACGTTGGTATGACTAGGAGCCTATGGGCCTTCCTCATCCATAAACCAGCCAAGAGTTCTCAACCACGTCGCTCTACAAAATTCAGTCCGGCCGCCACCTCCATGTTCGCAGAACGAGGTGAAAGCTTGTGGCTGTGAAGCAGTTACCAGGATTATCTCTTGTCATTGTGTCCTTGTATCATTTCTTCTCTGTACTTGCACAGGACTCTGTATATGGCTTTCCCTCTGTGATTTATCACCTTGTATGGTGATCGCCTGCTCATCATTCTATCTTTCCTACAATATTATGAAATCGTAGAGAGCCAAGATAGTATTTTGTTAACGCATTCTCAGTACCTAGTGGTGTGCTTGACATAAAATAAAATAAAATAAAATAAAATAAAATAAAATAGAATAAAATAAAATAAAATAAAATAAAATAAAATAAGATTAAAATAGAAGGCTTGACAAATAAGTAGAAGAATCTCTTTTGCTGCTGCTTTCCCTGGTTCTCCCAATTCTGTTTTTTTATTTGTTTGTTGTTTGTTTGCTTGCTGGCTTAAAACAAATAAATTTATTATCTTACAGTTCAGGAGCCAAGAAGTGTGGAATCTAGGGGTCGGCAGGATCAAACTCTCTCTGAAACCTATAAGGGAAAACCTTTCCGTGCCTCTCCCTACCTTGCAGAGATGGCTGGCAATCACATGGCCTTCTCCCGTGTGTGTGTGTGTGTGTGTGTGTGTGTGTCCTGTAATTTTCTGAGTGCTTTTTTCCAGGACTTTCGGTCATCCACTTTGTTTTTTGCTACTCCTTTTCTGAGGGTCTCTGATTCTCTATTATTTATTGAGTCTTCTGTTTCACATTTACTGGTATTTATATTGTTGTGATGTTTGTCTTTCTTCCTCGCTGTGAATCTACTTTGTAACCTCACTTAACAACAGGTCCAACTGTTTCAATACCCAGACTTTACTGGGGACAAACACAGCTTGCCTGCTTCAGCTGCTTTGACTCCTGATACCTGTCCAGACCCAACTATCTTTTCTTCTTTTTGCAACATTGGATCTTGGAGTTAAAAGATGTGGCTTTGAACCCTGACTCTGTATCCTTCTGGCTGTGTGACCTATAACTTAGCCTTTTGAACTCATGTTCCACATCTGTGTCAGATAGGTAGTAACAATACCCTTGTCTCCAGAATGAATGAGATAATATGTGTAGAAGGACTTTGTAACTGAACAGCAAGCTTGTAAATGAACACCAGAATTAGGGGGCCATCACTGCTTTGTGTTTAAGAAGTTCGTAAACACAGGAGTGCCTGGGTGGCTCAGTCCGTTAAGCACCTGGCTTCGACTCAGGTCATGATCTCGTGGTTTGTGGGTTCAAGCCCCGTGTCGGGCTTTGTGCTGACAGCTCAGAGCCTGGAGCCTGCTTCAGATTCTGTGTCTCCCTCTCTCTCTGCCCCTTTTCCCCTCACCTCTGTATCTCTCTCAAAAATAAGTAATTAAAAAAATTTAATTAAAAAAGTTAAGTTCTTAAACACAGAAAACCTCCCTCAAGCCATAATAATAAGGCTCTTCTAAAGTAAAGAGTGAACACTTTAAGATTTGGCATATCACCTTGGAAGGATAGCCAACCTTGGACTAGGTCATCTTTGGAACCGGTGAGAAATGCTGTTTTATAGTTTGCTAAATTTAGGTCTGAGCCACATCGAACTAAAAGTTGAACATTCTCTAACTTAGATTCATGTTTGTAAATTATTTTTAAATTGGTTTCTTTGAATTTTAAGCAATTCTGGATGTTTAAGCCTGACAATATGTTTGTTATATAATGAGTGAAAAAATTGCAAAAAAAATGAGCTACATCACACATTAGTGTTGGTTTGCAATAGCCTTTAGAAACAGGTAAAAAAAAAATACTTAAGGAATTAAGCCAGATACCGTAAAGTCTTGGTATTAAAATTTCAGATGGGAGTGCCTTGATGGCTCAGTTGGTTAAGAGTCTGACTCTTGATCTCAGCTCAGGTCTTGATCTGAAGATTGTGAGTTCAAGCCCCACATTGGGCTCCACCTTTGGCTCTGTGCTGGGCATGAAGCTTACTAAAAAAAAGAAAAATCAGATTAGCAGGCCTGAAAACCTCAGATAATTCTGTCCATTGGAATTTGAAAATATTTTCCAAATTTTATTGATTTCATACTCAAACTATTCCAACCATATTTCTGTTTTGTAAAACGTAGAACTTACAACATTGACATTTTCTATAAAAGAAGAATGCTATTTTTAAGAATATAGTTCTTTTCTACTTTGTGGGAAGGTTTCAAAGATTGTAGTCAAGGAACTGTTTATAGAAAATATGCAGTGAATGAGCAAGTCTGACACTCCCAAGTAGGATTACAGATATTAAGATGCCATATTAATACTAATTTTAAGAGCTTGTAAATAAATAAGTCGTAAAAAAAAAAAAAATAAGTCCCAGGGATGAAAAGCACAGCATAGGGAATAGTCAATAATATTGTAATAACTTGTATGGTGACAGGGGGTGAACATTTTGTAATGTATAGAATTGTTGAATCACTACATCATATACCTACGTCACAAGCCACTAGGTCATAAACCAATGTATGTCAACTACACTTCAGTTAAAAAATTTTAAAGAGTTTGAATTTCTTTTCTAACTTACATTTTTTTTTAAAAGTGCTTGCGAATGTCAGTCTTTGGTTGAAAATGCATTTGAAATGCACTCTAAGCTAAAGTGGTTTAAAGGGTTTTGAAATTTGGGGGGGGGTTGCTGCTAACAGTTGTGTTATAAATACCTCTCGTGGTACAGATGTGATTTACACCTTTTGCTTTGCTGCACTATTTCGTAAATCATAATCCTTTCTCATGATAATGATGTGTTGCTTCGAGCTGGCGAAATAATAGCTGAACACCTTTGAAGAGCTTATGTAATGTTTGCAACATACTCCACTGAAGATCTGTAGATTTTTGGAAGCCCTGTGCTCTGTTCAAAATGGCCGAAGGGAATTTAGAGAATCGCCATGCTGACTTTGGTACATTCAAGTTTAAGTACACTCTGAATATTTATTTTTAATTCATGCTTCAGCTAGTCCCCACGCTATTCATATTCTTGTAGCAGTAAACCGGTTAAGCATGATTGATGGAAAAGAACTGTACAAATTCAAGGAGGTCTATACGGGAAAAGGTGAGGCTTCAGTCATGAGCTGGGAAGCTTTTTGTAGAAAGGGCTAGATAGTAAATATTTTTGATTTTAAAGACCATATGATCTCTTTTGCAACTACTCGATTCTGCTGTTGTGGTGTGAAATCAGCCATACACGGTGCGTCAATGGGTAAGCATTGCCGTGTTCCAATTAGACTTTATAAAAAGAGACGACAGGGCAGATTGGGGCTGTGGGTTGTGAATCGCTCACACCTGTTCTAAGCAGAAGCTTTGTCATTGCTTACATTTTTTTTAACCTCTTTTTCTCCACAGAGAGGATTCAGAACAACACAGAAGATTAGAGAGATGTTAATAATCATCAGAACTCGAGACAAGGCCTCCGACTTACTGCTGTAGCTGAAGGAGCTGCTTTGGGAGAGAGTAAGCGATTGCCCTTCTAATCCTGCAGTCTTTATTAAGAACGAATAAACAGTTGAGGTGAGAACCTAAACTCAGAAGACAAGGTGGCCGTCTCCTTGGATGAGTCTCAAAGCCCGTCCTCTGTGGCAGTTACTGGTATTGGCTCTACATGGACAGATTGCCTATGAACCAAGCAGAGGCGTGAGTCGAAATCCAGGCCAAATGGACTCAGTTTCTAGGACTGAGGTGTCACAATGCCGAGTGGCTGATGACTCACGATCCTTGTCTCACCCGCTTTTCCTATGGCTTAAGTGTCACGCCTTTTGCTGCTTGTTTCCACATCTAGAGAAAGGAAAAAGTGGGGGGAAGGGTGGCTAAAACAAGTAATTGAAGATGGTCTTGGGAGAATGGAACATAAAGGGTGGAGCAGCAGAAATGGCACAAAAAGAGAGAGAGAGAGAGAGAGAGAGAGAGAGAGAGAGGAAATAGACGGTTGGAGACCAATCTGGCTCTAAGCAGAGATTCTGAATAAGTGGAATTATTTGGGGTGCCATCACTTTTGCCTCCCTTTGCTCCACCCCATTACTTCTCGCACGCTGGGCATGAGTGCCACTTGAGGGTCTGGAAAATCTTCTCCCGGCCTTGGGCAAGGCTGGAACGTCCAGGCTTCTCTTCTCTCTCCCCACTTGACTGGTTTCGAAATTTTCAGATAATCTCAGATAGCTTTTAAAAGGAAGGACCATCATTTTTACACTAAGGTGGAATAATTGAGAGCCCCGAATTAATCTGTAATTTATGACATTCAGGAAGTGTAGGGAGATCATTTTCAGCAGAGGGGAGTCCCACGCAATCCCTTCAATGACACTAAGTAAGCCCCGAGTGCTTGCTTTTGGGTCAGGACAGGCGTCTGTTGCCAGTATGGGATACGAAAACAAAAACACAAATGGTGAAACTCTTGGAGCCCAAGGGGTCACCTGCTTCTCTAGACTCTGTAGACCACCCTTTCTTTTAATATCTAAATATGGCAACTTGAGACTCTGCCCCATACCAAGATGAGACTATCCTTTGGTGTTCCTGCAGATTTCAGGGGGAATAGAAATCTTGATTGGCCTACTGAGCAGTTTGCTTCTTAAATGTCACTTGTCATCCCTGGGGATTCCTTTTCTCTTGCTGGCCCACTCTCCCCCTGAGGTGAACACCACCCTGGTTTTTCCATTTTTCGTGAATAACTCGAAAAAATAACTCGTGCATGGCAGACTTTTTCCAAGGTTGGCAGTAATCGTGGGCAATTATAAGTATAGTACCATATGGACCTCAATTTAAATTTAATATTAGATATTAGCTTCCCAGTAGTCATTTCTGATAATAGAAGGTGAGCTTCCTCTCTTCTCAGGACCCTTCCCTTGGCACTGGCGGTCTTCCTTCCTTGCTTCCCGGCTCATTCTCGCATGCTTCATTATTCCTTTTATCCCTCTGCCCTTTGTCTTCTCTTTCTATAATATCTTTTCACCTTCTCTGTAGAGCAATTTCATTCTTTGTTTTTCAAACCCTCTTCTAAAGGTGGAGAGGCTCTCTGTGCAGATGTATGGGCAAAAAGATTATTGAGGTAATTCTTTAAATACAGAGCTTTCTGGGGCACCTGGATGGCTCAGTCGGTTAGGTGTCCAACTCTTGATCCTGGTTCAAGTCACAATCTCTTGGTTCATAAGTTCAAGCCCCATGTCGGGCTTCATGCTGACAGTGCAGAGCCTGCTTAGGATTGTCTCTCTCTCTCTCTCTCTCTCTTTCAAAACAAATAAATAAACTTAAAAAATAAATATAGAGCTTTCTCCCAAATATGAATTATACCATCCCCTAGAATGAAACAAAAAAGATGCAGTCAAGTCTTGTGCAATAATAGCGATTTTAATTATTGACTCTCTGGCAATTTAATGACACATGCAATCACCTTTTTCTCAGTTCTACTTTTTGAAATCTCTTGGGTCTTTAAATCTTAAACAGTGGAACTATGTTCCACTCCCTCCTTCTTGAAGTTCTTACACCTTTTGGTTTCCATGGCATTGTACTTGTTCGGCTTCTTAAAACTCATTGAGCATGTCTCTTCCATTTCATTTCTTGGCTTTTTTGTTTCCCCCTGGTAACCTAGCCCAAGGATTCTGGGTTAAAATACAAGCTGCAGTGTGGGAGTGTCAGGCAAGTTCATGGAACTCTGAGAGGGTCCCAAAAGGCAACAGGCAACATTATCCAACCTATTCTTTCATCTCTGATCACTCCCACATGAATTACGATGTACACCAAGTATATATGTGGCTATTTGTTTTACTTCTCAAGTGATAGGCTCTATTAACAGCTTTTGTGATTTAACCCCTCCTTACTTGTCTATCTGCCAGGGGTCCTAAAGGGCCAGTCACTCAAGCTAGAAATGTGGCATCATCACTGAAACATCTTTGCCCCCATCCCTGAGATTCAGGTGACAACTGGGTCCTTATCACATTTTCCTTCCCTTTCCAGCCTCATTTCTGTCTTCTCCGTTCTGTTTGTATTTGCCAGCACCTTCGTCCAGCCAGCCCCGTGCTGCCTTCATCTCCTCCAGTTCCCCAGGGAGACCCAAAAGTTGTCTCTTCTCCGAGTAGGGAACCAGTGGAATGGATCCCTGAAACTCAGTGAACATAGCGTTGCTTCACTCCGGCATTTCCATGCCCACAAGCATTCTGTTACCTCTGACACAACTGCATCTGGTAAGTGTTTTAATGGGACGGAGCAAAATTGTTCTGAATTCCTCTCCCAACTGCTTGGCGAGTTGCGCCCCGGCTGGGCTTCGGGAAGCTGGATCTGGTGCGGGCGTGGACCGCAAAGCAGGAGGGCTCTCTGCTGCCAGGTATGGAGCGAACTGAAAACAGAACAGGGATTGGGCGAACACGAGCGGTGGAACTTGCCCTGTTGGGGGGGAGGGTCTGACCGCAGGTGACCACCTGCTGCCCAAAGTCACACTCAGGCCCACGTGCCTGATACTCTCTGGGGGCGAGGACCAGCCGTACGGGTCATTTTAAAGAAAATGGGGATGACTGTTAGAAGACACGTGGCCTGAAACTGCAGTCAGAAACCCAACACACGTATGGCGGTTTTAGGGTCTCACTCACTTGTCATTTTACTCTGTTAATTTGGTGGATAATTGAGAAGCAATTCTGCCATTCACCATTTCAGTCAATGCACGCACAGCACTACTGAAGATGCTTAACGTCTCCTCTTCTCTCATGGAAGGATATTCCGGTGGCAGGAAGTAGATCATGAAACAGGAAATAACCTAATCACAGAGAAGGGGGATACAAGGAAGGAATGAAACCAGCCAGTGGGGTAGAGAATGACGAGAAGAATCGTATTATAGATTGGATGCTAGGGGGACAAGTACTATTTTATTTATTTATTTATTTGTAACATTTTTATTTATTTTGAGAGACAGAGCAGGAGGGAGAGAGGAACAGAGAGAGAGGGAGACACAGAATCCGAAGCAGGCTCCAGGCTCTGAGCTGTCAGCACAGAGCCCGACACGGGGCTTGAACCCACAAACCGCGAGATCATGACCTGAGCCGAAGTCGGCCGCTTAACCGACTGAGCCACCCAGGCGCCCCAGGGACAAGTACTATTTTAAATGGAGATCTGACTAATGAGAAGGGGCCAACCACACAAGGAGGTTAATCCTAGATAGAAGGAATAGGAAGCACAGTATTCCAAGACAGGAACAAAGACAATAGAAAATTCAGTGTGATCAGGGAGTGGGGAGCAACTGTCAGAAGAGACAGAGATGAGAATTGAGAGACGGGCAAACGTCAGATATTAGGAGACTTGCGGCAGGAGAATGACGTGGGAGTTTCAATGGGAAACTACTGGGCGCCTGGGTGGCTCAGTCCGTTGAGCGTCTGACTTCTGCTCAGGTCATGATCTCACACTCCTCGAGTTCCAGCCCGGTGTAAGGCTCTGTGCTGACAGCTCAGAGCCTGGAGCCTGCTTTGGATTCTGTGTCTCTGTCTCTCTCTGCCCCTCCCCACTTATGCTCTGTCTCTTTCTGTCTATCAAAAACAAAATATAAGGCTGATGCCAATTTCAAAAATAAATAAATAAATGGGAAACTACTGATGGGTCATAAGGAAGGGAGGGGCACTCTCATTTTTTGTCTCCCTTCAGGCTCAGAGGGTCACTCTGACAGCAGTTTTACCATTCATTGCTCATCCTGTTTCCCTTTTCTTTGAGCATGGCTATATTTTTTCACTCAAAATTCCAGAGGAAACCAAGTAATTGGCAGGTAATTAATTGCTGTTAATGGGGCCACCTCCTAAGTTGCTGGACAAACCATGGATGGACCACTCTTGGGTTAGCTTTCAAGTTTTGTTACAAGCACCTGTTCAGAGGAAAACTTACTTGCTTCTATGAATTGGGAGCTCAGGGCAGGTGCATTTCAACTAGAATGGAAACAGTGTCAGGAATGGCAGACCGGTGTGTTCAATTCATACCTTCTTCTGCATGCTTAAAATTAAGGGGCGAACTAATAAAACATTATTGAAGTAAAGGGCGCCTGGGTGGCTCAGTTGGTTAAGCATCCGACTTCGGCTCAGGTCATGATCTCACTGTTCGTGAGTTCAAGCCCTGGGTCGGGCTCTGTGCTGACAGCTCAGAGCCTGGGGCCCACTTTGGATTCTGTGTCTCCCACTCTCTCTCTGCCCCTCCTCTGCTCACACTGTCTCTCTCTCTCTCTCTCTCTCTCTTAAAAATGAATAAACATTAAAAAAAATTTTTAAGAAGTAATTGAAGTAAAATGCATGATATATGTTATATAATTACAATATTTTGTATATTATATTATGAATTGAAGTAAAATGCATATAACATTGTGTATTACATCACATAATTACATTTTATATATTATATAATATATGACACATAATAATATATTATATAAAATAACTATATCACATAAAATTATTTCCTTTTTGGCCTACAGAATATATTTTCCTAGAAAACAAGGGATGGTGGTTGATGTGAAATCAGACCCAGTTTCCTTGGCCCTGGATTCATGTCTGGCAACATGGCTAAAAGACACTAGCGCCTGGGTTGTAGTCCTTGATGGAGATGTCTTTGTGGCCCTTTTTGGCAGCTCGGCAGATAATCTGCCCATATACATCTGGTGTATTGCTGTGAAATGTTGCACACATAGCATCTGAAACACCTGCTCCTTGTTATTTTCCTTGCTGAGAAGTAAGTAGTTTCCATTTTATCTTACCCACACACTTCTGATGTGTCTTAGAGATCCTGGATCAACGTACTCAGTCATAGGTTAATCTAACACCCATGGACTAAAAAGACATGTCTAAGATACCAAGCTAAATATTGACAAACCCCAGAATAGAACCTGTGTATTCTCTTTTCTATTTCAGTAATTGTTATAATTGCGTCTGGAGATGGGAAGGGGAGTAGGAAAAAAAAAGTAATGCAACATGTGGGAAAACTGAAATGTAGGAATTGAATTTGGTTGGGGAAAGGCAGTGGTGAGGATAATTAAGAGGAAAATGGCACATTCAGATAAAGAGAAAATGGGATGGAAAATGAGAAAAGGGAATACAATAAAAGGGAGGTATCCAACATAGAAAATTAGACAATGTGGCCTGTAAGCCATTTTGAACTCAGTCAATCCCTTTAAGTCTTAAGAGAATTTTGTATTTTTTAATTTTTTTTAAATTTGAAATTTTTTTTAATGTTTTATTTTTGAGAGAGAGAGAGACAGAGTGTGAGTGTGGGAGGGGCAGAGAGAGAGGGAGACACGGAATCCAAAGCAGGCTCCAGGCTCTGAGCTGTCAGCACAGAGCCTGACACAGGGCTTGAACTCATGAACTTGAGCCAAAGTCAGATGCTTAACTGACTGAGCCACCCAGGTGCCCCTTAAGAGAATTTTTTAATGTGGCCGTGTTTTAACTAGCTTGATCTCTTTGAAGGGCTTTTGTCATGAAAGTAAGAAGTAGTCAAGGATTTTCTTGACTGTGGTTCTATGTCAGATTGAGATGTCATGGCTTGACTTTTCTATAACTGCCTGATGGGTTCCCAAAGATGGCGAATGCCAAGTAAAGCAGGCTTATTGACCAGGGAAATATAACCCTTGAGTCAGCAACTGTCTGGACCTTGTGGGATAATCAGAGTTCAGCAGAAGCATAGAGGATACTCTTTCTTCTTTTCTACTATGCTTTAATCATTTCTTCTTATAAGACATTGCTTTGAGGGGTACCTGGGTGGCTCAGTCGGCTGAGTGTCTGACTTAGGCTCAGGTCATGATCTCACGGTCTGTGAGTTCAAGCCCCACACCAGGCTCTGTGCTGACAGCTCAGAGCCTGGAGCCTGCTTCGGATTCTGTGTCTCCCCCTCTCTCTGCCTCTCCCCCGCTCATGCTCTGTCTCTCTCTGTGTCAAAAATAAACATTAGAAGGGGCGCCTGGGTGGCTTGGTCGGTTAAGCGTCCGACTTCAGCTCAGGTCATGATCTCACGGTTCGTGAGTTCAAGCCCCGCGTCGGGCTCTGTGCTGACAGCTCAGAGCCTGGAGCCTGTTTCAGATTCTGTGTCTCCCTCTCTCTCTGCCCCTCCCCTGTTCATGCTCTGTCTCTCTCTGTCTCAAAAATAAATAAACGTTAAAAAAAATTAAAAATAAATAAATAAATAAATAAATAAACATTAGAAAAAATTTGTTATAAAAAGACATTGCTTTGAGGATTAAAGAATCAGAATCCTTAGGGTGCTTACTCTCTATGAAAAATATTCTGTTGTTTCATAAACAGGATATGCTGCTCTAGGCAGGGATTAAGAAGCTTTTTCTGTAAAGGGCCAGATAGTAAATATTTTAGGGTTTGCTGACCATACTTACTGTTGTGGGGTGACAAACAATTGCAACTACTCAACTTTGCCAATGTCATACAAAAGGTACAAAAAGGTTTTACAATACATAAAGGAATGGGGGCACCTCGGTGGCTCAGTCGGTTAAGCATCTGACTTCGGCTCAGGTCATGATCTCACGGTTCGTGAGTTCAAACCCCACTTCAGGCTCTGTACTGACAGCTCAGAGCCTGAAGTCTTCTTCAGATTCTGTGTCTTTCTCTGCCCCTCATGTCTCCCTCTCAAAATAAATAGACATTAAAAACAAACAAACAATACATAAAGGAATGGGTGTAGCCATGTTCCAACAAATTTTATTTGCAAAAACAGGTTATGCCTATTTGAACCTACCAAGCTAGAGGAGCAAAAAAAAGAATAAAGAAAACTGAGGAGGGCCAAAGAACTTATGGATACAATCAAATGGATTAATATATGTATAATGAGAGTCCCAGAAGAAGGGAGAGGAATGGGAAGATAGTGTATCTGAAGAAATAATGGCCCAAAACTTTTCAAATTTGTGAAAATAAAGGGAAATACAAATTTAAGAAGCTCAGTGAAACTTAGCTGTGAAAAACCCAAAGAGGCTCACATTATGATGCATTATATTCAAACTGTCAAAAGTTACAGATGAAGAGAATCTTAAAAGCAGCAAGACAAAAGTGGCTGATCATGTGCAAGGAAGCTCCTCTCAGATTATCACCTCTCAGGTGCCTCAGCAGAAAGCTTGTAGGTCAGAAGAGGGTGGGGTGACATATTCAATGTACAAAATAAAAAAAAAAAGCTGTCAACCAAGAATACTATATCTGACAAAACTGTTTTTGAAAAATGAAAGCATAATTAAGACTTCCCCAGATTAAAAAAAATTTTTAAATGTTACCCAGATAAACAAAAGCTACAGGAGTTCATCACCACCAGATTTGCCCTATAGTAAATGCTAAAGGGAATCCTTCAACTTGAAATGAAATGAAACTAGACAGCAACACAAAATCATATGAAAATATAGAGGTCTCTAGTAAAGGTAAATATATGGACAGATATAAGATCCTGTAGAATTATAATGTTGATGTATAAGTCACTTTTAATTAGCACATGGAATTTAAAAGACAAAGCCCAAAAATATAAATCTATTGCTAATTGATATATAATATAAAACAATGTAATTTGAGGGGGAAGAGATATAAAGGAGTAGAGTGCTTGTGATTAAAGTTATCATCAGTTTAAAGTAGATTTTACAACTTTATGATGTCTTATACAGCACTCTTAGGAACCACAAAGAAGGTACCTATAGAAAATGCACAGAAAGAAATCAGAAGGGAATCAAAGCATGTCACTATATATTAAAAAATATATATATCAAAGAGACACAAAGGAAGACCGTGCGAGAGGAAAAGGAGAACAAAAGAGCTACAAGAAGAAAACAGTAAAATGGCAAAAGTTATTCTCTATCAGTAATTGCTTTAAATGTAAAGGGATTCAACTCCCCAATCTAAAGGCAAAGATTGGCTGAATGAAACTAAAAACAAAATAAAATGAATTTAAAAACAAACAAAACCAAAAAAAAAAAAGATCTAAGTATTTGCTGTCCACAAGAGGCTCACTTCAGATGTAAAGACACACACAGGCAGAAACTGAAAGGAGAGAAAAAGATATTCCACGCAAATGGAAACCAAAAGATAGCAGAGTGGCAATACCAATATCAGACACAAGAGAAAAAGAAGGTCTTTCTCTGTCTCTATCTCTCCTTCTCTCTCTCTCTCAGTGTGTGTGTGTGTGTGTGTGTGTGTGTGTGTGTGTGTACTATTTACCATAGCATCAAAAAGAATACTTAGGAACAAACTTAATCAAGGAGGCAAAAGACTTGTGTACTGGAAGTTAAAGAAGACAGAAATAAATGGAAAGACATCCTATGCTCATGGTTGGAGGACTTAATATTGGTAAAATGTCCATATTACTAAAAGAGACCTACAGGTTCAATGCAATCCCTGTCAATATCCTAATGGCATTTTTTTTTCCAGAAATAGAAAAAAAAAATCCTAAAATTTACATGGAATCTCAAGGGACATGAATAGCAAAACCAGTCTTGGAAAAAAAAAAAGTTGAAGGTCTCATACTTCCTGATGTTAAAACATATTACAAAACTGCAGTATCGAAACAGCGTGGAACTGATATACAGACAGACATATAGACCAATGGAACCAACACTAATCCCAGAAATAAGCCCTAGCATATACGGTCATATGATCTTCAGCCAGAGTGCCAAGACCACTCAGTGGGGGAAAGTACCATCTTCAACAAATGGTGTTGGGAAAACTGAATTTTTACATGCAAAAGAATGAAATTAGACCTTACCTTAAAAATGGATATGAGACCTAAAAATATAAAACTCATAGGGGAAAATCTATGACGTTGCATTTGGCAATAATTTCTTGGCTATGATGCCAAGAGCACAGGTGACAAAGCATAATAGACAAATGAAACTACCTCAATCTTAAAAAAGGAAGCAAGAAACAGAGTGAAAAGGCAACCCACAGAATGGGAGAAAATGGTTGCATATCATACATCTAATAAGGGGAAAAATCTAGAATATTTAAAAAACTACAATTCAACAAGAACAATATCATGGGCAGACTTGAATAGGGCATTTCTCCTAAGAAGAGCTGCAAATGGATAATAAGCATGTGACAAGATGCTCAATATCACTAATCATTACTGAAATACAAATCAAAACTGCATTAAGATATCACCTCAGACCCATTAGGATGGCCATGATAGAAGAACAAAATAAAAAAAAACATAAAATAACTAGTGCTGGGGAAGATGAGGAGAAATGGAACCCTTGTACGGTGTTGGTAGGATCGTAAAATGGTGCGGCCATTATGGACAACAATATGGAGGTTTCTCAAAAAATTAAAACTTGAACTACTGTATGGTCCAGCAATTCTATTTCTGGATATATGTCTAAGGGAATTGAAAGCAGAGTCTGAAAGAGATATCGATACACTAATGTTCGCTGGAACATTATTCACAATAGCCAAGAGGTAGGTGCAATTCATGTGTCCATGGCTGGATGGATAAAAAAAATATATGGTTTGTGCATACAATGGCATATTATTCAGCCTAAAAAAGGAAATTTTGTCACATACTACAACATGCATGAACCTTAAGATCATTCTGTTAAGTAAAATAAGCCAGTCACAGAAAGACAAACACTGTGTGATTCCACTCATACGAAGTATGTGAGTTAGTCAAATTCATAGCAGTAGAAAGTAGAATGATTATTACCGAGGTCTAGGGGACAAGAAATGGGGAGTTCATGTTCAATGGATATAGAATTTTGGTTTTTCAAGATGAAGAAATTCTGAAGACCTGTTTCATAATAATGTAAATATACTCAACACACAGTAAACCATGAACATAAAATTTTAAGGTGGTAAATTTTATGTGCCTTTTTAAAACTGTTTTTATTCTACCTTCTTTCTTATAATGTATTTTCTTTGATTGTTTAAATAGGCTCCACACCAAACATGGGGCTCAGACTCACGACCCCAAGATCAAGAGTCACATGCTCTATCAACTGAATTAGTCAAGGCACAGCATGGGCTTTTTTTTTTTTTTTCTTTTCCAGAAAGCAGGTCATGGCGTAGACTTGGCCCTCGGACCATAGTTCGCTGCAAGCATTTCTGAAATAGAAGGAAAAATAAAAGTGCAGTGCTTTCTGTGTTTTCCGGGGACCATGAAACAAGGCATTGTCTTGTAAATTATCTTAAGTTGTGTTAGGAATAAAGACGGGGCATGTGACTAAATATTCTGTATTTGGGGGGGAAATATTCTGGGGATAAAGTACTTTGAACCTGGGGGTTGGAGGAGGTAATGATTTGCTGTTGGGAGTGAAGTAAGTAAGGAGAAAAATGACTGTGGTTTATGTTTGCTAAGTCTGCATAATGTGGAGGGACTACATGACTTCTAAGAATGTAAACAAATCATAACTAAAAAAAATATATCCAACTGGATTTTCCCTCTTGGGATGAGGTGGGTGATAGATTCCCATATGTTCTGTCTAACAGAGTTTTATTCCAATTTCTCTTCATGAAAGCAACTATTTTTAAAAAATGTTGGGTTCCATAAGAAATACATTGATATCTATAATTTTGGGGGGTTATGGTCCAATCCCTTATATGTTTTATTTGCCTAGACTAAATCGGATCGTAAAACCTTTGGCATGGGGACCAGATCTTTTACTTGGTGAAGAACAAAAATGTACAGACACAGTGCCCCGTGCATCATAGTTACTGTAAACGTTGCATTGAACATAGTAATCTGAGTGAGGAATTTGAAGTAGTAGGATAAATAATATTTAAAGGAGGCCCATAAAAGAAGATTTGGGCACCTGGGTGGCTCAGTCGGTTAAGCGTCTGACTCTTGATTTTGGCTCAGGTCATGATCTTACAGTTCGTGGATTTGAGCCCCAGGTCAGGCTCTGCACTGACAGTGTGGAGCTTACTTAGGATTCTCTCTCTGCTCTCTGCCCCTCCCCTGCTCATGCTCTCTCTCTCTCTCTAATAAGAAATACATAATTTTAATAAATAAATAAATAATCTCTCTAATAAATAAACTTAAAAAAAAAGATGCTAATTGTAAAATGGGATTAAACTGGACTGTCAAAGATGCAGTGTCCCATGTTCATGGTGCTTCAAATAATGTGAAAATGTTTCATTTCTTGTTTCTACCTTTTCTGCAGTTACTTTTGATTGCCTTGGGGAAGTGTTACTATGTACACACACACACACACACACACACAGTGCATTGTACTTATTTGCCCAATGACAAAAATATTCCTATTCATTTGTAACTTCTAACTGCAGATTTTTCCTGGCTATTAGGTCAAAGTGGATTATCTGGAAATGAAGCGGAGAAAAAGTTGCTGCTTTGGTAATTCACAAGCCCAGTTTTCTCCCATTTTCCCTAAATGCGGCACCTGGTACCTCCTGGTCCAGGGACAGGGCGGTGTTGTCCACCAGATTTCTCCATCACATAGAAAGGACCCCTTTAGGATCGAAAGGCACAGGCTTCACCCCATCCAAATTCTGTCATTATGGGAAGCTCAGTAAGTGGTCAGCATTTTCCTAAATGAATACATGGCACCACCACGAATATTCCTTGAGGGTAAATTCCTGGAAATGGACTTTTTCTGATAAAATCTTTTTATCCATGTTGCCAGCTTCCGCGGAATGGCTGTGCCGATAGATTCTCCACATGAGTGTAGGGATGTGGCTGCTTCCCAGGAAATGTTCCCTCTACATCTACATGACAGCAATTAATCCAGACCAATTAGTTTTGAAACAATGGCACAGCTCTCTGGTGAAACCACACGCTTGGTGTTTTACGACACCTGGATTAGGTGCACTGAGGCTTCCACGGCAGGGGACGGTTTATGAAATGGTGCCCCAGTGCCTCCAAAATCTTCTTTGTTGTTGTTTATTTATTTATTGGGGGTTGGGGGGGGAAGAGAGAGGGAGAGAGAGAACCCCAAGTAGGCTCTGTACTGTCGGCACAGAGTCCAATACCGAGCTTGACCCCGTGACCCTGAGGTCATGACCTGAGCTGAAATCAAGAATCAGACACTTAACCCGCTGAGCCACCCAGGCACCCCTCAAAATCTTCTTCTGCTTTAACAGATTGGTCCCTGAATCAGAGAGATGATTTATTAAATGTGCCTTTTTGTGAAGAAGCATCTTGAGGAGGTAGAGAGCATCGCTTTTACAAAAACAATTGGATGAACACTATTGTTTTCAAAAATACCATGGACCTGGGGCGCCTGTCCCAGTCAGGTAAGCATCCGACTCTTGATTTCGTCTCAGGTCACGATCTCATGATTCGTGAGTTCGAGCCCTGCATCAGGCTCTGTGCTGATGGTACAGAACCTGCTTGGGATTCTGTCTGTCCTCCTCTCTGCCTCTACCCCACTTGTGTTTATGTGCGCTCTCTCTCTCTCTCTCTCAAATAAATAAAACTTAAAAAAATACTTTAAATACCATGGAACTTATTTCATGACTAGGTTAGACACCCAGTCAAATATTTTTTATGCATTGCATTGCCAGGAACTCTGCTAGGAATTTGGAGTATAGGGAACAATAAAACACTCACTTTGACTTAGGAGCTCACAGCCTCCTGGGGGTAGACAGACATGTGAAGACTGGTAGCTGAAAACACTCAGGGACCCGGCCCCTTGCAGTAGGCTCTCGCCTGCACGTGTGGCCTGGGGGAAATGTGCTCTGTCCTCTCTCAAGCACAGAAAGAAAGGGAAACATCAAGTCCCTTATTACTGCTTACTTCTACCCCATCCAGCTATTGGAATGAATGACCACAGTCATTTAGCATTTTTTCCATTTAAAAATGGCACATATGGACACCGATGTCACTTTAGTCTAAAATGTCAAGTATTTCTCCCGATCTATGAAAAAAAAACATCATCACCAAAGCAGAACAAGTGTGATCACAAAATCCCAGATAAGAGTAAAGAATGAGAAGAATTTTGTCTTTAGCCAAAAAGACCCATTTGCCTCTTGCTACTTACATCTTCTCTTTGAAAATCAGTGCCATATTTTTTAGGGGCTTTCATCCATGATTACTGATTTTGGATTGTCAATAAATGCTAGATTTAAAGGAAAAGGAATGATTTCCCCAACCCCATAGTGATTTAGAGTAGACGGGCTTAAACAGAAGATTTTCAGGTAACTGTCGGTCTTTCAGGGGTTTTATTTCCTGAGCATCTTTCCCCCTGAACACTTCTTGTAGGAATGCCATGCTAATTACGATGTTTACAGCATGGTGCTAAAGTGATAAAACGGAACTCAAAATTACAGGGATGCCCGGATTACATCTGTGTTAAAATAGGTATGCATGTGAGAAAAACTGGAAGGGAATAACCCTAAGATAAAACTATTCATTATGTTAGAGGCAGGAAATTGACGTGATAGATTTTTCACCTTTAAAACTTCTTTAATATTGCCATCAAGACTGTTTCTATCATTTTGAAAGTTTCGTGACAATAATGTCAAAACAAATACCTTATCTGAGAGGATCAAAGTTAACACCAAGCCCTGCCAAGGTTGTGCCCTGACTTTGAAATTCTACTGGTCAGTGAAATCATAAAAAATGGGAGCAGCTGACGTTGGGTGGCCGGCTTTTACATTGGCAAGTAAGAAATGTTTCTGCAATCTTCTGTCAGAATCTTTTTCAAAGAGGCCGTTTCAACGCCAGAAAACTATACTTAATGAAGCATCAGAGGCAACCGGGGTATGAGTGTTGAGCGTCGGTAGTCACCACATGGCTGTGGGTACCTGGCTTCTGGTGCCCTAGTAGCTAAGCATCAACACTCCATCTGAACTTATAGGGCTGGAAGGTTTTACCAATGCTTCCTGTAATCAACACTGTCAGTTGCATATGAAACACTCATTTCCTCCCCTTTTTCTTTCCTATTGTGACATTTACCCCATGTCCTCTTCCATTTTTTTTTTAAAAATTTAACATTTATTCATTTTTGAGAGACAGAGTGCAAGCGGAGGGAGGGGCAGAGAGAGAGGGAGACACAGAATCCGAAGCAGACTCCAGGCTCTGAGCTGTCAGCACAGAGCCTGACGCGGGGCTCGAACTCACGAACTGTGAGATCATGACCTGAGCTGAAGTTGAATGTTTAACCGACTGAGCCACCCAGGCACCCCTGTCCTCTTCTATTTTTAAAAGTTAACACCCATCCCGGTTCCAGCTACAGAATAGGATCCAAATTTCGTGTAAGTCAATTATGACATGGTACTCCCACAATTGCTGTTTATATATACACTAGATATGTGACCTAATTTGACTGAAGGGAAAGACTTACAGATTTTATGTATAGGCTGACCAGTGACTATATGTCTTGGTTTGTCCGTGACAGTCTTAGTTTATGCTCGTTTTCTTGGCATGACTATTAACAGTGCCTCCCTTTCATTCTTAAAAGCATGGTGGTTTGGAAAACAAATTATAGGTTTGTTCACCCTTATTGTAAACCATCCTTGGGGGAGATGTTTTTTTTCTTTTCCCTCCCACTAAACGTAAACAAAAATTTATGTAGCCTTGTTAACTGTTATCTTGAAAATCTGAGGGACACCTGTTGTAGGATGATTCTGACCCTGAGGTCTGAGAAGTGAGGACAAGAAGCCAAAGAGCTCAATATTTAATGACACAGTTGAGTTCTTGATCATATAAAGCTGGATCCTACTCTGCCTTGGACTTCTATGAGTCAACAAATAGTATTCTTGTGTATGACAGATTAACTTGTTGCCCTGTTACTTGCAGACCGGATGACCCTAGTGATATACATCCCGATGAATCGTGTGCTACATACATACACAGCAGACTTTCCTGGGATTTTAATGCTCTTGTAAGAACTTGGCCAATTCTATTGAAAGCACCATATTTTTCCAAAGGGGAGTACAATTTCTTACCATTAAAGACAAATGGAATACTTCGAGAGCAATATTTCTCAAACTTCAATGTGCATAAGGATCATACGAAGGTCTTGCTAAAATGCAGATTCTGATCGGTAGGTCTGGGTGGGGGCTGAGAGTTTGCATTTGTAACCAGCTCCCAGATAAAGTTGATGCTGACTGTCCCACTGACCCCATTAGGTCTAACAAGGTCCTAGAGGACTCACAATTTTAAAATATTAATATCATTGAATAATGTCTATGGATTTTAGCCTCCTAAATTTATGAATTATTTGGCCTCCCAGTTTCCTTCCAACTCACAAAATCTGTTTAGCTATGTCTCTAGTAGATAGTTTCCCAAGGCTATCCAAAAGAGACAGCTATTTGATGGCAGGCCTGGAAGATACATTAAAGATATTATGAAATGGAATCAATGTCCCTATTTGTTTAGGACATAAAAGAATATTGACTTTTTATTTTTCCCGGGAAAAAAAAAAGGAAAGTCGCTCATTTTGACTTTTTGCTCATTGGACAATGGAGTGTGATATAAACTGGTGGGCAGGTAGCGAATGTCAGTCCAGATTCTGGCTGCCAAGGAAACCCCGTCCCATGATTTCACCTTCCCGAGTGTCTTGTTCTCATCTTTAACTATGTGGAGATCAGACGATTACCAAATTCCTTTTCAGAACCAAAGCTCTGCCAACACAGTAAGCAACTTTCTGCCAGTGGTTTGAAAACCATTTGCGACTATGGTGTTTGAGGCAAGACCAGCAGGTTTCCATGGAATGATCCTTTCGGGCCCTCTGGCTTCAGTGCCTGTCCCAAAGCCAGCATTGGATACACAGAATTCCCGGTGACTGGCCTGTGAAGCCACGAGTTTTCCTGTGTCAGCAAGATCAGTGATTCCCAAATTCCAGGATGCATCAGAAGCACCACGAGTCTTGTTAAAACACGGATTTCCTGGGCCTGACCCTCAGGAGGTCTGATTCAGTAAGTTTGGGGTGGGGGTGGGGGGTCCCTGAAATTTTGCATTTCTAAGTCCTCGGGTGATGCTGATGATCCTGGTCCTGGACCTCATGTTAAGAACCACCCAGCAAGGCTGTACATCTCAGTGTTAACCCTCAAGTTCTTCCTGTTTGGTTGGCCGATACTACCCTTCCCAATCCCCGTATCAACGTGTAAGGTTCCGCGTATGGGAGCCGACATGCGTCCTAGAAGCCCCGAGTCTGTTTCTCTCTTGGAGCCTGTGTCACAGATTAATTGTTGTGTTTCTCCATGCCTCTCGTTGAGCGAATTTTCAACGGACAAATTTTAAGGACACGACTTCTAAAAACAGAAGTAGCAAGATGAACATGAAAATTCCTTGCGATTCTCCCACAAGGACGGAGAAAATATTACCTGTTGATGTATTTTCTCTTGGCTTTCCTTCTTTGGAAATTTTGCTTTCTGTGTGATTTGGAACCCTGGGTCTTTTTCTTTCCTCTTCACACAATGGCACGATCGCTTTCTCATTTGTTTCAAATCATTGTATTTCGACACGACTCTTAGTATGATTTCACTATGCACCCCATGATGGAATGCTCTGTTTCTGAGTTTTTCATAATTTTAAATGGCCAATGGCATACATCTTTATCCATAGGCTCTGAGTACTTTCTTAAGATGTATTCCTAAAAGTGAAGTTACTGGCCCAAATGATGAGCATCTTTAAAGTTCGTAACTCTTGCTGAATGGCTTCCCAGACAGGCTCCACAAAACTTATCCTTCCCTGTGCAAAGCAGGAGAAATCTTTTACTTCCTGCCTCCAGTGAGTCATCTCTTAAAAATCTTGGTCAATTTGGCACATCTGGGTGGCTCAGTCAGTTAAGCCTCCGACTTCGTCTCAGGTCATGATCTCACTGCTTGTGAGTTTGAGCCCCACATCAGGCTCTGTGCTGACAGCTCAGAGCCTGGAGCCTGCTTCAGATTCTGTGTGTGTGTGTGTGTGTGTGTGTGTATGTGTGCGTGTCTGCCTCTCCCCTGCTCACTCTCTCCGTGACTCTCCAAACAGTGAATAGGGGTGCCTGGGTGTCTCAGTGGTTAAGTCTCTGACTTCGGCTCAGGTCATGATCTCACAGTCCACAAGTTCGAGCCCCGCGTTGGGCTCTGTGCTGACAGCTCAGAGCCTGGAGCCTGTTTCAGATTCTGTGTCTCCCTGTCTCTCTACCCCTCTCCCACTCATGCTCTGTCTCTCTCTGTGTCTGAAAAATGAATAAACCTTAAAAAAAAATTTTAAACAATGAATAAACATTAAAAAATTTAAATATCTTTGCCAGTTTAATAGTGGCCTTTGGCATGTCATTATTGTTTTAAATTCATATTTCTTTGGTTATCCCCCAGAATGTAAACCTTTTTGTTTGTTTCCTGAGAATTTCTATTTTTATTACTGTGATTATCAGTTTCTATACATCTGCTTTTTAAAAAAAACATTTCACTTCATATCTTTTCAGGCTGTATATGCCTTCTGGGGAAAAAATAGAGTTAACATTAAACAAAAAGAGAAAAAACACTCCTAATCCAACAATACAAAATTAACCACTGCTAACATGTCGCCAGACATTTTTCTTTGCATATGTGTATACATTTGTCTGCATTCATTCATATATTTTGCTTATAAACATAAGGAACATTTTTAGGAGCTGTTTGCCAAAGTGATGTTACACTGTCCATGCAGTTTATATTCTATCTAAATGTTAAAAATATATTATAAACATGTTTTAATTTTTTTATATGTAGTTAAAACCTCATTTCAAGGTACTGAACGAAATTTCATGCTATATATGCATATCATATCAAACCCAGTCTCTAAATCGTTGCTTGTAACAGGAGCAAACTATTTATGATAGGGAAAAATTTCTAGAAATAGAATTTCTACATATATACACATCTGTGTTTTTCTCTTGACTATAAGTAATTTTCTGAAATTTAACATTATAGAAAAGATAGGCTACTATGTATTATGATGATCAAATTAAAAATAGGTTATAGGTAGCATACTGCCAAGCCATTTACTTTTTATCTTTCCACTTATTGTATATTGGCCAACTCTCCCATTGATGTACCCAGTTATATCTCAATTTTTTAGTGCCCTCTTACTTCTTTGTCTTATGGAGGAACCATGGTTTAACACTTCCTTTACTGATAGATGTTGAGACTGTCATCCTAATTTCTCCATTATGTATCTATGTACATTTGTGAGAACAGATAGAAGTGGAAATGCCAGGTCATCAATATTTTAAATGCCAAAATATATTTCCAAATTGTCCATCACAAAGTTTTACAAGTTATATTCCCATTCATAGTGTATTAGAATGTCCATCATCATACGGAGTTTGGACATTTAAAAGCTTTGACTATATGTTGTTAAGGGAATTGAGTCCAACTTAGAGAATTTGAACCAACGTGGGTTCCCTTTACCAACAGAGAAGGAAAGAAAGGAAAATAAGGGAAGGAAAGAGAAAGGAAAATAAAAGGAAGAAAAAAACCACTTGGCTATGTCGTTAATTATAACCTTAATGTTTTTGCTATTTTGATTAGTAGTAAAGGTTATTAAGTTTAGTTTTATATGTAACTTCTACACAGAAAAATACTATGGAAATGATATTGTGGTTTTTTTATTCCTGAGTAACTGATCTATTAATGAATACCCTTTACCCATTTTCTTCCTGAAGGGCTGGTGTCATTCTTGCAGATTTATAGGAGACTTTTGAGGCCCAAGATCTTTAAGTCACTAGCATTGATACCCTTGGTGGGATCCTAACAAGTAAAACTACGTACATTTTTATTACACATACGTTAGAGTGGATATTTGCTCATAAAGTATCGCTAAGATAGCTGATGCACGCAAACTTCTAAGTGAGTCTTTTCCTCCATCTTGTATGTCAGCAATGTGTTCACAGTTCAAAGGAGCTGCAGAGGCCCACTGAAGCTTCGGGGAAGGAGGGCAGCGAGACACAGAAGGCAGTGATTGAAGAACGTGGCGCAAACTCTTTTAAAAACTGACAGACTTTGAGGGGCGCCTGGGTGGCTCAGTCCGTTGAGCGTCTGACTTCGGCTCAGGCCATGATCTCGCAGTTTGTGAGTTCGAGCCCCACGTCGGGCTCTGTGCTGACAGCTCAGAGCCCGGAGCCTGCTTTGGATTCTGTGTCTCCTCCTCTCTCTACCCCTCCCCTGCTCATGCTCTGTCTCTCTCTGTCTCTCAATAATAAATAAACATTAAAAAAAATTAATAAAGAAAAACCTGACAGACTTTGAGATGATTCAGGGCAAAGTGGGGCATTAGTCAAATTAGTTTATTCTGCTTGCTTCCTCTTTCGGATCCATTCTTGTAGCCAATGGTATCTTGACTGCCTAGCACATGACAAGAACCATGCTAGTCACTCGTATACCGTGGAAGTATAAAGGCATTACGTGACTGGCCCCCAATTAATACAATGCTTCTTAGGGTTCAGGTCAGCTGTGGTAAGGCAGATCTAACAAAAAGAAGATTATGCCAGTCAGTACCAATTGGTCCTGTTGTTTCGTTTTCTACATATTTCAAGGAACAGAAAAATGCATTATGTGCTCATGGCCTTCAGAGTTCTCACGGGCCATTGTAGTGTCACATATAATTAAGCATAAGTAGTGTTTTGAAAGAATACTAACATCACATCTGGCTAACAGTCATGGTTGGCTTTGGCCTTCCAGGGTTTGGGGATAGTGTGTGACCCCTGTGATAATGAGATACATTCATCTTTCAAATATTAACTTCAGATGGAAGTTGTCACATGTGCCCTTTTGTTCCCATGGTGTTAGCATTTATGAAGAATTGAGTCACATGTTTATTTGGAAAATTAAAAAAAAAACAGTAAATTCATTAAGTAAGATTAAGCCACCTGAATTGTGAACTCTCTAATATTTTCCCTTTCATGTTTATTTGTTTGAGGCTTGAGTTTGGTTTTTATTTGCAGTCGTTCTTTATTTTGGAAACTATATCTATTGTTTGGCATCCTTTGAAATTTCAAAAGGCCGATCACAAATTATAATTTATCAGATGAAATAACATGGGGATATTTGACAAA
This sequence comes from Panthera tigris, assembly GCF_018350195.1. Classification (NCBI taxonomy): domain Eukaryota; kingdom Metazoa; phylum Chordata; class Mammalia; order Carnivora; family Felidae; genus Panthera; species Panthera tigris. The sequence continues at coordinate 10,054,711 of NC_056664.1, forward strand.
AATCAGTGGATCTGATGACCTTTGAATAAGCCTGCCGCTATGAGATAATATAGAAAAAAGTATCTCTGGGAGAAAACCCAGTGGACGGGTTCAGAAACAGCACTCAACGTTTGAGCAGATCTACTTTCAAAAAACAAAACAAAACAAAACCCACCAAAAAAACAAAAAACACGGATGTCAACGATTTAGAAAAGTCTTGTTTGCAAAAACAGATTCTTTTCAAGGTGCAATGATAAATTAAAGACTTCAGAAATTCATCATCACACATTTTCTCTGGAACCAACAAACGGAAATAGTCTATTTTCTGTCATTAAAATTGATTTGATTTTAATTTTGACAGTCACTGGAAGCTAATCTATCATCTTTACTTTTGACAGCAAAGCCAGAAAATGGGTTCTGCGAAAAGGATTTTTGTAGGATTCTGGTGGTTGTCATTACTAGAAGGATTTTTGTGAATAATACGTGCCGAACTTGGCTTGACTCCTCATTTCCAGTCCTCTCTACTCCTTTTGTATCGAATTGCTAATAACTAGCTTCATCTTTTGTCACCAAAACAGAATGGCTTTTTTGTTTGCCCACAGAACTGTATTGCTCAGTGTTGAGCAATGAGTTATCACAAGATGATAATCCACTTCTCTGGAAACAGGTCTGTGAATCCACAGGCACTTCCACAAATAACAGACTGCAGGCTTTTGAGCAGACACTTTTATACCCCTTTTGAAAGCTGTTTATTAAATCTGGGGAGAAACTGGCTGACTGAGAGAAAGCTACACCAAATACGCTTATTTCCCTGACCGTGGAAACCTTTTCTCCTGCCTCAGAGGGAACGGACCATGAGAAACTTGATAACTCACGTGCATTTTGGACAGTCCATCCATACGTGTATGGTTCATTCCCAAGCCTTGTCTCGTAATGAAGGGAAAGATTTACAGAGCAATAGCCTAGGATTTTAAAAACATAACGATAGTTTGTACTGTAGTTTAATGTCCCCATGAGGAAATCATTTACAAAAAAATACTAGATAATCATTTTTCATGTTTCCTTTGTCACTTGGGATGTCTATGCATCCACTTGTATCAGTCAGGGCACCAGGACCAGTGTGCATTATGGGATAAGGGATTCATTACAGGAATCGGGGCTTCTACCGGGTGGGGTGGCGGGAGCTGGGGGGGGTGTTGGTGGTGGGGGTCCAGGCGGGGGTCCGAGGCACAGTGAGTCAGATGCCAAGCATGATGGACGGTGAAGGGGAAGGTCTTAGAGGCTCTGGGGAGCTGGGCCTCTGTGGGTTTGCGAGCACACATTCGGTGGTGGGCCTCGGGCTACTGTTGGTCAACAGGGTCCGCTCGTCCAGAGTCGCTGGAAGCAGCCTGGGGGAGACTGAGGGTGAGCCGGAACCGGCCGGCGTCTCTGCCTCTTCTGTCCCCACTTCCGATCGGGACGACCTTCGTTTAGGGTGTAGTGTAGCGCTTCTCTCCTGCTTCCAGATCTCCTGTGCTTTCCTCCCTGGGCTTTAACTCAGACCCACACAGGAAGGACTTTTAGGCAGTTAAGTTCCAACTTATCCCAGTTGACTCATCGCAGACTCACAGGTATTTAGCAGAGACAACAGAGACATTCTATAGGAACGTGATATCTCCACGCTGTATTGTCACCCCTACAATAAAAAAGACTGTCTTGAAAAGATTTATCTTAGAAAGAAATAGGGGAAGGTTTTAGAATATTATTGACAGCTTTTAAAGAATACCCTGACCAAAATGATATTCTAGCTTTCTTTTTTTTTTTTTTCTTATAGCTCTCAACCTTTATATCTTTCCTTATGGCTCTCAACGTTTATATCTTGCTTTCCTCATCCATAGATGACACTCAAAGTATCAAAAACCAAAGTGGAGTAAATACTTCAGGGTCGAATTTTCATGTAGGTGATTCTGAGTAGACTGTATTACAAGCTCTCTCAGACATCTCTTCTCATGGCCAATCTTATAAAGAAGCATGGTTTCTCCAAGGTATGCATTTCTCTTTCATGGCACCATTTTACAGAACCACGAGTTTTTGAAAGATGGCGAAAGAAGATACATAGGCAAGTTGTGAGCCACGAATTCTGAGTTCTAATTCATTGAGTAAGAAAAAAAGAAGGCACCCTGGTTGGCTGTATTTCCCATCAATATTAAACTAGAAACTAAATATGTTTTCAATGTAAATATTCAAGCAAATAAAAATTTCCCATATTAAGCGAAGTCGGTTTTTGCCGACTTATCGGCATAAAGATTGAGCACTATTTCTGAGCGCCGGCCTACTGAGTTTATTCAGTATATACCCCCATTGGGGGAGAGTGGTGGTCTTAGGTACAGTCTGGTGATTGACAAATAAAATTTTTCTGGCTCAGCCATTGTGGGAACACTTTGCACCCCAGGGACAAAATCACTGTGTAACTGAGCTTTCTGTAATACTTTGCGTCTGGAGCAGCTTTTCCTGGGCCCCCTACAAATTAGAACAGAAAAAACTGCACTCCTCATTTTACAAAAGCAATGAGACAGATCCCTCTCATCCGGGTCCCTAGCACTAAGTTGCAGTGATGTCTGATTCACCACAGCCTTGGGGTCAAGTTCATCAGCTACAGTGGTGATAACTGTCTGGCCACTCGTCACCTCCTCGAAGGTGCTGTTAGCACGTCAGACAGCAGAGCCCTGACTTGACCTACCAGAGCTGTGCCTGGAAGTCAGATGCACGACTCGCGGACCCCTGGGGGGGATTTCTAGAAACACATTAGGACATATCCTTAAAGTAACAGTCCGCCATAAGGAAAGAAAAGCTCAGAGGCATGGAGATTCGTGCATAAGGTTACTGATGGTTTGGTGAAGACTGACATATTTGGTTTTGTACCCAGTCCTCCTCCTGTTCCAGGAGCCACAGGTACGTCTCTCCCCCAACATGTGACGTCCCTGTCCTGTGCTGCTCTAGTGGAGTAGAGCTCCTTCCTACCTGTGAGGACAAGAGTTTGAAAGCATGGATAGGTTGCGGGGGTGGGCAGACTCACTGGTATGAAAATACCTTTTGTCAAGTTCAAAAGCACTTCTCCTTGGAGGCTCTGCATGAGTTGCTCGCTGGTAATGTGATGCAAGTTCCCCACCCAGACAGAAGCTGGGGAAGTCTTAGTCTTCCTTCTTTATTCTGGCAAGTTCTGTCAGGTCATCTCAGATGCAGAGATTGGTCCCAAAGTCATCTCCATGACTACTGCCAGGAGCCTCGGGAGTGGGGGCTGGGGGGCTTCATGTGGGTAGGGGTGTCCTTCCCCCCCCAAAGTTAGAAATGATGTATCTAAACATCCCTGAAGTCTCATTTTCTTCACAAAATCTTTCACTCTGGAAAATTCTCAGTTCCAGTGACTCTAATCACTTAACGAGCCCTTTTATCTTTTTTGCTCTCCCACCTTCAGAACTGCTGATGGAGCGAGCCAACTTCAAATGCCCATTGATGGAATTTTTGAATGGAGACAGATGCAGACTCAAAAGTTTGCATGCCAACACAGAAAAGCAGCATCCACACTTCTTAGGATTCAATTTGAAAATTTCGGTTAATTAATTTTAGCCTAAATAACTCTGACAATGTGGAAAATTCATTATGCAGTTTATCAGAAGAGACGCATAAGCCACTCCTCAGGAAAATTCCTTAAAATGTTCCTTTTTCTCTTACGCATTTTAATTCTCAGAGTAACCTTTCCTATCTTTACACTCGGATGGAAGTAGAGGAACAGTATGACAGATTAGAGCCAAAGTATTTATCCGGAACAGACATTTTCGGCTCTTTGTAAGACTACGTGCAACTCCCACTGGAGTTCATTTTTCATGGTTTTGTATAACATTAGAAAACAGCACAGGGGTACCCGGGTGACTCAGTCGGTTGGGCGTCCGACTTCGGCTCAGGCCATGATCTCACAGTCCGTGGGTTTGAGCCCCGCGACGGGCTCTGTGCTGACAGCTCGGGGGCCGGAGCCTGCTTCCGATTCTGTGTCTCCCTCTCTCTCTGCCCCTTCTTGGCTCACACTCTGTCTCTCTCTCTCAAAAATAAATAAACATTAAAAAAATTTTAATAAACAAATATAAAGAAAGAAAAAAGCATGGTTTGAGAGTGAAGGTGCTCCAAAGATCTCAAAAGCTGTGCCTGAATTTATGACATTGGAATCATTTGTATAAAATTTGTTTTATTTATCTATTTATTTTTAACGTTTATTTATTTTTGAGAGACAGAGACAGAGCATGAGCAGGGGAGGGGCAGAGAGAGGGCGACCCTGAATCCGGAGCAGGGCTCCAGGCTCTGAGCCATCAGCACAGAGCCCGACGCGGAGCTCGAATTCAAAAACCTCGAGATCGTGACCTGAGCCAAGGTCAGACGCTTAACCGGCTGAGCCACCCGGGGGGCCCCCTATAAAATCTGTTTTAAGTGAAATGTTATTTTAGTGTCAATTATATTATATAATATTACTTTATAGGGTTTAATAGTAAGAGTGGTTGTATATCTGTGTAATTGACCTGTGTAAAGCAGGGAGCTCTGTGTGTGTGTGTGTGTGTGTGTGTGTGTGCACGCACGCACGCGTGCACCAGGTGAGAGTCGCCAGGGAAAAAACATTTGTTAAAGATGAGAGTGGGCCTCTATAACCCCACAGACATCACTTCACGGACCTTGAGTCCCTTTCTCTTTCTTCTTTTGGGCTCCACACTTCAGGCCATAGGGCTGTTACCTGGCCTATTTCTCAGCGTGACCTGAATTTTCGTCAGACCCTCTGGATGTCAGGTTCATATGCCTGCTCCATTCCTTCTCCCCATTATGTCCATTCTCTCTCTCTCTCTCTCTCTCTCTCTCTCTCTGTCTGTATTTCATATGTATGTCTCTGTCTCTCTCTCTCTCTCTCTCTCTCTCTCACACACACACACACACACTGCCTCAGGTGTCCACACCTAGTTTACTCTGCACTTGGCCCAAACTGCACAAGCAGTAGAAGCTGAAAGCTTGCTCTCCCGAAGAGAATTATAAATTTATGATCATTGCGGATGTGGTTTCTATGGATGCTTCATATTTTCTATCTTGGTGAGGGAAAAGGGGAGGAGGGTAGGCAGATCTGAGAAAACTCAAGGCGGCCGTTAGAGAATTACAGTCCACGAAAAGAAAATAAGGGGCCAACAACGTGTTTACTATGAAAATCATGATCACAGGTAAGTCCCTGCGGGGAAGTTAGAGATAAAACTGAGACTTGAGATGGGGGGTGGGGGAGACCGCAGGTCAGATGCTTGATAAGAAAGAAAGAGACTTCTAGAATAAGAAGGCATCAAAGGGTGATTTAAGGTAAATATATGGATTTTTCAGGGAAAGACTCACATCCTATCAATTACAAATAAACTCGCTAAAGAAAAAGTATCGGGGCACCTGGGTGGCCCAGTTGGTTAAGCACCCGACTTCAGCTCAGGTCATGATCTCACAGTTTGTGAGTTCAAGCCCCACGTCAGGCTCTGTGCTGACAGCTCGGAGCTTGGAGCCTGCTTCAGCTTCTGTGTCTCCTTCTCTCTCTCTGACCCTCCCCTGCCCCTGCTCACACACTCTCTCTCTTTCAAAAATAAATAAACATTAAAAAAATTAAGAAAAAGTATCAAGAAGGGTGACCTATACTTGCTATCTCCCAGATAATCTGCTCGTGGAGACAGAGGAGCTCAAAGTATCAAATCATTTCACTTCCGTAAAAGTTACCAGACTTTACTTTTAAATATTTATATCATATGATAAGACTCAGTTTTTTTCTATGAACAAACATCTTCAAAGTTATTCCCAAGTGACTTCCAAAGTCTGTGACAGTTGTTTCGTTTCAAAGAAAAAGGGAGGGGGGGTTCAGGAAAATTAAAAAAAAAAAGTGTGCTCGAGATATTAGCACACATTCACACACAGTTTAATTACCAGAGTATCCTCTTTGTTTCCACTGAATAAGGACTGGAACCTAGCTTTACCGTAGATACTGGTTTCAAATAGAAAAATTGAGACAGTGTTGCTCAATATGGGCTCATGGGCTTTTCAAACCTGTAATTCATGAATGTCCAGAAAAGGGACTTTGACCTCTGTGGAGAAGGATTTGCAATCTGACAATGTTGCGATCGATGATATTCTGTGTGCTACATTGTCTAAACACAACGATTACGCAGGTCAAGTGTGGTCTATAGCGATGCAGTAGCCTCAGTGATAATTCCTGTTGTGTTCCATATTCTCTCCCCCCTCCCTAAGATATGCATCTCTCTGGGCAGACACACCACAGTCCGTCCCTGAGAGTTAGGACTAGGCAAGTGAGGTCAGCAGAAATGGCAGGTAGAGGACAAAGCTGCTAAGCAGCAGGGACAACAGGTGACAGTGATACGCACCCAGCTGTGCCTGTGTGGGGAGCAGGGGGTGTCTGGCACAACTCTTTGAACAGCGTCTCCACTTTCATCTCCCTGGTAGGATTCCCTCATGCCTACTGCACAGCTTTCTCCCTGACTATCCTTGCAATATTGGAATGTCCTTGCTCGGATTCCCTTCTCCTCCCCGTTTTCCTACTGCCAGATGATGATTTTCATTACCTGCTCCTCTCTGCCCCAAACTCACCTCTGAGATCATGGATTGACCCCAAGGATCCCCTTCCCCACCCAAGAACCTCTGATCCTGTACTTGAAACATCCCCCTGGTACACATTTGTCTGATTTTCCTGTGCCGGGCTGGCTGAGAGGTCTGTACTTACAGAAATATTATGATCAGCCTTCGAGGTGAATCAGCTCTCAAGAAGACAATTAGATGAGTATTGAGGAGACAGAAAGGGGCCAAGTCAAGGCAATTAGACAGCGAAATCCCTACATAAGTCAAGAGGTAGGTGATGTACACGTTCGGAGGTTAGGAACATAGGAGAATATAACCATTCTTCAGCAAGCATCTATTAAACATTTACAATGTTCCAGGCAACTTGATTATCAAGTCTGATCACTTAATGATTGCTCATGTGTTTTTTGCGGGAGCAGTAATTAATTCAGGGCATTAACAGCCAAAGTCCTAGTCTGTGGACAGGTATTGTAAGCATGCTTGCAAGAAGAAGACATGCTTATTATACTAAGGAAGCCGTCTAGAAGTAGCCTCAGGACTGTTATTCCTCCCTTCTGACCTAAAAAGCAAGGCTGGCTGGGCTGAGAACAGTGTGGATGGACCCAGGGCTCTGTACCTTTAAAAGACACGTTACAAGTGATTCTGATGTGGGGCCAAATTTTGAATTACTGACTCAGCAAACCGTATTGATTTATACAACAGACACTTGTTAAACATTTGCTACAAGTTTATACGCAAGGATAAATTAGAAAGGAGTGCTACACCCAATGTAGTTTGTAGTCTGATAAGACACAGATGTCTTTAAGGTAAGCTGAAATTTCAATGACGTAAAATAGATATAGATAGAATTAGAAAAAGAAGAATTTACTGATGAAGTTTCTGGAAAAGCTTTGGGTGGAAAAAAAGAGCATTTGAGCTGAAGTTTGAAACATGGTTCACACTGAAATTATTTTTAATGCTAAGACAATCCATCTGTACTTGTGAAAGACTACATAATATACACATTTGTACACAGATACACACAAAATTGTTCCCGGGTCCACAGAGAATCAACATGTATGCGTAGGTGGGCGTTTCTAGTGTCTGTCTCAATATAAATAGGAATGTCGATACAAACATAAGTAGAATTATAAACGGATATAGGCATAATTGGGAATCGACACTTTTATAAAAATGGAACCATTTTATACATGGCAGCTTGTGACTTATTTTTTTTTCCGAGAAAACGTACCACGGCTATCACTCATGGGAATCAGTATTGATCTATAGCATCGTTTTTTGTTGCCTGAATGCTATCTTGTATATAGATGTATTATGATTTATTCAGCTAATCCTATAATGTTGGGAATTTGAGGTTGTTGTCTTTTTTTAATTTTCTGTCATAAACATGCTGAAAAGTGGTTTCCTTAAAGTGAATTCATTTCCTTAATGATGAATGTCTGGAAATGGAATTTTTAGGTCAATGCATATGCATTTTTGTAACAAGTTGGTAGAAGGCTGAGATGCACCGCAGGAGGGAATTAATGTAAACAATAGCCAAGGTATAGGAAAGTGTGGGCCACAGGGATAGAGGGTAAGGGGGATTATGTTTTGCCTGAAGAATAGGGTGAAGGGGGATGTCAGTCCATTCAGACTGCTAGACCAAGAATACCACAGACTGGGTGACTGACAAACAGAAAGTTATTTCTCACAGCTCTGGTGCCTGGGAGGTCCAAGATCAAGGCATCCACCAACAGATTCAGTATCTGGTGAGAGGCCCTTCCCTGGTTCATAGCTGCCAACTCCTGATGTCGTTACCTGGTGGCAGGGATGAAGGAGCTCTGCAGGGTCTCTTTTCTAGGGCACTAATCCATTCATGAGGGTTCCACCCTCATGACCTGATCACCTCTCAAAGACCCCACCTCCAAATACCATCACTTTGAGGGTTGGGGTTTCAACACATATATTTTGGGGCAGTGGTCAGGGGGCACACAAGCATCCAGACCAAAGCAGGGGAGTACTAAAAGGTAAAGAAGTCTGGCTGAAAAGTTCAGATAGGGCCAGAGTTTGCAGACTCCAATGGTAGATCAAGGAATGGAGGCATAACATCATTCAGTGTTCAGTGGCTTTTCATCTAACACTGTGGAACCTTTCCTCAGATTCGCTAAAGATTTGGGATAATTCCAGAGTTTTTGATACTCTCGCTTTGGTGCTTTATATTGTTGAATAGTCTCATAAGTGCTTTGGGCAGACAACAAAACTACCCAGTTTTCAGAAACCATCAATGCTTGACTACATGGCCTCAAAGGGTGGAAGTTCCATCAATGGCTGCTGTCGACATGGGGGTGAGGTGCCCAGTGTCCAGGAAGCGAGCAGAAGGTGGCTGTCGTCGTATTAGTCTTTGCACCTCCACCCCAACCTACATGGCGGCCGACGGTGATTTATTTCAACGGAACAAAGGAACTGTCCTTCACATTTTCTCTCTTCACGTGCCGTGAAAGAGGCACCCAAAAACTTCTCAAACCGTAGCAGGAAGGAGATGGGAGACAGACCCAGGGGGACAGTCAGAGCTGGCTGTTCTCATTTGGGGAGAAGGTTCATTATCTTTCTTTAAATGTCCTCTCACACTGGGAAGTCGTTATGATTCTGGCACTCCTCCTGACATTTTTATGACTTCGTTTATTTTAATACATGGTTCATTGTTTGTTTTGGAACAGCCCTCAAAAAAATTCCTCCAAATGGCCCTTCAGCGTAGCCGATGAGACATTTCATCGTGTCCTCTCTTGTCACTTCTTACTAGCTGCCTAAACTTTTCTCTTGGGTGAGGGTATAAAGCTCTGCGAGAGCGCTTTAGGACCATGGCACTGGTGTGCCTCTTCCTCGGATGGTTGGGTAAATTCCATAACAGTTGGTCTCTTTACACGGAGATTTGTGTCGTGCCCCCCACTCTCAATAGGCGGAAATATGACGCGTCCCCTCAACTTGAGGAAGAAGAAGAAGAGGAAGAAAAAACCTTTTAAATTCAATTAAGTAACAACCACCAGCAGCAGAAGCAGGCCGCTAAAAGGCATTTCTTTCTCTCGGAGTGCTTTTCTTTCCCGGGAGCAGAAGGGCTGCTGCGCAGTTAAGAGTCACATGTTTGATTGACTCGCTCCCAAGCCGATGTTCACTCACACTGCTGTATTCATCTTGCTCTGTCGACTGTGACATGCCACCCGGATGCGGCGAGGCTGACAGGGAATGTGAGGGGGACCAGACAGATGACGACGTCTCCGTTCTTCAGAGCCCGTGCTGGACGATCTGTCACCTGATGATAGGCCACAGCCTGTCATTTATTTACTTACAGCTTTAATGTGGGTAAAGTGAGCAGGAGAAGGGCGGGGGGCGGGGAGTGACAAGAGGCAAAGAGAAAGTGAGCGGTTGCAGGAAAGAGAAATCTGACAGACCCTTTTCGGCATCAAAATATCAACAACAGCCATCTCGTAAGTCTCAGTGGGCATGCCTGCCCAGGAGCCAATTATCAGCAGCATCCTGGCCAAGGAAGCAGATTTGCAAAGCAGGAACTTCAGCCATGGAGCCTTCGGGGGTGGGGTCGACAAACCGCACCACCTCTTGATTCTATTAAGTGCCCTGAATTTCTTGCACATTTAATTTCGGCAATATTCAGCGATGGTTTTGGCAAGCCTGTGTTTCTTTCGGTTCTTTAACCTGTACACATCTTACGGAGTAATTTGTGTGCTCTATGGAAATCACCATCCGAGTGCCCTTTAGCTTTAAAAGTGCTGCTAAAGATCTGGTCTTGACGACAACACCTTCAAAAGCCACTGACCTGGCTGTTTTATGAGAGGACATCCCGGTTACGGGAAGGAGACACCTGAAATATACCCGGGCAAACAACAATAGATATTTTAACTACTGATTCTGCAGGAACAAAACTGACTATTCATATTTTAAGAAAATCTTGTAAACCAAAACATTTGTCTTCTCCTGTGTCTAAACAAATAAGATATTCTTGAGTTAAACACATTTTTCATGAAGTTTATTTATTTATTTGGAGAGAGAAAGAGAGAGAGAGCATGGGAGGGGCAGAGAAAGAGGGGAGACAGAGAATCCCAAGCAGTCTCCGTGCTGTCATTGCCGAGCCCGACATGGGACTTGAACTCACAAACCATGAGACCATGACCTGAGCAGAAACCAAGAGCCGGACGTTTAACCGACTGAGCCACTCAGGCGGCTCCCCCCACCCCCTACCTTTTTTTCCATTTAAAGTTTATTTATTTATTTTGAGAGAGAGAGAGAGAACTGAGTTAAATTTAATGAGTAAAGAATTTAATTAAAAAGGCATGAATTTATACAGATGTATAAATGTTTTATGCACAAACGGATTTGAGCCATTATAACAGCTTTCGAAAGGCATCTAGAGTTTGGACATTCTTTTCTTATTTTACAACAGTAGGTCTTATTTTGCCACCCGGCCCTTGGCCGAGAGTCACAGGCATTTCCCACACGCTGAGGATCTCACGCTGGGCATGTGAAGTGAACAGGGAGAGTCTGACTGGAGGGCACCTCTATATGCCCCAAGACCAGAAAGCGTTCACAAATCATCGCTAACGATGGCGTTGATGAGGCCCAGGTGTTGGGTCCAGCATTATGTCAATAAAACCCATCATGCAAAAATATCAAAGAACTGACATATTTCATCAGAAGCACCACCCCTGGGAAATCAGAGCTGTAACCCGTAGTAGTCAAAGTCCCAACAGCTCGAGACTGAGTGTTCTCGACGAGGCTCGGGCTCTTTGCGTGTTTTTCCAGATGCCTCCTTGGGCATGTCTAGATTTGCTGTGCATTCTCTGGATGTGAAAGGAACCCCCTTTTAGGCTCTCAGATTTGCCGCGTCCAAGCAGGCACTCAGCGGGCAGCTTGGAATACAACAGGTGTCACCTTGGCCCAGTGAAGGCAAAATCTCCAAGGAAGTCAGGCACATACATGTGATTTTCCAGAGGGTGGAATTTTGCATTTTAACAGTGGGTGTCTGCTTTGGGAGTGGAAATGATTCCAGCCGATGCTGAGAAGGTCGTTGGAGAAGATTAGACACAGTTCACCCTGTGGCTACATTAGCGCGTCTTCCCTAAACGTCTCCCCCGCTCTTAGACATTCCGTGTGCTTTGCGGCGTCGGGCTCCAAGCTGGGATCAGAAAAGAGGAGGCTCCATATGGGGTCCCCTTACTGAACGTAGAAATGCAAGCTACACTCGATCTGTCACTCCTCCTGTAGAACTGCTGCCGGGAGAAGGGAGATACTACCACGAAGCCTGATGATCAAAGGGTCGGGTGACATACAGCCGGCAACTTTGTACTGTTTCTGGAGCTGGTACCGTCTTCACTTCCTGGCGCGTGTGATTTGGCATATTCTGGCAAATGAGCCACGTACTGAAGTAGAGTTGCTTGACCCCCCCGAACTGTTGGACATTTTCGGCGTACCTTCCGAGGTTTCATTTTGTTTTGGCCAAGACTCCCACTTTTTTTTTTTTCCCTGAAGAATTTCGGGAGGGAAGAGAATTTTGTCCCCTTCTACGTAGTTGGCGATGTGTCTCAAACGCTTAAAGGGGCCAAATTACCCGTCCTCGGTTTCTTGCCTTGGCAGCAGTCGTGATGAATCCTATAACCTCGCTCACGACTTAGCTGGATACTGTTTGCGTTGGATTTATGTGGACACAGGTGGTGCCCTAAGGGTCCAAGCCTTTATGGGCAACACCTGTTTCCATTTCTTTTGCCTGCGTTCTTGCCGGGTATGACATATGTGAGGTGGGGCCTTAAGTTCTATTTGCAAGATCAGCGAGGTGAAGAGTGTTAAACATTAGGATTTTATTACAGCTACGCTTTATTGTTCTTCTCAACAGCCCCTCATGGTTCTTTAGCCTTTTTTATATCTCTGGTTAGATGTGGTTAATAATGGTGACTTGGGAGGAATTCGAACCAGAGGGAAGAAGGGCAAGAACATGCTTGGAGCTGACCTTACCTAGGAAATTTCCATTCCTGGTCCCCAATATAGCAGTCAGTGTTTTACCATTTACCAAATATTTTCAGTCTCGACGATTACACGTTGCAGTATAGCCTATAATAATTTTAATAATAGTTATAGAGAAAATTATTTCTTGTTTGTTCTTCCATCAAATACTAAGGACCTCCCACCCATGGAGTCCTCAGTAAACTTCTTGAACCCCGGCCCTGATCTCAATCCCTTTAATACGTAAAAGGATTGCTCTTTTTTTTTCTTTCAATTTACATCCTCTCTCCTTTTCTAAACTAAAACAGCTCTTTCCCACTTCCTGTCTCTCGCATTCTTTTTGCGGCAAAGGTGAAACGTAGAGGTAATTATTATCCGCTGGGACTGTTTCTGCAGAGACCATAAGCCATGTCCAAGTCTTGTGTAATTTTTATCGCTAACATTTTTATTCTTGACCCAGCTGCGACGCTGCGTCCTTCCGGCATTAGTCTATTTGCATGGAAAGCTCCAAACACAAAATTATATCAAACGTAATGATAGATAAGCACTTAGCAGAGTCATATGGTTGCGACTGAATATTGCTTCCCTGTAATATCTGCGAGCAGGGGTAATATTTAAGATATTTATCCTATCAAGCAGCCAAGCACTGATCGGTGAGCGCGGGTTAGCTCTAAACAACGGATGCAGGCTGACAGATGCCATCCATTCCCTGAAGCTCCCCTGTATGGGGGAGCATCTCAAGGTGGGAATACAGGAGCGGCGGTCTCCATGGTGACATAAGAGCAGCACTCAGGAAGGCGCATCGCCCTCTGTTTTAGTCTCCTAGTGTCCTTGAGTCCTCTCCTCTTCTTAGAAAGACACCAGTCATGGGTTCGACGGCCCACCCAAAGTCCACGATGATGATTTCATCTCAAGATCTTTACCCAATCTGCAAAGATCCTACCTCCAAATGAGGTCACGTTCTGAGGTACTGGGTGGATGTGATTTTGGGGGTGCCACCATTCAACCCACTACATTCTCACTCTCACTATTTCTTGGAATGATATAAACAGCAGGAGATTCTCAAATGGCAGGTGCAAATCTTAATGATCTCCTCCCTGAGCAACATAGTGGAGGTGTTCATTTTTTTTTTCATTTTATTTATTTATTTTGAGAGAGAAAGAGAGAGAGAGCAGGGGAGGGGCAGAGGGTGAGAGAGAGAATCACAACCAGGCCCCACAAGGTCACTGTAGAGCCCGTCTCAGGGCTTGATCTCACCACTGAGAGATGACAACCTGAGCTCCCATAAGAGTCCAACGCTTAACCAGCTGAGCCACCAGGTGCCCCGAGAAGTGTTCGTTTTTCGGTTTTGTACTGATCCATCCATCAACTTAGTTAATTCTCCATTTGATGATGGCAAAGACAGAGTTTTGAAACACTTTGCACCGTGCTTAGAATTTGAAACAATCAGTCCTCTAATACTTGTTCAGAACTGTTTTCCTATTTGTCTTTCCCACTGGATCCTCCCAGCAGCCAAATGGAGGAGGGTGGAGTGGATTCGAGTCCTGGCCTCAGCGAGCAGGATGCCGAGACCCAGAGGGGCGGGTTTGTGCAAGTGTTCCCCTCAGTTAGTGATTGACGGAGCAGGACTGGGGCTTCCACGTCTAGGCGCGATTTTCTCCCATGAAGCCGATCCCATGACGGTCAAGAAACAGCCTGATCGTCACAATTTTTTCCTGTCACAGTCTTTAGGGAAACCCCTTCCTTCACTTCCGTTCCCAGATACAGATTTTCATTTGACTTGGAGATTTAGGGACATGGTGGCTTAGCCACTGTGGCTTTGAGATCAGTCCGAACTGTGCTCTTGTCCAGGCTTTGTCATGTTGGAGGTAACCTTTCTGGGCCTCGGCTTTCTCGTCCAAATGGAGAGAGTAGAATGATCTTGTAGGGAGATAACGAGGACAGTTGATGTAATCCATGTAAGGCATCTAGCAAAGTGCCACCAAAACAGATGTATATTTTACTACAGCGCCGAAGAAAGAGGATACAGTATGAGGCAGCAGTGTGGGTTGGGTCCGCAGAACCAGCTGGATGGTTGTTGGGCAGATACCAGACAGTAGGTCTCAGTTGCACGTATGGTATGATGGGAGTCTCCAGGTACCGTCTAGCAAATTCTCGGGGTGGTTTCTGTGTGTCAGACATAAAGAGGTGAAAAAGGAAGTATCTCTCACAATTTTTTAAAGTTTTTTTAATGTTTGTTTATTTCTTAGAGAGGCAGAGACAGAGTGCGAGTGGGGGAGGGGCAGAGAGAGAGAGAGAGGGAGACACAGAATCCGAAGCAGGCTCCAGGCTCCGAGCTGTCAGCCCAGAGCCGGACGCGGGGCTCAAACCCGCGAACCGTGAGATCATGACCTGAGTCGAAGTCAGATGCTTAACCGACGGAGCCACCCAGGTGCCCTGTATAGTTTTTAACCATTAATGAAAACAGCTGTGTCAAGAGGCGTGTGGGTGGCTCCGTTGGTTAAGCGAACGACTTCGGCTCAGGTCATGATCTCACGGTTCGTGGGTTTGAGCCCCTCGTGGGGCCCTGTGTTGATAGCTCGGAGCCTGGAGCCTGCTTCGGATTCTGTGTCTCCCTCTCTCTCTCTCTCTCTGCCCCTACCCAGTTTGCTCTCTGTTTCTCTTTCTAAAAAATAAATAAACATTAAAAAAAAAAAACACTTGACCTTTGACCAATTTGGGGGTTAGGGGCACTGACCTCCCCTCCCCCCCCCCCACGCGGTCGGAAATCCACTTATAATTTTTGACTCCTCAAAAACTTAACTACTAAGAGCCTACTGTTGACCAGAACCCTTACCAATAACACAAACAGTCAATGAACACATATTTTGTATGTTACATGTCTTACATACTGTAGTCTTATAATAAAGCAGGCTGGAGATAAGGAAACGTTCTTAAAAATTCATAAGGCAGAGAAAATACATTTACAGTGCTGTACTGTAAAAAATCCACATACAAGTGGACCCGCCCAGTTCAAACCTGTGCCATTCGAGGGTCAACTGTTATATTTAAGACTGAGTAGGAACTACTCTTTTATTAAAATTTACCTTTCCTTTCCACGTTTTCAAAAGATACTTGCACAAGCCTCCCATCCCTTGGAGTGCTTTGAAGGCAACGCGGGAATGAAAACGCTTAGTGTTTCCGAAGGAATTTAGAGGCACAGGGTATTGCGAGGGTCAGAACAAATAAAAATAGCTTTTCAGGGTTCCATATACTAAAAATGTACCTCTTGTTCTGAAGCATTTTCTTCCACAGCAGTTAACACACAGGCAGAACACAGTTTGAAACGTTTTAACTAGCCGTCTGCACAACTTCAAAGCCCGTTCTCAGGCCTGCATGTTGCTCCTTGGTTAAGCCTCCCAAGCAAATAAGCCAGAGACACACAGAGACAATAGGCCTTCCTGGTTGAAATGAACACGTTACTTTCCTTTGTCAGCAAATGTAGACATTTGTGAGAAAGCCGGCCTGGAACGAAATCTACATGGGGAGCCCTGTCTGCCACTGACACACACACACACACACACACACACACACACACACGTGTAAAGCAACATTCACAAGAAATGGTCCAAGTTTCCGTTCCATTGCAATCTACATCCTCTTCTGAGTCTCTTACGGCTCTGGACCATTTTCAAGACTTGTTTCTTATCCCAACACACTTTGTCTTATGGTTGGCATCTTTCCCTTTGAAAATTCAAGCCAGAGCCATCTCGACCCTTTCCTGGAATTTGGCCCGTCAAAATTTAGAGTAGGGTACATCATCCTTTTATTATGAAAGTACCCTTGCTCTTTTTTTTTTTAACATTTATTTATTTTTGAGAGTGAGAGAGGCAGAGCACGAGCAGGGGAGGGGCAGAGAGAGAGAGGGAGACACAGAATCCGAAGCAGGCTCCAGGCTCCGAGCTGTCAGCACAGGGCCCGACCCGGGACTTGAACTCACGGGGTGTGAGATCATGACCTGAGCTGAAATCGGACACTTAACCGACTGAGCCCCCCAGGCGCCCCAGTACCCTTGCTTTTTTATCCCACCCAGAATAGACAGGAAGGAAGCAAAACATGAGCATTCTTTCACAGCTTGCTTTAGTGTGAGCGTTGCTACTACGCTGATAATTCCGTTTGGATTATGTTCCATGAGCCAGGCCTGTGCCAGCGAGAGAACACAGAACAGACAGAGTCTCTGCCTTCAATCAGGTTACAGTCTGTGCGGGAGTAATGAAATTAAACATAAGCTGCCTGAGCAGTGTCTTCCACAAAGCGTCTACTGAGAGGCAGGAAACTTCTGTTCCGACTCAGAGTTTTATCCAAGATTAATAAAAGACGAGATGATGAAAGATCCGCTCTCTTTGTGTTCCGTGTTCATGAAATAATTCAACGTGATTAGGCTAGGAAATGATTTCTGCTTGATTATCCTGTATTGGTTGAGTGATGAAGCCTGATGTTGGTTTCCTCACAGTCCAGTCCTATTTTTCTGGGGTGGTGACATTCAGTGGCCCTTAGGGGAAATGGGAAGGGGAGAGGCAGTCAAGAATTGAGGTCAAAGAACGGGAATGCAAATCAGAGCTCCGCCCCCAACTTTTCTGTATTTTTCTAGTTCAGAGAGGAGAAAGAATGAACCAAGTCAGCACGTCCCCTCAATTTCTCGAAGCAGGCTCTTTGAAAGCTCTGGCTTTGGAAGTTCAGTCAAGAAAATCTCTTCTCGGCCTCTCCGTCTTCGTGGCGATTATATCCGGTAACCATGGCGGGTGAAACGCTGCTCTCTGAATTCCAGTCGTGGGTCGTGGGCAGAGCCAGGTTTCAATCTAGAAGCAGATGCCCTTTTGCAAACTCCTCCGCCGTTGGGGAGGAGTGTTCACAAACCGGAAATGGCATCTTAAAGGCGGGGACCCTCTTCCTCTTTGATGCCTGCTCGCTGTCGGGCGGTGAGTGAAGGAGCCTCGACACAAAGATGTCGCCCAGTGGCTGTGTTCCCTCCAGACATACTGTAAACTGGAAGCTGTTCACAGGGTGTCTCAAAAGCTTCCATTTACTTCTCGGCTTTTAAAATTTCAGAAGTATAAATGCGCTACCTTAGAGAAATCTTGTGAAATAGTAATTATTTGTGTTCCTTTTGCAAGTATGCAATTTTGTGACTCTTGAATCATTTTTAATTTTTTAAGTTTATTTATTTAGTTTGAGAGAGAGAGAGAGAGAGAGAGGTGGGGGGGGGGACAGAGAGAGGGGGGGGGGGGAGAGAGAGAATCCCAAGCAGGCTCCACACTGTTAGCACAGAGCCCAGCGCGGGGCTCAATCTCACAAACTGAGATCGTGATCTGAGCAGAGATCGAGAGTCAGATGCTCAACTGACTGAATCACCCAGGCGCCCCTCGTTTTTAACTTTTGGTTTTTTTACATTTATTTATTTTTGAGAGACAGAGCACAAGTGGGGGAGGGGCCGAGAGAGGAGGAGACCCAGAATCCGAAGCAGGCTCCAGCCTTCGAGCTGTCAGCACAGAGCCCGACGGGGGGCTCGAACCCACAAACCGCGAGGTCACGACCTGAGCTGAAGTCAGACTCTTAACCGACTGAGCCACCCAGGCGCCCCCATTTCTAACTTTTTTTAAGCAGTATGTACCATCTTCCACAAGAGAGACTGGAAAAAAATTAAAATACAAAAATTCTAAAAATTCACAAAACTGCGGCTCCTGGATGGCTCAGTCAGTTAAGTGTCCGACTTCAGCTCAGGTCGTGATCTCACATTCCATGGGTTCAAGCCTCGCGTCGGCCTCTGTGCTGACAGCTCAGAGCCTGGAGCCCGCTTCAGATCCTCTGTCCCCTTCTCTCTCTCTCTCTCTCTCTCTCTCTCTCTCTCTCAAAAAGAAACAAACATTAAATTTTTAAAAATAAAATAAATAAAATAAAAAAGAAATTCAGAGCGAGACCGCAGAGCTGTGCCGGTTCTGGAGGTCGGGGGGAGCTCTTCTTGGAGATGGGGGGTGGGGAACGTGGGGGTGTGGGGGGATTCAGCAGGGCTGTGTGGATTTGCCAGGAGTGCCTAAGGAACCACACTCCCGAGTTCTTTTGATGCACTTTCTACTTCAAATACAACGCAGACTCGGTCACTGCTAAGTGTTCATCTCGGACGAAATGGATGTAAAGCATGAGGTGAAACCAGCAGGTCTTACATTTCCTTCTAGAAACGAAGGAGTTACACTCTCCTGTCCCGTCTGACGTTTGGTTTACCGAGTGCAGTGAACTGCGCAGGAGTGAGGCATTTGGCTAAGAGGCGGCACCGTGTGTCTATAAAAGAGACTAACTTGTGGTCCTATTCTGTTTGCTTTGAGAACAAATATTTTCCCTGAAGTTAAGTCTGTTTGGCTGGACGGGCAGGGTGGGCGTGTGAAGCGGGGCGCCACGCCTGGCTGCGTCCCTCAGAAGCCGTGCCCCCGAAGGAAGCCTGGGGTTCTGGAGAGCCACGGTCACTCTTCGGCCTGTCCCTGCGTCCTCCCTTCCCCGCGACACCGGATCATTCTTCACGGCCTCCTGGGCTCCTCACCCACTTGGCAGGAATCGGCCATTCTCAGACCCACTGCCAACACCCTGCTGCCTTCCCCAGTTCGGAATCCTGGTTCAGTCACGTGGCCGGTCTATCTTTGCCGACACAGCTTCCATGAAGATGGTAGAAAAGTGCGATGATTTTGTGATGTGCGACGCCCCCGGCTTATTGGTACCTGTCATTTAGGGTTGTGCACCATAATCGAGCTTGCCGTTGGGGTTTCCCAGCCTCGACCCAGCTGATAGAAACAGATCCAAATCTGGATACGCCACTTAGGAAACCGAATATAATGCCCTTTGAGTTGTACTCTACCTCTCGTGGTTATAGTGAAACAGTGGTCCCTTTGAATGATCAAGGGATAGAGGGCTTAGTATGACTTTTTTTTTTTTTTTTAACATTTATTTATTTTTGAGACAGAGAGAGACAGAGCATGAATGGGGGAGGGGCAGAGAGAGAGGGAGACACAGAATCGGAAACAGGCTCCAGGCTCCGAGCCATCAGCCCAGAGCCTGACGCGGGGCTCGCACTCACAGACCGCGAGATCGTGACCTGAGCTGAAGTCGGACGCTCAACCGACTGAGCCACCCAGGCGCCCCTTAGTATGACTTTTATAACAGTAATTACTCTGATTTTGGCTCCATATAAGGATGCCCTTTCCAAAAGTTCATGTCATTCGACATTGGAATGAGCCGCCCGATAGGTGGTAAGCTTCCTGTCGCTGGAAGTATTCAAGGAAAGACTACATGGCCAGGAACGCACTGCACAGAAGAGGATATAATCCTCTTGAGAATCTCTTCCTGCTCTAAGGTTCTCTGCTCGGACCAAGTCTCAGTCTTGCAAGATGGTAATGATTCCCGTTCGGGGCTCACCATTCACTTCCAGCTTCTCCCATCTCACTTTCCACAAACGCCCAAGTAACAGCAATCTTGATGTCGTTTCTCCCTTTTCCTTTTATAGCGATAGTAACAGACGTAGAGGCAGTCAGGCGCGAGGGCTCCGGGCACAGCTGCAGTGTCACATCGAGCACGGCCGGCAGTCTGACATGAGCAAGGTCCAAAACACCCCAACCTCAGGCTGCTTATCTGCCAAGTTCCAATTACCTACCACACAGGGCTGCCGAAAAGGCTAAGAAGGTAACTACGAAGGATCCCGTGCAAAGCATGGCACTTCCAATGAAGACAATTACACATATTCAGTATTTGTTAGCTGTGGTGGTTTTGATTACTCACCTGGGTTGTCTGTTCTCAATTAGTCGGCACATCTGTCACTTGCCTGCCACAGACAGATGATGGATTCGATTTTGAGGGTTTTGCTAATTATTGGCGTTAAAAAAAAAAAAAAGATGAATCAGTATAATCATCATTGCGATTTATGCCCTTTTACCGATCCTAACCTTCCTTTCTGTAATTCTATTAACGAAGTTATTTTTAAGAGTGGCTTTGAATAAAGTTTGCATTTACCCCTTTTTAAGAGTATGGTCAACTTAAAGCTCTTTAAAGAGCTCCTAATTCCGGCGCGCCTCCCCTAAATTCCAATTCCAATTTTAAAAGCCTGTGTTACCTACCGTCTCCCCCGATTACCATTGTCATCGGAAAGCTTGTTCTGTTTGTCTGTCCGAGAATGTTTGGACTTCAACATTTCTCAGATTTTTGTTTTGTTTACAGAGTGCCGATTCACACAAAAGTGGTAGCTCCCGTTCTGACATATGAATTATGCTTGCCCACGCGGCTTTCCTTTCCCATTGACACAGAAACGATCCCAGGGAGCGAAAAGCAAAGATAAGCTGAGAATAGACGTGCGATCTTAGTTTGTGCACGTTGCTGTTTTGTTAACGTCTTGGTGCATGGGCATTGTATTTTTTGCACACACAGTAATAGTCAATTTTTTTTTTTTTTTTTTAGAACCTGCATTACAATGTTCAGCTCATTACAAGTCATGACAAAGCCCCGTTGGAACCAAAGAGGACTGACGCTCTTTATATGCCGAGAAGCTGTTCCCATTGTAACTGAAAGAATTTTAGTTCAGGAAATATCAACTGGCGATTGGCTTCACGGGCTGTTTACAGACCAGCTACTTTTCGCCTTTCGTGTCTCACGTGCTGTACTGAGGCAGTCTTAGGCTTTGAAGTTAGTTTCCTCAAATGTGATCTAAGATGATAAAAATCACACCAGGCCCCAACTGGATCTTTATGTCACAAAACTGCCCCTTTTTCCTCTCTCCCTCCTGTCCTCCATTCAGAGCTAAAACAAACCACTTCATAAGAACCTCATAAATTTTTCCCTCTGTGCATTCTAGTTAAAAGACCCTCCTGTGCTGGTGCATTCTGCTCTGTGGGGACACTGTGTCACAAATCTGCTTGTGGGGAGATCAAAGTGGGACATTCTCAGCTCACAGAACGCCTGATGTGTCCCTGTAATGCATCTAGAGGGTGTTTGAGTGCACTCACTTTCAAAAGGCGAAGGGGAAAGGGGGCGTTTTATCACAGTCCATAACACATTCAAATTTCGATACAGTTTGTAAACTCAAAAGTAATTATACCTTCGGCAGATAAATGGCTTGGTCGCTTTCCCCGGAACCACTCCCGTCGTAGAAATTGCTGGACTCTTTCTGGCACGGAATAATTCATTCTCTTTTCTTCCCAACAGAAAAGTTCTAACTTGATTTGTAAATTGTGAATACCACTTCCTGATCTTTAAAAATATCCGATATGGAGAGGGGTGGTATGTGCTACTCTTTCCTCCCAGCGGAGGAAGGCGAGACAGCGTTTGCATTGTAAGAAATATGAAAACATGTCAAATATTGCATATGCAATTCTATTCTGGGCCTCTCGGTCTTCTCCCGTTTTTGGAGCCTGGTCTTCTCGTCGGTTAAGCTGTTTCATACCTATTAACTTTGAGCAACAGCATCGTTTCTTCGCAGGATCATTCATCAATAACAATTCATTTCTTTTACCACACAATCTTTGCTGAGAATCCGCTATATGGTATAGTAGGTATCAAAGGTGGGAGAAAATTTAAGAAATCACCTTCGCGTACTGGTGACCCTCATTTTTTATAGAGCCAGAATCTGAAATTCACCCAACAGTACACATTTATGAAGTGTTATATTTTATCCAGTCTCTAAACACCAGAGATTATAAAATATACCATTGCTACATGGACCGGTAAGACAGAAAAAGAAACATGGCGGATTGAAATTATGAATTCACTTAGACAGTAAGACAGAAATTCACATCCCAGTTGCAGAGAGATTGGAAGCGTAAGTCTACCCCATGAATACAAACATACGTCTCGTTCATGAAATACCCTCATTTTTCGTAAACAGAACATTTCGTAAACAGAACATTTTTTGCACCCTCATTTTTCGTAAACAGAACATTGTAGAGAATAGGCATATATCCTCTCCTAAGGGAAGGGGAAATCAGGATGGCTGTTTAGGTTGGGGAGGAGGGCAGCCACCAGAAGAGGAAGTAGAAGATAGGACTGCACCCAGATTTAAGACATTCTTTGGCTAGAGGCTGTCCTAGAATCAGAAACATATTACTTGGGCCCATGCAAGGCATAAGTTTCCAATATCCTTGTCTGGTTACAGACCTTTCCTTCTCTGCAGCTTGTGATTTTTTTTTTTTTTTTTTTTGTAGGACACCACCTCAATGACAGCAATTGGGCAAAGCTCTTATGCACTCGGGGTTGACTTCAGGGAGGCACTGATGGTGGCTGTTCCCCACTGCTCCCACTGCTGGTAAGTGTGCCCTTGTGCATTTGGGAGAAGCGTGTACTTGGGACCTGCCTCTCTCGTCCCCTCAGGGCTTGGCTTGATTGTCTCTAGCAAACCCGAGCCACCTCTGGGGCTCACGGGAGTAATGCTAGCCTCTTCACAGGGAATGGCTGGGATCCTTGGCTTAAGAACAGCAGTTGGTTATTAGAAATAAACGTGATGTGGGGCTCCTGGGTGGCTCAGTTGGTTCAGCGTCTGACTTTGGGTCAGGTCACGATCACACGGCTGGTGGGTTCGAGCCCTGCGTAGGACCCTGTGCTGACAGCTCAGAGCCTGGAGCTTCTTTCAGATTCTGCATCTTCTTCTCTCTCTACCCCTCTCTCGCTCGTGCTCTGTCTCTTTCAAAACTAAATAAACATTTTTTAAAAAGTAAATAAACAGGATGAGAAACAACAAAATCAATGATACGGTTTTTGTTTTGGAGTATACACCAAAGTATGGCCAAGTCTGTCAATGTGAAATAAAGCCATTATAATAATTTGCACTGGATACCTCTTCCCTCCATAGACCATGGGTTGTCTGTAGGTACAGCCTTTGGGGAGATCTGGCATTTGTCATTCAGGTTCTATTTGACTGCTACCTTGCTTTAAAACTTTTCCTTCCTTATACAGATGATTACTTTCTCCGAAGACGACATGTAGCGTTCCAGTCTCCGATAAAAAAGGAAAGATGTGGTATGTGAGTCAGCCCAAGTCTCAGAAATCACTATCATTTAGTTAACATCTTGCTTTTGCTACTCAGTATTTCTCATTCTATTCAAAATACCACAAAATTAAGATAATAGATTCACAAAACTGATTCAGAGATATTAATTACTTCTGAGCTTGTTTCCAGACTTATTACAATTCATTACTTTCTCCTGATGTGGTTAATGTTGTCATACTTTGGAGCTGGTATGCTATGCCATTATCAATTTTTAGAAAGCTCCACTTACATGATTATATCACTTTGATTTTTTACATGTCTTCATTTATTTCCTGGAAGTTATTGAGCTGACATTAAAAAAAAGCCATTCTCTAATGGGAGTGAATTTTCACAAGCTATTTCCATCAAGTCTCATCCTCAGATGCAGCCTTTGGCCCTGTGTCAGGCATTCGATTTCTTTGTTGGCGTTGTCTTTCTTCTCCTGAGCGTCTACAGGTGATCCATGTGACGATTAAGAGTCTAGTCAAATGTATACTATTTATATTGATTGTGCTTTAGCTTGTAATACATTATGCGTATTATTGATGGTGCTTGTCAAAGTTTTCCAACCAGAATTCAAGTAAATAGAAGCAAATATTTTAAAGCGAAATCTATGGATCACAGAGCAAAGAGGTGAAATGGGACGGTTATCCTGTTACGCCACGAGGCAATCGCTGCACAGTTTCTATCAAAAAATCCCCTCTGGCCACGGAGTTGAGTCTACGGGGACTTCTGCAGTCGTGTCAGCTTCCTTCCTCCTTTGACTTGCGTTGGTTGGCCAGTTTGCTGGTTGGTTGTCTGTTGCCTCTCAGGTCCCTTCCCATGCATCTGCGTTCTTTTACAAGCAGGGTGGAAGTCTGCAAACTTTATTTAACAGACTCCCTTAGCCAGCGGCTTCCTCATGTTCTTCTAGCAGGAGGCCCTATAGCAGGAGACTGAAAGGTGGGAATAGGAGAGGGGACATTTTCTTTCCTTTTTGCTTCAGGCAGCTCTCCTGGCAACAGCTGCTGAACAATCAGCTTAGTCCCTGGTCTTGCAGAGAAGTGGCAGGGACAGCGGCTCAACCAGCGGCAGATTATCCAGCAGTTTCAATAACAGAGACCCGTGGGCTCTTGGCTTGTGTTTTTTCTTTTGCTCCTTCTCCAATGGGCTGGAAATGTTGTCTCACAGCTACTAATCAAACCCTCCCTGTTACTCCTTTATTTTTTTTTAATGTTTATTTATTTATTTTGAGAGAGAGAGGGGGAGGGAATGTGTGAGATTGGAGGAGGGGAAGAGAGAGAGAGAGGGAGGGAGAAAAATCTCAAGCAGGTTCCTCACTCTCAGCTCAGAGCCCGAAGCAGGGCTCCGTTGTGCAAACCATGAGATCATGACCTGAGCTAAAATCAAGAGTCAGATGCTGAACTAACGGAGCCACCCTGGGGCCCTCAAACCCTTGCCTGTTACTCCTTTAGCCTTCCCAATATTCAGTAACCAATTTCCTGTATTGTTAGCTCCATTTGAAATTCCAAAAGTTGTTTCTGTTTTCCTGACTGAGCCCTGACCCATGCATCTTGCAAAACTGTACAGTATCTTAGAATACAGAGGGGAAATACCCAAACGGGGAATCATGGGACAGTGATTGTTTGTGCAGGTCTCATTGAGCAAATATTATTAAATTTCCATTGGCCACACGTTGCACTAAGTCCTAATGAGGAACAGAGTACAAAGATTGTCTATTCAGGCTACATAGGTTGCTAACTTATGATGCGAGAATTTTGTTTGGACTGTAATCATTTATCTTGATTCCATTCACACCAATTTGATGGTAACAATAAACACCTCTGGCATTGTCACCCATCTCCCCTCTTAGCACGGCGCTCTGTGTTATCACCTCATACTTCCCATTTGCCACCATATTATTCCATCAAATACACGAGCGCTTATGGGAAGCCGGACTTCAGTGATATCGTAAAGCCCCTTCCTACCTCCCCTAATACACGGTATCTGCAAATTCTGGAAAGCTATCTTTTCTATTCGTCTGTACTTGGGTATAACCCCAACTAGATAGAACATCCATCCCCCCAATCTGTTGCAGAAATTTTAGTAACATATCTATTTCAAGTATTACTTTTTATTGCAACTTCTCCCTGGGGTTGAAGGTGTTTGTTGTACGAGTCACAGGCACGCGGTGCCCTCTAAACACTGCCTCCCCTTGGACTGGTTCTTCGCTTAAATGTCTACATGTGTCCTCCCTCAAGATGCCTTCTTACCAAAAAGACTTCTTAGATTTTCACCTCTCCCTCCCACATCCCCCACAAACCAAACCGTAGTGAGTCTGACCCAGGCCCAAGCTGGAGCCCTAGCTACACACAATATTTTCAGTTCATCAAAGAGTCCAAGTTTCCATGGTATTGTCTGTGTCTACGTTGGAGGCCATTGTTTGAGATTTGGACCAACTGATTTCTCGGTGGCTGAATTTCCTTACCATGTTTAAAGAGAACAAAGACAGGAACAAGGCAGCACGGATGTGGGATGGTGACAGTCCACTCCGGATTGCAGTTGATTTCAAAGTACTTTCTGTAAATACTTGCTATACAAACGCTTAGTTAATGGTAACAAAATTCCTTTCGCGGCCTTGCTTCCAGAACATGGCTCTCAAAGCCCCACGGTTCCATTTTCTAGTCTGTTTCTTCGCAGTCACCTAATCTCATAGTTGCGTGGAATTGAAGCCCCTTTAGTGCTAATTTAGGGAAACAATTACTTCGACTAACCTTGCAAGCTTCTAGCTCTTTTAATTTGCAAACCAAGGTTAAAGAGATTCTTAATGAAAGTCATCTCCGGTAATGTTTAAAAGTAAAACACTCTAAGCTTTTTTTTTAAGGTTACGTAGTACTAAATCAAGTTTAACTAGAAGAAGATTAATATTAAGTAATGAACATGTACTGTCCATGAGCTACTGACTATTGTCTCCGTGCTGATTATTTAAGAACCATTCTTTGCTGTTAACTAAAGCGTGCCTCTGTGTGTGCGCGTGCAAATGCACAAATGAGTTGTGCATGAACCTCCCATTTTTTTATGCCATTCACTTTTGTGTGTGCCAGTGGGGACCTTTGAGGGGTCCCATCGCTGGGATCTGAGAGAAACGTAAAAGAAGCCGATTTTTCCACCATTTCATTGTTGCTCTTGTGCCTGCGAATGCAGCCTCCATCGTAGCACAGGGCTTTAGGGCAAGGCTCACTGCAATACCTTTCCCTGGTATTAGAAGTCCATCTCAGAGTTAATCATTTCCTCCAAGGAGGCGATGCTGTCATAAAGATAATTAAATTGAAATTTAATATAGTGGGTCATCGCATGGTAGGTTGAGGGTTCTGAGAGGAGCCGGAGCTGTGAGGGTGGAGTGTATGTTACGTAATTAACAATTATGTTTGTCAGGTTTATGAAACAGAAAATTAATACCACGGAGACAGTGAAACAGTGAACAAACCGCAAATTCTGAGTGAAGGGGGCTGGGCTATCCTTTAGCCCTACAGAAGTGGGTATCTCTCTGTTTTGGAAGTAGAACGTTGGCTCATGTTGATTTACTCACATTTTTAACTCCTCTCACTCCCAGACTCAGTTTCTGTGTGTGTGCTTTTCGTTTGTTTGTTGGTTGGTTGGGGTTTTTTTTTTGTTTTTGTTTTTGTTTTTCTCCAAAGAGCGGTGATCCCTCAATCTTGGCTGCATATCACCTGGGGGAGTTTTTAAAACCCCTAATGCCCAGGCCCACCCCAGCCCAATCAAAGCAAAACCTCCGGGGGTGTGACCCAGGCACCGGTGTTTTGAAAAGTTCTCCAGGGGGTCCCAGTGTGTTTGAAGACCTCACTGGACAATGTTTAGGATGACTGATTTCCCTAGAGGAAGGTGTTGGGTTAAAAGAAAAAAAGGGAGGAGAAAGAACAGGTAAGAATGATTGCATAATACTTAAGTATTCACAGACCGTTTTCACCTTGACAAAAACCTGCAGAATTTGTCCATTAATAGGAGGCGTTATTAAGCCCGAATGGCCCTTGCTAATGTTTAGACACCTACGCTTCCGTGGAAATCATCTCTGAGAAATCTTAGCCCATCCCTATCAATCATTCACTCCCTGGCCTCCCAGAAACTATGAAGGTGTTAAGATTTCTGAATGAGACCACAGAATCCCCCAAATTACATGGGCAAATCCTGGCTCTGCCCTTGCCTATCAGGTCTCTGGTAAGCTCAATGGCATAATGAGAGGAAAGCATGGTCAGGGTGATTATCCCTTCCCTGGGGAACTGAAACATGGATGCTTGGCAAATCCCCCTTCTGACCATGCCTTAGGGTGTAGAGACAGGACCTGGGATCTCTGTTGAAAGTGAATGTTTCTAACATCAAATTAAGGAGTTCTTGCCCACAAATGTAGGGTGAGAAGCTCATTTTATTCACACACACACACACACACACATATATGTATATGTAGGCACACACATAGGTAACATCCCCCACACAAATAATTACATGATACCCCTGGATGAATAGTTTTTCTTCATTGTTCTCTTTCTGTTTAAGAGGTTTCCAGCTAGAGTGGATTAGGGGTGAGTTTATTATTCATTTATGTGCATCATTTCTCCATGGCAAAATACGCATTTTGAAGCTTCTCTTCGTGATTTTGATAGGGCTTTAATTGAGAATCTCTGAATTTGACAGCAGTAAACCATCTAAATATGCTTCCCAAGAACCTATAACTAAGTAATTGAATTTTGCCGGTTTTCTGAGACTTGAGCATATCCTGTGTTTAAGAAGCTCGGAGGAAATTGTTGTGTGGGAGTCAGCCTGCATCCGGGGATCTGTATGCTGAAAACTTCGGTCTTTTCCTTTCCCTTTTCAATTTTGACACAAGCTATTCGAGTTAAAGGCTGACTAGATAAACGTTGTCCTGCTCTGCCATAATCACACTTGGATGTGTCTTTCTCACCATAGTCAGACATGATTATAAATGTTTCTTTTTATACCTGGTCATATATAATGTAAACAGAACATAACGGAAGAACTTTGGTAACAATTAATTGTACCCACTCAGATCAGTTTCTCCGACTGTGTATTTTTCTACAGAGATGATTCAGATTTTTCTGTTGTTAAGTCAAAGGAATGAGAACAGGGAATTATGCGTGTGACTAAGAACAAAAGACTTAAGCCTATTAAAATATTAGAGCCTTGACATTGAAATTGGGTAAATCACATCTATCAATACAACTCATTTTTAATCTGCTTTCTCTTTTATTAAATATTTCTGCTTATACTGCTGGACTATGGGGGTATCTAAGTAACCAAATAACTAGAGTGTAGCCTCACACTTTTGGCTCTTTTCAGCTCTTCTTGGTAGTTCCTGTGACGATTAACCAGACATGACAAGTAGCTGTCTAAAGATTTCGGCTTCGTGAGACTGGATTTGATGTCCCCAGATTGTCCTGGGCTCATAGATCCTACCTAAAATCTCACACTGTCAAACTGATTTTAACTTTCTTACCATCAGAATATTTTTTGATGTTGATTTGTTTTTGAGAGAGAGCACATGAGTAGGGGAGGTGGGGGTGGGGCAGAAGATTTGCAACTGGCTCTGCACAGACAGCAGAGAGCCAGATGCGGGGCTTGAACTCATGAACTGCAAGATCACAACCTAAGCCTAAGTCAGACACTCAACCAACTGAGCCACCCAGACACCCCATCAGAATATCTTTTGAGCTTGTAAAGAATGGAGACTATTTTTCACAAGTAGCTCGCATGTATTAATGATTAAGAACACAAAAGAACAAATTTCTGATATTGCAATTACAAATGATCTAATTTTTACCTGATGCAAAACATACATTTTTTAATGTTTAATTCTAAACGTAACATGCTGACCAAGGTCAAAGTGAAACCTCTATGAACAATCTCTGGGGAAAGTAAAATTTAGGCAAGAGATGTAATTTACAGATGGTCCCTGACTTATGATGGTGCCACTTACGAGTTTTCAACTTTATAATGGCATGAAAGTGATACACTTTCACTAGGAACTGTACTTCGAATTTTGAATGTTGATCTTTTCTACGGTAGATGCAGTATGATCCTCCCCATTGATGTGGGACAGTGGCAGCCACAGCCCCAGCCACATGATTAGGAATGTCAACCACGGATACACTTACAGTGGTTAGCACAACCATTCTGTTTTTTACTTTCAGTACAAGGGTCCATAAAATACATAAGATATTCAACACTTTTTACCACATAAGCTTGGTGTTAGATGATTTTGCCCAACAGTAGGCTACTGTGAGTGTTCTGAGCACGTTAAGGTAAGTGAGGCTAAGCTATGATGTTCAGTAAGTTAGGTGGATAAGTGTATCAACTCACTACATTTTCAACTTACGATGGGTTATCAGGATGTAACCCCATCATAAGTCAGGGAAACTCTGTATTTAAGACATACATTTTTTTGAGTTCTTCATAATTCAATGATAAGCTTGTGGTTTTTATAATATTAGCAAATCGAAACAAAATCCCTTTATATACAGAAAAGCATCTTCCAACCATTAGCAAGGTGTAAAGTCGAACAAACAAACCTAATTTGGGGCTTTAGGTTGTGTTAGTGATGTTGATCAAACTGTTTTATTTGTTTGTTTGTTTTCACAATTGCCCCATGCTTAAAATAAGCTAGTGAAAAAGCCCAGGAATAAGCAGTCGTACCTTCCTTGGATGAGAGTGTAGTCAAATGGGATAATTTGTGATATAATGGCTGGAAAGGGGTTGACTTCCTTCTACATGGAAAGAGCTCTTAGTTCCAGGGCTGTATAGAAACCTCTTGCTTCACCTTTAATGTTGGTTGCTTGGTAAATAGCAAATCTCTTTTATAGAAACTTTCGGTGGGCTTGGAGACCCTCAGAATCCCAGTATATCTGAGGACGGAAAGCCATTTTCCAAGACTGGTGATTGGTTCTTTTGCTTGGGAGGTTGGAAAGTTGAGAGACACAAGCGGAACCTTGGTCAGGGCCTCTTGGGCCTTCTGGTATACTTCTGTCCATTTGCTGGATATGCCTTCTGTTGACATATAAGCTACCCACAGAGTGAATGCTCCAACAAATGTAGGCATGGTTTGCAAATTGGAGCCTCATTACTGAAATAATTGATATAGAAAAAGTTAACTTGGATTTGAAATCCAAACACAATAGCTCAAGAACTTTCAATATAATTGATAATTTAAGAAAAGAAAATCCTTTTAAAAAGTCAACTGCTGTAATTGAGAAGTTTTAAAGATGTTTTAAAAATACGTTATTTACTCATATAGATGTATCTCATAGATCACAAATACTAAGAATTTGAAGAAATCATCACTGCAAAGCTTTGGCTAGGAATTATGCATAGCCGTTCCAAGCTTAAAACCTGGCATGAAAAAAGATATTCACAGAATCAAGCTCAAATTTCTCTTTAAATATTTTGATATAATTGTACTGGAAACTTGATTTAAAATGGATCTCCTTCCTAGTACTCTTACCACAATTTTATTTCTCTTACCACAACTTTACAATATAGTAAAATAAGAGAATATCGGTAACCAATCCCTAAGTAGCATTCTCAAACTTCTTCCTGTTTACCACAGTGCATTTAAAAAAATATTATCATTTTCTGTGTGTTTCATGAAAAAAAAAAGGGTTGGGAAGAATTTATTTTTCAAACTGCAAATATCTGTTTCTGTGCTTAAGGGATGTATTGAAATTCTATTTACTATCTATCTATCTATCTATCTCTATCATCAATGTATCTATTGAGATGGCAGGAGTAAATTCATCCCTCTTCTGCAGGTGGTCTTTCTTTCCTTTCTTTCTTTGCCTCCCTTACCCACTCACCATGAGTGCATGAATATGCATTTTCTCTTCAAAGGGTAGTGCAGAATATTCATTATGAGATGAGATATATTAATGTCATTCTGATGAAAGAATATCCCACAAGCCCATATGTGTGCGTACAAGCCCCCGGAGCTGAGGAAGTTCTTCAACTATAGACAGTAGGCAAATGTAAAACTAATAGCAATTTAAATACAGGCCCAGCATTTCATCTTTTTAGGTCAATTCCATGATGTCATAAAACCAACCAGAACAAAAAGAAAATGGGGACTATAAAAAATGATCAACCTCCTGTATCCAAAATCCAAAAAGTGAAAAAATGTCCCAAAAAGAACATATGTGTACATATATGTGGGTAGTCACTCAATTCCTTCCCTGTCTGTCTTCACTAATGTACATTCTCAAGTATGTTTTTCTGAGGTCATCGATCACTCAGGCAATTACCTCCTATTATTTTAGATCCGAGATACTTGAATAACTAAGAGCTCTCAGGGAACTCAGATACGATTTTGAGGTTGTAAATGCCTCACAATTAACAAAGCCTTTTTATTTTTTTGAACTCCCCGCGTCACTGCCTTCATTTTCCAGAGGAGACAAAATGACAAAGTTTCGAAAACGCATTTTCTTATTTTCTACAATATGTATTTTTAAATCACACTGACAGTTTTATTCCACAGCACACCAGCAATTGCTCAACTTTCGGGAACATCTCTATCCCAACAAAATCACTCAGGGAAGAGAGGTTTAAGGAGACAGATTTCAGCTCCGTGCTTCAGAGGTGTGGCTGTAAATCATGGCATGGGAGGAGGAAAACAAATATAAAAATGATGAAATGTACCTTGATAGGAGTGTGTTTTTAATCACTATTTTTATAGGCAGGTGCAATTCTCAAAACTTTCTCTCGGTGGGGCCGTACTTGATGAAGCTTATCTGCCAGCGCCTTTGCAGAATCAATGGCTACTTTCTTCTGCTCGTGACCATGTGTGTTTCACCCCGCGGGGTGGGGTGGGGGACAGAATTCCAAGTCTGGACTGTTTCAGGGGATCCCTAACCTCTCCAAGATCAGGTTTCTCCCAGTCTCTCTGCCTTGTGAAGGAACTGCGTGTAAGTAGATGTTAGCCTTGAAGCAGTGGGACCGCTTCCTGAATTGCTTGGAGCCGGCTACAATTTACCAGCCTCTGAAGTGGCATTAAAGCAATGTTCATTTTTTAATGAGTATTAAATTTACTTTTAGCCAAACCCTCCAGCTGACAATGAAGTGTTCGTGGGGCTTGCTATTGGCTCTCTCTTTGCTAATTGCTCTGCTGACTGTGATTACTCTCTCTCTCTCTCTCTTTGGATGCTGAGGCTTAATGCTTGAGCCTTGTACTTAATTTCAAAAGTAGGAACAGCAGTAAAACTCTCCAGATTTCAAGTCTCAGAGTAGGGTCTCTCCTCAATTATGAAACAAAGCCACATCGCGCGGTGGGAAGAGCGGGGTTGTGGCAGAGGACCTAGGTCTGAGTCCTGACCCTACCACTCGCATCCGGGATTGGTCAACTATCACCCACCACGCCGTCTGGTGCTAACTGCAGACTAAGAATGGGTTTTACCTTTTTTTTTTTTTTTTTAATGGCTGGGGAAAAGCAAAAGAACAGTATTTCAGGACAAAAATGACATGAAATTCAAATTTCAGTGTCCATAAATAAAATCCCCTGGAATACAGCCCATACTCATTCATTGAGGCATGGTCTAGATGAATGCTACCGCAGCAGAGCAGAGCTGAATTGTTGCAACAGCAACCATATGGCCCGCAAAGCCGAAAATATTCACTATCTGGCCCTTTACAGAAACGCTTTGCGGATCCCCGATTCATACGGTTGATTGATCATGGGCAAGTTAATTTACTCTCAGGGCCTCAGTGGCTCCATCCGGAGACCGG
Organism: Panthera tigris; assembly: GCF_018350195.1. NCBI lineage: Eukaryota > Metazoa > Chordata > Mammalia > Carnivora > Felidae > Panthera > Panthera tigris. Next base: position 10,088,114 of record NC_056664.1, read on the forward strand.
GATCAATAATAGCGGCGACATCACAGGGCTCCTGTGAAGAACAAAAGAGGTCGTTAATCTCTCAGCGTTTAGAAATCTCATTGTTAAAAAAAAAAAAAAAAAATCAAAACAGAATTACTGGTTACTGTTGCAAAAGTAAAAACAGAATTATTGATGACCCGTTGTTTCACTCCGATCATTGTACTTGACCTTCTATCAGTTTGACTGAACTTACTTTTAAATAGACGATGTGTGGTCTACGTCATACATCTGTTTATATGTGATTTAGAAATAGGCATCGAGAAGGATTTAAACAAATACTTACTGAATGTCTATCATAAACCAGGTGCTCTTCTCTGAAGACAGATTATATAAAAACGAAACTCCGTCATTCTCTCAAAATGCCTTCGGATAAGAGTTCTCAAGAGCGTTACCTATGTGTATAATTTTTTCCACTCAATCCTATTTATGACGCATCTATATATTCCTTTCAATTGTGTTTGGTTCACTAAAAGGAGACAAAGTAAATCCACATTCTTCAAACGTATTTGGGCTGTATTGACAATTAGCTAACAAAATAAAAGGAACAATAAAGTATTTATTCTACCTCTCAAATATAAATTATGTTTACCCTTATTACAAACTTTAATTAGTTAGAAGGTTGCTTAAATTTTCCGCCTCAAATTCTACCTCCCAAACAGGTTTTTGAATGAAAACCCAATAAAGATTTCTCTTCTGATGTGATGAAGGCATTTGCCATGTTGCTAATGAAGGAAGAAATAGAGGAAATCCATTTGGTTCTTTCCTGATTCTTGTCCAAAAGCAATTGCTTCCTGCTGTGGACTGCTCTTAGTGTTCAAACAGTGCTGGTCTAGGTCCAAACCTGCAGTCTATTTTGATCTAGGAGAGCGAACTTCTTTGATGTGTATCACTGGCTTCTAAAGTGCTGTGCCAGGTTTCATCAAAGGTACATAACTTCAGCAAAAATAAATGACGAGAAATGATCACAGTGCCGCATGCAGGGTTTTTAAGCAGGCTTCCAGACTTTGCTGGGCTGCCCTCCCCCGCCCAGGGGACAAAATGCAGGAACCATAGAGGGTCACTCTCAGATGACATAATTTCAGAAAAACACAACAAAGGGAAACGGGCCGATATTCTCAAGCCCTCTGATTTCACTGTGCGACCCACATTCCTCTCGGGGTGGTGGCCGAGCAGGATCCTCTCAGTGTGTGGGCGAACCGGGCATGGAATCGGAGCCCACACCAGGATCTCCAGGGCCTGGGCCGTGGGGTGGGGAAATTGCTAGAGGAGAAGTCAATGCTTATGTGAGGGACCTACCCTTGCTGGGCCACGTGGTTGGTCACTTTCTGGCCCTTTAACTCGCCTGTTTAAATATGAGGATGGCTACGGGTAGCCAGACGATCCATAACACAAGTAAGCAGTGAAAACACCTTCGCAGCTTTGTGCCGATGCTACCCCTATGGCACGGTGTTTTCCAAGCGTTTTAAATCTCTCGCCTTGAAAATTGTTTCACGCGTGTGCACACGTACATGCATATTACTGTCAATTCACCTAAAGCACATAATATAATATTATTCTCATTACAATATATATTAGATTTTAACTTCTTGTAGGGTTGATGTCTGATGGTTTCTCTGCAATCCTCAGTGTACTATTTGAGGCACTGCTAAAGGTCTCTACACGATATTTGGAGACCAAATCTGGTGTATGTCATCCAGACAAATTAGCGTTATTTTCCGAAAAGTCCTTCCAGATATTAAACATCCAAAGCCACAGGTGTTTTTATTTTTGAGACTAGCCTATGGTTGAGTAAACTCCTACTTAGCCATCCCACCAATCTTATGTCGTTAATCACTCCTGTACGGTTCTCTTTTCTTGCTTTGCCCAAAAGAGAGTGTCCCCCAATCCACCTGTCATCTCATCCCATTACGTGTCAAATATTCCGATAAGTTATCAGAAATTACGTGAAAATATTATCAAAGGTCTATCTCAAGATTGGACCCCTCCCCTCAACTGTAGATTCAAATGTCCCTTTTAACTCGGCGTGTCTAAAACTGAACTTGGGGCCCCCTGACACATACCTGTCCTTCCCTGAGCCCTTGTCATCTCAGGGAATGAGACAACATTGGACCAGACGCTCGGACCCAAGGTGGATTCCCTTTAACCTTCCACTTTCTCTCACATCCTCTTGTCTGGTCTTCCAAAATGCATGCAAACACTTTACATCATCTTTACTTCTAATTCCCTAGTCCAAGCCACCATCATCTCTCACACAGATGATCACAACAGCCTCCTTCGGGGCCTCTGTACCCCGAGGTTCCAGAAGGGACTGTTTAAGAGATAAGTAGGTCAGGGCAATTCTTTCCTCAACATCCTCCAGTGACTTCCATCTCATGCAGAGAAAAAGAAAGGGAATCTCACTGTCCTTGCCTTTTGGATCTCAACTTATACCCTCTTCATTCTGTCTGCTCTGGCCTCTTGCTATTGCTTGAATTCACTGGCTGACCTCTCACCTCAGGACCTTTGCACTCGCTCTTCTGCCAAATAGTCAAATATTTTCCCTTTCTCCTTCCTTCCTGTCTTTTTTCAAGCGTCCTGGTCCCCTGAACTCTCTTCTGACTTTGCTGTTTTACACTGCAACTCCCCCAACTCCCCGTGTGGCTTCTTCCTGCTTTCTTTCCCTCTCACTGTCAGACAAATGGCACATTTAAATTATTTACTTATTTTATGTTTAATTTGCCTGGAACGTAAAGCTTCGTCTCATTCACTGCTGAATTCCTAGCACAAACGATAGAGCCTGGAACATAACCATTTCTCCAAAAGTGTGTCTGAACGAATGGATGAATGGGTGAACGCGGGACTGTGGGTGAAAAAGCACACACCAGATGTGGTTATTTCCATTGTCGTGGAATCAATGGTGTTTCGTCTTCCTTATATAGCTTTCCATAGTTTTTAAACAAAATAATTAAAATGTTACTTTTATCATCAGAAAAAAAGAGGATGTCTTATTAAATGTATTTTAGTGTTTAAACAAAGAAGGTATGAAAGAAACAAAGGGAAGAAGACAAAATCATGTGCTCGTACAGAAGACTATATCATAAATATGTACAAATATAGGCACACAAATAAAACAAAAAGAAAACAAGCCAAAATGCCTACAGGGTCTTCAAGTGCCAAAACTATGAGTCATATTTTTTTCTTATTCTCCTTTATTTCCTTTTATTAATGAGCATGCATTCTTTTACAATAAAACAAATCAACCTTTAAAATAGAGGTTAAATGACTTGCCATAAATTATATCCCCATATAAATGGAAGAAGGAGTTAGCACACAGTCTTACCTCTCAGTTGCTCGTGAACAGTCCTAATTAAGCTGCTGATGATTTTGTTATTTAAATTTTTAAAATTCTTATTAAATCCTTCAGCTCTCTATCTTTCTATTCAGAGATCAAATTTGACTAAAAGAAGTCAAATTCATCTTTTTGCCTTGAGCTGATTTCTTAACTTTTGTGAGAATGTTTCACAAGTATATATTCCTGGATAGCTAAATCAAAATCTTCAGGGGAATGTGGTGAGATCCCTTTGTGTTTTTCAATTCTGTAATTCTTTAAGGTGTAACAAGCATTTGCTGACTCCATCTTTAGAAACGGTTTTGATTAGTATTACATTCCCAAAATATTCTACGACATTTTATTTTTTAACTTTTTTTTTTAGAAGGTTATCTATTTATTTTGGGAGAGGGAGCACATGAGCAGGGGAGGGGCAGAGAGAGAAGGAGAGAGAATTCCAAGCAGGTTCTACACTGTCAATGCAGAGCATGATGTGGGGGTTGAACCCACAAACTATGAGATCATGACCTGAGCTGAAATCCAGAGTCGGATGCTCAACGAACTGAGCCACCTGGGTGCCCCAATGTTCTATGACATTAAAAAAATACACTTAAATAATAGTCCTCTAAAATATTCTTCTGTTGCCATCAGGATATTTGCTAAAACGAAAGGCTGTTCTTTCACGCTTGGCGTGGATAGCAATGAATCAGTACAACAAGGGGCGCCTGGGTGGCTCAGTCGGTTAAGCGTCCAACTTCAGCTCAGGTCACGATCTCATGGTCTGTGAGTTCGAGCCCCACGTCGGGCTCTGGGCTGATGGCTCAGAGCCTGGAGCCCGTTTCCGATTCTGTGTCTCCCTCTCTCTCTGCCCCTCCCCTGTTCATGCTCTGTCTCTCTCTGTCTCAAAAATAAATAAACGTTAAAAAAAAAATTAAAAAAAAAATCAGTACAACAATGCTGAAAGCCTTTTCTTGGTTGGCCTTTTGCTTGTTTTTTTCGCATTTGTTGCTGGGTATTGCATTTTGGAAAATAAGCTTGGATGTTTATCTTGCAGAACCCATTCTACTGTTACAAAGGATTATATTTCCTTCCCTATGTAAAATCAAACAAACAACATCCCTTCCAGATCTGGGGGAAATGGCTCACCTTCTCTTTCTCCTTCCTAGGCATGGAATTTGTCTTCTAAGCCCAACTCAGGGACATCCCAGGAGATACTCAAAATGGATTTTGCTCAGAGTTGGTCCTGATCACTTGTTATGAACGAGAAAGCGGTAGTGTGAGGGGAGCGGATTTACTCAGCACCTCTCTGACATCGTGGTGGCCCCCTTTGTCAGAGCAGGGAAGCCACACTTCGGGGCCTCAGCCACTCTGTAGTCATCTGGAAGGTTCTCAATTTCCATTGCTTTCAGAGTGTCAATGATACCAAAGCCTATTATAAGATAGCATTTCATATGAAACCATTTGTATAATACCTTCCATGGTCATAATAAAGGGCTCAAGTTTCCTTAAACAGCAGATAAGAAGGAGCTAATAAATGTGATAGTAATAATAGATGTTCAACTCTTTCTTCATAAAACAATTAAAATTTAAATAAAAATCAATATTAAGTACTTTTTACTTTTATTAAAGCAAACTTAACAGAAACTTAATGGTTGCCGTGGGCTCCCCGTATGCTCCTTAGGAAAAAGGAGCGTCCTTACAGTGAAGTCCATCTTTGTTACATTCTCATCAGCATTATAAAGTTCGAATAAATCCCATTCCCTTTATGCTTATAGTATAATGTTAGGGTTTGGTTTCTTCCTTAGGACAGAAGAGGTCAGTGTAAATTACATAAGGGACAGGGGAGAGGAGAGGATGTTGGTTGTAAGAAATTGTCTTCTAGCTTCTCACTTTAAAAATTGTCTCAGGGCGCCTGGGTGGCTCAGTCGGTTAAGCGTCCAACTTCGGCTCAGGTCACGATCTCACAGTTCGTGGGTTCGAGCCCCGCGTGGGGCTCTGTGCTGACAGCTCAGAGCCTGGAGCCTGCTTCGGATTCTGTGCCTCCCTCGCGCTCTGCCCCTCCCCCGCTCATGCTGTCTGTCTGTCTGTCTCTCTCTTTCTCTCTCAAAAATAAATAAGCATTTAAAACATTTTTAATGTCTCAAACTGTTTATTTTTGTTCTCTCTCTCTATTTAATAAATATATGTTCTAAAAATGTGACCTATGCATTGCATACAGCTGGCCACAGGGGAAGGGTGGCCGGAAGAAAGGCTATAAATAAGCTGGCTATAATAAGAGAAGAATAAAAAAAAAGCCTGGACCACAGCTCTTCCTACTGTACCCCTCAGAACAGAAAAGACAAACTGCTCACAGCGTGGCACCCAGCCAATCTCTAACTAGAATCAATTGCTTTGCCAACAAGGAACACAAAAGATGTTCATTGTTTGCAAACGGAGTTTCCTGCTAAGGCACCTTTTCTCCAGGCTAGCAAAACGGGAGAGCTAGACAATTCCTTCTGCTGCCTCTTTCGTCGATTTCTCTTCTCCCTACCATGGGAAACCCTTCTGAAGAAGGCCGAATCTGAATCTAATCCCAGAGGATAAGGAGACTTTTCAGCGCACAGCGTGATCTCTTCATTACAGCTGTGTGACCACAGCGTGCAACGGTTCTGAAAGACAGTGGCCAATATTATAATTATCTACATGAAACAATTCACTGGGTAGCCTTTGTTCTTGAAGTTTTTTGTTTGTATACCGTCTTTTTCTCTCCATGTGATGTGGCCAGGTTGGGGGACGGGGTAGCTGGAACAGCCAGTTCTGGGAGGGGAGGATCGGGAGGGGGAAAAGAGAAGGAAAAAGCTCTCCTTCACTCCCAGCTTCTCTCCTGTTCTTCATTCTCTCCTTCACTAGCCACTAGGGGATTAAAATGAAAGTGAACTCAGAGCAATGGACTGTGACGTAGTCCTGTCTGTCTGTCTCTTTCCCTACCTCGCCCTTCCAAAAGTTCTCTCTCCACCTTGCTCACTATCCCTGGCCCTTGTCCTTTCCCTCCTTGCCCTTTAAGGTTCCCTTTCTAGCCCTCCGCCAGTGGTCTCACCCCTCCAGCAGGCCGGGTCTCAGGACCGCAAGCAGCCTGCCTTCTGGTTTTGCAGCACGGTTAGTTCCCACCACATGGCAGATTGGTATTTGTGCATCAGCCTGGGAGGCTCCCAAACATTTAGGACGTTGTTTCTGGGGTAAAGATCTATTCTGGGCACCATCCCGTCCACCCAGACTTTTAGGACACAGCCAGGTTATGATTGGAGACGTGCATCTCCATATTTAAAGGATCCACATACAGGGCGCCTGGGGGGCTCAGTCGATTAAGCATCCGACTTTGGCTCAGGTCATGATCTGGCAGTTCATGAGTTCCAGCCCCCCGCCCCCCCTCAGTCTCTGTGCTGACAGCTCAGAGCCTGGAGCCTGCTTCGGATTCTGTGTCTCCCTCTCTCTCTGCCCCTCCCCTGCTTGCACTGTTTCTCTCTCTCTCTCTCTCTCTCTCAAAAAATAAGTAAACATTAAAAAAAAATTTAAATAGTTAAAAAAATAATAAAGGACCCACATACAAAAACTAGATTTTTGGTGTGGAAATTGCAAAGATGCATGTAAATCATTGGAAAAATGATGTGAAAAGTCCAAAGATTCGTTTTAAACCAATGATCATTTTATTATTTGTGACTAAAATTGAGATGTGTTAAGTGGGTTATATTTCCCTATAAAGGGTTTTTGTTTAGATGTCAGATAGGAGTTTAGGACACTAACATAGTCATTGGGTAGGTTTGAAATGATTTTTCCTATTAGTATTTTGCATATTTTGATATGAGCCATAATTATTATCTGTAGAAACCTGGAATGGATTTATAAGTTTCTAGAAGGGATTCTGAAACAATAAAAGTTCTTTTATATGGAGGAAAGGGATTGTAGGAGAGTAAATACCGATTACATTGGCAAGGAAAAGGACATTCATATTATGCTAACATTAAATCTATTTATACAGGACATCAGTCACTAGAATGCATCTTTGGAAAGACACTGTAATTTGGCATTTGAGAATTTACTAACCTCAAATTAATCCAAAGTATAACTAGTCCCAAAGTTTAAATGACTAATATGCTTTTCAAAGCATTATACAGTGATGTTTACAGTAAAACTTGCAAGCACTTTAAGATCTTTATTATATTGGGGCACCTGAGTAGCTCAGTCAGTTAAGCATCTGACTTCAGCTCAGGTCATGATCTCGCAGTTCATGGGTTCGAGCCCTGGGTCGGGCTCTGTGCTGACGGCTCGGAGCCTGGAGCCAGCTTGGATTCTGTGTCTCCCCTTCTCTCCGCCCCTCCCCTGCTTGCGCCTCTGTCTCTTTCTCTCTCTCAAAAATAAACGTTAAAACAATTTTTTAATAAAAAAAAATTTATTCTATTACATTTAACAGTGTTTAGTATTGAATGTATTTAAACCGGAATTCTCTCAGGTTGCAAGATGTCAACAGATGGTCACGAAATTTCTGCCCATGAATATAAAAACTAAGAAAATGTGCCTAGGTGCCATTTTTATTTGTTTCTTTCTCTGTTTGCTAATGGGCCCACAGAAGTCCTTGTTATGCATTTCTTCAACTTCACTGTCCCACAGGCAACTCAAACTCGCTGTCACTGGAATAGAGCAACACCTCCCAATCTTCACACCTGTTGTGGAGGAGGGAGACAAACGTTCTCCCGTCTCTGCACTTGACCCAGACACCAGGAAGCAGCTCTTCATACGGTAGCTTACTCTCACCTCCGATCACGTTTGTCTCCTCCTCCTAATTCCCTCACACTCTCTTCCTCATTTTTATCCTTTGCTCTGCTTAGCTTCTCTGCTCTTTCTCCTGAGCGGTGAGCCTCTCCACCTGTCGTAAGCACAGCTGCTAGAGTGACTTTTCTAAAGGAATCTCATCACTCTACTCCCTGCTAAAAATTCTTCATCACTAAGTCCTCTTGACCTTTGGCTAAAATCCAAACTACTTAACGCGACTTATAAGACTCTTCAACGACTCTGCAAACCCCCCCGATTCAGCAGCTCTGAATCTATAGTTGTGTGTCTGGTAGGATGGCCACTAGTCATAGATGGCTGCTCGAATTCTTTTTTTTTTAATGAGTTTAAACGGAATAAAATTTAAAATTCCATCCCTCACACATGCCACATTTCAAGGGATTAATAGTCATGTGTGGCCGGTGGCCCCGCATTGGTGAGAGGGGGAGCGGGTACCTTAGCATCGACGAGGACGGTCCCTTTGGGTGGCACTGGCTGGAGGTCAATCTCACAGCCAGCCTGTGCTCAATCTGCTTACGAGTTTCCCAACCACACACACTCCCCTCTCTTCCACGTTGTTGCCCAGCTTCTCCCCTCCATCCAGTGTCCCAGTGATCCTTCTCTTAGCCACATCCTACTCACCTTGTCCCAAACCCATCCCAACCTGGGGCGGGTGTTCTTTCTGTGGATTTTGTAGCCCTATGGACCTCCCTTGCTGAACACTCACTGTGGTTGTGTTTTCTTGCCTGTTCCCGCTAGAGTGTGAACTCCCTGCTATCAATATCAGTCTTTGGGGTGCCTGAGTGGCTCAGTCAGTTAAGCGGACTTCTGCTCAGGTCATGATCTCACGGTTCAAGAGTTCGAGTTTTGCATCGGGCTTTCTTTTCAATGAGGAGTCCGCTTCAGATCCTCTGTCCCCCTCTCTCTGCCCCTCCCCTGCTCATGTGCTCTCTCTCTCTCTCCCCAAAATAAATAAACATTTCTTCAAAAAAAAAAAAAAAGAAAAGAAAAACTGAATGCGGTTTCTCTTTAAAACAAAACAAAACACCCAAATCTGTCTTTTTAACATCCAGTTCTCTGCCTGACTCCTAGAAGGCACTTGAAACCATGTCTAAGGATAAATCAAACATTAAGCATCAACTCAAAGTGTTTCCTTTGGGATCATGCTCCTAGTAAACATTTACAGTTAGAGGCAGCTGAATTACAAATGGCAACTTTATCTTTCCTTGTTCTTGGGACCAATTTATCCTGAAGTACTTATTTATCTTACTCTGTGCCTTTAAGGCCACAGAGTAATCTTTAAATTTAAAATTAAATCTAAATTTAAATTTAGATTTAATTAAATAAATTAAATCTATTAATAAATAAATTTAAATTAATGTAATTTAATAATTTAATTAATTTATTATTATTATTATTATAAATTATTTATATTTATTATTTATTTTTATATAAATATTTATATAAATATTTATATAAATACATATAAATATTATATATAAATTATATATACTTATATACTTATATAAGTATATACTTATTATATACTTATTTATATATATATAAATTATATATACTTAAAATACTTATATAAATATTTATATAAATAAATATTATATATTTATTATATTTATTAATTATAATAATAATAAATTGTTATAATTATTTAATTAATAATTTAATTGATTTTAATAAATTAAAATTAATTAATTAATTAAATCTAAATCTAAATTTAAAATTAAATTAAATTTAAAATTTAAAATGTAATCTTTAAAATTAAAAGATTACATTTTTGAGAAGTAAATGACATAAAGTTTTAAGTTGTAGTAATGCCTACTTAATGTTTTAATAGATCTCTCTATGTTGGACAAATCAGGTATAAGACATGTAACACAGTCATTTCAATAATTCTAATTCTATAAATCTCAACATGCTGTGTTGTCAATGTCCTCTACTTAAAATAGGAGAACTTGAAATTAGAAACATTTTATCACTCTGAGCAGTTGAGTTGCTAATATTTCTAAGCCCAGTATGTAGACCACGGAATCACTGTCATTTATTAAATAAGTCGACTGCGTAAGTAGGCAACACTGAAAATCAGTTTCATCTCTTTTTCTACCTTCAGCATATTTTTAAATTTATGATTCACAATTAGTGACAGCACAAAGCATTGCTTCAGCGGTTAGATTTTTATCTTTCAACTTACTGGAAGAACTAACTTGTGAGTCACCTCACCTGTTACTCAGAAATTGGCTGCTCTCAGTTGTCACTCATGACAGTTTTATGCAGTATTCAGAGCTTTAGAGCTAGAGAAAAATGCAGGCTGATCCTGCCTGGGTCTGCTTAACTCCTACTCTCTCGTGTTTTCTTCTCCACAGAGTGGTCTTTCCCTGCAACAGGCCGGTGCTAACATAACCGGAGAATGAAACTTTGAAGATTCTTGCGATTTCGTGTTTTGTGTCTTGAGGTGACGGGACATACGTCTGTGATCGCGGAGGTCACGGCACAGCATGTGGGTATGGACATAATCGGGGGAATGGGGGACAAAGAACTCAGCTCCAAATTGAAGATCTTTGTTTGAACTAACGCATATTGGAGTGTATTCTTCTGATTAGAAAGACCTAGCCCAATATTGAGAAAATCACAGGCTGCCCTACTCCTACGTAGAAGATATCTAGTGTTTTCCTGAATGATACCATCTATAGAAACCTTAATATTCACATATATAGTGTGGTAGTATTATATAGTATTATGGTGTATTTTCTAATCTATATATAAGAGGTTTATAAATGATCCCAGGACTAACTCTTCATGACAACTTGCAAAGAGATAGATTTCTAATTCTGTTTTTTGTTTGTTTGTTTGTTTGTTTGTTTGTTTTTTCTACTGCAGAGAAGGCACAGGAGCAAAAGACCACAAGAGCCTCACGATTACTGTGTGGCTCAGTCATACCAGGGTTAACTCATCAGCTCTGAAGTCTTGGTGGCTCAACCAATGCTTTTCCCTCTCCTGCTGTATTCCAATATAGTTGTGTGTGTGGAGAGAGGTGGTATGAGATTTTTCTACCCCTGGAAATAACCAACATGGCCGCTACCGTATGGAAAAAACCCAGACGAGGAACTCACACCTCTTCTGTGCTTTGACCTGAAAGTGACCCAGGCCAGTTCTGCTCACAACCCATTGTCCAGAGCCAGTCACATGCCCTGCTGTATTCAAAGAGGGCTGGGACATGAACATTTAACAAACACTACAATTCTGTCCTAATCAACCAGAGAAAGAGTCCAACCCAAGATTCTTCAATTCCCACTCATGTCAATTAAAATAATTTGGAAATAAATATTAAGCGGAGACAACTCTATTTTTAAATTAAATGCAAGATGAATTAACTTTTGGTCACCCAGTCTCCCTCCTTTTAAGTACTGGTTTACTCTGACTAGCTTTTGATTCTATATATCAGTTCAGGTGAGTGTCAGTTTGAGTGGAAAGTATTATTATTCTCTATACAAGAAAATTCAACTATTGGAGCCATAGTTCACCCGAGTCACATGGAAAATAGTATCATTTTGAATGAATACGAATGAATTCTTCCATAGATCAGTTGCCAAAGTAAATTGGAGTTTGGCTGTGTAATAGGTCAGTTGTCTCTCAAATGGATGCATGCATATTTAACATACAGATTGATATTTACTCATTCATTAGATCTGCACATCAGTGTCTCTCATCATATATGATTTGAAAAGAAATCCTAGAAAAAGAGTGGGACCTCCATATCAGGGAGAGGTTGAGGATGATGACATTGTTTATTTATCTGCATTCTTTTATGTCTTCTAAATGAGAACATGTTCAAGTTTATATGGATTTGAACAAATTTATTTTTTCTTAGACTATTTTCTGCTTACATCATCCATGTTTTCTTGCGTGTTGTCTACCTTTTCCATTAGAGTCTTTAACATATTGTACTATTTTTAAATTCTCTGACAGTTCCAAACACTAGGTCATAGCTTAGTCTGGTTCTGATGATTATTTTGTCTCTTGAGCCTGTGTTGTATTTTTTTTTTTCATTGCCTTTTAGTATGCCTGGAATTGTTTTTTAAAAAGTAGAAATAGGGGCATCTCGGTGGCTCACTTGGTTAAGCATCTGACTCGGGCTCAGGTCGCAATCTCATGGTTCATGGGTTCGAGCCCCGCATCGGGCTCTGTGCTGACAGCTCAGAGCCTGGAGCCTGCTTCACATTCCGTGTCTCTGTCTCCCTCGTGAGCCCCGCTCATGCTCTGTGTCCCTCTCTTTCTCTCAAAAAGTAAATAAACACTTAAAAAATAAAACAAATAAAAAATAAAAGGTAGACGTATATTGAATGGAGAGAACTGGGGTCATTAGCGTAAAGATTTACGGTAATGGCCAGAGTCATGCTATGTTTACTGTCTGCTATAGATGTAGACAGTAACAGCCTTAAATTCCCACTACTGCCTACATACTCTTCCTCACTGCTCTTTCAGCTGTAAACTGCCGTTACCATACTTGAGTCCTGTGGGTATAGGGATAAGGTAGGAAAGGGAAAGTGTCTTATCATCCTATGATTAAACTTCAGTCTTGTAGTGGCCCGAGTCCCTGGGCTTTGACCTGTGCACGTATTTTCTAGCTTTCGTTCTCCCCTTACATGAGGCGAGAAGACTGGAGAAGGCTATACTGGAAGAAATGCCCTTTCTCCGGACGGGATAAGACCCTTCTAAAGTATTACTCTCCCTTGGAGAGTAGGCCTTTGTGACAGAGAACACTCTGGGTATATTCCACGAGTGGATCTTTCCCGGCTCTCCATCTTGAGGAATGGTTGGATTTCCCAGACGTAGAAAGTGAGGGGCCCCCCCGAGACTGCAGCCACCAGAGGTGGCTCACCCTCCAGGTCATCCACGTTTAGCCTCCACTTAAGTGTTTCTCCTAGTGGCTCCTGTGGCCTCTGCTCTGGACACCAGACCTCAGCTGTGAGATTTCAGGGTCATGGTTTGCCTCATGACATCAGTTCTCTCCCAGATACAAGAAAAGTCATTGATTTTTTTTAGGTCGTTAAATCTTATCTTGTTGAAAGGATGACAGTGTTGCCTTGCAAGTGACGGAAGTGGAAGACAAAGCCCGTTGGCTCATAATACGAGACAGCAGTATTTTAATATCTTCTGCTTAGTTTGTGAGAATGATTAGCTCAGGTCAGATGAGAGGAAAATTTGTGAACAGAATTTTAGTAGAAACTTTGCAGGGCACCTGAGTGGCTCAGTCAGTTAAGCGTCTGACTTTGGCTTGGGTCATGGGTCATGATCCCCCAGTTCATGGGTTTGAGTCCCGCGTTGGGATCTGTGCTGACGGCTCAGAGCCTGGAGCCTGCTTCGGATTCTGCGTCTCCCTCTCTCTCTCTCTCTCTCTGTCTCAAAAATAAATAAACATTGAAAAATTAAAAAAATAGAAAACTTTGCATAATTAGAGGTTGGACTTGAAAATGATCTCCACTATTTAATCAGTATGACCAACAACACACTTCTATTTTATTTACATATTAATGTTGAGTGACTTTACATTTTTATCTGGCCATGATACCAAGTGCCCAAATAACATTAGCTTAAAACCAGAAATTCAGATTGCTAAAATACAAGAAGAAATCAGAATTTTGAAAAACAATAAACCATATTGAGCTATAGTTTTCTCACTCAAAGTATAATTAATGCTGTTTTTTTTGTGTTAGCACAAATTTTTATTTCATTGGTAAGAATATGTAACTTAAACAATTCTTGGTTATTTTATCTTTATCTCGTCCTTAAAATTCCCATTTTGAAAGGAGGTGTTCTTTTTTTTAAATTTTTTTTTAACATTTATTCATTTTTTGAGAGATAGACAGAGCGTGAGCAGGGGAGGGGCAGAGAGAGAGGGAGACAGAATTCGAAGCAGGCTCCAGACTCTGAGCTGTCAGCACAGAGCCTGACACGGGGCTCAAACTCACAAACTGTGACATCATGACCTGAGCTGAAGTTAGACGCTTAACCGACTGAGCCACTCAGGCGCCCTGGGAGTAGGTTTTCTAATATATTCCACATATTAACAGTGTCATGTATGTACAACTTATAAATAAGCATATGCATATGAAAATGAATATTTAGATTCTTGCCAATGGTATCCAAGGTTATAAGAGTTTGCCAATTGCTTCTTTGAGTAACCTTGGCCAAGTCATGTAACTTCACTGAGACTTTGTTTCTGATGTGCAAAATGGAAACGATTTCTGCTCGTATGGTTGTTGGAAGGGTCAAGTAAAGAGAATGTATATGAAAAAGGCTTTCTAACCTGTGACATGCTAAGCAAGTGTAGCTATCTAACTTCACTGTTTCTGGGTTTCCCTTCTGTCAGTCCACATTGCTGCAAAATGAATGAAGGGTTTTATATTCAGCTAAATAATTCACAACCTGGGAGTGTATTAAAAACAACAACAAATGTATCTATAAAGTATCACTGTGGAACTACTCTGAGTATATGAAAAATACACACTTCCACTCCGGAGTATAGCTGTGCCACACAGTATCTGACTCCTGTACTCCTTTTAGCATAAAAAATAAAATAATAAAATAAAATAAAATAAAATAACAAGCAGAATTTCAGGAAGGCGGAAGATCGCAAACTTAGACCCCTGATGGGTTGGTCAGGGCCAAAGAAACATGACTGCTAACTCACCTGTTGTCAGATAACTCTCTCCTACTTCTGCATCAAGCCAGCGGCCACCTTGGGAAACTCACTCAACTGTCCTAAACTGGAATTTCCTTCTCTAGGAAAGGAGTCTCTTGCCCGGACCTTCAGGTTCTCATAAGAAGAGAAGAGTACGGCTGGAAAACAGTGAAGCCCACTGGCATGGGCTCATCGTTTGGATTTTTCGTGGCCTTCCGCTGAAGACATACACTTTGTGCAATATTTCTATCAAAAAGCAATTTTTGTTTGTGTGACTAGAGCTGGCCCTACAAGAGCCAAAAATCTCTTGTCTCCGTGGATGCCTTGATGTAATGTCTTGGAGTGAAGTGGATATCTCAGAGCACCCCTGCTCCTGTTTTTGGTGGTTTCCTGTTCTCTTGGGTCACTGCGAGCCAGGGTGTTTGGGATCATGCAAAGCTCGAAATGCAGTAAATCTTACTTTTAGCGGACAGAAACAAGGTGGTTGAGATTGGAAGGGAATTAATTACGTTTATTTATTAACATTTTATTAGCTGTATACCATACTAACACCAATAAAATCAATGCGATCTTCTAACCAGACGACTGGTTAATGCATGGACAAGAAACCACAAAAGACTTTTAAGAAAGATTAAGAAAAGAATACACTTGGGGTGTACTGGCAAGAAAGCGATGCTTAAAAATGATGGACTTAGGGGAAGGAGGAGAAATGCAGGCTGAACTGTGAAAATTTCACTCATCTGTCCCTCACACAAATGTTCCTATCTCTCTGGAGATGAAATTTATTTCAGGACCGTAGCTACCAAATATAAAATTAAAAAAATGAACTCTCAGAAAACTACTCAAGGCTTCATAATTTTAAAAAGAAATCATATGATCAAGCACATCACTAATTAGCATGGATACCTTTCTCAAAAGCAAAATCTGTTCATTTTTTCACAGAGGTTCAAGCAAAAGAAAGACAAGGAGAGAACGGGAGAAACCGAGAGGGAAAGTGTCTAAGGAGACCATGAAGTGTCCCTGGAGTCATCATCCTCCAGCCCAGCGAGGCAAGCCCTTTCCTTAGTATCACCATAGCACCACCTTGGGAAGTCAAGGCATCTCCTGATATATCATTATTTTCCTAACAATCCCCCCAGGGCTTATTGTTTGGGAGGACAGCGACAATCAGATATGCACAGAGGGAAGTTGGGATTAGCATGACCAGAACAATTGTGTGCCCAAGTGTTTACCTGTCAATCCATTCCGAACATCCTTATCCACGAACAACATGTTAAGAAATACATCAACAGCAGGGGCGCCTGGGTGGCTCAGTGGGTGAAGCATCCGACTTCGGCTCAGGTCGTGATCTCACAGTTTGTGGGTTCAAGCCCCGCATCGAGCTCTGTGCTGACAGCTTGGAGCCTGGAACCTGCTTCGGATTCTGTGTCTCCCTCTCTCCGTGTACCCCCCCCCCCACTCTCTCTCTCTCTCTCTCTCTACCTCAAAAACAAATAAACATTTAAAAAAATTAAAAAAGATATGTCAACAGCAGCACCTACAATATATGGAAAAAAAGAAAAACAACAAATATATTTTTTAAAGTGTGCCAGGCACTTTCTATGTAATAAAGCATTTGTTACTGACAATGCTTTGTTTGATATTACTGTCCCCATGTTATAGAACACTAACCTAAAGCTTAAGACATGTAAGTTGGTTTGTCAGGCCCCCAACCGGGATGTGTATGGTTGAGCCAGGATTGGAACCCAGGCTTATCTCTGCAGGGACTATTCAAAGACCCTTGTGAGTCCTGATACTCTTAATTTTGGGGGCCCCAGCCCATGTTCTTTCAAATATGTTCAAATCAACAGCCCACTTCAAACAGTATTTATATATCACCAGATCTGTTGGGTCACATTTGAAAAAGTCGAAATTGATGGCTTTAAAACAACTATAGTTTTTGAGTTCGCTGTTTTCTTCTTTTGCTTTTTGTCTTTTTCAGGGTGCATACATTTCACATCGGATCTGTGGTACCTACTGTCCAGACACAGGAGCCTGAGAATGAATCAGAAGATTCTACTCCTTCCACTTGGGCTGGCTGGATAGGCCTTCACAGCTTACCCAGAACTTCATCTTCAGTGGTGTATTTGCGTCATGACCAAGGTGCTCAGACCCTGTGGTATTTCCTCTGACAGTGAGGAATGTGGTGCAAGAATGTGATTCCCTCTTGGCTACCACAATACCTGCTGCCTGGTGCTGCCCTAAAAACAAGCCACACAGCAAATGTCTGTTATCTACACTCGCAGCTCATTGAGGTCGTTGGCCATTTTTAAGTAATCCTTGCAATCCAGAATGTACTATTATTGGTCAGCACATAGTAATGAGCATTTCAAGAAAAAACTTATGGAAGGACCACAAAGGACGAATGAATGTGACTCAGTGACTATGATCTGGCCTCCTAGTGAGTTAATGGTGGTCCCCAACTTACAGCCTGGCACCAGTTCAATCATTTCACACTGGATCGTGTGTGTTGTGTTGACCACATTTGTACATCAGAGTGCACTTTGCTGAATGCGGGTAGAAAGTCTTCAGAATAGTCTCACTATTCATCTGGCTGTCAAAACACGTAAGGTACATGCACGTAGATATTTTCCCCTCCATTCTTAAATATGTGACTCTTTTCTGGTTTGAGAGCTTAACAGCTTCATATCCGCAGCTCATTCAAGATGATCCATTTGGCTATTTTTGGACTATAGGGTTTTTGTTTGTGTTTGTGTTTTTGTTTTTCTCCTCTGATTTCTTATCCTAATAAATCATAGAAGCCCTTCCATTCACCATTCTGGTGACTTCTCCTCCTTTCCTTCCCACTCTTCTTGCTTTGTCTTGCATATAATATAGTATGTGTACATCTTTGGAGAGTTATGTCAGTGAGTGAAATGAAACAGATTAGTCACTTAATTTATAGAGAGAGGAATAAATGGAATAAATTTCAGAAAATAATAAATTACTGGTCCAAAATATTTTGCAGGTAATTCCCTTACATTATCAGAGTAACATGATGGAGTGTTTTGTTGTTTTTTGTTTGATGGCTAGGAATCTTAAAATATTGTATTGAAACATTAGCAACCGTTCATTTCCAACAATTTGAAAGACATTACTCAAAACATTTTCCTCCTCCTTCAAAATAAATGATTAGGAAAAGCCAAACCAGGCCAGCCTTGTATTAAGACTCAAATTGTTTTGTGCATTCATTTTTGAAGTATTAATTGTTACTCGTGGAGTTATTGTTAGAGATAAAAGCAAGACAGGAGATAGTATGAGCTGGATGTGGTGTGAGGTTGGGGTATTACATGTGTGAAGAGACCAAGGCAGAGAGACAAAAATGACTTTTAAGAGTTGAGTGGCTGGGGAGCCTGGGTGGCTCAGTCGGTTAAGCATCCCACTTCAGCTCAGGTCATGATCTCCTATTTGTGAGTTCAAGTCCCGCTTCAGATTCTGTGTCTCCCTCTCTCTCTGCCCCTGCCCCCTTCATACTCTGTCTCTCTTTCTCTCAAAAATAAAATAAAATAAAATAAAATAAAATAAAATAAAATAAAAAAATAGCTAGGTGGTTAATATTCAATTTGATGTTGTTTGGGTTGTGATCTAAGCCAACCCCACTTTCCATCTCTGAAAAACTTCAGTTAACTCTCCAACTACACCTGTCCGTGAAACATTTTAATGCTTCATTTCATGTTTGTGAAACTGAGGAGAGTCTAGGTAGATAGAATGCAGAGGAGAATAGCTTTCTTGAGAGTGTCTAAAAAGTTTCTTAATGTGGGATAATTCAATGGGATAAAGAACTAAACACCAGAGACAAACTCCACTACGAAGAATTAGTACAAATCTTGGATAGAAGTTTCAACTTCCAGCAGGTTTGGGATAGGAATTCAAGCAATATTTTGAAACTCTTAGGAGGCAGAGAGGAACCAGATAACACCTGGACTAGATATTTGTAGTAAATCAATGCTTTTCTTGTTACACACATAATACCTTTTATAAACTTTAGGAGTAAAATAGCAAAATTATAAACATTTCTGTACACTTAAAAAAATAATTGTGGTGAACTTTCTCACACCACACACAAAAATAAACCCAAAATGAATTAAAGACCTAATGTGAGACCTGAAACCACAAAAATCTTGAAAGAGAACACAGGCAGTGATTTCTCTGACATCAACCGTAGCAACACTTTTTGAGATGTGTCTCTTGAGGCAAGGGAGACAAAAGCAAAAACTATTAGGACTACATCAAAATAAAGTGCTTTTATGCAGTGAAGGAAACCATCAAAATGAAAGACAATTTATGGAATAATATATTTGCAAATGACATATCCAATAAGGGTTTAATATCCAAAATATATAAAGAATTTACACAACTTAACACCAAAACAACAACAACAAACAACAAACAACAACAACAGTATAATAATATAATAGAAAAAATAAGCATCTGGGGCACCTGGTTGGCTCAGTCAGTTAGGCGTCCAACTTTAGCACAGGTCATGATCTCATGGTTCATGAGTTCGAGCCCGCGTCAGGTTCTGTGCTGACAGATCAGAGTCTGGAGCCTGCTTTGGATTCTGTGTCTCCCTCTCTCTCTGCCCCTCCCCCACCTCTCAAAAATAAATGAATGTTAAAAAAATTTTTTAAATGAACAAAGGACCTAAATAGACATTTTTCCAAAGAAGGCATCCAGATGGCCAACAGACACATGAAAAGATGCTCAGCATCACTCATCATCAGGAAAATGCAGATTAAAACCACAGTAAGCTATCATCTTATATATATCAGAGGGGTTTAAATAAAAAAAAAAAGATAAGAAATAACACGTATTGGTGAGGATGTGGGGAAAAAAGGAACCCTCGTGCACTATTGGTGAGAATGCAAACTGGTGTAGCCACTATGGAAAAACAGTATGGAGGTTCCTCACAAAGTTAAAAAGAGAAACCATGCGATCCAATGATTACCTTTCTGGATATTTACCCAAAGAAAATGGAAACACTAATTCAGAAAGCTAGATGCACCCCCATGTTTACTGCAGCATTAGTTATAATTTCCAAGACAGAAAACACAGCCCATACATGTCCATTGATAGATACATGGATAAGGAAGATGTGAGACACACACATACACACACACACACACACACACACACACACCTGGAATACTACACAATCATAAAAAGATGTAATTTTTTTGTGATAACATGGATGGGCCTAGAAGGTATTATATTACATGAGATAAATCATATAAAGACAAATACTATATGATTTCAGTCATAGGTGGAATCTGAAAAAACAAGTGAATAAGCAAACAAACAAAAAGCAGAATCTGACCTATAAATACCGAGAATAAGCTGACAGCCAAAGAGATGGGGGGGTGGGAAGGTGGCGGGATGAAAACTGGGTGAAGGAGAGAGGGAGATACAGGCTTCCAGTTATGGGACGGCTAAGTTTCAGGAATAAAAGGCACACTCTAGGGAATCTAGTCACTGATACTGTAATAAGGTAGCATAGGGACACTTGCGATGAGCATTGCACGATATAGTGATGTTGAATCACTATGTCGTACACCTGCAACTAATGTAACATTGTATGCCAAGTATACTCATAAAAAATTAGAAACCAAAATAGAAATGATACAATGCACTCAGAAAAGGCACTCAGCTAAGTTGATGAGTCCTATTTAGAAATGACAATTGAGTAACAGAGAAATAAAGACTAGAATATCAATAAAAACATTACAGAGAAGGAAAAGTAGAGGTAGAGAGGGATTTTTAATTTGGAATCTCGGATGGACTTTAAGGAGCTATGGAATGGCTCTAAAATGCAGACAAATTTTATGGGCTTGTGGGTGGATAATATATGACATTTTAACTAATGTAGTTCCCTCCTTGCAGTTCTGCCCCATTCATTTGTTCAAGCTGTGCCATGACGGAAAATCTATATTGGTCTCTGCCCCCAGTTCCTGGCACAGAGCTCCCCAAACCCTTTAATTTCCCGGGTGATAGAGGTGTTTTTCGTTCTAATGAAGTGACTCGGGGTGGACTTCTGGATGGCTAATGGATGGGGGGAGGGCTGGTCACCCGGAAAACGAAGCCATGAGCAGAAGCTTAGAACTTTCAGTCCCCACCCCCTCTGTGTTATTCTCTAACGAAGAGAAGGCGAGGGGGGGGGGGAGGGGGAGGACGGACATGGAATTAATAATCAATCATGGCTACCTGACGAAGCATCCATAAAAATCCCAATAGTACAGGGCTCAGGGAGCTTCCTGATAGGTGAACACATCCATGTACCTGAGAAGGCAATGTACTTCAACTTTATGGGGTCCTCTGCTTGGGACCCTTCCGGACCTTTCCTATGTATCTCTTTACCTGTTACTCACCTGTATCCTTATTAAATCCTTTAACTGCTAACTGCTTTAAAAAACTGGTCATAGGGGCGCCTGGGTGCCTCAGTCAGTTAAGCGTCCGACTTCGGCTCAGGTCATGATCTCACGGTCAGTGGGTTCGAGCCCCGCGTCGGGCTCTGTGCTGACAGCTCAGAGCCTGGAGTCTGTTTCAGATTCTGTGTCTCCCTCTCTCTCTGCCCCTCCCTTGTTGATGCTCTGTCTCTGTCTTAAAAATAAATAAACGTTAAAAAATTTAAAAAAAAAAATAAAAAAAATTAAAAAATAAAAAACTGGTCATATATGTATAACACAAAATTTACTGTCTTAACCATTTTTACATGTGCCGGTTAGTAGCATTAAGGACATTCACACGGTTATGCAATTATCACCACCATCCCTCTCCAGAACTTTCTTCATCGTCCCAAACCGAAACTGTATACACACCAAATTATAACTGCACATTCTGCCCTCTCTGGCCCTTGGCCACCACCATTCTATTCTCTGTCTCTCAACTTGACTACTCTTGGCACCTCATGTAAGTGGAATCATATCGTGTTTGTTTTTCTGTAATTGGCTCGCTTCACCTGTCATCATGTCCTCAAGGTTCATCCATGTTGCAGCATGTGTCAAAATTTTCTTCCTTTTTAAGGTTGATTATATTTCATTGTATGTATAGACCACATCTTCTTTATCCATTTATCCATTGATGGACAGTTGGGTTGCTTCTGCCTTTTGGCCTTTGTGAGTAATGCTGCTAGGAACATAGGTGTACAAATGCCTCTTTGAGACCCTGCTTTCAATCATTTTGGGTATATACATAAAAGTAGATATGATTTGCACATTTTAAATCAGGTTGTTTTTTTGTTGTTGTTGAGTTGTAGGAGTTCTTTACATCTCCTATATATTAATCCTTTTTCAGATATACCATTTGAAAATATTTCCATTCTGTGTGTTGCCTTTTCACTCTGTTGATGGTGTCTTTTGCTGAACACAAGTTTGTTTGTTTGTTTGTCTTTAATGTTGTCTGGTTTTTTTTTTCTTTTTTTTCTTTTCCTATGCTTTTGGGTCCTATCCGTGAAATTATTGCCAAATTCAATGTCATGAAGTCTTTTCCCTTAGCTCTTACATTTAGATCTTTGTGGACTTTGAGTTGATTTTTGTCTGAAGTGTAGGGTAAAATTACAATTCCATTCTTTTGGTTTTTTAAACCTGCTTAAAGTATTGTAAAATATTATAGCTTAAAATATTATAAAATCTTCCTATGTATCTGTTCAAAACTCTTCTCTCAATGTTGTGTTTTATACATATGCCTTGAACCATTCCTGCTTATATCATAGTTCTCATAATTTATAAAAAATTCATAACTTATCATGTCATAACTGATAGTTACCAAGTGAGCCAAATTCTCCCCATGAAATCTGTTTTGGAGAATTTCAATACTGTTCTAGGGGAAGATGAACCAGTGCCTTTGAATGAAATACAATTTAAAAACACTTTCTAGAATATTTATTAAAATGTGCTATTTTTAAGTGATGTACCACTGTTGATTGCCTCCTCAGCCCTTATTTCATTCTCATACTTCTTCACAGAACCCCAGTTTTGTTCATGTGTCCTCTTGTCCCTCACATAACCCTTGCAACTCATGAGAACCTCCTCTTTTTTTCAGCTCCTGGAAAAGATCCTGATGAATCAAAGCCGGATTGTTTTAGGAATCCAGGTATAAGTCAATCATAGCATGGTTTGCCGATCATTGTTATTGGTCCAGGAATAGTTATAAGGCCTGGAATGAAATATTTCTATTTTCTCCCTGGATAAATAAAAGAGGCAAAGATTGCCTTACAACAGTGAGTTGGAGAACAAGCCGATGGGTTAAGCCAAAATCTGTCAACCACAGAAAAGAGACTTGGAAAGAACATCTGTTCCTAATGACATCATGGGGTTATTGAAGCAGTCGACCTCTAAGTAGCCATTCCTCTGGAAGTCGTGTGAAGAGAAATTATCTGACTCTTCAAGCTAGGTTGGTTTCCTCAAAGCAGTTCAAAGCATCCCGCTTGACCTACAGGTATATTTTACTAGATTTTAATAATACATCTCTGTGAGGCAGATAGGATAGGTATGATTATTATCGTTTAAAAAATGAGAATGCAAGCAAGAAATGTGGAGATGACTTTACTGAGAGTACTAATCAAGATAAATTTTAGAAACTGCTCTGGAACCTAGCTAGGTCTTTTGTGAATCCATATATATATTTGTTTTGTTTTGTTTTGTTTTCATGTTGTGGCCACTGGAAAAAAGACATTTAGAGTCATTCCAGCCAGGCTAAAAACAAAACAAAAGAGCAAAATCCACACCTACTTTAATATCCTAATTGTTCCTTTGTATATTCTACCAACCTGCCTCAGATTTCAAGATTTCCACTCAGTTTTTCTTTTGGATTCCAAAGGAAAGAGAGGCCGTTGGTTTTCATCTATTTCCAGACTCTATTTTTAATATATCTGATAGACCTATTCACATGCTGCATAAATTGAGTAATGTAGGAAGTTATCTGAAGTAAAGAAAACTTTGGTCGTCTTGCATGTGGACAAGCTTTCTGCAATGCCTTGACTACTACAGGCTGCTTATTCCTATGTAATTTGCATATTGAAATAGGTCTCATTTTTCTGGACACTTTTTAAAAAAAATTTATTTCTGAGACAGAGAGAGACAGAGCATGAGTGGGGGAAGGGCAGAGAGAGAGAGAGAGGGAGACACAGAATCAGAAGCAGGCTCCAGGCTCTGAGCTGTCGGCACAGAGCCCGACTCGGGGCTCAAACTCACAAACTGTGAGATCATGACCTGGGCCGAGGTCAGTCGCTCAACTGACTGAGCCACCTAGGCGCCCCTCATTTTTCTGGACACTTTAACAAAAACTGCCGTAGGTTATTCAGAGTCAATTTGACTTATTACATTGTGTCATTGGACCTAACCCGGAAGACAGAGGAAGGGTAATGTAGGCGGGCATAGAGTCATTGGTAGCAGTAGCTCAGAGCCTGGAGCCACAGAAATCCAATTGGTATAAACGTCTCCTCCAGGATCAGAATGAGATTTTCCCTTTCAGCTCTAATCAAGTCTTTTTGGACTTCTTAATTCTGAGAAAATTGTTTCTGTGCGTGATTTGAATCATCTTTCCAAGGTCATTCATAGGCCACCTGCTGCTCACAAAGAAGGAAATGTACTCCATGGGACAGCCAAGGTGATTCATCTGGGTGTGTACTAAGTCCAGACTAATAGAGGATCAGACCCAACTCCCATTAGAACTGGGTTTTTATTTCCTCTTTAGTACATGAACTCAAGTAGCTATTGCATTCTGTTCCAGATTTTTCTTTATAAGATGTTATCTCCTTGCTTTACAAAGTTCTTTCGAATTTTAAGGTAGGGAAGACTAGAAGTAAATATTTTAAATAACAGCCTTGCCTAAAGCTGCTTTTTGTGACAGCACACTGTGGTAAATTACAGACAGGCACGACTTCCTAAATTCTCTTTCTATAATTCCTCCTTTGCATTTGGGTGGGCTTTGTGACCGCTTGGCCAACAGAATATAATGGAAATGATGCTCTGTCAGCATCCAAGCCCAGGCCTAAGCCGCTGGCAGCTTCCTGTGGCAGGCAGAATTCTAACATGTCCTCTAAAACCTTCCCCCCTAGAGTGTATGCCCTCCTCTTGATTATAAGTGGGACCTGTGTGTCTGTTGGGTATCACTCCAGTGAATATGTTACCTTATGTAGCAAAGGTGAATGGATTTGCGGATGTAATTAAGGTGCCTAATACGTTGACTTTGAGCTAATCAGAAGGAGATTATCCTGGCTAGGTCAGCCTTACTCAGGTGAGTCCTTTAAAAGAGGGCTTAGTTTTTCCAGCAAATGATGCTGGGACAACTGGATATTTACACAAAAGAATGAAGCTGAACCTCCCTTCATACTATACACAAAAATTAACTCCAGATGGATCATACACCTAAACGTGAGCATCAAATGTATAATACTCTTAGAAAACATAAGAGTACATTTTTATGAATTTGGGTGAAGCAACAATGGCTTAGATAAAACTTCAAAAGTGCAAAGGACAAAAAACAAAACAGACAAAGTGTGCATCATTAAAATTAAAACTTTTGTGACTCAAAGGACCTAGTCAAGAAAGTGAAAAGTCAACACATAGAAGGAGGGAAGATATTTGCAAATTGTATATCTGGTAAAAGCCTTATGTCTGTAATATGTAAAAACCACAGCACAATAATAAAAAATATACATAACTCAACTAAAAAATGGTCAAAGACTTTGAATGGACATTTTCCCAAGGAAGTTATATAAACAGCACATGAAAATATGTTCAACAACACTAGTCATTAGGAAAATAAGATCAAAAGTGCAGTGAGATAAGAAATACCCACTAAGATATTTAGAATAAAAACAACAGACAACAGTAAGTATTGATGAGGATAAGGAGAAATAGGACCCCTCACACATTGCTGGTGGAAACGTAAAATGGCACGGAGACTTTGAAAATTGTCTGACAGTTCCTGGCCCAGCACTTCCATCCCTTGGTATAAAGGCAAGAGAAACGCAAACACGTATCCACGAAAACCTTCCAGATGAGTGTTCAGAGCAGCATTGTTCACAATAGCCCAAAGTAAAAGCAACCTGACTGTCCATCAATTGATGAATAGATGAATAAAATGTGCTGTGTCTATAAAGAGTAGTATTCGGCCGTAAAAAGGAATGAAGGTCTAATACAAGATACGATGCAGTTGAACCTGGAAAGCATTATGCTAATTTAAGGAGCCAGTCACAAAAAGCCACACATCAGATGATTCCATGAATATGGTCAGAAGGGTAAAATCTGTGCACAAAAATAGGTTAGTGATCGTCTAGGGCCAGAGATGGGGAGGAGGGGGGCAGTGTAGACTAACTGCTAATGCTTCTTTTGGAACAGCAAAATGTTCTAAACTCAGATTGTGCTGATACTTGAATAAATGACAATATTAAAAACCACTGAATTACACATCGTACATGAGTGAATTGTAGGAGATGTGACTGGTGTAACAATAAAGTTATTCTTTTTTAATTAATTAATTAATTAATTAATTTTGAGAGAGAGAGAGAGAGAGCATGTGCCAGCACGGGAGGGGAAGAGAGAGAGAATCCCAAGCAGGCTCTGTGCTAACACAGAGCCCCAACATGGGGCCCGATCTCATGAATCATGACATCATGACCTGAGTCGAAGTCAACAGTTGGACACTTAACTGACTGAGCCACTTAAGAACCCCAGCTATTCTTTTTTTTTTTTTTTTTTTTAAGTTTCAGACCTTCCCCAAACCAAGATATATTCCCCATCAACCTTGAAGAAGCAAGTAGCCATCAGTTCCACAGCTGCAGAGAGATAGATTTTACCAACAACCATTAAACTTGGAAAAGGACCTTGGACCTCAGACGAGACTGTAGTCCTGACTGACCCTGCCTGCAATCTTGGGAGATCCTGAGAAGAAGACCCAGCTAAGTAAGTTGTGTCTAGACTTCTGATCTATAGCAATTATGAAATGATAAATGGGTGTTGTTTTATACCAGTAAGTTTGTGGTAATTTGTTACCCCCCCCCCCCAAGAGACAGCTAATATACCTCTACTTTTGATCTCTTGGATACTTGCTTTTGGAACCTAGCTGCTGTGATGTGAGAAGCCCAGGTCATATAGAAAGCCCTACTATGCTCACAGCCAGTAGCCAGCATCAACTGCTAGTCACGGAAGGGTGGCACATCGGCCACCCAAGTCAGCCGGGTTTCACTACAACTGCCAACAAGACCCCACACGGGAGCCATCCAGCTGTGCTCAGTGAATTCACAGAAATGTGAGAGACAACAATAGCTTTAACTTTAAATTTAATTTAAAATGATTGAAATAAATAAATCTATTTATTTAAATTTAAATTTAAAATGTTTGTTATATAGCTATAGATTTTGTAAGTGCCTGTCTTAGAGGCACCTGGGTGGTGCAGTCAGTTGAGCTTCCAACTCCTGATTTTGGCTCAGGTCATGGTCCCAGAGTCGTGAGATCGAGTCCACTTTGGATCCTGTCTCTCTCTATCTCTCTGTCTCAAAAATAAAAAAATAAATAATTAAATGCCTATTTTATTCATTCAGATGGGTCTTTTATGTATTCTCTTAGTCCCAGAAGGGAAACTCTTCTTTCAGTTTTCTCTATTTTGCTCCTGGAACTCCGACTCTATTGACGGTTGACAGATGACTTCTCTTAGGAAGAGCGGAGAGACATTGTTAGATGTATCTTCAATTCAACATGAAACATTTATTTTAGTGGAGTGGAGACGGGATTCCCGCTGGATTTGAAGAGAAACTATAATGAGGGCCATACTGGGGGGTGCTGTAGTTAATTCAAGAATGCATTCTCGTTGTGGATGTAAGCATAGATATAGGTATAGAATCAAATATAATTTGATTCAGATAGAATCATAGAATCAAATATGAATAACTTGGATGTATATAGGTATAAAAAGATATTCGTATTCAGAAAGAAAAAGCGCAGACACACTGAATCTAAATTAAAAATGTATGATAAATACCATAAAAAAACACTCATTACTGTGATGTTATTAATATGGGGACATGGCAATAGCAAATGAATTCCTTATGTTTTTATAGTTCTGGCTTCTTAGTGTTCCCATACTAAACAAAACGTACTGTGTAGCAACTCTTGGGCCCATATGCATTATTCATTGCGGCTAAAGCCAATTTGTTCACGACTATGATAATTATCTAATTCTGCTTGGGAAAAGCTTTTCTCGTTCCTGGAATAAAGTTTCCAACTCCAGTAAAAAGAATTTTCAAATCTTCTTGGGCAAAAGTCAATGCGTGAGCTTCAAATCTGCTTTGTTTTGTTAAAATTAGAATCAACAGTTTGAGAGAGCTACTGCTTCCTAAGGAAGTAATTGCCTGAGTCACCCTCTGGGCACTACATGGGCATTAATCTTTTCCTTTCATCAGCCTCTCTGACTCTTTCACAATTTTATAAGGTCCCCCGCAAAGCCAAATTAATAACATTTCTTTCATTAAAACTCATGAATGTGCAATTAATAACCAAGGATCTTGGGAGAATAAAAGAAGCAATTTTATAATTTCTGGATCATTTTGATGGGCAGATGCGTTCCATATGATATTTGAAGGAGTAGCCTCCTACCTGTGATATCTTTATTACAGACAGATTGGATGGAATGTTTATCACCCAGATTTAATGATTGTTTTATTATTAAGTTTTATGAATGTACGTAGGATTTTGTGATTTTTTTAAAAAAATTCAGTTTGAATATTTAATGATCTCTCCACTTGATTGTGTCTTTAGTATAAGTCAGTTGCAAGTCATGGTACAAGTCATTTGCAAGAAGGCAAAGATTTTGCAGCCCTTTATAAGAAATGTTCTCAAACTTTATTTTTTAACATTTATGTATTGTTGAGAGACAGAGCACGAGCAAGGGAGGGGCAGAGAGGGGAGACACAGAATGTGAAGCAGGCTCCAGGCTCTGAGCTGTCAGCACAGAGCCCGACGCGGAGCTCAAACCCACAAACCGTGAGATCATGACCTGAGCCGAAGTCAGATGCTTAACCACTGAGCCACCCAGGCACCCTTCAAACTTTGATGTGTATATAAATCCCCTATGAAGCTTTTATTTGGGACTAGTTTTGGCTAGAGATAATGCGGTAACAGGAAATTTGCTTCCCAGCATAATCAAGGAAATGCATCAGAATCACCTGAAAAGATGATGAAACATGTTATTAAGCCCTTCCCCCTGATTTTGTCGTGGCTGACTCTTTCTCTCAGAGAGACCCCTGCTGAAGATGTCTTACCAGAGAGGTTGTCTTTGACGACACAACTGAAATGACCCACACATCCCTTCCCATCACCCCATGTTAACTCTTGGATGTTGTTCCTGTTAGTTGCTTAGTTTGTAATCACTCTTTCCTCTCCAACCACAAGCTCTGCCAAAGCTTTATCTTATTTGCCATGATTGCTGATGAATGCCTAGCACCTACAACAATGTCTGGCCCAAGAGCAGAGCTCAGGAATTGTGTCTTGAGTGAATAAGTGTCCAACTTGCTCTTCGTTAATAAGAATGGATGGTGATGGTGACGATGATGGTGATGAAGGTCCAACTGGTCTTCATTAGTGGCAATCCAATGTGATCGATAATATGAAACACAAAATTGAACTGGACAATTTCTCTAGCTGAAGGGATGTGCTTGATCCGCCTCTCTAAGCCGTATTTAATTCACAGTTAGGATCATTGATTTCCTTCGCTGGGCTCAACCAGCCAGGTGCATTGCAGCAGATCACAAACCAAATTTCCAGTTTGACCTGTCCTCTGAATTTGGACCAAGTGCCCCATTATGACCACAAGACGGTAGCAGGATAGTCTTGGGGATCAAAATTCAAGTATGCAAAATGTCACTCTCTTTAGTACGTTCAAGACCAAACTCAGTTCCTGTCTTGAGCTTAGTCTTGCCACAATTACCATTAAATTTGATGATGGTGTCAAGTGAGAATTGGGGTAGGAGAGGCCACAGGTGGGAATTTTTATGTGGAAAGCACTGCATACACATGACATTGTGTTTGTCAAGTGTGTGAGATTTAGAAGCAGACAGACCTGAGTTTCAATCCAGTTGTGCCACTTAACCTCTGTGACCTTGGGCAAGTTAATTAGCATCTATAGCCTTTGTTTATTTGTGCAATGAGATGAACACTACCTGCTCCCGGGATCCTTTTAGAGATTAAATCAGACAACTTTATGAAAAATGGTTAGCACAGCATCTGACACATAATAACACCTAATTATTATTGTCATCACTATTGCTTTTTTCTCATTTTTGATCAGTTCGGAGAAAATGGTTAAAATAGCTGAAGATTCATTTTCATTTCTTTAAGTCATCCTTCACTGAACTCGCCCTCTTCCAGTTGGAAATTCTTCTTTTCCCACCCTTTTTAGGTTTATTCCGTCACACTGCCAAAATATTTATGGAAAGATCTGATCGAGGTTAGTAATTCCTACGTATTACAACATTAAATCAATATGCTATTAACACTCCCTTCGCAGTTGAATTTTACCTCCTTCTACAATTCCCCAATTGTTTACATCCTTCTCCAGATGACCTTCTGTCCCAAATTGAAGGACTTAATGTCAGCAAGCCAGTAATGGGGAGAGATTATCTTTGGCAGCCAACCATATCTGTGAACACTTAGAGGGTTGGCCCTGATAGGAACTGAGAGACTCCAATATGGCAGGAGTACTAAGGCTTAGCAGTGAGCCTTATATCCCTAGTGGAAGATACTAGCCCTCTTTATATCATTCATTCATTCAAATGCAAAAAATTTACTATGTAACAGCTGAGTGCAATGCTCCTTCTCAGACCAATTTCAGATCAAATAATAGAGGTCTTTCCTGGGTACTTCTGAAGATAGAATGCGCATGTATTCTAATATTGAGATAAACACAAGGCACTGGCTATGTTGGCTGTAAGATACCATGAAGGGCTAGAGAGACAACGCCAATGGTTTAAAATTGCAAAGGTACGGCTATGACCCTTTGTTTTCTTTCTATACAGGCTCAACTCATGGATCTTTAAATGAATGACATAGCATTTTTTCAAGCAAGTACACTCTTCAGTCTTTGAAAGCTGTTTAGTTTTAATTCTCTCGGACACAGAACCATCTCTGATCAGTGAATTTCACTGTTGGAATAAATGAAATATAGCTACATGTATACGATGACATATTCTGTATGTGTATACCTACCTATTATTACCGATTCAGAGGATTGTGATCCACTATAAATAGAGAAAAGATAAATAATTTTCAGAGAGAAAAACAGAATAAAGGTTGCCGGTATCCCTACCTCAAGGCTCAATTATGTTAACATAGTTTGAAGTCTGTGCCAAATCATTTTTCATTTAACGGTGGGGTTAGGACTGTACCAGTTGTTACTTGCTCCTGCTTAGATAAACAACTACAGCCAGCACTCGAGCATGCCTTGTGCTGATCTCATCAGGCAATCATGTGTAGGTGGACTTCTTGGAAGCTTACGGTTCAAGGTCAGAAAAGTAAGAATTGTCCAAGTAATTCTCACAGATATAAAAACAACTCTTAACTGCTGTCTCCCTGTCCCATCTTTCAGCCCTTTGTCCTGTTTCACTGCAGACCTGGGTTTTCGTAATCAAAATGCTTTGATCACTAGTTTTTTATGGTATATTAAAGTCTCCCAGAATTTTGGTGAACATATGCTTCCATTTCCTATTCAATTTAGACCTATGGTTTCTATTCTCACTATTCCAGATGAGGAGTTGCTTTGACACTTACACTGAATAGTTGCTCCTGTATGACTATGTGCTACAATCTGGCTGGACAGCAGAAACAGTAAAAAATAAATGTAGCATGATTCCTCCCTTAAGGAACTCACAATGCAGCCAACAAAATGGAATTTAAAATTAAAATTATATGATATTTCTTTGAAAGGGTGCTGAGCAAATTTCAAGAGACGTGCAAACTGGAAGAATCCATGGAGACTTCATGAAAGAGGTGTACTAAGTTGCCCTGCCATGAGACAAGGACAGTGGAAGGGGATTCTGGGCTAGGAGAAGGGCATGAGCAAATCGATGGGGAATGGGAGAATGAGTATCGTGTTTAAGAATGGAAGCTAGTCCAGTTGGGTATAACATAAGGCTTACAATGAAGAAATGGCAAATGGAGAGAAACTAGACCCTTGGGTTGAAGACCATGTTAGAGTATAGAAGGCCAACAGGAGTTTTCACATGGATAAATGGTCTGATTAGACCTTCATTCTGGGGAGATAAACCCTTGTGGCAATGAGGAGGATGGACTGCCCTGAGAAGACATAGAAGTAAAAAGTCCATGGCAGAGACACTGCAAGTGGAGAAAAGAAGATGAGTTCCAGCATTGCTTCTGGACTAGAACTACAACGTTTGGTAACCTAATGGATAATAAGAGCAGGGGAAAACAATGAGTCAAGAATTTATTTATCTGTTGATTAAATATGAATTAAGCACCTGTGAGGTGTCAGGTACTTTGTTACACAACGGGTCTACAAGAGTTACCAAAACAAAGTCCTTGCAATCATGCAACCCAGAGCCTAGTGGAGGAGACAGAATGATCCCAAGTTTCTAGCTCAGTTTATGGACTAGATATACTCTTATGTGCTTGGAAATATAGGAAGAGATAAAAGCTTAAGGACAATGGGATTTTGAGTTTTATTTTAGAGCTGGTAAGAATAAACTATCTGAAGGCCACAAGAGTGGAGATGAGTGGGAGGTCTGGCCCACAAAAGAGAATGGAATTGATGCTCTCTATTTAAGAATCATGACTTTCAATATTAGTCATGGGAGTAAATCAAAGCATCCAAGGGGAGCAGAGAGAAGAGAGTAAATGATGCGACACGGGGGAATGAGATCATATCTGAATAGAGGAAAGGAATCTAACATATGAGACTTAAAAACGTGGTAAGATAATTAAGAGGAGAGCTCTGGAGAAGAAAGCAAAGTAAAAGTTGAAAAAAAAAGAATCAGGTACATCAGGTTTACTTAAGTTTTTCTTCTCCTTGCTTTTGGGTAAGAATGATCTTATTGGCCATAAACCACACCAAGGCTCACAGATATTTCTTCTACCCTGGATTCCATTTTGTGTGTCTTCTTCCTTTATTATAAACAGTCCTCTACTAGAAGGGGAGTATGCATAATGTAAAAACCAGACAAAATAAAACAAACAAACATTTCTAGGAACTTCCCCTATTCTTTCTAGGAACTTACCCTAAATGAGTGGGTAGTTCTTGCTTCATAGGTAGTGGTAAAGTTCAGTGACACACATTCATCCATGACAAACTACTGGGTCCAGCTAAAATTTTTTATCTGAAAAGATAGAAATGAACTGCTTTGGAAATCTGGACACGAATTCCCCTCTTCCAGAATTATCAGTAATTCCCCACCCAGTGTTCATTCAGACAAATGTGCTATATACTGGATGTAAAAAGTTCA
Organism: Panthera tigris; assembly: GCF_018350195.1. Classification (NCBI taxonomy): domain Eukaryota; kingdom Metazoa; phylum Chordata; class Mammalia; order Carnivora; family Felidae; genus Panthera; species Panthera tigris. The sequence continues at coordinate 10,121,429 of NC_056664.1, forward strand.
AGGATATGTGTATGTCCTCTTACCAGTAATTATCAGCCACTATCCTTTGGAAAGGTCCTGGGTATCTCTAAGTGTCATTTGTGTGTTGCACGAAACAACATTACCACTTTTCTGAACCCCAAATAAGAATGTGGTTTAAAGAGGACATGGGATCATTTTTCATTGTGAGAGGAAATGTACTTTGGATACTTAGGACACCTCAATGTTTATGGAGACAGGGATGTGGTATCGTAATAGTTAAGAGCATATGTTTTGTTTTGTTTTTAACGTTTATTTATTTTTGAGACAGAGAGAGACAGAGCATGAACGGGGGAGGGGCAGAGAGAGAGGGAGACACAGAATCGGAAGCAGGCTCCAGGCTCTGAGCCATCAGCCCAGAGGCCGACGCGGGGCTCGAACTCATGGACCGCGAGATCGTGACCTGAGCTGAAGTCGGACGCCCAACTGACTGAGCCACCCAGGTGCCCCAAGAGCATATGTTTTGAAGGGGCACATGCACAGCAATGTTTGTAGTAGGCCTATCAACAATAGCCAAAGTATGGAAAGAGCCCAAATGTCCACCGATGGATGAATGGATAAAGAAGATGTGGTGCATATATATATATATATATATATATATATATATATATATAATGGAGTATTACTCGACCGTCAAAAAGAATGAAATCTTGCCATTCGCAACTACGTGGATGGAACTAGAGTATTATGCTAAGCGAAATTAGTCAGTCAGAGAAAAACAAATATCATATGACTTCACTCATATGAGGACTTTAAGATACAAAACAGATGAACATAGGGAAGGGAAGCAAAAATAATATAAAAACAGGGAGGGGGACAAAAACATAAGAGACTCTTAAATATGGAGAACAAACAGAGGGTTACTGGAGGGGTTGTGGGCTAAACGGGTAAGCGGCATTAAGGAATCTACTCCTGAAATCATTGTTGTACTACATGCTAACTAACGTGGATGCAAATTAAAAAAATAAATTAAATAAAAATTTTAAAAAATAAAAATAAAATAAAATTATAAAAAAGAGCATAGACTGTTATAATAGGATGCAATAATATTTTTTTGAGAGAGAGAGAGGGCACAAGTGAGTGAAGGAGCAGAGAGAGAGAGAGCAAGAGAATCTCACAAGGTGCAGAGACAGAGAGGGAGAGAGAGAGGCGGGGCTCGTGCTCACCTGATGAGGGACTCGAACCCACAAACCATGAGATCATGACCTGAGGTGAAGTCGGATGCTTAACCAGCTGAGCCACCCAGGGGCCCTTAGAATGCAATATTTAAAACAGAGACTGTCTTAGAAGATTGTGGCTGAACATTGGTCGAGATCTTGTAAATCTCATTCTTGTGAAACAGGGGAGCCTGACGCTGGAAATCCTACCTATTGTTTTGGCAAACTGAGAATTATTCCAGCTTGCAAAGCCCTCTTTGTGCCAGCTGAAACAAATTTGTATACTTAGGGTGCTAAAAGTAAGCCACTGAAGCCTCTTTTGCGCGACTGGATTCTAATTCTTAGACCATGATAACACCAAACAGGCAAACTCGGTTATGTTTAAAGCCTGACATCATCTGAATGGTTTGGATGTGGTGCTTCAGCATTGGGCCAGACAGGGTTACCTTCTGGAAATACACGCAGCCACAGATGATACCAGGTTGCTACCTGGTTCATTTCATCATGCTTGGGAACTAGAAAGAAGGCTGGGGTTATTGAAGACGGTCTTTCCTGTGTTTCTGTCGATGTGACAATGGCCACGTGGTAATTTGAAGATGAAAACATGGAATTATGGTAAATTGTCCTGTCTGAACGTCAACAGGAAGTCAATAATAAAAGCAAGTTTCCGTTCTTTTTCAATCAAGGAAGGTGTTCCTAGGAGGAAGGTGGGACCCACTTATTTTTTAAAATTTTACTTATTTATTTTGAGAGAGACAAAGGCAGTGGGAGTGGGGGAAGTGGCAGAGAGAAAGGAAGAGAGAGAATCCCAAGCAGGCTCTGTGCTGTCAGCATGGAGGCCAAAGCGGGGCTGGATCCCACAAACTGCGAGATCATGACCTGAGCCGAAATCAAGAGTCAGATGCTCAAGAGACTGAGCCTCCCAGGTGCCCTGGGGCCCATTTATTTTCATTTAAAAAGCACATCTTTGGATATAGTAGCCATAATATGGCTTCTGGGGGGGGGGGTGATATCCTATCCTTCTTTCCCTTCAGCCTACGTTTCAAAGAAAACCCCAAATCTTCTGGAAGAACTTTATCATTACTATTCCACTCCTGGTGCTGGTGATCCCCGAAGGTGGGTCACCTGCTACTCTTAACGTAAACAATGTGGGGCGCCGGTGGCTCAGTCAGTTAAGCATCCACCCAACTTTGGCTCAGGCCATGATTTCGTAGTCTGGTCTGTGAGTTTGAGCCCCGCGTCGGGCTCTGTGCTGACAGCTCAGAGCCTGGAGCCTGCTTCCGATTCTGTGTCTCCCTCTCTCTCTGCCCCTCCCCCATTCTCTCTCTCTCTCTCTCTCTCTCTCTCTCTCTTTCTCAAAAATAAAGACATTAAAGTGAAGGATGTGACATCCTGACCCCAAGCAGGTGCTTGTCACTAAACTGCATCCCGTCCCGCCCCAGGTGGGTAATGACTGAGCCAGATACACTGTATTTAAGGGAAGAGAAAAATTAAAAGGAATTTGGGTGTGAGATTGTACAGGTAGAAATCTTCCTCCACAATGCATTTAAACAAGGCAGAGGTATAGTGAGGTCTTTGTATCTTAAATAGGGAGAATATTCTTAGCGTTTTTCAAAATAGAATTAGGATGCTGACCCAAATAATGATTTTTCGCAACTATTGTTGGAGATTTATAGAATCCCGATCCTTCTGGGACCATCCATCTTTTCTGACTGTTGCCACAGGATCCTATTGAAGGGCTGTATTGGGACAGCCGAAAGGATCTGGCCCCAAACTGATTTTTGATTCTCTCCCCTGCACACTTAATCGCCCCCCCCCCCCCGCCACAAAAAAAAGAGTTTCCACTGTTATCCTCCCCTGGGCCACACACAACACTGGGAAACAACACGTAAGAGCCAGAATGAAACTTTTCTGTTTAATCAAGAATGAATCAGATGTCAGAGATTCGGTGTTCTCGATCAACAATTTCCAGGATTGATACATCTTAATCAAGTAATTAGGTGACTTTTCCGGTGGTGTTTGCCACACCGGAGAGAGGAACAGATTTGCCGCTTTGCTCCGACGGCTGCTAGCAGCAGTGCTGGTTGTTAACAGAGACATTTACACGGAACCACCAGTTGGCAGGGGCTCACACTTTGTTACTAGCTATTCCCACATGCTGAGGATTGTGGGAAGGCTGCCAAGCGCTCTGTCTCCTGCAGCTCCTCGGTGTAACAGCAACAAAAAGCCTTGGGAAAGAAAAAAGAAGAAGCAAAAGAAGAAAAATGAATAAAGGAAACAATGAAACCAAGTCCCCAGGCCTCTTATATTAAACATGGATGGACTGAGAGATTTTTAGTAGCATTTTTCTCTTTCCTTCCTTCTTTCTTTCCTTCTTTCTTTCTTTCTTTCTTTCTTTCTTTCTTTCTTCGTTTTCTTTCTTTCTTTTCTCTCTCCCTCTCTTCTTTCCTTCCTTCCTTCCTTCCTTCCTTCCTTCCTTCCTCCCTCCCCACCCCTCTCAATTTAGAAAGCATTTTAAGTTGAGGTTGATGCTTCTCAAACTTTAAAGCACATTTAAATCCCCTTGAGGTCCCGTTGAAATGCAGATTCTGATTTTTCAGACTGGAGGTAGGCCCTGAGGATGTTGACTTCCAAATGGCTCAAGGTGATGCTGATGCTGGCAGTTCTGGACTATTACTCGGATGGTGGCAAAGACTGGCAAGGACTGAAGAGGCAGCAGAAGGAGTAACGCATGACCAGATCTCGTAGAGATGGTTGTGGTTGTCTGCTCTGCAAGGGCTCTAAAATGACAAGGATGCCTTTCTCCCCCACCCCTTCCAGGTACTTAGGACTGAACTTGCTGATATTGTGATCCCAATCAGAAATCTCATCTGTATTGGATAAAATATTAGGAGTTAGAAAATCTTGATCTTAATTCCAGTTCTGTTGCTAACTAGCTGTGCGGTAATGAGCTGGTCATGAATCCTCCCTAGGTATTAATTTGCTCATCTGTACCTAAGGGGATTGCATGTTATTGTTTGACAGCTGTTTTAGTAACTAACCTGATAAGATGTCATGGCCTTTCTACTGAAAAGGTAGAATCTGGGGTTGTACCTGAAACCAATAACATTTGAGTTTGCTCTTGGTTACTTTGTCTTTCATCTGATGTAAAAGAAGCAAAACCGGTTTGAAACAATGAATGAGACTTTTCCGCTATGAGTCCCTGACCACATGAATCCGTGAGCCTAAGTCACTGAGGGCAATCAAGACACAGGCCAGGAGCTGGTGACTAAGCACACACTATGTGTGGAGGGAAATGATACATAAGACGCCAGGAATCTGAAATAGGATGACTGGAAAGGTGAGGGGCATGTTGGTTTGGTCTTAGAAGAGTCAGAGGGCCAGGTGATCAGAGACATCAACCAGCAGGTAGCAGGAGCTGACTGTAAGGACAGGTTGCCCTGGCTCCTGGGGGCATGAGTAATATCAAAGCAGGGCCCCTCCTAGATCAACCAGGAGAAAAAGTGGGAGATACCACGGACAGGTGGCAGTTCAGGCTTCGTAATTTACAAGCCAGGTGGAAAATGAAAACACAGAGCCCCTTGTCGAATAAGTAGGAGATAAGTGCCGTTAATGTACCATAAGATAAAGCTTTACCTTTCATCCATGATATCTCTCAACGTATTATAGTGTTTTTTAAATATCATTCTACGTGAAGAAAAAGGAACCTTTTCAATTATTAGCACGAATTTTGTCATCTAAAAATTGGGCGATGCCCGTTCACAATGCAAATATGAGATGCCCGTTCACAATGCAAAACTGCATGCAAAATTGCCAAAATAATGCATTCCATAGCTCATACATGCATGTGTATTTTGTTCTCACCAGAACAGTGGAAACACTGCACAAAAATAATGTATTTTTGACTTCTTGATAGGCACATATTGCATCAACACTCACTACCTTTCTAATTCCAAGAATTAGATCATGGCTGCTCAGGGTGTAGACAAAAAGTGCACTGAGAGCTGAAAATCTGACACTTTGGGTGTGCTTGTTTGTTTTTGCTGTATATTCAGTAGGTTCAGAGTGTGAGAGAAACAGCAGAGATAGTTTTAACTCCAAACAACTTAGCAGAATAACATGAGGTCAATGCTCACTAGGTTCTGGAGATTTTACCGGGAAGAATGACCATGAATATGTTTTCCAGGTTCGAAATGAGGAAGAAGATTCTAGTAATACCCAAGATGACCCTGAAAGAGGTCAAGAGAAAGCTGCAAACCATTTCTGTTGGAAAATAGTATTTCTGGCTAGAAGTAGCTTCATTACAGAATGGCTGGTATATGTTTTTAAAAGAAAATAAAGAAAAAGGAATAATCATTAAAAGATATAAAAAAGATATAAAACACGGGGCGACATTTACTATTAGGAGTAATTAGAAGACAATGAGGTGGCACCTGGGTGGCTCAGTCAATTGAAAATGTCCAACCCTTGATTTCCCCTCAGGTCATGGTCTTGGGGTTTGCTCCCTACTTGGGATTGTCTCTCTCTCTCTCTCTCTCTTTCTCTCTCAAAATAAATAAAAATTTAAAAAAAAAAGAAAAAATAACACAATGAAGAATTTCTCTAGGCAATCTACAGAGTTTTGAGGGGAAAAGTTTTGGTTAAATAATTTAAAAGCCAATTTTTTTTTCCTGTGAAGGCGATGGAGTTTGTTTTGTTTTGTTTTGTTTTGTTAGAGAAACAAGGCCTTAAAATGTGCTCCCTTCATGAGCCTTTTGGAAATAAATTATTTACCTGAGAAATGATTTCAAAAGAGAAACATAAAATGAGCAAATTATTGTATTAAATAATTTATTTGAGCCAGTTAAGTGTGAAGGTTAGTCTAAATAATTTTCGTAAATGTTTTGTAAATATTGTAAATCCAAATGTCAAAAAGTAATTATTGAAAGAACATGTACTCATACTGTACATAAAAATAACATTCAAGACCTTAGATAATGCATCCAAACACTATAAAATGGAAGCATAAAAATTAAAAGTGTGTTAAATTCTATGAAGTAGTGTGTCAAATGATAGATTTTATTCTTGCTTTTAATATTTAGACATAGAATAGTTTCAAAATGATTTTAAAAGAAAACAGGTAAAAGTGATAAATAATACCAACAAATCTCTACAAAAAAATAAAAGCAAATAAATTATAGTCCATAGAAAACTATTCAAAAACCACAAAAAAAGCACAAAACACTGAAATCATTAAATCAAGACTGCATAAGTCTGATGAAATACTTCAATTTTTAAAAGTAATTTAAAGAATCTTATTAAAGGGGCAACTGGGTAGCTCAGTTCGTTAAGCATCCGACTTCAGCTCAGGTAATGATCTCATGGCTTGTGAGTTCAAGCCCTGCATGGGGCTCTGTGCTACCCCTCCCCCACTTTCACTCTGTCACTCTCTCTCTCAGAAATAAATAAATATTTACAAAAATTTAAAGCATCGTATAATTTGCGAGATACGGCCAATGCAGTATGTAAAGGCAAATTTATATTAAATGTCGATTACTAGAAAGAAGAAAGTGTACAAAACAATGACTTCAGCCCTCACTTTAAGAAACTAACAAAAGAACAACAAATTAAACACAAAGAAAGAAGAAAAGCAATGACAATTCTACTCAAACCCTTTCAGACAATGAAAAGGGAGGAATGTTTTGCAACTCATTCTAGGAGTGCAGCACTACTTTGGTACCGAAGCCAGACAAACACATTACAAGAAAAGAAAACTACAGACAATTATTTCTCATTAACTTAGATGTGAAATTTCTAAACAAAATTTTACCAAATGGAATTCAATAGTATATAAAAAGAATAATAGTACACTGTGACCAAGTGGTTTACCCCAGGAATGGAAGGTTGCTTTAACATTTGAAAATCAATTACAACCTTTGTTGTACCATACAACAAACTATAAAAGAAACCATGTAATTATTTCAATAAACACAGAAAAAACATTTGATAAAAATACAACATTCCTTTCTCATATAAACTCTCAGCAAACTAGGAATACATGGGAGCCCCCTCAACCTGAGAAAGAGCAACTAAGAAAAAACATACAACTAACATGATACTTAATGGTGAAAGACTGAATGAATTTCCCCTAAGATCTGAAACAGGCAAGAATGCTTATTCATCATTTCTACTCAACATTGTACCAGAGGGTCTAGTCTGTGCAATTAGACAAGGAAAATAAATACAAGGGAAAAGATGAAGTAAAACTCGTTACTCACAGACGACATGATTGTAGAAAACCAATGGCATCTACATGAAGCTACTAGAAAAATAAATGAATTAAGCAACCGTGCATGATGTGAGACCAATGCACAAAAATCAATCGTATTTTTATATACTATCAAGGAACATTGGAAAATGGAATGAGAAAAACAATGCCATTTACAGTAACATCAAAAACATGCAGGGTTAGATTTGACTTAAGATTTGCAAGATTTGCCTAGCAAAAACTAGAAGAGAAAAATTAGAGAAGACCTAAATGTATGGAAAGATATACCTTGTACGTGGATTGGGAGTCTCCATATTTTTAATACTGTCAATTTCCCTTAAATTGATCTATAGTATAAGTGCCACAGTAATAAAATTCCAGGACTTCCTTTTTTTTTTTCCTCTTAGAAGTAGCCATTGACAAGTTGATTCTATGATTCATCCAGAGCGCAAAGTACCCAGAAAAATAACACCTTTGAAAAAGAATAAAGATAGAGGATTAGCATTACATGACTTCAAAACTTGTGTTAAGGTGTAGTAGTCAAGGCAGTGTGGTATTGGTATTGAGAGAGAAAAATGGGTCAATGTAACAAAACAGAGTTCAGGAATAGATCCACCTGGATTCAGACAACTAAGCTGTGATCATCTAGCTTTTCAGCAGGAAATGTAGAATATTTTTATGACCTTGAAATAGACAAAGATTTTATAGATAAGATACAAAATAAAATTGGTAAATTGGAATTCAGCCAAACTTCTTATCACCTTAAGCAAGAAAACATAAGCTTCCATACATGAAAGGTGTGGAGGAATAAAATATTTGTAATGTATATATCACAACGTTTTATCTAAAATATGTAAGGAACTCCTACAAAACAATAGAAAGCAAACACCCCGGTATAAAATGGTTAGTTTAAAAGACTTGCACATACACTTCTCCAGAAAGAGCAATAAAGATACTAATAAATACCTAACATCATTAGCCATTAAATCAATGCAAAAGCAAATAAATCAATAATGAAGTGTTATTTTATACTCATTGCAATGGCAAAAAGAAAAGACTAGTGATTCAAATATTTGAAAAATAATATACATTTCTAATATGTTTCTGATAGAAGTGGTCCAATCATATTGCGAAACAGTTTGGCAGTTTTTTATGAAGCTAGATATGTACTGACGGTTAACTCAATAATTCCACCCCTACGTCTTTATCCAAGAGACCTAAAAACATATGTCCATACAACATCTTTTATACAATATTTGTAATAGCTTTATTCTTAATAGCTAGAAAAAAAAACAAATATTCATCAACGGGAACATGGACAATTTGTAGATTATTCATATACAAATTAAAAGGAAGAAATCGTGAAAAACTCACCAACATGAAATGATCTAAAAAATATTGTATTGAGTGAATGAAGCCAGATGCAAAAACAAACAAACAAACAAACAAACAAACAAACCCATACTGTATTATTCCATTTTTCGAATTCCAAGGACAGGGAAAACTAATCCATAGTGATAGAACTTAGAAAATAGTCACCTTTGGAGGGTGGGAATTTGGAAAAGGAGTCCAGAGTACTTTGTCCAGCAATGGAAATGTTCTAGACTTTGGACGGAATTTCATGCTCGGCTATGATTGTCAAAAACGCCCACTGTGAGATCAGTGATAAATATTAAATTTTTAAAAAGAGCACTAGACTGCACTTTTGGTATAACTTTCTTTTGCTTTGTTGGCATATATGTGTGTATATATACACACACATATGTAAACATACATATGCAGACACATATCTAAACCTGAATATAATGTCCTGCAAAATTAAAATGTTTCCTTTCTGGGGCGCCTGGGTGACTGTTGGTTGAGCGTCCGACTTCGATTCAGGTCATGATCTCACAGTTCGTGGGTTCAAGCCCCTCTGTGCTGCCAGCTCAGAGCCTGGAGTCTGCTTCAGATTCTGTGTCTCTCTCTCTCTTTCTCTCTGCCCCTCCCCCACTCATGCTCTATCTCTCTGTCTCAGAAATAAATAAACGTTAACAAATTTTAAAAAATAAATAAAATGGTTCCTTTCTCCCAGATCAATTTCGTTAGTTAAGACAGGTGGGGATAGCACAGAGATGCCAGATACTTTGCTTTCGTAGTTAGCATCCAGGTACCCCTGAATAGAAAGTGATACTATATAGATAAATATGTTGCCCCCAGTAATATTAAGCACAGTGTTTTTCCCATAAGGAATAATGAGGAAACATATAGTGGAGATTACAGTGTCTGAAGCTAAGTTCATTTTACTTTAATGGCTGAGCTGTTGATTATTGTAACCCATAGTTGCCCAACACAAATGGCTTGGGAGTTAATTTTCTACTTTTGTTCTACTCCCACTTTCCTTCTTTTTGTTTTTTTTTTTTTTCTTTTTTGGCAGACCGATTAGACATTAAATAAGTCCAAAACACAAACCAAAAAAAGGAGTGTGTTTTTCTCAGACAAGAATCTCAATAAATTGCTCTTCTCTAGGTAGAAAACATTACTTTTTTCATTTTACTCTTTGCATTTTGTTTATAGGAAGTTAAAGGGAAAAAGAGAGAGACGGAGTTAGGGAGAGACAGAGAGAGAGAGAGAGAGAGGGACTGAGATTGAAAGAGGTTGGACCACATGCATCATCCCAAGCTCACTGAAGGAAGGGTGGTGGGGAAGGAACACTCTACATAGCAAGAAACATCCGGCTTTGGAAATATATTATCCTTTATAGCTAACACCGTGAGCCTCATCTAATATGTGCCTGCTCGTGATTCTTATTTTATCTATCTACCTATTTGTATTTTTATTCTAACTTTGTTGATGTTGAATATTTCCTGTAATCCTAATGACAATCCCACGGGGTTCTCTGACTTTCTCAAATACCGTCATGAATGTGAACTGCACCAAGAAAGCAGTATATAAAATTCTGCTTTTGATTTATGAGAGAGGGGAGTAGCTCCTGGAAGAGTCGTCACCATAACTTGTTATTTGAATATGTTTCTTGACGAAGCTCACTAAGCATTACCCTAAAGTTCTACAGAAAACCAAAGCAAACAACTCTCACCTCCGTGACACCAACAACAAAACATTTCTTCCTTACTGACACACTTTCAGTGCAAAGTTCTAGAATATGTTGCTGAAGTCCAGGGTCCAAATGAACCCCATTCCGTGTCTAGCCCTCACTTGTGCACAGACTGTTAAATTGTCTTCTTCACGTGTGGAATACGACTTTCACTCTGGTGTGATTTTCACTCTCTCCTTCTGTACACAATCAATTCACTCTGCAGACCCGTAAAAATAGCTGTTTCTTGCTCAGCTTGCAATAGAAAATGATGTGTTTGTACTTTCAGCAGTGCTGATATTGCGTGAGTAATGTCTGTATTTGATCATCTGGGTGCTTATTAGCAGAGGCAGAACATTCAAATTTGCTTTTAAAAATTTACACGGAGCAACTACCCTTTCATTAGAGGTGGGTGGGGAGAACGGGGAACACAGGAGACCCCGGTTTATCGCTTTACACGGTGAACTTTTTTGGAGGAGACCCAAAGTAAATTAGATGTTGCAGCTCAGAGAGTCCGTTCTTACGTCTTCGCTCGGCTAGCGGTTATGATGAAATACAGCTAACTCTCCATTACGAATATGCAAAAGCCACGGAGCATCTCAAACCTCGTTTCAGACCCTCCTTTTGATTTCGAGTACAGTTGATCCTTCTACCAAAACACCGACCAGCTTTCATTGTCCTTTTCTTCCTTTGTGGTCAGAGCGCGGGGGCTAATGAGGAGAAAATGGGAAGAAAGTACGAGGAGCCAAGGGACCGGTGAGGATAGACGAGTCCTGCACAGTGCACACCACTATCCGGTGCATAATCGGTCCCTGAGCATTTTAACTGAGGCTGGACTGAGGGCAGAGCTGGAACTTGAAAAAAAATAGGGCTGGTGTCTGCCTTTCAGCAGGAGAGCGTGTCGGGAAAAGCAGGGCTAAGTGACCACGAGGTCCGAAAAACGAAGGCTGGACTTGGGGAGTTTGCTACTTTGCCCTTTTGAGGAAAGAGGAAGGAAGCATGACGTGGAAAGACCACAGGCAAAAGAACAAAAGCAAATCAGGAAACCTAATTTTCACTTTAAGAGAAGAAGTGGTCTTAGTTTGTCTTTGTCATGAGTTTTGTTCCTTTTGTTGAAATCTAATGAGGAAACACGTACATAAAATGCATAATTTCCGGGGCGCCTGGATGGCTCAGTCGGTTAAGCTTCTGACCTCCGCTCAGGTCATGATCTCACGGTCTGTGAGTTTGAGCCCCACGTCGGGCTCTGTGCTGACAGCCCGGAGCCTGGAGCCTGCTTCAGACTGTGTCTCACTCTCTTTCTGCCCCTTTCCTGCTCACACCTGTCTGTCTGTCTGTCTGTCTCTCTCTCAAAAGTAAATAAACATTTAAAAAATAAATAAATAATAATTTCCTATTTACCAAATCCATAGGATGTTCGCTGAAAACTCATTTTGTCTCAGATCCCAGGAAATGATCAATGAATTTCTTTTATCTCTTACTTAACCCATCTCTCTAATTTCTATATTTCTAAGTGTGCGTCTACACTAAGTCAACAAATAAGAAAGGAAAATTTCACACTCTTAATGGTTTTCTCTTCATATAGTTTGCCAGGCAGCTTTTCTGATAGACATCTTCATGGACCAGAATACTTGTTAAGGAACAATTTATTAGTCATGGTTTTTATGCCTTACAGACATCGTCTTGGGTCTGTCTCTCGCTCTCAGTCTTTGCTCCCCGACCTGCGACGTCTTGGCAGAAATTTCAAAGCGAAAGGCGATGGGTTGAAACCTTGTACTTAAACCTTGCAGAAAAGTCCTATCTTTGGGAATAGAGTCATCGGGCCCTTCTTGAATCACAAACTGCGGCTAGGGACACATGCCTAAAGAATTTGCGTAAAGAAGTGCTGTAGAGGCACAAGGGGAACTCCAAGGAAACGAAGCAAATCCCAAGGAATGAATGAAGGAGATTCATTCAGTAGGAGAAATCAACAAGAGAAGCCACCCAGGTTTACATTGTGTTTGCACTTATCCTGAAACTAAGAGATAAGAGTCATAACAATTACTTTTGTTGTTTGATCGCCTCAAACCATTTTAGTGTCCCTATTTGTCTTGACACAAACAACCTTATTTTTAGGTGTAGTGCCAGATTGGCTGAGAAAGGGCATTTTTGGACAAAAGTTGTCCTAAGTATTACTTGAGACCTTGCTTAGCAGCCTGGTTACAATGGCACAGCTGGGATGTCAGCTCAGGCACGTCACCGCCCTCCCTCCCCGCTCTCTTTATACTGCGATGCTCTCCAACGTGTACTCCAGATTTCTCAACTTCAAAGTTGCCGCCCTCCAAAATTTCAAACATGACAGAGGCAAGATAAAAACAACCCCAGTGCCTCAACACTACTGTGATATGGTATGGGACCGGCCCCTCTATCGTTTAATCCATCGTTTGTCACAGCCTGTATCCTATGCTTTCTCAGCTCACAAAAACGAAACTGGGGCAAGCGGTGCTGAACACAGAACTGGACCGCAGCGTGAAGGCCGTAGGGAAGCTGGCACCGTCTGAATTAAAAGGGGCAGGGGCACCTGGGTGGCTCAGTCCGTGAAGCGTCCGACTCTTGATTCCGGCTCAGGTTATGATCTCATGGTTTGTGGGTTCGAGACCCACGTCGGGCTCCGTGCTGACGGCACAGAGCCTGCTTGGGATCCTCTGTCTCCCTCTCTCTCTGCTCCTCCCCCGCTCACTCTCTCTGTCTTTCAAAAATAAATAAAAATTAAAAAAAAAAATCCCCTGGCAAAAAAAGGAGAAATACTTCTAGGCAAAATGAGACTTAGAGTTGGAAAACCTTCGTGGCTCCTTCTGTCACCTTCTGAATACTCAGGGATGATAGATTCGAATGTTTGGTCTTCCTACCTGACTCGCTTCCTGATTTGTACTAAATAGAGTAGAACTTACAGTCCAAGCTCTGAGTGGGAATTAACGGTTTTGTGGGGGTTTTCTTGTGTGCGTGTTTTGGGTGTGTGGGTTTTTTTTTTTTTTATGTGTGTGTTTTTTTCTAACGGCCACATCTTTGTGCAGACTCTTGGCATTTCTTCGTAGACGAGAAAAAAGATGCTGCAGTGGAAAAATAAAGAGAAGGGCAGGAGGGGTTTGCTGGGCTCGGAAGTTTCGAGGAGAGAAAATAATGCAACTGTCTTCGTAAATGTGTGTTAACACTAATCATTTAGAGCGCAGTTTCACAAAGATTAGCTGGGATTTGTTGTAAGCCTCTCTCGGTAGAGGAGCCATTTATGCTGTTTGCCTATGGGAACAGCTGCTATTTAGTTACTTGATGAGAGAATCACACCCTCCTTGCCCTTCTTCCGGGGGCTCTGAAACTACCGTGCTGGGGTGCTGGAATCAGAGCCCGGTTCTTTATATTTTATTCAAGCCAGTTTAGTGCCCAGACAAGGTCTTTAAAACACGGCATGGCTATAGCAACGCCATTCATCTTTTGTCTGGAAAAGAGACTTGGCAGGTGGGTGGGGCCCCCACTGGTGTTGAAATGGAGGTTCCTGTCGTTGCAAATGAGAAGAGGTCATCGCACCTCTGGAGCGCATCCTGACCCACTTGGCTAAACTCTCCAGATGTTCCTGGCTCCCTGGCACACCTGTCTGGTGTCCACGGTGCTTTCCAGGAGGTCCGAACAGAAATCCGAATGGACCAGACGCTCAGTGTCTACAGAAGGTCCTCTGTGGACTTATCCTCATCGAAATGCCAGCGGAACACCCGTGGAGAGTCACGGGCCACCGGGAGCCAAGGCACACGCCTCGGCGCAGAAGAAGCCCATCGCAAGGGTCACCGGTCCTTCGGTGGGAATGTTAACGCTTCAGAGTCTGGGGCTGATTCTCAATTATCTAGATTTTCAGGTTGAAGATTCCTGGGTGTCAGAGGGTAACTATTCCCAAAATAACCAAGAATGAATGTGAACTTCACTTCATCCCTCCTCCCAAAAACTTAAAAATCCCAAACTTGTTGCATTAGGATAAATCATGCGGAAACATTCCAGCTGTTCATTACTTTGTGAACGCATTCAGCATCCCTCCCCCCACCCACTTTTTTTTTTTTTTACTTCGTTTTTTTGAGAGTAGTTGTAAAAGGCTGTATCTGGGATCTGGTGTTATCTGTCTATAATTCCCTCTAGAATCTTTCTTGTCTTCTGCCCTCCTCATTAAAAAAACAAAAACAAAAACAAGTAATATTTGATTCAATCAAGTTTCCCAAACCCTTAGGAATCCCAGAGAAAATTCAAATTGCATTTTCAAAAAGCATGTGGCATCCACGTTGCTGAGAGAAGGGGCACGTTGTTAGTTTGAGGAGACACAACAGTGCAAGGTGAAGTACAGAGGCTTTAAGACCAGACCCGGTTCACGTCCAGCTTGGTTCAAATCTGTGACCTTGAACAAGTTATTTACTTTTTGAAGGCTTATTTTATTCAGCTTTCAAAGAGAGAGGGGAGAGACATAATACTCAGCTATGAGGGTTGTAAAAGTGAAATAAACTAATATGTATAACATGTAATGCATAAAATATATAATGTGTTTGGCCCGTCGTGGGAGGTCACCACATGTCAGCAGCCCTTCCGGGAGATCGCTGGCTCTAGATTGTTGGGGATACGCCCAGTCAAGTCTTGAGCTATTTTTTATTTCTGGTAGCTTTATTGTTCTTTAGTGTATATCTTGCTTAACAACGTGGGATATGCCAGAAAAGGAAGTGGAGCTGTGCCGGATTTGGGGAACCACAGCTCTGACGCATCGGCACCATGGAGGCCGTCCCTGAGCCACCTCTCCCCCCAGCCGACCTCCAGGAAGCCCAGCAGCTGCCAAAAGCTGACTGGACATCACCAATTTGGACAAAAGCAGAATCGTGTGGTTTTAGAGCTGGAAGGTATCTCAGAGGTCATCCAGACCGGGGGCTTTCAGATTCCATCGTCACACACACTGACACCCCCACCAGAAGTACTCACAGACGTCGCTGCGCAAGTTATAGACGTACATAACTGAAGCGAAACTACTGAGATACTTCCTTTGACTGTGGACAACATGCGCCCATGTGTCCTATTTCACTTTAACATAACGTCTGTCCGTGCCACTAAATTGACCGCGTGGCGGTGATTTGAGCCGCACCAACAGACCCAGATTGAAGACAAAGAGATGGAAATCTAGAACTTTCCTTTTTTGATTTCATATTTCTAAAGGGGTCCTCTTAAATGAAATCTCTGTGGTCTATTTTTACTGCTTACACATAAATATTGTCCCCGAAGGGCTGCAGAGTTTAAATCTACGTGTTCTTTGTCGCGCACTGATTGGCAAAATTCGTGAGGCCCAACAGGACACACATAAGATGCTCTCGTAAAAATTATTCATGCTGTCGGTCCAGAACCTCCACATTAGTCCTTGGTCTCTGACATGTCACCAAGGCTACAGTGTCCCCTGACTTGTGACAAACACAAGGATATAACAGGTCTGAATTATGTTCTCTTGATAGACCATTTGGCAACATCCTGAAAATGACTTCACGCTTTCATTGTTCCTATAACCCCCCTGGTTTGCTGGTTGAAATAAGATGGGTTGAATGGAATGAATGCTGCCGCAGCTGTTGCCAACATCGTGCCAGCTTCTGGTAATTCCTGAGCTCCTGCCTCTGCCCGGAGACTTGCCTGTTTCTGCCCCAGCTTGGAGTTCTTCTCAGCTTTCCTTTGAAAGTTGCCTCGTGGCAATAACAAAATTTTTAGCCCCAGGGAATCGGAAACGCCACGTCAAGTAGCTGTCAGAAGCAAGAAAGATCACTGAAACATCGGTTTATTTTTAAAAATCCATGTGACTGCTGGATTCTACTCTACATATAGCTTGAAATTAAGTATTAGTCAAATGGCTTTATGTGTCTTTCTTTTTGTCTCATTCTTTTCTCTTATTGGGTTATGCCGTGGGTGTCCTTGTCCCTGACACTCTGGCGAATTCTAGAAAAACAGACACCTCGTGTTGAGAAGTGAGGCAAGAGCCCGGGCTGTTGACTCACAAGGGTCTGGGTTCAAATCCCACTTCCGTTATTGACCAGCTCTGTGAACTAAGGGAAGAACTTTATTTATCAAATCTTCAGTTTCCTCATAACCAAGGCTAACGATAGTGTTGTGAGAACTGAGGGGGGAAAACGTGAAGTGTGCGGTATTTTAAATGTAGACAATAAATGAATGTTGATCTTTTCCCTTCTTCCTTGTCTTTTTATTTATTTATTTTGAGAAAGACAGAGACAGCGTGAGTGTGGGAGGGGCAGAGAGAGGGAGAGAGAGAGAGAGAGTCCCAGGCAGGCTCCACACTGTCAGCACAGAGCCCAGTGCAGGGCTTGAACTCACGAAACATGAAATCATGACCTGAGCTGAAACCAGGAGTCAGATGCTAAACTGACTGAGCCCCCCAGGCGCCCCCCCTCTTCCTTTTCTATAGTGAACTAAGAACTGTGAAAAGTGATCTAGTCCGGCTGTTTTTGTTTTTAAATGAATCCAGTTGTTAGATGTTCTAGATATAAAGTAGCAAATTATTTTTGTAGTTTATAATCCACCGATCTTGTAAGTATATGTTGTTATAAACTGTGATTTCCCATGACTCTCCTTATACTAATATCACCGTGTAAGGAAAACCGACTAATGGGATAGAATTGACAGGCTCATCACTGGTGATATAAACGTGGATTTCAAACACACGCTTAATTTTTCTGGGTAATAATTATTGGGTCAAATAATCCCTAAGAATAGATACGTTTAATTGTTCAGATTTAATAATTATTACCCATCAAAATTCCAACTGTGCTTTTGACACTCGCATCTCTACAAGGTGATAGCACATCAATTCCGGCCTCACTGGCAAGGCAAGCCACCAACTTGTCTCTTATCACAACGGCCTCTTACCTGTGGAGTGATCCCGCTGCCTGCCTCGTCAAAAGATCGTGGAGAAGAAATATTGTACCCGTGTCCCCAGCTGGATTGGCTCATTGACTGCGACTTTTTGAAAAGTCTCCACGAAAGAAAACTCTTTGTTTCTTTTCATGTCAATCACATTCATCTGTATTCTGCTTCTGAGAATAGTAAGTCATTCGGGGTCAAAGAAGGATGCACAAAGAAGGCTTTTTTTTTTTTTGGCCCCAGATACACACATTTTCTCTTGCCACTTCCGATGTCACGGAGACCAAAGAACATGACCACAGCCTGTACTCATGTATCACTACAGATGCCTCCACTCATGCTCTCCGCTGTGTCCCCACTGACCAAAACAAGCAGGAATATTTGAAAGAAGAAGTGAAGGCTCTTTAAGTTTTTCCAAGCTTATCTTTTTTTTTTTTTTTTTTTTTAGGCTTCTCTAGAGTTCTCATATGTTCTTTGCAGTTGACCAAGTGCTGATTTAATTTGTAGGATAGGATCAAATGATGTTGGTGCGAGGTCCATTAATTAGTCAGTGTTGAAAATTCCTGTTAGAGAAGAAGAACTAATAAAGAAAAGTCACTCCTCTTTGGTGCTCATATATGGGGATGACTTTTGTGGCTATAAAGGGGACCCAAGACTGTAGATACTGCAAATCTAAACATCTCAGAAAGTCCAGAGGCAAGCTAAGAGTATGGAGCCTAAAGGAAAACAACGATCTAAGGAATCTTCTCAAGAACATAATCAAGGTTGGGCAAGTGAAATGAAGGAACACTTCAAGTACATAGCGTTCATATTGTTTTCAAACCCTGCTCTCTCCTCTGCAGATTTGTTCTAGAATTTTAGATAGAGATGCCTCTGGAAAAATAAAAGAAAACAGAGAAAATTTAAAAAGGAACAAAGAATCCCACAAGTCTCTACCAAGATATTGGGAACTCAAGGAGCCCCAGAGGAGTGGAGGGAAAGGGCATTTCTCCTCTTCAGGGAGAGGACTGGGGAAGCCTGGTAGAGGGCAGTAGAATGCACGTGCTGCACATGGGGGACACAGCAGCCAGACGGAAGTGCAGCAAGCCGGGCCACGAGAGACCGCTGATGGGGCTGGACAACCCTGCCTTAATGTCGGGAGTGAGACAGAAGAGAGTGGGAAGCAGAGAACTGGCGTCTTTCATGCAGGTGCTCCTGAAGGAGAAAAGGTTATACCCAGAAACTTGCAAAATGCCAAGCCAGGTCCTTACATTCAAGATGACTTTGCACAGAGAAAACCCAAGACTCTCTGAAACCACGAATGTCTGAAACCTGATTCAGTGGGCAGGTGTGCATCCTGGCCCCAGCTGGTTCTCTTTTCTTTTCTTTTCATTTTTTTTCTTTTTTTTTTTTCTGTATTTTGAGATACAGAGAGAGTATGAGCAGGGGAGAGACAAAAAGAGAAAGAATCCCATGCAGCTTCCCCACTGTCAGCACAGAGCCCCATGTAGGGCTCGAAGTCATGAACCATGAGATCATGACCTGAGTTGAAACCAAGAGTTAGATGCTTAACCTACTGAGCCACCCAGGCGCCCCCCCCCCAACCCCCCAGCTGGGTCTTAATAAGTATTTTATTCCTCCTCTCTTGCCTGTGGCCGAGGATCATGCTTATCACTCTCTCTGCCACAAAGAGCTTTTCCTTGCTGGATTCTTCTCTGCCCAGACTACTGAAAAACCGAACTTGGCACCCACCTTCCCCTCTGTCTTTAAAGCTGGGCCTGCCCCTGCTTTTGATTTTTAGGAACTTTTACTGTCGGCAAATACAACAAAATCAGGCAGCAATAAGCAGAAAACAACAAGCACCAGCCCAGTTATGAAGGTCTCAGAAATCTCAGTGCAGAAACTGTGAATGAGTCCTTCGTCTTTACTGAGATACCCCGGCTGCAAACTCGCCTTTCTCAAACCATAGTCTGTCACCCCCTTTGTCATCCTTTCTAAAAAAAATTAAGTTTTATTTATTTAGTTAGAGAGAGAGAGCGAGCACAGGTGGGGGAGGAGCGCAGAAGAAGGAGAGACAGAATCCTAAGCAGGCTCAGCACCATCAGCGCAGAGCCCAACGCGGGGCTCAAACTCAGGAACTGGGAGATCATGACCTGAGCAGGGATCAAGGGTGGGACACTTGATGGACTGCGCCACCCAGGTTTTTATGTTACTTTGGGTCCTCTGGGAAAAAGACACTAAGACAGGATTTGAAATGTAAGAGATCTCTGGAGACGAGTATAAAGGGCAGAGGGAACAGGACTAAGGGCAAGCTTCCCGACCGTGATGCAGGTGCAGCGTCTGTGGAAGAGGGAGAAGGATTGCACAGAAAGAGCCTCCCGTAGCCGTCGGCTCCACGGACGTCTTGGCCAGGCCACCACCGTCCCTGCAGCACAGCGCGCACGTTGGAGGAGTCCTGCACCAGATGGAGAGGCCGCCGACTCTGGCGGCCTGCTCCCTCCCACCCCACCGTGCGCACTCACTGGCTGGCAGCCGCCTGGCGGGAGCCGATCCTGAAGGTGCAGCCACGGAACCGTCCACTGGCTGCACTCTTACCGGGACAAGGGAGCAGCTCCCCCTCCCCCCCCCCCCCCCCCAGGGGCTGGAAGAGCCCATCTTGCCACCTCCCAGATCCACCACGCGTATCCTGGGAGCAGCTCGTGAGCCTCGGCCTTTCCCACTGCTATTAACAGGCCGAGAGCTGGGATTGCCTCTACCCTCAACCCTGACCTGTGAGAACAGTTAGGGCTGGACTTCTTAGTGATGCTGGTGCCCCTTCTGATGGCCTTGGGGGATGAGGTGTCCTCTGGGCCCTCCTGGGGAACATTCGGTTCTGGCTGGCATGGTATATCCACTCCAGGTGCCCACATGCTCAGGCTTCTTATTCCTTCCTGTGCTGCCTGCTGCGACAGCTCAGACATCTCATTCATGCTCAACATGGCCGACAGCACTTTCTCTAGGCTTCTGAGAGCCATAAGTCCTCGACATCCTTGCCAGAGTATTGTATCTGCCGTCCCAGGGAAGTGCTTCCAAATCAATAAATGTTTGCTTCTCCAGTTTTATATTCTGGTTCCTTTGACCACCAACCTGTAAAGTTCAACCATGGCTCCTACTAATTACCTTCTTTGAGATGCAGTCTCTTTCTTCTCTTACAAACCTAAGCCGTCCTCCAGCAGGATTATGCTGGGGTTTATCCTTAATGATCAGTCACGGCAACCAGAAGAGGAGGTCCTGGGTGGACACCTGTTGCTTCATAGGAACAGAGGCCTTCCCCCAGAAGGTCAGTGTCTTCCCCCACATGGGAAATGCTAACTCTGACAAGGGAGTGGCACCTTTTAGAACCTGAGAGTACAGGTAAGTCTGCAGAGCAGTAATCATCAAGGCATCCACTCAACCCTATCCCGTGTTTCAGGGGCCCTGGTTTCCCAACCAGGACTCTGACCTTGGCATACCAGCCTTGCTCACATCTCTAACTATTAAACACTGCAACTCAGTGGTGTCTGTTTTCCTACTGCACAAAATAAGGACCTCTCTGCGAGCTAACTACAAAGTCCCCCAGTTCTCATACTTCATCTCTAACTGTTTGTTAATGGACCTCATAATCTCATTATCTCCACATTACAATGCAGTGCAACTGAGCAATGGCCGGCCAACTCCACTACCCTTATGAATATATGAACTATTTCTTCCACACCTTTCAAGTACCTGAATCATTTTCCCAGGTTACCCTGGCGTAGCCTTGACCAACTGGGACACCATCTTGGGCTCATGAGACTATCTATATTCCACCCGACATGCTGAATGAGGCCCTTCTTAGCAGCTGGATACCGAGTGATCCACACCCCAATCCTGTGTTACCACTTCCAGGGCTGGCTGAGTCATTTGGAGCCTTCTGGGAAGCAGTTGCCAAGCCTGAATTAAAAGTGCAAGGGACTTTGAGGGAGGGCCACCTGTGAAGTGTAAAGTCAGGGTAAAGAGAGGTGGGCAAGAGGAGCTTCAGACCAGAATGCCCCCACCTCGTGAGAGAGCAAGAGAATGATGGGAGATTGAGTTGAAAGAGCCTCAGACTGGAATGCAGCTCTGAGGAAGTCTCGGCCAAGCTGATGCGGGGCTCGCCTAGTAGAACAGGTCTACATTGGCATACGTGGCCTGACTCGAATGTTCCTGACCTGCTCAGACACGGGGTCAAATATGCCTGTGAGGAGGAGGAAAGCCGGTAAATGCAAATAAAAAGGGCCAGGCGGATGTCTGAGGCCGGATACTCCCCTTGCATGCTTTTGGCTTCTGCAATCTTGCTTGCCTCTTGCAGCAGCCAGCAGCCAGGAACCGGAAGCTTCACTCTACTAGTCCCGCCCAACCCGGAAGCACGTGTGTATAAAAAGACCAGTAAAACCCGAGCCGGATGCTCAGCTTTTGGAGGTGACTCTACCCTGCTAGGCCGGCGCCGGTGCGAAATGAACAGTCTTTTCCGATTCCCCAAGTGCTTGTCGCTCGTCTCTTCCTGGGCGCTGAGTATTTGAAGTTGCACCCGGAAGAATGTGACCTCCACGTGAATCCTGCAGCAGTTCCCAAAGGGGTGACCCTGGAGGGTATCGCCTAGCTCTACTCACAGCACGTTTGCATTTCGAGGGGGTTCTGAGCGGTTCACCTGCACGGCTGCCAAAGACGTGCAGAAGTCTCTCAGAGTCACTAGGGGCCACCCCATCTAATCCCCCCTTGATAAAATCCAATCTCCTCAGATTGTCTGCATTAGATTGAAGTTGGCATTTCTGTAAGGTCTGGAGAATTCCCAGTGCCTTCAAGAATCTGCTTCCTAATCTCTTTTACTAATGAGGACATCCTATCCTCAACCCCCCAAGGCTCCTCCTGGTTGCCCGCTACCAACCTGGTACAGGTGTGTTGACTGGGCGGGAAGCTCTCCTAGGTGCTTGCTCCTAGAAGTCAGACAGAGCTAGGCTTGCATACTAGTGGTGTGATGTAATCCTCAGAAAAATACAGAACCTGTGTCACCACAGATTTGCCATTGGTAATATGTGGACTATCATCCCTACCTCAGAAAGCTGTATTAGGTTAAATAATATGACATCTGGAAAGTGCCTACCCCAGTGCCGGGCACACAGCAGCCCTTTAAATGTTGGTTTTCAGTGCCTTCCTTGCTCAGCTTGCCTGAAAAATATTCCTCTGGTCCACTGTTGTTATTGTTGTTGTTGTTGTTGTTGTTGATTATTTTTTTTTCCATGGGGCGCCTGGGTGGCTCAGTCGGTTAAGTGTCCAACTTTGGTTCAGGTCGTGATCTCACAGTTCATGGGTTCAAGCCCCATGTTGGGCTCTATGCTGACCGCTCAGATCCTGGAGCCTGCTTCGGATTCTGTGTCTCCCTCTCTCCTCCCCTGCTCTGTCTCTCTCTCAAAAATAAATAAACATTAATTTTTTTTTAAAATTTTTTCATGTTTATTTATTTTAAGAGAGAGAGAGAGTAGGATAGAGAGAATCACAAGCAGACTCCATACTGTCAGCACAGAGCCCAACTCAGGGCTCAATCTCATGAACCCATGAGATCAGGACCTGAGCCAAAATCAAGAGTCATCTGCTTAACCGATGGAATCACCCAGGCGTCCCGGCTGGCCCGTTGTTAAATCTAACTCTACCTTTTTGTGTGGAAGCTTCCTCATCCAACTTCCAAAGGTAATGCCTATAATTATTGGCTTTACATTAGCCCCCTTCAAAATTCCTAGTTAAATTCTGCCTTTTCCTGTTTAAAAGCTACTTTCTGTGTTTAGCCTATTTCCACATTTCTGTTCTATCCATGAGGGATATTTCTTGAGTGCAGCTCATCATTGTTGATATTACATTCCTGTGGGAGACTGAACCCACATGATTTAGGTCACCAGCTTGGCCATATTCTCTCAGATCGCTCACTGTAGTTAGTATCCACCTCAGCCCGCCCGTCTTCCGACCTCCTGAATCGATGCACGGTGTCGTGATGTTAGAACACTTGAAACTTGCCGAAATTACAACAGACTTTTTATTTATTATTTTCTAAGGAAACAGTGTTGTTCCTTTGCTCATTACTCCTCATGCTTAGCACTCAAAATACACATGTTCTGGGCATATGCCGCCACAAATACACAGACATACTGACTTTAAAAGAGGCATATTTTTGCACTCCTTGACATCTGCTTATGTTGGTTAAACACACAACCCTTCTGTGTGTGTTTCAACATGGTCAGAAAACACACTTGAATGTGTCAGAGCCTGTGTGCTCCTTAATAACTGATGGAAATCGTTGCAAGCACAAGACAGCACCAGTTAGGTCATTTAGGGACTCCGGCTGGAGTGAATGGGGAAGGGTTGGGCGGAAGAGGCCAGCCCTTATTGGGGTGTGGGTGGCAGACAGACAGAGTCATCGTTTCTCATATCCCCAGCCACCCTCGTTTCTCTTTCTGTCCCTTTTTATTCCTTAAGAAAAATCAGATCAATTTTCCATTCAAGACTCAAGCACATTAAGAAAAATCAGGACAGCTTCTCATTGTGGGTAGATGGAGGCATGAAAGGAAAAGGATCCTTTTCCACTCTGCTCTGCCAGTTCGCCACCGGTCCACAAGCTAACACGGCTGCTGTGGTTACGTACACTTGAGCGGGGAGGCGTAGCTCACGCGTTACGTATTCTGATTTGGGAGCACCTCCATTTACAGCTGTCATATATGGCATCACCGCTGGCTTTCACACACAGAGAGCGGCACAATTTTCTTCCATTTTTTTCATTTGCATGTTGAGATTCTATTCACAACCAACAGCCATTTACATACATATATTCAAATGGTCCTTGGATTCTCTTCACGGCGCTGCATTTTACGAGCAGGCCATCTTCATTCATGTTTTATTGCAGAAAGATTACCATTACTATTAGGCATTTTGAAATATGAGCAACGATGACTTACAAAACAGCAAGAATTAAACAACCGAAAGCACACAAAAACAACCCATCAAATTCAGATGCCCGGAAGTGTGGCTGGAAGGTTACGGCTCCTATCCAAACGAGACCTTTTAGTCATGATTGCATTGCCTTTCATGCTGTAAATGACAGTCCTCCAGCAGGGCTCCACTCCTCTGATCAGCCTCACATCCTCTCTGTAATTGGCTGCCCACGAAACCTTCCTCACAGACGGCCTTGTTAGCACATGGGGAAAGAATGGTACAGGCAACACATCAAAAGGTTGAATATGGAAAGAGAATGAAAAACCCACACAGCCTGCTGCATCCTGGTAATTGGAGAGCGGGAGAATCTTTGTGTGTGCGTATGTGTGTATACACAGCCACAGCAGCCCCTACGTTGAGGATTGCCAAATGGAGAGAAAATAATCAGGTGGGAGAATACAGATACTGTGGGACAAAAGCAGTTGAGTGAATGCACACTGGCAAAGAGCACGCATTTCGCAGAATAACTTCCCAGTCTTTAGATGAAATCTGCTGCTGCGGCTACCGAACACCTGTGCAATTGTCTCCCGATAACAGATAACAGTGATCAATGGATTTGATCACTGCAGTCCAGGGGCTCTGAGGCTGTGACTTCTGCCTTTCCTTTGACGTGAAAAGCGTGGCGGAGAATAAAAGCATTTGCCGTTGGAACTCCCATTTGCAACTGGCTGAAAGCACAGGAGAGTGTAAAGAAAAGTGCTCTTGGAGCCGAGGAGAACTGGGTTTGATCCCAGGTTTGTTGATTCTTGGCTGCATCACGTTGGGGAAAACTGTCAACCTTCCAACCATCACTTGGCTCAGCCATTAATTGGAGATAATAATCTCTACTTCACGGAGTTTTCTGGGGATTGAATAACTTGACAGCCACCGTGGAGGATCATACCCGTCTCTTAATAGACACTCAGTTCGTTGTAGCCGTAGTTATTGCTATTTCTGTTTGTTGTGAATAAAGCACTTTATAGGAACTAAAAAGAGTGAAGACTCCCTTTGGCCTGACCTTGGGGCTGACTTCGGCATGGCTGAATAGTTGGTGATAGCCTTCCTGTCCCCACTTTTTTTTAACTTTATTTATTTAGAGTTGGTGGGGAGGAGGAGAGAGAGAGAGGGAGACAGAGAATCCCAAGCAGGCACCACACTTTCAGTGCAGAGCCCGATGCGGGGCTCAATCCCATGAACCGTGAGATCATGACCTGAGCCAAAATCAAGAGTCAGACATTCAACCGACTGAGCCCCCCAGGTGCCCCCTGTCCCCTTTATAAGGAGAAGAGGAAGAAATGTCTTCCCAGTGTGAACCAGAAGCACTGAACGTCGGGAAGAAATCTCACCCCTACAAAGTACACTCCATCAACATGGGTGTATCTCTTGCTCAGTCTGCTTATGAGATTCTCTTCCCCTGACCCTGCCCTCATCTCAGAGACATGCTCTGTTCACCCACAGAGTTTTATGAAATGTTATATCCTCCCTTTATAAAGAGCACAGACATTATGACCAGTGTCCTTCCACTATAAGAATTGTCTTCCGTTTCCTCTTTGAAGTAGAAGTTGCGGGCTACCCAGATTAGCCCCTTGGTGACCACGGCATTGATTCCCTCTGTTTCCAAGATTGTCTGCCGCAGTGGCTCACAGCTGAGTCTTTCCCTGGGAATTTCAGCCAATCGGCACTGGCTCACCCAGGTTTGTGTCCCTTCCACGTGGCAGTCTTTATCCAGTGGGTATGCTCGCATGGATGCGAGTATAAACCGTCGGCCCTCTCGCCTCAATTAGCGAAAACTTTGAATGGTCCGTCCCAGGTCCGGAAGTCCCCGTGAAATCAGACGATCCTCTGGGACTTCATTACAGTCTAATTTCTCCTCCTGCTCTCATCCTTCTCGATAAGAGTTGCTCCTGAGAACACCCCAGTGTCAGGGTCCTCTGTGAAGCAGATGCCGAACCAGAATTCGATATCCAAATATGTGTTCTGGGAAAATGCTTATGAAAGACACCAGGGTAAGCAGGAATGAGCAGTGGAGACTTCAGACGACACCACAAGGGGGACCTACAAGGGGGAGAAGAACACAGGTGGGGTTGCATAAGAAAAGTCTCTGAAAAAGCCTTAGCCTGGCTGATAAGGGGTCCCAGAGCAATGACTGACCATTAGAAGAGTCCTGAGTTGGCCAGAAACATCCTGTCTCTAGGACGCTTGCCATGGAGAAGCCCAAGGAGACCATGGTCACTGTGTAAATGCTGGCAAAACCCAAAAACTGAAGATGTGGTATCTAGAATCTCTCGGTCAACCTTTTTCTTATGGCAGGTTGTTTTGTGGGCAGATCTGAGTGACACATCCCCATGGCCACCAGAGGTCCTTGACTACCTTCCTGCAGTGAAAATCTCCACCTCGTAGCCATTTTGGGGGGAATCTGACATAAGACAGTTGACATCAGGAGTGTTCTGAGGAAGCAGATCCTGAGACGGGATTGCAATGCTGGGTTACGTGTGGGCTGGCTGCTCACGGAGACCCCATGGCTGGGGGTGGGTAGAGTGCTCACAGCCTGTCAAGCGGCACTATGCCGCTGTTAATTTTCCTCTGATGGTTAAAGGCGGGGATAGGGAGGCTGGGACATTGATGAAGGGAGCGCAATGGCAGGTGCAGTATCTCAGGCCTTGGAGAGGACGGAGCAATAGTATTATAGAGACAAAGGAATCAGAGGACTGTTGCTGACACAATTTTGCAGGGAGAAAGACAATGAAAGGTTGAGAATGATTAATCACCAATTAAAGGTAAAGTGTGCAAGTCAGTGGAACTCTCCAAGCCAGCACTGAAAGAGGCTCTTATCTCCTGTAGCCAGAGGGCAGAACAGGGCAAAGATCAGTCCCAGGACTTAATTAGAAGGATAACAAAGCTCCAGAAATGGTTAAATTCGCAACTCCGGGAAAGCTGTTTCCCCAAGGTCAGGGCCCTCGTTGGTGGAAGAGTAAACTATAAGTATCTAAATCAATACACTCAAATATATTAAAATCCCAGATGCTTATGAAATCTTGGGGCCTGCAGAAGTGACCCACTCATCCCTATTAAACACCACAGCTACCTTCTTTGCTGAAGACAATGAGGAAACTTCTGAATGCCCTGCAGGACAGCATTCAGCCGGGTTAACGTCTCCGCTCCTCTCTTTTCCTGGCCACTGCACCAGAAATCAGGGCCAAGTCATTATATAACATGCTGGGAAGTGCCGGGCTTGGGTAGGAAGGAACAAACTATACTTGGAAAGAATCATAGGACCTCATCTTCATATACTGGCAACTGCTAGGAGAGTATCGTGGAACTGAATCCTGGAGGTTCTAGATAACAGGGTTAGAACATAAAATTTGCTGGGGGAGAGTTTAATACTGGAGTACTTTCAAAGAACCGGAAATAGTTGGCCAGGCTAGAGTCTGGGGATAGAGATGGGCAGATATAAAAATGGAGGAAGAAGAAAAGACACGGAGGGCTTCATAGGCCATGCTGAGAACTTTGGACTTGATTCTCCTTCATGGGGTTGCTTTGAATTTTATACTGTTATATTTTAAGCTATTTCAATAACTAATAAAAGAAGGAAGCTCTTTCAAATGTGTAAGAAATTACACACTGGGCACGGCCAATACAATTAACTTCTCCTGTCATTTCTATTTAACCGAAAAACGATCTGAGATTGCAGAAGTAGCCAGTAAAAACATGTTCCTAATTCCAAGTATTTATTGGTGCAAGTTGGGGTTTATTTTAATTTCTCTAAATTCTAAACCAAACACAGAAATAAAACCGGACACGGAGGCTGATGTAAGACTAACATTTTATACAAAAACCCAATTTCAAATTTTGGTAGTAATCTTCACGTTCTCATTGACTGAAGTTAATATCAACTGGTTGGGATTCATAAAATAAATTATTGTAATATAATACTGTTGGACCCATCTACTTAATACTTTGAGGAACTTATTTGTTTGTTTATTTATTTATGTATTTTTTTTTTAATGTAAACTCTACCCCCAGTGTGGGGCTCGGATTCAGGACCCTGAGATCAAGAGTTGCATCCTCTATCGACTGAGCCAGCCAGGCGGCCCAATACTCTGAGGGAGTACTTTGTTTCCAAATAGTGTCTCACGTGCATAAAGTATGAGTTGAAAATCTCAAGCATAGGTAATGGTGAGCTGACAAAGGATTTAAGAGGGACATGGTGATATATTTGAAAACGCACAATCATCCTGATGGTGAAGTCAGAAAAGGAGAGAGTTGAGCCTGAAGCAGTTACTATAATCCGGGGAAAAGCTGGTCCTATGACTGTAAAAGTCATGCTGAGACTGGGGAGGAGAGAGGGGAGAACCAGGTGGCAGGCATTGAGGCATAGAATCCGTCACGCAGGGGTGCTGTTCAGGGACAGAGGATGACGGAGGGATGGGGGTGGTGGCTTCCATGACTGGGTGAAACTGACAGCTTGCTCATCTTTGACTTGACCTGTAAGCTGGGCACAGTAGCCCCCACATGAAAAACGTTCAGTAAATACTTTCTGAAGGGTTGAAACACATGCCAATTAACAGTGCTTTGGTTGGCTCATGATACTTTGAGAAGTCCTTTCCAGTAGACTTTTATGATCCCACACAGATTGTCCCCTTTTCTCTTAAAGGGGTTTGTCAAAAATAAGAACCACGTCTCATGCCTGCAGTTTTCCTGATAGTGGTTTCTTCTGAATCAAAGAATGCCTTCTACCAAGAAATCCTTTTTACATTGTAATTTGGAGAGTATCTAAATGGAAAATCCTCTTTTGCCCCCAATCTGTGAGGTAGCGCTTCTAGTCCTGCATTTGGTAGGCAATAGAAACGCTTTAACCAAAGCTCCAAAAAACTTCGTTGTGCTCTTCTATGTATTTGAAATATTTAAGGAAAGATATTTAGTTTTGAAGCAATTACAGATTCACAGGAAGTTGCAAAGAAATGTACAGGGAGTCTCAGTGCACCCTTCATAAGGAAATATATTTTAAAATTATCTAGGAATTAATTCCCTATTGCTAAAGAATGCACACACACACGCACAATGTATATATGAATACAAGAGACTGGGTGAGGCAGGGATATGAAATATTAAAGCAGAAAATAGCAATATTGACATGTTAATGACTCATTAGCTTTTCCCAAGAGCAGCTAAGTGTTGCTATGTTTCTAAAGGTGTCCTGTTTGGACCAAAGTCAGTGACAAAATCCTCACAAGTATGTGGAAACTGAGACAGTAAACATATTTCCCTGGTATTTAATTAACTCTACAGAACATACGGCAAGTAAAATCCATCTCTAAAGGAAAAGCAACAATCACAGCTATTAGCAGCGTTCGAACGCGCACACACGTGCCTGTGTGCTTGCCTACACACACCACACACACACACAAGCAAAACGAGTAGTTGGCTGGTTTTAAATCTGAAGTACGCTTCACTTCTCCTGAACATCACATTTCTAAACATCTTGGACTTTTCGTTGGCTGAACATTACTGAAGAGACAGATAAGACTTTTGGCAAAATTCCTTTGAAACACAAAACTCATTCTCAGATCTGATTTTTTGCCGCCAATCTCCTCCTTGGAGAGCCCTTCTGTCCCCCTATTTTAACCCTCAGTGTTTTTCAGTTCTTGCTCGTCTACACCACCGACAACCAAAGTGATTCCCTATCCCAGACCACGTGAAATAATCGTACTTTTGTCTAGCATATTATGGGTTCCGATGCTTTTCACATACATTATCTTATTTCAGTGGCCAACCACCCTATGTAGCCAGTATTATTTCTCTATTCAACATCACAGAAAGTTGAGCTTAGGGGTGACCAAGAGATTTTCCTTAAATCAAATAACTAGTTAGGAGCAAGGTCTGGATAAAGATCCTGGTTTTGTACTTCTAAATCCTTCTTTGCTACCACAGCTCAAATATCCTCAAATTCTCAAGATTTCTGAGACCACCTTTGGTGAATATTCCAATAAAATGGCTGGATGCCCCACATCTCATACTCTGGCCACCTCAGCATACCCAAATATCTCCAAGATTGATTATGATTAGGGCCTTGCCTTGTTCTCACTGCAATTTCTTTTTTTGTTTCTTTCTTTTTTTTTTTCTTACTCCAATTTCTTGTTTCTATTGTCTTTTGAATCTCTGTTCTGCATTGGGTCTCTTAAACTCAGTCTTCTTTCTGGAGGTATGGACGGTAACCAAGCCTCACCAGTGGCTTTGGTGAGTGGATTTGACAGGTGCCTCTTCCAGGCTCGACTGCTTGGTCCTCATAGGCGTTGTCCCCTGTCCCTTTCCACCTTGCCAGGGGCTGGGATGACCGCAGCAAGGACCACACTGGAAGGCACATCTTGAGGATGAAGACATGGCCTCAGCCTGGATTCATGAATAATCAAGTGGAGGAGAGCCATGCTGTGAACTGATACACCCCGGATCATCATGTAAGCAAGAAATAGACTTTTTCTTTATTAGTAGACGTTTTGATTTATTCCTTAAATCGCTGACTCTTGCCTTTTCTTACCTAGTTGAACCTTCCTAACCAAACATACTCATTAAACAGCCTCCCTAACTGAAGGTAAATTCTCTCCCTAACAGAAATTCCATCTTTACCTTAGCCCAAAGAGCTTTTTGGGCATTATGTTGCTTTTCCATTACACTATGTACGAATGCTGAGAGAAGCACAGGCCCAAAGAGGAGGCAGACTTGGGGTCAAGTGCAGATTACATACCTTTAGCTGTGTGACATCGGGTAAGTCGACTAACCTTTGAGCCACAATCCATTATCACAAAAGTGGG
Source organism: Panthera tigris (assembly GCF_018350195.1). Classification (NCBI taxonomy): domain Eukaryota; kingdom Metazoa; phylum Chordata; class Mammalia; order Carnivora; family Felidae; genus Panthera; species Panthera tigris. Next base: position 10,152,620 of record NC_056664.1, read on the forward strand.
GTATTTGGGAGAAGTAAATATGATAATAGGTATACAATATTATATCACAGTTTTCCTGAATATATTTGGCACATGGTGTAAAACCAGTAAATATTAGTAATAGTTATTATTGCTCACGGAGGGCTTGTTGTAGGCTTTCCCACGGTTAAAAATATACATATATGGTGAATGAGGCACCTGGGTGGCTCAGTCAGTTAAGCGTCCAACTTTGGTTCAGGTCATGATCTCACAGTTCGTGAGTTTGAGCCCCATGTTGGGCTCTGTGCTGACAGCTCAGCGCCTGGAGCCTGATTCAGATTCTGTGTCTCCCTCTCTCTCTGACCCTCCCCCTGCTCATGCACTGTCTCTCTCTCTCTCTCTCCGTCTCAAAAATCATGTTCCAAGAGGAACAAACAGCTGTTCCTCAGAGCATGTGCAAATGTAGACACTGTTGTTTTGTTTTGCTTCAGTTCTTTTCCAAATTTGAGTTCATACCATTCAATTTCATATTTTTCTTTTTTCATTGAATATCTCATGGATTGAACATTTTTCCACCCAACAGTCATTCATGGGGCCCAATTTACATTTCTACTGTGATGGTGCAGTAGCCATTTAATTTGGGGCTTAAGGTCAAGAGAAAGTTTTGAATTCTTAAATTTTCTTTTGTGGCGGCCCTTCAGCAGCTGTTGTGAGAATTACTGTTTGGGTCCAAATTCTCTCAGCTCTTATCTCTTGGCCATCACTTATTTTACGGTTAGCAGAGCTGTTAGCGGGTGGGCAATCCACTGCCATTCCCCGGCACTTGCCTTCGAGAGTACTTGTCGGAATGGACACGAGGAGTGTTGTAGTTCATTATCAGTAGGGGACTGACCTTTAACTCCACCTCCAAAAGTTCATGCAAAACCCACACAACCCTTACGTCCACACTTGGAATTACTTTGTACTTTTCTTTCTGATGTCATGATGAAGAAGTAGGTCTCAACACCAACAATACTAACATATACAGAAGTTAACATTATTGAGAAAGGAAATTGGTGATGACTTACAGTCTGGTGGTTTAGGCATTCTCTGGAGAGAAGGAGCACGGACCAGACCCTGGAAATGCCCACAGGTCAGAAGTCAAGAAACCTTGAAGATTTTAGGCTGACTGTGAACATACATTATCTTATGGAAGATGAGATAGTAAACTACTGCGCTGCACCTAACAGATGCAGGGTGATGGTAGAAAAGCAAGGGTTTTTGTAGTTTTAGCCTAGGGTTTTAACTTTTCTGTCTCCCCCCATCAAACCTGCCAAGTGCACTTAGATTCATAATGCTGAATTGGCAAGTGAGTTTGAAGGTGGGGGTTGGGAAGGCTGAGATGAAAACCAAGGGATTCCATTAGAAATTGCCTCTGCTCCCTCATTAATCTTTTACGGCAAATAATACATGCAGAACTCAGGCTACTGAGGTCTCCAAAGAATATCATTTTTTGTGAGCCTATAACAAATTAAAGAAATAAATTAAGTCACTAGCCCAGCAGGGAAGTGCTTGAAATCCTGGGCTCTGTAGTATTTACTGCTGTCCTGAAATTATAGTAACAAAGAGGCCTTTTCTTGAAATATGTATATTTCAAATATATACTCTATATATTATATACATGTAAATTGCTAATGTAGCTTCCATTTTGTTTTGTTATCAGCCTTAGCATAGGACTCCAAAAGTCCCTCTGTGCGCGAGTCTCAAAACTTGTACCTGCTACTCATTAATTCCAAATAGAGAAAAATGAAGTGTAGAACGGACTAGAACCAGAAACCTGGTTGACAGAGAAGTAGAGAAGTGACCACCCCATCTTTGGCTTTGTGGATTTACATGCATAAGATACATGCTTGTTCCTACAAAGACTGTCTGGTTTCCAACATACAGAGAGATGGGCATAACACAGTTGGGTTTGGGGCACTGAGTGGAGGAAGGTGAGATGTTCCAATGGAGAGGACACTAGGTCTGCTGGTGTGCATGCTACAACATGATGCCATATTCCACCTGCTGTGCGGTCCACTTAGCTCCCCTTCGCCGCCCCTGTGACGTGCCCCTTTCTTAGTGGTGACGATTGAGGGCATATCTATTCTACTCTCTGAAAAGAAGAAGAAAGAAAGAATGCTATAGGCTGTATCATCTTTCTTCTACTTAATCATTATTAACCACACGGTCATCTAAGCCTTTATAATCCCTGTTACTGATCTATTTCAACTGGAGCAAAAAATACTATAGTGGAAGTATCAAATGTAAAAGACACTAGTCTTCTGATCCTCCTCTGGAGAGAGATGAAATGGGCACTGACAACTGGCCATAGACCAAACTGCACCCATTTTTACAGCGTTATAGGATGTTGGAGCCAGGAAGAGAGATCAAGTTTAGCTCTTGTTCTCATAGAGGGAGGCATGAGCAGACCCAGATGTACACCATGGCTAAACTTTGCTTTCTGATTTGCAGCTCAGTCAAGTGACCTTTCCTCTACAGCAGGTGGCCTTCCTTTGGTATACACGCACACACACCCACACACACACATGCACACACTTGTGCATACACAAATCTCAGCCTCTCCCTCTTATCTCCCAAAACACCGTTCCTAACACCTTCACCTGCTGGCTAATTTTGGAGAATATAGCATGGAAAGACATGAGTACATTGTGGTAAAAAGCATCTTAGAGGAAATTTTTAGGCAGCAAAAGCCATAAAGCATGGAAAAGATTTATGAAGGGAAAACATGTTCTCTCCTTCCTATGTATGCCTATGTTGGTATGCTGGTCTGGGTAATTTCCAGCTGTGGACAAAGATTGACCCATGGGATGTCTTGGAGTTTCAAATGCTTCCACATTCAGAAATGCTCCTATGTACATTTCAGTCATCGTACTCGAAAATATACGAAGTGGCCCAAGTTTCAAATTAAGCACTCTCCGCGTTACAGAATGGATGCAGTCTCTGAACCTTATTACCTAAAGCGCCTGAATGCATTATTTCCTTTTGAAATTAACACAGGCAACTGTCACAGATTGGATAGCAGTTCGGGAGGCATTGGAGGAGAGGAGGTACAGTTATTCCCTTGACTTTGCTTTTAGAAAATGTTCCTTGTCAACTACCCTTATTTTTCTTCTGTAAAATGAAAGCCTGGAGTCCGTGAAATATAACATTAAAAGTACATGATTTGGACCCCATCGATGTACACCTAATCAGTCCTATTGTGATATAAGGCACTTGATGACCCTTGCCCCTTCCCTCATGCTATATCTTAACCACATATAGTGACGCTCTAAAGGCTCTCCTGACCAGCTGTCCTGCAATTGCAGTCCAGAAAAATGAAAGTAGGTTACCATGTATCATAAAGGAAATAAAGACAATACAGCATCTGTACTATATTGTAAGTATTACAAAATATTGTAAGTATTACTAGAGTGTAAGTTTCAGAATCAGGAAAAAAAAACCAAACAAACCTGGGTTTGAATCTTACTCTGTTCCTTATTAACCACTGATACTTAGGTCACTTCATCTTCTGCCTCAGTTTACTGCACTGTAAAATGGGGATAATGATCAATGGAATGATTAAATTGGATAATGCAAGCTAGGTGCCTAACATGAAGTGGCTTTTAGTAAACTGTCAGAGGCTACCCAGAGATTCTCAGCCTTAGAGTTATCTGAATGCCAGGACTGCTCAGCTTGGAGAAATGGTGGAGGCAAAATTGCTCCCAGGGGTTTTAGTCTCTTTAGTATTTAAGAGGAAAGACCGATACTTTGCCTGCAATAATCCTCATTTCAGCACCTTTTGTCCTGAATAACATTTTATGAGCCAGACAACAATAAACACCGATAAGTCCACGTTGTCCGGGTCAGCGCTCCAAATGGGTACTCGGTGGCATACAAATCAGGTTGGGTAGCGCTAGTTATTACGAAGTACTTCCCTGTGTTGGACAAAATGTGTATCTCCATATAAATGGTATCCACCTACTTACCATCTCTCTGAAGAAACTCTTGCTCAACAACAGAGGTCAAGATCAATAGAAATGCTTAACACAGGTGAGTAATCCTATCTGCAACACTCCACGAAAGCCTTGGTCAGTGGTAGCAAATTTAGGGAAACACAATTGTCCCACCATATTTGTCTCCTTCATCTCCAAGTTGAGTTTGTTTTAGGTGTGGCCAGTGCCGTGGGTGTTTCCCTTTGAGCCCATACTTGACTGCAGAGATCATCCACTTCTTATGGCTTGCCTAGTATCCCTAAAAGTTGCCTACAACAAATGAAATCCAACTAAGAGTGGCTCAACAGAGACATTAATTTTCACCCAGAACAAGATGTCTGGAGGCAGGCAATCCACTAGATCATGTCCAATGTGCAGGATCTTCATGGCGTCTTCACACGATGGCCACGTATCCAAGAAGAAGTGTCTCACCTGTTGTCATACCTACACTCTTATCACGTCAGCAAATTGTTCCCAGAAGTCCCCAGAGACATTCGCGTACAGCTGATGGACTGAGGAATGTATTGCCTGCCATATTTCAGGCAAAGAGGCATGAAGAATTTATACTTAAAATCTTCAACATCAATAAGACAGAGAAGTTAAGAATGGGTTTGGACTGAGTGTTGAGTAAGTGAGTGCCATCTGCCACTCATCTGAAAGACTTTCTCGGTTCGCCCAGTGTAAGTACGCTGTCCTTCATCTGAACTCACATACTACTTATGGTCTGTGTGGATAAGGTCTTGGCTTGTTGACTATATTTGTATAGGGTTCTCTCGTGATTATATATCTGGGTCATCTCTTCGGGAGCTGGCAGTAGGTTTTCAAATATCTTAAAATGGTGCAAAACTGCGAAATTTCCCGAGAGCTTCCAGCCACAAGCCATTATTTGGTTTTCTGCAGGGCACAGATTTTTAGTTCCATTTTACAGAGAATTTGAGACTCAAAGAGATTATGTGATTTACCAAGTTGAGCATGATGTATCCAAGACTAGATTTAGGCATTTGATTGTTAAAGCAGTGTCTGCTCAACAATTCTATGTTACAAATGATATATATTTATATACATACGTATGCATGTACTCACACAGACCTAGTAAAGCTAAACACACTTACAACGCTGTTGCATAAATACATTAGTTACACACGATTGAGATTAAGTAGTAGTAGTCTTATCTAAAAAGTTCCTGAAGTCTGTGGATAATGCGTATCATAACTGTGTAATTATTATCCAAACTGAATCACTTTTAAGAATGAGTTAATAATTTCTGTAGAATAATAGAGTGAACTGGAACTTTCTTTGACAAAAAAATAACTTCTTTTTTTTGAGATAATCTTATTTTTTATCTTATTTACTTATCTATTTTTAAGTAGGCTCTACACCCAGCGTGGCGCCCAATGTGGGGCCTGATCTTACAACCCTGAGATCAAGACTTGAGCTGAGATCAAGAGTCAGATGCGTAGCCAACTGAGCCACCCAGGCGCCCCAGGAGAAAGTAACTTATAGTCAACCAGGTAATGGGTGATTGTGGTGTGATAGAGCTTGGAATTTATTAGGAAGTAAGAGATGGGAAGAAAAAGGTACTGCATCTACACAGAGTCATCAGATTAATTTTTTTCTGAGCACGAGAGAAGCTTAAGCAAAAGGGTAAGAATTAAGGATATTAAAACACAGTATTAATATTGCATACTTAAGAGCCAAACAAGAAAATATTAATAATCATATGAAATGCCTCTCTGACAGCAAAGAAAATATGAGCTTCACTTTTACTAAACTGTTTCTTTTCTATTTTCCTCGCAACAAGAAATTAAATCATCCAAGATGGTGCAAAATGTAGGGCCTGAGGCAACGGTAAGGAGAGCACACTCTGAGGGGGAAGTTTTCCTCACAAACCTGATCTTTCTCTTCCCTGCTTCGTTTGCTCCACGCTGTCACCTATTTTCAACAACAAAAAAAAGCCGTGGTGTGTACCATGTTCCAAATATTATGGAAGTACTGGGGCTTTAAAGGTCACTCAGGCCGCTCACCATCCAGTGAAGGGGACGATAAATGGACAATGAGGACTGACAAGTGCCATAGGTAGAGTTCACCGCGATATGCTCAGGGAGTATAGAAGATGACTTAAGGAACGGGTACAGAGTTGCTAGGGGAAAATAATTTTTAACAGCCCTAATAAAGAGTCTGATTCCATGTTTTTTGATGTGTGACTTCTGACAGCCTTTAAGCCAAACCTCTCTTTCATCCCCTTCTGCCTCACATCTGGGAAAGCTGATAAGAAATCCCAGATGCTCCCTTCTTTGGTACCTGTGGGAGTTTCAAACCATGCAAAGCCTCACCCTTGAAAGAGTACCTTCACCCCGGTCCCTCCACCCGACTATGATAAAAACCCCTATCTCCTTTCTGTATTCTCCAAGTACTTTCAGACCAACTTGGGAAGCCTGCCTCCTATCTCCAGAAAGCCACGTTACGTGAATCACAAACCTTTCCAGACTTTCTTGGTACGTACAGCATGATGAGTCTTGACGTCTGAACTTAGACTTGGGGTGGGGGATCAGTTATGTCTTCAGAGTGGCCACAACAAGAGCTTTATTGAGGCATAATTTACACACTATGAAATTCTTGTTAAGGGTGTAATTCACTGATTTTTAGTAAATTGACAGAGTTACACAATCATCACCAAAATACATTTTAAGACCCTTTCATTACCCAAAATGCACTAGTTTGCCAACAGTCTTTTCTCCCATTTCAGCCCCCGGCAGCCACTAATCTGCTGTCTCTTTAAGACTTGCTTTTTCTGGACATTCCCTATGAATGGATCCATATAACTGTACTAGCTTGTGCTCAATTTTTTTTTAACCTAACATAATGTTTTAGAGATTATTCTATATTGATATGTATATATATGTGTATATATATATATATGCACATATATTTTTTATTCCTTTTTATGTAAAAGATTTAAAATCGATTGTTCTAAAACAGCAGTGCCAGAGAACTGGCCTAAAAGTAGTTTTCACGTGTTTGAGGTTTGAGTAGGTTTCATGTGTTTCCCAGTGTATCTCAGTGGAAGAGGAAAACCATTTTTCTGCTTTTCCAAAGACAGCAGAAAAATTAGAAATAGCTACAGCAATAGTGTATACAATGAATTTAAGACCATGTTTCCTGACTCTTCTCAACTAATTAATCCAAATACCTAGATGAATCTCCTTTCCCAGAGATCTTTAAGAATAACACACATAGCTGGCTCACTATCTGTTTTAAGTAAATGACTGGAGCATTACTGCTTGTAGCTCCCTATTAGTTCCCTTATATCTTACTTTCTTACACACAATATAATACAATATTATATCTATTTTTTTGATTTTGGGGAAAGGGGTGAATAGAGCATCCAATCGTTCCTGTTTCTGATTAAGGTTTTTTTCCCCCCATATAATGAAATTATAATTTACCAGACTAGGTATCAGATACTTCAACTAGCTTTGATTGACTAACCAGCTATCTTATTATGCTCACCCGCAAAAGAGTTAAATAATGGTTTCTAAATTCCTTTTCAGCTGCGAATGTGAAGCCTCCTATAGCACAGACACATCATTGTATTGGTTTGTTTTTCTCTTCAAATGATGCAAAGTTTCTCTAGTAATGCTGGATTAGGGAATTTTGACCAACTTTTCTGCTAAGACCAATTTAAAAACCTGGACAAAGTAAAAATTACATCTTACTGATGCATGAGAAAACTAACAAGAAAGTGAGGAATAACAGAGCCAAAATTAGAGAGAAGAATGAATGCCAAAGAAGAAAGCCTTGCCTTTAGAACTCCTTTTCTCCTAAAGTCATCTACCTATTTCAGAATTAGTGGCAGATAGTCCAAGGAGCTTAACTAAATTCTTGAAAGACTTACAAGTCTGGAAAAACAAAAACAAAGTCACAAGCCTGTTAAGAAATGAGGCTGGGGGCGCCCGGGTGGCTCAGTCGGTTGACGTCTGACTTCGGCTGATGATCTCCTCTGCTTGCTCTCTCTCTCTCTCTCAAAAATAAATAAACATTTAAAAAATAAAAAATAAAATACAATATGCAGGCAATTTGTAACCTAAAATTACATCTTCCTTTACAAGAAATTTATGTTTGCTTTTCCTCAGGCAGTCAGGAATATTTGTTTACAATGGTCTTCTTTCCTTGGTGGGACCCAGACAGGAAGGGACCAGGGGCACAGGCCCCAAGAGAAAAACACCGTGCACCTTGGCCGCTTTCTCTCGGCTGCTGCTGTCAAACTGCTTCTCCTACAGAGCAGAGCCAGAACGCGGCCAGAACCGGCCCCAAGCAGGAGCTGGACTTAAACCAGAGGACCCGGACTCCAAAAACCACCAGCGGGCTGCCTGAGTCCACCAGTCAGGAAGAGGCCCTTCTGACCAATCGGGAGGATAGAACTTTCTCTAGTAAGTAGGGCCTCCGGAAAGTTTGGGGAGACAGCTTAATTCAACTGTTAGTGGTGTTTCCCTGTTCAGCTCCAGCTGTAGATGCCATAAAGCCTTCCTGTCTGTGTCTTTGATTTTTGGGTCCAGCCTCGTTCCTTTTTTTTTTAATGTTTATTTGAGGCAGGGGGGAAGGGCAGAGAGAGAGGGGGACACAGAATCCAAAGCAGGCTCCAGGCTCCGAGATGTCAGCACAGAGCCCGACACAGGGCTCAAACTCACGAACCAGGAGATCTCGTCCTGAGTCCAAGTTGGATGCTTAACCGGCTGAGCCACCCAGGAGCCCCACCTGCATATTTTGTAAAGATACAGTGTGCTAAATTAGATTTAAAGCAACCAGGGATACAAAAGGATGCCAGAAAAAAAAAATTCCTAGAGGGCATCCGGATAATGGAGTGTTTACACAAGGATTTTAAGATACCTACCCTTCATGTGTTCTAAGTTCAGATTGAGGCTTTCAGCAGAACACTGGACAATACTTGAAAAAAGCAAAGAATTGAATGAAAATTCTGGAACTTTAGAAACCATAATATATTTAATGTAGATAGATTGAAGGAAGAAAGAAAGAGACAAAAATGGCAAATATGACCAACACTATCCAAATTGAAGTGAGAAGAGAATGTAGTTGGGGTGTAAGAAAAAGAGGAAATTGTAAAAGGACGTTTAGACACAGAATTCAGAAGTAGGAGACAAGCGGACCCAATATTACCAGAGACAATCATTGAGAATTTCCCAAAGCCAGTAAAAGATATCAAGCCCAATATTTTAAAAGATGGATAAACTTCAGTAACATGAACATAAAGGAAACCACACCTGGGGCATCATAGCAGAAACGACAGAAACCACAATCATAGAGGAAGTCTTCACGGCAGACAGAGGGGAAAAATGCATCTTGACCAAAGCAGGATTTATCCTCACGGTTGTCTTCTCTAAAGAATTAACAGAAGCTGGGATACAATGGAATTAGAGCATTAAACTAACAAGGGGAACAACAACAAAAAAAAAACAAAAACAAAAACCCAAAAACCCTTTCAACCTAAAATTCCATAATCAGTGAAAATATCTTTCAGGACTCAAAGTGATAATAAAGACACTGACAGAGTCTTTTTAAAATGCTAAGAACTTTTCACTCAAAGATGTAGATTAATGGAAATGATGAAGAGCACTTTTTAGGAAGAAAGAAACTGATCCTAGAAAAAACTCAGGGCTGCGGAAAGGAATGAGCCCACCATGGAAAGCAGTGTCGGGTTTCCTTAAAAAATAAAAACTAGAACTACCGTATCATCCAGCGATACCACATCTGGGTACATAGCCCATGTGCACTGCAGTATTATTCATACTAACCAAGGTGTGGAAACGACTCTAATGACCATTAGCGGATAGATACTTACAGATAATGTGAGTTCGACGTTCAGGGAAACGCCATTCAGCCTAAAAGAGAAAAAGAAAGAAAGAAAGTCTGCAATGTGCAGGAACATGGACGGGCCTGGAGCTGATTATGTGACGTGGAATAATCCAGACACAGAAAGACAAGTACTGCATAACCCCACTTACGTGAGACAGCTAAAACAGTCAATTCATAAAACCAAAGACTGGAGTCGTGGCTACCAGGGGCCTGGCGGGGAAGGGGAGAGGGAGACGGGGAGTGATTCATTAATGCACAAAGTTTCAGTTAAGTAAGTTGAATAAGGTCTAAAGATCTGCTGCACAGCATGGTATCTGTAGTGAACAATAATGTATTTATTGTACACTTAAAATTTGTTAGGAGGACGGTCTTGCGGTAAGTGTCGTATCACAATAAAACTTTTAAAAAATTAAGGACCTAAAATATATGCCAAAGTATAAATAAATAAACTATAAACAAATAACAAGAAATAAACAAGTGAGGAATTAAGAACAACAGAAAGAATCAATATGCACATAATTCTAAATTGATATGGACTATATGAGACCCTAATATAATGTCTCATAGGATTTAAAAAATATATAAAATTAAAATACATAATAACAATAGTATACAAGAATGGAGGTGGTAAATGGAATTAAAATGTTCTTAGGATTTCGCATCGTTGGAGTCAAAAAGTAAAGATTTATTTTAGGCTTCTCTAAGGCAAGGAAGCATTTTGTAATCTCCAGGAAATACTATGTTCACTCAGAAATGTGTTAAGTATATTTAAGTAAAAACGTTTCTGTTCGTCTAGTTGCCTTGTGCCTATTTTAAGTTTTGATACGTTCCTTCATGTGTTTATGTTACATGTGAAGAAAGAAAAAAAAATGACCTTTCACGAAAAACGGTACCAAAAATCATGCAAAAGCTCACATTCAACTTTATATACATCGGTTAGGAAAAACAAAATCACCTGAAGGTGACTTTAAAGGGAAAGAATAGTCCTTGTTTTAAGGTTGGAAGCTTTGGAAGGAGTACAGCCATGTTTAATCCGTGGTTGGCCAAAAAGTCTAAGGCATAAATCCAATTACTGTGTTCCTAAACAGGCCAATTTGCTGGAAGGGTTGTGAATCATTTCCTGAGTTTGGGTATTATTACTCACCTTGGAGGGAAGGCAGGTACAGAAGAGATAATTGAAAAAGAAAGGGAGCAGGTGAGTTGGCCTAGTTTAAACCAGTTCTGTGACCCCGCAAGAATACGAGGTTCTGGGAGGTGAGAATCAGTGTCTATGTACATTTTCATACTCGTTGAGGAGACGAGGCTCTCTGGTTGGAGACTCAGGCAGGAGGGCTAAACCTTCATCTGCTCCTTACTGGCTCTGTGACCTTGGGTGATTCATTTTGTAACGCTAACGGCTTTCTTTTCTGTAATATAAACAAAGCAGTTTAACCTTAAGCATCTGAGGTGTAAGAGCTAGGAAAATGTTTTTGAAAGCGTTTTGCGAGGAGAAAAGCCTATACAAGTATAAGATGGCATTTGCATTTCAAAATATCTGTCACACAATTCAGCTCAGTAGCATGTATCGATGGTTATGAAGAAATGGGCAGTTTCTAGTAAGCATGCAAACAAAACTAAGGCTCTGTACGTTTGGGTTAAAAGCAGGTGCTTTAACAGTTACAAGAAAAACATTCAGATTTGCACAGTGAATAGGACGTGGTAAGAATTTTCATTTTGTCACTGATAATATAGAAACTGCTTTGTCAAGGTCTCAATGTACTTTCCTGTCATTAAGTAGACTGTTAGATTTGGTGCCTTTTGTAACCCTGTTTCTTGTAATAGGTACACAGAAAACGCATGTTATTAGCACGATCAGATTGTAACTAATCTGTTAAATAGCTGAATCTGGAATTTTCTTTATAAGCCGGACACATATTATTCCAGGAAAAAAGAAATGAAACATGTGCATTGGGATGATTCGGGGTTTCGTGTTGAAAAGTCCTCGGTTTGTTATTTCGAGATGATGGACAATAAACTTTTCCTCCCCAATGCTAAATAAGCGAGGGGAATATTCTGTCGGACAATGTTAATTATAGATCCTCTGAGAAAATGTAGAGGTGTAACGTTTAGAGCTAGTGATGAGCCAGGAGTTTCCAAAAGATCCTTCATTTCAGTCTCTGGAATTTTACATGTAGAAGTGAGGAAATATAGGAGCGCCTGGGTGCATCAGTCAGTTAAGCGTCTGACTTCGGCCCAGGGAATGATCTCGCCATTTGTGAGTTCGCGCCCATGTCAGACTCTGTAGTGACAGTTCAGAGCCTGGAGCCTGCTTCGGATTCTAGTCTGCCCCTGCCCCGTTAACTCTCTCTCTCTCTCTCAAATGAATAAACATTTAAAAAATGTTTAATAAGAAGTGAAAAAATATAACATTTCCTGATGTTCGTATCTAATGCGATTTCACTTAGAGAAGCAGATTTTGTTAGCTGAAAATAAGGTGGAAAGACCAGGACGACAGGAATGGCCAAGACCTTCAGTGACTATTATTACAATTCAGAATGTCTTTTTTTTTTTCCTCAAAATAATTCTAGTGCCAGTGCCCATAAAAATAATGTAGGAATTATTATTAGGAAATATACAGACTTGATGAGGTATTTTTCTCATTGATGCCACAGAGAAATTTGCATTAAGTTTAACAGTTTGTGATACCAAGTTGTATCCTTACATCATAATAATATATTGATAGTCATTAAATAAATAGCCTAGTTATATTTTCTGGAAAGAGATTTCAAGAGCTAGATGAGACCCACAGCACAGTCTTAGAGAGTTTATGAACTAGGAACAAGATCAATAACATCGACAATAACCAAGAAGTAACCACCACAAGGCCACCTGGGTGGCTCAGTCTGTTGGCTCGAGTCATGGTCTCATGGCTCGTGAGTTCGAGCCCTGTGTTGGGATCTCTGCTGTCAGTGCAGAGCCCACTTCAGATCCTCTGTCCCCCCCCCGCCCCCGCTCTTCCCTCATTCATGTTGTTTCACTCAAAATTGAATGAACATTAAAAAAAAAAAAAAAAAAGTAGCCAGTACAGCTACTTAGGACATCCAAAATATTGCTAAGCTTATAAGAAATGATGCTCTCAGCTTGAAGACTTCTTATTCTCCATACAGGTTCCCCCAACTCAGTCCCTGCTTCTTTTCTCCATAATTTCTCCTTCTCCACCTCCCCTCCCCAAGGATCATTTGCACCTGCTCTCCCCTCAGCCATACCCTCGAATCCTACCCCTCCTCCTCCCACTGCTTTTTAGGACAAAACATTTATATTCTGAATCAGACAAGTATGATGGTCCGTGGATATCACAGCACTCTCTGGATCTGTTAGAATCTTACCTTCTAATTAACTCACCTAATTAGTGTCAACGTTTCATTTTGCTTTGTGCAGACCCAGCTACAGGAAACCTAACAAAAACTTTTTTTTTCTTTCTTGTTGATCCTCCCTCCCTCCCTCCCTCCCTTTTTCCTTCTTTTTTTCCTTCCTTCTTCCCGCTCTCCCTTCTCCTCTGCCTGGACTGAAATTTGACGGAGTGATACTTCAGTGTCTTCTAGTTCTCATTCTCAGCCTTTCCCAAAAGGTCTCTTCTTTTGAGTTTTACTCCCTCCTGGGGCTCTGGGTGAGCATTAAAAGTCCCTAAAGCATCTTCAAAGGAGAACACAGAGTTCCAATAGTCAACAGATTCTTCTAGTGACATAGCTGTTTATCTTTATGGAAAGTGAAGGACTGACTTTCATCATATGTATTCATCTCAAAGTGCCAGATAGGGGGTGTGAGCCAGAGAGAGGGCAAGGATACCCCAGGCTTTCAAAATTCTGAGGTCTTTTAACCTTTCCTGAATGGGTACAACTTGAAAAGTGTAACAAGAGAGTGTATACACCAAAGCGTCTAAAGTATAGAAGGACAGATGCAATAGCTCGGGCTCCTGGAAATTTCTTTCAAGTGAACTTAGTGTAATAAGACAAAGTACCTAACGTTATCCACAAATAATTAATTAATATTTTTCAAAAAAGATGTCTTAAATATACCGTCTGAAGTGATGTGGAGGAAATAGATCTGGCCAAGCTCTTTAAGTCACTTAAAGTATTTGGTTGCAGAAGAAAAAAAAAATTAATTTCTGTCTTCTGAGGTTTTTCTTTTTTCTGTCTTTATTTTGTGAGGAAAAAAAAAAGAGAGAGAATCTGGCTGTCTTCCCCAACTTCTCAAGAAAATGGAAGTGAGATCAGCTATTTCTGGAACAGAGGAAGTAGAATTACCACCACAGCCAGTAAGGTATTGTAGGCATTCTAGACATTCCATCATGGTTCATGCGCAAATAAACTAACTTGGTGGGGCTCCGTTTCAACATTTTTTAAGAGGAGGAAAGAAGAGAGGAAAGAGGGGAAGAAAAATGAATGGAAGGGGGAAAGGAGAAAGAGAAGTTGTGCTAATGCACAGATTAGTAAGCAATTTGAAAAAGGAAATGTGTACAGTTCTCCTGTTCACACCTTAAGTGCTCAAGAAGTTTTAGTTATTATATTATTGGTGGTAAAGTTTGAATAAAACACACAAAGCACCCAACTTACCTTTATAGCTCTTAGTGTGTTTCGTTTGGGTGAAAGATATTGGGGGATAGTCCACTGGTAAGTAAGAAAGCCAGAACACTGCAGTATCAGGGCCAAGGACTTCTAAGAAGAGGTGATAGTTCATTGTAATTGACTCTAAGAGAGTAGAACTGAGAATGGGGAAAGTCATGCACCCAGAAAGGACTAATTGATAATAGGACATTGCTGCAGAACTATCCCCCCATAACTGTTCCATGATTTATGTGCATTGGCATTGGTGAATATGTTACTTCTGTTGTATAGCTTCTCGGTGGAGGAATTCTTATCTATGTTTTTTCTTTTGGAGGTGATCTGTACCCTACTCTCTTAGCCTAATTCCTGTCTGACAACTTTCTCATGACCAGACTAAAACAAAGCTAATTTGAGCTGAACAGGGATAATAGCCATTTATGGGTTGGCATCCTTGTTAGCCAGGGAAAAGAGACTGAAAATGACTTCAGGATGACTGAATGTATCCCCAAACATTTTTTTTTTAACACGAGGAGCAAATCTATCTAGGTGGTAGTCTGCAGAGAAAAAAGAACCTCTTTTTCCAGATCTCTAAATTAAGGAATTTATTCAATGGTACAATTTAATGCATAGCTGAAGGCGTGCAAATTTATCTAATATGTAAAATGTCCCCATAGTACTTTCAGTATAAAAGGAAGAAATTTTACTTTGGTTGGAGCTGGGTTCCAAACCCAACTCTTTGATTTAACTACTCAACTACTTATTTTCTTCGTCCGTAAAATTATGATGGTAATACCTTCTTCATAGAATTGTGTCAGTGATTAAACGATTGGAAGCTCATGATACGTATGGCCTATTCGTCACACAATCACATTACATACAGTAATTCCATTTTGTTTTCCAATACTTAAACTATTTCTTGGATTCTCATTAACCCTCATTTCTTTTAATACGCTCAAATAGATAGCTATGTATCCTAATGGAGTCTTGCTAATAGGATGAACTTTGTGAAAATATTTCCTCTTAATCTCCAAGGTGAATGAATCTATGTAATGCCAGATTTTGTTCTTTGTGAAAACTATTATACCGAAGTTCTAGTTTTTGTTCTACAGCTCACAAAAGAAGACACTCAGGTGCATAAAAGTTACCCGGATTTCTTCCTCTTGGTCCCCTAGATAGTGTAACAGACAGCACTGGAATAAATGTTTGCTGTTATTCAGTCTTTGTCTCCCCAGTGGGTCAGAGGTCCAGTTAAGCCCCAGGGTGTGGCTGCAGGTGGCTCGACCAAGTCCGAGCCAACTCCATCCAGACCAAAGTTGAAGTCAAGAAAGGATAGTGTAGAAGGGAGTCTCACTCTCCATTTGGCTACCAGTTTTTTTTCCATTCTGGGCTTACCCTCTTTTTACACTCCAGCCTGACGGTGATTCGTCGCTTGTCCCAGCCTTGTCATCACAGTGGGGAGTGACATGGAAAAGTAACCTGAAAAAGAGTGAGGCAGATTCTGTTTCCACATCTGTTATAACTATGTAAGTGACATTAAGCTTAAGCAAGCCCCTTCTTTGGGTTTCTCTGGGCAGAGAGACAAACCAGGTTCATTTGCGTGACTGTTGTTTTACTGCATTCTTGACAGTTAAGGGTTTACATTGTTTGCATTTAAGCCAAAGCTTCTAAAGCGTGTCTAGCTAACTGGTTCTAGTGGGGAAAGAATGTAGTAATCTCCTAGATGTCCATGCTTATTCTCCTTAATTTATCAGATGGCAGAAGAGTACTGGTTCTCTAGACTGAAGGCAACCTAGGATTGCATCCGAATCATCAGAGTAGATTTTTAAATCTGTGAGTGCCCATTTAACAATGGTCTTAGGCTGGCTTGGCCAGAGGGGTGGTGAGGGGGCCTTTGTTATTAAAGTATGAATCATTCTGATGCTCACCCAGGGCTCAGAATCTTAATGGTTGTGTTCAACTTGTTGAACTGCCTTCTTTCACACCTACAGAAAACTTTGGTACCTTAGCCTGAGTCTTCTAGAAGGCAGATCTTGAGACAAGGATTTAGTGCAAACATTTTCCTGGGAGGCCCAAGTCCAGGGCAGTGAAGATGAGAGCAAAAGATAAGGAAAGAAAGGTAAGACGGAAGGCAATGTATCGCCACTTTATAAGAAGCCTCAGGTCACGTAGTAGGATTGTTATTACTGTCCATGGGGAGTCTACAGAAGGTTTACAAGTAGACACTTTACCCCAAAGTAACCGACAGGATACAGAAAGGGTAAGGAAACGTATTTGTCCAGCTCCCGCCTATCTCCTATTTCCAACTGGCCAAGTTTCATCCCATAAGAAACTAACTCTGTGTCTCCTGGGCTATATCAGCTGTCCCCTCCCCCACTTCTCCAGAAGTTGATCCTGCACCCCACAGTGTGGTGTTTTATTAAAATCCAATACTGGCAAGGTGATCTGGCATGGAGGAAGGAGCATTCATAAACTGATGAGGGAGGGAGGGAGGGAGGAAGAGAGAAAAGGAAATTGAAGGAATCTAAGAAGAGTAAAAAAATGTGTGTCCCAGTTTACCTTCACAGCCTATCCTTCGGGGAAAGTTATCAGCCCTGGCTTAAGAAATTGTCCTAATGAAATGCAAAAGCTGGTTCACTTACAGCACATGCATTAAAATCCATGAGAGATTTCCAGGAAGCCCAACTCAAAAGAAAATGGCAATTTCTTGGAAATTTCAACACATACGTTTGGTGTTGGGTATTATTAAGAGAGTTTGAATTGGAAGTTAACCAAGAACAATTTCAAGGTCTAAGGTGTCTGCCACAGAGGCAAGAAAAAATTCAGAGAAGTGCTATGTTCAAAATAGGGCTGCTAGGGTTCATTTAACTTGTTCGTGTACAGCGTGAAAGCTGTGTTTGAAATTTGTGCACACGTGTAAATTGATAGACAGCTGACCCTGCACAACACAAGGATTAGATTAAAAATCTGCATATAACTTTCGACTTCCCCAAAACTTAACTACGAATAGCCTACTTACTGTTGACCAGAAGCCTTATCAATAACCTAACCAGCCAATTAACACACATTTTGTATGCTTTACATATTATATACTGTATTCTTGCAATCAAGTAAGCTAGCAAAAAGAAAATGTTATTGAGAAAATCATAAGGAAGAGGAAATACACTTACACTACTGTTCTATAGTATTGAAAAACAAGTCCACATATAAGTGGCTGCACAGTTTAAATCCATGTTATTTAAGGATCGATGGTCTAGCCCTGGGTCATGGGTACAACTCAATCTACAAGATGAACTCAGAAACTTCATATTCTTACTCTTTTAACTTGAAGACCTTCTCTATTTCACTATAGGGTAAGCACATTTATTTCACTTGCGCATAATTTTAACCCCTGTGCTCTTATGATAAGGTCTCATCATCACAGAGGTGAGTCACCCTTCCCTCTAATGACCCATGAATATTTTGTACTTTTCTCTTCCTTGCCTGCTCCCCCATTTAAAAGGAACGGATGGCTTCAGAATGTGAGTGTCCTGACACTAATAAAAACTTCTACCTTGGCGTGGCAGGGTGATAGAATTTTATGAATGAGTCATGTATGCTATCACTTAATGACAGACCACATGCTCTGTGGAGGTAATTCAACGTTTCCCACAAATTATGTTTTCTCCATCTTATCTGAATATGCACCTCATTGCCAGCCACTCTCAAATTATACAGGGAGGAAAAAAGAGAGCTAAATCTTTGTGAGCATCAGAAATATGGTTCAAAGTATGTGTCAAAAAATTGTGTTATAATGGCATGAAGATTGGGTAGAATCACGTCAAAAGTAGTCCGTGGCTTGCAAAAGGATGTGTCATAAAAGAAGAGAATTCCTCTTCACCCCCTTTGGATATCTGTTTATTTTGTAATTAACAGTGGGCCGGGGTATTGTTCTGAATTCTTGTCCTGAGACTTAAGAATTTAATTTCATACTGGACTTTTTAATGTCTATTTATTTATTTTGAGAGAGAGAGAGAGAGAGAGTGCATGAACAGAGGAGGGGCAGAGAGAGAGGGAGAGTGAGAATCCCAAGAAGGTTCTGTGCTCAGCGTGGAGGTTCCATCCCATGACCACGAGATCACAACCTGAGCCAGTATCAAGAGTCGGACCCTTAACCAACTGAGCCACCCAGGACTCATTTTTATATACATTGTACATCCTATGATCCATTTAGCTGTCAGATTGAGTCTTTCAAAAGGATACATCAGATCTTGATGGCCATATGTCTCACCAATCTAGTGACCCATCAGATTTAGGATAAATCCAAAGTGGAAGGCTTACAGGGCTCTATATAACCGGGTCCTTGGCTACCTCACAGATAGGAACCTGTAACTCCCTCCTACCTACCCGCTCTGCGTCTGGCCTCCAGGGTGAGGAATAGAAGACTTTACGGATATTGGAAGAAGCAGATGGTCCTGAGACATATTCTGGATGCGAAATAGACAGGACTTGCTGATACTTTGCGCGTGGGGGGTGGAAGTAAACAAGGAATATAGAATTAGTTTAGGCCATAATGGACACTGCGAGTACTGACAAACGTTAGTAATAATTGGATAAACTTAGCCCGTGGACATGTGACAGTGATGATCCGGCTCTAGTCTGCATGTTAGGTGCCAGCACTAGGGGCAGAATTCAGTGCTCCCATCTCCACTGTGAGTCAGCAGCCCTCCAGCTTCTATGTATACCAGGACTGCCTCTCTGTGGATTAGCTGCCACTATTCAAGTGCATGATTTAGTTAGCACCTTCAGTGCTTGACATCCTTACAAGGCCATGGTCAAAGGCATCTCTTAGCGTATTCATTTAAAATTGCACACCAACTTCCTCTCCTGGAGGTAAGACCTCCTTTAAGAAACTTCCGCAATCCTTAGAAATCCTAAACTTGAAAATCACGGCTTTAACAGATTCCTTTGGAATGGTGTCCTTTGTTGGGCCTCTTAAAAATTGAGCTTGAATTACCTTTACTCCACCTGTTTAACAAAGAAACGGAACATCTCTCAGATGCCGAAGATAACACACATTTAACTGCGGCCTGCAGGAACTGAATGAAATTGAGTTCTCCTGTGGGAAATGGGTGATTTTTCAGACCTTGTGAGAAGTGGGTGCTTCGGCACCCAGAAGTCTTTTGAGAAGACTGTTCCGACCCAGACAGCTGGTGTATTCATATGCTGCTGCTTTGCGGGGGGGGGGGGGGGGTGGATAAAGGAGGCTCCCAGAAATTGTGTGGCAGGCCACCTCCCTGTCGCCTCTGGGAACGTGAATACTATCTTACCAACTTTCGCTTGTTCTGTCTTTTTGACAGGCTCTCACAGAGGCACAGTGGAAGGCCAGGTCGTGCAGAGGGTTAAGATAAGGCAAAAAAAGCAAACATTCCTATCACCTCTGGTCTTCTTCCCTTTCCAAATTTCATGAAGGCGAGAAAATATTTCCAGGGTTTCTTTTTCAGCATTTTCAAAGCAAAGGCACAGACAGACCTGTGCTAATCTTCCAACGTGAAATACGAAACAAACCTGGAGCCGCTTTAAAGTCTCAGAGTCTAGGGAGGACTCTGGCCCCTGAGCTCAGTCCCCACGTAGGAAATGTGCCACATTCACAAATTTCAATTCAATTGGCCACATTCACTTATAAAGGGACGGGATTGCTAAGCCGCAGTGATGGGAGTGACATTGAATACAAGATTGTGTAGCACTTTAAAGAACTTTCTTTTTATTAGCAGCTCCATAATCACATTAACTTAGACTGAAAATTTGAACTAATTCTTTCCCTAGAGGCCTGGGCTGTAATAATTGTAGAAATCTGTGAAAAAGGATAAATACAATTCAATAATTATATTGATAAATAAAATGAAAATCAACTAATTGTGTCATTCACTCAGATGTTCGCTTTGGCTGTTGCTGGCTTTATGCTCCGCTGCCTGCTAAACTTTTCTGTCACACTTCAATAAATTTAATTGTGCAGAATAAATGAGCTAATTTTTGAAGTCACAGGCTCTGTTTGCAAGATAAGGGTGGTGATTTATTGACCTCTTCTAGCTCTGTAAGAGCGTCACCCTCCTTTTCTACTGACAACTTGGCATCAGCCGTTTTCTCCTCGGTTCATTCCCCCCTCCCCACCCCCTCACCCCCCAGCTCTTGCTAAGTCCTATCCTCGCCTTGCCTCTCATCTTCCCTCTGGAAATCACTGAGTGCATATCTTAACAGTCTGGCAGGCCCTGCTTCCTCTTGGCGGCAGAAGAAAATTCTGTGGTTTCTGTAGCACTTCTTTATAGGATGATTATTTTTCCATTTCTGCAGGGACCTGAACCCATCATTCAGTTTGTCCCACTGGAGCCCCAGGTTGTGAACTCATACCTTTCAGTACCCCCAGGCGAAACCCAGTGCATCTGTAGGCGTGACATTGATCATGGAGACAATAGTTTTCTTTCTTGGGCTTGAAAGAGCTTTTTGTGACAGGCACACAGGTGTCACACTGGATCAAAGCACCCGAGGAAACACAATTTAAAAAAAAAAAAACAAGAAAAAAAAAAAAGACCACTTCCTGCATGTCGGGTTGAGATATGACAACATAAGGTATAACCACTCAAAACTCCAAGAATTTTTGAATAAGCAAAATAGAAACTGTAATGTAGAATATGCCTTAAACCGAATGCCTTAGGGGCTA
This sequence comes from Panthera tigris, assembly GCF_018350195.1. Classification (NCBI taxonomy): domain Eukaryota; kingdom Metazoa; phylum Chordata; class Mammalia; order Carnivora; family Felidae; genus Panthera; species Panthera tigris. The sequence continues at coordinate 10,173,739 of NC_056664.1, forward strand.
AAGTAGCTTTTTCATAGGTTTTTTTTCCTTCATTATGTCCAGTATATTTTAACGACTGATTATTTCCCATATTAGCCCCATGTTTTTAATGCACTGCCAAGAATTTGTATTATTTATGATTCCTCACCATATCTAACTCTAGTACAATGCTTGGGATTTGTAGGTGTTCAGTAAAATAAATGTGGAATTAATGCATTCATTGATTATGAGTGAATCACACTAGTATAAAGCTATCATATTAAAAGCAATACACGCGTATATATTTCCACCTGTAATGGAACAATTTGAAAACTATGCAATTTTATACCAAATTATAGCATATTGATCTTTACTAAGTGGAGGGATCAAACTAGAGTCTGTAAGAGTAGAAAAATGACTCTGTTTTTAAATTTTTTTTAAATGTTTATTGATTTTTGAGAGAGAGAGCAAGTGAGCAGGTGAGGCGCAGGGAGACGGAAAGAGAGAATCCCAAGCAGGCTCTGCCCTGTCAGCACAGAGCCCTATGTGGGACTTGAACCCGCGAACCACGAGATCATGACTGGAGCCGAAACCAACAGTTGGAGGCTTAACCAACTGAGCCACCCAGGCACCCCCAACTGTTTTTAATAAAGCAAGTCCTGTCATTCATCACTAGGCATCTAAATGTTGCACACACAGAAAATACGGCCCGAGCTATAGTGAGCCATTTATCTATGGGAAAAGTCCCAGAGGTAGATCTCCCTGAGGAGTCTGTTAACCATCAGCTCAGGGTGGCCTCAGTTGTCTGCCTCTCCTGGCATCAGGAAATGTGATGGAATGGACTATCGATACCAAGCTTTGGGGTCCCTAGAACTATGACTTCAATCCCATCGTCAGGGAGACTCACAAACGTACAGCTGAGCAACAATGCCAGTAAAATAAGGATATATGTATGTGTGTCTGTGTGTGTATAAGTATGTGTAAATTAGCTTGTTCTCTTGAACATGAAGAAGACAAATACACACACACACACACACACATCTGTGTGTGTGTGTGTGCGTGTATATACACACATATATATATTATTATTTTTGACTTTAACAACCCTTTTATTTGCCATCTCTTTGAAGTCTGAGAACTTGGCTTGGGGAAGGGAAGAGCCGTGCTCTTAATGAAGACTTAATAGGATGGCTTTGTCCCCGTGCACAGCAGTACCTCCAGGAAAGAGTCTCCAGGTGTTTGCCTGCAGGAAGTCATAAAGTCAATGCAAATCAGGGCAAACTCCCCACAGGCAGAAAAGAGTTTCCGACACCAGAGCTCTGGCTGTCATTGCTCCCGACCTGGTTGCAGTAACAATCACTTATTGATAATGGCACTCTTGAAAATAACCAAGGGAGTGGATTGGAATTGCCTGGTGTATCAGCAAGGGACAGAGGGACGTTGCCATGAGTATTGGCCGCGCTGGCTTTTCCTCGCACGAAGACAGCCACCTTTCGCTAGAACTGGAAGAACGACAGGGTCTTTTTCTACCCTGCGTTTCTCCTTCCTGCCAAAGTGTTTATTGAATCCCTAACTAACTAAAACCACTTGTGCTCTTGAACTTTCCTCTTGGAAAAAAAAAAAAAAAAAGAAAGAAAGAAAGAAAAGGAAAGAAAGAGGCGATTATTGTTTCTTTCTCAGGGGGACACAAAGAGGGATTACCACGGGAAATCCAGAGAGGTTTTCCAAGACGAGCTGGCGTTGAGATGGGAGCCGGAAGCCCCCTCGGCCCACCGCGTCCAGGTCCTGGCACCGGGCAGGCCCGAGCCAGCGAACGCCACGGAGCCTCCGTGTGAACGGCAGAACTTGACGCTTTACCTTCCAGGCCTTCCGTCCCTCTGCCCCGAGTGCCTGGGAATTCTGCGAGCCGTCGCCTGTGGCGGTGACGCTGATTTGCATCTGGGTCTGAGCTTCAGTGAGAACGTGGATTGAGCTCATTCCTTGAGGAAGGAACCGTTGCCAAATCTAACAGGACGGGATTCCAGCGGGGTGTAAGGTTTTATGGGGCTGCAGTGAAATACCTCGTAGAAAGGTTTCCAGTTCATAAAACACTTTCAAAACATGCTCGGGCCTTTTAAGTGGAGGGGACATTATCATTTCTATCTGTAGTGTTTCTCTGCAAATGGAACTCAAATAGCCTTTGGGTTGACTACACAGAGAAGAAAAGACGTGGAAGAAACTTGGACTAGAGATCGTCTCCCTGGAAAGGTTTCCTTCTGGCGGGATTATGTGAGAACAAATGACATCAGAAAATAGCGCGTCGGGACGCTTCTGCCAACTCCATATGGCCCGGCTTATTTTCACAGGTATTTAATTAATTCAGCAAATATTTATGGAGTCCCTATCACGCGTGGGGTACTGGCCTAGGCACTGGGGGTACAGTGGCCAATGAAGCAAATCTGCTGCCACGGCACATGCGTTCCAGAAGGAGAAAGAAACAACAAATACGTGATCAGAAAATATATTGTAAAATTTCACGGGGCGATCGCCGCCACGGAGAAAAGTAAAGCAGGAGAAAACGGGATCGAGGGTGTGGGGTGACCTTTTAGACAGTGCGTTTTGCAAAAGCCACTCTGAGGTGGTGACATTTGAGCAGAAGCTTAAATGAAGTGACCTAGATGTTGAATCCGGGAAACCGTTTTTCTGTATTTTTGAAAGGGGGCGGACGAGAATAAGCTACTAAAAAGGTCAGGAAGTTATTTTTGGTTCAAAGATGCTCAGTTTAAATTACCATAAGATGTGGCTCCCTTGTCCCCCGTGGTGTGGCACTTTTAGTGGCCATTTGGATAGAGCTCTGAACACTTTCTTGGAGATTTTCCGGTGGGGGTGGCATGGAAACCAGGATGCATTTTGCTCTCTTTCTGTCTTAACCTCTTTTTACTTGCTAGCAAGAAGCAGAAGCTGAAGGAATTTATACCTTTCAGCCCAGGCAGAAAATTACAGAGAAGAGGAAGGCAGGAAAAACAAGATACGAGGGGGGGGGGGAAGGCCCGATCCACGGGAGTTTGCGGTTTTGTTTTCTGTCTTTCTATGGCTTTCTCACTGTCCCTTAAAAAGTAAGTATCTCTGCAAACCGCATTTTCCTTTAGCAGCCGTAAGACAATTTATTAAAATGTCTTTCCCCCTTGCAGGGTGCAAAGTCCGCTTTAGCAGCTTTGAAAACTTTCCCATACTTCAGATAGCAAGGAGGGTTTCAACTGGGCCAACACCGACGTACAAACCAAGCACCCTTCCCACGTGGAACGCTTGCACGGAATGGAGCGGAGTCCGATGATATTTGTCAAGCCCGTGCTGTGGCTAAGCCCATTATTGACTTGGACTCCAGAATTGCTAATTGCTTTCAATCTCTAGATCACGTGACGCGTCTGAAAGCTTTCTGGGTCCTGGAAGTATTTATTGTCCAAACCAATGATCATTCTGATTTCGAAGGAGAAAATCAGGAGGAGGTAGAACCTGCCTATGCCCGCGTGGTGGATTGATGGAATTTTACTGGTTGGTGAGCGAGGCTGCCTGAGGGCAGTTCTAGGATTAGGATGTTTAGAGAAAGTGGAGCCTGAACATCCAGCTTGAGAACGTGCTGTTTGAGTAAGGGTTTGTGTCCAGGCACTCTTCTGCTCACGGGAAGCCCTTCAGGCTGGCTCACTCGCTGAGATTCCCGGTTCTAGGTGAGGAAAGTCAGCGGAGGTACCGAGCCAGATGACATATGCCAACGGGAGAGCCAGACTCACGATACCCTGGGTAAGAGTACCACCTGTGGTGTCGGACACACCTGGGTTTTAGTCTTGATTCTTGCAAGTCCAAATGCATCGTCCTGGCCACGTTTCTCCAATTCCCTCAACTTCCGTTGCGTCTTCTGTAAAATGGAGGTACTTCACGGAGTCACCTGGGGTTACAAACAGAAAGTGCTTAGCCAAATAGGTAACACTCGATACAGGCTTTCGCAAACCTTTGCGAGTATTTTGTGATAAATATTAAACAACTTTCACGACTTACGGAATTTACTTCTTGAACGGTCACCGTGGTCCGGTTGTGATCCAAGGTGCTGTCGGTGGTGCCAAATAGAAGCTCGTAGACAAGAGCCATGACTATCACCCTGGAGACGCCTCACTGCTCTCTCCCCAAGACTGACCCTAGTGCTTTCCGGGAACCGGTCATCTTTAGTATCTGACCGAGACCTTATTTTGGGTTACTCAATGAGATAATGATAACCAAACGTACACCTTTAGAAAGCAGAAAGCAAGGAACGAGGGAGTGGAATAGAATGATATAGCATTTCCAAATTCAATTTAATTGGCTTGAATTTTGCTTTTTTTTTTTAAACATTTCTTTATTTTATATGTAGAGAGAGACTGCACATGAGTAGAGGAGAGCAGCAGAGGGAGAGAGAGAGAGAGAGAGAGAGAGAGAGAGAGAGAGAGAGAGAATCCCAAGCAGGTTCCATGCTGTCAGCACAGAGCCCTACTCAGGGTTCCATCCTATGACCCTGGGATCATGACGGGAGACGAAATCCAGAGTCGGATCCTCAACCGACTGAGCCATCCAGGTGCCCCAAATATTGCTTTTTACATTTAAAAAATATAGGAGCACCTGGGTGGCTCAGTCGGTTGAGCCTCCGACTTCGGCTCAGGTCATGATCTCACAGCTCGTGAGTTCGAGCCCCGCGTCAGGCTCTGTGCTGACAGCTCAGAGCCTGGAGCCCGTTTCAGATTCTGTGTCTCCCTCTCTCTCTGCCCCTAACCCACTCACATTCTGTCTCTGTCTCTCTCGAAAATAAATAAACATTAAAAAAATTTATAAATTTAAAAAGTACAGGGTCGCCTGGGTGGCTCAATCGGGTAAGCATCCGACTCTTGATTTCAGCTCAGGTCATGAAATCGCAGGTGGTGGGATAGAGCCCCAAGTCGGTCTCTGTGTTGACAGTGTGGAGCCTGCTCGGGATTCTCTCTTTCCCTCTCTCTTTGCCCCCTCCCACCTCCTGCTCCTGCTCTCTCTCGCTCTTTCTCTCTCTCTCTCAAAATAAATAAATAAACTTAAAGAAATAAATTTAAAAAAGCATAAACTCTGCTTTCTGGCTTAGCTAATGGGACAGTGGTTAAAGCAAACAAGGATTACTTGTTTTCTGACATTGGTGTGAGTTGTACTGGTCTGAAACGAGGGTGAGATGAAACCCCAGATTCTGGACCAGTCAAGTCCTAGAGAGATAGATAGTAGTAATTTTGAGGAAGTGGAGGTGGTGAGCGAACTTGATTCCACTCTGAAAATTCTGATTAATTGTGCATGGCTGTGCACCTACGTACACCACAGAAACAAGATGCCTGCAATCTGAGTAAAATTTATGTGTATAAAGTATAAGTGCTATTTATTTAAAAAGAAGAATTCTAGCATCAAGGGTAGGAATGTTGGCTTGTGTTGAGAAGAAGAAAAAAGTAGAGATAAAAATAAGTACAATTGTAATCTTTTGTATAATCTTTTTTTATCTGAGAAAGTATGATCTTTTAAATTCTTTTAAATTTAAATAAATTTAATTTAAAAAATTAAATATATTAATATTAATATATTAATAGTTTCTTTTTTCTCAATGGATTCATATAAGGGAAATCTATCTCTGTCTCTAAGTAAAGGCCTATAATTATTTCAGACCAACACAATGATTTATTGAATGAGTACTATGTGGTATAGACTCTGAGAGTCACTTTACCTACACTATTCAATTCCTTTCACCAACTCAAGAACGTGGTATTACTATCATTGTTTTGTAGATAGAGAAAAGAAAAGAAGCCCAAAATGCTTAAGTATCGCAGACAAGATCACCTAAGTCGTAAGACAAAAATCCTGCCTATGAAACCAGGCTTTTGATATGATGGTCAATGTTTGATATATGGCCTTCTACATAAGAATTGTTAGAAATAATTTAATAATCATGTGTAAAGCTTTTCCCATTATTAAAATAATGCTGCCACATAGCTCAAATGTGATTGGTGACTTAAATCTTTAAGCGTTCTTTGGTTCATCTTTAAAGATCTTGCTCAGTAAATTTTTGTTGAATAAATATTAGAAAAGTAATGGCTTAATAAGTTATTTCTTGAACATCTATGGCTATCTATCCAGTGCCATGATATGTATACTTGAGATCTGTACTGTACTGCTTCTATAAACATCTTGCTGAAGAAATTACTTTATATGGATGATAGGTATCCCCTTACTGCCCCTCCTGTTCTCAGATATGTGGTATTTCTTCCCTGTAGTGTCTAAAACTTAGCTGGAGGGATTGTATCCTTGGATCATCTCTGTTAAGTTTAGAAGGGCAGGAACCATACCCGTCTTATTTGCCGTCATAGCCCCAGCACCTCGCCCTTGCCCGCCACGTAATAGGTGCTCAGTAAATTCTTGTTGGGTTATTGAAACACCAAATGCTTGACAGGACACTGGAGGGGAAGTAGTGGCATTGAAAATTATTACGGCAGTGAATAAACGGTAGAAGGATTATTTCTCTTCTCAAAACTCTGCAGGTGATCAACTAAAAAATTTTAAGTTCTCTTATTGTAAACCAACGATCGCAATACTATCTCCACATCCGCATATTTTACTTGTTTGCTGGTTTTTGTGTTTATTTTCCCATAGGGAATGGCTTCAGCAAGAGCTAAAGTCAGTGAAGAAAGTAAGAGGATTGCAAAGTTTCCCTTGCCAGTTCAGTTCTGCCATCTGAAATGTTTTATCGGGCTGCTTTTAGTGAACAGGGCGAGTCTTGAAGCTAAAATCAGATCAGTGAAAGTTTGTATGCATGCATGTATTCACACACACACACACACACGCACACACACACCCACACACACACACAAAGGCCCTCATCAGGAAATTAATTGAAAAATAAATGAAATAGGCGTCAAATTTGGATCATGAAACCGATAACATGCTCTCTGTGCTATGGAATTCATCGTAGTATATCTGAAAAGCAAGCAGACAAGGACAGCAAACCTTAGAGACCTCAAAAACCACCAATATACACAGAAGACTGAAGTTGATATTTTTTTTTCTTCTCTTCCCCTCACATTAAGTCCAATAGCAACGAATCCTGGGGAACTAAAAATATACGGGGTATACAGTAACTCCCTTCTTTGGCTCTTTCTATAATGTATACAAATCTGACTGATAAAAGGCTCAATTCACTCAGCAGTGAGCTGGCTTCTGTCTGATGGAATTTCACCCTGGAGTTTTCACAGGGAGAGCAGTTGGCGCCTTTCTATCTCCCATCCTTCTCTGTGGGAGACGGAGCCTTATGAATCTGAGTGATAGCAATACGCAGTCTGGGACATGTTGGTCGCTGTGTCTGCAGGCATCTGACAAGAGGGGGATATGATTGTAGCAGTGTGTTTGGGAAGTCTGGCTTTCTCCCTCAAAGCCCTCTTTATTCTAAGGTTACCTGGCATTGCATAAGAGCCAAGCAGGCAAATTAAATTCCTTCCATTCAGCCTTGCAGAGAGGTGAAAAAACTCATCTCTGGGCTGGCAATATTTGTCACTGGCTCTGTCCTTCCCGGCGGCAGGCTGCTGGGCATTCGATAGCCAGGCGAGTCAGGAGAGATGTTTTTCATTTTTATTTATATCTTGACTTTCTTTACTTCTTTCAGGATTGTCCAAATTAATTCAAGGCCCTGTGTTTGTGTAGACTAATTTCCATGGCGACTCCGCCATATTTGGCTTTGCCTTTCTCTGCCTCCAAGAGGACTTGGATGTAGGATGACCACAGCATCAGGTATCTCTCTGATTTTTGTACACCTCACCCCTCACTCTTAACATTTAAATTTGGAATTATTCAAATAATTATCTCGCTGCCTTTGAAAACGTCAACCTTGCAATTCACTGTACATTTTCCACGGGCCAGTCATGTTGGACAGTATCGCTGCATTGTGTTTGATTTGTTCTTGCCATGGTCAGGTTGAGATATACATTTGTCAAACCAAAATCACATGCATCGAAAGAGGAAAGATTTTCAAAATTGGTCCAGGTCATTGATCGGTCTGGCAAGTCTCTGTTGAACTTGGAGATTATAAAAATTTAATTATTTTAATTATAAAATTATAACAGTTTGCCGATTTTGCTAACAGCAACAATTTCTCAGGTGAGAACACTACAGATTATCTAGCATCTGTAAGTAAATTCAAATCTCTGGCCAAGGAAATGAGAGCCTTGGGTCAGGTAGAGGACCTCCCAGTAAAATGCTATGATCTTTAAGAAATTATGGAGCAGGGGACAGTAGATTAGAGTCAGGCGAATACTGTTCTTCTTAACAGAGAAAGTTGGGTGGGGGAAGGAACAAGAGAGGGAGGAATAAGGAGTAAAAATAGAAAGGAAAGACAGACGTGGGGAGAATGGAAGAGAGGAAGAGAGAGAAGAAGGAAGAAAGGGAGGAAGGGTGATTCCACACAGCAATAACAGTGAGTTTGACATTGGTCCAAGAGAGAATTCTAGATCGGATTAAGAAAGTGATGCTTTGTAAGTACTTCAAACACTTAAATTAGAACAGCGTACCTGGGCTTCATCAAGACACACAAGATTCTCTTTTTCTATGGTTATTATCATACAGTTAGGGAGAGTAGTCATTGATGGAACAAAACACGGCATTGAGTGCTTGCTGTGTACCCACACTGTGGCAGGGTGTCAGGGTCTCTCTCCTGGGCCCTGACCTATTCCTAGTCTTAGTAGTCAGTGAATTTGATGAGAACAGAAAGGTGCAAAAAAGTACAGACTCTGGAAGCAGATTGTCTAGTTTTGACCCGGCTCTGCCACTTATTAGCTCCCTGCGACCTCAGGCAGCTTGCTTAACCTTTTTGTACCGCAATTTGTTTATCTGTAAGATGAGAATAACCATGATATCCACTTCATCATTTTATTGTGAATATTAAGTGAGTTAAAAATGCCTAAAATGCTCACAATAAAGACTGCCACACAAGAAGAACTGTGCTAGCTAATGCCAACATCGATGAGAGTGATACACAGATGATATGCTCACTACATTTATTGAACAGAAGTTGGGAGAAACAATGATATTCTGAACTGTAAACTAATGTCATAGACGGAACTGTAGAAGATGAAATTTCACACAGACACATAGGAGATCCCGTATTTGAATCCTCAAAAGCCAACTGGAGTAGAGTTGACTTCCAGCTCAAAATGAGCCATTTATGCTTGGCTTTTAAGCACCAACCACATGCCAGGCACAGTCTAAAGCTCTGTTTAAGAGAAAGAACCGAAGTTAGAGGGCGATGTGATTTAAGGTTGCATCAGTGGAATCATGGGAATATATTCTCCAAACCAAGTGATCCGCATCACCTGGTGCCAGTCAACCACATCTCGACTACTGGATTCAATTCTAGCCGCCATAATTCCAAGAGAGACATTCGCAAATTGCCAAGGGTTCAAAGGCTACTCGCCAGCATGGCCTGGGGATTAGTAACCGTGACTTGTAACAAATTGGGAAGGACTTAGGAACAAGAGGAGTGGAGTAGGAGGGCTAGCAGTAAGCTTTCTGGAATAGTCCAAAGGTTATGGCTACTGTCTCAGCATAACTGCAAATTATGTTCTATTTCACTCTCCAAATTGTCCCGATTTGGACAATAAAAATATAATCTTTCTGATGATGACTTTCTAACGTTTTAAGAGCCGTTTCAATGAGAATGAACTGGGTTTATTCCTCAACCAATCTCCTAGCTGCATGTGACAGCAATGTAACCCAAAATATCTTAAGCAAACAGGCGGCTTATTGGCTCACAAAACCAAATCATGGGAAAGGTGGGAGCAGAGTTGCCCATAGAAGGAACTGGAATCAAGATGTGCCTTTTCTGCCTTTCTCTCTTTCCTTCTCTCCCTTACTCTGCTCCCTACTTTTGGAACAGACTTCCTGTTCTCCTACTGCTACAGGGTGCTCTGAACTGCCATTTATCAAGCTTAGCAACCAGAGAGAAAAGGAGGCTCTTTACTGTCAGCTCAGCCAGAAAAACACTTGGAAAGGACTTTGCCTCAGTGTGTCTGGGTCAGGGACAAGGTGAGGGGTAGCGTGGGAGGCAGGCAGGGCAGACTGAAATAATAACCACTAGAAACTGCTATCACCCAGTGAAAGGCACAAAGAAATGGACTCCAGCTCAATGTGATTATAGGGGTAACCTCTCGAAGATGAGTTTGCGATCACTGGAGGTGTTTAATTATCAGGTGGCTGACATGTGTAAACACGTTCACGTTTTGAGTTAAGAATTTGGCTAGGAAATATTTAAATTTCCATGCGATCCCAAGATACTTTACTTCCGTAAAATTTCCTTATGAGTATAGAGTTTGTTCTAACCATTAAGCTTTGCTTTCCTTTGGTTTTCATGGAAATAGCCAGGACTAAGAGATGAGTTTGATGGGCTATGGGGAAATCTGCTCAGTTTCTGAACTGTGAAATTTTGGGAGATGTTGCAGATGGGGAAACGATGGGCTTCAGGACTTGCTACTCAAAATATGGCACCTCGACACAATAAATATATGTTTTTTTAGTTTAGTTAACTTTAGTTTTTGCATACTTAATTACAAAACATCGAAGTGCCTAGTAAAAGAAATGAAATAATCACCACTCTTAGAAACTGTGTGGAATTCCTAGGGACCTGAGGATTACTGCAAAACTGTTGGAATTGACCCAATAAAGGGACATAATAAATTTAAACAGTATTCTCTAGGGACCTTTTGTGCTCTGCAATTCTGTGATTCCATAAAACCAGTCATGGCAAATGGAGACCATTTGCTTCTGTAGCACTGAGCATAACTCAAAATTATTCAAGACTCACTTCGAGTACTAGAGGCAAGGAAAGCTTTCTGAGCTGGCCATGGTGAGATATGCAGTCAGGAAATAAAAATATTAATTGAAGATTTCACATTATCTCTCTAAAAACTTTATTCAGTCTGCTCTCAGTGATTACGAAGCTGAGAGACACTATGGTAATATACGCTGTATTACACAGAAATATATGCTATTTTTTACATTCTAGTGGGAATATATTCTCCGAACTAAGTAATCTGCTTCCCTGGTCAATCATATCTTGAGTCCTGGATTCATATATATATATATATATATATATATATATATATATGAATATGTATATGTATATATGCATATATATACCTGAATGTGTGTGTGTGTATATATATATATATATATATCTGACTGTGTATTTATGAATATGTATATGTATATATAGCATATATAATTGTATGTATATATGAATATGTATATGTATATAGTGTATGTAATTTATGTATATGTATGTATATGTATATACATGTATATTTATATATATAGTGTATGTCATTGTATATGTGTGCTGCATTGTGCTGAGTAACGTGTGTATGTGTGCTCAGTAATGTGTGCCCATTACTAGGGCTGTGTAAGGGAGGAAAATTTTCCTCTACCCTCTTGGTGTCCCTGGCTGGGACTGAAAACTAAATTGACAAAGACAGATTACCAGGAGAAAAGCATACATATTTATTTAATATAAGTTGTATGAGACAGGGGTCCCTTCTGGAGAAAATGAAGACCCAAAGAAACAGATTCGTGTATTATTATGCTAGGTTTGATGATGGGTGAAGTCATGGAGGAATGTAATAGGTTAGGGAATAGGAGATAAATATAGTAAACTGAGGGGGGAACTTAGCAAACCCCATTTGTTCAGATTCTTCCTGGAATCCCTTTGTCTCCAGACATAAGGATGCTCTTTTCCTCTGACTATAAGGAAGGCAATCTTTCACATCAGAGTTTTATGACCTGTTTCAGGGGAGAAGAGCAGGAAGGTAGTAAGTGACCTTGCTGCTTCTGCTGTTTTCTCAAAACTCCTTCAACTTAAAATATTTAGTGTGTCGAGGTGCTATATTTTGGGTAGCAAGTCCTTAGCCCCATCATTTCGCCATCTGAAAAATCTCCCAAAATTTCACAGTTCAGAAACTGAGCAGATTTCCCCATAGCCCATCAAACTCATCTCTTAGTCCTGGCTATTTCCATGAAAACCAAAGGAAAACAAAGCTTATGGTTAGAAAAAAACTCTATACTCAGCTTTTCAGTCCAGAGGGCAGTAAGTCAAGAAGATTTCTAGATGTTGGACTCAAAGTATCTTCTGGAGTCAAGGCAGGCAATGGCAGTCTAACAGATTTTTTTGGTTTGCAGTTTGAATGTCTCTGGTGATGTCCTCAGGTTGTACAGCTTCAGCTGGTGGGGCCTAAGGAAAATGGGCATGTTTAACTTTCAGTGATTCCAAGTCAAAAGGGGAAAAACTGTAAAATGTTAATTTGGAGAGTTGTAGCCAGATATAAGAAGAAACTAGAAGAATTCAGGATACGGATAGGTAACAAAACCTGAAAGACAATGAACAGGATTACAATGTAATACCCAAAAGACTGTGTTACAGTTTTCCATTCAAATATAATTTTTTTCTCTATGGTCTTCTATTTCTATCAAAGATGATCAAAGTAAGAATAAGTTGCTTGCAAAATAAATCTAATCTCCTTTAACTTGGTCTGATTGCTTGCATAAGTGCAGGAAACATAATAATTGACCACGTTGACCAGACTTTTTCGAGTCTGCTTTGCCGGAACTCTTCATAAACAATATCAGATTGGACTATTAAAAGCATCTTGAGGCTAGGAAGCCAAGACAAGCATTCTCCATCAGACTTGGTCTGTAATACCTATGAATTTAGATGAATTCTTCTCTTCATGAGGTCCCCCAAATATCTTTTGGTTCCTGGGTCTGCCAGGAAGTGAACTTCCTTACTCAACTGGTAAGGATAGAAACCCTGAGGAAAAAGGCATCGGGTAATTTTTTTTTTTTCAAGAACTTTTGTTGCTTCCATAGAGTCAACCTTAGTTCCTTAGTGTCACTTAGTGTTCCTAGGGTTGCTTCCACTTAGTCAACCCTGGTGTCTGGTCATATTTGATTCTATATATGTCATTCTCAAATATAACATTCCTGGCAAAACCTTGATAATATAAGCAGTGTTTCCAATCGCATCCTGTTTTCTGGACACAAAATCTACAAAAATTAATTCTTGGGGCACCTGGGTGGCTCAGTCAGTTGGGTATCTGACCTCAGCTCAGGTCATGATCTCACGGTCTGTAGATTTGAGCCCCGCGTCGGGCTCTGTGCTGACAGCTTGGAGCCTGGAGCCTGCTTCGGGTTCTGTGCCTCCTTCTCTCTCTGCCCCTCCCCTGCTCATGCTCTGTCTCTCTCTGTCTCAAAAATAAATAAAAACATTAAAAATAAATAAATAAATAAATTCTTATGGAACTTATGCAAATAACTACATTGCCATGAAAATAAGAATGGTCATTAGGAGTTTCTGAATTCTGGAAGGACCTGGTAGGAAGGAAAAAGATCATTGTTTTATTTTTGTTCACAGAGGTATATTTTACCAAAATGCTGTAAGTTGCAGATAGCTTTAAAGAAAAGAGAGAAAGGTTTCCTTAAATCTGGCAAACAAAACACTCTAGAACCAGTAATGTTTCAAACAAAAAGTTATAAAAATTATAATTATCCTCATGAGTCCATTGCTCCCTGTAATTAATTCTTATTCTGCTTGATCTTAAATGGGCATTTCTATCAATTCATCAACTTCTTCATTAATTCTAGAAATTCTTGTTCAGTCCAGCGGGATGGACTCAAACTTATTCGAGTGATTCAATCATGAAGGATTTTCACCTGTAGCTCACTGCAAATGCTTTTACAGGAGAGCCAGAGTAAGTCAATAACTGTCTATGAATGACAAATGACATAAAGATGACCAGGGTTAAAGATCTGATGAGAGTTCATTTGATAAGTAAATTTAGTTATTTCTGTGACATACAACTTTTTAACATAGTGATTGGGCAATGAGGGTATGCACAAATTTCTGTGAACTTCATGTAATTTCTGGAATAAGCCTCCAAGTATAACCTACCAAGGTTGAGCATCACTTCCTATTTGGCAATGCTTTGCATGTAATTTAACATACCAAATAAGCCCAACTAGTGGTCCATCTCTCTTTTATGTGGTAAGAGAAGAATCTTTTGAGGTTTTCCAGGGACCCTCTGAGACATCTCAAATTTAGTTTGAGGTAAGAAAGACTCCAATTGGGTGTTCATCTGGGGAAGCTGTACATGATGTCTAAGGGTCAGACTTGATAAAATAGGATCACACCTCATTATAAAACAATACTTAATTATCTATTTAACCAAAGGGGCGATAAAACATTTTAAAGATAAACAGAGATGGTTGAATGAACATTAAAAAGGAAGAAAACACATTAGCTCTTTAACGTTGAGAAGATTTTTTTTTAAATAATCAAAGACTTGATAAAGACAATATGAAGCATGGGAAATTATTTTAAGACACAACATCTTTTCTCAGAAAAACTACTTAAAAGAAGAAAACAGCCTTTTTGATTTTTGCGATTTCTTATTAAGAGCAGATCAATAATGTAAGAAAAGCTTGTCATCTTAATAGAGAGAGAAACCAAATTCTAGTTTTGCACCAATGTACTTTGATCTTTAGGTCCATTAAAAAAAAAAAACAAACCCTTATAAACAAATCTATTCAATCTTAGCAGCTTAACCACACATAAAATTCTTTTTTTGCAGCTGCCTACAGTTTTTTTTTATCCATCCAGTTTTTGTCCTATACTTTTTCTCTTTCCTGTTCTAAAACAACTACTTGACCTTGTGAAAACACATCTTATTTTCCTTGTATACAAAGGGGTTTTTTTACCCAGGTTATTCTTATTAGTTTCATTTATATATATTATAATTTTTAATTAGTAGTCTTTCTTTTCAGTGAAAAGTAGGAAGTAAGCAATTGTGAACTGACATATACCGTCATTCTGTAGCAAATTTGTTAATACATCACAATTTCTAGAGCCATATTTCTTTTTCATAGTATAATTTATCATGTTTATTAATTGGCCCAAATATATTTAGCTTCTCTATACTATATGCAAACAAGATGCCACAGGCAGATAAATTTATGTTCAGACATTAATGTTTCAACATTTTATTTTATTTGGAAATAATCCCTATATTCAAGGAATGTTTACCGTTTAACCTAACTTTGTATAACTTTAAGGTTTAAAGTTATCATAAAGATTTCTGAAACTTTGTAAGTGGACATTACAAAACATAATTTTATAGAAAAGTTTATGTATAAACTTTTATCCCACTTACATCTATTTTATTTATTTGTTTTTAACAGCAATATTTAAATTGCTTATGAAAATTTCATGAGACAAAACAAAATTAGCCATCTTCTTAAATTATTTTTTTCATTGACAAAGCAGCAAAGTATCAAAATATCATTGAAGTAAAGAACCTAAAAGGTTAAACATATGGTTCTTCCCTCTTTTTTTAACTGCTATGCTTGACATGCATCAAGCAATTCATTTTATTGTCCATTTTATTCTTGGGTTGGATTTATAGTTTTATAATCTTAAACATCTAGCAGAGATAACATAGGCTTGTTTGAATAGTAAACCTAAGTAGAAAAAAATTGTATGTTTGTATTATATTTAACGCTGACAACTCTGAAGACATCCCTGGTTTTATTTTGTGAACAATTTAAAATTAGCTTTATTTGCCCAAGATTATCCTAGATCATGTGAACTCAAAAAAACATTTGGGTTAGTTGCTGTATTACTGAGAGTTTTAGAAATATTTCATTTGTATGAGTGTTCATTTGTATCTAAGGCAACTTGAATAGAACCTAAGAAATTTTAAATATCCCCAAATATGTGTGTGTGTGTGTGTGTGTGTGTGTGTGTGATATACATGTGGACAGATATAAATGGAGACCTTGTAGCTTTTGCTTTAAAATTTTAGCCATGTGTCAGGTACATTAATATCAGAAATCTAGTGTTATTACTATTTAAGTCTTCTTTCTTTTTAAATGCAGGATAGTTTTGTTTCCAGTGTCCTAATCTTTTACAATATTTGCAAGCATTTTGAGATAAATAAGGGAGGTTTGGAGGTTGGTAAGGATAGGTGGTCTCTGAATTGCTTCAAGGGCCGCATTTCTGCTTTTGTATAGACTTGATTTATAAGATAAGGCAAGTTGTTTATAATTCTTCAAGAATTGGGTCATTGCCCTAATGATATCAAAGGGCTGGCCCACCCATCCATTATCTTAATTACCTTTAACTAGCTTCTTTTTTTAAATATTTTTTAATTTATTTTGAGAGAGAGACAAAGCACAAGTGGGGGAAGGACAGAGAGAGAGGAAGAGAGAGAGAATTCCAAGCAGGCTCCGCACTGTCAACACAGAGCCTGATGCGTGACTCGAACCCATGAACTGTGACATCATGACCTAAGCTGAAGTCAGATGCTTAACTGGGCCACCAAGGCACACCTCAGCTTGCTTCTTTATATCAGGGAGAATCTTTCCAACTAAGATGTTCTAGATTTAGGCTGTGTGTCTTTGGAATGTTTTAATAAATTATTCCACATAGGCTTTAGAATGTTCTTTCCCCTATATAGCTCCAGTCAGCTTAGGAGAGAAGGCCTTAAAAAATTGGTTTTTATCACACTCTGACTATCAGCCTCCAGTATGACCAACTTTTGACCGTAAACGTCTATAAAAAATATTTAAACCAAAGTATATCTATCAAGTAACTTGAAACCAAAATCAGTAGTTAACCAGAAATGCAAGAGGCATCCCCAAAGAAAGTGCAAAACATGTCATCCTCCCAAGATCCAGAACCACTCTCAAAGATAGCCAAGAGAAAGGGAGACTTAGACAACTTTCTTGAGAACTGGCAACAGCTGGTATGATATTAACTACAAATGAGGTACAACCCACACTTGTGTCTGGACATATTTTTGGGGTCTCCAACCTGACAACTGATGGACTACACACAAGAGCCAACACCTGTGTGCCCTGAGGGATAGAAAGTTAAGCCAAGAACACAAAAAGAGAGACAAACAGGAAAATGATAACTGTCCCTGGGAGGGAAGGAATTGATAATCAATGGGTACCCCCGACGAAATTTTTTTTTAATTTTTTTTAATGTTTTTTTATTTATTTTTGAGACAGAGAGAGACAGAGCATGAGCAGGGGAGGGGCAGAGAGAGGGGGAGACACAGAATCCAAAGCAGGCTCCAGGCCCTGAGCTGTCAGCACAGAGCCTGATGCGGGGCTCGGAGTGTGAGATCGTGACCTGAGCTGAAGCCAGACGCTTAACCGACTGAGCCACCCAGGCGCCCCTATACCCCCAAACGAAATTTTAACCGGAGTCCCAATTCAAAGAACTAATTTTTAGACAAATTTTTTCTTTGGATAATTTGGAAAGGAAAAGACTCTTAGACAACTTTACTCAACCAGTCCCCGTAGCTAGAGATCTAAGAGACTAGCATTGTAAGAACTCTTACCTTCTGTCAGCTGTTGTTTCAGATCCAGGATCTGTTCACCACAGCTTCTGGACTAAGCGGGGTGTCTTCGACTGGTGGTGTTTGACATTTGGGCAACAAAAACTGTAGAGGAGGAAAAAAATTACTTGACTTTCTTAGGGTCTCTGGGTCTGAAAATTGAACTGACAGAGACAGATTAACTGGAGAAACGAAACAAATTGCATGTAAGTTTTACATGACATGGGAGCCATCGTAAGGAAACGAGGACTTGGATAAACAGTACTATGTTGATTTGGTGAACAGTGGACAGTCGTGGAGAAATATGACAGGTTAAGGAGTATGAGGTAAGTGTAGTAACATGGGGAAACTTAGAAGGATTCTTCTCAGTGTCCCTTTGTCTCCAGAGGTAAGCATGCTCCTTTCCTCCAGGTACAGGGAGAGCACGTCACACATGAGGGTTTTATGACATATTTCAAGTGAGAAGATCAAGGGACAGTCGGAGTAACCTTCCTGCTTTTCTCTTTTCTCCAAACTCCTTCAGGTTAAAATACTTAATGGGCCAAGGTGCCATGTTTTGAGAAGTCGCATGTCCTGAACCCCATCAGCTGCCATAACAAAATATCACAGACTTGGTGGTTTAAACAACAGAAATTTACTTCCTCACAGTTCTAGAGGCTAGAAGTCTAAGATCAAGGTGTAGACAGGTTTGGTTTCTTCTGAAGCTTCTCTCTTTGGCTTATAGATGGCCGTCTTGCTGTGTCTTCATATGACCTTCTTTTTCTGTGTATGTGCCTTCCTGGTGTCTCCTTGTGTGTCCTCAATGCCTCTTTTTGTGAGTTCATTGGTCGTTTTGGATTAGGATGCAGCCTAATGACTTCATTTAACTTAATCATCTCTCTAAAGACCCTATCGCTAAATGCAGTCCAATTGTGAGACATATGGAAGGGTTAAGGCTTCAACATGTGAATTTTTCTTTGGAGGGAAGGGGAGAGGAACGATTCAGCCCATAAATGTGCTTAACCACATTGTCAGCACTTCTTTTTCAGAGATAATCTATATTTCTTCTGATTTGCTCTGAGTTCATTTTGTCCTCTTGTCCCATCTTCTGTGGGAACGGAGAATAGAATACTAGCCCCCCACAGTGACCTTCTGTTGGTCTGCGTGAGATGGTCCCATCTCCTCCTCAGCCCACCGGTTTATTCCTTTCACTTCTTTTTCTATGTCCTACCTTCCAGTATAAAGAACTACTTCAGGGCCCTCAAGGGTTGCGTTCCTGTTGGATGTGACCAAGCTTGGGCTTGTTTTCTTGTCAATTATAGCTACTGGATGAGAGCTTCCATGTTGATCTCACGGTTGATGTGACTCCTACATCTACACGGTTGTTCTAGGCCTTATTTACTCTACACTCTTTTACCTAAGAGAATCTCCGTGAAATTTGAATGATATATTGTTCTTAAGTCTCTTCTGCAATCTGTCGGGGTAATCTTGAATTCTCTCTCATAGTCGAATCCACTGATAACCTTTAACCCATAAAACGTAAGCCACTCGCTGTGGTTGGTCCCATCATCCCAACTTGATACGAGAGGAAATTGAGGCCCAGGATGGGGTAAGTGCATTGCTACAGTTACCCATCTAACAGGTACACCGTTTAAATATTTAACATAGTATGTCTGACTGCAGAACTCAGGACCTTTCTACTCTATCCTGTGGTGGCAAGATCTCTGATGTACCCATTGTACAGTTCATCTATTTTCCCGGTCTCTCAGAACTAGTGATCTGAGGACATCCATCTCGTCTCTTGTGCGCCATATCTAAGAGTCATCAAGTCTTCTTTCCTTTCCCTTCATGCTCTCCCTTTGCAGCTCATTCTTCTTACCACCAATATCCAGTTCAGGCCCCGTCCAGTTTACCTGTTGCCTATTTTAGAACCTCCTAATTCGTCTCTTAGTCGGCCTCTCTCTTCGCTAATCACTTGTGCTTCATAGGCAACTTTTCATCCTGTGGGTCCCTCTCTGCCATCATTCCCTTGCCTTATCTAAGGAAGTGTCAGGGACAGTCGTGTCCGCTCAGAATTCAGTGTTGAAACCCTAACCCCCCATGTGACTGTCTTTAGAGATGGGGCCTTTAAGCAGGCAATTAAGGCTAAATGAGGACATAAGATTAGGGTCCTAATATAATATCAATGGTGTTCTTACAAGAAAAGGAAGAGGCAGCAATGGTCACACACCGAGGAAAGGCCAGAGGAGGACACGTGATGAAGGTGGTAGCATGCAGGCCAAAGAAAGACTCTTCAGGAGAAGCCGAACCTGCCAACAAGGTGTCAACACCTTGATCTTGGACTTCCAGCCTCTAGAGCTGTGAGAAATAAATTGTTATTGTGTAAGCCACCCCGTCTGTGGTGTTTTGTTATGGCTGCCCCAGCCAACTAATGCCGGAGGAAAGTTCCTCATCCAGGCACCAATGATTTGAGCGGTAACCTTCTTTCCCCCTCACTCATAAAAGTGCCTCCCATTTCAAAGAGGTCTCGCAACACTGAGTTCTTTCTTCTCCAGGCTTTTCTTTCTTCCTCTCATGGTTTTACTTATTTAGGTCTTATCTACCTTTTAGGAAGGAAATCTAGGGTCACTCCTATGTCCTTGTCTAGACTGTGAACTCCTTATGGGGACTGTGCCTCCAAATTGGTATCTCCCGAAGGACCTCATGCAGTGGCTGGCTCTGATGCCCGACAAGTGTCTATGGATTGAGTCGTGAATTTATCTGGATTATCATGATCTTTCTGAGCTCCGCTCTTTCACCGCAATCTCCTGGCTGTTTTGTAGAACCCACAATTTTATTTTACTGATTGTTTCAGAGAGAGAGCGAAAGCGTGTGTGAGCAGGGGAGAGGGGCCGAGGAAGAGAGAGAGAGAGAGAGACAGACGGAATCTTAAGCAGGCTCCACGGGCTCCATCTCATGACCTTGAGATCATGACCTGAGCTGAAATCAAGAGTTGAACTCTTAGCTGACTGAGCCACCCGGGCAGGTGTCCCTAGAATCCACTGTGTTAAAGTAATAGAGCCAAATGACGACAGTAGCAAGCATTGCCTTCCTAGAAGTGTAGGCTGTCATCTAGAGAAAGTTTACTCCAACCCCCAATGTTCAGAAGCTATGGATTTGGGAAACAAATTTCCCAGTAATTGGCCTTTCTGCCATAATTTTCCACTTTCCAGCTAACGCTGGGGTACTGGCCCATAGCAACAAATAACAGGAGTCCAAACACACACACACACACACACACACACACACACACACCTGCCCTTTACAACGTGACAGAAGACAGTCAGCAACAATTTCCTCTAACGTCCTATCTAGAAGGGCTTCTGATACCCATGCCTCATTTTTAGCTCTGCCAACACTTAAACATTTAGTTTTCTGGGGGAAAAAATGCTTGGGGCAAAGGGGAGAGGATCTTTTTTTTTTCCCTCCTTTTTCCATTTGAGGGTTAAAATGCTGGAAAACATTCCCCCCCACCCCCCATGTCTGCAGGTTCTGGGAGGATCTTCTGTGAAAGACTGTGACACAAAGCTTCCCTTCCGTCTTTCCTTTTCAGCAGAGACACCCAGCAGCTGGTCAAAGGTGTGGGTAGTTAAGGAAGTTGTTGAGAAGCTTGTTAAGTCCTTCCTCAAAGGCAGAGAATAAACTACACTTTCCACCCCTCCGCCTTAACAAAGAAACCCAGCCATTAACATAGGAAAGCCTCTTGTTTGCATTTTTTAACAGCTGACATTTGTACCCTTTGGAGGAAAGTGAAGGGCATCTCATTGCTTCCTTGTTTAAATCAGCCTGGGAAGAATGGGGATGATAGGGAAGCAGGGCTAATTTCCTTTGTCTCCTATGCAGCAGATAATGGTGGTCCGTGTGGGGTGTGAAAGGCCAGGCGGCAGCAGTGACCTGGAGATGACTTCGTTCTTCTGAGGTTTATCAAAGGCTCCTGTCAGTCAAACTCATGCTGGGAGACTGGGGGCTGGCCATCTGGTTCCCTGTTCTTCAGAGAGAAGAAAGGAGAGCCGGGAGGTGAAAAATCTCACTGTCAGTTCTGAGCCAGGTAGAAGGGAGGTGCACTTGGGAGCGGGTTTAGCGACTCTTGCACACGGATGCAGAAGAGAAATGAACGGAGGTGTGTGCACGCGTGAGAGAGACTGAGACAGGGCAGAGGGACAGAGGCAGAGACACACAAAGAGGTGTGACAGCTGGGCCACCGGGAAGAAGAGGAGAGGCGGGGAGGCTGGGATGGAGGCTCTTATTGAAGCCGGGGTGATCATCTTGAATGGATTTTAAGTGGAGAGACTGAAGGTCACTCACGCTGCTAACCGTGCAGAGAAACCTCTGAATTGTGTCCCTGGCTGTGGGGAGGAAGGAAGGAAGTGGCTCCCAGCAGGGAGCTGATTTAATTTCAAGCACAATGTTTCTGTCCTGAAGCCCGACTTCTTTCATCCTTGTTGATTACAAGCACTAACAAGGTATTACAAGAGCACTACCAGGAAATCTTCACCCCCACCCCTCACCCCAACTCACTTCTGGCCAGCTAGGATTTCCTGGGGCCACATAGCAGGGTCTCCCCACAGGACAGCCACTCAGAAAGCCTACTGTGATCTGGGAGCTCCTGTTCCTCTGGCATCCAGGTTGGGGCCTGTGTTACTGTGCGAATTCCTACCAGTGCAATTTACACAGCCATGGGAAACACGTTTTTACCCCTGGCTGTTGCCAACTATTGAAGCAAAGACACTTGAACACTTCAAAGATCTTTAAGGACACAGGCTGGCCTTCCTTTTCCTTCCTTCCTTCCTTCCTTCCTTCCTTCCTTCCTCTTCCTTCCTTCCTTCCTTTTCCTTCCTTCCCCTTCCTTCCTTCCTTCCTTCCTTCCTCTTCCTTCCTTCCTTTTCCTTCCTTCCCCTTCCCTCCTTCCCTCCCTCCTTCCTTCTTTCCTTCCTTCCTCTTCCTTCCTTCCCCTTCCCTCCTTCCCTCCTTCCTCCTTTCCTTCCTCCCTTCCTTCCTTCCTTCCTTCCTTCCTTCTTTCTCTGGTAAAATATACACAACATTTTTTGCCATTTTAACCAATTTTAAGTACACAGTTAGGTGGCATTAAGTACATTCTCATTGCTGTGCAACCATCCATCACCATCTGTCTCTAGACCTCTTTTCATCTTCCCAAACTGAAACTCTATTTCCATTAAACACTAACTCCCCATTCCCCCTTCTCCCCAGAAGGGGGATTTTAACCATCCATCCACCCAGGACGCTTGCATAATTTCCACAATGACTTTTCTCTTAAATTGCGCTGTGCCCACACGTCTGTCCCTGCCCCCCTTCCAGTGCCTAGCATCAAATGAAGCCAGGGTCCCACAAATACTGTTTGTTTGGTAGACATTAATAAAGGGAACAGAGAGAGGCTCATCAGGTGAATCAATTAGCTGCTGTCAACCTGAGTCTCGCCTCACTGTAAAGCCTATTGTCCTGTCACAAACTTGGGCTGTACTTGGAGCTGGTTTTCAAGCTATTTAAAGTGAGAGGCGGCTTTGATCCAAACAAAGAATGGCAGAAAACTAAAAGATGACTGAGGAAGGAATATTCCTGCTCTATAAAAAATAAAAACAAAAAAATCTCTTATTATAGAGACTTCTAAACCACACAGAAGTGGGAAGGCTAACTTGATGAACTTCCCATGAACTAACTGCTCAGCTAGTAGAATCAATCATCGACACATGGCCAATGTTTTCTCATCTATGTCCCTCACACTTCCGCCCGCATCCCAGATGGGTTTCCTCCCCCCCGCCCTAACTTTTTTATTTTAAAAAGCTCAGACCTACAGAGAAATTTTCAAGAAAAGTGTGAAGAGCAGCCATATGTCATGACCCTCACCTGGAATCACCAGTTGCTAACATTTTGCTGCCTTCGTTTTACATCTATCTATTTATCATCTATGTTGACATTTTTTTTCTTGAACCATTTGAAATTATTTTCACTCATCATGACACTTCATCCATTAATACTTCAGTATCTACCTGGGAACAAGGGCATTCCCTTTCATAACCACGGCACAGTATCAGGGAATTTAAAGTTTATGCAATCTGATGTCTGATAAAAAAGTCCATATTTAATTGTTCCCAAATGTCTCAGTAGATGCCATTAGAGCTCTATTTTCCCTTTAGGAGATCCAGTTGGGGAACAGGTGTGACATTTATTTCATTATTTCTTTTTAGTCTCCCTTAGACTCTTATCCCTTTTTGTCTCTGATGCCAAAAAGACATTGGACTGAAGGTCTTGCAAATATGTGGCTCATTCTGGGAGATGGTGAGAGAGGATGATGACTCTTTCTGAATCTGGTGCCGTCGTGGACTCATAACTGTTTACACTGTTGTTAGCGGAACTGGAAAACTGGGGAGTTGACAATGTCTAGAACTGTTTGACAACCAAATACCTCCTAAGATATTTGCAAAGAGCAAGAATGATAAGACATTACTAATTCCAATAAATTAGCCACACATTGAGAAGCTTTTCCTTCTGCCGTTCCGACTGTTTCTAAATGAAAGGCATGGCTGCCCTAGTCCCTGCTGGGACATACACAGTTAGTTTATTCTAAATATATTTTTGAATGTCCACTAATTAAATCTTGGAAAGCCTTTGAGAGTTAGGACATCTCTCATGTATATGCAAAGGAACTTAACACTGGGGTGTCTAGAGTATAAGACACCCAAATAGAGATCGTCTCTGATTTGTTAAATACTTCCCAGGACCTCATAATCTCTTTTGAGGGCACTTAGCTAGTATTGTTAGTGTGTTAATGTGTCCAAAGTCAAACCAGTAAGAATGCAGGATGGTTCCTAGTTACTTGTTTTGAAGTGTTGTGGCTGGTAACGATTCTGGACACGGCAGAATCCTGTTATCGTGTAAGAATGTTTTGTTTTTGTACATAAATATTTGTTTACAATTTTTAAGATTTAGAAACATCATTCTATTAAAATGCTCACCTAAGTCTTTATAAAAGGCTAAATAAACATCTTTCATAACCATCTAAAAAGAGGATAGAAAATTAAGTTTGGCTTTTTGGAAGGAAAAATATACATATCAGCTGAACCACAGACTTGGCCATTATAAGGTAATGGACAATGTTACTCTGATCTTTGCCCCCACAGTTTAATGAATAATAATAGAAGAGGATTGGCCTATAATATTTTTAAGATGAAGCCCGGCATTTTAAGGTTTTATCTGTCATGTATTTTTGAGTTGTTTTGGGGGGGACCAAAAAGGAAAATGTTCTGTTCAAATCTGTTTTGCTCAGCGGATGACAAAGTCTCGTCGAAGCTTGTCAACTGGAACATTAAAAATAATAATAAAATTAAAACCAAAAACAAAACTCTTTTTATTTTTAAATCCCCCGTCATGTACTGGAAACATTACCTGAGGACGCCTAGCTAGGTAGTCAGCATTTCAGACAAGGGCCTGTGGACAATTGCCACCACATGGCAATTTCAAACAGACAAGAGTGAGTCTGTGACACTGAGGTCATGCAGTGATATGTAAACAGTGCTGCCAGGAAAAAGCCATGTGGCTGGTGGACAATCGAAGAAATCTTACCTTCCCATGAGCTCTCAGGAGGCCCCTGCTCATAGAGGGGCAGATTCTGGAAAACGGTGAGGGAGATTGAGAAACAGGGAGGGATCAAGAGAGTATTTGACAACATCGGGAACCTAGGTATCTTTCTGTTTTGCTTATTTATTTATTTATTTTTTTATTTCAACAAGCCTGGCTTCCACGAAGCCATGAAGTACCTAGAGTGGTTTTATTTCACATGTGCTTTGAACTGATGTTGTCAATCTTTCTGTCTCTACGCCTCTTCTTGGAAAGCCCATGGGGGAGAAAGGTGCCGAAATTCCACCTGGTGTGTCTTGGGAAATCAAACTAGTTTTATACAGGTTTCTCTAACTGCAACATTTTGTAGGCTTCTGGGGTTCATTTAAAGATGAATATGGCGGATGTGTTCATGCCTATGTTGGTTTGGTTGACAGATCTCATAGTAGGAAGAAGATTGGGAAGAGCTGGGTATTTGGGAAATAGAGAGAATATGGGGGGAGGGTCAATTGCCCCCAAAATGTTGGGAGGTCAGTCTCTAAATTTACCTTTATCTGTCTGGGATTATTTTATCCCCTGGCAATGCTATCACTGGGTGAATCCCAGAGGTGCACCCCCAGACCTTCATCCCGTGTACACTTCTGCCTTATCCGCTTCATCAAAAGAAAAGTCAGAGAAATTTATTTCTTCATGACTTATTTCTCTTCTGCAATAAAAATTTATCTGTTCTAGGACCCATTCTTTCTCATCCAGGAATGAGCAATAAATAATT
Source organism: Panthera tigris (assembly GCF_018350195.1). NCBI lineage: Eukaryota > Metazoa > Chordata > Mammalia > Carnivora > Felidae > Panthera > Panthera tigris. The sequence continues at coordinate 10,199,503 of NC_056664.1, forward strand.
ATTGAAAGAGTATCAGGCTTCCCATAAGGTACCAATGGACTACCAATGGATTGGCAGCTTGTACCTCCAGAATTTTTAAACTTTAATAGGACTATAGGAGAGAAGATATTTTACTCTAAAGACATGTGTGATTTAGCAATGGAAGCATGGGGAAAAACAAAAACAAAAAACAAAACAAAAAAAAAATAGTGGGTAAGGCAGTCACCCAGACACTAAGGAACTCAAAATAGCCCTAAGAACCTGCCATGGGGTCCCAAGATCATGCTTATCTAGCACCAGTTTGGCTCTTAGTGTCGAAGGCCAAGTTTATCACATAGGTGATATGTGTCCAGCTGTGAAGTTTGAAGCATTCACAGTGGAATGTGATGTGTGTCATTACCATGCTCTTCTCAGACATTAGGGACCCTCCAATTTTATTTCTGAGCATTCTCTCCTTACACTACAGTGAATACTCTGGCTCTTTATCCTAATGGTGGGGATTAGCAGGATAATCAGCATAATTGACCCATTCTGATCCTGGGCATCAGGTCCCAAAGGGGATCTAGGGCTCAATTCTCTATTATAACCAGTTTTTAGTTCTCTGTTATAGCCAGTTCAGTCATCCAGATAGATAACATGGGGCTAGGCCAAAGCTGAGCATCTTAAACATGGCAGCACATGATTGCAAGGACAGGCAAATAGAAATGTGAGCTTAACAGGAAGTCTAAAATTTCAAGGTACAGCAGAAAGGTAGATATCACCATACAAAGTCCACTTCAAATCCACAGTCTAGAGAATCCTTTAATCAGGCAAAAGCAGACCCATGGAGGGCCCAGAGGGAAGGTTTGGAGGGCAGATGCCTTCAAAAAGTATAATAAACTCAGTAATTCAGAGACTGGATGAAAGGGTAAAATCACTGGGGGGATTTAGAGGAAATCTAGAACCCCAATTTTGAAGAGGTGTAACTACCAAATTTGGGATGAGACCAGCAAGATTGATCTGACACTGATTAGCAGCTACCCCAGGCAATCTCACCTCCTACTTTCCTTAAGATTGGTCCTGGAATTTGGATGTGTGTGTGTGTGTGTGTGTGCACGCGTGCGCACGTGCACATGCTGTTAGATCTCATTTGTTGGGGCGCCTGGGTGGCTCAGTCAGTTGTCTGAATCAGCTCAAGTCATAATCTTGTGGTTCATGAGTTCAAGCCCTGCCTCAGGCTCTATGCTGACAGCTCAGAGCCTGGAGCCTGCTTCAGATTCTGTTTCTCTCTCACTCTCTGCCCCTCCCCTTCTCTGTCTCTGTCTTTCAAAAATGAATAAATGTTAAAAAATTAAAAAAAAAAAAAAAAAGAAGATCTCAGTTGCTATGTTAGAAGCAAAGATCTAAGTCAAAGATCTTGATTGCTATGTTAGGAGCAAAGGAAGTTGGATATGATATGGATACATGCTTCTATTATGAAATGCAAATACATATATTTGGAGATTGAGATTTCACACCCTGTGTCCCACTTTGGAGACAGGGTCTGGCTTTGCAATATCCCTGCAATCATAGCTACTAATGGGTGAGAAACAGATTCTGTGCAATGGGCCTTCTCTGATAAGCAGCGTTTCTGATCTCAAGTCACTGGCTCCTCTCCCAGGACTAGAGGTGTAAGGGAGTGTTTGGAACCTAGAAGGCATGGCCTCAGCAGATGAATCTGCCTTCTATAATTCAGAGGACAGGTTTGTCAGACCTCTGTCTTTTCTGTGAGTTGGTCCTGCCTGCCTCATGAGAGGTGGGTCCTATGAAGCAGAAAGGATCTGGGGAATCAGCAGTTCCTTTGGTTTCCAAGAAATGTCTCCACCCTTCAGTCGGTTCCGAAAATAACAGTCTGTTTCACTTGAGGGAATGCATGCTGAGTTCTCTTCTCAGCTTATAAATTATGCTGTATTAACACTGGCAACAGTTTCATTTTCGCTGTGTAAACATGAGGCAGCACAGAATGGGAAGGGGGTTGGAAGGGCCAGCTGCCAGGCCCCAGCAGAGACGCGTGAGCAGCTCTTCGAATGTTGGACCGTGTTCATGCTAACATTGAGGGTGGGTTCCCCAACACCTGTCTCCAGCAGTCAAGCCTTTTTTTTTTTTTATGAATACTTTTGCCACCTAGGTTGGTTTAGTGCTAAGTGCAGTCCGTGGTTAAATAAATGCCATGATTGAAATAGCTCTGAGAAAGTGCCTTTTTCTCAAAAATGGACAGTGGCTGCCCACTGGGTCCGAGACTCTATTATGGATTCATTTGTTGGGGTTATGATGTAATATTTTAAAAGTTTCTCTCATCAACCATAAATATTCTATAGATGGTATCACATATTTGTTTCACTAATTCTTTTATTGAGCCGGAAAATATTTATAAACCTTCTGTTATACATCAAGGCACGCTGGTCCCAAAGTAAAGTTTCCATTGCCATTACTGGCCATGAACAAATTCATCAATGATTCCGGTCAACTGACTTGGCAAGTGCAGTGCAGGGTAACTAAATGTCAAGTGAAGACTGAGATAAAGGGAAGACCCTCCAGCAAGAGCCTGGGCAGCCTGGGACGGAATGAGGGCAATGTGATGCTGAGGGGAAGGGGTGGGGGTCACAAGGCAGGAAAGGACAATAGAGGATGGAATGTGGAAAACAAAACTATCTAAAGTATGGGATTTAGGGGGCACCTGGGTGACTCAGTCAGCTAAGTATCTGACTCTTGATTTAAGCTCATGTCATGATCCCAGGGTCATGGGACAGAGCCCCCCATTGGGCTCCACACTGAGTGTGGAGCCTGGTCAAGATCCTCTGTCTCCTTCCCTAAGCCCCTCCCCTGCAATTCACGTGCTTGCTCTCTCTCAAAAAAAAAAAAAAAAAAAAAAAAAAATTAAATAGGGACCCCTGGGTGGCTCAGTTGGTTAAGTGTCTGACTTTGGCTCAGGTCATGACCTCACGGTTCATGATTTCGAGCCCCATGTCAGGCTCTATGCTAACAGCTCGGGCACAGCCTGCTTCAGATTCTGTGTCTCCCTCTCTCTCTCTGACCCTTCCCTGCTTGCGCTCTCTCTTAAAAATAAATAAAATAAACTTAATAAAAATGAAATAAAGTAGGGTTTTTTTTTAGAAGTTTCTCCAGGGCAGTATTTTTCAATCTTTTCAAAGGTAGAATGCTATCAGTTATGATTTCTGCCGCAGGTGACTGAAAATCCAACTCAGTGAACAGATTTGAAGGATAGGGAAATCATCGCCTTATGTGTGAAGACTGCCAGATGTTAAGAATGAGCTTTAGGGTTGGTTGAATCAGTTAACAATTTCAAGTTAACTCAAGTTCTTTCACTCTCTCTACCCTAACAATTCCATTGTTATTTTATCCCAATGGCAATTCCTCAGTGGTCATGAGACGATTACAAGCATACCCAGGCTACGATTCCTCCTTGTTCACACCTGGTGGGAGAAAGAATTTCTCTCCTAACATGGAATTAATTTCCTTCCCTTTGGTCTCACTGAGCCACCAGATTTACATGCCTACAGGGGAATGGCATCCACCGATGGTTTGTGCCTGCATCCCTGAGTCATTCAGTACAGGGACTTTGAGATTATGTGATTGGGTTGAGGACTATAGGCAGAAACTAGACTTCTCATAGTGCAGAGTGAAGGACTAGTATAAAATGGGATGACAACGGCAATGTCCATACCCCAAATAATGAAGCAGCTGTGGTTGAGGTAGGAGTGGAGGGCACAGACTTACCTCTCCCCCGCTCACCTCTACCTTTTATTTCCTTTTACCCTTAAAATACTACTTAGTACTTTCTAGGAGACTGTAGGATTCCAGTTTGAAACCACGGTCAGAGCTAGGGCAACACCAACCCAAAGGATCCTTTGGGTGTGAACCCTGAGTAATTCTCTTCTCCAAGGGCTTAAAAAGTCTGAGCTTACATCAAGTTACCAGGTGCCTCGTTAGCTGTAGTCTGTCATATAAACTCTTTGTTGTCTGTAGAAGAAGTAAGCCCACTGGTTAGGTTGTTCCTGGTGAAGAATAATGGTTAGGAAGTTCCTGGCCAACACAAAGCAAAACAACACTGAATTCAATGATTAATCCTTTCTTAAAAAAATAAACTCATATTCTCATCCAAAGTAGAATTTTATGTACATCTAAGAATATTCTGTCATTCATGTGCACTATTAGGAAGGTTTTGAGTTTGGATTTTTTTAAAAAAATGTTTGTATTTGCCAAAGGAATTAAAGGAGAAAAACTATTTGGGTATAGATTCTGACATACTTGTTTTAAAAAATAGTTTTCTTTCTTTGAAATCATGTTTTATAAGTGGGGGCATGGTTTTCAGTATCCCAAAGCATGTGCACTGGCCCCTGCAGGAAACACCACCTAAGCCACCGGGAATCCTCAAGGCCGTCTCAGGAAATTGTGAACTTGTGTTGAGGCTGGCACGGTGAACTTCACACCAGGGACTATGCAGTTTATCCCCCCAAGAGTAGTTTACCTGATGAAGGCATTGCAAATGGCTAGTTTTAGCCACTTACTGGTGACATGGGTCTCCTTTATGAAAATTCTTTTCTCTTTTTTAGGTATTAAGAAATCTCTCGGGAACTGCTTTGGTTCACCACCAAGATGAACTAAATGACATATTGTCTATTTTAATGCCATAATTTAATGCTTTTATTCTCTTGCCAAGTATCCTCTCTGTAGAACCTAACAATGGTGTTTGCCCAGGATTGCACGTTCCGATGGAAGAGATGCACTGCTGGCCACCCACCTCTTTGCTCTCAAATGTGTTCCATGCCCTGGACCTGGATGTTATATATCAACATTTCCCAGACTTCTGGGCCAACTTGTTTAGAGGGGAGTTCTAAAACAGAAGGCACTAATGGGAGGTCATAAGATCAGAAGGCAGGAGATATCAGATTACAGTAAAACCTTGGATTGTGACTTGTTCTGCGAGTGTTCCACAGGACGAGCAAACATTTCTAATCAATTTTAATTTGGTAAAGAAGCAATGTCTTGCAATATGAGTAGTTCATGGTGCCACGTGTCACATGATCACAACCGAGCCAATGGTCCTTCTCTCTCTCTCTCTCTCTCTCTCTCTCTGGGATCATGGCTGGTCGTCTTCCATGCCCAGATGCTTGGTCTCGGGCTGCAGTGTTTGGCAGAAATCAGTGATTTTCAGAATGTTGAAAGGTGCCCACAGCTGGCACTAGCATATATATATATATATATATATATACACATATACATATATGTATATACATATACGTATACACATATACATATATGTATATACATATACATATATATACATATACATATATATGTATATGTGTGTGTGTGTGTATATATATATATATATATATGTATATATATATATATAATTTGGCCACTTGAAAGCACCTACGTACAGTCTTTTGCTTTTCCATACAAGAGTAAGCTTAGGAGGGGCGCCTGAATGGCTTAGTCGGTTAAGCATCCAACTTCGGCTCAGGTCATGATCTCACAGCTTGAGAGTTCGAGCCCCGTGTCGGGCTCTGTGTGGACAGCTCAGAGCCTGGAGCCTGCTTCGGATTCCGTGTCTCCCTCTCTTTCCTCTCTCTCTCTCTCTTTCTCTCTCTCTCTCTCAAAAGTAAGTAAACATTAAAAAAAATTAAAGAGTGAGCTTAGGAAAGCTTTGCTTCATTTCAAGTCAGGCTGCCTGCAGATCTAGACCCTTTCCACTGCTGCCTTATTGCCAGTTACGTTCAATGCGGTACGTGACACGAGTTTCTGAATCGTGTCCTGGAGTCAGCAACCTTGTCACCGAGCACAATGGCCCCCATACAGAAAAAGATGCCACTGAGCCAATAGATGACAGTGATTCCATTAGCAATCGTGAAAGTCGTCCTACGCAGTAACCCTCCTCTCTTTTGTTCGCCTCACAACCAGCTATGATGGTTTTCAAAGGTACCTGCAGGTTAATTTGTTTTTCTTTATATTTTGTATTTTCTCCATGATTTTATATTATATTACAGTCCTGCAGTCACTTTCACGTGAATAGTTTTGGGTTGTGGAACGAGTCCTCTGAGTGTCTGTTATTTCTTACAGGGAAATTCGCTCTGATCTACAAATGCTCTGGATTGCAAGCATGTTTCTAGAGTGAATTATGCTCGCAAACCAAGGTTTTGATGTAGTCTCATTTCTGTCTGCCTAGTAAGGCCTCTTCCATGTCTTATCAGTGGCTTCAGTTTCCACTAGTCAGTGCCTTCCTTCAAGCTCCCAGATCCCACCAGGCAGGGCTGCTACAATTCCAGCTCCCCCAGCTGAACTATTTGTTTGGGGATGAAATCTGATATACTTGGTTGAATGATGAGTTTGATTTCCTTCAAATCATGTTTTAGAAGAGCACTCGTGGATGTCAGCTGCAGCCTTCCCATTGCACATGTGTTGGCATCTGCCATCAGCACAGAGGCCCCAGGAACACCAGCCCCTCTCTGTCCCTCTAGCCCGGAGGGTGGTAAGAACTTTCTGTAGTTGCTGATGAGGTTTTTCTGTAGTTGCTGATGAGTTTTGATGATGAGGGGTGACAGTAGTGTTCGTGGGATCCGGAGCCGATGGCCAGGAAAGAATTCTTGAAGACGTCTTTGGTGCAAAAAGGGGATTGTATTGAAGCACGGGGACAGGACCCGTGGGCAGGAAGAGCTGCCCCAGGACCATGAAGAGAGACTGGTTATATACTATGGGGTTGGGGGAGGTAAAGTCCAGGGGAAGTTTCCAGTGAGATTTTCATATGCTAAAGAAGACTGTCCGGATACTGGAAGCCTGGCTGTCATCAAGCTAAGGTGGTTTAAAGCGTTAGCATTAAGACAGTAAGGAGTTCTTGGAGAAACCTTTTACTCTGCCAGCCTCAAGTATCTGTCAATGGGCTGCAGGTGATAAGGACATTTAGTTCTACCTGCCATTTCCTTCTGCCTTTGTTTCCCATCACTATGGCAGGATGATGGAGACATAGGTCCCGCAGGACTGGGATCTCGATCAGTTCGCCATTTGTTCACCACTTTCCTTTGTTTTGGGGCAGCCAGGAGTGTCTGAGGAATATCACACACATCCCACCTGGTTGGGGGCGGGGGGTGCGGCCTGTCAGCTTGCCTGACGGTCCCTCATCAGGTGCCACTCACCTTCCTTCCCTGGCTGCTCCCTCAGCTATTCTAATGACATGGAAAACATTCCCCACTCTTACATTCCCCCTGTTGAATTACCTGGCGTAGGTCTTGTTTTCTTAGTTGGAACCTAACTGAAGTTGTAGGAAAATAGTCATCTTTTTGGTAAGTTGTTTTTTTTTTTTTTTAATATGCCCACCATGCCACGGCATAGAAACGTGAATGATGATAACACGTTCTGAGAGTGGCGTCATCTCGTGCTTAAGTCCTTCCGTTTTCCTTTTGTCTCTTTTATGAGAAACCAAAAATTTCCATCTGCAGATTCTATGTTTTGCATTGGTGCCTGTCCACATGGGTGGGTGGTGAGCAAGTTCTTAAGGAATTGAAGCCTCAAGTGGATCAGATACACACCAGGGCTGTGAACTAGGCAGAAACAATGGTGCCTGGAGTTCTTCCTGTCACCTCATTTTCCTCTTTGTGCCATTGTCTTTCAAATTTCATGTTAAGTGGTGTAAGGGCTTTGCTCTGTCAATAAAGCCAGAAGAATCTTTTTAATCCTGTTTAAAGTTGATAAAGCTGAATAGAGAAACTATGCTCCAAATGTCTGATATCTCCCATGTTCCTCAGCTAAAATACTGGTGCATGTTAAAAGGTCTGCAAAACTTGTAGTTTTGGACCAAAGATCAGTTGAACTAAAGGGTTGCTGAGAGTTAGTCCTGGTTGAGTAAGTCTGCAGCTTTGGCTGAAAATCCCCAGAGGGGTCTCAAGTCAAATTACGTGGAAGCAGAAGCAGACGTCCCCTGAAGGACTTGCAAGGCTGTGGGGTCAGCCATCTTGAACATAAAGGTGGGATGGCTGAGTGCTTGTCTGAGTTAATTACCAGTTAAATCATTGGGTGGGATTCGGCAGAATATGCATAACTCAGGTGGGTCTTCATTTGCACATAATGAGGTTGGTCTTTTCCATAGCAAATGCTGAAGTATGCTATAAAGAGAAAGACATCCGTGATTATTGTTTTTTTAATGCATCAGACAGAATAACTATCTATTATTTATTTTTAGAGAAGGAGTTCAAGTTTTCCATTTTGCTTTTAACAAGGATTCAGGAAAAGCTCACGCTAGACAATTTTTCGTAGTGCTCTTAAAATAGAGTCAAGGTTGGTGGGGTATAGACAGGATTCCCCATTCCTCATTCAAGAAAGAAAGAAAGAAGGAAAGAAAGAAAGAAAGAAAGGAAGAAAGAAAAAGAGAGAGAAAGAAAGAAAGGGAAAGAACCCTACACAAAGCAAATTAAACAGAAACACAAGCAATGGCTCCCTCCCACCCCATACACAGAATAACAGAAAAATCTGTATTTTGTTTTTCAAGGTATACTAGAGAGTTTTTTCTTTTTTTTTTTTTGAATATGCTTTCAAATCCTCAGGGACTTTATAATTTATCAAGAAAGACACATTCTTCCTAATGAAAGGTTACTGACCTTCATGAATGTGACAGTTCAATTACAGCCCATTCATATGCAGAGCAGCGTTGATAAAGGATTTGGGGAATGTGACTAGCATAGCAAAAAAAGACAAATGTCTCGGAAATTATTATTAGTTTTTTAAATTTTTTTTAATTGTGAAGCAAGAATAATAAATAAGATTTGCTCAGGTAGTAGAACCCTTTCTTCTTGTCCCCAGCAGCCCATTAGATTTGCTTCAATGGCTATATGCTGGCTCTTTCTTCTTTTTCCTTCTTAATATTTCTGCCTTTTTAATCCTCTGAACCGCTAAACCTAACAAATCAGCAAGCCCTTGGGGTTCTGAAATGCAGGGTTTCAATTTTTCCCCCTGCTTTCCTTTTGACTGGCAGGGCAAGCTGGAACGTGTCTTAATGTTATTTTAAGTGTTTGACTACTATTTAGATGCAGAAAGGTGGAGAGTTATAACCCGCAGTGTTACACACACTCAGCCACCCACGTACATGTACTCAAGCCCAAGCTCACAGGGAGGCAAGCTTCCACCAGGACCGAGAATAGCTATGCCAGATCCTGGCTAGACTCTCTGGAGCCAGCCTTGGGTGACACCTGCGAGCTGATGTTTGCTGAGCTCCTGCAGGTGTGGGAAAGAATATCAGATTGTCACTCTGTAAATCAGCAGAGAATGTCCCTCAGCCAGAGATCTCTGGAATATTCCAGAACCACGTTCTTTTTCAGCAACTGCTCGTAAGAGAGATTCTCCTCTGACAATAAATTTTTCATCCAAAAGAAGACAAAATGTAAAATTCTTCTTGGGATATAACCAATGTAAATATTTTAAATAATTTTGAAATGCACTCATTATTTTCATTTTTAACACTTTACCTTGGAAATTAACGTTAGCCACGTATGTGTGTGGAATGAGTTGTTGAATGGTAAACCTGACTGAAAGTTCTAAGAGAACGTACGTGTCCCCGACACCCATCATACTGCCTGGCACATAGTGATCATTCGACATTTGTTTAATGAACCCTTTTTCCTACACATTTTTTTTCCCCACACTCCTTGGTTTTGGGATAAGCAGTGTGATCTAATTATTAATGATTCCTCTACGATATTTGTCGACTCCAGTTTGCTCATATAGGTTCCTTCTTCCTCCATCATTCCAGAGCTAAGTATTTCATTTCAAATCACTTTCAAATATATCATATCTTTGAGCATAAATCTACTACAGAAGGCGTTTTTTTTTTTTTTAAGGGAAAGAATTGAAAGAGTAAAAACAAGGAGAATGGATATCAACGTCAATTCTCTGTGTTCCTGCAAAAGCATAAACCTTTTCTTTTAGGCATTCATGCGTGACATAAAATCATCCAAAGTACTATCTTCTTCAGTCGGATTATTCCATTTCAAAAAGACTTATCATTTAAATACAATGCTCTGATAATAATTTAAAGACAACTTGGGGTAGCCCAAGGTTTAGATTAGGTAGCCCAAGGTTTAAATTATTATGGCAAATAATTTAACGTGTGTCTCTTCTTCCAGTTTTTAGTTTGTCCCATGTATAAATTGACTTATTTTTAATATGAAAGGATGAGATAAAGAGTGGTGTGTCACACGTGAACACACACATGCACACACATGCACACACAAACACGTGCACACCCAGATCACACACATGCACACACACATGGACATGTACATTTTTCTATACTAACAAATACCTTAGATGGCAAGAAAATTAGCAATTTGACAGTGAGATCTTTTTAAATTTTGAAATAATGTTTTGCCACTTAATAAACATAATTATGTATACTTTTCATTAAAGTTCGATATTGTTTTTACTTTCCCAAACATCACTTTTGTTTAGGTGTCTTCTTCATTCTGCAATAACCCGAAGGACGTAGCCGTGTGTTAAAAGAAATTTCTCTCAATTACTGTTTTTCTGTATTTCAGACCTGCACACGCTGAGAACTCTGGCATAATTCTTGGAAGTTTGTCAGTTCTGACTCAATGCTCTAGGAAGGTGAATTCTGAAATTTGAAGACAGAAATCCAAATCAGTGTGGCATGTTTTATATCTCTTGATATCGTTCTTGATGTCCTATCTTAATTTTTTTTTTACTTTGTTAATTTTTTTTGTACCACCCAGAACCACTACTTAATTATTAACAAACCTTCTCTGTGCAAATACTATATGTTAGGCGCATATTATGCATTTTATATTTTATGGATAAAGAACAGATTCATGCAGATAGATGGTAAATGGTTTGCCTGACCCTGAAATCTGTTCATATAACCAATTCACTACTGTATCTGTAAATACACTTAGCAACAAGTAACAGGAAATCTATCCCAAAGCTGCTTAACTAATAAATGTTATTATCTCTTGTAACATGTGATTCAAGGTGGGGAGGCTGTTGTGTCAGATAATTCAGTAGTTCAAAATATCACGGAGGATTCAGTTTCCTTCTATCCCTTTCATTGGCTACCCTCAGTGGATGTTAATGCTCCTCATAGTCTTGAGATGGCTGCCATAGCTTCAGGCATTGCATTTGTATATTTCAATGTCAAAGGTCAAAATATGGTTTACAATGTTTTCAATGTCAATGGTCAAAATATGTTTTCCCTTGGACAGTTTTTAAGAGCTAAGAAATGTTTCTCTGGAGCTCTTCCAATGCTCTTACCTTCATATTTCATTAGCCAGAGCTGGGTCGTCTGGCTCTTTCTAAGCAGATCATTGATAAAGGAAATGAAATTATCACAATTGATTTAGATAAATCAAAATTTATTGGAGTTAGGACTGTCCTTTCCTCAAGGACGTGGCTGCATGGGGAAAAATGTGAGTATCTGAATGGAATTTGGTTTATTTAGCAAAGATAGGATAGCATTGGTAGGCAACCAATAAATTTGGTTACAGCAGAGCTATCTCAAGATCGCTAGGGACAAGGAGAAAGATGGGGAAACACTGAAAGGGGAAAGTTAGAGATGAGTGAAAAAAGAGAAGAAAATAGTAATCTGCTGTACAGCAGGTGTTCGATAATTGCCAATGACAGAAAATGAAACACAATTTACAACAAAGTTAATCTGACACATATTTAATGATATGTGTTGTTCCATGACATTTGAGGCCAATAGTTTAGTAGTCCACATCAATAACTGTAATTAGTACTACTTTTTGACAGATCTTTATAGCTTTTAATCTTCTGTTGTTAATTAACTAGTTTAAGAACACGCATCAGTGTTCAGAGGCTTTTTTTTTTCTTTTTTGTACTTGTCTTACAAATAGTTGAACTTTAATCATATGCTCACTGCCAAGCACCAGAGCGATTCCCTGGAACTTCTTAGAGTCGCCCCTGTTCTCTCTGTTCCTCCCCCGTACCTGGCCCCGTGCCCTCACTTCCTCAGAGAACTTTCCTGGGGCAGATAGGATGCAACCAAGTATTTGGACACATTGCTGTCTGCCCCCATCAGATCTGGGGCAGGACCTTCAGAAAGCACAGCAGTGAATGACTGGTAGCAGATCTTTTCCAATATTGGTTAGAAGGAAGGAACCAGAAAACACAGTTGGAAGTTCATAAGAGGTTTCCACCATGGATAACAGAAATGCTACTAAACAGTAGTTGGGAAACGTGGCTCTTCTCGGGCCAAATCCTTTCATGATCAAAGGTTCAAAACAAACCCTAGATGTAGAACGAGGACCTGGGAATAACCGATAAGGAGTAAGATTCCTTCTAGCTCCCACCTTCAATGATTCCACTTTACAATTTTGCTTTAGGCCAGAACAGTTTAATGCAATTATGAGCAGACACATAGAAATTGTATTGGAGGTAATTTCACATATTACTAGGAGCATTGATTTTAATTAGTTAAATAGCATTCTAGAAATGTAGGTTACTTTCTGTATTTTCACGTTGCCAATAAAGGGCTCTGCTATAGCAACGGGCTCCGTCAACTCTTAGATATAATCTAAGTGTGCGTTAGTTTCTTGAGAAAATGTATATGTGATACACTATTGTTTTCTTTTGGGAAACTTCAGCCTAAATTTGAACTATTGTAAGCCAGTCCAAAGAAAACTAAGACCAAACATGATGATATTATTCCCTATTATGATTATTATTATTATTTTCTGTGGTGGCATGAGAAGCCCCTCTGATGCAGTATCATTAGAAAGACAAAAAAAAAAAAAAAAAGACAAGTTTTGAGTAATGTCCATCCTTCCCTTGCTTCTGAGAATGTAACTTCTAGGCAATCACCAACTTCATGAGATTGGTTTTCCCTTGCGGATTAACCTTGGATTCCTTGATAGACCATCTGGGATAGGGCTGAACCTGTCCAGGAGAGTGCTGAAATGCTCTGTTCGTGGGGAAAGTAGCTTTCCCCCACGTGCCCTGCCCACGTGCCACCATTCGGTGACCCTCCCTCCCACTCAGTGTGCCGCTGGCCTTTTTACTGTTTTCACTGCTCATCTCACACCCTTCGCTGCCCAGTGTGCTTCCCAGAAACAAGGCCTTGGCGAGACCACTGGACGACATGCCGCCTCACTGTGCTGGGTGATCCCACGCGCTGTGCTACCAAGGACAGCCTCTGCTCTCATCTCTGCCTCTCCCTCCAGGAGGGTTACTGTGACCACCGGGTTCTTTCCCAGAGGTACAGTGACTGGGTTACTGCCTCGGAGAGAAACGTGGGCCCAGGAAACAAGCTGATTCTGCCAGTGATTCCCACCTGTCCTCTTGTCCCATTATTTTCTTGAGGGAACCAAGAAAAGTGGGAGTCCTGGAGACGCGGATTTCTCTTGGATGCTATACCCTCACTTTGGCAGGAAGAGTCCGAGGTGAGAATTCTAGCCTTCGTCGAGGGAGAGCTCGAAAACGCTCATTTGCCTTCTTGAATCCGTTTGAGCCCTCGCGGAGCAGACTTGGAACAATTACCCTAGAGTCACATTTCCCACACCAGAACACTTGTGCTTGTGTGACGCGCCATTCCAAATATCAAACTTTCCAGAAGGAGAGTCATCGGCTTCCTGTCTATCATCAACCCTGACCTTCCAAAACCCAGGCAGACTCTGAGGCTCATGCAACCAGGATCTTCCCTTGTCCTGAGCTGTTCTCAAGTACTAGACTTTACCTTCATTTGCTGATGCAAAGGAAGTATTACGCGCATAAATTTTTCTGGGAAGGTTAAGCCCAAGAGCATAATTTCTCCTTTCTTTATGCTTATCTACTCTTCAGAACAGGTGTTATTACCAAACATAGTTTCAAGGGTAGAAAATCTGAAAGGATGAAATAATCATAACACCTTGGTCAAAGAATGTGTGCAAAAGGGAAAGGGAAATATGTTAGTAAATATTTGTTACTTGTCACACATTTACGGATTGTTGTTAGAAAGGTTTTGCTTAATCTGACTTGATTTTAATAAAATATTCCGTCTAATTGGAGAAGATATGCTTACTGTTCCTAACCTCAGAGCATGCTTGGCAAAATTAATTAGAAACCGGCTATTGTGACTTGCTGAGACCAGGTCATATTTGCTGAACTTGAGATGGGAAATTTTCTTTTGTTTCTTTTAAGCAAGATTCAGGTAGTTCAATAAACGCCACTTAACTGGGGCAGACTTGATCAGGGAAGTTGCTGAATTGGGAAACCAATTAAGTCTAATGATAATTAGCGTGCGCTGCTGTTTAATTGGGATAGGTGGTCCATTGAATTGGTAACACGATAGGTAATTAAATGATGCTCTTGGAGGATAAGAGATAGAATCTTCTTGATGCTTTAAAGACTGAAGGCAATTTATTTCCTCTCTTGATCATGCTTTTGCTGGTTGAGCAAAACTCAATTTCTAAATGGCTTCGAAGTTTCGCTTATTTGAAAGGACTTCTTTATTTGTGTGCATTTATGTATATATACACACAGACATATATTCTCACGCTTGCTCTAAAGGGACCGCCAAGAAATGAGGAATTATGCATTTTTGCAAATGCAAAGGATGAGACACAGAGAGTTTGAGCGATTTCTTTGATGTCACCACCATTTGGTGACTGAACACAGATAAAAGCATGGTACTTAAGTATTTGTCCCTGGTGACTCAGCACGGGGGGTGTTCATCATTTGGCAGGCCAGGTTCAGAGGGGCTCAGTGGGGTTGCTCAGGTATTTGTTCACAGCCCGGCTGCTGCCCCACAGAGATAAGACACTTTGCCTCTCTGGGCTTTGGGTGCCTCTTTTATTAAATAAAGGTGTGGGACTGAATTGTCACTGAGACCCCTTCCAACTGTAAAAACAAAAGTACCTCAATTCAGTGGCTTCATTTAAAAATTGTTACTAGGGGAAAAAAGTCTTCATTATTAGCGTGTATAAAGCCTCTCATTACTAAGCCAGGTCCCTGGCAAAAAGTAATCATCGTCTCTGGCTCCACATTAAAAAAAATATATTATTGTACAAGATGTAACCAACTGCTTTTTGTAAGGTTGGGAGGCTGGTGGGGTGAGTATTCATGGGACAATTTTTGTCTGAGCTGTGAATAAATCCATGGAGAGGTAAAGAAAATGAAAGAGATACTCTTGAGTCTGGACAGCCTGAAAAATATATGGGAGTGAACTAGCAAAGGAAAGTAGGAGAAAATGAGATTATTAGGCTCCTTGAAAGAGAAAAAAGTAGGTGAGGCAGTGATAGATAGGGCAGGGCAGTCAAAGAACCTTGGACACAGCATTTGGGAAGACAGGAATGGACAGTAAGTTCTAATGGCCAAGACCAGGCAGGAATAGTAGTTATTAGCAAGGTCTACTCTAAATTGTTTGGACTTAGATACAAAGTTAATATTTTGGATCAAAAACAAGTTTCATGTATATTTTTCCTATAAGAGTCAGCATAATACCGATCTTTTGGACCAAGATACTCAATCATAATAGAAATGTGAGCATCCAGCCTCCCCTAGCTCTTTTTTCCCTTTCTTTCTTAACTTGTCTCTTTAGGCTCATCATTTACACATTGCCTCAAAGTAATACCGCCATCAATTCTAGATCAGTGATGAGTCATGATTATACTTGGAATACTAACGAAATTTGCAGAGTCCTGTACTTTCTTTTGAACTTGCAGGCTGCTTTTAAATGCCTCATTGATCCGCTGACTGTAAATTCTGTCTAAATATTTATTTTTAAGTCACAGTGTGGAGATAAATATCGTAGAAATAGATGTAAACACATAGCTAGATATAGACATGAGGATACAATTATCTCATATTTGGAAATAGCATCGTGTGCATCTGAAAATGTGTTTACTTTAACAATGTATTTTGCTTCACCTATTGGTTACATCCCAGTTCAAAGCCAGTGCAAGGACATGTTTCAGTTACTGTACTTTTTAGTCCTCTTGGTGCAAAGTTGTTACATATGCAAACGTGTAAAAAGTCAGCAAAACACTGCCAACTACAGTTTGGGAGAATGTGCACATTTTTCTTGAAGAACGAATCTGCAGTCAAATGGGCATAAAACTGCCAGTGAACCTCTTCAAGTTCAGAAGTCATTGCCTTTGTGGAGGAGTTATTGATGGCCATGTCTGCAATAGGGATCTGGGGACAGTGGCCCCAAGCTGAAGTGAGACTAGCACCCAGCTCCATTGTAATTTGCTACTTTGACTTCCTTTCTTCATATTTTGTAAATATGAAGTCTACTTCTGGTGCTGAACTTTATCTTCTTGCTTGTTATTTTATTACTTGCATTTGTTTGAGGAAAGATACGTTTGGGCTGGGTAGGCTCTGTGAACAATTCCCTGATGAAGGAGAAAAACCCGATCCCATCTGGAATTAGGGGCCTGAGGATAAGCAGAACGACATTATCTCCTCTCAGGTCGCTCTGCACTGTCACTTGGGAAGCGCGGTCAGGCGCACAGGGAACAGAACTTTGGGGCCAACTCGGTGAACTCTCCAGCCAAGCTCCTTCACCAGGGGGACCGAACAGTTCACTGCAGCTCCAGCTGGGATGACCTTTCTACTCTGAATGCTTTACCGCTTGATTAAAAATGTTCTCGTGCTTACAGGCAGATTGCCGATGGGGTTTATAACAAGGCACAAACACACAGAGACTCCTTGGAGGTACCTTATGTAACCATTTCTGGGGCATATGATTTTGTTTGAGAAGTTCCTAGAGGCCGGCATGACAGCCACTCTCTCTGGTAGGTTTTTGGAATCAGTTCATGTGGAAATCAAATTGCACCTGAGCAAATATTGAAGGGTGTAGCAAAAGGAAGGAATAGCTTTCATTTTGTAATCACAAATATTACAATAGCTTATGCACATATTTTAGGAAAACATCATTTTTCTTATGTGAAATCACTTCGCATGAAATTGCAGGATAGATTTTGGTGGTGTGGATAACCCAAGTCATTCTTTCAGAACTATAGCCCCCAGGAGAATTAGGATGTAACCGCTCACAGTAAAATAAAGGGGAGAAAGAGCTCATCTCATGTCTTGCCACCTAATAGCATTAGTGAGATCATGTTACAACATGATGGTGGATGCAGAAGCGCAATCTAGAAATTGATAAGAAGCACTCCAAAGCTGACTATAAAAATAGATGATGATCATAAAATAGGGCCAATATTTAAAAATTGATCACAATACTAATAGCTGCACGTACTGAGTGTTTAATGTTCTGGCACCATTTTAAAAGCTGTACATGGTTTCCATCATGTAATCCTCACAGCATTTCTATGAGTTAGGTACAGTTATTAGCCCACTGCACCACTTAGGGTGGTGCCATCTTACTTATAAGATTATATCTATTTTATTTAATGCCATCCAGACATCATGGTAGAATTAGGATCCAAGCTGAAGTAGTCTGATTCTGAAGAGTTTTCTCAGAAGCAATACGTGGTGCAAATTCCTTAAATTTACATTAGTTAGAATCAAAGGTGGCCTTTAGTGACCAGTATTGGTCAAGCCATCAATCAGTACCTTGGTTACTACCTTCAGAAATAAGCTTCAGAAAGCTTCAGAAACAATGATCCCAACAAGTCCTCCCTGAGTGGCAAGACCACCTCACCTGAATGAACGAACTATTATCTCTTCCTTTTTTGGAAAGAAGACCACGGTGGGTAAAAACATTTGGAGCCAGGCACACCAGAAATACACATTTGGCAAGTTACCTAACTTTATTATTTCCACATCAAATATCTATTTGAGTACCGATTTCCACATCAAATATCTATTTGAGTCTCTGCTTTCAATGCTTCAGAGTATATGCCCAGAAATGGGATTTCTGGATCAGATACTAATTTTATATTTAATTTTTTTATAGGAACCGCCATTCTGTTTTTACATTTGCATCGTTTTCCATTCCCACTAGCAATGCACAAGTTTCTCCATGCCTCACCAACACTGTTGTTGTCTGTTTATTATTATTATCATTATTATTATTATTTTAATAATAGCCATCCTAATGAATATGAAGCGGTATTTCATCATGGGTTTGATCGGATTTACCTAATGATTAATGATGTTGAACATCTTTTCTTGTGCTTATTAGCCATTTGTAGGTTTCCTTTGGAGAAATATTAATTCAAGATTTTTACTCATTTTTTTTTTTTTAATTTTTTTTTTTAACATTTTTTATTTATTTTTGGGACAGAGAGAGACAGAGCATGAACGGGGGAGGGGCAGAGAGAGAGGGAGACACAGAATCGGAAACAGGCTCCAGGCTCCGAGCCGTCAGCCCAGAGCCGTCAGCCCAGAGCCGTCAGCCCAGAGCTTGACGCGGGGCTCGAACTCACGGACCGCGAGATCGTGACCTGGCTGAAGTCGGACGCTTAACCGACTGCGCCACCCAGGCGCCCCTTTACTCATTTTTAAATCATGTTGTTTGTTTTTTCTTACTGTTGTTGTGGAGTTGTAGAGGTTCTTTATGTTCTGGACATTAACCCCTTATTAAATATATGATTCACAAATAATTTATTCCATTGTATTTGCATTTTTATTACATTGACAGTGTCCTTTAATGCACAATTGTATGATGTGCAAGAAATCATTGCCAAATCTAGTATCTTGAAGCTTGTTTCATATGTTTTCTTTAAAGAATTATATAGTTTTAGCTCTTACATTTGGTATTTGATCCACTTTGAGTTAATTTTTTTTTTTTTAGTATGGTATAAAACTAAGGTCCAACTTCATTCTTTTGCATGTGGACATCCAGTTTTCCTAACAATATTTGTTGAAAATTGTGTCATTTTCCTTTTAAAACAGGCACTCTGGTTGGAAATTATTTGTGTATATATATATATATACATATATATGTATATATATATATATGAGGGTTTGTTTCTGGTGCCAGTCTATTCTATTGGTCTATATGTCTATCTTTATGACACTAACATACTGATTTGATTACTGTAGCTTGTTGTAAGTTTTGAAATCGGCAAGTATGAGAGAATTTGCTCTTCTTTTTCAAGAGTATTTTGGCTACTTGGGGTCCCTTGAGATTACATGAATTTTAAAATGACTTTTTCTATGTCCTTGAAAAATAAAGTTTGGAATTTGATAAGAATTGCATTGAATTTGAAGACTTTTTTGGGTAGTATCAGCATCCTAAACATAGTAATCCTTCCAATCCAATCCATGAACATGGGATGTCTTTCCATTTACTTATGTCTTTTAATTTCTTACAAAATCATTTTATAGTTTTCAGCATACAAGTCTTTTACGACCTTTGTTAAGTTTATTCCTGAGCATTTATTCTTTTTGATGCTATTGTAAATTGGATTGTTTCCTTAATTTCCCTTTTGGATAGCATTGTCACTGATTTTTGGATATTGATTTGTATCACAAAACTTTGCTGAATTCATTTATTAATTCTAATAGTTATATTGAGTGGAATCTTTAGAGTTATCTATACATAATATATTGTCTGTGAGCAGAGATAATTTTGCTTCTTCGTATCCAATCTGCATGAATTTTATCTCCTTTTCTTGCCTAACTGCTCTGGCTAGGACTTCCAGTGCTGTGTTAGATAGAAGTGGTTAAAGTAGGTATCCTTGTCTTTTTTCTGATCTTATAAAAAAATAATGCAGTCTTTCATGATTGAGTAGGTATTAGTTGTGGGGTTTTTATATATCAGTTTTATTATGTTGAGGTAGTTTTCTTCTGTTCCTAGTTTGTTGAGTGTATCTGTCATGAAAGTGTGTTAAAGTTGTCAAATGGTTTTTCTTCATCAGTTGAGATCATCATGTGTTTTTTGTCTTTCATTCTGTTAATGTGGTGTATTGTGTTGATTGATTTTCATATGTTTGAACCATCCTTGCATGCCAGAAATAAATCACACTTGGTCTTAGTACATAATCTTTCTAATATGTATTGAATTTGGTTTGCTAGTATTTCACTACGGATTTTTTGCATTAATATTCATCAGGGATATCGGTCTGTAGTTTTCTTTTCTTGTAGTATCTTTGTTTGGCTTTGGTATCAGGGTAACAATGACCTCATAAAATGAGTTAGGAAACGTTTGCTCCTCTTCAGTTTTTTAGATGACTTTGAGAAGGATTGGTGTTAATGTCTATAATGTCTGGAAGAATTCAGCAGTGAAGCTTTCTTAAATTGAGCTTTTCTTTGCTGGAAGGTTTTTGATCACTGATTCAATCTCCTTGCTAATTATAGGTCCATTCAGATTTCCCATTTTTTCATGATTCAATCATGAAAGGTTATATGTTTCTAGAAAAAATACATTTTTCCTATTTTATCTAGATTATCTGATTTGTTTACACACAATTGTTCATAGTACTGTCTTACAATCATTTTTTATTTCTATAACATAGGCAAAATGTCCCATTTTTATTTCTGATTTTATTTGAGTATTGCCTCTTTTTTCTTAGTATAGTTAAAGGTTTGTCAATTTTGTTGATCTTTTTGAAAAACCACTTCTTGGTGTTGTCTATTTTTTCTACTACTAGGGTTTTTTTTTAAAGTGCCAAAGCCCAACTCCCAGGTGTCCTGCTTTATTTTAGTGTGAGATGGGGTTTGGATACCAGTATTTTCTAAAGTCTTCTTAGGTGATATTAATGTGCAACCATGCTTGAAAATCATCAGCATAAAAAATTCCTTATTCCAGAGGTATTTAATGGCATTTTCTTAAATCAACATTTAGTTTGTGACAGGGAGGTTCTTGTACAAGATAATGGAAGATAATGCTATTATATTATATGGAATTGGTCAGCAAAAAATGATAATTTTAATGCTGGGTCCTTTTTTTTTCTTTTCAGTGATCTCATCCCCTCATAATGAATGACTACTTGTTATTTATAGTATGACAATGTATTTAGCAAATATTTATAATAGATTAGGTAGTGTACTAAATAAATAAATTATACAGCTGATCTATGCACTCAAATAACAAATAAATAAATAAATAATTGGCAAGAGGCAAAAGAAGCAAAAACATATTAAAGTTAATTTATGGGGCACCTGGGTGGCTCAGTCTGTTGAGCGTCCAACGTCAGCCCAGGTCATGATCTCATGGTCTGTGGGTTTGAGCCCTGCGTCAGGCTCTGTGCTGACAGCTCAGAGCCTGGAGCTTGCTTCGGATTCTGTGTCTCCCTCTCTCTCTCTGCCCCTCCCCTCCTCATGCCCTGTCTCTCTGTCTCAAAAATAAATATAAACATTAAAAAAAAATTCAAGTTAATTTATAAAACTTTCATCTCTAATAGTCCTGAGTGCCCTTCCCAAGGTCACTTCCTATTACCTACTTATTCCTAGAACTACCAAGATAAAGCTTTCCAAGAAATTTTAACTTCTTTATTTCATCTAATCTAAGATTTTAAGATCTATATTCACATCAATTTTAAGCTGTAATAATTTTTAGTATTTTACCAGAATCTGCCCAAAATGGCATTGCCAGTAAGGATTATCACTCAATTATAAAATGCATCTTAATCTGAGAAATATTAAAGTGTGAAAAATAAGCATCTTTGGATCAATGAAATACTCATTTTTTCTGTTTACCTAAGCAGAAGTTATTATTCTGCTTATTGATGGGGAGAAAATAACAATGTATCTCAAGGCCCAATATATTTAATTCATGGATTACTCTCTGATATGAATCATTTAGGCCAAAGGATGATTGCATTAATATTGCTAATCAAAAGTTGACTGTATAACTTATCTGGGAAGGTGGACTCTGGCTATAAGAGTCGAGGGAACACAAGAGATGAGTTCTTGATGTCTCTTCCAGTGCTCTGAATGTGAATTCAATATAGATTTAGGGCTGAAAAATGTATCAGTTAAATTAAGACATGTGGTTTCCATATAAGGGGCAATCAAACTGTGTCTGTTCCTCTGGATATTTGCTCTTACTGAGCAGTATTTGTCTTGTCCAGATTGAGATAAAGATAGTTCATTTCAGTCCAAGTCTCTCCCCTCATTTATGCTGAGAAAGCAGACAAAATGTAGCATCTCATTTGGATGAAATACTAAGACTACAGATCTGGATCTACTCCCATGCTGGTGGTCCTACGGAAGCAAATGCCGTGTGAAGGCTTCCCCCATGCTATTTGGGAATTTGGTTGGGTCACTGGAGGGAATTCAGAGTTTTAAAACCCCAGGAGGAAATCCAGAAGATCATGAGTACCTGCTGTCCAAACAAATGAAATAGCCTGCCAAGATATGTGGCAGAGCTTCAAGACTAGAACTTGAATCGAGAGGATATGCAGAAAATAAAGAAACCTTGACTCATTTGCTTCCCCCCCTCACACTTCCCTCTTGCAACATATATATTTTATGAAGATTTTTAAAAAGTTTCTTCATATAATATGCCACCTTACCCCATTTTTTTTCTCCTTTGAAAATATAAAAGGCTCCTTTAAATAGAATTTGCTTTGTCAAGTCTAAAATAGACAAAGGATTAAATTAAAGAAACAGCCAGCTGCTTTTCAATAGTTAGGAGTGGGAAGAGTAAGCCAGAAAAATTCCTGCTTCAGGCATGTTTAGCTGCTCTTGTTCTAGGTTGCTCTTTAGTTGTTTTATTGCTTTTCCATTGAACTATAGCACCAGCTTATTGCCCTCCACCCATGATCTTCAAATTTTAAGAGGAGGCAACAATGATGAAAATGTACTGTATATAACATCTTCTTAAATTATCCACCTCCCCCTGTCTTCCAAATATAGACGTACAAATTCATAGTTTTGCATGCAGCCTTTTAGTTTTGCGTTTCCCTTTTGGAATGTGATCCTTTCCAATGTCCCACTGATGTAACCATAAAAATGCATGAAAAGGGGTCATAGTAGCTGAAGCTAAAGACAACCAATTTTCCTCAGAGGTTTTTCTGGAAAGAAAAAAATTCTCCATCACAATCCATATGGGTCAGAATAAGAAATATTTTCCTGTGCAGACTTCAGAAAAGGGAACCCTAAAGAGCTAAAGAAGACTTCGGAAAGAACGTAGCTAGAGGCATCATGTTCCCTAATTTCAAATTATGCTATAAAACTATAGTAATCAAAATAGTATGGTATAGGCAAGAAAACAGACGTATAGATGAATGGAACAGGAAAGAGAGCCCAGAAATAAACACACACTTACATGGTCAATTAGTTTACAACAAAGGAGCCAAAAATATACACTGGGAAAAAGATAATCTCTTCAATAAGTGGTGTTGGGAATACAGGACAGCTATATGCAAACACAAATGAAACTAGATCACTGTTTTACATCGTACACAAAAATTAACTCAAAATGGACTGAAGACTTGAATGTGAAGCCTGAAACCGTAAAACTCTGAGAAGAAAACAGGAGGTAAGCTTCTTGGCATATTTCTTGAAGATAATTTATTCGATTTGACACCAAAAACAAAGGCAACAAAAGCAAAAACAAACAAGTGGAACCACATCGAACTGAAAAAGCTTCTGCATGGCAAAGGAAACCACCCACGAAATGAAAAGGCAACTACTAAATGGAAGAAATTGTTAGCAAATCATGTATCTGTTAAGAGGTTAATATCCAACTTATATGAAGAACTCATACAAGTCAATTAAAAAATGGGCAGAAGATATGAATAGACATTTTTCCAAAGAAGACATACAGATGGCCAACAGGCACATGAAAAGATGCTCAACATCACGCAGCATCATCAAACAAAAACCACAATCAGATATCACCTCACACCTGTTAGAATGGCTGTTATCAAAAAGACAAGAAATATAACAAGTTTTGGTGAGGGTGTTGTGAGGATGTGCATTGTTGATAGGAATGGGCACCCACTCTGGAAAACAGTATGGTGGTCCCTAAAAAAATTAAAAACAGAACTACCATATGACCCAGCAATTTCATTTCTGGGTATTTATCTGAAGAAAATGAAATCGCTAACTTGAAAAGATATACGCCCTCCCATATTCACTGCAGTGTTATTTTCAATAGCCATGATAGGGAAATAATCTATAGATCTATTGATGGGTGAATGGATAAACTATCTATCTATCTATCTACCTATCATCTATTATCTATCTCTCTATCTACCTATCTATATAGCTATAAAAAGAATTGAAATATTGCCATTTATGACATTGATGAACCTGGAGAACATTATTATGCTAAGTGAAATAAGGCAGACAAAGACACTGTACGGTTTCTCATTTATAGAATCTAAAAACTCAAGAACAAAAAATACCAAGCTCATAGATACACAGAACTGACTAGCGGCTACCAGAGGCAAGGGGGCGGGGCAGAGAAATGACTGAAGTCGGTGTTAAATATTAAAAGATCAAAAAATACAAGGTAAAAGTATACTGCAAAATAATTTTTTAAAAACCCAGTTCTAAAGTAATAGCAACTCTGGGTCAATTTCTTAAGCCCTGCTATTCACTGATCACACCTTCACCAGATTGTTTTAAAAAGAACAAGTTTATTGCTTTATGCTAGATTTTGCTATACCTCTGGCACTCTATAAGACTAGGACTGCAGGATCCTGGGTTCTGGGCCAGAGTCCCATTTCTCAGTGAAGATTCTGTTTAGTAAAGCAAGGAAGAGCCTATGTTTGCTCACCTGCACATCAGATGTCCTGGATGCACTTTAAATACCTGAGTACAGAAGCGAAGTGCTTTCCTTTTGGCTATCCCGTCACCAAACTGTTTGCCTTGGATTTTTCTGATGATCCTGCATCCATCACATTTTAATCTCTTCAGTGAAGATGATTGATGACATTTTAAAAATACATGCTTCAGAAAGATTTCATTTGAGGGGTGAAGAAACTGGGGCATCCACATCCCATCTTATGTCAATCAGTAGTCACGGCTGAGAGCTTCCTCTAGGTTGCTGATTCCCCCAAAACTCCTAGGCTCCTGCACAGGCGAAGGAAGAGTAGCTTTCTGTGGATTGCAAAAAACACAACAACAACAACAACAAAAACAACACCTCTTTGGGCCCAGAAATGCAGACCGTGGCAGTTGGGAAGTGTCTGGAACATTCTGGAAATACAAGGTGTGAGGATGTGAGGGATGTGGGTAGGCACTGATAGAAAAGACTATACTTGTTACTGTATCTTTCATATGTCATTTCCAGTTCTTCAAAGATTTACATTGTATGCCACTATTTACAATTCTTGAAACATTTATTCAAAGTATCTTCTAGCCATCAATGCAATGAACTATAAGTTAAAATGCAAGAGGGAAGAAATAGCAATAAACATATAGAAATATATCTAAGTACCAGTCAAAGTAGTGACGAATTTAAATTCAAAAGACAATGTGGTTCCTTAAAGAGAATATTTAAATGATAAGAAACAAATTGATCCAATAGTATCTGCCTTCTTGGTTGTTACAGAAAGGTTATATTGACCATGATCAGGAAGGGGAGAGTAGAGGTGAATCAAAGTAGAATTATACTGCATTTCTCTTTGTGCATAAAGTAGAATTTAGAAGTTAACAATAGGGGCTCCTGGGTGGCTCAGTTGGTTAAGCATCTGACTTCGGCACAGGTCACAATCTCATGGTCTGTGTGTTCCAGCCCCACGTGGGGCTCTGTGCTGACAGCTCAGAGCCTGGAGCCTGTTTCTGATTCTGGGGTTCTCCCAATCTCTCCGCCCCTCCCCTGCTCATGCTCTGTCTCTCTTGATCTCAAAAACAGGTAAAACATAAAAAAAATCAAAAAAAGAAGTTACAATATTTTATAAATGTAAATGCAGTAAGAAAACTGTAAACGTAAAAGCAAAAAAAATACATAGGTTATATTTAAATAAAGACCAAAGACCACTCGCCTACTTGCAAATCAATTCTAGGTAGCCCCTACATGGAACAAATAGCGGAGAGTAGTATGGAACCCAAGGACAGGAAAGCAGCAGGGCCCCCCAAACAGGTAAGGTCTGGGGTGTTAAATTTGTTCCAAACTCACTCCTGTTCTGCTTTTTCTCCCTTCTGCGTAATGGCTTCATTTCTATTTCTGCAGGCTGATATTGTCTCTCTCCGGCCTCACTTCACAGAATATGACCATTAAATCTCCTGATTTCAATGTTACATGTCCAGACCTTTGAAGAGAGATTTCTCTTTTTCACAGCGTTTTACTCCCCCCCCTCCCCAATATCTTTCCTGGTCTTCTTTGTATTTCATCCACTGCCAGTTTATCATTCCATTTTCATAAGCCAGAAGAATTCATCCCAATCTTTGATAACATATATAGAGAGTCAGCCATTCTCTAAAATTCTTTTAAGGGCCATTCTATTTCAACTAGAAAAACAGAAAAAAATAAATGTTTGCCTGCCTTCTTCCCTCTCTCCCTCCTTCCTTCCTCTCCTCCTTCCTTCCCAAGGTTTTCAATTTATTATCCGCTCTTGACTTTAACTTTTAAAAATGTACGCATTGAAATTTTATTTGGCTTACTACTTTTTCTATGCAGTTCATAGAACATGATTGGGGTCACTAAATATGGTGAATTTGGGCAGATACTGCATCATACAAACTTGCAGCGGTGAGGTAGTAGAAAAAAACGTGATATAAGGAGACAGGACATCTATGATCAAGTCTGAGGCTTTAAGGGTGTAGCTTGTGCAAGTCTCTTAATTTCACAAAGCATCAATTTCCTGGTCTTCTAAAAGATGAGAAAATGCAGCTGGAGATCGTGAAAGTTCTTTTCAGTTTGGAAATACTTTGGCTTGAAGAAGACGGCACAGGTCCATGATCAAGTCACAGCAGGCTGACCTGCACTTAGTTCTGACCCCAAAGCAGGAAATTACCAATGCTATTTACCCTCTTCTATATTTTTTTAAAAATATAATGCATTGTCAAGTTAGCTAACATACAGTGTATACAGTATGCTCTTGGTTTTGGGAGTAGATTCCAATGATTCATCGCTTACATACGACACCCAGTGCTCATCCCTAGTGCCCTCCTCAATGCCCATCACTCATTTTCCCTTGTCTCCTCCCTGCCTCCCCAAAAAACCTCAGTTTGTTCTCTGTATTTAAAGGTCTCTTATGGTTTGCCTCCATCTCTGTTTGAAACTATTTTTCCCCTTCCTTTCCCCCATGGTCTTCTGTTAAGTTTCTCAAGTTCCACATATGAGTGAAAACTATGATATCTTTCTTTCTCTGACTGACTTATTTCACTTAGCATAATACCCTCCAGTTCCATCCACATTGTTGCAAATGGCAGGATTTTATTCTTTCTCATTTCCAAGGAGTATTCCATTGTATATACAAACCACATCTTCTTTATCCATCCATCAGTTGTGATGGACATTTGGGGTATTTCCATAATTTGGCTATTGTTGAAAGTGCTGCTATAAACATTGGGGTATCTGTGCCCCTATGAATCAGCACTCTTGTATCCTTTGGATAAATTTCTAGTAGTCCTATTGCTGGGTCATAGGGCAATTCTTTTTCTAAGGTTTTGAGGAACCTCCACTCTGTTTTCCAAAGTGGCTGCACCAGTTTGCATTCCCACCAACAGGGCAAGAGGATTCGCATTTCTCTACATCCTCGCCAACATCTGTTGCTTCCTGAGTTGTTAATTTTTGCCATTCTGACCGGTGTGGGGTGGTATCTCAATGCATTTTTTTTTAATTCTGTATTGCCTATTTCTGTGATAGTCTTTATTATTTCTCTTCTTCTGCAGGCTTTGGGGTTTCTTTGTTGCTTTGTTTCTAGTTCCTTTAGGGATGAGGTCAGATTCTTTATTTGGGATTTTTCTTGTTTCTTGAGATAGACCTGGATTGCAATGTATTTTCCTCTTAGGACTGTCTTTGCTGAATCCCAAAGGGTTTTGACTGGTGTGTTTTCATTTTAGTTTGCTTCCATATATTTTTAAATTTCTTCTTTAATTGTTTGGTTGACCCATTCATTCTTTAGTAGGATGTTCTTTAGCCTCCATGTATTTGGAGGCTTTCCAAATGTTTTCCTGTGGTTGATTTCAAGTTTCATAGCATTGTGATCTGAAAATATGCATGGTATGGTCTCAATCCTTTTATATTTATTAAGGGCTGCTTCGTGACCCAGTATGTGATCTATCTTGGAGAATGTCCCATGTGCACTCGAGAAGAATGTGTATTCTGCTGCGTTTGGATGAAAAGTTCTGAATATATCTGTCAAGTCCATCTGGTCCAGTGTATTATTCAAGGTCATTGTTTCTTTCTTGGTTTTCTGCCTAGATGATCTGTACTAAAGTCCCCTGAAATTACCATATTTTTATCAATAACAGTGCTTATGTTTGTGATTAATTGATTTATATATTTGGGTTATTTCAAGTTGGGAGCATAAACATTTACAATTCTTAGCTCTTCTTGATGGATAGACCCTGTAATTATGATATAATGCCCTCCTTCATCTCTTGTTACAGTCTTTAGTTTAAAATCTAGTTTGTCTGATAGAAGTATGGCTACTCCAACTTTCTTTTGACTTCCAGTAGCATGATAGATGGTTCTCCATCCCCTAACTTTCAATCTGAATGTGTCTTCAGGTCTAAAATAGGTCTCTTGTAGATAGCACATAGATGGATCTTTTTTTTTTTTTTTAATCCATTCTGATACCCTATGTCTTTTGATTGGGGCATTTATTCCATTTACATTCAGAGTTGTTATTGAAAGATATGGATTTAGTATCACCATGTTATCTGTAGGTTTCATGCTTGCAGTGATGTCTCTGGTCCTTTGTATTCTTTGCAGCATTCTACTCACAGAGGCCCCTTAAGATCTCTTGCAGAGCTGGTTAAGTGGTCACAAACTCATTCAGTTTTTGTTTGCCTGGGAAAGCCTTTATCTCTCCTTCTATTCTGAATGATACCCTTGCTAGATAAAGGATTCTTGACCTCATATTTTCCCTATTCAGCACATTGAATATGTCCTGCCACTCCCTCTGGCCTGCCAAATTTCAGTGGACAGGTCTGCTACTACCCTTATATGTCTACTTTGTAGGTTAAGGCTCATTTGTCTCCAACTGTTTTCAGAATTCTCTCTTTATCTTTGTATTTTGCCAGTTTCACTATGGTATGCTATGGTGAAGACCTATTCCTCTTGAATCTGAAGGGAGTTCTCTGTGCCTCCTGGATTTGTCTGCTTCCTTCCCCAGATTAAGGAAGTTCTCAGCTATAATTTGCACAAGTAAACCTTCTGTCCCTTTCTCTTTCTCTTCTTCTGGAGCTCCTATGATACAGATATTATTATGTTTCATTGAATCACTTAGTTCTGTAATTGTCCCCTCACGGTCTAGTATTTTCTTATCTTTTTTTTTCTTGGCTTCATCATTTACCATAATTTTTTCTTCTATTTCACTTGTTCTCCCCTCCACTTACTCCATCCTTGCTGTCACTTCACTAGCTTATTTTGCACCTCATTTATAGCATTTCTTAATTTGTCATAACTATTTCTTAGTTCCTTGATCTCTGCCGCAATAGATTTTCTGCTGTCTTCTATGCTTTTTTCAAGCACAGCTATTAATCTTATGACTATTATCCTAAATTCTTGATCAGGTATATTGTTTATATCTATTTGGAGCAATTCTCTAGCTGTCATTTTTCTCCTGGAATTTCTTTAGAGAATTCTGTTTCATCGTTTTGGCTAGTTTTGTCCTTTACGTGTTTTAATAGCTTGTCCCTGTCCTGCACCTGTGAGCAGTACTATATTAAAAAAGGGTCATATACTGTTCAGGGCCTGGCCCTTCAGGAAGTGTTTTTTGGAGTGTTTTGTGTGCTCTACATTGTTGTGACTCTAGTTGCTTTATCATCCTACCTGTAGTGGTGGTTTTGACCTTCCACCAAGTGTGCTTTGATTTGTTCATTGAAGTAATCCTGGAAAAAATTTAAAAAGGGGGGGTGGTGGTGGAAAAAGCCTTATCCCATACAAAGAGAGAAATGACAGAGGCAGGGAAAAACAAAAGAAAAAGAAAATTGACCACGCAGAGAATCAGGGAAACTATATATCTTAATCCAGAGAGAGAGAGAGAGGGAGAGAGAGAGAGGAAAATAAAAAGGAGATACAGAAGAGGTGTAAAAGAATACATTAAAAATGTCTGCCTAAACAAACCAACAACCAGAATAGAGAAGGGAAGAAGTAAGAAAATAGGAGGAGGAAAAGAAAGTGTGTGTGTGTGTGTGTGTGTGTGTATAAGAAATGAACAAGAATTGAATTGAATTGAATAAGAATTGAACAAGAATCAAATCGGAAAATGCAAAACCACTGGACTGATATCTGACGGTGCCTTGGTGCTGGTGGCTGCTCTGGTCTGGGGGAGGGGCTGTCTGGTTGGGTCAGTGTCAGTCTTGATCCAGTAGATATGAAGTTACCAGGTGTGGAGGGGCGTGGTTTGCTGTAGGCGGTCCCGCCTCCACTTTGGGCCCTTGTCCTTTCCTTGAAGCCCCACCTTGTTGGCACTGGGGAGAATAATGGTGCCACCCCAGTCTCTCCTGCCCAGACCTGGTGTGCCAGACCACTCTGTTCAGGCTGTCCTCACAGTGCTGTGCGGGTGAGAGTGGGCAGCTTTGTCCCACTCCACAGTCTGCTGCACCTCCCGGGCACTCAGCTGGGATTCAAACCCCAATGTCTTAAAGGATCCTGCTACGCAAGCCCCCCATTTCCAGGGTAGAGCCACTCTTCTCAGCCAGCGCCCTGCCAGGCTGGTGGCACCTGCATGGTCTTCTGTCCTTGGAGTGGCTATATGCCTTCTTCCCACAACACTAAAGGAGACTGCTCTCTCTGACTGCTCCTCCCAGCTTGTGCTACAGAGCCCAAGGCTGTGGCTCCCCTCCTCCCAGGCACGTGCACATGGCCACAGGCCCAGTGGAGAGGTTTTTCTCTTGTGCAAATACAATCCTACACTTCCACAGCCTCTCTTTCTCTTCCTTTTGTTTCTCCACAGAAGGGGATCCCTCCCTCCATGCCCGTGCCACCCATTTACCTCTCCCAATTCACAATCACACACCTATGGCCAGCCAAGTTGTCCCGGTGGATTCCTGGAGATGTTTCTGTCGCTCTGTAGCCTGGATTTCTGGAATTCCCAGTTTCATGGCCTCAATATTGCTGTGTTTGAGGGATGAGAGAACTTCGGGTCCTCCTACTTCTCTGTCATGTTGATTCCTCTCCCCTATATCCTTTTTTAATGTTTACTTATTTTTGAGAGACAGAGAAAGTGTATGTGTAAGTGGGGAGGGGCAGAGACAGAGGGAGACACAGAATCTGAAGCAGGCTCGAGGCTCTGACCTGTCAGCACAGAGCCTGATGTGGGCCTTGAACTCATGGACCATGAGATCATGACCTGAGCTGAAGTTGGACGCTCAACTGACTGAGCCACCCAGGGGCCCCTACCCTCTTCTAGAATATGAATAGCAAGATTGCATGAATTTGCTATTTCCCCAAGTTGTACGTTGGTGAAATATGGGTGTGGTCACCACTGTAGCTTGTATATGGGATGGTGGGTGTGAAATAGCTAAATGGTAAAATCTTAAAATGTTAAGCTTCTAGAACCAGAAAACGCCTCTGCAGAAGGTTCCTTCCCAGCCCAAGAATGAAGCTTATGATAAGAAAGAAGGAACACTGATAATTAGGAGACATTTTATTTCATTTGCAGCTACTTTAATGATTGCCAAGATTATTCTTGGTGTTCATTTCTACCTAGTAAACTTCTCATTTGTTTAACCAGAACACAGGAAATTTTCAAAAGGTTGTTCAATATGTTTTTGTGAGGTTGTGGCTCACTAGTGAAATCACCACTCTAAGGGCTTTCTTTCCTTCTCTCTGTTTAGCCTGTGTTCAAATCAAGAAGCTGTCCAGCTAAGCTTTGTGAGTGTATCTCTCTCTTCTTGTCACAGAAACATAATTTGATCAGCATTCAAAAGGAGGATCTTTCTCCCCCTCTCAAAATTGTGTGGGTTGAAAAATTCACCATGCTGTCAAGCTTCTCATGACTAATAAATGTTACCTGTATCAAGTCTTCTAATTATCTCCAAGATTTTGGATTTCAGAGCCAGCAATTTCATTCTTTCACCATCTGCCAAAGAGTGTTTTTGGCAGGGTTCAGTAGACAAATAGGCGATGTGGATGAAAACTTGACTAATTAAATACTAAACCTAAGTGGAAAAACGATACTGTGGAGTTTTGCTTATGCCACACGGAGACGGCATTTATCCTGCGAGGTCGATGGCGAGGTACGTGCTGACCATCCCTTGCGCCCTGACCACGTCCTCCACACCAGGGGAAATTAAAGAGGTCGACAGGAACACTTTCAACGGCAGTTCATGTTCACTTCCTTCAGAGAGTAGTTTATTATTTAAATGGCTTGCAATTTCAGGTTATTCGAAACGATAAATTAGCCAGGAAAGCTAAAAGCATAACGAAGTTTTAGAAACCATTTTATATTTGCCCAGAAGATAATGTCTGCACTGCGACCTAGGGTGCTTTTAGGGATCCTTTTAAATTCTTCTCTATTCATCACACGAGGGATGTAGGCGTATGGATCTTAAGACTTCCTGAATCATAGACGGCGCAAACTGCTCGTGAACAGCAAAGCTGCATACGTGCTCTTTCGCCTAAAAGAGACACAGAAGCAGCCCATATCTTTCTATGCCACGAAGGTGCTACATACCATTGTAACGGAGAATTGATAGAACAGTATGCTCTCTGCACTGTCCTGTATACTCCTGCTGGTACCTGGTCCCGGAGCTTCTGCAGTGATTTCTGCAGTGATTTCTGCCTGGATTATGCCTCCACCTCCACCACTTACTATCAAGCCACGAGGAAATTATTTATTCTCTCCCGTGTGCCTCAGATTCTGCTTCTGTAAGAAGGGATAATAATAGCACCCACTTCAGCAGATTGATGTGAGGATTACGTGAGTTAATATGAGAACGTGTGAGTCAGGGAGGGACAGAGAGAGAATCCCAAACCTGCTCGCCCTGTCAGCACAGAGCCCAAGGTGGGGCTCGAGCTCAGGAACTGTGAGATCATGACCAGAGCCCAAGTCAGACGCTTAATCGACTGAGCCCTAATCACCAGGAACCAGGAGACACATCTGCCATCATGTCACCACGAGTGGGTGTGCCTGGGGCAGGGAGCCAGGGGCCTTGGGAGGGGCTGGGACTGAAGGCCTGGCTGGCTCTAGGGGCTTCTGGGTCCTACAGGCCCCCTCCATCTGTGTGCCGGCTGCCTGGGTGGCCCTTTCTTCCTGGCCCTGAGGGCCTCCCTATCCAGCAGGTCTGAGCCCTGTGGTGGGGAAAGAGGAGTCCGTGGGGTTCTGGAAGCTCGGGTGGGAGGCGTCCCAGTCCCAGGTATGTTTAGCCATTGACATCTTGGGACCCCTGATGTGGGTCTTAGTGTTTGCCTGCAGCCTGTTCCTGCCTTAGGAAATAGGAGAGCACACCCAGGGAGGCAGGGGAGGAGAGAGGCCAGAAAAAAAAAAAAAAAAAAAAAAGATCAACTTCTTAAAAACTTACATGAATGCAGAAAGGTAAACACTGCAACCTTTATAATAGTATAAATGTGGAGGCAGTTATAATGATCAAATATAAGAGATTAAGAGAAAGAAAAAGCAAATAATGATATAGCATATAGTATATAGTTATAAAATATTAAATGAAGTATGTACAGATTTAAATAATGTACAAGTTATCATTTGGTAATATTAAACAACTGAAACATTATGTAAAATTTATGGAAATATGATTTCAGTTATATAATTCCATAAGCAAAGACAGAATGAAATAAAAAATGATGTTAATAGAGACGATCAGATTTATAGGTGTTTTTGTTGTTGTTGTTCCTATGTTTGTTCCTGTCTTCTCTAATAAATACGACAATACAAATAAAAAGGAATCTGTATTAGTTTTAAAGTAAGTTATTAGCATGGATGAATTAGGGTAAGGTTGATACAGAAAGTCATTATACAATATGAGGACCAGAAGGAATCCTCAAGGTCACATAATCCAACCTCTGTCCTTGCTGAGGAGACACCAAAGCCCAGAAGGGTGATTTGCCCAGTGTGGGTGTGGGCACAGCTTTTAAGTTTCTGTTGTGGTCTAACTTGTTAACATGATGTGTTGCAAAGTGTTTGCCGTGATGCTTTCTTATGAATACAGGAGTAAGAACAATCTGAAATGACCCTGTAGAAATTGGAACTTCTCTTCTTTGGCACTCTATGGTAATATTTAGCCATATCGTTGTAGGAAAAGACCACGATGGCATGGGGTACGGCACAGCATTGATATTTCAGAGAGATAGATTGTAATCTGGTTAAAGCAAACAGAAAGCGCGTGTTTGTAGTGAGGTAACTACCCCGACTGAGCAACATTTCGGTGTTAGTGTGGGTGGTTAACACAGAGCAACCCTTAGCAGCTGACAGGAGAGTAACAATTAAAGCTAGAGTTACAGACCAATTAGGGTCCTGAGAGGTGACACTTCGGGCGAAAAAAAAAAAAAACAGTAATATCCTGTATTTGAGTTTATAAACTTGCTCTAATAAGTGCATTGTTGACATTTTTGTATGATTTTATTCAAGGACAACGTTGAGTACGCATACCTCACGTAACTGGGTCTTACTATCACTGCCTTAATTCCTCCCCTACTCAGGTTTAGTTTATCTTGCTGTATACATTTTGCTTTATAAGTCACCATAATTCATTTCTAGACTATCGTGAGGTATAAACGAACTATTTGTCCCTGGTGTTACTGGGTTGCACTGGGACTCACTCCTGCCATTTTAGTTTTGGCTTCTTTTTCTTATGCTTTCTTCTTGTGCTATTCCATATTTACCATTGGATAAATGGAATCTTTATCTCTCCTTGTCTTAAAGTTGTGCACACCATATTGTCCTGAAAGCTGCCTCTCATTTATTAAGACTCAAGTGCCCACTTATTTGTTAGCAATACTAAAGCTAGGCTGAATCTCTATATTACCCTGGATGAGGCAACTCATCACGTTCCCACTTTATACTGGTTCTCTGAATACCACCTCCAGCCTCCAGCCAAGTTTGTATTTTCTAGCGTTTCAATATCAGATATGAGGATGGATCTAATTTTTATATATACATGTTATTTGGGCAAAATCATAAACCTCAGTCAGTTCGTCCTTCTTCCTTTTCTCTCATCTCATTATTTCTTCCTCCATTTCTTTTCCTTTTTCCTGAAGGACAACGCGTATGAATTTTTTCAAAGACAATCTTCTTGTAACTACTTGAGACTCAGTGTGCCTGAGAGTATTTTTAATCCTTTTTTGCAAATTCAGCTTCATATGAAATCATTTGTTAAAATTTCATTTCTTCAGCATTCTCAAAATAAATTTTTTTTTATCTTCCCATTGTGAAGATACCCAATGTCCATCCAATTTTTACTGCTTTGGGAAAGATCTGATTTTTCTCTTTAGAAGCTTCTATAATTTTTCTTTGTCTTTAATTTCACTGAAATGCATCTGGAGTTCTTATATGCCCCTTTAGTGAATCTGAGCCAGATCAATCTGAAATATTACAACATCATTTACTATTTGCAACATTCCCATAGATATGCTCAAACCTTTCCTCCTCTCTGTTTTTTTCTGGAACTTCTATTGAGTAGATATTGAATGCGTTCTGTTTTCTTCCACGTTTGTTACCATTTCCTTCATCATTTGTTCCTTCCTGATGCCCCCCCGGGAATGTTCTTGGAGCTAATCTCCTGCTCACCAGATAGTTCATTAGCCTATCCATGGAGATCATTTCACTAATATATCTCTTATACCAAATATGTCTAATTAATTTTTCTTTTCAGCTGCTTGTTTCTACTTCATATTTTCAATCTCTTCTTCTACCCATGAATATTTTAAATCCTTGGGTTTTGTTTTTTTTTTTTGCCTTCCATTAGATCTACCTCCTTTTGTATAGCTTCATAAACTTATCATTTTACTTTCATATTCCCTTAAGTCTTGATTTCTGCAGAAATCCTTGTTTTTCATTCTTTTCAATATCACCTACATTGACTAGTAATGTCTACTTTAAGGGAATTGAAAACATAAGCCTTAGTCTGTACTCACTCCAGTGAGGTTGGAGGCAGAAGTGCCTTATGACAGAGCCTCTATTGTTACAACACTTCCTTCTTCAGCTCCCCAGGCACCTCTTGACGGTAGAGAAAAGCACCCGGTGCTTCTGACCCAAGCTATGTTTTAATTGAAGCGTAGCTACCTTCTGACAATATGTCTGCATCAGGGAGTGGGGAGAAAATGGTTTAGACTTGCCGACATTACTGTTGGCTGCCCAGTGGAGTGAAGCAGCAAACAATGAGAAAAGGGCCTTCCTGGAAAACGATCCCTAGCTCAGGCCATGATTGTGCTCCCTGGAGTTCTCCTACAGGCAGCTGTTTCCCACATATGGGACTCATTCACTTCTACTCTCAAGGTATTTGCTCAAACGTTTTGTTAGTTGCTGTGGCATCTCTAAATTTGAGTTGAAGGGAGGAAGGCAGAAGCCCTGGACTTGCCATTTTCTTATAAATATACACTATATCATTCGCATGTAAACTATAAGTATATTGACTTATCTCTTAGCCAGATTGGGAATCTTCAGTTTGATTTCAGAGATACACAGAGATTTTTAACTAAACAAAAACCATTATGAACATGATTAGAAATTAACATAGTAGTAAAATTTTTAAACAAATTCTTAGTTTAAAAGATTAACTAGGTGCACAATACAGATTTATAGAATCCCCCAAATATAATAATAATAATAATAATAATAATATGGAACACATATTAAAATTGCATTCTACAGAGAGACAAGGCTTCATCTTTTTAGGCACTTACGGCACAGTTTACCAATGGAAGGTACAATTTTAACCCATCATATTCTCCTATAGAATTGTGGCAAAAAAAAAAAACCATTCTGGAACAACATTCATGAGAGGTTAAACAGCCACCACCAACAGCACAAATGTCTAGCTTCTTAAAAATTAAAACTGATCTACTAAACACCACTGAGTTCAAATTATCAATTAAAATATTGGTTATATATCAAGGTTGCCCAGAGTGTAGGAAAATGGGCATGAATATACACTATTGTTATATGAATAGATACAGCCTTTTGTGGAGTACAGTGTGAAAGTACTTATCAAAATTAAACATGTACATACCCCTTGACCTAGGAAACCCACTCCCTGGAATCTATTATAGAAAATATTTGTTCATGCAGGCAACGATTTGAGCACAAGAATTGTCACAGCCTGTTTAATGTAATGTATGTTCATGTGAATAAAAGACATTTGAAAGGATAAAGAGGTCTTAAGAGTTGGTACCTTGAGTAGATGGTTTGAGGTAAGGAAGACAAAAGAATTTATTTACTTTTAGTTATATATTTCTGTACCACTTGAAATTTTATAATTATTAAAAAACAATGAGATCATGAATAATAGTATTTTCAATTTTAGAATATTTAGGAAATAATCATAATATGATTTAAAAATATCATGATGATGTGTGGCCAAAGATCTAGTTACACACCAATCAAGACCCTTGAATGCCAACATTATACTAGAAAGAATGAAAAATGCAAACAAAATATTCAATAATAGAAATTGAATATGCACATACAAAGCAACTCTAAGAAAAAGAAGAAGAAAAAAATTACTAAAAACAAAAGTTAGCAATTCATGATTTAACAAATATACCCACGTTCCGGTTCTTTGAAAAATTTGATAAAATGGAAACCACTTTGAGAACTCCAAAGAAAATACTCAAGATTAGGAATTTAAAAAACCAGATATAACTAAAGAGAGAAAAACATAAGGTGATATTTTTATACCTTTAAGCTACTTTATTTATACATTTTGTTGAAATCAATGGCTTTCTAGGAAAAAAAATAAAATCACAAAATTCATCCATTTTCCTATGAAAAGACAAAATAAACCAAAACCCAAGACCTACTAAACATTCTAGGACCTGATGATATTATAGAAAAGATCTTACAAAATTTGAAGGACTAGGTAGTTCATAAAGTAAATGAAACATAAAACAAATGGGGTACCTGGGTGGCTCAGTAGGTTAAGCATCCACCTCTGGTTTCCGATCGAGTCATGGGTTCATGGGTTCAAGCCCTGAGTCGGGTCCTGAGCTTACAGGATGGAGCCTGTTCAGGATTCTCTCTCTTTCCCTCTTTCTCTGCACCTTCCCCACTTGAGCTCGTGCACTCTCTCACTCCCAAAATAAATAAACTTTAAAAAAAAGAAGCATAAAACAAATATAAAGCCTTAAAATCATTTTATGATTATTATTATAGACTGCACAAAACCTGTTTTCCAAATGTATATTTGAAAAATTTGGAAGAAAGATTTCAGGTCAAATTCAAGTATTCCTATGTCCAAGGATGATATATTCTGAGAATATCATTAAGATTTAATATTATATTTCTTAAAAAAATAAAGCATGTCAACAGGCTAAAATATACTTTCTAGATAGAGGCAAACACTTGCCCTCATGGAAAAAAAAAAAAAAAGCCAACAACACAGAAACAAAACAAGTCATTTGTTGCAATACTACATCAGTTCCCAATAAAAATTCTCAGTACACTAGAAAGAAAATGGTACTTTCTTAATATTATAATGAGTATCTCAACCAACAGCTGCATCATCCCTCAGAGGAACACTAGATCCCCTGTAAAGAATACATTACAGTAATGAATAATAGAATCATACCCTCTCTGGCAGCTGGTGAATTCCTACTCAAGAATTACTTCCTTCTTCCTTCTGCTAATAGAACCTCCCTATGATTCAGTCACCAAGTGCTCATGTACTTAATAGGATGCTGGGTCCCTCTCCAGCCCCAGAGGCTGAACTTTAACAAACCTGAGCCAAATCCTGGCAGTATTTTGTTTCCCTGGGTAAAGACTGCCCTAGAAAAGAGGAAACGATAAAATTCTGAAAATGAAATATGAGATGTCTCTTGTGGGGCTTCTGGGGAAATGGGCAAAATTGATGCATGAAAGTCACTGTATCTGGTTTTAGTGTCAGAATGTGAAACCTGATACTGATGCATCCTTCTTGCCACCTTGGGGAGCCAACTTCCTGAAGAGGGCAGAGAGGAAAGATGGAAAGAATCTAGACTTAAAAAAAAATTTTTTTAATGTTTATTTTTGAGAGAGAGAGAGAGAGAGAGAGACAGAGCATAAGTGGGGAGGGGCAGAGAGAGAGAGAGAGAGAGAGACAGAATCCAAAGCAGGCTCCAGGCTCTGAGCTGTCAGCACAGAGCTCAATGTGGGGCTGGAACTAATGAACCGTGAGATCATGACCTGAGTCAAAGTCGGAAGCGTAACCAACTGAGCCACCCAGGCAACCAAAGAATCTGGTCTTTTTAATGATATTGCAGAGATATAGTAACCAGCCCTGGAAGAATGCTATTTTAGGGTTATTTGAAGTGAAATAATTAATCTTGCATTGTTTAAGCTGATTTTATTTGGTATTTCTATTAACTAGAGCCATTGATATATTATGTTTACCAAAATTATGAATAGTGTTTTGGAATTAGGAAAAATCCAATAAAACTGGTAAAACAGACAAACAAAACTGAGATTTTGACAGAAAAAAATTTAACTTAGAAAAGGAAGGAAACCATGATTATTATTTGCAGATGGTATTCCTGCATCCTTGGAAAACTCTGGGGAAGACTAGTGATGTCGGGTGAGTGTCCCTGAGGCTGCCCTTTTATGAGGTCAACACATTCGCTCATCGGATGCTACTTTTGTAAGGAGACTTTTGTCTAAGGACCAGACCATTCTCCAACACAGCGAAAGTCTTTAGTTTTAGATGTAAACCTGAATCTTGATGTTAATAGAATCCTTTGAATTAAGAAGCCAGTGCTACGTTTGGAAGGTAAGAGTCCAATGGAATCACAGCTCAGCGAGTTTTCACAAAGTGAAAAACTGCGACCACAATACAGAACAAGAAACAGAATATTGCCAGCATCTCAGAAACCATCATAATAACTTATTTCTCTCCCCACTGCTGATGAGGTTTTGGGTTAGAGGGAGTTTTTTTTAATTTTTTATTTTGAAATAATTTTGGACTTATTACAAAGAGTCCCCATGTGCCTTTCACCCAGTCTCCCGTAATGGTAACATCTTACATTAACCGTAGTACAGTTGTCAAAATGACATTAACGTTAGTACTATACTCTTAGCTAATTAGATTCTATTCACATTTTATCAGGGTTTTTCTGGTTAATGCTCTTTTTTCTGTTCCAAAATCCAATCCAGAATTTCTCACTGCATTTTGTCCTCCTGCCTCCT
Source organism: Panthera tigris (assembly GCF_018350195.1). Taxonomy (NCBI): domain Eukaryota; kingdom Metazoa; phylum Chordata; class Mammalia; order Carnivora; family Felidae; genus Panthera; species Panthera tigris. The sequence goes on from NC_056664.1 coordinate 10,239,768, forward strand.
TAGGCACCTTCAATTTGTGACAGTTCCTCAGTCTTTCCTTGCCTTTTATGACGTTGACATCTGTGATGCGTCCTCGGGTATTTTGTAGAATGTCCGTCAATTTCAGTTGATGTGATGTCTTCTCATGCTTCAGTTGAGGCTATGCATTTTGGGGAAGAATGCCACAGAGGTGATCTGCCTTCTCAGTGCATGATGTCAGAAAGTACACGAAGTTACTATGTCTTATCACTGGTGATGTCGACCTTGATGAGTCAGTTGAGGTGGTGTTTGCCTTCACTATAAAGTTGTTGCTTCCCTGTTATAATTAATAAGTACCTTGTATGGAGATACTTTGAGACTATGCAAATATCCTGGTTTTCCTTAAATATTCACTCACTATTTTTAGCATTCATCAGATGATAATGCCTACAGCAACTATCACTGTGGTGCTCTAATGGTGATTTTCCATTTTTTCATTTCTTGTACACTTATTACTTGGAATGTTTCTGTATATAGTTTATATCAATATGGGCCCATGGATATTTATTTTATTCTTTAACTTACAGGGCAACGTAGTGTTATTGGTCAAATAGTTCCACATTTGGTCACGGGGAGTCCTTTCAGATTTACTTCTGTGCCAACCATGCCCCCATTTTGTCTTTTCTTTGTTTTTCTTTTTTAAAGCATTTTCTTACTTCTTGGTACCACGTAATGCTCCAGGCTTAACTTGTACTTTGTTCCGTCCCTGGAACTGATCACTTATCAGAGGAGCCTTGGTTTCTTTTATTGGATCCTGGTATTTAGAAATCAGTATCTGGGCACTGGCGGTGCTTATTGCTATGGGAGTGGCAGTGTTTCTATGCCTTCCTATCAGTCAGCAGTAGGAAATACACCGTGTATGTTACGTCATGTATATTCATGCGTCTGTATTTATTTGTATCTATCATTTACCTAATCATAAATTTATCCCCATACTTCTGATTCAGTCCAGCATCACAAAGTTTATTCAAGCATCCCTCTTTGTTCATTTGTAATATACAAAGCTTTGCTAAGTGTGTGACAAATTTACCAACTATTGTACAATGTTTGCCTTTAGTCTTCCCCATTTTTAATTGAATCGTCTCTTCATTGAGTTAAGATTCTCTTGTCAGGTATATGATTTGCAAATATTGTCTCCCATTCTGTGGACAGCCTTTTCATTAAGTTGATGGCATCACTTACTGCACAGAAGCTTTTAATTTTGATGAATTTCATTTTTATCTGTTCTTTCCATTGTCACTTATGCTTTGTGTGTTGCACTGAAGAAGGTTTTTGTCTAATCCAAAGTCACGAGTATTACTTCTCTGTTTTATTTTAAGAGTTTTATAGTTTTTGTTCTTGCATTTAGATCTGCAATTTACTTTGTGTTAATGTTTGTGTATGGTAAAAGAAAAGCATCCAACTTCGTTCTTCAACACGTAAATATCTAGTTGTCCCTGCACCATTTATTAAAGAGACTGTTCTTTCCCTCATTTAATGGTCTTGGCAACCTTATTAAAAATCAATTCACCATAAATATAAGGATTTATTTCTGGACTTGTGATTCTGTTCAATTTATCAATATGTTTATCTTTATGAAAGTACCACACTATCCTTTTTTTAAAATATGTAGAGCTTTACCTTTTTTTTTTTAGTTTACTTATTTTTTAAGAGAAAAAGAACATGCACGTGTGCAAGAGGGGGAGGGGCAGAGAGAGAGAGAGAGAGAGAGAGAGAGAGAATCCCAAGTAGGCTCTGCACTGTCAGCACAGAGTCCAACATGGGGCTCAAATTCATTAACTGTGAGATCTGAGATCATGACCTGAGCCAAAAATCAAGAGTCCGTAGCTTAAACGACTAAGGCACCCAGGTGCCCCACACAATATCTTGATAAATATAGTTTGTTGTAAGTTTGGAAGTTGGGTTGAATGAGTACTTTAACTTTCTTCTTCTGTTTCATTTTTAAAATATACATATAACTTGCATTTCAATATGAGTTTTAGGATCAGCTTATCAATTTTTTCCTGAAAAGCTATTATCAACATTCCCCACCAGAGTGATACATTTGTTACAATCAATAAACCGACACTGACACATCATATTTGCCTCAAGTCCATAGTTTAAATTCTGGTTCACTTTGGTTTTGTACATTCTTTCGGTTTGGACAAATGTAGAATGACATGTATTCACCATTCTCGTATCATACAGAATATTTTTCACTGACCTAAAAATCTATGTTCTGCCTGTTTATCCCTCCTTACTTTGCAACTTCTGATAACCACTAATATTTTTGCTATCTTCATAGTTTTGCATTTTCCAGAATGTCATAATGTTGGAATCCTACAACATGTAGCCTTTTCAGATTGGCTTCTTTCACTTAGTAATATGCGTTTAGGATTCCTCCATGTTTTTTCATGGCTTGATAGCTCATTTCTTTTAGCACTGAGTAATATTCCATATTTATCTATTCACCTACTGAAGGACATCTTAATTGCTTCTAAGTTTGGTCAAATATGAACAAAACTGCTATAAACATCCATGTCCAGATTTTTGTGTGGACATGTTTTCAACTCCTTTAGATAAATACAAAGGAGGGTGATTGCTGGATCTCATGGTAAGAGTATGTTTAGTTTTATAAGAAACTGCCAAACCGTCTCTCAAAGTGTCTGCACCATTTTGCATGCCCACCAACAATGAATGAGAGTTTCCATTGTTCCACGTGCTTGTCAGCATCTGAGGTTGGTGTTCCAGATTTTGACCGTTCTAATAGATATATAGTGGTATTTCATTGCTGTTTTAACCTTCATTTTCCTGATGACATATGAGGTGGAGCATCTTTTCAAATGCTTCTTTGGCCTCTGTATATTCTCCTTGGTGAGGTAATAGTTCTAACCTTTTGCCCATTTTGGAATTGGGTTCTTTTGTTTTCTTACTATAGATTTTAATTAAGAGTTCTTTGTATATTTTATGTAACAATCCTTAATCAGACATGTATTTTGCAAAAATTGTCTCCAGACTTTTCATTTGCTTAACAGTGGCCTTAATAGAGCAGAAAGTTTTAATCTTAATAAAGTCGAATTTATTATTATTTTTTACTTTCATGGATCATGCTTTTAGCATCGTATGTAAAACATCATCACTAAACCCAAAATCACCTATTTTATCTTCTAGGATAAAAGAAGATAAAAAAAAAGAAATGTTTCTTAAAAACAAAAAGAACCGACTTTATTTAGAACACAGTTTGGGCAACTTAAAGTCTATGGACATTGTCAAAAAGAGTCGACATTTTGGTTATGAGCAATTAAGAGGAAACTTGTAGCTCCATGATTATCTTCTATATTATCTTCTAGGAGTTTTAGAGTTTTGCATTTTAGATTCAGGTCTATGATCTATTTTGAGTTACTTTTTGTGAGGGATATAAGCTCTGTGTCTAGATTCTTTTTTTTTTTTTTTTTCACATACGGATGTTCTGTTGTCCCAGCACCATTTGTTGAAAAGACTTTCTTCGTTGTGCTGCCTTTGCTATTTTGCCAAAGATCAGTTGATTGTATTTATGTGGGTTCTACTTCTAAGCTCTCCATTCTGTTCATCAAATTTTTTTTTTTTCTATTCTTTCACCAATACCACACCATGTTGATTACTGTAGCTTCATGGTGAGGCTTGAAGTCAAATAGTGCCAATTCTCCAACTTTGTTCTTTTTCTTCAATATTGTGTTGGCCGTTCTCGGTCTTTTGTCTCTGCATATAAACTTTAGAATCAGTTTTGTTTGTTTCTTTGTTTTGTTGTCCACGAGATAACTTGCAGGGATTTTGATTGTTATTATATTGAATATATATATAGTTTAAGTTGGAAGAACTGACATCTTAACGGTTAGAGTCCTGTAACCATGAACATGGATTATCTCCCCATTTATTTATTTTTTGATTTCTTTCATCACGGTTTTATTGTTTTCCTCATATATACCTTGTAAATATTTTGATAGATTTATACCTGCGCTTTCATTTTAGAGGGTGCTAATGTAAACGCTATAGCGTTTTCAGTTTCAAATTCCATTTGTTCATTATTGTTATATAGGAAAGCAATTGGCTTTATTATATTAATTTTGTATCTTACAACCTTTCTATAATGGCTTGTTAGTTCCAGTTTCCCTGTTGATTTATTTGGATTTTCTACATAGAAGATCATGTCATCTGTGAACAAGACAGTCCCAATCTGTATAGCTTTCATTTCCCTGTCTTGTCTTATTACATTAGCTAGAAATTCTGTTACAATGTTAAAAAGGAGTAGTGAGAAAGGTTTAATGAATTTTTACTTCATTTTTATAGTATATAGCCCCAGAATTTCATTTTTTTATAATTTCTATTTCGTTACTGATATTTTGAAACATTATCAAACTTTCCCTTGTTTCCTTTATTTCTTTATTCTTGGTCTTCATTTGGTTTTTAAATGTATGATGACTTATGTAAGATGACTTAGCTATTTTTAAGTCTTTATGTACTAAATATGACATGTAAGCCATCTCAGAGGAGTTTCTTTTGCCTGTTTTTTTCCTCTATCAGCTACTGCTTCCTATATGTGTGTGTGCCTTCTAAATTTTGTTGAAAAATTATATATTGATGCAACTCTTCGACTCTGATTTCATTTACCCCTTCCTGAGGTCTGTAATCTTTGTTATTGTTTGCTTCTTTATTTATTTATTGACTTGGTTAGATATTTCAGTCAAATGTATTTTCCCCACAGTGTGCAATCCTTTGATGTTGTACCTCAGAAGCCTCAGCTTCGAGCATGACCAGGTCTGGTCACCCTGACCAGACCACCTGAAACTCCCAGTGATGACAATGGCTTTAGCTGATCTCATTTAACAAATGTCTTTCTCTGTTCTCCCTGCTAACCTTCTAGCTGGCCTGCCTAGCTTGATAGCATGCCCAATGGTAAGCCTCCACTAATTGCTCTGCTGTTTTCTACAGTGCCCTGGGGGTACAAATTGTTCCATAGTCTGAGCCAGTTAAAATAGAACCCTTTGCTGAATTAACCTTTCAAGCAAATAACTGAGGCTTGTTCTGTCCATAAGAGGGCTCTTTTAGCTTCTCCCTATTCTTTTAAACTTCTAACTGGTCTACCACTTTGCTTACTGGTATCATGGAGCTACAAGTTTCCTCTTAATTGCTCATAACCAAAATGTCGACTCTTTTTGACAGTGTCCATAGACTTTAAGTTGCCCAAACTGTGTTCTAAATAAAGTCGGTTCTTTTTGTTTTTAAGAAACATTTCTTTTTTTAAATGTTTGTTTATTTATCTTTGAGAGAGAATGAGAGGGGGAGAGAGGAAGCCCATGCACACAAGTAGGGGAGAGGCAGAGAGAGAAAGTGCTAGAGTACCTCAAGTAGGCTCTACATTGGCAGAGCTTGAACTCATGTGGGACTTGAACTCATGAACCATGAGATCATGACCTGAGCAGAAATCAAGAGTCTGATGCTCAGTCGGTTGACTGAGCCACCCAGGTGCCCCTAAATAAAGTCAGTTCTGCTGGGGAGAGCTATGAAGCTCTCTTTTCTTGGCCTGCCTCTACAATGTGCCACTGCTCCATAGCTGAGGTTGAAGGCAGTGATCTCTCTCAGAGTGACATCACTACTCTACAAATTAGGTTTGGGTGGCGGTGGTAGCCACTAGCCTTGGCTTGTCTCTCCTGGCGTGGAACTTTCACCATCAAAACAATGTGGGGTAAAGGGTGACTGGGGCCAATAAATCTCAGCTTGCTTCACCTGGAATAGGGCTTCTTCCATACAAGTTGGGGCTGGGGGGAAGAATCGAAACCCAGGCATCTTAGCTGCCTGGACTACAACTCCTGCAACACAGAATTGGGGGAAGTGAATAAAAACTTCTGGTAACCTGCTTCTCCCGGTAGTGACTGGTCATGGGCAGGGAGCAGGTCATGGATCAAATGCCATACTCTCCCTTTCCTCACCAAAATTTACATTTGGTAACTTTTCTTAAATAAACGTTTCTCCATTTGCTGTATCTTAGATGATTTCCAGAAACTTATATAGTAACTTTTTGTAATTTTCACCAATTATGATTCATTATCATAGAGAAGATCCCTGGAACTCCTCATGCTGCCATCCCAAGAGCCTCCTTTTTTTATTCTTTTATCTGTAAAAGACTAAATGGAATTTATAGTATTTTTCCCTTATATATTTTATATAATACTCCCCTGAAGCCATCTAATCTTAGAGCTTTCTTGTTGAAAGGCTTTAAGGAGGAGATAATCCCTTCACTAGATCTAGAACTCTTCAAGTTATCTAGTTTGTGAGTAAATTTTAGTATTTCTTACCTTTTAAGTAGTTGGTCAATTTCATTCACGTTGTCAAATTCATGAACACTGAGTTGATCATAACATTCTCTTTATATCCTTTTGACGTCTGTGGGATTGTAGTGATGGCCTACTTTTCATTTCTAACATTAAAACTTTATAATTTCTTTTATTTTTTCTTGGTCATTTTGGATAGAAATTTATAAATTTTACTACTTTTCTTCTCAAAGGAAACACCTTTAGGTTTCATTTATTGTCATAGTTGTTCTGCTTTCAGTTTCATTGATATCTACACTTACTTTTTATTATTTCTTCCTTTTGTTTATTTTTAGTTCAACTTACTTTTCTTTAGATTTTTTAACGTGGAAGCTTATATTATCTCACTTATCTCACTGATGTGCGATCTTTCTCTTTATAATGTAAACATCTAATGCTATAATTTCCCCCCTATGTACTATATTAGCAGCATTACATAACTTTTGATATATTGTATTTTTAGAGTGTGTTTTTTTTTTTTTTTTGGTCAGTTCGAAATATTTAAAAATTTCTCCTGAGACTTCCTCTTTAACTCATAGGTTATTTTGAAGTGTTTTTAAATCAAATATTTGGAATTTCCTCATTATTTCTTTTCTACTAATTTTTAGTTTAATTCTTTCAGGGTCTGAGAATATGGTGTATGTTTTCCATTAATTTCCATTTTTAAGCTTTTAAATAATTGATTAAGTCTATCCTGTTATGTTCCATGTGTGTTTTGTTTTATTGTTGTTCTTGTTGTTGTTGTTAAATGCTAGTTAGGTCATTAGAGTTGATAATGTTTTCAGGTCTTCTGTATCCTTACTGATGTTTTGTCTGGTTCTTCTCTCCTTTACCGAAAGAGGAATGTTTAAGTCTCTAATCATAATTATTAATTTGCTAATTTCTCTTTTCAGTTCCATAGGTTGTTTCTTGATGTATTTTGAAACTCTGCTGTTAGGTGGATCATATTAACATTTTTATGTCTCCCTGGAAAAAAAATTGACCCCTTTTTCATTACTTAATATTCTTCTTTACCCCTGATAACACTCCTTGATCTGCTATTTTGATATTAATGCAACTGCTCAGTCTTTTGATTAGTGTTTGTATAGCATATCTTTTTCCATCTTTATACTTTTGTTTTCTACTTTTATTGTTGAGACAGAGTCGACATGAAGTGTTATAATGTTTTCGGGTGTATAAATAGTGATTGAACAATTCTACTGGGCTCAGTGCTCACCGTGATAAATGCCATCACCATCTGCCACCACAGAATGCTCATGCACTGCTGGTGGCAACATAAATCGGTGCGTCCATCCTTATACTTTTAACATATGTATAACTACATTTACTGCGGCTGTCCTGTGGGCAATATACAGGTGGTTCTTGTTCTATCCAGCCTGACAATTTGTCTTTCTTCCCTGGTATGTTTGCACTGTTCTCATTTTAAGTGATGCTGATTAAAATTGTTGGTTTAATATATACTGACTTTCCAGCTCTTTTCTATTTTGCTTTGTTTATTTTTCTCTTTTTCTGCCTCTTCTTGTATTCTTTTTATAATTTCACTTTATCTCCTTTATTGATAAAGAAGATTTAGTTGTGGTTCTAGGGTCTATAATATACGTGTTTTATAACATACGTCTTGAGTTCATCAATGTCTACATTTAAATAAGATTATGTGTAATGTAGGAAACTTATAACAGTATATTCTTAACTCCTCCTTTTCCTCCATCATGCTATTGTTGTCATATGTTGTGCTTTTCTATAAGCTATGCATGCGGTACATAATCCTACTGTCTTTGCTTTACATAATCAGCTGTTTTTTAGAGTAATTAAAATAAGAAAATGATTTCATGTTACTTCTATTCTAGCACTATTCCTTTTTTTGTGTAGGTCTAAATTCCTGTTGTCATATTTCTTTGGCCCAGAAAACTTCTTCCATCAAACTCCCAGTTTATTACTTTTTTAATCTGAAAAAAAAGTCTTAGTTTTCTTTAACTTTTAAGCATATTTTTGGCTGAGTAGAAAATTTCGATTGACAGGATTTTTTTTGTTCTTTAAGAAGTTTAGAGATGTCACACCATTGTCTTCTAGTTTGATCGCTTCTAATGAAAAGTCTGCCTTGATTATTATCTTCATTCTTGTGTAAGTAATGTGTCTTTTTCTCTGACCTCCTTCAAGGTTTTCTTTACATTTTGTTTTTATCAGTTTGAATATGATATTCTCAGGTGTGATGTAGTGTGCATGTGGTGAATGTGTATTTGTGTATATTTGGTGTTTTTCCTGCTTGGTGTTGCCTGAACTTCTCCTATCTGATACATGGTGTCTGTCATTATTTTAAAAAAAAATTATTCACCTTTATTTCTTTAATTTTTTTCCTCACTACTCAGTCTCTTCTCCTTCTGGGATTCTAATTATATATATAATAGACCATTCACTATTGCCTCGCAGCTCTGGGATAATCTCTTCTACTGGATATTCCTCCTCTTGTTCTTCTCTTTCAAGTTTCAATTTGTGTAATATCTGTGGATCTATCTTCAAGTTCACTGAATTTCTCCGTGTGTTTTGGGCTGAGTTATGCCCCAAATGTATACATTGAAGTCCTATCCCACAATAGCTCAGAATATGACTAATTAATAGAGTCTGTTTTGGTAAACTTTTTAAAGAAATCATTAAGTTGAAATGAAGTCGTTAGGCTGAGTCCTAATATAATATTATTGGTGTTATTCCTGGTGGAGGTGATTAGGACACAGACATAGACAGAAGGAAGATCATGTGAAGATACAGGGAGAACATGACCATCTGCAAGCCAAGGAGAGAGGTGTCAGAGGCCTATCAACTCCTCAATTTTAGTCTTCTAGATTACCAGATTGAGGAGGACATACTTGTGTTATTTAACCTGCCAAATCTGTGATACTTTGTAATGGCAGCCCTAGCAAACTAATACACCTTGGCCCCCAAGTCTACTGAGGAACCTGTCAAGGACGGTCTTTATCTCCATTATTATTCTTCATTTCTAACACTTCCATTTGATACTTTTTTATAGTTTGCTTCTCTCTGATGAAATTACCCAATTGATATTGCATGTTGTCTCTATTTTTAATTAGAGCCTTTACATATTAATCATAGTTATTTGAAATTTCTTGCTAGATGGTTCTATCATCTATGCCATATCTGAGTGTGATTTTAAGGATTGCTTTGTTTTTTTGGTGCTTTTTTTTTCTTTGCTAATGCTTTGCAATTTTTATGAAGACAAATATTTTGTGTTACTACAGTAAAGACCGGGATAGACAGTGTTTATGTCTAGCAATGGGCACACCTTTCTTTCTGCTGGGACTTTATTGTCGGGTTAGAATTAATCTAATTAGGAATTGAACTGGGTTTGAGATTTGTTGTTGCTATGGTTTCCCTCTCTGTGCTACATATTTTTCTAGTGGGTGAGACTGTTTAATCAGAAGACTTTTTATTTTACAGCACCTTCCCAAACTCTCAGCTTTTGGTCTCTCTCTTCACGTGCTGCCTCAAAGAGGGCCTACGACTTGCAGGTGGCTTCTTAGCAAGAGCTGGTTACTGTGGTGTGGTGGCTTGGGATATAATCTACTGTCTTGACTGAGCTTCTACCTGAAAGCTAGTCTAAGACCTAGGTCTTATGTTTGCAGCTCTATCCACACACCTTCTATTTCCCATTATGTCATTCTGGGTCCAATATGTATCCCTGCCCCTCTACCAGGGGCAGAGGTGATTTTTTTCATCTCCTTCCCTTATTTTTAATGGACAACAGTGGTTTTTGCCCTTCTCTTCTGAACATTAAGGCTTCTGTTCTATAAGAAAGATCAGGGAGGAACGCCTGGGTGGTTTCATCGGTTAAGCAGTCAACTCTAGATTTTAGGTCAGGTCATGATCTCACAGTTTGTGAGATGGAACCCCTCATTGGACTGAACTCTGACAATGTGGAGCCTGCTTGGGATTCTCTCTGTCTCTGTCTGTCTCTTTCTCTCTTTCTCTCTCCCTCTCTCTCTCTCTCTCTGCCCCCCCCCATGTGCTCTCCCTCTCTCAAAATAAATAAACTTAAAAAAAAATTTTAAAAGAAAGATAAAGGAGAAGGGTCTTGACAAAGTTATTTCATTGCTCCAAACCCTTTTAGAACATTTTTTCCTACCATCTAATGGTAAATGATCATTGTTACCATGGACATGTAAATATGTAAAGTATGTCCTGTGAGGTTTTTCCTTTTTTTGTTGGGAGGTCAAATTAAATAGTAAAGATGTAAGGAGAAGTTCTTTCCATTTCCCTTTTTTCATCAGCAACACAGAACAGAAATACAATGGAAATATCATCAAACATGTACATTTCTGGCTGACGTTAGGGCTGGTCAGTGATGATCTAATCTTCTTCGTAGTCACCCTGTGGGACTGCATTTTTCCCACTCCCACGAAGCTGGGCATGTTACTTTAACTCATTCTGGCAGATGGAAGTTCAGTAGAAATGTTAGGACACAGTTTGAAATTCTGTATGCTTTCTCTTCCTGCCACCAGAGGAGCTGCTTATACTCCAGATAGTGACAGGGCTCCCAGGCTGGAGTCCAGAGGGGAAAGCTGAGAAATGGATCCCATAGTCAAGTCACAATAAACATGGAGTGTACGTAAGAAATAAACTTTCATTGATATAAGCCACTGGCATCTTAGGTGTGCTTTTTATCTAGCTCTTTGGATCAGTACGATTACAGTTCTCAGGGAAATGAATTTCAGCAGTGTTACGTACATCTCTGTCCACATCTGGGCCATCCCTGAACGTGCAAGGTCCAGGCCAGATGGCTGCGTTGTCAACAACCCTTGATATTTTCATTGTGGAAAAGATGCATTGAAAGTCTCACGAGGTCCTCAAGTTTCGTTAAGGGTGTAGGCAGTTGGAGATAAAGCTAGCATCGACTTGGTACAAACACCTTGTCAATGGTTAGATTTCTTTACATGTAGGATTTTTAAATTGGGGTGTATTTTTATTTTCACAAATATCTCCAAAGTCCTGCTCTTCCTTCTCCATTTAACAAGTAACAGGCATCCCTTTCTCACACCCTTTGGGGAATAACTTTTTCCAGCTATTGTGTTTGCTCTTAAAAGTTACATTCCTCTTCTGTGTGAAATTGCCACATTACTCCCAAAAGATTATAGGGATGTATGTCATTCAATCATTGACCTATGTAATGGAAACCATCATTTGTTTTGAGATGAACACATATACACACATATATCCACATACCCCACCTCACCCCACACACATCTGATTGACGTCTACTCTCATGGAACTGCTGTGAAAAATTATGTAAACTTATGTCTTCCAAAGTCCTTTTATATACCTTTAGTTTTACATATGGCCATTGTAAATTTCTTTTTAAAATTATGTGTTTTGTGGTGAGATACATGATTACACACAAGGCGGAAATTATGTTCCTTTTCAATAATTGCCAGTAGTTGAGGCAGTGGCAGAGAAAAACTACACTATAACTAGCATTTTCATCTCTTTGAAGAAACGACAAAGGAGTTTATGCACCCTGTTTTGAAAAGCTTATGGTGATACAGACAAGAAATCTGGGGAGGCAGGGACTCAGACGTGCAGTGTAGTTTGACAGCGAATACAGCCCTCTCTCCACCAGTGATTAATTTTCAGACGATCTGATCACCAGCCAGAGAAGGAAGACTTTCAGAGGGTGCCTTATAGGGAAGAAAAATCAGGCTTTGAGTTCTGGGCACCCGGATGTTTGCCTCTTTCAGGTACTTTGCTCATTTGGTGATACCATTTTGTGAGGGATTTTGTTTAGTTTTTCTATCAGTATTTCCCCTCACACTTCAGTAAAATGTAAAATAAACTTACTGGCTGCCAAAACCAAGCTTATAAGTAAACGATGATGGAAAGACAAAAGGCAGAGTGTTGCCCTAGAGGGCGGGGAGAGGAATGAGCATCCAGCCTTCCCGAAGTCTTTATATGATTCTCCTTGCAATGACTAGGAAAAATAGATGGAAATATTCAGGAGGAGAAAATTTTTTAAAAGATTAGAAAGGAAGGAGGCCAGCAACAAATATGTGACACAAAATGTTCTGAAGCTCCTTCCCTGCTCTCACTCTCCAAGCTGCTTTGGCTTGGCTTCAGGTTCCAGGGTGTGGCTCAAAGGCACCTCTATCTCCTGGAGTCTTGTCTGTGCCAAGAACCCTTGGTCCTGAATGCCTCTGGGAGCCTGGCTTGGTTCTGGGGAACTGCCATAGGCTCTGGTGACTATATAGATATATATTTTTTTTATTCCAAAACCTTTTTCCTCCCCCTCAACCGGTTCTACCTCTTTCCATTTTCTTCGCAGTTTGACATATCCTGAAGTAGGTGAAAAGCAACCAGTAACATAGAATGGCAAGGGGGAAAGAATTGTCCGAAGTTCTTAGACCAAAAAATTAAAGGAAGAACACAAGTTCGCTTTACTGAAGCCTCCAATGAATCCTTCTGATCTCTGTTCCCATATAACTTCCTCAATCATTGCTCCTGTCAACACATAATTTTCTCTTCATCTGAACTCCTACGGTTCTTTTGGTTTCCATCATTTATGCTGACTCTTTAGATATTTACTCCAGGATCATCCTTGGAGACTTCAGGTTTTCATGGTCTTATCATAGCAGTGTATTTGCTTCTCAGAGTTTACAGTCCATCTGTGGAAAGCTAGCCATAAGTTCCCCTGTCTTGCTTAACTCTTCCAAAGCACAGAATTGTTGCATAAACATGACTGAGAAAGTCATCATAGTCCTTTTTCCCCTGGTGGAAATCATACAATAGCAACAAATGAACAACAAAAACCTCTAGAAACTCTAATTTTATCAAACACAGAAGACAGTTATTAAAAAAAAAAAAAAAAAAAAAAAAACACGGGATTTTGGAATTACAAGCAGTTGTCAGAACTCTCTCGGGAGGCAGTAAATCTATGAAATCCCAAGAGGGAGAAGGAGCCCAACAGCAGGAGAGCTCAGAGGATAATAAAATTATAGTGACTGGAAGCGAGGTGTTCACCTTGAATTTACAATTTATAATCATTTTTGCAGAAAAACAAATTCAGCTGGCACTGAAGCCAACAAGCTATTGATAAAAACCTCACCTTTCATTATGTTTGACCAAAAGAATCAGAGGATTTAGAGCTACAAAAAAAAAAAAAAAAAAAAAAAAAAAAAAAAATCATGCAGTTGAGCCCTATTTGTAGACTGCGATCTATCTTTGTGGCAGCGAATAAAGATGCATTGCATAGTGAAAATTCACAGTTTACTCTGGCTGCAGCTCCTCTATTTTCCCACCAAATGTCTAGAGATACTGATCCAATAATATCCAACCTATTCAATGACAGGTAATGTGATAAGAACCAGCTCAGCAACCATACAAAATTCTTACATGAAAACATAGGCAAAAACAGCATCAAAACTCACTCCACAGGGGTACCTGGGTGACTCAGTCGGTTAAGTGTCTGACTCTTGATTTCAGCTCAGGTCATGGTCTCATGGTTCATGGGTTCAGGCCCCACATAGGGCGCCATGCTATGCATGATTGTCTCTCTCTCTCTCTCTCAAAATAAATAAATAAACATAAAGAAAAAACTCACCTACAAGGAAAACTTATAAGAAAAATGGTGAATATTTGACCTCGGAATTTTCCAGTAAATAAAAAATTAATTAATTAATTAATTAAACAATATCCTTTAAAAATTTAGATCACTAGTCAGCAACACTAGAACTCAGTGAAATATGGAAATTGCATTTGGAGGAGATAAAAGTTGCCCTGGTGGGACTCTGGAAAAAAAATTAGAAGTAAAACTAAAATCATCACAGAGACAGCAATGAAACTTCAAGGAGCTCTACCCAGGGTACACTGTGGAAAATATAGTAAAGGAAATAGATAACAGAAATGAAACATATAAGCAAAAGGTGTTAGAATTAGTGGAATAAAAGAGTTTTGAAGGTCAGAAATAAAATAATAGAGACAGAAAGCAAGCAAAAATTTAAAAAACAACAACAACATACATATAATTGGAATCCCCGAAGAAAGAAAAAAACAATAAAATGGAAAATAGATTATTTTTATAGAAATCATAAGGGGCGCGTGGGTGGCTCAGTCGGTTAGGCGTGCAGCTCTTGGTTTTGGCTCAGGTCATGATCTCATAGTTGGTGAGTTCAAGCCCCACAGAGTTCAAGCCCCACACTGTGCTGACAGTGTGGAGCCTGCCTGGGATTCTCTGTCTCCCTCTCTCTCTATCCCTTCCCTGCTTGCTCTCTCTCACTCAAAAATAAATAAAATAAAAACTTTAAAAAAAAGGAAGAAATAATTAAAGAAAGCTTCTCTAAAATGAATCTGTCTTGAATTTTTACATTAGGAAGGTAATAAACACTGAACCCCAAAACAGTAGAAGCTACACCATAACTAGGCTAATAATGCTATTGAGATTTCCAGATTTAAACAGAAGGATCATTTAAGTCATCAAGCTAAATGATTAATCCACAAATGAGAAAAGATACAACGATCAGGTTTTCTGCATATTTCTCTATAGCAATATGCAAAGTCAGAAGTCAATAGGGCAACATATAAAAGGTATTCATAAAAAGAAAGGACTGTATTTTATATCCAGATAAACCAACCATCAAGAATAAAGTTTTAAATTAAAAAAAAATTTACTGCTTACTCATTTTTGAGTGAGAGAGGGAGAGCAAGCGTATGAGCAGGGGAGGAACAGAGAGGGAGACAGCAAATCACAGAATCCAAAGCAGGCTCCAGGCTCTGAGCCCGATGTGGGGCTCGAACTCCCAAACTATGAGATCATGACCCGAGCTGAAGTCTGATGCTTAACCTACTGAGCCACCCAGGCGTCCCAAGAATACAGTTTTTAAGTATAGAAAACCTAAGCTTCTTTTAAGGAAATGACCAGTAGATAATATTCAGCTAAGAGAAGAGTGGGAAGTATATGTCAACAAAACTGGTTTTCAGTCTTGAAGGCATCTACTCACGGGATTGAGGATAAAACACATGTGAGTAGAATGTCAATATATAGATAGGCGTCCATGCCAATGTAGATGTTATATGCCCCCCCAAAATTGGAGAAGTGAAAGAAGATGGGTACATTTCTGGGGTGATTCATCTGTGACACCTCAGGGCCAAAACCTGACAATAAGTGTTCATAACTCACATAAGAAAAGTAGAGGCTTTTTTAATAACACAAAGTAAAACAACAAAGATGAAAATATTGCTAAAGAAAATAAGGTGAAGGCAAGAAGGTACAGGAAAAAAATATGGGAAAAACTACTGTTCATGTTAGGTAACTATTAGACATTGAGTAAATATATATCTAAAGACAGATCATTCCGAAAGGGGTAAGGTGATATCTCACTGTGGCTTTGATTTGCATTTCCCAGATGATGAGTGATGTTGAGCATCTTTTCATGTGTCCGTTGACAATTTCTTATATCTTCTTTGGAAAAATGTCTATTCAGTTCTCCTGGCCATTTTTTAACCATATTGCTTGTGGTTTTGGTATTGACTTGTAGACATTATTTATATATTTGGGATATTAAGATAAAGTAGGGACAAGCAAACCACAGCTTATGGGCCAAATCTAGTCCATTGCCTGTTTTTGTATGGCCGGCCTACAAAATAAGGATAGTTTTTCCTTTTTTAAAATGGCTTAAAAAATCAAAAGGAAGACACTAGTTCATGATATGTGAAAATGGTGAAAAAATTCAAAATTCAGTACGCATAAAAGAGTTTTATTTGTACAGACCTATTCATCAGCATATTTTCTCTGGCTACTCTTGTCTTACAATGGCACAGCTGATTAACGATGACAGAGACTCTCTGGCCTGTATTTTCTAATTGTAGTAAATTAGACAAATGATAGATCTAATATGTAAAGACAAAATCTGTTGTGTTTTTTTCCCTTAAAAAACCCCAAATTATTAGCTGACTTAGTCTAGAAAGAAAAAGAGAAAAACTACAATTAAAAACAATGAAACACAACTGAGCAGTAAAGGGGGAACTGACTATATGGGAACTGAAGAAATCTAAGATTCATGAGAAAGCTAAATTTTAAAACTTGCATGAAGTAGATTCTTTTTCAGAGAAACATGATTTTTACAAAATGGCATCAAGAAATATAAAAAATCTAAACATAGCCATTTCAATAGAAGCAATGGATAAAATTAGCAAAAGCCTGCTTCCAGCAAAGTAACAGGTCTAGACAATTTCATAAGGGAATTTAAAAGCAAATAACGCCAAGATTGTTTCAACTGTTCTAGAGAATAGCAGACAAGAGAGAACCTCGAAATTCATTTTGGGAAGAGGGTATACAGTAGATCGTGAAAGCTGATAAAGTTGTTGCACAAATAAAATTATAGATTAATCTCACTTATAAATAATGATGGGACTGTTCTAAGGAAAATGGTAGTCAATGCAATCCAAAAGCATAAAAAGAATAATTATTTTGACAGAGGAATGTATCCTAGAAGTACAAGAATGGTTCATTATTAAGAACTATGTTAAAGTATGACTTATAATGTTCAGGGAAAAACGATCATTTCCATACAGGCTGAAAAGTCGTTTGATAAAATATAATAACCATTCTTCACAACCACATTCAGTTAAATAAGAATGGACGGACACCTTTAAAACTCAGTAAACATATATTCATCTCAATCCAGAAGTCAGCATCATGTTCAGCAGAGATATACTAAGAGTATGCCTACTAAAATCAAGACAAGAATGCTACCCCTCTATCATCCTACAAAGGATGGGCATTACTAGTCAATGAAACCAGACAAGATAAAGGAAAAGAAGAAGCATAAACATTATAACACATGACAGTGTGAAGATAATATTATTGTACATTTGAAAATCAACTAAAACACTGTAAAGAGTGACAGAATTCAGGGAAATAAGAGATATAAACATTAAGAAATGGAAATTAATAGAATAACAAATGTGTTCTGTACCAAAACCAGGCAGTTAGGACACATAATGGGAAACACATTTAAAACAGCAAAAATAAGCAAAACAATGTTTCTAGAAATAAACTTAAAAATACACAAACCTATGGGTGCCTGGGTGGCTCAATTGGTTAAGCGTCCGACTTCAGGTCAGGTCATGATCTCACGGTTTGTGGGTTCGAGTCCCGTGTTGGGCTCTGTGTTGATAGCATGGAGCCTGGAGCCTGCCTCGGATTCTGGGTCTCCCTCTTTCTGCCCTTCCCCCGCTTGCACTCTGTCTCTCTCTGTCTCTGTCTCTCTCTCTCTCAAAAACAAATAAATGTTAAAAAAATATTTTAAAAAAATACACAAACCCATATGAAGAAAAATTAAAACACTCTCAAATGTAAAGGCAAAGATGGGCCTTTCAATAATTGGCATAGTATAAACCACCTGGTGAAAATTTTTAACACATATTTCATACCCAACATCAGGATCAATTTCAAATAGAGTTTATTTTCACATTAAAGAAATGAAGTCCTAAAAGTCATAGCGGGAAAAAATGGCAGAATTCGTTTGTAAACCTGAAGTGAGAAATTCCTTTTAACCAACAACTCAAAATCCACATTGTAAAAGACAATATAAGAGAACAAAAAAGAAACTTCTGCAAGCAAATGCAAGCAAAACAAAATGAGCACCATGAATAAAATCAACAAAAGATATAAATCAGGGGGAAAGAATTGCAATCCATATCACAGGTAAAGAGATTTTTTTCTTCGTTCCTTTTGTTTTTTAAAAAAAAAGTTTATTTATTTATTGTCTGTGTGTGTGTGTGTGAGAGAGAGAGAGAGAGAGAGAAAGAGAGCAGCATGAGAGGGGAAGGGGCAGAGAGAGAGGGAGACAGATAATCCCAAGCAAGCTCTGCGGCCAGCACATGGAGCCCATGGCAGGGATCCAACTCCCGAACCATGGGATCATGACTTGAACTGAAATTAAGAGTCGGAGGCTTAACCAATTGAGCCACCCAGGCGCCCCGAGATTTTTTTTTTCTTAATATATAAATAGCTTCTTCAAGTCAATAGTAAAAGACAAACAGTTGAGTAGAAAAAAGTGAGAAATGGTTTAAAATGGTTTACAGGCAAAAAGCTTATCAAAACTCTTCAACCAGGCACCGGGGTGGCTCAGTGGGTTAAACGTCCAAGTCTTGGTTTGATCCAAGTCATGATCTCATGATATGTGAGATCGAGCCGCACGTGGAGCTCTTGCACTAACAGGGCGGAGCCTACTTGGGACGGTCTCTCACCCTCTCTCTCTGCCCCTCCCCTGCTTTCTCTCTCTCTCGCTCTCTCTCTAAATAAATAAACATTTTCTGAAAAGCAACTCTTAAGCATATGACAAATGATCACCTTCACTCATACTAAAGTAAAACCGCATGGATATATCACTTTTTTTTAAAAATTTTCATTTATTTTTGAGAGAAAGAGAGGAACAAGCCCAAGCAGGGGAGGGAGAGAAAGAGACAGAGGGTCCAAAGAGGGCTTGGAGCTGACAGCAGAGAGCCTGATGCAGGGCTTGAATTCATGAACTGTGTGATCATGACCTGATCCTAAGTCGGACTCATAACCAACTGAGCCACCAGGAACCCTGGATACTTTTTAATCCATAGGGTAAACTCAAATTCCAAACCATATAGTAGAAGCTGGGGGGAAATACGCTCTCTCACACACTGCTGATGGAAATGTGTTGTCACAGAGTTCCCAGCCACTGTGCTGGAAGGTGCTGACCTCCTCTGGGGTCTCTGGCAGCTGGGATGGTCTCTGGCTTGTGAGACCTCCTAGGCTTGTTCCGTTAGCCACAAGTCACTTTTGTAGGGCTCCAAATCCCTTCCGGTTCATCCCAATGCTAGTGGTTTTATTTACTATGACTGTTATGATACGGAAAAGCTTAGGAAGCCCCGAAATGGTACAATTATTATAGAGGGCATTTTGATAAGACCTATCAAAAAGATAAACTTACATAACTTTGGATGTGTTTAAATTTCGGAATTAATCCTGTTGCTACACCTGCAGACATGTTCAATGAAATATATTCAAGTTTTCCAGTGTATCAGTATCTGTAATAGCAAAATATTGGAAAGAACCCAAATGTCTATAAAGAGGTTACTAGGGATTAGATAGATTATGATCATCCAAGCAATGGGTCATTAGTCAGTGACACTAAAAACCAAGAGAGAGAGAGAGAGAGAGAGAGATTATATGATAATATGGAAAGATCTCCAAGCATATTATTAATCAAAAAAGGAGGTGCAAAACAGTGTATATGGTACGCTAACTTTTGTCTAAAAACAGAGAGAAAAATATATATTCATAATTGCCAGCATGTACATTAAGAAACTCTGGAAGGATACGTAGTGGACAGTGCTTTCCTGGAGCAGGCGATGTGAATTGAGAACTGGTAAATGGGGGTCAGAGCTAGAAGACATTCCACTGTGTATATTTCTGTATTTTTAAACTGTTTAAAACATTTTTATTTATATATTTATATATTTTATACACTACTTATATTTTATATACAATATAATATAAATAGTATATAAATATTATCTAAAATGCATATTTTAGATAAAATATGTTTATTTTATTTTTGAGATAAAGAGACAGAGCATGAGCAGGAGAGGCACAGAGAGAGAGAGAGAGAGAGAGAGAGAGACAGAGGCACAGAATTGGACGCAGCCTCCAAGCTCGGAGCTGTCAGCACAGAGCCCATAGCGGGGCTTGAACCCATGAGTGGTGAGATCATGTTCTGAGCTGAAGTTGGACGCTTAACTGACCGAGCCACCCACGTGTCTCTTAACTGTTGTCGATTTTTGAACAATTAATTACCATAGCAAAACTATCAAAATGAAAACAGTGCAGCAGTATCTTTTTCCAAAGCAAGGAATTCGGACAAGCGATGGGACTGGTGAAAAAAAGCACAACGTTACGTCAACTTTCAGACTTAAAAAAATGTATATTGAAGCTCTCCGGGCATGTCCTGGTCAGGAGGTGGCAAATGTCCTCCTAAACAATTTTCCCCAAGCCATTGGTAATCTCACCCTCTGCTCTGATGTTTTGAGGCGCTGAGAGAATAGGCTCTTTTCTGAACTATTTGCCTTCCCCTCAGTCCGGTTCAAAGCAGCCTCCTACTGACAGTATTTTTTAAGGAAAGCTAGAATCAATCCCTCGGATAGAAAGTTGAGTCCAATCGTGATTCTAAGGCAATAGGGAAGATGTGGAGATCCCAGACTTTAGGAGAGCCTATTAGGTAGGAGTCCAGGTTCCCTGTTGAGAAGCTTTCCTCTATTGCTGTAAGATTAGGGTCAGGAAGAGAGAGACCTTAATTTCACCCACCTCAGGGTGCACGTGTAGAGCATAGGGGAGGGTGTGGTCCACTTAGAAAGTGCTCCGTAAGGGTTCGTTACTGTTCTTTTCGTTATGCAAGTCTTGTAAGAGTCAATAATGTCTCCCCCAACGAACCCACAGACACCTTGAAGCTTCACTGCACATTTCTTCTCTACTTGCCACTGTGCCTACGAAAGTGCCGGGTAGGGCCTGCTGCTTTTTAAATTAACTGGGAGAGCAACTACCAAGCTAGACTTCTGACATTTTAGTAATTTTTCAAAGGACAACTAATAGTAAAGCTGAAGATGACAGATTGTCTCCTGGTTTTAAATTAGGACAGTGCAGTGGTTGAAAACACGCACCTTGGAATCAGATGACTAGAGAACATTGTCCCAGCTCCACAAATTACTCTATATCTCCATGTTTCAGATCCTTGCCCCGGTGAGCTCAGTGCCAGGCTCATCAGGGTGTTGAGACGATGCTTGCCCAGTGCCAGGCAAATAAGAAGCAGGTGCTGGCTGGGGTGCCTCAGTAGCTCAGTCGGGTAAGCATCCCACTCTGGATTTCGGCTCAGGCCATGATCCCACAGTGGTGGATCGAGTCCCACGTCCTGCTCCATGCTGAGTGGGGCGTCTGCTTAGGATTCTGTCTCTCTCCCTCTCTCTCTCTACACCTCCGGCCTCTCTCTCAAATAAGTAAACATTAAAAAAAAAAAAAAACAACTTTGGAAAAAATGCAGGTGCAATTATATAGGAGCTGTCATTTTTGTCTTTGAATATGTCAACATGATCCATCTCAAACACTTCTGGCACTCAGTCAATACGAGGAGGAAAAAAATCGCATTCCAAAGACAAATTCCCAGAATTAATGCCCAGTATGTACATTGAAGGGAAGGCTGAGGTTGATTTTTTGGGAAAACTTCCGTCTCATCCATCAGAACTGGTATCATTTTCTAATTTCAGAGGTTCATTACACTCTCTCCAAAGTCTACGATACTTCAATGGTGTTTTATGCCTTACATCTTGGCTCTTAGAGGAATACTCTTTTATAAATAGCACAAGGTCACAAGTTACAAAAGCCAACAATTCACAGGGGATCTTCTTGTGAGGGGCTGCAGCTGTCCCAGCTTCTCCTGATGAAAGCTCTGCTTCTTTGCCTTGCCCCAATACCATTAAATGCCCATTTGGTAAATTTTATTTTACTGTAATGATAATTCAGATTATGTTCAGAAATGCAACCGCCTTGCTCGCTGCTGCTGTTGCTGTCTCCAAACCTCCTGGTAAAAGCGCTTTATACAATTTGCCAAAAGGCAGATAGATATTCTTTAACTGCCTCCCTGCTGTGTGAGCTCAGTGCCTCAGAATAAACACGCGGTCCATGATGATAACTCTTGGAGTGTCACCGAGTGGAATTCTGCCCGAGCCGTATCTCTGGGGTCCTAAGTATCTGATTATGGACTTCTGGGGTATTAGGTGCTACTTTACTTCAGTCTCAATCTGTTCCAAGTCTGTGGGGAGATCACCATGATGAAATGTTATCTCAAGTGAACATAAAATTAAATAATCTACTGTATAATGCAAGGCTCGGATTATTAAATGTACCAGGATAGACCATCTGTCATGATATAAACCATTTTGATCGAAAATATATATGTCTGGGAGTTGAGAGCAAATTTCATAACCTGGTAAAAGATTTGTGTCCTTGTGACAGAGACGCTTAGTGAAGAGATAAGTCTCGTTAGAAATATGCATAGGCACGTCTTCCATTAGAAATATATGTGTGTGTATATCTGGGTCTCAATTCCACCAGCTCTATAATAGGGATAATAACGTCTCATAGTATATGTATTTCATACGTCGTTACAGGTATAAAGATCAAGTAAGAAAGTCTGTTAAAAGCTTTATTTCAGTGTCTCAGTCGGAATGTAAAAAAATATATATATATATATGTATTAAGTGTTTTCAGAACCCAGGAACACCCTTTTGTATGCACAACACTTTTAAAGTTCTACTGCTTAAAAAAAAAAAAAAATCCACTACTTGGCTTGAGGCAAAAATAATGGCCCAGACAGGAGGCAGAACTAACTGATTGGGTAAACGAAGCAGTATTAACTGGAGTGACATCAGGAATCTTGGAGTGGAAAGCAGCTTAAATGTCATTTTTTCAACCAAATGAATTATAATTTGGGTTTCTGGACTCAACACCCTGTCCTCTGTTCCACTTTTCAGGGACCCTGTTGGCAGGATTTCCTCAGGTAGAAAGGCTATCGTGGGAACATAACAAGCTGCATATTCTGAGGTACAGAGGCTTGCCTCTTATTTAAATCATATAATATGATAACACTGAGCAGAACTGGTTCTAG
This sequence comes from Panthera tigris, assembly GCF_018350195.1. NCBI lineage: Eukaryota > Metazoa > Chordata > Mammalia > Carnivora > Felidae > Panthera > Panthera tigris. The sequence goes on from NC_056664.1 coordinate 10,262,800, forward strand.
TACCGCACCTGCATCCTCAAAATGGATTATTTTTATTTTACCTTGTGCTCAACTAGGATTCTGCTAAACCCAGAACTGTCCCCGTTTTACTACAACGACCCATTCATTGTGTAACAGATATTGTATATCCCTTGAAAGTAAAGACTGACTTATTCATCTTTATATTTCTATCAGTGACTACATAATGCTTTCCATATCCAAGATTCCTAATAACATTTGATGGATATGTTAATGGTTTCTCTAGAAAATCCTTCTAGATAACTCATATTGTTTTTTTTTAAATTTTTATATATTTATTTTTATTTTTGAGAGACAGAGAGAGACAGAGTGTGAGCAGGGGAGGGGCAGAAAGAGAGAGAGGGATGCACAGAATCTGAAGCAGGCTCCAGGTTCTTAACTGTCAGCATAGAGCCCAGTATGGGGCTTGAACTCACAAACCACAATATCGTGACCTGAGCTGAAGTAGGATGCTTAACCAACTGAGCCACCCAGGTGCCCCTAGATAACTCACATTATTAAAGGAATATTCTACTTGTCATTATAGCTTACGTGCAGATTTGTGTTTTTAGTAAAGCATGAGATTCATGGGATGATTGGAGTTTGTTGTTTTTCCATACGGCTTTGATGTAGACAATTCCTATAAGGAATAAACAGAAAGATGAATGTAATTAATGCTTCTTTTTAGGTCAGTTTTTCTGGAAGACTTGTCAACAATTAAGCATCAAATACAAATGCTACGTGGCTCTTTCCTCCCAATATTTTTTCTATCGATCTTAATTTCTAAGTGATAAATATTCGTTAGCATACTGCATTGTAAAATTCAATTTTCAGCACTTAAATACGAATAAACGTGTCTTTAAAAAATTAGCAGTACTAAGTGTTGATAAGAATACAGAGCAACTGGAATTCTCAGATGTTTGTTTGATATAAAATGATACAACTACTTTGGGAAACAGCGTGGTCATTTCTCATAAAGTTAAACAGTATGCACTTACTATATGACCAGGAAAAAATATTTTTAAGTATTTATCCAAGAGGAAAAGAAACAAATGTTATAGGAAACCTATATGTTAATGTTCAGAGTTATAAAGAAAAATGGAAACCACAGAAAAGTCCCTCAAATCGTGGTATAGCCCTACGATAGAATAATATGCAGCAATAAAAAAGGAACAGATACACATAATAACTTGGATAAATCTTAAAAGCATTGTGCTAAATAAAAGTCAGATTCAAATGTACAATCTGATTCCTTTTATTTATTTATTTATTTATTTATTTATTTTAAAGTTTGTTTATTTTGAGAGAGAGAAAAAAAGAGAGAGAGGGCAAGCAAGAAGGTGTGGGGGATGAGCAGAGATAGAGGGAGAAAGAGAGAATCCCAAGAATTCTCCACACTGTCAGCACAGAAGCCAATGCAGGACTCAAACTCACTAACTGGAAGATTATGAGCTAAGCTGAAACAAAGAGTAGGTGCTTAACCGACTGGTCTACCCAGGTACCCCTTTATGACTCCTTTTCTATGGCATCCAGCAAAAGAAAAAATTTATAGGGGCTGGAAACTCACCAGTGGTTGGCCAGAGGCATTTGCTGAAGGAGAGGGAGGGGATTCGAGCAAGGAGTGACCACAGAAAGACCTACGGGAAATTTTTGTCATGAAAGAGATATTTATGTACTTGTTGATTATGGTAGTTGTTACATGACATTTGACAAAACCCAGGGAATGTTTCTCTAAAAAAAAGATGAATTTCGATATATGTAAATCCCACCTGAGGAAGCAAAGAGAAAGACGTCAACATGCTATTATGTGTTTAAAATATTATATAGTAAGTATTACATTGAATTTTTCTTGAATTTAATTATAGAAGAAAAATTGAAGGAAGACAAAAGGAAAGCTGAAATTCTGCTTTATTATCTATTAACAGATTTATCAATGTCTAAAAATCATTTTAAGGTTAAGAAAATAATCTATGAAAAACTGAGAAAACAAGCATCGGTATTGTTTTTAGCCATATTTTCACTGGACATAGTACAGATTGACTCCCCACTATGAAGATAAGAGCACTAATGCTCCTGCCACTTTCTCTGTCTGCCCCCCTTTCTCCTCCTGATCTTGTTAATTATTGTTTCATATTCTCAAGGTTTCATTTGTTTACATTCTACTTTATAACAATAAACTGCAAACTAGTTTGCACACACCCTCTAAGTCCATCTAGCTTCTTTGATTCTTTATTTTCAGTAATTTCACAATTGGTTGAACTTTTGTCATCATATGGGTGGGTTTTATTTTGTTTTGTTGTTTTTAAACTTTTTTAGTGTTTATTTATTTTTGAGAGGGGGGAGCAGAGAGAGAAGGGAGACAGAGGATCTGAAGCAGGCTCCAGATTCTGCACTGACAGTAGAGAGCTGGATGCGGGGGCTTGAACTCATGAACTGTGAGATCATGACCTGAGCTGAGGTCAGATGCTTAACTGCTGAGTCACCCAGGCACCCCTGTTTTGTTGTTTTTAAGTTACAATGAACACATCAGGACTGGGTCATGTAGTGTGTAGTGATAATCCGTGAATTTCTTTCACATTGTTCAACTCTGCCTTTTGCCTTTAGATTTCAGTTAGGTCATTCTGGGGCTTCATGGTCACAATTTCCTCCGTCCGGAACTTTGAGGACAAACATCGGATTCCCATCACTGAGCATTGTTGAAGAGAAGTCTGTTCTTTCTTCTTCAAGGTTACTCACTTTTTCTGTCAGGATTACAGAAAAATTCTCTATTTTGCATCCAAGTCCAATGCAGCAAGATGTGTCTTGATTTAAGTGTGCTTTCTTAATTTTGCAAATTTAGGTTGTTTTTGTTTTTGCTTTTTGTCTGAAAGGAATTTTCTCTTAATCCCTTTAAATACCTTTTCTTCTCAATTTGCCGAGTTTTTAAATTCATGGATGTCCAATTACTATACATAGGATCATTCTTCTCTGTATTCCATCACTACTAGCTTTTCTCTGTTGCCTAATGTCTACATTTTTCATGAGCCTTCACTGTACTTCTCAAACCTTTCTCTTTGTAATTATCAATGATGTATGCTGTGGCTCTTCTGTTTCTAATTTATTTGTTAGTTCTTTAATGATATGATTTTTGTCCTTCATTTGTTTGTGTAGCTCTGTGGTCTCTTCCCTACTCATTCTGGATATATTAAATCTGTGTCCTTGGGAAGATTTTTTTATAGAACAAAATATGTATACAGAATTACATAATGTGAATAAATCCTCTGAGGTAATTTGTCTAATGCCACAGTTCACCCCATCTAATGGGAGGTGTGCCCCTTTCCCATGGGAGAGATATTCTCAGAGTCTGGGTATTTCTCCAAGACAGATATAGGGCCCTGGAGCCTTGACATCCTTCTTGCAGTCACTTGGACCCTTCCCACTTCATTCCTTTCCTCCCAGCAGATGTTGCTACTACTTCCTAGGAAGAGGAAGAAAGTCATAGCTAAGAATATCTCCTCAGGATGAATCTCTCGTCCTCTGGAGTATTGGTGAGAATGCCAAGGTCGGGTTGACTCATCAGTGCAATGTTTGCATTGAAGGTAGTAATTATTGGGTCTACACTCTTTCGCGTCATGCCTCTATGCCAAGTTCCTGCATTCGTTTCCTTGGTTTTTGCTTGATGACACTGGGTCATCCCTTCATAATGGGTCGATGTAAGGGATTCCTACATTACTGCTTTCGGGGCACCATCATAGCATTGGGTCCCCCTCTCTAGTCTGCAGTGCCTGACTCTTTGAAATACAACAAAGACAGAAAGAGTTGCACGGTTATTTCAGGTGCAAACCATGAACTCTAATTATAAAATCTCTTTCCTCAACAAGTCTTTGACCCCAACACTAGAAATTAACCTGAAAAAATCTATTCATTCACTCCAGTACATAAAGTGTGTGGGTGGTGGAACAAACCATTAAAAAATGATTTCTGGTGAAATTTAGAATGGCACTCCCAGAAATATCCTTTATTGTGCTGATACTTATAAATGAAATGTCTGGGGACAATGAGCACACTACAAGGAGGTCATTAATCTAGGACATGTCTGCACCTTATGCCCAGCTCACTACATAAACACATTAGCCAGGTGATTTCTCAGATATTCTCTGCCTTTGCTGTTTTAACATGACCACTGACAAAGTGCTCCTGGCTTCCAGTGTTTGGGCCCAAACTTATACTGCTAAGCCCTCTTGCAGCAGTATTTCCCGCACAGCTGTGATACAATGTCCTTTGAGAAGGCCACAAAAATACAGTCTTGTCACAGATCTCGAGGTCACTGGTCAATCTGCATAAGGATCCCATGGGAGGTGCTGGGCCTTGAAGATTAATCTTGTAGAAAACTTGAGAGCCCAGAAGATTACATTGGAGACTACTTGTCTAGTGTTGCACAGGGTCGTTGCTCAGTCCATACTTCATCATTGATTAATTTTCCTTCTGGAACTTTACAAAGGCCTATGGCAAAAACAAAATAACAGGACCATTTCCCTTAACCTCACCCTAGTGTGCTTTTCTATTAAGTTTAGAGAAATGAAAACAAACCAATTTATTATTCTTGGAAAGAAAAATTCACATTTTGGTGTGATTTTGCCTGTGTGACAAACTAAATTTAAGAGGGTACTTATAATCATATAGGAAACCTGAAATGGATTTTGAGAGAGTTACTTCACTCATGCCATTCCCCTCCAAGACAGACTAACTCACTAAAAATTTCAAATAACTGGTTGAAGTTCTTTCCAGGTTTCAAAGATGAAAGACGAGTGTATTATCATCTCTAGAAAGTGCTCTTAAATTCAACTCCACCGTCCGACTTTCTTCTAAGGTAATGGATATCCAGAGCTGTGGAAGGGACTGCATTGTGCGTGGTAAGCAGCTGACAGTGGAGATGTTAGGGAAACAGGTTTATAACAATACTCTGTCCTGTCCTTCAGCCTTCTGTCCCCTCCATAATCACCTGAGGCTCTTTTGCTGGAATTACAAACAGCAAGTGCTGTGGTCAGTAAGATAAGGATTGCAGTTCTTTTGGCCCACCCCATAATGTTAACCAAGTTGAAGCCAGATGGAAGTGAGACAAGTGGAGATAAGAGAAAAGTTGCCTCTTCAAGGTCACGCTATATAGGCCGTCATCGAAGTTGTAGGCTGTATCCACCTGCTTCCTTGGGAAAATAAAACCTAATCTCTTTGAATTGTGCTTAAGTCTACAAACTCTAAGAGAATGGAGATGCATCTTTCAACTAGGAGATAATAGGGGAAGGCTTTTCTTCCCGCCAAACAGGAAAGCTCCGTGTAAGCCCTACTCTCTCCCTAATCTGTGTTCACTGGCGTCATGGGTCATTTGCAGCATCTTGGTGAGGTAACACATAGGAGGTGAGTTCTGGGCTGGGCCTGCAAATGAACCTTCTTGAGGAATGGCTGGGTGAGCTGTTATTGCTATAAATAGAGAAAGGATCTTTCTCATTCACTTCGGAACTGTAGGAAAGAAGAAACAAAAAAACCCCAAAAACTTCACAAGACAACAGGCTGAATACAAAAAAATGCAATTATCTTTTATTCATTCATATTCCATTTAGTAAGAGAAAAATTATATGCTGTTGGGCTTGGTAGCCTTTAAAACATTGAAAAATCAATCAATCAAATAAATTAGGTACTTTGGAATTTTATAGCCGATGCCAAGGACATGCCATAGGGATTGCTTATGAATTCAGAACTATTTTTTCTAAGATATATTGCATTAACAACATTTGAAATGATTTGAAGCAATACAATATAACAAAAGTAAATGTAGAAGGAGAAATAAAAGCAGCCGGGCAGGGGCTTCATTCGGAAGGGGAAAAATCCATGCAAAGCTTGGCCCTGTTACATTTCAGATGTGGTATCAGGGCTTTATTTTTCAAAAAAAAAAACTTCAAATAGAGTCTGCCAAAGCCCATGGGTGGCCTTGTTGTACAGAGTGGGGAAAGTCTTTGACTTCTCAGCCTGAGAATTCATTATACAGAATCAACCAGAATCAACCACTCTTCCCCAGGCAGTGTCCATATTCCCTGGGAATTCTAAGGTCAGCCTCTCTACTAAAGCCCTGGGCAACTGTTCCGTGGACCTAGCTATCAATGTGAAGGCAACATTCATGCCCCGTGTAATTTTGTCTGTCTATCCAGCTCTCTAGAAATGCAATTACTCATTTGTATGCCGATTGTCATTGGGGGACATTTGCATACATATTTTAACCCATCCATTTATCAGTTGCTTTTTGTATTTTCTGTCATCAGAGCTTGAGCATCTGAAGATACTTACTAGTTGACATGTTTTTGTGCTCTTCCAATGTAAAGCCCAACATACGTAAATCAGAAGTACTATATGATGCTGAAATACTCCCAAGCTTTGTAAGAATAAGCAGATTCTAAGCAGGTTTTAAGCTAAAAGAGTATTATATTATACTTATTAACTGAAAAAAATCCTTTTGTGCTCTTACAAGTATCCACACATCTTAACCAACAATTGGAAAAAGCACCAGACCTGCGTCGGAGAAAAGCCTGGCTTCAAATCTGGCCTGACACTAACAACCAGTAAAACTTCAATTTGTTTATCTCCAAATTGAAAGACGGTGCTTTGACATTCTATTTTTCTAGATGCCATATCATCTTATACAAATACATACAAATATACATATCCTGGCTGATAGTTAAGGGAAAGTCTTGGAGTCTGCTGATGGAACAGGCCGAGTTGAAAAGTATGATTCAAGTTCATGACAGTCTCTTTAATGCAGAAGAATCTTAGAGCTAATTATATAAAGTGCTTCCAAGCTCTTGTTTCAATCCTGATAGGGGCCTTTTATTCAACCTTCAAACATTCCCAGTGAACCTTCTCTGTCCTGTTACCCTGTTACCAGGACCGCAAGGCAAACTGTATACCTCCCGCTGCTCATAGATTTCCTAAATTACAGAGAAGTGGAGTGTGGTCTTGCAGAGATAAGGAAATAAAGAGGGGCTGAAGTTTCCCCAAAGAGAAGCAGTGGCTGCTGGGGTGAAGATCCGATTAAGGGAAAAGAAATCAGAGAAGAGAAAACAGCCAAGCAAAGGGCCTGCTTATGGGATTGGAGAGTGACCAAATCTGGGGCCCGAACTCTTTAAGAAATCACGTAACTCTTTCTCATCTTCCTCTCCTCCCTTCCCAACCTTGACCCCATACCAGGGAACTAGGAAACATCTCATTTGGCAAACTGGTGTGGGACCTTTGGGATGCAGTGGGCAGAAGGCACTGCAATCTGAAATCTCATGGCTGTGCCGGCTCCTCGTCACCTTAGTCTTTTCAAACATTATTGTTTTCCTAAGTAGGATATATTTTCAAACACACAGAAAATAATGTGACATCACTGCCCCCCCCATTCATCTTCATCACGTGTTAATATTGATGCTAATATTTAGTGACATTGACAAAGATCTTTTTTCTTTTTAATATAGAAATACAATCTTACACCCTCAGTTAAAATGCTAGCTTTTCACCCATCCGATTACATTTCCTCTCTGTATTGCCACTATTCACCTGAGGGAAAGGGGTGCTACCCGCCTGCCGGAAGTACAGCATCTGAGTGGCAAGTCAATGGTGGCCAACGCGTGGCCGGCAGGAGAGATGCCAGGCCACGGAAGCTACAGGTGAGATATCCAGGGGCAGGAGTTCCTGAAGAATCCATACTGTGCCCTGGGAAAGAAACGGCAGCATCTCCCAGACCCAGCCACACCGATGCCCACGTGATAGTTCTACCAAAAAAGCCGTGCCATTTCTTCCCTTCCTCCACTCCCCCACTCTTTCTCCGAGAGTGTGCAGGTCTTTTAAATTATATCCGTATCACTGATTCAGTCATGGTCCCAACAGGAAACAGATGGCACTCTCCAAACAGTATAATTTGAGGAGGGTTTATTTACAACAGGACTGTTTACAAAGATGTGGGTAGAGGGAACCACAAGAGACAGCAAAGTAACCCAAGGCCAATAGCAGCTGGTAGTTAACCCGCAGGCCCTGAGAGATGAGGGGAGGGAGTGCCTACTGGAACCCAGAAGCCCAGAGAGTGAAGCAGAGTCCAGTCCTTCGAGAGGAGCAGTAAACTGTTGTGGGACAAGGCCAGCCAGCCTACCTCTTGGCTAAATGCAGGAGAATGAATGCCCTAACATCAATTTCCAAACTCGGTCCGATCCCCTGCTGTGGATCCCTTAGGAAGCCAGAGGGCACTGGAACTCATTTACATAAATCTATACAGGTCAGTCATAAATTTACATGCCCAAAGTATTTTACCAACATTACAAAGCTTTGCTATGTGATATTTCATTGTTTCAGTACTAAATACAGTAAAACCTTGGACTGCAAGTAACTTGTTCTGAGTGTTCCGCAAGACGAGTAAACATCTCTAAAAAAATTTTAACTTGATAAACGAGCAATGTCTTGCAGTACGAGTCATACGTGATGCCGAACATCACATGATCACAACTGAGCCAATCGTTCTTGAAATTCGCTTTGATATACAAGTGCTTTGGTTTACAAGCATGTTTCCAGAAGGAATTATGCTGACAAACCAAGGTTTTACTGTACTCTGCAGGTTCTATAACCGCTCCTTTGACCCAAGGATAATTTACAAATGAGTTTCTAAATTTTCAGATCTGTAAATTTATGGCTATCTTTTATAACTGCATACCAATTTTCCTGCTTTAAAATCAGAAAGCATGATCTCATGTAAATTTTTGTTGTTGTTGTTATTTCTTTTGTGACCTAGCAGATGGCCAATTAAAAACATATTCGGGGCACCTGGGTGGCTCAGTTGGTTAAGCGTCTGATTTGGGTTCAGGTCATGATCTTGTGGTTGGTGAGTTCAAGCCCCACCTCGGGCTCTGTGCCTACAGCTTGGAGCCTGGAGGCTGCTTTGGATTCTGTGTCTCCCTCTCTGTGTCTGCTTCTCCCCCACTTTCTCTCTCTCTCTCTCTCTCTCTCTCTCTCTCTCAAAAATATATAAACATTAAAAATTTTTTTAATGTTCATTTTGTGGGGGATAAGATTGTATAGTCTCTAATTGTTGATTACAGAGTTCAATATGTCCATTAGATCTAGCTTGTTATTTTTTTTGTTCAAATCTTATGTGTTCTGAATTTTTTAAATGTTTTTCTAAGAATTTCAAAGTTTTATGTGCTTGGCGATCTGGTTTTTGTGAGTTTGGTCAACATTTTTAACTTTTCATTTTTCAGTTCCTTATTGTGATTCTGTCTATACAGTTATATACAATATAATTATGTAACAAAAGTCAGGATGCTACCTGCCAAAAGGATTTAGCATTGCTGTGTAAGTCTTGCAAACATTTCCTCTATTATTATAACTTTCTTTGTCCTTAATAAGTTTTGCCTGGAATTCTCATTTATCTGCTGTTAACGTGGCTAAACAAGTTTATTTTTAACGATATTTTCTCAGATATTTTTTTTTAGCCTTTAACATTCAAAACTTTTGTGTACTTACATTTTAAGTATCTCATAAACAGCATGTAGCTGGATTCAATTCTGTATTTTGGTCACTGACAGAAAATAAACAGCAATTTAAATCTATTTACTTTTATTGAGATTAATACATTTGAAATCTTTTTTTTAACAATGTTTATTTGTTTTTGAGAAAGAGAGAGAGAGAGAGAGAGAGAGAGAGAGAGAACACAAGTGGGGGAGGGTCAGAGAGAAAGGGGAACAGAAGCTCCAAAACGGACTCAGTGCTGACAGCAGAGAACCTTAAGTGTGGCTTGAACTCACGAACCATGAGATCATGACCTGAGCTGAAATCAAGAGTTAGGTGCTCAACTGACTGAGCCACCCAAGCGCCCCTGTAATCTTTTGTTTCCTGTAGCTATGTTTTTTCTTTGCTATGGGCTTCTCTTTTCCTGATTTAATTGAATTGATAGAAACTTTTTCCTTCCTTCCTTCCTTCCTTCCTTCCTTCCTTCCTTCCTTCTTTCTTTTTCTTTCTTTCCTCTTCCTTCCTTCCTTCTTTCCTTCTTCCTTCCTTCCTTACCTCTTCCTTTCTTTTCTCTTCCTTTTTTTCTTTCTTCTTTCTTTCTTTCTTTCTTTCTTTCTTTCTTCTTTCTTTCTTTTCTTTCTTTCTCTCTTTCTCCTTCCTTCCTTCCTTCTTTCCTTCCTTCCTTCCTTTTTTCTCTTTTTATACTGGATTAGAACTTATAGATCTATTAATTTTATTTCTATTTTCTTATGGCATTCTTAATTCAATAATGTCTAGAGTTAAACTATTTCTCTACTATAGCCCCACAAAACTAATGATATTAAGTTCTTTAAACTTTGCATTTTCCTTTTAGTTTCCTTTTTGTGCTTTATTTGCACCTTGCTCACAAACCCCACCGAAGTCATTTATCTGAATTATTATGGCTGTTTAGAACTAATCCTTCCTTACTTTTACTATCAGTTTCTTTCCTCACTGCCTCCTGATCGCTTTTGATTCTTGAACTTTTGTTTCCTCCTTTGGTTTGGATTCCTCTCCTGCAGATGCTCATTCTTCTATAGTTTTTACAGCAAAGGGGTGTGGATGGTAAATTCTCCCAATAGTTTTTTTTTTTTTCCCCCTAAAAGACCACATCTACTTTCTCCAAAGGGGCATTATAACCCTTTTAGCAGGCAGTTTGATATATATTCTCATCCAGTGTCCCTTAGGCCTCCTTAGTATTAGCCAAGCTAGAAATTCTGGCTTTGACTTCCTTATTCATTTTAACAGCATGAGGATTCCCTTTTGTAGGTTGAGCATCATTTTGTTACATCCTATATTTCTGAGGGACTGAAGGACAAGGCAGGTGCACATTTCAGCTCAGGTAACTGTAAGGCTTGCTCTTAATGTACTCGACAATATTGCGATGTAGGAACATTTTTCATTCTAAAATTATAGAACCTCACAGACTGTCTACAACATGCAATGCTCCAAATCCTGGGAATACAGAGGTGACTAAGGTACAGCCCATGATCTAAGTGACATGAAATTAATCACTGCAGTTAAAAGAGAGAATTTCTGAAATGGAGGTATGAATGATAGAGGAGCACAGCGAGAAAATCTGGCTCTCCATTTTCTTTTAGGGGGAGAACTGAATTTCAAAATACTGGTAAAGATTTGCCCAATTTCAAACGGGTATTAAACATAGAGCTGGGATATACGGTCCACACAAAATCTTGTGTTTTTGAAAGCAAGAAAAGCAGTTGTGTCCTCAATATCAGGGTTCCGTTGTGAGCAGTGGGCATTGGCTTAGAATCCTGGTTACATATCACAGGGTGGATAAACACTTATTAAATACTCTTCCAAGGGTCTCACACCCCTTCATCCCTATCTCCATTTGAGGGAAAAATGAAAAATAAAAACAAACAAACAAAAAAACCTTCGCTCTGAATCTGAGCTCTCTCCAGCTTCTGCTTACTCAGCACTGAACGCAGAGCTCAGGGGCTAAATGAAAGTGGATTGTAAACCAGAAATTGCTATTCCAGAAAGTATGAGGTCACAGGAAACAGAAAAGAAGCCCTACTAAGAGGAGAATTTAATTCTGGAGTAGAGGCTTGATAGAATTTTATACTCGGTGGGGGGGAAAGAGGTGCTATCTGGGACAGCTTGTAGCCTCAGTAAACAAGAACTTCACGTTGGAAACATCTAGGAAGCTGCAGCCAAGCCTCCTGCTGTTCCCTACTATTGATGAGTAGAGAGACTTTTCAGAGACCTCACCTTAATTTCCTGCCCAGTTGGCAGCCTTTGAATTTTTCAGTTAAGTTTTGCATTAAGTAAAGTTGTTTTTTTTCCTCCTTAAATGCCAATTTTGTCATGTGAGTAGTGTGTGTTTTTGATCTGGAAAATGCTCTGAAAGGCATTAATTGTTTCATCTGATATTAATTTGAAATGAAAAACAGAAAAGAAGGGGTGGGGCGGGTTTGCTACACTGATGATGTTTTGTAGCTAATTTGATTTTTTGGGTAGGAAGAAATGTCAGGAAAATCTTAGGTATTCACTTCAGCAAATATGTCTGCTGCCTCCTATTAACCCACCACCATTTTCTTTTCAGAAAATACTGCTGGAGACTTTGGCTGTCTGTGTAGCCTATCCACCTCAGCCAAAGAGCTCACCCCCAGGTGATCCTCAGATTTCACACTGTCCTGGTGCCTGGCTTCTTAGGGTCATGAAAGAATGTCAGGGTTCTTAACATCTTCAATTTCTCACTATTAAAATATAGTTCTTTAGCAGCTAATAATTTAGGAGCTGACATGTATGGGAGAGAGCAACATAGATTAAAGAAAAGGAGTTTTTCCAGAAGGACAACATGAGACAATGAAAAGTGGAATGGGGGCATTATTTTTGTATTAGACGTGTGTTAAGTTGAGCGTGCATCTTAGCCCAGATCTTTCTCCTTGAATCTACTATCTCATTACCCTTGCCCCCATCTGCCTTCTCTTCTGATATTCCTTAAATGAGTGAGTGGCAACACCATTTAACCAATCCCCAAACTTAGAAACTTAGGCAAAATTTTGATTCCTTTGTTGTCCTTTCCAAATCCCGCGCTGTGATACTGTGATTTGTTATCATCTTTTGGGCACCCCTTTTGGGGTAAGCTCTGTAGAAAGTGTGTGTGTGTGTGCGTATTTATATATATAGAAAGTGTATATATATGTGTAGAAAGTGTGCATATATGTAGACAGTGTGTGTGTGTGTGTGTGTGTGTGTGTGTGTGTGTATCTATATATCTGTGCATCCTGTTACTGTTCCATTTTGCGGATGGGAGAGTTGAGGCTCAGGAAGATTCAGCAGCGCGGTCACGTGCACACAGGCAACAGTGGCAGAGTCATAATGCATTACTTTCAGTTTCCTGAACGTGTCTCAGTGGTTGCCTTGAACCATTCTTCTCCACCTCTTTGACTATTCCTTACCTTTCTGACAGGGCTCAGCTTTAAATGCACTTCTTCCACTGATCCCGGGTCTTCCACGCCTGGTCTGCATGCCTATCTCGCCCCATCCTCCATATCTGCCCCCCTGTAATTGTCCCTATGGCACTGCACTGTAGCTCAGCTTAGTTGCCTATGACCACCATTGCGTCACAGGCCTTATGGGGGTCAAGACCAAGCTGTCTCCCCTGCCATCAAATCCCTAGGCCGTGGCGTGCAGCAGAAGCCACACACTGGTTTAAAGAATGGAACAGTGTTGGCAGAATCAGAAACACAAACTCTGTTGACTTCTCAATTGCTGCATAGGGCCGGCCCTTTAATACTTTCCTTTCTGCAGAACTAGTCTCTGCCCGTAGAGCTGCTCCGTCTTCGTTCTCACGTGTTAAACTCATCCCCAGATTCTACAAGTTGCTTCCTCGAAGAAAGCAAATGCAAGTTTTTACCTTGTTTATTTAACAAAGCAGAGAGTTTCGCTTTTTGATGTTCTATCATATCAGCTCGGAAGGGACACGGCTTTCTTGTTTATCCCTCTTTGTGGTGCCATTTTATAAGATTATGAATTGTCAATGTCCAAGTGGAAACTAGAGACCATTTAATTAAATCCTTCTGAGGAGACGGAGTCCCAGAAAGATAAGGCAATTTACCCGAGGTCCTCTGCCGACAAGCAGTAGCTTCTTTCTATTTTATTTACTCTGTGTCTCTCCACAGTTTTTGCCTTTCTTGGGGTTAGATGGATCCCCATGTGGCGACATGACCATACATGCCGGTCCAAGTTCACCAATCTGCCTCGGGACATTCAACAGGGCTCCAGGGCTCTGCTTCACTTCTTTGAAGACAGCCAAAATGCTAACTTTAGGATTGAAGCCATTATCTGGTGTTACAACCTTAGAGCAGCCAGCAGAATGACCAGTCACACACAAAGAAGCAAAACATTGAACAGAACAACAGCCAATTCTGTCACGCATCCAAGGATTCGTAGCTCAGCCATGACATCTGGCAGAAGTATTTGCAGAGTCCAGTACTGAACTCACTGAAGCCGTGTACTCACATCTGGAGTCTAGACTGAGTGGCTCTCTCGTTTGGGCACCCAGCCTCTTCACACCTCATGCACCTCTCTCTCTCTCTGGGTCTCTCACTTTATCCCTTTTTCACTTTGCCAAAACTGTTTTTCCCCCCTATCTGCCTCTCTCCTGATTTCTTTTCTTCTTTCATTTTTCTTTTCTCAAATCACTTCTTAAGTTTTTCCTGATACTCCTGACAAACGTCTTAGAGAAAAGCTTTTCCCAACAGTGAGGAGTCTATTGGGGCATAATGTCAAAGCGGACGGTGTCCTAGCAAGCTTCTGGGTCAAGGTCTTCTAACCAGCTGCATGACCTTAAAAACTCTGTATCAGTGGGTTTCAGTTTTTCTTATCTTAAAAAGGAAAAAGTAGGGCCATATTTGCTGTATTCCAACTTTTTTTTAAAGCTACAGAATCCTTTCTTCAAACAAATTCTTATGAGGAACATCAGTATGGAGAAAATACTGAAGAAAGGCTGTTTTGATTAACATGAGATGGGGAGAGAATGACTGTTCTACCCTTAAGAGTTCCTAGCGGATGCTGGGAGCCCCAGAATTCTGGAGTGCTCATTTAGAAAACCCCTGCGGATGATCGTCAAGGTGTCCTCTATTTGGTAGGTGTGCCAAAAATAATAACGATCATCACATATTCTCTTTGCCCCCTCGCATTCCTCAGTGCCGTGAGTTAGGCGCTGCATTGTGAATAGTTCTGGCCAATGCGGGCAAAAATAATTTGTCTCCTCTGAGTTGAAACAAAGGAAACCCATGTGTGGTTCTCCCTACTCCCTTCCCTTGCTACTGCGATTAAAAAGGCTGCCTCTTGCACAGGGTGCAGCTATGAGATTATGGACCCCTTATCAGTGTGGGTCCACAAATAACTATATGGAGCAGAGATTCATGTCCATAATGGACATGGTGTGGTTGAAAAATAACCCTTTGATATGTTAAGTTTTTGGAATGTAGGGGTTTTTATGCTAGAATAAAGCTACCCTATGTTGTTAAAGGAGAGGTAAAGAGAACAAAATGAGGAGAACAAGATCCAACTCTCATGTTAGGTCTTATTTAACCATCTGCATGTGGGTGCATCTCTTTCTACTGGGTTATATCATTACACGGAACCCACAGTCCCCATGTTGGTTTATTTGAATCAAATTCAGCAGAAAAGGAGTATGCTGATTAACATAACTGGGAACAATTTGAATATCATTCATCTAGAACTTTTCAAATTCAAATAACAATTTTTAAACAAAACCCTTTCCTAAAATAGGAGCCCATACAATTTTATAGAGTCCTATACCTTGGAGATAAAATGTTAGAGCTACCAGAGCACATCTTTGGATAGGCTGGAGCAAAGGCTGCCTTTGCATCGTCATGTATGATGTCTGCTGTTCTTGAAGTCTTTTCTGTCTCTCCTCTCCTTCCTCCCCTACCCACCCCTCCATCACCACCAACGGGGCCCTGCTAACTGAGGATTATTAGCAAATATAAATACTCCAGCTCCTTCCTGGGGGCAAGGGAGAGGTGGGGGTCACTCTGACTCAGATGTTCTACATTGAATCCCTGAGTTCCCAGTAGGACGAAACTCCAGATAATAGGTTAATTGGTATAATAGCACACCACTTATTGGCTGCCTCTATTTCTCTGTCTCACTGTCCCCCCCAGCCCTATTTCCCTCAATGGGTGTTTCCTAGTGTCACACCCAAATAAACCACTCACACTTAAATCCCTATCTCAAAATGTGGGAGAAACTCAAAGACAACAGCCATCCAGCCTAATCATTCTTCTTTCCATAGATTCAGATCTTATCTCTCTCTAGAAGATTTTTAAATGGATTTTTAAATTGAATAAGTAGCAATTTCAGGCAAGTAGGTGGGCTTTTTAAAATGGATATCTCAAAAGGGTTGAGCAATTTTCATGGAAATTCAGTTACACCTTCAACTGTGGAACCACAGATACACCTCTTGATGCGTTTTATAATTAAGGAGATTTGCTAGATGTCGTCTCTCACTTGTTTAAAAAAATCTTTTTAAAAAAAATTTTTTTTTAATGTTTATTTATTTTTGAGACAGAGAGAGACAGAGCATGGATGGAGGAGGGGCAGAGAGGGAGACACAGAATCGGAAGCAGGCTCCAGGCTCCAAGCCATCAGCCCAGAGCCCGACACGGGGCTCGAACTCACGGATCGCGAGATCGTGACCTGAGCCAAAGTCAGACACCCAACCGACTGAGCCACCCAGGTGCCCCCCCCCCCAAAAAATATTGTAAGAACAGAATGCATCATGTTTTTATGTTGAGTCTAACATTTCCGTTGTTTCCAAGTGGGGGCACATTGTCACAGGATCAATGTCTTCAAAATGTCCGTGTTTTCCTAAGTCAAAGCTGTGCCGGGTTCTTGGGAGAATGTGGACTGTGGAATGGAAAGGGCTAATGGATATAAAGACAAGGAGTATATTTGCTGAAAGGCCTAATGTCAAGTAGCTGTGTATGTCGGACGCATTTGGTGCGTGAGATTGGAGAAATGATGTTTATGGGCACAGAATATAACGTCTGACTTTATGATTTCAGGAACGGCACAGTAACAAATCAAAACATAATTGTGAGGTGTGGCCACAGAAAGGAGTAGCTAAAATGAAGGACAATAGAGACAAGAGATTAAAAACGTTTGTAGCCTCTGTGCGAGTGGTATTTCTAATCTGTGTTGGTAAAGAACTTCATGCTTCCAAATGCTACGTGTTCTTGTCACTCTTTATTTTGGCGGATTTCTCAGAAGGGTTAGCGTTGTCTATTCCCTTTATCTGGCAATACATTTCCCTTGGCTCCATGGCTACACAATTTTAGGAGTTTCCTTCTTTTCTCTTTCCATTGTTTCAGCAAATGCCTCTTTTTAAAATGTTGGTGTTCCATAGGGGTCAAGTCATACACTGTCGGTAATTCTCAGTGAGCATTTTCCCCTGGGTGATTACATTTGCTCCCCTGGTGTCCACTCCACCTGCATGCATGCTGAGGAGTCCCAAGTCAACGTCTTTAGCCCAGACTCATTTCTCCTGTCCTTCAGTGAATCTCTGCCTGCGTATGTCACTGGTACCACAAACCCAACATGTTCGAAGCAGAATTTTACTCAACTTTGCCAGCTTTCTGCCCCCAACCCCCCCCCCCCACACACACACACACAAAAACAACCCTCACAAAACACTGTTTCTATTCTTCTTTCCTCTACCTTAATAAATGAGAACACTGGGACCCAAGCTCCATGAAGCCAGAGTTGTTTATAATTTTTTTTTCTACTGACATATCCCAAGTAGAACCATGCCCCCCCCCAAAAAAAGAGTAGTTATTGTAAAAAGTACTTGGGTGAATGAGTGCTTGACTAGTGCATCCTCCATAAAATCAGTGAAAGTCGTATTTAGCTCTGACTCTGATTGGTTGCTCGCTACTTTTCTGTCCTCTTCATCAGAGTGCAAAAACTTACTAAGAATCCAGTAACAGGAAATAGGCGTAGCATGACATTAGTAGTACTAAAATTTGGTAGTTTTTGCCTTTCAATAAGGAAATAATGAAGCACATAGTCATAGTGTGACTAGGCAATATCATTTATGACTAATAATAATGCTTGAAAAGAACTTTGAGTCTTATGGGGGCAAATAATACACGGTGTTACATTTTTAAAAAGGGAACGTGGACTATTCTAAATATAGGATGTCTGAAATACACATATATAACTATACATATGTTTAATATGCCAAGAAATGATTAGGAGAAAATATAACAATATGTTAATACCGATGATCCTTAGAATATTAGGTGATTTTTACTTTATTCTTTATATTCTTGGCCCTTTTCCAAACTGTCTACAGATAAGCATACTTTATTTTTTTTAACGTTTATTTATTTTTGAGACAGAGAGAGACAGAGCATGAATGGGGGAGGGTCAGAGAGAGGGAGACACAGAATCTGAAACAGGCTCCAGGCTCTGAGCCGTCAGCACAGAGCCCGCCACGGGGCTCGAACCCACGGACGGTGAGATCGTGACCTGAGCTGAAGTCGGACGCTCAGCTGACTGAGCCACTCAGGCGCCCCAGCATACTTTATTTTTATAAGAGAAATATGTAACTAAAATATTTGTATGTAAGAGAATCAAGGCTAAGCATTTTGTTCTTTTTTTTTTTTGTATTTTCATGGTTTTCCTTTATTATTCAGTGAATTTTACTGAAAACATGTTCTTTTGATTTCTAATAATGGAGCCAAATGCTTATTTTGCTGTAGAAGTATTCTACGGTTTCTTTTATTTCCTGTGTCTTATTGTTGTTCAAAGAACTAATATACAGTGGAGTATGGTGTTCTTTTTGTTTTATGCAACTATTTACAAAAGAATTGGGCCCTAGGTGCTTCTGTAAAAAATACAGAGCCAAGCAGATCAAATTTGATTTTTATATTAAAAAAGGGGTGGATGAAATACCATCATCCTGAATTTTAACTGTCATTCATGAACTTTTAGAAAAGAAGGAAGGAAGGAAGGAAGGAAGGAAGGAAGGTAGGAAGGAAGGAAGGAAGGAAGGAAGAAGGAAGGAGGGAAGGAAGGAAGAGGAAACAGAAAGTTGTTCTCTTTCTGTTTTCCTTTGCTGGGACAGAAGAAAAGTGTTTTGGAAAATGAGAAAGTTACATAAAACATAGAAGTCATATGATACAAGATGGCCTGATTGTAAATTCCAGATGAAGCTTTGGCTTCCTATGTGGTGTTGGCGAACTTACCTTAGGCTGCTTCTCAGACTCTTCATCTATTAGATGAAGGGCTATAGTGTTAAGTGCCTGAGGACAAGCATTTTTGATTGTTGTGCAAGTGCCTGACATTAAGCTTTTGATTGCTGAGCCATCCACCTCAAGGACATCCATCTCAGATAAACACATTGTCAGCCAGACACCTAGATAAGAGCCAGGCAGCCTACCCAGGAAGTTCCCCTTTTAGAAAGCCCCAGGTAATCTAGGTAAGTGACCCGTGCCTTAATTCCCACTCTTAGGTTTTACATTCACCAAGCAAGAGTAAACCTGTAAAATCCTAGGCATCTCACCCTCAATCCTAATACAGGCAGAACCCCAAGTCCACACACACTCTCTCTCTCCCCATTACTTCCCTGAGTGGCCCACGTGTGCTATGTAGTCTCTGGGAATTGTGAGTAACAAACACTGCTTGTTCAAAGTTCTTGATTGGGGGAGGGGGGCACTCACCATACTCCCACAGGTAGTATGACCCAAATGAGTGTCCCCAGGCATTCCTAGTCAGGGCATCTACTGTGGATAGGCTGAGACAAACACAAAACAAGAGCATCTGCCTTTTCCCTGAGGTTCTTATAAAAATTCAAGACGGTAGCGACCATTCCTGGACCAAAGTTTGTAAAATTAAGTGCTTGTCATTCTGGGGCTAATTTTGGGACAAACTATATGTCGTGGCCTTGGGACATCCAAATCCATGGAATTTCACATGAGGTTTAGTCAACTATTCGGAAAGCATGGGGCAAAGTATGAGATAGGTCTTGATAGCAGTCCATGCACTGGTCCTGAGCACTTATGTGGAGACCCCCCGGCATACTTCATTTGGTCTATTTGCTTCATCCTGCCCGTGGTCTTAGAATATCTCCAAATATCCTGAGCCTATTTCTTTTTCCTATTCTGTCCTCAGGTCCTGCCAACCCTTGATCTTTTTTTTTTTTTAAGGTCCTAATAAAAAGAGTTCCTTCATGCCTTTTTTCTTGCAAAAGAAAGGAGATTGATGGCCGTTGTAGAAAAACCTAACAGCTATAAACATAGAGCCAGTCTTTTGTCCAGCTTGGCAAGAAGGTGGGGCAAATCCCCGATATTTGCTCCCCTCAAAAGACCAACAAAAAGGGTTTTTTTTGTTTTGTTTTTTTGTTTTTTGGGTTTTTTTGTTATAGCTATGGAAAATAAAATACAAGTTAAAGCCTCAAGGCACACCATAAGACAAGCCTTTGGCAGTATGCCCTGCTTAATTTATATTTCGTCGGAGCCTATTTTCCATATTAAATGAACATAGGGAAATCAGAAGGAGGAAAAAATGGATGAGGTAGTAAAAAGAATCCAAAAGGAAAAAATTTAGATCTCAGCTTAATAGCGTATCTCTGAAATTTTGTTCTGTCAGGGCTTAATTTATCTGTGTGCTAATCAAACTAAACACTTGCTACTCTAACCTTGACATTTCAGTGACTCATCAGAGTAAAAGCAAATTTGCCCACACATCACAGTCAGTACATACCAGCCTTTGGGAAACGTGGGGCCCTCTGCTCCACATAGTGGTTCAGGAACCCAGCCCGGATTCTTCAATTATATTATTTCCCCTTGACAAAAGGAAAGAAAATCAAACACAAATGGAAACGTATCAGGAAGTTTCTAAGAACCAGTCTGAAGGGGGAGGATACCACTTTCCTCCACATTCTGTTGGCCAGAACTCAGACACATGACCTCGTCGATCTGCAATGGAAGCTATAAATATAGTTTAGTTGTGCAAATAGGAATAAAAGGAAACAGGGTCTAGAGGAAAAGAGCTTCATCTGTGTCCCTGTGGGACCAGAGCTAGGACTGGTTTCTCCCCCCAGCAGCACCCCTGGCTGAATAAAGTCGTGTTCAGCCAACCTGTGGGGGTCTCTAGGTTAGTTTTCCTATATTCAGACTGCCATGTGGAAAAAGTAATTTCGACCCTCTTTTGCACTTTGTACAGACACAAAATATGCTATTAGTTAATTTTTTGAATGTAGGTGAAGCGGTTTTATAAATTAGTCCATATCTTATAAAGTTGATGTTATGAGAACACTTGATCGGGTGTTTATATTTGCACCGGCTTAGACATTTAAGAGATTTGCATAGAAAATTGTTATTTGGCACGTACCTGGAATAGAATTCTTTCACTAGATGATTTAGTAACTTTGAACACTATCAAAAAGCAAACAAAAAACCTAAAAGACACCTGGTGTGTTATTTTCTTCCAAAAGAATTCCTTTAAGTAGAAATAGAAAGGGCTACTGCCTGGTTAAAATGGCAATTAAAAAATCCTTTCAGCAGAATACATTTCCTTCTATTCACTCGAAAATACAGAATAGCAAATATTCAATCATGAATTGTGGCAACAGTTGGGTTTGTTGCACTGTTCCCAGTACTCTAGGGTGTCACTATTACAGGGCAGTAAAAGAACCTTAAACATGTTATTAATGGTATGATGAATGTTATATGCATAGAGGTGGATAGGTCAGGGTTTAATCTGAAATGCAAAACCAGTTCAAATATTTACTCTCAGGGAATTAGTCATACAGGTGATGGAGGAGCTTGAAAAACCAAACAAGAGACAGTGAGGTAACCCAAGAGATTTCAACAGCAGGAAGCCACTCTCACTCATAGGCTGGAGAGACAGAGAAAATGGTGGTCCCTGAGGCCAGGGACCAGGCCACTGGGTAGAAGCTGGAGTCACGGCAGATATCTCCCGCAGGAGCTGGTGACATGCTTAAAGCCAATGCCCGTGGACATGCCTGAGGCAAAGAAGAAGTGGAGGGGGAGAAATACATGGCTTTTCCCTCTCCTCACCTCCCACAGGGTCCTGCCTGGGTCTACTACAGGCCACACATAGCCAAAGGGGCATAGGGGATAGGGGAGAAAAGAGGAATATATCTCAGGATGAGCAGGCCTAGGATCAGCAAACAGAATGAATGTACCAAGACGAGTATCATGAACGGTTTATATCTGCATTGACTTACCTTGCACAATGCAAAATGGTGGCCTCTCTCCATGTAGCTGCTTAAAGAACACTTACCATTTCCAAAGGACTACAAAGTCCTTCCGGTCATGTCTTTGAGTAAAAGTTATGTTCAGTTTAAAAAATTGCATTCTGAGATCCCCAAACATGACCGATGGGTTTGAGATGTTTAGCTTTGCATCCTCACTGGAGAAAAACAAAATAAAACAAACCCAAGCTGGACTAGTTGGATGAATGCATTTAGATGTAGCAGGTAGGTGGTCTTCTCCGGATATATCTGAGAGAGGAATGTAGGAAAGAGATTGCGCTCCTCGAGAATCAGAGTAGCAAACACTTTCAACTAAATGTCAAACTAACAGAACAAGTTGATAAACCCTGGGAATACATTCTCCTGTCAATAAGTAAGAATCATACAAATAAATCTCCACACGTCCTGCACATCTCTGAAAATCCATAACCTTTCCTTGGAGTTGATTCATAGCAATGAAAGCAACCTAAAAAAAAATAATAATGATAATAAGTCTCAGCCAGGCAGCTCTTTGAAAGGTGATAGAAATGAGACCAAAGTCGCAAACAGGAAAGAGTTGGATGCAGAAAGAATCTCAGGGCACTAATGAAAATGACACATTTTCAACCCAGGAGCACTAAATCTGATTAAAAAAATGTCTCGAAACATGTAAAATGCTTTAATCATTCAAAAAAATAATTAGGGTTCTCAGCAATTTTAGCCAAATGGATGCCACAGGAATTCTCTAAGGATGGTGTCTACTGTGTACTTTGTGAAACGCTGTTTTGCAGAAAGAAGTAGGATCTAACAGAAAGAGACTGAGTCCTTTGGCTAAAATCACAGAAAATTAAAATTCTGATTTAGGCATCTGTTAACTGTATGGACTTGGAACAAGGCATTTTACCACTTCAACCTTCAGTTTTCTCGTCATTAAAAAGGGCATGTTACCTCTCCTATGGCTTGTAATAAGAATTGGCAATATTACTTACAATGAATATGACAAGTAGTAAATGTGGGTTCCATGATTCTTGGTTGTAATTATTATCTTAGACTTATCATTGGAGCATTTGCATATCTCACATCACATTTCAAAAGCTATCTTCATTTTAGTGTGACAGCTCCTGGGCGCCTGGATGGTTCAGTCAGTGGAACATCTGACTCTTGGTTTCAGCTCAGGTCATGATCTCACGGTTTGTGAGTTCGAACCCCACGTTCTCTGCTTGGGATTCTCTCTCTCTCTCTCTCTCTCTCTCTCTCCTTCTCTCTCTGCCTGTCTCTGTTCTCTCTGTTTCTCATAAAGATAAATAAATAAACTTGAAAAAAATTAGTATTACAATTCCTTTCTTCTCATCAAGACAAAAACAAAAACAAAAGACATTTTGCCTTCTTGGAGATAGCTTAAAAAATGAAAACACCCTTTAAAAAAAATGCAAAGTTCCTGGCAGGAGTTACTCCTTTAAATAATATCTGTGAACGCCGTGGTTATTTTTAACACCTCTGCAAAGGTGGATTGACAGCCACCTAAGAGCAGATTTGGGAAGGGTAGTTAAATGGAAGAAGGACTTAGAGAACACTTTATTTCACATATTAATTGAAGTGCTTGTCAAAAGTACCAGCAAGTGAGGGCCATGCCCAGCCCGTCAGAATCCGGGAATCTGCATGTTTAATAAGCAAGCCGGTGCAGGATCCCACTTTGAAGATAATTACTCTAAAGCCAGTATGAGCAGTTGTCAGGCAGGAGGGATTGAGGGTGGCTAGGGGTCATCCTGCACAGACTGCGGCTCTCTACGCAATACCACTGGTGCAAGCTTTGCTCAGCTTTTTGTTTCTGCCTAATTTCGTGGCTAAGTAAACAAGAATAGGCTGAGAGTTACCGGAAGGTTCGTAGGGCTTGATGCTGTGGAGGTGAGTTCAGGGATTTCCTTCTTTGGGCGGGGGAGGGGGCTCCCTCTATAATTGCCCTTGTAGAGTTGCATTCTGACAAGATAAAAAAGACAGTCACTCTCTGCACAGTATATTGAATTTATCAGTATTCATCAGTGTAAGCAGCACTGGGCGTTTGGGGCAGAGTTGGGGCCAGGCCAGCCGTGATACCCCCAACACACCCGAGAGCAGTTACTTGTGCTTCTGGCTTGCTGGCTGACCCTGACCTTTCTTTCTTTGCTTTTTCTATATCTGACTTCTTTTCTACATTTTGGACTCTCCACACTTACCACCCATCTTCTTATCTGTCAGTGACTTGAGTTGGCGTGTGGCAGTAATGGGCACGTTCCCCTCCAACACATGAAATGAATAAAAGACATGAAATTAAATGAAAACCATTTCATGAAAAACACGTTTAACACCAGATTTTATAGCAATTGCTAACAGTACTTGGAATTAATAATAAAGATCACAATCCTTTCCTTTATTCCTACTCCTGCCACTACTAGGGCTATAAAAAGTAATTTAAAAATGATGCTAGAAAAATGAAAAACAATTTTGGGGGGCACCTGGTTGGCTCGGTTGGTTACGCATCTGACCCTTGGTTTGGGCACCAGTCATGAGCTCACAGTTTGTGGGTTCAAGCCCTACATCAGGCTCTGCACTAACAATGTGGAGCCTGCTTGAGATTCTCTCTCTGTCTGTCTCTCTCTGCCCCTCTTTCTCTCTGTCTCTCTGTCTCCAAACAAAAAAAATAATAAACTGAAAAACTGAAAAACAATTGTTTAAAATGTAAGAGAGTATTGTTCTTCTTCTTACCTTGTTATTCCCATTACAAACTGGAAAAATACATAAGTTCAATGTTGGAACAGCATTCTTTAGGGCCGAGATAATGAACTGTAAGTAAACTCATGCCAGAGTTTAAAGCAGGATACATTAGCACTTTGCTCCTTCTCCTCCAATATCTGTCTTTTTGTGACAGGAAACAAACTCAATTGCCGAATCATGGCATGAATATGCACATTTCCTTTGCTGAAGTTCACGAAATGTGTTCCTCCTGCTCTTTCAATTTCTGCCCTGGAGTGAATTCTGCCATCGAATACCTTGTTCTTGGATGCCATTGACAATTGAGAGAAGTTCCATATATTAGCCTTAGTTACTCTGATTGCTTCAGATCTAGGAGATTCATGGAACTGAAAGTAGAAACTTCACAATCAGAAACGGGCCTAAGTTCTTATTTAATCTGATTTCACGTTAAGTCTGCTTTTGTTTTTGGTTCACAAGTGCCGTGAAGTACGAAACCTGAGCTGGATATCAATTCCAGTTGATGCAGGTTAGTGAGTTTTTATATCGTGATCAGTTTCACACCCGATTTGTTTGCCTTGCCCCAAATCTGGAGAAATGATCAATTTACTGACTCTGATTCTTATAAAACAAGAAGCAAACATAGCAAATCTACCATGAAACATGACTTATTATATTAAGTATTAAATGTAAGGATTAAAATCCTTGAAGTCGAATATGACTACTAAATTTTCACCCTTCATCAGAACCATAAAGCTTTCACTGTGGCTTAACTTATAATTATAAAACTACCATTTAT
Organism: Panthera tigris; assembly: GCF_018350195.1. Taxonomy (NCBI): domain Eukaryota; kingdom Metazoa; phylum Chordata; class Mammalia; order Carnivora; family Felidae; genus Panthera; species Panthera tigris. The sequence continues at coordinate 10,288,107 of NC_056664.1, forward strand.
TGAGTGTCAGATGCTAAGATATATATTCTTCCCCAAACCCTATGAGGTGGTTTTATTACTATCCCCATTTAATAGATCAGACATTAGTGGGGTTCTCCTTCAGGCTGGGGGTAAAATGACTATGGCACTTCTGGACCTCACATTTCTTGAAGTGGTTACGTTTTTTAATCAATAAATCTTTTTCTCCAATGACCTCTTAAAGTCCCTCCTGCCATCTCACTGGTCCACCTCAGTCATGCCCGTTCAGTCATACGCCATTCCTAAAAACTTCCCAGTGTGCTGAGGCGTGATGAGTGCTGAGTGGCTCTGGTCTATGTTACTGAACAATTTCCTGATAAGGGAATTGAAATGATTCTTAGAAATAAGGAAGCCCTTTTGGCTGGGAATGATCTGATACCCCTTCATGTGGTAGTGATGGTGAGATGCTACCTGCTTAGAAAGAAAGTGGGCTTTGAGTGGATAGACGATGATACCCATTCCATCTGTTTCTAGACTTCTCGGACCATGTTCTACCTTCCAGCCTCATCTTCTGCGAGCTTTGCTGCCTTTAGTTAAATTGTACTGTCGCTGTTCCCAAACATATAAGCCACCTCTGCCTTTGCTACTCTGGAGAGACACAAAACATGAACCTTTAAGTAAGAGACAGCTGGTGTCAGATTCTGGCTCTCCTTCATACAGAATGAGAAACTTACCCACTCCATACCCTCTTTCTCTCCCTGGGAGAAAACAAGGGGAAAAATATCGATCTCATAGATATATACTAAGTATCAAATTAAGTATCACGATGCCCATGGTAAGAAATAATAAATGATTCTTGTTCCTTTGAAATGTTCTTGAAATACCTCCTCGCTCACACTGCAGAAACCTCATCTGGCTCTTACTCCTCTTCGCTTTCTCCTCTTAGCCAAGAGTTGAAAAACAAGCATCGCATGGGAAGAAAGGAATACAGCACCAAAAAGTTTTCCCTAAAAGTTTGATTTTAGACATTGGCAAAATGGTCGTCTGAAGTATGTCCCGAATACTGGCAATGGGCTGTAGACACGGGAAGACACCGGCTTCTTATTTCATCTAATGGCACTCATAAAAGTGGCTCATGGCACCATGAGCCCGACTATCCCTCCCTGGCCACTTCCCATCTGGCCGATTCCTATATTTCTCTGCACAGTCATCACTTCTTCAGGGAAGATGTTTGTGATCTTCCAGTCCTCCCGAGTAGATTGGTTCAAAACACACACCATCTTTCCCCTTTTGCAAACCTCACCACATTGATTTCAGGTAGCTCCAAATTTCACTGCCGTAGCCCCCATGCGTATAGGGTACTTGGCACAGACACAAGGCACTCAAAAATAGCTCTTACCTAAATAAATGAACAATTACAACACGGACTGAAAGGCGACACTTCTCACAATCCAGAAAATCAGACTTGTTTATTTGCTCTTATATGCCTGGGCATCGGGTAAGAAAAATGAGCAGAAATAACATATTTCTAAGTTGGCATATAGATCTCTTTATTGCCTTGCGAGAGTTTTCAAGATCCAGAATGTTCTATGAAAAGTAAAAAGAAAACTACATTGGTAAAGTGTTGCTTCTAGTTGACAGACACATTCTTTTTCTTTTTTTCTTTTTTTAAAGTTTATTAATTTGGGGGGAGCCTGGGTGGCTCGGTCGGTGAGGTGTCCAACTTCCCCTCAGGTCACGATCTCACGGTTGGTGAGTTCAAGCCCCGTGTCGGGCTCTGTGCTGACAGCTCAGAGCCTGGAGCCTGCTTCAAATTCTGTGTCTCCCTCTCTCTCTGGCCCTCTCTATCTCCCTGTCTCTCAAAAATAAATCAACATAAAAAAAAATAAATAAAGTTTATTTATTTTTGGGAAAGAGAGGGAACATGCAAGCGAGTGGAGGAGGAATAGAGAGAGAGGGAGAGAGAGAATCCCAAGTAGGCTCCATGCTGTCAGCACAGAGCCCCACAAGGAGCTTGACCTCACAAACCGTGAGATCATGACCGGAGCTAAAATCAAGAGTTGGACACTTAACCAACTGAGCCACACAGGTGTCCCGACAGACACATATTTATATAAGCTCCATATCATTGTTATTGGATCAAACCATATTTCACAAATGCAAAACAAAAGACAAAATTGGAGCAAAAGATAACAGAGTATAAAAGTTCAGGTACATGTGCCAAAAAGTTATTTAAATTTCAACAAAGCATGAGAGGCAAAATTCCTTCACATGTCCTTAAAAATTTCACAAAATATTAAAATGAAAATAACTCAAATCCAAATAAGGTGCCTGATTTTATTAATATGCCAATCGCATTTGGCAATTATTTTTATTTGTGTTTTGAAAAATACCACACACATGTCCTGCTGTAAGACTTGTGGATTTATTTTCACTGGTTCCTGAATGATAGCACTCATTTTGAACACTTCCAATGACCAAAGATCTCAGAAGCAGCTCATTACAAAACTGATCAAACCAAATATAACACTGTGTACTGTTCCATGAAGTTAGGCGTTTTCTTTTCTCCTTGAAAGATGAGTAGATGTGAACACTATAAGGTGACTCTCCTCAAGGGATCTATAACATGTAATTAGTATAAACATTGTATTTTGAACACTTGAAGCCTGGGTGAAATGTATTCAGAGAACATTTATGGCGAAGCTTTATGGTATGGAATCCAAGTTTTGAATTCATATTTTCCTGGGTTTAAATTCTAATCTCCCGTCTGGTTTTCAGTCGCCCATTTAATTGCTATTTAATTACTCTGACATGGTTTTTGAAACTATTCAATAAGGACAATAATAATAGCTCCATGTTGTTTTTGTTTGACTTAGAAATAATGTATGCCATGCACCTGACACATAAATAGGGCACAGAGCAGATAGCAGGTTTAATTTTATTGTGTAGGATGATAAGAAGCCACCTCTTGTCAACAAGACAATAGGCTCCTTCGTAGCATGGAACTTAGTTCATTTCAACATTATAGTTGAAACCACCAATGGTTACAAATGCCCAACTAAAAGGCAATACATCTGGCAGGTGTAAAATAAAGAAACAGCTCTTGTCTGCTACGAGTTACATTTGTCATAAATCCTGCTGACGGCTTTGGTGAGAAGGCTTCAGAAGGAAAATATTTTCAAAACTTAGAAATGCATTGAAAACTCAAAGGAGAAAAGGACACTACAGCCAGCAAAAATGCCTGCAAGAAAGCTTTGTTTTCACTTGACCTTTCTCCTGCCAATTGCAAAACCACCAGTTTCTTCCACTAACTTGCAAACATGAAGAGAGGAAACAAAACTGATGGATGGGTCCAAAGCCAGATTTCTTTGAGTCTGTGATGACAGAACATTTTCAAGGGTAAGGATTGCTCCTTCAAGTGATCTGATTTCTTGAACTTAATTTCACAGTCTATCAGCTGCCTGAGAAACATCGTTTTCTTCAGCATGGCCAAGTTAAAAGCAAGATTTCACAGATATAAATAAAAAGAAAGAATAATGTCTTCTCTCAAAGGACTATTTATCCCTGGAGACATGAGCCAACTTCTTATACCTTCTTGTACCTCTGGTGTTTTCTGAGACGGTTAAATATGGAGTACTTTTGATATCTTTAGCTTGTCCACATGGAAAAAGAGGTTTAACAATATCTGAAAGGTGCAAATGAAGGACGTGGACGTGGCACCAGTGGATAAATGTAACTGTAAGATCGATAATATCAGTGATGGTATTCTTAGGTATATTAGCATGACTTCAACATATGCCTCTTGGATAATTTGAAAAGCAGACCTCTTTGGCTAATAGACACAACAGCAAAGCAATTATACAATTTCTGGAAGATATTAACCTTCTATGGAAGATTTGTGGACTGTGAAATACAAGAACACTAGTGGTGGAGATTTTGATGTATTTATACATTAATTCATTTTTATGTATTTATGTCTTGCCTTGTTCCCTAAAGGATTTAAGATTTTTAAAAACAACATAATATGATTTTAAAAAACTAAAACTTAGGATATTCAGCATAAGTGCGAGTAAGAAAGCTAAGATAGATTTAAGATTAGTACAAGAGCTTCTAGCCATGCATTTTTGTATATGTGTTGTTTTTGTCTGTGATTCAGAAGGAATTCCCAGTGGGTAACCAGATGACTAAAAATCTAAGGGCCAGCAGAGACTTTACTTTTTGAAGACCCAGAAGAGAGAAATCAGCCACTAAAAACCTCATCTTATCCCCCTACCCTGTTATAATGGTTGCTATCCTGGTCTGGTTGTTTTGTTTTGTTTTGTTTTTTGAGGTTACTACATTTGACAGCCTGCGTGTCCCACAGCATGATGACTGGTGGGACTTCTGGAGAGGGAAAAGGTACTCTGTAGATAATGGAAGTTCAACTTCTGTCTCTGTCAGACCTTCATTTGGTCATCACAGATGTGCCTGCCAGAAAATCCTCAAAAGCTTCTGGAGGCAAAGAAGGGGTCTCCTGGGTAGCTCAGCTGGTTGAGCATCTGACTTTGGCTCAGGTCATGATCTCACGTCATGGGTTCCAGCACCATATCGGGTGCTGGCAGACAGCTCAGAGCCTGGAGCCTATTTTGGATTCTGTGTCTCCCTCTCTGTCCGCTCCCCACCCCTACTCACACTCTGTCTCTCTCTGTCTTTCAAAAACAGTTTTTTTAATTAAAAAATGTTTAAAAAAATTAAAAAAGCTTCTTGAGGCAAAGTCAGACCAGAAGAAATAACCTCAGAAATAATGTAAATAACTTCTCTTGTAGATATGGCCATTTGACTCTATAGAGAGATTCAAAGTCACGGCTGTCTGCAACTTTTCTTTACCTCTCATTCCTGCCCAGGGATCTTCTATGTTAGGAATGACAAATAGTTTTTTTTTTCTTTTTTATATTAAGTTACAACTTGGATCAACTGTCTACTGGTAATAGATACCTAAAACTTTACGTTGAGAACAATTCTTCACTTATATCTGGGCCCAATAGGAAAGAGTGATGTGATTAATTAATGATATTAGCCAAGAGAGTAGGAAGAATAGTGACAAAGGTATTTACTATGTCTGGTTTCAAGTGCTTTCTGATCCTTTGATTCTGATTATACTCCAGAGGTGTAGGGAATTAACTGTTTGGTATCCATATTCCTTTTCTAAGTCCCTAGTAGGAAAGCTAATCAAGAGTGGAGAATTTTTTCCCCTCTACACAACTTGGGAAGATTGGTGATCCTCCCCCCCATCCTGTGATTGCCTCCATGTGTTTTTGTTGTGGTCAAAAATGTAGTAAGATGCAGAAGAATGTGTATTCCATATATTGAAAAAATTCCCTAATTCAGACGGAATTGATTTGGAAGGCAGATGAAGAGCTAAAAAAAAAAAAAAAAAAAAAAAAAAAAAAAAAAAAAAAAAAAATTCCAAAGGCCAATATATCCAGGGCTATGTCTTTTCTTTCATTACTTTGCAGATCCTTCTATCATGTTAATTTACCCTTGAGCCAGAAATATGAAGTTCTGACAATCTTCTACTGCCAGCATGTAAGTGATTTCCAATTTTAGATTCTTCCTATTATGGGCGGTAGGATAATTTCAGGTCCAACATAAGTCATGTTTGTCTTCTAAGATTCTGAAGGTATTACTCAATCCTTTAGGAATATGAAAAGTACTGTGGGTATTGTCATGATTAGAAGGGTAAACACAGATGTGTGTTGCCAGTGAATTTTTGAGCATGCATAGTGTGAGAATATCATCAATGGAATTCCAAGAACTTTAAATGCTGTGGGAAACTGGCTTCCAAAAAGTTCGACAACATCTGACATGCAACTGTCCTTGTACTAATCGTTTCATTAAGAATCAAAGTGTTCGTAAGGCTAGTTGGTTGTTGGAAAGTATTTGTGGAAGAAAATTTAAACTTTTAGTGATATTGTAATTGTAGATTGAAATTCTTAATTGAAGATAACCATAAGAGAATCCTAACAGTTACTGCTAATCTTCGTGTATACATGCAGGATGTATTGTTCCATTACTAGACTCATCCATGATGCTGTTGCAAAGGATGAAACTTGCTCAGAGAGCTAAGGCATCCCCAAATCTGTAGGTGAATTTCTTTTACTGATATTGGATGTATTTACATTTTAATTATGGGAATAGAAATCTGTTTGGTAGGATGTGAACAGGTGTCTCTGAAGAGATATCACAGTGGGAAATGTTCATGGAATTTCCATACTTGGTTTCAACCCAATAGTACATATTTCATAACATTTCAGCTAAATTAGCACATCCATTTTTGTGTTATATGGGGGTGGGAAAAAACTAACCTTTTCTAGCTCTTGAAAATTAATCAGACGTTTTTAGCTTTCGTTTTTGAAATGAAAAATGTTGCAAATTTGAACTTCCACCTTGGCAGAATTAAAACGCTTATTCAAGCATGAAGAAAATCAATGCCAAATTAGGAAAAAAAGGAAATGAGAAAGACTCAGTTTCAAAGGCTTGAAATGTAAACCTGTGCACACGAATCCCATCTTTTAAATGTAATCCCCGTAATGTAGAGCTGACGGTCTCTAGAGTGGCATGGACTATGAATCAGGGACTGTAGTAGAGTGTGGTTGACAAAAGACTCACAGGGAGGGACCCTGCATGGTTGCTGTGCTTTTGGGGAATCTCAGAATCATCACATACCTCTAAGGTGGGCACCTAGAAGCTTTACGCTGACGTTCAGGTCTCACATTCCTTCCAGTGAAATTATCAGGGCAAACTTGGAGTCTGGAGCTGAGGTGTATAGCTGAGGTTGCTAGCAGATTCCAAAACAATCTTTAGTTTTTCTTGGACACACAGCTAGACTACATTTCCCAGCCTCTGCTGAAGTTAGGTGTGGCCATGTAGATGAGTTCCAGCCAAGGGGATATAGTACTTCTGGGCCTGATCTAGCGAGAAGGAAGTACTTCTTTTCTCTTCCCCTTTCACAACTTGGTGCTAAAAAGTTTGTGTCCTTAGAAGCTATTTGTTGAAGTCGGAGCCACAGAACAGAAGGAGCCTGGGCCAGGAATTAGTACTTGGAGAAAATCCACTTGACCAGGAATTTAAACGCTAGCTAGGTTTTTATATGAATAAGAAGTGAACTTTTATTGTGTGAATCCATTGAGACCTTCAATTTGTTAGTTTCAGCCGCGACCATCACCTTAAATGGTATAGACAATTATACTTATAATCTCCAGAAATCCCTATAAAACTTCTCAAAATAAACATGCAACTTACGTAAAATGATGCACTTGCTAGATAAAGCCAGTTTTCAAACAAGTACTCTTCACCCCCACCTCCCATATGCTTTCACTAAGGGCTACAAAATGAAGAAAATGTCAGATACAAAGGTATCATGTACATGGATTCCCTTGGGAGTAGGATCTCCAATTCAATTCTAGGTTCTGCCTTTATTTTTCTAAAATAAACAAGCAAGGGGCGCCTGGGTGGCTCAGTCGGTTAAGCGTCCGACTTCAGCTCAGGTCATGATCTCACAGTTTGTGAGTTCGAGCCCTGCATCGGGCTCTGTGCTGACAGCTCGGAGCCTGGAGCCTGCCTCGGATTCTGTGTCTCATTCTCTCTCTGCCCCTCCCCCACTCGTGCTCTGTCTCTCAAAACTAAATCAATGTAATAAAAAAATTTTTTTAAATAAACAAACAAAACACCTCAACAATGAGCACAGCCTTAGGAAAGTTTAACCAACTTAAGGCCTAAGAAAGTGAAGACATTTTGTCTAAGTACAAAATTTCTGGATATTTTATTTGTTTCCTACTTGCTTCGTTTCCTTTTTTGCATGCCATGAAGATGGAAAATCTTCACGTCAGGCTAAAAGTGTGGCTGAAACATGAAATTCATGGAAGTAAGAAGAGCAATAATTTATGCCCTAAATTTACGAGGTAACTCTGTAAGCCCAGACGGGGCAATCAAAAGCCAAAGCCCCTGTCAGTCATCTGGAGTCATCGCATGTTCGACACTAAGTCAACAAGAGATTTGGAAAAGTCGCTGATTTTTTTCTTTTTTTTAACTTTTGGGAAAACTCTGTTGGTACATAACATTAAACATTAATTGAGATCACTTATTTCACAAACACATTATAATTGTATACAACGTAGTCCCTGCCACTATTTCAACACCTTCATAAATAGCTTGGATAAGATGGTTGTCCAAAGTACACTTTATATTTTTTATTGTCAGAGAGATTCTGCTCAGACATGTATAAACTATCTCTCCAGAGATATGACAATGGAGTAATTTGGCTAAAAGATTTCCTATTAAGGTTTTAGTGTTTCCTAGTATGTTCCAAACAAGTATATGGGGATGTAAGAACTGATATTAATGGGTGGGATTTCCCCCAAAGAGCTGAGTTTTTGAGGTTGATCCTCAAGGATAGGATGTGCATAAATTAGTGAAGGGTCCAGAGCCAGAGTTCTGACCACAGAGAGATGAGAACAGGGAGGAATTGCCAGTGGAAATTTACACTCATAGAATCTTCCATTTAGGTCAGAGTGTAATTTACCTCAAGAAGGCAGCATCCAGGTACTATGTTTTTTGTGCCATTTTCAGCAGATTTTTTAGTTCATAATTTTCCTCTGGCCCTGGTTGTAAGATATTTATGCCTGACTGTGCTCATTGTTTTTTGTGAACTTATAAAAATTGCTTTTTTATTAGTCTATAAAAGCCATGTTTGGAGACAGCCTAAAATAAAAATTAATGCAACTTATCACCCTACAGCACGGAACGAGTGCCTGTTTCAGTCTCTTGTTTAAGCACCGCAGATGCATTGAAACCTAATAAAAATTGTTCCCTGGCCCATCAACCCCAACCAGGGAGCAAGAAGCTGAAATCTATGAATTGCCCACAACCCAAAGGGAAGTCTTTTGAGAGCTGCGTTGTTAAAACTCAGAGCTGGTATGTTATGACTGGAGGAATCAAGTATGGGGCTTTGTGGAGAAGCATATGTTTATCACTTAATAAACTCTTCCTCCTCCATCACCTTGACTTTTTTTTTTTTAATTAGTCCTTTCGATTGTGATATGCCTCACTTTGGCTTTGAAATCCAGTTTACTGAGCAAAAACAGGAGGCTGCCTTCTCTCTGGCCCTTAAATAATAATTGCAAGTAATATGACATATGGGAATTTGCCGGCTCAAAGCATGTGCAGCCGCTATATCCCCATGTCCAAGAGGCCATTCCAAGTGTGATAGGACATCATCAAATGGACCAATGTGACAATCATAGCAACAACAACAACGACGGTCATTATCATTACTACGTTATGACAAGAATAAAAGAAAAACCCAGCTCACAGCCCTGCAGATGTGACTGGTTCCCAGGAGATATCTTGGGCCTCCCTGTTCACGTCTGAACGGCGTCCAGGGATGTGATGCAGTCGGCCAGTGCTTCCAGCGTGGTCACTGGCACACAGAAAAGTGCAGGATGACAGGCAGAGAGCAAGATACAAGCACTTTCCCTGAGCTTTCCTACCTGGTCGTCTCACGAGAGAGATAGGCCAACAGCCTTTATCAGGTTCAGGCTCCCCCACAGCCTTCCCTGGTTTCCAGCCCCACATCTGAGGCAGGGATCTTAATGAGAACATCAAGCCACTGTTTTCATCAAAAGCGGCCCCGTGGGGCACAGAAGGAACTGATTGGGAAATATCGCCTCCAACGTATTTTCCTTGAGGTGCTTTTCAGACATATTCTCAAGGACATATCCATCTTTGAGTATTTTTATTCCTAGACCCCATTCTTTTTCAGCTGGCTCTTCAATCACTTATTTGAACTGAGAGGATCAAAAGCTGTGTCTGGGTAATCTTTAGGAAAAGCTGGCCTTCCCAAATACGATAAGAGGCCAGTTAAGTGGTCTGGGTGTCAAAGCAACCGCAGTGGAAGAATTCTAGCTGATAGATACCATCTGTACCCCCAGAGTGAGCACGTCGTGTCCAGCTCTCAGCCCCATCGTCTCTGAGCTATTGGTCTTGTGGCTCATCCCTGAAAACATGCCTGGGGTTCCCAGGACACAGACCAATTGGTTGTACAATAAAGACGTTATGAGAAAATCTTTTCTCTCTTTTCCTAAGGGCCTGAAATCAGCAAGCCAAAAAGCTTTTTATCCTAATATAGAAAAGAATTAGGCAGCAGATGCTTCTTCACAGCAGCCTGCATGCTGAGGAGAGGGGAAAAAATGGCACAGTCTTCCTCTGGCAAGAGTTAAGGCTGAATCATCATGGGAGTGTTTGTGGTAAAATCACATTTTTCTTTTAGATAGTGGAATGATTATCACTGGGCTATGGACAGCTAGTCCAGAGTGATTTTGGTGAGATCTACTCTTTTTCACCACATAAAGAGTGTGTCTTTGGATCCAAGGGAACAAAACATCTAAGAATATTATCGTGGGAGGAGAGCAGATAGGAGACCCTGGAAAAAAATTGGCCAAGATCAAGAAGTGAGAGGAGCCAACAAAGTAATTAAGAGGATTTGTTTTCTTTTTGAACTAAGGATGGGGATTGGGTCATATCTCCATAATCATGTGAAAGCAAAAGGTCACCCGAAGGAGCCATTTTCCCAGAGGCCCCCATGAGACAAGCTACAAAATCAATTCTGTGTCATCTGACCAAAGACCACCAGCAGGGGCTGGGATAATTTCTTAGGCTTGATGTGTGAAACTACAATTTTATCTATATTACCTCATTACCCAGAGGCTTATTCAGATCAGGAAGGGAAAGGAGGAAAGAAAAAGGAAGACTTGAGCCAGGAAGATCCTTCAATGTTGGATTTCTCCATTTTACTGCTCTAGGTCCTCACTTTTGCCTGACGACTGCAACAGATATCCTGCTTGACCCTTAGTGTTCCTCTCTTCTTTCAATTCATCAATTCTTCCACTGGCCCTTGTTTGATCTTTCTGAAAGATTACAGTGTCTCGCATAATCCTTTCCCATTACTAGCTCCCCATTAATATCAGAAGTCCATCTTCTTCAGCCTGGATATCTATCAAATAGGTTCCCTGACTCCTCTGATATTACCTCCCACTAGGTCTGTGAACAGTCCCTCTGACCCAAGGTGACTTTCTTCTCACTCTTCCTGGGAGATGTCACCTTCATGTCTACACATCCAACACCTCGATTATCTTGTTCCCGTCAACACTAGGCACCGCCTTCTTTACACATCTGTCTATCTAGAAGTTTATTCTCCGAGCCTCTCCTTCAAGATCATCTTCAATGCTTCTCCAGTTGTAGACCATGTATCTCTGAATTCCTACAGTGGCCAGTGTTTACACTTTGGGAGTGTTAGCACTTCATTAAGGCTTATTTGGATTCTCGCAACGTTATCGCATATTTGTACAGCATGTCTTCTCCATGGAGAGCACAGCTCCTCTGTGACAGGATTGTGCCATAGACATTTTTATATTCCACATAATCTCTCAAACAGTTCATGTAAATATTAAAAATAGTTTTTCTCCAAATCCCTTCAGCATGTGGCCTTTAAACTTCATCTCCAGGCTTTGGGAATGGATAAATAAGTCCAAATGAGGCAAACCACTGCAAACCATTTTAGGGGTCCATTACCTTTATGCCTCTATTTCTTTTCTCTCTACTCGTTCAAGAGATTGTGGGAACTTTGAGCTCCCCGGGGGAACTAGATGACATCCCAGCCAAACACTCTTATTGTAGAGGTGAGTCTGTGGCTGGTGTAAGAAGTTATGCAACTTTATAGAAATCACATAACTATTAGCAACTAGAGTGGAGACTGAGAAATTACACGCAGACTCACAGCTCTGTTTGTTGTACTGCTTTTCATCCCAGCCTTCACTTAGCTTCTGACTCAGTAAATATCATTAATTTGATTTCAGAAGAGGAAAAAAAAAAAAACAACTAAAGAAACTCAAACACAGTGGGAAGGAAAATAAAATGTGAGATTTGTCTGAACAGGCCTTCAGCTTTTCAATGACGTCTTCAATGCTTCGGGAGCCTGGAGCATGAATCAGTTCGAATTGTATTTATTTGCACTTTGGTTCTGTTTTGATCTTTTCTTCTTGATATTTCAGGAAGTTGTTTTGAATCTAATTAGCCACTTTGCTTGTATCACTAATCATGCTCTGTTGTCAAAAAAGAGCCACATTCTATCCTCCATGTGCTTGGGTTACTGTTCCATTGTTCTGTATCCTATATGATCTGAGACAGAGCAAAAGCCAGAATGAAAGGCCTAGGGAAGATACTACCCAAAGGTGGTTCCTTTGAAAATGGTGACATAGTCAAAAGTAGACAAATGCTTATAGTGTAAGAAGAAAGGTGGATACTGGGTACATTACAGAAACGTTCGAAGACCACTACTTTTATGCTTTGGATGCCAAGAGGCAATCCTAGGAGGAATAAAATTAAAATATCAAAATAGCTTTAATGAAAGAGTTCTAGAGTGAGCTCCAAAAGTCCTGAAATCCAGCTCTTTAGGAAGGCATTGGTCATTAATTTCCCTGAGTGTCACCTTCCCTGCAAGATGAGAATTACCCTATTCTGTACAACTCATGGATTTGTTTCTAATGTTAGAAGCATCCATAAAAGTAGGTGGAAATTTTATTTACATATTAAATTTACTTTTTCTGGGCTTAAGGAAGAGTGTTCCCTGGGCTAGAATTTATTTTACTGGTTGCATTATCCAGATTTTCCATATGCATTAGCCAAGGAAGAAAGGAGTAATAAGATTTCTATTGTTTAAATGTGGGGCTTACCAATCAAGGTTACAAGACAGATGGACTCGACTGTCTAGTGTGCAACTTTTTATTCCTTGTGATTCTCTGTTGTCTTCTGTCCATGTCTCCCCACTCCCCAGAGTCCATCACCTTACTCTGATCACTGTCAATCAGGGTACTATTTTTTTCCTGTTCTTATCCTCTAAGCAGTTAGCTCCACAACTGACAAGAACCACTCAGATGAGATACGGCACCTCACAACACACAAACTGTGCATGAACCTGACAGCCTCTATTGGAGGCAGACACACACGAGGTAATGATAGAACAATAGACAAATAACTAGCAGTTTGGCTCATTTGCACTGAAGGAGTTTTGCACGGCGGGGTAGTTTGGGGCCCACTTTCTGTACCTTCATCATAGCTATTGATTCAGTCCAGTAACGCCTTTACTTTGAATTGTGCTGAGATTGCCACACGCAGTGTCATGGTCAGAGCGATTCTCAAAACTCCTTGCTTCCTTTCTTATTATCGCCTTTAGCATCACTATGGGGCAAATATAATTAGTGTCTCTGCAGCACTGGTTTCTCTTTTCATATGTACGAAGGGAATCCCGTTAATAAAATAGTTACGTGTACTCTAAGTAGGTCTCACTTTCCACTTTTAATTAAGATAGAGTATTTTATAGTAGACTCAATAGTTCAGTGATAAGATATGGGCAAAATGGGTCAAATGAAACAAATCCTTATAAAATTAAAGTTAAAGATAACAAAAGCCATTTGCAATAGCTCAAAAGTTGGCAAATACCTAGGACAGATGTGCAAGACCTCTGCACTAAAAACTAGCAACACTGTGGAGGGAAATGAGAGATTATGTAAATCGGTAAAAGCATATTCTGTGTTCACGGAAAATTTTGTTGTTGCTGTTGTGTTGTGGTGGGGTCGTCAAGTTTATTCAAAAACATATATGTAAATGAAATGCTGTCTTGGGGGAAAAAAATACAAGAATGGAGGATTCTCACTACCAGATACCAAAACTTATTCTAAAGTTGTATAATTAAGACAGTGTGTGTTGGCTTAATGACAGACAAATCGACCAGTGTAATAAAATAGAGAATCCAGAAATAGACCCAGAAATATATAGTCTCCTAAAGTATCACAAAGGTGTCACTGCAATGAAGTGAGGGAAAGGACTGCATTTTTAATAAATGGTGTTGGGTGAGGTGTATATTTATAGAAGGAAAATCAATATAATTAATAATTCAAAGTGGCTTATAGACCTACATGAAAAAAGTAAGAACCCGAGGGCCCCTAGAAGGTAACAGAATATTTCCATGCAATTTACATAGGAAGTGATTTCTTAAATAGGACTCAAAAAGGAAAATTTGGGTAAAATGGAAAAATTAAAATCAAAACACATGTTCATTCAAAGACGCCATTAGGAGAGTGACAAGGCAAGTCCAGAGAGGCAGAATCCATTGACAATGCACACAGATTGCAGAAGACTTCTACCGGAAATACATAAAGTACTCCAGCATGTTAATAATGAAAAGACATGTCAGTAGAAAAATGAGCTCAGGATTTTAACAAGCACTTCCAAATAACACATCCAAATGGCCTATAGACATATGAAAAGTGTCCACCTTCATTAGTTGTCAAGGAAATGCTAATTAAAACTAAAATGTGAACACCCTACGCACCCATCAAATTGGCTAAAATAACAAAGACTGACAGTACCGAGGGATTGTGGGGATGGATGGCCAACTGGAAGCCTTGCACACTTCTGACAGGTATGCGAATCAATAAAGCTGCTTGGAGAAATGGTTTGGCAGTATGTACCGGTGTGTGCAACATGCACACTTTATGACCCCAGGGCACGTGCTCAACACAAATGCTCATGTACAGGTGAGAAAACAAGGTTGGTCATGGCAATGTTTACGAGAGCCAGATATTAATGGCCATTTGATATAGTGTAGATATAGAAACGAACCTTTGCAAACACATTATAGAGTAAAAAGAAGCCCAACATAGAAGACAACACTGTATAATTCTATCACTTTCAAACACTGGCTAAACAAAACTATGGTAAGAGAAGGCATGAGAGTGATAACTTTGGAGAAGATGGCACAGGGAGCTTCTCGGGTGCTGGCAAATGTTCTATTTCTTGATCTGATTGATGGTAGGGGGACTATGTTCATTTGGTGCAAATTCCCCAAACTGAGCTGTTAACTTTCTTTTTTCACTTTTCTGTATGTATATTACACTTCAGTAAACATTTTTCTTTTATTTTAAATGTTTACCTATTTTGAGAGAGAAAGTGCAACTGATGGAGGGGCAGAAGAGAGAGGAAGAGAGAGAATGCCAAGCAGGCTCCATGCCATCAATACAGAGCCTGATGCGGGGCTCAAATTCACAAACCATGAGATCATGACCTGAGCTGCAATCAAGAGTCAACTGCTTAACCAACTGAGCCACCCAGGCATCTCAATTTTTTTTACTTTTTTTTTTTTTTTTTTTTTATGAGAGGGAGAGAGAGAGAGAGAGAGAGAGAGTGTAAGTGCTCACAAGCCAGGGAGAGGGACAGATGGAGAGAGAGAGAGAATTTTGAGCAGGCTCCATGCCCAGTATGCCCTACACGGGGCTTGTCCCCACGACCTTGGGATTATGACCTGGGCAGAAATCAAGAGTTGGGATCATGACCTGGGCAGAAATCAAGAAATCGACTGAACCACCCAGGTGCCCCAGTAAAACATTTTTTGAAAAACACCTAGATCTCCCATTCCCTTAATTCAGTCCAAATCATCTCGTCCAATTAGTGCTGCTCTAGAAAATTGCTGTGCAAGATTTGTGCAGTATATAGAACTTTGCCTTAAATAATCAGGAAATTTCAACTTTAAAGATTTTGTGTTGTTGTCTTTTAAAGAAAACAACACACATATAATCCAGCTGTCAAGGACCCAGCTTGTCTACTGGAGATAGGGAGATTCAGATCAAGAAGAGAATTTTAATATGGTCATGCATTATCTATAACCTGTAGGATGAATAAAGATAAGAATTAGAGTGAACTTAACTGAAAATAGCCTTGTGATAAAAAAAAAAAAAGTCACTTTATTTCAATGACACTCACTTCCACTGTGATTTTTATCTCGATCTTATTTAGTTCCTAGGCTGAAACCAAGATGGCTTGGTTTTTCCTTCCTTTTCATTGTTTTTTTGTTCTTTTTGATTTCTTCACTTCTGCAAGGTCAGTATAACTTATGGAAATGGAATTGCCCTTTGAGTTGCTCTCCCAATGTCACTGAAGACACAGTTGAGAAGGAAAGCAGGTGTGAAGCTAACAGTATTTGTCGTCTGAACTACTTGTTCTGAACTTGAATTTCAAAACATTGTTTGAAGTGACTCTGATGTTATTTTGATTTACTAGTCTTACAAACAGCTCTTTCTCAGTTAGCTTGGGCTTGCAAGCTAGCCACATAAATTAAACAAAGCAGAGTCTCAAGGGAGGACTGATAAGGGAGAGAGAGAAGATGCCGATATCCTCTTGCTGGCAAGCGAAAGTGCAGGTTTTTACATACAAGTTTTAATTTGTGGTTATTGCCGGATTTAAAGCACGTGTCCTTCATTTCCAAGTGAGACTCTCCTAGGTCAGTTTACATACCAGGCAAGGTTCGATTCATTCAGAGGCATCGCCTGCAATAATAATTTGATTCCTCCTGCGTTCCCTTCTGGTTCCTCTTGTCTTGTTGATCATCAGAATATACAGATAGAGCCACTTTGAAGCAATAACGTAAAAAGAAGAAAAGACCTCCAATCACGTGGGGGCACGTTTTCGTGTTATCTTGAGATTTCTAGGTAAGGAAACGTAGATCTGAAAAAGTAGGAGACAAGGAGAGCAAGCATACTCAGGATAATCCTAAGGACACAAAAGGATGACATCTTGTAACTAGGATTCTTTGAAGAGGTGATACGGGTGGAGGTTGAACAAAAGGGTTGCCACTGTTCATTTAACTTAAGGATGTTTGCTCCACGGTAGTGTAATGCGTGCCTGTGGAAACTTCAGTTTCCTGGAGTTGGGGGTAGATGTTAACCAGACCATGTTCAATTTACTGTGATCAGTCAAATTGCTCACTGTAGGTGAATCCGGAACTACGGTCCTCTAATTTAGCAGGTAACAAACTGGAGTTGTCTCACAAGGACAACAATGATATTTAGTGAAAGACATTTCACAGGAGGTCCATTAGAAAATGTAAATTTAATTTCTAAAAAATTTCATGTTCATAATTCCATTTTTTTAAAAAAATTTTTTTAACGTTTATTTATTTTTGAGACAGAGAGAGACAGAGCATGAACGGGGGAGGGTCAGAGAGAGAGGGAGACACAGAATCTGAAACAGGCTCCAGGCTCTGAGCAGTCAGCACAGAGCCCAATGCGGGGCTCGAACTCACGGGCCACGAGATCATGACCTGAGCTGAAGTCGGACGCTTAACCGACTGAGCCACCCAGGCGCCCCATAATTCCATTTTCTTAATTCAGTGAACAGCCTCAGAAAACCCACTCCACCAACCTAGCCTTGCTTACTGAAAAACCAGTTTCCACTGCCTCTTAAGAGATAATAGCAGATTCTTCGGCTCTACTGACATTCTGGACAGAAGTCTACCTTCTCGGAACTTGCCCCATACTTGGAATCATAACAGTCTTTTCTATTCACGGTCTTATCACACAAACTCAGCATTCGAACCTGTTGCAAGGCATGTCACCGGACAGTCTATGACTAACTGCCCCTCCCTCACCCTCACTGTGACAGTGTTTGGCCACATGGCACAGTGATCATGAAGGCGTGAAGAAAGGCACAAGTGCGTTAAACTATGACACAAAACACATCTTCATTGCCCATGGGATGGTTATACCAACACTCAAACCACATTCTGTTTAGGTGGAGAGGTGTGGTGCACCTTTCTCAATTACTATAAAGTTATTAGGAGGCAGTCCTGGTCCCTTTGTGATGTGCTCCTGTGTGTGAGTACTTTGGCCTGAGTACTTTAACCAAGATTGATGGGCAATCATTGTGCTCCATTCAATTAAACAAAGAATTTGGAAAACAATGCACTGTTACATCTTGTGTCTGCCATGTCAAATTTAAAACTTTTGAGAGACAGCGTGTGAGCGGGGGAGGGGCAGAGAGAGAGGGAGACACAGAATCTGAAGCAGGTTCCAGGCTCTGAGCTGTCAGCACAGAGCCCGACACGGGGCTTGAACTCACGAATCATGAGATCATGACCTGAGCCGAAGTCGGACGCTCAACCAACTGTGCCACACAGGTGCCCCTGCTCTGTAAAACCTTAATCAAGTATATGACTTTATGAATCTATATTTGCAAATAATCAGTGCTATTGGCCAACCAGAGAATTTAGAAGTAACTTTCATCTTTATGTCTTTGTAAATGAGGTGTCACTGTCTCTAGATATTACTGAGGGGCTAGACAAAACAAGTTATTCCCTTGGGTGGAAATTGAGGAGTCTCTGGCCCCAGGTTTCTAACACAGCAGTTGGCTTAGTACATTTAGAAGCGAAATCATATGTACTGTAAAACTCACATCTGCATCTCATAATCTGTCTATTTAGTAAGTAGTTTCCAAGCAAAATGAAATTCAGTTTAATTTTTAATCTATGTTTGCCAAAGGAAAAGCAACACAAGAGCATGAGCTGGTGCATCGGAGAAGGAAAGCAAAGGATTGTATGGATTTAAAGAATCCAAAGGTGGAAAAGAGAGCTGTGGTTTATGCCACATTGGGATTAAGAGACCGAAATTCAATTACTTGTCCAAGTTCACACGGCTAACGTTGTCCCCCTTAGTCATGGTTTCAATTTCTATGATTTCAGTTACCCACGGTCCATCACGGTCTGAAAACTTTAGGTGGAAAATTCCAGAAATGAAGAATTCATAAATCTCAAACGGTGCATTCTGAATAGTGTGCTACCTTTCACTGTCTGGCTGCACCCTGACCAGGACATGAGTCATCCCTTTGTCCAGCATCCCCACGCTGTGACCGTTGCCACCCCTTAGTGACTTAGCAGCCTGCTGGGTTATCAGATCAACTGTCATGGTATCACAATGTTTATGTTCAAGTAACCCTTGTTTTACTTCATAATGACTCCAAAGAATAAGAGTAGTGATGCTAGCAATTCAGATAATGCTTCCTTCAAGTGAAAAGGTAAATGTTCCCAGTAAGGAAAAAAAAAATTATGCTGAAGTTGCTAAGCTCTATGGGAACTCTTATTACAATATGTTGTTATAACCACTCTATTTTATTACCTTGTTGTTAATCTCTTACTCTGCCTAATGTATAAACTTTATCGTAAGGATGTATGCACAGGAAAAACATAGTATATGCAGGGCTTGGTACTATCTGCAATTTCAGGCATCCACTGGGGGGTCTTGGAACATACCCCCTGTGGATAAGAGGGGACCACTGTAGACAGGGGCAAAACCAAGAACAAAAGAGAGGTCTCTTAATATCCAGTCTATTTCTTATACCACTACCCCATGTTTCCTTTAGAGAATATTAGATTTTTGTCTCAATAGCTTCACGCATCTTAATCATGTATTATGGAATTTCTTCATAGTGATTGTTAGGAAAACACATTCACATGAGAAAGTACCGCGATTTTACTGCAGTTGTTCTGGGCTCCAGCCGAAAGTTAACAGTCTCCATACTCCTTTGCAGCTCAAATTCAGAATGTGTTACAATCCCTTGGAGACCATTTTGCTGTGGGGCCTGAAAGAACTTAGACAGTCAGTAATGAGCCCAGAAAGAAACTTGGTAACCGAAAGATGGTACACTGAATCCCCACGTAATGGGAGGCTAAGGGTCCTCTGCCAAGTAGAGAGTCTGTGATGTTTGGCTCTAGAAGTTTTAGCATGATGAAATCGAGGGCGGCATCTGAAGCCCTCTTGAATTCTAAATAGATCCCAGTTGTGGAGAATCCTTTTCAAGTTTCTGATGATTTCTTAAAATATGTTATTCACGTTGCCATGTGGTATGGGTAGAGTGCATTTCAGCTAAATTTCAGTAAGAAATACAAAGCTGAATGAGGCCACAACTCTTCTTCAATTACAAATCCCAATGTGACAGATTTTACTCATAATTACCAGGTGGTCATCTACCCAAATGGCCTGGAGCCATGCATGTATTTAAGAACCAGCTATATCTTGTGATACGGAAGAAAAGAAGCAAAGCAGGTCGTTGTGGGAAGAGAGGTGGATGGGGCCAAGATGATACTCTTCCCACACATCTATTCATCCAGTTAATATTTATGAAGTAAATGTGATTTTCTTGCAAGGAACTCACCGCCTCATGGCAGGCAAAGATACCCAAAGAATCCAAGAAACGGACAATGATCTCCAGGTAAGCACCCTGGGGGGGGCTTCCGTGATGACGGGTTGAAGTTGCAGGACTTAGAGGTGAACTAAGAATTTACAGGTCCGCTTGTGTGGGAGAGAGTAACCGGGAATGTGACAGTCCTTACAAATGGCACCAGAAGCCATTTTAAGGTGGAAACGATGCTTGTTGGAAAATACAACGTGGGTGCTTGGGGAGGGAGGTGGAATCCGTGTTATCCGTTGACTCTAAGGTTTACAAAAATAAAGCCGGGTTGTTCTGTTAGATAAAAAGTGGTGTGGGTGTGATTCGGTGGAAGGGAGGGGTGTGCAGCGTAGGGGACGCAGGGAAATTCTAGGGCACTCTTAAAAATGTGGGCTGTGTGCAGTGCGCCCGGTGCCTCAGTCAGTTAAGCGTCCGACTTGGGCTCAGGTCACAGTCTCAGGGTTCGTGGGTTCGAGCCCCTCGTCGGGCTCTGTGCTGACTGCTCGGAGCCTGGAACCTGCTTTGCATTCTGTGTCTCCCTCTTTCTCTGCCCCTCCCCTGCTCGCATGCTCTCTCTCTCTCTCTCTCTCTTCAAAGATGAATAAACATTTAAAGAAAAATGTGGTCTACGGAATTCTAAAGGTCCCTGACACCCTTTCAGGGGAGTTGAAAAGTCTAAACTATTTATAAAATAACGCTTAGGTTTTACTTATTTTTACTCATGGCCTTGACATTTAAGCTATCAGGGCAAGAACAGTGGCAGGTAAAACTGCTCGAGTCTTGTTAGCATGAGTTTCGTCTCAGTAAGGGCACCAAGCATTTTTTGAAGCTAATTTCATTTAAAAATGTCTTCTAGGAGGTAGTAAAAAAATGTCAACTTTATTAAATCTTGATTCTTGAGCATATTTTTTTCCCTTTTGGAGTATATATCTGGGAATGGCTAGATTTTCTTCATAATCTTCAACAAAAACTATTGTGGTAGATAGAACATGGAAACAGGTATGAGAATCAGCCATCTGCTATCAGACTACATATGAGAGTTTTGCAAACATGTAAAATAATACCACGTTTTACATGCCACAGAGCTATTATGCTGCCCAATACGGAGGACAGGGTCACGTGTGACTGTTCACATTTAAATCAATAATTCATTAATAAAATAAATTAATAAATTAAATATTCAGTTTCCCACTCTTTCTAGGCTTACTTCAATTACCCAACAGCCACAGTGTGGCCAGAGGCTACCATATGAGGCAGAAAACATTCCTACTATTCCAGAAAGTTCTGCTGGGCAACACTGGTAGCGTGTATAACAGTGAATTTTTGGCCTGTGTTCCTGTATTAAAGGCAAGTTTTTAAGGAAAAAACAAAAAAGTGAATCGCATTTCCATTGGAATGAATAAAAATCAAACCATTTCCATGCAGCTGGTCTAGGTTGTCTCCAACGTCACTTCCTTTGGGCACTTGGAATCTCAGATTCCCACTGTCAGGGTCACTTCAGATCAAGGAGCAGAGGAAGCAGGCACTCTTTACCGCACAGCCCAGAGGGTGTCGACCTCGGAGTGTCCATAGGCAATAAATCATCTTAGGTCAGGAGTCCCCGGATTCTAGTGGCCGGATACAGCAGAACGTTATACAGATGGGAGCGGTGGGGGAGGAAGGCAAGATTTCCTTCCAGCATGAATTCAAGCTACCCGCTCACCTGAACCTCCCTGATGGCCCACTCGCCCCCAAATCCACAGTTACCTCTTCAATGGCCAAATGGTTTTTAACGCACATTTCTGATTATACGGCTCTACCCTGGAGTTTACAAGCTTGTTAGAAACTGTATGTTAGCAGATGCCAATGCTTTCCTTCCTCAATATTTCCTCTTCCTGTGATAACAGCCATCATCATTTTCTTTTTAGGAGACAGAAACCCATGCACAGAAATTTGTGTGCTGTTATTCGCAAGGTAACGATACTTGAGCGTTTACTCTCACGCCGGTGTTAATTAGCTCACAGCATATTTAAGTCTGGGAACAACGCAAGGCTGCTAACATCTCCGAAGGACATCTTTTACACAGCTACGTTATGTTCTGACAAAACCCAAGCAGCATTGCCAAGACACCAATGGTGATTGGTAAACACGGTGTTGGCAAAGAGCTCAGAGGAATTTCTCTCAACTGGCAACCCGGCAAATCCAGGTTTACAAATGTGCCACCCTTGGTTAATTAGAGACGGCGCTGGCTTGTAACTTAATCGGAAGCAACATGAGAAAAAAAATAAAAAAAAATCAGGGGGAAAAAAAAAAGTGGATAAATAAGCCTACTAGCCCTGCTCCTGGAGAAATGAAGTCACACAAGCATGAATGATCCAGTCCCGCAAAAAAGAGGTTGATGGATGTGGTTGCTTTTTGCAACACAAGAACATCTGGCTACACAGCACAGCTGAGGGGAAAAAAAAGAAGGGTCCAAATTCATGGACACATTTCTGTCAGAGACATCCGGCTAACAGATGGCACTGGTTCCAAATAAAGTCCCGTAGATGTGCTGAGAGGGTTTTGAAAACTCGTGTGTTCATAAATGCATTCTTTCTACCCCTTTCTTTCCAGCTCAGTAGCTTGTCATCAGCTCTTTCCGTACTTACTCGCCATCTTCAGGGCAGTGATGTCTCCCAAGGCAGAGACCTGAAGAGGCCTGCACGGCCTTCTCAACCAAGCCCGGCCTGATGTGACGTGGAAAGACACCCACCACAATGTGGAGTCTCGGTCGAGGCTGTAAAGGAGAGTTAGGAGAAGCACTCCATTGACATGCTAGGTTTGCACGTTGTAAAGGCCGGCATTTACTGAATACTGACGGGCAGGACGCTGGACAAGGTGTTCGTCCTGTGGTCTTTATTGCAGGCTCTGGTAGCAGCCACTATTAAGATCATGATTCTTTAAATTTTGTTAATGCTTATTTATTTTTGAGAGAGAGAGAGGGAGCATGAGCAGGGGAGGGGCAGAGAGAGAGGGAGACACAGAGTCTGAAGCAGGCTCCAGGCTCTGAGCTGTCAGCACAGAGCCCGACGCGGGGCTCAAAACCACGAACCATGAGATCATGACCTGAGCTGAAGTCAGACGGATGCTCAACTGACTGAGCCACGCAGGCACCCCAAGATCACTATTTTAAAGATCAGGAAGTTCAGGTACATATGTGAAGTTATCCAACTTCATAGATTTCATGCTTAAGCCCCTCTTGGTGAACAAGTGAGGTCGATTCACTTCCCTGCACTGCTCATGAAGATTTGAGGAAAATAATGCACTTTTTGTTGGAGGTGAGTGAGTCTCAGGCAATCAGATGAGACGTACCATTTGGAGCAGTGATTGCTGTAGTCTCTTAAACGGTGAATAATTTATGTGTTTGGCAAATACATTTAGAATCTAAGATGTAAGAGGGAGTTTTGCTTTTTGCTGTGGTCTGCTTCTTGTCTGGTCGATCCCCTGCTTTCGAGAAGAAAGGGACAGAGTGTAGAGCTGAGATTTGGGGGACGCCCAGTGGAAATCTGTACTGCTGGAGGACTTGTAGCCTCCCACGGGTATGAGCAGCACCCCGGGAGCTCGCTCAGTGCCCCCCACACACCCCAAAGTTGAAAGCAAACAGGAACATGGTTAATACTAAGAGAAAGGAACATCCTGAGGCACACTCGCTCCCTCTCTCATAGGCGACCATGAATGTGCACAGACATCAACACCATCCATGCAGATGAGGTATGAGAGAAATTCAAAGCACAACGTAGAGGACTTACAAATACTTGACCTCAGTGATGTCTGAGCATATGAGACAATTCTACGGTTCTTAAAATCAGACAAGACCCTGGCAACTGGTGAGGCTGAACAATGCATACTTTCATTACGTGAGACCCTAGCAATCGGATTCTTTCATCGACCACACAGGATCTAGCACTAAGACCTTCTGCAGGAAAAGGCTTATCAAGGCAAAGGTAGCGTTCGTGTTATTGCATTATGTGTGTCATACAATTTTTGAGCCACAGACGTGGCTTAAATGGATAGTGGAATCTACATTTGGCAAAAGAATATTTTGCATGTTTTCTGATTTTTTTTTTTTTTTGAGGCAGTGAAAAGAAATCCAGAGTAATTTGGTTCAGATTTTAGATGTATGCAGCTACGTTGGTCCACGAGAGTGGTGGGAGGCAGAGGCTTGGAAGATCCGTATTTCAGGACATAATTTCAGAGCTGCAAGAAAAAAACTTTATTCTCCCAGGATTCACTTCGTTATACGCGTAACAACACATGTGAAGATAAGGAAATGACTTGTAAATGTATACGGTGGGGACTCAGAATCCCGGTTGAGTAGTGCGTGGAGTGTGTTTATAATTGTTACTTTCCACCTGTGACCTCACTTCAGATCATTTCCAGGAGTTACTGCTGGCTACCAATGAGCAGATAGTAAGCTGGACATTGGAATCAAGCCACATGGCTGAACGATTTTTAAGGGAACTCCTTACTGCACCTAACAAACACCAGGGAAATGTCACCTGCAGGGGGGAAGGGGCACTCCTCTTGGAACTTGGAGGGAGTCATGACTGTTAAAAAAAATCATAGCTTCAAACAAACCCCAGTCTGAGGGAGTGTTCTTAAGGGGGATGACAGTAATAATGATATCAATAACTGGTAACATTTATTGAGTATGTCTGTATGTTCCAGGCAAATTGCTCAACTCTTTCTAGACCTCACCTTATTACAATAACCTTATTCGGAAGGCTCTATTGCTATTCTCATTTATCATTTGAGGAGACTGAGGCCCAGAGAGGTTAAAACTTGCTCTGGAGGAAATCTGGCCAAAACGAAGTCAAAAGATGATGGAATCTGAATTCAAATCTCAGTCCAACTGACGATCGGAGCACTCAAATTTCACTAGTATTTTCTGCTTGAGTGTGTGAGGGACCGGGGAGTAGAATGAATGTGTAATTTAACATCCGCTCTGGGACGTATCTGAAGGTGGAAGGAGGTGGTGCTGTTGATACTTAGCTGGGGACAATGGGGCACCCTGGGATGTATGGCCATACTACGCAAGAAGAGAGCTGACCTGACAGATTCACCTGCCTGAGAGATGAAGCGACCGATCTGGAACCACTTGCTATTAGCATATGTCAATTCATCCCAGATTTCAGTAGCCAAATTTTCACAAGAGAGACCAAGACTTTTCATCTGCTGGAGATGAATACCTGCTTAAAAAGTTACCTCTGTTTGGGGCGCCTGGGTGGCTCAGTCGGTTAAGCGTCCAACTTCGGCTCAGGTCATGATCTCACAGTCCGTGGGTTCGAGCTCCGCGTCGGGCTCTGTGCTGACAGCTCAGAGCCTGGAGCCTGCCTTGGATTCTGTGTCTTCCTCTCTCTCTGCCCCTCCCCTGCTCATGCTCTGTCTCTCTCTGTCTCAAAAAAAAAAAAAAAAAAAAAAAAAAGTGACCTTTGTTTGCCTCTGCCTAATTTTCAACACCTCAGTCTTGGTTTCACTTTGTGCTGTCATAGCTTTTTTTTTTTTTTAAATCAAGAACATTTTGCTTTTAAAGTATTTACTGCCTTTCTAAGCCTAAGTTGTCATTAGACTCAACTGTTTTAGGGATCTGGGGTGGCTCAGTCGGTTAAGGGTCTGACTCCTGGTTTTAGCTCAGGTGATGATCTCTCGTTCAGTGAATGTGAGCCCCGCACTGGGCTCTGAGCTGACAGTACAGAGTCTGCTTGAGATTCTCTCTTTCCCTCTCTCTCCGCCCCTCTCGCGTTCTCTCTCTCTTTCAAAATAAATAAACTTATAAAAAGTTATAAAAAGAAGTATTTATATAAGAAACTGAGGCAGAATTTACAAACTCTTTGCACACAAATGACCACTTTCAAATGGGTTGCTTTGCCTTGTAAAGTCTCAGCTGTAGTGGAAATGTGCTCACTTGGCTTCAAATGTTAAATATCCCAGCACACAGGAAGCTGCCTCCGGGGGAAATACTGAGTAAAGCACTCTCACTTCTAGCTCTTCTCTCGTCACACATTGCCCATCCCAAAGCAACATGCACACGGTAGTGGCATATCTTTTTCTTTTCCTAGGTTTTTTTTTTTAAATGTTAATTTATTCTTGAGAGAGAGAGAGACAGAGCATGAGCGGGGGAGGGGCAGAGAAAGAGGGAGACACAGAATCCGAGGCAGGCTCCAGGCTCTGGGCTGTCAGCACAGGACTCGAACCAACGAACTGCAAGATCATGACCCAAGCCAAAGGCAGATGCTCAACAGACCGAGCCACCCAGTCGTCCCTACAGTGACGTATCTTTTGAGCAGGACTCTCGTGTCACAACCTCGGGCCACATCTCACACGGTGACCCATCCTCCATTCTCCTGAAACTTCACTCAGACACCTTTCTGGCACTTTCTTTCCTATCCTGACCCGCTCATCCTCTGGCTCTTCCACTTTTTCTCCTGTTGCCTCCCAACCTCACCTCTGCCCCCTGGGTCTCACTGTTGGCTTGCCTTTTCTTGTTTTTCTCTATACATTGTGTCATTTGCCAATTTCACCTGCCTTCATGGCTGCGATAGATACTTCCATGTGGTGCAAGACTTCCAAGTCTTTATATCCAGCTCTGGCATGTTCTCCCAAAACTATAAAGTTCTATCTATCTAAAACTCTTTCCCTATCAATATACCCATCATGCATCTCAACTGCAATGCATCTACAGCTGGTCTCACTAGCTCTGTCTGAAGCACACACACACACACACACACACACACACACCTGTCTGTGTCTTCTTTTCTCCAAGCGTTCCTCCTCCTTTGAATTTTCTCTTTGCAAATGATACAAGTTACCTACATGAACAGTCTTTGCATCCCTTTTCTTTTTACCATCTAAAATAGAATCGTTTGACAAATTTTCTCAGGCCCATTGCTTCGATACACCTCAGTTCTACCCATTCTTCTAAATTTTCCTAGGTAAACTTGTTCGGACTCACTACTTCTCACCTGAAGTATGCCGACTGGTCTCCCCTAGTCTTCCCTCTTCTCTTACATTCATCTTTTTTTTTTTTAACGTTTATTTATTTTTGAGACAGAGAGAGACAGAGCATGAATGGGGGAGGGGCCGAGAGAGAGGGAGACACAGAATCGGAAGCAGGCTCCAGGCTCTGAGCCATCAGCCCAGAGCCCGACGCGGGGCTCGAACTCACGGACCGCGAGATGGTGACCTGAGCTGAAGTCGGACGCCCAACCGACTGAGCCACCCAGGCGCCCCTCTTGCATTCATCTTGTGTAGCAGCAAGATCAAACTTTTTTTTTTTTTAAGTAAACTCTAGAACACCCAACATGGGGCTTAAATTCTACACCCTGAGATCAAGAGTGGCATACTCTACCAACTGAACTGGCCAGGTGCCCCAAATTCAAACTTCTCAAAGAACAGTCCAGATCCTATCACCTCTTTGTTCAAATTTCCATGCAAATGACATAACTTGTTCTATGCTATTCAAATCTCTTAGCCTGCCACCCAGGATCCATTGATGAGACCGTAACGTCACTATGCAGGTCTTACTTGACATGACATTTTCTCTGGGATTCCTTCTCAGAGTCCACAGAGCCCCGCTTTGAGCTTTCACAGAAACTATCCCCGCTTCCTGTTCTGCATTACATTTTATTTGAAAGATTAATTTGCTTTTTTATCTTCCCTTAGATGTATGAAGTCCACAAGGGCAAAGAGAATAGAACATTTATTTACAGCTATATTCCCAGTCCTGGTTTGTGGGAGGAATTTAATAAATGCTTGTTGGACTAACTAACAAATAAATGAATCTACTCACATTAAACAAATGTATCCACTCACTCTAAAGATCTGTGGCTCTAGACCAAGTGGCTGGTTGTTTCTAGTTCAGCCATTTTCCTATCTCGATACGGTCCTTAGCTGGCCCTACCCATTGGTCTCCACAGAGCTAAATTCAGCCTACTTTGATGGAAGCATAATCATAATACCCTCTCCACCATGACACCTCCTTGAGTCCCTCAGATATCAGTGACCTCTTTCACTTCTAAATTCTTGCAATATTTCTTTGTACATCTTTTATAATACTGAGTATGTGTTTTTTTTTTTACATTTTGTTTTTAAAATAAAAATTATATATATTTAAGGTGTAAACACAATGACTTTATATCCATACCCGTGGTGAAATGATTACTACAGTCAAGATAGTGAATATATCGTCTCCTCACATGGTTACCTTTTGTATGCGAGTGTGATTTCAGCACCTGATACCGGCTTTATAGCAAGCCCCGGTCTCTCCACAAGATTAGCTCCCTGATCTCTCCGCAAGCTCTGGGAAGACAGGATCCTCACTTGTTTTAATTTTAACTAAGTACTTATTATAGCACCTTACAGAAAGGAAAACTTAATAGCATTTATTGCTTGCAATGACTTAATGAATTAGCTCTATCAACAGACTATGACACTCTTATCTCAAACCATCAAATCTATATTTCCCTGAATTCTTCCATAAGTTTTTATCCAGACAGATTTGTAATTTGAGAGATAGTGACACTCCCTCCGTTGGTGATTAAGTCTTGCACTTAACCACTCAGTCCACCCATTGCGTCCATGACCACTTGCATGCTGGCTTTGTCCTGGTTTATGCAGGGACAACAGGCAAAGCACTACCTTAGGTCTGGAGTGTATCTTTCACAATACCCGTCCTGGGATTTCTATGATGCCAGGGTATGAAATACCTCATGGGAACCCACTCTACGTTCACACATGTGCAAGCCAGAAGCACAGGGGAGGAAACACATATGGGTGCCAGTGGCCCTAGGCTTCACTCTTCTGTACTCGGCTGGACAGTTTGAGACTTATCTCTTAATGCTTCCGTGAAGATCTAATGTGATGAGATTCTCGTCACGCTGTCTGGTAGTCAGCGTGGTAAAGCATCCTTGGATTGGCGTTTTCTCTTTCGTATTTCATTCCCTCTGCCCTGAACGCTTCTTTTTGCCATCACATTCTCCAGTAAACTATCTCTAACTGCCTCACATAAGACATGATGTCAGATCTGCTTCCGGGTGAATCCAGACTAAGACACACACAGCTATTAAGTCAGGACCAGACCCAGATCTTTGAGCTTTAGCTCTGTAAGTTTAAAATGTATTGCTCTGATCCTCTGCCCCAGAGAGTGGGAGGATCGCAGTGAATCATCATGTTCTCATTTTATTATCTCTTCAAGACACATCACACCTAGAAGTAGAATTTGAAAAACAATAACAAAGAATTTTCCTGGTTCCTCAAATGCTTTTTAGCAGAGGTGATTCTATGGAAACAAATGAGATTACAGCATTAAGTATAGACTTTGACTGCCACAATTGTGGGTTTAAAAATTAAAAGTCCAGTCAATAGTTAACCGTGATGATTAGTGCTAAGCTTACATAGGAATGAAGAAAGAAAGGGAAAAATTAACTGAGAGAGGAAATGGCCCACACCCTAATGGACATGCAAATGACACATAGACCATCAGAAACAGACATCCCTGAGAGTGAACAGACTAAAAAGCCCAGTTTGCCAGATCACATGACCAAGCCATCATCATTTTAGGAAGATGCATCTGGAACTAACATTTACCCTATGCTTAGTGTGTGCCAGCCATGGTCTTAGATACTCCTCTCCTATACTGTTGGCCCCTGCAAGCATCCCTTAAAAGGATATGAGTAATCACATAATTATAACAATAGCAGCTGCTCTTTATTAAATATGAGCCAAGCACTATTCTAAGCATTTAAAACCATATGGTATTTAATACCCACAACAACCTTATAAGATAAGCACCCTTATGATTCTCATTTTTCAGGTGATGAAATGAAGGCTTAGGAGAGCTGCAGTCACTTACCTAAAGTCATACAGCTAGTGAGGGATGGAAACAGATAGTGGGTCTGGAACTCATGACCCTGAGTTCTGAGCTTCACGTGATTTCTGGAACCCCAGCAACTTTCCCTCCTTCGTGGACCTCCCGATCCTGGTCTTCCCATGTCAGATCTTGTGCTCTAGCACATTTCAGTCATGCTCCTTACTGCAAAACTGCGCTCTGCACCTGCCTCCTCACCTAATCCTGGGTCCATTTTGCCATCGACTGATCTATATTTTCCATGGATCTCAACTACTCTCTGGCCTGCCTCCTCTTCTGAGATATCACTGTCCTCATTAGTGTTTGGTGACAGGATTTTCATGCACCTTGCATAGAAACATTTTGAGTATAGTTCTTTCCCCAAGAAAGTTTCTTCAATACGGCAAAGCCCAAGGTTTGTGCTTGGAATGCTTTATCAATTGTTGATGTTCAGGTTTTTAGAGAATTTGTCTCCATTTCTAAGATTTCCGTCGTGACAGGTCCTAAATAATCTCAAATACAAAAGTTTCTTTATTTGCTAAGTAGACATCCACAACCATTTTATTGTGGGCGTGCTCTGTGGTTTTGTTTAAGACCATTCGATTGCAAATACCACTTCAAAGTCGCAAAATATGCTTATCTTTATGCAACTACTGGAATCCACCCGCTTTCTGAAAGTTCACATTACACCACTTTGCTTTTACGAAAGATTTACCTTAGTACCTGTTTTCACGAACTGAAATAAATCTGAAGAAGATTTTCACTTTTATGGGGAAAAAAAAAGCCATTCCCGGGGCGCATGGGTGGCTCCGTGGGTTAGGCATCTGACTCTTGGATTCAGCTCAGGTCATGATCTCACAGTTTGTGAGATTGAACCCCACATCAGGTTCTGCCCTGGCAGCAGGGATCTCACTTGGGATTCTCCCTCTCCCTCTCTCTCTGCCCCTCTCCTGCTCATGCTCTCGCTCTCTCAAAATAAATAAACTTTTTTT
Organism: Panthera tigris; assembly: GCF_018350195.1. Taxonomy (NCBI): domain Eukaryota; kingdom Metazoa; phylum Chordata; class Mammalia; order Carnivora; family Felidae; genus Panthera; species Panthera tigris. Next base: position 10,319,007 of record NC_056664.1, read on the forward strand.
AAAAAAAGCCTTTATCAGACTAAGGTAGGTCTTTCAAAAAGCAAAGTGGTGCAACATGAACTTTCAGAAAGCAGGGTCATGTTCTTCACTTTAGGGCATTTTAGCTTATGAAAGACCTCACAGGGATGTTCTACTTTCCCATGGGGGGGAAACCTGTATATTAGAAAGCTACATTAACACACCTCCTTTATATGCAATTATCCTAGTGCAACAAAATACCACATTTTTAAATAACTTTTTAACTTTAGGACAGTTTTATGCATACGGAAAAATTGTCAACATAGCACAGAGAGTTTTGGTACATCTCATATGCAATTTCTTCTCTTGTTATCACCTTACATTAGCATGGTACATTTGTTACGTTAATGAACCAATATTGGTACATTATTATTAACTAAAGTCCATCCTTCATTCAGATTTCCTTAGTTTTTGCCTGGTGTCCGTTTTCTGTTCCAAGATTCCATCCAGGAAATCGCATTACCATTCATTGTGTCATCAGGCTCTTCCCGGCTTTGGCAGTTTCTTAGACCAACCTTGTTTTTGAGGAAATTGCTCAGATATATCACATGATGTCCCTCAACTAGGGATTGGTGGATGTCTTTCTGATGCTTAACCTGGGGTTATGGGTTTAGGGGAGGAAGACCTTACAGGTAAAAAGCTATTCACAACACAGCATACCAAGTGCACGTAACTATCAACATGATTTATCACTGTCGGTGTTGACCTTGATCGCAGGGCTCAGGTACTGTTGGTCAGGTTTCTCTACTGTAAAGTTTTATCTCCTTTCCCCCTCTCTGCTCTTTGGAAGAAAGTAACTACACTTTCCCCACTACACTTAAGGACTGGGGAGCTACACAGCCCCGATTTAGGATGGAGTATTTAAGCAATTTATTTGGAATTTTTTGCATGGGTAATTTGTCTCCTCTTCTCCATTCATTTATTTATTGAATCATTTATTTATATCAGCATGGACTCATAGATATTTATCTTATATTTTGATTAATAACTCCATGCTATTTATTTATTTTGTTGCTCAAAGCATTCCAGCTTTGGTCACTGAGATCTCTTTCCATTGGCTCCTATGTCCCTTTGACACACCTTCATCATTGTGAGTGTTTCGTTTCTTTGTTTTGCTTTTAGCTCTTCTTTACTTTCTGGAGTGATGGATGCTCCAGGCTCATCTTTTCATCTTGTGTATTTCTGTCCCCAGTCCTAGAAAGAACCATTTTCTGCAGGAGCCCTGGTTCCTGCAGGAGACTGGAGGACAGTATTAGACACCAGGAGCCGTGTGCACGCTGTGCTCGTGGTTGCTGGTTGCTCCTAAGCCGACCGCGCAAGGAAGCATACATCTGCACACGAAGCCCTATTTGTACACATATCTATAAATATTTCTGTATGTTGCCATCTCTATCTCTATTAAGCTAAACGTGAGTTCATACCGATGCCTCCAACTTTAATCCATTACCACATGGATCATTCTAGCCTCCTCCCCTTGCTTATCTATCAACTCCCACTCCCAGGGAGAAACCTGACTTCCACCATCTGCCATCCATTTATTCATTGTTCAGTTCCAGGATGCATGCATAACAATATCAGGATTGTTAACCCACACCCCGTGGGGAACAACCTCATCCTCTAGAGTATGGCACCATGCCATGTTTCTGAAATGTAAGTATGAAAAAAGAATTCTAAGATGTTTTCTCTGTGTTCTTATTTGTTTACATCTTCCTACTGCTTTCTGCCTTAGGTCCACTCTATAAGGTGAGTCAAAGCTACAGCCTGGAATAAGCCAGAAGTTATCTAGAACAAGGGTCAGGAAAGTGTGCAAATGAAACGCACAAACGCAAGTAGAGAGTCAGCCGAGCAGGGCTACGAGAGAAGTCAGTGCAGCTCCAGATTTGGTGTTACCAAGCCCAGTATGAGGAGCAGTGTTACCGAATTTGACAGACTATCTGAAAGCTGGTGGTAGGAGACTTCACTTCACCTGTCCTTTCACTTCTTCGGTACCTGGGCTTCAGAAACCACTCTAGGCCTGGCCTTTTCTGCTGCAACATGAAGCTAAACGTAGAAGACAAACCAGAGGCACTTTTTTTTTTAATATTTATTTTTGAGAGAGAGAGAGAAAGACCCAGGGCTTGAGTGGGGGAAGGGCAGAGAGAGGAAGACACAGAATCTGCAGCAGGCTCCAGGCTCTGAGCTGTCAGCACAAAGCCCAACGCGGGGCTCAAACCCCCGAACCACAAGATCGTGACCTGAGTCGACTGAGCCACCCGGGCACCCCAGAAACTTTTTTTAATAGACTTTATTTGGTAGAACAGTTTGAGGCTCACAGCAAAACGTTATACCAAATACACAGAGTTCCCAGATGCTCCCTGACCCACCTCTCCTACAGCCTCCCCAGCTACCCATGTACCACAGCACAGTTGTGCATTCATTCAACTCCATAAACCTACACTGAGACATCATCACCGCTCCCTACTTTACATTAGAGTTCATTTGTCCTGTTGAACATTCTGGGGGTTCAACAAATACATAATGACATACATTTGCCACCGTAGTACCATACTCAATAGTTTCACTGCCCTAAGAATGCTCTGTGCTCTCCCTCTTCATCCCTACCTCCCCACCGCCACTATATAGCTTTGCCCGTCCTATATAGCTTTGCCCTTTCCAGAACGGCATATAGTTAGAATCATAAGGTCTGTGGCCTTCTCAGGTCCTCTTCTTTTATGTGTAAATATACACTGAAGTTTCCTTCATGTCTTTCCATGGCTTGGCAGCTCATTTCTCTTTGTTACAATAGCTATAATATTTAGCTTTAATAATACTCCATTGTCTGAATGTACCACAGTTGATGTATCCATTCACCTATGGAAGGAGATATCTTGCTCGCTTCCAGGTTTAGGCAACTGTGAATAAAGCTGCTATAAACTTCTGGATGCAGGTTTTTGTGTGGGCATCATTTTTCAACTCATGTGGGTGAATACCAAGGGCCATAATTGCTGGATCACATGGTAAATGTTTCGTTTCATTTTGGTTTTTTAATTTTTTAGTTTATTTATTTACTTTGAGAGAGAGATAGGGAGAGTGCTCGCATACATGCGAGTAGGGGGAGGGCAGAGAGAGAGGGAGACAGAATCCTAAGCATGCTGTCAGGGCAGAGTCTGATGCAGGGCTTGACCTCACTAACTGTGAGATCATGACCTGAGCCCAGATGAAGAGCTTAACCGACAGTGCTACCCAGGCGCCCCTGTTCAGTTTTTTTAAGAAACTGACAAACTGTCTTCCAAAATAGCTACACCATTTTGCCTTCTCACCAGCAATGAATGAGAATTTCTGTTGCTCTACATCCTTGCCAGCATCTGATGTTATCAGTGTTTTGGATTTTCACCATTGTAATTGGTATGTAGCTGCAATTTGTTTTAATTTGCAATTCACTAAAGACATATGATGTGACGCATGTTTTCATATGCTTATTTGCCATCTGTGTATCTTTTTTGGTGTGTCTATTCAGATCTTTTGCTCCTTTTTAATTGGGTTGCGTGTTTTTTTTGTAGTAGAGTTTTAAGAGTTCTGTGTTTATTTGGATAAGAGTCTTTTATCAGAAATATGTTTTACAAATATTTTTTCCTTGTTCATAGCTTGTCTTCTCATTCTCTTGACAGTGTCTTTTCCAGAGCAGATATTTTTTAAGTACAATTTATCAATTATTTCTCTCACAGATCATGCTTTTGGAGATGTCTCTAAAAATGTCATTACCAAACTCAAAAAAGTCATCTGGATTTTCTCCTATGTAACCTTCCAGGAGATTTATGATTTTGCACTTTATTTCTTTTTTTAATTTGAGAGAGAGAGAGAGAGAGAGAGAGAGAGAGAGAGAGCACACACAGGAGAGGGGAAAAAGGAGAGAGAGAGAGAGAGCACACAGGAGAGGGGAAAAAGGAGAGAGAGAGAGAGAGGGCACACAGGAGAGGGGAAAAAGGAGAGGGAGGGAGGGAGGGAGGGAGGGAGGGAGAGAGAGAGGGAGAGAGAGAGAGAGAGAGAGAGAGAGAGAGAATCTCAAGCAGGCATCACACCCAGCACTGAGCCTGACCCTCAGCTCAATCCCACGACCCTGGGATCATGACCTGAGTGGAAACCAAGAGTCAAACATTCAACTGACTGAGCCACCCAGGTGCCCCTTTACAGTTTATAATTAGGTCTTTGATTCATTTTGAGTTAATTCTGGTGTATAGTGTAAGGTCTATGTCTAGATTCCTTGTTTTATTTTATTCTATTCTATTTTATTTTTTATGGGGTTTAGTTCTGGGCTCTCTATTCTGTTCCACTGATCCATTGGTCTATTCTCTCACTAAAACCATGACTATTATAAGTCTTGAAGTTGTGTATTGTCGGTTCTCTAACTTGGCTATTCTCCTTCGTTACAGGCTTTTGTTTTTAGACTAATTCATTCTGAATGTCAGGCAAAGGCACTCAGTCCTATTTCCATGTGCTCTCGTCTGGCTTTTTACCTTTCCCACCGTGCTCACCTTGGGAATAGTTGACAAAATGGTCTTCTGTTCTTTTTTTATTTTTCTCTTGCTTTAAGGAAATCTGATATCAGAGGCATTTCTTATTAATTCTCTGTCTTCTGAGAGAAAGACTTTGGTCTTTCTATGCAGTTAGGTGACTGGGAGGGAGGAGGGGGGCTCCTGGATGCTTCTGAAATGATTCCAGACACCTTTCCTGGAAGATGTCTGGCAAACAAGCCATCACTGAACAGTGTGAGTCCATTCTTTCTTGGGCCAGACCCTCTCCTGTGACAACCGGGAATGTAACAGATAGTTTTCAACACTAACTGGTGGAAAGTGCTTTTTGCAACACAGCATTCAAAAGTCAGGAAATACTGCAAAGAAGATTCTAAACATACTGAAGATCCTGGATTTTCTGGATTATATATTTCTAATGTTGATCACATTGGAAAGGGTGAAAATGTGGTTTTATAAAAAAAAAAATGTGTATAAGCATAAAGTATACATTGTTCCAATTAGAAAAATTTCCTTCCCATGTTTAGTAGTGTTCAACATAGGCTGAAAAAAAAGAGGTGATTCACAATGCTCGAGGCTGAAGCAGGTACTTAGGATTGCCTTTTGTTATAGCAATGTGATTTATTTAATAATTCATATTTTGGAATACATTAATGCAAATGATAATTTTAGATTGTCATCAAATTTTTAAATATGCAACACAAGAAATTTTCATTTTTGTTCATTTCCTCAGATAAAATTGGACACTTCAAACATGCCAAGTTTTCACTCATGGTGTACATCCAAATTGTTTTGTCTTGGTAATATAGAATTAAGAAAGTTATTCACATTTTATTTAAAATGAATAGTGCATTTCTGGATACGGGAAGCTGTTGACATAGGAAAGGTGAGAAATGTCTCTTTCTCTAGAATCCCTGGAAAAATCACAGAGACGTGCGCAAGATCCCCACAAATGAGCTTGTGAATAATGTATTTTCTGGTTTTAGAGATGAAATATTCATACAAAGAAAGACTCTTTAGTGTGTCTAATGAAAAATAACAAGAAAGGCCAGACAGAATGATTCTGAAAGAGTAGTAATCGACCTGAACAAAACCATTTGGGACTATTTTAAAACATGGATATAAATGCACTTTCTACTTCTTTAATACTTCCTAAGTCATGATCACCACATGTACAATTATCCCCTATAAATAAAGGGAGTTCCCATAATACTTTGTTATTATTATTTTGTTGTTGTTGTCGTTATCAGTATTATTATTATTAATGTGTTGTTGTTCTTCTAGTTGTTTTGGGCCCAGTTCTTGGTCCCATAGACTTTGGTTCTCTTTTCCCTCAGGTAAATCAGAAGTGTTTTATACTCCGCCCCACATTGTATTCAAAGATGGGCTGATCTTGTGGTTTATCATTCAAATGGGGACGATTTTAAGCAGGAAATGGTGCTTATTGAATAATTATTTTGCACATCAGGCACAAACTAGACACGTCAAATAAACGAAGGCATACCATGTGTGGTCTTGAGGGTTGAGTTTCTCTCGCTTAGCATAATGTTTTCAAGGTCTATCCGTGTCATAGCATGTGTCAGTACCTCATTCCTTTCAGGGCTGAGTAATAGTCCATTACATGACCATACATTTTGTTTCTCCATTCATCCATTTCTACATATCCATGGATACTCCATCTTTGGCTATTATGGATAATTCTGCTGTGAACACAGCATACAAGTTTTTGTGTGAACATCTGCTTTCGGTTCTCACGGGTACATACCTACGATTGGAATTTCTGGGTCATATGCTCACTCTGTGATTAATTTTTGAAGGAACCAACAAATAACTTTCCACAGTAGCTACATCATTTTATATTCCCACCAGCAATGCATGAGGGCTCTAATATCTTCCCAGCATCACTACATTTGTGCTTTGTTTGTTTAAAATTATAACCATCCCAGTACATGTGAAGCAGTGCTATATTTTGTTTCTGATTTGCATTTCTGTAATAGCTAATGATATTTAGCATTTTTCATTGGCCATCTGTATACCTTAGTCATAAAACTGTCTATTTACATCCTTTGTCCCTTTTAAAATTGTCTTTATATTGCGTTGTAGGACCTCTTTATATATTCTGAATATTAGACCCTAATCAAATATATGGTTTACAAATATTTTATCCCAGTTTCATGTTTTTTGCCTTATTGATAGTGTCCTCTGAAGTACAAAAGTTTTAAATTTTTTTCATTCCCTTGTATTCTTCTTTATATTTTTAAGAATATGTAATTTTAAAATTATTTTCTTAGTGGTGCCCTGGGGATAACAAGATAGTTTGGATTGACACCAATTTAACTTTAATAGTATGCAAAAACTTTGCTTCTATAAGTCTCCCTTTCCCCCTATCTTTTACACTGTTAGTGTCATGAATTACATTTCTTTAGATACTGTGTACTTATCAACTTAGATGTATCATTATGGATTTATGCAACTATCTTTCAAATCAGGTAAAAGAAAAAAAGGAGTTATAAGCAAAATATACATTATTTTATATTTACATATATTGATACCTTTACTGATGCTGTTTATTTTTTCTTGTGAACTCTAGCTACTATCTAGTGCCTTCTCATTTCAGCTCGGAGAATTTTTTTTCCCTAAACTTTTTTTTTTTTTTTAAGTGAAAGAGAGAGAGACAGAGAGAGCAAGTGAGGGAGAGGGGCAGAGAGAGGGAGAGAGAGAATCCCAAGCATGCTCCACCCAGGGCTCTATCTCAGGACTATGAGATCATGACCTGGGTTGAAATCAAGAGTTAGATGCTTAACTAACTGAGCCACCCAGGTGCTCCTCAGCTTGAAGAACTTCTTATAGTATTTCCTAGAGAGCAAGTCTTCTAGAAATAAATTCAACTTTCATTTATCTAGGAATGTCTTCATTTCTTTTTTCTTAGTTTTCAAAAAAAATGTTTTGCTGGATATACAATAGTTGGTTGACAGAGTGTTCTTTTTTTTTTTTTTTTTTTTCCTTTGAAATGTCATTCCATTGCTTTCTGGCCTCTCTGGTTTTTGATGAGAAATCTGCTCTTAATTTTATTTAGTATGTATTGTACATGATAAGCCCTTTTCTTTTGCTGCTTTTGGTTTTTAAAATATTTTTAAATTATCATTGTGATTTCCTCTTTGAATCATGGAATATTTAGAAGTATATTGCTTACTTTCTAAAAATTTTGAGATATTAGAGTTATCTCTTATTGTTCAGTTCTACTTAATAGCATTTGGTATAGAGAACATACTCTGTATGTCTCCAATATTACACAATTTGATAATAATTATTTTATGGCCTGTATATGGTCTATTTTTGTTGATGTTCCAAATCCACTTGAAAAGACTATGTATTCTGCAGTTATACTGTGCAGTGTTCTGTATGTTTCGATTAGGTCGGGTATATTAATTATGTTGCCTAATTATCAGTGTCTCTACCAGTTTTTGCCTCTGGCTTATTTTATCAGTTATTAAGAATTTCCATTAAAATCTTCCTCTATTTGTCTATATTCCCTTTCATTTCTCTTAGTGTTTTTATTTATGTGTTTTGAGGCTTTATTATTAGGTGTATATGAATTTATTTTTTATTCTTTATTTATTTATTTATTTATTCTTTATTCTTTATTCTTCATTTTAAATTTATTCAAATAATTAAGTGCTTTCCTTTATCTCTAGTAATATTTATTGCTTTAAAGTCTACTTTGCCTGATATTAACATAGCTTTATAAAATTTAATATTTTTAGAGTACATTCTTCCTATTCTTTTACTTTAAATCTATGTGTCACTATAGTTAGTGCATATATTTTTTTTTTATTTTTTTAATGTTTATTTGTTTTTGAGAAAGAGAGAGACAGAGCACGAGTGGGGGAGGGGCATAGAGAGAGGGAGACATAGAATCCAAAGCAGGCTCCAGGCTCTGAGCTGTCAGCACACAGAATCCAACGAGGTGCTCAAACTCACAAGCCACGAGATCATGACCTGAGCCAAAGTTAGATGCTTAACTGATCCAGCCACCCAGGCACCCCTATTACTGTGCATCTCATAAGCGACATACACTCTTTTTATTTAGCTATTCTCTTCTTGTCTTTTAATGTGATTGTTTTCTATTTACTTTTAATGTAATTATTGATATGTATTTGAATTTATACCTATCATTTTACCATTTGTTTTCTCTTATCCCAACCTTTTATTTATTCTTTTTCTTTTTTGCTTTCTTTCAAATTAATTATGTATTTTTATTTCATTTTTTCCCAACATTAACTTGCTGGGGGGAGGTTAAATTATTATTTTTAGTGGTTATTCTGTAAATTACAAGCCCTATCCATGTCTTATCGGAAAAAAAAAACCAAAAAACTTTGTTTTCTCTTTACCTCATACTGACAAGATAAGAATTTTAGAACAGTTCATTTTCTCTTATCTATCTTTTAACTTCTCTGCTACTGTTTTTTCGTCTCTTAATTCCATGTGCACTTTATTTTTTTTAAGTTTACTTATTTTGAAAGAGAGAGAATGAGCAGGGGAGGGGCAGAGAGAGAGAGAGAGAGAATCCCAAGACATCTCCCCACTGTCAGCACAGAGCCTGATGTAGGTGGGGCTTGAATTCATGAACCTTGAGATCATGACCGGAGCTGAAATCAAGAGTCAGAAGCTTGACTGATTGAGCCACCCAGGTGCCTCTCCACGTGCACTTTAAACCTCAGAAGATATTATTTTCCTTCTTTTTTAAAAAATGTTTATTTTTGAGAGAGAGAGAGAGAGAGAATGAGCAGAGGAGGGGCAAAGAGAGAGGGGGACAGAGGACCTGAAGTGGGCCCTGTGCTGACAGCAGAGAGCCCAATGCAGGGCTTGAACTCACGAACCATGAGATCATGACCTTAGCCAAAGTTGGACACTTAACCGACTGAGCCACCTAGGCGCCCCTAAGGAGATAATATCAGGAGATATTATTTTTATTATTGTTTTATACAACGAATATTCATTTGTATGAACATACATTTTCACCCTTTTGTTTCTCTTCTGTCTTTGCATAGAGATGTTTTCCATCTGGGGTCATTTTCCACTGCCTAAAAAAGTCTTTTAAGGATTTCTTTTACTTCAGATGTGCTGTCAATAAAGTTACTCAGCTTTTATTTTTCTGAATATTTTTACTCTGGTCTTAGTTTTCCACATATTTTCACTGTGTATAAATTTCAGGTGGACTTTTCCCCCACAGCTCTTTGAAGCTGGTATTTTATTGTCGCTATGGGTTGTTTGTGTCTCCCTGCACCCCGCCCCCCCCCGAAAGATATGTGGAAGACTTAACTGCTAGTACCTCAGAATGTGATCTTATTTTGAAAATTGGGTATTTATAGAGCTAATCAAATTAGAGTAAGATCAGTAGGGTTAACTCCAATGCAATATGACTGTTAGTGTTTATTAAAAAGGGGGAAATTTGGACATAGGGAAAGACACACATAGCAAAGATGATGTGAAGAAACACAGGGAGAGCGCTATATGAAGGTAAGAGAATGGAGTGATGCATGTGCAATCTGCAAATGCCAAAGATTTCCAGAGAGCCACCAGAAGCCAGGCAGAGTCCAAGAAGGGCTCCTCCACAACTTTCAGAGGGAATAAGGCTGCTGACACCTCCGTTTCAGGTTTCTGTCTCCAGAAACCTCCAGAACTGTGAGACAATTAATTCCTGTTTCTGTCAGTCAGCCATTTTGTGTACTTTGTTGCAATAACCCCAGCAAATTAATACAACTGTCCCCTGACTCCTCTCACTCCCCTTGAAAAGTCTGTTAGTACTTTGAGGTATTGTATCATTTTTCTCATTTTAAGATTTTCCTTTTGACCTTGGTTTTCAGCCCAAATTAGAGTTTGACTCTAATGTACCTTTGTCATTTTCTTCATGTACATCATATTCCAATCCCATGTTTCTTTGCCCTGTGACCTGATGTGTTTCATAAGTTAAGAAATATGCTTTAAATATCTTTTAAAGGGGCGCCTGGGTGGCTCAGTCAGTTGAGCATCCAACTTCGGCTCAGGTCATGATCTCACCCTTTGTGGGTTTGAGCCCTGCGTCAGGCTCTATGGTGGCAGCTCAGAGCCTGGAGCCTGTTTCTGATTCTGTGTCTCCTTCTCTCTTCCCCTCCTCTGATCACGCTCTGTGTCTTTCCCTCAAAAATAAACATTAAAAAAATTTTTTTTAAAAACTTAAATTTAAAAAATTTAAATATATATATATATATCTTTTAAAATAATATTTTTCCACATTTTCTCTGTCTTCTCCATATGAGATTCCAAATATACATTATGTTAGTCTTATTTACTAACCTCCATATATTTCATGTCATTTTCTGTGTTTAAATTTTTTTTGTTGTTGTTCTTCTTAACACTGCGACCTAGATATTTCCTATTGTTCTATCTTCTAATTCACTAATGTTCTCTTGCTTTCCCTACTGCAAAACTAACATTTTGAATCGTCACTATTAGGTTATGATGTTTTTAGTTCTGGGAATTTCCATCTGATTCTTTTTTATACATTCCAATTCTCTTGTGATAGTTACCATACTTCAAAAAACTCTATCATTGAATATATTAATCATCCTTATTGGAAAATCTGGTTTGGATAACTGCAATATCTGTATCATCACAGATCTGTTTTATTGTGTAAATCTTCTCTTGGCTTTCTGTCATTTGGTCTCGTTTACTGGCAAGCCTAGTAATTTCAGATTGTCTGCCAAACATTGTATATGAAAAATTATAGGTGCTCTGGTTGAAGTTGTCTTTCTCCAGAGAGAAGTTAATCACCTTCTGGCAGCAAAGAGATATGAGAAAACCATTTTAACACAACCAGGCATTGAAATCATTCAAGGCTATGCTTTAGCTTTGCGATGTTCTGCTGTTTCTAATTTGCCTTTACTCCTGTAGTATAGCCCTCAGGAGGTCTCAACAGAAAGCCTGAGGTTTTACTGTGGTCTCCCCTTCATGAACAGACTTCAGTTCCAAGTCTTGTCTCTTCAGGTAAATCTTTAATCTGCTTGTTAGCCTCTTATCTGCTGCTTTTGCTCAATTTCTTGACCTCTTGCCTTGGCCTGAGGAGCTCCAGAGCTAGCAAATTTCTTGAGACCAAGTTGAGTATAGAGTATAGTGCTAATTCCACTATGGTTTTCCCTTCTCTGGGATTCGATTTCCTGAACATAGGGTGTCTAATTTTGTTTCTCAAGGTTAGCAAGTCTGCCACAAGCACTAGCTTTCCCCTTGGGCTCCAGGCCTCTCTACACAAACCAAGTGGAAAATATGTTGTTGAGAACAGAACTCAGGTCAGCCATTTTTCCTTTTCTCTGAGCTCTTAGCTCATGGAATCCATTGATTTTAGCTGATCTCAACCATCTTCAAATATCTCAATATATATTATTTTAATCCCATTTTTACCTGCTGTCCTCTAGGAGTTTTTTTTCCCCTGAAACAAACTTCTTTTTATCCAGAAAATCCTTTTTAAAATATTTGTATTTTATTTTTATTTTCTCTTCACTAAGTCTTTCTACCATGTTCCCTCATTTTCTTTATGTCCTTCATTCTGTTAGTAAATAAAATGATCTAATCATAGAGATAAGCATAGGATTGGTGTTAATTTTATGTATATGTATGTATATATATATATATACATATATATGTATGCATGTGTATGTATATATAAATATATATGTATATATGTATGCATATATATGTATTAAAAAAAGGATAGTCGTAAATGTTGAATAAATTTAGAAAGAAAGCCATCAGTCCTATCTTATCATTATTTATTCTTTTCCACATACCCTCTGTATCCAAACAATACTTTTTGAACTACTCCCGACATCAAATCCATCATCCAAAAGTAGTATTTCCACCACTTTTTAAAAAAAAAAGTTTTAAATGTTTATTTATTTTTGAGAGAGAGACAGAACATGAGGGGCAGAGAGAGAAGGAGACACAGAATCTGAAGCAGGCTCCAGGCTCTGAGCCGTCAGCACAGAGCCCAACGCGGGGCTCGAAATCATGAACCTCAAGATCATGACCTGAGCCGAAGTCAGACGCTTGGCCAACTGAGCCACCCAGGCGCCCCATATTTCCACCACTTTTAAACTTTGTGTCATGATCCTTTGATTCATGTCCTTCTTTAGATTTCTTTCATCAGTAGAAGCATTTCCTTTCAAATATGTTCAACAACTTTGCTTTTTATCCATCAATGGGTTGACCGTGGCCCTAGTTTTTGTCATTGCCCCTGAGTAATTATTACTAGCACCTGTTTACCCTCAAAGTTATTCCAGTTTGGGGTAATATTATATTGTTATTCATTGGTCATACACACTTTACAGGATATCAATTTTGGCTGAACGAAATTATATAAATTCTCTACTGAGCTACAGATTAATTTAACCAACTGACTAGCTGACCCCTGCCTTAAAAAGTCAAACAGCCACCTCATAATTAATATTCCCCAAACAGGATGTTTGCCCTCCCCACCCCATCTCCTTCAATTGGTCCCGTTTCCAAACCCTTACTTACTATCAATGACATGAGCATCCACCTACTGTTGCTAAAGAAAAGAATTTGGGAGTCACCTTTAGTTTCTACCCTACCTGCTTACTGAGAAATGTATGTTGAATCTTTTCACTTCCCTCCACCCCCAGTGCCACACAGGTGCATCATCCTTGGTTCGCAGGAAGACCAATGACTCCGTCCTTTCTCTACACGGCTCCAACATGAACATTCTTAAAACGTCAAGGTTGTGCATAGGAGCAGAGAAAGCGAGTATAGCTTGAGAAAGATAAATAAAAAGTGACCCAAGCGTTACATTTTTTCATGAGTCAGTAAACAGTCTGTGATAAGAAGTCGTCTTGCAGTCTGATGGCGTTGCTGCCCTGAAAGGCTTTGTAGTGTAGCTTCAGGTTTACTGCTCTCAGCATAAACTACTTACCATGACCTCTAGAGCCCTGCTTGATCTGCGCACTGTCCCCAGCCTCTCCTCACCCGGCCCGAGCCACGCTGGCTCCCTTTCACGCAAGGCTCTTTCCATTATTATTTCCTCTTTACAGTTCTCATAGCTCATCTCTCACACTTTTTCTTTTAAGCACCAGGTCAATAATCATCTCTCTGCTCCTTCTGTGGTGTGATCTCTGTCTTAAATGACCCCCAGTTATTCTCTGTCATGCCATATTGCTTATTGATGACGCAAAACTATTTTTTTTTTGTTTTTGTTATTGTCCACTTGAGTGTTGTTTATTTCTGCCACCGTCATGAAGTTGTGGGAACCTTACCTTGTTTACTCCTGTAGCTGTTCAAGCAATACCTGACTCAGAGTGGGTGTTTTCTGAATAATGATGGAATACATTTTTGAAGGGGCTCTAAGATTTCCTGCAAAGTTCTGAAAAGTTCTAACGAATCTAATATTTTCCCGAAATAAAATCTCATTTCTCAAGTATTAGCATGTGTAATAAAAATGATTTATTCTTCAGCTTTATGTTTTGATTTTATATATAGTATAGCCAATTATATTTTATTACAAGTCTAAAGCAGTTCTGTTATATCCTAGATCAAATGGGCTTTATGAGCCTTCCAGGGAGTCGAAACTGTATTTATTACCTTGTTTCTGTATGAAAATGTGGTCTGTAGTCCCAGTAACAAAAAATTTACTCTCCAACAAACTTTGAGTTTGAAAGTGATTTTTACATTGATGATAGTCTATATAGAGTTCCGAGCGATCATTAAATCATTGGGTCAGAAACCAAGTTTCATTAATAACATCCTAGGATCCATGGAGCAACCACTTAAAGCCCTGTTTCCAGAAGTAAGGAAGATGTAAATGGTAAACACATAAATACAGTCCTTCATATGGAACAAGAAAGGTATACAGTATATAATGTCAGCCTTGTGTTAAAGTACATTCTGCTCTTGGCAGTGGATTTGAGAGCAATACTCCAAGTGTCTGGACAATCAGAAAGATAGCCCTTACATGGATTTCTTTGCTAAAAACTATCTAAAACCCTTTTAAAAGAATATATTTATGGGAGTGTTTTTGGTGATTGTTAAAACAAGCTTAAGGTCGAGTCCCATTTAGTTTCTTAAAATTCATTTGAGAGAAGATGTGGAGGGGGGTATTCTCTTCTACACTAAAATAATGTTTGTGTGTGCATTCATATTTTTCTTTGATATGCATTTAAATACTTTATAAGATTAATAGAGGGCTATCTTCTCTACTATTTTGCACAACCATCTTATACAAGAGCTGTACGTTGTTTTGTTTTTTTTTTTTTTAATTTTTCTAACGTCTGTTTATTTTTGAGAGACAGAGAGAGACAGAGAACAAGTAGGGAAGGGGCAGAGAGACAGGGAGACACAGAATCCGAAGCAGGCTCCAGGCTCTGAGCCTGACGCGGGGCTCAAACTCACAAACTGTGAGATCATGACCTGAGCTGAAGTCGGGCGCTTAACCGACAGAGCCACCCAGGCACCCCAAGTTTTGTTTTGTTTTGTTTTAAATGAAAAGGAATTTACCTATTTTCTGGCCAAAAATTCCAATATAACTTACTCAAGCAAGGGGCCACCCAAAGTTCTATATTAATAGTCACAAAGTCAAAATGTTATTTCAATAAAACATTATATAGGTTTTGTGGCTATCAGAGAAGAATTGAAAATAACTCCATATCTAGATGTCAGCTGAACTCTATTTATACCTGTTATTCTTAAATGGATCTCATTTTTTTCCTGAAGCTAAGCAAAGCAATAGAATTTTTAAGAATACTAAAGAAGAAAGAAAATGAGTTAAACCTGTATTGTAACAAATGAATATGGCAAATTAAGATTATGCATGTGAATGTGTATATTTGTGGATGTGTCTCTAGATGTGTGTGTGTGTGTGTGTGTGTGTGTGTGTGTGTGTGTTCCTCATGTTATTGAGATATATTTTTTCTTCCTACAAGCTTAACATTAGGCATAAAATTTCCCATAACAGCCTGTATTGGTCAATGTGTCCCTGGAAGAGGTGTTTTGTATCTCAGAGGTAGCATAAGCCCCATTAGATGTGGTGTTGCTATGGTAACTGCTCTCTCTTTTTTAATTGAATAGCATAGTAAGTAGTCTTATAAAACCCACCAACCCATAACTTTCTGGTGCCTCAAGGCAGCTTTAACTTAACCACCTTTTCTTTGTCTTTATTTTTTCAGTCTAAGGGATTCAGGTGTTTGCCTCTACCTGCTTTATGAGTCTGATGTGCCTTCGTACTAAAATCCTTCGGTTGTTGACCACAGATAACTTCTAAATGAGAGCTCAATGTGGTTATAAAATCAAGAAAAGAGTAAAAAATTTCCATTGCAGGAACAAAAGCAAACTTCCACTTAAGGCTGTGTCTGTAACACTCAGACTGAATAAGGCCCAAGTATTTGATCATCTGTTTTCACCAGAACTTGTCTATACCTGGCACAGTACAAAGAAATCATTCTGGTAACACAAGAGCCACAAAGAGTGTTATGTTAAAATAAGTCTTGGGCGATAGGCTCACATATTTTAGATTAAAAAGAAATTCTCCAAGGATCCAAGAGTCCTATTTTCCTTTCTGGCTCAAACACACACCTTGTAAAATATCTATGCTTTAGTGTGGAGATGCTGTTTGAGGTCAAATAAAATCTATTGTAAGTCCCTCCCCACTCCGTTTCCTTCCTAGAGATAATAATTCTTGCTGGTTATTTTGCCACTTATTTATGTTTAAACTATTAGTAAATCTCTTTTAAAATAAAATTGAATATATGAGCATTGCTAGTGCTTTATAGGAAAATAGGGCTATTATAACTTGTTCTACTTGCAGAAGAGGGTGTTAAGATATGATAAAAAGATCACTTCAGTAATATTAATCTATCAGTGTTAATCCAGTGATATTAATCAGAAAATATTTCCTACTGAGTAACATCATGATTTTTCAAAAAACTGAATGGGTAAGAACAATTAGAGATATCCGTCTTTAAGTTTACGTTGGGTACTGACCCTTCATAATATCAGAGAAACACAAAGTCTAGAGCTTAGGATTTACCTTGTCTAACTTCCCAAGCGATTAGAGATTCTCTTTAAAATATTAAAAAGTTAATTTGAAAACATGTTTCTATCTAATCTCTCAGTACTCCTAAATTTTGATGCAACTCAAATATAGTTGATGATTGCTTTCTCAACTTTGCTAGTTTCTTTTACAAGATGAATAATTTAGTTTATATTTAGGCAATGAATAAATGCCATAGCAGAGTGGGTAATTATAACAGCTTACTCTTTTCAGAATGTTCCTCTGCATAACTCAGAGAAACCCCAGAGGAAATAAGGGAACTGGAACAAGGAATTAAGTATAAGAATGAAATGTACCTACAGCATCTCTGGAGGAAGCACATCCCATCGAACTGAGGGTATGGAGATCTTCAGGTGAGAGATATTGGAGACACTATTCCCTGGGTCTCTTTTGCTTCTAGTGTGATGCTGAGTTTGCAAAGAATTCAAGGCCCTACTCACTCTTTACCTGCCATTTTTCAATATTGTGCTTGCAGTGAGCACCATTGAGGAATGCAATAATGTCTCCTTCTGAGAGAAAAGGCAGGCTTGCTTACTGTCTGCCATAAAACAGCAGGTTCCCAATATCAGTATTCTTTGGCTATAAGGTAAAGCCATTGTAGATGTAGCATTAATCTGGGCTGTCTACATCGCCCCTGTGGGATATGGGGGACAAGGGGTGAAAGGATGCAAACATACTGGTACTTATGCTCCTTGATTTGGTGTAACAAAGTCCTTTGTCTCTGACCCAGGAGTCTCGTGTCTTTTGTCAGCATCCATGAAAGAGTAGCAGGCTTATTTATTAGCTTGTAAGTAGGGTAAAATCCCAAACCAGATAGGAGGAAGTTGCTAAATTCACCCCTGCATCCTTTTGGTAGTGGCATTAATGGACCACCAACACTGTAATCTGATTTTTGCCAGAAAAAGAGACTTACAATAGAATTCTTTTAAATTTGAAGACTTTACCTTGATAGATGTTCTAAAAGCAAGTAAAATATTTTCAAGCACATACAAAACAGGGCAAGAATAGCATTGCTCAAAGGTATGTGTTAGTTCTTTAACAAGATGAGGATTTCTTTTTCCCCTGAGGTAGGAAACTTTTAGACTAATATTATTTTGCCGTACTATTTAGAACAGAATTTTAGACTTTTGACCATGTATGTGTTTATAAGTTACTAAATAATTTTAATCTGTCATAAGCAGAATCACAGCATGGTTTATAGACTTTGTCACCTTCTAGCAGAAGTGGCATTGGGGTCCTTACTAGTTCTGTTAGGCAACTTAGTGTTCAATGAAATGTCTCCACACATATCTGTTTGGTCAAAAGTATTTCTATTATACTGGTAACTAACTGTACAAGTGATCAGAGCAGACAATATGGAATGGTCTGATGTTCTATAGCTCTCAAATCCACAAGTGGGATAAATAATACCTAATGAAGGTAATCCAAAGGGCATCATGTCCATTTATTTCTCTAAACCATTATTCCTTATATTTTTATTTTTTTAATTGCCCCCTCACAGAGCTTTTTTAGGCATTCCCCACCCCCTTCAATTGCCTCCTTACCAAGCTCGAAAGGAAACCTGAATACCACAGATACACTGTATATAAGTTTGTGTGCTATAGCCCTTGGAAGGCCACAACCATTGAAATATCTAGGATTTTTTTTTTTTTTTTGCCTCCCAAGAACCAATCATTAGCCCCCTGTGCATGATATTGCCCACATTGAGAACTCATGTGCTAAACACTCCAAAATCTATCCCTGGACTCAGCCGTATACTTCTGCCTACACTATTATATGGTCTCTCAATAGTCTTTTTTTAAACTGCTTTTTACTTTGGAGTGATGCTTACATTTAGTGAGGCTATAAAAAATAGCACACGAAACTACTTAAGGCTACTAATAAATTGGTCATTGGGGGCACCATAACACAGCGATTACAAGTCACATCTAGCTACCTGAATTTAAATCTTGACATTACACTTACTAGCTCTGTACTCTTTGGCATGTTGGCTTAGACTTATCCCTGAGTCTCAGTTTGCTCATGTGTTAAATGAGGATGACAACAGTACTCAAACCACAAGCTTATTATAAAAACTAAGGATAAGGGCTGCTGGGTGGCTCAGTCAGTTGAGCCACCGACTCTTGATTTCTGCTCAGGTCATGATCTCATGGTTTGTGAGATCAAGCTCTGCATCGGGCTCCATGCTGACAGTGCAGAGTCTGCTTGGGATTCACTCTTTTCCCCACCTCTTAAAATAAATAACATTAAAAAAAAGAAGAAGAAGGATAAAATGCATGTAAGGCACCGGACCCAGAGTAAAGTGTTCCGAATTTTAGCTCTTATATACATAGAGGCTTGCAAAGAGGCTAAGAATGTTCTCACTGGTCATGCCATCAAGAATAATTGAGTGATTTTATCCTAGAAATAGATACTGAGAGTGATTGATCAGATTTCCTTCTTTTCACCACCTGACAAAAAGTTTAAAGTCCACATTCTGTTAGTTCCCATATCAAGTCCATAGTAGATCATAGATTATATTTGCCTCCTGATACCAAGGTACGTTTTTGTTATTTTCCCTTTCTTACTTAGCATGAATTTTGGGGTCATCAGACCTGGTTTGAGACCTGCATCTATCTCACTCATTAGCTTGTTAACTTCAGGTGAATTCTTTTGCCTCCTTTACTTCCCTTGTTCTCATTTATAAGATGAGGTCAATATTGGTACCTAAAATAAGATTGTTTTGAGGAAAGTACATGGCACCTAACGAGTAATAAGCATTCAATTATCCTTACTCAATGGCATTAATTATCTATGTTATCTTGCCATTTTTTTTGTATCTGTGCAAACTACTATAAATTTTTTCAAATAAGGAGATGAATAAAAATTTACCTAGAACACTGCTGCTGTGATTTGAATGTCTGTGCCCCCTCCCCACAAATTCATATGTGAAATCCTAATGCCAGTGTGATGGTACTAGGAGGTGGGGCTTTGGGACATGCTTAAATCATGAGGGTGGAGCCTTCAGGCTTAGATTTAGTGCTCTTATGAAAGAGACTCCACAGAGCTCCTGAGCCCCCTCTGTTATGTAAAAATACGATGAGAAGTTTGTGACCCAGAAGAAGACTGTCACCCAACTGTGCTTGCATTCTGACCTTGAAATTCCAGCCTCCAGAACTGTGAGAATTAAATTTCTGTTGTTTGTAAGCCACTCACTCTGGGATGTTTTGTTACAGCACCCTGACTGGACTAAGGCAGTTGTCACAACATTGCTTCCTCCATCAAGGTTTAAAGTCTTGGGTATTTTCTCATCCTGTCGTCACTCGGATCCCCGTGACTGGGAAAGGAGCAATGACATTGACCCAGCACCACCACTGCAGACCCTTCGTTCACGTCCCCAACTGTGACACCGACCTGTGACCTGTGGATGACTGAGAATGAGAATTTGCCCAGGTTGATGTATGGTTTAGCGGGTCAAACCCTGGAACTAAATTTAGATATCTAGACACTTGCCCTGTCGGTCAACACGGCTTTGCTTGTGAGGCCAAGCAAAGCAACCCAAGCATCTTCACACCTGTCTCTCACATCTGCTAATGGACATAGTTGTCTTTTCTTATTTGCTTGCATCTCAGGGCTTGTGCTAACATCTGTAAAATTCCTTTGCCTAGAGTAAAGTGCTAGCTTCCTCACTTCACTGTGTGGTCTTGAGCACTGTGTGGCCTTCTTGTTTTCTCATCTGTGTAATGGAGAGAATAATGTTCAGAGGTTCTGGAGATAATAATATTCAGAGGTTGTGCCTAGCCTGTAGCAGATACTTTGCAAATGTAGATTTGACTTGTTTCCCTAAGTTTAGTAGGAGAGTCAGGGTTTCAAATTGACCCTCAAGTTAATAACAGAAAAAAAGAAAGAATTTATTTCCCCAAAGGTCTATATTATATTCATTTGGGCTATAAAAACAGACCTCAAAACAAAGCCTAAAGGCAAAACCCTATACCTACAATTGTGTCTTGCTTATCTGTTTTCAGAGGAATTTGGCTGTGCGTGGGTGAAGTTGCTGAGGATAGGTATGAATGAAGAAAGAGGAAGGGAAAGAAGACGTGAGTATTTGATATTTTTCCTTGTTATTGGTAGTGGTGCCATGGTGGGTGTAGTTTCTGGGACTGTGCAGTAGGCAGAATTCTTCTAAGATAATCCCCAAGGATCCATATCCATGTACAACTCCCTTCCCTTCACTGTGAGAGGATCCCTTGACTATGATAAGACATCTCTTCCATTAAGTTACATAACAAAAGGGGTTTTGTGCATGCAATTTTGGTCACTAGTGGGTTGACTTTGAGTTCACAGGAAAGGCGATTACTCCAGCGAGCCTGATTTAATCACATGAACTCTTTAAACCTGTATCTAGGGGATGACCACAAACAAGGTCAAAGAACTGAAGCCTGAGAGGCTTTTATTTGCCACCGTTGGCTGGAATATGGAAGGGCCACATGGCCAGGAATGTGGGTGGACTCGGAAGCTGAGAGCGGGCCCCTGGCTGGGAGCCTGGAAAATAAGAGGGACCTCAGTCCTACATTTGCAAGAAACTGAATTCTGCCAACACAAAGAAGGAGCTTGGAAGTGATTTTTTCCCTAGGCCCCCCAAATGACATCTCAGGGTGTGACTGACATCTTCATTTCAGACTTATGACAACTTAAGTAGAGAAACCAGCCATTCTATGTCCAGATTCTTGACCTGTAGAAACTGTGATATAATAATTTGTTTTGGTTTTAAGATGCTGGTTTTGTACCAATATATTTTAAAAATTTCTATTTCTATAACAATAGAAAAATAATACATGTTGGGCAAAATATCATAGCTTATAGAGATACACAAGGCAACACCTAGAAACAGCCAGAAGCACCATCCCATCTATTCAAGCATTAGCTCAAATTGCTGTTAGACATTATCTTCTTAAGCTACCAGTCCCTTAGGTTTAGCAACATCACTCCCCCCATAGCTTAGGAATAAGGTCCTGGAAGTCTTTCATTGGCATGACCCATGTCAGGCTGTTCTGAAGGAGTTAGTTCATAACTTTGATTCTGTATCATCCATGACGTGCTCATTTATTTCTTCCTGAATTTAAATATTCTTGCAGTACACTATTATTACTTAAATCCTACTACATTCTATGGTCCTGGAATTAAGACTCTTTTTTTTTATAATCCTCTTCAGTACCTATTAGTTTTTGCAAACTAAATATTAAAATATTGATTAAAGCTGGGGCGCCTGGGTGGCCCCATCAGTTAGGCGTCCAACTTTGGCTCAGGTTATGATTTCACAGTTTGTGAGTTCAGGCCCCAGGTCTGGCTCTGTGCTGGCTGCTCAGAGCCTGGAGTCTGCTTCAGATTCTGTGTCTCCCATTCTCTGCCCCTTCCCCACTCACACTCTCTCTCTCTCTCTCAAAAATGAATAAATTGTTTAAAAAAAATAAAACTTTGATTAAAGGAATACAATAATGATATGAGAAATCCTGCTTATCCTTCAACTCCTATCCCAATAAATAAGGCATTTTCTTGACCCATCATCCTCCTGAAATATGGAAAGGAAAAGGGATCATACTAATGGATAAACTACCAAGGTAGAGCCAAAAGATATGCCAAGAACTGCATTGTAAGTGGAAACCATTCTTTCCGGCAGAAACGGGAAAGGCTCTATGTTGAGAATTGTCAAGCAGGAAGAGCAAAAGTGGGCTATGGGGTGGATATCAAGGAATTGATTAGCATCTTCTCTATCCAACAGCTGGGCTAGTAATGTCTCTGTCCTAATATCCCTACTTCCACCCATCCATAGAGCACGACTCACAGTCATGTCCATCCTATCATACATCCAGAGAGCTGCCATATAAGGAAATAGAATAGTCTTCCAGGGGAGAACTTGGGACCATGATGTAGGTGCTCATATGTAAAAAAAGAAGCGGAGCAAAGACTACTATAAACCCTCTAACAAATGATATTTTAAAAGAAAGACAGATCCGATCAAGAGGGAAAATGATAATGCGTCCTCAGAGTAATTCATATTGGCTCGTTCCTCAACTAACTGCCTGTATTCTTTGGATATACAAGTAAAGTCCATCATGACACAACGCACACTTTACTTAGGCACACAAAGCCTGAAGCCATTCCCCCATTTCAAGGGAGACTAGAGGGGAAACAAACCACATACTTACAGAGGAAAAGCATACCAGCAACCTTTTAATGGATGCTCAACTGATACTACGTCCTAAACTGCGTGCTTTTGACTTAAGAGACAGTAGCTGTTTGTGAATGCTGGAACCAGGAAGGCCTTACAGATGCCGATGAAGTCTGAGCTAAGGCAGGAAGATGGAAGAGACCATGGCACATTAGAGATAGAATCAAAGTTATGAACCATCCACTACACCAAAACTTGGTGGTTCATTCATAAATATGAATGGATAACCAAGGGTCACCAGACATCTGAGTAAACCTTACAAGGGGATTTATAAAACCAACAAGACAGGGCTTATAAAAAAGAATAATTGATTCTGAAAAGAGCGTTCTCTTTCCCTCATGATAAAAATTTTGATTTCAGTAGTTTCAGAGAGATTTGAGAAACTATCTAATCCAGAATTAAACAGGACCAAAAAAACCTAGAAACAGTTCTTGAAAATGAAAAATATGGTCATCGAAACAAAACATTGAACGGGAAAACTGAATAGTAACTTGGAGACAAGTTAATAAACTTTGTGATCTGAAAGATTCCTAGACATTTACCCACCCATGCACTTATGTCTAGGAACATAAAGCAAAACAACAAAAAGACGAAAAACATGTGAGAAAATACTAAAACATGCGTCATATTTATTAGAAATATGTTAAATGAAATGCTCAGAGACAAAGTAAAACAAATTGTTGAAGATGAAACAGGAACATTTCTCTGAGTGGAAGAAATAGTCACATCTTCAGATTTGAAGTGGGCTACGAAGTAACTGTCTATTAATTCGTCGTTTATTCAACAAATACTTAATGAGCTCAGTTTGTTCAGAATGTTGTGAATATGGAAATGAGTATTAAAAAGAATAACAAAAACTTTTACAACAACTCTGTGGTAGGCAATGCTTTGAAACGACCCCCAAGTTTCCCATGTCCTATATCCTCTCCCGTTGCGTATGTGAGGGACCTAAAAATTGTAATGGATGTTGTACCCATGCTAAGTTACACTATATGGTAAAGGCAAAGAGATTTTGCAGATGTAATTAAAGTCCCTAATCAGTTTTCCTTTGAGTTGACTGATCCATACCTAGGTTAATTGTCTAGGTATGCCTGACCTCATTAAGCGAGCCCTTTAAAAGTGGTTTTAGGACTTCTCTGAGCTTAGAGACTAGGAGGAATTCTTTATGTTGCTGCCATTGAAAAAGCAAACTGCCATGAATTCTATAGCTTCAAGGTAATAAATTCTGCCAACAACCTGGGGGACCATGGAAGTAAATCCTTCCTTAAGTCAAGCTTCCAGATAAGAATGCAGCCCAGTAAACACCTTGGTTTTAGTCGTGTGAGCACCCGAGCAGAGGATTTAGTTGTCTTTCTTGGACTTCTGACGTATAGAAACTATGATATAATTAACAGGTGTGGCTTTAAACTGCTAAATGTGTGGTTCTCTGTTAAACAGCAATAGAAATCTAATACAAAGTCTACATACATTAGGGTGAAATTTCAGGACTCCGAGTGTACAGGAAAACTCCTTAAAGCTTTCAAAGGAAAATGTGAAAGTTACAAAAATCGGAATAACCTTAGGCTTTTCATTAACAACATGGTATTCTAGAAAACAATGGAACAATTCCTTCAATGTTCTGAGGAAAAGTGATTTGGAGCTAAACAATGAATAACATGAGAGAGTGAAATAAAGACATTTTGTGACATGCAAGGACATCGAAAGTGCACTTGTCCATATGGCATGATTTTGAGAAAATCATAGAGTATAAGACAAAAAGAATCAATTTGACCTTTACTCTTAGAATAGTCTCCTTAGAAAGGTACATGTGAATATGTGCCAGATGTTTCTCTTGGATCTGAAGCATATGCAATATCCTAGGATTATAGATGGTGCTTATCATTTTTCTTTTTACATTTTTATTGAGGTAAAATGTATACAGATTAATAAACATCAAGCTCATAAATCTTTATAAGGTTTGATGAATTTTATTTTTTTTTTAAATTTTTTTAATGTTTATTTTTGAGAGAAAGAGACAGAGTGTGAGCAGGGGATGGGCAGAGAGAGAGGGAGAGACAGAACCTGAAGCAGTTTCCAGGCTCTGAGCTGTCAGCACAGAGCCCGATGTGGGACTCGAACTCATAGACTGTGAGATCGTGACCTGAGCCGAAGTCAGATGTTTAACCAGCTAAGCCACCCAGGTGCCCAAGGTTTGATGGATTTTAAAGATGGATACACCCAGGTAATTACTACCCAGATCAGAATATAGAATATTTCTAGCCCCTCAGAAGGTGCTTTTACCCCCCAAAATGGCCACCACCATCCCCACTTATCATTGTGTTTGCCAGTAATTCATTCCCTTTTCATTGTTGCATAATTTTTAATCAATCACTTCATTTATATGCCACAACTGAGTCCCTGTCCCATTGGATGTCTCAGTGGTTTCTGGTTTTTCACTATCACAAATAAAGCTGCTGTGAATACCCTTTTACAGTATTTTGGTTGTGTGCACTCATTTGCGAATGGCCAAATACCCAGGCATGGATTGCTGGGTCATAGGACAGTAGAGATTTTTACTGTTTTTTAACGTTTCATTCCAGCTCTAGGGAAAACATTGAAGGCTCACGTATAGTAATTAATTTAAAAAAAAAATAACAAAAGTCTGGGTAATTTAAAAGTAAGGTTAAGACTGACAGAAGAAATAGATGGAGAAAAATAATATCCCAGCTCATTTACTCATGTTCACCAACTATAGCCAGGGTAAGCTCCTCAAAATTCTATTCCGATCATGATCTGCCTCTGCTTCGAAACCATGAAGTACCTTCACCTGGCTTTATTAAGGGGTTTACCTTAATGCAAAGCTGTGCATGTCTGGCCTCTACTTGTATCTTTTCCGTCTTACCACTTTGCCCTTCTCCACTTTTTCCACTGGAGTCCCACTGGCTTCTTCTACATCATTCTTGCCTTTGCAAGAGCTATTCTTTTTCCTGGAATGCTCCTATTACCATTTTCCACATAGTTAAATCCTCTTCATCCTTCAGATCTCTTACCAAAGGTAATCTCTTCTGAGAAACCATCCCTGATCCCCTTAATATAAATTCTCTTATCTATGGACTTCTGGGCAGCACTTATTACAATGTGTTTGTGTTATTATTAATTGACCTTTGCCTTTTTCATTGGATGGCAGTTTCCATGATGACAGAGTTAAGGTCCATTTTTACTCATCGTTTTATTGCCAGAATCTAGCATAGCATTTGGCCAGTGTAGGCACTCAATAAATACTTATCAAGCCACAGAAAGAAACCTACATGGTAAAGATAACTTTGAAATTGAACAACCGGTATCATTTAAAATTATGAAGGCAACCACTTGAGGAACAGATAATAATAATACGATATAGACTGAAATGGAGATGGGAGAAGACTCTAGCAAGTGATCTAAATTTCTCTGCTTTCTAGAATGGAGTCAAAGGCCTAGTACTTACAGTACTATTCAACAGAAGAACTGAAATTATTAGCACTTAAATGTAATTATCTCTGTAACACAAAGCTAGGGCTGGGGAACGGAGGTGAGGGAATAGATTTTTATTTGAAATTTTTTATCCTTTTTTTACAGAAAGATGAAAACCAAGGTTACTCTCCGTACCCATACCTTTGGAAATATCCATACCTTTGGAAGACTTTGGAACACCGGGAAGCTAATTTGCATATCTCCCCCTGTGTCAAGGGGTTGGCTGCAGAGTGAGGCACATACGATTAGGTATTCGAGGCTTTTGATAACATTTCTTAGGTCTGTGATAAGTTCAAGCCTTCGATAAAGTGAACTAATGAAACTACAAGCTGATTTGAAGACCATCAAGGATAACAATGGGTTTTGAAATTTCATATAGTAAAATGTCCTTGTTTTCCTGGAGTTAGTTCAGGCAACCAGGGGTTAGGGTAAAGCATCCCTGTCCTGCATGGTTCTCGCATTTGCTCCGGTCTGAGCGCAAGACAGGTGGTAGCATTACCAAACCACATTGGCCACGTATCACAATGCAAGAGTGGAAGACAGGGAACAAGACATTAGTCATATTATAGGTTTCATATTGAAGATCTCAAAGGTGAAACAAGAGCAAATATTTTAAACTAAACTGGCGAATCTGAGCTAAGGATTAGGGTTTTCAGGAGAGAACTTGCTAGTTGGGTATGGGGACTTGGGGGGCAGGGCAATCCATATGAATTTTTTTTAAGTTTATTTATTGATATTGAGAGAGAGAGAGAGACAGAGACAGAGACAGAGCAAGTGGGGAGGGGCAGACAGAGAGGAAGACAGAGAGAATCCCAAACAGGCTCCACACTGCCAGTGTAGAGCCCGATGTGGGGCTAGAACTCACGAAACCATGAGTTCACTACCTGAGCTGACACCAAGAGTGGGACACTTAACTGACTGAGCCACCCAGGAGCCCCCCTTTCTCTAATTTTCTTATGGCATATATCCCTTTATGTTATGCACTCTGGTTATGTTATGTGCATTTCTTACTTCCCTCATTAATCTATGAGGTCACAAACATTTGGGTATATGCATTCACTGTAGGGACTGGCCATGGACCTTGCACATCACTGGTGAGAGAAGGTTCAAAAGCAAATTAAGCACTGTCTGAGGACCCAAAGATGACAAATTTTGCCCATCTCATTAATTGTCATATACAGTGTGCCTCATCAGTGTGCTTTGGTGAGAGTCACAAAATTCAGAGTGTGTATTGCATATCATCCTATAAGTATACTATTATTTCCATTAGTAACATTTAGGAGAGTGAAAATGTTTTCTATCACTGTTAATAAGTACTGCACATCCTTTTACATCAGAAATTTGCATCAAGAAACTAGACATTGATTTTTCATTAATAAGAACTGAGAAAATATTTGAATATGTCTGTTTTTAATAATCACAATGATGCGTGCAGGCTGCATGGTTTAAGCTACTGCTAAGATTATATAATTTGCATCCTTAAAAACATTCTAATCATCTTGAAAGACAAACTAAGGCTCTATATATCCATTCTCTATAAACCTAAAATAGTAAGGAAATGTCTGAAAGGGAAGAAATAGAGGCAAAATTCATGCTACATTCAAAGCAAGCCATTTTCTGTAATTTTAAGTATATGCAAAGAAATTTTGAGCAACCTACACACTCAAGTAGTGATTTCTAAGAATTAAAGATGTGGGGGTCTACTTACATTCTAGGGAATTCCTTTTTTCCTATTCTCCTACGGTTGTTATCTCTTTTTGTGTTATTATGGAAGAAATTGGTTGAAACATAAAAAAAAAAACCCAGAATTGATATTTCATACTTGAATAATGCAGAAGGTAATATATGCAGGAAAGTTTTTCCAAGGCATGTCTGCGTATACACTTTTGAATTTTACTGGAAAACATGTCATTCCATTCAGAACTCTGAATTAAGATGCACTATTTTTTTGCTGAAGGCTATTTTAAATTAGGCTAATAAATTGCTACTCTCCGCCTTGCGTGATAATGCATTACATTATCTACTGATGTACGTGTATTGTTTGACTCTAATGGTGTGGAAATTAAATGTTAGACATGGGCCAGATGTTCCTATAGATGGATATGAAGTATGACTCTGGCATAGTTCTGTCTCATTGGAATGAAGAGGAAGGGCATGAAACCAACAATAACAAGCACCTCGAAAAACATCCTCTCTGATATTGGTCTCCCATAAGAACTAACATCGTGCAAGGTCTAAATCCTCTCTTCCTCCTTGTCTTTGAGGGGTGTTCTAAACGTCAGCAGTATTTGCCCCTGTTTATGGGGAAAGACATCTTGTTTCCTAAAATCCAGGATAAAATAAAATCATGAACAGAAAACTACCTGGAGGGGTGTCCACAGACAATAACCATTTGTCATCTTTATTTGACAGACAGGAGCAGCTTGGAATGTTTCCCTGGATGGTGCACCTCGACATGGCAGTGAGATTTCCACGGGTCATTCCTCTGCTCTGCAAAGAGTTCACAGCAGGGTAGGAGGGATATGGGAGTGCGGGGGAGGGAAATGGCAAACAAATGGGCCTTATGGTGAATTTTAATGAAGATTCCCTGCTGGTTTTAGCCCCACTGGAAAAAAAAAAGGAGAAAAGGATTTGGGGGGGACAAAGGAAAAAAAAGGAAAAGAAGAAAAGAAACTCATCATCTCTGATTTCAGGCTAATTTACGAATGGATCATAATTCCAGCAGTAGAAACATGTCACAGGAGTGGAGTAAGGGTGGGGGAATACATAGGATGTTTGCTGTTGCTGCTTCTACTGCTGCTGATCAGATTACGAATATGTAGTTCTATTTTCAAAAACCCTTGGCAAAGTGGTGTGGGCCATGAACACGTGACATCATCTTACCATAAATCATCCACTCACTCACTGAAAAATGTTTGCCGACCTGTGCTGATGGAGGTAAGGTGTGGGTTTCCGGAAACTCTGAGGTGGGGGTACTCCAGTGATGGGGAGGGGGGAAGGTAAAGGAGGACATCTGTGCAATGTTCCATGATACCCCAGCAGAGCTGTGGAGAGAGACCAACGAAACTCAGCGAAAGGTCAGGCCAGTGTTTGCAAGTGTCTTCTTTTAAAAGAGCCACTGAATTCCAAGAGGAATATCCTGAGAAAACATAACACGGAGAAAGAGTAAAACAGATCTTTTCAGGAGTGATTTCAGCTGCAAATGTTCCTGTCATGTTCTGCCCCTCACTCTCTTGTGTGCTTGAAATATGGGATAATGAGGGAGTCATTGCTTTGTGCACTGCAGGTTTCTGTCTGCGTGCTTCTCTCTATGTACCGAGATGTTTTCTTTCTGATTGATGTGGACTCAGATTTTTAATTTAGCATCATTTCTGATTTCTAGTCCCATAAACTTTGATTTCTTGGAAGTAGCTTCACTTGTCTCTTTTGCCTTGTTTTTCTTCCTCGGTTATTTCTTTCTCTGTTGTGTCACTTAAAAAAAAGCAGTGTTTTGAAACTCTTTTCCTTATTAATCATGAAGGTAAGGTAGTTTTTCTCTCATATGAATGTTCCACACAGATGAATGTCTTGCCTTTCTGGATCTCCCTCACAAGCCATGTAGGGACAGAAACCTATGGTTTTCTCATTGCAAAGTAGTATACTAATTATATGTTCAACATGTTCCTGGTGCCATCAGTTCTAGACAAATTAAAAGAGTCTATTCCTGCCTTCCAGGATCAGTGAGCTGCATGAAATGATGAGTAACAGTCTAGAACCCTCACCTTTTGGATAACATTGCTTCCATTTCTCTTAATCCTGGGATGTTTTCCTTCCTTATCATCTAATCAAATGGGTTCTTGTGATCCCTGAAATAGCTTATAGAGTAACCTTTGATAGGCTGATGTTGGCATTTTTGAATTTAACAAGCTTCCTGGTCATTATGCCAAATTGAAAACCTCTGTCCTAAGGTCAAACTCTGTCCTGCTCATTTCTTATATGTTACAATATATCTTTAATCATGATACGTTTAATTTTTTTTAATGTTTATTTAATTTTGAGACAGACAGAGTGTGAGCAGGGGAGGGACAGAGAAAGAGGGAGACACAGAATCTGAAGCAGGCTCCAGACTCTGAGCTGTCAGCACAGAGCCCGATGTGGGGCTCGAACTTACAAAGGGCGAGATCATGATCTGAGCTGAAGTCGGATGCTTACCATCTGAGCCACCCAGGAGCCCCTCATGAGACATATTTAAATATAGTCACTGATTAAGCAGAGCAAAAAGAGGGAAATGAGGGAGAACAAGGAGAGAAAACATGGGTTTCTGATGGGCTTGCTCTCAGTTGGTCACTTCCTCTAGTCTTACGGTTCTTCAGCATTGGTACAGCAAGTGGATGGAATCAGGAAGAAGGGAAAAAGGCGGCCACTTTGGCCAAATTGGCCTCTACAAGAAGAGTCATCACAAGGTCAAGTCTAGCTCCCCAGGTATTTTATTGGGATTGCAGACTAAACCTCTAACTGGCTTCATCCTCTGGACATATATTTCCTTCAAGGCAAGTATTTCCTTTGAGGAACACATTGCCATGGCAGGATAACATAGGAATCCTGAATTCCTGGTAATATTCAAGTGCAAACTATTGTATAGCTAGAGTGATACGTTGCTAAAGAACCTGAATTTGGGAGTTAGGCAGGCTTGAAGTGAAATTACATCTTCACCACCAACTAGCTGTGTGGGCATGGACAAGTTTCTTATACTCATTCAACTCTAGTTCTCATTTGAACAATAAATGTGACTACAGCCCCTACTGCATAGGATTGTTATAATTATCAAATGAGATAATGTACATAAAACTGTTTAGCTCAGTATTTACCATACACATCCTCAATACATGTTATCTGCTATAATAATATAATATATATGATATATATATGTATATCTATACATATTATATATGTATATATGTATATGATATATACATATAATATATAATGTATATATTATATATTACATATAAGATATGACATATATCATATATATCATATATATATCATATATAATATATATAATATAACATATAATATATGATATATATAACATATATCATATAACATATATGACATATGATTATATATATATATATATAATATATGTAATATATGATTGTGTGCTATCACAATCATATTAGGAAAGGCTAGAAAGAGGGATTCGTTTTAAGAGTCCAGTCTGAGACTCTGGCTGTTTGGAACAAATATACTCTGTTTTCTTTTTTTTTTTTTTTTAAATGTTTATTTATTTTTGAGACAGAGAGAGACAGAGCATGAGCAGGGGAGGGGCATGAATAGAGGGAGACACAGAATCCGAAACAGGCTCCAGGCTCTGAGCTGTCAGCACAGAGCCCGACGCGGGGCTCGAACTCATGGACCACGAGATCATGACCTGAGCCGAAGTCAGCCGCTTAACCGACTGAGCCACCCAGGTGCCCCTAAACTCTGTTTTCTATTTTATTCCTGATCCCTGTGAACCAGGTCGTATGTTTTATTTGGTGATTGTGACCATTCAGTGTGTTACTTTGGGTTCAGTCAAGCCAGATCCTTAATATTTGGGAAAAATCAATTTTCACTTGTCGAGTGCAGGGTAACTGGCCATTCTATCAATTAAATCAACAAAATCAGTCAGGTGTTCAATCTCATAAATGTTACAGGCTATGCGAATAAGTATGAGCACCTTTTCTAAATCCAGCAATCATGGTAGATTGCAATCTTAGAATCTAATTGGGGAATTGAGGCCAACATGTATGAAATAGTATGAACACAGAGATAAAAGCAATACTGTATATAAGAACTTTGTCTTTAGGACCATTGTGAGGTTTGCCCATCCACTTAGGTCTTGTGGTTTTGATCTACTGATTTTTTGCTTCAAAGACTGGGAGGATGCTTTTTATATGGATTCTGGATCTACTACAATTGCTTGCTTACCAAACACTGCTTGCTTGAAATCGATTTGCCCAGAAATTGCTAGATATAAGATGTTTCTTTATGTTAACCCAGAATGTGTAGTCTCAACTTGACCTATGACATCACTACTATTTTGAGGACTTATTTTAGCATCTGGTCCATGCTTTCCCAGCATCTGAACTTTACCTCCAATTTTGGCTTTGCTATACTTAATCTCACACTGAGGGTGCCAAAAGATTGCCCAACATGCTGCCATGATATTTGCCTGTGTTTTATAGCATAGCCAGTGTTCGCATGTAGGTGGTTTGTTTAAATATGTGATTAGGCACTAAATTATGTAGCACATAATGTGTGGGTTGTGAGAGCACAAAATAAGACAAATCAGTAAAAGATGTGATGGTTGAAGAAGACTTCATAAAATAGAGGACATTGAACTGGCCATCGACGATGGGGTATAACAGTGTTTGTCTCTCATGCCTTCTAAGTCATTCACTTTCTTTCGCCTAGTTTTAATATATGAATATATTTTTCTTATAATATTCAAATGATACAAAATGCAGAGACAATAAAGAATCCCCCAGTTTTAAATCTCCCCAATATAGTTCTTTTTATGTTACTCCAGTCCTTCTGTATATACAAAATATTTTTATTTTTTTTACTTTTTAAAAAAAATTTTTTTTAACATTTATTTATTTTTGAGACAGAGAGAGAGCATGAACAGGGGAGGGTCAGAGAAAGAGGGAGACACAGAATCTGAAACAGGCTCCAGGCTCTGAGCTGTCAGCACAGAGCCCGACGCGGGGCTCGAACCCACGGACCGCGAGATCACGACCTGAGCCGAAGTCGGACGCTTAACCGACTGAGCCACCCAGGCGCCCCTATACAAAATATTTTTATATAAAAACATTCAAATGGATCAGCATACATTTTTAATAGATGGGATTATACTCTACTCCATTCTATAACTTTCTTTCTCTACTGACAATTTGCCTGGTCAATTTTTTTTCTCATGCATTGTTTTGTGAGATATGATTCATGTACCATTAAATCATTCTTTACAATGTCCACTTCAGTAGTTTTTAGCATATTCACAAAGTTGTGCAACTATCAATGATATTAATTCCAGAATACTTCATTACCCAACAGAAAACCCCTTACTTATTTGCAGATATTTTCCATTCTCCCCTTCCCCAAGCCCCTGGAAAACATTAATCTACTTTGTGCTTCTACATATTTGCCTATTCTTGATATTGTATATTGAATAGAATTTGTAGCCTTATGTGGTTGCCTTTTCTCATGTGGCATAATGTTTTCAAAGTTCATCCACGTTGCATCAGGCATCTGTACTTTATTTCTCTGTGTGACCGAATATTCCATTGTACGATGTGTGTGTGTGTGTGTGTGTGTGTGTGTGTGTGTGTGTGTGTGTGTGTGTATTCATCCACTTGTCAATTAACATTTGGCTATTTCCACCTTTTAGCTATTAGGAATAATGCTGCATCAGTTTTGGTAGTTTGTGTCTTTCTAGGAGTGTCTTTCATGTGCAAAGTTTTCTGTAGATGTATGCTTATATATTTTCATTTATGTGCATGAATCTTGGAATTCATGAAGGTCATGAAGTAACATCCAGTTTGAAGCATGGTTAGAAGATCTTGAGAAACTACCAAACTGGTTTGCAATGTGGCTGTACCATTTTATAATCCCATCAACAGTGTATGAGGATTCCTGTAACTCTGCCTGCTTATTATTATCTGTGTTTCCGATTGTGGCCATCCCAGTGGGAGTGAAGTGGTATTTCATTATGGTGTTGGTCTGCGTTTTCCTAATTACTAATGATGCTGAGCACCCTTTCATGTGTTTTGGTCACCTGTATATCTTCTTTGGACAAAAGCCCATTAAAATCATTTGCCTGTTTAAAAAATTGGATTATTTTTGTTGTTGTTGTTGAGTTGTAAGTGTTCTTTATACATTTCTGAATGCCAGACCCTTATGAGATACATTATTTGCAAATATTTTCTCAGGTTATATAGGTTGCATTTTCACTTTCTTGATAACGTCCTTTGATGTACAAATTATTTTAAGTTTTAATTAGGTTTGACATCTACCTTTTCTTGGTGTTACCTATACTATTGTTCTTATTTTACTTGTACTTTTGATGGTATAGCTAAGAAACCATTGCCTAATCCAAGGTCACAAAGCTTTGTGCGTATATTTTCTTCTAAGAATTTATAGCTTCAGCTACCATATTTATGTTTTGATCCATTTTGATTTGATATTTGTATATGGTATAAGATAATTTTAGAATCAGATTTTCAATTTCTGCAAATAAGTCATCTGGGATCTTGAAAGGGACCATGTTGAATGTATAGATCAATTTGATAAGTATTTCTGCCTTAACAATATTAATTCTTCCAATTCATGAAAATAACATGTCTCTCTTATCATGCATACACAGTAATAACTATTTCAGGTCCTCTCTTTTTTAGTTTTCTCTTTACTTTCTCCTCTTTTAATGTTTAACTGCATAATTGTCTCAGTTTCGGGTCATGCAGAAGAGGTAATATTAAGCATTCCCTGAATTCTGTCTTATTGTTCCTCTTCCTGAACACACAGCAACAGGAATACTGTATTCCCAGTCTCTCTTGCACTTAGATCAGGGCCATGTGACTAGTCCTGGCCAATAGGCTATAAATAAAACAGAGGTTTTTTACTTTTAGGCCAGTGGGGAAAAAGTCCTCTCCATTTTCTCTTCCATTATTTCAGGGACTGTTGAGATCGTCTGGCAAAATGGCAGAGTTACAAGATGGTGCCATTCTAGCTCTCCGACTCAACGGCTAGGGAACAACCGCTGGAAGAAGCGCTCCCGGACTTCCTCAGACTTCGCGGCAGTTATCACTGAGATTCTGAGTCAATCTGTGACCAGATCAGCCCTGACTGTATCCTGACTAACACAGAGGAGTGTCCACTTGCTCCCCATTCTTACCAGCCTTCAGCTATTTTGCTTTCTTCTTTCGTCTTTTCCTAGAGGATATGCTAATCCTATAGCCAATAGCTAGGTAGCAAGTCCCACATCTGGCGACTGACAGATGTGAGAGT
Organism: Panthera tigris; assembly: GCF_018350195.1. Lineage (NCBI taxonomy): Eukaryota > Metazoa > Chordata > Mammalia > Carnivora > Felidae > Panthera > Panthera tigris. Next base: position 10,354,351 of record NC_056664.1, read on the forward strand.
TAAAACATATGAGGGAAGAAGGAGACAAAGTTTCATCTGGAAGTAATACCTGAGGTAGCTCAAGAGTCTCACCAAAGCTGATCCCCTCCGTGCTTCACTGTATAGTAAAAGACCGGTCTTTTGTAGCTTGGTTTTTCCAATGATTTCCTATGGACTTTAAAAAAATTCTTTCAGTGATTAATTTATCAAAATAAGTTTAAACTGATGCCATGACCATTTTCAGTGATGATGTATATTCCACTAAAAACTAAATCCGGCCACATGGGAACAAACAGAGATGAAAGCAATAAATGATTTAAAATGGAAATCATTAGTCGTAAGTATTTAAACAGCCTCTCTACAGACATGGAAAGGAAAGTACAAAGAAATGAAGGCAAAAGTATGTAGGTGAAAGAGGAAAAGGTGAAACTAATTTGAATAAATGTTTCTTCCTCCTTGGATAAATGTTATTTAAAAATAGCAGCTAGTAATGTTGATGTGAATTTAGTGACAAAAAAAGCAACTGGGGTAAATGAAAATAATTGTAGGACTGCAGAGGTTTTTTTTTTTCTTTTTTCTTTTTAATTTTTTTAATGTTTATTTATTTTTGAGAGAGGGAGAAAGACAGAGCACGAGCTGGGGAGGGGCAGAGAGAGGGAGACACAGAATCTGAAGCAGGCTCTAGGCTCCGAGCTGTCAGCACACAGCCTGACATGGGGCTCAAACTCACAAACCGTGAGATCGTGACCTAAGCTGACACTTAAGCCGGACACTTAACCGACTGAGCCACTCAGGTGACCCCCTGAGTTTTTTCATTGTAAGAGGTAATGCATACTAAAAGACCCCTCTAAGTTTAAGAAAAAAATATTAAAACCATCAATAAATTGCAGTCAGCATGGACTTATTTAATTTACATATTTTAATTTTAGTCATCATCATCAATTAACTCCTTCTGTGAAAGATGAGGTAATTAGTAACCTCTATGCCTCCTTTCTTCAGTTTATTGCTTTTATAATATTTAATTTTTAATGGCTTATAATATATCTGGTATAATAATATTTACCCAGCTTATCTTACAGTCGTATTTAAGTGAATTAAGATTTGAACCCCTGTCCTGTTATTGTGGCTTCTTAATTTCTGTATTTTTTAATTTTAAGTCACCTCTTCATTGGTTGCATTTTCCTCAAATAGGTTTTTTACAAAAAAGTTCTGTTGCTCCCGAGTTTCATTGAATCTATTATTTCACCTATGGAAATGCCTTTTTGTTGTGTCTATACGTAAAGAATAAATTGACTGGATGCAATGGAGATTTTGGTACATTGTTTTAGAAACTGAGTTTCTATTGTGGGACCAGACTCTTCCCTACATATGTATGCTACTTGCTTTTTCTTCCCAGAAACTTAAAGGATGCTTTACTTAGTAACTTAACTAAATGTGGTTTTATATCACGAGCTCTGTATCAGTTTTTCTTAGTACATGATGTGCTCTATGAACTGGAAGATTCAGTCATTTATTTACTTTAGGTAAACTTTCCTATATTATATCTCTGATTATTTTCTGTCCTCTTTGCTAGAGTCTTTACTTCAGCAATATTAATCACCCTGTGGTACACGGACTACAGTTTCTGTATGTATTGCCTTCCTAAGTATGTATTTTAAGCTTGCTGTCTCTTTAGTTTTATTCTGTATAAATAAAGCCTTATTTACATGATTTTTTTTTTTTTTTTTTTTTTTTTTTTTTTTTTTGCTTTTTGCCCCTTCTAGTTTGTCTAATTTATCTGTACTGGTTCTGTTATCTTGTGTTTTTTTTTTTTTTCTTTTTTCCTATAATACCTCCTTTCTTCTCCTTCTGATCTTTTATTACATCATTGTGCTTTTCTTGGATTACTGAATCCGTGTCCTTACGGGATTACTCAAGAGATAAAGACACGAGCCACAAATCTGCCTTGGTTTCTTAAATATTCTTTCAACTGGATCATCTGTGTTATCTTTTAAAATCAATGCCTTTCTCCACCTACATATTTTTATTTTTATTATTCTTTTGGCTGTTATGTATTTTCATGGTTCTGAAGCCATTTATTTTCTTCCTCCACCTTTGTTCAGGTATTCTTTTTTCTCTGAAATAGTTTGTGTGATTTCTCCTTGATATCATCCCTACCTTCTCTGGAATCATCTGAGCGAGCAGCATGGTGTGGAGAAGGGGGGAGCATGGCTGAGCCCAGCTGCAGGCTGAGCTGAGGTCCCTGGTTTGTTCTTATTGCCGAGACACCGGCAGATGTCCTTTATTAGACTCCATTCCACCCAGCTTGGCAGGCATTCAACTCTTCTGGGCTTTGGCTCACTCCCCCGACTTAGCACTCCATGCTGGAGCAGGACAATCTGGAACCCTTCCTGCTTCTGTCCAGATGGGGTTTTCAGAGCACTCACACAAGCTTTTATCTTGCTTTTCCCAGGGATATCTACCCATCCCTTTAGCCCACTCCTTTTTAAGTTAGAGAGTATGAAGAGGTTTCAAGATTTCTGAAGTTTCCTATACCCTCTGTGCTGCTGACATGGGAGCGAGATGGAAGTCTGTCAGGGCGCCTGGCGGCTCAGTCAGGTGAGCATCTGACTCTTGATTTTGGCTCAGGTCATGATCTCATGTTCATGAGTTCGAGCCCCACATCGGACTCTGAGTTGACAGTGAGGAGCCTGCTTGGGATTCTCTCTCTCCCTCTCTCTCCACCCCTCCCTTGATCATTCTCTCTCATGCCCTCCCCACCCCCTTAAACTAAACAAATGAACATTTAGGAAAAAAAGAAAAAAGATTGGGAATCCTGTCAACCTGGCCATTAGACCAGAATCTTCTGTCCTTTCACTGGTCACAACTTGTTGAAGTCTACAATTATTCCGTATTTCTTTCTCATGCTGGAAAACTTCTTGCAGCGTTGATCTGCTTTTGCTTTTGTTTATTGTAGGAGGGAGATTCTGCACCACAATTTTATGGTGCCGCCATTACTCATAATCAGTTATATTCAACTGTATTTGTGAGAGATGCATCTTAAGAAACCTGAGCCAAAATACTAACGTATTAAAATAAGTAGGTATGTGAGCTCAACAGCCTGGATTATCCTAAATATTAAAACATATCAGCCCTGAATGTTCACTTTATGTAAGATACTGGACTTGGTGGGTGAGAAACAAATGTAAATAAATAGGGACAGGGGTATGGAAAGAGAAGCCAATACCCTTCTGGTCATTCTACAAGGAAACATTAAGTACTCTTGTATCATATGAAGAGGTCAGTGAGGATGAGTATTAATCTGGCAGCAGATTAGAGGTTGAATCTTGAGATAGTGGGAAAATGCCACAGCAGGTGTCATGAGATGAGCTCTTATTCAAGCTTCTCCACACCACCCAGATGTGTGAGGTCAAGTGAGTCATTTGACCCCACCCCTGTTGGCCCCATCGCTCTCTCTGTAAAATAAAGGTGAGGAACTTGCACTCAATAGCACGACTCTGTATATTGTGATGAAGAAAACATGGGAAAATTGAAGACTCCTTAGTATGGAGTAATAATTTTTGCACAAATTAATGAAGAATGCATTAGGGTGATTGGAGAACTGATAGAAAATATGTTTTTAATTCAAGGGAATTTGCAGAGGTGGGAATCAAAAAGTAGGAGACATTGCATTTCAAGATGATTCCAAGTTTCTGATTTTGTATGAGGGAAGGAGGGAGATGACTTTCAGAAGTATGGAAATCAGGCTCAGGAGCTATTTTTAAAAATGAGATCATTATATCAACATGGGATATGGGAGGTTAAGGTAGTGATGCCTACATACAGTGATGATAAATTGGCAGTTAGAAATGCAAACCTGACACTTACAAAAAAATGTAAGAAATAAGACTCAAGTTTATAAAAGTGACTGTGGAACTCTACAAGTGGCACACGCTTTGTGTGTGTGTCTGTGTGTGTGTGCATGGGTGTGTGTGTGTGTGTGTGTGTGTGTGTGTGTGTGTTTAGAGGGAAAAATAGAAAATGCAGCACTAAGTCAACTCTCACAGGAGTATTTATTAGGAGGTAAGATGAACCACGCAAAATATAAGCAGCAGAGAAATAACTTCCTCATGCATTAAACAAATATTTGCAGGCACTTACCGGAAAACACTGAGCTAGTACTTTAGGAGGCAAACCTAAATTCTACCTTCAAATGTGACAGAGATAGGACAAGTGGTTTTTTTTATTATTATGATTTTGGTTAATTATGTACATCTATTAAGAGAGCTTCAGGTAAATACCTTGAGAACTCTGAGAGAGAAGATACTGCTTTCTACTGGGGGACACATGAGAATATTACTGTATATAGCAAGTAGCATTTGGACCATAAAGGTAGGTAACATTTTCCAATGGAGAGAATGCTGTCATGGCACTTTGGCAGATGGAATAATTAATATTAGCTGTGGTCCTATATTAGTGGGGACTCTAAGGCATAATCTGATGGGGCTCTGGAAAGGCTTTTAGTGACTATTTATAGGGACTATTTATAGAAGAGCTAGCAGGCTTAAGGGATGAACAGAGATGTTGAGGGGCCCAGGGACACACAATAGTGAGAGATCACACCTTACAGGCTCCCAGCTAAGGAATGAATAAGTCATGGGAATAAAAGGCACAGCAGAAGGAATGCAGTCAATGATATTGTAATAGCCATGAAGTGGGGCAGGTGGTAGCTATGCTTATGGTGAGCACAGCATAATGTATAAACTGATAAACTGATGTTGCAAAGCCGAAACTAATGTGACACTGTGTGTCAACTACACTCAGAAAGAAATAAGAGGGAAAAAAGAGTATTCTAGGAGTCACAGAAGATGAGCCATGGAGGAAGGATCACCTGACAGAGCTGTAGTCGTGGAAGAACGCAACCATGGCAAGAGCCATGGCATTCAAGGAGGAGGACACAGGAGGAAAAGCCCCCCAACCTGCTCCCTCCCACCCGTGACACCCATCAGCTGGTCCCAACAAGAGGCAAGGGAGCAAGGGCGCTAGGTGACACCTCCAGGGACAACTCCCTGGAGCACAGCTCAAGGTAGAAAATGGATTGGGGCGGCAGCCAAATGAAAGATAACCACCACAGCCACTGAATTGGGAGAGAATAAAGTGTGAATACAATTTGAAAAAATATATGATTCATTTTGACTGGAATAACTGCTATTTGAGAATGACAAGCCAGAAGTGTGCTTGATAAAAGTAAGGGGTTGTTGAAATTCATGAGAATAGTTACAAGCAAGAAGGGGGGATGGTCTTGTGGACCTGGTGCCTATCCCATCAAGAAAGTTTGGTGCCTTTCCCGGAAACCAGCAGATGACAGCCACAAGGATAGTGAGAAATGGCATTTGAAAAAAAGATGTACCACAAAAGGTAAGTTAGTTTTGGAAATATTTACTGTAACAGCAGCCAAGAAGAGGCAGTATGAAGAGAGGGTTCTCTGGTTCCTTCTTTTCACTTAAGGCGAACAGCAAGGATGCCACATATTTCTTTGGACAAGGGTACCCACTGTCTTTAGAGACATTCTGGGATCAGGAGGGACAGGTTACTTTCAGGTTTAAATAATCTTGGGGAAATTAGTGAAGAAAAAATGAAGGGCAGTTCACAATACACCTTGGAGCGCCTACGAAACATTTGTGGGATTAGCAGAAAGGAAGGAAGTGGTGAAGTGGAGAGAGGTGGGTCAGAGCTAAACAGGAAGGAGAGAGTAAGGATGGCAGAGGATGACATTGTGAGCCTAGGTGGTGATTTGCAACAGCAGGATGAGAGAGGCAGCTTGTTGGAAGGTTTGGCAAACATACATTAATCCTGTGAATGTTGTATGGATAGGAAAACCAAGCGAGAAACCTTATTAGGTCTACACTTTTAAAAGAAATGTAGGTGGTGGATCTCAGAGGAGGGTCCCGCCTACACCACAGAGCCCATTGTTAACCATTTACCAGAATAATACTAATTTACTTCAAAGACTCCATTGGGGAATTCACCGTTGCATTAAGCAATGAAGATGGTGTCCTGTTTGGACATTTTTACGAGAGGGGGAGGGGCTGCCCACCACGGGTGAGTGTGCACTGAGCAGGTACAGGTGTGCTTTTCCCTAAAGGACTGAAGTGAACGGCTGCTCATTGGTCAGAACTGTCTATTGATCAGCCTGAGAGAATTTGTGATGATACAACCTAGAAGAAGCTGAGCAAATAAAGATAAATCATCAACAATTCACAAGGCATGCGGAATTCAGTGAATCGAAGATTAACCCATTCCTTTGACCTGAACAGTGGTTGATTTAGCTTCAGTGAGCCTTACAAGTCAAAGCTGGTGCCTTCTTCCTGTTTGTGCCCACTGCTAGCAGAATTGGGCACCTCCCACCTGAATCTGCCATAGTCACCTGTGCTTCTTTAGGAATCCAGGATTTCTTCCCACTGCATCCTAAGCTACCGCTAGACATTTCCAGCAATTGTGTCTGTGTTTTCCCATTCGTGGAGGAAATAAATACAATCCATGCCCGTATGTTTTCCCACCTTCTGATGCTTCATATTGAGCTTAGAGGGCTCAAATAAACTCTACTCCTGAATAAAAAGTGTGTTCCAGGAATATGCTGCTGAGTGAGAAAAGAGAGTTCTCAATTTTGTCTTTCTTGTAACTTTCTGGATGCTTCCCCCAACTTTTCCCCTTAACTTCCTTTTTAATTTTTTTTTTCTAGCTGGCATGTTTTCCATACCAGTCTTAATACAGTTTCTCAGGGATTAGAAATGCATAAGAAGCTTCACAAATAGAGATTTACTTACTTACCTATATTGCTGACATAGCAGAGTCATCCATCATTCATTGAAAAATATTCGTTAGTCACTAACAATGTGATAGACACTGTTCAAGGCATCTTATGTCATGCAAAGCAAAGGCTCACAAGGTACAAGTTGAAACAAAGATGCAATCACTAGGCATGTTTGGGTTTGAATTAAATGGCTTTGTATTTGTAACTGTATTTACATGAACATCCTTGAGTTTTAACTATGTGAATGCCTTTTACTTTCTTTATTATTTTAATATTTTTAGTCTTATATCTTGGAAGTATTTAGTTTCCATAATGGAAGCAACTCAGTTTAGTCTTACTGTAGGAAATATACTGAGATTTCTAGCAAGGCACATGTGGGATAGTGCTGTGGATTTCTTCATGTTCATGGTCAGCCATGTTCATGGGAGGGGTAATCTAAGTATCACTGAGGGATACCTATAGATCTTAGTGAACAAAAATGTCACCTCAATAGGTCTGTCACCAGGGCTGACATCCCTACCATTGGTCACTTATTTTTCTAACATAATAAAAACCTTTGTTAAAATACAGATAATATTAGCCACTTATAAAATCTCAGTTTCTTAAGGAAAGTCCTAACAGAGACCTGGGTGACATTGTCAAATCACATACATGTTCTCCAGAAAAGAGGGGTTTAGGAAATGGGTGTAGGTTTTGTAGAGGAGAATCCACAGAGCAGGCCAGGAGGTAGCATGAGCATACGCTGTGGGGGACAGACTCACTGAGAAACAGGGGTATCACCAGAATACAAGACCCACCGCAATTAGCAGAGACCAAATATAATACTGGCTAGGTAGAGATGATGATTTCTTTTGCATTGAATGGCAAAAGGGAGTTGACCGGGGCCAGTACTGTGGGGTGGCTTCATGAGGCCAGCTAGAGACCCAGGCCCCTTCCATCTTGTTGCTCCCCAGGCCTGGGGTGTTTCCATCCCCCAAAGTCTCACTTTAATTGCTAAGAGTTCCTAAGTGTTAATACACATACGCTTTCATACAAGTCTGCTCTACTGAGCATCTCCACGGATGCTCTACCTGGTAACTACAACATCCTTGTTGTGCCTGCCACAAATCTAGCGGGTTTTAATACTGCCGTTCACGGATTCCCATGTTCTTCACAACCCACTGGTGGTTTGTTTTGCTAAATCTGCAGAGTTATCTGTGGCTAGGTGGAAGGAGGAATGCTTTGTTTCCCCTCTGGTTACACTCTGGTCTAAAGTTCCTAAAATAAAATTTCTTATGCCCCATTGTTCGGTAAATCTTTTAGGAAAAAAAAATTCATTTCAGCTTTAAGATACAATCTCTGCTCTCCATTGTCCTAGATGTACATCCAGGGGGAGCTAGGTTGTAGGATACATCTAGGAGACCACAATCATGCTGTATTCAGGATCACTTCCCTCTTATAACCAATGCTTTATTATAAAAAGCCTTTACTATTATAAAGGACCAATCTTCCTTCACACAGGAACCTTTATTTTCATTTCCCTTTCTAAAGACCTTTCTGGTAGACCTGCCTTACCAGGTCAGCAGATATGCTCAATTACTCATTTAAAGTGGGGTTTAAGTAGGCATAGCTTTGATACAGTATATATGTTGAGGTAACACTTTGAAAATCATGACACGTGAGATGGAACAATGAATTTCTTCACTGGGAACCCTCCATAGCATAAGGCATATTATTCAATATACTGAAAGTATCTGAAATTGCAACATTTGTATTCTTCAGAAAAGTAATCTATTGGGGTGCAGGATCCCACTTGAACAGTGGATCTGATTGAAAGTTCTCTTACCCATTCTAAAGTGGATTTAGTCTACCATGTAAATGTCAGTGACAATGAATTTTGAAACAACAAAAAATAGAGCTTTTATGATCCAGCAACTGTGTTCATTGGTATTTACCCAAATGAGTTGAAAACATGTCCAAACAAAAACCTACACATGGATATTTATAGTTGCTTTATTCATAATCTCCAAAACTTGGAAGCAACCAAGATGTCCTTTAGCAGATGAATGGATACATAAACTGTGGTATATCCAAACAATGGAATATTACTCAGCATTAAAAAGAAATGAGCTCCTGAGACATGGAAAGACATAGAGGAATCTTAAATGCATGTTAAGAAGCAAAAGAAGCCATACGCTGTATTATTCCAACTACATGACATTCTGGAAAAGGCAAAACTATGGATATAGTTCAGTAGTTTCCAGGAGTTATAGGGAGGGAGGAATGAATATGTGTCACACAGAGGGTTTTTAGGATGGTAAAATTCTTCTGCATGGAACTATAATGGCAGATACATGTCATTATACAAGTGTCAAAATCCATAGAATGTACAACCAGTGAACCTTAATGTAAACTGTGGAATTTGAGTGACAATAATATGTCAATGTAGGTTCACCAGTTGTAAAGAAAATTGGATTATTTGGGTGCAGGATATTGATAGTGGGGGAGGTTACACATGCATGGTGGGAGGTAAATAGCAACTGTCTGTACTTTCTGCTCAATTTTGTTGTAAATCTAAAACTACTTAAAAATAAAGACTACTTAAAAGGGGTGGGGAGGCCCAGAACTTCCTGAAACAAATGTTAATATCTTCAGTGCAATCCAGAGATCATCAACATAAATGCTACCCTACGGTCCACCTGCGCATATTTTTATTTCTAAATTCATGAACCCCAATATTTTGTCAATAATAAGCTATATGATTATATAGTAAAAAGAAATTATAAACTGTTCTTAATTTAGAGAAAATGAAAAAAGCTTGTCACCCTTCTTCCTTTGAAACTCGATGAACATATCCCATATGTTTCAAACCTGAGACACTAAATACTACTAACAATCTGGATGGGATCCATATCACAGTTCCTTCCCCTTAGGGAATACAGGGGAGACAGATGCCCAAAGTTGGGATGTGCCAATGTAGGCCAGCTACTTGGAATGTATTACATCATTGTAATCTCTATAACAACTTTTAAACCCGTAGTGTTTTCCCCATTTTTTTAATAATTTGCACGAGTCAGGGTCAGGACTTAGTCTTAAAAAAATTTTTTTTTGGACTACCTAATTCTCCAGGTACCCAAATCCCCCAATTGGAGAAAGGAGCACCAGTTTTCCCAGTATATTTGCTTAGAATTATGAGAAAATTTAGCAACTGGGCCAGAGGCCTTGAAAAGGAGAAAACACTAGAACAATGGAGAAATGGTCCTATGAACCAGTAGGAACTACTATAGAGCAGACAGAACTGGACTTGAAGAAGAATCCTTAGGAAGGAGGGCAGCATTACAGATCCAAGCTAGGGTAAGAAATACAGCCATTTTTCTTACTCTGGAAGGGAAGGTAGGAGGAGGATAAGAAAGGGATGTGGCTACAGATATTAAAATATATATATATGAAGGTAAAGATGGACCAGAAGTAGAGGCACCCACCAACAGCAGACCAGTGGCAGAGAGTGGGAGGCAGTGGTGATGGGAGCCATAAGTTGGAGGCTGGAAGGGATTTGACATACAACACTTTATTGACTTCAAGTGTTCAAGATAGTCATTCAGTGTTTGTTATATATTATGAAGCGATCACCACAATAGATCTAGTTACCATCTGTCACCGTACAAAGTTATTACAATATTATTGACTATACTCTCTGTGTTGTACATTACATCCCCATGACTTACTTATTTTAGAAGTGGAAGTTTCTGGGGCGCCTGGGTGGCTCAGTCAGTCAAGGGTCTGACTCTTGATCCCAGCTCAGGTCTTGATCTCTTTGTGAAACTGAGTCCCACGTCAGGGGTAGGGGCTGCACTGACAGCATGGAACCTGCTTGGGATATTCTCTCTCTCTCTCTCTCTCTCTCTCTCTCTCTCTCTCTGCCCCTCCCCTGCTCATGCTCTCACTCTCTCAGACTAAATAAACTGTTTGCTAAACAAAGAACTAGTTATACTTCTTTGGTCATCCCTCTACCCCCACTTCCTCTGAAAACCACCAACCTGTTCCATTTTCTGAGTCTGTTTCTGTGTTGTTTAGTTTGTTCGTTTCTTTTCTTTTTTTTTTTTAGATTCCACATATACGCATTTATGCAGTATTTATCTTTTTCTGTCTGACTAACGTCACTTAACATAATACCCTCTAGTTTCACCTATGTTGTCATAAATGGCAAGATTTCATTCTTTTTCATGGTGGATTAGTATTCATTATTAATGGGAAAAATCATTTTCTATTTTTTACTTATTAATTTTTTAATGTTTATTTATTTTTGAGAGAGAGAGAGGCAGGGCATAAGCAGGGGAGAGGCAGAGAGAGAGGGAGACACAGAATCTGAAGCAGGCTCCAGGCTCTGAGCTGTCAGCACAGAGCTTGATATGGGGTTTGAACCTATGAACCGTGAGATCATGACATTAGCCGAAGTCGAACCCTTAACCGACTGAGCCACCCAGGCGCCCCTTCAATTTTTTATTTTTAACCTCTGAATCCTAGCTCCAGCCAACTTGAGATTGACCTCACATTCATGGGAAATAGCATCATTAAAGCAGCAACTCTACTAAGCTTGCCTCTCAGTCTTTGAATCTGAGCTATTGGGATGGTCCTGTCATCAGAAACCAAGTCACTTGCTCAATGCCAAGGTCAGGATCTTTCCTTTATGGCACGTAAATGCCATAGAGTAGGAAGATTAAATAATAATTATTTCCAGTAATGGCTGGTGAGCTCAGACCCAATGAGTATCTGCCTTCTTTTGGCTCCCCTTCTCCCCTTCGTTCAGCTGATTATACATGTTTCCAGCATCCATGTCTGTCCTCTATTCTAGTGACGAGTGTGTCCCCAAGGCTGCAGTGTTGCTTAAGCCTAGCTGCCCATTTCGACTCACCCGAGCAGCTTTTAGAAACAAAAAGCCTCAGCTCCATCCTAGAAAAATGGAACCAATACCTCTGGGGCAAGGAGAACCCGGTAGGCTTCAAACAGTCTCCAGGGGATTCTCACATGCAGCCAGGCTTCGGAAATACTGAGATAGAGTATCTTTCTCTCTGAACCACTCATGAAATAAAACAAAAGATTGGATGTTATTTATCAAATTCTCAAGCAGCTTTCTGATTCTTACATGTGAGATAGGACCTTTGCTGTGAGATAATTTGTAGTCAATAAAACTACCTACAAAATGTTTTGAAGATTGGGACTTCCTGTTCTTAGCACAAAGAACAGCATATGCCAGTATCAGAGTACCAACAGGAATTTGGATTTAAACAGATCTGGCATTTTTCCTTTATATCTTTGTGTGTGTGTGTGTGTGTGTGTGTGTGCGCGTGCGTGTGTGTCAATTCATTATTATTTTCTCCAAGAGAAACAGCAAGACAGGAGGATCTTCTTCGGGTAAATCACTTGAATGTAAACAGTAATAGCTCTATTCTACCCAATCCAGATACACAACGAGAGTCTGCTGAACAGAGAAATAAAATATATCAAATTCCCAAGAATGGCTTTGAAATATCGAACCTTTAAAATAAGTCCATGTTATAGAAGATCACCGTTATATCTGAGGTGTGACTTAACAACAACAGAGGCCACGGGATCCTGAAAAGTGCTCCAGCGGTCGACTTTAATACAACAACAAACAAACAAACAGACAAAAACCTGCAAAGGATTTCTTGCTGCCAGAAACGTGAGATCTTGTTAAAAATTAAAAATTCTTAGTTTTCGGAAGGGAGATATTTCCCAGGATTCTCTGTCTTAGAATTATAGTATCTGTTAATTGAACAAGCGTAAAAGGAACATTAAATGTCAGTATTTGATGGCACAAGCCAGGATGTTTCCTTACATATTGCCTATGTCTCTCTCCACTAGGCACCTGACCTTCAGTATTTTCCACCTGCACGCAGCTTGTAGACTGCCTTTGGTGTTGACTTTCCTCTGTCTAGTGTTTGCAAGAAATTTCCACCATTCTTAGGTCACTTGGTGGAGTTTTGCACAATCTGTATTTTCAATTTTTATTCACATAGACAATGTACCCACGATAGGAAAAAATCCTGAAATCTCACCTCCTTTAATGATTTAAAACATTAAGTTCTGCAGTTGATTCAACATGTTCCCAAGACTCCAGCGGTCATTCTCCACCAGGAGCTCTTTTATACCCTTGCCCCTGTCCTTCTTCTCTAAAAACTATATCCCCTTATTTGTTGAAAAAGGCAGGGCAACCAGACATGTCTATATCAAAGAAAGACTTTCAGACTTATGAATTACAGGCTCCATTATGGTTGGTTTCACAAAGACCCTGTGCCAGATCTAAAAATATTTGCAGAAACTTGGTCCTTGTGAAATGGTAGACAGAGGAATAGCAAACTCCAAGAGATATAAATATATTGGTGGATGATTGCATGCTAGAAAATGAAATCAAACTATTATAATAAATAAGAATAAATGAATAAAATGAAAGAATAAATGCAAGAAATGTATTATATATGTACAGCAGACATTAAAAAACGTTTAATAAAGGATGAAGAAATCACAAACCCGCCATATGGATTTGGTAAACAAACAGACCTGGGTTCGAGTCTAGGTTCTATATTTCCTTGTTGCACAATACATCAGCAATTTGCAAAATATCTCCAAATCTTAGGCTCTCATATGTAGCATGGCCATAGTATTACCTACTTCACAGTTTGCTGGGAGGGCCTAGATGCACAAGGGAGGGTTAGATGTACCTAACGTGACATCTGCAATATATGAGAGAAGGGATATAATAAATGTTAATTGCCACCCCTTTCCCCTCAGTCCTTAGAAATATAAATGAAAAAGTCATATCACCACCCAGGACTTCAGAGTAGCTGAATTCTGAGGCCAGATCTTAATAGTTCATTTTATTATTCTCTTAGACCCTGAAAAAGTACAGGGAGAAGCCATTTCTTTGAGTCTGAAAAGTAAAGTAAGACCCCAGTAAGGAAAGCCTGGGTGTGTAATCTGGTGTCGCTGGATTGCTTTTATCTGGGATCATGATAACCTATTGAAGGTGTGCTTCAGCAGCCTTGAGAGTGGATAGCAGCAAAGTGCAATTCACTGTGCAAAAGCAGTATGAGACAATGCACCTTTCAAAAATGTTCTGAAATCCTGATCACGGCGGTGTCACGGAGATTAATGGTAAATTATAAAATAAGTACATGATAGCAGTGCATTTTTAAATGAAAGTGGGGGAGTGTGAAAACATAATAGGCATCTTCTTTCTGAATTTCTTATTGCTATGTCTTTAGTGAAAGAAGAGACATAATCAAAAGTAGATTAGGAGCACAGCCCAGAAGTTGCTCAGGATAATGTGCCTTTAAAGGGTGAAGGTCATGTCACCTTCTCCCTTTTCGCTTCTATTACACTCATGAAGACAAAGATAAGCATGTTTCTATTTAATAGAGTAGCCACAAAATCAATACAGAGAAATTGTTAATACATAGTGTAAATGCCACTTGAAGCAAATACCCTCCAGGAAAAGAGACTTTCAGAACAAGAATGTTCCGGGCTTCAGAAACAATGTTGTCTAACCGTATCATTTTACAGCTAAGGAGAAGGAAGCCCAGAGAAGTAAAGCAGACATGGTGGCTACTTTCAAAGCCTGGACTTGAACTTAGGACCTATGACAACATAGCGGTTCTCTTGACATCATGCATCCCATTGGATCTAAGAGTGTAAGCTGGAAACATTTAACTATAGCTACAATTTCCACTCTATAACAGGATCCATAAAAAGTCACAAAAAATAAATAAAAGGCAAATTTTACCAATGAAAATGCCTTTTTTCTAATTTAAACTTTTATAATCTATAATTCTGCTCATTGCAGAGAATAGAGAAAGAGACAGATCGGTTTTGCACTTGAGGTTTAAGTGGAAGTGTTTTGATGTAAACAAATTATTTTATTTTCTGATTAGGTTTCTAACATCTGGCAACCATATCCATTTCTCTAAAAGAATGGCCCCTGACTTCTACAACCTGGGGAGCAGGAACTATAATGCATCACAGTCTCCCTTCCTTCTTGCCCAACTCCCATTAAAATCTGTCTTCTTAAAACAAGAGCCCTGGCAAAGTCTTGCCCAAACCTGAAAAAAAAAAAAAAAAAAAAAAAAAAAAAAACTTTATACTAACTTGTAGGGAAAAACAAGGCCAAATAACATAAACAGCAGAGATGAGAGCTCTTGTGCTTTTTCTGGCCGCTCAGTCAAGATCTTGATGCCTGGTGATGAATAGATTGCATGTGTGCAGCAAGAGATAAAAATGATCTCTGTTGGCCCTTTCCCAGCCACAGATGTCATGGCCTTGACCTTAAATATCTTATTCCAGCCCCAGTTTGCTGAAATGCTCCAAGACAAAACACCCTGTATCACTCTGCCTTGGTGTGGCGAGAGGCTCCCAGGGCCTGGGAACGTGCTCATATTCGGTGATGCCTTCCTGCGTCACTAAATTAATCAGATGGATCCAGCTTGAAAAGACAATAAAGGCTGGACAAAAGCCGAGAGGGCAAACAGATGGGTAATAATCTCCTCTTTTATCATTCGTGCCTATGGAGAATTATTCAGCAGAATTGAATTCTCTGATGAACAGAGCCCAGGACAGCTTGATGCAGTTAAAATTATGGGACTCTTCCTTTGTGTTTGTTTCAATGCTCTGGGAGAAATGGTAAGATGATATTCTTATTCGTGAGAGTAGAGAATGTTTGCAGAATAAAAAGGGATCCACTGGTGTTTGGTGGTGATCAATAGTGTGATCCCAGTGAGTGGGAGCTCCGTTCAGCCAGGCTCCCTTTATCATGGATCAAGATATATACAAGACATCTGTCAACACCCTCTATAAGTTCCCAGGGCCTCCGATCTGCAATGGACAGGACTCGAGAAGCAGATGGGACATCTGCTATTCTAAATTGACACTGGAAATCAGAATCACCTAGAGAACTAGTGGATAATAACAACCACCCCCACCCCATTTCATAAGTTTTGAAATAAATCAGTAAACTATGATTGGGAAAGCCTCAACAGTGGACTTTAAGAAAAGGAAGTGCCCCCATATTCCAGGATGTGGAGGCTAGAAAGTAGGGAGGCATTTGCTGAAATGGGAAATGCATTGGTGACTTCCACACTTTATGTGCCATCCCACACCTTTAATCCCAGCCACATGGCTCCCAGAGGGATGCCAGTGGACAGCTGGGGTGAGGCATAATCTTGTGGGCAGCTTGCCAATACAAGGATTCCCTAGTCAACTGCCTATGCCCTCTTGCTGGAGTGGGTCTTATAATCATACTTTCCCCCGGAAACATAGCAGGAGTAGTCTTCTGGCTTAGGCTTAGAACTTGACCCAATATAGAAAGTCTTTCAGGTGAAATGAGTAACATATTTACCTGTGCTTTGGGTCTGCTGTTCAAGGGGGGCTTAAAAATAAGAATAATGGGGGAAATACACTATTTTATCATTTGCCTGAAAAAAGATACATATTTCACATCAAACATGTTTTGTTACAGAAAAAGAAAAACAATAATAACAGCTACTACTTACTGAGCTATTAAGTGTGTGTGTGTGTGTGTGTGTGTGTGTGTGTGTATCCACACATATATAACAGTATGTATGTGTATATACACAGTTAGAAGTTAAGTGACTTCGTTGAGATCGTACAAGTAGAAAACTTTGGGCCCCAGGACTGTCTGATTCCAAATCTCAAACTCTTTATATAAAACCAAACTACCTTATCTCTAGCACTTGGTTGCAATTGATTCTACACTGTCTTATCCCCTTAACTCCCTTTTCACACTTGCTTAGCTACACTGTAAGCTCATTGAGAGCAGAAGCCCCCTTCTGTATTTCTTTGTCTCCCCACAAAGTCAAATGGGAGTCTAGAGAGCAGTCTTTATTCCACAACCAGACTTCCCTGTGATGAATATCTGTTGTACACATCTGGTGATTATTTCACCATTATAAGAGACCTCAAATCCCCATTTCACCTGAAAAACAAAGTGGAAATAGTTGTGATCAGATTCTTAAGGGCCTCGTATGCCATATGTGGCAGAGACAGACAGTCCACATGAGTCCCCACCTTTCCTAGCCTTCCCTCCACCCCCCAGCCCCCGCCCATCAACTGCACTTAGAACACTGGTTTAGACTTGAGGGATGCACTGTGAACATAAATGACATGTGCCATCTGGGCCATGGCAATTGAGAATCCATTTCAATGAGAATCTTCTTCATTCTTTTCTCCCATCATGGTGACACAAGATGGCAACATCAAGGATAAACATATCCTAAATCTCTGAGTCATCAAATGGATGACAACTACTTTTTTCATACTTTTCTAGAGAAGGAAATATACTTGGGTATTTCTAAGCCACTGAGGTTTAGAAGTTTACATGTTACTGCTGCAAACCCTATCCTTGACTTTGTAATACACCAAACCATAGGATTTGGACTTTATATTAATGGCATTGGAACAATAAAAGCTTTTAACAGAGAACAACAGTTGGAAACATCTTACCTACCAAATTAGCTCCTTTGAAATCATTTCCTCATGGTTTCTCTCCTATCAGCATTTTCCAAGGTCATTTACTTTCATGCATTCATTCAACAGCTGATTGTTAATCATCTCATTTATCTACCAGTATGTGCTGGTGTGGGACATTCCGAGATGATGGCTTCGTCATTCATTAAATATAAAAATGAAGCATATTATGTGCCAGGCACTGTTCTGGTGCTTGTCAAACCTTTACTTACCTAACCCTCACAGCAGTGCTAGAAAGCACCGTTATTATCCTCATTTTACATATTGAAGAAACTGGAACACAGAGAGATGAAGTAACTTGCCCAAGGTCACAGAGCTGGT
Source organism: Panthera tigris (assembly GCF_018350195.1). Lineage (NCBI taxonomy): Eukaryota > Metazoa > Chordata > Mammalia > Carnivora > Felidae > Panthera > Panthera tigris. Next base: position 10,371,980 of record NC_056664.1, read on the forward strand.
AGTATGAAAAATGAGCCTTGAATCCAGGCAGTCCGGCTCCAGAACCTGGGCTTTCAATCACCAGGTTGTATTGATGACAGTGTTGCAGTTTAATTAAAGCAGAAAATGGAGTCCCAACAGACCAGGACGGCCATCTTGGTACTTCATGGACCTTACCGAAGCTAGTACTTCCTTTCTTCTAATTTATCACAAATACCACCTGGGGTTTAAGACCAGGAAGTTCTCAGGAAAACGCTAAGAGAACTAACAGGGAAGTGGCTCCATCTCACATTCCCTAAATATTTTCTTTACGTTCTTTTGAAGCCAACTGCTCATATCACATCTTTCTTTACTTAGCCATGCTCAAGCTTCATTCAGTTTGATATACCTGTAGCACTTAACTCATGACATAAATATGCGGGGTAAATGTCTGACAGATGATATAAATGAAAGAATAAGTAAACTAATTAATATAACCTAAACCATAGCTATAGTTATACCTGCTAAATGGGCAGGTAATAAATTATTTCTGCCTCGTTATAAATTTTGATTCTAGAACACTGCGGCAAGGGTCAAGACTTCATCTTATTGTTTCCACCTGTGGAGTGATCTCTTGCTGTTCTAGTTCTGATAAAATAATAGTAAAATAAGGACATTTACTGAGCACTGACTATGAGCTAAGCAGTGGCTATGGGCTAAACGTTTGTATCATGTCCACCTCACCCCAAATTCATATGTAAAAGTCCTGATCCCCAAAGTGATGGGAGTTCGGAACTTTGGAAGGTAATTAGGTCACTAGAGTGAAGACCTTTCTAACAAGATTAGTGCCCTTATCCCTTAAAGAAGGAACACAAGAGAGATGATCTCTCTCTCCAATATGTGAGGACACAGCGAGAAGGCATTCACCTGCAAAGCAGGAAGAGGGCCCTCAGCAGGAACCAAATCAGGCAGCACCTTGATTTTGGACTTCCCAGCCTTCAGAACTGTGAGAAATCAATGTTTGTTGGTTAAGCCACCCAGTCTCTGATATTTGTTAGAGCAATCTGAACTAAGACCACAGTCTTACAAGGCCTTTATCTATAATAACTTATTTGATCCTCATCATGGCTTAATGAGTCACATGCAGTCAATTCTCATTATTCGTGGTAGTTGTATTCTAGAACACTGAAGGGCCACCCCTAGGAGAAATAAAGGATGAGGTTCCTAGAAGACTCTGGTTCCAGTGTTTTCATCAACTGATCAATACATAACCTTGTTTTCTGTGTGTTTCTGTTAAAAGACATTTTATTTAATATGTAATTTTGATTCATTTATACTGAACTTATGGCCAGCACATAGACCAACTCATGCCTGAAAGAAGTTTATCTAATGCATATATTTTCTCTGTAAGGCACCTCACAGCCTTCTTGCACCAGAAAACACTAGATAGCATCTCACACTATGTTTAGGGGCAATTTTAAACAGTGCAATCATCAACGAGAGCACAAAATGTTAAACACATGTCACTAAATAGACTGTGAGCAGGATATTTTGTTTATAGTAGGAGAGCTGAAACAAGAAGGCAGAGCATTGCCCTGTTCAGTCTCAGCTGGGAACATGCCTGCTAGGCAACCCAAATGTTTTACCTTTCTTTCCATGTCAGCAATTAACCACAAGAGTGCCAGGAGTACGGATTCTGGAGTCGTAAATAAATGGTAGAATAGGCACATTCACAAATATGTAATCTTTGAACAATGAGTGTATGGACTGAGCATCTGTTTCCCCCACATTCATACGTCGAAGCTCTATCCCCCACAGCATGGCTGTGTTTGCGGATGGGGCCTCTAAGGAAGTAAATGAAGGTTAAATGAGGTCATAGGGGTAGGACCTTGATCTGATGGGATTAGTGCCCTTTTAAGTAGAGACACCGGAGACTTTGCCATGAGGAAAAGCCAAGGGGACAGGGTGAGAAGGCAGCCATCCACAAGCCAGGAGGAGGGCTCTTACCAGAAACTGAATCAACTAGAGCCTTGATCTTGGACTTCCGCCCTCTGGAACCATGAGAAAATAAGTTAAATTTCTGCTATGTAAGCCACACGGTCTATATTTTGTTACGGCCACCAGAGTAGACTAAAACAATGAGGGCCAACTGTTAAAACTCTGCTATAAGGCCGAAGAACCTCAGGCACGAAGATGCTATAACATGAATGTTCTATCTATGACTTAACGGACCAGGTTTCAAACCCAACCAGTCTGACTCTAGGTTATTTGCTTTAAGCGCTGGAACATGATACTGGATTACCTCCTCTGATGAGAACGCATGATCAGGCTGCCCTTGCCTGTCTACTCAACGGGGCTGTGGCATCAGCAGGCTGAGCTCTGAAACCTGGCTCTTCCCTTCCTGACTATGTTGCATCTGGCAGACTCCCTAATGGCTCAAAACTTGGAAAAGAGAAGAAAAGAGACATGACATCTTCTTTCCGAGCTTCTCACTTGGGGTCATGGACCATTCTGATTAATCTAAGGAAAGTTACAGATAAATTTCTCCAGAAAAAGTCACATGCGAAATGACACAGATACATTTGCATGAATTTGGGAGGAGCCTTTCGCCTATTGACAGTCATCCCACTGACACAGGAGGGACAGAACCGCTCCAACCCCTCTCTGTATGAAGGTGACCACAGCAAACGGATAATCTAGATCGGAAGGACGCGCATGAACACGAGGTTGCATTTCCGGTCATCGCAGAACTCCTTGTTATATTACACCCAGCTTATCTTCATGTCATAATCCCACACCTCATCTTCAGCCCCACATCCTTGCTGTTTGCAAGCCCTTCTCGCTAAGAATCCGGGGCAAAGCACAGCATGTACTTGTAAGGAAAGAAACGCGCGGCCTCTCGTCAGAGGGGCTTTGGTTTCGGAACCTTGGGAAGTGGGTGATGTTACCGCAGAGCCAGGCAGAGTTTCCAATGGCAACTGAAAGCAGAATTGCAGGAAAGCAGCTCAACAGCTGACACCCAAATGCTTTTCCATATGTAAAGCCGTCTTAAACCCACAAGAGACACTGAGAATAAACTTTGTGCTTTCTTTTCTTTCTGCTCAATACCAAATGGGTCAGGGAGAAGCGCTGGACGCTTTGAAAAATGCACTTATAATATTGAAGCCAAGCTGTGCGAGTACCCATTGGAGACAACTGTTCTCTCATGGCCTGCCTTGAATGAACAATCGCAGCTCTGTGTGATATTACTTCTTAACCAGATTCTAGCATTGAACGGTTGGCTCGCCATGGTTACTTGCATTTTAAAGCAGTGTCTCTTTTTCCTTCCCCTTGGCTAAGATGCCTGCATACTTGGCAGGGGCTCCTTCTCATTTGAACTTTTGCCCTCTTTTAATGTCCACCAAATTTTAGCCTAAAAGAACCTTTCAGAGGCACCTTTTGTTGCTCTGAGTTTCTTTCTCGTGTGAGAACCAGCTTAGGGAGCTGGTTACTGGAAAACACTCAAGGGCCTGTCTTCCCGCTCTGTGAAGCCAGCAGTGACAGGCTGTTTTGTGTGTGTACTTTCCTTAAAAAAAAAAAAAAGAAAGAAAAGAAAAATTAAGGAAGCACAAGATGCAAGCTGTTTGCTGAAAACAAAATGTTTGCTTTCAAAAGCAAGTGAACACACATGTATTTGCATACGTCTGTGCGGCTTCCCTCTTGTCCACTCCAGGCCCACTCCCCTCTCCTTCAGCTTATCACCCCGTTGAAACTTACTTCGGTTTGAAAGCCAGATCAATGAAGGGCTTTATTCCCTCCTGATTTCCCTTACCGGTTACAAGTCGGTGAGGTCTTTCAGGGTGCAAATGTCCACGGGACCTGTTTCCCTGTCAAGAGAATAACCGCTATGCCAACCCCTACTCTCATTTTACAATTAGACAACCCGCTTCCCATGCAAACAGAGCCTACCACCTATTTCAGAGCCAAATGCTTCAGCCTGCCGACCACCTCGCTTGGGCCCACAGGCACCCAGTTCCGTTCCCCGCTCCCCCACTCGCCCTGGCCATCCCTAACCCGAGCTATGTCCGTTCCTTTCCCTGGATCACACATACCCCTTCCCTGGACGTTCCTTTTTCTCAGCCTCACAACGCACACGTCTGTTCAGAACCACCAGCCCCACCCACAACCTGGGTGTCCAATTGCTGCTGGAATGTACCTTGCAGCCAGGTAACCTGGTTCTACAATGTCCCCCCTGCCCTTTGCTGAATCTTCCAGCCCTTTCTTTCACACTGCCCCTCTCGGGTCTCTTTTTGCTCAGGGATCTACTGGACTCCGACGATAGTTTCCTGGTTGAAGCTACTACTTTTGCTCACGCCCACTCTTTCCCACACGCTGGTAAACAACCTGATGCCACCACCCAGTCTTGCCGGGGAAGTGAACGCGCTCCTGCCCAAGGCCAACCCCTCCATCTGTGTGGACTCTTGACAGAGTCCTTCCAGATGCAGAGACTGTGTTCTGTGTTCCCCTCACGGTCACAGCTATGTACTCTGGGCCAGCTCCCGCCCTTCCGTCTTCAGATACGCTTACCTTAGTAAAAACAACAATGAAAACTTCTAAACAAGCTTTCCTGTTCCACAAGACCTTCTTACCCTATACGATTTCTTTCCGTCCTTGTGACTCCACACCTGAACGGCCTGCGTCCACCACTGTCACTTCTGTATCTCTGCTCCCTTGCTCTCTTAGCCCTTGTCTCTTGCTTTCCACTTATAAAGGTCATGAATAAACACAAGGATGTTTCCCTCACCTTCAGCCTCCCTGTCTTCTCTGCTACAAATGGCCCACTTTCAAGATAAAACTCTTGTTTTCTGGTTATCACATTGACTTCCCTGTCTCTTGGGGATTTCCGCTCTGTTACTGGCTCCTCTCCCCTAAGCTTATTCTTCAACTCAGTTATGCTAATTTTATCCAACAGTTTTGGGGACGTCGCCTCCATTAGAGCTCAAATGTAATGAGATAGGAAACAAAACTTTTTTTATTGTTTAGGGATGATAGCTCAAGCTGCAATCTCAAGAATAAGAGGCCACAGGAAAAGCTGATAACCACCTGCTTGCTGAGTTATAGAAATTACTTCCAAAAAGTTGATAAATAGACAATTCGGTCAGCTCTGCCACTCCACCACCCTGGCCTCTCCTCTGGAACCCCTTGGATTTCCTAATAATCTGGAAATAAAAGATTAAGTCCTGGATCATCAAGGCCTTTCCAGAATACTGGTTCAACATTATGGTCTCAGTCCACTCCCGTGGTCTACCATGATGGCTATCAAACACACCGAATATCGCTTCTGTCTACAAGTGCCTCTTTGTTCAAAAGAACAGCCAAACAGATACCCTGGAGTGTGTGCTAAGTGATCAGACTGGAGCTTCTTTCTCCCACTTATCTTCCCATCCATCCTATACAAGCAAAAAGCAGGGGATCCTGGAGAGAAAGATTTAAGTTGTAGAAAGAGAGAACTATCTGCCTAGTAACAAGTGTGGTTACCAGGAGGAATACACACGAAGAAAGGGAAGGAGGGCTCTCTCTACCTAACCAAGTCAGAAAGACTCCAAGAGAGCCCTTCCTGGAGACTCTGAGTGTTTGCAAAATGAGAGAAAGCAGATCATCCTCTAATCGGACACTTGCAAGATGCAGAAAGTTTTAGTCTTACTCCACGCATTAAAGTTTGATGAGGAAGGCCTTGGGAGCACTTGACATTTAGGAGGAATTTATGCACGTCCCCTGAAGTTTGACAGTGTACATAAAAATAGATACTCGGAGCCTGCTGCCAAACTGGAAAAATCAGAAGATAAATGGCTGGCTGCAGCCGCCTTCCAGGGTAAGACAAGGAAGAGCGAGTGACATGGGGAACAGGCTATACACAGTTTGGCACAAAAGCAAGGCATGAATTTTCTTTAGAACCAGTGCATTTGAGTTGTCTTGATGGGATCATACTTTTAAAAAACATGCCTGCTGGGGGTGAGGGAATCCCAACAGGATGCATCCCCAGGGAGAAAGGCTGAAAGGATGTCATTCTAGGTCAGCTGGCAAGTACACCTCCCATGTCATAAAGCAATGATCTGGAACAATCTCAGTGAAAAATGTTTGGGGATATTGGCCAAAGAACTCAGAAACAAAAGTTATATATGAGAAAGCTGCATTTAAAAGCTTGCTATAATGGAAATCCCACTGGCCATTTACTATTAGTCAAGAAAGAACTACACAAAAGAACAGCAAAATAAAGGCTTGAAAGAGGAAGGAGGAAATCTGAGGAAATCTGAAAGCTGAGACCATGGTCTGTTCCCTACTACAGGCCAGAGGCTTGGATCTGCCTTGAGCTGTGAAAAGAAAGAAACTCAAATCAAATTAGATGTAAGACTACAATTTTGATTTAACCTTGCCTAATTTTTTTTTTATTTCCTTAAAGTGAGTAACATGTACCCGAATATTCTTATGGTGTAAAATCACAAGGAAACTGTGGAATCATCTGAAAACATCACAGGAAGGAATGGAGATATGACGAGCCATGTTAGAAGACACAGTTCAGAGAAAAATGCAGATATTCTCTCTGTGAACACCTGCTCAGTATCTAGTTATCCATGTTTTATACCATTCAGATTCCTGACACATTTTTATCATTGTGATGTTGTGTTTTATAGTAAGAAATGGGTATTTGGTCTTTGTTCACTATTCCTGGCATATAGCTTCTCAAACCCTTGTAATTTTCTAAGTGAGAAGAGCCATAAAAGGTGTCTCCTGTTACGTTAAGGAGATGACTTTTGGACCCTATCTAAGGATAGCACCTGGGTGCCAGGAGAACCAATCATGTGATTAGAAAGTTGGAACTTTCATTCCTATCTCCCTGACCACTGGGGAGGGGGTGGGGGGAGGGGCTGGAGGTTGAATCGATCACCAATGACCGATAATTTAATCAGTTGTGGCTATCTAATGAAGCCTCTGTAAAAACCCAAAAGGACAGGTTTCAGAGAGCTTCCAGGTTGGTGAACACGGGAAGATTTGGGGAAAGTGGCGCTCTCAGAAAGCATGGAGCTCCAAGCTCCTTTCTCTATGCGTCTCTTCCGTTTGGCTCTTCCTGAGTTACATCCTTTTCTAATAAACTGGCAATTTAATAAGTAAAATGTTCTCTCTCTCTCTCTCTCTCTCTCTTTTTCTGAGTTCTTTGAGATACTCTAGCAAATTAGGAAGGAAGAGGTTGTTGGAACTTCTGATCTGCAGCTGGTCAGTCTAAAACACAATTGCCAACCTGGACTTTCAGCTGCCCTCTGAAGTGAGGCAGGGGAGCAATCTTATGGGACTGAGCCCTTAGCCTGTGGGGTCTGATGCTACCTCCAGGTAGACATTATCAGAAGAGAGTCGAATTGTAGGACACTCCACTGGCGTCCGAAAATTGCTTGGTGTGTGGGGACCCCCTGCCTTGGAATTGGTGGTCTGAATTGTAATTATCAACCTCTATTTTGTTCAAGACTTTTACAGTTGCAAGTGACAAGAGTCCTGACCCAAATAGACTAAGAAAAAGAGGAATAGAATGGTTCATGTAATGAAAATGTCTAGAGTTATTTTGGATTCAGGAATAATCCAGGACCTCAAGATAATGTTATCAAGGCACCAGCTTTCTCAGACAAATGAAATCCATTTGTCTCTGCTTGGCTGAACTCTGTATTCCTGTTCTTTCTCAGTTGTAGGCATTAGAGATCATACCATTCTAGCTTAATTAATCTTCCAAAAAAAGAAAACATGGGGCAGCACAGCACTAAATTTCCATTGAGTTCTCTAACTGGCCTATCCTGGATTATATGTTAACTCCAGAGCCTATGGTACCCTACTTGGTGAGATATTTGGTGAGATATAACTCATATGTCCATCCATGTGTTTGGGAAAAGTACATTAGCATCACGTGAACATGTGAAATGAGTTACCACAAAAAAGAGACTTTATTAAGAAGTGGGGATTTCAAACCAATAAAGATAACAGGGGTCCATTACAGCATCCTCATTTACAGCCCCTTCCAAGGTATCACTGTCTATTTTTCCTTTCAGTTCTATTAGTTTTTTATATATTTGGGGGAATCTCTTATTAGGTGCATATGTTGATTCTTTTATTATTTAAAAGTCCTTCTTTGTTTCTTATTAAAAAATATCCTTTGTTGTCTCTAGTAACGTTTTTCATTTTAAAGTCTGTTTTGTCTAATGTTAGTATATCTGAAGTCCAAACTACAGAACCCAATGATGTATTAGATTTGGGGAATGTTAATGAAACATATTGGTACAATTTCAAGATTTGGAGTATGGTTGGCAGAGTAGGGTTATTCGTCAAGGCTAGGAAAAGGGAAGAAACAACAGATGTGGGATTTGAAGAGAATGAGTCTCATTTGGAATATTCTGAGTTTAAAGATGAGGAGGGACTCAAGACATCTTTGGTGGCTACTTTAGAATTGCAATAAAATTATTTGGTATACGACTCCATTTTGAAATCTGTTTGCAATCCCATCACGCCTATCACATAGGTTAGCTCAGATTAGATGAAATACTTATAAAGTAACCCCCCCCCCCCACACACACACACACACTTTATCCATGGTTTTGCTTTCTGTGATTTCAGTTACCCCCAGTCAACCAAGGTCTGGAAACAGATGATTTTCAGATGATACGTCAGAAGGTCAATAGTAGCCTAACACTAAGTCACAATGCCTATGTCATTCACCTCACTTTATTTTATCAGGTAGGCATTTTGTCATCTCACATCATCACAAGAAGAAAAGAGAGTACAATACAATAAGGTTATTTGGGGGGGGGGAGAGAAGGACCACGTACACATAACTTTTATTACAGTATATTTTTATAATTGGTCTATTTTATTATTAGCTATTGTTGTTAATCTCTTACTGTGCCTAATTCATAAATTAAACATTATCGTAGATATGTTTGCAGGGGAAAAACATGGTATATATAGGTTTTAAAATCTGTGATTTTAGGCATCCCCTGGGGTCTTGAAACGCATTTCTCTCTAATAACAGAGGACTACTATGGACTGATGGATTGACTGAGAAAACTTGACACTATCATGCATGTCCAGTCATTCTGGACTTGTACTTCCCTGAATACACCACGGTTTTTGTTTTCTTGCTTTATTTTTCCTTTTGAATCCTAGGTCTTTGAACATTCTGCTTCCTTTCTTTGAAATACCCTTCTTCTTCTTCATCTTCCCTTATCATTCACTTGGCTAATCCTACCCGTCCTTCAGATCTCAGGTTAGAAATCACCATCTATGGAAAACTCTTGTGAATAACTTGGGATGTTCTGTGCAATTCCTCTCATTTTCTCCAGTACAGTCCTTGCTGCGTGTCACTGTATAATGGCCTGTTCTATGAAGACAGATATTACTTGGGGTTTACTGCTATATCACTACTGTGTGACATAATATACGGGAATTCAACAATTAGCTTTTAAATAAATATACTGAGGCATAGGAAAGAATTGTCTGTCTCATTGCCCATTTTACATTTTACACCAGCATAATCAGGAATTAAATGGGTCGACTCTTGAACAAAACTAAGGAAGAAGATAGCTTCATCAGAAAAGGAATGGATTATCCCCAAATAGATGTCCAAAGAAAACGAAAGGAATAGTTTCTTTATGGAACACCCATCACTAAATTCTTTTCTGGAATCAAAATTCTGCCCCCCAAAGATGCCCAATAATGGAAACTAAGTCGGTTTTGGAATGATTGGCTGATGGATGATGATATTGGATGAGTTTGGTATGTTTGGGGTTCATGTCTCAATTGCACAGAATATTCTATCAAATCTAAGATGACATTAATTGCAACATGTACCATTATTTTATGTACCTTCAAGAGAGAAGTAAAACATGCTGATTATGCTGTGACACAATGATTAAGGAATATCTACTTAAGATAACTTCAATATCAAAGATATTAAAATGTGAAAAAGGTATATGTCTTAAGCTCACTTAAATGTGTTAGAGAAAATTCAGAATTATTGACCGAGTAAGAACCCAAGACTTTATCCACTCTAACCTGATCAATTTATAAATTAACCAAGAACCCAAAGAGTTTAGTTGACACAGGTACACTGCAGTTGAGCACGTCAGTCAACCTGAAAGACCAGATGGGCTGGTTTATTCCAGTGTTAATATGTCCCAATTTTTGTGCGCTAATATTAAGAAAGAGACCCAGGGGAAATATAGGTCATCATGAAATGACGAATGTCTCTGTCTTATGCTAGGGATGTCTAATGTATCTTAAGAAATAAGTCACTTAAAAATGTTTACACTCAAATATCTGAATTCTAGCATCTATCCCCAGTGAATCCAGAGTTTGCCTAGAGACATCTGAATCCACTTTTTGGCAGTCAAGGAAATACCTAATGAGATGTATGCATATCTAATAGTATATTGGATTTTTTCCCCTCTGCTACTTGAAAAGCTTTCATTTAATCAAAGACCATTTTCCGTGGCATTAGGATATGCACAATTCCACATGAAGAACAAATCAAATTTGCCATAATTATGGTAAATTTTAAATTCATTATTTCTAATGACACCTTTAAACTTGGTTCAGTAAATTTTAGCCTTCTTGCCACATAGTGCCGTAAGTTTTGTTTTAAGAAGACACTTATCCCCTGTCTCTTTCCTTCATTTTCTCCTTCCCTTAACACCACAATTGAAAAACTCCCCCTCAACTCCACCCCCTCTCAAATTCCCCTACCTACCTGGAACCTTGGCCCGCCTTTCATTACCTTGCTAATAACAAAAGCATCTTCATTTTCTCTGGAACTCATGCAGAAGAAACATTTTAAGCTCAACTAAATAATTATCCACCTACTTTCTATTTCTTCCCAAGGGGAAAAAAAATCCTGATTGACTGAAAAATCACCAGGTTGTTGTCACCAGAATCCTTAATGTGAAACCTTCCTTATAATCTTCCTTCTTCAACTTTGTTTTTGATGTGGGAAGTGGCAAAATTAAGGGAATTTGTGAGGTGTATTAGAAAACGCCACCAGATAAATGAAGGCACATTTAACTGAGCAAGTCACGGTGCATGCATTCGCTATATTACAGGCACGCCAAAGGGAACCGCATGCGTGAGAGATGTGTGGTTCTTCAAGCCTGTCACCGACTCACTGCAGCCCTGCGAGGTGCCAGAAGGAATGTGCTCAAAGCAGGTCTCACCGTGCAGGCAATGGCTAGGACGTTGCTCAGGGGCTACCAGATAAAGAATGACTCACCAGAGCAAGTGAAAAACAAAGCTGCTTTTGGGAGACCCGAATTCCAGTTGCTTCCTCATCTTTGTTTTGCAGGAAAGAAACACTCTTTGCTTAGAAAGGATGAGAGAAATCTCAACTTTATTGAAGGTCTCTGACAAAACAACCTCAAGACTGCCAATTAATTCTTTTTTGTTCATTTTTTTTTCATGATTATCTATTTATTTTGGGACAGAGAGACAGAGCATGAGCAGGGGAGGGTCAGAGAGAGAGAGAGAGAGAGAGAGAGAGAGAGAGAGAGAGAGAGAGAGAGAGAGAATCCCAAGCAGGCTCTACACTGTCAGTGCAGAGCCCAATGCAAGGCTTGAACCCACGGACCGTGAGATCATGACCTGAGCTGAAATCAAGAGTCAGAGGCTTAAATGACTGAGCCACCCAGGCATTCCAAGACTGCCAATTAAGGCTTGCTGCTAATATACATACATGCACACAAAGGCAATTTTTTAATTGGTGAAAAGACCTTTCTGAAGCCAGAGTTCCTTCTTGATCAAGATCATGATTTAACAAAGTTTCATCTACTGTCCTCTCCCTTTTATTAATGTTCCCTTTCTTCTTCCTGTCCCAACCCAAAGTGTCTCATTTCTGTTGTCCCTGATAGATTTCAACTCTTATCAGGAGTAAATATTTTCAAAGCGCTGCTATGTCTGAGGCCTTTTCAGGAGTAGTGAGAGGGTCCTCAAAGGCTGAGAGCAATTCAACATGAAATGTGGACTTGGTCATTGGGAATATGAAAATAATCTCATTAACCCTTGGCTCTCTCAGCATGGTGCCCAAGAGGGATCTATTTTACACAACATTTTCTTCTACCAAAAGACATTATCCGTAGGTATTTTTAAAAATATAGGAGCTGGATAAGATTCTAACCGTCACCTCAAACTATCTCCACATTTTATAGATTCGGAAACTGAGGCCCAGAAAGTCAAGATAGGTTATTGCTGCAGATAATCCCCACCCCCATCAGATTCCCAGGATAGTAGTTTCCTGAAATTCTGCCTTGGGAAAACTAGCACGCCTTAGAGGCTCTGAACTTATGGCACTTGGCAAGTTACAAAACATAACATATGTCGTTTGGGAAAACTGAAGGAATATGTCTAGCTTATGCACCCCTGCATTTGATGGAACATCTATATTCAGCTGATTTTTGTCTATCAATAGGTCAATTGTTGCTTAAAAGAAGTCTTTTAACTTAATCTTATGCAGCCACGAAGCTCCAGATAAAATGATATTGAACACCCATGTAGAGGAAAGAAGCTATCTGTTCTAACCCCCTACATGAGAAAATCTTGATAAAATCATCTGGCTCTCTGCTTCTAGCCTTATGGCTGACCAGATACTCTGAAGAATTTCTGCTGGCAGTGCAGCTTACATAGGACACAGTCTTCGAAACACTGTTGTTTGCATTTGAATCAGTGGATATTTTCAGATCCTCTCTCCTAGCCCCTGCCATGTAAATTTTTACAGTAGAGAACTTGAGACAGTTATCAGGGGTCAGGAGGAACAGGGGTGACCTAAGGATGTAACAGGATGGCCACATTACTGTTGGGGGCTGAGTCTTGGGCAAACATCAAAGTAGGGAAGCTAAGCCTAGGATTCTTGAGCTGACCCAAGGTTCTCCAGGTAAACAGAAGTGTCATCTATGGCACCCAAAGCCACTGGCACAAAGCACACGCATGCTCAAAGAAATGCTTCTCAATTTTTGACCTGAAGGATTCTTAATAGATGAATCAAGTAATGTGATCATAATAAAAGATCATTGGCAGACAAGAAGGTTAGCTGTTTTAGGTACCTATGGCTATATAACAAATTACCAAAAAATTTAGTAGCTCAAAATGACAATAAACATACATTATTTCTCCCAGTTTCTGAGAGTCAGGGATTTAAGGACTTGAAATTTGAGCACTGGCTCAGGGTCTCTCATAAAGTTGTAGCCATCTGAAGGCTTGACTGTGGCTGGAATATCCACTTCCAAAGCACTCAGACACTTGATTGGCATGTTGGTGTTCCTTGTTGGTTGGAAGCTTCAGATCATTTCCCTGTGAACCTCCCCTGAGGCCAGCCAAGTGTCCTCATGACACAGCATCTGGTTTTCCCCAGCATGAACAATTCAAGAGAGAGCAAGTCAGGTAGAAGCTATTCTATTTATGTGGTAAACTCAGATGAAAACATGGGAAAATTTCTTCGTAATCCTGGGGCAAAAAAGGTTAGCCATGAAAGAAAAGTAATAATAAATTCAATAGTATCAAAATTATAAATAACTAGAAAACCTGAACAGACTGATTACTAGTCAGTAAATTAAAACTGTAACCAAAACCTCCCAACAAAGTCCAGGGCCAGACAGCTTCACTGGTTAATTCTACAAAACAAAGAAGTAATACCAATCCTTCTCAAGCTCTTCCAGAAAAAAAAAAAAAAAGAGGAGAAATACTTCCAAACTCATTCAAACAAAGCTGGAGGCATCATGGTCCCTGATTTCAAACTATATCACAAAGCTATAGCAATCAAAATAGTATGGCAATGGTGTAAATATAGACATATAGGTCCACAGAACAGAATAGAAAGCTCAGAAATAAACCTACACTTACATGGTCAATCAATTTATGACAAAGGAGCCAAGAATATAATGGAGGAAGAAACAGCCTCTTTAATAAATGATGCTGAGAACACTGGACCATCAACTCAAAATGGATTAAAGACTTGAATATAAGACCTGCAATCATAAAACTCCTAGAAGAACACATAGGCAGTAAGCTTCTTGACATAAGTCTTGGTGATAATTTTTTGAATCAAAAGCAAAGGCAACAGAACCAAAAATAAACAAGTGAAACTATATCAAACTAAAAAGTTTCTGACAACAAAATAACCTGTCAACAAAATGAAAAAGCAACCTACTGAATGGAAGAAAATATTTGCAAACCATATATCTGATCAGGGGTTAATGCCCAAAACATATAGAGAACACGTACAACTCAACAGCTAAAAAACAATCCAATTAAAAAATGGGCAGAGGATCTTAATAGACGTTTTTCCAAAGGAGGCATACTCTTGGCCATAGACACATAAAAAGATGTTCAAAATCACTAACCATTAGCGAAATGCAAATCAAAACCACAATGAGATTACAGCTCACTCCTGTCAGAATCATCTATCTATCTATATAGATATAGACACAGATATAGAGATAGAGATATATAGGATGTATTAGTTGCATAATATAAACATTAATAGAATTTTTCCTGCATTTTTCTTTTCCTGTACAACAAAAAACAAGTGTTGGCAAGGATGTGGAGAAAAAGGAACCCTTATGTGCTGCTGGTAGAAATGTAAATTGGAACAGCCACTAGGGAAAACAGCATGGGAGTTCCTCAAAAAATTACAAATAGAAATACCATATGATCCAGTAATTGCACTACTGGGTATTTACCCAAATAATACAAAAATACTAATTGGAAAGGATAGATGAACCCCGACATACACTGCAGCATTACTGGACAATTATTGGACAACCTAACTGTCCATTGATAATTAAATGGATACAAAGACTCAGTATACATGTACAATGGAATATTATTCAGCCATAAAAAGGATGATATCTTGCCATTTGTGACCACATGAATAGACCTCAAGGGTATTATGCTAAGTGAAATAAGTCAAATGGAAATATGGAAATGCCATATAGTCTCTCTCAGAAGTAGAATCTAAAAAAAAAAAAAAATGGAGTGGATGCATATGAAGAACAGATTAGTGGTTGCCTGAAGAGAAAGGTAGGGGCTGACGGATGGGGAAATCAGTAAAGGGGGTCAAAGGATACAAATTTCCAGTTATACAATGAATAAATCATGGGATATAATGTACAGCATGGGGACTATAGAAGAATACTGTATTGCATACTTGAAAGTAGTTAGGAAAGTGGATCTTGAAAATTCTCATCATGGCAAAAAACAATTTGTAGCTGTGCGATGATTGATGTTAACTGAATTTACCATGGTGATCATTTTACAACATATGCAAGTATCAATTCACTACATTGTACACCTGAAACTAATATAATGTTAGGTCAAATATATTTGAACAAAAACAAGAAGAAAGGAAAACAATTTATTCATCAAAAGGCATCATAGAATTAAAAAACAAATGGCAAACTAGGAGAGAGATTTAAAACTCACTTAATAGACTAAGGATTAGTACCCTGAACACATAATAATTTCTATAAATAAATAAAACAGAAAACCCAGCAGAAAACTAGGCAAAGATCCAAACACAGGCATAAACACAGAAGAAGAAACAAGTTTGTCCCAAACACATGTCAAAAGGTTCTCAATCCAGTTAATAATCAAGGAAATACAAATTACTGCCAAAATGGGATAATTTTGGGAATGAGATTCCATTTTACACATATTTAGTTGTCTCAAATCTAAATATTTGATAATAAATACCAAGTACTGGAGAGGAAGTGAGTCAACAGGAAAGGCAGAGGACACTAAGTTGTTATTATTACTTTAGAAAACTATTTGGCATTCTCTTGTAAAGATGAATATTCACACACCTGATCTCCACCCAACAGCTGGGTGGAGTGATTCCTGGGTCAGTGATTTTGACCTCTAGAGAATATGTGGCAGCTGTCTTTAGACATTTTTGGTTGTCACACTACCGGCATCTAGTGGGTAGAGGCCAGGGATGCTCTTAGACATCCTACAATGCACAGGACAGACCTACACAACAAAGAATTATCTGGCCCCAAATGTGCCAATCAAGAAACTCTGCCCTAGGTACATACCCAGGAGAAATTGTTGCTCATATGTACACGAGGAGATACAGAAGAATATATTCAAAACAGCATCAACAAAGTGGAGGTAATACTTCCCCTTTGACAAGGGAAGATGTTAATCAACGTGACACTGTCATTGAGGGAAAAATACATGATTGAACGGCAGTGACAGACAACATGAATGAATTTTGGTGAAACGAAAGAGTCACAGAAGAAGATATGCCATGTGCTATACTTAATGTAACGGTCAAAAACAAGAAACACTGGAAAATGTGTTATTTAGGCATAGATATAAACATATGATTAAACAATAAAAATAAGTTAGACAGTGAGAAGACAAAATTCAAGGTACTGATTAGCTTTTGTGTAAGGTAAGGGGAAGATTGAGGGGAACGGGGGAAAGATACACAGAGGGAAGTTTTGTGACATGTTCGATCACTTGGACTGGACAGTTGGGTTCACAGTTGTCCGTTACATTATCACCCTTTATAACTTACACATGCAGAAAGATACATACATAACACATAACATACATATATGTCACATATATTCTCTTGCATTGAGTACTATATTAAAATATAAATAAGTTGAATACAAAATCAGGGCAGAAGTCGTGAAGTGGGTTGTACAATATGACCACACAAGTAACTTCTCGAAGTTAGGACAACTCACTTTCACCCTTTTCGAAAGGAGCTGCTGCTACTTCTGTGGTAGAGGCAGGCTCAAAATGAAGTGTAATTTGTCCATCGTATTCCTTCCGGGCAGTCCACTAGGATAGCAACCCTACGCGAATACCATTGACCTAAGCACCCCTTACCTTTGAGCTCTGTTGGCAATACACATAAGGCAAATAAAACTTGGAATTTGTAAGGTCTTTTTTTTTAAACTTAAAAAAAATGTTTTTAATGTTTATTTATCTTTGAGAGGGAGAGAGAGACAGAGACAGAGACAGAGCATGAGCAGGGAAGGGGCACAGAAAGAGGGAGACAAAGCATCCAAAGCAGGCTCCAGGCTCTGAGCTGTCAGCACAGAGCCCCACGCGGGGTCCCAACTCAAGAACCATAAGATCATGAGCCGAAGTCCAAGGCTTAACCAACTGAGCCACCCAGGAGCTCCCCTCTTTTTTTTCTTCTAGATACTGTAGTCATACGCTGGTAGGGGTAAATGTCACTTTGTAACAACAGCAAGAAAGTGGACGACTTATGGCTTTCTCTGTCCCTGTGGGATAAACCTTGATTCCTTTTAAAAGTCAAAATTTCAGGGGCACCTGGGTGGTTGAGTTGGTTAAGCATCCTGCTTCAGCTCAGGTCATGATCTCACAGTCCCTTGAGTTCGTGCCCTGTATCGGGCTCGCTGCTGCCAGTGCAAAGCCCGCTTCAGATCCTTTGCTCCCCTTCTCTCTGCCCCTCCCCCACTCTCTCACCCGAAAATAAACAAACATTTTTTAAAAAATCAAAATTTCAAAATAGTGTGCCTTTAAACCCTAGGTTGGCAAATTAAGGTAGTCCAAATCATCTGAAGTTCCATGACCACCTGCCACGTTTTGTTGTTTTTTTAAAAAATTTTTTAATGTTTATTTATTTTTGAGAAAGAGAGAGAGAGAGAGAGACAGATTGTGAGCAGGGGAGGGGCCAAGAGAGAGGGAGACACAGAATCCGACGTAGGCTCCAGGCTCTGAGCTGTCAGCACAGAGACCGATGCGGGGCTCAAACTCATGATCATGAAGTGAGCCAAAATCGGATGTTTAACCAACTGAGCCACCAGGTGCCCCCACCTGTCAGTTTTAAGCAAAATTGTAAAGATCTCCTTCCCTTCCCTTTCTCTTTATTTTTATTTTGTTTTATTCTAACCAGGTTTTCCAGGTGACAAACAGCTCCCTTATTCCTATTCTCAGTTGACTTCCAAATAATCCCTGCTAGAGTGTTAATTGAAAAGTAAGGTAATAACTATTACAGCTTACTATGATTCCTCCTGGGGTGGCTTTTATTTTCATAGAGGACTCAGAAAGGTTGGCGTGGGGAGCAGGGAAGCCAGGGTAAGAGATGACCTTCAGGAAGCTATACTAACTCCAATATCTGAAGAAGCAAATAAATAATATTTGTGATGCAGCCTCTGAAAGGTTGGCAAAACCTTGCTTCGGGCTCTGTTTAAACATCCAGGCTCTGTCTACTACTTTTGGAACTGAGCTGCAATAAAACCTCTTACTTTCCTGACCCGGGAGGAAATATTTTATAAATTATAGTGTAGAGAATTATTTGGTCAACATTTAGACCTGAAATGCCCTGAAGAGTGAGAAAGTTAAGGGGAAAAAATAGATTTGGAGAAAGGACAAAGGCCAAACTCCACCAAGAAAATGCATAATAGCGTAAAGAGAAGGAACTTTTCACGTGTCCAAGCATAAATGTCAAGAGTATTTCAACAAAGCCCAAGAGGTTTGAAGTTGAAGCCTGTGAAAGAAAGAAAGAAAGAAAGAAAGAAAGAAAGAAAGAAAGAAAGAGAGAGAGAAAGAAACAAAGAAACAAAGAAAGAAAGAAAGAAAGAAAGAAAAAAAAAAAGAAAGAAAGAAAGGAAGGAAGGAAGAAGGAAGGAAGAAGGAAGAAAGAAGGAAAGAAAGAGCAAGTCTGGGTGACTCAGTTAAGCATCCAACTTCAGCTCAGGTCATGATCTCACAGTTCGTGGGTTCAAGCCCCATGTCAGGCTTTGTGCTGACAGCTCAGAGCCTGGCGCCTGCTTTGGATTCTGTGTCTCCCAAGCTCTCTACCCCTCCCCCACTCATGCTCTGTCTCTGTCTGTCTCTCTCTCTCTTTCTTTCTCTCTGAAAAGTAAATAAACATTAAAAATTTTTAAAAGAGAGAGATAGAGTGAGAGAGAAGGAGGGAGGGAGAGTGTAATGCCTGAAGTTCCAAAACCTCCCACAAAAGACCACCAGAGTCGTAAGTCAAAGCCAAGTGGCAAGGGTCGTTTATTGCAGGTTCGAACCTGGTCCTCTGCGCACTCATCGCCGGTGACACAAGAGGCCACGAATAGGGTTGGTATAGCGTTTTTATAGACAGAGACAAATAGCACAGGGGAGGTTTTTTACTTGTGGCGGGAGGAAGAAAGGGGGAAGGGGGTAGGTGAGGAATGTGCTAAGCAGGCAGGTTTACAGAAGCGAGAAATGCCGGTTAGTTTGTATACAATCACTCATTCCGTTACATATCAGACTACATTTAGGAAGTTTTACAGCCCATTCTACAGCGGGTTACAATCAGGAAAGGTCTCACAATGCTCATAGCAAACAGCAAGCAAAACAGACTTCTCAGCAATTGTATTTCTTATCAAAGATCCATAATAAGCAGAAAAGAGAACCTAGCTTTAAACTAAGGCAGGGCTGTCATTTGGATTCAAAGCTGTTCCTTTCAAGAGAAGATGGAAAGGGAAGATTCTTGAAGAGAAAACAAATATGGTTCTACCAGCTTCCTGTCTCACCGTACTTGATAATAGTAACTGCTTTGCCTAAAGAAAGTATCAGCCCCTCATCTGATCTGGCCTCTCATCTGATCAGTCTGGATTGCTTCGGCCAACAGGTCACAGTGGAATCAAATCCGAATGCGCAGTCATGGTCCTGAAACTTCACTGTGAGTAGTCATCTAAGGATGTTGATGAGAAATGCAGGTTTCGGGTCCCCAGCTGAAGCCATGCGGCCTGGGCAGTTTTGTGTCCTAGCCCAGGAGTCTGCATTTCTGAGCACTCTGGGTGAGCTGGACGCACACAAGGGCCAGAGCAGTGAAGCCGGCTCAGGAAGCCAGACCTAGGGTTTGTGTCTCACGCTGTGGGGCCCCATCTCACATCTTCGCAAGAAGCCTTTTACTACAGCGTCTCCACAGAAACCAGCATTGCTCAGGTAAACCCTGAGAGCCCGTCCTTGGCGACACTGCCCAGATCGAGCTTTCTAGGCCCCGTCTCTTCCAATGCTGCCGCTCTGAACACTTACAGGAACTTCTCTACTCGCACAGGCATGAAACTGGAAATGAGAGAAAGGTTCATACTCTGAAGGCCAGTCCTTGACCACTGGAGGCAGGAGGTAGTAAGTAAAGGTTCCCATTCTCCCATCCTTTGGGTGGGCCATTTTCTGAAGTTCATTTTGTGTGATTCCCCAGATGGTCCTGGCGGGAACAAACCCCAGGTGCCCCCAGGGATGGCCAGCTCTATCACGCACCCTTGTTTGGGCTTTGTTCTTCTTCTCTTCTGTCCTTCCCAGTCTCCTAATCCTGTTCCTTTGGATCTTATGCAAAAGTAAACTACCTGCAGGTCAACTCTTGCTGCAGACTGCTTTCTGGGGAAAACCCAAACTGAAGAAGGGTTCTAGAAGGTTCTAAAAGCCTGAGGGATTGGGGCTGGGACTGGAGAAGATGAAGGTGAAACAGTACAGCCCTGGGTATATTCTCCCAATGCCGCGTCATTCAAGTGGCTACTCTTCGACCTGTTTGCTTATTAAACTTCCTCATCTTACTTCCTTTAAGAATAAGGCTCTGGAGAAAAAAAAATTTTGAAAATAACCAACCTAATAGAAAAGAAGCCAAGGGCCTGAATTTCACTACTGTTATGACCTGCAAAGAACTATATAACGTTCCACAATTGGAATTTTTTGTCTGCATCACAGAGTTGTTAAGAGACTAGCACATGATTATTATTAGATGTTAATATAACGTAAAATTGATAGCAATGAGCCTCGTGGCCAGACTCAGTCGCTCTATCCTTACAGTCATCATTAGCCACTTTGACCACACGAGTTTGCTCACGGTGATGGGAGGTGGGACATAAGTCCCAAACACTCTAGAGGTGACGGAAATCTTAGGATGTCATTGCAAAATCCGACTTCATTAGTTGATGCTGTATCAGTATGAGTCCCTATAATCACAGGGAAAAGGAAAAGAAAGAAGAAAGGCAAAGAATTTCTCAATAAGAAAGAAGTATGATCAGATGAGTTGTATGACCTCCCCATGATACAGGTACCCATTTAATTTACTCTCACTCTGTCTTTTCCTCCACAGTTTCTCTTTCTGATTACCTGGTAGTCAGCTGTCTGGGTACTTGCATTACTCTACAATACTAGGCATCTCCATAGATCCTTCCACAGGCTCTTCTGACATATAAAAGTTCAATATAAAAATAAAAGCCATATTTGTTATACCATAAGCTATAACACCATGTTGCTGGACTCACAGACTTCTCCACTGGCTCCCATTTGCTTTGTAGGGAAACACACAAAACAGAACCAAATCAAACCAAACCAAACAAAACATAGGACTTATGCCTTAGGCACTACATTTATATTTTCACATAATTTTCTACTGAAGTACAATATCCATTTAAAAAGGTACACAAATCATAAATGTACAGCCTGAGGAACTTTCACAAAGTAAATTCTCCTATGTGACCAGCATCCAGGCCAAAGGAATACAAGATTACAAGCATCCAAACAGTCTCCCTTATGTCACTTCTGGGCTTTCAATCCACCTCAGAGAGAACCAGTATACTAACCTCTAATACCGTCACTTTTACTGTGCTGGCTTCTCAAGTTTACACAAATTGGGTCACAATTTGCATTGAAACTTGTCTGGTTTCATTCATTCCCTATTGCCAGATTTATCCATGTCATTATCTACAGTAGTGGTTCATTTTCATCGCTGTATATTTTCACTGCACTCACTTGAATCAATATAAAACAATTAATGTATTCATTCTACTGTGGTGGAAAACTGGGATTATTTCCAGATTTTTGTCGATGACAAAAATTGCTGCAATGAACATCCGTATATGTCTTTTGTGCACCGTGTTTCCATTTCTTTGGGGGAGTGTACTTAAAGGGGAGCCCCTGGGTCCATGTGTCCAGCTATGCCAAAATGTCTTCCATGGGGCTGGGAATGAACAAGATAATTTAAAATTTATATGTAAAAACACAGAGCCAAATATAGCCAAGACATTCTAGAGGAAAGAATCCTCACCAAAGTGGAAAGACTTATAGTATCAAGTTTGATTTGTTATAAAACTGTAGTATAATGA
Source organism: Panthera tigris (assembly GCF_018350195.1). Lineage (NCBI taxonomy): Eukaryota > Metazoa > Chordata > Mammalia > Carnivora > Felidae > Panthera > Panthera tigris. The sequence continues at coordinate 10,394,062 of NC_056664.1, forward strand.
CAGTGTGGTACTGTTATCATAGTCAAATAAATGATGGGATAGAATCTGGAGTCCAGAAACAGATGATAGGGATATGTATCAGTACCTATACCTGTGTCTACTTGATTTGGAACTAAGGTGGTGAGGTTGAACATTGTGGAGACGGTGGTCTTTTCAGCACGTGGTGCCCTGTCAATATTATATCCATAGTGAAAGAAATAAATGTTCATCCCTATCTCACACAATAGACAAAATCCATTTCTCAGAAAGAAACAAGGTCCTATTTCAAATCTAATCAAATGTACATGTCTTTCAAGAAATTTAATTTTCATTTGTATGAAGATTAGTACTTCAGATACACTTCTTTACGGAGATTAAGATGAAATCTCTATGTATATTTTGGAACATTTATTCTCCTCTCTCCCTTTTTCCCTCTGCTCTTCTCCCCTTCTTCCCTCTCTTCCTCCTTTACTTTCTGCTCTCCCAACATCTGCCCTTTCTTTTGGGTTGACCGCATGCATCAGATAGCAAGGTAACAAATCAGCAACCCACGTACCAAATTGGACCTACAGAACTGTTTTAAAAGAAATTGTGTTAAAAAAAAATCCTGTTGCCAACACGACTGTGAGACTTTACACAAAATCCAATTATGGGACATCTTTTGAAAATTTGGCAGATGCGGCCACCCTAGGGCAGGAGCACTCTATGGCAACAGCCTCCTGGATATTGTGATTTTGTAAGGTTCTTGTCTGCTTTAGACAGGGAAACCCTCTTAGGTTCCCCTCAATCCTCCCGGGGCGGGCTTTCCTCGTGCATATTACCTGCTTGACCCCTATAGGATCTGCATTTAAGAACGCTGTTACCATTAATGTTTGATGAGAAGAGCCACTTGTAAAAACATGTTTCTAAAAATTTATAGATGCACAAATGTCAATATTGTTTTCTATTTATACACAGTTTTCAGTGTTCTACATATGGTAGCTAAAAAGATTTTTCTTCTTCTTCTTTAGTTTTTGGGCATAAATCCCTTCTTGTTTGCACAGGAACATTAGCTCAAATTTGCAGATACTGTGTGCTACAGATAAAATTGTTGCGTTTAAAACCATATGTCACACTGAACTGTTCAAGAGGCACCAAGCCTTTCTTACCCGCAGATCTCTAAAGATATAATTTTATGCTCAGTTAAGATGGAAAAGAGCATTAGGCTTGAAGATAAACCTATTTAACCATGGATGCATTTCGCTAAATTATTTTACCAAATGACTAGGTAGAGAGACATTAGTATAGTATGTTAAAGGCAACTTTTTCAATTTACATGTCTCCCTGCATATTAATCAGCTGCTAGGGGTTACAATCCTAAAGGCAGCAGGATCAGTAAGGATATTCCTAAGGATCTGCCTCGTGCTCATTTACACATCCATATTTACTTCCTAAAAGTTGTAATAAGGATCTCAATTCATAAAGTGGCTTTGAGCCATTTAACATTTTATGGGAATTTTGTTCTATTTCAGGCCACCATTATATTATGGTTATAGAAAGACATAAAACTCTATTACTATTTTATAGATGTAAAAAAAATCAACTTGAGTTCTATAAAATGAGTAGTTCATGACTGTGAAAAGTCTTTCAGGAATAAGATACATTTCACTGTAAGTATTCTTCCTTCTCATACACACAACTTGTAGGCTCTTTTAAGACACAGAAGCACATATGAGAATGTACATTTTGCTCTAAGCCAGTACGACCCCTAGGGCCCTGTCCTTTTCAGAAGGATGTTTCAATACAAAACACAATTTAAATGACAACAAAACCGAATTCATATCACAGTCTTGCAAAATTGACTTCACTCAGCTAACACACACCCATGCACGCGTGCACACGGCTTTTTTCTTCAAGTGATATTAAAAGACTGGTTGAAAATACAGAAAATTGAAAGTGACTGTGGAAGACATCATGCAAAATGTTTTAGCTGAGGCGTGACCAGAGCCCCAGCTTGACAGGGACCTCACTGGGGACCAGAGTCCAGCCCAGGGGTGACCAGAGCCCAGAACCACTTAACCAGTCTGTCTTGAAAACAGTGAGACTAAAATTGTAATAGTTTTTATAAAATATTGATGATGGGAGCAAATAAAAGAATTAAGAGTCAGTTTGGGATATATACATACATACCCAACGGAAGGCCACTTCTGACTTAGGAATACCTGGACCGGAAATTGCTCCCATGGCCATGAACACTGAATCACTTTGAGAACTGAGGCTTCATCTCCAGCTCTCACTCTGCCCGTGCTCTCCACTTCCACCCCTACCCCATTTCCTCTCCTCTCCACTGGCCCCAGTTGTCTGTTTTCAGCTCTAAAGTCAAAAAGAAAGTATGACAACTACTGTTCCCCCCCCACAGACACTCCCATCTCTGCCTGCCCACCCTCCTAGTGTGCTAAAAAGCGAAAAAAGAAGGTGGCCCTTAAGATGTGGATCAGATAGAAAACTAGAGATAAGGGAGGAAGCCATTGGAAGCACCTGATGGTCCATGATCAGCCACAATTCCTTCCTTTCATAAAACTTAGTTTGAGCAAGTCCTCAAAGCCCTACAGTCCTTTAGCATATTTACAGCCCTTTTCTCCAGCTAAATTTCCTTCTCTCTGGCCAGGGCAGCCATCTTGAAGGCTGTCCATCCATACTTGCAGCCTCGTGGCCTTCCCTAGCTAATTCTGTAGTCCCCTTTATCCACGGTTTTGCTTCTCGTAGGTTCAGTTGGCCACAGGTCGGAAGCAGATGAGTGTCCTTCTAACGAATCATCAGAAAGGCAGTCTATGCTGCGTCACAGTGTCTGCGTCATTCACCTCACTGCATCTCATACCTAGGCGTTTTATTTTTAATTTTTTTTTTAACATTTATTCATTTCTGAGAGACAGAGAGACAGAATGTGAGTAGAGAAGCGGAGGAGAGGGAGATACAGAATCCAAAGCAGGCTCCAGGCTCTGAGCTGTCTGCACAGAGCCCGACATGGGGGCTCGAACTCACAAAGTGCAAGATCATGACCTGAGTCGAAGGTGGACATTTAACCAACTGAGCCACTCAGGTGCCCCAATACGTAGGCAGTTTATCATCTCACATCATCACACGTAGAAGGGTGAGTACAGTACAATAAGGTATTTTGAGAGAGATGCCATATTCACATAACTTTTGTTACAGTACGTGGTTATAATTGTTCTGTTATTATTGTTAATCTCTTACCGAGTCTAATTTATAAATCAAACACTATCATATGTATATACATAGAGGAAAAACATAGTGTATATAGGGTTTGCAACTACCTGAGGTTTCAGGCATCCACTGCGGGTTTTGAAACATATTCCCTGCAGATAAAGGGAACTAATACATTCCTTGCTTTTGACCTAGAGGTTTTTGCCAAGTCTTCTAAATTTGAAGCCTTGCTTTATGATTTTCAGAATCCCTATCAGTAAATATTTGAAAAGTTTCAAACACAAAAATGCCACATGAAAATTTCCTCTTCCATTGGCATTGGAGTGCATCCAAAATAAAATGCTGAACAAACCATTAGTCAAACATTGATTTTCTCTGCTCTTATTTCTGAATTATCAATATTTCTGTGGTATATGTATAATGTTATAGAGTGGGGACCCTATCAATCTATGACTTTCAACTTTGTAGAACACTTGAAGCTGTATAGTAAACCTTGACTTGACTTGGCTCAGTTTGCCTGTTCTCTCGGCTTTCCAGTTTTCTCAGGCCCTTCCTTAACTTTTTTGTTATCAAACTTCAAGTGTGTGTGTGTGTGTGTGTGTGTGTGTGTGTGTGTGTGTGTGTGTAGATAGTTGGCTTATAGATAGATAGATAGATAGATAGATAGATAGATAGATATGAATCCAGTCAGATCTCTTTCTCTTCTGTGTTCCCCAAAGCTATGTGTCTCTATGTTCTTTTCAAAATCTCTTGGGTTGTGCTCTTTAACACATTTCTATCTCCATGGAGATGACACAAATCCAATTTTTCCTGTCCTATCATATACCTCATTCTCTTTGCTGGTGTCTATGCCTTGGGCTGATAGACATTGTTGTATACTTAATAAATAAAATAAAATAAAATAAAATAAAATAAAATAAAATAAAATAAAATAAAATAAAATAAAATAAAATAAAATAAAATAAAATAAAAATAAAAATAAAATAAAATAAAATAAAAAAGTTGGCCTTTGACTTGTTTTTCTGGCACAGAACTCCCAGAATCCTTGGAATTTCCTGATAGGAGTGTCTTTTGTTATTCAAACCAAGACCCTCTGGAACACACCAGAGCCTTTGCTGTTGAGGTGACTCAGGATGGGGCCCCCTAAATAGCCTCAGGATGGGGGCTGATCCCCAGTAAGACCAAATGGTCATTAGAGGGTGGGAATTCTCAAGTTCACCCCATCCCAACCTTTGGGGAGAAGAGCGGGACTAGAGACTGGGTTATAAAATCTCTTGAACGGTGAGATTTGAAGAGCTTCTGGATTGATGAACATGTGGATGTGGACATGCTGGGAGGGTGGCATGCCCAAAGAGGGCATGGGAGCTCTACCCTCCCCCACCCCACCCCCATAACTTGCCCTATGCATCTCTTGCCTTTGACTATTCCTGAGTTGAATTCTTGGGAATAATTTGGCAAGTGTAAGTAGTGTTTTCCTGAGTTTTGTGAGGCATTCTAGTAAATTATCAAGCCTGAAGGGATGAAGAGGTCATGGGAACTCTGGAATTCATAGCCAACTTGGGCAGAAGTGTAGGTAGCTAGAGGCAGTCTTGTGGGACTGAGCCTTTAAACGTGTGGAGTCTGATGCCAACTCCAGGTTGTGTCAAAATAAAATCGAATTTTGGGCATCCAGTTGATGTAGAGAATCAGAGAAATATATTCTGCTATATTTAATTCCTAGCTAGGTCCCTTAAGTCTCTTGTCCCTTTCCTCCCCTCCCCTCCCCTCTCTTCTCCTTTCCTCTCCTCTCCTCTCCTTTTCTTTTCTTTCCTTGTCTTCCCCTTAATCATGCAACTTCTTGAAAGACAACTCCCTAATAGATATTAACTGTTTCTTTTCTCTTTCCTCATCTCTCTTCTTTTCCCACCCCTCCCCTCCTCTCCTCTTTCCTTCCCCCAATCTCCCTTCCACATCTGTATCCCTAGCACCTATGACTTTCCTTAAAGCCCCAAGCTTGCATTACCATCTGCTTACTGGATATCTCAAACTGGAGATTTTTATAGGCACCTCAAACTCAATGTGTCTAAATCTAGTTGCATTCTCTCCTCTTTACTCAAATGTTTTCCTTCTCCCCTATTTCCAAACCCAGCTAAAAGCATCACTTAATTAATTATCCTTAGTTGTATTTCTTTATTCTTTGTGTTCACTATGGACAAAAAGAATTATAAAGCACTGGGTTAGTGCTCGCTTCTCCATGTAGCTGAGATATCTAGCTAACCACAAAACTCCACGCGTCTGACATTCAGGAATAACAAAAGTGTAAGTAGTCCATTTGTACGTGGGTGTTTCATACATGTCCCATCGAGAGAGGGAACTTGTGATGGCTGTGGATTTTCCTTCTGGTTGAAACTCATTTGTGTTCACGTTCCTATTTCAGAAAAGAGGAAGGCTGCATCAACTGTAATTAAAAATTTGAAGACATAAATTCACTTAGACATTAATTCCATAGAATGCTCTTCCTTAAAGACTTCTTTCCTAACGAATATACTGGGTATATGTAATATTCATCTAAATGGGCATTAGGAATGGGATGAGAAACTGACATCATTTTTGAAATCAATTTTGTTACGGTGTGATTCCCATGCAGCAAACCACACCTATTTTAAATACATAGTTCAATGGAATTTGACAAGTGTATACACCTGTGTAACTACCTCCACAATCAAGGTACAGAACATTCCCATAAAACCCCCAAATTTCCTTATGTCCCTTTGCATTAGGGCCCCTCATCCTTCCTTAATCTCAAGGAAAATATTTACCTGCATTCTGTAATTTTAATTTTCTGGGATTTCATCTGAACAGAAGCAAACCATATGAACTCTTTTAGGTCTGGTTTCTTTTGTGCAGCATGAAGCTTTTAAAATTAAACCAGCGTGTTGTATAGATCTTGCTCTTTATTCTGAGTAGCTTTCTATCATATGACTTCACCACAGATTGTTCATTCATTTGCCAGTTTGGGGCTATAGTTAATAAAACTTCTAAGAACATTCATGTACTCGTCTTTGGGTGGATATATGTCTCTCAGTGTCTCAGGAAAATGCCTACCAGTGGAATTGTAGGGTTATATATTAAGGGTATGTTTAACTTGATAAGAAAATCCCAAGTTGTTTTCCAAAGTGGTTGAAACATTTAATATTCCCATCAACAATGCTAATTCAGTGAAGCTGGTGATTGTATTTTATAAGATTTCTGTATTCTACTGATTTTATGATGACTCATGATATTAACTACTGAAAAAGGATGGCTGAAATATCCAGCCATAACAGAGAGTTTGTCTATTGCTGATTTCAGTTGGGTCAGACTTCTCTTCATGTATTTTTGAAGCTCTGGTATTAGGTACATGAACATTTGAGGTTTGTTATATTATCCTGATAAACCGACTCCTTGGTAAAATGTTCCCTTCTATTTTTGCTAATATTTCTTTACCAGATGTGTACTTTGGTTAGTGTTAATATAGCCATTATAGTTTTCTCTTGATCCGTAGTGGCACATTATATTGTTTCCCATCCTTTTACTTTTAAGTTATTTATGTCTTTATCTTTAAAGTCTTTTTCTTATAGGCAGCATACAGCTGTCTTACTTTATAATCTAGCCTGACAGACCATGCTTTTCAAGTAGAATGTTTAAATTGCTTACATTCAGTGTAGTTGTCTACAATTTGGGGATTATATCAACCATCTTGATAGCTTTTGTCTCTTTATTTCATTTTGTCTCTGTTCCTTTTTACTTTTCCTGTTTTGTTTTGGATTAATTGGATATTTTTACTATAACACTTTATCTATACTAATGGCAGTTTATTTTTCCCATGACATTTTTAAAAACAATTTGCATTTTTAACTTACAAAAGCCTACCTTCAAGTAATAGACCCCTTCAGGAATAAAGCAAGAGTCATAAAACAGTATAGTTGTATTTCCTCCCTCTCCTTCCTGTTTCTAATTATACTCAATTACAGATCATTTGAGACTTTTTTATTTTTTATTATTTTAGTCTTCTTTATTCTTCATGTCAGTTTAGATAGTTTCTGGTGCTACATTTTCAATTCAATAATTTTTCTTCTGCAGTGTCTTATCTACTTTTAATACAGTTGAGTGATGTACCAAATGTATATATTTATTTTTCAAGTCTACAGTTTTTAGACTTTTTCATCACCTCCTATTTTGCTCATGTCGTTCTTGAAATACTTGAGCAGATTCATAGAGGCTGTTTTAAATTCTCTGTCTACTAATTCCATAATCTGTGTGATATGTGTGTCTCTATTTATTGGTTTTTCTCTTTGTTACAAGTCTTATTTTCCTGCTTTCTCACATGTGTGATAGTTTCCATTAGATGCTGGATATGGCATTTCACAAGATTTAATGCTAGATTTTGTTGTTTTCCCATAAAGAGCTTTGGACTTTGTTGTGGCAGGAAGTTAGGTAACTTGCAGGTCAGCTCGATACTTTCAAAACTTGTTTTTAAATGCAGTTACAACAGGTTCAGAATGACCTCAAGGTAACCCTCTTTATGTTAGGATGCCCTCTGTCTTATGGTCTAGAAAGCAACTTCAGGCAGAAACCTGGGATGATCATAGTGCTTGCCTTGTTTGCTTCCTTCTCTCAGGGTCACCACCCTGCCTTTGCTGCCTGCTTTATTTTTTGTCTAATGTCTGAAATAGTTGCTTTATATATTTTGCCCATTTTTTTTCTAGCTTTGTTCAGCTTTTATAGATTTTTATGGTATAAGGATAAATCTGTTCATACATCATGGCTGGAGGCAGAATTCTGACTTCCCTTTTCAGAGACATAGTGTGTGATTATTTCTCCAAAAATTTCTTTGTTCATAAGAGAGAAAGATTACCTTTACATACCAGAAAGTACTGCTTACCCCCAAGTTTACTACATCTTTGTCTAATGGAAGATATTCAATAGACTGTACATTTTTTTCGGGCCCACACCATTACTTTTGTGTTTAGAGAAGCAGAGGTTACCCTCTATCACCCATACCGTTTGCTCATGAAAAAAAAAAGTTGAATATTATATATGTTGCCTCAGTTAGTTATTGCTGTGTAACAATCCATCCCAGTATTTTAGTGGCTTAAAATAACAACCATTTTTTTTTTTCATGAGTCTGTGGGTCGATTAATCAGTGCTACTGGTCTGACTGAGCTTGCTGTGGTTCTATCAGTGGCCTGTGTTCATCTGCTGGTCTGAGAGTCCTCTTTCTTGCTCTTGGTTGGATGCTCTCACATATCTTGGCCTTCATCTGAAACACCTGGACTGATTCAACTTTTTCCATGTGGTCTGTGTTTGATGTCATGGGGTGGCAGTTTTCCAAGAAAGCAAATGGAGTTCTTTAAGGCTTCTTGGACATGAACAGACTTCTGCCGCATTCTTTTGGTCAAAACAAGCCACAGCATCAGCCTATACCAAGGATTGGAGAAATAGAGCCCATATCTTGATAGGAAGAGATGCAAGTCACATATATAGCAAAGGGATATAAAGATAAGTGGACGTTTAGAGCCATTTTTACAATCCATCTACTATATAAAATTTACCTTTGCAAAGTGATCTTAGTTTAGGAAACTGACTAGGCTCAGAAAGATTACAGTGATCTGAAATTTTCTCTCCTGATTGTCACTAATTATGATGACTCATTCCAACATATGGGCAATGAGAACACCAGGAAATCTCATTAATCAGCTGTCTGTTTCTGTCTACTCTAGCTTCTGCCTGTGACTATTTCCATATCTTTATTGGTATTTTTACCAAATCATGCAAATATGTCATAGCCTATAATCAAGCAAATACTATTAAATGAACATCTATTCTGAATGTCTTGGTGAGATATTACGATAGCTCCTTGTACCATGACCCTTATGACATTTATCATATTTTACCTTTCTTCTAGCTACTTTTTACATTGTGTAATCCTCAGATATACCATCTAGTTCTTGAGGTCCAAAATCATATCCTTTGAAATTTGTGCTCCCTTCAAGACTAATCCCCAGCCCTTAATAGTTGCACCACTGAATAAGCTGAATAAAAAAGAGGTTAAAGTAAATATACTGCAGCTGCTTTTCTAATGAGCAGTAAGGATGGTTTTCATTGTAATTTTGATCAATACTATAAATAACCACAGCTACCATTTACTGAGTATGTTCTATGTCCAAATACTGTTCTAAAATGCTAAGAAAAGCAGTGTTAAGAAGAGTGAGTAACTATTCATTGTTGCCTACCTGAATGTCAGTCTATATTATAAATGTTCAGCAAATGCATACTTTGCTGCCTAGTGTCTGGCAGAGGACAGAACAGGGCTTTCAAGACATAGAAATTAGATTCAAATCTCTCACTGCTGCTGCTCAAATATGTTGGCCAACCTGAGGCTTCTACCCTATAAAGCAGAGATTTTTCAATATTTGACTCATAAAAAATACAAGAACTTAGAAGAAATAAAATATATGGAGAGTCTAAGACATAGTAGGGACTTACTGCATGTTCATTTAATTCAATTCCTCCTCCTTCTCTCTCTCTCTGTCTCTGTCTCTGTCTCTCTCTCTCTCTCTCTCTCTCTCTCTGAATGCAGGTCTGCTTTATTGGCCATCACTGCAGAGCCGTAAGTAGGTCCTTGTAATTTTACAAATGCGGCTTGGGAAGAAGATTAACCTGGGGGAGAAAAGAGAGGTGTGGTTTCTGTTTACTCCGAATCTCCTTAGACTTCACTCTCATTTTGGAGGGATAAGTCTTGTCAAGTATCTGAAGCATTGAGGACCACCGTGGGATGATATCCCACCATTGCAAAGGAGAGTGGGCTACTCTCTCCATGCAGCCTCAAAATTAGGGGGCAGATCTATCCCCTGTCTTCAGAGGATAGATCAGGGAAGGTTTTTCTCCTGCTCCTTCCTTTCTGGGAGCCACGTGACCCATGTCTATTGCTCAGAAGCTCTTTGATCATCCCTTCCACTTTTCTCCTCTCCACTTGGTAGTTACAACTACAATTACAACTACTTGGTAGTTACAACAGAGTCTTTGGGACTCTGGGACTTTTCACTCTTCAAACTTTCCCACAGTTCCCAAAGTGTAGATCACTAAGGAGATACTTAGGAATTCATTTTACCAGTAATCCCACTCTTGGCTGCAGCAAACATCTAGTCTTCCTCATGGCATCACAGCAAATTTTAAAAGATTTGAAAAGAGAGGAGAGAGGGCACAGGATCGGGAGTGGGTGTGTTAGGCAAAATATTGCCCCCCGCACCACCCCCCAACACACACACACATACAACCACATCCTAATTCCTGGAACCTAAGGATATGTTACCCCTTTGTGGGTGTGATTAAGTTAAGGACCCTGAGATGCAGAGATTATTCTGAATTATTCAGACAGACCCAATGTAACCTCTACCCCTCCTGACTGTGGTCAGAGAGAAATGTAGCCATGGAAAGTGGGGCAGGGAGATGTAACGCTGCTGTCTGTGAAGATGGAGGAAAGAACAGCAGCCAAAGAATGACATTCTCTAGAAGCTGGAAAAAGCAAGGAAACAGATTTTTACACTGAAGCCTCCAAAAAAGAATAAAGCCCTGGAAACACCTTGATTTTAGCCCAGTGAGCCCCATCTTGGACTTCTGACCCACAGACTGTAGGATAATAAATTTGTGTTATGGACACCACAGTTTGTTGATAGTTTGTTACAGCAGCAATAGGAAAGTAATGTGGTATGGATGGACAAGGATCAGCAGAAGAGACTTTGCCAGAATTGCATAGCTATTCTCAGGTGATCGCCTTTATCCTTTGCTCAAACTTAGAAAGACTTCCTTTAAAATCTCTGATATAAGCCCCATCAGAACAAAGATTTTTCTCCATGGTAACAGACTTCAACAAGAACAAGAACTTTTTCTTCCCCTCCATAATGTTGCATTTCTGTACATATGCATCTATCTATCTATATCTATATCTGAGATTAAAATAAAAAATAGAATAGAGAAACAGAGGTGATGTAGGCAGGCAATGTTATAAACATTCAAATCTTCATCGTTCATTGCCATATACCTTTGCCATATGCCTGCTACATGGAAGGCATGTGACTGTGCACTAAGGAAATAGAAAATTAAACAAACAAATTAACTTTGGCTTCTGTCCTCGATGCAACACCACCCACTTATTTGATGCCTAGATCAACTTTTTATTTCTGAGCACTGCTTTTAGAAAGAACTAGTAAATGACCCCTAAACATTGACCTTTTTCTATTCTATAGTATTTTACAATGGCACCTGATTTTCCCAATGATGGTAATTCTCAGAAGGCATTAACTCACCAAAGCAGAAATCTGTCTTATTTCCCATCCTGTACCTACTAAGGCAGAGATTAGGAAGATTCAACAGAAACTAGAACAGTAAAATAATCAGTCCTAGCGGAAGTTCACAGTCCCTTGAGTCCTGGCTAACGAACACCATGTTGTGCATTAACAACCAATTGAACCAAAGTATAGAAGGCCATTACCAATTGTTGCCTATGTAGAGAGGGAGGAAATAAGAATTTTATTTCTCACTGAGAAAAAATTTTTTTGGAGGTATTGATGAAAATTGGCCCTTCAAGCAGCAAGTGACCTGAGATAAGACCAGTACTTTGTGATACCTTGTAGCTCTGCTTTGAGAAAGTTCCTTAACTTCCAGGAGCATCTGTTTTATCATTTTTTAGACATGTATGATACATTATGGAATCATAGAAATGTCATCAGTATTATATCATAGGAGAAAAGATTGTAAAATCACCTAGTGGCGCGCCTGTGTGGCTCTGCTGGTTGAGAGTCTGACTCTTGATTTCGGCTCAGGTCACGATCCCAGGGTCATGGGATTGAGCCCCACATCGGGCTCTGCACTGAGTGTGTAGCCTTCTTGAGACTCTCTCTCTCTCTCTCTCTCTCTCTCTCTCTCTGCCCCTCTCCCTTGCTCACTCTCTCTCTCTCAAATTATATATATATGTGTGTGTGTGTGTGTGTGTGTGTGTGTGTGTGTGTGTGTGTGTATACATATAATTGTTTTAAAGCACCTAGTGACATGTTTGGTACAAACAATATAAATGAAAGGTCTTTTATTCATTCTTTCATTGGTTCAAAACCTACCTGGCATTTGCAAATACAGTGACAGTCCTTGAACATAATAATTCCCCACACCTGAGAATTGCTGACTTTCAAATTTTGAGATTTTCAAATGGAGTCACCAAACTGCCAAGATTTGCACAAAATGCTTCAACAGAGCAATTATAAGTTAACTCTCTCTTTTGTTTCAAGCTTCATTTTTAGATGTTTCATAACCAACTCCTTTGGAAAGGAAAGAACATCTAGCACATCAGCGTTTTTTAAGCACGTTAGGATTTGAACAGCTGAATGACAGTATCTCCTGGAGGAGAAATTTTCTACTCACAGAACCTGAGACAAGAATCATCTGTCCCAGTTTTATGAATTACAAAAAAAAAAAAAAAGCTCCAGTGGCTTTTCTGCCAATATTTTTGTGATATTGGAATTCTGATTGAAACATGCAAGTTCAATGTAATCCTTTCACTACTTCTTGAAGGCAAGACATGCCTTTTTCTTTTATATCCTCCATATTCCAACCCATGATAAAGATGTATTTTATACATATATCTTCATACATATATGTGTATACATGTATGTGATATTCATTAATTATTAGATTCCTGAAAAGCAAGAAAGGCTCTTTTTACAAGATAGAGCTTACCATATAGCTTTGAAATTAGAAAGCTTCTAAAATGTGTTTAACCTGTCTTGTGAGGGAGCTAGCCCTCAATCCTGGTTGCAAAATAGAATGATGTAGGCAAACTTTAAAAGATATCTATACCCGAAGTGCCCCCGCCTTCTGATTTCATGGGTCTGGAATGGGTTCTAGGCTACATTGGGATTTTTAAAAAGTTTCTCAGGTAATTTTAATGAGTAGCTAAAGTTGAGAAATAATGACCTAGGCCAAGGGTTTAGTGGTCTGAAACCCCTGCAGTCCATTAGAATACGCTGGGGAAGCTTTAAAGCAATGCTGGGGGACAAGGCACACTCCAGACCTTCAAATAAGAATATGGGGTGGAGGAGGGGTCTGTAATTTTTAAAGCTTCCCAGCATGTGCCACCGGGGTTGAGAACCACTGCATACACCATGCCAGTGAGTAATGATTATGATGTACATTAGGCATCAAATGATCCATTATGCAGCTTTATATTCCAACTGACTGCAGCTGGGACTCATATTAGACTCCTCATCTTTGTTTCACATATGGAATTAACAAATTAATTTCAAATTCTATCATACCTTTGCTAAGATGAATACTGTGTCAGTGATCAGAGAATTGCCTCCAGTGCCTCTGACATATTTGCTTTCACAATATTTTGAGAACTAAGAGTCTACTGTGAGCAAATATTAATATCATTCCACGTGAGCAAATTTTGTCCGGAATTGGCCTTAGGCAATTCATGATTTCATGAGCATTAGGGTCTCTCACCCTTACAGACATATTACGTTCTAGGAATTTTAAGCTATACAGTTGCTTTAGGTAAACTTCTAGCCTTCATGCTCACCACTCTTTAACGTCTGCCAGTCCCAGGGGGATCTTTTTAATATATAGGGAAGTATGCAGGCTACATTGCTAGGCTATCACCAAGCTCAATCATACCCAGAACATGAGAGGACTTTCAAGAAAGCTGCATCTTTTCTTGGCACCTTGATATCACCTGTCTGTAAAGAACTGTCATTGTTTTTCTCAGTATATTTCTTCAACTAGCAATGGAAGCATTGCTCTCGTGTCATGGAGTAATTTGACTTGATAATAATGAGTAGTCTTTAGTAGCAGGAATTTTTATGCATCTTCCTACATGGTCTTTGCCTGGAAAACATTTTATTGCATGGTCTTTGTTGGCCCTCTTGTAAATCTGTTTTGGAACAGAATCCTTAGGCATCTGGATTTGAAATGAGGCTTTGTTAGTTGTGAAATCAAATTCACAGTCCTTCTGTGGTTTTGGTGTGAGAGCTCCATCTGGAAATGGATCAGCCCTTACTGTCTCAGCATATGTCCCAGGGACTACATTCTCCCAATAATTTGAGCAACTCTGTGGTTCCAAATTCAGCAATTTTCTCCTTCTTTGCTGCTATATATCCATCTATGAGCAACCAAACTTCAGGAAGCTAAAAAGGACATAGAGAGATATTTACAATGAAGAAATAAAACAGCATCTCATCAAAAGTAAGTGAGGCTGAAATATTCTTCTGTTTTGCATTCTACTCAGGGTTATGGAGGGGTTTTACTTTTTTCTGATTTTGTTTATGTGTAAGTCAGCTGAGCGCTCACCATTTTCCTACAGATCAGCATTTCAGCATCACAGACTGACCTCTGCCATTAACTCATTGGGCATGCCAAGGGGCCTTTCTAATTACAAAGCTCTGGGGCATAATAGAGTGGCTCACGTTGTTGAGGCAGAATGAGGGCAAGAAATGGGTTTTCCCACTCTAGGTTTGGAAAAAAATATATGAGACAAAGGTTTCTATACCTCAGTATGTCACAGAATTCAGATGGCCACTGTTCCCTGAATGGGAAGAACTACACTTAACTGCTTCCTCTTTCATATGGGCCACTGCAAATGGCCAGCCATGACCTTCAGAGACTGGTCTTCAACTTCGCTTGCAATAGAAATATAGCCATCAATGTCAATTTCTGGAACATTCCCATGACACCACAGGTGAAAACATAATGCTTAAAGCAGGATGAACAAGAAGGAAAGAGCCATCCCCCTTTGGCCCTAGGTTGATATCCAATATGGAGAATTTTCACAACAATAATAGAAACATACTTTCCTTCATGTCTCCCCTTATCCTGATCTCTTATACAGTCTTATATATGCTCTGTTTTCAATGGAAACTGCCTGCTGCTAAAGCTTTCAGACTGTTCTAATTCTGGAATCTTACCTTCAGATGACTTGAGATCCTCTCAGAGGGAATGGAAGTCAGGAAGAGATTCTAAAGCCATAATCCCCACTAGATAACATCTCTGCCCAAAGATGAGGCTGCCATTTGAAAGAATGACCAAAGGTGCACCTGAGTGGCTCAGTCGGTTAAGTGTACAACTCTTAATTTTGGCTCAGGTCATGATCTCATGGTTTGTGAGATCAAGCCCCAAGTCAGGCTCTGTGATGACTGTGCAGAGCCTGCTTGGGATTCTCTCTCACCCTCTCTCTCTGCCCCTGCCCCACTCATGCACATGTACATGCTCTCTCTCTCTCTCAAAATAGATAAATAAACATAAAAAAAAAACCCAGAATATAAGCTCCTTAAGGGCAGGGACCATATTTCAGCTATGAAAGAAAGAAAGAAAGAAAGAAAGAAAGAAAGAAAGAAAGAAAGAAAGAAAGAAAGAAGACCAAAAGGCCATTTCTGGGTCCATAAATCTCAAACATTAATGCCCATAAGTATCATCTTGGACACTTGTCAGAAATTCAAACTCCCAGTCCCCTTTTGTCTAATTCAGAAGGACTGGGTTCAGGCCCCGGTGAGGGAGCCTGATCTATCACTGCACATGACTCTGACAACATTGGTCTATGGAAAACACACCAAGTGTTGCTAACCTAAACTATAAGAGGCTTAGAAACACAGCAATAATTTTTTCAGATGTTTTTTCAAAGGTGGGATTTAAAGCGTATTTGTTGTCAGCACTCTTAGTTTATTTTGGATACCAGAGAACCCCGAGACTCTCTAAAACCTGAAGGGCATCTGGAGTTCTTTATTTTTGTGTGTCTTGGCACAGGAACTGACTAGGATTAGATATTGGGGCACATCATTCAGTCAGTAAGTAATACTTAAACTCTTGCTTAGCTGTGAGAATTGCACTAGGTACTGGTACAAAGACAAATGAAATGCAGTCCTTGCCTTTGATGAGTTCAGTTTAGCAGAGGAAACAGTGACATGAATGAATTTAATAGATGACGTGAAAAAGTGTCATCAATGCACTTCAGGCAACACAATTTACTTTGCCAGGGGAAATTTAACAGAGATAATAGAAGCTGAGTTTTGTTTCAAACTATTGCTAGAAAATTGCAAGGCATGGAAGAAAAGAACATTTTGAGAAGTAGGAAAATTCACAAGTAAGATCAAGGAGTTAAGAAATAGCTTTTAGGGGTGCCTGGGTGGCTCAGTCAGTTAAGTGTCCAACTCTTGATCTCAGCTTAGGTCTTGATCTCAGTGTCACGGGTTCATACCCTGTGTGAAATTAATTGATAGTATAGAAGTCTTATAAGTAGTTACCTTAGGGTAGGGAGCATGACAGGGTCTTGGAGAATTCTAGAATGTTTTGTGTGTGTGTGGTGGTTACTCAAATGAGTTCGCTTTTTGAAAATTTACTGAATTTCACGCTTAAAATGTTGCACACTTCTGTACTTATGCTATAATTTAATACAAATTTTTACTTTAAACATTTTCACAGGAAATTTCTCAAAATGGAGGACGTGTGCTATTTTCTCAGATGGGACGTAGCTTTTTCTGGCATTACATTGAAAGAAAACATTTTTCTCGCTCGACTTTGCTTCCTCTTGGACAGTGTTTTCAACAACAAATATCAAAGCAATTTTCCTTAAAAGAGAAATGAGAGATTATTGTGTAAATGTAGGGAATACAGGATGAGAATCTAAATTGTGTGGAAATATAGGCATGAGGCGGAACAGAAGCAATGTTTCACAGATAGAAATCACAGGACGAAGTTCAATTATCTATAGGATGAGGGAAAAGGGAGATAAAAGTGACTCTAGAGTTTCTAGCTTGATATATTTGAATGATTATGCAGTTGAACATAATGAACCCTTTTGTTTTCATTTGGATATGTTTGGTTGGAGGTATTAGAGGATTATCTAGGTGGACATAGTTTTATGCAATTGAAAATACGGGTCTGAAACTTAGCAAAAAGGTCAGGATTGGAAATGTAATGGGTTTCTTCCAATGTATATTTTATGGTTCAAATTTCTGTTTTATGGATATAGCCCTGAGAATAGATGCAATGCTCCAACACTTGGCAGATGTAAAGAGAAGGACGGATGATCAACAGAAGCTGGGAACGTGATTAACAAGGAGGTTTCAAGCAAGGAGCCCATTTGCCATTTTTTAAGTTTATTTATTTATTTTGAGAGAGAGCGTGAGCGGGCGAGTGGCAGAGAGAGAGGGAGGGAGAAAGAGAGAACCCCACGCAGGCTTTGAGCCGTCACCACAGACGTGCAGGGCTTGATCTCATGAACCCGTGAGATCATGACCTGAGCTGAAATCAAGAGTCAGATGCTTAACCGACTGAACCACCCAGGCGCTTCCATTCGCCATTTATTTTAACTGCTTTTAAGTGTCCCTAAGTTTCTGAACACGCAGCAGACCTAAGTAATTCTTTTTTTATTAATTTTTTTAAACATTTATTTACTTTTTGAGAGACAGAGACAGAGTGTGAGCGGGGGAGGAGCAGAGAGAGAGGGAGACACAGAATCCGAAGCAGGATCCAGGCTCTGAGCTGTCAGCACAGAGCCTGACACGGGGCTCGAATTCACAAACTGTGAGATCATGACCAGAGCCAAAGTCAGACACTTAACTGACTGAGCCACCCAGGTACCCCAGACCTAAGTAATTCTTGTATTCTTCACTCGTAATTCTTTTTTTTTTTTTTTTTTTGATGGAGGGAAGGGCAGAGAGAGAGAAACTTAAGCAGGGTCCACACCCCATGCAGAGCTCAATGTGGAGCTTGAGCCCACACTGACAGTGATTCAGACTGACAGTGATTTGGACACTTAACTGACTAACCAGCCAGGTGCCCCCATTCGTAATTCCTATATTGTTTATTCTCCTTTAATATTCATTTTCTAAGTGTAAGAAGTATTTTAGCTGCATCAAAAATAGTAGCTGCTGTTCCACAAAACATTGGTTACTCATGTCTGAAGCACAGTAATACCAGAAAACAGTATTAGATTGGACCTGTTATAACGACACTTATTTCAGAAATACCTTACAACTTAAATAAAATTGATGTTGACATATCACGTCTATAGTCTCACAAGTGAATTTCAGACATCTGAATCAGATATCCATAAAAACCTCCTATAAAATGACTTTTGAGAAGAACCGCATTTTTAATTTTTTTAATGTTTATTTTTGAAGGAGAGAGAGACAGACTGTGAACAGAGGAGGGGCAGAGAGAGAGGGAAACACAGAATCAGAAATGGGCTCCAGGCTCTGAGCTGTCAGCACAGAGCCCAATGCAGGGCTCAAACTCATGAACCACAAGACCATGACCTAAGCCAAAGTTGGATGCGTAATTGACTGAGCCACCCAGGTGCCCAGAGAAGAACTGGATTTTTAAATCAACGTGGAACATGAAATATTCCCAGGTTTGGGTAAGATCAACAAATACTTATAAAATTATCTTAGTTGTTTAAAATATTATAGTTTTCTTCTGAAGTCTCTTCATCCATTACAGTTTACTGGAGCTCGCAACTATCCTCTGAGTCCATACTAACCATACCCACTAGGGCAAGAAACACACTCTATTTCCCTGTCTGTGAATTCAGTGTTCTGGAGACCTGTTGGTACGTGACAAATTACCTGCAAAAATTAGTGGCTTAAAACAATCCCCCTTTATTAGATCCCACAGTTTGGGGGATCAGGAATGCTGGCGGTGCTGAACTGACAACTCTTCTCCATTGATGGAAGTGACTGATGGTATTCAGCTGGTGGATGGGCTGGGTAGAAGACTGAAGGGGAGACTTCACTCACATGTTTGGTGTCTTGATAGGGATGGCTGGAAGGCTAGGCTCAACTGTGACTGTCCCGTGGAGTACCTGTAAGTGACCTCTCTAACGTGGCAGATCTATGGTAGTTAGTAGATCAGTGGTTCAGGGTCCCTGGAGACAGTGTTCTAGGGTAGAGGAAGTGGACAGGGCTAGATTTTTAAGCCCTGCACCTGAAAAAGGGAGCGAGATTCCTTCTGCTATCATCACTTTGTCAAGCAGTCACAGAGGCTACTCAGGTTCAAGGAGAGGGGACAAGAACCTCTATCTCTTGAGGGGAAGAGCTTAAAACAATCTGAAGTTCTCCTTAGTCCCTGTAATAGCCCATGTGATAATAATAATAAATCATTTATAACGCTGAATATTAAATATTTGTGTATACCAACTTAGACTCCAAAAATAAAAGCAAACCTGAAAATAAGTTAAAATATCATGAAATGTATTTATCTAATTTTTTTTTTAAAAAAGATAGATGATTGTTTCTTGACCTGGACCTAATCATAACTGGAATTAAAATTTTGAGAAAATGAAATAGAAGTTTCTAGATACTTACAGATGGTATAAAATATGCATATGGTAAGAGCAGAGAAAGACTAGAAATTAACTGAATTATTTTTTATGCCGTGATGTACTGTTAACAAATTTGGACTCTTCCACTTAGAAAAACACACATGATTCTTGGTTTTTCTCTACCGATCATTGAAAAATACGTATTCTCAATTTTTCACATGTGTAAATCTCTGTGTGTTTGGCTTTGATGCTTAAGTGTTCTGAACAGGAAACTCACTGTGATTTCATTCTTCCTATCTGCCTGGCCTTGTGGTAAGCATAATACTTATATAATTAATTCATCTTTAGAACCAATATTTGATTTGAGCATCATAATCCTCATTTTATAGATGAGGACTTGAGATTCAAAAAAGGCATGCATGTATATATGCATATATATATGCATATTATATATATATGCTTATTATATATATAATACCTGTGTATAATATGCAATAATATGTAAATACAATTATTTTAAAACAATTTTAAAATTAGTTACCCTCCTTCTGTTTCTTAGAATAGAAATGATGTCTCTCAGGTGTCTCCTCCACTCTGTTTAGTGCAGCATGCCAAAATAGCTTTTAAATTATGAGGTGTATTTTCACTTACATTATAGGCAAAATGTCTGGCCGTGTCTGTTCTTCAGGCACGACTAAAACTAAATGAGCATTAATCACTACCAGCAGCTTTTGACGTAGATAAAACACGGTGTGATTCCAATCTGGGATTTCACAGTTTGAGTTGCAATACTTCTTTTTCTTCAGGTGATCAGCTCTGCTGAGCTAACAGCTGAGAGAAGCAGTGAAGACCACCATGATGTGATTGGTCAAGGCAAGATTAGTGTTGGTCCGATGCACAGTCCAGTTTTCAATCATCTTAATAGCACCCTACAGAGCCCTCGCACAAAGAACCTGATTGGTATTTGTCTGATACTGATTAGAGATGTTTGTGTAAGACCTTCATTGACATTGTTTCCAAGGAGAAGTGACCTACCTACAAGGAGCGGGTTAGGATTTCCAAGTTCAGACATGCTTCGGTATATTGGGCAAGGATGTCGTGCTGTATCTTACTTAAAGCATTTCCACCGGTGCCACGATGCCCTGAGGGTTAAGTCCCAATTTCCTTCTTGGTACCCAAGCACTTGGTCTGGCACCTCCACTTCAGCCCCATCCTTCACCTGTGTCCACACCCTTCCTCCGTGGCACCATGTACCCCAACTGACCTGAACTTTCTAAGTGATGTCACAGTGAGACACTTACACTTGCTTCTCATTATAGGTATTCCCATCTGGTTGAGGAGTGTGGGGGATTCCTGGGAAGCTCAAAATAGCAAGTAGGTGGAGAGATGCCCCAAGACAGTGTTGAATTGCATACAGTGTGCACACAAGATCAGCTCCAGACTCCAAGGTGATGAGTAGAAATAATTACTATCCACAATGGACCTGGTGAGGGAGACTCCAGCCCGTAGGAGTCTGGCCAGGAGAGACTGGCTAGTTTCATATCTGAGACTGGCCAGGAAAGGCAGCGAACAGCAAAGCAAACAGGGTCCAGGGGACACTACTGAAACTTTTGGGAGAAGGGATCTGGGCATGAAGTAGGCATTTGATTAGGTGGTGCCATAGCACCCGAATTAATCGTATCTTTCCTTATCTCTGAGTATATGACAACCTTGCTGGAGCCTGCAGAACACCTCTTAGAATTCTCAGATCAGGAGGGTATTTGGGGGAAGAAGGTGTGTGTGTGTGTGTGCTTTTCTGGTGGAAGATGTAGTGATAACTCATCATAAAAACATGAGATTCACCCCATAACACTGCTTGCATATGGTAGGCTAGATGCTGCCTGCCTTGTATGAGAGTCTAAACCAAATTTTTTAAATGAAACCTCAAATCAAGACAATTTAATCAAAACTGGTATATCAGAGATGTTGGCCATACCTTAAGAGGAACAAGGAAAAGGCAAATGATTTTCAACTCTAGAATTCAAGGGAGGGGAAAAAGAAGGTTACCAATCGTAGAAACCTCATTCCGATATGTAATTAGATTGTCCTGTCCCTGAGAAAAACTGTTGATCTCCGTGAGCTGTTTTTATAAGTAACTACATTGTAAAAGTGGAGTCTGCCACTTGGAGAGACTAAATACTGAGTTGAAATGTACGGGCTCCCCTGATCTGCACACATTGAGCTTGTGGGGGTCTGAGATGACCAAATAGAAGGAAACACTGATAAAAAGTCAGCCCAGACCTGAGCTTTGCTAGACTCTTCCAGAGCCACACACACACAAAAAAAAGCTACAGGGATTAGACCTCTTCTAGAACAGGAGAGGTAGGGGTTCTCAAGGAGAGTGCTAAGGTTATATCAGACTGAAAGATTTGGCAGAGATTTGCCTGTGGACAGTGGAATACCAGAAGAAAGAGAGGAAACATATCAGCAGACAAAGCATCTATGAAGAAAATCCTGTCTATAAAGGCTTTAATTGGTAAGAGCTTTTCTCTCTCAGACCCAGAAAATTCATATTAGCCAGACCTTCAAACTTCAGAGCTTCTGGAGAGAAGTGGACAGAAAGTTGTTGGCTGCTTTGGCTAGATTTTTACATAGGACTACTTTGGGTTATTGGCAGAGAGAAAAGTACCCACTATTCAGGAAGCAATGCAGAGGACCCCATGCATAAAAAATGGTTAGACTGAACTTGTTAATTCTACGATGCAGGTTAGGAAAAGTCACTCCTTGAGAGCAAAGGTTTCAGTTTTTGGTGAAGAAAGGGGACTTACTTTCAGTACCACACTCAGTCTCCATTGGGGAAATCACGTGTGTTTTCTAAATTTAGATTCATTTAAATGGATGCAGCAAATCAAAACTTAATATTGTCTACATCTATAGCACTGTGCAGAAT
Source organism: Panthera tigris (assembly GCF_018350195.1). Lineage (NCBI taxonomy): Eukaryota > Metazoa > Chordata > Mammalia > Carnivora > Felidae > Panthera > Panthera tigris. Next base: position 10,416,501 of record NC_056664.1, read on the forward strand.
TATCAATTGAGAGGTCCTAGTTTTTTCTTCATGCTATCGTTTTTATTTACTTATTTTTAATCTAAGAAATGAAGGAACTGACAGATGATATTTAAGGGTGTCTGCAATTCAAAACCCTAGATAGCTGTATCATCCCCCTCCCCGAAAAAGAAACCTACAAATATAAGTGAGCTTCAATACATATGTTTTGTGAAAATTGGATCAGTGAGCACAGTGTGGAGATGTGAATTGCTTTGATAAAGATAATGGCCATCACCTCCAGCAGAAGAAATGGGCATCATATGGAAGAGGAAGAAAAAGAGAAGCAATGAACAAGTTCTCTGGGGAATTACGAGGTTTGCTTCTCCCATCACTGTAGAAATGTTCCAAGGACTGTAAAAATCCAAAGATAAGAATAAAATTTTGCTTTCTTAGTCGTTTTGATTGGATAGAAGCCAAGTTTGAATTGAGAAACAAAATATTTCCATGTACAGAGAGCAGCCTCCTGAGAGAAAAGAAAGGATGGGCTTGGATGCCAGCATCTCGATTTTGGATTCCTACTTACTCTAAAACAATCTTTTGCATACAGAGAAGTTGTCAGCTGGGTTTCCCCAAAAGCAGACCCTAAGACAATGGCTCGGGGCCTTAGTGGGTTGTGGGTTGCAAGTTAAGGCTCTTGAAATGAGATCATCCTGGATGAGGCTGGGCCCAAAATCCAACAACATCCCTAAAAGGGGGAGATGGGGGAGACAGAACATTTCCTCCAGAAGAGAAGGTAATGTGATGATGGAGGCAAAGATCAGAAGTGTTCTGCCATGAACCACATAATACCTGGAGGCCCCGGGACATCTGGGTGGCTTAGTGGGTTAAACGCCCAGCTCTTGATTTTGGCTCAGGTCATGGTCTCATGGTTCATAAGATTGAGCCCTGCGTCAGGCTCCAGGCTGACAAAACAGAGCCTGCTTGGGATTCTCTCTCCTCCCCCTCCTCCTCGTCCCCCTCCTCCTCGTCCCCCTCCTCCTCATCCCCCTCTTCCTCCGCCTCCATCTTCTCTCTCTCTCTCTCTAAATAAACAAACAAACTTAAAAAAATACCCAGAGGCCCCAGACACTGAAGAGGTAAGCAAGGCTCCCCTGAACTGAAGCCCCCCGTAAAACCATCAGAGGCAGCGTGGCCCTATCAACAACTTCATTTCACATTTCTGACCTCCAGAACTATGGGAGAATAAATTTCTCTTGGGGTCATCTTTATGGCAGCTGCAGAAAACTAGGGTGAGGTCCAAGTAGTTTACTTGGGAGGCAAAAGAAAATAGGGATGGGAAACTGGGAGACAGAAAAGAGAGAAGTTATCCAAAAAAAAAAAAAAAAAAAAGGCTATTTTTTTAAAGCTTGTTTATTTATTTTTGAGAGAGACAACACAAGAGCATGAGCAGGGGAGGGGCACAGAGAGAGGGAGAGAGAGAGAATCCCAAGCAGGCTCCACGCCACCAGCATGGAGTCCGACATGGGGCTCAGACTCACAAACTGTGAGATCATGACCTGAGCCGAAATCAAGAGTCCGGCACTTAACCGACTGAGCAACCAAGTCACCCCCCTCCCCGCCCCCACTGGCTATTTAGGTAGGAGTGTGAACAACTGGAGCTTAATATTGTCAGGAAAGCCCGAGAGCCCACATGAAACAAGCCTCAGGGCTCGTGGATCTGGGGAGAAGGGGGTAGGGTCATTGCACGTCTATTCCGGTCAGCCATTGACTGAAGCGCTGATGCTATCAGCTGGAATCTGGCCGCTGCGGTCAGATCCTAACTAGACTAGCCTGGGTGAGGTCCGGTGAGACCGGGCACAGATCAAGAATGGAAAATGAGAAAGTGTCCTGACATTTTTATTACGCTCACACCTCCCTGGAGAGAACACAGCGAGCCATTCGGGGCCACTCAGGGGAAGCAGCCAGGCAGCTTCCGAGGCAGAAGGAGCAAGTGGACAGCCACCTTTATTGTGGTTTCCAAGGGAGGCGATGGACGAGGCAGGGTAACGAGTTCAGGACAGGCTGTCTCTAGCTGTCTGCTCCCCTGACGTGATGAAGGCAGGCGGATAGTGGCACAGAGCGTGAGAGCCCGACAGAAGAGGTGGTCGGGAGTGTGGGCTTAATCGGCTGGTCCAGAAAGAGAACTGACTGACTTTCAACCAGGGCCTCCAAAGTGGGTTACGATAACATTAAAAAAAACAAAAACAAAAAACAATATTACACATAAGGACTAAGAAGTATGGATAAGACCACTAGAAGAGAATCCCATTTTAACATACTGTGGTGAAAATAAGATCCAAATTTCCATGATAACTTACAAAGCCCCAGAAAGCACTTGTAGTCATTCATTAAAAGTCCCCTTAAGTGGGAATTTGAGAAATTACTAAATATCATTCCTCTTTTTCTTTTGTCCCTTATCAAATTTTGAAAGACATCTTTATTCATGGATTCATTTCTTCAGTCCACAAATGTTTATTTTTTTAATGCTTATTTATTTTTGAGAGAGGGGGAGAGACGGAGAGAGAGTGGGGGAGGGATAGAGAGAGAGGGAGACACAGAATCCAAAGCAGGGTCCAGGCTCCAAGCTGTCAGCACAGAGCCCGACACAGGGCTCGAGCTCACAGAGGGTGAGATCATGACCTGAGCCGAAGTCAGACTCTTAACTGACTGAGCCACCCACGCACCCCAAGCCCGATGTGCGGCTCGAACTCACAAACCACAAGATCATGTCCCGAGCTGAAGTCGGATGCTTAACTGACTGAGCCCCCCAGGCGCCCCCCGGTCTACAAATGTTTAATGAGTGCTTACTCTGTGCCAGGGCCCGGATGCCGAGGAGGCCGTGGACACAACAGACAGAACACGGTTTCCTCAGAGCACTTGAAGACTTCACAATTCGGGTGAGTGAGACACGACGACAGGCAAATAAGGAACCATAGACAGTGCGGCAGACGATAATTCTTTGGTGATTTAAAGCTCTTCCCATCTGGTGTAACAATAACCGCACATTAAACGATATGAAAAAGCCTATTTCAACACCAAATCGCAACGTCAGAACCTCTACGACGTTTTCTCAGTCACTCGAGGTTGTGTAAGCCCCACCTGACACCTGTCTGCAGCACAAGGCTGCATTCTACTTGCTTGTACGAACACCGTGTCTTAGAAAAGGACATGTAGCTTTAAACCCAGAGAGTAGAGGTAACAGATCCTCTTTGAAATGGTTGCTAAGGGACCATTCTATATAAATTAATTAGTAAACATCAACTCTGGTTTCAAAGGGCAAAGAAGGTCTCTCACTGGAGAAGGGAAAATTACTCCCCGGTGATTGGAAAAAGGCCATCATACGGTTTTTCCATGCACACCCCTACCATTACACTACTGCATCATTTCTTTTCATTCTTTTTGTTTGGAGCCTCTCTCCTCCCCCTCATCCTTTACTGTTTGCCATAGTTTTATTTATTCCTTCTGAGGCTTTTGTTTTGTTTTTGTTTTGCCGAGGAGAGCAAGGGGAATATCTAGGTAATACAGAAGGGTGAACAAGTCTTTCTACATTCTGAGCAGAAGACAGACGTGCCTCTCCTGCCAGAGGACCAACAGGGCTGAAGAGACATCGTGTGTAAGGGTCTCTGCCACTGGCTTCAAAGTGCCTGAAAATGTTACTGGAGTGACAAACCAGCCCAGGACGTTTTCATCAGACGCACAAAGATTAAGGATGATTTCTGCAAAAACCACTGTGGAAAATAAGGGTTAGTTTAGGGAGCTGAGAATATCAGTTTATGTATTTTTTAAGTATCGATAAAAATTGTTTCGACTTTATAAAGAGTTTAAAATGATGCTTCAATATCTTCGTAATTTTTTTTTCATAAAAAACATAATTTAGAAGAAAATCAGAGGAAACTTCGACCCAGATAACTCATAGGAAGTCTAGTTGTTGGGGGCAGAAAGACCAGGATAACATAATTGTTCATCTGATGACAGGTTAATTGAATTTCATGAATAATTATGAGAAAGAAAAAAAAAAGCGTCTAGTATTTCAGCCTTGTAAACACTGCAGGCATTAAAATAAGAGCTAGGGAAAGGTAGAAAAAAAAAAAACGTAAAGCTAATTTGTGTTCCCTTCAGAATGTATTTTCTAATGCCGCCACACTTCTGAATGATAAGAAATGATTGTATTTCTAAAAGTTAATACTGGAAAGGCATTTTTACTCTACGTGTATTTTTGACATAAACTAACTCAAAAATAAAATATGGCTAGCAGGAGCAGTCCTTTGCTAATTAAACATCAGGAAGATGTGGGTTTTTTTCCCCCCTTCGTTAAAGCTAATTCTCAATGAGAAGAAAGAGAGAGGGAAGATTTCCTAATATGTCAAGTGAAATTCAAGCTATTCAGTTTTTTCAGAAGGCAAGACTCACAAACTCCAAATTCAAGTCAGCTGTGAACTTAAGATCTTTATTTTATTTATTTATTTATTTATTTATTTATTTATTTATTTATTTATTTTTTACAAAGGATGGGCACACATCATCTTCCTGTCCTCTCTCCTGCTGTCTACAGAATTCGCCCTCACTTTGCTTACGTAGTCCTCGGTAATTTGGTAAAGAGGTAGTCCGATGGGATTCCAAAGGCAATGCAATGGAGGCAAATGAATGGTTTCACGTCCTCTGTCAAGTAATTACTGGAGGAAGGGGAGAAGCTAGCGCTTAAGAGAGATTTTTTTAAAAAGAGCAAATAATGCCCACTCACTGCTATTTGAAATGTATCTAATTACAAAATCAGGTTATGTGTATTTATCATAGGTTCAAGGGCCAGACCTTCAGTCTGTTAAAATAGGACATTGACATGCACAGTGAAACTTCTGAAACCAAAGAATAATATGGGATATTTTCCTAGAACAAACTGACGTTAGATGTTGGGAAAAATTATATCTGAGTAGTGTTGTCAGATTTAAAAAAACCCACACATTTATGTGATATTCATATTATACCTGGTCTTCTTACTGGCTTTTGTGAAACTGAATGTTTGCAAAGATGAATACCAGACTCTTGGCTTGTGTTTTCAAGTTTGTTTACCTTAATTCTATGCAGGGAGTGATATCTCTGAAATCATTGACTATTGTCCTGGCCTATACCGGAAATGTCTTTGGTACTTAAGAAGAATAAAGTAATGTCTGAAAAATAAAACCAGAAAGGTAGGAGGAGACCAGAGTGGTAAGATTCTTCCCATCATGAAACTTTGCCATGAACTTGGCTTGGTACCAGGTACATTTCTTGGTTTCTTCCTTTCCAAGCTTTTTAGTCAATGGGGACCATTGTAAACAGTTGGCAAGTCAGCAGAGGAGTTCACGTGTAGGAAGGGTAGGTACTTTCCTATTCCAACCCTCGGGCCTTCCCTTCTGACTTAATTTAAGCTGCATCCCCACAGGTGTGGGGAGAGCTTGCTCCCGAACTGATGTAAGTAGGTCTAAATGTGTAACGGTAGAGCCAGGGAAATGTGGGGCCAGATCCTACCACTTGAAGGGAGACACATTTTCCTTTACTAAGTTACCTCCCATGTACACAGAAGGTCATGTTTAGCTTTTACTTCTCAAAATGGAAACTCTTGGTTCTTGTCTGCCTCCTTTCTGGAATGTGCACGTTGCTTCCACGAGACAACTTTGAAGGTAGGCACGTGTGCATGCAGAATGTCATATGCCTTAGAGTCTCACAATGTATAAAATGATTACACATCCATTTCGACTAACGAATAGCTCGGTTTTTTTTTTTTTTTTTTTTTTTTTCAAAAATCCAACTAGGGGCGCCTGGGTGGCTCAGTCGGTTAAGCGGCCGACTTCAGCTCAGGTCATGATCTCGCGGTCCGTGAGTTTGAGCCCCGCGTCGGGCTCTGTGCTGACAGCTCAGAGCCTGGAGCCTGTTTCGGATTCTGTGTCTCCCTCTCTCTGACCCTCCCCCATTCATGCTCTGTCTCTCTCTGTCTCAAAAATAAATAAACGTTAAAAAAAATTTTTTTTTAAAAATCCAACTAAAGGTGAACAAGCATTTTTCATTGCAACACCACATTTTTGCAGACCGATTATGATGATCAGATAGGAGTTCGCGACTTGACATGATCTAAAGAGATGAGTTTACAGACAACGACTCTCCGTCAGCTTCAGGCTTTGGAGCCTAAAGCAAGTCCCCAATCACCCGTGAGCGGTCAGCTCGGCCTCGGCGCAGGAGGCCTGCAATACCAATTTATTAAATGCATACCTGCCTCAAAACAATCTTTTCCCAGCAGATGCTCTGATTGTGCTCTGTGAGGGAGCCAGCCTGCCATCCCCAAGACAAGCAGTTTGAACACTGGCGTCCTTGGAAGCTGATAGACGATGGGCTCCCCCTAGGGGCAGCCGAACCTTCCAGAGGGAAAGCCTGCTGGCAGGTTGCCAGGAAACCAAGTCCCCTGTGGCTGCCGACAGCCAAACACAGGAGCCAGGGTCTCCTTCCTGCACAGGGTTTGGTAGGCGGTTTCGTCTCTCTCACACACACACCAGGTGAGTGTAGATCTTTCTTTAACGCTCCGAAGCCGACAGGTTTATCTCCACAAATCTCAGTGGAGAAACTTCACTGTATCACTTCCTCCTTGTGGGGAGCAGGTCCCGTGCTTTCCTTACACTCCGCATATTTGTTTGTGACTGTTGCCCTTGTAAACACAAGACAAAGCTGGAGGAGTGCTTTTGGAAAAAGACGCGGCTGAATGGCTGAGCTCCAGTAGTCGGCAAAGCAATGTCCCTAAACGAGGGTATTTTATTCTTACGGCTTCATACCTACAGAGCTCTTTGCCTTCTGAAAGCTCAAAGAACAATTCTGGCCTTGGTTTTGCCTCAGCAAGATGCCATAAGGTTTAAGAAAATACAACCTCAAAAGACGGCTCGAAAGAAAATCACAGACCACTTTTTGAGATTACTATATTTATGCAGTATTAGAAGATATTTAGTTGGCGGTGTTTCGGGGCCAGATCTTTTATTATTCCGATTATCCTCTGAATGGTGTTCTTGCACTTTAGACAGGATTTGACAATTATTTTCTTTATCGCCTCAGGTCTTTGCTCCCGTGTCCCCTTCTTGGTGAGCACTCCCCCGATTATATTATTTGAAATTGTAGTTCACGCCTTACCCACCCACACTCTCTCTGCCCCTACCGCGCTGCATTTTGCCAAGGCGTTTCCATCCCTCGTGGTTCAGGCAGGGAAGCAGTGCCACTGAGGGTCGGATGGACGTGAATGTATCAGAGAACTAAGACCTCACACGACTGTGAGACAAGCGGAAAAGGAATGGGGTGCGAACAGAACTGGGAGATCAGAGAAGAGTCCTAACCCAACCCTTCTGAAAACACAGCTGCCCATGAACGAGTGGGAGCTGGGCAGAGAACATGTCCAACCGGAGTAGAGCAGAGCAGTGCACGAGAGCTGGTGCAGAAGCCAACAGAAGGCTCTTGCCTCTGCTCTGTTGGTCCACCTGAGGCTGCTGGAGTCAGTGGAGCAGATGGTCAACTAGAGCGGATGGACACAGAGCAGAGGGAGGGAAGAGCCAGGCAGAATCCCCTGGCACGTCTCACAGCATCTAACCCTGATGATCTTCAGGTAGTACGGCTGCCGCTTCACTTCGGGCTTCCCAACCTTCTATAAATTTCATTTCCGGCCACCTTTAACTGAGAACCATACAAGGGAAAGGATTCTGAGAAACATGGTTCCACCGTAACCAACTGGACAAGGTACAAAACTACCACAGTCTTCTACTTCCTCTTACGTACTTTATACTTTAGTTACAGACCTGTATTTCTCTTTTATGTGTATACGCATGCACGCACACACATGCACAGTCCTATTTTTATGGGATTTAAACACCTTCGTCTAGAATAATGCCTGGCATACAGTAAATATTCAGTGAATACTGGTTGAATTTTTTATATCTAGCCGCTGATCTACATCTGAGGTCAGAGCCTGAGTCAGGATCATTAAGTGATCACTTCCAAGAAATGAAACAAGTCACCGAATCATCATTGGAGACCTCACTGTTTGCCCACGTCTAAGACGTCCAGCTAGCATGTCATTGTCCGTTAAGAAGCTGACTCAGTCTACCGTCAACAGTGACCTTATTTCTGCCTGTAAGCCCAGGGAAGCTTACAGGTGGTTCAGGGTATTAACGAAAGAGGGGCTAATGTGGAGGGACCTAGTTTGTCACATTTTTACCCATGGAAACTCAGGAATTAAGCTGTAGGAATATGCGTTTTTAGTACCAGGTGTCAAGCAAGGTCTTGGGAACTCATTTTATTAAATGTCTTGAAAAGGCCTCAGCTCCTACAGCCTACATGGGACATACTTTCTCATCTTCTATATTTCCAGAGCTGGATTTTATTGACAGCTGGCTGACCCTTAATAGACATGAGTCCTACCCCAAATATGTCCACTAGGAGATTATCTGATATCTGGTAGCATTAGAAATTCCCTAGGATCCTGCAGGCAGATCTGCTTTCAAGAGTCTCCTTACTGGTGGAAAGGGTCATGCTTTGAAGCTTCCTATTTAATCATTTACAGAGCATTTAAAAATCTAGCTAATTAAAAGACCTAAAAGAGCCATGATTTGGGACACACATCCTGATACTGGAGGCAATGGAGCAGAATAGTGAAATGCAAACTGAATTTATTGTTCAGGAACTCCGAGACTATAAGTCAGATACACAATAATCTGGACACTAAGACCCTACCCTAGAACCTTTTGGTTGGGACTGAACCTTGATTCACTTGTGTAGCCCGTGTATGAAACAGAATGGGTCCCACTGAAAATAGAAGCAAACAACACAATGTGGCTTAAGCAGTCTAGTAGGTTTATTAGTGCACGTAACTGAAAGGCTCAGCTTTAAGGCATGGGTTGACCGCAGCTCCAAATGCACGTTTCCTGTTTTCTTGTTTGCCTCCTCTGTCTTTGGTCCTCTGACTGCCTTCCCAAGATGGCTGTCCACAGCTACTAAAGCTGCGTGGCGTGTTTCGCTCCGTCACGTGCAGCAGGAACAAAAGGTCCCGTTTCAACACCATCAGACAAATTTCTAAGCATTATGCTTATGTGAGCACTCGTGAACTAGTCCTTGTGTCCGGGAAAACATCATGAGACCGACTGGCTGAGGTGAGCGTTATCTGAAACTTTGTTGTGCTGTGGTCATGGGGTGGCCTGCCCTGACACTCCAGTACAGGGACCAGTGGATGCTGCACGAGTTTGCTATGGCTGCCGTAACAAAATACGAGAGACTGGGTGGCTTGAGCTACTGAAACTGATTTTCTTACAGTTTGGGAGGCTGGAGGTCCAAGACTCAGGTCTCCTAAGACCTCTCTCTCTGGCAGATGTCCATCTCCTCACTGTGTCCTTCACTTGGCTTTTCCTCTGTGCACATGTGTGTTCTTGGCATCACTTTGAATGTTCAAATTTCCTCTTCTTATAAGGACACCAATTGTATTAGGGCCTCCCCCATATGATCTCATTCAACCTTAATTACCTTAGTGAAGGCCCTATTTCTCAATACAATCCTATTAAGGGTTAGGGTGTCAATATGAATTTGAAGACAGGCACAAGGTAGTTGAACACAGGTGCTAAAAGTGGGGACAGTCCCTCTCAAAGAGTATGACAGTCATGGAGCGAGGGGGAGAAAGAGATGTTGGCACGTTAGCCAAAATATCCATTACAATCTGGAAAACCCTCTAACGTCAATTTGCCCATGATTTCAAAACCAAACAAAACAAAACACCGCTCACGGAGTGTTGAGCCTCCCTAGGGCAGGCTACAGCTAGATGTGGGTCTCTTGGGCCTTATTGTTTTGTCTAAGCAAATATTTCCAAAAGTGTAGTCCAAGGAATACTTGTCTCATGACATGCTCCACAAAGAAAAAAAAAAAAAGTATCTCTTGGTTAAATAAATAGTGGGAAGTCCTGCATAATATATTTATAAGGATTTCGAGCCACAAATTAGCATGTTTAAATGCCCCGACCCAAATCCCAGAGTTTAAAAAAATATGTTGATTTTTATATAACACAGGACTTCTCACACTCCTTGTCTACACAGGATTTTCCCAAATATTCCTTATGAAAAACTCGCATGGGATACCTTGTAGGAAATGCAGTTCTGAGGACACGTTTCTTTTTGTTGAAAGTCAGAAGGAAGAAAGAGGAGGAGAGCAAACATAGCAGGTGCAGTGATGTCACAGGCACTGACATTAGGCTAATTTAATTTTGCTTTGCTCTTTTTTTTCAGAGAGGATTAAAGTCTCCTGCTCTGGGAGAGGAAGCTAAAAAACGTCTGTGCTATACTTCGGTGGTAACAGAGGATGCTTCTGGTGCTCGATCTGCAGAAGCTGCTCTAGCTGAACACCTGAAGCATGTGGTCATTGCCTGTTTGCACTCGTTGCTACCACAGGCTGGGAGAGACAGAAACAGGAACAAGGGACATTCAGGTTCCGGAATAATGGAGTGTCTGTGCCAGAAACCTCGTACAATAAGAACTCGGCAAAGCAGGAAAATGAGGATCCAGTGGCCAGAGAAAATAATCAGTGACAGCAGCACAGAGACAAGAGAGGCCAGAGCCGTAATTTGCAAGGACGGCAGGGGCTCGTGTGCCAAGAGCTCAACTCCACCTCCTTGCTCCCGGGGACCCTCTTTCCAATTTTAAACACTTGGACACCATAAGGACTGGATACTTCCACATATAACCCAAGACATCTGTTCGAGCAAAGTTAAGACTGAAAAACCTGAAGGTAATTTGGAGCCTTCCAAACACCTGTGAGTCAGATAACACACACTCCTCCCCTTCTTTAAAAGCACAGATGAGTTTGAACCTTCTGGGCATTTTAGCAGTTTACCATCTGTACCGATAACCCTTTTCTGCAGTACAGAGAGTCTTCGAGGAGGATGTAAAACCCAGGAACCAAGATAAGGAAACATGTTTACACCTGCTACATCTGTTCAGTCATTTGCAGGCCTCTGCCTCACACTGGACTTTCTGAGCAGACACTTTTGAAATCATTCTTGTCTGGTTAAGTTCCACATTTGTTCCCTAAAAGCGGAAAAGAAAAATAGAAAAACCAGACTTAAAAGCTCCGGGGTCTGGGGTTGTGTTTCCAGGGAATACTATCTCCATTTTCCTCTTATCTTAAACAGTCGTGGAATCGAAGTCATCATTAATAAGGTTAAGTACTTCTCTAGAGGTAGACGATGTACTCACAAAAGATGGGGCGGGGGGGTGCATGTTAAATCAGTTCTGCTGGAAAGGAAAGCCTATAGACAAGCTAACTGCAGTAAAGAGGTTCATAAAATAACAGGTGAAGAAAAAGAACAATAACAGCCAAACCACCCAGACAAAGAACGCAGTCATCTGTCTCTCCTGAAGGAAGAATAGAACTCCAACTGGCTATTTTCCTTGCTGTCAGCAGAGCCAGACATACTGGAATGTGCGGTAAAAAGACACAATCAAGCCCAGAGAAAGAAACAGTGCGACCTGGACAAACTACTGTATAACAGGGATTCCTTTCCTGTGCTCAATGGCTGAGGAAAGAACAGCGCAGGTGAGTGGCTGTAAAGGACGCGAGGGGTTTCCTAGAAGACCTGAAGTGAAGAAAGGAAGGTATATGGCACCATCTGATTGGAAAACCTTTGCAAGTGGGTTGGATGGCAGAGGCCAAATAAGATCCAATTTTATAACACTCATTACCTCTGACCTGTTCGGAGTACTTAGACCATGGCATTCAAAGACATTTACTGATACTTATACTATGGGGATCTATTTTATAGTATATAATAAGAGCACTAGTGGTATTCATATTGAGAAATTTTGGAGGTCCAGGGTCAACCAATGACATGTAATGGGTCCATTTTAAGAGCATGTAAAGACATGTAATGGGTCCGTTGATAATGGGTCCCCTTTTAAGAGCAACCATATGGGGCGCCTGGGTGGCGCAGTCGGTTAAGCGTCCGACTTCAGCTCAGGTCACGATCTCGCGGTCCGTGAGTTCGAGCCCTGCGTCAGGCTCTGGGCTAATGGCTCAGAGCCTGGAGCCTGCTTCCGATTCTGTGTCTCCTTCTCTCTCTGCCCCTCCCCCCTTCATGCTCTGTCTCTCTCTGTCTCAAAAAATAAATAAACGTCAAAAAAAAATTTAAGAGCAACCATAATTCTATTAAAGGTTCTTTTTGGGATCTATTTCTTTGCCCATCCAAACATGGAACTGACTCTAAAGTACAAAGTGTCAAAACTAGATCACCTAGCCCAGTGTTCACCCCTGCCCCCCATTTTAAAATGGAACAATGAAGGCCAAAAAGACTGGTCCAGGGTGTCAAAGACCATGGCAGAGTCTGAGTAAGAACCTAGTTTTCTGCCTTTAAGCCCCATGCTTATTCAGAGATTCCCTCTGGTTCCGGTCCTCAATGAACCTAGTCTTCCCCACCCACACAAGTAATGGGTCTTTTCTCTGGAAGACTTTCAGTTCCTAAAATTAACGATTCCAAAGTTTCATATTTTCTGTACATCCACTAAGGGCTTGTACACAGCTCAGGATGGTTGGTGTTATTTTGTCTACTACAACTAAGGGCTTGTGTTTCCCTCCTTCTGTGAAAGGGAGGTCATCCGCCTAACTACAAAAGGAAGAGTCACCTTCTCCCAAGTCAGCCATCACCATATTTGTACAACAGCACGCTGCAGCACGCTTTCTGGGACCCTAGAGAAAATTTATGGAGAACTGATGTCTAATGGCAATTCTTTGTATCTATAGGTCTGCAAAAGTACTGGGATTTCAAATCTGCTACCAACCTATAATGCAAACGCATGATAGCACAGAATGTTGTTATATAAACCCAAGAGTAGACTTGAATTCGCTTCTCCAAAATGGCAGCACTAATAGATCTAATGCTTTAGGTCAATTAAACTCAGGCAGCTCTGAACGCCACTACCAATGCCACAGAGACCCCGTGATGGGTCCCTGACAGAGGCAGGGTGAGAGCCTAGATTACCCCCCCTTGAAGCTGCTACTTATTTTACAACATCTGGCTGTAAATCAGCACATTCTTCTAGTGGGCCAACAGAGCAGCATTATTTGGTACTGACTGCTGATCAGAGACCAGACTTGTTCATCTTCATATTATCTTTAAACCAGTTTATAAGAGTGAGAGCGATTTCAGCCTTGGGGGACCTGCAGAGCAGAAAGGCAAAGAATAGGAGCTCTGGAGCAACAGCTTTGAACAGACAGCTCTTCTTGTGACGTGTTCGCTGCTTCCACTACCCATGGCAGTGATCCCAACATGTCACTCCACATCGTCACACATCCTACCTCTGGTGTAGTGGGCCACCACTCTAGGATTCCATTTAAGAAAATTTATAGTATGTCGTACCTACTTACAGATAGACCTTCCCTTCCAAGACAGGACGTTAAGGGTACCAAAAAGCCCAAACATTGAAGACTATCCCCCCCGCCCCCATATTACGATCCTGGTTTTGGGACGACACGCTGTCTCCTAAGAAGCCACTGTTAAAACACAGATATTTAACCTGGGTGGAGTAAAGCAAAGCGACGTGTTGTCATCTTTCTAAAACTTTCTTTTAAACGTGAAAAATTAAAAGTGGCTTCAGCTCCTCCTGCGGCCCGCCCCTAACCTAACTCCACTCACTGCAGCTGAAGGTCAGATTCAAGGCTCCTGTGGCTTTCAGATTCTAACTTGCATCTGTAACACCTCTGATGAGGATTTTTCTACTCCAGGTCAACAGCGTCTCTCTGTCCCTCCACACTCATTCTTCTGAATGCCCCCATCTACGCACATGATGTTCTTCCTTCCTATCCAATCTACTCCCATCATTTCTACCCCTAAGGTTTAGCTTGACCTTTTCCTGACCCCTCAGCTCTTGATAATTTCTGCTATTTCTGTATCACGAGTTGGAGAATATAACCACAATTTGTTTCTATTGCTCTTTAAAATTTTGTTCCCAAGTAGGCTTTCTTTGTAGTTCCTTTCCACTTTTTTCTCCCTAACATAGAGCAATAGGCCTGAGTGTCGATAGGGCAATGGCCATGACTATTGTGAGGGGGAGGGGAAAGAAACAGTTATTTCTTCAACATCATTCACTAAGCACCTTCTGTGAATGGAACATCTATTATGTGCAAAATGCTGTAGACAGAGTAGGCTACCCATGGGCCTTACCCCCCAAGGAACTCCCTGACCAGTAAAGGAGGCAGAAGCCAGGGTGCAAGGGCTGGAAAGGTGGACCCCCAGCCCTTTCTATGGGCTTTGCTTCCTTGTGCAGCCACTGTAGCCTTCACATGCATTGGATTTTAGTCACTGAAATTTCTTCTTTTTTAAAAATTTTTTCTTAATGTTTGTTTCTGAGAGAGAGAGACAAAAACAGAGACAGAGGCATAGTGCAAGTTGGGGAGCAGCAGAGAGAGAGGGGGAGACACAGAATCCAAAGCAGGCTCCAGGCTCCCAGCCATCAGCACAGAGCTCCACACAGGGCTCGAACTCACGAACCGTGAGATCATGACCTGAGCTGAAGTTGGATGTTCAACTGACTGAGCCACCCAGGTGCCCCACTGAAATTTGTAACATCAGTGGTAATGTTACCATCCTCAGACACTTGCTGATGACAACTTCAGAACTCATTTGGCATAATTTGGTGATAATGTGACTCGATGCCTGCTATGTGCCAGGCATGGTGCTAATGCCTTGTGATAGATTCATTTGTTAAACCAAAAGAGTGATTTACTATTAACTGACTCTAAGAGTTTAGAATCATACGAATAAAACAACCCAATCAAAGCTAATTTTTTTCTTCTCTATCCATACCCAAACCTCAAAGTCATATAATGTTTTATCTTAAAAGGAGAAGTTATGAAGAAATTTCCATTTTTCCCTTTCTTGTCTTAACTCTTGATATTCAGATCATTTAGCCCTTTTATTATGAGATGGACACCAGCTACTCTTAATTTATTCCGATTGTATCTTCATAGTGGGAGAGGCTTCAAGACATCCTAGGGGCACCTGGGTGGCTCAGTTGGTTAAGCACCTGACTTTGCTCAGGTCATGATCTCATGGTTCATGGGTTCAATCCCCACGTCAGGCTCTGTGCTGACAGCTCAGAGCCTGGACCTTGCTTCAGATTCTGTGTCTCCCTCTCTCTGCCCCTACCCTGCCTGCTTTCTCTTTCTTTCTTTCTCTTTCTCTCTCTCTCTCTCTCTCTCTCTCAAAAATAACTAAAACATTAAAAAAAAAAAAAAGATCCTGGAAAGAACCTGGTTTTTGCCCCCAACATTCATGGATTCAAATCTTAATCCCATAATTCAGTGAGGCAGGTAACCTCTGAAAAAATTAGAGAAAGACACCCTCTTTCTCTGGGATTACATAACCCTTAATTATGATGCATCACTGGGCAGCAGAACATAAAATGTGTATCAGTCTCAATTTGCTCCTTCCTTCTACCAGATGCTGTTGTATGGTACACAAACTGTACAATCATACCTGGCAGCCCTGAGAAATCTCTTTGGTCATCACTTAAACCTATTGAGCTTTAGTTTCCTAATCTGTAAAAGAGGGGTAATAAATAGTTCCCTTCAAGACTGTGAGGCGTAAGGGGATAATTTCCTGAAAATGATACTTGGTCGGCATACAACAAATATTCATCAAACTTTTTTCCTTCATTTAACTGTATCTAGCTCATGTCTAAGCCTGATTTTCTGAGGTTGTTTACTTTGTCTCTGATCCTCAGAATAAAGAATTTTTTAAACTCATTTTTTTAATCTATGGAGTGAGATTTTTTTTCCTTTCAAAATATTTTGAGTCTTACTTTTGAATGCCACAGATAAAGCATACACACACAGAGAAACGCTTCTGTCTACACACATCTATATAATTATACATACCCTTTAAATCAATCAAGCTGATATTAGCTAATATTAATTGTCTCATTAAGATTCCTGTTAGCCAGAGCTAAAGTCAGGGATCCTTGAGAAATCTAATTGACTCAAGTTAATTGTAATTTCTCCTAGGGGCTTTATTATGATAACTCCTAAGTTGATTGTAAAATTATACATTTTGCACAATACTGAGATTCTGGAAATGAATTATAGGTGGATGAAAGTCTTGATACTAAAGACAAAGCCCATTGTAGTTCATTTGGATGTCTGTCCATGATCCACCCCAATCTCCTCCCATTGCCAATGTTAACTTCACCTCTTTTCACTTTGTCTTTCTTTAGTTTTCTGTGGTTTTTGCTTTGAATGTATTTCTTATACTATCTATTTGATAACCAGATCTGTGTTATAAGATTCTTGTCCTCTTGAAATGTCTTGGTGAGAGGTAGGGAAGCCAGGTAGAAAGGATGTGTGTTCTAGAATCCAAAAAACCTAAGTACAAACTCTGGGTCTTTTACTTACTATACAATCTTGGGAAAGATATCCCTTATGTAAATATCTGTTTTCTCAGCTGTAGCCATACCATAATCCTGGTGTAATACTCAACATATACATGAAAGTAATTAATATAACAGGTGTAAATATGACCGTTTAACATGCAGTAGGTTTTTTCAGTATATGTGTATTTGTACAGCATGTAGTATATGGGTGGCTTTAAAAAAAGATCCTATGTAAGTAATTGTGACTTTTAATTTAATTTTGGAGAAATCCATCTTGTTACTTTTTCTTACTCTTTTAATGGCAAACATGGACTTGAAAGAGTGCTCTTCAAGGAAGATTGTGCAAGCCCTGTCTCTTTCATCTCTCAGCCAAGTGATGTTACACAAACCATGTAATGTCCTGAATATTGCTTCCTCACTCGTGAGATCAGAGTCAGAAAAGATCATCTCCACAGTGTTCCTGCTCTGAAAACTCTAATTGTAACTTTTCTTTACTGGGATAAAATACTAATTGTTCCTAACAATAAGGTGTCCAAATCGAGCTATACTACGTACAGCTTGTCGATTTCATAACAATTCCTTACTCTAATTACACTGTGAAGAATCTTTCATTGTTACTGACTTGGGGTTGGTTAATACTAATATTTATTATTTTCTACCCAGGCTATCATGTATGCGGTATATGTCTCATTTCAAAGGCTGTCAACTGGATAACTGCCCAATGGACTTGTAATTTCCACAGCCAGAGCCCAGAGAAAATCCTCAGCGATAGATATTCCACAAAAACTGTGAGGAATGCACGTATTTTAATTTTTCCCTTTCTTTCTTTCTTTCTTTCTTTCTGGCCAGACTCTAAACTCTGTCCTCCTGCTTGATGCCTTGTCTAATTTAGAACCAACCAGAAAGAAGCAGAGATAGAGGGGAATTTGTAAATACATTCTTGCCTCAATTATCAAAATTCACTTCACAAAATGGGCTTATATTCCTCCATACCTATCGTTCCCAAGCTTCTCCAAAGGCCTTGATATCTGAAATTATTTTATATCCCACATTCCATTTGGATAATTGTCGGATGGTAATGACGTGTCATATGCTTAGTGTGTTTTCCAGATTGAAAGTCATTTAAATATGTATATCTTAGGGCCAACAATTTCCAAAGGTGGTCACCCTAGTTTAATTTGTGACATTTTACTTGAATCTATTGCAGACAGAAGGAAAAACTGGTTTGCAAAATTGGTAATGAAGAGCATAAGCACCATTTTACATGCGCTATTCCTAATTTTCTAACTGAAAATGCATGTGGGTGTATAGATACATATGACATGTATGCTGCACATGGTCAATATGGAAAAAAGCTACATTGTATTTATTTATTTATTTATTTATTTATTTATTTATTTATTTATTTATTTTTAAGTAGGCTCCATGCCTAATGTGAAGCTTGAACTAAGAGCTTGAGATCCAGTTGCATGCTCATGACTGAGCCAGCCAGGTATCCCCAAAAGCTACATTTTACTAACATCCATGAAGATGCTGGGCCTCATGAAAATTGAGCAATTAGTTGGAAAATTAGTATGATTATCAGCACATTGAAAGACTGTCTGACTTTTCCATAGGTGACATGGTGTAGCAGAAAAGTATGGGTGGGTGGGCAGAGAGATGTCAGCTTGAATCTCAATTTCTAATTTGGTAAATTTTTGGAAAATGATTTCACCGGTTTAACTGTTCATATGCAAAGTGCAAAAATACAATGTCTCTAAGACAACTGTTTGCTGTGATTAAATGTAAATGGATTCAGCAAAGTGAGTAATATATGGTAGGTGTTCAGTACAGGAAATGAGTTCGTTTTGCCCCATATAATTATTTCTACTTTCCACTTGCCCATGTAAATGCAGCCTTAGATAAATGAGCTTGAGTACAAACATCACATAAAATCTCCCTGTGTTAATGTTATTATGTCTTCTATATTTAAGATCAGAATTTTTAAAAAAAGGCTGTTAACAACCCTGCCATTTTGATGTTTGCTGCATGAAAAATAATGTCATAATGATTGGTGTGGATTAATTTACAATCTGATATTTGTTCACGCTTTTTTCCACCACCGTGAAATCATGTTTGGGAAAACTAGTCATAAGTTGTTTTCTAATCATGGGAAAAGGGAAGTAAAATGTTTTAATAATATAAAGTTGCCGCAAGTAAGTTACTTCAGTTCAGTGTCTGTCACCTGACTTGTCATGTACATTCACATTCCATTGGCCCAAACGAGCGATAAATGCACACCTAATTCCAAGTGGACACAGAATAATTATTCTACCAAGTACCTGAAATACCAGAATCGAAATATCTGCAAACAATCCAATTAGATACAGTGATTCTGGGAGCAGAGAAACTTATTTAAAAGGCAGCTACGTGGTTGGATTCCACAGCTAAAGATCCTCATTCATTAAGTCTGGAGTGGGCCCAAGAAATAGGGATATTTCAGAAGCCATTCCGGTCATGCTGAGGCAGGTGGCCTAAGGATGTCACAATGAGGGCACTTTTTTAAAACATTTGAGTTCCCACAGGACAGAATTCAAAATTAGAAATTTAAGGGTCATCCCAGTTCATTCGTCAAATGACTTTTTCCTGATGTAAATGTCTAGTACCATAACAGGGGTGTGAGGCATCATAATCTGTTAGCCAACTCAGGGAAGCAAAAGAGGAACCAGTTAGACTGGGTTTGGGGAGTTGGCTGCAGAGGTAGATCCTGAAAAAGTAATCTGCAAGTGTTTTCAGACTTACTTTGTCTTCATAATCTCACCATCATGGAGAGAAAACTGGCATTATTAATATTATATTCCCCACTGCCATATTCTATAGATGAAAAGATTAAGGCTCATAAAGCTTAAGCTATTGCCTGAAGATAGATACTCCATGCTGGGACTGAGATTTTTCTAATTTCAAAATGGTATTGGTAAATGGCAAAGAGAAAACCAGAAGTAAATATATTCTACATGTTGAAATGTCTGTAATGTACCAGTAGATATCTAGTCTGACTTCATCAAGGAGCCATGCCTTATTTTTCACACTTATTCTTATCGCAGGATCCAGAACACATATGGTATTCAATAAACATTTCTTGACTGAAGAACTATATCATTATAATACAAAATATGGGTAACAGACCCAGTTGGCTTTACATAAAGAATGGGAAGTGAATAGTGATAGGTTTCTTTTCTTTCTCAATATGATGGAAACAAGCAAAGAAATACTATTTTAGTAAAATGTTGATCTCTTTCCATTCTCTTTCCCCCTGGAAGTTCTCTGAAATCTGTCAATGGAGTTTGTTTACTCCAAATCACATCTTTGTTGCCTTTAAGTATTGGCATGTTTGAATGTTTACCACTCAAATTCAGCATAAAAGTGTTTTCTTTTTTAGGTAAGATCAGGCAAAGAGGTACTGAATGAATAACACTTGATTGGGAATGGTAAATAACCATGTAATTAAACTGTAAACACTGTGTGTGGTGATTTTAATGTAATTTGAGGACTTGTAAATTACATGGTCATAAAATGGCACTTGGGCTTATGCTTTACAAAAATATCCATGTTTGTATGAGATTAATTAGTGCAGTTTGCATAAAGACATTGACTAAAAACACGTTCAGAACGTTCTCATTTTTAAGGTTTTCTTATTTATAAGGCCTTCTTGAGGTTTTGTTTTGTTTTGTTTTTTCCTTCTCTCTGGTCTTCCAGAAATTATTGCTCACAGATTTGTGTAGCTGAAAATTGATCTAGACACAGTAAACAGTTGATGGGCTTGAGTTATGCTTATGAATAAATTTTATTTTAGTTACTGAAATGGGTTGGCCATTTCACAAACTGATTACACGGTTCCTTCTATGGTACAGTTTATAGATGATGCCCACATAGGTTTTTTGTTGTTGTTGTTATTGTTTTTGGGTTTTGGTGTGGTTTTTTTTTTCATTTGTTTGTTTGTTTGTTGCTGTTGGAGGGGTTCATGTGCAGCATTCTGTAAATTGCAGACACCCAAGTCCCAGGAAAATAACCATAGAAGAGGGGCCATTAAGTGTTCTTGCCCCCATGGAAGGTTCTGCCCAGAACTTCTTTTGGTGTTTGTGATGGCAACTCTAGGAGACCCATGATGACCTTTCCATCTCCAGGGAACTCTCTAACTTTGCAAACTCAGACTCAGGCTACCAGGGTGGGCTATGAGGAATTCTCCTAGGTTAATATCACAGTGAAACAGTGATAGTGGTGATGACGATGATGTATAATTTTTATCGATGACTATTTTCCAGATGCTCTGCTAAGTGTTTTGTAAGCATTACCTCATTTAAGCCTTACAACGATGTTATTAAGTTCCTATTATTCTCACTTTACACATGAGCAATCTAGAATGTAAAGAGGTTGAATAAGTTGTCCAAGATCACACAGCTATTCAGTGAGAGAGTTGAAGATCAATCCTGGTTTGTCTGGTTCTAAAGTCCCTTCTCGTAACCTCTTTGTGATATTGTGTTAGTAGATTAGGGCTAAGAATCCCTTGGAACCACGTGTCCAGCACTGTTTCAGGTCTTTCTGCATTAGGTACCTCACACCTTAGGAAGATTAATTTTTTAGCCAGAAATCGAGTTAGCTAAGAGATAAGAAGTCATGGCTACTGAGTTGCACATCTCCCACATAAGGACGCTAACATTCCCGACTTGGAGGACAGTTACGCATCTGGGCCATTTGTAACTTACATGGATTTCGGCTATCTCGGAAACATCCCTGGCCGTCTTCAGAAGTCTAACTCCTTACATTCGGGAGAGATGGGAATGGAAGTACACGGCATACGAGAGGGGCCAGCATGCAACCACAAACCACCTCCAGAGATCCAGGATATACGGCAAGGCTTTCAACCTGAGGGGAAGATGTATGCAGTGGAGCGGTGCTGGAATGCCTGCTCACATCATCTGGGAACATGATCCTAAATTGTCACGTGGTCACGAAATGAAAGGTACGGGGAGGCCGTATTGGCTGTGATCCCTGCTTCGGCATACCGAATTATCTGGTCATTTCACCAAAACATTCCATTTTTCACCACGATGACTACCTTGTAAGCTGGTCCGAGGTAGACGTTGATTTCTAAATGCCTGGCTGTTGATGCATTGCAAAGACATAGGACACGCAGTGCCGGATCTCAAACAAAATTAATCACTCAACTCACTAAAGCAAGCAAATAATTGAAGCTAGCCAGATATGTTTTAAAGGAAAATTCAGGGAGCTTCACTAGGCCACAGAGTTGGCATTTTATCCATTCGCTCAGCATCTTGAACATCATCTAGATGTCAGACATCATGTTAGGTGCTGAGAGCACACACATGAATAAAATTTAAACCCAAGTTTCGTCAACAGAGGACTGCATATTGATTTTTGGTTCAGTAGTGACTATTACTCACATAACATATTGCATGGTCATAAATTTCAATAAATTGGGAACAGTATGTGAGCATAATTTTTTAGCACAGGTGGAGCTAATTATAGAGGGTTATTTTGATTTGGACAGCAACGTTGCCCGCCCTTTCTCTAATCATCAAACTTCTGTACAAGATTCAACATACTTTCGCCTCCCACATACTGTTAGTTATTAAGTCCAGCTGCTTCCTTCTCTGTAACACACTTAAAAATACCCGTCCTTTTTTAGGCTTTACAACCACATCCTTTTCCTAGGCCCCAATGACCTTGTTCTACCAAACCGTAGCTGATAAAATAACATCATGATGTGCAAGATTCCAGAGTTTTCTCCAATGGCGGAACTGTAAATATGCCGAGGAAGACTTTTGTTCTTTCTTTTTGCCTGTAGTCCCTGAACCCGTCACCCTTTTTTTACTTTAAATCCCGAAGAAAAGCAGCACGTTTCAATATGGCACAGACACTTAGCTTTTGCTCACTGAAGCAAAATGTTCAAGTATTTGATTCTTTCTCAGATGATTGTACTCCTAGGTAAATGAAATGTCAGTGTGAGGGATAGCTTCACCCACTTCTGTAGCTGGCTTTATTCAATCCAAAGAAGTCATCAGGGAGCAGCCAACACAGCAAAGTAAGCATGATGAGGTAGGCTTTCTGTCACGTGCCAGAGCCTTCCCACCAGCCTCAAGGCTGCCTTGCAGGCCTTCCTCCCCACGTGTGTGTCCTGGCCAACCAGAAATTCCAAAAAGAAGCTAAAAATAGGCAGTGGCTTTCAGAAACAGGATTGAGTAAAACCCTACCTCCAGGTATCACACAGAAGAAACCACCTAGTTTGGATGACACCAAATGAAGCAAACAGCTCATTCGGTTAAGCTGCATTCATTACACAATAAAGCTAAGTGCCACAATTTCATGGACTCTTCAAAATTAAAGAAAAAAGCAAAAGGACCAGAAACGTGGCAACCAGATGGGATGGAAGAAAAAAAATGTAGGAAAAGGAAAGAGGAATGCTCTTCTCCTTAAAATTCCCCCACAGGGCTTTCTCTCAGAATTATCATCCCTTTCCTACCATCCTCCCCGCCCCACCCACACAAGATCAGTTGCCAACTTGGGGAGATCCCAGCCGGTTCTGCATGAGAATCCACATAGTACACCTGCACATTCCAGCCAGACTGAAGTCTGAGCTCAGTTTGGACTTGTCAGTACCAGAGCCAATGCCAGGATCCCTTTGTGTGGGCAGGAGCTCAGATCACATCCAGGTGTGTGTGAGAGATTAGCCCATCAGCAGAACATAAATAGAGCTGCTCGTCAATCCTCCCCACCCTCCTCCTGCAGCCTCTCACTCCCAGGGGATGTATTACAAGAAGAGATATATCATCTGCAAAGTTTTCCAGGTTCATTTTGAAGAAAGCTGCATTTTCAGTGGAACAGAGTCTTGCCTGAAGCAAGGTTCCTGGATTTGTCTTGGCCACAGGCGGCTGCACAAAGGAGCACGTGCTGGGAGGAAAGGGCTCCTTGCTCAGAGAAGGAACCAGGGCGCCCCGTGAGGATGCAAGGCCTTTCCCAGGTCACTCTCCAACCTGGTCTCCTTCATGGCTCATTACTTAGGACCAGAGAGTTGGAAACTAACTAAATCAGAAATAGGTAATGGGCCCTCAGCTGGAAATACTCTCAAAGAAAAAAAATACTGATGGAGTAATAAGGGCTTTCGCCTATTGCTATTTCCTGAAGAAATGTGAGGGAACATACACAAGAAAATATCAGAAGTCCCTCCACTGAAAGCCAAGGCACAAAATACCCAAATCAGGGATATTTTTGGACAGGAAGAGCCTACTCTTTTTTGCACCAGTTTCTAGATCTATCGCACACATATCTTTGCATAAATTTCAGAATATTGGAGCATCTACGACTCACCACAAAAAATGCTCAACTGTTAATTCCTGAAGGGTCCTTAGGGTTTACCTATTCAGGGCTGAAGAAGCTGACGGCTAGAGCTGAAGGGACTTCCATTGGCAAGATATTCTCTTCCTACAAACACGAGATCTTGGAACTTTGGTATGAAGAGAAATTCCAAGGTTTGGGAGGAAAGCAGCATGTATTGAAATTGACTTTGTTCAAACCACTTAGCGTAATTCAATGATCCATGAAGGAGAGCCATATCTGGGAACAGAACCAAGTTCCCCCATCAAACAAACTGGAAATGTAATCTGGTCTGTTGACACTAAAGGAATATACCACTTTTTCCACTGTGAGCAAAATTAGACCATTTTTGAAGCAAAATTAGACTCTCAGGCAGCATGATCTAGTCAGAATAGACCCAGATTCTTACCAGCTGCTCCTCATGTTATTGCCATCCCTGGGCCAATAAGAGAACATACTGCTGAATTTGAAATGCTCCTTGTCCGTCTCTGGACCGCTATTTTGGCCACTCTGAGGATAGATAGCTGACTTTGAAAATGCTTTACTTCAAAACGCATCTCACATTAGTATGCACTTCACGTTCATAGCTATGTTACCCTAAGTAGATTTTTAATATTTTATTATAATTAGTATATGTAGCTTTGTGCCCCTCTCAAAACTAAACTTTTCTTTTATTAACCCCAGCTGTTCTCCAATTCTGCAACAAAACTAACTCATCAGGGGAAGTAACAGACTAATCAGCCAGCCAATATTTATTGAGCACTTCTGCTGGTCATGTCAGAGCTGCCCAAGATCAGGCACGATGGCCTCCACCCAGTTTTCTTCCACCACTGCCCCAGTGAGGTACACACACGGACAAATGAGTTCTAGACACCAGATGCTGGGTCTTCCCAAGGATCGGCACATCGTAGCCACTCAATGAATGTTGTTTTTTAAGTTGATTTATTCGTTTTGAGAGAGAGAGAGCACGCGAGCAGGGCAGGGACAGAAAAAGAGGGGGAGAGAGAGAATCCCAAGCAGGCTCCGTGCTGTCAGCACAGATCCCGCCACGGGGCTCAATCTATAAACCATGAGATCATGACCTGAGCCGGAATCGAGAGTCAGACACTTAACCAACCACCCAGCCCCTGAGCCACCCAGGTGCCCCCACCACTCAATGAACATTTGATCAATGAATGAGAGACTTGATGGTCGGTTAGAGCTAATATATGAATCCCAAAGACCACATATTTCTCCTGGGCCCCATTCTGGCCCCCACTGGTTTTTCCCTCTTACCATGTGATGGGTCAAGGAGGATAAGATGGATTTCTCTTTTTCTATGAGATTATACATCCCCCGTATCACAGAGATCCCATACCAGTCATTGAAGCCTCACTTTGGACTGTGACCCATATCAGAGACCCTCCACCTTCCATTGGCATCATAGGAACATGGGTAAGTGTAAAGACCTTGATTGTCAGTAATTCTTACCCTGGAGTCCATAAAGGGGTTTCAGGGAGTACAGGTGCTGCTGAAATCTTAAGTGCATTTTTTTTTTCTGTAGTGAGAACCCATTGCTCCCACCAGATTTATACACACAACATTAAACTCTACTGTCCTGCAGGTTACAGTGCATGTGTGTGATCAACACCAATTCTGTGCCTGGAAAACCACTAGAACCTGCAAAAGAAAATCTAAGATACGGTGTCCTGACACTCTGTGCTTATTCTCTAGCTAGAAACAAGACTAATTTATAAAAACTAGTTCATACTTACCACTTTAAAAAGGGAGTCCTCCCTTTATCAAAAAGAATCATCAAGCTTCTCTTTACATTATGAACTTTTCAATCTGCAATATGACCAGAATTATAGATATATTTTCCAGTATACTTCTTAGGAAGCCATCTGATAAAGGCAAAGACAATGTCTGTCTTGATCTCTGCCTGATACATAAGACGCATTGGTAATTATTTGCTGACTGGATGAATATGACAAAAAGGTACAATCTGAAATTCTACGATTGCTTCCAACTCGCACGTAAAGATGCCATCACAAATAAAGTTCTGGGACTCATTTTCATATTTTCTGGAAATATCTAACACTGCAATAAGGAGCTAATACACTAAATTTAATCCACAATTAGAGATGTGAATTGTTTACATTTATATGTGATTTTCCTAACGCAATGGTGCTTTTAGTAATTTATGGAATAAATACACATAAAAACAGAAGACAAAAAATAAAAGATGGGGAGTTATCAATGAATGGAAAATATCAACACAGCAGAGAGGGGGGTTGGAAGCCTTTAGAATGATACCTACTCTAAACAGTGTTGTTCTGTCATTGAAAAATATCTAACAGTACATTGAAACTAGGTTTTTAGCACTCCGCTAAACTCAAGTCCAATTCTGAATGCCACACCAAAGCCACAGAAACCAGAGGGCCAACATAAAGCAAGCTATGAAAGTGATTACATTTTTCAAAACCCAAACAATAAAAGATAAGTGTTCTTAGGCTACAAGAAGAAAAGTAAATAGGGAGTTAACAACAAATCTTCGAATATAGCAAGAGTTGCATTTAGAGATCAATGCAAGCCTCTCCACCTCCAATAATCAAAAAAGAATAGATGGGCCAAGTAACAGAATGAGGAAATTAGATTATACATAAATAAGGATTTAAAAAGAGACATAAATAAGGATTATCAGACTTTGGGGTATCCCCTGAAATTCTCCATCATAACGGAAATTGGGCACATTCTCTTTCTAAAGCACAGAAGAAACCAGACCAATCTTAGCAAGACTGAATCGGTGACCTCTTGTCAAACAAGGAATAAAATTCTCTCTGGTAAATGTAGATGTGTGTGTGTGTGTGTGTCACTACTGTCACTTCAGAATATATGGCAAGAGTTGAAAGCATTTAATACAAAAACAATCTACTGGTCACTCAGAGAGAGATCCCATATGCAACAGCAGTGAAAACCTGATTTCTTATTTCTAAAATGTGGCCCAAATAGCTTATCTGGTTTTCTGTGTGTATGATCGTTGCATTTCTGAGATTAGAGATTCACTGCAGCAAAAGGCAATTAATTGAATGATGAGTCTGTTCTAATGTGCCTGCATGTGTGGACAGCAGAGATAACTTAATATGCATCTAATGTCACTATTAATTTATTTAT
Organism: Panthera tigris; assembly: GCF_018350195.1. Lineage (NCBI taxonomy): Eukaryota > Metazoa > Chordata > Mammalia > Carnivora > Felidae > Panthera > Panthera tigris. Next base: position 10,443,428 of record NC_056664.1, read on the forward strand.
CATCTCCTCCATTTAATTTTCAAAATACAATGATTTCTTAATCAATGGCCAAATGCTCGAGAAAATATTTTCCAACAATTTTGTGAAAGAACAAGTTAATTATACCTAAAATTACTTAACCAGTTAGAGCAACTTCATTCAATATACTATAAGCCTTTTAATACACTTTGATCACTTAAGGACCACATTTGCGATCATTTCCTTATATAAAGTCCATTTATGGTCTATTTATGTTAGTCCATTTACCACTATGACCATATCTTGTCTTCTTAATTTTAAACAAGGTGAGAATTTCACAGAATTTAGCATTGAAAGCCCTTGTTAAGCAAGATGTTTAAACCAGCCTCACCATGCATATAAAACTATCTCACCTCTAAATTCTAAAAAAAAAAAAAAAAAAAAAAAAGGAAAAAAGGAAAAGGCACATATAGGGTTGGCCAAGACTGCCATGTAGGCTCCTCACCAAGGAACGGTGGAGGTTGATGATCACATGACCCTGATAGGCCTTTTATTCTTTTTTTTTTTAAGTTTATCTATTTATTTTGAGAGAAGAAGAGAGCAGGGGTGGGGCAGAGAGAGGGAGACACAGAATTCCAAGCAGGCTCTGTGCTGTCAGCACAGAGCCCAGTGTGGGGCTGGATCCCACATGCCATGAGACCATGACCTGAGCCAAAATCAAGAGTCGGAAGCTTAACTGACTGAGCCACCCAGGCCTTTTATTCTTAAACCTAAGAAAATTATCATGACCCATGTCTCTATCTTATGCATCACAAGAGAGACTGTGGGAAAGGTATCAAGGTGCTTCTCTTCTTGGCCAGGACACCAAGCCTTAGACATTGTTTCCTCTTCCAGAGTCACTGCCTCCCTTGCTATTCCTAACTTAGAAGACTAAAATTAGATTTTCTTTTTCTTTTTAGTGTTTATTTATTTGAAAGAGAGACAGAGACAGAGCATGAGCAGGGCAGGGACAGAGAGGGAGATCCAGAATCTGAAGCAGGCTCCGGGCTCTGAGCTGTCAGCACAGAGCCTGACGTGGGGCTCGAACCCACGAACCATGAGATCATGACCTGAACCAAAGTCAGACACTAACCAACTGAGCCACCCAGGCACCCCAATTTATATTACTTTTCAAACTTGAGTACCAATAAAGTGTGTAGCCTCTGTAACCCAAAAATAAATTTTAAAAATGTTTTACTTATCTATTTTCTACCTTAGGGCTGTATTCATTTTCTGATCTAGAGGAAGTGACTTTAGATTTAATATAACTGCATTTAACTAACTATTGATCATCTAATGTAAGCTTAGTCTGTTCACTGTCTTATTTCTTCAGGAGGTGAAGAAAGTTGTTTTTTAAAAAAATCTAGTCTCACGAAGAATTATGTTAAGTCCTGCACTTAAAAAGATTCATAGCTTTATTTTTAGCAGTATTAGGTTTAGAGATAAACTTGAGTGAAAAGTAGAGAGTTCCTGTATAGCCCCTCACACACCCCACCTCACACCCCAACCAGTTTTCGTTATTATTAACATCATGCATTATTGTGGCACATTTGTTATAACTGATGAGCCAATAGTAATGTATTGTTACTCACTAAAATCAATAGTTTGAATTAAGGTTCACTTTTGGGGATGTACATTCTATGGGTTTTGACAGTTATATAATGTTATGCATCCACCATTATCAAATAATACAGAATAGTTTTACTGCCCCATTAATCCCTCTTCCCTCACCCCAGATCCTTGGCAACCACTGATCTTTTCACCATCTCATCCATGGTCTTGCTAGTCCCGCCCTATTACTTAATTTTCCCATTCCCTTTATCCACTCCCCCTTGCTATCTTCTTTTTCTTCCTTATTCCATTTAAGTTCTTTAGCCAAATGTCATCATCACTTCCTTGAGCACACCCTTGATTCTCTTATCCACACTCCCTGCATCCTACTCAGGTGGCAAAATAACACTCTCTGCCTGGCCACGCTGACGTCCCCGTGGCTGACCACGTTGATCAGTCCCGATGTAAATTCATGATCGTGAACTTCAGGTGAGCATCGATGTGGCCACACTGGCACAGGATACGCCCTGGTCACTCGGCCAACCTCGAACTGGATTCTTCCAGACTATTTCCTCTTTCTCCAGCCTCTCTATTCCCTCTCAGCTGCTGATGCTGCCCCCACTTCAGTAGAAGGCACTGAAGCAGTCAGAACCACTGCTCCCACCAGCGTGGTGCCTCCATACTGTCCCTTCCTGCCACTTGTGATGGATGGACTTACCCTTCTCCCACCTAAGCTCCCTCCACTGTGCACTAGATCCAGACATCTCAGGGTGTGTAACCTACCAGCTGTATTTGGACGAGGAAGCTTCACTGGCCATGGGTAGTGCCCTTCAGAAGGGTGTAGCCAGTGCTCAGAGCAGCTGGGGGTGTGTATGTACTGGCCCAGTAGAGAGACTCTGGGTCCTCACCTACCCTACTTCCTCCTACTCTTTTTCTCTTTCTTGTTTTGATTCACGTAGTCCTTATCACCTTTACATATTACATTTGTTAATTATACATCACATTTTATCTCCATCGCCTGTCTCTTTCCACTAGTTTATAACCTCCCTGGGGTCAAAGATACTTATTTTGCTCATTGAGGTCCCCCAGGCCTCTAGAACAGAGCATGGTACATAGTAGGTATTGAGTAAATATTTGTCTGATAAAATCTACCTTTGCACATTGGGATCTTGCTGCATAGCAGTTTTAAACTTTTCACCAAATTCTGGTTCTCTGAATTCTGCCTATCTCAAAGTACCCATTTGTGGGGCACCTGGGTGGGTCAGTCCATTAAGCATCCAAATTCAGCTCAGGTCATGATCTCATCATTCTTGAGTTCAAGGCCCGCACCGGGCTCTGTGCTGACAGCTCAGAGCCTAGAGCCTACTTCGGATTCTGTATCTCCCTCACTCACTGCCCCTCCCCTGCTCATTCTCACTCTCGTGCTCTCTCTCTCTCTCTCTCTCTCTCACACACACACACACACACACACACACACACACACAAATAAATAAATAAACATTAAAAAAAAGAACAGTTGCAATGGTGTCTGCCTGTCCTACATTTTCAGACCATTTGGGCCACACTGTGTCCATTGTACCCACATGCACCCACATCTGTCAGGAGACCAAGGTGCTAGCCAACAACATAGCTCAATTTCACAGGATTAAGACACTGCTGTGAGCTCACGGAGAATTATGACATAGGCTTCTGCTTTTCAGACCTAGAAATGACATTTTGTCCAAGTTGATTGGCTCAGAGGTGCTAATTCAGACTAGAAAAATTCATATAAGGTATACCATACATGAACCCCAATGCTAACTTGTTAGCTTACAATAGGTATACTTTCTCAGCAATGTGGTAATCATATCTCTCATCCAGAGTATGTCCGAGGCCAAGTGAATTTGCTTGGTAAATTAGGATTAGATTCGGCTATGAATAACCTAATATGAAGCCTACGCAAGATGATTTATTTTCTCTCCCACATAAAAGGTATATTGTCACAAGATACATAGTTCAAGTTGGACTAGAAGCTCTGCCCCGTGAAGTCCTGGGATCCCAGCTATTTTAACACATCACCTCACTACGCCTGTGTGTGGCCTGCATTTCCTGGTCTAAGAGGTCGTTTGTCTCCATGACCAAGGCAGCATGATAGAGGAAGGGGAGGAGAGAGGCGACACAAACAGCATGCACAGCTTTACTTTCAGGAACGTGTCAGGAAGCTGCCACATGAAAATTCTCTCTCATATCCTGATGACCACCACTTAGGCACACGATCCCATGGGCTGCATGGACACCAGCTAAGAAAATGTCACCTTCATTCCAGACGATCATGTGCACAGCAAAAAAATACTGTTACTGTATGGGAAGAAGAGAATGGATATTTAGGGACATTTGGCAGTTTCTTCTAGAATGTGTGTGTAAGCAGAGCAGAGCCCTGCAAGGAAGTGAGGACCTCCCCACCCCGGTCTTGGTGAAGGAGAATGAAACATCCCTGCCCATGACGGATCCCATCCCTTTACTGCCCTAAACATCCATCTCACTGTCCCCTGAACAGTACTGGGAAACGCTGCCCATGTTTACTTTCTTAATGCCTTTCTTTGTAGGTTCCTTGCAAATACCACCCTCTTCAACTAATCTCTTTGCCAGACTGGGCACAGTACAATGGAATAGGTCTCAACTAGAGTCAGCTTCATAGGGGACACTAGGGGCAGTCACCTAGACCCCCCACTCAGAAGGGTCCACATGTGGTCTGTAACATTCTGCAGTCATCATCTTGAAATTCTTAATAATGTTAATTTTCAATTTGTGGGTTTTGTTTAATATTTATTTTTGAAAGAGAGAGAGAGCACATGAGCAGGGGAGAGGCAGAGAGAGAGAGACAGACAGAGACAGACAGAATCCGAAGCAGGCTCCAGGCTCTGAGCTATCAGCACAAAGCTCAATGCAGGGCTCAAACATACAAACTGTGAGATCATGACCTGAGCCAAAGTTGGACGCCCAACTGACTAAGCCACCCAGGCGTCCCTTGAATTTGTGTTTTTTAACCAAAGCCCAGAGGGACACTGGAACATGCCCCACTGGCCGTGTTTTTGTTGTTGTTTTTTAGTTACAGTCAGATGTTTATTTAAAAATATTATCTGCCAACTTGGCATTTTCCACCAATTCGGGGTGCTGAAAACTTCCGAGGCTTCACAATCTTTGGCTTAGGTGCTGTCTTCCTGGGAGCCTTAGCGATAGCCATGGCTAGCTTTTTAGATGCTTGCTTAGCTTTTTTTTTTTCCCCCTTGGTAGCCCTGATGGCTTCTTCTCTTTGAGCCTTCCTAACTTCAGGTTTCTGATTCCTCTTGGCCATTATATCAGCCAGAGATGCACCAGTGATGGCCCTCTGGAATTTGACTGCATGGTGGGTTCTTTTCTTTTCAATTTCTCCCGACTGTCCCATTTTTGCGCTTTCTTCTCTAGAGGACAGTCTAGCTTCTCTGCCAAGGACTTGAAGCCTCGACTCACGGACAGTCCTTCCCCATGCTGCCTCCAGGAAACAGATTCCCTACCACCCACCTATTCTCCTGCCTCTTGGTGCCAGGAACCACCTGTCCTCCCCTCTTTGGTCTCTGCCCAGTGACCACTGCCACCCCCATTTCCCGACACCCTGGGTCCCGCCCAGCTTTCCCCTCCTGGCCCTCACCCAACCTCTCACTCAACCCCACCCAGGTACTGAGTATGTCACGGCATTGCAGTTGCAATCAATCTGCTGAGGGTCACCTGCCCGCACAGTTGGGGTGGCTGGTCCGTGGGACCGAGCTGGCGCAGCGTGCATCAGTCTGATGGCTGGTTGGACCAGGCACCTGGCAGTCAGGGGGCCATGTGCTCACAGGCTGAGTCACAGGGCAGGACCTGGGCATCCGTGAGGAGTGCACTCACCCAGCCGGTATCCCTGGGTCCCAGGAACATGACATTGCAACAAAGACAGGTCAACAGAGAGAACGTGGAAGAAAGAAACATGTTCCACATTTTAGTAGCTAGTACAAAGTAAGGGCACATTCTCTCTTAAGTTTTGAACAGGGGTTCTGCATTTTCATTTTGTACTGGGCCAGACAAGTTACGTAGCTGTTTCTCTAGTCTTCATAGTCCTTTATCACCTTCACATTCCAACCAGGGCTTGCTCAGATTATCCCCAAATCACCCGACGGACCCATTGGGCTACCTTATAAACTCTTTCAAACTTTTACAGTCTCTTGGGTTGCTTCCATAGCTGAGAAATTGAGGCCATTCTATTTCTTTCCTTTATATTCACATGATAACTTTTCTGTCACCCCCATGCACCTATGTCATGTTGTAATCATTCACTCGTGTGCCTTTGAATCTCCTGGGCACCTGATCAGAAACTTCACACAATGTAGGCTTGCAATAAATGTAGTTAAATATTTAATTCATGAGCCCATCAAGAAAGCCTGAAAGGTTTTGTGTGTGTGTGTGTGTGTGTGTGTGTGTGTGTGTGGTGTGTGTTTTGTGGGGTTTTATGGTTTTTTTGGCTGTTTTGTTTTGTTTTTTGGTTTTTTTTTGTTGTTGTTTTTTGTGGTTGTTTTTTTCTTTTCTTTCTTTTTTTTTTTTTTTTCCTGTATCCAGGCAGGAATCAGTTTCAGAAGCCTTTCTTCGGTTCATATGACCACACCAAAAGTAGGACAACTCCTGAGGAGTTCCATTCCATGGTTCCAGAGTGGCCGCTTTGTCATCACCTACGCACTGTGCCCTCCCGTCTCTCACCAGCTTCAAATCAATGGGCATCGCATGGGAACATACAGCAAGCCCCAAAACACTGGGCACTGTCTCTCCTTGAGAAAGAGAGCTCTTGTTTATTCACCCAGGCTCTTTCCTTTTCCATTCAGAAGACAAAGCAGCAAGCAAGAGCTTGTTGGGAGCAGAATAAGAGCTGCCAGAAGGGAGGGGGCGGGGAAGGGGTTCATTCTGTTGTCACTTGCAGCCCATCCCAAGTCTGAAGCATCTTTAGCCTCCTAATTGTCTCCCTCCCCTTTCTGTGTCTGCCTTGCACACACTGAACACTCTCAGACAGCTTTACAAATTGGCTCTGGAAATGTTAGGCAGTAAAAATTCCACTGAGTCTGAAAAAGACACACTTCTCCTCCCCATGTTTATTAATCAGTTGCTATTTTATGCCCTGTCCTCATCCACCTGATTATGTTTCACGCTGCCCTGGGCGATACTGAGAAGGAGGCAAAGCTCATCTTTGTCCTTTGCCCTCGACATCCCAGTTCTATAGTCCTTCCCTTATTCTAAAAGCCCCCTCCTGCTGTCCGTCTCAGAGGTCTCTGTTCTCCTGAGTCCCTCTCAGATCATATCCTCATCCGAACTAGGTTATGACTGACACAGTGTATCACTCTTCCTGGGAGCATTTACATTTTAAAATGCCGTGCCTAGAGAGGGCAATATTCAACCTAAAGGAATAAAATCTCCAGTTGTATAATTTTAGATCCTACAGAAGATGGCTGAGTATGGTCTTTCAGGGCAAAGGGATTCCTCAGAAGCCCTCAAACCATAATCAGAAGAAGCTCTTCATTACAGACCTCGGAATTATTAGCCCCAGTGATTCTCCTCCTCTTGCCCCTGAACTGAGAGAACTTCATTTCTTTCTGCAGCAAATACTTAACATCCACTACCAACACGGTTGGCCCAGGGAGCACAGATGGAAAGTTAACAGGAAGAATATTCAGGCTATTGTAAATTGCCCTCCTGGTTTTCTAGATTCTAAAACCAGAATCTAGTTTGGGGAACTTTTGCTTATTTTTGACAGCTTCTCAAGAGGAAAGTCAAAGCCTTCAAGGACGAATGGAAGGTGCAGCTCCCCCATGGCCGCCTGTCAGCTAGCAGGTAATCTGACCATTCCTGTGCTATAGATCATTCAGTGGCTCCCATGTCTTACAAAATAAAATCTTAACACAAGCACGGAGCACCAGACTTTCCCACCTGCCCAGCCTCCTTTTCTTCTAATCATTCTTTCCTCCCCTCCCTGTGGCCTTCTTTCCAGAAGACCCGCACGTACTGTTCCTACAATGACACTCAGATGCTCAAGGGGCACTCTTGCATCCCCTTACCCTATGGTCTCAAATGCCCAGATGTCCATCTTAGCCCTACACATATCACACTGTAGGTGTTTGCCCTTCTGTCCAACTACTCACAAGACTGTGAGCTCCTGGATTTGTTTTTTTATGCTTCCACATTCCCGGTACCCAAGACAGAGTCTGGCACATAGTGGGTATTAGAAAATTAGTAAGTATTGAAATACGGTGAGTTGTTGAATAAATGAAGTTAAAAATGTTTGGGAATATAATATGCCTGCTTTTTTCTTGTAAATGCAATGGGAACTTCCTTTTCATTTATTTATTTTTAATTTTTAAATGTTTATTTATTCTTGAGAGAGAGAGAGCAACAGAGCCTGAGCAGGAGAGGGGCAGAGAAAGAGGGAGACACAGAATCCGAAGCAGACTCCAGGCTCTGAGCTGTCAGCTCTGAGCCCAACAAGGGGCTCAAACCCCTGAACAGTGAGATCATGACTTGAGCTGAAGTCGGACACTTAACCGACTAAGCCACCCAGGCGCCCCATGAGAACTTCGTTTTTAAATCACTAGTACAGGGGTCAGCAAACTGCAGCCTGTGGACCAAATCTGGTCCACCAGATTTGTTTTTATAAAGTTTTATTGTGACACAGCCACACCCATTCATTCATGTATAGTATACACCTGCCTTTGCACTATGACACAGAGTCGCAAGGGAGATCTTATGGACCACAAAGCCTAAAATATTTACTATCTAAACTATCTGACCCTTTAAAGAAAAAAGTTTGGCAACCTTTACCTGAAGGGAAAGGAGCAAAAGAGAGTAGGAGAGTTGTGCATGAAATAGAGGAAGGGAACAGGGATTCGGGACAGGAGGCAAGCAGTAAACTGTGCTTATATCCTTCAATCTGCACTGCTCAGAAGGGAGGTCCAATTTTCAATGCCCTCGCAGAGTGGAAGCACAGGACTCCTGAGCAAAGACAGGAAAAGCGAGAACAAATTCTCCACAGGAGCCTGGAACACAAGGGCGTTGTTGTCAACTGTTTACCAAGGCAGAGAGAAGGGCAAAGCTGATCCCAAGAAGTTAGTAAAAGCACTAATGCCTAATAATGATTGCAGCAGAGAGCATTTCAGGTGCCCCATTAAAAAGAGTGCTTTGTCCTAATAAATACCAGAATAAGAGTCTGTTCTCAGAGCCCCCTTCCTGCACTTTATTCTTAATGAGCCTTCTAATGAGTACGCCGTATTTATTTCCTTGAGAGACTCATCACTCCCAATCTCAGCCTGTTATTTAAATATATGGCATGGTGTGAAAAGCTGGAAAAAAAAGTCTAAAGAATCTTCTCTGTGCCTTTTCCAATGGCCTACGTCACCCATGCAGGACAGAGGAGAGGGTATGAACTGGTTTCGTAAAATAATGGGTCCCTGTACTTTTAACGAGGCAAAAATGACAAAAGCTGAGTTCTGCCAAACTCAGGGGTTTTTTTTGTAGATATATTTGTAAAAGGAGAGAAAAGAAAAGAAAAAAGGCGCTAGAGAATAAGGGCTTCCTTGCTCTATTATTCACCTCTGAAAAAGATAACAGCTCTTTCCCTCTCAAAACAGAAGGAACCTAGAGTCAGTGGGTTTACCTTTGAAGTCAAGATTTGCCTATTTTATTTCACTTTTGTGACATTTTCTCTTTTTTGTTATTCAAAAAATAAAAATTGTCCCAGGAAGAACTGAGTTACTCAGAACTGCGGAGTTATGAGTCATTCCGGGTTACCAAAGGTTCCAGATAGATAAGATTTGCTCTTTTTTTTTTATGGCAAACTATTAAAAAAAATTCTTCCCATAATCATAAAACCATTATCTTAGCTACTTAAAAACACAAAGAGAAAGGAAAGAACAAAATATAAAACAATAATTCTTTAATATCACTTAATATCATCAAATATCCACTTAGTGTTTAAATTCCCCCAACTGTCTCATAATTGTTAGTAAGAATCAATGTGTGTCTTAGCCTCTCTTAATTTATAGGTTAGCCCTAACTCTCTTTTACCCTTTGCAATTTATTTGTCAAAAAAAAACCAAAAAACCTGAGTGTTTATCCAGTAGTGTTTTCAATATTCAGAAATTTGCCAATGATATCCATGTGGCATCCTCTAATATGCTATCCTGTATTTTCTGTAGTCACAACTAAAAGCTCATGATGTTTTAAAAAATTGTCCTTATTCTTGGAGATGCATTCTGATGAAATATAATTTCTGAGATTTGCATAAAATGAGTAGATCAAAGGGTAGGGGTATAGAAGGAAGGGCTATTGATGGAACAAGATTGGGCACATCGATCCCTGTTGAAGCTGAGTGGGAGGTACATACGGTATCTCATTTTTCTACTTCATTGTATGTTCAAAACCTCATATAGTTAAAACGCTAAATATATATAGTTTTAGATAAAAATTTGTGAAAAACATCTCACACTTTCTATCTCTCCTAAACATCTGATCTTTTCTTGACAACACTTGGTCCTCACTCTAAACAGCACAGTATAATAGAGTAAATTTCTCAGTGAAGGAGAACTTTCTCATTATGTTTCAGTATATGGAAGAAATCATGCTAAATTCTTAGGTTTCATTTGAAATCCATGTTTCTACCTATTGAAGATAATTTTATTTATCCATATTTTAGACTAATTAAAACTATTAAACTGCCAGTCTAGAAAAGTATTTCTCCAATAGGCATCACAACCCCTAAGAGGGATGTGAGATTTGTATGAAAATCCATTGGAAGGGGATCCATTCTCTTTAGCCCCAACTTTATACTTGAGATTGGCTAGACCTATTTATTAATTTTTTGTTTGTTTTTATTACTAACATGGTAAATGCAGGGCCAGCAAAATGTAGTGGAAAAAAGTCTGAGACTTATTGGTCCACAGACGTTGAGTTATGGTTGAGTTTCCCAGTCTGTGACTGACATTAATTGGGGTCAGAATTGTCTAGACATGGAATCTTCTAGTTCTAATTTTGACTCAGAAAGGGGGAAGATACCAGAGTTGGAGCAAGAAATAGGGGTTCTGTTGATTTAAGGGATCGAAGCTCACAACACTAGCTACCTCTCCATATAGGAATCCATTAACAATGGTTCCAATAAAGTGCAGCCTCTTTATAAATAAGTCTGAGAGTTAGCGATTGTTTCATTTCCAACCACTTCACCTCCACAGAAGAGCCCATTTGCTGAGAGACACACGATACCTGTGGCCAAAGCTAGGGGCACTTCCATGCCTCAGAGACCAACTCTTACATTCGCTAGCTACTCCTCTAGGATACTTTTCCTGATTCTCTCCTTTACTACCAATGCCCAGACAGCCTTCGTGGAGATCTCACTGGGCCCCAGCTCAAAGCAGCTGATGCAGATGCCTCTACTGAAGAGACACTTACTGCTGAGTATGTAGCTCTGATCTGGGCAGTTAACCAGACCCCCCTTGACAAATGAACATTCTGTCCTGAACCCCACATTTATGATGTAAGAGAGTGTGTCTTGAAATTAATCTTAGTTATTTCTAATAGAATCTTAGAACTTTGTCCTTGTCTGAATTAATTTAGAATTGATATTAAATGTCCCTGTGGCTTATACTTTTACTTTTAAACTCTGTCTATAGTCTTATGCCTATTATCCGTCAATTTTTCAAGCTCATCTAAAATTACTTAACCCATTATAAAGATGACTAAAGGTATTGTGAAAAGGTATCACTGACTCAGTTTGCAACTGGATACTATTTTGCTTTCTTCCACAATTTCTTCTTTAGTTCAGGCCTGTCTTTTGGGGACTCTGGAATAATTTATGTATCTAAATCAACCTTTCACTTCCAACTTTCTTAAGCTCGTGTCCTGCCTCTGTCTCCTTTGCCATTAATGACGCCCCTGCTGTCCAACATCTGTACTAATTTTTCCTTGCTTTTCAAATAATTTGTGGAAATGCACAAGCCATGAATCCTCTATAACAGCACTGATCAATAGATCATTCTGTGGTGATGGGACCATTCAGTAGAGTAGCCACTAGTCACATATGGCTATTGAGCACTTAAATACTTAGGGGAGCCTGGGTGGTTCAGTTGGTTAAGTGTCTGACTTCAGCTCAGGTCATGATCTCATGGCTCATCAGTTCAAGCCCCACATCAGGCTCTCTGTTGTCAGTGCAGAGCCCGCTTCAGATTCTCTGTTTCCCTCTCTCTCTGCTCCTCCCCCACTGGCTTTCTCTTTCTCTCTCTTAAAAAGTAAATAAACATTTAAAAATAAACAAATATTTAAATGTAAGTGTGACTGAAGAAGTGAAATTTAAATTTTAGTTAACTTAATCTGTTGTAGTTAGGTTAAAATTTAAATAGTCACTTGTGGCTATTGGTTGCAGCTTTGGACTGGGAAGCTCTAGAATCTTCTACTAATCTCACTATTACTAAGATGTTGTGTCACTATCACTGTTACACCACCACCAAACACTCTGGTCAACTGAAAGGGATTTTCTAGTGGCTAATAGTTGCTTGAGTTTTGAGATTTTATACACACACACACACATTTGTGAGATAGAGTATTTAAATAAATAAATATATATATATGTATATATATATGTATATGTATATATATGTATATACATATATATACATACAGCACAGGATCCTGGAGAAAGCACTGATTTTTACACCATTGGATACCAATTCTTATTAGTGAAATGACCTTAGATTATTCATGTAACCTTTACAAGACTCCATTTCCCCTTCTCGAAAACAGGGAAGATAATGCTTATCTTTCTAAATTGTTGTGAAAATTACATGAAATGCATTAATTTCATGGAATTAAATAGCAGACACGAAGTGCCCAACATGCTGGCTCCTGTAAATGGTGGACATTCAACCAGGAGAGACAATTACCGACTGAGGTGAGACATCACGGGCTCATGTAAAGTTAGTTTAATTCCTTCTCTGAAAGGTCTGGAATGTAAGCACAGAAGGCTTAAACATCAGGGACGGAGAGTTCAGGACATTTACTGTATTAATTGGCTGTCAAGAGAGGCTGTGAAAACTCTCACCAGGAATTTAAAATGGCATTAAAATAATCTTTTTTGGATGGATTTAGATAAGTTTCCCTACAGGCACAGAATGAGGCTCCTTTTTGAAACTAACCCTAAAAATGTAAATCTAAAGTACCCGTGGAGGTGCCCATATTTGGGAATTTTGTTTTTCTCGTGTCGTTTGGAAAAATGGACCGTATACAATTTTCTACATAAGATGTAAGAAAAAAGTAGTTATAAATCACACATGGGATGTAGGCTTAATCAATCAAGTTTATGGTGATATAATTTCCTGACATGGGAAAATCTCTTTTTAGGAGGAGACTAGGCCATGGAAAGGTGCCTGGAAGAAAGAATGACATTTTAGGCACATTAAGCAGGAATTGTCTACTATGCATCCATGTGGATTTAAATAGCAAACAGTCGGTATATAAATCTGGGGTTCTTTTGGAATAGAGACATAAACATGCTGGTCGTTAGCATATTTGTTACACCTAGAAGCCCGGGATTAAATTATATTCTCTGCTAAGGAGAAGCCTTAAGCACTCTCATATCCAGAAATTGAGTAGAGGAAGAAAAGCCACAAAGGAGAATAAAGAAGAGAAGGCACAGAGATGAGAGAAAACTAGGAGAATGTGGTGGGAGTCAAGATAAGAATGTTTCAGAAAGGAGCAAATTGTTAGCTGCACAGAATAATTCGTTTTCAAGAAAGATGGAGACTGAGAAGTGCCCACGGCATTAAAAACAGGGAGACCATTTGTGGCCTTCGCAACTTTCCCTGGAGCAAGGGGAGGCGGATACCTATCTGGAATGGGTTAAATGGTAAATAAGAGAGTGGATCCAAAGTTGGAGAAGACTAAGTGACACTCCACCTGTTCGCTGTCCTTCATAACCTTTGTCCGCATCGTTCTCCTTGGAGGGCTAATGAGCTAAAATCAGGCTCAGTCTGTTTGTCTCTAAATAAACACATTCGCAACTGAGAAAGAGATGAGTGCCAATGTTGCTTTTGCTGCTGACTATTAATGTTTAAGATATTTAAAAGAACACGAATGTATTCTTTTGGGAATACAGAAAATTGTTCCCAAGGGCAATCGTTAAGTCCCATGTTTTTCGTAGAGCTGGTTCCAAAAGCCAGAAGTACGGTTCTGCCTCAACTTGAAAATATATGACCCACAATAAGTGGTGGGACCCCAGTGGGAAAATGTGGACTCACCCACAGTATTCTGACAGAGCTTCCTTTGAATGTTTCTTTCTATTAATAGCATATTCTAAACATGGGGTAACTTTTCAAGCATTTATAAGCATTTCAAAATGTTTCCAAGATTACAGACCCAATTGGAATCAGTCCTCGTAAGAAGAGTTTCATCTTTAGCCTCATAGTTTCACTCAATTATTTCTGAAAGCCAGCATAGTGACACTGAGTAAGAGAATAGAGAAAATCACCAACTTCTTTACTTCTTTTCCTTCTTTTCCCATTACTTCTTTTTTTTTTTTTTTTTTTTTTTTTTTTTTGCTATATCTAGTGATTTATTTTATGGGTAGTTAGTGATTTTATGGTATATAGAAATCACAGATTTGAACATATTTTTAAACTCCTCTTTATAAGGGGCATAGAAATTATGACAAAGTCATTATTGAGGAAATTCCATATTTGATTCTTTTTAAAAATTAATTTATTCAAATTCAAGTTAAGGCAAACCATCAACAGACACATAAGGTGGGCATCTCTCTGTCAATTCTCTATCAAGCCACAGGCCACCCGCTGACTCCACAATAAACTGCATGCATTATTAACTCAGGTTTATTGCAGCAAAATGTACAGATAATAAGATGCCCCCATTTGAAGTGCATACATCTGTTTCAACAAATACATAATGTCTAAGTAACCAAAACTGATCAAAATATAGGACATTTCTATCACCCCCAAAACTTCCTTTGTGCCCCTTCCCAGTCAATTACCCTGACATTAAGCAAATCTGCATGGTAAGTTTGTTCTATTCTAGAATTTTCTATGAACAGCATCTGTGTCTGAATTATTTCACTTTGCATTCATGGTTGGTATTCTTTTTGCTCTGTTTTTAGAAATATCCATGTGACTGTGGAGGCTTTTATTAATTTTTATTAAATTAGTTTTATTAATGTTTGTCAATAGGGTTTATCACACATGAATTTTATTAAAAAATATTATACACTATAAACAAGATAAAACGTGTATTGCATTTACCTGTTGATGGATATTGAGTTAGATCTACATTTAGGTTATTATGAATAAAACTTCTCTGAACATTCATGTAAAAGTCTTAGTAGACACACATGTTAATTTCTTTTGCGTTAATACGTAAGAGTAGAATTACCAGGTGATATGGTATATCCTTAAATTTGAAAGAAATTGCCAAAATTTTCAAAGCAGTTGTGAAGTTTTTCATTTCTACAACTAAAATATGAAAATTCCATTTGTTCTTCATACTCCCCAGTACTTGGTAGTACTTGTCTTTCCAATTTTAGCCTTTCTACTGTACGTGCAGTGATATCACATTGTGGTCTAAATTTTCATTTCCCTGGTGACTCCCATATATTTCTCCGTTTGTTTAGGACTAACCATCACTCAGCATTTTTTTTGTACTTTTCATTATGTGGTCTGGCACATAAATATTCTAAATTTATTCCTATTTTATTTTAATGCGATTTTAATGATAGAATATTGAATGATTTTCAATCATTTTATTTTATTCTATTCTATTCATTTTTATTTTTATGTTTATTTGAGAGAGAGTGCATGAGCTGGGGAGAGGGGCAGAGGGAGAGAGAGAAAGAATCCCAAGTAAGTTCCATGCTCAGCATGGAGCCTGACATGGGGCTCAATCCCAAGACCCTGGGATCTGGGCCTGAGTGGAAATCAAGAGTCAGATGCCTCTCAAATTTTATTTTTTGTTTGTTTCTTGCTAGTGTGTAAAATACAATTGATTTTTAGGCCTCATTAAAGAAACATTCAAGCATACATTTTATAGTGAACCCCTATCATTACCAATTTTGCCACTAACTTCTTTATACAGTTGATTTATCACATAGCTACCCATATTTATTCCTATATCAATTCAATCTACCTACTTTTGTATGCATCTCAAAAATATTGCAGATTTTATTTCACCTGGCCCTTAAAACGTCAACATGCATATCATTAACTAATTTCAATATATTTCATGTTTCTTAATTTGATATAATATATATTCAAAGAAATGCAAAAATTGTAAGTGTACATGCACTGAGTTATGACAAATATATGTACCTGTATTACTGAAACACCTGTCAAGATATAGAACATTATCATTAATCCAAAACACACCCTCAGACTCTTTTGTAATATATTCCTCCCCTGCCCCTGAGAAGCAACCACTTTTCTCCTTTCTTTTTCCTTTCCTTTCCTTTCCTTTTTCCTTTCCTTTCCTTTCTGAAATTTCCTTCTCTTTTCTTTTCTTCTCTTGTTTTCTCTTCTCTCTTCTTTCACACTTTAGTTTTGGATGTTCTACCATTTCATACAAATGTAATCAAATAGTTTGACTCAATTTTGTAAGACTTCTTTTACTTAGCATAGTGATTTTGAGATCAAGTTGTTTCATGTAATAGCATTTTTTTCCTTTTTGGGGGGCACTTCACTGTATGAACATAAACTGTAAGCTAGATGTTTTTAGGCTATCTTACAAGCTGTTGAAGCTGGGTTCGTGTTTATTTTCAATCCTTTTCTGTGTTCTTCACAAATAAGTGTCCGTTTATCTTCATTTTCATGGACTCTTTCTTCTGGCATCTACTGCTATTCTATTAAGCCCATCATTTTTTTTTTTATTTTAGATACTATATTTTTCAGTTCTAGCATTTGTATTCCATTCTTTTTCATAGTTTTTGTTTCATTTTGTTTTGTTTTAGCAGATGACTAACTTAGTCGTTGGGCCAAAGCTTAACATTCCATTCAATTCTTTCATCCTTTGCTCCTTTGAGCCTGTCCTACGCATGCATGTTTCAAGGGTTAGTCAGCTTTCTGGACAAACTTCACACACAGATATCGGTCTTCCTTCCTGTGACTCTGTCTCCTTTTCAGAACGCCCCCTGTCAGTTTGAAGTGGTTGTGTTTGCCTTGTTCTTCAGATCAGAGAGATAGCTAGTTTTCCTTGGCGTTTTAGCTTGTTTGCATGCTGGTGATCGCAACCTATCATCAGGCCGTATGCCATAAAAATGGGGAGCTCACTCGTATTTTCTTCTTCTGAGTGTTGACTTTTGTCCAAAGCCTGCCCACTCCGTCTACTTCCCAGCACCTCCAGGTACATGGCTTTTCTGTATGTTGCCCCACATTATATAGTCATCGGTGGAAGGGCCAGTCTAGTTGTAAAAATGGAACTGCCACAATCAATTTCTGCATATTCACCATGTGTCCTGCAATCTTGCTAAATTCACTTAGTCCAGTTTTTAACAGATGTTTTAGGATTTTCTGAGCACATGATTACATCATCTATGAATAAGGAGAACTTTAATTCTTCTCTTACAGTCTATATACCTTTTATTTATCTCCCCATATTGACTTTTGAGTTAGAACCTTTCACTGAAAGTTAATAAAAGTGGTGAGAGAAGATACCCTTACCTTGCTTCTATATTAAGGAAAACATACTCAGTTTTTTACTATTAAGTAGGCAGTCACCTACAGTTCTTCCTTCATGCCCTTTATCAGGTTGAGAGAGTTCCTTTCTATTCCTAGTTTGCTAAGAATTTATTGTGACTCAGTGTTTATTTCTGCCAATGCCCAATATTTCTGCATATATTGAGATACTTACTGGCTTTATCCTTTAATTCTGTTAATATGGTTATTCTGTTAATATGTGATTGATTTTAAAATATTAAATCAATATTGCATTCCTGAGATTAACTCCACCTGGTCACTGTTTTATACAGTGTTGGATTCACTTGGCTAATATTTTGTTAAAAGTTTTACTTCTACAGTGAAAAAAGATTATTAATCCATAGTTTTGCCTTGAAATGTCTTTTTCTGACTTTACTCTCAGGGTAATGCCAGGTTTATGAGTTTGCAATTATTCCCTCTTTCTCCGTTACCCAAAAGAATTTGCTTAGGATTGATATTATTTCTTACTGAAATGTTTAATAGAATTTGCAAGTGCAGCCAAATGGTTCTGGAGCTTTGTGAGAAGCTTTATTTTTTTTTTAACATTTATTTATTTTTGAGACCGAGAGAGACAGAGCATGAACAGGGGAGGGGCAAAGAGCGAGGGGGACACAGAATCTGAAACAGGCTCCAGGCTCTGAGCTGTCAGCACAGAGCCCGACGCGGGGCTCAAACCCATGGACCGTGAGATCATGACCTGAGCCAAAGTCGGACGCTTAACCGACCAAGCCACCCAGGCGTCCCTGAGAAGCATTAAAAATATGACTTCAATTACCTTAATAGACACATGGATATTAAGATTTTTTCCCTTTCTTCATGTGTCATTTTTGGTTATTTCTGAGTCTCAAGAAATGTATCTATTTCTTCAGAGTTGTTAGAAAACAACTGTCTCTGTGACAGAAATGTCACAACGTCTCAATACATTTTGTCTATTTCTCCTTTCTGTGCTATTGGTTTGTTTCATATTCTTTGAATTTCATTTATTAGGCATATTAACATTTAGGAACATTGTGCCTTCTTGATGAGGTGACCCCTTTGTCATTTTAAAGTTCTCCTCTCTATTCCTGGTGGTATTCCTTTGCAAAAGTCTACTTTACATGGCATTTTTAATAGCCACCCCAGTCTCCAGCATATTCTGAAGTTTAGAGATTGCATGTTATATTTTCCCATCATCCCACTTTGGATATATCTGTATATTTATATTTAATGTGCATGTTTATAAATAGTATAAAGTTGGGTTTTTGTTTTTTTTTTTAATTTTTTTTTCAACGTTTTTTATTTATTATTTTGGGACAGAGAGAGACAGAGCATGAACGGGGGAGGGGCAGAGAGAGAGGGAGACACAGAATCGGAAACAGGCTCCAGGCTCCGAGCCATCAGCCCAGAGCCTGACGCGAGGCTCGAACTCACGGACCGCGAGATCGTGACCTGGCTGAAGTCGGATGCTTAACCGACTGCGCCACCCAGGTGCCCCATGTTGGGTTTTATTTTTTATCCACTACAAGAACTTCTATCTTTAAAGGATGTGTTCTCACCTATTCCTTCACACTTTATTGTGTATTTGCTGATTACAGTGGAGCCAAAAAAAAAAAAAAAGGAAAGCTGAATTATGATGAATGGTTTGTCTCTTGAAATGCTCTGTGGTATAAAAGCATTAGTAGGCTATAAGCTTTCAGACCACCAATGTGCTGAGTCTTTCCAACTATGCAACTTTGTAGATGATTGTGAACTATGGAAATTCCACAGAAGTCATGTCCATTTTCTGGACATTTTGCATATACATGGTAATAAATTACAGAGCTGTAAGGGAACATTAGAGCCACTTTTGCTCAAGCCTCTTAGTTTTATAGATACAGAAAGTAAGACCAGAGAGGTTAAGTGACTTACCCAGGAGCACGTAGGAAGTAATATTTCTGAGCCAAGATGAAAGTGATGACTTTACCACCATATCACTACATGTTGGGTTAAATATTTGTCATTTTTGAGCTATCTAGCATGAAACATCTGTCCTCATTGTGAGCTTTGCCTCCCAGTCTGGAATCGGATGGGCCAGATCATCCTCCTTGTTCCCAGCTTAGCAGCTTGCAAGTGGGCATTTTACCATGACTCTGCCAACTGGGTTCTCTATCCTGAGACTAAAACTATTGAGGAAACAATGCACCACAGAGGGAGGTCAGGATCCCGGCATTAGCAGTTCACAGACAGCAGCAGCACCATCAGGAGGCCAGCAGAGGTGACTCTGTCTGTGTTGTGACATGACTCTGTGCTGTGACAATGGCCACATTCCATGTATCTAATCGCCCCTGGGTTTTGCTAATTTCCCATGCCTTATTCTCCAGGCTGCCCATAGATTCTCCAGATTTCCAGACACAGCTCCTAAGACCAACTCAGTCCAATTTGATTTCTGTTGCTTGTAACCAAAAGAGGAGGGTGAAAACTGGGACAAATATCCTTTCTTCGGACATTTGTAGAAGTGGCAACCTAGATGCCAGTAGGCTGAATTTACCTCAAAGATGCGGTGGGGATATTTTTGGTCTGCACAGCCAATTTTAAAAAACAAAAAAGTCACTTACATTCAAAAATAGATAGAGCTCATTTCAAATCCTGATCTCTGGCTTATCTTGAAGCAGGATATATGGCATACCACAAGGCACAGCAACAACCCAGGTAGAAATGAATAGCGAGCCCTGCCCTCTATGGATAACACAGCTCACAGGTCACCAGAATCTCCCTGAGGACCACTCACTGCATTTATACTACACGCTGGCCTGGGAGTATCTGATCTGGTGATCTCTGTTCTAGTCATTGAGGACTCAGTTGAGTTTATACACATCCTGCAATTTCTTATCTTTCTGGCTTTATACGTGATATACTTTCGTCTCAGTCTCACTTCTGTGCCTTGAGAATAATCCTCATCATCCTTCCTAATTGTGACCAAATTTCCTGTCCACTTTGAAGTTTTTACTGACTTCCCCCAGCAGGGGTGACATTTTCTCCCTTGAATCAGGGCTTCCTCCTGTACATATCTTGTTTTATCGCAATGATTTCTTTGCACACTTGCTTCTTTCCATCTGGTGGCTTCACAGAAGTCAAGCCCCACCGTGTATGTGTATGTGTGTGGCGGTGGGGATGTTTTCACACACATGCTCATTTTCATCGCAGAATCTCAGGCACCAACAAACAAATGACTATGAACTTGGTAAATCCCTCATCTACTACTTTCTTTATAAAATATTAGTAACAATTTTCTACCTGCCCCACAGGGGTGTCTTAAGATTTGATTCACATTTACAAAGCACTTGGAAATCCTTGGATTTGAGATGCTGTAGAAGTGAACATATTATTATTATTATCAACTTGAGGCGGATAAATTGTAAAGAGAAGGCAGAGGACTGGGATTGCTTGATATTTACAATAATATAGGTCTCTTTGCTGGGAATGCTACCTCCTTGGAAATGCATATTATGAATTACATTTTCTTTCCCTAGAAAATATTTCTTAAACTCAAGCCAGACCTCTGTGCTGGTTATATTTTGCTTCATCTTTGGATTTATATAGCTCAGAGCAACAAATTATACAGCCTGCACGGAAACACTTTGGATACCCTCAAGGTATATATAAGCATAGACAAATAGGAAAGGTAATTTCCTATTTTTATGAAGTAGCTCAATGAAATGTCATCCTTTTATACTAAATCATATAAAGCAAGCCTTCCAGATATTTAAAGCGAGAAATCAGAATTTGTTACCTAGGCTTTGCTTTTCATCACAGTCAAGTTGTAGGGAGAACTGTGTCTGTGTCTTCAGCACTTTCTCGACCCTCTGGGAAGCTGCCTGACTTAAAGGGATATGAGTTCCTCATCCCACATATCTCTTTCCAGCGACACCCCAAACGTTTTCGCCCAGCAGTTTTCTGATGTTTCACCACTGCTTCATGCTCCGTCTTGCTGTCGGGGAGGATGGCATTCTAGCAAACTCATTTGCAGGGAGTTCTCCCCTTTGAGTTGCCAATCTATCCCTTGCACTCCCTGCGTGGACAGTCTTCTTGAAATGCGTCTACACTTTCTGGCCTCCCCACTGCTGTGTCATTTCGCCTGAATCAGGCCTCCATCCCCTCAACTCCATTAAAACTGTTCTGGCAAATGTTGCCGGTGACCTCTGGAGGAGCCTGGCTGCCAGGCTTCTAAGCCTTTGCTCATTCTGTTCTCTCCACCTAGAATGCCCTTCCTTGATAAACCCTGGCTCACCTCAATAGTCATCATAGGGGGCACCTTCATATAATGATGCCAGTCACAGCTTATGCCCCCAACTTCCTCCTAGACTTGGCCAAACATCCCTTCTGTTTCCACTGTGTTCCATATATAATTCCATCAATACTTTGTTGTTCCTACAATTTAGGCTTTGGTCTCCTCCTCTTCTATAAACTCCTTTAGGTAAAATTTACTAATTTCACCTCTGTATCTAGAGGCTCTAATGTATTATATATACTGGGTGTGTGTGTGTGTGTGTGTGTGTGTGTGTGTGTGTGTGTGTTTAAGGGGCAATAAACATAAGGCTAATAGTTGGCATCAGGTTAACATGTTACCCCTGCAGGTATATTTTGATTTTAACAGTGCTATATTGGTGGATATTATACAGTAATAATAATCCTGGAAGGTTGTGCCTTGGGAGGGATTTTGCAGATTGATTGCCCCTGACTTACTCCATTGGAATCCTAGTGCCACAGGTACTAACATTTTCTTTAAAGAGACTTTAAAATGTGGAGAACAAATGTAGAAAAAGCTAATTCATATTTGTATTATTTTTAACTTCAGTATTTCTGACTTTCCCAAATAACCTTGATATCTAAGAGGGATGATATCTGAGTATTTCTTAAATTTGTTTGAAGTTAGAATCATTTTATTTGCAAAGCATTCCACAGAACTAGAATTCCTCAGAACACACTTTGGACAAAACTGGTGAGGCCAATTTCTTACATTTGACAGAGGAAGAAACTGTTGATCATAGAGACCCAAGGAAAAACCCTGTGTGTTATTGACATTAGAACTGGGTCTTCCAATATCTTGTCTAGGATTCATTCCATTAAAATATGATGGTAGAGGGGCGCCTGGCTGGCTCAGCTGCTTAAGCGTCTGACTTCAGCTCAGGTCATGATCTCATGGTTCATGAGTTCGAGCCCTGCATCAGGCTCTGTGCTGACAGCTCAGAGCCTGGAGCCTGCTTCAGAGTCTGTGTCTCCCTCTCTCTCTGCCCCTTCTCCACTCACATTCTGTCTGTCTGTCTCTCTCTCTCTCTCTCAAAAATAAACATTTAAAAAAATTTTTTTAAAGATGGTAAAATTCTCAGCTCTTTCAGTGGCAATTTGTTCCTGGGAGTAGATGTTCAAAAAAGAAAAAAAAAAGGAGAATGGAGGAGAATTCATGGCCTAATGGACAAGACATAAGTGATAATAAGTGTTATAATACATAAAGAGAGATGGCAATTGTGTTAAAGTCCTGATGGGAGGCTACAAGTCATAGAGCACAGATGTCCCTTGTGCACAGCCCTGTGAAGCACTGCCCTACCGAAGTGAAAGACTCCCAAGTCCCAAAACCTAGGGACAGGAAAACTCCCTCAGCCCGCACCAAAAAGCCTGCCTCTGAGTAAGGGTGCCTCATTACCTATTTAATGTGAAACCATTACATGCTCAGCCTGGGGAGATTGAGAAGTAGATTTGGAGGCTCCTTGGGGCTGTTTAAAATTAAGAGGGAAGGGGCACAGTCAGTTGAGCGTCTGCCTCCTGCCTTTAGCTCAGGTTATGATCTCAAGGGTTGTGGGATGGAGCCCCATCCCACACACTTTGCACTGAAAGTGTGGAACCTGCTTGGAATTCTGTCTTTCCCCCTCTCTCTCTGCCCCTCCCCTGCTCTTTCTGTCTCAAAAAAAATAAACATTTTTAAAAACTTTAATTAAATTAAGAGGGAAAACAGGGGCGCCTGGGTGGCTCAGTCGGTTGGGCGGCCGACTTCGGCTCAGGTCATGATCTCGCGGTCTGTGAGTTCGAGCCCCATGTCGGGCTCTGTGCTGACAGCTCAGAGCCTGGAGCCTGTTTCAGATTCTGTGTCTCCCTCTCTCTGACCCTCCCCCGTTCATGCTCTGTCTCTCTCTGTCTCAAAAATAAATAAACGTTAAAAAAAAATTTTCAATTAAGAGGGAAAACAGAGGTGAACAGAATTATATACAGAGCCTATGTTCGCACAATAAGAAATTTGCAATGGAATCCCAGACCCCCGACACATCACAGCTTTCTATTGCTCAATGATTTAAGAGTCTTGACCAGTAGTGTTGAAATATCCATTGTGAACAGTAGGCTCTACATATTTTTAAGTACGATGGGGTGTAAGCTTGATTTTCCCAAAGTTGGCCTATAAACATGTTTAGTTTTCATGTTCCTTTCGTACTCAGCTTGGACTCACCTTAGGATCTTTTGGATGAAATCACCGCTTTCCAACACCAGCTGTTAGTTTCCCTTCGTTGAGTATAATTCAGAAGAAATCAGAGGGCAGAGTCCAGGTGAAACTAATTTAGGTATTAGCTAGAGGGAACTACTTGTAGATCAATTTTACTCTGACAGATAAATTTGCCTTAGAGATCCAATTATATACAATATTAAGACTAGCATGAATCACCTATCACACTTGGAAACAGCTGCTAATTAAAGCACAGAAATACTAGAACATTCAGAGTTCTTAAGGATTAAAAATGAAAAAAAAATCATTACTTATTTCTAGAAGATCCATTCCAACAGCCATGTTTGTAAGAAACTATTTGTGGGCTCAGTGATATCCACGGTGAAATTCATTTTTATTACTTTTGTTTTCTCTTTTTTTTTCTCATTCTCATCCTTTCCATAGACTATGCAAATAGTTAACCTTCTAGCCAAAGAGTGCATGAAAGTGTTATTTTCCTAATACAAAGAGAGTATAGTAGAGTAGCTGAAAGGTTGGGTCCTAGAATCAGACTGTTTGGTTTAAAAACTCAGCTCTGC
Source organism: Panthera tigris (assembly GCF_018350195.1). Lineage (NCBI taxonomy): Eukaryota > Metazoa > Chordata > Mammalia > Carnivora > Felidae > Panthera > Panthera tigris. The sequence continues at coordinate 10,467,766 of NC_056664.1, forward strand.
CACTAACTGGTTATACGATTTTGTGTAAGTTATTTAAACAATCCTAGCCTTGGGTTTCTGTAAAAAAAACCGTAAAATGGAAATACAGATAATAACTGCCTCACAGTGTTGTGGAGGACATTAAATGAGTTACATTTGTTAAACGCTCAACACAGTATTTGAAAGAGAGTGCACACATGCACAAACACACCAAAAGTACACAATTTGTTTTATTTCTTCTTTTTCGCTTGGCTTTTTGGAAAGAAATGAGGACTTTCCACTATCTTATGTTGATTTGGATCCACAAAAAATTACTCTACACTATTTGTTTAGAGTTATGTGCAAATCATCAATTTCTATGGCATTGAAAATCACATGAATAATGTGAATGGTGATATTTTATGTTTAGAAAGAACAATGAAGGGGTAAGAATCTAAAATAATGCAAACAACTAAAAGTATTGAAGGGAGCGGCCAACATGGTGGAGAAGTAGGGGGATCCCTACCTCCTGAGTCTCTCAAACAAAGAAGGGCTGCAGCCAAAGGACTTTGAACCCCGAGACTCTGGGAGGAAAAGAGACTGAGTCTACCAGGGAGAAACCAGGACAACCTGATGGGTCATAGGTGGGTGACTGAACTGGGGGAGATAAAATGGGTTGCATAGACACGGAGGGGAGGGATTCCCTTCTACAGAGAGACAAGGGAAAGAGAAAGAGCGGCTGAGGAAGCATAGGACTGTATCTGGACAAGAGAAAAACCTTGGACCGGGACGGAGAGGGATCCCATCTCTAACTGCAGGGCTTTGTTTGGACTGGGGCCGGCTGCCCTGTTCCTGCACCTGGGGAGGAGGGGAGCCACCTCCGGGTCTGGTGATAGGTCAGGAGCTCAGTCCATGGTAGAAGAAAGCGGTCCCCTCCCTGAAGTGCTGTGGGGCAGGACAAAACCAGCCAGGACCACGTAGGGGGGCGGGGGGTGCATGGAGAGGCGCTTTCCCAGTACCGGGCGTACAGAGCAGGAGTTTAAATCTCAGCTGAGTGCCAGGGCACAGGAGTCTCACCTGCGCCTCCGACACAGTGAGGACGGCTCCAAAGGAGTGATTTGGAACACCGGGTCATGGAGAAGAGACTGGGGGGTCGCCATTTCTCCCCACCACCACCAAGGTGGGGCCTGAGGGATTGGTACGCGGTACCCACTGTGGAGGCGGGACCAGCCTACACCAAACCATGCCCCTCTGCGCGGGTAACTGCCTACCTACTGGAGCGGGATAGACACTGGGGAAGCAGAGAGACCCCTCCTCCAGACCAGCACTGCTGCATTGCCTGGATTAATTCTAGGACAATTCTTGCTGTATAGATATATTCTCCTTTCCATTTCTCCTTCTTATCTCTTCCCTCCTCTAGGCCGGTTACTCTGGCTATTGGTTTGTTTAAACAGACATGTTTAATCCATTCTCTTGATACATGTTCTACACCTCCTTTACTTTCCTTTCTCTCTCTCTGGAATAATCAAACCGTGGAGTTTCTCTGCCTGGGTACCTTTATCTTCATTTCTTTTTCCCCACCTCCTTCCTTATTTTCTTTTCTCTCTCTCTCTGGATTAAGCCTTTTAGTCTCTCTGCCTGGTCAATGCTTATTGTTAATTTTTCCCCACCTCTGTCATTTCTCTTTGTATGTGTTCTTGCATCAGCACTGCCTCCACCCTGTTCTTTACTTGAACCTGGTGTTTTTGGTTTTTTGCTTTTGGATTGTTTTTAGGTTTTTTTTTTGTTGTTTTTTGTTGTTGTTGTTGTTTTGTTTGTATGTTTGTTTTACTTGCTTGTGTGCTTGTGTGTTTTTGCTCCTGTTTGTCTGTCTGTCTGTTTTCCTTTCCAGGGCTACTTCAAGGAACAAATCAAAGCCAACCTAGTGAAGGGTCCAAAATATCACTACGAGTAGGGAAACAACCAAAGTCCTAACAACAGAGAGCAAGTAATGCTCTCCAAAAACCACCTCCTGAAGGGGCAGGCCCTGGACAATGTATGAACCCCCCTTTTATATAGCTGTGCTCACAGGTGCAGAGCACATAACAAGCTTTTAAAACTCATAAGGGACAGAAAACTAGCCAAAATGATGAAACGGAAGAATTCTCCTCAAAAGAAATTCCAGGGAGAAGTGACAGCTAAAGAATTGATCAAAAACAGATATAAGCAACATTACTGAACAAGAATTCAGAATAATAGTCATGAAATTAATTGCTGGGCTTGAAAAAAGCATAGAATCTATTGCTGCAGAGATCAAGGAACTAAAAAATAGACATGATGAATGAAAAAATGCTATGAATGAGGTTTAAAATAAAATGGAGTTGGCCACACCACAGACTGAAGATGCAGAGGAGAGAATAGGTGGGTTAGAAGACAAAATTATAGAAAAAGAGGAAGCTGAGAAAAAGAGAGATAAAGAAATCCAGGATCACGAGGGGAGAATTAGAGAACGAAGTGATTTAATCAAATGGAGCAATATCCATATCATAGGAATTCCTGAGGAAGAGAGAAAGAGGCTGAAGGTGTACTTTAACAAATCATACCTGAGAACTTTCCCAATGTGGGGAAGGAAACAGACACTGAAATCCAAGAGGCACAGAGAACTCCCTTCAGACGTAACTTGAATCAATCTTCTGCATGACATATCATTGTGAAACTGGCAAAATAAAAGAATAAAGAGAGAATTATGAAAGCAGCTAGGGATAAACGGTCTTAACATACAAAGGTAGACACATAAGGGTAATAGCAGACATATCTAGTGAAATTTTGCAGGCCAAAAAGGAATGGGAGGAAATCTTCGCTGTGATGAACAGGAAAAGTATGCAGCCAAGAATCCTTTATCCAGCAAGCCTATCATTCAGAATGGAAGGAGAGATAAAGGTTTTCCCAGACAAACAAAAACTGAAGGAATTCATCACCACTAAACCAGCCCTACAAGAGATCCTAAGGGGAATTCTGTGAGTGAAATGTTGCAAGGACCACAATGTACCAGAGACATCACTACAAGCATGAAACCTACAGATAACACAATGACTCTAAACCCATATCTTTCAATAAAACCCTGAATGTAATTGGACTAAATGCTCCAATCAAAAGACATAGGGTATCAGAATGGATCAAAAAAAACCAAGACCCATCTATTTGCTGTCTACAAGAGACTCCTTTTAGACCTGAGGACACCTTCAGATTGAAAGTCAGGGGATGGAGAACTATCTATCATGCTACTGGAAGTCAAAAGAAAGCTGGAGTAGCCATACTTATATCAAACAAACTAGACTTTAAGTTAAAGACTGTAACAAGAGATGAAGAAGGGCATTATATAATAATTACAGGGTCTATCCATCAGGAAGAGCTAACAATTATAAATGTCTATGCATCGAATTTGGAACCACCCAAATATATAAAACAATCACAAACATAAGCAATCTTATTGATAAGAATGTGGTCATTGCAGGGGACTTTAATACTCCACTTACAACAATGGACAGATCATCTAGACAGAGAATAAATAAAGAAACAAGGGCCCTGAATGATACATTGGCCCAGATGGACTTGACAAATATATTTAGAACTCTACATCCCAAAGCAACAGAATATACTTTCTTCTCAAGTGCACATGGGACATTCTCCAAGATAGGTCACATACTGTGTCACAAAACAGCCCTCAATAAATATAAAATAATGGAGATCATACCACACACACTTTCAGATCATAATGCTATGAAACTTGAAATGAACCACAGGAAAAAGTCCAGAAAACCTCCAAAAGCATGGAAGTTAAAGAACATCCTACTAAAGAACAAATGGGTCAACCAGGCAATTAGAAAAAAAAATTAAAAATATATGGAAACAAATGAAAATGAAAACACAACAATCCAAACCCTTTGGGATGCAGCAAAGGCAGTCCTAAGAGGAAAATACATTGCAGTCCAGGCCTATCTCAAGAAACAAGAAAAATCCCAAATACAAAATCTAATAGCACACTTAAAGGAACTAGAATCAGAACAGCAAAGGCACGCCAAACCCAAAAGAAGAAGAGAAATAATAAAGATCAGAGCAGAAATAAACAATATAGAATAAAAAAAAAAAAACAGTAGAACAGATCAATGAAACCAAGAGTTGGTTTTTTGAAAAAATAAAAAAAAAATTGATGACCCTCTAGCCAGGCTTCTCAAAAAGAAAAAAGAAAGGACCCAAATAGACAAAATCATGAGTGAAAATGGATTTATTACAACCAGTCCCTTAGAAATACAAGCAACTATCAGAGAACACTATGAAAAATTATATGCCAACAAACTGGACAACCTGGAAGAAATGGACAAATTCCTAAACAGCCACACACTACCAAAACTCCAACAGGAAGAAATAGAAAATTTGATCAGACCCGTAACTAGTGAAGAAATTGAATCAGTTATCAAAAATCTCCCAACAAATAAGAGTCCTGGACCAGATGGCTTCCCTGGGGAATTCTACCAGACATTTAAAGCAGAGATAATACCTATCCTTCTCAACTTGTTCCAAAAAATAGAAAGGGAAGGAAAACTTCCAGACTCATTCTATGAAGCCAACATTACTTTGATTCTCAAACAAGACAGAGATCCAGCAAAAAAAGAGTACTACATGCCAATATCCCTGATGAATATGGATGCAAAAATTCTCAACAAGATACTAGCACATCAAATTCGACAGCATATGAAAAGAATTATTCACCATGATCAAGTGAGATTCATTCCTGGGTTGCAGGGCTGGTTCAATATTCACAAATCAATCAATGTGATACATCACATTAATAAAAGAAAAGATAAGAACCATATGATCCTGCCAATAGATGCAGAAAAAAGCATTTGACAAAACACAGCATCCTTTCTTAATCAAAACCCTCCAGAAAGTCAGGATAGAAGGAAAATACTTAAACATCATAAAAGTCATTTATGAAAAGCCTATAGCTAATATCATCCTCAATGGGGAAGAACTGAGAGCTTTCCCCCTGAGATCAGAAACACAACAGGGATGGCCACTGTCACCACTGTTGTTTAACATAGTGTTGGAAGTCCTAGCATCAGCAATTAAACAACAAGATGAAATAAAAGGCATCAAAATTTGCAAAGATAAAGTCAAACTTTCACTTTTCACAGATGACATGATACTCCACATGGAAAACCCGACAGACACTACCAAAAGTCTGCTAGAACTGATACATGAATTCAGCAAAGTCACAGGGCACAAAATTAATGTACAGAAATCAGTTGCATTTTTACGCACCAAAAATGAAGCAACAGAAAGAGAAATAACGAAACTGATCCCATTCACAATTGCACCAAGAACCATAAAATGCGTAGGAATAAACCTAACCAAAGATGTAAAAGATCTGTTGCTGAAAACAACAGAAAGCTTATGAAGGAAAATGAAGAAGACACAAAGAAATGAAAACAACATTCCATGCTCATGGATTAGAAGAATAAATATTGTTAAAATGTCAATACTACCCAAAGCAATCTACACATTCAATGCAATCCCAATCAAAAGTGCACAGCATTCTTCTCGAAGCTAGAACAAACAATCCTAAAGTTTGTATGGAACCACAAAGATCCAAATAGCCAAAGTAATATTGAAGAAGAAAACCAAAGTGGGAAGCATCATAATCCCAGACTTTAGCCCGTACTACAAAGCTGTAATCATCAAGACAGCATGGTATTGGCAGAAAAACAGACACATTAGACCAATGGAATAGAATAGAGACCCCAGAATTGGACCCACAAATGTATGGCCAATTAATCCTTGACAAAGCAGGAAAGAGTATCCAATGGAAAAAAAGACAGTCTCTTTAAGAAATGGTGCTGGGACAACTGGACAGCAATATGCAGAAGAATGAAACTACTTTCTTATATCACACACAAAAATGAATTCAAAATGGGTGAAGGACCTGAATGTGAGACAGGAAATCATCAAAACCCTAGAAGAGAAAGCAGGAAAAAACCTCTTTGACCTCAGCTGCAGCAATTTCTTACTTGACACATCTCCAAGGCAAGGGAATTAAAAGCAAAAATGAACTACTGGGACCTCATCAAGATAAAAATCTTCTGCACTGCAAAGGAAACAATCAACAAAACTAAAAGACAACCAACAGAATGGGAAAAGATATTTGCAAATGACATATGGGACAAAGGGCTAGTATCCAAAATCTATAAAGAACTCACCAAACTCCACACCCAAGAAAACAAATAATCCAGTGAAGAAATGGGAAGAAAATATGAATAGACACTTTTCCAAAGAAGACATCCAGATGGCCAACAGACACATGAAAAGATGCTCAACATAACTCATCATCAGGGAAATACAAATCAAAACCACATTGAGATACCATCTCAGGCCTGTCTGAGTGGCTAAAATGAACAAATCAGGAGACTATAGATGCTGGCAAGGATGTGGAGAAATGGGAACCCTCTTGCACTGTTGGTGGGAATGCAAACTGGTGCAGCCACTCTGGAAAACAGTGTGGAGGTTTCTCAAAAAATTAAAAATAGATCTACCCTATGACCCAGCAATAGCACTCCTAGGAATTTACCCAAGGGATACAGGAGTGCTGATGCATAGGGGCACATGTTCCCCAATGTTTATAGCAGCACTTTCAACAGTAGCCAAATTATGGAAAGATCCTAAATTTCCATCAACTGACGAATGGATAGGGAAGATGTGGTTTATATATATAATGGAATACTACTTGGCAGTGAGAAAGAATGAAATCTGGCCATTTGCAGCAATGTGGATGGAACTGAAGGGTATTATGCTAAGTAAATAAGTCAGTCAGAGAAAGAGAGATACCGTATGTTTTTACTCATACGTGGATCTTGAGAAACTTAACAGAAGACCATGGGGGAGGGGAAAGGGAAAAATTACAGAGAGGGAGGGAAGCAAACAGTAAGAGACCCTTAAATACTGAGAACAAACTGAGGGTTGATGGGGGTGGGGGAGAGGGTAAAGTGGGTAATAGGCATAGAGGAGGGCACTTGTCGGGATGAGCACTGGGTGTTGTATGGAAACCAATTTGGCAATAAATTATATTTAAAAAAATAAAATAGAGTAATGCAAAAAGGGATGCCTGGGTGGCTCAGTCAGTTCAGTGTCTAACTCTTGGTTTTGGCTCAGGTCATGATCCCAAGATCAAGGGATCAAGCCCCATATCAGGCTCTGCACTGAGTGTGGAACCTGCTTAAGATTCTCTCTCTCCCTCTCCCCCTAACTTTCTCCTTTTCTTGCACTCTCTCACTCTAAAATATAAATAAATAAATAAATAAATAAATAAATAAATAAATAAATAATAAAACAAATAATGCAAACACACATCTACACTGATTATAACTACCTTGGTGTATCTGGTATGCTCACACCCCCTGTCATCAATGCCATGCTTATGAATCTTTGGATCAAACATTCATTGAATGTTGAACTTGTTCAACAAGTATTGAATGCTTTCCAGGTGTCTGGCTCTTATCTAGGCACTGGGTTTCAAAAAGTTTCAAAAGAAATAAAATATGATTCCTTCCTTGAGAATCTGTATCTTGTGATTTATACACACAACTCACCACTTTACCTCCATTCTAATTGCACTGACAGTTCTATGTCTTCTCGATTGAAAGAAATGCTCATGCCTCTCTGTTTTCTAATAGGAAAACAGTTAATTGGACATATTTTCTCCCTTCAGCTTACTATGAGCGCCAAGGCTCTGTAACACCATGCATCTTTACAGACCAGAGTTTTCATGGAAACATAAATTATAGGGAGATGGGGAGAAGGGGCTTACTGCATAGGAGGGTACCAAATTCCAAGTAAATTATCTAAATGAGACATTCTTGATGCAGTTTGTGGTAGTTCTGGAGTCAGAGGAGAATGTGAAGGAGACGAAGATATTTTCTTTCCTGGGGAAACCATCGAAAGAAATGTCAACATTTTTATATATCCCATGATAAATAAATCTGAATTAAATTATTTCGGTATATGGTTTAGGAAGAACTATATAAATCTGTGATGTGTGTTAAGGTTCAATGTCTTCCTCATTGTTAGAGGAAACCATCAGGATGACCAGCCTTAACAGAAACATCAAGTCTGAACTTCTTATTTTAACTCCCAAGTTAGAAATCCTTAGCTGTCGTGAAGGAGAGTCTGTGACTCAGGTAGTTAAATCTGCATTAAAAATGAGATCATGGGAAAATAAAAAAAATAAAAAAATAAAAATGAGATCATGGGGCACCTGGGTGGCTCAGTCAGTTGAGCACCTGACTTTGGCTCAGGTCATGATCTTGCAGTTTGTGAGTTCAAGCCCCATGTCAGGCTCTGTGCTGACAGCTCAGAGCCTGGAGCCTACTTCGGATTCTGTGTCTCACTCTTTCTCTGTTCCTCCCCTGCTCATTCATTTTCTCTCTCTCTCTCTCTCTCTCTCTCTCTCTCTTTCCCAAAAATAAATCAAGATTAAAAAATTGTTTTAATAAAAATGAGATCACAATTAGACATTGGTGTTTGCATTGTTCTTCATGAATGAAATGAAACTTACTTAAGAGTTAGGACATAATGACACATAATCCTTAAACATTGGTGAGAAGGTTTTATCACAGAGGTTTTTGAAAATCTGCTGGAAGAAGCCCATATACACAAAGGTTTTCACAGGAACTTCATGAGATCTCTTCAAAACCATATCCAGAGAAACTAAAGAGACCCATGGATACTTACAGAAGGAAAGCTATTCAGACTTATTGTGTGTATGTGTATGGTTGCAATTAATTAGCTTACAGTAGTCCATTTTTGTGTTGAAAAATTCCATTTTGGGGGCACCTGGGTTTCTCAGTTGGTTAAGCATTTGACTCCTGATTTCAGCTCAGGTCATGATCTCACGGTTCATGAGATCAAGCCTGGTGTCAGTCTCTGCACTGACAGGGCACAGCGTGCTTGGGATTCTCACTCTCCCTCTCTTTCTGCCCCTCCCCAGGCGTGCTCTCTCTCTCCCTCTCAAAATAAATAAATAAACCCTTTTAAACAATTCAATTTGGTGTGTGTGTTAACATCATGAATTATTCAAAAAGGTTGGGTTAAGGTGCAGAAAGACAAATACTGTATGATCTCACTTATATGCAGAATCTAAAAAAAGTCAAACTCATTGAACCAGAGTAGAACAGTTATTTCCAGGAGCTGGGGGTGTGGGGAACATAGGGAGATGGTGGTCAAAGTGTAGAAACTTACAGGCATAAGATGAATATGAATATTAGTTCTGGGAAGCTAATGTACAACATGGTGATTATAGTTAATAATACTACACTGTGCACTTGACATTGAAACAGTAGATTTTCAGTGTTCTCAGCGCACACACACACACACACACACATACACACACACACGATAACTATGTGAGGTGATGGATGTGTGAATTATCTTGATTGTGTTAATTTCACAATGTATTGATGTATTAAATCATCACATCCTACACCTTAGAAAATCATGTTGTGCAACCTAAATACATACAGTTTTCATTTGTTAAACATTCTTCAATAAAACTGAAAAAAAAAATCATTAACTTCATAAAAAAACAACCCCAAACTAAACCAAAACAAAACAGCTTGGGTTAGCTTCCAAAGAGTCCTACTACAGCCATCTTGCACTGATGTAGCTCCTGTCCCAACCTAGTCTTCCCTCAGACACAAACACGCACACTGAGTCCTATACCTCCTCCAGGAGCCAGCGTGGCCAACCGATGCCCAGTTGCTCAGCTAGTCATTCATTAAGCTCTCTCAGGGATGTGGCCTCAGGGTTACAGTTGGGTGGGGAGCCAGGGAAAGGGTACATGCAGAACTGGTTCTCTCCTACGCTGCATTCACAATGTACCTGAGCTATTTAGAATCCAGGAAGACGTAAACGGGGAGTGGCTCTGGAAAGCTCAGGAGGGAGGGACACTGCCCCAAACCTAGGTACGTTCACCTCTGACCTGTCAGCCTGGTGGGGAATTTCTTGTAGGATCAATGTCTGACATTCCCGTGGGAGTAGGGGAGGAGACAGCACACTTGCCACCGAGTGGATGGCAATTGAAAGTGGCTTATTTTTATTCTCTAAAAATTACTTTACAATGGGGTGATTCATAGAGTTCACAACAATTATCTTCAATTGCATAATATTCCATGTAGTGGATAATATATTATTTTGCTTTCTTTTTGTGTTTTATCTATTTGGGTGACACTTTCACTTTCTTTGAAGTAAATAATGCTGAAATAAATCTGAGAGGCTCTTTACACAAATTGCCTTTTTTTGCCCAAATTATGAAATAGTGGTTTCTTACAAACTGCAGTGTAGGCATGAACAAAAATGTAAGCCTGGCATTCTTTCTGCAAATAGCCCATTCAAACCAATCTCCTAGAACAAAACAAAACAAAAATCAAACAGACTGAAAAAAAAAACAAGATGATTTCTTGTCTTTATGTAATTGATTATGGACATAACATAAAGACAAAAAGTCCATATATCATACGCTTTCCTCCTCGACACTACTTGGTCCCCACATCAAGTGTATTTTTGTACATAATATGTATTAGTTAGAAAACGTAGATGGTCTGTTCAAAGAGTCTGTGGCACATTATATTCTCCCTAATCTGTGGACACCACTGTTAATTTTTAAGAGATAAAACTCTCTTTTTGGAATTTGCAGAGAACTGCTTTCATGGCTTCCAATTGTAACTAGGGGTAAGGGTATTTTAATTAGTCTTGGTTTGAATCAACAAAATTTAAATATATGGTTGGGAGACCAAACCTAGAAAAATTTGCCAATATGAAGCATGAATAAATTCTTTTTTAAGGTTATTTATTTTGAGAGCTGGGAAGGGGCAGAGAGAGAGAATCCCAAGCAGGCTCTGCACTGTCAGCTGTCAGCACAGAGTCCCATGCGGGGCTGGTTCTCATGAACCGTGTGAGATCATGACATCAACCGAAATCAAGCGGGACACTTCACCGACTGAGCCACCCAGGCTCCTCGAAGCAGAAATACTCTTTAAAACCACCTGGTTACTCAAGTATTTTGCCAACACCTAAGATGTAAAACACACAAGAATGTAAGTGACAAAGGGGTGCCTGGGTGGTTCAGTCGGTTGAGTGTCCGACTTCGTCATCACAGTTAGTGAGTTCGAGCCCCGCGTCGGGCTCTGTGCTGACAGCTCGGAGCCTGGAGCCCGCTTCGGATTCTGTGTCTCCCTCTCTCTCTGCCTCTCCCCTGCTCACGCTCTGTCTCTATCAAAAATAAATAAACATTTAAAAAATTAAAAAGAAAAGAATGTAAGTGATAAAGATATTAGATTTCCAGGCTGTAAGTGTCTATTTGGAAACTACAGAGACACAGGCATTAGAATAGAAAACTTCTGGGATGCTCTGCCAGAGGAGCTCACAAAGTCAACGGTGATCTTGCAGAAAAATGGAAGAACCTGGACTTTATGACAAATAATTTAGTTTATTTATGTTAGCAGGTGCTTTCTAGAATGTTTACTTATTTAATTTTGAGAATAATCTATATACTGAAGGCTATATGATCTCTATTCCTACTCCCTTCATTTTGATCAAATCATGACCTTATCAAAGAAGTTTCTTGGGGTAGCAGCCAACCCCGTTGCCTTTCATGAATGTTACCTGAGATGAGTGATAGGGGATACCTATGTTTCTTTGAGTTAGGTTCCCAGAGGTGGGATTAGTGAGGTTATAAGCATTTTTATGACTCTTGACATACTGGTAGCAATACTGTACTTGCAAAGCCTTTGATACATTCTGCTGGATTATTTTCCCAAAGGACTGTACTAATTTATAACGCTGCCAGAAATGCACAAGATGAGTGATTTCCTTTCACCTTCAAATGTTTGGACTTTGCCTTTATTTTTTTTATATTTAAAAGTAGATGAAATATGCATTAAAAACTATTAACAAGTGCCCTTGTCAGCCAAAAGCAGCAAAGCAAATCCCAAAAACTGCTATTTCAAATTCCATCACATTAAAATTTTAAAACTCTAGAGTCCTGATACCAAAGACATGTCTAATTCATGCCACGCTGACCTGTCTGACCCACCCGGCAAATTTTAGGGTCTTTTCTGGCTCAATATTAATGTGTGCTTAGACAACATAAGGTTGTTTTCTTTAAGAAAATGGTCACCAGAAGGTGACTGTCATGCAGACATTCTAGTCATCTATATAAAATAATTAGTATTTTAATTAAAGGCAAAGATAAGTATTTTTTATTATCTAATTGTTCATTTCATGTATTTCTGTTCTTTTTCTTGAATAAAGGAGGAGGCTGTACATCATATGCCCATGATAATATCTCCAATAATGGTGAACTTGGCTATCTCTACAAATATCTAATAAGGCTGAGAAAAAACTCTGGGTTCCTCAAATTCCATTTCCATTCCTCCTTCCTGGTTTCTGGAAAACTGTCCTTCCCAATCCCTTTGCAGGTAGGCAAGGCCACATGACCAATTCTGATCAATGAAATTTGGGAAGAAATATGTGTCCTTCCTTCCTTCCTTCCATTCTTTCTTTCCTCCTTTCTTTCTTTCCTTCTTTCTTTCTTTCTTTCTTTCTTTCTTTCTTTCTTTCTTTCTTTCTTTCTTCGTATATATTTTTTGAAGTGTAATTTATTTTGAGAAAGAGAGAGAGAGGGCAAGAGTGAATGGGGGAGGGTCAGAGAGAGAGGGAGTCACAGGCAGGTTCCACACTGTCAGCACAGAGTCCCTTGCGGGGCTCCATCCCGGGACCCTGGGATCATGACCTGAGCCGATATCAAGAGTCGGGCACTTAACTACCTGAGCCACCCAGGTGCCCCGATAGGTGTCACTTCTGAGCTATGTTAGTGAAAATCCCCTTTGTCATTCTCCAGGTTCTTCCTTTTCTTGCCCCAGCACACCTCATGTGGCAAGGCAGTACCTGTGTCGGCCTGGGTCCTGAGTGACCATGTGGAGGAGGACAGCACTGCCCCCCATTCCTGGACCCCCACAGCCTGCATTAGCATGTGTGAGCAAGAAATAAACATTGTGGGGCACACGGGTGGCTCAGTGGGTTAGGCGTCTGACCTCTGCTCAGGTCACTATCTCGTAGTTCGTGAGTTTGAGCCCCACGTCGGGCTCTGTGCTGACGGCTCAGAGCCCGGAGCCTGCTTCGGATTCTGTGTCTCCCTCTCTCTCTGCCCCTCCCTCAACTCATGTTCAGTCTCTCCCTCCTCTCTCTCAAAAGTAAATAAACATTAAAAAATAAGAAAATGGGGCGCCTGGGTGGCTCAGCCGGTTAAGCGTCCGACTTCGGCTCAGGTCATGATCTCACAGCTCAAGATTTCGAGCCCCATGTCAGGCTCTGTGCTGACAACTCAGAGCCTGGAGCCTGTTTCGGATTCTGTGTCTCCCTCTCTCTGCCCCTCCCCCACTCACACTCTGTCCCTCTCTGTCAAAAATAAATAAACATTAAAAAAAATAAGAAGAAGAAAGAAAGAAAGAAACGTTGGACGTATTATGAGATCTGGCAGTTCACTTGATTTGGTAGCATGACCTTCCCGGAACAATGCCTCAGATTGGGTCACGCACTCTCCTATTAAATCTGTTCCCACAGCCACACAGATAAATGGGTAGGGCAAGGATTTCTGGCGCGCCTAACGAGGGAACTTTATATGCCCTGACAGGCCCCATTCTAAGAGGATTCTCTGCCTGGTCTCTTGCATTTCATAAGCACCAAATACGAATAGAGATATTAAAATGTATATAAAAGAAAAGAATCCTCAGAACGGTTTAGATTTATACTCACAAACTTCAGAAAACTCCTAAAAGCCCATCTGTTCTGTGAAGCAGTCCAACAAAATGACCACTTGTCACTCACTCTTCTGTGCCGCTGCCTGCACTGTATTGGTGTTTGGGGCTCTCATATGCCCACGTGTGCCTCCGAATCAGGGCCCTGCAGGCCAGCACAGTTTATTGTGTTGTCTGCATGGTGGTTCTCCTAAGATAGGTGAGTAGAGGGGAAAGCAGCCAACAAAAACAAACACAAACTAGCCTTTTCTACAGATGTATGTACTGGAATTTGAAGTTTATAAACAAATCAAGGGGCACCTGGGTGGCTCAGTCGATTGAGCATCTGACTTCAGATCAGGTCATGGTCTCCCGGTTCGTGGGTTCAAGCCCCGCATTGGGCTCTGTGCTGACAGCTCAGAGCCTGCGGCCTGCTCAGATTCTCTGTCTCCCTCTCTCTGCCCCTCCCTGGCTCATGCTCTGTCTCTTAAAAATGAATAAACGTTAAAAAAATAAATAAAAAATAAATAAAATAAAGTTTACAAGCAAGTCAAAAGCAGAAGAGTACGTTTTCTCTGTCCTACCAAATTGCCATTTTATAGGGCTTCTCACCCTTTCTATACAAAGAAATGTTCTCTGACAGCAGGCACAGGGAAATAGAGAAATAATCATAGAGCCAGCCTCTTTTCCCTTCTATTCCAGAAATGTACGGCTCCACCAACTGTTCTGTCCTAGGGGTTGTGGTTTAAAGTGGAAAGAGTCTGTTTTAGGAGTAAAAAGACTGTTGATGGAGACTATTCCTGCTAGCTAAGGAAAGACAAAGGGAATTCAGGGCCACCTACCACGTTCCAACCTATTGCTAAGACATTTCACTTAAATTTCTTCATTTAGCCCTCCCTAAATCCCTAAATTTTTCTCATCTATAATGTGGGGATGATAACAGTATTTGAGAGGATTAAATGAGATTAGACATGTGAGACTTCTTTGTAAACGGTACAGGAGCACCATAGAAATGAAAATTATTATTTTCAAAAAGTTGGCTCTTTCCAAAAAGATTACCTATTTTCTCTTGGGCACAGGAAAAGTGTTGCGTGCCTTGTGATGCTTGGTAAGTAACAACTACAGGGAAAAGAATATTCCTTTTCAAATGTTGCCAGACAGAAGGTTTTTAAATGGTGCCTTCATGTCCTAAGACAGAGGGAGGAAGGGAAACATGTAAGAGGGAGGGAGATGAGGAAAGACAGAAACAGAACAGATGGGCACAGAGGACGGAAGGAAGGGAGGGATGAAGAAAGGAAGGAAGGGAAGGAGGGAGGGAGGAAGGGAGGGGTAGGAGGAAGGAAGGAAGGGGAGGGAGGAGAAAGGAAAGGGAAGGGAAGGAGGGAGGGAGGGAGAGAGGGAGGGAGGGAGGGAGGGAGGGAGGAAGGGAGGGAGGGAGGGAGGGAGGAAGGAAGGAAGGAAGGAAGGAAGGAAGGAAGGAAGGAAGGAAAGGGAAGGGAAAGGAAGGGAGGGAGGGAAGGAGGGGTAGGAGGAGGAAGGGAAGGGAAGGAAGGGAAGGGAGGGAAGAGGAGGAAGGGAAGGGAAGGAAGGGAAGGGAAGGGAAGGGAAGGGAAGGGAAGGGAAGGGAACGGAAGGGAAGGGAAGGGGAGGGAAGGGAAGGGAAGGGGAGGGAGAGAGGGTGAGCAACTAAAATCTCTTACAGGAAAAGCTGGTATATATATTTTGCTTGTGTTAGACTGAAGAATCCTGGCTATCACCTTCCATGAAACCTCAGACAGTTTGAGATGTCCTACTTAAGAAGTGACAAATAATACACCTTTATGCCCATTGGAGGAGGAAGCCCAGACCCTCTGGCTGGTCTCAGATATGTCAGACCTGTGTGTACCTTTACGTCTTTGCAGTGAAAGGACAGCTTAATGTGCGGAGACCCCGCAGCAGCAGTGGAATGAAATGACCACAACTCTGACTGTCAGTCCTCAGTCTGAGAGCGCCGGGCCTCCCTCACAGTGCCTTGATGAATCCGTGCCTCGATTCTGTGTCCTGCGAGCCATGCTGTGGCCTGGCCACGTTACACATCTACAGAAGCCCTTGCCCACAAAGAAACCTCGGGGCACCCGGCTAGAGATCAGCTGCATTCCCAGACTCCGGAGGCTCTGAGCTGACTTTGAAACTTACAAAATCCTTTTGCTAAGAACCCCAGGCTTCTTTTGCAAGGTGGCCGCTGTGGGCAAAACAGTGACACGCCTGTGGTGTGCCACACCTGTGGTGTGCCACACCCACTCCCCTCTGCTTTCCAGGTGTCTAACCCTTCTTTCTCATGGAGGGAAGCTGAGCGCGGAGAGGTTACCTTCTGCCAGGCTACAGGCCTCCCTACGGGCAGAATCCTGGAGTCAAAGGGGACTTGTCTTTTGACACCTTGATGCCTTTGATGCCTTGTTTGCGAGGGGAGGGCAGACACAAGCGGAAACCGTTCTTGCTCTTACCTCGCTGTGCATTCCTGGTCACTGGAAACGTGGTGTGAACCCACTCACATTTGTGGCTCTGGATTTCATGACCTGGCATCAAAAGAAAAAGGGAACACTTTCAAAAACATGCTTATTGGGGACAGAACACCGCCAACAACGGTTTTTTCTGAATTCAGATAAGCGTTTTAAATGCCTTTCTTTCTTTCTTTCTTTCTTTCTTTCTTTCTTTTTCTTTTTTTTAATTTTAACTCATTAAAAATGTCTCTGGCAAGAAGATTCTCAGGGCCCCGGACGAAAATGGGAGATGGAAGGAAGGAAGGGTGTGACAGGGAAGGGACAAGAGAGGCAAAATACATGATGCCTCCATTTTCATGAGCGTCCATGTGAGTCTCAAGACAGGAGGTAGAATTCAGAGAAAAGCTGAGTCATGGAGGAGTTTCTACTTTCTGAGCCAATGGAGACCGGAGAAAGGCAGCAGATGATGTTAAGGCAGCCGCAGACGCAGAAGCCCAGCTTCGGGAAGCCTCCACGGAAGGGACGCGCATCCACTAGGGAGCCTATAGAACTCTCTGCATCCTTCCCCCCACACCTGTCTCCTCACAAAGGCAGGAACATTGGTGGTTGCTGAGACAGCTTTGTCCAAACTCTTGTCCTCAAAATTTGCCTCTTTTACAATATGTAATAGCTGTTTAACAGAAAGAGGGCTCCCTGGTCCACTACATGTAGAAGACCCTTCCCACAATATCTCCCCACTACCAGGATATTCATAATGAGAATTAGCATATTAACTACTCAGAGAAGTCCTAGCATGGGTATACCTATCAACTTTATTTAATCTGGTATTCTTCAAATACTTTTATCGATAGATTGCCTCTTTTTTTCATTTAATCTTCCCCAGAACAGAGTTTGCTCAGTGGACATGTTGTGTAATGGAAAGGTGGTGGAATATTCCTTCCTTCCATGGTTACTCACAGGGCTGATTGGAAGAGAGGCCCCTTTGACAGCCAGGCCTCCACAGGGAGCTTGTCAAAGACTACAAACTCTTGTTGTCGGAGGGGAGCAACATCACCCCAGGAGCCAGCAGAAGGCCCAGCGCACCTTCATAAATGAGACACAGTTGATGGAAAAGTTTTCTGAATCACTATCTAAGAAGGGTACTTGTTTTGATGAGGTTTTTTGGGGTGACATGGGGTTCGTGGGGTCTGGAGCCGACGACCAAAAAAGAATTCTTAAAGGCATCTTTGGTGCAAAAAGGGGATTCTGTTGAAGCATGGGGACAGGACCTGTGGGCAGGAAGAGCTGCCCCAGGACCATGAGGAGAGACTGGTTGTATACTATGGGGTTGGGGGAGGTAATGTCCAGGAGAAGGTTCCAGTGAGATTTTCATATGCTAAAAAAGACTCAGAGGATACCGGAGGCCTGGCTATTTCCAAGCTAAGGTGGTTTGCCCTCTAGCAAAACATTAGCATTAAGACAGTAAGGAGTTCTTAGAGAAACCTTTTACTCTGCCAGCCTCAAGTATCTGTCAATGGGCTGCAAGTTATAAGGACATTTAGTTCTACCTGCCATTTCCTTCTGCTTTTGTTTCCCATCACTATGGAGGGGTGACGGAGACTTAGGTCCTGCAGGACTAGGATCTCTATCAGTTCACCATTTGTTTACCCTTTCCTTTGTTCTTGGGCAGCCAGGAATGTCTGAGGAATATCACACACATCCCACTTGTGGGGGGGGGGGGGTGCGGCCTGTCAGCTTGCCTGAGGCTCCCTCATCAATTTCACCTATACGTCATCAGTATTACTCTATACCTGGTCTATTGTTACATAAGCAAAGAAAATAAAAAAGATTTCAATGAATTCCTATTAGTTTAATGGGGTGGTATTTTGTAAGAAAGAGGAAAGAAGGAAGGAAGGAAGGAAGGAAGGAAGTTAAAAAGAGAGGAAGAAAGGAAAAGGAAGGAAGGAAGGAAGGAAGGAAGGAAGGAAGGAAGGAGGAAGGAAGGAAGAAGAAAAAAATAAGCAATGAAAAAATTGTGCATAAATTTCAGTTTCTCTTACTTCTCCGGTAGAAAAACGAACCTGCCAAAACCAGTTGGGAGGCCACAGAAGTTAGCATGGCTTCAGAACCTCATTATCTATAAATAAGTACTTCTTGGAACCCGGTGAATGAAGGTGACCAGATTTTTACATACCGTAACTTTAAAACATAAATCATTCCAACGGTTTAGGTGAATTATCCACCACCTCATTTACATATTTTCAGACGTATTTAAATTAAGAATGGAAGGCTAGGAATTCCCTCCATAGTATTTAAATGGAGAATGTAAAGAGAATCAAAGGATTAAAAGGCCTTGTAACCATAGTCATTATCTCTTCCAAGCTACCTGGGAAACATGACGTCCTTCATACTTATAGGGCATGGAGTTTTACTCTCCTGCAAGATTCTTTGAACTGCGGAGTCAGGTTAAAATATTAATCTACATTTACAAGTAAAGAAATTATACCTCTAGTTTCTCATCATTGTCCACATCCTCAGCCTTAATTGAAATATCAATATCAAAAGTACCAACATCCTCATGCTCTGACTTTAAATTGAATTAGGACAACTGAAGAGCTGTAGGGTGAAGACATTTTACATGATAGGGTATCACATAAGTCAAATAATTAAAATTTCTTAAGAAGTAAAATGGTCTATTATAATGTGTCCTACATATTTCAACTTGGCAAAATTAAATTAGCCATTTCCCTATCAAATGAAAAAAGCAGTTCTACAATGCGAATATTTTTTGTGAGTCACCTGGGATTCTATCCATTAGGCATGAACTAGATTAAGTTTCTGAGCATAACTGGTCATCTCCCATCACAAAGTTTAATATCACTTATGAGTAAAAACCCAAACAGAGTCATGGTGTGTTGGAGGTCTGGCAGGTATTATTTTACCATATAAACAATGTAATTAGCATTTATTTTGCAAAACCCAAATGACAGTTATGGTATTCAATAATAATAAATGCTTACTGACATATACTGACTCTCCCTCACTTGATTTCTTTTTTTTTTTTTTTTTAGAAAAAGGACCAAGGACCATCTTTGTGTTTCCCCTAAAGCCTAAAACAAGACCTCGCAAGGAATAACAGCAAGGAATCAATGCTTTAGAGTGAAAACAATTGTGGATGTACCTGGTCAAATACATATGAAATTAAGCAGAGTATGAACGGAAGAATCTTATAAACTAGCTCCCCACAGGACTCCAAATAAAAGGTCCGAATTCAATCTGACAGCCTTAGCTCCCTACCAACACACAACAAAGCGCCCCCAACTTATCAGGGAGTTATAACTGCCTGTTAATGTCTCTGCCATCAGAAGGCAGATTCAGACAGTAGAAATGCTGGTGGTGCCGAAACTCCTCCTAGGTAGCTAGAAGCTTCCAGAAAAAGCTGGCTTTCTCCTGGAACAGATTTTGTTACATGTGACCGAGACGACCTTACATAAATCCTCTCCTCTCATCTGTGTTCTATCTGACTCAAGTTCAAAATCCAGGCAATGCTGCCACACTGAGTGTCAGTCTCCCAGCGACATGACAGAGATCTGTGTTCTGGTGGTCGGCTTGAATTAGGCACTGTAGGAAGCAAGTGACACGAATGTTCCTATCAGTAGATTTCGGAAACGAAGATCACTCTGGTTTATTCATAGAATCGAGAATCCTAGAGTATTGAATGTGAAGGATTTGTATAGATCACTGATTTAAGTCACTCCATTTAAAAAGGAAGAAAACAATGTTCCTCAAAATGTAGGGACTCATCTGGGGTCTCAAGGCACAGCTAAGGAACCAGGGTTCCAATCTTTATAACTCTGGGGTCTTTCCATCACACAACAAAATTTCCCACAAAGCTCACATTATGAGCTTTTATGAGTTGCCTTATGAAAGAATTATGCTAAGATTGAAAAGGAAGAATTGATAAAAATGTAACTAAGCCATACGCCAATTTAGGCATCTTTTTACTCCATCAAACCATTTATAGCTCTTTGTTTTTTGTTTTTTGTGTCCACAGAAAGCCACACACATCCAGAAGAGACACACACCCACATTCAGACATTACTATTTGGGGCTTGCACATGTGGGTTGCTGGTTGCCAAAGCATGAAGAATGTCCTCGATTGGAAATAGACGTCTTTAAAGAAATATGACCAGCCTACCCCTTCTCTCATGTCAAACTAAAAACTAGTGCATCAGTAATCACTAAGATCACACTCTGCCCAACCAATAATCCAGTCTTTTTAAAAATTTTTGTAAATGTTT
The DNA here is from genome assembly GCF_018350195.1 of Panthera tigris. NCBI lineage: Eukaryota > Metazoa > Chordata > Mammalia > Carnivora > Felidae > Panthera > Panthera tigris. The sequence goes on from NC_056664.1 coordinate 10,488,307, forward strand.
TTATTTATTTTTGAGAGACAGAGCATGAGTGGGGGAGGAGCAGAGAGCAAGGGTGACACAGAATCCGAGGTAGGCTTCAGGCTCCGAGCTGTCAGCACAGAGCCCAACGCGGGGTCCGAACCCACGAACCATGAGATTATGACCTGAGCCGAAGTCGGATGCTTAACCGACTGAGCCAGTCAGGTGACCCCCAGGAATCTGTTCATTACACAGTGGTAAGAATATGCCACCAGCCACTCAGAAGGGAAGTCATTCTTTCAGGAATCCCAAGATATTTACTCAAACATTTCTTGGGGATAGTCTAAGAGCTATAGAATCTATTTCTTGTGTAAATTGAGATTTCCTCCCTGAATTTATGTTTAAAGGGAATAAACTTCTTCTCTAGGAAGTTTCTTCTTCTCTAGTACCATACTGTTGCCTGTCATATCTTTTTACCTCTTGCTGTTTCATAGGGAGCTCTTTTGTTGTGGAGAAGCAGCTAGCTCTCTATGTATTTCTATTCCAGTAGGTTATAGTTAAAAAAAAAAAAAAACAGCAACAAAATACTGTGTAAAATGGAAACAAAATGGCAATTGCAAGCCCGTTTGGGCTGATTTAGCCCTATCTTCCCATCTCCAGATACACTAAGAAAATTATGCCTTTCTGTTGCCCCAAGTACCATAGGGCCCCCAGGCCTGGCCCCCAAAGATTCCACGCACAAGCAGGGGGAGGGGGTAAGGCGATGTTAGCAGAGTTCGGGTATTACAACCCCACCACCTTCAAAGGACACAACAAATATTATTCAACTCCCTTTCTTACCTTATCTTTCCTTTCCACTCTAAACAAGTTAATTTTCCCTTCTCTAAGCTCCTATTAGGTAGATGTTTGGTTCCCTCATTTTATTTGCTCTATACTGCCTTGCACTATTTTTTGTGATTTTTCCCCCCAACATTTTCCTCTGCCTTTTTTTAAGCCTTTCCTGACCTCCCCAGTAAAAGACGTGGCTCACTCCTAAGAATCCCCTGTGGTTAATGAGACAAACTCATACGACAGTGTGCATAATACTTTTACTCATCTGCATATCGATCTTCCTCTCTGCCAATCCCTCTAACGTCAGGACAACATCTTAACTTTAAATCTTATAATACTTTAAATCTTATAATACCTCCCAGCACAAAATAAATATTTGTTGGAGTAATTGACTGATACCATAAATTCCTGCATAGGTAGCCCTCACTCATTGGCTACTTTTTTATGTTGTTGCTTTGCGACTATTATCCTAAGTGTAACCATCCCCTTTTCGATCTACTGTCCTCCTGCATCAGCGACAGTCAATGGGAACAGGTAGTCTCAATTCATGTGATTGGCACTTGGGTGTGAACATTCTTGTCACTGCAGATAAAGTCAGAGATGCAGTAATGCTAAGCTGATACATAGAGCGGCCACTTGGATTACCTAAGAGAGGATATGGGTAGCTGCCATTCTCTCTCCCCTCACACAGAGAACAAACTTACACGCCTGGGCTGGCCCCATGTCCAGAACAAAATGGTACCGTGACTGTTCAGCCGTCTCGCTCGGTAGAACATGTCAGTGGCCCAGTGGTGGGACACTGGAGGAGTAAGCAGGAGCTGGAAAGCATCCTTTTTCACTGGGGACCCGGGCTCATTTGAGAGGGATCTGTTAGAGAATCCATTCCCCAAACAGCTTGTTTTGTTTTGTTTGGCTTCCTTTGTGTGTGGGCTGATTGTCTTAAGCTGCCAAAGCAGGAAATCAATGGCATTAAAAATGTGTTCCTATGAAGAAGCAAATTATCTCTTTTACCCTAATATTCATCAGAGATTTCCTGAAATTTCGAAAACAACACAAAACCATCAGTGACTTTGCGGTGATTCTTCCCTTGGACTGCAGCTAATTTCAGGCTCTCTCTTTCTGCACTTTCAAGTTGCTAATGTCTGTAGCGGTATGCAATATCACGCCAGCTTTAATTCAGGTGAAGCTAAAATTAGAGGTAAACTTGCTGGTTAAGTGGTCTCGTATCACATATCACACCGAAGCTCAAAGTAGACACTTAGGGCTAAATTTTTAAAAGGGCTCTCCAAATTTGCATCGACAAAACCCTCATTGGTATGCATGAGCAGCTGTCTGGTTACCCACCCCACCCCACCACAAGCTGGTGACTTCCTTTATCAAAGGCTATACAAATCTGGGGCTAAAACTATAATTGCAAATTGATAAAACATTGAAACATTGACTATGAAACCGTAACCGGTACACCCTTACCCATTGTGCTAAAATGAGCTATATCGACCACCCGCCTTTCACACGGTATGTGAACTTTTCTGTGATGCCTGCCTTTATTTGGACTCAGTGGTGATATGTACGCTCTCATCCGAGCAAGTATTATCACCAGACCATAACAGAAACAATTCCTCTGACACCAAACCCAGCAGCTGGGGAATAAAGCACAAACAACCTAAATCTTCAGAGGCTGATTTGTAAACCAAATGATCTAACAAAATAGATATAATTTTTTCCTTCATGCACTCACTCTCCATGTGAAGACTGTTACCAGGCTGAGTGTCCCCCTCTCCGCAAATTCATATGTGGAAGCCCTCACCTCCAGCAGGAGGGCATTTGGAGGTGGGGTCTTTGGGACCTAATTAGGGTTAGAGGAGGTCATGAGAGTGGGGCCCTCATGATGGGATTGGCGCTCTTCTAGAAGTGGACACACCAGAGAGCTTGCTTTCTCTCTCTCTCTAGGCCATGGAGGTACCCAATGAGAAGGGCAGTCACCTGCAAACCAGGAAGAGAGCTCTCACCGGAAATCAAGCTGCCTGCGCCTTGATGTTGGACTTCCCAGCCCCCACAACTGTGAGAAAATAAATTCCTGTGGTTTAAGTCCCCCAGCCCATGGTATTTTGTTACGGTGGCTCGAGTGGACTGAGACAAAGAAATAATTGTAGAAGTGACCATGTAGACAAATACATAGGTAAATACTAACGTTACAGCTGCTGGGGGATAGGGCAGCACTGAATGGCTCCACGTGGATTTAGGTCCAGCTGTACATCATTAAGCATACTCGCGGTGCAAGTCTTCAGCTGGCAAAAGTTTCTCTCTTTAGCCCGTTTGGAAAAGGTATTCCCTTTGGGGGGCTGTTTAATAAGTCAAAGACATAACAGAAACAGTGTTGACCTCATTAACATAAGCTCCCTTCTCCTGTTTATAACTTGGTCATAAACCTTCATAACTGCTCAGTAAGAAAACCGTCTGGATGATAATAGTCCTCAGAGGGGGTGTTGTTTGCAGATCAGTGAAGCCAGGCCACATGTCCCTCCACCAAAGAGCTTTAAAAGTGCTACTCTCAGTGAAAACAAAGCTACTTTAAAAATTATTAACAGAGCTAGACCACTGTGTAGAGGAGAATGTGAGCATACACAATATAGAAGAGACTTTTCTTTATAACATCTCGATCAGCTTCGTGCAGGCTTACTCACAAATGCCTGTGATTCTAAAATGCAGTCAGTTGCAAGGCTCACCTTATATTCAAATCTGCTTTTGAAAACACACACATACACACAAACACACACACACATGCACAATGATATACTCATGGATAGAGATACTCAGCCTAATAATCAGTGTTATGTGAAAAATGTGTCATAAAATGAGTAAAGGAGTGACATTTATTTCTCCATTCTCTTTCTCTGTACGTGTATATGTGTGTGTTTATGTGTGTTGGAAAGTAAGGAAGAGGAGGAAAACCTTTAATCTTTGAATTTGCTCCTACGATCTCCAAAGTTTTGGTAAGGTGTGCTGGGCACACACAGGTTCCCAGGGAATACAGGGAGACAGAAAGAAATAGAAGGTCACTGAGGGGAAAAGAATGAATCAAAAGGGAGTAGTCTTGATGTGGCTGTTTCTTCTTTAATCAACAACGTCTCATTAGCAAATGATAGCAAATTCAGTTTAATTTCAAGATATACTGACTGCACTCCCCCAAGCATCTTGTATCTTTTCGTATTGGTTAAATACCTACATTCACTATTCTCTGGAATCCAAGAAACTCGATGAGTACCCATGTCCAAGTTAGAGTCCAGAATTAATTCAAATTAATTATGAAGCATAAAATCTATTTCACAATAACATATACAGTCTTTTAGTTTAGAAGCAAGTGAGGCTCGTAACCAACATAGTACCCAACACATAGTAACCGACATCAGTATCACTAAGGGTGGGTTAACTGGACATACTTCCTGTGTCTCACCCCTGAAAGAGTCTAAAAATGAGTGATGTGAGCCTAATTGAAATTGTAGATCTAATTTTCTCTGAACAGGAACAGCTGTGAGAGGAGCAAGATGAACAAGGAAGCACTCTGAGAAATCCAGCTGGTGGAACTTTCTGCGGGAAAACCAGCCAGCTCTACTCAACAGGTACATGGCACACGAGGAAAGGGCAAAGGAAAGGTGCACCGACTCCTTGTGAAAAGCTACTAAGAGATAACAACCAAGTGTGATGGGTGGACCTTACCGGACCCTACTTTGAACACACCAACATTAAAAGGTATCTAAAGGCTAATGGAGGAAATCTGAGTAGGAATAGGATATTAGTTAATATTAAGGATGTTGGTGTGATCACGTAATATTTAAGTGGGTGGTTAATTAGGAAGATGTCTTCATTTTTGGAGAATGCCTTCTAGGGCATTCTCGGGATTAAATACCATAAAGCCTATAATTTATTTTAGATATTTCAGCAAAAAATGTATAAAGCAAATATAGTAAAAGGGATGCAATTAATTATTAAATTTAGCTCATGAGTTGTCCATTACTATTCTCTTTACTTCCCTATAGGTTTGAAAATGTCCTAGTGAAAAAATTAAAGCAAATGAAGCTACATCGACAACTACACAGGTGACACTATTTCAGCCTTTTAAAAATATTAAATAGGGACACATGAGTGGCTCAGTTGGTTGAGTGTCCAGCTCTTGATTTCGGCTCAGGTCATGATCCCAGGGTTGTGAGATCCAGCCCCATGTCTGGCTCCATGCTGACAGCATGGAGCCTGCTTGGGATTCTCTCTTTCTTCCTCTCTGCCCCTCTCCCCTACTCATGATCTCTGTCTCTCTCTCTAAAAATAAATAAATTAATAAATAAATAAAATATTAAATAAAAGGATGTTTATAAATGCACCTGAAGACCTATCATTAGGGAGTTGATCAACTAAAAATAGAAGAAGAAGAAGAAGAAGAAGAAGAAGAAGAAGAAGAAGAAGAAGAAGAAAGAAAGAAAGGAAGAAAGAAAGAGAAAAAACTATTATGTAAATCCCAGCTTTATTTCCTCGTTGATTTACTTTGTGAAAGTACCTTAACAGCTGGGTCCACTAGACATTAGGAAGAATATAACTCTTCCTTTGAGAATCACGAAGCAATAATGTTTTATAAACTATATGCTGCTCCTTATAATCACAACTTATACAAATCCCAAGTCTAGTTCTGACTTGGTTCTCACCTGGTGGTCACTTTCCTAATTGCAATGAACACGGCGGTCCTTAACGCAGAAGAAGAAATGCACCCTTAGATTCACAATTACAAATATTCACACCTTCACATGCATTTCCTGTATTTTCTATCATCCGGCAAGGAAAGAAATAATAGTACCTTATTACCAAATAAAAGTTACCATATGCATGCACATATATAAAGTAATTTATGGTTACTGAAGACAGTTCTCTCGGTATATGTTTCATTTCTCCCCAATTCACTGTACATCCTTCCTGAACACGGTCAGGATCTGAGGCCAACCTTATCAAGTCGAAAGAGACCATTGTCTTTACGGCTTGCTGGGGTACCCAGCAAGAGGGACAAGAGTCCAAATAGGAAACTCTATGTTTTGCAGGTTTGGGGGACACCAAGCAGATGTTCAGCTTCTAAAAATTCTACATCTCCTCATCTCTCTACTTTAGTTATTTGCACCAGATCTTTCTTGTTACATTACCACTGAGATGAATTATTTTATATAACCAATCGTGTGAAAAATGGCTTAATACAAGTGACCAAGTTTATCAGAAATTAATTTTCCTTCTAGATCATACATACAGGGCCTTAAAATATTTTCATTGTCTTTAAAAAATGGTACATGACCAAATCATTGATAACTGAAATGCATTAGAAAGGAAAATTAAGTATTTAAAGTTAAAGCAAACCACTAAGGGATATTAGGAATGTAAAATTCTTGAATTTAAGGTGGATGTTGGTCTAGAGGATTCAGAAAATACAATAGTTATGATGTATGCATGGATATGGAACTTTCTGTTTGAGAAAGTCCCAGGAACTCTTACTCCTCTTGTGCTCAAAGTCTGCCCCTCCCAATTCCCATCGAGCCAAACAAAGTAGGTCAAAGAGATCTTGCTGGTAAGTGGGCAGAGCACAGTTAGCCCTCACCTCTACCAGTGGCCTCACCCAGCCTTGAGCAAGCAGCCTAGATGTTGATTGGAAGGCAGGTATGGGCAAAGCGGGCCTGAAAAAGCCACCTACATACTTTTCCTAGGTCTCCTATGATACCAGCAAGGCAAGAACAAGATTTGGAGAAAATCCTACTGCCCTCTCCACCCAGCTGCCCAAGATGGGTAGAGAATTAGCTAAGAATTTGAAGATGATTCTCACCAGACATTTGCTGCACCAAGGGGCAGAAGTAGCTCATAACAGAGGATGCAGGATGTTCAATTCAAATCCAGAAGCCAGATGGATAATGTCATTGAGCTTCAAAGAGTACATGAGAACTGAGAAGAGCACCTACCTGGTTAGCAGGTGGCCCACGAGCCCGGAGCAGTCATGGTGCATTGGGTGGGAACAACAATGCACTCCATCAGCCGGGGACGCGTAGGAGCCAGAGCCTGTGAAACACAGCCTCAGAGAAAGGAGGTGTCTAGGCAGAGGCCAATAAGCACACGAGGACACAGTCTGCAAAGGAGATACTTCCTCCTTGTTGCCATGGGACTTCCAATGCCCTATCCACACGCTATCCTGGAAGAAGAGGAGAGGAAAATACGTGAGAGAGGAAAATTCCCTGATTGGGATTTTAAACTGACTTAGAAGTTTTGGAGAAAACGGTTTCCAGGTTTGGAGAAATATGGCCACCTTTCTGCACATTTGAGTTTTGCCTATAAATTTCAATCCCACTACCAACCACTTAGAACACAGCACCTGATTCTCTGTTTCAGACTCAGGGAGGCAGGCTTTCTCAGCTCCTCAAGGCAAGAGAACTCAAAACTGCTAATAAAGAGCTGAATTCTTTCCCCTTTCCTTCAGCAAGATTTTCACAGGTAAACCTTCTTCCGAGCCAGCTTCCCTGGCTTTCAGGACTATGTAAAATTGTCAGCGCCTGCTATTGTAATGTGTTTTAACACAGCAGGCTCATGAAAGGTGGCAGCTGGAAGCAGGTGTAAGATGGGGGCGGGTTTGGCCAGCTTCGAAGAAAAACCGAGGTTTGCCTGGTGAGGAATTTGAAAGCAAATGTAGACTGCCACCTCCAGACTGCACCAAAGCCAGGAAACCGTGTTTGACTTTACGACTCAGAGAAGAGTAGAGTCAAATACAATCACAAACACAAATGCTACAAAAGAATGACACCCCCTGTCCACATCGGAGGGGTGAGGACAAGTGTCTTGACTATAAGGAAAAGCTTAGAGATGAAGAATTCTGATGAGGAGTGTAGTAGGATTCAATCATCCACAGCAACCCACCCGAGAAGATGGAATTCAAGATGGCTTGGCTTTTAGGCAGTTGCATGGTCTGAGGAAAGGAAAGGGGGTGTTCTTTTCAATGGTTTAAATTTTATAAACTTTTTTTTTCCTTTCTTGCAGACATCTTAGTTCATTGACCTCAAAGAATTTGCTTTGAGTCTCCACTTGTGACATCTCCCTAGACCCCTCTTTAAGTACTTATGTGAGTGAGTGAGTGTGTGTGTGTGTGTGATTTAAGCAGTGAATACAAAAGCCTACATATCCCCAGTGGTTAAAAGATATTTTAAAAAGCATGGCAATACATACAATATTCCCTACAAAGTACACAGAGCAAGATACCAGAATTAGGGTGTGATTCTAACAAGCAGAATCAGATAATAGGATTTTGCTAACATCTGGTGTTGACCACCTACACACATGTTGATTTTTAGAAAAGTGATATTAAGAACACTTTTTTTCTAAATGTAAATGCAGTTTGCAGAGTATATTGTTATGATACCACAATAAATTCGCCAACATATCTGATCTGACATTGTCATTGGACCAAGCGACTAGTACCCACATCGTGCACCCTTATTTTGGTTAAGACCCTTTTCTCTAAAAGACCTAGACCTGTTTCTCTCACATCAACTTGTGTTTCACTGAGTGATGGGATTCTAATCTGCTCTTCCTGACTTGTGGCCTTTAACTCAAGCCTTGACCCTAAGTCCCGAAATATTCCTGACAACTTGACTCGTCGGCATGATATATAGTGGCACCTAAAACCACACCATTTCTGACCACCCTGGGTCAGAAGCCTGCTTCAGCCCAGCCTGCAAAATTTAGCATGAATGTCTGAGCCCTTGTAAGAGGAAACATGAGGATATGAGGTTTCTACCAATGCTAACCACCAAGCTGACTTCCCAATTTATTTCTGTGATCCACGAAACTTTGGAGTCTAGAATTCTCCCAGATTAACGTTCTTCAGCAATATCTCCACTATCAATAGGTTTGAATTTTATACTAATTGCCAACACACTTGTCATTCACTCACTCACACTTAACTAAAAAACAAAGTAAAACAACAACAACAACAATTGTATTGACTATCTCTTATGGGTGGGGAATGGTGCGAGGCTCAGGACATAAGCCTGAATGAGAAGCAAAGTTGACATTTGCTTATACAGTGAAATTTGGAAGGATCACTTGCCCCAAATATGTCTTTTCTCTAAACCCTGCTATTGTGCCTGGATTGCCTACGTTCAGATGCAAAAGAAAGCAGAGTGTCTAAAGGAAATACTAATTACATTTCTTATCAGCAAAAATAGAGATATAAAGTAATAACTAACTGTGAAAATAAAATACATACTAAATTATCCTTTACTTGGGAAGCATACAAAGACTAAGAGAGTTTATTATCCATAGTCAAACCTGTCTGAAAAAGTTAGGAAAGGATTTAACTCATCCATCAAGAAGAAATTGGAACCCTAAGAGACAAGAGGAATGGTCAACACAGAAATTTATCAAATACATCAGTAATGTTAATTAATATTATGAATTAAAATAAAAAGCAAAATAAAAAGGTGAAATAAATGCGTTGGGAGAAATAGTCACGAGAGAGGCAAAGCTTGATGGGTCTTGTGTTCAGGAGTAGAAAAAAGTACAGAAACATCCATACTGGTTAAAGGTGACTTTCAATGGGGTCAAAATGTGTATATAGTTTGGAAGAAATCATTTTGTAAGTAAACAATGAAATTCTTCCAAAAAAGATTGCTATGTAAGGGTAAAAAAACAATAAGTAAAAAAAAAATCTTCAAAATCTCTTCTGTGTGAGATTCCAGTCACTTTTTTTTTAAGCAGTTTCCACGCCCAATACGGAGCTTGAATGCATGATCCTGCGATCAAGAGTCACACTTCTACCAACTGAGCCAGCCAGGAACCCCATATTCTAGTCACTCTTGTCTGCTATTTCTCTTCTGAACACATTGAGGCTCCAGCTAGGAAATCACAGTCAACCTGTAAGAAACCGAGCCATTCTCTCCTCTTAAGAGCTGGGTGGCAATGCACCACTAAACGCAGTTTCTGAAAACCGCGTTGTCAAAATTTTGGTCTCAGGACACCTGTACATGCCTAAAAATTATCTGGGCCCCAGAGATTTTTGTTTATATGGGTTACAATTGTTACTATTTACTATATTAGTAGCTAAAACTTAAAAATTTTAAATATATTTATTTAAAATGAATTATGATAAACCCATTATTTTTCAATGACATATTTTTATGAAAAATAATTCTGTGCCCTAAAGAAATGATAATTTGTGAGAAGAGTGGCCATGCCATGTTCTTTACCTTTTTATAAATGTCTTTAATATCTGCTTAATCGAAACAGGTGGATCCTCATCTATGTGCCCATATTCAATCTGTTGAGCTATGTTGTTCTGGATGAAGTATATGAAAAATCTTTGATTTCACACAGATATATACTTGAGGAAATGAGTAGTATTTTTAATAGCCCTTCAGATAATTGTGGATATGATTTTTTTTTAAACTACACAAAAACTCAGTAAAATGAAGGATTTTTTTCAGTTTAGTTACAATGTGGAATCTTAAATCATCTAAGTAAACATTTTTATTCTATTATATTAAAATATCTTGGTTTAGGGGTTCTAAGGTGGCTCAGTTGGTTAAGAGTCCAACTTCAGCTCAGGTCATGATCTCACGGTTCGAGCCCCACATCGGGCTCTCTGATGTCAGCCACTTCATATCCTTGGATCCTCTGTCTCTGTCTCTGTCTCTCTCTCTCTCTCTCTGCGCCTCGCCCACTCACTCGCACACAGGACGCGTGCTCTCTCTCTCTCTCTCTCAAAAATAAACATTAAAAAAGATACATTGGTTTATCTCACACAGTGAATAGTGCCTTTACCACATAAGGTTTTATGACATCATTCATTGATAGTTTAGAATATATTGATTTACTGAGTAATGATGATCTTCCAAATATTCACACATTTCACGATACAGCATCAAAAAGTTACATTTGTTAATATCACCATTGGGCTCATCAGAAGAAATCTCTAAGAACTGGGAAGGTCTCAAGCTCATGAAGGGTAGATACAAGTTTTCAAAAATTTAAATTTTCACCTGAGATTTTAAATTTTCTCCTTGGAAACAAATACTGTAGTTTGTCTCTGTTTTTGTTTTGAATTGGCATTTTGGAGGAAATACCTGTGAAAGACACAAATCTGAAGGACAGTTGGTGTGTCAGTGGTTCTTTCAGGGAAACACGGGACTGCAGGCAAAAGGCCAATAGTTCAGCTCAGAACTTAACTCAAGATAGCCTCGGTAGAAAGCAGAGAAGCTTTATGAATATTTCCCATTTTGTTAGACAAAACATTAAAAAGATGTATACTGGGGTGCCTGGGTGGCTCGGTCAGTTAAGCGTCTGACTCTTGGTTTCGGCTCAGGTCATGATCTCACGGTTTGTGAGTTGGAGCCCCGCGTCAGGCTCTGCACTGACAGTGCGGAGCCTACTTGGGATTCTCTCTCTCTCCCCCTCTCTCTCTCAGTCCCTCCCCCACTCACATGGGCATTCTCCCTCCCTCTCTCTCTCTCTCTCAAAATAAATAAACTTAAAAAAAAAGATGTTTGGGGCTCCTGGGTGGCTCAGTCTGTTAAGCATCCGACTTCAGCTCAGGTCACGATCTCGTGGTTCATGGGTTTGAGCCCTGGGCCGGGCTCTGTGCCGACCGCTCAGAGCCTGGAGCCTGCTTCGGACTCTGTGTCTCCCTCTCTCTCTCTGCCCCTCCCCTGCTCATGCTCCCTCGCTCTGTCTCTCTCAAAAATAAACATTAAAAAAAGTTAAAAAAGATGTTTACTGAAGGGTCAAGATTTAGTAAAATTAATAAATCATATTCCTTCATTAAAGACATTTTTAAAAGAAACTGGCTTGTATTTTCCTTTTTAACTCTGATGACTACAAAGACCTTCTCAATTTGGGGCCACTGCCTTGGTTATTGTTAAGGTGCTAGACCTTTTATACACCATTCCTTCCTTACCACCATGGCGAATGTCAATACTTTGCAAGAGGGAAATAATATCTTAGCCTTATTATAAAAGTAATGTGTAGGCACCTGGGTGGCTCATTCAGTTGAGCATCAGACTTTAGCTCAGGTCATGACCTCATAGTTTATGGGTTTGAACCCCGCATCAGGCTCTGTGCTGATAGAGCCTGTCTGGGATTCTGCGTCTCCCTCTCTCTCTGCCCCTCCCCGGCTTGTACTCTGTCTCTCAAAAATAAGTAAACATTAAAAACATTAAAATTAATAAATAAAAATAATTTTGATATTGCAGATCCTCTAAACATGTCTCAAAGACCACCAGGGATGGATGGACCACTCTTTGAGAACCACTGTCCTTAAAACACACACACACACACACACACACACACAGAATGACAAGGAGTAGGCTCTTATAAATATTTGCTGAGTGAATAGAGAAGCTATACGTGTGTGATGCTTTAAGCGCATTAAGGATTACCCGCCAGTCAAATTTGCCAGAATCAGTATTGCTTTCCCACCTGTACATACCTCCCAGGTCCTGTGTAAGAGAGGCCTAGATTGGACCAGCAAAGCCGTGGTGAGAGAAAGTAGATATGAGGAGCCAAAGGGTCTTTTGACAAAAGCAGCAGGTTTTTTAAAAAAGAAAATCAACGAATCCAGGTGAACCTTTGAAATCAGTGTTGAATCAACACCTTTTCTAGAAGGGCCTTTTATATGGTCTAAAGAGTACCTTAAAATATTTCAGCATAGACAGTATATTACAGTCACGGGTTAGTTTTCATGTATATCCCAGGGGCGATTAATCAACGTTTGATATATTTCCATTAGGATACTCACTACAGAGTGTTTAGTTAGCATCTGAAAGAATAATCAAGAGTCTACACTCCTGGGGAGTTAACCAGTCTCAACTCTCTTGAAGGCTTTGCCATCACTGAAGGGTTTCATAATTAGCACGAGAAATGGCTTTCTACTGGTGAGACGAGTTTGTGGTTGGCAGAATATCATATAGGCATCTCTGCCTTTGCAGGACAGAGTGTAAGGATCTGAGGACAAAGGCAACCTACAAACTTTAGAAGGGGGACTCCAGGCCCTGTGTTCTGACTCCTAATGACACTGTCACTAGCTACATACCTGAATCACGAAGCCAGGATCTGTTCACATCTGTCTCAAGTGGACTTTTTGCTTGAGTTTGGCAATACACCTCAGAAGGACAGAGCCAAGACTTTGTTGAATTTAAAAAATTGGGATGCCTGGGTGGCTCAGTCGGTTAAGCTTCCACCTTTGGCTCAGGTCATGATCTGGAGCTTCAGGAGTTGGAGCCCTGTGTCAGGCTCTGTGCTGACAGCACGGAACCTGGAGCCTACTTCTGATTCTGTCTTCTTCTCTTTTTTCCCCTCCCCCATTCATGCTCGCTGGTGTTTTCTCTCTCTCTCTCTCAAAAAATATTAAAAAAAATTTTTATTAAAAATTTTTAAATTTTTTTTAATTTATTTTTGAGAGAGACAGAGACAGAATGTGAGTGGGTTAGGAGCAGAGAGAGAGGAAGACACAGAATCCAAAGCAGGCTCCATCCAGGCTCTGAGCTGTCAGCACAGAGCCCGATGCAGGGCTCTAACTCACAAGCTGTGAGATCATGACCTGAGCCGAAGTTGGACGCTCAACTGACTGAGCCACCCAGGCGCCCCCCCCCCCCCAAATTTTTTTAAACATTTTTGCTAGGTCACTTCAAAGAGGGCTTGTGGGACCAAAACCAAAAGCTCTTAACCCTGAGGTTCTCCATAGGATGTAATAGTAGTCACTCAATAGTGTTATCTTTTTCCGAGGAAATAGAAGACTTAGCCACTCATATTCATGGCTGGTGATATGGGAAAAGTAAATAAATGTCTGCCAAGTTTTTAAAAAATTGCATGTTTAAAACTTTATTTCTTGCCTCCTTGCTAATAAGGCTTTGTATGTAGTGACAGAATTCAGTCTGAAACTTGGCTTTGGACACACACCATCCAGTAACAAGGCTCTGAAATCCTCATTTATCTCAAACAAAAATGCTTGTTACAAAAAAAAAAAAAAACTCTTAAAATTTGGGAAAAGACTAAAATCATCTCCCAACAAAGGCTAAGATAAAAAAGTGAAAAAAGAAAGAGGGGCGTCTGGGCGACTCAGGTGCCGACTCTTGACTTCTGCTCAGGTCATGATCCCCGGGTTGTGGGATGGAGTCCCGAGTCAGTCTCCTTGCTGAGCGTGCTGCCTGCTTAAGATTCTCTCTGTCTCTCCCTCTGCCCATATTCCTGTGCTCATGCTCTCTCTCTCTCCCTAAAGTAAAAATAAATTCTAAAAAGCAAGGAACAAAGCGGCAGGTAACAGTTGAATTAGTGAAACAGACAACCAGACAACGTTTTCAACTGGAAGCATAATGAACCTATGCAGCAAAGGATTAATCTTGCCCAAAGGGAAGTTTGACTCTCGCCCTTGGCTTTTGAAAGGTAATGTCTAAGCTTTTGGATCATCGAGCCTGATGATAGCATCTGTTTACAACCTTGGACCATGCCAGACAGCCTATACGAAAACTGTGACTTATGGTGAGGGGTCTCAGGCCATGCAGTAGCCGCTCAACCTTGGAAGGGGCTGGAGTCTGGTGGTCGACCATGTCTACATGACTGAGCTGCACTCAAACCTTGGACACAGAGGCCGGGGTAAGCTTTGCTCGTTGTCAATACTCTGTGTATGGCAACACACATCGTTGCTGTGACAAGTTAATGCTGCCCACACAACTCCATTGAGCGAGGATAACTGGAAGATCCTTACCTGCGACTCTCCTAGGTCGTGCTCTATGGCCCTCTCCCCTTGGCTGGCTTTAATCTGCATCCTTTTACCGTGACAAACCATCACTGTGAGCATATCAGCTTTCGGTGAGTTCTGCAGGTCCTTCTTGCAAACGACTGAACCTAAGGGTGGTCTTGCTTATCCCTGAACTCGCACCTAGTGTCGGAAGACAGGGTGTCTCAGGGACTCCCACAATTTGTAGTATCCAATACAAAATGACGTTACTCCTCCAGAAGCTAAAATGGGATTAAAGGCAGCCTCAGAATAGAGAGAGAGAGAGAAAAGAGACTAACTGACCTGATCTTCCCCTGCAGGGCTAGAAACTGAGAGAAGCATCTAAAGATCAAAAGGACTGAAAACGAAAGGGACAAGTGGGATACCTTAAGCCCAAACTACAAGTGTTAGGTGACATGAGACACTATATTCAACTCACCTCAATTGTATGTACACAGAATGCTGACTTTCCCTCACATTTTTGAACTAGAATCACTTGCAGGAGCAAACAGTGTGGCCTGAGTAGGGAAAGGTTCCAGATGGTAAAGCAAAAGGGTCCCAGAGTCAAGGTGCTGGATGGAGACAGCTCCCCCTTTTAGCCCTAGGGGATGGCAGCCTGCAGTTAAGTTCGGAGCAGCAGTGGAGGAAGGGAAAGGAACTGGCTTTCAGCCAATCTGACGACTTAAGAGCTGCCTGTACCCCCATGTCTCAGCCAAGTCCCCAAGTTCACACCTCATATAATAGCAGATGAGAATGACAAGTCAAAAAAGGAAAACCAGCGCTTGAAGGGCCTCGGTGTGGCCAAGGGATATATTTCACAGTGAGAAGTGTTTGGGAAACACGATGTTTCTAACATCCTGGATGTGAGAGTCGTATAATATCCCAAAGAACAAAACATCAATTTATTTTCCCTTCAGGATGTTCTGTTTTTCTTTCAACAGCTTATGTGTACTGTATACACCAGCTGAGGAAGGACAGGTAGGTGGGTTTTAGAAACCTGTTCTCTTGAAAGCTGAGAAGACAGCCATATTCAGAGTCGCATCTGTTGAAGGCTATACGATTGCCAACAGTGTTGCTCTGCACGGGTTACAGGGCAGTCCTCTGAAATGGAAGCATGCTGTCCAGCCAGCCAAGAAGGCAAACTCCCAATTCCCTTTCCTTTCAGAAGCCACTCCCTTTCCTACAAAGACCAGGCCCCGACACACTGTGAATACCCAAGATGTGACAACACACTGTTTTCAAGAACTTTGTGTTCCAGAGGCAACTAAGGATTTGGGGAGAATGCCTGGTTTGGCCCATCCGAGCTTCTGCTCTGTGACGTCATCAGGAGACCCAGAGAGGCTAGTGCGTCCCTGCTTGCTCCTCACATCCTCTTCATCTTCAACCTTCCCGCCTCCATCAACAAGCTTTTTTTAAGTCATGGATAAGCCCCTCATGAAAATCCGTTTTGCAAAGTTCCCAATTTGCAAATGAAAGGAGTAGATTTTTTGTTTGTTTGTTTGTTTCATTAAAGAAACACGGCTCTGCAACTTAGGGATCCGAACATTTTTCCCAAACCAAGTGGATCCCGTCATTTGGCAAGCTGCGAGTGTTCTAAATGCTTTTCACACGTTGAGAAAACGGGCAAATAAGATGGCACCTGGGCTTAGGTGGGAATCACCACACCACATGAATCTGTCAAGTGACCTTTGATTTTAAATAACTGCATTTAGTTTAGTAACAATTCATTTTACCAAGAATATTTATAGAAAATGTATTTTCTATTAAGACAAACTTTTCCTTAAGTTCTTGACACCCACCCCTACCAACTTCTCTCTCTCTCCCTCCCTCCCTCTGTCCCTCTCTCTCTCTCTCATTCTGTGTGTGTGAAACACAGACCTTTTGGAAGCAATGGTCTCTCTCTTTCTCTCTCTCTCTCTCTCTCTCTCGAGAGAGAGAGAGACCATTCCTTCCAAAAGCCTACAAAGAAAGCTACATAGGTTCCCTCATTTTGGATCACGGCTGGATTCTATACTATCTCAGGAATCCAAAATACAATCAGAGGAGATCTAAGTAAGAGAGACTGATATCCATCCATCCCTTCATATATTCATTCTCATTTAAAAGAATATTGTTCATTGGGGATAAAATGGTAGAGAAGACTGTTGTGGTCTCAGCTCTCATGAAACTTGGCATCAAATGAGGAAAACAGAAATCTAGTAAGGCATCCAGTCTGATATTAGGTTTTATATGGCAGGTATGTGGTGCCTTGGGACCATACTGGAGGGTTTACTACCAGGAGTTGAGCAGAGGAAGTGATATCTGAGGTGAAACCCAAAGACTGAATAGGAGTCAAGCAAGAGAAGAGGGGAGGGAAATCTGTTCCAAGGAGAAGGAACCAGAGGTGAAGGATCATGGGTAATTCTAGGAGTGATGTAGACCCTTTGTGAGGAGCATCAAGGAAAGAAGCAGAAAAGACTGGCATTAGCTGGGTTCTAGGTATCCTTCTGTGCCACACTGAGGAGCTTGGAATTTACCCAGCATTGGGCTTTCACTAAAGGATTGCTGACACAATTAAATTAAAAACTTTTCAGTGGCTTTAGGATTAAACCTAATCCCCTTAAATGAGTGAACACAGCAGTAGGAAGCGTAGCATCAGGAATCAGACACCCATCAAAAGATGCCTAAAGTTCAAAGAAAGGATATCCAGTTTGGGGCACAGCATTGAACAAAGAGTTCATTACAGAAGTATGAGTTACTGGAAAATAGGGCCACCAGTCCAGATCATGACTAACCAAAGGATCAGCTTGATGCTGAGCTAGATCTCCTGACATGATTTCTTTTACTCCCTGTCCTAGATGATAAAAGAGAGAAAGAAAGAAAGAAAGAAAGAAAGAAAGAAAGAAAGAAAGAAAGGTCAGTCAGTCCAGCATGAGCCTCCACCTAGAGTGTGAGAGACTTAGTTCCAAAGATTAGAGGGATTGGAGGGATACGGGGCCCTCAGTTCAATGATTCATTTTTTCCTTTCTGCATTTATTCATCCAATACTCATTTGCAGAGGAAGCCATTCTAGAAAAGCATCCATCTTTCCTCAATAATTCAATATGTATGTATGTAAGTGAAATAGCAGATTTTGGAAAACACCTGAAAAACTAAATACACGTACAATTCGTTTCAGGTGCCTCCCTAAGGTCAAATACCTGATACAATATTAGTAAGAGACAAATAGAGAACGAAGCAATGTTTATGGCCAAAATACCCTGACTTCACTAGCTGGGAATATTCTAGAATACGATAGTAATATCAGAATCAACCTGACAACCAGTGTGTTATTTTAAGCATTATTGTAGCAGCCTGCCAGTCAGGGTATTTTATTGAGGATCTATTATTTTAAGGAAGATTCAGAGCTTGATGTTGGAGAATTAAAAAAGACTAAGGAATGCTGCCCCTCATTCCATGAGATTATAATCTAATTGTAAATTATCTAAATGTACAAGATAGGAAAATAAGTGCTGAAGGAGAGTCCCCACGATGGGAGCAGGGAGTGTGCAGGAGGTTTGTCAGGACAAGTTCCGTAGAAGCGGAGGGACTGGACACAGGTCTGCAGAGATGGGAAGTCATAGGGTTTAGCAATGGCCGTCTCAGAGACCTGGACAAAGCTGCTAGTAAGATGTTGTCTCTTACTTCGTTTTAGTAAAAAATAAAAAGATTCCAAAGTCAGCCATATGCTTGAGTCCTGATCCAAGCATGCCATTTGCAATGTCACTATCAGCCTGTTCCCTGGGCTGTCATGTTTTTCAACTCTCTAACCAACTGTCATGATGAGACCCAGGAAACTAATACTCACCCTTATAAATCCCAACTACTTCTTATAAAATTGTAATGCATTTTCTTAGATTGAGAGGCAGATAGTTGGGTGTTTTCCTTCCTCTCCCAAACAATGCTCAGAAGCCTCTGAGGTTAAAATGTTTTCCTACAGTTTCAAGCTCTGATAACTTTCAAGGAGCCATTTTAGGGATGTTCTTTATGCCTTGGAGTGTTTTAGATGATGGGGTAGTTTACCAGTAGCCTGAAATTTACTTGACCTTTTTTTTTTTACATTTTTTTAATGTTTTTTTATTTGTGTGTGTGTGTGTGTGTGTGTGTGTGTGTGTGTGTGAGAGAGAGAGAGAGAGAGAGAGAGAGAGAGAGAGAGAGAATGTGCAAGCAAAGGAGGGGCAGAGAGAGGAAGACAGAGGATCGGAAGCAGGCTCTGTACTGACAGCAGTGAGCCTGACGTGGGGCTCAAACTCACAAAGTGTGGGATCATGACCTGAGATCAAATTGGATGTTTAACCAACTGAGCCTCCCACATACCCCTATGCGACCTATTCTTGAAAGGATATTCCTTTCACAGGCCAGTGAACCTGGGGACACTTTCTGAATCACACAACCTCTTGGAGGGCAGCTGTGACTCATGACAGTCCTCAGTGATATCTCCATCAGATTCTTTGTCTTCATGTCTCTTAGAGATTCACTCTTCAATGTCAAACAATGTGAGTTTGATACTCAAACTCAAAACAAATGGTATGCTTTATTGATAGGTCCTTATCAATTACTCCCCCATTCATTCCCTTCAGAAGGCTACACTGGATAATGTCCAATTTTTATTCTCTGTCCCTACTAAGATAAAGTCTCAGTGCTATTATTGTTTCTGAATTGACATTTAAGGAGCCTATGAACCCTGTTTCAACAGCCTTTTACTTTCTCATGAATATTTCCTGAGCAAGGCCTCTCCCCAGGCATGAAGATGGACAGACATACATACTTTTATGCACCATGTCCCAACATTTACTGTTTATTACTTTATGTGCACAGAGTTCAAGACAGTCTACAGTAGGGGCAGCATTTCTGTTTCAGGAAACTGTTAGAAGATCTCTTTAAAGAATATATTTTGGATCATTAAGAACTCCAGGAGAAGAAAATTTATAATACCATTTTGGGGATAGAGTACAAAAAGGATAAAATTTAATGAACCTTCATTTTATGTAAATACAACAAAACTTTGGATTTATAGAACTGACAACATCAGGGAACTCATTTAATTTTATATAACCCAAGGTCCCAAACTTAAGGAATTCATCTGTTAAAGTTATTACTATGTTAGTCTAAGGGCCAGTAACTTCATGAAATATGTATGCCAAGACACCAACCTTGAGTGGCAGAGAGCAGATCAAAGTTTCAGCTGATACAATAGAGGAGAAAATGGTTTTCTCATAAACGGAAGAGGGAGAACTCACTTGCAACAATGTCCCTATTGTAACTAAGAAAAGGGGCATGTGAGTTCGTCACTCTTAATGCAGTTGGAACTTGTTGGAAAGCTATCTTCTGGGACTGGTCCCATGAAGGAGGCAGGCTCAGGGAACTCTGGGAAATGTCCTCCAGAAACACATGGAAGCAAAGTGAAATTATTCCCAGCATGACTGAACTCAGGGGAAGCAGCTAATTTTGCACCAGGCCTCAGAGCTGAGGGTAACATGAAAAAAAGCCAGTAAACCAAGATGTAAAGGCTAAAGACGGGGTTGAGAAGGAGAAGAGCCAGAAGGGTGAGTCAGAGGGCTGGGAGAGAGAGCAGCAGAGTGGGGCAAAGATGCAGGGCAGAGACTCCAGATGCTTGAGAGTTTTTACTTATGCTTTACTGTGGTGCTACTTAGTCAGGCACTGGGGCCAAGATGAGGCAGCCGACCCACTAGGCTAATCTGAAAAAGGCATAATAAAGGAACTATTTGTAAAGATGTGAGTAGGATGTAAGAAAACTACATGAAATAGCACAATACCCCGCCAGAGGCAATAGCACAGCCACCAAGACTCCAGGGCTCCCTGGAGCGAGGGGAGGGAGCAGTCACGGGTACTTAGAAGCAGTGAATAGTGGTTAGAACGCCACCTTGAGAACCTGAGACCTTATGTTGAGGGACACAGACAACCTTGAAGTAGCTGTTGAGGAGGAAGCTAGAGGAATAAATAACCAGACCTCAATCTCCTCCTTCTAATCTCCCGCCAGGACTCCCATTGACTGAACCTGACCAGACGCCAGAGGGCATGGAGACTCCCTTGTGCAGTTCACATGAATCAGCCTCCCGTTGCACAGGGTGGAGAAGGGAGGAGAGAGGAGGCAGAGAATCCAACAGAAGTTATTAAGTGTCAGAACCCTATTTGAAAACCTACAGCATACTAAGTAAAATCATTCCACAATACATCAGCACAGGGAAGAAGGCTGCAGTCTCCAAGAGTGTCCAGGAACAATGTTGGATTTGGTCAGTCCAACCTACGTCCTCAAAGAGTTAACAACATTTATTCTGTGCTCACTCAGTGCTAGAAGCTGAAGAGACTGGCATCCTTCCTGTTTCCGAGACTCTTACAATCTAGTTTGTCCAAAGGATTAAACAAATTATTTGTTGAATGTCTTATATATGTTAAGATAGGAGATATATTACATCTGTGCTCTTAAAGGTATTACATAATAGTAAGAGATTCACTTGAAAATCTTCGAGAGAAAAAAAAAGTTATTATTAGATGTTGTAGTAGGAACTCTAAGAACTTTATGAGTCCGTAGAAGAGGAGAGATGGAGTACGAACTCTAGGAACTTTATGAGTTCGTAGAAGAGGAGGAGTGGAGGGATACTGCACAGGAAGGAGACGTCAACCATTCCCAGGCACCATACCTGAAACCCTATCTGTCACTGCGTATTGCCACAGCAACTTTAGAAAGGCTGCATAGCAGGGTTTGGACCTCGTAGTCCCCGCCCCTTTCATCTAGGCTTCAGACATTCCTTCAACGCTGTAGTTAGTGCAGAGAGCGCCTTTGAGCAAATTAGGAAAAATGGGTAGACCAGTTAGGAGGCTATACCTCTTCCACGGTGCAAGCAGCCATCTGCCAGAGTACTGGGTTAGGCAACCACAGGCAAGATGAACTTCGGCTCCCATTTGCGCCCGTCAGGTGGGCCTCTCGGGTAGGATACAACCTGCATAATCATAAAAGGCAGCTCTGCATTCATTCATTCATTGATTCGTTCACTCAAGAAATTTTATTAAGTACTTACCATATACCAAGATGAAAAATTACTTTGTAATATTTTAGTTTTCCATATATGCTAGCAGTGGCAATAAATGGCTATGGTTTGGGTAAGCCATAAACTAAACTCTGAGCTAATCCTAATGCAAACTCTTTTGTTTTAATTTATTTAAATTCAAGTTGGTTTACATACAGTGTAGTAGTAGTTTCTGGAGTGGAACCCAGTGATTCATCACTTGCAGATAACACTTGGTGCTCATCCCAACAAGTGCCCTCCTTAATGCCCATCCCCCATTTAGCCCATCCCCCCACCCACCTCCTCTCCAGCAACCCCCAGTTTGTTCTCGGTCTTTATGAGTATTATGGTTTGTATCCTCTGTTTTTATCTTACTTTTCCTTCCCTTCCCTTATGTTCATCTGTTTTGTTTCTTAAATTCCACATATGAGTGAAGTCATATGATATTTGTCTTTCTCTGACTGACTTATTTCACTTAGCATAATACTCTCTAGTTCCATCCACATTGTTGCAAATGGAAAGATTTCATTCTTTTTGATCGCCAAGTAGTTTTCCATTGTATGTGTGTGTGTGTGTGTGTATACACACATATATATGTGTGTGTGTGTGTGTGTGTGTGTATATATATATATATATATATATATATATATATATATATATATACACATACCACATCTTCTTTAACCATTCATCGGTTGATGGACATTTGGGCTCTTCCCATAGTTTGGCTATTGTTGATAGCTCTGCTATAAACATTGGGAAGCATGTGCCCCTTTGAATCAGCATTTTTCTATCCTTTGGATAAATACCTAGTAGTACAATTACTGAGTCATAGGGTAATTCTGTTTTTAATTTTTGGGGAGAACCTCCATACTGTTTTCCAGAGTGGCTGCATCAGTTTGCAATCCCACCAACATTGTAAAAGGGTTCCCTTTTCTCCGCATCCTCGCCAACATCTGTTGTTGCCTGAGTTGTTAATTTTAGCCATTCTGTCAGGTGTGAGGTGATATCTCACTGTGGTTTTGATTTGTATTTTCCTGATGATGAGTGATGTTGAGCATCTTTTCATGTGTCTTTAGCCATCTTGATGTCTTCTTTAGAAAATTGTCTATCCATGTCTTTCTGCCCACTTCTTCACTGGATTATTTGTTTTTTGGGTGTTGTTTGATAAGTTCTTTATAAATTTTGGATACTAACTCTTCATCCAATATGTCATTTGCAAATATCTTCTCCCATTCCATTGGTTGCCTTCTAGTTTTGTTGATTGTTTCCTTTACTGTGCAGAAGCTTTTTACCTTGGGTCATTTTTGCTTTTATTTCTCTTGCCTCCTGAGACATGTCCAGTAAGAAGTTGCTGTGGCTGAGGTCAAAGAGGTTGTTGTCTGTTTTCCCTTGTAGGATTTTCACAGTTTCCTGCCTGACATTTAGATCTTTCATCCATTTTGAGTTTATTTTTGTACACGGTGTAAGAAAGTGATCCAGGTTATTTCTTCTGCCTGTCACTGTCCAGTTTTCCCAGCACCATTTGCTAAAGAGACTTTTTTCCATTGCATACTCCTTCCTTCTTTGTCAAAGATTAGTTGGGTCCATTTCTGCGTTCTCTATTCTGTTTCATTGATCTATGTGTCTGTTTTGTGCCAGTACCATAATGTCTTGATGATTACAGCTTTGTAATACCGCTTGAAGTCTGGAATTGGGATGCCTCCAGCTTTGGTTTCCTTTTTCAGGATTGCTTTGGCTATTCAGGGTCTTTTCTAGTTCCATACAAATTTTAGAATTATTTGCTTGAGCTCTGTGAAGAACGCTAGTATTATTTTGATAGGGATTTATTTGAATATGTAGATTGCTTTGGGTGGTATCGACATTTTAATAATATTTGTTCATCCAATCCATGAATGTGGAATGTTTTTCCACTTCTTTGTGTCTTCTTCAATTCCTTTCATAAGCTTTCTATAGTTTTCAAATCTTTTACCCCCTTAGTTAGGTTTATTCCTAGATATCTTAATGGTTTTTCATACAATTGTATCAGATGGGATTGATTCTGTGATTTCTCTTTCTGCTGCTTCATTATTGGCATATAGAATTGCAACCGATTTCTGTACATTGGTTTTATATCCTGTGACTTTGTCGAGTTCACATACCGTTCTAGCAGATTTTTGGTGGAGTCTTGGGTTTTCCACATAGAGTATCATGTCATCGAATGCAAACCCTTTCAACATGAAACTATTTGCTACCAGGAACGAAAGAATGAAGGAGGATCAGCAGGGCAACTAGATTAACAGAGAATTACCGTGCTGCCCCCTAGCAAAACCTCCTTTTCCCTTCTGCGCTTAACTGCATTTTCCCACAAAGATATTTCCAAATTCTGAAGCCATGGGCTGCCTTGTGACCTTATTCTATTTTACTCTCTCTTTCCATTTGTGAGCCTTCCATAATCCTCTTTTTAAAACATACTTTGGACTTCTCCCTGATGGGAGTGCAGGGTCATAAAACACCCTGATGTAGCCCATCAGGAAACACACTGGGAAAAGCATGTTGGAGGCAAGAAACGCTACCACATTGATTTCTGAAAAATTCAGTGGAGTAGCAGACTGCAGATTTGGATGTTACATGTGTTCACCGTACCAACTTAAACTACACTGAGGCAACACTTCTCTGTGCCTCAGTTTCCTCATCTGAATAATGTACCTTAAATTGGTAAGGTTTCCTTTAGCTCTTTCTGTGGTTCTCATACGATTAGAAAAAGGAATTGTGATTTTTACAGGGGAGGTGCCAGACTTTCTATTTTGAGTATTCTCTTAGGATATCTGCACAGCGTTACCACTACTGTTGCAACCTCTGTCCCCAGCCTCCAAAATCAGGCACCCCAATGTCATTTCCTCTGTTTTTCCTGTAGCTGAACTTCTACATCTGTGACTTCTATAATCCCCTTGGTGAAGGAGTTTTCCCTCTTGCCCTGTAAGCCACCTGCTAACTGGCATGTGATGGAGCGTCCCACCTGTACGATACCTCTCTCCTGCTAATAAATGACACAAATTAAAATGATCACACTTATCGTATATTCCACTTGAGATTAAATAAGGGAATGTTTTATTCTGTGTAAGTATCTTCCAGCTGTAGGAAGAAAATGTTAATCAGATATTAAAGATGCCAAGAAAAATAAATTCAATATGTAAATAGCTACTTTGAGTAATTAGCTATTTACTATTTAATAAATGCTAAATAAGATTTCCCAGTTCACCACAACACTGGAGAGAAAGTAATTCGAAGGACACCACAACAGGTTAGTGTTGACAAGAGCCTACAGCCCCAGTGAAAGGTCTAAAAGTTTAATCAGGTTCTTGGGGCAGTAAAAGAGCACAGGGTCTGAGCTTGATGCAAATAGAATTGGCCTGGGTGGTGAGGGAGAAAGACGGCATGACAGCTCTCACACTGACAGAGTGAGGTCACCAAATATGTGAGGATCACAGAAACCCTTTCAATGATACCTAACTGCTGAAGGAGCAGTGAATGGGTCTGAACCCTGACAGCGGATCATCACTCGGGTGTGAAAGACAAGCTCTGATCAGATTGGTTAGTGTATCTAGTGTCACTTTGTTGGTATGATCCTGACGTTTACTGGGTGTGCGCCAGCTTCAACTTGCCTGGGCTGAGAGCTGCCCGGAGAGCTGGTAAGACATTAATTCTGGGTGTGTCTTGGAGAGTGTCTCTGGGAGAGATTGGATTTGAATCAGGAGATTGAGGAAAGAGGACCGCCCTCACCAACGTACGTGAGCATCATCCAGTCCATTGAGGGCCTGCATGGACAAAACGGTGGACGAAGGGCAGATTTGCCCTCTCTCTCTGTCTGAGCATCTCTTCTGCCCTCAGAACCTCCTGGTTCTCCAGCTCGGACTCAGATCCAGACTTACACCAGCAGCCCCTTCGATTCTCAGGCCTTCAGACTGGGACTGAGAATACATACGGTTTTTCCAACTTGCAGATGACAGAGCACAGGACTTCTTGGTCTCCATAACTGTGTGAGCCAACCCCCGTAGTCAATCTCTTCTTACATACATCCTATTGGTTCTGTTTCTCTGGAGAACGCTAACAGTCTAAGGCTTCCCATCACAACACTGCAAAGAAAGGAAGCAAAGCCACAAGAGCTGTAGCTTCACCACAGATTTTTACAAATGGAAGGAAGCTAGAAGGATGGGAGACATAGTCTCACTGGTCCATCTTGATGCCAGTATCTCACTGAAGATGAAGGCCTGTTGCCCACCTGTCACCCCAGTGGTGAGGAGCTTCTCATTCAGTGATCTCTCCTAAGTAAGACCCCCACCAAGTATGCCCTTCAAGAACCATTATCAGTGTCTAACAAAGCATCCGGCCCCCAGAGGTATGAGGGTTAGCCATGGAGCTAACATAAGTCTTTTTTGTTCCACATGGTCTCTTCTCAGAGGAAGCAGGCAACACAAAACCGTAGAATAATTATTTTCCCTCCATCAAGCAACTGGGCATATGACTTGCCTGTGGAACTGAGGAGATTGCTTTGAAAGGCTTTTTCTCTCTTTCAGACTCTTGCTTCCCATTTCCTCCATTAGTTGCCTCACCTGGTACTCTACTGGATCTTCGCTGGTCCCAAAGCTGTTATCCAGATACCACCATATTAAATTCTGAAGTGGCATTAAGCCTTATTTCCAGGTGTGGAATAAGGAAGCTGGGGAGACAGCATGCATCGGGGTTATTCTCCAAATCCGAAGCCAAAGTGCTGTTGAGTAACCGTTTCAGCTTCTGTCGCCGGGACCTCCGAGTGCAAGACAGATAGATGCAATTATGGTACCCACTTCGCAGAGCTGTTGTGAGGATACAAAGAGTTTGTACACACGGAGCACTGAGAATGGTGTCTAGCACAGAGTCAGCAATTAGTAAACACTAGCTACTATTGTTTTCTTGTCTGGTTGGTTGGTTGGTTGTTTTGTCTTGTGTAAAAGAATCGCTGATCATTATAAAAATCTGGAGAAATAGAGAAAAGACGACAGTGGAAACCATATGTACTCCCAATGTCCAAATATTTTGGAATAGTCAGCAATGTACTGATATGTGGTATATACACAGAGAGTAAGCTCTTTCAATAAAAACGGCACCATACTATATAATTTCTCTTGCTACTCTTGTCACTCAGTATTATGAATGTTTCTTATTCCCTTATTCTTCCAAAGCCTGATTATACTGGGTATATTATACACTAGTGTGTGGCTGTGCTATGATTTGTCTGACCACGGAGCCTGAAGATAACGTTCAGTCTGCTAGTATTACAAATCAGGCTGCGGCAAAGAGAACGGATTTTTTTTTTTTTTTTGGTCTGTTTCTTGATTGCATCTTATATAGAGAGTGTGAACTGAGATTACTGGTCATCTGGTCATCTCTACTGTCAGGCCCCTTGTGACCAGAGGATATTGGGCCAGTTTTCTGTGTAATACACATGCCAGTCATTCGATGAGAAGCCAGAGATGGGGGGCAGGGCTGGAGAGACAGGTCAAACAGCTTCCTAACTGCCGTCAGGTGAACAAGGATGCCCTGCCCCATGGAGCCAACCACGACCAGACCATAATCCAGGCATGTTCCACCTTCTCTGGCCTGAGAGTTAGTCGAAATGCATCCCAGGCCCTGGCAACAGGTTTTCTGTTGTGTTTTTGTCTTTCTTTGCCCACATTAGTATTTTAGTGGAAAATTGGGAGTTGCTGTGTCAAGAAATGTCAGTTGATCTCTGATTTATATTCTCTGTGTAATTCATAAAGTGTAATCATATGTTTGTGATCCATAGACACACAGAATCACATCGACCATACCTCTCGCTCCTGGCTACCTACTATCAGTTGATGTAACTCCTCCTCTCTTTTCCTCCTCTTCTTCCTCCTCCCTCTCCTCCTCCTCCTTCCTCTCCTTCCTCCTCTTCTTCTTCTCCCTCCACCTCCTTTGCTGCATGTTCGTTTATCATATCCCATCCCCTTCCCCTAAGACACCCATTCTCAAGTATTTAGCATATGTTTATTCAATGTAAATTTCAGGCCCTTATTTCTTATATAAGTAGCTATGAAAATATATAACATTACAGTCTGTGTACTTTTAATGTAAATAAACTTTATTTTGCTGCTCATCTCATATTTCTTATCTGTTATGATGGCAGCATGCTTCTGAAATCTGTCTGTGTTTTCATACCTAGATTTAGTTCATTCTGCCTTTATATTATTCCTTTTTGTGCACACTTCATATTTCACTATTCTGTTCCTCACAAGGTGGCTGGCTGCCTACACTGTCTTCAACTCTTTGATACTTTCTATCAATAGCACTTTAATGGAAAGTTAAAGTTTTCTTGCAGAAAACCAAGCCTAAATGTCCATCAATGGATGAATGGATAAAGAAATTGTGGTTTATATACACAATGGTATACTACATGGTAATGAGAAAGAATGAAATATGGCCTTTTGTAGCAACGTGGATGGAACTGGAGGGTATTATGCTAAGTGAAATAAGTCCTACAGAGAAAGACAGATACCAATGTTTTCACTCTTATGTGGATCCTGAGAAAGTTAACAGAAGACCATGGGGGAGGGGAAGGGAAAAAAAAAGGAGGTTAGAGAGGGAGGGAGCCAAAACATAAGAGACTCTTAAAAACTGAGAACAAACTGAGGGTTGATGGGGGATCGGAGGGAGGGGAGGGTGGGTGATGGGTATTGAGGAGGGCACCTGTTGGGATGAGCACTGGGTATTGTATGGAAACCAATTTGACAATAAATTTTATATTAAAAAAAAGAAATATATGGAAACTAGAAAAAAAAAGAAAAGAAAAGAAAACCGTTGTAAAAATCTTCCCCGTAGAAAAATGCAGAAGAGAATTGTTGAAGCACAGGGCATTTTTGCCTTAGTTTTACTATATTGCTCTCCAAAAGGGCTACACCAAGACCTCATGACAATTAGCAGCTGTCGAGGATATGAGCTTCTCTACAAACTCACCAGCACTCGGTATTGTCCCGATTTCTCTTTTGACAATCGCATAGATGCCAGCTGGCACTTCGTGTTTATTTTAATTTATCTCTTTACCTGTGAAGCCGAACACTTCTTCACATACTCCTCAGCCCTTCAGGTCCCTCTTTTGTAAACTGATTATTTGCCCACTTATAGGATTTTCTTGTTTCGCATATTTTGTAACTATTTCTTACATATTTCGGTGAATCCTCTATCAGAGATGCTGTGAATAGCTCCTTGCAACCGAGCACCCAGCCAAACTCTATTTTAAATCATTCATACTTGTCTACTATGGGAGAGATTCTAGTCAGTGAAAGACACATTGTTGAACGTAACAGACATGTGGCTCCCTCATTTCCTTGCCTTTCTAGGACCTCTGAAACACTCTATTCTTATATTTCTAGATTTTTTTTTCAAACAGAAAATAATCTTTTTTACTGTCTTATGTTATAACTCATAGCATTAGCGGTAATGGCAATAGTAGGCATAACACGGCCTTTTATTACAACCATTCTGCATAAGAAAAATCCCACAAATGGGAAATTATAATAGGTACATGCTTGGCATACTATGGCTTTTTAGGTGATGGAAAACCAAAGATTATCTGGGTTTTCCCATGTCATTTGTGTTGTGAAATACTAATTTGTTTTTTTCTCATACCTATTATTTTATGTATTTGTCGATTTTTTTTTTCTCAATTCTCACTGTCCTTATTCTTTTAAGCTCTTGGTGTTTTGAAAGCTGGTCAGGTGACAAGGGCATGCCAAGCCCTCATTCACCACGGCCTCTCATAATTCTCGGAGAAGATTAGAACAGGTATTCCTGCGACGAGGAACATAACTCCACACTCTCCTAGTTTAGGCCCCCAGCGGCTGTATTGCACTGGATCTACTTTCCCCCCCCCCACACACACACACACAACCATTTCCAGCATACGATGTCATGTAGCCTATGTTAGGGTTAGGGTTACGCTGTATACTTTATGGAGGGTTCCTGAACAGAAACGTAGACTCCAGACCAGTGAGTCTTAAAAAGTATATGCATAGGAAGCATTCAGGATGTGCGTGAGGTGGTGTAGTAGAGCTTTTCTCTCACAATGAGGTCCCCTTTTGTACGGAGTTCTATAGCGTACAGAGGTATTCCCGGCAGGCACCCCCACCCTTTGCTTTTCAGCAGAAAATGAAGTCACTTACTAGTGATTTGGAAAGGAGGAGGAAGAGGAACACGGCGCATTAACCCAAATGATTATGCCACTTCCTCGAGGAATCGAGATGGCCTTAGAGAACTTACCCCCCTCCTCCGTTCCCAAAGTCAGCAGACCTGGGGTGAGGCTCACCTTACCCAGCATTGCCTGTGACCGAGGGGATGCTTTTCTAATTCTGGGGCTCAGTGTTGGAAAGCAGGCTTACTCACGGATATAAATTATCTCCTCCAGCTTAAATCTTAAAAGGAGTCAGTGCAGTATGGCGAGTTCTTTTTTCTTATTTCTCAACTGATTTAGAAGTCAGAAGATGAAGAGGGTCATTGAGGCTCCCAAGGAGAATAAAGTTGGTTAAACAACACAGGTAATTACATTTCATTCCCAAATGTTTTGATTTAGTGGGTCTAGGGTACGACAACTTTTGGAAATCTTCATTTTTGATGAGATTCCCAAGTAGGAATGCAGTAGGCTTCCATGATGACCCTGGAAACAGCGTCTTAAATGTGTTTAGGATGAGGCGCCTGGGTGGTGCAGTCAGTTGAGCATCTGACTTTGGCTCAGGTCATGGGTTCGAGCCCCATGTAGGACTCTGTGCTAACAGCTCAGAGCCTGGAGCCAACTTCAGACTGTGTGTCTCCCTCTCTCTCTGAGCCTCCCCTCCTTGTGCTCTCTCTCAAAAATAAATGAACATAAAAAACAATTAAATGTACTTAGGAGTGGCTGTTATATCCCAGCATCAGGACAGTTGACAAAATTATAGCTGCTGCAGGGCGCCTGGGTGTCTCAGTCGGCTAAGCGTCTGACTCTTGGTTTCAGCTCAGGTCATGAGGTCACGATTCGGGGGTTGAGCCCATGCAGGGCTCTGCCCTGCAGTACAGAGCCTTCTTGGGACTCTCTCCCTCTTTCTCTCTCTGCTGTTCTCCTCCTCACCCTCTCTTTCTGGGTAAATGGATAAACTTAAAAAAAAAAACTATAGCTCTACAAATTCATGTAATAGGAATTTTATTTTTTATTCGATTTTATGTAAAACTTTTATAGCATAAGTTATATTTATTGACTAGCTATGTTTTAATAGTCACATCATCATGGGCTTAAGATACATTATTCCAACCTTTATAAAGGCATGAATTTATTACTGCAAAATTTTCCAGATAAGGAATCCAAGGTTCAGAGAAATTTCATAACTTTCCTAAAGCTTTGGAGGTAACCACATGACAGATGAGGTTTGGACCTACATCCGTTTGGTCCAATGTGTTTTCCACTATTCTGCTTTCTTATTTATACCTACATGTGGTCATAAAGTGAACCATTAACCAGTGGGTCCAAAAAACTAGAGTTTCCACCCACCTTCTAAAATGTTACCCAAAAATGACTATTTCATTCCGATATCAAACTGTTGTCTCCAGATCACGTTTGGCACTTATAATTCCCTCCAGGTAATATAATTTGACTTCACTGAGAAAGTGCATGGATGAATGAAGGGGAAATATGTATGTAAGAGTTGACCCCATATTCTCTTCCCATTAGTGTATAATGGCTACTTATTCATCACCTCATTTTCTACACCATCATCAGAAAGGTATTGGGGCACCTGGGTGGCTCAGTCAGTTAAGTGTCCAGCTTTTGATCTTGGCTCAGGTCATGGTCTCATGGTTCATGAGTACGAGTCCCACGTCAGGCTCTGTGCTGACATTGTGGAGCCTATTTGGGATTCTCTCTCTCCCTCTCTCTCTGCCCTCCAATGCTCATTATCTCTCTCTCTCTCTCAATAAATAAATAAACTTAAAAAAAATAACAGGTATTGGTTAGAGAGTGCAATGAAAAGAACACAGAAATTGGAGTAAGGCTCCCCACATTCTAATTTTATCTCTTTTACTTTCTGGCAAGTCCTTTATACTATTTAATCTGAGGTTTTCTCAACTGCAAAATGATAGGGTTGGTCAAGATCAAGGATGTACACCACCATTTCTCCCATTTCTGTCTATAAAAAAAAAAAAACTATGTTAACTGATGACATTTTTGTTCTCAATTGAGTTGCAAAGGAACAAAGGCTTGTCAGTCCACAGCTCTCAAAAGCTGCAACCAACTGATAGAAGTTGGCATGCAATCTGAACCCTCTTTACCACTGTTGACATAGATCGTATCTACAGCCTTTCCACCTTTAAGATTGCTGTCAGTAGGGACCAAGACAGTAGCAATTAGGTGAAAAAACCCTAAACCAGAACTCAACACCTTAATGAGTTTGAGGAAAACTGTCTTGTGTTGGATATACCCACGTTTTTTAAAAGAGAAAGAGAAAGAGAGAGAGCCGGGGAGGAGCAGAGAGAGAGGGAGAGAGAGAGAATCCCAAGCAAGCCCCTCACTGTCAGCACAGAGCCCAACGCAGGGCTCGAACTCACAAACCATGAGGTCATGACCTGAGCCAAAATTAAGAGTCAGATGCTTCACTGAGCCACCCAGGCACCCTAGATACAGTCATTTTCATAGCCATTTTCCACAACCAGTGGTTGGGGTTTTTTTTGTTGTTTTTGTTTTTGTTTTTGTTTTGTTTTGTTTTGTTTTTTGCTTCTCTGCAAGTATGTAGCTTGACCTCTGGGAGAGAAAAAGAGTAGACCTCTTCTTCCCTGATGTCGCCTCATCGGGCGGCATGAAGCAATATGAGCAATGCCTGCAGAGTATTTGTTAGGAAATCCAGAAGAAGAAAAGCCATGCAATAAATACAATTTCATGTCTGTTTCAAAGCCCCTGGGGAAGGAAGGACCCATCGTCTATGACTCTGCTTTAGGGCGTGGTATAACCACGGCAGGGCCACCAGGGCCTCGTTAGTGAGAGAACATCAAGGTGTTATCCAGGAATACGTTGTCTTTCTCCTTAACTCCCAGTAAAGTAACCCCTTCTAGAAACCACACCTGGCTGATCAGGACTTTTGAGCAGAGAAACCTCAAAAATCATGAATAATCTCTAGATAAGCGAGCTCTCAGGAAATGTTTCTCCACCAGGCAGACGCCCTTAAAAAATGGTTATTCTCTCCAGGAATCAGGAATCCTCATACCCAGATCTCCACCAGCACACCCAACCTGGTTCATGACATTAAATGATGGAGGTTTCTAAAGCATATTTCTTGCGTTCGAATCCACTGGCACTTTGGGGAGTCTGATCAAGATTTGTGGTTAACATTTCATCATTTGCATGTGAACAATGCGTATCTTCTGTTCTCTCTAACCTCCACAAGACACTTCCCGACCTGAGAAACAGTATCACAGATTCCACTTGTGAGTGTTCCCCCTGTGATACACAGCTTCCCGTTGCCGATAATAGATGCTTCCTGCCACCTGTGACCCAATAGGTTTAAGCTGTTTGTTTGCTAATCGACTCCAAGCCCCCTTCCATTTAGCCCTGGTCCCGACCCTCAACTGCCTCAGATGCTAGAGTCTAATAATTTCCCCTGAGTTCTAGTTACAGCATGCACCTGGTGTTTCCTTTATTGCTAGAAGCTTTCCTAGCAGCACAGTCCTGTGCTACATCCAAAAGAAGAGACCCACGTGCTTTAAGGATGAAAGTCAGGCATTCACAAAATGTAGAATTCAAGAACTCCCTGTCCTTCCCTGCCATGCATATCCACATAGAACGCCTTGTGTGTGCTTTTCCTGTCAGTTTGAAAGGGCCTTGGAGGTTTAATCAGTAGATAGTGGCAAAAAGGATAACACGCTGTTCATAGTAGGAATTCTTATCCTAATGCTCCTGCCGACGGAACACCAAAGACCACATGCTTTGCCGTTTATTTAGCTGTGAGGAATAGGGGTCAGGGTGATGCTCGGGTTACTATATATAAAAATACTACTTTCTCAACTCAAAAGTGATCCCTAGGCAATATGTAACAGCAACTTGTAAGAAGTTCGAGGTAAAATATTTCTTTTAAGGGATACGTTCCTTCCCCCTATAGTTGGTGCTATAATAATTCCTGAGTTACTAAACTCGGTCCTTTTTAAAAATTCCTCCTTACTTTTATTTTGGCAAATGATCATTCCTAATTAGGTCAATGACGGAAAATTAAAAGGTGAATCTCCATTGATGCACCAGAAAAAGAAAAAAAATCCATGACCTGCAGTGATTAAGCAAACGTTGACTTGTTAGAGCAGTTAACCCCTAGAATCGTAAAGACAATTCAAAAATTATGGGAAAACACCTGAGTTTTTAAATATAACAACTGTATGTACTCAACACATTTACTTTATATATTTTATAATTTTTGTTTAGGACTCTAACAGAAATGCTACTTAGCATTCCAAACATTTTATTAATTCTGTAAACTGCTTTCAGCTCCTAATGGGGTCCTTGGACCTAAAGCTTTGGGGTCACCTCCAGAGGTTTTTGACAATGCAGTATTTTGCACTCCACCCTGATTCAGAATCTGAAATTAAAAACAAATTTTTTTAATGTTCATTTATTTTTGAGAGAGAGAGAGAGAGAGAGAGAGAGAGAGACAGACAGACAGACAGACGGAGTGTGAGCAGGGGAAGGGCAGAGAGAGAGGGAGGCACAGAATCTGAAGCAGGCTCCAGGCTCCGAGCGGTCAGCACAGAGCCTGATGCGGGGCTCAAACTCACAAACCACGAGATCATGACCTGAGCTGAAGTTGGACACTTAACCGACTGAGCCACCCAGGTGCCCTGTGAGAATCTGAATTTGTAACAAGACCCCTAGATGATTCAGATGTATGTGAAAATAAATCTGGGTTTTTAGACAAGATCTCAGATTTAAGTTTCATGACTTTTGAATTTAGACAAGTTTTCAAATTACTTTAAACATCATATCCTTCTCTTACAGAAGGAGTACAGTAATATATACATATTACAGGGTTGTTAAGAAATTGAAGTTAGTTAATTCATGTAAAGGAGTTCATTAGCACAAGATTTAGAGTCCAGAAGGTTTCAGTGAATGTTCCTTGTCACCTTTCGAAAGGCTATGGGCTCCCCAAAATAGAATATTACAGGGTAAGGGCCTTGCCCTGCACATATGACCTACAGAGCTCTTTCCCTTATGCTTCTATTCAGAATTACTACTGTGACATTTTAGTGGACACTCTAATTTTCTACACAGACCACCTCAATCCTGATGAAAGAGAACTAGATTAACACAGGAAATCCAACTTTTAGATAATGGAAAATTGTTTATAAGAAATAGAAGGGTGCTTGGGATGCCTCAGTCGGTTAAATGTCCAACTTCGGCTCAGGTCATGATCTCACGATCCTTGAGTTCAAGTCCTACATCAGGCTCTGTGCTGACAGCTCAGAGCCTGGAGCCTGCTTCAGATTCTGTGTCTCCCTCTCTCTCTGCCCCTCCTCTGCTCATGCGCGCGCACATGCTCTCTTTCTCTCTCTCTCTCTCAAAAATAAATAAAACCATTAACAATTTTTTTTAAAAGAAGTAGAGAAAAGGGGTGCGCTAGCCAATTTTTGTACAAAGTGCTATAGATTAAGTCACTATGAATTGCTCACCATGTATTCATTCGTTCATTTATAACACATTAACTGACTATATTCTGCGCTCTCCTGGATATTTGAAAACTGTAAGCTTTTTAAATACGCACCTTCCTTATTCTTTTCCTAAGCAGGGGTGTAGTTGGAGCCCAAAGGGTGCACGACATGGCTTCAGTGTATACTATGTGCAGTTCCTAGTGGAGGGGCATAGAGAGGATGGGCCGGGATCCCTCAAGTTAAGGGCAGCTCAGAGAATGGAATCAGGCCTGAGGCTTGGAGCGCTGGCATTCTCTGGGGACCAGGGAGGGGAGGCTGGGATGAAAAACCTGGTTGCCCCAAGAGCTGGTGGTCCCTTATGCCGGCCTCATCCTCAGGGGACTGTAAAACCCCAGTCCTCACCCACGTTTCACTCCCTGCCACCTCCCCATTCAGAGTCACAGTCAAGTGTCACCTCATCCCAGAGGCTGGCCAGGTATAATCCAAGTCTTTAGATTGTCGCATAGAAAGTACTTAGAGAACTGGGGCACCTGGGTTGGTTGAGTGTCCAACTCTTGATTTCAGCTCAGGTATTGGTCCCAGGGTTGTGGGATTGAGCCCCGTGTTGGGCTGAATGCTGAGCACTGAACCTACTTGAGATTCTGTCTCTCTCCCTGTGTCCCTCCCCAACTCATGCGTAGGAACACATGCTCGCTTGCTCTCTCTCTCTCTCTCTCTCTCTCTCAAATAAATAAAACAAAAAAAAATTAAGGAAGTAATTAGAGAACATTTTAATAATAAACATTTTTAGCTGATAAATTTCATAGAACTCACAGTGCTGTTAAAGATCAGAAAATGAAGATCCCTGGGTTAAGAGAAAAAGATTTCATTGATGGCAATGAGATAGGAGTTACTTTTGGAAGATGACCCAGAGTGTGAATATTCATGGACACGGGGTTGAAGGAAGCATTCATATAGAGACATAATATGATATCTAAGGTTTAAAACAAACTGCATATGTAACTGTTTTACTATTACATCTAATTTAATTTAATTTAATTTGCATTTGGGTAACTCAGCAAATTGGTAAAGACAAAGAGTGGCTCATAAAGTGTACATAATGCTCCTTAAAAATGCTAAATTTCATCCCAAAATCCTGGACAATTAATTTTATTCTCCCTACTCTTTTTTTAAGCTCTAAAGAGCTAAATGTATATCAAAGGCAATGTATCCATATTTTGAAGATTCATTATTTTCAACATTTTTAGTAAAAGAAATAGTGTGTAAAATATCCATTAGCTAACGACATAGATGAGTGCAAGAACTCCTTTGTCCATATCCTTTATTAGAGGCTATATTATGCTACAGTGATAGTGATAAACAATTTCAAATTTTCAGTGGTTTAACCCAACAGAATTTATTTTTCTGGGTCTGAGCAACAATCCAAGTTACTTCTCCGTTTCTCAGTATTCTGGCTGCTTTGATCTTTAGATTACTGTGTATCAGCACGATTCCACAAATACAAAAGCAGGGGAAAAGAGATCACAGAAAATATTATAGCAGTTCTTAATTGGTTCTAACCAGGACATATGTCACTTCCATTCATATTTCACTGGCCAAAGCAAGTCATATGTTCATGGCTAATTTCAAAGGAAGAAGAAATAAGATGTTCTTGTATGCCAAGGAGGGGAGAAAACTATAATTTTTTTATGTTTATTTTTGAGAGAGAGAGAGAGAGAGAGAGAGAGAGACAAGAGTGTGAATGGGGCAGGGGCAGAAAGAAAGGGAGACCCAGAATCCAAAGCAGGCTTCAGGATTTTCTATCCTTTTCTTCAGAGCTTCAGTTTGAGCTTTTTTTTTTTTCCCCCAGCAGAGCTTCTGTGTGGACATTACATTT
The DNA here is from genome assembly GCF_018350195.1 of Panthera tigris. NCBI lineage: Eukaryota > Metazoa > Chordata > Mammalia > Carnivora > Felidae > Panthera > Panthera tigris. The sequence continues at coordinate 10,525,481 of NC_056664.1, forward strand.
TAATTTTAGTTATTGTAGTTTTAAATTTCTATTATTTCCTTTTGATTTAATACTTAATAATATTTTCAATGTTTATTCATTTTTGAGAGTGAGAGACAGAGAGTGAGCAGGGGAGGGGTAGAGAGAGAGAGAGGGAGACACAGAACCAAAGCAGGCTCCAGGCTCTGAGCTGTCAGCACAGAGCCTGATGTGGGGCTCAAACTCATGAGTCATGAGATCATGACCTGAGCCAAAGTCATATGCTTAACCGACTGAGCCACCCAGGTGCCCCTTGTTTTAATACTTTTTAAAGCTTCCGGTTTTCTACTCAAATTCTCCACTTTATGTTTTATTTTCTTGAACATATGAATCTTAATAGATATAAATCCATGGTGAACATTCTCATGACTTCAACTCCCATATACCCATTTCTACTGTCTATTTTCTCTTGCTTTATAAATATTTGATTTCCTGGTATTGCAAAGTCATCAATTCTATCCACACTGTTCATAGATTAAATGTAATCATTCAAAATTTCAATAGGGTTTTTTGCTAAATTGATAGTTATATTCTGAAATTAAAAAAAGAAAACAAAGTACTTAGGCAGTATTGAAAAGGAAAGACAAAGCAGGAGGACTTTATAAGATAACAACATTTATTCTTAAGTTATAATTAAGAACACTTGATATTGGCATAGTAAGTAGCAAGTACAATAGACCAATGAGACAGAATAAAGAATCCAACCACAAACCTACACATATATGGTTGCCTTATATTATGACAAAGGTGACCATACAGACCAATAGGCTGTGGATTGTCTTCTTAATAAATGGTGCTAGATTAACTGGATATCAATATGGGGGAAATGTTTTGACTATTATCTCATTGCACACAAAAAATTAAACTACAGATAGATTGTAGGTCTAAATGTGAAAAGTTTTAAAAAGGAGTAGGGGTATAAAAGGGAACTTAGGAGAAAATCTCACGATGCTGGTGTCAACTAAAACAGAACTCAAAATTAATAACCATAAATTTAAAAAATTAGATAACTATAAAATAAAATATGGCTATTTATCAAAAGAAACCATAACAAAAACATAAAGGCAAGCCACAGGGTGGAGGTAGAAATTTTTGATACCTATATCTGAAAAGGACTAATAATGAGAATAAATAAAGAATACCTACAAACCAATAAGGGAAACTCATGAAACCAAACAGAAAAATGGGCAAAAATCTCTCTTTACATACCGAGGATATGCAAATGGTCAATAAGCATAGAAAACCTGTGTTTAACTTCATCATTCAATAAGAAGATGCAAACTAAACTACATAACTTCTTCACAACCACTATAATACCAAAATAAAAATAACAGATGATTCCAAGTCTTAGTGATATGTGGGTTTATTAGTACATTTAGGTTGTATCCTTATAATTGCTTCATTTTTGTGTATATTCATTACATTTTAATAAAAAGTTACTTAAAATAATTGCCCATGCATATAAAACTCTTAGTAAACTGGGGGTGTGGAGATGGGAGGAAACTCCCTTAACTTGAATAGGGATATAGCTAAATGATATAAACAATGAGCACCATGTTTAATGGTGAAATACAGAAAAATTTCCCTCTCAGATCTAGATCATTACATCTATTTGGAATTTGATTAGAAATAATAGCTAGTTTAAAAAGGAGGGGGGTAGGAAAAAGAAAGAGAAGAAAAAATAAAACTTAGATAAAATACACAGAACTCTATAGAAAAACTATTGGCATTAATTTGAAAATTTAGAAAGTTTACTAGATAGAATGTAAATTTTTGCTTTTCAATATATAAATAAGGCTTCAAATCAATTTCTTTTTTTAAAAAAAATGTTTATTTCTTAAACTAAAAATAGATGAAAGTCCTAAATGTAAGACAGGAAGCCATAAAAATCCTCGAGGAGAAAGCAAGCAAAAACCTCTTTGATCTTGGCCACAGCAACACGTCTCTGGAGGCAAAGGAAACAAAAGCAAAAATGAACTACTGGGACCTCGTCAAAATAAAAAGCTTTTGTGCAGCGAAGGGAACAGTCAGCAAAACTAAAAGGCAACTGACAGAATGGGAGAAGATATTTGCAAATGAGATGTCAAATAAAGGGTTAGTATCCAAAATCTATAAAGAACTTATCAAACTCAACACCCAAAAAACAAATAATCCAGTGAAGAAATGGGCAAAAGACATGAATAAGCACTTCTCCAAAGAAGACATTCAGATAGCCAACTGACACATGAAAAAATGCTCAACATCAGTCATCATCAGGGAAAAACAAATCAAAACCACAATGAGATACCACCTCACACCTGTCAGAATGGCGAACATTAACAACTCAGGCAACAACAGATGTTGGCGAGGATGCGGAGAAAGAGGATCTCTTTTACATTGTTGGTGGCAATGCAAGCTGGTGCAGCCACTCTGGAAAACAGTATGGAGGTTCCTCAAAAAACTTAAAATCGAATTACCCTATGACCCAGCCATTGCACTACTAGGCATTTATCCACGGGATACAGGTGTGCTGTTTCAAAGGGACACATGCACCCCCATGTTTACAGCAGCACTATCAACAATAGCCAAAGTATGGAAAGAGCCCAAATGTCCATCGATGGATGAATGGATAAAGAAGTGGTATATATATACAATGGAGTATTACTTGGCAATCAAAAAGAATGAAATCTTGCTATTTGCAACTACATGGATGGAACTGGAGGGTATTATGCTAAGTGAAATTAGCCAGTCAGAGAAAGACAAAAATCATATGACTTCACTCATATGAGGACTTTAAGAGACAAAACAGATGAATATAAGGGAAGGGGAAAAAAATAATATGAAAACAGGGAGGGGAACAAAACAGAAGAGACTCATCAATATGGAGAACAAACTGAGTGTTGCTGGAGGGGTTGTGGGAGGAGGAATGAGCTAAATGGGTAAGGGGCATTAAGGAATCTACTCCTGAAATCATTACTTCACTATATGCTAACTAATTTGGATGTAAATTTTAAAAAATAAAAAATGAAGTTAAAAAAAATTTTTAAAAAACAAAAAACAAACAAACAAAAAAATAGCCAAGGTATGGAAAGAGCCCCAATGTCCATCGATGGATGAATGGATAAAGAAGATGTGGTGTATATGTACAATGGAGTATCACTCGGCAATCAAAAAGAATGAAATCTTGCCATTTGCAACTACATCGATGGAACTGGAGGGTATCATGCTAAGTGAAATTACCCAGTCAGAGAAACACAAAAATCATATGACTTCACTCATATGAGGACTTTAAGAGACAAAGCAGATGAACATAAGGGAAGGGAAACAAAAATAATATAAAAACAGGGATGGGGACAAAACAGAGGAGACTCATAAATATGGAGAACAAACTGAGGGTTACCGGAGGGGTTGTGGGAGGGGGGATGGGCTAAATGGGTAAGGGCCACTAAGGAATCTACTCCTGAAATCATTGTTGCACTAGATGCTAACTAATTTGGATATAAATTTTTAAAAAATTAAAATTAAAATTAAAAAAATAAATAAACAAAATATATCTTGAAAAAAAAGTAAAAAATGTTTATTTTTGAGAGACAGAGAGAGAAAGAGCATGTGAGAGTTGGGGGTGGGGCAGAGAGAGAGGGGGCAGAGGATCCAAAGTGGGCTCTGTGACAACAGCAGTGAGTCCCACATGGGGCTCAAACTCACAAACCATGAGACTGGGACCTGAGCAGCAGTCTGACACTTAACCGACTGAGCCACCCAGGCACCCCGGGAGGGTAGGAGGGGGGTAGGTTTAAATTTCTAAAATTAAGCAACCCAATGCTTTTTAATTAGCAAATTACACAAGCAAAATATTCAAATGGTCAAAAATTCAAGAATATGATCTCAATGTCATTATGTGTGAGGGAAACAAAACCTCAAGAAAATACACACAAATCAATCAGAAAGAGTACAATTTAAAAGATTGACGGAATACACAAAAAAGAAAATTTCTAGCAGCTCTATAAGCAAACACTAAACAGTGGAGGATATAACCCAAATACCAAACAGATGGTAGAAAGGATGGATAAATGAATTGTGGCATACTAAGCAACTGGTATCCAAAGAGGGTTCTAGCAATAAAGAGGCTTTAACTCTATCAGTAGATTTTATTACTTGGTTTATTTTTGGTTCATGGGTATGTGAGCATTTGTGGTGTTTTCCTTTAAACAATTTTGTATTTACAACTTCAAATAATTTTTTTCATAAGTCTTACCAAAAAATCCAAATAAAATATATATTTATAGCTTCCAAAGAGCAAGCAAAATACAAACTAAACAAACAACAATATGGGTGTTTATTTTTTTTTTAATTTTTTTTAACGTTTATTTATTTTTCAGACAGAGAGAGACACAGCATGAACGGGGGAGGGGCAGAGAGAGAGGGAAACACAGAATCGGAAGCAGGCTCCAGGCTCTGAGCCATCAGCCCAGAGCCCAACTCGGGGCTCGAACCCGGACCGCGAGATCGTGACCTGAGCCGAAGTCTGACGCTTAACCGACTGAGCCACCCAGGCGCCTCAATATGGGTGTTTAAATTAAAACATCATAATTCCAACAGGAAAAAAAAAAAAGGGAGAGAGGAAGAGAAAAAAGGAGAGAGGAAGGAAGGGTGGAAATTTTGCCTTTTGCTGGTAGATGCTGAAAAACACCATGGTTGGATTTTTGTTTTTAACCCAGTATGTAATGATATATTTTATTAACATGGAAACATATTCATGAAATACTATTCATTTATGTATAGTATTCATGAAATACTATTCTATGAGAAAAGCACGTAACCAGACTCTGAATATTTTTTTTAAACAAGGCACTAGTTTTATAGCCAGAAAATCAACAATAAAGATATTGTCATTGAAAATATAGGGGCACTTGGGTGGCTCATTGGTTAAGCATCTGACTTCAGCTCAGATCATGATCTCACAGTTCATGGGTTCGAGCCCAGGGTCGGGCTCTGTGCTGACAGCTCAGAGCCTGGAGCCTGCTTCAGATTCTGTGTCCCCCTCTCTCTCTGCTCCTCCCCCACTCACGCTCTGTCTCCCTCTGTCTCTCAAAAATAAATAAACATTAACATTTTTTTTAAAAAAACACAAAGAAAATATAGATCATTGTCATCGTCATTGAAAACACATACGGCTTCCAACTGTTTCCTGCCCAGCCCTTACTTCAGTCCATACAAAGCATAGAATGGGATCAGACACCACAGTCCAATTTGCTAATACTAATTATAGAGTACTTACTCCTCCCTGAGTCTTGCATTTGGCCAGGGGCGGGGGGAGATTTTCCATATTTTCTTCACATTTGGCCTTAAGGACGGTTTTTGCTTCTCTTTTTTACTGGATTTCTGTGTTTAAAACTCTAGCATGGGTACATGGTTGGCACTCACTAGACCTCCCTAGATCAGGGAGATCCCAGACCCTCTCTGTCCTCAATCTATGCTGCCCTTGCCCTATTAGGACCATTTTCCACACCTCTCAATGCCACCTCCTAAAGTCACCAGCCCCCTAAAGTCACTTAAAAGACACCTAATACTTCTTATCGCTCCTCTTTCAGAGACACAATACTGTAGTCAACAGTGAGGTGTATTTATGATTTCCAATTTTATTTTCACTGATAAACACTGCACATACGTGTAGTTACATAAGAAAAAAAATCTGTGAAAAATGTCGATAAGAAAGAATTGGATTTGAACTCTGTTTCTTTTGTGATCTGAGCTAATATTACCTTGGTAGAAATACAGCATTATCTGGCAGAGGTCTTTCGGGGTTCTGATTATGGGTCCAAACAAATCACAATGCAATCCATCACATTCACACACAGTCAGCTTTGGGTTGACTCACTTGATTGTCCTTGAAGGTGCTGTTGCATACTTTGATTTTTATTCCAGCCATTATGGAAAAGGTGCATTGTATGATGCAGGCAATCGCATTTACTGGAAAATGCCCTTGGCTTGCTTGCTTATTATGTGCACAGAGGTAAGGGAAGGAGAAAAAAAAAATCTCACTAGTTATTTCCCTCAACCTTGAAAAGAAAAACAAAATTAATCTACAGGAACTTCTTTCAATGGATTTCCCTGTGTAAAATCCAGTGCCATATATTTGGCGACTAAGAGGAAGAAGTCTGACCATGCATGAGCACAGGAAACGCATCCATAGTTGAGTCAAGTTGAGTTAAGATCTCAGGAGCTGTGTCTCGCCCAAATTTCAAATATGCTTATTATGGCTTGCTCAAATCCCATGTGTTGTGGGGTATGATAATTCCTGAAAAAGCAGTTCTTCTGGCAGATTAAGAGAACAGTTTGCTTTTGCCTCAGGCCATTAACATTTTAATAAAACGGTCGTCAACTGTGATAACAATTCATCTTTAGGGGACTTTATCTATTATTAACCTTATTAAATAACAAGTTTATTATTGCTGACATGTAGATTTTCTAGCCTTCATCAAGCATGCTTCTCACTCCAGCTCCCTTTCACTCTCTCTCTTTAAAAATTTAGTTCAATTAAGCTGAATTTCTGTGCCAAGTGCGTATTTACAAGTTTGTTTGGTTTGTTTTCCTTTGGAGCGATTCGAAAATTATTCTCATTTCCAATAATAGTTGATTAAGCTAAACACATTTTATGCTCTTTGTTGAGGACCACAATCTGTTAAGCAGGAATAATTTACTAGTTTGATTTTGGTGAAATATACAGTTGTCAGTCTTAAGAACATTTTATTTTAGGAAAGAACAGGCGGTCAAAAGATATAAGTTAAATTTTATTGTCACGTAGCAATAAGGTGTTATAATACGCAATTATGTTCCCTACCAGCAGCGTCATGTCCAATATATTTTATTGAAATCATCACAAACACCCTACTTAATCTACAATCGACCAAGGAAAATAAACCCAGCGCCGATATTCTAAAACTCACGAAGAACAAAGGTATAGGAATATGATTGTCCAGGATGCATTCGGGGAACTCAAAATGATCCACTGCAATAATAGTCAAGGAGAGGGGAAGACAAAACAAGACAAAGAAAGGCAACACAGCGTAGGGTAAAAAAATGTTTTGGAACCAATTTTAAGGTACAAAAAGTCATAAAAATGTTAAGGTAAAAAGAAGTCAGGAAAGACGCTCTGATCAATTTATGTCAAAAAAGGGAAATCCTGATTAGATTAGGGGGTTTGGGCTTTTTTAATGTTTATTTATTTTTGAGAGAGAGAGACAGAGAGACAGAGTGCAAGCAGAGGAGGGGCAGAAAGAGAGGGAGACACAGAATGCAAAGCAGGCTCCAGGCTCTGAGCTGTCAGACAGAGCCCGATGCAGGGCTCCAACTCATAGACAACGAGATCCTGACTTGGACCGAAGTCAGATACTTAACCGACTGAGCCACCCAGGCACCTCTAGATTAGGGTTTTAAACAACTCCACTATACTGTGCAGAAGCACTCCGGTTTAAGTTTGGGAGGCAGGTAAATTGTATTCACGGCAGTTACAAGAAGCTACCCAAACGATGGTGAGGACCTCAACTTGGTACAGAAGGTGTCAAGGAGACACATGGGACATACAACAGTCAATTCTGAAGAATGTTCAATAGAAGTTGATGAAGGGAAATGATGCTTATGAGAAAAACAAATAAATCTGAGATTTCCAGTTCGAACAGCTACTTGATGACGTCATCAACATTTTGCTACGGGACCTTTCGCTACGTTTCTACGTGTATATGACATGGTACAATTTTAATCCTAAGTAGACTGTGAAAGATTAGATACATACATTGTATTCCCTAGACCAATCAATACAAAATAACACAAAGAAATAGAACCCCAAAAGCCAAGAGGTAAATTAAAACATTTCGAAATATTCAAATAACCTAAAAGAGAGAAGGACAGTGGGAAATGAAGAGAAGAAAACCAGAGGAGAAAAACAGAAAACAAAACATCAAAATAGTAGACTGCAACAGAAGGAATTAATTGCTACCCATCAGGAAAATTTCAGAAAATTAAAAATAGAATGATTCCACCTCTGAGTACATACCCCCCAAAAACACTGAAAATAGGGACTCAGCTAGATATTTGTACACTCGTATTCACAGCAACATTTTTCACAATCACCAACAATGTGGAAGCAGCACAAGTGTCCATAGAAGGATACACAGGTAACCAAACTGTGGTATACACAATAAAGTCATTTTGTCAGTCTTAAGAGGAAGGAAATTCCGATAGATGCCACAACATGGATGAATTCAGACAACACTATACAAAGTGAAACAGGCCAATAAGAAGATGAATATTGCATGACTGCACCTACATGAAGTACTTGAAATAATCAAATTCACAGAGATAGGAAATAGTGGGGGGGGGTTGACGGGGGGCTGGGGAATGAGAAATGGCTGCCTCACACGTTTTGTAAGATAGAAAGGGTTCTGGAGATCAGCTGCACAACAATCTGAATGTACTGACTATTGAACTGTACATTTAAAAATGGTTAAAACGGGGGTTCCTGGGTGGCTCAGTCGGTTAAGCGTCTGACTCTTGATTTCGGTTCAGGTCATGATCTCACAGTTTGTGGGATCAAGCCCATGTCTGTGCTGACAGTGAGGAGTCTCCTTGGGATTCTCTCTCTCTCCCTTTGTCTCTGCTCCTCCCCTGCTTGCTCTCTCTCTCTCTCTCTCTCTCTCTCTCAAAATAAACATTTTTAAAAATGTTTAAGATGATAAATTTTATGTGATGTGTATTTTACCACAATTTAAAAAATCTCTTCGAACTCATAACAAGGATACAAACAACCCACTAAAAATGGTGGGGGCTCCTGGGTGGCTCAGTTGGCATCATGTACATGGTACAAATATGTGTTTGGCCACACAAAGACTATACAGTTAAAATTTATATACTGTGTGTGTTGTTAAAACTACTAAATACTTAGATTTAAAACAAATATGCATCTTTATATATCCGTACATATTATTTTGTTAATTTTCCTCTTAGCACTTAAAATGCTGTTTGAGGTGACATAATTATATCAGACTGCACTTATATTAAGTTTTTAAATAGTAATTTGTTAAATAAAATGAAAGCTGTAGGGCCCCTGGGTGTTTCACTCAATTAAGCATTCAACCTAACTCTTGATATCGGCTCAGGTCATGATCTCTGGTCTTGGTGGATCGAGCCCTGTGTTAGGCTCCGTGCTGAGCAGGGAGTCTGCTTAGCATTCTCTCTCTCTCTCTCTCTCTCTCTCTCTCTCTCTCTCTCGGCCCCTCCCCTACTCACTCTCTCTCTCTCAAAATAAATAAACATTTAGAAAAGTTAAAAAATAAAAAATAAAATAAAATTAGAGTTGCACACAATTAATACCACTTATTGAAGGCCTACTATATAGCAGATCTCTTACATACATTGTAACATTTAATCCCTGCATTAAATTGTATTTGGCTAAGACTAATTGAGCATGTGCTATCTGCTAAACACTTGATAAGCAGGCAGTTTGAGGTAGGAATTCCCATTATCCTCATTTTAGTTGTCTTATGTACTAAGAACCAACTATGGACTTAACAGCTTATGGTCCAAAATAAAGTTTTGCTCAGAAGCCTTTAGACCAGCGATTCTCGCTTGGGGACAGTTTTGTCCCCCCAGGGGACATCTGGCAACCTCTGGAGATACTTTCTGGTTATCACAATTGGTGGGATACTACTGGCATCTAGTGGGTAGAGGCCAGGAATGCTGCTGAACATCGCACATGACACAGGCCTGTCTCCTAAAGCAGAGAATTAACCAGCTCAAAATGTCCATAGTGCCACCAAGTTTGAGAAATCCTACACTGGACCCAGAATCCAAACTCCTCATCCCCACTAGGATGATTCCCTACTCACTTTTTCTGCTCAGATCCCATCCTACTTTGCATGATTGTATGGACACAGCACAAAGGAGAAAGAGAAAGGAAGGCGGGGTCTACCTCTGCCTTCCCTGTTCCAGGCAGCGGCCCTCCTACAACTCCTTCCAGAATGTTCCTGCTGTAGTCCTTTCTCCCATAGATGGTGTGGCATATTTAGCACTTCTTCCACAGTGTATTAGCATTTCTCCCATGATGGCTAAATATCCACCTCTCCACATCTCCCTTCTCTGTATGAATACTGGGGTTTGGGTATGCAGCTAGGAGAGGCTGTCTGGCTCTTTTTGCACTGGGCTGTGCCCCACTCCTCATTGTGATTTGGCCATCAGGCTTCTGTCAGTGGTCTCCATCACACCTTCTCTTTGTGGACTAACCATTAAGAAAGCTGATAAAATTCATAGCCCTAAAAAGCATAAGAATAGGAAATGGGAGGTTGGTTACAAATTTAAATCTAGACAGCTCATTCTGAACAATTAATCCATACTCCATCTTCTCTCCTGTCCAATCAAAATACCCTTGGTACCCTTTTGGGCTAACCTAGTATTGATTTTACTTTTTGTTGGGGTGACAGCAGCAATAATGGACTTGAAAGTGGAACAGAATATTCTATGTCAAGATGCTGTTTACTTCATTTTTATACATAAAAGTCCTCAGGATTGGAAGATAACTTTCTTGGATGAACTATTATAAAGTCAGTATTCCAAGCAGTTCTTAGCTTTCTCCAGATTTCCCAAACTGCAGAATAAAATAGCAATCTTCTGTAACAGAACACTGCCTCCCCCTGCAGTTAGAAAGACATTAACGACAAGAACCCCACTCCTAAAAAAACAAAATCGCCTTCTCTAGCAAAGAATTGGGAAGAAGAGAGTTTATTTGGAAGACAGCCATGAATTCTGAGTCCAATTTATGCATTTCAATGCTCCAGTATGACTTCTGGAAACAATTAATAACAGCTAGATTTCTATACGGCATCTGATGGATCATAAGTAAGTGTGTTATTGTTCTTGTTTGGGTAAAATAGGAATTGAAGTAGAGTGAAGTTTCTAGATCTTATGTGAAGTATCCCTGCCTGTGTTCATTCAACATTGTCTTCATCAAATCATCTTGACTACATCTCTCCTTACAGTTTTCAGCGACTGACCTATAAGTCTTATCTGAGTTGTTTCCATGGCTTGCTTTTTGGTCTCTCACATCGATGTAGATATGAGACTTCTGAGAAGGTAGCATGAATTTTGGAATTGCACTTTTTTATTCAATCCATAGTTCTCTCAAATGTTCACGCTTATTTGTATTCCTGGGTTGTCAAAAACTTGATATTAGTGAATTCATGAAAAGTCTAGAAAATAAAGGAAAGAAACCTTAAAGCCCAGGAAAGACTCTAGACGAAGTAGCAGTTTTTGCTCATTTTGAAATGTTTTCTTTCCTTCTGACTTGAAATTTGACCTTTTAGGATGGTACAATTTCAGTGTGATCATGGGACTATCCTAAATTGGGAAAGAAAAAATAAATTCCCTATCTGGCTACATTGAGTCTTACTGGCAACTGAATAGCCAGAAAGCAAAGATGAAGGATGTCTCAGAAGGGCACAGAGTGATCACAATGGGGTGTCTAATCCAAAAAGGCCAACTACTGAAAGTTTTAGATAATAAGCTTAGAACTGTCTCCTTGCTACAGTATCTATTACTCCGATAATCAATACTGATATCCCAGTAGCAACCAGCCCATCTGGTGCCCAACACAGGTTTCTAGTACCATTCTCCAGTAAAGGGCTATCTGGAGAAATGACTGATTCTAAGACTAGAGAAGGAACTACACATGATATTCCTGGACTATCTCATAGTGTGAGAAACTTAGAATGTGCTAAAAACAAACAAGATAAAAACTCCACAATAACACAAATGTGTCAAAGGAACACAGGGACCAACTGGGTGAAAGAGCTCCCAGTGGCCAGCGCTGGGACAATCTGAGTAACAAAATAAATACTGATAATATTGGACTTTAACCCATAGACTGAAATAAATATCTGTGAGTCCATACTTGATATAAACAAGTTATTGAATAGATAAGTAAACAGGGAGACCAGATCAATATTCTCAGGTGGAAGAATTCCGAATAATTGATGTAGCTCTTTCACACTTAACGGAGACAGAAGATAACCCCTCATTCTTTAAGTGTGAGCTGCACACAGTGACTTTCTTCCCAAGAGCGGAGTATGGAAAGGGAGGAGAAAAAAGAGTAACTTAGTGGAAAATCTGAAAAACACTACCTCACATCAGGTGATCATGGTCAATATCAATAGTGACAAGTTATATTGATGCATTTACCACTGATGTGATATGATAACAGGGGCATCTGACCTCTGTGGATTTTCTCTCCTAAACCCACAACCCAGTCTAATCATGGGGAAAATATCAGAAAACTCCCAACTGAGGGACATCTAACCAAGTCCCTGACCAGCTCTCCTCAAAACTGCCAATTAAAAACAAGAAAAATCTGAGAAACTGTCACAACCAAGAGGGGCCTAGGGAGACATGACAGTTAAATGCAATGTGGTACCTGGATGAGATCCTGGTATGGAAAAAGAACACTAGGGAAAACCTGAGGAAATCTTAATAACTTCTGGACTTTAGTTAATATTAATATATTAATATTGGTTCATGAATTGTAACAAATGTAATATGCTTATGTAAGGTATTAATAGGGGAACATTACTACGGGGTGCATGGGAACTCCCCATAGAATGTTCAAAAGAATTATGTAATTCTAAAACTGTCCTAAGGTGAAAAGCCTATTCTAAAAAAATAACACAATGTATTTGCTATAAAAATAATAGAAGAATTTGCTAGATGCTTGCAAAAGTGAGGTTGACCCGAGTCAGAGACAAAGATAACGAAAGTTGTAAGAGATGCCAAATTGACCACCTAAATTCTTACTCCAGGACACAATCAGTCTAAGCTTGGTGTCCATATCTCAGCATCGCTTCTCTAACAGGACTTGTTGTTACCAGTTAACAGAATCCTCTCTCCATCCCATATTACTATCCCACACACCAGCACTCAGCAAGTTAATCTGATAAGAATAGCTATGGTAACAGAAAACGGGAAAAGAATAGTTAACATAGTGACACATCAGGTCATTTGGAGGCAGGATGCTCTCATGCCTTAAAGACTCTCATAGGGGGGCTGCCAAACAATAGGGAGGGATGGGGTTCAGCGGCCACACATATTAAGATAGGTGATGCTCTGTCTCTCTTCCCTTATGTATAGCTGGGCACCTAAAGTAGGTCTTACCTTTCTGGAAAGGCAGTGGGAAGTCAGTCACCAGATTTCCCACAATACAGACGGCCAGCCAGTAAGAACTCATAGAAATAGCCATGAAAAAGATCAAATTACGTTAGTCTTCAGAAGGCAGTGTCATAGACCTTTCCTATTCTATTGGCTTTCATCTACCTGGGAGATCACGGCTGGGTGTATGCTTTCTATTAAGTTCTTCTATGAAATCATGTCATTTTCTATTTCCTCTATAAGGCCTGTGACAAAAACAGCCTCCCGGATGAGCATCGTATTAATATACTAGGGAGAGATGGTATTCAAAAGACTTTATGAAATACCAGGGCCAAATTGCATTGGCTTTTGTGAAGCAGGCATACCTCATCCATTTCATCTCTAGCTAGTTATTCCAGTAGCTGCCTCTTAAAAAATCATTTAAATCAAACCACACTTCCCCTTACAGACAGACGAAATCACTTCCAGCTAATCCATCTCCTACTTTATTGCCCATAGAAATGAAGAACAGTTGCAAAAGCACCCTGGCTGGGAGACAGCAGCCATCCGTTTCCTTATAGTATACAAGTTTGATCGTGTTTGCCTAATTATCCCATTAACCTGTACCTAAAGATCCAATTACTCCAGCTGTGGGTGATTGACTAAAGGGCAATTGCAACAGATACCAGGCAGGGGACGTGTGCATTCCTCATCTGTAAGGTTTGTCATTGCTGGTTCAGTCTTTCACCACGAAACTCCTATGGCAGCAAAGATAACTGAAGTGTTTCCAGAGTGCAGTTTCTAAACTGGTAAATATTCACTTAAATTCTAAATGTTTATGATGAATCAAAGTACTCCTTCTTAGAAGCTCACGTTGTGCTCTTCCCATCACTTTCCTCAAAGGATTTTTAAAAATCGAGCCTCGTGAACCAGATTCTTTCCAAGCATTGTTCCTCCAATTCAGGTATCTATCATCACATAAATAAAGGTCTCTACCTCGAGATAGGGATGCATGAACCAAGGATTCAGGCCTTCTTTGGGTGTGATTAAGTGTAAATTATTCATCAAAGCATAATTTTCCTATAAAAACAATTCTGTATTAAATAGCTAGCATAAACATTTAGCTATGGCTCCAGATTTCAAATGGACCCTCAATGCTGGTCACAAATCCTTACATTTTGTTCCAGTTAGAGCCACACAGAGACTCACAAGCTTTTTGTCCCCGCACCTTAAATATCGAATCCCACCATCTCTACTGGCAGTCTGTGAGCAGGGGTTGGGGGGGGGGGGTTGGGGGGGGGGAAGAGACTCATCCAACCTCATAGTGAAACAGATATCATCATCAAAAGGCCATGGAGTGTCTGCTGTGTTACTTCAACAATACCCAGTGTCTCTTCCTCGCACCTTTCATCAAAGACTAATTCGTTACCCAAATCTTAATCTCTCTTATCCTCCCAGACACCTATTCACTCCATTGATTATCTTCTCATTCGTCCATCTTTCGCCACTACCTCTCCCTATCAGCCTTTTCGTTAACCTCCATGTAAGCTCAAGACATTGCCATCTTCAAAAGGAATTGTTCAACTGACATTCTTCTCCAGCAATCTCACCATCACTCTTCCTTTGTTGCAACCAAACTTCCTCCCTGGGCCCACCCACTCATGGCTCCATCCACTCTAATGGAGTTTGCGCCTCTGCGGCTCCACCAAAATGGATCTTGTTGAGGTCACCAGTTGATCTCCATGTTGATAAATCAAGACAGTCGTTAAAATACTGATTTTGTCTCTCAGTGTTCATCATTACCTTTTTCTCCTCTTATCTTGGCTTATGTGACTATTTATTTATTTATTTATTTATTTATTTATTTATTTAAATTCGAGTTAGTTAACATACAGTGTAGTGTTGGTTTTAGGAGTAGAACCCAATGATTCATCACTGACATACAATATCCAGTGCTCATCCCAACAAGTGCCCTCCTTAGTGCCCATCACCCATCTAGCCCATTCTGCCACCCACCTCCCCTCCAGAAACCCTCAGTTTGTTCTCTGTATTTAAGAGTCTCTTATGGCTTGCCTCCCTCTCTGTTTTTATCTTATTTTTCCTTTCCTTCCCCTATGTTCCTCTGTTGTGTTTCTTAAATCCCACAAATGAGTGAGATCGTACAATATTTATCTTTCTCTGACTGACTTATTTTGCCTAGGATACACTCTAGTTCCATTCATATTGTTGCAAATGGCAACAACTGCAATGATATGGATTGATTTCATAAATCATTTCATTCTATAAATCATTTCAAAAGATTTCATTCTTTTTGATTGCCGAGTAATACTCCATTGTATATATATATACCACATCTTCTTTATCCGTTCATCAATGGACAGTTGGGCTCTTTCCATAATCAGGCCATGGTTGACAGCACAGCTATAAACATTGGGGTGCGTGTGCCCCTTTGAATCAGCATTTTTGTATGTTGGATAAATACTGGACTCTCTATTTTTGTTTCTCCTTCTTGTCTGTTTCCTCCTGTCCTTTGCCTATTCTTCCCCAGATGTCCACATGGCACATTCCCTCACTTTCTTAAGGCTATTATTCAAATTTTACCTACCCAATAAAGCTTTCTTTCATCACCTTATCTAAAACGGCAAATTTCCAAGAGAAGATAACAAGTGTTGATGAGGATGAGAAGAAAGTACACTATTTGTGCGAAAGTAAAATGGTATAGCCACTATGGAAACAAGTATGGAGGTTTCTTAAAAAATATATATATAGATTTACCATATGATACAGCAACACTCTGGGTACACTGACTAGTATAGATATGTGCACACCCACATTCAAAGCATTGTTCACAATAGCCAAAAGGTGGGAAGCACACCAAATGTCCACCGATGGATGAATGAACAAAATATGGCATAAATATACAATGAGATATTATTCATTCTTAAGAGTAAGGAAATTTTGACATATGCTACAACATGGATAAACCTGGAGGATATTATGCTAAAACAAGCCAGTGATAAATACTGTATGATTCCACTCTTGTCAGGTATCTAGAGTAGTCAAATTTATAGAAACAGAAAGGAGAATGGATTACCAGGGGTGGGGGGGTAAGAGGAATGAGGAGTTGTTGCTTAATGGATACAGAGTTTCCATTTTTCAAGATGAAATGAGTTCTATAGATTGGTTGCATAACAGTGTGAATGTACTTAACAATATTAAACCGTACACTTAAAAATGGTCAAGAGGGAAGCACCTGGGTGGCTCAATCAGTTAAGCACCTGACTTCAGCTCTGGTCATGATCTCACGGTTCGTGAGTTTGAGCCCCGTGTCAGGCTCTATGCCGATCGCTCAGAGCCTGGAGACTGCTTCAGGCTCTGTGTCTCCCTCTCTCTGCTCATCCCTGCTTGTTCTCTCTCTGTCTCTCTCAAAAATAAATAAACATTAAAAAAATATTTTAAAATATGGTCAAGATGGTAAGTTTTATGTTATGCATATTTTGCAGTTACCAAAAGTTTAAAAATTACACATTTCCCTTTCCTGTCCTATTTTTCTCCATAGCATTTACTACCAACTACTATGTATTTTACTTACATATTTTGTTTATTGTCTGTGTCTCCCCACTAGAATGTAAAGCACATGAAGGCAGGAATTTTCCTATGTTTGGTATACTGGCGTATCTCCGTTGCCTGAAACAGTGTCTTGTATGTATTGATTGTTCCAGTAGTTTCTGAATTTTGGATGCTTTAATACATTTTGGGTACTTTTTCCCGTGCTTTCCCTAAATGTCAATTCAATTCTGTCATTTGTCCTCTTAACATCTCAATCTGTATGATCTCTATGGGAGATCTCATTCATTTTAATTACTAACAACAAGTTCATACCTCTAAAACATGTACCTACAGTTTAGATTTCTCTTCTGGGATTTAGACCCTTATGTCTACTAAATATCTGCATTTGGCTGATGTCCCACTCACCTCAAAGTCAATAGCTTTAAAACAGATCTCAGATCAGCTCTCCTTTCTGCGTTCTTCTGCAACAAATTTCCCTTGGTTTCCAAGACAGCAAGCAACCTGACATTCATCACTGACTCCTCATTCTTTCCTATCTTCCACATAAAATCACAGGAAAGCCTGTAATTTACACCCTCTAACTACTTACCGAATTTGTTCATTTTAGTTGTTTCAACTTTTGAGCTATTGCTGACAAGGCTACTAGGAAATTCTTATACATTTCTTTTTGATGAAGAAATAAATGAACTTTGGAGGACATGTAAATAAGAATAGAATTCCTTGGTCATTAGATATCTATATATTTGGCTTTAGTAGACGCTAATGGATTCCCAACATGTACCAAAGTATACTCCCTCCAGCACTATATGGGAACTCCAATTGGTCTATATCATTTCAATTTGGTATCATCAGTCTTTTTCATTTTTGTCATTCTGGTAGGTATATGATAGTATCACTTTGTGGCTTTATTTGTAGGTCTCCCAATGACTAATAATATCAAGCAACTTTTGATATATTTTGTGACGATTTGTATATTTTCTTTTGTAAAGTGTGGGTTCAGATTTTGCCCATTTTTGTATAGTGTGATCTATATTTTCCTTAATGATTTACAGAAGTTTTCATATATTATAGATGCAAATTCTTTATGGAATATATGAATACTTATATAGCCTCCCATTCTATTGTTGGTTTTTCATTTTTAATAATGGATTTAATGAACACGGGTTCTTAATTCTAGTGTAATTCATTTATCAATTTTTCTTTATCGTCAGATTTTTTCATGCACTGTTGAATAAAATTTTGATTATCCTAAAATCTTGAAGATATTCTCTATATCATCTAGAACATTTATGTCTTCCTTTCCCATATACATTTATAATCTACCTAGAATCGATTATTTTATATGGTATGAGGAAGGAGTAAAGATTATTTTTTCCATATAAATATCCAATTGTCCCTACCTTTTCTAGGATTTATCCTCAGACTTTATTGATTTCTGTTATTTTTTTCTATCTTTACACAAATATCAAACTGCCATGCTACTAGCTTTATAATAAAATTGACAAGTAGCAGTATAATTATTTCAAATATGTTGTTTTTATTTAAAATTATTTTGGTTATTCTGGGTTTTTGAAATTCTGAATAAATTTTCGAATCAGCTTATAAACTTCTGTAAGAGCTTGCTTCTATTTTGCTTATTGTTGCATTAATTCTATAGATCAATGTGTGGATATTTGACATACTTCAATATTGAATCTCTTAATCTGTATGTATGGCATGTTCTTCAATTTATTTAGGGATTTAAAAATATATATCAATAATGTGTTATAGGTTTTTTTGTGCAGAATTTTTAACATCTTTCAATATGTTTATTTCTTGGAATTGACATATCTTTGTTATTGTAAATGTATTATTTTATTCTTTAATTTCTTTTAGAATATAAAAATACATTAGTTTTACCTTGCTGAATTTCCCTTTTCATTCAAATGGGTTATTTGTGTATTTTTTCAGGTGATTTTCTACATTTTAATTATGTTTTCTATGAATAACATAGAAATAGGTCTTAATAGTTTTCTTATTGTACTGAGACTTACAGTAAAATGTTATGATGTTGAATAGAAGTTGTGGTATCAGCTATCCTTGTTTCTAATTCCAGACTAGTTTTCTTGAATGGAAAACCTGCACAAAAGATAAAATTTCATGCAGCTCAAAGCATGTCCCATTCTCTCTAGGATACTGAAACCTCAAATCTTAGATATCTTGATAACTTTCTAGTTCCTTCATACAGAGAATTTTGTCTTTTTTTTTTTAATTTTATTTGAGAGAGAGTGCACACATGCAAGTGGGGGAGAAGGGCATAGGGAGAGAAAGAAAGAGTGAGAGAGTGAGAGAGAGAGAGAGAGAGAGAGAGAGAGAGATAATCCCAAGCAGGCTCCATGCTCAGCACAGAGCTCAAAGTGGGGCTTGATCCCACAACTCTGGGACCATGACCTGAGCAGAAATCAAGAGTCAGCTGCTTAACTGACTGAGTGACTCAGGCATCCCCATACAGATCATTTTCCTCCTTAACCACCTTACCTAGCTGTTCTTAGGAAGAAATTTGGCCAAATATAATCTATCCCACCATTACTGGAAGCAAGAAAGTTAATAAGTTCTTTTGACACTGCTTTACTCCTCAAGAAATCATGCTTCATTTTGCCTTCCTGGACATTTTAAACACAGGCTGGAGATAATTTTTAATTGAAATTATAAGGCATACACCAATAATGAAGATGCAGAAAGAGAAATCAAGGAATCAATCCCATTTCTAATTATACCAAAAACCATAGGAATAAACCTAACCAAGAGGTAAAAAATCTGTACTCTAAAAACTATGGAACATTTATAAGAGAAATTGAAGAGGACACAAAGAAATGGAACAACATTCCATGCTCATGGATTGGAAGAACAAATATTGTTAAAATGTCTATACTACCCAAAGCAATTTACACATTCTCAGTGCAATCTCTAGAAAAATAACACAATAACACTAGCATTCTTCACAGAGCTAGAACAAACAATCATACAATTTGTATGGAGCCACAAAAGGTCTCAAATAGCCAAAGCAATCTTGAAAAAGAAAAGCAAAGCTGGAAGATCACAATTTTGGACCTCAAGCTATATTACAAAGCTGTAGTCATCAACACAGTATGGTACTGGCACAAAAACAGACACATAGATCAGTGGAACAAAACAAAAAACCCAGAGATGTACCCACAGCTATATGGGTAACTAATTTTTGACAAAGCAGGAAAGGATATCCAATGGAAAGAAGACAGTCTTTTCAGCAAATGGTGTTGGGAAAACTGGATAGCAACATGCAGAAGAATGAAACTGGACCACATGCAAAAAATGAACTTTTATACCACACACAAAAATAAATTCAAAATGAATGAAAGACATTTCCTGTGAGACAGGAAACCATCAAAATCCTACAGACGAAAATAGGCAGCAACCTCTTTGACCACAGCTGTAGCAACCTCTTACTTTATATGTCTCCAGAGGCAAGGGAAACAAAAGCAAAAGTGACCTATTGGGACTTCATCAAGATAAAAGCTTCTGCACGGCAAAGGAAACAATCAACAAAACTAAAAGGCAGCCTACAGAATGGGAGAAGATATCTGCAAATGACATATCTGATAAAGGGTTACTGTCCCATATCTATAAAGAACTGATATACCTCAACACCCAAAAAAACAGATAATCCAGTTAAGAAATGGGCAGGAGACAAGAATAGACATTTTTCCAAATAACACATCCAGATAGCCAACAGACACATGAAAAGATGCTCAACATCACTCATCATCAGGGAAATACAAATAAAAACCATGATGAGATACCTCCTTACACCTGTCAGAATGACTAAAATTAACAACACAGTAAACAACAGATATTGGCAAGGATGTGGAGAAAGGGGAACCCTCATACACTGTTGGTGGGAATGCAAACTGGTGCAGCCACTCTAGAAAAGAATATGGAGGTTCCTCAAAAAAGTTAAAAATAGAACTACCCTATGACCCAGCAACTGTACTACTTAATATTTACGCAAAGGATACAAAAAATCCAGATTTGAAGGGACACACGCATCCCCAATGTTTATAGCAGAATTGTCAACAATAGCCAAATTATGGAAAGAGCCCAAATGTCCATCAACTAATGAATGGATAAAGATGTGGTATATACACACAATAGAATATTACTCAGCCATCAAAAAGAGTGAAATCTTGCCATTTGCAATGATGTGGATGGAGCTAGAGTGTATTATGCTAAGAGAAATAAATCAGTCAGATAAAGAGAAATACCATATGATTTCACTCATATGTGGACTTTAAGAAACAAAACAGATGAACATAAGAGAAGGGGGGGAAAAGAGAAGGAAGCAAACCACACGAGGCTTTAACTATAGAGAACAAAGTGAGGGTTGATGGAGAGGAGGTGGGGGATGGGCTAAGTGGGGGATGGGTATTAAGGAGGGCATTTGTGTTGAGCACTGGGTGTTATATGTAAGTAATCAATCACTAAATCCTACTCCTGAAATCAATATCATACTATATGTTAACTAACTAGAATTTAAGTACAATTTTGAAACAAAACAAGATGATAAAAAATTTTTTTTGGTTATTTACCACCTCTTGTCATTGTTTATATATATATATAGAGAGAGAATATGTCATATATATATATATGACTAGTTACATGTATACAATTTAATAAAATCACATGATAAAGAAACATGGGAATTGTTTCACACCACTTAATTTTCAATTTAACTCATATCAATGAATAAGTTATGAATTTCTGTGAAGAAATTTTGCTAAGAATTGGCTCATAAAATATCTTGAAATCTTTTCCCATGTTCCATCCATGAACAGAAAGTAGATTGTAAGGACCGCTGTACATTTTTTACTGAATCTGACAGCAAGGAAGTACACATTCTATTTTTATCATCACTAGTATTAATAAATGTTTACTGTCTTGGTTAAGTTTCACTACACAAATTGAAAATAAAGCCAGTCCATTGTGGTTTTAATAAAAACAAAGAAATGAAAAAAGAAAATGCTCCTACATTAAGCCTGAATCCTTTGCTGTAATCAAAGCGTCATCCTTTTGGTGCTCACTGATCTCCCATCTCTTGAAAGATATATAATACCAAGAGAAGATTTTCAAAATGATTTTCTAGGAATTGCCTGACTCCCGGTATGAAGGAAATAATAGGAAGTGGTGTGCCTAGGCATACCATTACTAAATTTTGTTTATTTACTTCTCCAAAAGGCCCTGGTATCCACCTATACCATCTAAAAGAACATGAACCTTATCCAGATCAATAGTCCATTTAAGCACAGAAGATGCAGACAACAAAATACAGTATCATATAGTTTAAACTCAAAAGTAACGTGTATTCATATAGCACTTCAGTCTACAAAGCAGCTCCACACATGATTGAATTGTTTTTTGACAATTACCTATGAGATATATTTGACAATAATAATTACAACTAACATCCATTGAGTACAGTGTCCTTCTACCACAGCATGTGTCTTTATAATACCAGTTGCTCCTAGGCAATTTGTAAACACAGGAACAATGTCATCATAACATGGTATAGTACTTGTGTTGGTACTAGCACCTAGGTCATAAGATCTGGCGTAGCAGGATTATGATTATAACTAGAAGGAATGGCACAGAAACCAGAAAAGACAAAACAATTGCAAAAAAAAGCAGAAAGTCAAAAGATTCACTTTACCGCATCTCAACACTTACTAAAAACTTACAAAACCACCGTAGCCAAGATGCCATGGTATTGTTAAAAGCGAGGCAAACAGATCAATGGAATAGAGCGTAGAGTTCAGAAATAGACAAACACAAATACAGTCAAGTGGCTTTGACAAAGAAGCAAAGGCAATTCAGTGGAAAAAGTATAGTCTCTTCAACAAATAGTACTAGAACAATTAGATGTCCATAGAGAAAAACATTAACCTCAACATATACCTTATACCAAAATTAAGTCAATATAAATCATAGACTTCAATGTAAAATATAAAACTATAAAAATTCTGAAAAAAAAAGTATAGGAGAGAGTCTGCATGACTTATGATTTGGAGAGGAGTTTTTAATACAACTTCATAGACCCAATCCTTAAAATTAAAAAAAAAAAATGATAGACTTTATTAATATTTAAAACTTCTGCTCTTTAAGAGACACTGTTCAGAGAATGGAAAGGTAAACCACAGAATGGGAGAAATATTTGCCAATTACATATTTGGTAAATAACTTTTATCCAGAATATATAAATAGCTTCTAAACTCAACAATGAGAAAACAAAAAGAATAAAAACAGGCAAAAGATTTAAACAAACACTTCACCAAAATTTGGCAAATAATGGGTGAATGAGCATTTGAGAGATTCTCACCATCATTTGTCACTAGGAAATTGAAAGTTAAACTCACAGTGAGATACCAATCTATATTCATTAGAATAACTAAAATACCTTTTAAAAACCTAACAATATCAAATGCTGGTGAGGATACAGAGCAACAACGACTCTCATCATTGCTGGTGAGAAGGCAAAATAGTATAGCCATTTGGAAGAGAGTTTACTGGGTTATTATAAAGTGAACCATAGATTTACCATTTGATCCAGTAACTATGTACCTAGGTCTTTGTTCAAATGAAATAGAAGCTTGTGTTCACAAGCTGTACATGATGTTCACAGCAGCTTTATTCATAATTACCCAGAACTGGAAGCAACTGAGAAATCCTTCAACTGGTGAATATGTAAACAGACTGTTACATCAATACGACAGAAGACTATATAATAATTAAAAGCTCAGAGCTTACGGAAATAGGAAAGGATGGTTTAAAAGGGAGACAGAGGGAAGTTTTTATGGTAATGGAAATGTTCTCTAGGATTCCGGAGTAGTGGACCAAAACCCACTCACCAAAACCTGTGGAAACATACATTCAGAATGGGCGGACATTAATACACACGTATGAAAAACAAAATCAAACAGGATGTCAGGGGGAATCCCAGGGTGGAATGCAGAGTGTGACAAATGGATCTGTGTTACAAATGTATAAATAACCTCACTGGAGGGTCATGGGGAACAAAAACGCTGACCTTTTGAAGTAAGTTTGAAAACAGTGTTTGACTAGAAACTGTGAGGTTAAGTCCAGACAGAAGGAACTGTGCATAAAGACTGTAATCTAAATGATAAATTTTCTCGTGATGGAATGAGTTAACAATACGGAAACTGCCTTAAATGCGTAGTGGAGTCAGACAGATTAGTAAATGGATGGTGGGGTAGTGAGATCCGGGTTTCTCACTGTCAAAGACAGAAGGTGCAGATAATCAAGGGTAGGAGGGAACTAGAATGATCCGTGTCATAATGAATTAGAGCCAGAGACATTCATTCATGATAGTTTATTATATATAAAGAGGACAGACGCAGAAAAAATTAGGGATATAATATACAGATTATTTACATCCATATATTTCATAATTCTGCTTAAAAGGCCTGGAAGGAGTGACACCACAGTAACAGTGAGCACACCCAGAACCCAAATCTTGGCTTCTACGTACTAGTCTACAATGACAGAAACCAGAGCTTCTTCGATGAATAGTTTATTCTAGGATTGTAACAGGAATATTATAAACTGAGCCCAGAGATCTTTTAGGGCCAGCAAGTAAGGAAATGCTCAAAAAAGCCAGGGCGGGGGGCCATATCAAGGGACACAGAAGCCAACCTGAAAGTGCCCCCTGTGGCCAAAGCTGAAAGAATTTGAGCAAATAAAGTGTGCAATATGGTATTATAATTCAAAAGATAAAATACAGGTAAATCCATACTGATGTAAATAAATGATTACAAAAAATACCTAATGGAGGTAAAGACCCAAATTTTCCCTATAAAAGGATTTCAAATAATATATGAAGTGAAACTTAATTTTTCCCCTCCTCCTGAACGTGGGCTGGGATTAGTGGTTTGCGTCCAAAGGAGAGAGAACTTCCAAAAAAGTTACAGCGGAGAAACCCACACATACCAGCTTGTCACATGGGTAACATGCGTGTCCCCCTGAGGTGATAAGATGAGAAGGGCACCT
This sequence comes from Panthera tigris, assembly GCF_018350195.1. Taxonomy (NCBI): domain Eukaryota; kingdom Metazoa; phylum Chordata; class Mammalia; order Carnivora; family Felidae; genus Panthera; species Panthera tigris. The sequence continues at coordinate 10,550,291 of NC_056664.1, forward strand.
CGCCTTGTGGTATTCTTCTCCCAAACCTATAACTGCTGTCCAGTCACGACAAAAACATCAGGCAAACTCAACTGAGAGCATTCTACAAAATACCTGACCAGTTCCCCTTAAAACTTCCAAGGTGATGAAAAACAGAAAAGACTGTGACACTGTCACAGAGCAGAAGAGGCTAAGGACACATGAAGACAGCAACCTGGATGGGAGCCTGGAACAGAAAAGGACAGGAAGAGAAAGACTGCTAAAATATGAATAAATTATGAATTTCAGTTCATTAAAATATACCAATGTTGTTTTCTTGATTATGACAAGCATATCATAGTAATGTAGAATATTGACACTAGGAAACTGGGTGAGGGGGTTGGGAATTCTGATTATCTTTGCAACTTTACTGTAAATCCAAAATTATTACAAAATAAAAAGGCTATTTTAAAATATCTTAGATGCAGCTAAAAAATAGGAAACTAAAAAATTCAACTCTAAAAATTGTTTTTAATGTTTTGACGTTAATTGAGTATAATTTGTGATTTGTCTTGTGTAAACTTTTTAAATTTAAAAACAGAAAATAATACTTTTAATTTTATATTTACTCTGAATTTTATAGTTGTTGAAAATACAAATTTGGGGGACTTAAAATACATTTAGTTTATTACTCTGGATAGAAGATATTATGTGAAATTCTTGATTATAAAGGCAAATGAAACATTTTGGTGGGGGCAGGGGGTAAGGGGGAGCTGGTCAATGCAAGGGCTTACACAACTTCCTGTTTCTCTGCCTGAGATCTTTCTCTAGTGACATGGGATCTTGCTCAAACAGTGCACAGAACAGCCCAAAGCACGGAGAATTTAATATTCTCGGAGACAATCGTCTACTAAAGAGGGTCAGCGTCAGTGAATAAATTCCCTCAGCCTTCCTGTCTCACTGTGCACAATTCTTACATGTGGACTGCACTAATGAGGGGCACTAATGAAAATGCATTCAGGTTAATCAGCTCTTATTAGAAAGGAGAAATAATTTCAGAAATGCTTCAGAGGAAAATAAACTAATCAACTTCCAAATGTGCCTTTGGCATAGAAAATTAATTTCCTGTAATTGAACTACATATTAAAGAGAAATAACTTTATCATGAACATGTACAAAGGCAAAAGTGGGTTTAGCTTTTTGTTTCTTGTTTTCTTTTGTTTTTCAGTTAAAGATATGCTTTCAAGAGGGGAGTGAGTCCCAGTTGTCCATATTGGTGAGCTGTTTCCAATCATCTACTTTTTGGCTTTTTCTCTGCTCTGTTGCTTATTTGTAATCATACTACAGCCCATGGATACCTTTATTTGTAATTGTGATGGTACATTTTTCAAGGTGGAAGAATAGAACATATTTTATTTGGCAAACTTGTTAGCTAGGTATATAACTTTAAAAATATTTAGACATAGAATGGGTGGGTTTTCTACTCCAAGCTCCAAATATTTGAGACAGAACTGTCAGCAGGAAGCACTAAGTCATATTGAGGGTTCTGACTAGCAGGGAGCCTCTTTGTCCACAAGTGAGAAAGCCACCCATGGGCCCTTCCTAAATTTCAGATTGGAGTTTTATAAAACATATTTAGCAGTAGTTTCTCATTGGAAGAATAAAATTAGGAGTCTTTCTCTGGTCATCAAAAGAGGGAAGTATTCTGCTATGTCATTCCCCTAGGAACCAATGGCAGCGGGGTCAGCATTGTCTGTTTCTGGAGAAACTTCTGGAGAACTCATGTCTCTCTCTCTAGCAGAAGTGCCCTATATTTATCAGGGAAAATGTGCTGGATATCTCTTTTGAGGAGGTAATAAAGTTCTGGCTTACTGACTAGAGTTTTAGACAACACACCCCCTTCAAGCCATGTCTCTTTAAAAGAAAAAAATGGCAGTCTGCTCTAAGAGCTTTCTATCTACAATCATTTCATTCATTCATTCATTCATTCATTCATTCATTCATTCAGTGTAGACTCATACATTCTTATATTATTTCTATTTTATTCAGTGGGTTACAATCCAGGACATGACTTGTTTTGGTGTTCAAACTGTGCAAGGCTTAGCCAGGGGAACTCCTTCAAGCCAGTCCCAGGGTCATTTTGACAGGTCCCCATCTTTCTCAAGGAACTCCATGCTTTCTTGTGCCATGAGACAGTCCAAGGTTCTCTTGCAGTTTCCCATCCCCAGCCCTGGAATCAGCCATTCTTCAAGAATATAGTCTCCTCGTACTAGAAACTAGTATTCAGAGCTAATTAATAAAGATGGAATTATGGAGTTAGAAAATCATAATTTGGCAACCACTGGAGTAAAACTGCCTGAGACAAGAATCATCAGTGGATGCGGAAATGACTGTGTGAAAGTCTGATGAGGGACAGAATATTTACATAGCTTCAAAGTATCTCCCCACAAAATGCTTATTAATGACAGAGAAAAAATAGTAACCTTAAAGTAACACCAAAAGTAACAGCAGAAAACATATTAGACATCATCTCGATACATATACATATTTTTTAATACGAAATGTATTGTCAAATTGGTTTCCATACAACACCCAGTGCTCATCCCAACAGGTGCCCTCCTCAGTGCCCATCACCCACCCTACCCCTCCTTCCCACCCTCCATCAACCAAACATCATCTTAATGAAGCGATAAAAACTGCCGTCATCCAGTCATGTTCAAAATGACCTCATGGGCCTCCTGATATGGTTTGCTGAGAACACAGTTTCACTTTTGTGACAATCTTGCAAAAATACATAATCTAAATCTAATAATGAAAAAACACTAGACAAACACAAATTGAAGGATATTCTACAAAATTACTGGTCTGTGCTCTCAAAATATATCAAGGTTACGAAAAGCAAAGAAAAATCAAGGAATTGTTCCAGAGTAAAGCAAACAAGACAGACTAGGTAATGCAACTCGTTATTGAATCCTGGCCACAATATTCTTTCATAAAAGGCATAAATGAGATAATGGCTAAAATTTGTATAAAGTCTATAAGTTAGTTATTAGTAAAATATCAGTATTAATATTATATTAATGTTATGATTTTTACACTTGTACTATGGCTTTGTAAGAAAACATGATTCTTAGCTAATATATGCTAAGATGTTTAGTGGTAAAGGGCATCATGTCTGCAATTTACTCTCAAACGTTTCAAAAATACTACATATGTTTGTGTTTATGTCTCCATACACATACATAAGAATCGGAGGAATAAGGGGAGAAGAGAGAAGACAATAAAGGAGATCTGATACAATGTCAATAATTGGGATATCTCAGTGAGGGAAATATGGGAGTGTTTTTACTATGTTTGCAACTGGTCTATAACTTTGAAATTATTTTAAAATGAAAACTTAGAAAGATAACATAAAAATAACTCAAAATGGATTAAAGACCTAAATGTGAGACCTGAAACCATAAAAACCCTAGAAAGAGCGCAGGCAATAATGTCTCTGACATGGGCTGTAGCAACATTTTTCTAGATATATCCCCGAGGCAAAGGAAATAAAAGCAAAAATAAACTATCGGGACTTCATCAAAATAAAAAGCTTCTGCACAGTGAAAGAAACAGTCAACAAAACTAAAAGGCAGCCTGAGGAATGGGAGAAGATATTTGCAAATGATATATCTGATAAAGGGTTAGTATCCAAAATATATAAAGAACTTATAAAACTCAATATTCAAAAAACATATAATCTAATTTAATAATGAACGGAAGATATGAGCAGACATGTCTCCAAAGAAGACATACAGATACATGAAGATGGCCAACAGATACGTGAAAAGATCCTCAACATCACTCATCATCACAGAAATGCAAATTAAAACTACAATGAGATATCACCTCATATCTGTCACAGTGGCTAAAATCAACAACACAAGAAACCACAGGTATTGGCAAGGATGTGGAGAAAAAGGAAACCTCATGCACTGTTGATGGGAATGCAAACTGGTACAGCCACTGTAGAAAACAGTGTGGAAATGCCTCAGAAAGTTAAAAATAGAACCAGCCTATCTTCCAGTAATTGCACTACTCAGTATTTACTCAAACAATACAAAAACACTCATTCAAAGGCATACATGCACCCCTAAGTTTCTAGCAGCATTATTTACAATAGCGAAATTATGAAAGCAGCCCAAGTGTCCATCGATGGATAAGTGGATAAAAAAGAGGTGACATATAGATATAGATAGATAGATAGATATCTGTATAGATATATAGATATATAACGGCATATTACTCAGCCATAAAAAGAAATGAAATCTTGCCATTTGCAATGATGTGGATGGAACTAGAGAGTATAATGCTGAGCAAAATAAGTCAAAGAAAGACAAATACCATGTGATTTCATTCATGCGTGGGATTTAGGAAACAAAACAAATGACTAAGCGGGTGGGGGAGGGGGGAGAGAAAGACAGAACAAGAAAGAGAGGTTGAGAAAGAGAAACCAAGAAACAGACTCTGAACTCTAGAGAGTTACCAGAGGGGAGGGGGTTTGGGGGGATGGGTGAAATGGGTGAAGGGATTAAGAGGCCACTTCTCTTGATGAGCACCTGGTGATGTATGGCATTGTTGAATCCCTAACTGTACACCGAAAATATTACACTGTGTGTTAACTATACCAGAGTTAAAATAAAATTAAGTTTTTTTAAAAAGCTACAAAGATAAAATAATATAGGTTGCGCCAAGACTATATTCTGTATCAAGAATCCCTAGGGAGGCTTGGAGGAACTAGCCTAATACGGAGTCTCAGAGAATGAGCACTGTTAACTTAAATATCTCACTGGGAAGGTCTTTCATAAAGACCACAATGAGGAAACTGAGCCTACAGTTGTGCAACATGGCAGTACCCTTTCTACCACACTCAACAAAGTGGGAGAAATGGCACCTATATTCGTGTTCCTTGACCCACGATAAATTTAATGCCTTTTCCCATTAAACCATACTCCTTGCTTGAAATTGAGTTTCAAGATTTTCAGTTTCCTAATCCTATAGCATTTGGATGTATCTGAATGAAATTTTCATACGAAAATAAAACACCAACTTCTTAAATCATTTTTAAAGGGTGAATTAGGGAACAAAGATTTATAATCTCAGCCCATAGTGTATTTGTATTCATATTATATAAGACATCTTCTCAGCCCTAATAACTTTGTGGGTATCTGATAAGTTCCAGTGATACACAGCAGATAGCCTTCTAAGAATTTATGCAGGGACCAAGACAGAGCCCTGATAAGTATGCATTCGAGTTCACCAACTATTTTTAGAAAGGAAAGTCATTTCAGAAATGCTTCACGAGAAAATAAATGAATAGCCTATAAATAGGATTTTGGCATAGAAATTTAGTTTCCTATATCAAAGTGAAGCAGCTTCTTTCGGCAAAGAAAGCAAAATTGGGTTTTTTGAGTTAAACATGTTCCTTGTTTCTAAAAATATCACGATATATCCTACAAACAATCATGATTAAAAACTTCATAGTGGTTAGACGGTGACTGAAAGCCCAAGTAGATCGGCACTGCCTTTGTATGCTGGTTTGGGAAGGAATCAGAACACTTACGCCATTTTGTTGTATTTCCACTTTCATTCGCTTTCATGTCAGACATAGGATTTCTGCTCATAGCATGCCAGTTTCTTCACTGACCATTTCTTGAGAAAAGAAAGCAGCTCTGAACTTTCTAGGCTTGTGGGAAGCATTAATAAATCAGATGGCAATGGCAATGCATTTTAAATACTCATTAAGTCTCCCTTTCTTCACCATCATGGTGTGTGTGGTTGACTATTCCCCACCATGTTTTCTCACAAGACTTTGAGGATCAAGCCATTCCTGGTCAAGAAACAAAAGCAGGACTGTCCCATTCCCCGGTGGGTTTGGATGAAAACTGGTAACAAAATCATGAACAGTTCCAAGAGGAGACTTTGGAGCACCAAGCTGCGTCTCTAACGGATCGCACAGAAGATGGTACATGTCTCTATGCTGCGTGAAGATCGCATGCTCATTTCACTCTGTAAACATCACTCCTATCTGGACAATAGATTTGTTTCATTGGGAAAATGATTTTTCCTTTCCTCTGCTTCTGCACCAGTAGGTTGGGTTCAGTAATAAATATGTGAGACCTTTTGTTTGAAAAAATAATAATGAAAATGAAAATCACTCATTAAATGCTCTTTCTTCAAAGAGAGGGAGGTTTGAAAATACATTCTCAACTGTGAATTCCCCAAGACTAAACTGTGTGCAATGATTCTCACCTGAACCTCCAAGAAAAAGGACATTTTAGACCATTTTCTCTTGAAATGATTTTAGAACACTCTGCTCTTTTATTCTCTTTGTCTGCCTATCATCTCATGCTAGGCCTGGAATGATTACATTTTTCCTATCTCTGCCTATCACCTAGCTCTGTTCCTATAACTGTTATACGTGTTTTTCACCCTTGAACAAAATCCCAAGTAGTACCATTTTATTCTCTTTCCTTTGCATTTGTTATAAGAAAGACTGATTCACACTAACGCATCTAACTCAGGGATTTTAGTAGGGGTAGTATCTGAATAATTAAAATATTAGTATTAATAGTATTATCAGCAGTCGTTATCAATGGAAAACAGGAGCGCGTTACTAAGAAACAACTGCTCTCTAAAAAACAGCATTGCCTATTTAAAGGTTGAAACCATATTTCAATGGTTCATTCATCTCAATGAATCTGTTCCAGCACATTCTTCCTGAAAACTGGCATCATGTACATTTCACAGTTTAAAATTTGACTCTCGCAAGGATACACCAGGGTATTTGCAGGTTCGCTACTATATGTGAGTCATTGGTGCTCTATTCATGTTCTTTGCACGGGCCTTAAATGGGAGACAGGACCCTTTGTCTAAGGCAATGGTCCTAAGTTGGGAGGGGGTTAGAAAGTGATTTTGCCCCTCAGGCGACATTCGGTCGTGTCTGTGAACACTTTTGCTCATCGCAACTGGGGGAGGGTGCTACTGGCATCTAGTGGACAGAGGCCACGGGTGCTGCAAAACAGCTTCAACGCACAGGACAGCCCCCCACAGCAAGAATCATCCCGCCCAAAATGTCAGTAGGGGCGAGGTTGTTCATGCAAAATGAACAAACCCTTTAGAATCTCTAAAAGCGAAAAAGAAAGCTGTATTCAAGCCCAGGTTAGGACATCTTCCCAGGGAAACATGCCCTGCACGGGAAGAAAGTGTTCTGGAGAATGAACAGTTTTTATAGTATTATATACTTTTTATACCTTGTAAAGGCTTAAAAAATTATAGATTAGCGTATAGGTAGGAACCACAAGTTTTAACATCAAGGAATGCAGGGTGTAGGAGGAGCATTGATCCCTATTACAAGGTCTAGATGGTTTTCCTTCAGGGTACACTCACTTACAAAGCAGGTACGCAGTGTATACTTGGTGGGCCATAAATCAGGTTTTTAGTTTAAACAAAGTTTTTATACAGTCATGCTTTAGAAAGAAATTCAAAATGACTTCTCTTATATCTCAGGCCTTTAGAGAGTTTTTTCTCATTAAAGTTGAGAAACTCCGCTCTAAGGAAACTTAGGTTGGAGGGATCCATAAGCCTCTCTGGCAACGCAGAATCAAAATGCTACTCGTTGAGGGAATATATACCGGAAAGGAACAAAGTATAATTAGTTGGCTATAATTCTACCTACTGAGTCCCACCCAATTGTTGAAAGAAAACTTGCAAAAGTCGGCACATGTAACATGGCAACCACAGGCTGTTTGCGTATGTTGATATACTAACACACCATGTGTTATCAAACCCCAGATAGTCCACAAAGGATTACAGAAGTCATATTCTCAGAGTTTGACAAAAGTTGTCTATTTGGAGACCTACCGTGCTCTCCAACATTAGTCTGGAAGAAGCTCACTGGCCTCCTGAGAAAAATCTCAGGACACCACCCTTTGTAAAGCAGCGTTAGGAAAAACACCCAATAATGGAACTTCAGAATTATATGGAAACTGCAGAAGAAGCTTTTCTTTCACAAATATAGACATCTAGCCTGCACTTCATTTCTCGTACCTAAAGCCATAGAAGGAGCATTCACATTTATTCAGAAACCGACTGGAGAACTATTGGGTATTATTCCATGAAGCACTCCAGGTATTTTGTTGGCCGACGCCCAGCTATTTAACAGACTATAGCATTCAGTGCAACAGTGTGACAAGCAAGCCCGGGCATGTTTTTATTTGTATTCATGTTATTTGAGTAAGATTCAACTACTGTCACTTTCATTAATTAACGTGAAACTCATCAGTTCTGGCGCTATTATTAGAAACGCTCCGCTTCCAAGGCATTCAAACAATGTGTCGTCTCACTGCTGCAACTCACTTCCAACTCTTCACAGCAGATGACAGGGCGTGAAGGAGCTGAGTACCAGGCCCCTGATGGCTCTGTTCCTCTTTTCAAAATGCTTTCCACCAATTCCTGTCTCCTGCGAGTTCTCACCTCCTTCCTCAGTGACCACCGGGCACACAGAAAAGTGGTCTCTGTCCAGTGGAAAGCACAAAAGCTGCTTACGCTACAGAAATAGTGAAAGCATCGTCAATAGTGATGTTTAATGAAGGCTATGAGAGAGAAGGTATTCAAACCTTAGATGTATTTTAGGAACCTTAACCTCAACTAGGTAGTCAAGCGATTTTTACAGTTCAAATAGAACGGAAAACGCCACGCTTCCTTTTGACACAAGGCAAATGCAAAATAGGGCACATTATTTATCAAGTAAAAGTACACTTTCACTCTAGATAATAAACATCTTGTTTCTTAGTTCGGGGACTTTAAAAAAAATGAATAAATTCTAGAGATCTGCTGTACATCATGCTTGTGGTAAACAATACCATGTTGCACACTTATAATTTTGTTAGGAGGGCCAACTTCATGTTAAATGTTCTTACTATAATTTAAAAATATATATATATATATATAATTATATATATATAAATAATTATATATATATATATATTTATATATATATATATATATATATATATATATATATATATATATATATATATTCTCCCTCCTTTAGCTCAGGCCTCCTTCAGGCTGAGAAGAAACATGATGAAGTCAGGGACATGTATAGTTTCTTTCCTACCTAACCGCTACCCCTACTTGTAGACCTTACTCTACTCTTTGATTCACTAAGTCTTGTTTCCATCCCTCCAGGGGACAGATTGCAATCCAGCGGCTGGGATGAGAAAAGCACAGGCACTAAGGGGATCATTGTCTCCCCAGCAAAAGAGAGGCAGTGGACCCTCCACAAATGTACAAAACTGCCCGAAAGATAAGACTCTCTTTTGGACATCTGCCATGGCTAGGTGGCACCAATGGCAGATCATGGGGGCACCAGGCAGATAAGACTCTTCCCTATAATTCCCTCATTATCCCCTTCAAAGCCAGAGGCGTCTGAAACCACAGCTACGAAGTAGGGAGAGATGCCCCCCTCCCCCCACCCCCCCCCCCCACCAACCTTTTTCTGTACTCTAGAATGGCGGCCCTGGTCGGGCCCAAGGTAGGGAGGGTTTACCTGGATACACATTTGAAGTGTTGATTAATATTCCGGACAGCACTGGAGTTGTGTGATTATTAGATCAGGCTGAAGATTTAATCTCCAAACAAGGGACCGTGTGTTTATCCTCTCAGATGCAAGACCTGCCCAAGGGTTCATCCAGGGGCAGGAAAAGAACTAATCCACAGAGAGGGCCTGCAGGGACTAAAAGGCAGCTTGCAGGGAAACTATGCTGTCTTGTGCCTGTACTCTGGAGAGCTCTGACTATTCACCAACGCAGCTACACTTTTATTTCATTTTTGGGTGGAGTACCTGCCAACCCAAAACGCAAACACATCCCGTCTTCATTTGTACTCCAACCTTCGGTATCTCCCCAAACCCCTTTGCACAGAACAACTCCTTTAGGAACCCACAATGATCTGCCTTTATGATAATAAGGGCCCGTTTCAAGCTAAGAACGCCAACGGACTGAGTGCATGGACACTGTGTAAGCACACAATTGTGACGTTAAAGGCTGTCTATATGTTGTTCTGGAGTAACTGTATTTACTATTTAAATTAGACTAGGGGAGCCTGGGTAGCTCAGTCGGTTTAGCATCCGACTTCAGCTCAGGTCGTGATCTCACAGTCTGTGAGTTCAAGCCCCGCGTCGGGCTCTGTGCCGACAGCTCAGAGCCTGGAGCCTGCTTCCGATTCTGTGTCTCCCTCTCTCTCTGCCCCTCCCCTGCTCATGCTCTGTCTCTCTCTGTCTCAAAAATAAATAAAAATATTTTAAGAAAAAGAAATTAGGCTAAACAAACACTAAGAGATCACCTACTCAACTGGACCATGGTGCGGTGAGGAAACAGACTCAACTAAAGAAAGAAGCTTGCCAGAGCATGACAGTGAGGACTTCCCACTAGGACCCAGACCTCCGGTTTCCTATCCTAATAACCTTGCTTCTACTGCCCCTGGTCCTTTATTTGCACCATTTAATTTTCCTCTTCTTTTTGCTTCTTGCTAGGTGCTTTTGGCCAAGACCATGCTATAAGAAAACTCCGGAAGACAGAACTATAGAGTGCCCTGATGCAGAAACAGAGATGTATAGATAGATACACACACACACACACACACACACACACACACACACACACACACTCTCATGTGCTTCCTTACCTGTGATTTTGACAACTAATATTTTCGACGCATCATAATGGAGATGTGTTTGCCAAGGGAGAACTCTCCATGCAAAACCCACAGGGCCCTTGTGTTCAATACACTGTCATTATGGTAGCACAGAGTACATTAGGCTGCCATTTAAGACACGGTACATGAGGCACACATATGATCATTTCTGCACTGGGTACACTATAAATCTTGCCAAATTAGACTTACTTGGTGCCAAGATGATAGGTATTGCCAATTTCTCTCTCACCCTGGAAAATGATAAGATTTTTTTTTTTCCCTGATGAAAGAAAGCACTCTCGTAAGCAGAATCGTAAGCACCTGCATCCGGTTCTTGGCCTGCCTGTTGCCTTGAGAACTGCTTTGGCTGGCCTGAAATACCTCTGGGTGCTTCAAGGACCATGGGCTCTATGGACGTTATAATATCCATCCTACCTGCTGTTTTTGGAAAAATTAAAAATACAACCTGCTTAGAAGAGAAATAATTTCTTTCAAATAATTGAACATCTGGGGATTTTAGCAGGGCATTTCGTACCTTTAACATCTTCAGACAGAATGCCTTCTCCCAGTTCATTACTAAAATAATAGGCACAGCAATTTATAAAGTGATAACAGAGCAGCTATTATGCTTGGAGACAGAATCCTTGACTGGATAAATAAGTAGACCCGAGTTAAGTGCAATGTCAGTCTCCCTACTCTTTAATACTATAAGCCACTGATCTCTTGGACATCTTTAAATTTTCATGTATTTGGACTGGGGCCATTTGGTTCAGGTAGCCTTGTTAAAAAGGGATTTTCAGGTCTTTGCAGTGTTACAGCCCTGCCAAGTTAGAATAACTCAAGACAAGGTCAATGTCTAGGACTCTCTTGTATTAAATCAGCAAGTAAGCTTATATGCATTGCAGATTCCTTGCCCATGAGATCTCTTGTCTAAAGCAATCTGCTGAAAGGTGATAGGGTTGAAGCATGGGCTAGACAACATGCATATGGCAGAGAGTTTGTAATATTCTAAGTGGCATCAACAGAGTCCCCCTGGGTCGAGATAGGAACGGTATTGGTAAATCAATAGTTTAATCCATCTGAGACAAGGCTATTTATCAAAACTCTTTCTTATTAAACAGAATTCAGCTAAACAAAGTCCTTTGCTGACTTAGCTGGCAGGAGCCATCTTGCATCATACGGCAGATCCTACCCACACTAAAACAGTAATCAACAGCTATAATGTCCCGTATTTCTGCTCCGACAGAAGGTTTGCTAAACAGACCAAGTGTTCCCCTTATGCTTAGGCACATGGCTATTAAGTAAATTTTGACAAATTGAATTGTAATTATGGAAAATTTGGAGAGCAATGACATTGTTCAAATATTAAGTCATAACTAAAATCATTAAATCGCAGGCAACATTCAAAAAATTCTGCTGAAATCTATAACTCACTTGTAACTTTAAAAGAAAAATGTCTTTATATAACACTTGGTCAAATATACAGGGAGAGAAGTTTGAAAAGTAGCCTTTATATTGGGGGCACGCGGGTGGCTCGGTCGGTTAAGCGTCCGACTTTGGCTCAGGTCATGATCTTGCAGTCGGCAAGTTCGAGCCCCACGTCGGGCTCTGTGTTGACAGCTCAGAGCCTGGAGCCTGCTTGGAATTCTGTTGTCTCCCTCTCTCTCTACCCCTCCCCTGCTCATGCTCTCTCGCTCTCTCGCTCGCTCGCTCTCTCTCTCTCTCTCTCAAAAATAAATATTAAGAAAAAATGTTAATAAAAAAATAGTCTTTATATTGAAACCTACTTGACTTTATTAGTAAATGATAAAACAAAGAAATGATATAATCTATAGGTTCTCTCTGGGTTCTAAAGTATTCTGTGAGCCTTGTGTAAGATGAATGAAAAATACAGACATTAGTTTTAATATATTGGAAACCTTCCCTGAACTTTCACCTTCTCTAAAAGAATGAAAGGGAGCTTTAGTGAGATAGAAAAGAGAATCCTCCCTCGTGACCTTCTAAGCTATGGAGTCTATCCACACAGTAGACTGACCTCCTCACATGCCATGGCACGTCCACTCCCCATGCCCGGGGCTGGGAGCTATAATCCTGGCTGAGGGACGGTACCTTCTCCAAGTTGCCACTCTACAGACAGCAAAGCAACCATAGTCACCCCTATAATCCTACTTGTGGGAAAACTGTTCACTGTGCTTCATATGTCATCCTTAGAGCTTCAAACCAATAAGTATTTCTCAACAGGTGCAAAGGACACAAGATTTCTAAGACACTGGGAAGCTGAAGGTGGACAGGTTTGCTCAAGGGTATTTTAACACTAACTCTGCACTTGCTACCTACATGAGCCCGTGGGTGTCCCGATAATGCATCTGGTTCAAGGGTCAGAAGAATGTGATGTTTTAAAATACTCTTTTGAATGGAAGTCAAAGGATTAATATTAAGTTCATCAACAATGGAGATACTAAAGATATACGCCTGGATATAAAAGGGCAAAAGCTAGCAAGAATTCATCTACTTTCTCAATCCTAAAAGAGTGTTTTTACCTCCATAGGATGCGTCAGTAACCAAGGAATGTGGAGACAGAGAAAAGCCTTTGTCAGAGGACAAGCTATAGCTCACTATAGCTGTAGTGCAGTCAAGAGAAAAACCCAGGCCACAGACTATTACCCACTGTATCCTACATGTTGTCACCTCCTCGCTCATGGGAAGCCCCGTATCCTTGACAAAACAAGCCAAGTATCCTTAGCCTTTTAGGCTAAATGTATATGTTTGTGATGATGGCTCTCTCCTCAATCCATAAACCATCTGCCTTGCAGCAGTGGGTTAAAATTAAGAACACTAGAAGGGAAAACTGGTCCAGAGTCCTCATGCATCCTTGAAAGAGGGGCGTGAAAGATAGGAGGGAATCTGTCATTGTGTGAGATTGTGAAGTTGACTGAATGAGATCGTTCTCAGGGTACCTTCTATCTGAGCTCAAAAAATACTCGCTGAGGGACGGAGCAAGAGTCTTAACAATAATCAAGTAGAGTTTTTCAGGGGCGTCCGGGTGGCTCAGTCGGTTAAGCATCCGACTTCAGCTCAGGTCATGATCTCACGGCTCGTGGGTTCGAGCCCCACATTGGGCTCTCTGCTGACAGCTCACTCAGAGCCTGGAGACTGCTTCGGATTCTATGTCTCCCTCTCTCTACCCTTCCACTACTTGTGCTCGGTCTCTGTCTCTCAAAAATAAACAAACATTAAAAAAAAATAGGGGCACCTGGGTGGCTCAGTCGGTTAAGCGTCCGACTTTGGCTCAGGTCATGATCTCGCGGTCCGTGAGTTCAAGCCCCGCGTCGGGCTCTGTGCTGACAGCTCAGAGCCTGGAGCCTGTTTCAGATTCTGTGTCTCCCTCTCTCTCTGACCCTCCCCCATTCATGCTCTGTCTCTCTCTGTCTCAAAAATAAATAAATGTTAAAAAAAAAATTTTAAAAAAAAGAAAGAAAAATATTTGCTGCCTCCAGAAAGTACAGGGGCCTTGGCTCAATTCATGGTGCCATGCTGAGAGTTCTGTTCACAACACTCGAGTCAGTTTCTCAAGCAAGTGTGATTGGTGTTATCACCCTCAACTGTATGTGTCCTAGGATGAACCTAGACTCCCAGTTCAGGAACAATCCAGACGGGAGATTAAATTAAAAGAAATAATTTGGGAATTTCAGACTTGTATCCTCCAAGAAGCCTGTTAGAACAGAGTTCTAGGATTAGAGGGAGGACCCTGTTGTCTCTTCATATCTCTACCGTTAGCATGAGAGGTTCCAGCCACTAATGCTTATCCATGCCCTGGTCTTCCTGGCCTCTTAGACCCTTCGGCATCCTGAGCTCAAACTGGGCATTCCAGCAGTCACGGAGCACCAATGGCTGGGCAAACCCTTGCACACTGTCAACAGATTCCCAGGTCTTGATAATGATAAACAACCAGTTTCCTCCATTTTTTGGTCCTAGATCCTAAAAGAAGCAGAGGAGTCAGAGGTGATTGCCTATTTAGCGATCACTGTCCTAATTATACATCCCTGCGTTCATGCAATATGTCACCATCTTTTATAAAAAGTGTGTCCACAAACATTTTCTTGGTGGTTCTTCACAAAAATTCACAAATATATGGAGCGGATATTGGTATCTCTGCATTATGAATAAGGACACCAGAGCGCAGGCTCAGACCCAGGAAATTTGACAACAGCCTCAGAGCTCTTTCAGCTCTGCTGCAACTGCCTCTCACACTTCAGAAATCTTTAATTTATCTACAGGTAACTTAGTACACCGTGGCTTATGCTTAGTAAAGATGTGATTTTAAACTGCATTTTCTCTGGTGAAACGTGGCTGCCCTGGGCTTCCTAGCCGCCCCCCCCCCCCCCCCCCCCCGCCACACACACACCCTTAGTATGTGCTCAGGGGATAGAAGCAAATTCATTATAGCAGTATCCTAAGCAAAACATAACCAAAAGGTAAAGACTTGAGAAAAAAAAACAACCATACAGTACATGAGAGCTCATCCAACATTTATATTGGCAGCCTGTGCAGAAGAGATGAGATTCCTTCCACAAGAATATATACCTCCAACCTCTCCCCCCACCTCCGCCCAGTATTTGGGCACAGAACAATTCAGCCATTGATCACACACTGAGAAACTTGTTTTTTTGTACGAAGTGCTAAGGTATAATAGTGAATGTGACATCGTTCCTGAAGTCAAAGATCTATAGTCTAATAATCAGGAACTTGGGGTAGAGTAAGGGAAGAGCTTTCATACTAGGGACAAGCCCAGGGACCAGAGGCACAGACAGAACGATCCTATATAAGCCTTTGGAGGTCAAGGAAGAACTGGCCCAGCAAGTCACATCTGAGACAGAAAAGACAAGTAGTGGGGCACTTGGGTGGCTTAGTAGGTTAAGCATCCAATTTCAGCTCAGATCATGATCTCACAGTTCGTGAGTTCAAGTCTCACATTGGGCTCTGTGCTGACAGTTCAGATCCTGGAGCCTGCTTTGGATTCTGTGTCTCCCTCTCTCTTTCTGCCCCTCCTTGGCTCACGCTCTGTCTCTCTCTCAAAAATAATGATGAAGAAGAAGGAGGAGAAGAAGGAGGAGAAGAAGGAGGAGAAGAAGGAGGAGGAGGAGGAGGAGGAGGAGGAGAAGGAGAAGAGGAGGAGGAGGAGGAGGAGGAGGAGGAGGAGGAGGAGGAAGGGGAGGAGGAGGAGGAGGAGGAGGAGGAAGGGGAGGAGGAGGAGGAGGAAGGGGGGAGGAGGAGGAGGAAGGGGGGAGGAGGAGGAGGAAGGGGGGAGGAGGAGGAGGAAGGGGGGAGGAGGAGGAGGAAGGGGGGAGGAGGAGGAGGAAGGGGGGAGGAGGAGGAGGAAGGGGGGAGGAGGAGGAGGAAGGGGGGAGGAGGAGGAGGAAGGGGGGAGGAGGAGGAGGAAGGGGGGAGGAGGAGGAGGAAGGGGGGAGGAGGAGGAGGAAGGGGGGGAGGAGGAGGAAGGGGAGGAAGGAGAGGAAGGAGAGGAAGAGGAGGAGGAGGGGGAGGAGACGACTATGACAAGTAGTATAGTAATGAACATGGCATGAGGAAGGAGGAGTGGGAATCTGAAATGCTCTCAGCCTGGGTAATACCCTGTGGTCCTGGTATTTCTCTCTTGGCTGCACTCCAGCTTTTACCAGCCTGGCTTTTTAATTCCCATTCTACCAAGTAGAAAAGGTATGTTTGGAGAATTTGAGAGGCTTTCCCAAGGTCACAGAGCCAGTAAAGGAGAGATCCAAGAACTAATACCAAGTCTGTATGTCCACCATGGTTTTCGAGAAGAAAGAACGCCAGACTGGAAGTTAGGCAACTGGAATTCTATTCTGTCACCAAATCCCTGTGCAACCTTCCACAGGTCACTGAACAGCTATGCTTCGCTTCCCTTATCTGTAAAATAAGAGGATTTAAACGAGATGACCTCTAAAGTTTCTGAGTTTCAGTCTGATAAGTTTAACTCTCTCTTGTCTCCTGCTCAGATCTGCTCACGTTCAAGAGAGTCCTGAAACACAAAGAGGAACTATGAACAACTAATAATAATAATCAAACAAGTAGAAAGACACTCCTCTCCTAGACATATACAGAAGGGGCAATACACCACGCTATTCCCTAAAGCATAATACCTGTTTAATTTTTGACACAATGAATGTGTCATTTTGGGTGAACCAGTCTTTTGGATTAACAGAAAATTGCAAAACGACTACAATTTGGTAGTATTTCACCTCTGTGACTGGTTGGGGGTGGTGAATGGAGGACCAGATCTATTATAGGATTTCAGTGGCTACATTTCATAAGATTATTTTTTTAAGTCTTGCTAGGTTTTTATTTTCCAGTTATTGTGTAGGCTGTGGGAAAGCCCACACTTTAAGAGTAATGAATAAGGTATTCACATTTCCTTGAATAAAAAAAAAAAAACTCATATACTCATAGAAAGAAATTATTTAAACACGTAAAAATGAAAGAAGGCAGAAAGTGGACTGTTCCAGAATGTTTACGAAGTGCTGAGTTTTCATATTTCCACTAGAGACAATTTGTTAAGGCTAAAATCTTGGTGTGAAATATTTTTTTAGTGATACAAAGCATCCCTAACAGAGTTTTCAATTTAGCTTTTTTTTTTTTCTTTTAACACTGCCTGCTTCACAGAAGTTCGTTTGGGGATGTATCTTGAGATTTAAAAAGGTAAAGTCATTTTTGGGGGGGTGCCTGAGTGGCTCAGTCGGTTAAGCATCCAGCTCTTGATTTCATTTCAGGTCATGATCTCACGGTTCGTAGGTTCAAGCCCCATGTTGGGCTCTGCACTGACGGCAGGGAGCATGTATGGGACGGTCTTTCTCTGAAATAAATAAACATTTATCTCTCTCTCTCCCAAAATAAATAAACATTTTTTAAAATTAAAAAAAAATAAAAGGGTTAAGCCACTTTTTATTTCTATAGCCACTTATACTGGTACCATAGGTGTCAGAACATTTTCATGAATATTACCATTTTTTTACCTCATAATATCATGTGCATTAAATAGTATATTAGTTTCCTCCTGTAACAAATTACCACAAAGTAGGTGGCTTGAAACAATGAAAGTTTATACCCTCCTAGTTCTGGAGGCTAGAAAACCAAAATCAAGATGTCGGCAGGGCTGTGCTCTGAGACTCTGGGCAGAACCCCTCCCTGTGTGTTCATAGTCTCAAGGGTGGCCTTCAAACCTTGCTGTTTCTGGGCTCATAAACAGATCACTTCGATCTCTGCCTTCGTGGTCACATTCACGTGGCCTTCTCTGCATCTGTATGTCCAAATGTCACTGTTAAACAGAATTCAGTCAAACTGAATTAGCGCCCACCCTAATGGCCTCATCTTAACTTGATTACATCTCCAAAGACCCTACTTCCAAATAACATCACATTCACAGTTCCATAGATTAAGGCTTCAACATATCTTTTTGGGGGTTACAATATAACCCATAATACATTGTCTTCGTACGGTTTTTATTTCGGTTTCGTAGCTAAGGAAACTAAGGCATGGAGAACCCAAGTGGCTTCTCGGAGGTCACATGGTATATAGCAGAATAGACACCAGACCCCATCTTTAAACAGTTAAACCCAGGCTTGTGCTAGCAAAGGGGTATTAGGGTTTTCAGTCATAATTTTCCTGGAATCAGGACTTACCTGACTCATTCATCTAGACAGCTGTCTTGCTGCACGTCCAAATTGCCTGAGTCTCTTGAAGGATGCTTGGGTATGTGCTAGCTTATTACTTATCAAAATCAAATCCAATCACCTTAGGGTGTAATTGTACCTCATTAGATAACTTTGATAGGGAAAGTAGTTTCCTTTCTGAAATATATTTCAGTGTCTGCTTTCAGCTAACTTAGGTACAGAAATAATAGGCCATTCTTTAACTGCCTCAATCCATAACCCCGAACATTCTTTGGCTGCTGTGAACAGTACTGGAATACACCTGGAAAATTCTGTGGTAAATGGGACAAGCCGGAACTGTTCTCTTAAGGGTGTATGCCAAGAAATACTTCATTTGGGGTCATGGGATAAAAGGAACAAAATTAAAACAGAGATTCCTCAAGTGCCAGCGTGGGTGTCCCAAGGAAACCGAGCCACTGCCCGCTTCTCAACCCTCCGTCCTACTTGTCAACTGTGTCCCCCAGCTAGACAACAGGCTCCTTTTCACAGGCATCCTGCTCCATGTCGAGTGGCATTCTTATACCGCAGTGTTGGTCCAGCTGTGGAAAGAGGCTGTGGGCCAGGGTGGGTACAAGACATTAATTAAACCATCCCTTGGCCTCTCCTAACTCACACGGTTGTTTTTTAATAAGAGTCTATTTGTGGGGCGCCTGGGTGGCTCAGTGGGTTGGGTGGCCAACTTTGGCTCAAGTCATGATCTCACAGTTCATGGGTTCGAGCCCCACATTGGGCTCTGTGCTGACAGCTCAGATCCTGGAGCTTGCTTCATATTCTGTGTCTCTCTCTCTCTGACCCTCCCCCACTTGCTCTCCCTCTCTCTCTCAAAAATAAATAAAAAATTTAATTTTTTTTTTAAAAAATGAATCTATTTGTGGGGAATTCCCTTGGATCTCCTTTGCATGACCAACTGCCTGTTGGTTGAATGAACGAATGAATGAATGAATGATTTTTGATTGTATGGAGGTTCCCTGGGATCAATGAAGGACCTACTGGTTCAGAGGACCTATAAGGCACTAATGGTAAAGGTAAGTAAAGATAATGAACAATTCAAACTCTTCATTGTGATAAATAGCCTTTGTTTCATTCAGCCCTCCTGTCTCGAGTATTTACTACATATTTACTACATACCAGGCACCATTAGGGGTATTAGGGTTTTTAGTAATGCAGGGATCAGTGCATCAGGGATGCAGTGCTGAATGAAGGAGACAAAGGCCTTCAATTCATCATGGTAGACACTTTCCATTCCAAAGAAATATTGTAATGGCCCATATGCAAGGAGGGCGAGCTACAAAGGAGACTTAACTGGGAACTAGACAACCTGGCTCGGTCCATCTGTGTATCTTCTGCTCCCTGGAGCTCAGGTAACTTGTTTGCCAAGTGAGAGCAAGGGATAAATAACCTTTAAGACTTCCTCCGTTTTCCTCCTTCTCATTAGCGATGCTTCCGCCCCACCCCCGCTTGCCAGACCCAACAAACTAGTGTAAAGACCTGCAGCTGACCTTAAAGCTTTCTCCAGAATGTAGAAATTACAGGACAGATGCATCCGTCAGAGATAAAAGTTCCAGAATCAACACACACAGAAGCACAACACAGGTACAGAGAGTCTCCTTCTTGAGGAGAAACAGCAAACACCAGACTAGTAATTCTTGACCACTGTAACAATATTAGCTGAGATACTAGCATTGCTTAGAAATAACAGCAATTCATAAATATTTGTTACATAAATGAATGACCCTTCCAACACTAAAATGCCATGATATTATGGCACTGCGTGAGGTAGCCTTTCAAAGGCAAGGTTTCTTAAACAAAAAATCTCTCTCTCATCTGAAATTTGGTTACTTGTTACCTCGTGAAATACAAGATCACACTGTTTTGTTATTTGCTAGAATTCCGCAAGGAAATGTGTCAATCTTTTTCATCGCTAGAACCTTAGATTTAGGGCAGCGTCTGGCACCCAGAAAGTATTGGCAGAATGAATGAATTAATGACAACTAATGAAAAAACTGTCATTCATCAACAACATCCCGAAGGCAGCTTGGTCCAACCCAAGGAGGCATTACGATGTTCTCTTCCAGAAGGCCCAAACATTTTAAAATAATTGTAAATATATACCTAAATGAATATTTTAACTGATTTTGTCACATGCCTCACTCTTCCTTTCCTTTTTCCCTTTCCCTCTTACCTGCCCAGTGAAGGATCCTGTGTCCCCGTACCTTCCCAACACAGTCTGCGGGTCCCTTTTACAGCACCTGCACAGCGAGCCTGGGAGCCCAGGCAAAGTCACAGGCAACCTGCCTCCATTGTCTGGGCCATGTGCTTAGAGAGTTCCCAGTCCTTAATTCCTTGCTTACCAGTACAAGACCTATACATTAAAAACACCGGTTTGGGGGTGCCTGGGTGGCTCAGTCAGTTAAACATCCAACTCTTGATTTCAGCTCAGATCATGATATGGTTCGTGCGTTCAAGCCCTCCATTGGGCTCCAGTGCAGAGTCTGCTTGAAATTCTCTCTCTTGCCCTCTTTCTGCCCTTCTCCTCTCCTCTTGTCTCCTCCCCTTCCCTCCCATCCTCTCCTCTCCTCTCCCCTCCTCTCCTCTCCTCTCCTCTCACCTCTCTCAAAATAAATAAACAAACCTAGGAAAAAACCCACTGGTTTTAAACCCTTCCTGCACCCATAAAATAACAAGGTAGAAAAATAAACAGAATGATGCTAGATCCATAAAGGATTTGGGAAAATACTATTTAAATAGTGAGGAATTAATCTGTAGTCAAAAGTCTAAGAATATGCTTGTAATGGGTTCAAAAGCATATATTTTTTTCAGGGTACTTTCTTGTTTCCATAGGGGTCCCATCATGTTCTGCAATGCCCCTCTCCTAGTTTGAAGGCCCCATTATACATCTTACACATCACAGGATGTGGAATCCAGAGAAAGTTCCATTTAAAAATCCGACACCTGGTCATTGTAGAAATCTTCAAGGCATCCATTTACAGTTAAGCAGCACTTACTATTTCCTGGACAGCCTGCTCTGTAACTATCAAGATGAAAAGACTAATTTTTAAGGCTTAAAAATCCGTGGTTAAAAGTGAGACCTCATTGGTTATATTGTTTCTACAGATTCAAGTCACCAGGAGTGGAGAGTTCTTCAGTTCTTCTCCTTTAGGAGCATCTGTCTTGATACAAGTCTAACCCAATTACAGATGGAAATTCCCCAGCTTGCCTGCCTGAACTTAAATCTAGTTGACCACCAGAACAAATAAAAAAGATGTGGCCATCTGTCACACTAACAACTAGATGTGTAACATTTTTCCCCTAGCGGAGAAACATCAAGAAAGTGAAGACTGAACTTGATTTCAGATAAAGAAAAGGGGGGGAACAAGTATAACTGAACAAAATAATTGCAAAGGCAAAGCATTTAAAGGACTTGGTTATTTATCCTCAATCTTCCATTGTGCTTCTTTCTTCTAGTACGGACCTTTACAGGATGACCTTCAGTCGTGGCTACTGGGTTGTGAGTTATTTTATCAAGAAATTAGGCTCCCACTCAAAATAATGCTGTTTAGAGTATCTGACACAGAGCTCTGTTGCAAGAAGACAATATTCCATATATGTTTTTGGTTAGAAGACTGAGGCTGTTTTCTTGCTGAAGGAGGAATAGACACAATGGAAAACCACACTGTCTTCTATTATTTAAACTTTTCAGCTAAAAAAGAACTACTCATTCTTTGTGTTACATGGTGGAAACCACTTAGGTTCGGGGATGATATAGACCAAGATTAAAATCCCAGCCTCTTGGTTATTTTTCTGTAGCCATGAATTCAATTCTTAATTCCCACCTGTTAAATGGAAAAGGTGTACCTGCCTTCCTGAGTTGCAATGATTAATTGGGAATGGATCATAATATAAAGCACCTACCACAGAAGTGTGTGGCTTAGGGATGATGCTGGATAAAGAGAATCTATAGTTTTCGTATTTTGGGTTCCAAATGGCATAACTAGCAACATATAGTGGATAGTGGCTCATTCCAGTTAAGTGAAGAAGGAAATTTTTAAGAAGTACCATTGCCCAAAGATCAGATCAACTGAATTGCTTATTATGAGGTGGTGACTTCCCCATCATCAGGAGCCTTCAAGCAAAACCTAAATGCCCTTTTATCAGGCACGATGAATAGGGAATTAGTATGAGGTTTACATCTAGACCCCTTTAAATGCTGCCTCTACAATGCCTCGAAGTTCCTGACAGATTCTGAATTAATGAACACAATTTTTCTGATTAATTTTGAAAAGCAAAGATAATGATGTTAGAGGAGAGGAAATTTGTCATGAGACACTGAGTTTGACTTAAATAGTAACTTTACAAGTCCAAATAATTAGTATTCAGATTCATGATAATTTTTTTTTCTCCAGCAACAGACTTAAAAAAAAATAGAAAGGTCTAAATGTTCCCCAGCCTCTGGCTTCCAGTTGTCTGTTAAAATAGCTGTCACTGTTCTACTTCATCGTTTTCTCTCTAGTTGAGAAGCAGACATGACAAAGGTAGTTAAGCAAGAGCTGTTGATTAGCCCTAGGAAAACATCCATTTGCTTCTAATTCATCAGGATATGCCCTAGGAGTTCTGTTCTGTTCTCTTCCCTCTCTCTCTCTCTCCCTCCCTCACTCCCTCAGCTTCTCAGTTGGCTGAAGTTCTCTCTCTCCCATCTCCCTCCTCTATCCAGAAAGAGAAAAAAAAAAATCTCTCCTTGCCTCATAAACAGTTTCCGTCTCTTGTCTGAAGACCACCATACTTGCCCTACAGAAAATCACCCACCCTAAAGAGGACTTATCAAGGCAATTTCCCAGCAAGGATACTCTGTCACCAAATGGAATGATCCTCACCCCTTTTGCCAAAAAAGGTCTTTGTTTTCATTTCACTGCAATGCATGTCCTATTAACTGCATGATCCTTGAGAAGAGTGAAACCTGGGAAGAGGAGGAGAGACACAGATCCTTAGGGTTTTCATGCAGTGGCCTTAGGATGCTTTCTGAAATCCCTGAAAATGTATGTAAAATTCCATGAGGGTCCACTTTGCTGGATGAGATTCCATGGCTTCATCAGACTCTTAATTCTGCATGTGATACCAAAAAGTGTAAGAATCAATGTCTCACAGAGGAAAGTTTTGCAAATAATAAGAGTCTAGTATGTGTGTTATATAAAGAACTTCTTGCAAGGCAACTATAAAAAGATAAATGAGCCAATTGAAAATGGGGAAAAGATTTGAATAGACATTCCTCTACAGGAGATACCCAAATATGCAGTAAACACATGTCAAGGTGACCAACATCATTAGGTAGTAGGGAATAGCAAAATCAAAACCACAAAGAGGTATGACTTTGCATCCACTGAGATGGGCATGACCCAATGGATGGACAATAACAAGTGTTGGTGTGGATATCGAAAAATGGGAAGCTGGTTCCTTATGACCAACACGATATTTACTACAAGATGGTGACACAATTGGAATCTGATGAATTACCAGTTTTATAGAATGGGCAGCTAAGAGCACTCTCACAGCATTGAAGCTAGATAAGGAATCAATGAGAAAATCTTAAATTTGGCATCACTGACACATGGTGAAATCTGGAGACTGTGTTTCAAAACTGCCAATCTTCTCCAATCTCATATGAACTAATGATACCTTCCCTCCTATTGTTGTCATGAAAATTAATGAAATTGTACCTGTCCCACAATTTGAGTCTTTGCCTGAAGTGTTTCCTGTGACTTTAAGGTGACACTCATATGCTTTTTTATTTACCAAATAAAATATTAACTTAAAAATGTGTTTGGCTATGTTGCTAAAAATATTGGTCCATTCCAATAAAATTGTGGCACCATGGACAGAAAGCTCATTTGAAAGCCAAGTGACCCCGTGTTTCGATTTTCCACTGCTACATAGCAAGCTAACCTAAACTTTAGTGGTTTAAAATAACTATTCCATTTTGCTCATGATTTTGGAGGTCAGGGGTTTGGAAAGGGCTTGGCTGAGAGTTTTGGTCTCTAATCCATGTGTCATCAGCTGGGGTGACCAAAATCAGAAGGTTCGCTTCTGGGTGGGGATGGCTTATTACTAATTAATGTGACTAACATCTCAGTGCTCCTTGGCTGTGCATTTGTCTTCTCTCTTCTCTTCTCTCTTCTCTCTTCTTTTCTTCTCTCTCTCTCTCTCTCTCTCTGAAGCGTCTCATCATCCAGGGACTCTCCATGTGCCTTGGGCTTCTCACAGCACGAGAGGCTCAAAGAATTCACACTTCTGCATGATGCTGGCTTCCAAGAGGGAAAAGTAGAAGCTGCCAGTCAAGATCTATACCCAGAACTGGCACACCATCACTTGTGCTATACCCTGTTGGTCAAAGCAGCCATACAGCCTGCCCAGATTTGGTAGAGAAGCAGGCTCTATCTCTTGGTGGACGACAGGCAAGGTCACATTGCAGAACAGCATAGAGGAGAGGAGAGATTTTTTGCAGTTGTCTTTGAAAAATACAATCTGTTATGTCCAGCTTCTCACCCTGGCAGAATCGCCATCAACATTTTATTAATGCACCCAAGGCACTCCAACTACCTGCAGTTAGTCTTTTAGAAAATACAGGAACTGGGCTTGGGTTCTACTTAGGGTCCTTTAGCTACAAAGAACAGAGATTTATTCAAGTTATCTTAAGAATAGAATTCTCGTAGGACAACACAGCAGATTGCCACTAAAACAGGCAACTCTCGGACACCAGCTCTGCCCCCTGGCCTCTTGGAATGCTGGACTGTGTGGTTTTCTTCTCTCAGGCACATGGTGTTCTTAGAAACCGATTTACTCATCATCCTAACCCTCCCTCAAGGTCCACACCCCATATAGTCTACCAGTTTTAACCCCCCAGTTAAACTATTACCTTCTTTCTTAGTTCCATATTAAATTCCACAGAAAATCAATTACTGGGCCCACCCCCCCCCCCATGCCTTCTAGTCCTTCACATCTTTTTACTGGAGGCAACCACATAAGCCTCTTGCTACTCCAAGGATTGGCTGCCTTTTTCTAAGTTATATCCTTTATCTAATCAGCAGTGGTCATTAGGGGATGGGGAGGTTGGTACTGAATATAAAGATGATATTACCTGGTGTGTACGCGTGTGTGCACACATGTGCACACACACACACACACACACACACACACACACACACACACACAAATGGCCATCTAGAAGGCATGGTGATCCATGAGTAACACAACTAAATAATTTCCAAAGTCATTCCAGCTCCAAGTGCGTATGGATTCTGTAAAGGTAATTTCCATTAGCTTGTGCAGTAACACAATAGCCTCCTCGTTTCACAATGCCTCACAGAGTGTTCTAAAAAAAGGATCTCCTGAGCGGCTTCCATTCCCCAGAGAGAAGAAAGAGCGCTCCAGGGACCAGGCCTAATTTCCTATAGCCATTCTATTATCCCAGCTGTATCTATGGTTTCTATTAGCCCTTCTGTGCTATTGATCAGCCTGGTCACAATGAAAGAGCTTTATTGAATTCCAAGTAATGGAAACTCATTACACGGCCTAGATAATTAATTACCAATTCTTTCCTTTTAGCGAAATTGAAACTGGCTGTGGAGAGCGAGCTGAGTGAGCCCAGTAACACAGCCTGTTTGAAGCTTTATTTAATGCGGATGAGGAAGCACACTCTACACTGGCCTTGGAGATGTGTTTGATGTACGGCAGACCCTTGAAATAACCCAAGTGCTTTCCTTTAAAATCAACCAGATTCTTTTCAAACAGAATCCATTGAAAGGAGGAGGCACTTAAACTACAAAAAGTAAAAAACCAAAACAAAAATATAAATCATACAAGGACATAAATGTAAGGCATCATTTCATTGGTATCTTTAAAGCAGGTCATTGGTGATTTCTCAAACCCCTGAGTAAGTCAGAGGTGGGAAGGGGATTCTCACATCTTTGATCTTGTTTTGCCCCATGTGACAGCTAGGCACATTGCCAATGTAATTTTCAAATACTGGGCTGCCAAGCAGACGTTAATACGTAACATACATAGAAAACTGTTCATGTCATCACTGGGTTGGACTGAAGACTGAGGATGACGATTCCCAATAATAGCTGCCATTTTTTAAAAGATAATTAAAAATAAATTAAAAATTAAAAAAATTTTAAATAGCTGGCATTGATCGAAGGTCTATCACATGTCAGGCACTGTGCTAGAACTTTTACATATATTATGCCATTTAATTTTTGCAATTCTGCCATCTAGGTTATATTACTGTCTATTTTGAAGGTGGGCATAACAAAGTTCAATCAAGCTGCCCCAAATCAAAGGGCAAAAGTTGCATAAATCCAAACTGAAGTCTGCCTAAGTAGGATAAAGGCTACTTAATCCATGATGCCATGCTACCTTCCCCAGAATTATTATAACACAAGCCATTTCAAAAATCATTTATAAAAAAAAAAAAACAGAGAAAAACTTGTACAAAGATCAAAGTGCAACATGGAATAGACAATTATGCCAGAAGTTAGAAGCCTGAGGGGAAACATTTCTTCTATCACCGTCATATCCCTCCTGATGGAGACTACAGGTGGCAATAGGGAATATAATGTTAATTTCTGCTTTTGCAAAACCTAGCTGTGAGATGTTTGAAGCCTGGATGACGAGGATAAAAGCATAGAGATGACAGGTCTCCGAAGTCTTATTCAATCCTCTGTGCTATAAGAGGTGGAGATGTGGGTAGCTCCAATTATGCCGGATGGACTCGAAATCAATTCTTTCTAAAGGGAACACAAGTCAGACTCCAAGAAACATTGAACTGGCCCAGGCGTTCATCATTTTCTGCATCAAACCGTATGGCAACTATGGCATGTTAGATGCGTGCAAACGGCGTGCACTGCCACTGTCCCGTGCACTGGCATGTTTCCACTGCCACCAGTCAAGTTCTCTGCTTGCTCAGAGTCATGAATGTCTGTTCCCAAACCTGCTCACATCAGTTTTACATGTTACAGTGGTTACATGTTTAATTTTTCATGACACAAGCCAGTGAAATGAGGCGTATAAAAAGTAAAAGAGCTGTTGGTTGTGCTGAAGAAGAAAACAAGGTGGAATGCTTTGTAATACATGAATATTGTTTCAAATAGTGCTGTTGAGTTAGATATGAGGCAATTACTAAAGATTAGCATTTATGTAAAAACATACAATTATGCTGCATTTAAATTGCTTCACAGCCACTTCTAAGAACTCACTCTACAGAAAATTAAAATCAAAATTGACTAATAATACGCAGAGTTTACACAAGTAAGATAATTTAGGTTATCTCATCAGTTGACTTGAACTCATTTAAAAACACTTGGCCCTACCTCAAAGCAAATACTTCCTTTCAATTTAAAATAAAGGCCTTACATGAAACATGTTTTCTATCCCCACAATGACCATATATATTTTCTTCAATTAATTAACCAGTTATCCACCCAGCTTGTCTGGGCTAAGAGGATTTCTAAATAGATCACAGATGTTTACCAAAGGTCTCTTCCAAGGAGGCAAAGTAAGGCTTTACATCACATACATTTTCAAAGAAACCCTAACCTCTTATTTAGACATCCGTCCCTTTCCCTAAAGCTCCAGTCCTTCTCGTGGCTGTCTTATATCTAGCAAACCTTCAGTACTCCTCATTCCTTAGCCATCTGGCTGTCATTGGTTTTCTACCTCCTATCATCTGTCTCTCACCTTTTCTCATAGAGACGAACCGAGGCTCTTCAGCTTTCTCCAGGTCTGCATCACCACTCATTTCCTGCTCAGTTTAAGAAAGGCCCAGAAGGCCCCCCAAAAAATGAAAACAAGGATTCTTCATTTAAAAATAAAGTAAAAGAGGGCGCCTGGGAGACTCCACCCATTAAGTGTCCAACTCTTGACTTTGGCCCAGGTCACGATCTCATGGTATGATGATGCAGTGAGAAAATTAAAATACTCTGTGGGGGAAGAATAGATAGCATTTTGGAAGGATGAATTCAGTGGTAGGAAGATGGGGACAGGGAGGCACTGACATGGAAACTTCTTAGTTGGGATATGTTCACCAGTGGTTACAGTGGCATGGGCCAGAACAGTTCTTGAAGGATTTGATATAGTTCCTGACATAAGCAGAATTATGGAGGAAAGGAATATCTTCAAGAGGGGGCAAGGGGAGCTTTGTATATGTTTTCCAGGTTATATAGGGTGAATTTGAGGCCTGAAGTGAGGATGTGATAAAGCAAGCCAAGTAGCTACTGGGGTATCTGCAAGAATATTCTAAGCAAAAGCAATTCCAAAGTGCAAATTTCCTGAGGCTCGGTATGTCTGGGGAATAGCAAGGAGGCCTGGATAGCAGTAGGTAAAATCAGAGAATGGGGATAGCATAGAACTTTTGGGCCACAATTAGGCCACTTTTACTCCGATATAATCAAGAAGAATTTAGGGGCACCTGGGTGGCTCAGTTAGTTGGGCATCTGACTTTGGCTCAAGTCATGAGCTCATGGCTTGTGAGTTCAAGCCCCGCGTTGGGCTCTGTGCTGACAGCTCAGAGCCTGGAGCCTGCTTCGGATTCTATATCTCCCTCTCTCTCTGCTCCTCCCCCAATCATGCTCTGACTCACTCACTCTCTCTATCTCTCTCAAAAATAAACATTAAAGAAAATTTTAAGAAGCCTTTCAAGAGCTGTAAGACAGATCAATTGTCCATGTAAAACTGAGTATTATGGAAGTGAATAGATGTGACATGTGTTTTTCCATTATTCAAATGCTTATTATGTGCAAAGTAAGAACTAGCAAAATGCAGGTGGGGCCCAGGTATTTTCAGATAAAAGTCCCATTTATGCAAATGAAAGACAAAAGCTTGGTCTTAGGTATCTACCGACTGATGAAATTGTACGGGTAACAAGTGAACTTAAATTTTAAGAAAGTGCTATCAAAAGAACCTCAATAATGTCACATATAAGCATAAAGATGTCATCTTCCTGGACCTTAGCTTCCTAATCTTACAAACTGAGGGATTTAAATGGCCCTTCACAGCACTGAAATTTGGGATTTGTTGTTAATATTTGATGGCCTGGGACTTATGTCTGAAATTAGAAGAATAAGTTCAAGTGTCAAAAATCTGAAATGAAGAAGAAGAAGCAATAATTGTATATTAGGAAGGCACACACATACTTGCATTTAAATTTACCATTTGAGCAATTCCTTGAGAACACAGAAGGGAAGAACTGATATGTCACATTGTTATGAGACATTTCCATATCCAACCCAGAAAAATAGAGACTGTAAGATAATGTTTCCATAATAGAAATAACGAAGCTGGCACAGAAGCAAAATAAAGAATCAGTGGAGAACTTCCACTCTCAGGGTATAGAAGGAATGTGCCTCAACATAATAAAGGCTATATTTGACAAGCCCATAGCTAAAGTCATACTCAGTCATGAAAGCCTGAAAGATTCTCCTCTAAGATTGGGAACAAGACAAGGATGCCCATTCTTACCACTTCTTTTCAACACAGTCCTAGAAGTGCTAGCCAGAGTAATCAGGCAAGAAAAAACAAAAGGCATCCACATGGGAAAGGAAGAGGCAAAACTGCTTCGTTTGCATATGAAATGATCTTATGTAGAGAATACCCTAAAAAAACTGTTAGAACTGGCAAATTCAAAAATATTGCCAAGTACAAAATCAATATATAAAATTCAGTTACGTTTCTGTACACTATCAATGAAATGTCGGAGAAAGAAATAAAAAGCCAATCCCGTTTAGAATAGCATTAAAGACAATAAAATACTTAGAAATAAACTTAACCGAGGAAGTAGAAGATGTATACACTGAAAACTATAAGATATTAATGAAGGCAATGAAAAAAGATGCAGATAGAGGCATGCCTCATTCTTTTGCACTTCATGTTATTGTGCTTTGCAGCTACTTCATTTTTCATAAATTAAAGGTTTGTCGCAACCGTGCATCGAGCAGGTCTATTAGCACCATTTTTCTAACAGGGTTTCCTCGCTTCATGTCTCTGCATCACATTTTGATAATTCTCACAGAATTTCAAACTTTTTCATTATTATTACATTTATCATGGTGATCTGTGATTTTGATGTTACCATTGTAATTGCTTTAGGGTAGCACAAACTGTGCTGAAACTGGTAACTTGATAAATGTGTGTGTTCTGAGTGTCCCACCAACTGACCATTCCCCCATCTCTCCCTCTCCCTTGGAGCCTCCCTATTCCCTGAAATACAAAAATATTGAAATGAAGCCAATGAGTAACCCTACAATGGCCTCTAATGTTCAAGTGGTAGGAAGAGTTGCACTTCTGTCACTGTACATCAAAAGCCAGAAATGATTAAGCTCAATGAGGAAGGCATGGTGAAAGCCAAGACAGGCTGAAGGCTGGGCTTCTTGCACCAAACAGCCAAGTTATGATTGCAGAGCAAAAGTTCTTAAAGGAAACGAAAAGTGCTGCTCTAGTGAACACACGAATGATAAGAAAGGGAAACAGCCTCATTATAGATATGGAGAAAGTCTGAGTGGTCTGGATAGAAGATCACATCAGCCCAATATTCCCTTAAGCCAAAGCCTAATTCAGAACAAGGCCCTGACTCTCTTCACATCTATGAAAGCTGAGAGAGGTAAGCAAGCTGCAGAAGGAACGTTCAAAGCCAGCAGAGGTTGGTCCATGAGGTTTAAGAAAGAAGCCGTCTCCATGACATCAAAGTGCAAGGTGAAGCAGCCAGTGCTGATGTGGAAGCTGCTGCAAATTACCCAGAAGATCTAGCTAAAGCAGTTGATGAAGGTGGCTACACTAAACGATAGATTGTCAATGTAGGTGTAACATCCTCGTGTTGGAAGATGTCATCTAGGACTTTCAGAACTACAAAGGAGAAATCAATGCCTGGCTTTAAAGCTTCAAAGCACAGGTTGGCTTACTTGTTAGGGGCTAATGCAGCTGGTGGCTTTCCATTGAAGCCGATGTTCATTTACCATTCTGAAAATCCTAGAGCCCTTAGGAACGATGTTAAATCTACTCTGCCTATGCTCTATATATAGAACATCAAAGCCTGGGTGATTCCTCTGATGGATCTGGGCAAAGTCGACTGAAATCCTTCTAGAAAGGATTGATCCTTCTAGATGCCATTAAGAACATTAGTGCTTCATGGGAAGAGGTCAAAATACCAACATTCACAAGAGTTTGGAAGAAGTGGATTCCAGCTCTCTTGGATGACTTTGAGGGGTTCAGGATTTCTGGGGAGAAAGTAACTGAAGATGTGGTGGAAACAGCAACAGAACTAGAGTTAGAAGTGGAGCCTGAAGATAGGTCTGAATGGCTACCGTCTCATGATCAAACTTGAACAGATGAGTAGTCACTTCTTCTGGACGAGCAAAGAAAATGGTTTCTTGGGATGGAACCTACTCCTGGTGACGATGCAGTGAAGACTCTTGAAATGACAACAAAGGATTTAGAATATTACATAAACTCAGTTGATAATGTGGTAGGGATTGAGAAGATTGACTCCAATTTTTGAAAGAAATTCTACTGTGGGTAAAATGCCATCAAACAGCATCACATACTACAGAAAAATCAATTAGTGAAAGAGTCAATCAGTGCACAAACTTCATTGTTCTCTTAAGAAATTGCCACAGCCACCCCCACCTCCAGCAACCCCATCCTGATCAGTCAGCACCCATCAGCATTAAGACAAGGCCCTCCGCCAGCAAAAAGATTATGACTCACTGTAAACTCAGGTGATGGTTAGCATTTAATGTTACTTAATTAAGGTACATACATTGTTTTTTAGACAATGCTATCATATACTTAATAGTATATACTATAGTAAATACTGTATACTACAGTATAGTAGGAACATATTTTATATGCACTTGGAAAACAAAACTATCCCTTTGACTTCCTTGATTTTGGTATTTGCTTTATCAAAGTAGTCTGGCACTGAACTGAACTATCTGAGGTATACCTGTGAAAGGAAAGATATCTTGTGTTCATAAATCAGAAGAGTTAATATTAAAATGTCCATGCTACGCAAGTAATCTACAAATTCCATGTAATCTCTATGAAAATTCCGTGAAATTTTTCACAGAAATAGAATAAAAGAATCCCAAATTTGTATGAACTACAAAGACCACAAATAGTTAAAGCAATTTTGAGCAAAAAGTACATAGCTGGAGGCACGATACTTCCTGATTTGAAACTATACTGCTAAGATACAGTAATGAAAATAGTATGGTGTTGGCATAAAAACAGACACATAGATCAATAGAACAGAATAGAGAAACTGGAAATAAAACCACACATATATGGTCAACTAATTTTCAGTAAAAGTACCAAGAATACACTGGGTAAAGGACAGTCCCTGCAACAAATAATGTTGGGAAACTGGATATCCACATGGAAGAGACTGAAGCTGGGTCTCTTATCTTTTTCCACAAAAATCAGCTCAAAATTCAGTAAAGCCTTACATGGAAGCCTTTAAACCATTAAAATCTCAGAAGAAAACATAAGGAAAGAATCCCTCTCCATTGGTTTTGGCAATAATTTCTTTTAATCCAACACCAAAGGCACAGGCAATAAAAACAAAAGTGAACAAGTGGGAATACATCAAACCAAAAAATTTCTGCAAAGTAAAGGAAACAATCAACCAAATGAAAAGGCCGTCTATGGAGTGGGAGGAAACACGTGCAAATCATGTATCTGATAAGGAGTTAATATCCAACACATATAAAGAACTCTTGCAACTCAATAGAAAAAAATAAATGAAAACCCAGTTAAAAATAGGAAAAGGAACTGAACAGACATTTCTCCAAAGGAGACATACAAATGGGCACCAGGTATATAAAAATACGCTCAACATCAGTAAGCATCAGGCAAAAACAAATCAAAATCTCAGTGAGATATCACCTCCCACCTGTGAGGAAAGCCATTATTAAAAAGTCAGAAGATATCAAATATTGATAAGGATGTGGAGAAAAGGGAGCACTTCCTTGTGCAGTGTCAGTGGGAATGGGTGTAGCCACTACAGAAAAAAATATGGAAGATCCTCAAAAACTTGAAAATAGAATTACCATGTGATCCAGCCATCCGACTTCCAGGTATACATCCAAAGGAGATAAAATCACCACCTTGAAGAGATATCTGCACCCCCATGTTCATTGCAGCCTTATTCAAAATCACCAAGATATGGAAACAACCTAAATGCCCACTGATGTATGAATGGATAATGAAGATGTGATATTCAGCCTTAAAAAAGAAGAAAATTGTTTGTGACAACATGGATGAAGCCGGAGGACATTGTGTTAAGTGCAATAAGCCAGAAACAGAAGACAAATATTGCATGATCTCACTGATACATGGAATCAAAAAAGAAAAAAAAAAGCCAAACACATTAGTAATGGAGAGAATAGTTGTTATCACAGGCTGGGGTGGGGTGTGGGGAAAAAGGGGAGATTGAAAAACTTTTTCAAGGAAAAGTGAAAGGCTAGTTGCCAGAGGCTGAGTCGCGAGACTATTTTTTACTAGGAACAGAGTCTCAGTTTTACAAGATGAAAGGCATTGTGGAAATGCATGGTAGTGATGACTGCATATCGACGTGAATGTACTTAGTATCATCGAACTGTGCCCTTAAAATGGCTAATATAGTTTTAGGTGGATGTGTATGTTACCACAACAACAACAACAAATTAAAAAGTGTCATATAAATACAAAAAATAAATTCTAATTATTAAGAAGAGAAAAAAATTAAATATCCTGAATTCCACTATCATCTTTTAAATTTTTTTCAGGTTTGGTTTTTTTTAGAGTGAGAAACAGAGCGTGAGTGAGGGAGGGGCAGAGAGAGAGGGAGACCGAGAATCTAAAGCAGGCTCCAGGCTCCGAGCTGTCAGCACAAAGCCCGATGCAGGGCTCAAACCCATGAGCTGTGAGATCATGACCTGAGCTGAAGTCGGATGCCTAACCCACTGAGCCACCCAAATGCCTCTCCACTACCACCTTATAGACACTCAGACAAACTTGGGTTCTTTGCCACTTAGTAGCAATGTGACCTTGAATAATATACCAGTTACTCTTACTATTAGCACTATCCTATAATATCAACTCTTTTTATATGTTTTCATACCTTGTCCACACATCAATTCCTTTATTTTACGAACTACAAATTACAAACCAGAGTAGCTACATAATTTTCCCTACGTTACTTTGTCTAATTCTTAGTCCAGAAATCTTTCTTCTCTCTCATGCTTAATATAAAGTTAATATAAAGTTCTTTACATGGAGATAATGGCTGGACCAAAATAGATTACTTATTAGTTATAAGAAGCAGACCAATTCAATCAGCGGAGCTCCAGAAAGGCTAAGAAGTTGGAGCCATCTGTTGCCCCGGCAGAGAAAGAACTTAAGACAGGGAATTGTATGAAAGTCTGTGAAGGACAACTGGAGATTGTTCTCACTCAATACAGGAGGCAAAAGATTCTACCCCACACTGCCGGAGAGCTATGATCTGAAGAACATGAGGCAGAGAACCCTGGTTTCTGCAACATCGGCACAGAAAAATCTGTGAATGAGACATGAGCCTGAAAACAAAGCCAGACACACAAAAGAGTGAACTCTGGATGATTCTACTTATATGAACTTTAAGAACAGGAAATACCAATCTAGAAGAACACTTAGAATACTCAGGGACAGCAGAATCATTCCTAGGCAAAAGGCATAAGGAAACTCTTGCAAGAGAGAAACATCTAACCCCTTAATCTGGGTAATAGTCAAATGGATGCATGCCTAAGTGAAAAGTTGTGGAGATCTGCATACTTTACTGAATGTTCAGCATTTTTTTAAATTTTATTTTTATTTTTTACATTTTATTTATTTTTGATAGACAGAGACAGAGCACAAGTGGGGGAGGGGCAGCAAGTAAGGGGGACAGAATCCGAAGCGCGCTCTAGGCTCTGAGCTGTCAGCACAGAACCCGACGCTGGCCTCAAACTCACGAACCGCAAGATCATGACCTGAGCTGAAGTCGGACGCTTAACCGACTGAGCCACCCAGGTGCCCCGAATGTTCAGCATTTTTTCAAAAATTACCAGTGGTCTGCTAGCATCAAATCTAAGCTTTTCAGAGTCAGTAGAGTTTTCACAAAAACCTAAGAAAAAAGTCGCAATATATACTTGATTCCCTTGTCTTGCTTCTGCTATTCACCCAGAATACTTGCGTCTCAGCTTTTCACAATTGGGTAAATTTCATCCTGAGCTTCTTATTAAGTCAGCAACCCTTGCTATTCCAGAACTGTCTTTAAAAATTTGTAAAATTGGCCCATCTTCGTTCTTTGGTCTTAACTATCCTCTGTAACGATATTGGGATTTACATGTTTGGAAAGAAACGTATAACACATTGTACACATTCCTTAATAAGCCAGTCAGCACAAAGGTCCCTGTCACGACTCAGCCCCCTCTCAAGATAGTTATCCTTTTGACTTCCGTCACCATAAGTTACTTTTGCCTGATACTGAACTTCACAGAAATGGGAACCACACAGTCCATACCATTTGGTGCCTGGCTTCCTTCATGCAAGTTAAGGGTTTTGAAAAAGCGTGCTTTGACATCCCCAGGCAGACGGGCTTAACTCTATGAAACAGAAAACAGAGGGGAATCAGAATCTGTAATGAGGTCTGCCCCCCGTTACACAAAAGATCCTAGAGCACCTGCTCCAGTTGCCAATGATGGAGACAAGTTTCCGTCACTAAACGAATTTGTCGTCCCTAGTAATCCATTCTTGTTTCAGGCCCTCCCAAGGTTACTGGGCAATGTTTTAACTGCTAAAACATATACAAATCTGAAAATCCTTAGCCTTTACATTTTTCTTTCTTTTTCCCCTTTATAAAATAACTTAAAAATAGCTTGATCTTAAAGGTATTTTTGTGTTTGTCTCAGATTTCTAAAACATTGCACAATAACTTCGGTGGTGTCTAATTTTAAGGCATAAAAACATATCTACTATCTCTCATGTTTTTCCAGATGAGTGCTTTATTGTTAAAGTTTTGCAGATGTAAAACTATTTCATTGTTCCTGTTATATTTTGATATTTATTTTATGATGCCCTTCCTTGAAAACAGAATGAACTTCTTAAATTCACAATTTTAAAAGAACATTTTGTGGTTAAAAATCCGGCCCGTGTGTATTTATAACATAATTTGTTTTCCCTTCAAAAACCACAACATACTTGTAAAGGTTATCAAATATTTTGAATATTTTCACAACCGTCAGTATATTATAGTCTTTTCTCCCCTCAGTGTCACATTACTCAGTGTTCTATTTCCATTGTATAATCATTGTAAGTAGGTTTTGGGGGATGAAAATGATAACTTCGATAGGATTTCAAAAATGAACATACCACAAGAGCCAACTGGCAATGTTTCCAAGCCTACTGGGCCATTCTGCCGTTTGCTATCTCCTTTCCGAAATGGGACAATTTTAGGTTATAGGGACTAAGCTTGGTGTTGCCCAACCACTGACTCCATTGCTGCCAAGTGAGTGACAATAATTGCAATGTGAATGTGGCTCACAGAGGGTGTGAATTATTCTGACCGATTCAGGCCACATCAGTGATCCAAGTGAAGGATGGAAAATCTCCTGGTGAGAAAAAAAGTATATGTCTACCTCTACTTGGACAACATTTCAAGACGCCCTAAGACCAGAGAATTTATTTGACTCATCTGAATGTAGAACAAGAAAGAAGGCCAGTAGTGTTTCCTTTATTATTAATGTATGAGATACTACTACAGTCAGTTTTGAATTCCTACTTTAACTACTCTTGGTCTTGAGATTGTTTTGTTCCTTAGTTTTACCGAAATACCCTAAGGAGGATTAAACTTTGCTTGGATGAATTCCAATTATCATAAAACTTGAACAAAGCCAACTTATGAATATTTAGTCTTCTCCTCATGTTCAAAAACATCCAAATAAAGACGATAATATAAAGAAATGGCCCCTAACAGGCATGGTTATCAACTCTAAAGAAATGTCAGTGTCTATGAATTTGAGATATGAAATGTATTTAATATTTAAAAGACTCTTTAACAAGGTATGAACTTTCCTCTTCAATTAATTATTGATTCAGGCACTCCTCTCCCTTTCATTTAAAACTTTCAAGCAAAGTGTCTCAAGCATTTGGGTTGGGCACTAGAGGAGAAGGCATTCATTGACTTGAGTTTTTTGGAGGTGTGATCAGGAAGGAGTTTTAACGATGTGAAGAAAAACAAAAAGCCCTGCACAAATACCTTCCATTTACTCCTACATTTGATGTTGCTGGTGCCATCAGACAAACACTAAATAACAACAAGCAAATTCTGTTGAAATGTTTAGCTAAATGGAACCAAAACAGTCACAGTTGACAATTTCATAAATACATTAATTAGAAGTGTCTCCAAATAGTATGTGATTTTGAATTATTAACATAAAACACTGCATTATAAATGACTGCAAATTGCATGCCTAGTGTTCTCCATGCTTAATTTATTATGCCGTAGGAAAATTTGCAAATTACTTCACTGTTTTATACTTAATGGCTAGTTTTATGTGTTTATTAGTACTTTAAGATAAAATTAAATCACAGTGTACATACGTGATATGTGATAGGAGATACTCAAAGTTGGGTCAAAAAACAGCTAATCTCACTTTCATTATGGGTACTTTGCATTCACAGCGGTTTACTGTTAAGATTCCACTTGAGCTCCTGGCTACCAGGCTCTGTCTCAGGGCTCACTCCTTCCTTTCCCCAGGGACGCAGTCTATCCATAATCGTGCATGATTTTTCTAAACTGTGCAAAGTATCGCTTTTTGTCAGTGCATACTTCCTGGTGTCATATTTAGAAACAGAGCTTAAACTCTCTAAGTAGAAAGAGGTGGCCAAGCTTAACCTCGATGAGTGTTGTCACTCACACTCCGAGAAAAAATTCTGAATATTGACCTTTATTTGAAAGGAGTGGTCCGTGTGAAATGTTTCAAATATTATCGTTTACCTACACAGATACATTTGGACTTTCCCTCTTTCTTATGATTTTGCCTTTAGTTCACCATTATATTGCTATTTTACCTAAATACTTCTAGAAGGTGATTTTTCACTTTGTTTCTTTTTGGAGGTGAAAAGCCCCTATACTAAACAGAACTTAAGAGCTGTGAGTCCCAGCCTGAATGGAGTAAGCCTCATCCAGATATTTGAGAAGGTAACATAGCACGAATTTTTAAATTACATTCAAAAATGGGTTACTTTTATCTGAAGTGTAGGCGCCTAACAAGGGGAACCTCCCTGGGTTCTTCCCTTCCTGCTCTAGGAATACCAAGGTACGCGTACTTCCCATGAAGAGTGCTACTATGGTTCAAAAGGCATGCACCACACCACACTTTTCTACTCGTTTTCATCCTCCATCTGTGTTGCTAGAACCAAAATTGAACCACTCTCCTCTCTTTATTTTTGGATGAGAATTATAACTGGTGGTATTATTCAGCTTTTAGTTAGGGGAATAGAAGAGGCCCTTAGGCCTTGTCTAGCATAAGCCATATGTTCCAGTTCAACTCACTGGTGTTCTGAGGTAGAGACTCATGCGTAGACCTGGCCAACAATGAAATGGCTTTCTCTGATGTTGAGTTCCAGGCAATAGATTATTCATTCTAACAATGTTACCAGTATTGGACAGGGATTTTAAAATAATTCTGGGGGTGCCTGGGTGGCTCTGTCAGTTGGGCATCCGACCTCAGCTCAGGTCATATCATCATGGGTCGTGGGTCCGAGCCCCACATCGGGCTCTGTGCTGACAGCTCAGGGCCTGGAGCCTGCTTCAGATTCTGTGTCTCCCTTTATCTTGGCCCCTGCCCCGCTCACGCTCTGTCTCTCTCGCTCTCAAAAATTAAAATTTTTTTTAAATAATTCTGATTACTATATTAAAAGATATGGAGGGAGTGGGAAATGTTCATAAACAGATGAGAAATTTAAAATCAACATAAAAATACTAGACATCAAAGAGTAGTTAGAAGATGAAGAATCTTTTGGATAGGCTAATCAACAGGCTGGATGTAACTGAGGCAAAAATGAGTGAACTTGGAGAAAGGTCAATAGAAATTACCCAAATTGAGACACAGAGGTGTGAAAAAAATAAAACAGGGCATCCAAGAGCTACTATACGTGTAAGTGGGTTTTCAGAAGGTAAAAACAGAGAGCAGGCAAAAGAAATATTTGACACGGTGATGGCCAAGGATTTTCCAGAATTAAATTAGGGAGAACATTTTTTAAATTCAGAATCCACACATGCACTGTATATAGAAATAGATAATACTGATTCAGATGTAGATCTACAATGACTGAGAGTATCCTTCAAGCTCTTAAAACAGAGACAGAGACTTTTGAGACAACTAAAATAGAGTGAATTTATTTATAGCTGATATGTACAATGAAACATTCAGAGATGTCAGGGCACCTGGGTGGCTCAGTCAGTTAAGCATCCAGCTCTTGATTTCAGCTCAGGTCATGATCTCAGAGTTCATGAGATCGAGCCCCACGTCAGGCTCTGTACTGACAGTTTGGAGTCTGCTTGGGATTCTCTCTCTCCTCTCTCTCTGCCCCTCCCCTTCACTCCCCGCCCTAAATATATAAATAAACAAACAAACAAATTTAAAAAAAAAAGAAAGAAACATTCAGGGACCTTGTTCAAGCAGTAGGAATTCAATACCAGATGGAAATGTAGACCTACCCAAATAACCAAAGAGAGCCAAGCCATATGTGGTAAAAATGGAAAGTAAATAGGAGACTTCTTTCTTACTGTTAATGTTTTTAATAAATACTTGCTCACCAAAAGTATAAAGAGTAACAATGTATTGTGAAGTTAATAATATAGAGAGAAGTAAAATGTATGACAAAAATAACACAATCAATGGAGGGGAGGTGTGCAATTAGAACAGTCTTATGCTCTGAAGCAGTATTATTTCAAGGAACACTATGTAAGTTAAAAATGTACATCATAGGGGCGCCTGGGTGGCTCAGTCGGTTAAGCATCCGACTTCAGCTCAGGTCATGATCTCGCGGTCCGTGAGTTCGAGCCCCTGTGCTGACTGCTCAGAGCCTGGAGCCTGTTTCAGATTCTGTGTCTCCCTCTCTCTCTCTGACCCTCCCCCGTTCATGCTCTGTCTCTCTCTGTCTCAAAAATAAATAAATGTTAAAAAAAAAAAAAGATGTACATCATAAATGATAGAGTAACCCCACCCCAAAATGGATAGAAGTAATAAGCTGGTAGTAAAAACAAATGAAACTGAAAGTACTGAGTTAATCCAAAATGAGAAGGAAAATGGGGAAAGAGGAAGTAAAAGCATATAACATAAAGAAAAGGTAAATCACATATATAGAACACCTTAATGACTCCATCAAAAACTGAACTGACCAATGAATTTAGTAAAATTGCAGGATACAAAATCAATATACTAAA
Source organism: Panthera tigris (assembly GCF_018350195.1). Taxonomy (NCBI): domain Eukaryota; kingdom Metazoa; phylum Chordata; class Mammalia; order Carnivora; family Felidae; genus Panthera; species Panthera tigris. The sequence goes on from NC_056664.1 coordinate 10,591,202, forward strand.
GTATGTTGTCTTTCTTTACACTAATAAAGGGGAACTATACTATCAGAAAGGGAAATTAAGAAAGCAATCCCGTATATAGCTCAATGAACAGAATAAAATGCCTAGGAATAAATTTAACCAAGGAGGTGAAGGAATTGCATAGGAAAAACTACAAGGCATTAATGAAAGAAATTGAAGACACAAATAAATGGAAAGCCTAGTTTGTGTTCATGGATTAGAAAAACAAACATTGTTAAAATGTCTGTACAACCCAAAGCACTAGACAGATTCAGTGTAATCCTTCTCAAAATCCCAGGGGTATCTTTTAGAGAAATAGAACAAACAATTGAAAGATTTGTATACAATCACAAATGACCCCAATGGCCAAAGCAATCTCAAGAAAGAACACAGCTGGAGGAATCACACTTCCTAATTTTAAACTACTTTACAGAGGCTATAGTAATTAAAACAGCATAGTATTGGCATAAAAACAGACACATAGGTCAATGGAGCAGAATAGGCAGTCCAAAAATAAATCTATGCTTATATTTATAACAGTGAAGCCAAGAGTATACAACTGGGAAAGGACAGTCTCTTCAATAAATGGAGCTGGGAAAACTGGACAGCCACAGGCAAAAGAATGAAGTTGGACAACTATCTTACGCCGTACAAAGAAACTAACTCAGAATGGATCAAAGGCTTAAATGTAAGACCTGAAATTGTAAAATTGCTAGAAGAAAACAGGTGGTAAGTTCCTTGACATAGGAATTGGTAAAGATTTTTGGAATCTTGACACTAAAAGCAAAAATAAACAAGTGGTACTACACCAAACTAAGAAGCTTCCAGACAGCAAAGGAAACTGACAACAAAATGAAAAGCAACCTACTGAATGGGAGAAAATAATTGCATGTTGTAAGTCTGATAAGTAGCTAATATATAAAATCTAGAAAGAAATTATACAACACAATGGCAAAAAAAAAAAAATATGATTAGAGAAATGGGCAGATCTGAGCAGACATTTTTCCAAAGAAGACATGTAGATGGCAAACATGAAAAGATGTTCAACATCACTAATCATCCGAGACCTGCAAATCAAAACCACAATGAGGTATCACTCACACCTGTCAGAGTGACCAAGCTCAAAAAGACAAGAAATAACAAGTGTTGGCAAGCATGTGAAGAAAAAGGAACCCTTGTGCACTGTTGGTGGGAATGTAAATTGAGGCAAGCACTATGGAAAACAGTATAAAGTTTCCTCAGAAAATAAAAAAAGTAGGACTACTGTATGATCCAGCAATTCCACTTCTGGTTATTTATCCAAAGAAATGAAAACACTAATTCAAAAAGATACGCACACCCTCATGTTCACTACAGCATTATTTACAATAGCCAAGTACGGAATATTATTCAGCCATAAAAAATGAAATCTTGCCATTTGTGACAACATGGATTGACCTCTCGAGAGGAAGAGAGAGAGAGAGAGGGAGAGCGAGAGGGAGAGATAGCACATGATAAAAGCCAGAGACAGACAAATATGATCACTTTCATGTAGAATCTAAACATACAAATGAAAAGCCAAGTTCATAAATACAGAGAACAGACTGGTGATTAAGAGGCAGAAGGTAGGGTTTAAGAGAAATAGGTAAACTCTGTTTTGTTTCAGTTTAAATAAACTGAATAACCTTTTAAGCCTTAATCTACAGAAAGAACAGTACCAAAATCACAGCCTCAGGGCAATGATCACATCCACTGAAAGTATGGGAGGGAAAAAGAAAGGGAGAAGGTCGTACTCTACTCCTGGGGAAGGGGCAAGGATAAATGCTAGGTTCAACGTTATGTCTACAAGAGCGGCAAGAATACCTGTGGTGTGCAGGGCCATGGTACCTGTGTAAGACTGAGATTTCATCAGAACCTTACAGAACTCACCCCTAACCAGCCCCCGTCAACACACTGACAGGCTCTGAGTGAAAATGATCGTGGAATACATCTTTAGAACTGCGTAGGACAAATTCTCTCTGGGGAGCAGAACAAAGGTAAAACACAAAGCTAAGCAAAGAATAAACATGAAGTAAACCATCTAGCAAACTAGCCTACATGCAAAACAAGGTATGGCTGAGGAATTTAAAGTCTGCTGTTCACTGAGGGTAACCAGAACAACAACAAACTTCAATCCCCACTCACCTCCTTACTAGATCAACACAAACTCCCAAACCAAAGTCCTAGCAGAAGTAAAGGTGGGCCCATACTCGTACTCTTCAATAAGAATAGAAAAAACCATTTGACTCAATACAACGTATAAAGCCAGCTTTTAACAAAATATCACAAAGGACACAAAAAGCAAGAAAAACAGTCATCAGTGTCAGACATAGATGTGACACAGACGTTAAAAATATCTCATAGGAAACATAAAAGAACATGTAAGTTAATATGGAAAGGGCCTAATGAAAAAAGGCAGACAATGTGCGAGACTAGATTGTGACTGCACTGAAGAGACGGAAACTGAAGAGAAAGAATCCAGTAGAAATTCTAGAAATCAAAAACACAATACCAGTGATGAAGAATATCTTCACAAGTCCCATTAGTGGAAGCAACACAACTAGGAAAGAACCCATGAATTTGAAAAATGCAAAGAGAAACACATAGAGGAGTTCAAAAAAGTTGAAAATCCATAAAAAATAAAACAAAAACAAAAAGCAGAACAGAGCATCCAAGAGCTGTGGGACAGTATCAAATAATCTAACACATGCATAGTTGGAATCCCAAAAGGAGATGAGAGAGAGAGAACAGCTGAAGAAATATTTTAAGAAATAATGGCTGAGAATATTGCAAATTTAATGACAACCCCCAAACTACAAATCAGCTCAGAGAAAAACAAGCTGAATAAATACCAAAAATAAAACACACTTAGACATATCATATTGAAAATGCTGAAAACCAAAGAAAAAGAGAAAATGATGAAGGATGGTCATAGAAAAAAACCACATTATCTATAGAGGAACAAGGATCAGAATCATAGCCAATTTCTCATCATAAACCATGCATGCAAGAAAGAATGGAGTGACATCTTTAAGATGTAAAAGAAAAACATGTTCTGTACTCAGGAAACATACATTTCCATCATAAAAGAGGAACAAAGACTTTCTCAGACAGACAAATCACCAGCAGATCTGCTATAGAAGAAATATTAAAGGAAGTTCCTCACGAAGGAATACGGTATAAATCAGAAGGTTTGGTCTACACAAATAAATGAACTTTGGAAATGGGACATGTCATTACGAAATCTCACAGCACCAAAGAAGAGATTCTTAAAAATTCCAAGGAGACAGGGATAATTAGGTACATAAAAATTCAGAATCGGCACCTGGGTGGCTCAATCAGTTAAGCGTCTGACTCTTGATTTCAGCTTAGGTCATGATCTCACGGTTCACAAGTTCGAGCCCCAAACTGGGCTTTGTGCTGACAGCACACAGAGCCTGCTTGGGATTCTCTCTCTCTTCTCTCTCTGCTCCTCCTCCTGCTCACACACATGCCATCTCTCTCTCTCTCTCTCTCAAAATAAATAAATAAACTTAATTTTTTAAAATTCAGAATCATAAGGCATCATCATATCTCCATCAGCAAAAATGGGTACTGGAAGTCAGTACAGTAAGTCTTACAAAGAGGGAAAATTATTTTCAACCTAGGAATCTATATCCAGAAAAACACTCACCAGTTAAATGGAATAAAGACGTTTTTCACTGTCTCTTGAAAAGTTGCTTTGGATATATTTCTAAAACTTTGTGAGAAAAACAAGGTAGGCAATGATGGGATCACACAAACAGTGTACTACCAAGAGGGTAGCCAATACAGTTTCAGATAATACCCATTCAGATCTTAAAAAGCAGTCAATTGAGACAGGAATGGAGAGATTTCTAGACTTAAAATAAAGACAGAATAAGAGTTCGGAAGAATCTGAGAAAAATTAATTGGACAAACTGTTTAACAAAATGGAGAGTCATTTTTTTTATAAATTAGGAATTGAGAAATTCTCATCGAAACAACGCTGAGCCTATAACAAAGAAAAGATAACCCTACAACACTATTTGGAATAGAAGGGAAATGATCTGACTTAATGTTTTGAAGAGGGATTACTTGAGCCACTGTATCAAAAACAGACAGAATGGAAAAGAATGAGAGACCAACTGAGTCTGGCAAGCTGTTGACACATGGTCAGCTTGTGGGACAGGATTTGTTTGTTGATTAACTGTGAAGTGTGAGAGAGAGAAAAGTGAGTTATCGCTTCAAGATTTTCAACCTGAGACAATGGAAGTTTGCTGTTTCCTTTGACCAAAAAAAAAGGAAGAGCAGGTAGGGGCAAGGGAAAATATTTCATTCTGAACATGTAAATTTGAGATGGTTATTAAACGCCCAAGTATGGACACGGTGAGCTACCTGTTAGATACCTAAATGGATTTAATAGTTGGATATATGAATTTAAACCTCGGGGAAGAAATCAGGTTACTCATATGAATTTGGATCCCAACAACCTATAGCTGCAATTTAAAATCATGAGCTGAAGGGGATCACTTGGGAAACCTGTGTAGCTGGAAAACATTGAGCCTTGGAACATTCCACATTACAGAGATGAGCTAGATTAGGAAGACAGGTGGAAAAATAAAATGCTTCCAAGAAGAAATGGCCAACTGTGTTTAAAACTAAATGAGTGAAGTTAGAAGAACTAACAAAAGACCACTGCATTTAGCAAACAGAGGTCAGTTGTGATCTTCACAAGAGCTATTCTGCAGTGAGTAGGACTGAAAGGCCGGGGAAGGCTCAAGAGAACATGGAGAAAACGGAAGGAAAGAAAGTAGACAAGTAGAATATATAACTTTCTTGTAACATCTTTATTGACATATAGTTCAAATGCCATATAGTTCACCCCTTTAAACTATAAAAACCAGGGCGCCTGGGTGGCTGGGTTAAGCATCTGACTCTTAGTTTTGGCTCAGGTTTCATGAGTTTGGTCTCACAGTTTCATGAAATCGAGCCCCACGCCAGGCTCTGTGCTGGCAGTGTGGATCCTGCTTGAGATTCTCTCTCTCTCCTTCTCTCTCTGCCCCTTCCCCACTCACACTGTCTCTGTCTCTCTCAAAATAAATAACACTCAAATAAAATACGTGAAGTGCAAAACTCAATGGTTTTTATTATATCTTCACGTGTAACTATTTCCACAAGTTTTGTCCTGAGATAAATAGAGAGTTAGTCGAAAGGTAAATTGAAAAAGGGAGCGTGTTAGGTGTGATCTCTGTAGGAGATGACAGTATATATGTATACTGACGAAAGGATCCAGAAGAAAAGACCTATGATGCAGGACCCAGAGGTGACAATGAATTATTGGCAGGATGTCCTAAAATAGGAAAAGACTGGTTGTGAGCAGGACACAAGTGGAGAGGCTGACTTTATTTTTTTTTTTTTTTTAAACATTTATTTATTATTGAGAGACAGAGCATGGGCAGGGGAGGGACAGAGAGAGAGGGAGACACAGAATCCCAAGCAGGCTCCAGGCTGTGAGCTGTCAGCACAGAGCCCAACACGGGGCTCGAACTCACAGACTGTGAGATCATGACCTGAGCCGAAGTCAGACGCTTAACCGACGAAACCACCCAAGCGCCTCGGAGAGGCTGGCTTTGGATACGAGCACAGGTAGTTCCTTCCTAGTCACAGGACAGACAGAGGTAAGATGGTACATGAGGGGGTCAGAGCCTTTGACAGTTGTCTTACCACTGCTTATAACTTCTCAGTGAGATTGAAAACAAGGTCATCTCCTGGGAGTGAGCATGGGGGAGGAGATATTGGAGTAAGGGCAAGAAAGAAAAAAGTGGCTAAGGGGATAAACATATGAATAAACCATAGGAATACAATACAAATCATGGGCAACAGAAAAGAGATCTTTGAGTGCAGTGGTCATGGAAATAAAGTAAGACCGGTCAACTTAGTTGCACATTTTCCCTCAGATACAGAGCAGGCGAAGAGGGAGATGTAACCAGAAATGAGGCTTTGCCATGTGGGGAAGATAATGGTAAGAGAGGAGAAAATGATGAAGGGGAGTTGCTATAATGATCGGCTTGGGGATCTAAACTAGCTACGTAAGGGATTGTGGCCATGAGGGGTAAGTGGAGGTGAAAAGATACTGAAGTCCAAAACTCTTTAGGTCTGAAGAGGGAAGTAGAAATCAGAGCACTCCATGGAGTCGACACTCCTCTATAGTCGACCCACAGAACAAAATGTGAATGGCAAAAAGCTTGATTATGTTCCAGCAAAGTGACAGCTGGATAAATCTTACAGGTGGTAGGAAGGATAGAAGGTGGAAAGGCAGCAAAATATACTAATAGACATCAGGATACAAAACAAAGAGTCAAGGGGCACTGCCTATAGTTGATGGACGAATACATAGAAACATGTCTGAGAGGACTAAACGAAAACCAGCGTTTGTCCTGAAGAACACAAATAATAATATACAAGAGTATGTTGCTTTTGATGAAAAGTTCACCTGTGCTATTTGAATTTTAGCCAGGTGAAGACATGACCCTGATTTAAAAAAACAAAACAAAACATAGACCTAAAAATTCACAGTCTCATATATTAACAGATCTAATGATTCCACTGAACTTTGCTGTAAGTATATAGAAAATAGCACATATGTTTTTGGATGTTTGAAAAATTGCTGTTTTATCTTGCAACTAAGAGAAAATAGGCTGGACCCATAACATTATTTCTCTAGTATTATTAAGAAATCCAAAGTCAAAGAGTCTTCATATTCAGTTTCTAATTTCACTTCTAACTCATAAGGTAGAGGGAAAGGTTTTGTTAAAAAAAAAAACTAAGAAATTTTTTTAACAGATTTTACTCATAAACATTTTGATGAGTTCAGTGGAAAACAAACCAATATAGTTTGAAAAAAAAATGTGGTTTGCGGGGGTAAAGTGCTAGAAAAACACATCTTGCTTTCTCTTATTGCAAAATATTTGAAAATGAATTTGTGACTTTGTTGAATGTGCAGAGCAAATAGACTCTCCACCTCCAGCTTCTGGCTTGTTTTCTATATGCCCTGAATTCGGGGAAGAACACGAGAATTATTGGCATATGGAGTATATGGCTGTTGTCATGTCACAGGTTCACCAAATCTCTTTCAAGAAAAATCTGATTGATATTATTTAAATTTTTTACTTTAAAAGTTTCACACATGTACAAAACTAGAGAGAAAAATATGATGAATCCCTTGTACACATCACCAGGCTTCAGCAATTATCAATTGATGGATTTACTCCAACATAAACCTCAAACCTTTTCTTTAAAGTAAACCTCAAATGATATATTATTCCACCTTGAAATATTTCAGTGTGCATCGCTAAGCACGAGGAATGGGATTGTTTTTCTTAATCACATATTATCATATGTAAAAATTAATAAGAATTCCTTAATGTCATCAAACAACCAGTTAGTATTCATGTTTTCCCAGCCCTCATAGTTATTCTTTTTTTTTCTTTTCCGTTTTTTCAGTTTTTCTTTTTCTTTTTTCTTAATTTTTTTTTAATGTTTATTCATTTTTGAGAGAAAGAGAGAGAGTGCGCAGGGGAGGGGCAGAGAGAGGGAGACACAGAATACGAAGCAGGCTCCAGGCTCTGAGCTGTCAGCACAGAGCCTGATGCGGGGCTCAAACCCACGAACCAGGAGATCATGACCTGAGCCAAAGTCAGACGCTCAACTAACTGAGCCACCAAGGTGCCCCATGGTCTTTCTTTTTAACAGCATGTCTGAATTGGGATCCAAATGAAGTCCCTATATTATAGTAAGTTGATATGCCTCCTATGCCTTTTTTCATGTAGAGTTTCCCTCTAAATGTTTTTCCCCTTACAATTTTTTGTTGAAGAAATTCAGTAGCTTTGGTGGTGGCATGTCTCACAGTTTTGATTTCACATCCCACCGGTATCATTTAAACATGTGTCTTTCTTTTAAAATGATAGTTGGATTGATTCCAAAACCAGACACAGACCCCACTAAAAGGAGACCTATAGACCAATGTCCCTGATGAACATGGATGCAAAAATCCTCAACAAGATATTAGCCAACTGGATCCAACAATACATTAAAAAAATTATTCACCATGACCAAGTGGGATTTATACCTGGGATGCAGGGCTGGTTCAATATCCACAAAACAATTAACATGATTCATCACATCAGTAAAAGAAAGGACAAAAAACATATGATCCTCTCAGTAGATGCAGAGAAAGCATTTGACAAAATACAACATCCTTTCTTGATAAAAACCCTCAATAAAGTAGGGATAGAAGGAGCATACCTCGAGATCATAAAAGCCATATTTGAACAACCCAACACTAATATCATCCTCAATGGGTAAAAACTGAGAGCTTTCCCCCTAAGGTCAGGAACAAGACAGGGATGTCCACTCTCGCCACTGTTATTCAACATAGTATTGGAAGTCATAGCCTCTGCAATCAGACAACACAGAGAAATAAAAGGCATCCAAATCAGCCAGAAGGAGGTCAAACTTTCACTCTTCACAGATGACATGATACTGTATATGGAAAACCCAAAAGATTCCACCAAAAAACTGCTAGAATTGATTCATGAATTCAGTAAAACTGCAGGATATAAAATCAACGCACAGAAATCAGTTGCATTCCCATACACCAACAATGAAGTGACAGAAAGAGAAATCAAGGAATCGATCCCATTTACAGTTGCACAAAAAAACATAAAATACCTAGGAATAAATCTAACCAAAGAGGTGAAAAATCTATACACTGAAAACTACAGAAAGCTTATGAAATAAATTGAAGAAGACACAAAAAAAATGGAAAAAGATTCCATGCTCCTGGATAGGAAGAACAAATATTGTCAAAATGTCGATACTACCCAAAGCAATCTACATATTCAATGCAATTCCTATCAAAATAACACCAGCATTCCTCACAGAGCTAGAACAAATAATCCTAAAATTGGTATGGAACCAGAAAAGACCCTGAATAGCCAAAGTGATCTTGAAAAAGAAAACCAAAGCAGGAGGCATCACAATCCCAGGCTTCAAGCTTTACTCCAAAGCTGCCATCATCAAGGCAGTATGGTACTGGAACAGAACAGACACTCAGATCAATGGAACAGAATCGAGAACCCAGAAATAGACCCATAAACGTATGGCCAACTAATCTTTGACAACGCAGGAAAGAATATCCAATGGAATAAAGACAGTCTCTTCAGCAAGTGGTGCTGGGAAAACTGGACAGTGACATGCAGAAAAATGAACCTGGACCACTTTCTTACATCATACACAAAAATAAACTCAAAATGGATGAAAGACCTAAATGTAAGACAGGAAGCCATCAAAATCCTTGAGGAGAAAGCAGGCAAAAACCTCTTTGACCTCGGCCTCAGCAACTTCTTACTCAACACATCTCCAGAGGCAAGGTAAACAAAAGCAAAAATGAACTACTGGGACCTCATCAAAATAAAAAGCTTCTGCGCAGCGAAGGAAACAGCAAAACTAAAAGCCACCGATGGAATGGGAGAAGATATTTGCAAAAGATATATTAGATAAAGGGTTAGTATCCAAAATCTATAAAGAACTTATCAAACTCAACACCCAAAAAACAAATAATCCAGTGAAGAAATGGGCAAAAGACATGAATAAACACTTCTCCAAAGAAGACATCCAGATGGCCAACTGACACATGAAAAAATGCCCAACATCACTCATCATCAGGGAAATACAAATCAAAACCACAATGAGATACCACCTCACACCTGTCAGAATGGCGAACATTAACAACTCAGGCAACAACAGATGTTGGTGAGGATGTGGAGAAAGAGGGTCTCTTTTGCATTGCTGGTGGGAATGCAAGCTGGTGCAGCCACTCTGGAAAACAGTATGGAGGTTCCTCAAAAAAACTAAAAATAGAACTACCCTATGACCCAGCAATTACACTACTAGGCATTTATCCATGGGATACAGGTGTGCTGTTTCGAAGGGACACATGCACCCCCATGTTTATAGCAGCACTATCAACAATAGCCAAAGTATGGAAAGAGCCCAAATGTCCATCGATGAATGAATGGATAAAGAAGATGTGGTGTATATGTACAATGGAGTATACTCGGCAATCAAAAAGAATGAAATCTTGCCATTTGCAACTACATGGATGGAACTGGAGGGTATTATGCTAAGTGAAATTAGCCAGTCAGAGAAAGACAAAAATCATATGACTTCACTCATATGAGGACTTTAAGAGACAAAACAGACAAACATAAGGGCAGGGAAACAAAAATAATGTAAAAACAGGGAGAGGGACAAAACTAAAGAGATTCATAAATATGGAGAACAAACTTAGGGTTACTGGAGGGGTTGTGTGGGGGATGGGCTAAATGGGTAAGGAGCACTAAGGAATCTACTCTTGAAATCATTGTTGCACTATATGGTAACTAATTTGGGTGTGGATTTCAAAAATAAAAAATAAAACAAGTTAAAATAAAATAAATTAAATGATAATTGGATCTAGAGGTGGTTTAATCCGATTCAGGATCAAAAACTGTAACAAATCTATTTCATAGGTGGTGCTGTGTACCGCCATCCAGAGAAACATAATGATTGGCTGCCTCTCTTATGATATTTAAGTTCTGATCACCAATTCTTGTGTGTGTGTGTGTGTGTGTGTGTGTATGTGTGTGTGTGTGTGTGTAGGAGGATCCCCACCAACAAGCAATTCTCAGCATACCAGCTGGGTGTCCTACAATTCAACTCAACTCTGACACTACCTACCTGAAAATAGCAGCAGATTCCTCAGGTCAAGGGCTCAATCCCACAGGGACTGCCCCTCCCCCCACCCACCTTAGCCCTCAGTCACAAGACCAGGTAATTAACTGTGTTCTGACCTACCGGCTACAAGTTGGGGGTTCCAACAGACCCCTCTACCTCGGGATGCCAATCTCAAAGTCCAGGTTGTCACCTGTACTTCTGACCATCTACCTGTAAGTTAGAGGTTCCCGTGAGGCCCTCTTCGTGTTTGATCATCTTGCTAGAGTGGCCATGGAACTCAGAAAAACAGTTTACTTAGAGTTACCGGTCTATAAAGTATAAAAGGATAGGATATAATATGTATAAAAGGATGTGATAATATGATAAAGGACACAGATGGAAGAGATGCATAGGGCAGGCCATGTGATCAGAGCAGAGAGTTTCCATGCTCTACCCAGGGCCTCTGCTTTCCCTGCACCTATGCGTGTTCACCAGCCTGGAAGCCCTCGAACCCCATCCTTTTGGGGTTTCATGGAGGCCTCATTACCTAGGCATAATTGATCAAATCATTGACCATTGGCAGTTAACCCAACCTCCAACCCCTCTCTCCCCTCCTGTTCTGGGAAGTTAGAGGGATGGGACTGAAAGTTTCAACCCTCTATGATTGGTGCCTCTGGCATCCAGCCCCCATCCGTAGATGGTTTCCAAAAGTAACCTCTTTAACATAACAAAAGACACCTTTATCACTCTCAACACTTAGGAAATTCCAGGGGTTTTAGGAGCTCTGTGCCAGAAATGGGGAGAAAACCAAATACATATTTCTTGTTAGAAATCACAATATTGGGGCATCTGGTAGCTCAGCAGGTTGAGCGTCTGACTCTTGATTTCAGCTCAGGTCATGATCCCAGGGTTGTAGGATCAAGCCCATGTCAGGCTCCACACTTGGCATGGAGCCTGATTAAGATTCTCTCTCTCTCCCTCTGCCCCTCTCCCCAACCTGCACTCTCTCTCTCTAAAAAAAAGAGAAAGAAAAAAATCACAATATCACAATATTCTAATTCTATCACTTCTCTTCACTTACTAACTAAAATACTTCTATAAAAAGAAATTTGGGGTGCCTGGGTGGCTCAGTCGGTTAAGCGTCCAGCTTCAGCTCAGGTCATGATCTCATGGTTCGTGGGTTCAAGCCCCACATCGGGTTCTGTGCTGACAGCTCAGAGCCTGGAGCCTGCTTCAGATTCTGTGTCTCCCTCTCTCTCTGCCCCTCCCCCACCTTGAGCATTCTCTCTCTCTCCTCTCTCCTCTCTCCTTTCTACTCTCTCTCTCTCAAAAATAAATAAAACATAAAAAAATTTCAAAGAAAAAGAAACTTTCCCTTTATCAGCTATCAATCACTCCGACACTCAATTGTATAGGAAAGGCAGGAAAATTCTTGTTTTGGTTTTCAAAGTTTGAGTAAGCTCCCTGGCTCCTCCAAAGGTGACCAATTAGGTTCCCTCTTGGTATCATTATACACTTATGGATTTAAACATGATCTATATTAAACCCTTTGCAGTTATCCTTACTCAGGTTCAAATGGTCCCATCTTTGGGAGTGGGCAGTGGGAGATTTTTCAAGTCGACTCCAAAGTCTGTTTGACTAAACCCAGCTAGTCTTTGATATCCTTCCTTCCTGCCGTGATGTCTCAGGTTCATCTTACATCTTTTTTTTTTTTTACAAGTTTATTTATTTTTGAGAAAGAGTGAGCACATGAGCAGGGAAGGGGCAGAGAGAGAGGGAGAGAGAGAGAGGATCCCAAGCAGGCTCTGTGCTATCAGCACAGAGTCTGACGCAGGGCTCAATCCCATGAACTGTGACATTATGACCTTAGCAGAAATCAAGAGCCAGACACTGAAGTGACTGAGCCACCCACGTGCCCCATCATCTTACATATTTTCTGACAGAGACCTGAAATCAGTGATTTCATCAAGAAGAATCAGCAACTTTTCATCGTAAATAATCTGGAAAAGCCAGTCTTGACATTAGATGAGTTCGTGGTAACTGGGTTGTTCATTATTTCTAGACCTTTTGATGGCAGAGACAGAAGATCTCTTTTTTTAATTCATTTAACTTTTAATACTGAAAAAATATTGGACTTTTTAAAGGTAGCGAAAATAGTCCATCCGTGTACCTTTCATTCAGTTCCCCCTAATGTTAACATCTGACATAACCACAGCACAATTATTAAAACCAGGAAATTGATACTGACACAACATTTAAGTAATCTATAGACCTCATTAGAATTCTCCATTTTTCCCCAAAAGATCCTTTCCCAGTGCAAAATCCAACCCAAGATACCATGTTGCCTTTAACTGTCATGCCTCCTTCTTCTCCAGTCTGTGATAGTTCATCAGCTTTTGAAGACTCTTTTTTTTTTTTTGGTTTTCTTGTGACCTTAATGCTTTTGAAGAATACTGACCAGATATTTTGTAGAGCTCTCAATCAGTGTTTGTCTGTTTCCTCATGATTATTATATTGACATTATGTGGTTTTGTCAAGGATGCCACAGCTGTGATCCTGTGCCCTTTTTAGTGTACTCTATCAGAAGGTACATGTCAGCATGGCATTATTGGTGATGTTAACTTTAATCACTTGGTGGTCTTTGCCATTGGTCAACTGGAAAATGACCATTTTTCTCTTTGTAGTTAATATATACAAGTAGATACTGAGAAACTGTTCAAATCTCTTTTTTTTCCTCACTGTACTTTCCCCACTAGTTTTAGTGTCCATCGATGATTCTTATCTGCAACAATTGCTTTAATTATGGTGGTATTTACCCAACATTAACTTTCTATTTTTGTCTTTTCTTATACATTTTTCTTGAGAGAGAGAGCATGATAGAGGGAGGGACAGAGTGAAAGGGAAAGGGAGAGGGAAAGCTTGACCTCTTATATAGTTATTAGAATTTTACTGGAAGGAAAATACTACCCTGTATGTCATTTGTCTGCTTATTAATTAATCATTTATTTATATCAGTATGGATTAATGGATAGTTAGGTCCTTGGGTTATAAGCCATTACTATCTTACTTATTTATTGGTCAAACTGGTTCTGGATTTCCCCACTGGGACTGCTACAAGTCAGCCCCTATGTCTTTTCAACATGCCCTCCAAATCTTCTCCATGCTCCCATACTCTCTGGGACCACAGAATATTCCAGGCTCACCTTGCATTTTCCCTGCCGCTGTTAATACAGCGGTTGCTATGTGTCAGGTGCCGATCTGAAAGCTTTGCACGTATTAACTCATTTTAGTCCCTATGGCCACCCCATAAAGGACATATCCCATTACTGAATCCACTTTCAGACGAAGAAACTAAGGCACAGTGAGTGTAAGTAAACTACCCAAGTTTACACACTAGTCAGCAGTACAGCTGGGCAGCAGACACGCTGCAGAATCCATGCTCTTAGTCACCAACCTGAAATTTTCACAGCCAAACATGCATGAACAGACGGTGTACATACATCCTTTCACAAAAGGAAATAGAGACTCTGTCTTTTGATCAATTCACATCATATCAGAAGGAATCTGCGAGATACTTCATCGCTTGTGAGCCTCTCAAGGGTGCCATATTGTCTCTCAGATCTGCTGAACCATTTGGCTTAGCCTTTCTTCATCACCACTCACAGGATTCCTCTGTTTCCTAAATTCCAGTTTTGAGTCTTACATTCATCAGGACTACACCACCCATTCCTCCTCCTTGTTGACTCCAAGCTGACTCCCCATCATTGCTGTGGCTCCCAGCTCATTCCAGCTCTGTAAGTCCACTTCTAGTCATCACCCTTTTGGAGTCTGGCCTCTCCATTCCTTGTCTTCCTCCACACCAGTGACCCTGTCCTCCACCCTATCCAAGCCACACACTATCACTGTACCCTCATCTTGGCCTTAGCAGTAAACGCAAATACTCCTTAAGTCTTTATTCTAACATGACACTATCGAACCACAAACTCCTAACTTATCCGTAACGTACCCCATTCCAACAATTTCAAAACCGCATTGGGACATTCAATCCATTGACTCTACCAGTGTCCTCTCTTCCCTGCTTACTAGATGAAATTCCATAGCCTGCCATTACAAAGCAACTTTTTTGCACACACCCTCAACACCATAACGGCTCTCTCATTTTAAACTATTAGCTTGGCAAACCACAATGCTGATGAAATCCAACTGTTCTCTTATTATGTGCCTAACTTGGCTGAAGCTAACCAAACTGCCATGCTGTCAGGTCTCACAAACCTTAAGCGGGTCCTTCAGGCAGCCAGAATTCACACATTTCCCAAGAGCACTGTCTCCTGTTTTCCTAACCAACTCTTCCCTTCCTTCTCTTTGTTACACCTCCCACACCTCTTCCCTTATCTTTGCTCTCAGCAGACGACCAAACCATCCTCAGGTAATTAAAACATTCACAGGAAACCACCTCACCTTTCAACCTACTAGATCTGCAGTCCACACCCCGCTTTCCTGCTTATCGGTGTTTTCCTCTCTAAAACCAATCCAGTCCCTGGTGCCGTCTCACCTACTCAACCATGCCAGAACTCCAGCAGTTTTCCCATCTTCGTGTTACATTGTTTTTGTTCACTACTGGATAATTCCCACTAGCATATAAAAATTACTGCTGTTTCCTTCACCTAAACTAGTACAAAAAACTATTCTTAGCTCTAACTGCCCCACCAGTTCTTTTCAATAATTGCCCATTCCTCTCTTCTCATTAGCATCTAATCTCCTTCCAAGATTTGTCTAGACCGACCAGAAAAAGAGAAAAGAAACAAAAAAGCACAAGTGAAGATATTAAAAATATAATTGTTCAAACCATAGATATTTTAAAAAATGTTGTAAATAAATTCATAGAGGGGTGCCTGGGTGGCTCAGTCAGTTAAGCGTCTGACTTCGGCCCAGGTCACGATCTCGTGGTTCGTGGGTTTGAGCCCCACATCAGGCTCTGTGCTGACAGCTCAGAGCCTGGAGCCTGTTTCGGATTCTGTATCTTCCTCTCTCTCTCTCTCTCTCTGTCCCTCCCCCACTCACATTCTGTCTCTCTCTCTCTCTCTCTAAAATAAACATTAAATAAACATTACAATAAATAAATTCATAGAGGTAGTGTGAGAATTTAGACGAAGTAGATAATCTCCTAGTAAATATATAGGTTATAAAATGTGATTCAAGAAGAAATGGAAAATCTAAAACAGGTCCTTTAAATGAATTGCATCAGTAATCAAAATCTCTACCCAGTTTCCTCCCCCACAAAAACAATAGCAGGGAAAAATGATTTGGTAAGCCAGTTTTTTGTTTTGTTTTTTGTTTATTTGTATTGAGACAGTGAGTGAGCAGGAGAGAGAGGCAAAAGGAGAGAGAGAGAGAGAGGCAAAAGGAGAGAGAGAGAGAGAGAGGGAATCTTAATCAGGCTCAGTGTGGAGCCCAATGCAGGGCTCAATCCCACGACCTGAGCTGCAATCAAGAGTCAGATGCTCAGCTGAGGGGCCCCGGGCCAGTTTTATATCACCTAAAAGAACATGTAACTTCTGTACTAGCCAACCAAATCACTATATGGAACCAGCATTATCCTGATAACCAAATCTGATGTAGTCAGCAGGAGAAAAAAAAAATCATAAACCATAATAGAAACAGTTTTACCTATAAAGGTTTTAATCCTGAAAAATAAATAGCATATTAGCCTGGGCTTACATGAAGCATAAATGCAGAGACAAAAACTTTGATGTTGTAGTTTATTTTATAAGTGATGGGAGTTATCACAAGTGACGAAGTGGACAAAGAGAAAAAAGAAAAGCCAATAAAGTGAGCATCATGGCGGAATTACTGATCCTCTAAGAACTGAGTGAAATATACATTAGGATCATCCCAGGTAAAGGTGAAGGATCTGGAAGCTTTATCTAACAACTTGTATCCCCACAGGCTTAAAACAGGCTTCTTAGGTTCTGCACGGGGCCCTCAGACAAAGAAGAAAGAAATCTTGAAGTAGCAAGCTCACAGAAAGCTAAAAACCATTTTCACCTGCAGGTGAACTCATGTGCACATAAGGTCATCACCTGCTATCAATAGTGAAAAAATGCTTTCACTCTTTCCTTTTGAAAGAGATATTTTGACTATGATGTCACCTTTGCTTCCAAAGTACTTATTCTGTAGAACTAGTCTTTACAACCCGCACTCGAAGGAAATTTGCATTATCTCCATGCATGGTGAGAAAATATATTCACAATGCCTTTCAACCAGCGAAATGATATTAAAAGTAGGCAGTCAACTATGACTCGATTGTAACATTGAATTTAGCTGAAGAGTGTCTTTATCAAAAATCTCCAAGTTCCTGATGTTCTTGAGTAAATGAACATGGTCAGTCTGATTAGTAAATTGGCTTCAGTTCATCATACATCCTGTAGAAGGTCATACCTCAAAAAATACCTACATAGTATTATTTTGTGGGGGGCTCTGAAAGCGGATAGCACATAGCTTTAAACACAGGAGACCCAATAAATGTTAGATCTTGTTTGCTTGTTTCAGTTGGTTGCAGACTATTTAGAATTCAAAATAGGTAACCATCCCAACCCTTGCCCATGAACCAATGAAACTGAGCCTTCTTAGCAGTAGACATTTCTATAAAGGGAAATGAGGCAAAATTGTTGAGTGGCAAAGAAGAACATGACACCAGCCATCTTTGTCCTCCCAACCCCATGCCAAGGCTCTAAGACAATGGGATTTCACAGTCCAGGTGGCCTCTGCAGATGAATCCCTATCAAAGCTCCATCCAAGAATTGCTAAAGGGTACAAGTTCATTGTAAGGGGCACACCTCACAGCTATGTTCAGATTTCACAGTCTCCCTCCTCTTGCTCTTTTCTATCAAAAATAGGGTCCACCCCTCACTGGTTCATCTTCTCAAAGTTGCTAAGTCAAAGGAGTAGACTTAAGCTCTCCATAGCTTCTTTCCTTCCAAGAGCTCCTATTAGAAGAGGGAGTCTAACTGATGTATTTTGCCAGGCAATAGAAAATTTTGAAACAGCAGAAAAGAAAACACTCATAATCAAATCTTACAGACCAGTCAAAAACTGTCTCTATTAGAGTATGTTCTGAAGCCAAAGTTCAAAGCTCTCTTTTTCTCTCTTCCCAAGATGATCACAACAGTGATCTTATTTTTCTCCATGACCTTCTTCCAGAAGCCAACGATAAATTAAGGTGGTTCTTCCCAAAATTGGATAGAAGGATGGCTACACAGCTGCTTTTTCACAGAGCCCATTTCTTAATCATTAAAGTCATCCAAATATGGGGCTTCCCCGTCTCCAAATATTTTTTGGTGAAAACACTTAAAATCAGAACTATGAATGCGTTGTTAAATAGACTGGAAAATTCACATTAATTGTTAAGATAAAATATTGGACTCTAAAAATATTTTTTCTCTTCTACAGCAGCTGGTATTTGACAACCACTACCAATGCCACCTCCCATCCTGTGCTCGCTTTTCTCTGCCACTGAGAATACCTTCAGATTACTTCGGGAGAGAAGTTTAAGAAGCACCGTTTCTAGTAACATCTTCAGGTAAATGAGGGTATAGGTAATTTCACCTTGTAACCTGAGACATTTGGAAAACATCTAAAACTCTGAAGGCCCCAGAGTTTCCTGAGTGGTTTATCTTTAAGCCTTTGACTGGTCCCAAGTTCCTGAGTGTTAGTGGGCTTGTATTTCCAACTTCTGCACATTGATCTCCAGGAAGAAATTCTTAATTTTTAGCTACTCTACATGTGTATATGCACAGTTTTAAACATGTAACACACACACACACACAAAGAGAGTGAGAATTCTTGAGACAATAGGCCCAACCAAGTAAATGTGGAAATTCAAGAGCTAGGTCCTCCCAAAATACCTCGCTAAAGAGAGTGGTGACTTACAGTGAAAACATGAGGCCTCTACCACTAGGCCCTACAAGCTTTCAGAAAATGTTTTCCCAACATTTTGATGCTTCTCCCCAGCCACTAAGCAACCATGCTCTTCCTGGCTTCACAGAGGCCCTAATGTAGCAGCTCACCAGAACTCCAATAGGTTTTATTTCTTACTCTTCCCCCTAGTTTAAAATTCGTCCATTGGGTGACCCATTCAAGCAAGACACTGCTTTCTCCATTCTGGAAACCACGCATGGTAAGATGTTACCTGCTTTTGTTTTATTTATTTGCTTGTTTTTAAAATCTCAAACTTACTAATCCCGACTGATATTAATTCATATCTGTTTTAGAGTGCCATAACTTTCAAAATGAAAGAAAAGGACATACCTGCTACATGCCACAGGGAGACAAATCAAAATCTCTGCATGATGTTGAAAAGTCAGAGTAGGAATGACAAAAATTTTAAGCTATGCCCACATTCTGCTGGGGCAAAGAGATCTTGAATCTCCGTGGGGTGGAGTAGGCTGGCCCATTCTCCACTTCCACTCCCTACCGAGAAACAGAGGTTGTAATGATTAAAGTTACTGATGAGTGTAATGATGTGAAGGCAGAAAATTAAAGGTTGTGAATGAAGCTCATAAAATACTGAGTATTTCAAACACTGATTTTCTGTCAAATGAGCCTTTTGATATCTCATAATTGCCTGTAAGATACAAATGCCAGGCACTTCATAGTTGCTTAATAAATCTGAGGTGGATTAATCCTATCCATAGTTTCATAGAATTTAAATGCAACAATTACCAATAAACATAAAGGGAAAAATGGCAATGCCTAGTGTATAAAACTGGCAAAGGTGACAGAGTAAGAAACTAAGCCAAAAACTAAAGCCATCTCTTCTGAAAGAATGGTTGAAAATCTTTCTGGCCACCACACAATACAACATGTCACACAACGTGAGACAAGGAAGAAGAAGAGTTTAAACAGAACTGGGTTTAAATGAAATTCATGGATGACTTGTTTTTCCCCCCTATTGTCTGACTGATCAAGAGAGCAGGCTCTGTCCCAGAAAGTAGAGTCCAAAGTTTTCAGAAGATTTAGCAAATCTCAAAGTCTACTGTCTGCTTTTATCAACCACTTTCTCTTGCCCTGGTATCTGGGTGAGTAGCTTGCCCTGGAGCCATAAAGATTAGGTCAAAGAAGGTCAAGTGGGAACACTCTCCTGTTTCTATGAACCTAAAAGAGGTGGACTGTATTAGGGGAATGGGGAGACTTGAGTATAATCCATTTTACATTCTTGATTCAGGTGGGAGTGTCACTGCTTGACATCAGCTATGCCAGGAGGCAAGGCTGGGTTAAGACAGTACATTCCTGCTGGGCGAAGGGCTTGGAGTCCATTAAGGTTTATCAGAAGAATGACTGGCCATCTCCTCCATCATTTCAATTCCACTTGGGCTCTGTACTAAAAAATGATTCATGCAAAGGACACATCACAGCGGCTTCAATTCAATATGAGCTGAGGAGGACAACACAAAGGCATAGAGAGAATCTCATGAGTTGTTTTGTTGTTGTTGTTGTTGTTGTTGTTGTTTCATTTGCTATTGGTGTTTTTGAATGTTTGCTTTCGCTTTGAATTTCAACGCTTACTTATTAAATCAACATTGCCTTAAATCCCAATTGAGATTGTCCCACCATCGTTGAGGCTGGGATTAGGTTTACTGATGGCCTTGCAAGTTCCAGTAAGATCATTATCCTTTTGAAGGAAAAAGGCCAGGTTCATGCATCTGTAACTGTACATGCTTTGGTTTCATGAGTTCCAAAACCCCCACATGTCTTGCTTCCCTACCTAGAGAGTCTCTCTCAAATTCCACTCCTGAAACATCATGTTTTTAAGTTTAATGGAGTGCTCCTTGGAAAAATATAAAACCCCAGTAAGGAGTAACACAGCAAAATGTTTTAGCCATTTCAATTTGCCTTGCTTTCTAAGAGCTGAAGAGGAGGCTTTGATCAATTGTAAAAGAGAAGAGAAATGAGATATTTGACTCTACTGAGGAAGAAGAAGAAGAAGAAGAAGGGCAATCAGAGTGGGTCACAGTCAGCAAGGAAAATCTATCTCTTATGACCTGATTGGAATGAAAATATGGATATCTAAGAGTGATATTCTGCCCAAATCTCTCTAATATATGAGGTAACATATTATTCCCAGGGGAAAGGACTTGCCTACATGATATATTCTCAAGATCAAGACCTCAATGCCATTGTAAGTTTTGTTTGATTTTGTTTTAAATCATTGAACACAATGTTTCGAAGCCATTAAAACACAGAGCCTAGTATTCATAACAACGAGTACTGATTGAACTAGATTCTGCTAGTAAGTTACCTCCTAAAAACATATCTGTGTACCCTAGGACAATTCATGAATTCTTCTAGACCACAAGGGTCCCATTAAATGGATTACTAACTCAATATATCAAACAGTACCCAGGTGGATTTACAAAATACTTAACTATTCACATCAGGCAGTTTGTGTCCTAGGAGAATCTGTCTCGTTGATCATTTATTTTGTGTCATATATTATACCCAAACTGGTATTGTATAATTTTAGATGCCTGTATCAAGTTACATTCTCAAAGCCTTATTAAAATACCAACCACACACACACACACACACACACAAATACACACACACGTGATACATTTTTCATATCCTTTCCAATACTATCTCCGGATATAAAGAAAGCAGGATCCTGCATTGCAGGCTGTTTATTATTCCAAACAATATAAAGATCCAAACCCCTCTCATTCCCTCATCCTCAGAGTCTCCCATTCAGGCGTGTTTTTAAACCAATCACATAAGCCTTGCCCCCTAAGTATGCTGGATACCATGTTCTCATGGAAGCTCCCACACGGTCCATGCACTTCTCCTGCTCTTTACAATTCACACAAAAACCCCTACCATCATTTCCTCACGGTTGTCTTTGCTCAGCTCTTCCTGAAGGGAGCACATTCACAGCAACAGAAGAACGTAGCTGAGAAACCCCTTCCCGGAGGATGCGAGCTTCTTTGCAAGCCTCAGACCTAACACACAGCCTCTTGGAATTGCACAATGCCGCATAAGCATTCACTGCTGTTTGTTTACTCTGGATCTACCCCTGAAATCTGTCCGGTAATACAGTTTTCAGTTCATTTTCTTGCTCTGTCTTCCACTCTCAGGTGAGTTTGTTTTCATTCAATCCCCTTTCTTTTTTCCCCTCTTCCCTCTCCCTCTCTGAAAACATGGTCCACTTTTTGCTGCAGAATATAATTACTAAATAACGTACGAATATATGGCCATGTATATTCTAAAGGAACAGCTGCAAAATTGCTAATATTAGGTCTAATTTAGCTACAATAAATTAGCAAATTGTGGAAGCACCATGATGACAGCATAATTATAACAAAAGTCGATGTGTTGAAGTATACGGATGACAATACATACTAATTTTAGAGAGAAAAAAAAGAACCCTACACCAAATGAAACGCATGCAATGAACAGACGGGACTAATAGCTCAGACACATATACTTAATGTGGCCAGTCACTGTAAAAACAAAAAGATAGATGAAGCTGTTCAAAAAATCTAGCGCTAACAAGCAATGCAGTCTGAAACCATTAACTGTCAGGGGTAATAACACTCAAAGTGCTGAAGTGCCGTAAAACAGCTTTCCCGAGCTGGTGGTGTTTCTACCAGCGCCCACCTGTGAAGGGGGCGCTAAATCTATCCTTGCATTCATTATAACAGAGGGAGGAAAAACAACACTAATAATGTAAAGTATAAACGGAAATAGCAGACAGCAGAGAGTGACATTTGCATGGTCCCAGTCAGCTTGTTAGCTGAAGTGGGTTTTAATTAGCTATTTTCCAGCAAGCAAATGAGCAAATTAGTGGCAGCTATAAACAAGAAGAGACAATCAGGCCCAAAGAAAAGGAAAAATGATCAGGGTGCCTTTGCAAGGGGTTGGGGAGGGGAGGGCAGAGAAACACAAAGCTTCTACGGAAAACTTTCCCAATCAGAGAATCCATGAGTGTTTTCTCTCGAACACACCTTAGGGATTATCCAGGTCTCCCTCCTTTTTTTTTTTTTTTTTTTTTTTTGTAAAGGTGAGGAGACCAAGGCCCATAGAAGCCAGCTGACTTGGGCAGCCTTACGCCTCTGAAAACAAATCACACCAAAATGAGGACATATTCCCATGCAGCTTTTCCAAAAATCTGCTTGGGTAATATTAGGAGTGGATCAGACACGGAGATGTGCAAAATCATGTGCAAAACTGGCATGATTATTGACAGTTACGACTGTCAATTCAACTTTCAGTTCAACTTTGCTGAGACCGAAAACAAAACTGGGAGAGAGTATCAGAAACAGAATAACGGCCCCTTCCATGGAAAAGTATTATTCTGAGCAACCATTCATCACATAATCGTGAGTGCTTACTATGGACAAAGCGCCGTATTAAGTGCTGAGGCCGAGGCTTTGGCTGTCGGGCAGGATGGACAGACAAGTACACAGACTTTACAAGACCGTGGGCACAGACCCTGGCACACAGCATTGGGAGCTGCAGAGTCCAGCAGCCATGCCACTACGATGAACGTGGGGCGTCGCCAGGAACACTTGAGAAGAAGGGCTACCAAACCAGGATGTGAAGAATGCTCAGCACGGTGCCAGCCTCCTCCCAACTCCGCGGTGAATAAGAGCCTATGCATTTTTTTTTTCAATATATGAAGTTTATTGCCAAATTGGTTTCCACTGCTCATCCCAAAAGGTGCCCTCCTCAATACCCATCCCCCACCCTCCCCTCCCTCCCACCCCCCATCAACCCTCAGTTTGTTCTCAGTTTTTAACAGTCTCTTATGCTTTGGCTCTCTCCCACTCTAACCTCTTTTTTTTTTTTTTTTCCTTTCCCTCCCCCATGGGTTTCTGTTAAGTTTCTCAGGATCCACGTAAGAGTGAAACCATATGGTATCTGTCTTTCTCTGTATGGCTTATTTCACTTAGCATCACACTCTCCAGTTCCATCCACGTTGCTACAAAAGGCCATATTTCATTGTTTCTCATTGCCACGTAGTATTCCATTGTGTATATAAACCACAATTTCTTTATCCATTCATCAGTTGATGGACATTTAGAAGAGCCTATGCATTTTAGGCAGTCGCCTCTGTAAAAAGAGAACTAAAAGAACCATTTGTCCTGCTGGACTGGATAAGAGAAGGGCTCCAAAGTGCATAAACGAGGAAATGCATACTGTCCAGTTTAATATGATTCACAACCTGAAATACACCGTTAAAAATGAACATTATGAGGGGCGACTGGGTGCCTCAGTCCGTTGAGTGTCCCACTTCCGTTAAGGTCATGATCTCATGGTTCATGGGTTCAAGCCCCACGTCGGGCTCTGTGCTGACAGCTCAGAGCCTGGAGCCTGCTTTGTATTCTGGGTCTCCCTCTCTCTATGCCCTTCCCCTGCTTGTTTTCTTTCTCTCTCTCTCTCTCTCTCTCTCTCTCTCTCTCCCTCTCCCTCTCCCTCTCCCTCTCCCTCTCTCTCTCTCATAAATAATAAATGAAAAACTTTAAAAAAAATGATTGGGACATAGGGGAAATCTTGGGATGAGGAATAACAGAAGTCAATGGGCTTATGTGCCCTTACATCATAAATTTGATCGATATATTAAGATTTAAATGCACTAAAGCCTGATATAACTCAAACAGAATGCAGAGGGGAAAATACAATGTCCAGGACAGAAGACTGAAGCAAACATATGCCACCTGCTCCAGATAACAAAGTCAAGGACAGTTTATATGAAAGAGATTAGGAAAATGGAGACGATCTTTGCCAAGAGGCATCAACCAACCTCCTTTTATAGATCTAGAGAATCACAATTCTACAGGAGATGCTGCATAGCACAAAAAAATTTGCTCATCCATCCTGACTTCACTGTCCAAAGAATGGCTTCCAATATGAGACACGAAAAAATGGACAGACACAGGAAAAAGAGTGTGTGTCCTCTCTCCACTGCACAGTTAAATGAGGTGAATATGCAGCATCATTAATTTCTCATTCATTCAACAAACATTTATTGAGCTCCTTCTATATGCAAGGCATTGGAGTACACACTGGGTATACAGACATGAATGACTCTAAAGGTCATTCAGGCATGCCTAATTCCTCTCCCAGAGGCCAGATTTTTAAACAGTGGAAGACAGTAATCACGTTCTGTCATTCTCCTTTTCTTGACATTAACCATATTCACTGTATCTTTTTCCATGTCCTTTAGACTCCCTTCTCTAGCATTCAAGAAATTATTTCTATCCTACCAAAACCAAGATGTTAAGAACAGTACTGTTTATTACAAAGTTCAACATCATTATCACCTCCTTTGGCCTAGGCATTACTTCATTAATCTAACCCTAAATCACATCTGCTTTTTCAGCAGCCATGTACAACATTAACTAACTTTAACTTTAGAGTTAACCAATTGCCCCAAGGCCTCATCACATAATAATAGCATACATTTGAGAAGACACCATTACAACATCTTAATCCATTAATGTAAAAGTTTGTTAGATTTTATCCATTTTCCAGCCTGTTAAAAAATTGTGTGGACCATGGGGCGCCTGGGTGGCTCAGTCGGTTAAGCGGCCGACTTCAGCTCAGGTCATGATCTCGCGGTCCGTGCGTTCGAGCCCCGCGTCAGGCTCTGTGCTGACAGCTCAGAGCCTGGAGCCTGTTTCGGATTCTGTGTCTCCCTCCCTCTGCCCCTCCCCCGTTCATGCTCTGTCTCTGTCTCAAAAATAAATAAATGTTAAAAAAAAAAATTTTTTTTTAAATTGTGTGGACCCTGATTCTGTCATCTAATATACTCCCTACAGCTCACCCTACACCACATTATGACATCTCCAAATTCATTAACAATTTTTCTACATCTTTATTCAAGTAGTGATAGAAATTGAGAAAGATAAAGCAAAAATGCCTTCCCAAGGTATCATTAGATACATCCCTTATTGCTAATTAGCTTATGAAATGATTTACCCATCTTAGAATGTAGTCCATCAATCCTCCATGGTTTAGCTTGGGTTTCTGCAAGAAGCAGACCCTAAGACTAGGATTTCAGGAAATATAGTTTATTCCAGAAGGTTCTCTTCAGAAAGTGCTGATGGAGGAGAGTAGTGAATGAGACAGGGAAGGAAGGGAGCCAATAAAAGGGGCTTGGTGGAGGGATGAGTAAACTGAGGCATGGAGTCACCAACGACTTTGGTCTCTCAGTGACTGAGCGCTAACTTCCTGTACTGTCAGTGGGCCAATCACACTTCTGGGGACAGAGAAGTCCTCAGGCAGAAAGCTGAATCACAATGCTGATTGCTGAGGGGGCAGAGAACAACAGCATCTGCTGCGCTGTGGCTCAGCTCTTCCAGTAGAACTGCATCAGACTTCAAACGTCTCCCTCCAATCAAGAAATGGAATAGCCATCCTATCACCCTTACTCCTTCATTCACCTAAATCTGTGGAATGCCCTTCATTGCCTAATATTGTAGACACAATGCTTATTGTCTGGTGCCCTATTACATGAGTGGCCTTGACCAAAAATGATATTCATCTTTTAATACTTGATAATTCAGTTCCAAACCCTAGTGATTTTTGCTTGCATATTTCCTAGCAATCTTTTAATAGTTGCTTTGTAATACTCTGTAGATCAGTCACAGGCTAATCTATGACAAACCACAGCACTTTTCTCTTATTATTTTTATAAATCAAGCAACCCTAATATTAAATATTTCTTTTGATCTTTAATGTTTTTAAAGGTCCAGAAGCATTCTGTTTCCAGGATTATGACAGACTAAATATTTCCCCATGACAAACAGACAACAAAACTAGAATCTCTTGAGGGATAAACACAAATATCCTTATAAATGCAAAGCTGAACTTGGGAACTGTGATGCTAAAAATGAGACTGTTTAGCAGGGTGTAAAACTTTGACTTCTTCAAAGCGGTGTTTGTTCATCTCAGTAGTCAGGAGACTTCAATCTTAAAACTATGTTCATCATAAATTGGGCTCACACAAATTGGTGACCTGAAATAACCCTTGATTCCAACTTGAATAATGTTAAATCTTCAGAAGGCTCTACCAATACTCCAAAATTTGCCTGGAGAAAAATTCTCCTGCTAACAAAAACAGATGACATAAGAAAGTGGTTCAGTTTCATTCTTCCACATGTCACCATCCAGTGTTCCCAACACCATTTGCTGAATGAGGGAGGTGGGTAGGGGATGGCCTAGATGGGTGATGGGTATGAAGGAGGGCACTTGCTGGGATGAGCACTGAGTGTTGAATATAAGTGATGAATCATTGAATTCTACTCCTGAAGCCAATATTGCACTATAGGTTAATGAAAATTTAAATAAATAAGAAAAGCAGTTGAAAAGAAACTCTTCTGTCTCATCATGGAATCCAAGTAAGATAAAATAGCCTCTGGTAATTTGAACCATGCGAGTTTTGGGCCAAAATATACACTATGATTCCCAAAACCCTAAGGCAATAAAACTAGTTTATATGATACTCTAATGGCAAATACCTATCAGCATACATTTGTTGAAAGCCATAGAATATACAATACCAAGAATGAACCTTAACATAAGCTATGGACTTGGGATGATAATGATGTGTCAATGTAGGTTCCCCGATTGCAACAAAAATACCACTTTGGTCCAGAATTTTGATGGTGAAGGAGGCTGCGGGTATTTGGGGTCAGGGAGCATAAGGGGAAATCTCTGTGCCTTCTGCTCAGTTTTTCTGTGGACAAGAAATTGCTCTAGTTAATAAAGTCTATTTTTAAAAAGTAAATTAAATAAATCCATAATCATTAAATACATTGATTTAAAAGGTAAAAACCCACCTATACAAAAAAACAAAAAATAAATACTGAAGGTATGGATAATTATTATGTTGCTTCAATCAATCAAAGAAACATAAAAATCTAACTTTATGTAAACTGTTCCAAGGAATAAGAAATTTAAAAATAAACCCATCTTAATTCATTTTGTGAAGTTAAGCTTACCCTGATGCCAAAAAAAAATGAATCACAGAGTAAAGGAAAATTACGAGCTAATTTCACTTTTGAATATAGATGATAAGTCCTAAATACACTGAACTTAATAATGTGTTACCAACAGCCACCACAACATCATGGCTCAACTGGATTTATACAAAGAATGTTAAGGTTTATTAAAATTTTAATATGTATTCATTTTTACCAGTTGAAAAAGAAAAAAAATGACATCACAAGAGATATAAGAAAAGCAAACCTAATACTCCAAGTCCTGTTTGTGATCGAAAACAAAGTTTTAGCAGACTGAAAACAGAAGAAACATCCAGAATCTTATAAATTGTATCTACCAAAACAAAAAAATACAGTAGATAATATTCTTAATAAAATGTTAAAGACACAAATGATATAGAAACATATACATGTGTAAATATATACATATAATGCATATATTTTCTATATACATGAATTGCAAAAAGCAGCAAAATGTCACGCTTTTTAACAATGTGTGGCTTAGATCCAAAACTCAAAAGCATCTTAACATATGTGAATTAATAAGAATTTAGCAATATTGTGGGATCAATCCACAAAAAAATGATCACATTTCTATATACCAGCAAGGAACAGAAGACAGGTTCAGCAATCCCATCCCAGTAACGTAGTCTTCGAGAGCCCTGGCAGGGAGTGTTTCTAAGCCATGGACTTGTACCCATTTGGCACAGCTTACGTATGTATTCTTGTACCCTCTTTACCTAACCCAGGCTTCCTTTCTCCTCCACATAAGCCTTTGATGGCCTTTTCAGTCTGTTCTTTGAAGAACTGCTTTCTCCTATGCATGCCTTAACTATCACACCATCAACTTCAAGCAAAAAAAAAAAAAAAAAAAAAAAAAAAACTATCATTTCCTTGCTTTTCTCGCTAACCAAATTTTGTTGTCCTCAGCTATTTTCAAGTTTCATATGATGTTTCAATTTCTCTGAAGCTTCACATGATGGTTCCATCCTCTTGTCTTGGATCTTTCTTTCTTTCTCTCATTCATTCATTCACTCATTCATTTTTTAAATTTACGCTAGAAGAGAGCTCCTTATTGTCTGCTTCAGTTTCTTTAGGTTTCAATCGCCTTTCTCCTACATTAGAAATATTTGCATAGTTGGTTCTGTGTTATTCGAAGGCTTTGTAAGATAGCTGAGTATTCTATTTTAGAGTCTCATGTTGTGAATTTACTTGTTTCCCAAGTTAATCTTGCTGCCCGTATCAGTTAGCATGGTCAAGGTTAGTCTGTGTTAACAATTACAAAATCACAATGGCTTACAACAACAGCTGTATCTCATGTTATTTGTGGGTCAGATGTGGCTCTGCTTCATGTTGCCATTATTCCAGATCCCAAGCCAATGGATCCACTTCTGTCTAGAATACTGCCTGGCTCAAGAAAAAAAGAAGGGATGCTATTCTTATAGTTTTCGTTCTAAAGCGACACATGTCATGTTGACCACATTTCTTTTGCCAAGACATTCATTCACATGGCCAGCTCTAATTCCAGCAGGTAGAGGGAAGGATCATTTGTCATAAAATCTACCACAGTCTATCCACCCAATCACCAGATACTGAGTTCAGCACTGTTAGATTGTCAGATCCTTTCATTTTTTTTTTCATCTTAACACTTTAAAAATGGCATTCCATTGTCTTTGGCCTTTTGTAGCCTCCTGTGATAAGTCATCTGTCTTTCTTATTTTTTTGTTCCTCTTTGGGCTTTTTTCTGGCTACTTTTAAGATTTTCCTTTTTATCATTAGTTTTTAACAATTTGATTACGATGTTTCTTAGTGTGTTTTCTTTGTTTCCTCTACTTTGAATGAAATGAATTTCTTCAGTCTGTGGGTTTCTAATTTTTATCAAATATGGAAAAAACTTGGCCATTATTTCTTCAAATATTTTTCTGTCCCCCCTTTTTCTTATTTTTTTAACCTTTAGATACCAATTACACATATATGAGACTGCCTGAGAGTTTCCCAAAGGTTATTGGTGTTTTTTTGTTATTTTTCTTTTTCAATTTTGTTTTCCTCCCACTCCACTCTCTACTTTTTTGGAAAAATTTTATTGCCATTTTCCAAGCCACTGACTTTTCTCCTACAAGATATAATCTGGTGTTAATCCAAACCAGTGCATTTTTCCTTTCAAGGATTTTATTTTTAACTTTTAGAAGTTTTATTTGAGCCATTTTATATCTTCTATATCTCATATTATGTTCATGCCTTCCTCAACCTCTTGAATATGGAATATATTTCTCATAGCCATTTTTAGCATGCTTATATGCTAATTTGATCATTTCTATTATTTCTGGGTGTGAGTCTATTAATTGAGTTTTTCTGGGTTATGGATATTTTCCTAATTTCTATATGTCTTCCAGTTTTCTTTTGGATGCAGGGAATTGTGAATTTTGTGTTCTTGGATGGAGCATTGTGTTGTATTCCTTACAGTGTCAACCTTTTCATCTGGGACACACTTAAATTACCTGGGCTCATTTTGCTTCTGTATAGGATTTCTTTTAAGCTCTCTTAGGTTAGAGAAGAGCATCCTTTATTCTAGTGATGATTTAACTTCACTACTAAGATAATTTCTTTTTAAGTATTTTACCCAAGGCCTCATTTATTATTAAATATCTTCACTCTGACTAACACAAACAGAAACTATTCTCAGCCCATAGATAGCTTCAGGAATTGTTCAGCCTACTTATTTCCAGCAGTTCTTTTTCCAGTTTTAGATAGTTTATTCTCATGCATGAAGAGACTACTATTCTGCCAAGGACTCAAGTAGACATCTCTGCAGATCTTCAAAGCTCTGTCTTTGTGAAGTTCCCTTTACTCCAATATTTTGGCCTCTCTAAACTCGAATCGATGTCTCTAAAACTCAGTGGACTTCCTTGGTTTTAATTGATTTCCTCTAGCCCTGCACAGCGAAGGGGACTCAACTTCTGTGTGGTAAACTGGGACAATCATATAGCTCACCTTATAATTGGGGATTGCCATCATCTGCTATTATGTAATATCTGAGAACAGTGGCTTTATATATTTTGTTTGATTTCCTAGTTGGTTAAGTTTAGAGAGTAACTATGGTCCCTGTTATTCCATCATGGTTGTATCCAGAATTCTCTTACCTTTCACTGAATAAAGGAGTGATTCTGAACAGTATACATAATATGTTATTGAGGTTGTGGTGGTGTTTATGTTTTACTTGAGGACACCGATGACAGGGAGGAGTATTATTACCCCATGGTGTGCGGCACATATGAAATACAATGCATATATGCTGTTTATCTTGAATAATGAGTGATATTATTAGTCGAGGAAATAGTTTCAGGCCTCCAATAACAAGAAACCACGTTTGGTTGAGATGTTAACATGAATATTCCCACGTGCAAAACTCAATCCAGCACTGTGGGTTTTGAATGCTACTCAAATTTTTCTGGGAAGGAAAAGATATGTAAGGAGAGGAGTTTATACATATTAAGCAAAACTTGACTTTTCAAAATAAAATAAAATACAAAGGCATGTAAACACTTTGACCATACTTTTATGACTGTCCCTAAGTGCATTTAAAAAATGTGTTGTTTAAATATTTGTCATGATGAAAACTTGCATAATTTTATCATAAAATTGCTTCGAGAAACCTTTTTGCAAAAGTGTGAACCCTATGACACATTTGAAAGGTTCATTTACAGGAGCCAACTATTTCTCTACATACCAGCGGTCTCCGAGAATGTAAGCTTGTGCCTATGGCAGATACTTTTAGAATTTTGCATACATATATAAGTTTTCACAGAAACCAAACAAAAGCAATAGAAAGCACAGGGAAAGTAAATTTAATATGTATCAAGGCCCACGGCCAATCATATCCTCTTTTTGTTTGTTTTGTCACCAGATACAAACTTTGGCATGAAAATTTTTAGTGGGTAGTTACTATCCAACTATGCAATACTTTACAGATTCTGGGCTTCTTTTGTAAAATGCATCCTTTAAAACACACCAAAAATGGCCTTTGCTCATAAAACAACCAAATCGGGTTTTTATGAGTTCTATGAAATACAGTCAAATGTTAGTGTTTGCTTATATGTTCTTCAATAGATATTAAAGAATAATGTTGCCAACAGCAAAATGTTGGAAAACACAGACCTTGATTAAAATTCACTTTCTCTTCTGAAGCATTGCCCAGATTTCAGCAGAACCTTGACCCCTCCAACATATAGCTAAAGCAATCATGGTACTTCAAGGCACTGGCATGGTTTAGTTTTATTCCTAAAATATTTTTTTTTATTACTCCTTAGGAAATATAAAATGCCAGATTTGAATACATGAATATAACACTTTGAATTGTCTACCTCTGAAATCTTAAAAGTGTGTTTGTAGTTTCAAAATTAATGTGCATGCTTTTATGATTAACTCAATATGGTTACAATCTCTTTTTTAAATTTTTCTTTCAAATGTCATAGGCATTCTGTGTCTAAAATATCATAGTTTTTTCTGCCTCACAGGATAAAGGTATTTCCAATTGCTTCCTGCATATTTTTTTGAAAATTAAAGAAAGTCATTTCTTGTAAAAAAAAAAATGCATAGAATATTTATTATATCTGGCATTAATATCTCCTTTGCCATTATGTGCTGTTACATAATGACATAATAGTGGGGCTATTTTCATAACTAATATTATATGCCATAAAGGCAATAAAGGTTTTTCTTATGGCTCCAAAGATATTTCTGCTACCTGTTATTCTGGTCTATTAGGCATTATAATTATGTAATTAGATGTTCCTTAAAGACTGTCTTAGGTACCTCATAGATTAGAATGGTTCCTTTGAAGCAGTTACCAGATCTGTTATATAATTACATAATTAAGTCCACGTAGTAAAAATCTTAACAAAACTCTTTAAAAAAAATAAGCAGACTGCACCAGGGCAACAGATGACTTTGATTACAAATTGGAAGTAAAAAGAAAGTGGTGATGTATCCAATAAAAGCAAAAGATTCTCAACACTTGTTTTTATATTGGGATTTCACCCCTCAAAGGAAAACTCAAGAGAGTTGGACCTAGCCTCTCAATCATTCAGAACCTGCCTGGTGGTGTTATTCACAGCACTCCAAGAGAATCTACTCTTCATAACTTGCCGATCAAACTTCCTCAAAGATATTCATAAACTCAGTGTAGTTTGGGGGTCACCAAGAAAGATAAAGGGTGACTGAAATACTAACTTAAATAAAAGCTCTTCATATTTTCATTTTGTGTATTTTTAAGTCAATTAAATTCTTCCATGCCAAGGCAATCTTGAGAAAGAACAAAGCTGGAGGTGTCGCAGATTTCAAACTAAACTACAAAGCTATAATAATCCAAACAGTATGGTACTTTCACAAAAACAGAAACATAGATCAGTGGAACATAATAGAGAGTTCTGAAATAAACCCACACTTACATGGTCAATCGATATTTGACAAAGGAGGTAAGAATATATAATGGGAAAAAAAATAGTCTGTTCCAGAAAAGGTGCCAGGAAAACTGTACAGATGCATGTGAAAGAATGAAACTGGACCACTTTCTTACATCATATGCAAAAGTAAACTCAAAATGTATTAAAGACTTATATGTAATATCAGGAACCATGAAACTTCTAGGGAAAAAAAAAACACAGGCAGTAAGCTGTTGGACATCAATCTGAGCAACATTTGGGGTGGAGCGGAGTCATCTCCTCAAAGACAACAAAAGCAAAAATGAACAAATGGGGCAATATTAAACTTAAAAGATTTTTTACAGCAAAGGAAATCATCAATAAGATTAAAAAGCAATCTATTAAATGGGAGAAGATATTTGCAAAGATATACCTGATAAGGGATTAATATCCATTATATAAAATATATTCTTTATAAAATATATAAATAATTCATTCAACTCTGTATCAAAAAAAAAAATAATAAAACCCCAAACAATCCAATTAAAAAATGCACAGAGGACCTAAATAGATATATCTCCAGAGAAGGCATACAGATGGCCACCAGACACAAGAAATCACAAGTGTTGGTGAGGATGTGGAGAAAATGAAGACCTCTGTCATTGTTGGGGAATGCAAAATGGTGTGGCCACTATGGAAAACCACATGGAGGTTCCTCAAACAATTAAAAATAGAACCACCATACAATTCAGAAATTATACTTCTGGGTATTTATCCAAAAAAAATAAAAACAATAACTTGAAAAAAATATGTTCATTACAGCATTACTTACAATAACGCAGAAGCAACCAAAGTGTCTATCAATAGATGAATGGATAGAGATGTGGCATATGTATACATAAATATATATACACACGTGTGTGTGTGTATATACACACACCACGAAACAGTGCTCACCCATAAAAGAATAAAATCTTGCCATTTTTGACAACATGAATGGACCTCAAAGCATGTGAAAATAAGTGAGAGAAAGACAAATACCATATGATTTCACTTATATGTGGAATCTAAAAAACAAACAAACAAAAAATAGACCCACAGATACAAAGAATGATCTAGTAGTTACCAGAGGGAAGGGGCAGGGGGGATGAGTAAATAGAGGAAGGGTATTAAAAGGTACAAATTTCCAGTTATAAAACAAATAAGAGTTGGACATACAATGTACAGCATTGGAAATATAGTTAATTATATGTAACAACTTTGTATGGTGACAGATGGTAGCTAGATTTATCCTGGTGATCATTTTGCAAGATATATAAATGTTGAATTGCTATGTTGTACACCTGAAACTAATACGATATTGTATTTCATCTACACCTCAAAAGATTCTGCCACATTCTATGCAGCCCTATCATATAATCTTAACTATCAATTACATATATGCATTTACAAAGTCAAAATAAAGCAAATTAAAAAATAAAGTTGGAGTTAGTACCCATCATAAAACTCACAAAGATAATACTTTTTAAACGCACCATTGGCATTGAAATACATAGACATTGGGGTACTAAATTATCTGACAGAAAATCAATATACGTGAAATATGCTGACACCTACTCTTTGAGACTGACGCTTCTGACACTGTATGAGACAGAAACGAAGGTCTATCAATCTATAGCAGGACAGACATTTAAGGCAAAAAAGTCATTAATTTGCTCTTTTTAAAGAATGTTTATTTTTATTTATTTATTTTGAAAGCAAGAACTCATGCACATGCATGAGTGGAGGAGGAGCAGAGACAGAGAGGGAGAGAGAGAATCCCAAGCAGGCTCCACATTCTCAGCATGGGGTTCTATCTCCCGAACCGTGAGATCATGACCTGAGCCGAAGTCAAGACTTGGACACTTAACCGACTGAGCCACCCAGTGCCCCCAATTTGTGCATTCAAAACATCTTACCTCTTTGACTCCACAAATTCCCAGGACACCTCAGCTCTTGCCTACTGAACTCAATGACCATTCTCATTGACCATTTTACTGGGCGTCTGATTCTCAATGATTCTCAATGACCATTTTACTGGGCGTCTTTCAGTTCTCCCTACCACCCACACCCCTGTGAAACCTTACCCGCACCTCATTTTTTAACTGCCTCTCTCTTCTCCACTCTCATTATCAACTAATTTGGAATGCTACCTTCTATGACCGTATTTCCATTTTGACAAAAGCTATCAGTGACAGCTCCATTGTTTACTTGCCGCTCATTTACAGAGAAGGGATATTTCAAACCAAAGAGCCTGTGTCTCCTCTGTGTTAATTCATTGTGCTGGTTTTCTATTACTACACAACTGACCATCCTAAAGCTTAGTGGCCTAAAAGTGATGGTTTATTATTACCTATCATGGTTCTGTGAGTTGACTGGGTTCACCAGGGTCATTAGCACTTCTAGTCCTCCATGTGATCATGGTCTGGACTTCACGGTCAGTGAGTGGCTGGGGCCGAAGTCACCTGAAAATCTGGCTGTGCTTTAACGTCCAGCATGGCTTCCACACTCATATTTCTGGTGCCTCGGCTAGAGTTGGAAGAAATAGGAAAGGGATGTCTCTGCGCATATCTCCTACCTACACTGCTAGCTTAGTTCCTCACAACATGGCAGTTTCAGAGTGATAGGTGGCTTCTTGCCACAGTGTACATATCTTCCAAAAGACCGAGGTATAAGCTGCCACTCTCCTTATGACTGAGCCTCAGAAGGCATGCAACGTAGCACTACTTCAGCCATATTCTGTAAGTTACACACGGAGAGACTACGACAGGGTATAAATACTGGGAGATGTGGTTCCTTGGCGGATCATATTTGGATAAATGGATGATCCATACTTACCAAACATACTGCCTGACTCATCGAATATATGCCAATACAGGATATACAATCTAGAGAATATGATAAAGCAGAGAGTAAGAGAGTGAAAATATCCCTGAGGTTGCCAGGAGAGTTATAAAAATGTTTATTGTGTCTAAATAGCTTCCACTTTGTATAAGCCTAAAGATCACCCAGCCCCACTGATGTTGGAAGAAATCAATGAAGACACTCACTCCACAGTGCTCAAATAAATTACAGAGGAGTCCAAGTTCCTTAAAAAATAGTCATACCAACTGTTACAATTCTTTAGCGACAAAGAAAGAGATACCAATTTGTCTATCAAATAATATTATGTATGTACACACACACACACACACACACACACACACACACACAAACATACCATCTGCTGGCCAAAGTATGGTGAAACGGCCATATTCATACCATGCTGATGGAAACATAAAAGCCAAACCCCTTTTGAAAGAAATTGATATTTCATCTCCCTTGACCCAGTCGTTCTAATTTTGGAATTGAGATAATTCAGAAAATATGCTGAGCCACAGAAAAATATTTTCACACAAAGATGTTTATCCCAAGATTACTTATAAAGGTAAAATCTATAAACAACCTAAATGTCTAAACATAGGAGAACAACCAACTATATTTGGTATAGTATATACCAAGGATAACATTTTATTCATTCAAGTAAAATTATGTTCCTGATTACATCATAATGATGGTAGAAATAGTTAATATATTTTGAGCACTTGCTGGATACCAGGTACATATATTATATGAATGCTTAATATACATTATGTTATTTTATTCTCCCACTAGGTCCCTAAAGTACATACGATTATTATATCCACTTTATGAATAAAGGAACTAAGACTTAAAGGAGCTGAATCACTTCTCCAAGTTTGCAAAAAATAGGGAAGTCAGGATTTGAACCAATACAGTCTGCCTTCATATTCCTGCATTCATAACCATGTTGTTTATACCACTTCTGATTATACCATTAAGTAAAGGATACACACACGTACACACACACACACACACACACACACACTCACATGAATACAATTTTAAAGAGAATAGAAGAAATGCAACTAGTTTACAAAATAAAATATGCAGGAAACAGCAAGATTGGAAGGCTATAAACTAAATTACTGATAACATTTGCCTTTAAATGGTAATACTCTGGATTGTTTCTCTTTTCCTTTCTATGTTTTTAAGATGTTCTAGAATAAAAAAAAGAGTTTTTTACTCCCTCGGGGGAGAGGAGGATTTTTTTAAATCCTGATCTGCTATTCCTTTTTGTGCAGATAAGGATGCCAGCTATGCGCATATCTATCATAAATAACCTGGGGGTGTAGAATTTTAACACAAGCTAGTAAAGTTAGAATTAAGAAAGGAATCTGGAGAACTCCTGGCAAGTTAGAAAAACAAATGCCACCTTTTACTTGATATGTAGTAAGCAGGAAAGACATTCTTTGCAAAGTGAGGGTGGTTTAAGGAAAGGTATCTGACAGAAGGAATGTCTGACTGGACTCTGCCAATGGTCAAAGCGCAGCAGGAATCATAGAGTTCCAGAGGGTTCCATTGAACCGGACTTTTCAATGCCTGGAAAGAACCAAGGAAGCTGAAGCTTTTCCGATACTAGTTGCCTATTAAAGATGAGGGATGCAAGCTATACATCTTGACCTAAGCTGTACATAGTTGTCAAGGATATAATAATTGATTAAAATATTTATCTTCACTGCTTCATAAACAATCACCTTCTAAATAACGATATATTGAATGGAAAGTGGGCAAGTCCTTATTTCCTCTTTGACTGAAGCGGACCTTGCTAGTCTTGAAGACCCCAACCTTGCGGTAGTTTATCTGAACAACTGACAAGGTAATGAGGAGGAAATAAATAGGTCTGTGGATATTAGCTTTATCAACCCAAATCCCTGACGGCAGCAAATGTCACAGAACTGTCAGTTACATAACAAGGTGAGAGGTTCCCTCCACTGTCCTTCCTTGTATTTGCACTCTCTTCTCTGGCAACCACCAGGGGCAAGAGGTAGCTTGAAAACAAACAGGCAAGCGTTCATCCCACTTGTTAGATTTTCCTTTTCTTTTCAAATGATTTTTTTTTTCGAACATCAACCTAAAGAAAACCCTAGTCTTGTAGCAGTTTGATAATTTACTAAATTCTAAGGTAAACTGCCATAAAATACGCTTCACATAAACTTAAGATTTAATTGACTAATTACAGAGGAAGAAATGTGAGGAAATATACACATATCCAGAGGAGGCCCCATCGAAGGAACAAAAGCAGGCAGAAGAGCTCACTGCCTGTATTTCCTGTGGCTTTTCCTTTCATCTTTGATTTCTTCTCTGCATTGCTATTTAAGTTGAGCTTCATTTGTTTCCTTGAAGAATCTGGAAACCAGGTCTAAAACCTCTAGTCGGTACACAAATACGGTACGTTCTACGGCGTGTCACGGTACATGGTACACACTCACAAAATTATAGACCCGGTTTAGCACGCATTCTAAACAGGCTTCACATGTGATAAACAAAGCTAGTAACTTCTGACAAACTTTGTTGTGGGGATGCTTCCTAAAGAGTTGGAAGGTAATCTTCCCTGTTGAGTAAATAAACATTCCAACTGTACCAACTGCTTCTCATTTATATTCTCTCGTTCATCATCTTCTTCCAGCCCTTTTCCTCCCTTCCCATGAGGTCTACCCACTATTCAGAGTCAAGCTGTGTTAATTCCTGACACTGATAGGGACCTTTTCCACTATTCCATCCCACAAAAAAAAGCTGCCCTTTCTCTGAACTCTACGGCCGGCAATACCCCTACCACTGCTAATGGGTTGAAGAGTGTCCTCCAAAAAGTACATTGAAATCCTAAGCCCCGTAGCTTTAAATGTGACCTTATATCAAAATAGGGTCTTTGCAGATGTACTCAAGTTAAGATGAGTTCATGAGAGTGAGCTTTAATCCAACTGGTATCCGTATAAGGAGAGAAGAGACATAGAGGAATATGCCATAAGAAGATAAAGGTAGAAATTGGAGTAATGCATTTACAAGCCAAGGAATGCTGAGCAATCTTGGCCATCACCGGAAGCTATGAAAGAAAAGCATGGAACAGATTGTACCAGAGTGTCTCCCAGAAAGAATAAACACTTGAGAGACACCCCGATCTCAGATTTCCAGCCTCCAGAACTATGAGAGAACAGAACCCTGTTACAACAAGCCACCTATTTTGTAGTACCCTGTTATGGCAGCTGTAGAAATGTATATACCATTCTTTCATTACCCTTTCTTTAAAAAAAATTTTTTTAATGTTTGTTTATTTTTGAGGGAGAGAGAGACACAGAGCATGAATAAGGGAAGGGCAGAGAAAGAGGGAGACACAGAATCTGAAGCAGGCTCTAGGCTCTGAGCTGTCAGACAGAACCTGATGTGGGGCTCAAACTCACAGAACAGACCAGGAAATCATGACCTGAGCCAAAGTCGGACGCTTAACCATCTCAGCCACCCAGGTGCCCCTTGTTACCCTTCCTTTCAACAGGCTGCCTGGCTACCCATTGCCAAGTCCATTACTATAGTCTGAACTGTAAAAATAAAAACAAAAACAAAACTTCTCTTGGAGCAAAAACCATGCCTTAATTTCTTATACAGAGATCTTTGCTAA
This sequence comes from Panthera tigris, assembly GCF_018350195.1. NCBI lineage: Eukaryota > Metazoa > Chordata > Mammalia > Carnivora > Felidae > Panthera > Panthera tigris. The sequence continues at coordinate 10,630,942 of NC_056664.1, forward strand.
TGTATGTCAGGGTGTCCAAATAAAATAAAAGACGCCCAGTTACCTGGGCATCCTGTATTTTTATTTACTAAATTAGACCACTCTAATTTATGTGCAAAGCAGGTGATCAATCAATACCTAGAAAATGAACATGTAAATCCATAGTGTATCGACTTTATGAAATTTTCCCTCTTAGAATTTATAACAAGCAATCATCAACAGAGACTTTGAGAAATTCTAACCTATCTTCCATTAAACTTTGGTGGTCTGTGGCTGCCATAGTGAGTAAGATACTATAAAGGGTATATCTGAAGTAGACAAGATCCCAAAAGGAACAATTAGGATGGTTAGAAATATGAAGGAAGACGCCACTGTGGAGACACAGATTGAAGAGACTGGGCCTCTGCTGTTTGCCATTCAGAAAGATTGAGCTGAAAAATTCATGATCAAAATCTAGAATCATAAGAGACACGTTAGCAAAGTGATCAGTTCCCCCAAATCTGGAAAGACTAGGCTGGGAATGAAATTAACAGGAACTGATTACTTCTCTACGTGTCAGGACTTGAACATACATTCATTCATTTTACCTTACAGCAATTATGTTAGGAGGTGGGTATTCCCACCCCTACATTTCAGACAGGAGAATGAAGTTTTGAGAGTCTGCTCCCTGAGCAGTGCAAATTAGAAGTAATGAAAGGAAGCACACATTCACTAAGTAGATAATAACGTAATTAAAAATCCAGCCTGGTAGCAAATACAAAATGATGCAAAAGTGATGGACAGATTTCTGAGCCAGGGAGCCGTTAGTGGAAAAGGATTCTCAACAGCACTTACCTTTGAAATGGACGTCAGAAACTGCTCGAGCTTCTAGAAAACCAGGCTGGATTGACATGGGGTCTGTTTTGGGCTGACCCTCCCCAGTTCTGTGTCACGGCAGAATTCAGTCACAAGCAATCCTGGCTCAGTTTCCTCCTTTGAACATGACGGACTGTATTCTAAATTCCTATCCAGCAAATATTTAAGAGTCTGCTATATGTTTCTTTCACTCCATACTGATACTAATGCTTTTCAACTGGTGTACTGTTTTCCCCCCACATCTTAAACAGAAAGCTTCTTCACTTCATGTCTTTGTATTTAATTCATTTATTCAATTAAGTCATCTCCTCTGTGTCAGGCACTGTGCAAGGCACTGGGATGTAAGTGATGAACAAGGGAGACAAGGTCCTTCCTTTTTTTAAGATTACAGAACAAAAAGGAATAATTGAAATGGACATAAATATAAAGGTAGCTGCCATTGTCAAGAGACCCTAAAAAAATAAACAATTACAATTTTAATGAATATGTGGAAGGATAAATGTGGGTCCTGAGAAACTATTTCACAGTTTAACTTAAGTCTCTAGGGTCAAGGAAAATTTCGCTGAGGAAATTAACATGTTAATTTAAACTTGAAGGGTGAGGAGAAGGTGGCACATTAAAAGGTTAGTAGAGAGTATTCTTGGTAGAGGGAACATCAACTACGAAGTCTCTGATTCAGGAAGGAGCTGGGCACTAACTAGAAACAACAGGACAACACAGCTGACACATAGGCAATGAGAATACAATAGCTTGAGACGGGGCTGGACAGTCACGAAGGGTAAACTTGGGATGCAGTGAGTCAAGTTTACAAGTAGAGAATGCACAAAAATGGCATGCTTATTAAAATACACTCTCTTGGGGCACCTGGGTGGCTCGGTCAGTTAAGCGTCCGTCTTTGGCTCAGGTCATGATCTCACGGTTCATGCTGACAGCTCAGAACCTGGTGCCTGCTTCGGATTCTGTGTCTCCCTCTCTTTCTGCCCCTCCCCAACTTGTGCTCTCTCTCTTAAAATTAAATAAATGTAGAAAAGAAAATTAAAAAAAAAATATAGCCTCTCTGCTGTTCGGACGAGATCACACACATGAAAAAAGGCATGAAGGAATGATGGGAAAATGGTTTGTTTCCATCCTCTTTTAGATTAGGCATTTTTATTATTCTGTTTATCTCCACTATTGCTTATGATTCATACTTTTTTTGTTGGTTGCCCTGGGGTTTACAATACATATCTTTAATTTAAAACTTTGACTATTACACCGTTTCGCATGCAGCATAAGGAACTTAGAACATCATCCTCACAAATTCTTCCCCTCGTCTTTTCTGCTACCCTCAGCATACATTTTAGTTTCGTGTGTGATGTAGACAGACAACACACCGATACTCCTTTTTGTGCCAGGACAGCAATTAAAAATAAGAAAATAAAAGAAATGTACATTTGCCTTCAGATGTGCCATTTCCTGTGCTGTTCAGTTCCTTGTGTAAAGCCAAGTTTCTGTATGATAGATTCATCTGGCTGAAGCCCTTCCCTGAACATTTCCTGCAGTTGGCTGCAATGAATATTCTTGTTTTCTGTTCGTCTGAAAAATAAAGGTTTGTTTTTCTTAATTTTTGAAATATAGTTTCCCAGGATTTAATATTCTGGGTTGTGTTTTTCTTTGAGCATGTTAAAGATGTGACTCACTTGCCATTTAGACTCCATAGTTTTTTAAAGAATTACAGTAATTCTTACCTCCCCTCTTCCATATAAAATGCACCTTTCCCCTTGGAGTGCTTTCTCAATATCCTTGATTTTCAGCAGTGTGGACGGCATTTATTTAGGAATGTTTTGAGGAGAGAGTATTTATTTAGTTCGATGTTTTCTGAGGCCCCTGGATCTGTAGTTTTTATGTCCCTCATTAATCTTGGAAACTCTTGGCCATTATATCTTTAAATGTTTCTCCGGCCCTGTGTACTTTCTTGTTTCTCTCCTGGACTCTGACTCAGTGCATATTCCATCTTCTGACATTGTCCCAAAGCCCTTAAAGCCTCTTTTTGGTTTTGCTGTTTTCCTTTTGTGTTTCAGTTGGGTAATTTCTATTGATCTACCTTCAAGTTTGCTGATTCTTTGCTTTAGTTTTGTCAAATCCACCATCAAAGACATTCTTCATCTCTGTTATCATATTTTTAGAAAATTTTCTAGGCTGTCCATTTGATTTTTTTATGGCTTCTGTCTCTCTGCTACAGTCCTCCATGTGTTTGTATATGTTGTTTACCTTTTCCACTATTGTCTTTACAATATTTACCATAAGTATTTTAAATTCTCTGTTGGGTAGTTTCTTTTTTTTTTCAATATATGAAATTTATTGTCAAATTGGTTTCCATACAACACCCAGTGCTCATCCCAAAAGGTGCCCTCCTCAATACCCATCACCCACCCTCCCTTCCCTCCCACCCCCCATCAGCCCTCAGTTTGTTCTCAGTTTTTAAGAGTCTCTTATGCTTTGGCTCTCTCCCACTCTAACCTCTTTTTTTTTTCCTTCCCCTCCCCCATGGGTTTCCGTTAAGTTTCTCAGGATCCACCTAAGAGTGAAAACATATGGTATCTGTCTTTCTCTGTATGGCTTATTTCACTTAGCATCACACTCTCCAGTTCCATCCACGTTGCTACAAAGGGCCATATTTCATTCTTTCTCATTGCCACGTAGTACTCCATTGTGTATATAAACCACAATTTCTTTATCCATTCATCAGTTGATGGACATTTAAACTCTTTCCATAATTTGGCTATTGTTGAGAGTGTTGCTATAAACATTGGGGTACAAGTGCCCCTATGCATCGGTACTCCTGTATCCCTTGGGTAAATTCCTAGCAGTGCTATTGCTGAGTCATAGGGTAGGTCTATTTTTAATTTTCTGAGGAACCTCCACACTGTTTTCCAGAGTGGCTGCACCAATTTGCATTCCCACCACCTGTTGGATAGTTTCAATAACTGGGCATAATTGAGTCTGGCTTTGTTGATTTCTTCAACTCTTGATTTTGTGTGTGTGTGTGTGTGTGTGTGTGTGCGCGCGCACTTTGTTTTTTTGTGTGTTGTATTGTTTTGTTTGAAGGTTAAACATTGTGGGTAGATCAAGCCAAACAGGTAGACTAAGGTAAATAATATTTAAGCCTGGAAATGGGCCCATGCTTTCCTTTGCTAGGTCTTTAACCTGGTTTGTGAGTCAATCTGGTCAAGAATTGAGCTGGTGTGGGAATTTGTTGCTGTAGTTACTACCCTTAGTGCATGAAAGATTTCCACTTTGGTGTTATTTCATGCTTAGGATCAGGGCTCATTCATCAGAGACTTTTCCTCAGTGTTTGTTTTATCTAGACTTTAGATCTTTCCTTTGCGCTTTGCCCTCACAAAAGATCTCTCCACATGCTTATGTTCCTTTCCAGCAGTAGACCACAATTCCTTGTGACTCATTTCTTGCTGGCCAGGTAGTGGGGGCAGAGGGAACAGTCTCCTTCATCCTGGTTCAGTTTCGGTCTTTGGCAGATGCTGTGTCACTGGGCCTTGGAGGTGGAGACGCCTTAGCGTTCCTGCCTCTCCCCCAGTAGGACATTTCTAATGGTTGAGACCCAGGGCATTTTCCTACACCCACTAAGGGATAAAATACTTTGTATTGTTGTTTCCTTTTCTCAATTACAATGGGTCTGAAGGTCACAGGGTTCGGTACCCTTCGCCTAGAAGCTTGAGACTTTTGCTGTGTAGAGGAGATAGGAAAGAAGGACCAAGGAAGGGCATTACACCTTTCTGCGATGCTGCCATTCAGCTCCCCAGGACCTGCACTGAGAAAGGCTTGCCCTCCAGTCTTCCTCATCAGTACCTGGTAGGGTCACCTGGAGAAGAGGATGAAGCCTTATGTCTATGGCTCTCGGAGTTTTCCATATTCTCATGCTAGCCAAGGCTGGCCTTTAGTATTTAATAAGCATTGTAGCTGAAGCCCTTTTACACAATTGTATGAAGTCCAGCACCTGCCCCATATAAGCAACTGCTGTGTTCCATCTCTCTTTGAAGGCACCAGTCTTTCCTTATTGCATATTATTTGTTTGCTGTTCAAATATATTATTTGAAAGCTGAGACCCCAGCTTTCTGATGGTTCCAGAAAAGTTGCAAATTTGCTGATTACCTGACTTTTTGTTTTGTGGCAAGGGTGGGAATGGTCTCTTTCTAGCTTTTTCCCTCCTAAATGGAAGCCAGAAGCTCCCCGCTTCCCTTTCAGTTATCACTGACTTTCTCTCCTTTTTATAGCAAAATCTCACAAAGGAATTGTGTATTCTCATTGTCTTCAATTTCTCTCTCCCACGTTTATGTTTTTGGCCCTACCGCATATGAAAATTTGTAAACTGTAAGATTAGCAATGACCTACATGTTGCAAATCCTAGAGTTGATATTTAGGCTTTGTCATACTTGACATATCCACAATTCTAGACACAGCCAATCTCTTCTGTCCCCTTGAGATAGTTTCTTCTTTGCCTCCAGGATATCACACTCTCTCTGGGCTCATCTCCTCCCTCAGTGGCTACCCCTCCACAGTTCTCTTAGCCAAGGAGCTTCATGACCTTCCTATCTGTAAAGGTTCTAGTGTCCCAGGAACCATTCCTGGGGCTTCATTCCTCTACCTACATTCATTCCTTTGATCTCATCAGTCTCAGGGCTTTCTATATCATCCACACATGGATGGCCCCAGGTTTACATCTACACACTTATATTCTAGAATTCTCCCCTGATCTCCAGATTAACATGTATATAACTTCCTACTTGATATTTCCATTACTTGGGATTTCTCAGACATTTCTAAAGGAACATATCCCAAACTGAGCACCTCATCCCCCCCCCCATAACACTGCTGTCCAATAGTGTTCCCCATCTCAACACCTGGCAAAATCAATACTCCTAGCCTCTTGGGCCAAATATGTTTGCATCATTCTCAATTCTTCTATTTCCTTCATAACCCACATCCAGTAAGTCAACAGAACCCATCAGATCTGTCTTCAAGGTCCAGCTAGAAGATGACCACTTATATTTGCCAGAATGACAACCTCACAGAAGCCACCATAGTTTCTATCTTAAGCCTCTAAGCTGCTCTCCCTGCTCAACTTTCTGAAGTCAGGCCCTATTAAAATGTAAGTCAAAATCTCGTTGCTGTGCTCAAAACCCTACATGCCTTCCCATCTCTCTCAGAGCAAAAGCCAAAATCTTCATAGTGACCTGGAAGACTGACCCACAATGCAAGTCTGACTTCGCCTTCTACCATTTCCCCTCTACTCCTCTCTGCTGAGAGGCTACTCTGACTTCTATGTCATTCCTCAAATATGCCAAGCAGCCCCTGCTTCGGGGCCCCTGCAATTGTTCCCTTTCTTGAAATGCTTTTCTACCAAAAATCTGCACGTTTCATTCCCTCACCCCTTTCAGGCCTTTCTTTCTTTCCTCAATTACCACCTCCCCAGAGGCCCTGCCTCCACCCCATCTAAATCACCATTGCCTCGCCCACCAACGTCTCTGCCTCCTTCCCAACTTCGTTTTCTCCTTGGTACTAACAGCCATTGAACATGCTATGTATTATGCATTTGTAAATTGCCTTGATTTATCCCACAAGATGTGAATGCCTTAAAGGCATGGGACTTTATAGCCACTGTTTGTGCTATCTTCAGCCTCCAAAACCATACCCAACACATAGTAGGGGCTCAACAAATACCTGTTGAATCAATGAAGTTTGTCATAGGCTAGTATTTTTTAATGGTTAGGACCATCACTCAGCCTTCCTGTGAGAGCCACTTTTCTTTCCCCCTCCCCTCCTAAAACCCTAAAATGGTGCTGCTATCCATCTTAATGCATCAGGACATCAGAAGGAAAAAGTTTTACCTCCTCATCACACCAGCAGCTCACATGCTCAGATTTACTGATCTCTAAGGGCACTTAGGTACCCACTGTTTATTTATTTTGGAATTCTTTTATTATCAGCTTTACATGGTTATAAACCGTTGCCAGGATGGAAACCCCTCAGAGCACTGTTATGACTCACCCTCACGATGCTCCCTGACCTGACCTTGAGAAATGACTGCAGCTCCTTGCAGAAGCTGGGGATAATAAAATCTTCCCTACTTGCTCTGGGCCAAGGAGATTTCTGCCCAGCACCAAGAACAGGCTGTTGTTAGCCGTAGAGCATGGCAACAATTCTCAAGAATCACCCCCAAGGCTCACGAGAGATACACCCTCCCGCCCATTGGAAAGACCATGGAGCCTGCCACAACCAGGTATCTTTGAAGGTTTTATTCACGTGTGTGTCTTTCTCTCCCTACAACAAATAAGAGGCAAACAACAAATAATAAGCAAGCAAACAAAAATACAATTCTTGTCTTTTTTTTTTTTTTAAAAAAAAAGGTCAAAAAGTCCTTTAAATTATGGGAAGAATATTCTACGTAGTTTCAAAAACAGAACAAGCTGCCCATAATCACAACATCCCGAGGCAACCAACTTCTTCAATTTTGTGTATCATCTGTCTTTTTTCATATGAATATTTTACAGTTGTGTTGGTTCACAAACTGGCCCCTGCACGGAGGGCAAGGAGACTGCAGAAAGAGGCAGACCACTCCAGATCGGTAGGTGGTGGTTTTCATAAGCAAGGGAACGTATTTACAAGGCTCGTCTTGGGCAGCTACAGACAAGATACCCGCCTGCCCACCAGAACCTTGGAAATTAACATAGAGGCCTTAACTAGGTTCAGTCACACGCATCATCTAGAAGGTTTCCACACCACCTTACTATCTCAAGGCCGTATCTTTAAAGGGCTTCTGTGTGGGAAGGGTGGACAGGACATACATCCCAAGGACAGGGATGGGGAGACCACACAGGTCCAGCTTGCAGATTAACTGGTGGTCACCTCTTCCCAATGACTACCTCCAACAAATTGTAGGCTTAATATACACACAATTGCATGTCTTTGTGAAAACAAATATAATCATTATCAAATGGTTAACAAAAATTTATTTGGGCACACATTGTGAACCATGTGCTCTAGATGTATGGCTTAGATAACCAAGAATTAAACCCTATCCTAAAGGGGGGCTCTAGACTAGCACTACCCAACAGCAATACAATGCAAACCATACACACAAGCCCAAATTTTCAAAGAAATGAGAAAAATTCCCTTTATGGACATATTTTATTGAACCCAGTGTACCTAAAATATTATCATTTAACATGTAATCAGTATAAAATTGTTGGAGTGCCTGGATGGCTCAGTTGGAAGAGCATGTGACTCCTGATCTCAGGGTCTTGAGTTCAAGTCCCATGTTGGATGTAGAGATTACTGAAATAAATAAACTTAAAAAAAGAAGAGAAAATTGTTAATGAAGCATTCCATGTTTTTTTTTTTTTTTTCCACACCAAAACTTCAAACTCTAGTTTGAAGCACATCTCAATTTGGACAAACCTGATTTCCAGCGTTCAAAGGCCACATAGAGCCAGTAGCCACCATGCTGGACATGGCAGTTGCAGTCTAAAAGGTCACTTGTCCAGGTTTCTTAGTTTTTGTCATCAGAATTATCATCTTTTTGTCATCAGAATTATACCTTCATGATATGCCATTGGGTTGATGTGATCATTCTCATTTTATTGAACCTTTACATTAGCTCCCTTATATTTGCGGTTATAAATCACAGAGCAATAGATTTATTTTCCCACATTTTGAATTAGTATTTAATTAGACTATTCTCACAGGTGTGGAATGATTGAAGTAAAAGGTTCAAACGTGGTAATGGCTTTTGGTACACATGTTGAAGTTGCTTTCCAAAAATGCGGAGTGATTTTACCCTGCCTCTAGCAATATGTACAAGCCAGCTTCACTGAGCACACCTTGGTTGGCCTTGCTGGCCGCATCCTTCCTGCCTTCCTTCCAGACTTCTTGGGTATTAGATTTCCAGAGCTGGCTTTTTGTTATTCTGTTTGGTTTTGTTAATTTGGTTTCTTTGGTTTTGCTTGCTTTCCTTGTTGTTGTTGTTGTTTTTATGTTAGAAAATAATTCCAGCTATAATTCCGCACTGCTACTCACATAAGTTGTCCCCACTTGTTGGGCCAACCTCTACCTAATGAGACAATGCAGATTCAGAGCAGGGTGGGATATTCCTATCATCTCCAATTCAGTTCTCTCTCCTGTTTTCACTCTTGGAAGAAGGTCTTCTACACATGCCTCACAGTTATACTGTGAGGGACAAAAAATTAATCAGCAAGAGATATATTTAAATGGTTTCTTTGCCTTAGGAGTGTAAACAATGGGAGAACCCAGGGTAACTGGGGCTGCCCATCTGAATGCAAAACGTAGCAGCAGAATGAAGCCAGCATCCAAAGGATGAAGGAGAGAAAACAACGGAAGAGAGACAATTCTGTACATTCAAAGTAGATGGAGTCAACCCTAAAAGAAAGACCAGCTGAGGTCAACTCAAAAGAAACATTTATAATATTTTCTGGGTTTTAAGAGATAAGAAAAGCCCAAGTTTGTGTTGTTTCTGGTTATATACTGGGTCTGTACACCTTTCTTGTCATTGTGGGTCAAAATAGTAGGACCACTTGTGTTTTGGGCTAATAATACAAACATATTCCATTGGTGTCTCATTTGCATTTCTAAGAGGACAAAGGTTAAATATTTTCCATAACTTTGTTTCTAGTTTGTGTATACATACTTTTCCTTTTTCTCTGGGAATAATTTTAAACTTAACGAAGAGTTACAGAAGGAATTCTGAGAATACCCATACGCACTTGACCCAGCTTCCCTGATGCTCACGCTTCACATAACTGTGGCAAATTTTTCTAAACTAAGTATTTAACATCAATACAATACTGTTAACTGGACTACAGACTCAATTTGGATTTCACCTGTTCTTAACCCTCATGTCCATTTTCTGTTCCAGAATTCCACATCACATGCAGTGATTGTCTCCGGGGTCCTCTGCAGTCTGTAACAGTTTCCCAGTTCTTCCTCATCTTTCATGACCTTGACACTTCCAAAGAGCATGCTGGTCAGGCACTTTGCAGAAGGGCCCTCAATTTATGTTTTCTAATGTTTTCTCGTGATTACACTTGGGGTGATGGGGTTGGGGGAAGAATATGGCAGAGGTGAATGCCGTTCTCAATGCATTATATCAGAGGGTGCCCGAAATCAACATAACCCACTACCGATGGCCTTGGTTGTATTTGCATTTAGTGGGCCCTTGGTTTATTGAATCTGTGGTTTAACTCCATTTTTCTCAACAATCATAAAACAAAGAAGAGTGACATTTGAATTCAAATAATTTTTAGGGACATCTGAGCAGTTGCATCCTAAATATAATTTCCTTCAAACTAGTTACCATAAGAAGTCAGTTTCCAATGAAGCTACCACCATGTATTTTTCCACATGTATATATTTATTTTTTAATTTTTTTAAATATTTCTTTGCAAAAATATTACAAAAAACTTCTTTTCCAGAACTATTTAAAAGTAAGTTGATGACAGAATGCTCCATCACCCCGAATCCAAATAAGGATATTCTCCTATACAACCACAATACAACCGACAAATAGAAGTCAACATTGTCATGTAACTAACACCTAATCCACAGACTCCAACCAAGCAGCCTAGAGTCCCAATAAAGCCCTTTCTAGAAGAAGGATCCACCCAGATTAACCAAATGCATTTAGCTGCCGTGTCTCTTTAAACACCTTCAGTTCAGAATAATCTCTCCGTTTTTCCTTGACTTTTAAATCCTTGACATTTGTAAATTATAGGCCAGTTAATTTGTGGAATGTCTTTAAGTTTATCAGAAGTTTCTTCATAATTAGATTCAGGGCAAGAACAGCAAGGAAGTGATGCTGGATTCTTCTGGTTGCACCCTCACATGCGGTACATCACGCTGCTACGTTTTATTGCTGGTGATGTTAATTTTGATCACTTGATTCAGATTTTATCTGCCAGGCTTCTCCGTGGCAAAATTTCTATTTTTCCCCTGTAAGTATAAAGTATGTGTGGGGAGGTACTTTGAATCTGCGAATATCTTGAATGGTTTTTCATCAGGTTTCCAGCCATTAGTTTTAGCAGCCATTGACATTCTTGGTTGATTCAATTATCACTATGATTGTTGCCAAGTGGTGATTTTGTAATACCATCCCTTTTTTCCCCACTTATTAATTGGCATTCTACTGCAAAAATAAAGACTTTTTCTTCTTCCCATTTATTATTGTCTAATTTATTTATAAGAATAGGTAGACACTTCGAGATCTTCATTTTATTCAACTGGTTATAATCTATCGCAATCTTTTTTTTTTTTAATTTTGTTGCTCAAACTATCCTAGCTTTGACTAGTGGCTGTGTCCTTTCAAGCTGGTTTCCATTAATTCCTGATATGTCTCTACCATTCTTTAAACACTACTTTATGGTACAACAAAATATTCCAGTCTCATCTTAAACTTTCCCTGACTGAATCCTGAAATCGGTCATTTCTTTAGAGAGTTCGGGTTCCTCAGAGTGGAGAAAGGAATTTACAAGTCGTGATCTGGATGCCGGGTGTGTTCCTTGCTAGGGTGTCACTATCCCCAGGCCCTCTCAGTGGATGGAGCCTCACACACACATTCACATCTGTATTTATTTCCATCATTAGTTGTATACATTGAAGACTGTGAGTTCACACTAATACCACCCATTAATATCCCACCTTATGGGTTCTTTTTCATTTTCTCTCTTTCCAAATTGGGAACTCCTTTCTGTGACAGTGAGCAACAGACTCCTGTTATCTTCAACGTATTCAATTATTGGATCAGTTCCCTTTAAATGTGGCCAATCTCCCGTCACTACCACCACCACCAGCTCACACAGACAAGGACCCTCCTTACCAGTTCTTGGCTGCCACCAAGCAGACACCTTCCCCACTCTGCTTAGATGACACTGTCCTGCACTGGGCTGCCACTTCAGTCACACTCCTTACATGGTGCACTCCTCACCACACTCAGGCTCTGACACTCATGCCAGGGCGCCACACCCCGATGCCCCCAGACATGGATGTCTGCCTCTCTTTCAGCCCTTCCTAATGGCTTTGAGCAGGAATTCATCAGGAATAAGAGCAGCAATGGAGACAAGTAGGTGGGCAAGAAGGAAGCATGATCTGAAGGACTTTGGACTCTTGCTAAAGAAGCTATGAGTTGTACTTTTTAAGGGTCTCATTACTTCATAGTCATATCCTGTCACGATATTATCCAGAGAGTTGGCTACAAGTGATCAACCACTTGTTGCAATCATCAAATCTCCCTTCAAAGGATAAAGATCACTAAAGATAATCACAGGAATATTAATGCAATCTCCGCCATATTCCTTAGGATGACTACTATAAAAAAAAACAACAAACAGAAAATAACAAGTACTGGCAAGGATGTAGAAACATTGCTCGGAACGCTTGTGCACTGCTGGTAGAAATGTAAAATGGCTAACCTTCAAGGAAAGTAGTATGCATGTGCCTCAACAAAGTCAAAACAGAACTACTCTATGATCTAGCAATTCCACTTCTAGATATATACCTCAAAAATGTGACAGCACAGACTCCAGAATATTTGTAAATTCATCTCATAGCAGCATTAACCAAAATAGCCAAAAGGTCCATGTATCCCAAGTGTCCATCAATGAATAAATGGATAAACAAAATGTGATATGTACACACAATAGAGCAATATTCAGCCTTAGAAAGGGAAGAAGTTCGGACATGTATTTTAATATGGAGGAAACTTGAGGACATTATGCTAAGTGAAATAAGCCAGTCACAAAAAAGACTGCATGATTCTACTTCTATGAAATACCTAGAGTAATAAAATTCATAGAGACAGAAAGCAGATTAAAGGTTATCAGATGCTGAGGGGAAGGAGGATGGGGCTTATTGTTTCATGGTACAGAATTTCAGTTGTGCAAGATGGAAAAATTTCTGGCGATGGATAGGCATGATAGTTGCAAAGCAATGTGAATATAGTTAATGCCAATTAACTGTACGCTTAAAAATGGCTAAGATGGTTATTTATTTTCTCAGTTCTGGCTGCTGTAGTAGAATGCCATGGACTAAATGGCTTATAAACAACAGAAATTTATGTTCACAATTCCGGAGATTGGGAAGTCCAAAATCAAGGCACAATGGGTGTTCTGGCTGTGTTCTCACATGGAGGGAGGGACGAGGGAGCTCTGTGAGGTTTCTAAGGGCAGTAATCCCATTCATGAGAACTCCACTTTCATGACCTAATCACCTCTCAAAGACCCCCATCTCCAAATTCCATCACCCTGAGGATTAGGTTTGAATATATGAATTGAGGTCGGGGTGGGGCACAAACATTCAGGCTATGGCATGTATATTTTACAAAATTATAAATATTACATAAGCTTTGAATATTATTTCAGAAAAAAATGTTTTAGAAATGCCCCATGGGGTGCCTGGGTGGCTCAGTCAGTTAAGTGTCCAACTCTTGGCTTCGACTCTAGTCATGATTCACGGTTCATGAGTTTAAGCCCCACATCTGGCTCTGTGCTGATGTTGTGGAACCTGCTTGGGATTCTGTCTTCCTCTCTCTCTGTTCCTCCCCCTTTGCTTTCTATCTTTCTCTAAAAATGAATAAAAAGAAACTTAAAAACAACAAAAAAACTATTAAAAAAAAAAAAAAAAAGAAATGTCCCAAGCATGCAAACAGCAATGGAGCAATTATATGGTTCCTGCATAATGGGTATCCTGATAGAACAATACTCATATTTCCATAATATCTCACAGAAACACGTATATATTTTAGTAATCATAATAGCTATCTTTAAACTTAAGAATAGAAAACCTTGGAGCAAGTATTCTGCTTTGGTCTTAGATACATTAGTATGAATTTGACTTATCCATATTTTTTTAAAAACATGTATTTTCAGGGTCACTTGGGTGATTCAGTTGATTGAGCAACCAACTTCGGCTCAGGTCATGATCTCCCAGTTTGTGAGTTTGAGCCTCGTGTCAGGCTCTGTGCTGAAAGCTCGGAGCCTGGAGCCTGGTTCGGATTCCGGGTGTCCCTCTCTCTCTCTGCCCCTACTCACACTCTCTCTCTCTCTCAAAAATAAACAAATGTTAAAAATTAAAAAAAATAAAAAATAAAAACGTATTTTCAGGATAATTTCAGCTAACCACAGCTGAAATGTCATAAAACTCCCTCAAGCATACATAAGGTAAAGAGAAACATTAAGAGAAACAACAGATAATGCCTAGAATAAGTTCTTCCAAGTCCATAAATTATATATCGGAGTCAATTTGAATAATGCAATCAATCCACATGAAGGTTTTAGGCAACCTGATTAATTCAATGAACTTTCATTGAATGCTATTTATGCCAAATGCAGTATTGAATAATCAGGCTATAGAGATGAGTATGACCTCATTTCTGTCCTCCTGGGTTTTAAATATTCTAGGTGGGAGAAGATAGAACATAAGAGCAGAACTGGCATCTACTCACAATCTGGATATACTGTTTTCGGTAATCCTCACAACCTCACTAGGAGTTAGATATTATTCCCATTTTTCAGGTGAGGAAACTGAAGCTGAGGGACACTAAATAAATTACTCAAGGACAACTATCAGTGCAAAATAGAGATCTAATTTCTGCGTCACATCACCTTTTTCCAAAATCTACGCTGTATCTCCAACTTTACCATGATATGTTACGTGACACCAAGCTTGATCACACGGTATAAACATTGGAACAAATAATTACAACTCACTACAATATAGGTGGGGTTTAAAATACAAGGTAGAGAACTGGCAGAAAAGGAACACTCAACTTAGCTCCTTGCGTTAGGCTAAAAAATACTACCACAAAGTGGTTAATCATATAGTGGGATTTTAGATTGTGTAGGAATTTTGCAAGTGACAAGGGAAGAAAGAATATTTGATGACAATGGAAAATTAAAAATATTTTATTTTTTCTTCAGTATCAGGATTTTGCCTCTGATAGAAATTATCCTCCTTATTCTTCCCCCATCTCTCTTTTTCCTCTTCTGGAAAAACTGGATCACAACCCAGCAGTGCAGTGAAAACACTAATTCAAAAAGAGATGTTGCACCCCTTTGCTTATTGCAGCATTATTTACAACAGCCAAGATATGGGAGCAACCCAAGTGTCCATGGATAAACATGGATAAATTAAAAGAAGATGTCATATGTAAGTACAGTGGAATATTACCCAGCCGTAAGAAAGAATGACATCCTGCCATTTGCAACAACATGGACAGACCTAGAAGCCAGTATGCTAAGTGAGATAAGACAGAAAGACAACTACCATATGATTTCACTTATCTGTGGAATCTAAAACCAAAACAAACAAAGCAGACACAGACTCCAATACAGGGAACAAGTTGGTGATGACCAGAGGGGAGGGGGCAGGGAAATGGGCAAAATAGATGAAGGGGATGAACAGGTAAAACTTCCAGTTGTGCAATAAGCAAGTCACAGGGATGAAACGTACGGCATAGGGAATACAGTCAATAACACCGTAATAACCTTGTGGTGACAAACTACACTTACGGTGAGCATTGTGTAATACGCATAATTGTTGAGTCCCTATTCTATATACATTAAGCTAGTATAACACTACGTCAGTTATATTTCAATGATAAATTTTTAAGTTAAATAATAAAAAATAAATAAAATTTATTGTTTTGGGGGTCAAAAAAAAAAAACTTCAGCAGTGCACAGTTCTTTCTCTAATTAAGGGATCTTTTCTCATTCACGTACCCTTTCGATTCACTCTGGCCTACGGCTCACCCGCAAGACGGTATTCCATTTTGTGCTGTTCTCAGTGTTCTCTAAGTGTTCTCAGAGCTCTGCAAATTGAGAATGCTGGTTTCACCGTTCCCTTTACATGAACAGATGCTTACGTAAAGCCATGTGCCTTTGAATATGGGTTTTTTAAAAGTATTTACACTGGGCATATCTTGGTGGGTGTTGTATAGGTGCTGTGGGGTACCACCTTCTGTCTCTTTTGCACCCCGTCCCCGTCGTGTCTGTAATCATTTTCAGCATGTGAGGGATACTCAGGAGATACTACTAATTGATTTTAAGTTTTCTCCAAGAACATCCATTATCATTATCATTAAGCCCACACCGGAAAAGTGTCAGATGTCAATGTCTACTTGGTAGAAAGAAGTTGACTCGTGAATGTTAATACCTCGGTGAAATATTTTTCCAGACAGAACAGTTTTCTAGGAAAATGCTCTTTAGATGTAATGACTGCGTACAGACTCATTCTTCCTCTGGGGAAGAAAAAGCACCACCCCTGTGCCACACTCCTCCCAGACTCGGTTAGCGATGGGGCTAACACAGACGCCGGGAGCCACCATCCCTACCCAGAGCCGACCTTCTTTTCATCCAGCCCACCTCGAGCATCAGGACACTAATTCATGTACAGGATGAGACAACTGCCAAATTATGAGGCTACAGAGAGAAGCTCCTCAGACACCTGTCATGTTGATGAAAGCAGCACCGTCCTCTGACCTTTGCCGGTTCAAGGTCGATAATGAGACAAGCCAGGCAGGAAGAGCTGCTCGGCCGACTCCATTACCGTGTGCCGTGTGCACACTCAGGAGCGCCGCATCTCCTGTCAATTAGCGCGGGGGACCTGGGGACTGCTGATTACCGGAGACGCGGCAGAGCGAAACGCAGTTACCTTTACTTCTGTAACCTGCTGCATTTTAATTAGCCCCAGTCCCTTGACTCTTTCTTCCGTGCTTCATTATTGCCGTCTTCCAGAAGCCCAAGGAAGGCTTTGTACACTTCCCATCATTAATTGGAAGAAATGTTGAACATTCCAGTCGTGGAGTTTGATGACACCGGACTCTGGGCGAAGGCTTTTTGCGGGGCTTCTCGGAACAATACAGTCGTGACTTGCTCAGAACTGTGTGTAGCAGGACCGGTCAGAGAACCACGGGGAGAGACGAACGGTTTCTGCTAGACAAGCCACGGGGATGTGGCCAGGAAAGACACTAACAAACGTGTGCTGGTAGCTACACAGCCCAGCGTGTCTGTGCTCTGACAAAGAAGCTGTAAACAAGCGATCGGAGCAAAGAAAGGAATAAAAGGAAGGAATTAAACCTGAAAAGGAAAACGTCTTCATACTTCTCATACTCCTCTCTTATAAAGAGAGAAGGGTCTGAACCTCCACAAAATCATTCTACCCAGATACGTTCAGAAGCGTTTAATTTATTAAAGGCAGCAGACCCCTGTTCTCATAAACTAATGCCGTGTTCCCCCAGAGCACTGGTGAGCAAACTTCAGTGAACTTCACCATCACCTGGAGCACTGGGGAAACACGCATCGTGGCCTCCCACCTCCCCTCCTTCAAGTTTCTGACTCGGTAGGTCCGGGGTAGACTGGACAATTTGTCTTTCTAGCAAGTTCCCGGGTGATGCTGCCAGTGCTAGTGGGGGAAGAGCACCATATTCGGAGGACAACGTTCCTGTAGACATCTCCCCAGAGTAGCTGTAGAGCCCAAAAGAAATAATCAACCCTTGCCTTCTCAAACAAAGACGGTTTTATACGTGATCACCTAAGTTCATTCTTAGAACGTTAGCGTGAAATTTTATATGCATTAACATTATTTTATTGAATCACCTAAACTGAAATCGTTTGGGTGAAATTCTTGCGTGCAAGAATTTTTATAAAAAGTGTATCGTAGAGTAAAAAGGGCACCTCTTTGCTTAGAGCATGCCTGTGATGTCTGCCTCTGTACCTGAGAAACTTTGTCTTTATTTATATGTGATAAAGGATAATTCACCGTAGACTACACTGCATGAAACAGTGACCCGGTAAGTCCTTGAAGTAGTGAAGTATGTATGTTACAGTTTAGTTGTGTATTCTAGCCCTTGTTTTATCTAAAAAAGCATACGAAGCTAAGTATTATACATTAGCCTTTTGACTATGGAACAACTAATTTTAACATATGCAGACTTCAGTTACGTATCTGTAAAACATGGAAAGCCACTTAAAAATATGGCTCCCTTTTACTTTAACAGTTCATGATGGGCACCTGGGTGGCTCAGTGAGTTAAGCGTCCAACTTCAGCTTAGGCCATAATCTTGTGGTTCATGGGTTCGAGCCCTGCATTGGGCTCTGCGCTGACAGGTCAGAGCCTGGTGCCTGCTTCAGATTCTGTGTATCCCTCTTTCTCTGTCCCTACCCTGCTAGCTTGCTTGCTCTCTCTCTCTCTCAAAAAAAAAAAAATAAATAATTTTTTAAAAAGGTTTCATGACATGGAATTTTCTATTCTTCTATTCCTTGTATTCTTTTCTTTCTATTCTATTTCTACTTCTATTTTCTAATTTTCTATTTTCTGCTGAGTCAGCATGTTACTGCCTGGTTCAGGTTAGAAATGAACTTTTTAAATTCTGAGTTCATGCTCTTGGGAAACTTTTGTTTCTTTTTCTGGATTAGCACCAAAGTGAAAAGATCTTTTGCTTGCCTCTCTTCAGTGTTCATGGAGGCAAAACTACAGAACTGCACTGCACATTCCAAAATACCGCTGATACCCCTAGGATAAGTTACGTGTTAAAAAGGTCACATTCTGAACTACAGAAAGATCAAGGCTTTGAGAAATTATTTCTATGGCAGAAACTGAAATCCTCGAAAAGAGCGCTGGGAGATCATTACATTTGAATTCAACTGAAAAATCCCTTGAAATCCACACTTTCTCCATCCACTTTATTTGACCTGAATTAGAATGTCCGGTGCTACTGAGTCAATAGTATTCTGCAACTAATGAATTCTGAATCCCTACTACAACATCAGATTTGTTGAGAGTTTCCAATCCATTTCCTGGTTCATACTGATTACATAACAGACCGTTGGCCAAAGTCTGGCTCCATGGTGACGTGGTGTCTGTAGCAGGTATCTTGAACCAGCATTGGCAAAACAGAGCATGCAAGGAAATGGTTCTACCTAGTTGGTTTAGGTCTGATACTATTTCTAGAAATGTTTGTTTGGAGGCAATAAGGTTTTCTCCAATCACATTTTTTCTCCTTTAGACCCAACTAGCCCATATGAAACCAGACAATGAGAAGCAGAAACATTAGTAAAAATTGAAGTCCCCATTCAAAGTTTTCATAAAAGTTTCAGGCTGCTTCTAACACCACAGAGACGATAAATACTTAAATCTGCTGACCTAGACACGTAGGTCTGTGTCCTTGTCCACATAAGGCATGGCTCAAGATTTTGGAAACTGAAAGCCTAACCATGAATCTTTCTTCTTTCTGTCCCAAGAATTTCAACACTTAAGTGGATTACTCCTTGTTTTTAGAGTATTCACAGAGTACCTCATTTTATCTCTCATTACCTTAGACAATAAAATTAAAACAGACTTTCTCCCACACCTCGGGATACCTCAGATCAAAAATCACTAAGTTTCTATGTAGAAAATTCCTTTTCTTCACCCAAACCTTTGAAGGGGCCAGAGTGGCACTCTAAGATAACAACCTATGTGCGGGTAAGGAAGGTGGGAAAGAAGAAAAGTTCAAGCACTTTCTTTTCTGAGAATGACTCTCCACTTACATAGGGAACGTACAGAGAGCTTATAGGACTATAGTCAAAAGTATTTTCATTTATAGAGGAGTAAACTGAGTAAACTGATGGCAGCGAGAGCAGAGCCAGCCCTGGAAAATGCTATAAATCACTTCATATTAAGCCAGTCTGCAGCGTCTTAGGGATCCATGCTTTCAAAGCTTGTTGCATTAATCAGGATTCAACTCTATCTGTGCTCTCTGTATAAAGATGATCACAAATTGGCTGTTCAACATTATATTAAGTCCTATATGTTTCCAGCTTAGATATAGAAAAATAAAGCTGATGCAAATTTTAATAGAGTGTAACAAATCTTGGATGCTACAGTCACATATATTTCATTCTAGAAATGAGTCTGACTTTCCATGTCTTGGACATCCAAAACCTCATAGCCCAAGTTTTCATTTTCACCTAGTATTTTGGTAGCTTCTGAGACAAGCCGAAGTAATTTTGTAGTTTCCTTCAGGCTGTCGGAGTACAGGTCTATATACTCCTTATACGCACCTAAGGTAGACAGTTCCAATTTTCACAGATCAAATCCCTGAGACTACATACATACCCACACACAAGCAATAATGAAAGGAGTTTATAAATGAAAGGGTGTTTTGTTTTGTTTTGACCACCTACTGTGTGAAGCATCATATTCTTCCAGGAAGGGAGTTGGAAAAAAAACAGAGAAAAAGGAGGAAGTGTGTGTGTGTGTGTGTGTGTGTGTGTGTGTGTGATCAGACTGCCCTCTGGTGGACATAATTTATTTCTTTATTCTTTTAAGATCTAACAAAGGAGAGAGGCAACAAGGAAAAAAAACAGGGAAAAAAGAAATTAGAAAATGAAAAAGAAGGAAAAAAGGGGAGAAAGGAAAGAATATAGACAAGAAAGCCAAAAGAAAAAAGTAAACTAAAAATACTACAGAAGGGAAATCAGAGAAATTAAAGAATGGTAATTAGGTTAAGAAAATGAAGACACAGGCTTATGAGTAAAAACAAAGACCAAACAATGACTAGTCACACTTCACCATTTGATCAATCCTAGAATTATTTACAGAAAAAAATTTTAAAATTATAAATGCTAAATAGACATAGCATGTTAATATATTTTTCAATATATCTGCTTTGTTCATGTAAACTATGTTTTAACAGCAGCTCTTAGACATAAACATTAAGGAAACATTTTGTGGAACTTAACTTTCTTAACTTTTTTTTTTAACAAAAAAGCTTAGAAATGGAAAATTGCTTTCCCTTGCACTTTGATAAGTGGCATATCAATTGTGATAGAACGTACAAACCAGAGACATACCATACTGGGTCCTCTGCATATTTAACACAAAAGGGGGTGGGGGTGGGGAGTAGTGACTACTGTTTTGTTTTGTCGACAGATCCAATGATTTGCTCACAGATTTTCTAGCAATTCAGATGCTTTGGAAAGGAAAACAATACAACCTAAAATATAAAATTTAGGATTAGCTTTTTATTTATTGTTTGAATTGGATTTTTTAAATGTGATTGTGACATAAAGGCTATAATAGGAGCTGAAGTCTTATTGGCAACTGCCAATGTCCCTCATGCATTCTTTTGTCAACTTTTAGCATGCATATCATGAATGTCAAGTAAGAGAAAAGAGAAATTCACAGAAAGCCAGAACGTTGATCTTCGTGCTTTCAACCCTACATTTCCCCAACATAACACCGACCTGAGCCATCGTTTCTCCACACCGCGGTAGGCATGAAACCTTCACTGCCCACCCTTGTGCGAGGGATTCGAGGGTCCAGGAGAGCAGCTCCAGTGCCCAGCTCAAGTGCCCTGTTCTCCAGCTGTACCAATGTGGAGCTCAGTCCGTTCCAGTTCTTCCTACTGAAACACACTCATTGGCCTCCATCTTGTCAAATTAGCAAAGGATCGCTTTCTGCTATAGGACTAGAAGCCTCCTTAACCAGTCAGCCAAGGGGACACTTTGAAAAGGGGCAAAACTAATTAGGTCCATTAGCTTTATGACATCTTGAGGCATGGAACCAAGCTAATGCACCACCAGTTGTAGCTGATTCTGCACCAGGAATCACAGGCAAAGATGTAACCGAAGGAAAAGAAAAGCAGCTACCAGAGGTATTTTTCATGTCCAGATCTCTTCCTTCCCCCCCCAGAAAGGGCAGCCAAAGAGGCGGCACTGAGGATTCCTTCCTGCCCACAGGTAAAATGAGGATGTGACCACGCGTGCCTCCTTCTCACAAATGTGGCATCTCCTGGTCTCAGTCTTGGCTGAGCTCCTGTTCCTGGGACTAAAGGGAAACTCAAAGGGCATTCAGATTCGAGCGGACAATCATGAAGATTGACCCTCCGTCCACCTTTGGCTTTTTTTCAATGTTTGTTTCTATTTGGGGTAGGGGGTCGGGGGGGGGGGTGCAGAAAGAGAGGGAGACACAAAATCTGAAGCCGATTCCAGGCTCTGAGCTGTCAGCACAGCCCGAGGCGGGGCTTGAAGTCACGGACTGTGAGATTATGTTATGACCTGAGCCGAAGTGGGATGTTTGACCAACTGAGCCGCCAAGTCACCCCCACCTTTGTCTTTAATGCTCAGACATTATGTTACTTTGAAACGCAAAGCACCCTGCCTAGTTTACCATTAGGCAGTTCCCATTAGGCACTCAACTAAAGGTGCTGGTAGGGAACACCCATTTTGTTTCCTAAGTTTAAGTTTCTAGGGAGCTATATCATCATCTCTTGTTCTGTACAGGTTATATATATAATGATATGAACCTCTTCCTATTCCTCCTGTCTCTCCTCCTATTTACTCACTTCTGTGTCTTTCCATACTGAAGAGTAAAACCTAATTATCTTCGCTAAGAACCTTCATCTTGCTCAAGCATGAAAAAATGAGCCTCATACTCTGCCCAGTAGCAGTCCCTGATCAAAAAAAAAAAAAAACAATCTCTTCCTCTTGGAGAGCGGGGGTGTATTATATGCAGGGATCAGACAGTAGCCAAGACAGTTCCACCCTTAAAACCATTAATGAAAAAAGTCTCCCAAATTTAGCATGATAGAGGTTTAATATCCAGGGTGAAATCCATTTCCATACTAAAAAACCTGTAGCTTGGAAGATTATTGTTGGAAAAGTTAGCTTCGCGGGGGAGGCAATGTTAACTAAAATATGCTCACACCAGAAGGTAAGTCACAGGCTTTAGAGCCAGACATTACAATCAAAAAAATTTCAGATGTTTTGAGAAATTACAACCTTATCAAGCCCCAAAATGGGAGATTTTCTTTCTCATTAAGCTAAAGGGGTCAGTTTTACTAAATGTCTACATTGATCCATGAGAACAAATTGGACATTAGCAAAAATATGATTTTAGAGAATACAGATGATGCATTTAAGCCTTATTTCTGCTTTACAGCAATTTGGGGTTTCAGTAATAGTAATGCCAACTGTTTGACATTTATTAGTAAGTGTGATGGGTAGGGTAACTCCCTGAACACAAGTCAGGTTTGCAAATGCCAGAATGACCATCTATATTTCAAACTATTTACAATATATTTAAAACATAACCCTCGCTCCTTCAGGAATTTGAGAAAATAAAAAATGAGCTCAATTTGTTTTGTTTTGTTTTGTTTTGTTTTGTTTTGTTTTGAGAGAGAGAGCACACACAATCAAGTGAGGGACAGGGGCAGAGGGAGACAGAGAATCTCAAGCAGGCTCTACTCCCAGCACACCTGAGAGGAAATCAAGAGTCAGACACTTAATCAAATGAGCCACCCAGGCGCCCCAAAACAGAGATCAATTTTTGAAAATTATATCCAGTGTAACATAACCCTAGGAAAATGAAGTTTCAATCAGTCAAGTTAGTTAAAAAAAAATCACTGAATTCTTGTGCTTATCAGATTAATTTTACTTGAGGCTTATAATTATTTTCTTATTAATTACTAGCTTTGGCCCATAGATATTGACTCTAAAGTCCCTTAGTCATTCAGAAAACACTTATTGACTACTAGGTGCTAGGAACACATTGTTTTATTTTTAATTGGTATTTTTCAGGTGCTGACATTAGAGAAAAGGAGACAGGCAAGTAGCTGGCATAGTTTCACAACAGTGTCGACAATCTGTTACAGTGGCACAAGGGCTACCTAATCAAACCCGGAAGAATCAGGAAGGCTTTCTGGAAGAGACAATATGTGAATGGAATTTTTAATAATAATAGTAATAATAACAATGCTATCCTAATGTTTCACCTTTATTTTTCATTTAATGTTCCCTGCTGCCCCATAACAGATGCATTATCATCATCTCATTTTCTAGAAAAGGAGATGGGAGAAAAAGACATTAAGTCACTTGCCTAGGGCAGGATAGAGAGGAAGTAAAGGTTTCCAGATGCCAAACTAGACTAACCTGAATCCACAGCCCATTCTTAACCACCCACCATGAATTCTTTCCAATTTCAAGCAGAGAGAACAACAGGTTCAAAGGTCCTGCGGTCTGGGAAAGCAACAAACATTTGAAGACCAGCAAGCAGACCAGTATAAAGCATAGTGCATAAGATGGGTATTCGTGCCTAAAATCAATCTAAATTTACCAATAAGAATTGTAGGCGCTGTTGGTTATCGCCTTGATTCAGATGATCATACTAGCGAGAAAAAATCTAGGTTATACTGTGGTAACAATACAGCTTCAAACTCTCAGTGGCTTCAAACAACAAATGTTTATTTCTTGCTCACATGACATGTCCAGTATGACAAACTCTGCTTATGTGAGCCACTCACAGGGCTAATGTGGGCTCCATCTTAACTCTTGACTTCCGGGACTGTTCTGGGAGGAAAAGAGAGAGTTGCAGAGTCCAGCCCAGGTGAATTAAACGCTTTGGCCCAGAAGTGATGTCTGTCGCTTACATTCACATTTCACTGTCCAACACGAGTTCCGTGAGCACACTTAACTTCAAGAGTGCAGGACATTCAACTCCCCTCGTACTTTGAAGTTGAGCAGTACTGGATATTGGTAATTAGGAGTAATACATACTATGTTTTTTTCAGTGTTGAGAGGTAATAGCATGCAGCACATGAAAATAAGATTCGAAGTCAGACGTCACCAGGTTGGAATCCCAACATCACAGCTCATTAGTTTGTCTTATTCTGATTAAGGGACTTAACCCTCAAAATTGCATTTTCTTAAATGAGATCATGTATGAAAGGCATAATGTAAGAGCTTAGAACATAGTAGAAGCCCAATAAATGGTGGTTTCATTGTAAATTGGTTACGAATCTGCAATTTAGAAGTTAAGAGCAGATTTACAAAAAGGACTGTCATATAATAGTTGATTAGAGCAGCTATCTTAGTTTATAGGAAATATTCAGTGAAGCAGCAGGCAGATAGGATTCTCTACATTGTTTCTTGCATTAGGTTTTGTTTCTCGGGGTTTGGGGTTTTGTTTTTGTTTTTGTTTTTGGGGAGAGAGAGAGAGAGAGCACACACGAGTGAGGTAGAGGGCAAGAGAGAGAGGGAGAGAGAATCTTGAGTAGGCTGCACGCTCAGTGCGGATCCCAATGCAGGGCATGATCCCATGACCATGGGATTATGACTTGAGCCAAAATCAAGAGTCAGATGCTCAGCCGACTGAGCCACCCAGGCACCTCTTGTATTAGATTTTTACTGCCGCATAATAAATTAACACACTCACAGTGGCTTCAAACAGTTCCCATGCATTAAGTCCATAGTTTTGGAGCTCAGAAGTCCAGGCAGAGTTCAACCGGGTCCTCTGATTAGTTTTCACCAGACTGAAATCACAGCGTTGCCCAAGCTACATTCTCACGTGGAGCTAAGGATCTTCCTCCAATCTTATGTGACTAGTGCAGAATTCGTGTGTTCCTGCTAGGAGATGGAGCTGTCTGTTGCTTGCTGGCTGTTGGTCAGGAGCTGCTGTCAGCAACTAGCCACTGTTCAGGTCATATAGACCCTGAAGGCAGTTCACAACATGATGTTTGCTTTCTTCCAGGCCAGTGGAAGCACTTTTCTCTGACTTCTTCCTCTGTGATCAGAGAAAACTCTTACTTTTACTCTTACTCTTGCTTTTAAAAGAATCATCTGATTATCTCATGACCACCCCAATAATCTCCCCTCTGCAATATAACATCACATCATACTGAAAGGTCCTACCTACACTCAATGGGAGAAGACTATACAAAGGTGAGGGTCATTGCCAATCATCTTACAATTCTGCCTACCACATCCTTTCACAATTCCTAATGTTGAGCACAGCAAGGTCTCTAATTACAGTGATTCATGGAGGTAGAGAGTAGGAGGCACCTATGGTATGTAACACACAATCCCTAGGGCTGACTAGCATAGGATTCCTAGAACAAATAACCTGCCTCTTTCATTTGGAAACCCATTCCTAAGGGAAATCGTCACATACTTGTTATAAGACAGGTCTCTGTGTGTCTTGCTTTTCTGCACGCCTTACAAACACAGGCAAATACTGTCCTTTGTTCTAGACTATCCTTTAAAAAGAGAGTTATAGCACAAATATCCTTGGAATTTAGGGACTGTATCTCCCTCCAGAGCAAAGGGCATGTTTGCTTACTAGCCTGTATGATAATATCACCTTCCAAAGCAAAGGCATACATGCCTACTGCCCATTATAAAAGATTCAGATTCCCCGAGTCAAGATTCCTCCCCTGGAACACAGCTCACTGTTCAGGGGACCTCCATCTGGGTCCATCTGCTTCATCCCCATGGAACATGGGAGCAAAAGGAAACTGACCAGTTTGGTGACTGACTGCAATGAGTAATAAACAGTCATTTGTCTCTGACCCAGAAGTCTTGTGTCTTCTGCCAGCATCCACAAAATTATGGCAGGCTAACATATTAGCTTGGGAGGAGAGTAAAATCTTAGACCTTTCATAGTTCTTGACAATATTCAGTATTTTGAAAGAATTTAAGGAATGGAAAGATAGAACTTGTATCCAAAGAAAAAAGCTGACTGCATTTATTTGTAAAGATTTATACACACATATTTTTCCCTTTAGGGGATAAACATCTGGAAGGATGCACTTAAAAATATCTAGATAGAAAACTTGAGTGATTTAGATGGTATGATTTTGAATAAGGATAATGTTATGGATATTACATGAATAATTTCAATATGTGCTCATTTTTCTTTTCTTTGGTGCTACTAATACAGATCATATCACCTATATTTGTATAAAAACTTTTAAAACAGATTTTTCTTTAATCCTCCTGTATAATTGGCTTGTACTCCTATAAACATTGTAATTCAAATTATTTCCAGTTTTTTTCACAAATGCAGAACACTTGTTATCACGGATCATACTTTTAAGGAAATACAGAATTTGAGGCATGTAAGAAACTATTCCACTATAAGCAGAGTTTACAGATTACTTGAGGTAGATTTTATTTTTTCCATAGGATAAATTTTTTTTCAAATAAAATGAAAGAAATTCTTGTAAAAGTTTTATTCATCACCAAACTTTTCCTCCTACCTCTATTCTTTAGTTCTACTACCAAATATTGAAATAAACACACACACATGCCCCTGTGTTCCTGTATGGAAAAGCAAATTTATTAAGAAGCATAAATGTCTTTTGGAAATTCGGTAAAATATCATCTCACATCTAGACTGATATTGACATGTCTTTAATATTTCTTGAATGCTATTACTCATTGTCTAGCATTATGTTAACATTTTAAACGCTACAAGAAATGTCCTGGTCTCTGGTTTTAAAGGAATCAGTTTCTAGAATTCAGGAGACCACAAGGACATCCCCTGTCCACTCTGCCCCAGATTCTTTCATCTGGCACAATTTGTTAGCTCATTACATTTTTTTTTTTTAATTTTTCATTTCAGTTATCGATGTAGCATTAAATGTTTGATTGTGTTCACTTTGGGTATGGGATATTGGCCAGTTTGAGAGCCAATTAGTTTCTATTTCAATGGGTCCAAATTAAAATGATAAACCCCTTACCACAGCAGGCATCCATTCAGCCCTGTGCTCTGCCCCATCACAAACCGAAGATCACTAAGCTTCATTTAAAACTAAATCAGAAGTCAAATGAAAATGTTTCCTGCGTACATGAACATTCATGGGTCATAGTTTACAAAGACTTCGTTTTGCAGGGAGGGCAAGGACTGAGTCATAATCTCTTAGATTAGAGCTTTCCATTGTATCCTGTTACTGAGTTTTTCTTTTGGAAACTAGCTGACTTCATCAGACACCAATCATTTTCACAAGGGTATCTTTTCTATATCATGGGGGCCAGGAGAGATGTGTCATTCTTTGCCCTTTTATTCAAGGGGAAATCGGAGTCATGGT
This sequence comes from Panthera tigris, assembly GCF_018350195.1. Taxonomy (NCBI): domain Eukaryota; kingdom Metazoa; phylum Chordata; class Mammalia; order Carnivora; family Felidae; genus Panthera; species Panthera tigris. Next base: position 10,658,684 of record NC_056664.1, read on the forward strand.
ACCAAAAAATAAAATAAAACCAGATTTAAAAGGAAGAAGAGAATGGCAAATGGCATGGTATATAAGCCATTCTAAGAGTCTTATGTTTGGAAATGTGTCATATGAATTAGGTTCTGGAATTCAGAAAGCTAGTTTTAATTCAGTTTTGTGAATATCAAATAGCAGGTAGGTAGAGACAGAGACACAGATGGCCAGATTTTCATTCATTATAAAACTTTTCTGAAACTTTGGATAATATAGAAAAATGTAAAGAAAACACTGATAGTCTTCAGTACCAGAACATTCATAATAATCCCTGTTAATATTTTTGGTGAAATTCCTTCTAACATCCTTTTACTAAGTATGCAAACACATAAATACATGTTAGACACTGGAGTGTTGATTTTTATACGGTTTTGTGTCATTTCCAGAGAGGGGGCCACTGTGTGCCATGCTCACACATGCTGAAGGGGTGGTCAGGCAGCAGAAAACAGGAGTGAAGGGAAAGCCTTGGCCAGAACCTTTGTTGGGGTTTCTACAGGAAAAGTACGCAGAGTGGGGCAAACAGCTTAGAACTAAATTGTTCAAATAACTCCCATGAGCTTCGGCACAGAAACGGTCTGTAGCTGCCTGCAGCTTAGTGGTACCTAAGCCTGCATTGACTTAGGGTGAGGGAGATCTTGGCATAGTGTGTGAGAGTTTGAGAAGGATGTGACTGGGGGACACGAGCTTGGGGCTGGTTGGTTAGTACATGGAAGGTGTGTTCCCGACAGAGCTCTTTACTTCATCTCTAAGCATTGGCTCTTAGATTGCCCTGGGGATAGGCAGAATCTCCCCCATCAGAAAGGCCAAAGATGCCAGAGCATCAAAAATACCGAAAGTAAGAAAATATAGTTATTTGGTCTAGTGATGCATGGATGCCAAATAGACAAATACAGAATTTAAGAAAACGCAGAACAAAAAGCACAGTTTCTTCATGACTGCCTAGCAATCCATCACAGAAATACCCTGAAATTTATAGAGTAATTCTGCTATTATTATATGGCTATTTTATACTTGTTTGGTATTTTACATAATTCCACAATGAACAGAGAAAACAAGAAGATATGAACTCTTTTATTTAAAGGCTATACATATGAATATATATGTTATATATGTATATGATATAATCGCATATAAGATATGATATCATTAGGTTATCATTATAACATTTGTGGGATTTTGTCTACATAAGGAAATTGGAAAAGCAAGTTGGATCTGTTTTTACTGATTTCTAGAAATCTCTACAACATATTGACAAGTGAAAGGACACTGCAGAATAACTTACGTGTGTAATAAAATACCATTTAAGCACAAATGATCAATCAACCAAAATCCCTTTCTATGCTATATATCCATTTGAACAACAAAAATGTATGGAAAAATATATACCAGACCACTAAAATTGATTTCCAGAGAGAAATGACAGGCTTAAGCAGAAGGCAGACAAGGGAAGACAAATTGCTTCTACATTTTTGTGTTATGTCATTTTATGTGTTACAAGAATGTATTCTTATACTTTTAAAATAGTCAATAAAGACATTTTTAAAAGAAAAATATTTTGTGTTCATTTCTTATTTTTCCTTTCAATAAATTCCTAGAAAGTATTTACTAAGTAAATAAAAAAAGTATAAATATAGTAAGGAGATACATATAGATATTCAATCTATGTATCTATATCTATATATAATACAGTCCTATGTGTTACCACAAGCGATTTACAAAAAAGTGTCTATTTCCTCATAATTTTGCCAACACTGGACATTAATATTTTCTCATTCTAAAAAGAAATTATAAACATTTATATTTGTTTTGATTTGACCTGTTTGTAAAACTGATCTCTTTAACCATGTGTTATTCTTATGAGTATAAAATGATGAAATGATTATTTCATTTTTAAAAGAAAGTTATTGGGGCACCTGGGTGGCTCAGTTGGTTAAGTGTCCTACCTAGTCTTGATTTCAGCTCAGGTCATGATCTCACAGTTCATGTGCTGTCCACGTAGAGCCTGCTTAGGATTCTTTCTCCCTCTCTCTGCCCTTCCCACACACGTGCACACTTCCTCTCTCTCTCTCAAAATAAATAAATAAACATTTAAAAAATATAGTCCTTAAAAAGTAAAAAATAAATAAAAGGGAGTTGTTTTTTATACACAGACTGATGAATGGATAAAGAAAAACTGATACATACACACACTCACACACACAATGGAATACTACTCGGTGATCAAAAAGAATGAAAATCTTGCCATTTGCAACAACCTGGATACAGCTGCAGCGTATTATGCTAAGTGAAGTAAGTCAGTCAGAGAAAGACCAATACCATATGATTTCACTAATACGCGTAATTTAAGAAACCAAACAGATGAACACAGAGGAAAGAAAAAATAAAAGGGAGAGAAACCATAGGAGACTCTTAACAAACTGACGGTTGCTGGGGGGTGGGAAGGGGGTGGGCTAAATGTGTGATGGGCATTAAGGAGGACACTTGGGATGATCACAGGGTGTTATACATAAGTGAGGAATCACTAAATTCTACTCCTGGAACAAAAAAGGAGAAAAAAAGGGAAAAAGTAAATAAAGGGAAGTTGTTTTTATTGATTTGTATATGATCTTTGTATATTAATAACACGATGATATATATAATGATATCAATCATTTGCTATACCTTGCAAGTACGGTTCCCTTTTTCTCATTTAAATTTCATCCTACTCTTGATGCTTTCATATGCAAAATGTAGGGAACATTCCTGGTGCTCAGAACCTGGTTTGTGCTTTCCTTTACTATACACAGACTCATTCCTAAAGGTGACTTTCAATGCTCAATATTTATAGCTGCAATAACTATGGAAAAAGCATCTTCATTCTGAGGTCTGGTAAAAGAACCCAAAATTCTTCTGATTTTCAGTAAATTTGAAGCTTATTACATTACGATGTTATAGAAGCTCGTGTTTTCGATCTATATATAAACGTGAATAGGGGAAAGGGGAAAATTATTATCCCTTCACCCAGAAGCTTTTAAAATATTCTTGTTAATTCATTATTCAAAATAAGCTTTAGAAACTTTTTTTAAAATCATGCTTAGATTTTTGTTGGAATAGTATTCACTTGATAAATGTGGGGAAAACTGCTTCTTTATAAGCCTTCACATTTTACTCCATTTATTAAAATTATCTGTCATTTGGTAAACTTTGGTTTTAGCTACCTTTTGTAGCTGTTTTTATATGTTTGCTATTCTTGAGAATATGATTTTTAGGAAGTTTATAAGAAGGTTACTAACCTGTGTTTTTAATCAGGCCCCATATCTGAGCTATCTTTTAACTTGATTAGTACTTTTTGTTTTCTGGAAACTCCTAGCTCTACTGCCTTTAATTGTGAGAAAATTCTGTATTTTCCTTTCCCCTGAATATTCTGATCCTCATGGTTTTCTGCCGCAGTGCATTAATGAGAACTTCCAGAACACTGTAAAATAATAATGATAAGAGCAGGCATCTCTGCCTCAGTTACTGGACTCTGGAAGATTATCATTACTATGTATCACCTGGACTTCTAGTTTAAAATGGATATCCTTTTAATGGGCAAGGTACCTAGTTTGCTAAGATTTTTTTAAAAATAAGGAATGTAAGGGGCGCCAAGGTGGCTCAGTCGGTTAAGCATCCAACTTTGGTTCAGGTCATGATCTCGCAGCTGCTGAGTTTGAGCCCCGCGTGGGGTTCCATGCTGACAGCTCAGAGCCTGGAGCCTGCTTGGGATTCTGTGTCTCCCTCTCTCTCTGCCCCTCCCCCTGCCCGCATTCTGCCCCACCCTCCATCCCTCCCCCCACCTTCTCTCTCTCTCAAAAATAAAAATAAGGAATGCATACTGGTGTTAGTCCTTTCAGAACCTATTGAAATGCTCATTAAGCTTTTTGTTTCCCCTTTTCAATCAACTAACTGCATATATTAATAGTTTAAAAATGCCAAGTCATTCTCACATCCTTTAAATATAACTAATATCAATTTTAGGGCATATAAGTAGAGTTATGCCTAATTTATTTTTGTTTTTTCCTGATATATCTTTTTCCATTTGTTTCTGTTTGCAACATACCAGATTATTTGGTTTTAGGTACTTCTTATAAATGGGCTCAATTTAAAATCCAACCTTAGCATCTTCATTTAACAAATGCATACTGCCATTCCTGGGGCATTTAGCATTACTGGTGACATCATGGTTTATACTTATTTTTAATTTTTAAAAGTTTTTCTTTTCTTCTGATGTCAGCTGTCTTGGCATATTATTTCTTAATTTTGTTGTGTTCTTTTTTTCCCCTGATCACCCAATCTCTCTTAATTTTCCTAGTGGTTAATTTAGGATGTTAAAATCATATCTAAAACTCTGTTCTTGAGTGATCAAGAAGGAAACTGTCTTTTGCCAACCTACTAGAAAGATAAGTTCAGCATACATTTACTCCCAGCCAACAATGACTTCCATAGCACTGATGGTGGATTTTTGCTCATGATGTATTACTTATTTATATGAAGTATCTTCTCTTTCAAGAAGTATTTCTGACATAATTATTTTACTAATTCCCTAATTCTAATTATTTTACTAGTATTTGGATGTGGGGTATGAGCGCCTTTATTTATACTCTTGCTCCCGGCCCTAGAGACATGTACATTTGGGCCCATTCACCATTCATTGGAATCATCTGAAAACTTGTAAGAATTTTTTTCCTTTATGTTTAAAAAATATTAGACAGATGAGGTCTTAGCCTTTTTTTTTGTATATATATCTATATCTATATAGATATAGATATATATATACATATATAGTTAGCTATCAATGGGCCCATCAATTGCCAGATACAAAGCTTTCTTCACTTTCACAAAGTTACCTTCTATTATTTTCCAGTTCAGCAGCTCTTGGGGATTGCTGTTATACCCAAATTAAAAATCTTCATCTCGTGTTGGCCCAACTCATTTTCATATATTTATCCTTTTCCTTTGACTATCAGGTAAATATCTCAGACTTTTCATCCTACTTCCTTAATTCAATGTGTTATGCAGTGTATAATCTATTTGCCACTTGCATTTCCACTTTTGAAATAGCAATCACGCTTTACAGTTTTAAATATGATATCCTAATCTCACATTTTCCCTCCTTTATGTCTGTGTTCTAAATTTAAGTAGATATCACTCCTGTTTGAAAACATAAAATGTTCTAAAGTCTCCAGTTTCTTGTGGTAGATCTATTCCAGCAAGAGGCATTCCTGTGATTTATTTTTTTATTTTTTTTAGGGCAGACCATCCCCCACCCACTTTTTTTTAACAGCAATTTCTCTTTTGCAGCTTTCTGCCTTGGTTCATTAAAGAAAAAGCCAGCTCATGACCTGGTGCCCATGGCACCACTCACCGGCGTACCCGTGTTTTGAGAAAGGTTTAGCATCCTGTGCTTCCTGTGTGCCTGTGACAGGTCTGTCTTCACACCTTCGCACTGCAGGACTTTGATTACATTGTCCCTCATCTGACATGCCTGCAGAAGCCCAGCGATCTCACAGGAAGAATGAGAATTCTCTAAATTACTGAATTATGCATTCAACTCTTTCTGGTTTTCATGTTGAAGTAGAAATTTTTACCCCCTTTTATACTTTTTTTTTTTTTTTGTCAATTCTACTAGAAACTGAAGACAGGAATTTGATTGCTAGCATGATCTTACTAAAAGAACATTTTTTTTAGTCCACAGATCATTTTATTTTTGTATATGGGAAATGCCACCAGGAATACATGCAACTATAATGAAAATAATTCGCTTCATTCAATCTCCAAATACTTCCCTTGAGGAGGTAACAATCTCATAGCAAAACTTGCAGTATGATTTGCCAAAAAAGTTTAAGAAACTGCACAGTTGACCCCCAAATGATGGAAGTTTAGGAGCATTGATTCCCCACCACCACCACCACCTGCAGTCAGAAATCTACATAGGACTTTTGACTCCCCAGGAACTTAACTTCTAGTAGCCTACTATTGACCAGAAACCTTACTGATAACACAGTTCTGTGAACACATATTTTGTATGTTATATACATGCATTATATGTATTATATATAGTATTCCTACAATAAAGCTAGAGGAAAAAAAATTAAGACAATCACACAGAAAATATATTTACAGTACCAGACTCTGAAAATCTGCACATGTGTGGACCAGACAGTTCAAAACCTGTGTTGTTCAAGGGTCAACTGTAGTTCACCTCTACAGAGTTAAACTCTTCATACATGATGTAAAAATTACTGATAGGATTTAATGAATTAAATTAGTATTGTTTTAATTTTCAGAGTGCTTTTACATCTTTTATCACATTGATTTTCACAACAGCATGACATCACCTGGTAGATAGGATACATAATAAGAAGCACATTTTCAGATCAGAAGCCTGTGACCCAGAGATAACTTACATAAGATTTCTACTGTCAAATAGTGGCAAAGCCAGGACAGAAATGAGTCACGTAATCAAATGTGGTAAGACCCAGAGTATTTACTCAATTTCTAATGATTTTAAATAGCATAAATAAACTCCTCTTACTCCAAACTTTGTTGCAGCCACTCATTCAACCCATTCCTGTATCAGACCCTGTATAAAGGTTTGATTCTTGATAGGTTGGCCCTACAAGATAAGGTTTACACAAGACAGAGCTTTTGAAAGAAAATACAACATGGTGTTTCTATTTTTGAGTGGAAGAGAAAATTGACCTTCTTTTAGAGGACATTTGAATTTTGGCTGCCCAGCAGCCAAACTCATTATGGCAGATTAAAGATGGCAGCAGATTCCTTAATTCTCTTCCCATAAAAAAGTGAGGCCCATGTCCCCTCTCTTTGAATCTGGGTAGTCTCTGTGCTTTGACTAACAGAAACAACAGAAGCGACTCTCCCAAAACCTTAAGAAAGTGGTAGCTTCTACTTCCTGTCTTTTGGGCCACTCATTCTAGGGACCCATGTAAGTATAAATGGCCTGAAACCACCAGGCTTTAGAAGCCACATGTAGACACACTGATCAACAGTCCCAACTAAACCCAGTTTTCCAGCCATTTCCACCTGGGCACTGAATGAGAGATTCTTCAGACCAGACCAGGCACCTGCCCACTGTACGCAGATTACATTCAAAATATTAAAAGTCTGACAAAAATCAAATGCTGGAAAAGATATGAACAAGTTGCTCCTTTAAACACTTGTGGTGGAAAAGAAAATTGTTATTCTCACTTTAGAGAGGATTTGGACAATATCTAGTACAAAGTAAGATGCATTTACCCTAACACCCAACAATTCACTCCTTGTATATACCTTATAAAAATTCTTTACATGTATATAAAAAAAATGTAGAAATATATTAATAGCAACAAAATAGAAATTATTCAAATACCAATCAGGAGAAAATGCATAAATTGCGAGACATTAATATAACATTATTATTCAACAGCGTAAATGAAAGAAAGAGACCTATACAATAGAACACAGATGATTATCATAAAAACAACACTGAATTAGAAAGCAAGTTGCAGAGAAACATACAGAGTATGGTGCCCCACATAAACTTTTTTAAAAAGCAAAAGTGAACAATATATACATATGAATACAGTAAATCTAGATTGGAGCAAGGAAAAATAAATAGCAAATTTCAGATAGTTATTACATAATGGAGCAGGACAAGTGATTTTTTTTCTATTAATGATCTATTAATGTGGTATATGAGGTTAATGAGTTTCCTAATACTAAGTGATATAGGCATGCCATTATTTTCTTAAATAGTATTATCGTCTTAATGTAGTATTAGATTATGTTTGCTAACATTTAGTTTTTCCATTATTCATTAGTGATTTTGGCTTATAAATGTTTTTATACGTGTGTGTGTACTATATTAGATTTAGATACCGATGCTTTACAAGAAGAATTTTGAAGTTTTTCATCAATTTTTATGACTGGAACAAATATAGCATTGAGACTATGTGAGTTTGGTGAAATTCTACTCAAAACTATCTTAGTACTGTTATTTTATGTGAGATCATCTCTTGATAACTTTATTTCTTGTAAGAAATCTGTCTTTCTAAACTGTCTTCTGAGTCTAATTTTGGTAAATTGTGTTAATTATCCATCTATTTTATTATAAAAGTATGAAAAACAGTGTCAGTACTTTTTAAAATTTTCTTCTATTTCAATGTTTATTTTCCCCCTTACCACCACTTTATCTGTATGTGTATATATATATATATATATATATATATATATATATATATGTAGTCTTTCTCACATTTCCTCTTGATTGAGTGAACTGTTAAATTTTTTTTTGAAAAACATAATGTTGATAAATTATTTAGAACTTAGATCTACTGTTTTTCTATACGTCATTAATTTTGGCTTTTATCTTTGTTAGTTCCTTTTTTCTTTTTTTTTTTACTTTTTATTTTATTTACTTTGTTGGTTTTTTCCTGACTTTTTCAGCTGGGAATTTCATTCATTTATTTTCACTACTTCACTTTTACTGATAAAAGTGCTTAGCTCTATGAAGCTAACTGCTTCCCCTAACTGCTTTAAATGTATCCCATAAATTTTAATATATAATATTCTAATGATCATTACTTCTTACAGATTCCATAATTTCTGTTTGTATTTTTCATTTCACCCAAGAGGTTTTATAGAAGGTTTTACATTTTTCAGGTTTAAACTTGGTCCGTCTGTCTCCTCTTCTCTTTTATGTACCTGGCTGGAGGGGGAGGGGGAAGAATTGGGGAACTGCTCACTGTCCAAAAAGGCTTGTGGGAGGGGCTTAAATCGATCATTCTGCTGACAGTTGGTGCACAGTGGACCTCCCCTTATCTGTGGGCAATGTGTTCTAAGACCTCAGCGGATGTGCCGGAAAACAAGAGTACCAAACTCTGTATGTACTGGTTTGTTTGTTTTTTTCAATATATATACATACCTATGATAAAGTTTAATTTATAAATTAGACACAGCCAGAGATTAACAATAATAAAAAGAAAAATCATAACCATATTCTGTAATCAAAGTTATATGAACATTGTACATCTCTTCCTCTCACAACATCTTATTGTACTGTACTCACCCTTCTTATGATGATGTGAGATGACGAAATGCCAATGTGATGAGACGCAGTGCAGCGAATGATGTAGGTGTTGTGACATAGCTGACCATCAATATTGACCTTCTGACCACATCTCACAGGGAAGATCATCTGCATCCCAACTGCCACTGACCAGAGACAATTGAAACCTAAGAAAGCAAAACCACAGACAAGGGGGATGTCTGTATATTTCTCTACTTAAAAGTAATTTACAGTTGGCAGTGTTATTTTTCTCCTGGTTAGGTTGATATTATGGGTTATGTGCACTGTATTTGTTTCTCTTGTTGATCTGTACAGTTTTTCGGAGACATTCAAATTTAGTAACAGCCGTTTTCCTAGGCTGCCTGGAAGTCTCCACCATTGTTTTCATTCCTTTGATCCAAAATTTTAATGTTTAACATTTAATTGATCTGAATATTTTTTTAAGTTTCTGGTTTCTTTTTCCTTTCCCTGGATATAAAATGTAATGCCCAAACTTACATCTAGAAATTCGTGAATTGTCTAGTCCAGCCTAAAACTACTACAGGTATCATTTCTACAACTGGTCCAGAAAAGGGTGGGGGGTGGATAGCTATAAAAACTCTGGTTTCTTATTTTCAAATTTTCAAGACAACAAATGCAATAGAGAGAGAGAACTATATATTTTGGCTTTTTGTTTTAGAGTTGTTTTTGTTTTTCTACAGAGAGGGAGGGAGGGAGGGAGGGAGGGAGGGAGAGAATCTCAAGCAGGCTCCATGTTGAGACTGATCCCACGATCCTGGGATCGTGACTTGAGCTGAAATCAAGAGTCAGGTGCTCAACTGACTGAGACACTCAGGAGTCCCTTTAGAGGTTTTCTTGAGTGAAAAATACAGTCCTAGGAATTTCTGCCCATTGCGCTCATCTCAACCTGCAGCATGAATACCCAAGCATACTTGTGTGCTCCAGAGAACATAGGATGGCCCAGAATAAATGCTCTTCCCTGAAGATATGAAGGGAAGAAAGAAAAACCATTATTTTGCATTATGTCAACACAACTTGTATTATGAAGTAGAATGCAATATTTGGATAATATTTTTAAATGAAATGTGAGTTCTCCAAGAAATTTGACAAGTGTCATTAAGGACACTTTAGTGGAAAATATGAGAAGCACTTCTCATCCAGAGTAACAGAAATAAATCATTTCTCTTGTACAGAGAGATCGTACATATGGCCTCCAGTGTTTTCATGTCCCTGTGAATTTACTGCTCAGAATCAGCATTCTTATTTTCTCCAATTTTTCTCTATATGAGATAGTTTTCACAAGCTCAACTATCCCAGTCTATTTACTTTCTATCTGCACTAAAATAAAATTTCTAGAACAGTTACAACACTCCAGGTATCACCAGGTATTCTTACATGACCTGAACTTTATGTATTCTTTTATACCTGCAGTCTAATGTTTAGTTAGGATTGTTTTTTAATTCTTGAATACTATGTTTGTATTTGGAACTCCTAGGTAGTTCTGATATGCATTGCTCTGTGCGTAAATATGTATGTAAGTAAGTGTATCTACATATTTTATATAGACATTCCATATATACCTAAAAAATTCTTACACAATTTCTAATTAGCTATAATATTACATATCATATTTGCCCACTTATATTTTATTTTGTCAATTTCAGTTACTTTTTCCAACTATTGAGATAATTTTGAATCTTGAATCTTAAAAGCCAGGAGTGTAGATAGGTATGGAGATAAGGGTGGTTAGGGGAAAATGTACTTGCATTTTTTTTAGTATAAGGCCTAAGGCTACCCAAGATACTTATCAAAAAAAATTATTTCTTTAAACCAGCATTATGGATTGCCCCTACAATGCAAATAGGTTTCCCATAGGTTAGAAAAATTTGTTTAATCCCCTGACTTAAAAATATGGTGGACAGAACACGCCTGGATATAAGCCCAGGGGCATTCAACAAAAGACCCCCCCTCCAGACATCAATCTCTATGCAAAAGTATGTATTCAGTTGCTGAGTTGTAAAAATCATCTCGTTTTATTATTCTCCATCTCATGTTTCTCCATCTGGTCCACAAAAATATTCTAAAATGCTTTGTTGAGGGGCACCCAGGTGGCTCAGTCTGTTAAGCACCCAGTTCCTGGTTTCAGCTCAGGTCATGGATCTCACACTTTGTGATTTCAAGCCCCGCACAGGCCTCTGCGCTGACAGCACAGAGCTGGCTTGGGATTCTGTCTCCCTCTCTCTCTGCTCCTCCCCTGCTTGTTTGTCTGTCTGTCTGTCTCTCTCTCTCTCAAAAATGAATAAATACACATTTAAAAAAATACTTTGCTGACATAGTGGGGTTTTTTCAATTTGGTGGATTTCAACAGATGCTCATTAACTAACACATGACCTCTCCACACTACTTCCTTCTAGAGAAAGGAAGGAAGGAAGGAAGGAAGGAAGGAAGGAAGGAAGGAAGGAATGAGAGAGAGACAGGGAGAGGGAGGGAGAGTGGGAAAGAGAGAAGGGAGGGAAGGAGGAGGGCGGGAGGATGGAAGGGAGGGAGGAGGGAAGGAAGATAGAGGTTAAGGAGGGAAGAAGGGAGGAAGGGAGAGAGAGAAGGAAAGAAGGAAGGGGAGAGAAGGGAGTGAGGGAGGAAGGAAGGAGAGAGAAAGTTGGGAAGGACAAAAGGAGGAAGGTGGGACAGGCAGACAGAAAGAAGGGAGGGAGGGAAGGAAGGAAGCTTCAGCATAAATAAGTGAATGGTTTGAAGCTGGAATCTCAGAATAAAGTAATTGGTTTTAAATGGGCACCAGAAAGAATAGGAAAATTTCTTCCTAGTCAACAACTGTGAAAGATTTGGTTAAAAGAAAACCAACAATAGCTTTCTTCTTAAGAAATGATAGTGCTTGGAAAAAAGGGCTTCATTGAATAATGTTAAAGGCAAATATATCACTGAGAAAATTTAAAAAATTTTGTAAAGAATTAAAATACTAAGAGCACCACGAATCTAGTTATGTTATATACAAAGTCATCATAAAAAAATTTCTCCTGCAGGGCACCTGGGGGGCTCTGTCAGTTAAGCATCCGACTTCAGCCCAGGTCATGATCTCGCGGTCCTTGAGTTCAAGTCCCACATCAGGCTCCATGCTAACAACTCAGAGCCTGGAGCCTGCTTCAGATTCTGTGTCTTCCACGCCCTCTCTGCCCTTCCCCCGCTCACACTCTGTCTCTGAGAAATGAATAAATCTTAAAAACAAAAGAAAAAATTTCTCCTGCCACCAAAACCGGAAAGAAGGCAGGAAGGAGAAACAAAGTACCAAAGAACAGATGGTAGAAATAACAAAATGATAGACTTAAACTCAACAATATTTGCATTATATATAAATGGACTAAACATTCCAAGTGAAGACAGAGATTGCCAGATTGAATTACCAAAAAAATGACCCAACTACATTCTCTTTACAAAAGCCACATTATTAAATATACCACAGATATGAAACACAAGGGCTGACGGTTAAAGAACAGAAAGGGCCATAAGCATGCAATCAATAATCATAAAGTGTGGCTATATCACTGTCAGACCAAGGAGACCTCAAGAACATGAAATATTATCCAAAGTCAAAGTCAAGAGGACATAATAATCCAAGGTATGAATGCACCTACCACCATAACTTCAAAATACCGCTGACCAGATGCTCAGAAGCCAGCATTCTGACACTGAATTTTCTGTTAGGGGATACAGAATACCCACTGTAGGAGTTTATCTCTCCAGCAAATTTTATTCGTCTTAACATATATCTTAACACGAAATATCCCTGGGAAGGTACCTCATCCATACTTAATAGTAATGATAATAATGACAGCAACAGTAATAACTGCCATTAGTGTTTATGTGCTCCCTATTTTCCAGGTAAAATGCTAAGAAGCTTACCTACTTTGACCATGCAGATGTTATTTTTTGTTCCCATTTCAAAGATGAGGAAAGTAAAGATTATAAAGAGGTGAAAGGCTTTTTCAGCATCAGATTACTAGCACACGGCGAGGCTACAATTCGAAGTTCTTCACTGCTCCCATTGACACCTTAAAATGAATTCTTCTAATGAGCCAACAAGTTTTTCTCTTTCTAATAACTACTTAAATGATTCAGATGGTTGATTTGAGATAGAGAAAAAAAGTTACGAATGGGAACTTTGGAAGGGAGCAGACCAGATGAAGAGAATACTGGGGGTATGAGAGAAGTCCATAAACTTGAGGGAATAAGGAGAATTGAATCATACTCGTAGCACAAAGATGGGTAGGAATCACCCCACATTTAGACAGCAACCAGTTATTGGCATGGTAGGAGCATCTTATTGCCTGAGACTTTCCTTAAGATATGTATATCATTTTATGACAAAGGAAGGAAGGGGGAAAGGAAGGAAGGGGGAAAGGAAGGAAAGGAGAGAGGAGAGAGAGGAAGGAGGGAGGGAGGGAGGGAGGGAGGGAGGGAGGGAGGAAGGAAGGAAGGAAGGAAGGAAGGAAGAAAGAAAGAAAGAAAGAAAGAAAGAAAGAAAGAAAGAAAACTCTCCTTAACACTGACTTGTGGAGAGAATTATGGTTAGTTGAGTGTATGGACTGCATTTACCACCACTTTCCCCCAAACTTCACTGAAATGACAAAAGTATGATTTTTCAAACCCGCCTGGATAAAAAGAACTGGAAGGGGACAACAGAAAACTAGAAATGTGAACTAATTTTGTGAAAGTGGAAAGAGAATACATGAGTGATGTTAACTCAAATCAGAGCAAAGGAAACACAAACCAGTGGGCCCCCAGAGGGTACTACCAATGAACAGCATATTGGTTCATCCCTGAAGAACCTTTAAAAGGTTCAGGAATTGGAAAATAAGGTATTACACAACATGAAGGCCAAGTTTGGAGGTGGGAAAGGGAAATGGACTTAAAATATGCATCAGAAGGGGCGCCTGGGTGGCTCAGTCAGTTAAGCATCCGACTTCGGCTCAGGTCATGATCTCACGGTCCGTGAGTTTGAGCCCCACGTCGGGCTCTGTGCTGACAGTGCAGAGCCTGGAGCCTGTTTCAGATTCTGTGTCTCCCTCCCTTTCTCTGACCCTCCCCCACTCATACTCTGTCTCTCTCTGTCTCAAAAATAAATAAACATTAAAAAAAAATTTTTTTTAAATAAATAAATAAATAAATAATATGCATCAGAAGCCATTAAAGTCTCAGTTTCTCTCTTCTGCCTTCCCCTTCAAGGTAACTACCCATTTCCTATTGTCATAGGAGAATAAGGGTCTCTTTCCTAATGAAACTGAAACAGAAATGTTCCACCTTGAAGACATCAGGCATGGCTGAAAGCAAGGATAAGGTGCTAGATGGAGGGGAAAAAAAGATGAAATCTGTTTACTGAAAGGTGACATAAGCCTTACCATGTCTTCCTCATCCCGTCGCCAGAATGCCTACAGACTGGATCCTAACCCCTCGCGCATTGTGGTTGACAGTCTTCCAAGATGCTTGCACATAATCCCTGTCTGCTGGCATTCACACCCGTAGGTAATAGCCTTCCCCTGTACGTGGGCTGGACCTAGTGACTCACTTCTAACAAATAAAATATGGAAAAGGTGATGGAAAGATTAGGTAATTGAAGACTGTCTCATCTCCTGACATTCTCCCTCTTGGTTTCTTGGCCCGCTTACTACTTTCATGAAGTAACTCATCATTGGAGAGAAGCTGGAGACACTCAAGTAGCAAAAAACAAGGCAGCTAACATACAGAAAGGAACGGAGGTACTCCGTCCAACAGGCCGCAAGGGACTGCATCCTGCCAACAACCCTATAACTGGGCCTGGAATCAGATCCTTCCACAGTCGAGTCTCGAAATGACCAGAGTTCTACCTGCACCCACCCCGCCCCCACCCCCTTGAAACAGAGACCAGCAAGTCACGCCCAGACCCTTTACATGAAGAAACTGTACGATAATAAATGTTGTTTCAAGCCACTACATTTGGGGATCATTTGTAGGCAGAAATGGGTAACTAAGAAAGGCATTCTGGAACATCCTAACCCTAACATCAAAGATCAAACACTTGAGTGATCAAGATCAAAGACCTGCGGAAATGGACAGCCGCTGCGCTCTCAACAAAGACAACAAAAGCCGGACCACCCTGCAATAAAGTCCACGAGCCAGTAACTTCTGCACAGCAATACAGATCTACCAAATAACTCTTCCGTGGGAACAGGCAGCCGAGGATGGCCAGAAGCTGCGAGCTCCAACCTGGAAGGCAGTAAACCAAATTCGCAAAAGGAACTTTAAGGAAATAGAAGCAATTCACCAAAAAACAGGCAGCAAGTTAAGCTACAAATGGATTAAAATTATAATCCTCGGAAAGCTAGATGCCACATCTAGGAAACAGAATTCTAGAAGACAAGAAGAAGAAGGGAGAGAAGGGAAGGAAAACAGTGAAGTGGGAAGGGAAAGACACAAAAATGGTTCTTGGAAAATAAAAATAACTGCAGAAATGCAAAATTCAATAGAATTGAAAATATAATTGAGGAAAAATCTCAAACTATAAAATGGAAGAGAGAAAAAAGGCTGAATGGGTATAAAAGATTAAAAAAAAAAAAAAAACCAACAATCCAGGAAGTTTAGTATCTGAGTAATAGGAGTACCAGACAGAGATACAAAAGGAGGGATTCATAAAAAATAAAAATAAAAAAGTAAACTTTCCCAGACAAGAAAACATACTCAGAAAGCTCAGAAAAATGATAATAAACCACAGTAAGATACATAGTCATGCCCACGGAAAGCTCAGAAAAATGGTAATAAACCACAGTAAGAAACATAGTCATGAAATTTCAGAACACCAGAGATGTAACAAAGAACCTGACAGTTTCCCGAGAGAATAGATATAGATCATTTGCAAACAATTGGGAACAAGAACAGCATTGGATTTTTCAAAACCATCACCAGAAGTCAAAGGCAAGAGAATCATGACTTCAAAAGTTTGTGGGAAACCAATTCTTTTTTTTTTTTTTTAATGTTTATTTATTTTGAGGGAGAGAGAGACAGAGTGCAAGCAGGGGAGGGGCAGAGAGAGAGGGAGACACAGAATCCGAAGCAGGCTCCAGGCTCTGAGCTGTCAGCACATGTGGGAAACTTAATTCTTAACCAAAAGTCGATTCCTAGCCAACTGACCATGAGAGCAGATTAGAAACTGATGGGCAAGGTCTAAAAAAGATGTATACAAAGTACCTTTATAAAGGAAGCTATTGAAAGTGGCGTTGCAAACAAAAGAGACAAAAAGCTGAAAGGGACCCATAAATACAGAGGGGAGGGGGTGGGGATGGGCAAAATGGATAAAGGGGAGTAGGAGACACAGGCTTCCAGTTATGGAATGAATAAGCCACAGGAATAAAAGGCACAGCACAGGGAATGTAGTCAGCGACACTGTAACAGCCTTGCATGCTGACACAGGGTAGATACCCTCGTGGTGAACACAGCATAACACGAGCTGTTGAATCACTGTGTTGTACACCTGAAACTAATGTAACATTGTGTGTCAACCATACTTCAGTAGAAAAACTTTTTTAAAGCGGTGCACGGACGCATGAAGGAATAAATCCGTAGAGAGAAAGGGATCTAGGTACGAGAAAGAAACTCAATATGGGAAAAACGAGAAGATAACCTCCCAGAGGAAAACAAACAAAGTGCTAAGACAATAACTGTATGGCAAGTCTGGAAGGAATCCTGCCTGGGCTAGAAAAGTGGATTCAGGGCTCCCAAAGAGGAAAAACACTCTCTAATGGTTCACCTGATAAAGGCATTGAACAGCTGGTGGAGATATGAGAAAAGTTTGTTGGGTGTATGAGAAGAAACA
This sequence comes from Panthera tigris, assembly GCF_018350195.1. Classification (NCBI taxonomy): domain Eukaryota; kingdom Metazoa; phylum Chordata; class Mammalia; order Carnivora; family Felidae; genus Panthera; species Panthera tigris. Next base: position 10,675,651 of record NC_056664.1, read on the forward strand.
GAATTAGCTTCATAGAAGTTCAGCAAACTGAAAGTCTCAGACAATTTTAAAGTGCAAAAACAAAAAGTTCTAGAAGAAAAAACCCTTAGCCACAGAATAGCATATGACTTGTCAGCGAATATTTCATGAAATACACTATTTCATAATCGCAAAATGTACATTCTGAAAATATTTTCAATCAGAAAGTTGAAATGCTGGGGCGCTTTGGTGGCTCAGTCGGTTAAGCGTCGGACTTCCGCTCAGGTCATGATCTCGCAGTTGGAGGGTTCGAGCCCCGCATTGGGCTCTGACAGCTCAGAGCCTGGAGCTGCTTCGGATTCTGCATCTCTCTCTCTCTCTCTCTCTCTCTCTCTCTCTCTCTCTCTCTCTGCCCCTCCCCCACTCACATTCTCATTCTCTATCTCTCAAAAATAAACATTTGTTTAAAAAGTTGAAATGTAATTATATTAGAAAGGATAGGAAATACAGCGAGGGACAGAGGTGTAAGAGAGATAAATCGCACATGCCATAAAAGGAATTTGATATTGCACCATTAAAAATGATGAACCAAGAAATGGTGGGGAAGTAACTGCAGTGCTTTTCTATGAGACATGAAATAGTTTCAAGAAAGTACTGATGCTCTTTATTGTAAGTCTTTCCACTTGGGGGTGTCTGCGTGGCTCAGTCAGTTAAGCGTCTGACTCTTGATCTTGGCTCAGGGCATGATGTCGCGGTTCGTTAGGTCGAGCCCCGCATCTGGCTCTGCACTCATGGCACAGAGCCTGCTTGGATTCTGTCTCTCCTTCTCTCTGCCCCTCCCCTGCTTGTGCGGGCTCTCTCTCTCACACACACAAAATAAATAAATAGACAAAAAAAAAACTTTTAAGTCGTTCCATTTGTGTATAACAATATGCATATATTACCTTAATTAAAAAGAGCTTTAAAAACAAAAGAATTACACAAGTCTGTTTCTCTCAAAGGATGTTCCTAATCTACAATTAAGCGAAAAAAGCCAAGATGCATCTGATGTGGTAAACTTCCTAATTTTCACAGAATCGGAAAGAAAGAAATACACTCTATATGTGTGTAAACAAAAGAGTATAGACAATATTGAAAAGTAAATACATGTTGATTCTGATTTATTAGGGGGGGCAGTAGAGATGGAGTGGGGGGAAGAGAGATTATTAATTTCCATGTAAAACTTTAACCTTTGACTGGTTACAAATGTTAAAATTAAAAATTCAATCATTTGGATCCTAAACCAGGTAAGTTTTTTTTTTTTTCTCTCACTATAAAGGACATTAGTGGTGAAATTTGAGTAAAGTACTATGTCAAGGTTAATTCCTCGATTTTGACAATTGTGCTATTGTTCTCTAAGAGAATGTTCTTGCTTTAAAATTTTTTTTTCAACGTTTTTTATTTATTTTTGGGACAGAGAGAGACAGAGCATGAACGGGGGAGGGGCAGAGAGAGAGGGAGACACAGAATCGGAAACAGGCTCCAGGCTCCAAGCCATCAGCCCAGAGCCTGACGCGGGGCTCGAACTCACTGACCGCGAGATCGTGACCTGGCTGAAGTCGGACGCTTAACCGACTGTGCCACCCAGGCGCCCCGAGAATGTTCTTGCTTTAAGAAATATTTGGGAGTAAAATGAACTTTATGCCTGCAGCTTTGAATCATTTCAGACAAATATAGGGGTGTGTGCGCGCACACAAATCAATACAGGGAGAAAAATAAAGCCCATGTAACACTTGAGAGGATCTGGATGAAGAGTTTAAGGGAATTCTTTGTACTATTTTTGCAATGTTTTAGTACATCTAAAGTCATTTCAAAAGAAAAGGAAAAAAAAAAATAATTTGACCATGTGCAAACAAACTCATGCTACTCCCAGTCATCCATGCCTGAGAGTGAAACAAAAATACTGCCTTGTTGTCGTGCTGTTACTGGGAAGGTCCCACCATCACATACTCATTACAGAAATCTTTTAGGAGCCAAGAGATGTTATGTCTGTGTTCTTCCCAAGACAGAAGGAAGTTAAAATGATAAATAATCCTCACCACCCTGAAGTGGTTTCAAGAAAATACACCATAATTGTTTTAGAAAGAATTATTTGGAACGGAAAATATTTTTTGCTCTGCCTCCAATATTGCATCTGTATCAGACAAGTTGATCTTATTAAAGATAATTGAAATGGAATCTTAAAGCATACTTTTTTGTTAGTTGCTTCAAAGCCCTGAATAAATTGAAATGGAGCCAGTTCCCTTAGATACATATTTGGAGTAATTGTTTTTCAAACTTTATTGAAGGCGTTTCTGAACCAGGTTCAGAGTTTTGTGTGGGTTAACATTTTCTAATATTTTACTCTTCTTCAAGGATATTGATTCTATTTTTTTTAATTAAATTCAAGTTGGTTAACATACAGTGTAGTCTTGGCTTCAGGAGTACAACCCAGTGATTCATCTCCTGCATATGACACTCAGGGCTCATCCCAAAAAGTGCCCTCCTTAATGCCCCTCACCCATTAGCTACTGAATACTAGGACCAAATTTAATAAGGGACAGGCACATAGTACTGGATGGTAAGCTCTGTTGAGCTGTCCCTCAGATCTACCTGCTGAAAACTGAAGTCTTTATATTCAGAAATGTCATCACCTATAAGCATATATTCCATCACAACCTGCTTCTGTTTTGTTTATATAAGCAAGAAATATGACATGTGGGATGTGCAATTGCTTAGCTGGGTAATTTGGGCAAGTCAATTTGTTTCTGTGGGTGTCATTTTTCCTTCTGATTAAAAAGAAAAGCATCAGATTACATAGCTTCAAGTTCCTTCTCAGCTCTAAGAATATTTGTATTAGTGTTCCCCACAGAAACAGAACTAACAGGAGAGGGTGGGGAGAAGGAGAGAATGAGAGAGAAAGAGATTTTGATTGATTTTAAGAAACTAACTTACACCATCATGGAAGTGTACATCTAAAATCTTCAGAGTCAGTTGGCAGGTGGGGGACCCAAGGAAGAGTTGCAGTCTGAATCCAAAGGCAATCTGCTGGCAGAATCTCCCCTGGGTTGGGGTTGTTTAGTCTTACTTCTGTTGTATTTTTTTCATTTTTTCTTTTTTTTTTTCCCATATAGACTCCATGCCCAACATGGGGCTTAAACTCACAACCCTGACATTAAGAATTGCAGGTTCTGGGGGCGCCTGGGTGGCTCAGTCGGTTAAGCGTCCGACTTCGGCTCGGGTCACGATCTCGCGGTCCGCGTCGGGCTCTGGGCTGATGGCTCGGAGCCTAGAGCCTGCTTCTGATTCTGTGTCTCCCTCTGTCTCCGCCCCTCCCCCGTTCATGCTGTGTCTCTGTCTCAAAAATAAATAAACGTTAAAAAAAATTAAAAAAAAAAAAAAAGAATTGCAGGTTCTACTGACTGAGTCAGCCAGACACCCCTCAGTCTAACTTCTATTAATGCCTTCAACGGACTGCATGTGGCCCATCCACATTATGGAGGGTAATCTGCCTCACTCAAAGGCCACCAGCTTAAATGTTGACCTCATCCAAAAAACACCTTCACAAAAACATCCAGAATAATGTTTGCCAAAAATCTGGCCACTATGGCCCAGTCAAGTTACACATATAATTGACTATCACAATACTTCATGTTATAATGACTTGAAAAGTTTAACTCAAAAGCAGTGAGAAGCATTGTCATATTTTTCTTACAGAGAAGCCTAAGAAACTCCACCACAACTCCTTGGAAAATACTGTAGTATTTAAACAACTGAGATGCTCTTTATCACTGTCTGAGCCATGGCCTGGAGTGAAATTAGCTTGTAAACGGCATTTTCAGGTACCAACAGGACATCGCATATAATGTCAAAATACAGTGACTTCGAGGAAAGATGCTGATTCCAATTATTGAATCCACCTCATATCTACTAAAGATGATTCTTGCCTGAGTCTCAGAATGTAGGTTTGAACAAAATTCAGAGGCCTGTGAGCTGTGTCCTTTTTTTTTTTTTTAAATGTTTATTTATTTTTGAAGGAAGGAGAGACAGAGCATGAGTGGGGGAAGGGCAGAGAGAGAGGGAGACACAGAATCTGAAGCAGACTTCAGGCTCTGAGCTGCCAGCACAGAGCCCAACACGGGGCTTGAACTCACAACCGCGAGATCATGACCCGAGCTGAAGTCGGTTGGTCAACCGACTGAGCCACCCAGGTGCCCCAAGCTGTGTCCTTTCTTTATGGAATTGTGGGTATCAGCTTCCTTAGTATGGATTCCAGCTCATCATTTCAGGGTTGTGATACCATATTTGGAGTAACAGAACAGTCCTCCTGTCACATCATAAGGAATATTTATCTCAGCATTGAAAATGCATTAACTAGTAATCATGTTGTCACCTATTTAAAAATAAAGATACTTTTCGGGGTGTCTGGGTGGCTCAGCCAGTTGAGCGTCTGACTTCGGTTCAGGTCGTGATCTCACAGTTCATGAGTCTGAGCCCTGCGCCGGGCTCTGTGCTGACAGCTGGGAGCCTGGAGCCTGGCTTCAGATTCTGTGCCTCCCTGTCTGTGCCCCTCCCCCACTCACACTCTGTCTCTCTCTCTCTCTCTCTCAAAAATAAACAAACATGAAAAAAATTCCAAAAAGTAAAACAAAAATAAACTTTTGAAGTAGAAGAATAATAGCAATATTATAGTAATACCAAAAGACAATATCTATTTGCCTTTTGACTATTATTCTTCCAAGGATTCTAATATCTTGGGATGTGGGACCAACTTTAAAGCAAGCAGCAGTCAGGCTACCATTGGTATTCCCTCATTATCACAAAATAACTCTGAACTAATCTAATTTTAATCACTGCAGTGCCCAAGAGGAAAATGTCAGTGAAATAAGCCACAATTTGAGAATATAGCACCCCTTGGTCTTTACAACATTTCCTAGTCTTCTGCTCACACATTCACCTAAGAACTTGGGTTATGAAGGCAAGGAAGAACCCATGTGGTGCTCTACTTCCAGAATTCCCAGAAAGATTGACTTTCTTGTCATTAGAATGAGTGGAGAGTGGCCCTTGGAAGGACCTTTGGCTTGCCTGTACATCCTTGGATAAATCTGAACAAAGCAGGTAACCGCTGAGTTACCACTCACGTGCCATTTACCAGAATTGACTCATGTTGTTGAACATGGAGTGGTAGTTTAAGAAAGGAAAAACCTAGTGGTCCTGATTAATGAATATCCTCTAGCCCTCCTCCAGGGCCTACACCCCCCAAACCCTCTCCTCCCAGACTGAGTGAAAACAAGCCATTCTTTTAAGTTTGAAGTTCACTGTTGAGTGTTTTGGTAAATCCACAGGTACCTTCTCAAGGCACAGCTGTTCTATGATTGTGTCCTTTCCAGGGGGCTTTTGCATGAGGGGGCACAGCCTGGAGACCCCAAACTATTTTTTACTAAAGTCTCAGCTCTCTACAAACCATTTCTGATGACAAGCTGTCAAGTTCAACAATATGAAATTTGCAATACATGCATATATCAAATCATCATGTTGCACACATTGGACTGATACGTTCTTCTATCAACTATCTGGGGAAAAAGCAATCTGGCATCTGTACCCCCACATTAGGAAGGATCGTTTGCCTGTAGTTTCAAGGGCAAAAAAGGCTATTATTGTCATTATGGCCAATGCTAAAGGGGAATGACTTTAAAAGCATGAAAAGTTCTTCAAACTGACAAAAGTGGACAATAACTGAGTACAGTCATAAGAAAACAGGAAGAAAGTTGGTGCCACCCATTCCTTTCACGAGGCATTAGCTGGAAGGAGGTGGTAGAGAGAATGAATCATTACCTCCATGTCCATGGAATGAAAGCAAAGTCCCAAATAAGTGGCTGCTCAAGGGCACAAGTCAAGAAAGTCCCTTGCAGCAGACCTCAAGTTGCACTGTCCCAAGCAGGAGAGCACTGAGAAGATGTTCCGGGCCTGCAGAACCCAATGATTCCCTTAAATCTCCAAAAACCCTAGAAAATGCCTGAGCCATCCAATGGTGTCCAAGCTCCCCATTTGGGTCTCTTGATATGGGATCCTCAGCGAGACAGGAAGTTAAAAGTCTCTTGATAAGATAGGGAGGGATTCTCTTTTAACCACTTCACAGGGAATTATGAAAGACTATGAAGTTATATATGGTTTTACACATGGATTTGAACTTGTCGTTGAAAAATAAAATAAAGCTCCGTGAAGGTATAGGATTGTGACAGAGACCCAGGACACATTGCCTTGTTCCTAGATGACTTTCAGTCTGAAAAAGAGGAGCTTCCTTGGGAAGAAAACACACGTCAGCAGCATGACATACACTCCTCACCCATTCGGTTGAGGTTAGCACCCGGCAATTTTCACTTGACAATTAATTTCAAAGAAGCAGATATGGGACTTTGAAAGACATATCTGTGCCAGTAAAAAAGCATTCAGATGATAATTACTTCGCACAACCAAAGTGACTCTTAGTAAAACAAAAACAGCCATTAATACTATCAGGTACTTTCACACAAAATGGTCATGTCACACAACGTCTGCTTCACGTCAGAGGAAACATGGTCATAAATTTTATTTAGCCCCTGTTTCTCCTGGAAATAAAAGCAATAAGAATCAAACCCTTGGTGGTGGCTGGGGGTGCGCCTGGTGGCTCAGTTGGTTAAGCAGCCGACTCTTAATTTCTGCTCAGGTCATGATCTAGGAGTTCATGAGATCGAGCCCCAGGTCGGGCTCTGTGCTGACAGCATGGAGCCTGCTTGGGATCCACTCTTTCTTCCTCTCTCTCTGCCCCTCTACCACTTGTGCATGTGCTCACTCGCACTCTCTCAAAATAAACATTAAAAAAAAAAAAGAATCAACCCCTTGGGAAATTGCTGATCAAAGCTAATGCAGTGTCACAACATCTCTGCTCAAGGTACACAGATTTTTCTGTGATTTGTTACAATAATTATTAACGAGAGGGTACTCGACAAGGTGCTCGGCAGTACATGAAATGCTCACGCCTCCTGATGGGTTTACGATCTGTATAAATATATGTCAATCTAACTTTTACAACATTACCAGCCCTTCCCCTCTTCACCTTTGCTCTGCCCTGTTACCTTCTCTAGGTCTCTACATCACCATTCATAAAACAAACCCATCAGCTTTCTACCCAGGAAGCACATGTGTCTCTGCTCTTCATCCCCTCACACAGCTTTGTCCTTTTCCTCTTGACATTTTCCCTCCTTTTCCAAGTCCCATCCTCTACCCCCTTCTCCTCTCTCCCCTCCTCTGTGGCTAAAGTTCCAACTTTCCACATCCATCTTTAATTATCCAATGTTTTTTATATAAACATATGGGGGGAAAGAATATGCCAGAACATTCACTAGGCAAAAGGAAGGAAGGAAGGAAGGAAAGGACAGGACTTCAAAAGTGGAAAGACCACATTACTTCCAGAAGAACCCAAGTGCCCGTTATGGAGAAAGACTAAAACTAGCATCCGTGACCCTTCCTTCCTTCAGTGTGTGCCCTGTTGTTCTCAGCCACAGATCCATGCAAGCAAATCCTCCCCTGCTGAGCTCTGAGAGCCCAGGACTGGAAAGTATTGGAAAAGTTCTTCCGTGTTCAGTCAGAAATAGTTCAGAAGTTGGACACTCAAAGGACACAAAGTCATATGCCAGAATGACGAAGGCCAACCCAGCTAAATAAATAAACAAGTAAATAAAGTGCGGGCGAGTTGGGGGGAAAATATGGTTTCATTAGAGAAGCCTTTCTGGGTAATAGAAAACTAAAGAAATACTAGGAGAAATCAAGCAAAAGAAAATTAGGAGCCACAAAACTGGAGATAAAGTAGAATTAGAGGTAAAGGCAGCAAAGGCAGGATATAATCTGGAAGGTCAATTGATAAAATGTGTAGCAAGCACTGAACCAACACCAATCAATACAGCTCAGTATGAACCGAATCGCAGCCTAATAACCACATCACATCCATTTTATGGTGCTATCTATCACGCGAACAGCAGGAAGCAGTGGCAATTCCACTTACTGCACACTCCGGCGAACTGACTTCCAAGCATCGTTTGGAAGGAGCCAGGCGGCAGTCCCTGTGACAAAGGGTGAGGCAGCAGACAGCTTGCAGAAAAAACAGCCTGTGAGCTCCTTGGGCACAAATCCGGTGCAAGAGGGGGACGGAGGGACCGGGGAGCGGAGGACGGGAAGCATGCCTGCTCAGATTGCACACAGAATTAGTCCTGCCGGACACTGCTCCGCTGCGTCACAGAGAAGGGCATCAGGAGCAGGGAGAAGCAGGGGTGAGGGAGAGAGAAGGCCGGAGGAAACTTGAATCATGCCTGGAATTATGGAGAAGCAGTCAAGATGTCTGAACCAAGATAAATGGACACCGGCTTCCCCAGAAGTAGGGGTTTTATTGAGCCTGTAATTTTTTTTTCTATCTTTACATCGCCGTGGCATTTTGACTTTTTTCTGCAAGAAAAAAAAATCCTGAAATAAAAAGTACATGTTACATATGTTCTTCAAGCAAAAGTCGGAGCGCACGCTATGCACCCTGTTATCAAGGCTGTCTGCACCATCGTCCTTCCTCCCCCTCTTCCGAGAGCCTGCACTCTTCACCTGGGACACGGGAGGCAGGGACAGCCACCAAACCTTCAAGGATTGTATCAAATGCATATTCTCCAAATTTGTTTTAGAAGAACAGTTTTTTAGAGGAAGTCAAAATATAGCCTCGTTTTCTTCACTAGTCTTCTGCTCCATCATTATCGTCTGTCTTCAGTTTGTTACGTTTTGACTTCCTTTCCTCACAGAGATGTCAATTTTGTTGTAAGCTCTGGGTAAAGATGCATGGCACCAGTACTTTGGAGAATTAAATCTGTTACAGTGTTAGCATGCAGTCGCCTGAACTCTAAAAAAAGGACACAGATGGAAACCCTGTCCCAACATTTGCTCTGATCACTCTGGGCAATATGTGAAGTATTTAAGTTGGTCAATCAAACCACACCTACCTTGTAAAGTAGATGTGTCACAGAATATATTTACAATAAAAAAAATAATTTTCAACTGGTATGCAGTTTGGTTTTAAGACCTTTCCACCACTTACCAGCCACACGAAACAAAACATTAAGGAAGAAACTAGCAGGCTAATCACACAGGAAAGGAACGCAATATTGCACATAAGAACTTAGTCGAGGTGTTTTACGTAACCACAAGTCTTGACTGTTAGTATGTAGACATTTATCCGCGTAAAGTTTAGTGCCTCAATTTTTGGTAGGGATGTGCGCAAAGTACCCTAACTCAAATGCATTCATTGTTTTTGCAGGAATTTACATTTTTCCCTAAGATATTTGGCTGCCAGGTAGGAGTATAACAAAATGCTCCTCCCCTGTCATTGTAATGCGTATAGTAGTGAGGGGAAGGTAATAATAATAGCATAGACTTTGCAAAACTGAGCCTTTCCAGAGCCAAAACAAACCTGAAAGCCTTCATTCAGTTTGCCTCAAATCTAGAATCCAGGGTTTAAATCCAGATGCCTGAAACTATCTTTATATTCTCCCAGATCCAACTTCAGCCTCTAACCCCAGCGAGTGTTTTTCCCACAAATGACCTTCGGAAGACATTAGATTACGGGAGCGCCTGGGCGGCTCAGTTGGTTAAGCGGCCAACTTGGACTCAGGTCATGATCTCACAGTTCATGGGTTCAAGCCCTGCATCAGGCTTTCTGCTGAGAGTGCAGAGTCCACTTTGGATCCTCTCTGCCCATGTCGCATGCTCGTGCTCACTCTCTCTCCCTCTCTCTCAAAAATAAACACTAAAAAATTTTACAAACATGTTAGATTACCTTCATGTTTCATTTTTGTCCAAATTACATCAAGTAGGTTTTTTTTTTTTTTTTTGCAAAAAAAGAGAGAGAGAGAGAGAGAGAGAGAGAGAGAGAGAGAGAACAAGAGATCACGAGCAGGGGAGAGGGGCAGAGGGAAAAAGAGAGAGAACCTTAAGGAGGCTCCATGCTTAGCTCAGAGCCCAATTCGGGGCTTGATCCCATAACCCAGGGATCATGACCTGTGCTGAAATCAATAGATGGGTGCCTCACCGATTGAGCCACCCAGGTGCCCCTACATCAAGCAATTTTTAAAATGAGACTACATCTAGTGTTTCATCTAATAACAGAAACATATGATCCTATAATGACCCTAAAATCCTTAAAACTATGTCTTTTTCCTATGTAAAATGTGATTCTTTTATCATAACACACCTTGTACATCGCCACATTTGAATGAAGGTAGGAGTTAGAACTAGACGCTGAACGGGAAGAAGCTACATGTGTGTGTGAAAAGCCACGGATGTGATGATGGAAATGTGTTGAGGGCGGGAATGAAGGGGAAAGGAGAAGAGTGAAGCTCTGAAGATACACAAGTCATTTGGAAAGAGATGCATCATGGCGGTGCCTTTTAGCACAGATTGTACCTTTACACTCAGGAAAGTGGACCAAATTTGGATGGGCAGAAATCAAACACAGAAGAAGGAGGGAAATTAAAATGAGTACATCAGTAATTTTAAAAAGAAGAAAAAAGGAAAGGAAAGGACTTCTAGAAGAAGGGCACTTTATTGCATTCTTATAATCTTGGAAAATAGCATAAGAAAGAAGCCTGGAGATAGACAAATGTTGTTCTTCCTCGAGTAAATTTTAAGACGGATTCTGGAAAATATAGACCTGGTTTTCTCAATGTTATCTCGTTGCAAAATGATTGTCATTAAAACCCAATAAGATTTCAGTTAGTTCTAGAAAATTAAATGCACAAGTTGGAGGGGGAGTGGGATTCTCATTTGGACTATAGTTTCCCAAGATAGATTTATAATATAAAAAGGGTGGGGGGGTGGTCAGAAAGTCTGTGTCCTAGCCCTGGATGTGTTGGTGATGCTGACCGAGTCTGGTTTCTTTGTTTCCCTGTTGGTAAGATGGATATAATAACATCCACACTTCTTGCCTCAGGATTACTATGGATATCCAATGAAATATATGAAAATACTTTGTAAATTGTAAAACACCATGGAAAAGCCAGGGATATCATCATCAATATACATGAAAGAAGATTTATAAAGTTACAGTTGACTACCCACTAGGAGTGAGCCAACCCCTGAGTGGCCTTAATAGAACAGCAGTGAGCAAAGACATCCTGTTTTCATCCTTATGGATTAGGCTACACTGGTAAGAGATCTTAAAGGAAATGATTTCCATCTTCTATGTCTAAAAGGCTGGCAACGAAGAAGGACCATTTGCCTTAGTCTTTGTCGAGAATGAAACTAAAAGAGCCAAAGAGAAGTTACAGGGAGGGCTCAGTTGATCAGAAACTGACTACAAATACATATTGTAGTTTTCGAATCCAATTGCCTACAGTGCTAGATATGGGAAAAGAAAGAAAGAAGCTGGTAATTTGGAGAAGAATCCCCTGACAACAATTCTCTTTGTGAAAAGCAGACACTGGAGATGCAGAGTGTAAAACACGCACAGTTCAGACAGGGCAGGAATCCCCTCCCCCCCACCGTGAGCTGGATGGGTTTTCACGCATATAAACCTGAGAAGAGAACAGTTAAGAGCTACAAAGCCCGCCTCTTCAGTGGCCAACCCACAGGCCTGTGAAGAACTCTCGCTTCCCTCCCTAATCTTCAAGGAATAGTTTTCTAGGGTGGGGCACTTCCCATTTCCCAAGAACTTCTGGGAAATTTGCTTTGCTCCTTTGAAAGTTGCTCCTTCCCACAAATATACCGCAACTCCTCGGGCAGATAAAAGGCACCTGCAGCTAACCCCAACCACCTCAGCTTGGGAAACAGAGCAAGGACTTCATCATATCCAAGCATCCACATATATTCAAAGGCCTATGACTCTCTGCAAATGTCTGCTTATTTTGAACAGAATATTTAAACCTGAGAAATGAGAGACTGATAGTTGATTAAAAACTCAGCTAGGATATCTGATAGCTAGGGAGAAAAAAGAAGACTTTGTCAGAAATAGAAAGCAGTCCTCACATAGAACCGACTACGAGCTTTCACGGTCTGTACTAACCAAAAGCCACATAGCTCTAGACTGTTCCATGCTGAACCTTGTGTGCAGTGCGCCGACCTGACTGGCGACCAAGGTGTGCATCTTGCGAGGACCCGCCAGAATTGCCCTGAGGCCTGCCCGGTTCGTCATTACTGAGAAATTCTGGCAAACTCACATCTTGCCATGGTGTGAAAAGTGCAGGATTCACATATAGTCCTTTATCCAAGAATTCTGCAAGTATGTGCAACAAATATCTAAACTACCCAGAAGCTGAATTTACTCCTTCAATTATGTGACTTGTGTTCTACTCTGTTAGCTTTTCTTATAAAAAGAGTGTTATTTTAAAACCCATATTAGAATAGGTAGATCCATGGAATTCTTAGGCAGTGGGAGGGAGGAAAGAACTGGAAGGATCTACTTAAGGGGCTCGAGGTTTCCCTTCGGGGTGATGAAGATTTGTGGAACTAGACAGAGGTGGTTGCACAACATTGTGAAAGCACTGCCACTGAGTGTCCACAGTAAAATGGTTGAATATTATGTTGTGTGAATTCCACTCAATTTTAAAAGACAGGAGAATGGGATTAACGCTTCAGAGAGGGAAGGGCCTGTGTTAATTAAGAAAAATCAACCTCCCGGCCCATAAGAAAACACGCCATTTCCCTGTCTGTGTTTCTTATGGAGAAACTCTGCCATGGTCACATTCGGAAGCACATGAAATCATCCTTCCAAACCCAGAGAAGTTTTGGCCCTGTAATGAGTTAGTCAACAGGGACTGTTCCTCTGGGGCCTGGCCCTTGCCATTTCACATCGTCCTTCTCTTTGAGGCCCAGAAAACAATGGAAATACTGTCTTCTGTTTTTAGACGTGTCACAATTCTAACAAAAAGATTGCTATGAAGAGGTTCTTGTCCAATGTACTGGTTGAAGTGTGTCCAATTATTATTGATATTGTACTTTTCCTCAGACTGCCTTATTAAATGACTCAGATCTGTAGTATTCCTTAAACAGAACCTATTTGGAATTCATCTAATCCATCTTGAATAACAACAGCCAAGGCCAGATGTTTCCCATAGAAAGACATGCATTTGAAAAACAAAACAAAACACATCCAAAAAAGAGATCAGACTTGTGGTTACCAGAGGAGGTGAGCAGGAGGAGGGGGGATTGGAGGAAGGTGGTCAAAACGTACAAACTTCCGGTTATGAGATAAACAAGCACGAAGGAGGTAATGTTCACCATGTTGACCATAGTTAACAATGCCACGTGGTACATAGCAAAGTTGTTAAGGGAGTAAGTCCTGAGTTCTCATCACAAGAAAATTTTTTTTCTTTTTGTTGTATCTATATAAGATGATTGACGTTAACTAGAGCTACTTGGTAATTATTGCACAATATACGTAAATCAAATCATCATGCTGTACACCTTAATTTATACAGTGATGTTTGTCCATTATTTTCCAATAAAACTAGGAGGTTTGAAAGGTGTGTTTGGTATCATCTGATGCATTAGCAAGTGTTCTCCAGAGGGAGATATAAAGAAATTTATTGCACAGAATTGGGTCATGTGATTATGGAGGCTGAGAAGTACCAAGATCCACAGTTCGCAAGCTGGAGACCCCAAAAGCTGATAGCATAGTTCCAGTCCAAAAGCCATAAGGCTTGAGACCCACAAAGAGCCAATGTTTCGGTTTTCAATTCAAATCCCAAGATGGGAAAGGACTGATGTCCTAGCTCAAAGCAGGCAGCAGACCTTCAACTGACTGGGTAATGTCCAAGCACATTAGGGAGTGCAACTGACTTCCTCCACCTCCCAGTTCAAGTGTTAATCTCATGCAGAAACACCCCTCAGACACACCTGTGGCCCAGTCAAGTTGACACATAAAATTAACTATCACACCTGGTCACAGAACTTTGGACCAGATATCACATGCCTCACAGCTTCCAACACAGGGTCTTACAAAAAAAAAAAAGAAAGAAAGAAAGAAACTCAAATATTTGTTGACTGGAGAATGTAGTTTTTATTTTCTCCAAATTTGTTAATTAAGAAATGTATCCAATGAAAATATTCTAGTTCTCAAGCCAAATGAACCATTTAAAATAAACTACATTCACTTTATTAGCCTTTGGATGAAGGGTGTAACTGTTTATAAAAGTGAAAATAAAAACGAGCAAGGAGAGGGTTTGGCATAGGCCACATTTTTGATCCCTTTCAGACCTGTAGAAGTGTCCAGAAATTAGCAGAGGAAGACCCGAAGGAAGTGAGCTTCTGGAGAGAGCTGAAATAATATGCACTCAGAATTTTTGTTGTCATGTGTTATTGTAACTAGTATAATTGGGAGGAAATGTTCTACACCAACAGAGAGAGTGTATATTAAATCATGCTCTTCTTTAAGTGGCATTGAGGTTTAGGGCATGGACTTAGGGGTGAAACAGTCTAGCCAAGGAAAACAACCTGACCATGCCCATTCGTTCCAGGGAAGGTTTTCAGTCTGTTTCTTTCGTTGTCAAAAGGGGAAGGTAGCACTCACCATATGGTGCCCGTGTCAAGTAATTTGGATATTACTCAACTTCGTTCCATAAACATTAGCCGTCTTTTAACTATGGGGGCATTTGGAAAACTTGTCACACACACGGCTAAAGAGTTCAGTCTTCCGAGACTGAAGGTTTCAGCACATCAGAGGGACCACAGGACGGCAGACAGAAGCCACAAACACAGCTCCACTGTATGACTAGATTAAGATCCCAATCAACCTACCCAAGGTTAAGAACTTATTGGAGGCAACATGGTCACACAGAACAGAGGCAGGTGCAGCCTGTCTCCCTGAACCCTAAGGTCCCCATAAGGGAGTGGCATATGTCAGTGTACTGTCCACATGAGAAAGGGCTTTGCCAGATCCAAGAGCCCCTTTGCTGCTGTGGATGAAGAGGAAAAAACAGAGACAAGCATACCCCAACCATTTCTAGGTCATTAATGGAAATAATGAACATTCGCCTAATGCCAGACCCTTAAGCCAAGGTCAGCCGTGGTCAGAGGAGTGGCCGAGTCCATTCCCATGGGGCTCTGAACTGCTTCTCAGCCTCATTCACCAGCTTCCTGGGAAGCGAACTTCCCCATCAAGGTCACCTCCTGACTCTGCTTAATGCCCTTAGTGTTCTAAGTGTGGTCCAAGGACACAAGTCCATTGCCCCACTTGCCTGAAGGATCCCAGCAGAGACCATTACTTGGAAAAAGATAGAATTTTGTTGCTACTGTTGCTAAAATGTAGATACTCCAGAGAAGAGATTCTCAAGCCTTATGAATCATTTAACATGACACAATTTGAGAGAAAAAAATGGGGGGGGAGCAGGTTTTGGGAGTGGAGGAAGATGAGGGGTGGGAGAGAAAAAACACCACCAGACACTGGACGGCTAGGTTCAGGGCTCAGGAGCACCAACAGAGACTGAGTATCTGACATCGTGAAGATAAAAAAGCAAAAGAAAGATAAATCTGGAACTAGAGACGGGAGGACACCAAAGACCCCATCTGCTAAAGAGTAGGTCTTCTGTTCTTTCATTTAGCAAAGGACTCAGAACACACCCCACAGTTCAGGAGAGAGGGGGGATGTAATAATGTCCCACAAGGCTAGTTGATAAACAATCCAATGGTTTATGACATGGGGTGGGGGGAGGAGTGATAATGGCTCTTAATTGCCACATAAATTTTAAATGGTTCTTCAGCTTTAACCTTCACTGCAAAGCACTAGATCACGTCATTGGCTTCACGCACATAGCTGGCCTCCAAACTCCACCTGCCTGGATATGTCTCTGCGTGCAGCCTGAGTCAATTAATTCCTAACATATCAGAGCCCAAATTTTGCTGTGAGCCTGTGCCGACTTGAGAAATTAGCAACCTAATATGTGTTGAAAATAATGCTATACCCTCTATCATGCATCCCATGTTTTAGTGGTGGAATTAAACTCAAGGATCTGAGTTTCTAGTACATTTGGCCCTTGAGCAATGCGGGTTTGAACTCTGTTGGTCCGCTTATGTGTAGATTTTTTTTTCCTATACACTACGATACTGTAAATGTATTTTCTCTTCCTTATGGTCTTTTTTTAATGTTTATTTTCGAGAGAGAGAAGGCATGAGCAACAAAGGGGCAGAGAGAGAGGGAGACAGAAGATCTGAAGCAGACTCTTTGTTCTCAACCCGATGTGGGGCTCAAACCCACAATCTGAGAGATCGTGACGTAAGCCAAAGTCAGACACTTAACTGACTGAGCTACCCAGGCACCCCTCTTCTTTATGACCTTAATAGCACTTTTTCTGTGGCTTATTGTAAGAATATAGTATAAATAGAATAGGCAAAAAAAAAAAAAAAAAAGCGTGTGAATTGACTGTTGATGGTACTCAATGGCTTCTGGTCAAAATAGGCTGTCAGTCACTTTGGGGACTCAAAAGTTGCACACAGTCTTTCGACTGTGTGGGGGGGTTGGTCATACCAATAAATTTTAATGCAGGGAGCACTACATCAAACAGAACATAGACTTTGAAAGGAACTTCTTACAACAACCTCAGGGATTTTGAGCTGCACCATCTCAAACATTAATATGCACCCAAGTCATCTGAGGGTCTTGTTAAACTTCAGCTCCTGATTTGGTAGGTCTGACTTTCTAACGTCCTCCGCAGTGATGCTGATGGGGCACAGTCACGCTCTGAGTAGCAAGTGAAGAACAACATGTAAAGATAGTGTCAGTCTGCAAATGGAGTACAGCTGGCATTCATACAGCTCCAAACAAACAGAAGGATCCCTAGTAACCATAAGCATGGATTCCTGAAATCATTCAAAAAGCCCACCTGTGGGGGCACCTGGGTGGCCCAGTTGGTTAAGCATCCTACTCTTGATTCCGGCTCAGGTCATGATTTCGAAGTTACGTGAGATCAAGCCCCACACTGGGCTCTGTGCTGACAGCGCAGAGTCTGCTTGGGATTCTGTTCCCCTCTCTCTTGGCCCCTCTGCTGCTTCTCTCTTCTCTCTCTCTCAAAAAGAAACTTAGAAAAAAAAAGATTAAAAGTCACCTGTGGAGGAAGGAAACTTCTAATAACTTCTGATTCTTAGCTCAACTACAAGTGTTCTAGAATCCAAAATCCAAAATGTAAATTTGCACATGTGAAACTCCTTCCTGAAAGTTTCAGCAACACATTCAACGGTTAGGCTGTCATTCTTCACTAATAAAAGGAGCAGATCAAAGCTTAACATTTTCTGATCTAGTCTCACCCCTTTCTAGCTCTTTGGTGGAAATGGTGGGGATACAGATGCCTGGAGGAGGGACTTCTTATCATCTGGAGCCTAGATTAAAAGACAATCAAAATGAGACTAATTTCACTCTCTTATTAGGGAAACTTCTCTCATGTTGACCTCTTCAGGGTCACCCGGCTAGTCCACAGGTAATCACTGGGAAAAGTGGGATAAAATCACTGACTCTTATCTCCCCATTCTTTGCTTCGCTTCTACAGACTTTAGGGAAACTTCCCACGTTTAACCTTTGCTTTTGGATGAGTACTTCACAACCATAAAACTTTACACAAAGAGGAGAGAAACAGGCTTTAACAGAAGTTTGGCATCTCGAATGGCTTAAGAGCAAAAGGCCAGCCTGATGACCTCTCTATAGGACCATCCAGCTACGATCAGCAGGAAAATAGTGTCGATTGATGCTTAAAGCACCAGAACTAGGAGCAAGAGCTAGCTGTCGTGTAAAATATACTGTCTGTCGTCACAAGTCGTTTGGACGTATACTAAGTGTTCCAAAGAACTGAGTGAAGATGTACTCATAGGGCAAAGCCAAGCACCTAAGGAACTGGCTAGAGACAGGGATTATTTCAAAAACAAGGATCGCATTGTGGAACACCAAGGAAAACTGCTAAGGATACTTCTTCTGCATATAAACAATGGACTTGTAGTTTTGTGTTACAGAGAAGAGAGACTTCAATTAGGTCTAGGACCAGGCAAGAAACTTGACATGAGACATTTCCTGTGGGAAATGCGTTAGAAATTGACACACTGGGTAATTCTCTTTATGCTGAATTTACTGCATTTTAAGTCTTTGAAAGAAATCTCTTAATTATTTTGGTCTTCTGCAGCATTATCAAACATTTTGGTGGTGTTCTTTTCAAATCCTTGAAATGTCTGCTTTGTGTATCTTGTGAAGCACTTACTATAGAAAAGCCCAGTTTTGAATGGCAAGGAGAGATATAGAGATTAAAAACAACAACAACAAAACCACTTCCTTACCCTTAATCAGCTCAAGGTTCAGGTGGGGAGACAGATGTGTATACAAATAAAGCACTGAGAGAGGGGGTGGGTAGCTGACCTTGGCTTGGTAGGAAATGAGGTAGCCTCAGGCTTCTAAAATACAACACCTACAACAAAGTGGTTTAGAACGTGGACTCGGATGTTAAATTCAGTGCTCCAATCCTGCCTGCTCCGCTTACTATCTATGTGTCCTCGGACAAATTACTTAACTTCTTTGTACCTCAGTTTCCCCGTTTGTAAAATCCTGTGAGAAGAGTACTACCTTCCTTATAGAGTTGAAGATTAAATGAATCAAGATACGTAAAGTCTTTAGAAGAACGTCACAGAGGAAGCTTTACCTACGTGGAAGCTACTTGAATTATTATTCTGAAGAGGGACCTGTTTGATTCCCAAGGACTTCATTTATCACAGAATCCTCCTAGAACCTACAGGGTAAGAGAGAAAACCCGAAGAAGGGGTTGTTCTTAATTTGGTCACCTGTTAGACATCCATGCCTGCTATCTCCCATGGTCTTGAGGATAGCAAAACAGTTCATCTCCAAATGTCATGAAAGCCTAAGGAACCTGTCTTCTGCAGCTAATATTTTCTAACTCGGTCACACATGCTATACCAACTGCAGTAAACTTACTCAGTGTGTTTCCAAGCACTGAAAACAGGCTCAGCCCGGTGGGGTTAATCTGTTACCCGAAACCTTGGCAAGGCTTTATGCTCAGAGCTGGGTTGATTTACAGTAGGGGGAAAAAATAGAAAGGAGAAATATTAAAATAAAGTGCAATCGTGTTTCTATTTGAAAGTGGTTACTGCCAACAGTTTTGCAAAATAATGCTGGCCAACGACCAGAAAGTTACACCTGCACTGATTCCAGCTGTAGAACCCCGGACCCCTCACTGTGATTGCTCAGGAACTCCTGTAGTTAGTACCACTGGCAAAAATTTGGCAAACCTTATATGCCCACCGAAACACACGTACATACTCCTACTCACTCATACAACTGGCAGTTTGCTTAGCCCTTGTGTCATTAAGACACTCTGTTTAGGATGGTCACGATGTGATTCTCCTTTTATTACTACTTTTAGAAAATGTTTTTTCTTTTATTCTTTGAATTGAGGTCATACACAGCTTTATATCCAGCCATATTGAGCTCCTCCTAGATCAAGTGTCATTGCTATTGTGCGGGAGCCTTTATTTCTTCCATGTAACATCCATTCAGCTCTAGAAGAGTGAGTTTATCTACCGTTAGGAATAGCCATTAAAAAAAGATTCACGATTCTTTTAAGTAGTACCCTTTTATGAGCAGTTCCTGGTGTAAAATGTAGCAATAATAATAGTACCATAACATTTAGGGAGCTTGTGGCAAATTGGGAGGCTCATTTCTGTGTCCAGATTGGAATAACAACCAGTCCTGGAGCAGGAAGATGAAGCGTTGAGTATGTCTCACTGCTCAGCAGCTAACTGACCTGCTCACCTGCCCTCGGACAAGACACTCTCTGGACCTCAGTTTCCTCATCTGTACAACAGGAATTAAAGACCCTGTCCTGCCTAGTTCATCAGGTTTGCCGTAGAAGACTTAATGGAACTATACAAGAAGAGAGTTGTAGTTTACGCCGCCCCAGTTACCAACAAAAACAGGAACTTATTTAAAACCCCATGATTGGGACGCTTGGGTGGCTCAGTCGGTTAAGTGGCCAACTTTGGCTCAGGTCATGATCTCTGGGTTCCTGAGTTGGGGCCCCACACTGGGCTCTGTGCTGACAGCTCAGAGCCTGGAGCCTGCTTCGGATTCTGTGTCTCCCTCTCTCTCTGCCCCTCCCCTGCTCGCACACTCGTGTGTGCACTCTCTCTTCTCAAAAATAAATAAACATTTAAAAAGATGTTTATTTAGGGGCGTCAGGCTCTGTGCTGACAGCTCAGAGCCTGGAGCCTGCTTCAGATTCTGTGTCTCTCCCTCTCTCTGCCCCTCCCCCGCTCACACTCTGTGTGTGTCTCTCTCTCAATAATAAACATTAAAAAAATTGTTTAAAGATATTTAAAATGCCATGATAGAACTCAAAAAAAAAAAAAAAAAAGCAATGTATTGGCCTCCATCTTTCCTTCGATGTAGGAACCAATCCTGACTGCTTCGGAGATCAAGCATTTTCTCTTCCCAACAAATATTCTCAAGATACTTGATAACATGGTGGTGAAAGACAAGATACTAACAAAGGATTAAATTTTGTCCTTACAAATACATTGTTTAGTCACTTAGATGTCTTCTAAACGTCAATGGCTGGCAGGGGAAAGGATGCAGAAAATATGTACAGGGTCTCTAAGATTCTCCGGATAAGACCAGAAGAGAGAAGAAGCAGCTTAAAAAACTAACCAAAAATAAATAAATAAGTAAATAAATAAATAAATAAATAAATAAATATGATAAACTTATTTCTATTTTCTATTTTACTTCGATTTCTCTAAGACATTCTTTTTTTAAAGCTCTACCGACAAATAAGATGAACCATTTCAGAGTTTTGTACATGTCTTTTCTTAATATTTAATCCTCAAATAGAAAAGAGCAGCCATGTGAATGACTAATTTTAATAAAATGCGGTAAGTGCAAAGACAGAAAGGCCCAGAGGAGAGATACGTAACACACCTCTTAGGGATCAGGAAAGGCTTCTTATAAAGGAAATTCCTAACTGGGCCCTCAGGGAAATGGCAATCCTGAAGAACAACACGCTTTCCAGCTGGAACTAACATCTACTTTCTCCAATAAACTTTATAACGATATCGTCCATGCTTCATGTAGAACTTTGTTCATGCCCAGCACCAAAGGAGAGGCCTAAGGGGTCTCCATCTTGCTTGCCATTGCAGAGAATTTATTTAAACAATCCACAATAGTATGGAGGAAAGCCACTTAAAACTAATGAGTGTATACCTTGTGCCTTGAGCAGAAATCAGAGAGGTTCTGAAATACACAGTTTGGCTTCTAGTCTTAAGTCAGATAATGACTACAACCATGCTTAGGTGTATTTAAACCTCCAGGCTTCCATTTACTCAAGAGCAGAATTCTCTTAGTAATCTCTACGTATGGGATTGGTCTCGGAATTTTTTAATTTTAATTCCTGTATAGTTACTATATGTTGCTGTATTGTATTTAGGTGTATAATATAGTGAGTCACTAATCCTATATATTACTCAGTACTCATCATGATAAACTCACTCTTACTCCCCCCTTCATCTGTTTCACCCATTCCTTAACCCACCTCCCTCTGGGAACCATCAGTTTGTTCTAGATAAGAGGAGTATGGTTTTTGGTCTTTTTTCTCTTTGTTCATTTGTTTTGCTTCCTAAATTCCATACTAGAGTGAAGTGATGAGGTATTTGTCTTTCTCTTACTGATTTCACTTAGCATTATAATCCTCTAGGATCCATTCGTGTTCTTGCAAATGGTAAGATTTCATTCTTCTTTATGGCTGAGTAATATTCCATTGTTTTTTATATACCACATCTTCTTTATCCATTCATCTATCAACGGCCATATGGGCTGCTTCCACAATTTGGCTACTATAAATAATGCTGTGATAAACACAGGGGTGCATATATCCTTTGAATTAACGTTTTTGTATTCTTGGGTAAAGTACCCAGTACACTACAATTACTGGATTGTAGCGTACTTCTATTTCTAAATTTTTTGAGGAGCCTTTATTCTGTTTTCCATAGGGGCTGCACCAGTTTGCAATCCCACCAACAGTGTACAAGGGTTCCCTTTTCTCCACATCCTTGCCAACACTTGCTTCCTGTGTTTTTGATTTTAGCCATTCTGACACGTGTGAGGTAATCCCTCATTGTGGTTTTGATTTGCATTTTCCTGATCATGAGTAACGTTGAACATCTTTTCACGGGTCTGTTGGCCATCTGTACGTCTTCTTTGGAGAAGAAGTACGGCCATCTGTACGTCTTCTGTTCACGTCATCTGCCCGTTTCTTAGTTGAACTATTTGGGGGGTTTTTTTTTTTTTGCTGTTGAGTTGTAGAAGTTCTTCATAGATCTTGGATACTAGCCCTTTATGAGATATGTCATTTGCAATTATCTTCCCCCATTCAGCAGGTTGTCTCTTATTTTTGTTGATGGTTTCCTTTGCTGTGCAGTTCTTTTTTAAGCCCCCGATGTGGGGCCTGAACTCACAACTGAGATCAACAGTCACATGCTGTCCTGAATAAGCCAACCAAGCACCTCAGAAGTTTTTATTTTGATGTATTCCCAACAGTGTATTTTTGCTTTTGATTCCCTTGCTCAGGAGACATGTCTAGAAAAATGTTGCTCAGATTGATGTCAGAGAGATTACTGCCTGTGCTCTCTTCTAGGATTTTTATGGTTTCAGGTCTCACATTTAAGTCTTTCATCCATTTTGAGTTTTTCTTGTTTTTTTGTCTTTTTTTTTTTTTTTTTTTTGTAAATGGTGTGAAAAAGTGGTCCAGTTTCACTCTTATGCATGTAACGGTCCAGTTTTTCCAACACCATTTGTTGAAGACACTATCTTTTTCACATTGTATATTCTTGCCTCCTTTGTCAAAGATTAATTGAACATATAACTGTGGGTTAATTTTTGGGCTCTCTATTCTGTTCCATTGATCTATGTGTCTATTTTTGTACCAGTATCATAGTGTTTTTATTACTACAACTTTGTAATATATCTTGATATCTGGGATTGTGATACCTCCAGTTTTCTTCTTCTTCTTCTTCAAGATCGTTCTGGCTATTCAGGCTCTTCCATGGTTCCACGCAAATTTTAGGATTATTTGTTCTGGTTCTGTGAAAGATGCTATTGGTACTTTGATGGGAATTGCACTAAATCTGTATATTGCTTTGAATAGTATAGACATTTTAACAATATTGGTTCTTCCAATCCATGAACGTTGAATATCTTTCTATATGTTTGCGTTATCTTTAATTTCTTTCATTAAGGTTTTATACTTTTCAGAGTACAGGTCTTTCACATCTTCGGCTAAGTTTGTTCCTAGATATTTTATTATTTTTTGGTACAATTGTACATGGGATTTTCTTAATTTCTCTTTCTGCTACTTCATTATTGTAAAAATGTATAGAAATACAATAGTTTCCTGTATATTGATTTTGTATCCTGTGAATGTACTGAATTCATTTATCAGTTCTAGTAGGTTTTTGGTGGAGTCTTCAGAGTTTTCTATATATAACATTATGTCATCTGCAAGTAGTGAAAGTTTTCTGTTTCTTTACTGATTTGGACTTGCAATACTATTCTGAATAAAAGTGGTGAGAATGAACATCCTTGTCTTATTCCTGATCTTAGGAGAAAAGCTCTCAGTTCTTCCCCATTGAGTACGATGCTGTGGGTGTTTCATATATGGCCTTTATTACATTGAGTATGCTCCCTCTAAATCTATTTTGTTGATGCTTTTTATCATGAATTGGTGTGTACTTTGCTGAATGCTTTTTCTTCATCTCTTGAGATGACTATCTTTTTCATCCTTTTCCTTATTGATGTGATGTATTACACCGATTTGTGAATATTGAACCACGTTGTATCCCAGGAATAGATGCCACTTGATCTGGGTGAATAATTTTTTAATGTCCTGGTGGATTAAGTTTGGTAATATTTTAAGGATTTTTACAACTATTTTCATAAGAGATATTGGCCTATAATTCTCTTTATGAGTAGTGTCTTTACCTGGTTTTGGTATCGGGGTAATACCAGCTTCATAGAATGAATTTGAAAGTTTTTCTCCCCCTTCCATTTTTTGGGAATACATTGAGAAGAATAGGTATTAACTCTTCTTTAAGTGTTTGGTAGAATTCATCTATGAAGCCATCGTGTGCTGGAATTTTTCTTGTCAGGAGATTTTTATCACTAATTCAACATCATTGCTGGTATGCAGTTGGTTCAAATTTTCTATTTCTTCCTGTTTGTATTGTAAGGTTATAGGTTTTTAGGAATTTATCCATTTTTCTAAGTTGTCTAATTTCTTGGTATATAATATTTCTTTTAAAAATTAAAAAAAAAATTTAATCTCTATTTTTGAGAGACAGTGTGTGAGCAGGGGAGGAATAGGAGAGAGGAGACATGGAATCTGAAGCAGGCTCCAGGCTCTGAGCTATCCGCACAGAGCCTGATGCTGGGCTCGAACTCACCAACTGTGAGATCATGACCTGAGCCCAACTCAGATGCTCAAACGACTGAGCCACCCAGCATCACTATATAATTTTTCATTATATTGTTATAATCCTTTGTATTTCTGTGGTCTCAGTTGTTATTTCTCCTCTTTAATTTCTGATTGTGAGTCTTGTTTTGTTTTTATGAATCTGGCTAAAGATTTATCAATTTTGTTGACCTTTTCAAAAATCAACTACTGGTTTCATTGATTTTTTTTTTCTATTTCATTTATTTCTGCTCTAATCTTTATTATATCCTTTCTTCTACTCGTTTGGGGTTTTGTCTTCTTTTCCTGACTCTTTTAGGTGTAAGGTTAGGTTGTTCGAGATTTTTCTCACTTTTTAAAGTACTTTTAAAAACTTCACTCTTACAACAGATTTTGCTGCATCCCAAAGATTTTGGACCATTGCATTTTCATTTTCATCCCTCTCTGTGTATTTTTTTACTTCCTCTTTGATTTCTTGACCTACTCTTGTTTATAGGATGTTATATGTGCTCTTTCCAGATATTTTCTTGTGGTTAACTTAGTTTCATAGTGTTGTGGTTGGAAAAGATGCATGGTGTGATTTCAATCATTTTGAATTTGTTGAGACTTGTCTTTTAGCCTAATATGTGATCTATTCTGGAGAAATGTTCCATGTGCACTCGAAAAGAATGTGTACTCTGCTGTTTTAGGATGTTCAATATATGTGTTAGATTCATCTGGTCCAATGTGTCATTCAAAGCCAATGTTTCCTTTTTGATTTTCTCTTTGGATACTCTATCCATTGATGTAAATAATGTGTTAAAATCTCTTACTATTATTGTATTACTATCGATCCTGGTTTTTTTTTTTTTAGGTTGGTTATTAACTATTTTATGTATTTGGGTATATGTTGGGTGTATAAGTATTCACAACTGCTGTATCTTCTTATTGAATTGCCCCCTTTATTATCATATAGTATCCTTCTTTGTCTCTTGTTACAGTCTTCGTTTTAAAGTCTATTTTGTCCAATAGAAGTATTGCTACCCCAGCTTTCCTTTGACATCATTTGCATGGTAAGTACTTCTCCATCCCCTCACTTTCAGCCTACATGTGTCTTTAGGTCTAAAATGATACTCTTGCAGACAACATATAGATGGGTCTTGCTTTATCCATTCTGTCATCCTAAATCTTTTGATCAGCATGCTTAATCCATTTACAAAGTAATTATTGATAGGTATATATTTATTGCCATTTTGTTACTTGTTTTATGGTTGTTTGTGTAGTTCTTCTCTGTTCCTTTATTCTTTTACACTCTTTTCTCAGTTTCCTGGCTTTCTTTAGTGATGTTCTTAGATTCCTTTCTATTTTTTGCATATCACCAGATTTTTAACTTGTGGTTACCATTAGTTTTATATATAATATCTTATGCATATAGCAGTCTATATTAAGTTGAAGGTCACTGAAATTTGAATCCATTCTTTACTCCTCTCCCCTCCTGCCATGTTTT
Source organism: Panthera tigris (assembly GCF_018350195.1). Classification (NCBI taxonomy): domain Eukaryota; kingdom Metazoa; phylum Chordata; class Mammalia; order Carnivora; family Felidae; genus Panthera; species Panthera tigris. The sequence goes on from NC_056664.1 coordinate 10,701,604, forward strand.
AAGTATACGATGCCATACTTTACATTATTTTGTGAATCCCTTGACTGATTTTTATAGATATATCTAGTTTCTCTGCTTTTGTGCTTCCTACTGTTATCATTCCTACTTATGGTCTTTCCTTTCCACTCAAAGAGTCCCCTTTAACATTTCTTGTAAGGCTGGGATAGTGGGGTTTTCGTTTGCCTGGGACACTCTCTCTCCCTTTCTATTCTAAGTGATAGTCTTAGTGAATAAAGTATTCTTGTTTGCAGGTTTTTTTCCTTTCAGCCTTTTGAATATATCATGCCACTCCCTTCCACCTGCAAAGGTGTTGGTGAAAAATCAGCTGATAGCCTTATGGTGTTTCCCTTAAATATAACCATTTTATTTTCCTTGCTTCTTTTTAAATTCTTTCTCATTACTTTTTTGCCATTGTAATAACTAGGTAGCTTGGTGTGGACCTCCTTGGGTTGATTTTGTTGGTTGCTCTCTGTGCCTCCTGGATCTGGATTTGTTTGCATCCCCAGATTAGGGAAGTTTTCAGCTATTATTTCTTCAAATAAGTTTTCTGCCTCCTTTTCTAATTCTTGGATGCCTATTGTGTAAATATTATGCTTGATGGTGTCTCTGAGATCCCTTTGTCTATTTTCATTTATTTTTTTTTCTCTACTGTTCAGCTTGATTGCTCTCCATTACTCTGTCCTCCAGGTCATTGATCCATTCTTCTGCTGCCTCTAGTCTGTTTATTCCACCTACTGTATTTTTAATTTCAGTTATTGAGGTCTTCATCTCTGATTGCTTATGCTTATCTCTTTGTTGAAGGTCTCACTGAGGGTCTCCATTCTTTTCTAAAGTCTAGTGAATATCTTTATGGCTGTTACTTTAAATTCTCTATCAAGCATACTGCTTACCTCCACCTCTTTAGCTCTGTTGCTGTGATTTTGTCCTATTCTTTGGGGCATATTCCTCTGTCTCCTCATTTTGTCAAGTTCACAGAGTCTGTTTCTATGTGTTAAGAAATTCAACTACTCCTGCTCTTACAAGTAGTGGCTTTATAAAGAAGACGTCCTACCGTGCCCTGCAGTGCAATGTCCCCTGTTGACCAGGATCTGGTGCCTCACGGATGTCTCCTATGTATGTTGCATATGCCCTATTGTAGCTAAGCTGCATCTGCCTCTTAGTCCAATCATATGCGATGGCTCTCTCTGCCTGTTGTGAGCAGGGTGTGGTCCCTGCATTGTTAGTGGACCAATCTGGGGCTGCCTTGGGTTTGAGCTGCATCACAAGTTTTCCAGAAATGCAGGAACACTGAACTGCAAGTGTTTTCCCTGTATTGTCCCTTGAGAAATTTTTGTTGGTGGGCATGGCCTGCAGTCAGACCCAATGTCTGCCCCCAGCCCACTTACGAGACTTCAGTCAGACTCGTGTGTGTGGTTATCTTCCTCTCTCCCCGGGGCAGGGGCCACTTTGGAGTGATGCTGGCTCTGCTTAGGGCAGCTGACACACTGCCAGGCTTGTGACACTGCTCTGGACTCTGGCCATGCACATATTGGAGGAGCACATCTGCAGAAGGATGTGGGGGTGGGCCACATGGTGCCAGCAAGGGCCACGCAGGTCCGATACAGGAGGGGACAGGCAGCCACCCAGGGAAACTCCTGCCTAGGCCAGGAGGGAGAGACATATCTGCAGCAGAGTGCAGGAGCAGAGCATACTCTCAGCAAGCTAAGTGGAGAATGTTGTCACCGTGCTAGCTCCCATAGGGTTCCATGCATCGAGGCTGGAGAGCAGGGGAAGGAAATGGCAGCTTCCAGCTCTTTTGTTCTTGGAGAAGTCTCCCAAAGATCCCTCCCCTCTAGCACACACTCTGAGATGGGTAAATAACTCACCCTCCTGCACACCCCAGGCGTTTTTCAAACTTCTTCTATGCTAGATCTCTGTGGGCTGTTTGTTGTGCTCTCTTTAGGGATGGGGACTCCCTTGCCCTCTTGTCTCTCCCAGAGCTGAGCCCACTGATTTTTTTTAAGTTTAGGTGTTAAGCCCTGATTATTAGGTCCCTCTGCTTTTCAAATCCAAATGTTACAGGGATTTATCTTCCCCTTGTGGGTCCCCTGTGCCTGGGGTTCCTGGTGCGAAGGTCTGTTTCTCTCCCCTCTCTGTGACGATGGCATCCCTCCCTCCTACATACAGTCCCAAGTTTGGCTCTTGACCAAATCTCTACCTTTCCTCCCCTCTTCAATGAGGCCTCTTCTCTGCACTTAGCTATGGGTAGTCTGTTCTGCTAGTCTTTGGGTCATTTCCTGGGTTATTTACATGGATGTGGGTATTATCTAGCCATATCCATGGAATGAGGTAAGCTCATTCCTCCTCCTAAGAGGTCCTCCTACTCTGCCATCTTCCCCAGAAGTCTATACTTTAATGAGTTGTGAAACTCTAGAATAGAAAGCACTTTTTGTTAAAGTAGAATCCATTTTTAATACCCTATGTCCTCAAGATCTTCAGCTGTTTGCTTTCATCTCTGTTCCGTTTACAATCTTTCTAAAGGTAAGTAGATCAAAAAATACATATGTGGACATAGCAAGTACAGATACACGTACAGAGTGAATTCAGAGATATATGCATCAGTGGGTGCTGGATGATGAACTCTGAAAGAACAAAAAAGACTTCAGTTCCCTAGTCTACATGCAGCCTCTTTGCTTTGCAATGAGCTGGGCTACCACTTTCAAATCAGCAATCTAGAGGTCTTATTTCAGAAAGGAATTCATCAGCAACTCATTAGTAAGGCAACTGATTTGACCCCGGTACCTGATTAGTAATTTGTTCCTAGGACTATACCATAATCAAAATTTAATGTGTAAAGGACCCCAAGAAAATCACCTAAAAAGAATTGAAATTTGGTTCTGATTTTCCCACTAGCATTCAATTCCTTTGAAAATATGTGAGCTTTTTCTATGTGCTCAGCCTACTAATACATAACTGAGAGCCCAGGGAGTGAAATCCTGACAGTTACTGTTAAGGTAAAAATGGGGTTACGGAATTCATTTTCAAAGTTTCTTTCCAGTTTATTTTTTTTTTAAAAATTAAATTGGCACTACCAAATTTAATGACAAGGCTACCCTGCTGAGTTCAGAGCCCAGAAAGCTATTGTCTCCCTGGTCTATGTATCCTACTCTGCTCTAATGTTTCCTATAATGCGACTAATAACCAACCATCAGCAATAAATGCCTTTTCATCTCATTGTTGCACACAGCAATAGCTGGAGCAGTGATACTGACAAATGAACCCGCGTAATCACTTCGGATTTCTTTGTTACATTTCACAGTGTGAAGATGGCTTCTGCTCAGCACGTCCCCAAAAAACAAACAGGCACTATTGCCATCTCCTCCATCAATCTCTCCTTATTGTTGTCATTCAAACCCCTGCACTGCCCTCCCTGCCAACCATCTCAGAAAAGTAACACATCCCAGAGATCTTTGAGTGTAGACCTTTGATATCCCTCTCCCACTGTTCTTTTGCCAACTGTATCCAAGAAAGAAATGGGAATCCAGAAGACTGAGGGGTAGAAAGAACACAAACTTTTTCTACTTTTCAGCCTGTTTTCCTTGGGAAAAAAAAAGAAAAGAAAGAAAGAAAGCTAGCTCATTAAAATCCAGTTGGGTCTGACATTTTCCCTTTTACCTCTTCAATCTTTTTATAGTTTCAAATCATTAACTATCAGCATGAAGCTCAAAGGTAGCTCTCGCCATCTATGAAATGGTGACACATTTGACAATAATGCTTTTGAAGAGCCTGTCACATTCTCTCCCCAAACAAGTCTCATTAATGCTCAAACTGTCTTTCTTTTCTCTCTGCTTTTCTACTGATTTCTCTCTAATTAGCTTGTTTTTTTATGTTCCCTCGTTCCACAGTTTGAGCTTAGAAAAAAAGGAGGTGAATGTCATTTCCATGAACCCCAAGGCCAAGTTAATCAGCAGAATTAATGACTCTATTACCCATTAGACTGGGGGCCATGGCGCTTTACTCTCAGCACCCAGTGTTCGCCTTCTACTGTGCTTCTTCATTTTGCTCTGACAAATGTAAACTTTCACTCTCTCAGAGCAAACCCTGAGGTTCGACTCATTTATACAGCATTTCCTTTCCCCTTCACATGGACTGAATGTGGAAGAGAGGTTGAAACCATAGCTACCTTGCTCTGAGCGGTCCATGCTGAGAAAGTGTCATGCCCTTAAATGAGGATGGATAGAAGGAGGTCTCAGGTAATACTCAAGTGTCATACCTTAGCGTTCCTTGTATAACTCGCTACAATCGATAATTACTTCCTGTAGAATAGGAATAATTTTTTGAAATTCATTTTCAATAGATGGAGGGGAAAAAACTTCAAATAGTTGTTTCCTCTTTAAATAGGAATTGAGAAGCAGTATTCTTTTATCATAAAATCAACACTAACATAAAACCAATTAAACATTTTGCATGTATTCAAAATACTTTATTTTATAAGCGTCTATCTAGGACTGTAAGAATAGGAGAGGTTTTATCTCTCATAACTCAACCAAAATATCCTCCATAGAAGTTCTGAGTTTAATTTTTAATGATATTGCTATCAATAAAAAGATTAAAAAAGCCGGCATTCAAACAGGCTTCCAAGGAGTAAATATTCCAAGACCATTTCAGAGAAAAGACTTTCTTTCATTGTTCTTCAGCTATACCTCCACTCTCATGTAATGTAAAAAGCTTTTTGGTACCAATTGGTGGGTTATCTTTGCCTAAGGAGGTTGTTCTCAGAAAAATTTCTTTTTAAGGTGAAAATTTTGGCCTAGTTGGGCTTGAATTATCTTGAGCCAAAAAAGAGTATGTCTGTGCTTATTATGCCTTCCAGCCTTTCCTTGTCCTTCACCCTCAATTTGGTCTACAAAATATAACTGAAAGGATATTGACAAGAATGATCATCTTAACATTGACTTTGTTCTTTTGCCACTTCTATTCATAGAAACAATGGCATACTTGTTCAGTGGCCTTTTTTATTTTTAATGAAGGGAAATCCTCAGGGCATTAAAAAAAATTAAGTCAATGGCAGAACTCAAACTTTCAAGAAAAAAAAAAGGTTTAAAAAATGGCATTTCACTGGTTATTAATGGGAGTTTTGTGTGACAAAAGGGTGCTTGCAATACTTGGAAATGAAAGGAAGAATATTTGCAATGCCTGGAAAATACCACAATTAGCATAGCTATCTTCAAATATCATTGAAAATACAAGCCATCCAATTTCGCTTTGATGTGTAGTCAACAGGTGTGAAATAAAACATCTCAAAAATAATAAATTCTATTGACATAACAAAGGGGATTTCAAACATTTCATGCTAAGAGTCAGTGTAATACAATGACCTTTGCCCCAAATCTGAAACTCAGGGAATAAGAATTCTCGTCCCAGTCTTCCAACCTGTCAACCCCTCAGAATGATCATGGGTGACTGAGGGGTGGAGGCAGGAAGTGCAAATTTTACCAAATTGTTTGCCTTACCTCTGTACACAACAATACAACACGAAACCATATTATAGGTAATTAAAAATAGTATATAAAATTCACTACAAAGATTCCCACACCAAAGAAAAATTAATTTCTAAGACATCAAAAATTTACACACATACACACACACAGAGAGTTAAACACTCACCCATTTGTCCCTTGTCTTCTTTTGCCTTTGTCCAGGTGATACAAGATAATATACTTTTGGAGATTTCTGAAATGTTTATGTGTTCTCATGGCATCCTCTAGTTATCTTATTGGATCAGATCATTTATCTCCCTTGTCACTCTCCCTGCCCCACTGCAAAACCATGAAGAGCTGTGCTGTGTTTACAGTTGTACCGTAAAAACCCTACTGCTGGCATGAACAATTTATAGAACACACAAGTAGGAGAAACCTGAGTTGACTAATTTAAACCTCAGCAGCTATAAACTTTATTTTCCTTATAAAGCCATTCACAATTACTTCCAGGTTACCTAAAAACCTAAGACACATCTTAGAATGTATAAAAGTATGGGAGTGTTCTTGTGTTAAATTCAGATGACTAAATTTGATGGGAAGATTACAAGCCCGTGTCAGACAGCTTACTTTACTGGCTACTTTTTATCCTTGCCTCTCTTTCATATTTAAAATGTCAGTAATGCAAACAAATAAAATATATGTGCTTCCATGTTTAATGAAGCATTATTCACAATAGATATGGAAACAAGGTAAGTATCCACTGAAAGATGAATAAAGAAAATACAGTGTGTGTGTTATTCAACATCAAAAAAGGACATACTGCTTTTGCAATAACATGGAAGAACCCAGAGAATATTTTGTTAAGTGAAATAAGCCAGACACAAAAAGAAACAATTGCATTATCTCATTTCTATGGGGAATCTAAAAAACAAAACAAAACAAAAAAACATCAAAAATATAGAAGAACCTAGAATATTAGTTACAAGGGATGGAGAGGTGGGGGAAATGGGCAGACACATGTTGGTCAAAGGATACAAAGTGGCAGTTATGTAGGATGACAAAGTCTGGAGAACTAATATATATCATGATGACTAGAGTTAATACTGTGTTGCATGGTAGAAATTTTCTAAGACAGTAGATTTCTGGTGCTGTCATCAAAAAAAAAAAAAGATATGTAAAAAGATATGTTAACTTGATTGTAGTAATCATTTCATCATATATATATATATATATACATATATATGTATATATATGAATGAACATGCTGATTAGTTCTCATGTTATATACCTAAATTATGCACAATTTTTGAAAAAGCAAATATTCAACATTATAATTAGGATTTTTCACAGTTTCCAGAAGAAAAAAATGTCTAATACTTGACCTCACTTCACCCTACTTGAGAAAAGAGTATTCTCAACCCTGACTCTACATTAGGATCATTTGCAGTACTTTAAAAATATTGCTGTTCAGACCCCACCCCAGAGATTCCAATTTAATTGGTCTGGTCTGCAGCTGACGCATTGCCATTCTAATATCCAGCCAAGGCTCTAAATAGGTGATGGGTATTAAGGCGGACACTTGTGATGAGGACCAAGTGTTATAAGTAAGTGATGAATCACTAAATTCTCCTGAAAACAATATTACACTATATGTTAACTAACTAGAATTTAAGTAAAAACTTGAAACAAGCAAAAATATTTCTAGCCAGGGTTGAAAAGAGCTGTTCTAGAAAGAGATGGTAAGTGTCAGTTAAGAAATAACATCTTTATGTTAGAGTTCATCCATAAAGACCTTCAGATGCTGTGGGGAGTCAGTACCTTCTTTCATAAGGGACATTCACCTTCTTTATTTTAGTGCTTTTGACATGGATGAACTCCATAGATAATGCCCAAGACCACAATCCTGCTGAGAGGCACTAATGAGTTCAGATCCTCAACATAATTTCTCCCACTGGAAGACAGACAATGGCATAAATTTCTCACTTCCAAAGGTGGCTGGACATCAGAATCATCTGAGAAACTTCTTAGAAGATTCCAAGACACCACAAATGACTAACTGAATCAAGAGTCTTCAGAAGTAAAGCACTGTTGTGCATTTTTATCAAACTACCCAAGGGATTCTTTCATGTGTGACTTGTTAATAATTGTTAGACCTGCATAAAGTCATGAGTATGTCATAGATACATAGAAACATTTCATTCTGAAGCCAAATCATTTTCTGTAGTATGGTAGAAAGGTGGTAGTCTTTGGACTCCTACATATCTGCATTAGAACTCTAGCTCCACCATAACTAAGATATGGCCCCATGAGTAAGTTACCTAAAACCTCCGTGCAGCTGAGACAATGAGGATAAGAATATGTCCCTCAAGAGTTGCTGTGAACTATCCAGCATTGTAGAGCACAGTATAGACAATTGATACACATCTGTTCCTTTCTCCCCTTTCTTCTTCTATGTAATGTGACCAGAGGAAAAAGAATAATAGGAATAGGTAAAGTATAAAGTATGGCTGAAAATATAAAAATAAACATAAGATATTAAGAACGTGTTAATCTTTTCCTTTAAACCTAGATAATTTCCAATAACTAAAGGGTTAGTATCAATGCTCATTTTTTCTAGGATTCAAACTACTTACCAATTAAATGATTTTCTAAAATGTTTTCTTGAACTCATGGCATACCCATGTTTAGTTGATCTGGATAAAGGGTTTGGAAAAAATTCGGAAACCATGACTCATAACAAATGCATGAAGGCAAAAAGAAGATTCCATTTGAAATTGCAGGTGTTGACCATGAAAAAGAAAGATACAGTAAAATCGAGTCTACCTTCTAGTTCTCTAAGTAGTTCACTCTTCTCAGAGGAAAGAACTTGGCTTCTGTCCCTTTATTTATCAGTAACAGAAAAAGTCAATGGCCCTGTGAAGCTTCTACTAAAAACCCTTCCCTAAACAAGGTGAGGTCAATTCAAATATTTTTTGACCAACCAAATGTTATGGTCATATGAACGCCACAAACATTCTCCATTGTACTCCCAGACTATCTGGAATATGCCTCTGCTACTACACTTGCACACCATTTGGTAAATGTCTGATTCCTTGGGTCTCTCCCCCACTAAACAGTGTGTTCCTCCAAGCCAGAAACTAGAGCATATTTGCTTAACAAAATGCCTGACACAAAGTGGTTGGGGAGGAAGAATGTTCATGTTATCCAGCAACAAACTATTATGTACTCGAATTATATGTAGGTATAGATCAAGCACTGGACAAAGTCCCACCTCGAAGAGCAAAATAAATCTAAAAAAAATATTAGCAAGTTGACTCTAGCAGTACACTAAAAGAATAACTAATGAATCATTACTAAGTGGTGATCATGTCAGGAATACAACAATGGCTCATTGTTAGAAAATGTATCAGGGAAACTCACATTATAAGGTCGGTGGAGAAATACAATATCATTATTTCAGCAGATGCCAAGAAAGTACTTAATAGAAAGATACTCCCATAATGATAAAAATTTAAACTCAAGTAAATACCTAATTCAGGATTAATAGTGAATCTTTAGAATCATTCATATAAAAGTCAAGAATAATTAGTAATTTATGCTATTAACTCCATTATTTAGCATTCTTATATACATATACAACTAAACATTTTTGAAGACATAATTATAGGAAAGAAGGAGGGCAAAACTAACCCTGTTTTTAAATGATATATTTGTATACCTGAAAGAATCCAAAGATTAAACTGAAAAAAAAAATAGAAAATTAGGATTTCAATAAAATGGTCAGATAGAAATTTAATATGTTGTCCTAATTCTTCCAATAAGCTTAACTACATTGGCTGCAGACTTCCTTCCCCCTAAGTCAACCCTGAAGTATAGAGAGAGGGAGGGTGGGAGAGAGGAGAGAGAGAATGGAGAGAAATGGAAGTCCAGGTGGAAGGAATTTCGAAATGGTGTTGCATTGGCCAGGGTGGGGTGGGGAAGCAAGTAGACTGAACTTGAGGCAGGAAGCTGCTAGTTTTGTCAGGAGATAGATAGGGAACCTTGATATCCTGCTCTTCATTCTCCTATGCCAGGAATTCTGACAGTGCTACCCCAGGACCACCTGCATCAGCATACTTGTGCCCAAGCCCTGGACTATTAACTCAGAAATTCTGGGAGTAAGGCCCAGTAATCTAAGTTTTTAAAATGTCCTCCCCATGTTTCTCATGAATACTAAAGTTTAAGCAGTCCTCTTAGTACTGCTGCTTCTGTGGGGGGTGGAGTGGGGTGCAAAAGGTAAAATTCTGAGGACTTATTTCATGGTGTGAAGTTATTGCCCATAGTTTACAGGTACCTGGGGTTCTCTGCTCTTGGGCTCATCTATATCCTACCCTTGAGTTTACTGGGGATGATACAGATTGTGTTCTGGTCTCCCTTCATATGCTTCCTTTGACAGAGTAGCAAATACCCTAAAAGCAAAATGAGCTCATAGGCAAAAGTAACAAGGCATTTGAGGATATTATTTCCAAAGAAACAAGGTATACTGGATAACAAATTTTATCAGAAGCAAAAATATTAAAAATATTAAAGAACAAAACATAAAAAAGAACTACACATAAATCTTAGTCATGTAAGATATGGTTAAAACAGAGAACACAACTGATAAAGATAAATATCAAAATGGAAATAACTGAGGCATTAAAGAGTGAATTCAGACAAGGTCCCCCAAAAAAGACCAAAGATAGGAAATTATAAAAGAACAAGAAAGACCTATGGAGGATAAAGGCAGAAATGGTAGTACTGAGATCATCAAAGTGAAAAGAGATGAAGACAAAAATGGTAAGCGCCCATGTTGCAGTATTAAGAAAGATAAATTTCTTGGAAAGAATTCAGATTGAAAAGGCCCATAGACTTCCACTTCAAGCCTTGATGTAGTAATAGGAACCACATTTACTCTCTCATCTTAAACAACTAAAAACCAGGCAACATACATGAAACAGTTTTCGGACATTGGAGAATAGAAGGTGAAGGACAATGATTCCAAAGAGAAGGGAAACACACAGTTTGACCCATCATTGTCCCAACTTACTGCCAAAAAGAGTTCCCAGGAGACAACACTGAGAGGGAGGACCCAAAAAGATTTTGACAGTCAAAGTGAAGGAGGCAGAGTTAACAATTCAGGGGCATCAAGGAAGTTAGAATTTGCAAGACAAAATACCAGAGAAGAGGAGACACACAGAGGGCAAGCCCTACAGATCTATAAGGGCTGAGTTTTCACATGAGTATTCATCAAGGTATACAAGAGGAAATTATCTGAGCCTGAGGGAGAAACCACGAGAAAAAAAATCAGAGGAAACAATTCTCATTGCTCCCACAAGGCCAGGGATATTTATGGTCCCAAAGGCCAGTGTAGAAAAACTTTGTAATGCATGGAACATCAAGTTGAGTGCTCAGACTGTACTGCCTCAGCAGAAAGACTAATGCCCTTGACAAATGTTTGATCTGGTCCTATGGTACAATAAAACATATATATCTGGTCTTTGCCCTGGACTCTTGACACCGAGCTTCAAGAACCCTTGGAATTGCCTGAGTGATGGTGTTATGCTAATGAGGTAACTTATGGTTTGGGGTTGGGGGGCGCTAGATGGCTTCAAGATGGGGGCTGGTCATCAGAAAAACCCAACCACATGATAAGAGGGTTGAAATTTCAAGTTGTCAGATCTCTCAGAAGGGGAGGGGAACTGAAGGTTGATTAAATCATTGGCTATGTGATTGATTTCAATCATTCCTAGGTAATGAAACGGTCATAAAGATTCTTGGGCACCAAGGCTCAAGGGAGCTTTCTTCTTAACACGTTGATATGCTGTGGAGGGTTACATACCCTGATTCCATGAAGAGAGGGCATAGAAGCTCTGTACCCCCCACTCTCCCCATCTTGCCCTATGTGTCTCTTCCATTTACCAGTTTGAGTTGTAGCCTTTATAATAGCAACAATACCACTTTCCTAGGTTCTGAGACTTGTTCTAGGGAATTATCAAATGAAGGGTCAGGTTGTGGGAACCCCCAAATTTAGAGTCAAATGGAAAAGTGCAGGTAGCCACATAAGGCATGCAAAGCAGGAAAATTCAACACATAATGATGAGAAAAAAAGGAAATCAATAAAAGACCCAGAAATGGTACAGATAAGTAGAAAATACAATAAAGCTGCAATTATAGATACACTCCATGTGTTCAAAAAGGTAGAAAACAGCATTAGTGTTTGAGAGATGTGGAAAACACACAAATGAAACAAATTTATGCAGATGAAACAATACAATGTCTGACATAAAAAATACATTGGATGGAATACAGAGCAAATGGACAACCACAAAAGAAAACATGAGGGAACATGAAGACAGAGTAATAGAAACTGTCTAAAACAAAACAAAGGGAGAAAAAGATGAAAAAAAAAATGATGAGAACATCAGGAAACCATGTGACAACCTTAATCACACTAACTGCAATTTAGAAGGAGGGGTTTATTTTTTTTGTTGTTTTTTTTCTTTTGGTTTGAAATGGTCATATCATAGGGGAAATCTTTTAGCATATCATAAAAAGTCAGAAGTACAAAACAAAAACAGTGATAAAATGACCACATAAAACTAAAAATACAATTATAAAAGGAAAATAAAGTATATTGAACCCATATTTTTTAAATAAACTGGGAAGTAACATTCATAAATCATATGACAAAAGATTATTATCCTCAATATGTAAAGACCTCAAAGAAATTTTTTAGGATTAAAAAATCTAATACACAAGAATATTCTGGCAGTTGCCAAAAGGAAAAACTTAAAAATGGCCAGCAATCATGAAAAGATGTTCTTTCTTATTTATAATCAAAGGGACACAAATCAAAGCAAATATATCATGCTACTAGGCTGGCAAAGTTGAAAAATCCCAAAATCTGTATTGAAAATCAGGGAATGGAAAAATCAAGCACTTATGATTTGTTGATGAGAATTTCAATACATAAGCCCTTTCTAGAGATCATTTTTGCCAGACACCAAGGCAGGAAGTAAAGGTAAAAGGAAGAAGTGAGTGAGGGATGAGTGAGGGATGAGTGAGGGATGAGTGAGGGTGGGAGGAAAGAAATGGAGAAAGAAACAAGAAAAAATAAGAGTTCTTTTTCTTTTAAATGTTATTTAAGCAAATTATGAGATAAGGCAATACTCTGCAGCCATTAAAAATATAAAATCCTTCCTGCCATGAATAAATGTTCAAAATCAGATTATTATACATAAGTGTGTGTGTGTGTGTATATATGTATATATGTGTGTGTGTGTGTGTGTGTGTGTATATATATATATATATATGTATGTATATATATCCATACATACATAAAGAACAGTATAGAGTGATCCCGATCACATTAAATGGGTAGGCAGGCACATTGTGTTTGTATGCATTCGTAGATATATAAGAGAGTTTTCACCACTAAATGAACAGTAGCTATACTTTGGTGAAGGAATTCCATGTGTTTTTTATATTGTGTTTATATTTTCTAATAGCTTGAGTTTTTAAAATAATAAGCATATGTCAGTTTTAAAGTAAGAAAGTTATTTCTTTAGATGCAACCCATCCAATAAGATGAGAGAAATTGCTTAAGAGTAATGTGGTAATTGATTCAACTTAAGATCACATATTTGGAGTTACTTAAAAACATGTCTTCTTTGAGCAATCCCCCTATTATATTCACTTTCTTCAATCCTCCTCCTCTTCACTTCAGAGAAGACCGAGGAGAAACAAAATTAGGAAGCATATGATAATACTCCCAAATATAAACCCTTTATTAAATTGTCTACTTAGTTGTTTTAACAACTGAATTTCATTTTAGGTTCATTTCTGATATTTAGAAAGAGAAAAACAAAAAGTAACATTGGTATGTCATCAACATGTTGCAAGTATCCACCGGGCCCAAGCAAAACAAAGGAAAGCATTAGTTACTGCAGACAAAGAAAAGAGGCAAAAAGTCTACAACAAACATTTATCATGAGTAGATGGAAGAGAAGACCATGAGAGACTCTAAGCGTAGAGATAAAAACCAGAAAACTACTGAACATTCAAAATCAAGAACTACAGTCAAGGAAAGCTTTGGGGAAGTCCAAAAGGCTAGTTTAAAGAAACTAAAACATTTATAAATCAGTGTTTGAGGCCATTGTTCATTCATCCATCCTTTTGGTTCAGATCCAATCAGATGCTACCACTAGGTGCAATATTTGGCACTGAAATGAACATTACAACTAAATATTTATTGCTTTAATACTATCAGAGCCTTGTTCCAACTATGATTCAGGTTTGTTTCCATTAGGAAGTGCTGTATGATGGATGCTTAATTCTGATCTCCCTAAAATCAAGAAATGCCATCCAAGAGATCTTATTTTCATTTCTAGCATCAGTTCTGGGATGCTGTCTCTTGTAACAGTGCCTGGCTACACCATACTCCTTTAAATACTGAGGTTAATCTAGATTATTTTCATTTTAAGGTAAATTGAACCAGCGTAATAGGTAAAACTCTCCTGGATGACCAGACACTTCAAAAACAGATATTCTGCACGATCATTAATTTCACATGCCTAACACTTTTACCAAACCATTCTAATTCTAGAAATTTCCACTAAGGAAATCATTGTGAAGGTGTATAAAGACCTATTTACAAATTCAAGCACGAGATTCTTTTAACAGGGGAAAACAAAAACTATGAAACATGCTAAATGTCCAAACAAGAAACCAGATAAACACATTTAGGTACAGACATTCTAAGCAGTCATTAAAATCCACTCAATTATCTTTCTTTAAAATGTCAATTTTCAAAACCAACCTCTATAGCAATAGGTGCCTTTACTAAGGTAAAGAATTAACACAGCTTCCTTTATGGCTATGCCTTTCAGAAGGTTGATAATCACAAGCTGACACCATTGCATGTTACACATAGGGAAGGCTCGATTGTGTGGCTGGCATTGGTAACTGTCATCAGTGCTATCCCTCAACTCAACCACACGTGATGCCTCGAGTTGTCTTTACCTCACAAGTACTATTGCTGTGTACCCTCTTCAAGTTGAGGTTTGATCTGAGTTTACTTCCCTAGGCCATCTTTCCAGATTAGTCAAATTGTATAACAGACCATAAAGGACCTTATATTGATCCTCATTTTCAAGTGGGCTGGGAAATGTTTGGGTGTATGTATTAATACAGAAAATTCAAGCTATAATTCAAGCTGTCACATTGAGATGTCTGCTCATGAAGGGCACACGTGTGGAGTGGTCTTGACGTTGTTCCAAAGGGCTGTCATCACATTATCTAGGTCACACCACAAGCCCTGTACTTAGAAATTGTTCACTCCAAGGTTTTAGATATAGAAGATATTTTGATCTGAAATTGATCATAATACTTAAAAAAAAAAAAAAAAAGATTTACACATGCCACATTATTGGTTGGGATCCAAGAAAGATATATTTTTCTCTATCATGAAAAGTAACTAAGAAGCCTTAGTGAGGAACTTATAATTACTTTACAAAGTCAGAGGATGATACTATTGATTATGATTGATTTCTTTTTTAAAGAACTAATTCTATGATGAACCGCTGCTGAAAATCATTGAGCCAATTATTTGGAACACAAATTTCCAATCAATCTAGATTCGGAAGTAGTTTTGCCTCTACTTGGCTTGATTCAAGGACTCAATCTTACCCTTGCCACTTAGTCATGTTCAAGCAACTAGTCCGATTGCAACAGTAGCACAGACCAATGGATATGCTTTAGTGAAGTATTAGAAGAAAATTTGTCCTCTGTCCCTGCATGTTCAACAACTATTAAATTACAAATGGGAAGCTATCTGAAATCCTATTCGATTGATTCCAGGGGAGGAACAATATAGAGGCAAACCTGAATTTGATTGCAATTTACTTCAATGTGACCTTTGAGAGTCAGTTTCTCCATCTCTGAAACCAAGGTAAGGTCTGCCTCAGAGATCTGTCATAAGAATCAAATGAGAATGTGCTGGATAAACCATAAAAATGACATTAGCATCCCATTATTTCCACTGTTACATACTTCGGATGGTCAAACCTCAGGAGAACTGTTAAGAACATTTCTTCTGGAACAACATGTTCTAGTTCTATTGCCTCCATATGTTATCTCAGCTATCTATTGTTGCATTAAAACTACCGCAAAGCTTGTAACTTAAACAAAAACCACATTATTTGTTCACAGTTCCTGCAGGTTAATATTTTAAACTAGGCTCAGCTAGGTGGTTCTTCCCCATATAGTGTAGCTGAGATCATGGTCTGCATTCAGCTGGTGAGTGCATCGCTTTGTATTTATGCCTTTCAAAGCCCCTATTACATTCTCCTACAATTATCCATTTACGTACTTGTCCACCCAGTAGATGTCTTCCTCCAAAAGAGACCCGGATTTGCCCACCATTAAATCCCCAGCACTTGGCACAGTGTCCAGCACAGGGCAGTTGTGCAATGTTTGCTGGATTAATTATTTTTCAGTAGCACAATCCCCATTAGACCTTGATTATGGCCTTATGAAGGAGGTGAGAAACCTGACACTTCACTATGTGAACTTGCTCCATGGATGAACCATGGCCAGGTCTCCTAACTTATGACCCACTGGTCTTCTCTCTCTGCTGAGCATCAGTATCTGTAGCACACAGAGCCATCTGCTTTCCATTATGAACTCTACTCACTTTGTCTTCTGTGCCATTAAAGCAGAAAGCTGAGGACTTTCAGAGTCAGAGAGTTGGAGTAGAAAGGGCCCAAGAGACTATTTGTCATAGTTCACCTCCAGCCGTTTACACAAAGGAAACCAACCCAAAGAAAAGTGACTTGGGGCAAATCCTGGTCTAGAATTCAGGCCTACCAGTGCCCCTCCATTTGCTTTCCTTTGGTAGAAAGGTAGAACAGTGTGATACTGGGTTGATAAATGCACCTTTGTGCCAGATTTGAGTCTTCATCCCAGGCCTATTAATGGTATGCAAACAAGCAAATTTGAAAAAGAACATAATTTTCCATTCATCTTTCTGTTCTAGTTCCACATGCCACAAATGGAAACCATTTGGTGGGGGCTCTAGGGGTGAGAAGAGATCTACAACGATGTGGAGTTCTGCATCGCTGCTCAGCAGGGCTGTCAGTAATATCTTACTTAACATACTGTCACAGAATTTTCCTTCAGTGTCACCTCGGTCGCTACTGTAACACTCCATAAGAAATAATGCCATCTGTTAAAACACACAAGGCAGGGAAACGCAGCTGCTGTCATCACACAAAGATGGAATTAACCAACACCAAGCAATTACTTTCCTTTTAAATTTCACAATTAGAATTTTAGTCTTGCTTCATTTGTATCACAAAAGTCACCACAACACTGTGCCTGTTGAAGTAACAACACCGCTCTCTTCATGAAAACATGGAGGAGGAGGAGTGTAGCTACGGATAATGGTAATTGTTAACCATGTTGCCTCTTTTATAAATATTTTTTAAATTCCATTGGGCAGTGTTAATTATAGGTACCAGCACTAAGAATAATGGATTTGCATCTAGCACTCACATTTAGGCTCTCTTAGTACTCAAAGGGGGAAAAAAATCACCAAGTGGGGTTTATTGTTGATGGAATTATCGTTATGCTACGTATCCAAGATCTTTTTTCTCTCCTTGGTAGTAGAAGACTGTAATGGAGAAGGAAGGACCCAGTTTATAAGGAGACAGGTTTCTAATTTGAACAGAGATGAAATTCTGCCTCTCAGCTTTTATTCCATTCATTGGAAGGGAGCAGATTGCTGGCTAAATAACAGAAGGGTGGACCTATTCAGAGCTTAACTGCTGAGCTAACTCTTCAAAAAGCTGTAAGAGATCAACAATTGCCTTGGCCAAACTCCATTATGAGGGTGTCAGCAAGCTGGTGTTTCTCTTTTGGATGCATTTTTTTGCATGGGAATTATATACTATATTTTCCGAGGGCAGAGCATTGGGCAAAACCTGCCTTAACTGGTTTTCTGATGGGCAGAGTTTTCTTACAGGGTAGAGCAAAATCAGTGAAGGTCACAAAGGGTTAACTTCTCAGCTTTTCTCCAACTGCTGACCTGTTAATAAATCAATCACCCAGTGAGACCACATACCAATGATGCCACAAGGGTGGAGTTATCGAAGTATTTGTTACCTGGTCCTCCAGAGGAAGCCTCCACATGTCCACCCTGCTCATGATGCCTTTACTAATTTCTTAACTTTCAGTACAGTTTCCATCCATTTGCTTCTAATGACCTTTCATACTGGTCTAGTTCATAAACAATGATGCATAAGCCAGTTGGTAGGCAGAACTTGGCCCTCAAACCTGAAAAAACACTTAGTTCCACCTCAGATTCAGTTCATTCTAATCTCTGTGGTCAGGACACATGCCTTTATAGCAAAGCACACACTTGGTATTTTGTCACAAAATACCTTAAAAATTAGTTATTTCTCAAGTTCATATAGAGCTTGACTTCCCAAAGACTGTAGGTTCCTTTAGGCCCGTGGCCTTGCCCCATCAGAAGGAACACATTGCCATCAGTAAGAAAGGCTCAACATTTAGAGCCTAACAGCTTCAGACTTTAAAACCCAGGCCATTTCCATATTTATGTTAGCTGTTAGGTATTTCGATCGGGGCAGGGGAGGAGGAGGGTGCCTAACAAAATTATTCTCACAAACAAAATGTGGCTAAATTCATTACTCCTATACATGGATTTGCTTGGCTCTATTGACCAAAATCTTGACAAATACAATGATGTCTCATGTATTATTATATGGGGAAAACTCAATTTTATCACAGACTGCAAGACTCTTTAGGTCCTTGAATACAAAGGACCCTATTTAGAAGAAACTGCAATCTGTAAATATAATCCACAATCAAGGCTCTCAAAGTCACAAAAGAGCAATGACTACATCTCTGATTACTAATTGAATCAGACACTACCAGCACTCCAGCAAAGACCAGCCAGACTGAGGAAGCCTCTGGACCATGCTGGTCTGTATATGCCCCACAGGCACATGCCCAGACAGCCTTCAGTTCTCAAAGATGCTGCTTCTGTTTGTAGCATGATTTATGAAAAGAGGAAAGATGATGCGCTAGGCATCATACTAATCTTTTTAACTGCAGTACTATGTGTAGTTTAGGACTAATAGTACGCATTAATAATGATCTAGTCCTTGTCTTTCTTGGCCAGTACCATATCCAAAGCCAGTTGTTTTGGTCACCATGTTGAGCTTCGGTACTATATTACCCCTTCCCTTCTGAGCCAAACTTAAAAGAAAGTACAGCAGTGATGAAAGTACATAGTTAAGAAGCTAAAAAGATTATTTTTCCCCCATGCAATGTATAAGAAGAAATCTTAGGGGTCTCAGAGAGGAAAATATACACACAATCTGTTCCAACCACCCAATTTCTCATTTAATCCCCTACTTGCCCATCTCATACTAGCTCTTCATTTTTTAAAAATCCATTGCCTTTCCTATCCTCCCACTGTTGTTCTCTTTTGGGTCCTATAGACTCACTATATGTCCACACCCAGACTCAAGTTCTCACAGACATTTAGCATAACCATTTCACAGAACATACGAACACTGCTTAAAGTAGCACATGAGGGAAAAACATATACAAACCTTTTTCCCGTTGACCCAAAACAATAATGGGGGCAGGGGGATCTCTAAGTATGAAAAATAAAATCTTTCCAACTTTAGGATTTATAGTTTCTCATCTATCACTGCATTTCTCCCCCCCCACCTTTTAACAATTTTTCTTTCTAACAGTTTTACCTTTATGTAAGCCAAAAAATAGAAAAAAGTTTAAAGGTGATGGGAAGAAAGTCAGACTTAGTTTTAATTCTGCCTCTGTACCCAGGTGTGACAAGAAGTGGTAAATAAGAAACAACTTGGACCAGCCGAAGACCTTAGTGTTAGCTGGAATCTCCCCTACTCCTACACACAAGCACATACCAGATGGTTCCATGGCAGTCAGGAGGCTTGAAATGAAGCAATCACTTAGCCTGCAGCTGGAATATACAATATTTCCCAGTTTTGGGGGGGGGGGGGAGTTCATTTATTCAGCAGAATAAAAGGATTTAATCTCAGAGGACATGCAGTTTTCCCATCCTCAAGTTTCTAAAAAATCTCAAACCTAGGGAACAACACACCCACCCCAGCCAAACCACTTTCAAAACCAGATTTAGATATATTCCATTTGAATACACATCTGATAATGTCCTTGGTCTCCATCATATTTATATGGGCTCTTAAGCTAGATTTGACAATCAACATGTCACCATGTTTTTGTGTTTGTCCCACATTGTCATATTTACAGGAAAGCAGCCAGTTTATCACAGTCCATGTGAAGGTTTTCAAAAATCCCAATCTACACTCAATTGCTCAAGTAGTTTCCCAATGTTTAAGCACTCTAACTTTAGATCAATGAGGTTTATCCCAAATCTTTATTGGGTTTTATCCAGTGTACATATAATCATAGCCATATTAATATAATTTTTTCACCAAATTGTTCAGCAACTGAAGACTTGTTACCCACATAGGCCCATTTATTTCTCCTCAGATTCCTGAAAAGACACAAACCAAGGCAATAAATTTATACATGATTCTGCCCAGCTAATTTTCCTATTTATATAACATAAAGGAAGCCTCATAACTTAGGTAAACAAACACAATACTCGTCCTAAAAATAGAGAATAAAAATGGAGTGTGGGTAGTGGAGAGGTTCCAAATCTTCTGGTCCCACCAATATGTTATTTATTTAACAGCATGCAAATTAGTTAACAAGAATACATGCCGGGTTCCTGGGGTAAATAATTTCCATTTCTGTCACTGCTTAGAAACCATGCTTAAGTACCTCCTAAATATTCATGCTACAGAAATAGGACACAACATGAATTAAGGGGAACATCTCTCACTGAAGATTCTCTCCTAAGAAGAAAGGATGAGGAGAGTAGAAAGAGGAAAACATGGTGAGAAAGGAAAAAAGAAGGAAATTTTTCACATTTTTCATCTTAAGTTTTCTACCTGGGCATCTTGGAGTTAACCTGGTCTCCTGCTAAGTTTGTGAGCATCATAGCATCAGGCTCAGGGAAAGCACAAAGCTTCTAGAAATGTTAAAGAAGCAGCCTCCTGAGGAAAAGAGCTACAGGTGGTTAGCATTGTGTATTACTGAGCCAAGTTAGTCTAAAAACAAAGAGTCTAATCCCAATTTAAATTATCAGCATGTCTGTGCCCCATTGTGCAAATCAACAAAAGCAGCTTCATAAAATACCTCATTAAAATAGATAATTTGTGTCATAACATGCATTGAATATCCATTGCAAGTCAAGCAATACCTTGGCTAAATAACAGATGTCAAATGTCAGATTGTTCCTGTGTAAGATTGCACAGATCCGTTATAGTTTAAACAAATAAAAGTGCTTTTATCCTCGCACTTTGCTATGGATTCAATTGTGTGTCCCCCAAACTCACTATGTTGAAGTCTTCATCCCCAGTGTGACTGTATTTGGAGATATGGTGGTAATTAAGGTTAAATAAGGTCTTAAGGGAGGAGACCTAATCCAGTAGGACTGGTGTCCCAATAAAATAAGGAGATCAGAGATCTCTCTCAGTATGCACAGAGAAGGGGCTATGTGAGGACACAGTGAGAAGGTGGCCATCCACCAGCCAGGAAGAGAGGCTTCACCAGAAACTGATCTTGATGGCACTTTTTTTTTTGACATACAAAAAGCTGTACATAATTAAGGTATACAACTTGATGAGTTGGGATGTAAGTATATACCCATGAAACCATCACCACAATCTATGCCATACACCCATCCCTCACCTCCAAGTTTCCTCCCACCCTCTTACTCTGGGTGTTTGATAAGTACATTTAACATAAGATCTACCTTCTTAGCAACTATTTAAGTATGCAACACAATGATGTTAACTGTAAGTATTATGCTGCACAGGAGATCTCTAGGGATTATTTATCTTAAATACTGAAACCTTATACTCTTTCACTAATACCGCCCCATTTCCTCTTCCCACCACAGCCCTGGCAACCACCATTCTACTCTCTACTTTTGTAAACTTGATTATTTTAAATTTTTTTTAATGTTTATTTATTTTTGAGACAGAGAGAGACAGAGTGCAAGTGGGGAAGGGGTAGAGAGAGAAGGAGACACAGAATCTGAAACAGGCTCCAGGCTCTGAGCTGTCAGCACAGAGCCCGACGCAGGGCTCAAACCCACAAACCGTGAGATCATGACCTGAGCCGAAGTCGGATGCTTAACCAACTGAGCCACCCAGGCAGGCGCCCCATAAACTTGATTAGTTTAGACTCACCATATAAGTTGTATCATGTATTATTTATCCTTCTGCATCTGGCATATTTCACTTCATATAATGCCCTCAAGATTCATGCAAGTTGTGGCAGACAGCAGGATTTCTTTTTTTCTCGTGGCTGGGTAATATTCCATTGTATACATACAACATCGTCTTCATCCATTCACGGACATTTAGGTTGTGTCCATATCTTGGCTATTGGGAATAATGTTGCAAGGAACATGAGAGCAAAGATATCTCTTTGAGATCTTGATTTCAATTTTTTTGGATATACACCCAGAAGTGAAATTGCTGGACCATATGTGGTCATTCTAGTTTTAATTTTTTGAGGAACCTCCATACTGTTTTTCATTGTGGCTACAACAATTAACATTCCCACCAATACTGTACAAAGATTCCCTCTTCTCCACATCCTCACCAACATTCATCATCTTTTGACACTTTTTTGATAAAAGCCATCCTAACAGGTGTGACGTGATATTTCACTGTAGTTTTGATTTGCATTTCCCTGATAATCAAGCATCTCTTGGTATAGATATGAAATATCTGTTAGTTTTTGTAGGTCATATTTGGAAAAATGCCTATTCAGTTCCTTTGCCCATGTTTAATTGGGTTGTTTTTGGTTGTTTTTGTTGTTTTGTTTGCTATTGGGTTATAAGGAGTTCTTTATATATCTTGGATATTAACCCATTATCAGATATATGGTTTGGAGATATCTTCTTCCATCCCATAAATTGCCTCTTCATTTGGTTGACTGTTTCCTTTGCTGTATAGAAGCTTTTTAGTTTGATGTAGTCCCATTCGTCTATTTTTTTCTTTTTTTGCCCATGCTTTTGGTGTCCTATCCAAGAAATCATTGCTGAGGCCAATCCTGAAAGCATCCTGAGCTTGGCCTCCAGCCTCCAGATCTTTGAGAAAAATTTTCTGCTGTGTGAGCCACCCAATCTGTGGTATTTTGTTATGGCGGCCCAAGCAGATTAATACGTGCTTGTTTTATTAGACTTGAAATGTGTAAAATTACTGAAACGAGTCCCTTAAATAGAAGCCACCCACCTTTAGCAGATTTATGAAAGAAACTGGAAACTAGCTGCTAAAGTGAAAGGTCTACATGGGCACAGACCTTATTAATACAAAAATTAAAATGTATCAGGTGCTTTGAATATGCTATACATGGTTCTCAGCATTGACAATGTAATAAGGCACAGAACAGAGAAACTACCTACTTTCATAGAGATTGCATTCTGGTGAGAGAGACAGATAGTAAATGTATAAACAAAGAAATTAAGGGTCGCCTGGGTGGTTCAGTCAGTTAAGCGTCTGACTCTTGATTTCAGCTCGGGTCATAATCACACAGTTCATGGGATCGAGCTCCACATCAGGCTCTGCACTCACAGTGTAGAGCCTGCTTGAGATTCTCTCTCTCTCCCTGTCTCTGTCTCTGTCTCTCTCTCTCTCTGCCCCTCCCCCACTGGCTTGCACTCTCTCTCACAATAAATAAACTTTAAGTTTAAAAAAAAAAGAAAATATTTTGATTAATGGTTCCATGGGAAAAACAAGCCAATACAATGTGAGAAGGGGAGAGAAGGAAGGATGCGGGAGGGGATGGAATTTCTCGGCAGGTGGCATCTGAGCTGAAGACAAGATGGAAGGGCTGAAGCCAGCCATAAAGATGAGAGGAAAGATAGTTCTGGGTCGAAGGAATATCAAGGGCAAAGGCTTTCAGGTGGACACAAACTTGATTTGCCAGAGGACTGGAAAGAGCAGGAGTGTCCCTGGGAAATGGTATGTAAGAGGGTGTGCGGTGCCACCATTCTGTAAGGCTAAAGGAAGGAACTAGGAATTCACAGCACAGTACAAAGCAATGGAAGCGACTGGAGGATGGAAGAAAATGGGAAACTATATGATCTGATTTATAGTCTCGAAGACCACCTTAGTTACTGGAAGATGAGTGACAAGGAAGGCAACAGGTGATACTGGAAGACCAGTAGGGTGGCACTTGTAATAGGTGAGGTGAAAGGTAAGGGTGACTTAGGTTAGAGCAGATGGTTCTGGCAGTTGATTCGATAGGACGGATCCAGGCTGCACATCCTGCAGTTAGAGTTACAGCCTTCTGATGGTCGTAGGGGCAAAGAAGAAAAGGAATTAAGAATGAATTTTTAGGTTCTAGGTTTAAGAGACTAAGCAGATAGTCCTTGATGTATATGCATCTTACTCAGTTCTGTATCTCCATAGTATAGTACCCTGCCTGGCTAAGAAAAGGCACTCAGTCAACATTTGTGAAGGGAAGAGAGAGGGGTGAAGGGGAGAGAAATAAAAGAGAGGAGAGGAGGGATATAGAGTGGGAGATAAGGAGAACTCCCCTGAGTATACCCTCATGGAAAAGGAAAATCACTGTCTTTTGCAAATACCCAACTATTTAAATAGAAAAAAATGCCTGAATTTTTAATACTCCATAACACATTCATTATACATTCCATAGAAGTCAATACAAGAAGTATTTTGCCTAATAACTGCAAAGCATTGAAAAATTCCAAAAAGCTTTCCAAATAAAAGAAAAAGTTCTATTCCAAGTGATTTAGAAGCATGTATTATTTCCTCCTACACAAAACGATACTATGCATGCTACATGACTTTTCAGAGCCAAGTTTGTTTAACCCAAAAATTCATACTCTAACCATGTCTTAGGATAGTCAATGTATTACTAAATTTGGAGACAGGTTATTCTGAAGACTCAGCCTTCAAATACGTCACTTCAGAACTCAGTTAATAGCTGGTGGTTTTACTTTAAACTAAACCTTTCTTAAACCTATCATTTGGATAACTACTTTCATTATTTCCTTCCTAGAAATCACTGGAATAGCCATTAGCTCAAAATTTTGTCTTTTTCTTTTAACTCTGCATAAAATCATAACCATGAAAATTTGTAGAAGTTGCCATGGCCAAAAGATGCTACCTGTAAGAGAAGTTTAACTTAGCATCAGGATTTAAATGATATATTTCTATGTCTATATTGTAAATGACAAAATGAATACTGGTTCCCTACTGCAAGTGATAAAGAGAATTCAACAACATACAGGGCGAATCTAGAAAGTAGAAAAAGTCAGCCTTGATCATCATCGCAACATGCAAGACATTGTCTGGAAGGCACGGAGTAGGAGGGACGGGGCTGAGACACTCACACTGAAGGGAGCAGTTTTAAGCCCCAGGCGAGCAGCACAAGGCTAGTACAGCCTGGCCCCCATTAAATGTAACTGTGCTGACTCATGCTAGTCAAGGATATAAGGACTTATCCCACACAGAAGTCCATGAAAGTGTGCCATGTCTAGTAATAGATATTTAATTTCTCGGTTCCTCGGTGGCTAATTCATTTTTTAATTTTGCCAAGCCCCAAGAAGGCACTTAAATGTTAGTACCTAATTCAGTGTGATTATGAAAGAGTAAAATTTGGAAGAGTCACTGCAGAGAGAAATGATCAAGATGCCCCACGTTCGCAAGGATACGGTGCCTGGATGCCCGATGTCTGCCAACCCATCCTCAGCCACCTCCGACAACAAGAGAACAATTCAGCCTGGGGACAGAGGAATGTGCACATCGCTCGGGAGACCGCTGGAAAAAAACACATTATCCTCTTTTCCTCTGTCACCATTTTCTTCATAAAGTGATCTTTCCAAGATCAAACCGTTTAAATGTTCAGATAACCAGGGAGTTCCGCCACAACCTCGGACATACAGTTGACTTCCAAGGGCTTGTCAGAGGCACCTCTCACTCACTAGCCATTTCTTCAGACTCTAAAACCAGGATATAATACAAGACATTTCCATGGCAGGCTCCAGCGTGACACAGGACAAATTCACCCTGAGCCCTGAGTCTCCTATTCTCCCACATCCCCTTTTCACGGCAGACAGAACTGACAGCTTTGAGAGAATGTTCTGGTTCTGTCCTCTGAACAGCTGAGAGCTGTTCTCTCTTTCCAGAAGTGCTAATAAGAAAATGCAAGATAAATCCAGCCCAGCAAGAACACTGTACAGCCTGTCTATAAATTCAGCCCCACAAAACAGCC
The DNA here is from genome assembly GCF_018350195.1 of Panthera tigris. Lineage (NCBI taxonomy): Eukaryota > Metazoa > Chordata > Mammalia > Carnivora > Felidae > Panthera > Panthera tigris. The sequence continues at coordinate 10,727,490 of NC_056664.1, forward strand.
TTGGAAATCTTCTTAACCCCCCTCTCCCTCCCTCCCTATCTCTCTCTCTCTCTCTCTCTCTCTCTCTCACACACACACACACACACACACACACACACATCAATTCCTTGAGTATCTTTATGTATTTACTGTCTTTGTTAGCCTCTACTTCTCATCAACATTGTCAAAATACTTATGCCACCTATTGGCAATTGAGTTTATGACTGACTCTTTTTTTTAATTTATTTATTGGGGGGGGGGGGGGTAGGGGCAGAGAGAGAGAGGGAGACAGAGAATCCCAAACAGGCTCCACACTGTCAGCATGGAGCCTGATGTGGGGCTCGAACTCACAAACCATGAGATCATGACCTGAGCTGAGATCAAGAGTTGGATGCTTAACTGACTGAGCCACCCAGATGCCCCATTTTATGACTGATCCTATACAAGTCTACTTTCTGAATTTCTCTGGATAGAATGAAGTGTATCACAAAATACTGTCTAATACAGTAGGTACCTAGAATTACATTTTAAAATATAGCAGAAGAAATGTACTCTGTACAATTATCTTACTTCAGACCATGAAGATAGAGTTTATTTTTATTTTTTTTGATAGACTTTATTTTTAATTGGCTGATGTATGCCTGTTTTAAGTACCTATTTTCCTAATTGGAATAAGAAGAAATATTGGAAAATCTGTGACTTTGGCAATTACATATTTTGGCTATAGTCATTGATGACCAGGAGGGTTGAATGTCTATCAAGATTGGTGGCTATATCTAGTCCTCCAACGTATAGGAGTTCAGACAGAAAAAAAAAATCACAGCAAAGAATAAAAAGGAATATGACTTTCTTTCGTAGCATAACACGATTAACCTGTCTCACACAATAACACTGGCTGTCACGCTGGGGAGGGGAACACCATTGTTGCCTGCCTTTAGAAAACTACATGAAAAATAAAGGCTTATATAAGACAGAGCAGTCTGGAAATCTGAGTCTGATTATAAGAAATATTTCATCTTTTAATTCAGCAACAAAACATGGGTGGCAATTAAAGTTTTAGCCTGTGAGAATGTAAAAAGGAAAGTGAAATAGAACGAGGTGTAAGAAAAGCAATTTTAATCAAGGGAGGGAGAGGGAATTGAAAAGAGGCAGCTTCTTCTCAGCCCTGCCTTCTATCACTTTCCAGAGACAGAGGAAGTCAATTACGTACCCAGCATCACCTAACGCAATTCTGTTCTCTGGCTGACCTTCCCTGAAGACACTGCCCTGCAGGATGTCTTGATGAGTTGCCCTGAACATCAGCAGAGAAAACCTGCACTACCTGTAGATCTAGAGAAGCTCATTAAAAACACCCCGAGTGTGGCAGGGGGGCTGTAAATTACTTTAAAAGTCTCAGATTTTTCTCTTCTCTCTCAAATTGTACAGATCAATTATTAAGCTTTGCAACAGAAACGTGGATTATAATATCTGTTTCTGTATCACAGCTTTATCAAGCTGCCACTCACTATTCACCAGAAAGAAAGTTTTATGACCACAATAAACCAAGTATTATCTCGGATAGGAAGGAGAGAATAGAGGAAGCGTGGCGGGGGCTGGAGGCGGGGGGAATGGGGGAAAAACAGGAAGGGCAAAAAGAAAAGATAAAAACTATTTACTGGGTAAGGAAAATTTTAACAATAATTAATAAACCAACATTTACTGCACTAATTAGTATCTCCTAGAGGGATACAAATGTGTTTATATCAGCTAAAGACTATCTGATATGACAAGAAAATACCCACCTACCAAACATCAAAAGCATTTCTTTCTTCTCTTCCTCCCTTACTATAGTCAGCACATGAAGGAAGGTAGAATAATTCATTATTTTGTCTCCCACTGCTTTGTATCTTCAACATTTTTTGAATAAATACAAAGTCATAAATTAGCTTGTAGCAAAACAGAATTAATTGAATGTCTTAAGTAGGATCATCAAACCAAGGTTTGAGTCAATTTATCTAAGATTTCACTAATGTAGTTTCAGCTCATTAGGGTGAGAACTGACACTAGGACTGGGATGTTATCAGATAGAGAAGGGAAAATACAGAATCAGGAAAACTGGACTCTGTTTTTTCAAGAGAACTTCTTCAAGGTTATCTGATGTGTGCTACAGAGCATAAACAACTCCCCTTCAAACAATCATCTATGAGAAAATAAAGATGCTTTTATAGAATCTGAAGATATTTACACACCCACTGATACAGAGAAGGCTCTGCCCTTCATTCTCTTAAAGGTCCTTTCCAGAAAATATCTTGGAAACGTGGCATGGAACACCAATTGTGTGTGCACACCTGTGTGCATGTAACAGCAATACACACACACATATGACCAGATACAATTATGGAAAATCAGAATATATTCCATGCATGTGTGTTATACATAAATAGAGACAGAGAGACATTATTCTGATTGTTTCCTCAGAAAATAAATGTCTCAGGTATCTAAGTGAAACAAGAATAATTGTACACAGCAAGAAAGAAACTGCTAAATTGTGGGGGAGGGAGATTTTCCCTGTATTTCCGGTAACAGAATCAATAATAATCTGTGACTCTTCCAGCAAAAAGGCTTCTCCACAGGAGAACTCAGGACAGTAACTGAGAGTCCTTACCCGGGTCAGGCCACAGTTGCACAGATGCCCGGTTCTGTTCTATTCTTACATTTCCTTAAGGCAGGTTCTTTCCTCATGGACAAGATCTTGGAATTTCTAGCACAAATTTTTGCAATAGTTACTATAAATCAAGAAAAACAAAAGGTTAGACTAAGGAGTAAGTAATATTCAGTAGGCCCCAAAACACAAGGTTTACGAGTGGATATTATATTTAGTTAATCCAATACTAAAGAATCCACATAATTGGAGCAAAAAAAATATCATCAAGACTGCATAGCTGGGATAAAATAACCAGAAATAGTTAAAAGTCTAGTTTGGTAGACAGATGAAGTCACTTACCAGATTTGACCATGGTTGTGGTCAAATAAGTTATATACAACCTCTCAGCTTTAATGCCCTCATCTATAAAATGCAGATCCACAATATAGGTTTGCTGTGAGCATTAAAACAGGTGATAAATTCAAATCACCTAGCATGATACCCAGCACATAATAAGCACTTGATACATGTCAGCTACACTATTTTTATTATTCATTAGACAATTCTCATCTCTCGTTTCACTTAGCTTGTCAGCATACCCTCAGACGGTATAACAGAGTAGATGTTAAATACTCCCAGCAACTTTGAAGACAACAACAGTAGCAAATACCTAGTCTTCATCATGGTTTAAAAATTTTTTAAAAATTTAACTGGTCTTGTAAATCAGGGTTAACAAGACAGATTTTCATTTCTCTTCTGCTGGAGCTGAAAAACCAATGGCTAAAGCAGCTTCATACTCTGGAAAGACCTGTGACGTGTCTAGTTTCACGATACATATTCTGTGCACAGCCTCAGATATTTGAGGTTAAGCATGTTGAATTTTGCAATGCCAAAAATTAAAATATATATGCATATACGTGTATACGTACATATTCATAAATTCCTGTCACTCGAAAGTCATTCTGTAATCCGTAAGTACGGAATGTTGTACACAACTACACTTTACATTTTACTGTAGCACCCTCTTAAAACTATGTTTTCACATTTCTAGTTGAGTTGAAATTATAATCAGTGTGCGTTTGTGAAGTTTATACTCTGTAATGGAGAGAGTGTTGTTCTTTGCCAGAATTAGAGATGACCTTGCCCAGATGAGGGAAACAAAAGATTGTTTACTTGGGGTGAATTTATATTTATGGCCAGCAAAATATTTCTCTGGTGCCTCTGATGTTCCTCTCTGGTACTATGAGAAGGAAACTTTGGTTAGTTTCTCCCACTCACATCTGAGCAGAGCCGCAATAACAGCAAATGATCCTTGGAAATCACAACCACATTAGGCTGCTGTTCAAATAGCTTTTAGGGTTGTGATAATGGGAGGCTTTCCTAATAACTGGTGACTCTGCAAGACCTTGCCCAGAAGGCCTCCAAATGGCAGCGCACAATTTAAATTTTAATCTGGTAACAGTGGAAATGATGAGATTCCAGCTGGGGACCTTCTGGTCTGAGGGCCGGCGTTCAGCCTCCCCATTAGATGCCCCAAAGCTTCGTTGAGTTGATGAGTGAATGCCCCTACTCTTTTCACTCATTCCCACTCCGTGCCCATCTCCCACCTGATTCCCTGGATGGCAGGAATTTGTGTTGCTTTGCTTCCATAGAGGCTATCTCAGAGCTGATGAAGCGTCCCCATGTCACTGTGATCCAACCAAACACGTCTGTGCTCGACATAAATGAGATGGTGCTCTCATTGTTCTGACAAGTGATAACTTTCTGAACTTTTTTCCTTCCATGTGCCGGGTGGGCTTTGGGACATACTTATCCACTTTAAGCTTGAAATGAAAGCTGGCAGATACATGCCATGGGCAGGAGGAAAGTGCTTTATTTTTTCCTACAATAAGCAATAACCCTTAGTATAATAACTCAACACAAGTTAAATAGCGAAAGGGAACATTAGTGGGGGCCCTGTCGGCATGGAAGGGAACAGCTGGCCATGTTAGTAATCATTGCCTATCATTACTTGGGAAGTCCACTCCCAATGTCACTACCAACTTGTGTTTCCTGAGTGTTTAGGCAGTAATACGCAACAGATGAGAAAGTATCATAACAGGACATTGGAGGCAGAACTCTAGATTTCAGTGTTTGGCAATTCCAGATTTTGGTTCCAAAACACAAGGTTGTGGGGGGGAGGGGGGGGTGCGGGAACCTACTAACTGAAATAAAGTTGGGAAGAAAATTTTGAAGATTCCTGTAATTCCTCTCTCATAGCACTTCCTCACTCATTTTTCAAATGGGACACTTGTTTTTATTCCCAAGGTATATCAACGGCTCTCATGGATGGTGATGTGTCTCTCAGACACGGAGTCTGAATCTACCAAAAGGGATGAACATTAATACGTGGATGCCTGAAACACTCAGTGCAAACCCAACGGCTTCCACTGGGCTCCATTAGGAAGCCTATTCTAGTACCCCAATACCCTCAGCAGAATTAGAAAGTTGTTTTGATTTAAACATATACACATACACATACACACACACACACACACATGCACGCACGGGAGCAAATTTCTGCAAGGTGGAAATGGGAATAAAAACCAGTGTTTTGGAATTTTTTCTTTTCAGATAGTCATCAAATGAGGTACAATATTTGCTAACAGAGGGTAATTTGAATTATCCACGGATAGTTCAAAAACACAAAGAGTTCATTACCCAGATATCTCTATTTAAAATAGATTTGCTTTTGTTCATCAGTGCAGTGCACATGGCTGGGAAATGGCAAGGTGCCAGGATGAAACTGCTCCTAATTTTCAGAGGAGGCCACCAGCTAATTACACAGACTGCAGGTGTGAAGAGAGAAGCTCAAAGTAATCAATAGCAGTAATTAATCTGCTAGACTGGAGCTAAAGAGCTAACAGCTGGACATCAGAAATGGACACATGCAACAAGATCAGCAATAATTACCTCTTTAAATATTGAATTTCCATAGCAACAATTAGGCTTATAAATAAAGGCTGGAAACCGAGGCTTCAAGGCATGACACTGCGTGGCAAACACAACATTCCCCAAATCAACCCTTTTAATAAGACACCAACAATATGCTTGGGCTGGGTAGACCAGTTTCCGGGGTTGGGAGAAGCCGAGTGTAGCTTCTCCAGCCTCAGCTTCCCTGGCAGCCTGTCAGATCTCTGAGTCACCAAGATGGCCCTAGAAGTGTGCTTTGGGCAAGAGACCAATGCTTTCCCATGTCACCTGGTACAGCACAGCAACCAGCTACAAGGCACATTTCTCATCTGTGAAACAGGTTCCTTAAAAAAAAAAAAAAAAAAAAAAAAAAAAAAAAAGCACCTGCAAACACAATTCCTAACCAAGGTGTTAGAAACCTCAGTCTTGAAAAGAAGCAATTGAGCTATATTTTGATGGTTGTTTTCTAAGACCAATATGACCAACAAGAGACCCAGACATTGAGTCTTCTAGGACATTCTTTTGCTTTGTGGCAAAAATAAAGAACTTTTTGCTAGTGGGTTTTGGATTATTTTTGAACCAATGGGCAAGAGGAGGGGAGTTGCTATTGAATGTGAACTAAAAGCTGGCACTATGCTACACACTTTATGTTCTTCATTCATTTGAGCTGAATATTGTTTTGTTTGATGAAGCAAAAGGGGCACAGGAGGCTAAGGACTTGCCAGGGCTCCACAGCCAATAGCTGGGAAATGGGAGGTCCATAATCTGAACTCAGCCCTGGGAATTAAGTTATTTCAGCAAAGCATTCAAACATCTTCAGGAAGGGAATCTGTTCTCTACAACACTGAAAATTACTACTATAATTTGAAATGCAATTTAAACTATGCTGTTTATGTCCTATCGCTATCACCAAAAAAAAAAAAAAATGTACGGTAGTTTGATTACCCAATAAATATTTCATTTTTCTTTCTTTCCTTTCACATTTGTTTGTTTTGATTTTAGTTCACCACTTCCATGGCATTTATTCAAACAAATAAGTATTCTGTAGAAAAATATGGACAATAATTACCGATCATTTTCTCATCCAGAATCAAATAAAGTAAACTCTGGAATATGGAGCAAGCCTAGCACATTTCATCTTAATCATTAGCAAAATAAAGTAATTTTTATTGAGATCCTATTCTTTACCAGTTACTGAGCAAGGCACTTTTCATGTATTATCTCATTCATTTTTTCAATGTACTGCTATAAACTCTCTATCACCCATTCACACTTGAGAAAAATGAGGCTCAAAGATACGTAATATTCCCACAGATACATCTATCAGTACGAGCTTCCATGAGTTAGGACTCAATTGACACTCTACTTCCATGGTAGATCCCCTTCAGGTGTCACTTTCTTAACCCATTAACTCCCCAAACACCAGTAGTGGCATTGTTCTGTCCATTCCAAAGTATGCTAAGGTCAGTGGTAGCACGTTGCTAAGGTGCATATGGTTAAGAACATAGACCCTGAGATTAAACTGGGTTTGAATTCCAGTGCTGAGAGTTGGTAGCTCTGTAATCATGGTTATTCATCCTTCCTGTCAAATGGGAATAATAGAACCTGCATGGTGGTGTTAAGGACTGAGTGAGTTTAAGCCTGTTAAACAATTAGCACGGACAGGGCACCGGACAAGCTCCTTACCACTGCAATGTTACCATTGCTATTCTAACCTTGGCTGTCTCATCCACCCACCCCTTATTCCAGTCACTCCTTTTTCTTTCCACTACCACTAATCCAAGTCAATCCCTTACTCCTGCAATCATGCCTTCTCCACCCCCTTGTCCCTGGCATCTCTAACATACAGTCTACACACACAAGGGAAGTACTGGTTCTTGCTATTGTGTAAATGTGTGAATGAATGAGAGCACAGCAGCACCCGTCCTTAAGCACAAGAATCCATGTTGACCAAGACTCACTCAAATAGCCTCAACACCACGACAGACACGCTCCCCAGCAAAACGAGTTCTAAAACAAGCTCTGGGAAGACTGAAAGTGTCCCTTTCCAGGATCCCTCAGTAAAACCGAAGTAGAACATAGCAACATGGTACATCTAGATATATACACTTATTTTGTGCAATACATGGAAAGATATGTACATTTTGACTGTTCTCAAGCTAAGCTGCTTTGCAACTGCATATTCAGGGCGTGTGCGTGCACACCCACACGCACGCACACGCACACTCCCTCATCCATCAGTCCTTCACTTCCATCATTGTTCTACATTTTTCAAAGGGAATCCCAGGTATGTAAGCAACAGTGACAAATACAAAAAAGAAGGGGCTACATTCTATCAGTGCAAAGACATAAAAATAAGAACTGATCAATATTCACCCTTAAGTATTAATCTACGCCCTATATAATACAGGCATTATTTTTTGAAGCTTATTAAAACATGCAATCTTGTGACTTCTCTGAGAGGTCTGGCCAGAAAACTGAGAGGACAAAGGCCATTCCAAAAAAGGGAACTACTTTGGTAAACCCTGTTATTTCAGTCTTTCAAGTACAAAATTTTGTGTGACTGAAGACACTGTTACAGATAAAACACCCATGACTGCCTCATGTTAAATATTCCAGTTTTATATGTAAAAATAATAGGTGATTTCTTTATAAGTAATAAAAGACTTGTTAATTTGTATAAATCCACTAGTTCCCAAGTTTGTAATTGAATAGGTGTTTTTGCTAAAGCTTGATCTTTAAACTGCCATTGGGAGGAGATAAGTAAATCAATAGCATCTGGAAGGAGAACACTTATCACCAAACCCTTTGTGTCTCCATAAATGATCAAGGACTTCCATTCCACTGCCCAACAAGAAATAGTTGGGAAAGAACACTTCTGGTCTCTCTGCCCCCAATTCCTCTTTCTTATGAGAAGAAAGCAACTTAACAGACACAAGAATCAAGGAGGAGAGAGACATAGCCATAAAGAGCAGTAAGCATGTGAACATAAGCAATGCATTTGGAGTATTTCCTCATGGAAAACCCTACCTAGGCAGGTGAATTTGGAAGGACTATAGTAGTTCACCATAATACAACACCTAATTTGATCTGAATAGGACACTTGGAGACCCTGGTTTTCCATAGAAGTTGGCAAAGATTGTGTATTGTTGAATGCCTGAGATTTCCCATTTCTGAACATAATCTCAAAGAAAAGTGAACGTGGGTTTCGTTGCATACTAACACCAGGAGGAAATGAACTATGGCTGGTAATTCTGGACCCTAGCGGTGCACTAGACCAAGGGTTGCTCACCTATAACCCTGAGTCAAATTCATGCCTTGTGCCATCTGTTCTTTCTATTTTTTGTTTTTTGTTTTTCTGCTCCTTGTTTAAATTTATTTTTATTGCAGTAAAATACACATAAAACTCACCATTTAACCTTCATCAGTGCACAATCCAGCGGCATTATGGGCATTCACACTGTTGGACAACCATCACCACTGTCCATCTCCAGAACTTTTTCATCTTCCCAAACTGAAACTCTGTACCCATTAAACACTACCCCAGCCCCTGGTAATCATGGTTCCACTGTCTGTCTCTATGAATTTGACTACTCTAGGTACCTCATAGAAGTGGGATGATGCTGTGTCTGTCCTTTTGTGTCTGGCTCATTTTATTTCCAAAATGTCCTCAAAGTTCATCCAAATTGTAGCATGTGTCAGAATTTCATTTATTTTTAAAGCTAAATAATGTTCCGTTTTATATGTATATTTATATATGCGCTACATTTTGCTTTTTTGTTTATTGACATTTGTGTTGCTTCTACTTTTGGCTATTGTGAATGACATTATTATGAACGTGGGTGTATATATAAGCATCTGACTCCCTGGTTTTTTTATTCTTTTGGATACATACCCAGGAATTTCTATATCATATGGTAATTCTATGGTTAATTTTTTGAGGAACCTGATGCTTGTTTTTGTAAATAAAGCTTTATTGGCATATAACCATGCTCATTTGTCTACATGTGGCCTATGGTTGATTTCAGGCTACAATGGCAAAGTTGAATGGTTATAACAGAAACCACGTAGCCTGCAAAATCTAAAATACTTACTATCTCCCCCTTTACAGAAAAGTTTCCCAGACCTTTGTATTACATCCCTGTAAGGCACTCATAAAAATATAGACACGTTGATTCAGAATCTCCAGGGGAAGGAACTCCAAAGCTGTGTTTTATTATATATTCTTTCAAAATGATTCTGACATAGATAGTATCTGAGTCAGCATATGGGGACCCCTGAACTAAAAGACCTCCAGAAACTGGCACAAACGTATGCAATGGCCCTGAATGCCCGCAACTGTAGTATTCAATTAACCTCAGCACTTAATGAACTCTTAATGCACACCCCACAATTGGAAGCATGTATGCCGAGGACTTGGCAGAAGCTAAGCTTGACTGTAAGACTTGTGTCTGAAAGATGAACAGTTTGGGAACTGACGGGAGCCCCACGTTGGACAGACGTATTTTACGACCACCCAGGAGGAGGTATTTGAGTGGCCTCCCTCTTATCAATCCACATAATCGAGCAGCAGAATTTCTCCATCTCAGTGGTCTGTTGTATCGCCTTAACTCAGCATCTCTGCACCCCTGACCTATTGACAGCTCCTCTGCTTTTCAGTCTTCACCATTTTGTTTGCTGTACATTTCCTGAGTCTGCCCATCGATTTCCCTCTCTTTCTATCTTTCTGGGGATCTCGGGTCTCTCATCCCATGTTAACATTACTGTGTGTTCATTTTTGAGACCACGGTGGAGAAGTTCTATCTGCTCTTTTCTTTCCTTTCACTTGTTCTTTTTTTAATTTTTTGCATGAGTCCATGGAAAACACACCATTATAGCCTTGTGAGTTAAGTCACCCTCAAGTCAAAAGCATAGTAATAGCATACATAAAAATTCCATTGAAACAAATATAATTTAATAAGATCTTTAGAGTATAAAGATAAGTATTTTAGCCCCACCAAAGTCACTATTTCAGGCAACATGTATGATGAATTAGTAACACAACTTAAGAATTTGGATTGTCCTTGGACGTCATTAACAAATGTACTGGAGCTTTCATTGCTTGATGGCACTAAAGGAGAAGATCCATCCACTAGAGACTTGGCCATCCTTCACACTTACGTAGGTGTTTGAGTAGAACTATGAACTTCCCTGATAGTGACCTCTTTTATCATTCTGCAGGAAAATCCTTACATGTTCCCCAAAAACAAGCCATCTCTCTTGATTTGGGCTTGGTGTTGTCCTCTACCTATTAATGGTCCAGATGTACCTATTCTGCACTGATTTATAGTAGCTCAATCCTCACCCATCAGACAGAGCTAAACACTGGGGATTCTCAATGGCGGCAAATATTTTACACCCTGGTTAAAAGTTGTTGGCACAGTTGTAAAGTGTTTGAGTATTTTAAGTAGGCTTCACACTCAGCATGAAGCCCAGCATGGGGCTTGAACTCATGACCCCAAGATCAAGACCTGAGCTGAGATCAAGAGTCAGATGCTTAACTGACTGAGCCACCCAGGTGCTCCTAGTGTTAGAGTACTTTAGACAAAAGAAACAAAGTCAATGTTTCATCTTTTTTTCCTTCATAAATGAGGTGCGTTTCTTGAGCTCCAGTTATTATTCCAAAACTCTCAAATGCTTTTCTGGTACCGAATATTGTTTCCAACAGCCCTGAGTTCTTGCCCTTTTGAAAATCTTCTCCCTCATCCCCAGGTTAACTGCTATATGTCTTTCTTTTCAGACACAGTGACACCATGGAACATCCATGGGCTTCCCGGTCAACAGACCTGGTTCTAAACTTAGCTCATCACTGATTAGCTACATAATCCTAAGCAACTTTTTTAATTCTTGGGACTCTGTCTTGTCTCTAATAAAATGTGGGTATTAACACTTACTTTGAGAGATTTTTTTAAGACTTAAAAAATTAGAATTTAAGCTAAAAATTCAGGGTTATATATAAGCATACACTCAATAAAAAGCAACAATTACTATTGTTCATACTGGTCTGGCTGGCTCAAATTACTGCTTTACTTTGTGCTCTAATCTCTCGATTCATACCCTGCTGCTCCCTTCTGCAGTTGACCCTATTTCAAACCATTATCAATACTGCTACAAGTGTGACTTTTCTACAATATGATCCTGCTTCATTTCCCCCCCTGACAAAAGTTAAGCAATGGCTCACTAACACTTTATCCAAAGCAAATCTCCACTCACAGTTCCCTGCGAGAGACTGTATTAGCTTCCTATTGCTGCTAAAACAAATTACCATAAGCTTAGTAGCTTGGAAAAAACACAAATTTATTATCCCACAGTTCTAGAAGTCAGAAGTCTGAAATCAAGGTATTGGTACAGCTGTATTCCTTCTGGTGGCTCTAGGGGAACACCAGTTGCTTTGCCTTTTTGAGCTTGCAGAGGCCACCTGCATTCCTTGGCTCCTGGCCCCTCTCTCAATCTTCAAAGACAGCCATGTGGCATAGTCATCTCACTCTCTGGCTCTGACCTCCCTTTGGATTTCCTCCTCTACTTTAAAGGACCCTTGTGATTACATTGGATCCATTTGTATAGTCCAAGTAATCTCCTTCTCTTAAAGTCAGCTGATTAGTAAACTTAATACCATGTGCAACTTTAATTTCCCCTTGCCATGTGACATGACATAACCACAGGCTTCAGGGATTAGGATGTGGGCATCTTTGGGGTTTGGGGGATGACAGTATTCTCCCTACAACAAGGGCCATGTTTTTCCTTGCTCCTGTGTTTCCCTACATGCTGTTCCCTCAACCTAGAATGTTCTTCCCGTGTCTCCGAGTCAATCTCATTTGAGAGTCAAGTATCAACTCATTCAATCACCTTGTCTATATCCTAGCCCCATCTGAATTATGTTCCTCTCCTCCACGCTTATCTAACACTCTATACATTACTTAATAGTATTTCTACAATGAAGTTGTAATCACTGATTTATTTATATCAGGCACCAGATGAAAAGTGTTGTAGGTTCAGGGCCAGGTCATTGTTTCTGAATACTAGCCCTTAGCAGGGTGTGAAAATTAAAATAAGTGCAGAGCAGGTGTCTGATGAAAAAGTAAATACACCTTTGGAAAGAAAAAAAAATGTTGTTGTTGTTCTTTGGTTTTTTTAGTTTGTTTTTGCTTATTTCCTGATTTTTACCTGAATTACATTTTAGTTCAAGTTATCAAACATGTGACTACAGGGAAAGTGTTACCATAAAACAGAAATTAAGTCCCTGTAGTTCTCAACACCAGCTTCACCTTGGAAACTTCCTGAGGATGATTAAAAACTACTGATGACTTGGAGTGCCTGGGTGGCTCAGTCAGGTAAGTGTCCAACTCCTGGGTTCGTCTCAGGTCATAATCTCACCATTTGTGAGATTGAGCCCTGCATCAGAGGGCAGAGCAGAGCCCGCCTAGGATTCTCTCTCCCTCTCTCTGCCCCCTGCTTACTTGCTTGCTCTCTCTCTCCCAAACCAAATAAACTTAAAAAAAAATTTTTTTAAGGGGCGCCTGGATGGCTCAATCAGATGAGCATCTGACTTCAGCTCAGGTCATGATCTCACAGTTCATGGGTTTGAGCCCCACATCGGGTTCTGTGCTGACAGCTCAGAGCCTGGAGCCTTTTGGATCCTTTGTATGTGTGTGTGTGTCTCTCTCTCTCTGCCCCTCCCTGGCTCACACTGTCTCTCTCTCAAAAATAACATTTAAAAATTTTTTTTAATTTTTTTTTTTAAATACTGATGACTCCAACCCAGTCTCGGAGATTCTAGTGTGATTCTGTAGTGTGACCTGGGCAATGGGATTTTTTAAGCTCCCAGAAAATCCCAACGTACAGCCCAGGCTGAGAATCACTGGTTTACACCTATTTCTTGAAGATTTCCTACAGGCAGGGGAGATTTCCTGTGGCAATCTCAAGAACAATATCCTGTATTTTAAGATTAATGATATTTGAGGGGTGACTGCATGGCTCAGTTGCTTAAGCATCCGACTTCAGCTCAGGTCATGATCTCACAGCTCATGAGCTTGAATCCCATGTCAGGTTCTGTACTGACAGCTCAGAGCCTAGAGCCTGCTTTGGATTCTGTGTCTCCCTCTCTTTCTCTGCCCCTTCCCCACTCATGCTCTGTCTCTCTTGGTCTCAAAAAATAAACATTAAGAAAAATTTTTAAAAGATTAATCACCAGCATAGCTTAATGATCATATATACCATGGCTATGGACCAATGGTTACACTCACTGTTACACTATCTGAAAAAGAAAAAGACAAACTCCATGAGTTTGAGCTCACATTCCCTTTTCTGATAAATTCTTCACATTCTCTTGAAGAAAAAGAAAGCCAAGTTTTATGTGTTTTTATTAAGTGGCTGTGTGCTATGAAGTAGAAATCATCTCAGCCTCTGAGGACCTAATTCTCCTTGTTGTTGCATGACTGGCTCATTAAACTTTAGTGCTTGGGACCCAGCTTCCTACCTCCAGGGCTTGGCCTGGGAGAAAATGGAGACTCACAGAAAAGAAAGGCAAGTTTCTGCCTGTGGAAGCTCTTTGAGGCTGTACAAGGGCAACGCCTAACTCACGAGGACTCCCGAGCCCAGACTTTCGCCAAATCATCTATTTTTTGCCAATCTGTCAGTTAGAAAACTAAAAAGCATCAATAATGATATCTGGGGGAAAAAAATATTAAACTAAGCTCAAAATGGCTGAATGTACGATATGATGCTGAACGGAAGACATCCTATGCAAGGAGTGTAATACTCATGGAAGACTACACCCATGGGGAAGAAAATTTGTTTTTCAAACCTCACAACTAGTTTTGCACACTTCAAGGTTTAGAGAAGGTTTAAGAGCACAGTACTTTAGGTGTGCTGTGTAAAATTTGCTAAGAAGATATTACTACTGCCTTTGCCTAAAAAGTAACTTGAAAATGCTGAAAAAAATTGGAACACAAATGTATTTTCCCAATTATAAATGGCTATATAGCAAATTGCATAAATCAGAATATCTACTTTCTTGTATAAGTTATCTATTCCTGGGTAACAAATTACTGCAAACTTAGAGGCTTAAAACAATACATATTTATTATCTCATAGTTTCTGTGGGTTAGTAGTCCAAGCACAATTTAATGGAGTCCTCTGCTCTGGGTTCCAGAAGGTTGTAACCAAGGTGTCGACTGTGTTTGTGGTATCATCTGGAAGCTGGACTGGGGAATAACCTACTCCTAACCTCACTCAAGCTGTTGGTGGAATTCATTTTCTTAAAATAGGACCTAGTGCCCTGGCTTCACACTGGTTATCAACTGAAAGCCACCCTTCTAGAAGTTCCTAGAAGCTTCCTGTTACATGCCCCTCCCAATATGGTCGACTACTTCTTCAAATCTAGCTAGAGAGAGAGTCTCTAGAGCAAGATTACTAGCAAGACCAGGAGTGGCATCTATTACCTTTTCCATATTCTACTGGTTATAAGCAAGTCATGGCTTTTCCCCATCCTCAGGGGGATTTGATTACACAAGGATGCGAACATTAGCAGGCAAAGGTCATCACCTAGAGTCTGTCTGCCACACTTCTTTGGCTACAGCATGATCTGTGGTCGTAGGAAGTGAAGATTAAGCTTTCCCATTCCAGCTATCTGAGACAATGATTATGAGTGAAGCTTCTTGGGCCATGGTTTCCTGAGACTGGAAACATTTCTAAGACTTTTCGGTAACTAAGGAGGTCTAACTAGAGAGCAGAGTTAGAGCTCTGTTCTCCCTTTGCTAAGAAAGATAAAGACATAAGTTAGGAAATATCTGGATATGCTTAAGTAAACTATTCTTGCCCAGTCCCAATCTAAGTGGGATATTTGGGTTTTTCTTTTTTTTTTTTTTTAAGAGTTCAGTAAAAACATTTGCACAGTATTTAAAATAGCTAATTAACTCAGAAGACCACCTGGTAGGATAAAGCCTTGACATAAGGTAGAGCTTTGATTTCAGCTATGTTGCCTTAAACAAGCCAGATATTCTGTGAACACACACTGAATTCAAATGAATCAAGATGCTTCTTTAGTGCCCCATAGGAGATGAGTCACTTGTCCACAGTCACACTGTTAGTAGCTTAGGGTTGTATCGCCAGGTGTCATATGCCAGGAACACTGCCTTTCTGTCATAGTCAGCTATGTCCCTCCACAATTCCTTACATTGTTGTGTGTTTGTGTGTATCTCATTTGATCTTAAAAGTAAACTTTCAGTCCCATTTGAGATATAGGGAAACTGAACTTCATAAAGGTAATTTTCCAAACTCTACAAACCACATATGATGAAGCCTAAATACGGGTTCGGGTTTGTCAGATTTAAGCAGTGACGTGAAGTAGCACTCTCTCCATTACACCAAGCTAATTTCCCATTGCTCAACAGTAACTCAGCAGGCAAGAGGTATAACAAGCGACATGAAAAGTGCCTCTCTAAACATTCATAAAAGCTCTGCCATACAATCACTGCCATTTTTTGAGCTTTCTCCTGCCATAGTGAAAGGGGACACTTGGCATATACCAGACCGTAGACCGGGTATCATAAACATGTAGTCACTTATCAGATACCAGCAACCACCTCACAGAGAATCTGATCTAATGTACTGCCCCAACACAGCTGGGAAATTTCACTGGCCAATTACACAGGCAGAAAGATGAAATGAGGAGGAAATATCTTTTTTTCACCTCTTTCATCAGCCAGTTCCCTTAGGGACATTATCGTTCCTGTTATAGACCAAATATGTGTGCCTCCCAAAAATGTTCAAATCCTAACCTCAAATGTGATGGTATTAGGGTCTTTGGGAAGTAATTAGGTTTAGATGAGTTCATGAGGGTGGAGCCCTCATGATGGGATTAGTGCCCTCATAAGTAGAGACCAGAGATATCTGTGTGTGTGTGTGTGTGTGTGTGTGTGTGTGTGTGTGTGTGTGTCCGTCCCTCTTGTGAAGACACGGCAAGAAGGCAATCATCTGCAAGCCAGAAAGAGGACCCTTACCAGAACCTAACCATGCTGCACCCTGGAGTTCCCAACTTCCAGAACTGTGAAAAAAAAAAAAGTTTGTTATTTAAGCCTTTCAATCTATATTATTTTGTTATAGCAGCCTGAGCTAACAAAGACAATTCCTTTCCCTTATGACATTCCTGAAAAGTAGGTGATTTTCCTCCCTTTACCAGTGAGGAAAATGAAGGCCAGAGACTGAAAGAAATGTTCTCTATAATAAGCTATAGAGATGAATTGCAACCCATTCTACAATTCCAGATGGTCTCCTCTTTACTATTAACAGTGTGACTACTGGCAAATCACTTGCCTGCCAGAAAACTCTAGTTAGATGATCCATTAGCTCTCTTTCCTTGAATTGTAGGCTTTCATGATTCTGACTCCCAACAATTAGTTAAAAGGGTTATAGTGAGTGATGTCACCAGGATGGCAGAGTAGGAATCTCCAGCCTCCACCCCACCACAAAAGTCAACATTACACAGCTATCCACAAATGAAAACATCTCTTGGAGAGGACTGGAGCCCACTTAAAGAAACTTCAGCAACATGTTGAAAAAATAAACAAACAAAACTTGATAATGGGAGCACAAAAAGGAAGAATGGAAGTTTCATTTTCCCTGCATCATTCCATCTCCCAAGTTGGCCTTACTCAGTGTCAAGAGTGAACTCCCTAGCTAGAAAGAGTGCCCCTCACAGGGGAAGGACAAGTGGGATGAGAAATCCATTTCCCCCAAGTCAAGAAGACCTCCTTCCATTTCACCCAACCCAGAGACTGCCAAAGCTGAGATGTATAGAGATATCTAGAAACAGGGAGATGAGCAGGGGTTACCAATAGCACCAATTTGGTGGGAGAAATTTCAATTCCCAGTGCCCTGTTTTACAGATAAACCTAGCCACGTTAGCCATGAACAAAACCAATAACCAGCAGTTTGACAGACGTGTTGCAGATTTCACTGGCTTTCACCCTGCAGCTATTTGCACTCACTGAAGCTAGCTCCGAGTCTCTCCCTGCACCCCTCTTCCCCCTACATGCCCCCACAAGGCCCAGGAACCACAACATTAGCCAGCCTGGGCCTCTGCAGCTGCTCCAGTATAAGACACCAGCCTAGACGCCCATGGCTGATCCCTACTGCCATGCACACACTCCAGGCTAACCCCTCCAGCTGTGCATTTACACACTTATCACCAGTCTCCACCGCCACAAACAAGCCCAGGGGGAGATTGTGCAGCCACAGGAGAGCATGCTGATATGGAGCCCCCACCGGCTGCTTGTGGACCCAGATTGTACTCTGTCTTCTGTCACTGGCCTGAACCACTGCATTCATCTGCTGCCAGCAACCCCATCTGTGCACCTGTATGCCTCTGGCCCAACCCCCATCACTGGCCTCCACTTCTGTGCACCTGAGACAAGACCCAGGAGCCACAGCATACCAGACAGCCAAAACTCATGCAGCTGCCAGCACACCTACAGTTGGCCCTGGTCCTCACTGCCTGCCTTAGCCCCCCACACCACTACATACGTGTTTGCAATAGGCCTGACCACTACACAGAAGCCTGCAGCTAGCTCACACAGCCAAACATATGTATACCACCAGTTCCAGTCACTACCACTGCTTGTTCTGGTCTCTAACTACTGGGCCTGGATGTAATTCTGAGAATCCCAACAGCCCTTGCAGACTCTATGGAATCCCTTACAGAACTGACCACGCAGCTATCAATGCTTAGATGGCCCGAGCCAGTGAGCCACTATGCCTCCTGGCCCTACTGCCACCCTACTGCCACCACTTGGTGCCCTGCATCATTAGACATGAGGTCACAGCATACTCCAGTATGCTCCTACCCTTACTGAAGTCAGTCCATAAAGTCTGGAAGAGGCACTGCGTCTTCAAATGCAGACACCCACGCAAAGCTACAGGGGTCATAAAGAATCAGGGAAACAGAATTCCACCATTGGAATACAGTAAACCTCCAGCAACTGGACCCAAGGAAAAGGAGATATGGAATTGTCTGACAAAGAATTCAAAATAATTGTCCTACAGATGCCCAGAGAACAAGGGGACACAAGCAATTTAACAATATCGCGAAAACACTACGAGAACAAAATGAGAAGTTCAGCAAAGACTTAGGGAGCACAAAAAAGAACCAAACACAAATATTGCAGTTGAAGAGTACAAGGACTAAACTGAAAAATTCAGTAGAGAGCTTCGACAACAGAACAGATTAAGCAGAAGAAAGAAATCAGTGAGCTCGAAGACATATCTTTGGAAATTATCCAGTCAGAGGAATGAACACCAAAAAACTAAGTCAATGTGACTTGTGAGAATCAATTACACATCACTGGATTCGCAGAAGGAAAAGAGAGGAGGAAGGGGGTAGAAAACTTATTTAAAGAAACAATGGCTGAGAACTTCTCAAACCTGGGGAGATATCTGGACATCCAAGTTCATGAAAGTAATAGATCGCCCAAAATGTCCACCCAAAACAATCTTCTCCAAGACATGATATAATTAAACTGTTAAAAATCAAAGACAAAGAGGGAATTTTAAAAGCAATAAGAGGAAAAACAAAAAAAGTTATCATAAAAGGCAATCAGCAGATTTCTCAGCAGAGACCATTCAGGTCAGGAGAGAATGGAATGATATATGCAAAGTGCTAGAAGAAAGATATTGCCAACCAAGGATACTTTATCCAGCAAAGTTCTCCTTCAGAAATAAAAGTTAAATCAAGACTTTTGCTAATAAAAGCTGAGGAAGTTCATCACCACTAGACCTGCCTTACAAGAAAAGCTGAAACAAATTCTTCAAGCTGAACAAAAGGACATGAAGGAGTAACATGAAAACCTACAAAAATAAACACAGTAGTAATGGAAAGTATATAGTCAGATTCAGAATATTGTAGTACTGTGGGGAATCAAAGTGTACCACAATAGTAATCATTAATTCACAAAAGCAAGAGAGAAAGAAAGGAACAAGGGAGCTACATAATAGCCTGAAAATAGTTGGCAAGATGGCAACAGCAAGTCCTTACCTATGAAAAATTTCTTTAAATGTAACTGGATTAAATGCTCCAATCAAAAACAGTTGAATGGGTTTAAAAAACAAGAAGCAACTATACGTTGCCTATAAGAGACTCGCTAAAGGCTCAAGGACACACACAGGCTCAAAGTGAAAAAAAGGAAAAAGATACTCCATACAAATGGAAATCAAAAGAGATCAGGGTAGCTCTACTTATATCAGCCAAAATAGACTTTAAGTCAATAACTTTTACAAGAGACAAAGACAATCATTATATAACGATAAAAGGACCAATTCGTCAAGAGAATAATAGGTACCCAACATTGGCGCACTGAAATGTATCAAGCCAATACTAACAGATTTGAAGAGAGTAATAAAAACAATAATAGTAGGGGACTTCAATACACCACCTCCAACAATGGGCTGATTATCCAGACAGAAAATCAATAAGGAAATATTGGATATGAACTAAACTTTAAACTAAATGGACCTAACAGACATATACAGTACATACCACCCAATAGCAGAATACAGATTCTTCTCAAGTACACATGGAACATTCTCCAGGATGTTAAGTCACAAAACAACTATCAGCAATTTTAAAAGATGTAAATTATACCAAGTGCCTTTTCTGACTATAGTAGTGTGAAAGAAAAATCAGTAGCTGGAGGAAAACTGGAAAATTCAAAACTAAATGGATATTAAACAACATATCCCTGAACAAGCAATGGGCCAAAGATGAAACCAAAATTCAAATGAAACAATACCTTGAATCAAACAAAAGTGGAAACATAACATACCAAAACTTATGGGACGCAGCAAAAGTGGGGCTAAGAGCAGTTGGTAGCGATGAATGCCTACATTAAGAAGAAAAGAAAGATCTCAAGTCAACAGCCTCACTTTATACCTCGAGGAACTAGAAAAATAAGAACAAAGCCAAAAATTAGAATAAGGAAGGAAATAACAAAGACCAGAGTAGAAATAAATGAAATAGAGAACAGAAAAACAATACAAAACATCAACAAAACTAAGACTGTTTTTTTAAAAGAGAAACAAAATTGACAACCTTTAGCTACACTGCCAAGAAACAGAGAAGGCTCAAATAAAATTACAAATGAAAAAGAAGACATTACAAATGATACTACAGAAATAAAAAGGATCATAAAAAGACTATAATCATATGCCAACAAATTGGACAACTTTGAAGAAATAAATTCCTAGAAACATGACCTACCAAGCCTGAATCATGAAGAAATAGAAAATCTGAACAGACCAATAACAAGTAAGGAAATTAAATCCATAATCAAAAGCTACAAAACACAAAAGCCCAGGAGAAGTCTTCACAGGCAAATTCTATCAAACATTTAAAGAAAAATTAATGACAATGTTTCTCAAACTCTTCCAAAAATAATTGAATAGATGGTAACTCTCTCAGTCTTGTTTTACAATGTCAGCATACCCTGACACCAAAGCCAGATAAGGATATTACAAGAAAACTATAGGCCAATACTTCTCATCAATATAGATGCAAAATTCTCAACAAAGTATTAGCAAACCAAATTCAACAGCACACATCATGATCATACATGATTACATAGCATTTATCCATGGGATGCAAGGGTATTTCAAAATATGCAAAATGAGTAAATGTGATATATCACATCAATAGAACAGAGACCAAAACCATAAATTATCATTGCAATAGATCCAGAAAAGGCATTTGATAAAAATTCAACATCTTTTCATGATTATACTCAACAAATAGTGCACCTCAACATAATACAGTCTGTATATAACCCAAACACAGTTAGCATTGCACTCAGTGGTGAAAAGTTGAAAGCTTTCCCTCTAATGGCAGGAACAAAACAAGGATGGCCACTGTAACCACTCCTGTTCAATACAGTCCTGGAAGTCCTAGTCAGAGAAATCAGGCAAGAGGTAAAAGGCATTCAAATTAGAAAGGAAGAATGAAAATGATCCCTGTTTGCTAGTGACATCTCATATGTAAAAAATCATAAAGATTCCACTAAATAACTATTAGAACTAATAAATAAATTCAGTAAAGTTGCAGGATATAAAACATTTTAAAAAATCACACACTAATGAACTATCTGGAAAAAAAAATAGAAAAGAAACAATTCCATTTACAGTAGCATCAAAAACAATAAAATACTTAGCAATAGATTTAACCAATGAAGTTTAAGATCTATATACCAGAAACTCTAAGATATTGAAAAAAGAAATTGAAAACAACAAAAACACATGGAAAGATATCCCATATTTACACATGAAAAAAGTTAGTATTGTTTAAATATCCATACTACTCAAAGTTATCTACAGATTCAATGCAATCTGTCAAAATTCCAATGCACGTTTCACAGGAATAGAAAAAGAAATGCTAAAATTCATGTGGAACCACAAAAGACTGAAAATAGCCAAAGCAATCTTAACAACAAAACTGCTAGCATCACACTTCCTGATTTCAACTACACTCCAAAGCAATGGTAAAACAATATGGTACCGTCCTAAAAACAGACTCATAGACCAATGGTTACAGAATTGAGAGCTCAGAAATAAATCCATGCATACACAGACAACGAATATGTTGACCATTTGTTTGACAGGCTTTCCAAGAACACTCAATGGGGAAAGGACAGACTCTTCAGTAAATGGTGCACACCACTTACAAAAATTAATTTGAAATGGATTAAGGACTTGAATGAACTACCTGAAGCCATAAAATTCCTAGAAGAAAACATAAACACTCTGACAGTTTTTTGACAATGACTTTTTGTGTATGACATCAACAACAAAAAAATCAATAACTAGGACTACCTCACACTCAAAAGCTTTTTCCACATCAAACAAATCAACAAAATGAAAAAGTAATCTTGGAAATGGCAGAAAATATTTGCAAGGCATATATCTGATAAGGGGTTAATGTTGAATATAAAAGAAACCCCTACAACTCAATAGCAGAAAATAAACAATCTGATTTAAAAATCAGCAGAGAAGGGGCACCTGGCTGGCTCAGTTGATTAAGCATCCAGCTTCAGCTCAGGTCGTGATCTCACGGTTCATAAGTTCGAGCCCTGTGTTGGGCTCCGTGCTGACAGCTCAGAGCCTGAAGCCTGCTTCAGATTCTGTGTCTACCTCTCTCCCTGCCCCTCCCCTGCCTGCACTATTTCTTTCTTTCTCTCTCTCTCTCTCTCTCTCTCTCTCTCTCTCTCTCTCTCTCAAAAATTAAAAAAAATAAAAATAAAAATGGGCAGAGAAGTTGAATAGACATTGCTCCAAAGAAGACATACAAATGGCCAATAAGTACATAAAAACGTACCTGTTGTCACTAATCATTGGGGAAGTGCAAACCAAAATCACAAGGAGATATAGCTTATACCTGTTAGAAGGCCTAATTATCAGAGACAAGTGATCAGAAATGTCAGCAAGGATGTAGAGAAAGGGGAACCCTTGTGCAGTGTTGGTGGGAATGTAAAATGGTATAGACACTATGGAAAACAGAATGGAGTTTCCTCAAAAAATTAAAAACAGAACTACCATATGACCCTGCAATCAAAGAAGATAAAAACCAAAATCACAAAGAGCTACCTGCACCCCCATGTTCACTGCAGCATTATTCACAATGGCTGAAACATGGAACAACCTAAGTGCCCTTCAACGGATGAATGGGTAAAGAAGGTGTGCTTCTATATACAATGGGATACTACTCGGCCATAAAAAAAAAAAAGAACCATTTGCAATAGCTTGGATGGACTTTGAGGGCATTACGCAGCATGAAATAATTCCAAGAAAGCCAAATGCTACTTGATCTCATTATATGTGAAATCTAAAAACATTAAACTCACAGAAACAGAAATTAGAACGGTGGTTGCCAGAGATTTAGGAATGGGGGAAATGGGGAGTGTTGGTCAAGGGTACAAACAAACAGTTAAATAAGATGAATAAGTTCTAGGGATCTAATTTACAGCATGGTGATTATAGTTAATAATACAGTAGTGTATACTTGAAAGCTGCTGAGAGTGAAGCTTCAACTAGAACAAAGTTGTAACTATGTTACAGTAAAGAATATATTAACTAAGCTTACCGAGGTCAACATTTCCCACCATATACAAGTATCAAATCATACCTGTGTACATCTTAAACTTACACAATGTTAAATGTCAATGTTATTTCAATAAAGCTGGGGGGAAAATACAAAAAAAGTGTCATATTTGATGCAAGAGTAAAGAAACTTTTTCCTTTCTTTTTTAAACTTCAAAATAATTTTGAGACTATAAATGTCTATACTTTTCTCTCTAGGAATTCAAGCATCCCACACAATAAATACTAAATGTGACATGTTCCACAACTACAATATAACAGTATCTGGCTTTGTATGCATTTGGACTTGGCTGTTTCTTAGTCACTTTCTCCTACCCCATGCAGCATTGACAAGATCTTGCAGAGTCTGGCAGGGTTATAGAGCAAGAACATCTAAATTAGACTGTATATACTGCCCTTAACCTTGAACCATTTACAATCGAATTCCTGGGATGGGTATATTCTGAGTGAAAACATGTAAGTGCACAAATGTCTCAAAAGAACGCATATCCATTTACAATTTTCTGGAAACAGCAAGGGTATAATCTAGAAAAGCATTAGAGAGAAAGGTGAATTTTGACTAGAATTTTGAAAAGTAGAAAGAATAGTGTTG
This sequence comes from Panthera tigris, assembly GCF_018350195.1. Lineage (NCBI taxonomy): Eukaryota > Metazoa > Chordata > Mammalia > Carnivora > Felidae > Panthera > Panthera tigris. Next base: position 10,751,810 of record NC_056664.1, read on the forward strand.
AGCAGACAGTGTGCATCTAACCGGGAAAAGGGTTGGCCCAAGATCCCAGTAAGTTTTTAGGAAAGTGATACAGGTCAGATGGCTCACCAAAAGATATTTTAGGGCACACGCATGGCTCAGTCGGTTAAGCATCCGACTACTGATTTCAGCTCAGGTCATGATCTCATGGTTCGTGGGCTTGAACCCTGCATCAGGCTCTGCACTGACAGTGCGGAGCCTGCTAGGGACTCTCGCTCTCCTTCTCTCTCGCCCCTCCCCTGCTTGCACTCTCTCTCAACATAAATATACTTTAAAAAAAGATATTTTAATAAAGGTATCACTTGCAGTGTTATGGACAGGAGTACGGGAACCAGGGAGAAGCCATTTCCACACTTATTAAATGGGCAAAAGGAAGAAATGGCACCACAGGGCCCCAGTGAGAAGTGGAGCCCTAAAGGAGCCTTAGGCATGGAGAATCTATCTGCTGCCAGGACCACCCCACCAAATTAGAGGGTGAAAAGGCTCTGTCCTTCTGCCCTTCATTCTCCTGCCAGTTCCTCCCACAAGACCATTGCCAATGCAAAGCTGATCCAGCTGGCACAGCCTCCTGGAGAGTAAAGGGAGGACACAGAACTGATCTGAAGTGTGCAAATGGAGAACACTGGCATGGGAGATGAGTTTATCCCTTCTTCTCTAGATACTAAAGGTTAAGAGGATAAAGAAGAGGTAAACCATTCTGGAGGCTAGAGGTGCAAGACCAAGGTGTTGGCCAGGTTGATTCCTCCTGGATGCTCTAAGGTAGATCTATATGTGTCTCTGCCCCAGCTTCTAGTGGTCGCTGGCCATCTCTGGTGTTCCTGGCCTTCTAGATGCATCACTCCAGCCTGTGCCTCTGTCTTTGTGCAGAATCCAATCTGTGTGTCCAATTTCCTCTTCTTGTAGGGACATCAGCCACTGGACTAGGGCCCACCTTAATCCAGTATGATTTCATCTCAACAAAGACCCTATTTTCAAATAAGGTCACATTCACAAGTACTGGGGATTAGGGCTTGAATAGTATCTTTGGGGAGGGCACAACCCACAACACAGAGAAACTACGGACCATACAGACCTGGAACCTAAAGCCAGAGTAAAGCGAATCCAAGTCCGGGCAAAAGATTAAAGTAAAAAGACGGAGAGAAGGTGGTGCAGAGGTCTTGGGAGAGAATGATGAGTCCGCACAGAGACTCGTGAGTGGTCACAGAACATGCTTTCCAGGACAAGAGTCCTGAGTATTAGGTAAAACCAGATGGGTGTCTGGATGGCCCAGTCGGTTCAAGAGTCTGGCTTCAGCCCAGGTCATGATGTCACGGTCTGTGGGTTCAAGTCCCACATTAGGCTCTCTGCTGTCAACACAGAGCCTTCTTCAGATCCTCTGTACCCCCCTCTGCCCCTCCCCCACTCACACGATCTCTCTCCCTCTCACAAATATAATTTAAAAAAAAAAATTTTTTTAATCAGGTTCTCTGCCTTCCTAAGGAGGACATTGGGAACTAGAGCTAATAGAAGAAGGGGAGAGAGGTAGAGGAAGGTATTATATTAAGGTAACAAAAGTTAAAATTATGCCGACAATTTTAAGGAAATAGAGGTAAAAGCTTCATAAGAATTAAATATAAATACTCTGGAGACAATGTAACAATCTATAATGTTATGCCAAACATTCACATAGAAAATCAAAACTGTATGGCTTAGAAAAATGTGAATGTGGCTTTAATGAGTCACTGAATAAATATATTCTCGTGAATTACTCTCATTTTTGAGCAATACTATTTGCTAGCAAATCAGTCTCAAGATAATTGTACACGAACAGAAAGGACCAAGGAAACACTCCAGGCATTAACTCTCTAAAACTGTGGAAACTATAAATGAGCAAAACTTTGTTCTTGGGATTACTTATAGTTTGAAATGACTGCTGTTTTTCGTCCTTGGTCTCCTTTCATTGCTTTTTGATGTCCCCACAAATCAGTGACAGCTACATTTCTGTTGAGCCAGCATTTCTCACCCCCCCGCCCCAAGTGATCTCACAACATCTCAGAGAATGTTTGCAAGTTTGTACACTCCTTGATATGCAAAAGAGAACTTTATTTCCAAGTGCCTTAAGCCAAGACAACGCTTGCATAAATCATGTGGCACAGAATACAGATGAGGAATACTCAAAGGGTTAAAATTAAAAAAAAAAAAAATAGTGCCAGAAAGACTTGCCACTTATCTTTGGAATCTTGGGAACAAAGATTTAACCATGTATGTCCCTGAATCCTTGATGCTGTACTCTTTACTGTAAGTGAAGCAGTATTAGAAATATCATCAACAGGGGCACCTGGGTGGCTCAGTCAGTCGAGCATCCGACTTCAGCTCAGGTCATGATCTCACCGTCCTGTGCATTCGAGCCCGGCGTCGGGCTCTGTGCTGACAGCTCAGAGCCTGAAGCCTGCTTTGGATTCTGTGTCTCCCTCTCTCTCTCTGCCCCTCCCCCCATCAAAAATAAACATTAAAAATGTTTTTAAAAAAATAAATATCATCAATATCTAGGTAAAATGAAAGGCAAATGGGGAAATGGACATTTGCTCTCTTCGTGATGAAAATAAAAAGTCAGTAAAATGAATTTGGAATGTCCAATTGCTCTACTCCACTGAATTATCTTCCTTCCCCTTTCCTTCCCACTCCTCTGACCAAAATATTACTCTTACAGTCTTCTCCGATGGGGTGCAAAGTAGCTTAGGGGGGTGGACAGATGGGCACTCACACAAGAGATACCAAAGAGGGAAAGGGGAGGTTTGAAATCCGCTCCTTAGCCAACTGGTTCATGATCTTTGTGCAACAGCTAAACTCACTCCCACCTCTCTGCAGCCTACAGATGTAGGAGCTGCTATAGTCCAGAATCATGACCTCCCACATTACCAATGGTAGCAGACACTTTCTATGACACAGGACCATGACAAGAAGGTAAGATATCAATGTGAAAATGAAGTCCTTTCACAGAATGGAGATGTTCATAGTTGGTATAGGAGAGGAGAGGTTCCTGCTGAGAAATGACCTCCTTGCTCCAGGGAATCCTAGCAAATGACAGAGAATCAGTGGTGGAAGGAGGTTCATGCTCAAAAAAAGCAGGGGCTTCAGAGAAAATGGGCTGGGAAAGTCTGTTGGAGAAGGCTCAAGGATCCATACCCAATCTTTTCAAAAGGTTCCCTTTTCTAGATTGGTCTCAACATTCTTTGTTCACCTTGAAAGGGGAACACCCTGAACCTACTGTGTACCTGACCTTTGCAGCTAGAGCCTGTTTTCTGTCTCCATCACTGCACCCAAGTAATCACCAACCTTCCAAACACAGACTCAATGGTCTTAATCCTTCTCTGTTCATCCACCCTGCTGTGTTCAACTCTGTTGGTCTTGAACTCCATAAAACTCCTTCCTCCTCACACATCACTGGATTCCACCATTGCCTGTGGTCCCCTTGTTTCCAATTACTCCACTCTATCCTCCATTCCTGCTCCTTTGCCTAAGCAAGGAAATCCGCCCCAGATTTGTTCATTTTTCTTCTAAGCAGTTCTTCTCCATGAGCAACGTCAGCCACCCGCATAGCTTCCATTGTATGTTTGACCTTCTGAAGGGTCTCTCCAGGCCCATGTTCTCAGAGTAGCTCTAACCTGAATTTCCAACTGACTGCTATACTGCTATACCTCTTTCACCAAATGTTCCGGAAGCCTCTCAAAACACATAAGTGTAAAACTGAATTTGCCTTCCCACCACAGTCTGCCAAGTCCTTTGGATTTCCGTCAAAGGTGCCAACGTCTATCTCTGCCTTCTCCTTTCCTCTCCCCAACGCCCAACCCCTGGGGCAGTCTCGTTATCATCGTTCCCGCTGACATCTTTCTAGTTTGATGACTGTCACCTGCCTGGCTAGTGACCACAATCTCCTAATGACCTGCCAGCCTCCAACAGGTCCCTGTTCCCATCTATTCCTTGTACCACGGACAGCACAGCTGCTTACTAAATGTCACTGCCCCTTTCTTGCCTCCACATGAAAATACAAATGCCTCAATCCAACCTCAATCCCCACAATGTGATCCCAATCTACCTTTCTAGAATTCTCTTTCATGACTGTCACACAGGACCCTACCCTCCCTGCCCAGCTCCTGACTCCCTCATCTCTCTACCCTTCCTCCTCTGCCCCAAATCTCCAAGTTCTATCACCTTCCTCCCAGGTCAATATTAAAGGCCACTGTCTACAGGAAACCTGCCCTTGTCCCACTCTCACTTAGCTTTTGAATTGTTTCTCTTTGAATCTTCACCATACAGGGAAGCACCTCCTGGCTAGTGGTAGACTTGGCTAGCTATTTGCACATGTCTTGTTTTTTTTCTTCCTTCTTCTGGTCTATGAGATTTGAGCAATCAGGACAGAGACCCTGTTACATTTTTAATAGGCAAATTTTTAAATCTTCTGTGGATGCTTTCAAATCATATTTAGATCCAAAATCCATCTCCTTTCTATATGAAGAAATATAATCATTCCTCCCCCTTGTAAGACAAACTAGTATAGCCCTGATCACTAAAGTGAAACTAGTTAACCTCTTTCAAATAACTTGGAATGAGCTGAAACGAGGTAGAAAGCAACGGGTAGTTTTTTCTAAGACATATCTTACATTGCTGCATGAGTAGAAATCATGAAGACATGTGTTTTTTTTCCCTCCTTGATGTAAAAAAAAATGTAAAAGCTTATTTCTTGCCTACTTGAAATGATATTTAATACACAATCCACAGGAAGATGTTCAAATCTGTTAAAAAAAAAAATACCACCGATTAGAGCACAGCATTGTTTCCACTCTGCCAGGAGCTCAGGCCACATTAATAGAAATATTTGTGTTCTTTTACCTGGATATTTGAAGAGTTTCAAGCAACTCACCTCTCATACCAGTGAATTATTCTCCCCGCCCCCAACCAAAAAAATTAACTGTAAAGAAGATGCTTCACAACTTCCATCAAGACATTCCAAGATGCAGTCTTTAAATGAACAAAGTTTTGCCACAACATGGATCATCTTTGCAGACAAGAGGGGCCAGCGAGCCTGGGGGGACTGTGGAGCCTCTCCTTCTGGACCTAATTGCCTGGCTGCAATCTCATTTTCCATCACACTTTATTTAACTTTTCTTTACTTATATCGCATAAATTAACTCAGCAGCCATGCAGAATAATTTTGCTTCATTTGGATCTAAATTAATGAGCGTGATCACAAAGCCATGTGTACAATTCCAATGAAGATACACTGTAATTATTCTCTTGTACGGGTTAGCATTTCAGCCGTGTGCTAATGTATTTTGAATACATAGTATCTGATGCTTTTGTGGTCTTCTGCCAAAACACCCTACTGAAAAATGTCCTCCAGTTAAGAAATGCTAAAATAAATTATTAAACACAAATGAGAGAAGAAGAAAGGGGGTAAAATTCAGGAAAGAAAGAAAGAAAGAAAGAAAGAGAGAGAGAGAGAGAGAGAGAGAGAGAGAGAGAGAGAGAGAGAGAGAGAGAGAGAGAGAGAGAGAGAGAGAGAGAGAGGAGAGAGAGAAAGAAGAGAGAAAGAAAGAAAGAAAATGACAAAGGAAGCTATATGCTCCCAGGCACTCATTTCTTCACAAATTTTATTTCCAAATTGCTTCGTTAAGTAATGCATTAAATTGTGCAACAATAGATATTTTTTTCCTCAGCATTGGAGAGAGGGGTTTTGCAGAGGGGGAGCTCTGGGCATTTGAGCATATGTAAGAAAGAGGAGAAATCACAAAAGAGCACAGGCACGCATGTCTGCAGTCAGTCATGAGTTACGCCGCTAAGTATCAGCTTGAGACCATGAATTATTTCTGCCCAGGCCATATAGTTCATGAAGCCCTGCTCAGGGAACAGTAGACCCTTAGGGCAGGCAATTATATGTCTTTAGGATTAATCCCAAACAAGACAATGATTCAGAAATAGACACATTCTCTTTTGAAGAGCTTTTAGTCATAAAAAAAAAAGTCATTTTTTTTCTTTCCTGCCCTTAAGGCCTTCCAACACCCCCTTCTCCCCTCCTCTATTAAAGGTATAAAACAGCTTCCACCTGCTAGCACTCACAGACCAATAACTTTAATTTTTGGCACTTATTTACAGGCTGAATAGACCCGTCCACACCTGCTTTCCCCTTAATTAGCTGGCTATCTAAGGGCTGCAGATTGGAGGCTGCCAGCTTCCTGAACTAAGAGGAAGATCATTTACTTGCTGATGTAAGAGAACAGGGGTGGAGAAAGGAGGAAAAAAAGAATCTTCCTGTTAAAGAAACTAGAGAGGAAACCATTAGCAAAAAAAAGGGGGGGGGGTCATAACTGAATAATGGAGCAAATTATATATTTTATATATAGGCTATTTGAAGCCAGGAAAACATACACCAGTCCTAAGTGGCAGTGATAGCCACTTCTCCTTCAGAACATCCGAAATCTGCCAAAAATCCAACATTATTTCCAGTTTATTGCCTAAGATGTCACCCAGTGTCACCCAGGCAGAGGTGAGGGAAGTGACCCCCAATAGAGAAGAAAAAGGACTGGGTTGGGGTCTGAAGCCCCTGGGACCCTGGACTTCACTCTGCTACTGACGCACTTCTGGAATTTGGACACATCGCATAATGAGAGTGCCTCAGTGTCCTCATCTGTACCTACCGGGAATGGATAAGGTGGTCTCCAAATCCCTTTAGCTTGAGGGATGTTGAATCAAATCCCATGGTCATTTCAGCCCCTTTCTTCACTAAGGACCACCCCTGAATTCACCCAGGACAGCTCAATATCAATTTGGTATAAATAAAAATATACTCCACAAAGGCCCTTCAAAAGATTGGCACTAGCCCAGCATATCTTATGCTCCCAGGGAGAGAAATTCGTAACAAAAAGAATAGTACATTGTAAAAATGTTTCACTTTTCACACCTCTGGAATGTCTGAAGTTTCAAATCACAACGGGAATCGTAATGCTTAGAGAAAACTTTGATGAAGATGTCCTCAATTTTCTCATGTTACAGATAAAATTTAAAAAAGACCTAAAGTGGTTAACTGATTTGTCCCAGGTTCATGGAGCACAGGTGAGACCAGAAATCTAGTTCAGCTTCCTCCCCAAATAACTGAGGGTCTTGCAAGGAAACAATCTGACTGTATATAACTGTCCACAAGTCTGCACCAAAATAAAAGACAGCCATGCTGCGTGCTAAAGCTCAGGTGCAAGTTTATCTTTCCTTCATACAATTTACAGGCTCTTCATAGATGCAGTGGGTTCTCAATATAAATTTGGTATAAATACAAATAGACTCCTCAAAGGCCCTTCAAGATCAATACCAGCCCACAGGGGTGCCTGGGTGGCTTAGTCAGTTAAGTGTCTGATCCCACACTTCATGAGATCAAGCCCCGCATCGGCTTTATGCTGACAGCGTGGAGCCTGCTTGTGATTCTTTTCTCTCTGCCCCTTCCCTGCTCATACTCACTCACTCACACTCACTCTCTCTCAAAATAAAAATAATAAAGATGAGTACTAGCCTAGCACATCTTAGGCTCCAGATCTGTTGGAAGCATGCTGCTGGACCATTGCACGTCTCAGCTTAAATCACACTGATAATTTTCACTGCCCTTAATTCCCACCACACCCTGACCTAGAAGACCCCGGGATAGCTGACGATGGCTCATGTCTCCAGCTTTATCTCACCGGAATGCTCACCCCCAGCAGACCGTGTCCTTCCGCCACTGAACTACTTGCAGTCCACAGGCACAGCCTGTTTTCTCCCACATTTCCAATCCTCCTGCTCCTTTTCACCAGCGCTAACCTCGTTTTATTTTCCATTATGTATTTGTGTTGCTTCTCCCAAAAAGCATGACATCTGGCCCTATGACTAGGTTGGTTGACACTGCTTATATGTTCCTTGGGCTTACCTGTGTCTCCCACGGGCACAGTAAGCTTGCTAAGAGGAGGAATGTTCTTCTCCATTGAATGTCCCATGATGCTAGGCAAAGGGACTGCTCAAAAAATATTTGTGAAATAAACTAGGATCAAGAAAGGTAAAATCATGGTTACCTATGAATCCCTTTGTTCATGGATTTTTTTTTAATTGACCGTGTGGCTTTATAATTTACATAACAAAATGTTAAAGTCTTTTCCTTTATTCCCATGGACCTTCTCAGGCCTTTGAGCTTCCTCAATTTCTGGAGACAGACAGACTGAGGCATGAATGTGGGCTGTTGACTAGGGCTACTCAGTGACTGCAAATCTGCCACTGTTCTCCAGTCTTGTAGAATGATCGGTTCAAGTTCTGCCCCCGGAGTCCACAGAAGAGAGTGATGAGTGACTGAATCCGGCAGCCCTAGCGACGCACGCAGAGTCTGCGCTCTGTCACTTACGGAAACCCCAAGCAAGTTGCTTTCCCTCTTGCTACACTTCAGTGTCCTCCTCTGGAAAATGAGATAATATCACTAGCTGCCTCATAGAGCCACCGGAGGATGGAATTAGTTAATATATGGGGGAAAAAAATCTTACTACAGTACGTGGCATATAGGAATTGTTCAAAGACCTGCTTAACGTTTTCATGATGATGACAATAATAATAGTCATCCCTAAGCTTTTTACACACGTTGTCTTGCTTAACCTTCCTAACGGCACAAGGAGGGAGTCACCTTCTCCATTCCAAATGACGACTGCAATGTCACTATGGAAAGCTAGATGTTGGGGCGCCTGGGTGGCTCAGTCGGTTAAGCGTCCGACTTTGGCTCAGGTCACGATCTCACGGTCCGTTAGTTCGAGCCCCGCGTCGGGCTCTGGGCTGACCGCTCAGAGCCTGGAGCCTGTTTCAGATTCTGTGTCTCCCTCTCTCTCTCTGACCTTCCCCCGTTCATGCTTTGTCTCTGTCTCAAAAATAAATAAACGTTAAAAAAAAAAAAAAGGAAAGCTAGATGTTGGAAAAGTTGTATCCACAAATGTAATTCTACTATATATCCTCCCCCCCACCCCCCCCCGCTTCACCTCTACCCTCTAAAAGTCAGTTTCCCCTCAAATATCCTTACTCCATTAATGTTAATATGATTCTCGCAGGGAAACCACAAACACAAAAATCCTGGACCCATCAGTGACTGGTCTCCATCAGAATATGCAGCCAGTCTTCTGTCTCTTGCATCCATCCCATCTGTTCATTCCCTGCTCACTCAGATCCTCACTGTCTCAAAATTAGATAGGGGCACACTTAATAACTCTCGTTTTTAACTTTAAAAACGCATCAATTTCATAGAGCTAGAGTTTGCCTTCAGGTGTGAATTATTTTTTTTAATCCAATGAAGGGATCCTGGGTAGCTCAGTTGGTTGAGTATCCAAAATCAGCTCAGGTAATGATCTCAAGGCTTGTGGGTTCGAGCCCCGCATCAGACTGTGCTGAGAGCCTAGAGCCCGCGTCAGACTCTCTCTCAGTCTCTCCTCTGCTCATGCTTACGTGCTCTCTCCCTCTCACTCTCTCAAAATAAATAACATTAAAGATGGTTTTAATCCAGTGAAAGCCCACAAAAATCCACAAAGTCGTCCTGATTTTTTTCCTTCTACTCCTCAACCCCCATCAAAAAAGTAGAAGAGACCAGGAAAAAATTACCTTCTAATGATTCCTACATCACTGCATTACACAGAAAGAGCTTTTAAAAAAAAACTCAACTTGTCTCATTAGGAATGTAAATTCCACACAAATTTGACTTCACATTTTCTTAGTGGTGTGTGTGTGTGTGTGTGTGTGTGTGTGTGTGTGTGTGTGCGCGCGCGCGCACGCATGTGTTTTGGGGTAGTTAAGCAAGAGGAGACGCTTACTTAGTGAAATGAATTCACTTCTCTTCTACAATTTGGTTTTTACTGTACTGATAGCTTTTGTAAGACCAATTACACTCTATCGATAAACTTTTTTCCTCTGCGGCTCTTAGAAATAAACAGATGAGGAGGAAGATTTATCTCAATTCTCCTTAAGGGTTTGTCAGTCTTTATTCGGCTACCACTAACTTCCAATTAGATTTCTTTCTGATTCTTATAACTTCTTGGCCATGACAAAATCAGAAGCAGTTCCACAGCTCAAAAGCTGGACAGCAATCCCGGTACTGATCTCTGCGAATGAACAATCGGGCAGCCACAAAGTTTCCATCACCATCATAGCCTGACTGAACGCCCAATGGGGTAGACCAAATTCTATTTTGTCTTACTGGAAAGCATCCTAGAACCAGGAGCAGTTCTACAGTGCTCCTGCCTCAAACAGTGCATCACACAAACACGTGTCTAGTGTCTGCCTGCAGATCTGGTCTGCCATCCAAACAGTACCCATTTACTTTGTTCACTGTGCAAGACGCTGATTTCGAAAGATGACCATCTCCCCGAGGGGCTCTCCCCACGCCCTACCCATAGCTGTGTTTAGAGACTAGTGGTTCCTTTGGCCAATAAGAATCTAGTCTCCACTCAAGACTCAGAATACTTTATTTTCAAAATATATCTGTGGTCCAAGCATAAATTATGACAACTTGGAAGCCATGGAATCAATCAAAACCATTTTTCCTAGATTTGAGCTTTAGGGTAAATGAAAGAGAAGGGATGGAAACTTGAGAAGAAATTAAAATGGGCAGATCATTTAAAATACATTATTTTATTTGAAGAAACCTGTAAGATCAGGTTTCTTACAAAACTATCATGTTTGATAATATATTGATATATTAATTTTTAAGATAGTATAATCAAATAATAATTATAAAATGATTAAGAAACCATTTAGCCTTTCTAAGTGAAGCCAATATTCAGGAAGTAGAGAAAACCCTAGCAGAAAAAAAAACAAACAAAACAGAAACTAATTGCCTAATCTGAGAGAGAGAAAACAATAAGGTGTTTAGTTTTCTGGACTCAGTGTTAACTACTTAAAAGCGTTTTGTTTTCATTGCATTTACTGAGAAAAAAACAAAAAGACAAGGAAAACCTCCCTGGACCCTGCTTTTTGCTGCAGATGATCTTTAAAATCTTCTCTTCGTCTGAACTGTCTGTCACCTTCAGTGGCCTGAGTCTTCCAATGTTCCCTTATCATTTCCAGCCTTTTAAAACCTGTCTAATGGTCCTAAGACAAGTGTTTTTCAAAGCCTTCCAATATGTAATATTTCTAAATCCAGATAAATTGCTTTCGTGTTGCCAAAGATGAGACAAACCACCAGACACATACAAGCAGGACACTCAAGGCTGGGTCACGCAGAGGGCTTGTGCAGCAAGTCTTGGCTCCACCAGCTCTCAGGCTACGGACCCTTGATCAGAGGCCTGGATGTATCTTATTCTGCAAGACGACAATGAAACCTTCCCACATCCGCCTCTGAGATTCTGTTTCAAAGCTAGTTAAATATGGTAGCAGCCTATGAACTCATTTCAGCTCTTGAAAACGGATGCTCCTGTAGACTGTGTTGGGACTCTTCCATTAGCCCAACCACATGGACCGTGCACTCCTCCACTCTGTATCCTGGAGGCCAACCTGTGTGCACCCCTCCATCAGCAGCAAGCTGTCTGCCAGCTAGGTTCTCTGGGGAGAACCCATTAGAGTAGACCGGAAAGTGGAGATAGACCAAAATCAGTGTAGACTGCTCCATCAGGAAGCTTATTGTATTCTCCAGTGAAGAGAACCCAACAGACAGGAAGTCAGAAAGAGGAAAAGGTAGAATCAGGTGGTCAGTCACCCAGAATCTTCTCTGTACTGTCATCACAGGAGGGCTCTGTCCTCAGACTAAGGGCCACAGTTCCTATCAAGCAGCCTTCTCCATATACCTTCCTCTTTCAGAGTTCTGAGAACACTTCCTTTCCTCAGTCATTCTGGATCGTACCTGGTGGTTTCCCTACAATGTGAACACACTATTGTAAATAGTCCCCTTATTTTGTCCAAGGTACCAATGTCTGGCAAGGACATTGACTAACATAGATTGCATTCAATTCCCCTCTCTGTGAACAAATCAAGATGAGGAGGCCACAGCTACAGATCCAACATTAACAAAAGGAAACCCACACAAACTTGAGAAAATAGCGATGATCTCTGAAAGCTAGAGGGCATCTAACTCATTTTTAAAATGCTATACTGCACTGCTTGCCTTTAAAATAGAAAGAATGGTGCATTTCCTAACAAATCATGCACAATTCTAAATAAATGTCTTTAGAAATGGTAGGAATTCTAGGTAGCAAAATACAAAGCACTTAATACTGATCTTTAAAATTCTGGAATAGTTTCCCCATCAGGTACTGTAGCACTTTAAGGGGAAGCCTAAGAGAAATCTCCATGTTTTTCCTCTACTCTTTACCCATCAGGTTTCTAGGTAGGTGAAGTCATTTTACCCCCATGTCAGAGGTGGGAAAGCTAAGGCTTAAAGAAATGGCACAGCTTAGCCATTGCTGGGAATCAACTTTCATTAAGGGTCATCCAAATCCTCCTAGAATTCATCTCTCTCAACAACCTGCTGAAAAGCAGATATACGAATGTATTGACTCAAAGACAGCATCAAGTAATTCTGCATAGAAGCGCTCCTCGGACCCACGATGCTGATAATCTTACTTCACAGTAACATTTTAATAGTCCTTTTGGTCCAGATCCAAGACATGGCCCTGAGCTACAGCCCTAAACGAATTCCCCTACACTTTTCATTTCTTCTGGGGGAATTGCACTAATTATAGAGACTACTTTAGAGAGAGCACTAGTTTGAAAACATTGCCTGAGGGATACAAAAGTTGTTTTATTTCATAATTAGGCATTTCTGTCCCAGGGGCATTTTATAGTCATGGTTTGAAATAACAGCCATTATTTTATTACAATTTTCTATTTTTTGCACATAAAAATATTTAGAACATGTTTTTAGCTGAGTTTTATTAGTCATAATGCCAGGAAGCGCCTGGTGTTACGGATGATGGAATTATCTTTGAGGGCTTCCCTTTAGTGTTATTTCTTTCTTACAGGCTACATTCTCTCAGCGTTTGGTGCTAGAACTGAAATATAAAGTGGAAATTGGATATTCTGTTTGTGGAAGTGACCTGTATATACAAGGATAAAGGGACCCCCGCTCCTATGTCTTTCGATTCCCTTGCTCCTAATCAGCGTCATATCCTCTATGCTACATGGGTAGCCACTTATGTCTTGGGTGATGCTATCTTAACAAGAAATAGAAACGTGGAATCCATTCACAGGCACACAAGTGATAACTCAAAAACAACTGACATGAAATAATGCCCTTATCGGGCAATTGGGTTAAATTTCCCTCGTGGTGGATCCAATAATGACAAGATCATGTGCATACACTGGCACACATATGTATGCAGAGAACAGAATAATAGAATCATAGGACAGAAGGAACTGTCTGGTATAGCTAAGCAACTATTTTAAACAAAACAGGAATTGTCTCTAGAAGATATATAAATTTCTCCATAAATTCTTCTAGGGACAGGGCACAGGTTACTTTACAATAGACGCAGTACTGGCACTCTAGAAGGACAGGACACCTTATGTACAGATAAAAATCTGTTTCCTCTTCATTTCTGCCTACTGACAGCAGCTTTTCCCTTCTCAGACATCACAGCCTATGAATGTTTGAAAAATAGTCATCAAGATCTTTCTAATGAAGAACATCCCTTTTTTTGCTAGCCAGTACCCATCTTCCCCTTCTTCTGGTAACAGCATCTAATTTTCTTTTTGTGCCATACCTTCCTCACGCTCTTAGTTCATGTGGTTGTTTGTAGGGATTGGAGGTACACACTCCTGGAATGCGTATGTGACCCAGACCTGCCAATAAACACATACAAATTCCTGCCCCCATTCCTGCTTAGTTTCTGAGCAGGCATTTGACAAAGGCTATATCAATGAGACATAACTGCACAATTTTTACAGAACATTTGAGAAAGGGAAGCTCTTTTTTTGCTATGGGTTGTTACTCTTAGAATGATGCACACTCAAAGTTTCAGGCTCCACCTCATGGAGAGATTTTTGCCTCAGAATGAAGCCAAATAAACCAGAGCCGAGAGGGAGAAAAGCGATCTGATGATGTGGTCTGCAACTTGGACGTCAGTTGATCTTTAGTCCAGGACACCTCCTGGCTTTTCAGTTATGTAAGTCAGTCCATTTTCCCTGCTGTGTAGGTTGGTGTGAGTCATTTCCAAGCAAGAGTGCTGACCAACAGTGATTTCTGGGTCTTATTTTTCCTAAAGAACATCAGAGCTCCCCCAGATATTCTTAAAATGGTCTTTAGAGCTTTTTGTCATCTCAACCAACTCTCCACGTGATTTGTTCCAGTGGAAATAAGCTTCATAAAACTGTTACCCAGAACTAAACCCAAATTATTAAACGTGCTCCAAGCAGTGCAGAGTAAATGTTGACCATTACTGATCTGGATATGACAAGTCTATCACTTCAGCTCGGTATTCCATGAGTAGCTTTGTGATGGGTAATTTTCTGTCAATTTGTCTAAGCTATGGTACCCAGTTGTTTGGTCAAACACCAATCTAGACATTGCTGTGAAGGGTAGACTCTGAGTAAAGCAGATTACCCCCCATAATGTGAATGAGTCTCATCCAATCACAGCTGACTGCCTTAAAAGACAGTAATTCTGGGGTGCCTGGGTGGCTCAGTCGGTTAAGCGTCCGACTTCAGCTCAGGTCACGATCTCGCGGTCCGCGAGTTTGAGCCCCGCGTCGGGCTCTGGGCTGATGGCTCAGAGCCTGGAGCCTGCTTCCGATTCTGTGTCTCCCTCTCTCTCTGCCCCTCCCCCATTCATACTCTGTCTCTCTCTGTCCCAAAAATAAATAAACGTTAAAAAAAATTAAAAAAAAAAAAAAAAAAGACAGTAATTCTGACTTCAGACTGCCCTCAGACTCAAGACCATAACACTGACTCCTGCCAGAATTCCTAGCCAGCCTGGTTTCAGACTTGCCAGCACCCCCCGCCCTGCATTAATGCACGTGTGTACATGTTTGTGTGCTGTGTCCCATTGGTTCTGTTTTCTCTGGAGAGGGCAAATAAGGATATCATGCTTTTTTCTCGTTCGGAAGTTTCAGACAGTGGAGATGCTCAATTCCTTCTCTTTCAGGAAGACTCCTCATCTCATATTTGCTCCATTCATTGTTTTAAACTGAGCTCATTATACTTTACATGTATGTCTACTACCATGATTTCCAACAACTGAGATTTTTCAGAAAGATTCCTTCCTCTAGCGTATTCATTAAGGTTCCCAGTTTGGGATCTATGCACCTTTGGTAAGAAGGCTTTGATCTCTCCACCCTAGTAATTAGAAAAATGTTTGTTAAGCTACAGCTTATACTGGAGCCCTGTTGAACACAACTTGAAGCTCCCATCAATCAGTATCCTATTGTGTGAGCTCGTTAACCAGTTGTTAATCCACCTAATTAACCAGTTGTTAATCCAGGATTATCATCCAGGCCACGCTTCTCTATCTTGCCCTCGAGAACATTATAAAAATTTCCACAGAATGCCCTGCAGAAATAGAATAGTCAATGTTCACAGAATTCTATCTTTCCATCTAACGACCCATGCAAAAATAGTTACTTTGACATGAATTATTGTCTATGGACTCATTCTAACTGGTCACCATTTTCTTTTGTGAAGAATTCTCAAGACAGTTCATTTAGAATTTTGCCAGAGTGTCATCGAAATACTAGCATAGTGAACTTAGATCTGAATTTTTGCTCAATTTTAGAAATACCATCTTCCTCAACAAGGAGTAATATTGTGTCCATGATTGCATCTCCAAAATTCTTTCATTACCTTAAGAAGTAATTCATCAAAAGAATAACTTCACTCATTTGAAGAAGCAAATGGCTTCTCACTGTCTTGAGCTTCAGTTCCCTGTTACTCATGTTACTTTCACTCTTTACAGTTTAAATGTGTTTCTCCTTGATAGAGAAGACAGAGATAAAACCGGGTTAAGTGAAAGGCGAATAACCAGGGGAAAAAAATACTGTAACAGATTAAAGAGCCAAGTGACTTTTATCTTTGTTCTATTAAAAAGCACATAAAATCTGATATTTGAGCCATCAAAACTCCAAAAGATAAATGAGCAAAGGACATAAACAGATAATTCATGAAAGAGGAAATACATCTGGATCACAAAACATGGAAAAGGTTGTACCTTCCTAGTATGGCAGTAAATACAAGAAAATATTTTTAAGCTTGGCCTATAAAATTAACAGTCTTTTAAAAATTTTTTGAGTTTATTTATTTTGAGTGTGTGTGCGCGCGCGCATGTGCAACAGAGGAGGGGCAGAGAGAGTGGGAGAGAGAGAATCGCAAGGAGGGTCCATATTGTCAGTGCAGAGCCCAGTGTGGGGCTCGATCCCATGAACTGTGAGATCATGACCTGAGCTGAAATCAAGAGTTGGACGCTTAACTGAATAAGCTACCCAGGTACCCCACCAGTCTTTTTAAAAAATACAACATTGGTAGTGAAAGTATCACCTATACCTTCACATCTACATATATTATGTGATTACATATATTGATAATGGAAATATAACACACTACTCTTTTGCAAAGCTATGTATCAATATTCACAACATCCCAAGGAAATATGCTGAAATGCAAGAAAATCTTTAGCTACAAAGATCTTATTGTGTATCTATTCACACTTAAGGATATATACTATACAAGCAGCAACAAGGAAATGAAATAAATTATGGCTCATCATAATAGGATACCGTGTAGCCATTAAAATTATCACTATGAATTTGTTGTAACAGAAATTCTTATAGTTTTTGGCTTAAAAAGAGAAAGTGTGTATATTCTACATAACAACTACATAATACAAGTCAGCAAAACTCTTCACTAAAAAAAATAAAGTCTAAGAAAATACATTAAAACTAATATGGTCATGACACACTACATGTGAAATTATAGACTGAATAATTTTTACAAGGGAAAAATATCAATAGGTTTTATTTTTGAAACTGAATTGAGACATTGTTTTCTTCAAAACCAACAGAACCTGAGCATATTTTTGCAATAGCCATTCAAGTAATCCAGAAAAAGAGCATCAGTGAAATCAAGCATGATCTGTCAGATCCAAGAAAAGCCTTTGGTTCATCACCACCCCCCAAAAAACACCTTCCCAATCATGCTCAGCTATTGGTTGTTTCTAGCCATACTTAAAAGCATTGTAACTAATCCACAAAAGGTTAACCCTCAAGAGTAAGTCCTGAACACAGAATCCACATGAGTGCCCTCAACACACACTTAACACTTTGCATTTCTTTTATGAAACCATGCTCTCAGAACTAATAACATCCTACACTTAGCAGGGTTAAGCAAAGCCATTCTGATTTGAGCCTTACCGTACCCCCAGTTATAAAATGACAGTTGTTGTTCAATATTTTGAAATGCATAGTATGAAGTGAAGAGAAAAACTTATACAGAAGGAGGAGAGAAACTAAAATTAAACTGATCTTAAACATGATCATAAACAGATTAAACATCCATCTGATGTTTTTGATAAACCCAAAATTGACAATGAGAAAAGCTTAAGGCCAGATGCTACACTTTTAGAAACAAAGGCAATTTTCCAGTTCCTATATGTAGAGTTAGGATAAGGAGTATATAAGGCAGATGTATGTGAGAAGATCAAGTTAATGAAGAAGGGATCTCCTAAGAATTGCCAGAGAGAAAACTCATCACAGTAATATGAGGTTCAAGGACAGAAGAGACTAGATTTGCATTGAACTGACCAATGGGCTAGAGACAAAAGAACTGACGAGCAGTGAGGTCAGGAGAATAAATGAAGGAGCAAAACATAGAGAAGATAAGGTGAAAGAGTCCAGGAAAGGAAGTCCATCAGACCAAGGATATAGGGGAAATTCCCTGTTATTCCTTAAAAGCTCCAAACTGGGCATGGGAGAAGTAACCAAAATCTATCATTCACATGTTCAAGAAAAACGATTTCACCTCTCAATAATGGAATGAGAAGTGACTCAACATATTGACATGTTTTTTGATAAGAGGAATAAAATACAAGATGGGCGTTAAGCCTGTGAATCATTTGAGCCAATGTCAGTACTTCTGGTGCCTTCTCTCTTCCAATGCTGCCTGATGCTCCATGATCCCTCTCCTATAGAACCCAGCCCCCAGGTTCCCTTCTGCTTCCCACTCTGGATAACAGTAACTTCTAACCAACTATTTTGCTAATGCCAGAGTTAATCTGCTGAAATAGAATTTCACTATTATAAAACTGCTCCTAATGCAGAGAAAGTCGGATAAATCAGTACCTATGAACACAATCACCAGATCAAAAGGCCCCAGAACCAACACATACTTCTATGAACGATCCAAACTTGGCTTCTAAGTCTATTTTGACTGTGTGACTTTTTCTATCACAAACATATAGGATTCTCAGGGTGTGAGGATTTTCTTCTCATGGTGTTTTTCATGGCCTTTAAATGTCTTTGTCCATGTTAGTGTATTAAAAAGAAATGTCAATGTTAGCCTCCACAATAATAGGGCAATGTAACATGTGCCTGTTGATGCAATGTAATGGGAAGTCATAATATTACCTATGAAGTCTTTTTGCCTTAAAACTGCTTACCTTGAAGTTAAGCATGGGAAAACAATCAGACAAATCAAAATTCAACCAACCAATTGAACCTGATTCTTCAAAAACTGTCAGTATTATAAAAGAACCTAAAACACCCAATGGAGGAACCATTCCAGATGGAAAGAAACCAAAAGGACATGACAACTAAAGACAAAGTGCACTTCTTACTCTGGTCATAGATTAGAAAAGAAAAAAGTTCTAGCTCTGCATCAGGCTCTGTGTTTGCAGCATGGTGCCTGCTTGGGATTTTCTCTCTCTCTCTCTCTCTCCCCCTCTCCCCCCCTCTCTGCCCCTCCCCCAGTTGCACACACATGCTCTCTCACTCTCAAAGTAAATAAACTTAAAAAAAAATGGGGGGTGTTTGGGTGGCTCAGTTGGTTAAGCATCCAACCTTGAGATCATTATCTCAGTTTTGTGAGTTCGAGCCCCATGTTGGGCTGTGCCCTGACTGGGTGGAGCCTCCTTAGGATTCTCCCTTTCCCTCTCTCACTTCCCCTCCCCTGCTCACGCACTGTCTCTGCCTCTTTCAAAATAAATAAACTTAAAAAATAATAAAAACCAAATATTGCAGGGAGAATATCTGAATATCAACAATAAATATGAATTTCAACAATCTTATCTAATAATACTGTATCAATGTTACACTGGAATAATTCATTGTGCTTATGTAAGAGAATGCCTTGGTTCTTAGAAGACACATCCTGAGCTATTTAAGAGTGATGTCTGCAACTTCCTTTTGAATAACTTAGATAAGGGGAAAAAGAAAGTGCAAAAAAGATATATATACACACACACACACACACACACACACACACACGCAAAGGAAGATGGAGACAGAAAGACCCAGGGAGAGAAACCAGTGTGTCAAAATGTTAACAAGTGATGAAGAGAATCCTGGGACATTGATAAGAGTATCATCAGAGTCATGATAGTATTTACCATTAAGTTTTCCTATAGAATTTTTTCCAAAATAAGGTTGGGACAATGACAGGCAAAACAAATACATAACTCTGGGATGTAACAGGAAAAGCTTAGAAGTCTGAAGATTGGGTTTTGCACATGGCCGGGACACATGGCTCTGACCCTGAGCAAGTAGGCTCAGCTCGTGGGGCTTTAGTTTCCTCATCTGTAAAGTGAGATGAACTGAAAGATCTCCAAAGGCCCTTCCCTGCGATATGAGTAAGCATTTGAGAATAAAAATAGTCACGTCTATGCATGTAAATGTATGTTGACATATGCCAATAGCATAATAAAATTGCTATAAATAAAATCTCTCTTCATAAAATTACTCCCTGGTAATTTCATAATTTATAAATTATTCCTCCTCAGCACCTTGGCTAATTGTGTGTGTTTAATGATATTAGCCTACTTGGCTCTAAAATGGTGTTTCTTGTTCCAAGAATCAGAACTCTTATTTACTTAAAAAAAAAAAAAAATCAACACAAAATAGCAAGCGAGAAAGAAAGGATGCAAGAGAGAAAGGAAAAATGGAGAAAATCTAAGAGGAAGGAAGGAAGGAAAGAAGGAAGGAAGGAAGGAAGGAAGGAAGGAGAAATGGGGTCGAAGAGAAGGGGAAAGCAAGAGGAAGTTAGGGAGGGGGAAGGAAGACTTACACCCTGAAGGAAGCATGCATTTCAATACCAGAGCTGGACTGGAAAATGAAAATTGAGGTGTCTACTTAGTGACCCAAAACCCCCAGGGGATTATTTTTAACTGTTGGAAATGGGACCTCAGCCACTTCATCAACCCTTAGCGTACATATACTATGCATATGTGTGAAGCTCTGTGGCATCCACTAGGAACCAGAGTAGCAAATGGAAGCAAGAATGAATAGTCCTGAGAAAGAAAGTAGATCAGCTGTTAAAAATTATATGTACAACTCTCCCCAAACTTTTCCTGACATACCATTTTCCAAGATTTAAAAAAGTTTTTAAGGCTCTAAAGGAGTAGACCCATTTGGCCAATACTCTTTATCTTAAAAACAAGAAGAAACTTCCAAATTAAAAGCCTAGATTTGAGATTTCTATTTAAGAAGGTGAGAGCAGCATGACTCTATGCTCAAAAAAGTTAAAGTTTAAAAAATCAATCTTACTTTTTACTATGCACTCTTGTATTTTCTGATTTTTTAAGGCAATATGCTTTATTGCTGCACATTCTGATTTTTTTTTTTTTACCATGGAAATAGGATTAGTTTTAAAAAATAAATTTAAGGGGCACCAGGGTGGCTCAGTCGGTCGAGCGTCGACTCTTGATTTCAGCTCAGGTCGTGATCCCAAGGCTGTGGGATCGAGCCCCATGTTGGACTCTGCACTGAGTGTGGAGCATGCTTAAGATTCTCTTTCTGCCTCTGACCCTCTCCCTTGCTCACACTGTCTCTTAAAAATAACATTAAAAATAATAAATAATAAATTTAAAATCTTAGGAGGAAAAGACTTCCATGAAAAATTGTATTATTATAACTGATGTGAAGAAATTCCCCAGAACTCTCAAAAACTGAGTTGATACATATATTCACATCTATAAAGTGATTCTGTAACTGGAAATGCTTTGAAACATGAAAAATTATGATAAATAATGTGAGATTGTAGTCATTCTTCCCGTTTTGGGGCTGATTCTCTGTTGACTTTTCACTATTCTTAGTGACTTGTGTCAATTTCCATAAACCCACTAAAGAACTGAAAAAAAAATTTTTTTTTGAATTCCAACATATGGATACTTGACCATATCATTAGCAAGAAGAGAAATGATTGGGTCACAATCTTACCCTCTTTATTCTGCTATTATCTTCATCTAGACAATGGGAGAGGGTGGAGCCTATGGAAAGACAGTTACCCACCCACATCAACAGCATGTCTTGGACAAAACTTCAAGTGCAGGATAGATGAGGACTTACTTTATCAAAATGCCCACTCAGGAGAGAATTGAGCACACTCACTGCTCAGAAGTTATATTTGTCAGGGCAGTTTTCTGCCTGAGCTTATACCTCTCCATTTGGGCCAACACGGAACCCAGAATCTTCCCTGGAGTAGTCAGACCAGGGACTCAACAGCACTGAGAGTTTTAATAAGACAACATAGCATGTTGAAATCCACACTCTGAAATAAGGCCCACATGCACACACTAACGTAAACCGATCATGGGAATTGTAAATTCAATGTCCGGTTCCTCCTCATCTAGCAAATAGTCCCTGCTTTTCTCCAATCCGAATTCTTCCAGATGTTGCTAATCCTCTCCCACTGGTCTCCACCTAGCTCCAGAACACCTTCAAGCTTGCTTGTCCCTGAGAGTGTCCCAAAAGCTCAGGCTTTCTAGCCACCAAAACTAAGCAGAATTTTATTTTATTTTAGATTTTATATGAGAGAGTGAGAGAGAGAGTGCATATGCATGAGCAGGGAAGGGGCACAGAGAAAGAGGGAGACGGAGAATCCCAAGCAGACTCTGCACTGTTGGCATAGAGCCCAACACAGAGTTCAATCCCACAACCCTGAGATTACGACCAGAACCGAAATCGAGAGTTGGACACTCAACCAACTAAGCCACCCAGGCGCCCCCGCAGTCATTTTAAATCCTCACTCTTCGTCAGTTGATTTCTTCGGGATGTTTTTGTCCCATCAACATGCTGCGCAAGGTGTGCAAAATGTTGACTGTTGCCTACTTGTTAGTGGGACTGACTGCTTGATGCTGCAGCTCTCACTCACTTGTTTGCACCTGCTACCCTGATGCACCCCTCCTGCACTGTGATCTGTATTCTGGGATGTCAACCAGAGGAGCATTTTATGCCCCTGTGGCTGGGAAACACAATTTCTTATTTGATCTTCACTGAAGAATATCTTGGCCATCCTTGGATAACATCCCCCTCAACAGTAGCAGTGGTCTGGGGATGTTACTTTCGAGCATCACCTAATATATGGGGGCACACTGACATGTGCCCCAGCCCAGGCTGCTGCATGAACCATTTTAAGGGGGGCATGCATTCTGATATTCACAGGTGCCCTGACTGCCATCTTATTTTCTGAGCACTCCTCCCCTCTCTACTAGCCTTCCTCCCATCAGCTCAGGTACTGGATATCTGGCCTGTCAATGGAGAGACACACAACTGTACAGCCATCTGAGATAGAACTAAAGCACTGATGTGACTTTAAGATCTGCAGAACACCCAGCCCAAGTTCTTCCTCACCCCTTAAAATGCTCCAGAAAACCCACTGCTCTGCCCCACAGGAAAAATACTGAGGGCATCTTATTGAAGTCAACATTCTCATATCACTTCTGTATAAAAAGCCAACATGTTACAGAACGTCTTCCCCCTACCACCCACCAACATGCTCTGGTTGGAGCTCAGAAGTAGAATTTAACCACAAAGTACGGGCACTGTTCAAGGAAGAAAGAACCTAGTGGCCCTTCCTAGGGTAAGCAGCCGCAACAGTGGAACCGGTTCAAGAGGCATGGCTCACATGGACGGGGAAGCAGTTACAGCTCAAGAGAGAAATACTTTCTACCAGAGAGGTGATACTAGCAGTTGAGAACTGCAAGAATTCACGTCAACAAAATATAGCAGTTTGGGGAAAACAATCAGCAGCTACCATCAGTTGCCAAACCAACAGACACACACTTCTGAAAAACTGCTCCATCTAGACAGCCAGAGCAGAAACCTGGTCAAAGCCAAGGGGAAGTATAAACAAGTCCAGGGCAGAGGCCATTGGCTAGACTGCAACAGGATTGTGCCGGCAGGGTTTTTACATGTTACAGTATGTCCTGAACTTTCTCCCCCCTTATATATGTAGTTTCCATAGGAAACTACAATGAAATAAGCCATCTATTTTCAATCAGTATTTTCGTAGGCTATATTAAATAATCAGTCATGCATACAGACAATAGCCAAGTCTCATTAGATGCTATGTTTCTCCTTTGATTTTTGCTGGCTTTCTGGCTTGACCGTGCTCACAAAACTAAGAAAAAGAGGTGGGGTGCCTGGGTGGTTCAGTTGGTTAAGCATCCAACTTTGGCTCAGGTCATGATCTCACCATCTGTGAGTTCAAGCCTCGCATCAGGCTCTGTACTGACAGCTCAGAGCCTGGAGCCTGCTTAGGATTCTGTGTCTCCTGCTCTCTCTGCCCCTCCCCAGCTGATACTCTGTCTCTTTCCAAAATAAACATTAAAAAATATTAAAAATAAAAAAAAAGAAGGAGAAAGAGGTAGAACTGCTGGAATTAGATGAGAACCTTTGCCCTTATTCCTACAGGTCTTCCTGTTAATTGTACTTTCCAGCTTAAAATAAGGTCTCCCATGAATATGCCCGTCACTATTTTAAAAATAATAATAGTTGGTCATTAAGGAGTAAAAAGCACAAAGCACGTATATTTATTTCTCTGCCTTTCCCCTCAACTCAATGGCTACGAAAGGGCAATGATAGTCCCATGGAAACAGGGGTTCTTTTAACCATACCAGAAAATGCATTTAAAAATCTAAACAGGCTCACTGCAGCCATATCTTTGTTTGGCAACCTGAGTATTCTCCTCACTTAGGCCTGTTCATTGCAACCCACACAGGATTACTCTGCAGCCAGGGATAATAGCTGATCCCATAATCTGGCACTAACACTTAGAAAGATTAATTACCCTATTAAAATCTTAGACATTACTACGAAAATCTTTGTATAAACCTTTTAACTCACAACAAATGCAGCCTCCTTGGTGTCTTCAGTTTGTTATACAATACAGGTCCTCACCTTCCTACACTTGTTCACTGTGGCTTCCAGCATCTTCAGGAACATCCAGATGCACACACACACAAAAGTGCACACACATCGGCAAACATGCACCGAGCAATAGAGTCGAAACTGCTTCCTGATACAAAGGCGTAAAGTGGGAGTGTGGTTGGAACAGATAAAGTACAAACTCCTCCCGTCTGTAAATTGGCTGCTCTGGAGATTAAGCGGCAGGGGAAAAAAAATACCGTGATTCAAAAGCTGCTGCTGTGTCAGAAACCAGAGATACCTAAGGAGATTCAAGTTGTAATCCCCACACAAATTATATGCCCGATATGTGAAATGATGAGGAGGGTTGAGTTCTTGACGCTTAGCATCAAAGTTTCCCTCGGGAACAAAACACCCAGGATCAGTCCTTAGGGATGCCTCTGTTTTTGTTTTTTTTATTTCCGTACTGTCAGCCTATCGTGGCTCCCTTTCCTCTCCAAGGCTGCTT
Organism: Panthera tigris; assembly: GCF_018350195.1. NCBI lineage: Eukaryota > Metazoa > Chordata > Mammalia > Carnivora > Felidae > Panthera > Panthera tigris. Next base: position 10,776,632 of record NC_056664.1, read on the forward strand.
CCTTCCCAGATTTCTTATCACATTTGCGAGAAGAACCCATTGGCTTCAAGACAGAAACACAATGAAATGGAACAGGAGGCAGAGGCCCAAGCAAACAGGTTACAAGTCATTTCCAGGCTGAACCAAAAAACCACCTCCAACCCTCTGCTCACTTCCGATATTTCACTGACAGTGTCACCAAAGAACACTCATTAAACTCATCAAATGTTATCCACAGAAAACAGTTCAAATACTGTTGATAGTAAGCTGGTTGGAGGCACGGTCTGTGGAGTCAAAATCCAGCTCCTGCGCAAAATGATTGCACGAGAGCCACGGGAGTCATCTGACCGGCCTCAGTCTCAAATGCCCCATCTGTAGCATGGGAACGATAGTGATACCAGATGCCGGAGGGCACTGGGGGAGGAAACGGGGAAGTTCACGGTGTGTCTGGCACAACCCCCAACACACAGTCAGTGCTTAGAAAACATGGGGCGCCTGGATGGCTCAGTCGGTTAAGCGTCCGACTTTGGCTCAGGTCACGATCTCGCAGTCCATGGGTTCAAGCCCTGCGTTGGGCTCTGTGTGGACAGCTCAGAGCCTGGGGCCTGCTTTGGATTCTGTCTCCCTCTCTCTCTGCCCCTCCCCCTACTTGCGCACGCGCTCTCTCTCAAAAATAAACATTTAAAAACTAAAAAAACAAAAACAAAAACAAAACCTGCTAGCTGTCCCTGTAGAGGGATTTCAAAATAGAGTGGGCTGCTATCCAAATGAGGAGGACTTTAGGACTAACCTGTCACTTGTCACTTTGAGCTAGTAAGTAGATCAGGTTCCCAAAGAGGTTTCTTGGCTTTTCCTAAGTTTTGACAGACTTAATGACAGGGACATACAAGAACACTAACACGTGGTGGAGAGAAGGGAATCGTTCACAAAGCCGGTAGAATTAGAAGACCCACTCACCTTACTTGGTCATACCCACCCCTCCCAATTCTGGTTGACTTTCTACTCCTCTGGCTATCATTTTTTGGACACAGTTTTACCTCCTATCTCAAAGAACCACAAAGCAAAAGAGACTTGCGCATTTTTTTTAACTTGCATGAGAGGCATAAACAATAACTTTCAGGAAAGCCCCAACCTCCTCCAGCAGCACCGGCCCAGAGAAAGGGTTCTTTGCTTTTCCAGGTCAGTACAGAGAAAGTCAGTTTTCACAGACTTTTCCAAGAAAATGTGGAGCCATAGATGGTATAAATAACACAAGCATGAGGATTTTCTTTGCAGTCAATGAAGTTATGGTTGGAACTTCAAAACAAAAAAAGAACATTTTGGGGGCACCTGGATGGCTCAGTTGGTTAAGCGACCGACTTCGGCTCAGGTCATGATCTTGCAGTTTGTGAGTTCGAGCCCCGCATCGGGCTCTGTGCTGACAGCTCAGAGCCTGGAGCCTCCTTCAGTTTCTATGTCTCCCCCTGTCTCTACCCCTCCCCTGCTCACACTCTGTGTCTGTCTCTCGATAATAAATTAATGTTAAAAAAAAATAGAAAAATAAAAGAACATTTTTGATCTCAGCAACAAAGTCCCTCCCCTCTCTGCTCTCACAAGGAGATGTCAAGACTTTGTTCTGGGGCATTTGGTTCTTGATGCACGTGGAAGTGTATGCACAAAACATTTCTCTCCAGGCCAGGAGAGAACTGAAATTAGTGCTGTATCCTGTTGAGAGTAAGCAGATTCAGTTGATTTTTCACATATGTAGCAATCTTGCTCTTTAGACACTGGAAGAAAATTTCCAAGTGATTAAAATAAGATCCAGCAAGGACAGAAGTCTGGATGTTCAAAATTCTTCTTTCCTGACCTTGTCAAAACAGTGCCTTTCTCCTGTTCTATAGTCCTTAATTTCTCAGGTGCTGCCTACCCATCTCAGATAAACACAAACTGTCAATGCAAACATTACAGAAACAGAAATGGGTGCTCCAGAGTTGTCTAATACTAGAGTAAAAATGAAATCCCAGCAACACTGGGGGAGAGGGGAACTTGGCACCAAAGCCCCCAAAATGGGCATGATTCTCTTAAAGATGTCCATTTCAGCACTTCTCTGAAATAGATTCACATGAATAGGCTTGAATTCTACACTTTAAAAATAAAGAACACCTGGTCTCAAATCCAGACTTCTCAGGGTGGTCAGCTTCTGATGAGAAATATCTGGTCAAAACATTTACAGGGGCTCCCTGGTGACTCCGTGAGTTAAGCTGTTCTCAGCTCAGTCTTGATCTCAGGGTTGTGAGTTCGAGCCCCACATTGGGTCCTCACTGGGCACGGAGCCTACTTAAAAACCAAAGAAAACATCTATAGACAGAACACATAGAAACTAGAAAAGGTTGTTGGCTTCTGAGTACTCCCTGTGCAGATCAGAAACCAGCCCTGTTCTTGGGAAGTCTTCCAGTGGAAATACCTCAAATACCTATCATTAACAAAAATTTTAAAAACAAGCTGACTTACATGAAGAAAAAAATCTATCATTAGTGTACTCCAACAATCTTCAGGGTTACAAGGACAAAAGGCCTGCACGCTGCCTATGGCAGCCTTCTGAAGAACTGAGAAAGATAAGCAGAAAACAATGTGTCTGGCACAAAGCAGGTATATCCACAAATGGGTTATGGGCGTATACAGGAAGAACTCCAACGTCAGGATAGTCTTGGAGAGCAAGCAGCCGGGATAGGGCAGGGAAGGCCAGTCTGGTGCCCAAAGTCTGCTTCTCCGTCAGTCTATGTATTTCCACCTTGGGCTATATCCAGTCTGGATGCTCAGCTAGTTGGAAACAGGTAAGAGAGCAGTGGGCTCCGTGTTCCCCAATTGATGCTAGTCCTCTGCATGGGTTTCCCAGGTGCAAGTGCTGAGCCCACCTGGGCCCTAGAGGGCTTCCTCTGGAGGCTGGACTACGGTATTGGAAGACAGTCTATAGAGCCAGAAAGGTCTAAATTCAAACTCCTGGGCCATCTCTTCCTTGCTGTTGACCTCAAATGAGTTATTTAATCTCCCTCAGCCTCAAGTCTTTAACTATTAAATAAACAAAATGCTTATTCCAAGGGCTATTACAGACCAGATCAGTTAACTTTTACAACTGTTAACGTGCCTAACAAATGAGGGGGTTCTAAGTAAATATTAGCTCCTTTCCTTTTATATTCCTCATCCCTGATCTCCTGCTATCACAGTTTCGTGGATCTAGGCAGCAGGAGGACAGGTTTGGGTTTGAGCAGAGGCAGAGCTCCACCCTGCTAAGTCCCACACAAGTTCAGAACCACTGACTTGCCTTGCTAGCCCATGGCCCCAGCACCACCACCATCACCTTCATTGTTATCCAGTTGGTGATCTGGCCCAGGCTCCTCATAGCCCATGGGTACCAAAGTAATTCATCAACCACTTCATTATGGCTCACCACTGTCCTGTCACTTGGACCATGAGATAAGATAGAGTGGCAAGAGATCATCCTGTAAAAGAATCTCCATCTAGCCCGAACTCTTCCCTCCTCAAAAGGACAAGCACAGCAAACACAACTATGGTTCAAAACTAGGATTACCAGGAGATGGCATGCTTAGGAGACAGCAATGACAGACCTTTGTCATCATAAGCCTTTATTGTGACATCATCTCATTTTTTCATTCTGGCTTGGAAAAACTGAGCCCACACTCTATGAATCCAGAAATTCCCAGCAACAACTGACCCTGAACTCAGACCCTGTGATGACGTTACATGAATTATTTTTTCCATCACATAACAACTCAGAGTCAGGAACTATCATCAAAAGATAAAAGGGAAGCCCTAGGCAGCTAATTCACTTACCCAAGTTAAAAGAAGTGGCCACATGGACATCTTTAAGGGGGCAGCGTTCATTTTGAGAACTTCGGTACTGAGTTCCCTCCTTCCTGTGGTGTCACTAGGATTTCACTTTTACACCGGTATTGGACAACTCTGGAACAATTCTATCTGCCCCCATGATGTCTGCACGAACAGTTTGTTTCTCTGAGACTGGTACCCACACAGCCAGAGAGTGGTAGCGTAGATATCTGAACCACAGCATCTTGACAAGAGCTTAACCAGCATGCTTCACCAGACTCCTTTTGATAATCTTAGGTCTTTGAACTCAGATTCATCTTTCCAACAAATATTTATTGATCATACGTTATGTGCCAGTCACTGCCTTAGCACTGGCAATAACACAGAGAGAACTCTGCTTTCATTAAGATTACTTTCTATTTGGATAACGAGAAGATAAAAAGACAAGCATACATATAGTAAAGACCAGGTAGTGACAAATGCTGTGAAGAAAAATACAGTAGAGCAAGGGGCTATAAAGTGCTAGATATCTAGGGAGGGCAGCTGATCACTTCTTTCAATCCCATGTCTTTAGGTAGGACGTGCATTATTATCCCCACCCAGTACATCGGATAATGAGTTGAAAAGTTAAGTGACTTGCCAAACATCCCAGAGCTTGCAAGAAATGAAGTATAAAAAGTCAAGTTTGCTACATCCTACTGCATCTTTAGTTGCCATATTTGGTCTAATACTTCCACCTGAAATTATCCTTCCATATGTGAATTTTTAAGCACAGATGATCTCTTTGTACTCATTTTTCCTTGTTGGTCCCCATAAAATGAGATCATCTAACAAAAACAGAGTGGAAAAGGAAAAAGGTATCTAAAAAAAGAAAGTCCTCTGAACTCACAAGCAACTCAACTGTCCAAAATGAGCTCTCCCACCCTCCCTTTTCAATACCCTGATTAACTGATGGCCTGTGCTCCATTATAATACTCATGGATTTGGCTCACCCAAGTAGAAATATCCCGGATCCAATGCTTTAATTCCTAAGGGAAAATAAGAGTCCCCCCACCCCAAATCATCACTAACAGCATGGACATAATTTCCAATCCTGCTCTTTTATTTGGTCAATAAACAAATAAGATTTTAGTGATAGATTGCTCTATCCTGGGCTGTTAGACCATGGGCATCCTAACAGGCTGACTTTGCAATTATGGGGTTTTGACATGAAAAATATTAATCCGTTTAAACCCTCGGAAGACTTTTTGGAAAACGTGACCGAGTAGGGAAAGATAAGCCCCATTCTTGTAACTGATTAAATGTCTTTATGGTTATTTTCTTCCCGTGCCCATTTTTTTTTTTTTTAATGTTGGCAGGAGAACAGATCATTGACAGCTGCAAATTTCAAGTACAAATTGTATTACTCTAAACAAGCAGGGAAAGACTAAACCTGTAAGCTGATAAAAATCCAAACTTTGGACTGAGCTTTTCCTGGGCTGGGCATTTGGTTAGCCAAAAATTCAATCCATCAGTCTGCAAGTGTTAACTATTAAATATCTGCCTCTGAAAACACGTACACATAACACAGGCATCAACTGGGGTGCCCCTGCCTCTGATTCAGCTCTGTGCAGCCCGGAGTGCCTCTATATTTAGGGGGATTCTTGGGAGACATATATTTTACCTTGACAACTTTAGTTCTAGTTCTCTACTGAAATTCCAATAATGTACCTTTTTTCTCTTCTTGTGATCATCCCCTTCTCTCTTCTTTATGGCAACTCATTCATGGAGAACAGACCTATCTTGATTTTCCAAAAAGACTACTGATACATGGCCAGAGGATATAGCCAACTCTACTGAAAATTCAAGGTGATGTTGACTGAGGAGGTGGGATGGTTATTTACAATGCAGCCCAGATAACAGGAGAGCGACTTCTGTTCTTTGTAAAAGTTCTATAGCTATCTCCACCATCACCCTACCAGCAGCACGGAATTTTCCCTGCCTTCTATTAAGACTCTTTCTATTGCTAACCGCACCCCCCCCTGCACCACACACACACACACACACACACACACACACACACACACACACACACACACACACTTAACTGCCTCTTCCTCTCTCCTCCCCTTGCCCCTATACTCCAAATGCCCTATTCAGTTTTCATTCAATCATTCAGCGAAGACTTCTCGCACTCACACCATCTCGGCCGTGACGGTATGCTTTGCCCAACTAAAATGGTCAACCCAGATACAAAGCCAAGCAATGGAACCTTCCCATAAAATAAATTCTGTGGTCAGCTCTTTAAGATTTTTTTTCTTCTCCTCTACACATATAACCTGGGCCATATTATCTATCTTCTAAGAATGAGCATTACCTTCCTTTCCACCTACTTTACACATGCAGTCATAGCCTGTGATAATTCCGGTGACTCTTCCTTACCCCCCAGCGTAGTCCCCAATGCTAATTAATGTTGCCACCTCATCAGCTGTGGTGTTTACATCTCAGTAAGAAAATGCTACCAAGATGAACTGAAGGAAGGCTCATAAACCTCATTAGTTCAGCTGTATGTCCCCATTCGGCAGGACTCCAATTCACAGCGGATTATGTGCCTGCAAAAGACACTGGAAGTCAACATATTTTAAGACAGATATTCTTTATCTTTAGAAACTATTCCAGCAATGCCTGGGTGGCTCAGTCAGTTAAACATCTTGACTCTTGATTTCGGCTAGGGTCATGATCTCACAGTCATGAGATGCAGCCCCACATCGGGCTCTGTGCTGAGCATGGAACCTGCTTGAGATTCTGTCCCTCCCTCTCTCTCTCTCTCTGCCCCTCGCTCACTTGTGCACGTGCTCTCTAAAAAAAAAATGTTTTTAATGAACTATTCCATAATAGTGGTATACTTCTGATACGGAGTGTGATTCCCAAATTCTGTCCACCTGTAATCAGTCAACCTTTTAATCAGGTGTAAAGGTGACACATACCCAGTATTATCTAAACATAAATTATCATTTTATGACCATCTTTTCTTTGTAGAAAAATTACATGCAAACTCACCACCAACAGATAACCACTGATTACGTTTTGTTGTGTTTCTTATTTTCTCATGTTTTTACAGATGTGAGTTACCACAAAGTTTTGTGTTCTCATCTTGCACTTACTACATATTGAGTTTTCCCTTTCATAAAAATAATTACTGCCTATGTATTAATCCACTTATATACACACACTAATTTACATAACTTCACCTATTATTCAGCACTTAGATTTTATAAATAGGAAAATAACACCATATTAAATCAACTATTCGATCAACTCTGATTAAAATCTATGCACACAAAATGTGTGTACAAAACCAGAGTACAGAAGATAATCACTGGATTTCCAATTTTTTTATTACAGTAAAATAGGCATAAAATTTACCATCTTAACCTTTTTTAAGTGTACATTCTGGTGGTATTAAATACACTCAATGTTGTGCGACTGTCACCACCATCCATCTCCATAACTCTTTTCATCTTGTAAAACTGAAACTCTATACCCGTTAAATAATAACTTCCCTTTTATCCCTCCCACCTCCTCCCCTGGCAACTAATCTTCTAATTTTGACTACTCTAAATACCTTATATAAGTGGAATCATACATTTGTCTTCTAGTGACTGGCTTATTTCACTTAACATAATGTCCTCAAGGTTTACCTATGCTGTAGTATATGTCAGAATTCCCTTCGTTTTTAAGGCTGAACAATACCCCACTGTATATACTACATCTTGCTTATCAATCCTTCTGTCTGCTGATGGCCTCTGGGCTGCTTCCATGTTTTAGTTATTATGAAGACCACTGCTATTAACACGGGCATACAAATATCTCTTCAATGCCCTGCTTTCAATTTTGGTGGGGGGTATATACCCAGAAATGGAATTGCTGGATTATATGATAATCCTATTTTTAATTTTTTGAGAAGCCATCATCCTATTTTCCACAGCAGCTGCACCATTGTACATTCCCACCAACACTGCTCAACGGTTCCAATTTCTCTACATCCCAGCCACTGCTTATTTTCTGTTTTGTTGTCGTTGTTAGTAGCCAACCTAATGGCTGAGGGGAAGTATCTCATCATCTCATTGTAGTTTTAGTTTGCATTTCCCTAATGATTAGTGAAGAGGAGAATCTTTTCATGTGCTTATTGACCATTTGTATAATTTCTTGGAGAAATGTCTGTTCAAGTTCTCTGCCCATTTTTGGATTGGGTTGTTTGTTTTTGTTAAGTTTTAGGAATTCTCTATATATTCTGGACATTAATCCCTTAATCAGTTATAGGATTTGCAAATATTTTCTCCCATTCTATGGATTGCCTTCTTTATTGTTGACACTATTTTGATGCATAAATTTGTCTTAATTCCCAAAAGGACCAATTTATCTGTTTTTTGTTCCCTAAGCCTTCAGTGTCATCTCCAAGAAATCACTGCCAAATGCAGTATTATCAGCATTTATTCTGTCTTTTCGTCTAAGAGTTGTATAGTTTTAGATATTACATTTTGGTCTTTGATTCATTTTGAGTTAATTTTTTTTATATTGGTGTTAAGGGTCTAATTTCATTCTTTACCATCAATCACATAACTCTTCATGTAATTTATTAAGCCTAGATGGGAAACAGTTTTGAAGTTACAGAGAACTGAGCCAGCCAGGAAATGAAACTGGAAAACAGGGAGACATCCACCTCTACCCTCAACCCCATCCCCACTACCCCATACTGAAACCATACAGTGCAAAGGTGAGACTGGGGAGATTCTAAGACCCAGAGGAAGAAAGACAGCATACTTTCCAGGGGTTTGTGGCAATAGCAGATTGTCCAGGCAGTATAGTGTCTGCCCAACCTCCTCAAGTGCCAGAAATTATTCCATGTGTGAATATATAGTAACTGATTCATTATGCTAGCCATATATGATGTCATTTACTCCACTAATTAATCTTTGCCTCCAAACACATGATTCTCATTATGTTCCCAAAACTATATTCATTAGAATACCAACACCTATTGTATTCTTGTCTGAGATTTTCTGTTTGGATTATCATCTAAGGGAAAACCAACTACCTCACAGCTTCACGTGTCCCAGTGGGTCTATCATAGCACCATTCTGATGACTCTGGGACCTTGAAAGTTGGGACACAGAGGGAATGTTATAGTATCTTAAAATGGTAGTTCTACCCTTTTCCAAATCCCAATTCCACCTCCTTGTCAAAATCCTTAATTTTCTCTTGAGGATACTGGGAATGTCAAAGACCAGGACCCACTACAACTCTCTTGGAATGGGGGATACAAGACTCAAGTCCCATTTTCTCTCAAAGGATCAGCTAAGAGTTTGTGGAGAAATCATGATCTCTCATGACAACACATAAGAAACACTTTTCAGGGAAAATGGTTATTAGAATCACATTCAGTCTCATAAACCAAGTGTGATTTGGAGAAAATCAAGAGAAGAGCCCAGGAAACAAAAGTTTGTGTCCCAACAGCCAGGTTTCTTTTGCAGTGGCTCTTTATATAAAGAACGAGGATGTGAGGACCTCAGCCTTCCCACTTCACCATTCTGAACATTGTCCTGCCATCTTATGAAGCAACTGAAAAGGAGCCATTCACAGAGGAATCCTGACAAGACTAAGGGAAGAGTGACCAATCTTATACAAAGCAACCCAAAGGTACAACATAACAGGGAATGCTATAATTGTATAACGCTCTGGAGCCATAGGCCAATGAAACTAATGCTGTGCCAAATAAAAGGGAGTAACAAAGTAGATAAAATGCTATTAAATTCTGGGACTCCCCAAGCTTTCCCTTCCAGTAAGCCACTCCAAGTGCCAACATGTCAAGTTGGCTTTCCAGGAGTTAGTACCATCTTGTAACCAGTCACCTGTCTCCCAAGGGGAATAAAATCAGCCAACAAATCCCTTATGCCTTTTCTTCTTCCAGAAGTTTCCTTGGTGTCAAGAATCCAGAAAACACTACAAGAGACTTGCAGAGGATACCAGCACCTCATCAGAAGTCCCTGTAAATGACCAGTCTTGGTATTTTTCTAAGATCCAGGAAACAAATGGGCAAATCAAAGTAGGACGTACATCCTTCTCTATAACTGCCTCCCTCATGCCCATGTCTCCTGGTTCTCATACCGCTAGTTTATTTCTGGATTTCCCTGCAAGCAAACTGAAATCCCCATCTGATTCTCATGCATTAGTGGAAAGTCAGCCTCAATGGTACACTGTTTGTAACCAACCAAGAGACGATTCACCCCTACACCTGGGAATTTATCCAAGTTGGGAATCTCTCACATGGAGCATAATGGCAGAGCAAGTGGTAAATAGCTTTATTTTTCTTTGATTACTCAAATCAAAGAGATAATCTTACAAATATCCCTAAATAATAAATATCATAGTCCTTTTCTTTGATTTGGGGATAACTCCACAGAAGTCTCTTGCTTCATTGTTTTTTAATCTAGGTTCATTTCCCAGCCTGACTCTCTGTGAACATTCTACCATATTCTGAATTCCTCCTTGGGACTCCTGTAAAGAGAAGGTTCCTAAAGGCATAGTAGGCAGCCAAAGGGTCCAAAGCAGGGCCTGCAGGCCAGGGCTGGTGCATCTTCTAGAGAGGAGGCAGAAAGGGGCTGGCCCCTTGTCTTGGTTGCAGCCGGTTTCACCTTAGCAGGCAGCTGGCAACAGCTTCCTGTTTGCAGCCCGGGCAAAACAAAACAAAACGATTCCAATATCATCTCCAGCATCAACCAGTTCTATCTCCCCCTCCTTCCGGCCCACGCTGCTCCTGTCACTGTGATTATGGAGGCAGCATTTGGGCAATAATTAGGATCCTCCTGGGCCAGCCAGTCTCAATGAGAGCAGGATGCCAGCTTCTCCATCACCAGAAACATCATCTCAGCATTCCTCCTCGGCACTCTTCTGCCTCCCAGATCCTATCCCATGCCCCTGGCCACAGGAATCACTAAGCCAGGCTGAGACCAAGTGGACAACTTCTCTTCTATCCTAAAGTCAAGGTTATTTATTTTCCTGGCTCACTGGGAGCAGCCCCAGCTCAAGACCAGGTGGAAAGGTGCTGTGTGGTTGGTCATTGTCAGCATCCCTGCCGTCAAGGGGGGGTTTCGGGATCATCTCTGCAGTGTTTGCTCTAATTCTCCACCTCTTGTTTTATTGGTTGCACAGCATCATAGGCTCTTCTGGGCCACCGGACATCTTCAATGCCCACGTTTCTCCCAACAGTGATCCTGGAGTCTTTTCAACTCCAGGACCTCTGAAATTCAGGATGTGGGAAAGATCACCTCTTGATGGCACTCTCCATGGGCAGCCTTCTGTGGGATAGCACCCTCTGGGGATGCTTATAGTTGCTTTTCCTCTGATTTCCAATTCCCCGCTCTTCTCCTGCTAGGACCTTGAACTCACAATAGACTGAGATGGTGAAAATGCTCCCATATCGGTCTCTTGATGAAAAGAGGGGCACTCACTTGGCACTGTGGGACATCACCCCTCTTGGTATTCTGATTCCAAGAGCCCAAAAACAAATGCAGTGATAAAATCTAAGAGAAACCAGGAGAAACCCCTCTGCCTGGAAGCCCTTGCTGATCTAACTGCACTGCTCAAGACCCCAGAAATCAGTTTTCCAACCCCCTCTTCCCCTCCCACTGCCCAACTTCCATTTTCTCCTTTCTTCTGTAGTCACACTTATCAGAATGTAATGTTTCTCTGTTACTAAGGACAATGGGTATTTTTAAACCCCATTCCCCTCCCTATGACTCAAAATAAGTACAATGTGAAAAACTGCTTCGCTGCTCCTGGAGCCAACCCACTCAACCCAGTGGCTACCGGACTCCAGGAAGGAAGTCAGACTTGATAGAGGATGGACAGCAATGCCAGTGAGGTCTGTGTGACCCGCCAGTACTGGGCAGAGTGGCGGGTGGAGCAAGGGATTTGCAAAGGCCCCCAGCCTTTCCTCCAGATTATGAAATGCCTAAAGCACTACTTTAATCCCTGATAGATGCAGAGGAGTCTTGAAGAAGCAGAAACAGGAAGAGACCATAAAGGGCTTGATTGTATTCAAGAAACGGCCATTCTAATAGCTCTCTGCCTGCAGGCTCTGTCTTCCTGTCCTAGTCTGAGGGGGGGGGGGGGGGGGGGGGGGGGGCGGGCGGTGGGAAATGACCAGTCGTCTCCAATGTGCTGAGTGAGCAGCCCACAGGCACCCACAAATCAGAACAGACTAGTCCTGGGATGCCAGCAGAGCAGACAAAGGGTCGCCCAGCCAGAAGATGTCATAGGCAGCACCTGGCTCTGAGACTAAGCTAATTGGCAGGTGGCTAACCTGCAGTATTCGTGGTAAAGCCTGGGAAGTTACCACATCCAGACAAGAGAGAGGTGGCCAGTTACTATGTCACTACATGATCAATCAGCCAGAGTGAAGGCATGCATGTGACCTGTCCTTGGATCCAGGAGGCTGAAGAAACAGCTCGGACTCATACAAGAGAAACTCTGTCCCAGTCTACAGCGATGTCCTATATACATCCGCATGGCTAAGAGAGGGAATGGAATAGGAGTTGCAGAAGGCATTTTTATAGCAAGGATAGCACAACCCTTACACAAGTAATAGGACACTGGACAAATGCTGATCCCTATAGCTTTCTGTAAAATAGAAGCATTAAATAACTCAGGCATAAACACACACACACACACACACACACACACACACACACGAAAACAAAGTGTAAAGACTCCGGTTACAACGAAGATTCATCTCACAGCATCCATGGCTTGAAAACTGTATTGATTCCTAAGTGGGAGTATTCTGCCCAGGACACCTATAATAATTCTACTGAAATTAATTCATAAACCAAAGAGACTTTGCTACTACTTTTTTGAGGACTTTCTTAAATAATTAGCATCACGATTTTCTTTCGTGCCCGATTATGAAATAACCCTTCACTGCCACCACCCGCACCACCGTGACCACATGCCCCAGTGCATTACATTTGCCTAATCTTAACGCGTAGGTACACAGACTGGCTGAGTCCGTGGAGCTACAGTTGCACACGGACACCCCAAAAAGGCCACTGCCTTTTTCAGTTGACACATATCCTGGTCTTACAAAATGGATCCTAAACAGAACCGGTCTCTTTGGAGTCAGCCTGAAACAACAACAAAGAAACTGACATTGGCAGTGACTTTTCACGCGGAGAATAGGTAAGAAGGAGGCATGTGCTATTCCCTTCCCTACCTTTTATCCCTCCCTCCTTTGTTCCTTCTCTTTCTAGCTTGCTCCTTCTACAGCACTAGGTTAATAGATGATTATTTTCATGAAAGCAAACCTGCTCAAAGCTTCAAAAATCTTGCAAGAAACGGTTGTGATTCAATCTTTCAAACTTCACCGTGTTAATAATCCCTTTAGACTCATAAAGAGCTTATTGGAACCAGCATTGGAATTAATTGAATTTGTAGTCTCACCAAACAGAAACGGCAACTCTATTATTAGCATTAAGATAATTATGGTAGGTTTGGATATTTTCACATTTTTTTATGTTAAAGGGACGGTACCAAATTCAACACAAAGCAGCCTCAACCCTACCTTTACGTCCTCAAGTCATAGTTCTGTGACTCCATCAAAAGCAGGATATAAACCCTGTTTTTATTAAATATCCTTAACTTTAATATCCATAACTATCCATAACTTTTACTTAATATCCATAACTTACTAATGGGTCTAAATCAGTAATAACAAAGTCTCATTCCATAGTTTATTTTTAGGCATTTTTGTTTCCTTTAGAATTATGTTCTTTAAGACTCTTAAATACTGAGAACTGAGGGTTGATTGGGGTAGGGCGGAGAGGGGAAAGTGGGTGACGGGCATCGAGGAGGGCACCTGTTGGGATGAGCACTGAGTGTTCTATGGAAACCAATTTGACAATAAATCATATTTAATATAAGAAAAAAAGAATTATACTCTTTATAAAAGGACTGCTTTTTGTGTCCCAGTCCATTTTTTATTTAGGAACATTTTCCAACTGAGCTTCCTTTCCAGACTCTAAGTTTTTACACAGTTTGGCTTCAGGATCAGGTAGAGATCAATTTATAAATGCTAGGGACAGCTTGCCCTGACATGTCTCCTACAAGTCGTAACAGAATGGACTCCGAGCCAAGAGACCAAAGTTCTGGTCCTGGCTTACCAACCACCACCTGTGTGATTGCCTAGCATCAGTCCCCCCCCCCACACCCCGCATTAGGAAAAAAAGGCTACAACAAAAAAGGATGGTTTTTAATATCACTGTCCTCTCTAAGCGTTTTCTGCTTCCACTTATGATTCTAATTACACGAGGTTATAAAAGACCTCTAAACACCTCTCACACTGGTGAATCATAAATACTTCTTTTTAATTGATTGTATTCCTTGTTATTGCTTTACGGGGATGAGAAAGACTTTTCCACAATTGCTTGGCATATAGGGTAATGTCTTTTGGTCAAGTTTTTGCCTTAGGATGTGTGTGTGTGTGCATGTGTATGCACACCCACCTAGGATGGGTACATATTTGTACATATGTTGGGAAAGGTGATTACAGTAAGGAGAAAATGAGTGCTATTTCAGAGCATTTTGTTTAAGCACCCCAGCCCCGAATTTCAACAGATTAAAAATATTATTGAGGAGATCCAGTTATATGCCTTGAGAATCAAAATTTAAAAAGTCATTCTCTATGGTGCTCTCTGATGGCAAATAATCATATACACAAGCCAGTCTTATCCTTCATTCCAATCAGGGACTCTTCAGAGAGCTTTTGTTAAGGGATCAGTCATAGCAGTAGGTGTTGTATCCAAGTCCTACTTCTTTACCCTTGAGACGTTAATACTCTAGCTGAGGAGCCACAGAATCATAGAATTTTAGGGTCGGGAGAGTTACCAAAGTTTTTCCAGTCCAACCTCTATCCCATGAAACTGTTGTAAAGATTTCAATTCCTTAACTCCAAAGAGATAATCTTGCAGAAGAGCCCAGCATACCGCACAAGGCGGGTAAGATTCAAAATATGCCCACGTATTTCTTCATTCCATCATTCAACCGTCTCTGTTGTGCTTAATGAGATTTGTAAAACACAAGAAAATAATATCCACACCACAACCCCAATGAACATAAAAGATGAAGCTGATACGCCTGATGAAACACATTCCTCTACATTTCCCCTCCCTCAAGAAGTCAAAGAAAATCAGTTTCTATGATAGATTGATTTGTGATGAAAGCCAAGGTAAGTGTGGATTGGAGAATCCAGCACCTTGGCTGAGTAATTCCACGTAGTTGCCCTCCCTCTGGTGGTCAAAGTCGAGATGGCAGCTATTTCAGTGTTAAGAGTCAGGGATGGAGGAAGGAATAGGGGTTACCCAGCCCCCAAAGTTTTGACTGTTTCAGAACCTCAGTGCTAAGTTACAGAGCAAGTTGCCTTACAAAGACTTCTTAATTAGAACATCTTGCTTGTTTATAATGATCACGGCACTTACAAAAGACCATATGTCTTTGAGATGCTGCTTGGCAAGACTTTTCCAATGTTTACCAAATCTATTTTGTATCCCATGCTAATAATAGTCCAGTGGGTCTCCAGGCAGAGAAATGGAGACTGAGGACTTCTTGTTTCTCCTATTACTCAGTATTCTGCCTTCAGAATGTGAAAGACCTCTTAGTTCCTATGAAAAAGGCTAAAACAGAGCTCAAAGTTTCCCAAACGCTGTTATTTTGGGAAAGGTTTATTTCAAGGGCTAAATTGTAATCTTTTGACAAATCAACATTGAGCAATGCTCTGTGGCTTTGTTAGACACACATGTTCAACTATTCCTTTTAAAAGACACTTTCAAATGGGTGGCAAACCATTTTCCTATGCTCTCCCTAATGTAATTCTACCCCTAGAGCCCCTGCCTGTAATTCCAGAGGGTGGAACTGATGCCCAGTGTTAGTAATCACTGGTTCAAAGTCACACAGCTAGACTAGCCCCGCTGTAACACTCTGGCCACGTCATGTGATTAAAAATGGAGAGTGGCTGCAGCTACATGATCACCCATGTGACAACAGCAACAACAAACAGTTAAGCAATCAATTTGTTTTACTTTGTTGACATCGCAACAAATAACATGCTCAGTTTGTTTTTTCACTCCTTAGGGTCCGATCTTGGTCATCCAGAATACTAGGCTCCTGTTATTCAAATATTCAAAGTTATATGGCAACGTATACAGGGATCTGGGGGTCAACTGGCCTGGTTCAGCACTGTGTGGCATCCAAGAGCCGCTGAATTCACGTGTGTCCTTGAAAGCTCATCAAACATTCATAGCGTGAAGAATTCATGTGTGATACTACAGTTTTCTTCCTTTGGTTAAGCCATAGTCAACATATAATGAAGTGTTAAGAATCTGTGATAACACTATAGCTCTGGGGGCATAATTCTTCACGGTCACATATTTTATGTACTTGGAATGACTATCACCAGGGTCTTCTTCTTACTGGAGAAATGGTGGCAATGTAGCAACCATTTGTAAAGAGCTTTGCAATAGCTCCTAGAGATGAAAAGTAGTCAATGAAAATAACTGGTACGTAAGACTAGTTAACATGTGCCAGCCAGTGCTCCAAATGCCCCGTCTCCAAAAACTCCTGTATTGCACACAGCCCTATACTGTAACACCACTGATATCTCCATTCAACAGAAATCTGCACTTTTATCAAGGTATCTGTTTTTTAAGCACATTGTCTAACTGTGACAATATTCTTGTGAGACTACTACTTTGTTTTGTATTTCCTTTCTAATACCAGCATTATATTCCTTTAAGACACGGTACAGTGTCAATTTTCTTAAATATCTCTTGATGCCTTAAGGGCAGGGTCCGTGCTTTAGGTCTCTGGATTTTCTTTTTCACAAATAACTTTGTTATGTGCAGTGGGCAGCTTTTCTGAATAGAATTTCTTCACATCTAAATTTACTACTGCCGCTTTAGTAATATGTTAGACGGGATTGTGACATAAAGATCCCTTCTTTCCCAAAGAGGAAAGCAGAATTTCATTGGAAATTTGTGAAACTACAATTAAATTTAACTCCAAGGCTGTAGAACTATTTCCGTCAGCTATAAAATTACTTTGGAATTAGTAAGCACTGAGGGCAAAGCAATTGGACAAAGTCCTTCTCTGATGTGAAAATGTGTTCTCCAGAGACCAAAGGGGAAAAAAGCTACAATATATATGCAGGGGCCAGAAAATTTAACATGAGTGAACAGTGGTGGTTAAGTCAGCACCTGAGGGACTGAGCTCTAACTCTAGGAAATTTGAACTGAAGCCAAACATAGAGGGGTGATCTAGGTCTCAAGTTTCAGAGAACACCAAGGCAATCCTTCCAAGATACAAAATACTTTGCATAAAATAGGCCACACACGCTAGGAGCTTGTTACTTTTGAACCAGTTTTACCAAAACATCAACTCCGATTTCTCCCCAAGCACAAACATGCACCTACAAATACACCTGTGTGTCTTTCTACTTAGGATCTGGGTAGTTTACAGATCCTATCTTGGGAAGACCTGGAGATTATCCTGCATTAGAAGTTGGCTGTGTCAATGTAACTTCAAGATCCAACTGAAAAATTAGAAAAAAAATTTAGTCTACCAAAGAGATCACTTTACTCCAAGGTGTAATGATGTCTTCCTTTAATAAACCATTTTGAGAAACTTCTCTAAAGAGGGCTCTTGGTTGGAAACCATCAAGGAAGCCAAGCACAGCCTCCAAAAAAGCTTAAAGCCCAGGAATACTGGGATCTAAATCCCAAAACTCAATGAGGGTAACACGCCAAAGTGCACGGTGACCACCCTGAGGCGGCATGGTGTAGATAGCCATGGGAGTTCCGAGAAGGGATGGTGTCTCCAGCTGCGAGAATTCAGAAGGATTTCATGGAGGGTGAACTACTGAAGAATGCTTAGAAATGTAAACGATCAGGGCTGGGAGGGCTGGGAGACCTTGGAAGTAGAGTTAGCCTCCTGAGCAAAGGGCTGAGAGGAGAAGGCTCAGGGCATAGACAGGAAAAATAGTCATGCTTGAAAGAGAGAAGCAAGATGGGTGAATGGAAAACCCATTCTAAATATTTCCATCCATTTTTTATGGTGTTCTGCAGCCAGAGCTGAAAACTCCTCAGAGCCAAGTCACAGAGAAAGGCCAAGTCCAGAAAGGAGCGATGGGCAACAGAAGGTCAAATCATTTGGGGAGCCAGAGGCAGAACAAAGAAAAACAAACCTTCCCAAACAAGTTAAATTAAAGTTCTGGGGATGTTAATACAAACAAGGCAATTAGAACAAATGCTGCTTAAGAGCTGGTCTCTGTCTCTCGAGACAGGGCAGGAAGACTCCACTAATGATACCAAGCGGAACTCTAAAGAATTAGATGCGGGCATTTTAAATGGGGAGCCTTTGACTCCAGATCTCTAAGTGACTGCGACTTTATTGGTCCTTGGGGCACAAGGTCAAGACCCAATTTTTCTATCTAGTTCTCTACAATTATAATGAGGATGCTTGTTATTTAGTAATGTCGTGGATTAATTCTGAATGAGCACACCCAGTGGATGGCAGGAAAATGAGAGTGTCTTCCACTAGTCAAACAAAGAAACACAACATTGGAATGAGGGGTTCACTCCTTTCCCAGGGGAAGAAAAAAAGATTGTTTTTCACTTGACTTCTAAATGACTAAACCATGAAAAAGGTTGGGGGGGGGGGGGAGGAGGAAAGCCTACGTGCAATGTGTGAGCACAAGGAAAAAATTGGAAAATTAAGAGGATCTTCGGTTAAGTTTTAGTTCCAGTGCTCTTTGTCCTGAAAAATATTACTTTCCCAAAACTCAAGAGTATAAATCATTTAACATAAAGAAAAATAAAAGCTTGACCAAAAGGTTGCAAAATAAGATCTTGCAACCAGTGCATCATTTGCACACGACCACCTCTTAGAGTTCATATCGCTTCCAGTTAGCTCTGTTATGTTCTCAAAAGTTCCGGGTTCTGAGTTTCAGGAGGACAGACTGCATTGATTTGCGAGGACTTTCAACACGTGGCATTTTGTCACCTTTATTCCTTAGTGCCATAGGGGGACGCAAACTCCATCCACATGTACACTTCTGTATCATTGCCTTTGTTTCTGTGTGTTTGGTATCCCATTTATTAAGCTGATGGCTATTAGGCAGCTACCATGTGCCAGATTCTCATTGTACTTGTTCATTCCCTGTCATTCCCAAAACCAAATTTCTGCAGATATTCCTACTGATGTAATTTGAAATTTAATTTTCAAGTGACCCAAGATGACATGTTTCACGCTTTGCTCAAAATAGTACTTAATTGGGGAAGGGTTACAGAGAAAGGAAGGAGAGGCACATATACTAAAAGATAAGAACAGGGGCACCTGGGTGGTTCAATCAGTTAAGCATCCAACTTTGGTCACAATCTCACAGTTGGTGGGTTCAAGCCCCACATCGGGCTCTGTGCTGACAGCTCAGAGCCTGGAGCCTGCTTCAGATTCTGTGTCTCCCTCTGTCTCTCTCTCAAAAATAAACAAACATTAAAAAAAATTTTTTTTTAAAGAATAGCTACACCAGCATTTTATATGCAGGAATATTATCTAACAGAAATGCTCGAAGTACTGAAATTTACCCCTTCTAGCTTTAAGCAGATAATTAGTTCTTGGGGGCTTCAGCTCAAGTATTCATCCTGTTATGATTTTATATTCAAGTAATCATTGTATTACCAAGGGTAACACCAGGCTAGTCTGAATGATCTGCCATTGAGATGGGAAAGCAGTACCTTTCCTGCCTCTACACAGAACAAAGTAAAATAGAAATGTAGCCATGAGCCACTTTGTTTTCTGATCAATGTAAAGGACCACATAGGAGAAAATTTCAAGGGAAGCTGATTGTCTGCACAGATCAAATAAACACAATTCCCCATCCTTCTCCTTCACAGTCTCAGAGCTAATATTCATCCCAGCCAGGTTTGTTAGTAAACACATACTCAATGCATTAACTATCCTTACCACCCAGTTCTCATAAGCTCTGTTTAAAAAACAATAAAATTAAACCTCAATGACGCCAAATTTTTTAAATATTTGCTTCCAAAAGACAAAATCACAAATTAGATATAAGCAAGAGACAAATGGATAGGTTTCACATGGATCAAAACAGTGTGGAGCTATTGGTGGCCAGCGATTTTTAAATATGTTATTAGTAGCTGTTAGTAAACAGGTACTGAATGCCTACCATATAGAGCACTGGGGAAAAATATGCATTTACCTATTTGGTCAGCAAAGTTACATTCCAGACTCTGTGCTGTGCTAGATGCTGGGGAGTATGGAGACCAACTTTACCTTTAAAAGGACTTTAAGCTGAGTGGAGACTCGAATACAGACCACATTCCAATTAATAGGAGAGGGACAGACAATAAATGCTTCCCGGCTTCTGAGGAAGTTCCAGGATCCACAAAGCTGAGGACAATTGTATGTAGTACATGAGGCCAGAGCTAGCGGGTAGGCAAAAGGGACCCTTCCCTCCTTGCCTGTCTCTACCGGTCTCCACCTCACCACAAAATGGAGATATGTTCTTCCTGGGATTTTATTTGCACCATGTGATGGATTCTGAGGTTCTTCTCCAATTGCCCCCAAACTCTCTATCAGGGAGACCCACGCCAAAAGAAAAACAAGTGAGAAACTAACCAGAGAGTCACAAATGGATGACAAAGCCTTTTGGGGACCTCCATCTGCTTGTTCATTTGAACCCGTGGGTTCTCTGATGGAAAAAAAAAAAAAAAAAAGTAAAAGAAGAAATGAACAAATAAGTAAATCTAAATGCTTTCTAAATGTATACCCTAGGGGTAGCAATAGGCATTTATGCAATTTGGGATTGCAACAAAGTAAAAATACAAATAGCAAAACAAGGATAAAAGTTGAAATCCCAGTGCATACTTTCCAACCATACCAAAGCAAGAATAAATACAAGAATTATGAAAGAGACCAAAAAAATAGTGGGGAAAGTAAATGTTAAATGGTAGGAGAAATCTGAAATGGAAATTTTAAGAGGAAGCACAGTGAAATGTGTGAGTAAATCTAAACACCAGCTCACATCCCTCTAAACCCCCCTGAGAAAAGCCCGAAGAAAAAGAATCCACGTTCATCACCTTAGACTCTGGGAAAACAATGCGTGGGGTCCACCAATAGGTAAAGCACCGACATTTCGTACTTACAAGGCCCAAATCCACGGCGAAGGTTTAGTATGAAGTGCAAAGTTCAAATCAAAAATAGCAAGCAGCAAAACTGAACAGTCACTGTTGACTCAACTGTATACACTTTAAAGCGTTAAAAATAGCAAAGGGAAGGATTACAGTCTCCAAAACTTTTTCAAAACATGGAAGCAAATGCCAACTGAATTCAAAAAGACAAGTTCCAACCAAAAAAGAGAGAGAGAGAGAGGAGGAAAAAATATACATAATCTGCTGATTCAAATGTAATTGATTAGGGAACATAAGGTTGAGGAGTAGAATATCCTTGGGGTACCTGGGTGGCTCAGTCAACGAAGTGTCGGATTTCAGCTCAGGTTATGATCTTGCAGTCTGTGGGTTCGAGCCCCACTTTGGGCCCTGGGCTGACAGCTCAGAGCCTAGAGTCTGCTTAGGATTCTGTGTCTCCCTGTTTCTCTGCCCCTCTCCTGCTGGAGCTCACTTTCTCCCTCCCTCCCTCTCAAAAATAAATAAACATTAAAAAAAAATTTTTTTTTTTAAAGAATACTATTGAAAATCCTTAGCAATGGGGAAGATCATATAGACAGTAGGCCACTGGGAGGACAAGGATTTTCTGACAGTGGTGGAGAGAACGGTAGGAGCTTCAAGGGACAGACACAGAACAAAGGGTGTGTAAGAGATCCTCAACCTTAGAACTCCATTTTCCTATAGGACAGTGTCTCAAGTTGGTTAATTCTCTCTCCCTCCCCTGCCCCCCACACAACACACACCTGATATTCAACTTCCCTATCCCTTTGAGTAAATTGACCTGTCTTGCCTGTTCTCATGTCCACACCAATCCACTTTCTGATTGTGCCGTGGATTCGTTAGCCACATATTCCCACAAAGTTAATGGATTAGCTCCAGAACGGCCAGGTCTGGATAGTACGGTACACGGGACAGGTAAGTGTTGGTAAGCTTAGAGGAGGACGACGAGGGAAATACAGCATTGCCAAGATCTGCAGTATCCGTCTCTGCTTTTCCTAGCCTTGTTCAGTTGAATTCTCAGAGGTCAGACTGCCCCAGCTTTGACCCTTTCTGAGCCCTCCTGAGCCAGTCCTCAAAGGCAAGGAAGCCTATTAGGGGCATCTCCCCGCAACACGGTAACCACTAGAGTCAGTTAACCTGCTGTCCAGTATCTACCTCCAAACAAGCTTCTGATCCAAGAGTGAAAACAAGGGTTTGAAAACAGTGATGTTTGTCTCTTTGAAACATGATATTCCCACTTGGTCTGAGCCTAGCCAAAAATGACTATAAAGAAAACCTTGCCAGGAACCCAGGAGCCTTGCTGGCATGGCCCAATGCCCTTCCACATTAGGCTTTGAACTCATGTCTCCTTCCTGTCCCTTCATGGATTTTCCAACACCCTACAAAGGGCTCCCACCCCTCTTCTCATGCTTCTGTCCCTTCTCTCAAATGCACATGCCCAGGTAGGTAGTCTCCTCCTGTGGCCTGATATGCAGTGAGTTCAGGGGCAGTCTCTACTCTCTACCCACACTGTCCTGTTACATTAGTCTAGGGACAGTGACCATCTCATATTTTTATTGCTGTGAACCCCACCTGATTCCTGGCATATCTAAGCTTTTAAGCAACAATTTGCTTGTGCTTTTTTCTTTCTTGAAGGTTCCTCTCTCCTAACATCAGTAGCCCCACAGTGTTCACATGGATAGAATATGCTCTGGACACTGGCTGTACCAAACACATCCTTACAGACTCGGAGATACCCCAGTCCTAGCCCCAAGGAGACTGCAGACAAGCATTCCCTCCTTACCCGCTTCCTAACTGCCCCTCCCTCCTGTGCTTTAAGAAGCCTCCAACCTTCACACAGCTCTCTGTACCCCCCCAGTGAAAACTGAGAAGAAAGAATGCAGATACAAGAGTGGAAATACCTTGGCTGAAACTCACAAAATTCTCCCATCAGGTCACCCTCTGAGGGCAGGCTGTGGGGAAAGGAAGGTAAGAAGGTACAAGTCCTATGGACTTACGGGGGGATGGACAGTTGACACCTCACCAAGCACAGACACCTCATCCCCCCTGCACGCGACCGCAGACATCATCAGGCAATGTGACACAGAGGGACAAGCCCCTGACCGGCTCGGGGTGCCACATCTCAGCTCTGAACTACTGTGTGACTTTACTTCTGTCAGCCTCCATTGCCCAAGATGTGAAGTGAAGGCTTAGAAAGGATGATCTCGAAGGTCTTTTGCAACATAAAAAAAAAAAAACAAAAACAAAAAAAAAAACAAAAACCACACTGCAATTCTGATTTTGTAGGGGAAGAGAGATTTGCATAGAGCCTTTGAGGTCGCTGTGCAGGAGGAATGCACGTGTACACGAAGATAGCCATTCATCTTATTACTTATAAATTTATTTTTAATTTATTAAAAGATGTCCTATTAACGTTTCCCGGAAGACAGGAGACTGATCTCCAAATATATGGAATATTCTCACATGGCCACCCTCCTCCTCAAGTCAAACTGTTCTGTATAAACCCATGAGGGGGAACAGAAACCCATGGGTGGAAGACAGCCTTAAGCTTAATGTAGAAGAAATGTTTTATTCATCTTGGGGATGGTCCTAATATAGAATCAACTAAAAGCCTCCACAAACTCACTGCTTTCTCCCGAAGAGGTCTCTGAGATTGGGAGTGTTTAAGTCTGCAAGCATGAGCTGATGACGGCCGCTGCAGGCCTTCTGTGCATAAAGGATCCTTACCGGGGCCTCTCACGGCTTCCTGCCTCGGCCAACATCCTGTCCAACAGAAGGGCCTTTTAGCTCTCAGATCAAAGCCTCCCTGTGTGCAAAGTGCCCACTGTTCATTAGTGAGATGTGACTTGCACCTGCTCCGCTGAGGTGTACCGCTTTCACTGCGTCCCTCTCGGCTTCAGCAGGCTGTGGCGAGATCACAGGCCAGTCACTTTGGTGACGAAGGAAGCCACGCTCTGCCAGTCAAAGGCTGGACCAGCTGTGCCTGTCCTGTGCGAACCAGGTGCCTACCGCTTCCCCAGGAACCTGCTGCCAAGCCTTGGCACCAAGGAGAATCAGCAGCTGCTCCTCCAGGATCAGCCTTGTCTGTCCGTCTCCTTCTCGGTCTGAGAAGCCAAGAGCAGTCTGCTGGGAGGCTTATTACAAAGACAAGGAAAGAGAACTTTGAGAGAGATACAAAAGTAATGGCTCCAGAAGGTTGGCTGAGGGCATGAAAAGCAGAAACACAGTCAACATGAGAATGGAGACAAATTTCTAAGCCTGCCGTATTCTGAATAGCATCATCCTCAAGACAGGACAAATGCATAACAGAAGGGTACAAATCACAGTGAGCAAACCTGTTCATTGATAATATCAGTCAGAGACCCCCAGGTGGCTCAGCTGGTTAAGCCACCAACTCTTGGTTTTAGCTCAGGCCATGATCTCACAGTTTGTGGGTTCGAGCCCTGTGTCAGGCTCTACACTGACAGCACGGAGCCTGCTTGACATTCTCTCCCTCCCACTCTGCCCCTCCCCAACTCATGCTCTCTCCCTCTCTCAAAATAAATAACCATAAAAAAAAAATAGTATCAGTGATATTATTGATTGTAGATTTGAAACCCATGTAACATCGATCCAGATAAAACACTGATCATGATAAATGTTCACAGCCTGAATTTAGCTTATCAGATGGTGCCATCTGCCCTGCATTTTCATGAGGTTTCATGAACTAGGATGGACGACAGCAACAGGAAATAAGATTACCATTGGTTCCTATGAGCTTTCCTGGTTAGAAGGTTCGCTCTGTGTCAGGACTCAGGAAACCCTATTAGGCTGTAACCGAACTCTGTGCATTTGGGCCTTGAATTGTGTGTTATGTGTCCTTTTTCTAGAAAATATATAAATATCACCAAGCCACTCAGCCAATGGTCTATGCCCTGTTGGATCCTGCCATTTCCTCATTAGACCCAAATGATGTTATTCAACTAGGTGGGACCAGGAGTGAACAACCAATTGGCCAAGGGAGTTACTTCCTCCTCCGAAAGGCGCTTCCTTGCACAGTGTCCTTGGAGCTGTGGCACATGGCTCCTTCCCAAGCAGTAAATCCCAGCCAGGAGGAGGCAGGGGGTGGGGAGGCAGGGGGTGTAAAGGACACTGTTGTGCTGTGACTCATCCTCTCGCTGACTTCATTCACTTCTGTGTTTGTAGCCAGTCGGACAGCTGTGTTGGCCATGTGAAGTCAGAGAATTTTTTTGTTCCAAAGACAGGAAGATGGGGTGGGGGAAACAGATAAAACAGTGGCTGCGTGTGTGTGAAGCCATAATTGCCGCATGACTTCAGTCCTCTGACCGGCTAACAGTCACTGCATTACTCACCAGTCCTCAAAGGATGAGACGGGTCCGGATGGATTCAACACGAAGGGAGACGGGTCTGGCAGCGGGGACTCAGGTCTGGGAGAGGGTGCTCACTGAGTTGCAGCAAGGTGAGGAGCAAATGCCCACGGCTAAAGAATGGGGCCCTTGGCTAGAAACTGAGGAAAATCAGGCTCTTGCAAACATAAACAAGACAAGGGCCTTGCCTCCAAAATGTCCACACTCCAGGTTTAGCCAGAAATGTAAGCAATGCTTTCAGGTCCCAGAGAAGGGAGAAATCAGACTCTCTGCACCTGGATATCCTGGGACAACCACAGCGTTGTGTCCAAAACTGGCAAAACAATACAAATGGGGCTATAGCCAGCATCTTTCTGGTGACACTTACACCCTCGGATCTCCCTTTATGCTGTTGTCACCCATCAAGGCTCACCACCTCCTAGTTCCTGCAAAGAACTGCAGCAAACACCCAATGTTCGCTTCAGTGTTACCCAACTGTAGCCCAGGCCTCAACTTTCGAACACAAGGAACAGCAAACTCACATCCCCGCTTCAGCCTGCCACCTCTTTTGCAAATAAAGATTATTTTGGAACCGAGAATTTGCTTACAGTTACATGTATGATGGCTTTCCCACTAGAACGGCAGAACTGAGTAGTTGTGACAGAGGCTAACATCTAAACTATCGGCTATCTAGCCTTGCAGATAGTTTGTGGACCCTGCTCGAATGCATAGCAGAAACCCTCTCTTACTTCACCAAGAAAATGCGCTGAATTCCTTAAATCTTCTGACGCAACATCTATTAAGTAGTCTACAGCTGTTTCTCTTCCATCTGGGCCTGTCTGGATTCAGTGGAGGAAGGTACCTCCTCTCTTAATGAAGACCAATCTGTCCACTCTGGGAAGAGATGAATTAGAACCAGGCTTCCTTAAGTACCCCCCACTCAGAATGGGTTCAATGTCCCTCTTTAATGCTCCAAAAAGCATCCTGTGTGCTTTGCACATCTTCTTTGTAGCATCTGTCTATATACACCTACCCATTTCTTCCAAGTATATCACACTGTAGTGATTTAGGATAGGATGGGGTGTAACAACAGATTTCAACAGCTTAATACAGGTTTTCTTCTCGATCATACAAAGTCTGAGGCACATTGGCAGGAATTCCCTCTATCTGGCAATCACGGGCCCAGGCTACCTCCACTGTGAAATACTGTCCGGTCAACACCTCATTTCCTGGGTCACAGCACCATGGGAAGAGAGAGCAAGGAAGTAGTGTCCAGGCTTTTAAATGCCTCAACCCATGAATTGCATTCACATCTCATGACTAGAACTAGTTACGCAGCCCCATGTCCCACAGGGGGCTCAGCAACATAACCTGCTATGTACTCAGGAAGAAGATTTCAATATGGCGAACGCTGGGAACATTTACCACCTCCAATTTCATTTGTCCTTGTCCCCCAGTACCTGGAAGAGGGACAAGTCTACACTAGGTACTGAACAAAGATCTGAACTCCATCGACTCTGCCT
This sequence comes from Panthera tigris, assembly GCF_018350195.1. NCBI lineage: Eukaryota > Metazoa > Chordata > Mammalia > Carnivora > Felidae > Panthera > Panthera tigris. The sequence goes on from NC_056664.1 coordinate 10,803,578, forward strand.
GGTGAACTTAAGGGAAGTCTTCAAAGAGGAGATCAGTCGGTGGAGGAAAGGTCCCTACCAAGTCCTAATCCCAGGAAAGGAGTCTGAAACAAGAGAAGGATCAGCAGACAGCATTGCTAAGGAATCCAAGTACATGAATTAAGATAAGAATAGTCAATAGCATCCCATGCCACAGAGGAAATAAATAAGAACATGACTGAAAACAGGCTACTGGATTTGACAATTAGGTCATTAATGGCTTTTCTCTGGTGCAGGCCAAATCTCATTATGGTGAGTTTTAAGAGGGAATCCAAATCATTTCAGTGAGCTAGAGTTTCATCGTATGAATGTTGCTCGAAACAGATGGCTGTGTGAGATTTGTGGATGTTTTGTTACCCTGAGATTTTTAACCCTAATAAAACTTCTTGCTATGAAATAGTAATGATAAATATAGCTACCATTCATCACACATTTGCTATGTGCCCAGCACTCTGCTAAGTACTTTACTCACATTATTGCTAATATTTAATAACAATCCTGGAAAGAAGGCACGGTTATATTCTGGTCCCACAGTTAGTTAATACCACAGTGAGAATTGGGGTCCAGTCTGATTGATTCCAAAGTTTCTCCTTTTTCAACTACATCACAGTCTCATTCCCCCCAAACACTCAGTGGTTAAAACCGTGGCCAGTGGATCTGGGGCACTCCTAAAAGAATAAAATGTCAAGGTGGAATGGTTCTCCCATGTTGAATTAGACTACCCTTTTTATTTTTAGACTCAATCATTCCATGCCAAAGCATATTATGTTCTGAAGTTGTCTTCACCTTGAGAAAAATTATATAGTGAATACAGCATCCAAACTTTTTTTCAATTCTTTCCTCTTTGGCTTACTTTCCAACACCTCAGCCTTCCTTTTACTTCTGCAACAATTTGGTAACCATAGTATTTTTTATGTTAATTCTCGGATGTCTTCTTTCATACAAAATGGCGAACATATTTGGATAATGACCGTAAATTAACAATAAACAAAAAGTATACTTCTCAAATCTTGTAGGGAAAACAGTGTCAAGTATATGCTCGTTTAGTTTCAGGAGGACTGAGAAAGTATCTTTGAAAGCCTGTCTTTGGGTCAATAGGAAACTGGTAAGGAAGACTTGGAAAGAAATGCTATACTGGCCATACCAAGAAGCAAGAAGTTCAACTATCGCTCATTTAAAGTTCCCAGAGAAGAGAATGTTCATTCTCACCTTTGGTTAGTACAGCCCTATAGCTCTGGGGTGCTCGATTATTTAACAATCCCAGAATAACTAGACAAGTTGACTTTTTCAATTCATATCCGCTATTGACTCCTTGTTTGTTTGGGCCATTTGCAACATGACTTACGAACACAGTGTTCATATACTCTTCCATATATGGCTTATTTTATTTAAAACTTCATCAGACTTTCTGGGTGAGGGATACTGGCACCTATTACACCTTTACCTATTAAATCAGAAATGTATGCAGCTTAACATGTATAAATTTCACTAATTTTTATCCTAAGCTTCACCAGGAACTTCAAATTGCAGTTTTGCCTTTTTAGAATCTGAAAATTCAATGATTAAAATTAATCATTTTATGTGGATCCTTAGAAATGAGTGTTAGAAAATATTGAGCAGAGGGGACACCTGGGTGGCTCAGTTGGATAAGGCGTCCGATTTCAGCTCAGGTCATGATCTTATGGCTGGTGAGTTTGAGCCCCATGTCGGGCTCTGTGCTGACAACTCAGAGTGTGGAGCCTGCTTCAGATTCTGTGTCTGTCTGTCTCTGCCCCTCCCCTGTTCTCGAATACAAATAAACATTTTTTTAAAAATTTAAAGAAAATATTAAGCAGGATATTATAGGTATGCTTTATATATTAAAATATCAAAGCCTTAAAAAAAAAATCAAAGCCTTACTGAATGAATACCTGAAGTGGGCACAGTACTGGAAAGATTCTACTTACCCTCAGTGTGTCGTAATATAGGAAAAAAAAAAAAATTAAGTGAACAGATTTGCATAAAAAACATGCAAAGCATTATGCCCACAGGTGCAAAATAACTAACATCTGTCTTAAACTTCTGTATAGTACTCAATATCCAATTTACAGGATGAGTAATTCGAGTACCTCACGGTAAATAGTTCACTTTAACAGATTCATCAAAGGTTTTCCTTAAACAGAAAACTCTTACACAGATTTCTACCATGATTCTCTGGAAGCTTGATTTCCTACTCTATTCCAAACATTTTCCCCTATGCTGTAGACACCCTACTTCAGTTCTGACCCCCTACTTTCAGTGGATGGACTAGACTTGTACTTCACAGAGAAAGTAGAAGCCATCCTCCTGCATCCCATTAGCTTCTTCCCAATGTCCCTTTGGTACAATGAACATAGTACCTCACCCCCATTCGAGGTTCAGCCCCTTCCAATATATTCTGGGTCCCACATCTCCCCCACTGATTTCAAACTTTACCCCTTAAGTTGTCCCCTCTTTTGCTTTGGACTTAGATCTGCAATTAAATACATTTAACGTTGAAGGCCAGCCTTTCAACCAAAGTTTCCCGGGCATTGTTTGGTTGGTGAACGTTAACCCTCTGTTTTCTCAAAATGGGTTTCTACGGATACATCTTGGCAATATGTAAAATCTCCACCTTATTCTTTCTTCCCATAAATATCTTGTAAGTATTCTCCACCATTGTCTGGGATTGTTTAGGGGAGTCTGAGGCCTGCCCAGCTGCATTCCACATAAGTGACTAGAGATTTTCACCTGCTCACCCAAAATACTCTCTTTCATCACCTCAAGAATATGCCTTGATGCTGGCCTTTCTAAATAAATTTTTCCCTGGTACATGGTAAGCCCTTCAAATATGTAGATTCATGCCTTACCTTATTTTTTAGAAAAGTTCACTTGAATTTTTAAATATTTGTTCTCCTGTTTTGGTTTATTTGGTGGTAGAGGAGGACCCCATATAGTATATGTTTGCCTGTGTTTTATTTTTATAATTTTGTCTCTAATCTTTTTCCTTTTCATATGTCTTGTTCACTTCATTTGCTTTTCTCATATCTACTTTTTTCCCCTACTATGCTTTCAATGGGATCTACTCGTGTTCTAATTTAGTCGTGACTTCTAAAAAATGTTTTTTCTTTCATGATTTCTGCCAAACTCTAATTCAAATCTTCCTTCATTCAACATCTCCTGTGGTCCAGTCCTGAGTCATTGCATTTCTGCTTTGTATACCTTCATTAATAACTATTACGCCATTCAGTTTTTTATACGTGGACTGTTACGTTAAAATTTTTATCTGTTTCTTGGCAGTAGCTTTCTGGTGCATTTCATTTGTCTATAGAGAAAATTTTCTGATTCTTTTTCACAATACCATCTCTGTACAGATGCCCTTCCAACACTTTTGTTGTTACTCATATTTGAATGAGTTGAATTTTCCTGGACCAGCTCTTTACAAAGGTTATGTGGGGGTAGAGAGAAGGACTAAGGAGTTCCAGTCTGCCAAGCTTTACAACTCATAGGCTTTTTCTGTTCCAGTCTGTTGCAACAGCCTATTTCACTTAAAAAGGATGCTTCTGTCCAACCACATTCTCTTTACCCTTTAGGTTCAGAATGGATTCTACCCATGTGATCTTCTCGTGTCTTCACCAGCCACCACCACGCAGGACACAGCTCTTCGTTTCCAAGGTAGCTGCCCTGCTTTTTGTTCGATCCTTTTGGCTTCTACTTCCTGGGGTGTGCCATCTGTGTGGCCCTCAGGCCCCTGCCATCATCCCACACCCTGTTCCATCTCCTCTAAGGTGAAAAACATCCCAGTTTGCCCAGGATTGAGGAGGTTCCTGAGATATGGGACTTCTAGTGCTCAAGCTAGGAAAGGTCCAGGCCAACTGGAACAAGCCGGTCATCCGGAATTCATCCTTGCTCACTGCAGTTGCCACGGAGGATGGGCTCCTCCCCTTCTGGAAGTGAACACTTAATTGGCTTTTCTAAAATTCAGCACAGCTGATGCCACCCACCCTCACCATCCTTCACCACTTACCATGCAGCTTCTTGCCTGCTTCCACTGGCCTCTGCTGCTTTTGGCAGAACATGTGATTTGTAGTTTTAAGAGATATCTGGGTCTCCCAGAAGCACTGAAAATGGAATCTGGGGATTTTTTTCCTTCAACTTCTTTCTCTGTATAATTTCAAAGAGGGTAAGTGGGAAAACTCAGGTTAAGCCTCTACCATGTGTCCCTGGAGCTCGGCAGATATTTTCTACTGTCTTCACGGAATTCCAGGTAGAAGAGCCCCACTTTTGTTATAATTGAATTTCTTGACCAAGCGAACTCTGCAGTTACCCTGTGATGCCCAGGGGCACCTGGGTGGCTCAGTCAGTCAGTTAAGCATCCAACTCTTGATTTCGCCTCAAGTCATGATCTCATGGTTCGTGAGTTCGAGCCCCACATCAGGCTCTACGCTGACCGTGCAGAGCCTGCTTGGGGTTCTCTCTCTCCCTCCCTCTATGCCCCTCATCCACTCATGCACACATGCTTTCTCTCAAAATAAACTTTAAGAGGAAAAAGACTGATGCTCAGAATAAGCAGACTATGTAAGACATACCCCATACAGAATGAGGAGCTAACAAGATGAATTTCAGGATGTGTATGCTACATGTCATGAAAGCACATTAAGGTACATAAAAGCACAAAAGCATATTATAAATATCAAGTGCTATGCAGGTAAAAGTAATAATAAAAATAGTATAGGAAATGCTGATAACTAAAAACAAATCACAACAAGAGATAAAGAAGAGCCTATATAGAATGGAGACAGAACACAGGTTTTTTTGTTTGTTTGTTTTATGAGGACTTTATTATTTTTTTACTATGAAATTTTTTGTCAAATTGGTTTCCATACAACACCCAGTGCTCATCCCAACAGGTGCCCTCCTCAATGCCCATCACCCACTTTCCCCTCCCTCCCACCCCCCATCAACCTTCAGTTTATTCTCAGTTTTTAACAGTCTCTTAAAGGAGCCAAACCATAAGAGACTCACAGAAGTAGGTTTTGAATCAACCCTCTGTGAATAAGAAATTTTTGTTTCTTGAATATGGCCAAATTAATAACACAAGCATACCAAATCGGCAGACTGAGTGCTCCTATATGCAAATCATTGTGCCAAATACTGCTTCATGGGTTATTCTATTTGATCCTGACAACTTTTCTTTTTTTAATTTTTTAACGTTTTTTTATTATTGAGAGACAGAGAGACACAGAGCATGAGCAGGGAAGGGGTAGGGAGAGGGGGAGACATAGAATCTGAGGTAGGCTCCAGGCTCTGAGCTGTCAACACAGAGCCTGACGCAGGGCTTGAACTCACAAAGTGCGAGATCATGACATGAGCCGAAGTCGGTCGCTTAACCAGCTGAGCCACCCAGGCGCCCCAATCCTGACAACTTTTCAAGGTAAATGTAGTGAGACTGAATGTCAGAAAAAGTTAAAATAATGAAGATCATTCAGCAAGCAAATGGAAGACCTCGGATTCAAACCTGGGCATCTCTGGGACCAGTGCCCACGTGGCTTGTTCTACCACCTTGCCCCATCAAAGAAAAGAATTAATGGAAGTTCAGGGCATGGAAAAGAGACCTTGAGGGAGACAGTAACTTAAAACAGGGGGAGTGGAGAGGGCAGTCATGGACTTCTAACCAAATGTGGAAAAAGTTCAAGTGTAAATACTGTAACTGCAGGAGAAACAGAGGGAGAAAGAAAGTCAGCAACCATATTCATTGAGATTTTTAATGCAGTTGCTTCAACAAGCTGGAGAGACATTTAAAACGTGAACAACACAGTGCATCTGGTTTCATCCTCTGACAGAAGCCCATTTTGACGAAGTGGGAATTAAATTCACAAATGTAAGAAACTAGAATAGTTTACCAAATTTCTTCCTGCTGTTATGAAAAATAATATTGTGATAGGGAATGCGATTAAATCTCTCAAAAATTACATTTAGGTTAAGAAAAAAGAAAAAGAGTGGCAGGCTAACTGGTCTACCAGAGGGAATAGAATTATCAGGTCTAATTCTTAGAAAGTGGTTGCAAAAAGTGATTCCTCAGAGAAGCTCCAAGCATTTCAAAGTGTTAGTTTATAACCCCTTCCTAAATTATGATCATCATGCATCCAAAGACTCGGGTGACCAGGATGACATCATTGGAATCATCTTCACCCTCAGTCAAACCTCATAGGGACCCCACTAGGAGCAAAGCCCTGTGCATGTCTGACCTTGGATTCTGCAAAGTGCCCCATGAACGGGGAAAAAAATTGGAGTTGCAAGCCTTCAGCTGATAGGAAGAAAGTGCACAGTGTAGGAAGCTGACTGATTTGAGGGCCATATGCAGCCTTGACCAGAAACCTCCCTGAGATACCATAAATCTTAATTCCATTAATTTCTAGCTATTCCAGTATTTTATTCAATAAAGAAATAAAACACTAACCCTTTATCTCCAGATACTGATGCATTTAGTTTCCATTAATCTTTCTCTAGCTACTCCAACCCATACTGACCTCTTCCTTCTCCAAAAACTATTCCTACAGCTGATGCAATATAATTTGACCCTTAATGGTCTTTTTTTTTTTTTTTTTTTTTTTTTTTTTTTTTTGGTGGGAGTTTGTGTAGGTAAACTTTGACTCAAACCACAGGAGAAATTCCAAACATTCTTGCATTAGTTCCAAACATTGTGATCAGCCAGAGCAGATACTTAACATAAATCAATTCACTGATCACAAGGGAGAGGAAATTTTAATCGAAGGATTAAAGGGAAAGGATGAAACGCAAAGCATGGGGTATGGTGGGGAACGGGAAGCCTTCATCAAGTATCACGTCACTGGATTGTGGGCAGAAAGGTGTACAAGGAATACCGGACACCTGAGAGAAGGGAGGGCAGAAGTGTTACTAGAGAAAGGCAGGAGAACGTTGGCTTGTGTGTCCAACTATTCACATACAAACTAAATGCTAAATTGAAGGTCATCTCTTCAATAACTTCCTGCATAACTTCAGAGAAAGACACACGGACACAAAAAAAGAAAAGCACATTCTCCTCTCCAGAAAGGTCAACCACAGAGATTGATCAATGTGGTGACACTTGTCAAAGCCAACTTATTATTTTATCCCAGAAACAAGTATGAGAATATACCAAAGACAAACACCATTTGTCCGAGAAAATAGAAATCAAGTCCTTGTTAGATCTTCAGGCCACAGAATTAAATGTGTTGTCTCTTCTGCATTTCATTTACCCTTTCCTCATCCTGCATGGGTGTTTCTAGTTTCCAAGTTTAAGAAAATTAGTATTAAGGGGCACCTGGGGTGGCTCAGTTGGTTAAGTGTCCAACTTCAGCTCAGGTCATGATCTCGTGTTTCATGGGTTTGAGCCCCGCATCAGGCTCTGTGCTGACAGCTCAGAGCCTGGAGCCTACTTCAGATTCTGTGCCTCCCTCTCTCTCTGCCCCTCCTCTGTTCATGCTCTCTCTCTCTCAAAAAAAAATTTTTTTTGATAGTATTAACAAATCATATAATGTAGGACTTCATGTTATATATATATATAATATTATATATACTAGATCATTCTTCATTTTCAGGATTTTTTTTAATTACAAAGCATCAATAACACTTCTGTTAAATGAGCAAAAATGTTAAGGAACAGAGAAGTCTGACCATATGGAAAACAATTTTCATTCTTAAAAAGCTTAATCATTGAAAGGACAACTTCAGAAGATGGATGCATTATAATAGATCCAAATGACTGAATCTATGATAAGGGTTTTAAAATCTTAATTGCCCTCAGTTTGGTCTGACAAAGTTATACATGACACTAAGAAATTCTGAGGTGTAGTGCTGAGAGGGGGTAGACAGACAAATAGGATGCAGATAATCAAAGGTGTGTAACAGGCAAGCCTGGTTTCTTCTCAGTGTCACCAAAGTCTCTACATGTTCTAATCTTTCTTTAAAATCGGTGTCTAACTTGTTATACTAGCTGGGGAGAGGAGGAGAAACCAGTTATCTACAACTGATCTCAGGAAAAATCAAGTGCCTCCCTGCTTTCGAACACGAGGCTCACGCTTTGGTTACTTCTTCTATTCATTTATCTAACCTAACACGTATTGAATCCTGGCATAACGTAATCCGAGTTACACAATGATAATTAACACACTACACTTGAACCTAAAGGAACTTTATAATCAGATAAAGAAGAGATTCTAAAAATAATTATAATTGAAGGTGGTAAACATGGGCAGATCAAGGCAAGAATAGTACTGAATATAGTTTGAGAAAGTACAACCCAGGGCCCCAGACTCAAGTTTCACTACATGAGCTGCATTTATTAATTCTTTGGCAACTGGTTTGCAGTCATTCTTTTTACCCTAAATTCTGCAATCATCCTGCGTGACTTTATCATCTTCATGGCCAGTCCAACTTTCTGACTTCAGAAACTTCCTCTCCCATGCCACTTGAGCTAACCTCTCCCACTGACATCATTCAGAACAGTCCCATCTCTGGATATAAGCCACCCTCTAACCACAGATTACGGTCATTCCAGCCTACACACTTAGTTACTTCCAACACATATTCCTCAGTCTTGTTGAAACCTCTGGGACACTTACTATGTTTTCTTTTTCCACACCTCCCAGACTTCATTCCCTCCTTTTTCATCTAAGATTCTGTGGTTTATAATCTCAACCACTCTCTTACTATTATTCTCCCTGGCTTTATTGATATGTAATTGACATAGAACATTGTGTGAGTTTAAGGTATACAACATGACTTGATATACACATGCTGCAAAATGATTAGAATAGAATTAGTGAACACCTCCATCATTTCACATAATTACCATTTTTCTGTGTGGTGAGAACATTTAAGATCTACTCTCTTAGCAACCTTCAAGTATACAATTCAATATTGTTAACTATAGTCACCTTGCTGTATATACTTACATGAGAACTTACTCATTTTATAGCTTGAAGTTTGTACTCTTTGACCAACATCTCCCCATTTCCCCCACGCCAAACCCTTGATAACTACCACTCCACTCTCGGTGAGTTTCCATGAGTTCAGCTTCTTTAAATTCCACATATAAGTGAGATCATACAGTATTTATCTTTGTTGCTAATCTTAAAGTGCTTCCTTGCCTTACTATCTTTAATTGCAACTGCTAACAAAATCCCAACCATAGATGAATTCAAGTATCCCACACTCAATGAATGCCTCACAAGTTTCTATGTAATACCAGAGGAATTCAACCAGGCTGACTGCAACCATCAAAAATTCTTATCAGTGACTTCATTTGGCCCCTAAAATCTCTCATACCAAACTCTCCCATTTTCTACTTCAACTGCAAAGTTTCTTATGTATCCCCAATATTTCCTCTATCATATAGCAGATGACCTCTTGTATAAAATAGAAATTATGAGATAACGCCTTCTGCTGCCCAAAAAAGCCACACTCATACCCATCTTTCATCCCCATAAGATCAATTCTTTCATCCATATTCCAGAATCAGTCCTCTTTCTTTTGATCAAGAACGTTTTATTATTAAATGTGTCTCTCTTGTATGATTAATCTTTCTTAGTAGCCCCTTTCTACTAGACTCAACCAGTTCATGTGTCTCCAAATTTTCAGATTCTCCCATGTACTTCCCACCTATTCTAACACTATCACCCTCTCCTTTCATGTAAAAGTTCTCCAAGGATTGTCAAGAGCTAAAATTCCTTTATCTTCATATCCCAAAATTCTTTATGTACTCCAATCTGGCTTCTCTCACATGCACCACTCAATTCCATCAAAACAATTGTATAAGGTGTTCAATGACTTCCATGGTGTCAGTTCTAATAGACTCTTAATTTCATCTTATTGACACCTCAAAACATACAACATTGTTATTCACTTCCTCAAACTAAAACGTCCTCTTTGCTTCCTTGACCTAACACTCCCCTAACTTGATTTCCTGGTCAATACACTCCAGGGTCCTTTCCCAGGTACTCCTCCTCCACCCTTTGAATAATGGAGTTCCTTGATCAAATTTCACTGGGAATTTTCTGATTGTGTCAGACCTTACAAAAATACTTCAAAAAAAAGTTATTAACCACCACCAACAACAAAAACAAATAACAACAAACTCTCCAGAGAGGAGAGAATCTAATTTCTAGGAATGTCACATTATATCATTTTAAATGTCAAGTTTTCAAAAAAAATATTAGATAGCCAAAGACACAAAAAAAATATTGTGTAGAGAAAAAAACAATCAGTTGAAACTGTACTTGAGAAAACCCAACAGTGGACTTACTAAATAAAGATTTTAAAACTGATATTTTAAGTATGTGGAAATAACTAAGTGAAACAATGCCTAATCAGTGTAAAGTAGGAGAATAGCCTACAAAATAAAGAATATCAATAAAAGGATGGAAATTCTCAAAAAGAACCAAATAGAAATTCAGGAGTTGGAAAGTACAATAATTGAAATGAAAATTTCACTAGAGGGCCCCAACAGTACATTTGAGCATGGAGAAGAAAGAACAACCAAATGTAAAGATAGGTTGACTGTGTTCATCCAGCCTAAAGAAACACAGAGGAAAAATGAAGCAAATAAACAGAGCTTCAAAGATGTGTGGGACACCAGTTAAGCATACCAGTACACATAAGGGGAGTCACAGGAGGGACAGAGGTAGAAAGAATATTTGAAGAAATAATGGCAGAAAACTTCCCAAATTTAATTTTTTTTTTTTTACATTTATTTATTTTTGAGACAGAGAGAGACAGTATGAGCAGGGGAGGGGCAGAGAGGAAGGGAGACACGGAATCCAAAGCAGGTTCCAGGCTCCGAGCTGTCAGCACAGAGCCTGATGCGAGGCTCGAACCCACAACCCGTGAGATCATGACCTGAGCCGAAGTTGAATGCTTAACCGACTGAGCCACCCAGGTGCCCCCCCCCCCATTTTTTTTTTAAAAAGATAGCAATCTACATTTCTTAGAAAGCTTTAAAAACTAACAGGGTGGCTGGGTGGCTCAGTCAGTTGAACGCCTGACTTCAGCTCAGGTCATGATCTCACAGTTCGTGAGTTTGAGTCCCACATCAGGGGCTCTTCAGATCTTCTGTCCCCCAACCCTCTCTCTCAAAAACAAACAAACAAAAAAATTTTTAAACTCCAAGTAGGATAAACTCAAAGATATCCACACCTAGACACATCATAATCAAACTGTCAGAGTCAAAGACTTCTTGACAGTAGAAAGAGAGATGTAATCATATGTAAGGGGTCCTCAACAAGATTCACAGTGACTGCTCATTAGAAAACAGATCTATAAGCACTAGTATGGCTTATTCAGTGTTCAGAAAGACTACCGACCTGCCAGTGGGATACAAACCTATATCCAAACTATCATGCAAAAATAAAGGAGAAAATGGGATATTTCCAGATAAAAACTGAAAGAATTTGTCACTAGAAAACATACCATATAAGAAATACTAAAGTGAGTCCTTTCAGTTGAAATGAAAGGATACTGAATAGAAGCTCAAGTCCACATGAAGAAATGAAGATATAGAGAAATAAAGGTAACTCCATGGATAAATCTAAAAGATAGCATAAATGTGTTTTTTGCTTGTAACATTTTCTTCTAACTTAAAAGATAACTGCACACAGTAATAATTACAAATTTATATTGATGGGTACAAGAATGTATAAAATATAATTTGTATGACAATATTAGCACTAAAAGGAAAGAGAAAATGGAGTTAATAGAAACCAAGATTTTGTATATTCTTGTAGTTATCTCTATTAATCTAACTTAAATTTTTAGGAATTAAGATGTTAATTATAGTTTCTCTAGTATGACCATTAAAAAATAATTCAGTAATATTTAATCAGGGAATTACAATAGTGCACTAAACATTTTTAACTCAAAAGCAGTCAGTAATGGAGGAACAGAGGAATAAAAAAAAAGTATAAGACATAAAAATAAATAGCAATGTGGCAGAAATAAATCCTACTCTATCAGTATTACATTAAATGTAATTGTACTAAACACTATAATCAAGACAGAGATGGACAAAATGGATAAAAACAGAAAATATGAACCAACTATATGTTGTCTACAAATGATACATTTTAGATTCAAAGACACAAATAGAACGAAAGCAAAAAATGGGAAAAGATATACTGTGAAAGCTGCAGCCACAAGAGAGGTGGAGTGGCTATACTAATATCAGACAAAACAGACTTTAATACAAAAATCATTACTAAAGGAAGGACATTTTATAATGATAAAAGGATGAATTAATCAAGAAGATATAACAATTGTAACAAAATACATGAAGTAAATACTGACAGAATTAAAGGGAGAAATAGATAATTCAATAATAACAGTTGGAGACTTCAATGCTTCATTTCAATGATGGCTAAAATAACTAGACAGATGATCAATAAGTAAATATTTGGGCACCATAAAATAGATCCATAGAACATGCCACCCAACGAGAGAAGGATACAAATTCTTCTCAAATGCATGTAGAACAATCACCAGGATGGGTTTTGTGAGCCCACAAAACAAGTCTCAAAAATTTAAAGGGACTGAACTCATAAGTATGTTCCCTGGCCACAGTGGAATGGAATTCGAAATCAACAATAGAAGAAAATTTTGGAAAATTCATTAATATGTATTCACCATATTAATAAAGAGTAAACAGCAACAAGATCCTTGATCTCAGGGTCATGAGTTCAAGCCCCACGTTAGGCATAGAGATGACTTAATAAAAAGCCACACCATCATCTCGAAAGATGCAGAAAAAGCACTGGACAAAATCCAAAACCCTTACATGACAAAAACATTCAACAAACTAGCAATAGAAAGTAACTCCCTCAACCTAACAAAATGCACCTATAAAAATCCCACAGTTAACGTCCTATTTATGGTAAAGAACGAAAAGCTTAAAATATCAGGGACAAAACAAAGAAGCCTACTCTTGTCACTTCTATTCAACATTGTACTAGAGATTGTAGCCATGCTAATTAGGCAACAAAATAAAAGTCATGCAGATTGAAAAGGAAAAAGTAAAATTATATCCATTTGTGGATGACATACTCTTATAGACAAAAAAAAATCAAAGTACCACCTATACACACACACACACACACACACACACACACACACACACACACACACACACACAAACCTACTGGAACTAGTAAACAAGTTTAGCAAGGTTAGAGGATACAAGATCAATATACAAAATCAATTGTATAGCTACACGTTAGCCATGAAAAGTTGAAAATCAAAATAAGAAAACAAATCTATTTATAACAGCAACGAAAAGGATAAAATACTCAGGAACAGATTTAACAAAATAAGTGCAAGACTTGTACACTGAAAACTACAAAACATCATTGAAAGAAAATGGTATCCTGAATGCATGAATTAAACAACTTAATATTTTAAGATGTAGGTGACACCCCCAACTCAATGTACAGGTTCAATTAATGTTTATCAAAGTCCCAGCTGTTTTTGTACAAGCTGACAAGCTTATTCTAAAATTCATATGGAAATGGAAGAGACCCAAAATAGTCAAGCAATCTTGGAAAAAAATCACCAAGTTAGAAGACTCAAACTTACTGCTTTCAAAACATACTACAAAGCTATATTAATCAAGACTGCATGGTACTGGCATAAAGACACACAGATCAATGCAGTACAATGGAGTGGCCAGAAATAAACCCATGCACTTAGGACCAACTTATTTTTGACCAGAGTGTCAAGATAATTCAATGGAGAAAGAACAGTCTTATCACCTAATAGTTAGAGCAGGTGAATATCACATTAAAAGAATAAAGTTAGATCCATCCTTCACACCATAGACCAAAATGAACTCCGAATGCATCAAAAACCTGACTGTAAAAGCTAACACTGTGTATTATTAGAAGAAAATTTAGAAATAAATCTTCATGACCTTGGGTCAATGGTTTCTTAGACAGGACACCAAATACCCAGGCAAAAACAACAAATTTTAACTTAAAATTTAAAAATGTTGTGCTTCAAATGACACTATCAAGAAAGTGAATGCAACCCACTGAGTAGAAAAAAAACTATTTGCAAATGATAGATCTGATAAGAGACTAATATCCAGAATACACAAAAACTCTTACTACTCAATAAAAAGGCAACCCACTTTTATACTGGCCAAAGGTTTGAGTGGACATTTCTCAAAAACAAAAAATTTTTTTAAAGGGCCAACAATCATATGAAAAGATGCTGAACATTATTAGGAAAATACAAATTAATACCATATTGAGTTATTACTTCACACTCACTAGGATGCTTATAATTAAAAAGACAGTCAATAGCAAATGTTGGCCATGATGTGAAGGAACTGAAGCCCTCATACACTGCCAGTAGGAATGTAAAAGTTGCAGCTTTTGGAACTTTGGAAAACAGTTCGGCAGCATCTCAAAAATACCAACGTAGATTTACTACATGACCCAGAAATTCCACTCCTAAGTTTATACCCAACTGAAAACACACAAAAATTGGCACATGGATGTTCACAGCATTATTCATAACAGCCAAAAAGTTGGAAAAATTCTCAATGTCCATCAGCTGATGAACGAACAAAATGTGGTGTATTCATACAATGGAGTATCATTCAGCCATAAAAGAAGTAAAATACTGTTATATGTTGTAACATGGATGAACCTTGAAAACATTATGCTAAATGAAAGAAGCCAGACACAAAAGGCCACATATTATATTGTTCCACTTACCTGAGGTCTCCAAACAGGTAAATCAATGGAAACTCAAAGTAGATTAACGGGTACTATAAGTTGTAGGGATGGGAGTGTCGACAGTGAGTGCCAGTGGGTAATGGGTTTCCTTGTGGTGTGACCAAAATGGTCTAAAATTAGACTGTGGTGATGGCTGCATGCTCTGAATATACAAAAACCACTTAAAGTAGACACATCTTTTCATATGTGGAGTATAGCTCAAGCAAAAAAAAAAAAAAAAAAAAAAAAAAGACTTCTGCCAGTCGGTGATGTCACATCTAGGGAGAAACTCTCACAAGATGACACATACAAGAATGTTTATTCTTGCACTGAGAAAAAAAATAGAAACAGATTAAAGATCCACCAATAAGAGAATCAATAAATTGTGATCTTTTTATAGTGGAATACTCTATAGCAGTTTACATACACAGGAGGATGTGTCCTAATGTATATTGTATGAGAAGCCAGAAAAGCAAAGAATACATTTAAAGACATGGGATAGAAACAGCAAAATCAATAATATAAACTCTTTATAGATACACATAGAAGTATAAAATATTCACAATTAAAACGCTAAACTAAGGATACTTTGTTCCCTCTGCAGATGGCAGGAGAGGAATGAGATCAGATTAGTTATAGGACTTTAAACTATATCCATAAGACTGAACCTTGTAACGAAGAAGGGAGGAACAGGAAGGAGAAGGAAGAAGGGAGAGATGGAGATAAATCTAAAGCATTAAGGAAAATTTTTACTATATGAAGGAGCTGAGTGGTAAATACATGATTTATTTTATTAGCATCTATGCTTTCCTATATGTGTCAATGTTCTAGAATAAGACAAAAGACATGCTAATCTTTATCCATGTGTATGTATGTGTGTATGTATATATGGATCACAAAAACATGATTAGATTTAATTGGTCTTGAACTCATCAGCACTTCACAGTATAGAGAACAAAGAAATTAGGGCTGAAAGTGGCTTACTAGTCCACTGATGTATCTTTGCTAATTAATTTCCTATGAGATCTCTATAGAAACCTTAAGATGATTTTTTTTTACTGCTTGAAAAATAAATCCATGATTATTCCCAAATTTGGAAACTACAACATAAATAATGCAATATAAAATTATATATAATCACACTGCTGAGATAAAGCCACTATTTATAGTTGTCTTTTCTCCCCAGTCTTTTCTTCTGTGGAGACATAGATCTTTTTATACAAAATTAAGGTCATGTTACTCACATGTAAATTAGATGGCCATTTATCTGCTGAAAACTTCCAACAGTTGTCTAACACCCTCCTATAAAACCTAAACTCGACCTAACCTTGGCCCCAAGACCATGTATGATGTAGGGCTGCCTGACTCCTTTCCCATTCTCCTATTCTACCTAAACGTCACTAGCCTTCTCGTGGGACTAAGCTTGCTCCCAGCACAGGACCTTTGCATGTGCTCTTGTTTCTTCCCGGGATGATCTCCTCTCATAGGATTATGTGAATTACTCTTCATCAAGTATTCATTCATCCACCTCTACTACTCTATACGGAATGGGCTTCCCTTTCTCACAGAGATTAGACTTGCCGGAGTGATTTGCTTAGGAATTGCAATAGTATGTCAGCAGACATGACACAAACAGTGGTTGGCAGTACGCTTGTGTGATGGGGTCTGTCCTCTTGTGCCTCTGTCATCACCATGAGGGGAACCCACCCCAGCTGACCTGCTGGTTCAAGGAGGAGGACACTCACATGACCCAGACCCATATCTTCAACTTGGTGCCAGGCCCAGACAAACATAGACTGAACCACCTAAGCCCTGGCTACCTACCTCAAAGAACAAATTATGTAGAGAGAATAAATTATCTTCAACCACTGAGTTTTGCAGTAACCTGTTACTCAGTATTATGACAACTGTTCGTGGATATGGTCCATATTTTTGCATACTTAATCTTGCACTCAATCCAGATCCTGATACACTTTCTATCCCCTTGATTCTATTTTATATATATCTGTAATACTGATTATAATCGTACATGAATTTGTTGTCTTCCCCACTAGAATGCAAGCTCATGAGAGTAGAGACTTTATATTGTTTGCTGCAGTCTCTCCATTGCCTAGAACAGTGCCTTAAACATTGTACATGCTCAATAAGTAATTGTTAGGAGAATATTGGGACCTCTTGCTTTCTTCATTTTTTTTTTGTAATTTTTTTTTTGAGAGAGAGAGAGAGAGAGAGAGAGAGAATATACACATGCTCAAGAGTGGGAGAGAGGTAGAGAGAATCTCAAGCAGGCTCCTTAAAGTCAGCATAGAGCCCAATGAAGGCTTGAACCCACAAACTGCAAGATCATGACCTGAACTGGAGTCCAATGCGTAACCTATGAGTCATCCTGGGGCTCCTAATTTTTTTTTTTAACTTTTTCCCAATTAATCCCATTTCCAGATCATGAAACATTTGGTTTGCTTCTGACATTTGCTATTATAAATATCATTATGAAAATATCCTGGTACATCAATCTTTCCATACATCCCTGATTATTTTCTTAGAATGGCTAAATCAAAGGTTTGGAGTAAAGTTGAGATTCTAAGTAAAATTTGAACAAATTTCTTTCTCTAAAGTTTGCACAGACCTGTAAAAAGAGAAAAGTTTTCAAACTTTTGCCCAAACTTAATTTTATGTTTTTAATCAGTAAGGTAGTTGAAAATGGCACACCACTGTTTTTTCATTTTTTTGTATGTGTTAAGCTTTTGTTTTACAAGGATGATGATTCTTCTTTTAAAAAATGATATTCATGTCCACCGCCCAGTTTTCCATTAGCATGTTACATTTTTTCTAATTTTTTTCTTTTTAATGTTTATTTGAGAGAGAGCATATGAATGAATGAATGAATAAATAAATATCCTAAGCTGGCTCTGCACTGTCAGCATGAAGCCTGACTCAGGCAAGGCTCAATCTCATGACCCATGAGATCATGACCTGGGCCAAAATCAAGAGTTGGATGACTAACTGACTGAGCCACCCAGGAGCCCCATTTTTTTCCTAATTCTTAAGAATTCTTTATAATTTAAAGGTGTTAAGAGTTGTGGATCATCTCAAACATTGCAGATATTTTATTCCAGCTATTTTTTTCCTTCACTTTTAAACCACAGTAGGTATAAAATATTGGCACTTTTGTAGCTGGGCAGAGTTGAATTTGAGCCCCAGCTCAGCCTCTTCCTAACAGTAGAATCTTGATCCAAGCTTTATCCTCACAAACCTTCAGTCTCTCATCTGTAAAATGTGAATAACACCTACGTAGATTGATGTGAAGATTAAGATACATCATATAGGTCTAGTAAGTGAAGGTTCTGGTTTTAAGCAACATTCACTGTGGGTAATTTAAGCAAAACAGTGTGTTGGAAAGATACTGAGACGGCTCACCAAATTACAGAAGAGGGCGAACCACCAGACCTTCCAAAGGGCAAACACCATGGGCAACCCCAGCGGTCAGCAGCAGGAGTCCTTCTGTGGACTGCCCAGCTAAGGTGTGGCCATGACCCAGCTCCATTTGCTTTGTCCCTGGTGTCTACACTCAATATTTAAATTCCTGGCTAAGGGGCCCCTGGGTGGCTCAGGCGGTTGAGCGCCCAACTTCAGCTCAGGTCATGATCTCACGTTCATGGGTTCGAGCTCAGCATCAGACTCTGTGCTGACAGCTCGGAGCCTGGAGCCTGCTTCGGATTCTGTGTCTGCCTCTCTCTATGCATCTCCCCTAGTTGTTATCTGTCTTTGACTCTCAAAAAAATAAAACATTTAAAAATATTTAATTCCTGGGTAAGAGAATTTGGCCTAATCCAGATCATATGCCCCACCGCTATAATCAGGGAGTGAGGGTTGATTACAGAAAGGCTGGAAAGTATGTGGGGCAGCCAACCTGTCCCAAATAATCAAAAAAGAGGGGAGGGTAGGGAAGGGAGAAATAGAGAGGGAGAGAAGAAAGAGAAAGAAAGGAGGGAGGGAAGGAGGATGGAAGGAAAGGTAGAAAGAAAGGGTAGGGCCAGAGGGAGGCAAGCTACTCCTTTGAAGTGCTAAGCTCTGTATCTGCCCCCTTAGTAAGATAGTCATGCATATAGTATGCAATATTTTTCTCTGGATTTTATACTTGTGTAAAAAAAAAAAAAAAAAAAAAAAAAAAAAAAAAAAAAAAAAAAAGATTCCACTGAAGTCAGAATCTTGACTAAGTTTCTCATGGTAAGATATCTTTTGCTCTTACTGAACTCTTTCCCAAGAGAGCCAGCTCTTGAATCAAGCTGAAAATCTCAGAACTCTAAGCACTTAACGCTTAGCAGTAACCTTAAAGAAACAACCCTCTTCCATAGATCCCCCTTGCCTAGGATGCACTGTGTGTGTTTAATCATATTCTTCAGTAGTACAGAATCCTGAATGGAACTATTTGAAGACAACCCTTCAGAAGATCCAATATTTCAAAGCCAAAATAGAAATATGAAGCCATCAAATTTCTTGAATATAACCAAGATGGAAAATCCTCCAAATATATTACCCTTGGAAGGGACTTAACCCTTCCAAGACTTAATTCCCTTATTAGGTAGTCCTTTAATACCTTAAAATAGGTTTAATGGTATCTACCTCTCATGATTACTGTGAAGATTAAAAAAAGATGAAAATAAGATTTAAATTGCAATTTAATAGATATCTGCTTTCCCCTTTCCCATGTGAGCCAAATGAAAGCACTATGAAGATCTTTGCCTGATTTTATGTACATAAATATATACCATACAATGAATAGCGTATAGCAATAAAAGCCATAATTCAATTATTTAAAAGGAGGCCTACAGGGCACCTGGGTGGCTCAATCAGTTGAGTGTCCAACTTTGGCTCAGGTCATGATCTTACAGTTGGTGAGTTTGAGCCCCACGTCAGGCTCTGTGCTGACAACTCAGAGCCTGGAGCCTGCTTCAGATTCCGTGCCTCCCTGTCTCTCCCTGCCCCTCCCCCACCCACACTCTTGCACTCTCGCTCTCAAAAATAGACATTTAAAAAAATAAAAATAAATAAAAAGGAGGCTTACAAACCATCCTGCCAGGATCCCATCATGAGGTTATTCCTCACAGCAATCCTGCAAGTTTCGTTTTACAGATGAGGAGAGTAAAGCTCAGAAAGTTAAAGCAAGGGCCACGTCAAAGTTCAAACTCAAATCTGACTCCAGACCTCATGCTCTTTGCACTAAGCCACATTATCTCCTAGGAAGGTAAGATGAGCCATAAAGAAATTATTCTAGAACTAAACAACACCCTAGTCAATTGCTCAGGAGTCTGGTCTTTTCACAGTCAGTGCTCTGAAAGACCATGAAGAAAACAACAGCACATTGTTTATGCATCTAACCTCAGCACCTGGGTTGGTGCACAGGCCATGTTCAACATGGGTGTTTTCAATAAATCTTGTCTGCAGTTTCACAGAGGAGGGGAGATTCCAAATACCATTAGACACTTCTAGAAAAAGGGTTTGAGGAAACCATCAAATTTCAGCTTGGTAAAATTCTTTCAACCTCCCTTCCCCATCCAAGAAGAGGAAATAAGAAAGAAGAAGAAAATGAAGGAAAGACAACATAAGTCCGGTGACCAATAGTTTTCACGGCTGGTATCTTTTGAGCTTTGATTTCCCTCTCTGAAAGGTCACAGTACCTGAAGGCAACCCTTCGAAGAACCTGGTATTTCAAAGACAGACTGGAAACTTGAAGTTGCCAAGTTTTAAAACTTTAGTAGATATCAAATTATTTGTATGATACACATGTGTCAGAAAATCATCTGAAGAGACTGATCTTAAAGTATACGTGGTTTGGATAAAGTCATAGCCCTAAAAGGCACTTCTTAAAATTCTCTAAATTGGGGCTAATGAAGCATATGGTATACATATCTACTTTATTTTAGCATTTGGAGATTAATTTATTTCGACCATGCTTACGGAATAGAGTAGATCAGATTCTTCTAGGGAACACCAAGAGGGCTTCAAAATGCATACACAGCAACTCCTCTCTTTGCAAAGCACACCATCCAGCTAGATTCTGAATGAGAGAGTGCTCCAACAGGATTGGCAGCAACCCCACCCATCCCTGGAGGAGTCTGGTTATTAAATTATTTTTCAAAGACTCGTCTTCCCCCAGTCTTCAGAGGCAGTACAGCTGGGAGCCATTAGCTGTAATCAGTGGGCAGCCAGCAAAAAGCAGCAGCAGTGGGGGAATGCTCTGTCTTTCTGTAGCAGCCATCTGGGCAGAGGGAATTTGGTTTTAAACCCTAGGGGGTAGAGGAAGTTATTGGGATCTTGTCATATTTGGGCTTGACTTGATCCTAAACAAAAGGTCTTTTTTTTCACCCAACCTTCACTTCCCGGAAGCAGGAGTAAAAAGGTAGCAGTGGGAGTCTAGTGGCCACCTTGCGGGACATTATGGTCAAAGCAGACAGACGGTCGGAATACAAAAGCCCAACACTAGCTGGTTGGGAGCCTATTTCTGGCTTGGAGTATTCAAAGAAAGGAGGAACACATACTACTGTGAATAATCTTTTTTTTTTTTTGCCTTCCCTCTCCATGTTCGCAAAGAAAAACATACCTCTTCCACTCAAAAAAAAAAAAAAAAAAGAGAGAGAGAGGATTATGCTGGTCTTTTAACTTCTCCATACCTATACAGCATGATCATTTTTGACTTGTTCCTAAATATAAGTACCACATTTTTCATTTCATATATTCCCTCCCTCCCTCCCTCCCTCCCTCCCTCCCTCCCGGGCCAGCATTCCTGATTGGCACAAAGGGCTAGGACTGCCTAGAGACTGTCCCTCTCAGGTAGGAGATGTGCTCTTTAGTCTGCCACGGTCCCCTCCCTCCCAACTGTGGAATTCTGACCCTGCTTCCCTGGAATTATCTTTTCGGGCATTTGAATCTGTAACACCTTCTCTAACCCTCTGCCCCTCAGTGTAGATGGTTGAGAATAAGAGAAACATGAGGGTGCTTCGTGAAGGATGCTGGGTTAGTAGTTGCAGGGCATGAAGTGCAAAGCAAAGCATCTTGAGTTAGAGGATTAGCAGGACAAGGGACACCAGACCCAGCGACTCCTCCAGGCACTTGGAAGCTTGTCATTTAATTTCAACAGGTCTCAAGCTCCCGACATGTAAAAGGCGGCTAATATTGACTCTGACATTTCACAAGGTGGATACAAGGATCAACTAATGTAACACATGTGAGCAAACTGCAAAACACTTCACATAAATGAAAGGTACATCATCACAGAGAACGGACACAATCAAAGAAAGAAAATAATTTACTAGACCATCTCTAACAGATCTTTCTAGGAAATCGCACAACTAAAAGATCTTTTTATTTTTTAATTTTTCATGTTTAGTTTTGAGAGAGAGAGAGAGAGAGAGAGAGAGAGAGAGAGAGAACAGGGGAAGAGCAGAGAGAGAGAGGGAGGAAGACACAGAATCAGAAGTAGGCTCTAGGCTCCCAGCTGTCAGCACAGAGCCCGGTGCAGGGCTTGAACTCACAAACCACGAGATCATGACCTGAGCTGAAGTCAGACACTTAACCGACTGAGCCACCCAGGCGCCCCAAAGATCTTTAAAATGTCATAATCTAGCCCTCAATATAACAAATAAGCAAACAGAAGAAGCTCTCAAGAAGATTACAATAAAAAAAAAAAGTTGACAATATAGTGAAGTAAAAAGAAACATTTGGAAAAGATGCTCACTGAAGAGATGCCTAGAACCAGGTTAGCCTCTGAATCCGGGGGTAGAAATAGTCACCGGGGGAAATTTTTCTTTTTTTTAGATAAACTGTTTCTGCTTTGGATTTCAAACTCTATAAGTATTTCCTCGCTCTGGAGAAAAGGATGGAACGGGACATGTATTAAATTGACAGGCACAGAAGAGGTCTCTCCCCTTTAAGTGCTCAGTTCCGTGGGTGGGAGGAGACCATTTGCAGAAAGGAACTAGGAGTGTTCTAAATAGGGAAAACCCCACCCCAACTCTGAGATTCATAGTTAGGACATCTGTCAGGGAGAACCAGAATGACCTTACCCCAAGATCCACTGGCAAGAAAGGGAAGTCTCTGAAGAACTCACCAAGAAACAAGGGGTCTAGGGTCAAACCAAGGGTCTAAGAGTCTGGCAAGTATGAGGGGAGACTGGGAACCCTTTCATGTCATTTTGGATCTTCCTAAAAACAGAAACCCAGACCGGATTAGATATGCAAGAGATTTATTGGCCGAAACTGTCCTCAAGAGTAGAGGGGGAAGAACAAGAGGAAGTGAGGACAGAATCCAGACTGGGACCCAGAACTCACACTAACAAAGGGATGGAGGGAAGCAAGCAGGCATAAGTCCTGAGGACCTGGTAGAACTGGAACCATGAGTTGGGGCCAGGTTGGGAACTTTATCCATAAGAAAGTAGGAAGCAGGGTTTTGAAGGTTGTACCATTAAAACCACTGGTACAAGCACTGTGACCAGGTTCAAAGGGGGAGGAAATAGACCAGGGGGTTATGCAATTAGTTTAGGCAAACTAACAAAAGGGCGGAAATGACTAGAATACTGAATAGGGAAGAGTTGAGTGTGAGGGAAGTAGAGAATGAGCAAATTCCCATCACAGAAGTCACAGAGATAGATGGTTTCCAGAAAGAGAGACTCCAGAGACAGGATCAAAATACAGATAAGAAACCAGTTTAAACAGCTTTTATCTTAAGGATTCTATATTTGGACTAATCCTGCAGCAAATGAGGTTAAGAAATGTTTATGTTAGAAGATTTGCATGTAGAGCACTGTTTTCCTTTTCTCGGTTTCAGGGCAGCCAGGCAGAAGAAATTAAGTGTAATTAAATATAAAAAGTATCAATTAGCTCTGATTTGCCCATCCTCGGAGAGAAATGGCCAGTTGGGAATGAGTGCTCTAATCCTCAATCAAGCCTCAGAAGGAGCCAGAAACCAGACATCTATCTAATCCCACGGGAAAACATCACATGAAAGTCAAGGGTCCCTAAAAACCAAACAGGAATTTTCCCCCCAAGTCATTACGACCTCTAACGTGCTAACATGTTACATTATGCTCACGAATCTGACAGCCTGGGGTTGAAGTGGTATCTCAGTCCTGAACGATATTTCACTCCCACCTATCACTGAATATTCAAAAACCTTTTTCTATCTAAAAAGAATATGCTTGATAATCTGACAGAATGAACACATTTAGCATCAATTCCCACTTTTGTTCGTTTTTACCAAGTAGATTCAAACCAGCCACTTCACCGTTCTCAAGATGATTCCACAGATCAGTGCTAAATGGCATATTCCTAGATTCTAACTTTCTGTTCCTTCCGCAATCACCTATACTAGTGCCTTACCAACAGCTTTGTGATTCTGCTGTCCCATTTGTCTGCTCTCCTTGCTCAATGAGAATCACATTTGTGCATCGCCGGTCACTGGTTTTACGGCCTTTTCTAATGGATGTGGTTTCCCTTCACTTTCCCCTGTCCTCAGTACCCACCCCTCCTCCCAGTAAATAAACATACACTTATATGTACACAGACTTTGCGGGACATTCTGAACACAGGGCAGAAGAGTTATATTGGGTTTGACAACACAGAACAATTCCTTCAGCTGTTTATATGATAACGAAGCATATCCAAACCTTCCCCACCAACCCCCAACTCCTGAGAACATCTCCCTCTACTCAGGTGCCCAGATACCGCCAGTCTGAATGACCCTCATTATTCTGGGATCAGCCCACCCTTTACTAGTGAGACAAAGCTCCCAGTCCACATATACAAGGACATCTAGAGTGTTCTCTCAGGATCTGCCCCTGCCTCCCTGGAATCCACTCACCCCACAACCTGCCATCTCTGCACCTCCATTCCCAGCACCTGTGTGACAGGTAGACCCTCCCCAGCCATATCCCCCTCAACACACAACAGACACCACAGTTTTCCCATATTTCCTGAAGCATCTCGAATACAAGATTATCGTGTATACTAGAATCTTGCTGACAGCTTAAGGGTAATGGACAACAGCACAGAGCAGGAAAGGGCTTCCTTTTCAGTATTCAGACAAAGGTGGACATTTATTGGCCATTCCTGCCTACAGTAAATTTTTCAGGAGCTATATTCCTCCACAGGCCATGTTTTTGCTCTGTCCTCCTCACTTACCCCCCCTTTCCCTCCCCTTTCACAGACCCCAGCCCCCTAGGTAAAACAAGAAAGCATGGACTTTGTCTCCTCTGACTCCTCCTCAATGTGCCCAGGGAGTCTTGTTTTTCTCAAAGGGCTTAGCAGGGCTTTTTCCAAAGCAATCCAATTTTTTTTAATTTTTTTAATGTTTATTTTTGAGAGATAGAGAAACAGAGCACGAGCAGGGGAGGGGCAGAGAGAGAGAGGGAGACACAGAAACCGAAGCAGGCTCCAGGCTCTGAGCTGTCAGCACAGAGCCCGACACGGGGCTCAAACTCATGGACAGCAATATCATGACCCAAGCCGAAGTTGGATGCTTAACCGACTGAGCCACTCAGCTGCCTCCGCAATGCAATTATTCTTATGGGAATAATACATTCTGTCATCTCCCTAGAAGACAAAAACAGTACCAACTTTTTCATTCTTAGTAATGTTTATTTGTAATGGCTAAGTATGTATAAAGTCTTCTAATTAGAGTACAGCCTCCACCCAAACTCACATGGCAGCATCCTGGAAATGCTCTCCTATACTCCTATGAGTTGTGGGACCCAGCAGTACTCAAGGACCATGCTATCTGTGGACTGACTCCACTCTGAAATCCATTCACAGCCACCAACACTAGTGATCTCTCCAAGGCAGAGAAAATTTTAGTTCTTTGACAAGCCTTTTTTTTTTTTTTTCTTTTTTTGAGAAAGCAAGCATGCGTGCACAAGCAGGGGAGGGGAAAGGGGAGGGGAGAAAGAGAGGGAGGTAGGGAGGGGGAGAATCTTAAGCAGGTTCGACTCTCTGCATGGAGCCCAATACGGGGCTTGATCTCACGACTCTGGGATCACGACCGGAGACAAAAACAAGAGTTGGATGCTAAGAGGACTGAGCCACCCAGGGGCCCCACCAAGCCATCTTTTATTATTCCCCAATGATACCCTATCCTAACCCTCAGCCAGGCAGAACATCCTTCTCATCTCCTGTGGTGACCACACTCTCCAAGAAACCTACAAGTACTATTCCTCTGATTCTCTACCACAACTCCTGGCTGTGGACTTGCTATTTACACCCGTGTGAACTCCACATGTCACATGAAAGCTCGGACAGATTTCTGTAGCTCCACTTTCCAAAGGGCCCTCCAGGATGACCTCTGCCATCTGAACGCACCAGCCCTCATCTTCTAGCTTTACCTACCTCTCCATCACTTTCCCCTCTCTCCGCACCTGCAGCCCTCCATTAGTTCCCTGGGGTTGCCATAACAGAGCTACAGACATGGTGGCTTAAAGAAACAGGAATCGATGCCCTCACAGTTCTGGAGGCCAGAGGTCTGAAAGCAAGATGTCAGCAGCATTGCACTCCCACCGAAGACTCCAAGGAAGAGTCTTTCCTTGCCTCTTCCAGCTTCTGATCCCTCCAGGAGTTCCTTGGTTTGTGGTCTTCTGCATCTCCAGTCTCCCTCTGCCTTTTCTCTTATAAGGATGCTTATCATTGGATTTAGTGCCTATCCAGCTAACCCAGGATGATTTCATTCAAGATGCTTAAACTTAATACATCTGCAAACACCTGGTTTCCCAATAAGGTCCCACTCACAGGTTCCAAGCACATACACCTTTTGCAGGAGTAGAAAAGGTGCATGGGAGACCATTCATCTCACTACAAGCCCCACACTTCTTAGAGCCCTGGACTGACCCTTAGCTGTGAAGGGCATCCTTCCCACAGCCTCCCCAAACCCCTGGCTCAGGAAGCAGATTCACTGGACTGGCCCACTGTGTACTGCATGGCCACAAGGGAACTTGTTTCCCTCTACCCTGGGGCAGTCAGATGCTCCCTCCCCACCAAGAATGGTTACTAGAGGTCTAGGTTCACAGGCTAGGAGTCCACTGCAGTGTGAGGTAGGGGATGTAGTCAGTCTCCCTGGACTTTTCCATCTCCCTCTGCAGGATGGAAATTTTAACTTTCTCTTCTCTCACCTCCCTGGAAATGTGTACATTACACTGCACAACAGCACTTTCCAAACCTTGATCTACAGAACAGGGGACATTGCTGGTTGTTTTAGAGTTAGATGCTCTGAGACCAACATCACACATTCAAGATTAGCAGCTCTGAGAAGCCTGGAGTAAATAGACTAACACTTTTACTACTTTAGTCCAAAAAAAAAAAAAACAAAAAAAAACAAACAACCAACAATAACAACAGGCTAAACTCATTTAACCCAGAATTTCCCAAATTCTCTTGACCTTCAAGTTTGTTTTTTTTTTGGGGGGGGGGGGGGGTTACTTTTCTTACACCTAGTATCTTAAGATCTCATGGAATACTAGTGTCCAGAACACAACTAGGAAATGTTTTCTGAAAATATTGGAAGGGTCATAAAGTTAATAAGCAACAGTTATTTTTTTCTCATGCCCAACATTAGAATACATAGCTGTATTTTAAGTCCTGTCAGTATTACATATCTAAAATTAAAGTCTTCATCTGGCCAGTTTTGACTTTTTTCCACTGAGAGCCGAGTTCCCTGAATTAGCTGGCATCTGTAGAGGATGTAGGCACCAAGCCGACACAGAATAACCCTCGAGATATTTTTGAAGGCAGTGACCCATCTTTATCTTTCCCCAGCCGCCTTCTGATACCGGAAGCTCGTTCGAAACGAGAGCTACCTCGCGGTCCTCTGAGCGAGAGCAAAGCAGTGAGCTGTGAGGCTCCCTTCTGCACGACTGTGATTTGTGCGTGAGAAGAATAAACCCGATTTTTCCTTTTACAGACACAGGACAAGATTTCAGTGATTAGTTTTCTGTAGATGAGAAACATTACGGATTACAAACTAGGTCGTTTCCAAGTTTTCAATGAGTCGTTTCAAATTATAAAGCTTGATAACTGAGCACAGGCACCACACACTGTTCAAAAACAGGTGCTTTCTGGGGGCTAAGGAGCCCCAATTCGTAGGTTTTGCTCCACTTCCTGAGAACGCAGTCCAGGGATGGAATGAACACTGACCCAGGAGTCAGAAGACCCAGGTTTCAGGTCCACTCAGATGATTACAGATCAATATTTCTGAACTTGGAGTTCCTTTCTGCGGTTTCCAAATACACAGAAAGTACGCACCAACACAGTCAATCCTCGTTATTCAAGGATTCCGTATTTGTGAACTCACCTACTTGCTAGTATTGGAAACCCCCAAATCACTTTCCATGGTGCCTTACAGTCATTCACGCCCATGGACAGAGTGACAAAAAAATTGAGCTGCCCAACGTGCACGTCAAGGACAAATTCTGCTTCCGGTTTCAGCAGCCATATTGTGAACAAGTGTCCTTTTCGTGGTCTATTGTCACATTTCCCACACTTCTTGTACTCTTTGTTGATGATTTCATTTTTTTTTTTTTTTAATGATTTCACTGTTTAAAATGGCCCCTCAGTGTCATACTGAACTTCTAAGTTCAGTCCTAAGTGCAAGAAGACTGGGAAGGGTTTTAATGTGTGTGTTGGATAAGCTTCATTCAGGCATGAGTTATAGCGCTGTTGGCCATGAGCTCCATGAGTCCACAATGTATATTAAGTAAGGTGTCTTTAAACAAACACATAAAATAAGGTTATGTATTGATCAGGTGATAGGAATTTGGTGAGCAGAGGCTCTCAGGGACCTAACTCTGTATCTGCCTTAGCAGCAATAGTTCCATATTCACTAGGACTTTATAGAACATAATTACCAGGCATAAGGAGAATAAACTCTATATCCCCAGCCTCATAACATAGTTATGATTTTTAAATGAGAAATTATATTTATTCAATATTTAACTCCAATTGACCCTCAAACAAGGCAGGGGGTAGGGGCACTGACCCCTGCCCACCAAAGATCCATGTATAACTTTATTAATAGCCTGCTGTTGACCAGAAGCCTTACTGATAATATAAACAGTTGATTAATACATATTTTTTATGTCATCTATTATATACCATATTCTTACAATAAAGCTAGAGGGAAAATGTTAAGAAAATCATAAAGAAAATGTACTTATAGTACTGTATATTTGTTGAAAAATATCAGCATATAAGTGAACCTTACATACCAGACATGTGTAGACACTGTGGACAGATCTGAGATGCTCCAAACATGGTCCCTGTCCCATAGGGAGCAGAGAGAGGGGAGCACTCAGAAAAGGTTAAAACCTTACAAAGTTATTATGTGCAGTTAACTTTAATGTTAACAAGCTTTTCTAATATCAAGGCTATTTAAAAATCCTTCGCCTTCACAATATAGGCTTTGTTCTAGGAAATAAACAAGAAATAGAACCAGACCTAGAAATACAGAGAATAAATTGATGGTTGTGGAAAGGGAGGGGGAGAGATGGGCAAAATGGGTGAAGGGGAGCAGGAGGTACAGGCTTCCAGTTATGGAATGAAGAAGTCACGGGGAGGAAAGGAACAGCACAGGGAATATAGTCAAGGGCACTGTGGTCACATGGGGACACTTGTGATGAGCACAGAACAGAGGAGTATCAAATCACTATGTCGTACGCCTGAAACTAACATAACATTGGGTGTCGACTCTATTCAAAAGAATTGTTTTTAATGGAGGCTTTGTTCTTATAGAACCAGAAATGGATTTGGAAAATTAATGTTTTTGGAAAATCCCCTAATTTAAGTGAAAAAGGTAAAGAAAGAAAACATACAAAAAACACATTTTAGGGAAACTTATTAGATTTGGGCTCATCAAAAGTTCGTGTTACAATAATAATCAAGCAGAAAATCTACAGAGCGTTTTATAAAGAGAAGATCAAAATTCCCAACGGGCTTTAAAAAAATGAATTTGCATCAGGGACAAAATAGATGAATAACAAAGAAATGCTGGGTCACCAAAAGGTCACTTTGTCCTAGGTGCTCAGGGGACTGACCAAATACATAAAATAAAGACAATGCCAAACTGGATAGAGAGTCAGAAGTAAAATCATGAAGGTATGGAAATAAAACTAATAAGTTCACCTGGAATGAATGCCCTTCTCCACACGACTCCAATTATATTCGCAGCCAAGAACTAGCAGCAGCCAAGAGAGCCCAAATGATGCAGAGCAAATACCAGTAAGAGTATGTCAACTGCTGTTCCATTGTACTGGGCCAATTTTCTCAATGAGACCATGAGTCCTATTTTGGAGAACATGCTAGAATGTTCCAGGTGTTACGGTGTCTCAATGCATGGTTATGTAGCTTCTCCATTTTCCCAACTCCACCATCAGCTGATTGAAAGGACTTAAGGTTTTGAAAATCTGCTGTGCCTCACTCCCCTGGGTGGGTATGCTGCTGTGTAACAAAGAACATGCCAGTTCATCTTCCCCTAGCACTAGGCGCAGCTGGAAGGAAAGAAAAGGAAACCCATTTTAAAACATTTTAAAGCTACTCTCTATTCCAGACTATGAGACTGCTCTGTTTAGGATCTAAAATATGCTTACTTTAACCCATCTTTGTTGACACAGCCACAAACTTCAGCAAATACTAGAACCAGACTCAACTAGATTTCTTGTAAACTTTCATATGTGAGCAAAATCCCCCTTTGATTTCGCCTAATGTTCATCTGCTATAATTTTTTTTTACCAAGTTCTAAAAAGGAAATCTGGCATTCTCTATTCTGTATTTTACGGTAAAAAAAAAAAAAAAAAAAAGGAAAAGAAAAGAAAAAAAAGAAAAAAAGAAAGCCAACTGGACCACACTTATCTATTCCAAGCTATAGTAAGTCTTATCTCTTCATTCTCTCCAAAGCTTTTTTCTGATAGTCATTTGTCTTTATTTTCTTATAAGCAGTCCTACTACTCCATGCTACTTTCTCTGACTCCCAAAATAATGAGTTTAATTGAACTTAACACTTCTGTGGGGTGGGGGGGACCAGAAACCAAGTTTCAGGTTAGCATGGTAGGGGCTGGGATGCAGGAAGAGTTTTTTTTCCCCTCAAAGAGCCCAAAATGTGTTCACAATTGGCTGAGTCTCTACTCAGAGAAATGTGCCATCTTGTGAACAAAGCCAAGGGCTCGTATCCTCATATCTTTGTATCTGTCCTCAGTCCTCGTCTCTGACCTGGTGTCATGCAGAAATCCAGGAGCCCTGAACCTCTTCTTCCTCGTGCAAGAACTGGCTACATAACCTCAGGCTCATCTCTGGTAATTTCTCAGGGTTAAAAGCTTCAGGATCTTTGTCAGGAAAATCTGGGTAATACCTTCTCTACCTGAAAGCTTAGAAGTAGATCCTTGTCTTTTTAGAGCTAAGCTAACTAGCTGGAGA
This sequence comes from Panthera tigris, assembly GCF_018350195.1. NCBI lineage: Eukaryota > Metazoa > Chordata > Mammalia > Carnivora > Felidae > Panthera > Panthera tigris. Next base: position 10,834,803 of record NC_056664.1, read on the forward strand.
GCATCTAAAGAAAAAGAAAAGCAAATGCACTATGAAATTAACAGTGTTACACGATCAAGTGGATCTTGTGGTCTCTTCCAGCCCCTTGAATCCAGTTATGAAGGGTTTGGGAATAAGCAATGTGTGCTTCTCACAGTTGGCTTCCCATGCTCACCCCCTAGTGGCCCAGTTCTTTGGTGTGGCCCCCCAGGCCAAGATTAGGAACATGGCGCAAGGCACTCTCCACCTATGACAGCTGAGACAACCTCAGCCTCTCTTGGTACCTGCAACTCCAAGCTCTCTCTCATATTCAGTCACATGTATTGGTAGGAAGGGAAAGGACGAAACAACCATGAAGTCAGATGGGGGAATTCATACAATTTAACGTGCCTCTTTCGGAACAGGATACATTCCTACCCAGTAAGGAACAAGGTTGCCAAGGACATGTTTTTCTTTCTTAGAAACCAAACACCCTTCTTCTTAAAAAGTTGCATACGACGTTAAGTCACACAAGTTTGTTTCCTTGCACATATGTAATGAAAACACTCAAGTGGCAAGGGCTCCAGAAGGAGTGGGGTCAGAAGACCTGTGTCTGAAGGCTTGAGTGTGCAGCTCAGTTTGCTTCCTGCCCTCTCTGCTCTGGTTCCAGTTATCCCCACATCCTTGGGCACCTGCCACCCAGAGCAGCTCACCACTGCCTGGACGTACTGAGCTTCATCTCTGCTCCAGGCCTTTACTCAACACTGATGCCCTCCTTCCTCCTCTCTGCCAGACGGAGCTCTTTGAGACTCAGCTTTGCTGAGGCATTCGTCCCCACATCTGTGCTCACACTTTTATTTAGTACTTAGCTATCGTGCTTGATTAGCTGGGCATCTACCAACAAACAACTTGCCCATCTTTCATCTCCAGACCTTAGCAGGGTGCCTGACACACAATCATGCCTACTTATACCTGGTCCTCCAACATCCATAGTATGGGACCATCACCTTGAATGTCTATGCAGCCCCAGAATCTCATCTAGTGGGGCCCTGTAGGCAACTTTCCCCACAGTACATGAGCAGAAGTGATGTTTGCCTATTTCAGACCAAATTGATGAAGAAATGGCGATGTCCTTCTTCACCCACTGTTTCCTCTTCCAGCAGCTGGAAACAATATTCCAAGGCAGACAAGGCCACAAAATGGAAACCCTGGAGTCACTGGATGGAGGGGACACACCCATCGACTAGGAACACCCCCGTTACGTTGTTAAGGGAGCAAGAAACAGACTTCTACGGCATTAAACCACAGAAATTTGGGGCTTTGTTACAGTAGCTTTACCTGAATATTCATTCCAAAAAAATGCATTTTATTTAATTAGAGAACTCTGTGTAACAATGCTTAGTCCTTCTAAGGCCTAAATCAAAGGAGAGGGAAGGAAAGGGGAGGCAAAGGAGAGAGAAATGGAAGGGAAGAAGCAAAGAAGGAGCAGGATGAAGGAAAAAGCAGATGTATGCTATGAAGACCCTAGTCAAACTACCACCTCCCACATAAGCTGTCCATATCCTCATCAGTTGAGTACACTAGACCCAGGTCATTAGTTCATTTTGCTGCTGGACCCGTGGTGCCTAAACATTCCCTGAGACACAGCAGATTTTCAGCAGGTGCTGAATTAACTAGGAAATACAATTATGAATTAATACCATGTCTTGGCTTCCTTTTAAAACGACCCCGAGAAATCCCATCTCCTTAAATCTACAGATTATGATAATCAGGTATGAAATAATTTCTCACCTCTGAAGGTTTAAACAACACATAAGAATGCCTATGATGTGCTGTGTGCTCCTCAGAACTCCTGTTCCCTGGGGCCCTTCTTCTAAAATAACAGCGTATTGCTTGTTATTAAAGAGCTGATCCTTCATGGCTGGCTCTGAAGGAGATAAAAGGCAGCATTTTCCTCCCTTCCTTATCCTAATCTGCAAAACAAGTTACTTATTATAAGAAGAATTTTTAGAAAAACCTTCAGAAGATATTTTGGAGGAGGGAAATCGGGAGGAAGGAGAGATTTCGAAACAGAAAATAATCCAACCTTAATATCAAGTAGGAGAAGAGACCACATATAGTGATGAGACCAATTTAATCTACATCCTCCGGTCCAATGGTCCAATTATTGCAGAGTGTGTGTGTGTGTATGTGTGTGTATGTATGTATGTATGTATGTGTGTGTATGTATGTATATATTTTATATATATATATATATATATATATATATATATATATATATATATATATATATAAATAATGCTAAATTTTGCCCAGTCCTGCTAATCAGACAGCAACTCACTGTGTCTGTTTATCTCTAAACCATTACCCAGTTGTACAGTAAATCTGCATTTCCAGAGATGGTCTAAAATAGAAACCCATGCTAGCTAAATTTGTTTTGGGACATATCAGGCAACAGCTAGAAATTTTTAAATGACCAACTTGTATTCCACCGAGGCACTGAATGAATTGATTAGGGAAAAGCTAAAAATTGAATAGTATTTTCTGGAGTAGGCTAAGGTTAGAGCTGCCAGCGAAAATATGTAACTACCAGGAGAGCGGCCATCCATCAGAGCTGATTTTCCAATAGAAGCGTGGGGAAAAAATGCAAGTCAAATGCAAAAGGGAAAGGTCTCCTTTTCCCATCGCGAGGCCCCTTTCCAACTCGGTCAATGAGATGATTAAGTCCTCAGGAATACACGCGAACTCCCGGCGCTAAAATTATGATCGGACGGAACGACTCTTCCCACCGGCCAGAGATGATCTGTCAGTTGAGACGACCTTTGATCAGAAGATGCGCCGGGCTCCTCTGAGAAGGGAGGACACCCCGCGGACGGGTCCTGCGTGACTGATTGGTTTCTGATGCGGAGCGTGTGGTGCTGCGTGAGGAGAGGGCTCTCTTGAGAGACAAGCCCAGCTATTGTTTGGCCGCTCTCCTGTTAGCGAGTGCCCTGCGGTAACCCTCGTGCTCTGAAATACTCATATTGGTTATTTCAAAGTTGGGTGCAGAATTGTGCTTTCCCGTGTCTGTCACTAATGACTTGCAGCTGTTGCTAATCTGCGCCTCTGATTTCCTTTGATTACTATGTGTATTGATGCCTGTGGTAAATAGGCATCTGCCAGGTGCCAGCACAATCAGGGGAAAAATATAAAAAGTTCCCTGTTTCAAATTCAATGTGACATTGTGCAAGTTGAGAGGCAGCCATTTAACTATTCAGAGGAACCCGCTTCCTGGGGCACCTCCGGCCTCCTGGCCAGGGACATTCCTCCCATTCCTCCCCTCCCCCGCCATGGTGCCGACTTTCTTTAGGACTGTTTTCAGCCAGAAGAGAGAGGGTTTCCATACCACATGACAAGAGCAGAGCAAAATATCTCAGTTGGGTAGTTGTGACCCAAGTTTCCAGAGAGAGAGAGAGAGGCTAGCCCTTTGGCCAATTTCAGCTTTAAAGCACCACACCGCCCCCCCCCCCCCCCCCCCCCCCCCCGCAAGTTCCCAAAAGATTCTCCCTAACAACTGTCCTGTGATTCTTCCCCCTGTGAGGACACCTCTTGCTCAGGAAGAACAGCAGCACCAGCTCCTTCAGGAAAACCAGGTGTTAATCTTTGAGAAAGCAGAGCAACGTGGAGGCTCCCCCAGGAAAGATGCCACAGTGATGGCGACCAAAAGCCACCACCTGCGGTACTGCAAGAAAAGCATGAGCTTCTCTCAAGCACTTTTTGGGGATTTTTTGGTGTTTTTGTTTTTTTTTTTTTTTGGTTCTTCAGGGACCCTATAAACAGGAAGACGAAGTCCACTTGGCACCCTGACCCAGAGATCTTAGAGCACAGTAGGAAAGAAAGGGGTCTCCACACCCCTCCCCAGGTCGGGGCGGCTTTCCTTCACACCTTCCCCCGCCCGCCTTTACTGCAGCAGTGAGAGAGATGTCCCCCAGGACGGCAGATGCCGGCTCTTCCTGCACCCCAGTAAGAGCTCCTCGGCTTTTCACGGTCATCTCCCCCTTTGCCTGGGATGAAAACGTTAGCCCCACACCTTGACAGGTTCACTGTTATTTCCTGTCCTAAAAAGAAATCTTCTGTTGTTGATTCCTGCCTGTTAACTTGATCATCGCCAGGAAACAAAGTGAGAGGCAGGTCCACTTTGGAGTTAGTTAAGCTGCAAAGTGAAGCCCCCCAAAGAAGGGACTAAAGAATGAATGGTAGGGGAGCCTGGGTGGCTCACTCAATTAAGCATCAGACTTCGGCTCAGGTCACGGTCTTAGTTTATGAGTTTGAGCCCCGCATCAGGCTCTGTGCTGACAGCTCAGAGCCTGGAGCCTGCTTCAGATTCTGCGTCTCCCTCTGTCTCTACCCCTCCCCCAAGCTCTCTCTCTCGCTCTCTCTCAAAAATAAACTTAAAAAAAATTTTTTTTAAAGAATGAAGGGTAACCAATTGAATCCTAGCATATTGGGAGAAAAGCCCAAGAGATCCCAAGATATGTTGACCTTCAATAGGTCATTTGAAATTTATAAAAATCTAACATGAAAATGAGCATCTGATGGATTTTTTAAATCTCTTCTTGGGCAATTTTAAAACCCAGATGGTCGCAAGGACATTGATTTAAAAGCAGACCTCAAGAATGCTTGTTCCTGTTTGACAGAAGACCAAAGTGACCACTCTCAACATCTAACCCAAAAAAATGGCTTAAAAAAAAATCAGCAAAACAGTATGCCCCAGGAGTAGATAACAGTAGTTAGAACATAAATGAAAAAGGACCTCCTATCAAGTCAGAAGAAAAATATAAATGCTCCTTGGCCCAGTGTTTAATAATAGTCTTCATCTGGACACTGTCTGTAGGGTTCAGAAAGAAACCTCTGAATCAAGAAAAGTACAAGATAATAAGAGGATACAAGATAATAAATTAACAAAATTGTGGGTCAGCGTTCTTGGAAAGAGATCTCATTCTCTGGGTATCCTGACAATAAATACTTCCAAAATATTTCTCTACACTGCATTTTAAGACAATGGCTAAAAAAAATTCTCAGTTCCAAACTAGGAGCCGAGTGAACACCTAAGATACAGAAAATGCTGCCAAGATGAATGGTTTGAGGGAAAGGCATCAGAGATTGGACGCTGCCACTGCCCTTTAATCCAATGCTCATGAAGAGTGCAAAAGCAGATCTCTTCTTGTGGGCAGCCAGAGAAGAGCTAGAATCCGACGACGCATAGAGTTGATAATCACCCAGAAAACCAGGAAGAAAAGGCTGGCTGGAGACATGTGTAACCCTATTAATTCCAATCCACACAGCCTTCACCCCACCATCCCCATTCCCCAAAGGGGTGCAGCGGTCAGGAACAACACACTCTCAGCCTCACAGACGCTGGCTGTGAGATCTTTGGTTTCCAAGATCCTTGATGGGACTTCTTATTACCAGTATCCTCACTAATTGGCTTTAAATTGCCGTCAACACATCTGAACACAGCATATTCCAGCGAGACCCATAGAAGGAGCTCTGTCGAGGGTCTGGACCCTGCACAGGCAATGAGGTTGACCAGAACCCGTTTTGGCAGCAAGAGCCAATTGTGGCCAAATCAAGTGGATAGCTGGATCTTTTGCCCGGCAGCCTCCCTCCTCCTTCCTCAACGACACTCACGCCCCATGACTTGGAGGTATCAGGTATCACAAGAGAAATCCACTAAGTGTGAACTCGGAGTGGTCACCCTTAGTATCGCTTTCATCACTTGGAAGAGATGTATACATAGCGAATGCTTGGTGTCACCAGTTCATTTAATTTGGGTCACTGGAAAGGCAACTGCCTCTCTTCCAAACATTTACACAGGAGTTTTGTGACTGGGCTTCCAAATAGTGACGTAAGTGGACTTATCACTGCAAGCTGCTAAGGAGATTAAAAATGTAATGAAATAATTAAAACAATAAGAATTTTTAAAACAATGCTGAATGTTATAGGCTCCCTTTTTAAAGATTCCTACAACACATTAGCACGTTATCGACTTGGGAGAGTCCTGGAGTTGAATTGAAATTAATAAAATTTAATACTGTTTAATATAGAATTTTCTAAATACATTTGATGGAAAAATTCCTTATACAGGTGACACCTATAAAAATACCAGACAAAGTATTTCATGGGCATTCTATCTTAATATAGTCATTTGTCTATACCAAGAGAGAACATTTTCTTATTGACAAATTGGCAAATAGAAGGAGTACTCCTAGGATAAATGATCATCTATATAATTTAGTCCATAAACTGGCTTTAAGATTTAATAAACAAACCCTGGCAATAATCAAGGAGACAACAATTACTATTCCATTAAAATTCTGTGGCATGATGAGTTAATATGGGGCCTTTATTTCTTATATGCTTTGTGAAATATTTTATTTGCATCAATAAAAATGGGCAATGTAATATTTGCCATAGAAGAAATGTGATTTCAGGGAAATTCTGTAAGTGTTTCATAATAAACATTCAGTCTCTGTGCTCTCACCCCCCAAGAATCTCTAAATGTACCTAGTCAAGTTTCAAAGAACTTCCATGTTAAAAATAAATAAATAAATAAATAAATAAATAAATAAATAAATAAATAATAAAAGCATGTAATAGACATCAAGAGCCTTTGCTCCTTGTTTCAGAGCTTATTAAATTCAGTCAATGAGATGACTATGTTGAAAAATAAGGGCATAATGCTTAAACACTGTAAGAGAATAAAAGAGGGCTAGCTCTCAATTAAAGCTGATAATATCAGGGGGTGCCTGGGTGACTCAGTCGGTTAAGCGTCTGACTCTTGGTTTCAGCTTAGATCATGATCTCTTGGTTTAGTGAGTTCAAACCCCCATCAGGCTCTACGCTGGCAGCACAGAGCCTGCTTGGGATTCTCTCTCAAGATCTCCCTGTCTCTCTGCCCTTCCCACACTCACACTCTCTCTCAAAAAAAAAAAAAAAAAAATTAACATAAATTTAAAAAAATACTGGTAATATCAGGCAAAGCTTCAGGAAGTGGGTGTCATTTGGGTAGAGCCCTGGAGAAGGAGTTGACCTTTAATAAGCAGAGATGAGGGCAGGAAGAGTATCACATGACTAAGGAGAAACACCAGTGAACAAAAGAGACCAGTGGCATTTAAATTACGTCTCCAAGTCATGAATATGAGGCAGGGCATTTGAAATGTGAAATTCAGTCCACAATGAAGGGCCAGTGAAGGTGTTTGAGAAGAAATCTCAAAAAGCTGTACCCTGAGAGCAGCATGAAGGGTGGATGAGGAAAGCAGTCCAGGGCAATGGTCCTCAAAGTGTGGTCCCCAGGGGCCACGGCAATTTCTGCCGTGTCAGAAATGCACATTCTCAGCCCTGCTCCTGACCTACCAGATCAGCAACTCTGAAAGTGGGACCCAGGAATCTGTTTTATCAAGTCCTTCCGGGGATTCTGATGCACGCGCAAGTTCCAAAACTGCTGGTCTAAAGACAGCAAAGTCATTTACAGGATAATTTCTAGGAATTGTCTAGGAAACTGGTGAAGAGTTAATCCAGATAAAATAATCGTATGAAGGTAAGAATAGATGGGGGAGGGGCACCTGGGTGGCTCAGTCAGTTAAGCATCGGACTTTGGCTCAGATCATGATCTCACGGTTTGTGGGTTTGAGCCCCTTGTCAGGCTCTGTGGCAATAGCTCAGAGCCTGGAGCGTGCTTTGGATTGTGAGTCTCCCTCTCTGTCCCCCCCCCAATCTCTCTCAAAAATAAATATTTTAAAAAGAACGGATGGGAGAAAAGCAACGGACTTCACCAAAAGGTCAGAGTTCTGGAGGATACAAGATCACCACGTCTCTTCAAACACTGTCCCACATCTCCCAGACAGACGGCCACAGCTCCCGTTTCCCCCCAGCATGTTAAGTCATACTGTAGAAACACAACTCAACAGTGTCTCAGACTGACTAGCTGTAAGGAAGGGGGGATAGAGAGGATTCAAAAGAATTGCAAATTCAAAGCCTCAGAGATAGACGAAGAGATCAGAAAAGCAGGAGACACAAACAGAATACGATAGATCCATGAGTTTACCTTTACTTATACCCCTACCTAGTGACAAAAGGATTTTCAGAAGCTTATAAAAATGCATACTATTCAGTAAATTTAAGATAAAAAGAAAAAGATGAAGCCAGATGAAAATAAGCATAGAAAAATCAGATGAAGCCATGACTAAGCCAGAAGAGGGCCAGAAATTTGGCTTTAAACGTCTTTCTGATCATGACCCCAAAAGAGTCAGAGGAGCCATGAGACCAAAACAGATCAGTTACTTAGCTCATTTCCTCTTACTGAAACCAGGGAGAAATTGCAACCTTAGATCATGAAAGAAGAGACTTATAACATAGCAAACAATGTTCTCAACGAGGGTGTTGGAGGTAACTTGGCATAAAATCATCACACGGACCTGCGTGTGCCCTCAGAACAATGAAGTGAACATTTTCGGCAGAAAGCAGAGAATGTGAATCTGAAGCTCAGGAAGAAAATATGAATGAACTGGGAATTTCCCCACATGAAAGCGTTGCCTGGTGGGCAGATGACAGCACCAGCTGAAATACAATTGAAAGTCCTGTTACTATTAGGGTTTATGCCTACAGTATAGAAAACACTGCCTAAACTCAAAGGATATTGTCACCAAGATTATAGGAACAGGTCTCAAACATGAATATTTAACTGAAAATATAAAAATGTTTCCCTTTTGGGAAAAACTAAGTCCACCAAATTTCAAATATATACAACACTCATCTGATTACCATTCCAAAAGTTTCAATATTGAATGTCAACATTGATTTTTATTGACTAGCAATTGCCCTTAGTGACGTCAAGCTGTAAAATTTCATTTACTGCTCATTTTTGAAGAGCAGGTCTATTGCATTAGAGGTAGCAAATAGATTTTAAAACTACAATTCAAAACACTGTGTTTGGAAATAGTTTCTACAATAAATGTGTATGCAATGGACAAACTCGATCAGTTAAATTAGCTATTCTATTATGTCATGGAACAGGACCTTCTGAAGAGGTAAATATATTCCACAGATCACTGTGTAACTGAGGATTGTTTTGGTTGCAATTAGCAGAAACAGATTCTGACTTTTATATATGCATATACATTCTTGGAAGGATATGTGAAGTGGCTCACAGATCAAAGGAGATGTTGAGTAAAGATACGAGATCTAATAGGCAGACTGCTCAGGGAACACTACGGTCATCAGGACGAATCAGCCTCCGTGTCTTCCATTCTATGCTTGAGTCAAGGCTCCCAGTCCTAGGACGGAGTATTGCTTCTCATGCCCATCTCTTGGCTAGAGAAGGCAGGGCCCCTTGATCAATAGCCCCTCTCAAGCAGCCGTCCTTACAGCCTGAGAGGTAGGGTTCTGTTATGGCAAAAGACACCAGGCAGGGGAAAAAATGTCTACCACATGCCACAGGTGTGCATTTCTGCTGGAAAGCAAAAACCAATGTGGATATTGACATATAATGTGAATCCAACAGTCATCCAGAAACCAGAGTATTTTCACATGCACATCCCTTGAGCATCGTAAGAAACCGGGAATTTGCTGCACGTTATTACCAACTCAAGAGGAATCCTCATCAGATGGGGAAGATCTTTACCTTTCAATAAGAATGTGACAGGATCATTTTGTCTTATTTCTACAGTTCATAAAAAGTAAAGCTAAATTAAAAGGAACAAGGGGGATTGTTCAAATGCTTCAAATAGCCATGATACCAAATATTAATGCAAATTCAGACAATTAAAAGTCTAAATAACAGGAAGTAAAGTCTCAATGCCTTCTATACTGTTTAAACAGAGCACTGTTGTGAATTCTGAGCTTTAAAATTTAGAAAGGATGCAGCAAATTAAGACTATCCTCAAAGGACAGGACAGGAGAGCAAGGAAATGATCAGAACAACAATGAAGGGAAATGGGGACATTTCATACAGAAAGAAGAGAACTCAGGGAGCAAATGACAATGGTCTTGAGTGTACTATGCTATAGTGAAAGAAAACCTGAATGCATCCTCCAAAGATAGAATGTAGTTCCTACTCTTCTGATTTTGCTGTGAGATCTGGAACAAGTTGCTTACTGTCTCTGGGCCTTGGTCTTCAGATCTATGAAAGGAAGTGTTGTGTTGTGGCTAAAAGCAGGGATTTTAATCAGAGCCTGACTCAGATCCCACCTTCACTGCTTAGTGGTTAAGTGATTTGGGTCTGAATCTGTAATAAAGTAAGGACAAAGATGGAATCTCCCCTAGAGTTTATTGTGACAGTTAAAGTAACATAAATAAGACCCCTGATACGGTGACTGATACACAGATCATAGTTATTCAATTACCAATTACCAACCAATGGTACCTCTTTGGTAATACGGTTCTATGAAATATTTGGACCACCCTCCTGAGAAGAAAGGGACAAAGTTTTTGGTGGTGGTGCAGGGCCACTGGCTAAAATTCATAGGTAAGTAGGTTTTCTTTCCTTTAATCAAAGGAATCATTTTCTTTTAACTGCAAGTAGGAAGAGAAAAAGGGGACTTGAGAGGTAGCGAGGTTCCCAGCACTGGAAACCTTCTAAAGACAGGAGATAAGCAATGTCACCTGGAGACAGAACATCTTCCTCTATTTTGTATGAATATGTAAGTATAGAAGGTCACTTAGTAATTCAAATGTTCGTCAATTCCAGCTGAGTTCAGTACCAAGTGTATTCTTAGTTTATAATATTAATGTACCACTGCCCTCTAGTGTATAACCTAAGACAAAATCATGAATACAAAAACAAAATCTGCACAAGCACCATGCAAAATTATCCTGAAGGGGCAAAAGTGATCTTACTGATCATGGAGTAAGACCACCTCATTTCCAGATGAGGAGATGGGACTAGAAAGCCACCTGATTAGCCCAAAGTTAGCTATGGAGCTGAGACTGGAAAGCTGGCCCCCCGGCTCTCAAGAGAGAGTTCTTCCTGTTCCATCACATCCCTGGTGCCACAGCACAGAGCCAGGGCTTGCCTGGAGAGCACCCCTCATTTGAGCCAGAAGTCCTCGGTTCCAGCCACAGAACCGCACCAGGAAAGTTTCCCTTAGCACCATAAGCCTAGTGCGTCCTCAATCACAAGTTCAAACACTTACAACTGTTTTGCTGCAAAAACAATGGTTAATGAGGCCTTGTTGACAAGAGCAGTCCATTATCAGCAAGCTAATGACCACTCAGGCCGCAGCACGGATGCCAGGCTGCAATTAGGTCTGCAGTGATGCACACACAGAAAGGGACTCTAGTTACAATTAAACCTGATCCTTTAGTCCAATCGCTCATTAGGAAAGAAAATAAAACAAAACACAGTCCCCACAACAAGAAGGCCTAAAACTAGTACTTTGGTCCAGGGATGGAATTCTAGGCCATTCATGTATCCAGCCAAGTGTCTGTCTGTGAGCAAGCACTCGAGCTTATATTCACACTCAGAGTACTTTGAGATGAAAGGGGATTCTTTTTTTGTCTTAGTGATTTTAAAAGCCATGACACACGGGCTGGTGAACAATCTTATTTTTCTTATCGGGGCTTCCCAACTGCTTTTCCTATGAACTTGCATAACTTGTGTAACTAAACATCAAAAACATGACTGGCAAAACCTCTTTAAGTGATGAAAAATAGTTACTTAATACGGGAATACATAAAAGCACAAATCTTTCATAATTTCGTCAGAGGAGAGAATAATCTACTGAACAAGAGGATGTTGTCAGGTGACCGCGTGGGTTCTGCAACCAACAGTCCGCAGATTCCCTGACCGTTCTGCCCGTTAATGCCTTTGAGATTTGGGCCAAGTATCAAGTCTTTAAGGAGGGTTATTTCATTTAGGATTAAATGAAAGATCTCATGTAAAGATCTTAGCAGATGCAAAAAATAAAGTGACCTACAATTATATATAGGCTTCTTCCTCTTTCCCTTATCCCCCCTGCATGACCACTTTTCTCTCCCCAAGGTTCCAAAACTTTGCCTAAATCTAGAAAGAGGGCGTTGCCAGGTCAGCAACCCAATGCCTTACATAGGTAGGTCTTTCTTAGCCAGTTCCACCCGCTTCCCTGGGATTTTAACTCTGCACCGTGTTGAGAAGGTGAAGAAAAAAAGCAGAGTGAAGCTACGAAGATTACAAGAGATTTGTTTTTTCCCATTTCTTCCCAAGTGCCCCCCCCCCATGCACCACACACCCCCCACTTCCTTCCTATTGCCTTTTTCAGATTTTCCCCTCTTATTCTTGCCCCCTCCCTCTTCATCTCCCAACTGCTTGCTCCGTACTGAACCTGACCCCTGGCTCCTGTCCTTTTGAACCCATATTACCAGCACCCTCTGGGACTGTCCTCAAACTTCCTTTTCCTTACATTATACATTCTCACATGCTCCTTCACTCCATTCATCTTTACTGGTCTCTTATCCATCTGTCTAAAAGCCTTCTTAGGGTTTCTCTACTCTCAATATTCAATCTTACAAGCCCTGAAATTGCTATACCTCCTTTCTAGCTAACAGAAAGGGTAAGCATTATGAATATATATATTTTTAAAGGTTTCCAATGCTCAAGGGGCTTGTAATCTAGCTGTGGAGGCAAGACTGCTACTTCACTAGAAACAATGGGGATCAATAAAAGCCAGTGGATAATTAAGTCCTAAATCGTGTTGCCAGACTCAGTTTCTATGGGGGGGCGGGGGGGGGGGGGGGTGCGCGAAGAGGAAATAACCCAAGGTAGGATGATCAGGGATGACTTCAAGGGAGCACCCGACCAGAACATCGCTGGTAGCAATTATTCAATAACTGTTTGGGTTTTGATTTTTATTTGAGATGAAATGTTAGCTAAGCTTTGGAAACTAAGACCACCAATTCTCCCTTCCATTTGACAATTACCATAAACACGTCGATTTTAGGGGTGTACATTATTTCACATTTTAACAACCCTGAAACAAGGATGTATCTTTTCATTAATATCCCAGAATGTATCATAAATTAATATGCAGTGTTTTTTCTTCATGGTAAAATAATCGTATAGCTTATAACTGACTGCTTCTTAGATTCCATAAGACAATATTCATTGAGCATCTAGTACGTTCTATGCTACGCCTCTGGACTGAGGGGATGGGTAAACAAAAAAATGCAAAGTTTCTCCTCTGGAGCTTGCATTGTGGCCGAGGAGATGGGCCGTAAGCAAATGAGCAAACAGGTGACACGCTAAAGCCAGGCACTGTAACAGGCAGTGCAGGAACTAGATCTAAGCCTAGATCACCATCTGCTGTGTTAGGAAAGAAAAAAAATATTCAGAAGCAAATTTTTAATATTCAGATTTCGCATAGGGAGAAATTACAATCTGGGAGACACTGAATACAATATAACATGTATTGGACCTAATAAAGTAGCTGATTAATGGGAAAAACATCAAACTTGGCAACGGTTTTCAAAGCCATGGTACAGCCCTACACAGCTTTGTCATTTTCAGCGATTTTGTCAGTGCTTTGGGCAAACAAGAAATGGCATTCATATATCATTTGCAGATGATAAATCTTGAAATAATGAGTACATTAAATGAAGTTAAGGCACAAAAAGATGTCCAAATCAGACAATGGACTATACCCAACCTAATAACCATGAAGTCTCGCTTTCAGATTAAAAATTTTATTTGCAAAAGGACATCTATGCTGAAACAATAGTATAGGTAAAAAGATTCAGGAATTTTAGTTGCTGACAAGATCTCCGTAAACTAAAGTTTTGAGGCTAAATGGTCTAAGCCTGTGTTGAATACATCTTGTTCTCCTTGTACTGTTATCCTTCTGGAGTGAACATCGTATTCCGTTTGGGCTGACATCGTTTAAACAGAGGCTCAGCAAGAATCAACTGACAGATTTGTTTCAAAAAAATCTATGAATCTCAAAAGTGTATGTAACATTTTTGAGGAAGATTCCATAATTCCTTTCAGATTCTCAAAATATTCAGAACCACCGTTTTTAAAGGAATGCTGTCCAACTATTGTGGACTCAGAGGAGAATCTGAGTTGACAGAGGACCTGGGGAACACATCCTACCAGGAAAAGCTGAAGAAGGAACTTCAACTTCAGTGAAGAAAGAGGACTGTCTTTTTAAATATTTGAAGGATCTTGTCAGAGAGAGCTTGGATCTAGTTGACTCTGGAGCATAGGACCAAAGTGAAAAAGTGAGTCACTAAGGTAATTTCCCATATCGTAGAATTATCTTAATGCCATTGGCTGCCTGTAAAGTAGTGAGTTTCCCACTGGAGATGTTCAGAGAGATGAGACATGGTAAAACTTCTGCCCTTGATCTCAAGGGTTAGCAAATGTCTTCTATAAAGGGCCAGACAGTAAGTAATTTCAGCTTCATGCATCATATGGTCTCTGACACAATTATCCAACTCTGCCATTGTAGCACGAAAGCAGCCTGGACAATACATAAACAAAGGGGTATGGCTGTGTTCCAATAAAACTTTATTTACAAAAATGAGGTCGCAGTCTAGATTGGCCCTGTACTGCAGCTCACCAATCCCCAGACTAGATAGCTACTCCTAAAGGCTCTTAACTCTAGAATTCTTTGGCTCTGAGATGTGAACCTGGAGACCTATCTACCCACAACCATGAACCGCAGATTTTTAGCAAAGCTACGAAAGCAAAGCTGTAAGAAAAAAGAGGAGCAATGCTTTCTGGTGTATAGTGAGCAGAAATGAACCCATTTACAAATTGTTGCTCAAAGACCTAGAATTCATACGCATCCCAACACAATAGGGACCTTCCAGGTAGAATCAGAGAATCCTGCACTAAAAAGAACAGGCATTTTTGCAGCCACAGGTAGGAGGTGAGCAGGTGATTAGTGAGGTCTGTATCCTCAGCCCCGGCTTGTTACACTGCGGTCAATTACACAGCTGCTTACAAGTGTGTGTTTGCACCTGTTCAAGCCTTCAAATGTGCTGATCTCGTATTAAACAACTCCTTAGAAGTAGGTTAAAAACAAATTACACCCTGCCATCCTGTGCCTGTCCCAGCCTTCCCTCAGTGACCCTTCATCTAGAAGGGATCGTCTACAGAGGATAAAGAGCAGTGCTCATTTTTAATTAGGGAGGGGCTCGTTATCCCCCAATTAACGCTGCCATCACTTAGTGAAAACAGTTGTTGGTACAGAGTACAGGTTAGTGACTAATAAGGATTACCTAAGCTCTCTCAGAAAGCGCAACAGCCACCTTCCACTTGGACCACTGATTGAGAGTTTAGAAGACAAGCACGAGGACCCTCCTCTTTCTCAGCAGGTTAGGAGACACAAGTCCACAGACAACAAGTGCACCTTTCCAATGTCACATTTTCAAATGACTTGAGTGGTCAAGGATCGCTGGCTTAGAATCAGTGAAAAACAGAGGAGATGAGAACCACGGCAGACCAATGTGGGAGCTGGTCTTAGGAAGGCAGAAAAATTGATCCTGTACATGTGTACGGTATGTTATAGAACATAGGACAAGAATGCTCATCCATTTCAATACTCCTGATTTTTTAAATGTTATTTTTATTAGGAGCACTGAATGGCGGGTACAAACAGGGGGCTGAGATTTGGGATTTGCTCCATTACAGACCAAATTGTTAATGTTTCTATTACAGCAGCTGTGATGGCATGTCATAATCGCCTGTTTGTATCTACATCACTTATACACACAAGCACAGCTCTGGAACAGCGTCAATAAATGAGCTTGCACATAAGGCACTTTCCTATATTAATAACTATATAAATTACCATGATTAATCTTTCATTATTAAAACTCTAGGATCCTGGAAAGCAGATGGTTTGTGGCAGGTCTGTCATCAATTCTCTCCCTTTACCAGGGCACCCCCAGAAAATAAGGAAAATATAAAGTCATCGAGCATCTACGACATGCCAGCACGGTGCTGGGCACGGCAGCTCACTTTCCCTTGCTAGAGCTCACATGACAAAATTAGTGTAAAAAAACTCCCGACTTATACAGTTGCAAAGAGCAAATGAACTTCAAGTGCCTAAATACTGGGAGATAAAATTCTCTGTTCCTCTAAACTTCCAGTTACCCAGGGTTCCATGTGGAGTTTCTCTCTCTACTCGATGTCATTACTAATTTTCTTTCTTCATCTGGAATACCTTAGTAACAGGAATACAATATTATTCTTTATCAATTTGGTAGTTTTTAAAAATGTAGAACACACAGTGTTGACAAGGGTGGATAGATACAGGTCCATTTGGTAGAGATGCACACTGGAAAACCATTCGAAAACATGCCGAACCACATTTGTACTCCAAGGAATTTAGCCTTCAAAAGCACTCCCATACTATGCAAAGTGTGCATGAAAAGGTGTGCCTAGCACAAATTCCCTTCAAGATAAAGATGGTTAAATCAACCATGGTTTATTCACATAATGAACTATGCAATTCTTGAACACCATGATGCATAAATAGATGTACCCATCAAAAGATGTGCAAGACATATAGCTAAGTGAAAAGGAGTGTCCTTTCCTTTCACTGTAAGATAAATAAGGATAGTAATTATAGCAACAACACAAAGTATTAATGTAGGTTCAAGGAAAAAAACTGTAGAAAAATCTCAAATGACTGAACATGATCATCTTTGGGAAATGGTAGTATGAAGGGGCTTCCCGTTTTAGGTTATTAAATAAGGTAATGTTTGTAAATTCTTACACAGAATACCGGTAACAGACAGTAATCTCTGCTATATAAACTTCCCTAAACAAAAAAATGAAACAATATAAAAATGTAATATTCTATTTGCTTGTACTCAAAAAAAAAAAATCAAAGTTTTGTTAGATTTAAGTGACCATTTTGGGGGTGTCTGGGTGACTCGGTTAAGTGTCCAACTTGAGCTCAGGTTATGATTTCACGGTTCATGGGTTTGAGGCCTGCCTCAGGCTCTGTGCTGACAGCTTGGAGCCTGGAGCCTGCTTCAGATTCTGTCTGTCTCTCTCTGCCCCTCCCCTGCTCACACGGTCTCTCTCAAAAATAAAAAATTAAGTGACCATTTTGAATCTCGCTAGAAATCCCAGATTATTCTCAGATCATTCCAATAGAAACACCATCAAAGGACTAAGTTTTCACACCTACACCTTTCCTCAGAAATGGCAGAATTCCAAGGAAAGTTGTGAGTGGCAGTTAACCTACCAATCTAGGACTTTTGCCACTCTTCTGCTTAAGAGTCCTCTTGGAAACAGGGCAAACACACTCGGCTTGTTCTCACTCGAATGTTCATGAACGTCTCCGGGCCAGAGACAAGGGTGGCTCGTACCAGGTAGACGACTGTGGGCAAGAGGAAAGTGGATGGACTGCAGAAGCATTTAGGAGCAGAACTAATGTAACTGAAAATAGGGCTTCGGTAACTTTGCAGTTCAGAAGTAATTCTGGAGCCCTTGGAAAGGACAGGAAACCTGCCTAAGTAACTACTGGACGCTGGCTGCAGCTCTTCAAAGAGGAGGAGGGGTAGAGGACTAGGAAGATGTAAAAGCCAGTGACATATTCAGGCAAAAAAAAAAAATACAGCTAGACATGCTTTCCTCAGCATATAGAAACTAAACAAATGCTTCAAGATTTCATCATTTAAAAAAAAAAACAGAAAAATTGATAGTACCCAGTAACTCAATAGATCTATTTTCCAAAGGTAGAAGATACTGACTGGAATACCAGAGTAACCCGGGAATATCACAGCAAGACTCCTTGGGTCAATTCCTAAAAGCCAAGTTTAGGATTTTCATTGGCATTCCTGAAGCCAAGAAATGTTCCCCCCACCCCCAGGAAAAGAGATAAAGAGAAGGCAGGATGTCAAGGGAAGAGAGAAAAAAAAGCTAGATGGCACTTTGTAGGACAAATCCCAGAAGGTTTTCCTTCCCTTTTCAAATGTAAGTCGTCCTTGTTAACAGTAAAAGATTAGCATGAAAGTCTCCAGAAGGAAACAATCACCAGTTCCTAGGGAAGCTGGGACAAAGATGTGGCACACATCCCTCAGTGGCCAGGTTCTGTGAAGGCCAATCACATCCGTGATTGTGATTGATAAGTTTTAATACATGTGGCATAATGGAAGTGCTTGCACACTGGGAGTTTTGCTAAGATTTTTTATTTTTTTTGAAATTGTCAAATTGGTTTCCATACAACACCCAGTGCTCATCCCAAAAGGTGCCCTCCTCAATACCCATCACCCACCCTCCCCTCCCTCCCACCCCCCATCAGCCCTCAGTTTGTTCTCAGTTTTTAAGAGTCTCTTATGCTTTGGCTCTCTCCCACTCTGTTTTTTTTAATGGTCAAAGTAAATGTTTTATAACATCTGGAATTTTGAAGGCTCAAGTTATAGGAGTATGGCCTTTGGCAATGGTCTACATATTCAGAAAGTGTGAGAACCTCAAACATCAAAATACAGTCTTGCAGATCCCCCAGCAAGTAACAGATTTACTCTGAATGTCTATTCATTTAAGAATATTTGACACACTTTAGAGCACCTGGTGGCTCAGTTAGTTGAGCATCTGACTTTTGACTTCAGCTCAGATCATGATCCCAGGGCCATGAGATCGAGCCCCACATCTGCTGGAGATTCTCTCCATTCACTCTCTCTCCTCAAAATAAAAATACATGTATTTGACACACTTTAAAAGAACATGTGCCAAGGTGCCCGAGTGGCTCAGTCGGTTACGCGTCCAACTCTTGATTTTGGCTCAGGGTCATAATCTCACAGTTTGTGAACTTGAGCCCTGCATCAGGCTCTGCACTGCTAGTGCAGTCTAGCCTGCTTGCAATTCTTTCTCTCCTTCACTCTCAAAATAAACTTAAAAACACATGCCAACGCCAAACTCAAAAGATC
Source organism: Panthera tigris (assembly GCF_018350195.1). Lineage (NCBI taxonomy): Eukaryota > Metazoa > Chordata > Mammalia > Carnivora > Felidae > Panthera > Panthera tigris. The sequence goes on from NC_056664.1 coordinate 10,853,658, forward strand.
AAGAATTTATGTTATAGTACCTGGTATCATTTTCAATAAAACATTTAAAAAAAAAAAAAGAATATGAGTCCATATGCACAGATACTCAATAATTACCGAATGAAAAAAAATAGCATACATATACAATATTTAACTTAAGTTTTTGTAGGAACTGTCCTCTGACCTACAGATTGGGCCCTTCTCCTTGGAGTAGAAATTCTCCTAGAGTGGAAATTGAGGGCCTCCTATGCCCATTTGTCAATGTGTTGGAGCAAATTGAAGATATTAATCAAAGAGAGTCTAAGCCTTGCCTGGACTCCACCCAATCCCAAATGGAAACTGGGGAGCTTTTCCATATGGTAAGTGTCCTGTTCAGCTTCAACTTTCACAAAATGTCAAAGCTACTCCCTGCTTAGCTGTTAAGCCCTGAGCTCAGCCAACAACATGGCTTACCTGTTCTTCAACTATTACTGAAAAAAATAACCTTGAAGTCACTGACGTTTAGTTGTATCGAAATCTAGCTAGGAGATTTAATATTTATGAAGGACTTTTGGGCAGTCTCTTTTCCTCTAGACTTATGCTCATTGAGTTCACTTGTATGCACAATCTGAAATTATCATACTTAGAAACAGAAACTCACAGAAGCCTGGAACAGTGGTTGCCAGGTCCTGGGGAGAAGGGAGAGGTCTTGGTCAGAGAGTACAAAGTTTCCATTTTGCAAGATAAGTTCTGGAGCATGGGGATTCTAGTTAATAATACAATACTGCATACCTGAAATTTGCTAAGAGGGTAGATTTTAATTACTCTCACTGCACGCGTATGCACGCACACACATAAAAATGTTGATATGTGAGGTGATGGATATGTTAATTAGCTTGGTTGTGATGATTTCAAAATGAATGTTTATCAAAATATCAGATTGTACACCTTCAATATATGTAATTCCTATGTGTCAATTATAGGTCAATACGCTTTTTTCATAAAAGACTTATGCTCACAATCTATTTTGTCAAACTGCTGCTCACCTAGTCTGGACCCAATTGTCTGGTTCCCCCACCCCCAGAACTGCTCTTAACAAATCGCATTTCATGTCTATACCATTGGTTCACATTATGGAATGTAACAAGTGACACTGGCTTTGAGGATATTATTGAGGACATTGTTTTCTACAGTATACAGGACTCTGTCCAAGGGAGTTTATCTCAATTCCAGAAAAAGCTACTTCTAAGCAATTGCTTTCTTCTCTCCTTTAAAGAAAGTAAGATTTCTATGAGTGATGGTATTTTTCTCTTACGAAACTCAGAGCCGATCCTGTGAACCTGAGTTACCTCCAATAATTTCAAAGAATTTTGAAATGGATGAGGACACCCATTTTGTGTAGTGACCTCTCCCTAGCGTTTACCGTATTTCTTCTCATCTTCCATTTCATTAGCTCCAATTTCCAATGACGTTCGGTGGTGGAAGTGACAGAATGGTGACTAGAGCTGCATCTGAGAACAAGTGGAACCCGTCTCAAGCTCAGAGGCCCAGCAGGTACCGGAGCTGGCCATTTCCATCAAGAGCCTCATTCAGCTATAGCTGCACTAAAACACCCACCTCCACTCGGTGCCCCTGCCACCCCCAGAAAGACTGCAAGGAGGCTGGTGACACCTGCTGAGAGGCTTCAATATCTGGGGGTGGGGTGGGGGGAGAAAAAAGCTCTTCTGTCTCCATAAGCAGGAAAGGCTACGGTCACACACCCCAGAGTCAAGGGAAACACCTGTACTATCTGCAGGTGGGGTGGGGTGGGGGGGGTGGCAGGGAAGGCCTTTAGCACAGAATTCACTGCAGAACCCCGAGTGCCCAGAAGGAGGAATGGAAGGTATGTGAGCACCACACACCCCTTTCCCCCAGGAGCTCCTAGAAGACCAAGAATCTAGGCAGCTGGGCTTGCGGGCTGGGCATGCCTGGTAAAGAAAGAGTGTCAAGAGAATGAAGTTTAAAACTGAACAGCAAGGGCCACCTGGGCTCAGTCAGTTAAGCATCCAATTCTTGATTTCCGCTCGGGTCATGAGCTCACGGTTCCGTGGGTTCGAGCCCCACATTGGTCTCTGGGCTCAAGGCACGGAGACTGCTTAGGATTCTCTCTCCCCCTCTCTCTGCTGCCCACCCCCCACCACCGCCACCAAAATAAACATTTTTTTTAAATGAACAACAAGCATTGAGTCACCTAAATGTGATGGCTTTAATAACCAAATAGACAAATTTACAGAACTGGCCTGAGATGCTATGGGTGGGAACAATAAAAGAAAGTTTTCTGTAGCAAGTTTAAGAGCATGAGAAGGTCTCATGTTTAAGACCACCAAGTTGAGACATCTTTCTAACCTAGCTACACTTATCTGTTTCCTTGTATGGGATCCACTACACCTGTTAAGATTACTTTTAAAAACACGTAGTTTAATACTGTACAGCTTAAACTAATGCAACACTGTAGGTTAACTAGCTGCAATTAAAATAAAGACTTAAATACAAAAAATATATGGAAATAAGGAATATAAATGGGAAGGATGCCCATTAAACTTCTTAACCTTACCATGTACAAACCTGAGGGAGGGGGCAGGGAACTTGTGATACAGATGTGAGAACCAGGGTCTGAGAACTTCACAGCCACGCCCTGCCACCATGCCCTGCCACACTGGCCTCTTGACAGCATTTTCCATTTTTCAGCCACCAGCTCCCAACATAGCTTGAGAGTGTGGCATCCTTGAGGAGCCATGCTGTTCCCAAGTCAGATTTCAGAAAGCGTAATGCTCTGAAGTTATCGAAACCCTTTGACTCAGCATTTTTCTTTCTAGAAATTTACTGTGAATAACAATCAAATATATGCCCGAAGATTTTCAAAATCAGGTCCCCCTCCAATGCCTATTTGTGGATTCCCTGATTTCCTTGGTCTTCCTCCTCCTTCTCCCTCAGGACAAATCAGGTTTGCTTCTAGCTGTCTGCCCTCCACGCAGGTTTCCAGATGTCCCCGCCTCCAGCGAGGCTGGCAGAACCTCAAAGTTCTCTGGATTTTCGGATGTGACTTTCAATACACCAGCATGTTCACAGAATACCCTCAAAAGTGCTTTTAACTTTCTCCCTCTAATATTAATATAAACGCAAATCATTTTAAACTTTTATTTTGCAGGCACAGATCTAAGAAATTCATATTTAATCTTTGTGACCAGATAATCCACATTTTTTAAGAAGTTTTTTTAATGTTTATTTTTTTGAAAGTGGGAGATAGAGCATGAGTGGGGGAGGGGCAGAGAGAGAGAGAGAGAGAGAGAGAGAGACAGACAGACAGACACAGAATCCGAAGCAGGCTCCAAGCTCTGAGCTGTCAGCACAGAGCCCAATGTAGGGCTTGAACCCATGAACCATGAGGTCATGACCTGAGCCCAAGTCAGACACCCAACCAACTGAGCCACCCAGGTGCCCAATAATCCACACTTTAAGGTAGGACAACCCAGTTAGGAAGGCAAAGCCAAGAGCCAAGATGCAGCATAAACCAAGATGCAGTATAGGATTCCATCTTTTTTTTTTTTTTTTTTTTTTAAAGATTTTTAAAGAATCTCTGCACCCAACATGGGCCTCAAACTCACAACCCTGAGATCAAGAGTCACATGCACTACCCACTGAGCCAGCCAGACTCTCCAAGAATTCCATCTCTTACCCATGGCCTGTATGACAACTATGACCATGCTATTCTTGACAAGTTTGGGAGGGATAAGTTTTATATCTTTGCACTATCAAAAGGACCACTCTTCTCCCGTTTACCAAAAGACAAAGGCTGGGAATAGAAGGAAAAGAGGGGTGGAAAGAAGAAAAGAAGTCCACCCACTCACCTAAGAATTAATCACCGCACCATTAAAAAAAAAAAAAAAAAAAGTGCAATCTTGAGGACTAATTAGTGTATGATGATACATCCAATATAAATCATTACAATTGTTTTAGAAGACGAAGTATTCAGTGACATAGAAAATTCTCTGAGATACTTCAGAATAAAAGGCATAATGTCTGAAGGGTAACATAAAATACAGTATCGTATACGTATCTAAAAGACTGGAAACACGGGACTCCAAACATTTTAACTGGCAATCTCTGGGCAACTTTTAGTTTCTGCTTTGTGTCTCTCTGGATTGTCCAAATCTTTACAACAAACTCGTGATACATTCTAGTCAGAAGGAAAAACAAAGCTCATTTTGAAAAAATAGTACAGGGGCGCCTGGGTGGCGCAGTCGGCTAAGCGTCCGACTTCAGCCAGGTCACGATCTCGCGGTCCGTGAGTTCGAGCCCCGCGTCAGGCTCTGGGCTGATGGCTCAGAGCCTGGAGCCTGTTTCCGATTCTGTGTCTCCCTCTCTCTCTGCCCCTCCCCCGTTCATGCTCTGTCTCTCTCTGTGCCAAAAATAAATAAACGTTGAAAAAAAAATTAAAAAAAAAAAAAAAAAAAAGAAAAAATAGTACAATACTTAACACTAATATCTTCAGTGACCTCACAAAAGCCATACCACCCCCACGGGGCAGCTGGAGCTCCAGCGGCTACTAGAATAGGTTGGATGACACTAAGTGAACTTGAACTCCCCCATAATAAAACAGGATAAGATGCCACAACAATGTAGCGGACACATAAAAACTGATCGTGTAACTAAGGATGCCTAGGTGGCTCAGTCAGTTGAGTGTCTGACTCTTGGTTTCAGCTCAGGTAATGATCTCACAGTTTGTGAGTTCAAATCCCTGCATCAGGCTCTGTGCTGACAGTACTGAACCTGCTTTGGATTCTCTCTTTCCCTCTCTCTAAATAAACTAAAAAAAAAACCAAAAAACAAAAACAAAAAACACTGATCATATAATCAAATAACCTAAAAGTGGAATCTAATGCATATCTACTCAAGAAGAACTTAGGGGGCACCTGGTTGGCTCAGTCAGTTAAGCACCCAACTCTTGACTTTGGCTCAGGTCAAGATTTCACAGTTTGTAAGACTGAGCCCCACATTGGGCTCTGCACTAACAATGAAGAGTCTACTTGGGGTTATCTCTCCTCTCTCATTCCCTACCCCCATCCCCTCCACGCTTTCTCTCACTCACTCTCTCTCTTAAAATAAACGTTAAAAAAAAAAACTTAGTATTTGATAAAGGTACCATGACTAATCATGCAGTAGGAAGAAGGATTTTTTAATAAATGGTGCTAAAATAGCCAGTTAACTCTTTCAGGAAGCTAGATCACTACCAGCTGTTACACGGCAATACAGTCTGGATGAGCTAGAATAGTAGATGTGAACACGATACTCGGGAGACCTTACAAGAAATACACATGAATTTTTGATCTGAGACATAGAACATCTTTGTGAGCAAAATTTTAAAGGAAGAAAATAAGCCTAAGAGTGATTTTCCTATATTCTGCACATTGCTCCTCACATCAAAAACCATGAATGAAATTTTGAGGTAAAAGACAAGCTAAGGAAATCTGCCACCTACACAACAGAGTTAAAATTCTTAGTCTAAAGAGATATTGGGATGCCTGGGTGGCTCAGTCGGTTGAGTGTCCGATTTCAGCTCATGATCTCACAGTCCGTGAGTTCTAGCCCCACATCGGGCTCTGTGCTGACAGCTCGGAGCCTGGAGCCTGCTTCGGATTCCATGTCTCCCTCTCTCTCTCTGCCCCTCCCCCCTCATGCTCTGTCTCTGTCAAAAATAAACATTAAAAAAATATTTAAGAAATTAAGAAATAAAGAGATCTTACAGGTCAAGAAAGGTCAACCATTTCAATTTTTTTTTTTTAATCAGGAAAAGGACAGGATCGAGCATTCCGTTCCATTGGGGCAGGGATGGTCTCTCTTGTTCACTGCTGACTGTGCAACATTCCACACATAATGAACCACCCACCATTAAATATTGATCCCAGAAGAGAGTGATAACTTATGAAAGAGTAAATAGAAATGCCCCTAGCAAGTCCATGTTGTAGGAGTCCAAAATCACTGGTAATCGAAGAAGTGCAAGATAAAGAACATTTCATTCTATCAACTTGGCAAATATTTTTTCAAATAATTTCCACTGTTGTCAAGTATGTGATAAAATGATAAAATGATAAAACTCTTATCTACTGTTACTAGGAGTCTAAATTACTTCAAACTTTCCAGACAGTGATTTTCCACACATACGGAAATCTTAATGTTCTTCTGACCCTTCAATACTTTTATTTCTGGATATTTATTCTGAGAAAATAACCCAAACGCACACAAAAAAAATATCAATCTCTCCAATCATTTTAATACTCTTAATTGGAAATAGACAATTACCTATTGTTTAACATTTAAGTATATACCTGTAACAGGTTATGAAAATCATCTTGAATATTTAAATATATGGAAAATTGCATATTATAAAATTAGTTGGTTTTTGAGAGAGCAGGGAAGAGGAGCAGAGGGAGAGGGGGACGGCGGGGGAACACGGGAGGGAGAGAGAAAGAAAAAGAGAAGCAAAAAGAAAGAAAAAGAAAAGAGAAAGAAAAAGAGAAAGAAAAAGAGAAAGAAAAAGAGAAAGAAAAAGAGAAAGAAAAAGAGAAAGAAAAAGAGAAAGAAAAAGAGAAAGAAAAAGAGAAAGAAAAAGAGAAAGAAAAAGAGAAAGAAAAAGAGAAAGAAAAAGAGAAAGAAAAAGAGAAAGAAAAAGAGAAAGAAAAAGAGAAAGAAAAAGAGAAAGAAAAAGAGAAAGAAAAAGAGAAAGAAAAAGAGAAAGAAAAAGAGAAAGAAAAAGAGAAAGAAAAAGAGAAAGAAAAAGAGAAAGAAAAAGAGAAAGAAAAAGAGAAAGAAAAAGAGAAAGAAAAAGAGAAAGAAAAAGAGAAAGAAAAAGAGAAAGAAAAAGAGAAAGAAAAAGAGAAAGAAAAAGAGAAAGAAAAAGAGAAAGAAAAAGAGAAAGAAAAAGAGAAAGAAAAAGAGAAGCAAAAAGAGAAGCAAAAAGAGAAGCAAAAAGAGAAGCAAAAAGAGAAGCAAAAAGAGAAGCAAAAAGAGAAGCAAAAAGAGAAAGAAAAAGAGAAAGAAAAAGAGAAAGAAAAAGAGAAAGAAAAAGAGAAAGAAAAAGAGAAAGAAAAAGAGAAAGAAAAAGAGAAAGAAAAAGAGAAAGAAAAAGAGAAAGAAAAAGAGAAAGAAAAAGAGAAAGAAAAAGAGAAAGAAAAAGAGAAAGAAAAAGAGAAAGAAAAAGAGAAAGAAAAAGAGAAAGAAAAAGAGAAAGAAAAAGAGAAAGAAAAAGAGAAAGAAAAAGAGAAAGAAAAAGAGAAAGAAAAAGAGAAAGAAAAAGAGAAAGAAAAAGAGAAAGAAAAAGAGAAAGAAAAAGAGAAAGAAAAAGAGAAAGAAAAAGAGAAAGAAAAAGAGAAAGAAAAAGAGAAAGAAAAAGAGAAAGAAAAAGAGAAAGAAAAAGAGAAAGAAAAAGAAAGAAAAAGAGAAAGAAAAAGAAAGAAAAAGAGAAAGAAAAAGAGAAAGAAAAAGAGAAAGAAAAAGAGAAAGAAAAAAAGAAAAAGAGAAAGAAAAAGAGAAAGAAAAAGAGAAAGAAAAAGAGAAAGAAAAAGAGAAAGAAAAAGAGAAAGAAAAAGAGAAAGAAAAAAGAAAAAGAGAAAGAAAAAGAGAAAGAAAAAGAGAAAGAAAAAGAGAAAGAAAAAGAGAAAGAAAAAAAGAAAAAGAAAGAAAAAGAGAAAGAAAAAGAGAAAGAAAAAGAGAAACAGAAAGAAAGAAAGAAAAAGAGAGAAAGAGAAGAAGGAAAGAATCCCAAGCAGGCTCCATGCTCAGTGTGGGGCCAAATACGAGGTTCAATCCCACAACCATGGGATCATGACATGAACCAAAATCAAGAGTCAGATGCTCAACCGACTGAGCCACCCAGGTGCCCCTAACTTTAAAAGGACAAATATACACATATGCATTGATTTCTACTTTCTTTAAAATACGTGGATGTATATGTTTACTTGGATAGTGGGATAGGTTTTTAAATTTTTCCCCATAAGGGGTTCCTGGGTGGCTCAGTTGGTTAAGCGTCCGACTTCAGCCCAAGTCATGATCTCACAGTTCATGAGTTCAAGCCCCGTGGCAGGCTCTGTGCTGACAACCCAGAGCCTGAAGCCTGCTTCAGATTCTGTGTCTCCTTGTCTCTGCCCCTCCCCACGCTTGTGCTCTGTCGCGCTCTTAAAAACAAACAATATTTTTTTTAATTTTCCCCATAAGAACTCATACTCCTTGCATAACAAGTAAAAGAAACTTTTTTTAAGTCATCTCTCTTTTGAGGTTTGCAAGCTCTTTTTCAGTGTGCAAGCTGTTATTTGAAGACATTCTATTGCCACAAGATGGAATATGTGTTCTAAATCGCAGCTTCCCCCCCCCCTGCCATTAATTCCAACATATGATGGAGTCATTGGTAAGATACCTGTACGCATAAAAATGAACTTCCATTCTTCACACCATATACAAAAATTAGCTCAAAATGGATTGTAAACCCAAATATGAACTAAAACTATAAGACCTATAGAAGAAAATGAGGAAAAATCCTCATGATCTTAGTTTGGCAGAGATTTCTTAAATAGAAAAAGAATCAATAAATTGAAATTCATCCAAAGACCTCTATAGAGAGTCCCTGGCTTACAATATTTCATCTTACAATTGTTCAACTTTACAATGGTGCAAAAGCCATATGCATGGGGTAGAAATCGTACTTCACATTTTGAATTTGTAGCATTTCCCCAGGCCAGCAACATATGGCAGGATACGCTCTCACGATGCAGGGCAGTGGCCACCGCAGCTCCCAGTCAACCACGTGATCACAAGAGCGAAGAGTCAATATGCAGACCACCATTCTGGACCCACACAACCATTCTGTTTTTCACTCTTTCAGTTCAGTGTTCGATAAATTACATGACATATTCAATACTTTCTTATCCAATAGGCTTTGTGTTCGTTGACTTTGCCCAGCTGTTGACTAAGGTAAGTGCTCTGAGCACATTCAAGGTAGGCTAGGCTAAGCTACGATGTTTGCAAAGTTCAAGGTCTCAAATGCATTTACGACTTAACAATATTTTCAATTTATGACGGGTTTATCAGGACATAACCTCATTTTATGTCAAGGGAGATCTAGATTTTGAAAATTTAAACAGACTGGGGGACAAATTTTATCGAAGCTAAAGTACTGGTCTCAGGAATATATAAAGAACTCTTGCAACAACATAGTTAAAAAAAAAAAAAACTAGGAGAAATATTTGAACAGGCTTCGCCGAAGAAGGTATGAGAGACACATGAAAAGACGTTCAACGACATTAAATCATTAACACAATTAGTCCAAAGTAAGACTACAGGGAAAAACCACTACATAGCCAGTCGAATGGCTCCATTTAGAGACCGACCACGCTGTGTTTTTAACAATGTGGAGCAACTGGGAATCTCATACGCTACTGATGGAATGTAGTGGAAAAGAGTTTCTAAAGAAGTAAACCTACACCCACCATAGGACCCGGCCACTCCACTCCTTGGGATTTACCCAAGAGAAATCAAAGTGCAGGTCCAAAGACCTACGTGAATGTTCACAGCAGCTTTACTTGTAATAGCCAAAACCCAGAAACAAGCGAAATGTCCCGTGGGAAAGTTGTGGGATGTTCTTACCATAAAATACTACTCAGCAATGAAAAGGAATGAACTATGGGTTCACCCAACAACATGGAGGAATCTGGAAATAACTATTCTGAGTGAGAATACCAGAATAATAAGATTGTAATTAAAAGAGAGGATTCCATACAATTCTTAAAAATGCCAACTCATCTATAGTTGACAGAAAGCAATGGTTGCCTGGGGCTAGGGGAAGGGCATGAGGTAGCTTGTGCCAGCGGTAACTACGTTCATTAACTTGACTTTGGTGATGGTTTCTCTCTCACACACACACACACACACACACACACACATATATACACACAAATATGTATACATATGTATACGTACATCATGTATGGTAATGGTTTCACAGATACATATATTCACACATACATATGAACATATATGTATACATGTGTATATATAGGTATCTGTGAAACCCTCAAGATCAAGTACATGTATATATGTATACATATATAGCTCAAATTGTATACTTTATTTTTTTTTAATATATGAAATTTACTGTCAAATTGGTTTCCATACAACACCCAGTGCTCATCCCAAAAGGTGCCCTCCTCAATACCCATCACCCACCCTGCCCTCCCTCCCACCCCCCATCAACCCTCAGTTTGTTCTCAGTTTTTAACAGTCTCTTATGCTTTGGCTCTCTCCCACTCTAACCTCTTTTTTTTTTCCTTCCCCTCCCCCATGGGTTTCTGTTACATCAAATTGTATACTTTAAATAGGTGTATATTATTTTTCCATTATTCCTCAAAGAAGCTACAAAGTATCATTAAATAAAATCTATGGAGAAAAATGTGTAAGAAAAGTATCCCTGCCCTCCAGTGAGACTCCAGGTAGTGATTTTTTTGCAGTGTGGCATTCCTGAAAGTAAAATTCCTTTTGCCCAGACAGGGAGGCAACTGACTGATCAGCAGAGACCTAAACTGAGCCACAACACTTCCACATCTAGTGCCAACTTGGTGTGTTCTTAGGTCTTAATTTCCCCTCTCCCAGTTATTTAGGGATTTTGGGATTCTGGGTGATTTTCTTTGTTAGGTTCCAAGTTTTCTTCAATGATCACATAATCCTTTCATAGTAAAAATTACTTATTTTACTTAAAAGTAAACATTTAACGGAAAGACCAGTTTCAAACATCTTAGAATACTAGAAACACGAAGTATCAAACACTTAATAGTTGAATACAGAGGGGCAATCTGTGCCTGAAGATGGATGGACATGACCCTACAGAGATTTCGGAAGAAGCCACGGTAGTCTAGAGAAAAGGCAATGAAGGAGAGCTTCGGGAATAATTCAACTTTCTTTAGCAATGCTTTCAACTCCACTTTGATATATCATCCACTGCAAATCCTGGGCTTCTAAGAAGCGAGGAACCGGAGTATCTTCTGCTGCACCGGACGAAGGCAATGCAGTTTACCCAGGCAAGCCCAGGGTGCAGTGGACAGTAGGCAGGCAGCTGCGGTCTTTGTTATTTGTGCACTGTTTTGATGGGCACTGAGGCACGCCAAGGGCAACCTGACCTTGACAGCCACGACAGGCAGGCTCTAAAAGCAAGTGGCAATGCACTGCTGTTCCACAACACTGGAATGCATGAAAAATCTTCGCTAACCTCTTGGAATAGTATCACCCTTCGGAGACGTTGCTTTTGATTTTTTAAATATTTTTACTACTCATACGTTGCCTACTCATACGTTGTACTACTCATACACAGCAGACACGGCACAAACTTAATGGTTCTGCATCGGTTCACCTCCGGAGAGAGTTCTGGTTCCAGGAAATGCTGCCAGAGACCCGTCAAGGGCAAGAGAGACACCCCCTCACAGAGGCGGAGAGCTGTGCCTCCCGCTTCGGTGTGCCCCCAACACAGAACTGCAGATCCTGAACCCTGAGAGGTGGCTGGGGTTCAGTCACAGCCCCTCGGATCCAGGGACCCCTCCCACTTCTGTCTGTACACTCCTAGCCACCGTCACTATCCAGACGTGTGTGGGCAAGGTAGGAGCAATACTGCTGGCCTCACGGCAACAAACAGGCCACTTGGAATTTTGAAGACATGAATTTTTATCTTTCCCCTCTTTCAGAGAAACACCCAACATGGGTGTTAAAAGTTAACCTCCCCTCTCAACAAATCAGTTCACCAACCTGAGTCTATCTTGCCACTCCTAAGATGAAAAAATAAAAAGTACACCCCTCAAAGTGCTACAGATCAGGGAATCCACACCCCTTTCCCGCCCCCATTCCTAATCCTCTCAATTCTGACCCGCCAGAACATCCACAAAGTTCCCCCAACCCAAATGGCGATCAGAAGATCAGCTCCATTAATGGCTGATACACTTCATCTACTTTAAAAACATAAAAGAAAAGCAGATCTCTGGGCTTCCTTCTTGCATCTTCTTGAAATGCAGAGAGCCAGACCTGCAGTCAAGGTCACCCTGATACATCCCAACAGGCCCTGGTGAAGAACCTGGGCCCGAAGCCAAACCAGCTGAAGGGGTCCTGTTCATCTGCTTACCCCAAGGATGCAGGCAGTCCTAAGCCCCTTCACCCTTCCTACAGCTTTACAAGAGAAGCAGGAAAAGACTGGAGTCAGATCCTCGCTTTGGAGGAATAACTCCACCCACTGTGTTGTATGTGGCCCACGAGACTTACGCTCACCAATTAGCAGCTCGTCTTCCATTTGGAGGGGTTTAAAGAAAGGTTGGCCAGAGAGACAAGAAACGTTGACTCCAGAACTGCTTAGAACCCAGCTGGTCCTACAAATGCTAGAGAACCGAGTATCTCAACCCATACATCCTGAAGACCTCTGTTTACTACAAAGCTCCAAGATGGCAATAGAGAACATCAGCTTAGGGAGACGGTAGGGGAGGGAGGGAGAAATCGCAAATCTCCTCAGTTTCTGATAGGAGATGGGCTCAAGCTGGTAGCAAGGGTATTCTACCTGTCCAAGGACAGCCCCTTCCAAGCTGCAGGAAGGTCTGTCGTGGTGGAATGTATGTATTCACTACCCCATTGGTGCCATCTTGCTTTATTGTCCAGAGACGTTATAACAGATGGGCCGTCACCTGCCAGTGGTCATATTACCAGTTCATGTACTTGTACCAAATAGGTAACGATGAGGTCTAAGAAAAACAAAGCACAACATACTTAGTCCCCTTTAAATAATCCCCATTCTGCAGACAAAGAAATTAAGTCAGAAGGTAGTTATATAACTGCCCACCATCACAGCTAGTGGGTTGTAGGGCCAAAAACTGAACCCAAGTGGCCTAGCTCCAGAGTTTGTACTCAAGCACTGCACTGTGCTGTATTGAAAAATAACCTCTATAGATTTCTAAGGAAATCTCGGATCAAAACAAAGAGAGCATTGCTCTGGTTAGTAAAAGAAAATTAACCTCCACTCCACTCAGATGGTCACCCAAAGCCACAGACTTGGAATTAACAAAACACTGAGCCATCATCATGTCCAATCCCCAGTCCACAGCGCGAATCCTGTCTATAAACCCCATCCCCCACAGGTTACCCATCTCCTCCTACTGCCACAAACCCCACAACCTAGAAGAGGTAGTATTTATTGAGCATATACTCTGCCCGTGCCTCTCCCAGGACTTCATGGATAGTAGTCACATTTAGTCCCCATCAGGTAACAAAATGGGAGCACAGAACCCCCATTTTTTCAGATAAAAAAATGCAAGTCTGAAAGGTAAGTGATTTATCTAGAATCACATGCCTTATAATGAGCAAACTGAAAGTTGTCTACTGGAAAGGGGTCTAAGGCTCGAGATTGGGTGCAAGCCCTTTCCAACAGGCATAGCTCTCATCTGAGCTCCACAAAGGGGCATGTGTTGAGCACCAGGATTACAACTGAGGTTCCCTGTGCCATCAGTTTGTTCTTTCTGCAAGCTGCCTTTTTGCCTCTTCTCTTTATTTAATCTGCTTGTTTTATCTTTTACTCATGTCAACAGATATTTAATGAACACCCAGAGTGAGCCAGAGACCCATGTAAGCACTGAGGATTAAACCAGGAGCAAAGGAGAAACTCTCTCATGGAATTTGTATACTGTTGGGGACAGGAAAAGAAAAGCATGTGTGCATGCGGAATATAGAAGAGATTTGTAAACATCCCTATTATCTATCATCTGTAGATCTCTTCTATAAAAGATCTGTACCTAGCCATTTATCTATCCATCGAGTAGACGAACAGACACAGAGGGAAAGCTTTAGAGTACATGTTACAAGAAACTAAGGCAAAGTAAGAAGGATAGAGTGACGGTATAGTGAGGGAGTGGAATTTTATATTAGATGGTAGGCAAAGTCTTTGCTAATGGGGTGACTTATAAGCAGAGACTAAGTAGAGATTTCACGTATCTGGGAGTCCTTCCATCAGGGAAGAGATGCAGTTAATAGGTCTCTTCTTAACAGCCCTAGAGGAATGTCTGCGTATCTTCACTCATTCATCTTGGAATACCTCAGGTAGTTGGTTCCATTGTGCTGTGGAAGACCCAAAGATGAAGAACAAGTAGTTGTCTTGAGTCATGTTCCCTGGGAAACAAACTCAGACTGAGATTTGTGTGCAGGGAAGAGTTTTACTGGGAGTGCCCTGGGAAACGTTGTAAGACAGTGAAGGAAGCAGTGCTGGGCACAGGGACATGTTGACTAGTCTTACAGGGAGCTCTGGAGCTGAGATGGCCCTACGGAGGCCAGGCCTTTGGACTTCTGCATCATCTAGTCCCTGGATACAGGCTGTCCCCCAAGGACAGAGTGGACCTGGCTAGGGTGCTCCCTCCTACGGAGGGCACTTAGAAGGGACTCCAAAAGCAATGAGCAACCAACACTTCCAGCAACTGCAGAAATGAGTATATGAGTGAACGACTTGCCTGGAGGGGGATTTGGGCATAAACATCACAGCACCCACTGCACTAACTGCCCAGTGCGTTTTTGGTAGGCAGTATTGTAAGATGGTTAAGAACATCTTGGGTCAGAGCACCGGGGTAGATGCCCCCTCCATCATTTATTAGTAGTAGGGCTGTGGACAAGTTCCCTCTGTGCCTGGGCTCCCTAGTCTGTAAAATTAAGCTAACAATGGTGTCTATTTCCTTGGGTGGCTCTGAAGATTCCCTGAGTTAGTACATGTAAAATGCTTAGAAAAAACACCTGGCTTACCATGGTAAACATTGGATGAATTTTTTTTTTTTTCTCAGAACATCCCCTGCACATATTACTACTTCTATGTTGACGAACAAGCTCGGATAATGCACGATACCTTTCTGTCCCCTCTCTGCTTTGTAGTCCATTTGGTTTGCATGGGGCTGGCTCCACCCCTCAAGCTCTGGGAATGGACATATAACTGGGTCCTGGCCATCAGGGCAGCATAGACTTTGCTGCCAATTCTGGAACAAATAGCCAACCTAAACAGACACAAGGAATCCCTCCCCTGTGGCTTCCACTAGATTCTCATCAAAGCACGTTCTCTTCCCTTAAAATCCCAGCTCAAAAGATGATGTCAAGACTCTGAAATTTCTAGGAATTCTCTTTTCTCAATTTCGGAGAGTGCCAGCCTAAAAATGGAGCCAACCCAGAAGAAACAAAGCCAAAATAGGAGAGACAGGTTCCTAATGACAGTGATGGAGTTTCTGGATCCCGCCATGTCTGAAACTAGCCTTCTGGGTTTTTTCAGGAAAAAATAAAGAAATTCCTTTTTTGAATTCAGTTTGAGCTGGGTTTTTCCCACTGGCCATACTCACCTAGGTAAGCACAGCTGAGCCAGCCAGAAGCCAACACTGCGGAGGTGAGAATTACCCCAGAGAGTTAAAGCCTGGGATCTTGCTATAGGGACAAGAAGATAACAAGCAATGGGCAACCACAGCCTAGGACAGACTTGTGAAAAGGCAGACTAACCCTTGATCTGATGGGAAGAGAATGGTGCTGCACCTCTGTGGTCTTCCTCCCCAAAGCCCACCCCCTCCCCCAGGCTAGTCAGGAGAAAAACCTCAAAATCTAGAGAGGAACTCTACGAAGTACATGACCAGTGCTCTTCAAAACTGTCACGATAACCAGAGCACCCAGCTGACTCAGTTGGTTGAGCATCCAGCTTCAGCTCAGGTCATGATCTCACGGTTCATGGGTTCGAGCCCCGTGTCGGGCTCTGTGCTGACAGCTCAGAGCCTGGAGCCTCTTTGGATTCTGTGTCTCCTCTCTCTCTCTCTGCACCCTAACCACCCCCTCCCCATCACTCTGTCTTGCTCTCAAAAATAAGCATTAAAAAAAATTTTTTTTAAACTGTCAAGCTCAAAAACAAGGGAAGTCTGAGAAACTGTCACAGCCAAGAGTGGCTGGATAATGACTAAACGTACTGTAGTGTCCTGGATGAGATCCACAAACAGAAAAAGGATGTTATGGACAAATTAAAGAGATCTGAATAGAATATGCAGTTTAGGTATTTTTTTTAATTTTTCTTTAACATTTATTTATTATTGAGAGAGAGAAAGACACAGAGCATGAGCAGGGGAGGGGCAGGGAGACACAGAACCCAAAGCAGGCTCCAGGCTCTGAGCTGTCAGCACAGAGCCTGATGCAGGGCTTGAACTCATGAACCATGAGACCATGACCTAAGCTGAAGTCAGAGGCTTAACCAACTGAGCAACCCAGGTGCCCCTAGGCAGTTTTTTTTAAGGAGACAAGAAGGTAGGCCCTTTGCCCTGATGGTTGAGCAGCCCTAGTAAGATTGCAGCAAAGCAGAACCCTCAGCTCTGGCACCTGGAGCCGCTTCCATCACTAGTTTGCACCTCTCCATCACAAGGCCTCTTCCATTTATTTAGCATACCAGGCTACACAGTAGCTACACATAGTACTGGGGCTCAAAGAAGTGTAACGATGGCCTTGCGCTCAAGGAATTTCCCATCTGGGGAGCACTGGACCGCAAAGGTGGATCTCTCAGCTCTAGAAGTGGCTCCCAGACCCACTGCCTCTGCTTAATTGTCCTGAGCACTCGAGTTGGACCTATCAGACCTTGGCCTGGAGAACCCCTGTACTTCAGACAGCTGGGTCATTGCAGGAAAAAGCAAGAAGGGGGACAAACGAGTTGACTCCGTCAGCTGCTTCTGAGAAAGGACCACAGGCTCTTAAACCTACAGATCCACAATCCCTTAAGTTAAATCCTTGAGCCAGATAAGCTTCAGAATGGAGAATTTTTCAGAATTTTAGGGAACAGATAGGTTACATTATCAAGAGTTCTAGTAGGATCTGGGACCACACCCCATCATCAAAAGTGTTATCAAGGCAAAATACAACTGTGGGCTCTAAGTGGAATAAATAAAACGATGATAAATAGCCTCATGAATTCCAGGCAGGTTTTGCCATCAACAAAATGCTGCTGCCAAACTTACAGTGAAGTTCTTGATTTTCAGAGCCTTCGTGATGTTAGGGTTTTTAGATAAGAGATTAGAGACCTCTATGAATGCTTTCAGCTTCAACCCCAAGAGAAAGCCAGTAGGACTCTTCCCATCTGCCTCTACTGTCCCTCGGGCTGTCTCTGGTTTGTCTTCTCATCAAGAAAGATCATCCTTAAAGTTCTTTTCAACCTTCTTTGAGCCATATAACAATGTAGGTGTTTCAAAGGGAGTTTCCTGAACTCGTTTCCCTCCCAAGCTCCTGCCTTAGTTCTCCCAGCCTCACCCACACACCAGTCGGTAGCTCCAAGCTGGAGTGTGTATCCCCATCATCACCTGGAGAACGTTACTAAAACACATCCTCAGTTCTGCACCCAGAGTTTCTGGTGCAGTGGGTCTAGAGCAGGGCCTCAGGACCACATTGTTAACAAGTTCCCAAGTGCACCACTTGAATGCTGCTGGTCCTGGACCACACTTTAAGGACCCAGTACGTTACTTGATGAAGCCTCCTCATTCCATGCTGCAGTGAAGAAATCAATAAATACTCGAGCCCATTTTTCATTCTTATAAAGATCATCTCCCAAATGACCTCCATGTGTATTTGATGACTCAGCTGCCTGCCTGACGCATCTAGAGACAGAGAGCCAGCTGGATACTTGTGAAAAGCTTTCTTTGCCACAGGATTTTAATAGGATGTCACCCTGAGAAGCCAAGCTAGGCTCTTTACTGCAGTAGGACTCTAAACAGTAAATTCTAAAACCTTGGGGGTTAGACTTTGATTTTAAAGAAAATTTCTAATTGAAATTATTTTCCCAAGTCACCGTATCATGTTGCTGTGTGGAAAAAAAAAAATTGCAAATGATTTTCAAAAGTTATTTTAAAAATGTCGTTTTCCTTTGGTCATAAAGGCCAGCCAAAACAGGAGCCAGTGAACAGAGATTCACTTCCTTCAGGGATCAGGGAATTTATACAAACTCCCATGAGTTGATTTTCTTAATGTCTCTACCTACCGGCCAGTGGATAATGTCAAGACATTTCTTTCACAACATACATATTGTTTTTCCAAGTCTATTCCTCCACCTCTATCTTTTTTTTTTTTTAATATTTTACTTATTTTTTGAGGGAGGGGGAGGGAGACACAGAGCCCAAAGCAGGCTCCAGGTTCTGAGCTGTCAGCACAGAGCCCAACGCAGGGCTTGAACCAACGAACCACAAGATCATGACCTGAGCTGAAACTTAACCAACTGAGCCACCCAGGTACCCCTTCCATCTTTACCTTCTAGATCTTACCTAGTAAGTCCAGAAGAAGGTCTTCTTACTCTGTTTCAATTCTCAGGGGAGAAATGGCCACATTTGATAACTAAAAGCTAGGACAGATCTACTCAAACCCAAGAAAGTTACACATTTAGACACAAGAATCAATGCCACCAACCTCTCATATTCTTGGTGTCCTTCAAACTTTACAGAAGTCTTTCTTCATATTTCTCTAACAGTGCATTTATTCAAACATCAGTGATAACTAAAAATATATTTCTGTTGAGTTTCTATCCTTTATGATTTTGAATATTCTAGCAGTACTCTATTTCAAGAAATAGTGCATGTGGGAGCATGCAGGGGAGGGGTGGAGGGGCAGAGGGGAGAGAGAATCTTAAGTAGATTCCACGTCCAGCATGGAGCCCAACACAGGCTCATCTCATTTCAGCTCATGACCTGAGCTGAAATCAAGAGTTGAACACTTAACCAACTGAGCCACCCAGGCACCCCATAGCAGTACTCTTTTTACTGGTTTCATTACAAATTTTACTATTTAACCTACATCATGGGTTTAATAGATTTTGGAGGGTTGAGCTGGAAACCTAACTCATGATTTCTAATTTCGTAAGTAAAGGGATGTGCATTTTTGCTGCAATAAAGATCTAGAAGCCAATCCATTACTTGCTCAAGGACTAAATGAATTTCTGTAATCCCCTAAGCATGACATGTATGTAGTAACAGAGTCCCTTAATGAACACAGCTTTGCCAACTCCTAGATTATCAGGTTGAACTCTCTGGGTTTTTTGGGTTGTTTTTTTTTTTTGTATTTTGCAAAAAAGATCATTGCTTTTCAAAGAACCATAGTTTCCTTTATATAGTCAGATGTAAGAGCATGTTTTGACTCACAAATTTTCAGCACACAGCTGTTGCTAAAAGCAAATGAGAAAATGAAATAGAAATGAAGGGTAAGTCTCATCAGTCTTATTCTAGGCCTGTAGACTCTACCTTATTAGATTGACTCATTTCTTAAAAAGGCTCAAAGCACATGCCTTTCCATGTGGATGTTAGAGTTAACCTTGGCCAACACTGCTACATGACCCCACCACAACTCAACCATAAGTATCCAGATGAAATCTATGACAAGAGATGTTTGGTAATGCCCTACACATAAGACTACCAACAGCAGGAATTAATATCTAAAAAGCAAAAGATTTATTTCCAAGTATGTCTTCGGTAGCTCATCCTTAGAGGCAAGAGTTGTATCTCAGGAAGCTGTGCCCTAATGGCAATGATTCTAAAAACAGCGTTCATACACATCCTGTCCCCCAGTTAGTGTCCTTACTCTAACCCTAACTGTGGATATTAAGGGGGGCTATAAATAAATTTTTAGCATTCTGTGTCTCATGTCTTAAATGGTCTTATCTTGCCATAGGTCCTAACTATACTTTAAAAACAAAATCCAGCCCTGTTTCTAGAGAAGGACCAAGTTGGTATTGGTCTCTTAAGGATATACATAACCTATACTCAGGCAACCTGCTTCCATGGAAATAAGAACCCCATAACTCACTGAGAAGACTGTGGGATATACATCTCCTTCCTATAGATGTTACTGTGCCTGAAATCATGCCATCAGGGATGGAATGTATGCATATTTACAAGTGCCCCCTGTGTAGCAGGTGTCTCCTAGGCCAGTGGCATGAAATGGCCAACTTGGTTCCTACCCTCAAATGACTCAAGGTCATTACAGGGATCCCTTTTGGTGGGGGGTCAATTATTGTTCTGTCTCTGTACAGCTGTTAATATACAACTGCTCCTGGATATAACATGGTATGCTATGGGGATTTTCTCATCAGGTCTTTCTTTCCCATCCTGAAGAATCTGAGAAAAGGTCATTTAATGAAAATAATTCTCACAAAGCTCTGGAAATTAATACGACCCACAGACCTCAGTTTGACACAAACAACTCTGTCACCTTAAGGACTCACTTCATGACAACCGTCACCTTCCTGGGACCAAGAGCAATTCGTCTGCCATGACATCAGCAAAGCACTAGATGGCACTAGAGACCCGCCACAGAAAAGTAACCTCAGCAGCCTTGGCTGATGTCTTTCTCAAGCATTTCGCACCCAGTGCTTCAAATGTGTCCTCACTGGTCACTTTCCTCAGAGAAGAGCTAAAGAAACAAAAGCGGATATTCTGACCAAAAACACCTACCATTCTCACTGCCATTGTTTGGACTTAATGCGAGGAGCCAGCAATGGGGCTTCAAGGCGACTCGGACTTTCCAAGCAAATCTGAGTTCTCATTTCCTCAGATACTAATTACAGTTAGAATTTTATCTTCTCTCTGACAGAAACATGTGGACACCAAATACAATGGGTTTGAAAGACCTTTGTAAACAGGTAGGTCATTTATTAATTGCCATCAGCATACAAAGTGAACAGAAAAAGCAATGGGTGGCTTAACAGGTTACCCTTTCCAGAAACATCTATATTTAAATGAGAATGGTAATAAAAGAACAATATTTCATCCAAAGGAACAAATCTCTAAGACCAGAAGGACACTGCCATGGAAATGCCCCATACTCTCACCTCCAGGCCACAGACTTCCCATGCAGATCAAAGGCAAATCAGGTCTACCGTCAGCATTGATAAGCTCACTCTCAGGGGTGGGAGACAGAACAAAAACAGATTATCTCAGCCCCTTGCCACTGTTAAATATTTAAGAAAATCAGAGAGCTCTAAGACAAACTCCAGCCTGAGCTGAACAGGTCTCAGAGGAATCTTTTTCTATCCCAGATTCAGACTTGGACCTCAGGTATCTCAAAACACCACACAATGGGGGAGGAAACACCTCTCAAAAGCAAAGAAATCTGGATGGTAAAACCAAGTTCTTGACTCCAGATTTCTTAATCCTCCCTGAGGACACCCCCCGTGAGAAGTGCATCCCAGGCTGTTGTGACAGAAGGGCACCACAACCTACTTTTCGTGTTTTGACTGAAATCCCCTTCTAGGACTCGACAGCACACTCAGGGACAGCCTTTCTTCCCATTCGACCGTTCCTCCTAGAGCTTCCTCTCTGGCAGCACAGAGCTGCGTGCCCCTTCTGGGCCAGCCCAGTCCTGCCGCACACACAGTCAAGCCTTTGTAAGAGTTGGCAGCCCTTCCCCACTGGGAAGAGACCCAACCCTGGAGCAGGAACGAGGCGCCCACAACACCTTTCAGTCCTGAACATTTCAACGTGGGGAAGGAGGTGAAGGAGGGTTAAGAGGAATTCAAGAGAGCCATTGAGAAGGGCCACCCACCCTCCGAGGGTGCTATATCCTGCCAATGGCTCCTCTAAAAAAAAACTGACATCGGTATGAGATACTCTCACCTGAGAGCTGGGAAGTGGTCATGGCTCTCCGGGGCCACCCACTCCCCAGTGATATCCCGTACCTAGAAATGACATCCACAGAAGGCATCCAAGGGCAGAAGCAGAAACAAGACGCGAAGCTCATTCACTCCCCCTAAGAACGTGTCAGGAAGCCTTGACAGCCCAAAGAGGAGGCTGAGGTCACTGCTGCCCTGGGACCTGCATGCCTATGGTGAAGCGGTCTCTCTATGGCATAGAGAATGCTGCCCTAGCGTACCCTGGCTTCTGCGGGACACGGGGATGTTGCGTGTACGTGTACATACATGTGTGTATGTGTGTACATGTACACGCATACACGCACACACACGCAACCCTTCATGAAGGTGCTAAAGATGGACTACAAAGGATGAAACAATGCCCTACACTTTGAGGAAGCTTTCTTACCTTTCATGAGAAGTTTTTGCAACTGTTACTATATTCCTTCACTCCAAAGTCACAAGGTAGACTGGGTAGATAAAATTAAAATTAGCCCCTATTGGGCAGATGACAAAATTAAGTTTCTAATACATTGTGCCAGTTTGAACCAAAACTCCCGATCTAATGACTTATTCGGGGTCATCCTGCACCTAAAAGATATTGCTTAATAATTGTACAATTATTACATATTGTAATTATTAAATTATTAAATTACTTATTGTAATTAGTAAGCTTTCAATGTTTTGTAAATCTATCTTAAGAATTATTTTTGTGGAGGGGCGCCTGGGTGGCTCAGTTGGTCAATCACCTGACACTTGATTTCGGTTCAGATCATGATTTCACAGTTGTGGGTTTCAGCCCTGCCTCAGGCTCTGTGCTGGGCATGGAGCCTGCTTAAGAATCTCCATCCCTCTGCCCCTCTTCCATTCTTTCACAAGAAAGAAGAAGAAAGAAGGAAGAAAAAGGCGAGAAAGGAAGAAAAAGGCGAGAAAGGAAGAAAAAGGCGAGAAAGGAAGAAAAAGGCGAGAAAGGAAGAAAAAGGCGAGAAAGGAAGAAAAAGGCGAGAAAGGAAGAAAAAGGCGAGAAAGGAAGAAAAAGGCGAGAAAGGAAGAAAAAGGCGAGAAAGGAAGAAAAAGGCGAGAAAGGAAGAAAAAGGCGAGAAAGGAAGAAAAAGGCGAGAAAGGAAGAAAAAGGCGAGAAAGGAAGAAAAAGGCGAGAAAGGAAGAAAAAGGCGAGAAAGGAAGAAAAAGGCGAGAAAGGAAGAAAAAGGCGAGAAAGGAAGAAAAAGGCGAGAAAGGAAGAAAAAGGCGAGAAAGGAAGAAAAAGGCGAGAAAGGAAGAAAAAGGCGAGAAAGGAAGAAAAAGGCGAGAAAGAAGAAAAAGGCGAGAAAGAAGAAAAAGGCAAGAAAGAAGAAAAAGGCAAGAAAGAAGAAAAAGGCAAGAAAGAAGAAAAAGGCAAGAAAGAAAAAGGAAAGAAGAAAAAGGAAAGAAAGAAAAAGAAGAAAAAGAAAGGAAAGAAAGAAAAAGAAAGGAAAGAAAAATTATTTTTGTTGATACCCCACAGATCACTTTTACCTCTGTAATTAAAATCAAAGTAGAAATGAGCAAAATCATTTGGATTTTTATCTTCAAATGGCTATTTGTAGAATGCTCTTTGAACCAAATGATGCCTACCCAAAATGGAGAGGCAGCACGATGTGGTGGAAAGAGGCTTTGGAATCACACAGACCAGGGATGGCATCCTCGTTAACTGTAGGTCACGGACAAGTCACTTAATTTCTCTGCATCTCAATTTCTCCATCTATAAAATGGGGATGAGGGATTCCCACGTCATAGTTATTCTCAAAATTAAGTAAGAACATACCTGGCTTCTCTGGGCCAGACAGTGCTTGGGATACATCAGTAAGACATGACCCTACCCTCAGGGAGTTCACTCTTTGAATCACCTAACATGGTACCTGGTAGAGAAGGTGCTCAATGAACTGATTTTGTTGCATAAACTAATAAGTGAATAGTAGATTCCTAAACAAATATAAACTGTGAATGCCTGGGATTCACCCTGGCTAACTGAAGCAACTGTTTGGGGGTAGACAGGGAAGAGTAATTTTTTAAAGCTCCATGTAGGATTTTACTGTGCATCCATGGACTTGGTGGGATGGGAGTACCGTCCACCAGATACCAGATCATTTTGCACCTTTTGTGTGTGCAGATGTCCATTTACAGAACTTCAAGGTCTTCAAGTTTACCAGCTACTTAAGGGCCACTCTTTTGAAGAATATTCAAATAAAATAACTGGAGTTACTATCTAACATATGGTAAGCAATCCACTCCCCTCCCCGGTATTTTTGAGGCATCCCAGAAGCATGTACTCCTGGTTCATCTCACCCTAAATCCCCAATACTGCCAGTTTCTCAGTCCCACTCGCCATCTTGCTTCCTGCAGAGGCTCCTCAGCCCATCCCCTCACCTTTGGCTACCACCTTCCCACCTCCTTCCAATACCCAATGCAATCATCAGCCTTGTTTCAGAGAACAAACCTTTACTAAAAGCTTCATAGAAGGAGACTACAGCTCCTAAAGACAAATTTGCCGCTAAATACTAAGACATCACTGTTCTTGAAGTTTCTCAGTCCTGCCACAGGGGATTCCCACTGCCTGGTTTGTTCATTTCCCTTAAATCATCAACAGTTTCTAGCTTACTGTATCCAACTAGACATTTCTAGATTCCTTACTTCTGTCATAGGTCCAGGAATTCCTCACCACCTTCCTACCAAGCTTCCACCCAAGAAAGCTCACATTCCCTCAATTTCATTACACAAAGCAGCTGAGCACTTTGGTCTTCATCTTCTCCTGTAGATCATTCTGGGAGGTTTAACTCCTGCCCCCCCCCCTTTTTTTAAAGCCAAAATGTTCCATTCAATATTTTCCTAAACATAAGGTTCATCACCTTTAGCATCTGGTGGAAGCTTTGACGTTTCTGTTTTTCTTTGACTTGTCACAGACTGAATTTGTAGACTGTGTTCCCCTCCCTCATGACTAAGTATTTACATATGTACACAGATACATGTGTACAGATACAGATGGGATTGGGGGCAGGAAATCATTGGCTGTTATGTGAAGAGTGGTTACAACCTGAGGGAACAGGGGACAGGACAGGAAAGTTTTGGGGGGTACAGAGAGAAGAAACCACTCAAAAGCATGTGGAGGCAGCTGAGGCAATCAGGCAGTTCCCAGGAGCAGCCAGAAAAGCCCGATAGATGGGCCAAAGTAAAGTGGTTGAGCGCAGAGCCATCAAAGAATGTCCCAAGGTCCGTTCTACTTAAGGCAACCTGAAGTCTTGTCTCAAGCAATCAAAAATACTTACCAAGAGCCCTCCTTGACTTCCATAAGTAGCACTCTGACAGGAATGGGATCTACACTCCCAGGAGACTATTCAGGGCCAGACACTGAGCTGGGTACTTTCAACAAGCCTCTGAGGCAAGGGATGAAAGAATTCTTTGGGCAAGATGCTTTCGGACATCCCCTCTATCCCCAGATTGCACAGTCTTGCTAATGGGTTTTTTGTGGAAGGAGAGAGGCCTCCTCCTCACGACTCTCAGGGTGTTAACTGACAGGCTTTGGACTGTATCTATGAGCAGTTGCTGCAGAGCCTGGCAGAATACACAACCCAATCAGAACGATTTCGGGAACAGGGGATCTTGCCAAGAGAAATGATCTAGCATTTGGGCGCTAAAAGAAGTCAATTCATCTAATTCACCTCTTCATGACATAAAGGAATCAGGGTCCAAGGGAGAGATCGCTCTTACTGGATGCTCTTGGCTTCTTAGTGGCATAGCTGAGGTTACTTGGTCTCTTGGCTTCCTGTTGAGGGACCTTTTGTGAACACACAACCTGTCATAAAATGTACCATTAATCTTTATTTTCTTTATTAGAACAAGCCTTAAGACATGAAACTGTCTACATTTCAATAAAAAAAAATGATGGATGAGAAATGCCATTTCCTGACAAGTGCCATTTCCAATTCCTACACCGTTCACTTCTCTCTTTCTCCCACCACACCCATCCATCCACCCCACCCAATATACATCGCAATGCCAGAAGACAGAGCATCTCTTCTACAACTGCCCATGAAAACAGCCTAGAAGAAGGCAGTGGTTCAGTCTGACACCAGAATGAATTAGTCAGAAAATTCAGAGCCCTGAACAGAACATGGACTTAGTCGTGTTGGCTTAAGACATTTTTATCCCAACATTGCCTCAACTTTATTACCTCTAGGTCTGCCACTTGCCCTGCTAAAGGTGGGAAATCAATGCCAACCTCGCCTATTAAACCACGAGCTTACAAAATTCCCAGCATTTTGCTAAAACACCAATCCTCAAAGGAAGTCTATCTCAACCCCCCCCCCCCCCCCACACACACACACACACACACACGCTTTCCAAGCTAGGGCATAATGAACAGTGATCTGAGTAGGAGGCAGGAGGCCTCCATATAGTTCCAGCTCTTTTACTGACACAAAACACCATCCCTGTGGGCCTTGCTTTCTTTACTGGAAATCAAGAACTTGGGACTAACAATCCCTAAAGTTCTCCCATTCACATTTCTATGGTTTCATATAATCATAAGGACATCCCTTAATAACCTGAGTGATATACTTAGGTTGGGTCATCCAGAAGACATGCCTCCATAGGACATTGGCAAAGCACTTTAAGAAACTGAATGTTAAGAAAAAAATGATATTGAAAAAATAGGGTCTCGTTGGAATTTTTCCAGGACCCTGCTTTCCTTGGAAGAAAAGCCTCAGAAGCTCAGTAGCCATGGGCCATTATTGAGGCTGGGGGACTCTCTTCTCACAGCCCAAACTTTGCCTCACCCAACACAACAGGGGCCTCTTCTGATACGGACTCAGAGGGTACTCACCCTGCCTCACCCACCCCCCACCCCAAACACACACACAGTTTCCCTTGGAACTTTTTAAATAAACACTTTACAGCTCAGCCCTGCTTATCTCAAATGAAAGTACCAGGCATGTCTTCTCCTGGTCCAAAGCCAGAAAAATAAAAACACAAACAACTCCCGGCTACTTTAATGAGGTCTTTCTAAGTAATGAAGAGGCAGAGGAGAAAGGTCAAAATAGGAAATACTGAATGGAAGAACCAAAGAAGAAATAGAGCACCAAGAAGTCAGGACAAGGCAATTATTTGGGAAGGAATGGAGCAGTGGCCTCTCTACTATCTACATGTTAATTATGGAAGCTGATGGGTAAGTTGTAGGATTTGCCTAGCGGAGTATACATTTCTCGAATGCACGCATTCAAGAGGCCTTCGCACTCAACACATAATTTGGCGCATGAACTATGGCAGTCCTCCAATTTAACATTCAGAGTCTCAATTTCAAATACAGCAAAAATATTGCAGTCAGTGTGACCTCGGAAATCGGCGACACATCAAATGGTAGCATTTAGGATGCATTCTATCTATTGCAGAGCTCAAAGACAGCAGAGGAGGTAGAAGCTGTTATGCTTTTCCTTTTCTTGTTTCATCACAAAATTTGAGCATGCCAAGTATTACGTACAGAATGGTTGGGTCCCCCAAAATGTGTATGTTGAAGCCCTAACCCCTAATGGGATATTAATTATCAATATCCATATTAATGGAGGGGGCCCTTAGGGGGTAAGGTTTAGATGAGAGCATGAGGGTAGGGCTCCCATGATGAACCTGATGCCCTTGTAAGAAGAGAGATCAGAGCACTCTCCACAAAGAGGTCATAGGAGAGGACATTTGCCTACAAGCCAAGGGAAGAGACTCAGAATGAAACTTACTTTGCTAGCACCTTGATCTTGGACTTCTAGCTTCTAGAACTCCAAGAAATCCATTTCTATTATTTAACCTATCCAGCCTAGGGTATTTTGTTATGGCAGCCTGAGCTAATCCACCAAGACTCAGAAGTCAATGTCCTTCAATTAAGTGCTCTACCAAGGCGTCAGGTGCGTGCTGTGGCACATGGGAGGTCTCAAAACCTGAGTTTAATCAACACCACGAAGCAGGCTAAACAAATCCCAAAGGCCACAGGTTCCCAAGTAGAATTGTCCAGATAAACCGACATCTGCTGCCTCCTCATTCCTGCCTTTAATTTCTAACATGGAGGTTCTTAGATAGTCGGCGAGGCAGGTCTGAACTCCTGACTAATCTACCACTTGGCTTCCCCCCTCCACACCCCGTGATTTACAGCACACCATTTAGCACTGGGATACAGGCTATGGACTTCTCATAGGTTTTGTTTTTGTAATCACTCTCCTCCCTTAAGATCAATCATAAGCACCTTAAGTGCGCAGACCACATCTCATTTATTTCCAGACTCCACAAAGCTTGGCGTAATATTCACCATGTAACAGGGAATCGATATGCATACGATTTATTGGTCAAATAAAAAGCAACAACTTTGGTGGTCTGGTGAGCCATTTGTTGCTTGTGTCAAGAGAAGGTCCGCCTTCTTTTGCAGAAAAGGTAAAGATCTCTGCTCTTCCTCATCTTTACACCTAATAGCGATAATTGCTCCTATCACAGCACGCACACTACCTTCAGACATTCCCGAAGGTTTCTTCCCACAGATCTGACAAGCACGATCCTCAGATGGGAGACTCTCGGGGTGGAGGGGATCATCGAACCCACTTCACCAAACATCACCTGTCTTTCTCCAATCCCCTCAAACGTTACAGGTTTGAGACAACCAAAGCTAGCAAAATTTCCATGGTTGAAGCAAAAGAGTGCCATTTTAAAAGATCTACCTGCTCACGGATAGGAGTCCTAAGGGAGAATCTCTAAGTGCCTTAACAAGACTTTTTCTTGCAGGCGCGGTCAGGTTCCTCACATTCAGAACTCCTTGGTTGAGGGCGAGCTGGAGTCCTTGGTCCCCAGGAAGGTTCCAGAAACAGTCAATCCTGGGGTATAACCCTGCCTGCAGATTAGAGTGAAAATCTCCTGGAAACCGATAAATTACCTATTTCTTTTATAAATAGAACCAGCTTTTATGGGAAAAGTAAGCCATGAAAGAATAACATCGTGTCATTTAGGCAAAGGGGTTGTATGCAAAAAAGGAAGGCGGTTGTCAAAATTCCTTTGTCCAAAGCTACGAACAAATCTCCAATTTGTTACACCCAGTGAGTGCTTTCACTCTGCAGGCAACCTCCAAATTAGAGGGTCAGGACCAGCATTGTTTAAAAGTTGAACAAACAGAACAGATTTACTTCAATAGGACAGAGCACTTCACACTTAGGAAATGGAAAATGGCTTCATGAAATTTTATGTATGAAACTGTCCCAGGTCTTCCTGTCAAATCCATTTCTTGCCACAGCAGTGGGCAAAAAAGTGCAAAAGCTCTGCCCTGGCAGCAGCAAGGTTGTTGGTGGCATAGTACTGTTTGCACTTTCTCCTTTCCCGGTATCAGCACAATGAAAGAACAGCATTGTTTGTTTTCTGATAGAACAGCCCTCGACCTGCAACAGAGGAGGGCGGTATGAGCCCTGGATTCCGGCCTGTGAGTCATGACTGCATCACTGCTGAGCAGAGAGGCCTGGGGCAAGTTACTTAACCTCTCCGAGTCTCCATTTCTTCATCATGCTCTGGGCATACTGCCTATTCCGTTTAGGAGTCCCGAGGACTAACTAGAATAGTGCCTGCAAAGTACTGAACACGGTGGGTCTCAGTAGATATTCAACAGATGGGACTTCCTCCTCTGTCCACACTCCCCACCCCCAAACCAGCATTTCTGTGGGCTTGTGGGGTCACCTCTGCATTTCTCCACTTTCCTTAGCAAGAGCTCTGCGAACCCTGAGAATGCCACCCTAACAATCCGACCAAGTCATCTGAGGGGCAGTCACTGAATCAAAACAAGGCGGGCATATAATTTACTCGAGCTTCTGGAAACACATTTCTCAAAGAATATGTGACACAAGACATCGAGAACAGGTATTTGTCTTGGTTGGCACAGACGAGAAGCCTAAGGGAAATATTTCGTTTGATGGTTTCGGTGCCTTTTGGGGGGGGGGGGTCTCTAAAAAACATCAGGGTCCTATGCTAAGCACTAAAATGACTTCTGCATCACCTGCATCTGGGTCTATGCTCCCTGTGATCAGAAGGTTTCCACAGCACCCAGGAAGGACTCTCAATAAATATTAACAAATGAAAACCGGACCAGTAAAACTCTAATCTTCTTTCCTGGCTTAGCCATTAAAGCAGAGACTTTTTTATCTGTTCCTATGGAAACCACCGGCTGCCATTGTGCCACGCCCCCCACAAGCCTACCATAAGGATCAGGCACTACTTAGCTGGTTTCAAACTCTGTCAGGTGTTAAACTTCTTTAACTAGGAAAGAACAGCTGTCCTGAATTCCAGAACCCTGAGGGAAGCAAGTTAATGCTAGGTGGTCAACCACCCTGGCTGAGTTTGCACAGAAACACCACCCTCTCCGAACCTTCTACTTCCCCGCCAGCAAGAATACTATCTGTTCTCACTGTTGCTAACTTTCTCTCACACTCTCTCCAGGTCCATTCTTTCCTGAAACCTTCCCCATGTCTCCTGTGCAAATATTTGTATTCGTCTTTGCACTGCCCGCTATTTTGTTTATACCTTTCCCAGATCACTATATTAGTTTTTTTTAATGTTTCTTTTTATTTTTGAGAAAGAGAGAGAGCGCTAGTGGGGCAGGGAAGAGAGAGAGGGAGACACTGAATCCAAAGCAGACTCCAGGCTCTGAGCTGCCAGCACAGAGCCTGACATGGGGCTCGAACTCACGAACCATGAGTTCATGACCAGGGCTGGAGTCGGACGCTTAACCAACTGAGCCACCCAGGCACACGTAAGCCACCCCCACCCCCACCACTATGTTCTGACAGGTGAAACAATTACTTAGAAAGATGCCTTCACCCCCGCCCTAGACAGTGGGCACCCTGACAGCAGACTTGATCTCGTTTGTTATCACCCTTCCCATGACCTTCAGCTGCAACACAATGCCTGGCCCATCATGAACATCCAATATAGGCTGAATTGGCTTGATCAGAATTCTCCAGCTGTATCTAAAAAGCAAGTCTTGCTTCGCCCCAATCAGGAGAGAGCAAATAATAAACAGCCAAGAAACAGAAAGGCCGGGGAAGAAAGGAAGCCAGAGAGAAGGCTGAAAAGCCTTCTTCTGTACCGTTCACAGCCCTACTTTCTATCTCTGCCTGCTGCACCCACCCGTCTACCCATTCAGCCAGGATGGAGGGACTGGTTTTACCTGAAAAGCAGCTCACCCACACTGGAGCTTTCAAAGGCTTCCTGGATCTCTAATGAGAATGACACCTGCATTTTAATTTAGACTCCTTTTTACCACGGTCTCAAAGCATTTTCTAACTAAAGAACTAATCTTTACTAAATCATCGGTTCCGCCCCCCCCTCCCCCACCCACAATTCCTAACATGCTGGTCTTTGGAGCAGAGACCCTGGAGGAGGAGAGGGTGTCCTGCAGGGTCGTGACTGCCCACACGATCTCGGTGCATCGACTGGCCCAGCAGCTGCTAGTGCCACCAGTCTAACGCAGAACGTTGTCTGGGAAGAAACGCTGGGAGCCCTTCTGCCCCAGTTGCAGCAATGTTTTTGACAGATGTTCTCACAGCCACAACAATGACAAGGCTCCTTTCAATTCCCTTTCTTCCCCCGCAGGTCTGGAGAATGCTCTTTATGAGGCTTGGCCGAGTCCCAGATGGACACAGGGCTCTGGACTGGCCCCCTCATGTCCCTCACCCATTGGATGCCTATGGCATCTGCACACAGTGAACCCGCAGGCCAGGCTCTTTACTAAAGCACAAGAGAGCCATTTTTTCCCTCTAGGGCTGATGGTGGCTCTGGCCATTAGAACATGTTCCATTAGCAAGTGCAGCCAGAGAAGATTAGAGAGAGAGCCCAATGTCCCTCCACAATGATCCCACCTAGTAGTAATCTGAAGGGGCCAGCACCCTCTGTTTCGCAGAAACAGCAGGAACCAAGACTATAACCTGGTTACAGACGCTTGCAGAGAGACTCCCACTCCCCGCGCCTCCAAACCCCCGACTTGAACAAGTAGGAGACTATTTGGGAATTGTCACCTCTATTACAGTTCCTTTCATCCCATAGGAGGATACACCGTACATCCCAGATTGAAAAAATTCACAGTTCCTCCGACTCCCAAAACAAAGGTGCAGGAATAGGTCTATTCCCCCATCACGGTTGTTGTACCATGCAGCCAGCTGCTAGAATAGAAGCCCACCAGTCATTCCCGTGGCTTCACTTTTCCCTGTATTCAGTGGGTTAATTCCACCTACGTGACTCTTACTCTTCCCGCCTGCCACTGCCACATCCAGCTGACCATGTTAGGTTCACTGCTTTTCTCCCTGAACCTCCTACCACAAAGCTGTCATGGTAACTTTCCTAACATTCAAGTCGGATTTCCTCACTCCCTTGCTCCATGGTCTTCAGCAATCCCCCATTTAACGTAAAGACTGACTTTTTCAGAGGACTTCGGGATTCAGTCCTTCCCTACCTGTCCACCCACCTTGTATCTCCCATTCTCCTGTGACTGCAGGGACTCTAATTGATTTTGGGCAGAGCATAGCTGCAAGACTCGTGCACACCTCCAATGGGGTTCCCTTCCCCAGAATGCACCTCCTCTCTGGTTTGTTCCCGGTTTTTAAGACCTCCTAATACTCAACCGACTTGCCTAGTTGCATTCTTTTTTCCCACACGCAAACCAGGACACGTCAGTCCATTCTTCTCTGTTTCTTTAGCCAGCCGAGGTCAGCAGAAGTTTGAGGAGAAGTTCATTTTCCCCACTCCACCATTCCCAGGCAAGAAAACTTTAAGGGGTGTCCCACAGAGTGGAATCTGATAGCGAAGATTAACATGGTAGGCCAAACAAAGCAGCAAAGCAGAAGTGGGTTCTTGGTAACTTTGAGTGGCTAAGCCACGCCTGAGTGGAACATACCCTATATCTAGAAGTTTTAATGATGTCAGCCAACAAATTCCTCGTATTGTTTAATGCTGTTTGGACTGGATTTTCCAGCTCTTGCCAGAGCACCTTATCTGATAAAGCAGAAATTAATAGTATTCTCTTCGAAAAAATCAGGTTTCCTTAGAATAAATGACAAAATAAAACCCAGGGAAGTTAGTAAAGGCAGCATTCAATAGAGTCA
Source organism: Panthera tigris (assembly GCF_018350195.1). Lineage (NCBI taxonomy): Eukaryota > Metazoa > Chordata > Mammalia > Carnivora > Felidae > Panthera > Panthera tigris. Next base: position 10,886,460 of record NC_056664.1, read on the forward strand.
AGAAGCTTGAATTAGGGACACCTGGGTGGCTCAGTCGGTGAAGCGTCCGACTTTGGCTCAGGTCATGATCTCACAGTTTGTGGGTTCAAGCCCCGTGTCAGGCTCTGTGCCGACAGCTCGGTGCCTGGAGCCTACTTTGGATTCTGTGTCTCCCTCTCTCTCTGCCCTCCCCCACTCATGCTTTGTCTTTGTCTCAGAAATAAACATTAAAAAAAATTTTTTTTAACATTTTAAAAAAGAAGCTTGAATTCTACCATCTGATTTCATTTGTATGTGGTATCTAAAAAAAAAAAAAAAAACAAAAACAAAAAAAACGAATGAATAAACAAGAAAGAAGAATCAGACCCACACAGAGGACGAATCGATGGTTGCCAGGAGGGAGGGAGGTGGGGGGGATGGGCAAAATGGGGGAAGGGGAGTGGGAGATACAGGCTTCTAGTTGTAGAAGAGTAAGTCACGGGGATAAAAGGTACAGCACAGGGAACACAGTCAATGGCACTGGAATTGTGTTGTGTGGTGACAGATGGTAGCTATACTTGTGAGCACAGCATAATGGACAGAGTTGTCAATCACTATGTTGTCTCTCACTATGTTTATTTCTCAGAACAGTGATTGGATTTCAAGAAACTATAGCCTAGGACTAGAAGGGAAAAATAAACACCAGCCCACTTCTAAGTATTAATGCAAAAGATGAAAGCTAGAAATTAAGTCCCTGGTCTATGGTGGTCTATGGTGGATTTTTTCTATGGTGCCCCAAGGTTAGCTTCCACCTGAAACTAATGTAACATTGTGTGTCAATTAAACCTCAATTTTGAAAACTAAACAGTAAGGCTAAAGTGTGGGGGAAAAAAAACTAAAAGCAGCTTGAATTCTAAATGAAAATTCGCCTACAACTTTTGGGGTCCTTCCTACTTTCTCGTGCTTCATTTTTCTAACTATAAATTGAGCTTCTTCCTACCAACTCCTAATTTATAACACAGGTAACAGGAATAAACTCTGGAAAGATAGCTTAGTCTGTTTGGGCTGCTATAACAAAATACCACAGACCGGGTGGCTTATAAACAACAGAAATGTATTTCTTACCGTTCTGGAGAGTGGAGGTCCAAGCTGGCATGATCTGGGTTCTGGTGAGAGCCTCTTCCAGGCCGCAGACCGCCGACTTCTTACTGGGCCCTCACGTGGTAGAAAAGGCAGGCATGCGTTCTGGGGTCCCTTTTATAAGGGCTCGAATCCCATTCGTGAGGGCTGCACCCTCATGGCCTAATCACCCCCAAAGGCCCCACCTGCAAATACCATTGCTTCAGGCATTGGGTTTCCAACACACGATTTCAGGCCATAGTCAAAGAGTTCTGCTGCTCCTTCATATATCTGCATTTGGTCCTTTAAAAACCTTATTGAGTGTTCATTATGTGCTTGGCAGTAGCTGTCACATCTAGGGACAAGCCTGAGATATCCTCTAGGCTAGGGTCTGACAAACTACAGCTCATATAGCTCAATAGGCCCTCCTATTTCCGAAAGTAAGTTTAATTGGGACTCAGCTGTACCCATTTGTTTACAAATTGTCTATAGCTGTCTTTGCCCTATAACAGCTGAATTGAGTAGTTGCCATAGAGACCACGTGGCCTGCAAAGTCTGAAATATTGACGATCCGGAGCTTTACGGAAAAAGTTTGCCAACCTCTGCTCTAGGCTCTTCACCACAGCTGAAAGTTCCGGTTACCATACACCTTCCTTCCCTGTAGTGAAGTATATACCTCATCAACTTTTGTGTAACACAGTCCCAAATATCAAATTGCACACCTCAAAAATAAGCACAGGGGAGAAAAAAAGAAAGTGTTTTTAAACAAACATTCGCTCGAATGAACTTTGAGTTTCCAGAATTAACTGGTACCGCAAATGAGATGCAGGCCCCGTGAACGATCATCAGGATCCTCCTTGAGAGACAGGCAAAACCCATCCCCACCGGTATCAATGAGAAACCAAGTGTGGACAATATGACTCATTAACAAAGAAGAGAGGTTTGCTTTTTCTCTCCTCCATCTTTTCCCCTGGTGCAGTTCATTTCTCGGAACAGTGATCTGATTTCAAGAAACTGTAGCCTAGGACTGGAAGGGAAAAAGAAACACCAGCCCACTTCTAAGTATGAATGCAGAAGATGAAACCCAGAAATTAAGTCCCTGGTCTATGGTGGGTTTTTTCCATGTTGGTCTATGGTGACTCACAGGTTAGCTTCCACCCTAAATATCCTGATTTCCATTGTGTCCTTGAGGCTTTCTCAGAGCTCATTTCAGGTTCCAAAAGGATTAACACCAAAATCACTCACGTTATTGTACAGTGGGGTGGAAAGAGCACAGGCTGTTGAATCCAACAGACAGCTGCGTGAATTTGTTTGGCCACTTATAACGTACACAATACAGAAGAATGTATGTTTCTTCTCTGAACCGTGGTTTCCTCAGCAGTATGCAGAACACGAATTCCGATTTTCTCGCGTTGTTAGAGAATCAAATGAGGTCCCACCCGACAGCATCTAACACAGTTGCAGGCACAGCGCTGCATTTCAATAAATGCGGCTTTAGGGGCGCCTGGATGGCTCAGTGGGTTGAGCGTCTGACTTCAGCTCAGGTCATGATCTCACACTCCGAGAGTTCGAGCCCCGCGTCGGGCTCTGTGCTGACAGCTCAGAGCCTGGAGCCTGTTTCAGATTCTGTGTCTCCCTCTCTCTCTGCCCCTCCCCTGCTCATGCTCTGTCTCTGTCTCAAAAATAAATAAAAACATTTTAAAAATTAAAAAATAAATAAATGCGGCTTTCCTTCTCTTCCCGTCATCCTTCGCCACATGAGAAAATAAAAAGCACACCCCACTCTGAACAAGAGAATCACAACCTCCTATTGTTGTGAGTCTTTCCTGTGTTAAGAGAAAAATAAAAGTTAAGAGTTGAGAGGTATAAAGAGATTTAATTGTGCTTTGGGACCTTCTCCTCCCCATTACTTCAACTCCCAGCCCCAACATTAAAGATGGGAATAGGTTTCTATTTGTAAACGAACAGAATGCTGCAGGCATCAATCAGTAGTAACCACTAATGGAAACTTGGCCACTAGTACCTTCTCCAAGGCTGTCTGACACATTTGGATCTAATTGGCAGTCTGCTTCAGAGCAGCCAAAAAATATAGTGTCATACACATCACAGATCAAAGCAGAGACAAACTTGCTATAGCAGGCCACAGGGCTTGGATTGCCAAAATCAGGCGAGCAGGTCTGTGGGTTTTGTTTGGGGACAGGTAAATGCTCACCAGCTTATTTCAAGAAAACCTCTAAAAGACCCTGTTTTAGCTAGCTTGGACCCAAAACATGAAGGAACAAGAAAAAGCATTCAGGGTAGCTGGCAGCTTGGGTGGCCAGAAAGAGAGACCGACTTATTTCTATCCCGCCACAAAGTACATTGGAAATTAATTAATATTCTCTTCTGGGCTTTGACATAATGAGTGACTTAGAGTTTTCAATAAGAACTATGCCCCAGCCTGAAGCCCAGGAATGTCAATTATACTGAAAAGTGCTCTTGAATCCATTATCTGTAGGAGAAAACAAAATTTCTCCTTCTACTAAAACCCAACAAAAAGAATGCGTCTCTCTAATTCCAACATTACACAAAAATACCTGCCCCCAAGAACTTAAATGATAAATGTTCCCATTGAACACTGTTTATCTTTTTAGTGTCACAGCCCCATAAAATTTACAGAACTTTATTTTCAGATAAATACATGCACAACACAATTTTGCACACAATTTTGGTATTCACAGACTTCCTGAGGACCTCCCAGGGATTCCCCAGGGCTCTATACCTCCTAGATTTTACTTCCTAAATTAAAGATTCCTGTATCAAATATATTAAACAGAAGGACAAAACTATTTGCTAAGTGATGGTTTACCTATGTAGGTCTGTCATTACTTCCAATTTATGCCAGTCATTTTCAATTGCCTGCTAGTACAAGGACCTCCAGCTCACCAACCAAAGATTATTACCTTCTTCTAGTACCTTCCCAGCCTCAGAACCCCATGGAATATCTGCTATACAGAACTAAGAGGGCTATGGCCCAAACTCCTAGATAACCTTGATACAAAACAATGAAAAGAAGATAATGGAAAGCATTCACATATGGGAATTATTCATTCACTCAACAAATATTTGCTGTACACCCATTATGTGAAAGGCACTTTCTTTTTAATTTTTTTTTTAACGTTTATTTATTTTTGAGACAGAGAGAGACAGAGAGAGACAGAGCATGAGCAGGGGAGGGGCAGAGAGAGAGGGAGACACAGAATCTGAAACAGGCTCCAGGCTCTGAGCTGTCAGCACAGAGCCCAACGTGGGGCTCAAACTCACGGACCGTGAGATCATGACCTGAGCCGAAGTCGGCCACCCAACCAACTGAGCCACCCAGGCGCCCCGTGAAAGGCACTTTCAAGGTACTAGGGGTACCGAGTGATTTCTGCCTTTACAGAGCTTCTATACCCAGGTTCAAAGCTTGGCCCTACATTTGCCATATCAAGTTATCTGAAGATATTCTAACACTTGGTTTTGTCATAAAAAATGCACTTGGATTATAATTTCCACCTTGTTAAATGGTAGTAAATATTGTTTCAAATGGTCATGCCAATGCACCTGGAACACAGTGGACATTCAAGTATTGTCCATTACTATTATTATCACTACTGTTAATAATGGGAAACATTAATTAATTAATGTTCAGAAACATTAATTCTGTCACTGCTAAAAGAGCTTACAATATCCCCACCCTTACTAGATTCATACATATTACCAAAGTATTGCACAAGCATTGGGGGAAATGCCAAAGAGGAGGTTTGGGCTCAATTCTGTAGTTCTGGACCTTCTTCTAACAGCCTCATTTGGGTCACTGTTTCCAGGATGGGCTTTGATTATTAGTCATTCATCACTATGCAATTTCTCCTTGGTTAAGAAGGTTCTTTCAGCATGAATGCCATTCTGTTTCTCTTTAAAGTCTGCCATCTTCCCTCTTCCAAGACATCAATGGCTTGGCTCCTATATTTGTTCAAGAAAGCCCTTTTGAATCAAGTTGCCATTGCATATTTTCCACTTCAATCTCTCCATCATTGAGATATCCTATGTCACAAGGTAGCTTTTAACACATAGGTGACTCCATACTAGATCACATCACCTGCTAAACTTCCTTGAAACCAAGAAATGGCAAATTTATACCACAACAAAAAATCCAACTGCCAGGAAATTTACAGTATTTTGACTATAGGAAGTAAGGCTGTCTCATATCTATATTCAACACCAGACACCACACTTAGAATGTGTTCCATTCTATAAAATACTTCTAGAGAATTAAAGTCAATCCTGAGAGACTATAAACTAATTCTAACTCCTACCCATGAGAAGTCCTGGGTTTTTTGGACTGTTGAGATGACTAAGGCTACAAAGATGAGAGGGGAAAGACCAAAGAAAGATAATGACAACCAGAGTTACAATGAAGTGCTCAGCGAGAAGTTGGACTAGCTAACCAAGGAACCACAACTCTAGGATTATAGAAATAGAAAACCACAAAATCCCATCATTCTATGGGGGCAGAGGAGCAGCACCTTGAATTCATACATGTCTCTCAATTTTAGTCCTCAAGAGAAATGCCAAAATGGAATGGTTAAAATTTTTCTAAGCAAATATTGGAGGAAAGTAAAAAAGTAGACCATCTGTAGAACATAAGGGATGAACATTGAAATGTGATGTGAATTTTCAAAGAGATGATCCATGTCAGAAAGAGTCACAAAAATCTATCCTATTGTGTCAATTCTCAATTTACTTGCCTCTAAGCTCCAAATTCATCCTTCATTGTCCGTTCTACAGAAATGGATATGGGCCCTTTAAATATTTCTTGTCTGCCAGTTGGCACAATATCAAGCTTTGCCAGTGGACGGAGGTGGAGGTCCAATGAAGGAAGAGAGATATTTTTCTCTTCATGGTTTGGTAAGCTCCTTTTGCCAGGCTCCTACAGCTCCTGATTTCTCCAGCACGGGCACCTGCAGTGCCTGGCTTCTGCACATCCAGCTCGTACAATGAACTGTTCCTACAACGAATGGCTTTTTCAGCACCTGGCTCCTACAGTGCACGGGGGCAGCCAGCAGCACTCAGTGGCCAGTTGCTTTCCTAGCACTCCCTCAGTTGGCCTTGCAGTGAATTGCAGGACACAGCACTCCCTTGGGGATGGCTCCCCAGCGCCTTAGAGGGCAGATCTCCTGCAAGACCCACAAGCACAGCATCTTTGTGACTCTTCCATTATCCAGGGAGCCAAAGCTGTGCCCACTCCAGAGAAGTCTGTATCTCAGCCCTGATGGAGAGGGAATGCTCCATCTCAGTCCTACATGTAATGGCTGCCCCTTATAGCTGATTTCTGAGTTCTGCTGAGTTCTCTCTACTTAGGGCCAGTTCCCCATTACTCTAATCCTCTATCGAAGATTCTAAGTCTTTATGTTAAACTTCCCTTTTTCTAATTACTGTGTGGCTCTGTCTTCTGGTTGGGTCTTGACTTATCTATTTGGGTACCATCTGTGAATTCATTCAGGTGCACAAAGGCCATTGTTTTAAGGCAGTAAGGTGCTATTTCTCCCAGGTACAGTACCACAGACCTAGCATGCCAGAAAATACAAGAATCTTTGCAATCAAGATAGAAAATTAGAGGCACAATTATGTTAAGCGACTTCTGGGCCTATTCAAGGAAAATTGATGACTCCCTTATTTGTACCATCACTCCACCCAGAATACAATTATAGTTACAACACTGCACTAAATTATTTGATTATAGGTCTATCCGTTTGGAGCAGGTTCAGGGCATGACTCATATATTACTTGTTGTATCCTAGACACCCAGGAAAGTGCTTAGTACACACCAGGAGCTCCATAAGCAATTTGTCCAAGGTAAAACAACTACTTAATTTCAGAACCAATGTATCCTGTTCTTCTTCCCAAAGCCATATTAACATTTATCCTTTCAATTTTCAGGGAAATGGACACTCTATAATTAAAATTACTCTGGGATGGGTGATATATTAAGTCTTCTCTATTTTTTTCTTTTCTTTTTTTTTAAGTAGACTCCATGCTGGGCTTGAACTCACGACCCTGAGATCAAGCCCTGAGCTGAGATCAAGGCTCAGACACTTAACTGAGCCACCCAGACACCCCCTATTAAGTCTTCTCTATCATTAAAATTGGACTCCTCTTCCAAATTGGTTTGGGTTAATTCTTTCCTGTGAATATTATTACTGAACTTTCCCTGGCTATTTGCTAGAAACCATAGACCATCTTGATCAGATGTTGTATTTACCTTCATGTGAAAACTCTGAAGATTTAACAGTAGACAAAACTCTGTATGAGGGAGGAAGGGAATAGAAAAACTCTTTGTACCCTCTACTATACACATAGTAAATAAAAGAAACTCTAAAGATTTAAAAATTATAGCCCTTAACAAAAAGAAACTGAAAACTGCAATATTAATAGCAAAGTTAAATTCAAGGCAGACAAACCTTCACGGGGACAAAAGCTATATTATTTTTGTATGAGGTAGAATGTAAAGGTAGGTGTAACAGTCATAAATGTTTTGCAATAAACATAGTAGATGTGTGAGCTTAATTATATAAACCAGAATTTCATTTCAGAACAGGAGGCATGCAAAAATAGAAATATCCCTTCCCTTCTTTTTTTCGAGAACCCACTATAATTAAAGCAGTCATTTTTAAAAGTATAAGTCTTCCAAAATAAAGAGTGATGAGAAGAGGCCATCAGTGCAGAAGAGAGTTCAATAAATTGCTAAAGAACAGAACATCCATTGACCAATCGATGAAACAGAGCAAAAGTAGCCAATTGATATATAAATAAAGAGGGAAAGTGCTCCTGCAATGAAGGGAATTACCTTATTTGATGGAAGCCAGAGGGGATTTTGACTGAGAAGCAGCACATTTAACAGAGATGGGGTCTCAGAACTGGATCCAGATGTAGGGAAATTGGTTGCAGACCTGTGTAAGGAACAGCCAACTACAGCTTACTATCTGCCTTCCCCACTTCTGCTAGAAGCAGCTGAAGAAGGCATTTACCCTGAGGCCAAAACAAATAGGTTAGATAGATAGATGATGATGATAGATAGATAGATAGATAGATAGATAGATAGACAGACAGACAGGCATATTCTTCTCTAGACAAAGTCAATAAAATGTCAGGGGAGAAATAGGGCAATTAGGGTGGAGGTTGGTACCTTAGAGAAATAACTCATAATTCAGCACTCAGAAAGTTACAATGTTAACGTCAACTCCCTGACCACTCAGCTCAGAGAAGCCTCTCAGTCAACAGAACTCAGCCATACATACCCAGCTCCTAATCATCCAATTCACTCATCCTAAGTATGAACAGACAACCAAGAAACATCAAACATTCAAGAGAAGCCTTGGCATCGGAGGCTCTGGCAAACTTTTTTAAAATTAAAATTCTAATTACCATCCTCAGAGAGATTAGAATAGATATAGCCTCCACAGCAGGATGCTATGGAAAAGGAAAGTCTGTAAATAAAAATAAGCTCTCGGAGATTAAAAACAATTGTCAAAACACCCATTAAAACGGAATGGTTGAAAGACAATGGAGAAAGTCTCCCGCGAAGGAGAATGTAGATGATATGAGGGGTAAGGAAAAGTACGTAGGGTGAACACAGAGGACTCAGTATGTGATAGGAGTGTTGGAGAGAGAGAATGGGGGCAAAGAAGTCTCCCAGGGCTCAAGAAGAAGACTTGTCCTACCATCGAAAGACTTATGAACTAATAAGGACAAAACCAAAAGGACTCATAGCTACAAACATGACTATGAAAAAGCTAAGGACAGAAGAAAACAAATCTCCTGAAAACTAATGAGATATCGGAAGGTATGGAATTAACGTAAAATTCCGAGCGGGAAGAATTTATCACCTAAAATTCAGTACTCAGCGAAATTCTCCGTTAAATGTGAGGAAAGACTAAAACGAACAAACGAACAAACAAAACGAATTAAGGCAAGGAAGGGCTCAGAAGGTTTGCCTTCTGCATATATTTTCGTTGACGATGTACTCCAGCAAAACAAGGGGATCAACCAAGAAAATGAAGACCTGGGATTCAAGAAATAGCAGATCAGAACCAGGAGCGGGAAGAGACGTCTCAAGATGACAGCTATGGAACTGGCCTAGAGGTACAAGTTGAGGCAGGAAGACTTGAATGTAAAACTTAAAACCATAAAACTCCAAGAAAAAAAAAAACCAGGTGGTAAGCTCCCACATGTCCATTCTGGCAATGATTTGGGGGTGGTATTTGACCCTAAAAGCAAAAGCAACAAAAGCAAAGTAAACAAGTAGGACTACATCACACTAGAAAGCTTCTGCACAGCAAAGCGAACCAACAACAAAATGAAAAGGCAGCCTGCAGAATGGATGAAAATATTTGCAACATCTTTATTCTGATAGGAGGTTATTATCCAAATATATATATTTAAAAAAAAAAAAAAAACTCCTACATTCAATAGAACAACAAAAACAGAACATACAGTTTAAAAATGGGCAAAGGACCTGAATAGACACTTTCCCAAAGAAGAGACACAAATAATGAACAGGTACATGAAAAGGGGCTCAACATCATTAATCATCATGGAAATGTAAATCGAAACCATAATGAGCTATCACTTCACACCTGTTAGAATGGCTATCATCAAAAAGGCAAAAGATAACACATGTTGGCAAGAATGTAGAGAAAAGGGAACCCTGATGTGCTGCTGGCAGGAATGTAAATTGGTGCAGCCACTGTGGAAAACAGTATACAGGTTTTTCGAGAAACTTAAAAATAGAACTACCGTATGATGCAATGCTCCCATTTCTGGGTAGATATCCAAAGGAAAAGAGAACAGGATACTGAAGAGATATCTGCACTTCGATGTCCATTGCAGTATTATTCACGAATAGCCAAAATATGGCAACAACCTAAGTGCTCATTACCAGATGAATAAAGATGTAATACACACACACACACACTGAAAATTATTCCATCATGAGAATGAAGGAAATCCTGCCAACATGGATGGATCTTGAAAGAATTATGCTAAGTGAAATAAGTCAAACAGAGACAGACAAATACCGCATGGTATCACATGTGGAATTTTTTTTAAAAGTCGAAGCTCATAGAAATGGTATGTAGAAAAGTAGTTGCTAGGGGTTGGGGAAGGAGGGAGTGGTTGGTAAGAGGGCATAAACTTTCAGCTATGGATGAAGAAGTTCTGAGTATCTAATGTAAATAAAGGGGACTATCGTATAATTTAAATTTGCTAAGAGAGTGTAACTTAAATGTTCTCTCACACACACAAAAAGATAAATATGTGAAATGATGGATGTGTTATCTGAACGGGAGGAAATCCTTTCACAATGTACACATATATTGGTATCACATATACTTTACAAATCTTGGAATTTTTTTTTGTCAATTGTGCTTCAATAAAGCTGAAATTGAATAAGTAAAAAGCTTTGTATATTTCAGAGAAAACACTTGTTTATGGAATATCTTCTAATTATTTCCCACAAAGAAATTCTCAGTAAACTCCCAAAAGTGGAGGTTGTACAGGCTACATGACCCAATGCAAAGACAATCCTAGAAATTTGTCATAATTTTAAGGAAAAACAAAATACAGCTGGAAACCAAAACTACTTTACCAAAGCATTATCGAGTGAAAATAGAAATCAATATGATGGGGCTCCTGGGTGGCTCAGTCAGATAAGTGTCCGACTTTGGCTCAGGTCATGATCTCATGGTCCGTGAGTTCGAACCCCACGTTGCGTTCTGTGCTGACAGCTCAGAGCTTGGATCCTGCTTCGTATTCTGTGTCTTCACCTCTCTCTGCCCCTCCCCTGCTCATGGGTCTGCCTCTCAAAAATAAATAAAAGTTAAAAAAATTTTTTAATTCTTAAAAAAAATCAAATCAATATGGTGACTATATTGCAGAGAAAACCAACAATGACAACATTATTTATTAAAATTTGTTGGATTCTATTAAAGTTATATGGAAAGGAAAATTCCTAGTTTCAAATGCTTTTAAAACTAAACAAGAAACAATAAAAATAAGTGAAAAATTCAACCCAAGAAGTAAAAAAGAAAAAAATTAAAAACTTAAAAAAATAAAGCAGAGGGAAAATTACAAAGATTTAAAAACAAATTAATGAATTAGAAAGCAAAATAATCCAAGAATTCATTGTTTGAAAAAACTAAGAAAACAGACAAACGTCTGATCATTAAGCAACAACAGAGAAGAGGGGTGCCTGGGTGGCTCAGTCAGTTAACCATCTGACTTTGGCTCAGGTCATGATCTCATGGTTCATGAGTTCGAGCACTGCATTGGTCTCTGCACAAGTGCAAAGCCTACTTGGGATTCTCCCTCTCTCACTTGTGCGCTCTCTCTCTCTCCCTCAAAATAAATAAATGAACTCTAAAAAGAAAAGAAAAGAAAAGAAAGAAACGACAGAGAAGAAACCAGATAAAAGCATCATTCTGAGAATCAGAGGTTTTTTTAGTTAGAAGACTTCTGTTTTTAACTTTTTGACAACCCAGCAATTACACTACTAGGTATTTACCCAAAGGATACAAAAATACAGATTCAAAGGAGTACATGCACCCCAGTGTTTATAGCTGCATTACCAACAATAGCCAAATTATGGAAAGAGCCCAAATGTCCATTGACTGATGAATGGATAAAGAAGATGTAATATGTATATATTAAGAAGATGTATATATGTATGTATATATATATATATGCGCATATATATATACACCCACACACACGCAAACACATACACACAATGGAATATTACTCAGCCATCAAAAAGATGAAATCTTGCCATGTGCAATGACGTGTATGGAACCAGAGAGTATTATGCTAAGCAAAATAAGTTAGAGAAAGACAAATACAGGATGATTTCACTCATATGTGGAATTTAAGAAACAGAACAATGAACATAGGTGAAGGGAAGGAAAAATAAAATAAGGCAAAAGCAGAGAGGGAGGCAAACCACAAGAGACTCTTAACTACAGAGAACAAACTGAGGGCTGATGGAGGCAGGTGTGTGGGGGATGGGCAGGATGGCTGATGGACATTAAGGAGGGCACCTGTGATGAGCACTGGGTGTCATATGTAAGTAGTGAATCACTAAATTCTACTCCTGAAATCAATACTATATGCTATATGTTAACTAAGGAATTTACATAAAATCTTGGAAGAAGAAAAAAAGTCTTCTCTGTATGCCTCAATTCTTCACCCTCTCACTACAACGACAGTATTAGCAGAATTGACAGAGTAACGTTTGTGTGTGCCAGTATCTACGGATGACCTTAGGATAAGAGTCCACACATTCCTCTGAGTTACACCTTTCCTCCCTGCTCATCAACTGATCAGCACAGAGGTACGGGGAGCTGAGCTCTGCTATTTGTTACATGGAAGGGCATGTAGGTCTTCGATCATTTTATGCAACTATTCCCTTTTTTTTTTCTCCTAAAATAATGGGTATTGATTAACAGAATCCAAGTTGGCCAGAATTCGGTGTTCCTCACCTCTGTTCTCTGATCTCTGTTCAGCTGTAATTAAACAGAGCTCCCATAGCCACTATGTCAGACGTACAGACAGCAAATGGTTTAAATGGGCAAAGGGCAAAAGAATACTCTAATGAGGATGGGCTCGTCATCAATTATAAAATAGAATCACCGAGTTAAGAGGTTTTGCTATGGGGAGCGCCTGGGTGGCTCAGTCAGTTAAGCGTCCGACTTCAGCTCAGGTCATGATCTCACGGTTCATGGGTTTGAGCCCCACGTCAGGCTCTGTGCTGACCGCTTGGAGCCTAGAGCTTGCTTCAGATCCTGCGTCTCCCTCGCTCTCTGCCCCTCCCCCATTCATGCTCCTCCCTCTCTCTCAAAAATAAATAAACACTAAAAAAGTTTTTAAAAAGAGGTATTGCTATAAACTTTAGTTTTTCACATACAAGACAGACGTATATAACCTAAAATTACATCCGTTTATCCTATTAGCAGACAGAACGGCAGCCATGTAAGGGGAAAGACACACTTTACTGCACTTTCAAAGGGAATTCCTTTCCAAGTAAATGAAAACAACATGGTCAATTGACTTCCTCAGAGCACTTGCAGAACTCAGCTCCATTTCCGGTCTTTGTTAGGCTGGTTGTGTACTACAGTGTTCCCAGCTTTCCCCAAAAAAGGAGAAGGTAGCTGGGTTGAAAGCCATTTCTTAAACACTAGTGAATTCATTAATACAAGAAATTTTCCTGTGCCCCTTACTTCGTAAGAATCAAGAAAAGTTATGAAACCAAGTAGAAATCCATGTCCCACACAACTGTTCTACGTTCGATCAGGTTGCCCCGTTCTCATGCCTCACGGGTAATTTTATTTATTCTCTGCTTTGTTCCAAAACGGACGTAAGAGGTAAAACCCATGAGTAAGCGTCACAGTAACAAAACCCTTCTAACTGGGCTCTGGGTGAAGACTGAGAGAAACTGCATGGGGACTTTCAGATTTCATTCAGTAAGATGTGCAAGCAAGAAAACAGGAGTAGAACAGAATGCCCTTAAAAGGCACCTATCTGGAAATGATACGATCACCAAAATGCTATTAAATGTTATATGTATGCAACATCTTTCTCATTTGCTCCCCGCCCCCGCCCCCCCCCCACCTGCTGCCCCACCTTTCTCTGTGGACACTACTTTGGACCAGGCCTCAATTAAATAATACCTGCATGACTGCCATAGCCCTCCAACTGTTCCAGCTACTCCCTGAAAATTCAACCAACACGCTGCTGGCAGATTAACCGGCAAATGTGTACCTTTGCACAAATCACCCCTCAAGCTTACAGCCCTTAAATGGCTCCCACCAACTCCTGAGTCTGGGAGGCAAATCTCTTTTCTCACCTGCATCTAGCTCTCCTGGGCCCTGCAAGTGCTTTGTTTCACCTTAATTAGGCTATTTATCAAACCCCAAACCACCTTGCTGTCACCATGCCCCCTCTCTGAAATGCCCTGTCCCCTTCTTTGCAATCACGATCCTAACAATCTTTCAGGGCCTTGACCAGGTATCAGCTCTGTGAACCCCTGACCAAAAAGCTTCAGCAATGTCTGTGCCCCTCCACATGTGTGCTGCCGTATCTGCCACTCACCTGGCATTTATCAGGCATGACCGGTGTGCTTTTTCTCCTAAACGAGTAAGCCACCTGAGGCGAGTCATGGCCACACATTGGTCTGTACAAAGAAGGCTCTGAATATGTGCTTCATAATTAGAAGGGGAGTCTGAAAGACTTGCCTTCTCCAGTGGGTTCGGTCATAGGTCCGTGCTTCTCAAACGGGCTTTGGTGCAGCCCAGGGATACATAGTGGGTACCAGAGGAAACAAGGTAAACATGAGGCATCTTCAAGAAGTTTATTTTATTTGATTATTTGCAATGTTATCTTTAAAATGAAATCAAGGGGCGCCTGGGTGGCTCAGTCGGTTAAGCGTCCTATTTTGGCTCAGGTCATGATCTCAAAGTTGGTGAGTTCCAGCCCAGTGTCAGGCTCTGTGCTGACAGCTCAGAGCCTGGAGCTGCTTCGGATTCTGTGTCTCCCTCTCTCTCTCTCTGCCCTTCCCCTGCTCACACTCTGTCTCTCTCTCAAAAATAAACATTAAAAAAATATTTTTTTTTAAAGACGATAAAATTAGAAAACAAAACCGGAGATGTTAAGTGAGTTTCTAGGCCTCAGTGATTCACTTTGGACAATAATTCCGGGTCCCCTCCTCTTTCTTCCAGGGGTGAATTTGTGTTCCTACACCAGCTAAGGGTGTTTATGTGGAAACATCTGAGAAATACCCTGCAGATTATGAATGCGTAATCGGGAAAGAATACAATCATTTCCCTTTTTTTTCTAAATTGTTTCCATTTTAGGATGCAATCAATACAGATTTTTGTTTTCATTAAAAGGGGTAGGTAATAGAGGGGTGCCTGGGTGGCTCAGTTGGCTAAGTGTCAGACTCTTGATTTCAACTCAGGCCATGATCTCACGTTTGCATTCATGAGTTTGAGCCCCTCATTGGGCTCTGCACTGACAGCATGAAGCCTGCTTGGAATTCTCTCTCCCTGTCTCTCTGTCCCTTTCTCCTCTCTCTCTCTCTCAAAATAATTAAAGTTAAAAAAAATTATGTATGAAATTAAATATGAAGATTTTTTTCAAGTCTTTGTTTTACTTCCTTGGTTATGGCATCAGCTAGACCCTAAGACCCCAAGACCTGACCTTCACTGCCCAACTGCTTGCACTCACCCACCTTTGTCCCCCAGATTTCCTTAAGCTCTTCTTTCCAGCTTACCTCTGAACACAGGCAAATGCAAAGTAAAACCATCCCTCCCTGCTTCTGCCCTAATGGGACCTCCCACACCAGTTGGTGCAGAACCCCTGACTCGCACCTGTGCAGATGGACCAACCAAGGAATGACCTTTAGAAGACCAGTGACCACCTTTACCTTGTCATAATACTAAAATCTTCACCCAAGGAGGAGCGCAAGCCTCATTCACATAACGGGCCACGTATGGGCAAGCACGTTTCCTTAAGGCGCATGCACGACCTTCCACCTGCTTCTGCATCTGAGTACAAGGCTTCCCGTCTAAATATTCACCCTAACCCTCTACAAGAGGAACCCATACAGCTTTGCTCGGGGAGTCCCAGCTTTGGAAGGTATTCCCGGTGATCCTATTTGCTGCAAATAAAGTCTCCTCTGTGGGACAACTCCACCTGCTGTGTCTGTGACTCAGCAAAGAGGGAAGTCACAGTGGTTCAGTTACAAATTGGTGACCCAGATGGGACTGTTGGTCCTTCCGAGGTTCTGACCTCTGGCTCCCTGGCTTCCAATGGAGGGAGCAATGGGCAGTGACAGCTCACAGGGCATAACCAGTTCAAGCTCCAGGGTCCAAGGGCAGCTTCCTTGGAGAGGACTCTCCATTCTCAGTGCTTGTGACCACTGGCCTGGAGTTCTGTCCTCACCTGAAATCCAGTGGCCACTCTGATTGCTTTTACTCAGAAATATTTCTTTTGGGATAACTTACACCAGATCTAGGGCACAGCTTTTGGAGATAAAACTAGAGAAGTCTCACAAAGTCTGAGCAAGCTGGCATAACAGAATACTCCGGGTACACAGGGCCTCTCTGGTAAACACTCTGCCAGATGAACACTCAATTAGTATAGAGTCTAGACAGCCCTGGGGTGACCCAGGGTCACACAAGACCCAGCCGTTCAGAAGCCTGGATGTTCCATCCTGGGGAAATGGGAATAATCTAACAGAGACTAGTCTAGGGTCTGGGAGATTGAAAGAAATCTCTGTCCCACCTAGTTGTCTGGTCTGTTTGTTGTTGTCCTGTTTGTGCTTGTCCCCTGTTGAAATGTCCACGCTGGCTGCCTGGCCTTGTGCCCTTTCTCCTTCCCTTACAACCCCAGAAGAAGGAGGCAACAGCTCTTTGGATAGCATGCACCAGGAACAGGTAAGAGCTCTACGTCATTGGTTACAAGATAAGCACTTGTAACAATTGGGCATTCTAAAATTCAGAAAGGTAAAAACGAACCCAAGCATTTTTCAAGTTCATCTGATCTGGGATAATCTTTGGTAAAGTAAAATAGACATGGTTTTGTGTGGTTTCAGCTTTTGGTTGTTTGTTTTGTTTGTTGGATTTCTAGTAATCTGTACATCCAACATGGGGCTCGAATTCATGACCCCAAGATCAAAAGCTGCATGCTCTACTAACCGAGCCAGCCAGGCACCATCCAGCAAAGCAGATTTCGAACACTTATATGGTCAATCACTATTCTTCCCAAGCTTATATAAATAATTAGGCTAAGTTTGCTAAAACTGGACTTGTTTTACAAACAAATTAGTCTTCATTTGGCTATCTTTGTTGGAAATGAGGGCGATTTTAGAGAATTTATGTTTCAATAACACGTCTTTTTGGACATTAGATTCTAGTTCTGATTATCTTACTATTTGTTGTTTGCCAATAAAACTGGGTTGGCTCCTGAATTCTCCTAGTTTCCTTGAATATCTGGCTCTGACTCTGCATTCTGATTCCATCTGAGTTGGAATCACTGACAGCTAAAACTGCCCTTTTTCCCGAAGCCCTGCAAACTGAAGCTGGAAAACACAGAGCCCTACTTAGGAAGCCTCCAGTCTTAGCATCACCTGGTTTTGACAAGCTGTTTGATTTGTATGTGCATGAAAGACAAGACTTAGCTGTCGGAGTGTTAACCCAAAGGCCGGGGACCTGAAAAAGGATAGTAGCTTATTTTTCTAAACAACTGGACACAGCGGCCAGGGATCGGCCCCCTTGTCTAAGAGCTGTGGCAGCCACATGCTTCTTGATAGAAGAAACAGAAAAACCATCAGCCAACCTATGACTATTTGGACCCCATGCCGTGTTTCAAGTTTGTTGGCATTAAAATAGAATGTTACAACAGCAGGCCATGCTGACGGATACCCACCCAGAGAGAGCTGCCACCCTACCCCCCACTCATGAAGTACTGGATCAAATTTACTCGAGATCTCCAGAGTGAAGCTTCACTCAAAGCAGAGGAAATCTGGTGTATAGATGGCAGCAGGTCCGTGGAAAATGGACTAAGGTCAGGATAGGATAGGCACTAATATCCCTAAATGTTCTCACTGAGACAAAAAGACAACTCCAGGCACCTGAGCCCAAAAGGCAGAAATAATTGCACTAACCAGAGCATTATAATTGAGTAAGGACAGGGTGTTCACTGTTTAGACTGATGCTAAGTGTGCCTTCTCCGTAATTCAAGCCCATGGAGCCACATGGAGGGGAAGGGTCTGCCAGGTCTGGGGGGACTCTGCAATTGCCACTAATTCCCTCTCTACTGCTGTGGACGTTCACTCCATCCTACTTCCAGGATGAGATTAAAAACAAAAAAGGCTGTAAAATGGGGCTATTAATGGCCTCCAACAGTCAGCGGATTAATGATAAGCAACAATAGAAGAATCTGGGTACATAAGCAGATCACTGAGATCCTTAAGAGTACACACAACTCAACCCATTAGGGTAAGGAAGTTTCATACCCACTGTCAATAAAGATCATGAGCACCCAGCAACAAAGGGAATTATTGAGAAAATAACAAACCAATCTGCCTACTGTAGACCAAAGTACAAAGCAAACTGCCAGCACCACTCGATTTACAGCAACTCAAATCTGGGGGTCAAATGCCAGGGGAGGATTGGTGAACAGGCTGCACAGTAATGCCAAAGGCCCCTGGAGGGTTCAAATACCTTTTGGTGTTTGTAGATATATTTACGGGATGGAGAAAGGCCTTTCCCTGTAGGACAGAAAGAGCTAACAAAGTAACCAAGGCCTTAAACATCAAGTTGACATTACACTCTGCCTGGAGGCCTCAGTGTCCTGGGAAGACAGAAGGTGCTAACAGAACCCTGAAAAACACCCCTGGAAAAACTGTGCGGGGAAACACAGGAAAATTGGTTAAAGTTACTACCAATAGGTCTCACTAGAATGAGAGCTGCCCCAAAGGGCAACTAAAAGCCCAGCGCATTTGAAATGACTTACGTGAGGCCCTTTCCAAAAGGCTCTGACTCCTTCTAACCTCCAGAGATTTCTGTGGCCATTAAGCATACAATTAATCTCCAACAGCTGGTGGGGGCATTCAACAAATACGGAAATTTTTTTTGCCTCCCGAAATTAAGCTTCACCTGTATGGACCCGCGATATATATCAAAACATAGATAAAGGGGTCACCCCAGGATCAACTATATCCTATATGGACAGGCCCTGCCTAGTGCTATTAGCCACACACTCTTCCTTAAAATGAGAGAGAGCTACACCTTGGATCCACCAGACTAGAGTAAAAAGTCACGTATCTGCACCAGAGGCCCGGGAGGAAACGCCAGCACCACATGGCAGCAAATACTCCCGTGAACCACTCCCCGGCGTGAAAACTTCTATTCCGGAGCCAACTCACAAGGTAAGTAAAGCCTCATTAAATAAGGATCGTCAGATTTAAACTAAGAGTCGCTACCCGTATAATTCTCGTTCTCCTATTCTGGTTTCTTCGGACTTATTGTTTGCTGCCAGCCCCGTTAAATAGATTAAATCATTGTCTCTTGACCCTTCGGTAACACACGCCACCGCTTACTGTCAGTACGTGGCAAAACAGACAATACTCTAGTCCCCTCTACCTTGGTCTGATTTTCCAATGAACACCTCCTTGATGTTAGTCCTGGTCACTATTATCCTAGAGATGCAAAAAGCTATGAACACGCTAGAGCATGCTGGCGAACTAAATTCCCTGGTAAATCTCAGTAGGACCACAGCAAAGGGAAACAAAGTAAAGATGGCCCTTACTACTGATTGGACCTCGAATACTTAACTGTTCTGTAGCGTTTGGCTCTGGCGCATAGAGGCTGTCAAATCACTAATGGTGGTAACACAAGCATATGAGCATCTTGGGGTGAAACCTGGTGACCCTGAGACGTATCTAAAGCTGGCCGAGGGGTAATCCTGCTCCTTTGCCAATTCCTATGACCCTGTCCACGTCCGGCACGAAGTAGCTACAGAAAACAGACCTTCCCCCGAGCCCCTCAAGAACGAGAAGCAGAATAACACTACAGGAGGAATTTGTCACCAGCTAGACGCCAAGACCTGACTTTTAATTCCCACCCACCTCTGTCCCACTGATTTCCTTACCCTCTTCTTTCCAGCTTACCTCTGAACGCGGGCAAATGCAAAGTAAAACCGCGCCTCCGGCGATGGCCTCCGCCCTGAGGGGACCTCCAGCTGACCCGGGCCTCCCACCCCAGTTGGCGCAGAACCCCTGACTCGCGCCTGCGCAGATGGACCAACCAAGGAATGACCTTCAGAAGACCAGTGGCCACCTCTACCTCGTCGTAATACGAAAATCTCCGCCCAAGGAGGAGCGCAAGCCTCATTCACATAACGGGCCACGTATGGGTAAGCACGTTTCCTTAAGGCGCATGCGCGGCCTTCCACCTGCTTCTGCATCTGAGTACAAGGCTTCCCGTCTGAATATTCACCCTAACCCTCTACAAGAGGAACCCATACAGCCTTGCTCGGGGAGTCCCAGCTTTGGAAGGTATTCCCGGTGATCCTATTTGCTGCAAATAAAGTCTCCTTTGTGGGACAACTCCACCTGCTGTGTCTGTGACTCAGCAAAGTGGGAACTCACATTGGTTCGATTGCAGTTATGATATATTTGTGACATCGGATATCAAAGCTACAAAGAAGTTTAGTGCGACCACTCTTAACAACGTTACTGTCAAATGTTAAAAGCCCTAAGTGGAAACATTTTGTCCCAAAGAGAACGATCGTCTGTTAAGAACAGCTTATTGCGGGTTTCAAGCAACCCATGGAAAAAATAAATACATTTTAGTTCAAAAATCAAAATGTTTTTTAAAGCGTTTAAAAGTATTTGTGTAGCTTTTACTTCTTAATTTACTGTCTGAAATCCGGAAGCAGTTTTGTGTTCTACTTTTGAAAATAAAATGTATTATTTTAGCCTGAACAAAAATATCATTGTACCTAAGTAGATGTAGATGTGCCTATCCATCCATGTATTTACTACTCATTCACACACACACACAGTATCACATACTATCCTATGCATTAACACATGTACATGTATACCTTACATTTAATTCAATTCACAGAACATACAATGTGCACCAGAAACAGAGAAAAATTAATCAACAGCAAGCAACTGGATGTTCAAAATCTCCTCAGACTGACACACTCAGAATAGATAATCTGTTGTATGCTTCAAATAAGGATGAGGTTCTGATGTTTCTAATATAAATACAAGAGGAAACACGTCCCTGGAAATTCTGCCAGCAACTTTTGTTGTAAGCCTTTTCAGCCATGGAGAGCTGTAAACAAACCATGAAGTTCAACCATTGTTCTTTAAATCTGCTTATTTTAAATTTTTTTTTTTCAACATTTATTTATTTTTGGGACAGAGAGAGACAGAGCATGAACGGGGGAGGGGCAGAGAGAGAGGGAGACACAGAATCGGAAACAGGCTCCAGGCTCTGAGCCATCAGCCCAGAGCCTGACGCGGGGCTCGAACTCACAGAGTGCGAGATCGTGACCTGGCTGAAGTCGGACGCCCAACCGACTGCGCCACCCAGGCGCCCCATAAATCTGCTTATTTTAAATAAACTGGTAATATTTTTCCCATGCTTCTGGAACTATCCACCATTTGGTGCCTGGAAGCTTCTTCTGGCAATTACCAGTTCCTTGTCTCTAAGTTCCCTTGTTGGGGCGCCTGGGTGGCTCAGTCGGTGGAGCTTTTGACTTAGGTCATGATCTCACAGTTCGTGAGATCAAGCCCCAAGTCGGCTCTGTGCTGACGGCACTGAACCTGCTGGGGATTCCCTCTCTCCCTCTCTCTCTCTGCCCCTCCCATGCTCGCTTGCTCTCTCGCTCTCTCTCTCGCTAAATAAACTTTAAAAAAAATAACTAAATTCCCTTGTGCTAACTACTCTCAAGCATACGAGGCTCACAGCAGGTGCAGGTGATCTCCTCCACCTTACACAAAAAGTTAGATTTGAATTGGACCTAGAGAACAATCACTTCCAATTTCCTAGATGAGGAAACTGGGGCCAAGATAACTTGTATATTGTCCAAAGCTCTCACATCTTCTACTCATCCATCTCCACTCAGAAGAATGGCCACTCTAGCTGAAAACATCTAAAGCACTTGCTTGGGGTCTGCATTCCTGCACGGGTCAGGAAAGGGGTGGGGGGGAGGTGATGGCCTTGACTTCTGGCACAGACCCCTCAATTACAGGCAGCAATGGATTCACTCCAATCCCTTGCTTTCATGGTCTGACTTGAGTGAAAACACCATCATGTAGTTTAAACCAGCTCTTACTAGGCATTGTCCCTTCTGAAACCAACACAAGATTCAATCCAATCCTGGATTCTGAAGTTTTTTTGTTGAAAAAGATGAGATCGGGGTTTCCTCTAAGTCTATTTGGGAAAATCTGTGTCACATAAAGGCCAAATGGCCCTCCCAGCCACAAGCAGCGATGCCGTTCACACCTTGGCTGCATCAGGTTTTCAACTGAAACTTTGGATCCACGGTCCCCTCACAGGAAGCTCCCTATTGCTCTGAACTCTTCCCTGAGTTTGTGGATTCTTCAGTGGACACCATCATATCTGCAGACTGTGTGGCTCCACAGAGCAGGGAAACCGAACAGCAAAAGGCTAAATTTCCTACTGAGAATGACCAACATAAAAACATGTTCACCACTTTCAAATTTGAAATGATGGAAGTCAGAGAGACGCAGCAGAAGAGAAAGCCAAAGAGATCTGGAGGATGAGAAACAGTGGGTTAAAACAAAATGCAAATGGAAACCAGTCTTGAAAACTCCCCCGAGCAGACAAAACCAGTTTAGTCATACAAACAAAGCTTAATTTAGCTTATTTTGCAAGGCTAATTTGACCAGGGTCATTTCTTGCTTATGCCTCTGAAAGTCACAAGCAAAACTTAAACCGTTTCCTGAGGTTGATATGAGGTAACCACTGACCAATTCCCTATCATTTAAGAAAATTCTAATATTATAACCAAGCACTGCTTTCTTGCTCTATAAACTGCCTTATAACAATATACCACTTAGCGTCATTCCATGTTTTAGTCTAAGTGCTCCTGGTGTGCAAATTGTCTTTTCGGCGTGTGCGTAATAAACTTTTACTCATGACTACTTTGGCAATTCACTGTTTTTACTTCTGTTATTTCTAAGCTTTTGCCACTTGGTGGCATCAGAAGTGGGATCCACAAAAGACCTCCGGCCAGTGAGCAAACAGGTGGGGGGACCCAGAGAGCCCACCATCAGCCCTCTGCTTTCTCATCAACCCTGGAATTTGAAGGTAAGTCTCTCTTGGATCTGAGCTCCACTATCTTTGCATTCTGAGGCTCCGACTTTACTGTGCATGCTTGCTTTCTGATTTCGTTTGTTGAAGTTTCTTGGGAAGTCACCCTTTTCTGTCCAGAAATGGGGGAAACACGTGATTCCCTGTGTTTTGTAATAGCTGTTGGAAAACAGGGCTCCTCGTACTTAAAACATCGTAGGGTATCTAAAGACAGAGACGGATTCCACCTGTCGATGGACCAGGATCTTGTGCCTTTTTGGAAAAATGGGTGAACTTTTGGGTACATAGTAGCTATTCTGGGGAGTCTTTAAGTAAGTCCCCATAAAGATCATTCTTTTTTTTTTTGAAACGTTTATGCATTTTAGAGACAGAGTGTGAGCAGGGGAGGGGCAGAGAGAGAGGGAGACCCAGAATCCGAAGCAGGCTCCAGGCTCTGAGCTGTCAGCACAGAGCCCAACACGGGGCTCAAACTCACAAGCTGTGAAATCATGACCTGAGCTGAAGTCTGACACTTAACTGACTAAGCCACCCAGGCGACTCTAAAGGTCATCCTTAAAAGATAGAATTCCAAACCTCTCAGAGACAATGAAATGCAGTCTTTCTAAAAACAGCTCTAAAACCTTACAGTGTGAAAATAAAATAAAGCCAAATAAAACCTTACAGCATGCAAATAAAAGTAGTAAAAAAAAAAAATTTTTTTTTTGACCATCTGAGCAGGTAACCATAACTTAGTCTACCTGCTGGAAAACAATTTAAATACAACTATTCTTTGGAGTTTTATACCTGGGACATGGCTAAAACTTTTAAAACAAAAGCTATAAGATCTCTGTTTGCATTTGTCTGTATGTTTAGGTATGTCTATATGTGTGTGTTATAGATATGATATTTTTTTAACCTCTAGATGACATTGCCAAAATTTATTTGTAAAGAGCTCTACCTAATTGGCTTAAAGAAAATTAAGTGTTTATATAAATCTAGTATATTCTCAGAAATACAGAAACTAGCCCAAATGTTTTTCAAGTTCATATGATCTGGAATAATCTTTGGTAAATAAAAGGTAGTTTAACTTTATTGGTTTCATAAAGCAGGCATGTCTTCAAAATTTGTCAGTAAGAAAAATATCTTAAGATAATGGTTAGCTGTTTAATGTCTAATGCAAACATAATTATTAAAAGCAAGTAACTTAAAAAATGCAAGAAGAAAAACTAAGTTGAACTAAATAATATATATCTTTTGAATATCTAAGTCATTTAAAAATAAGATGAACAATGGGGAGGCTGGGTGGCTCAGTCGGTTGGCAACTGACTCTTGATTTCAGCTCAGGTCATGATCCCAGTGTCGTGGGATCGAGCCCCACATTGGGCTCTGTACTGAGTATGGAGCCTGCTTAAGATTCTTTCTCTCTCTCTGCCTCTTTCCCCCACTCCCATGCTCACTCTCTCTCTCAACTATAAATAAATAAATAAATAAATAAATAAATAAATAAATAAATAAAAATAAGATTAACAGTAAATGATAAACATTAGTATATTTACTTTTGGTTTAATTTTTTTTTACAGAGAGACGAAAGATATTTGAGTTTATTAATAAACATGTTTTATGCCACACTGAAAATGTTATTATGAGAAAGAACACACTTCTAGAAATTATGAAATGTATTTATAAATTGCTAATCTACCACAGGATGCTAATATATGAGAGTGCACAGTTGCTTGCTTCTAAGGTTTCTCTGGAAAGTGAACATTACTAAGAGTTAAAATTTATAATCAATATGTAAAAATAAGATCACTAGAAACAATAAAAATGAAAGAAAACAATTATGTATGAAAAGCAGGTGAGAAAGCAGACTTTTTTTTTTTATAAGGATAGGTCTGAAGGACGTGAGGTTTGTTTTTTGTTCTTGCCTTTTTTTTGGCAAAGGAAAAAAGAAAGCAATTTTGTTCTAAAGTGAAATGATTGTTCTACAATAAGAAAAGAAAAAGAGGACAAGAGCTGAATGGATAGAAATGGATAGAATGGATAAATGGATAGAATGGATAGAAAGTTGTAGAAAGTTTGTGGAAAAGGAATTTGAGAAAGGAATTTTATGTGCGGTCAAGTCTGACTAAGATTTGAA
This sequence comes from Panthera tigris, assembly GCF_018350195.1. Taxonomy (NCBI): domain Eukaryota; kingdom Metazoa; phylum Chordata; class Mammalia; order Carnivora; family Felidae; genus Panthera; species Panthera tigris. Next base: position 10,911,579 of record NC_056664.1, read on the forward strand.
TGGCTTTATTTAAGTTAAAAAAAAAAAAAAGGAGAGTTTTAATGTTGAAGGTACCCTGCTGTAAAATTAGAATTTGGTTTTCTCTCTGTTAAAAGGACAAAATTTTCTTAGATTATTGGTCTTCTCTTAATAAGAAATAATAAAGTTTTTTTTAATAAAAAAATTTTTTAACATTTATTTATTATTGAGAGACAGAGCATGAGCAGGGGAGGATCAGAGAGAGAGGCACACACAAAATCTGAAGCAGGATCCAGGCTCTGAGCTGTCAGCACAGAGCCTGGCGCAAGGCTCGAACCCATGAACAGTGAGATCATGACCTGAGCCAAATAGGATGCTTAACATTAGACCGAGCCACCCAGACGCCTCACAAAGTTTTTCTTTACCTTTAATGTCATCTGCTAGAAAGCCAAGATTCTGTGTTCTGTCTTTGTCAGCTCTTTGATTACTTAGGAAAACGGAGTCTTCTCTATTAAAAGAGCTAAAAAAATTTTATTGCAGCTATGTAATTTTTTGAACATGTTAAATTTGATAGGAAATAAATAAGAAGTGATGCTAAACTTTCTGTAGGGGGTTTTTGTATGAAATTCCTAAAAATCTGATATGTCCTGGTATAATGTTATCAGTCATAATGTTAAGATGTATGTCACAGAAACAACCAAACAACTGCATTATACTGAACTCTCATCAGATCTTTAACCGTGGTCATTTTTAACTCCTTCTGTCATTTACTTACAGTTATTGTTTTACTCTTGATTCTTCTCTGAGAGCATATACAATGAGCTAAAAACAAAAGTATGAGTCTTCAAAGAGATTCATGGAAAAGACCCTGAAAAGTGCTCTAAAGGGCAGGATTTTGATAACTTGAAGATCAGAACACCAAACTGGGTAAGAATTTCTAAAACTCTGATGGAAAACCGATTCATAAAGCTGCTAACCCAAAATGAAGCAACACAAGAACGATTACAGGAGACAGAATAAACTGATGAAGATGGTTATAACTTTTTAGGATTTTACTTAAAACATCGCCAGTTCTTTAATGGCTTGTTTTCCAGATTTATTTTACTTTCCTATTTTAGAGAATGAGAACTCGTGAGTGTGCACATCAGCAGGGGAAGGGCAGAAAGAGAGAGAGAGGGAGAGAATCTTAAGCAGACTACGTGCTCAGCACAGTGCCTGTTACAGGACTCAATCCGACGACCCTGGGATCAAAACCTGAGCAGAAATCAGAGTCAGACACTCAACTGTCTGAGCCACCCAGGTGCCCCTGTTTTACAGATTTAAAGGACCTGTTTTTCTCCTCTCTTTTAAGCTCTCTAGAACTTACAGCAATTTGGTAAAGCGTATCTTTGCAACAAAGGTTGAAATGTTTATCTCTTTCTCCCTACTTGATCCATGAAGAGTTCAGAAACTCTTATTATATATTCTTATTTTCATGACACAATGTATTATATAAATAAAAATAAAAACAATAGGCACCTGGATGGCTCAGTCAGTTGGGCATCCGACTTCCGCTCAGGTCATGATCTCACGATTCGTGGGTTCAAGCCCCGCATCAGGCTCTGTGCAGACAGCTCAGAGCCTGGAACCTGCTTTGGATTCTGTGTCTCCCTCTCTCTCTGCCTCTCCCCATCTCACGCTTTGTCTCTGTCTCTGAAAAATGAATAAACCTTTAAAAAAAATTTTAAAAATAATAATAATCAGGACAAGTTTACTGAAACTAGACTTAATTTGCAGACAAAGAAGACTTACTGTGGTTATCTTTGATGAAAAGAAGGATGAGTACAAAGAGGAAAATTATGTTTCAGTAATACACCTTTATGGATATCAGATTCGAAGTTGCTCATTGTCTTTGAGGTTTTCTTACCTGTAAACAGGGCTGAATTCTGAATTCCCCCACTTGCCCTCAACATTTAGCTAGAACTCTCCAAAAGTTAACATATCCAATTTTCTCCCACTCTTTTGACTTGGAAATACTATGGAATTAAAATTGCTCTTTCCCTGAAACCAGAGAAGCTAAAGCTGGACTATTTGATATAAACTTCAGAGAAAATCACCACAACAGCTTATGGGCGGACTTCATGCCTGTTGCAATGTGGCCACTCAGAAAAATGATCAGAAACATTCACCTTGCAAACCTGAAAATCTGACAGACCACCACTGCCCGCCCTCACTCCATCTGAAGATACTTAGAATCCAATATCCAGAAATCTTCTCAATGGGTCGCTCTCCAAACTCAGAAATCAGTTTTATAATTTGCTTTAACCATTAACCTTTGTTTACCTTTTATTCCCATAGAAATGTCTCTCCTTAAATTACCTGATTGCTCACATCTAGGAGCCTGGGGGGAGGGGGGCTACCAACAATACCACCTCCTGAAATAAAACATCCTCATGTTTATCCTGTCCTAAGTAATCATGAGGCTATTTGATTGCTAATACATCGTGTTGTGCCTATGTAAGTAAGTTGAAAAATTATAAACCATTTGAGTTATTTAATTGGCTAAATCTTGGCTCCTGGGAATCTCTGCTCTGGAGAATTTTTCAATCCTTGACTATTATTCTTTTTGTAGACATCATATCAACCTTTCCAGTGTGGTATGTATTCTCTAGAGCTTTAAATTTTTTTTTAATTAATTTTTTTAATTTATTTTTGAGAGAGACAGACAGAGTGTGAGCAGGGGAAGGGCAGAGAGAGAGGGAGACACAGAATCCGAAGCAGGCTCCAGGCTCCCAGCCGACAGCACAGAGCCCGATGTGGGGCTTGAACTCACAAACCGTGAGATCATGACCTGAGCCGAAGTCGATGCTTTACCAACTGAGCCACCTAGGTGCCCCTCTAGAGCTTTAAACATCCGTCAACAGCCACTCACGTGCCAACTGGATCTGTCCGGATCAGACAACTGGATGAAATCAACAATAAGGACAAAAATGATGATGTTGACTATGTGGTCCCTTGGCCTGACAACTCAACTGGATGAAAACATCGAATATGTGATTCTTTAGCCTGACCACATCAACAGCGCTAACAGGGACTAACACTGCGCTGAGAGAATGACCAATAGGGGGAATTGTTAAAATAAAAAAAGAGAGACCAGTCTTGAAAGTTCCCTGAATTGCAGTTTAAAACCAGTTTAGTCATTCAGACAAAGCTTAATTTAGCTTATTTTGCAAGACTAACTTGACCTGAGTCATTTCTTGCCTATACCTCTGAAAATTACATGCAAACTTGAACTACCTCCCGAGGTTGGTATGAGGCAACCACTGACCAATTCATTTTGATTTAAAGAAATTCTAAGATGAGAACCAATCTCTGTGAAGATTCGTAACTGCTCTCTCACCCAAAAGCTGCTTTACAACAGTATAGCCTCATTCCGTGCTTTGGTTTCAGCAAGTGCCCCGGTTTGCAAACTTTTTGGTGTGCACTCAATAAACTTTTAGTAGTTACTATTTTGGCGGCTCACTGGTTTTCTTCTGCTATTTCTGAACTTCTGACCACTCAACATGGCTTGAAGGTACAAGGGACCACGAGGAAGACATGAGAAAGAACTGAGTTCTGCCAACCATCAGTGAGCTTGGGAAAGAACTCCGGGCCCCAAATGACGACATACACAGCCAATACCTTGATCTTTAGTCCAGCCAGTTGCTGAGCAGAGAGCCCGGCCACATGATGACAAAGTTCCGGTGTACAGAAGCTGAGGTTAATTATTGTGTTCTTTCAAGACACTTAAAAAAATTAAAATAAGGCTAAGAGGTTCTGGGCTGGCTCATGAAAGATGTTTCTAACTTTGCCACTAACCCATTGTACCTATGACCTTGTGCTATATCATCTAGCCTCTGAATCTCACCTCCAATCTGTCAACTAGGGGAGGGCCAAAGTAATATGTACTTGCCAGAGTAGTATAAAGAGCAGAAGAAAATGTGTTTGAAAGTGCTTTGCAGGGGCACCTGGGGGTCAGTCGGTTAAGCGTCTGACTCTTGGTTTCAGCTCAGGTCATGATCTCCTGACTTGTGAGTTCGAGCCCTGCATCAGGCTCTGTGCTGACAGTGCAGAGCCTGCTTGGGATTCTCTCTCTTCATCTCTCTCTGCCCCTCCTCTGCCCACTCTGTCTCAAAAATAAACAAACTTAAAAAAATAAATAAAATACTTTACATACCGTATGGCATTGTGTAAATGTGAGTTTTTACAGTAACCCCCCCTCGGCCAAAAATTATTGTGTTGATATGAATTCTGCCTCTCTTCACATAGCCTCCATTTTAATTGAGCATACAAATAGATAAATGTTTGTGAAATATTTGTGAAAAAGCAACATAAAGGAATTTTTTTTAACATTTTTTGTTTATTTATTTTGAGAGAGTGCGGGGGAGGGGCAGAGAGAGAGGAGAGAGAAAATCCCAAGCAGGCTCTGTGCTGTCAGCACAGAGCCCAATGTGGGGCTCGATCTCATGAACCATGAGATCATGACCTGAGCCGAAGAGTTGGACACTCAACCGACTGAGCCACCCAGGCGCCCCAACATAAAGGAATTTTTTTAATCTAGAAAGACCACCTTTTTTCTGAGGAGGCCATTCCTGCCTCAACACGTACTCACAAGCTTGAAATGAATTAGCCCCCGTCTTCTCCTTTGGGAACAGTGTCTGGTCGCAAACTCGTCACCCACACTCACAGCCATAACACACACAGTGCAATGGCTCCCCTCCACTCACCTCCTAAAAAACAATGTCCCTCTGACATTCATGATCTCATCCGACCCTCTATGCCTGAGCCATGACATGACATGACGTTGTAGATAAATGGTTGGCCCCGGACCACACCACCGATCCAGAGCAAAGGGACGCCTAGAACAGCAGTCATCTTCTTGCAAGCTGGGTGTCTGTCCCCTAAGCCCACACCGTCTGGACCGGTAGAGGGCAGGGAGAAGAGAGGACACCACCTGCTTGTTCTGTGCCCAGGGTGACATCAGATTTGCCAACCCTCTCCTAACTCTCCATTCACGTGCCCTTGTGGTACCAAAGTCCCAGGGCCAGGCTGGAATTCGGGACATACAACATGCAGGGCAGTGTGTGGATTTCTGGACTTGTTTGCTTTTAGTTAAACAAACGGGCTGGCCTCAAAAAAATAAGTCCAGACTGATCAATAATCAGTAGTCTCCAAAAAGAAAATCTGCCCCTCCAATCACACCAGATCATTAGGGAACTACAAATGGCGAACGTTAGACTTAATTCCTTTCTCACCTGAAGCCTGAATTCTACTTCCAATATACAAAAAAAAAAGAAAGAAAGAAAGAAAGAAAAAAGAAAAAAAAAAGGAAAGCTGATAAAATTGTACTGATAAAATTCAAAAACATAAAGACAGAAAATGGAATTCAAAGCACAACTTTAGACACATCAGAAATTCAGTCAATAAGTTCATCATTTAGAGCCCCATTTCTCATTTTTAAAACTGCCAATTGACAGATTTAATGATAAGTCACAAATACACATTATAGCACAAGCTGTCAAAGTTAATTTATTTTGAAAAAGAGAGAGAGAGAGCAGCGGAGGGGCAGAGAGAGAGAGGGAGAGAGAGAATCCCAAGGAGGCTCCATGCTGCCAGCAAGAGCCAGATGCGGGGCTTGATCTCAAGAACCATGAGATCATAACCTGAGTTGAAATCAAGAGTCAGATGCTTAACCAATTGAGCCACCCAGATGCCCCTAAGCTGGTAATGTTAAAAGGAAAAAATTTGGATTTGAAATAACAACCATGTTGGGTGTTGATTGTAAATATTAAAGGAAACCGTGAGACCATACTTTCTATTGTGGAGAAGAGCCAAACATTTTGGCATCTGAGGTAAGTACACAGACCCACCTGTGATTCTAGTCCCAACGTTAGCAAGATACGCAAACCCCAGGGAGTGACTGGGGTTGGTCTCAGGGGTGGCCACCTGCCCCAGGCAGGCTGTCAGACACACCAAAACACAGGCTCTAAGTGATTACTTGAACTAATAAATAATTCTCTTACATATACCTCCAGAGGCAGGTAATTGAGGGTGGAGTTCATTCTCTTGGTACTCACAGATCCAGGAGTGAAGGCAGGCTCAGAATTTCCAACTAATGAAAGCACAGAAGTATCTCAAGGGAGTCTTATGTTCATTTTCTGGCTGCCGCTCATCAGTAGTGTGGCCCTTGACCAGACATGAACATAAAACCACTGCTTCCTTGATGAAATGGATCTAATATCTACTCCATTTATCTCATAGGATTGTTTTCAAAAGTCCTTTAAGGAACATGTAAAAAATGTATCTATCTATCTATATCGTATTATAATTGCTATTGAATTATTTGAAGAAATTCATTTCTTGCTCATAGAGTTGGATACCATCTTTGGGGTCTAAAAAAATAAATTTATTATCTTACAAATGAAAATAATTGAATTACAGAAAAACCTAATTGTAATTCTCCTTCAGATTCACTAGGCTTATAATTTACATGGCAATGAGTTTGCTGGTTGGGCACTGATTAAAATCACCACTGTATAAAGTGGTTCATTCAATAATTCTTTGGGGATACAAATTCAAGTTTAGCAAACAATGACACTTTAAAAATGAAGTAATGTTGACATTTTAGGAAATGATTAAGGAAACGAAGAAACCATAACCCAAAAATCTTTTAATATGATCTTACTGATTTCCTCAAAAGTGAATGATTACAAAGTGAAATTTGAATTGTAAGTCAGTCCTAAGTCTTTATACTCAGGTATCCAATCACAACCATTGAACCAATGTTCAATAGAAAGGCATCAACCCCAGGAGACAGGAATGTGAGCTTTCAGTTTTGCATAAACACAAGTTCTAGTTGTTAACCAACTTTCAGCACTCAACCTTTGGTGAGTCCTGCCTTGAATACTAATCAAATGGAAATGACCTTAACACTAATGTAAATCCTTTAAAATTCATCACGAGGAAATACATTCCTCCAACAGACTTGTGAAAGGTGAGAGCGGACCACAGAGAGCAGGCAGTCCAACCCTCATTTTATAGAACTTTGATCCCTGGCAGCATTCATTAGAATGATCAAAGCCCTAAATTATTGGTTGTTTCTCTGGATAATTACCAATGCCCATGCAGTGACCATGTGGGATATTGCACATACGACAAAAATGTCTGCAACGAGTGAAGGCATTATACTTCTCATTTCTTTTAAGAAACAGGGTAGCAAGAATTATTTCCATGAATGGTATAACAGATTTGGGTGCTTTTTGTAAATTCAGAACCTAGGATTTAATAGTGCTTGGTGGCTCCTGGAGGATAAAATCAAACGTGTCTAGAAACGTGCAGCACAACAAAGGTTAACCACTTGCTTTCTTGCTCCACATTTATTGGGGCAACAGAGACTGAAACAGCTATTTTCCTCTCAAATAACCGGAAAAATATAATACAACAGCAATTTCTTAAATACATAACAAAACTTTCTGGATCGTGAATCAACATGAGATGTAATAGTCTATAGATATCAACTTGACAGCTTTATAAAATGTCATTCATCTAAGGCATTAGGAAATTATCTTCAGAGCTGCACATATATACATGGGTCTATATACATAAAGGCATCCATTCATGAACACAAAAGTCAAGCACTGTGCAGAGAAGGGTAAAATAAGACGCATTTAGATTTTGAGTAAGTTTTAAGAGACAATTTGGCGTTTCAAGAAACAGTGATTTACATTCAAATAAACATGTACGTTTTGCAAATCTGGATAGGTAAAATTTTCATGATGCAGGCTACAAGAAAATTCACACTGTGAATTATTTGTTTTTCAAAGGCCTCTTTATCTAAATAGAGATTTCAAGTCCAGAGCTAACACCCATTGTGTGAACAAACAGAATGCCTATGATTCTAAAATTTGCTTCCCTGTGGCCTTCCCCCTCACCTCCCTACCGGATAAGAAGAAAAAACTTCCCAGAAGGGGCAACAGCTAGTTGTCGTCCCCTTACACCTGCTAGTGTTTCCGGGTGGGGGGTTATTACATCCAGATTACAACTGGGTGAAGGAGTTTTGATCCTGTTTCAAAAAAACTACACTACTCCAAACACAAGAGTTTTTGCCACAACATCCAAACAGTGTCACATAGACCCATATCTCTTCCTAGTCCGGAAAGAGAATCCCTGGAAGACAGAGCTGATGGACAGAGGAAGGAGACAGGTTAAACTGTCTCACTGGCCAGTATGCCAAACAAAAACATCAGTCTCTTTATCTAAGTTGTCAGTTCCCTCCTTTGTAAACAAGGTTTCTAGACTGGCTTGCTACTCACCCTTTGAGGCACCGGCGATGTATCTGGGTTTAACCTACCAACCTATTCCTGTTGATTCTGACAGTCTTACACAGGCCTATTCGTGTAGCTATTTAAGGAAGAAGTCACTACTTTCCAGGCACTTTTCAACATTTAAAAACTTAAATCCAGTTGTTTGAAATCTGTTTCAAAAAAGCAACCCCCCCACACCCTATCTTGTATTTAAAAAAAAAAAAAAAAAAAAAGGAGCTGCTTCTGTTACAGTATCTCTGTGAGAAAACAAGTTCCTTCAATTTTGCCAAGGAGACAGTGTGGATGTTCTCTCCTACCTTTAACTCCAAATTCAGGAGTTCCGCCTCTGATAACACAGGATTTTAGGTTACTTGAAATCAGCCCCTGTTTTAGAGATTCTTTGTGGAATAGAAGCTTCGAGAGTTCGCTCATGCCAGGGTAAACTGCCACTCCTGACACTCTTGATACAAAAATTCATTTTCAGCTGAGTTCCCGTGATCCCCTGAGCAGTTATAAATGCCCTGTGCTACAATGAGGCAGTGTTAAGACAAAGCAAATCACTCAAATATATGTACACTTCTATTTATACTAATAGGGAATACATTGATCAAAGAGAGTATTCTTGTTCTGACATGTTCAGAGTTTCAAAGGAAAAGAAAGACGCTTAACATTGAGAAGTTTCCAAATAAAAATGATTAAAAATGCTTTGGGTTGGTTGCCATTCGAAAGTTTTCCGAGAGTCCACATCTATGTTCTGTACAAATGGTAAATAAAAGTGTACACGACGTAGGGATGGCCTATACGTAGATCAGGTATCAACATGTATGTGGGAACCAAAGTTCCTTAAATATACACATCCCCACTTAGGACACATTCCATTACACAGGCAAAGCATCGTTCCTTAAGAATAGGTCCAGGATAGCAGCAATTTAACAACCTAGTTACCCAGTTACCTCGGGAAAACATCATAGGTCCAGACAGTCCCAACGCACTGTCCCTCGTTCCAAGGACAGCTCTCTAGGAGCACTTTACATGTTCCCATGAAGCACCAGACTACGTTGCTAATGGCAATTATGACATCCTGTCATTGGAGAAAAAGTTACTGTCTTTTCAAAACCCGTGTATTCAAAAATCTCACTAACGGATGACGGGAAAACTAAGTCGCAACGGGGCTATACCAACCTAAACTATTTATGATACGTAAAGCAGTTACAGTTTCTTTCTTACATTTTTTTGTTGTTTGATCAGTGCCTTGTACACACAGGAAGTATCTGGCTCGCCCTAACAGAGGCTTCCAAGAGCAATATTAAACTTTGTTGAGAGCTGCTTGCACTGCGTTTGAAAATAGGTAACTAGCTTGATTATCAGTGTTTTTACACACTGACATGACATGACACCGTGCTAGGGTTGTTTTAAAAGAGTTGGGTTTACGAGTCTATACCTTTTGTTAAGTTAGATACTTGCAACCAAAATTTACATATGTAATATGCAAAAAAAAAAAAATCATTAGGTTGATTTCTAATAAAGTGTATTAGTCCCAGAAGGAAAGACAAAATGGCTTTGAGGAAACATTTGTTTTGTGTGTACCATGGGAAATACTCGCACGTGCCCAGTGGATGGAGGGTCTTGGTAGGTGGCAAATTATATGGATTTCTAGATGTACACATGGGACTTTGATAGTCACTCTTGCTATGGACTTTCAGGTCCAGTCCTAAATGTGCTGGGTGCAAGAACGCAGGGCTCAGGAAAGGTCTCTGTTATCTATGGTGAAGGATTTGAACCTCTGCCCCTTGACCCGTATTTCACATCACACAATCCTGCAGACCACAGCTACTGGCTGGAGGAGAGTCTATCACCTTCACCAAGCTGCACTTGCCCAGGGAGAGCCGCTCCGTCAGACCACATTGTTTTACAGGCTGTAGTCCTCGCACTGGGAAAAGACACCTCCCTCTGCACAGCAGTTTTGTGCTGGAAGCTGAGATCACACAAGGAGAAACCCATTGTGTTTCTGCCAAGTCACCGTGGGAATGCCGGCAACAGCACGCCCGGTGGCTGGCCGAGGCCGAAGCCAAGTACCCACTCCTGAGCTAAGCAGCCTGCTTTGCAGCTCTTACCACAATCTCCTCTTAACCAGTGTTATTCTTTCCCTCCCCCAGGGGGGTCTCTCCCGCGTATCTCTTGGTGGTCAAATTGACACAGAATGGACGCTGGTGCTCAGTTGTGATGTGTGTGGCCAACCGCGACAACACATTTATTACACTACAGGTTCACTCGGGCTCCTTGAATCTGGCCAGCAGTTGAACAGTCCGGTGGGATCCTCCGGGGGGGGGGGGGGAGGTGGGTAAAATGATGATGGGTTAGCAACCCATTCCTTCTCAGCAACCCCAAAGCTTCCCGACGTGCTCCACAGACACAGCCTACACCGCACAGCCCGGTTCTCTTCACACGGGAACACGTGCACCAGGGCTGGGCCTTGGTGCCAAAGGCAAGTTCAAAGTCTAGACACAGGCACTTTCGAAGGTTGGCAAGGAGGAGGCAGGTGCGCTAAGTGGGGCTTTCTCACTGTGCTTCTCGTTAGAACCCCAGACATCTGTGGCACGTGGACGTGAGCAGAGACCTCTAGGTTGTGGATGGGTTGTGCTTTTTCTTCTTGCCCCGACAGGACTTGCAGACACAACAGATGATGCAGGGGGAGGCCAGGAGCAGCAGGGGTGAAGTCACCAAGGCGATGATGCCCAATCCCACCAGAATCCCCACCACCTGGAAATGTGGAAGAAAAGGCTACTTCAGCAGTTAAACCTTCCTGTATGTTTACTGTACCATCTGCTAAAGACCGAATGTGTGTTTCCCCCTCAGCCCCAGAATTCATATGTTGAAACCCTAATCTCCAATACAATGGAATCCGGAAAGGAGGGCGGTTGGGAGGTAATTAGGACACGAGGGTGGAGCCCTCACGGTGAGATTAGTGCCCTAAAAAAAAGATATTAGAGAGCTTGCTTCCATTCTCGCCACTCTCTGCCATGTGAGGACACAGTGAGAGGAAGGCCATCTACAGACCAGGAAGAGAGAGGGTCCTCACCAGAACCCAACCATAAAGGCACCTTGAGTCTCCAGAACAGGGAGAAATACGTTTCTATTTTTTTTCAGCCACCCAGTTTATGATAATTTATTCTAGAGCCTGAACTAAGACACCACCTCAGGCACGCAAAACAGTTACCAATCATAGGACCTTGTAGCCCAGTGCCTGCATGATCTGAACTGGATACTAACCAGGGAGACGGCAAGAACTAGATCGGAGGGGAGGGAACAAAACAGACATTAACTCGAGCAAAAGCTCTGTGTGACCCCAAACTGTTGCTCTTGGCGCTCTGGCTCTCTCCCTGAGTTTCCTAATAGTCTCATAGGGATATTAACAATGATTGCTAGGCTATTAACACTGGCACCCTTAAAAGGAACGCAGCCTTTAATGAATATGAAACGCTATTAAAAATAAACCAGGACTTCCTTTGAACCTGCCACGGAAACACAATGGCAGGTACAGAGGGATTTAAGCCCCAGCAGCGGCTCATGGGATTTTAGAGCACCGCCTTTTATAGAAAGTAGGACTTAGAGGGTTTTAGGAAAGTCGTTCTACCATTTTTTCGGGAGGAAAGAAGACCTGCCTTCGTTCTGCAGGTGGCTGTTAATTACCCGACTGCTCTGGGCCCTGCCCTTCCACTTATCCGCAAGGGGGTCATGTTCATGAACTTCAGGCACTTGCTGCATTCCCTTTCCCTGGCCCTGCTCAGGGGCTCCCCAGAACCTCCAGGGATGGATGCGTAAGCAGACAACAGGGTGGGGAGGAAGAACAGGTGGGCTTTCTAAGCCCTCCCAAGTCCAGTGTATCTCGTGCTTCTTAAGGGTCAAGGTACCTGTGTTCGGTTCCACATCACTGAGGCTCTCGAGTGGCCAAGCTTATTCCTACACGGCCCTTTGTCATAATGCCTGAGGAAAATGTCATTCTGAAAAACAAGGAGAGAGGTCTCAACAAACACGCTGTTTTGAATTGAGAGACAAATACTAACCACACTGGATCTAACAGACGCGAACCATATTTTGCTTGGTGGAAGCAAACGCTCTTTTGGGCGATACTGATGAACAGCCTCCCGGAATCCCGAGGCCGCGATCTTTACGATGTATCTCGGTACTTTTACAAAGCACTGAGTGAAAAGAGATTATAATCAACGAGACTCTCGACTGAGTCTTGAAAGGCTCCGTGTCCTGACCGATCCTCTTTGAAAGGCGGCTCTAGAGCAGGTGCGATGTGGAACGAAGAGCAGTCTTCCTCGCCTGGAAGGCGGCCACAGTAGAGCAGGCGAGGAAAAATGCCAGCAGCTGAGGTGGGAAATGCAGGCATGAGATACTGAGAAGGTAACTAACCAGGCGGGGGAAGAAGGAGAAGAAATCACAGGTGAGGGGAAAGGCACTGCGGAGAAGCAGGAGCCTGGCCAAGAGAAATGACAACGGAGAGATGAACTTTGTTGGGACGATGACGGCTACGGTTTGGACAGGCTGAACTTGAGAGACACTTGAGCCATCCAAGTGGTACTGTCCAAAAGGCAGCTGATTCCACAGATCTGAACTTTGGGGTACTTTGCCTTGGGTACTGGCAGATGTCGGGGGGAGGGGCAGGAAACAACACAGAAGTAGATGAGATCACCCGGGAGAGAGTGTAGACTGGAGAGCAAAGAGGATGTTGGTCACAAACATTTGGGTCACAAAGAATGGGTCAAGGGGAGCCCGGGAAGGAAACGGAGAAGTGGCCAGAAATGCAGAAGGGAAGCCAGAAGAGGTGTCATCACTGAAACAGACAGTTTAGGTAGGATGAGGACTGAAATATCCCTTGCATTTCACTCAAGGCCTTAGAAAAATACAGCTGGGGAGTGACAATGTGGCACGCTGAGTGTACTTCAATGCCCGGAGGCAAGTCAGTGTCAACGACAAGAGGTGACTATGTTGTTTTGAGGCCTGGCTCAAAGAGGAGGCTGGGGGAGAATGGGAGTATGGGAGACACATAGGTTTGAGAAAAGTGTGATTCGTTTTCAAATGGGACACAGCTGCACATGTGATGTTAGTGGAAGTTGAAGTCACAAGAGAGAGAAGAGGTAACAGAAGGGGACAGGTCTCTGAGGTACCCACAGCATAAGATGAAGAACACCTCGCCCTCTGAAGACAGCAGGGATGGGGACGAAGGCAGGAGCAAACTCAACACCCCAGTAAAGCTCAAAACCACGCCGGGTGGCTGTCTGTCTCACACTTGGCTCTCGGACAACCAACCTGCTCCCAGACCCGCTGCTCTGAAACTTTCCCACAAACAAAGATCAACACCACCATCTGACACAGAACACTTGTCGAGGGGAATACGTCATCACCAAGAGGCCAATGCCCCTGGCTAAAACCGAGAAAATGGGATCTCAAGAAACAATGACCAGAAAAAGATGCTTCAGTATTTGAAGCCTGTGCATCAGCCTTTTAACATCTGTACCATTTCATCTCGAGCGTCAGAACAGTCCAAGTAACAGAACAGTGTGTTCTCTGCAACGCCATACCCCAGACATATTCCAGCCAAAGGATGGACAGATCTGGCACACATATTTATTCCCTTACATTCTTGCCGCTTAAAAAGAACCTCATGGGCTCAGCCTCCTTGTGGCTATGAACCCAGTTAATATTCTGGTTAAACCTGAAGGAAAACAGAGAAGATTTCTTCCCTTTGTAAAACATGAGGGCTGTGCAGTCAGTGAGAACCTCACTCAGAACATCTCACGTTTGGAATCACGACAGCTCTCAAATATCACCCTTAATTGTAATTCGGGGGGTTATGATAGAATTTTTTTTAAGTGGAAACATTTCTTTCAACCTGAGCTACTGAGCTTCTGAAGTCTAAAATGTCAATTTTCTTTTCCCCAATTTATACCTCTGCTTGAAACACTGAGATCGGGCTGATTAAAATTCTTACTCACAGATGTCGTCTGAAACAACCTATCTAGTTTTCAGTTAAAAACCAGGCATGTGGGGGGCGGAACGCATCCCGTATTCACTGCACACGGACTCGCTGGGTGTGTGTGACACTAAAACCCCACACTAACTGCTGATCGAATTGAAGCAAACCAAGCCAACGAAATGAGAAGTTGAGAAAAGAAGGTCCCTGCCCCCCACCAACATGACGGAGGCTCACACGGATATGGACGCATTTTCTTCGTCTGGATTGCCAAAATAGTGAATATCTCTTCCTATTTGGGGTAGCTCACATGTGCTAGAGTAAACGCTTGAACTGAAGCAAGATCGGCTCATCCAGCCTTCACATCACCTTTTACCTCTGGGGTTACCGTTAGCCTTGGCCCGGGACTGAATGAGCTGTACTCGAATTGGGCAAGACGTGCCTCATGAATGGTGAGGGAACAGAGTGAGGGGGGCAGACCCCTGTGTCTGGGAAGGCAACCCTAATAAAACAATAGCAAAACTGCTGTCATGGCAGTGAATGAAGTGGTTATTGAAGACATCTCATGGATTTGAGTGGCTTTTTTCTTTAAATTCAGAAAGAAGACGACAACCAAAGTACAGTAGGCAGAATGGCGGCTCCCCTACAGACGCCCGTGGCCTAATCCGCAGAATTTGAGACTATGTTGCCCTTACGTGGCAAAAGGGACTGTACGAATGTGATTACATTAAGACCTTCATGGGGGAGTGTAGTCTGCATCATCCAGATGTGGCCAACCTAATCACAGGGCCTGGAAGGGCAGAGAAGCTTCCCCAGCTGTGGTCAGAGGGAGCCGTGAATTGGAAGAAGGGTCGGAGAGATGGGATGTGGCTGGCTTTGAAGACGGGGAAAGGGGCCACAGGCCAACGAATGCGGGCAGGCTCTAGACACTGGAAAAAGCAAAGAAGTGGATTCTTCCCTAGAATCCAGAAAGGAATGCAGCCCGAAAGACCCTGTGATTTTAATCCAGTGAGACCCATGTCAGATTTCTAGAAGTAAAGATAATAAATCTGTGTTGGGTTAAGCCACTGTGTTCGTGGTGATTTGTTACAACAGCAATGTAAAATGAACACACGGATGATTCTTTATGGAACAAGAGGAGACAGTGCTCCCAGAACAGGAAATGTCCCTAAAACAAAAAAAAGCTTGCTTGCCTTTAAGGTTGAGGTGACACAGTGAAGGTAATCAGAGATTTTATAGACATCTGAAGTGGAGAGTATCACTAAGAACAGTAAACGTCTTTTACAGGACAAACAGAGGCTCATTGTTTCCAAAGGAAAGGCCGTAGGGTCCCGGTGGTCACACCGATACAGAAAGACCACGTGAGAAGACATCCGAGTGGAACTTACATCCAGGTTCTGGAGACAGTACCAGCAAAACGTGTGCTTGCAATTCTTGCACATCATCTGAGCACAGCCTTCGTTGCGTTCGATATAAACCCGACAAACAGGGCACTGCTTAATGGGGGCTTCTGTGTCTGTCCCAAAGAGGGCCCTAGAAACAAAATGGATGAGAAATTATAGGGTGTGGATCAAGAACGCTGCCTGAGTTTCTTAAAAGCTAGAACCACAAGGGGGTAGACTACCAGAGCTGGGGAAGAGTGAGCTGAGTGTAAAGAATTAAATAGTTAACTAACACCTTTCTAGATGCCACTTTATGGTCACCAACTGAATTCCTGGGGCTCCTGATGGGTAGGTAGTGAACCCTTCCTTATCCGTGAATTCACTTCCATGGAAGAGGGTGGGGGTAAAAATTGGAGAGACACAGATTAGTCATTCAGATAACTCCAAACAGAAGAGAACCTTTATTTATCTTTGGCTTGAAGTGAATTATATAATTGTATTTTCCACACCTGGCTTAACTCATTATTTGGAGTATTTCATTCCCCGAGCACACACTGTCTAAATAGGAAATGCAAGCAGTCCACTATACAAGAGAAACACGAGCTCAGGATCCGAGACGGCACAGATAAATCTCTTATCTAGTGATCTGTTCTGACAAACAAATGGCAGAGGTTGAGGGAGTCAGTGATCAAGACTTTAAAGAAACACCTGGGGTGCCTGGCTGGCTTAGTCGGTACAACATGCAACTCTTAACCTTGGGGTTGTAAATTCGAGCCCCACACCGGGTGAAGAGATTATTTTAAAAAAACAAAATCTTTAAAAAATAATGAAATAAAATAAATGCCCAATATCATTCAAAAGACCTGCTCCAGATGGATGAATAGGTCAACACAGGCTCACAGCCTTAAGGGGCACAGATAATAAGTGGAGCTAATTGAGGTGGGAGGGTTAGGGAAGCCACAGCCCGGCGCTGCACTTCAGCCACCGTTCATTAAAACCAGCACCCAGCACATGGAGACATCAAGTTCACAAAGTGTTGTTAGATCCAGGATCGGAGCTGGTACTCACCATAACCTTATAGAGCACTGGGACAGTTACTATTTTAATTCCTACCCTCCCCCTTTTTTTGCAAATAGAGAAACAGACTCATAGAGGCTGAGTGACTGACATGAGGTCACACAGGCACCAAGTGACAATGTCAGATCTCAACCCCTCTCTCCTCTGGGATCTTTGCACTATCCTGTGACACCCACAGACCTTACTGCCATGGCAGTGAAAATGCAGAAGGTACTGGCTAGGAAGGTCCACGCCTGCCAAGTGCATGAAGATCTATTTTTCCTCTTGATTTGTTTGGTCTAAGATTCCAGCCCAGCATCATAGCCAGGTAGTGTTGCTATTCCTGAAGAATGGTTCTACACACTCGGAGGGTGCGGGGTGAGTAAGCCAACTGGACTCTTAACACTGGTACGTCTGTTCTCACTGATGCAGAACAGCCATAGCCTTGAGCAGAGCAAGGGATCAAGCACAAAGGTCTCTCACTCTGGGCCCTTCTGCTGCCGTAAAAAGTACTGAAAGGTACAGATTTAATTGCTGCTCGTTGTAACAAAATCTGAACCTTGGTGCCATCTTTTCAGAGCATAAAGTATCGAGAGATGAGTTCTCTTCCTCTTGGACCTAGGAATTGAGTACTGCACTGCCCTGCAGGGCTGCTGTTTCTACTGCTGTGCTCTCTTTGACGTGACTGGCACACCTCACAAGCTGGCAGCATAATCAGGTAAGAAAATAATCCCAGCACCACTTTGCAAGCAAGAAGAATGAGGTCTGTCCCTAGCAGGTGGCCAGCACTCCTTGGCAAATGGCTGTGGACAAGCCGTGACTTCCTACTGAAAACCAGTGGTCCCTGTGCCTCCCTGCCTAAAGAGAAATCAAAATTTATACAAGCTCTAATTTCAGCAGTGGCTGGAAGATCCTCCAGGGGTAAATACCTAAATTCCCTTTAGAAATTCTTCTTTCGTTATTGTTTGTTAACAACTTACCAATTCTGAGACGCTTCTCAGGGAAGCTCCACAGGGAAGTGACTGATCTCTACATTCCATCACCAGATAACTCCTTTGCCAAGAGACATATTTGGGGTTTCTGAGAAAACTAGTGAATAATCCCCAAGGCCATTTCCCTTCTTACCCGTGCTCTGTCGGCAGGACAACAGGCTGACTATCTCTACAGGAGACTTCTGCGTGCCAAGCATCCTTGCAACAGGAGCAGAATTTCAGGTGACAAGAAGGACACTCCACCAGTACGGGCTGTCCCGGGTCACTTGATGCAACAGGGCACACTGTCTGACAGTCTGCGACAGGACACCATGTTCGGTGGGGGTCCAGGTGAACTTCTAGAGTGTAAAAAAAGAAAATGTGATGGTCTACCTGTCTTGTGCGCAGGCTTGCGGTTTTCCTCCCCTTCACGTTTCTCTGTTATAGGCTAACATCTATGGAAGCTTGCTAAAATCAAGGGCAGTGATTTCTACCACTGGTCTTCAGAATGGATCCAAACGTACAAGGTCACTCAGCCCTGCCGCATTTCTCAAAGTAGGTACTAATGGAATGCCCTTCTGAATAGATAAGGAGTGTTCTCACCAACCAAAATCTGCGATTGTTTTTGGAATACTTCTCACCGTTCGTTCAGTACTCAAAGTAAGCAAACATCTCAAGTCCCTGCTATCGTTATTTTGGGTATCATCTTAGAGGAAAATTGGACCTGAAGGGCCCACCAAGGCAAAAGAAAAAAAAAAAAATACACAAAGGATTTTGTCCTTTCAGGCACTGAGAAATAAGTAGTTAAGTTTCTTCTGTTTCTTAGAGGGAAATGAAAGAACAAGGAAGAAATCGAATAGTTTAGGGACCAAACAGCATCTGTCTGGTGTGGCTTAGCAAAAAAGTCAGATTACCTGTCAGTTTGTATATTCCATTGCCCTGCCATATGCTAGAGACATTTGTAAAAGACTCACATGCTCCAAAAACAAAAGGTATGGACTTTCACAGACCATAAAATGATAGTCGGTTATATACTACCCATGAGCTAGATCCACGTGGCATGTAGGAAAGCATATGGAGTTGGGGGTAAGGCCACTGTCATTCTATTCAAATGTTTACAAATTTTGTTCAGTCTTCTATTTTCTATTTCCTAACAGACCCCATGTTCTTGTCACATAATGTGACCTTTAAGGGAACATATCATGCAAAAAATGATGTTATTTGAGTAGTTGAGTGGCCCGTTTTTTTTTTTCTCTGAACCAATGTATTCTGCAAATTTTAAACCAATGAGATTCCAGTTTTAAATCTCCCAAGGCTTGTGATTCTTTGTAATTTCCACACTGGAGACCAACAGACCCAGAGAGTGGTGCAAAAAGGAAATGAAGGCATTAAGTCTGAGCTTAGTTTTAAAGGTGATAATTTTACAAATTCAGTATCAGGGGAAATAAGTCCAAAATGTTCAAGTAAACATTGTCTGCATTAATCTCTCATCCAGAAAATGCAACAATCAGATCTATGCTCATTATTCAAAAAGAGCATCCTTACACATAGTGTCTTATCTAAAAATTGGGGGGAGCTGGGGTTGGAGAATTATAGGCCAAATATAATCAGAAAAGGGAAGCCTATTATGATTCACAGGTCCTCAGACCCCAAGAGAGATGGATCCTTGAGAAGTCCCTAAAACTTTGGGACAGCCTGGTTAGAAAGTCAAGGGGACAGTGACACACACATGCTCCAAGGTCTTGACCTTTTATTTCCACACCATTTATATTTTCTTTCAAACTCTTATAACTGCTTCACAAACACTAAACACTAAAACACTAAAGAAATGAAGGTTGGTATGTAAATTAGAGCTAAGGACTCCCACATCACATACCTACTTACCACCCATTCTAAATCAGGGGTCTTTGAAAAGTCTGAAGATAAAGAAGGAAAAGGAAAGGAAAGATACATAACATAGTTAAATTTATAGCATCCCTGCAGATCAACCTAAAGAGATACAAACATACAAACTGTCCACATAACTCTAATCCAAATTATTTGGTAGACATTATGACCTGTTTGTTCCGACCAACTTATTATTTCAGGGAGCTGGGATGCCACAATAAAAGCAGTATCAATAAATATGACAGCAGTTAGATTTCGAGAGATTCCCATAAGGAAAAAAATCTGAGGAAGCAATGCACCGGCAGAGCCCAATGCAAAAAGCAAGGGAAGAGTCTGAGCCACAGAAAACCGTGATCTCGTGTATTTTTGTCCACTTTGACAGCACAGAAATGACCAAGCGAAGGAGCGTGGAGGAAGAGACCAAAGGGACACATTACAGCTTTCTACTTATTTCGTTGTTCTTTAAGGATAGCTTACAGAACTTAACTAACACCCAAAGTAGGGTTACCAAGAAACAGATTCTTACTCTATCCAAAAGTGATATTGGCCACTCTAGCCACTTCTAGAGTCCCTCAATATCTGCCCCAACCCCTTTCAACCTGCTGAGAACACTCGTCTTATCTCTTCAGACGTAGAACATGGCGGACACTCGCTTTCCCAGCCTACTGCGCAACCGTAGCTTGATCACGTGACATGGTCTAGCCAGTGGGAGGGGAGGGGAGGTCCGACAAGGGGCTTCCGGGACAAGGTCTCCTTCCCGATGTGCGGGCAAGAATTGCCCTTCCGTCCAGCCACCTTTGAACACAACCGCCTGAAGTTGGAGGTCCGGGAATATGATCTGGGAAAACTGTGAGGAAAAACTACATGAGGTGGAGAAACCGAGCGGCTTCATCAGCCAAACCTGCAACCATCGACCTCTGGATTCCCTGTGTGTGAGGTAATTCACTGCCCTCGCTGTTTAGGCTCCTCGAAGTCCGGCGTTCTGCTCCTTGCGAATGAAAGCATCTCAAGTGGTAAGGCCACCTCTAGCAATAGTGAGCAATGCCCTCTTCCAACAAGGACCGTTCCTCCTGGGGCAGCAGGTATTGTACAAAGGGGATGAACCCGGCATGTCCGAGATGACCGTTAAAGTCCTTTCCAACCCCAGGATTTTATCATCTCTGTAGGTGAGGAACGTGGAAATGCGCGTACAGAAAAAAATACACACGACACACCTCATCCTGTGGAAAACGTATGTACCATAATAAAAATTTTTTGTTATTATGAAAGTTTTTTAAAAAATGGGGTGCCTGGGTGGCTCAGTCGGTTAAGCATCTGACTTCGGCTCAGGTCATGATCCTGCCGAGCCCCGCATCGTCAGGCTCTGTGCTGATGGCTCAGAGCCTGGAGCCTGCTTTGTATTCTGTGTCTCCTCCTCTCTCTGCCCCTCCCATGCTCATGCTCTGTCTCTCAATAATAAATAAATGTTAAAAAAAAAAAATTAAAAAAAATTAATACACTATGCCAGATCCATAAGGTTTTTGTGTAGTTCAGCAGACAAGTAATGTACATCCATATAGTTGGAACACTACGAACTTTAAAATAAGGCGACTCAAACGTGACAATATGGAAAGATCCCAAGGATATATTACCAATTAAAAAATGCAGATTCAGGATGAGTATAAATGAACCATGTTTATAAAAATATGTTTTAACATTTTCAGAAGAAGGTGCCTGGGTGGCTTAGTCAGGTTGAGCGCAAGACCCTTGATTTGGGCTCAGGTGATGATCTGACGGTTCATGACTTCAAGCCTCGGATCGGGCTCTCTGCTGTCCGCTCAGAGCCTGCAGCCTGCTTCGGATTCTCTCTCCCCCTCTCTCTGCCCCTCCCCCACTCATACTTGCTCTCTCTCTCTGAAAAAATAAATGAATAACATTACAAAACAAAACAACAAGGGCACCTGGGTGGCTCATTCAGTTAAACATCTGACTCTTGATATCAGCTCAGGTCATGATCTTGCAGTTTGTGGGATCAAGCCCAGCGTTGGGCTCTGTGCGACAGCATGGTGTCTGCTTGGGATTCTTTCTCTCCCTCTCCCTCTCTCCCCTCCTCCATTTGCTGTCTCTCTCTCAGTCTCTGTCTCTGTCTCTCAAAATAAATAAATAAACATTAAAAAATTAAAAAAAACATTTTCAGAAGAATATGTAAGAAACACGAAAATGGTTATCCTTGAGTAAAAGGCGAGGGGGGGGGTTGGGGAAGGAAGCAAAGATTTACTTTAATACTAAACTTGAATTTAAAAAACAGGAAAAAATACTACTTTTATAATTTTTAAAAGCTAGTTTTTTTTTGTTTTTTTTTTTACATTCCTTTTGAGAAAGAGAGTGCGTGCACACAATGGGGGGTTGGGAGGAGGGACAGAAAGTGAGGGAGACAGAGAATCTCAACCAGGCTCTGCGTTGTCAGTGCAGAGCCTGACACAGGGCTTGAACCAAGAACCATGAGATCGTGACCTGTGCAAAAACCAAGAGTTGGAGGCTTAACCAACTGAGCTACCCAGGCACCCCTAGAAGCTCGTTGGAAAAGGCTACTATCAATCTGGTATATGAGCAACAGACTAATAAAATAATTCTGCATCTAAGCTGTCCCCTGGAAAATCATCTACTTTTTGCAACACTGAAACATATTTAGATTTCCCCTTTGTTTCACATTCTCCATACATACAATTCTCATACTATGTTTTTCCTTCCCCCTAAAAATCCTCTCTCTTTACCAAATTATAGTCTACCCCCCCCCTTAATTTTGATGTCACAGAATCAGCATCTTGTAGACCCTAGATCTCCACCCACCTGGATTATGGCTCTCTGCATTTGGAAAGGCATCAAACTTGGCAAAACATGGAACTTTACATACAGCACTTTCAACATTAAACCGCCTTTATGAAATGTCACTTATTAAGGGTGACAATGAAAAAATTTTCTAACTTCAAAAGGAATAATAATTACCCTTACTGGACCCCTACTTACTGTCTCTCTGTACCTAACACCCATTTCACTTCTTCTCTCATCCCAGTCCTTGGATGAGTGATCCAGAGTCACTGATTCTCATTCCTATCCCCTCCTACCCTCCTTAAATCTCTAAAGTCAAGTTTTTATTCCCAACTCATTAATAAACTGCTCTCTGAAAGTTAAAACTGCCATGCCCCTACTCATATCCAGCAAGTGTTTTTTTTTTTTAATGTTTTATTTATTTTTGAGACAGGGAGAGACAGAGCAT
Organism: Panthera tigris; assembly: GCF_018350195.1. Lineage (NCBI taxonomy): Eukaryota > Metazoa > Chordata > Mammalia > Carnivora > Felidae > Panthera > Panthera tigris. The sequence goes on from NC_056664.1 coordinate 10,934,390, forward strand.
GAACAGGGGAGGGTCAGAGAGAGGGAGACACAGAATCTGAAACAGGCTCCAGGCTCTGAGCTGTCAGCACAGAGCCCGACGTGGGGCTCGAACTCACGGACCAAGAGATCATGACCTGAGCCAAAGTCAGCCGCTTAACCGACTGAGCCACCCAGGCGCCCCCAGCAAGTGTTTCTTAATGCAACTTGTATCAGATACTCTTGCAGCTCCCTCTTCCATAAAGCACTGGCCTATTTTCTTCCCCAAACCTTCCTTCTCCTTTAGCATCAAAACTGGTTCCGTTGGTCCCATCTATGAATGGTGTCTAAGACTTGGCCCTAGATTTCTCCGTTATTTGACTTACTTACACAACCCTTGCCATGATTAAGTCTCAATCTCATTCTAATTTGTACTATTTCAAACTTCTTTTGGCCTCATGTCTTGTGATGATATGCCTGAAAACTAGGCATTGGTCATTCAACAATTGATCAATGTCAGGTACTTTTTAGAGATCATGGGCTCTAAAAGAGGTGAAAATAGAGGTTTGCAGGGCGCCTGGGTGGTTCAGTCGGTTAAGCATTCGACTCTTGATCTTGACTCAGGTCATGATCTCATGGTTTGTGAGTTTGAGCCCCACATCGGGCTCTGCACTGACAGTGTGGAGCCTGCTTGGGATTCTCTCTCTCCCTCTCCCTCTGCTCCTCCCCTCCTCACTTTTTCTCTCTCTGTCAAAATAAAGAAATAAACATTAAAAAAAAAAAAAAAGAAAATAGAGGTTTACTTCTCAGAGATCTCAGCGCGAAAAGAACCAGAGATGTTCAAAATTAATAAAATGTAAAAAAACACAAGCAATGTAATAACTGACAGAGCACCCCACAAGATAACATAAATGAAATTATTAACAAATAAATGTGAGCAACTCTTAGGGGTGGAGGTAAGGAATGTCTGATATACAGAAACGTTTTTTAATACAGAAATATTTTATGCTTCTCTTATCCCAAGTATCCATAATGAAGTTTCTCCTTTTAATCAGCTCTAAAATCAGGAGGTAAAACTGGTCCCTCCTAACCACAGTACAAAGCAGATGGCACATGCTGAGATAAAACACAAAGAAATTAAGTTAGAGCTAAAGCACCACAGAAACAAAGATGAAAAACAAAAAAAACCCAATCCCCGTAATAGCAACTCTACAGGCAGCCAGAGTCAGGAAGGCATAAAAGGAAAAGGACAGTCTCCTTCCAGATAGTGGAATAAAGATTCTGCACTTAAGGAAACACTGAGCAAGGACACTGGCAGTCGCCTCCTGAAGCAGGGTCCCACCAGCTCACAACCTACTCCATCTCGTCCCAACGCTGCATTCAGTGACACCACGTGAATCGGCTACTTGAGAAATCAACCACGGTAAAGTATTTACACCACAGAAAGCGGCAAACGCTGTAAATCAGAGCCTCCCCCGCCCCCACCAAAAAACCGTTTGCCAACACATCCCTGAACACTGTCCACCTTGAGAGTAAAAACATAGACGTAGAGACCCTACCTCAGCATAGTCAAGTGTGGGGCACACAGCGGGCAACCGAAGAACAGAACTTAGCATGAGAAGAGAAGTGAAAACTACAATAGTGACAGTTGTAGCCATATTTGCTGACCAGCCTTTTCTACCTCCTGAACATCCCGCATACAGACAGGTACTTACATCTGAAGTAATCCTCTCATGTCTCCCACGGGAATACATCTTCTAAAGAGTGTTTGCTATTTGATTATATGTTCTAGTTTATTGTTGGTTAATTGCTTCTTGTACATATGTCTGGGATCATCAACTCCAGTGAGAGCTCTCCTAGAAGACAGGCTGTTTCTTCTGCTCAGAACCACGGCATGTGTATGTATGTTATGAGTACGTAGTTTTGGATCTGCCCACCATACTTCTAAGCACCCCTCGCTATGCCAGTCATATGGGATGCACTCAGTACATTCCTGACCACCCAGCAGATGGAGATTTTTTCCTTTATAAATACAAAGGGTCACGGGGAAAAAAAAAAACAAACATAGAACAGATATCTACTAATTTAAACCAATTCCTTCTCTTGAACAGAGCCCCCCCTTCTCCCATCAGCCATTCTTTTAAAGAATCTAAATAAAATGGAAAGCGCTGCTAGGTAGAATCTGACATGATTAAAGCCTGGAGAAAAGTCCATCAATACAGGAGGTACCCACAGTAGCAATATAGTACCATGTGTTTATGTAACGTTTGCTTTGGGGCACAGCTATTTTTTACACAGGTACTTGAGCTTGTTCTACACCTTTTAAATATTATTCTGGTGGGGCGCCTGGGTGGCTCAGTCGGTTGAGTGTCTGACTTTCGATTTTGGCTCAGATAATGACCCCAGAGTTGTGGGATCAAGCCTTATGTCGGGCCCCATGCTGAGCGTGGAGCCTGGTTGAGATATATTCCCTCCCTCCCTCCCTCTCTCTCTCTCTCTGCTCCTCTCCCCACCCTCATTCTTTCTCTTTCTGTCTCTCAAATAATAATAAAAAAAAACACATACACTGTTCTGGTTAATTAAAGGACACTCGTCAAAGAAGTTATGCCATTGTCTTCTTGGTAAAGCATTAAGAGCAAATAACTATTCTGAGGCAAAAAGACAAATCTATCCAAATTTGACAGTCCCCTCAGCTTTATATTTCTGTGTTAACGAAAGGAGCTGAATAAGTTAACAAGGAGTTAACATTCAAAGGAGTAGAGACTCAGTTTCTCACACTGGTGACGGAGACGGGACTAAAGAGATTTATCGCTTGCAAACAGTACACGCAAGCCTTCTGTAGAAATTCACGAAGGACGTTTGAATGAGAAGAAAAGGTATATTTATACTTCTGGGCCTGAATATATAGAGAATACCTGAATGATTTGGTTTTTCTCTGCCTTCTTCATTTTTGTTTTATGGCAGAGACCTCTCAGCTCAAATGCACACTTTCTGCTCTCTCAACTGGGTATTAATTTGGTTAGAATTGCTAGAGATAAGCCTCTGGGATTGTTACATTTGTGTGAGAACCAGATGACTCTGAGCAAACATTACTTCTGCTTTTGAGAGTTATTTATAGCTGCATGTTTTTTAAAAACACATTGAAGTCAATAGGTTAGAACCATGAACAAACAGCTAATCTACGCATGGTTTTGATCTGAAAGATTTCCAACTTACATCCAAATGATGCAGAAGAAGAGACTTAACACGTGTAATAGGGCAGGGCAATTTCACAAGGAGCTAAGTGAGCAGAGGGGAGGGTCACAGGACATAATGTGGGGATAGTCATCAAGGACCTGATTCTAGAGGATGACGATAAGGCCTAAGCATGCTGAGAAGCCGCTGGAGGGGCTTTTTTTTTTCGGTAGTATAACACAAATACGATGTGCACATAAGCTGTCTATTCACGTTCGCCACTAGGCGGCCTGGCATTGGGAGCGCTGAGTCTGATGGCCAGCTGGGCTGTGCTTTCCACAATGGCTCTATGGTTCTTAGAGAGACATTGTAAGCAATCTCTGCACAGTAAGATTTGTTGCACATCCGCAGCTCTTCACGCTCCTTGACACTGTGGACGAGGAACTTCTGGAAGCCACCAGGCAGCACGTGCTTTGTTTTCTTGCTGCTCCCGTAAGCAACGCCGGGCATCAAGATCCGGCCCTTGAATCTTCTGCGCGCCATATTGTCAGTGCCTCTGGGTTTCCGCCAGTGGCGCTTAATTTCGATATATTGGTCTGACTGGTGCCTGATGAACTTCTTGGTCCTCTTTTTCACAATCTTGGGCTTCACCAGAGGTCTGAGGGCGGCCACGATGCCGAACAGGAGATGGCCGCCACCCCCACGGGCAGTGCCGAGGAAGAGAGGGCAGTGCCACTGTGATGAGGGGAGAGCCGTGACACGATGACCACTCTCAGAAGACTACTCTGGCGACCGTAGGGAGTAGAGCTGGTGGCGGCACAGGGTGACGACAGAGAGCAGCGATCTAATCCGAGGTGACGCACTGGATTCTAGGTGAGAAGTGGAACTACTGATAATTCGGAGCATATTTTGAAGGTGAAACCGTCAAGATTTCCTAGTGAGGAGGCAGTTGGATGCAGTCATCCCAAGCTGACAACCACTGATCTAGAAAGCTTTCTGAAACTTCGTATTTGTTGAATAAATGAATGAAGCAACGTAACAGAAGTGTAAGAAATGCTATCTGTAGATCAATTCCCCGTGGTAATAAAGGATAATTGACGGTCTACACAGCAAGGTTCTGTCTTACTCAGCCCTGCATTCAGATATTTCCAGAGAACAGGAACAACCACTCAGAGAGACTATTGCACAGGGTTTCTTGGACTCTCAGGGAGAAGAGCATCCCCCAGCAGAACAGGGATTCCCACCCGCAAGTCTGGCCAGATTACACTGAAAAGGTATCTGAGCACAGCACGGCATCTCCCCTAACGACTGTGCTTCGGCCCAGCTCCTAGAAGAGCAGCTACAGGTAAACATCCACAGAGGCTAAGAGAGGCATTTTTATTTTTTAAGAATTAGAATTTCAGGGGCACCTGAGTGGCTCCGATGGTTAAATGTCCAACTCTTGATTTCAGCTCAGGTCACGGTCATGCAGTCCGTGGGATCGAGCCCCCCTCGGCACTGAAAGTGCGGAGCCTGCTTGGGATTCTCTTTCCCTCTTTCTCTGCACCTTCCCTGCTCACATGCATGTGTGCACACTCTCTCTCGGAATAAATAAACATTTTTAAAAAAGAATGATTACAATTCCAATATGCTATTAAGAGCACAATTTTGCTTCCTATCCGTCAGGTAACAGAGTGTACCACAAATGGGTTTTTTCCTAGAGGAAAAACCACTAAAGGGGTGTCACATATTAGCAATCCTAACCCCACGCCAAAGAGGAACCGACTGATGGACACCAGTTGGAAGCCAAATCATGTCCGTGAACAAGAGCTTCTCCCCCTCACGCCTGACTCCACCCCGTTGACCTGAGAGGAGCCTGAAGGGAGGGGAGCTGTACGGGGTTAATGCGAAATTTTTAAAAACACTTTTGATTACTATTAGAGTGAATTCGATCCTAACTCCTGGCTCTTGGCCTAGGAGATACAGTTATCGTGGAGATAAACAAAATGCGCACATCCAAAAAAACATAAGATTTCGTTTCTTCCCCCTTCAAATTGCCATTCCAAAGCTGGAGGAAAATGCACTAATGCGTATTCAGCTAATTTTTTCTGCATCCGCGGTGACGAAAGCTTCATGTAGCTCTGAGATGGGGGAAAAGTTCAGGAATCTAGAAAAAGAGAGCCCAGGGGCCTGTACACGGGCTAGGGGTATTCCCAACACTTTACCATGAACGTGATTTAGCAGTCATTAAACGTAACATACTTACATCAGAGACAGACAAATTCACCAACTGGAGCCAGGATTTACTTAAGAAAATTAACACTGATCACTGAAGTAAAGTTGCATGACTGGTCTTAAGACTGCTTGTTCATAGAAATTAGGCAAGGCAGGAAATGCTATGTAAAGCGATCTCTACTTCTGTATTCTGACAATTCTTGAGAAATAGAAACATTTTAAGAGAATAAAACTGCCTTGAGCCCTAAGGAGCATGTCTGACCCCAGCGACTGTTTTCAGTTTCAAACCCTGATCTCGAGATCCACTGGAAGCCATCAGTATCACATAGGTAGAGCTTGGTTTTTATTCTGTTGTAAATTCTCTTAACTAACATAAGTGGGTTTTCTGCCATCCTCTGCCAGTGTGAAACTGTGCCAGAAAAGAGATCCCACGATTTCATATTATGGTAGGAAACATCATACAGCCAAGCTAATTTATCAGCTGAAATAAACCAAACTGGTTTAACTTTCATGACCCTCTGCATTTTTAATTATGCCAAAGTTAATTTGCTTTCTGATATCTCAAAGAACAAAGGTCTTCTGTAGACAGTTAAAATGCAATTAAACTGATCAGAATTAACATCTGCCATAGTAAATAAAGTGAAAGAGACGTGGCCTTTAGCAGCCCTCTGTCAAGATTGCTGAGGAGAACCAACAGAATTTCAGACCCGGAAACAACTTCTGAGGTTATCCAGTCTGACGCTCTTACATTATGACCCACACAAGCTAGGAGCGTGCATAACCCGCAGTTCATGAGTATATGCTGGGATCCGGCCTTTTTTCCTCCTAGAATACCATTCTCCATGTAAACGCGTAACCATGCTGTTAAATAGATTTCCATTTCCACTATGAGCATGGGAACGTTTTCTCTTTAGAGCAGCCACTTGGCACGCTCTGGGTCAGCAAGTCATGATCTCCTTGGAGGTGCTGGAGAAGGTGGGTTCATGATTCAAGGAACAGCACATTGTATGATGGTGCCGTACGATGCTTTAGAATCTAGGACAATGTGGATGGAAACATGCTGAAAAAGATACGGGTTAAGATGAAAAGAGGACAATAGTCGTATTATTGTGCTATACCCTCAAGTCCAAGGTAAGATCTGGATTCTAGAAGATGCTCTTTTCGTTTGGTTTAGAAACCTGGGACAAAGGTAAGATGGGGTGGCAATAGTGACGAATAACAAAAACCACAACAACAATTTACTGAGCACACACAGTGACAGACACACAACACTGACTCATTCTTCACAACACCCCAGCTGTTACAGGTACGGGTGGAAGTGCACACAGGGAGAGGCAAGACGTCATACTGTGCCTGTCACTTGGGGCCCCTTTCAAAAAATCACCCTATCTGGTGATAAGGGTCTCTTCTTACGGACACTTTAGTTTTTCAGAGGAAAGCTGAACCACCTAGAGGGCGCTGTTTGAGATTTAGAACTGACCCGCAAGAAAGAGTTGATGGTAAAGGAGAGGAAGCAGAACGCTGGGGAGAAAATGTTAGCATCTGGAGGCACAGGGTAGCTTTGTAAGGAAACCCTAGACTTAGTCATACATTTACCACAAAACACCAAAAAGCAGGCTCAAAGGGAGAACAGGTGTGCACACGCACACACATGCATGATAAGAATGGGCTTAGGGTCAGAAACTATGAAAAGTAAGATGACTAATAAGAGACGGGAGCTGTTGAAAAATAAAACTGAAGGTTTTGGAAGGTCATGGAAGTATTGCACAGCCCTAACAAAAACAAAACAAACAAAAAACACCAGGGCGCCTGGGTGGCTCAGTCGTCGGGCATCCGACTTGGGCTCAGGTCACAATCTCGTGGTTTGTGGGTTCGAGCCCCGCGTCGGGCTCTGCACTGACAGCTCAGAGCCTGGAGCCTGCTTCGGATTCTGCGTCTCCCTCTCTCTCTGCCCCTCCCCCATTTGTGCTCTGTCTCTCTCTCAAAAATTAAAAAAAAAAACATTAAAAAATAATTTTAAAAAAATGCCAAGAGAAACCAAATAACTACACACAGAGCCCCGGTGACATAAAACCTTAAATGATTAAACACAAAGGAGGGGCGGGGAGCATTACACCAAAGACAAATAAAGAAGCGAGATGAAACTCAAAGAGCCCCATCTTCAATGTTGAGACTTTTGTTGCAGTGTGGAAAGGAGGCTTGTGAAAAATGCTGAGAACAGATGGGCTTTGGAGAAAGACGGGGCCGCGGCTTACAGCAGCATCGGGAAGTGACCCTGCCACACAAGAGATTCTCAGTCCACAAAAACGTAGATATTAAATACGTGAGTGAAGGCAGTAGGATTAACAGATAACAGGAAAATAAATTCCTATTTTACTTTTTCCAACAGAGAACAGTGTGCCACTGGCACCATTTCTAAGAGTTTCCAGCCACTCTGAAAATACAAATAGCCAAGAACAGAGCAATCAACCACGAGGGAATTGAAGCAACGTGCAATTACAATAAATAAAAAGGGGTCACAAAAAATAGGAAGAGTGCTTAAGGACTAGAGATGGAAAATCTTAATCCAATTTAAAAAAATATTCTGAAAACGTAGACTCCAGACAAGCAGACTCGAAAGACAAAATTCTAGCATTAATCATCAGGCACGTGCTTTGAGGACCAGTAGAAAGTACAACAGTGATCACTAACACATGCCAAACTTAGTATTCTCTTTTCTTTGTTAATATTGGAAGACTGACACGGAAAGGGAAAGCCACAAACACAGTAGTAGCCAACAGAAAGTCACAGATGGAAGGAAAGTGGATTCATAGAATAAGCCATCTATGCCAAATGCTGTTTCTCTGCTTTATGTATACAGTGATGATTTAGGCTTGTTCCTATTCAAAATATTTTTTTCCCCACAAAGACTCAGATGAAAACAAAGCTATAAAAGGCAAGTTAATCATATATGTAACATAAAGCAGAAGACAATTAAAACACGGGATGACAGACTAAAAACTGAGTACTTGGTAGGCAATAAGCATGGGGCAAAACTAATGGAAACGTGTATAACTAAGATACAAGGCCACCACTAATCTGAGTCTTTTTCCAGAGCAATGGCAGTCTCTACACCTCTGAGAGCCCAGTCAGTGAGTTTTACTTTCCACAAGTTAGCCCTTTAGATCATTCGCATCAGTATTTAAAGCATCCCAAGACCCCCTTGTAAACAGTTCCACATAAAATATTTTTGTGGCATAGACCCCAAAGTGACCTAGCTGGTAAGTCTTGAGTCTGAGGTAGATATGAAGTCTATTGAGTAAAAACAAGATATACAATTTAGATAAAGATTATCCCAATCAAGTAAATTCCCTTCCATAACACTGTATTGATTTAAACTTACTCTTACTTGGAATGCCTTTCTCTAATAACTCTGTATCATGGATGGATAAAGAAAAAGTGCATGAATTGATACTAAAGAATTATAGGGGCACCTGGGTGGCTCAGTCAGTTAAGCGTCTGTCCAACTTTGGCTCAAGTCACGATCTCATGGCTCATGAGTTCGAGCTCCACGTCAGGCTCTGTGCTAACAGTGCGGAGCCTGCTTGGGATTCTCTGTGCCTCCTCCACTCATTCTGTCTCTCAAAATAAATAAACTTTAAAATAAATAAATAAATAAATAAATGATTAAATAATTAATTAATTAAGTATAAACTGCCTTCCCAAATCACCTCAGATCAAAATGTCTCTGGACTTTGGTTTCCTTTCTTATAAAACAAGGGAGTTGAACCAAACTCCCAGATTTAACATACTTCCAAATGTAATTGTGGTTCCATACTTTATGATAGTAAAAATATACAATTAAATTTATATTTAAATGACAGAGCTTGGGCAGTTCCTCAAACACCAAATACAGAATTCAGCACATGACCAAGCAATTCCACTTCTAAGTATACACCCATAAGAACTGAAAGCTAGGACTCAAAAAGATACTTGGTCCCCAGTGTTCCCTGTAGCATTATTCACAGCAGGCAAAAGGTAAAAACGATCCAAGTGTCCTATAACAGATGAATGGATAAACAAAATGTGTGATATCCATACAGTGGCATATTATTCAGCCATAAAAAGTGCTGATACACAGCACCATGTTTTGAACCTTCAAAACATTATACTAAGGGAAGTAAGCCAGACCCAAAAGGAATATAGTGTATGATTCCACTTAAATGAAATATCTACACTAGGCAAGTTTACAGAACAGCAAGCAGATTACAAGTTACCAAGGACCGGGGAAAAAAAGGGAAATGCGAAGTTATTATTTAATGACTACAGTTTCTGCTTGGGGTGATAAATACACGGTAGTGATGGTTACACAACACTGTGTGTGTTCCTAATGCCACTGAATTGTACACCTAAAATGGATGAAATGGTAAGTTTTATGTTTTGCAGATACATATTACCCTAGTAAAAAATTATGCAATTAACACAACACACAATCTATAGATGAGGAGGCTTAGACACAGTCTATGTGAGGCTGGGCAAGTCTCAACCTCTCCAGTTTTCACTCTCTTCATCCACAAAGTAGGAATAATAAAATCCATTATCAATTCGTGGGATGGGTAATGGGACATCCACCTGGAACTTGTGAGAAAAAATAAATTCCATGTATGAGTAAAACTGCTTGATCAATTTATAATGCATCAAAGCAAAGGTATGCAAGACTACCTATAAACTGGCTCTAAGGCCTCCCCAACTTGACTGTAACTGGACCGAATATATTAACACACCTGATGAATAAATAAGCCAATCAGAAGTAGGGCTGAACACTACAAGAACATCAAAAAGTCCCAATCACAAAGTAAAGTGTGAGGACATCTATCCAAGCTTTCTGGGGGAGAACGAGAGTCCTGGCCGGTGATTTTCCATGTGGACCTCTCCCGCAGCAAGGCTTTTCCTACCACAAGCATGGATGTAGCACTGAAGAGCGTATTTCTCAGTGAAAGATGCCAATCTGAGAAAGCTACATATTGCATGATTCTAACTGTAGGACATTCCAGAAAAGGCAAAACTATGGGCACATTAAAAAGATCAGTGGCAGCCAGTGGGTAGTGGGAAAAGATGAGTAAGTGGAGCCTAGAGGAATTTTAGGGCAGTGAAACGCTGTGTATGATACTGTAATGGCACATGTGTGTCATCCATTTGTCCGAACTCAAGAATGTATGTACACACACACGATGTGGCCAATTAACTTCACATGTTCTAATCCCACTAACAACAAGATAATCGTATTCTCTATTTCATTTTTTTTTTAATTTTTTTTTAACGTTTATTTATTTTTGAGACAGAGAGAGACAGAGCATGAACAGGGGAGGGTCAGAGAGAGAGGGAGACACAGAATCCGAAACAGGCTTCAGGCTCTGAGCTGTCAGCACAGAGCCCGACATGGGGCTCGAACTCACGGACCGCGAGATCATGACCTGAGCCCAAGTCGGACGCTTAACTGACTGAGCCACCCAGGCGCCCCTATTCTCTATTTCAATATGGGGATATTTCCTAGAGAATGTGAAGATTATCCCATTTGGGGAATAAGATGAGAACACTGCATATGCGTCAATGTAAAAGGTGCCCCTCTGAAATTATTAGTATTTTTATTATCAACAGCTGTTGACATTTTGAACACGGAGACGAAGTACTCAAGGAAGTGCTTTACATGTTTTAATTCAATTTAGTCCTCATCCCAACCACATGGGAGGGGAACCAACATCATCTGCATGTTGCAGCCGAGGAAATCCAGGTACACAAATTAAGTATCTTGTCCAAAGTCACGCAGCTGGTAAGCCGTAAGGCCTGCGTTCCCAGCCGAGGCTCTTAGCCACTGTTTTAAATACACTAAAAGCTTATATTCATCAGTGAGAACCAACTCACACAAAGTTTTAATTCCTAGTACTCTTAGAATTTGTCTCATGAATTACAAAACGACACTTCAGCTAGTAAGTAGTCTGTAAAATGTAAACAATGAGGAATGAGGCCTGCCCCTGACAGATGGGGCTGCAGGCAGGTGAGGAGGAGGTCCAGGGCAGGAGAAAGCAGAGGTGCGTATAGGCCAAGGGCATACCAACAATGGGCAGAGCCCCGGTTACTGAGCAGGACTAGTGAGACTGACAGAGCTCACCAGTTAAGAAGACTGAAAATGCAGTCTAACTTCTTTGACTTTCTCCAGGTAAGAGCCCTTAAATCATTGCACTGGCTACAGCCACATCCATGTGTGGGGTGAATAGTTGGAATGTCTGTGTTCCCACAGTAATTTATAACAGAGGATACTGGGATAAAGTGGGAGGATGGCAGGCCAGGTGTTTGACATTATCATCTCTGGCCATCACACCCAATAAGCACCCCAGGCTGTATTAATCAGCCAGCACGGCTAGATCTGAGATGTAAAGTACCCCATCATTAATTCTCCATCTGGCTGAGAATCCACACAGGACTGATTCACGGGGCTGTGTCTTCATGAATCAAACCTAAAATTCACCTGACTTTGCTGGTTCAGATTCCACATTCAACAACATCCTAACTATTTTCTCACCCGTTATCTGCATCTTCCTATGAGGCAAAAATGTAATTCAAGTAATCTAGTCCAAAAATTGTTTTAGTAATTTCCATTTTAATACTTCAGCCTTAAAAATGTAGTTAAATGATCTGCCCAGGAGAGATGAATCTGCTTTTGGCTTGCTAAAAAAAAAAAAAAAATTAGCCTATGAAACTGGCCAAACCTTGGTCCTAGGTAGTGAGAGCCATCCCATGACTCCCCTGCTGATCTACTCTTGTCCCCTCATATTCTGCATGGTCTTCTTTTCTCATGTAAGAATCATCTGTCAGGGTGACTGCAAAAACTATATGAGGTAAAGGTAATTGTGTTTATCAAACTTACTGGCACCAGAGACATAAACGTACCTCTTTCCCCCTACCCTCACCTCTAAACTTTACTGACACAGATTTAAAAGTTATCAATAGAAAACTGTATGTTCATGCTGTATGAGAGTTTATTTGGGGTACTCAATGAGACCCAAAAGCAATTTTCTCCTATTTCTCAGATATGGAAAAACAGACCATTTAGTTCAAGAATGTACAGGGTGTCGGGGCACCTGGGTGGCTCAGTCAGTTGAGTGACTGACTTCGGCTCATGTCATGATCTCGCGGTTCGTGAGCTCGAGCCCCACGTAGAGCTCTGTGCTGACAGCTCAGAGCCTGAAACCTGCTTCAGATTCTGTGTCTCCCTCTCTCTCTGCCCCTCCCCGCTCATGCTCCATCTCTCAAAAATAAACGATAAAAAATTTTTTTTAAAAATGTACAGGGTGTGACAGCAGGGAAAGGGCTCCTTAAAAAAGATCTGCAAGAAGCCAAAAGGAGAATGAATGAATGAATCCTACAGGTAAAAAGACAGTACAAAGAAAAAAGCCCTATCAATTACCCCAAGGCCAAAGTGAGAAAGAAAATGAGCCTGATGCATTGTAGATCGCATGGGAAGGACACACTCAGCCATCACTATGATTACTAGTATCAAAGGAATGAATGGTGAGTATCACAAGCAGCAGTAAAAATGTTTGGGTTGATTCATGTTTTGAAGTGATCTTCAGGAGGGGTAAATGGGTGGTAAAACCCATTTTAAGGAACATGTTCTTTTGTGAAACTACCCCAGCTTTTGTAGAACCTCTCTTCACGTGAGCCAAATTAAAAATATAAAGCAACCAAAATAAGGAAGCTTCTAGTTCCTGCTCGTCCGCATTTTTTCTGCCTCTGGCTGAGAAAGCTGAAATTTTGTGTTGCAATTACAGTTTTTCCCCTTTTGGCGTGTCCTTGTGGCTCTGTTGACAGCCCACAGCCGCCCCGACCTTACACGATGGTTTCAGGTTAGTGCGCAGATGACATATTGTAAAGCCACAACCCACCATCGGGACAGACAGGAGCATGCATACATACCTCGTTCAAATTTTAACCGTTGATAAAGCTGAAACTGGTCCACAGGTACCAAGCAGGCAATCTGAAACCAGAGATATTAAAGAGATGAGGTCTCTGTCATCAGTGGAGCCCAGAATTCCAGCCTTCTAGGACCTCTCCTCATCTGGCTGACTTTATACCAGTGGATCTCCGACTGCTTTTTCTCCCCACAGTTCACATGGTAACACAAAGAGCAATTCCGACATCCGCCCCAGCCCTCTGCCACGGATGGGAGTCGCTACTCAAAGCACCCATGACCGGACCCACCAGTCAGCTTCCGTTCTTCCGTCAACAGCTACTAAGACCAGACAACCAAGCTTTTGGACCACCTCAATTATTTGTGTACGTATACAAAAGATGCTCCTTTCCTCTCCACATTCATTTAAGAAATGTTTAAAAGATTATAGTCCTAGGGGCGCCTGGGTGGCTCAGTCGGTTAAGCGGCCAGCTTCGGCTCAGGTCATGATCTCGCAGTCCATGAGTTCGAGCCCCGCGTCGGGCTCTGTGCTGACAGCTCAGAGCCTGGAGCCTGTTTCAGATTCTGTGTCTCCCTCTCTCTGACCCTCCCCCGTTCATGCTCTGTCTCTCTCTGTCTCAAAAATAAATAAACGTTAAAAAAAAAAAAAAAAAAAAAGATTATAGTCCTAGCTTTAGAACTCCTAAAAACTAGGATCAGGTAGGTAGTGCCTCAGGAATTATAAAAACCTCATTAGTTTCCTGGGGAATAGAACCTTTGAAGCAATATAAAAATCATTCCTTCAGGCAAAAATCACTTCATGGGGCCCTTGGTTTCATTGATTGCCATCCATGCGTGGCAGAAAATGCTAAAGGGGAGCCTGGGTGGTTCAGTTGGTTGAGCATCCAATTTCAGCTCAGGTCGTGATCTCACAGTTCATGAGTTCAAGCCCCACATGAAGCTTGCTGCTGTCAGCACAGAGCCTGCTTCTGATCTTCTGTCTCCCTCTCTCTGCCCCTCCCCCGCTCATGCTCGCTCGCTCGCTCTCTCTCTCCCAAAAATAAACATGTTTTAAAAAAGGAAAGAAAATGCTAAAGATGCTAAAATGCTACAGCTATTTCTTGTGGCTAGACTCCTCCGTTTCCATTTCAGATGGCAATATGAATTCAAAGGTTTACTGGTAAATGACAATGATTCATACCTGGCCAAATGACATTTCAGATTAATCTTCTTAAATTGCATTTCAAAGTCAGATGCAGGAAAAGCCAAATGCTCTTAAACTGGCATTCTAAAAATAATAGTTCCATTGACGTCAACTCTATTGACGTTGCTTAAAAGATACATAACTGAGGGGCGCCTGGGTGGCTCAGTCGGTTAAGCGGCCGACTTCAGCTCAGGTCATGATCTCGCGGTCCGTGAGGGCTGTGAGTTCAAGCCCCGCGTCGGGCTCTGTGCTGACAGCTCAGAGCCTGGAGCCTGTTTCAGATTCTGTGTCTCCCTCTCTCTGACCCTCCCCTGTTCATGCTCTGTCTCTCTCTGTCTCAAAAATAAATAAATATTAAAAAAAAAAAAAAGATACATAACTGAGAAAACCAAAAGATGTGATACTAAGCTTCTAAACATTTGGCAAGTTGATACAGGACACAGTCTTAGCCTTAGCAATTCTGACTCTAACACACTGCATATTCTTTGGTATAAGATATATCTAGATGGAAATTCATTAGTTCAACTAATGAAAGGAAGTCTGCGTTAAGAAAACAAGAGTGAATGGGGCGCCTGGGTGGCTCAGTCGGTTAAGCGTCCGACTTCAGCTCAGGTCACGATCTCACAGACCGTGAGTTCGAGCCCCGCGTCGGGCTCTGGGCTGATGGCTCAGAGCCTGGAGCCTGCTTCCGATTCTGTGTCTCCCTCTCTGTCTGCCCCTCCCCCATTCATGCTCTGTCTCTCTCTGTCTCAAAAATAAACATAAAAAAAAAAAATTAAAAAAAAAAAAGAAAAAAAGAAAACAAGAGTGAAAAAAAAATGAGGCAGTTTAAAATTGTACATAACAAATATTTTTGAAAAGGTATCCAGAATCTAATCCTCCTTCTCACACACAAAAAATCAATTTGTTTACTTTGCAAATGAATTAAACTAAGTTAGCTAAAATCTATGAAGGACCACGAAACAGGCAAGTTCAGTCTTCTCCATCCCAAGTATGGTAAAACATTAATTTAATTTAATTACAGAATTTTTTTCTCCAGCTAGGGGGGAAGGTTGCATTTGCATCTGCCGCCTTAAATAAAGCTCCTGAGAAATCACTGTAAAAAAAATTATGGTTAATTTTATATGATGGGTGTTAGACTTTTACTACATTGGAAGCCAGTTTTGTTTCATCTGTTAGAATACATACCACTTGGGCATCTTTCCTAAAAGACAAAGGTGTCTCAAAAACAAAAAACAAAAAAACAAAAAAAAACCCTCTGAACTGGGGACAGAAGACATAAGCAGCCAAAGGCATGAGAGGCATTCAGGAATCTGAATTTAGTTCCTTAGTTGTTGATTCATTGTAGGCAGAGGACAAATAATCTAATATTACTTCAACTTCGGGCCAAGGTGACTTGGAGATGCTGTCATCTGGACCCAACAGACCTCGGTGAGGATCTGTGTCTCTATTTTCAACCCCCACCCCCAAAAAAGATCTCATTCTATGGGACAGCCCTGTACTCAATTTGCCTCCATCTAAAATAGTTTCTGGACTGATGAAGAACTTCTTCAAACCCCTCAAAGTCAACTCTTAAAAATTGTTTGTTTGTTTGTTTTTCAATGACATGCAATTTATGTAACAGCTAAGGTCAAATACAGTTTCTGGAAGACAAAGCAAACAGGAGATGAAGTATTTTAGACACAGATGAAATGCTAATGAAAAAGTGACACAAATTAATGCAGTAAAAAGTCAACAACAGGAGAGATGGATGTTTAATTTTAAATTAGAAAAATAAATGTCATCAGGGGACACATTACTGCCAACGGGGAAGTCAGAGGTCTCTAATTTGTTTTTGGGTTTTTTTTTTTTTTTGGTTACTTACTCTACTTTAAATCTATTTATCATTTTTCAGAGATCAAAGATTTTTACAGAATTAAGCCTTAGTAAGGCAAATCTAATTTTTTTCTATTGAAATTTGTGATTAAAAAAAAAAAGTTAGTTCCATCACACCGTTCTCTTCCCAGTCCCCCACCACTTAGAGGTGCACTTTCTCCATATTCTGCTCCATGATCCAGGAAGAGTATAGCACTGGCTGGAAGCCAGGGATACAGATGAGGAAAGGAGACCCAGAAGGTCCCCTCAAGGAACTTAAATTACTCAGAAGGCAATACCGACACATAAGGTTTTTTTTAATCTGCTCCTTGGGGAACAAAAATCCACATCTTGATCTTACAATTTGTTGGATATTAAGATTAGACTAGTTTTCTGAAATGTTTCTATTATACCCATGGCTTTAGGTCAGAGAAAGCCAGACCTTGTTAAAAAAAAAAAAAAAAAAAAAAAAGATGGCCCAAAGAATTAAAATCCTGGTTCCATTGCCATTTGGAGAAAGTCACCATTGCTCAAGCTTTTTACCTGGAAGTAAATATGTGAGGATAATTATTAAAGGCTCTATCAGGTCACAGGTTAAAGGGCTACTGCTTTAAAAACAAAACAAAACAAAACCCAAAACAATCACAATTACTCTAAAACTGATTGCAAAACTGAAACCCCAACAGAAGAGATTATGAAGAGGTGTCTTTTGATATATCACTCTCCTCTTCCTGCCAAAAAAGAAATTCCAGATTGTTCAAAATCATATCAGAATGCTCCTTTTCAACTTTTCTTTTTGGAAATAATTTTAGACTCACGAAGAATTGCAAAACTTAGGTAGAGTTCCTAAGTTCCATCCTCCCAACTTTTCCTTCTGTTAACACCTTACATAACCATGGCATTTATTTATTTATTTATTCATATAACCATGGCATTTATTTATTTATTTATTTATTTATTTATTTATTTATTTAGGGAGAGAGAGAAAGCATGCTCGAGAGGCAGGGGCACCGACAGAGGGGGAGAGAGATTCCCAAGCAGGCTCTGCACTCGGGCAGCGCAGAGCCCAACACAGGGCTCAAACTCATGAACTGTGAGATCATGACCTGAGCAGAGATCAAGAGTTGAACACTTTAACCGACTAAGCCACCCAGGCATCCCATGGCTAATAATTAAAATAATGAAACTTACATTGACACAAAACAAACAACCTGCAAGTCTTATTCAAAGGTCAAAAACTGTCCCACTTATGTCTTTTTTTTTTTTTCAGTCCAAGATCCTGGATTGCATTTAATTGCTGTGCCTCTCCTTAGCCTTCTCCAATGTGTGGCAAGTCCTCAGTTTGTCTTTGTCTTTCACGACCTTGACATGTTGGAAGAGTCCAGGCTAGTTATGTTGTACAGTGTTCTCTGATTTGGGTTTGTCTGATGCATTCTCATGATTAGGTTGAGGCTGTGCATTTTTGGCAAGAATATCACAGAAGTGATGTTGAGCCATCAGGAGGTACATGAGGACACCCATCTCATTACTGGCGGTGTTGACTTTTTAGCTTGGTCAAGGTGGTGTCTACCCAATTTCTTCACCCTTTGTCATCAGCAAAGGTTCTTGCAGGGATACATTTTGAGATTCTGCAAACATCCTCTTTCTCATCATACCTTTGCTCCACTAATTGTTGCATCTATTGATAATTCTCGCCTACAATAGTTATTACTGTGGTAATTGCTTAATGATGATTTTCTATTTCTACCCTTCATTCTGTATTTGTTAATTAGAATTCTACTAAAAGAAATTTCAGAAATTAGAATTTCTACTGAAAGAAAGCTGTCCCTTACTTCCCCAAAGAAGACATCCAGATGGCCAACAGATACACGAAAAAATTCTCAACATCATGCATCATCAGGGAAATACAAATCAAAACCACAATGAGATACCACCTCACACCTGTCAGAATGGCGAACATTAACAACTCAGGCAACAACAGATGTTGGCAAGGATGCGGAGAAAGAGGATCTCTTTTGCATTGTTGGTGGGAATGCAAGCTGGTGCAGCCACTCTGGAAAACAGTACGGAGGTTCCTCAAAAAACGACCCACCAGTAGGTATTTATCCAAGGGATACGGGTGTGCTGTTTCTGAGGGACACATGCACCCCAATGTTCACAGCAGCACTATCGACAATAGCCAAAGTATGGAAAGAGCCCAAATGTCCATCAGTAGATGAATGGATAAAGAAGATGTGGTGTGTGTGTGTGTGTGTGTGTGTGTGTGTACATATACACGCGTGCGCACGTGGGCGCGCGCACACACACACACACACACACACACACACACACACACTGGAGTATTACTCAGCAATCAAAAAGAATGAAATCTTGCCATCTGCAACTACGTGGTTGGAACTGGAGGGTATTATGCTGAGCGAAATTGGAGACAGACATATCATATGACTTCCCTCATATGAGGAATCTAATATACAAAGCAGATGAACACAAGGAAAGGGAAAGAAAAATAATGTAAAAACAGCGAGGGGGACAAAACATAAGAGACTCTTAAATATAGAGAACAAAGAGGGTTGCTGGAGGGGTTATGACGGGGGTGATGGGCTGAATGGGTAAGGGGCACTAGGGAATCTATTCCTGAAACCATTGTTGCACTAAATGCTAACTAACTTGGATGTAAACTTAAAAATTAATTAATTTAAAAAAAAAACAAAGAAAGCTCAGTCCCTTCTCTCCCATTTATTATTCATTTATTTATTCAGGTCAGTATGGACTACTGATATTTTTTTTATTCAGTGGGTTCTCATCCACTAATAACCAGACCCACATTCAAGCCGTAGAAACAAACATTTCTAAGTATCTTCTCAACTACCAACAGGACGATTGCCTCAGATCAACTACTAAAAAATTCTTATCTTGATTTAAAGTGATTTTTTTTTTTGCTATTTCTCCTTTGAAATTTATATTAATCTGCCTGTTCAATAAAAAAGAAAAACTTCTCTCTCCTCCTATGAAAAAACACTTTTTCTCATCCTCATCATTCTAGAAATTCTTTCCAAAAAGAAAGAAAATTTAATTCAAAGATAAAATAAGTTCAGTTTCATTTTAACAGAACAAAAGCAGTAACATCGGAACAATAAGAACAAAAGCTACTAATTGCCCATAATCTCTATCTTTTTTTTCTGGTAAAAAATTAACCTGAGGATTCAGGTCCTACTTTGCTGAAAGTCTTCACTTTTCCTTTCCACTCCAACTGTAGCCGAGCGTAACCAGGGCTCTCAGGATATACATACACGTCGGGGGGGGGGGGGGGGGTGGGGGCGTGCTAGAAATGTTACACATGAAGGTTAACTGGATAGACCTAACAGTCACAACTGAGAAGAAATTAAAGGTGAGGCACCCCCTCGTTTACTATATTAACTATGATTATAATATTTGAGCAGACATCACCACCTACACCGACATTAGCCCTACAAAAACCAAAGAAGAAAAAGGGGGGCAGAGGGTGGAGCCTGTTTGCCAGAGAAACATTTATGCCGAAAGCGGTGTATTCCCATAATACTGACAATTGTTCAATATCTTGCAAATAAAATACTATATATGATTAAAATACATATTGTCTTTTAGTCAGGAAAATGAAATGGTTCCAACATCGAAGCTAGGGGTGGGCTTCATGTAAGTACCTCTCATCAAGGTCTAGAAAGCCAGGTGAGAAGAGAAAAAGAAAAAAGAAAAGCCTAGTCTTTACTTGGGTTTGGCCTTTCAAATCATATTTCTGCTACAGTTGCTTTAAAAAATCAAAGAGACCTGGGGCGCCTGGGTGGCTCAGTCAGTTGAGCGCCGACTTCGGCTCAGGTCACGATCTCGCGGTCCGTGAGTTCGAGCCCCGCATCGGGCCCCTGTGCTGACAGCTCAGAGCCCGGAGCCTGTTTCCGATTCTGTGTCTCCCTCTCTCTGACCCTCCCCCATTCATGCTCTGTCTCTCTCTGTCTCAAAAATAAATAAACGTTAAAAAAAAAAAAAAAAATCAAAGAGACCCAACAAAGAATACAAGGGACCAGTATATTTGAAGATGGAATTGACCACGAGGAGATCATTATAGCATGTCAAGGCCTTGGCAATTTTTGAGGGGCTATGACTTGCAAAAATACCAGCAAAAAAAAAACAGTCCCAGTTTTATGGATAAGTGCCTTACCACACTTACACAAAAATTACCAATGTTTCTTATCTCGACCCAGAAAATAAGAACTGCACTTTCTACCCAAAAAGGAAAAATGGCACATCCATCGAGTGTACTAACCAAGCTCACATCTCCTTCCCTACATACAAGATATGGAACCTGCTGGAAAAAACAAGAGGGTATAACTGTCTGAGAAACCAGAAGGCAGGGCCCTCTGGGGACGTGGAAAAGATGGCGGAAGCTAGAACTCCAGGGCCAGAATTATCCTCACAATTCCCTCAAGAGGGCTGCCTTTGCTACTCTTTATTCACCTGTCTACAGAGGCTTCTGTGCACCTTCCCACACCGTCCCCTGCCTCTCTCCCCCGCCTGCCTGCTCTGTGGGTAAAAGGGATACGCCCATGAGCACATCCACATGGCACATTCAACCCGTTGCTGCTTATTCTTCTTATAGCCGCCTTTAAAGGAAAAGCTCAGAATCAGAAACGTTATTCTCCATTTATAATCGGTTTTTAATTTTTTTTTTAATGTTTATTTTTGAGAAAGAGAGAAGTACAAGTCGGGGAGGGGCAGAGAGAAAGAGAGAGAGAGAGAGAGAGAGAGGGAGGGAGGGAGGGAGGGAGGGAGACAGACAGAGAATCCTAAGCAGGCTCCGCCCTGTCAGCACAGAGCCCGATGTGGGGCTCGAACCCACAAACCACGAGATCACGACCTGCGCGGAAATCAGATGCTCAACCGACTAAGCCACCCAGGCACCCCCATTTATACGCAGTTTTAAAGCAAAGCCTTAAATACATTCTGAAATAAAATTCAACTGGGAATCTCAAGAATATCTATTAACGCCGGCATAGCAGATTTCTTTATCTGTCGCCACCCCAAGTTTCGACTCTTCTCGGGCTAACGTGCATTGCAGCCAAAGGTTATGACAGACACACTTTGGTCCCTTCCCGTGCAGATCTTTCAACCGCAGCAACAGGGCTCTGGCTGCCTGCCTGGGCGTCCTCCTCCTCCCTCTCTGCCCCACCTCGCACTGATGATACGAAGGAAGAGTGTGAGAAGAGATGGCAAGTGGGGGCTGTGCTGACGGGGACTTTGTGGGGAACACATGGATCGCTCTAATTCCAGCAACCTTTACCGAAACCACCCCAATAAACATGCAACAGGAGTAAAAACCGTATTTATTTTGCAAACGTAGCTTCAAATTCCTTAGCACGCCACTGCCCCCCGTTCCTCTCTCCTGGTCCTCCACGGTGCCCCACCCTAAAGCTCCTCCTGTAGAAATTCTGCAGCCCCCATTCTTGGTGCATCCTTGCTCTGGTGCATGTGGGGGCTCTAGCAGCCAAATGCAGATGGGTCATTTCAATGCCCCAGGAGCTAGGGGGAGGGCTGGTTGTTGAGAAGCTGTTCTCGGCCCTCCACTGCCAGCTGGCAGAGAGAGGAAGCTCCATCACTCAGGCCATGTAATGGTAGGTATGTGCTCACCACTCCAAGTTTACAGGCCCCAGACACACGGCTCGGGCTCCCCCAGCAAGTGGCGGGTGCTATTTCCCTTCCACTGTGAGGGAAGGGCTCCATTAGTCATCGCCGTTAGAACAGGGCTACTAACTCCCAGGGGAGGACTTGCCTGAAGTAGAGCTATGAGCAAACAATCTGCGCCCCACCTCTCGTAAGTCTACGGCCGGAAGTACCTGATGGTGCAAGGAAGGCCAAGTTTTACTCATCCGGGGCCCCCAGCGGGGTGACCTGTAGCCACCGCCTCCCACCAACTTGCGTGACGTGCAAGCAAAGATGCCTTTTCTACTGTTTCCTCCATAAGCCAAGGGTACTTGGATGGGGCATTAAGTGTCTCGCTAATGAAGCTACTCCTGATAAACAAAAGTGCAAGGGCAGAGCCACAGCTGAGCTCATAGGAAGCGGTAGGAAGGCAGGCAGGACCCACAGCGAACAGGAGGCGGACGCCAGGAGCACAGGCAACCACGTGAGTGAGATCTACCCTGGAAAGCATTTGGACAAAAGAGCCTAAATTGCTGGCGTCCCCTGAAGGTAAAGAAATGTTACGCTACCATGCATCTTAGAAGACAATGGATGATGAAGAACCACGCACATGGTAACATAAACAGCAGCAGCACCAAGGGAACTCGAGTCTTAACCATCATTATTTTTAACATGCAAAGTATGTCTCCGCGTTACCTGTATGATTAAACATTTTTTTAAAGGCACAGTAAGTAGTTATAGAGACAGAATCCAGTCAAGCAATGAGTTGGGTGATGCCATTGTGATATACTTGACCATATCTGGATTAAGAGCTATCTATTATAATAACTATGTAAGAGAAAGCTTGATATAAAGGAAGCCAGAAAGGAAGATGGTCCAGCCCAAGTTCACGTGTATGTGGTATCTGCTTTGAAAGGAGTGGTCCCAGGGATGCCTGGGTTAAACATCCAGCTCTCGATTTCGGATCAGGTCATGATCCCACAGTTGAGATGGAGTCCCACGTTGGGCTCTGCATTGGGCATGGAGCCTGCTTAAGATATTCTCTCTCTCTCTCTCTCTGTCTCTCCCCTGCTCACACTCTCCAAATTAATCAATGAATTAAAAATTAATTTTTAAAAACAAGTGGCCCCATATAAACTGATAAAGCTACCAAATATCTCTAACATAATACCCTATTCATGTCTCAATTCAAAATGAGAGACCGTCACTACTACCCCCACAATATTTTACTCTGCGGGAAAACACAAGTGGCCAGTTGGTTAGGAACTTTGATTACTACACATCCGTGCCTATCTTTAGTCAGGCTCTTCAGCAAGTGGGTACAGAAACGGTCCTTTAATGCCTTGGGTGCCTTCTTGCTCACCTAATGGGAAACAGACTTTAAGGAATTGAAGAAATAACCATAGTTTTTAGTTCGGAGGATGTTTTTGTTCTGTTTTTTGTCAAATAGCCTTTGGTAATTTCTAAGAGACACTATGGGTTTGTTTGGTTTCCATACAGCCTAAAAGTTAAAACCGTTTTGAGAGTCAAACTGGGTACACAGAGTACCAGGGAAGTGTGAATGAGGATGTACAACAGGAAAAGGGTAAGAAATAAGACAGGGGTGAGAACTGCAGGGGAGTGTGAAAAGAAAATTCTATACTAAGAAAATCAGAAAAGTCGAACTCTGTTCTAGAGAACTGCAAGACAAACCACGGACCGTCTTCACTCACTTG
This sequence comes from Panthera tigris, assembly GCF_018350195.1. Classification (NCBI taxonomy): domain Eukaryota; kingdom Metazoa; phylum Chordata; class Mammalia; order Carnivora; family Felidae; genus Panthera; species Panthera tigris. The sequence continues at coordinate 10,958,105 of NC_056664.1, forward strand.
CCTAAACACATGGGCTCTAACATTTGATAACCCAAGTATCCGTGGCTAGTGGTTACCATCCATTTTTTTAAAAGTCTAGAACCCGCCATGCCACCGAACTTTCCACAATGGTGGAGATGCTGTATTCTGTGGTGTCTAATCAGGCTACCATGAGCCACATGTGGTTACTACCGAGCACCTGAAACATGACTAGTGCAACCAAAGGAATGAATTTTTAATTTTATTTAATTTTAATTAATTTTAATGTAAGCAGCCACATGGAGCTAGCAGCTACTGGATTGGAGAGCTCAAGGTCCAGAACACAGGAATGTGGCTCATTTCAAATGCCTTTGAAACTTCATCAAACTCTTCATTTCACTTATTTTTAATAGACTTTGCATACATAAATTAACTAGGATTTCCTATGAGACACAGCTCTTGCTGCCTGCTTCATGTCAGGCATTTGACTTACTAGAACTATCTTACTTGTCACCAGGTTAATTGCCACTCTGCTAGATCAGAAGCTTCAGGAGGGCAATGCTGGGCCGGCCTTACTCGAGTCTCTATCCTGACCTGACACAGGTCACTGCATGCTTAGGAAACACAGCTCACTGATGAGAGTATCAGAGAAGCAAATCAAAGAGGAAGCATCTTTTCTAGAAGGACTGTGCATAGAACGATGCTCCTGAACCCCCAAGGCTTATTTTAAAACCCATTTCCAAGTTGTACAAATCAATAGTATCCTTGGTAGCTAACTCAATCTTTCTCCACTTTAATTTCCTTCCACCCTTTCCTCAAACAAAAGTAACCAATATTTCTCACCTCAGGATTATGTATTCAAGATTACTTTTTTATCAAAAAATTCAATTATTTCATGGTTTTCCTAAAATGAATCACTTCTAAACCATTATGTATTCTTTTCATTTTTCCCTAAAAACCATGTCAAGCTTACTTGCACCACCTCAGTGATAGTCTATAAGCCAAACATGGGAGACCCAGATGCAGAATGATTACAAAGGGTCTATTAACATCTTTTGGACTGTTTAGCTTACAGATCAAAGGATATGTATGTAACAGAATATGTATTTGTAAACAAAGCATATCCACACACGCATACATATCCACACACATATACGTATATATTTCCACATATACATATACATACCACTGAGTCCCCAAGTCCTTTATCATATCATCTACCTACCTCATTCCACTTTTTTTTTTCAATGTTTATTTATTTTCGAGAGACAGGGAGAGACAGAGCATGAGCATGGGAGGGGCAGAGAGAGAGAGAGAGACACACACACACACACACACACACAGAATCCGAAGCAGGCTCCAGGCTCTGAGCTGTCAGCACAGAGCCCGACGTGGGGCTTGAACCCATGAACCATGAGATCATGACCTGAGCCAAAGTCGGATGCTTAACCGACTGAGCCACCCAGGCGCCCCTACCTCATTCCACTCTTAAAGCCAAATAGTTATGGTGGCCAGAAAGAACTGGATTAGAATTCTAGCTCTTCTACTTTTTAGATACGCACTCTTGGGAAAATTACTTAAACCCTCTGGGCTCCCATTTCCTAAGTTTGGTGAAGGGATTGGATGGTATACCAGCTACGAATGATTCCAGAAGAGCACCTGATGCACAGTGTTTGCCGAACGAATAACTGATTTCCTCTGTTTCTTGGGCCCTCTTTCCCAGGCTTACAAATTTCCCCAAAATGGGCAAGAGCTGGTTATCCTCTGATTTAAAGTGGCAGGACTTGAAGATTAAAAGCAGATTCAAGCGCAAGCTAATGATCAGGGATTGAAGAAACGAAGCAAAGAGATCACAGTCTTAAGAAAATGGGGGAAGAACTCACTCAAAAAAGACATTTCTGATGCCCAACAAAGATCAAACGAAACTCCTGTGGAAATCGTCCGACTCAGTCTACCTTTGTAGGATGGCACTATTTCTAATGTCTATAACTGGTTGAAATCTGTCATCTGTTTATCTTTAAAGATCACAAGACTCCTCGTTACTCAGCCTCCATAGCACACATTTGGTAAATGTGGTTTCTAGCACCTTCGCCCATTCTCGAGCTTCTCCAACACTCAGACGGCATTTATAGACAGATCTGAGATACAGCTTTAACACCTTATATGAAGGATCCATAGGTATGCAGAAATCAAGTACTCCTTTAAAAAGTTAGCCTCTGTATTTTGTGTCTAGACTCCCTGGTGGGGAAGTACATAAAGAGTCAAGATCCTACGGAATAATGTCAACAGGAAAGGGGGAAGGGCACGGCACTCATCCGTACCTCCGCTTCCTGCAGGATCCCGCGGCCGAGGCACACCGTGTCGGGGCAAGAGATGGGAGACCCGCATCCCTCTCGGATTGCCAGCTGCAGGTACTGCTTCAAGCACTAGAAGTTAAGAAGAAAAAAGACAATTACCCATCGCATTACAGTAGCACCAAGGTTATGTAACCGCTGCTGCCTCTTCCTTCCTTCCCTGGCAGTCCTGGGGCTCTTGGACTCAGGAAACATCAGTTATCCCAAGTGTGAACAGTAAGAGCCATCACTTTGGAAAGAAGGCAAGACAGGCGGTTAATTATGCATGACCTCAATATCGAGTCTATTCAAGGCCACAAGTCAAACTCCTGTAAGCTCACACATTTTATCCCCCACAGGTTTGGCAAAGAAGAACCACTCTTTTGCACTAATGGCAAATGCCTTCTCTTTACTTTTTCTCTTTTTTAACTTCTAGGACTTCCTAATTCCGTTCTTACCTAGTAGTCCTTTGCCCCAAAGTAGAACCCTGTGACTCTCATGCAGAGAGAGCCAGACAGAATCAAAATACAGCTGATCCTTGAACAACACAGGTTTGAACTGCATGGGCCCACTGATATGTAGGGTTTTTTTTTTAATAAATACGGTCCAGTACAGCAAATGTATTTTGTCTTATGATTTTCTTAATATTTTCTGTAGCCTACTTTATTGCAAGAATACAGTATATAATACATATACAAAACGTGCTAATCAACTGTTTATCAGGAAGGCTTCTAGTCAACGGTAGGCAAGTTTTGGGAGAGTCAAAAGTTATATGTAGATCTTCAACTTCATGGGAGGGGTGTCGGGGCCCCTAACCCCTGTGTGGTTCAAGGGTCAATTGTAAGATTAAGGCACTGACTTATGTAGGAACACTCATAATAGCAAATACACCTGGGAAATATAATGTCAAAGACAATTTGGGAGAATGAGACCTTCCCAAAACTATGGGCTTTGGTGGATGCTTTGGTGAGGAGGTTTGAGTAGAACCTGGGGAAAGAAGAAACTGGATTGAAAAAAGAAATCCAGAAAGAAGAGGGATAATACCAAGAACAAATTTAGTCTTCTCACTGCCTATTGTACGTGGATCGTGGGTAGTGGATGAAGACGGGGTCAGACTGAGAAGGCAGGAGAGGGGCTGGCAGCATTAGGGAAACCTCCGAGTCCCCCCTTCTCCCTCCCAACCCAGCCCAACACACCCACAGGAGATTGAGGGCCACCGTTCCAGAAGACGGAACTCTTAGGAAATCCAGAAGTTGATCTTCTCAATTTTGCTCATAATTGGTGAGCTCTGTGTGCATGACGAAAGGTCAAGCACACATGTTGGAGGACAACACCGAAAAAATACATAAGCTAGTCGATGAATTAATGATTCTTCTAAAGTGGTGATCATTTAAAACTGAGTTCAGATTTTTCAAATTTATACACTTATGTATCAACCTGCCTCATTACAAATATTGCTATTGTACCAACCTTTTATAAAAGCTTAACTGCTGGGGCACCTGGGTGGCTCAGTCTTCTAGGCATCCGACTCTTGATTTCAGCTGAGGTCATGATCTCAGGGTTCGTGAGTTCGAGCCCCATGTTGGGCTCCATGCTGACAGTGCAAAGCCTGCTTGGGATTCTCTCTCTCCACGCACCGCCCCAGGGCCTCCGTCTTCCCTTCCCCCGCTCACAGGCGCACTATCTCTCTCTCTCTCTCTCAAAATGAGTAAACATTTAAAAAAAAAAAAAAAAGCTTAATAGGGGCACCTGGGTAGCTCAGTCAGTTAAGCGTCTGATTTTGGCTCAGGTCATGATCTCGTGGTTCATGAGTTCGAGCCCCGTGTTGGCCTCTGTGCTGACAGCTCAGAGCCTGGAGCCTGCTTCAGATTCTGTGTCTCCCTCTCTCTCTGCCCCTCCCCTACTCGTGCTCTGTCTCTCTCAAAAATAAATAAACATTAAAAAAAAAACAAAGTAAAAAAATTTTAAAAAGCTTAATATTAAATAAATTCTATGGTCAGAATACTGATGCTGTAATACTGAACCCATTCTGAACCCAATTATAAATGATCACCACTTTATAAACTATGCTAAATTCTACAATGGAATACTGAGGAATCATGAAAAATGTTTTCAAATGGTGTTTAAAGACATGGAGAGATGCTCAGTATGAATTGGAAAAGAAAAGATGATTTGGTATGAACTGGAGAATAAAGACATCTGGGAACAGGGGTCTAAGGAGTTCCTCCGGCAGTGGACTGCATATAGGTACTGTATTTTAGCTCTTACTTTCTTGTTGGAGACAACGGTGAACGATCATTTGCTCTAGGAGTTACTGCGCTAAACATGGTCTCTTGTACCAAGAAGAAGGGGAAACACAGGAGAGCCAGAGCAAGGAAATGCGGGGAAGAATTTCAGGGCACAGGCCAAACTCGAGAGGAGCAGCAAAGCTGGCTCACAGAAAGGAGGGCCACACCAAGGGACGAGTGAATCAACGATGCGAAGGCCTGTCCACCGGCTCTGCTCCTAAGGACCTCTCTGCCATCCCTGTGCCACACAGACTCCAGTGTGACCACCCTGATACCCACAGCTGCCCCTTGACATTTGAGCAGAGAGACTCTGAAAATGTACGGTCTCTAGGCTCAGGGGGGAGGTATCTGAGAAAACAGAGTGAACTGTGCCGTGAACGCCTATCAGAATATCTGGGCCCTAGCCATGGTTCCACTCCATCAGGTGACAAGAGGAAAGTTACTTAAACTGCTCCCCAGACTTGCTTCTCTTAATTGAAAAAACAACCAACAACAATACCTGTTATGGTTACCTCACAGGGCTTAAAACCCTCGTACACACAAACACAAACCTGTAATACTGTATACGGGAACCCTTTGAAAATTCTTAAATTGCAGGGTATTTGGTTTTATTTCTACCTCCACATGATCTTAGACTTTCTAGAGGAAGCTTTCTGGGGAAATGTTAATCCTTTGGCCTTCTGAGATTACCCTTTCTCCACTCCCTTCAGAAAACCAGTTAAGTCACTGTGGTACAGAAGCTCCATAAACAGAACAGCTATTTGTAACAGAACATCATATATACCTCTATTCAAGCCTCTCCTCAGAACTATTTGCATCCAGAGGCACCTGGGTGGCTCAGTTGGTTAAGCGTCCGACCTTAGCTCAGGTCATAATCTCCCAGTTCGTGGGTTCGAGCCCTGTTTTGGGCTCTGTGCTGACAGCTCAGAGCCTGGAGCCTGCTTTGGATTTTGTATCCCCCCTCTCTCTGCCCCTCCTCCATTCATGCTCTTTCTCAAAACTAAACATTAAAAAAAATTAAAAAAGAACTATTTGCATCTACTGAAAAAGCTTAGAGTTAAATACAAACTATAGACCATGTGAGCCTGTACAGGCAAAAAAAAAAAAAAAAAAATCATTTCAATGTATATTGCAAACTTGTAAAATTGAACTATAAGCTTTCCCAAGAGTTTACAACAGATTTTTTTTAAATTTTTTAAGTTTATTTATTTTGAGAGAGAGAGCAAGTGAGCAGGGGCGGGGCAGAGAGAGGGAGGGAGAGAATCCCAAGCAGGCTCCCCACTGTCAGCACACAGTCTAATGCGGGGCTTGAACCCACGAACTGTGAGAACATGACCTGAGGCAAGATCAAGAGTCAGACGCTTAACTGAGGCACCCAGGCACCCCTGCAACAGATATTCTATTTGTTAATGTCATGTTCTTGGGTACGGCAACCACGACATGTAAACCCAGTAACTTCTCAAGCTGCCATCAAGGACTCTTGTGGCCACAATATCACGTGAACCATGATTTTAGGAGAGAAGTTACAGCTGTATACACTGACTACAGGGTATAATATATATGTATATACCCTACACGCCCTTTTAATTCTGAGAAACACTGGTCTGAGACGGAGGTATGTACCATAAGCTGCCAAGTGTTGCGATGACAGAACCTGACTCCCCATCACTGTGAGCCTGCATTTCTAGTCAAAGGCAAAGAGGGACAAGACCCGGTGATTGTTTCTTATTGAATTTTCAAGTGCCTTCAGTTCGTTGGATGCCTTTCGTTACCTTTCACTAAAAATTGAACCTCAAACCCTCCCTCTCTTCCTCAAGACCTCTGGCTGAAGCATCTAGACTGTAAATGAAGGCAGAAAGAAAGAGAAAAAAGAAAACTACCACCATGGAGTCACATTAAAAAACAAAAACGACATTTCTAGGCAGACAGCCCCTCCTCTGCTATCCTGCCTGCCGCTCCCTCACGGTGTATTCTACAAACTTCTATCTCCTAGTCCTGCCTCAGTTGAGTTCTTTCACCACCTGCAACTCGGGCCTCCATTGGATGGTCACCCCACATCTGGGGGTCCTCCCGGGGAACCTCTGCCAGGACGGGGTCAGGGCTCTCCCCCGGTTCTGGGGACTTTCTCTGGTGGCTGGACTGTAGCACTCCTTGCAGAACTGACCACCTCCCGCCAAGGTTACTCCTGGGTGAGGATCTGAAGCCCCAGGGGGAACCACCCTGATGCCCAGGCCCAAAAGGGTGAGGGTTTGGTCCTCTTGCCCTTCAGAGGGATCCTTCCCTCCCTCTCCTTTCTCTCTCTGCAGCCCTTCCTAGGCCTCCCCCTAGTCCTCCTCAGACAACTGAAGGTCTCTGGCCAAGGCAGCTCCCTGGTGTGGCCTGAAGGTCTGAGAGCAAACAGGTCAGCCTGTCCCCGCCTGTGAGGGTCAAAGACCCCTTTTCTCCCCCCCGCCCCACCCGCAAGGGCTCCATTCCCAGCTGGCAAGAGCAGCTCAGCCAGGGCAAATCCACACACGCTGTGGTCTCATGGCTGACTCGGGCCCCCAAGGTTCCCTTTACCCCTCGTGGATCTGGCCACCATCTTGATCTACAGGCAAGATCCACCCCTACACGTCTGAGTGAATCCCACAGTTCCACAGACAAGTGAAGATTCACCAAAGATCCCAGCCCACACCACGAGGGTCCCCTCCCGCTGTATCCCACGGACCCGGGCACCACAAAGTTTCACCTAGCTCGCCTATCAGCACGTTAATCTAATACCATGCTCTGATCCCTAACTGCACAGAACCCTTGGTGGACGGACACATTTAGGGAGGGATAGTGTGTACATCCCCGCCCCCTTCCCGAATGAAGCAGCTAGTGAAGAGGAGACCTCCATCCAAATGCCAAAGATCTGTCATTGTCCATCTGTCTGGGGGGAACGCAGAGACTGCCTTAGGCAACAGGCTTGAGCAATGGAAACCTGGGTAAGAGAAAAGTGCCCACAGTGACCACTGAGCTGAACGCACACAGGCTCCTTAAGTGACCCCCTCAAAACAGCCAGAAGCCCTAGCTGACCAATGGGCTACTTGCAAGCGGGTACTGGTACCAAAAAAGGAAAATGCCAGATGTTCCCATACCCCCCACCTCTCTCCTTAAGCACAGCCCCCACCACCTCTGCCTCCTGGAAGACCATCTCTCCCTTGCTGTCCTGCCCACTGCTCCTTTGCTGTGTATGCAATCAACTCTCATTTACTTTTTTTTTTTAATTACATTCCATTAAGTAATAGCATTAAACAGACGCCTAAATATGCAATGTTCCTAACAGCTAATAAATTCTAAGGGAAATGTTTTAAACAGTACTTTTTGAAAATACTGATGACCCAAAAAAAGGAAACAGTTTTTTCTTTGAAATAGTCGACATTCCACTTAATGTGGTAGAACGCAGAAACATTCTCAGGCCCTGAAGCGTCATGTGTAATGATAAGGATTGTTCTGTCCCCCAAATCCTGTCCTTGCCCTGCATTCTCTCGCTCTGTGAATGGCACGTGATTCCACCCAGCCGCACCCCAGCAACGTACGGATCCTCTATGGCACCTCTTTCTCTTACCCCTGCATCCAGTAAATGCCTAGGAGATGTCCTCGTCAGGCTGTCTAACCACACCCTCACAGCTACCAGAGCTTCTGAATCCCCCTTCTCCACCTGACCTGCTGCCCCACATCCCCGGTCTTCCCCATCTCAGTAAATGCAACCAAGTACCCAGTTACTCAGCCAGAACAAAAACGAAGACGTCCCGGATTCCTCTCTTTCTCAAATGCTACAACCAAAACGTGTCCTACAGCTAAACATCTCTCACCACTCCAAGGCACAGTCACCCCTTTCCAAGACCTCTGCGATAGCTTTCCTGCTGGCCTCTGCTCCACACAGAAGCCAAGGTGCTCTTTCTACGCCTTTCTAAAACATAAATCATGTTTTATTCTCCTGCCCCAAACCCTCCAATGAGTGTGCATCTCATGTAGACGGCCTCTCCGACTCCTTACCATGGCTCACAAGGTCCTACCTGTTCTAACTCCCAGCTACTGTTCTGAGTTCATTTCTACCACATTCCTTTACTCTGGGAATAGGAATCTGCTCACTACATGTCCGACCTGCTCTTGATGTCTTCTCCCTGGGATGCCCTTCCCCCCAGATGGCTCAGTCTTGCGTCCTTCAGGACTCTGCTCAGTGGTGCCTCCTCAGATAGGCCTCACTGGCTAAAAAGGCCCACCTTTCCTTCCCATCAGGCCTTCTCACCCTGCTTGATTTTTCTTCACAGCACTTACCATTACCTGTGTATCATCTTGTTGGCTTCCTAGAAATTCAGCTCCAAGTACAGGGACACTGTCTTATTCTCTGATGGATCCAAAAAGAAAACACACGTAGAAGGTACTTACAGAACACATGAGTGCATGACTTAACACACTGCGAAGTCCTACCCATCCCTTTTCTGAAGTACTGATTAGGACTGTTCAAATCTCTCAAGCTCTTCTGCCCTGCCCCTAGGCCACTTTCCATTACCCCTTACCTGGGCTTCGGCCTTCGTTCGTCTATTAGTTTTCACATATCTGTTTTTGCCTCTCGTTAATTCTCCACACTGATGGCAAAAGGAACTTCTATAAAATCTAAATCTGAGGGGTGCTCTGGTGGCTCAGTCGGTTAAGCATCCGACTCTTGATTTCGGCTCAGGTCACGATCTCACAGTTCATGAGATCGAGTCCCAAGTCGGGGCTACACTTGGTGTGGAGCCTGCTTCAGAGTCTCTCTCTCTCTCAAAATAAACAAACTTAAAAAAATCTAAATCTGATCCATTCTGTCACCTGTTTAAAACCTTCCAAGACTGAAGACACTCTATGTCTCCTTTGTAGCACTCATTATGATTAGGACTTAAAAATTAGGTGTATATAATTACGTAGCTACGAAAATCTCACTCTCTCCACTCAGAATTGACAGTTCACTTTGTCAACGTTACAAGAAATTTCAACCTTTACATTTCTTTCATGAAAACCTTGTCTCTAGAATGATCCGGTCACCATTCACAAATAATTAGTGCAGGAGGATTTTAACACAGGCTAGTCAGATAAGGCAGTAGTTTCCTAGCAGAGGGCAGAGCTTTGAAAGGATAGAAGACAGGTATGTTTTGATAGATAAGAAAAACTGGAAACTAGTGCACACTGATGGGAAGGGCAGCTGTGATACTGTGATTTCTATAAGAAACGCAAATATATCCTTCCCATTTCCAGCACAGAGCTGCTAAAACCCTTGGAATCTCCAGAGTAGCGAGAGAGATAAAGGTGTCTTTTTGTTAATGAAGTGATTCTGGGATGCCCCTGGGTCACCTGCAGGCTGGTTGCTAATGGCACCAACCCCATGAGTAGAGGCCCGGAGCTTTTAGTCCTACCCATCGAGCTCCAGGAAGGGGAGAGAGATCGGAGGTTACATCATTGGCCATTGGTGATTGATTCAATCAGTCACACCTATGTAATGAAGCCTCCATGAAAACCCAAAAGGCTGGTTTCAGAGAGCTTACTGGTTGGTGAACACACAGAGATTTGGTAAGAGTGATGCACTTCAGGGACCATGGAAGCTTCATGCTCTTCCCCCACACCTTGCCCTGTGTGTGCCTTCCTTCTGGGTGTCCCTGAGTTCTGCCCTTTTATCATAAGCCAGTAATCTAGTAAGTAAAATGCTTCTCCGAGTTCCTCTGGCAAATCCATTGAAGCCAAGGAGGTCGTCATGGGAACCTCTGATTCATGTGCAGTCAATCAAAAGTGCAGTTAACAACCAGGGCTTGTGACTGGCACCCAAAGTTGGGAGACTTCTTTGATCCAGACTTGTTTGGATAAATGTCTATTCAGATCCTTTGCCCTTTTTTAATTGGGCGATTTGTTTTTATTATTGAGCTATAAGAATTCTTTGTATACTCTGCAGGTGTCCCGTATCAGATATGGTTTGCAAATATTTTCTCCCAAGTTGTGGCTTATCTTTTCATGTTCTTGAGGATGTCCATCATAAGGGTTTTTAACTTTGATGAAGTCCAATTTTTTTTCTTTTGTTCATATCTATCTGAGTTAATGTTTGTCCAAGGTGTGAAGAAACAGTCCAACTTGATTCTTTTGCCAATGGACATCCAGTTATCCCAGCACCATTTATTGAAAAACTATTCTTTCCTGCTTTGAATTGCCTTGGCACCTTCGATGGAAATCAATTGACAATGAACATGAGAATTTATTTCTGGAACTGTCAATTCTATTCCATGGATCAACCTGTCTATCCTTAAGGCAGTGTTACATGGTTGTGATTATCATAGTGCTACAGTTAAGTGTGACATCTGGGAAGAGGGTTCTCCAACTTTATTCTTTTACAAGATTGTTTTGGCTATTCTAGGACTCTTAATTTCCCATGTGAAATTTAGGATAAGCTTATCAGTTTCCACAAAGAAGATCTTTGGGATTTTGATAGGAATCCTACCTGCAGATCCATTCTGCTGCCATTTTAACAATACAGGCATACCTCACGTATTGTGCTTCACAGATATTACATTTTTTACAAACTGAAGGCTCATGGCAACCTTGTACTGAGCAAGCTAATCAGTGCCATTTTTCCAACACCATTTGCCCACCTGATGTCTCTGTGTCACATTTGGGTAATTCTTGCCCTATTTCAAACCTTGTCATTAGTATTATATTTGTTATGGGGATCTGTGATCGGTGATTATGACTTGCTGAAAGCTCAGAGGATGGTTAGCATTTTTTGCCATAAAGTATTTTTGTTGCTGTTGTTGCTGTTTTGCTTGTTTTGTTATGAGACAGAGAGAGTGTGTGAGTGCAAGCAGGGGAAAAGGGGGGGGGGGAGGGGAGAGGAGGGGTAGGGAGGGGAGAGAGAGGGAGAGGGAAAGAGAGAGAAAGAGACAGAGAGAATCTTGAGCAGGTTCCACACTTTCAGGGTGGAGCCCGACCACAGGGCTCAATCCCACGACCCTGGTATCATGACCTGAGCTGAAATCCAGAATCAGATGCTCCAGCAATAAAGTATTTTTAAATTAAGCAATGTGCATAGTTTTTTAGATACAATGCTACTGTTCACTTAAAAGACTACAGTATAGTGTAAACATAACTTTTATATGCTCTGAGAAATGAAAGAATTTGTTTGACTTGCTTTATTGCAATATTTGCTGTATTGTGGTGGTCTGGAACCAAACGTGCAATATCTCCCAAGTATGCCTGTATTAATAAGTCTCTTAATCATGAATATTGAGTGTCTGTCTGTTTAGTCTTCTTGAATTTCTTTCAGTGATGTTTTGTAGTCTTTGGAGTATGAATTCTGTACTTCTTTTGTTAAATTTATTCCTAAGTATTTTATTCCTTTTGAACTTATTGCCAATGATTGTCTTAATGTGCCATTACATTATCCTTTGCTAGTGTACAGAAAGACAACTAATTTTTGTGTACTGATCTTGCAGTCTTGCTAAACTGGCATCAGTGTTTTCAAACTCTCAGTGATTCCAATATGCAACCAAGTCTGAAAACCTCTAGTTCAATTCAATCCATGCTCTCAAGTCTAATCAAGGAAGATGTGTCCATTATCACTGCCTTTAAGTTCTTTTGTAATATTCAGAAATATGAGCTCCACAGGAAGGAAAGAATCTTTTTTTTTGCCTTATTTTATTTTTATTTTATTTTATTTATTTATTTAAATATGAAATTTATTGTCAAACTGGTTTCCATACAACACCCAGTGCTCATCCCAACAGGTGCCCTCCTCAATACCCATCACCCACCGAAAGAATCCTGTCTAACCAACATGTCCATAGGGAATACCTGCATTCAGCTAGTTCCAGAAGAAACAGTAAAGGAAGCCTAAGAAGGAAGTTACATGTGCAAAAGTTAAAGCTCTAATTGAGATCCTTTAAATACTAAACCCAAAATAGTGCTGTTCCTGTTTTTGGAAAAGGGTACTGAGATCCACCTTGTAAGTTTGAGAACAGTCATTCAATATGGGAGATTAAGTCTGGTCCCCAATAAAAAGTACCTCCAGTTCCCACCAAGCAAGAGTGATCAAACACTTCTATCTTTACATCAGGTGACCATGAAACACCTAAATTAAGAAACTCAGTGATGGAAATAGCCCTGAAGAGAAATGCACTGGAAATGCTGCAGACCGATCCAGGCTGCACAATGAAGTGAATCCAATCTGCTAGACTGTAAGCACCTTTTGATCAGAGCAGGGAGCAGCCATTAGCCTCGTAAAGATCTGTTTTCAGCACAAGTAATCCAATAACTCTCCGACTGACCTCTCAGAGGCTTTCCCTTCTCTCCGCCCAGGGTTGCCTTTCTTAACGGAGGGAGCCCCAGTTTTCATACTAGTTCCAAAGAAATCTGTCTGTGCCAGGTGCTCTCAAACCTTATACCCGTATACCCAGAAAAGCAACCAATGGTTCCAGGAGAAAGAAAGCAAGAAGCCTGGCCAAGTTTACATCCTTCCATTTCCTCCAAAGAAACATTAGCCCTCAGAACTGCCAGCCCTCAGCTGGCCCCGAGGTCCCAGCCAACAGGCCTAAGAAAGGCAGTGAGAATAAACACAGCCCAGATGAAACATCGGGAGATTCCACTGAACTCATTTATCGCTGTCTTCCTCCCTTCCTCCTGTGTACCTAAAGAGTCCCTACTTGAACTCTCAGGCAGCCTTTCTGACTCTCCCAGAACACACATAAGGCCTTTAGCAATACAGAAAGAAGCAAACACCAAATTAATAAAGGGTCAAAAAAACCTTGAGCCATGATATAGGGCTATGCAAGTTATCTGCATAAAATATAACCATTCAACCAATCTGCATCAACCAATATCTGCATAAAATATAACTATTCAACCAATCCAAGTAAGCCTAGTAAAGAATGTGGTCCTCACATTTTACTAGAGAATTAACAACGAGCATCCATATCCACTTATCCATACGATGGGTGGGTGGACAGATGAAGGATAAAGCAAGTAGAGTAAAAATTTAATGTTAGAATCTAAGATATGGTGGGAATATGGATATTGTTAAAATTCTGTACACCTTTGTTGTACGTTTGAAAAGTTCCATAACAAACTGTTGTACCAATTTTTTTTAAGTTTATTTATTCTTGAGAGAGAGAGGACAAAGGAGCAGACAGAGAGGGAGACAGAGAATCCCAAGCAGGTTCCCCAATGTCAGCACAGAGTCCAACAAGGGGCTCAATCTCATGAACTGTGAGATCGTGACCTGTGCCAAAATCAGGAGTCAGACACTTAACCAACTGGGCCACCCAGGCGCCCCTGTTGTACAAATTTTTACGTTAAAAAGAAAACAAATTACACCGTTCACCAAATTTTAATTTTGGTGAACATATTTTAATGTTCCTTAAAGTTAGAATCATCTGTGTTACAGTTTATATAAAACCCCAGTATCTGTATTACTATTTAAACCAGAGTTTGAATAAATTAGAATGAAATGCAATCTTAATTAAAATCAATGGCAGAAATATTATCTAAATTTTTGAAAGTTTTCAAAAATATTTACATTTGTATAAATGAGATAAGGAAGCTAACTCATTACGAGCTACATTTTCTTTCTACAGGGTATAACCTACAAAGCCAGCATGCAAAAGAGTTCACATCAATGACCAGAGGTTTGATAACAGTGATGCTTAGTTTTTTTTTAAGAGGATATCATTTCTCTGCATAGAGTACTAGTGAGAAACAATGTACTATCAGTTTAGAAGAGACATAAACCTTAAGCCAACTTCCTTGGCTACATTTACAAAAGAGAATTTATTAGATTTAAGAAATGTGAACTCCAGGGGTGCCTGGGTAGCTCAGTCGGTTGAATGTACGACTCTTGATTTCAGCTCAGGTCATGATCCCAAGATTGTGGGATAGAGCCCCACATCAGGCTCCGAGCTGAGCATGGATCCTGAAGATTCTGTCTCTGTCTCTGTCTGTCTCTCTCTCTCTCTTCCGCCCCCCCGCCCCCCGCCGCCCTTCTCTAAAATAAAATTTAAAAAGTGAACTCTGAACAAGTAGAAAAGCTTGGATTAACGGTGACTAGGTTGAATATGAGCAATCTTGTAATATTCAAAATTAATTCAGATGATGTAATTCAACCACTGCATCACATAATCAGAATATCTTTCTACTTATAACTGAAGTGGTACCAGGTTGCAACCATTTCCTCATCTCATAATTTTTCCCCAAGACTTTATTCTGCAAAAACGTGAATGTTTGACATTCCTGAAAAGCAAGTTTCTAGAAATCTGGGGATTTTGTACGTGGTGCTTACTTTTCTTCACATTAATTGCCGTAATTGGAACCAGTCTTCCTTTTCTTTCACTTAGTAAATCCACAGGCTTGCACAGCCAAGACTGCCCTTGACTGTCTTGTTAAAAATCTAACCCAGTTACGATCCTTCAACAGCCACTTTCCAAATATCCTGAGTTAGCACCATATTCTAGCAAATTAGAAGATTAGGCAAACATCATAAGTCAAAGCCATATAACCAGTTGTTTCAGAAATGTGTCAGTGGTCACAAATGAGACAGAGAGAGCAAATGTATTTGACAGTACATGATGGTCAGCAATTCATTTGTGCTTCACCATAAGAGAGCTCTGCACAGACCCCCAGGCCAGGGCATCAGAACCCCTAGAGGATGGACAGAAACACAGACCACTGGGCTCCACCCCCAGAGTTTCTGTTTTAGTAGGCTGAGGATGGGGGTCAGCTACGGAGAGAGAGAGAAAGAGAGAGAGAGACAGACAGACACACACACAGAATCCGAAGCAGGCTCCAGGCTCTGAGCTATCACCACAGAGCCTGATGCAGGACTCAAACTCAAGAACTGTGAGATCATGACCTGAGCCGAAGTCAGATGTTTAACTGACTGAGCCACCCAGGCACCCCAAGAATTTGCAATTCTAACAAGTTCACAGCTGCTGCTTTGAGGACTACCCTTTGGGAACCAATGGCCTACGACTACAGAAACGAATTTGATGGGGATGACAGTATCTGTCAAACTCCAGTGGTAGCTGTGATAGGTGTCTTAAAATTATCTCATTTACTCTTCACAGCAACTCTGGGACTAGTATTTCCCCATTCACACAAATGACTAGTAAATAGAGAGGGTTGGATTTATATATTTTATTTTTTCTTCATTTTATTTATTTTAGAAAGAGTGTGTGACAGTGAGCAGGGGAAAGGGGCAGAGAGTGAGAGAGAGGGGGAGAGAGAGAGAGAATCCCAAGCAGGCTCCACTGTCATTGAGGGGCCTGATGTGGGGCTCAATCCTGTGATGCTTAATGTGTAAATTGGAGAGTAAGAGTAAATGAGGGAAAAAAAATAGTCTCATACCTATTACATGGCAGGTACTTAAATGCCTTGTCTTTCCTCGATTTTTTTTAAAATTAATGTTGATTTACTATTAATCAACTATTGAGATTGAGAGACAGAGAGAGAGCATAAGCAGGGGAGGGACAGAGGGAGAGGGAGACACGGAATTAGAAGCAGGCTCCAGGCTCTGAGCTGTCAGCACAGAGCCCGACGCGGGGCTCAAGCCCACAAACTGTGAGATTGTGACCTGAGCTGAAGTCGGATGCTTAACCGACTAACCCACCCAAGTGCCCCTCCTTGATTTTTTTTTTAATAGATGAATAAACTGAGGATCAAAGAGACTGAATAAAAACCCTACATTCCAGTGGCTAATAACTCACCAACACTTACCAAAAGAGTCAAACCAAAAGGATCGCCCTACTGGGGATGGGAAATGATTCAAAACCATCGAGGTTTTTGGCGAACACAGAGCCATTTATCTCCATGGAAATGAGGCACCGACTGGGTCTAGCCTGATTCCAAGAGGTGCCAGGCATATCTGAAAAACGTCGCATAACCAATCCTTGCTGATACACTTAAATACCCAGAAAATGGAGGTTTAACGTTAACTGACTTTTCTAGTTAGCTTACAACCTCTTTGGGTTCAACTTGTCTAAATTTTTATAAGTTCTTTTTTCCTACATGGCAACATCTTATCAGTGCAGGTAAACGCTTCTGTGGTATAATGCATCTCCCACCAACGTGAGGACCAACGTTATAAGCATAATGCTTTCTCATTCATTCATGTCTCCAACATAGAACATACTCCTCTTGATAGGACCTATTTTTCTAACTTAACAATACTGTGAGTACCATGGTTTAAAATCAGCTGAAACTGTACTGGCACTAGATATACCGTGTATTTTTTAAAGATGGATTCACGAGATAGGATTCTTTTGCCACAATTTGCTTCCTCCTTAAAAGAGGAAGCCCTGATTCAACAGTGAGATGTGTTCTTTGCACATCTCAGATTAGGGAAGGTAAAAAATTTGAAAATACCCAGAGCGTCAAAGAAGGGGGCTTTCCTACCTATCTGGTGGGGGCTGTTGACACAACAGTTTGGGAAGGCAATGTGGCAATACATATTAGTTTAGAATACACATGCCTTTTTATTAGGTAATTCCACTCCTAGGAATTTTTCCTTAATAGGTACAGCTTGACATTTATACAAACATTTTTATTTATAACAGCAAACACTGGCCATTAGGAAGGGCCTCATTAAATAAATTTTGACACAGTCATCCCACAGGACACTATATAACACTTAAAAATGAAGGTGGGTCTATATGTCGTTACATAGAGGCATGTCCACAATAGGGGGCGCCTGGGTGGCTCAGTGGGTTAAGCGTCCAACTCTTGATTTTGGATCAGGTCATGATCTCATGGACTGTGAGATCCAGCCCCGTGTGGGGTGCTGTGCTGACAGCATAGAGCCTGCTTGGGATTCTGTCCCCCTCTCTGTCCCTCCCCTGCTCGCATGCGTGCGCTCTCTTAGAATAAATAAACTTAAAAAAAAAAAAAAGAGAGAGAGAGGGTATGGAAAAATGGGGTGAGAAGGAAGAAAAACAGAAACTGAGGTTTCACTGTATTTCTAATTACATTCTCTACCCCATCAGCGTACAAGGGATTGGTCACCAAAACCTTGGCGTTTTAGTTGAAGTCAAAGTCTGGGACCAAAAGCCCTTCTGGATGCACAGTGGAAGAGAAGTGAGAAATCAGCCATGTGCCCTCTCCTTCTGACTCGTCCCTTGGGGCCTTCATTTGCCTGTTGACTTCCTATTTCTACAAAGACATAAACAGAGGAACTAAAACCCTATACATCCCACCCTGAAATTACTGCAAACTTTGCAGAAGTCGTCACATTAACGGAGTAGCTCTCTGTTTCCGGCAAGGTCAATGTCCCTGCCCTGAGTACTTTAGGGACTTGGCAATCGGGTAAATGATTTGCTTGGGAGGGAGGGTTGAGTCGACTTTAAAATGTGAATGCACAAACCCCAAAATTTGTTACACTAGTAAACAAGGGATTACTGTATATCTACTTCATGATCTTTAAAGTAGGGATATTTTTTAATGACTGATTTGGGTCATCATTTTATGGATGAAATGCCTCGCACTGAATGAGATGGGTAAGGGGAACCTGGGTGGCTCAGTCGGTTGAGTGTCTGACTTCAGCTCAGGTCATGATCTCATGGCTCATGGGTTCGAGCCCCACATTGGGCTCTGTGCTGACAGCTCGGAGCCTGGAGCCTGCTTCGGATTCTGTGTCTTCCCCTCCCCCACTCATACTCCTTCTCTCTTCTCAAAAAATGAACATGAAAAAAAATTTTCTTTGAAAAGATAAGGTGGGTGAGTGCATGCTGCTTTACTATGACAACACTGATCATTGGTGATGCCTTTCTTCTTGGGCTTCTGTCCTCAGTGGACTTTGAATCTGGATGGAGGGATAAAATGGATCTCGGTCAGATGGCTGGAAAGTAAGGCAATGTGGAGATTTGTATGAAATCTATTCAATTCGATTTTAATAGTGAATGCCCTCAGGAAAGAGATGCTCGTTTTACACTAGGGTAGCCAATGCCACCCGGGTAAGAACCATGTTTGAGTTTTTCACCAATAAATGCCCTCAATTTAGTATTCTCATCATAATAAGTGTTTGTTGACTTGTAACTGCCCTGACCAGGCAACGAGACTGCATTAGGAATTAAAGGAAAAAGGGATGAAGATTCTGGAAAGAAAAGACATGAAGGTATGCAATACCTCATGTGAGAGGCACAGCAGAAGGTGGTCTGAATGGATGTTGTGCGACAGAACTTGTGACAGCCCCAAGGAAGATGATTCAAACAGGAGCACATGAAGGAATAACAGGAGTGGCATTTTGACAGCAACATTTTAAGAAATCTGACATTAGTATCCAAATGCATAGGAAGGAGAAACTGGGACACGAAAATAACTTTCATACTCCAGACCTCAAAACGGCAGTCTACCATAGTCAATGCAGCATGTGTGGATGAGGGGGGTGTTCTCTGAGCTCTCACCAGCCTTTTTCCTTCACCCTACCCGTTTGCTCCCTTTCAGACCATTATCCACTCTGTTCCAGAGCCACCTTCCCTACCCCACTCCCAGACAAAGCCTTTTGTGGCTCCATAATGCTCTGTAACAAGGTATACAAGACCCACCCCATCCAGTCTCTGCTCGCCTCTCCAACCTCATGCCCAAGCACCCCCATGCCTCCCACAGTACTTTCCAGGGCTTTCTGTCAGTTCAGTGCCTCAGTATGCCCCACTTTCTTGGCTCTGTGCCTTCATACATGGCTGCGTCTCCTCCCTATGGTACTCTTCCTATCCCAGCCCCACCAATACTGCCATCAAGCAACCCCTTAGTCCTCTCTTGGTCTCGGCCATACAGGAAACCCTCCCTCACCTCCCCAGGTCTAGTTTCAGTGGCTTCCCTGATGCTCCCATAGCACACCGTACTCCCCCATGCGAGCCAGACTTAATCATGGGGGATGCACACGGCACCCATGTGTCTATGCCCACAGCACCGTGGCTGGTACGTGCCAGTGTCAAATGGAAGAATAGCATCAGATCAAGATGGGAACAGACTTGGGGGAAATCGGAATAAAGGTGTAACAACAAAAGAACAAACAGATAAACTTGGGTGACTCAGTGGATGTAAGGGTAACTTCTATCATTGTGCTCCCACTTTGCCTGCTCTCTCTGGTGGTGATTTGCATGTTTGGCCAGCCTATTGCATTCCAATATGTGGTTTGAAAAATTAAACTTTGGCAAGGTATGCTTTGGGAAAAAAAAAGAGAGAGTCTCCATAACATACCAACACAGACTGCCAACATACCATCTTTTTATAACCTTCTTTGTGAAAAAGAAATCAAATCTTGTTCCAGATCCTAGTACCGCCCCCCTATCCTGATACCATATGCTTTCCTAAGAGAATATAGAAAAGCCTGAAGTACTTGTTCAACCTATGATCAAAGGCAAGAATGTTGTGCAAATGAATCTTGTTCCAAAGCCTGTGTCAACAAAAAGGGGTGGAGGGAGGGGAATGAAGTACTATTTATTAATATTCCCACAACGGATGGAGCACTGTGGGACTTTTTAATGAGTAATCTTATCCTAAACAGTAAGATAAGCCTCTTTCGAACATTACAGAGCTGGTGAATAGAATGCAAATTAGATTTCAACAGAACCAGCACTAATAGGTAGAATTTATATAGAAATAGGCTTCGGGGTGCCAGGGTGGCTCAGTCAGTTAAGCGTCCGACTTCAGCTCAGGCCACGATCTCACGGTTCATGGGTTCGAGCCCCATGTCGGGCTCTGTGCCGGCAGCTTGGAGCCTGGAGCCTGCATTGGATTCTGTGTCTCCCTCTCTCTCTGTCCCACCCAGCTCACACTCTGTCTCTGTCTCTCTCAGGAATGAATAAACATTTAAAAAAAAATTTTTTTTAAAGAAATAGGCTTCAAATGGATGTAGAAGAAAAAACAGCTTAGGGTTTAAAATTCCATAATTGAATAGTCAGTGTTATCCTGGAGGTTTTCAAGCAAAATCTTGATGATCAGACTAAAATTTTGATGATCAGACTATGTAGAGAGCTACATACACGCTAGCTACATTATGGGCACTGGTCTAAATGCTTTATCTACTGCAATCTCCTCTATAACTTTAGGTGATTTATTATTATCCCTATGTTATATAAAAGAAAATGGAGCCTTAGACTACCCAAAGACATGAGTGGCTACCACCTGCTGGTCCAAGGCCCTATTACCTCTGGTCTGGATTATTATATTTGTCTTGTAATTAGTTTCTCTGCTTTCATCCTTGCTCCTGTAGTTAATTCTCTATGCAGTAGCCAGGGTGACTGTGATGGTTAATCTTATGTGTCAACTTGACCAGGCCAAGGGGTGCCCAAATATTTGGGCAACATTACTTCTAGGTGCATCTATCAGGGTGTTTCCAGAGGAGATTCGTTTTTGAATCGGTAGACCGAGGAAAGCAGACTGCCTCCTGATGTGAGTGGGTCTCATCCAATAAGCTGAGGGCCTGAACAGAACCACAAGGCAGAGGAAGGGAGAATTCATTCCCTCTGCCTGACCACATGAGCTAAGACACTGATCTTCTGCCCTCAGGAAGGAACTTACACCAGGGGTTCTCCTCATTCTCACGCCTTCAGACTCAGACTTGAACTATACCATCAGGTCTCCTGCAGCTAGTCTCCAGCTTGTAGGCAGCAAATCATGAGACTTCACCTCCATAATTGCACAAATTTCTTATAATAAATCTCTCTCTCTCTACACACACACACACACACACACAATCTCATACTGAAGATATGTACATCTATCTCCTATTGGATTTGTTTCTCTGGGTAACCCTTATTAACATAGCAATCTATTTTTTTTAAATTTTTTTAATGTTTATTCATTAAAAAAAAATTTTTTTTTAACATTTATTTATTATTGAGAGCCAGAGAGACACAGAGCATGAGCATGGGAGGGGCAGAGAGAGGGGGAGACACAGAATCCGAAGCAGGCTCCAGGCTCTGAGCTGTCAGCACAAAGCCCAATGTGGGGCTCAAACTCATGAACCCTGAGATTATGACCTGAGCCAAAGTCAGACACTTAACCAACTGAACCACCCAGGCGCCCCACAGTGATCCATTTAAAACATGATTAAATCACATTAACTTTGTGGGTTAAAATCCTCCGAAGGCTCCTGTTCTCACATGAGACTGAGGCCATAATTACGATAGTCTGCAGGGTCCTCCAGACAGACCCCACTACCTCTCCGACTTCATCTCCTACAGTCCCCCCTGCTAGACAGACGGACACACACACACACACACACACACACACACACACACACACACACACCTCCTTGCTGTACCTGAACACCAAACACAACCCCAGTTTCAGACTGCCACACTGCTCCCCTCTGCCCAAAACTCTCTTCTGCCTAATATGTATACAGCCGGTTCCCCAGGCCCTCCATGTCTCTGCCTAGATAATACCTTGTTGGTGAGATTTCCCCGACCATCCAATGCATAGTAGGAACCCCTCTCCTGCACCACTCGCTATCCCCTTGCCCTGCTTTAACTCAGAGCATCTACCATCATACCAACAAGTACCTGCTTGTCAGTATCTGTGCCCCGCACTAAAATCTGAGCTATCTAAACAACTAGGCCTTGATCCAATTGCTCACGACCGTATCTTGACCGTCAGAACGATCCGTGGCACAATAAATATTTTTGTGTCCGTTGAATCAATGGAGCCCAAGCAACCAGATTTGAGACCCAGTCTCAGATGTGAAACCATCCTGGCATCCAGAAAGGAGCTACGACAGAGATGCTCAGCCCAAAGAGTGTGGTTTCCTTTTGCTGCTCTTCAGTCTTGCTACATCTCACCACTTGCCTTGAGTAAGTGAGTGGTGAGCACTAGGCGTGGATGAGATCATGGGTCCAGAAAGCCAACTCCTTCTTGAGTCATCCTGACTCGGTTTCTCACGCTCTTACAATTTGCTCCTGTTTCTCCGATGCTTTCTGGCCTGCAGCAGCTCCCTCCACAGTAGGAAAATAGAGTATCGAATTTGCATTTCAAATCAGTGACTTGACTAATACAAAGTCAAAGTCATTATCCTCGGAACGCTTTTAAGTTTCAGCAGTGAGAATACTGAAGTCATTTACAAATAAACGATGTCAGATGAAGTCACTGAAAACCTGGCACAGATCATTTCACTTTACCCCAAAGTAAAGTGAAGGGAAAGCCGAAGACTAACCTTGTAAACTGAAATGTTTTAGTAGCAGAAACCAACGGAATCAGAGAGGGCTTTAAGTTGGCAGAATTTACTTCTGTGCATTTAATAGTACTACAAGACGGGAAGGCAGAGAACTGGAGAATTTTAGTGCCTCAGGCCACGACTAGAGGAGGGGACAAAAAAAATGTTTGTGACATTGCTGGCGTACGATGCCTTGTTATTTCCTGCAGCTCCAGAGAATTCTCAATAGAAAATACTTAAAATGATACTAGTCTATACATATCAAGCCAACAAGTTATTCTATTACTATATTCTTATTGGGGGTAATCAGCTTTTAAATAAATGGTAGCCTGAGATACTGGGCCATCTGATCTCTTACATCCATCAGAAATGTGCACATCTGTTCACTGTTACGGGGTTTTTTGAAGGTTTTATTTATTTTGACTATTTTAATTTTAATTCCAGTATAGTTAACAGACAGTACCATATTAGCTTCAGGTGCACAATACAGTGATTCAACACTTCCATACACAACTCAGGGCTCATCACGATACGTGTGCTCTTAATTCCCGTATCACGTATTTCACCCACCCCCACCCACCTCCCTCTGGTAACCACCAGTTTGTTCTCTGTAGTCAAGAGTCTGTTTTTTTCTTTTTTTCGTTTGTTCATTTGTTGTTTCTTAAATTCTACATATATGTAAAATCATGTGGTATTTGTCTGTCTCTGACCAACGTATTTTGCTTATCATGATACTCTCTAGATCCATCCATGTTGTTGCAAATGGCAAGATTTCATTCTATTTTATAGCTGAATAATATTCCTCGTGTATATACACCACATCGTTTATCCATTCATCTATTGAGGGACACTTGAACTGCTTCCATAGCTTGGCTATTATACATAATGCTGCAATAAACATGGGGTGCACATATCCTTTCAAATTAGTGTTTTCATATTCTTTGGGGAGATACTCTCATCTATTCACTTTTAAAGTTGTGCTGGTTTTCCTCGAAGTCCTACTTCTCGCTCTTCAATCGAAGCCCCAAGCCATTAGCCAATCTTTGGACAAATCCAACAGAGAAATCTCTCTCTCTACCCTAATTGCCAGTCTGTGGGTGTCTCAGAATAGTAGTAAGGTTGAAATCACCTATAAAACCATCTTCTTATAAAAGGCTAAAGACGAAGCTGGTCTAGTTTTCACAGGATTTCCTTTCTCTAAAACATTATTGAAAAACAGAACAGCTCAGCACACAGTAGAACTTATTAGGAAAGAAAGGACTAAAACAGCCCCAACTTAAAAGAGACTCAGCACTTGACTGGAGTTCTCACTCAATGCCTCCTACCGCTCTCTGAGATGATCATCCCCTACCTCCCTCCACCCCACAGGAGAGGAAAGGAAGGTTCAGAGAAGCCGAAGATTTTGCCTAAAGTCACACATGTTGATGGGAAAGCCTGAACCTGAGCCTGGTCTTCCTACCTCCAAATCTGCACTCATGTTTAAATTTTTTTTTTTTAATTTTTAATGTTTATTTATTCTTGAACGAGAGAGGGGGGATGGGGGGAAGGGGCAGAGAGAACTGGAGACACTGAATCCAAAGCAGGCTCCAGGCTCTGAGCTGTCAGCACAGAGTCCAACACAGGGCTCAAACCCACAAACCATGAGATCACGACCTGAGCCGAAGTTGGACGCTCAACTGACTGAGCCACCAGACACCCCCAAATCTGCACTCTTAACCACCACGCTGCACTGGAAAGGGAAAATGGAGGTGGTAGTCGAAAAATGTCATTCCTTCTGAAATCCTAATGTAGTTATCAGTTAGAATCCAGGCACAAACACCCGCAGGTTCTCTGCTTCATTTGGAAGCTACCAACCCGTGCGGGTGCACATGTGTGCACGGGTACACGACACACACACACACATGCACCAGCGCACGCACGCTCTGCAAATCTTTCCAAACTGTAAATGTCTCCAAGGCCATATGTGGGCTTTTCTTAAAGGTCACTCAACAGGCCCCAAGGAAAAGAAGGGCTTGGTCTAAAAAGTTTTATATTTCCTCTCACTTTTTTAAACATTGGAAAATCCATTTGGCTCAGAGAAATGAATAGTAAAAGGAGTTCTAACTACTTAGAGCCAACAAAATGTAATGGAAAAAAGTCAAGAATATGGCTGGACGTTATTTTCTTTTTGCTCAGCACATCCTGTCTTTAATCTGAAAGGTAAATAGGCCATGCCCAACATACCGACTCTTTTCAGGTGAAATTATCTAGGTTATAAAAACAAGCAACAACTGTGTCTCCATTATGCTTTAATTCGTGGCTGACAGAAATAGCTTCCAGAATAAATCAGAGAGGCAAAAATTGCTCACAGGGGAGCAAACCCACAAATTTTCCCTCCTTTGATAATGGACTTTTGTGAATTTTTTTTCTTCCACTTGAATTATAACAGTGTGGTATCATTATCTGGTGGAGTATGCTGCAAATGCCAGAAAAGGAAATTTTGAATTTTCATGTTTGAGTTATTTAAATCCACAGGAGAGAGAAAGAGAGAGTTTTTGCATATCATCAGTAGACGAACATCCCTGGGATATTTAACCTCCAAGTACAAGAGCAAGTGATTTTGCAACACCTCTCTCCATAACCCCACAGTATCAACTTCTTGACTCCACAACGCACGTAATGGTCTGTGAGTTCAGCCATGCTAATGAGAGCTAGGCCCATCTCTGTCCTATATACTTAGCCTTCCTTGCTCCTTGCTTTATGCCACGCTTTCTTCTGTATATTACAGCTGAGCAAAGAGTCTAACAGAAACTGTCATCAGAAATGGAACACGTTAAGTTTCCTTCAACAAGAAACGAGCTATACTCATGGATTATTTGAAGCAAAGTCCATCACATTCCTTTCTCTGGATGTCATTTAAATCAAGAATTACCTACAGGGAATAATTTGAAGCAGTGTTCTCCAGAGCCGGAGTTGTGGGAAAGTTAATGGGTAGTCCCCTAAAAAGGTGGGGTGGTCAAATGGAAATGCTTCCTCAGGAGAAGTTAAACATGGTCCCCTTGCTTTTCTTTTAACCACAAGATTTCACAGAGCCTCTAGAATGCATTATGATCCTTCTGAGAAAGGAATGGAGAACATACCAGTTTCTGAGCTAATCGGACCATGGGACAGTTTAGTCAAGGACCACCTCTGTTTCACAGCACTAGAGGTCCACAGAACGCACGTGGGTTGGGGGCACCTATCGGAAGGCCCAATCTCCCTAAAGATAGGGAATGACCTGGCTCACATCCAATGGTCAGGTCAGACACCCCACATCTATCCACACTGCTCTCCCAGAGCACACGGATCTTGGGAACAGAAAGAATTTAAGCTCACAGCAACGTGGTCAGGGATACTTCTTAGGGAAAACAAGAATGTCCTTATACATTCTTAAGGACAGAATGTATAAAAAGCTTTATTAAATTACGAAAGTATACCAGTATAGTACCGCATCCAGCAGGGGGACCATTCCATTTGACCCCTCTCATAATGAGGAAGGGAGGGAGAAGGATCTTAGCAACACCATCTCAAAGACACGGTATGCGCGAGAAGTCTTTCCCAGCCAATACTTAGAAGAGGTCATGCAATCATATTTAAAGTCAGAAATTAGTAGTATATGGCTGATTCAAATGTGTCACATATTTCTCTGCAGCCTTGAAAACGCAAAACACATCTGACACCTTTACTACTAACATTGAATATCTATACTGGAGTGCAAATTAAAATGTGCAGGATTGGACACATTTTTTAATAGTTTTTTAAAAGTTCCAGCGTCGGAGGGATATAAAAACTACCAAGCCATTTGACTTTCTGGTTTGGAGTACTCCCCAACAATGAGGAAGTCTGATCATAGATGACAGAATACTCTCATTGTCCTAACTCCTACCCTCAAATTGCCAAAGGGGAACCGAGAAGCCGTTGTGTTGTTTTTAACTGGGAACTGAGATCTCGTGCACCAATCCTTGTGACAGCGTGCACTCCTTGTCATTACGAGGTACCACCTCTGCCTGTGGACCCTCTACCCAGCGCTGACAAGCACAAACTTGAATCCTGAACTATTAGGTCTCATGGCAAAACCTGAACTCCGTATCCTGCTTTTCAAACATCAGTAACCCCCAGACAAAAATTTCCCTCCTGCCTTTAACCAAACGCTGCTTCTGACTCCTTTGTTTCAAAGATTAGCAAGGGTCCAAAAATTATGTGAGAAGGTCAGAAAGAATCCTTTCAGAAGCACAGCATTCAGCAGCAAAGCAAGACCAAAGGAAACCGAAGCCGCCCCTCAACAACAAGGTCACTTCCTTAAGCAACACACACTGATAACATGAGGAAGGACCAAGCACAGACGTCACTGAGCGAGGCGTCCTCTTCACAGCCTGCTACACCTGCAACAGCCCCCACCTGCACTCCACCCTCCTGGCCCTGCTCTGCCTTTTCTCTAAGCCCTGTTGCCCAATCCTCTGTAACTCATCCAGTTATTATGTTTATTGTTTATTATGCAACTGCCTTTGATAGAATATAAGCCCCTAAAAGCGAGGACCTCTGCTGGCTTTGTTTCTCAAACTGATAAATCCCAGTGGCTGGCACAGATCCTGGGACACTCGTCATCTTTGGATCCCAGAGTTCAAAACTTAAGGAAAGGATTATAGTCACTTTCCTTTTTTATTTTATTTTTTTTTTCATTTTCTATAGGGGAGAGGGGGGGAGGGAGGAGAGGGAGAATCCTAAGCAGGCTCCAGGCTCAGCACAGAGCCTGACATGGGGCTGGATCCCACCACCCTGGGATAATGACCTGAGCCAAAATCAAGAGTCAGACGCTCAACCAACTGAGCCACCCGGCCATCCCTAGTCACTTTCCTTTTTACCCAAAAATCATTCCAAGGCTTCTCCCTACCCTAATCCTCAATCAAAAAAAGTTTTTTAATCAATATAAATGAGCTTGAGAACATGACATTTTGATGAAATTAACAAGAAAGAGCAAAATTTATTTCACCTTAAATTGTTAATCTATTTTTTTAAAAAGTATGCTTAGTAAATACACCTCTTTATAAATGACTCTACATCCTTAATGATTCCTCTGTCCTTGCTTCCCTTGATTTAAGCACTGGTCACTATACCTGAACTATTCAATTTCCTTCTCTAGTCAGGGCATGAAACCTAGATTTGTCTGGTGATTATTACACTTTTTGTCTAATAAATAATAACAGTCTGCCCAGACGAGGCCCTACCAAAGCACAGATAAAAGGTAAATATTATAACTTGGACATCAGGCCTCTGCCTTGCTGAGATGCCAGTCTGCATCCCGCGTGACTCTTAATTCATCCTTGGTTTAAGAGAGTAGTTGATTCATGGGGCACCTGTGTGGCTCAGTCGGATGAGCTTCCGACTTCGGCTCAGGTCATGATCCCATGGTGCAGGAGTTTGAGCCCTGCGTCAGGCTCTGTGCTGACAGCTCAGAGCCTGGAGCCTGCTTCAGATTCTGTGTCTCCTTCTCTCTCTGCCCCTCCCCTGTTCATGCTCTGTCTCTCTCTGTCTCAAAAATAAATAAACATTAAAAAAAAATTTTAAGAGTAGTTGATTCAAATACATACAGGAGACAGGAAGGTAATATAAACAAAGAGGGCCTACAAATACAGGCCTGGATGGAGTCGCTAGATCTTACCACTTTTTCATTTTTTCATGAAATTTCCCAATTGGGGATCCAAATAAAAATGTGTTGAGCCCAGACGTGACCCATGAGCGTCAATTTGCAACTCTTGTTTAAAGCCTCAGCTCAGAGATCACTGCCACCAGGATGCCCCCTCCCATCCCCAAGCAGGTGAGACAGTCTGCTGGTATACTACATCTAGCTACCCCTGACTTTGCCAAACTTGGACAGTTCCTTCAATGAGTCCATCTTCCCTATGGGACAACATCCAGCAGAGTGCCTGGCACATGGTAGGAGCTCAAAAGATATTTGAATAAATGAAAATCTGAATAGGACCACTGGGTTCACACTTGCAGTAGCCAACTTGAATTCAACAGTCTGTTTCCTATCTTCACACCTTAATCAACCAGCCTCCAGGGAAATGCGCCATCAAGGTCACGACCATTGACAACAAGTGTCACACTAAAAGAGGAAGGCCCACTCCTGGAGATCTACCTACATACTCTCTTTATTATGAGGAATAAGTACTATTCAGCATATTGTGAAGACAGAAAAAAAAAAAAAAAGGGAGATAAGCACAAAGTAAAAGAGTTATGTATCATGTGCTTTGTAAGAGACGAGAAAGTGCATGAAAGAAAATTCAGTTAACGGCCACCTGGTCTATCATCCAACACCGGATGAGCTCCTTACAGATGGGAGTTAACTAAGATGTGTGAAAAATATTTCTATTTTGTTTCTTACCTAGCACTTTAAGAACAGATCCTGCTTATTCAACCAGTAATTAAAGATCACATACACTTTATGCTTTGCCTAAAAAACAGTAAATATGGGATTTACCATTCCAGACACTATTTGGAAACAGACCCAAACGTGGAATTGCTCTCCAAAACAGAAGGCTGTTGTAGCAAACCCTGGTTTCTCAGAAAGCCACCGAAATCTATCCTGTGCTTTGACAGTTCTCCCCGTTGTATTTTCTCAGGCTCGTGATGAAAGCTTCAAGGAGAACTTACATCTGTGCAGAAGAGGCAGTGGCATTCCTGGAGTGTGGTCATCTTGTCCAGGGACCGTTCACACAGGCAGAGTTTGCAAGTGACGAGGGGGGACGGAGCCAGGTCTCCCGGCGTCGGATTTTCGGTGGTCATGGTGAGACAGTGGAACCTACCAGCTGAGCCCATCAGCCCATCAGCCTTCTTCAGTCTCCTCAACCCCTACAGGAAGGTCCAAAGCAGAAAATATTGCACTCATTAATACAGCTGTTGTTTAACCAACACATTTGGGCACCAACAGAGCAAACCTTCACCTTCCGGGATATCTAGGCATACATCAAAGTTCATTTCTGAGACCCATGGCCTATAGAGCGTGCCACCTTGGCAAGGTGCTCCTGGAGAAATTGAAGGTGACCTCACCATCTTGACTCATATAATGTAAATTATGGGAACGAAAAGACCACAAGGAATAAACACGCCATTTAGGAGTCGCATACTATAATCCAACAGATTAAAAAAAAAACAACAACTTGAAAATAGGATGCCCCACTCAAAAAATTACACAAAGAATTACTATGAGATCCAACAATTCTGCTTCTCAGCATACACCCAAAAGAATTGAAACCAGGATGGAAACCGATACTTGGCACACCAATGCTCATAGCACCATTATTCACAATTAGTCAAAAAGTGGAAACGCTCTAAATGCCCATCAAGAGATGAAGGGATAAACAAAATGTGATATGAACATTCAATGGAATATTATTCGCCTTTAAAAGGGAATAGGAGGATGAACCTTAAAGTCATTATGCTCAGTGAAATAAGCCAGACACGAAAGGGCAAACATCGTATGATTCCATCAATAGGAGGTATTTAGAGCCATCATATTCGGAGAGACAGAGAGTAGAAAGGTGGGGTTGGGAGAGGGGGGAAATAGAGAGTTGCCATTTAATGGGTACAAAGTTTCTGTTGGGAATGATGGCAAAGTTCTGGAAATGGAGAATGTGATAGTTACACAACACTGTGAGTGTACTTCGTGCCACCGAATTACACACTTACAACAACTGAAATGGTACACTTTACGTTCTATAGGTTTCATACCAATCAACTTTCTTCAAGGGGGGATCAGTGCTAATTGTGTCCTGTCACATATGTCCTTGCATTTACTCTTTTGCAACCATGATGATTATTTCCTTCATCTTATAGACATGCTAAGCAATCATAACTTCTTCTGAAGAGGAGTTAAATAATCTGCCTGGGTTCTCAGAGCTTGTATAGAGCAGAGCAAAATTCGAACCTCCATCTTCTGAGACCAAGCCCAGTCCTGGCCCCTTACACCAGAGACTGGATATTATGTGGAAGGATGGAACGGGGAGAGAAAGAAGTTAGAAGGGGTAGGGAGAGAGGAAAACCGAGACAAAGAGATAAAGAGACAAACAGCCCATGACTACAGCTATCGAAGGTCACCGAAAACTGTGCAGAGTAAAATCTGTCTCTAAATATGGCAAGACAATAGGATTTTCCTACACTGAAAAATAAAAATTATAACTGAAACCCTTCTACTTGTTTTTATTCAGATTATCTTTAGAAGAGGTAAATAATTGTGAAAGTAATCTTCAATAGTTTATAGCACATCAAGAAATTTCATGTTCTAATTAAAGAGAAGGAAAATCCTAAAGTTCTTACCATTTCAAGAGCGTATGGCCAATCCTAATAAATTCTGCCACAGAAATAAATGTAAATACGCTCTCCCCTACAAGAACCAGACTCTTCTCATCCCCATTTTGGAGCAAAAGAAAGGACATGTTTGGCATTTGTTATGTAGCCCCACAGTGGCTTATGTCTCAACATACAGGTACAAAAGTATGACAAGGGAGAAAAAAACAAATTGTATTGGATGGACAGAAAAAAGATCTATGAGATCTAACTGCACTTTCTTAATGTCATACCAGAAAGAATCAACAGTTATTATAAACTCTAGTAACCTGAAATATTCAAGGCTTTTTACCTACTCCCTCAGTAGTAGACTTGATTAAAAACAAATTTAAATAGGAAGCTAACCAATGATTGGCTTCCGTGATAGTATTTCTTGGGAAAGGCCGTATATGGCTTAAGATGTGGTGTTCTTATTTACCTATTAATGAGCTATCATCCAAGAGCAAATCAACCTACGTATAAAATTCAGGATTTTGAAGTTAAAGAAAAAAAATCTCTCTTTAGGGTCAATTAGTGATTTTACCTCTCTCCTCTTTCCAGGTGATGCTTAGACAACCATCACCTGTTTGTTTCTCCTAGTAACACACACATCACCAATTTCATCCAAGTGCTGTCTTCACCACATTCTGATGATCTTTGCCCACAAAAAGAGAAATCCCTAGTCAAACATCAAGAAGAAACGCAGCCAGTACACTTAGCCTGATGAGCACTGAGTAATGTATAGAACTGTTGAATGACTTCAGTGTAGCCCTGAAACTAATATAACACTGTACGTTAATTACACTGGAAATAAAATGTTAAAACTTAATAAAGTTTTTTTTTAAAGGAAGGAAGAGGAGGGTGAGAGGAGGTGGAGAAGGCCACAGCAAAGAAGAAGAAATGTAGCCAGTAAATGCTTCTGGAGGGAAGAGGGGACTGACACAGACCAGAACCTCCCCATGCCACAAATGCCAAATACAGGAAGAGCCCATTTGGAGGAAGCTGTTAGGAACAGGTTAGTCCTGCTGTTCCAACACAGCAGGAGATGTAGGAATTCTTCAGCAAAGTCAATTATTTCTTATAGTCTCAAACCACATTATTTTTTTTTAATTTTTAAAATTAAAAAAAAATTTTATCTCTACCCGCAATGTGCCAATGTGGGCTTGAACTCACAACCCCAAGGCCAAGAGTCTCATGCTCTACTGCCTGAGCCAGCCAGGTGCCCCTATAGCATTTTTTAGAAAGAGACATAGGACACTCACAAAATGAAGACATAATTGCATACTCCTTAGATTATCTCTTAGAAATGGTCTTTTGAGGGCGTCTGGGTGGCTCAGTTGGTTGAGCGTCCAAATTCGGCTCAGGTCATGATCTTGGCGCTCATGAGTTCGAGCCTTGTGTCACACTCTCTGCTGTCAGCGCAGAGCCCGCTTCAGATCCTCTGCCCCCCCGCCCCTCCCCCACTTGCACTCTCTCTCAAAAATAAATATTTTAAAAAAGTTAATAGTGAAACATGGTCTTACCACCTGCCATATCCATAAGTTTGCACTCCTTACTTTGTGAGTTACAAACCAAAGTTATAAAAATATAAAAATATCTATTACCTCCAAGTTTC
Organism: Panthera tigris; assembly: GCF_018350195.1. Taxonomy (NCBI): domain Eukaryota; kingdom Metazoa; phylum Chordata; class Mammalia; order Carnivora; family Felidae; genus Panthera; species Panthera tigris. The sequence goes on from NC_056664.1 coordinate 10,990,823, forward strand.
TTCCTGTCCACTTTATTTGTCGTTATTTGTGTGTGTGTGTGTGTGTGTGTGTGTGTGTGTGTGTGTGTGTATGTGTGTGTGTATGTGTGGTAAGAGCACTTAACAGAAGATCTCCCCTCTTAGTGGGGCGCCTGGGTGGCTCAGTCGCTTAAGCACCCGACTCTTGGTTTTGGCTCAGGTCTTCACCTTGCAGACTGTGAGTTCAAGCCCTGCATCAGACTCAGTGCTGACAGCACAGAGCCTGCTTGGGACCCTCTTTCTCTCTCCCTCTCTCTACCCTTCCCCTGCTGCACTGTCTCTGTCTCTCTCAAAATAAATAAATAAACTTAAAAAAAAAAAGGTCTACCTGCTTAGCAAAATTTTAAGCGTACAATGTAGCATTGTTAAGTACAGGCATTATGCTGTTCCTGAGGTACATATTTATCTCCTAATTCATCAAGTTGTATACATTAAATATATACAGCTTTTGGCCATCAATCATACCTCAATTAAGCGGTTTACTATATATACATGTACACAACTTTTTAAAGTATATTTTATCTGTAAAAATATTTTGATAAAAGCCTTTTCCAAAGCAGAGACCTGTTCTGTTAAAGCAACAACAAAAATTCCAAGCATTCCAAACGAGGCCGTACTTGTGACTGAGAAAGAGGAAGGAGGTCACATATTTCATCTCTGAGATGTGCACAATTCAAAATGATTCTTCAAAAAGAAGTGATTTATTTTTCTGTGGGCAATAACACCGACTCCCTGAAGTGATGGCATTCAAACATGTTTAAGGCAATGGAATTTTACAAAAACAAAATCTGGAGTAAACTGCCACCGTGTAAAGGAGCTAAGGTGGGCCAGTGCTGGTGGAAGAGGACGGGGAGAGCCAGGCCAGGTCCCCTGGACCTGTCCCTGGGCACCTGCCAGGCACCATCACAGATGCTCAAGGCTTCACCAGGCACAGTCTGAAAACCTGCTCTTCGAGTTTTCACTCTGGGCAAAATCAGTTAATAAAGGTTTTAAAAATGAATGACTCAGGGCACCTGGGTGGCTCAGTCGGTTAAGCATCCAGACTTTGGCTCAGGTCACCATCTCCTGGTTTGTGAGTTCAAGGCCTGTGTCGGGCTCTGTGCGGACAGCTCAGAACCTGGAGCCTGCTTTGGATTCTGTGTCTCCTTCTCTGTCCTCTCCCACTTGTACTCGGTCTCTCTCTCAAAAATAAATAAACATTAAAAATTTTTTTAAAATGAATGACACATGCTGAGCGCTTCATAAAAAGAATATGAATCCAGAAAATCCTTTCACCCTTGATTCATTACATACAGAGCTCTTCAAGGAACAATCAGGACAGTCCTGAAGTTCTCTCTCCTTTGAGATGTCGGGAATGGCTCCCAGGTGTCCTAGTGTCCCTTCACTTACATCTTATTCGGGTCCCCCGGTCTCCACAGCATGGAACCACCAAGAGAAGAAATTCAGCCGCCCACCCAGACCATAAGCAAACAGCATGAAGTTCAGAAGGGGTGTCCAGAGGAAGCTGACCCCCTCACACACACACGCACACACATGCTGACAGCTCCCGACCCTTTCACCGTACCATGTCTCTGCAGGTGCACTGACGGTTCACACCCGCTCCCTTCCAGGTTTTGGGGAAAGCTATCCACCCAGAGAGCCGGTAATTCATCTCACTGCCTTGCCCAACTGGTTCTGCCTCATACCTCACGTTTCACCTGAAAGAAGAAAGTGACCCGAATGGTCCACCCTCCTGCTTGTTTTAAAACGGTAACGAGGATCCCAGCTTTTACCATTATTGCAGATGTGACCCAGCCGAACCCAATGAGGAACGAATTTTGGCAGAGAGGACAAGGGGCATGTTGGGGAAGAAAAAAGAAACTGGACAGCTGCTTTTAGGTTTAAACTCGCTAAAGTTGATGGCATGGGTGGGGGTGGGGCGGCGAGGGCGGACTTCACCCAGATTCTACAAGTACCACTTGCTTAAATATAACTAACCACACAACGGGGCGCATGCTAGAAGCACAGGATGCAGAAGGACTTTTCGTATTCTGCTGGCGGCCTGGAAAAGCAATCTGCTCCAAAAATGCAGAGGCTGGAAGAGCCAACATTCAAAGTATTTTTAACTAATGTCGTCTACGCCTCTGCCTCACTACCCAGAGTCTCGGTGATCGTTCCACAGCACAAAAGGATAATGTAGTCGGAAGGGACAATGGTTCCCCGGGATACTTACCTAGCTATTTAGGAATTTTTGCACCATTCAGCAAAAACTGTAAAGTTCAGATAAATGGATGAAGCAGAATTAAAGAGACCCAGAGAGAGAGAAAATAAACAGAATGAATCGCCTGGATATCACTGACAGAAGAGAATATGAATGCGTGTAAGAAGCCAGCCGATCTGTGCTGAGGTCTTAATTCCAAACCGTGCTACGGAAGTCTAAGATCTACTCAAGAACAAGGGACAAAACAGAAGAGGAGACACAGGAACACTCTCAAAATGTTTCCATGCCCATGTAAGGCACTGAGTCATTCCTGTGAGGTAGCTGGAATAAAAGATATAAAAGCATGACTCAGAGAAAGCTTACAAAGGGAAAGGTTTTCAAGAAGGGTAGGTGGTGGGGAAGGTACGTCTGAAGTGTTGCCTTCATAATGGAGAGATTTTCTCAGGAAGCCAATATTCTAATCGAGTAGAATGAAACAGCAATCCAAAGATCCCATCTCTGCCTTGTTAGGAAGCTCTCCCAACACCAACCAAGAAGGACATGTCAGGCAACCAGATTCCACTCAACATAATCTGAAAAATTAGTACTGTGTTGACCCTGGCACTTCTGCCCAATGCAACTATGTAGCCCTAGTTCATGTTCTTAACAGAAGCTATTAACGACTCAAATGGCACAGACTGAGTCTAGTGAAGTGCTGACCATCATCAGTCACTAGCCATTTGCTGAAGTTCTACCCTAAGCATAGTCTGGAATGGAAGGTAGACCAGCTGGCTGGTAGAGTAGCAAGGGCAATGGGTATTAGTGCTTAGTGGGGTAAGGACTTAGGGCAGACCTCCTTAGTGGCCAGGGCTGTGGTTCTCCTGTTTGCATCCCTGACCCGCTCTCTGGCCATTCGGGGACTAGATGGACCAGTACAAACCCAGTGATATCAGAGAGATATCAGATATCTCTCTACCCAGAGAGAATATCTTCTATCTACTTATTTTTTAATGTTTATTTGTTTTTGAGAGACAGAGTACAAGGAGGGGAGAGGCAGAAAAAGAGACACAGAATCCGAAGCAGGCTCCAGGCTCTGAGCTGTCAGCACAGAGCCCGACGTGGGGCTCAGACCCACGAACCACAGAATTGTGACCTGAGCTGAAGTCGGACGCTTAACTGATTGAGTCCCCCAGGCACCCCTACTTAATTATTTTCTGAAAGAGTAACACCCAAGGCCAACAACAGATACCTGGCATCACATATGGGACACTTGATCATTATATGCAAAAAACAAGACAGATTAGACACTATTCTCGAGTATAAACAAATCCAAGCCATTCTTAGTTCTTAGGTGTGATGGAAGCAAATATTCACCTACTCGGGCTTTGTGAGGTAGCAGCATTGCTGTAAAAGACTGTTTACCATCGTGCCTCGTGCAATAGGAAAGCGGACTACGTCTTCTTCCCCCAGGTAATGAAAAAGTACTTCAGTCTGTAATTCCTTAGCTTTAACATATTCATCCCAACAGTTACCAAGATGTCAACAAGATTATAAATGTGTAACCCGGAGACTGTAATCTTCTAAAAATGGAACTAATGTGCAAATATACCCCTATTAACTCGTATGCAGGTGAAAAGGACAGACACTCCATTAGGAGGAATATCTTTTTTTTTTTTTTTTTTAATGTTTATTTATTTTGGGTAGGGGGGAGGGACAGCGAGCGAGCGAGCGAGACAGACAGACAGACAGAATCCCAAGCAGGCTCCGTGCTGTCAGTACAGAGCCTAACAAAGGGCTCGAACTCATGAACAGTGAGACCATAACCTGAGCCGAAATCAGCAAATATTATTAATTATTAGCATTGTTTTCTAAACAGTCTCTTTGCTATTTGAAATTGTTATGTATAAAGTCTGTTACAGCTATTACTAAGATCTAATTTTCTTCCAGCTATGTTGAGATATAATCGATATGTAACATTGTATAAGTTTAAGGTATACAGTGTAATGATGAGACACAGATGTGTGTATATACACATATATGTCTACACAAGTTTCGAAATGATTACCATAGTAAGGTTAGTTAACACACCCATCACCTCACACACTTGCAATTTTTTATGGTGAGAACAATATCTGATTTTTATGTTTTTTCCTACAAAATATTCAGGAGAAATACACGGAAAGATTTGTGGGGACAACGGCTAACAAAGCAGATGACTAACTCTAAATCCTTCAGGGCACAGGCATCTGGGACGGCAAATTCTAACATCTGCACAATGCTGATCCTTTTTCTAAAAAGTACATTCCTTTTTTTCTTGCCCTGTTTCCACATTCTCATTACCGCTACAGGGAAAGGCCCAAGAGGAGAAAATCCGTCCCTGGCTTTTCTAACAATGAAAACTTATCAGAGAAGGCAGGCGTGAATAGGAGAATAACAGCTTCATGATATTTTCAGCACTGTAATTTTACACTCTTCGTGGGAGCTCCCCACTCAACACCGCCAGAGTGCCCTGCCCACCCCGTTTTTTTAATCAGTGCTTCCCTGCCTCCCACAATTATTCATGCAGCCCTGCTGAATAATTCGTCTTCCCTCTGCCTGGCATAACAACAAAGCTCAGAAGCAGGAAGAACGCCACTTAAAGGCAGGTCAGACAATGATGTAATGAACAGATCAAGGAGACGTGTTATTTCAGAAAGCCCCATACAGAAAGAAAGAGATGGGCTGACTTCTTGGGTCGTGACATTACCAGGAAACTACAGTTGCTAAGGCACACATAGCTAAATCAAAATGTTTGCTCCAAATGGATACAAACATGTATCTGTATTACCCTCTCTTCTGAATGTCAGAAGTTTCCTATAGAAACTTTAATTAGAAACAAATTTAAAAGCAGCTTGGGAGAGGACTCCCTTCCGAAATCCCACACTAAGCAAGGTGCAGCAGGTATGTTTTCATTCGCCTTTGCCAAATCCTTTTCTCAAAAACCCAGTAATGTAGGAAACAAAGTCAACCCCACAAAGAACGGAATTCTGAATTCCACACATTAGGTGCTAGTGATGTAAAGGTGACCGAACCCAGTCTCCACTTACAAGGAGTAAACTCGTTGAGGAGGTTGTCAACAGATAATGTTCTATAATGATAACAGAGGACAATTTGTGGGTTTCTATGAAGCTTTGACCACAAGTCCAGCAAAGAGACAAATGAGAGATGATGTGTTCTTTCTTCCCCCAAAGACAAAGAACCAGTTGAATAAAAGTCTGGCCCTCAAACTCATGACTGCAGAGGAGATGGGAACCAAGGAGACACGGCTTTTAGAGTACGTTCTTGAACAGATGCTACAAAAGCCATGTGATCAGCAGTATCCCCAGCTGTGAACAAGAGAAGTATTTTGCACTTAGGTTGTTGTGTTTTCAGTTCAAGGAAAGAGGTCTCCTCGTAAACGAGACGTTTCTCATTCCGTGTTGCAAAAACGTTGGCCGCTTTTACTTTCTTTAATGTATAGCCTCCCGTGTCTTAATAACCATTGAAATGCGATGTGCTGGGTTTAGAAATATGCATCGACCCAGCAAAAGCAAATGCCAGAGTTAATAAAAATAGAACATTAGTACAGACCTCCTGCCTGTACCTAAAGGTGAAAAAGCAAATTAAAAATTAAATAATTAAATTAACTTTGGTGAGGTTATGCCTCTTCAGGTTCCTTAACACTCAGATGACATATGGGAAACATTACCAAAAAAAAAAAAACAAAAAAGTCAAGATGACAAACATCTAACATACTCGGGAAAACAACATGACTTAATAGAAGCTTCCAGAAATTAAAGCAGGCATCCCTGGAAAACAGTCCCAGCACTCAGGACTAATGACTGCAGATGCCTACTCCCCAAAGCTCAAAGTGGAAAGGAGGATTTGTGTGGCATTTTGGCTCCTTTCCCATATCCAAAATAATCAGTTGCACAAAGTAGGTTTAGTCCCAAAACTGTCTGGACTTTGTTCCTTCACCAACATCTGGGTTCAGCATGATTCCTGACCTCTACCTCAAACTGGTGATTTCAAACACGAAGAACCTCACTGAACAAGAAAGTAATGTCATAAGTCAAGGCCACGGGAAACACAGAAGCCAGAATTAGCAGAAACACCACGGAGCAATGATTCCGAGTTCCTTATAAATGCTCCTAAATACTTAACACATTAAACCTGCTTCTCAAAGTCGAAAATTTAAATTTACCTTCTCAGATTAAAAGTACTCATCTTCTTGAAGAGAAAGGTAGTTTTCAGGAAGCTAAGTGGTCTTATTATATAGATAAAACAAGCTTTTTGCCTCTTTCTTTCTAGATAAAGGATAATTTTTCTCTCTGCTGTCAAGTTTGGCTCAGAAAACCTGGTTCACAATCTGGGAGACCCAAAAACTAATTAAAAAAAAAAAAAAAAAAAAAGACGTGTCTTAAACTGACCTACTTTGAAAGCCTGGATGCCTTTAAATTGCCAATGAACTAAAGCCATTCATGAGAATGGAGCTTTTGAATGCTGAGAATGTTCTGTGGGGCTCAGTGCAAAGATATTTGGCACAGACGACTATAAATATTTGTAAAACTCTGGGTAAATGGACAGCGCTTGACCACACTCACACCTCGCTTCCAGCACAGTAGTGTAGGAGCAAGTTACCTAGGGTGATTGGTTTGGGGACTTGGGGGGTTATGTTTTCTCCTGTTTGTTTTAAATAAAAAGTTCAAGCAGCCCGATTCCGCGACTTGACATCTGTTTTACACTTACATTCTCTATATACATGTGTACCTTGTATTTGTTTACTCATCACGACAGTTTCAATTCATCAGAGGCTATTTTAGAAACAGAAGGGTTTTTCTCTTTCCTATTTCTCCAAGTGTGTGCCCACCACAAGGGAAAAAAAGAGCAGTCACAGGTGTGCAAGGGTAAAACAGGAGGGCTGTGAAAACGTGGCCTTGGATTTAATACAATTATCCCAAGGGGGCCCATGGTTCTGCTACATCTATCTTTCTTGCCCCCTCCCCCTCCTCAAGATCATTTCAGAAATAGTTACGGGGCTGCTACTTAGGAAAAGGACTAGGGTTGGGAAGAGGGGGCAGGGTCAGCAGATGGAGGGACCAACAGAGCAGTGAGATCTGAAAGGGACCAGGAGGCTCATCTCAGTGCACACTGCAGCAGCCAGATACTTTAATTAGCCAGCAACTCTGTGAAGGCTGGCTGGGTTCCTTTTTCCTCTTACCCACACCCTAAAAACTGAGTCATCTCAAAGTTCATTTATTTTGCTTCTGGGCCTAGACCCCCCCCCCTCCCGCCCCATCTGCTGTTTCATAAATGTGAGATACATTGTTCTTTAATTCAGACCTTGCAGACTTCAAACAAACATCCAGAAATGCCACCTTAGAACACTGATAGTCCTATGGGGACTCCCAGCTGACGTCTAATCAGATACCTGCAGCAGAAAGAAATAAGAAAGTGACCCACGGTAGTGAAAGCATGAAGACAGAGGACATTTTCCCAGACAGGGAAATGCATTTCTGAGAAATCTGAATGTAAGACGTGCATGCATCAGGAGAAGACTCACAGCAGGATCCCCCAAAGTCATAAGGAAAGCAAAAGGTGCCCCGAGAGGAGAAAGCTCAAGATCCCTTTGCTCCGCTGAAACAGGAATCCCTTTCATTTTAACCTAAAACTTGGGAACGGCAATACAGGATCCGAGTTTCACTCTGTCTTATCAGCAACTGCCTGACAAAATAATCACCATAACGCATGGCCAAGATCCCATCTCATTCCCATCTATGCGTGTCAACACCGTGCTGTGTGCGTTTCCAAACAACGGAAGGTCGACATCTGAGATGATGCCAACTTCTGGTCTCCCCTTAAGAAAGACACCGGGGAGGTCTGACCTAATCTTGCGTTTGCCAATCGGTACATTTCGCAGAGGCCGTTTTACTGGAAACGACACCGGTTTCTCTTCTACCTTTGCGTCTATTTTTCAAAGTTAACAGGTGTCTCGGGCGTTCGGCATGAATCCCACTCTGCGCGCTGTTAAGCAGAGGAGGCAGAAAAGAAAGCTACAGACCATGGAGTCCGGCTCTCTCCGTCCTCGCCCGCCCGCGGCGGCTCAAGCGCTCGGCGACACCTACCTGGCGGGAGGGCTCGGTTCCTCCGGGCGCCGCCGGGGCTTCTCAGCAGCCTGGCCCGCGCGCCCCGGGGAGGCGGAGCCGGCTCATTCCCTCCGCGGTCCTCCGGGCTCCGCGGTCCTCCGGGCTCCGCGGCCCCAGCTCTGCACCCCCGCGGGACGGCAGCGGGACCGCGGCCGGAGGGGGGGGGGGGGTGCAGCCGCGGGCGGGAGGGGGGAGGCGGGGAGGCGGTCCGACAGGCGCCCGCTGCCCCCCCCGCCCCCCGGCGAGCGGCCGCGACGCCCCGGGCCCCGCGGAGCGTGGAGCGCAGCTCACCAGCGGCGGCGCCGGGAGCCGCGCGTGTATTTATACAGGAAGCTCAAGCGCGGCACTTCCTACTTCCCATCTGGGTCGCCCTGGAGCTGCAGGTGATGCTCTTTTAACCCCGTGCGGGCCCGGCCCCCAGCGCGCCGCCCCCCGCCCCCCACCGCCGGCCCCTCCTGCGCCCGCTCCGCCGCCCCGGGACCTCTGCCGCTCGCCCTTCTGGGGCGGCTGCCGCCGAAATCCGGGGCAGGGAGTGTGGCTGCAGCCCTCCGCGTCCTTCATCCTGCCCGGACCGGGGCATTTCCCCTCTCGGCCTCCCAAGCTTGTTGCTTCTCTGCGCCTGTCCTGCCGGGACACCTTCGCCCTCCCTCCCGATCCCGGCTCTTTAAGTCGCCTTCTGCTGCTGCCGGGAACCCCCGACCTGCCTTCCCAGAAAACGGTTTTGTATAGACACGCTTCCCCGCGCGCGTCTTCTCAAAAAACACCTTGTACCTGATTCTGGCCTTTGGGGTCTGGTGAGGAAGTCAGAACGCAGGCAAATCGAATCAGCACAGGCTTCGTTTACCTCCTAAAATTAGAGGCACGCCTTGATGACTATAATTTTGCTTGAAGTGCTTTACGGAAAAATTATGTGGGAGCCCATTGTAACCTAACAGGTTGTATGACGTTAAAGGAAAGGTGACACAAATATCCAGAAACCATAGGGTATGCTATGGTGTGCCTTCCTCACTGCAAAACCTTGGACACTTACTGTGTGTGATGTGGAAAACATGATGATCTATCTGTTCGGTCCCTGCCAACCAGGCCGCCCCCACTCCCACCCCCAGCCCAGGTCACAATCATAGTCCCAAATCTGTCTAACGGCTGCAATTTAGAAATGTCGCTGCTCTGATTCAGGAATCTTTTTGTACTCGAGACTCAACCTCACTGTGCTTTTACAAAGGCAGTCAGGAATGTGCTTCCTAAAAGGAAGGGACCCACACGCCCTTTGTGGAAGGGATCTGAGCGTGCCAATAAAGTAGTGGCAGTGAGCTCCGTGCCAGCCAACACAAGTACACTGCTTCTCAGCCCTCTGTGTTCAAGAAAACCTCCAGGTCGAATCCAAGTGTTGAAGAACACAGCTATCTAGGTGTGTGATGGCAGGACAGGCCTGGACCAGTCCCTCAGTAGGGGAAGAAGGGAAGGCAGGCAAGGGAAATAAGACAGTAAGAGAACACAAAGTGAGGAGGGACCCAGAGTAATAGAATCAGGGAACGTTTGAGATTGAAAAGTTGTTCTGGCTACTTTCATCCAAATGCCTAATTTTCAAGGCAAGGAACCCGATGTCCAGGGAGATTTAAGTGGTTGGCTAGAACCGGATACGGGCAGAGCTGGAATGAGACCTGAATCCCTGTTAGGTGAAAAAGGTGCCTGTGAATAACCATCCCCATGTGGTCTAACCTCAGATTTAGCAGAGAAGCTCAGGTTCTAAGATAACCAACCTCCAGCCGTTTCCTTAGAGGAGTGACCACTGCCGATGGACTGGAGTCGGGGAAGAGAAACAAAGCTCCTTCTGAGAGGTTAGTTTATTCACTGGTGTCCATACAAAACTTTGACGCCTTAAACCAAAGTTCAACACAGAATCCACTTTTTAAATTATCATGCAGTTAAGTTAGAATCTTTTGTCAACTGGATAAGGCAAGAGACTGCTGTCATGAAAACATACATTAAGCGATAATCATGCTGCCTGTTGTGCCAAATGGCAAGAAGAAAGGGGAAAAAACGTAGTTAAATAACATCTGCATCGATTATTTTCACCATGCAGGTTTATAAAAATCACGTGAAAATTTTAATTCAAGTAAACATGTAGAACACTACAGTATTATGTGAACAACTTCTTCAGATCTGGAATAACATACCTAGGAATAAACGTAAGCAAGGAGGCGAAAGCCCCGTACGCTGAAACTGTAAGAGATGGACAAAAGAAACTAAAGGCACAAAGAATGGAAAGATGTTCTGTGCTCACGGACTGGAAGAATAAATACTGTTAGAATGTGCATCCTATCCAAAGCAATCTACAGATTCAGTGCAATCCTATCAAAATTCTGACGGCAATTTTCATAGAAACAGAACCTACAATCCTTAAATTTGGGTGGAACCACAAAAGACCCCCAAAGCAGTCTTAAGACAGAACAAAGCTGGGGGGCGCCCCAGGTGGGTCAGTCAGTTAAAGCTTCTGACTTCAGCTCAGGTCACGATCTCATGGTTTGTGAGTTTGAGCCCCGCGTTGGGCCTGCTTGGGATTCTACGTGTCCGTCTCTCTGTCTCTGTTCCTTCCCTGCTTGTGCTCTCTCTCTCTTTCTCAGAAATGAGTAAACATTAAATTTTTTTTTTAAATCAGTTGAGCAAATTTGAAAAAAAAAAAAAAAAGAACAAAGCTGGAGGCATCACGGTTCCTGATTTCAAGCAATATTACAAAGCTCTACTAATCAAAACTCTTTCAGATCTGCCTAATGCGTCTATAGTGTGCATTCATTGATTCTCTCGAGCATTTCTTGATCTCCTCCCAGACAAGCTGCTAGATGCTAGAAAGACAAAGGCAAATCGGTTCCTGTCCTCAAAGAGCTCTTAGTCCAGGGGAGGAGTCAGACAAGAAAAGCAATGATCAGTGTACCATGATGAGTGAAATGATAAAATGATGCTCTATGGGAGCACAGAGAAGGGCAATTCAGCTAAAGGAAAGGGTTGGTGAAAACAATCAAGAAAGGCTTCCCTGAGAAAGGGACTCAAAGCTGTGTCTTCAAGCAGCCGAGTGGGGAAGGTGGAGAGAGAAGAATGAGCCAGACGCAACAGACAGGGCAAGGAGCTAGGTGGTGCTTGTCATAAGTCAGAGCAGATGCAGTCAGAATGGAAGAACGATGGCCTCAACCCACATAGTAACAACTGGCACAGAAAGGAAGGGGACGAACAGAGAGAGATTTGGGAAAGAGAAGTGATGGGGCCTGATTGGATGTGGGGGTGAGGGGGCGAGAGGAGCCCAGGTTACAAGTGCCACCAACTGAGAGTAGGAATGGAGGAGAAGCAGTTATGTGGAAAATGATGATGCACTTTGAATCACTCAGAATCTGAGGGGCCTCTGGTACATGCTGGAAGATTTGTCTCATAGGCCATCAACAGAGAGATCTGGAATTATCATCATTTAGGTGGTGGTATGGATGAGCTCACCAAGAGCTGAGATCACCCACAAAAGGTAGCATGCTGTGGGGAAGCAAAGGCTTTGGACCCATCCAAACTCCATTGCCCACTCATTACTGTGTAACCTTAAACAAGTTTTAACATACCCCAAACTCAGTTTTCTCTCTCATCTATAAAGGAGGAATGATGATATTCATCTCCTAGGTTGTTATGAGGGTAAACAAGGGGTTTGTAAAGTAGCGAGCACAATGCCTGCTGACACCACCCAGGTCTTGGGGGCAGTGAATGTCACTTCCTGGAATTGTGCAGTACACAACCTGTTCAGCTGTACAGCATGGCCCTGTCCTGATACATCATAAGAGCTCGGTCAATGTTATTCATCTAAGGAAGGAAAATGGGAAGCAAAAAGAAAGGGATCAGAAGAGAACCCAAAGGAACACCAGGATTTAAAGGGTAGGTAAAAAAAAAAAAAAGCCCTCAAATAAGGGTGAGAAGGAACTACTTCTTTTAGACCACAAAAATAAATATCACATTTGAGAAGTAAAACCCAGCCACTACAATCTATAAAAATATTTTTTTCTGATCAGTAATGACACGATATTACAACCTGTCCACATGAGACAGCAGTCCTGTTGATATTCATAATAGAGAATCATTTCCTAGTCTGAATTACATACCTCCATAAAGAAAAAGCAAACAAAATGTTCACATTAACAGTAAGTAATCCAAACTGTGACAGGAATCTATTAGCTTGTAATATACCTGAAGTCATATAAAAGCAAAAATAAATTCAAAGCATATTCTCCCTACATATGAGGCCAAAAATATATCTAGAAATAGAATTACTAGCTTTCTCAACACGTACATGTAAGATGTTACATAATAATATATACCATACTATATGTAGTATATAATAGATACATATTATATATTATAAAATGCACTGAGGTCCTACATAAGAAGAGAATCAAATGGAATTTCTTTTCAAAAATTTCTTTAATTAATATAAAGAAAAATCGGGGCACCTGGGTGGCTCAGTCGGTTGAGCGTCAGACTTTGGCTCAGGTCATGATCTCTCAGTTGGTGAGTTCAAGCCCCACGTCAGATTCTGTGCTGACAGCTCAGAGCCTAGAGCCTGCTTCATATTCTGTCTCTGTCTCTCTCTCTCTCTGCCCCTCTCCTGCTCACACTCTGTCTCTCTCTTTCTCTCTCAAATATAAATAAACATTTAAAAATTTAAAAAAAATCAAGATTCACTTATGCAGCTGAAATTACTCTTCTGATACACCGTAGTAGGTAAATTAGTAACACATACCTTAGATGTGACACCTTAATTACATCCTGTGTTAAAACCTAAATTAGGGGCGCCTGGGTGGCTCCGTCGGTTAAGTGTCCGACTTCAGCTCAGGTCATGATCTCATGGCTCGTGGGTTCGAGCCCCATGTCAGGCTCTGTGCTGACAGCCTGGAGCCTGCTTTGGATTCTGTGTCTCCCTCTCTCTCTGACCCTCCCCCATTCATGCTCTCTCACTGTCTCAAAAGTAAATAAACATTTAAAAAAATTTTTTTTAAAAACCCTAAATTAAAGGAAAAGATTTGTTCACTTTCAAAAAGTCAGATGAAAGAACACAAGTATTGAGAAACCAGCTTCTGCAATAAAGTGCAATTCTGTCCACAGGAAAACATTTAAGGCAAAGGTCATGGTGTCCTGCTGCTGACAATTTGGCCATTTCTCCTTTCCGAACAGCTATAATTTTATTTGCATTTTTCTGGCGCATCTAATGGTGCTCATTTATACATTCAATCAACATTTACTGAAAGTATTGAGCACAGAACTAAGAGTGAGACACAATACAAAGTAAGACTTAACACTACAAAACAATATGATAGAGACTATTCCAGAGATACACCCAGGATGATGTCCAATTGCCTCAGACTTAATAACAGAAGTTTTCAAAAAGCTAAAGACATGTCATTTGGTTCTACTTCATCCATACAAGAGCATCTCAACATCTCACACAGCAGGTCAAAAGCAGCTGAGCCCCAACGAGAAAAATCTGACCAGAATAATCTCAATCCCATTGCCATTATGCCACGCAAGAACCCATCATGACTCGAGATGGAGAGCTCAACCAGACAGCAAGACTCCAAAGGATTCAGTCGTTCAAGACTCTTAACATCCCACCTACAACAACCACTAGCAAGCTGGGGTTATGGGCCAATGAGAAAATGGAATTCAGCTCTCTTGTTCATCACCTAACTGCAGAAATAATTACTGAATTAGCCCTGACTTAAGATTCTGTACTAGACGGGCGCCTGGGTGGCTCAGTCAGTTAAGCGTCTGACTCTTGATTTCAGCTCAGGTCATATCTCACAGTTCCTGGGATCAAGCTCTGCATCGGGCTCCATGCTGACAGCCCAGAGCCTGTTTGGTATTCTCTATCTCTCTTTCTCAAAATAAATAAATAAACTTTTTAAAAAAAAGATTCTCCACTAGAAAGTCTGACGAAATAGCCTTGAGGATCCTCATATTTGCAAAGATTGCATTAATCCTTCTAATACTAACATCTCTTCCAAATTCCTACATATCAGTCAATGAAAAAAAAAAATTCCAAGCAAAGTTCCCATAAGTCATCATCCCAGCCACTGTACTAGTTCATTGCCCCCTTTCCTCTTCCGACAAAATGGTGAATCATAAAGTCTCCAGTGGAACCAGAAGCCAGGTTGAACTAACACATACTATCATCTGCAATAGATCAAAGAAACCAAAATTAAGGTTGTAGAAGTCATGGCTAGATGAATGCTGGATTGGGACATGTGGGTACCTTGAGGCAGAGGGCTCCTATTCTGTATCCTGCAAGAGAAAAACATCCCCTACACTTGGGAAGCCTATTTCCTTTCCACATCTACCACCTTACACCTGAAGTTCTCCAGATCTTTCTCAGCATATCTTCAGGGGGTATAACTTCCCAGAGCCCAGGCCATAGTACCATCCTCAGGAGGAGCGGGAGGAGCGGAAGGAGTGTCTCAAGGACTCTGCTAGGTACTAACAATTGTAGCAAAAACCATAGACTCTGTGCAACAATGTTTGCATGGCCAACAGAATGGAATCTGAGAGATCCTTCTTACAAACCCATGTTCCTTAAGTGGATCCTTCCCATTCCCCTTGGACTTGCAGGGGCATCACTGATTATGAAATACACGAAGATCAGTTTAAATAAGCAATCATCACGGTCATGTGGCAGGTCTTTGCAAAATGCTTCTTACCAAGGGCCTCTCAATAATTTTTAGACTCATGTGATGCCTGACGTACGTAACTATACTGATCTCATGGAATTACTAGTTACAAGTAATTAACGATCTTGTAAGGCCAGCAGTGAAGAAAATAATTTACTGCCCAGAGTCCTCTCTGTTCAGATACATACACATTTTCTCTTTATTTCTCTAGGACCCCTAGGGAGCACTCAATGATTTCTTTGTCTATCTTCCTCAGTAGTCTGTCAGAAGTGTGCCATAGCATCTTTTCCTTCACTTTCCACTCACATCAGCCCCTCACTCACCATGTACTAAAGCTAACAGACTATGGTGTCTTATAAGTATTTTTCTCGATGCTCGTTTAATCACACTGTGTATGCGCTCTCTCCCTCTCTCTCTCTCTCTCTCTCACACACACACACCATTTATCTCAGTTCTGTGAAATGTCTATTCATATTCTTTGTCCATTTTCCTTTAGAATAGTTAATATTTTTCCTGTTTGTAGGAGCTCGGTGTAAATTACAGATTTTGCCTGAAATATATTTTACAAACACTTTTTCCAAAAACAAAGCTGATGTGTTGACTTATTTTATGTTGCTACTTCTGTAAAAATGCTTTTTGAAGAGAGCCAAAGCATAAGAGACTCTTAAAAACTGGGAACAAACTGAGGGTTGATGGGGGGTGGGAGGGAGGGGAGGGTGGGGGATGGGTAGTGAGGAGGGCACCTGTTGGGATGAGCACTGGGTGTTGTATGGAAACCAATTTGACAATAAACTTCATATATTGAAAACAAATGCTTTTTGATTGTACATATTCGGATATGCACCTCTTTTTTCTTAACTAGCTTCTGGGGTTCTCAGGGTTTTTTTTAATTAATTGAAGTACGGTTGGCACATATCAGTTTCAGGTGCACAGCACAGCGATCTGACAAGTATATGCATCACAAAACGCTCACCACAGTAAGTGCAGTTACCCTCAGTTACCATATTACAGTATAATGTTATTACAGTAGAATTGACTACGTTCATCCCTGTGACTTCTTTACTTTGCAACTGGGAGTTTGTAGCTCTTAATCCCCTTCGCCTACTTTGCCCATCCTCACCTACCGCCCTCCCCTCTGGCAACCACCCCGTTGTTCTGTGTATTTAAGAGTCTGAGTGTTTCATCTGTTCATTTGTTTTGTGTTTTAGATTTCACACCTGAGTGAAATCATATGGTATTTGTCTTTCTCTGTCTGACTCATGTCACTTAGCATTGTGCTCTCTAGATCTATCCATGTCATTGCAGATGGCAAGATTCTGTTCTTTTTTATGGCTGAGTGATATTCCATTGTGTGTATACACCACATCTGCTGTATCCATTCATCTATCAATGGACACTTAGGTTGCTTCTGTATATTGGCTATTATAAACAATGGTGCAGTAAACACAGGGGTGCATATCTTTTCAAATTAATGTTTTTATTTTCTTCAGGTGAACATCCAGAAGTGGGATTACTGGGTTGCATGATATTTCTATTTTTAATTTTTTGAGGAACCTCAATACTATTTTCCACAGTGGCTGCACCAATTTACATTCCCATCAACAGGGCACAAGGGTTCCCTTTTCACGACATCCTCGCCAACGCTTGTTACTTCTTGTCTTTTCGATACCAGCCATTCTGACCGGTGTGATGAATCTGAGATCTCATGACCTTGTCGTGGTTTTGATTTGCATTTCCCTGATGAGCGATGTTGAGAATCTGGATGTCTTCTTTGGAAAAATGTCTACTCAGGTCCTCTGCCCGTTTTTTTGGTGCTGAGTTGAAGAATTCTTTATATATTATACCTAATATTACTTAATTAATGTATTAATAAATTAAACACATTAAATTAATGTATAATGTAATAAATTAAGGTTTCCCACGTTTTAGGTTATACATGTGTGCTTTCCTAGATATCCCTGTGAGATGTTTATGGATTCATTTTTTAGATCTGTCTTTAATCCATTAAGGAATTATCTTTAAATGTTATCAGTTCTGTTATACTTTAACCAGATAGAGAACTACCTATACCAGAACAACATATTAAGTAATCCAGTATTTCTCCAAGGAATTGGACTGCAACATGCATTAAATATTAAGTATAATGTTTTCTGTATTTTGAATTATCTGTTCTGAATGATCTATCTCTGAATCTATTCTGTTCCAGTGGTCTATTTGTCATTTGCTAGGCCAATATTGTCTTGATTATAGTGACTTCATAATATCCTTTTTTTTAAATGTTTATTTACTTTTGAGAGAGAGAGAGATGGCATGAGCAGGGGAGGGGCAGAGAGAGCGGCAGACACAGAATCCGAAGCAGGCTCCAGGCTCTGAGCTGTCAGCACAGAGCTCGATGTAGGGCTCGAACTCACGGATCACAAGATCATGGCCTGAGCCAAAGTCAGATGCTTAACCAACCGACTGAGCCACCCAGGCACCCCATGACTTAATAATATTCTTATATTTCATACTCTTCCTAGTTTTCAATAGGGTATAATCAATATAAAACTTTATGATCATTTTATGCAATTTTTAAAAGACCCCTGTAGCTATCCTATTTTTGAACTGTGGGAAATTTATATATTATGTATATTTTTATGTTTTTATTATTTAAGGGAATGATTTTTCCATTTCGTATAACTCATTACTTAGAAAAAAGCTTTCAATTTCTACATTTATCTCTCATCCAGCCATCTCTCTGAGTAGCATATTAATCCTACTAGAGTGGCTGTTCTGTTTCTGATTTGGTCTCACTTTTGGGGGTGTAGACACAGTCATCTCGGCAACAAGAATATGTGTTTTTTTTCTCTCTTCCATTCCAGTACATATGTCAGCAATATAATTTGTTGTCTTGTCGCATTTCCTACAACATTAAAGATGATGTAAATAAAAATGCTGGTCATAGGCATTCAAAACTAGATCCTTATTTAATTGGTTTTAGCATCTCACAATATCAAGTTCGTTGTTAGTTTTACACAAATAATCTTTATTATGTCTAACAGTTCCCTTCTATACCTCCTTAAGAGTTACATTAGGAATATACTGAATTCTACTTAGCAGATTTCTCATCAACAGCTCATATGCTCGTACTAGTAGTTGTCTTTTAGATTTTTGATACAGTGGATTCAGTGCTGCTGGATTTTCTTAAATAGAACCATATTTGTAACCTGGAATAACACCTTCTTAATCACATCGTATTGTCTTATACTGATATCACAGGTATGCTGGCTTCACAAAGTCAGTTGGGGAGATAACATCTTTTTCTATGATCTGGAAAAGTTTAAGTTAACAGTGCAATTACCTGACTCTTAAAGACAGAATTTCTCATTCAAGCCAGGACACTGTAAGAATGAAAGAAGATGCTAATAAATAGTTGACATCATATAACTTTTAAAATATATAGTGATGGACAAAACAGTCGGTTTCATTATATCGGCGGGCTGACAGAATGGTTCCATTCAAAAAACTGTTTTCAGAAATAAAACCTTAAACAAATAAAACAGCATGCTTATGAATACAAGCATTTAAAACAATTTTTAAACTTCTTTATATTAATTTATCTTAATTTTTAAAATACGGCAAAGAGGGGCGCCTGGGTGGCTTGGTCGGTTAGGCGTCCGACTTCGGCTCAGGTCATGATCTCACGGTCCGTGAGTTCGAGCCCCGCGTCGGGCTCTGTGCTGACAGCTCAGAGCCTGGAGCCTGTTTCGGATTCTGTGTCTCCCTCTCTCTCTGCTCCTCCCCTGTTCATGCTCTGTCTCTCTCTGTCTCAAAAATAAATAACGTTAAAAAAAAATATATATGGCAAAGAAAATTAGTCTTGGTGCATATTCAAGTTCTTTAATCAGCTTGTTAGTAACACTGCATCATTGCTATTTTTATGAAAGATGTTATATTTTCATATATACAATCTTTTTTAATTTTCTTAATAAAAATTCCTGCAATCTTGTGGCACCTGGGTGGCTCAGCCAGCTGAGTGACTTCAGCTCAGGTCATGACCTCACGGTTCATGAGTTCAAGCCCTGCGTCGGACTCACTCCTGTCAGTGCAAAGCCTGCTTAGGATTCTCTGTCTTCCTCTGTCTCTGCTCCTCCCCTACTCACACTCTCTCAGTAATGAATAAACATTTATTTAAAAAAAAATTACTACAATCTTCTTTAAAGGTACATTTCATAGTTAATATATTTGAAATTATTGACCCCTTCAATTGATTCCTCTCTGTAGACCATAATATTTTTAATCGAGAAGATAACTCGTCTTCAGTGCTCAAATACCTGGTAAGCTCAGAGAAAACTCTACTACATGAAGTATATTCTTAATTTTTATTTTTATATTGAGACATACAAATATTTAAGCCACGGTATTTTAAAAGACACTGTATTTTTTGTCATACCTTTCTTTGAGAAAAACAAAAAAAAAATTCATCAGGATGAATTGTATCCACTTACGATTCTTTTTACTGTTCCATCAAAGTTAGATACCCTGAAAACACAAACTTTCTAAAATTCAATCTATTTTGAATTCTTGAGGACAACACAAGTGTATCCTATAAGAATAGTATTTGCATCAAAAGGATCTTTCCATCCACAATTCTAGATATCCCAAGTGCCACTACAAAATTTCAAAATTAAATCCTGCATCCTGTGTTTGACTTTCTTATCATTGACTTGGCTCAGTTCCTACCTTGTAAGGATAGATTCTAGTACCTTCCTGTTTGTGACCTTTTTTCCCATAATTGCAATTTGCAAAACTTCAAAACCTGAATATTTATTTTGCTTGTTTCATTAACTGGTACTTTGATTAAAAATCTCTAGGAGCACCTGAGTGGCTCACCCAGTTAAGTGTCCAGCTCTTGGTTTTGGCTCAGGTCATGATCTCACGGTTCCTGAGTTCAAGACCCACGTGGAGCTCTGAGCTAACAGCGTGGAGCCTGCTTGGAATTCTCTATGTCCCTCTTTCTCTGCCCCTCACCTGTTCTCATTCACTCTCTCTCTCTCACAAAAATAAATGAGTAAACTTAAAAAAAAATTCTAACTGGTTTCAAACAAAACACAACCCAAACGATTTCAAACAAAATACAACCCAAATTTAGAGGACTCCTCTGCAAAAAAACAAATGTCAATGCAATCAATTAGGGCTGATTTACAAAGTAGTTCTTCAAACTATTTGTAAAATCTGATCGATATTGGGCTGCAAGGACAGAAAACCCATACTCGGCTTCATCACAAAAATATTCTGGTTCAACAACTTAGCGTATGAAGAAAAATATTTGTAAAACTTGGCTATTTCTCCTATTTCCCTTGCAGTTTGTTCAAAAGAGATAACGACTTCTCTGTGCAATTATATGTGCAAATGTCTGTCCCTCAGACTTCTCATTCTAGCAATTCCATTGTGTGTACTCTGACATTGTGCCCCACTAACATGCTTATTTGTGTTCTCGCTGAAAAATAAATCATTATCGGCACTCCCAGGGGCCGAACGTGAGTATGGAGATTGACTCCAAAGAGGCACCAAGGAGCTTTTGCAGGGATGACAGTGACAGAAGCGTTCTAAAACTGAGTGGCAGGGATGGATGCACAACTGTACAAATTTACTGAAAATCTTCCAACTGTGCACTTAAAATAGGTAAAACTTCTGGTTTATAAATTTTACCTCAGTAAAGCTGTTAAAAAGATAAATTTCATTTTTTAAGGTTTATTTCTTTATTTTGAGAGAGAGAGAGAGTACAAGCAGGGGATGGACAGAGAGAGAGGGACAGAGAGAATCCCAAGCAGGCTCCGTTAGCAGCGTGGAGACTGATGTGGGACTTGATCCCACAAACCGTGAGATCCTGACCTGAGCCAAGATCAGGAGTCGGACGCTTAACCAACAGAGCTACCCAGGCGCCCCTAAATTTCATTTTTTGATGGTAAACTTTTTCAACAAATTTATAATAGAATTCACGGTAATATTAAACCTGTAAACTTCCGTGGAGTGATTTTCCTAAAAGCTTTTCTGAATTATATGAAAATAATGAAACCATTCAGGTAAAAAAATTAACTGATTTTCTTTGTGAAGCATGTGGTAACATTTACATGAAACTGGCACAGTTGGTGTGTTAAATTCTCTTCTGCTGTCAGAGCCAACAGATCAACAGTGGTGACTTCACCTTTCATGTATGTGTAAGCAACCAAAGTTGAAAATGACTGGAATTTAGAAGAGCCATGCTTCACGGAATAAAATTTAAGGACACGGTCTGAGGCTGCAGGTGTTAAATCTTGACCTTCGGGCAAAGTATTCTTAAAATAATTGCAAACTTGGGGCACCTGGGTGTCTCACTTGGTTGAGCGTCTGGCTCTCAGTTTCAGCTCGGGTCATGATCTCACAGCTCGTGGGTTCGAGCCCCGAGTAGGGCTCCATGCTGATGGTGTGGTGGGTTCTCTCTCTCTCTCTCTCTCTCTCTCTCTCTCTCTCTCTCTCTCTCTCTCTCCCCCCCCACCCCTCCCATGCTCATGCTCACTTGCTCACTCTCAAAATAAATAATTTAAAAAATAATAACTGCAAATTTTTAAAGTAGATATGGATGTTGCTTCAGTAGGTGTGTGAATTACACATTCATTCTTATCTTTCTTAAGAAACAGAAACCCAATACTCAACTTTTCTTTAAACTTTGCACTTCTTTAGCTCATTTTCTGCAACGGGGGATTCTTCCAAAGTAAATTTCCAAGTTAGTAAACAACAAAACAGAGAGTTTTCGAGTTACACTGCACAAAAATGACGAAATCACCACCCGGAGAACATTCAGACTTCCCACACTTCACGCCGACCACACCCAGGCCCAACCTGGCAGCTTTGTGCTCTTGTAGGCCACGGGGGCAGAGGGGAGGGGAGGCCACGGCGTTGCCGACCGGTAGGCCACATAGCCGGCAGGGCCAGCAGCCTGGAGGACCTTTCCCGCCAGCAGCAGGACTGGGATGAGTTAGTTGTCCTTAGCCACCAATGTAGGAGCATGTTTCATCTTGTTAGCAGGGGCTCTGCAGGCTGCTCTTTACAGAGAGATGTAAGTGAACTTGCATTTGGAGAGAACTTGGTGGGGGCGGGGGGGACATAGGGTTGTACGTAAGCATGCGTTAAGAACACTCTTCACCACACGCACTACAGAGATCATACGAAAACCCGTTCTCATGAGGTCGAGGACCACTACCCCGTCTTATTTTAGTGACTGTGAAAATAATAAAGTCCAGAACCAATGGCAGGTGGGACAGGCCGAGCAGGCACAAACTGAGACTTCTGGTGATCTAGCTGAATTTTCTACACGATCCAATTTGGGTCACTTACGTTTTACTTCCAACATTGTCCATTTCTTCTATATTTTCAAATTTGTTTCTACAGAGTTCCGCACAGTTTCCACGTGTATTTCTTATAATTCTTTCCAACTCTCCTGCCACTGTGGTTGGGTCTGTTTCCTTGTTCCTAATCTTGTATATTTTTACTTTTTCCAATTTTTTTGTCTTATTTAGCCTTTCTGCTTTTTTTCTATTCCATTAATGCCACTTTTAACTTTATCAGTACCTCTTTTTTTTTCTTTTTGAGGGAACCAGGGGTTTTGTCAGGGTTGGTTTTTTTTTTTAAAGTTTATTTGAGAGTGAGAGAGCACATGTGAGAGCAGGGAAGGGGCGGAGAAAGAGGGAGAGAGAGAGTTTCAAGCAGGCTCAGTTCCATCAGACCCTGACACAGGGCTTGAACTCATGAACTGTGAGATCGTGACCTGAGCTGAAAGCAAGTCGGTCACTTAACCAACCGAACCACCCAGGTGCCCTGTCAGTCTTTTCCTCATGAATAATAATATATATTTACTGTTTTACAGGTTTTCCTTTGAGTAAAATTTTGGGTAATATACCTTAAAAATTGAGTATACAAGTATAATTTTTATTGCTTTCTAAAGAATCACCATTTGTTAGTTTTGTTTTATTTTTGAGAGACAGAGAGAAAGAGAGTGAGAATGAGCAAGGGAGGGGCAGAGGAAAGAGGGAGAGAGAGAATCTTAAGCAGATTCCATACCCAGCATAGAGCCTGATGCAGGGTTCTCTCCAACAACCATGCGATCATGACCTGAGCAGAAATCAAAAGTTGGAGGCTCAACTGACTGAGCCACCAAGGCACCCCTGTACAATTTCTCTTTGATTTATTCTTTGATCAAAGGTTTATCTAGGAGAGTATTTCTTCGTTTCAAGTGGCATTTTTTGGGGGGGGGGGATCATATCTTTATTATTAATGTCCAATTTAATTTTATTAAGGTTTATTTTTGAGAGAGACAGAGCGTGAGCGAAGGAGGGGCAGAGAGAGAGAGGGAGACACAGAATCCGAAGCAGGCCCCAGGATCTGAGCTCTCAGCACAGAGCCCAATGCGGGGCTCGAACTCATGAACCGCGAGATCATGACCTGAGCCGAAGTCAGACGCTTAACCGACTGAGTCACCCAGGCGCCCCTATTAATTTCCAATTTAATTGGATTATAATTAGGGAATGTGATCTTAAAAGTCTCTACTTTTTGTATTTGGTATGCTTTTGATTTGTTTTTATCCAAGTGGGTTAATAAGTGTATTACTTAGTACACTTAGTACTCTAGTAACTGGAGCTTGGAAAATCGCACATCTCCAAAGAAATGCTCCCTTATATGTATCTTGGTGATGTGCCCTGGTAGCCTGCCCTGCTCACCTAAAGACTAAACCCCAGTGACAATGGTCACGTCCCAGTGTCCCACTGCAAAACCATCCTAACTTGCCAATCTGGAACCATCACACCTCTAAGTAGAAAACAAGGCAATTAGTTATCTTTAACAGCCAGATGATTGTATCACTTTGGAATTTAATCAAAACAAACCAAAGGCATGCAGTGCTCCTGGATGGTGCCCAGCAAACATCTAGTTCAAGTTTTCGTTTTCCAACCTGGGATCTCAACTCCTCCCCCGCATAAGTAGGCACTGGGAGACACCAGACAAACCCGCTGCCCGCCTACAAATCCAGGAGGAAAACATATTTGTACATGTCAAGGGTGGCTCGGCATGATTCACAGAAACCCTGAGGTGCCAAGGGGCTAGAACTATTTTTAAATGTAAGCAACTGTTAAAACAGGTAGTCCCACCAAGGCTTTGAAATGTCTGTGCTTGCATCAGATCGGCCCTGGTGATCTAAGACTCATACAATGAACACACGAAATAGAGGAAATCTTGTTTAAAATCACCAAGGAAATTCCAAGCTCTCACCAAAGAATTAGCGGATATTTCAACAAATATACACTTGGAGACAGGGTGTTGGTTTGTTTTTTTTGGTTTTTTTTTTTTTTTGTTTTACAGTTTCTCCCAAAAGTTCATAAAGTGGAAGCTTCCTGAGGACTGGCACCATTGGGGGAAGAAACATTATACTGTTGAGCGCCTACTGTGTGCCAGGCAAGCTACTTTGTACTAAGTATTTTGCGTATATTATCTTTTTGAAATTTTTTTTAATGTTTACTTTTGAGAGAGAAACAGAGACAGAGAGCGAGCATGAGTGGGGAGGGGTAGAGAGAGAGGGAGACACAGAATTCGAAGCAGGATCCAGGCTCTGAGCTGTCAGCACAGAGCCCAATGCGGGGCTCAAACTCATGAACCATGAGATCATGACCTGAGCCGAAGTCGGATGCTTAACCGACTAAGCCACCCAGGTGCCCCTATTATCTTTTGTATTTTCGCAGTAGTCGTTATAGAAAAATGTCTAAATTTAATCACATGTTTTTTTTGGTGGTAGCATATTTTTTTTTGCTTTTAATTTTATTTTTTATTTTTTTAAATTTACATCCAAATTAGTTAGCATATAGTGCAACGATGATTTCAGGAGTAGATTCCTTAGTGCCACTTACCCATTTAGCCCATCCCTCCTCCCACAACCCCTCCTGTAACCCTCAGTTTGTTCTCCATATTTATGAGTCTCTTCTGTTTTGTCCCCCTCTCTGTTTTTATATTATTTTTGTTTCCCTTCCCTTATGTTCATCTGTTTTGTCTCTTAAAGTCCTCATATGAGTGAAGTCATATGATTTTTGTCTTTCTCTAATTTCACTTAGCATAATACCCTCCAGTTCCATCCAAGTAGTTGCAAATGGCAATATTTCATTCTTTTTGATTGCCGAGTAATACTCCCTTGTATATATATACCACATCTTCTTTATCCATTCATCCATCAGTGGACATTTGGACTCTTTGCATACTTTGGCTATTGTCGATAGTGCTGCTATAAACATGGGGGTGCATGTGTCCCTTCAGAACAGCACACCTGTATCCCATGGATAAATGCCTAGTAGTGCAATTGCTGGGTTGTAGGGTAGTTCTATTTTTAGTTTTTTGTGGAACCTCCATACTGTTTTCCAGAGTGGCTGCACCAGCTTGCACTGCCATAATCACATTTTTTAAACATTTTTTCGAGTTTATTTGAGAGACAGAGAGAGAGAGACAGACAGACAGAGCACGAGCAGGGGAGGGGCAGAGAGAGGCAGAGAAAGAGAGAATCCAAAGCAGGCTTCACACTGTCAGTGCAGAGCCCAACGCAGGGCTCGAACTCACCAAGTGTGAGATAGTGACCTGAGCTGAAACTAAGATTTGGATGTCTACCGACTGAGCCACCCAGGTGCCCCTACACTTTTTTAAGTTTATTTATTTATTGGGGGTGGGGGGTAGGTGTGGAGAGAGAGAATCCTAAGCTGGCTCCGCACTGGCAGCATGGAGCCCAACATGGGGCTCCAGCTCATGAACCATGAGATCATGACCTGAGCCAAAATCAAGAGTCAGATGCTTAACCGACTGAGCCACCAGGTGCCCCTCCCTGTTTAATCACATTTTTAAATGATTAGTAGCTGATGTATCAGAAAAGCCTTGTTAAAATACTGATTCAGCTATAAAGTTTTCTTGTGATATAAACTATTTAGGGTTATATTATGACTCCAATATTTTGTCAGGTAGAATCCCCTAAAACTTTTAAGATCTGTTTGTGATTTCAGCAGACTTTCACTTCGAACACCGACCAGTATATCTACCCAATTTACTTTGAAGTCATCGTTACATAAAATTAATTAAGTAGTAACTCATCTAATCCAATGACCTTATGAGATCCAATCCCAGCTGGTATTATACCATGCATTAGTGCATCACAGAAGTAATTCTGGCCAATGACCCAAGTGATTTTTTTTATTGGGCACAAAATTCAAAGGAACGTATAACCTGCCTACCTTTTTAGATTCATCTTCTGCCCCTTTCACTTTGCATCTGTGTCCCAGCCACACAAAACTATTTTCAGGTGCTCCAAATCTCCCATTCACTAATTCCTTTGGCTCTCCATGTGCCCATTTTCCCCCACCTCTCCCACCTGATGAACAGCTCCTCCGTCCCCAAAACGTGACTCGAGGTATAACTTTTCGGGGACACACCCTCTCCATTTCCACTTGCCTCCTCCCCCATGAGGACAGCTGGCCTCCCCTGGTTTTCCATCCTTAGTACACACAATGCTCTTAACCTGAATGAAGCAACTCATTCGGCAAACTTTTATTTAGCTCCTATTGTCTACGGAGATCTTTATTAGGTACTGGGAACACAAAAATAAACAAAACATGCAGTGTAGGAAAAGTCAGACACGTATACCAGGCAGGGCAGTGCCCCAGTGTTGTGCCATCCGGATCCCGGAAGGCGGCTTTGTGAACCCCGCCCTGCAGAACCCGGAGAGCCTGGGCAGAAATGTGGGGAGCCAACAGAGAGGGGGCTGGGCAAAAGGAACTGCATGAGCGAAAAGAGAGAGATGGATGGCAGATAAGCTCTACTGATGGCAGAAAAAATTTCTCCAGCCAAGGCATTCCATTAAAAATTAAAAACATTAAAAAAAAAACTTTAAAACTACTCATTTATAAACTTTCCAAGGGATAATAAAAGCAGTTAATCATCAGAGAAAGTCACCTCTAGCTTTATTCCTGATTGTTATCACACCCAGTGCTTTCTTAAACACAATGAGGCTCATTAGTAATATGTTAAAACTTTCAGATTTTCTCCAAAGACAAAAAGGTGATCTTATGACTGCCCTGAGAAGCAGGAATGAATAAAGATAAATAGTGCAGTTGTGTGAGACAGTAATGCGGCCGACCGAGGAACAGGGTGAGGAAGGAAGACTCCTTCACCTCCCCGTGTAAAGGGGAGAGAGAACAAATCAAGACAAATGATAGAAACTTTGGTGCAAGGATCCTAGATCATTCTACTGGGATCAGCGGTCCTCCGGTCAATTTGGCTTCCTTTCCTATGACCTAATCTGCAAACATAAAGGCTGAAGTTCTCCTCGGTGATTATGTGGAAAATCACCAATCCCGAATCATATCCTCTTTGACCCACAGAAGACAAAACTTTTTAGAGTCACCCATATTATGTTGTTGTTACATAAATTCTGAAAAACAAAACAAACAAAACACTTCCGATCTTTCCAACCTTTAATTTTTACGCATCCTCGTACAGGATGTTGTGGTACCTACCTGCGGCTACAAAAATCAGAGATGGGGAAGCAGAAATCAGAGCTCAAAAGAACACGATAAACTTGAGTGGCCGCCTGTCCTTTCCATGCTCATTGTTTCCGTTCAACAGTTCAGACCGGTCAAGATGTTCTGTTGATATCACATCAACTTAGGCCTCTCATCCAAAAACATAACACATGATCCAAATGAGCAGGATGCAGACGTTGTGATCTACAACATGCCCTGATTTATACAGTGCCTGGTTCTATACTGCATTCAGAAATTCAGATGAAGGCGGAAATGACAAAGGCGTGGACAACGTACACCTTTTCTGCAGGGATTGAGTGAAAGGCATTGAGTACAATGCTCCAGGTTTAGAATAAACAAGTCTTTAAGCAAATTACTGCATGCCCATTATAAACTGGTTATAGAGGAAGGATAGTTCCGACCCCTGAAAACAGATCAGAACCTGTTACTACAGCAATGTTACCACATCGGACGCTCTCACAAACATCATCCCACGGAATACTCACAGTACCCTTTCAGTTGGCTTTATCATCCCCCTTTCATAGATGAGGAAATTGAGCACTGAAAATTGAACAGACTTCCCTGGGGTCAAACAGGCAGGTACCGGCCCCACATGGACTAGCGCCTAATAACCCGGTCAAGTGACTCTCTGCCAGTGCTCCTGCTTCCCCAAATAAAGTTACAGGTGAAATCAACCCCCCTTGTTTTCATACCAGGAACTTTTTTGTAAGGAAGACAAAAATAGAAGGTTGGTATAAAACATTTTAATTCTACTTCTTAAATATCTACTCAGGGCAAAAGGCCAGGTGTTTTGCCCGAGCAAACCAGACAATAATCCTATCTCAGTGGAAGCCCCATCTTAACCAAGAAGAAAGATACCAAACATACATTGGGAAGAGAGTCCAACAACTCTGAGTACATTAATTGTCAGCATTGGCCTCCTGCAAGGAGGAGGAGGCAGGTTTCCTGGAAAAGTGAACAGTCAAAGTGTATGACTCAAAGACTATTTCAGTACAAGATCCTATTTCAACCCTGTTGTCCATCTGTTTGCTGAGAATGTAAAGTTGTCTGGGTCCAAGTCAGAGAAGGAGATGAAATCATCTACTAAAAACACTTATGCAGGATCCCCATGAAGGCACGTTGTGATTACACAACAACCAGAGGCCGGTGCCCGCCTTCCTGTTACCTGTCAGGGCTTCCGTGCAGTCACGATGCCTCACCCCAGGGAGGTTAAGTTCAGGGATTCAGCTAAACAAATGGGGAATGCTGTAGAATTCATCATGAATTTTTTGCAGGCTACTCAAGGGGGAAAAAACTCAAGTACATGCAAGAAAGAAAAAGTTAATAAATATTTTACACACAGGCACTCACAACAATACCTATTTATCAAATGTGGCAGTCAGTCACTCTTCTCTCCCTGGTCCTCCTCCCCTGACTCCCTTATCCTTTTGAGAGGAGTCACTAAGGACATTAAACTCTCTACTCTCTACTCCTATCTTTCCTTTTGTGACATCTAGTACACCTGCATTTTTCAATACGTGGAGCCACCCTCAAGCCATCCCTTGCATGCCTCCATGGTTTCTCTCTACCTCGTTTAGAGTGAGAGGAAGTGAAGGTTCCAGAGAATATCGAATTTTAGAGAAGTTCAGGAGAACTAGTATTCAGGAAGCTAATGAAGTCAAGGCTTTAGACACAAAAGAGTCCAGACCCCAATTTTAAGAGCAAGTAAATTATGAGATAATAATTAGCATTTCAGCTATGTTGTAGACCAAATGATCATTTACGGTATGGCTAGAAATGTAAACTACCAAGTATAATATCGTTTCCATAGTAAAATGAGTTCTAAGTTCTAAACAACTGACCCACAAACAAACTTTTGGAACACTTAGCATTCATTAGTTTGGGTCACTTACCAGAAAATGTAACAATAAATTTTTCCCCTTGAGTTTCTCCTCACAGCTGCAAAAGAATATAGAAAGTATAGGTGTCTATAACTGGGTGATTCTATTTGACCTCCTTCCTTAGAAGCTCCTTCAATTGAGAAACAACCTGGACCATTTGTTCCTAAGAGCCCCAGGTGAATTTCCTCCCACTGTGCCCAATGAAAGTAACTGGACCCATTTCTAGATAGGTAGCAACTATAGGGGAAAGGGCTCTCAACATTATCATAAAGAGATAATAAGGACAACAGGTTGGGAGAGGGTTTTATTCACTTTATATTGGCAAAGAAAGTCAGTAGTTTGCTGCTACTGTAGCCCAGGGCAAAAGGTGAACTCCGATGGCAGATGATTTCTTCTGAGCAGATACTGCAATGGTACTCCTGTGTGAGTGAGGTGTGTGTGTGTGTGTGTGTGTGTGTGTGTGCGTGTGCGCATGTATGTGTGTGTGGAAAGGCAATTAAGGTATAAGGAACAAGACTGGAGGGACAATAATGACATGATGTACTTCAAAAGGGAGAAAAATTGACATGACAACACATTACCCAAGTCTGTCATAGACTTCTTTTCTCTTCAAAGAGCTATAACCTTGGGTCAAACCTGGAGTAGAGGGGCTCTTAGACTTCTCCATGTAATAATTAGAGTACCCAGAATGGGCTGTAGTCAAACCAGATGAGTGAGAAAAGACAAGAGTTAAACATTCCTACCAGTAAAGGATGTTGCCTTCAAATCCCATGGCAGCCATGTCTGGACGATGTAATTCTGCCTCCTTGGTTAAAGCTGATTGGACCCAGAATAGATGTCTGTCTGCAGCAGAGCCAATCAGATTCTCTCTGCCAGGAATTCGGAATTCAGATTTAGGAACAGCTAATCTGTGCACTTGGTTGAAGCCGTGCAACAGCCATATTCTATCATCTATATGAGCTACAGAAAAATCCAGAGAAAACACAATAAAGGAGATGCAGTAGAGGAGGTAACGTAAGAGTCAGAGAAAGAATGATGGCTTTCCACTTCTCAGTTCCAGTTCCTTCCAGAAGCCACTTGCATTCCTATCTTTGAATTCCTCAAGACACTCCTGGTCCTTAAAGCAAATTGCCCGTTTTTGTTAAAGCTAATTCAAATTTACTTCAGTTATTTAAAATCAGAAACACCTTGAGTAAACCACATTACCATAAAGTAAGTCAGTATCATGCTATGAAAAGAACATAGACTTTTGAATCTGCCAATGCAGTGTTCAGATCTTGGCTCTACTAAATACAAGCTGTCTCGTCGAGACTACATTTTCTAACCTCTTTGAGCCTTGATCTCCTCACCCACAAAATACAGATAATGATTGCCATGTGTAGTTGTAAAAATCAGAAAACACATCTAGAGGGGCACCTGGGTGGCTCAGTCGGTTAAGTGTCCAACTTCAAGCTCACGTCATGATCTCATGGTTCGTGGATTTGAGCCCCACAACAGACTCTGTGCTGACATCTCAGAGCCTGGAGCCTGCTTCAGATTCTGTCCCCCTCTCTCTCTCCCCCTCCACTGCTTGTGTTTTCTCTCTCCTTCCCTCCCTCCCCCCCCCCTCAAAAATAAATAAATAAAACATTTTTTAAAAATATCTAGAGCCTCTGGCATGTGGTAAATACAAATGAAATGATAACTCTTAGAATTCCTTGGGACAGTAGTCATGGTGGCTGTAATGGCATCACCATGGATATCTCAATAGGAAGGTTATATATAGAACTTATGAATACAGAAAAATGTTTTCCTTAAATTTTTCAGTTTACAGAATAATTCGATCCAAGTTTTTTTTTGGTTTTTTTTTTACTGGGATACTCCAGTATAGGCAAGGATAGCTTGATTTTAAAATACTTTTTAATGTATCATCTATTACAGATAACTTCTGTATTTATGGGGAAAGTCCTAAGGAAATCCCTCCAGGAACTCTTAACCACAGGATCACTTTTTTTTTTTTCTTTTTAAGTAAACTCTCCACCCAACATAGTCTGGAACTCATGACCCTGAGATCAATAGTCGCATGCTCTACCCACTGAGCCAGCCAGATGCCCCCACAGGATCATTTCTTTACCAATTCATCTTCTCCAACAGCTTACACAATAGAGAAATGGTTCTAATCCCTGTGGAAATCATAGACCCTTTTGAGAAAGGAGAAAGCTATGAGTTCTCCCTTTAGAAGATTCATGTCCATATGAAAAATGTTGCACATTTCCCAGTGTGCATGGTTTTGTGAATGTCATGCATGAATCCCTAAGAACTGAACAGTCCAATAAACCTCTTTACCTGGAATTTCTTTAAACAAGTCTGCATGTAAGGAGTCAGCATGTATCCCTAGATATACCCCCACAAACAAGAGATAACTTGTATTAAGCACCCCTTCCACAACTCCCATGCTAATACCCTTACTGAAATGCAATAGAGCAGGTCCCCACTTGTCTGGGAGGGGGACTTGGATATCCCAAGGTCATCTTTACATACTCTACCACAGCACTTACTCACCGTATTTTAAGCACTGACTTGCATGTCTCCCATCCTAAGCTGTGAATGAAGGCAGAAAATGTCTTTCATTTCTAGGATTATACTTCATATAGTAAATATTCAATACATGGAAAATAAATAAGCATATGGTATCTTATAAATACAAACTATGATTTGTGCTGATCTTTGATATGACTCAAGAAATAGAAAATTCAAGATAGTGTGGGGGCGCTTTGGTGGCTCAGTCAGGTAAGCGTCAGACTTGATACTGGCTCAGGTCGTGATCTCGTGGTCGTGGGATCCAGCCTCGAGTCAAGTTCCATACTCACTGGGCATGATGCTGCTTAAGATTCTCTCTCTTCCTCTCCCTCGGATCCTCCCCCGCTCTTGTGCTCTTTCTCTCTCTCTCAAAATAAATCAAACTTGAAACAAAATTCGAGATAGTGTGCAAGCAGTAAAAGGACTTGAATCCAGTTCAGAACATTCCCCAAAACATCATTTCTACAACCCTACTGGGGCTGAAGAAAGTTTCTGCTGGGTCGAGTCTAGAGAATTAAATTTTTGGCAGTGGAGCTCTACCCAAGGCACAATTTCTGGTCTTCTTTCTCTTCTACTCTAAGTCATTTGTAAATTATATACCATCATACACACAAACATGTGAGCACACACATGTACACAGCACAATTAAGTGTTGGATCTTCATGGAATTGTCCTGCACCCCAATCAGCCAAAATATATTCACTTGTTGTTTCTTATATCTGTTAAGAGTAATGTAGCGGTAGCAATAAGAAGGAGAATTAGAATAGGGGCACGTGAGTGCCTCAGTCGACTAAGCATCTGACTCATGCTTTTGGCTCAGATCATGCTCTCACGGTTAGTGAGTTCGAGCCACACATGAGGCACTGTGCTAACAGTGTGGAGCCTGCCTGGGATTCATTCTCTCTCTCTCTCTCTCTCTCTCTCTCTCTCTCTCTCTCTCTCTCTCTCTCCCTCCCTCCCTCCCTCCCTCCCTCTCTCTCTGTCTCTCCCTCTCCCTCTCCCTCTCCCCCCCTTGTAAAATAAATGAATAAGCTTTTTAAGAAAGAAGAATTAGAATACAGACATCTCAAGGCACTGCCCTCAATAAGATCTTGGATGAAAACCAAAAATAAACTAGAAACAAGTTAAAGATAGGTAATAGAAAACGTCAGCTTTATCTCTATATTATTATTGCCTTGAGTTGTAGATCATCTAGATACCACCTTCTTACTCAAACATAGCCTTTTATTCATTCATTCAACAAATACTGAGCAAATCCTTGTGTGGCGGGCACAGTGCTAGACCTAGGGATACAAAGGTAAACAAGAAAGCCAGAGAGCTTCACTTCACAAAGAGAGAACTGTCTTTCCTTTCTAGCAGAAAAGATCATTTCTTAAAAGTGATAATAATAAAACATTTGAGTGCCATGCTAAGAGATGCACAGATACTACAGAAGCACTTGGCTGGAGCCCAAATTTAGTCTAATTTGGAGCAATGGTTTCCAAGTGTGTTTCTCATAAAGGCAGCATCAGAGCTACCTGGTGGTTTTAACAAGACCTCTAGGTAATTCTGATTCACACCCTATCCCAGCACAGGTAAAGCGGATCATTGATAGTTTAACATGTCCCCAGGTGATTCTATTGTGGAGCCACAGTTGAGATACTGGTCCATGGGGGTGAGGAGAGACCTCCCTATGGAAATGACCTTTAAACTGGGACCTAGATATAAATAAGAGCCAGGAAATAAATACTAAAGTAAGTAGAGTTATACAATGAAAAAAGTGTTTCAAGGTAGAGAAAACTGCATATTTAAAGGGCAGAGGGCAAAAAAAAACCCTGATGCATTTGAAGAATGTATAGAATTATTCAATGGGGCTGGATTATAGAGAAGTTAAGGAAGAGTGCTTTGAGATTAGACCAGATGATTGAGAAGGAATTTGCAGGCTTAAACGTTGAACTAAAAACCCATGGGAAGCCTTTGTAAACAGCTTCACTTCACCAGATCTTTACTTTTTAAATAGCACCCCGACTGCAATGTAGAAATTGGTTGAACAGAAGCGAAATTTAATATAGGTGCTTCTAGGTAAGAATCTGTTTCAGTAGTCCAGGTGAGAAATGAGACTGGTGGTAGCAATGGGGTTGGAGAAAAGTAAACAGCTTCGCCATTATTAAGAAATACGATTGACTGGGGTGCTTGGGTGGCTCAGTTGGTTAAGCATCTGACTTTGGCTCAGTTCATGATCTCATGGTTCATGAGTCCGAGCCCTGCATTAGGCTTTGTGCTGACAGTTCGGAGCCTGGAGCCTACTTCAGATTCTTTGTCTCCCTCTCTCTCTGCTCCTCCCCTGCTCGCTCTCTCTCTCTCTCTCTCCCTCTCAAAAATAAACATTTAAAAAAAATAGAATTGACAGAACTAGGGGATTAATAGAACTGAAAGTTCTGAACTCAGTACTTGAACTTGTTGTTTCTTATATCTGTTAAGAGTAATGAAAGTTCAAGTACTCAGTGCTGACCTCCATGTTTCTGATAAGAGCAATTGGGTGGATAAAGCCAAGTTCATATTTAAGCACAATGAATTCAAGGTAGGATATACAAGTGAAAACAACTAGTAGGCTCTTGACAAGAGGTGTATGAAAATACCAATTTAGGAGTGTCTGCTTATTTATTGAAGCCATGGATGGTAACGGTATAATCTACAGAGTAATTCAAGTCTGAGGTGAAAAGGACTTAGAACCTAACCCCTTGGGGGCACTAGTGAATAAAGGAAAAAGAGATAACAAAGAAAAAAAAATAGTGAAAGATAAAAAAAGAAATAGCCAGAGAGGTAGGAGGAAAACCAAGGAACCAAGCAAATGTAGTACCTGAAAGCCACAGTAAGAGAAAGTCCTGAGAAACCAAGAGAAGACTACAGAATCAAATGCTGGTAAAAGCTGAAGCAAGGAAAAGACCAGATGGTTCCACTGGATCAGTAACATTAAAAGTCAATATTGACTTCAATAAGACAAGTTTCAGAAAGTGGAAGGAATGAATGCTGCTTGGAATCGGCTGGAAAGCAAGCAAGAGGTTAGGAAATGGAGGTAGCAAGGAGGCAGCATGGTCAAGTTATCTGATTATAAAGATGAGATAAATTGGTACCCAGAGAGGCATGTGGAATTCGTCAAATACTTTTTTAAATGCATGTTCAAGAGCAAATGTGAAAGAGAAGATCCTGAAGAGTGTAGGATAAGTTACAGAAAAAGGCCACTGAGGAGATAGGAAGGGACTGGACACGAGTCCAAGAGTAGAACTAGCCTTAGGTAAGAAGGGGCACCTGTTCCTTAAACTCTGACCACCAGGTGAGATTCTGCAGTGGGGCATGCACATCTGTCCTCACTTTGATTCCAGGTGCTCATCAGGAAAGCGATTACAAACCCTGGAGTATTAGCAAATACTATTGGTTACAATTATGATGGGAGTTGCTGAGAACAGGTCTAATTTAGAACTCAGAGAAATGTCAGAGCCGGTACCCGGGTCAGACCAGCCAGATAGTGATCGACTTGGCCCAAGTTTGCCCAGGACTTTCTCTGTTTTAGTACCGAAATTCCTGTGTCCCGGAAAACTTCCCAGTCCCAGCAAACTGGAACAATCGATCAAACTAGACCTGTTTGAATGTTAGCAATATGTTACTTCTCCATAATAAGTCAATAAGCCTCTCAAACAATAAATTATCAAACTTACCTATTTATATTTTTAACCCAAATTACATCTGAGTTTGCTGCTTACAGGGTAAAGAATACGTACTCCTTTTTATTCCCTTTGTAGACCCTGTAAGAGGCAATGCTAATGACATAATTCCTTTGGTCTATTTCTGATCTCGTTCTGTAAGAATGTGCAATGCCCTGGAGTACAAGTCCAGCTTATGGATCTGCTGGGATTTTTTGCCCTTTTAAGAAAACTAAGTGATGATTCAATGCAAAGTAAAAAAAATAAAAATTGATCCACAGCAGAAAGAAAGTATTTTATTCAGCCCTTAATAATTCAAATGTTTGCTCGTTTTGCTAACTGGATAGACTCTGGAGGAATAAATTACATTAGATACATAAATACGCAAATATGAGGATGATTCAGCATTTTTATTACAGTACACAATATAATCTTGAAGGAGCCATAAAGTTAGGCTACTAATAAACCTAATGATTGCTGGGTGATGGGATAAGATACCAGAGCATTTTAAATAAGAGAGCAGAGGGGCGCCTGGGTGGCTCAGTCGGTGAAGCGTCCGACTTTGGCTCAGGTCATGATCTCACGGTCCATGAGTTCGAGCCCCGCGTCGGGCTCTGGGCTGACAGCTCAGAGCCTGGAGCCTGTTTCAGATTCTGTGTCTCCCTCTCTCTCTGGCCCTCCCCCGTTCATGCTCTGTCTCTCTCTGTCTCAAAAATAAATAAACATTAAATAAATAAATAAATAAATAAATAAGAGAGCAGAACT
Source organism: Panthera tigris (assembly GCF_018350195.1). Lineage (NCBI taxonomy): Eukaryota > Metazoa > Chordata > Mammalia > Carnivora > Felidae > Panthera > Panthera tigris. The sequence continues at coordinate 11,027,338 of NC_056664.1, forward strand.
ACATTAGGATAATCCAGCCTAAAAATAATTAGCTAAAATTAGGACGCTTTTACAATTATAAATTGCTAAATTCATACATTTAAAATAAACTGCTAAATGACAATTCACCACAAAATAAGTCTGAAGAGGAGAGACTATTATGTACAAAACGTAGTGCTTTTTGGAAGTACTAATGTAGTGAGATTTCTAAAGTAATATATTTCCATTTTTCCAGCTTTATTAAGTATATGACATATAATATTGTATAAGTTTAAGGTGCATAATGTGTTGATTTGATACACTTACATATTTCTAAATGATTACCATGTAGCTTCTGCTAACATCTCCTCTAATTTACATAACCATTCCTTTTTTTATGGCAAGAGCATTAAAGATCTACTCTCTTAACAACTTTCAAGTATATAATACAATATTATTAACTATAATCACCATACTGTATATCAGATCCCCCAAACACATTCATTATGTGTGTGTGTGTATGTGTGTGTGTGTGTGCGCGCGCGCACGCGTGCACCTCACATCTCTATTCATTTATCCATGAATAGGCCGTGAGGTTGTTTCCGTAGCTTGGCTATTGTCAATGAGGCTACATGGCAATGCAAATATCTCTTTGATATACTGTTTTCATTCTTTTCAATAGGCACCCAAGAGTGGGATTGTGGAATTATACGGTAGTTCTATTTTTAATTTTTTGAGGAAACTCCATACTGTTTCCATAGTGCCTGCACCAATTTATATTCCCACCAACAGGGCACGAGGGTTGCCTTTTCTCCACATCCTCACCAACACTTGTTATTTATCTGTGTGAGCTCAGCCCTTCTAACTAGTGTGAGGTGACATTCCTTGTGGTTCTGATTTGCTTTTCCCTGACAATGAGTGACGTTGAGCGCCTTTTCATGTATCTGTTGCCCATTTGTACGTCTTCTTTGGAGAAATGTCTATTCAGTTCCTCTGCCCATTTTTTAATCAGACTGTTTTTAGGGTTGTGGGTTTTTTTGTTTTTTGTTTTTTGTTTTTTTTTTTTTTTGGTTTTTGTATGAGCTCTTATCAGATGCCTCGTTTGCAAATATTTTCTCCCATAGGTTGCCTTTTTTTTTTTTTTTTTTTTTTTTTTTTTTTTGCCATGAAGAAGCAGCTTCCCAGTTTGGTACAGCTCCACTTACTAATTTTTGTTTTTGTTGCTTGTGCTTCTGGTATCATATCCAGAAAGTCATTGCCATGACCAGTGACAACTTTTCTCCTATGTTTTCTTCTAGGACTTTGCGGGTTTTAGGTCTTGGGTTTAAATCTTTAATCTATTTCAAGCATGTAAGACAGGGGTCCAATTTCATTCCTCTGCACATGGATATCCTGTTTTCCCAAGTCCCTTATTGAAAACCCTATTATTTTCCAATTGAGTATTATTGACTCCCTTGTCAAATGTTGACTGTACATGTGAAGGTTTATCTCTGGGCTATTCTCTTCCACTGATCGATGTGTCTGTTTTTATAAAGCCCAGACCACATGGTTTGTAGTAAAGGTGTGAAGCAAGGGGGTGTGATGCCACTGGTCTTGTTCCGCTTTCTCAGGATTGCTTTGGCTATTCAGGTCTTTTGCAGTTTCATACAAATTTCAGGATTTTTTTTTTAATTTCAGTGAAAAATGTCATTGGAATTTTGACAGGGATTTGAGTTGAATCTATAGATGGCTTTGAAGAGGATGGACATTTTAATAGTATTAATTCTTCCGATCCCTGAACATAGGATATCTTTCCAGTTAGCTGTGTCTTCTTCAATTTCTTTCATCGAAGTCTTAAAGTTTTCAGTGTGAAGATCTTTCACCTCTCAGTTAAATTTATTCCTAAGTATTTTATTGTTTTTGGTGCTCTTGAGAATGAGATTGTTTTATTTCTTTTCATAGCTTATGGTTAGTGTATAGAAATGCAACTGATTTCTGTATGCTGATTTTGTATCCAGCAACTTTACTGAATTTGTTGCTAGTCCTATTTTTTGATGGACTCTTTATGATTTTCTGCATAGATAATTTTATTTCTTCCTATCCAAGAATTTTTATTGATTTATTTTTATTTTTTTGCCTGATTGCTCTGGCTAGGACTTCCAACTATGTTAAATAGAAGTGTTAAGAATGAATGTCATTGTTACATTACTGAGCTTAGAGGAAAAGCTATCAGCTTTTCATATTTGAGTATGATGTTACCTGTGAAGCCGTCATATATGGCCTTTATTATGTTGAAGCACATTCCTTCTATACCTAATTTGGTGAGAGTCTTTATAATGAAAGGATGTTGCATTTTGTCAATTTCTGTGTATTGAGATTATAATTGATTTTTGTCTTTCATTCTATTACTGTGGTGTATCACATTGATTGATTTCTGTATGTTGAAACATCCCTGCATCCCAGGAATAAATCCCACTTGTTCATGTGGCTTTTAATGCACTGCTGAATTCAGTCTGCTCATATTTTGTTGATGATTTATGCATCTATATTCATCAAGGATTTGGGCCTGTGTTTTTTTTTCTTGTAGTGTCCTTACCTGCCTTTGGTAGCAGGGTAATACTGGCCTCATAAAATGAGTTTGGGACGTGACTGACTAGCTCAATCGGTAGAGCATGTGACTCCTGGTCTCAGGGTTGTGAGTTCGATCTCAACGGTGGGTGTACAAATGACTTAAAAATAAAATCTTTAAGGCCCCTGGGTGGCTCAGTCGGTTAAGCGTCTGACTTCAGCTCAGGTCATGATCTCGTGGTCTGTGGGTTTGAGCTCCACATGGGGCTCTGTGCTGACAGCTCAGAGCCTGGAACCTGCTTCGGATTCTCTTATCGCCCTCTCTCTCTGCCCCTCCCCCACTCACACTCTGTCTGTCTGTCTCTCTCTCTCTCTCTCAAAAATAAACATTAAAAAATTTCTTTAACACTTTCTCACACCATTCACAAAAATAAACTCAAAATGGATAAAGGACCTGAATGTGAGGCAGGAAACCATCAAAACCCTAGAGGAGAAAGCAGGAAAAGACCTCTCTGACCTCAGTCATAGCAATTTCTTACTTGACACATCCCCAAAGGCAAGGGAATTAAAAGCAAAAATGAACTACTGGACCTCATGAAGATAAAAAGCTTCTGCACAGCAAAGGAAACAACCAACAAAACTAAAAGGCAATCAACGGAATGGGAAAAGATATTTGCAAATGACATATCAGACAAAGGGCTAGTCTCCAAAATCTATAAAGAGCTCACCAAACTCCACACCCGAAAAATAACCCAGTGAAGAAATGGGCAGAAAACATGAATAGACACTTCTCTAAAGAAGACATCCGGATAGCCAACAGGCACATGAAAAGATGCTCAACGTCATTCCTCATCAGGGAAATACAAATCAAAAACATACTCAGATATCACCTCATGCCAGTCAGAGTGGCCAAAATGAACAAATCAAGAGACTATAGTTGCTGGAGAGGATGTGGAGAAACGGGAACCCTCTTGCACTGTTGGTGGGAATGCAAATTGGTGCAGCCACTCTGGAAAACAGTGTGGAGGTTCCTCAAAAAATTAAAAATAGACCTACCCTATGACCCAGCAGTAGCACTGCTAGGAATTTACCCAAGGGATACAGGAGTACTGATGCATAGGGGCACTTGTACCCCAATGTTTATAGCAGCACTCTCAACAATAGCCAAATTATGGAAAGAGCCTAAATGTCCATCAACTGATGCATGGATAAAGAAATTGTGGTTTATATACACAATGGAGTACTACGTGGCAATGAGAAAGAATGAAATATGGCCCTTTGTAGCAACATGGATGGAACTGGAGAGTGTGATGCTAAGTGAAATAAGCCATACAGAGACAGGTATCTGTCTAGATACCATATGTTTTCACTCTTATGTGGATCCTGAGAAACTTAACAGAAACCCATGGGGGAGGGGAAGGAAAAAAAAAAAGAGGTTAGAGCGGGAGAGAGCCAAAGCATAAGAGACTCTTAAAAACTGAGAACAAACTGAGGGTTGATGGGGGGTGGGAGGGAGGGGAGGGTGGGTGATGGGTATTGAGGAGGGCACCTTTTGGGATGAGCACTGGGCGTTGTATGGAAACCAATTTGACCATAAATTTCATATATTGAAAAAAAAATAAAACAACTATGCAAAAAAATTTTCTTTAATAAAAATAAAAAAATAAAATCTTTAAAAAATGAGTTTGGAAGTGTTCACTCCTCAATTCTTGAAAAAGTTTGAAAAGAAATGGTGTTAATTCCTCTTTAAATGTTTGGTAGAATTCTCCAGTGAAACCTTCTCATCTTGGACTTTCCTTTGCTGGGAGGTTTTTGATTACTAATTCAATGTCCTTATGGGTCTGTTCAGATTTTCTATTTCTTCATAATTTAGTTTGGCACCATGTATGTGTCTAGGAATTTATCCATTTCTTCTAGGTTTTCCAATTTGTTTGCACATAACTGTTCATAATAATCTTTTCTCATCCTTTACATGTCCGTTTTATCTGTTACAATGTCTTCTCTTTCATTCCTGAGTTTATTTACATGAGTCTTCTTTTTTTTAAGTTTATTTATTTGAGAGAGAGAGAGAGAGAGAGAGAGAAAGTGGGGAAGGGGCAGAGAGAAGGAGAGACAGAATCCCAAGCAGGCTCCACACTGTGAGTGCAGAGCCTGTTGTGGGACTCGAACTCACAAACCGTGAGATCATGACCTGAGCCGAGGTCAAGAGTTGGACACTTAACCAAGTGAGCCACCCAGGTGCCCCGAGTCTTGTTTTTCTTTTAGTCTAGCTAAAAGTTTGTCAATTTTATTTACCCTTTCAAAAAACCAGCTCCTAGTTTTATTAATGTTTTTCATGGTGTTTCTGGCCTCTATTTCATTTATTTCTGCTTTGATCTTTGTTATTTCTTCCTTTTGCTCACTTTAAGCTTAGGCTGTTCCTTTTTTCCCCCTTGTTTCTTGAGACATAAAATTATTTGCGACCTTTTTTCTTTAATTTTTTTAATGTTTATTTTTGAGAGAGAGAGAGAGAGAGACAGAGTGTGAGTGGGGGAGGAGCAAAGAGAGAGGGAGACACAGAATCTGAAGCAGACTCCAAGCTCTGAGCTGTCCGCACAGAGCCTGACGCGGGGCTCGAACTCATGAACCATGAGATCATGACGTGGGCTTAACCGACTGAGCCACCAGGCACCCCTCTGTGATCTTTCACCCTCATGTAGGCACTGATTGCTATAAAGTTGCCTTGTAGAGCTGCTTTTGCTGCATCCTATAGGTTTTGGTATGATATGTCTCCATTTTCCTACATTTTAATATTTTTATATTTTCCTTTTTTTTTTTTACCCATCAGTGTTCAGAAATACATTGTTTAACTTCCACATGTCTGTGAATGTTCCAGCTTTCCTTCTGTTACTGATTTCTAGTTTCATACCATTGTGGTTGGAAAAGATAGTTGGTATGATTTCAATCTTCTTAAATTGGCTGAGACTCGTTGTGTGACCTGTCGGATGATCTATCCTGGGCACTGTTCCACGTGCACTTGAGAGTATGTGTGCCATCTGTTGGACAGAATATCCTATTTATACGTTTGTTAGGTGCATTTGGTCTAAAGTATGGTTTAAGTCCAACGTTTCCTTGTTGATTTCCGTCTCGCTGATCTATCCATTGTAACGTGGGATGTGGGAATCCCCTACTATTATTGTACTGTTGTCTATTTCTTCCTTCAGATCTGTTAGTATTTGCTTAAACATATTTAGGTGCTCTGATGTTGGATGCATATATATTTACGACTGTTATATCTTCTTGATAAATGACCCCTTTATCATTATATAATATGTCCAAACTCCTATGTTTTTGCCCCAACAACGGGCTGAAATTTTTCCTCTGAACACGGAACTTTCACAAAAGCTTCCCCATCTATGGGTGATTGTCTAAGACAGTGTTTTCCAGAGAGACCATGGCTGAGAGGGGCTGGAGCTGGTTCACAGACCACTGCACCAAGGTTTATATGCCTGTAATCTGATGTGCATGGTGTCAAAATTCCTCCTGGTTCCCTTGGCCTATGATGCTGAATCCCATGGTCCCCACAAAGGCACTTTTGTTTCTCACTACATTGCTAACCTACTGGTTATTTTTAACGTAATAATACATAGGTCATATAATGATCATTATTTCTAAAATACTAAGAGGCTCAGATGGAAACTGCTATCAAAAGAATAAAACACAGGGGTGTCTGGGTGGCTCAGCTGGTTAAGCATCCGACTCTTAGTTTTGGCTCAGGTCACGATCTCACAGTTCATGAGGTTAAACCCCACATCGGGCTCCATGCTGACAGTACAGAACCTGCTTGGAATTCTCTCTCTCTCTCCCTCTCTCTCTCTGCCCCTCCCCCACTTGCTCTGTGTCTCTCTCTCTCCCTCTCTCTCTCTCTCTCTGCCCCTCCCCCACTTGCTCTGTGTCTCTCTCTCTCACTCAAAGGAAATAAACTTAAAAAAAAGAATAAAACACAGTATGTTAACTTTCTTCATCATTCACAGTCAAATTGATCACACACACTGCTTGGTTATTCACTTCTCACTCTTGAATTTCTTGTTGAAGAGTTATAGCAAATAACTCAGAAGAAACTGGGAGGAAGGGGAGTTTTGACATCCTCTTCGCCCCTGAAACTTCTCTTACCACAAGACAAAAACTGATCTTGCCGTTGACAAACACAAAGTCAGGAATATCAGTGATCTATATAAATCACTATCTTTATGGTATGAATTGTGAAATAAAACTAGGGGTCAGCAGTCTTATGACCTTGAAAAAAGGATCGGAACTAAACACTATAACAAGGGAGAATTCATTGTCAAATAGTTGTAACTGATATTCTGAGAAATTAGGTTGGGATTTTATCCCCATTAATTCCCCTCAGAGACCTAAGCATCAATAGTATTAATGGAAAATAAAAATCGAAAGCTGCCCTTGTTCTCCCTCAATCCAGCTCAGCTTTAAAGGAATGTATTTACCTCCCTACACTCTGTTGCTAAATTCCTCGTAATCCCCAGGGGAAGCATGGTTAGATTTGGTAAAAGGAAAGGAAGTGTGGAGGGCTAGAGTTTCACTCTTTCCTCAGAAATAAAGGCACATTGTGTAGCCATCACAGATACTGCATTGTGATGATGCTTTATGGGCTCTCGGAGTATGTCCATATCTGCATTATCATCCCAGTCCCCAAAATTGTTTCAAATTAGTTCTCTTTCAGATTATCCCTAGTATTGTTCCTTTCCCTAACAGAGCTACAGAAATAGAACAACTGCCCCAGTGATATCAGAAATCACAATTCTTGGGGCGCCTGGGTGGCTCAGTCGGTGGCATGTCCGACTTCGGCTCAGGTCAAGATCTCACAGTTTGTGAGTTCAAGCCCCACATCAGGCTTGGATCCTCTGTCCCCCTCTCCCTCTGTCCCTCCCCACCTGGTGCTCTGTCTCTCAAAAATAAACATTTTTAAAAAAAGAGAAAGATATCACAATTCTTAAAACACAGTAGTTACTTAGAGAGACAGAGTGTAAGTGAAGACAGTGGTTCCCAACCCCAGGTCACACATTAGAATCACCTAAGGGCGCTTTTTAAGAACAACACTTGTCTGTCTTTTTTGCCAGACCAATAAAATCAGAATCTCAGGGGGTAGGGCCCAGGCAGTAGTATATTTAAATACATTCCCTAGACAATTTTAATGGGTACCCAAGCTTCATTAAGAATCAGGTTTGGGGCACCTGAGCGGTTCAGTCGGTTGAGCATCCGACTTCAACTCAGGTCATGATCTCGTGCAGGTCGTGAGTTCAAGTGCCACATTGGGCTCGCTGCTGTCAGCCTGTCAGCGCATAGCCCCCTTCAGATCCTCTGTCCCCCTCTCTCTGCCCCTCCCCCATTTGTGCTTCACCAAAAATAAATAAATATTTTTTAAAAAAAGAATTCAGTTTGACAGCATATAAAAGAAAAAAATAGCAGTATCTTAAGACAGAAGTGCTTGTTTTCTTCTGTATTAAAAATGGGTTTTTTGAAAGTCTGCCCATACTAGTACATGTATAACAGCTCCTTGGGTTCTCCAGGGCTTGTGCTCAATCTGTCTTCTTGCTCTATAATCCTAGGTTGGGCTTCTGCTTTCAAGATCACTTCCTGGTCCAAGATGGCTGCTGGCACTCCAGCCATCACATTCAAGACTAGAAGGGGGAGGGAAGGAGAAAGAGCAAAAGAATGTGTGCCCCCCTTTTTGAATGGCCTTTCTGGAATTTTCCAAACACTTACACTCTATGGGTAGGATATCATCATCATGTGGCCACACTTGGCTGGAATGGAGGCAGGCAAGCATAGTTTTTTGTGGGGTTTTTTTGTTTGTTTTTTTTATGTTTATTTTTGAGACAGAGAGAAACAGAATGTGAGTGGGGGAGGGGCAGAGAGAGGGAGACACAGAATCTGAAGCAGGCTCCAGGCTCTGAGCGGTCAGTACAGAGCCCGATGCGGGGCTTGAACTCACAACTATGAGATCATGACCTGAGCCGAAGTTGGATGCCCAACTGACTGAGCCACCCCGGTGTCCCAAGTGTAATTTTTAACAGGACTAAAGGTGTTTTATTTTATTTTATTTAAATCCAAATTAGTTAAGGACTAAAGATTCTGTTGCTAAAAAAGAAGTTGCAAATGGAATTTGGGAAGGCAACTTGTAGACTCTGGCACAGCTGAATAAATCAACAACACAGCTCAGGCTGCCTACATTCCATCTTGCTCCCTTTTGCTTAAATCAACCTCATTGTTGTACGGCGCCCCAAATTGTTACCGGCCTCAGAAGATGAAAGCGACAGGAAACACGAAGCTCTAACACTCCATTATCTTCCGCCATGGTTGAATCAACTGAAGACACCAAACCACATGCACCAGCGGGGTCTGTTGTCTACGATGTCACAATGGAATCAGTTAGCTTCAGAGACTGGGTTTAAGATCAAGGGACATACATTCAGTGCACAATACCCATCCCCTTCTGGGTAAGGTACACATCAAGTCGGGTTTTTTTAACCCAAGCCTAGGCTAAAAATAGACACCGAGGTTCTTTTACATCACATTGAATAGCAGGTATACAAAGACGCAGACACTCTTGAAATATAAATCACCCAATTTTCTTACATATATTTGACCTTGAGGCCATTCTTATAGACTTTGTGTGTGATCGAGCAGCTAAAGCAAGATGCTTTTCAATAATGGGCAGAACCATGTTGCACAGAAAGTAGGTCACCGCAAACTTCCTATTTTAGGGTCCCACTACCTACTTTATGCAGCTTGCCCTGAACTTCTCTCCTTATCCCATAACCACCTAGGCCCCCCGTGGCCTCATGCTGCCCACAGCCTAGGGTCCCAAATCATAGCATCCTCATTGCAAACCGGCTGACTCCAAATCCCCCACCCCCAACTGCCAATTTTTCAGACCGTCCTAGAGGACGTACACTATTGCTTCTTGGTGACAATGACAGTGTTAGTAAGACAAACGGGAGAGCATATCCAGTGGTGCCCCTTCTAGGTGATGCCTGCAGGAAATGTGTATCTATTTGAGACTCCTTTAAGGAGTATAATGAGCTGAATTGTGTCCCCCCACCCCCAACTCATATGTTGGTGTCTTAACCCCCCCAGTACCTCGAATGTGACGTTTGAAGACAGGATCTTGAAAAAGGTAATTAAGTTGAAACGAGGTCATTAGGGTGGGCCCTAATTAAATATAATTAGTGTCCTTATAAGACAAGATTAAGGCATACATAGGTACAGACAGAAGACCACGTAAAGACACAGGGAGAAGATGGCCATCCATGGACTGAGGAGAGAAGCTTCAAAAATAAATCAACCCTGCTGACACCTTAATTTCAGACTTCTAGCTTCCAGAACTGAGAAGATTAATTTCCATTGTTTAAGCCATGAACTCTGTCATGGCAGGTCTAGCAAACAAATATGAGGGTGACTAAGTTTTTCAAATGGCACCAATTTTTGGATTGGTGTTAAGACCCACTGAAATCATACCAGTTACCAGTTATCTCCTTTGCATGCAGGCAGGCCTATACTATCAACTACAAAGTCTTATATTTCCAATGGACCTTAAAAAAAAAAAAAAATGGAGCACCTGCCTGGCTCAGTTGGTAAAGCATGTAACTCTTGATCTCAGGGTAATGAGTTTAAGCCCCATGTTGGGCAGTAGAGTTGACTTTAATTTATTTTTCATGTTTATTCTTTTTTTTTATTTTTTTCTTAACATTTATTTATTATTGAGAGACAGAGAGAGACTGAGCGTGAGCAGGGCAGGAGCCGAGAGAGAGGGAGACACGGAATCTGAAAGAGCTCCAGGCTCTGAGCTGTCAGCACAGAGCCCGACGCGGGGTCCGAACTCACAAACCGCGAGATCATGACCTGAGCCAAAGTCAGGCGCTCAACCGACTGAGCCACCCAGGCGCCCCTATGTTTATTCATTTCTGAGACAGAGAAAGAGACAGAGTGTGAGCAGGGGAGGGGCAGAGAGAGAGGGAGACACAGAATCCGAAGCAGGATCCAGGCTCTGAGCTGTCAGCACAGAGCCCGATGTGGAACTCAAACTTCTGAACCACAAGAACATGACCTGAGCCGAAGTCGGATGCTTAACCAACTGAGCCACCAGGTGCCCCTAGAGTTGACTTCAAGAAAACAATCTATAATTCGAGGGGTGCCCGGCTGGCTCAGTCAGGTAAGTATCCAACTCCTGACTTCGGTTCAGGTCATGATCTTGTGGTTTGTGGGTTTGAGCCCCACGTCGGCTCCACGCAGTGGTGCAGAGCCTGCTTGGGATTCTCTCTCTCTCCCTTTACCTCTCTGAAAAATAAATAAATAAACTTAAAAACAACCTATAATTTGAACAACAAAAGAAAGCAGTACTATGTTCTAGCACAAAGCATAAAATAGTCACTCATGAGTTCATACAGAGAGAAATAAATGGCTGAATGAATGAACAATGGAGAATAGTCCAATCTCCCATACAGAAGAATTCTAGATAATTGAGGTAGATACTCTGCCCTCAAGGAAATGGAGCATGACCCTGTAGTCCTTAATTGTGGATACTGCATAATAACTTCCTTCCAAGAGTACTTTAGGGAAAGGGGAAGAAGAGAATAACTTCCAAGTGGAGAAACCTCGCAAACACTACCTCAGCCTGGTAATCAAGGCCCATGTCAACAGTGAAAAGCCATGGTTATCTTATGCACCACTGACAGGATATGATGAGAATGATACCTTACTTCTGTCGTCACCCGCCTAAAAACCCATAATGCCAGTTGATGTATGAGAAAAATATCCGACAACCCCCAAATCCCAATTGAAGGTGATGTAAAAATACCTGATAGACCTTGGGGCTCAGTAGATTAAACATCCGACTTCGGCTCAGGTCATGATTTCATGAGTTCAAGCCCCGTGTCGGGCTCTGTGCTGACAGCTCAGAGCCTGGAGCCTGCTTCGGATTCTGCGTCTCCCTCTCTCTCTGCCCCTCACCTGCTTGCACTCTGTCTCGTCTCACAAATAAACATTAAAAAAAAAAAAATACCTGATAGTCTTCAAAACTGTCAAGGTCATCAAAACCAATGAAAGTCTGGGGTGCCTAGGTGGCTTAGTCAGTTGAGCATCTGACTCTTGATTTCAGCTCAGGTCATGATCTCACAATTCGTGAGTTCAAGCCCCACATCAGGCTCAGTGCTGACAGCACAAAGCCTGCTTGGGATTCTCACTCTCTGCCTCTCCCATGCTCGCTCTATCAAAAATTTAAAAATTAAAAAATTAACCTTAAAAACAAGATAAATCTGAGAAACTGTGCCAAGAGGAGCCTAAGGAGAGGTGAACACAAAATATAATGTGTATCTTGGATGAGATCCTAGAACAGAAAAGAGGACGGTAGGTAAAAGCTAAGGAAGGCTGAATAAAGTATAAACTTCAGGTAATTAAAAAAAAAAATACTAACCTATAGACAAATGTGCCCTATAGACTTTCCACAAGTCCAATTCCTTTCTTCACCATCTCGGAGATCCTCAGGACCTGCTGGAGTCCTGGCTGACTGCAGAGCAGGTGGAGGAAGGCAGCTCAGGCAGTTATAAAGGAGGAGAGAGCACTGCAGTCTATGTGCCAGAACGGAGATCAGCCCCACACGGTTATCCGAGGCAACAGCATGGTGGGCATCAGTGCTGAAATTAAACAACAGCATACAACACAAAGGCAGGTCACCCAAAGAAGGCCCACTGGCCACCCATTCAGCGTCATTCCCTTGGTGAATTCTCCTCTGCCCTGGGTCAGCTCTCAGCCTTACAGGTTCGGCAACTACTCCATCAGTATCTTGAAGTCAAACTCAGGGATGCTGAGTCATCCCAACTAAACATCAGTGAATATGATATAGAAAAACAAAATGCCACGTTGTCAGGCAAACCCAACATGCTGGGCTTGATGGGGTGTGGCCTGGGAGTCTGCATTTTTTTAAACTTTATTTATTTTGAGAGAGAGTGTGTGAGCGGGGGATGGGCAGAAAAAGAGAGAGAGAGGGAGAGGGAGAGACAGAATCCCAAGCAGGCTCCACATGGTCAGCACAGAGCCCAACACAGGGCTTGAGATCACAAACTGTGAGATAATGACGTGAGCCAAGATTAAGAGTCAGACACTCAACCGACTGAGCCACCCGGATGCCCCAACAGTCTGTGTTTCTAATAAGCTCCCAAGTATGTCAATTCTCTTGGCCCATGGACCACATTCTGAATAGCAAGGGTGTATACAAGCTACATAGGAAACCAAAGCATCAGATTTTATTGGTGAGCTGAATATGAATAAATCAGATCATGGGAGAAGTTGACCACTTAACTCCTTAAGGCCATCAGGCTTCGGCTGCCTGATGTGTCCACTTCCATGATAGAGAGAAACCCACTGTGATGCCCAGTGGTTGTTCATTATCCTTGGCAATTCGGCCTTTCCCCTGATGGGGTCTGCATAAGTACCACCTATTTACAGCTCCAGAGACCCTTCTTATCTACATTTCCACACTTAATCCTCTCCTCCTACCTCCGGTGGGAGGAACAGATTCTTGACAGACGCAAATGACATGCCTGCCATTCATTTCTCAGCTGGTTTTGCAGACCTAGGAGCCATTCCCTCCAAAGGAACTTGATAAATCTTTGCACTGATCTCGTATGTATCAATTTCCTAGTTCTCTCTCTAAAGAAATGTTACTTCTCTTCGTCTTAATGGAAAAGGGGAAACACCACACTTACCCTGTGGCCACAATAGAAAGGATTCTCATTCCTCAGCTATTTATGGAGCCACAATTGCGTGCCAAGCACACGTTAGGCCCCAGGGACACAGTGGTGAGCAAAAGCAGACCAGATTCCAGCCCTCATGCCAGGTGGTCCTCTGAGGAAAGCAGTGGGCTTCCCGTCATTAGAACAGCTACACAAAACGTTTCATCTTACAAACTTCTACTTTCTCCTTTTGGCCAGCTTCAATCTCTTCAGACCCTTGGTTTTAACAGGCACTCCATGCCATACTACAAACTGCATTCAACAGCATCTTCCCTGGTTCCGTGGTCTGGCCTGTTACATCCACGTAGCCATGCAAAAATCCCAAAATAACCTCCCATCAATTTCTGCCAGGTCAAATCAAAGCATATTGGAAGAGACAACCATCCAGAAACGCTATACCAATCAAAGGAGAGCAGGCAATGAAAACTCATGTAACCACTTACAGCTTATGAATAAGCAAGTTTCTAACAGATTGCTCTAGCAAGGAAGTAATGATTCCATTTCGTTCATTCAGCCACTTCGACACATGCCTACCAAGGGAAAACCCTGCTCAGTGGGTGGTTCTCAAAGTCCAGCATGCAAAAGAATCATCTGGAAGGTCTGTTTCTAATGCAAATTCTAGGGTCTCACTCCCCCTATTCCCCTCTCACCCCACCTCCTCGTACTAGAGTCCCATGGTCGGATTCAGCAGGCTGGGCTAAGGCTTATAAATCTGCATTTTGGGAGCACCTAGGTGGCTCAGTCGGTTAACTGTGTGACTTTGGCTTAAGTCATGATCTCACTGTTCAGGAGTTTGAGCTCCGCAGCGGTCTCTGTGCTGCCAGCTCGGAGCTTGGAGCCTGCTTCGGCTTCTGTCCCCATCTCTCTGCCCCTCCTCTGCTCATGCTCTGTCTTTCTCTTTCAAATATAAAACATAAAAAAAAATTTAATACAAAAATAAATCCACATCTTCAACACACACCCCCAAAGATTCTGAGAAATAGTGACTTGAGTTTGATTCTCGATGTTAGTGGATTTCAACCGTGGTTCACATTCGATTTCTGTGAGAGGATTTAAAAAGAAAAAAGAAGAGTCCTCATGCCTCATGCCTCAGGCCTGTACACCAAGACCCCAAAACAATCAAATCAGAAAGTCAAGTGTATGAGACACAGCCATCGATGTTTCCTCAAACTTTTGGGTGATTATTTAGTGTTTCCAGGTGATACTGTATGTCTGGGTTGTTTGATATCAGATTCCAAGTCCCTCCCTGAAGATTCTGATTCAGCAGGTCTGTCTGGGGCAAGACCCTGAGTCTGTATGTCTAACAAGTGCCCTCCGGGTGATTTTTATACTGGGGTTTGGAAATGAATCTGTCTTAGCTGAGTCAGAAACTCTCAGCTCCCGGGAAGGCTGCTCCAATGGAGCTTTTGAGTACGGTTTTGGAGCCCTCATTCCATGCATCTATTGGCCTGGGTTTTCCCAAAGGTAGAGAGAGAGGAATTCATCTTACTTGATGCTTCCTAGTAATGAAAGCCCACTGCTTTATACCACAGTGACCTCGTTAGCCTCACTTCTTACCAATATAGCAGGATGTTTCTCCCACTTACTTAGACTATGTACCAGGCACGTGGTCTTAACAGCACCTAATACAGTAACTAATTTAATGTTCATGACAACGTTACGAAAAGGAACTCTTCTTAGTGCTAATCTAAGAGTCAGGAAATTGAGGCATAGAGGTTAAGCAGATCACGTAAGCTCCCAAAGTCACCTGGAGGACGAGTTTGGACCCAAATAGCTGAGAACCAAGGTCCACTCTCCCATCCACAATGCTGTAATGGCGCTCACCAAACAAGAGTTGGAGAGCCTACTTGCACATCACTTGCTGCCAGAAAAAGAGCACAGAAAGGATCAAATCAGGGAAGCTAATGTTTATTGAATCCCCACCTGTGTTCCAAGGGCTAGGCTAAGAGCTTCATGCATGTCACTGCATCTAGTCCAAGACTCAGATATCATCCCTACTGTCATGGGCACACTAGGTATACTACCTTACTCAATAGTGGGAAGTTAACACTTGAATAGCATTGTGCAAAAACAACAACAAAAAAAAACAAAAACAAAAAAACATATAAAGCAGCCAAAGAACGCTTCAAAGGGATTTGGCAGGCTGGACACCGAAGAATGAGCCATGGGAGGGAGTGGGAGGTGTTGGGCTAGAGGAAGCTGAGCGCAGGGTGACCAGGACTGGCTGTGGAAGGAGGAGGCGTGGGGAGCTTTGGTTCAGAGAAAGGACGGGGCTGCCTGAGGTCCTGGGAAGGGAGAAGAGTTTCATTCAGACATTCTGCTTCTCAGGGCAGATCTTAACAAGTCAGGACAAACGGTGAGGTCCATCCACTCAGAAATAACATGACACAACACTGCCTTTAAAGAGGAGCCGATGCCTCCAACTACTGCGAGGAAACACAGAGGCGATTTCTTCTGTCCTGCCTGAGACTTCTCCCTGCGTAGCAAGCGGTACAGGAGGGAGAAAGGGGTGCAAATCCAGCGCCTTTAACCCCAAGAACTTTAAGGATTTGGCAAGTGGCACACGTTGCATGTTTCTTGAGGGAAAACAGTGGCAAGGGGCTGCGAAGCACCACCTTTTTCCGACCTCTGTTTGGGGATATCACATGATGCCAGTCCCAAGCAGCACATCTAAGAAGAGCCACGAGGAAATCTGCCTGGCCTCCAGGGTTCCAGACATCCAGTGCTACCTGCCAGGTCACAGGGCACACACTGAGTGAGGTCTTGGAACTCTGTGAACAGCTGAACAGAAAGGGTCTAAAAGACACCGGGACTCAGACACACAGACAAATTCCAATGAGAGGTCCAGGAGGTCTGGTAAAGAACGTACCCAATGGCATGAGCATTCCAGATACACGGCTCTGATTCTAGAATATGAGCTACGCAGTCTTTTTATGTGGGCTATGGACAGCCCTGAGCCCAAAGACATTAACTGGAACTGAAAAAGGCAGGCAAACTTCTGCAGGTGAATGAATCCCACCCTTAACTGCAGCAGGGATGGAAATGCTAGGGTTTCCATGAAAGATGTGTTCCCATTCAAGGCCAAGAACAAGCGAGTTAGGTACAAGACAGTCACAGAATCCCAGGAGTGAGGAGAGTAGATAAGGAGACAAAGTGTAATAAAGTCTACAAGAAGGTCCAAAGGACAAAAAAAGCAATGCAATGATTTTCATTGAAGGCAATAAATCACACGAATAAATGAACATTTAAGCTATGCTATCCTTCATTCCTGCTTCATTGAGCTCCCACCATGATTTGTCAGCAAGTTTGCAAAACAAGCATTACCAATAGGAAAAGAAAAAAGGGAAAAAAAGCCTGATTGACTGATTGAGGAGTTTATCATTTTTGGAAACTTCCACTATGTGTTTTATTTGCCCTGGGCAAGTAAAGCTGAGCAGACCACATGTGTCAAGCAAACCAGAATTAATGGTTCAAGTTTTCTTGTATTTTTACTTCCCGGATCCAAGAAATAGTAGCTGAGGACATCTATAATTTAACATTGTTTCAAGGCAGACTGCACCCACATTTCCCATCTTTAATATGTTCCATTTAAAATCCATACCTACTGGGGAGCCTGGGTGGCTCAGTCGGTTGAGCATCTGACTTTGGCTCGGGTCTTGATCTCACAGTTTGTGGGTTCGAGCCCCACGTCGGGCTCTGTGCTGACTGCTCAGAGCCTGGAGCCTGCTTCAGATTCTGTGTCTCCCTCTTTCTCTGTCCCTCCCCCGTTCATGATTTGTCTCTCTCTGTCAAAAATAAATAAAGATTTAAAAAATAGTAGTAAAATAAAATCCATACCTATTGTTTTCTCTTTGTACATCGTTAAGGTCATAATCTCCTTTATGCGCTGTCCTGAGAATGACTTCTTTATGGGCAAACCACGCACAGCCTGCTTGCAACCCACAAAGCCTTCAAAGCTGGCCACACCACCAAATGTGTAGCACGTTCTCAGACACACCCAATGAAAGCCAAGCCTGTTGTTTCTAAGAATTATTTGTGCATGCCCGTGAGCACAAATGAAGTGAATTCCCCCCACCCCCGCCAAAAAATGTTTCGTAAACACCTATCAGCGTAAGGAAACGGCACACTGGACAAAAGCCTACGAGAGCAAACTGCACCGGCTATCGTGGGGGCAGGGGGACTCTGTCTAGTGTTCTCACCCGCTATGCCTCATGTTCTGCATGGAATATCACAAAGCCTCCGTAAACGCTGGTGAGAAGAACGGAAGTCGCCTGAAGTAGAAACAGGATTTATGTGCATTTGTGAACCGTCCTTGCCTAAAACCGCAAATGAAGATTCGACTTTGATTAGGCTGTCAAGCAAACACTTACATGTCCCTCTACATTCACATTCACCTGGCACTGACCCCGTACTTGGCTGAAAGGAAGACACGTAGACAGCCATCTGACTTAACCACACCGACGCTCATCTAGGAAGCTCTGCGGCCCAGCGTGGTGTTGGAACTCCCACCCAGTATCACGGAGTCATAAGGCACAGTCTCCTAGGAAATGTCTTGGCCTTTCTAAGACTCGTGTCTCTCATCAATGTGACAGGATTACCTTAAAAACTTCGTATGGAGGGGCGGGCTCAGTTGGTTGAGCGACCGACTTCGGCTCAGGTCACGATCTCGCGGTCCGTGGGTTCGAGCCCCGCGTCGGGCTCTGGGCTGACAGCTCGGAGCCTGGAGCCTGCTTCGGATTCTGTGTCTCCCTCTCTCTCTACCCCTCCCCCGTTCATGCTCTCTGTCTCTCAAAAATGAATAAATGTTAAAAAAAATTTTTTTTTAATTCCTATGGAAACTAAATATGGTTGGCAATAGCTAACGCTTATTGATTATTTATTATTTGCCAGAACCGCACTAAATGATATGTACATCTTTCCTATATTTATGTCATATACATATATAATCTCATCTAACCCCCCCAACAACCCTGTGATTATTGATTCCATTCTACGGATGAAGACATCTAGACAATTAGCTAGTTGGTCCAGGTCACATGTAGCAACCAGCAAAACCAGGACGGAAATGCAGGTAGTCTGGGCCCAAAGCCAGTGCCCCGGCCACTCTGCCATACATGCATATGGGCCTGGATGTTCTCTAGGCCCAGAAGATAAAGTGGCAATATTCGTTCTTACCCCACAGGAGATGAGCTGGGTGTCTGGAGTATGAAAGGGATATTTTTTTTTTTTAATGTTTGTTTATTTTTGAGAGAGAAAGTGTGAGCAGGGGAGGGAGAGAGAGGGGGACAGAGGATCCAAAGCAGGCTCCATGCTGACAGCAGACAGCCCAACGTGGGCCTCGAACTCACAAACAACGAGATCATGACCTGAGCCAAGGTCGGATGCTTAACTGACTGAGTCACTCAGGAGCCCCAAAGATAATTTTTAACTTATATACCCTTATGTGTTCCTTGAACTTTATACTTTATGAATATATTCCCTGTTCAGAAAAATAATATACTAAAAAGAGGTTTTTTGAACACTAAAATTGGTACAAGAGTCGACAAAAATCAGTAATAATACTATCCCTTATGTAAAGAGGGGAGTGTCCTTTCCACAATTTAAAACTTAAAGCATTATGAAGTCTTACAATCACACAAAGGCCCACCCAGGAGCCTGCTTAAAACACGCTGAAGTTTCTAATATAGTCATTGCATTGATTCTTCAGGCCTCTTGTTTTCCACTCACAAAGGTTTCACTGACTGTGCCAGGAGGGCATCCCACGCAGGGCCTTTGCACTTGCCATTTTCCCTGCCAGGACCCTTCCTCTCCTGTTTATTCAGAGGCTCCTCCCTCACCTGCCTCCTTCAGGTCCACGCTCAAGTATCATCTCAATCACACTCTTTAAAAAACTGCAATCCCTTTATCTTGTCCCCATAGCACAGATCCCCATCTGATGACACATTCTGTTTTTACATATTTATTCTATTGTCTGTCTCCCAACCCAGACCCTTAGAAGGTCAGCTCCCTGAGAGCCGGGATTTTTGTCTCCTCAGTTCATTGCTATTTCCCCTGCTCTGAGAAGAGTAAGATAGGTAGACCTTCATTTAATTGTTAAATGAAAAAATTGACTGCGGCCCGTGGACTCTTCCTGTGTTGAACATTTTGAAATTCCTTTTTTTTTTTTTAAGTTTATTTGCTTTGAGAGGGAAAGGGAATGCACAAGCAGGAGATACACAGAGAGAGAGGGAGACAGAATCCCAAGCAGGCTCCACACTGTGAGTGCAGAGGCCCATATGGGGCTTGATCCCACAAACTGTGAGATCATGACCTGAGCCCAAATCCAAAGTCAGATGCTTAACCAACTGAGCCACCCAGGCGCCCCTAACATTTTGAAATTCTTAATTTAAGTACATATCACATTTATTTTACGGGGCTAGCTTCAACAAAGAGTGAGGACTGACCTACATAGAATTTTAAGAAAGTCCAAAGTGTCACAACGTCTACAAATTCATTCTTTGGGGTTTCTCTTCCAAAGCTCTTTTAAACTGGAAAAAGGGATGTGTCACAGCTGATTTGAAGGGAGCTGGTAGAAGGGGAAATCCACAGAAGCTGAATTCAGACTGTGGGTCTCCGTGCCAACCTGTCCGGCAAGTTCCTTAACCATCCCACACCCAAGCTTCTTAACCAATAAAAAGTTGGTAATTGTAACAGTGCTTAACTTATAAACATGTTGTGAGGCTTACATTGGTTTCAGTGAGGGTAAGTTTAGGTATGAGCTAAGCCCTTGGTAAACTGTTAAAATGTAATATATGTGCTCAGAAAATTGGTAAGCGGTTAAAATGTAATGTATGTGCTCAGTAAATTGGTAAACTGTTAAAATATATTATATGTGCTAAGTAAATGTAACATAAAGAAACATTCCTCTCCACCTTACCACCAAAACAGTAAAAATTAAGTGAAATTTAAAGAATAGAACAAAAAGTCAAATTTGATAGAAAATATAAACTTAAAATGTCACTTAAACAACTAATGTCAAGTCCCTGGGCTTTGCATTTTTAAGGATTCCAAAGCAAAGTAACAAAATCTAAAGAAAATAGTGCAGTGTGGCTGCCAAAAGGCACAAATTAAGAATTTGCAGATGAGAGAGAGGTGCCTGGGTGGCTCAGTGGGTTAAATATCTGACTCTTGATCTCAGCTCAGGTCTTGACCTCAGGGTCGTGAGTTCAAGGTTCAAGGTCGTGTTGGGGTCTGCACTGGGCATGAAGCCTACTTAAAAAAAAAAAAAAAAAAAAAAAACGAGGGGCACCTGGGTAGCTCAGTCAATTAAGCGTCTGACTTCGGCTCAGATCATGATCTCGTGGTTCATGACTTTGAGCCCAGTGCCGGGCTCTGTACTGACACCTCAGAGCCCGGAGCCTGCTTTGGATTCTGTGTCTCCCTTTGTCTCTAATCCCTACCCACTTGTGCTGTCTGTCTCTCTCTCTTTCTCTCAAAAGTAAACAAACATAAAAAAATTTTTTTTAATTCCAGCAAGGGGAAAAAAAGTTTTTAAGATAGCACGTTTTTTTTTTAACAGAGCACATTCTATCAGAGCAAGTCATAACAACCTCCAGAAGCCACTCAGACAAAAACCCAGTGGAAACAAGCATTTACTGAACTTCAGTGAAGAAGCATCACTTGTTTGTTGATAAAATAAAAATGAATGAAAAATCTAAATTCTCAGGGCACCTGGGTAGGTTGAGCTCTGGAATACTGATTTCAGCTCAGGTCGTGATCTCACTGTTCATGGGATCAAGCCCAGCATTGGGCTCTGCACCAATAGCAAGGAGTCTGCTTGGGATTCTCTCTCCCTGCCCCTCCCCCACTAGCACACACATGCACTCTCTCTCTCTCAAACAAATAAACGTTAAAAAAATCGAAGTTTTCTTGCTGCCTTTTTTACCCTTGGAATGTTAAAAGTATACAATCTTGGGGCGGGCACCTGGCTGGCTCAATTGATGTAGTATGTGGCTTGTGATCTCAGGGTCGTGAGTTCTAGCCCCACATTGGTCTCAGAGATTACTTAAGGAAATTTTTAAAATAATAATAAGTATACAATCTTCTAGAAGCCAGTCAACCTTCCTTTAAAGGGTATGGAGGAACTGACAGATGTTCAACCATAATTAAATCCTTTATGTTTTGCCTTATAAAAGCAGGGCCTGTGAGACTGAGATCTGTGTGCCTGCACAACTCCCTCACTTTATAAAGAAACTGATACAAGGGGCCCCTGGGTGGCTCAGTCGGTTAAGCGGCCGACTTCAGCTCAGGTCACGATCTCATGGTCCGTGAGTTCGAGCCCCACGTCGGGCTCTGGGCTGATGGCTCGGAGCCTGGAGCCTGCGTCCGAATCTGTGTCTCCCTCTCTCTCTGCCCCTCCCCCGTTCATGCTCTGTCTCTCTCTGTCCCAAAGAGAAATAAACTTAAAAAAAAAGAAACTGATACAAGCAAGTTAAATGGTTTTGTTGGCTCCCATGTTCATTCCTTACAAATGGACACCAGACTCTATTTCATTTAATGTGGAAATTACTTTCTTGAGGAAAAAATCATTTTCCTCTTTAGCCCAAAAGAATTAAAACACTGGATTAAAGGGTTAAATAAATAAACTGGATTACCTTCTTAGGGTTTTTCATCAGAGGCTTCTAAAGCTCCTTACTATTTCAGTCAGGGTTTTTCATTATGAGGGGAAGGAATAGACTTTTTCTCCTTCACAAGTTGAAAATCCAGAGGCTTCTACTTTAACATATATTAAGTTATGATTGTACATCTCCCTTGGGGTTGCCACTAGACCCTGTATATGTAAATGTAAGAGACTCATCCGAAACAATATTTTCTTACCTTTATTGTGACCATACATAAAACCACCCCCATCTTGAAATGGCAAACTTTGACCCTCTTTTGGAGAGATATTCCTGCTTCAAAACTGAATGCATTATCTGTTTAACCTTCAAATCATTCAGTGATCAGCATCACATATACTGGAAGAAATGCCAATACATTCAAAGGAAGATGATTTAACAGTAGTAAAACAACCATGGGGCACCTGGGTGGCTCAGCTGATTGGGCGTCTGACTTCAGCACAGGTCATGATCTCACCGTCTGTGGGTTCGAGCCCTGCATTGGGCTCTGTGCTGACAGCTCAGAGCCTGGAGCCTGCTTCAGATTCTGTGTCTTCCTCTCTCTCTGCACCTCCTCCGCTCGCTCGCTCTCTCTCTCTCTCTCAAAAATAAACATTAAAAAAAAATTTTTTTTTTTTAAGGAAAATTCCAGGGACACCTGGATGGCTCAGTCAATTGAGCATATGACTTCGGCTCAGGTCATGATCTCACGGTTCATGGGTTCAAGCCCCACGTTGGGCTCTGTGCTGACAGCCCGGAGCCCGGAGCCTGGAGCCTGCTTCGGATTCTGTGTCTCCCTCTCTCTCTGCCCCTCCCCCAAGCACACTCTGTCTCTCTTGCTCTATCAAAAATTAAAAAAAAAAAAACATAAAAAATTAAAAAGAAAAAAAGAATAATATAACAACCTACAGGAAGCAAACGATAAAACTAACATCCAGAGTGATAATTCCCAAGTGTTCATATACCATTTTCAATTAAGAGTTTTCCTACTAACTCTGAGGAAAATCAGTGCTCTGTACCAGTTCTCCGGGAAGAAACTCACCCACAGGACGAGGCTTCAGAGAAGCCTAAACTGGCCCCAACTATCACAATGACACCTGCCAACGAACAGAGCCTAGTATGTGCTAAGCATCCTACCATTTGTTATCCCACTAACCCAAATGCTAACCCTGCCAACTGCAATTATCATGCCCCCCACTTTTGAGATGACAGTCTCGAAGAGGTCAGTCATGTGCCCCAAATCACCGAGCTAATAGATTAAGGAGCCAGGATTTCTATACCCTGCTCTTTCTGATGCTGAAGCCAGAATTCCTTCTCCTCTCCAGAAACATCATGTGACTTTTCTCTCCCACTAGCCTGAAACTTACGACTTTGTGCTCATCAGACATCTCCAGAAAATGTCTTTGGTTTTATCTGAGGCAATGATACGCTCTCTGGCTAATGCACTCAGATGAGCATATCGGACCAACAACTGCTGTCATCCAACAGAAAGAGGACCTGTAAGAAGATGCCACAGGACAGGGAGGTTTCGCCTGTGCCAAAGAAAGCGGGGAAATTTAAAGTTTTGGGGAGCTGGCTGGCCTCCAACAGCACGACCACGATTTCCAGATGGCAAGCCACCCCATCATAGGTGTCTTTTTCGTATTTGAATTAACAGAATGAATTACGGACAGGTTTGGTCCAAGCCATTCTATGAAAAGAACTCTTCTGTAAATACATTTGGGGCAACTCACAAGTGAATATATCCAAGGGTATGGATGTGAAGAGACCCGCAGAAGTTGCTGCTGATCCTTAAGGATTAGTTAAGGAACATTCAGAAGTTCCTGGTTGAGTTTTAACATTAAGTCTGAGGAGCTCATCCATTTCAGCAATATATTCAAGTGCATATTATGTGCCTGTGGCCAGATATGATTCCATCTACCACGTCCCCGGACTCCGTCAGGGAAACCGGAAACGTCTTCCTCTTTGGCCGGAATAGTTCATGGACTGTCTTTGGGAGGGAACGTTTTGCTGTTTTGGTTCAAGCTGGGTAAGATGATGGATGGCCTGTGACTTCAGGGTTAAGGGAAGCAGAGTCTTTAAGCCCAGAGAGGACCCATGAGGCTGACGCAAAGTTGTTTCAGGGCTGAGAGGAGGAGCTGTCTCTCTTAGTCTGAGCAAGAAGTAGGGTGGGTGAGAAAAGCATCTAATGTTTTCGCTCAGAACACAGAATATTCCTTCAGAGCTGCTTCCCGCTTTGTTTGTAAGAGTAAAAGAAGAAAACATGTAAATGGGGTATAGAAGCATGCTGGGAAAAAAAATGGGTAACATGTACATTCGAAAGAACAGATGTTTAATATCTCAGTTTCCCAAAGATTATGATTTCACACGGGCTTTTCAAGAAAGTACTGTTATACAGAAGCAGGACATGCTTATTTAACTAAGTACAAAGAAAATTCCTATCAGAGATGGTAAAGTTTAGGTGGAAAATTATCCCAGAAGCAATGACATACCTAGCAGATTTGACCAGGAGTAAATCACCCAACACCACCTTTCTCTATACGACAAAACTATTTTCAGTAATAATTGCAAAAGGAAGCAAATAAAAGTGATGGCCAGAAAAGAAGCATAGACAGGAACACTCTTATTGTACTTCGCTCAATGTGTGTAATCATGCCCCCCAAAAATAAAGAATAAAAAGGAAAAGAAAGATAAGGGAGAAAAGTAATGGGCCAATGCCCTTTCATTATTTTAATGTAGTTTGGAATAAAAAGGGAAAAGCTTATATTTATACATACGCTTATCTTTATATATGAAAAATAATGAATATTAATTTACCTATGCATAATATTACAGCAACCAAACAAGCTAATTTCAATAAAAATGAAGTGTCCAGGGGCACCTGGGTGGCATAGTCAGTTAAGCATCCAACTGTTGATCTCAGCTCAGGTCATGATCTCATGGTTTGTGAGTTTGAGGCCCACAGGGGGCTCTGCACTGACAGCATGGAGCCTGCTTGGGACTCTCTCTCTCCCTCTCTCTGCCCCTCCCCCACTTGTGCTCACTCTCTCTCTCTCTCAAAATAAATAAACATTAAAAAAAATCTTCAAAAAAAAAAAGTGATGCGGGATGCAGGTAGCTCAGTGTTTAAGTAGGAGTTCTCCAAATTAACTTCTACATAGAAATAATGTTTATTAAAAAAATAATACAAATACACTAATTTTCAATTTACATAAATATTATTCAAATTCAATGATAACCACAGTAATTGTTTAGAACTTAGGCCCACGGGGGCACCTGGTGGCTCAGTTGGTTGAGCATCTGACTTCAGCTCAGATCATGATCTTGCGGCTCCTGAGTTCGAGCCCCACACCCTGCTTCAAATTTGGTCTCCCTCTCTCCTGCCCCTTCCCCCTCACCCTCTGTCTCTCTTTGTCTCTCTTTCTCTCTCTCTCTCATAAATAAATTTCAAAAAATTTAAAAAGAAGAACTTAGGCTAATAAAAGAGCTTTGTCAGGAAAGTATATGTTATCACTGACATTTAGAATTGCCATTACATGGGGATATTAAAAAGCGGACCAACTTTTAGTTGGTCTTTTTATTCTTTTCTAATTATATAGACAATGCATTCAATCCTTTCAGACAGTATCCCCAGGAACACAGTTCCTGAGCTTGTACTGGACTCTTTACTCCCTATTATGACACTGGCCATCTTTTCTTAATTCCAGTAGACTGACCTGTATGACTGCCCCTATCCTAAAGAAGACCCAATCCATCGTAAAGCTTCAAGAAACCTGACATCTGCTGGCAGCTGGATCATGCCACACTGTCTGTCTGCTCTCACACTCATAGACCTGAGTGCCATCAAATATGAGGTGCTAAGACTGGGATCCTAGAATCAAAAGCAAGGCTGTAAAAGAAGACACCTCACAGACTTAGGTAGTAGTCTTGTGAGCCCCAAGTATTTTTGCATGGCCCTGTTTCCTAGACAGGTATTCGATTTAATGACATTCAATCCATGTGAACCTGAGTAACAGTTACCTCTGTGCAGGTCCTGTGCTAGACAGTAGGGGGGCTGGGCTGGGGGCTAAATATGAGTGAAACAATCCCTGTTTAAAATGTTCACAGCCCAAAAGGGAAGACCGTAAAGATAAAGATGACAACAGACAAGCACCTGAGTGGCTCAGTCGGTTGGGCGTCCGGCTTCTGCTCAGGTCATGATCTCGCAGTTTGTGAGTTCGAGCCCCGCGTCGGGCTCTGTGCTGACAGCTCGGAGCCTGGAGCCTGTTTCAGTTTCTGTGTCTCCCTCTCTCTCTGCCCCTCCCCCACTTGTGCTCTGTCTCTATCAAAAATAAATAAATGTAAAAAAAATTAACAACAAAAAAAGATGACAACAGAATAGTGGCTCTGGTACAATGGAAACACAAAGGAACGGGAGCTTGTCCTCTCGAGGATCAGGGAAGGTGATGAAGAGCAGGGCTTAGAGGCCCTTGCTTCTTTATCTGATAACATGACATGGTTTTGTTCTCTGTTTGCCATGCTGTGGGACTGGAGCTGATTCCTTCTCATGACTGCTTAAGCCAGAGCCCCTCCTTCGATAAGGCAAATGCTAGAATTCAATGGGGAAGTTGTCTGGTTTACAGGACTTGGAATTGCAGTAGAGATTTCGTGGCTTGGGGAGTCCCACATCGAGTCCCACCCGCAGTTCTCTAAGCAGCAAAAGGAAGAGAAACTACAGCTGAAAGGACTCAAGAAGGAACCTGAGATAATTTAATCCTTTTCCGTGCTTCACTCTACTTCAGGTTTTTCTGATGAACACAGTATGAAAACAGAGAACTGAATGGACCCAACGGACTGAACCCAAAGAAAATGTCTCTCCAAAGTTCAGAGTGCACCCAAACATCACCAAATTAAAGAAAAAAAAGTCTGTATAAAGAAAAGATGGGGAGGAAATGGGGTAGGAGGAAGAGACCATATAAAAGCCAAGATCCAAGGAAATGCTCAAATCAAAGATGGCGGATCCCGCTCTTGCCAACTCTTCCTCTACGTTGACTGAGACTCAGCCCTCAGGTCCCAGCCCTGCTTCTCTCCACCGTGGATAAAAGGAAATTGTATATGGCAGGCCATTTCATTTCTCCGACCGTCAGAAATGGCCCCTAAACAACAAAGTCTGGGGTCTGGGAAGGTGGCACAACTTCCTTGCTTTTTAAGGAAAGTATCTCAAATTGTGGTTGGAGACAAAAAATGGCTAAGCATTCTTTTTAAAGTTCAGAACAGTCTAAGGATTTGGGTGCACAAGAATTTAATCTGATTTTAAACTAAATTAGTCAAAGTTACTGCAAACCAGTTAACGGAGCTCCAGCAGAGGGAAACAGAGTGAAGGACAGAGACCTGAAAGCTTTTCTCTGCTTTCTCCACTAATGTCATTTTTCTCTTTGCCAACAGGAAGAGAAAACATAAATACTATATTGCACATTTAATATGCAAACCTGTCATTAGTTTTAAAATTACATTTCTTGGGGCGCCTGGGTGGCTTGGTTGGTTGAGCGTCCGACTTCGGCTCAGGTCATGATCTCATGGTCCGTGAGTTCGAGCCCCGCGTCGGGCTCTGTGCTGACAGCTCAGAGCCTGGAGTCTGTTTCAGATTCTGTGTCTCCCTCTCTCTCTGCCCCTCCCCTGTTCATGCTCTGTCTCTCTCTGTCTCAAAAATAAACGTTAAAAAATAAATAAATAAATAAATAAATAAATAAATAAATAAATAAAATAAAATTACATTTCTTACCAGATGTAAATGTTATCACTCATTGCAAAATAAATTTACCTTCTTTAGGGGAGAAGGAAAATTGTTCCTTAGAGCGTTACGAAATGAAGTGATTTACATTCAACAGAGGTTTCACACACATAAACCAATCACAGTCACAGGACATGTAACAGGGAGGAATTCTTAAGACTGATTTAAGAGTCATCTTTTTTAAATGTCCTGACCTTTTCAAATAATTATTAAGTAACGATGTCTTCCTTATTAAACATTTTTAAAAGCCATGCCTAATCCAATTACTATCTCCACTAAGGTTTTTGGTCTGAAAAGAATCGCAAGTTTACAAAGGAGCAAGGTGGAGGGTACAAAAATCACATACACATAACACGAGAGTCTTTTTCGCAGGTCATACCAGCAGAAATTGGGCATACCTGAGCAAGTTTTAGAAACAAGAAAGTCCTGATGCCCATGAGTTTGAATTCAAACTTAGAACATCTCTCCAATACTCAAACTAACGTCAAGATAACACAAGAGTCACTGTTTCAGGGGCACCTGGGTGGCCCAGCAGGTTAAGAGCCCAATTCTTGACTTCGGCTCAGGTCACGATCTCACGGTTCATGGTTTCCTGCCTGGAGTCAGACTCTGCTGTGCTGTCAGCACAGAGCCTGCTTGGGACTCTCTCTCGCCTTCTCTGCCCCTCCCCCACTTGCTCAGTCTCTCAAAATAAATAAATAAAAACAAATCATTGTTTCAAAATATGAAGAGAACATATATTTTTTAAAGTGATTTGTTTTCATGTGCTCATCAAAATCAAAACACAAGGGGTGCCTGGGTGGCTCAGTCTGTTGAGCGTCTGACTTCGGCTCAGGTCGTGATCTCATGTTTCAGGAGTTCGAGCCCCGCGTCGGGCTCTGTGCTGACAGCTCAGAGCCTGGAGCCTGCTTCGGATTCTGTGTCTCCCTCTCTCCCTCTCTGCCCCTCCCCTGCTCGGGCTCTGTCTCTTTCTCTCTCAAAAATAAACACTAAAAAAATTTTTTTTAAAAAATCGAAACACAAAAAGCAACGCCAATAATTACAGTACATGGTGAATACAACTTAAGGGAACAACTAACTTGTTTAACAAGAAACCACTTTTCAGTCAGTGAAAGGAAGGCTCTAGTGACACATATTTAATCACTCAAGGAAGATTCCATTGGTACATTAAATACTAACACGCTACCCCAAGAACACAGTTCTTTCAAAGCCTTGACAATAAATAGTAACTTATGCCTCATACAAATTACGGGTAAGACCAGGGTGTTCGTAATAGCAACAGCAATTCTGCTGTTCAAACATTTACAGGGACTATTGCTCCTGCAGGGTTAAAAAGAATGAGAAAGAGCTTAAGAAGGGGATTTTCAAGTGCATATAAAATGTGGTAAGGAGCTGGAAGTTGGGACGTGGAAAAACTGAAAGCGGTGAAGGTAATTCACTTACCAGGAAATGATATAAAAATAATCAACTCATTCAATGAAAACATAATGCAGAATTAGGTCAGCGACACAGACCTAGAAACCTCCTTCCTGTCTCCCCACATCCCTCAGTCAATGCTGGCTACCTTTTCACTTGCCAACCCAGTGCTAAAAAGCTAAGAAAGAACCACACCGAGGGGAGAGGAGGTCCCCCACTCCTACAAGAGTGTCCAAGTACGTAGTGGCACAGTCGGTTGAGTGTCCGACTCCGGCTCAGGTCATGATTTCATAGTTTGTGAGTTCGAGGCCCGCATCGGGCTCTGTGCTGACAGCTCAGAGCCTGGAGCCTGCTTCAGATTCTGTGTCTCCTTCTCTCTCTCTGCCCCTCCCCAGCTTGCACTCTGTCTCTCAAAAATAAATAAACATTAAAAAAAAAAAAAGCTGTCCAAGTATGCAACCTCTGCAGGAGCCTTTTCAAAGTCACGGCTGTAGAAATTTCGAGCCGGCAGTGAGCATGTGAGTACAGTTGAACAGAACGTCAACGTCCCCACAAAGACCTTCTGTTCTGCATTGCCCGTGACCCAGAGCCAGCCTTGGAAATTCTTCCGTGTCTCCATCACCAGAGAGTCTGCAGAGGAGGGAGGGAGGTTGAAAACTCCAGCTCTTCCCAGGCCCTTTCAGGACTCCAGGTGGCCCAGGGACATCTGCTGCTTTGCGTGACAGCTACCGAGGGGACGGGGCCATGTCCCATCTGGTCCTGGTTAAGACTAGCAAGAGTAAGGCTTGTTCTTCCCAAGTCCAGGTTCCTCTTCTCTAGCTTCCTTCCCTCCAGGGGCCCAGGGCTTTGATGGTGCGGGAACAAAGCTGCCATCCACATGCTCCCCAACGTCAGTCTTACTCTTCTCCCCACCAACTCCCCTCTGCAGACTTCAGTGGCGGGGGACGCTGCTCTGCATCAGTTTTCCCCACCTTGACTGCCAGCTCTCTCTCTCTCTCGGTCAAATTGAGTCGATCTGCTGGACTCTGGCTTCTAGGCAGTAAAGAGAAGGATTTGGGGGACAGGTGGGGGTGCGACTTGTGTCCCTGATGCCGGATCTATCACACCACTTGCTGGCCTCAGGACATGGCGAGGAAGCACCGGACGAGGGCTTGGAACTTCGTGAAGGGCAAGTGCCCCTTTGCTCTGCTGTCTCCCACGGCCACCCAGGGTGGGCAAGCTCAGACCCCCTCATGCCACCTCCTTGTCAGGCTTCTACTTGTCACAAAGAAATGCAGTTCTGACACAGCCTTCCACAAGGATGAACCTTGAGCACATGACGCTAAATGTAAGAAGCCAAGCGCAAAAGGGTCAATATGGTACGGTCCCACCTCTGCGAGTCACCCGAAACAGGCAAATCCATGAGAAAGTAGAACGGAAGTTTCTACCAGGGGCTGGGGAGAAGAGGGGACGAGGAGTTTCTATTTCGGATGATTGAAAAGTTCTGGAAATAGGGGCACCTGGGTGGATCAGTCGGTTAAGCGTCCAACTCTTGGTTTGGGCTCACGGTTCATGGGATCAAGCCCCACGTTGGGCTCTGCACTGAGTATGAAGCCTGCTTAAGATTCTCTCTCTTCCCCTCCCCTGCCCCTCCACCCACTCTCTCTCTCTCTAAAATAAAAAAAAAATTAAAAGTAAATGTTTTTAAAGGTCTGGAAATAGTGAATATACCTAATGCCATCAAATTTTGCACTTAAAAATGGTCAATCTGATGTTACGCGTATCTAACCACACCGAAAATTTAGAACAAAAAAAGGAAAAAGATTAACAAAGGGAGACAAGACAACCTCACACATACCTCCCCCCACTGCCCACCTCACCCATCCCTCACTGAAACCAGTCTCAGTCCGTTTGTCTTCTCTGGCTCCACTAGGGGTGGCCACATTTGTCAATCCAAGGAGGTTGGGCTGCAGAACAACACGCAGAGAGACGCGGAGAGGCTCTACTGTTTCCTGACTTGGTGTCAGGGCAGAGCTGTGCCGGGAGTTCAAGCAGTGTCTCCTATGTGCAGTGCAGTGGACCCCATTCTGGTTCCCCATGCTCCTTGATCCCAACCCTGAAGCAAATTCCCGAGGACTAAGTTAGTGGGTAACCTGGAACCCACATTCACGTTTTCAGGTAAGCCTTGACAGGACCCAGGAAAACCCATCCTCAACCCTGAGTGTACTCCACTAGACTTGGGGGCCAGGGTTGGGACTCCCTTGGGCTAGGGGCGCCTGGGTAACTCAGCTGATTAAGCATCCAACTCTTGGTTTTGGCTCAGGTCATGATCTCACAGTTTCGTGAGATCAAGCCCCACAACAGGCTCTGTGCTAACAGCATGGAACCTGCTTGGGATTCTCTCTCCCTCCCTCTCTGCCCCTCCCCAACTCACGTGCACACACGCTCTCTGTCTCTCTTGCTTGCTCAAAATAAACTAACTCAAAAAAAATTGGGCTAGGTGCTGAGAAAAAGTAGGAAGTGAGTTTTCCTCTTTCCTTCTTTACCATGTGCTTGTTATCTTTGTAACACAGTATTTAATCGCTTGTGAGACATTACTCACTAATTACTACGCTGTGTAGCTGTAACGGTTAAGACAACATGTCCAAAGATAAGCTCCTAGGCACTAAACGTGTGACCCTGGGCAGTCTCCTCAACTCCCGGAGCCTCAAGTTTCCCCATCCGTGCAGTGGAGATGATAGTCTTGGCTATGTCACAGCACTGTGATCATTAAATGTGCTACACGTAAAAGGATGAGGAAGACTACCTAGGACACATCAAGCAAAGTAAGTCACTGTTCCAGTTATCTGAATCACTTTCTCACCCTCAATTCTCATTGCTCATTGCTGACACGTGACAAGTTTTGTTCCCAACATTAAACACCTTTCTCTTCTACAAAAGTAGAGGAACAGGATGCAAGAGGATGAACTGACAGTGAATCCATTTCTCTAAGGTGTTTTCATCACTGGTCCTGTCGTGGCCAAAACTTCAGCCAGCCATCTGGCCCATCTCATTTAACTGAACTCGGCCACTTCTCTAAGTTCTCCAGAAAGACCCTTATTTTTAAATAAATGGGGGGGGGGGAGGGAGTGGTGCCTGGGTGGCTCAGTCCCTTAAGCATCCAACTCTTGAGTTCAGCTCAGGTCGTGATCTGACGGTTCGTGGGCTTGAGCCCCACGTCGGTCTCCATGCTGGGTGTGGGGCCCGCTTGAGAGTCTCTCTCTCCCCCTCTGCTCCCATCCCTCCGCTTGTGCTCTAAAGTAAAATTCAAAAACAAATTTTTAATTAAAAAAAAAAAACCCTGTTGTGCTGTTTCAAAGGGACACATGCACCCGCATGTTTAGAGCAGCACTATCAACAATAGCCAAAGTATGGAAAGAGCCCAAATGTCCATCGATGGATGAATGGATAAAGAAGATGTGGTATATATATATATATATACAATGGAGTATTACTGGGCAATCCAAAAGAATGAAATCTTGACATCTGCAACTAGGTGGATGGAACTGGAGGGTATTATGCTAAGTGAAATTAGAGAAGGACAAAAATCATATGACTTCACTCCTATGAGGACTTTAAGAGACAAAACAGATGAACATAAGGGAAGGGAAACAAAAATAATATAAAAACAGGGAGGGGGACAAAACAGAAGAGAGTCATAAATCTAGAGAACAAACTGAGGGTTACCGGAGGGGGGGGTGGGCTAAATGGGTAAGGGGCACTAAGGAATCTACTCCTGAAATTATTGTTGCACTCTATGCTAACAAATTTAGATGTAAATTTTAAAAAATAAAATTAAAAAAAAAAAAAAAAGACCAACCATCAGAAGAGATGTACCATGCAGTAAAGCAGTATCTGCTGATCACCAATAAAAGCTTGGGCTCCACTGTTAAAAACAAACAAACAAACAAACAAACAAAAAAACCTGTAGGATCCAAAACCGTAAGCAGAGGTGAGTGGAGATGAGGGCCACAGAGGAAGTGTTCTGTGGCAACATTCGAAACTCTGGCCCAGCTATTTCTGTCTCCACCCCTTTACGCTTCCCAGTTCTGTGAGCTTCGAAATTCCCTTTTCTGCATACAGTTTGGACAAAAATGATCCTATTAAACATGACAGTGGAGGGGCACCTGGGTGGCTCAGTCAGTTAAGCATCCCAATCCTGATTTCGGCTCAGGTCATGATCTCGTGGTTCGTGGGTTCAAACAAGCCCCTTGTCAGAGATTCTATCTCTCTCTCTGCCCCCCCCCCTTCTCACATGTGTGCTCTCTCTCTCTCTCAAAATAAACTTAAAAAAAAAATGACAGTGGAAATACTGATATCCATTTGATTTCTCTCTTCCCCTGGTATTATTTCTGACATATTTTCCATGAAGACCAACATGGTTAACTTGGGGATAAATGCCAAGGAAATAGTTGCACTCCTTCGAAAGCACATCTTGAGGGGCACCTGGCTGGCTCCGTCAGTAGAGCATGCGACTCTTGATGTCAGGGTTGTGAGCTCAAGCCCCGCTTTGGGTATAGAGCCTACCAAAAATTTTTAAAAATATATTTTAAAAAATGGAAAGAAAGCATATCTTGAACTGAAGCCAGCATGTTCATCAGACTATGAAATGTTAGAAGAACTAAGAGTTTGTCCCCTACAGGCACTTCAGCCATTCCTTAACGTGTACCCTTCCCTCGGCCACCCTGCACAAAGGGGCTCAGGCTGCCTCCACTCACACCTGGGAAAGACGGCTGTCCATCTGGGGTACTTGTCTTTCCTTGGAAGACATCAGGCATGACCTCTTCGGTGAGGTCTTCTCCCGCTCATAGCCCAAACTCCTGGGGTTCCCACGGCATCCTCTTAGCATTTCTGATTTTCATCGTGGTTGATTTGTATGCCTGTTCTACCCACTATTCCTTAAAGTGCTTGAGGGAAGAAACTTCCACATTCATTCCCCTGTTCGCAGCACCGGGCACAAACCAGGTGCTCCAGACAGGGCTGATGAACGGATGGGCTGAGGCTTCCTGACACTGACCTCGTCAGCTTCCCCTGGTGGCCTCCCCGAACAGTCCGCCACTTATTCACCTACGTGCCCCAGGTCTGTGGAGGGACACCACCACGGCCCCGCCTCGCCCCGCTCTCTGGCTCAGCCTCTCTGTCCTTTCCTCCCCCACTCTGCTTTTGCTCCCAAGGCGTTCACACATTACGAGTCATCAAGAAATTGTCCAGCGATGCAAGTTCCCTTTGGGATCTCCTTAATTTTGCGTTCACCATCCCAGAACCATGAAAGGTAGGGAAACTTTGAAGATCTAAAACGAGTTATCATCCAGGAGTTACTGATGGTAAATGACCGTACACGTGAAGCATGAGCCCAAAGACACACACCAACACACGCAAAAGATTACTGACAATTGTACAAATTTAGAAACATGCTAGGGGTCGCTTTTTTCTTTCCGTAGAAGACAGGAGTGGTACTACTCCACCCACCAAATTATTTTCCTGCCAACAGAGATGCACGTTGCTAACATTTCATCTTTCCATGCAATGAGGACACCATTCAACATGTTTTAACTTTCTTAAATTTTGTATTATTTATTAGAGAGAGAACAAGCTGGGAGGGGCAGAAAGATAAGGGGACAGAGGATCTGTCTGGCACCTGGTTGGCTCAGTCAGTAAAGCATCTGACTCTTGGTTTTGATTCAGGTCATGATCTTAAGGTTTAGGAGTTTGAGCCCCACATTGGGTTCTGTGCTGATAGCACAGAGCCTGCTTGGGATTCTCTCTCTCTCTCTCTCTCTCTCTCTCTCTCTCTCTCTCTCTCCCTCTCTCTCTGCCCCTCTCCCACTTGTGCACCATTTCTCTCTCAAATAAAAAAGAAAACTTTTTTTTAATCATTAAATAAAATTTTAAAAAGAAAGAAAGAGGCTTTGGAGTTATTTAGTTCAAGCCCATCACTTTACTAAGAAACAGACCCAGAAAGATTGTAAAATTTGCCCAAAGTCACAGACATGGGGACAGACCCCCAGGCGCGAGACCAGATGTCAGGTCAAATGTTTTCTGTTTTCACTGCTTCCCTGAAGACCACAGGATTTGCCTTAATAATCCACCCTCACTTATCAACACATGATTAGAACAATAGGTGCCCCGCGTATCTCAGACAGTCACATTAGGTTCATCCATAAAGAAGGACAATGCTATAGCTGTTTTCAATAGCTATGTACCACTTCCTTTCCTACCCCACCCCAAGAAAAAACAAACTCTCAGTTCGTGAGGGCAAATTGCAACCCTATCTTTAACCTTGATTTTCTTTTAAAGAACATTCTGGAGAAAAAAAAAAAAAGAATATTCTGAAGTAAAACAAAAATCCTATGCACAACCACCAGCATCCAGGGAAGGGAGAAAACATACCATAACATTTGTAATGAGTTTGTTTATGGTTTTGGAATATCAAAACTGCCTCATATTGATTTATCTAAGTTTTTACACGTCATTCACTACTGAAATGTATAACCTCATTCTGGAAGAGTGCTTCCTTGTGTAAATTAAAGCAAGATTCTTAATTAGTCTAAAGCGCCCTCTAGTGTTCCTGTGTAAAAATTTCTTTTCAGATAAGGTGCCAATCTACCTAATAACGCCTAGGGTCCCTTTTTGGGAAGGGGTGGGAGAGGGGATCCTGGTTTAGGCCTATTTATTGTCCTGCCATCCTGTTTGGATATTTTCACTTTAATAGAGAATTACTACTAATAGCTACATTAAAAGAAGCTGAAATTGGCTGAGCAGCCCTCAAGTTTGTATTTCCAAGCTTCCTCATGGTCTTGGTCAGTACTGTGTGAGGCACACGAGTATTGCTTTGAACTGAATGTTTGTGTCCTCCCAAAAGTCTTATGTTGAAGTCCTAATCCCCAGTGTGATGGTATTTGGAGGTGGACCTTGAGGGAGGGAATCAGGTTTAGATGAGGTCATGAGAGTAGAGCCCTCACGATGGGATTAGTGCCCTTACAGAAGGAGATCAGAGCACGCTCCGGCTCTCCTCTCACCCCCTCTCCTTCTCCCTGCTTCCACACATCAAGGAAAGGCCATGCGAGGACATCACGAGAAGATGGCCATCTGCAAACCAGGAAATGAGCTCTCACCAGATGCGGAATCTGCTGGCACCTTGGTTTCGGACTTCCCAGTCTTTAGAACTGTGAGAAATACGTTTTTTATTGTTTAAGCCACCAGGTCTAGGGTATTGCGTTGTAGCACCCCGAGCTGCCTGAGACCAGCAGCGAACAGAGAGGTCACTCTGACATGTGGTTAGACCAGCAATGACCCATCTCCATTTTCCCCGATCTCTCCCAAACACAGCGGAACAAACACTTCCTTTTCAGAACACGGGGCATTTGCTCACAAAAGAAAACACATTCAAAATGGAGCGGCCGGGGACCGCTGACCCGGCTGGTCTCTGGCAGCAGCAAGAGAAGTGTGATCACTGCTTTCCCGTGCCGTTTGGGTCTGGCAGGCGGGTGTGACATGCCCACGCTGACGTGTGCAAGACACATGAACTGCCAGGGCACGGCTGGCGGGGCCCGCGTGAAGGCGGGAAATTACGGTTTACGGGTGTGTGAGATGCTTGCAGGGAAAAGAGGACGAGCACGCTGCCTTAGAGCACAGAGACCAATCCGGACGCTCCTGCCGTGACGATGTGGTCATTTCTTAGGTGATGCAGGTCTACAAGTAATTGTGTTCTTGTTTGGTGACGCTTTACGTTGCAACCAGCTCTTTGAGAAGCATTAAGCTCAAAAACGGAAGCTTACATTTAGTAAAATATGAAGTGTTAAGCTTCTTATTCTCAAGTAAGTTAATGATGGATGCGAAATTGCACAAAACTCGAAACAGTATGGTACCGGCACAAAAACAGACACACAGGTCAATGGAACAGCAAAGAGATGCCGGAAATGAACCTACTCTATGGTCAATTCATCTTCGACAAAGCAGCAAAGTATATCCAATGGAAAGAAGACAGTCTCTTCAACAAATGGTGTTAGGAAAACTGGACAGCGACATGCAGAAGCACGAAACTGGACTATTTTCTTATGCCATACACAAAAATAAACTCAAAGGGGGTGAAAGGCCTAAATGTGAAGAAGGAAACTATCAAAATCCTAGAAGAGAACACAGGCAGCAACCTCCTTGACCTTGGCCAGAGCAACTTCTTACTAGACACATCTCCAGAGGCAAAGGAAACAAAAGCAAACATGAACTACTGGAACGTCATCAAGATAAAAAGGCTTCTGCACAGCAAAAGAAACAATCAACACAACTAAGAGGCAGCCTACGGAATGGGAGAAGATATTTGCAAATGACATATTGGATAAAGGGCTGGAATGCAAAATCTACGAGGACCTTATCAAACTCAACACCCCCAAATATATAATCCAGTTGAGAAACAGGTAGAAGACATGAACAGACATTTCTCCAAAGACGACATACGAATGGCTAACAGACACATGAAAAAAATACTCTACATCACTCATCATCAGGGAAATACAAATCAAAACCACAGTGAGATACCACCTCACACCTGTCAGAATGGCTAAAATTAACAACTCGGGCAACAACAGGTGTTGTCGAGGATGCGGAGAAAGAGGATCTCTTTTGCATTGTTGGTGGGAATGCAAGCTGGTGCAGCCACTCTGGAAAACAGTGTGGAGGTTCCCCCCAAAATTAAAAATAGAACTACCCTACGACCCAGCAACTGCACTACTAGGTATTTATCCAAGGGATACAGGTGTGCTGTTTCGAAGGGACACATGCACCCCAATGTTTATAGCAGTGCTATAAACATTTGGAAAGAGCCCAAATGTCCATCAATAGATGAATGGATAAAGAAGATGTGGTGTGTGTGTGTGTGTGTGTGTGTGTGTGTGTGTATACATGTACATACATACAATGGAGTATTACTCAGCCATCAAAAAGAATGAAATCTTGGGGCGCCTGGGTGGCGCAGTCGGTTAAGCGTCCGACTTCAGCCAGGTCACGATCTCGCGGCCCGTGAGTTCGAGCCCCGCGTCAGGCTCTGGGCTGATGGCTCGGAACCTGGAGCCTGTTTCCGATTCTGTGTCTCCTTCTCTCTCTGCCCCTCCCCCGTTCATGCTCTGTCTCTCTCTGTCCCAAAAATAAATAAAAAACGTTGAAAAAAAAAATTAAAAAAAAAAAAAAAAAAAAGAATGAAATCTTGCCATTGGCAATGACATGGTTGGAACTAGAGAGTATTATGCTAAACGAAATATGTCCATTAGAGAAAGACAAATACCATATGATTTCACTCATTTGTGGAGTTTAAGAAACAAAACAGAGGAACATAGGGGAAGGGAAGCAAAAAATAAAATAAGATAAAGACAGAGAGGGAGGCAAACCATAAGGGACTCTTAAATACAGAGAACAAACTGAGGGTTGCTGGAGGGGTGTTGGGTGGAGGGAACGGGCTAGATGGGGGATGGGCATTAAGGGGGCCCTTGTCGGGCTGAGCACTGGGTGTTACATGTAAGTGATGAATCACTAAATTCTACTCTTGAAACCAATAGTACACTATATGTTAACTTGAATTTAATTAAAATCTTGGAAGAAAAAAAGGGATGAAGAAAAAGAAACTGAACAAAATATCATCATCGACACCCCACACAGCATGGGGACAAAGTACAATCAATAACTGGGTGAAAACCCAAAAACGTAAATCTGAAGAAGCATTATACCGGACATCAAAAGTTAGTAGCCATCTTAAGAACCTTGTTCTTGTAGTTTATGATTTATCACATACAGCTATAAAAGGTGCTTGCATAACATACAGATCCGGGGAATGTTCTGCTAAATTGACTTTACCAATAATTTTGTGTGTTTACTTTTGAGAGAGAGAGGGAGAGAGAGAGAAAAAGCATGGGAGAGGGGGCAGAGAGAGAGGACAGAGGATCTGAAGGGGGCTTTGTGCTGACAGCAGAGAGCCCAATGCAGAGTTCAAACTCACAAACTGCGAGATCATGACTCGAGCCAAAGTCAGATGCTTAACCAACTGAGTCACCCGGGCGCCCCAACTATGCTTATACTTTTATTCCAAGTTTTTGTGTTCATGTACAAAAATGAAGCAAAAGCTATAATGTGTTGATAGTGAAAACAGAAGATTTTTATCAACAGTTCAATGTTGCTAACTTTATTATCAGTGTCATCAGGGTGGCTTCGCCTAGAAAGATCAATTAATTCTAACGGTTTGAATTTTTTATCATGGAATCTAAGTAAAGCTTTTGGAAATTTAGTGTGTTTAAGGTGAAACATCTGACATTGTGAATCTTCCTGTAGATTTGTTTTAAAAGTTCAACATTAAAAAATAAAAGTGTTGGAGCGCCTGGGGGGCTCAGTCGTTTAAGCGTCCGACTTCGGCTCAGGTCACGATCTCGTGGTTTGTGGGTTCGAGTCCCGTGTTGGGCTCTGTGCTGACAGCTCAGAGCCTAGAGCCTTCTTCAGATTCTGTGTCTGTCTCTCTCTCTGCCCCTTCCCCACTTGTGCTCTACCTCTATCAAAAATAAATAAATGTAAAAAAAAAATTAAAAAATAAAAGTGTTTTTTGGGGCACCTGAGTGGCTAAGTCGGTTGAGTGCCCGACTGTGGCTCAGGTCATGATCCTGCAGTTTGTGAGTTCAAGCCCCGCATCGGGCTCACTGCTGTCAGCATGGAGCCCACTTTGGATCCTCTGTCCCCCCTCTCTTCCTCCCCCACTCACGCTTGCTCTCTCAAAAATAAAAAAATAAAATAAAATAAAAGTGTTTCTGAAGTGATAACCTAAATAATTTTAGTGGAGAATGTTGTCCATGGTAAAATCAATATTTTACTAAATTATCTCATTTAAAAACTTAAGATATGGAGAATTATCATTGGAATTGGCTACCATTGCAAACCTAAGTCATAATTTCAGCCAAAGAAGTTGCAAACAGAAACTCTATTTGTCAAAATTTACAAGTTTTGAATATGCTGAGTAATTAAACTACATAATTTTTGTGATGAAGTGGCTGTCAAATTAAAAAAACAAAAAACAAAAACAGTACCAGATGATCCAGCAATTCCACCTCCCAGAATATACCCAAAGAAAATGAAAATGCTAACTTGAAAAGATATCCGCACCCCTGTGTTCACAGCAGCAGCGTTTACAAGAGCCAAGACAGGGAAACAACCTAAGTGTCCATCAGACGATGGATGAATAAAGAAGATGTGGTATACATGTGCAAGAGAATATTATTCAGCCATAAAAAGAGGAAATCCTGTCATTTGTGAAAACATGTATAGACCCTGAGAGCATTATGCTAAATGAAAGAAGTCAGTCAGAGAAAGACAAATACTGTATGATATCACTTAAGTGTGGAATCTTGGAAGGAAGGAAGGAAGGAAGGATTATTTGCAGTACAATTCCATTCTTCGTGTTTATTATTTTTTATTTCTGAGAGAGAGAGAGACAGACAGAGTGTGAGTGGGGGAGGGGGAGAGAGAGAGGGAGACACAGAATCCGAAACAGGCTGTCAGCACAGAGCCCGACGTGGGGCTTGAACTCACAAACTGCAAGATCATGACCTGGGCCAAAGTCAGACACTTAACCGACTGAGCCACCCAGGCGCCCCTCATGTCTATTTTTTTAATGTTTATTTATTTATTGAGAGAGAGAAAGAGCTTGAGCACAAGCAGGGGAGGGGTGGGGGGGGAGGGGAGAGTCCCAAGCAGGCTTTGCGCTGTCAGTGCAGGAGGGGAAGAGAAGGGAGAGGAGAAAAGAATAAGGAAGGAAGGAAGGAAGGAAGGAAGGAAGGAAGGAAGGAAGGAAGGAAGGAAGGAAGGAAGGAAGGAAAGGAAGGAAGGAAGGAGGGAAGGAAGGAAGGAAGACAGGGAGGGAGGGAGGGAGAGAGGAAGGAAGAAAGGAAAGAAGGAAAGGAGGGAGGGAGGGAGGAAGAAAGAAACTCGTAGAAAAAGAGATCAGACCTGTGGTTACCAGAGGCAGATGGTAGGAGGAAAACAAAACATGGAGGGAAGTGGTCAAAGATACAAACTTCCAGTTATAAGATAAGGAAGTACTAGGGATGTAACATACAACATGATGACTAACATAACTGCTGTATGGCACACAGAAGATAAGAAAATAAATTGTGTTCTCATCAAAGGAGACATTTTTTTCCTTTTTTTTTTCTTTCTTTTTATTGTACCTATATTAGAAGATGGATGTTAGCTGGAACTACTGTAATCATTTCACAACATACGGTAAATCAAACCTCCTGCTGTGCACTTTAAGTTTATACTGTGATGCACGTCGATCGTCTCTCAGTAAAAGCGGGGGAAAAACAAACACTTCACCACAGCAGTAATGAGACTTCTCTCCTTGCTGCTATCATCAAGTGGAATTCGGCAGTAAATCCATCTGCAATGTCCTGATGGTACTGAATTTTTTTTGTAAATGAACCCTCTAGTTTTGGGGTGCACTTTGTTCAAGGCTAGAACTTTTCATCAAAGAATTCAAGGAGTACCCAAAATCTTTGGCTTCTTAAGCTTTTGGAGAATTATAATTATTGAAGAACAAAACGGGCCAAAAACAAAAAAGACTCAAGGGGCGCCTGGGTGGCTCAGTTGGTTAAGCATCCGACTTCAGCTCAGGTCATGATCTCGCGGTCCGTGAGTTGGAGCCTCCCCTGTTCATGCTCTGTTTCTCCCTGTCTCAGAAATAAATAAAAAAATGTTTAAAAAAAAATTTAAAAAAAAAAAAGACTCTGAAACCTCTCAATCCCAGGAAAGAAATAAGTGAAGAGATTAAATGATGAGCATTCAAAGCATGCCCAAGATGTTATGTTAAAACTCCATCATTGCTCTTTCGAATAAATCCACTTGTGGAGAGAAATTTTTATAATGTCTACTGGAATGGAACAAAATCAAGAGGGCCTATGATTTCATACGATTTTATGGCATCTCCGTTTGGGGAAACATTAAAAGAAATCATATCTGCACACAACTTACTTGATGATTTTGTCTTCTAGAAACATTTGTCTGACCCTCCCCTGTTCATGCTCTGTCTCTCCCTGTCTCAGAAATAAATAAAAAAATGTTAAAAAAAAAAAAAAAGACTCTGAAACCTCTCAATCCCAGGA
Source organism: Panthera tigris (assembly GCF_018350195.1). Lineage (NCBI taxonomy): Eukaryota > Metazoa > Chordata > Mammalia > Carnivora > Felidae > Panthera > Panthera tigris. The sequence goes on from NC_056664.1 coordinate 11,069,603, forward strand.
AAGAAATAAGTGAAGAGATTAAATGATGAGCATTCAAATCATGCCCAAGATGTTATGTTAAAACTCCATCATTGCTCTTTCGAATAAATCCACTTGTGGAGAGAAATTTTTATAATGTCCACTGGAATGGAACAAAATCAAGAGGGCCTATGATTTCATATGATTTTATAGCATCTCCGTTTGGGGAAACATTAAAAGAAATCATATCTGCACACAACTTACTTGATGATTTTGTCTTCTAGAAATACTTGTCAAGAAAAAGGACTCTAGAGAGATGGGTGGGGGATGGGCAAAATAGGTGACCAGGATTAAGAGTACATTTACAACGAGCCCTGAGTTAACGTACCAAATTGTTGAATCACTGTATTGTACACGTTGAAACTAATACAACACTGTAGGTTAACTATATAAGAATTAAAATTAAAAACTTAATAAAAAGGTACTCCAAGTGGAGGCCAAAAAATCAGTATCAAAAATCACATTGTATCAGATTACTTACACATTTTAATACAAAAATCTTACAAATGGGAATACTCTCCATTTAGTAGAATTCACTTAGTTTTTACCAGATAACTCAGTTCTCCTAGAGAGATTATGGGTTTTTTTTAAGATTGTTTTTAAGTAATCTCTATACCCAACATGGGACTTGAACCCACAGCCCCAAGATCAAGAATCACTCACTCCTCCAACTGAGCCAGCCAGGTGCCCAAGAGATTATGTTGCTTAAATAAAAACGTTATGGTTTACAGGTAAGAGTGAAATGAAGGTGTCAACAATTTTCAACTTTATTAACAACGTACTTCAAGAAATATTGCAGACATTAAGAATAATTAAAAATAGTATGTCCATAGTAAAAAATGATCATTCTTCACAAAAATGCCAGTGACCTGCACATTAAAGCCAGATAGGACTAAAAAACTGTTTAAGTGAATACGTAACAAAAATAATCATTCCACTTATTTTTCATGTTCAAATAAGATCATATGAAGGTTTTATTTTTTTATTTTGCTTTACTGCACCTGAATATTTATTTTTATTTTTTGGAAAGAATTGCATTTTAAAAAGTTTATAAATAGAACTACTCTAGAGGCCTATCCATATAAGACTAATTTATTGGTCAGTATATAAAAAACTTGTAAACTACATACAACATATACATCAGTTATACAATATGTATCATTTTAGCACCTCCTTTCATATTTGGAAGTGTACTGACAATAAGCTACCCTAAACACAGCTAGCATTAACCAAGAGCTTATTATTTATCAGTCACCGTGCTTTATCACTTTATCACTTTAATCTTTACAAACACTGAAGGAGAGGGATTACTGCATTTTACCTGCATTCTTAAGTCTCCACTATGTTTTGCCCTGGACCTCCAGGTACCTCGTTCTACTGCCTGTCTCCCCATATTATGGGACACAGTGCTGGCCCACACAGAACATGCTTCCAGCCAGTGAGTATGAACTGGGTTCCACTTTGACCTCTGAACCCATCAGCCATGTGGCCAAGGCTATGCATTTTCAGCATAGCAGCTACATTTAGGAGCCCAGACTCCAGCTGAAAACCCAAGCAATTAACTGTTCCCAAGGAACCTAGGAGAGTCACTTACCCCATGTCTTTCAAGGTGCTAGTGACGTCTGAACATATGATCCTCAGTTCTGCCTTCAGTGATATCCTAGACACTAAAGGGGAAAACTATAATGTAGGACTCTTATATTAATGTGAATTAAATGGTATTTGACCTCAGACTTTACAGTCACTAAAATTACAAATTCTTTTTTTTTTTTTTTAACGTTTATTTATTTCTGAGACAGGGAGAGACAGAGCATGAACAGGGGAAGGTCAGAGAGAGGGAGACACAGAATCTGAAACAGGCTCCAGGCTCTGAGCTGTCAGCACAGAGCCCGACGTGGGGCTCGAACTCACAGACCGCAAGATCATGACCTGAGCTGAAGTCGGCCGCTTAACCAACTGAGCCACCCAGGCACCCCTCTTTTTTTTTTTAAGTTTATTTTTTAAATTTATTTTGAGAGAGAGATAGAGAGCAAGTGGGGGAGGGGCACAGAGAGAGGGGGAGAGAGAGAATCTCATGCGGGGTTCAACCCACAAACTGTGAGATCATGACCTGAGCTGAAATCAAGAGTCGGACACTTAAGGACAGAGACTGTCAGTTCACTTCCAGATTCCAACTCCCAGGGGTATATATGGATCCTGTATGTAGAAAATTTGAACAGATATTTACTGAATGAAGCACTAATATTTTAAAATTGTAGTAAGTTAGGAGGTGAAAATGGTATCTCACTTGTTTCACTTTGCCTTTATTCAATAACTAATTAAAATGAATTGTTTTCATTAAAAAAAAAAAAAAAGTCAGGTATTTAACCAACTGAGCCGCCCAGGTGTCCCCAAATTACAAATTCCTTATAAGACCCTAGCTATCCTATAATATAGAAGATGCTATGAAAAGCAATAAAAGTTTAATTATGAGTTTAGTCATTAAATTTATCACGTGTTACATATTCTGCTCTCTTTATGGGTCACTATTGAGACTGGAAAACTCTTCAAATAGGTTTGTGTTTAACCAAGGTACTTATTTTTCTGATGCTTTCATTGTATTTTAATTGTCTTAATCATGTTTTAAAGGCACAAAACTTTCTCTTTACAAAGAAAAATAATAATAAAGACATCATTTAGTAGACAATTAACAATATGTGCTACCAGATAATGAAAATATAGAAAGTACCTATTGAGTGGATTAAGCTAAGAATTTTTTTAACCTACCAAGGATAAGAGATTAAAATGTTGCCTAAAGCAAGAGATTTGATGTAGATTAGGTATACCCCAAAGAGACAAAGGTTTGATTGCAAATAGTTTATTAGGGAGGTACAGAATTGTACAGCAGCAGAAAACATAATAAAGGCAGGTTAAGTCATGACTAGAAGTTTACTCCACCAGGAAACTCAGAGACAAACACAGTCTCACAACCATCTGACTCAAAGGGTGAAGGAGCTGTACCCTAACTGCCATCAGCTATTGGTTCAGGGTTTCTGGGTGTTGGTATAAATTCCTCAGCATTTCCAGATACCTGCAGGTGAAAGTCTGAAGCCAGTGAAGTAAATGATAAGGTCTTAAAGGAAGTGGGCAGGGAGCTGACAATGTCTGCCATAGCCTTGCCAACATAAAATATATTCTCACATCAAGTAATTAGGCAAATACAAACACGCTAACTGCCTGCCCCCTCCCCACACCAAAACAAACATTCAAAATCTAACAGTGATGGGTTTCTAAGCATTTATAGCCAAGGAAAATACCATAGTTCTAATTTTAAACATCTTTTCCCAAACAAACAAAAATTCTTAGATTATCAAATAATTTAATATTATTATGTGAAAGGAACAGAAATAAAGATTTAATTTAAACTTCTATTGGGCTTTGTAGTTGCAAAAGATTTTCAGAAGATCCAGGAAATCGGCCCTACCAGTATAGAACAAGGATTTCTCAGCCTAGTCAGATCCCAAACCAGTGTCAATGAATCACTTATTGATTGAGCTGGAGGTGAATGTAAACAACTAGAAACACAATTCGGCTGTGTATTTCAACGCTGCAAAGAAGGGAAGTACTTGCCCGTGTGTTTTTTTTTAATCTCCTTTTTAAAGAGAAAAATCAGGGTCTTTCATTTGGTTTGTTGGTTGATTGGTAATTTACAACAGTGCTATACTCAAACACACACACACACACACACACACACACACACACACACACAGTAGTGAACAGAGTATGTTTCTCTGGGAAGCACACTGATATTAACGGAGTCTCTAAAGCATCCACATCCAGGCAGATGAGCATTCTGAGTGCCACTTGAAGGAATGTACTTGTCTCTAGATACCAGATGGCAAGTCTACAATGCGTTGAAGAATTTCTCACCTAATTTTCACCGCTGCATATCACTCACCATTTTACATCCTTCCCCCCAACCCCCTTGCAAAAAAACGACAAGCATTCCCATGGTCACATCCTGGGTGGATCTCAAAGAGTATTGCAAATAGCACATGCAGCTGTTAGCTTCTCCAAATACACAGTCCAAGGCATTTAAATGCCCAGTCTGCAGTGCTGGCAGTGAGAGACAAGAATAACGGTTACTTTTTTTTTAACCAAAGATAAATGCCATATTATGCCTGAAAAAGCCAGGGTCAGCCTAACTCTTCGGCAGAGAATAGCACCAATGTCAACGGAAGGAACCGGTTTCTGGGAAGGATGCACAGATTTGACTAATTGAAGGCCTTTTAAAGGGGAAACAACGTGGTTCTGTTAACATTTTGGAAAGAAAAGTATTGATTTCCACTTCTTTTTAAAATTCAGAACTAGGGGGGGCGCCTGGCTGGCTCAGTCAGTTAAGTGTCTGACTCTTGATTTCGGCTCAGGTCATGATCTCACAGTTTGTGACATCGAGCCCTGAATAGGGCTCTATACTGTGCATGGAGCCTGCTTGGGATTCTCTCTCTCCCTCTCCCTCTGCCCCTCCGCTGTTCGTTCGTTCATTCTCTCTCTCTCTCTCTCAAAATAAATAAATTGAAAAAAAAATAAAATTAAGAACTAGATTTTAAGTGTATACAATAAAATGTTAGCTCTGGGTTTTTCCTGGTGATGGAATTTCAGTGGTTTTCATGTTCTTCCTTGCATACTTAAGTATCACTTAACTTTTTGACTTTTACAGTCAGGAAAAAATTATGTAAGCTATACTGACTTAGAAAAAAATGAGGAAAAGACAAAATAAGTAGAGACAAGAGATGGGAGAAGAGAAAAAAGGAGGAGAAGGGATGTGAACACCTCCTCCATTCATTCGACAAAGAATTCTTTAGTCAGACGCCATGCTAGGGCACGGCAACTACAGATTGTGGTTGTGGTCGTTAGGAAACAAGTCGGGTGCTAAGACCAGGGGCAGACCGTGCTACACGTGGAATAGTGAAAGAAAGCCTGTCTGAAGGAATATGAGGGGTGTCTGGGTGGCTCAGTTGGTTGAGCATCCAACTTTGGCTCAGGTCACCATCCCACAGTTTGTTGAGTTCAAGCCCCACATCAGGACCTCTGGGGTCAGTGCAGAGCCTGCTTCAGATCCTCTGTCCCTCTCTCTGCCCCTTTCCCACTTGCACTCCCTCTCAAAAAATAAACAAACATTAAAAAAAAAAAGAAGAAGAAGAAAGAAAAGAAAAGAAAACGCTTAAGCTAAGCTCCCAAAGAATCAAAGCTAACCCTGTGAAAAATAGTGGGGAAATAGGTTTCTGGTGCAGGAAAACCTTGGTGACCCCTGGCTGACGGGTGGGGCTGAAATTCAGAAGAAAGAGGCACAGTGAATGGAGGGGGCAGATGAGAGAAAGAAGCAAGCACCAATCCCCTCAGGCACCTGAAAGCCCACGATAAGGAATTTGTATTTTAATGTCAATACAGAGAAAGCCATTAAAGGATTTGAAGCAGGGGAGAGAAGGCTTCCGGTCACATTTTATCTTCAGCCCACTCACAACCCTGAGATAAGACCTGAGCTGAGATCAAGAGTCAGGTGCTTAACTGACTGAGCCACCCAGAGGCCCCTGGTTTACATTTGAAATTGGCTGTTCTCACTGCCCCGTGGACTGGATGGGAGACAAGAGGCCCGTTGCTGTTGTATTGGGAGGACTAATGCCACTTTCACCCCTGCATTTGCCCCCTACCAAAATTCCCGGCAGCCTTAGACACTACCCACCAGGCAACACTGCCCCCCAAAAGTGTAATAATCCTATTCACAGCTCCCAGACATCCCCGCAATCGTCAGCCCAAACCCATGAACCCATCCAAATCAATGGCCCCAGTTTCTAGGGGTCCAGACACACGGGCCTCTCTTACCTCCTGCCCTGTAGCAACCATGTGCTCTCCTCCAGCAGGATGAAGCCCAACTCCCCTGTAATCACTATCCTCCTTTTCTTTTTTTTTTTTTAATTTTATTTTGAGAGAGAGAGAGAGAGAGAGACAGAGAGAGAGAGAGAGAGAGAGAGAATCCCAAGCAGGCTCTATGCTGTCAGCATAGAGCCTGATGTGGGGCTGGATCCCACAAACTTGAGATCAGGACCTGAGCTGAAATCCGGAGTCAGACACTTAACCGATGGAGCCACCCAGGCACTCCCATAATCACTACCTTCTTTATTCCTCTACTTACCTCCTAGTCCAAACTCATGCCACATTCCATATGCCCGGCACTAGGTGTGCCACAGTGTTTTCTCTGCAAATAATCTTATTTCATGGATTATAAAATACTGGGGTTGAAAAGGACTTTAGAAATACTCAATTTCAACCTGCAGGTTTTTAGGACAAGGAAACAAGCCTGCTATAATTAAAAGACTTTTCCAAGGTCTCAAAGGTTAGGATTTCTGATTTTTTTTTTTTAATGTTTATTTATTTTTGAGACAGAATATGAGCGAGGGTGGGGGGTGGAGGGGGAGACAGAGAAAGAGGGGTACAGAGGATCCCAAGCAGGCTTCAGGCTCTGCGCTGAAAGCAGCGAGCCCGATGTGGGGCTTGAACTCACAAACCGTGAGATCATGACCTGAGCCAAAGTCAGACACTCAACCGACGGAGCCAGCCAGATGCCCCTAGGATTTCTGACTTCTTACTTAGAGTTCCTTACAGGATTTCAAAGCATTTTTTTACAAAAGGAACACTTGGCAAGTGCTTCATGTTTCACGGAACGCTTCTGTACACCCACCTTATAGAATCATTAGTAATAGAAATAAACGGTCATCCAAGTGTGAATACTGTATATCCAAGTAATAGATACAAATGGCAATCCAGGGGTGCCTGGCTGGCTCAGTCAGAAAAGCATGTGACCCTTGATGTCGGGGTCCTGTGTTCTAGCCCCATATTGGGCATAGAGATTACTAAAAGAAAAATAAATAAACTTTAAAACGTAAAAAGAGGGGCACCTGGGTGGCTCAGTTGGTTAAGCATCCGACTTCGGTTCAGGTCATGATCTCACAGTCCGTGGGTCCGAGCCCCACATAGGGCTCTGTGCTGACAGCCTGGAGCCTGCTTCAGATTCTGTGTCTCCCTCTCTCTCTGCCCTCTCCCGCTCACACTCTCTCTCAAAAATAAACATTAAAAAATTTTTAAAGAAAAAGAAAATAAATGGTAATCCAAGTTCAAGTATATATGAAAATAATACACACAAATTGGAGGCAGAGAAAGATGAAGGGCTGAGAGAGAAACTCAGCCAAGCTCAGACACAGGACTTCTGGCTCCAGGCACAGCAGAAGCTACAAAAAATATCCCCATTGTTTGATACAATTAGTCCCGGGGCAAAGTTAGAGGTTTCCTATTTCTGCTCATTTTTATTGGTTCATTATACTTTTGTGTGCATTAGTTTTACAGGTCTTCTGAAGATCAGACTTGCTTACTGTTTAAGGAGGGACTTTGTCCAATATTGGGAGTTTATTTGCAATGAGGGTGAGGGCTTCCAAGAAGAGATAAAGTTTAAAGAACAAAGAAAAGGAAGAAAAGAGATGCGAACTTTGCCAACTTACGATTTAGGCTAGGGTTAGATGTGAACGCAGACCCCATGCCCTTACGGCAAATACCATCGCCAAAAGATGCTCTCTAAAATTAGCCTTATGTTAAGTGAAGCTTACCACAATTCCAACATAGTAAAAGAACGTGGATGGCTTCATAAAGTTCGTTACTAAAGGATCTGGATGATATACAAGTTGGATTATGTGTACTAGGTTTTTTCAGTATTTGAGGTTTAGAATTTCAAATCCGATGTCAAAAAAAAAAAAAAAAAATTCTGAGTGACAAAAAAAATACGTCCTTGATGGCTCTGCAGGACGTGGAAGAGATCACTGGTTCAGGGTAAATGTATTTTGGAATGCCTTGCATCCTGATGCTACAATTAGTTCTATTCTTGTTCTGAAAGTGGAAAGGGGGTCAGGGGCCCCACATAACTGACACTTCGCGGCAGCAGCTGATTCGAGCTGGGCACCCGACGCTCACCCAGGAGCAACGGCTCACTCTTGACCTCAGAACCCAACAGAGACACGTTTTTTTACAGATCACGCATGCAACAATTACTGCTTCCTTGCTCTTCGAATTTGCTTTCATTTTGAGGAACCCAAACATTTTTCTCCCAAGTATCAAACCTCTTATTATCAACCTCCCCTGAGGGTACGGAGGTACAGTTACTTAAGTGCGTTGCGGAACCTCTCCGGTGTGAATGAAAAATAAACCTGCACTTACCTCAGACGCTAAATGCCGTAAGAATGTAGCTCATTCCCTTGTGAAGAGTTGGTGAGCTAAGAGAAATCACAGAGGTCTATTAACTGGAAGTCCGGAGTAATGTAATTGTTAGGATTTTCCTTTTCTCCACATTTTATAGAGAAGTAGCTGACATACCTCACTGAATAAGTTGAAGGTAGACAGCATCATGGTTTGATTTACATATATTATGAAATGATTACCACAGTAGATTCAGTCACATCCATCGTCTCCTAATATTATCCATTGGACTTGGAGAACACGGCTGATCACAAGTCAAGCAAACAACAGTACTTGCTTTCAGAAGGCTAAGAAAGCACGTCTAAAACAGCAAGTGTTCCACCAAAAATAATGATGCAAAATGCACATATCTCTCATGCCATCAAATCTGAACATATTTCAGGACATCTTCTGTGCATTGCATTCCATCCAGTTTACTCTCCTCTCCAGTTAAGCCACCCAAGTTGTGACATGTGGATTCTGGCTTAGCTGAGTTGAGTGCTGTGAGCCCGGTGGCAGAGAAGAGTCAGTAAAATACCTCACCCTTGCATACTTTTCATACTTATGGAGAGACCCCAAGATTGTGGCTCATAAACATACAGAAAACTTACAGTGCATTGCCTTGGACTTGGGGGCTGATGCATTCCTTAGAGTCCACTGAAATCTGAAGGCACTGAATCGCCTTGCTAACCCTGCACCTCACTGTATCTAATGGTTAAGGTCAGGTAAGAGGACTGACCAAAGATGATACCATGCTACTAAAATCAGTCTTCTCCAGCTTTTAAAAGCACTGAATGGTGCTTTTGTACATGAGACTTAAAGCTCAGTATGCGTTCTTGTGACTGAGTAATGTTTGTATATGTGTTCTTTTTATTTCTTTGAGTAAATGCACGGAGCTAAGATATTTAATGCGCTGAGCTACATATTTAAGATTCAGATAAAAGCAAAAAATGAAAGTGGTTTAGGAATACAAAACAGGTAACACTAGTCAAAACGTCACACCTCTGCTTTCTTCAAAATTGAGTTTTGCGTAAAGAGCATTTTATTTGCCATTGAATTGAAAAAAGTGCCAGGAGCTCTGTGCGATTCCGTTGGCTTACATTTTTAGGCAATTTCTGATTCTTAGAAGTATATTTTACAACTAAAAGAATGACAGTCATTGTGAGTAACTTTCTTCGTTATTATATGTCCCTGAGATCAAAGAATATCATGTGACAATACTAAGTATACTTAGTATACTCACTTGTGTTACAAGTATACTCACTTGCAACACACACAAAAATAATAAATAAAAATGAACAAACCAGAACATTGCATATATGAAAGAAAACCACAAACTGGCTTTCATAGATCCCTTCGACCCTTTACCAATCCAGAAGTACAGCAATGAAATCAACATATCTTGGGCACCTCCCAGAGGCCAGCGGCTATGGCTTTATGGTTCTGTGACCCACCTACTTTTGGCTCTGGGAAAACAAAAGTCAAAAGTGAGAGCAAGAAACCAGTGACGGTTTCCATCATTAAGGAGCCTGGCAACTGATCCTGAAGGCTTTGTCATGTGAGCCTTCCATCCAAACTGACTGCAGAGCTACCTGAAGATTTGAGAGCTGAACCTTTAGATGGACCCACTGTTGCACTCCCATCGAAATGAGAGGGTAATGCTCACCTACCAATAATTTCCCAAAGTCCTAGAACTAAGGGAAAGCAAGGCAAATTGGATAAAGTTGACAGATCTCATGACGTCTCTATAAGAAATTGGAGAGACTGAGAAAACAAATCAGGCCAGATAGACATATAGTTGCATTATACCCTGGGAAACTTTTTCTTGAGTGTCAAAGAAGAAAAAGGTTCTTAAATACAAGGAAAGTAATTTAAATATCAGAAAAACCTGGAAAATGCATTTTTGAAAAAACATGGGTGGCACTTACAAAAGAAGGAAGTAGGGCTCTGAAAACACAATATAGCATATTCCAAAATGGTTCAAGATTTGGATGATCTAAGCATCATTTACTCCTTGAATTGTTGTTATTTTGAGATATACTTAGATCTCATTCTTATGTTTTAAAACTTTGTTTAAGATTCCTAGCCCAAGGGACACCCGGGTGGCTCAGTCGGTTTAGCATCTGACTCTTGATTTCGGCTCAGGTCATGCTCTCACGGTTTGTGAGTTCCAGTCCCGCATCAGGCTCTGTGCTGACTGTGCAGAGCCTACTTAGGATTCTCTCTCTCCCTCTCTCCGCCCCTTCCCCACTTGTGCCTTTGCTCTCTCAAAATAAATAAACTTTAAGAAAATTTTTTTAAAAAATCCCTAACCCAAAATAGTTAGCCAGCATGTTACTGATTTCCTGGAATCACAGATCAACAGAGCTAGAAAGATGTTCAAGATGATATAGTTCAACATCTATTTATAGATGAGTGTCCTGAGACCCAAACAAGATAAAGGTCATGCAGTGACAATATGAAAACTAGGACCCAGATTTCCTGATTCTTGGTTTAATTTACTGAATCTTCATTGTGACTTAAAGTGACAATTATTCAAAAAACTTTGAGATTGGTTGCAGCTGTCATTCCCTGCATAGATTGCTACCCAAGTGATTCAAACAACCAAACTGGTAAATCAAGATAATGCTACAGAAACAACCATCCATGAAAGAAAGAAAGAAAGAAAGAAAAGAAAGAAAGAAAGAAAGAAAGAAAGAAAGAAAGAAAGGGAAAGAAAGGGAAAGAAAGAAAGAAAGAAAGAAACCCTTGACAAGCAAAAAAATCATTTCACTGTTTTTGCCCTAAAGTGTCACATGTGTTGCCTAAATTCTTCATTCCCCTTTAATGCTATATCCTAAACTAGAAGCATTGTCTTCCTTAAAAGAAGACACCCCTTAGGAGGTTTTTACCCAGGGTTTCCAAATAAGCCCCCAACCTCAGTGGCTTAAAACAAAAAGGGTTTTTACATTAGGTCACAGGAATAAAAGGTACAGCACAGAGAACACAGTCAGCAAGGGTCTTGTAATCCTGTTCTATGGTGACAGAGGGTAGCTACACCGTGGTGAGCAGCGCATAGTGTGTTGACTTGCGGAATCACTATGTTGCATTCTTCAAACTAATGTAACCTTGTGTGTCAATTATACTCAGATAAAAGTAATTTTTTTAAAAGGTTTTCCCACTCATGCGAAATGACCACTCCCGTTCAGCAGTGGGGGTGCTGCACATCATTATCACTCAGGGACACAGACCAATCGGACTGCTACCACAGACCCATTTCCACAGGGTTTTATACCACGGATTAAATGCTCCCTCCCAGAAGCGATATGCAATTCTGCTGGCAAATCATTGGTGACACTGGTCACATGAACGCACCCAACCATGAGGGGGGGCCGGGGGAGGGCTCAGGAAATGCAATATTGAAGGCAGAAAGCCAGAAATATTTGGAGAAGAGCATGACTACCACACTCCATTTTTTTTTTATGTTTGTTTATTTTTGAGAGAGAGGGAGCACCCGGGGGGGTAGGGGCAGAGAGACAGGGGGACAGAGGATCTGAAGCGGCCTCTGCACTGACAAGAGAGAACCTGATGCGGGGCTCAAACTCACAAACCATGAGATCATGACCTGAGCCAGAGTCAGACACTTAACCGACTGAGCCACCCGGGTGCCCCCACATTCTGTATTTCTGAAAAGTGAAAAACTGGAGACTGATCTCTGAATATACGAATTTATTAAGTACCTAAATTTTTTAATCAAAAGCAGAAAGAAGCTACAAAGAATGTCACTAAGCATCACAAACCTTCAGCAATGGCCTTTGTTCAACACGCGCCCCCCATAACCAATGACCCTGGAAAGCCACATCAGTTTGCTGACTTGTAAAATAAGCAGATGGGAAAAGGTGATTTCAGAGGTCTCATCCAGCCTTATGCAACCCACAATGCTGATTAAGTTAATGAGAATGTACAGGAAGACTGTTCACTGGTTGCATTAGCAATACTAAAATCAAGATCTATTCTCCTGAAGATCCAACATTCAAACACAGAAGCCTGTTTCAAAAAACCATACAAAAACGGTGATCACTTGGTTGCTTTTACTTTTTTTTTTTTTTTTTTTGGCTTTGTTTTGTTGTCTTTTTCAAATAGTCACAGAAGTAGAAAATCTCACTTTGGGGCGCCTGGGTGGCTCAGTCGGTTGAGCGGCCGACTTCGGCTCAGGTCACGATCTCACAGTCCGTGAGTTCGAGCCCCGCATAGGGCTCTGTGCTGACCACTCAGAGCCTGGAGCCTGTTTCAGATTCTGTGTCTCCCTCTCTCTCTGACCCTCCCCCGTTCATGCTCTGTCTCTGTCTCAAAAATAAATAAACGTTAAAAAAAAATTTAAAAAAATTAATAATAATAAAAAAAAAAAAGAAAATCTCACTTTGCTCAAGGAATTATGGCATGTACCTTGCGTAGCATTTGCCCCAAGGATCCTACACCAACATTTAGGAATAGTTTCAGTAACCAAAGCAAAAGTTTTCTGTTCATTCAAGAGCTGACTATACTATGCTTAAATGCACTTTCTTCTTGTTACTTCTCCCTGCTTATATTTGTGCCTTTTCCTACAGGGTTGAGAAAATTCTAAATTCTACAAGGCAACAATGTAGCATTATACTTCAGCTGGCAACATTTTACCTGAACCAAGGTCACTCTGTTCAACGAGTTGAGGAGATAGACATTCATATTTACTCCCTGTCATTAAGAATATTAACAGAAAAAAAAATTCGTTTTACATAATACAGAAAGAGGAGTATAAACTCCTCTTTGTGAAAGGAAAATGTAAAATCAGAAATATAACTCCCTTTAGAAAGTGAATCTGTTTTAATAAAAGGCAGATTATAAAGCAAGCCACTGAAACCATAATACTTCATTTGAATCCCACATTATTAAATATCTTGATGTCTGCCGTTAAGAAAGCTGGGTTTGGGGGGGTGCCTGGGTGACTCGGTCAGTGAAGCGTCCGACTTCGGCTCAGATCATGATCTTGGGGTTGGTGGGTTCAAGCCCTGCATCAGGCTCTGGGCTGACAGCTCAGAGCCTGGAGCCTGCTTTGGATTCTGTGTCTCCCTCCCTTTCTGTCTGTCTGTCTCCCTCTCTCAAAAACAAACATTAAAAAAAAAATTTTAAGAAAGCTGGATTCGCAGCCTAATGAATGAAAACAGAGCCCTGGTAAGCTACTGATCAACTAAGGAGGATGGTCTCAACGAACATTATAATCAGCTATGCTCTTTTCTCTTCCACAAATGATAGATTCTTCCATGTGCTTTTTTCCAACTATCCAATGTAAGCAAAAGATATCCTTGCTTCCCCTTTGTCTCCAGGAGCCTGCTTTATCTACCAGCAAAAATAAACTTTTATATTCCCATAAACCTCAAGATTTGTGAAATCATGTTTCACAGTCACTAAAGATGACCCCAGGGGGACATGATGGCAAGTCATAAATCGTACATGCTGGTAATCACTTGGGACATATACGAATGTAAGATAAATATAGAGGGTCTAAAGAAATTCTCTTCCTGCTGGAGCAAAGTCTTGGTCCCACAGACACCATACAGACTTCAGTGTGCCTCCCGGCATTGGACCCTGCAGCTCGCTCTGTCTCCCCCTCCTGCAGCTGTTTGCAACCAACTTGAATTATTATCATTAAAGCGCTTCTCACGATTTCTGAACCCAAAGCACAGTGCGCAGCATTGTTCATTCATCTACGTTACGGAAAAACAGAGATTTGTTTTGAAAATAAAAGTCTACCTAAAGCCCCAAGTCATTAAATCAGAATTGCAAGTTGTTGGGTCTACGGCCAAACCACCCTGAACGCGCCCGATCTCGTCTGATCTCGGAAGCTAAGCAGGGTCGGGCCTGGTTAGTACTTGGATGGGAGAACTGCAAGTTGTTGGTGGTGAAATACGAACTCAGAAAGAACTGGAGAAATGAAATCAGTGAGGCTCACATTTTCTAACTACCTACATTAACCGAGACAATCTTAAATTAGAAGCATTTGTCTCCCTTCCAAGAAAACTCTCTCATCGCCACAATTAAGGGGTTAGACCAGAGAAAGGATTTCTTAACCAGAAAAGTACATCGGATTACCCCAGGAAACGCTCCAAACACACAAACCCATCCACAACTCAGACCTACGAAATCAGAAGGCAGCACGTAGGTTCTGAAAATGTTCCACAAAAGGATTCAGATATACGCCTTTGGTCTGTAAATTCTAACCTCCACAGTCCCTTGCAGCTAGCTCTAAACTCTATGTGAATAAGCAGAGCCAATGAGGAAAGAGCTCCACAGAGTTGAATCAATAAGGCTCTGCAAGCAATCATGATTTATTGATTACCTGGTGGCATCGCTGGGAAAGAGAAACTCCACCTGGTCTCCATGTTGAGCTGCCCTTACAGCAAAGGTTCTGATGCTAGATTTGCATTTCACTGATAGCCTGAGTAGACAAGGGGAATACACTCTGGCCCAAGTGCAAATTCTTGCTTCTTCATTAGTAGCTGGGCAACTACCCCTGCACTGATTAGTAAACTTAAACCTCAGGGCACCTGGTCAGCTGAGCTGGAGGAGAGTGTGACTCTTGCTCTGGGGTTGTGAGTTCGAGCTCCCTGTCGGGTGTGGGGATTACTTTAATAAATAAAACTTTAGAAAAATAATAAAAATTTATGGGGCACCTCAGTTGGTTAAGCGTCCGACTTCGGCTCAGGTCATGATCTCACAGCTCGTGAGTTTGAGCCCTGTGTCAGGCTCTGTGCTGACAGTTGGGTGCCTAGAGCCTGCTTCGGATGCTGTCTGTCTCTGTCCCTCTCTCAAAAATATAAAAGCATTAAAAAATTGTTTTAAAAAAAATAATAAAAATTTAAAAAATAAACCTTTTTGAGCCTCAGTTTTGTGGTATATAAAATAGGAACAAGAATATCTCTCACTTGCTCGAGCTCTGCATCGGGCTCTGTGCTGATGGCTCGGAGCCTGGAGCCTGCTTCGGATTCTGTGTCTCCTCCTCTCTCTGCCCCTCCCCTGCTCATACTCGGTCTCTCTCGAAAAATAAACAAACATTTAAAAAAAAATTTTTTTTAAGAATATCTCTCACTTGTGCACAGGGCCTCACACACAGCTTGACATAGAACAGGTTCTGGCTGAATGTAATTTTTTTTAAGTATTTTTAATGTTTATTTTTGAGAGACACACACACACAGAGTGTGAACAGGGGAGGGGCAGAGAGAGGGGGAGACACAGAATCCGAAGAAGGATCCAGGCTCGAACTCACGGACCGTGAGATCATGACCTGAGCCGAAATCGGACGCTTAACTGACAGAGCCACCCAGGCACCCTGATTTTTTTTTTAAATAAGTGGGTTTTAAAAAATTTGTTTTAATGTTTATTTACTTTTGAGAGAGTCAGAGACAGAATGTGATGCGAGTGGGTTAGGGGCAGAGGGAGAGGAAGACACAGAATCCGAAGCAGGTTCCAGGCTCCGAATTGTCAGCACAAAGCCCGACGCGGGCCTCCATCTCAAGAACCACAAGATTGTGACCTGAGCCGAAGACGGACGCTTAACCGACTGAGCCACATTCAGCGTGGCTGAATGTAATTTCTAAAGGTAACACACCTCCTACTTGTGGCTCATTTTGCTAAAACTAAGCCTTTTCTCCATTGTAAAGCCAACGGAAACATTCTGACTTGAAGAGAAAAAACTATAAAGTCTTAATTATTACCAAGGACGGAAAGGTGTATTACAGGGAGATGAAATACTACACTCAATAATCCACAAGCCTCAGTTTACTGATTACTATTTCCCAAACCCCACACCTCACTTGAGTCACTTCTCTTTTGGGTCAAACCCTCCAGTTTTCTAAATAGAAGGCCTCGGGCAAGACACTTTTCTCAGGGGCTTTCATTGCACCAAGTAGGAGGGCTAATATTGTCCACATCTGCCTCAGAGCATCTGAGGGAGCCCAGTGAGATCCTGTGTATCAAAGTGATTTAAGGCACATTTAACATTACGAAAATATAAACGGGGGCTATTACATAGCAGGTCTTACCAGCTTTCGGCCAGGCTTTTCAGATACGACAGAGGCAACTTGTTTGACTTGTTTTCTCTCTTCTTCCATCCCCATATTACAAGGAATTCAGTAAAAAACCAAACCAACCAACGTAATGTGAAGAAAGTATATTTATCCAAGGAATCGTTGATTTGTGACCATAATACCGTATACAAGTTCTAGCCTCAATAATGCATATCTGATGTGCTTTTCATGTACATATATTTTGCTTTAGTGTATCAGGTACTGAGGTTTTTTTATTTCCCACTACACCCTAATGCTGCTCTCAGAATAGTTTTGTAGAATCACAATTAAATATGCCTATTTAAGATTCTATATTTTAAATGTTTTCCAGTAACTTGAAAACAATAATAAAAGTAAATAGCAAAGGTACAATTTTCTAAAATGAGCAAATTTTAATATAGGGTGCTATCTCGGCATGCCAGAATAACTAAAGATAACAGAATATTGCAGCACAGAAATCCCTACTGTATTTTATGATTTGCCCATTTAGTCCTGGTTGATTTGGGGGTGCCTCCTTAGGATCTTAGATCCCCTGACCTATAGTGCCCTACATCTGTTCTTTAATTAAAAGAAATGATAAATTTTCACAACAATTTTGCAGAAGGCTTTATTTTATTTTATTTGAGAGAGAGAGAGCAGTAGCAGGGGAGAGGGGCGGGGGGGAGAGGGGTGGGGGAAAGGGGGGGGAAGAGAGAGAGAGAGAGAGAGAGAGAGAGAGAGAGAGAGAGAATATGAATCTTAAGCAGACTCCACGCTCAGCACAGAGCCTGACACGGAGCTCGATCCCACAACCCTGGGATCATGACCTGAGCTGAAATCAAGAGTTGGATGCTCAACTGACTGAGCCACCCAGGCAGGTGCCCCACAAAATCCTTTAAAACTGAAGGTCACTGAAACCACGGCAGACAGTTATAAACCTGCCAACAGAGAGGGCTGTCCCAGAGTTAGCACTGATGACTGTAAGAGGCGTCTCTAGGACCATAACATTCCTCTTGTGTCTGAGCTGCCTTTTACCACATCCTAGCAACAAAGACCACACCACTCACTTACTGTCTGATGCCGAAAGCCGAGCTCCCCAGTCTAGCAACAGAGCCGACCTCCACAATTTCCATCTTTCAGCCAATGGTTTTACAAATCCTGACTCTGGCATGCATTAAGTAACAAAACCATACATATTCATTTAGTTGACTGCTGGTAGTTTCTAGTTTTACTTACACGTCAAAAAGTTTTACTTACAGATATTCTGAGTGATTTTGATAAATACATATTTACAGTCTCTGAACTACAACATAGTAAGACTAAACTCATGAATGAAAATGTTAAACTGAATTATCCCATAAGTTTGTCACTTTATATTCAGTAAGTGTCTGAGTTAAATAAGAGCGACTAAACCATTCAAACCAAATTAAAACTATAATGATTAGATAATTTGCTTGTGGTTATTCAACAAGCCAGGAATAATACCTAGGAACAAAGCATAAAATCTAGAAGTAAATTTAACAATATGTATATAATACTCATTTTTTTAATTGCATAATTTCAGCAGGACATTAAAGAGAAGTCTCAAATGAATGATGAGGTATAAACCAGATTCATAGGCGGAAGGACTCAATATTGTAAATACATAAATTCTTTCCAAATTAATCTATAGATTCAGTGTAATTCCAGTAAAAAGTAAAATGGAATTTGGGGGAGGCAGGTCACAAGATGCATGTCAGGACCAGTCTCTAGGGCACGCCAAGGTGACTTGAGAAGCCCACTCCACCCCCCAACTCTTTCCGTCTCCCATCCCAATTCCTTTTCCACTAACACTTCTATGTTCTGGATAAAGTATAACTAATTATTTTTAAGCGAGTAGCTGAGTAGAAAGCAAGAAAGGGAAATCTTCCAGAAACGAAAAAGAAATTCAAACCCCGCAAACGTGATTGAGAAATGAAGACCCAGGAGGAGAGCGAGAACAGACATTCACCTTGGAGTATGGGGCCTCCCTACCCTGCGGAGCTGGAGGTGAGCCCCTCCCATCGAGTCAGGAGGGTGGAGGACTACAAAACTCCATCCTCCCCGTGGGGAGGCAGTACAAAAGCAGGGCACTGGCCCCGGGCTACAGATGGGAGAAGGATCGGCAGTGAGAAATCAGAGATGTTAGCCTGCTCAAGGCACAAGGAAGGAGTTCAAGTGCCCCGTCACGACACAGGCCTGGAAACCAGATCCCAGACTGAGGAAGCAGGCAGACCTCAACAGAAGAAATGGAAAGCTGGCTCAGAGGAACACCTCCATCACCCAGGGCACGTGGAACTCATGTGACGCACTCACCGGCAAAGCTGAGAAGGCACACGGCGAGCACGCCACCGCGAGACAGGGAACTGACTGAGGAATCAGGACAATTTACTCCACCAAACGTACAGGCAGGAGGGCACCCTAGGAATGTGAAAGTTTTTAAAAGGTTTCACCAGATCAAGGCTGGCATAGCCAGCACGTGTAAGTCAAGACCAAGATATCATGAAGTAAAGGAATGAGACTTAAAAAAGAACCACGTAGAGATCTAGAATTTAAAATACGGTGAAGGGAAAGATCAAAGTACACCATTTTCAGATGTGGTAGTGTTTACAGTTTTTCTTTTCATCTTCCCCTGGGGAAGGGTCTAGTTCTCCATGTCAGTCATGGGCTTGGCCACTGACTTGTTTCGGTCGACGGGCTAAGTGACGCTGCAAGTTGTGGGCAGAGGCTTTCGGGGACGCTGCAAGCCCACCAGCCCTCATGCCCAGCACGAGAAACTCACACTGCGTGGTCTCACAACGGGGTGGGCTGAACCTGACCCTCCGTCTGGAGCAAAGATGGTGCCCCTGACTTGACACCACGTGCCATGCGGTTTGAAGGTTGTCTGTTCTACTGTGTTATTAAAGCAAAGCCAATCAATACGGCCAGCTGAAGAGAGAATCAGTGAAATTCAAGACAAATCCGAAGAAAGCCCGGGACACAATACAGAGAAATTTAATGGAAAATACAGGAAGTTGAGAGACACGAGAATAGACGAAGAATTTCCAGCCTGTGCTCGTATTAACTCCCAGAGGACAGACTAGAGAAAATTGGGGGGGGGGGGGGGGAGTGTTAGTTTTCTGTAGCCATGAAGCAACTCACCACAAACTTAGCAGCTGTTCGAGAGTCCTAGTCACATGACCCTTTCACAACATGGCAGCTTGCTTCCTCAAAGCCAGCAGGTGAACCTGTCTCCAGTCTTTTTTTTCTTTTAATTCCATAGTTAACACACAGTGTTATATTAGTTTCAGGTATACAATACCTACAGTTCTCTCCAGTCTTGATAATGTGGATAATGGAATATAATCATGGAAGCAACTAGATCCTCCTCCAACCACACTCAAGGGCTCCAACCACACTCGAGGGGAAGGGATTTACAGGGGTGTACAAAGATCTTGGGAGACAGCTTAAAATTGTGCCTATCGCAGCAAAATAGCAATACTAGGACATGTAATATGCCCAAGTCATGCTACCGCTAGTTTTGCCCTTACCACTGAGCTAAAAGAGCTGCACATAGCCTTTAGCAGAGCACTAGAACAATGCGGCACTGCCCTCAGAACCCTGAGGGCACAGCACGGTTTCCTCCAGACCCACAGGACACTGACTCACATCGCTGTGCTAAGTCAGGTCAATCCACTATCCAACTTCTGGATCCAAAATTCCACTTCTACGGAATAAACTGCACTCGTTCTCGGTCAGTGTAAGTACTTTACGGGTGACTCCTTTGCATTTTTCAAGTCGTCTTTTCCACTTTTAGGAACACATTAATAGAAATGTTATTTAGATTGTTCCCTTGGCACTCCTTTACAATTAAAGACTTCGACTGAGGGGCACCTGGGTGGCTCAATCAGTGAAGCGTCTGACTTCGGGTCAGGTCATGATTCCGGGGTTCGTGAGTTCGAGCCCTGCATTGGGCTCTGTGATGACAGCTTAAGAGCCTGGAGCCTGCTTTGGATTCTGTGTCTCATGCTCTCTCTCTCTCTCTCTCTCAAAAATAAACATAAAAAAAAAATTAAAGATTTCGATTGAATAACTTCGCAAATTCAGGGAAGATAATATGGAGGCTAATAGTTTAAAGCCCTTTTAAAATTCCCAAAAGCTAAAAGGAGAAATCCATTAGCATTTTTGTTTATTCTGGAGTTTATTGGTTTATGGGCATCATCTTTATTGTTTTACAGGAAAACACACTTTTTTTTTAATTGATCAATGGCAGAATGCAAATAGTGAACAATTAATCTTAGCCATTTATGGCTTCTGTGATTCTTTGGAAACAGAAAGGAGCAAATGTCTTATGGGCCTGTTTCACAAAGGCAATAACTCAGATCACTTCCCCAGCTGTGGAACAGATTGCAAACCTTATTCTTAAATTACCTGATATATATTTTAACCAACTAATTAAAATTCTCCTAGCATCCTTTTAAGAAATGAAAATAGTTATCATGACATTTCTGTTTAATCCCTGTAATAACCTGCATTTCCTTCCCATCCTCTTGTCAATTACGTATCCTTTAAAAACTGCAGACGGTTTTGTCTGTATGACCCTTACAGTGAATAAGCAGGACTCATGGGATATAATCAGAAGATGACTTTATCTGTTTTCTCCATTGCCTCTTTTAGTATGTGAGGCTTGTTCTTCCCTTGTCCTTGGGTGAAATTCAGGACAGTTGTCATGACTTTTCCAGGTCCTCATAAATAATGAAGACACTTCAAGTCACTCTAAATCAAAAAAAAAAAAAAAAAAATAATCGATCACCATTCTGTAATTAATACACCCAATCATCTGCAGCATGCCAAGTCTTCCAACTTCATGCAAAGTTAAACTTCTTCCTTCGGCTCTGGCCCCACTGAACACCTTCAATGAACATTTTCCCCTCGTACCAGAGAAGGTGGACAGGGAAAGATTCTTCTCTCTTGAGCCAGATCACTAATATATAGAGGTTATGCCACTTTCTGATACCAAAGTAGGGGTGGGATGGGCGGGGGAGGGGGGAAGAGAGGCAGAAGGAAAGGTCTCCCTTGAATAATAATCTAATGCTGGTGATGTGTGAGCTTAGTGGGTATTTAAAGCTTACTTTTTCCTCTTGAGCCAGCGTTGGGATGATGGTGAGAGGAACAAGGGGCTGTGAGGCAGAGAATCCCAACTCTACCTTCATCACTTGAGGGGGGGGGGGTTCACCTACAACCTACAGATCCCCTGGTGAAAATGGCTACTGAGGGCCATTTCCTCAGTTTACCTTGCTAGGGTCCAGGTGGCCCTCTTGCACATGGCCTGAGATGACTCCAGGCTAGGCTAGCTAACTCTCCAGAATAGTCTACCCTAGGTTCTTGGGGAACAACCCGACTGCTAGTGCTGTATCAAATTATAGCACAATGCAGCCACATCTCTTTCATCTATCAGTAGTGGAACTAGCCAGTCTCTTGCCTTTTAGATCTCTCATCTACTATGCCTCCCAATCATTAAACAGTCCACATGGGGGCACCTGGGTGGCTCAGTTGGTTAAGTGTCTCTTGACTTCAGCTCAGGTTATGTTCCCAGGGTTGTGGGTTCGAGGCCTAAAAGAGAGATTCTCAGGGCGCCTGGGTGGCTCAGTTGGTTGAGCATCCGACTTCGGCTCAGGTCATGATCTAACGGTCCGTGAGTTCGAGCCCCGCATTGGGCTCTGTGCTGACAGCTTGGAGCCTGGAGCCTGCTTTGGATTCTGTGTCTCCCTCTCTCTCTGGCCCTTCCCCTCTCAAGCTCTGTCTCTCTCTGTCTCTCAAAAATAAATAAACATTAAAAAAAAGAGATTCTCTCTCTCTCAAAATACATAAACAAACATTAAAAAAAATAACAACCCGGGGCGCCTGGGTGGCTCGGTCGGTTAAGCATCCGACTTCGGCTCAGGTCATGATCTCAAGGTCCGTGAGTTCGAGCCCCGCGTCGGGCTCTGTGCTGACCGCTCAGAGCCTGGAGCCTGTTTCAGATTCTGTGTCTCCCTCTCTCTCTGTCCCTCCCCCGTTCATGCTCTGTCTCTCTCTGTCTCAAAAATAAATAAACGTTAAAATTTAAAAAAAAAAAAAATAACAACCCTTTCTCTAGACTTGAGTTGCAGAGGCATTACCTCACACTCCTCTCTCAGGAGCGGGGACTCAAACTCACTACAAACTCTCTAAAAACTATCTTCTGATCATTATTTCCATAGCCTCTCCAGCCTGTTTTATCAGCTGCAAGTGGCCAGTGAGCTAACCACAAAGTCTGCCTTGTAGTCTTAGACCTGACTTTGGAATACGGCCTTAACGGTCTGGAGTCACAGCTTAAAACTGAAAACTCAAAAGGTTCCATCTTGACATCCTGTTACGGGGGACTTCTATTTCTATCATCTGGTTCATTTTTACTTTTTTCTGTAGAAAATACACGTAGTCTGTTAGCTTGCAAACTCCTGCATGCAGGGTTTGGACTCCCAAGAGTTAAATAATTGTAGACGCCAAGGTTTAGGCACCAACCGATGAAGGATGAAAAGACAATGGCAGAGGTGGGGTGGCTGGGTGAGGTGGGGCCTAGTTGGAGGATGCAGGGGAAGAGTCAAAGATACAGAGTTCCCAACTTGTACAGCCTACTGTATACTGCACTGAGCCCATGAGTTTTTGTCGTCCCAGCCCTCTTCCTCCTTTATGACAGCACCACGTAGCACAGCCATTCTGCAAGCTGGACATCACGTTAGGTTCCTCTCACTCTCCCACCTGCCACCTCCAATCAGTCACCAAGTCCTACTAATGCTATTTATAAGACCTCCCTCCTGTCTGGCCTCTCAGCCCATCCTCTCTGCCACTGTTTCCATGTAGGTCCTCCCATGTTTTCATGTAGGTCATGTTTGTTTTAAGATGGAATGGAACGCACTCATATGATCATGGAAAAGAGTCAACAGAGAAGAGACTGAAAATATTTGAGAGAGAAGACCACTGGTGAAGCCAGATCTCTAAAGAAGAGATAGAACCTTGAACCCAGGGAGAAAAGCCTGAGTTGGACAGGAAAAGAAAAACTTTACCAACGGAGATACTTTCTCACAAAGCTAAATTTATTCCATGTTTTCACATTAGTATTTTCTCTCTTTTCGGAAATAAGTTAATAGTAGATGGTACCATATTTAATGTCCTTGCTTGAAAAAAAAATTTTTTTTTACTTGGCAAATGTTCAGTTCCTAATTTTTTCTTCACCTCTGAAATTGTGACATTCCTTCAAATCCAAATCTGCAGTCTTGAGTATCTGTCTAGCTACTGACTTCTCTCTCTTCTTTCCTAGCTTATCCCTTTCTTCTAAGGGAGAAACATCTTCTCACTGGCTGCTTCCACTTCCTATCTTCTTTTCTACACGTGTTAACTCTCTCCCTGCATCTCTACTCACGGGGTCTGTGGCTGAGGTCACGTTAGCCAACCGCCAAACCCAATGTTCAGGATGCTGATGAGAGTTCTTTTCATCTGGAATTTCTAAATTCCCTTTGATTCCCGGATTCCACTCTTCTGATCTTTGTTCTTGGCTCTGGCCACTCCGCTTGGTCTCCTTTGTTGGCTTTTTCCTCTGTGCCCTCAGGGGCCTCTTCTTGTTCTGTGCCCTCCGGGGGCCATCTCATTCATGCCTTCTACCACAAACTATATTCTGGCAATTCCTATATAATTATTCCCTGTACCCTGTGCCACTCTCTGAGGTAAACATTACTTCTTCTAGGTGAAGAAATGAGGCTAAGAAAACTAATATGCAAAGCTTCCATTACTAATGTTAAGGAATGTATTCAACCCACAATCTCCAAAGGCCATGGCGCTGGGACTCTGTAACAACTGTTTTAAGGATAAAATAAGATAATGTCGAAAAGTGTTTGAAAACTGAGACAAACACTTCTATCTTATTTTTCTTTAAGTAATCTCTACATCCAATACTGGACTCAAACTCATGACCCCAAGCTCAAGAATCCCATGCTCCACTGACTAAGCCAGCCAGGCATCCCCAAAGTGTTCCATTTTAATCAAGTTCAGGCACTGTATAATAAAAAACATTTAGTGAAGAGCTAAATTTCTTTTCTTTAATACCATCTGTCTCTTGCTCTCTCCCATCTCTCTGAGGAGCTAAAGTAAATCACAGTACATTTCAACTTCTTCTCCTTTTGCTGTCCATGCAGTCAGCCAGGGCTCTACTCTGGATGTACAGGACCCATCTTAACTCCTGATTCTCAACCAAGAGAGAATACTTCTCCAAGGCAGAGCAAACTGAAAATACTAGGTGTCTGGAAGGACTGTATTTCTTATTTTTAATGTTTTATTTATTTTTGAGAGAGAGTGAGAAGAGGAGGGGCAGAGAGAGGGGGAGAGGATCCTAAGTGGACTGGGCTGACAGCAGCGAGCCCAATGTGGGGGGCCGAACTCACAAACCATGAGATCATGACCTAAGGTGAAGTCAGATAACCAACTGAGCCACCCAGGCATCTGTGAAAAGACTATTTCAAAAGAAGACTCTTCTAAAAAAATCACCATAAATGGTATGAACTGGAATAAAGTTGCTGTACGGTAGAAATTTGGATAGGTCTTCTGTGTAATGGACCCAGTAAGAAGCAAAGGGCATCTCAGCTATGAAGCCAAGGTAAAAAACCACAAAGCAGGAAGGATCGGAGATTAGAAAAGACAACCAAAAATACTACGGCCAAATCAAAAGTTGCAACGGACACAGTAGCATACTGGAAATAACCGATAATCTCAACAGAGTAGATGATAGGCTTGAGAAATTCTGCCAGTATTCAGAGAAAAAAAACAAAAAGATCACATTTATTAAATAAACAATGATATGAGAGATGAATACATAAATGTATGCATAACTCCAAAAAGAAAAAGATCAATAAAGAAATCAGAAGAAAATAATTGAATACCGAGACAAAAAACAGATTTTAAGTCTTCAAATCAATACTGGTCAAAGAGTACCAGGAAAAAATAAAACAGACTATCATTATGATATAGTCTGGTAAAAAAAAAAAAAAATCTTTTTTAGTATTAGAGAAATGAAAACAATGCTTTAAGCATCCAGACAGAAAAACAGATTACCTATAAAAGAACAGCAATCAGACCTCAGACTTCCACAACCCTCATTGCTAGAATTCAATCTAGAGAGCCTTGAGATAAAGACTATGACCCAAGTATTTTTTTAAGAAAATTTTTATGTTTATTTACTTTTGAGAGAGAGAGAGAGAGACAGAACACGAATGCGGGAGGGGCAGAGAGAGACAGAGACACAGAATCCGAAGCAGGCTCCAGGCTCTGAGCTGTCAGCACAGAGCCCAACATGGGGTTGAACTCACGAGCCATGAGATCACGACCTGAGCCGAAGTCAGACACTTAACCAACCAACTGAGTCACCGATGTGCTGCCCTCCCTCCCCCACCAAACGTTTTCTATGAAGAAAAACAGAAAGTAGTCTCATCTGTACCAGGCTTTCTGAAAGCAATTTCTTAAAAACATCCTCAGCTACACACAGCCTCCTAAAAAATTTACTGGGTCTATACTTAAATTTGTCACGATATGAATTTAAGAGTGGAGGAACAGTAATAATTTTAAGTGGGTATAGGCATTAATTAAACAGAATGAAGTCTAAATAAACTTGGTCAATGTGGGCATAAACCTTAAATAAAATGTTAAAAACAATTCTTCAAATAAAAAAATAATTTTAGCATTTATGAATAATTTGATTTTAATAACCCCAAATTATGTCAACAAAAAACTAGAACATAGAGGAGTTGGACAAAGAGAAATAGTATATGTGTCCTATTTCTCACCTTACAGAAAGAAAACTGTCAAATATCATTTCTTCCTGGCATTAAGAAAAATGAGATCATGCCTATATTAAAAAACAAGCAAAAGCCTTAAAGGCATCAATAGTTGGGTTTTTTTAAAGAGATAATCTATACCTTTTAAGTTACCAAAGAAAAATGAGCAAATAAAATATAGTCCAGACAGCCAAAGGAAATATGTTAAATAGCTCAGGCAATTCTTACATTGTTAATTAAAAAAAAAGTAAACACGGGGTGCCTGGGTGGCTCAGTCGGTTGAGCGTCCGACTTCAGCTCAGGTCACCATCTCACGGTTCGTGAGTTCGAGCCCCGCATCAGGCTCTGGGCTGATGGCTCAGAGCCTGGAGCCTGCTTCCGATTCTGTGTCTCCCACTCTCTCTGCCCCTCCCCCCGTTCATGCTCTGTCTCTCTCTGTCTCAAAAATAAATGAACATTAAAAAAAAATTTTTTTAATTTAAAAAAAATAAAAAAAAAAAAGTAAACAGTGCATAGAAAAAAAATCTTAATTAGGGGGCCCTGGGTGGCTCCGTCAGTTAAGCATCTGACTTCGGCTCAGGTCATGATCTCACAGCTCGTGGGTTCGAGCCCCACGTCTGGCTCTGTGCTGACAGCTCAGAGCCTGGAGCCTGCTTTGGATTCTGTTTGTGTATCTCTCTGTCCCTCCCCTGCTCACACACTGTCTCTCTCTGTCTCTCAAAAAATGAAAAATTAAAAAAAAAAAAAGAATTGGGAAATTCCAAATGAAATGCCAAAATGAGCATACTACCATCTATAGATTCAATCAACAGCTTGGACTCATTAGGGGAAGCAGTGTGGGTGTTGATAGTGATAGGTGTCCTGGATCAAGATACTTAACTTCTCTGAATCATAGATCTATATAAAGGGGATAAAAACAACTACCTCTGAAGGCTGTGGAATTTTCTTAATGTGGGTAAAGCAACTCAATAAATAATTGGCAGTGAGATACAGCCCTTGTAAGAATGCTTCCCCAGATTCCATAGGATTTCTTAAGATTGGTGCCTACGTATCAGGACAAATTCTTTTACAAGTCACAAAAGAAAAATGTCTCAACACTAGGAGCGTGGGAAGATAGATTTTTAAGACAGATGATCTTGAAAGACACAGACATCAAGAAGTGGGAATTCTGAAAGTCAAGCCTTAATTAAGTAGGGTTTTGAAGTCTAGAAACTCCAGTGGTTGATTCCATTATTTCAGACTGCAATCTCTGGGGTGGGGTCTGAAGGCTAACCATTCCTGAATGATACACTGACTCAGTAAGCCCCCACCACGTACACCACCAACCTACTCTTCTATCTATACACTCATCCTTTCTCGGATACTCCTTTCCTTTCCATCTGCCAGTGGAAGCAGTCCCCACCCAGCACAATGAAAAACCCAGGATGCTACTTTAAAGTACTTCACCGCCTTTGTAAATGACCGACAATTGCCTTTAAGGTCACACTTTAAGGGGCACCTCAGTGGCTCAGTCAGTTAAGCGTCCCACTTCGGCTCAGGTCATGATCTCGCATTTCATGAGTTCGAGCCCCGCATTGGGCTCTGTGCTGACAGCTCAGAGCCTGGAGCCTGCTTCGGATTCTGTGTCTCCCTCTTTCTGCCCCCTCCCCGCTCATGCTCGGTCTGTCTCAAAAATAAATAAACATTTTTTTAAATGCCGTTTAAGGTCACACTTTGAGATTCATTGGAAATCTAGCTGAGGTTTGCAACTTACTTTGCTGCCATTCCTACTTTAGTGAACTCATGTATAAATTCATTTCAAATGAGCAAATTCCTCATTACTAGAAGAACTGGAAAGAATATAAAATTTAATGTCTTCCTTCAAAGTCTGGATTATGGCTAGGAGTGCTTTAATATTCATCTGTAGAAAGAAATTATTAGAAACTAGATGATTTCTAAAATGCCTTCCAATTTTAATACTCCAGGACTCTATTATTTCTACATCGTTGAATCAAGGGAAATTAATACAGCATGACTAAATAAGGCAATTTGTGATCTAGGCTACACTGAGGTTACTCTCTTTGTGGCTAAAGGTATTTCTTAGAATACAGTGCTAAACATGTAACTGCATTCTGCAACCAATGCAAACATGTTCTAATTGATCGGAGGGAGAAGAAAAAAAAATTCAACGCGGGGTATCTGTGTGGCTGAGTCGGTTAAGCTTCGACTTCAGCTCAGGTCATGATCTCACACTTTATGGGTCGAGCTCTGCATCATGCTCTGTGCTGACAGCTCAGAGCCTGGAGCCTGCTTGGGATTCTGCGTCTCCCTCTCTCTCTGCCCCTCCCCCGTGCACGTGCTCTCTCTCTCAAAAATAAATACTTAGAAAAAAAAAATTTTTTTTAATTCAGTCCAGAGCGCCAGCAATTCCTCTGTGAGCTAGCGTGGCAGGGAGTGTGTGGGGTCAGTGAAGCATCAAGTTACAGAGCAAATTAAAGGTCTGAAAGAGAGTGGCAGGGTCTAATCATCTACTGTCTGAGGCTGCCAGAATGGGACCCATCACCCTTCCTCACTCACAAAGGACTGTTCCACGTATGCTAAGCATACAGCTAAGGGCTCCAACCATCTTTTATTAAAAAGGCCTTCAGTTCCAAATAGATCTTTATGGAATTATTTCCTTCAAGTTTTTAGTTCTGTCATATTAAAAATTTCCATGAAAAAGTAATCAAAACCTAATGCTTACAGTGTTCTGCCACAAAGAAAAATATTGTGGGTTTTTGTTCCTATTAAAAACATGTGTTACATATATATACATAATTATGTAAGTCCCAGACCCAGCGTACACATATCTATACAAAAACCTTAGGAAAATAATGATAGTAGTTTTGCCTAAGCCAACGCAAGTCATAACATCATATTGTACTCTGTCCATAACACCCCTCATTAAGCCAATGCTTTGAAAAGGTCAGCAAGCGATGACTATTTCTGCATATTTTGTGGCATAGGTTGCAAACACGAGATCCATAGGGATGAATTAAGGTCACTTTTAAAATTCAAATAGTACTTTCTCGGCTTGGTTGGCTGAATCGTGTGAATCTGCACTATTTTTCCTAGGGGAAAGTTAATTTTAGAAAGGAGAAAAACTTTGCCAGGAAAACAATCACATTGGCTCAATACCTAGACAGTGACTCTTTTCTTAAAAGTTCAAAACGCTTCAAGTCTCCTACTTGTCCTTAATATCCTTGAAAGCAGGTACCCAATTCCAGCCCCATTTCATAATGAGCATCTCATTCCATAAAAAGTTGGAGGATTTCATAGGATACCTACTGAATGGTATTTTTAAAAAATTAGCCCTTTACCTCAATTTTCCAAAGACAGACAAAATAAAAATATTTTCCCTGGGAGGTAACTCTGAGTGTTTGGTAAGTACTTAGAATGGCTCAGATACAGATATATATGAAAAGCAATAGAGGTACATCTATGACAAAGTGCAAGACAGAGAAACATTTAGTATTTTGTGCAAGTTCAAATACAATATAACTTACAGACACTCAACCAATTCAGGGTAGAAGAGCTTGGTTCAAATAATTAGGAATGTAAACAGAATCTAAATTAACATACATGATAATTCTTCCTTCCGGTTCCTAGAGATAGAGTGCATTTGGATGTTCAGCTTTAAAGGAACCAACATGTAAAAATTCCAGGGGCCACTGGCAGAAAGTCAGGCAATGTAAGCACAGTAGGGGAAGATTTTCTGATTTCCACGGAATAGGCCTCAGTCCTTTCTAATCGCCAGAGTACTTTTGAAGGAATTCTCACATTTAAAAATGTGAGGTTTCAAAGCTAACTCTTTAACAAGGGCCCTCAGAAGTATGGTATTTCTCTCCACCCTCTATTTGAATTTCAAATGCACGTTAACCCTCCCTTCCCAAAATTGCCAACTCAAAACCCACCACCCCACCAAATTCATCAACTTGAAGGAAACTAGCCTTCACGGTTTTTATTCTCCGGGCACGCTACCATTTCCAGGTGATGCTTATCATCAATTGGGTGCCCCCTGTCCCTCGTGTGCCGACCTTTCGGACACTTTGAAGTGATTACGGGGGGAGAAGAGCACGTCTCCATCACCTGGATTGATTTTTCAAGACCCAGAAGCTCGCGGGCGCGCGCGCACACAGCCTTCCTCCCATTTCGGAATCAGGATCTCCGCGCTCCAGCGGGACCTACTGCTTTAGGCTGCGATCAAGTTCTAGGGGCACCGCAGTCACCCAGAAAACCTTGTAAACTCATCACAGTATTTAATTTTCGGGGAAAATAACCCCCAAAGCGCCTCCGCCTATTGTTTCGTGCAGACAGGGACGATAAGACGGTTCACCTACCTCGACCGAGGGTTATTACCACCCCCACCCCCACCTCAAAGTTAGGAATAGAAACAGAAGGTGGGGGCGGGGGGGGGGGGGGGTTATGTTTTGGAAGGACAGCAGCTGCGATATTTCAACCTGGAAATTACTGCGGAGTCCAGGGGAGAACGGCGCGCCGGAGCTTGCGCCATACACCTGGAGAGGGTGGACGACCTCCCGCCTGCGAGCCCACCCGGTCCCCCACCCCACCCCCCGCCGCCGAGCCCGGTGCGGGGTTTCGGGGGCTGCCCCGGGGAAGGCGGATGAGGGTCCGGCGGGCCGCGGGGTAGCAGCGCAGCAGGCGGAGGATCCCGTATCTCTCCCCCCCCACCCCACCCCCCAGCCCGGGGCTGGCGCGGTGCGCAGGAGACCGCGGAGGGCGCAACGAGGGGGGCCGACCGGCACCTGGTGCGGCCGGCCCGGCTGCGCTCCGGGGAGGGCGCACCCCGCGCCCCTGCTTACCTTGCGCGCGAGGTCCGAGTCCGGAGCAGGGACACCGGGAGGGTCCGCTGTCAGCTCCTGCGGGCGACGCTTCAGGTATCAGAGGCGCGCGGGTCTGCCGGCTCCCAGCCGCCCCGCGCGCCCCGGGGCCCCCCTCCTCCGGCCCGCGCCCCCGGCGCCCGCCCGCACGTCGCCCTCCGCCGCGCTCCCCTTCTCCCCCTGCTGTTTATTCCGGAGAGCGGTGGCCCCTCTCCCGAGCCCTCCCTCCCCCGGCGCGTGCACGCACACACCTCCCCCAGAAATGCGCTCTCTTTCGGAAGGGGCAGCGACTGTGGTCCTTGAAATTCTGGGGCTGGGCGACTTCGGAAAACCCCTTTTAAAATCTTCCATCTACCCAGCGAGGTTCAGGGCGGGCACCACTTCCATTCGTCCCTGCCTCCTCCGTCCTCCCTAGCCTTAACCACATCACTTAACGCTTGATTGTGTCTGAGAATCGCCTGCCAGTCATCTTAATGTTTCCAAAATAACTCCTTCCATCTTACTGTTTTAAAAATGTATCGCTTCTCGGCCTTTTGGCTAAGATCAAGTGTAGTATCTGTTCTTATCAGTTTAAAAATGTAGACGTCCCCACTACTTAAACTTGGGTTGCCAGGACTTTAGATTGGCCTCGAGAAGGGTATGTTCAGCTATGCAAGACAAGACAGGTCAGGTCTCTTTTGCCAGCACTGTCCACACCTGCCACCTGTCAGGGCCCCAAGTCGAGGCGAAAGCATTTAATTATACCTGGCTTTGGTTACTGAGCATGTCTGGAGCCTCCGTTTCTCAGGAGAGAGGCAGTTCTGAAGCCAAAGTTCTGGGAGGGAGCAGGTGGATGTATTGAAGGAGAGTTCTAAGGCCAACGAAGCAGCAATGGGCAGAGCATACTGAATAATATAAAAGATAAGAACGACGGGAAGGGATCTGTGGAAACATCACTGTATCATTAACATGCAGGAGCTGGGAGTGGTGACATAATCCCTACTGGGAATGTGGAAGGTGATTTGTTAACTGGCACTCCATTTATTCATTCATTCATTTACCTATCAATGTGATGTATACTTATGGGATAGGTTAGAGGCATCACAACATTATTCATTCATAGCCAGTCATGTCACTCATAACTTTAAGGATGCCAGGAATCAACTGAAGAAACAACAAGTTTGTAACAGAGCCCTGGACAATGCAAATGGCTATTAAAGAGACTCCGGTGTTTTGTTTTTTTTTTTTTTTTTAATTCTGCCAACATTTATTGAAAGCTTGCTAGTTCAAGACACTGCTGGGTGCTAGGGGTAGAAGAATTAATAAGAACAGCAACATGGTGTGCCTGAGTGGCTCAGTCGGTTGAGTCACCAACTTCGGCTCAGGTCATGATCTCACAGTCCGTGACTTCGAGCCCTGTGTGGGGCTCTGTGCTGACAGCTTGGAGCCTGGAGCCAGCTTTGGATTCTGTGTCTCCTTCTCTCTCTGCCCCTCCTCTGCCTGCACTCTGTCTCTCAAAAATGAATAACCATTAAAAAATAAAAAAATAAAAGAACAGCAACATCCCTAACCTCACAGAGCTGAATAGAGGGATACACAGTGAACAGCTGTTAAAATTAGATGCTCGGGGTGCCTGGGTGGCTCAGTTAAGCATCCAACTTCAGCTCAGGTCATGATCTCATGGTTCCTGCATTCAAGCCCCGCATCGGGCTCTATGCTTGAAGGTGCAGAGCCTCCCTGGGATTCTCTCTCTTCCTGCACCTCCCCCACATTCTCTCTCTCGCTCTCAAAATAAATAAGTACACAAAACAAAACAAAAAACTAAGTAGATGCTCCGATGCTGATGCATGATTCTGGTGCACCTGGAGGGTAGTCTACAACAAGCCCAGAGGCAGTGGCTTTTAAGCTGAGACCTGAAGAATGAATGTAACTTGGCCAGGGACAGGAGAGTAGCAGGAGAAAGAGTTTTCCAGTAGCGGAAAAGCGTGGAGGAAAGCCAAAGGTATGAAAGAACAGGGCAATTCAGTGAATTTCAAGAAGCTCATGATGGCTGTTGGATTCTTTCTTGGGTGAGGGAGTGCCAGTGGTTCGGAGGAAGGCTGGAGAGACACAACTGGAGAGGTAAGCAGAGGCCAGATTATGTAGAGTCTGCTAGGCCATGTTTTAAAAAACAATTTTTTTTAGCTTTATTTTTTGAGGGAGAGAGATAGAGAGAGTAGGGGAGGGGCAGAGAGAGAGGGAGAGAGAGGGAGAATCCCAAGCAGGCTCCACACTGTCAGCACAGAACCTGACGCAAGGCTCAAACTCACAAACTGTGAGATGATGACCTGAGCGGAAACAGCCTGGCTGCTTAACCGACTGAGCTACCCAGGCGCCCCTGCTGGCCGTGCTTTAAAATTGCACTTGATTCCACAGATCATGGGGAGGCATTGAAACGTCACAGGCAAGGTAACAAGATCGGATTTTTGCTTGAGAAAGACTGCTGGCTGCAAGCAGAAAACAAATGAGGAGGGGAGGTAGGGATGAGACGGACGCGGAGAACTCTAGAACGGGCACTACTCGGTGCATACCAGTGTGCAGATCCTCCTGCCTTTGTGGCATCTAAGTTCAGTCCTATGACAAGTCCCTAGAGAGACAAACTTTCCCTGAAGGGACGCGTGGAGGCAGAGGAGGGTCAGTGGTGGTAAACACTGAGAAACAATGGAAGTAAATAGAAATTAGAGAGAAAATGTTGTTTACCAACAGTTATTGACGTTCTTCAATCTGAACCCATCTGTCTGAAATCCAAGTTCACTGTGCTTCTATGATGCCATGCTTGCAGACACGTATGGCTGGGAGCTCAGCTACCTTGCTGCAACCATTGTGGGCTGTAATCAGATCTAAAGGAAAGCATGAGTGCCAGGGCTGGGGTGCCGGGAGGCACCGGGGCTCTTGCTGGGTCCTCTCACCAGCCTCTGAGAGCAAATGGGCACAGGTGAAAGCAGTGGGGGTAGGGGGAAGCAGGCTGACCTTAGGACAGGAGAACAGAGCACAGCCAAACATTTTTAAGTAATCTCTGCCCCCAAACGTGAGGCCAGAACTCACAACCCCGAGATCAAGAGTTGCATGCTCTTGCAACTGAGCCAGCCAGGTGCCCCAAGACAGCCAAATATTTTACCCCTAGAGCACTCTCTTCATTTTTCTTTGTTTTGTTGTTTCAAGGTGATGTACTGCCTTCTCTCTCTCTCATTAGAATTGTATTCTCCTCAATTTTCCGTCATATTTTTTCATTTGTTTCTCCTTTTACTTTCTCTTCATTTCTTTCTGCTTTCTTCCTTTCCTCCTTGCTTCCTTCCTTGATTCATTCCACAGATATTTTTGTAGCTACTGTGTTTTGTATCTTGATAGTAAATACTGGATATACAAAGATAACCAAGGGCGAGTCTTTGTCCTTGAATTTCACAGTAGGTAGATATATGAATTAGGATACTATGGTTGCCAGTAACAGAAATGCAGTGGAGACAACAAAGGGGGAAAAGGGAATTGCTTAAAAGGTAGCAGGGCTCTCACCTGGAAACTGCATGCATGGATACAGACGGGCTTTCTCAGCAATCTGGAGCTGCAAATTGAATATAATCATGATTCTTTGTTCCTCCTTTATCCTAATTCACTTTCATCTTCATATTCTCTCTCTCCCCCCACCCCCCACCCCCCCTCTCTCTCTCTCTCTCTCAATTCCAAATTTTCAGGGAGGGAATTAACCAGCCTTACCTGGGTCAGATGCCCAGGTCAAGGAAGAGAAGGTGTCAGGGTCATGATGTAAACACATGCCCACAAGAGTTCTTCGTGTGACTATAGAGATGGTGGCCAGCACAGAACTGGGGATGAAGAGGGAAGGGTATTTGTGGAGTTGGGGGTAAGGCAGCTCTTCAGAAAAAGCTCTAGGCAGACAACTTAATAAAAGTTTATTATAAAGGTAGGCACATAAGTAATTACAATGTAATTTCATAAGTACTGTAATAATGATAGGAAGGAAGCAGTAGAGGAACATACAGCAGGGGGAGGAGGAATCTCAACTTCACAGAGACACAAGGAATGTTTCACAGAGAAGGCAATGTTTTGAGTTTTGAAAGCTTAACCTGTGTTTGCTAAACAAACGCAATAGTTAGTCTGTAGAACTTGCAAGATTACTCCTTGTTTGGTTTTCAGTAAGGATGAGGCTTCAGGCAGAGACCAGGAAGGATTCTATTACAGCATTTAGGGAGAGAGCTAATATGGCCTGAAAGATAAGGTGTGTTAGAAAGATCTAGAGATTTAGAATCCAGAAAACTTGATGTGGGGAGTTGGGGAAAAGGGAAAAGCCAAAGATAACTTCAAATATTCAAGTCTGAGCAACAAGGTGGACAACAAAGAGATGAGATGAATCAGTACAAAGGGGAGAGATTTGCTGGAGAAGAGAATGGGTTTCGTTTTTGATTTATTGAGTTTCAGATATCGACAGGATACTGAGTGAAGAAATCTAATAGTGGATAAGAGTAGGGTACTCAAAGAGAAAGTTGCTAAATGCATTGATTTGGACTTTATCAACCTAGAGATCATTCATACTATGGATGTGGAAGAGAGCACCCAGAAAAATCACGTGTAAAATAAGAACCAAGAGCCTATGGGGATCCCTGAAGGACATCAACATCAACAGAGGCGGGATAGCTAACAGAGGAGGAGAACCAAGAGAAAGCAATGCCATGTGAGACACTGTCATGCAAGAGAAAGGGGTTTTGAAAGAAGGGGATGATGGGGTGCCTGCCTAGCTCAGTCAGTAGAGCATGAGACTCTGGATCTCTGGGTCATGAGTGCAAGCCCCATACTGGGTGTAGAGATTATTAACATAAATGAAATAAACTTTAAAAGACAGAAGAGGATGGTAAAGAGTGTCAAATGCTGTAGAGAAGCTAAATACTATTCTAGGAGCACTCAGAAGAAGCCTTTCAATTGCCTATTTGGGGATGATTGTTGGGTCTTTATGAGAGCAGTTTTGGGGAGCACAAGTTAAAGAAAGTACATTGCATTTCATCAGGGTTTCTCAGTCTCAGCAATGCTGCTGTTTTGAACCAGATAATTCTTGTTGAGAGGGCTGTCTTGTGTATTAGAGGACATTTAGCAGCATCCTGGGCCTCCACCCACTAGATGCCAGTAGCACCTCCCCAAGTTGTGACAACCGGAAATGTCTCCAGACAATGTGAAATCCCTTGGGGGCAAAATTCCCACACCCATCCCACTTGAGAACAACTGCATTAACTTGAGATGTGGATGGGACAATTTTCTTTTCCTAATTTGCAAATATGTGTTTATTCTAAATTTAATTTTATAAACCCAAAATGCCTACGGGATAAATACTCACCCAAGCCTTCTCTAGTTCACTTAGAGAATAAGTTCATAAAAGGCTATACTCAAAACAAAATTTATAGGACTATTTTAGAGTTAGGTGTATTTTTTTTCTATAGTGGCAGAAAGAAGATCAGTCATTATCCAGGGGTAGGGATTGGACAGGTGACAGGAAGGATAACAAAGGGGCACAAAAAAACTTGGAGGTGGTGGATATGTTCCCAGTCTTGACTGTGGTCATGGTTCCATGCTGTAAACATATGTCAAAACTCATCTGATAGGATACCTTCTTTTTATTATTATTTTTTTAAGTAAACCCTGCCCCTGCTGTGCGGCTCAAACTCACAACCCTGAGATCAAGAGACTCATGTTGTACCAACTGAGCCAGCCAGGTTCCCCTAGGATATTTTATGTACATTTTATTTCATGCCAATTATATCTCATATAAAATGTAAGGAGAGAGACAGAGAGAGAGAGAGAGAGAGAGAGAGAGAGAGAGGAAAGAAGGAAGGAAGGAATGAGGGAGGAAAGAAGGAGAAAAAAAGATAGGTTGCCTGTATGAATGGCAAGGAAGAGTAGGTGATAAAGCTGGGCAAGTAAAGGCTCGGAGTGTCATACATTTTGTTGCAGGTTTGAATTCTGTCCTGTGTGTAATATGGGAAGCCAACTGAGAATGGTAAACATGGGTGTGATCTAGATATATCTATTGCCTAAGACAACACCCCATTTGGATACTCTTGTGACAATGTTGATGATTTCTAGCCAACTTGTAGTAGAAAACACTTCACTGCCTCTGATGTTATGACCTGGCCAACAGAGATGGCACTAAATATAATCTAAGCACTGAATATTAGTCCATAGGTACAAAAGCCCCCTTCGCCACAGATGATCTTAGTTGACAGTCAACAAGGGAAATAATACCAAAGCTCCATGCTTCGCTATTTCTTTGGTCTCATTCAATGGAACAGCTGATAAGGATATACTCATGAACTATGTTACAAACAATACTTGCTAAATATAGAGCAAAATTACATACCAGGGCCAAAATCTGGTAACCACTTATCCTTGGTCCTCCAACTTTTATAATCACACCACTATTTCCCTCGACTTCTCCTACTGCTTACCTTGAACAGCCTTCCCTGGCCATTGTCACAGCAAGAATATCCAGTCTATCAACCAACTGGATATTGTTGCAGTCACGTATTTTCAAACCTAATCTCAAATTACTAAACTGTGTACTTTGGCCAGCTTCTTTCTACCAAAATAGAGTATGATATCTTGTTTTTAGAAGGACCAAATGGGTCACTATATTTATATTTATGACGAGGTTTAAATAAGAATCTGGTCATCAGTTTATTCAAGCCATGTTAATTTACTGAGTTGATATATTGCTGGAAGGTCTTTAAATAGCATCCAAACAATAGACTCATGCCACTAAGAACCGAAAGGGTTCATTTCAATTAAACAAATATTTTTAAAGTATCTACTATGAATCAGGCACTGATCCAGGAACTGGGAGAGAATAATAAATAGCATGGACATGTCTCTGCCCGCGAAGCTTATGGTCTGGGAAAGATAGATATGTGCATGTAAGAGTTAGATATGTGTATGAGAAAGATAGATATATGTGTGCAGTGTATGTAAAAACTTTCTCAAGCCAAAATGAGAAAAAAAAAGTTTTAAGAATCAGCGTTGTTAGTATTTCCAAAATAAAACCAACACACAAGCACTGTTCATCTCAACTGTGCCTTATCTGGTTGCAATTATCAGACCCTTATGTGCAGAGACAGCAACGCTCACCAATTATTCCACATGTGCCCCCATGTTGCCTGGATTCCTTGCAGTTCCGTGGGGTCTTATGACTAATCTGGCCACTGGCCAGTGAGCAGAACCCTAGAAGAGCAGGAATGAGTCCTCCTCCTGGTCTATTCCCCTAGCCCCGTGAACTCCAAGCACTTGTGCAGAGATGGCGGTTCAACAAGATCAAAGTAGCCTAGAGCAATGAGTAAACCACTTGAATAGAAGCCCTGGGAGTTGCCTCAACTGATGGAAAGCTTTATAGCATAAGAAATAAACTTTTGAGGTTAAACAAAGCCGCTAAACTGCTGTAAAGTGAACTTTTGCCGAATTAACCTGCCCAGTCCTAACACATCATCTCGTCACGTTAAACGAAAAGCGTTCTGAACCTTCGTGATGAGCGAGTAATAAGAATTAGGTGTGCATTCCTTTGGCAAATATTCATTAACCGCTAACTATGCGCGGGCGGGGGGGGGGGGGGGCTGCTTCAGAGGGTGAGAATACTGCGATGAATAAACCAAAGTGCCTGCGGCTACAAGGAGCTTACGTTTTAGTGGGGAAGACAGACAGTAAAACTTTTGGGTAGTGAAATCC
This sequence comes from Panthera tigris, assembly GCF_018350195.1. Classification (NCBI taxonomy): domain Eukaryota; kingdom Metazoa; phylum Chordata; class Mammalia; order Carnivora; family Felidae; genus Panthera; species Panthera tigris. The sequence goes on from NC_056664.1 coordinate 11,108,366, forward strand.
TGGATCTTGACCCATTTTCACTAAGTCTCACCCCTTTCATTGCCTGACCTTCTTCCCTGCTCAGCTCAGATTCTGTGCTCCATCATTATATCCAGTGTCCTGTCCATACCCTCAACTCGCTCCTCCCTCTCTCCTTTCTTCGTACTTGCCTGGCAAAATCCCAACCTGGTTGTACCCAAACCTTTGCCATATTCCCAGCTACTCCCAAGTAGATGAATATAGCTGGAGGAAAACCATAAGCCTAACTGGTGCTTTGACCTCATGAACACCAATGTCACTGGGTCCTTCTTGAAGCATCCTGGCAACCACACTACCTTCCCTAATCCACTCATCCCCATTCTCCAGGACTAGCTCGCATTTCCTCTCTCCTGAAACCTCCCACGATCTCCTCCCACGCTCGCTGTCAGTGATTCTGCTCCTGCTTTCACTGAGAAACGTAAAGGAATAACTTCTAAAACTCCCACTTCGTGTGCCAAACCCCACCCAGCGCCTGGACCCATAGGCTCTACTTTCTCTCGTTACTGTGTAGAAAATGTCCACTGTCCCATCCAAGGACAACCTCTCATTTGTGGTCTACATGGAGATGTGCCACCCAGATCCCCCGTCAAGGCAGTACCTGCTGCGCAGCCACAGAGAGCCCATCTATCAGCTCCCTCCAGGTCTGCTGCAGCCATGGAGTCACTTGGCCTGAAGTCATGCCCTTTCTGGGGTGGCGTGCACGCAGTGGCTAAGCAAGACGGGGTTCTGAAAGTCCGACCAGGAAGGACACTCTGAAGAGCACTCCTCGAGAGCTCCCCACGGGATTGGCAGAGGCTTCATCAGTTCTGCCTAGGTGTGACCTCTTCTTCTGCCCAATCTTGCATCCCTCCCTTCCTTTCACAGGTATTGATCTCCCATAACTATCTGCACCCCAACTTCTGGTTCAGTATCCACTTACAGAGAAGCCAACTTGATATCCCTACCGTACCTACCTTAGATCAGCTCCAGCTCCTGTCCCCTCCCTCTCTTTCACCATGAACTTTCCCCCTCTCTACTGATTCATTCCTATCATCATATGAACATTCAGTAATCTCCTCCTCCTCCTCCTCCTTCTTCTTCTCCTTCTTCGAGAAAGAGAGCACACATGAGCAGGGGAGAGGGGCAGAGGGAGAGGGAAGAAGAGAATTCCAAGCAGTCTCCGTGCCCAGTGCAGAGCCCAACGCAGGGCTCAATCTCACCACCATGACATCATGACCTGAGCTGAAATCAAGAGTGGGATGCTCAATGGACTGAGCCACCCAGGTGCCCCTCTCCCTTCTTAAAAACCAAACTCCTTTTGAGCTCCTGCTCCATTTCTCCGCTCCACTGAACAGGAAAATTCCTAGAAAGTGTCTAAATCCATTTCTTGCCTACCTGTCTCACTATAGCCTCACTCCTGGCACCTTCACGAATATCAGCCCTACAGAAACAGCTGTTGTCACTGATAACGCATCATCGTGATAGCCAATGGACAATGCTCAGTTCTCTTGTCACCTGATCGTTTAGCAGCTTCTGACCCAAGTGATCACTTTCTCCCTCTTAGACAATCATCTGGCTTCTTTCCGAGACACAGCTTTCCACGATTTTCCTCCTCCTTTCCTGGCTGCAGTAGCTCCCTCTCCTTTGCTGGTTCTCCTTTCTCTCCTGAATTTCTAAACACTGGAGAGCTCCAGGGTACAATCCTGACCCTCTCCTCATCTTTACCATATTCACTCTGTTAATAATATCAGCCAGTCCCGGGGCTTTAAATACCATCTACATGTTGACAAGTGCTAAATTTATATCTTGACTAGAGCTTCTTCCCCTGAATGCCAGACTCTCACATCCAACTGCCTATTCTGAATCTCCATTTAGATTAATAAGAATCTCAAACCTAGTAGGTCCGAAACAAAACAACTGATTCCCTTCCCCACCTCCCCCATCAAAGAAAAAGGAAGCCCTGTCCCCCACCCCTCAACCAGAGGTCTTCCTCATCTAGGTAACTAGCTACTCCATTCTTCTAGTTATTGAACCAGAAAACAAAAGTCATCATCGACTCCTCTCTGCTTCTTATACCCTACATTCACTACGTGAGAGGATTCTTGAGAATCTCCAGTCTTTCTCCAGCACTCTCATTTATTTAAGGTCTCTTTTCAAATGTCATCTTATTAACAGTTATCAAATATGCAAAATAAAGTCCCGTCCACCTTACTGGTACTTCCTATCTTCTTTAGCCTGCTTTACCTTTAACAAAATTAGTCACTCAATACAGTCACTTATTTGTTCATCGTCTCAACCAGAATGCAAGCTTGAAGACTGCAGGGGCTTAGTCCTGATCCCTAGCTCCCAGTGATGGGCAGGAGGCAGGTGCTCAGCAAATACTTCTGAATGATACATGAAGGAATGGAAAAGGATGGAAAGGGAACAGTGATGGCGTAGGGGTAGCAGAAGCACATGGGCATAAAGCTAAATGATGTGAAGGTGCAAACCATTTGAAGATGGAGGGAGAAACGATCCTGGCAGGAAAAAAAGTAGAAAGCTCAAAGGTAGGAATGAGCCAGGCTTTCTGGGGGAACATCAAAGAAGGCTTGTGTGGTTGCAACAGCCAAAGGTCTCAGAAAGGTGAAATGTCAACAACTAGATTACATAGGACTTTGTGAACCGTAAGTATATTTTTAAGTTTATTTATTTTGAGAGAGACAGAGCAAGCAGGGGAGGGACAGAGAGAGAGAGAGAGAGGGAGGGAGAGAGAGATCCCAAGCAGGATCTGCATTGTCAGCACACAGCCCCATGTGGGGCTTGAACTCACGAACCATGAGATCATGACCTGAGCTGAAACCAAGAGTTGGTCGCTTAACCGGCTGAGCCACCCAGGCGCCCCCCACCCCCCGCCCTGAACCATAAGTATTTTGAATTTTCTTCCAAGTATGGTAAGAAACCACTGAAGAGTTTTAAGCAAGGGAGTACCCAATCTGAGATTAAAAAAAAAAAAAAGTCACCTTGGCTGCTGTGTGACTAGCAGGGGGGTGGGGGTGGTAATGTGGAAGCCACCTGAACAGTGAGGCTGTGTGGAAATCCAAGCAAAAGAGTGAACAGAATTTGAGTGGCATCAGTAAAGTGGGGAAAATAGTATAAGATTGGAGGGTAGAAACGACTGAATTGGTTTGTTCTCGTTAGGGGCACAAAAGGAAAAGAGAGGATTCCAAGAAAACGTCTCATTTATGCCCTGCAATCTGGAGTCCATTCAGGCAAATTTAACTCATCCTATTTCCATGAAGTCCATTGAGTAATAGGATCCTTTGGACAGCTGTGGTTGAGTAGGGGGAAGAAACGAAGGGCATCACATACAGAAAGGGGCAGAAATACTACATTCGGTTTTGGTAACGATGAGTTTTCAAAGGTGTCTGCGGAGCTGGCCTAGAACTCTGGGAGGAGGGTCTGGAGTGGCCGATACCGTATTTCCTGTTATCTCCCTCTCTCTTTCTCTCTCTCTCTCTCTCTCTCTCTCTCTCTCTCACACACACACACACACACACACACACACACACTACTTTTAGGGGCCTAGAATGGGCAATACCGTACTTCCTGTATTATCTCACACACAATTCCCCTACATTTACGAGCGTGGATTGGGCAATACCGTATGTCCTCTATTATCTCCCCCATATTTATGGGTCTGGACTGGGCAATCCTGGACATCCTCTATTATCTCTGTCACACACACACCCTACATTCACGGGTGTTACTGGGCAATACCGTATTTCCTCTAGTATCTTTCTCTTTTTCTCTCTCTCTCTCACACACACACACACACACACACACACACACACACCCCTACATTTACAGGTCTGGAAATCGCGCGCACAAACACACTCGCTACATTTACAGATCTGGAAATCGACTTGTCTCTGGTGACATGAACTTCGAACGTGGTTGGGTCTTTTTCCCTAGGGCGCAACTTAAACAAGGCATGGGGTCCTCCGAAATACAGCGGTTTCAGGGCTCACCCCCAGCACGATCTCTGGACCCTAATGGAGATCACTCATTTAGCAATCCCTTCAACCTCTGTGAAATACTGCAGGTGGCGACTTCCTGAGATGGAAACTTCTCTACCACCAGCCGCCCGCCCCTCCCGGGCGCAGGCTGCCCCCCTTTTCCGGGCAGGAACCGAGGAGACAATGCCCTGGCAGGCCCCCTAGCGTTCTCGCGGCCAGCCCCGCCAGGTCGGCCGGTCGGCCGGCCGGCCGGCCGGCCGGGACGCGCGGCCCGCACGCCTCCCCAGCGGAGAGCCCGCGCGGCGGCCCGCGCGGCCCGGGAGCGCGCCGTCCCTCCGCCCGCCACCGGGGCGACCCCTCGCGGCCCCGCCCCACCCCGGCCCGGGCTCCCCGCGGAGGCGCCCGGCTGCCCCGCCTCCCCCACCCGCGCGCGCCAACTCCCAGCTCGCGGCCCTGATTGGCCGCCGCATTCCCGCTTTCCTTCCCGAACCGCCATTTTGAAAATCTTGTTGATTCGGGGGAGCCGAGAGCGCGGCGCGAGCGTCACGCCAGAGAGCGGCCCGCGCGCCTCCTCCTCGGCGCTCGCCGCCGCCTCCCGGAGCCTCTTCGTGCCTTCGCGCGCCAGGCCCGCGGCGGCCGGCACCGGCGGTGAGGGCTTTGTCGGGGCAGAGGAGGCCGAGAGGGCGCCGCGGGCCCGCCCGCACCGCCGCGGCCATTTGGACGGCGGCCTGGGGCGGGGGGAGGGGACGCGGGGCGGCCGGCGGCGGCGGCGGCGCGGGCCGGCGCGAGCGGGCGGGGGGCGGCGCGGGCCCGGCGGAGGGAGGGGCGGCTCGGCGCCCGCGGTTTCCCGCCTCGGGAATGCCCACAGCCGGAGGGAAGCCGTCCCCGGGGAGTAAGCGCTGCTGTCCCGGCCGCGGGAGGAGGCAACTTTGAGGTCGGGTTTCCCGCGGCCCCCGGCGTCCTGGGGCCGTGAAGGGTCGGGCAGGTCTCGGTGGCCGCCCCGTCCCTGCCGCCGGGGCCGAGGGGACCGAGACGTGTGGCTTTCTGCCCGCCCGCAGGTCGACAGCATGTCCTCCTCGGGCCCAGCTGCAGAGGGAGAGGGAACCCCCGCCCAGCCCTCGTCCGAGAAAGAGCCCGAGATGCCCGGCCCGAGAGAGGAAAGTGAAGAGGAGGACGAGGACGACGAGGAGGAGGAAGAGGAGGAGGAGGAAGAAAAAGGTGGGAGAAAAGTCGCGTCTCTGGTGATGGATTTCACAGAAAACCGTTTTCTTGCCTCCTTTTTTGCGCCTGGAGACGCTGAATCGGAGGGATCTCTGGCGAGAATGTTGGCGAGATTTATCCCTTTTTGGTGTTGAGCAGTGGCAGAGAATTGGTGAATTCCGGTTGGTAGAAAATAGCTGTTGGCGTTGTTATTTACGCATTTGGGAGTTGCGGTTGACTTGTGGCCAGCAATCGGCGTTCGTAACGTTTTCGTCATTTGACAGGACGTTTCTAAGTTTCAGATCTGTTTTTAAGACTTGTTTGTTGGCTTTTGAAGTCGCTAGGGTTGCTGTTTTTAATTTCATCTTCTGCTAATTTAAGGACAGGTGTTTTGCCCTTTGAAGTTCTTGCGAGGTCTTTCATGAAACCACACATGCAGACGTGAAGACGTTATTCATGCTAGTCCTGGAAATATTTTGACAACTTTTCATGCATCTGCTGAACTTCAGCAGAGGCCCTTTGCAGAGGTTCGGGGGAGTTCACTCTCACGGGGAAACACCAGCGAAAGCTGTTGCTGCTCGAGAAAGTAGTTAAATACGAAAGCGGTGAACTGTGAAAGAGCTCCGAAACCGGTCTCAGTTTTGGAGTTGCAGGAGTGCACTGTTAACCATTATTTGCCTGGAGGCCTGAAGCAGGAGGACCTTACCGGATGCGGGACTGATAGAGCATCACTTTCTCCAACATGCACGGGGCACTACCACTTCCGGGTATGCCAGGTTCCTAAAATGTTTTCCAGTCGCTTAAAAAAATCTGTATCACGGTCCTCTTAGCGTCCTTTGATGATATTAGGCCAGTCTAGGTTGGTTTAGTATGTGGCTCCAGCCAAACTTGGGAAGAAGTTTGAAGTGTTCTTTCCAGACCCGGGTTTAAGTGTCCCATTTCTTTTAAGCCTCAGCCAGCCCCAGGTCAGCATTTTATACCTACGATCTGGGTTGAGATTACACGGCATGCCTTTTTGTTTGTTAGAAGTGGTAGGTGCTCTGAGATCGGAGCATTTCCACATTTAAGTACTGAAGCGGTTGGAGAAAATTATAAATTATTTTCAAGTTATTCACAATACAATAACTAAAAATTGGCTGCAGTATCTCAACTATTAGTCCAGAATTTTCTGAGTGTTTTTACCTCCGATTTTTTGTTTGTTGTTTAGTCTCTTTTTAAAGACCAAGTTTCTATACCACAGGGATGATGGACTCCTCTGTCAGGAAAAAAATTACAGAAATCGTGAAAAAATACTACCTGTGGCTGATACAGTAATGCTTAGGGGCCAGATGATCGTTCAGAATGCGATTTTTTTTTTTTTCCTCCAGAATTACCCCCAAGGAGTTCTGTAGTTGTTCTAATTGATTATTGTTTCCTTCCTTTGACGTGTTTGTGGAGCAACTAAAATTGTGAAGGTTTTTATCCCAGTCAGCCCTGAAAATTTGACTGTACTCCTGGGGCATCTCAGAAACAGGACAGCGCAGTCTGCCAAAGAAGGGTGGACTTGACTTGGGTGGGGAGGGGCTAGTATGAAAGATGACTCTTAGCTTTGTGTCTTTGGCAGCCGAGCTGACTATATTACCATTTTCTGGAAAACGTAATTCACACAGGTGAGCAAGTGTGGAGAGGATTCGGAGTTCTGTTTGAGCGCAGGGAGTTCGGTGCCTGGAGGACACGAAGGGGAGCTGTCCACTGGCGGCTCTGACAGCTGATGTGAAGCTTAGAAAGCTCTTGACTGGATGCAGGTCGGGAGAGTCATTAGCTCATAGATGGTAATCGGAGGCAAGCAAATGGTTTAAGTCTGTCAGGGTTTCAGCAGCAGGATAACAGGGATTGCTTTAGAGTGTGTTTTCTTCCCTCTGCACACCATTGCCAGAATATACCTGCCGGAATCCCTTTATCCTTACTCGTTTTTTCTGCGCGAATCCTTACGTCTCCAAATCTTTCAAAGCCACCTCCAAATGTTTTGATCGTTTTTCCTTAATCCAAAAATAAGTACCGTCTTCAACTCGGAGAACTTTTATTTGTATCTTTCCTAAGGTGTGTATCGCCTTCTCCTTGGAGTATATTTGTGACTAAACACCATCAGTAGACGTGATGTCTTTCAGGATATTCAGTATCTTCATCATCTGTTCATCCCCCCGCCCCTTAGTATCTAGTGAGGCTTTGCACAAAACAAGCATTCAGCTGAATGAATGAAAGGACGTTCAGTGATAGAGTGTTCTCTTTTTTATCTGAATTTGTGTCAGTGGGTGTAAATCATTTTAGAAATTTAAGTTTAAAGGTTTAAGTTTTTAAGTATATGTTATATGTCTTTTTTAATGTTTTTAAATGTTTATGCATTTTTTTTTAATGTTTATTTTGAGAGAGAGAATGCATGCACAAAGAGAAAGGGTGAGAGAGAATCGCAAGCAGGCCCTCTGCTGATGAGCCCTACTTGGGGTTCGATCCCAGGAACCATGAGATTATGACCTGAGCCAAAATCAAGAGTCAGACGCTTAACCAACTGAGCCACCCAAGTGCCCCTGTAGCCTTTTTTTTTTTTTTTTTAAAGCAGTCCACACCATAAACAGTTTAACTTTTTTTAGAATGATTTATGACCACTGTTATAAACATTTACTGAACTACAAAATAGTGTCCTCCCAGTCAGTTGCAGTAAATGTGAACTTGTAGAATTTTGCCCTATTTATAGCAACATTAGGCTGCTCTGCCTTAGCTAAGGTCCTTGTTTTTCTTTCGTCAGCTTGCTGAATTATTGCTTTCTTTGTATGTTTTTTGAAGTTCTTATAAACTCAGCCCAAGCTAGCTATTTGATGATGTACCATAAACTAAATTGCAATCAACAGAATTAGGTCTAATTAAAGAGTCGGCCTTGGTGATAGTTCACAAAGTGACTGGACTTCCATTAGCAATGATTGTAGTTGAATAAAAGTTTTTTGCTTTCTGATCTTTTTTTTAAACTGGATCCCTTGTGACTTGCCAGGCAAATAAAATGTTACTCTAAAAAAAGATTTCAGTGATGTTGTTAACTTACTATTTTTCATCTCTCATTTGCTTCTCAAAACCATGCTCAGGAGAAGAGTAAAGTATTAGAGATTTCTGCAGTTTTTCCTTATATGTTTATCCAATAAAATTAGTATGTTCTTTAAGCCTCTGGTTATTTAAGAAGTATTAAATTAATTTCTAGAAAAGAGTCTGATCGTGGAAGGCAAGAGGGAAAAGAAAAAAGTGGAGAGATTGACCATGCAAGTCTCTTCCTTACAGAGAGAGCCATTTACAATTGCACAAGGTAAGTTTATTCTGTTCTTTTCACTTTACACTAAAAATGTTTAAATATCAAAATTATGGTCAGCAGTGCTCAGTTTTTAGTGTTTACTAAGTAGTTATGTATTAATGGTATAATTTCATTTAGTTTGCCCTATTGAGCAAATGCTATAAATAAATTATGCTGTAAAAATAACCATCATTAAAATAACTGTAAATCTATTAACACATAATAGTGCTTAACTTTAATTATCACGGTGTGTTTTTTCCTAGGAAAAGGACAGAAACTTTGTGAAATTGAAAGGATACATTTCTTCCTGAGTAAAAAGAAAACGGATGAACTTAGAAATCTGCATAAACTACTTTACAACAGACCTGGCACAGTTAAGACCTTTTTTATGTCTTTAATCTAGTAACATATTTATGTATTGCAATACTGTGCGATAGAAGCATATAATTTTAGTTCTGGAAAGGACTTCAGCAATCAACTAGTTCAGTTTCTGTACCATACAAATGAACAAACTGAAACACACATTTATTAAATGATTTATCACAGAATACATAGTTGGATATTAGCAGTTAGGATTGTAATATCCAGGCTTTGTAGTATAGTTTTTATGCCAAACTGAATTTTTTTAATTGTGGTGATTTTAGTGATCTTTAAATGTATTAGAAGAAATTTATTTTGGGAAGGTTTCCAGCTATTCAGAAAAAATGATAAAGTGTAATTGTATCTCATTTTGAGCAAATATCTGATAAATTAGGTGGTAATTCTTTGGGGATTTGTTAAAACAAATCTATTTCATATAATTGAGGAAACTGCTTTCGGTTTTGCAAGGACAAAGTGAAGTTTGATGTTAGAATCTTGTGTGTTATCTCATTTGATCTCACTACAATCTAATTTACACAAGTCTCATTACTGTTAAATCGGATAACTTTTGGATTTTGGAGGTCTTCTGTTCTTTTCAAAAAATAAAATCCATGACTCTCTCATATAAGAAATAAATATTACTAGTAATGTGTATTACTTGGGGAAAGGATCTTTTTTTAAGAAGTGACTTTCCACATCCCCTAATACTGTCAGATAACATTTAGTTGTAGTTCTCTAATTGTCAATAAAAATTCCCAGATGGAAATTTGTTCAATTCAAATTGTTATTTTTAAAGAATTAAATTTTTAAGCCTTTTATAACGTTAATATTTGAGTGACAAATACTATTTTCAGTTGTGAGTTAAGAAATGTTGAATAAACCAATACTATAACTGGGAAACAGATTTGAAAATACAAATGTTGGCTTTGAATTTTTCTTATGTACATTACTGGGTAATAAATAGCATTAATAATAAAGGAAACATTTTCAGGTGTCCTCATTAAAGAAGAATGTGGGTCAGTTCAGTGGCTTTCCATTTGAAAAAGGAAGTGTCCAATATAAAAAGAAGGAAGAAATGTTGAAAAAGTAAGTTATTTTTACATGTATTGTGTTTTGATCAATGTATTTTGAGTTAATTTTTAAACCTTTAAATAAGACCATCCAAACATTTTTAGCGGACTGCTAATTCTTTGCTTTTAATGCCAAGATCTTAACATTCTTTGTAGCTATTAACTTGGGATATTCATTAGTTTCCCATAAGTAGTTACTGTTAAGATTATTGAAAACTCACATTAAAAAATGCTTCTATTTCTTAGAAGCATACGCAAATAAGTCATTCAGACAGTTCAAAATTCAAGTCTTGGGAATAGAGTGAAAAATCCACCACCCTCCTTTATCTCCCGCCAGCCTTTCTGTTCCCCCAGCTTGTAGGTACCATTTAAACTATTTTGAAAATAATCAATTTGATGAAAACATGTTCTTTGCCACAATGCAAGCAAGATGATATATTCTTAAGAGCTTTTGTTTATTAAATCCTTCATAGTTTAAAAATAGTAAATAATAGAGATGATTATTCCTTCATCACAGTAGGGGTGCTGAGGGGAAAATCTAGTGTTTAATCACTAACTATGTTTGGCTCCATAGCTCAGGGGTTAGAGCACTGGTCTTATAATCACCAACCAGAAAAATTAAGTCCATGAATTTTATAGTATTGAAAACTTCTTACGTTATTTTCTAGTGAATTGACTTAGTTTATTCCTTTACTACCTTTAAAACTTAATTGGTAGGGGCACCTGGGTGGCTCATTCGGTTAAGTGTCCAACTCTTGATTTCATCTCAGGTCATGAACTCCTGGTTCATGGGTTTGAGCCCTGAGTTGGGCTCTGCACTGGTATCTCGGAGCCTACTTGAGGCTCTCTCCTCTCCCTCTCTCTGTCTCTGCCCCTCCCCTGCTTGCAAGCACGTGCTCATTCTCTCTGTCTCTTAATAAATAAACTTTAAAGGGGTGCCTGGGTGGCTCAGCCAGTTAAGCATCTGACTTCAGCTCGGGTCATGATCTCACAGTTTGTCGTTCAAGCCCCATGTCAGGCTCTGTGCTGACAGCTCGGAGCCTGGAACCTGCTTCAGATTCTGTGTCTCCTCTCTCTGCCCCTCCTCCCACTTGTGCTCTGTCTCTCTCTGTCTCTCAAAAATAAATAGAAATGTTTAAAAAAAATTTTTTTTTTTAATTTAAAAAGCTTAACTGGTAAATAGTGTTTTCAATTTATTAATAATCCTATCTGGTTGTATTTTATACATTAATCAAGATTATTAGGAAACATTAGATGCTTTTTTTTTTTTTTAAAGGAAGGACTTATTTTTAACTTACTTATTTTGATAGCACGGGAGGGGCAGACAGAATGAGAGAGAATCCCAAGCAGTCTCCGTACTGTCAGTGCAGATATCAGGACCGTGAGATCATGACCTGAGCTGAAATCAAGAGTCAGATACTTAACCAGCTGAGCCACCCAGGTGCCCCCTGGGTTGGATGTCTTTTTTTTTTTTTTTTTTTTTTTTTTTAATGTTTGAGAGAGAGCATAAGTGGGTGGGAGACAGAGAGAGAGGGAGACAGAATCTGAAGCAGGCTCCACACTCTGAGCTGTCAGCACAGGGCCCGATGGTGGGGCTTGAACCCATAACCGTAAGATCATGACGGGAGCTGAAGTCTGACTTGACTGACTGAGCCACCCAGGCGCCTCCCCCCTACCCCCATGCTTTTTTTAATGTTTGTACCTGAGCGACTGTGGTTAGCTATTGCCTTTATGTTGTGGAGAATGTTTATAAACTTTGCTACATAACAAACTTGGTTTCTTTCATTTTCTGTTTTAGGTTTAGAAATGCCATGTTAAAGAGCATCTGCGAGGTTCTTGATTTGGAGAGATCAGGTGTAAATAGCGAACTGGTGAAGAGGATCTTGAATTTCTTAATGCATCCAAAGCCTTCTGGCAAAGTGAGGACCAATTTTTACTATTTCAGTAATGAGTCAGTTATAGTCTGTCCTTCCTTTCTTTTTTTATGGAACAGTTTAGTTTGTTAGCAGCATTGCTTCTCAACATTCAGTAGTGTCTTCTGCTTTCAAAGAACATGCACCAGTTTCATGATAGAAATAACATAGGAGGCATATAGATTTGTCTTCTTATCAGATACAGAAGATAGAAGATTAAGAAAAATAATTATTAACTAAGTTAATGTCAAATGGACAAAAATACAAACTAAGTATTCAGGGTTTTATATCTAGAAGGAACTGGAAGAACAGAAACAGGTTGAATTGAGGGTGAGGTGTTAGGCTGGATGGGGAACATATGCAACCTTCAACCAGGTGAGGAAAGATAAGATGGGCATATAGAACTGGGTATTTTCTAGACACTGGAATAATGGTTGGAAGTAAAATGGCCTTATACTTTCCCCCACTCTTCCTAAAATTCAGATTAGGTTTGCCTTAATTGTTTAACATAGGACTCGTTACTGACTTCAAATGTCTATTAAAGTATTACTTACCTGACTTTGCACTTTCAGTTTAAGTCTGTCAGTAAATATTTTCATAATCTTCCTCATTTTGATAGCAAAGAAATTGTGGAAAATTCTAGAGGACCTAGGAGTTTAGGGGAAAACCATCGGTGAGGGAGAGGAGAGGGCATAAGGATTAGGAACCAGAAAATAGCTCTGGAACTTTGGTATTATTTGCTCTTGGTATGATTTACCATTAGCTGGAGAAAGACAGATAAAGAATATTTTTGTCATATAGCTATAAATCCAAGGGCTATGGTGGGGGTTTTTTTTGGTTTGGTTTTGGGGTTTTTTATGTGTTTTGAATTTGGTTAAAAATGAGAGATTCCCTATTTTTTAAACTTTTACTATGGACAGACCTGTACTACTTAAGAATTTCATGTGACAAATTGAATACCATTTTCCCAGAAGCCATTCAGAAGTTGTTTAGGTTTTGAGGGATATGTTTACATTCTTTTAATCAGTGATTTTGAATGTGTTGGTTTTAAGACCCAATTACCCTCTTAAAAATTAATGAGGACTCCAGAAGCTTTTGTTTATGTGGGTTATTTTGATATTTACTATGTTATAAAGTAAAACTGAAAAAATTTTATTTATTTTTTTGAAAAAATTTTAAATACCAGTAAGCCCACTACATGTTAACAAAAGTAATGTATTATATGAAAAATACACTTTCAACAAAACTAGAAGAATGGCATTGTTTTATATTTTTCCAAGTCTCTTCATGTCTGTCTTAAAAGACCGCTATATTGTTATTTGCTCTGGATTTCAATCTATCGCACATTGTTTTGCTTGAAGTATGTAAAGAAAATCCAGCCTTACCCAGTATGTAGTTAGAAAAAAAGAGTGTCTTTAAAAACTTTGACATAATTATGGATATTCTCTGACAGACCACCAGAACTCCACAGTGGTAGTTTATTAAAGGTTAGTTGTAATGTGGTCTCTGAAACCAACATTCACCAGGTGGAAATTATTGGTTTTTTCAATTGTGCAGATCTTCCAAATGTTGGCATGTTTCCATTAAACACTGTCAAAAAGTCATTAATAAAATCACTGTCTCATCAGAAAAACCTTTAGGTATTAGGAGGCTGTTAAGTTCATGGTTATGGACGTGAATTTTCCATATGAAGTTTTGAAATTTATTATTGGCAATAAATATCATCAGTTATTTTCTTTAAAGGGACAGGCTCACGTTCATTTTGAGAACGTCTTTTAAATACCTAAGTCTGAAAAGGCATACTTTGACGGTTCTTTTACAAATGGTGTTTCATGAAAAAGGTGGCTGGCTCAGCTCCCAGCTCAATTGTGCAAGTGCTTTTTCTTGAGAAAACCAGTGAAGTTCAGTATGTGGCAAACGTGTTTGAGGTGTACCTCCCATTTTGTTACCCAGATGTCATAAAGTCACGTACTTAGAGGTTGAGAGTTAACATCACTAGTATTTATTGATTCATCAAGGACATTCTAAAACACCTTTTTCTTTTCACTTCTAGTGTGTGGTTATGAGGAATATAATGACTCCTAGCAGTTTGCTGCCTCTGCCTTGATTAGTACTAAAGTGCCAGCAATTTTACAACCATCTTTGCTTTTGCAGTCAGTACAAATATCAACACAGTGAAGAGAGAAAATAATGTCTTGATGTTATCATGAAAATAATTTTGATACTGTGGGCTTCTAAAAGGGTCTCAGGAAACCCTATGATCCATGAACCGTATTTTGAGAACCACTCTTTCAGTCTTTCTTATGGAATCTAACTCTTGTATCCACTTTTCATATCTGCTTCTGCGATGATTACTTCTTAATCTATTGATATCAATCTCAAGTTATTTTCTGTACTACCTACATTTTTGTCATTTAATAAAAACACTACAAACTCATTAGTAACTAATTTTTGTCCCCATAGTAGTAAAATTATTGAATTAACATTGTTTTACTATCTTTTTTTTGTTATACTTCTAGTTTGATTATTTTTCAGATTTTGTTTCCAACAAGTGATGATGCTGTTGACACTGGGTTCTGGTTAAGGTTTAACTGTTTTTAGGACCAGTACAGGAGGGCTCTAAAATATTTATATATTGCTGCTTCTTTATTTATCTTTGGAAGTTGCATTTTCTTGATTGGTTACTTGAACGGTTTAACATTCTTTCACTTTCCTGTGTAGATTATTCTGCACCCATCCAGTCTTCTCCTTTACTAATTCCTTATATAGATTATATTCTTACTGCCTGTATCTGGTTCCTGAACTGAGATAGTAAGGGATACCACACTTTTCTAATATATTTGAGTCCTGGATTTCATATATTGATTGAATAGGGAGTTTGGACAGTCAGAGTCACCTTTTCTCCAGAATTTATCCAAATGGATTTGGTTCCTGGTACTAGCTGGTAATTGTAACAGGTTGTATAACAAGGATATCCATATACGTTCAAGGAAGTTTCTTTATAGAAACTTACAGAGAACCCCCTCTGAGAAATATCATTGGTCTACTAACTTAATTTTTTTTTTTTTTTTAATGTGTATTTATTTTTGAGAGAGAGAGAGAGAGAGTGTGATTTAGGGGAGAGGCAGAGAGAGAGCGAGGCACAGAATCTGAAGCAGGCTCTAGGCTCTGAGCTGTCAGCACCTGAGCCGAAGTCAGATGCTTAACCAACTGAGACACATAATCACTCCATACTAACTTAAAATTTCTGAACTGACGTAGATTGGCTGTAGGCCAGTCAGCCTCTCGGAAGAATAGGTTGTTTGGGCAGCTAGAGGCTATCTTATGAATTGTACATAACCTGAGAACAGAACATACACAAAACAGCCACCTTATTCTTAATTTTTGTGTAGGTGACAGTGACCCCTAGACTGGAAGTTTCTAGGAGAGAAAGAACCTGCGGTTCTGCCAACTTCATGAAAGACAGTGCCTACAGTTACCACTAACATTTATATAACTGTATATCATAAGGTTATGTTCTGGGATTTTCCTTACAATTTCTGCTTATTGCAGAAAATAACAGGAAAAAATAAAAATAGTAGATACCTATAATTTCGGAAATAATTTTAATTCCTCAGTGTATATCTTTTCAGATCTTTTATGCAAGATTTTATGGTTTTCAATTTCAGAAGTTAGCAAATACTCCCCCAAGAAAGCATTTAAGAATTAAATTTGCTGGTTAATATGATCAAATTGTTTCTTCACATGGTCTCTGCTTTTTAAATATGCGTGCTTTAATTGAATATCAAAGTAATAGCAGTACATGTATTTTGTGTTTCTTAATTAGTTTCATAATTAACATACCCAACACTAATTGCATATTTAGAGTCAATGAGAATATAAACCTGACATTAGCAAAAGTAGAGCCCAGAGGTAATATGAATACAAACTATATAGTTCATAAATTCAGGATGTGTAAAGTGAGGTTTTATTTCCTTTATGGATGGTTCTAGTCTTTGATTAGAGCATCCCCTAAAGCAAGAAGCTCCTCTGGCATAGCCATTAATGCTTACAAGGAATGAAATGAATTCTAAGTCTAACTCAAGATATTGCCCTTGACCACATGTAAGTAACTCTCTGAGCTTAATCTAGTGTGTACTTGGGCATCTAATCCTAGTCAGAACACAGAGTATGTATTTCAGCATTTGGAAAGAGTCTTGCCTAGGTGTGAGAACACAAATGAAGGGGTATTGGTAGTTCAGACAGAAAGATTTACTTGATACATTAAAGATGAATTGTTGTCTGTAAAGCTGCTAAGTTTGGCAATATCCCCTGAGATAGGAACAAGAAGAATAACTGAGTTGAGAAGTAGTTACCAAAAATGATTCACTTGGAAATATAATAGCCCATTGTTGTTATCTTTATTGTACACAGCCATTGCCAAAATCTAAGAAAACTTCTAGCAAAGGCAACAAAAAGGAACGGAACAGTTCTGGAATGGCAAGGAAAGCTAAGCGAACCAAATGTCCTGAAATTCTGACAGATGAATCCAGCAGCGATGAAGATGAAAAGAAAAACAAGGAAGAGTCTTCAGATGAAGAAGATAAAGAAAGCGAAGAAGAGGTAAAATGTTGGGTGTTTGTGGGTTTTCTCGTTTCTTTCCATGGGAGAGTTAAATATTCCTGTCTTATGACAGGTATAGCCAGAAAACAGATTCTAGAAACTATCTACCATATTGGTTGTTTTTAGTTACAAAGACAGAGAAATAGTTAAGTATAAATTCTTTCCCTTTTGGAGCTTTTGGTTTTATGGCCATGTGAGAGCTTGGGAGTTGGAAGAGTGAGGTTGGTGTGGGCTGGACTTGAACTGGACCTTGAAGATTAGAGTAGATCAGTGGGAAGTGGAAGAGTGCGTGCACGGAGCCATTTTATTCTGTTTTATGTAGAAAGCAAGGGGTTTAAGAACCACCAGTTTTTCTCAACTCATTGGGGATGATTTAATGATCATAATAGCATTTGAGTTTTATTTGGTGGGTGGGCAAGTTTTGTACCACTTAGGAATCCCTGCCATTTTCTTTTACTTGGGAATATCAGTAAAATTTTGAGAGCATTAAGTTTCCCAAGTGAAACTTTAGGAAAAGGAGAGCTCTGAACCATTTAAAGAGTTAGCTTATACCCTTTCCTTGGTATGTAGCTTCAGTCAAGGAAGTGACTTCTTATTATTGCTAATAATGTTTTGATAGAGACTCTTTTTTACTTTGTTTTGGTGTCCCCTTCAGTGGTCAGAATTTGCTCTGTAAGTTGGGTCATCTCCTTTGTCTTATTTAGGGACTTGATTAATTGGCTTGACTTTTTGGACCAAGATGATTCTTTTTTGTGGAGGGCTATCTGGTGCATTATAGTATGTTTGCCCACTAGAGGACAGTAGCACCCCCGCCCCAACTTCTAGTTATGAAAATCAGAAATATCTGTAGACATTGCCAAATGTCCCGGTGGGGCAGGGGGGGAATCACCTCCAGTTGATAACTACTGGATTAGAAGGAATAAAGATGTGATGAACTGAGTGTGTATTTGTTTTTAGGTACTTTAAATCCATGATTATTTTAATGTCAAATTTTTAAAGATTTCTATAAAGCTAAGTATAAAGTGCTTCATAACTTAAAAAAGAATATTACAAATCTAGCAGGTGTTTCATAATATATTTTTGGTGTGAAGGAAGATGAATAATCTTAGCCCTAAGGTTTTTATGGAATGATTTTAAGGACATTAGGAGGGAAGCATGTTTATATGTGGATCTATAATAATAGCAATTTTGCAGTAATATTCTTCAACAAATTTTGGGTTACGACTACATGTATTCACTATGCTTCCTAAAACCTTTAAAAAAAATTTTTTTTTTAATTTTTTTTATGTTTATTTGGTTTTTAAGAGAGACAGAGCACAAGTGGCAGAGGGGCAGAGAGAGAGAGGGAGACACAGACTCTGAAGCAGACTCCAGGCTCTGAGTGGTCAGCATGAGCATGAGCTTTGGAAACAATCTAGGTACAAATTCCAGCTGTACCTTCGAGAATGATTTTGGGCAGATTACTTATAAAGTCTATACCTCAGCTTCTCATTTATAATATGGGGTTTATGGCAGTACCAGTCTTAAAGGGCTGTATTAAATGACTTTATTTAAAGCACTTAAGAGCAGTGCTTGGCACAGGTACTGTATGTAAGTATTAGCTGCTACTATTACTTTTGTCATATGTAATATTCCTAAATTTAATTTTCCTGCCATTTAAAGACTAAGGTGTAGGTTAAAAAGTGAGGGTATTTTATACTCATTTTCACTTGTTTTCCAGGTTACTGTCCCATTGTTCCAAATAGAATTCTTTGAATCTTGTGAATATAAATGACCCCTGATTGATTTGTAATCATATTGGTTCCTGGATAATGATCACAAGTGGAACTTGTCCTAATTTTAAATCAAAGCCTTTCTACAGTGTCATTAAAAAAGGATTTTGTGCTAGAAACCCAGGTTAAATGGTGAAAAGCCATGTAGGAGAAAAAGAAAACTAACAAACTTCATAAAATACAATCTAATAGAATCTGGACTGAGAATTGCTTTTTTTTTTAATTTTTTTCATTTTCTGGTAAGTCTCCCTCCAACAACCATACAATTATTCATTGCTCTAAAGGATATTTCAAATTTAGGACTATACTCCTCAAAAACTTTATTACTGATTCTGTTCCTGTGAAAGGCTCTGATTGCCTTTGAAAGGTAAGTACTAGCAACAGGAGCAGTATTTCTCTGGTAACTGTGTTTTCCCTTACTCTTTCATTTTTTCGAGGACTGAGATAAGTGGCAACCTTGTTAGGGACTTCATAAGTGGCAGTATTTTTGATTATTATTATGAAAGGACCTCTTTTTTTAAGAGGTCATAAAGAAGATTGATAGGTTGATTGGAAAAGTTGTGGACTACCTGTAGATAGAATTATTTTGCAGATTCTTTTCATAGAAGATTACTAAATTAATATTACTTATTCTTATTTTTTGAGACAGATTTTTCTTTTATAAATAAAAGATTTCTCCCCCATTAACATTAGATTCTTGGAATAAGTAACTATGAATGTGGGTAGATTAATCTTTTGTTTCCTCTGTAAATTGAGGGCTTTGGACTATTTATAATCTAGATCATATTGCTAAAGTCAGAACTCTTACTCAAGCAGAAATCCAGTTCAAGTTACAGTTGTCTATTGACCAGTTATGTGAGGTTGAGTGTTAGTCACCTGCTCGTGACTCATAGTTAGCTGTGTGGAAGACTAGGATATTTAAAAGTAAATTTATTATTTCTTCACTGTAGGATTGAAGTCACTGAAAACCACATGGTTGAAACAGAATTGGCAGGTTTTTTAAAAAGTCTTCTATAGGAAAACGTGTCACACTTAATCTTGTTAGCCAATAATTGCTAAAAAATTTTGTTGGAAGTTCTCTGTACCTACCTGTAGCTCTATTTTTGTGATAGGTAGTTCCTGGTTCACAGCAGTTTTTAATCCTCCTTTTCTTGAGAAGTAATTCAAATAAGTTGCTCTTTCTTTCCAAGAGTGACTTGGGTAGTAATTCGTTTATAAAAGAGCCACTTTAAACTTCTTTATCATTTTGGTTCTTGGAAATTTGCTTAATTAGGTCAGTAGAAGGAGAGTTGCTTAATTCTAGAATTAGAAAATTTGTAGATGAAGTTTCTTAAAAATGAGGGAATAAGAAAAATGACAGGTTTAGTTATTTTCTATAAACTGACTCTGAAAATCATGTGGCTCCCATACTGGATTAGCTCCTTTCAGGGAAGATTGCTAAAATGAGCCAGTGAGCTTAAACCATGCTTAGGTATGCCATTTACCATAAGCGTTAGACCTTAGGCACAGAGAAGTTATTGGAGAGTACAGAAAAAGAAGCAGTGCTTCCCATTGGAGAAAACAGTTCTCATGATCTCTTAGACCCTTAAAAGCATACTTGATTTTGTAAAGTTTTATTGTAGTACATCTTCAGTTTTGGCTTATTAGTGTTTTTATAACACCTTCTTATTGCTAGAAATGTATACAACAAACTGAATTATTACTTAGTATTTAGAATTTATCTGAACCTTCCCATACGTATCAGGAATGTCTCCAGTTGTGAACACTTAAAAACCTTACTAGTAATGTCCAAAACAGGAATTCCTTTTTCTTCCATGACAGATCCACAGACGGGCAATTTGGGGCCAGTACAACAGCTCAAGAAAGGTTGTCAAGAATTTGAGTATCCTCT
The DNA here is from genome assembly GCF_018350195.1 of Panthera tigris. Taxonomy (NCBI): domain Eukaryota; kingdom Metazoa; phylum Chordata; class Mammalia; order Carnivora; family Felidae; genus Panthera; species Panthera tigris. The sequence goes on from NC_056664.1 coordinate 11,128,479, forward strand.
TTCTTCCTGAGCCACCATCTTCATAAGGGGCACTTAACCTCATGATCACAAGATGGTGCTTTTACCTTAAGGCACTGAATCCCTGTGGCAGAGAGAGAAGAGCAAAGAGCTTTCTTCCAGTAATGTTTCACTTTGTTGTTTTTTGCCCCAGAAGGGATTCCTTTTATCAGACATCTCCGTGTACATTGCCTTGGCCAGAACTTTGTTACTTCTCTACCTCTAACTGCAGGGGAAGCTGTGAGATCCACGTGTTAGCTTTCCTGAGTCTGTGGGGGAAGGAGGCATCCTGCAGTGTCAGCCAGATCAGAGACACTTTGAATTCTAGTGTTTGGTAAACTTCTATATTTGTACCATTCAGGGAATTATTTGGTGGTAGTGGGAGGGTGAATGTAAAAGTTTTGTTAGTCCTTAATTATGTTCTAAAAAATAAGAACTCCCCCCCCCCCATAATAATTTGATCAGAGGAATTACAAAACCATATAAACTATTGAAATCTTTCATTGGAAGGCAAAGTTAATAATCATCATGATAAAATCTTGAACTTGCTTTCATAATCTTTTGTGAACTATATTAAGGCTTGCACATTCTTTACTCTTGGCACTCTTGAGTTTTCTCAGCCAAGTTGTTAAAAGAATAGTGTATTTTAAGCTAATTTTTATTTTGTTCATCTGTTCACCCAGTACAACCTTTCTGCTGTGAGGACAGGATTCTGGCTCTGTGACAGGCGTCTTTTTTGGAGACCCTCCTTCAAGAGCCCTGCTGCCTATAAAAGATAGGTAAGCCTTTTCTCCCAAGATTTTTTTTTTTTTTGCCTTCCTTCAAAAAGTGCTTGTGTCATTCCTCTGATTCTATACCTTCATGGTTACCAGAGATCATGGAAAATCCTCTTCAGATTTTTAAAAATTTATATTATTAATCTTTTACAAATTTAGATTACAGTAAATGGTACTATCTGAAATTAATGGCAGCTGTCAATTTTTATGTTTCCCATTAGCACATCGAAACTTCCTACAATGCTAGATGGCTCTGATTGAACTACTCACAGCAGATTCAAAATAGCAAGCCAGAATCTTAATAAATCCCGTGACAACTTGGACACTAGCCTTCATTTTTTTTTTTTTTTCAACATTTTTTATTTATTTTTGGGACAGAGAGAGACAGAGCATGAACGGGGGAGGGGCAGAGAGAGAGGGAGACACAGAATCGGAAACAGGCTCCAGGCTCCGAGCCATCAGCCCAGAGCCCGACGCGGGGCTCGAACTCACGGACCGCGAGATCGTGACCTGGCTGAAGTCGGACGCTCAACCGACTGCGCCACCCAGGCGCCCCTAGCCTTCATTTTTTTAAAAATTTAACCACCTAATTTTTTCCCATATATTTTGAATAAAAAATTCAAGTTTTGGCTCCTATTTGATTAAATAACTAAATGTTAACTCTGAGTACCTCCAACATTTTTCCTTTGTAATGACATATAATGTGTTTTGTTATAATTACTAAAATTTTCAAAAAAACTTTGTTTATTCATTTTTGGAAGACAGAGACAGAGCCCAAGCAGGGGTGGGGCGGAGAGAGAGGGGGACATAGAGTCTGAAGCAGGCTCCAGGCTCTGAGCTGTCAGCACAGAGCCCTATGCGGGACTCGAACTCATAAACTGTGAGATGGTGACCTGAGCCAAAGTCGGACGCTCAACTGACTGAGCCACCCAGGTGCCCCTTATTTTCAAAATATTTTAAGAGAGATTTCAAAGTAAGGGTTTCTCATGTTATCACTTATATTACTCAATTTAATAAATTGGGAGTGCACTAAGTGCTGTTGAGGTTCCAGAAAATATTTTCTACCCAAATGCCATTTGAATGGTACATGATGTAGGATTCCAAAAGAAAGTGTCCCTGTCTATTGCCGAGGGAAAGCTTTGGAGAGAAATGGCAGAAATGCCTGTTGAAATTGACCTTTGGGAATAGAAAGGAAAGTTGTGAACAAAGATGGGGAGCAAGAAAGTCCAGGGTACCTGTGACATACACACTTGTTTGTGGTTGGGTGGTGTGTCCAGAAGTAGAGCAATGAGAGCAGAAGCCAGAGCAGGGCACACAGAAGCCAGACTGGAGAGCCTGTGAGCTTGGGCGTTTTCGTATGAGTAATTGATGAATCATTCTCGCTCATTCAAAATGATTGCCTTATTCTACCGGAATTTTGCCAAGTGTTTGGCTGAGTAGGGGGGAAGAAAGAGAGACCTGGCCTCTGTCTTCCAGAACAGTCTGCCTGAGGAGAGGTACCCCTTGTTCAATAAATGTTTATTGGCAAATATAAGGAAACTTACTGAGAGTCAGCTGTGTGCCGTGTACTTCACGTCGTGCATCTACGTGAGTCTTGACTCCAAGAGAGAGGATGATATATCCTCATTTTTGTATACCTCAGGGTTAGAATAAACATGTCCTATGTATTTTGTTAGTATTCAGGTACTCCTGACACACAGTATTACGTTCGTTTCAGAAGTACTCTTAAGGTTTTTTAATGTATTGTCCATACTACTCTTTCCAGGGCTGCTAGTTTATATGCGTCTGTCTTCAGAGTTGTCTGTAGAGAACTACTGATTTAGATTCAAATTTGAATTTAAGCAATAGCTTTAGATAAGTATATATCCACTTCTGCTTATAAAAACTGAACTAAAAACTATTGACATAAATATAGAACTTGAGAAATTATCCTCTTGATTAATTTATGTAGTTCCTGCCTTTTCCCTACATATCTCCAGTCATGTATAATCTAGACTAGGAATGGCAATCTGTGTATGGCCTATACACCAGATCCAGCCTGTGGCCTGGTTTTGTACAGCCTAGAAACTGAGGATGGTTTTTTCCATTTTTAAAATTTGTTAAAACAAAAAATGAAAGTTGGAACAGTAAGCACATTTAGCCAGCAAAGCCTAAATTACTTATTCTCTGGCACTTTATAGAGAAAGCTTGGTGCATTCAGACTATAAATGTATCTTTTATCTTAGAAATTTATAACTAGGGGCGCCTGGGTGGCTCAGTTGGTCAAGTACCCGACTTTGGCTCAAGTCAGATCTTGCAGTTTGTGAGTTCGAGTCCCACATCAGGCTCTGTGCTGATGGCCTGGAGCCTGCTTCAGATTTTGTGTCCCTCCCTTTCTCTCTGCCCCTCCTCTACTCATGTTCTAGCTCTCTCTTTCTCTCTCAAAAATAAGCATTTAAAAAAAAAAAAAAAAGAAACATCACTAGGTGAGTCTGCTGAGAGGCTTTAAGAAAACATAAGTGCATAGGCCTCACCCTTGATGGGTTTATCTATTGGTCTCTTTTCCTCTCTTTCATATACAACCTGTATACGTAAATAGTGCCAGAAGACCGTTATATTAAAAAAAATCAAGAAGTTTGGCTAACTGCTATTAGTAGCAAGCATGTGGCAGGCATAGCAATGCTAGTGAAACAGTCTCAGGGCTGGAATAGATCTTTAACAGTTACCTAATTTCCAGAGACCTTTTCCCATCTTAATCTTCAAAGTAAATTGTGTAGCACCTACTAAGTGCCAGTCCTAAGCCCCGCGCTGGAGATCAAGAAACAAATAAGACAGGGTCTCTGTTCATCAGCTGGTAGAAAGGGAGAGGTCAAAGATGAGGAGGAAAAAAGTCCATAGAGTATAACTTAAGAGCCAGGAAAGAGAGACGGACAAGATCATGTGGAAGCTCAGAAGATTTTAAAAGAGCATTTACCTCTTTGTAGGGACATGTGGGGAGCAAAGATCCAGACAGGAAAGCTTCACAGGAGGTAACAATTTGATCTGACCCTTTAAAGGATGAACAAGGGAGGTTGGCAGAGTTAAAGAAAGATTTGGTAGAAACTATTTGCACAACATCGGATTATCCCCAGACCCATCTTAGCTTTGAAACAATCTAAAGAAATGATCCTGGAGTCCCCACTAAGTTTGGAGGGTAAAGGCCAGAGAAAGCCCTAGTACAGATTCTGTGAGCCTTTGTTGTCATTTTGCATTTTCTGCCAACATTTCTTACTCTTTGTTCTCATTGGTAACATTTGTATGTAATGGAAAAAGTTAAATTTAACAGTATAAATAGGTTATGATCTCGCCGGCTTATTTTTGTCATATCAACTCTGGCTTAGATGCATAGGTACATTACTCGTTTCTGTAAGCAAGTAATCTAGTAGGAGGCACACTGGGCTTAATGTGCCTCTTGCTCCTTAACTAGTTATAAGGCACTGGCTCTCTTAATTACTCAGATACATTTTCCTCATTTGTAATAAAATAAACTGTTTTGTATTTGAATTTTTTTTTTGCTTTTTTTTTTTTAAGCTCATATAAGACCGTGTATGTGGAGCAGTACCATACAAATTTTTCTTTTTCTTTTTCCTTTTAATTATGTTTTAACCACATCCTGGGTTCAGAGTAGAAGTAGTAAACTAGATCCTGTAAACAATACAGAGATGAATGTGACAAATACTTAAATGGCTGCTTTATGTCAAACTTTTTTTTAAGTTTATTTATTTATTTTGAGAGAGGGAGAAAAAATCCCAAACAGGCTCTGTGCTGTCAGCACAGAGCTCCATGTGGGGCTTGATCCCGTGAACCATGAGATAGTGACCTGAGCCAAAATTAAGAGTCGGATGCTTAAATGACTGTGCGCCCCTGCACCAAACATTTTTAAGGTAGCCAGGTGTCTTTTCTCATGGAAATTGTCAAATACAACTTTAAGAAACTTGTGATGTGGTGGGAAAAGACTGTAAGTAACTAGGTTAATAAATCTGTATATTAAATGTTTTCTCTGCTACCTTATATTTGTTTACTTACTTGATCTTTAGAACAATTCTACAGATATAGCCACAGTTCATCAAATCTCCGATGCCTATAAGGCATCATTTTAATGTAAATTACAAAATGCACCCCAATATCGGAGATGAGAAAACATGAAAAAAAAGTGGTAAATTCAGCAAAGTCTGGTATTACTACCTCCATTTTACAGATGAGGAAACAGGCACAGGGAAGGAAGGTAAGTGATTTGTTTGAGAATACAAAATTGGTCAGTAGTGGAGTCCGGATTTGAACCAGGAAGTTTGGCTCTGAAACCTGTGTACTGCTTCACATGAAGTAGGGATACATAAACTATAGGCCAAGTAGTGTGGGACCACAGATGAATCAATTGGTGGTGGTGCAGGGAGAGATTCAGAGGGGACTGTTAAGCTGGATTTAGACTCATAGGTGAGAGTTTCCTATAGAGAGGAGGGGGTGAAAGTAATGAGGACTTGAAGCTTCCTGTAAGGTGTAAATGGGCACGCTCTCACTCTCCTCTCCTCTCAGCTCACCCAGGGCCTCTTTCCTTTACCTCCAAAATACCAGGTTATCCACAGTTAACCTTACCTGCCAAAAATCGTCCATTGTGTCCCCGTACCCAGGTCCTCTGAGATACCCCATTTAAAAAAAAAAATTTTTTTTGTAATTTTATTTATTTTTGAGAGAGAGAGAGACGGAGACAGACAGAGTGCAAGTGGGGGAGGGGCAGAGAGAGAGGGAGGCACAGAATCCAAAACAGGCTCCAGGCTCCGAGCTGTCAGCACAGAGCCCGACGCAGGGCTCGAACCCACGGACCGTGAGATCATGACCTGAGCCGAAGTCGGATGCTTAACCGACTGAGCCACCCAGGTGCTCCTAAGATGCCCCATTTTTAAAAGTTAACTTCCTCCTATTCATACCTAAAACTTACCAGAGCAGCTGAGGTGAATGATTGTTAACATCTACAAGGCTAACATACACATGTGAGTTTCTCTGCCTCCGCTGTTTCCCCATGTCAACATTTACTGGTCTAAGGAAGATGTTTTACTGAATTCCTACCTTCAGTTTGCCACAGAAAAACTTGTAACTGGTTACCAAAGATAAGTGAAATCCGTTGTAAATAACATAGTTTGTTATTACAGGGATGGATGTTTGTGGGGTCCAGTCATGTCTACCAGAATGCACTGAAATAAGCATGATGCATCATGGTTAGTTAACACGGGTGTCATTGAGACTGTCTTACTGCTTTTGTTCTATTTATCTATTCTTTGTATTGACCTTGCTTTTAAAGAAAACTTTAAAACTTCCAAGTTACTGCATTTACTTAATGAAAGAATTTCTTTACAAAAGGAAGCTCTCATAATAGTAATAATAGCTAATATTTATTATCCATTTCCTGTGAGCCTGGTACATTAAAAGTGTTCTACATGTATTAATACATTTACTCCCCCAAAGACATGAAGTATGATCATATTTCCCTTATTTTGTAAATGAGGAAACTAGGGCCCAAAGATACATTGGGGCCAGAATTTGAAATCAGGATGCTCGCCCTCAGAGCCCACACTCTCTCCTCTGTTAGGTTTCTATAGTGCTTGTGACAGTATGTTTGCAGTTTTTCTCTTAACTTAATAGGCTAGTTGTCCACTTAAAAAACTGTGGACACCATCCCTGCTAGATGATGATGTTAAATATAGAAAGAAGCATTGTTTTAATCATGTTTGTCCAGTGGTAACATCTTGTGGAGATGGCTTGATTACCCTTTATTTATCACTCTAAATTCTCATGCTTTTCAAACTATCACTACTCCAAGGTTGCAGGTTTTAAAATGGTGCCATATTATCTAAAAGTATTTGAAGTTGTAATGATAGCTGTAAATCCTGGCCTGAAAAGGCTCTGGAAGTATTTTAAGTACCTGCTTCTAATTATCTGATTTGGATGAGGATGAAGTAATAATGCTTCTAACATGGTTACCCCTTGCTCATTTTCCTCAACCCTTTCTGTAATAACTTTCTTATAAAATCTTTTAATCATCTACAGATCCAGATTTTATTAAATTTTGACTAAAGAGTGATACATCACAGTGATGATTCTTTTATTCTGTGTATTAAGTGTATCACCAGATCTTACAAAGTTTTAGTATTCCCTTTCAGAGCCTAATGTGGTTCTTATGAATTGGGTAGACGCTGAATAAAACTTAGTTTAAGTTAGAGAATTGATGACCTAGTGATACCTTTCCAGCAACCTCCACTAATTCTTAATTCCTCGAAGAATTAGGAAGTAAGCAAAAATGGCCTTAAGTAGCAAACATCCATAGGTAGAACTTATATACTTTACTTACATAAAGCATTGCAGGGGCGCCTAGGTGATTCAGTCAGTTAAGCATCAGACTTTTGATTTTGGCTCAGGTCATGATCTCCCAGCTCATGAGATTGAACCCCGTGTCAAGCTCTATGCTGACCTCACAGAGCCTTCTTGGACTTCTTTCTCCCTCTCTGTCCCTCCCCTACTTGTTCTCTCTCAAAATAATGAGCTTTGAAAAAGAGGGGGAAAAAAAGGCATTTTAGCCCCTTGTCACCTCTCATGCATTTTTTAAGTGGTACTTAAACCAGACAGATTGGCAAGCTCCCAGCCCCAGCCAACAGTATGTTATTGAGGTGGGACAGGGCGATAATGATGGTGGGCCGATATGAATATGTAGTAATGGCAGTGTGGCAAGAGGAAAGACAAATACTCAAATCCAAACTGCACTTAGAAATAGCTTGAGCCCACTTTAATCTTAGATTGGTCTATACACTTTATCGTTTTTTTAAAAAGGAATTATGATAATCAAATTGTAAAACATTTGGAGAGACATTCTGTCAAAAGTGATTTGCGGTATTTTGGGTATGTAAAGATGAGATTTTAGGTTATCTTGAGGCATTTGCTTTATATAAGTTGCTTTTACTTTGGGAAAGTTAATTAAATGACTTAATGTTCCCTAATTTCAAAGACCCTGTTTGAGACAAAGTATAAATTATAATTGTGTCATTTTAATCTATCCATGTGTATATACTTTGCTTTTGTTTTATCAGCTGTGAGTTAGTGTATAAGAAAACAGGTTCTGGAGTTAGATCTATTTGAATCTCACTATTTTGTTATGTGGCTGTGAACAGAATACCTCTTGAGCCTTAGTTTCCTCATATATTCATGAAATAGTTAACTGAGCAACAACTGCACAGTGATATTTAGGGGTTAGGGATATTAACAGTGCACTTAAGAGTGTCAAAAAAAAAGTTCTGTCCTCATGGAACTTCCATTCTAGCTGGGAGAGACAATAAAATAATAACATTTATATTCTAAAGGTTTTTTGTTTTGTGTTGTTTTTTAAGATTAAGGCAATGCATATAAAGTTTCCTATCTATACTGTGTGATAAATCAGGGCATCTTATATTTGGTGTTTGATTCTTCTCATGACTGGTTTCATGTTGGGATACAGTGAAGTTTGTTGAGTGTATTGGTTATCTAAAAAATTGATAATTAATAATTTTTCATTGGAGATGCTGAGTACATTAATTTTCTCTAATTTTGCTGGGTACAAAGGATTTAGAGAGATGGCATCAATATATGTTCTTTGCTTTCCTTTCCAACAGCCACCAAAAAAGACCTCTAAAAGAGAAAAACCTAAACAGAAAGCCACTTCCAAAAGTAAGAAAACTGTAAAAAGCGCTAATGTTAAGAAGGCAGATAGCAGCACCACCAAGAAGAATCAAAACAGTTCCAAAAAAGGTAGGTTAGAAATGACACCTTTTCAACAGCTCTAAAGATCTAATTCATATGATATAAGCGTTTTGAAGTGTGTTTGGAAATTAGATAAACTGCAAAGAAAATTGGAGAAAGTGGTATACCGGTTTTTTATGGTTACAGTTTTTCAGAATTGACAGAAATTTCAATGCATGTTTTATAAGTAATTTATTGAGTAGTGATTTATAATTTTACGTAATACTCCTTTGAAAATCTAATGAATGCTTGTCTTACTTTCAGAAAGTGAATCTGAGGACAGTTCAGATGATGAACCTTTAATTAAAAAATTGAAGAAACCTCCTACAGATGAAGAGTTAAAGGAAACAGTGAAGAAATTACTGGCCAGTGCCAACTTGGAGGAGGTCACAATGAAGCAGATTTGCAAGGAGGTAATTGGACAAATACTTGGATCATTTTGCTTTTATTTGAAAAATTCTTTCACTCTTCCCTCAGTTCAGTGCGAGATTTGTATGTGCATTCGTTAGCGAACAAATGTCTGTGGAACTGTTCTGTGCCCGGCATTCCTGCGGGTGCTGGGATACTGCTTTAAATGAGTCAGTCTCTGCCCTGTTGGACCTGCTTCGTAAACAACAGTGGGATGTATCCAGTGAATACAGTGAAGGCGATAGATTCCAGACTTGAGGGAGAACACTCTCTTCCTGATCGGGACACTTTTTATTGATGGATCCTTAGATTGCGTTAGTTGTAAAAAGCAGAATCTCACGGACCACCGTATTTTCAGCATTACTGTTGTACTAAGATGCTGTATCAGGTACTTAGTTCAGACTTCTGTAAAGTTTTCTTGATACTCAGAAAATAAAATGGCCTAGTCTTGAAGAGGATTCCTTAGAGATTCTATACCTGAAATCAAAATTGGGAGATTTTACAATCTGGTTTCTGATGGTAAAACCAAATTAAAATTTCAAATGTACCTAAGGTGACATAGTCTGTACTTTTGTTAAGACCTTGATTATTGTTTTGTTTATTCATTCAGCATTCACTGAGCCTCTCCTGTGTACCAGACACCGGGATAGATTTGGGGGTAGAGCTGGGGATCTGTTAACTTGGCTGTTGGGGGCTTACTGGTCAGTGAGATGGGAGGAGATGGCTATTGTAGTGAGTTGGGGGCAGTCGGTGGGGGTTGGGCTGGAAGTGTGGAGGGCACCGCACCACCAGGGAAGGAGCCTGGGAGGAGGGAAGACGTCCTGGAGCCTCAGCTGTTCCATACAGGGGAGCGGTACTGACACATGCCTGTCAGATGGGACAGTGACTGCGAGGAATAGTAATTTCATTTGGGTGAAGACTAGAGTTGGAAGGAAGTCTTCATAGATGTTAGGTAAGAAAAGGAGAACTTTTGCAGATCTCGTATATGCCTTGTTGCAGAGTTTAGTTTTTTCCCTGAAACTGATGGGAGAATTGGGAAGCTGGGTAGGATATTGGGAGCTGATTGATAGGGGCATACGCAGTCCAATTTTCAAGAGCCCTCATGGACACACTGAGAAGACAGGATGAAGAATGGGATGCGAGGCAAGAAAGCCAAGTTTGTCATAATCTAAGTTACAGGGTGGCCGTAATCCAAGGCGAGCCGGGAGAGCTTGGTCAGAGGTTGCTCAGTGTGGGTGTTCGGGCGCGGTAGCATTAACCTTCCGATGGAAAACAACAGAGGGTACCCTCTGAGGAAAAGAGGAGTTTCGTTCTAGACATCGTGAGATGAGGTGCTTAGAACATCCCAGTGGGAGAAACTGTGATCATTGTAATTCTCCCAGGTTTGGAGAGAGAGCCAAACTGGGCTACTGCTGGGAGTTAAAACCAAAAGTCTAGATAAGGTGGCCCAGGGAAGAAGAAAAAGGGTGAGAAAAGCAAAGGACAGAGAGTCCTGGAGACTCTGAGTTGAGAAGTAATTTCTACAAAATATAAAAAATCGTAGAGAGAGGGGTGCTGTCAAAGCGAAGAGACGAGACAGTTTCCAGAATGGTCGGGAGGGGGTAGTGCCAGCTAAGAAAAGGTCATGACCTTACCTGAGACAATGGGCAATGGTTATGGAAAGCAGCTCACAGGGGGAATAACATAAAATGCCCTGTAAACATGAAGACACACTTTCCCTACTAATGAGGAAGATAGAAATTGAAAGGAAATATTTGTGCTTCTTAGCTTGACAGAATCTTTATAAAGATTAAGCGAGTCTTCATGCTTGGCAAAGGTATAGGGAGACATACTCATGCATGAAGTTGTAACAGCTTTGGAGAACAATTAAGTAGTAGCTTAAAATTTAAATTGCAAATGCCCTTTAACCTAGCAAATTCCATTTCTAGGTCTCTATGCTAAAGACATAGTCACATCTGCACAAAATGATTACAGTAATGTTCAGCTTGTCTGTAATATTGAAAAATCAGAAACAACCTAAATGGCCATCGATAGGGAAATGTTTAACATGGTACGTCTGTATTTTTGGAATGCTATGTAGGAGTTCAAAAGAACACGGAAAAACGTTCCAGGTATTGTCAACTTTTTGAAAAACCTAGAATATTATCCTAAGTAAATACGGGAAAACCATATTGCCATTGATGTATCTATGAGTTTGTGTAGAAACTCATTTTTAAAGGTCTGGAAGAATGCACAGCAAACTGATAACTGGTTTCCTCTGAGGGGAGAGACGAGGGAAGAGTAAAGGGGGAGGAGTCCTATGCGTTTGATTTTCGTGAATACACTTACATAATTTTTTAAGGGGATTATTTAACAGGGAGAGGTCCAGTGAGAAAGACTTGTGTGGTTTTTTGGACTCCGCAATTAGAAGATGATTGTTCACGTAATAAGAGCAGTTCCACGGATGATAAATGCAGGGATTAATTACCCTTGGATCAAGAATTAATAGTGAGGAAAGTGAATAAAGCTGTTTTAAACATCTTGCTGTAGAAGGGAAATCGTAAATGGGGGGTGAGGATACAAGTTGATAAAATACTTAAGGTCAGGGAGAGAAAGCACATGCTTATGTTAGGCTGAGGGACTAGTGCTGGGGAAGGAGGAGAAGCTGATGTACAGGAGAGTTCCAGAAAGGGTCCCTGCAGAGGTAACGGAAATGGGGGATATTGATGGATCCACATACAGTAAACTGGAGGGGAAGATAGGTCAACATTGAAGGAATTCTTGGCCAAGAGCAAGAGGGAGGAAGGGATGAAAATGCCATTGATAGCACAGGAGGACCTGCTGAGAGAGAGTCGGGTTAACCCCGGGAAGGTTCGGACATCGGATACCATGAACTTGGCATGGGACCGGTCTTTTAAAAGTTCTGTGTTCCCACAGTGGTCTTTCCTCCGGATCAATCATAGAAAAAGTGGTAGTTAGACCAGTTCAGGGACGGAGTTTTGCAGGGAAGTAACAAGGGGTGAATGACAGGAGTGATGTAAATGATCGACTCTGTTTGCAGGACTTGGCAGACCGCAGCCTGTGGGCCAAATCCCTCTTACCATCTGGTTTTGTAAATAGTTTAATGTGACAACAGCCACGTGCATTCATTCAAGTGTTGTCTGCGGCAGCTTTCATGCTACAGTGGCACAGTTGAGTAGTTGTGACAAACTGTGTTCCTGGAAAAGCTGAAACCACTTACTGTCTGGCCCTTAACTGAAAAAGTTTGCTTACCTTAACTAGTCCTTAGGAGCGAAGCAGGCAGGCTTGTGTGGAGTCAGGCCGGGGAGTGATTGTGAAGTCAAGCAGGTGGCAAGTTGACCAAAGAGAGGGGCCGTTTAGAGAGTAAAGCTGTAGGGGTAGAGGACCCCTGAGACCACCTGGATCTCAGTGATTTAACTTAGGGGACGGGGTGGAGCAGTGCAGCGGAGGCTGAAGTTCATTCGAGTTCAGGTCGAGGAACTGTCAGTGTTGGATGACGGAAGGAAGAACGTAAGGCTACCTCCACGGAACATCTGGCCGACAGCCTGCCGGTATAATGAATTCAGTCCACTTACCTACCATCTCTGTGTAGGTGTTTTCCTCGCCTGTGTGTGTTAATTCAGCTGATACTCCCAGTAGTAGAGAGGACACTGAGAATGGCTGCGTCCTAGTTTAGTTTCTGCTCGTTTGCAGTAGTTGCATATGGTGAACCAGAATTCTTAGAACAGACGTGCCGCTATTTGTACGCGGCCTACATTTCTTCCGTATCCAGAGGTAAACTGTGTTACTACTGTATTTTTAAATCTACTTTTAATTTTCACTATAGGTATATGAAAATTATCCTGCTTATGATTTAACTGAAAGAAAAGATTTCATAAAAACAACTGTTAAAGAGGTAAATACATCCACCTTTTCTGATTTTGGTCATTTTGAATGTATAAGACAAATTATATATCAAATACTGTGTATTTTTCAAAATGTTCATGTCACTGTATCACATTTGACCCTCAGATTTTCTCAAAATAGATGGGCAAAGTATTTTTCATTCTCATTATAGAGTTTAAAAAAATAAAGTCTGAATCTTAGTGACAAAACTTGACCTCCAGCTCACAGCATACATGGGCGGCCAGGCTCAACACAGGTGCTCACCCAACTACTGGAGCGTAATTCCTTTCCACCGAAGTCAGAAGATCAGCAGTAGCTATATTTTTATATCGGTCCCAACAGATTTCCCAAGGTCACAGTAGTAAAACAGAAGTTTTAAAGGGAGGGTGGGGTATGATTTTTGTGTTCTTAATACTATATTTTAGGTAGAGGAAAATGACGTTTCTCTCTCGTTGCAGCTGATCTCTTGAGGCAGAGGAGATAACTTGTCCCGTGGACGTCAGGATCTGATTTATACCGTTATACCAGCAAAGAGAATGTATTTCCTTTTCTACCCCTTGCAAGCGTTGTGTTAGTAGAACCTGTCGCTGATCTTTTTAAGTAAATTTGAGTTTGTTGTTTTAAATTGCATTTCTATGCAGTTTTTAGTTTAAAATTTTGCATGGCAGTAATTGTTCCTTGCTTTTATAGCTGTATTTTGTACATTTTGGATTTCTTTATATGAGATCGTAGTTTTAGCGTGCTTAGTATTCGCTTGTTTCAGACATACTTTTAACGAAGTAGAAGAAACTATTATTGACATTTATACATGCAGAGACTATGGCAGTATTTAGATGAAATATTTTGAATACACATCTGACAGTGGCAGTGTGTTCATCATATTAAAAATATACAGGCTTCAGCTATCCAGATGATTAAATTGGAAAATTTCTGCTGCATGTGTATATATGTCAAATCGTCAGCATGACAAAAGTGACAGATGTTATTTTTGTATTTTTAAAAACAACTTTGTTGTATATAAAGTTTTTTTATTTCTTTTGTGCAGATCAATTTTTAAACTCCTATAGGTAGGTATCTTTACAGTTATAAACTATGAAATGTCAGTGTTCGGCCAGATGGTATGTGACGGAGCAGCGAAATCAGAATTCAGTGGAGAAAACACTGAAGGAACAGGTCGTTCTCCGCTTTGCCTCACAAGTGTCAATTTGTAGTTTTAGTGTTAACTCTGCAAGTGTCTGTAGATAACATTTTATGTTAAGGGTAGACCAGACCAACACATCAGAACTTCAAAACTGGGGGGAGGGGATTAAGTACAAGCACATTTGGCTTCTAATAAATGAACTGATTTTTATTAACTGCTTTTGCCCATGTAAAATGCGGATATTTACAGGAAACCTGGCCACCTTTATAATTATGGTAAATGTACCAAGTATAATGCTAGAAGATAACGTGTAGGCAATAGTGGGTATCTCCGACAAAGTATTTCTCAAAAGTGATAAAAAGACTTATTTTTAACATTAAAGAAGTTTAATGTATTCGTGGGATCAGGACTTTTAGGCTTTAAACTTTGGCCAATCAGGATTCTGGGTGATCAACACACAGACCACTCCTGAATTAGATTGTTTCATCTTTTACATTGTCGTAATCAGTTTATTGAATAATTTCTGAATTTTAAAAACATAACTGCTTATGAGAGAATTAGGCCTTTGATAAACCAGTTGCGTGTTTAAACGGAGCACATGAAATACATAAAAATGATAAATGTTGGCCGTTAGCAGGTACTTTCACAGGTCTGACGTATTTCTTGATAAATACAAATGAATAAACAACTAAATGAGACCTAAAAATTGGCCGTTGATTTTAAATATTTAATTTGTTCCTATAAACCTTGTCAATAAAACTAATAAATCCATGCTCTTGTCTCTTGTATTAATGTCTTCCGTTTCTGTAGCATTTCCCCCCTAGCTGAGGATTTCAGAACAGGGATTTTTGTTGTTGATTTTGAGAGAGAAAAAGCACATAGTGGCAGGGCAGGGAGAGAGAGAATCCCAGGCAGGTTCTGCACTGTCAGCGCAGAGCCTGACGCAGGGCTCAAACTCACGAACCCATGAGAGAGATCATGACCTGAGCCGAAACCAAGAGTCAGACTCTTAAGCGACTGAGCCACCCAGGCGCCCCTGGACGGGGATTTTAATGGATTTAGCCCCATGACCCATTTAATTTGGAGTCGTTCAGTGATTGCTGAACACAAACTCTGAGGAAATCCTGAAGGAAAACTTGAAAGTGACCTCACAAAACTAAGGGATTACGGTTCACAACTGTTTGTTTTATGACCATTTACTTGAAAGGGTGTAAGACCCAGGAGCTAAACAAGTCTGAAGGCGGCTTGCAGGAGAGGAGACGGGTGGTGTGCGTGAAAGGTCGTGGGGAAGGTGTACCCAGTGCTCACCACTACAGTGCACGGTATTTGAAAAACAAGTCTAATTTTTATTAAGCAGTTTTACACAACCAGCTGTTCACAATCTGCAGTTAAAACATTGTGTAGTCACTGCTCTTCAATTACAAAATCTTCAAACTGTGAAAAACAGTCAAAAACTCAAAAGTACCGTGGTTCCTTAACAAAATGTCAAATGATGTCACTTGGGACAGGAAACTTTTTAAATACACATTTACTGCGCTTGAGCTAACTAGGGTTTTCCTTAGTTTGCTTGTAGCACAGTACAAGTTTAAGAGCCCAGAGACTAACCGTGAACCATTTCAAACTTAAAATATTTTGCATTTATCACTAAATACATGCTATTCTTTAAACAGTTTAACACATAACATTTTTAAAACAGAATACTTCCCAGTACCAATGAGTCTCATCAGATAGTCTATCAACATTTTCCTATGTTAACCCAACTTTGAAACCAATTTACTGCTGTTTGCCTTCTTGTGTTTGTATCATACTTTGCTGAGGAGGGAGGGGTCTAAACCGTCTAACGTTTCCATAAAATTCTATTTCTACTTACAAGCTAACTCTAAATTTTAAAAATACCTAATGTTCTGAAAAATGTCCTTTTGAGTCCTTTTTTCAATGCAGACTAACATAATTGAAAGAACTGTTCAGACTTTTTAAAACAAAAGCATTTAAGTTACCATCCGCTTTTCTAACTTCTTGGCAAGATAAGCATCCTGAAGTCCCTGAAACCAGAGTTTAATTGAATTCTTTTGTCAGGAGGAGAAAAAAAGGAAAAAGTGAATATGTGCCATGTTCTCCAGCTTTTAAGATATGGCTTTAAATGTGAAATATTTACCAGGAAATCTCACATTTTCTGCAGTTTTCCGGTGGACCTGCCTATGGAATACTGAAAACATCATGCTGCAAAAAACAGACTGGATCAGTTGTTTTAAAAAGAGGCAGTAGAGGGAGTTTTATTAAAGTATTCTGACAAGATCTTTTTGCCAGTGGTTGCCAAAATTAAGGCTAAAGTGTGCCATCGGACCAAACTTGGCTCTAAGAAAAATAGCCCTACTCTACATGGTCTCAAGTATGAAGACTATACTATCTCTACCCCATCGAAAATCACAGAACGCCTATACTGTTTGAGGAACTGAAAATTTTGCTGTTTGCCAATGAGTGCACAAATCTGAAATGTTTTATCACAAAAGAGACCCAAATTTAAATTTCTTTTGAATACCCAATGGAAAGAAATATGTACAATATAAAATAGTCTAGAAGCTTCATTTACTTTTAACTGAAGAGTTTGTGCTGTATCTGAAAGGGAAAGATTTCTATCTAAATTTTAAGTAAAAGCTCAATTTTGGAGCTATATAAAAATCTTAAGGCTCATTGGCAAAGATACTGATGAACTGTGACAGAAGAAAAACCCGTGGCTTTATCTGCCTTTTTAATGATTGCTGCTTGGTTTCTTGATGTTTGAAAACAATGGTTTCTCAATGTTTGAAAACTGATGAGCCAAACAAGGTGTCAAAATTCAAAGGGAATCTCCAACCGTGGAAGAAATCCTGTCTTAATGTAAAGTTATATTCTGCTTTGTTCTGAAATACAGAAGACAGCCCTAGTCACACCTGTGGAAAATGCAATTAAATATAAGTGCTTACAAAAGGATTCTTGGGGCTAATGCTCTCAGGAGGAGGTTTTTTTTGTCTTGATTTTATGAAAGTGAGGTTTAACATGTGTTTCAAACTTTACCATTTGGAGCACAGAAGCAAGCTGGGTCCAGACAAATTCTATTCAGAATGCTGCAATCTTACTTGCTTCTCGAACACCACTCAAATATGCCCCTGTAACAGTTTGTGGGAAATGCCTGTTTGTTGCCTGTAAGAAAAAAATTGCATAATTGGAAATCACATATAAGGAACTCAGGCGATCACCGAAACATAATACAAGCGTACACTCTCTGATCCTCGAATCGAGACTGCCGGCAGGCGCTCTCCTCTGTGCTCACGTTAACACTCTACCTCCCCCCACCCCCACCCTGCACCTGCTGTTCTCTGGCTGTGCCACCCTGCTTCACCACTCCCGTGAAGGACTGAGTGGCACTCCTTAGGATATTACTCACATACACACCGTGTCCCGGAATTAAGAAGAACGAAGACGATACAATCCCTGCCCGTCCCCGCCGCTGCCCCCCAGACAAGTAGTCCCGCTGTCGGAATCAGTGATGAGCACAGAAAGCGAACCAATTCACCCACGGCTGGAGTTTTGCTAGAGGACTGCCACAGGACAGAGAGGAGTCCGTCAACGGGGAGGGGACAGAAAGGTGAGGACTGTCCGTGGGAGAAGACCGCTCTCCAGGAGGTCGGAGTGGGAACGGAATCGGCAAACCAGGGCAAGCAGCAGATCGATCTGTGGCTTGGGGGTCGGTGGGGACGGCGACAAGGTCTGGGATGTAGCTATGGGAAAGAGTCACTGAAGCGGGGGTGAGCCGATCTCAGAAGATGGAGGAGGATAGGAAACGCAGGAAGTTCCACGTGAACTGAGGTATGTTCCATGTCACCTGGATTTACGGCTGGACGCAAGGGACCACAGCCAGTGCCAAACACTTCAGTAAATGGAGAGGAATGGTCAGGAGGTAAGAATACAATTACCGGGGTGCCGGAGTGGTTCCAGTCGGCTAAGCGTCTGACTCTTGGTCTTGGCTCAGGTTACAATCTCATGGTTCGTGGGTTCAAGCCCCGTGCTGGGCTCTGTGCTGATGGCACAGAGCCTGCTTGGGATTCTGTCTCCCTCTCTCTGTCCCTCCCCCTGGGTCTCTCTCAAAATAAACTTAAAAACTAAATACATAACATTAGAAAAAATACAATTACTAGAAGGGGGCAAAAAATGGCAGAAACCTCAGAGAAATGGCTTTAAAAATTTTTTAGGGGCGCCTGGGTGGCTCAGTCAGTTAAGCGTCCGACTTCGACTCAGGTCACGATCTCACACTTCATGGGTTCGAGCCCCATGTCGGGCTCTGTGCTGATAGCTCAGGGCCTAGAGCCTGCTTCAGATTCTGTGTCTCCCTCTCTCTCTGCCCCTCCCCCACTCACGTGGTCTCGGTCTCAAAAATAAACATTAAAAAAAATTTTTTTAATAAAAAATGTTTTCTTTAATGTTTTCAGTGTGAAGTAACAACTGTATCACACGAGCCTAATGCAGCTTCTCTTGGGAGCAGCGGACAGTTGCGGCCTGGCGTGCAGTCACGCTCTGTTCCCACAAAGCTTTGCAGGCCAAGGACAAACCACACGGCCAGTTTTTAAATGACGTTCTTTTGTAATCATCCAAAAATCAGAGAGAGAAAAGATAACTCTATTTTAGATGGCACTAGAAGACCTGGGCGGTCCCAAACTATAATCCACAAAGGATGAAAGCAGATGAAAGAGCTCTGAGGATTCTCTTCACTGGGTGAAGTTTGGGGAGGGGGGCGGGGGGCGGGGGAGGTGATCCAAAGCAAGCCGATTCACCCCAAAGAACCTTTTAACCATCTCAGCCACTGGAGGTGTCGGGAAGGACGGAGGCAGAGGCAGAGGCAGAGGCAGAGGCAGAGGCAGAGGCAGAGGCAGAGGCAGAGGCAGAGGCAGAGGCAGAGGCAGAGGCAGAGGCAGAGGCAGAGGCAGAGGCAGAGGCAGAGGCAGAGGCAGAGGCAGAGGCAGAGGCAGCGGCAGCGGCAGCGGCAGCGGCAGCGGCAGCGGCAGCGGCAGCGGCAGCGGCAGCGGCAGCGGCAGCGGCAGAGGCAGAGGCGGGGCACCGGTGAAAACAGGACTGGAAGAGCAAGCAATCTGGTTCCTCACCAGCTTCCCTACCCCCATGGCCACGACCCCCTGGAGACCAGACGCAGCGGTGGGGGTGAGGCACCAAAGAACGTGGGGATTAAGTCAGGTCTTCATAACTAAGAGCAAGGCTGCCGGCACCCAGCATGTTCCCAAAGAGCTGCAGATAGACTGTTTGGGGATCCAACCACCCCGTGGCAAGCTCGTGGGCGTTCTCAACAGGCTTTTGTAAAAATGCCTCCCTCCAGTCTGAGCAGTCAACGATGGGATATCTGGATGTGTGGGAAGAGGAGGCTGACGGAAACAAACTAGAACTCCGAGGAGTCACTAAGCAAGAAGAGGATGCTACCAAAAGAAGAACCCGAGGGCAAGAAAGTGCTCACAAAAGAGCCAAAATTCCCAAAGTCAGTTCAAGGAGACAAACAAACAGGGTAAGACACACGAGTAACAGCAAAGAAAAGAAGATCAGAAAATCAGTTTAGGAGTTCCAATTTATGTAATGGAAGATGTAGAAATAAGAGAAATAAAAAACGTGAGGAGAAAATGGTCAGAAGTAAGAAATCAAGGACGGAAGGATATGAGCTTCCAGATTACAAGCAAGCGAAAAACAGGCACCGAAAAAAATCAGTAATCAAAACAGCAAAACATTTCTCAACAGAAGTAAACCAAGAAAGGAGCCAGGCCACTTCCCACCCATTAGGATGGCTGTTACCAAAAGCCAGAAAACAGCACACTGCTGGTGAGGATGTGCAGAAACTGGAACCTTTGTGGGCGCCTGGGTGGCTCAGTCGGTTGAACACCTGACTCTTGCTTTCGGCTCGGGTCATGATCTCACAGGTTCACGAGTTCAAGCCCCAGGTCAGGCTCTTTGTTGAGACTGCAGAGCCTGCTTGGGATTTTCCCTCCCCCATTCTCTCTCTGTCCCTCCCCCACCCGTACACACTCTCTCTCTCAAAACAAACATTTTTAAAATAATTTTAAAAATTAAAAAAATAAAAGCTATTTTGAAGATTATGATTCTGACTTTGGAGGAACTCCGGTGATCGATTGGCAGTGGAAGGAATCACATGTGAAATTCCTTAAATATTTAAAAACTTAAAAAAATAGTTAAGGTGGTAAATGATATGTATAGTTTACCACAATTAAAAAAAATACACACACACACACACACAAAAAAGGAGAAAGGTATCTAGAAAATAAAAACCTGGAAAATGGTGAGGAGGAGTCCCAGAGATCAGCCAGTATAGACCAGAACATAGGCAAGAGGACCCCAGGAAGGGGGTTTCAAAAATGGAGCTAACACACCAGCTCACAGGGATTCAGCTGTGACTGAGGGAAGCCTGAAGGGCGGAGGGGCCCGAGGAGAAGCACAGAAAGAATTAAGCTAATGAAAAAAGGGGCCAGTGAGACTGTCAAGAAAACAGGAAGCTGTGTAAAAACGAAGTCAATGAAGGGCTTCGTGGCTCAGCAGGAAGCCACATCACAGGAGCACCATTTCAAGTGTGAAATAACCACACTAAACAGGCTAAATCTTTCACCTGATAAGTCAGCAATGTCTACTTTTGTTTTAATTGCTTTAAGTTTATTTTGAGAAAGAGAGAGAGGAAGAGGCAGAGAGAGGTAGTGAGAGAATCCCAGGCAGTCTCCTCGCCCACAGCACAGAACCCGACGTGGGGCTCGAACCCACAAACCGTGAGATCGTGACCTGAGCTAAAACCAGAGACGCTTAACCGACTGAGCGGCCCAGGTGCTCCAATGTCTACTTTGTCGAACCAGAAGTCAACGATACAAATATTTGAAAACATGAAGTAAATTCCTGAAGAAACAACAGAAAGCATTACAAATGGCCGCCCTGGGGGTGGGAGGAGGATGCTGAGGGGGCATCTGTCTGCTGTCTTAGGGTCCTAATACTTTTGACCGTATCCGACTCTGCTTTTAAACGCCGGACGTACATCACTCTCATTAAAAGAAAGTCACGAAAACAACAGCGAGCGGGTTCAGGATGGCCACACGCACCTCGCCAGCAAAGAAGACCATCCCCTGTATCTCCTCAGCGAGGATATCGTAGGCTTCTCCGCTCCCTCCCGTCTTCACGAAGCTGTACGCCATCTGGATCCAGGGGTCCGTGCTCCACCGAGTGACGAAATACTTCGTGGGGTCGGGGACCTCCTGTGTGGGGCGGAGGGAACCAGGAGCCGGGATCAAAGAGGGGCCTGGACGTGCGCAGCCAGAGCACAAATCTACACTCCCGCCTCCTCTGGAGACGGAGTTAATCCTCTTAGACTCTGCTGTGGCCCCTCTGCCCCCTGCAGCTCCCCCCGGGCCCCCCCCACCCCCATTTGTGCAGCTTCCTCCATCTCCCGCCCCAACCGTGCAGCTTCCCCCACGGCTCACTTCCACCCTTCATCCTGCCGGAGACTTATCGTCGCCAGTGACCGGCGTGTGCCCGGGGGGACGGTGGCGGAGGGGTGTCTGGGCCAGAGTGGAAGGGGCGGTGCTGGGACCTCAATTCTCAGCAGGCTGCTCCAAAGGAACGGCCAGACGAGGCCATGTTTCACGTTCACTAAGTTTCGAGTCATTCTGTGCCCCTGACGAGCACCACCATGAAAAACAGTTCCACGGAGGGCGCCGGGGTGGCTCAGTTGGTTCAGTGTCCGACTTGGGCTGAGGTCACGATCTCACGGTTTGTGAGTTCGAGCCCCGAGACAGGTTCCCTGCTGTCAGTGCAGAGCCCGCTTCGGATCCTCTGTCCCCTCTCTCTGCCCCTTCCTGCTCGTGTGCTCTCCTCTCAAAAATAAACGTTTAAAAAATAAACAAAAATAGTTCTATGGAAACCACGTGCTAAATTCCAAACAACGAATGTGAAAATGAGTTTTTGGACAAAAACCCACAAACTAGGGATTACTGTGAGATGTAATCACGTCGCGTAAAATAACACCCCCGGGTGTCTCTGTCTCTACTTTATGTAACTTTTCTCTCATTTCATTTCTTTCTACTTCCACTCCTTTATTTGAAAAAGATGACAGCTACGCCATTCCCCAATCTGCAGAGACTGTGAGATGTACTCAACTGGCAAATATGAAGTACGCTGAGCCCCTCTGGAAAAAGACAGAAATGAGACTAGCTGCATCTGTAGGGTATGAGAATATTCTGGACAACATCCCTTTGAAAGGAAGGTTGCTCTCAAAGCTCACTAGGGTTTGGGTTAATACAGGATGTAGGGAAAATGCTGAGCTTGTTACATCCTTAGGAAAGGAAGGGGATGTGGTGCTCGCTTCAGCAGCACGTGTACTAAAATAGGAACGGTACACGGAAGCTCCGCGTCGCCCCTGAGCAAACGTGACATGCAGATTCCTGAAGGCTGTCTGTGCCCCAGCGCACTGCCACCCTTTGCAGATTAGCACGAAAGGAAGGGGGTGGGGGGAGGAAAAGAAGGAAGAAGGAAGAAGGAAAGGGAAGGGAAGGGAAGGGGAATGGGAAAGGAAAAGGAAAAGAAAGAGGTGTGCGGATGATGTGAGCAAAAGGAAGACAATGGCGTGAAAGGCGGTATGGAATATTGCTATAGACTCAATTGCGGCCCCCTCAAATTCGTGTGTCAGAACCCTAAACCCCCAGAACCTCATAATATCACCATATCTGAGAAAGGGCCTCTCACAAGGTAATTCAGTTCCCATGAGGTCCCGAGGGTGGGCTTTAATCCAGTCTGACTGGTGTCCTAAGAAGAGGCAATTAGGACACAGCCAAGCACAACGGGAAGACGATGTGGGGTCGCGGGGGGAAGGCGGTCATCTGCAGACCAAGGAGAGAGGCCTGGGAAGAAGCCAAACAAACCTGCCTGCACCTTGATCTCGGACCTTCCAGCCTCAGAACTGCGACAACGTAAATGTCCATCGTTGAAACCACCCAGATTGGGGTATTTTGTTACGGCAGCCCTGGCAGGCCAGCCGGGGGACTTAGCGGGCAGCCGGACAACGGGAGAGGGACCGACGCGGCCGTCCGCCTTCTCCCCCGTCCCGGAGGCGGCTCTGACCTGCTCCTTGAACAGCTCCCGGAGGGCGGCCATGCACTGCTGGAGCACCTGCTTGTCATCCAGGGTCCTGACGGACGCCACGGCCTCCCCGGCGACCACCGACATCAGCACGCTCTGCTTCTTCTGCAGACGCGGAAGGGACAGTTCACACTTCCTGCTTCCAGTACAGAGGTCCCTGAATGCACGGCTCCGACTGGGGAAGGCCCTCGTCCTACACATCTCAGGATTTCCCCCTGCCCCTCAGCCCCATTTCAACCACCGGTCTGTCTCCCTCACAAAACTCAGTATTCATCTCTACATTTTGCTCTTCGTGGCTGAACAACTCGGGAAGAAGTGTCAATATCAAATTCAGGGTTCTCTTGGCTTTTTCCCTTACTTGTTCTAGAAGAAATAGAAGAAGGTGGAGAAGGGAGATCAGCAGATAAAATAAGGGGAAAAAAATCTTTCTCAAACAGTAAAGAAATTTTGCCCAAGTGCAACCTTTTAACAAAGTTTCTTGGGATGGGGCGCCAGGGTGGCTCAGTCAGTTAAGCCTCTGACTTTGGCTCAGGTCATGATCTCAGTTCATGAGTTCAAGGCCCACATTGGGCTCTGTGCTGACAGCATGGAGCCAGCTTCAGATCCTCTGTCTGACCCTTCTTTCTCTGCCCCTCCCCTACTTGTTCTCTCTCTCTCTCAAAAATAAACATTAAAAAAAAAAACTAAGGGGCCTGGATGGCTCAGTCAGTTAAGTATCTGACACTTGATTTCAGCTCAGGTCATGATCTCATGCTTCGTGAGATCAAGCCTCACATCGGGCTCTGCGCTGACGGCGCGGAGCCTGCTTGGGATTCTTCCTCGGTCTCTCTCTGCCCCTGTGCTGCTCACTCTCTCTCAAAATAAACAAACAAACATTACAAAACAATTAAGAAAGTGTCTTGGAAGGGAGAAGAAGGGGGAACAAAACACCAAAGGTGATTCTTTTGCATGACATTAGTATTACCAAGTCCCAGGGACGCCCCTCCCTCCCTCTGCTCCCCGACCGGTCACATCTGCCAACACGGAGCCTGCCCTCGTCCTCCTCGGGGCCAACCATACCCTGCCCTTCGTCCGTGCTCACAGGACCCGGGAGAGCAGTGTTCAGGCACCAGTCATTACTGTGCTGTGCTGAGCTGACTCTCCCTAAGAGGACTCCCCATCAGCCCGAAATATCTGTTTCCACAAAGAACGAATCCCCTTCCCAGGGGGCAACATTAGTACTTGAAAAGAATATGGCACATGTCGGGCTTTTCCGGTAGGAAAATATCCCAGTCCGAGTACCCTGCCAGCATATAGGTACGTATCTACAGCATCCGCCCCGTCCATTAGCTCCTGAGCTTGACGCAGGAGTCATTACCAATCCAGATTCTAAACTGCAGTAAGGGAATTCAAACCGCGTGTCACCACCGATTTTACCTGGGGATCCATGTCATAGAACACAGCAAAAAGCCCCCGCTTGCCGGCACTAGGCGGGACGTGACCGAAAAAGTCAGCCCCTTGAACTTTACTGTCCCAAAATCTGTATGGAAACTGCAAGGCAATCTGGAAAACGAGGAAGAGAAAGATGGTTAAGAGTTTCTAGAATCAGAAGTAATCTCTAAGACACAATCTACGGTTAACTAAAGCGATACACAAAAAAGTCCTAAACGCTCCCCTTCCGTGCTCCTGTCTCGTCTGTTCTCTCATGAGCATCTGGCTTTGGGGGCCATTCAGTCCCATCCCCCCACCGATAGCGTGGGTGGGGTGGGCGGGACCCACTGACAAACCCTGGGCTAATCCGAAGATGCCAAGCAGTCCCGAGACCTGGTCTTGAAGCAGATGTTCTGAAGATAAAGTCTCACCTACCCCTAGGGCCACCAGCACTGGCACGTTCTGCTCAGAGAAGATTTTATTTAAAGGCAGAGGAAGTGACACATTCTCCTCACTGAGACCAATTAATTAATGGAGGGTAGGCTTGGAAGGCAGCCAAAAACAAAAAAACAAAAAAACAAAAACCCCACTTTACTTATATATTTATATGCCAAGTTCAAATCTTGAATAACAACACTCATTTTCCAAACGTCAAGCAAAACTGAGATCTCAGCCAGCTCTCCTCCTTCTGTTCCGATAATAGCCTTTTGTATTCTTCATCAACAATTACTCAAATGAAAAGAAAACCTTTGAATTTTATTTGGATGAAAAAATGATCCGCTACTCAGCCAGTACCAGAAGGTAAGGAACCCTTGGCACCCAACATTCATCTCTTTGGTTTTGAGGCTACAGTAACTTGGTCACCTTTTCAATGATGCCCGCGCCTAAGCTGTTGATAGCCTTCATCTTCTTGTCCGACAACGGTGGGTTGAAGTGAATGGCACCTTTCTGCAGTAAGGCCAGGGGTACAGTGACTAACACCTGGGGGGAAAACGAACAGTTCACACACAAAAGCACAACTACCCAGTGGGTTCATGACCAGGAAAATCTCAACGCCCAAAGGACGTTCCTCTCTATCGCCAATCACGAGACTGTCAATGTCCCATGTTCTACTGCGAAGAGCCAGAGCCGCCATGGCGGTTCGGTGCACAAGGGCGCCTGGCCGAGCAGAAGCGGCATCCACGTGGAAGAACTCGCAGAAAAGTCTAGATGGTTTACAATAACCCTGGGTGAGAAGAGTCAGTAGATGCCAATTATGAAAAGCAGTACTGTAAGAGGAAATGGCCCTAAATATGGAATCAGAAGAACTACATTTGTGTATCGTTACTAACACTTTCTAATACGTGGCCAAGGTAAAACCTGCCCTACAAACCCCAAAGAATCGGGATAATGCTTAAAAGTCATACAATACACATCAATATGCTTCATAAATGGTAAAGTCCATCAAAAACATTATGGATTACTGGAGTGCCCGGGTGGCTCAGTTGGTTGAGTGTCCGACTCTTGATTTTGGCTCAGGTCATGATCTCACAAACCGTGAGACAGCATGGGGCCTGCTTCTGATTCTCTCTCTCCCTCTCTCTCTGATCCTCCCCTGCTCATGCTCTCTCTCAAAATAAATAAACTTAAAAACATTTTCTTCAAAACATTATGGGCTATTAAGAAGGAAGCAACTTTTTTTTTTAAATTGGTTTATTATTTTTATTTTTTTAATGTTTTATTTATTTTTGAGTGAGTGAGAGGGAGGGAGAAAGACAGCACTAGCAGGGGAAGGGCAGAGAGAGAGGGAGACACAGAATCTGAAGCAGGCTCCAGGCTCTGAGCTGTCACCACAGAGCCGGACGCGGGGCTCAAACTCATCGACTGTGAGATCATGATCTGAGCCGAAGTCAGGCGCTCAACCGACGGAGCCACCCAGGAGCCCCAAGAAGGAAGCAACTCATTGCAGGGTCTCCCAACGGCTTACACAATCCTTTAGGAGAGTTGAAGGTGCCGATGCTAAGAGCCTTCAAGAACGACTCTCGAGGTCCCATCACAAAACCCTGCATCAAACACAGCTGCTGTCTCTCCACACAATCAGAAAATTTCTGGCTCCAGAACCCTGTTACCACAGTCACGATGAGGAGCCATTACCACTGCTACCAGCTCCAGAAGCACACCACTTCTAGAACAAACTGTGAAATGGGTTCCTCGTGCTTGCCTCACGCCTCCCTTGTAGTTAATGAGCGGACCCTGGAGCCTCGACTGGCCCCTCTGCGGAAAAACCTAACACCTTGACCACGATGCTGGTCAGAAGTGAAGGAAAAGCCATGCCATACCTTCCAAATCTCACGCCAGTGCATCTGAGTGGCTGCAACATTTCCTATTTAGAACCTCAGCTTCAAGGGAGTCTAGGAAGCATGCGTGTGTGTGTGTGTGTGTGTGTGTGTGTGTGTGTGTGTGTCCATTTCCGTCCACACTGCAGGCAGCATGGCCGGAGGAGCATCCCATGGAACTGGATGCCGAGCACCACATCCACCACAGCCCTCAGCAAAGATGTAGCGTACGTGGCTTGAACCCCAACTCCAGGAGCACAGAAAGGCCAGAGTTCTTCTTGTGATTTTGTCGCTATTTTCTGCCACATGGAACTTTTTATAAAATATAAAACATTTTCTCGGTCATCGTCAAGCAAGCCAAAAAAAAAAAAAAAGAGAACAATTATTCTCTTGGATGCAGAAGAACTTCAAGGAAATAAGATCTAGATATCTTCTTAACAACAAAAACGCTCTCAAAAGCCCATGAAGCTGGGCACCTGGGGGGTTCAGTCGGTTAAGGGTCTGACTTCGGCTCAGATCATGATCTTGAGGCTCGTGGGTTCGAGCCCTGCATCAGGCTCTCTGCTGTCAGCATGGAGCCTGCTTCGGATCCTCTGACCCTCTCTCTCTCTCTCTGCCCCTCTCCGGCTCACTCTCTCCCTCAAAAATAAACATTAAAAAAAAAAAAAAGCAAAAAGGAAAAAAAAAAGCACACGAACTTAGGTAAACAAACAGGCCAAAGGGACGAGCCCGCTCTGGTCAGGGACTGAGGCCAGACCTGGGTGGAACCAGCCTAAACTGCATTACAGTGTGTCAGATGTTTATTGGTGGGTCACGCCGGGGTGCAAGTCTTTCACCTCTAAGTCCGGGAAGCTTCCAACTCAAACCATGCCATCTCTGCAGACTACTATAAAAATACTTCCTGTAAACATTCCAGAAGAGACTTGAGAACACAGCCTGCGGCTATGCCCTAATAACCCCGGAGAGCTGGCCATCAAGAGAGAAGAGCAAAGGTGCGTGGTTAGGGTCAGGCAGAGGGGGACCCAGCGAGAGCCGTCGACAGGCAGAGTCACAAAATACCACAGGTTGAGCCATCAGCTGACTGGCAATTTAAAAATTTTTTTTAAATGTTTGTGTGTATTACAGAGGGAGAGAGAGAGAGAGAGACAATGTGGGAGCGAGGCAGGGGCAGAGAAAGAGGATCCGAAGCAGGCTCCTGGCTCCAAGCTGTGAGTGCAGAACCCGACGCGGGGCTCGAACTCACGCACCGCGAGATCATGACCTGAGCCCAAGTTGGCCACCCAGGCGTTCCGGCTGACTTACAGTTTTAAAGAGAGGTATTTAAAAACAATTTTTACCACCACGAGGAGCTTTAAATTTAAATTCTCAGCTTGGGGCTCCCACATAAGGGCAGGGCTGCTCAGTGGTCTGACACTAGCCACACATCGGACTCACCTGAGCAGTTTCACAAACGTGACCAGACTGAATCCCGGAGAATCTCGGGGTGGGGGTGCTGCAGCCTTTCTTTTTAGGCCCCTCCCAGGTGGTCCTAACGTGAGCCAGGATTGAGAACCACTACCAGTCCATGGGGTCCCTGGGTGGCTCAGTCGGTTAAGTGTCTGACTTCGGCTCAGCTCATGCTCTCACGGTCTGTGAGTTCGAGCCCTGCATCGGGCTCTGTGCTGACAGCTCGGAGCCTGGGGACTGTTTTGGATTCTGTGTTTCCCTCTCTCTCTGCCCCTCCCCCACTCACGCTCTCTCTTGCTCTCAAAAATAAATAAAACATAAAAAAGAAATTTTTAAAGACCCACTCTGAGTCCAAAGGCTACACTACCATTCCTAACTACCCCGCTAGCCAATGGCAGGAATAATATGAGGACCCACCCCCTGGGCTCACACACCGGACCCTGTCTCTTCATTTGACGTGAGATCCTTTAGTTCAGGAGGAGTATCATGCACTCTGAAATACTTCTAGGGAACTGAAACGGGCAGAGCACAGCTAATCTAGGAATCCAGTGATGATCTGTCATTTATACATTCTGGTCATGTCAGAAATAGCTAAACTGAAATAAACTTACAGGATTTATTACTTCCCCTCCGCCCCAAGTAAGCATCTTTGCTCTCCAACGCCTTAGAAATCTCTGTGTGATTTTGCACATTACAGCACTCTTCCAGTGTCCACCTACTAACGTGCTTTACAAACACTTCCAGTAACATAAAAGTACTTCTGCCAGTTTCAAAACGAAAACATGGAGCTGTCTTGGACTGAAAAATGATTCCATGGCAAAAGAAACCTACTAAACAAACAAACCAACCCACCACCTTTGTATGTACTGAATTAAGCAAACTGAGTTTTCTGGAATGCGTGACTTCTCAGAGCCTTTAATACACTCATATTTAACTCAAAAAGTAGACTGCAATATACAACACTTTCAAACTTATTTGCCCAAAGAATTTCTCTTCTTGTTCAACTCTCAGGACTGATGTACCACAGAACCTACTTTAAGAAACACTACTCGGGGCACCTGGGTGGCCCAGTTGGTTAAGGGTCTGACTTCGGCTCAGATCATGATCTCATGGTTCGTGGGTTCGAGCCCCGCATTGGGCTCTGTGCTCATAGCTCAGAGCCCGGAGCCTGCTTCGGATTCTGTGTCTCCCCCTCCCTCTGCCCCTCCCTCACCCCGGCTCTGTCTCTGTCAAAAATAACCATTAAAAGTAAATCAATAAGCACTATTCAGAATTCTGTCTACCATGAATGCATACAGCGTTAGATCAGGTCAATGAGACTTGTGCATCCACACAGAACTGAGTGGAGACAGGGAACTCTTCAGGAATCAAACAAGGCTCCGGGCAGACTGCCAAAGGCCAACTTCCGGGTGGAAAACACTGTTTTCCCCACCCCCAGGCCCCTGGCTACACCTCGTGAAATGCTAGCACCTACCTTCTGTGCTGTACATCCTGTCCCATCCGTCATGGTAACCTGCACCTCATCTCCAGAATAATCAATGCTCTGCACCTGCGCAAGAAAAACCACCATGAAAACCAGGAGGGACGGACCCATACGATCCAGGATCCTCCCCCAATTCTATCACGTGAGTTTAGACCTCCAAGACTCCAGAGAATCACTTCCCGGCACTCAGAGATCTAAGTGACATTTACAGCTGACTTCAGGGAACTATCGCTCAGTCATTACAACTTATAAACACTTTGTCAGAAAGTGGAAAATCTTTACAACACAGTCTAGAGTGAAGTATACAGGTAAACGGGGGCCTCTATGATTAGAGCAATGCACAATACAATGCAGCAGGACAAAGACTCGAAGGGAACACTCAAGAGTGAAAATGGCTGCATTGTGTCAGGGAGGTCATGAGACACTTGAACACTTCATTAGCAATGAAAATGCATCTGAGCCACTGTTGCTTCCAGAGGGTGGAGGTGCCTGACGAACAGGCTCACAGCAAGCACCTGTCTCCTGTGTAATCCACGTGTCCCGCACTTGCCATCCTCCAAACCCAAGGTCAAACCAGAGCCGCCCCTCCCGGCCGCTGTGGAGACTCACTGGAGACTCCAGCCGAATGTCTAGTCCTTCTGCCAGTTTTTCAATGATTACAGAGTAGCCAGGCGTTAGCAGAGTGTGGTCACCAGCAAACTGAGCAAAGAATTCGTTGTGGTCCCAGGAGCGAGCAGACACCTGGGAAATGATAATGGGCAGGAAAGCTTATGTTATTCTTTTTTTTTTTTTTTTAAAGTCAACTCTACTCCCAACATAGGGCTTGAACTCATGACCCCAAGATCAAGAGTGGCACACTCCACCGACTGAGCCGGCCACACGCCCCAGGAAAGCGGATCTTAGAACAAAAGGTAGACATGATTTGGGCACGGGCACCACTCCTTGATAAACACACTCGGTGTGTTACATATCAGTAATTCTGGAAAAGGAGAACTCTATGAGTAAAACTGCGTTTGAGCAACTCCAGCTATAAATATGCCATCCACGTGTCTTCACCGTGGCATCTGTGCAGAGGCCAAAACCCGGCACAGTTTTGGAAAACAGGGTTACTCCAACCACAATGGAGTCGGATGCAGGGAGGTGCGGAGTTGGACAAGAGGTCGGGGTCAGCCGTGGAGCCTCTATTCAAAATACAGAGGGTCTGAGTATCAAGACCACAGTGGTCAAGTGACTGACGGAGGCAAGTGTAAATTTATTCCAGCGAGACAGGCAGACCGTAACTGCAAGGCTACTCTATTTTGGTCTCCCGAGAGCAGTGTTCTCAGACCACGACGGTTCCACAGAAATGCCTTCAGGGACTCCGTGGAGCACAAGGGAAGACCGGCAGTGAACGGACAAGGCTCTGGGCCCCTCCCGGGTCCAGCCCAGTGGCCGTCCTGCACTTGGTTCACATACTGAGTCTTCGCACACATTATCGGAAGGAAGGTTTCTCTCACTTAAAAAAAAAAAAAAAAAAAAAGTCTAAACCACTGTGGGGTTAATATGCTCTGAAGTCATGGTTTTTGACCTTTTCAACAGCAGAACCATTGTTTCCTGTTTACCCAAACTGGTCGGGAGTTCAGTGCTTAGATGCGAGGTGCGGGTGAGCGCGCGCGCGCGCGCACACACACACACACACACACGCGCGCGCGCGCGCTTCACAGAAGCCAGCCACACCTGATGGAGGCTGCTCCCGCAGGCGTACTCCAGGTTACTCAGGTGGAAGTGAAGCACCTGTTGTTCAAGTTCACTGAACTGGATCCCCGACTCCTGAATAAAGGCTTTGTAGATCTCCTCGATCTTTTCTGTAAGGGGAAGGGGGCAAAGCAGAAAAAGAACGGCTGTCACACTATTGTCTAATTCCTTATCTTATGTTCCCAAACTCCTGCTACCTGCAAAATCTGCTAAACTCAGGTCCCTTCCCAAGCCAACTCGGGGCATGAGGGAGGATATGTTGAGAAGGTTGGTTTCACTCACAAAGGAAAAGCTTATCTCAAC
Source organism: Panthera tigris (assembly GCF_018350195.1). Classification (NCBI taxonomy): domain Eukaryota; kingdom Metazoa; phylum Chordata; class Mammalia; order Carnivora; family Felidae; genus Panthera; species Panthera tigris. The sequence goes on from NC_056664.1 coordinate 11,160,318, forward strand.
TGGAAACAAGGTCAGGAGGCTACCTTCAACCACGTTTCATTTCTGCCCAGTTGCAAAAACTTTCCTTTTTGGCTCAAGATGGAGAAAAAAGTACCCCCGCCCCCCACCCCCGTCCACCCCCCGCATATACAAAGACACACACCCAGAGGAAAATCCTCTTCCCTTTCTGGTCCTAGTGCGAATCACCTGAAGTCACGTTCTGAGGACCTCTCACCTTAACTAAGAGACCTACAACAGACTATCGGCTATATTCTCTCCAAAACAAGAATACTCCGTTATGGCCTTTCGTCACCTCAGTCTGCTGCCTTGATACCTTCCAATTACCGGTGTTTCACCGCCTACGTAATAAATTCCAAAACCCACAGCCAGACGCTTGCTAGCACCTTTCCAGCCTTTCCAAAGACAGCAACTGCTACCCGCCCGCTCTCACGCTCTGCTAAGTTGCAGCCTGGTCTCTTCCCGGTAAATTCCGACCCCGGGAGGCAGCTGCCCCCACTGGCCTCCCTGCCAGCACCCTCCAGCCCGGCCCATCGCCCCTTCGGGCCAGCGTCACCCGGCCGCCACGCACCTTGGGAATCCTGCTTGCTAGCAACCCCAGCATTCAGCCACGTCACACAACCGGAACTTTCAACTACACATACACAGCCCTGTGGAATCGTTCCAATTCTGCTCTTCGACTCCCTTTATTGTGGGGATGTGGGGGCGAGGGAGGCTCACGCCTGACACATGGTAAGAATCTTAGCACGGGCCCTTCTTCATCACCTTTCCAGTGAGAAAGAACCACCACCCTACATGTACACCACAGACTCCAGGCTTCTTTCTATCAAGTCCTGTGCACTTGCTTAGCTAGACACGAACTGAAAGTGAATTTTAAAAAAATTTGTTTTGGCAGCTCCGGGTTCTCATCAAAATTTTCCACCCTCGTGCTAGATGGTTAATCCGGGGATGCTCGCAGCACCTCTGGATTTGTGCCGGGCTTTCTCCCCCCCCAGACCACAGGGCTTTCCTGCCACTTTCACTACCACCCTGCAGTCCCATTCCTGCATCCTGCCATGTACTTTCTATTTTCCTTTAGGTTTTGTAGAGGTTCGGGGAGAACCAAGACTGCTGGAACAGTATGTGAAATTAAGTATGAACAGATTGGGAGAAGGCTTAATGTGACTTTTATGTAAATTACATTTAAAAGCTCTAGTACATATGCTTTGTGAAATTAACTCTAGCTTCTCACTATTTATATTTGGGTGTTTTGGGCTAAGTGCTAATTAGGTGAAATCTCAGCTCACATACTACCAGGCAGGATGTAACCGCAACCTTCCCCAAGTGGAGATGTGTGCGCCATTATTCAAGCTTTCCAAAAAAACATCTATAAGACGAAACACCAACTCACACGGCGTTGCTGATCCTGGCCTGATAACTTTTCTTAAGTAAGGCCAAGACAAAGCAGTACTATTAATGTTTTTATGTGGTAGTCCTGAAAGGAGGGTGAAGAAAACCCCGTCCAGTGACTACCACACACGTGCAGAATGCTAACCAAACTCTGAGAACATGCCGCACAATGTCAGCTTAGTAACTGTCCCCAGTTTCAGAAAATTCAACGGCCCACTACTGGGTCTGGACACTACCTACATTTGATTAAATGATCCCCGTGCATCCCAGGAAATTTCTGAAAATGTTCTGCTAGACTCTGCCAGTGAACACTTAACTAGTTAGGGCGGCTCAACATGGTGGGTCTCAGGGCAGGAGAGGAAAAGGGGAGTAAAGAGAAGGGACGGTCCCTGTCACGGAGACGTTTACTCCAAACAGTGATGCAGCATCTATCAAGATGAAGTAAAAACCCTTATAAGGGAACATACAGCTGAAACAAATTAACATCTTGCGAACAGAATCATACTTTAAGAAACCCAGACATTCGCCGAGAACTACAAGTCAATACATTCAGGGCATAAAAATTGTAGGTTAAATAAATATCAATTTAAGAAGCAGTATGGTAACATCTCCGCTGGCACCCTCACGGAAATGAGTTCTTACAGACAGTCAAGTTTTCGAAAAGAGTACACTTAGTACGTTTTGGTCCATTTAGTACCAAAGCCTAACGATTCTGAATTTAAAATTTTAAACTGTAATACACATTCTTGAATTCTTAAAACGTACTGAAAAAAAAATCTCAACCTACTGCCCAAAACAGGGAAAGGAAATCCTGGCATACAGAAACTCTCTTACCTAGAAAGGGCGTTATGTCATTGACCATTCACAAGGCGCTTACCACAGTTTCCTTAAAAGTAAGCTCCTAGGGGCAACTGCAAATTAAACATTTAAATGATCATTTTAAACACCAGCTATTTTATGCAACATAAGATCCACGAGTGCTCGTGAACACGGGCATCTAAAGGTCCCTGAGGAAGATCTGCTTTCCAGAGTGGGACAGTCTGGAGAATTCACCAGTCCAAAACGAAGGTTCAAAGGACTCCATTTTTTTTTTTTTTTAAAGTAGGCTCTATACCCAACGTGGGGGCCGGAACTCACGACTCCGAGATCAAGAGTCACATGCTTCACTGACCGAGGCAGCCGGGCACCCCTCCAGAGGACTCCTCTGCTCCTGCTAATCCAGCTTTGGGTTACAGAGAGACTCCCAAGGAACAGTCAGAACCCCATTCTCCCATACCTCCTAAGGGAACATCTTGGAGCTGAGTCTTATCCTTTCTCCACTCAGAGACAACATCCAAGAGAGCATTAAAATGAAAATCCATGCGCTTGTCAATAGTGGGGTCAGTTATTCTTCCACCTTCCTGAATTAAGTCACATCTCTCTCCAAATTTATGCATGCTGATGCCAAGCTTCAAAATAATAAGAATAAGAAGGTGAAAATTTTCCCTGGAAAAAACACTTACAGGTTCTAAGCTGAAATCAGACAGAGCTCTCTCATGGAGAAAATGGTCTAACAGATCCCAAAAGTAAAGCTACACATGCCTCCTGGGGAGTGGCAGCCAAGTCAGGCAGTGAGGAAAGAGCAGGAAATCGAGGAGCGCTTCTCTCAGGAAAACGTGAGGTAACAGCAGGCAGCTTCTATGCCACGCACCCTACAGCCTTGTGGCCAGTGGCCAGGGTCTGTTAATGCTTCAGGTGCTACAGCTGCACATGGCCTCCCCTCGCTCTGACGTCCTGTCCCCTGCGTGGACCCTCACAGGAATGAGCACGCAACCACACCAACACTCACAGAAGCTGATGCCGAATTTACGGCAAATAAGCAGTTCAGAAAAAAACCTTGGGCCTACTAGGTCTTCAAAGAAACTATGTAGGGTTGCCCGATAAAAGACAGCATGCCCTCTTAAAACTGGACTCTCAGATAAATAACGAGTGGTTTGGGTTTGGGGGGGGGGGGTGTTTTTTGTTATTGTTTTTTTAGTATAAGTATATCCCAAACATAGCATGCAAAATAGCCCACGTGGTACTTGGGATATACTTATCCTAAAAAAATTTACTTATGTATCCAAAAGGTCAAATTTAGCTGGGCATGCTGTGTTTTTATTTGCTTCACCCAGCAAACCTTAAAATGACAAGCTTATCAAGTGGCCTGCAAATAACACACAAATAGAATTATAGATCTCAGGAAAAAATCTTCTCTGTGCTCTCGCTCCACTTTCTCAGAAAGGAAGAACTGTAACTGTTTTTATCGGGAATGAGGGGGCAAGAAACCATTTGGGGGTTGTTATTTATCATCCAGAAGCGTATTAATACTATACGAAAACAAAATGAGACAGTTTTTTCTTCTGCTTATCTACGAGACGAATCATCAAGAAACCCACTTGTTCACACATGAGAGCTACCGGGTTGTTGATACAGCCATTGACAATCTGCGCCCCTCTTCCCACTGTGACGCCTTTGAAAGATTTATCATCCCATACTCGGCCTCCGATTCTGTCTTTGGCTTCCAGGACAGTCACCTAAAAAGATAGGCAATCAGGGAAGCTACACAGGAATAGAGTAGCCATTTAAATACAGTACTACAAAGGCAAAATGACACAGTTAGGTAAGTTCCATACGTAGTAAATTATTAGATCGCTTGCGAACAGAAGTTTAAAAAGAGGGTGGTGTGAGCAGAAGCCAAAGTAGATGTTAAAACACACAATCCCGCTTTCAGCAAGGAGTGAGTAGCCTGCTGGAGGAATGCCTTCAACTGTCCCTCCTCCAACCCCACAATGAGAAGATTTGCTGAGCCAGCACGTGAGATGCACTAAGAGCTTTTATGAAATACTATCCCACAAATTAAAAAGCACTAAAAGAAACTAGGTTAATGCAGTGATTTTGTCCTATGAAACATCTACGTATGTAGCAAAATTCCTTTAGCATTGCAAATGGGCTTTAATGTCCCTGAGATGTGACTATTAAAAAAAAAAAACAAAAAACAAGGGCACCAGGGTGGCTCAGTAGGTTAAGCGTCTGACTTCAGCTCAGGCCATGATCTCATGGTTCGTGAGTGGAAGCCCCACATCGGGATCGGAGCCTGAAGCCTGCTTCAGATTCTGTGTCTCCCTCTCTCTCTCTCTGCCCTTCCCTCCTTGTGCTCTTTCTCAAAATATAAACATTATTTTTTTTTTTTTATCATATGTCATTCTACCCAACGATGACCTCGTGGGCTTGATCTAAGCAGGCTGGCCCCACACCCAGACGATTTTACCTCCCCCCAGATTTCTTTCTTTTTTTCTTCTTTTTAAGGGCTTAGATGAATCTGCGTTTTTTAACTTTTTAAAAATTATTTTTAAGTAATCTTTAGACCCAATGTGGGGCTTGAACTTACAACTCTGAGATTAAGAGTCGTGTGCTCTACTGACTGAGCCAGCCAGGTGCCTCTACTTCCCCCAAATTTCTGAGGGCAGGAGGGGCTGTGGGTGACAGCCCTGTGGCTGTAAGTGCTACACTTCTCTGGGCTGCAGTGACCCAGGGCAAATGGGAATCCTATGCAGTTCAAGGCCACCCATTCCACTTCTGGATCCCGGAAAGCACTCTTTCAAATTGCTCAAGGAGGTTCCCCAAGTTAGCCATCTCCTAGGTTACTCAGGAGACTCTCTTTCCTGACCATGAGAAGGATGGGTGGTCTCTGTAGAGTCTGTCTTATCACCCGGCAAAAGAAAGGAGAGAACAGGTGGAGTCCTCTGAATATTTTATTCCTCATTTTCTTCAACAAGCAAGGCTATAGCCAAATTTCTACCCTCCCCACCCTCTTTCTTGGATTTCATTCAGATTAACACAGACCCACCCATTTCTAGATTCTTTTTCAGTATAAGAGGAAGGCAGGACATTAAAGACGGCACCCTAGACTTTCGATGTTAATAATCTCCCCTGTAACATAATCTGTAAGTTTTCTAAGTAAAAACAAGAAATCTTGGCCCTAATATCTGATGCTGGAATAAATGATCAATTAAAACACTTCCTAGCTTCACGCCATTAAGAAAATATTTTGAGGGGCGCCTGGGTGGCTCAGTCTGTTGACCGTCCAACTTCGGCTCAGGTAATGATCTCACAGTTTGTGAGTTCAAGCCTTGCATCCGGCTGTCTGCTCTCAGCTCAGAGCTTGCTTTGGATCCTCTGTCGCCCCTACTCTCTGCACCTCCCCAGTTCATGTTCCGTCTCTCTCAAAACTAAATAAAACATTTTTTTTAAAAAAAAAGAAGATTTTGAAATGCAAACACACTTCCTATAAATCCAACTCAGGTTCTTCTGTTTCGTTAGCAACATAATGTAATCCAAGACTTAACGTCTTCCATTCAACTGAGGGAAACGGCTCTTAGACATGGCTACTGAAAACTTTTCTCATCTCAGAAACTCTTCCAGCAGAAGAGACACCATGGAAAAGAAGCTGTCATTTCTTGGGGCGCCTGGGTAGCTCAGTTGGTTGAGCATCTGACCTCAGCTCAGGTTATGACCTCACGGTTCATGAGTTTGAGCCCCGTGTCGGGCTCTGTGCTGACGGCTCGGAGCCTGGAGCCTGCTTCGGATCCTGTGTCTCCCTCTCTCTCTGCTCCTCCCCCACTCACACTCTGTCTCCATCTCTCAAAAATAAATAAACATTAAAAAAAAAAAAAAAAAAAAAAAAAAAAGCTGTCATTTCTTTCAGCCAGAGAAAAGTGAAGATTAATTCAATTCTACCAAGATGATTTTCATATCTGGTTTACTGAAAACCAAAGTCCTTGAAAAATAAGTGTTTAAAAAGGGGAAATGTGTCAGACCTAAAAAGTCACAGAAATCAAGGGGATGGCTAATTTGAATGAACCTAATAGAAATTAGATTCTAAATTGCATAATTTTTTTTCTAACAGTCTCTATTTTGGCTAATTTTGAATTGGAATATGGCCACATACTAAGTAAAAACTACCCTACCTTGGAGAAGCAAGCTGCCTCAAACAGGTGGAGCACACTTTAAAGTCATGCAATTCTGTCTCAACAACAGATTAATCCAATCTTGCTTCCAAAAGCAGGGATTTTTGTTTCTCAGAGTGAGAGTCAAAGTGTGCCTTTGAGGGGCACCTGGCTGGCTGTTGGTAGAGCATGCAACTCTCCATTCTCAGGGTTGTGGGTTCAAGCCCCATGTTGGGCACAGAGGACAGAGGTTACTCGAAAAAAAAAAAATATATGCAAATTTCATTGTGTGTTTCAGAAACTTTTATACAAGAAATGGTGAACTTCTAAGCTGCTATTAGCTGTCTCAAGCTATTGCAAAAACAAAGACTTTTTCCCAATGTCCCCTCTATAGTGTCAATAACACCTGGGAAAAATTTCTGCTTTCATACCTGCACAGAATCTCTTCTGACTTGCTCATTAGGAGTCTAAAACCCTGTGTAAAGCTGTCTAAACTCTTTCTTTTATTAAACCAATTCTAAAAATTTTTTTATCTTTTCTAGAACCAATTGCAAAGATTTTAAAGATACATAAATAAAATAAATAAAAAAAAATAAAAATAAACGTTAAAAAATAAATAAAATTTTAAAAAATAAAGTAAAAAAAAAAAAAAAAGATACAAAGATACAGTGCATTTAGAATTGCCCACTAAAATCAGAAACTGGTTTCTAAATCTTAGAAAATCTGGACCAAAGGAATGGTTAACCATCTGTTATCAACTTCATGTCCCAAAATCTTACCTTAATTCCAAAGTTATGCAGTTGCCTAGCAGCTGCTAATCCTGCTGGACCAGCCCCGATAATGATGACTGATTTCTTTAAAAATAAAAAAAATTAAAAAAATTTAAAAAATGGAGGGAGGGGGAAGGATCCAATTAGAGAAATGAAAACAATAAAACAATATACCGTGTTAGTTGTTCTAGAAGGTACTAACCACCAAGCCATGTTAGCTCATCTACATTTCTTTGATGTTCACAGAAAGCTATTTTCCTAAAGAACCCGGAAGTACTGGTCTTAAGGAGTCCCCTCCTCCTTACAGTTCCTGACACTCTTCCCCAGAGCAACACACGTTCTACAAACGTCTTGCTTTATAACTTCTGTGGTGATGATGTGGCTGTTACTAGTATCATTAACTAGCATTCACTAGCATCTGCATGCTAGCACTGATCATGGTGGTGGATGGTGTCCCCGTTAAGGCAACAGTCACCTACGTTGTGGTAATCTTTAGGAAGAAGATGCTGGTCGGTGCCGACGTTAAGAACCCCCGTGTTGATGAGCCCTTTTCTCGTCATAAAATAAAGTATCCTCTCCACTTCCTGAACGCATCGGATGCGCACGAGACCCCGAACGATGATGTGAGGAATACATTTCTGAGGTGTAAGAGCTTCCTGTGTTTGAAAACAAAACCAAGCTGTTAAAACAAATACAACACGTAACTCTTGCTTCCTCCAAAAGTTAAACAGAATGACTATATGACCCAGCAATTCCACTCATATACACTGAAAAGAACTGACAACGTAGGTTCCAACAAAACTCACAGCAGCACTATTCAAACTACCAAAACGGTGGGAACCATCCAAGTGTCCATCAACGGATGAATGGATAAGCCAAAAGGGGTATACCCATACATGGAATATTATCTGGCCATAAAAAGAAATGAAAGTTCTGGGGTGCCTGAGTGGCTCAGTCGGTTAAACCTCTGATCTCGGCTCAGGTCATAATCTTACAGTTTGTGAGTTCAAGTCTCATGTTGGGCTCACCGCTGTCAGCAACGAGCCTGCTTCGGATCCTCTGTCTTCCTCGCTTTCTGCCCCTCCCCCTCTCATGCACCCTCTCTCAAAAATAAATAAAACATTAAAAAAAATGATATGAAGTTCTGATGACTGCTACCACATGGATGAACCCCGAAAACGTGATGTTAAATGAAGAAGCAACTGACAGAAGGCCACATGTTGCACGATTCCATTTATATAAACTACCGCACTGGGCAAGTCTACAGAGACAGGAAGTAGACTAGTGGTTGCCAGACTAGTACTGGGGGAAGGGAGGAATGGAGAGTCACTGCTTAATGGGCGTGGGCTTTCCTCTTGGGGTAACAAAAAAGTTCTAGAACTAGATATGGAGACAATCATATAACACTATTTACTTAATGCCACTGAACTGTACATTTTCAAAGGTAAAAATGGTAAATTTTACATTGCATTTTACAATTAAAAAAAAAAAAAACCACCTTTCAGGGTATATGAGTCCATCAGGTATCACTAAGATATAGTAAGATCAGAGGGAGGTTTGCCTTGTGAAGGACAAAAAGAAGAAAGGGACAAAAGGAAGATACAGCAATTTGCATTTTCTCTCCTAATCCTCTCCCGTCCCACAGAAGGACAGCTAGAGGGAGCGTGGGCTGACCACATCGTAAATACATTCTTGACTCAATAAACCACACAGCAAGGGCCACTGCTGAAGCCCACACTGCCACTGGTACTGGCAGAAAAGCTGGATTCTCATCACTGATATGAGGAGACAGATTTAGGAACTTGTTTAAAAAGGGGAGAGTGGCGCCTGGATGACTCAGTAGGTTGAGCGTCTGACTCATGATCTTGGCTCAAATCATGATCTCAAGGTTCGTAAGATCGAACCTTATGTCAGGCTCTGTGCTGACGGCCTGGAGCCTGCTTGGGATTCTTTCTCTCCCCCTCTCTGCCCCTCCCCCGCACACATGTCCCCTTTCTCTCCCTCAAAATAAATAAACAAGAACAAAAGACACTGCCTTTCCCTACTCATCCCAACTTTGGCAAGGTCTCGGAACATTTCAAAGATTCAAGATTAACGTAGCCTTGACCCAGTGTCATGACACACAGAGAGAGCGAGTGGGGGAAGGGGCGGAGAGAGCGAGAATCCCAAGCAGGCGCCACACTGTCAGCACAGAGCCAGATTCGGGGCTCAACCTCACAAACCACGAGATCGTGAGTTGAGCTGAAATCAAGAGTCAGACACTTAACGGACTGAGCCACCCAGGCGTCCCCTTACAATTTTGTTAATAATATTTTCTATAGCTGACTTTAAGAATATACTATGCAATACACACAACATACAAAACATGTGTGAATCAACTGCTTACGTTACTGGTAAGGCTTCCAGTCAACAGTAGGCTATTAGAAGTTTTAGGGGACCCAAAAGTTGTATGTGGATTTTTGAGTGGGTAGGGGATAGAGTCAATGCCTCTAACCCTCAGACTGTTCAAGGGTCAAGTGCATGCTCAAAGTATTCAAGAAATAACATTGGCTTGCGATGCTGAAGATAAAGAAATTTGTTTTCATGAAAATAAAAATGATTTCAAAATCTTTGACTCATAGCCTCTATATATGTGTTTTCCCACTAAAATATTAAACATAGGTAATACATACTATTTTATTAAATATTAAAATAGATCCAGGCTGATAAGTTCAGGATTTTTTTCTGTAAGCTTCTTCACCTGTATCAATTGATTTTCAAAGTCAAATGAAAAGAAACGTGAAGAAAAATGAATCCAAGACTGTTTTTCTGAAAAGTGTATCTTTGCAACTTATTTACAGGAAATTCTGACCACAATTTTGTTCAGTTCAGCAAATGTTTATTGAGCATCTACCTCAGGCCTGCTGGGGAGGAAATGAACAAGTCTGCCTTGTCTAACCCACTTACATAATTCATATAAGTTGTAGTAACAGCCATAACCTAATCAGGCCATCTCATACTGGATTCTAACCCAGTGAGATACCAGGGTGGAATTGGAGTATCTATTCTTTTAAATATTTGCGACAGACAGACAGGGAGGGAGGGAGTGTGAAGGAGCAGGGGAGGGGCAGAGAGTGAGGGAGACAAGAGGATCCAAAGCAAGCTCTGAGCTGTCAGCACAGAGTTGGACGTGGGACTCGAATTCACCAACAGTGAGATCATGACCTGAGCCGAAGTCGGACACTTAACCGACTGAGCCACCCAGGCGACCCTGGAATATCTTTCTTTAATCAAGATTAATTTGGCAGTCTTGCCAAAGGTTCTGGATTCAGCAGTTCCTCAAACAATTGAAGAAATTAATCAGAAAAATATTAGGGTTAGGAAACCCTTTGTTGTTGTTGTTGTTGCTGTTTTGAAGCTCATATTCCCTTCTCATTTAGCCTCACCCCTTTCCAGGTAGGTGCTGCGTGAGGCCCCTGACATCTCTTCAGTCCCAGCAAACAGCAAAGCACTCCGTGTTGGAGAATAATACGATGTTAAGACTCTGCCTCCGGGGGTTTATGATACAATCTTTAATGTTTTACTTCTCTTCCTCTTGGCATTCACAGCGGAACGCGCTCGGAACCAACTCTGCGCCATACACGCACTCACTAGAGTCAAGAGTTCTGATATGATCTGAAGTGGTGGTTCTCAGGATACAGAGACTTAGCACCCCTTGGGTAATACTTGGAGACACCTCTGATGGTCACGACCAGGGGTGAGCTAGTGGCATCTAGAAGGCAGAGGCCAGGGATGCCGCGCAACATCCTACGGTGCCCGGGACAGCCCCCCACACAAAGACCATCCACCCAAATGTCCGCAGTGCGCAGGTGGAGAATCCCCGATCTAGAAGGGCCCCCCGCCCCGCCCCACGGCTATCGCAGCCCCTCTCTTCCCAGGGCGGCCTCCGCCCGCACGCGTCAGCTCACGTCCCTTCACTTACTTTGCAGTTAGTGTACCACAGCGCGAGGATGAGGTTCCTCAAGGCCAGGTACATGGTGGGGTCTCGGGAATACTCCGGGAACTCATAGAGCTCGTCCAGCTCCATCACGTCTGGCCTCACGCACAGGGCTTTACCGCACTCGTTGGGCTGATAGAAAGGCTGGAAGTACCGGTTCATGCCTGGAGCTGACAGAAGACACAGATGGGCAAATCCCACGGCCGTAACTTCCAAACCCAAACCAGGGAAACGCCAGGGCAAGACCAAACCGCAAGCGTCATGGTCTGTCCTATGATAAATTTCCTGCTTCCTCTGTCCAGCCGATGAAATACACACGAACTACCTATTTTCCCCATTCTTTCCTCACAAATTTAATTTCCATGGCATGGAAAATTTTTTTTAAGTTTTAACTGGGGTAACAACACCCGCCATAAAATCGACCACCTTCACCGAGTTCAGGTGTTGCGTGCAGCCAGGTTGAGCACGTTCACATTGCTGTGCAACAAATCCCCCGAAATTCTTTATCTTGTAAGACTGAAACTCTGTGAACGTGAACTCCCCATGGAAATAGATGTTAACTCATTGGAATTTTTCTGATTAAAAAATGGGGCGCCTGGGTGCCTCAGGCGGTTTGAACGGCTCAGGTCATGATCTCACGGCTTGTAAGTTCAAGCCTCACGTCAGGTATTGTGCTGATGGCTCAGAGCCTGAAACTGCTTTGGCTTCTGTCTCCCCCTCTCTCTCTCTGCCCCTCCCCCACTCTCTCTCTCTCTGAAAAATAAATAAAACATTAAAAAATTTTAAAACAATGAATAGGTTCATAGAGGTACGTATCAATCCCTGACTCCTCTAAGAATCCTTGAACAGTGGGGTAACATTTAAGGGGATAATCTATCCTCAGTGCTGTTTCTATGAACAGAGACTATTAATATAACAGGTACTTAGTTTTTTCTAAAGCCAGAAAAAAATGCTTTTTCCTAATCTGCCTTTCAAGAACATTGTCCCTATGTCATTAAACATGACTTCAATGGACAGAGAGTATTTTCCCATGATTTAACCACTCCCCCATTGCTGCACATTGAATTTTCATCTAATTATTTCACTATTATCAACAATGCAATATAAATCTTTGGACTCACATTTGATAATTTACTTCGATAATTAATTTAGGATAAATTCCTAGAATAAAGGGTGTCTGTCTATTTTAAGGTTTTCAATTCACAAACTGTCCCTCACAAATGCCCATACCCACATATAGCATTTGCAAGCCTGTTTCATTGGACCTTCATTAACCCTGGGATTTATCACTTCAGCTTTGATTCTGACCACCTCCACATTTTTAGAGGGCCCAGTGTTATTTGGTTAAAAACTTTAAAAAAATGCTTCCAGGTCAAAATCTATTTGCACCACCAAACATGAAGTTTGTTAGTGTCCAGACAGAGGAAGGTCTAAAATTGTTCCTTGTACACTAAGAATTCCAGTAGAGAATTTTAAAGATCCATTTAAAGTAAACGGTCAACAGCAGGTCTGGCCTGACCTGATGTTTTGGATTATTTTCAAGAGTGGATCACTTAGCTGAGATTTTCAATGGCTTCATTAGAAGCAGAGAGACTGGGGACAGAGGAAAAAGAAAAAAAAAAAAAAAAAGAAGGGCGACTCATACAGTTAAAACTGTCTTCCAGTATGTCCGAGTTTGCATTATCTTCAAATTATGTAGCCACCTAAATTTCAAATAAAAAACTCCTTGGAGTGACTGGGTGGCTCAGTCAGTTAAGCAGCTGACTTTGGCACAGGTCATGATCTCACAGTTCATGAGGTTGGGCCCCACATCGGGCTCTGTGCTGACAGCATAGAGACTGCTTGGGATTCTCTGTCTCTCCCCCACTCGTTCTCTCTCTGTCAAAAATAAATAAACGTTAAAAAAAAAAAAAAAAGATGGGGCACCTGGGTGGCTCAGTCGGTTAAGTGTCCAACTAAGGCTCAGGTCATGATCTCACAGTTTGTGGGTTTGAGCCCCTCATCAGGCTCTGTGCTGACAGCTCAGAGCCTGGAGCCTGCTGCAGATTCTGTGTCTCCTTCTCTCTCTGCCCCTCCCCCGCTCACACTTTGTCTCACTCTGTTTCTCAAAAACAAATAAATGTAAAAAAGGAAAAAAAAAAAAAAAAGAAATAAAAAGAAAATGTTGTTAAAAAAATAAATAAAAATTACTCCTTCAACTCCGTAGACACAATTCCTGGACGGGTGTTACAGACTTCACACTATGGAGGGGAAATTAACTGCACGATCTACACAAATGATACAACTGAGCCACGGCATAACTAAATGCATGAAATAATGAGGGGCCTTCTATCAGGCCACACACATTAAGAAAATGTCTTTTGCGTTCTGCTCGCCCACACGTGCCCGGGGAAAGAGGGGAAGGGGAAGCAGGGAGGGCCACGACCGGCTCTCACCCGGCGCAGAGGGGGCCGCCTTGGAGGGCTCCAGCTTCCCGGGGCTGGTGCTGCCGGCCGCGCGGTGCGTGCTGGCGCAGGAGGGGCTCATGCCCACGCAGTCGGGGTAGTAGGCAGAGAGCAGGGGTGCCGCCACGCTGTCTTTCAGCAGAGGAGGGAGGATGAGCATGGAGTACCACCAGTGGTTGGAAACTTCCGACACCCTCTGAAACGGGGCAGACAAGACAGAGAGGCGCAATGGCAGACAAGAACCGTACGTGCAGACCCAGCCAAGGACAGAGGACGCTGTGCGTCATTCACCCACGGCCCTCTCACACTCAACCACCCTACACCAGAGTTCCGCACACTCCGATTTAGAAACAAAAAGAGCCGAGGGTCGGGGCGCCTGGGTGGCTTAGTCACCTGGGCATCCGACTTCGGCTCAGGTCATGACCTCACAGCTTGTGAGTTCGAGCCCCACATCAGCTGGCTGCTGTCGGCATAGAGCCTGCTTTGGATCCTCAGTCCCCTCTCTCTTTCTGCCCCTCCCCGGCTCACACTCTCTCTCAAAAACAAACATTAAAAAAAAAAGAAAAAATAGCCAAGGGTCCGCGGAGAGAGCGTTTCCTAACAGAATTCTTTCAGAAGCACAGCAACAGCCTCCTCCTGTGCCCCTCAAACACCAACACCCCCAACCGCCAACACCAAATAAAGCTGCGTCCAGTACGTTATTATCTGTGCAGCATAATTACACGTAACGTAAGAGTCAGTACAGTCCACTACGCTGCAAGCTCAGGTTTCAGTCTGACACAAGAAACTTCTCTCTGGTCAGTAATCATTCATGATCTACCCCCCGCCCCCTTTTACTTAGGATCGGAAGATAATGGAAATTACGAAACTAGGCAGAAAAAAACAGCTCTCCTGAGAAGCAGCCAAGCATTACTCCTTTTTGCTAGAAGGTACTGAAAACTTTCAGAGGGAGGAGTACACTACAACTATCAAAATAAGATGCTAAATGTAGAAATGAAAAAAGCAGCTATTTTTGGCCTTAAAATATGTGATCGCATTCCAGAGCTGATTTAACATATGGAGTCATCGGATCGAAGCATCTGCAGGATGACTATTGCACTAAAAATCACATTTACTTGGCTTCTAAAGCGACACTGCCTCCAATCCTGTGTCAGACGGCCTTTTCTAAACATGATCTTGAATGTATGTTCCAAGAATTCTAAGAATCTGACACAGGAGAACCTTGAGCTCAGGGACCCTCTGCTGTCAGCTCTCCAGGCTCTGAGCAGATGCTACCTGCCATCAAGTGGGGGTTTGTGAACTCGAGGTCCAGAAGGCGAACGCGGTCCGCGGATGCCTTTTGCTCGCCCCTCACCTTTCACAGGGTCCAAGCGTGGGACAAGCATTTTTCAGTTTACTAAGGGCCCCAACACCCCCTATAAATTATTCCCAGCTGCTTCACACATTGGCTGTACCAGCTCAGCCCCTGCAGGCATTTCAATTTGCAATCTGTTCTCAAGGCTACCCTTGCGGCCTGCCTGTGCTGCACTGAAAAAGCACAGAAACTTCAGTTCCTTCCCTGACACACCAGGGCGGCCTCTGGGGACTCCTTCCCAGCGTAACCCCAAGGAGAAAGGACACGGAGCGTTCAGACCCTGACAGTCCATCCACACGGACCGCGCAGAGGTCAGAATGGAAGTGCCCCAGCAAACATGAACCCAAGCTCTTCCCGATCTCTTCTGCTTCCTGGGTCTTGCAGCTGTTGGTGAACTGAGGACCCAAGAGGGGCCCTGCCACCCTGATACCTGCTCCCAATCCTTCTTCCCCCTGAAGCTGACGTGAAGGTGCTCCAACCAGCCTCTGCCCTGGGATGTGAGCCGCTCCAACAGCAACTGATGCACCAGCACCCCATCCTGCCGTTCCGAGAGCATCCACTCGGCACAGTGGCCACTCCTGGACATGCGGCAAGAATTCAGCTGATGCACCATCACCATTCGGCTGATGTACCCTTGACGACTGGGTACCATCAAGTACCCAGCTCTCACTTTCACTACACATGCCATAGAAGAAATCGTACTTGACATAGTGAATCGATTAGCACAGTTAATGAAGTAGCCACTACACTGGGTTAAATGGTGCTCCCCCAAAGTCTGTGTCCACCCAGAACCTCAGGATGTGACCTTATTTGGAAACAGGGTCTTGACAAGCGTAATCAGTCACACTAGAGGAGAGTGAGCCCTAAACTCACTGCAACTAACGGCCACATAAGAGGAGGAGAAGAGGGGCGCCTGGGTTGCTCAGTTAAGCTTCCGACTCTTAATTTTGGCTCAGGTCTTGATCTCACTGTTCGTGAGTTAGAGCCCCGCACTGGGCTCTGTGCTGACGGTGCAGAGCCTGCTTGGGATTCTCTCTCTCACCTCCTCTCTCTGCCTGTCCTGTTCTCTCTCTCTCTCTCAAAATAAATAAATAAATAAATAAACTTAAAAAAAAAAAGTTTAAAAAAAAAGGGGGGAGGAAAAGAGACACAGGGATGGGGAGACACACAGGAAGAGGGTCACAAGGCAGAGAATGCAGTGATACTTGGACAAGCCAAGGAACGCCCAGGGTGGCTTGTAACATTGGAAGCTGGAAGACGCAGGATGAATGCTCCCCTGGAGCCTTCAGGGGGACAGCGGCCTTCATCTCAGACTCACAGCCTCTGAAACTAGGAGACAAGAGGCTTCTGTGGCCATCAGCCACTCAGGTTATGATCATTTGTTACAGCAGCTCTCAGAAGCTTATACAGCACTCACAGTTCACAGCCTGCTTTCAAAGTGACCCTAAAAGCCACAGGAATAGAACCGGGGTCAAGCAGCTGCTCCTGACTCTCTCTTAGCCAAACACAAGTAACTGGCAGGTCAAATCTGGGAACTCTTCCCAACTTTTATTTTTAAATTTATTTTTATTTATTTTGAGAAAGAAACAGAGAGCAAGCAGGGGAGGGGGAGGAAGAGAGGGGAGGAAGAGACAGGGAGAGGGAAAGGGGGAGGGAGCGAGGGAGAGGGAAAGGGGGAGGGAGC
The DNA here is from genome assembly GCF_018350195.1 of Panthera tigris. Lineage (NCBI taxonomy): Eukaryota > Metazoa > Chordata > Mammalia > Carnivora > Felidae > Panthera > Panthera tigris. Next base: position 11,176,899 of record NC_056664.1, read on the forward strand.
GAGGGAGAGAGGCAGGGAGGGAGAATCCCAAGCAGGCTCCACACTCAGCACAGAGCCTAACGTGGGGTGCAAACTCACAAACCCTGAGATCATGACCTGAGCTGAAGAGGCAGATGTTTAACTGAGCCACCCAGGTGGCCCAATCTCTTCCAAACTTTTTAAAGTTCTTACATCCCAAGAATATGGCCTCTGTCCTAAAGTTTCAGATTGTTCTGCATGCAAAAGGGTCTGATGTCAGGAGACAGATCCATAAGGTACTGCAACTATATTTGCAGTCATTTTTTCCTTTCTATCTATAATCTCATCCTGTCTACCTTGAATCCAGAAAATATTTGGGCCACTGCTTTCCTATGGAAATGCTTGAGGGTAAAATTAATTATTAAAAATAGGCGTGTGCTTCACACACCCCTTTATATAACAGAATGGATTTCAAGTAGATTTAAGAGGTGTCAATCCTCCCTTGGTCTAAAAATCAGTCACAGTTCCTGACTTTCAGACATGTAGAAAAACTGCAAAGTAACACCCCTGTATTCCTGAGATGCAGAATAACTCAGGATCTCAGAATTTTAGAAACTCAGAAATGTAAAAAGTCATTTTCTGAAACAGCCATAGGACCGGGCTGTATGGGCCACGGAGACTGCCAGCTCGGGTAGCAAGGATCCATAATTGAAACATGAGGAGGCTTCGCCTGCAGGAAATGCTGCTTCCCTCCCCTATGTGGGCAGGGACAGGACAGAGCAGTTACACAGAGGTCAGAACACACAAGAATACTCTCGTGGCTGAATGTGGGCCAAGACCATCAAATTACGGGCCTCTTGTTCTTTCCCTGGAAGGATTCACATGGAGATAAGGTCACAAAGTCACCCACAAGAAACCAGTATAACAAGGCTGATGCTTGTACTAAGGCAAGCCATCAGCTCCTTCCCTTTTAACTCAGAGCAACAGAATTACTTCTCTTTCTTTAAGGTGGTGGGGGGGGGCACCCATGTTACCACTACTGCTGACATGTCCATCATACAGGTGTCACGTCAGATCAAAAGCCTTTGATCGGCACCCAAAGAGAAATTCATAAAACCGTTATTGTCACTGACTTATTCAGTACTTATCATCGAAGGCACACTGAACTGTAGTCTAGGACGTGCACAGATACTCACTAGATCCTCTGGAAGGCAACAATGATCTGAGGTCTCAGGCTGCAAAAGAGAAAACCAAGTGTTAACTAGATTTGCTTACAAAATACAGGTGTGTGAATGTGCCCTCCGTAAGACACCCCTTTTCACCTACTCCATTAGCACAAGCAAAAAGTGTGATAAAACACCGCAGGAGTGAGAGTGCGGGAGACCCAGCCACTCCCATAAAGATGCCCCAGGTGGAAAGGTAAAGGAAGAGAATGATCTAGAGAGCGATTTGACAAAATAGGCAACACTTAAATGCGTGATAACTGGGCACCCTCTCTCACAGCTTAAGACATACAAGCTGTATGCCCAGCGATTCAAACCCCGCCAGATTTTCGAGAGGCACCTTCACACATGTGCACCAACAGACGTAGCAGAAATGTTCAAAGGAGCACTGTCCGTAATAGAAAAAAACTAAACACAACGCAGAAGTCCATCAAGAGTAGAATAAATAAAGTGTGTTACGTTCAAAGAGCAGACCACTACACGGCGATCAGAAGGAACGAGCCACAAAGCACACGCTACAACATGGACGCGCTCCCACACATAACAGGAACCAAGAAGCCAGGCCCAGAAGAGGACATACCGTAGGAGTCCATCTACATAAGGTTCAGAAGCCAGCAAAACAGGTCCAGTGTTGTAAGCCAGGACTGTGAGTTGGGATGGAGGGTATGAGCGAAAGGGGGTGCAGGGGGGCTTCTGAGGGGTTGAGAAGTGTTGGATTTCTTCACTGGGAGCTGGCTAAAGGGGGACTCTGAGAAAGTTCAGTGAGCTATGCATTTGGATTTGGGCATTGCCTGTTTGCAAGGTATACTTCAATAAGAAAGTTACCCAAATAAACTGAAGATTGGCATCCCATATGGCCCGGCAAATCTGGCCCCTGGAATATAGTCCAGAGAAACTCTTGCACATGTGCAAGAATGCTCGCTGTATCTAACAGACCCAAAACGAGAAACAATCCTCACATCCACAAACAGGAGAACAGATCCACTGTGGTAGGTAGATTTATGCAAGGCAAGACCGCACAGCAGGGAAAATTAATGAACCAGAGCTTAAGCATCAACATGGATGCATGTGAAAAAGCAAGTTGCAGAGGAATACAAACCATACGACATAATTTATAACCAGTACAGAAACACAGAACACTTTACACGTTGTTTTAGTTTCATAAATACGAATTAACTCTGCAACAAAAAGCAGAGGAATAGTAAATGCAGAATTCAGAATACTGCAGAATACTTGCAGGGGAAGAAGAGAAAGGTAACTACCGAGGGGCACCCAGGGAGTTACAGGGGCCTTGGTAGGGCTCTGTTTCTAAAACTGGATGCTGGGTACCTGAGTGCTTGCTTTGCTTTTTTGTTCCTTACATAACATTATAAATCCTCTTTCATATCTATGCATTAGCTCACAATAAAATGACCGTATATACTTTGACACAGAAATTTCATTTCTAGGGACACTTGGCTCAGTTGGTTAAGCTTCCGACTTCGGCTCAGGTCATGATCTCCCAGTTCTCGAGTTCAAGCCCCAAGTTGGGCTCTGTGCTGACAGCTCAGAGTCTGGAACCTGCTTCAGATTCTGTGTCTCCCTCTCTCTCTGGCCGCTCCCCCCCCCCCCCAGACCCTCATGCTCTGTCTCTTTCAAAAATAAACATTAAAAAAAAAAAAAACCCACAAAACTTGGGGCGCTTGGGTGGCTCAGTCGGTTGAGCGTCCAACTTCAGCTCCAGTCATGATCTCGCAGTTTGTGGGTTCCAGCCCCACGTCGGACTCTGTGCTGCTGACAGCTCGGAGCCTGGAGCCTGCTGAGGATTCTGTGTCTCCCTCTCTCTCTCTGACCCTTCCTCACACTCTCTCTCTCTCTCTCAAATAAACATTAAAAAAAGAAAAAAAAAACTTCATTTCTGGGAAATGAGTCTACAAATATACTGAAAACAGCATAGATACAAAGCTATTCACTGTAGCATGTCAGTAACAGTAAACATTTAAAAGTCACCCACATACCCTTTAATCAAACTAAATTCATCAGGATTCATGCATTCAGTGGACTGTATTATGCCGTCTTTAAGAAAAAAGAGATCTTTATCCACTGATACAGAAGCATCTTTAAGAGATATAAACCGACAAAAGCAAGCTCCAAAACAGCATGTGGTGCTGGCTACCATTCTGTTTAATGTTGTTTTACAAATAAACCCTTCCAGACTTTGTCCTTGACAGAATACTGAGCTGAAGACCAAAGTGACTTTGGGTCAATAAACACCATTTAAATAAATATTTCAAAAGATCAGGCTATGGATGGCAATCAATTGAGACTACAGCAATGGGTCTCAAAGGAAGATCTCTGGAGAGAAAAAGGAGATTGGGAAAATGCGATACCATAGTTAGAAGCTGGAATTTAAGAAGACCATAAAACCTTGAACTTTAAGACGCTGGAAAGCAGGAGGAGAGAAAGACAATTACATTTTCAAAAACGTAAGGAATCTGACACCTCTGAGCTCCACTGAGAAAAAGGACTTGGTGTTAAAATATTTCCAACCATGTGATGAATCAAAATAAAGATGTGAGGAGAGAAGGAACCGTGCTAAAAGAAATCATGGAGAGCAGTAAAGCCACAGAAACACAGGACCAAGAGTAAACAGCGGAGGAATTATGGTTACAGAAAATAAATAACACAACAGCTACTCCAACAAGGCAAACTAGAAAATAAAACCAAACAAGAAAACACTAACAAGAATTAGGAGCAAGGAAAAGGTGAGGTGGACTGAAGTGTGATGTAACTTGCTTTTCTCCCCTTTCATGGCCAGGTGTCAACTTGTAACATCTAAGATTAAAATATGCCATTTTATGACATTTATGATTAAAATGGCGAGCCTGGGTGGCTCAGTTGGTTAAGAAGAGGGGTGTCTGGGTGGCTCAGTTGGTTAAGTGTCTGACTTTGGCTCAGGCCATGAGCTCACAGTTTGTGAGTTCAAGCCCCACACTGGGTTCTGTGCTGACAGCTCAGAGCCTGGAGCCTGCTTAGGATTCTGTGTGTGTGTGTGTGTGTGTGTGTGTGTGTGTCTCTCTCTCTCTGCCCCTCCCCCACTCGTGCTCGTGGGCGCTCTCTCTCTCTCTTTCTCAAAAATAAACAAACAACAGCGATTCCAACCTCCTAACATTCTCATTGTATGTTATCTTAACCGTTTAGGGGGTTTCTAGAAACTACTATCCCTTGTGATGAAGAAATAATCATCCCATGTTCAGCAACTTCTTTCACTTTGGCTTGTTCTTTTTTTTAAGTTTTGTTGAATTAAACACAATCACTTAGGGGTGCCTGGCTGGCTCAGTCAGTGAAACGTCCAACACTTGATCTTGGGGTGTTGAGTCTGAGCCACACACTGGGTGTAGAGATTACCTAAAAATACAATTTTTTTCAAAATCTAAAAAAATAAAGACTAAAGAATAAAGAAATGCAATCATTTAACATAAAACCAGCAAGAGTACTTTTCCTCAGTATGAAGGTATCTGTCAACCAGGCCTTCTCTTTGCACAGATGTGGGAACACTCTTGAATAAACCTCATCTAACAATGGTTATTTCATGATGGTGACTCAATGAATTTGTTTTTTGCTATCATCTTTGTTCTTTTCTATACTGCTTCAATTTTTCAATGACAAACATACTATTTTTCTAAAAACAAGCTCATTCTAAAGAAAACCTTAGACTTTTCAAAGTGGCTTAAATTTAAGAAAGTGAAAATGACATAGACCACCCGAAGAAAAATCAAGTTCAATGAGAAAAGGGACACAAATGACCTGAACCATCAGTAGAAACAAAGTCAAAATTGTATTTTCCATCATTACATGTAAAAGATAAGAGGGGTCATGGGTAACTCCAAACCACAGTTAAACCACAGCCAAACCACAGCCAGTTGAAGGACAGGATGAAGTGATTTTCACATAAACTTTGTGTGTAAAACACACCTAGCATTTAGTAAGTAACATTATTATGCAAGTTATCCAAAATATATTTTTTTTAAAGATTTTTATTTATTTATTTAAATACGAAATTTATTGTCAAATTGGTTTCCATACAACAAAATATTTTTTTTAATCGTTTAGAACAACTATTTAGAAACTTCACAAAAATAGGCTGGGTGAAAATGGTCCAAAGGCTAGCGTCTATTAAAATAGCTGGGGCGTGCCTGGGTGGCTCAATCAGTTAAGCATCTGACTCTGATCTCAGCTCAGGCCTTGTTCTCAGGGTTGAGAGTTCGAGCCCCACATTGGGCTCTGCACTGGGCACGAAGCCTAAAAAAATAGTCTATTTTTGACTGATCTCTGGCTTGAGCTCTCCTTTAAATATTATAATGAAACGTGACTGAGGCGACTTTTCACTTGAGAAGTCATCTGGGGCACAGGTGCTAGTTCAGTGCAGCCATGTTACTGTTTTGCTGGCTGGACAGGCTCCCCTTTGCCATACAAGCTCCTCATGCCTTCACTACTCAAACCCCAATTCCCGTCCGTGTCCCCACTCAGCCTAAAAAATGAACATCAGCCCCCTCCCATATTTTTCTCTCCTATCCCACTAAGAGACTTTCTAGTCTGAAGGTTCAGCTTGCACACCAATTTAGGGCTAAATCGAAAGGTTTCAGAACAAGACTGGCTACTTCCCGGGACCCTGATCCCAGGCTTACATGTGTACTTCCCACCCTTCACTCCCACATACCAACATCAATAAAACAGGGATACCACCACAGATCCCACTGACATTAAAAGGGGAATGAGGGAACAGTACAAACAACTCTAACAAATTTGACAATGTAGATGAAATAAACAAATTTCTTCAAAACCACAACCACCTAGGGGCATCTGGCAGGCTCAGGCAGTGGAGCGTGCGACTCTTGATCTCAGGGTTGTGAGACTGAGCCCTACATCGGGTATAGAGATTACTTAAAAATAAAAATAAATAAATACAACCGTGTAAAACACGTAGAATAAACCATGCATCTGTTAAAAACATTGAATTTGTAATTTCAAAACTTCTCACAAAGAAAACTGGCCTAATGTCCTCACAACCGATCACAATAAACAGTAAGAAAGAAATTATATCAATCTTACACAAACTCTTTAGAGGAGGAGGATATACTTCTCAATTGTCTTATGGAGCCAGCATAACTTGGATACCAGAACTAACTTGGCAAGGATATTATAAGAAAATGACAGATAGTATTCATCATGAACACAGGTGCAGAATTCCAAAACAAGGCATCAGCAAACCGAATCCAACAATACATTAAAAGGATAACATATTAAGCACAAGTGGGATTTTTTCCCCCAGGAACGCAAGGCTGTTTCAACATGCCAGAATCTGGGTGATTCACTACATTAACAGATTAAAGGTGAAAAACCAATATGATCATCATAAAAAATGCAGAGAAAGTTTTTCACAAAATCCAACATCTGTGGGGCTCCTGGGCGGCTCAGTCGGCTAAGTGTCTGACTTTAGCTCCGGGCATGATCTCCCAGTTCTTGGGTTCAAGCCCCACATCGGGCTCCGTGCTGACAGCTCAGAGCCTGGAGCCCATTTTGGATTCTGTGTCTCTCTCTCTCTCTCTCTGCCCCTTCCGCGCTCGTGCTTCTCTCTCTCTCAAAAATTAATAAACATTAAAAAGAATTAAAAACAAATCCAACATCTGTTCATAATAAAAAGTTCTCAGAAACCTAGGAATAGAAAGGAACCTTCTCGGTCTGATAAAAGACGTCCAAGAAAAACTACACCCAACGCTATACATAATGAAAAAAATACCGAACACATTCCTTCTCAGGTCAGTAACAAGACAAAGATGTCTGTTTTCCAACTTCTACTCAACCCTGTACTGGTGGTCCTGACCAATGTAATAAGACAAGAAGAAAGAGAAAACAACCGAGATTTTATTTATTTATATATATGTATATATATATATATATATATATATATATATATATATATATATATATATATATATATATATATACGTTTGTTTTTTTGAGAGAGAGAGAGAGCATGCGTGCATAAGCAGGGAAGGGGTGGAGGGAGGGAGGATCTCAAGCAGGCTCCACACCCTGCGTGGAGTGTGAGGAGGGGCTCGATCTCATGATGGTGAGATCATGACCTGAGCCAAAATCAAGAGTCAGACACGTAATTGACTGAGCCCCCCAGGTGTCCCAAAACATTGTATTTTTAGTTTTTTTTTAATTTATTTATTTTGAGAGAGAGACAGAGCAAGTGAGAGAGGAGCAGAGAGAGAGGGAGAGACAGGATCCCAAGCAGGCTCCACACCGCCAGCAATGCAGAGACCAACGAGTGGCTCCAGCCCATGTGTGAGATCATGACCTGAGCCAAAACCAAGAGTTGGACGCTTAATCGACTGAGCCACCCAGGTGCCCCAAACACTGAGTTTTCAATTTTTTTTTTTAACGTTTATTTATTTTTGAGACAGAGAGAGACAGAGCGTGAACGGGATGGGTCAGAGAGAGAGGGAGACACAGAATCTGAAACGGGCTCCAGGCTCTGAGCGGTCAGCACAGAGCCCGACGCGGGGCTCGAACCCATGAACTGCAAGATCGTGACCTGAGCTGAAGTCGGACGCTTAGCCGACTGAGCCGCCCAGGCACCCCAAACGTTGAGTTTTTAAAAAACAGTAAAACGGGCTCCTGGGTGGCTCAGTTGGTTGGGCGTCCAACTTCCGCTCAGGTCATGTTCTCACAGTTGGTGGGTTCGAGCCCCACGTCAGGCTCTGTGCTGAGACAGCTCAGAGCCTGAAGCCTGCTTCAAATTCTGTGTCTCCTCCTCTCTCTGCCCCTCCCACGCTCATGCTCTGTCTCGTTCTCTCAATAATAAACATTAAAAAAAAGAGTAAAACAGTCTTTATTCACAGTTGATGTGATTGTAGAAAACCCAAAGGAACCTATAAACGATCTTTGAAATTTAATAAGTGAATTCAAGAAAGTCTCTAGGTATAAAATCAACATATGAAGTAAATAGCATTTCTATATAATTTTAACAACCTGACAATGAAATTAAAAATAAATCCTACATATAATTAGAAAAAGCAGAATATCTAGAAATAAATTTAACAAAAGACACCCTCAGTGGAAATGAGAAAAACACTTTTTTTTTTCTCAACAATTTTTTGTTTCTCAACAAATTTCTCAACAATTTCTTGAGAGAAATTAAAGACCCTGAAGAGATGGAGAGATATACCATGCTCATGGGTCAGAACAGAGATCAGGAAACATTTTCTGTAAAGGGCCAGATAGTAAATATTTTAAATTCTGTGTATCGTATTTTCTACATCACAACCCCTCTGCCATTGTAGCATGAAAGCAACCATAGCCAATAATGAATGAGCGCGGCTGTGTCCAATAAAACTTTATTTTCAGAGGGGAAGGCGGAGGTGGAGTAGAAGGACCCTAGGCTTGCCTTGTCCCACGAATAAAACTAGGTGAACTATCAAATCACCCTAACTACCTGAGAAATTGATCTGAAGACTGGCAGAAGAAACTCCACAACTAAAGATGAAGAAAAGGCCACACGCATTAAAGAAGGTATGAGTGCTGAGATGAAGCTTGGGAAAGAAATGGATCGTGGCCACTGTGGTAGGGAGGGAGCAACTATAGTGGGAAAGGAAAAGGACAGACTGGCACACGGGAGTGCACGGGGAAAACATATCCCCACAGTAAATGGCTTGGAAAGTAAGAAGGGACAAATTCTGTGAGTTCTTGCAACCAACAAGAGTTAAAGCCTAGAGTTCGAAAGGTCAGTGGGCTTGGCAGGGATAGAGCCCAGAGGGCATCGGGGCTACTCTTGGAGAGAAGGCAGGGAAAACAGCCCTCAGACATACAGCATGAAAACTGCAATCTGAAGAGCACCCAGGGCACAAAGTGGGGAGGTTCGCTGCTCATCTCAGAGCACGTCCCAGAGAGACAGCCATCACAGAGAGACCCCTCTGGGAACAAAGGAACTGTCAGGCATCACTTCTCTCCCACCCCTCAGCATAAACACAGAGCCACCTGCAGGAACCAACCCAGCGCCAACACCTGCTACCTAACTTGCTTACGCCAAGCCTCCCCCACCCATGTTCATGCTTGCCCTCCGCAGTCACGCTTGCCTCGATCCCAGCATGGCAGGCCCTGTCTCCCAGAAGACGGGTGCAAACCTTTATCCATATCACGTCTCCCCACCTGGGAGTTTTGCAAAGCCTCAGTTTCAGTGGCAGTGGTGACAGGTCCCATTTCACAAGCAAACTAGAGCACACACAGGCCATGAACCAAACACGGCCCACAAAAGGCAAAGAGAGCCTCTGCAGATGATGAGCCTAAAGGATACAGTGGCCAGGACACAACAGCAGAGCACTCACAACACACATTGGAGATATTCCCAGAAGTTCCAGGCCCTGGGGTACAGGAGGAGCTACATGGCAGGGCACTACAGGACCTCCTCTTCATAAGACCATTACCCTCAAGAACAGATGTAGCTGGCTTTCCTAATACACAGAAACAGGAATACAGACTTACATAAGATGAGAAGACAGAGGAATTTGCCCCAAATGGAAGAACAGGACAATGCCACAGTCAGAGATCTAAGCAAAACAGATACAAGCAACATGTCTGATGGAGAATTTAAAGCAATGATCATAAGGATACTCAAAGGACTTGAGAAAAGAGAACAACAGTGAGATCCTTAACACTAAGAAAAAGAAGAACATAGCAAAGATAAAGGGCTCAATAAAATGAGAAACACACTTGATGGAATGAACAGTACTGTGGAAGAGGCAGAGGAACGAATTAACAGAGTAATGGAAAGTAATCAAGCTGAACAAAAGAGACGAAAAGGAATTATGCAAAGCGAGAATAGATTTAAGGAACTCAGTGATTCCATCAAACATAGTAAAATTTTATTATAGGAGTCCCAGAAGAAGGAGTGAGACAAAAGGGGGAAGAGCATTTACTTGAAGAAATGATAGCTGAAAACTTCCCTTATCTAGGCAAGGAAGCAGATACTCCGATCCAGGAGACACAGAGAACCTCCAATAAAATCAACAAAAGCAGATCCACACTAAAACACACTGTAATTAACATAGCAAAACATAGTGATAAGGAAAAAATATTAAAAGTAGCAATACAAAAGAAGACTGTTACATACAAAAGAAATCCCAGAGGTGCCTTGGTGGCTTAGTCTGTTGAGCACCTGACTCTTGATTTCAGCTCAGGTTCATGATCCCAGGGTCATGGGATATAGCCAGGCGTCCAGCTCTGCACTAGGCATAGAGTCTGCTTGGGATTCTCTCTCTTCCTTCCTCTGCCCCCTCCCTAACTTGCGCTATCTAAAAATTTTTTTTAATTAAAAAAAAAAAAAAGAAAGAAAGAAAGAAAAAAAGAAACTCCATAAGGCTATCAGCAGAAACTTTCCAAGGCAGAAAGGAGTGGCATGTTATATTCAAAGTGCTGAATGGGAAACACCTGTAGCCAAGAATCCTCTATCCAGAAAGACTATCAAGAATGGAAGGAAAGATAGAAAGTTTCCCAGACAAAAACCAAAAGAGTACGTGACCACTAATCCAGTCCTGCAAATAATATTAAAGGGGACTCTTTAAGTGGAAAGGAGAGACCAAAAATGACTGTATGAGGGTAGAAAACAGAAATGCAGTTAAAATGAGTATTTCTATTTAAAAAAAAAAAAAAAAGCCAAGAAACACACAAAAGGATATAAAATAAACACACTATACCTAAAACATGGCGAAGATAGGAAAAAAGAATGGTTCAAACCTAAATGACCATCAGCTTAATACAGACTGCTATATGCAGAAGAGGCTATACACAAACCTGATAGTAACCACAAATCAAAAATCACTAACAAATACACAAAGGATAAAAAGAAATCCAAATAGAGAGCTAAAGAAAACCAGCAAACCATGAAAGAAAGACAAGAAAGGATCAGAGAAAATCTTCAGCAACAGTCACAAAACAAGTAATAAAATGACAATAAATATATGGCCATCAATAACAACATTGAATGTAAATGAACTAAACGCTCTAAGCAAAAGACATAGGTTGGGGCGCCTGGGTGGCTCCGTCAGCCAAGCAGTTGACTGGGGCTCAGATCATGATCTCCTAGTTCGAGAGATCAAGCCCCGCATCCGGCTCTATGCTGAAAGCATGGAGCCTGCTTGGGATTCTCTCTCCCTCTCTCTCTCTCTCTCTGCCCCTCTCACACATGCATGCACTCTCTCTCAAAATAAATAAATTAAAAAAAAAAAAAAAGACGAGTTTACAAAATGGATTAAAAAACGAGACCCATGTATATGCTGCCCACAAGATACTCATTTTAGACCTAAAAACACCTGCAGATTTAAAGTGAGGGGATGAAGAAACATCACGCAAATGGATGTCAAAAGAAAGCCAGAGTAGCAATACTTAGATGAAATAGACTTTAAAAGAAAAGAGACAAAGAAGGACACTTATAGCAAAGCAAATAATCCAACAAGAAAATCTAACAATTATAAATATTTATGCACTCAACATAGAAACACCCAAATACATAAAATATTTAACAAATAGAAAGGAACTGATCGATAATGCAAAAATAATAGGGGACTTTAACACCTGACTTACACCAAAGGACAGATTATCTAAACAGAAAATCAACAAGGAAACAATGGCTTTGAATGACAAACTGAACAGATGGGTTTGAGAGATATATTCAGAACATTCCATCCTAAAACAGAATACACATTCAGGGTGCTGGGGTGGCTCAGTCAGTTAAGTGTCTGACTTTGGCTCAGGTCATGATCTCATCATTGGTGGGAAGAAGCCCCACGTTGGGCTCTGTGCTGACAGCTTCAGATTCTCTGTCTTCCTCTCTCTGCCCCTCTCCCACTCACGCGCACACTTGCGCGCTTTCTCTCTCTAAAAGAAATAAACATTAAAAAAAAAAACTTTTTAAACAAAAGCCGAATACATGTTCAAGTACACATTGAGCTCTCCCCAGAAGAGATCACATATTGGGCCACAAAACAAGCCTCAACAAATTTAAAATGATCAAAGTCCTATACCATGCATCTTTTCGGACCAGAACACTATGAACCTTGAAGTCAACCACAAGAAAAAATCTGGAAAGAGCACAAATACATGAAGGTTAAATAACATGCTATTACACAATGAAAAAGTACATGGAAACAAATGAAAATGAACATACAATGGTTCAAAACCTTTGGGACACAACAAAAGCAGTTATAAAAGGGAAGTTTATAGCAATGCAGGCTTACTTCAAAAAGCAAGAAAAATCTCAACTAAACAACCTAACCTTGCACCTAAGAGAGCTAGAAAAGGAACAACAAATGAAGCCCAAAGACAGCAAAAGGAAGGAAAGAAAAAAAAAAAAAAGATCAGAGCAGAAATAAATGCTACAGAAACTAAAAAACACTATAACAGATCAACGAAACCAGGAGCTGGTTCTTTGAAAAAAACAAAAAACAATACAATTGATAAACCTCCAGCCAAACTCATCAAGAAAAAAAGAGAAAGGACTCGAAGAAAGAAATCATAAATGAGAGAGGGGAAACAACCAACATCTTAGAAATATAAACAATTGCAAAATATATTATGGAAAACTACATGCCAACAAATTGGACAACCTCAAAGAAATGGATAAATTCCTAGAAACATATAACCTACCAAAACAGATCCAGGAAGAAATACAAAATTTGAACAGACTGGTTGAATCAGTAATCAAGCAAAGAAATTTAATCAGTAATCAAAAAACTCCCAATAAATAAAAGTCTAGGACTAGATGGCTTCACAGAGGAATTCTACCAACATTTAAAGAAAAGTTAACACCTATTCTTCTCAAATTATTCCAAAAAATAGAAGAGGAAGGAAAACTTCCAAATTCATTCTATGAGGCCAGCTTTACCTGGATTCCAAAACCAGATGAAGACACTACAAAAAAAGACAACTACAGACCAGTATCTGTGATGAACAAAGATGCAAAAATCCTCAACAAAATGCTAGCAAACCAAATCCAACAATACATTTAAAAAATCATTCAGTGCACCTGGGTGGCTCAGTCAGTTAAGCATCCGAATTTGGCTCAGGTCATGATCTCACAGCTTGTGGGTTCAAGCCCTGCATTGGGCTCTGTGCTGACAGCTCAGAGCCTGGAGCCTACTTCAGATTCTGTGTCTCCGTTTCTCTCTGCCCCTCCCCCGCTCATGCTCGGTCTTTCTCTCTCTCAAAAATAAAACATTAAAAAAAAACCAAACCATTCACCATGATTAAGTGGGATCTATTCCTGGGTTGCAAGGGTGGTTCAGTATGTGTAAACTAATCAACACAATAAATCACACCAGTAAGAAAAAGGGTAAGAACTATATTATCATTTCAACAGATGCAGAAAAATCATCTGACAAAGTACAACATCAACTCATGATAAAAACCCATAACAAAGCTGGTTTAGAGGGAACACAACATAACAAAGGCCATGTATGAAAAACCCACAGCTAACATCATCCTCAATGGGAAAAAAACAGAGCTTTTCCCCTAACGTCAGAAACAAGACAAGGATGTCCACTCTCACCACTTTTGATCAACACAGTACTCAAAGTCCTAGCCTCAGCAATCAGACAACAAAAAGAAATGGCATCCAAATCAGTAAGGAAGAAGTAAAACTTTCACTACTGGCAGACGACATGATACTATACACAGGAAACTCAAAATACTCTACCAAAAAACTGCTATAACTGATAAATTCATTAGAATCATAGGATACAAAATCAATCTACAGAAACCTGTTACATTTCTATATATCAATAACGAAGCAGCAGAAAGAAAAATTAAGAAAACAATCCCATTTACAACTGCACCAAAAAACAATAAGATGCCTAGGAATAAACCTAAGAAGAAAAAGACCTGTACTCTGAAAATATAAACTACTGATGAAAGAAATTGAAGATGACATAAAGAAATGGAAAGACATCCCATGCCCATGGATTAGAAAACCAAATACTGGGGGCACCCTGGGAGGCTCAGTTGGTTGAATGTCCGACTTCAGCTCAGGTCATGATCTCACGGCTCAGGAGTTCGAGCCCTGCGTCAGGTTCTGTGCTGACAACTCAAAGCCTGGAACCTGCTTCGGATTCTGTGACTCCCTTTCTCTCTGCCCCTCCCCCACTCACGTTCTGTCTCTCAAAAATAAAAACAAATATTAAAAAGAAAAACAAAATTGTTAAAATGTCCATACCACCAAAAGCAATCTACAGATTTAATGCAATCTCTACCAAAATACCACCAGCATTTTTTACAGAGCTAGAACAAACAACCCTAAATTTGCATGGAACCACAAAAGACCCCAAACAGCCAAAGCGATCTTGAAAAAGTAAAGCAAAGGCTGGAAGCATCATACTTCCAGACTTCAAATTACACTACAAAGCTGTAGTGATCCAGGCAGTATGGTACTGGCACAAAAACAGACACATGGATCAACAGAACAGAATATAAAAGCCAGAAATGAACGCACAATTATATGGTCAATTAATCTTTGACAAAGCAGTTAAGAATATCCAATGGGAAAAAGACAATCTCTTCGACAAATGGTGCTTAAAAAAAAAGTGGACAGCTACATGCAAAAGAAAGAAACTAGACCACTTTCTTACATCATACACACACACACACACACACCTCGAAGTGCATTAAAAACCTAAATGTAACACCGCAAGCCATAAAAATCCTTGAAGAGAACACAGGCAGTAACTTCTTTGACACTGGCAAAAGCAACATTTTTCTAGATATGTCTCCAGAAGCAAGGGAAACAAAAGCAAAAATAAACTATTGGGACTACATCAAAATAAAAAGCTTCTGCACGATGAAGGAAACAATCAACAAAACTACAAAGCCACCTAATGAATGGGAGATCATATTTGCAAATAGCATATCTGATAAACAGCTAGATCCCAAACTATATAAATAACTGATACAACTCAACACCCAAAAAATGAATAATCCAATCAAAAATGGGGAAGACACGAATAGACGTTTTTCTAAAGACGACATACACATGGCCAACAGGCACATGACAAGATGCCCAACATCACTCATCCTCAGGGAAATGCAAATCAAAACTACAATGAGGCACTCCTGCCAGAATGGCTAAAATCGACAACACAAGAAACAAGTGTTGGCAATGATGTGGAGAAAAAGGACCCTCTTGTACTGTTGGTGGGAATGCAAACTGGTGCAACCACTGTGGAAAACAGTATGGAGGTTCCTCAAAAAGTTAAAAATAGAAGTGCCTTATCATCCAGTAATTGCACTACTGGGTATTCACCCCAAAAATACCATAACACTAATGCAAAGGGATACATGCACCCATATGTTTATTGCAGTATTATTTACAACAGCCAAAGAATGGAAGCAGCCCAGTGTCCATCAATAGATGAATGGATAAAGAAGCAGTGGTATATACATGTATATATACACATACACATACACACACACACACACACACACACACACATACACACACACAATGGATTAGTACTCAGCCATAAAAAATGAACTCTTGCCATGTGCACAACACAGAGCTTTAGCATATAATGCTAAGCAAAATAAGTCAGAGAAAGACAGATACCATATGATGCCACACATATGTGAAATTTAAGAAAACAATCAAGGAAAAAAAGACACAAACCAAGAAACAGACTCTTAAATGTAAAGAACAAATAGATGATCACCAAAGAGGAGGTAAGTGGGGGGATGGGGATTAAGAGTACATTTATCATGATGAACACTGAGTACTGTATAGAATTACTGAATCACTATATTATATACCTGAACCTAACATACAAAATAAATAAAACACTAACAAAAATGACACTTTTAAACACTAATTGCCACTTGTCAAAAAACAAAAACAAACAAAAAGACCCTGTACCAACTATATCAGATTCCTAATTGCCCAAACCTATCCATCCATCCCTTCTACCTTGCTAAAAGGATCCTGCTTTTGTTTGCTATTTCAACATGCTCAGTTTTAAAATACTTTCTTCTTTTATCTCTACTGTTGTTCAGAGTAGCTGCATGATCCTGTTCCAGCCAATGAAATGTAAAGAGAAATCTACTGTCGGAACTTTCTGGAAAGCCACTATTACACCAGTAAAAAAGGGTGAAGCTCAGCTGGCACACCCCTCTTGCTCTTTGCCTTTCTCATCTTCTCTGCTTAGAATCTGGATACAATGGCTGATGGTACCACAACCATCTCCTGATGGGACTAGAAACTAGAAGGGAGACCGAACCTGGACAGCCACACCAAGCCTGGACACACGGTTTCCGAACTGATTATAATGAGAAAAAAATAAAATCCTCAGTTAAGCCATTGTAGTTAGGGTTCTGTTATTCATGGACCAATACGATCATCAATACAATAAATGAAAAACTGGGGCGCCGGGGTGGCTCACTCAGTTAAGTGTCTGACTTTGGCTCAGGTCATGATCAGGTCATGGGATCGAGCCCTGTTTGGGATTCTCTCTCTCTGCCCCGCCCCCACTCACTCTTTCTCTCTCAAAATAAACTTTCAAAAAAGATGAGGAAAAAAATACAGTAAATGAAAAATACACACCATCACTACTTACAACTAAATTAACCCATCCATTAATTCAAAAGGAAAACCAACAGAGATCATACCTTAACAGTAGTAGAATTCAATTTCATACCACATCGGTAGGTCCTTGCTATCTGTGGAGTAAGATGGATTTCCTTGGTAAGTTGTCTCCATTTTCTACACTCAGGTTTTGTACATTGAACCTACATGGAAAGTAACATGTCAAGGTCAATGAGTTGGCTAATCTTATGCTAGCATTTCCATCCTCTACCACTCAGTCTGCCATCTTTTCCACCCGATCTGACCAACCTTTTTGCACTAAGTACTTTTTCGCCTCCTTGCATGACCAGCACCCATATAATCCGCTTTTACCGCATAAAGTAAATACTGATTCAATACCAGCTCAGGCACGAAGAAAGCACAAAGGAGATCTAAGTACTGTTGTAATAAAGGCTTTACAGCTTTAACCCAAAGAAATAATCAGAGCTAAATTTAGTCAAAAAGTATGGACATTAAACAGAACTGGATCCTGGAACAGCTTTAAAAAAAAAAAAAAAAAGACACTAGTGAAAAGAAAAAACAATGAAATCCAAATAAATTCTGTAATATAGTTATTGGTACTATACGAATGTTATTTTCTGAGCTCAATATCATGGCTGTTGGGTGATAACATCAGGAGAAACTGGATAAAGGACACATTGGAATTCTGTTACTATCCTTGCAACTTTTCCATACATTTAAAATTATTCCAAAGTAAAAGGTTTATTTTTTGAGTGTGCAGCTATCCATAAAGTCGAACACCTCCTTCACATACATACAAAAATTCAAAATGGATCAAATACCTAAATGAAGAGCTAAAGTGATAAAACTCTTAGAAGAAAACACAGAAGTCAATCTTAAGGACCTCAGATTTGGCAATGGATTCTTGGATATGACACCAGAAACACAAGCAACAAAAGAAAAAATGGATAAACTGAACTTCAAAATTAAAAACTTTTATGCATCAAAAGACACTATCAAGAAGTAAAAAGGCAACCTATAGGAGAAAATATTTGCAAGTCGTATATCATGAGGGCTTAGGATCCAAAATATATAAAGAACTCTTACAATTCAACAACAAAAGATAAACAACCCAATTAAAAATGGGAAAAAGATGCCTTTTTTTTTTTTTTTTGTCTGATTGCTGCATAAAGAAATAAAAAGCATGGGGGAGCCTAAGTGGCCCAGTCGGTTAAGCGTCTGCCTTCAGCTCGGGTCATGATCTTGCAATTCGAGAGGTCAAGTCCCGTGCTGGGTTCTGTGCTGGCAGCACAGAGCCTGGAGCCTGCTTTGGATCCTATGTCTCCATCTCTCTCTGCCCCTCCCCCGCTTGTGCTCGCTCTCGCTCTCTCTCACTCTTGCTCTCTCTCTCTCTCTCTCAAAAAAGTAAATAAGCATTTAAAAGAAGAAATAAAAGGCATCCAAATTGGTAAGGGAGAAGTAAAACTGTTACTACTGGCAGATGACATGATACCATATATAGAAAACTCTAAAAACTCCACCAAAAAACTATTAGAATAAACAAATTCAGTAAAGTTGCAAAATATAAGATTAACATACAGAAATCTGTTGCCTTTCTATATGCTAATTAACGAAGTAGCAGAAAGAGAAATTAAAAAAAAAAACAATCCCAATTTACAATTACACCAAAAATAAAAATACCTAGGAATAAAGTTAACCAAGGAAGTGAAAGATCTGTACTCTGAAAACGAAGATATTAATGGAAAAAACTGAAGATGACACAAATGGAAAGATATATCATGCTCACGGATTGAAAGAATATTGTCAAAATGTCCATTCTACCCAAAGCAATCTACAGATTTAGTGGAATCTCTACCAAAATACCAACAGCATTTTTCACAGAACTAGAATAATCCTAAAATTTGTATGAAGCCACAAAAGACCTTGAATCCAAAGCAATCTTGAGAAAGAAAAGAACTGGAGGTATCACAATCCCAGATTTCAAGATATACCACAAAGCTGTAGTAATCAAAACACTACGGTACTGGCACAAAAACAGACACACAGGTCAATGGAACAAGATAGAGAGCCCAGAAATAAACCCATGTTTATATGATCAATTAATCTACAATAGACAAGAATATACAATGGGGGAAACACAGTCTCTTCAATAAATGTGCTGAGAAAACTGGACAGCTACCTACAAAAGAATGAAACCAGACCACTTTCTCTCACCATACACAAAAATAAACTCAAAATGGGTTAGAGATCTAAATGTGAGACCTGAAACCATAAAACTACTAAAAGAAAACATAGGCAGTAATTTCATGGACATTGGCCTTAGTAACATTATTTATGGATAGGTCTCCTAAGGCAAGGGAAACAAAAGCAAAAATAAACTACTGGGAACACATCAAAATAAAAAGTTTGCACAGTGAAGAAACCATCAACAAAACCCAAAGGCAATCCAGTGAATAGGAGAAGATGTGCAAGTGATACATCCAATAAAGAGTTAATATCCAAACTATATATAAAGAACTTTTACGACTCAACACCAAGAAAACAAATAACCTGATTAAAAATGGGCAGAGATAGGGGTGCCTGGGTGGCTCGGTCGGTTAAGCGTCCGACTTCGGCTCAGGTCATGATCTCACAGTCTGTGAGTTCGAGCCCCACGTCGGGCTCTGTGCTGACAGCTCAGAGCCTGGAGCCTGTTTCAGATTCTGTGTCTCCCTCTCTCTCTGCCCCTCCCCTGTTCATGCTCTGTCTCCCTCTGTCTCAAAAATAAATAAACGTTAAAAAAAAAAATTTTTTTTTTTTTAAAAATGGGCAGAGAACCTGAACAGACATTTTTCCACAGATGACATACAGATGACCAACAGACCCATGAAATGATGCTCAACATCACTCATCATCAGGGAAATACAAATCCAAACCATAATGATATCACCTTAAGCCTATGAGGAAGACTAGTATTAAGTCAAGAAATAGGGGCACCTGGGTGGCTCAGTCAATTAAGCATCCGGCTCTTGATCTGGGCTCAGGTCATGATCTCATGGTTTGTGAGTTCGAGCCCCACATCAGGCTCTATGCTGACAGTGTGGAGCCTGCCTGGGATTCTCTCTCTGCCCCTTCCACTCCCACTCCCTCAAAAGAAATAAAAAAAAAAAAAAAAATCAAAAATAATGTAAATAGTAAGTGTTGGTGAGGATGTGGAGAAAAGGGAACACTCATGCACTGTTGGTAGGAACGTAAATTGGGGCAACCACTGTGGAAAATATATGAAGTTTCCTCAAAAAATAAAAAATCAAAATACCATATGATCCAATAATTCCACTACTAGGTATTTACCCAAAGAAAATGAAAACATTAATTTGAAAAGATACATGCACCCCTATGTTTACTGCAGCCTTGTTTACAATAACCAAATTATGACAGCAACCCAAGTGTCAATCAATAGATGAATGGAGAAAGAAGATGTGGTGTAGGGGGCGCCTGGGTGGCTGAGTTGGTTAAGCGTCTCTTGATTTTAGCTTAGGTCATGATCTCACGGTTCGTGAGATCAAGCCCCACATCAGGTTTTGCAGTGGCAGCGTGGAGCCTGCTTGGGATTTTCTCTCTCTCTCTCTCTCTCTCTCTGCCCCTCCCCCACTCTCACATGCTTGCACACTCTCAAAATAAAAAAGATGATGATGTGGGGATATATATATACAATAGAACACAGTCACAGAAAACAATGAGTCTCTGCTATTTGTAACAACATGGATGAACTCAGTGTTGTGCTAAGTGAAATAAGTCAGAGAAAGACAAATACCGTATGATCTTGCTTATACATGGAACCTAAAAAATAAATGAATCACAACAACAACAAAAAGAGATTCAAATACAGAGAACTTCTGGTCGCCAGAGGGAGGTGGATACAGGGATGGGCGAAATAGGTGAAGGCAACTAAGACCTACAAACTTCCAATTATTAGTTAAGTCACAGAAACGAAATGTACAGCATAGGGAATCAATAATATTTCAAAATGGACACAAGACTTACAGTTATTTCTCCAAAGATGATAAATAAATGACCAACAAGCACACACACAAAAAATGCATTAGTCGTTACAGAAATCAAAACCACAGCAAGACACCCTGCGAGGGGTATCTGTCACTCACACCCACTACGATACGTAGAACCAAATTAATGGGAAACGAGAGTTAGTGAGGATATGGTGAAATCTGAAGCCTCATGCACTACCGCTGGGAACGAAGACAGTACAGCAATCTGCTACGGAGAAGAGTCTACAAGTCCCTCAAAGAGTAAAACATAGAATTACCATATGACCCAGCAATTTTATTCCAAGGTATATATGTACCAAACAGAACTGAAAGCAGGTAATTCAAATATTCACACACAAATGTCCACAGCAGCAACTACTTGCAATAACAAAAAGGTGACAACAACCCAAATGTCATCAGATAAACGGATAAACAGAATCTGACCACCCCACACTATGGAACATCACCCATGAAAAGGAATGAAGTACAACATAGACAAACCTCAAAAACGTTATGCTCTGAGAAAGAAGCCAGTCACGAAAGGTCACGTGCTGCATGATTCCTTTACGTAAAACATCCTAAAGAGGTAATCCATAAAGATCAGGGGCTGTCAGGAGCTGCGGGAGCGGAAATGGAAGGGGACTGCTTGATGGGCACAGGTTTCTTCTGTGAACGATGAAGAGGCTTTGCAATTAGTATTTGGTTGCACAGCACTGTCAGTGTAATAGATGCCTCTACACTGTGCACTTTAAAATAGTTTTGGGACGCCTGCTTGGCTCAGTGGAACAGCATGCGACTCCCGGTTCCTGGGTTGTGAGTTCGAGCCGCATGTTGGGTATAGAGGTTACTTAAATAAAACTTAATGAAAGAATAGTTAAGTTTGTTATGTGAGCTTTGCATCAATAAAAAAACTTTTAGGGGCGCCTGGGTGGCTGAGTCAGTTGGGCGTCCAGCTCATCATCTCATGGCTCGTGGGTTGGAGCCCCACATCAGGCTCTGTGCTGACAGAGCCTGCTTGGGATTCTCTCTCTCTCCCTCTCTCTCAAAATAAATAAATAAACGTAAAAAATTAATTAATAAATCTGAGTACAAGAGAAACTCAGAGTTACCTATATTTTAAAATTTAGCCATTTATTAAATGATGGTGTATTTACCTAATAATATACACAATCATTAAAATATATCTTCAAGCATGGCTACATGGAAAAGTAATATAAAGTTAATAAACTAAATACTACAAAAAATTATACACAAAGTATGATTTTTAACCTAATTAGGATTTGTGTATAAAAGTATGCAACTGTGCTTCAACATACACATAAAAATATGAACAGAAAAAAAGATTTGAGAGATGTGTATCAACTGGTGGCAGTTTTAGTTTAGTTTCTTCTTTATAGTAAGTGAAATACCTAAGTTTTCTACAAAAACAAAAAATGTGATATGCTTTGGGGCGCCTGGGTGGCTCAGTCGCTTAAGTGGCCGACTTCAGCTCAGGTCATGATCTCACGGTTCGTGAGTTCGAGCCCCGCGTCGGGCTCTGTGCTGACAGCTCAGAGCCTGGAGCCTGTTTCGGATTCTGTGTCTCCCTCTCTCTCTGACCCTCCCCCATTCATGCTCTGTCTCTCTCTGTCTCAAAAATAAACAAACATTAAAAAAAAAAATTTAAAAAGAAAATGTGATATGCCTTAAGACACAGAAAGAAGAGTAAGTGTAATAATACAAAGATTTCCTAAAAAATCAGTATTTTCATCCATTCTTGCCTTTGGCTCCACAAACGTTTTCCAGCACAATAAAGCATTATATTTTTTTTACCCAGTACGGGAGCTGCTGGTCTGCCATGAAAGCTTTGGGGCTAGGTTCGGTTTTCCCGTTGCTAGTCCATATTTTTTTCCAGGTAGTATATTTGTCATATCCATCCTTATGGCTGAAAAAATAAATAAAAATAAATATATCAAGCTAGAAGTTCACCAGGTTTTCAAAAACAGGAAGCAGGTTAGGAAGTCTTACGTAAAGGATTTAACTAGCCCTGTCATTAAGAAGGGGGAAAGTTACCTTGGTGCCCTTCAAACAGGCTGTCGGGAAGGGTGAGGTCCTTCCAGTTTAGTATCGAACACTATTAAGAAGGGATGACTGTCCAGCACCTTGTAGTCGTCAGCATCCTCCCCAAAATCTCTGCACCCATGCCCGGTCACAGAATAGCAAAGCAGTGCCCACATTTTTCACAACTTGCAGAGTGAAAACAATGACTATCTCACAGCAGATACTTTCTGAGCCCTGAGTGTGCATGCACATAAGCACGCACACAGCAAACTACTGCATCGAAATTCTGGCACGGCTGTAGTTGGCATGGTTGGAACGGGGGAGTAACTCAGTAAGCCTGTGGGCTCCGTCTTAACTGCCTGACCCCTTCTGCCTCCCCCATCACCACCACTCCCACCACCGTGCCCTCCACCATGGAAACCTCCAACAATTAGTGAACAAACCTTCTGTAGTAATGGTCAAAGCATTCATTACAGAAATGTTCCCCACAGGAGAGGTGATACCATCGGGACGTGTAACCATTTTTGGCACATCTGAAAATAGCAAAGACGCACAGCTTTGGTGATGAGTAAGCATTTCTTCTCCCTTTTTAAACACGTGTATTAAGCACATTCTACAAGCCCATTTTGTGCGATCTCCACTTAGAATCCTAACAACCAAGAGTTGATGACAGGGGAAACTGAAAGGATGTTTCATCCATGATACACGGTGAGGGCATAGGGGCTCAGATTCACAGTTACCTAACCCAGACCCCAGAAGGAGCCGGGGCTCCGAAGTTTTACCAAGACTCCCCGGAGCAATGATAGAGTTTTATGACATGATACAAGGGGTGTCACTGTGCTTCCTGCAAGCTTCACGTGTATGAAGGAGACAAGTGCAGTCTCTGGCAATAACATATGGCCCCAATACCGAGTAGTGAACAAATCCGGCCAGCTGGAATCTGACCATCAAGCAAACGTATCTGGCAAACGTAACCTGTCAAACAGCCAATAATGTCGCCAAAGAATGAAATACAATGCTGCAGTGAACGCTAACACCAGCACCTCTGTGTGACTAGAAAATAAAAATGGGGATTTGTTTGCCAGGTTTTATGGAATCTGAAGCCTTATCTGAAGACTCTTCTCTGGAAGTAAAAGGTCATGCTTGGGTCATCCTAATAAAAATGGCAAGAGTGCTGGTGGCTTCATGGTTTCAGTGAGACCCGTATATGTCTGCTGGAAGAGGAGACAGGTTATCTGAGGAGGAGAGGAAGCACAGGGAAAGTAACCATGTGCTGGGCTCCCAGGGGAGCCCATGGTCTGCCCTCCAGGGTCCCCACCCCACCCTCAACCCCCAGGAGCAATACGGCCATGGTGCATGGGACCCGAGGACACTGGCCACTGCGTAGAGCTTCTACATCTAGGTCGAGCAGAGGAAGCGTACAGGGGGACTGTCTCTATTCTTAAAGGACTTATGCTACCTATCTCTATCTTTAGGAAAACCATCTTGGAAGATGATGTTCCCACCAAGAATGCTCTCCTGAGCAGGAATGGGAGGCTGACACACCCCATCCACACCGACCTTTCAGAAGCACTTGCAAAGCACACGGGACACGCTACTGTGCAGCCTGACTTTTCACATCTCCTGTATTTCTTCTCTGAACTGCCGTCTTCATCCTCGTCTGTTGTCTCTGTTGCTTTCTTCTTGGCCTGAAGAAGAACCAGCTGTGAGGTTACAATTTCCCCAGAAGGGCGAGGAGTGAAGGAGGTAGAAGGCTTTTACTACTGAAATAACTTCCACCTTATGAAAATCAACAACGTCCTGGCAGCAGGGGAAGGGCTGATAAGACAGCAACTTCCCTGAGACAGCAGAGTGCAAGTAATTCACGGACAGGCTAGAAATACACAAGGAGCACTTGAACGACAGGTCTCTGAGGAGAAAACTAAAACACACGCGAGCCGGAGCACCTGGGTGGCTCAGTGGGTTAAGCGGCCGACTCTTGATTTGGGCTCAGGTCGTGATCTCGAGGTTCATGAGATCGAGCCCCGTGTTGGGCAGAGCCTGCTTGGGATTCTCACTCTCCCTCTATCTGCCCCTCCCCTGCTCTCTTTTTTTCTTTCTCAAGATAAATAAATATTTTAAGAAAATAAGACAATAAATAAAACACGTGAGCCTTTCTCAAGAAAAGCTGTACTGGTCAAAATAAAAGCCACTCTCAGGCTTTCTTTAATTAGAGCAGTTATATACCCTCAGCACTGCCAATAAAAAAAAAATTGAATAATTGTATTATCTTTTTTAAGTTTTTGTATTTAAGTAATCTGTACACCTAACATAGGGCTCGAACTCACAACCCCGAGATCAAGAGTCACATGCTCTTCCAACTGAGCCAGCCCCCCAAAATTGAGTAATTTTAGAAAAAGAATTGCATCACTCAATATTTTTCTTTAAAGACAAAACAAGACCGTAGAAAAGAGATGGCTGCAAGGAACCCGCCAACGGCACCCAACCAGCTCCAAGCTGAAGTCCAAGTTCCTGTGAACGACACCACGCCAAGCATGATCTGGCCGCAGCTCATATCCTGGGAGCAACCACACAGCTGCGATTCTCTGAACAGCCCATGCTGATTCACACTCTACCCCTTTGTCTTTGCAGTTCCTCCGCCAGATGTACCGTTTTTCTACACGCTAGCCCTTTATCACACTGTGCTGTGATCGTTCCGAGGGGAATTTCTCCACTAGGCTTCAAGTTCCTTGAGTACTGAAAAGACATCTTTTCCTCTCTAATACTTCAGCCCAAATCGTCACAATCGCGTGTGCTCAAAACAGGTGCATCGTGGGGTGCCAGGATGGCTCAGTTGGCAGAGCGTGCAGCTGTGACTTTAAGCCCCACGCCGGGTGTGGAGAGTACTTACAACCAAACAGGTGCACTGAGTGAACAAATGAGCGGTACCTGCCTACCGGAGCTCCTCAAAGGCAGGCTATCTGGAGAATGATCAAAAGATGCCTTTTTCTTTGTCCTCCTCCGAGGGGTCGCCATTGTTTCAGAAAATCTTCCAAAAAAAAAAAAAAAAAAATTAAATGAGTAAATAGTAACGCTTTTGACCCTCCGGAGCAAATTTATTATCTAGTTTACTAGGTAAGAGCATACGCTCCGCAGTTAGACTGCCCTGGTGTGAAGCCACTGCTTTCAAACTACTTAATCTAAGACCTAGCCTCGGTGTTCCCGTATATAAAATGGGCACAGCAAGAGTGTACCCCACAGAAGTGGTGCGAGCAGTTAAGATAATCTATTAAAGCACCTGACCTGGCATATTGTAAGTACTGTACTCGATAAATGTTGTCCGTTACTAACATATACATTTCAAAGTATAAAAATAAGAAACACACCAATGACCAATAAACCAATTACACTACTGTTTGTAAAATTCAGTGAGTAAAACCACCTGAACTTTGTCTGTTCCATTCCTCTCTCCCTTACTATATATCTTCTTAGTAATTCCTGAATTTTGATCTTATACTTCACAAAGAAAACTCATTGGTTCCCTCTCAGTAAAATCTCAGGCACGCTGTCCAGTCATTACTGCATTTAGGAATCTGGGTTAAACAGTCACTGGTATCTTCTACTAGAAAAATTTATGAGCTCTCAAACTAGTCTAATAACAGCATGGTTAAACAAGCACTAAGAACAAAAGTCTCTAAGAAAAACAATGCATAGTCATCATGAAAGATTAAGAATTATCAAATTAGTATTTTTAATTAAATAATGAAAAATGCTTAAAGTACTCAATAACATATTCTACAATTAACACACAATTCCTTCCCTGATCCATCATATTAACACACACACACACACACACACACACAATAATAGTATGAAAAATAGGACATATCTATGGGTAAGAAATTTGAAAGTGGAAAAGTGTTATCATAAGATACAAATTCCTCAAACATAATCTTCATCTTGGATAAAAGCTTTGAGGGCCTTGTAATCCTACTGTTTTGTATCCGGGAATTATACTAACATTCATAAGAGCATTTTTCACAGATTACTAACATCATGTGTGACAACACCAACTCTCAAGAATCTTGACGTCAGTGTTACAGATGACTTTCCTCTGACTCGGTCTTCACTTTCTCAAAACCATTAGTTATGAACACATAATCTCTATACATATTCTGAAATGCATTACAGTTAAGCATCAAATAAGTTGCCTTTTGGTTCTACACCACTCGTTATACCACTGGATAACGCCCTAATAATGTTAGAAGAACTACTGTCTACCTGTAATTCTTATACCCAAAAGCTTTCTGGATCACGTTTATATTTTCAAAAGGCTGTCCACGCTAATAAATCTCTTTATGTAATACGTACATCCTATGTTATTCATAAAAAAAGCCACAGATAAAGCACTTGTAAATATGTACATAGAATATATAAACGTATGGAACATGTAAGGATTACAGCAAAAATATTGGGAGTCTAATGTCGGGTTTAGGAACATCAGTATCATCAGCCTAGTTCCATGCAGCATTTGGCTCTATCACCTAGAAATACCAGCATTCTCCAAAGTAAGTATAGTTTCTGGAAACTTCAACAAACATTTTAATCCAACTGTGTACTGGAAAATATGTATTTAGTTGCAATGAAAAATTATACAAGAAATGGTTAAGAGGAAATGAAAACACTGGCTATAAAAGCCATTGTTAAGTCTGTTGTCGAGAAAAAAACATAAGTGATGATTTTTTAGTGTTACTACATTTTCAACTTTAATCACAGAATTAACAGTGATACACCCTCGTCCTTTTCTGACATGGTCAGCTCTGTGTCTTCACTGTTACTGGATTCTTGAGGCTTAAGATGAAGGGAAAATTTTTTAAGTTGGAAAGGCTACAGCTTTTGTGCTTTAAATATAATGTTAGAAATAGTGATCGCAAGTGCTAACGAATTAGTACGCTGAAAGTGCTCTCACCTGGTTTTTCAAACTGATAAACACATCTAACTTTATCAATCTGTTTCATGTTTAATATAATTACATAAGCATATATTTCTAAATTTAAATTTATTGCTTTGGTTTTCTTTTAACATGACAAAAGGATGAAAAAAAGTGAGGGGCTTTTGCAGGGATAAATAAATGGATATATCTATCAGTGTCTAGATTTCTATTTTAAAAATTCCCAAGGTTTTTTTCTGAAGTAGTCTATTGAATATTTAAAAAAAAAAAAACCCACAGGATTCACAAAAATCTGAATCCAAAAGACTTTTGATTGAAATAAAAATTTACAGCGGCATCAGCACAATTTCTAAAAATAAGATAAACTACCAGAAACTTCTTCAGAGGCAACAGAAACAAGAACTGCCCTCAGGGTCATTTAAAACAAGGTAGGCCTAGCACCTTACTGCACCCACGCCAATCAAATTTTCCGAAATATGGATCCAGTCCAGTTGCCTGAATGCTTTAGGGACTACTTTCACCGCCTGAAAGACCATTTAATTACTGGTAGTCATTTTCTCGTGTACCTCCTGAAGATACCTTCTTCCCGCCCCCTTTCTTCCACTACAATAGAGTTTTGGTTTTTGTTTTTTTTTAAAGCCACCAAACAAAACGCAGAAGCCCTGGGTGTGCATACCTGTGGAGTGACGGAGCTCCCCAAATGGAGTGGTCTGGGGACTCCCGCACCCCACCCCGGGGAGGGCTGGGCCTCCAGCTGGCTAGATTCCATAGTACGGAACCCTAACTTTCTACAGCTGGGCCTGCCTCTCTTCCTTCCTCTTTCACCTGCCAGCTGCCAGGCTGTTGACTAACAGCTACCCCAACCCCGGCCGCCCCCACCGGGTCCCCGGGCCCGGAGCAGTTACCCCAGCAACCTGGCAATGCCGCTCGTGTCTGAACGCGTGGTGGCTGCGCCGGGAAGATTCCTACAACACCTGCAGGGCTGTGAGGGCGCCCCGCCGCCACACCTCGGCTGGGAAGGACGAGCCAGGGAGCTCCTACCCCCGGAGTGTGGGCTCGCCGCCGGCGGCAGACGCTCCCCAGGTGACAGGGCTCTGACAGTCCCCAGGAGAGACCCCCAACGTTCCCGGCGCCAGCTGCAGCCGCCTCGCTTTCCGAAAAGCTTTCTCGTCTCTTCTCCAAAGTCGGAGAAGCAACAGCCTCCGGGGCTCACCTTTGCGCCGGAAAGGTGCAAGGAGTCGGGGGGGAGAAGGCACCGCTGCACAGAAAGGAAGCGTTGTAGGGGGGGATTAGGTGAGACCCTCAACCCCGCGACGGATCCGGGAACCCGGTCGCTGCAACACTCCAGCCCGGGAATCCCCCCCCCCACCCCGTCCTCGGACCCCGCACGCCCTTTCCAATCCGGGGAGGGCGCCGGCAGCCCCCGGCGCACCCGTCCACCTCCCACCGGGGCGAGGGGCGCTGCACGAGGGGAGAAAGGCAGCTTGCACCCCAGCCAAAACGCTTTGTGCGGAGCTGTCACCCGAAATCCGCCGCCGCCCCCGCGCCCGCCCCCGGAGCCGCGTGCCCCACACCTGGGAGCGCAGGCGAGACGCCGCACGCCGGCCCGGGCTGCCGGCGCCTCTCCGGAGCCGCGCGCTGCGCGCACAGGACAGCACGATCCGCGCCGCGAGCCGCAGCCCCCGCTCGGCCGCCGCCGCCGCCGCCGCTTCCGCCCCTGTCACGGCGTGACCCGGAGTGGGAGGAGCCGGCGGGACCAGGGAGGAGTAGGGTCCCCGCCTTCGCCTTTGCCGCGGCGCTGGCCCCGCCCTGGCCATTTCCGCCGCTGCGCAAGCCGGGGCGCCTGGGGCGGGGGGCGGGGTCTGAACTCCGGGGAGGGGGCGGGCCCGGGGGCGGGACGCGCAGTCCCGGCCCTTCGGGCACAAGGCGGCGCGGGAGCCAGCTGCGGGGTCCCGGCTGCGAGCTGCGCGCGAGGTAGGCTCTGTTGCGCGCGGAGAGGGTGCGGGAGAAATGGCTAGCCTTGCTGGGTGCGAGCCTGTGGTCGGATTCCGGAATGGGGCATCCTGACGACCGTGGGCAGCCCAGCAATGTACGCCCTGAAACGGGATCAGGAAGCAGAGTGGGATCTGGGGAATAACGAGGTCGCGCCGTGAATGACCTTTCTGAGTCCAGGATTTAAAGTGCCCCTAAAGCATCGTCCTCTATTAGTAGTTTTTAAGAAAAGGGAAATACTCGTTTAATGGTCAGTGATGCTCTGGGGGCGAGGGCAGGGGTGAGGGTAGGGGTAGGGGGGTGGGAACTGGGGTGCCGTAAAGATTTTGTCTTGCTCCAAGGCTGTTATACCGTTGTATGCATGTTTTAAGAGCCATACTCTTAAAATTTTGCACCTTAGAGAAGTTATTCTTCAACTTAGCAACATTTAAAAATAAATCTAGGGGGCGCCCGTGTGGTTCAGGGGGGTTGAGTGGCCCACTTTTGATTAACGCTCAGGTCATGATCCCAGGGTTGTGAGATGAAACCTGGCATCCGGGTCAGGAGCCTGGAGCCTGCTTAAGATTCTCTCCGCCTCTGCCCCCTCTCCCCTGCTCATATGCGAGCTCTCTCTGTAAAAATAATAAAAATAAATCGAAAGTAGAAAGATTTTTTTTTGAAGAGGTGAGAGAGGAAACCAGACTTGAGAGTCCACCCACGGAGGACTTGGGGGCCAAACTAGCACATCTGTTTCTGTGTATGGGTAGGAGTAATTGTGAATTTTGCCTTTCCTGACTGTTATAATTTGCACTTTTCTTAAAAAAAATTTTTGAGGGGCGCCTGGGCGGCTCAGTTGGTTGAGCAGCCGACTTCGGCTCAGGTCATGATCTTGCGGTCCATGAGTTCGAGCCCCGCGTCAGGCTCTGTGCTGACCACTCGGAGCCTGGAGCCTGTTTCAGATTCTGGGTCTCCCTCTCTCTCTGACCCTCCCCCGTTCATGCTCTGACCCAAAATCAAGACTCTGGATGCTTAACTGACTGAGTCACCCAGGCAACCCTATAATTCACACTTTTATCTTATTATAAAAAGAAACGTTTTACTTCTCTAAAAAAGCATGTGGGCAAGTATCCACTGAGATGCTCATAGAACAGCTAAGAGGTGGTTAAGTTATATACATGATGTTAACTTTTGTTTCAAGTTTGTGTGAAAGGAATAAAAGTGTACAATTCCAGATTGCCCTGGTTTTATGATAAAATTCTGTTTCCTTTTTGTTTTAAATAGAGAACTGCTTTATGAGAGCTCAAGCTGAGGTTCCAGAGTTTCTTGCTGAAAATGTAGATGGCAACACTGCTCCTCTTTTTTGCTTTTCTGTACCCAATGTAATCAGATACTTCCCCCGACCTCTCAGAAAACTGAAAGTCACCTCCTGACATCAGCAGGACCTTGCAAAAGCATTTGTTAACAAATATTGGCTGAGAAGTGAATTTATGTTCCCAGTTGCAAGGGAGGTGCCTTCTCCGTAAATCCTAAGCACCCTAGAACCAAACTTTGCAGTAAAGGGAACTTTTCCAAAAACACCTGCTCTTATGTAATGTTTACTATTCTCATTGATAAATCATTAAATTAAACCCGCCAATAGTAGCATGTGAGTATACTCCAAACTAAAATAGTTTCACTAATGATTCAAATAATTATGTTAGAATGTTAGAATTATTGGTGTTACATTGTCCTTAGTATAACAACGTTCACATTGAAAGGACAGGCATTTTCCTCATATGTTCAGAGGGACTTGCAGCTATATTCAAGTGTCTTTTTTTTCCCCCAGTTCCATTGTGTGCCTTTTCCCGTGCAAAAAAGAAACTGCAAGAAAAATTATTTGAAAACACCAACTTATGGAATAGAGATGGGATATCAAACCCACATATCTAATTTTGCGCCTTCCTAAAACCCCACCAAAACAGCAATAGGGTAGGGAGGACAGGTGAGACAAAAACCATAAAACTGCAGATGGACAAGTGGTAAAGGATTTTGCAGACTGAGGAAAGCTAAATTCTTTTTTTTTTTTTTTTAAAGTAAGCTCCATGCCCAACATGGGGCTTGAACTCATGACCCTAAGATCAAGAGTCACATGTTCTACCAGCTGAGCCAGCCACGCACCCCTCAAGAAAGCTAAGCTATAAACCAGTGTTGGGGAAAGCCAATAAGCAACCCCATTCGAATTATAGAATCCCCCAAATGCTCAGGAATTAGCAGCACCAGGTTCCTCTGGGACGTGGGAGAGTGTGGTTGAAACTAGGAGCATTACTTGAAATTCTGGTTCAGAAAAGACTAAATCTCCAGATCCCTTTACCAACTCCCTGCAACAAGGTGTCTGTCTCTTGCCACACCAGCAGACTTGGGGAGTTTATTCCCTGCAGAAGGTAAGGAGTCTCTGCACTAGGGAGATACAAATACACAGTTGGGGATTTGAGTGCCATATTGAGAATGGAGATTAATTGAACACAAGCAAACTGAATGCTGGGGCCCTCTCACTTCTGTCCTTTTCTTATGTGAGTATAGAACCATGGCTTCCAAGAACTTGATCCTTATCACAGGGACTGACAGATCCATCTATGGAAAGTCTGCCCAGTCAAAAAAAGACAAAGATAGTGACATCTAGGTTTCCAAATGAAATCCACTCACATCATCCTTAAGGTGCAGCTTACAGTCAGTGAACCCACCCACATACTTAAACATCTAATCAGCTTTTTGGTACTGCTCTTAAATATGAGCAGATAAAAAGAATTGCTAGGCATTTAAGGAAAGTCACTAGTTGGAAAGACAGAAGACAAAAAAACAGAAAAAGTGACTCATAAGCAGCAGACTATGCAGATAAATAAGAGAAAATATTACATCTATTCTATATATGAAATAACAAAGTAATATAAAAAGAACATCAGAAACAAAAAATGAGCTATTGAAAATTAAAGACTTGATAGCAGGAAAGAAAAACCAAATAAAAAATTTTGTTTAAAAACTAAATAGAAAGGTAGAAGGATAAAAATTAAGGCAGTCTCTCAGAAAATAGAGCAAAAAGATGAACAGCTGGAAAATGGGAACAAAAATACTAGAAATTTACAATACTAGGTCAGGAGGCTCTACAGCCAAATAAAAGAGGTCTGAGAAAGAGAAAGAGAATCAAAAGAGGGACATAAATTATTATCTGAATAATTCAAGAATGTTTCCAGCATTGAGGGATATGACATTTCCAGATTGAAAAACTCAACCAAATTGTTGAAAGCAGATTCAAAAGAAGGCACAGAATTATGAAATCGGAAAAACTAGGGTCAAAGAAGAGCCTTGAGAGAGAGCAAAACATTGACCTTCTGGAAAATATCAGGATCAGAATGTCTTTGAACTTAAGCAATACCCCTGGAAGCTAGAAGACAATGGAACTACTTTTTTCAAAATTGTGAGAGGAAAAGATTTCTAACCAAGAATTCTATACCCAGCAAAACTATATGCATCAAGGATCTGGAATAGTATGAAGACATGTCGTACATGCAGAATCACAAAAACCTTTTCTCCTGTGCACCCTTTCTTAGAAAGCTGTTGAAAGTTGTGCTTCACCCTTTTGGGTGAATAACCAAAAAAAGAGGAAAAGAAAGGATAAAAGAAAGGGAATCATTAAAAGAGAAGGAGATCTTCAGGGTGATGAACAAGAGTGATCCCAGAATGCTAGCTATGCAGTGGGAACAGGGAACATTCAGGCCAGAAGGCTCCCAGAGAGTCCCCTCCAAGATGATGCTATTGGTAGAATATCTGATAAGAGATTGAGAGTGTACTGATAGGAGATTGGGACAATTGGTAGAGCTTAGAGTTGAACTAGTAACAGGTACATAGGGATTTTATATAAATGAAAAAGTAAGACAGCTATTAACTAGAAAATAAAAAGTTGTACAGAAAAGTAATCATAGAATACTATGTGGTTCAGCTGTGAATAGTATTTAACTAGTCATAATAATGTTCACTCCAAATGTTTGATCAAAAATAGGCCATGTCTATTGGGGCATCTGGGTAGCTTAGTCGATTAAGAATCCAGCTCCCAGTTTGGGCTTAGGTCATGATCTCATGTTTCATGGGTTTGAGCCCTGCATCTGGCTCTATGCTGACAGTACAGAACCTACTTGGGATTCTCTCTCTCTCTACCTCTGTCCCTCCCCTGCATGCGTGTGGTTGCATGCATGCTCTCTCTCTCTCTCTCTCTCAAAAATAAATAAGCATTTTTTTAAAGATGTGATTCAGTTTATTTAAAGATCCTTCCTAATAAGCAATATGAGGTATGCTTCTACAATTAGGCTCACTGAGAAGTAATCTTTTGGATGGCTTTTCCTTGGATGTTGAAATATTTTTAAAAGCCATATTGCTAACGATAATAGGTTTTCTTTTTTTAAGTTTATTTTGAGAGAGAGAACACTGCCATGTGCTTGTGAGTAGGGGAGGTGCAGAGACAGAGAGACAGAGAATAAGGATAATGGGTTTTTATTTCATTTATCGATAGAATTGCGATGCCCTTAAATGACAACATTGTGAATATTTTCCTTGCAGGCATTTAAGGCATCTGTTTGTAAGGCAAAGGTGTGCATGAAACTATGGATGATGCAAGCACTTTAATTGATGTTAAAGAGTACTCCGATACCGAGGTACAGAAAAACCGAGTACTAACTCTGGAAGAATGGCGAGAAAAGTGGGTGGACGGCAAAATTGGATTTCATCAAGAACAAGGACATCAGTAAGAAATGTTTGGTATATAACAGAGAAATGCTCCATCAGAAACTGAGTTTGGAAATAGAAATAATAATATAGGTACACAATATATGACTGATTATAAAGTGTACGTTTTTAATTTTTCACCTTTTATCATCTCTGAAATACAGCGCATCTCTGGCATGTCTTAGGTTTATCAGCAATGTTAGCTCTTCCCGGGGGTATAGATAATGGTGTCTTACAATTGAAGGCATCTGAGATTTATGAAATATATCTTTTTTTTAAGCCCCTGTAGCATCTGCATGTTGGTCATACACATTTATATATATGGCAGATGCCCACATTAACGCGTGTATCTCTTTATACTGAAAGGTGGCAATGTTCTGACTTTGCTTTCCAATAGCATGTGTTCAAATGTAAAGTGTTATCTATATAATACTTTTTCTTCCTGTATGTAGGAAAAGAAGCTGAGAAAAATTAATACATGAAATAGGATGCTGAGCAATGTGTTAGTAGTGGTAAGCTTTGAAGCAGTAGCAATGTATCATGGGCCAGTGCTAAGTAAAGTGGTCAGACTTGTTCTAGGCAGCTACTCTGACTTCCCAGGGGATGACGACATCATCATCATCATCATCACTATCACTGTATTTGTACACTGAGTGGTAGTTGGGGCATCTTCCCAGAGCCATTATATGGGTTATCTTTGTCATGTGGGTGGCCTTAGAAGAGCCACATCTCTACAGAGGGAATTAACTACAGAATCAAACTTTCCAGAGTCTCAGACGTGAGTACACATTTAGATAGCTTCTCATAAAATGAATGTTGAAAAATTCAGTGGGTCCAGCGGCTCCCCATCTCTCTCTCTCTCTCTCTCTCTCTCTCTCACTCACTCTCACTCTCTCTCTCTCTCTCTCTCACACACACACACACACACACACACACACACACACGCATACATTGGGGAATTAATAAAGAATTTTTAAAACCTATCAACCAAGAAAAATAACTTTTAATTACAAATGAGGAAAGTTCCAGGGTTAAGTCAGATGTCAGATGACTTACTAGCTGTTGACTAAACAAGTTATTTAACCTTCTTTTTCTTCTTATGTAAACTGGAGAGTGTAACAATGAATGTTACCTATTTTGTAAAGTCGTAGGGAATATTAAGTGAGATGGTGCATGAAAAGTACTTAGCATCATGTGATTGTAATCCTTTCCTCTGTGCATTAGGCTAAAGAAAACAAATCTTTTTTTTTCTCCCCAGATTATTAAAGAAGCATTTGGATACTTTCCTTAAAGGCGAGAATGTTCTGAGAGTATTTTTTCCTCTTTGTGGAAAAGCAGTTGAGATGAAATGGTAAGAGCAGATGGGCATTAACACACTTTCTTGACTTGATGACAAATACTTTAGGTGAATGTTTTAAAAGATACAGGTTTAAAAGCTCCACTCTCAGGAAATATACAGGGATCCTTTATTTTTGGTGGATTATTACTGCTGGGTTCGTAGAGATAATATTCTCTGTAAGACACAGCAGAAACAGAGGTGTGGCCTTTATTGGGTTTCTAAGAAAAATTATCATTTATTTATAATCCTATAAATATAATTATAATTTGGAACCAGTGGTGGGGTCTCAAGGCGTGCAGGCGGCTAACCTTTTCTCTTAGGTCTGCGACATCTTTGTGCAGTTTCATTTTTGTAGGTGGTTTAGGAATTTGGCTGAGTTAATTTTAGATAGTTTGATTAGAGGTGGTCAGAAAAATTCAAAACAAATTACATCTCTTGGGCAATGCAACATGTAGCCCACGGTTCAACTCCGCTCTCCCCTCCCACTACAAGCACATAGGCAATTGTTTTCAAGGATCTGTTACAAAACTGTTGATGAGGAAAGTATTTCTTGTAAGTAATTCTCTGTGGAGAGAACTCACTTTAATTAGCAAGCCACTATTACTGTAGATTATCCAAAAACACAAACCTGGCAATCGTCTTCTATATATGACTCAGTTGCGGTAATCATGCACAGACCTGCTAAGAAGTACCATTAATTTATTACCTTGAGGGGTGCCTGGGTGGCTCAGTCGGTTGAGTGTCTGACTTCAGCTCAGGTCACGGTCTGACGGTTTGTGGGTTCGAGCCCCAGGTCGGGTTCTGCGCTGACAGCTCAGAGCCTGGAGCCTACTTCGGATTCTATGTCTCCCTCTCTCTCTGCCCCTCCCCTGCTTACGCTCTGCTCTCTCTCTCTCAAAAATAAATAAACATTAAAAAAAATTTTTTTTAATTTACAACCTTGAATGTTGAGAATTTTGATCATTAGGCAGGAAAGAAAATTTTAAAGTATTAAAAAGATTAGTAAATGAAAAATTTAGTGACTTGAAGATGCTCCATTTCCTATAAAAATGTAGGTGGCTGACCCACAAAACATGAATGCGTTTGGAGCTGATTTTCAAGTACAGATGTGGCGTTCTTGCAGCCAGCACACCCACAGGCTCAACTTGTAGTAGCTGAGCACCTGTGACATGGCTGACATGGCTTAAAATTCTAGTGTGGCCATGACATTGAGAATATTTAAACTGTATTACTAGACATATCCCCAACCAACTCACTAAACCAGAAGAGTTGCTTTGGAAACTCCTTACAAGAAAAGCATTAACTCTAGAAACAGACGGTCTTATTGCCCCGTGGTTAAGTACTAACCATCTAGCACTAGCAGAGGTTTTGAGACAAGATTAGGAAATGGAATGAGTAAATAGACAATTAAATGTGATTGTCAGATATTTGGATCCAAAGTCATGTGTAACAAAAATACCAGAACTGGGGTGCCTGGGCGGCTCAGTTGGTTAAGCATCTGACTCTTGATCTTGGCTCAGGTCATGATCTCACGGTCCGTGAGTTCAAGCCCCATGTGGGGCTCTGCACTGACCACGCGGAGCCTGCTTAGGATTCCGTCCTCTTCTCTCTCTGCCCCTCCCCTCACTCATGTTAGCACACACCCCCCCCCAAAATAAATAAATAAACATTAAAAAAAATACCACAACTAAGCTGTTAGAATTGCGAGTAAGTTATTATATTAGAAGATTTTTCATTTATGTATCTAATTTGTGTATTAGGGTCTGTACAGATACCAGATGTGAATAGATAACTATGAGGCGAGGCCCAAAAGTGTTAAAATAAAATGTTTAAGACATTTTCTTAGGTTTTTTTAAGGATGGTATATTCCAATATAATCCAGCCTATGCCAGTCTATAATAGGCTATATTTTGTTTTCCATATGTCAAATATAAATAAAAATCTTCACAGCCAGTTTGGATAACTTTGTAGGAAGAATTAAAAAAAAAAAAAATTCCCTGGAGACACCTGGGAATTCTCTGGCTCAGTTAGTAGAGCATGCACCTCTTGATCTCAGGGTAGTGAGTCCAAGCCCCACATTGGGCATGGAACCTACTTAATAAAAGTAAAAAAACTTTTTTTTTTCCAATTGTTTAATATATAAACAAATAATAAAATAAAATATTCCCTGTATATTAACTTATGAATTTAGGAGGAAATATGAAAGACCAGTTATTCATATGTTTATCTTAGAGCTGTAAAACAGTTCACTCTCTGACCTCATTGAAAGTGGTAGTCTTGTGTGGACGATAGGTACAATCCGTTCTGCTGTACCTCGTTTCGAAAATGCTGTTTTCACTCTAACTCCACTGATAAATCAGGGGACGATTTGAGCGTGACGTGAATTTCACCTTCACTTACGTGTAATTTCCTCTACAAGAAACATGAAGGAAGAGCGGAAAACTACAGGCAGCTGTGTGTGAAGGGACAAAACACACCCATGCACACACCCCACACAGTTCCTGGACACCTCAGTTCACCTGTGTGCTGTGAGCCACTCCTATCCACAGCTGTCGTTAGAACTTTCCGGTCACCCCCATTGTATCAGTGCACAATAACTTACAAGTTGCCTCCCTTCCAACATTCACTTCTATGAGTAAGCTTCAGGTCTTTCTCCATGTCACATTGCCACACGCTAGTATTTATATATTTTGTAACCATATAACAGGCGTAAAACTGTGCCACCATTTCTATCAGGTTCCTGTCTTTCTTCTTTTTCTCTCTTTCTTGGTAAGATGTTATTTATTTTTTAGGAGATCTCTACACCCAACGTGGGGCTCAAACTCACAACCCCAAGGTCAAGAGTCACATGCTCTACTGACTGAGATGGCCAGGCACCCTCTGTTTGTCTTTTTAATAGTGTGGCACTGACGAGAATTGTTTTTTTTCTTATGTATTATTTATGCAGTTTGTTTCTAAATTTTCACTGTATATTTTTGAGAAAATCCGGAGTCACAGAGTTAAGTTATGGCAAATGTGTAACAGCTTTTCAAAAAAAAAAAAAACTAAGGTCTGATTGACATATAACATGGCACTAGTTTTAGGTGTATAATGATTTGATATTCGTATATATTGCAAAATGATCTCCACAATAAGTGTAGTTAACATCCCTCACCATACATAGTGGGAGAATTTTTTTTTCTTGTGATGAGGACTTTTAAGATCCACTCTTTCAGCAACTTTCAAATATTCAGTATGGCATTAACTATAATACTGTATAACATGCTATGCATTACATCCCCATGGCTTACTTATTTTCTAACTGGGAATTTTGACCCTTTCACTCATTTTGACTACATTCTGCCCCTGCCTCTGGCAACCACCTGTCTGTTCCCTGAATCTATGAGCCTTTTTTTCTTTCTTTTTTTTTAGATTCTACATATAAGTGAGGCCATACTGTATTTGTTTTTCTCTGTTAAACTTAATTCATTTAACACAATGCCCTTAAGGTCCATTCATGTAGTCACAAATGGCAAGATTTCTTTTTTTTTTTTTAAGTTTATTTATTTATTTTTAAGAGAGGCAGAGACAGCATGAGCAGGGGAAGGGCAGAGAGAGAATCCCAAGCAGGCTCCGTGCCAAATGGCTGAATAATGTTCCACTGTGACAAAGTTTTTTTATTTGTGCCCCAACCCGCACTTTCCCCATAAGCCTTTCGATTTTTATTGCATAATTTTGCATTGCACAGTGATTTTTAGGGATGCCTATGTTGCATTATAGCAGAACTGACTGTATGTGTTTGTTTAATTTGACATGAATCAGTACTGTGCCTAGATATTTGTGCTACTAGGGCTGTTTCCCCCGGAGTCAAGATCCCACAGCTGTGAATTCTGTAATTACACAACTTAGAAGGAAAACACTAGTTATTTGTATATGGCAATTCGATACGTTTCTGGATAGTGTTGATGGTAAGTAAATGGAAATTGTAAGATTATAGAAATGGACGCTAACGTCACAGAGCCCTGTGCCCAGTACCATGGCTCCTAGCCACGTGTGACGATTTGAATTTAAATCACACTAGCCACATCTCCAATGCCCAGTAGCCAATGTGCTTAGTGGCCAGTGGATTGGACAATACAGGTACAGACCCCTTTGTCATCACAGAAAGTTTTAATGGACAGGGCTAATTTAGAGAAATTAAAAAGCATTTCTAATCCACAGAATGCTTTTAAATAAGAAACTCTTCTAATCAGATCCATTTGTAACAGACCAATGTTTTAAGGTATAGGTTTTCAAATTTTTAATTTTTTCCTAAGGTCATATAAATCAATTATTCAGAATTCCAGGTACCACTAAGCTTGAGAATACATAGATGCACTTCCCTACAAGTTCTGTGAAACCCTGTGAACCTGAGTTTATGCTAATCCCTTAAAATTAAGGGAACTGAATGTTTATTGGCGTATGCTCTTTTATTTAGTAATGTATCCGAAATAAAAATTTTAAGTGTGAATAACATGATTTCATGCAGGTTTGCGGACCGAGGACACTGTGTAGTGGGTGTGGAAATCAGTGAGCTTGGGATTCGGGAATTTTTTACAGAGCAGAATCTTTCTTACTCAGAAGAGCCCATCATGGAAATTCCTGGAGCCAAAGTATTCAAGGTATATTTTGTTTTTGGTAAATAAGTATTTCCGTACCGCCCCACCCCCAGGAAAAGGTTTTTCTTAGAGAAAGTTAAGTTACTGTACAGATGTCACGTGACCCCACTTTATCAGATTCACCAGGACACTATAGCGTTTAAAGAACTAGGGCTTGAAAGGTGATAGCTAGATGTGCACAAATGTATTAAAGAGCTGATGTTGGGGTGCCTGGGTGGCTCAGTTGGTTAAGTGACCAACTTTGGCTCAGGTCGTGACCTCACAGTTTGTGAGTTTGAGCCCCACATCAGGCTCTGTGCTGACAGCTCAGAGCCTGGAGCCTGCTTTGGATTCTGTGTCTCCCTCTCTCTCTGCCCCTCCCCGCTTGTGCTCTGTTTCTCTCTTTCAAGAAAACAAACACACACAAAAAAAATTTTTTTTTAATAGCTGATGTCAAAGCCTATCTATAATCATGATTTTGATTTGGGTTTGTTAGTTTTATTTATAAACAGGCATTCCTGAGAATTTCTTGTGCCACTCCCTGCAAAGGACATTGAAGAGATCAAAACATAGTCCCTGCCCTAAAGAATCTGTCAGCTGACAAGAGAAACACAGAGGAAGCTGTTTGTCACACACAGAGCTAAGTGTAACGACACAGGGTATAAAGGGAATAGACAGGAGAGTCCCCTAACCCAGCCTCGCAGGGCTCGCTGAAGCGTGGTGACGGTCAGGCAGTCTAGTACACATTCTCAGATGCCCCGTGAAGCTGGTCCTTCATCCTGTGCAGGAAGGGTTTTAAGTTGGAGCCTGATGCGGCCAGATTTTCTTTTGAGACGAACCACCCTTGTGGCGTCAGGGAAGCGGCCTCCCGGCAGAGAGACCAGCTGGGAGGCCGCGTGCGGAGGTCCAGGGAAGAGCTCCTGAAGGCTGGCGCCGGGAAAGCCACAGGGCATATAGAGGAACAGGCGGCTCAAAGCAGTGTTTAGGATGTTACACTGGCAGGATTTAAGATTAACTGAGTGGGAATCAGGGGGGAGCTGAGTTTGCCCTTTCAGCCCAGATGACTGGAATGGATGGCAGAGAATAAACGAGAAACAAGCTCAAAGGGCAGAGCAAATGAGTTTTCCTCTCAGGATGATGAGTTTGGGGCCCCTGCCTGGCTCAGTTGGTAGAACGTTCGACTCTTAATCTCCGGGTTGTTAGAGATTACTTTTTTTAAAAAAGTGAGTTTAAGAGGCCTGCGCGATGGTGAAGGTGTAGCTGGCAAATGGCTCTATGTCTCCGGGCGACGTTTGGGCTGGAAATGACGGATTTGGGAGTGGTCTTTGTCCTCTGACCACAGTGAGCCAAGTAGAAAGCTTCGTCTGCTTGGGATAATAATGTGGGAATAAAAGACCACCCAAATGGGAATGAGTGAGGCTGTTTTTTGGTTTTTGGTTTTTTGGTTTTTTAATTTTTTAATGTTTATTCTTGAGAGAGAGAGAGACAGAGTGCAAGTGGGGAGGGGCAGAGAGAGAGAGGAAGACACAGAATCTGAAGCAGGCTCCAGGCTCTGAGCTGTCAGTACAGAGCCCGATGTGGGGCTTGAACCCACGGACCATAAGATCATGACCTGAGCTGAAGTCGGACGCTTAAGCAACTGAGGCATCCAGGCACCCCTGTTTTACTTTTTTAGAGAGAGAGAGAAAGCATGTAAGCAAGGAAGGGCTGAGGGAGAAAAAGAGAGACACACAGAATCCCGAGCAGGCTCCATGCTTTCAGCACAGAGCCTGACACAGGGCTCCATCCCACGACCCTGAGATCACGACCTGAGCCAAAATCAAGAGTCAGACACTTAACTGACTGAGCCACCCAGGCACCCCTAGAACCCAATGACACATCGTCGCAGCAAAGGCTGTGCTTTGGTTTCCCAGGCTAGCGGCCACAGAAGTCACGGGTCCAAGTTCTCTAGTCCTACATGGTCTGGCCATTGTCCACTGTTACATTCAGTCTCTCACAAAGTACTCTCTTTTCTAAATACTGAAACTAATTGTGGGTTAGTAGGAGGCTTGATAGTACTTCATTTTACAGCTTCCTCCCCACTCCCTGCCCCCCACCCCCATTCTCAAGTCATCTAAGAA
Source organism: Panthera tigris (assembly GCF_018350195.1). Lineage (NCBI taxonomy): Eukaryota > Metazoa > Chordata > Mammalia > Carnivora > Felidae > Panthera > Panthera tigris. The sequence continues at coordinate 11,219,501 of NC_056664.1, forward strand.
TCCCAGGGTTTACTCAGTTCAGAGACTAGTCTTGGAGTGGTTCTCAGCCCCGGGGGCACATTTGCAAAGGTCTGTGGATCTTTCAAAATTCCCCATCTGAGGGTTCAGCCCAGCTCAGTTAAATCCGAAACTCTAAGGGTGGGGCTGGGGATCAGTAGTACTATTCAAAGCTTCCCAAAGTTGAGACTCACTGGCTGTCCTCCCTGCTGACACACCCACCCCTCTGGGTTGCCCCCCACGGTGCTTCCAGACTGGTCTTTAGAGACCCTTGTCTATTTGTAAGCCTCCGTTGGTGCGTCATTTCAGAATAAAATCCGACAGTTGCCTGTGGACCCCTGGTTTTTCTCTCTTTCATTCATCAGCTCATTGCCTGAGCACCTTGTGGACAGAACTATCCCGGGTTCTAGAGAGCGGGTGTGAATTTGGCACAGCCTCTGACCGCAGTGAGGACAGGCTGGTGGAGCAGAGCCTCGCGGGTCTAAACACTGAATACAGGATGGCCTGTACTGTTCTGGTTGTGTGCCTGAGAACGTGAGAACCCAGAAGACACAACAGGGAGCTGCCTGACAGCCCCGGGGAAAGGCCAATGAGAGGCAGCCTCTGAAACGGTGTCTGGATGTCTCTGCTCACATTACAGGGGAGCGGGCTGGGGGTGTGGCCCAGGGGGGAGTAACATGCCGTGGACTCCGCTTTTCAGGGATGTGAGAAGCCTCGGGGGGTGGGGGTGAGGGTGAAGGGCGAGGAAGGCGAGGTCAGTCCACACAACTGCACTTTGCATGAAATGATGTTAAAAATACCTGACCTGGGCACCTGGATGGCTCAGTCGGTGAAGCGTCCAACTTTGGCTCAGGTCGTGATCTCACAGTCCGCGAGTTCGAGCCCCGCGTCGGGCTCTGTGCTGACAGCTCGGAGCCTGGAGCCTGCTTCGGATTCTGTGTCTCCCTCTCTCTCTCTCTCTCTCTCTCTGCCCCTCCCCTGCTCATACTCTGTCTCTCCCTCTCTCTCCCTCAAAAATAAATAAACATTAAAAAAATTTTTTTTAAATCTGGCCTTTCTCTATCTGCCTTCCTGGTAGTCGGTTGGCCTGTTTACTTATCTTTAACAGTGTCAAAATATCAGGGGTCTGCTAAAGTAAATACTGTTTAGATTGAACAAGCTCTGAAAAGTATAATAGCTAACTAATTCTTCAGGGTTAACTTCTCTCTGATTTTTCTCTTAGAGTTGATCCAAAAGAACCCATATAGGTCTTAAAAAAAAAAACAAAAGCACCATGAGAGCACCATTTTTTAATGAGAGCACCATTAAAAAAATTATTTGCAGTTCAATTCCATTCTTCCTGTTTATTATTTTTTAATGTTTATTTCTGAGAGAGACAGAGAGAGAGAGAGACACAGAGTGTGAGTGGGGGAGGGGCAGAGAGAGAGGGAGACACAGAATCCAAAGCAGGTTCCAGGCTCTGAGCTGTTGGCACAGAGCCCAACACAGGGCTCGAACTCACGAGCTATGAGATCATGACCTGAGCTGAAGTCAGTCACTTAACCAACTGAGCCACCCAGGCACCCCTCATGTTCATTTTTTTAATGTTTATTTATTTATTGAGAGAGAGAGAGAGAGAGAGCTTGAGCACAAGCAGGGGAAGGGTGGGGGGGAGAGAGTCCCAAGCAGGCTTTGCGCTATAAGTGCAGAGCCCAATGAGGGGCTCAATCCCACAAACCCTGAGATCATGACCTGAGCCGAAATCAAGAGTTGGATGCTTAACTCACGGAGCCACCCAGGAGCCCCACATTCTTCATGTTTTTTTTTTTTTAATGTTTATTTACTTTTGGGGGAGGGGACAGAGGGAAAGGGGGAAAAGGAGAGTGGGGGAGGGGCAGAGAGAGAGAAGGGGACAGCGGATCTGAAGCAGGCTCTATGCTGACAGCAGTGAGCCTGATATAGGGCTTACACTCATGAACCATGAGATCATGACCCAAGCCAAAGGCAGACAGACATCCAACTGATTGAGCCACCCAGGCTCCCCACATTCATATTTAACTACATATTCTCTCCCTACCACTTTTACTTTGCCCCTCTTGTCTTCCTTCAGCATTCAGTTATCTCCTAACTAAACCGATTTTTTTTTCCTTGACTTTCATTACAGAGTTCTTCAGGGAACATTTCACTGTACTGTTGCAACCTTTTTGATCTTCCCAGGTAGGACCGAATACCACCTCTGCACTTTTTTTCTAAATTTCCTTTTTAATGTTTATTTACATTTGAGAGAACATGAATGGGGGAGGGTCAGAGAGAGAGGGAGACACAGAATCCGAAGCAGGCTCCAGGCTCTGAGCTGTCAGCACAGAGCCCGACGCGGGGCTTGAACTCACGGATCATGAGATCAAGACCTGAGCCAAAGTCAGACGCTCAACCCACTGAGCCACCCAGGCGCCCCAGCACCTCTGCACCTTTAGTAACTTGAGTGCTTGCCAGGCAGCACTGGGTGGGGGAAGGTCTTTGTATTCCTCCCATTTACTTGCAGTAGCATTGATTTGAATCTGTGCTCTGCCATTCTTTTTGCTACAGCCTACGTGTCTGCACACTAGATCATCTTTGTCCCTGGATAGCTTCCAGAACATGGAAAACAGTCTTACAACTCTAGGCAGGTAGGGGAAAAGGAAGGGAGAGCAAGACAATGTCTACGCTTCACACCTGGTCTGTAACAGAAAGGAATTTCGAAGTGCAGAAGGTGGTGACATCCCATCTCCGGAAAGTCCCGGATATTTGTTGTCGCACATAGTTCTCGGGGCCTCCTTCGTGCTCCCAGGTCAGAGTGGAAGGGGGAGGCTCCTGCCACCGGCCCCTACGACTGGAAGGAGCTCCCCATACCCGCATCAACACGTCCCTGGAGGCTCTGAAAAAGCAGACAGGAGATCCTTAACAGCCGGCGAAGTACCAGCATGCACCACGGGGGGCGCTGTTCATCTTGTTCAAGACTTGATTTTTCTTATTTAAGCTGTTGTATTCTTTCTTTTTCTTCCTGACAGAGTGAACATTGGCAAATTCGACAGGATCTGGGATAGAGGAGCATTAGTTGCTGTTAACCCAGGCGATCGTAAATGGTTAGTAATTTGGTTTCTTTAATTATGTTGGCGTTTCCTTTTTGGCCTTCTTAATTTAATACGCTGTACTTTTTCTGAGCTCCAGAAAATTAGACTTTTACTATTTTGAAATAGCTTACTGTGTCCGGCATCAGAAGACCTACGTCCAAAACCCCCTTTGTGTGAAAGGGTAGGATTTGGCCCTGCAGGCCTGGGGCAAGTCTTGTGGCACCGTCCCTTCTGAGCTGTGTTGCCTTGATCAAAGGATTCACCTTCACCAGGTTTCAGTTTACTCTGCACAAGAGCAGCTCACCTGCTGACACCACCCCGTCCGCCTCCACTGACATCACCAGGTGGCCGCTGTCTGGCACTTGCTGCGCCAGCCATTGCTGGAAACGTTCTATCAACACTTGGAATCTACCAAACAATCCTGTGGGGTATATGCTACCATTATTCCCATTTTACAGATGAGATTATGGTCAAAGAGATTAACTTTTTTGGGGCGCCTGGGTGGCTCCGTCGGTGAAGCAACCGACTTCAGCTCAGGTCATGATCTCACAGTTTGTGGGTTCAAACCCCGCATCAGGCTCTGTGCTGACAGCTCGGAGCCCGGAGCCTGCTTCTCCCTCTCTCTGCCCCTCCCCCACTCATGCTCGCTTGCTCGCTCGCTCGCTCTCCCTCTCTCTCTCTCTCTCAAAAATGGAAAAAATAAACATTACAAAAAATTAAAAAAACAAACAAAGAGATTAAGTTGCTTGGGCAAAGTTAGGCAGCTAAAACACAACAGAATTGAAATTCTGACCGAGGGAGTTTGGTCAAAGCCCACGCTCGTGATCCCTACGTTATTCTATCTGCAAGGGTGCTTGTGGGGGTTAAAAGGAAAGACATATGTGGGAAGTGCCTGTCTGCTCTCCATAACTGCTAAATATTAGCTGCTATTATGTCAGAGATTTTGTTATTGCCCATTCTTATCGCACCTCGTCTTATTAGAAAATAAAATATGAGAAAGCACACTATGTAATGGGCTCTCCTATGTACTTTCCAATTCAAATATCATTCACATGCTTACTTGGAGATAGCATATAAATGTTGAATTATTTAGTCCTGTAGAGGCAGACTCTTTTTTTTTTTTTTTTAAGTTTATTTGTTTTGAGAGAGACAGAGCATAAACAGAGGAGGGGCAGAGAGAGAAGGAGAGAGAGAATCCCAAGCAGGCTCTGTCAACAGGAAGCCCCGTGCCAGGGCTGGGTTCAGGAGCCATGAGATCACAACCCTGCTGAAATCAAGAGTCGAACACCCAACCGACTGAGCCCCCCCAGGTGCCCCTAGAGGCAGACTAGGATTCCATGCACATCAGTGAAATAAAATAATTTATTTAAAAAAAATTTTTTTAACGTTTATTTATTTTTGAGACAGAGACAGAGCATGAATGGGGGAGGGTCAGAGAGAGGGAGACACAGAATCTGAAACAGGCTCCAGGCTCTGAGTGGTCAGCACAGAGCCCGACGCAGGGCTTGAACTCACGGACCGCGAGATCATGACCTGAGCCGAAGTCAGACACTTAACCGACTGAGCCACCCAGGCGCCCCAAACCTAATCTCCTTTAAGTAGACCATGCCACATTTTCTTTTTTTTTTTTAATTATTTTTTTATTAATTTTTTTTAAATTTACATCCAAATTAGTTAGCATATTGTGCAACAATGATTTCAGGAGTAGATTCCTTAGTGCCCCTTACCCATTTAGCCCACCCCCCACACACACACACACCTCCTCCAGTAATCCTCTGTTTGTTCTCCATAGTTAAGAGCCTGTGAGGTTTTTTCCCCCTCCCTGTTTTTATATTATTTTTGCTTCCCTTCCCTTATGTGCCTCTGTTTTGTCCCTTTTTTTTTTTTTAATTTTTTTTTTTAACGTTTATGTATTTTTGAGACAGAGAGAGACAGAGCATGAACAGGGGAGGGGCAGAGAGAGAGGGAGACACAGAATCCGAAACAGGCTCCAGGCTCTGAGCTGTCAGCACAGAGCCCGACGCGGGGCTCGAACTCACAGACCGTGAGATCATGACCTGAGCCAAAGTCGGACGCTTAACCGACCAAGCCACCCAGGCGCCCCTGTTTTGTCTCTTAAAGTCCTCATATGAGTGAGGTCATATGATATTTGTCTTTCTCTGACTAATTTCACTTAGCATAATACCCTCCAGTTCCATCCGCGTAACTGCAAAGATTTTATTTTCAAGTAATCTCTACACCCATCATGGGGTTCAAACTCACAATCTCGAGATCAAGAGTCACATGCTCCACTGACTGAGCCAGCCAGCCCCCCAACCATGCCACATTTTCTTAATATATATTTTCCTTCAGTGATAATGTTTATTTACAGAGACAGAGCATGACTGAGGGAGGGGCAGAGAGAGAGGGAAACACAGAATCTGAAGCAGGCTTGAGGCTCTGAGCTGTCAGCACAGAGCCTGATGCAGGACTTGAACTCACGCACTGCGAAATCATGGCCTGAACCAATTGAGCCACCCAGGCGCCCCATTAGGCGATAATTCTCACGTCTGTTCCCCTCTCTCTTTCTTTGCCACTCCTTCTCCTTCACCTCTTTTCTGGAACCTTCCCCTTCCTCATGTACCTAAAAGTTGTAATTCCCTAAGGGACCATCGTTAGCATTTGCTTGTGGCTGCCTATCTCTTACCCTTGGTCTTTACTGAGCACATCAATTTTTTTACTGTCATTCAGTTATTCAACAAATGCGCAGAGTTCCTACTGTGTTCTAAATATATATGGGGAAATCACGGAAAAAATCATACATGGTATTTGCCCTCACCGTTTTTATATTCCTAGCTCTGTTCTTTCTCTCAAACATCTGCATCACATTCCAGTGTTTGCATTGCATTTCTTGTGGGACATCAGTGTGCTTTATCAACTTAAAGTACCACATGAAGCCTCTTTGTTTATAATACACCACATATGTATACTGACCCCGATTCTGCTAAGCATCTGCCTTTGTATGTGTTTCCTATGCCCTGAGGATGTTCATCGTCTCTGAGGTTCCCCTTCTCGGGGCTTTGGTTTGTGTGGTTAAAATCCATAAGGCAGTGGGGAGCAAACTGGGAGTCACAGAGCTCACTATGAGGGCACAGATGATGCACATTGTGTTATTTTCCCGCAGGCTGGCAGAGTATATATTTAGCACATAGTCAGAGCTTAATAAATACTTGTAAAATAAACAAATGAAAGCAAACTAGATGCAGAGCAAAGAAAATACACTGTTTCCTACCAGCCACTATCACCTCCTCTGTGCTAGATATAAAGACCATCTTGGGGTGCCTGGGTGGCTCAGTCGGTTGGGCATCCGACTTCGGCTTAGGTCACGATCTCGCGGTCCGTGAGTTCGAGCCCCGCGTCGGGCTCTGGGCTGATGGCTCAGAGCCTGAAGCCTGCTTCCGATTCTGTGTCTCCCTCTCTCTCTGTCCCTCCCCCGTTCATGCTCTGTCTCTCTCTGTCTCAAAAATAAATAAAAAACGTTAAAAAAAAATTTTTTTAAAGACCATCTAAGTGGCCTCTGGACTGTTATTTCATGGTTAATAAAGAGTAGTGAGATCCCCATCTAGAAGTCTTGAGTAGGGAATCCAGTCCTAGCTTGGGTTCCCTGATTCCCCTGCTGTCTTTCCTCCGAGCCCAGCCGTGTGTGTGTGTGTGTGTGTGTGTGTGTGTGTGTGAGAGAGAGAGAGAGAGAGAGAGAGAGAGATATCACAGCTCCAAGTACACCTGAGAACATGCTGGCCTCTCTTACCAGAATAACAACTTACTTTCAGCCAATAGAAAGATCTTTTTCTTTATCTTGGTCCTTGTACTTAACATGTTAATACCTTATCTCATTCTTGTCATTAAACTGGGCATCTTTCTGCTTTGACCGCATACAGGCAAGTCCTGAGATGTTGGCTGCTCCCAGGTCTCCTGCCTAACATGAATCAGCGGGGTGTACCTCTCTGTCATTTTTCTGAATTTCTTGAAAGTGGCTGAGAAAGTCCACATTCCAAAAGGAATGAAGTATGTCAGTCCTAAGAAACCCTGCCAAACCAGTCTGACTGATCCCCTTCTTGGGGATGACAAGTTAATTCTTCCTTCCTAAGACCAAGAATCAGAAAGTTAAGTAAAGATCTGTTAGTGGGGCACATGCGTGGCTCAGTTAAGTGTCCGACTTGGGCTCAGGTCATGATCTCAGTTTGTGAGTTTGAGCCCCACGTCGGGCTCTGTGCTGACAGCTAGGAGCCTGGAGCCTGCTTCAGATTCTGTGTCTCCCTCTCTCTGCCCTGCTCGCTTTCTCTCTCTCTCTTTCTCTCTCTCTCTCTCTGTCTCAAAAATAAATAAAAACCTTAAAAAATTTTAAAAGAAAAAAGTTTGCTTTGGTCCCATGCTTTCCTTACAAGGACATACAACCCACTCAAGCCCGCCCTAACTGGGGGAGTGTACTAAAGAGAATAACGGAAGCTAACCTGGGTGCTTACCACACCCCAGGCAATGTTGCAAGCATTTCATGTGTATAAACTCACTGACTACTCGGAAAACCCTGAGTCAGTTACTAGTCTTATCCCCATTTTACTGAGGACAAAACTGAGGCATAGGGAGATTGAGAGCTTGTCAAGCTTTCCTAGCCGCTAAGTGCAGGAACTGGGCTTCATGCTCACACACCTGGCAAAGTGCATGCTCCTTATCCCCATGCTGATCCCCTCCCCAGATACTCCCAGAACTGTGCACAGGGATTACAGTATATCCAAGCCCAGTAGAAACCGCTGTACCAAGAGTCAGGGGGCCTCTCTTAGAGCTGCACAGTCTGTCTCTGTCTGCCTGTCCCTCACAGTGTCTCTACCTCCCTGTGCCCCTCTGCTCTGTGCTCCTAACCTGACCTCAGCTTCCTCTGCTTCCTCCATTTCTGCTCCCACATGTCTGACTTCCCACAACCCCCAGCACCAGCACCGCAGCACAGCCCCCCAAAGCTCCAGCTTTCCGTACAATGACGACAGCTAACCAGCACCTCCTTTGTGGGTGTCTCGATTCCGGTCCCCAGTGCAGTCACGTGATGCCCCAACTCAGCATGCTGTACTGCGGTCACTCTGCTGATGGGGCCCATCCGAGTCAGGCCCCCTTTCTGAACCGACCAGACGCGGCTGGGTAGTGGCATCCCCTGCTCGCCGGGCGGGACATGTATGGCAAGGACTGTGCCCATAGCACCCATCATTCATGCTGTACCTGCAGGGCTCTGATTTCACCCTCCCTTGAATTTTTGCCTCTTTGTGAGTCTTGTCCCTCTCCAACTCAGTAGAGGAAAGGGATTGTCTTGTCTTGTACACAGTCTTACATATTATGCCCCTGGAGAGGACCCAGTCACCTGGAATATTGTTAAACTACAGCCTTCCCGGCCCCCACTAGCCCCACCTCTACCGGATCAGGCTCCAAGGATGGAGTGCAAGCAGCCTTTTTTTCAGCAAGTGCTCAGGTGACTGATACCCAGCTGGTCTGGGAGGCCCTGCCCCAGAGCTGACAGCGCTTCCGTAGTATGTGTTCCAAATCGACAGGCCTCCGAGTACCCCATCAGGCCAGAAAGAGCCTCTGCTCACTTCTATGTGACATCTTCTGATCGGGTGAGCCCTGGAAGCCGGCCTCCTTTTGATTCCTAGCTTCACTGTTTCCCAGCTTAGGTGGGTGACGTAATTTGCAGACCCGGTTTCTGACATTTAGAATGCGAATCGACTGCAGATAGTCCTTACAAGAATTTAACTCAGTAATGTAGGTGGAAGTGAACCTGATTTCCCTCCCTGCCTCTCACCCCCCTGCAGGCTTTGCCTTTGTAGAGAAATGTGGCTCAGTCACTTGAGTGTCTGACTCTGGATTTTGGCTCAGGTCGTGATCTCGTGGTTCATGGGATCGAGCCCCACATTGGGCTCTGTGCTGACAGTTCAGAGCCTGCTTGGGATTCTCTCTCCCTCTCTCTCTCTCTGCCTCTTGCCTGCTGATTCATTCTCTCTCTCTCTCTCTCTCAAAATAAATAAATAAACTTGAAAAAAAAAACAAGAGAAATGTAACACCTTACTCTGCTGTGTTCTTTTTAGCTATACAGATATAATGCTGTCCCTAACGAGGAAAGGGTTTCGCTACCTCTTGGCTGTTCTTTCTTATGATCCCACTAAACATCCAGGTAAAGTTTTTTGTTGTTTTTCTTTTTTTCAAAGATGTTGCCTCTTTTCCTGATTTAATTCTATGACATGGATAGCATTATATGCTCCTGATTTAGATCACAGGAAGAATACTGTCTTTTATACATGAAGAAAAGTCTGCTTTGGGCTAATGGAAACAGTAAATGTTTTTTTCCACTTCCCACAAGTTTTCTCGCTCATATTCCATTTTGTTTGCCATTCACAGCTCAGACTGTAGAGGAGAGGAGGAACGGATGGCCCTAATGTAAAAGAAATCTCATGAGCTCTGGAGTAGAAGGAAGAGAGATTGGTTGCCCTGCTTTGGGTAGAGCATATGTGGGTCATCCCTGGTGGTAGGGATGGGTTAGGGGCCCAGACACATCCTCACAGGAAGATGGGCAGGATGAGGATACTGGGAGGGGGGGGGGGGGGTCGGAGGTGTGCAGAAAAATCTCTAAACTATATTTTTTAATTTCTAAAATTTTATAATTTATTGCATTCTTGAATAACAATCTTTGTTTTAAACTTAGAAAAGTGATGTTTTAAGTGTGACGTTTTATAAATATTTACATATGCTAGTATTTTTTTTCTATTTGAGTAAATCAGATCTTAAAACCTCATTTAAAAAATGAGACCTGGGGGGCACCTGGGTGGCTCAGTCAGTTAAGCATCCGACTTTGGCTCAGGTCATGATCTCATGGTTTGTGAGCTCGAGCCCCGCATCGGCCTCTGTGCTGACAGCTCAGAGCCTGGAACCTGCTTCGGATTCTGCGTCTCATTCTCTCTCTGCCCTTCCCCCACTTGTGCTCTGTCTCTCAAAAATAAATAAATGTAAAAAAATAATAATATAAAAAATGAGACCTAGGGTCCATAATTAAGTCTGGAACAATCAGATAGAAATAGAAATTATTGGAGACAGACCTCAGCGCTACTAATCTGATTTAAATTCCATTCCTGAATAGGAGGCTTAAGGCCAGGCCTCTGGGCACAGAACACCACAGGCTCTATCTGAGGGTGGGACTCACAACACCTCAGAAAGGGGCAGCAGCTCAATTTCCTTAAAAGTAAATGGCCTGCAGCAAAGTGGAAGGGATGTGTACAGTGTGAGTGAGCGTTGGAGTCAAGGAAAATCAATACTCAGAAGATGAAGGAAACACTAAGGAATTTGTTCCTCAGCTTCATTCTGATTTAAAAGTTCCCAAGTCCCGAAAACTGGACGACAGGATGCAAAAGAATGAAACTGGACCACAGAGAAGGAAACAATCAACAAAACCAAAAGGCGGCTTATGGAATGGGAGAAAATATTTGCAAATGACCTACTGGATAAAACGTTAGTATACAAAATATATAAAGAACTGATACAACTTAACACCCAAAATACGTATAATCCAATTAAGAAATGGGCAGAAGACATGAATAGACACTTTGCCAAAGACATCCAGATGGCCAACAGACACATGAAAAGGTGCTCAACATCACTCTTCCTCAGAGAAATACAAGTCAAAACCATGATGCGGTATCACCTCACACCTGTCAGAAATGGCTAAAATTAATAAAAAGAAACAACTGGTGTCAGCGAGGATGCAGAGAAAGGGGAACCCTCTTGCACTGTTGATGAGAGTGGTGCAGCCACTCTGGAAAAGAGTATGGAAGTTCCTTAAAAAACTAAAAATAGCCCTGTAATCCAGCAATTGCACAACTAGGTATTTACCCAAAGGATATAAAAATACAGATTCGAGGGATACGTGCACGGTGTTGTTTCTAGCAGCATTATCAACAACAGCCAAATTATAGAAATAGCCCAAATGTTCATTGACTAATGAATGGATAAAGAAGATGTGGAATACGCACACACACATGGAATATTAATCAGCTGCGAAAAAGAATGAAATCTTGCCATTTGCATCAACATGGATGGAGCCAGAGAGTATTATGCTAAGTGAAATAAGTCAGTAAGAGAAAGATAAATACCATATGATTTCACTTATATATGAATTTAAGAAACAAAACAGATAAACATATGGGGCAAAAAAAAGAGAGGCAAGCCAGGAAACAGACTCTTAACTATAGAGAACAAACTGAGGGTTGTTGGATGGGGGGTGGGTGGGGGAATGGGTTTAATTGGTGATAGGGAGTAAGGAGTACACTTGTAGTGATGAGCACTGGGTGTTAATATGTAAGGGAAATTACGTTGTGTATAGAATAAGTGTACCCAGGTCACTGGAAACAGACTGAGAAGCGGGCCCTGAGAATTTCTCTTTAGAATTAGATCTATGGAAATTATTCTTTACCATGTTTCTCTTTCACCTAGGCCCACCGTTTTATGTTCCAGATGCTGAAATTAAAAACTTGTTTGGTAAGTTACTTATATTTTAAATAAAATCAATATCTGTTTTGACCTGGTAACTATTAGTGTCTAGTAATTTTTTTAATATTTATTTATTTATTTATTTATTTATTTATTTATTTATTTATTTATTTTGTGAGAGCATGCGAGCAGAGGGAGGGGCAGAGAGCGACAGGCAAAGAGAGAATCCCAAGCAGGCTCTGGCTCGTCAGCACAGAGCCCGATGTGGGGCTCCATCTCACAACTGTGTGATCATGACCTGAGCCAAAATTAAGAGTCAGACGCTTAACCCACTGAGCCACCCAGGCGCCCCAAATTAGTGTCTAGAAGTGTATAAAATCAAAGTCAAACCATTTTATTGAACACTATTTTATCCTAGAAAAGGGACAGATCTCTGTGATATGCCTTTTTAGCTAAGCGGCGTGTTATGTTAAAGGCATTGAATTCTTTCCGAGAGATGGTAGTTTAATTTAGGTCTTAGGAGTTGTAAGTAGTGATGGTGATTCAGAGTCCAGAGTTTGCTCTTAGCATTTCCCCATTGTCATTCAAAGGCTAAGAAACGTCTTCAGTACTTCTTTTAAATCATTTGATGTGTTTTTAGAAGATTCCCTATCGCATTCTTCATCAACTTAGAAACTCATTCCCCTTTCTTGTTTCAGGTTCAACATGCAACATTCATTGCCTTGAGAAGGTTGATGTTTTTGAAGAACGACATAAAAGTTGGGGAATTGACTACATTGTTGAAAAGTTGTATCTACTTACGGAAAAGTAAATGAGACCAGTAAAAACAAGTAATATCAACATGTTTTTGGGCAATTGATAGTTATGCTAAGGCACGAAAATATACTGGATGGCTCTTGAGAAAAAGCTGTTCACAAATCACATAACAGAGCTTTGCTCAGAAGTATGTATAACTTTGTAGAAAAAAATCATATAAATAAGCTGGTAAAGTAGCTATACAGGAGAGTGTGATGAGATGTTGAAAGAATATACCTGTTTTGCTTAGAAATTACAAGAATTTTTTACAATCGGCATGTCTTATATAATTTTAAAAATTAAAAGTTTTAAAGGGGTACCTGCTGCTCAGTCAGTGGAGCACACGACTCTTGATCTTGGGGTTGTAAATTTGAGCCCCACGTTGGGCGTGGAGATTACTTAAAAATAAAATCTTTAAAAAAATAAATTAATTAAAATTAAAAAACAATTCTATAAACGTAAAATTAAAAATAACAAGTAATTTTTAAATAAAATAAATGCAATGCATGTTAGCTTAAATAGAATAAGGATATATAGATTATTTTAGAGCAATTGAATTGTTTCCAGAGTTTTCTAAAAATTGACCCTCTTTATGAAAATTTAGAACCATTGAGGCCATGTAACACTTTAATAGGGTTCAAGGTAAAAGATAGTGGCCCAAGAAATTATATGAAATGTAGCTTTACTGGAAGCCCTCATATTATCCTCAATCCTAGCAGCCCTTTTCACATTTTTTTTCTCCTTCTACAATTTTATATATATAACAGAATCAAGAAGCATAGTTTATGGGGCGCCTGGGTGGCTGTCGGTTGAATGTCCGACTTGGCTCAGGTCATGATCTCATAGTCTGTGGGTTCGAGCCCTGCGTCGGGCTCTGTGCTGACAGCTAGGAGCCTGGAGCCTCCTTCAGATTCTGTGTCTCGCTCTCTCTCTGCCCCTCCCCAACTCGTGCTCTCTCTGTCAAAAATAAATAAACATTAAAAAAAAATTAAGCATATTTTGGGCGTCTGGGTGGCTCAGTCAGTTAAGCGTCCGACTTTGGCTCAGGTCATGATCTCGCGGTCCATGAGTTCGAGCCCTGCGTCCGGCTCTGTGCTGACAGCTCAGAGCCTGGAGCCTGTTTCAGATTCTGTGTCTCCCTCTCTCTGACCCTCCCCCATTCATGCTCTGTATCTGTCTCAAAAATAAATAAACGTTAAAAAAAAAAAACTTTTTTAATAAAAAAAAATTAAGCATATTTTAAAATTTATTAAATAAGCCAACTTACATGGAAAAGAACATTTTTCTCAAACTGTGAAAATAAAGTTAAGAAGATTTTTCTCCGAGTTTGGCAGTTTTTTGTTTCTCTTAATTTAATCTTATTTAAATGATAACTCTTACGAACACAGTGTATTTTAGGGCTGGATTCCTGGCTGTTCATTATGATTCAAAGCCTCGCAGTTTTTCATACGCAACCACACTTTGTTAAGTCAGACTTTCCTCCCTGACCATACAACCTAATACCTAAATGATTTGGAGTGGTCAGCTCATGCTAATAGGATAGTGTATATTATAAAAAGTAGATTGTGTGATTCTGTGTGTGACAGTACGTGTGTATACGCAGGATTAAAGGGTGTTAATGCAGAAGTTTATAAACCCCTTCAGTATTGATGAAATCTGTAGATACTCTCCCCTGAAATACGTCATAGGCAGAACACTGAAAACTTACTTGGACTTCAGAATTGACCTCCCCACATGTTTTGCTCCATGTAGGAACTGCTACCCTAGATGCTCTCGGGCCCTGGTCTGATTCTAGTACTTATCAGGCTATTGATTTGGAGTCTGCTGGCTCACAGTGGTCCTTGCTTCTCTGAGACCTGCCCCAGTCCCGAGTGTGGGCTTCCAGAGGCCATGCCTGCCTGACTCCACCCCTGTGGCTGGTGGAATGAACCAAGGATGGACAACTGACCTGAATGGGGCCAATCCGGTTCTCTTCAGGGATTTTTAGGACTGTGGCAAGAAAAGCAAGTTAGATACTTAGAGTATCTAAGTGAACTGTGACCCCAAGAACTGTGGAGCGGCCACATTCCATCATGCAGGTATGAGAACCAGACACTGCTGATCTGCGAAAGCGAAGCAGAGATGGGAGCTGGAGAGAGGCCCCAGGTGTTCTGGGTGTCCCGAAACCCAGCTGCACATGGGCGGAGAACGCCTGTGCCCCTGTGATACCTCTTTTCTCTGGCTAGGGTTGATTTCTGTAACTCACACACAAAGAATCTTAAACAGTAAAGTTGAGATATCCTCAGGTAGTTGATTTTCTTACATATTCTGTACTGACTTTTTAAAAAGTCTCAAGGGACACCTGGGTGGCTCAGTCGGTTAAGTGTCTGACTTTGGCTCAGATGGTGATCTCATGGTTCGTGGGTTCAAGCCCTGAGTGGGGCTCTGACCTGACAGCTCGAAGCCTGGAGCCTGCTTCGGATTCTGTGTCTCTCCTCTCTCTGCCCCTCCCCTACTCACGCTCTCTCTCTCTTTCAAAAATAAAATATTTTTTTAAATAAATAAAAAGTCTCAAGATGGGAGATAAATTACATATAGATTATTTTAGAGCTATTGAATTGTCCTCAGAGTTTTCTAAAAATGCCTTTAATTTTGTATTTAAAAAAATTTTTTTTATGAGAGAAAGATTGCGAGCGGGGGAAGGGCAGAGAGAGAGGGGGATACAGAATCGGAAGCAGGCTCCTGGCTGTGAGCTGTCAGCACAGAGCCGGATGCAGGGCTCAAACTCACCAACCGCAAGATCATGACCTGAGCCAAAGTCGGACACTTAACTGACTGAGCCACCCAGGTGCCCCATAATTTTGTGTTTTAAATAATAGATTTCCTGAGCCTCTATAAAACAGTGATTTATGAAATGCCCTGCCCTGCCTAAGTAGCAGGCATGAATACAGGAGTATACAAGCTCCGTGTTCTCAGTGGCAGGCAGGCCGAGACAAGAAAAGTGTGTAATAGTCCATTTGGGTGGATGTGGAAAAAAAAACACAAAGGCATATAACCAAAGCTTTTACACTCCTGTGGCCAGCTGGAGATCTGGTTCTCTAAAGGGTTAATGGTACAGGCACCACAGAAGGTTGCCTGAAAGACGTATGTTGTGAGAGATACTATCACATAAGGGGGATTTCTGGACAAAAGAATGAAGGGACAAATAAAAAAAAAAAGACCCATAGAAAAAGTAATCCAAATAATTTTCCTCCTACTCCATTGTAGTGTATACCTGTCACTTATTTTAATAAGAAGGAGAATTTAAAAGTATGTTTATGCAAACATGTATTATGTGTATGGCACACACCTTTTAAAGGTCTTTTTAAAAAAACAACCGCTTAAAAAAATTTTTTTAATTGTCTTTCATCCTTACACCTCTGACTTTCCCTCACTTCTTAGCCAATGTGATTTATGTCTTATCAAACATTACATTACAAATTCACCAGAGTGGCTAAGTTGATGGGGACAGGATAGAATGCCATATGTGCCTTAAGGCAGTTACCCTGCTGGTTTGCAGCAAATAATCACATCCCAATTTGTTTATTGGGTGTAGCTTTAATGCGTGAATTGAAAATACGTATCTTAAAACCCATGATCCTCAACCACTGAATATTAACAGAAACTTGTTTCAATATTGGTGTTAACTCTAGGAGATAGAAGAAAAATAGTCAAGGGAAGTATTTAGAAATAAAATACACCATAAAATATTAACACTTATTTATACTGAAATAATAATAAAATAATACTTTCACACTGCAAACTCAGAAAGCATAAGAGAGTCTAAAGAGAAAGACCAGAACAACCAAATCCTATCTCTAGAGAGAGTTAGTGCTACAACGGCAATGTGTTTTCTCTGTCTATTCACATATGAAACATATGTGTATGTTTCTGCAAATTGAGATCGATTAAGGAGACATTCTTGTATCTTTACTATCTTCTCTGGTATTTCATCAGCCGTTTCTCATGTCACTAAGTATTCTTTAAAAACAAGATGTTTTCATAGCTACATAAATGTTCTCCCATATGGTGGTACCATGGTTATGTAATCTTTTCCATTATTAGATTTAGTCCGCAAATGTAAGTACCCTTGAAAACTCTTGAAAGTGCTAGGAGATGAAATCCACTGATGATTGAAGGCAGTCCTGTTCTGAGGAATCATAGACTCCAGGTGAAGAGACAGCACATTGAATGTTACTACAGAGTGTGGTAAGGCTGCATTAGGGCTGTGAAATGGCCACTCACACCAAGAGCAAGGATGACACTGCTCAGGGAAAGCAGGTGGGCGGAGAAGAGAAACACATTTTCACCCTGAGAAACACATTTTCAAATTGAGAATTAAAATCTCCAGATTTTCATTTCCAAGCATACATCCCCCAGCTCATTTCTCTGCAGCCGCTCAAGATACCCAACCCTTTCCCCACTTCGCCAAATCCCTCACCCCTGGGAAGCCACACACATGGGACATGAGTTGCAAAATTAGACAGGTGCTCAGAGTGGGTGCTCGAAGACAAGATGCCCTGGGGAAGGGCAAAGCCAGGCCCCTTCACCACAACCGAGGATAGAGTCCAAGGAATCACAGGCTGGCCTGAAACTCAAACCTGACCAGCGCAGAAGAGATTCAGGTTGGCAAAGGGAGCATGTTTTCGCTCTTGTGGGCTCACGAGCCCTTGCTAAAAGGTCCCACTGTCTTTGCTCCTCTTTTATTTTTTAACTTTTTTTAATTGATTTTATTTATTTTTGAGAGAGAGAGAGAGAGAGAGACAGAGCATGAAGAGGGGAGAGGCAGAGAGAGAGGAAGACACGGAATCTGAAGGAGGCTCCAGGCTCTGAGCTGTCAGCACAGAGCCCGATGTGGGGCTTGAACCCACGAACCGCGAGATCATGACCTGAGCTGAAGTCAGACACTCAACCGACTGAGCCATTCAGGTGTCCAGAGATGCTTCTTTTCAATGGGCTTTCCTCTCTTCCTGTCTCTTGAATCACTGTCAGTACATTCTGGGATGTAGCAGTGTCATTGGAATCATTCTGGGATTCCTTCAAAACCGCGTGGAAGTGTCCAGGAGTCCACATGCCTGGGCACTAACTCCCCCTCCTCAGGTTCCTCAGCCCCGCCTCTGCGGTAACCACCCGGACGGAGCTGGGTCTCTGTTTCCCCTCCTCTGCCATGTGGTACTTTGCACGTAGGTCACCTACTGACCACAAGTTCTTCTCTTCAAATCGTTTGCCCCCACAACCCTCAAGGCTTGTTCTAGGTGGAAGCAGGAAGGTGCCGGCAGGCTATTCCAGGACCTTGTAAGTGAGGAGTGTCAGAGAGAAGCACAGAGGAAATCCACGGAGACTCGGCCACAGGAAAGGCCACATCCATCAGAGCAAGCTCAAAATGTCAGAGCCGGACTCAGGGCATTTCTTTTATTAATCAACCTGTGTATGTATGTACGACGATTATACCCGATAAGGTATTTGAGAAACCTATCAGCATTGCCTCTAGAGAGAAGCAAAATGCTCAGCCTGGGTCCTGGATAAATGCTACCTTTTAAACAACGCTTCCTGTAATACTAGAGAATTATGAACGAATAGAACATCTGGGTTGAATCCCTGTAAGTTGTATCCTTTTAAGTATTCATCCAATCATCCATCCGAAAAAAACATTTGTTGGGCTCCTCCTGTGTGTCAGGTATATGCTGCACATGGGGGGATAATAGTGTCTAGCCAAAAAAAAAAAAAAAAAAAAAAAAAGACGTGCTTCCCGCCCTCCTGGAGCTTATAGTTTTTCTTTTCCAGAGATAAGAGCAGAAGAAAGAGGGGATGAAGATAAAGAGTAACTCTGAGACCGTACAAAAAGCAAAATTGGACTCCATGTACTTGGTGAAGCAGAAAAGGGACAGGTGGGGAGGGAGGGATGACTGGGTTGGGTCAGTAGGGATGCTGGAATAGTTTGTGATTCTTTCCATGGAGAGCCAGAGAACAATGAAGAAAACGATGTCTAGGGACGCCCAGCTAGAATGGGGAGAGCCTCAATTCTTAGTTCAGAAGCCTTGTATCATTGAGAAAACCCTCTCGATCAAACGCCACAAACTTAGGTTTCCATGCTTTAAATTTACCATTAAAGACTTGACGGTATGAGTCGCTGGGAGGGATGGTCTGTGTGTGCGCCCCGGGGTTTTCCAGAACCGCCACGCTGCCTAACCACCAAGTGAAGAGCGACTACTGTTCACATTCTTAAATATGTCACATGGTGTTGAAGCTTTCTCTGGTTTACCTCACCGAACACCTTGGCCTCTTGGTGCAGTTTGACTGGTTGCCCCGCAGGGGCAGCAAAGGATAAAAAGATAAAGAAAGTAGGATTATAAGGCAGCCTGAGAGTCCCACACAGTCTGGCAGAATATCACTGAAGGGTCCGTAGAAGCTTTGAAATGAGTTGGGGTCTTTGGGTCCATCTTAAAACAACATTGGAGTAGAGACAAGTTAGAAGAAAGTCACAGATCAATGAAATCAGTCCGGAAAGCATCTTGGGAAGGCAATCTATTGCAGCATAGACTTCCTCTACATCTGTACTGTTCCATGAAGTAGCCGCCAGTCACATGTGGATCCTGAGCATTTGACATTGTCTGTTTTTGTCTTTGTTTTTTGTTTTGTTCTGTTTTGTAAGAGAGAGGGAGACAGAGGATCCGAAGCGGGCTCTGTGCTGACAACAGAGAGCCCGATGTGGGGCTCAAATTCACGAATGTATGATCATGACCTGAGTCAAAGTCAGAGGCTTAGCTGACTGAGCCACCCAGGTGCCCCCCATCTTGGGGTTAGTCTGAATTAGGATGTGCTGTGAGTGTAAAATATACACTAGATTTTATGTAGTACTAAAGATAATGGCTGTAAAATATTTCATTAATTTTTATAGTGATTTCATGTCAAAATGGTATTTGGGGTTAAACAAAATATGTATTAAATAATTTTCAGTCATTTCTTTTTACTTTTTAAAAATGTGGTTCCTAGAAATTTTAATTGATAATTAATAATTCTATTATATATGTGGCTCTTGTATTTCTATTAGACAATATTAGTTCTAAAAACATTCCATTTTTGGTGTCCAGAGTGTATTTCTTCCTTTTTTGTTTCTTTTTCCCTTTTTTAGTGGGCTCCATGCCCAACATGGGGCTACAACTCACCACCCTGAAATGTAGAGTCACATGCTGTACGGAGTGAGCCAGCCAGGAACCCCCTGAATGTATTTCTTAACTCAAAGATTACTTCAGGAAATAATTTCTATTTGATATGACTTCAGTTACATTAAAGCTCCCTTCAGGGGTTTTAACAGGGGATAAAAATCCCATTTTTGCAAAAGTCTAGCAAATAAGAGGATGAATGACCATAATAATGATCTAAATGAAAAAAAATGATGATTTAAGTGAAGGGAAGTGATCTGATATATGGTCTTACGAAGACAATGTCCATGTAAGACATTGGGGGGGGGGGGTGAGGAGGACTCCTAAAAATGAGAAATTGTAGTAGCACAATGGATTCCTGAGAGAGATGGTGTTATCTCCTGTTTGAAAAATTTCCAACATATGGTACATGGTGTTTGTTTTCAGTTTTGACTGAAGTTGGAAGAATTGAACCTGGTGATGATGTGAAAGGATTGTAATGCAGTGGTTTTCAAACTTGACTGTACATTATAATCACCTGGAGCATTAAAAAAAAAAAAAAAATCCAGCTGCCCAGACCACACTCTGAATGAAAGAAACCTCCAGATGAGACTCAGGTGTTTACCATGTGCCAAATTTATCAAGTTTGAGAATTTCTGGGATAGTTAAGAGCGTGGGCTGTGCAAACTGGCTTCAAATCACCGCCCAGACATTAGCTAGCCATGTGTCCCTGGGCAAGATACTTAGCCTTTATGAACTCTATTGCAGAAAAGGGGGGAGGGGGGCTGGAAAACATGCCCTTATGGGATTGTCATGTGGTTTAAATAAGGTAATCTATGTGAACCACTTAAAAGAAGGTAGGCGTTGATCAGGTTCTCTAGTGATTATGACTAACAGCTATTTTCTTTTTCTTTTTTTTCAGTTTGCCTACTTATTTTAAAAAAAATTTTTTTTAATGTTTATTTATTCTTGAGACGGAGACAGAGCGTGAACAGGGGAGGGACAGAGAGAGAGGGAGACACAGAATCTGAAACAGGCTCCAGGCTCTGAGCTGTCAGCACAGAGCCCGACGCGGGGCTCAAACTCACGGAGCGTGAGATCATGACTTGCGTCTAAGTCCGACGCTTAACCGACTGAGCCACCTAGGCGCCCCTGACTTATTTTTAAAGCGAGAGCGCACGCACACAGGCAAGCAAAGGTGGGGGCAGAAAGTGAACCCCAAGCAGGCTGCGCTGTCAGTGCAGACCCTACCCAGGGCTCGAACTCACTTACCCTGCAGATCACCACCTGAACCAAAATCAAAGTCCCATGCTTACCAACTGAACCACCCAGGCGCCCCTCATTAGCAGCTTTCTTATTTCATATTCCTCTGGAAGACATTCCCAGCCATCGTTCCCCGATCTGAAACTCACCGATCGGGTTTCTTGTATTTTCCTGTAACATTCCTTTGTTCATACAGGAATTCACTTTTACAAGTATTCACTAAGCATCTACTTCACTACTGGTGTGATGGAAGAAACAGGCATACCGGCCTCACCCCCTTGAAGTTTAAATGCCCTCATGCGTGTTTCCCAGTCAGATCTCAAGCGCCCGGAGCTGTGGGACCACGCGTCATGCCTGGCCAGCCGCGGGATCCAGCGCCCCGCGCTGCGGATTGGAAAGTGCAGGGTACCGGGGATGGAAGGCTATGTTCCACTTGCTCTGCCACCTACAGCCTGGGTGATCGGGAGCAACCCGCTCGTGCCTCTTCAATAGGTGTGCTTCCTCGTGCGTAAAGTGGGGATGACCCACCCACGACTGTCGTGAAGGCGACAGGTCTGCCCACGCGCGGTGGTTACAGCTT
The DNA here is from genome assembly GCF_018350195.1 of Panthera tigris. NCBI lineage: Eukaryota > Metazoa > Chordata > Mammalia > Carnivora > Felidae > Panthera > Panthera tigris. Next base: position 11,240,881 of record NC_056664.1, read on the forward strand.
GTTAAGCGTCCACGATAGGGCCCTCCCGAGTCAGTGCCGCGCGCGCCCACCAGGGGGAACAGCAGGCGGCGGCCCAGCGGCTGCGCGCTGGACCGGCGACGTCAGGACCAGCGCCCCGCCCCGTGACCGTGACCGAGCGCGGCGCCGCGGCAGCGTCGGTCCCCGCCGGCTGGCCGCGCAGCTGGAACGCGATGGGGACCGAGGCGTCGGGGAGCGGGCCGGCGCTGCAGGAGCTCGTGCGCGAGGCCGAGATCAGCCTGCTCGAGTGCAAGGTGTGCTTTGAGAGGTTCGGCCACCGCCAGCAGCGGCGCCCGCGCAACCTGCCCTGCGGCCACGTGGTGTGCCTGGCCTGCGTGGCTGCGCTGGCGCACCCGCGGACGCTGGCCCTCGAGTGCCCCTTCTGCCGCCGAGCCTGCCGGGGCTGCGACACCAGCGACTGCCTGCCGGTGCTTCACCTCCTGGAGCTCCTGGGCTCGGCGCTCCGCCCAGCCCCCGCCGCCCACCGCGCCGCCCCCAGCGCCCCCGGGGCCTTCACCTGCCATCACGTTTTCGGAGGTTGGGGGACCCTGGTCAACCCCACGGGGCTGGCGCTGTGTCCCAAGACCGGGCGGGTCGTGGTGGCGCACGACGGCAGGAGGCGGGTCAAGATCTTTGATTCCGGGGGAGGATGTGCTCATCAGTTTGGAGAGAAGGGGGAGGGCGCTCAGGACATTAGGTACCCACTTGATGTCACCGTCACCAACGACTGTCATGTGGTTGTCACCGACGCCGGCGACCGCTCCATCAAAGTGTTTGATTTTTTTGGCCAGGTCAAGCTTGTCATTGGAGGCCAGTTCTCCTTACCTTGGGGTGTGGAGACGACCCCTCAGAATGGGGTCGTGGTAACTGATGCGGAGGCAGGGTCCCTGTACCTGCTGGAAGTCGACTTTCCAGAAGGGGTCCTCAGGAGGACCGAGAAGTTGCAAGTTCATCTGAGCAATCCCAGAGGGGTGGCCGTGTCGTGGCTCACCGGGGCCATTGCAGTCCTAGAGCACCCTCCCGGCCTGGGGACCGGAGCCTGCGGCACCACGGTGAAGGTGTTCAGCCCCAGCATGCAGCTCGTGGGCCAGGTGGATACCTTTGGGCTGAGCCTCTTTTTCCCCTCGAGAATAACTGCCTCCGCTGTGACCTTTGATCACCAGGGGAATGTGATTGTTGCAGATACTTCTAGTCAGGCTGTCCTATGCTTAGGAAAACCTGAGGAGTTTCCAGTCCTGAAGCCCATGATCACCCATGGTCTTTCCCATCCTGTGGCACTGACCTTCACCAAGGAGAACTCTCTTCTTGTGCTGGACAGTGCAGCCCATTCTATAAAAGTCTACAAGGCTGACTGGGGGTAATAGGGTATGGGGGGGAGGGGGGCGCTCTGGGACCTGGAATCTGAAGGCCTGGAACTTCCGCTAATGAATTGCTGAACCCTGGATAAGTTAATCTCATCTATCCAGCAGGGATAATTATAACTGCCTGGCAAACTTATAAAGGTTGAGGTAATTATTAAAGAATAAAAGTTAAATCTACCATTTATCGAGTTTGTACTCCCTGTGCTAAGAAATTTGCAAATATTAGCTCATTTTATCCTTACAGCTCTACCCGGGGAGGTAATGTCTATTATTAATCCCATTTTAGAGATGAGAAAACTGAGACCCAGAGAGTTTAAAGACTTTACCAAGGTCACATTTACTTACTGTGATAGTCACAATGGGAACTGAGTTCTGACTCCCAAATCCCTTGCTCCTAAATAAGATAACAGATGAGGGGGGAGGGGGGCAGGGGAGAATACGTGAATGTATACTGTTACTATGTGTACTCTATTTACAGGTAGCTATTTCTTTTGGTTGGATGTGCAGAGAAAGGAGACTTTTTTTTAGAGAGTTCAAGAGAAAAAGGATTGTGTGATGTGCATCGGTGTCGTTCAACATGCAGCTTCTTTGATGGCACGTTAGATGGGATAACTATAGATCCTGAGTTACTTGAGTAAGAAGAACAGTTGAACTGCCCGTTTAAAAGGCAAGCGTGTCTGTTAATATCTGTGTCTCCCCCACCACAGGCACTCAGGAAATACCAGTTGGCTGGTGGAGAAAAGCCTGTGTGGGCCTAAGTTTTGTGGGGTTTTTTTTTTGTTTTTTGTTTTTTGTTTTTTTGAAAGAGAGAGTGTAAGCGGGGAAGGGCAGAGAGAGAGGGAGACAGAGGGATCTGAAGCAGGCTCTGTGCTGACAGCAGAGAACCCGATGCAGGGCTTGAACTCTTAAATCCATGACCTGAGTTGAAGTCAGATGCTTAACTGATAGCCACACAGGCACCCCTGGGCATAAGTTCTAAAGGACCACAGAACATTCTACATTCATACCAGTGGTTGGAAGGCTAAAGGGCAGTCTTGCTACCTGTTTGTGTTAATAAAGAGCTAAGTCACCACAGCCGGTTGGTGGCAGAAATGAATTTGCCTTGCTTTTCCTAATCAGTGGTAACCTGGTCACTTTTGTGATAGAGATTTTATCTGTGCCATTTAAATTTGTCCCATTGCACACACTGTATACTCAGGAACCAGCTCCCTTGAGGCTCCAACAGCCTTCAGGCCACTGGTCAACGCTTAAATACTTCTTGAATTAGCTTTGACCAAGATAACACCTGCTTTCGTGGCACAATCGATTGAGCACACGGGGAAATTTCAGGTGAGGCGGCCGGTTCATTATAAACCATGTGTTTTAAGCTAGTGTAAACATTTCAGGGTTTAGGGCTGCTGGAATAGTACCAAATCAGTGGCATCTTAGAAGCAGCAGCAAAATACATTTTTTTCACAGGGAGGAAGTATTGGTTCTGAAAGGTGAGGGTTTGCTTCAGGTTATAGCTGATGTTATCAACAGGTTTCTATTATACAAACAGTGTTGGTTTTGTTTTGTTTTTGAGAGAGAGAGAGTAGGGGAGGAACAAAGGAGAAGAGAGAGAGAGAGAGAGAGAGAGAGAGAGAGAGAGAGAGAGAGAATCCTAAGCAGGCTCCACATTCAGCACGGAGCCCAGTGCAGGGCTGGATCTCAGGACTCTGAGGTCATGACCTGACCCCAAATCAAGAGTCGGACGCTTAAACGACTGAGCCACCCAGGTGCCCTTATTATACAGTTTTAATAGATACAACGTAGATACCGGAGATAGCTCCTAAATTGTTCCAGAAGGTTCAATTTGTCCGTTGGAGCTAAAAGAGAGAGCCTGGTCCGTGCCAGTCCACAAAAGCCCATTGTGTTTTCACTGCTTCCGATGCACCACACTAAGATTTCAGGCACACTGGACCACCGTTCGGAAGTGCATTCCAAGCACGGATTCTCATAACGACCCCTTCCCCCCACATTTGGAAGTCATCTTTAGGTCAGTGACCTCACTGATACCCTCAGTTGTGTAGCAAGAAAAGCTGTCTCAGGCAGAGATAAATGTTCAGGCTTGATCATTTGCAAGTGGGACAACTGTGGATTGACCTTTAAAAAGTTTTCCTCAGGAACAATGATTTTTGTTAAGGTGTAGTTATTCATTTTTGAAAGAGAAAGAGAGAGGAAGAAGGAGAGGGGCAGAGAGAGAGGGAGACCGAGAATTCCAAGCAAGCTCTGCCCTGTCAGCACAGAGTCCAATGTGAGGCTCGAACCCACAAACTGTGAGATCATGCCCTGAGCTGAAATCAAGAGTTGGACCCTCAACTGACTGAGCCATCCGGGCACCGCAGGAACAATGACATTTTAATGACCTCAGGGTCAGTGGAGACAATTCAAGGGACTTTCTCCTATTTGGAATTATTGGTGGCATCATCTTTGACTAGAGAGCTGTGCTTGTGTCTGGTTTAGACAGCAATGGTAGGACAAGTGTAGGATGTGCAGCAGGTGTGGAGGTATGTGGTCAAGGTATTACTTGTTACCTTGTCATTACGCTACCGGAAGTATGGGGTGTGAGTGCTTGAGATGGTGTGGGAGCAAATCACACCACAAGGTGCTAGTGAATGACCTTGGTAATACCTCTACTTGGTAGATTACCAAGTAATCTTTTTTTTCTAATTTTTTTTAACGTTTATTTATTTTTGAGACAGAGAGAGACAGAGCATGAACAGGGGAGGGGCAGAGAGAGAGGGAGACGCAGAATCCGAAGCAGGCTCCAGGCTCTGAGCTGTCAGCCCAGAGCCCGACTCGGGGCTCGAACTCACAGACCGTGAGATCGTGACCTGAGCCGAAGTCGGACGCTCAACCGACTGAGCCACACAGGTGCCCCGATTACCAAGTAATCTTAAAGAGAAAGGCGCTCTTCCCAGGAGTGGCATCATGGGGGAGCAGGGTTTCCTGGGGAAGACACAAAGCTTGCTGTTCTTGGGTCTCCAGGCTGCACCTGCTAAGGGAACAGCCTCAGTGACCTGCAACGCAGCAGCTATATTCATCTTCAGGACTGCATTCCTTAAAGCAAGCTGGTTAAAAGGCTTGCCGTATTGCCCCACCCAACTCCAGGCTATTAAAGAGATTGGAGCCTCTGAGACCGGCAGGAAGAAATGATTGCAGCAAGAAGTAAAAGGTTCAGAGGTGATGGAGGAGAACTGGAATGACCCTCCAGAGACTGGAGACAAAAGAATGTGACCAGGAGTAAACGTAGGGGATAACAGTCTCTTCCTGAATGTCCCCCTCCACCATGTCCGTTTAGGCCAGCCCCACGTCCTCTGTGCCACCTGGTGAGTCCCTAAAAGCAAGCACAGACACTTTGGCTCTGGTCTCAGCGGTTGTGACATCATCTTCCATCTGTTCTAGTTTTGCCCATTTCCTGATCCTTGAATTGTCTCCTGTTTTTGACCTTGCTCTGACTTACCACCTGGACTTGTTTTCTCAGTCTTTTTCCTTGGCATTTTCTAAGAACTTGAGTTCAGATGTATAAACCTCCTCCCTAGCGGATCTCACTCTGGACCCCAGAACCCAAGCCATCACCCATTTGCTAGTGCCTTACGTAGCCCTTTCCCAGCTCCTCACCAAGTTGGGGTCTGCACCCCGCTTAGTGAATGATGCCTCTTTTGTGGAAGAAGCAGTACTCCGTATATCTCAGAAAAGTGAGGAAAACCCCGGGTGAATGAAGATTTAATCATCCTTACACCACCAGCCACAGGGAGAAGAAGAAATGCATACTGGTGGTCAGTGTTCCACTAATACTGAGCCACTATGGTGGTGAACCATGGTTACAAGGGACATGAACTCTTTTCTCGAAGAATATGTAGGGGAAAAAGTGGGGGGGGGGCACCTGGGCTCAGTCAGTTAAGCATCTGACTCTTGGTTTCGGCTCAGGTCATGATCTCATGGTTCATGGGTTCTAGCCCCACGTCGGGCTCTGTACTGACCGTGCAGAACCTGCTTGGGATTCTCTTTCTCCCTCTCTCTCTGCCCCTCCCCATCTTGTGCTGTGTCTGTCTCTCTCAAAATAAAGAAACTTAAAAAAAAAAAAAAAGAATATGTAGAAAATATGATAGGCAGGGGGCATCTGGGTGGCTCAGTTGGTTAAGAGTCTAACTTCGGCTCAGGTCCTGATCTCACGATCTGTGAGTTCGAGCCCCACGTCGGGCTCTGTGCTGACAGCTCAGAGCCTGGAGCCTGCTTTGGATTCTGTGTCTCCCTCTCTCTCTGCCCCTCCCCCACTCATGCTCTGTCCCTCTCTCTCTCAAAAATAAAACATTAAAAAAAATCTTTACTAATGAAAAAAAAAATATGATAGGGAGGCTGCCGAGACTCACCACAACTACCACACTGAACTGTCCTGGCATCTGCTGTGCCCCCTCCCACTGCCCTGCTGATGAGCCAGCCCTTGGCCACTGTGCGTTCACTGCATGACCCTCTCCCACAATAGCTGGTTGGATAGGCTGCACATCTCAACAAAGCACAGCCTATCTATCAATGTCCCACCAAATGTATTGACTGGACCAGGAAACTGGCCTGTGAACTGGCCTGGGATGAACAAGTTTTCCCAAAATGGGGCAAGAAGATCTGATTAGAAGTTTGTCCTTGAAGTTATAAATTGAGAAGTATGGACCAAATCAGGCAGGTGGAAGCCTTGGGGGATGCTAAGCACATACTCCTTGGGAGACAAACACAGAGCAGCAGTGAGCAAGCCGGAATCCCAAGTGAGAAGCAGCTGGGGGCAGCAGGGGCGGGGGAGGAGAGAAAAGACACAAGGGTGAGGAATCCAGGTAGCAGTTGAGGGGGGAAAAGGCACCCAGAGAAGCTAATGTGTGCGGGTTCGTTTTCTGCAACAGAAAACACCTAACAAAAATTATACCGTGTGGTTGATTTGTTTGGAAAAAACAACTTGAACCTACTAATATTGATGCCAAGAGTAGGGAATGATTTGTGAGGGGGCCACACTCTCATCAGCACCCCCACCTCTGACACTGGTGGGTCCTGAGACCATAGTTCAAGTGGAGCCCCATGGGCCACAGGCCTAAATATTTGAGTTACAAATCGAGCCAAAGACTGTTAAATAAAATAGATCCGATCCTCCTCCTTTGACAAAGGTAAATATAAATGTTTAAAATAAACTTTCAGGGGCACCTGGGTGGCTCAGTCAGTTAAGCATCCAACTTTGGCTCAGATGATCTCGTGGTTCGTGGGTTTGAGCCCTGCGTCGGGCTCTGTGCTGACAGCTCAGAGCCTGGAGCCTGCTTCAGATTCTGTGTTTCCCTCTCTCTCTGCCCCTCCTCCGCTCATGTTCTATCTCTTTCTCTCTCTCTCTTAAAAATGAATAAACATTAAGAAAAACATTTTTAAATGCACTTTCATTACACTCTGGAAAGCCAGCTTCCATTTTAGAATACTTGAAGTTTATGCTCAATTTTGGGGTGCCACATTTTAAAGAAAGATCATGATAAGAGTATATTTAAAAGATCTGAAGGGGCGCCTGGGTGGCTCCATTGGAAGAACATGTGACTCTCTCTTTTTTTTAATGTTTCTTTAAAAAAATTTTTTTAACACTTACTCATTTTTCAGAGATAGACTGTGAGTGGAGAAGGAGCTGAGAGTGAGGGAGACCCAAATCGGAAGCAGGCTCCAGGCTCTGAGCTGTCAGCACAGAGCCTGGTGCAGGGCTCGGACTCATGGATGTCACATCATGACCTGAGTTGAAGTTGGACGCTTAATCGCTTAATCGACTGAGCCACCTAGGTGCCTCTTTTCATGCTTATTTTTGAGAGAAAGAGAGATAACACAAGAGGGGAGGGGCAGAGAGAGAGAGGGGGAAAGACGATCTGAAGTGGGCTCTGTGCTGACAGCATGGAGCCAGATGCGGGGCTTTAACTCGCAAATCTCGATATCATGACCTGAGCCAAAGTCGGACACTTACCCGACTGAGCCACCCAGGTGCCCTGAGCATGTGATTCTTGATCTCGGGGTCATGAGTTCAAGCCTCATATTGGGTGTAGCGATTACAAAAGATAAATAAACTTAAAACAAAAATTAAAGTTCTGAAGAAGAATCTAAACAGCATGTTTTTTTGTCAGCCTCTAACAGCTAGAATATAAACTCCAGGAAGCAAAGTTGTTTGTGTTCATAGCTGTATCCCTCGTGCCCAGAACACTGCCTGACACATTGTAAACACTCAAAAATATTTGTCAAATTAATATATGTTTTTCCAAAGGGATTTTTCTAGGCCCTGTATTCCTTTCACCATAAAAGGGAAGTGCTGTTAGTAGCTGGGTAGTTTGGGGAAGTTGGTCTAGAATTACAACAACTTGGGGTGAATTTGCCGAGTAACTTGTAGAGAGTCACAAAGCCTTATGGTGCCATTGCGGTAGCCTTGGTTACGATTGGGTGAAGAACTTGGTGTTCTCAGTCACCACATTTCCAATTTCATCAAGCACACGGGACTTTGAGGTATGGAGTTGCCTGACTCACATCTCTTGTCAGGTCATGAAGAGCAGAGACAGCCCCAGTGTGCTGGTTTTCTGATATCCAACAATGCTATCAACTCCCAGAGTGAAGGAACCAAAAGTGCCCCTCTTCGCCTCACCTGGTGGTGGGCTTGGGACACTGTTGAAGTCATCTCGGGGTTAATGCGGCTAATAATGAATCTAACTTCCAAGAACCACTCACACAGCATGGGCGGCCCAACCACTGACTTTTGTTGACTGACTGGCTGAAGATTATAACATATGGTATATCCATTACGGTAGCTGGAGAACAGCTCGTATTTTCCCTCAGAAATAATGATACGAGAGGAGGCTGATTTCCTAAGAAAGGACTCTGGTCAAATCGGTCAATGGTTTGCCTACCCATGTCTTAAAGGTAGCCACAACAAAAATCTAAAATCACTTACAGGATGACTGTAGGAAATCTGCTTCGAACCATAGAGTTTTAGGACCGGGAAAAAAGTTGAAAATGACTCAAATAACACCGGAGGCCTACAGAGTTGAAAATGGGCTGCTTTAGGTCACACGGGTGATTAATGGTAGATCTGGGACAGAAACGGGACCTTCCATATTCCATCTCCACCCTTCTTGTAGGAAAAGATGGGAAGGTCAAGGATTGGGGCTACACACACATGCATCTATGTGCCGTGCTACATCTTTTCCTGGCAAAGTTCTTACGTTCTTTACAAATAGGCCTTTTTACCCCAACTTTCTTTAAGTCAGATTGTATTTTTTAAACTCAGCTTGTATTTTATTGTTTCACTGTATCTACTGGGATTTCGAACTGTTTCTTTCTCAAATAGCGCCCAGGTTTGAGCGTGTGCTGGCCCAAGAAAACAGCACGGTAATTCCAAATTACCTATGAGACCATAACTATGAGGCCAGTCTCTTTATCATTGCCTAAGTAGGCCCTAATAAGTCCACAGTCATGAGACTCTGCCCCAAAGGGGCCAAATAGCTTCACTGTATTTCATGGTCACCAAATATTTCATGGTCTTTGTTATAAAAAGGAGTCTTTGGTTGCAAGGGAGCATAATTAAAAAACTGAAACATAACTAACATTTTCATAATACTTGAAAATTGCTTCACAAAGCTGTTCATTTACATGACCCGCCCCATGTCTCTGAGGTAGACAGGGCAGGTATTGTTAGGGAGACTTTACTAGTAAAGAAGCAGAGACTAACAGAGATGAAGTCACACCATGATTCCATCACCAAAGCCTGTTGTGTTTGGGGTTGGGCAAGAACAAGTGTTTCCTCTAAATCTCCCTCAGGTGACTCTCTGTGCAGCCAGGGTTGGGTCCCACTGCTCTAGAGAACTAACAAAGCCCAGCCGTCCCTTGGTGGGCTCACATCTACCGTTCACATCAACTTGTATCAGCACTAGGTCAAGTTCTTTGGGGGGAAACGTTGCCACCCTCCTGAGTTTCAGACCTCCAGCCTCTAATGCGAATGGGTCCTGTCGATTCCCGAGGGCCCCACGATCCACATGGTGGTGACCTCTCTGAAGTGCTGTGGAGAGAGGCCTGTTTACACGACAAGAACAAGAGTTCTGACTGGGTCCTAGGAGGACTCCTGAGTGAAGGAAGTCAAGTTCAGTGTTTCCCTTAGACTTATTTGTTAGAGAAATATGAATGTGCTCATTAGTTTTAGAAGTTAGAGGATATAATTCTTTAGCCGCCTGCCCACCGTGCCAGGAGCTCTCTGCTCCAACGTGGAGTGCCATGTAGACCTTCACTGTTAAGTGGGGGAGGAACTTCCAAAGCCAAGTGTGGGTGGCAGAGGCGTGGCCTATCAAAGACCACACCTTCCAAACACTGAGGCCCAATGTTCTCTTTCATTTCTCCCTCCTGCCATGTGCCTCTTTCGTGGCTGTTGTCACTCCCCACTAGGCCCACCAATTGTACAAGTAACATGACATTCATAGTAGAATTCAAAAGTACAAATAAGCATGCAGATATTTCATCACTTTTGGGACACCTGGGTGGCTCAGTCGGTTAAGTGTCCGACTTCAGCTCAGGTCATGAGCTCGTGGTTCATGAGTTTGAGCCCTGCATCGGGTTCTGTGCTATTAGCACAGAGCTGGCTTGGGATCCTCTGTCTCCCTCTCTCTGCCCCTCCCCTGCTTGTGCCGTCTTTTTCAAAAATGATAAAAAAACATTTTTTAAAAAGATATCTAATCACTTTTAATTAGAGAAAATTACTATTAGCATGTTTGAATTGAGCTGACTCATCACTATGGAATCAGTATTCCCGGAAATCACTTCAGAGACCCTGATTTTGCAAAACAGGGAACATATCACGTAAATTGCAAGCCCTTCTGCAAAGTAAACTGTAGTGGCATTCAACTGAAGTTCCATTTTGGAGATCCCAAAACATGAGAAAACTACATGGTAGAGGGAGAAAGAAGGGTACTCACCAAATATTCCATGGATCCTCCATGTTTCCCAGCCTGTGCGGTTCAGTATGATCACGTGACTGACTAGCTCTAGCTGTGAGCAGAACCCAGGAGCAAGCAGTTCACTCTCTGTGAGCTGAGAACAAAGGAAAAATAAGGATACAGGTACATTGAGGTAAAGCAGAGGTCTCAGGTTTCATAACGAAAGTATTGTCATTTACAGAGTTAAAAGACTGCACTTAGATTTGATAGAGTAAAATTTAGGTGGGTTCTGATTCAGCACCTAATGTTTTCAGTCATATCGAAGTTTGCATTAGCACTAGGAAAGTTCAGGTTAGCATACGTTTTCGGGATACATTTTTCTGCCAATCATGAGGGCAATTCGGCCCCACTGCTTAACAGACGAGAAGGGCTGCTATTAATATGTGAAATCAACATTAGCAGAGCTGTGAGTTGTGTGGTGACACATGGTAGAATCAGAGAGACTTCTGGCTCCAATTTCTTTAGCCATTTTTGCACTCTGATGAGCAAAGTGTTCCAAAATAGGCTTCAGCCAAATGACCTTTCTCCCCAGATGTACGACTCCCTGCAATTCATTTCCATTTTCAAACCACTGATGGATGTATCTGGACTAACCGTGAAACTGATGATACAAGGGGCCAACTCCATTACATTTTGGAGTTAATTTCCACAAGGTTCTATCACCCCTGGAAGACACTAAAGTATAAGTCGGCACCTTTTATTTTCTGGTACATCAGTAAGAAATATTTTATATGGGGGCACCTAGGTGGCTCAGTCAGTTAAGCCTCTGACTCTTGAGTTCGGCTCAGGTCATGGTTTTACTGCTCGTGAGTTGGAGCCTTGAGTCGGGCTCTGTGGTGACAGTGCAGAGCCTGTTTGGGATTCTCTCTCACCCTCTCTCTCTCTGCCCCTCCCCTGCTCTCTCTCTCTCAAAATAAATAAATAAACATTCAACAAATACTTTCTATGAATTTACTAAATTTGCTAAAGCACTGTCTGTACAAGTACACATGAGGCTATCTAAATGCATTTTGGGTGCACCTGGGTGGCTCAGTCAGTTGAGGGTCCAACGTCAGCTCAGGTCACGATGTCACGGCTCGTGAGTTCAAGTCCCACATTGAGCTCCCTGCTGTCAATCCTGTCAGTGCAGAGCCTGCTTCAGACCCTCTGTTCCCCACCCACCCCCACCGTCTCCCCTTCCCCACTCGCGCTCTCATTCTCAAAAATAAATAAATCTTTAAATGCATTTTGATTAGGTACGAAGTTTATGAGTTTATCTTTTTTTTTTTTTTTTTTTTTTTTTTTTTGTCATGTCTTTGGCAGTTTCTGGCCCCGGGGTTGGGCTAGCCTCATAAAACAAGTTGGGAAATGTTCCTTCTGCTTTTATTTTCTGAAAGACTTGATATAATATTGATGTTATTTCTTCTTAAACGTTTGGTAGAATTTACCAATGAAATCTTGTGGCCAGCAAGGTTTCTTGGTGTTGGTGTATGTGTCCAGATTAGAGCTGTTTTCTCTAGAAAGATTGGCCGGTTGGAGCTTACTCAACCATGCTGGAAAAGGAAGTCTATCAATTAGAGGAAAAAAACAAAAAAACAAACAAAAAAACCTTTTAAATTTCTTTGATTTTTCTTTTTTGGCAAGAATTTACTCAATAAATATTTCCTTTGTGCTCACTCTCTGTTAAGCAATGTACTAAGCAGTGGGGATATAAGGATTATGCCCTCAGGCACTAATCATCTGGTGCGGAGATGGGCAAGATAATCAGCATTCTGGACTGAATGGTTAGTGCGATGTGAGGATATGCTTGGGCACTATGAAGAAGGAGAAATAACCCCAAATGGTTACCAAAGCATGTTGGAAGTCATGATGTCACCCTAGAATTCCAGATTGATCGGGGCACCTGGGTGGCTCAGTCGAGTGAGCATCTAACTTCAGTTCAAGCCATGATCTCACGGTTTGTCAGTTTGAGCCCCGCATCGGGCTCTGTGCTGACAGCTCAGAGCCTGGTGCCTGCTTCAGATTCTGTCTCCCTCTCTCTGCCCCTCCCCCCAATTCATGCTCTGTCTCTCGCTCTCTCTCAAAAATAGATTTTTAAAAAAAGCTGTTAAAAAAAAAAAAAAAAAGAATTCCAGACTGACCAATGTCCTAAATACTGGTTGCTTTATCCCAAACAAATTAAAAGTAGGGGCTCCTGGGTGGCTCACGTGGTTAAGCCTCCAAATTCAGTTCAGGTCATGATCTCACAGTTAGTGAGTTCAAGCCCCACATGGGGATCTGCACTGATAGTGGGGAACCTGCCTGGAATTCTCTCTCTCCCTCTCTCTCTCTGCCCTTCTCCCCACCAAAATAAATAAGCTTTAAGAAATATAAAAGTGAACAGTGGTGTTTAAGCCTGCACCGATTCTCTGTGTTACCAACATTGGAATCTGTATCTGTAGCCAGTCTGGTCTCTGGGACTACATAAAAAAAGACAAGATGATAGCTATGTCAGAGCCTCTGAAGGTATTTACTGATATTTTCCCATTTAGCTAAACATCATACTAGCTAATTTATTAATATCCGTCTAGGTCAAAAGTTCCCTTAACTCTTAACTATATAACAAACAGATGGTTACCACAGGGTGGGGGAAGGGGTAAAAAAAGAAAGTGCCCTTTTGAACAAAGCTGATTTACATTCCTATAAAGTACTTCCCACAGTGAAATATTTTATAACCCTCTCCCATGGTTAGTCCTTTCCCATCACCATGGCAACCACAGATTTTGTGGGAGGAGGAGTCAAAATGACATACATACTTCCCCAATTCAGAGATGTGTGTTGGAGGTGTCCTCCTATCCCCTCCTGTGCTCTGCACATCTCTTGATGCCTGACACCTGCCGATGGGCACCGAGGAACCGGGACTTTGCTCGGCACCAAGGGCATCACTTGAGTCCTCTCCTGACCGAGCTTCAGCAACTCAGATGGCATATCTCCCGCAGACTGACCAAGGGACCAAGTAGAGGCAAAATATTCACGACAAAGAGATGTCAAGGTTTCACCTGGTGGCTCTGCCCAACAGATTGCAAACTGTAGGTTGGAAGAGGTCAGGGGGCACCTGGGTGGCTCAGGTGGTTGAGCGTCTGACTCTTGACCTTGGCTCAGGTCATGATCTCACGGTTCCTGAGATTGAGCCCCACATTGAGCTCTGCACTGATAGCACAGAGGCTGTTTGGAATTCTCGATCTCTCTCTCTCTCTCTCTCTCTCTCTCTGTCTGCCCCTCCCCTCTCAAAAATAAATAAATAAACTTAAGAAAAAAAAACAAGGTCAGAAACATTCGTTTTGAAGAACAACATCAGAGAAATATGGAGCCTTACAATAGTTTTGACTCCAGGCACCCATCACATGGTGAGGAAATCCAGACCAGCTTCTTCCGCTCCAATGGAAACCACCTTCACTAATATGTTGAGGGGATATTTCACAACTGAGTTAAGAAGTATCCTTTGCCAGGATGTATGTGAAAGTGTCTATAAGATCCTATCTTCTTTGTGAAACTTGCCAAATAATTTATGAATAATATTTAGCCCCATCTCTTCATGTAATCACCATCAATGAAAGGCTTCCTGTCAGGATATGACCTTCCCTTGGGTTCCATACTCTCTCTTCGAGCCAAGCTAACTCATTACCATCTCACACGTGGGGAGAAGGGGCTCCCACCTGCAGCTCTCCCGCTGGCACACTCTGAAGCTGCTTCTGCCCCAGCAGGGGCGGTATAAGAAGCTTCCAGTTAAAGGTTTTTCTGTCTGGTGCCCTGGGGTCCGGCGTCCAGGGTATAGGCCTTGTTAATGGCTCCCTCCTAGGCTAGATTGGCAGCCTTGACTTTGTTCTTTCCCCCAGCTCCATCATCCCAACATGGATACTACATCCTGGTTTTCAGCTTTGTCTAGCTCTGTGGCTTTGGGTGTCCTTCCTTATCTCCATGGGTGTGATCCATCACGACACTTTCTACCTTATCTAATGCTGTTAGTGATCTTGGCATGCATGAAGTTGAATTTTTTTGGACATTACAGGGAAAGAGTCATGGAGTAAGAGAAGGGCAAGTGGAAATGATGCCAAGAGTGATTGGCTTCTTGTTGACTGTAGTGACTCCATGTTGGGTACTATCCTTCCGTTCTAGTGTGTACCCTTATCTCACCCTCACTATAGCCTAGGAAATAGTTGCTGCTGACATTTTTACAGATGAGGAAACTGAGGCACAGAGAGGTCAAATAATTTGCCCAAGACCACACATACAGAAAGTAGGCAAACTAATCTCTCTGAGCCTTGAGCCTTAGTGTCCTTGTCTGTGGAATGGAGATTTCATAGTAGCCACTTTCTAGAGTTGTTGTGAGGCCTAAATAAGTTTATACATGTGCATTAGAATAGTACCTGACACAGGTTAAGTGCTCAATAATTCTTAGCAATCGTTATTATTTGTTAAAATATTCTGAAAGTTTAAGTTTTAATATGTTTCATCTTAAATGGTTTTAAGCAACATGCAGTGGTGGTATTTTAAAAATCACCATTATAGATTATGTTCTTTTTCTTTTAAGATTTTATTTCGAAGTAATCTCTGTGGCCAATGTGGGGCTCGAATGTACAACCCCAAGATTAAGAGTTGCATGCTGTACAGACAGAGCCAGCCAGGCTCCCCTTTTTTCTTCTTTTCTTTTGAGAGAGAGGGAGAAAGCACACACTCATAAGTGAGGGAGGGAGGGAGAGGGAGGGGGAGGCAGGGAGGGAGAGAGAGATTGAGAATCCCAAGCAGGCTCTACACTGACAGTGCAGAGCTCCACTTGGGGCTTGAACTCACGAACCGTGAGATCATGACCTCAGCCAAAGTCAGATGCTTAACCGACGGAGCCACCCAGGTGCCCCCTTTTGTTGAGATAGTCCTATTTTTAAATTTGAGCATAGTTGACACACAATGTAACATTAGTTTCAGGTGCACAGCATAGTGATTGGACTTCTCTATACATTATGTTATGCTTACCGCAAGTGTAGGCTACCATCTGTCACATACAAAGCTAGTACAGTGTCATTGACTATATTCCCTGTGCTGTGACTGTTATTCCTGTGACTTATTCACTTCATAACTGGAAGCCTGTATCTCTCACCCTCCTTCACCCATTTTGCCCATCACCCCCCCCCACCAGCCCCCTTTCTTCTGGCAACCGTCAGTTTTGTTCTCTGAATTTATAGGTCTGATTCTGCTTTTTGTTTACACATTTTTTTTGTTTTCTAGATCCCATGTATGAGTGAAATCGTACGGTATTTGTCTTTCTCTGACTTATTTCACTTAGCACAATACCCTCTAGGTCCATCCACGTTGTTGCAAACAGCAAGATCCTAAATCCCTTTCTATGGCCACAGAGTATTCATACATATACCTGCACACACGCGCGCACACACACACACACACACACACACACACACACAATCTTCCTTATCCATTAGTCCACTGATGAACACTTAGATTGCTTTCACATCTTGGCTATTGTAAATAATGCTTCAATAAATATAGGTGTGCATACATCTTTTCAAATTAGTGTTTCCATGTTCTTGGGTAAATACCCAGTAGTGAAATTACTGGATCACATGGCATTTCTATTTCTAATTTTTTGAGGACCATCCATACTGTTTTCCACAGCAGTTATTGTTTTGTTTGAACTATTTGTGGTAAGGCAATACTTCTTTTTTTTTTTTTTTAAGCAAAGAAGTTAATGATCAGGAAGCTTAGACCTGCAGGAAGCCATCTTTGTTCCCAGGGGGAGAGAGACTGCCTGACAACAAAACCCACAGAAAAGAAAGCAGAGTTGAGGGATGGAAGAATACAGCATCTGTGTAACATTGACAGGTCCCACAACTTTTCGTCCCCACTGCTAGATGTGACCCTGGATGTCCTAGTTATCTAAGCTGATAAATTCCTCTTTCTCTTTAAATAAGTTCGAGCTAGGTGTCTGTGACTTTCACCTAAAGGAGCCTTAAGAGAATCTAAGGCAGATGTATCTAGAAAACCTCACACTTCTGTCAAGGCAGCATGAAGCTGGTTTTCAGTCCGTACTCAGTTCCATAACAGAAGAAAATAATTTGTTCCCTGAGTTTTGAATGGGACACCCAACTACTAATAAGTCATTTGACTTTTTTGACAACTGGGAGGAGAGTCATCTGGTACCAGTTGAAAGGGTTTTTTGGATTATCAGAGCTCCTTTGATGCATAAGGTTCTAAAGTCTGGTGGCATCACAGAGACCTTGATGTCCAGCTCTTTCACTTTCTTTTTTTAAAAAAATTTTTTAAATATTTATTTATTTTTGAGAGAGAGAGAGAGAGAGGGAGTGAGAGCAGGGGAGGAGCAGAGAGAGAGGGAGACACAGAATCCGAAGCAGGCTCCAGGCTCCGAGCTGTCAGCACAGAGCCCGACACGGGGCTCGAACCCACGAACTGTGAGATCATGACCTGGGCTGAAACTGGACGCTTAACCGACTGAGCCACCCAGGTGCCCCTCAGCTCTTCTACTTTCTAAATGAGTAAATGGACACCTGAAGATGTCAAGTAATGTGGACAAGTGATTGATCTTCTTAGGAGAAAAGCCAGAATTCTGAATTTTGCTGCCATTTGAATTCTCCCTGAGTCTGGATTTTCAGCAATATAAGCTGCACACAGCATATTTTTTTTCCTCCATAGATATGCAGAAACTGGAGACAGCCATCAGCTGATGTCAGCTCTCCTGACTCCTAACCTAGTTTGGTTTTCCCAACATAGCACGCTCCTTCCTTCTGGAAAGTAAATGCTTTACGTGCGGCTGCTACATTTACTGAAGCTACCATAGCAGCATATAACAAAGGCGTAGTAGGATTCTAGCCCTAGAGGATGTTACCAGCGTGGGGTATATGGAAAAAGAGGATCTGTGTTTAAAGAAAAATGTATAAGTTAAATGGGTGTCTTCATTGGAGCCCTTCTCAGAACCATTAATAAGCTATTTTGCATTATAAATTGCAAAATCCAGGGGGGGGGGTGGTTAGATAGGATACAGTTAGATAGGATGAATTTTCCAAACTCATCTGCTCACAGGTCTAAGTATTTTGGGAAATGCTGTATTAGAGACATGAATTTTCACATTGCTCCCCCCGAGGCTGAACAGCTGCCCTTCTGCGTGGTTCAGTTCTGCCCTTTTCTTTGGTGTTCTTCTTTCTAGTCCCCGGTTTTTAAATCTTTCCTTCAATTCGCATCCTTCCTCCCATCCTTGCAATTCTGCAAATTTTTATTTAAAAAAAATTAAGTAACCTCTACCACTCAACGTGGAGCTCGAACTCATGACCCCGAGATCAAGAGTTACACGCTCCGTCCACTGATCCAGCTAGACGTACCCTCCCCCCTTGACTTTCGTGCAAATTTCTATGTTTGGCTGCTTCTCTGTGGCTAGTTCTCTTTCTCAGTCTCTTTGTGTGTGGCTTTATTTGGGGGATAAAGAGGTATATCATGGGGCCATGTCTCTGGTGGATTTAAGGAAGACTGACCAGCGTGGACTCACTCCCCTGACTTAGTTTTAGCTCAGTATTCCCGCACTCCAAGGTGGGCTTGTGGGAAAGAGTCGCCCATACAGATGCCTTCAAAGGCTTGCCCAGAAGTGCCACAAAACCTTCTGCCCCCTTGTTGAGCCCACTCTTCTTCCCAGGCACAAGGATGGCAGTGAAACATCTCTGCACATTCCCCAGTCATCAGAAACTTCTCTCCTGACTTCTAGAACCTCACAGTCAAGTCCTTTCCAGCTCAGTGTTTAGCCTTTTCTCTCCTGACAAGCTGACATTCTGTCCAAGATGGCATTTGTATTTGGACCGAAAAGAATCCACCTTCCTTATTAAGATGTGTAGCTACGGTCACGGAGTAGGATTCTTTCATCTTTCCAGAGTGTTCCGGTTTTTCTATATTTACCCTTTTGTGTCCTCAAGATTGTATCAATAATTCAGAATACATTTGGCAAATGAGTAGGATTTATCGTCGTTTATAGTTTTCACATTCAAAACTCCCTTATTTTTAAGATTCTTCACGGCCCTAAAAAGAGTCGGGAGCATCCAGGCAAAGCGGTGGTTGAACCAACATTAATGCTGATCCAATTAAATGAACTCCCCATGACTTTTCTCCTCACCTTTTCCCCCAACATTTTTCACATTCTTTCTGAAACTGAGATGCATTTTATGCAAATCTCTCTTTTGAGGAGTTTTCAGGAATACTAATGCAGTATTCACTGGAAAGCCCAGTGAAGACAAAGAAGCGATTTCAAAGGCCAGGTGTGAATTATTGACTGCTGGCAAGCTGGACACACTTTAGACTCACCAGTGTTCGTTTCAAATTTCGATGCTATCTACAAGAATAAATCAGAAAGTGGATTCTACAAAGTTGAGGATAAGTATGCTTTTAGCATTTCTCCCTTGGATGACTTTCCTAGAGACGTGCCTACCCTTTTCCCTACTTTATACTGAACCAGACCTTCCTGTGACTGGCTCTTGTCACACAGTGCTGTCAGGGAGCAGCTGACCATTTGTCATTTTCAAAAATTTTAATGTGTCTTGGGGTTCGTCAGTCATGAATAAGCTCCAGTTGGCACATAGGCAGAGAACAGTGGCCAGCCAACACAATTCCCAGTGGACCCCCTTACTCAGCCTGGCCTCTTGGACTCACTGAATGGTGACATCCATTGCATACTCATCAGACACTTCCACAGACATAATTGCTGGAAAGTGCAGTGGAAATGATGCCTGACCTGATAACACCTAGAGCCAGGAAAGAAGAGTCTAAAAAAGGTTACTCCTGTTCTGAACCTGAGAACCTTGTAACCTGATAAGTACTACCTGGCTGGCCATTAATTTAAGTAAGTGACTTGTTTGGACTCAGGTATCACACCAAGGTGTTAAATTTAATCTCTAAAGACGTATGTGGTTTGGACTCAGAATGTTCTCATAAATACAACTTCTTTCCTTTCTCATGTTAACTGACCCAGATATAAGGACTTAGCCTGGACCACAAGGCAAGCTGAGGCAGAGACAGGATTCAAGCGGAGTGCCTCCAGTTCCGGTCTGGGTATTGATTATACAGCTTGCCCAACTCACCGGGGATCTGAATGAAACCTAAAGCTTTGGGCAGTAGAGCTTCAGACTTTCAGCATGTGAGTCCAGGGTTGAAGTCTATTCAAGACAACGTCTCTGTTCCCTTTTTCTATGATAAGGGCTACTCCATAAAGATAGCCGTCTGTCTTCTGGAAATTCCCAGCCCACAGTAAGTTTACTGTTGGGATACTTTCTACTGCAAGCAATAGAAAACCCTACTCAATACAGCTTAAGTAAGAAGGACGTTGCCTTACATCAGAATTCCAGAAGTAGGCTGGCTCCAAGTTGAGTCAAGTCAGCAGCTCAACATCATCAGCTACCTATGTGTTGTTCTACCTACCTGCTCATACACCCTCAGGCCAGTGTCTGTCACAATTGTGGGCGGACCACCCTAATTCTAACAGGGAGGAACAGAAGCCATTCCATCCCACCTCCCATTATGTCTCGTGTCTCATTTCAGGAAAAGTTAACTCTTTGCTAGAAGCCATCGTACCACATTGACTATAACCAAGACATATGACCCATACTAACCCAATCACCAACAAGAGGAATGGGAACACCATGGCTGGTTTAGAACTGTGCACCATACTCCTGGCAGCATATTTTAACATCTGGGGCTGAACAGGGAACTTCTAAAAATAACAATATCCAGGGCCACCTCCAGATATTCTGATTTAATTTCTCTGGGGAGGGGGTCCGGGCATGGGTTTTTTAATTTTTTTTTGATGTTTTATTTATTTCTGAGAGAGGAGAGACAGAGCATAAGCAGGGGAGGGGCAGAGAGAGAGGGAGACACAGAATTTGAAGCAGGCTCCAGACTCTGAACTGTCAACACAGAGCCTGACACGGGGCTCGAACTCATGAACCGCGAGATCATGACCTGAGCCGAAGCTGAACGCTTAACGGACTGAGCCACCCAGGCACCCCTAGGCATGGGTATTTTTTTTTAATTTATTGTCAAATTGGTTTCCATACAACACCCAGAGCTCATTCCCAACAGATGCCCTCCTCAATGCCCATCACCCACCCTCCCCTCCCTCCCACCCCCCATCAACCCTCAGTTTATTCTCAGTTTTTAAGAGTCTCTTATGGTTTGGTTCTCTCCCTCTCTAACGTTTTTTTTTTTTTTTCCTTCCCCTCCCCCATGGTCTTCTGTTAAGTTTCTCAGGGTCCACATAAGAGTGAAAACCTATGGTATCTGTCTTTCTCTGTATGACTTATTTCACTTAGCGTAACACTGTCCAGTTCCATCCACGTTGCTACAAAGCCATATTTCATTCTTTCTCATTGCCAAGTAATATTCCATTGTGTATATAAACCACAATTTCTTTATCCATTCATCCGTTGACAGACATTCAGGCTCTTTCCATAATTTGGCTATTGTTGAAAGTGCTGCTATAAACATTGGGGTACAAGTGCCAGCATGGGTATTTTTTAAAGCTACCCCCACTAACTCTAATGTGCAGCCAGGATTGAGAACCACTAGCTTAGTTTAATTAGGACTTATCCCTGAACCACATCGGGGAAATGAAATCAAAGGTCAACTAGGAGGATGAGAGGAAATGGCTATTGGATAGGCCAACTTACAGAGGACCAAAAATGCTCATTGAATTTCTCCAAAAAAGATATACAAATAGCCAAAAAGCACATGAAAAGACATTGAACATCACTGATCTTTAGGAAAATGCAAATGAAAACCACAATGGGATACCACCTCACACCCATTAGGACGGCTACTATCAAAAAATCAGAAAATCCCAAGTGTCATTGGAGTAGGGAGAAATTGGAACCCATGTGCCCTGCTGGTGGGAATGCAAAATGGTGCAGCTGCTATGGAAAACAAACAGTAGGGTAGTTCCTCAAAGCATTTAAAGTAGAATTACCATATGACCCAGCAGTGCCACTCCTGGGTAGATACCCTAAAGAATTGAAAACAAGGTCTTGAAGAGGTATTTGCCCACCATTATTATTCACAATAGCCAAAAGGTGGAAGCAACTCAAAGGTCCCCTGACAGATAAGTGGCTAATCAAAATGTGGTCTACACAGACCATGACATAGGACTCGGCCTTAACATGGAAGGAAATTCTGACACCTGCTACAACGTGGGGGAAACTTGAGGACATCATAACAGGGAAAAAGGCCAGTCACAAAAAGCAAATACTGTTATGATACCACTTGAACATCAAGTACCTGCAGCAGTCAAATCCACAGACAGAAAGCAGAGTGGGGGGTGCCAGGGGCTGGAGGAAGGGGGATTAGAGAGTTTTCTAATGAGCTCAGTTTTAGCTTTCCAGGATAAAAAGAGTTTGGGCACAATGAATACACTTGACACTCCCACACTGTACACTTAAAAATGGTCGAGATGGTAAATTTAATATTATGTATATTTTACTACAGTTTAAAAAAAATGTTTGTTGAATGGATGCAGAGCTGAGAAAGCCACTTGCTTTCTAGACCAGTGACTCAGGGGAGCAGTGGCAGGACAGAGGCAGGGAAGCTACATGGGGTGGGAGAACCTGAAGGTAACAGATTGCATTTCTTTCAAGGGTAGAGAATTCCAAATTCCAATGGTGTTCAAGAAGAGGGGGAAGGGCTGAAAATAAGAACTGGGAGAGAAATTCCAGAAACAGCCCACACCCGGTGAGGATCAGCCTTTTGGGGAGCCCCCAGCAGGTGTTTTTTGGCAAAATTCCCCGCTGAGCACCTGGGAAGCAGAGGCAGCCCTTAATCCGCTACTGCAGGCCTCAGGGGGGATTTTGCAAGAGGCAGGCTGAGCAGAGGTGTACTTCTGTCTCCCATTTCCATTTTATTGAAGCCGCAGGGACGGGGCAACCCCAAGGCATCGGTGATAAGCAGAGTCTCTATTTGGTTTGGGAATATGCATGAATACTGATGCTTACAGGTGAATGGGTCTGATGCAGAGGGAATTTATAGCCCTTAACAGAAGATAACAGTGCTCCAAGCGCTGACTTGGTATAAGCTCCAAGTCACCGACCCCGTGGGTTCCCCTCTCTGCATCCCTACTTCCAGTATAGGCCGCCTTCTCTGGTTCTCTCCTCCCCCAGAGACTGGACTGCACGCTCTGTAGGCCGATGCAACTTTCCCCATCGTCCACCCTCACCTCCACCGCCTCCCCAGCTTACTGTCTTTCTCACAACTTCTGAGGACAGAGTGTATAGTTAAATATTTGGCTCGGGGCACCTGGGTGGCTCAGGTCATGATCTTGCCGTTCAGGAGTTCGAGCCCTACATGAGGTTGTCCGTCAGTGAGCCTGCTTCACATCCTCTGTACCCCGCCCCCTCCCCCGCCCGTCTGCCTCTCCCCTGCTAGTTCTCTCTCTCTCAAAAATAAATAAACTTAAATAATTAAATAAGTACATAAAGAAATATTTGGCTTAAAGGGGCTTTTCTTCAGACTGTTACTGATGGAAGGAAAGTAGTAATAGTCTTAGTGCTAAGATTAAAAAAAAAAAAAAAAAGACTGCCATTTTCAATCATGTTTCTAGGGGTATGGACAGCCGTCCAGTTGACTCAAAATTACCTGGAGAGAAATGAAACTTCTTGGAACCCAGAAATACTGCACCAGAATCTCTGGGGATGGGCTGGGACGTTGCCTTTGAACAAGGGTCTTGCGCGATTCTTCAACCATCGAGGACTGAAAAATAATCTTCAGAGGAAGGTTGCCAGAGAGAAGCTTCAGAGTGAATGGTCTTAAGCTAACCAAGATCTTTCGGACACAAAGGAGGAAACATATTCATTAATGATCTCTTTTTCAGTAACTTGTATGTCATTTCGACTTCACAACATAATTATCAAGTAAGTATATTATAATCTCGACTTTGAAGTTGATCAGTGGGAGACTGAGGGAGGCTAAGACTTGTCCAAGAACTCCAAGAAACTAAACTTGAATCCAGTTCTGAACAAACCCATCGATGTGTCCAGTCCCAGAATCTGTCCACTTTTTCGTATCCGTGGAGCCTAGCGGATGATAAAATGATGGAAGTCAGGTGGCTGTCTCATATTTACCTCTAGGCCTTGTATTCATTTGAGCCCATTATACCAAGATACCAGTATATCTGTTTTCAAAGTCCTTCAGTCAATATGAGGCTCAAAGACCCTCAGGGACACCTGTAGCTTCCCATGCTTAAAATAGAAGCAAATTGAGGTGCCTGGATGGCTCAGTCAGTTAAACATCCAACCCTATTCTCAGCTCAGGTCTTGATCTCAGGGTTGTGAGTTCAAGCCCCATTTTGGGCTCTGTGTAGGACATGAAGCCTTCTTAAAAAAAAAAAAAAAAAAAAATTAAAAAAAAAAAACAAATGACTCCTTCTTATGAGGTGTGACGTGACAAAAGGGAGCGACACACCCTCAAATAAGAAAGAATGGAGCCAAGTCCAAGGGTGTGGTCTGATAGCAAACGTTCTCTTTCAGATCACACTTGGGCTTTGACCAGCTGTTGTTTTCATTCACCAGGAAGAGTTCTACTTTCTGAGCTCGATGCAGCCCACGCCTCCTCCCTCACATCCTCCACCTCGGACAGGCTCAGGTGGTCACGGTTCCTGGGAAGGAGATCCTGTGTTCCATCAGGCAGTGAGCCAGTCAGACAGTCATTCCACAAGGGTTTAGAAAGCAGCCGCGACTATGTGCAGAAGTTAAAGACGCAGAAGGCATCACACATGCCTGCAGGGAGTTTAGAGTCCAGTGGGGGAAGCAGATCCCTAGCCAGTAGACGGTCCGTTTTAGTTGTCATAGATACACGGACAGGGAGTTTGGGGAACACTGCGGAGCGATGATGAATCAGAGCGGCGGGGGGGGGGGGGGGGGGGGGTTGGTGGGGAAGGCTTTCCCGGAGGAAGCCACAGAGGCTTAGAAGGGACTGAGTAGGAGTGACCAGATGCAGGAGGCTGGTGGAACACACAGCATGAGCGGAAACAAAATGCGCTCAGACCAACAGAAAAAAGCTGCACCTACCACCAAGACTCCACCAAGCACTTCCGTATGGCTGTATCAGCACGCCATTTTGCAGAGGATTTTTCCAAAGACATTACTTCCCCAAAGGTCTTTTGGCTACTGCTCTCGGTGCTTTTCCTGACCCTGGTATTAACTCTAAATTTAACTGAAAAGTCCACCTTTCCCTCCCATGCAGAAATTGCCTTTTTTTTTTTTTCCATTTCAAGTTTAAAGAATTCAGAGTTCACTTTCCCTCTGCATTTGATAATGTCCTAATATTCAGACATTCTGGGGCACCTGGGTGGCTCAGACGATTAAGTAGCCGGCTTCGACTCAGGTCATGATCTCAGGGTTCGTGGGTTCAAGCCCTGCTGCAGGCTCTGTGCTGACAGCCTGGAGCCTGGAGCCTGGAGCCTGCTTTAGATTCTGTCTCTCTCTCTGCCCCTCCCCCGCTTGTGCTCTCTCTGTCTCTCAAAAATAAATAAAAGTTAAAAAAATATTTAGACATTCTGCTGGGGGGAGATTTTTAGTTGAAATGGCTGAAACTATCTTATTTGATTAATTAATGCAGGGTGAGAGGAAAGGAGTAAATCTATACATTGATGTTCTACCTGGAGACTGGAAAGGTTTCTTGAATAGGTGTTTTGACTCTGAGGGCAGGGATTCCCTGTCAGTTCAAAACACAGCCGGTACTTTCTCATCCATTAAGTTCTTTCCAGCTTATCCCTTGACTCCTGCAAAGGACCCTGCAGCAAAGCATCCCGAGATGGGAACTGATACCACCCCCTCAGGCAATAAGGACTGCCCTGAGGTCAGCAAGACCTTGCCCATGACAATGACTGACCTGACCTTTCCTGCCCAGCTGCAGGTACCCACCTACCTTTGCCCCATTTAAACCCAGAGTATTTTCAGCACTTTAGAGACAGTCTTTGAGATGTAAATTCTTTTTTTGTTCCACCACCATTCCTTTCTCTGCTCTTGGGTTTTGTCAGTCTGTTTGGGCCCCCAGGAGCCAAGTGCTCTCAACCCTGCACACTGCCCCCCAACACCCCTGCAGGGGTGAAATTGGCTTGGACAACCACCAACAAATGAGAAGGATTCTTTTTGCTTAAGTCTGAATTTTCAGCTACACCTTTTGTCTTTCTGAGTGGGCCCAGCTCCACAGACACGCTGTCCCACATTTCTTTTGATCACTTCCTCATGAGAACAGATTTTTATGGAGCGAGAGTCTATATTAATACAAATATGATGGGAAACAGAAGAATCTGAGCCAACTGATGATTCCCTCATGAAAGGCCTCCAACACGTTTAGGAATTGATTGAAAAAGCTGAGAAAAGGGAGAAGAAGCCACGGAAAATTTTCTGCAGGGAAATAAAAGTGTGAAGTTACAATAATGAACACAGACCTAGTGAAACACTAATGATAACACATTAGGATAGTATAAGCTTTCTTTTG
Organism: Panthera tigris; assembly: GCF_018350195.1. Classification (NCBI taxonomy): domain Eukaryota; kingdom Metazoa; phylum Chordata; class Mammalia; order Carnivora; family Felidae; genus Panthera; species Panthera tigris. Next base: position 11,266,766 of record NC_056664.1, read on the forward strand.
AACTTTAAGGAATAATCACAATCCAAGCTATGTGATAAGAAATGGAAATCACCTAACACAAAATCAAGTGTAACATTTTGCCAAACAGAAAACTCAGTTGCTCTCTGAATTCTCAGCTGTGCATTTATAAGAGAATGATGAACTATAATCCCAAAGACTCTCCATAATACAGAAAGTGTTACGTACTCCAATCCTAAGTGGAAGCACTGGACCACTGTCTTAGGTTAGGTTCAGGAATGACTACAAAATTTGTGGGACCCAGTCAAAAATGAAAATGGGAGCCGTTTGTTAATTTATTAATAATTTCAAGATGGCAACAGCATAAAAAAGTCCTTCACAGCTGGCCCTAGTTGGTTCTTCCCGTTGCAGATCTGTGGCTATCGTTTATTTGGGAATTGATTCCAGGAAGCGTCAACAGGACTGAGGCAGTGACACAGAAAGGTGGGAAGTCACTTTAGGGTGTATTAATAAGCAGGTTACCACTGTGCTCGGCTACTGGAGACCTCTGAGAGGCGGTGTAGACTATGACTCAGTGATGTCCTATGCAAGGAAGGGATAATATAATCACCAACTCATATTTGTCATGAGCTGAGGGCTGCTCTAGAGGGTACGAACTTCCAGGCATGCTGGCTTTGTCCATTCCCAGGCCGATCGTGTTCCCTAGGCAGAGTCACAGGCACTGATAGTAGGACCATGGGTGGGCAACCATGAGGGCCAAGGGCAGGGCACCAAAAGCGTCTGCTACAACCACATCTACGGGTTGGGCGGAGAGATTCAGAATCTGGAATTAGTTCACCCCAGCTTATAAGAGAGTCACGGTAGAAGACCGTGGAAGAAAATGGGATATTTGGGAGAAATTTTCAGTGTACAATAAATGCTCGGTACCCCTTCCAAAGGAGAAGATCAGTCGGTTCTCTTCTTTCCCTTAAGCTGAGTGAGAATAGGAGTTCAAGAAGAGCACTCAAAGAACTTGATATCTTTACCTGAAGCTGGAGATTCAGGACCTGGTGTCTAAAACACACCTGAGAAGACTAAAGGCAAGAGTGTGGCCGATGCGGACAGAACCTGGAGCAGGTGCGCTGGGAGCGAGTTGTGCTTCCAGGCAGCACGCCGTAGACATGCCTATTTCCCAGGGATGACATGGGGACCTATAGAAGGGAGCCAGCCTGAGCTTGCAGTGATGAGTCTCACCAAGGGGTCACTCGGAAGGGCAGAGAGCCTCCAACAGGGGGTTGGTGAGGGGTCTTTCAGAAGCCCAGGGGCTGAGCCAGGAGACAGAGGGGGCCGTCTAGAGGACGGGGTTTGCCTGTGTACAGGAGCCAGCCTGCAAGACAGCCCCAACGACCCCTGCCTCCTGGTATTCACACTCTCGTGCAGTCCCCTCCCATATCATATTGGGGTTGGTCTGTGCGATTGCTACGGACTGAACGGTGTCTTGAAAGGGCGGGCCTACGCCGGCTGACTCCATCTTGTTCTGTGTTCTCCACCTTGAGTGACTATGTCCCCGACATGACCCCTTTTCCGGGAAAATCACAGAAACCTCAGACGGCGCCTCCTCCCCTTGAGTAACCTCCCGCTCACCCGTTCAAACTTCCTGATCAAAACACGCCCAGCGACCTGCGTAACAGGACTCCGACCCTTCCCCAGCCAATCGGCCGAGGCCACGACCCTTCCCCAGCCAATCGGCTGAGGCCACAGCCATTACCTCACCAACTGCCCCTAGACCCCTATAAAACCTTTGTGCTTTTGAAACTCGCTCTCTCTCCCTGGTATCTCACCGCTGCGTCGGTGCAGGTAGGGGATTGAGCTCGAGCTAGCTCGAATAAAGGTTCTTTTGCTTTTGCATCGGACTCAGCTCCCTGGTGGTCTTTGGGGATCACGAATTCTGGGCATAACAGTCTCCCCAAAATTCATATTTTGAAGTCTTAACCCTAATGTGATAGTATTTGAAGATGGGGTCTATGAGACGTAATTAGGTTTAAAGATTTTTTTTTTGTTAGTATTTTTTATTTATTTTGAGAGAAAGGAGGGGTGGGGGGCAAGAGAGAGGGAGAGAGAGGATCCCAAGCAGGCTCCCGTTGAGCTCATGATCTGAGCTGAAATCAAGAGTCTGAGCCACCCAGGTGCCCCGAGAAGTAATCAGGATTAGACGAGGACTTGAGGATGGGGTCCTCATGATGGGATTAGAGCCCTTTGTGAGAAGAGATACAAGACAGCTTGCCATCTCTCTCTCTCCACCATGTGAGGACACAGGGAGAAGGCAGCCATCTGTGAGCCAGGAAGAGAGCTGTCACCAGAAACTGGCCACGTTGTCACTCTGCTCTTGGCCTTCCCAGCCTTCAGACAGTGAGAAATAAATTTGTCATTCTAGCCATCCATTCTAGGGATTTTGTTATAGCAGCCCGAGCTGACAAAGATGGGGACCACCAGAAGTGACGGTGTGACTTCAGAGACCAGGGCTGTGTGGCTTCCTCCTTGCTCGCTCTCTTGAATCGCGCACTCTGGGGTAAGTAACTGTGCAGAGAGGTCCATGTGTTGAAGAACCACCGGAGAAGTGGGTCTTCCAGCCCCAACGTAGCCCTGAGATAACGGCGGCCCCAACCAACATTTGACAGTAGCCTCGTAAGAGACTCTGAGTCAGAACCACCCTGTTAGGCAGCAACTGAATTCCTGACCCACAGAGACTGTGAGATAATAAACATTTATGGTTTATCTCTTTTATTTTTATTTTTTGAGAGAGAGCAAGCGAGAGCCAGGGAGAAGAGCAGAGGGAAAGAGAGAGAAAGAGAGAAAGAATCTCAAGCAGGCTCCCCGTTCAGTGCAGAGCCCAACGCGGGGCTTGATCCCATGACCCTGGGATCATGACCTGAGCCAAAATCAAGAGTCTGAGACGCTTGGGACACCTGGGTGGCTAAGTCGGTTAAGCATCCGACTCTTGATTTTGGCTCACAGCTTGAATTCAAGCCCCGCATCAGGCTCTGCATTGACAGTGTGGAGTCTGCTTCAGAACTCTCTCTCTATGTCTCTCTCTGTTCCTCCCCCGCTCACACTGTCTCTGTTTCTCTCAACATAAAGAAATAAACTTAAAAAAAAAAAAAAGAGTCAGACACTCAAATGACTGAGCCACGCAGGCACCCATATACATTTATGATATTAAGCCACTAAGGTTTGGAGTAATTTGTTATGTAGCAACGGATCGCTAATATACAACAGTAAAGGCCACCAGTGGGGAAGTCTCTAAAGAGCCTGGGGAAGTGCAGCCCACAACTGCAGCCATCGGCATGTACGTGTCCGGAAGGGCACCAACGCCAGGCACAACTTACCCAGCCACTGAGGACCAGGACCTTTTCCACTCATCTCCCCTCTCCTGGCTCTAGGCCTGCTCTTGGGGGGCAGGAGAAAGGCAGAGACAAAGATGGAAGCTGGTGTAGAAGCATTGTCTCTTCATTAAGGGAGAAAGTACATAAGGAGGACCTACATTTCCCACCCTGCACTGCCAAGGTTAAGGAAGCTCAGTGGGGGACGGGAGAAGTTTAAACAGGAGATAATTTTAGTTTTGATATGATACTACACCAGACTTGTGTGATCAGACTGTGTTGAATTCTAGGCCTGTGACCTGAGGACTTTTTTTTTTTTTTTTTTTTATTCTAACAAGCGAAAAAGTTCCAACGTTTGCTAAATATTTCATTTAGGGATGGGGAAGGATGGTTCTTCAGGCAACTTTTAACGGAGTGGAATTTAAAAACAACAGTAAAGGGGGATCCTGGGTGGCTCAGTCGGTTGAGCATCTGACTCTTGATTTCAGCTCAGGTCATGATCCCAGGGTCATGGGATCGAGGGCCACATGGGGCTCTGTACTAAGCATGGGGCTGGCTTGAGATTCTCTCTCTCCCTCTGCCCGTCTCCCCCACTCACACTCTCTCTCTCTTAAAATTTTCGATATTTATTCATTTTTGAGAGACAGAGGAACAGAGCATGAGTGTGGGAGGGGCAGAGAGAGAGGGAGACACAGAATCTGAAGCAGGCTCCAGGCTCCGAGCTGTCAGCACAGAGCCCAACACGGGGCTCGAACTCACGGACCGTGAGATCATGACCTGAGCTGAAGTCGGATGCTCAACCGACTGAGCCACCCAGGCGCCCCAACGCTCTCTCTCTCTCTTAAAAAAATAAGTAAAATAAAAATAAAGAATAAAGTTGCTTTCTGCTTACATCCATCCATTAAAGTGTCTACCCATTTACTTATTTACTATACACCTACGATGTGCCAGACCCACTGCGGCAGTGATTAAGACACACTTCCTACCTTCAAGCAGTTTATAGTCTAGAGAAAAATAGAGACTAGGGAGCAGGTGATCTTGATTCACAGGGATAAGAGTTCCTGGAGCAACCACAGAGTGGCTGTAACACAGAGGAGAGGTCTCTAATTTGGTTAGGGTGGGACAGGCGAGCCAGGAGAATAGGTAGGAGGTCTCCAAATAAAGAGGAGGAGGGAGGAACCTGTTCCTAAACCGGGAGGTGCACCAGTGCCCCCGGGTGTGTGAGTGACACGGAGAGGGAGAAACAGGATGGAAAGAAAGAGGATGACCAAGTACTTGCAAAGGGCTGAAATAGAGAAATTTGGCAAGAGCTCAGGGAACGGTGTCGGAGGGGACAAAAAATGAGGCTAACGAGGCCATCAGGGCCAGACATGTGGTAGGGTATGAGGGGGAAGAACAGGGGGGCGTGGAAATGTTCAAGCAGGGATTTAAACATAAAATCTTAGATTATCCCCTAGAGCTTGAATTTCCAACAATAGATCTTGTGTAAACATACGATGTTTGGGGAGATGAAATTTCTCTTTCATTCAAAGCTTTGCAAGCCCCAGCAAGCTGGAGTAGGCATCCAGGACACAAGGATATAGGGCTTTCTTTTATCAGAGAACAATCCATCAGGCTTGGGTAGGTATGAGCATAGGGGATAAAAGCAGAGGTGATTCATGGAGCCAGAGGGAGGTTGGCAGGACAGTGTCAGAGGCCGGGTGGGAAAAGCAGATACCTTAAGGGGGCCAGGACAAGAACCAAGGAAGGTGCCAGATTCCCCAGGACTGTAATCTACACTCTCCAGCAGCTGTGGGTGCGTTTTCTCGTTACTGCCGTTCCTGGGTACAACTCTCTAGATCAGTGTTTCCTATGGTGTAGTCCTTGGAATGAAGAAAAGTGTTCTGCAGTACAAGAAGTTGCAGGCAACGTTGCACAATGGGGTCTCTTTTTAGAGAAACATGACCAGCATACGTTAGCATGCTAAAGGCTCTGAGAAGTCTCTTAGCGTTAACTTAGCATTTTTCAAGCTTTTGGACCCTGGAACCCTCTTTTCCTTCAGAATGCCTTTTCATATCCTGTGGATATCATGCTTTGTGAAAAAACACAGATGTAGGCTTTGTACTAGAGGAAGAGAGGCCTAGCCCTCCTGGAGATCGGGATTCTTCTCATTGCACGACGAGACAAATTCCCTTAGCAGCTGTTGGCAGTGGTGTTCCGCGCATCCTCTGCAGGACCTGATCGGTACGGGTAGGAGTCATTTCTCCTCAAGAGGAAGGTACTTAGGACCTTCACTGGGAAACTCTTATCTTTGGTGATCGGTATATCCTCTGCGGCCAGAGGCAGGTTCCTGACAGCAGGACCTCCCTTCCTTCTTTCCATAAACACTTGTGATCATTTTGTTGAAAGAGCTGGACTTGGCAGAGGAAAAGCATAACATAACTTTATTCTTTCTTCCACCGTCCTTTCAAACCACTCCATGGTCTAATTCTTCCTTGCCGGAGGACGGAATCATGAGCATCCCCCATGGCTTTCCCAGTCAGATCAATGAAAAGCCCCTTGTTTTTGGCATAAAAAGCAAATCTGTTTCATAAGCACATAATTCTCATCGAGTCCAGGAACTCCGTATCTTACCCAATTAAGACTTTTCTTTCTCTAGTCTGGGCCCAGCCCAAGCCAGGAGGCAGGAGAGAGGGTAGAATCAAATTTTCACTCTCTTTCCCAGTCTCCTGCTTCCCCGCTTATGAGCTGCCTTCTGTAACCCCGCCCGGCTGCAGCCTGGGGAGAGGGTTTCGGGATAAGGACACAGCAGTGCTTGGTTGGCCTGCGGTGACCCCGCGGCTGGTCCCTCTGGAAGGCAGATGCTTTCTCTCACAGTGAGCTTGTGCAGACTAGAGATCAGCCTAACGACTCCTTGATGGAGACAATGTGACTTCCCCTGGTTGCTCACGTCCTCTGGGCCCTCAGCGTTCACTCCCTCTGCCTGGGTCACATTGCCCTTCTAGGCAGGCCTCTTGGGAAGAATGGTGTTTAAGCAAACCCCAGGCCAGCCACCTTCAAATCTAGTTTCTGCAAGAAGGCAGCAGGAATACAGCTGACCCACCAGGCACCCTGCCTTCACTCCACTGCAAGGCGGAAGCCATTCCAGCTGAGTTCTCTCACCTCTAGGTGTCCCTTGGCAAGAGTCAGACACTAGACAACCCCCAAGCCTTGCATATGGATCTCTTCAAACTCTCCTTCTTTGACTCAAAGCCCTTCTTTCCCCCCCTGTCTGTGGGATTAGGATGCCCAGCATACTGAAAATTCTCACAGCAAAACTTCTCCTTCTAGTATGGATCATTCAAATTCAGTCTTGGAAAAGTGTGTGCAGGTAATTGGCTAATGCTGGCAAAACTGGTTTCTGATTCTGTTCACAGGCCACGCATGAGAGGGTCATGCTCTGCAAGGGAAGACCCCCCCCACTTTGTCATTTGGGGAACACTTGGCACTTGTTGGGGCTTGATTGTATGGCCGTCTGCTTTGGGGAGCTCAGCTGAAATCAAGCCAGTGGGGGTCTCAGTTTAACATCCTGTTGTTTATAATTTTCTTCCTCTGGAAGTTTTAGTCTAAAGTTTGAAAGTTTGCAATAACGTGAGGCATGGACAATATGCAGGATGCTATACATATAACAGCACCCCTAGCTTTAATGGAAACTCCTAAGGTTTGACCTTTAGAGAACTTCTATTTCCTAATTTAAAATATTAATTTCTCCCTATTCCTTATTAATGATGATATGATTTGGGGTTTTTTAAAAGATTTTATTTTTTTTTAATTTTTTTACGTAAAGTTTTTTTTCAAAGTCTTATTTTATTATTTTTGGGAGAGAGACAGAGCATGAGTGGGGAGGGGCAGACAGGGAGGGAGACACAGAATCTGAAGCAGGCTCCAGGCTCTGAGCTGTCAGCACAGAGCCTGATGCGGGGCTCGAACTCACGAGCTGTGAGATCATGACCAGAGCCGAAGTCGGATGCTTAACTGACTGAGCTGCCCAAGTGCCCCTAAAATTTTTTTTATGTAATCTCTATACCCAACACGGGGCTCGAACTTACAATCCTGAGATCAAGAGTTGCATGTTCCGCTGACTAAGCCATGCAGTCACCCCATATTACTTATTTTTAAACATATTTTTTTATTTTGATGGGTGGAACATAAGAAGGCTGTGTAAGTCTGAAGCCATTTGCTTACCCACACATCTCTTCTTATGTATGTAAATAACTAAAAGACAAGGTAGGGTTCGATAAGTACCAGGGTCATAGTATTGCAAAAGTATTGGGAGGAGGGGTGCCTGGGTGGCTCAGTTGGTTGAGCGTCTGATTCTTGATTTTGGCTCAGGTTATCATCTCATGGTTCGTGGGATTGAGTCCCACATTAGGCTCTGTGCTGGCATCTCAGAGCCTGCTTGGGATTCTCTCTCTCCCTTTCTCTGCCCCTCCCCGGCTCACTCACACACTCTCTCTCAAAATTAATAAATATTAAAAAAAAAAAAAGTATTGGGAAAAAAGATTGAACTTGACCTAAGAAGTTTTTCTGGAAAAAGTAAGACTGACCCAAACTCTGTGACTTTGAGCAATCTGCCGAACCTCTTTAAACTCGGGCATTTGAGGGACGCCTGGGTGGCGCAGTCGGTTAAGCTTCCGACTTCAGCTCAGGTCACGATCTTGCGGTCCGTGAGTTCGAGCCCTGCGTCGGGCTCTGGGCTGATGGCTAGGAGCCTGGAGCCTGTTTCCGATTCTGTGTCTCCCTCTCTCTCTGCCCCTCCCCCGTTCATGCTCTGTCTCTCTCTGTCCCAAAAATAAATAAAAAACGTTGAAAAAAAAATTTAAACTCAGGCATTTGATAAATGGCTAAAGAGGACAAGGACATTCCAGGAAAAGAACCAGCTTGAGCAAAGAATGTAGATGGTAATGCCAAGTGCCAGGACGATGTACATAAAAATATATGGGCTAGAGGGCAATGTAAAGGAGATGGTTTTGCAAAGGTATTTTGGGGTTGTGTCTCGGAAAATTGTAATTACCAGTCTAACAATCTGATATCGGATTCCAGAAGAAATAGGAAGCCACTGAATACTTCTGGCAAGGAGGCGATATGCTAGGATTGTGGTCCTCTGAAACGTGTGAAATTTTCATCGTCTCTGGGTTCTGTGGGTACATGCCAGAGTTGGAATGTTCACGTGTCCTCTTGCCTGTAATGATTTTGCTCTCTGCTGGGCTGAAAGAGTGGTGTCAAATGATGGAGGGAAGGCATCCGGGACCATCCAAAGGACAGTGGATTGCTAAGTGCAACATGCAATGAGAGTTGAGAGTATGGAAGACAAGAAGGAAAGCTCCGGAGGGGCATCTGGGTGGCTCGGTCAGTTAAGCGTTCGACTTCAGCTCAGGTCATGATCTCACAGTTCGTGGGTTCAAGCCCCGTGTCGGGTTCTGTACTAACAGCTCGAAGCCTGGAGACTACTTCAGATTCTGTGTCTCTGTCTCTCTCTGCCCCTCCCCTGCTCGTGCTCTCTCAAAAATAAATATTTTAAAAGTTTTTTTAAAAAGAAAGAGCTGGAATGGTAGGTTATAGAGATGACAGCAGGGCTGGAGTGAATGTCCAGCTCGGAGTGTAGACTCTCCCTAGTCCATGGGCACTCCTGCAGAGTGCCAAGTGAGGCAATGACAACTAACGTGAAGTTGTAAGTAGACAGATCAGATGCAGTCATCTTAAATTAGTTTCTGTTTGTGCCTGCCCACAGCCACTTCATCACTTACAGAGTAGTGTTTTTTGTTTTTGTTTTCAAGTTTCTGGAGAGCTGACAAGGATACAACAATAACTCAAATGAATTCTGGCTCCATAGTTCCCCAATTAATTTCATACCAATCAAACTTCTAGGCACTCTGCCCCTCATCCCAACCAAAAATACTACCCCATCTTCCACCCTTTGAACAATTTCTAAATCTTGGGATAAGAGGTTTTGGTGTATTTTAAGAAGCCCGGTCTTATTATCCTTTTGAAGAGCAAAGTGTTCAGGGACTCCTAGTAACATCTGAGCCTCGGGTTGCCTCTGTGGTTGACAGGGAGAAGTAAGTTAAAGTGACTGAGCTTTTTATCTGAGCTAATGCAAGCACTTTGAGTCAATGTTAGCCAGGGATTGGCCCTCCTTAGAAGAATTATTAAGCAAAAACACAAATAAGGTATCTTGGACACTCGAAGGGGAGGTCAACCCAGGCTACCGGTGGAAAGTGCAGCGTGGGAAGCTGTGTGGCTATTCTGATATCTGGGCCACCATCCAGAAAGTTTAGGTTTACACTGTGGAGATGTATTTGAATTCGATATTGACAACTGGTGATTGGTTCCCATCATCCACCCCGCCCCTATTTTCATTTCATCCACCTTTCCATAGTGCAACCTCACATTCCACACAGTCTGAGTTTTTGAACCTCAGTTACGGCATGACTAATGAACTAACCACATATACCAGTTTAAATGGATTCTAAACAAAGGCTGAACAATGCCTCTGATTTTGCATTTTCAACAATGTAAAAAGAGCCCATAACAGCCCTCAGTCCTACTGAGTCTCTCTCTGCACTGGGTCTGTCCAAAGACTCAGTACACACTCAGAAGCCTCAAACATCTGGAGGACTAGACAGAGATGTTGGTGTTTTCTCAAGAACCAGCCCGCTCAGAGCCTCCTCTGGTTAGCCTGGCTCTCGATATCTTCTTCTGACATAAGGATGAGCCAAAATTTTCTCACTTGGTAACTAGTCGATGCTATACGAGGTGAGGTCATTTGGGCAGGCCAGGATTTAGACAAACTGAGATGTTTATTTTTGTGTCCTAAGTGAAAGGGCAGGGGGAGGAAAAAGAGAAGGGAGTGTTTTGTTTATAAATTCATTTTATATACATGTAAGCACCCACTTATATGATAATTCTAGAACAGGAAAAACTACAGAGAGAGAGAACAGATCAAAGGCTGCCTGGGATTGGGAGGTATGGGCAGGGATTGACTGCAAATAGACACAGGGGAATTTTGGGGGTGATGCAAGTGTTCTAAGACTGGATTGTGGTGAGGGTTGCACAACAGTATGAATTTACTATAACACATCACACTGTACACGCAAAGAGGTGAATTTTTTAAAATTCCACTTATGATAGCATCACAAAGGATGAAATGCTTGGGAATAAATGTAACCAGGTAGGTGTATAAGACTTGTACCCTGAACACTGGAAAAAATTACTCAAAGAAATGAAAGAACACATTAAAAAAATGGAAGACATCCTATGTTCATGGATCAGAGGACTTAATATTGTTAAGAGGTCAATTTGCAGAAATTAAAAGGCTAATCCTTACATTCATACAGATGTGCAGGGGTCTCAACCAAAACATTGCAAAAGAACAAAGTTAGAGGACTCACACTTCTTGATTTCAAAACTCACTACAACGCTATAGTAGTCAGAGCAGTGTGGCAGTAGCATAGGGATAGGCACATAGACCAGTGGAATAAAACAGAGTCTAGAAATAAATCCGTGCATCTATGGCCAATTGATTTTTGACAAGGATGCCAAGATCATTCGCTGGGGAAAGAATGGTCTCTTTAACAAATGGTACTGAAACAACTAGGTATCCATGTACAAAAAATAGAGCTGGATTCCTCCTGCTTGCTACCATCTACGAAACATTAATTCAGAATGGATGAATGACCTGAATACATAAGAGCTAAAACTAGAAAACTCTTCAAGTAAAATATAAGTATAAATCTCCTTGACCTCAGATTTGGCAGTAGATTCTTAGATAAGACACAAAAACTTAAGCAACAAAAGAAAAAGTAGATAAATTGGACTTCACCAATTTAAAAACTTTAACAAAATTTTTTTAGTGTTTACTTATTTTTGAGAGACAGAGACAAAGCATGAGTAGGGGAGGAGCAGAGAGAGAAAGAGACACAGAATCTGAAGCAGGCTCCAGGCTCTGAGCTGTCAGCACAGAGCCCGATGTGGGGCTTGAACTCACGAGCCATGAGATCATGACCTGAGCCGAAGTCGGACACTTAACCAACTGAGCCACCCAGGTGCCCCTAAAATGCTTTTTTTTTTTTTTTTTTTTGCATGAAAGGACATGGACAACAAAACACTCCATTAAAAAACAGGCAAAGGACTTGGATAGGCATTTCTCCAAAGAAGATATGTAAAGTGGCTAATAAGCACATGAAAATATAAATTCAACATTACTAGTCATTAAGGAAATGCAAGTCAGAGTTACAGTGAGGTACTACTTCATACCCACTAGGATGCTGGCATTGGGGAGGATGAGGATGATGATGTTGGGAAAATAATAAGCACTGGTAAGGAAGAGGAGAAATTCAGTCTCACATACGTTGCTGGTGAGAATAAAATGGGGCAGCTGCTGTGGAAGACAGTTTGGTAGTTCTTCAAAAAGCGAAACCCAAAATTGCTATAAGACCCAGCAATTTCACTCCTAGGTATATACCCCAAAGAATTGAAAGCAGGGACTCAAACATACTTCTGTGCCAATGTTTGTTGCAGCATTATTCACAATAGCCAAAAGATGTAACCAACCCAATGTCCAACAGATGAATGGATAAACAAAATGTGGTATGTACTTACAATGAAATATTATTTTAGCCATAAAAGGAATGAATTTCTGCTATAGGATATAACACGGATGAACCTTGAAAACACTATGCTAAGTGAAATAAGGTGGACACAAACAGATAAACATTGTAAGACTCTATTTACATGAAAGATTTAGGTTAGGCAAATTCATGGAGGCCGAAAGTAAAATGGTAGTTGTCAGAAACTAGGGGGAGGGGGAAAAGGGAAGTCATTGTTTAATGGGTGCAGAGTTTCTGTAATGAATGAGTTTTGGAATAGATGGTGGTGATGGTTGTACAACGTTGTGAATGTAATTAATACTACAGAATTGTACACTTTATGGTTAAAATGGTAAATTTTGGGTTATATATATTTTACCCCAGTAAAAAAAGTAAAAATAACCAAGTCACCCTGGTATAGTTAAGAAATTCTGATTTCAAGGAGCGCCTGGTGGCTCAGTCAGTTAAATAACCGACTTCAGCTCAGGTCATGATCTCATGGTTTGTGAGTTCAAGCCCTGTGTCGGGCTCTGTGCTGACAGCTCAGAGCCTGGAGCCTACTTCTGATTCTGTTTCTCCCTCTCTCTCTCTGCCCCACCCCTGCTCGTGCTCTGTCTCTGTCTCTCAGAAATAAATAAATGTTAAAAAAAATTGTTTTAAATAAAGAAATAAACTGATTTCAAGAAAAAGAACTAACACCTGCTGGTTACAAAGATTGTTACCCTTGAGCAACTCCAATCCTGTTTCATATAAAATTTGCCATACATGAGCATTTATTAAATGTTAACTAAGCATTAAAAAATAAGGTGATAGAAGAAAAATTATGAGGGAGGATAGCCCTGAACTGTAAGAATCACATTAAGATTTACCAGGTAGTATTGGGGTGCCTGGGTGGCTCAGTCAGTTAGGCATCCAACTCTTGATTTTGGGTCAGGTCATGATGTCACAGTTTGGGAGTTCAAGCCCTGCATTAGACTCTGCACTATAAAGATTAGGCTCTGTGCTTGGGATTATCTCTCCCTCTCTCTCTGCCCCTCCCCCACTTGCTCTCTCTGTCTCCCTCTCTTTGAAAATAAACATTTTTTTTAAGTTAAAAAAAAAAATGATTTACCAGGTAGTATTAATGGAGAACAATCCTCTAAGCAATAAAATATGTTTGTTGAGTGAGAGGAGAGATTTCTCTCTCAAACTGAAACAGTTGCCAGTCTGGTACACTGCCAAACCCCCAGAAGTTATGAACACGGAAGATGGAATTTTCCACAGGCATGAATGATGAAAATTGTAAATAAAGGGCACCAATTAAAGCATTGTCTCTACTTGCTGCAGCAAAATATGCCCTAAAACACAGCCAATAATTTTCAGATGCCAGCCAACAAATGACACAGTCCCCAAATTTCTGCTAGAGTTTATTTTTCACTCACATTCTTGCCAACCCGAGCTTTTTAGACTTTGCGTCTGCCATGTTGGCTGGAGCAGATTCTTCCCCTGCTGGTGATGGAATTCAGTGCAAGACTTAGAAGCACAAGCCTGTGGCTTTCTTCTCGTCCACCACACTTGACGTCCTACTGACCTGAGGGTCATCTGCTCTTAGCTGGGCCACTGACAAGAATCGGACTTCTCTCTTGGTGCTTACTTCTTTCTATGTTATAATATCCCTTTGTAGATTTCCAAAGGATTGGGGATGTCCCAAGAAACGGGAGATTTATTTCATGATTAAAACCTATGTTTTTTCATGTTTTTATACATTAATTATTCTTTGGTAATTGGATTTACAGGGTCAGACTGGAGGAGAATCACTGGTCATTTTGAGCACCTCACCTGGTTGTATCTCTTGTTAGAGTAACCTGGCCTCTGAGAAGCCAATGAGAAGACAGAATTGAATGCCTATTATGGGCTGAATTATGCCCTCCCATTCACATATTAAAGTCCTAATTGCCAGGACTTGTTTGACAAATATGTCAAAACTTCTGATGTACAGCTAAGACCATGATTAGAGGGAAGTTTACAGGCTTAAATATATGTGTTAGAAAAAGATGAAAACCTAAAGGCAAATAAACAAACGAAAAAACTAGAGAAAAGGAGAGCAAATTAAATCCAAAGAGAGTAGAAGGAAAGAAGTAATACGGATGAGAGCAGAAGTTAAGGAAATACAAAACAAACTGGCAGATGAGGGTGGGGGGGGAGGGGAGTCAAAACATGGTCCTTTGAAAAACTGGTAACTCCTAGCAGAACTGATCAAGAAAAAAAGAGCACAAATTTACCAACACCAGGAATAAAAAGTGTCATTGCAGATTCTAAGCATATTAAAATAATAAGGAGATATTATGAACGAGTTCATGGTAATGAATGGAACATCTTGATAAAATAGTCACTTTTCTTGAATACCATAACTTACCAAAAGGGAAATAAGAAATCGAAAGCCTTTTCTTATTTTTAACTTTATTTATTTATTCTGAGAGAGAGAGAGAGAGAGAGAGATAGTGGGGAGGGACAGAGAGAGAGAGAGAGAGAAAGAGAATCCTAAGCAGGCTCCACACTGTCAGCACAGAGCCTGATGCAGGGCTCGAACTCACAAACCCATGAGATCATGACATGAGTCAAAGTCAAGGGTTAGATGCTTAACCAACTGAGCCACCCAGGTGCCCCTTGAAAGCCTTAATAAAAACTTCCCTATAAAGTAAACTCTAGTACCAGAGGGCTTCATGAGGAATTTTTTCAAATATCTAATAAAGAAATAATACTAACCTACCATCGATTTACCCAAGTGGCATGACCTTACAACTTATTTTTTGCAGCCAGAGTAACTTTTTATAACAATATTTGACAAGGACATTACAAGAAAATTACAGGTCAATCCCTTTCATGAGCATAGATGCAAAAAAAAAATGTAAACACACACATATAGGAAAATCATGACCAAGTTACATTATTTTGAGAATATAAGGTTGGTATAGCAATTAAAACTTAATCATTGCAATTCACTGCAACAACAGAACAAAGGAGAAAACGTGTTTGATGATCCCAAAGACCTTTTGATGGAATTCACTCATCTATGATAAAAACTTCTCCCCAAATAGAAATAAAAGAGAGTTCCTTCATCTTATAGTGTCTGTAAAAGGGCTGCAAGCAAGTATCATATTTAATGTCAAATATTGAAAGCTTCCCAGCTAAGGTTGAAAAAAGGACAGGGATAGCCCCGATCACCACTCCTATTCAACAGTTTAGTGGAGGGCCTAGTCAGTGCAAAAAGGCGAGACAAAACCTAATCGGCATAAAAATTGGAAGGGAAGAAGTAAAACCATCATAATCACAGATGACATAACTGTATACATAAAATTTCAAAAGAATCTTCAGATAATCCATTAGAATTAATTAGTGAACTTAGCAACATTGCTTGATACAGAACTTATATACAAAAAAAAAAAAAAAATTAGTTGGGCACCTGGGTGGCTTAGTTGGTTAGGCATCTGACTCTTTTTTTTTTTTTTCCAATATATGAAATTTATTGTCAAATTGGTTTCCATACAACACCCAGTGCTCATCCCAAAAGGTGCCCTCCTCAATACCCATCCCCCACCCTCCCCTCCCTCTCACACCCCATCAACCCTCAGTTTGTTCTCAGTTTTTAACAGTCTCTTATGCTTTGGCTCTCTCCCACTCTAACCTCTTTTTTTTTTTCTTTTTTTTTTTTTTAGGCATCTGACTCTTGATTTCGGCTCAGGCCATGACCTCACATTTCATGGTATCGGCCCATGTCAGGGTTTGTGCTGACAGTGTGGAGCCTGTCTCTCTCTCTCTGCCTCCCTCTTTCTGCCCCTCTCCTGCTCATGTTCTCTCTCTCTCAAAAATAAATAAACCGGGGTGCCTGGGTGGCTCAGTCGGTTACGTGTCTGACTTCGACTCATGTCAGGATCTCACGGTTCGTGAGTTCGTGACTAGAAAGCGTACCTCAGCCCAGCGTGGTGATGTCATTACAGACTCACAGACCCACGAACACAACAGAATGATCTAAACTACAAACATTTTCATGCCCACCGTGCTACTTGAAAGCCACTCGATCCTCTATACATACTATTATTGCAAAGGAAAAATAAATAAATACATAAAAAATTCAGAAACAGGTAAAATGGCATACAAATCAGTGTAGCCCTTAGGTTTGCAGGGAGTGATTATTTCTGGGAAGTGGTACAAGGGAAGCTTTGGGATGCTGAAATTTCACCAAGATGTACACCTATGATTTATGTACAATTATAATTATGTACTTTTCTATATGTAAATTCTAACTTCAATTAAAAAGTTTACCAAAAACAGGGGCGCCTGGGTGGCTCAGTCGGATGAGTGGCTGGCTTCAGCTCAGGTCATGATCTCACAGTCCATGAGTTCGAGCCCTGCGTCGGGCTCTGTGCTGACAGCTCAGAGCCTGGAGCCTGTTTCAGATTCTGTGTCTCCCTTTCTCTCTGCCCCTCCCCCATTCACGCTCTGTCTCTCTCTGCCTTTCAAAGATGAATAAATGTTAAAAAAAATTTTTTTTTTAATTAAAAAAAAAAAAAAGTTTACCAAAAACAGCTAGCACCGGTGGTTTAAAATCAAGCAAATACAACATCTCGTCTTACCTGTACTTGCTCACCTACTATACTTCTTTATTTTTAATTTTTTAAAATGTTTTTATCTTATTTTTGAGAGAGAAAGACAGAGCCGGAGCAGGGGAGGGGCAGAGAGAGGGAGACACAGAATCCGAAGCAGGCTCCAGGCTCTGAGTTGTCAGCACAGATCCGGATGCAGGGCTCGAACCCACGAACTGTGAGATCATGACCTGAGCTGAAGTCGGATGCTTAACCAACTGAAGCACCCAGATGCCCCTCATTTACTGTACTTCACCCATTAGTGTTCACATTTTCAGCAGTTCTGGGTCTTGGCTCTGCAAATTCTTAGGCAATTCAAGATTGGTAAAGGGGCACCTGGGTGGCTCAGTTAGTTAAGCGTCCAACTTCAGCTCAGGTCATGATCTCGCAGTTTGTGGGTTCAAGCCCCGCGTCGGGCTCTGTGCTGACAGCTCAGAGCCTGGAGCCTGCTTCGGATTCTGTGCCTCCCTCTCTCTATGCCCCTCCCCCGCTTGCGCTCTGTCTCTCTCTGTCTCTCAAAAATAAATAAAAACTTCAACAACAACAAAAAAAGATTGGTAAAGTAGGGCTTACGTGTTCATTTAAAACTGGAAAAAATTCTTTGTGGGCACCTGACCATTTATGGACTTCCACTATTCCCCTGTTCGCAGAATGCAATATCTGTTCCAGAATCATTGCCTGGAGCTAAGACGCTAACAAAGTCAGCTGGAATTGAATTGTATGCAAGTTTAATTTCACTTTAGTTCTCTCTGGGACAATAATTTAAAAACCCATTTACCTAGACAAAGGCTCACTCAACACCATTGTAACTACAAAGGCACATGGGCCCCTTGTAGCCCAAGAGCCCAGATGCCTGAGCTCTCTTACTGACAGGGTACCATCCATTTGCCAAAGAGAGCTTGCAATATTCTCTTTTTTACTTACTTATTTTTAATTTAATTTAATTTAATTTATTTATTTTGAGGGGGGGTAGGGAGGGCAGAGGCAGAGGGATAGAGAGACAATCCCAAGCAGGGATTCTCCACACTGTCCGTGCAGAGCCCCATGTGAGGCTAAAATTCAGGAAATGTGAGATTATGACCTGAGCAGAAATCAAGAACCAGACGCTCAACTGACTGAACCACCCAGTGGCCCCTCTTTTTTTTTTTTTTTTTTTTTTTAAGTGTAATCTCTACACTCAACGTGGGGCTCAAACTCACAACCCTGAGATCAAGCGTCACATGGTCCTCTGACTGAGCCAGCCAGGCCCCCCAGCAATATTATCTTTATGTTCTACAAGTCCAAACAGATTTTAGTCCTTAAAACATCCCCTTTGTATTCCTACAACCTAGCAAAGACATTTCAGATACTTGATGTTGATAGTGAGAAAGGTGGGGAGCAATGGAGGAAGAGAGAAAGAAGAGAAGGGGAGGAGGAAAGAGGCATGCATAACTTGACTGCAACCACATCAAGGAGTATGCACCTGAAATAGTTCTTTCAGGGGGTGGCACAGGGATGGACAGGAAGCAGGAATGGCCCCCACTGCACTGAGAATTAAATCCACACTCCCCACGATGTAAGCTGGTTCTGCATTGGCCCCTGCCCACTGTGGGACGCAAGGAATTTAACAAAAATGCCCTACCCCTGGACAAGCAGAGCAAGACTAACTCCATTTTGTGCTACACCCACCATCTCATGTATAACCCCCACATGACCTACTTATTGCCTAAGACACTCCCCCACCCTAGTCAAGCCGCTGAGCACACCCTTACTGGAAACTGGCTCAAATAGGAATGTGGAACCCCTAACCGCCAAAGAATGTAAACCCTGCCTTTTGCCCGCCAAACTTGCACGCCAATGCTGACCAGAGTGATAGGCTAGTTCAAACAGTTACTATAGGGTAAATTGTAATTCAATTGGCCACCTGCGTGTGGACTGACATGACTATGCAACTTTCTGTGTGTGTTACAATCTCATTGGCCACTGGCCCCTATAAAACTGCTACGCCTCTTAACCTAGGGGTCCAAGTCCCTGCTCCGCTGTGTCGGGTATACTTGGGCCCAAACTTGTGCTTACAAATAAGCCCTCGTGCGTTTGCATCGGTATCGGCTCCTTGGTGGTCTCTCGGATTCGAAATGGGGGCACCCACTTCCTCCCACTGTCCCGCACCCACGCTTCTGGTCCTCCGTTCTTCCTTACCTTCTCAGAGAGATCTTTCCTGATGGTGCTTTTTGAAGTAAGCCTCCTTCCAATCCAAGAGGTGGACTCTTAAGTATAGAGAACAAACACACTGATGGTTACCTGAGGGGGTGGGGTGGGGGGCGTGCACTTGTGATGAGCACCAGGTGTATGGAGGGTTGAATCACTATATGGTACCCCTGAAACTAATATTACACCGTATGTTAACACACTTACATTTATACAAAAACTTAAAAAAAAAAGTAGGCCCCCTCCATCCCAGTCACACTGTCTCGATACTCTATTGTATATTGTCCTTAGCGTATATCACTCCCTGAAATTCTTTGTTTTGTGTGTGTGTCTGTGGTCAGTCTCTCCCACTGGAATGGAGGCTGCAGGAGAGCTGGGGCTGTGTCTTGCCTCCCCACCGTGACCCCAGCACCTGGAACAGGTTCTACAGTGCCTGGTGACACAGGAGAGGCTCAATGACGATTTGGTGTGAGGTGTGTATTCTGATCTATCCATTTTATAGATCAGAAAACAAGGCTAACGGAGGAAAAGTAACTTGGCTGAGGTCATATAATTTGCATCTGGTGGAACTGGAGTTCTCCCTGATCTGTGTGAGGTTCCCAAGCCTGAACTTCTTCTTTTTTTTTTAATTTTTTAATGTTTATTTTTTTTGAGAGAGAGAGAGAGTGCAAGCAGGGGAGGGGCAGAGAGAGAGGGAAACACAGAATCCGAAGCAGGCTCCGGGCTCTGAGCTGTCAGCACAGAGACCAACGTGGGGCTCAAACTCATGAACTGTGAGATCATGACCTGAGGTGAAGTGAGAGTGAGACACTTAACCAACTGAGCCACCCAGGCGCCCCGCCAAGGCTGAACTTCTTAACCACTCCCCTAAAACTCCGTGGCACCAGTTTATGCTGACATAAATTGGAGTGCGTGTGGTAGGGGAAGGCTCCTGCATGCAGCTGTATCGTTATGTCTCTTTCTTTAATAAAGCACCTGAGGAGACTTCCTATTTCAACAACACGAGTAGATATCTATGGAAATAGTTAGATTAAATCATATTGGTTTGTATAAAATAGTGCTCCTCAAATTTGGGTGAGACTGAATCATCCGGAAGGTTTGTTGAAAAACCAGGTTATGATCCCTCCCCCATCTTCCAGGCCCCTTCCCCAGTTTGGATGTGTTAAGTCTAGGGTAATATTCAATAATTTGTGTTTCCAACTCAGAACCAGGCTTTGAGGGAAAAAAGGACTTAATTAGGAAGGACTTAATAGTGGAAGACTGGCCAAGGTCATCCACTATTGTGGGGAATAAGCTTAGAAATTCCCCGGGCTTACACCAATGGGTTAACAAGGCAAAAGAAATACAAAGCCATAGAATGCTCACACCCGAGTTTGGGTAAACCGGATTGGCAACCCAAGAATATGGAGGTGTGAGTGCACCCCAAAATAGAAAGGGGGTGTAGAGCCCCCAGAATAGAGGGAGGGGTTGAGACCCGAAATAGGAACTGGCGCAAAGGTGCCCAATACATAGATATATGAAATAACCAAGATTAGGTATTCAGGGCAGAAGTGCCTCCCAATTTAGTACTATAGCAGAAAGCTGCTTTCACAGGAGGATAGGGCCAAGTTAGGTAAACAGGTAAATTGGCTATAGATCACTGCCTGCCGGTGAAGCAGCCCAAGGGGAGATGATTAACAAAAGAAACGTGCCTTGTTAACTCTGAGGTTATTTCCCCTACCTGTCTCATCCCCCAGGCTAGTTAAGATAGAGGAGATGCCTCTTGTCAGCTGTAAACAACCTTCCTCCCGACTGCCTGGTGCCCAGATTTTGTTTTGTATTAACCCAAACCTTTAACCCCAAACACCTTCAAGACCCCCTTTCCCTCACGTCCACGAGGTAATGTTCACAGATTCATTGTCTCTTTGTGCACGTCCATCGCCATGTTTGTAAGCCTTCTGATCCTAATAAAAATGGGGCAAGGACCCTTATTCGGGGCTCTTGTCTTTTCCCGGACATAAGCCATCTCTCGCTTTAATCCAGCACCTGCTCTTTTGCTAGTCAAGAGAGAACTTTAGACCCAGAGTCTACGACACACTACAACTTGGGCATCATGGAGAGACTCATGACCACAGTCCATGTCATCACTGGCACCCGGAATCCTGAGGACGGTCCCTCTGGGAAGCTGAGGGGTAATGGCTGAGAGGCTGCCTAGAACATGATCCCTGCTTCTATTGGTGCTGCCAAGGCTGTGGGCAAGGTCATCCCTGAGCTGAACGGGAAGCTCATTGCTATGGCTTTCCATGATGATAGATGATATCAAGAAGATGACAGAGCGCCCCCTAAAGGGCATCTGCTTTTCCACCTGCAAAGCTGGGGTTGGCATTGCTCTCAACCACAACTTTGTCAAGCTCATTTCCTGGCATGCCAATGAATTGTCTACAGCAACACAGTAGTAAACCTTATGGTCCACATGGCTTCCCAGAAGTCAGAGCCCCTTGGACCACCAGCCCCAGCAAGAGAGGTAGAGAGAGGCCCTCAGCTGCTGGGGAGTCCTTGCCCCAACTCAATCCCGCGACACACAGAATCTCCTGTCCTCAACACAGTTCTCATCCCAGACCCCGCAAAGAAGGAGAAGGGCTTAGGGAGCCCTGCCTTGTCATGTACCACCAATACAGTATGCTGTACCCAGCACCGCCCCATCCAGAAAAAAAAAGATGTAATAGGGATAAATGGATAGTTAAATGTTGAAGCAAATATGCTAAGATGTTAATCGTAGAATCTAGGGGACAGGTTATAGAGATTCACTGTAAAATCTTTAAGTTTGCCTATACTTTTGAAATTTTTCACAACAAAATACTGGGAGGGAAGGCTTACCAAAAGGTTGGGACTCATAATGGAATACAGATAGCGAGTTATCAAGAATCCTGTGACCACGGTGTTAAAGCAACCCATGTGGTAATGTGAGAATTAATCACATGTATGGACTAACAGGTCTGTTTACTTATCCCCATCACCTAAAGACTTAATTGAGTGTTTTTCCAACAAGACCTTTGCTTTAATTCTTGACAGGAAATGATTAAAGAGTCTGCCAACAGAAAAACATCAATCAATTGCTACTTAGCACAGGTTAAATCCCATGCAGTAAAGACAAAGAAGGAATAGTATCGCAAATTCTGCCCCCCTTCCCCACACGGAGGATGAGTACTTAGGGACAAAAAGATCCAGATTGCAAACAATTAGAAAGTATTCAATAAGTTTCAGTGGTCATTCAATCATTTTTTGTAATTTTTAAAAATTATTTATTTTTGAGAGAGAGACTGAGAGCGAGCAGGGGAGGGGCAGAGAGAGAGGGAGACACAGAACCCTAGCGGGGCTCGAATTAACTGACCTGGATGTCATGACCTGAGCTGAAGTCCAAGGCCTAACAGACTGAGCCACCCAGGCGCCCAGGTCATTCAATCATTTAATGAATTGGACAACTATTTATTGGAAATCCACTGTGGGCTGGCACCGTAGGAGGAGCTGAGGACTTAAAAAAAAAAAAAAAAAGGCAGTGGAAAAAAATAAAAAGTAAAATAACACCAGCCCTCGTGGAGCTTCCGTTCCAGATAAGAAGCAACGCCCCAAACCACGCGAGATCTAGGTCACCTGCTGGGGAGTGCGGTGGGGGAGAACAGAGACTGGAAGGTGGTCGGCGAGTTAGGAACGGGTGCTTCCTTCCAGAAGGTAACGCCTCAGCAAAGACCTGAAGGAGGGACCGGGGAGGAACATCCCAGGCAGCGCAATGGGCGCATTTGGAGGCCTAGAGCGAGAACAAACCCAGGGGGTCCCAGGAGCAGCAAGCAGGACGGAGCCGGAGGCAGGGACCGAAGCGGGGGAGGGGGGTCAGGACAAGGAGCTGGAGTGCAGGCCTGGAGAAGTCGCCTGGCCACCAGGGGACTCTCCAGCAGAGGGACGCAATCTGCAGTTGTTGGTTGCCCTGTGCCGTGAAGATGCCGCATGACCAGGGCGCAGACCCATCTCGGGGAGAGCTGATCGCCGCTGGGATTTCACCGAGTCCCGGAACGCAGGGCAGGACGTGGTGAGTTACTAACCGCAGACCCAGCCACGGGGAGCTCATGGTCCCAGAGGGGATGTGCCAGGGCTCCGCAGGACACTTAAGTGGACCTAGGGTGTGGTCGGGACCTTGGAAAGATGAAGGGAGGGACGACGGAGAAGGGACGAGGTGCCGGGAGGTGCGTGTGCGGGGAGGGTAGCGCGGAACCCCGGAGATGGGTGGAAGGTAGCTGGAGGGTAGACACCTGGGATGGGTCACTTACTGGGGCCGCCTCCAGAGTGCCCTTGAAGGCTGTTCTAAAGAGCTTGGACCTGAAAGGCATGGGAAACTATCAGAACCTACAAGCATAGAACTTGGGCAATAGCTATAATCTGAGCAGTAAGATTTCATTCATTTCTTCTTCTTTTTTTAATTTTTAAAATAGTGTCTTAAAAAACACATAGAACTTACCTTCTACACCATTTTTTTTTTTTTAATGTTTATTTATTTGTGAGAGAGACACAGAGCCCAGAGCTGGGGAGGGGCAGAGAAAGGAGACAGAATCCGAAGCAGGCTCCAGGCTCTGAGCTGTCAGCACCCTAAACCATTTTTTTAAATGGTCAGTTTATTAGTGTTAAGTGTACTCACACCATTATACAACCAATTTCTACACGCTTTTTTCCTCTTGCAAAATCAGAACTTGGTCCCCTCTATGCAACAACTCCCCATTGACAACTACCTTTCTATTTTCAGACTCTCTGAATTTGAATACTGTAGGTATTTCTTACAAAAAGGAATCATACAGTATTTCTTTTCCGTGACTTAGTTCACTTAGCATGCCATCAAGGTTCACCCATGAGGTTGCACGTGTCAGAATTCCCCTCCTTTTTTGGGGCACCTGGGTGGCTCAGTCGGTTAGGCGGCCGACCTCGGCTCAGGTCATGATCTCGCGGTCCGTGAGTTCGAGCCTCGCGTCGGGCTCTGTGCTGACAGCTCAGAGCCTGGAGCCTGCTTCATATTCTGTGTCTCCCTCTCTCTGACCCTCCCCCGTTCATGCTCTGTCTCTCCCTGTCTCAAAAATAAATAAACGTTAAAAAAAAATTATTAAAAAAAAAAAAAAGAATTCCCCTCCTTTTTTAAGGCTGAATACTCTTCCAGTGCATGCATATATCATATATTTTGTTTATATCCATTCACCCACGGGTGGACACTTGTGTTGCTTCTGTCTCTTGGCTATTGTGAATCATGCTGTTATGAACATGGCTGTGCAAATATCTTTTTGAGATCCTGTTTTCAGTTCTTTTGGGTCTATGCCCAGAAGCGATAGTGCTGGATCCTATGGAAATTCTGTGTTTTAGGAACCACTGCACTGTTCTCCCAACAGCAGCACCATTATACATTCTCACCGAAAATGCACAAAGTTTTCAGTTTGGAATTTCCACTTTCTGGCTTTTTGATAGTAGCCATTCTAACCAGTGGGAGACTTTCTTTTTCTTTTTAAATATTTATTTTTGAGAGAGAGAGAGAGACACAGAACGTGAGCATAGGGAGGGGCAGAGAAAGAGGGAGACACAATCTGAAGCCAGCTCCAGGCTCTGAGCTGTTAGCACAGAGCCCGACATGGGGCTTGAACCCAGGAACCTTGAGATCATGACCTGAGCCAAAGTCTTGACGCCTGACACCTAACTGATTGAGCCACCCATGTGCCCCGTCTTCATCGTGTCTAATTGAAGTAGTGATTAGTCTCCAATTCTTTTCACTCCTTCTCATATCAGACGTCCCAATCTCTCACACCAGCTGACTTCCGCTAACCCCTCCTGTTTCCACTTTTCTAGAGCACACAGGAGTCCAAACTGGAAAAGTTAGGAGTGGCAGAGGTCCTTTCCTCCCCACCTACCCGCGGTGCATCCCCCCCCTCTACCCCCACTTCACTAAGTCCCTTTTACTTGCCAATTCATATCAGGGGAACAGAGCATAAACTTCGCCTCTTTGCTAGTTCTGTGAACGCTAACAAAATTTTCAGCACTGTATTTTTTACCAGGTTTAACCACAAAATACTTCAGAAATTCAGGAGAAAAAGGCATTTTATTTGTAGCACTTAAACGTGAAAACAGAGCCCAATGCCCTCTGGGCATGCTGTCATCAGCAGCCTGGTCAGGATGTTTTTTTTGGGCCTCTGTAATGATCCACACTTAAACTGCATCCCATTTTTATTGTTTGACTGTTAAGATGTGTGTCTCCAGTTGATTAGATAAGGAATTCTAAGCCAGGGTGGAGGAGGAAGATGATAGTATTAAAGATTTTTCTCTTTCAGTTCCTGCTTTGAAGCTCCTGCCTTCATCCTCAGAACTTCCCTCAAGGAGATCCACTTAGTAACCTTGTCCATGGCAAGTATTGACTCTTGTTTTGAAAGTTCTCTGCTTTGAATAAGAAGTCTTTGATTTTTTTTCCTTCTGTCCTTTAAAAAAAAAATTGCTGTGCTTAAGTGCCCTGGGCCAAATTCTGCCCTTAGTTACTATTTCTATGGCATTTGTATTGTACACATAAGCAAACCCAGGAGTTGATTCCATTACAAACTTCTAATAACAATTTACATCTGTGTATCATTTTATATTGTAAAAAATTATTGCGCATTCATTTGCTTATTTGATACACAAACACACACGCAAACTGTGCAATAGATAAGGCAGAAATATTTAGTCCTATTTTTACAAGCAAAATAACTGAGACTCAGAGAGGTTGGATGGCTGGTCCAAAGCCATACAGGCATGGATGGGACTCAAATTCAGAGTTTCTCATTCTTTTTTTTTTTTTTTTAAGTTTATTTATTCAATTTTGAGAGAGAGAGAGAGCACAAGCAGGGAAGGGGTGGAGAGAGAGGGAGAAAGGGAATCCTAAGCAGGCCCCGTGCTAATAGATCCTGACTCAACTCTGGATCCCACGAACTGGGAGATCATGACCTGAGCCAAAATCAAGAGTCAGAAGCTTACCCAACTGAGCCACCCAGGCACCCCCCAGATTTTCCTGTTCTCAAATCTGTGCAAAGGAGGGTTTTATTTTGCTTTGTTGATGATTATAGAATTATACATGCAAAGATAGATTATTATGTTATTACATACCATGTGCGGTGTTTCCAAAAGATGTGAAAAGTGAGACCGTAATTAAGTGAAAGTAACCAAATTTGGGAAGTGCAGGACAGAGGTAAGAACCTTACAGGAACTATTTGAGGGAAGATGATAGATTGTTAAAGTACTAGAGGGTACTGTCTCTGGTTTATTTATTTTTGCCTTTTGGATAATCCTCAACACAGCCTCTCTCACACAGCAAACACGAAACGGATGAAGGAATGAGTGGATACAATTTCCCAAAGTCGTAGAGGAAGCTCGCCAAGGGTTTGATGTGGCTGGGAGAACTTAGTGAACATTAAATGAAAAAGAAAGAGTTTAATTCAAAGTTTAATGAAACTTTCATGAAGTTCTCCCAGGAAAAAAGTCTGAACTGGCTAACCAGGGCCTCTGTTGCTGTGCAGCCAGAGAACAGGAAGGGAGGAAGAAAGAGAGACCTACCTAGCCTTGATTTGCTATGACTCTCATTCCATCCGCCTGAGAATCATATATGGTTGATAACAGATATAAATTTGGGCAGAAAACTTGTGCTAAGAATGTTCATTTTTTCCTCTCTTTTGAAAAAAAGTTTATTGGGGCGCCTGGGTGGCTCAGTCGGTTGGGCGTCCGACTTCAGCGCAGGTCGCGATCTCGCGGTCCCTGAGTTCGAGCCCCGCGTCGGGCTCTGGGCTGATGGCTCAGAGCCTGGAGCCTGCTTCCGATTCTGTGTCTCCCTCTCTCTCTGCCCCTCCCCCGTTCATGCTCTGTCTCTCTCCGTCTCAAAGATAAATTAAAAAAAACGTTAAAAAAATTTAAAAAAGAAGTTTATTTATTTTGAGAGAAAAAGAGAGCAAGATCAGGGGAGGGACAGAGAGAAAAGGAGAGAATCCCAAGAAGCCTCCACACTGTCAATGTGGAGCCTGATGCAGGGCTCGAATTCACGAACCGTGACATCATTGCCCGAGCCAAGATCAAGAGTTGACTGATGAACCTATTAATCAACTAAGCCACCCAGGCACCCATGAATGTTCTTTTTTTTTTTTTTTCCTAATCTGTCATCATTGTTTTGATGTATATAGTGGTGTTAATGACCCACCAATTGATCTGAATTATCTGTCAATAGTTATTGGGGGCAGTGCCTGGCCCACAGCAGGTGTTCAGTAAATGCGAGGGAAAGAATGGATGAATGTCTGCAGCCAACAGGGAGCAGACAAGAGCAGTCTGGCAGACAGGGAAGGCCTGCCTCCTACATGCTCTCTCCCCTAAGTGCCACTAAAAAGTGGGACCTTTGGCTTGAAGAAGCAGTGCCTCTCTGTCACTGTCTTTCTCAGACTTAGGAAGGAAAAACCCCACAAATTACAAGACAAGCCTTTTGGCGAGAGCTTCTTATATATGAGCGTTGAATGCTTGTCACATCCCTGGTGACACCCACTGGTGCTTCTAGAGTTCACTTTTCCAGATATGAATAGGGTTTATGATGATTTAGTTCACAATTCGGTTTCTGATGAGGTAAACTGGAAACTTCGAAATGAATTCATAATTTAAATGCTTAAAGGAAATCCGTAAAAATTACTGGGTAGAATAAAGAATAGACATATTTTAGTAACTTAAAGAATTCTTTTGTATATTGAATAATCACACCCAAGCTTGTTGGTTTCCCAAGTATGTATTTTTCATATTTCCAGTGTTATTAGTAGCCGTCGGTTCAACTGTGTCGTTTCTGATTTTCTGCCTACTGGGTCTGTTTGCTACTGATAGAGGGCTGTTGAAGTCTCCAACTATAATAATGGGTTCATCTATTTCTCATGCAGTTCTCTGGTTTTGCCTTATGAATTTTGACTCTCTGTTGTTGAGCACATACACATTAAGGATTCTTATGCCTTCATTAAAAAGTGACCCCTTGGGGTGCCTGAGTGGTTTAGTTGGTTTAGTCCGTTGAGCATCTGACTTCGGCTCAGGTCATGATCTCGTGGTTGGTGGGTTTGAGCTCCGCGCTGGGCTCTGTGCTGACAGGTCAGAGCCTGGAGCCTGTTTCGGATTCTGTGTCTCCCTCTCTCTGCCCCTCCCCCCTCACACTCTATCTCTCAAAAATGAATAAATGTTAAAAAAAATTTTTTTAAGTGACCCCTTTATCATTATGTAATGCTTTTATTTTTACTTCTTACCAAAAAACATTCTTTAGTGGATACCCTAGTATTTTCAATACATATTTGCACCTAACTCAATCCACTTTCAAATAATACTATACAGCTTTTCACAGAATATTCCTGATTCCTTCCTCCCATCCTTTATAACAGTGCTGTCATTGATTTCACTCATCTATATGCTATACTCATCCAGTACATTAGTACTATTATTACTTTGAACAAACAGTTATCCGTTGGATAAATTAAGAATCAGAAAAATAAAAGATTTTATTTTAACTTCATTTATTCCTCTTCAACATTCTTTTTTCTGATCTATATCATCTTCCTTCTCTCTGAAGAACTACCTTTCACATCTCTGGCAGGCAGGTCTCCTAGTGAGGAATCCCTTCATTTTTTGTTTGTCTGCGTAAGTCTCCTTCACTTTCGAAGGATAATTTCACCAGATATGGAATTATAGGCTGGTGGGGGTTTTCTTTCAACCTTTTGTTTATATCACTCCGCTCTCTTCTTGCTTGCATGGTTTCTGAGGAAAAGTTAGACATGATTCCTATTTTTTCTCTGCTATAGGTAAGGTGTTTTCCCTTCTCTGGATTTTTCTCAAGATTTTGTCTTTGGTTTCCCACAGTCTGAATATCAAATATGTAGGTATAGATTTTTTGCTATTCAACCTAAGCTTCCTGAGTCTGTGGTTTCATGTCTGTTATTAATTTGGGAAAATTCTCGGCCATTACTTCAAATACTTCTGCCCCTTCCTCTCCCTCTTCTCCTTCTGGTATTCCAATTACACCCATGTTTTACCTTTTTTGCAATTTTCCCGTAATTCTTGCATACTCTGTTCTGTTGTTGTTGTTGTTGTTGTTGTTGTTCTTTTTTTCTTTACATTTCAGTTTGGGAAGTTTTTATTGACATATTTTCAAGTCCACTGATTCTATCCTTGTCTGGCCATGTCCAGTTTGCTGATGAGCCCATCAAAGACTTTATTTCATTAGTGCTTTTGATTTCTAGCATTTCCTTCCTATTCTTTCTAGAGGTTTCCATCTCTGTGCCTCCATTACCCATCTATTCTTGCATGCTGTCTGATCTTTTCATTAAAGCCATTAAGACATTAATCAGAGTTGTTTCCTCTATGAGAATTCCAACATCTGTGTCACATCTGAGTCTGATTCTGATGCGTAGTTTGTTTCCTCAGACTGTGTTTTTCTTTGCCTTTTTGCATGGCTTCTCCTTTTCTTTTCTTCTTTTCTCTTTTTCTTTTTCTTTTTGACTGAAAGTGGGACATGATGTTTTGGACAATAAGAACTGCAGTAAACAAGCCTTGTGATGAGGTTTTATGTTAATCTGGCTAGGAACTAGACTATTTTCTGTAGGTGCCAAAGGTTTCTGTTTCCTCTGGTGTTCTTGTGGTTTCTTTCTTTCTATATTCTTTGGGCTTCCCTAAGAACCTAAACAGAGTCTGTCTTGCCTTTCCTTTAGTTCTAACCTATTGGCATTTTGCTGGAGCCCTGCTGGCTTGATGGTAAGCGGTGGGAGAGGGGAAGTGCTCTATAATCTTATAATTAAATCTCAGTCTTTTACTAGACTTGGGTCCCTGAGCTGTAACCTTCAGAAGTGTTTCTTATCCTTTTTTCCTTCCCCTTAGGGAAAACAGAGGGCTACAGGGGCTGAAGTTGGCTAATTGCCCTTCCCTCAGGTAGATAAGCTTCTAATAAAGTTGATAAAGTTGTTGCCCATAGCACTTTAGGTGAATTTCAAAATGTCTACTTTTCCTTCCCCTGCCAGAAATATGAGGGCATTTTTCTCATATCTTCATCTTGAGAACTTGTTAGGGTTCCTGGAGGAAAAACCCATGAAAGAGTGAGGGGTCCCCCTAGACAGGGTCCCCTTGAGTTTCTTACTCTTAAATGAATCCACACTCAGCATTAGCAACTCATTGCAACTACCATTTAAATATTCCTGCCAGTTTAAGGGCACCTGGGTGGCTCGATCAGTTAAGCATCCAACTCTAGATTTTGGCTCAGGTCATGATCTCATGGTTTGTGGGTTCAAGCCCCACATCAGGCTCCACACTAACAGTATGGAGCCTGCTTGGAATTCTTTCTCTCTCCCCCTCTCTGCCTCACAACCCCCCCCCCCAAGTAAATAAATAATCTATTAAAAAAATGTCTGAATATTCCTGCCAGTTTATGTTTCTAAAAAACTGCTGCACCAGGTGAGCTGATCCGTAATTCTCTGTATGCACCTGCTTCTCTCAGTTTCAGGATGTGGTTTGCTCTGTGACCTTGTTTCTCTGATAGAGTCATTGATTTTCAATATATTCAGCTTTTTTTGTAAGGACAGGAGTGATGACTTCCAGACATTTTACATGTCAGAGCTAAAACCAAACTCTCTATATTTTGAAAGACCTCAACTGAGCCGTTCTCCCTTCCTCCTGGTACATTGCTGAGAACACCAAGAAAGAAAGCTACTGAGGAGGGTAGGCAAGGGAAGGAATCCAAGCTGCATTGTTCTTAGTTCCTAACTCTTTACACTGTAAACTGTGTGCATGTCAGAAACATTCCTCCCTCCCCATGCTTGGGTTAAGATAGAAGAAAATATTACCAGGAAAAGAGATTTGAGCGAGCTTTTCTGCTCTGCCAAAGGTTTTGTTTAAGCATGAACAAACATGTCGCATAAATCAAGGGCTTCAGAGTCTATGGGAGGGAGGTGTAGTTACCTTGTTGAAAGAGAGCCATTCATGGAGTGAAGACATGAGTGAAGACAAGGAAGGAGTGGTCACTTGGCTAGATCTCAAGATCTGACTAAGCGCACTTCAGATGACAGGGTTCCTGTGTTTTCAGACAGAAAAGGTTGCACTTGACTCTATTGTCCCTGTGGCCAAGTCAGCCCAGAGCCCTGGGGCACAGGGTTTGAAGGAGGCAAAATGGGAGAAGAAGCTGGAGGGGTTTATCTGTGGCACCTCACACTCTTCTGTTATTCAGGCTGCCTTCCTGGACTCCTTATGGCATGATCCTGTCTTCTGTCCCTCCAAAATATTCAGTACCCAATTTCAGCAAGTCTGGCTCTCAGCTGGCGATCAGCCACAACAATCTTGACTTTCCTGATTTCCATCCCCAAGAAGTCTCAAAACATGAAACTATGACCTTTTCAAGGAGTATTTAACTTTTGACAAGGGGTGTTTACTTTAGAATGGAGAAGCTTTCTAGAGACTAACCTAGTATACTCGAGAGTGTATTTTTTCAGGTGAATCATCCTACCTTAGGGGTACCTATTTCCCTAAATGGTTGCCCATTCTCTTTTTCACAAGAATGATTTACCTTTAACCCCTTTTCTTAGAGGGCAGGGAGAATGATCAATATTCATCTCCTTAGAAGAGAAAAGTAATTTTGGGAACACAGGTAAAGTGCCACTCATGGAAAACAGTCCATGGCTACCATACTTCTCCTTGAAAAGACTGCCAGATATAATCATGCAGAACATAACATTTTTCATTTTTAACCTGGTAGGGAAATTTCTCAGAGAAAAGGGAAACTTGTAAGAGAACTATTTAAAAGCTAACGCAGACTAACTTTGTGGTTTTCACCTTTTTTTCCCCTTCCTATTTCATTGTTCAAAGCAATGCTCTTCTACATTTGGGGGAAAAATTAGAATCCGGCTTACTTTTGTCTATCATGACTTTATTCTTATTCACTTCCAACATGACTTTGAAGTGGAACTTCTGAATGTCAATCCTAGACAAAAGCTCATATTGTAAAGGAGAAAAAGAAATCTTTATTTTTCACTGGAGAACAAATTCCAAGAATTCTTCATCGTTGAGTGGGGAAGACATTGAGATGCCTGTCACCCTTACACCTAGGAGCCAAAACCTATAATGCAGTATTTAATCCCCGGCATTTTTTTTTTTTTTCTAGAAAGATAGCCAGAAAACAAAGGGTAATTCAAAGAGGAATGATCAATCTAATAAGGTTTTAGAGATAGAGCTAAAGGTAAATATTAAAAGACATTTTGGGGGTGCCTGGGTGGCTCGGTTGGTTAAGCGTCCAACTTTGGCTCAGGTCATGATCTCACGGTCTGTGAGTTCGAGCCCCGCGTCGGGCTCTGTGCTGACCGCTCAGAGCCTGGAGCCTGTTTCAGATTCTGTGTCTCCCTCTCTCTCTGCCCCTCACCTGTTCATGCTCTGTCTCTCTCTATCTCAAAAATAAATAAACGTTAAAAAATTTAAAAAAATAAATAAATAAAATAAAAGACATTTTGGATATCAAGGACTTATTTTTATTTGTTTAGTTGCATTGTTCAGATGTATTTAGTTACAATGGTATTGTGGTTAAATTTTTAAAAGTCCACAGATTCTGAGATGGATACTGAAGTATAAAGGGGTTGAAATGATAGGATATTTGGAATTTGCTTTATAAGACTTTGGAAGAGAGAGAGAAACAGATGAAGTGAATAAGACAAAATTGTGATTTTGAAAATGTGAGATGGGTATTATGGGGAATATTCAATTCCTGGAGCTATCATAATAAAATACAGTGAAACCTTGGATTGTGAGTAACTTGTTCTGTAAATATTCCGCAAGACGAGCAAACATGTCTAATAAATTTTAACTTGATAAATGAGCGACATCTTGTACTATGAGTAGTGTGATGCCGAGTGTCACATGATCACACCTGAGCCAATGGTTCTTGGAAGTTCGCTTTGATATACGAATGCTTTGGATTACAGGCATGTTTCCGGAACGAATTATGCTCGCAAACCAAGGTTTTACTGTAATCCAAGTTTAGAGGTTTAACCCGAGAAAAACTTACTCTCTCACAGTTCTGGAGAGCAGAAGTCTGAAATCAAGGTATCAGCAGGGCCATGCTCCCTCTGGAGGCTCTAGGGGGTCATCCTTCCTTACCTCTTTCAACTTCTGATGACTTCAGTCTTTGGCCTGTGGCTGCCCCATTCCAGTCTCTGCCTCCATAGTCACCTGGCCTTCTTCTCTGTGTCTGTGTCTTCTCTTCTGTCTCTTACAAGAACACTTGTCATTTGATTTAGGGCCCACTGGATAACCCAGGATGATCTTATCTCAAGATCCTTAACTTAATTTACATCTACAACTCTGTATTATGTTACATAAAGCTGGTGGCTTGAAATCAGCCTTGGTGGTGGGGGTATTTACACCACAGAAATTGGCAAACACTACAGATCGGGGCTTTCTCCCAACCCACTTTGGAACAAGTGAGAGATGTGTCAAGGCTCACTCTCAGGAGTCTGTGTAATTTTGATGTATCACAGTTACTCTTACTCCTGTTAGCATCCCTAAGGCCTAGATACATATAAGAATGGATTGACTGCCATTCCTTTTCTTTTATTAGGCTATTAGTAGCCAACACTGAAAACAATCACTTAAATGTTAAAAACAAAAAAGAAAAAGCCTAAAGATGTACTTCTATTTGAAGAAAAATATTTTCGTGTTAGTTTCAGAAATTTCTCACTTTCTCCTTTAAAAATATTAAATTATGGGGTGCCTGGGTGGCTCAGACAGTTGAGCATCCAACTTTGGCTCAGCTCATGATCTCACGGTTCATGAGTTTGAGCCCCACATTGGGATTGCTGCCATCAGTGTGAAGGTCTCTTCAGATCCTCTGTCCCTGTCTCTCTGTCCCTCCCCCACTCATTCTCTCCCTCTTAAAAATAAACATTTAAAAATAAAAATATTAAATTGTAAGCACGGTGTTATTTACTTGGTTTTACTTGTATTCAGGATTAAAGATAGCAAAATGCACCTGATTTTCAAAAAATCAGTTTAAGAGAAAGGTTGTAAGTTGTTTTTTTTTTTTTTACATATATTTTTAGATAATAAAGTCATCTGATAACATAGTGGTGAAAAATGATAGGAACTGAGAAACTAAGTATCTTCTATGATAGGGAGTCAAGTGTCATTTTCATGGTTCGGTGGTGATTGTTATTGGCAGTCTGACTGTGAGAAATTTCTCTTCTTAAAATCAAATCCCCCAAATGTGGGAACAAGCTCACATTATTTCAACTGGGGTACTATTTAGAAGTACTTATTTAATAGTTGTTTTTCAGATTCCACTTTGCATTTCATGGAAATTTATAATCATACTTTAGAGCCAGGGATAATTGTGGAGATTATTGTGTCCAGGGAAACCATGCAGATTTCAGTTCTTCAGAATCCTCTTGTTTGTGGTGACTACTTGGAGTTCTGCCCTGCTCAACAGGGAAAAGGACTATGTCCAGTCCCTTTGTATACAGGAGGGAAAAGGCATGTTGTGAGTTGAGTCAGGTCCTGATCTGGTCCAATCTCTTCATTTTACAGGTTAGAAATGGCAGCCATGAGAGATTAAGAGATTTGCCATAAGTCTACACCATGAGTCAGTGGCATAGGTGGGGTTACTAGGAGCATAGTAAATCCAGTAGGAAGCTGTTCTTAAATAAAGTTCTCCCCTTCATCCCCAGCACCCAGTTGTGCTAGAGCTTTGTCCTCAGATACCTCCCCAAACATTTCTTCCACCCCAACTCTACTAATCCTGCCTATTTGTCAAGAGTCCCCTAATTTGTCTCCGTTTCCATGTCAAATCCAGCCTCCTAGCCCTAGAACATTGCCAGAGAAGAATTCTAAAACACAAATATGATGGCTTCACTTGGATGCTTAAACACCTCCATGATCCCAGCACCTAAGGATATTGTACCTTTATGTCTTTGCTCGTTCACTGTAGCTCACTTCTTGTCCAGCAAAGTTCTACTTATTCTGCTGGCCAGTTAAAATGTGACTTCTTCTGGGAAGCTTTCCTGAAGTCTTCCCTGTTCCCAGAACCATCAGTTTGTAAGAGCAGAGACCATGCCATCTTCTTCCAGTCTGTCTTCCATGTTCCCCAACGTTTGTCACAGAGAAGAATCTCCTGTGAATATCAATAACATTTAGTGATGCACTAATTACTCTGAGTCAGCCTGGAGCTACATTCAACTCTGCGGCAGGACACCAGGGTACTACACTGCTGGGTAGATATTCAAGACGGGCTTTTGCTATTTCCTCTTCTCTTTATTTTATTTTTTATTTTATTTTAGTTTAGTTTAGTTTAGTTTAGTTTATTTATTTATTTATTTTGAGAGAAAGAACACATGAGCAGGGGAGGGGCAGAAATAGAATCCTAAGCAGGCTCTGCACTGTCAGTGCAGAGCCTGATATGTGGCTCAGAGTCACAAACTGTGAGGTCATGACCTGAGCCAAAATCAAGAATTGGACGCTTAACTGACTGAACTACCCAGGTGCCTCACCCCTTCTACTCTTTTATAAAATTACAGCTGAGGGGCGCCTGGATGGCTCAGTAGGTTGAGCGTCCAACCTCGGCTCAGGTCATAATCTCGCGGTTCTTGAGTTCAAGCCCCGCGTCAGGCTCTGTGCTGACGGCTCAGAGCCTGGAGGCTGCTTCAGATTCTGTGTCCCCCTCTCTCTCCGCCCCACCCCTGCTTGTGCTCTCTCTCTGTCTTTCAAAAATGAATAAACATTAAAAAAAATTTTTTTAAATAAAATTACAGCTGATACATGTCTGGGAATGTTACCTAAGAAAATAACCTGAAATTCAGGAAATAAAACTTGAGGTACACAGTTTTAAAAAATCTAAGCATTATTTATAGCAGTGAAAAGCAAAACCAGAAAATCCAACCAATTAAGGGATGGTGGAGAAATTCACTGTCTATGCTGGAGTATGATACAGCCATTTAAAATCATATTCACAAGAAGTTTTTAATATCATAAGGAAACACTTAAAATGTGATGATAAGGAGAGAAAGCAAAATAAAAAATGTACATGCCATAATATTTCTAGGTGTGCAGGATGGTTTAGTGTTGGTCTGGCTGTGTTTCATGGAGGGAGACACACAAAAAATGTCCATGCTGTTCTGCCATCTTGGATCCTCCTACATGCCATAATATTTCATCCACAGAAAACACACATTGAAGCAATATTGGGGAAAATGTTAGCAGTGATTGCCTTTGAGTGACTGGGTTGTGGGCAATTGTTTTCTGCTTTTTTTATACTTTCAGTTTTTATGTTAAGATCATGGATTCTTTTACTAGGACTTTACTGAGAGGGAACTTACATACAGTAAAATGTTTAAGTTTTAAGATGAATTTTTCTTTTCTTTTTTTTAAGGATTTTATTTTTAAGTAATCTCTACATCCAATATAGGGCTCAAACTCACAACCCTGAGATCAAGAGTCTTATGCTCTACTAACCAAGCCAGCCAGGTGCCCCCACGATGTATTTTTCAAAAAAATGTATAAATAGTTGTATATCTGTGCTCCTGTGTGAATACCATCAATCAAGATCTAGCATGTTTCCATCACCCCAGAAAGTTCCCTCTTGTCTCCAGTTAACATTCATCTATCTACCTTCTGACTTTTATCACCATAGGTTAGTTCTTGAAAGTCATTCCTTTTGTTGCCTGAATCAGTGGCTTGTAATTTTTCATTGCTGAGTAGTATTCCATTGTATTCTTTATTTTTTTATTAATTTATTTATTTTGAGGGAGAGAAACAGAGCACGAGTGGGAGAGGGGCAGAGAGAAAGGGAGAGAGAAGTCTAACGTGGGGCTTGAACCCACGAACCATGAGATCATGACCTGAGCTGAAATCAAGATTTGGATGCTCAACTGACTGAGTCACTTGGGCACCCCTCCACTGTATTCTTATACCACGATTTGTTTATCCATTTTCCTACCAATGGACATTTTCATTATTTCCAGTTTGGGGCTATCACAAATAAGACTGCTATGAACATTCACATGCAAATCTTTTTACACCCATTTACGGGTATGTATCTAGAAGTGGAATTGCGGAGTTGTAAGGTAGATATGTGTGGAATGTCATTGGAAACTGAGCAACAGCTTTCCGTGGTGGCTGCACCATTTTCTATTCACCCCAGTAACGTATGACCGTACATTCTTGCCATCCATATTATTGTCAGACTTTCTACTTTTATTCATTCGCTCAGGTCTGTCGTGGTATGTCACTGTGGCTTCAGAGTCTTTTGGTTATTTTCTTTTGTGAAGAACCAGTTCAAGTGTACTGCCTATTTTGTAATGGAATTGCCCTTTTATTAATGGCGTATAGGAGGTTTTAAAAAAAATTATTATAATAATATGAAATATTTATATTAATATAAAATATTCTCCTGGGTGGCTCAGTCGGTTGAGCATCTGACTCTTGATTTTGGCTCAGGTGATGGTCTCAAGGTTCATGAGATCGAACCCTACATTGGGCTCTGTACTAACAGTGTGGAGCCTGTTGGGGTTCTCTCCTTCTCCCTCTCTCTCTGCCCCTTCCCTGCTCTCTCTCTCTCTCAAAACAAATAAACATTTAAAAAATTACTATATTCTGAATGCAATTCCTCTGTTAGATACATACACTACAGATCTTTTCTCCAGACCTACATCTTTTCCCTTTCTTCATTTCTTCTGATAGAGGTGTTTAACATTGATAAAGTCTAATTATCAGTTTTGTGTTCTCTGCTGTTTGTGCCTTGTCTAAGAAATCTTTTCCCACCCAAAAGTATGAAGACATTTCTTGATGGTTTCTCCTGGAAGCTTTAGAGTTTTAGCTTTCATGTTTAAGTCTATGGTTATTTGTTTACCTTTTTTAACATAAGGGAGAAAAGAACTTAAGCTTTATCAAAGAAGTATAAATGGTGGGCTATTAGTGAGTTTATCTATTATTTACATTGGGGAATGTTGAGGTTCTGGCAGTAACACAGTCTGACTCTACCTGAGTGGAAGAAAAAGCACCATGAGTTTATAGAACATTCTCATTCTAACTTTGGCCCCATAAACAAGCTGTACCTGGAGTTTCTTATACTTAAGGTTTGGGAGAAGATTTACGGAATTTGGGGGGGGGGATTTGGAATAAATAGAATTTTAAGTAAATGGGCTTGAAATGACTCCCACTCCAAGGCTCAGACCCATCTCATCTCTGGGCTTCTTCTGAAGTCAGTGTAGGTTCTGGGGAAAGCCCAGCTGGGTCCCTGTCATCCTCTGACCTGGACACCTCCAGAGCCGGAGGCACGGAGGAGAGTCAGGGTGGGGTAAGCAAAAGAGAATCATATCATTAGTTATGATGAGCTGGCATGAAATAGATGTGAGTCATGCTCCAATGTGGAAAGATATTGAGAAAGACAACCAGAATTCGGGGCCTCAAATTCCTAAATCCTCTCCGGTTGCTAATAAAACAGCTGCCAACCCATGTGAGTTTCCCAAGGGAAGTATAGGCACAGCAGACAAGAGCAGGTGCAGGAGCACTTTATGACTGATGACTCTGGGTCCCAAACCTCACAGACTGGACCTTATATGTTTCGTGATCTTATCTTGCTTCCCTGGTCTGGAACATAAACTTTGAGCACCAGAGTAACTTCTTTGGCCTTCTTCCCTAGGCCGGAAAGACAAATCTCTCGCATATGCACTGCCACTCCCATTCTGTGGCTGTAGTGGATGTCTTGGTATGCCACTGAAATCCCCCCTTTCTGGACCCATGTATGTATCCCCTCAGCTGCCTTCAGTGTTGGCCACTGGTGGCTCATAATTGCATCAAAGGGAGCTGCCTTCCCCAAGGTCACAGGCCTCTGGGGTCAATGTTGTAGAGACTGGGGAAGAGGATTAATGCTGAGGTCTGGCACTTTGTCTTATTTGGGACACCCTGGCTCCAGAGATGGCCCATGAGATTGGCTAAGGCCTTCACTGCAACGGCAATGTCTCATATTGCTTCCCTCTTTTCCTTACAAGTGTGGTTCTTGAGTATACTCCCTAATAAACCCCCTGCAAGCCATTCTCTGAGTCTCAGAGTCTGTTTCTGTGGAATCCAAAACAGTGGCAATATCAGAATACATGACTAATTAATTGTATCACTTGCTTTTTCTTGCTGAGCCTGGGTAAATCTTAAGGTCCTTCTCAAAACAGCCCTCTAAGTATCTGCAAGAAATCAACTGGAATGACGAACAAGCTGAAATCCATTTATCATCCCTGCTTCAAGCCCTCATTTTGTTATCAGTCCCCTAGATCACAGTGTTCTGGTATAAAGAAGAGACAAGAAGGGACATGCCTGAGGGTTGTGCACCAAGGAAAGAAGAGAGCTTCCAGAATCTAAAGCTTTGAGCAAAACCAATCTAAAATGTTTCCCCAGCTCTCCCAGGGGTCCCTTGGGTAGGAGACAGCCCTGGCATGGTCAGCTATGTAGGGGAAACCAATCCAAAGGGGTCAGTCCAAGAAGAAGACCACCACTTATTCTCAACAGCTGTACTATCTGATTGTCACACCAAACTTCCACTCCCTCACACCAAAGTCACAAACTATCCTTGGACGTAACCATTCATATAAGGATCCTCCAACTTTCCCTTGAGATCAATGTGGACAGAAAAATCTGGCGATCTGTAGTCTATTCACACTTCCATGAAAAGCTGCCTATCTTTTGGATAAGCCACCAGGCACTAGCTTGCTCATTTCTAAAATGAAGGAAATGTACTCATAAGATTTCTAAGACTCAGGGGTGCTTGGGTGGCTCAGTGGGTTAAGCATCTGACTTCGGCTCAGGTCATGATCTCACAGTGTGTGTGAGCCCCGCATTGGGCTCTCTGCTGTCAGCATGGAGTCTGCTTGGGATTCTCTGTCCCCGACTCTCTCTGCACCTCCCTTGCTCTCTCTCTCTCTCTCTCTCTCTCTCTCATAAACATTTAAAATAAAGGGCAAATTAAAAAAAATATTTCTAAGACTCACTCTTGCACCAGTATGCGGATTCTGTGCACAGGAATCATTCTGAGTACAGACAGCTTTGCTATTGATGGCACTGACATTGTTATAGTATAGCACAGTTGGCCTTGTCTCTGTGACCTAATCAGATGCAGAACAACAACAAAAAAAAAACCCCATAACAGAGCAGAAGATGAGAAGGGAAAATGGGATGGGAGATGGTGCCACAATTATGGCCAAGTGACAGATGCAAAGATCGTGGGCAGGATAGGCAAGCTGTCTCATGGTTTTCATGTGCCAAACATTTCTGGCTCTTGGTTAGACAGTAGGAACCTATCTACTCATCTCATGATAGAATTTTGGTCAAATCCTTCAGTATCCCTGAATATTGTTTCTGAATCTATCAGATGGAATGTATTTGTCAGATTTTTTGGTTGTGATGTCAGAAACACAACCGAAAATAACTTACGCAGCCACCCTAGGCTCATGATTTTCTAGTCTAACAACCCCAGAGGGAAACAAGCTTCAGTCTCTGGGAGAGTCTCTGAGTAATGAAGCCAGGATCACCTACCCATCCCTAAGATGATCACTGTGGCTGGTTGGAGTCCATATACCCTGATAGGGATGGGGGGGACACCCCATTGGCACTGCTGACATCCCCATTGGCACTACATAGAATAGAAGGGTGGTTTTCTTCAAGGAAAGATAATGGTAAATACATGTTTACTGTGTAAGTATAAACTATTTCCTATATCTCTGAAACCCCACTGTATTAATTGTCTACTTCTAAATAACATATTGTCTACTCCTACTTGTACTTCGACATAACAAATTGTCACAAACTTCATGGGCTAAACAAAGACAAATTTATTACTTCACAATTTCTGTGTGTCTGGGCACAGGCCACGTTCTCTGCCCAGAGTGTCATCAGGCTAAAATCCAGGTGTTATTGGGGACTGTGATATTACCTGAGGCTTAGTGTTCCCTTCTAAACTCACACGAGTTGTTGGCAGAATTCACTTCCTTGCAGTTGTAGGGTTGAGGTCCCTGCTTTGTTATTGGTCACTGGCTGGGAACCACTTTCAGCACTAGAGTCCCTACAGACCCTAACTGTGTGGACCTTTCCATACGCAGTTCACAACATGCCAGTTTGCTTTTTCTTCCAGACTGACAGGAGTGTCTCTCTGATGATTTACCTTTTGTTACAAGGCTCGCCTGATTAGGTCAGGCACACCCAGGATACTCTCCCTTTTGTTTAACTAAAAGTCAACTAATTAGTAGCCTAATCATGGCAGTGGTATCCCAGCATTTTCACTGACCCCACCCACACTCATGGGAAGGAAATTATACAAAGTGTGTACATAAGAGGGTGGGAATCTTGAGTGTCATCTTAGAATGCTGTTATCTACAACCACTCACTGAAAACTACAAAAAAAAAAAAAAAAAAAAGACAAATCTTCAAACAGAAGGGCAATAGAGACAACTGTGGGTGAGTTATTCCAGCAAATGTGCCTGCCTGCAAAGGGTGAGCGTTCAGGTCACATGCTCTATATAGAGCCCAGAAAATCTCAGGGTTTGGATGTGACATCAGCAAGATGGCCAAATAAAATATTCCTCACTAGTTTTCCTCCCTCAGCAACAATAACCTGGCATCCATCCATGGACAAAAGTGCTTTTCTGGGAGCTTTGGGGTCCAGGTGGAAGACTCTGAAACTCCAGTGCAGTCCAAGAGCAGGGACAGCTATTTCGAGAGAGCGGGCTCACAGCAAGTGACTGACTCACCAGCTGCAGTCCTGGCTACAGACCCTGAGGAACCCAGCAACAGCTCCGTTTGACTCTGGTTCTGTCAGACAAAGAAGGACAAATATTATATCACCTCACTTACATATGGAATCTAAAAAAAGCCAAAGTCATAGAAACAGAGTCCAGAACCATAGCTGCCAGGGACTGGGATGTTGGGGTTATGGGAAAATGGTCAAAGGGTACAAAGTTGGGGCGCCTGGGTGGCTCAGTCGGTTAAGCATCCGACTTCGGCTCAGGTCACGATCTCGCGGTCCGTGAGTTCGAGCCCCGCGTCGGGCTCTGTGCTTACTGCTCAGAACCTGGAGCCTGTTTCAGATTCTGTGTCTCCCTCTCTCTCTGACCCTCCCCCGTTCATGCTCTGTCTCTCCCTGTCTCAAAAATAAATAAAATGTTAAAAAAAAATTAAAAAAAAAAAAAAAGGAGGGACATCACAAATTAAAAAAAAAAAAAAAGGGTACAAAGTTCCAGTTAAAGATAAATTCTGGAGATCTAATATTCAGCATGATGGCTCCAACAGTACTGTGTCATACACCTGAAAGTTGCTAAAAGAGTGGATTTTAAATGTTCTCATGACACACAAACGGTAATTATGTGAGCTGATGGATACGTTAATGACCTTTACTGGGGTCATCATTCTGCAATATATATGTGTATCAAATCATCACATTGTACACCTTAAACTTGCACAATGTTGTATGTCACTTATATCTCAGTAAACTTGGGGGGAAATTACAAAAGAAAACATCAGGTTTTAGAAGTGCAAGATATTGTAGAAAGCAAGATTGATACATGGGCTAAGAATCTGTGTACTTGTTGAACGTCTATATAAGAAGCAGTGAGGACCCCCCCCCAAACTCGTGGCAGATGGGCAAGTTATACTTTCTCCACTGACCCTAGAAACTTATTCTCTGGACAAATTGAACCAGAATGTCTCTAGATAAGACTATCAGGCACAAGGGAGGGGTCAGAGGAACAGTAAGTGAATATCTTACTGTTGCATAGTGGGGCTCTGTTGTTTCTAGAAAGCTTGCACTCAGGCTCATATTCCTTAGGAAGAAGAGAGGAGGAGGAATCTTCTCTATAAAAAACAGTCCTATGTGTGCCTGACTGGCTCAGTCGGTAGAACATGCAACTGACTATTTACCTTGGCGTTGTGAAGAGAAGAGAAGAGAAGAGAAGAGAAGAGAAGAGAAGAGAAGAGAAGAGAAGAGAAGAGAAGAGAAGAGAAGAAAAAAAACATTCACAGAAAAAGACTTCCAGAAACGGGCAGTCCCAATGCTCAATGTTCCAATAGTTCAATGTCCCAGTGAAAAAGCTAGCCTAGCACATGACCACTCTGTTCTGAGACCCGCTAGTTGACAATCATCTCATACACATACACTCACACACGAACACACTCACACCACTTCCAATCAGCCTTTTACTGCTTCATCTACTATCAAATGGGAATGGGATACACAAGACTGGCCTTGAGCAGCTTATAAAGCATGACGTGCGTCCATCGCACCTTCTCCTGCTGTGTTGCTCCCTTTCCTTCTTCCATACCTATGGCCTCACCAGAGTTCCCATTAAAATTCAAGAACAGTGTATAGATTGTTTCACGCTGCATGCTGACACCAGCTGAACAGGAGCGACTGTGGAGGAGACTAGGGGGAAGGGAAAGGGCATCTCAGGATCTCCAGTTGTTCTTTTTGTCTGAAAGAGAAATTTCCAGAGGGAGAATTCTGTATCTTGCCATGGGTAATAGCTAATGGCATGGCTGTGAGGAAGTCCAAAACAAACACACCGGCAAAATAATCCAAAAGAAACAAACACAATGCAAAGGACAGAAGACAAATTTTATTTGTGTATGTATTTATGTATTTAGAAAGCACGAGCAGGGGAGAGGGGAAGAGGGGGAGAGAGAGAATCTCAGCCAGGCTCCACCCTCAGCACAGAGCCCAACTCAGGGGCCTGATCCCATGACCCTGGGATCATGACCTGAGCCGATATCAAGAGTAGCACACTCAACTGACTGAGCAACCAGGCGCCCCAGAAGAAAACCTTCAAAAACAGTGCTAGAATTAATATCTTCGAGAACAATAAAGAAAAAAAAAACCAGAATGCTAAAACATTAGAGAATAATAACAGCAACAATAACGAGATTCTAAGAAAAAAAAACAAAATTCAAGAAAGAGCTCTTATAAATAAAAAAATAAATAGGTTAACAAAGGGAAAAAATCTATAGAAATGTTGGATAGTGATGTTGACAGCAATCTCTCAGGACATAGAACAAGGTGGAAAATAGAATGAAGAAAAAAAAGAAGAAGAATATTTGGAAATCATTCCAAGAGACCCAAAACCTGGCTAAACTCAGAGAGAATGGAGAAAATTATCAATGAAATAATACAGAAATGTTTCTGAACTGCAAGATAGAGATTTCCAGACTTAAAGGCACTGCAAAATCCCAACAATAATGAAGATGATTAAGGTAGTGATGGTAATGATGAAGGACTAAGGCACATCATCATAAATATTCCGAAAACTGTCAGTTAAGGGAGGGTTGAGTTAATTTTAGACAATCATCTTCAAAGACGGTCCTTGCTAAGGATTGAGATGTTGGTGTGCATGTTTTATGCAAATGTTTCCTTCTCTTATCTAAAACTGTTATTTTCTTTCCTTTTGACCTTTGAATTCTCCTCCCCATAAAATAATAAGCCTTTTTTTTTTTTTTTTTTTTTTTTTTTTTTGGTGGCAAGAAATTGCCAAAGATTCAGAGGATTCATTCACAGAGCAGAATTCTCAAAGCAAAGCTTTGGAGCCCTGCTGTATTTTAGGGTCGACTAAGGCAGAAATGAACCTCAGCCTAGTGATGCTTTTAAACACAGAACTCACTTAGAATATGAAGGTGTCTTTCTTTTGAAAGGCTATTTTTTCAAACCCTCTAATGAAAAGGCGAGGGAATATTGCTATCAATTCTTCCTTTCCTCCCCAAGCAAAGAGCATGCCTCTCTGCCTTGAACAGATGGGGCTGTGTGTGATAAATAGCCCAGTGTTTCAGTCCAGCAGAGAACGGCGCTGACATCTTGTCCCCAGCGTTTATAAGCTGGGCTGTCCCTCGGCTTTCATCTCCTTTGACTAGACTGTAGCAGTGTTTAAGACTCGGGCAACGAAACGCCGGGGGTTCGTTCCAGCCACCCTCACGTTCCAGCCATTCTTCATGATAAGGATGAGAAGGGTGAACACCTTCTAGGAAAGATTCTGGAGAAGGTGGGAGGGCTGGAGGAGAAAGGGAGAGCAAAGCCCCGACCTGCCTAGTGCTCTCAATATTAATAGCTCAGGCATTGACTGCTCTGGTTAATTACTATTCCCAGAGGATTCAGCTGGGTTTCCATTTACAGAGGCAGCTATAACAGAAGTGCACACACACACGCACACACACACCACTAGT
Source organism: Panthera tigris (assembly GCF_018350195.1). Taxonomy (NCBI): domain Eukaryota; kingdom Metazoa; phylum Chordata; class Mammalia; order Carnivora; family Felidae; genus Panthera; species Panthera tigris. The sequence continues at coordinate 11,311,736 of NC_056664.1, forward strand.
CCTACTCCTCCAGCTGCCTTGTGATTGGCTTTCTGGGAAGCCCTCTCCCTCCCCATCATTACTATAAAGATTGTCAATCATCACTGAATGAGAAAATCACCCGTCTCTTAAGGAACATCAGACACAGTGTTTGCTGTTCTAATGACTTCATCTGCACTGTATGGAGCTTAGAATATGATTAACTTTGTATCAAAGTCCTCTTTGTTTTGTCATGCTTCTGCAGATAAGGGCGGACTGCCCCAGCTGCCTTCCAAAGGAGGAAGGGTAGATTATACGACAGCAAATGTTTGGAAAGAGCACATTCATTTTGGAGCAAAGGGACAAGTTTACATTCCTAAATCTGCAATTTGTTCCTGTGACATTGAATATTCTTCAAGGGCATTATGGGTTGGTGCAAAAATGAATGACATTTGCATATTCTGCATTGAAACACCTTTGGGTGCATTTTCCCTTTCCGTTTCTGACGACTCATTCATTAAAAACTCCATGTAATGAGAACTAGTTGCCAAGAGCTTAATATACATGATCTGAGGCTCCTGGGGTGGCTCAGTCGGTTAAGCATCTAACGTCGGGTCAGGTCATGGTCCCACGGCTTGTGGTCCCACATCGGTCTCAGCTGACAGTGTGGAGCCTGGAGCCTGCTTCAGATTCTGTGTCTCCCTCCCTCTCTCTGTCCCTCTGTACTTGAGCTCTCTCTCTCTCTCATAAATAAACGTTGAAAAATTTAAAAAAATATATATACATGATCTCTACACAGTCAATCTTTAACAAATCTTTGAGCCCTACTAACCATCAAATAGACTCTGAGTGCCGGGTAAAAGAGATCCTTGCCTTCAAGGAGCTTTCCATCTGGTCACATAATGGGCTTCGTGAGTGTGGGATCTGAGTTGCATGGGGTGTGAAGTGCATATGATTGGTGGGGTAGGGCTGTTTAAGAAAAATAATATATATTTACTATGCCAAATTTTAATTTTATTTTTTATTTTTTTTTCAGTTTATTTATTTTGAGAGAGAGAGAGAGAGAAAGAGAGCAAGAAGGGCAGAGAGAGAGAATCCCAAGCAGGCTCTGTACTGACAGTGCAGATATAGGGCTCGAACTCCCAAGCCATGAGATCAGGACCTGAGCTGAAACCAACTGAGCCACCCAGGGGCTTCCAAATATTTATTTTAAATGAATATAGACATTGCCAAAAATTGCATAATTGTCCTCCAAGAAGGAAATATATGATGCAGCTTTTCCCAAGCTTAGTTCATGTATTTTTTTTTAACGTTTATTTATTTTTGAGATAGAAAGAGACAGAGCATGAATGGGGGAGGGTCAGAGAGAGGGAGACACAGAATCCGAAACAGGCTCCAGGCTCTGAGCCATCAGCACAGAGCCCGATGCGGGACTCGAACTCACGGACCGAGAGATCGTGACCTGAGCCGAAGTCGGCCACCCAACCGACTGAGCCACCCAGGCGCCCCGCTTAGTTCATGTATTTAACAATTATTCCTTGAACGTCTACTGTGTACCAGGCACTGTTCTAGATGCTTGGGAACACAGCCATAAATGAACAACTTGCCCACAGAGGCTTCTTCCCCCAGAACACCATCCCAGCCCAGTGTTTCATGACTCTGCCATGGGAAAGACCCTGCTGAATATTTTCAAGTCCCTTCCATTTCTGACATTCTGTGAACAACAAGCAGCCGTTTTAGCCACCCTAACCTTGGACAGTGTCTTCACCTACAGTCTCAGCCCTGCCCAGTTCTTGAGCCTTCATGGTACAAGGCGCCTATTTTTACAAAATAAAGTCCCCATATCCCATTAGATTTTGACCTCCACCCACATTCCCAGTCTCATCTCGTGCTGCTCCCTGTGTGTTCCAGCCACATTGAAGTACCACGTTTCCAAATGACCCATGCTTGTGCCCCTGGGCCTTGGCATATGATGCGAACTCTGTAGAACGTCCTCCTTCACCTTGTGCACTGCGACTCTCTGTTCGTTTTCTTTGGAAGTAAAATTCACGTAATATAAGGGGCGCCTGGGTGGCTCAGTCGGTTGGGTGTCCAACTCTTCACTTTGGCTCAGGTCATGATCTCATGGTTCGTGGGATTGAGCCCCGCATTGAGCTCTGTGCTGACAGTGTGGAGCCTGCTTAGGATTCTCTCCTCTCTGCCTCTCCCCTGCTTGCCCACACTCACTTTCTCTCCCTCTCTCTCTCTCTCTCTGTCTGTCTCTTTCTCACTCTCAAAATAGATAAACATTTAAAACTTCACATAACATAGGATTAACTTTAAAATTATACAATTTTGTGGCATTTAATACATTCACAATGTTGTGCAACCATTACCAGTCACTCTCCTTTTCCCTCTCCCTCCATCCCTGTAACCACCTGTTTTCTGTCTCTATGCTGGATATTTCATATAAATGGAATCATATAACATGTGGCCTTTGTGACTGGCTCCTATCACTTAGCACATCCACTCTGTAGCATGTGTTAGTAGTTTATTCCTTTTTGTGGTTGAATACCATTCATTGTAACGATGGGCCACATTTTGTTTAACCATTTGTTAGTTTATAGACATTTGGGTTGTTTGCACCTTTTGACTGTTATGAATAATGCTGCTATGTGCATTCACATACAGGTTTTTTTCATAATGTTTATTTATTTTTGAGAGAGAGGGAGAGACAGAGTGTGAGCGGGAGAGGGGCAGAGAGAGAGGGAGACACAGAATCCGAAGCAGGCTCCAGGCTCTGAGCTGTCGGCATAGAGCCCGACGTGGGGCTCGAACTCACAGACCGCGAGATCATGACCTAAGCCGAAGTCAGACGCTTAACTGACTGAGCCACCCAGGTGCCCCGCATTCACGTATAGGTTTTTGTGTCGATACACATTTTTAATTCTGTTGGGTGTATACCTAGTGGTAGAACTGATGGAACTATGGTGATTCTGTTTAACTTTTTGAGGACTTGCCAAACTCTTTTCCACGGTGGCTACACCATTTTGCTTTTCCACCAGCAGCATATGAGGGCTCCAGTTTCTCTGTATTCATTTTTTAACATTTAGCTGCAACTTCATCTTCATTGTAAAGTTTTTGATTCCTTGAGCACTCTGTATTTATATTTCTGTCTCCCACAACAGAGATCTCCTTAAGTTAAGACAATGACTTCCTCACCTTTATGTTCCCAGGACTGAGCCTGGAGTCTGACCCTCAGTCAAAAGATATATAAGAAATAAACGAATGGGCTGCCCGGCTGACTCAATTTGTAGAGCATGCGACTCTTGATCTTAGGGTGAGTTCGAGCCTCACGTTGGGGGTTGAGTATACTTAAAAAAATAAATTAAAATCTTCTCCTTTATGGTATTACCTTAAAAAAGAAAAGAAAGAAATGCATGAACTGGCAGATCACGATGCCTGAAATTAGTTTTCCAACGTTTGACCGTTGTCTTGTGTGGGGCGATGCCTGGGTACCCTCTTCCTTGGGACCTGATACCTCTCCCTGATCCCTGCCTTTGTTATCCAGTCTGAAAACCCAAGGTTTTGTTTGGTTGGTTGGTTGTTTGTTTGTTTGGCCATAGCCTCCTAATTAATTCTTCAGTTTCCTTTTGAGACTGAAGCCTGCCTGAATTCCAGTCCCCTCTTCTGATTCCTGAATCCTTCACAAATTTATCCAGCCACCACCATCCACTCTGGAGAGGTGCCCAACTTGAAACCTTTCAGTCACTGTCTGGGATCCTCCACCAAAGCACCTGGGCCACCAGGCAAGCAGACCTGTCCCATATCAAAACCCCCCGTCACAGTGGTCACACTGGCTCAAACGTATTCTCCCATCACCAGATTCAGACATCCCACTGCACTGAACTGAAACACCCAGACCTTTGAGAATACCCCCTGCAGGGCCACTAGGTACGCTTCCTTTTCCCAAGGAGCAAACCTTAGAAACTACTTGGCTGCCTTGTCTTCCCCCCGTCCCATATGGCCACCCTTCCTTCTTCCTTCTCCCGTGCCTCCTATTCTACCTGTGCTTCCTCTGCTCCTTCTGTCTCCCTCTTTCCCTCCCTTCTCCCTCTTCACCTCCTCACCCTGCACAGCCTTTGGATACTTTATGCTCTTGTTGCCAAAGTTGTAACACTCCCTAGATTGTGTCATCCTCTGCCACTAATAAGGTCAAGTCTTGATGATGATGAGAGGCATCACCCATTTCCTCCTTGCATGTACCATCTCTAATCCCTCCCTGAGGCTGAGAAAGCATATGTAACTTGCCAAAGGCCATGTGGTTAAGACAGTGGATCTGGGATTTCAACCCATGTCTGTCTGTATCCAAAATCCATCCTTGTTATACTCAACTGTCCTGATTCTCCTGTAAGGGTTCTTTTGCTATTAAAACCATAACTTTCTCCCAGGCCCAACGTAAAGCCAATCTTTCTCAAAGAGAATCTGCCAACAAGACTAATGCCTCCCACGTGACATTCTTACCCTCAGAGCCTCCTGAGTTAAGACACGACAGCCCTCTTTAAGCTCTTCGCCTGTCCTGTGTGCTGTTCCTTCTTCAGTCCTGCTAGCATGAACTGAAGTCTTGCTCATTTGCTCATCAGCACTTTATTATAATCTTCTCTATAAGGGATAGCAGCACATAAGGAATTACTTTCTAAGTGTATGTCTTCTATGCTGTTCACACTAGTACTTTTGTAAATCTGTATTGTGTCTTGGGGGTGGATTATTTGGCTACCCTAGCAGAAGTTATGAAAGCATTTATATTTCTTTCTTTACTTGTACCATTCCTGGGAATTGATCACAAGGGGAAAAGCCACATGTCGTGACATTTATATTGGCATTGACAGCACATTTAAAAGTCAAAGACCCAAAGAAACCTAGGTGTTTTGCAGTTGGGGATGGTCATGTAAATGATATCTGAGTGATGGGATATTAGATAGCTGTTAAAAATAATAAATATGAGGGGTGCCTGGGTGACTCAGTCAGTTAAGTGCTTGACTCTTGATTTTGGCTCAGGTCATGATCTTATGGTTTGTGAGATTGGGCCCCACATCTCTCTCAAAATATATAAATAAACATTTTAAAAAGTAATAAATATGAGTAAACATGTCATAACACTGAAACACGTGAAAAAAGTAGAACCCAATTCTACATCCAACTATGCGAAAGCTACATTCACATATCAATACAGATTGGAATGGATTTTGCGATCTGAGGATGGGTGGAGATTTCCTATTTTTTTAATTACAATTTCTTTGCAACATTTAAACAATGATGAACTGGTAAATTGCTGAAGTTCTGGGGCAGTTCTAAGGGTAATGGTCTTTTCACTAATACCCGAGTTCATCTATACGTGGCAATGACTCTTCACCATCCACTCCAGTGAGGAGTGCCAGCCTTGGGCATCAAGCCCTGAGTGCTGGCTTGCTCAACAAACCCTGTATCGAGAGTAACCTACTAGACAACTTAGTTTGGGATAAGTACATCCCATTGATGAGGAGCATGAAGGGCCAAGGGAAAAAGGAAATGGGGTTGAGTCGCATGTCATTTCAGCTGGAGTACCAAGCTGGGATGGTCTCTTGAAATGGACAGGAACCTTTGAGGCAAGCCTGGTAAAAATAAGTGAGGCAGCCTGGTAAAAATTCAGTCTCTCCCTAAACAAATTGGCGATTGTATCATTTTCTCCTGCCTACATTCTTTCTAAGACCAACTCCACCCATGTGTTGCTCATATGCAGCCTCCTCTGCACAGTGAACGAGGTAAGAACTTTTAATGATGAGAGATTTAATGTCTATAACTGACACATTGGGATCCAGATAATAAATGTTAATCAGAGCTGTTAAGTAGACTGTTTGAAAATTCTTTTTCACACAAACACCTCGTCAGCAAGGAAGTGGACATGACCGATCTAGCCCCAAGGACACTGAAAGGGAGGACTCACCTGCAGAAGTCATCTCAGAGACATTCCACAAGGATTATGCATCCTGCACGCCACGACGTGAAAAGAGTTGGTCAGGCTGCAAGTCCACAGCTCTTTTGCGAAGCATTTCACGCTTGGAAATGAATAACGTTACCCTGGAACTCTGGAAAGGATTGATTGTTGAGCTTTAACCTTCAGATCACACTTGGTTTCTCCAGAATATCAGAATCTCTAAAGATGGAAAGAGGAAGAAGGTTTGCAGTTACAGCGTAGCATTAGGAATCCTGGATTTTAGAAAAGGCAGGAGGGATGGATATTTGACTAACTTGAAGGGTGTGTCTATTGGTCATTGGGAGGATCAAGATGATGCATTACTATTACTTCCCCTATGAGCAAAAGGGTGATCTCAGCTGCCAGGAGCCCCTCTGTACCTTGTGTACACCCCTCATGAGGCTCAGGTGGAAAATGTGTCTTTGTTATATTAGGCACGAATTATTCTTAAGATGAGTATTCCACTCATCTTTGCCATGTGAGCTCTAAAGGCTGAAAGTCCCAATGTACTGTTGTATGGATTAATGATCTTGAATTGCATCTCTGTGGTTAAGAGGCAGGATGCTGTGCTCAACTGAGAGAAAGGGCTGTTCCTAACGCACGGAGAATGAAGCAGGTGGCCAAGAGCCAAAGACCCAACATCCAAGTGCAGTTACATTGTGTATGTAGGGAAAGCACCAATAAATACATTTCATGGATATGTGAGAATAAGAAGCTTATACCCATGCAGCTTCTTCCAACAATACGATGTCAAATTTGGATTCAACGTGCAAGGGTTTTAGTAGGGACAATGCCTGTGTGAGAGGAAATTGGGAGAAGTCCGGGTAAGGCTGGGAGAACCGTCAGACCACCAAGCATGTGGAAGGTGAGTAGACGTGTCCTACACTGCCGTGCAAAGGAAGACTCAACAAGGCCACTGGATAGTCTGGAAGCTGAAGTCCAGCTCTAGAGTCTTCCCTACGTGCCAGAACAGCCTGCCTTCCCTCAGGCACCAGCTGGGAGCAGTCCTTGGGGGGCATCATCTCAGCATACATGCTTCAATAGAGTTCAGAGCACTGTAGTAGGGGTCCTTGGTCAGTTACACTCCCCAAAGCTGGAGGTCTATAACGCACAGAATCAGGGCTGTCTCAAAGCTGCCTACAAACCAAAACTCCACTAGCACTGAGAAAAAAAGCATGATTTGTGGTAGGGATATAGATTAAGTGTATATAGGCCACTGAGGAAACAAAACAGAATAAAAACCAGACCATGCTTTGGGAGAAAGATGATGAGCAGAGAAATGGTAGGACCAATTTCTTCCCTAACTATGAGCAGAGTCCACTAACATGCTAACTGGACCCACAAAAACAAACAAAACTGACACTCTTTTGCTACAGAAAAGTCAAGATTCATTAACTAATACCGACAATAGTTATGGTTTGGACTTTAGCCAATGTAGAGTTTTAGAATATATTCCCCAAAGAACAATTCATCTGTTGAATATATTGCTCTGGATGCAGTTTGAATAAATTTATGTTAGAGTCTTGGATATCTGCCTGTTTATTTTTTATAATACCAGACTAATATAATATGGGCCAAAGCTTCTCTCTAAGACAGATTAGTAGAATCAAATGAAACACGACAAAGAGCCAAGTGCAAATAGAGGCTTACTATTTGATAAAGGTGGCATTTCTAATTAGCAGAAAAGGATTGTTTGGTAAACTGAGTTGGAACGACTGGAAGCCATCTGGAAAAAAATAAATTCGAATTCTTACTTCATATGTTATCCAACAAATTCAGGAAGGATTTTTTTTTTTTTTAGGAAGGATTAGTGTTTTAAATGTTAAAAATAAAATAAATGTAGGTGCTCCTGCTTGGCTCAGTGATGGAGCATGCAACTCTTGGGCTGTGAGTTCGAGCCCCACACTGGGCATAGAGATTACTTAAAAATGACATCGTAATAAAATAAAAGTCCTGGTTGGGGCGCCTGGGTGGCTCAGTCGGTTAAGCGGCCGACTTCGGCTCAGGTCATGATCTCATGGTCTGTGGGTTTGAACCCCGCGTCGGGTTCTGTGCTGACAGCTCAGAGCCTGGAGCCTGTTTCAGATTCTGTGTCTCCCTCTCTCTCTGACCCTCCCCTGTTCATGCTTTCTCTCTCTCTGTCTCAAAAATAAATAAACATTAAAAAAAAATTAAAACAAAAAACCAAAACTTTACCTTCCAAACACCCTTTCTAAGGAAGCTACTAAAGAATATGTTGGGGCACCTCGGTGGTTCAGTTGGTTGAGCGCTGACTTTGGCTCGGGTCACGATCTCCCGGTTCTTGAGTTCAAGCCCCACGTCGGGCTCTATGCTGACAGCTCAGAGCCTGGAGCCTTTGTCTCCCTGTCTCTCTGCCCCTCCCTCACTCGTGGTTTGTGTCTCCTCTCTCAAAAAATAAATTAAAAAAGGGGCACCTGGGTGGCTCAGTCACTTAAGTGCCCGACATCAGCTCAGGTCATGACTCACGGTTGGTGAGTTTCAGCCCCATGTCGCGCTCTGTGCTGACAGCTCACAGCTCGGAGACTGGATCCTGCTTCAGATTCTGTCTCTGTCTCTGTGCCTCTCCCCTGCTCTGGTTCTGTCTCTCTCTCTCTCAAATATAAACAAACATTAAAAAAATTTTTTTAATTAAAAAAAAGAAAAACAGGCAAAGGAGATGAAGGGATATCTCATGAAAAAGTGTATAAATGGTTCTTAAATATATAAACATGACCACCTTCACACATAATCGGAAAAATTTAAGTCAAAATGATAGTAAAAAGTGAAAAAATGGAGTCTTCTGAGTTGCTGGTTTGTTTGTGTTTATTTCACCTATTGTACTATTAAAGATGGAACCACATGCTATGTTATCTCGGGGTCTCTGAGAAGCAGGCACCAAGAGGGGATTAAACATGCAACAGATGAATTGGGGGACAGTCCTGGGAAGAAAAAAGGGGAAGGAAGCCGGAGGAGGTGGAGAGAATCTTAGTACCAGGCTGGGACCAGGCTGCCGACCTGACCCCCACGAAGGGGAGAGGGAAGGAAGGAGGGAGGGCTGGAGAGGGTGAGTCTCAGGCTGCAGCACGGTTGTACGGGGGGTTGGCCGGGGCGAGGGAGAGCCCCTGAGCTGAGGAATCCCACATCCTGCAGGAATGGGTCTTCCTTTGCACTCAGCCCCTGGCTGGGAGCAGCCTGCCAGAAGTCTGGCCCCAGTGCTTTCGCAGCGGTGGATGCTGAGCACAGCACTAATGACAGTTTCTGCAGCAAGAAGTCTGAGTGGTGCATTTTCCAGGCCACCGTGCATGCTCTGTTAGCAAAGGTGGAGGGAAACAGGCATCCTCCTACACTGAGGATGGCAGTGAACTTGGAATAACCTCCATGGAAGGTAGCACCTCTCAAAATGTTAAATGTACAAGCCATTTGAGCCAGCAGCCCCCCTCCTACAAAATTTTTCCTAGAGACGTATGTCTATTCAATTCAGTCACTGCGGCATTATTTGTCATAGCAAAAGATTGGTGACAACCTAAGGCACTAGTTAAATAAATTCTAAGACATTGTACAGCGGTAAACAAAGAAGGAAGGTCTTTGTGCGCTGACATAGAGTGATCTTTAAGATGCCTTATGAAGTGACAAAGGCAAGGTGAAGAGCGGAGCAAGCAATGCACTACAATTGAGGTTAACGTTTTTATTCTAGTAGGCTCCATCCACGCCCCGCCCAACGTTGGGCTTGAACTCAGGACCCTGAGATTAAGGCCTGAGCCGAAATCAAGCGTCAGGCGCTTAACCAACTGAGCCACCCAGGCTCCCTGACGTTAAAACTTTTAAAGGGGGGATTACACATGTACAAATTTATTTGTATATGCAGAGCGTGTCTCTGGAAGAGAGCATAAGAAACAGGCAACATTTCTTGTCCTGAAGACAGGAACTTGGATCTCGGGAGACAGAAATTTTGAGTCATGTGAATTCAAAAAATAAATACAAATTTCAATTAAAATTTTGTTAATGTTTTATTTTTTTTATTTTTGAGAGAGAGAGAAAGAGAGAGAGCAGGGGAGGGGCAGAGAGATGGGGGACAGGATCTGAAGCAGGCTCTGTGCTGACAGCAGCAAGCCTGATGAGGGGCTCGAACTCATGAACCTTGAGATCATGACCTGAGCAGAAGTTGGACACTCAACTGACTGAGCCACCCAGGCACCCCTCAAAAAATAAATAAAATTTCAAAAGAATTCGAGTCTTTCTGACTTGATATGTGCTATCGCTCTCCTAAATAAGTGAAAAGTGGATAGATACTGTGCTTGTAAGGGATATTTACTCAACGTTAATTACCTTGGGTTAAGCCTCCCAGCTACTGACACGAATATGCTCCCCTCACAAAAAGTTTAAATATTTAAAATGTATAAATCAATATAAAAAAACTAACAAAAGCATGTTTGATCCATCAACCTTGACAAACACGCCTTCACAAAGGTCTGCCATGTTCAAAATTGGGATTCTTGGTTTCTTTAGGATTTCAGTCAGGAATGTAATAATGGGGGAAGGTTGGCCTGTGGCCTTCCCTTTTCTCTTGCCACCTCCCACCCTGTCCTGAATCATGAGTGGCCTCCACACACATGTGTGGACCAGCCTGCCTGTTCAAACTCAATTCACACCTCCAGGAATGCTCTTGGTCATGTCTCAGGGCAGCACGGGTGGCCCAAAGAAAGATGGAACCAGGAAAGGGCTCCCTGTAGATCATGAAGTAGCACTGAGGCCATTTGGGAATTTCGGGGTGTAAGATGCCCTAGAGTAGTCAAAAACAGGGATGATGGATTTTTTTTTAATGCTTATTTATTTATTTTTGAGACAGAGAGAAAGAAAGAAGCGAGAGCAGGGGAGAGGCAAAAGGAGAGGGAGACAGAGAATCCCAAGCTGTCAGCTCAGAGCCTGCTGCGGGGCTAGAACTCACAAGTCGTGAGATCATGACCTGAGCCGAAACCAAGAGTCCAACACCAGCCAGGCGCCCCAAGGGATGAAAAGTTTTTTAATGTATCAAGGTGACCAGGCTGAATTCAATTTCCCAGAATCCCTTTCCTGTGGTTTTTGAGGGAGATTTAGTGCAGGGAAGGAAACAGCAGCCGCGTTGTTAAGTACCTCCCACAGTTGCTAATCTTCTAGTTCACCTCACGCCCATGAGGCAGCATCCCGAGAGCTCCCCCGACCCCTGCCCCCGCTGCTCCTCCTTCAGACTCTCTGAACTTTAGTTCAGGTGAGTGTGTTTTAGCTCTGTGACAAGGGACCCTGGCTCCTGCAGGACACCCGTACCCATAGGTCAGAGCCAACACAGGTTTCCGTGTGTCCTCACGGGTTCCAGCTCATGCTGTGGATTCTGGCTGCCTCTTGATCGTCCCCTTTACATCCATCCTCCCTTATTGACTGAGTGTCCTGTGGACTCCCAGCTGTGACACCAGACAGAGGCGCTTAGTCACTCCCACAACTGTGCAGAGGCAAATCCCCATGAAGAATCTCCCTCCCTCCACTGCTCCCCGCCTCTATATATGTACGTGTGTGTGCATGTCTGTGTGTGTGTGTGTGTGTGTGTGTGTGTGTGTAGGCACATACGTCCCCTAGTGATTCTGCTTCCCAGATTGAAACCTAATTCAAAGGTGTGAGCTCTTGGTAAGTACATCACCTTGGCCTTGTGGACCCCTTGCCCTATGGGACGGGCATGGCTGGAGCAGGGCAATCCTTTGACATCTGGCACTCAGGTTGGGGTCTCAGGTGCCCAGGAGTAAGGGGACTGCTGAACCCAGGGCAAGAGGAGAGAAGGTACCTGGAAGAAGGTAGGGTGGTCAGGGAAGGCCTTTGAGCTGTCACATGACGATTCAAAGAATCTTCCAGAAGGAGGCTAGGATAAAACTCTGAATCCAGAAAGCCTGGTGTGTCCTGGGACAGCTGGAAGGCCAGTGTGGCTGAGCTGAGGGCTCGGAGGCAAGGCTGGAGGCAGGCAGCATCCAGACATGATGGTGCCATGGGCTCCGCCAAGGAGGTTAGACTAATTCCAGGTGTGAGTGGAAGCGACTGGGAGGTTTTTTTTTTTTATTTTTTTAATTTTTTTTTTTTTTAACGTTTATTGATTTTTGAGACAGAGACAGAGCATGAACGGGGGAGGGTCAGAGAGAGGGAGACACAGAATCTGAAACAGGCTCCAGGCTCTGAGCCGTCAGCACAGAGCCCGATGCGGGGCTCAAACTCACAGACCGTGAGATCGTGACCTGAGCCGAAGTCGGACGCTTAACCGACGGAGCCACCCAGGCGCCCCGCTACTGGGAGGTTTTGAATATAGGAATGACACAATCGAAGAAAGGTTTTAGAAACACTGCTCTAACTGCTCTGCGGATATTGGACAGAAGAGTAAAGCGTATGCCAGGCCTCTTGTATGTGCACCCCACACCCACCCTCCAGGAGCCCCCCTCCTGCTCTGCCTCAGCTGGGCTCTCTTCCCTTCTCATTCCAGCCGGGTCAACCCATGGGAGGTGTATGTCCCTCAGGGAGGCAGTATTTCTCCTGTCACTTTCCCTGGGGGAAGGGGAGTTGCCGTTGGCTGCATGCTTCTGTGTAGCGAGATCTCCACTGGTTCTGGGTTTGTTTTTTTTTTTAATTTACACCTAAGTTAGTTAGCGTATAGTGCGACAATGATTTCAGGGGTAGAGTCCAGTCATTCACCCCCCCACAAATAACACCCAGCGCTCATCCCAACAAGTGTCCTCCTTACTGCCCCTTGTCCATCTAGCCCATCCCCCACCCACAGCCTCTCCAGCAACCCTCTGTTTGTTCTCTATATTTAAGAGTCTCTTCTGTTTTGTCCCCCTCCCTGTTTTTATATTATTTTTGCTTCTCTTCCCTTATGTTCATCTGTTTTGTATCCTAAATTCCACATATGCGTGAAGTCATACATTTGTCTTTCTCTGAAAGACATAATACCCTCAAGTTCCACCCACGTTGTTGCAAATGGCAAGATTTCATTCTTGATTGCCGAGTAATACTCCATTGCAGATATATACCACATCTTCTTTATCTGTTCACCTGTTGATGGACATTTGGGCTCTTTCCATACTTTGGCTATTGTCTATAGGGCTGCTATAAACATTGGGGTGCATCTGACCCTTTAAACAGCTCACCTGTATCCCTTGGGTAAATGCCTAGTAGTGCAATTGCTGGGTCGTAGTGTAGTTCTATTTTTAATTTTCTGAGGAACCTCCATACTGTTTTCCAGAGTGGCTGCACCAGCTTGCATTCCCACCAGGAGTACGAAAGTGTTCTCTTTCTCCGCATCCTTGCCAACATCTGTTGTTGTCTGAGTTGTTCATTTTAGCCATTCTGATTGGTTCCATTGGTTCTAACCCAGGTTACTATACTGTCCCTAGGTCCCCCTCACCCTGTTCAAGGTCCCCAAACTCTCCTCAACTTATCCTAATTTAAGGGGACCCTCTGTTTTATCTTTGTATTCTGACTGATACAGACTTACAGCACAGTCCCCTCTATTTTATTCAGAACGCTCCCCATCATTCAGTGACTAAGGCTCTATGCCTCATTTCTTCTCTCCTTAGAGTGAGCTCTGTCCTAGGATGCTCTTCAAATCCACGGCCTCCAGGTCGGTCCTCATAGGCTTCAGAAAACAGTCTAGATGTGCCTGCACCCCGCAGCGGGCAGAATAAGGCTGCGATGTAAGCTGAAATCCCACTACTGTTAAGTATGTGAAGTCCTGCTGAGGTAAGTCTGGTCATGGGGAAGCATTCTCCACCAGTAGCAACCTCAGGGGCAATGGGAATCGACGCGGTAATACACAGTGCTGCATGAGATCCTAGTGTTACCATGTCGGATGCAAATGAATCAATGTGGTCCACGCGGTAACACACAGTGTCTTATGAGATCCTCCTGTTACCACGTCAGACACAAATGGAATAACCTTGTTTCTCACTGGTGGGGCTCAGGAAATTTGGTTTTACTTTTCCACTAATGTAAACAAACCTGTAAATTTAACTCACATGTTTTAAAAAAATCAATCAACACTAAAAATATCAACACTATAGTTAATTTACATGGACAAGAACAATTTTTGTTAGAAATTATCAAAGCTATACGAAAGAAAACCCCTCTGACTTTTCTTTTTTTCCACCTAAAAGTGCATTTTGGGATTAATGTAAATAAAGCATATTTTATATTATTTTAACCTTCTGATCTCTTTATTCTGGTCAGGCTCCTGTGTTCAATACCATCATTGTGTCTGATCATGAATTATTGACAAAGTTCATTAAAAAACTAAATTTGCTTTGCACGATGACAAATGACCTATTTCAGGTTCATTATCATTTCCATTTACAAAACGCTTCCTTCCACCTCTTTTGTGAGAAATCAACTATTTATAGTATTAGAGCCTCTCTTTAAAGTTTTTATTTGTATCTATTTTATTTTCAAACATTCCAAATCAAGAGAATATTATAATAACCCCCAACGTAATGCCACCTGTTTAATAATTGACATTTAGCCACATTTGTACCGTCTGTTATACATATTTGATAAAGTATTTAAAACAAGTCCCAGGGGCGCCTGGGTGGCGCAGTCGGTTAAGCGTCCGACTTCGGCCGGGTCACGATCTCGCGGTCCGTGAGTTCGAGCCCCGCGTCGGGCTCTGGGCTGATGGCTCGGAGCCTGGAGCCTGTTTCCGATTCTGTGTCTCCCTCTCTCTCTGCCCCTCCCCCGTTCATGCTCTGTCTCTCTCTGTCCCAAAAATAAAATAAAAAACGTTGAAAAAAAAAATTTAAAAAAATAAAAATAAAAATAAAACAAGTCCCAGACATCATGATACTTCTACTTTTTTTTTTTAATTTTTTTAAATGTTTTATTTATTTTTGAGACAGAGAGAGACAGAGCATGAGCAGGGGAGGGGCAGAGAGAGAGGGAGACACAGAATCTGAAGCAGGCTCCGGGCTCTGAGCTGTCAGCACAGAACCGCGAGAGGCTGACGCGGGGCTCAAACTCACGAACCGCACGATCATGACCTGAGCCGAAGTCGGACGCTTAACCGGCTGAGCCACCCAGGCGCCCCTACATCTACTTTTTTTGATGTTTATTTATTTTACTTGAGAGAGAGAGAGAGAGAGGGAGAATGTGAGTGGGGGAGGGGCAGAGAGAGAGGAAGACTGAGGCTCTGAAGTCGGCTCAGTGCTGACAGTAGTGAGCCTGATGTGGGGCTCAAACCCACCAACTGTGAGATTATGACCTGAGCTGAAGTTGGACACAACCAACTGAGCCACCCAGGCGCCCCTTCAGTGTACATCGTCTTAAAAGTGACATTTCAGGGTGCCTGAGCGGCTCAGTTGGTTAAGCCTCCGACTCTTAACTTCAGCTCAGGTCGTGATCCCAGGGTCATGAGATCGAGCCCCGCACTGTCAGCACAGAGCCAGTTTGGGATTCTCTCTCTTCCTCTGCCCTCCCTTTGTCTCTTCCTCTCAAAATAAATAAATAAACATTTTTTAAAAATGACATTTAAGGGGCACCTGGGTGGCTCAGTTGGTTGAGCGTCTGACTTTGGTTCAGGTCATGATATCATGGTTTATGAGTTCAAGCCCCGCGTCGGGCTCTGTGCTGACAGCTCGGAGCCTGGAGCCTGCTTCGGATTCTGGGTCTCTCTCTCTCTGCCCCTACCCCGCTTGCACTCTCTGAAAAATAAATAAAACATTAAAAGAAAAAATGACATTTAATTACATAACCAGAATCTTATTATTGCTTCACAAGAGTAATAATAATTCTGTAATTATCATCAAATACCCAATCCATATTGAAATTTTTCTGATGCGCCCCCAAATACCTGTCTCCGGTCAGTTTGTGTGAATGGGGATCTGGCACTCCACATGCTGCGTTTGGTTAAGTTTTGAACTGAAAGCTCTTACAGGAAAACGTATTGTTCCTCCTGTCAAGTATGCGAGGATCTTTGACCTTTTATAATAATGATTTCATAGACTGTGGAGGCAGTTCATACGGATGCAGCTAAAGCCTTTTTAAGGCCAATGGATGCTTGAACTTGGTTTATCTTGTTTGGAGAAAGCATTCACGGGGCCAGAGGGGTTCTCGATGGTCTTACAAATGCTGCCTTACAATCCTTTTTTTGGAAACACATTTGTCCGCTGACACTGTGTACAGGATTTCCTCCACAAAAACATGGGATTTTCTTGTTTAAAAAGGGACACTCATTTTCAGAGCTGTATCTCTTCCATTTGTCCCAGGATTTTGACAGAATCTTCAGGACATAGTTTCTAAAGTTACCAAGCCGTACCTACAGTGATACCTAGAAAGCAGGCCAGCAAGCGGGCTTCATGTGGAACCCGAACTCCCCCTAGCTCCCACCAACACACGTTTTCCTGGAGAAACACTTTGCACAGTATTGTTTCCTTCCATCTTACACACTTTCCAGGAGTGTGCGACCCAGGCAAGGATCTACGTTAAGTGTTTAACAAGGCCCCCAGGAGGTTAGGAGTCATAGTTCAAGGGAGTGGAGAGGTATCCCAAGTCTTCTAGTGAAGCAAAAAAAGGTCTTTTCGCTTCCACGAAGAGGGAAATATTCTTTAAGTTACAGCTGCCGTTAACGGACTCCAAACAAAGTTAATTTGCGCTTTCCCAATGGAATTTTCACTAGTTGTCAGTCTTGGTGTTAACTTGACTGAAAGAAAACTTAAAATATGTATCACTACGTGTTTGTTGACCAGAGCACTGTTCTGACTGAACGTCCCAATAAGGCCGGGGGATAATGTAGGAGGGAGAAAAAGTTGGACAAGGGCTGATGACTTTATAAATCCTCTACACTATCTAATATTTGAACAGTGAGAGAGTGTCGTAGCGTATGCAGGTCACAAGCCAAGAAACGGACAGATGTCCCTGCAGAAGGAAGCAGGCTAGGGCAATGGGGTAACCCAAGTGGCCTGGGGAAAGTAGTAATGAGCAGAGCACCAAAGACCAGCATTCCAGCCCCAAACTTCTTTCTCCGTGAGATACTCATCCTCTCCTTCTGTGTCACTGAGTGAATGTTCTGGGACCTTCTGCTTCTGGGACAGGACACTTTGTATATGACCCATAGGTGACAAGATGGTTCAAAAGGATCTCCACGCATCACTCCATGTTTTCCAGACTATTTCTTTATGTTTCATAGACTATGCTTCCTTCACACACCCCCTCCCCGGCACGCCCCGTCCCCTGAAAACCAACACTTGCACAATGTGCAGAAGGTATGGAACAGCCCCGACTTGGTCCCCTCCATGCTTGTTCTAGGAGCTCCTCGTTCCTAGTCAGGCTGCTTCCTGTGGTTGCTTAGACGTGGGTCACATCTAGAAGAGAAATGGCAGGCAGGATCATAGGGACAGGAATCTGACTGAATGATCTCACACTTAAAAGTGATACAGAGGGGGCACCTGGCTGGCTCACTGGGAAGAGCGTGTGGCTCTTGATCTCAGGGTCGTGAGTTCGAGCCCCACATTGGGTGTGGCGATTACTTAAATACCGAAACTTTAAAAAAGTGACATAGGGGAAAAAATCAGCAAATATTTTTCTGCCAAATGAAAAAAAAAAAAAAAAAACCCTCTTCTGGGGGAAATTGCAACAGCAGAATAAGCATGATGAGATGGGGAAGTTCACTACCAATCCCACCACACCCAAGACCAGAAAATTTTAGGTTCCATCCACAGCCTCCCTCCCTCCTCAGTGCCTTTGACTCCCTGACCCCCTACTTCATGATCCCAGTCTTCCTCTCCCTCCTCCACTCTGCTGGCCACCCATTCCCCCCTGCATACCCATGTCTTCTGCCCAGTTGACTCAGCCATTTCTTCAGTCTGTGAACACTTGTGGTTCCTTGTCTCTATCAGTGGTCCCTCCCCTCCAACACACACACGCACACACACACACACACATACACACACACACACACACACACACTCTGACTTTAACTGGACCCGAGTTTACTTACAAGACAAGCGATTGCTTGCTGCTCTGTGTGCTTAGCCAGTCCTGGGAGGCAGAACAAGAGGGCCATGCACAAAGGTGTCAAGGTGGCCATTTTTCATGACGCATACAAAGCTCATCTAGAGAGAGAGAAGACTAAATTAAGCACACAGAGACAGATGAAAGTACACAGGGCTGAAAGGAAACAAGGCAGTAATTTGAATTCTTGACTTTCCAGACTATGGCCACAGCCCTTCATGAGGCCTGTGGTATTTATCTCCCCAAGGAGATGTGTTCTTCTAACACACTCCTCTTTTTGCTTCAGCCAGTTTGAGTTTCTTGCAGCCAAGTGACTCCTGATTAAGATATTCTCTTTCCCTGCTTGGCAAACTACCCCTGAGCCATTAGGCTCCAGCTCAAATGTCTTTTCTAGTGTGAGGCCTCCCTCAGGATGGAAATTACTGTTTCCCCACCAAACTGGTTCACACAACCAGGAAAGCGTGGTCCACCTTGGATGGCGTCTGGCTATTCCTCCCTTACCCTGGAACCCCTTGTTTCTGAGTCCTTATCAGCGATGATGTCGGTTTCTGAGTCCCCAGCAGAGACAATGTTTGTTTCTTTTTTTTAAATTAAATTATTATTATTATTATTTATTTATTTAGAGAGAGCACAAGCAGAGGAGGGGAAGAGGGAGAGGGAAGGAGAGAATCTCAAGCAAGCTCCATACTCAGCACATTGCCTGATGCGGGGCTTGATCTCGCAGCCCTGGGATCAAGCAACCTGAGCTGAAATCTAGAATTGGACACTTAACCAACTGAGCCACCCAGATGCTCCAACAGTGTCCGTTTCTGAGTCCCCAGTGAAGTCAATGCTTGTTTCTGAGTCCCTAGCAGAGACAATGTCTGTTTCTGAATCTCCAGCAATTCCCACAAATACTTCATGTGCCAGCTGCTCAGATAAATGAGTGGATTCATTAATAAATGGGCGGGGGGTGGGGAGGGGCTTTCCATTTTCTATCAATGATCTCTCTAGAATCAAAACCAAAGTGCTCTGATTCCCCTATACTTACCCACACAACTTCCAACTTGAAGTCTTTGCAGAGGGTTACATTCCTTGGGAAATGCCTATGTTTTGTTTTAGGCTTCTCCTCACCTTGCTTTGTTTTGGTTTTGTCTAGTTCCAAACCATTCCTGAGCTCATGTTCGGGAACGAAGGCTATACAGCAGCCAGGAATGATCCCTCTGCCCTCACATCGCGGGCTGTGGCCAATGTGACTTACCAAGCTACTGTCAACCCATTCCCGGATGCCAGTCTGGGCATGTGCCGTTCCAGAATCAGCCCAGCTCTGACCTCCTGAATCTCTGTGTGAGAGAAGACCAGGAATCGCTGTTTCAACAGGCTCCAAAGAACAGTCAGCCAGGTCTGGGACCCTTGGCCAGGTCACCGTGCTTATGAAGGTGAGTTATGGGTCTGTGCATCGAGAGAGATCTCAGATTGTGTTCCGCTCAGCCACTGGCCCCGCTCAGAAGAGGGCAGGGCAAGAGGACGCCCTGATCCAACCTGAAGTAGAGATGAAGCCTTCCATCCAGTATTGTCTTCTACTTCAGGTTCTCCTCAGCAGCTGCCACAGTCCACTCCCAGATCATTTTCACCATCTGGTTTCTCTCCGGACCGGACCGACCCTCCAGCATTGCCCCAGGAGCTTCCATCGTTCTCCCGCCTCCGTGTTCCTGCAGTCCCGGAGCTCCACATAGATTGCACTTCCACAAATATGCGTATCAAACCTCTGTCCTTCCCTGCATAACAGCAGCAGCAATAGTAACAATAACAGTTACCATTGGCTGAGTATTTCTTGTGTATGTGCCAATCACCAAGCCAGGCATTCTGCACACGTTATCTCACTTCCTCCTCACAACAGGTCTGTGAAACAGATATTATTGTAGCCACTTTACATGCAAGGGCTCCTGGCTTGAATATCCACAGGAAATACTGCAAGAAAGTTACAGAAGTGGAAAACAGAAAGCACTCAGTCGGACACCAAAGTCTACTTTTCCTACGATGCCACAGTGAGCCCAATGGTCTCTGCAAATTCTACCCCCTACATCCTAGGTCACTGCCATGAAGAAAACTGTTTTCTCTTTTATCTCCTACAGTATTCTGTGACTCTTTTGTGGAAGATACCTTATGCATTAAACTGTAAAACATAATCCTAACAGACTTATTTATAATGCTTATCTTTTGTGCCAGAAAAATACAGATGAGTCAGGACAAATCCATTATCACCCTTAGGAAAGCCATTCACATACATGTTTCAATGGGTATGTGCATTCAGATCCCAAGGCCACCACACGCCAGACATGTGACCTTGAACAAGTTACCTAAGTTTTCTCCTTAGTTTTTACTGATCAGTATAATGACAGATAATGGTAATAATGTAAAAAATATTATTTTTAACAATATAACAGGGTTATTGTGAGCATTAAATAATAGAACTGTGCTTGGTAAGTAGTCAATGTTTAATAGATGTTTGCTACTGTTAACTATTGCAAAATATAAATGTTATTGTAGCAGATGGCTTGGAGCCCTTCTGTTGAGGAAACAACTCACTGTGTTTTCTGTCTACTAACTATCCACTGAATACTTTTGTACCACAAATGTAGGGAAGGTTTTCCCCTTGCCAAGCAATTCTTTAATTTTCAAGGGATACAGATTGGATGTCTTACAACTGAACTCAATATTGACACTATCCATCTGGATTTAGTGTCAGATCCCGCAGGTGAAGGACTGAATCCTACAAGACTGCCTTCTACCACCTCAGACAGCAATTACAACCATTGTTCTCATGACCCTCTCCTCCATTTGATAATTTGCTCGAGCAGCTCACAGAACTCAGGAAAACAGTTTACAGTTGACCCTTGGACAACACAGGTTTGAAATGCAAGGATCCACTCGTATGTGGATTTTTTTCAATACATACAGTACAGTACTATAAATGTATTTTCTCTTCCTTATGATTTTAATAACATTTTCTTTTCTCTAGCTGACTTTATTAGAAGAATACAGTATATAATACATATAGTGTACAAAATATGTATTAGTCAATTATATGTGTTATCAGTAAGGCTTCTGATCAGTTCCTGGCTATTAGTTCTGTTTTTTGGGGAGTCAAAAGTTATATGTGAATTTTCGGCCGTGCAGGGGTGCAGCACCCCCAACACCCACCTTGTTCAAGGATCAACCGTACTTATTAGATTACTGGTTGATTTTAAAAGGATACAACTCAGGAACAGGCAGATGGAGGAGATGCATGGGGCAAGGTGTGTGGGCAGCGGTGTGGATCTCCCATGCTGTCTCAGGGGACACCACCCTCCTAGCACCTCTGCGAGCTCACCAGTGTGGGAAGCTTCCCAAACTTCATCTTTTTTTTTTTACGTTTATTTATTAATTTGAGAGAAAGAGAAAGCATGTGCACACAAGTGGGAGAGGAGCAGAGAGAGAGAGAGAATTTCAAGCAGGCTCCGCACTGTCAGCACAGAGACTGACACGGGGCTCAATCCCACAAACTGTGAGATCATGACCTGAGCCAAAATCGAGAGTCAGACACTTAACCAACTGAGCTACCCAGGCACCCGCCCCCCCCCCCTTTTTTTAACGGAGGCTTCATTGTGTAGGCGCGATTGATTAAATCATTGACCATTGGTGATTGATTCAACCCTCCGGCCCCTCTCCCCTCCCCTGAGTTAGGGGTGATGGGAAATAGAGCTGAAAGTTCCAATCCAGTCACATGGTTGGCTCCCTTGGTAACCAGTCCCATCCTGTGGCTGTTCAAATATCACCTCAACTCACTGGAGTTGATGTTAATGCTCTGGAGCTACTTCAGGAATGAATGACGAGACCTCCAACATTGTAAGGAAAGATGCTCCTAGGTTCTGATCACTTAGGTAATTACAAGTTTCAGGAGCTGTGAGTCAGGAACAACGGATGGACACCAAAATATATATTTATTATATGACAATGCAACACCCTTTCTAGGGGAGGCATTTTCTTTCCTGCTGCACTGGTGTGAGGCTTCCTTTGTCCAGTGAAAACTGAGAAGTGATATGTGCCATTTCTGAGCCAAAGCTTGAAGAGCCATTGTGTGGTCTGACACTGTTTCCTTTCCTTCTGCCACAAATTTACCATTGTCCTGGCAAGGGGCCGTTTCATCAGCATAGGAGGCTGAATGCAGATGATGGCCCCAGAGTCACCACCAGGCAGGCTGTGATGGATATCACGTGAGCGAGACATAAAGCCCCGTCTTTATAAGCCACTAAGATTGCTGGTCACCGTGATGTCACTTAGCCTAGGCTGACAAATACAGTTGTTAAACAAGATTTATAGAAAGCCTCTTACTTAAGGATTTGTCTGCTCCATCATTACTCTTTGGCTCTTTGTAGACCAAAGGCATTAGCAGTTTTTGCATCAAGTGCTAGTCCACTTCCAACTGGGCTAGCTTTGGAAACACAACAGATGTTTCCAGAATCCCTGGGATATTTGCTATCAGGTATCTGCCAGTTCTTCAGAACCCATGGCATTTCCAGTTTCTAAGGTAAAGAAAGCCCTATTAACGAGCTCCTCCTAACAAAGAGCATATGCATAACGTGTATATACGGGGCACACAGCAGCTGTATTAGTGAATGAAGCCAGTCTTTGGGGGTTGTAGAGACGGTTGAAAGGAACATCTGGACCAGGCTGTGCTGTCAGGGAAGTTCCACCAGCCTTTCCATAGCTCAGCTCTAGTCAGGGTTCTTCTCGGGCTAAGCCAGCTCTCACATGAGCCTTTACTTCTATGCAGCAGGCTCATGTCTCCATGAGCTACCTTCCGAGCCCTAAGCTTCTTTTTCTGACTTCCACATGGGACATTGTCTGTCTGGCTCTCAAAACTTTCCCTGATGTTGCCGGAGAAGAGCATGTGCATACTTTTGTTATTTATTTTTTATTTTATTTTATTCTATTTTTTTTTTTTTTTGCTGCTTTCTTCACTTAAATAGGCAGGAATAAGAAAAACCAAGCAGAGATGCGTTAGAAAGTTCCAGATTCTCCTTAAGAAGTCCATCCAGTTAAAAATCTTAAGCTCACGGAAGGGAGTCCTGATCAATTAATCATAGTGATAGTGATGATAATGGTAACAACACCTGATGTTTGTTTCACCCTTACCCTGGTCAGATCCTGGCCCAGCAAGGTAAGTACCATCATCATCACCATTTAGAGATCAGGAAATGGAAGCAGGGAGAGGATACGTGACTGGAACAAGGTCACACAGCCTGCAAGCAGCAGAGATGGAACTTGAACCTGGGCCGCACGACCCCAGAGTGCAAGCTTTCCCTTTCTTTCTTCCTCATGTTTATCATCTGTGGCTCCAGCTGTAAATGCTCCCCCCCTTCTGAAGGGACTTAATGGATGGAGCTCAATGTCAGCAACATTTCGTGTAAGTTATTGACATTCTCCATGCTGACAGAGTATATTAGCTGCTGTTCACTGAGGATCTTTTTGTCTTCTTACTCACATTGGCACTTTTCCCAGGTCAATTCTATCCTTGCTGTAAGAATCTAGGAGCAGGAAAGTAGCTCAGCCTTGACATAGCCTAGAAGTGGAACCTGGAAGGTTTTAGAAACCCTGACAGTCCTCTGTTCTCTAAATGTCCTGCACAACAGCCTCATGACTATCCTTCTTCAGAGCAGCGTTCTGGGCCTCCTGTAACCATGCAAAATACAGCCATTCCATAGCCCTCAGGTTGATTACAGAGGGTGCCAGCCCCCATTCACAATGCTGTGATGACAACTTCACAGCTATTTTTAAATACTTTTTTTAAAGTTTATTTATTTTCGAGAGAGAGAGAGCAGGGGGAGGGGCAGAGAGAGAAGCTCCCAGGCAGGCTCCATACCATCGGTCTGGAGCCCAACTGGGGGCTTGAACCCACAAACTGTGAGATCATGACCTGAGCCAAAACCAAGAGTCGGACCCTTAAACTGCTGAGCCCCCCAGGCGCCCCGAGAACGTCACAGGTATTAACTCATTTTATCCTAATAACAACCCTATGGAGTAGGTACTTTTCCTCACCTATCACCATGATCCTTTTTTACAAACAAGGAAACCGAGGCCCCAAAGAGTTAGTACAGATTTTCTCGCTCAGAAAGGGAAGGTTCAGAATTCAAACCAGAGAGCCTGATTCCAAGGGTCACATCTGCAGTCCCAACCCTTGGAATTCAAGGGGAGAGGAACCTGATGGACTCAGCTTGTGGCAGAATAGCCCAGAATATTCAGGCTCCGATGAGCTGTTCCAGGCAGATGTGGTTCTATAGTACAATCGTGGCAGCTGAAGCCTGGGAGCCAAGGAGTGAGGAGTAGGGGGAGAGGGAAGGAGAAACGGGGAACATTGCATGTCAGGCACTTACTCAAAAGGCGTCTACTACGTCCTGTGTGGTAGGAGCTCAGATTCCCCATTTCCGCATGAACCTATTGAAGATTGATGGGGGTTAAACAGCGTGTTCCAGGCTGCATGCGAGACGAGATTCGAACACAGCCCATCTTATTCCTCAGCCTGACTTTATTACGACACTTTTGGAAGAGGATGGCCAGGGGAGTCGAGAAAGAAGGGGTTATATGGCAGACTGTATTTTCCAAAAAGGGCTGCAAATATCACCCACCTTGCATGATCTTCTGAAAATACCAACTTTGCTATTTCCCCCATTGCAATAAGGGAACGATAGTCCTCACGATGGGTTTGGGAGGGCTGTGTGGCTATGGCAGAAGTGATGCCACAGGACTTGTAAAGTAAGGTCATAAAGGCTGATACAACATGTGCTCTTGAAATGCTCACTCCTGCAGCCTAACCACCATGCTGGAAGCAAGCTCAAGGGCTACCCATGCAGAAAGACCACATGGAGACAGAACCTTGAGACTACTTAGACACAGAGAAAAACCCGGCCTGCTCCAGCTGTTCTGACCCCCTCACGGTTCCAGCTCCAGATCCCATCTGACTGCAACCTTGTGATAAAACCAGAGCCCCAACTGCCCAGGTGAGCTCTTCTCAGATTGTTTTAAGCTGCTGGGTTTTGGGGAGGATGTGAGGTACAACAGCAATAACCAGAACAGCATATTCTGAGGAACAGAAGTCTTCACATGGAGTGAGAGCCCCTTGGAGGTGGCTCTCACTGTGAAGGGTTGTCACGTGTATGAGGAGTCCCACTCGGAGTGTCGACGGTTGGGATTTACAGAGAGGCAGGTTGGATTCTTCCGAGATCTCCTTTAACTATACAACATTAGAACCGAGTCACCCAGCAGTGAGCATGCTGCCACCACACATACTCAAGCAGAGGGGTGGCCACTTTGGGGGATGTTGTAGAAGGGTCTAGAAGACCCCAAAAAGGCACTTTCTCACTCTGAGTAGATCTGATTCCGAGTGAGTTCAGGCTAGACTGTTTTGAAGAATAAATGTTTAGTAAGCCCCCTTAGAAGAGGTGAGGACTAATTTGGACCTTTCAAGTTGGAGAGCAGTGGGAAAGGAAATGGAAGGAAAGACGACTCAGCAAAGAGCCCCTGGGGGCTATTTAACTAGCAGCACCCTGTTAATCATTCCCCTCACGTCTTAAGACTTCTCATCCATTTGTGGTGGGTTATGGGCATCATTTTTCTAGACCTTTCCCCAGTCACCAGCAACCCTTTTGCCTCTCCCAGTCCTCATATCCCGTTGGATGCTAAGTCATTCATTCCACTCTCTACAATACACCCTGCACCTGTTCCCCCTGCTTTGTCATTGGCTTTGTTCTAGCCGTCACCACCTGTCATCAAGAGGACTACAACACTGCTCTGAATCATTCCTCAGGATGCTCTGAACGTGTCAGTCCCTGGCTTCCAAGCCAAGAGCTTGGTTCAATTCCCACTGCCTTTAGAATAGAGCTGAAATTTATCTTTTAATTTTTTAATTAAAATTTATTATTTTTTATTACTAAAATTTTTGTAATGTTTATTCATTTTTGAGAGAGAGAGAGACAGAGTGTGAGTGGGGCAGGAGCAGTGAGAGGGAGACACAGAATCCAAAGCAGGCTCCAAGCTGTCAGCACAGAGCCTGATGTGGGACTTGAACTCACAAACTTTAAGATCCAAAACCGAGAATCAGAATCTTAACCAGCTGAGCCACCCAAGGACCTCTGGAGCTGAAACTTCTTAGTCAGGCATTCAAGACTTTCATGACATGACAATGAATTAAAATGAAGGGTGGAGGGACATGAAACGAGAAGGGTTTGGGGAAGAGGGAAAGAGACGCTAATCCCTGTATTACTTTCCTACAGCTGCTGTTACAAATTACCACCAACTGTGCGGCTTAACCCAACAGAAATTTATTCTCTCACAGTTTTGGAGGCTACAAGTCCAAAATCAAGGTGTTGAAAAAGCTATGCTCCCTGTGAAGGTTCTAGGAAAAAATCTTTCCTTGCCTCTTTCTAGCCTCTCAGAGCTTCTGGAAATTCTTGGCATTCCTTGGCTTGTGGCTTCCATCCCTCCTATCTCTGCCCTCATTTTCACATGGGTATCTTCTCCATGTGTGGAGGTCCAAACCTCCCGGTTCTTTCTAAAGATGCCAGCCATTAGATTTAAGGTTTATCCCAGGATGACCTCATTTTAACTTGATTAATGCCTACAAAGACCCTGTTTTTCCAAATAAGGTCACATTTGCAGGTACTAGGGGATTAGAACTTGAACATATCATTGGGAGGCACTATTCAACCCTCTATAATTCACTCTGATGGACACTAGAGAACATTGGCATAGCATGGGGATGGAATCTTACTTGTGAAAAGGTTCTGGGTGAAGTGAAGGATTTCACGAACAGGGGAGGTAATATTAAATAGGGTACTAGATTACCAGGAGGCAGTTTTTTTGAGCGATAGAATAGCATGCATGATCAAAGGATAAAATTTTAATCAGAAAAAAAAAATCAGCTTGGAAGTTGGGTATAGGAGAGATTGTAGAGGGTAAAACTGGGAAGTTCAGTTTTTTTTTTTTTTAATATTTATTTATTTTTGAGAGAGAACACAAACAGGGGAGGGGCAGAGAAAGAGGGAGACAGAGAATAGGAAGCAGGTTCCAGGCTCTGAGCTGTCAGCACAGAGCCTGATGCGGGGCTTGAACCGACAAACTGGGAGATCATGACCTGAGCTGAAGTCAGAGGCTTAATCGACAACTATCCAGGCGCCCCTAGGAAGCTCAGTCTAAGAGGATGTCTGAGTAGCCAGAAAGTGAGGAGAAAGGCATAGAACTAGATGGTTAGCCCCAGGAAGTTGTTAATCTTGCCTCTCTTCTTTTTTTAAGTTTTATTTATGTATTTTGGAGAGATTGAGAGAGAGAGGAAGAATTCGTGGGAGAGGGGCAGAGAAAGACGTAGAGAGAATCCCAAGCAGGCGCCACCCTCAGTGCCCTTGAACTCATGAAATATGAGATCATGACCTGAGCCGAAAATCAAGAGTTGGATGCTTAACCAATTGGGCTACCTGGGCATCCATCCCTAGCTTGCCTCTTTTGCTCAGCATTATATTCCAAGAGCCTAGAACAGTGTCTGTCACATAGTAGGTCCTCAGTACTCATTTGTTGGGTAGATGAATGGGTGGACTGAATTAGCGGACCCGGGAACATTCAGAGGTGGCCTGAGTTAGCAGACCCTGCAACAGGACAGAAATGAGGAGGGGAGCACCTGGGTGGCTCAGTCCGTTGAACATCAGACTTCAGCTCAGGTCATGATCTCACAGTTCATGAGTTCAAGCCCTGCGCGGGCTCAGTGCTGACAGCTCAGAGCCTGGAGCCTGCTTCGGATTCTGTGTCTCCCTCTCTTTTTGCTCCTCCCCGACTCA
Organism: Panthera tigris; assembly: GCF_018350195.1. NCBI lineage: Eukaryota > Metazoa > Chordata > Mammalia > Carnivora > Felidae > Panthera > Panthera tigris. Next base: position 11,339,537 of record NC_056664.1, read on the forward strand.
CACTCTCTCAAAAATAAATAAACAAAAGAATTAAAAAAAAAAAAAGATAGAAATGAGCACTACTTAGAGTCAAGCCCACAACGTGGCACCTGTTGGGAGACAGCAGGGAACCTCTCTCCCACCGCTTGGTCACACGGTCTGGCATTATACCTGAATCCAGTGCTGTTTTCCCATCAGAGTGTCTACAGAACAGGACACATACATTGTTTTATTCATGCTGTGTGCAGCCTTTATGGCACCGTGCGCACAGTAGGTCCCCAAGTCCCACAAATTTCAATGAACTTGTGAATGACTGAATTTCTACATGTAAGCAAAATCGAAATATTTCTCCCAGAGTTAAAGTCTGAATTTTAAACTTCGGTGCGCTTCAGAATTGCCTGGCACACAGTAAGCTCCCGATAAGCACTTGTTGAACCAAACAGAATCAATCAGATTCACCCAGTTCCGCCCTGGCAGCGAGGTCTGCATTTGGCAGGACGACAGAATCCATTGCTATTAAATTCTTATGTAAGAGCGAATGACCCTCCCAGCCTACTTGACGTCTCTCGCCCAGGAGAAGTGGAGGGGAAGGGAAGGGAAGGGAAGCGAGAGCGGTGTTGAGAAGCACACACTCTGTCGGCGACAGATGCACAGATTCATTTCTAGCCTCGGGCCCCCACTTGGACCCGAAAAGACCGCTGCACCGGGTGTGGGGCGGGCGGAGGGGGCGGTGTGCTGGCAGTGCGGTCGCAGCGTATTTCATTCCGTGGGTAAGGCCTGCCCACCCGGTGCGCCCTGGGGCTCCCGGTCTGCGGGTGACAGCGGTCCCCCTGGGGGACTCAAGTTCCAGGCGGTGCTCCCGGGGGTCCCCGCGGCCGCGGGTGCCGGCACAGGCTTGGCCCGGGGCTCCCCAGGCCCCCGGCCCCCCCCACCCCGGTCCAGTCTCCCCAGCGCCCGGGCCCCGCCGCGCGCCCCCCGCCCGGCCCGGCCTCCCCAGCGCCCCAGGCCCCGCCGCGCGCCCCCTCCCCCGGCCCAGCCTCCCCAGCGCCCCAGTCTCCCCAGCGCCCCGGCCTCCCCAGCGCCGCAGGCCCCGCCGCGCGCCCCACCCCCGGCCAGGACTCCCCAGCGCTCCGGACCCCGCCGAGCGCCCCCCGCCCCAGGCCTGGCCTCCCCAGCGCCCCGGGCCCCGGTGGGGCGGGGCGGGGCGCGGAAGATGGCGGCGCGACCGGGCCCGGGGCGGGCGCGAGGGGCGGCGGCGCGGCGCGCTCGGCTGGGCCGGCGCGGCTAGAGCGGCGCCTGGGCCCGGCCGCGCGGCCTCCTCCCGCCCGCGCCGCCGCCGCGCGCCCCGCCCCGCGCTCCCGCCCGCCCGCCCGCCCCTCCCCGGGCCCGGCCGTGCCCCGCGTCGCGCTCCCCCGGGATGGCCCGCGCGCCTCGGCGCTGCCTCGCGGAGCACACGGCGGAGCGGCGGCGGCCGCGCTCGGGGGGCGCGCGGCTGCGGCGGCGGCGGCGCGGCGCGTGAGGGGCCGCCTGGGGCCGAGCGGGCGCCGCCAACATGTCGGATACGAAGGTAAAAGTTGCCGTCCGGGTCCGGCCCATGAACCGGCGAGGTGAGCAGCTTTCCGCTCGTTTTTCTCTGTGGTCGGGCCGAGGGCGGGGGCAACTTTGGAAAGTGCGGGCCGCGGGGCCGGTGGGGGGGGGGGCGCGGCGAGAGCGCGGCGGGGCCGGGGCGGAGGCGGCGCCGCACTGGCCGCGGAGCCCCCCCCCCACCCCCCCTTCCCGGGCGCGCGGCTCCCGGCTCCGGGCTCCCGGCTCGGCCGCCCCCCGGGAGAGCCCCGCGCCCTGGGGGCTGCAGGCGCGGATGCTCGGCTTGCGGCAGCGGCCCCCTTCCCCTCTTGCTTTCAGAACTGGAACTGAACACCAAGTGCGTGGTGGAAATGGAAGGGAATCAAACGGTCCTGCACCCTCCTCCTTCTAACACCAAACAGGGAGAAAGGTAAAGGGGAGCCGAGAGGGCGGGCGGGGGGGGGGGTCCCACCCGGGGGGGGGGGGTCCCACCCGCAGTCTCCTACAAGTGGGAGCCCGGAAAATGGGATGGCTCTTCCGTATGGTTACGGGGACGGCTTCAAGTTTGTCGCACGCTCCTGTCTGAAGCTGTTACAAGTCCAAGTTCCTCTCCTCCCGCGGCACCCCCCCCCCCCTTGTCCCCTCCCGTCTAGAGTGGCTTCAGGCAGGGCACCCCGGGCCACCGCCGGCACCAGTCCGCTGCGTCCCCGGCCGGCTTCGCGGCACCGGGACAGAGGGGGCCGGAGGGAACCCTACAGACGACCAGCCCCACATTTTACAGAAAAGAAGACTGAGGCCTGAGGGGGCAAGCGACCATCCCAAGGCCTTGTTTTCGTGAAACCCATTGCCCCTCGTTTTTCCCCTACCACTTCACAGTGTGCTTTATTTGGCAGAATTGCTTAGGGACTTTGTATGTAAAATGAAGGGGGGGGGGCGCGTAATAAAGCCGAACAGTATTGTATGATGCAGGCTGAGGCGTGGACCATTTAAAGTCTATTATTTTGTTGGTGCTGGGTCTAGATAATGCCTGAATGTAATGCGCGAATTTTGATTTTCAAGGAAACAAAAGTAGTGCCCTGAGCTGCATAGACACTGGGGGGATGTTTAAAAAGGGGCTGCATTTACTAGATGGCAACATATTTGCATTTGAAAAGTGGTAACTCTTGGATCCTTATTAATTCTGCTCTATTCCACGCAGCAGTATGGGAAAATGCCTTAAAATAATTTGAATATTTGGCATTTTTCTGGTAAGCCCCTGAGAAGAAAACGGTTGGAATTCATTCAGCATCGCAGTGCAGTAGCTTGTAAAAATAGGAAAGATGAAAACTGTAAGTTTGACAGAATTAATTCCTCTGGGACATGAGTATTAAGTGTGTTTCTAAAAGTCACCTGTTGATCTACGCGCTACAATTTAGTGATTTGTGCTCTTGGGAGGTTTGGCACTGAATAGAGACTGAAGTAGGATTTGTTATTTTATTGCTAAAGGAAGCAACTCTTAACCATAAGGAGTGCTCTACTGTTAGCTACTGTTTAATGAAATACATAATCATGTGGTGTTCAGGCACAGTTTTGCTAAATTTTGGGGAAGAAGGTGTCAGGACGTGAGATTGGGAGGTCTTTGCATTTTGTACTGAGGCTAGAAATTTTTATTCAGTTTTCAGACTACCTATAGCAGATTGTTATGGTGATAGTAAATTGCTAAGTTATACTTCAAATGTTTGTTAAATGCTTTCAGTAATGGATCTATCCTTGGATAATATTTTTGGATGCATTGTAAATATTTATATTATTTTTAGATACATTCGTAGTACTATAGTTGTATATTTCATGGTGCTAACGAGCCAACTGAGTAAATTTAAATATTTACAGATTAAATTAGGTGCACACAGCATCAACATTTTTTTCTAAAACTGGGTATTTTTATGTTGTCCCCCCCCCCCCCCCCAAATTCTGCCAGGTCAGATTCTTCAAAGCAGCCGGGGAAACAGGTAGAACATTAATATTAGCTTCTATTATGTAGTTGTAGCTTCTGTTTCCTTTGCTGGTTTGGCACCTGCTCCTTGTCACTCTTAACCATAGGGAGTGCTACTGTTAGCTACTGTTTAATGAAATGAGCTTTGTGATTCGTGGAGAGAAACATTTAATTCTGTGGAACTTGGATAGAAATGATAACTGTAGACGGTTGTTTAGAAATGCTCAATAACTAGTTGATCATTTTTAGGGCCACCACTGCAGATACTAATCAGGGTCTTTTAAGTAAAGGTTTGTAGGACGATTTGGGAATTTATCCATCTGCTTGCTTATTGGAATAGCCCCTTCTCTGAAGCTGTAAGAACAGCATTGAAACATGGGAGTTCTCTTGTTTTGTCCTCCTGACAGATAGGATTCTTTGGTGGATGGACCCTTCTGTGGAATTCTGCCTGGGTACCGGTCATGCAGTTTGCAGAATACTTGAGTGGAGTCAACTCCACAGAGCCGCTTGTAGGTTAGGACTATTGTCTTTGCAAGGATGGAGACATCAAATGCATTTTGATTTTCATTATGCGGCTTGGTGTCCTATTTCTCCACCAGGTTTTCACTTAAAGCAACAGTGCATTTAAAAATAGAAATGATTCCTCCCTTGGGCTCTGGGTTGATTAATTACAGCCATGCTTCATATTATGTTTGCAGTTCATTTCTATCATCTGTTTTGGGACAGAGCTCAGGGCAAGGTGGGAATATTATTTTTCTTACCTAGAAGTTCAAGTGTTTAAATAATATTGGCAGACCTATGTCAAAGTGAGAATTATTATTTTGCTGAAAATTGCAAGAAGTTGCAATGTATTAACCATGAGTAGAAAATTTAAATTAGTGGGTGAAAGTTTTCAGTCTTAACAAGTAAAACCAAGCAAGGGTGCTTTGATTTCCAGGGAAAGAAACAGGCTTAGCTTTCACAACTTTCCTCCTTTATGGAATCAAAGCCAAGACTACATGTTAAGGACCAAAAGATCATGGGGCTTCTGAGGTTAAAGATATTTGTGTTGAAATTGTAAGAAAATACACTACAGAGTCAATAGTTGACATATATATAATATATATAATATATAATACAATATCAGGTTAATAGTTGACACATATACTCATCACCTTTTTGAAATATTAAGACATATATGAACATGTTTCTTAAAATTCTATTGCATTTACCATTCAGGAGATATTTACGATGTTCAGATCATTTAGGTACCTCTCTCGGCACAGGGGATCCAAAGATCACTATGGGCCCACAATATTTTTGATATGTACCATATCATTTGGAAATTACCTGTTTCCTCTTCTGTCTCCTTTTGAGTTTGCAGGCTCCCTGAAGGCAGGTACCTTATCTTACTTCCCTTTGTGTCCCATGCCTCCAAATAGCACCTGGCACACAGCAGGCACTCAGCAAATGTCTGCACTGAGTTAGGTCCCCCAGTGTGATGGGGGGTACTGAGGAAGGGCTGAGGAAGTGACCAAGGGTCCTGGCATCCTGCAGGGACAGATGATAGCATTTGTGTTGGCCTTGTGGTTGCTAAGAGTGTAGGTTCACATCTTCAAGATCAGGAGAAAGTCCTCTTTGTCAAAGAAAGCTTGAAAACACACCTGCCACAGATTATTTCTGGCTGATTGTGTGTCTATGCACACAGCACATGGACTAGGATGCAGAAGGAAGGCAGTTCAGGAAGAGGAAGAGAATAAGAAGCCCTAATTGCCAAAACAGGTAATAGTTTAAAAATCAAAGTATCAAGAGACACATCGTGCAAACTCTTTCACCCTGCTGTCTCCCTGGTTCTCACATCCCCTCATCTCTCCGAAACAATGTATATTTTTAGATACACATACACACACACACGTGAATCTATTGTTTATGTATATTTCAACAAATATCTTTAAATACCCATATGTTAATACTCATTCTTTTTTTATGTCCAGTTTGGATGGGAGTGGTGGTTTTAAAAACACAGATGGGTAGCTTATGAACCTGATTTTATAACTTTTAGGAAGTGAAGCTTTATTATGAAGAGTATAATGGAACTTGTTTCTGTAGATGTTTTGATCTTATTTTATGTAAGTGAATTGTTGGGTAAGCATTCACAGCAATGTGCATGTATAACCCAGCTAGGTGGAAAGAAAAATGGGCTAAATTTAGGCTCTTAGTAAAAAAGCATCAAAGTTTTAGCTTCTTGACCGATTTTTCCATACTGCGGGATGTGTGGTGTAGCTTGTAAAGGGTATGCTTGGTCTGTGGGAGAAAGCTATGTCTTAGTCAACTGTGTATATATTTTCTAGTTTATGTATTGTATGTTGTAGTTTTTTTTTTTTTTTTCCTCCAAGCTGGCTTTCCCTGCTATTCCAAAGGCTTCTAGGATGGCACCTTCTGCTCAAGTATCTTTGTAGATCAGAAATTTAGAAATTAGTGAAAGTCATATGAAATTTTAAAAAATAGATCACCTAAGGATCAGTAAAATTCCACATTATAAAATTATTTGGGTGACTTTGAATTCTCTTCTGTTTTCTGTGTTGTTATATTTCTCTCTAGCTCAAATATTATAGTCGATTGTAAGAAAGCAGAGCATTTAGATTTCATTAACTTAAGAGTGATCATTCTTCATGCATGACATTCGTGGTATTTTAAAGAGCTTATTATGGAATGTTTTCATTATCTGTCAGTGCTTTCCGTGTCTTTGTTTTAAAATAAAGGTAGATTGGAATTTCTTACTTCTAAGAAATAAGACTAAATGTAATTATAATGCAATGTAGATTAGTGTTTTTAAAATTATTTTATTCATAGTCCACAGTGAAAACTACATTTAACATCATGGACTGTGTTTGTGTGTATGCACGTGTATGAAGGTTCACAAAAATTTTACTATATGCAGTGTATCTGTTATTTTCTATCCCTCTCTGTTCTAATTCATTTTAGAAATGATGGTTGACTTGCTTAATAGATTTCATAACCCACTAATGGGTTACAAATTTATAATTTGAAAAACAGGTTTAGTGGGTAAGAGGCTGGGTTCTGAATACATATATGTATATATGTAATATGTGTATAAAATCTGTGCACTTTATGTATTTATTTAATCTCCACACGCAACATGGGGCTCAAACTCAACCCTGAGATCAAAATTTACATGCTTTTCTGACTGAGCCAGCTAGGTGCCCCTAGTGCACATAATTTAAAGTGTGAAGTAGTTCTATAATTTATAAGGGCTGTGATAAAAAAAGAAGGAATCCTCTTCTTCATTTCTTTCCCCAGAGGCAACTACATAATAGCAATTTTAGCCTATTCTTTTGGAATTTCCCTCCATATTTCTGAATAACATACTGGTAGTGCTAGTTTCTTATGTGTGTTGTGTTCTCTTTCAATGCTCTATCCCCACCTCACCCCCAAATTCTTCCCATCCTCCATTTCCCCAGTATGGTTATATGGTAATTTTGATAATATGAATATTTAGTATTTACATTATTTATATGACTATATAATATAATTAGCTGTTTACAGTTGAGCCATGTGCTCTTCTGTGGTTTCTTTTCACCACAAAAAATTGTCATACAATTTTTTTCCCCCCTGGAGTTAACAGTTGCTTTTCTTTTTTCTTTAATTTGCTTCTTTTTCTATGTACTTATCCTTAATTCAACATTTAAATCATTAAATTTTATCTGCTCCTTACCTAAATCTCCTTTCAGGAAATTCAAGAACATTCAAATACATTAAGTTCTCTCTTGATCTCATCTTTTTAGAGACATTTATCTCAAGCCTTCAAATGTGCTCCTTTATGAATGGGTAGTCTTCTGTGCCTGACTTAGCTATCACCTGGGGTTGCCTGTCACATTATTCTGAGGATTCCTTTTATCTCTTTTCTGTGTGGAATCTCTTGTTTTTCTGTTTCCTTTTCCTTTCTTGGTTTACTGTCTTAATTTGGTAGAACATATTCTTTTTTGTTTTTAATGTTTATTTTTGAGAGAGAGAGTCAGAGCAGGAACAGGGGAGGGACAGTGAAAGAGGGAGACACAGAATTCAAAGCAGGCTCCAGGCTCTGAGCTGTCAGCACAGAGCCTGATGTGGGGCTCGAATTCAAGAACCAGGAGATCATGACCTGAGCCAAAGTCAGCGCTTAAGTGACTGAGCCATTCAGGAGCCCTGGCATGTTCTTTAGTGGCTTCCATAGAAAGGGCAAAGTTTTTTGAAACCATGAAAATGTCTAATCTACCCACTCATCTCATTGATAGTTTACATGGGTATCAAATTCATTTTAGGGGCATCTGGAGCCTGCTTCAGATTCAATGTCTCCCTCTCTTTCTGTCCCTCCACTGCTCCCATTCTGTCTCTCTCTCAAAAATAAACATTAAAATTAAAAAAAAAAAAATTCCATTTTAAAGACATTGGTTGCTCTGTTGTCTTTTATCTTCCCATGTTTCTGTTGAAAAGTCCAAAGTTAGGTTTCTTTTTTTTTTTTTAAATTTTTTTTTTTCAACGTTTTTTATTTATTTTTGGCACAGAGAGAGACAGAGCATGAACGGGGGAGGGGCAGAGAGAGAGGGAGACACAGAATCGGAAACAGGCTCCAGGCTCTGAGCCATCAGCCCAGAGCCTGACGCGGGGCTCGAACTCACGGACCGCGAGATCGTGACCTGGCTGAAGTCGGACGCTTAGCCGACTGCGCCACCCAGGCGCCCCTCCAAAGTTAGGTTTCTAATCCTTTAGATGTTACATAGATTTTCACTTTCTAGAATCTTGTAGAATATTCTTCTCTGTTTTTGAGAAATCACAATAGGCCTTTTTGACCTGAGAACTTGTGTCCTTGTTCTACCTTCTAAGAGATTTCTCCACTTTATCTTTCAACCCTTATGTTTAATTTTTCTTTTATGCTATCATACTTTTAATTTCCAAGAACTCATTATTTGGCCTCTGACTTTTTTTTTTTTTTTTTTTTTTTTTTTTTTGTAGTAGCCTATTTTTGTTTCTTGGTATTTTCACTCCCTTTCTGAGGACATTAATGATAGTTTTCTGTATATAGTCTACTTTTTTCTTTTAAGTGTGTTGTTTTGTTTGTGTTGATCTCCGTCTTCTGTGTTAAGGACCTTTGCTCAGTTGGAGCTGAATGCAGCTAGACTCTGGTTTCTCCGGGGCAAGGACTATATATGATTCATCTTTGTATTCTCAGTGCCCAGATTCAAGAATGACCAACACACCAACACAAAGGATTTTGTAAGTTCTCTTCACTGCTTAAAAAAAAAAAAATCATTAAAACCTTCTATCCAACCCTTTTTCTGTTTAACTTCCAATAATGGAAATAAAAATAATGATTTCCTTTTTTTTTTTTTTAACGTTTATTTATTTTTGAGACAGAGGACAGAGTATGAACAGGGCAGGGTCAGAGAGAGGGAGACACAGACTCGGAAGCAGGCTCCAGGCTCTGAGCTGTCAGCACAGAGCCCGACGCAGGGCTTGAACTCACAGACCGCGAGATCATGACCTGAGCCGAAGTCAGCCGCTTAACCGACTGAGCCACCCAGGCGCCCCGATTTCCTTTTTCTTAAGAGCATATGTAAACCATGTAATTGAAGGTAGTAGTTGCCTTAGACAATGCTTAATTACCAGCATTCATGAAGATAATTAGTTGTAGCTGGTACAAAAAGCTGTAAAAAGTAGAAAAATCTTATTTTTGCATCACTCCTGCAAAAATTTTAGTTGAGAGATTTTTTTGGAGTCAATTTTCATTTAAAAATATGTATGCTTATGGGGCTGGGAAAATTTTTCTAAATGGTACCGAACTGGCCAGTTTATCAGCCCAGTTAACTTGGCTTCTTCTGGTAAAATCTAGTTGGACATAAGTGGATAACTTGGATTGTTTCCAATTTTTAACAAAATTAAATATGCTTCTCACTCATATTTTTAAGAAATTTACAGGAACAGGTTTCCTGAAGACATCAAGGTTTCTCAGAGTTATTCAACTACAGTTACCTTTTCTCAAATTTTCCCTGGAGCTAGAGTAGAGAACGTGTTTATGCATTTAGAATTTAAAGGAGTTTGGAGAATATTACCAGCATAGGAAACAAAATAGCAGAGAAACCAACACAGAAACACTCAGAAAGATTACACCGTACCTTGACAACGTAAGAAATTCAGTTTAATAACAACGGAGCTGTCGATAAAGGAAGTAATGCTAAAATTTATATGAAAACATGTATTAAAACAATCAAGAGTTGATTTATGTGGGATTCAGGAGCTATGCTTTCAAAGAAGGCCACTCTACAAAACATTTCTGGGACTTTATGCTTGCAAATGTAAGAAGAAAATGTGAGAAATTCCTCCTGGGTAATTAGTTTATTTGGCATTTTATCACTCAACAAATATGTGGAAACTAAAAGAAAAAATGTCAGGTTTTCACATCTTTCTAAAGTTTTATTTGTAAAAATACACAACCCTTCTATTTGAATGTAGAATCTAAGGTTAAAAGGAAGAGTAGAAAGAAGAAATCCTTGTGATTCTCAGGAAAGGATAACTTGTCTAAGCCTAATCATTTGCCTCAGTCCTGTCTTGATTGCGTGTTTCTATGAGATGAACAATTCAGTGAGTCACTGATAAAGTAGTAGAACTATTTTACAAAATTGTTCTTGCAATGGACTTTTCACATCAAAGCACAATTACATCTTTTTGGAAAGTTGCTTCCTTAGATACTCTAAAATGTTTTTCCATAGTTAACTTTATAAGAGGTATGGCAGAAAGAAAAAGGGATGGGAGTCATTGTCTGGCCAAGACTAACCAGTTACTCTTATTTTTCCTCTACCTTCATTTTGTCCTTGTCCATGTAATACACAGATCTGCAATTTCAGTTTTCTGTTTTGCTTTTCTCTCATTTATATTTTTGTCATGCAACATAAGTTTCACAATTATAATTTTAATAATTGAATGGTTTGTCGAGTTTCATGTAATTTTTAACCATTTAAATGTTTTGGGGCCTAAAGATTGTTTCTCTTAATGATTATAAATAACTGAGAGCATCTTTATGAGACTTTTTAGAATTTTTGCTAACTGAAAGGCATTTCTTCTCATGCAAATTTGCTAACTTAAAAATACACCTTTAGAATTATATGACTACATGAACTATGCTCTTACATTATAATGGAATTAAAAGCTGATGATTTATAGATTTAAATATGAGATAGGTCATGGGAAAATGATTTTGTAGGGTCAGTAACAAGACCAGCCGTTCTTGCCCTTGAGTGTGTGTGAGAGTCATTTGGAGAGCCCCCACCCCAAAAAAGTTCTGATTGAGTCAGTCTGGGATGTGGCTTAAGAATTTGCATTTCTAACAAATTTCTAGGTGATGTTGGTCTGTTAGCTCAGGACTGAGCTTTGAGAACTGGTCTAGATTAGCACTGTTTAATAAAATTTTCTGTGATGATGGAAATGTTCTATATATCTGCATCCAATAAGGTAACCATTAGCCATATATGGTTACTGAGCTCTTGACATGTGTCTAGTGCAACCAAAGAACTGTATTTTAAATTTTACTTAATTTAATTTTAATTTAAATTTAAACAGCTACACGTGGTAGATGGCTACCGTATTGGACAGCCCAGGTCTAGACATGATTGCATATTAGAATCACCTGAGGTGCTTTATTTAAAAAAAATTAAAACAAATTTTTTTACATTTATTTATTTTTGAGAGAGAGAGAGAGAGACCGAGTATAAGTGGGGGAGGGGCAGAGAGAGAGAGAGACACAGAATCTGAAGCAGGCTCCAGGCTCTGAGCTGTCAGCACAGAGCCCGACGTGGGGCTTGAACCCACACACCGTGAGATCACGACCTGATCTGAAATCGGATGCTCAACCAACTGAGCCACCCAGGCGTCCCCCCCACCAATTTGTTTAATGTTTATTTACTTTTGAGAGACACAGAGATACAGAGAATGAGTGGGGGAGGGGCAGAGAGACAGGGAGACACAGAATCTGAAGCAGGCTCCAGGCTCTGAGGTGTCAGCAGAGAGCCTAATGCAGGGCTTGAACTCAAGAACTGAGAGATCATGACCTGAGTTGAAACCAAGAGTCGGACACTTAATCAACTGAGCCACCCAGGTGTCCCCGAGGTGATTTAAAAATAGATGTCTGGGGGTCCCACAATGACTTCCATCCCTTTCTTTCTGGCTAAGCCAGGGTGCACCTTAGGCATTGGGATTTTTAAATGCTTTTCACATGTCCCAGTTCCAATTGTTGTTTAACAAGTTGCCCCAAAAGTTAGTGGTCTGAAACAACCATTTTCTTATGCCCATGGATTCTGTGGGTCAGGAATTCAGATAGAGCAAAGTAGGTATGACTTGTCTGTTCCACAAAGTCTGTGGCCTCATCCTTGAAAACTAGAAGTCTGAGGTGTAGACATTAGAAGGCTTGACGAGCTTGAATGTCCAAGGTGGTTAACTCACATGGTCACCAGTTGGTTCTCATGTGTGGCCAAGGTTGAAAATCACTGGTCCAGCTTAATAAACCAGGTTTTAAAGGCCAGTGTCACACCTTGTCCTTGGGTTTATTTTACCATTTTGATTGTGATCATGTACTCATAACCATTAACTTTCTGAAAATTAATGTAGGAAAGCCTCATAACTCAGGCTAAATATTTACCTTATTCCCATAATTTATGGAACTTTCATAGGGTTGTGGAAGTAAAGCCCCACAAAGCTAAATAAATTCTCTACCACTAAGGAAAGAAAAAAAAGCCTCCTGCTCTCTAGCCAGGTGTGTGTCATAAAAATTTCTCTGCTTATTTGTTTTTACTTGAATTGCAGCAGTAGGAAAGGAAGTACCTCAATTATCTAGATGTAGAGAGAGCCCTTGCCTCTTGCCTGGCCCATCCCTGGATACTGACTTACTGGGAAGCATTGGTTCTTCAGCTTTTCCAGCAGCCTGTGGGCCACAGTTCCCTGCCGTGGACCCCTGTGACGATGGGGTCATCCCAGCCTCTGCTCCTGTTCTGTCCCAGAGCCTGGGGACCCCTTGTATGTGGAGGGGTCTGCACAGCGGGACAAGCTAGAAGCTGGGGTGCCGCTTGGTTCTGCCACTGACGTGATACGGATCCTTGAGCTGGCCATCGATCCTTTTCCGTATGACCTTCTGCATCTGCAAAGTTGAGGGCTAGACCAGATAAGCGGTAAAGTGTTTTCAGCCCTGAAATTCAGATTGCTCCGACCTGTGCCTACATGTACAGTTGCATCCAACAGTGTCAGTAGGTAACGCTTATAGGAACTGAAGTGGGTTGTGTTGTAACTTGCTTCTCAGAGTGTCAGGAAAACTAGGGAGGACAGGGTCACTGTTCTCAACCGGCGGTTTGCCATGCAGTTAGCTGATGCAAGAAGTGAAGGCGTCAAGTGAAACGAGACAGCCACTAGCTCTCGCTCTCCGAAGTCGTTATCAGCCAGCCGAGGAGCCTGGGTCCCTCACAGACATTCTGCGTGCCTCCCACCTCCGCTAGGGCACCAGCTCCTGGATGCGCCCACAGGGGATTGTAAATCATCTGATTTGGACCTTTGGATTCGTTTTCATCTAGTACCGTTGTGCTTTTTTGGGAACCAGTGATTTTTAAGCTGTTCTCCCAGGCATGCAGCTGTTTTATGTAATAAGCATGTATGCATGGGGGTGGAGAGATGACATTTCCAGAGCTATTTGCCTAAAGTGTCCTTGGGTAGCTTGTTTTATTTCTGAGGGTCCTGTTACAACCCTTCCAAACGTTGGTTGATGCTCTGTATTTCCCATCCTCCCTTGTGGGACCAGCTCTGGTTGGGGAGAGAGAGGGTGAGAGAGAGAGAGTGTGCGTGTACACGTATGTCCCTTCTGGTTTGTGCTCTCTTACTCTTTCTTTTGAACGCAGAATGGGGTTACTGATTCCGGGCGGCTCTTCGGTGTCTGCTCTGTAGGTGTGATGAGCTTTGCTGCTGTTAGGAGCAGTGTGCGGAAAGCATCTGCCATTCCCTTGGGGGAAGAAGTTTGGAGTCTTGGAACAGGAAGGAAGCCTTGGAGGAAAGGGAAGCTTTACTCTCTGCTGTTAGCTCTTTGGGTCGTCTTGAGGAGACACTCCCTGGATTGTACATCCACCACCTAGGACCACAAATATTCCTTTTTCTCAAGCTGGGGGCCTCAGAGGAAAACCAGAAGGGGCAAACGGTGGGTAAATGTACAGACGTTGTATTACGAATACCAAGTAGATTTATCCCACATTTTGGAAGGCCACAAACAGTAAACCCACATGTAGTTTGTTGAACAGATTAACAGCTATTTATTTATTTAAGTTTATTTATTTTGAGAGAGAGAGAGAGAGAGAGAGAGAGAGAGAGAGAGAGAGAGAGAGAGAGAATCCTAAGCAGGCTCCGTGGTTTCAGCACAGAGCCCAATGTGGGGCTTGAACTCATGAACTGTGAGATCAAGAGTTAGATGTTTAACTGACTGAGCCCCCCAGGCACCCCTAACAAACCTTTTGATAGACTTACCTTCAATGGATTAATAATCAAGTCTTCAGAATTGATGCTTTATATGCCCACTTATCTATTATCTCAGCTAAACAGAGAATGTTTAAAGATTTATGGCTGAACCTACAGTTCTAATTGCCCTTTTCAAAAATGGGTAACAAACTGTTAGGGTTTTTTGTTTTGTTTTGTCATTTTGTTCTCTATCTTTACTTCTATTTATATACTTAATTAAAGTTTAGACTTCTCTATACAAATTGTAACGGTTACATTATTACATTGAGAAAGATCCTTAAAATTACTTGTTTCAAGGGTAATGTTTTGAGTAAGTAGGGAGGAGTGTGTTTGCGAAGTTTATCAAGATAATGGTGTTAAATCTGAGCAACTGTATCCAGTTTTAAACATCTGCTTTTTTGACCTGGAGTTACAGAACAAATCGGTAACATTAGCATGGCAACATAACTAAGTGTTTTTGAAGCCTTGAACTATTGCTGGGTTTGATAGAATAATATTCATCTCTTGAGGATGACAGCTTAGTCTGTGCTTTTATGATGAATTATGCAGTGGAAATAATTTTCCAAAATTGCTGGCCTACTGTACTCCTAAGGGACTTTTTTTTTTTTTTTAAGTTCTCTAGCCAGGTTATTATTTAACTAGTTTTTTCCAAGAGTTAAAACTCTTTCCTTGCTCATTGGTTCCCAGACTTGAGAAGCAATTAAAAAAAAAAAAAATAGAAATAGGGGCACCTGGTTGGCTCAGTCAGTAAAGCATGGGACTCTTGATCTCAGAGTCGTGAGTTCAAGCCCCATGTTGGGCATAGAGCTTAGTTAAAAAAAATAAAAATGAAAAAAAAAAACAATAGAAATAAAACTTTGGATAAACAGTTTCCAACTTCTTTAAAATGTGCCAGGCGAGCACACAAAAACACCAACTGCGTCTTGATACTTCATTTAATAAAATAAACTGCTTAACAACAGAAGGAAGGATATAATGAGAATTTAAACATTGGATAAGTCTAGCTTTGTAAAATACAGTTTAGCTTTGTAAAGCTAAGTTTAGCTTTGTAAAATAACCACATGGTTAATTCTCTCCTTTCCTGGGAATTGATGGGAGCATCACCACAGGTCACCCATAGACTGTGACGTGCAGTTGGATGTCCCTGGTGTCTGTGATATTTGGTAGTATATCAATCATTACAGTTGTCGGCATCTTGACTCCTTTGATCCTTCAGGCTAAAGCACATTCTATTATGGGGTGCCTGGGTGGCTCAGTCAGTTAAGCATCCAGCTTCAGGTCAGGTCATGATCTCTTGCTTCACCAGTTTGAGCCCTGCATCGGGCTCTGTGCTGATGGCTCAGAGCCTGGAGCCTGCTTCAGATTCTGTGTCTCCCTGTCTCTCTGCCCCTCCCTCCCACTCTCTCTCTCTCTCTCTCTCTCTCAAAAATAAATAAAACCATTTAAAAAAGTAAAGCACATACTATCAATGTTAAAAGTTTTTTTTTTCTTTTAAAAACTGAACAAAGCATCCTCTTATGTGTATAATTGAATATTTCTAATGGTACAGGGTTCATCTTTGCTTTTGTAGTTTGATATATTGAAATCAGTCGACCTATCTACAAAAAAGTTAACCTAAACGGAGTTTAAAATTTCTTAAGTATAGTAAGTTACCTTGTATCCAACCTGGAGCTTTTACTCTCCATGAAGGGAAATCTTTTATTTGCCTTCTGCAATGTTTCTGTGGCCATTAGTTGGGTATGAAGAACAAAGCATTGTGACAGAATGGTGTAGTGGTGTGAACTTTGGGGGCCACCTGCTTATGTTTGAGTCACTTACTGGCTGTGAAATGTTGGGCAAGTCCCTCAAACCTCAGTGCCTTGGTTTCCTCGTTTATAAAATGGAAATAATGAAAGTGCCAGACATAGTAGTGGTTGTAGGGATTGGCATGGTACCTGCCACATAGCACATACTAAGTGCTGATAATTTACTATTTTTATTACTGTGGAACACTTAAAGCTCATTGACCCGGGTTTTCTTCCTAATACTGTTTCTTAGTCATTCCGAGTTTAATATATGAAGTTTTGTTTGTTTTTTTTTTACATCTAAAAAGAGTAATTAAAGTAGGAAACCTCACAATTCTTTTGAAGTATTATGAAATTTCTGATTACTTTTGATTGAAGTGTATATGTCAGAAAGACTCTTTTGTCTTTGCAGTGACCGTGGACCTTCAGCCCTGAGTTCTAGTTACTGGGTGCTGGTCTTTGTTACCTTAGACATAGTAGGTTCTCATAAAGTGTGGGTTAGTATTTGATTATATTTCTATTAATAGGATATAATTAGTGGTTAGTAGGCTTTATTTAGTGTAGGGGATTCTTGGATGGTTACTTCTACCTAGACAGAAATTGACTTCAGGGGCAATGGCTGTCTGAAGGTACTGATACATTGTGTTCAGTAATATTGGGTTTCTGTGCCTCTCTTTTTCTTCCTGAGGCGACTGATTTTATTATCCCAGTGCTTAGCTTGGAGACTCTTGTTCCAGTGGTTTATACAGGAGACGTAGACTCAAAGCATCTCTATTAAACATTCAAAATAGGGGCGCCTGGGTGGGTCAGTTGGTTGGGCGACCAACTTCGGCTCAGGTCATGATCTCGCGGTCTGTGAGTTCGAGCCCCGCATCGGGCTCTGTGCTGACAGCTCAGAGCCTGGAGCCTGTTTCGGATTCTGTGTCTCCCTCTCTCTCTCACCCTCCCCCCGTTCACGCTCTGTCTCTCTCTGTCTCAAAAATAAATAAATGTAAAAAAAAACACAAAACTTCAAAATAAAGAAGCTATTTTACTTACTTATCTGGTTGTCTGGCACCCATTAAGTGAATGTATTTTATCCTTGGACCTATTCACTTATTTATTTATTTATTTATTTATTTACCATAATCTTTTTGGAAAATATCTCTTGACTATTTCCTAGAAACATACTACAGTAATTTTCCTTTGAATTTCCTGGTCGTTTTCTTAAAATACTTTTTCAAAAAAAATATGTATCTTGCAAACGTATATGCACGTGCATTTGTGGTCAGTTTCTTTTAATAAGGGAACGATGCATGCCATCAGACATCTCGATCAGGGTATCCAGTTGTGTGCAGAAATACAGAAGAACTAAAGAGGCACGTAACAGAAAAGTTTTGATGTGCTAAATACTTTGTACATTTACATGAACGAACACGAAGCGTGTGCTGCTTTTCTCTTTGTTCCTTGTGCACGTAAAACATCTGAGCCATCATTCATGGCTTGAGAAGTGGGGAGGAGTGCAGGGGAGTGTTTCTGCCATCAGCCTCTCCTTGCCCTCATGGTGCCCTCAGAGTTCACCCCTGCCACCCCTTTGTTCCACCCCTGGAAGCAAAGAATAGGATGGGGCAGGAGAAGCTGGAGGAACAAGGAAGGGGCCAGGTAGGGGCCTTGGGTGCCAGTTTATTGATGGCCTTGACTTTTCAGCCTTTCCCAAGGCCATCTCTGTGATCTAGAGACAACAGGCTGATTTGGGGAGCGCAAGGCCAGGCTACGTGTGTTTCATTCTGTAGCTGGAGTGTTTTATTTTTATTTTATTTATTTTATATTTTATTTTACTTTTTAAAATTTTATTTATTTTTTTAAAATTTTTTAAATTTATTTTTGAGACAGAGAGAGACAGAACATGAGTGGGGGAGGGGCAGAGAGAGAGGGAGACACAGAATCCGAAGCAGGCTCCAGGCTCTGAGCCGTCAGCACAGAGCCTGATGCGGGGCTTGAACTTACGGACCGTGAGATCACGACCTGTGCTGAAGTCGGACGCTTAACCGACTGAGCAACCCAGGCGCCCCTATTTATTTATTTTTTTATGTTAATTTATTTTTGAGAGAGAGAGAGAGAGAGAGAGAGAGAGAGAGAGACAGAGACAGAGTATGAGCAGGGGAGGGGCAGAGAGAGAGGGAGACACAGAATCAGAAGCAGGTTCCAAGCTCTGAGCTGTCAGCACTGAGCCCGATGCAGGGCTCGAACCCACGAACTGTGAGATCATTACCCGTGTCGAAGTCAGATGGTCAACTGATAGAGCCACCCAGGTGCCCCTGCAGTTGGAATGTTTTAAAATATCTGAAGTATGTATGAGCTAAGCTTCAATTTTCAATTGAAAAGACAAAGCCTTTTACTTGATTAGTCAGCCTTGGTGATTAAACAGCCATTAAGCGCGTGTATCAGATCCTGTTAGGAAGTATCATTCTTGGCGTGACACTAAGTGCAGAGGAATGTTTTTATATGGGGATTCTGACAGAGGAGAGCTTATGCCCCTGTGAGAGTAAATAGATTTCAGATCAGTTACATGCTTGCAGACCTTTGCCTGCTTCTGTTGCCACGTGTGTTTGTTTGTTTGTTTGTTTGTTTGAATTAACTTGAATGCAGTGTTTGGCTTAAATGTCTGCATCCTGGATAGCCCTGGCTGTGGGGGTTAGTGACAGGGATCTCCTCCCTAAGCCTCCCATGTGGTGAATTCTTTCGGGGGATGTTGGTGACCCTGGTGGGATTGCTGAGCAGAGAGGGGTTATACTCATTTAAAAGCAGTGAATCCATTGTCCTGATCATTCTCATGCTCCTCCATTCACGTGGCCCAAACCTGTTGCCCTGAATAAAGGGAAGGATAAATGTTGCAGAGGCCAGCTTGTTCACCTGTGTCTGCTGAAGACGCGCTGCTGTGGACAGGCAAGCCAACTGGTTCTTGAGCTGCTTGAGAGCTGGAGGGGGAGGAGCAGTGTGGTGTTGTGTGGGGAGGGGCAGCAGGTACAGAAAACTCTCCTTAGAGTCTGAACACATGGGAACTTTATCAAACCAAAGCTGCCTCCTCCTGGCATCTCCTTTAGGACACCAAGGCCCCCAGGTGGAATGAGCCTATTTGAGACTACAGTGTGTGTAGTGCAAGGTGCCTGCTGGCTGGAGCCTTCGCTCATCCTACCGGTGCTCTTGTGTCATTAAGATGGCTCAGGCAGCCCTTGTGAGAGGGAAGTGTAGTTGAGAGAGGCTGCTGTTTTAGGAACGGATGTGCATTTCAGGGCCTGTAAATTGGGGGAAATAATAATACATTTCTAGTTTTCTGAAAAGCTGTTTTTCGCGAAAGCTCTTCAGGTGCTGTGGCTTCTTGCCTGCAGAACGTGGCCCTTAATACAGACTTCTGACTTTGCAGCAGGGTGATTACATCCGTGCACACAGCCGCATGGACTAGAGTCCATCACATGGACTCATGAGTGTCCCTGCGTGAGCGTCGCTGGCAGGGGCAGGGGCCCTGGGTGCTGTTCTGGGTGCTGTTGTGTGGAGGCCAGTCCTCACGGGCCTAGCATCTCACACGTTCTGGCTGGGTTCGCAGACAGATGCAAACAGGGCTCCCGGCTGCTTTGCACTGTCTCAGCAGATGATCACTGGGGTGTGTCATCTTCAGAACTTAGAGGACTTGTTTTTCATTTTGGCCAGGCTTTAACCATAGCGCTGGTCTGGAGTTTTGGGAGGGAGCTTGGCATTTTATTTTTTAATGGACTATCCAGCCTTTGTCTCCATTGGCCGTAGAGGAGCTCTGTGGATGGTGGAGAGGAGACAGGGCTCATATAGGAACCATATGGGGACCTCGGTCCAAGGACACCTCCCACTAGCCACCTCCACCGCAGAGGTCAACCGGTCTTCTCAGGAGGGTGGGCACAGCTGGACAGGCATGAAGGGGCCCAGGGAATTCTGGTCACACAGCTCGGGAACCATGGGTCTGTGAAGGAACATGTCTGTTCCAAGGCTTCCGGTCCTTCCTTCTCCACTTGTTTCTAGAGTGTTTTATAGGTTGAAGTTACAGCTTACGGTGAACGTTCTGTTCGCGTGTTACCCACGTCCTTGCTTGTTTGTTGACTTCCGTAAAGCAGAATGATAGTCGTGAAGTGCCCTGTGTTCATTTACCGGAAGTTCATGACAGCTCTGTGAGTTCATCCGTGGAGTGCTGAGTAAATGTTCCCACACGCTCGAGTTGGAGATAGTTACCGGCTCCATGTTCCTGAAGAATTAGTGCAAATAGCTTATTGCCTCCTCTAGGCGGCGAACTCGAGGGCAGAGCCCCTCGTCATGTCTCTTGTGTGTTCCTTCCCTGTTCCTTTCCCTCCAGCGGCGAGCACATGCCTTGTACAGACGAGGTGTCCTCTGGATGTTTAATGACTGGATACCATGAGAGATGTGGGGATATGCATTTTACAGGAAGAGCTGTGCCTTCGTACATGAATCTGTGGGCGGAATGTTTTTATTTCCTCCTCAGGCTGTGTCTGTCCCATCACTTGTGGTTCTCCTGCTTCTCGTCTGGGCCCCATGAGACCTTTAATTTCTGCGTTAGATTATTACATAATGATAGGGTCTGCACTGTTGTGTGGCTTTTTTGGAGAATGGCGGTACACATGTGGTTCCAGACCCATACAGCTCTGGCTGCCACTGCCTTGGGCTGACAAGCACAGGCCCTGGCTGCTAGCACGGCTCACAGGGAGATTGATCCAGCCAAGAAGCCACGCAGACTTTGACAGAGTTCACATTGTTGCTGTTTTCTGCACACCACCTGCGTGGCAGCCGCAGCAGCGAGTTCTCTGAGGGTAACTAGTGGGAGGGGATCCTGTCCTAGGCGAAGTGATTTCTGTTTCATCTCGTGTAGCGCCCGAGCTGTTGTGTGCCGCGTGGTCCCAGACTCGGGGAGACACCCACAGCAGCCTGACTCAGTTGGTTATGGGGGTGAGTCAGATGATGAGACGTTTTTCCTGCGGTTGTCATGGACACAGAAGGGGCCGGTACCGGAAGGTTGCCCGTGCACCTTCCTCCAGCCTCCCCTGGAGTCTGGGGCCAGTTAACCAGGGACAGGTCTGTGAGGGGCAGGGCTGCTGACTCGCTTGCTTTTCTCCTCCTGGTGGGCAAGGGCGCCTCTCATTCTCCGGTTGCTGAGGGGCACGTAGGTTGATGCTGCGTCTTCTGCTTGTGCTTATGGCGGTTGTCTTTTTTTTTTCTTTTTTTTTCAATTTTGAAGCACTCATGTTAAACGGATGCTCCTAGGTAAGTCTAAAGCCCCTGGGTTCTGAGGGTTGTGGGCAGTCTGTAGCACACACACGGTGTCCCAAAATGCACATTGGAATGGAAGTCACATGAGAACGGCATTTTGCAGGGATAGCGTTGAATCTGTTTTTATTTATATGTTGAAGTAAGCCATTGCAGACTTTGTTAACTCTTTATTAAGAGTCTGCAGACTTTGTTAAATAAGCACCTCATTAGCAAGTTCTTTTCCATCCATCTCCCAACAATTATGAAACACTGAGTTATAGTCCCCTGGCTGGGCCTTGTTGGTTCAGAAATCAGTTCAGGAAGGCAGAGCAGCTGTCTCCAGCCAGATGAGAGCAGGAGAAAATGCACTGGGGGTCTTACCTGCAGGGAGTGATGGAGAAGGGGCTCTCTGGAAGTTGTTACCAATAGCAACAGCGGTCTGATGGGGTCGTTCCTGACCGGAGATCACCAGGCATCTCAGCTCCTGCAACGTGCAGTCCTCCAGAAAGGCCTTCGATAGTTTTCTCGGCCTTAGACAAGTTTGGTTTTCCAGTCTTTGAGTGTGAGATGGGCTCCTGCTAGCTTTCTTTCTTCATAGCACTTCTGAAGTAACAAAATAACCAACAAAACAGTCCTACTTCTATATTTATAATCCAAGAGTCTGTGTGGCTATTTAGGAACCCACAGCGGACTTTTGCGTGGCTTAGGGTTTCTTCCTGCAGGGCCAATAAGAGGCATATATCCTTCTTTTTCTTTGGAAGTCTCAGGTAACCTTTTAATATGGTTTTTTTTCCTAACGGGAAAAGTGGTGCTCATTCACTGTTAAACAATGTAGAAAATACAGGATATTCGAGATCAAGTAACAATTGTGCTCATCACTCTATGAACATCATGATGCATTTCCCTCCTTTTTTAAAATTTACTTTTATCTTTTGGTGAAAGAGTAAGAGTGCGTGAGTGTGCACAAGTGAGGGAGGGGCAGAGAGAGAGAGGAAGGGAGAGAAAGAACCTCAAGCAGGCGCCACTCCCTGATGTGGGGCTTGATCCCACGAACTCTGAGATCAGGACCTGAGCCGAAATCAAGTCAGACTCTCAACCGGCTGAACCATGCAGGCGCCCCGCATTTCTGACTTTTTCTGTGCATGGTATTTCATACCACGGAGATGAAGAACTTATTTCTTAAGGTTATGAAAACACAGCAATCGCACGCTCCCTTTAGGCTGTGCCACCATCTAAAAATTGCATCCACGCCTGATCTGTGTTGAAACAATCAAGCATTGTGTCTTGTTTGGATTAGCTCTAGTAGACACTTTTTATTCACACTCTTTTTTTTGTAAATGCTCAAATTGTTGCCTCTTGATCAGTGGGCATCCTAATTGTGGTTTTTCTGCTACTCTTCAGAACTTTCCAAGTGTACTTGCTCCTTGGCAAAATTATGTTCCAGAATAATGAATACTTACTGTTTCAGGCTATAACTTCATTTAGTGGAAAAGAGCTTTAGAAACAAATTGAATGCTAATGGGTGCACTTAGGGCATTTCTGATGAGTACTCACGTTACTATGTTGTCACTTTGGAGATAGAATTAAAGATACACGATTCTCATGAGTTGACATCGTTTTCTTTTTTCTTTCTTTATGTATATATTTTAGAGGGAGAGAGAGAATCTTAAACAGGCACCATGCTCAGCATGGAGCCTGACATGGGGCTCAATCCCACGACCCTGGAGTCATGAGCTGAGCCTCAGCCAAGAGTCAGAATCTCAACCTGAGCCACCCAGGCGCCCCGTTTTTAAATCTTGCCTTTATCCTACTACCTACTGATTTGAAAATATTTAGCCCCCATATTGTACTTTTTAAAAATTTTGTGAGCATGTGGTTATTCCTTAATCTTAAATTATGACTAAAGCTAATGTGTTATCTGTTCCCACAAAGATAAATCTAAAGTAAAACAGCAAGGTCGAGATCAACCCTGGTACTAACCGCACTAGGTAAGTCACACTATTTAACATCACAGATGTCTTCAGTTGCAGTGCTCCGAAAATATCTCACTAATGAAGCACAGATAAATTACTTTGTTTTGAGTCACTTGTAATCATTTTTCCCCCTTCCTGCTTCTAAAAAGAGAATGGAACTTTTGACTCAGTAAAAGCAATTTGAAATTTTGTTAAGGACCAGAGAACCAGTTTCTATGTTTGAACTCCAAGTGTCTCTCAGTGGTTGAAATAGGGTCTTAAGGAGATTTGCATCAAATACAACAAAAGTCTTCTTCCCCATCTAGGATTTTAGATATTTGAATACTCTTCTCAGAGAGTCAAGGTTTGGATGGTTTGGATGGCTAGCCTTCATGGAAACATTTCTGCATCACCTAATTAAATTAGCAAACACACCATATCTAGAGGTTAAACATGATTGAAGCTAAGAACTATTCGAGAGAATTAATCATTTGAGACATGTGAGTTACCTTTGATTTTTTTCATACCTTACAGGATTCTAAAAACATTTATCTGGAATAAAATCAAGCCAACTTTGAAGCCTCACAGATAGCAATAACCTAAGCCCATGGAAAATTTGCCAGTATCATTTTTGTCCAGTTTTACATGTTATTACATTTTGTCCAGTTTTACATGTTATTACCAACCCCTTTCCCCACCCCCACCCCCAAACTTCGAGGTTTCTTTTCAAGAAAGCAGCATTGGCATGTAATTGGACAGCATTCTGCTTATAGTTTTATTCCTTGGTAGAACTCTGAAATTTTCCACTGTTGTTATGAATTTGATTTGCTTGTCTTTTATCTAATGATTGCATTCAGTATGTTTTGTTTTCTTTGCTTTTTCTACATTTGAAGTAATAGGAAATAAGGTGAGATTTCCTGGTGTCAACTTTTAAGAACTAAAGACAAGGTGGGGCTCCTGGGTGGCTCAGTCGGTTAAATGTCCAACTTTGGCTCAGGTCATGTTCTCATGGTCCATAAGTTCAAGCCCTGTGTCATAACAGCATAGAGCCTGGAGCCTGCTTCAAATTCTGTGTCTCCCTCCCTCTCTGCCCCTCCCCTGCTCATGCTCTGTCTCTCTCTAAAAAAAAAAAAAAAAAAAAAAAAAAAAAAAATATATATATATATATATATATATATATATATATATAAAAAACCAAAGACAAGATTTATTAAAACATCTTTTTAGGAGTACCTGGGTGGCTCAGTCAGTTAAGGTTAAATGTCTGACTGTTGGTTTTGGCTTGGGTCATGATCTCAAGGTTTGAGAGTTTGAGCCCTACATCAGGCTCTGTGCTGACAGCATGGAGCCTGCTTGGGATTCATTCTCTCTCTCTCTCTCTCTCTCTCTCCCTCCCTCCCTCCCTCCCTCCCTCCCTCTCTCTCCCTCCCTCCCTCTCCCTCCCTCCCTCCCTCTCCTGCTCATGTTCTCGCTCCCTCTCTCTCTCAAAACAAATGAATGAGCTTTAAATAAATGAATAAATAATAAAGTGCTTTAACAAAACCACCTTTTTAGGCCAATGAATGATCATAGCTTCTAAAAGGTAGACAAGTTGACTTATGTGAATATTGTTTGCATTTTTGTCTACCATTCTTCAAGCATGGTTTTTGAGAGAGAGTTCAGTGGCTATACTATGAATAACTGAAGAGCAGGAAGAGAGTTGATGCAGCTGATTTTAGTCTGAACTGAGTAATTGCTTCTAGATGCTGTTCTTTGAAATCAGCTTTATTGAGGTATGATTTGCCTACAGCAAAATGCACCCAAGGCAGTGGTAGTCAGGGTTGTTCATTTTCGAGTTCATGTTGAGGTTTAATAAATGTCATTGAAAATTACATTTAGCCTGAAGTTGCTATGTTATGTTCTGTTTCAGGCAGGATAGAGCTCTACTTGCTGGGGAGAATGCTCTAGATACAGAACATGTTGAGGCCCATCTTATTTTAGAGTTCTCTGCAGTGACTGCCTGTTTCTAGCCAGTTCATTTCTCTTAAGAATTTCTTTCTCTGCTTTCCAACTTTCAGCTCATATGTGTTCATTCAGAGAAACATCTGGTATCCCAAGGCTTTTATTTTTGGTGGCAACTGAATATTTTAGAAACTCTTTTTGCATCGCGGCCCCAGACATAATGTAGCTCAATTAATAAAGTATCATTTGCAAATGTGTGTAAAATTCTTGGGTTTTGTTTGGGTATGGCTGAGTTCTCTGTGCAGGCTCTGTAAACACAAATTAGAATGTCTCTGGAAGCCATAGAAGTTCTCACGAAACTTCAGGAACGATGTCAGTTTTGCTGGTTATTGTATACCTAGCATGAAGCCTTACTGTAAACACTGAAAAAAATGATCAGATGTATTTGCTTCTTAAACTGTCACTTGTATCTGGTTTACCAGCATAGTAATTTTTTATTTAGAAATAAGCGACACAAAAATGTGAGCATTGCCCAAGTGATTTTATAATTTGTTTTTTATACATTCATGAAAATAGTGGATGAAAATCAATTTAGAGTTTGGATGAATAAAAACAGAGGATTAGATACAGTAAATGAAATTAAAGTACAAGAATAAATTATATGTCAGGACCTAATTGAGACTATCACATTATACATTTAAGTGAAGAATGAGAAATTGAACACATTTTCCAATTTGAAATATAAGGAGAGTTGGTGGGAAAAAGTAAATTGCTGTTAGAATTACCCAGTTGCAGTCTTTGCCTCTTAAAATTCAAATAACAGCTGTACTACATTTATAGAGAATAGTCTACTATTTATAGCTTGAGAACCGGTGTTATAAGTAACAAACTATGTATTTGGATATTTATAGACATTTTACTTCACTATTGCAGATACTCAGAAGTCTGATGTATCTAGTTTTTTTTTTTTTTTTTTTTAATTTTTTTTTTTTTTAAACGTTTATTTATTTTTGAGACAGAGAGAGACAGAGCATGAACGGGGGAAGGTCACAGAGAGAGGGAGACACAGAATCGGAAACAGGCTCCAGGCTCCGAGCCATCAGCCCAGAGCCTGACGCGGGGCTCGAACTCACGGACCGCGAGATCGTGACCTGGCTGAAGTCGGACGCTTAACCGACTGCGCCACCCAGGCGCCCCTTTTTTTTGTTTTTTTTTAAGTATTTTTATTTATTTTGAGATGGAGAGAGGGCACAAGCGGGGGAAGGTCAGAGAGAATCCCAAGCAGGCTCTGCACCATCAGCACAGAGCCCAATGCAGGGCTCGAACCCATGAACTGTGAGATCGTGCGTGAGCTGAGCTGAATTCAAGCATTGGGCGCTTAACTGACCGAGCCACCCAGGCGCCCCTGATGTATCTAGTTTTCTTTCTTTCTTTTTTCTTTTAATGTTTATTTTTGAGAGAGAGAGAGAGAGAGAGACACACACACACACACACACACACACACACACACACACACACAGAATGCGAGCAGGGGAGGGGCAGAAAGAAAGGGAGACACAGAATCTGAAGCAGGCTCCAGACTCTGATCTGTCAGCACAGAGCCTGACATGGGGCTCAAACTCACAGACAGCAAGATCATGACCTGAGCCAAAGTCAGACACTTAACTGACTGAGCCACCCAGGTGCCCCTGTATCTAGCTTTTAATAGATAGTTGTGTACTATATAGAACCCCCCCCCCCCCATGCATATATAGATATTCTTTAAAGAGCAATTGCAGGGAACATTTCTGCTAAGAGGAATGGAGGGCTAGAGATCAAAGTTTTCAGGGAAGAGTATTTGCAAACCATTTTGGTACCTTTTGAGGAATTTAAGTTGATTTGGTGATCATACAACAAGATTAACAGCTTGTAGAGGCAGGTGTCTATTATATGAAGGGCTTTCTGTGCCTGTGTCAGGTTATCGGACACAAGGCCGCTTCACTGATAGGGTTGATGACAGTTTTAGAGACAATTCACTATTGAAAATGTTCTCTGTGAATGTTTCTTGAAGGAAGACCAGCCAAAGAGCTCAGAGTGTTCTTTGAAAGCTTTTTGAAAAAGTGCACAAAGCCATTGTGATGGTGAACTTCATGACAGTGTGAACAGGAAGAAGAAATCTATTTAGCTGTTAGAAACTTCATGCACATCATGTCTTCAGATATTGTGATAACCCTGACATTGCCTTTGCTATTTCATTTAGGTATAACTTGCCTCCCTAATTAGATGGTCTTTTTTTTTGCACATAATATGAGATCCTGTCTTAAATTTCATGTTTCCAACTTGGCTGTTCTTATAGTCCTAGGCACAAAGTAGATGATGGGTGAGACTTTGCTAATTAACTTGGATAGGGAAGACCACAAACGGGTACCGCTGAGGACTGCATGGGTGATAGTCTTTGAAAGCGTGTGCACATGCAGGGTTTTCTGGACTTTATTCACAGTGGACTCATTTTGAAGGGCAGCATAGAGCAGTGGTTAAAGGCACAGACTCCAGAGCTAGACTCTGAGGACAAATCCCAGCCTTTTCCCATACTGCTACGTGAACCTGGACAAATTACCTGTCCTCTCCAAGCCTCAGTTTCCTCATTTGTAGATGAGGGTAACAATCCCTGTTTCCGGTGGATGTGAGGATTGCATGAGCTAACTTGGGGAGAGTGCTTAGAACTGAATGTAAGTCAGTTTGCCCTGTTTGCCATCCGCCCTCAAACCGCTAGACCATAAGATTGAAAGCAGCGCCTACTTTTGAAAAATTATGTTAATCTGGAAAATACGGAAAATAAGGCAGTCTTTTCAGGCAAACCTGTGGACAAGAGTAGCAGTCACCAACAGTGGCATCATCTTTAAATATAGAAGACAATGATTCGTGTGATAAATAAACTTGCATGTGCTTAAGCAATGATGTAGATATGTCAACACTGGGTTGGCATATATTAGCTATTATTGTATGGAAACAGACTGCATTAAATTGGTATAACTCAATCCTGGGGCTTTGCAAGGAGTCACAATAAACAGGGAAATGCTAACTTAGACACCTAACACGGATCTTTGATACATCATGACTTGTTTTTAGCTCTTCTCACATCCCAATAGACAAATCCGTAAGATTAGCTCTGTTGGTGTACTGAGGTAAGATAAATTTCAACCCAGAAGTGACCACTTCTTGTGTTATAAGCCGTTAGTGTGCCCAAGAAAAGCACTTACTCAAGTATATTTGTGGAAACTATAGGGCAGATTTTACTTGCTGTGTATGTGATTTGTTGAGCCAGATACCCAGATTGGTGTGAGGGGGAGAAAATCCACATGAAACTTTGCCTAAACAGTTACTCAACTGAGCACTTCAGAAATGAAAGAAAGCAGAGTGGCTGTTCAGTGAATTGGTAGAATTGATTTGTTGTCATGTTTGTTTTATTTATTTTTTTAATGTTTATTTTTGAGAGAGCGTGAGCACAAGCAGGGGAGGGGCAGAGAGAGAGAGACACAGAATCCGAAGCAGGGCTCAAACTCATGAACTGTGAGATCATGACCTGAGCCGAAGTCGGACGCTTAACCGACTGAGCTACCCAGGAGCCCTTATAGTCATGTTTAAATAAAAACAGGTGGAAGCCCAGGTTCTGGGTTCTAGTTCTGGCTCTGCCACTAATTGAAAGGACCCTGGGCAAGTAACTTAACGTCTGCAGAAACAGCCGCCGTCTATAAATCGAGGATGTCAGACCAGATCTTATCTAAGGCTTCTTGTGGATCTCACATTCAATGAGTCTGAATTTAAAGAAATATATATAGAAGTCCTTGTAAAAACATATGCAGCTGGTAAGTGAGGTAAATATATTGACTACTAGAGTCAATATAATTCTACCTGTTGTAAAAATGTCTTAAGTATAATATAAAAGAAGATACAATATTGAAAAGAATATAAAATCAGATAATTAGGATGAAAGCTAAGAAAAATTTTCCTGAGTACATCTAATACTATATTTTAAATTATGCTGTATGTTGTACTTAAAATGGAATACTGGCAGGTTGCCTGGGTGGTTCAGTTGGTTGAGCGTCTGACTCTTGAACTTGGTTCATGAGATCAAGCCCCATGTCAGGTTCTTTGTTGACGGCATGGAACCTGCTTGGGATTCTCTCTCCCACTCTCTCTATACCTTTCTACTTGCATTCTCTCTCTCTCTCTCTCTCTCTCTCTCTCTCTCAAATAAACATTAAAAAAAATGGAATACTGGTAGCAGCTTCGTTTATTGAGCAACTTTTCGAAGTCTAAGGAACAAAGGGATCTGTGAAGACCTTAGGACCTACCCTGTCCCCCCAAGAAGGGTAGAGACGTAGCCCTTGGACCATAGGAGTTTATTATCTGCTCAAAGATGCTGATATGATTGATCATTTAGTTTTCCAGGAATTTTTGCAAATTCAGTTAAGTGATGGCTGTCACATAGTGGCTTTAAAGATTTTTATCGTTGTTATTTTTCCTCTTGGTTATTAAGAGAATAAATGATAAAGAAACAAGGAACTCCTTCCTTCTCTTTTACTTCCTAAGGGGGATCACGTTTGAAAGTTGGAGTATACCTTGAGAGAGAGAGAGAGGGAGAGAGAGAATGAATATGGGTATAATTCAGGCACCTGTGTGTATGTGTATATGCATGTCATTTTACAGAAGTAAAATCATCTATGTGAACTGTTCTTTAGGCTGCTTTTTAATTTAGGGTAATGCCTTCCTTTCCCTGTGAATGTGGCTGCCTCATACTTTGTTTTTAAAAGTAGACTCCACGTTAGCACGGAGCCCAATGTGGGGCTTGAATTCATGACCCTGAGATTAAGACCTTAGCTGAGGGGCGCTTGGGTGGCCCAGTTGATTGAACATACGACTCTTGATTTTGGCTCAGATCATGATCCCATGGTCGTGGGATTGAGCTCACTCAGCGCAGAGCCTGCTTAGGATTCTCTGTCTCTCCCTCTGCTCCTCTCCCTTGCTTGTGCTCTTTCTCTCCCTAAAATAAAAATTAAAAATTAAAAAAGACCATTTCCTTGATTTAAATAAATATAAATTATTTAAAAAACAATCCTGAGCTGAGATTAAGAGTTGGACGCTTAACTGACTGAGCCACCCAGGTGCCACAGTGCCCCTAAACTTTTAAATTTTTTTTTTCAACGTTTTTTATTTATTTTTGGGACAGAGAGAGACAGAGCATGAACGGGGGGGGGGGGGGGGCAGAGAGAGAGGGAGACACAGAATCGGAAACAGGCTCCAGGCTCCAAGCCATCAGCCCAGAGCCTGACGCGGGGCTCGAACTCACAGACCGCGAGATCGTGACCTGGCTGAAGTCGGACGCTTAACCGACTGCGCCACCCTGGCGCCCCTTTAAACTTTTAAATACAAATTGCCCGATTGCTTCTAGAAAAGTTGTACGTGGGGCGCCTGGGTGGCTCAGTTGGTTAAGCGTCCGACTTCGGCTCAGGTCATGATCTCACGGTCTGTGGGTTCAAGCCCCGCGTCGGGCTCTGTGCTGACAGCTCAGAGCCTGGAGCCTGTTTCAGATTCTGTGTCTCCCTCTTTCTCTGACCCTCCCCTGTTCATGCTCTTTCTCTCTCTGTCTCAAAATAAATAAATAAATAAATGTTAAAAAAAAAAAAAGTTGTACATAAGCATATTTTTTGAAGGTCTAAAAAAATTTTTTTTGAGAGAAAAAGATTTGATTGAAATGAAACCCCAATGTTTAAACAACTAATGATGGCATAAATAAAATGTAGCATATCCGTACAATGGAATATTATTTGGCAACGAAAGGAATGAGGTCCTGGTGCCTGCTACCACATGGAGGAACCTTTAAAACATTATGCTCAGTGAAAGAAACCAGTCATCAAAGATCGCATATTGTGTGATTCTGTTTATACGAACTGTTAGATACATTCACAGAGAAAGAAAGCAGGTGTTTGCCGAGGTGGGGGGGGGGGGTGGAGGTTGTGGGAAAATGGAGAGTGACTGCAGATGGGTATGGGGTTCTTTTTGGGGTGTTGAGAATGCTTTACAGTTAATCAGGGTGATGACTGAGCAACTCTGTACTAAAAAAAACATCGAATTGTACACTTCAAAAAAAATTTTTTTTGATGTGTATCTATGTTTGAGAGAGAGGGAGAGAGAGAATGAGAGCATGTGAGTGGGGGAGGGGCAGAGAGAGAGGGAGACCCAGAATCTGAAGCAGGCTCCAGGCTCTGAGCTGTCAGCACACAGCCCAACACAGGGCTTAAACTCACGAGCTGTAAAATCATGACCTGAGCCGAAGTCAGACGCTCACCTGACTGAGCCACCCAGGCACCCCTGAATTGTACAGTTTTTTTAAATGGGGGGAATTATCTGGTATATGGATTATATTTCCATAAAACTATTTTTAAGAAAAAATGAAGCAGGATAACTTGCATCAGACACAGAATCTGAAGCAGGCTCCAGGCTCTGAGCTGTCAGCACAGAGCCCGAGGCGGGGCTTGAACCCACAGACTTGAGAGATCATGCCCTGGCCGAAGTCAGATGCTTAACTGACTGAGCCACCCAGGCGCCCCTAAAATTAGGAAACTTTTAAAAGTCCTTCAGTAATTGGAGGCTTTTTTAGTGAATTGGTTAAGGGATATTTCTAATCTTTTAAGTATTTTTCGGATGTTTCATTTAAATTTGTTTAGGCATGATTAAAAGGGTATTTGAGGATTATTAGACAAACAAAGGTAGATTTCTAAGATTGAGAGGTGGTTGTTGCTTTGTAATTTTCTCAGATGCTCAACTGTCGAGTAAATAATGCTTTTGTTAAAATTCCATGGGGCACTCATCCAGAAAATAGGGTGTAAGAAAGGAATGTGTGTTTGTGTACATGTTCCATTATCTGTTGGTCCTGAAGAGTGTAAGAAGGTAAATTTGACCAGTGAAATCCATAATTACAGTGCTTCATTGGGTAATCCATTAATAATAAATCATTTTATAACAGCACATGTATTTGGATAATTATATTTTTAATCCTCTGTTTTCCTAATGAGAAATAAAATTTGCACTCAGATTTGTTCAAATCCCCTCTGGTTTCTTAGAATAGAATGAAATTACTCTCAGTTCTTTTCCTTCTGTGTTAGGAAGCAGAGATTTGTAATTTCGTATTTACAGAGATCAACAGAAAAAAATCAGATACCCCACACTCTCAGACTCTGCCAGATGTAATTTACATTTGAACAAGGATTTACAGAAGAACGGGATTAAGTTAAACAATTAGAGCAGTATGCTACAGACTATATCCTAGGAAAACTATTTGGGTCAATAGTTTTTGTTTTCAACAGACTCTTGCATTGTGACTGCCCAGTAAATTGGTTGTAATTAATAATTGTCTGAGTGCAAGTCTTTGTTTAGGAAGAAGGGAGCTACTAATGTAAGTTTGTGACTGCATTTTGTAGGAATGTATCGTGTTGGGTAATCAGGGAATTTTATTAATATAAAACCCATCATAATTTTTACTTTTAAAAGTTCATCAGTAGTATGTTTGTCATCTCTTAACTGTGTTTAGTTTTAGACTCTTAGTTTGTCATTCTTTAGGCATAAAAGCTTGAGTTGGCACTTTTGAAAAGGTTTTATATGCAGTATTATGACAACCTGTAGTGCAGAGTATTTTCAACTGGGGTCACTGAACCCCCTGAAATTAAATCTAAAATGATGTGTTTGTGGACGCATGTGCGGTTTCCAAGGGCAAAAGTTCATATCTTTGATGAAAATTTCACAGATCTCCACAACTCTAGAAAATTAAGAGCACTGGTGTAAGGTATGTTTTATGGTTGTATTTAGAAGTATGTTTTTCTTTTTGTATCCACAGCGCTTTCCCGTCCCTAGGAGGTCTGCATTAGCAACAAAGTGCATTAGGGACCTGCACACAGCCAAGGTCTCTGGACTGTCAGTTTTTCATACTAAACCGCTGAAACATAGCAGCAGCTGCCCATTATTTCTCTAATCACTCAGTAGCCAGAATTAAAATGTTGTGGGTGGCTTTAATTCATAGCAAGAAGGCTTTTGTGGTTACTATAATAAATATTAAGCAGAACCCTCCCCAAAGCCACTGGTCACATGCTTTGTCTCACTAGTAATTAACTTATCAATGAGCTAGGGTACACGGTGGGGACTTTTTTGTAAAAGATTTATACAATGGCAAACCAGGGCACGATAAATTTTTCTATACAAAGTGCCATTTTGACCCCGAGGAGACTAATGTAAATTTCTAATGAGCCATGATGTAGGGTGGTAGGCGAGTTTCTGCATCTCCTTTGAGATGACACACACTCGTGTGTCATCTGGTCTTGTTTTTCCTTAGGTCATTTTGTACATTGTTACATTTGACTTGTGTATTCATATCGAATGTGCTCTTGTAAAGCAAGAGGCTGTGTATCATTGGTGGGAAGGATCTATTAGAGTGTGTATTTTGCTTTAAAAGAGCTGATCTTTGCACTCTTTTGGGCAGCCCTTCTATACCATAAAAGGTATTATCCAAAAGGTGTCAAGTTTGGGAACAAAAGCCTTTCCCTTAAGTGTTCCTGCGGCATAACTTACTTTTGCTTTAGAAAATCGACAGTGTTGGGGGAGTGAATCGATCTCTGTCATTGTTTTCCGAAGCTGGGAGACATTGGCTCTTTGTGTTTCTTCCCCAACAAAACCAATATTCTTTTTGGACAGAGATGTGTGAATCTACAGCGTCCTCTCTCAAAATGCCACCCTTCTGCTGCCATGAGAAACCACTTCCCTACTCACTGACAATTCATTTTAGCCATGACGCTTAGACAATGAAGTCAAGCCTGCTCTGGTGCCTTAGTGTGGTCATTCCAGCATCTCTTGGTCTGAGACTGGTAGGGAGCAGGTAATTCAGTTATGTGATTCTTTATAACGTTAAAAAATGATTAGGATGAAGGCAGGGGCGCCTGGGTGGAGTTGGTTGGGCGTCCAGCTTTGCCTCAGGTCATGATCTCGTGGTCCATGAGTTCAAGCCCCGTGTTGCTCTGTGTCAGGCTTTGTGCTAACAGCTCAGAGCCTGGATGGAGCCTGCTTGGGATTCTGTGTCTCCTTCTCTCTCTGCCCCTCCCCCACTCACTCTGTCTCTCCCTCAAAAATAAATCAACATTAAAAAAAAAATTTTTTTAAAGAATAGGATAAAGGCATAAAAAGTGTATTCTCAGTATCAAATGGTGTTTCCTGTGCTGAGGTTTTAGTCTTTCCTTGGGCACCTGTTTTATTATTATTATTATTATTATTATTATTATTATTTTTAATTTTATTTTTTAAAATTTACATCCAAATTAGTTAGCATATAGTGCAACAATGATTTCAGGAGTAGATTCCTTAGTGCCCCTTACCCATTTAGCCCATCCCCCCTCCCACACCCACTCCAGTAACCCTCAGTTTGTTCTCCATATTTATGAGTCTCTTCTGTTTTGTCCCCCTCCCTGGTTTTATATTATTTTTGTTTCCCTTCCCTTAAAGTTCTCATGTGAATGAAGTCATATGATATTTGTCTTTCTTTGACTAATTTCACTTAGCATAATACGCTCCAGTTCCATCCATGTAGTTGAAATGGCAAAGTTTCATTCTTTTTGATTGCCGAGTAATACTCCATTGTATATATATATACCACATCTTCTTTATCCATTCATCCATTGATGGACATTTGGGCTCTTTCCATACTTTGGCTATTGTTGATAGTGCTTCCATAAACTTGGGGGTGCACGTGTCCCTTAGAAACAGCACACCTAGATCCCTTGGATAAATGCCTAGTAGTGCAATTGCTGGGTCATAGGGTAGTTCTATTTTTAGTTTTTTGAGGAACCTCCATACTGTTTTCCAGAGTGGCTGCACCAGCTTGCATTCCCACCAACAATGCAAAAGAGATCCTCTTTCTCCACACCCTCACCAACATCTGTTGTTGCCTGAGTTGTTAATGTTGGCCATTCTGACAGGTGTGAGGTGGTATCTCATTGTGGTTTTAATTTGTATTTCCCTGATGATGAGTGACGTTGAGCATTTTTTCATGTGTCAGTTGGCCATCTGGATGTCTTCCTTGGAGAAGTGTCTATTCGTGTCTTTTGGGGCAACTGTTTTAAAAGATTTTTTGTTACTTTGGAAAAAATGTGAAGTTGTAATAATAGCAGAGTTCCACATTTTAAATCTTTTTTTGTTGATTTGCTTTCTCATTATTCAGAATATATGTATACACACACAATTTATCTTTGAACCCCTTGGGAGTAGGTTGCAAAAATCATAGCCCTTTACCCCCTTAATACTTAAGGGCATATTTTCTTTTCTTTCTTTCTTTTTTTTTTTTAACGTTTATTTTATTTTTTTTGAGACAGAGAGAGACAGAGCATGAACGGGGGAGGGTCAGAGAGAGAAGGAGACACAGAATCTGAAACAGGCTCCAGGCTCTGAGCGGTCAGCACAGAGCCCGACGCGGGGCTTGAACTCACGGACCACGAGATCATGACCTGAGCCGAAATTGGACGCTTAACCGACTGAGCCACCCAGGCGCCCCTTAAGGGCATATTTTCTATGCATATAACAAACTTTAGAAAGCTTAACAAAATTTGAAATTTTGAAGTTAAAGGAAGAGCCTGAAAATGAAACAAAGTAGCTAGCCTTAATTATTATTTGTGTACAATTTTGCTAAAATAAATTTGTTCTCTTTCACTTGGTCTCCCTAAATAGAACTGTTTAAATCTCCTTTGAATTTTTTCTGAAACATTGTTTATATAATAAAGGAGTGTATCATTTATCTGTTTGGTTTCAGCAATTACGAAACAACTTAGGCACCTTGTATCAGCACCCAGTTTGTACTTTTGAAGCTTCTCCTGTGGCATTCTCAACTCCATTCCTTTTCATTGCCCCAAAAGGAAATGACGATTCTGAATTTTATATATTTCTTTCCCTTAGTTTCCTTTGTAATTTAACTACTTTTAATTTTATGTTTGCCTGGTTTTAATCTTTTTTGCAAATGGAACGATAGATACTCTTTGCACTTTCCCCCCACTTTATTTGCCCAGCTTTTGGGAAGATAGCTGTATTAAGGTACAATTTACATACAATAAAATTTACTGATTTTAAGCATACAGTTTGAAGGGATTTGGCAAATGTATGCCATTGTGCAACCAACTCCACAGTTAACTTTGGTTTTGAGAGTCATTTGTCCATGTTGATTCATGGCGCGGTAGTTCATCCACTTTGCTGTTGTATGGCATTCCATTGTGTGACCCCAATACAGTTTATCCTTTTATTGTTTAGGCAGCTTCCAGGTTTGGACCTTTACGAGCAATGCTACTGTGAACATTGGGGTTGCTGGAGGGTAGGATAAGTGCGTGTCAAACTTTACTGTATATGTGTATGTGTGTGTGTGTGCGTGTATATATATGTGTATATATATGTGTATGTATATATATGTGTACGTATATATATATGTGTATGTATACATATTATATAAAACTGTTTTCTAAGATGGTTATATCCCTACCAGAGGTAATATGGTAATGGAGCTACTTATGATAATGATACATATTATCAGACTTTAAAATTTTTATTAATTTGGAGCCTATGAAACACTGTCTCAATTGTGATTTTAATTTGCATTTCTTTCAGAACTAACAAGATTGAACATATTTCCATGTATTTATTGGCTGGCTATTAATTTGCTTTCTTTTTAAAAGTGCCTGCTCATTTTCTGCCCATTTTGCTCATTTTTTGCCTTTCTCTAATTGATTAGTAGGAGTTATTTACATACTGTACATTATTCTTTCGTCATATGCAAATATCTTTTCCCAGCTGTGGTTTCTCTTTTCACTTGATTTTCATTTCTTTTGGTTATCACAAGTTCTAATTTTAAAAATACTCAAATCTGGGGACACCTAGGTGGTTCAGTTGGTTGAGCATCCAACTTCAGCTCAGGTCATGATCTCACAGTTTGTGAGTTTGAGGCCTGCATCGGGCTCTGCACTGACAGCTCAGAGCCGGGAGCCTGCTTTGGGTTCTGTGTCTCCCTGTCTCTCTCTGCCCCTTCCCCGCTCATGCTCACACATGCTCTGTCTCTGTCTATCTCAAAAATAAAGAAAATGTTGAAAAAAATTAAAAATACTCAAATCTAAGGGGCACCTGGTTGGCTCACTCAGAAAAGTATGTAACTCATGATCTCGGGAGGTCATGATTTAGAACCCCAGGCTGGGTGTAGAGATTACTAAAAAAAAACAAAAAAAAAACAAAAAAAAAACCCCAAATCAACACTTTACCTTTATTTAAGGTTAATAATGTCTTGTGTCTTGTTTTAAAAAGGTTTTTTTTGCTATCCAAAGGTCATAAAAGTACTCTTGTGTGTTTTCTTCTACAAATTTTAAAGTTTTGCACTTCGCATTTAAATCCTTGAAATGGATTTTTGAAAATACAGCATGAAGTAGGGATTCATCTCTCCTCCATATAGATAACCTGTTGCCCTAGCACTGTTTACTGATGGCGCAGCCTTTCCCGCTGATCTGTGATAGGAGCTCTGTCGTATCAGTTTTCCAGATAACTGAGGATCATTTTCTAAGCTCTTGACTCTGTTTCAG
Source organism: Panthera tigris (assembly GCF_018350195.1). NCBI lineage: Eukaryota > Metazoa > Chordata > Mammalia > Carnivora > Felidae > Panthera > Panthera tigris. The sequence goes on from NC_056664.1 coordinate 11,377,137, forward strand.
TGTTGGGTTTGTCTATCCCTGGGGCAGTACCACTCTGTCCACATTACTGATCACTGTGAGACCAGCCTCCCCGCTGTGTTCTGCTCTCCGGATGGCTTGGTACTTAGTTAGATTTCCATTTAGAAACCATCTTATGGTTGCATTGGGTATATAACTCAATGTGGAAGGAATGGACTTCACAGTACTGAATTTCCTAACCCAAGAATATGGTATCTCCCTCATTTATTTTCTTTAATAGTAGAAATTTTACATTTAAAAAGTCTTCGTAAAGTTTTTATACAACTTTTGTTAGATTTGTACTCAGGTCCTTAAAAATAGTTTTGTTAATTGTAAGTGGTATCTTGTAAAAAAAACTTTTATATTCAAGTGTATATATGGGGGGGGAGAGGGAATATGATACGTGTATTTTTTTGTATAAATGTACAGTTTACTTAATTTTAAAACTAAACCCCAGAACCCAAATCAAAAACCAGAATGTTAGCTGCTTCCGAGAAGCCTTCCTTAGGTTCCCTCTGGATTACTGCCTTTCTCCAGGGTCCAGCACCCTAAGTTCCAAAGCGGGGGTAGTAAACTATAGCATATGCTTTCTTCTGTGTCTGGCTTCGTTGGCTCAGTATTGCTTTTGTGAAGTCTGATTTGTTGTTGTAGAGTGTTTATTCTCATTGCTGTGGAGTAATCAGTTGTGTTAATACACCACAGGGAGTCAGTTTAAGTCCCGTTTCCCCCGCCCGCCCCCTTTTATTTATAATGCTTCTTTATTTTTGAGGGGGTGGGGGGACAGAGGATCCAAAACGGGCTCTGCGGTGACAGTAGCATGCCTGATGCAGGGCTTGAACTCATGAACTGCGAGATCATGACCTGAGCCGAAGTCGGAAGCTCAACTAACTGAGCCACCCAGGTGCCTCCAAGTTGCATTTTCTGAGTCTTTTTCTGTGGTAGCTTAGAAATTCTGTTGGCTTTAGTATATACTGACTTTTATTGGCAGTTAGCTTTGCTAAATTCTCATTAATTCTAGTATCTCTTTGCAGATGGTTTTGGATTCTACAGTTTGTTGATATTGATATTCTGGTTTTATTTTTTCCTGATTTTTAAAAAAAATTTTTTTTTAATATTTATTTTTGAGAGAGAGAGAGCATGAGTGGTGGAAGGGGCAGAGAGAGAGGGAGACACAGAATCCGAAGCAGGCTCCAGGTTCTGAGCTGTCAGCACAGAGCTCAACCCCTGATGCCGGGCTCGAACTCACAAGCTGTGAGATCATGACCTGAGCCAAAGTCAGACGCTTAACCTGAGCCACCCAGGCACCCTTCCTAGTTCTTACAGCTTTCATTTCTTTGGATTGAGATAAGAAACCAGCATAAAACAAGTCCGATGTAAAAATAATGGGATATATATTTTATGAATAAGTTATTTAGGTTTTCTTTAGATTTTGGAAGTGAAATTGAGTTGGAATTTCTAGTGTACTTTTTATGGCTCTGGGGTTCTACTGCCTTCCAGTGTCTGTGAGGTTTGGGAGGACTGAGACCAAGGGTGCCCCCTGCTTTGTTCTTGACCTCCAGTTCTTGAGTATGAATTTTTTTGTGTGGTCTTGATGAGCTGTCACAATCGGTTAATCTCTTCTTAGTTTATCAGTGCACTTGGATATCCAAATGATGTAGGAGGGTGGTAATTTCTTCTAGCATATATGTTTGTTTTTTAATAGGGGTGCCTGGGTGGCTCAGTCGGTGAAGCGTCCGACTTCGGCTCAGGTCACGATCTCACGGTTGGTGGGTTTGAGCCCCACATGGGGCTCTGTGCTGACAGCTCGGAGCCTGGAGCCTGCTTCGGATTCTGTGTCTCCCTCTCTCTCTGCCCCTCCCCTGCTCATTCTCTCTCTCTCTCTCTCTTTCTCTCTGTCAAAAATAAATAAACATAAAAGAGAATAAAAAAAATTAATAGGTTTGGGGCATACTGAACCCAGGAAGGCAAACGTCAGTTCCACTCTTTTGGGTCTGCACCTGGAGGGCTCTAGTGTATTTGTGTCAGTTGAAACTCCTCCTAGAAAAAGAGTGGGATTTTAAGAGAAAGTTAAAGTCACAAAAAGTCTTGAATCACATATCAGGTGATTTCTCAGAAGATGACAGTGATGAAGGCAGTAAGTCTCACCTGGGAAGTCAGGGGATTTTGTTTTGTTTTTTAACCTACAAATTAAAGCTGGAGCGATGACCCTGTGTACAAATGTAATTATAGCCTGGGATTCCAAGTGTTGAGAGACATCCTTAATAAGTATGTGATGATTCAAAAAGCATATCTTTCCAGCTCATGATTCCTTTTTCCTTTCTGTTGAGAATGGATGCGGGGAAGTGATAAACAACGCAGTTGATGATCTCTTAACTGGTGTGCATTTTACAAAACTCCCCGCGTTAACTGTGCTCCCTTCTTTCTGTAACATGGTATCCATGGTGGGGTGACTGTCCAGAGACATCCCTGTAAGATGCCCAGGCATGTCCGTCCCACTCCGTGGAGTTGTAAGCCATCAGGTGTCAGCAGTATTTGTTTCTAAGTTATGGAACTCAATTAATAATATTTAAATTGAATTGATGAAATCTGAACTCAGAAAGATGCACTTCCTATGAAGGAATCAGCGGAGGTGTGGTCTCAAAATGTGGCTTCCAGATCAGCAACAGCAGTACCCTCTGGGAACTTGTTAAACATGCAGCTCCCTGGGCCCCACCTACTGAATGAGAAACCTCTGGGGGAAAACTACCAATCTGTGGTTTTTACCAAGCCCTCAGGGTGACTCTGAAGGGTTAACATTTGAGAACCACTATGCTAACAAATACTATGTTTGAATGAAGTACAGGAAGGAAAGGATGGTAAAAGTATAGGAGGGTTCTGCACTCAGTTTGTCAAAGATGTTTTCGTTTCTGATGCTCTTTAAAGAAACAGAAACCAAAAATTAACACTGCATCATGGTGAGGTGTATGTAGAACTCCATTCAGCAGACCATTCTCAAAGAAATGGCCTTTGCCTCCAGATCTATGGATTGGTTGAATAAATGAACTTATATATGATCTAAATGAACATTAAAATGTTTAAAAATAGGGGCGCCTGGGTGGCTCAGTCGGTTGAGCATCCGACTTCGGCTCAGGTCACGATCTCGCGGTCCGTGAGTTCGAGCCCCGCGTCGGGCTCTGTGCTGACAGCTCAGAGGCTGGAGCCTGCTTCCAATTCTGTGTCTCCCTCTCTCTCTGCCCCTCCCCCGTTCATGTTGTGTCTCTCTCTGTCTCAAAAATAAATAAACGTTAAAAAAAAAAAAATTAAAAAAAATGTTTAAAAATACAAGTGTTGGCATTTACGATTCCCCACTTTAATCTGCTTCTTCCACTTGCTGTCCAGCTGCCAAAGCCTGTCCGTAACTGAGGAGGGCTTTGTGCCGATTAATTTAAGAACTGGGACTGATATGTATCCAGGGAATGATAGCCCATGGTCAGCCAGTGTCTGGTCTGAAATACCTCATTTAATCCTTACAGCAACTTTTATGACATGGGTACCCATTTTAGAGATGGGGTGGCGCTCATATTTGAAGATTGTACAGATAAGTAAATGGCAGCACCAGAATTTAAACCTAGATTTGCTGTAGGTCATTGTGCTGGTGGCATAGTATAAATGTCGTGAACAGAAATATGTATGTTGATAGAGAATGCTTTGCATCATTTAGTATAAAGAGAACAAGTCATTTGGTGTCTGTGGTGAGGCCTTCTAGTTCTGACCATGGGCTTTCCCCTGCCCCAGCATTTCCAGTAATGATGTACATAATAGTATATGCACAACCCCCCTTTTTCTGAATCCTGTGTATTCTGAGTTTCTGCTGTATTTCAATGTCTATTGAGAATCAAAGCAAAAAGTAAATGTATTAGTTAGCTAGGACTGCCATAATAAAGTACGTAGACTGTGTGGTTTAAATAACAGAACTTAATTTTCTTACAGTCCTAGAGGTTAGAAGTCTCTGAGGCCCCTCTCTAGCTTGTCGATGCCTGTCTTCTCTCTGTGTGTTCAGATTGTCATCCCTCTGTGCGTGACCGTGTCTTGATCTCTTTTTGTTACAAGGACACTGATCATATTGGATTAGGGTCCACCCTAATGGCTTCATTTTTAATGTAAAATGAAAATGTAAAAAGCCTCTTTAAAGACCCCATCTCCAAATCTAGTCATGTTCCGAGGTACAGGGGGGTTGGGACTTCAATATATGAATTTAGTGGTGGTGGTGAGGCACAGTTAAGCCTTTAATAAACAGCTAAGATGTTTTTAGGTAATTAGTTCCTCCAGAAGGTCAAGATCTTTGATTTGAGATTTGAATGTCCTTGACTTCTCTTTCTTTAATATAATTAGATCAGAGTTCATGGAACCAGGCTGTTTGAAATCCAAGCGAGAGCAAACCAGCTTCTTAATGGGTTTTAGGAGAGTAATATATTTGAGTAGCAGAATAGATTCCATCCTTCACAGACCAATTAAAGCCTCTTTGATGATTTAGAATCACAGATGTTAATCCTAGCCAATTAAAAAGTTTGTCATAAAAAACTGCTAACTTCAGGAATTCTTGTGATGGGGGAAAAACTTGTAGGACTTGAAATGCAAATAATCCTGTTTTTACATCAAGTTAATTATGCAGCCATCACTCCCAACTCCTGCCTTCAGCTGTATTTTCCATACGCTCCTCCTGTGAGATCTTCTGAAAACCCATCAGTTAGCTGTGTCCGGTAAGGGGCTATGGACATTCGTGCCTAATTCTACTTGTGCATCTTGAAAGAGGAGAGAAACAGTGATTACAAAGACAAAGCATGCACTTTGTAGGATTGATTTTTGACCCCTAGTTGGGGGTGAATCTGTATAGGTTCACTAGCAGTATTTTCCTCCCCATATGTAAGGTCAGTGAAACAGTAACTCTTTATCCGTAATGAATAATTTGCATGCTAATCCCCTGTTACTCCCTGTGGCTCTCGGACCACCAGCATAAGCATTCCCTGGGAGCTTGTTAGAAATGCGGAATCCCAGTCCCCAGCCGAGATTTGGTGGATTGAAATCTGTATTATTTTTTTAAAATTTTTTACATTTATTTGTTGTTGAGAGAGAGAGAGAGAGAGAGAGAGAGACAGTGCATGAATGGGGGAGAGGTAGAAAGAGAGAGGGAGACACAGAATCCGAAGCAGGCTTCAGGCTCCAAGCTGTCAGCACAGAGCCCGACTCGGGGCTTGAACTCACGAACCGTGAGATCATGACCTGAGCCGAAGTCGGACGCTTACCTGACTGAGCCACCCGGGTGCCCCTGAAATCTGTATTTTAACAAGATTCCCAGGTAATTTGCATACATATTCAAGTGTCAGAAGGACTGCTCCAGATGTTGGTAGTAGCAGGACTTTAATTGAACTTTTTATTAAAAAATATTCAGCAGTGCATTTCCTCTCTGTTTTTTGCTCCGGTGTTCACCCCAGTTGGTCTAGGCGGAATGCTGAAGACCTCTCTCTGGCTCATCACTTACCAACTGCATAACTTCTTCAATTTCCTCATTTCCAAAGAGGATATAGGACCTAGGGCTGAAAGATTGAAGGAGTAAACTAGGTAGTATTCTTAGAACAGGGCTGGGCGCACTAAGTTCAGTCATGTGGACTTTTGCTGTTATTATCCTTATTAATTATTACCACCACCGTTACTGCTGCCACAACCGCAGCCAAGCCAAACAGCAGTTACTTAGTCTAGGGGAATGCCTACTGCAGAAGCAGTGATGGTAATAAATGTTGCCATTACTTTACGATGAACCATTCTCGTCATGAATAATACAGATGTCATACCAACCCACCAGATTATTTACCCGAACTTCTAATTTAAAAAAAAATTTTTTTTAAATGTTTATTTATTTTTGAGAACGACAGAGTGCAAGCTGGGGAGGGGCTGAGAGAGGGAGACACAGAATCCGAAGCAAGCTCCAGGCTCTGAGCTGTCAGCACAGAGCCCAACGCGGGGCTCGAACCCACGAACCATGAGACTATGACCTGAGCCAAAGTCGAACGCTTAACCGACTGAGCCACCCAGGCGCCCCACTTCTAATTTTTTTTTTTTGAAGTAGTCTCCACTGCCATCATGGGGCTTGAATTCGTGAGTCTGAGATTAAGAGTTGCACACTTTATCGGTTGAGCCAGCTAGGTGTCCCAGTTTACCTGAACTTTATTTATTTATTTGACCTGAACTTTTAAGTCCCTCTTTGAAACACTCACAGGACTGTAACAAAATATTTAAAAGCTTAGAGGAGAAAAAGTCCCCATGAGCCATCCATTTTTTTCCCGTGCCTATACACCACGAAGAAACTAAAGAAGAAACTCAACCTCCGTGTTTTAGTCAGGAGTTCTTTGTTTAACAGAAACCATTGTGTCCTCAGCCGGAAAGCCCTAGCTGGGAATAGTTAATGCGTGGGTGCGTGCGTGCGTGCGTGCGTGTTAAAGCCAGCAATCCAGAGGCCTGGGCTCTGGTACTATCTGCCATTGGCTTGCCATGTGGACCTGGACAGGTTACATATATGTGAAATGAGATTGGACTGGATCATTGCTGGTAATCTGTGATCTTGTGAGTGCACGTAGCATTCCAGTATAGCCCCTGTGAGACTTCATTTCCATTTCAAATGCTTAAACTCTCAGCCTCTAAAGAAGATTGCATTCAGTGACAGCAAGAGGGTTGAAAAGTAAGCTTGCGCTGGGATGGCCTTGAGGAGCTATTCTAAATTAAAACAAATCAGATATAACTTAACATTTCTTTGTTAGGTTACACTGAAGTATATCATCACTGCTTTGCTGGATGTTGGATTTCAGATATACTAAAACATCTGTTACTAAGATATGCACCAGAATGTCTTATGTCTTCCTTGCAGGAAATATTGTTTATAGATGTCTTCTGTCGTTTTAATGTTGTTAATATGTAGCAGATGCGCGGGAAGGGGTGCAGGGGAGAGGATGGTGAAAGCATCTTGGAGCACCTTAGAGTTTTTCCAAGATTTAAATTGGCTTCTCTTTGAATTTTTATTCTGTTGGCCCAAATAATGGAGGTCTTTAAGAAGAAGGAATTGGTGCCAACCTGCTTGCCTAGCAGTTGCATGTATAATAGGGTTAAACGGCTCTTGTCTTTATCATCATGGGGTTTTTGACATGCACGGCTATAAAAATTTCATGAGAGTGATTGACTAAATTGAGCTGGTTTTACAGGATGGGTAAATAAAAATTAGCTGAGTACATCCCATGTATAAAAACACTCCCCGCTCTTTGCTGGGTAAGATGTAGCCTCCAAAGGAGTTAGTTCTAAGGACTTTAAGTTTAAGATAATGATTCAAGGAAAATCTACATATGGCAAGAGGAAGGAAGAAGGGGATTTTTTTTTTCCTTAAAGTACCATATTGAATCCATTATAGCTCAGAAAACTGAGATACTAGTTTCTGACATTTCAGTGAGATTTCATTGCCAAATTTCCAGGGGAAAAGGATATTTAAAAGTTAATGTTTCTTTATTCTTTGCACGAAGTTTGTTTTAGATCAAGTCACAAGCATATGTTTCAAGGCTGCATAGTATAATAAGTGATCTTCCTCATTAGGTGAAAGGGTCAAATTTCCTCATCTTTCAGGACCAGTGTATATGTTTCCTTTTCATAAAGACCTTTGTGATTTCTTCTTCTGGGAGCGATGCCTCTACCCTCCGAACTTAGGAGCACTTCAGACCTTTCTTACCGCATTGATCACGCTTTATGTTATTTTTCCACTTTTGTAAGCTGGTTTCATTACCCTTCCTCTCTTCCTTCCTTACACCCAATACATCTTTGTTGAACACCTACTATGTGTCAGGTACTGTGCTTTAATCTCTAACTGGATTGAAATCTGTTTAAGAGCAGGTTGTCCATTCTTACACTGGACAACCAGTAGTCCAATGAATACTGATGCTTGAGGTGCTGACGTCCATCTCTAGAATTCTGTAATTTCACTTATCAGAAGCCTGACCAGGTCACCCCAGCCGTCCATTTAAAAAAATTTTTTTAAATATTTATTTATTTTTGAGAGAGACAGAGACAGAATGCGAGTGGGTTAGGGGCAGAGACAGAGGGAGGTACAGAATCCGAAGCAGGCTCCAGGCTCCGAGCTGTCAGTACAGAGCCTGACACGAGGCTCGAACTCACGAGCCGTAAGATCATGACCTGAGCTGACGTTGGACGCTCAACCGACTGAGCCACCCAGGTGCTCCTCGGCTGTCCATTTAAAAGGCATCTTTGCGTCCCATAACTGTAGGAAGAGACCTTTTGTCACTTTTTGAAAACAACACATAGTGTGCCTTCAGGGGTATGGCACGTGCTCCTGCAAGTTATGTTCGTTCAGCAGTTACAAGAAGAAACGTCTATAGAGGATGAAGGAGCAAAATAGCTAAAGGTCACTGCTAACAACCCTGAGGTCACAATGCAGTCCGTCTTGAGACTGTGCTTTCTGTTGGGTTCAGGACCAGCCAGTGATAATAGCTCTTGGAATTTCCAGAGACTCCCATTGCTCTTCTCCACTGTGGATTGTTGGTGGCCAGTCCTGAATTCAGACTCCCTTTTCTCCTCTGGAAACTTAGAACTTTCTAGTTGCTGCTACCCATTTTTTTCGGAGGAGATGCAAACACATAAATGCATGTATAAGCCTGCTTCCTGGAAATCCCATTATGCTTGTCAAAACGAAGGCTACATCTTAAAAAAAAAAAAACTTTTTTTATTTAAAAAAATGTTTTTGATATTTATTTATTTTTGAGAGAGAGAGAGACAGACTGTGAGTGGGGGAGGAGCAGAGAGAGAGGGAGACACCGAATCGGAAGCAGGCTCCAGGCTCTGAGCTGTCAGCACAGAGCCCGATGCGGGGCTCGAACTCACGGACTGTGAGGTCACGACCTGAGCTGGACGGTTAACCTCCTGAGCCACCCAGGCTCCCCTCAAAATGAATGCTACGCTTTTTTAAATGATGTGTTAACATAATAATTTTGCTTGTGATACCGACAGTTGAGATTGTTGCGCTGCTGACTTTGGATGTGTTTGTGCACTTCCCTGAGCCCCTCTCTGAACTAGGGTAATAGTAGCCACATGACGGGATCGCTGTGATGAGATGAAGCAGTATGTGCAGAATGGCACTGGCATGGCCCTTAGTGCCTGTAACTCCTTCTCCTCCCTTTTCTTCTCGCAGCATTGCGTGGGACTGTGGCGTGTGGGGTGGTGCCTCCATGGAAGCCTCTCAGATATGAGGCGTCTGGGGCCTGGGGGAGTTGAGGGGGGGGAGAGGGAGAGAGAGAGAGGGAGGGAGGGAGAGGGAGAGAGAGAGAGGGAGGGAGGGAGAGGGAGAGAGAGAGGGAGGGAAGGAGAGAGATGGAGGGAGGGAGGGAGAGGGAGGGAGAGAGGGAGAGAGGGGGGAGGGAAGGAGAAAGATGGAGGGAGGGAGGGAGAGGGAGAGAGAGGGAGGGAGGGAGAGAGAGGGAGAGAGAGAGAGGGAGGGAGAGGGAGAGAGAGAGAGAGAGAGAGGGAGAGGGAGAGAGGGAGGGAAAGAGAGAGAGGGAGGGAGGGAGAGAGGGAGGGAGGAAGAGGGAGAGAGAGGGAGGGAGGGAGGGAGAGAGAGGGAGGGAGAGAGAGAGAGAGGGAGGGGAGAGAGAGAGAGAATGGGAGGAGAGGGAGAGACCGTACTGCTTTACTGAAAGTTCAGGGCCCTGTTCGAAATGAGTAATTCCGCTTTTTTAAAGCCTCATGTATCCTAATCAGGTAGTGTAAATTGGCTTTTGCATTTTGAAGTCAACCCGTGTTTTGTTACACACCTGTATAAATCTAAGAAGATACAAGTTTTTGTTTACAAGGTTCAGTCTTCTAAAACTGTCAACGGTGAGGGGGCCTGGGTGGCTCAGTCAGTTGAGCATCTGACTCTTGGTTTTGGCTTAGTTCATGATCTCGCGGTTCATGAGCTGGAGCCCCGCGTCCCGCTCTGCGCTGACAGTGCGGAGCCTGCTTGGGTTCTCTCTCTCCCTCCCTCTCTCTCTCAGCCCCTCCCCCACTCATGCTCGCTCTCTCGAGCTCTCTCAAAATAAATAAATAAATTTATTTTATTAAAAAAGTAAATAAAACTGTTAAGGGTGCTCTTCTGCCCGCCTTCCCTTCCCTTCCGTGTCATTTACAGGTGAGGGGAAGAGCCTCGAATTTTGAGAGAATTGAAATTTTCTCTCCTTTTTGGAGTTGGTATGCAGAGGTTCATGGACTTGCCAGGTGATAGTTCTTAACACCAGCTGTGTGTTAAAATCACATGGGTACTTAAAAAAAAAATACTCCATACGGGCTGGACCGCATAGTTCTGAGCTTCTGATCGCTTGGTGTGGACAGAATACCCAGCCGCCTGCCAGATTGTCTGCCCAGGTTTCTCTGGGCTCCCCACCCCCCAGCAGAGCTGGAGCTGAGCCAGGGGTGGGGGTGGGGGCACTGAATTTCCCTCATTGAGCCCCTGGGGCTCAAGGCTTCACTGCCTCCTGCTGCCTTGGGCCTCAAACTGGCTATCCTTAGCAGGAATTTATCTACCAAGGACGAGAGGAGGTTATGCAGAAACCATGATTTTTCTCAAGAGAATGTTTCTTTAGTGTCTGTGATGTTTATTCAGGAGAGTGACCAATTTAAAAGAAAGGAGTTACTAAGGCATTAAAATGTTCATTGTCGAAAATTTGAGAGCTATAGAAAAGCACAGACCAGAAAAAAAAATATGTATATTTCTTTTTTTTTAAGTTTTTTTTTTTAATGTTTATTTAATTTTGAGAGAGAGATTGATAGAGTGTGAGCAGGGAAGGGGCAGAGAGAGAGAGAGAGAGAGACAGAATCCGAACCAGGCTCCAGGCTCTGAGCTGTCAGCGCAGAGCCCGACACGGGGCTCGAACTCACGGACCACGAGATCATGACCTGAGCTGAAGTTGGACGCTCAACCGACTGAGCCACCCAGGTGCCCCCCCCCAAAAATATATATATATATAATTTTTTTTTTTTTTCAATAATGTGTAGAGAAGAAAAAATATCTGCAGTCCCACCTCCAACAGAGAGAGCCATTATGTTGGCCTCTATCTCCGGTCAGGTAAATGACGAAAGTAACAAAAACAGTCAAGTTGCTGTTGCCCTTAGAGAAATACGAAGCCTGAAGTTCAAGGTGTAAAGGCACTTGCTTCAGGTGTTGTGGCTCCTAAACCAACACAGGATCTACCTGATTGCAAGGTGAGGGATTCTAATCCCCACGAGACCAATATGTTTCTATTTGTGTATTGCTTAAAAAAAATTGGGTCACATTCTACTTTGGACAGCGGCATTATTTCTGACATACAGTTAGTGCAAGAGTATTCTGATTATTATTTTTATGTTTATTTATTTTTGAGAGAGAGGCAGAGAGAGAAAGAGAACCTCAAGCAGGTTCCGCATTGTCAGCGCAGAGCCCGATGCGGGGCTTGAACTAATGAATCGTGACATCATGACCTGAACTGAAATCAAGAGTCAGACACTTAGCAACCTGAGCCACCCAGGTGCCCCAAGAGTATTATTTTCAGGGGCACCCGACTGGCTCAGTCGGTAGAACATGGGGCCTTTGATGTCAGGGTCATGAGTTTGAGCCCCACATTGGGCATAGAGTTAACTTAAAAAACAGAGTATTATTTTTAGATGTTGTCTTTTTATTATGACATTACTGGGGAGTCTGTGTTTATGATATTAGAATATAACTGCCGGAATATTTCATTTGACTTTCTAGCTGTGGAAGTGTGTGGTGCAGGAGGAGTTCCAAGTTCCTAACTTAGGAATGAGGCAGTATTGGGCCTTTCTCGTCTCTGGAAAACAGCTGGCTGAGCTTTCTCCCATGACCACCTGCAAGCGACTGAGTGAGCCTTGCAAGCCGGGGTCCTCGGCTCTGACCCCACCAGGGTCATTTCAGGATTTGTATAAATCCAGCTCCTGTTAGCCAATAGGGAGTAGTGACCGAAACACGGCCTCCTTTGTAGTTACAAAGAAAAACTGCCCCAGATTTTATAGAAATGTTTTTCTTCTTTTTATTCTTTTCCACCTAAATGCTGAAAAAAATAAAATGAAATAAAAATCGACCCTTCATGACACAATCTACATGGACTTGAGTTATAAAAAGCAGTTCTCTTTGTTTATAAGGGAAAGTATAACTCTAAATCCTATGTTTCCATAGTTACATTGCATTGTAATAAGATAAAAGTCCAAGGAAAGGATAGGTCTGAAAGGCTCGCCAGGAGCTGACTGAGATAAATGTGGTTATAAAGCCACTGTGCCAGGTTTTTTTAGTCAAGAGCTGGGCAGGCAGGTTGAACTGGTTGCAAATTCCCATTGGATGGAAGAAAGGCATTTTTAATGCTTTGTGTTGAAGGTAAAAATGGATCAAGGAAACTCTGTTGCTTCTGTGTTGGGGGTTTATATTTCACCGGTACCTAGAAAACATAATTTGCTAAAGTCATTCCCTTCGGAAATGTGCACAGTATTTTTCCCCTCATACAGGAAATCAGGAAATGTTAAAACCTAAATTGCTAGTTTGATCATTCTGATTTCTGTTCCTTTTTTTTGCTTCCATTCATTTCATTATTTTCTAAGAATCCTGGAGACTTCAGGCTGAGTGTGTATTTTACTTGGCCGAAACTTTTTATTTCTTTTATTTTGCTTATTTAAACTACATTAATTTTTGGAAAAACGAACATCACTTATTTAATGTGCTTGTGTGGTTGGATTACTTACGGGGAACTAGAGCAGGGAACTGGTACACGGTAACAAAAAATCCAGCAATAAAGCTTTTTGTTTGAAGAGTTCGTTGTTGTATTTAATGGTGAATCCAGGCAGCCTGAAGCTGTCCAGATTGTTTTACTTTTTGTTTCTTAATTTAATATGAACTGGAAAAAGGGTAGAATGAAGATTTGGTATAAAAATTTCAAGTAGTGATTAACAGTCTCCATGTTGAGTCGTTACAGATTGGATATCAACCTCTTGTATATTATCTTTAACTCCTCAGTGGATCAGAGTGTATACCACTCTTTGAGTTGGTCACTGATGAGTGTTTGCACAGCTCTTAATAAAGCTTATAGATTAGCTTATGCTTCTCTCGAGGGATGGACCTAAAGCTTCAGTAGGATCTCTCCTGTTTGGGGCGCCTGGGTGGCTCGGTCGGTTAAGTGTCTGACTCTTGATTTAGGCTCAGGTCATGATCCCAGGGTTCGTGGGACTGAGCCCCCATCAGGCTCTGCACTGACAGCACTGTGCCTGCTTGGGATTCTCTGTCTCTCTTTCTGCCCCTTCCCCTCAAAAAGAATCTCACCTGTTTGACTGTATCATGATTCATCCTTCTGTGTTCTGTGTGATATCGGAGAATGTAAGCACCGCTGAAAGATGGTTTTGGAACTTGAGGCAGAATTTTAGTCAGGCCATTGGTGAGGTTTTACCATTTGTGAAGCTGTTGATTTCATTGATTGCCATTTCCTTACACATCTGCTTTGTAGGAGAATAGCTATCTAAATCACAAGAAACCTGAAGGTATTTTCTGTTCTAGTTCAAAAAAGCCCACCCGTTTCCTACTAACCTGGGGGGAGGACACCATTTACTACCCATGTCATCAAGTTAAAAGGGCATGTTAATAACATAAAATGTCTAAGGGTAAAACACCAGGTTGGAAAACCTGACTGAATTACTGTCTTAAGAAGAAAAGTATACAATTCCTCTTCCTCCTTTTTTTTTTTTTTTCCCTGTGATTAGTTCCAGGAAGTATCTGCTCTGAGTCAAAAGCAGAACTCTTCATCCTTTTCACATAAAATGTATTATAAACATGGTTTTATTTTCAGAGCAATGGCCCAGTGACTGTAGTTTCTTTCCTTCCTTCGGCTTTCTGTCATTCTTTTAAAGCCTGTAGTCCAGCCTCATCGTGTCTCCACCCTCATGTTGGGCTTGTGTTATCAAGGATTGCTACTGGAGGCTGTTTTCGGGAGCCCAGCTTTCTTGAGTTGTGTATGACATTAGTCTACAGCAGGAGCAACAACAAAAAAAACCATTTTATTGAAGAATCAAATAAAATAGCTTTCTGTGAGTGAAACTCTTAATTGTGTCGCATCACCTCATGGCAGGAAGAGCAGTCAAATTCTGGATGGAGAAAGCGTTTGTGAACGTACTTTCTATATGTTCTGTGGTACTTTCCCTAGCTACTTGTTAGGGGACGTGATGCTGTCATTAATTTTGGTCCCAGCCCGTGGATCCTGATATTATGAATTTGCTGTTATTATTAATTCAGGTGAAATGGTTGCCTTCCAAGGAAACAAAGTCTGCCATGAAAGCAAGACAAAGCAAAAAACCTTAAGAGAAGAAACAAAGCTGTTTCCATAACCCATACACAAAACGACTTCACTGCACAGTTTTTATTTTCAAGGAGGGTAGTCTCTGAGCAAAGCGGGTGAACTCTGTGGTTTGGCCTGGGTCTGGTGAGCACCTCGGTCCATCCACTGGGTCATCTGTCCCCAATCCTGCTCCTGGTGACCAACCTACACACTCCCCCTTCCTGTATCAGATAGAAAAATGTTGGATGCTCTGATTGTCTTCCTTCAGCTGACATTGTGCCTTAATTGGAGCTTTTATTTGAAGCGTTCCTCCTTTTTAAGACCTAACCATTACTCCTGACTTTTACTGATCACTTGTTATGTGACTGCTTCCTGTGCTGGGCAAACAAGGGTCTTGTAGGGTAGATGAACTATATCATTTCATGACATGACATGACCGTAAATCTCAGCCTGAGTAATTTGTTGGAGGCCACACAGCTCAGAAGGGGAGATGCTCCAACTTGAACCCAGGTCCTATTCTGACCCATGGCCTTGAGTCTTTCCTCGGAGCTACTTTGCCTTTTGATTTCTAGTTGTGGGTTGAAAAGTTACCCCTTGGAAGCTCCTGCTGTCATAAGCAGCGAGGTAGGTAGTTTCTGCTGGGATGGGGGACCAGCCTGCTCACTTAACTTACTCAAGCTGTTGTGGGCCTTTCAAGGGCCCCAGGTCATCTAGGTACGTATTTCATGTTTTCCAGCACATACATTACCTTTTAATGACTTCTCCAGACCGTAGTCACCTCCTACACTCTACCTTTTGAGCAGAGCATCCAATATTACTACTATTATTATCATCAATAGCTAAAACACATAGATAGAAATTGTTCTGGAGCGCCTGGGTGGCTCAGTTGGTTAATTGTCCAGCTTCGGCTCAGATCATGATCTCACGGTTTGTGAGATCGAACCCTGGGTCGGGCTCTGCACTGACAGTGTGGAGCCCGCTTGGGATTCTCTCTCTCTCTCTCTCTCTCTCCCTTCTGTCTCTGCCCCTCCCCACACATGTGCATTCTCTCTGTCTCTGAAAAATAAACAAACAACAAAAAAATAGTTTATGTGCTTCGCATAATCATCACAAAACCCCATTAATTCTATTTTCTAAATGAGGCAACTGAGCTCAGTGGAGTTAGGTAATTTGCCCAAGTCACCCAGCTGGTAAGGTGAGAGCCACAGCACTCAGCCAGACGCTCAGGCTCCTGTCTGCATGTAACTCTTTCCCCACCGTGCCTTTTATCCTGTGCCTGCTCTGTTGTGTCTAGCTCTACTTGTGAAGTTTCTAACACAGAAGAATGCAGTTGGAATGTACTCTTTCCTTTGTTGTTGAGAGGAGAAATCGCTCTTCAATACATCCTTTACAGATGCTGTAACATCTTAATATACCTGTACTTTCTGGGGTTTCCTTGGCTGTCATCGCGAGACAACTTTTAAAGCCATCTTCTCCAATCATGTCACTCATAGAAGAAACCGAGACCCAGATAAGTTCAACAGCATGGTGAAGGTCGCAGAGCTTTTCTGTTGTATAAAGGAACAATGGTATATTTCAGATATTGTTATTTTACCATGAATTGATTCCCCCCCCCGGTTAAGCTTTTTGGATAACCTTGAGCAAATAAAAAGCTTGACTTTTTCCTCTGCTTTACTCTGTTGTGGTTTCCCTGGGGCTGGCAATGGTTTTCAAAAGGTATGTATTCCAGAGCAGGAGAAATCATTTGCCGAAGTTAAGCAAACTCTCCATGGGATGTTGATGCTCCTCACTCCCCTTTTCTTTTTCTGTCCTCACAGACTTCCTCCTTGCGTCCACCCTCACTCCTTTATCTGAGTCACGCCCCCTGGTCCCTACGCAGGCTTCCCAGAGCTTGCGTTGTTTTTCTCAAAGTTGTGCAGAAGTGGTCTGCTGAGGAAGGGCCAGGGTGACGTGTGCCAGAGTATTTGGGTGACTGTCCCAGCATGTGCAGTTTGGTGGGTCAGGTAATGGTTTGCTGGCCCACCAGTTTGTTGGAGAGCAAAAGCAGGTGTCTAAGTAACCCCCCAAAAATAGATTCATGGACAGGAGAGAGAAGCTGCTACAGACGTTCCCTGCTTTTTCAAAGATCTAAAAACCTTATGTAACCACTCAGAGATTTCTAGAAATGGATTTTGTTAGGTCCCCACATTACTATCAGTGTTTTTTGTCTGGCTGGCTCTGGTGTTTAATTGCATTTGCTATACGAACCATTCTGTGATATTCTTCGCCGTGCCGAGGACATTCAGGCACACCGTATTTATGCAATATTTAGGTGATTTCCAAAATGGAGCATGGTGCCAAATATGAATTTAAAATTCTATACAATGTCTACACCATGGCCCCATTTCTGGAAAGAGGGAAGGTGTGTATGTGTGTGTATAGCATATGTTAGTGGTTCTCAAACTTTGGCACTCATGAGGATCATCTCAAGGGCTTTTTAAAATACGGATTGCTGGGGCGCCTGGGTGGCTCAGTCGGTTAAGCGTCTGACGTCAGCTCAGGTCACGATCTCGCGGTCCGTGGGTTCGAGCCCCGTGTTGGACTCTGGGCTGATGGCCCAGAGCCTGGAGCCTGCTTCCGATTCTGTGTCTCCCTCTCTCTCTGCCCCTCCCCCGCTCATGCTCTGTCTCTCTCTGTCTCAAAAATAAATAAACGTTAAAAAAATAAATAAAATAAAATAAAATAAAATACGGATTGCTGGTCCCACCCATAGCATTTCTTATTCAGTAGGTCTGGGTTGCGGTCTGAGAATTTGCTTTTCTAACAAGTTATGAGATACTGATGATATTGGTCTGGGGACCACATTTTGAGAATCATTCTGGGGAAGAGAAGCATAGTAAAAAGTCTTTGGGGTAATTCAATAATGTTAATAGAAGGTATCTCATACTTGGTTAATGGGATTACAGGGGCTCTTTATTTTCTCTTTTACCTTTTTTTTTTTTTTAACCAGTGAGTATTACTATTATCAGAAGAAACAGCATTTAAAGTTTTTTAAGTTTCTAGTACTTATATTCTCATGAACACGTGTAGTTTCTTTTTTTTCTTTTAAAAAATTTTTTTTTTTAAAAAATTTTTTTTT
This sequence comes from Panthera tigris, assembly GCF_018350195.1. Taxonomy (NCBI): domain Eukaryota; kingdom Metazoa; phylum Chordata; class Mammalia; order Carnivora; family Felidae; genus Panthera; species Panthera tigris. The sequence continues at coordinate 11,394,618 of NC_056664.1, forward strand.
TCAACGTTTTTTATTTATTTTTGGCACAGAGAGAGACAGAGCATGAACGGGGGAGGGGCACAGAGAGAGGGAGACACAGAATCGGAAACAGGCTCCAGGCTCTGAGCCATCAGCCCAGAGCCTGACGCGGGGCTCGAACTCACGAACCGCGAGATCGTGACCTGGCTGAAGTCGGACGCTTAGCCGACTGCGCCACCCAGGCGCCCCTTCTTTTAAAAAATTTTAAAAAATGTTTATATATGAGAGAGAGAGACAATGCATGAATGGGGGAGGGGCAGAGAGAGAGAGGAAGACACAGAATCTGAAGCAGGCTCCAGGCTCCAAGCTGTCAGTAAAGAGCCCGATGCAGAGCTCAAATCCATGAGCCACACCGTGAGATCATGACCTGAGCCAAAGTCGGATGCCCAACCACCTGAGCCACCCAGGTGCTCCGCTTTTTTTTTTTTTTTTTTTTTAAAGTAGACTTCATGCCCATCATGGGGCTTGAACTCATGACCTCAAAATCAAGAGCTGCATGCTCTCATGACTGAGCCAGCCAGGTGCCCCCCACTTATAGTTTCTATTATCCTCTATTGTCTATTCTTACACTACTGCCATTATAAAAACGAAAAACAAAACAAAACAAAAACACAAAAAAAAAACACAAAAAAATCCCAAACCCTTAAAAAAAAAAAAAAAACTGCTTCAGATCCCGTCTGCCTCTTTCTCTGCTCCTCCCTCCCGTTCATGCTCTCAAAAGTAGATAAAACATTAAAAAAAAAAATACAATATTTAAATAAATAAACAAATAAATAAATAAGTAAAAAGCTTTGCAAATTCAGTGCTTTGTGTTCCTTGTTTTCATTTTGTCTTTCCATGAGGTGAGCTTTTTGAAGGGTGTATTTGTCACGTGGAGTTATTTCCGTCGCGAACACATGGTAAGTGTTCAGTAGGTCCTTGACAGTGCAGTTAGTTACGATATCAGATTCTTTCATGGCATGTCACTTAAGACCCCAGGAGATCCGCTTTCATTAGTAGGAGTTGTATTTGATGTCCATTTGGAAGAGAAAGGTCTTCTCAGAATCTGAAGAAGAGTAAAGAATTTGTCTAAGGCAGCAAAATAAGTCAGGACCAGAATGAGAGTCTAGCTCACTTGATCTCAAAATCAATCAATCAACCACCGACCAAAAATGAAATGAAATGAAATGAAATGAAATAAAATACTTGGCACTGAACTAGCACTTTGTCATGTAGTAGGCTCTACATAGTTTGGCCCTTCTGGTTTTAGGAATAATAGGTGTATAACACCAAATGTGAAAAACAGAGCCTCCAGAATGCATGTTTTCCCATGAAAGAATAGAGCAGGAGTATCATGCATATAAGTGAGTTGCATCGATATTTTTTTTTAATTTTTTTTTTAACATTTATTTATTTTTGAGACAGAGAGAGACAGAGCATGAACGGGGGAGGGGCAGAGAGAGAGGGAGACACAGAATCGGAAGCAGGCTCCAGGCTCTGAGCCATCAGCCCAGAGCCCGACGCGGGGCTCAAACTCACGGACCGCGAGATCGTGACCTGAGCCGAAGTCGGACGCTCAACCGACTGAGCCACCCAGGCGCCCCTGCATCGATATTTTAAGAAGGACCTCTCTTCATTGAAAATAAATTCAGGGGGTGCCTGGGTGACTCAGTTGGTTCTGTGTCCAAGTCTTGATTTCAGGTCAGGTCATGGTCCCAGGGTTGTAGGATTGAGCCCCATGTCAGGCTCCACACAGCCTGCCTGGGATTCATTCTCTGTCTCAAATAAGTGAATGAATGAATGAATGAAATACAAATATATAATATATATTACTTAAATATGTATATATTGAAAAGTGAAAAATTCAGCAGTGCCTGACTGGCTCAGTTGGTAGAAACTGTGACTCTTGATCTCAAGTTCGAGCCACACGTTGGGTATACAGATTACTCAAAAATAAAAATCTTAACAAAATAATTCAGATGTTGGCTAGTTGAGAAAACACAGGACTTAGAATCTAGAGAACTAGTTTCTAGGTCTGATTCTATTAAATTTTAGGCAACTTACTTAGCCCCTTGGAGGAGGCTCTGGTGTATAAAAGGGAGCATCATCCCTGTGAAGGCCTCTCCAGATCTCCAGAAAGTAAGTTGAACTCCTGTTAAAATAAACCCTATCCAGACTCTAAGGCAGTGTTGTGATCTGAACAGTGGACTTGCTGCCATCCCTTTCTTTCGCCCTGCCCCGTGGTCCACTGTGGACATTTACATAACTCCCGGTCCTTCCGCTTTAGAGGAGGTTATGGCAGAGTCTGGCAGACCCACGTTCTTGTCTGCCTTCCCTCCCACACACCCAGTTTGGCAGTAATGCCTCTGTAGGAACTCTGAGGTCAGACAACTTTAGGAAAAGCAAGATCGTTTCTAGACAGTGTTTTTCCTGGTAGCACCACACGTTCCTTTCAAAGTATGGTGTTTCCAGGAAATTAAAGTAGTTACGGTCTCTATGGAAATCATTGAATCTGTTAGATAAAAAAAAATGATCTCTCACCAGAGGAATTTGTCACTTCATTGTTTACTGCCTCTGTTAGGAAGCTCAGGAATTAGGTCTTTGTGAGTTCTCCCTTTTAGGTTCTTAAGAACTTCATGGTTCCCAGGTGCCTGGATGGCTCAGTCGGTTAAGTGTCTGACTTCAGCACAGGTCATGATCTCACCGTCTGTGGGTTCGAGCCCTGCATTGGGCTCTGTGCTGACAGCTCAGAGCCCGGAGCCTGCTTCAGATTCTGTGTCTCCCCCTCTCTCTGCCTTTCCCTGCTTGCCCTCTGTCTCTCTCTCAAAAATAAATAAAACATTAAAAAAAAAAAAAAGGAATTTCATGGTTCCAGCTCAGCTAACACTTAATCCATCAATTTCCTAAGTACACGCTCCATAATGTTGTATATTGATGAAGGTTTCAAAATAAAGTGTGACTTTTTCTAGGAAAGGGATAAGGTTGCTTTGCTTTCTAGTTCCCGTAGCACCTGTCCAAGATTTGGCTTACCTGTTAGTTCCTTCTGTCCTTCAAGGAGCAAAAGAATCACACATTTCACAAATGGCATCATCATTTTAAGCATTGTAGGGAGACTGTAACCCCATGTTTAGTTCCTTTTCTTTGACTTAAGGTTTAGTGAGTCTCATGTAACGGTCCCTCTACTTGTCAGCTGTCCTTCCTCTGAGTGCCTGTGTCTGTCTGTCCGTGGCTGTGGGATTAGTGTTGTCGTGAACTTTGAGGCGCTCGGTGCAGTGCATCCTTTCCACTGGGAAGGAGCTCAGAAAGGTAACACCAGCTGACCAGAATACAGTTTTTACCCCAAAATGTACTTTATTCTAATATTTGCAAAGTAGTTAATGATTCAGAACATTAATTATGAGCATCTTGTACCTTTTCCTTGAAGGGCTGCTTTGGTTGTTGGAGAAATTCTTTTCTTTTGAGTTACTGTTTTTGTCATGAGCTCGTTCTGGAACGCTCACCCGATCAAATTGTTTTGTAATCTTGTGGTTGGCATTTATGTTATTTATAGTGTCTGTGATTTTACATTACATTCGTCCTCAACATTTCCATTGTAATCTGGTCTTTCTAAGTTCACCTTTAAAATATTAGCGTGACCCAAATTATTCTGAAGTTGGAAGTTTAGGATTTGATGTGACCTCTATTAATGTGTTTTTGCGGATGTCATTTTTAACATTATAAATTTTTGGATGGGTATCTTATGATAATGTAACATTGTGGAGGAGGAAAAATAATTTTCTCTCTCTCGTTTTGAGTTCTTTGCTGAGACCCCTATGAGAAAAGACAAATTAACAAGAGAAAAACCAAAAAGTTTGTTAACACGTGTACATGGGGAATACCTAGGGAGAATAATGAATAGTTCCTTGAGGAACTAAAGAAGGCCTAAGCTACCACCTTAAATGCTGTCTTCAGCTAAAAACAAAAGAAAGGGGTGCATGTGTGTGCACCCCTGTGTGCGTGTGTGTGTGCGTGCGTGTGTGTGTGTGGGGGGGCTAGATGGTTATGGAGGTTACTAGGTGTGTGGGGGCTGCTGGGCCATTATGGGAGGTTACCAGGTGGGGGGTGGGGGCGGACAGTTATGGGACGTTACCAGGTGTAGGTGGGGGGCTGGGCGGTTAGGGGAGGTTACCAGGAAAAGCACAGGTATAAACACGAGTAGGTTTGTTAGGCAGATTTAAGTCCCTGCCATTCCCATTGAGAGTTTCTTTGATTTAGAATCATCCCTCCCTTCCTGGTGCATAGAGAGGAGACTCCTACAAATGGATATTTCCTTTATAAATGTAAATGTCCCTTAAAAAGGGTAACATCTCTGTTTTTAAGCTTCTCCTGCACCTGCTGTTTCTCAGAGTAATCCTAATGCCAAAGAGGCATATTTTGGGTGGTATAAACTGCTACCCTTGAACACTCATGACCTTGCGCTGAGCAGGGAAATATAATTTCTTGCTGTGTGCTGTTCTAATATTAAGACGTCTTGGACAGCATGATACAGAGCAGCAAAGAGAGGGTATTTATAGTGAGGCCTTTCACTGTTTGACCGTCTACTTGTAGCATAATATATATAGCAGAATAAGAGGAACTCTGAATTTTCTTTTCTCTTGCTCCCTAGGGACCACTTTGGTTAGTAAGTAGAACTAATTTGTGGCTTCTGTCTCCCAAAGTGCCCTTCAGTGGGGTCCTCTGATGTAACCAGCAAACTGGTATCACCAGGTGCTATTTTAGCAAATCCCCAGGTTTTTAGCTGCCTGGTCCCGCCCTCACCCCCACCTCAGTCCTCATAAGAGTATTCTGATTTTCTCCTGTTATCTGCTCCGACTGGTGTGAAAAGGTTTCTTTGAACTTCATCTGAGACTGCTTTGGTATGCTTCAGACATTTGGGGGAATAAGAAACCCCAAGAATATGTTCACAGAAAAAACTATCGAGAAGCACACGCATACACGAGTGTTGTTCATTTCGGCCCATCGAACTGTACTATACAAAGCCTGATTGACATCAGATGAGCTGGCCAGCTTATTAGCTCACTGACCTTGGCTTAAACCAGCCTGGGAAGTATAAACCTGAACTTCTGCAGGCAGTTTACAGCTTTTATATACTGCATTAACTCTCAGTCTGCACTTTTGCACGTTAGCCTTGGTAGGCTGGTTCTCAGCTGCCTTCCTCCTGAGTCTGTCTTTCAGGAATCACCTGGCTTATGATTACAGGTAGTCAAAATGTTGTCACCGCTTGCCAGCGTCTGCCTCGGGGGTGTTTGGGGCTGGGGCCCTGAAGCTGCAGGGACTCCCACTGCTTGTTTATACCAAGACTTCTTGCCTGGGCCAGCCTCCCTGGTGCCCTCAGAGAACGGAGCAGTCTTGCTCCCTTTGTCTGTCTCCTTACCCAGTGATTATGGAAATAGGGAATTGTCTGTGCTCTGATCAGATTGTTTATTGTGGTGAAATACACATTATATACATTATATACATATACATAATATATATGTTAAATATACATATAACATTAAATTGACCATTTTAACCATTTTTAAGTATACAGTTCAGTGGCGTTACTACATTCACACTGTGCAATTATCGCTTTTCCATTCTCAGAACATTTGTATAATCCCAATCAGAAGCTCCACTCCATACCCATTAAATAGTAACTTCTCTTCACCCCCTCTCCTGGGCCCTGTATTCTATTCGAACTTTTACTTTCTGTCTCTGTGAATTTGATTACTCTCAGTACCTCATGCACATGGCACACAGCACATGTCCTTTTGTGTCTGGCTTATTTCATATGGCACGATGCCTTCAAGGTTCATCCGTATGATAGCACGTGCCAGAATTTCCTCTTTAAGGCTGAGTCATATTGTATTGTGTGGATATACCACATTTTGTTTATCCACTCACCTGTCCGTGGACATTTGGGTTATTACTTCCATGTTTTGGCTGTTGTCAATAATGCACAGGAACGTACAAATATCTGAGTCCCTGCTTTCAGTTCTTTCTGGTGTACCTAGAAGTGGGATTGCTGGGTTTGGATTACATTTTTTTTTAATGTTTTATTTATTTTTGAGGGGGGGAGGGGCAGAGAGAGAGGGAGACACAGAATCTGAAGCAGGCTCCAGGCTCTGAGCCGTCAGCACAGAGCCCCACACAGCGCTTGAACCCAGGAACCATGAGATCATGACCTGAGCTGAAGTCGGACGCTTAACCGACTGAGCCACCCAGGTGCCCCAGGATTCGGATGACACTTTAAGGCACCACTTTCAGATCCGACTATAAGGTGTTCTCTATCTGAATATATCCTGGTTTACTTAAGCATCCTCCCGATTATTACACACTTAAATTATAAGTAATTTTTGCCTCAAAGAAAGTTTGTCCTTTTTTTTTTTTTTTTTTTTTTGAAGTTTGTTTTGGGAGAGAGCGAGAGAGCACAAGCAGGGAAGGGGCAGAGAGAGAGGGAGAGAGAGAATATCAAGCAGGCTCTGCACTGTTAGTGCAGAGCCTAATGTGGGGTTTAAACCCACAGATTGAGAGATCATGACCTGAGCTGAAATCAAGAGTTGGATGCTTAACTGACTGAGCCACCCAAGTGCCCCAAAAAAAGTTTGTCTTGTTATTGGTCCTCTGCTTTCCCAGTGAGTGTGTAACTGGTGGTGATGCCTTCCAGCCAAGAAGCAGCTAGTGAAACTTTGTTTTGAATACCAGAAAAATCATGTAACTGTATTCTAAGAAATGCACCAGGAAATAGATAAACTTAGGAATTCATGGAACTTTATGAGAACTGAATTTCTTGGCAACCTGATGTTTTATCAAAAGATAAAGATTACATTTCTTCTCAGAATTAATAGGAACTTGGACATAATGACCACTTCAGTTACATGTTTGATTCTGACATCTTCATCATAAGACGAACACTTTACACAAGGACACCATAAATGTGGCTGCCTTTTCCGGTGCTCTGGGCACAGGAGGTTCTCATAAGAGTTGGTTCGGGGCAAGGTGGAAATAACTGACATCTTTAATCAATGTCACTATTTGTACTACTAAAAATAGATTTTCCTTCCGATTTGCCTCTCTCCTCTCTCCTAGCCAGGAATCCTCCTCATTAATAATTTCCAGAGCAAAATCACATCTGAATGTCTTTTATGCCTGTGTTAAACTCTTCAAAGAGATAACAGTGTTCGCCTTTGTCATTTTTCTGGTGGCCTGTTCTCAGTGATGGCAGTTAAACATATTTCTTAATTTTTTAAAAAGTTTATTTATTTATTTTTGAGAGAGTGAGAAAGAGAGAGAGACAGAGGAAGAGAGAGAGTGTGAGCAGGGGAGGGGCAGAGAGAATCCCAAGCAGTCAGGTGCTGTCAGCGTGGAGTCCCACATGGGGCTTGATCTCACAAACCAAGAGATCATGACTTGAGCTGAAATTGAGTCAAACACTTAACCAACTGAGCCTCCCAAGCACCCCCTAACATTCTCCTTAATTAAGCATTGAGGTGATGTGCTTTGTTTAAATGCACTCTACACATAGGCACACACTGGCAATCAGCTGCCCCTGCCCATAGGAATGTGTTGTTTATGCTGTCTCCTAAGTGCACAGGGAATATTCTCTCTCTTGTGAAACTCCCAACAGACCATGTCTTCAGAGTGATGGAGAAACCCTCACTTCATGCTGTCTAGTAGGTGGGTCTGCTCTGCACAAGACACACTAGAATCTCATCCAGGTCCATACCTTTAAGCGTCGTCTTTATTCTGGTCTCCTGTGTGTCTAGACTGCCCGCTTACCTTCTCCAATTAGGTGTCTGATTGGCATTCCAAGTTAGCATGTGTAAAAACAAACTCCTGATTTCCTCCACCAAGCTTGCTCTTCCTATATAGTCTTTCCATTTTGGTAAAAGGCAGCCCTGGTCTTCCTTTTGCTCAGGTATAAAATGTTGGTTTTCTCATTGATTGCTCTCTTCCCCCGACACCTCACGTCAGTTCCTCAGCATATCACCCAGCACTGACTCCAGAATGTGTGCTGAGTAGGACCGCTTGTTCACCTCTCCAGCCCTGAGCATGTACTTGACTCGATGTGCAGTGTCCTCTGCCTTGAATATCTTCTATCAGATATCTGATGGAGGGATTTGAAGCATTTGCTGATTTTTTTTTCTTTTGGAAAGCATGTTCAGAGGGAGGGTGGCTTTAATTTGATTCAAATATGGAGATCATGTGTGACGATAATAAATTTTCTTAACATTGTATGCATCGATCTCCTGTCTTCTCAGATATTGTACATCAGAAGGTATAGGGGGAATCAGGTAACTGGGTCTTGTAGAAACTTGTTGCTATCACTTCTGAACCAGCTAAGTGTTTGTTTCATACCCACCTACAACCAGCAATAAGAGAAAAAATGGTGCGTGGAATATAATAATAATTATGCTGTGTATACTTCCGTCTACACACGGGAGACTTTGCTTCTTAACTTTTTTTGTTTCTTTTTTGTCTTATCTTGACTTTTCAGGACCCCCCCCCCCCCCCCCCCCCCCCCCCGCTTGCCGCCTTCTCAGATCATCATGCTGTCCTTCCTATAACTTTGCTCTGGTTCTCTTGTGTTTGTAAGAGAGACCAGTTTTTTTCTTTGGGCAAAGAAAGATATTTACTCAACATAAACTCAAGCTTTATTTAAGAGAGAGACTGTCCTTGGCAGAAGTTTTGTTTATTGCTTATAGACTTTTCATTTTACCTGCCAAGCCCTACTACTTGAGTGACTAATAAATCTGCAGGGTTTATAAAAGAACTTTTTATTGATTAATCCCAGGAGAAACATAAACTTTTAAATCAGAAAAAAGGAGAACAAGGCACACTGATATATTGAGCTTTAAATTAACAGCATTGAGAGCATCATATGGGCCCCTAGTGTAACTTATTTCAGTCCAAGACTAGAAATTGTACAGAAAATCCCAAAAATGTCTGTTGTAAGCAGCTGCGATGAGTATTGTAATTAGTGGCAGGAAAGCATTCCAAATCAAGTATGGGTCTTGCTTGAACCTGTGTATGTCACTTTTGTAAGCATGTTAATAAATGGCATCTCAAATATGTAATTACAAATATAATCTCTGCTCATGATGGTATCTTTCATTTATTCAGTGATCCTGAGATTTTTTCCCAAAAGTTTTAAATAAAAATAGTTTTTAAATTCTAGAATCATATTTTATAAAGTAAAAGATTTTTGAATACTTCCAAGTAAGTGTTAGTTGTTGGGTCCAGGTGTGGAAGATAACTGCCGGACTAGATATGGCCAACCCAAAAGACCTTACCGTGTGAATACTGGTTGTTACCCTCCTGAGGCTCCTATGCTAGATGAATCTTAGAGAAAGAGTTTTGTTTTTTAGGTTTATTTATTTATTTTGAGAGAGAAAAGGAGTGTGTGCATGCTGGGGAGGGGCACAGAGGGACAAAGAGAGAGAATCCCCAGCAAGCTCCATGCTGTCAGCACAGAGCCTAATGAGGGGCTTGATCCCATGAACCATGAGATCATGACCTGAGCTGAAATCAAGAGTCTCATGCTTAACTGACTGAGCCACCCAAGAGCCCCTTGGGAGAAAGAGTTTTGAGAGTTGTGTCTGCCCTGACATCTGAGATCAGAATTGAAGACTGATATTCCCAGCTCAGACACTGGTAAAATGGTGATTGGAAAATTTGGAGGGCATTGGGACAGGGTTCAAGGCCTTTTATGTGATTCTTCAAGGGCAGCTTGTGAAGGGTTTGGTGTGCTGCCTTTTCTCTGTCCCTTGTCTTTTTGTCTGAGTAGCTCATTTGAAACTTGTGTTCCTTCACTCAGCATTGTGAGGAAGGGTACTGTTAGATTGTCTTTTTACAAACATGAGAAAAATCTAGACTACCAACCACCAAAAAAAAAATCCACCAGGGACTCATGTCTGGCAGCCTCCAGGTCTCTGGAACAGGGAAGATGTCACGGAATTTCCTGTTTTAATTGCAAAGACTATTGAAATCCAGGGGCATTCTTGACTTGACCATGGTTGAGGAATCTCTGCTAATTGAAGTCTTCTGACTCATCTGCTCTATTTTTTTTTTTTTAACTTATATCCAAGTTAGTTACCATGTAGTGTAATAATGATCAGGAGTAGATTCCAGTGGTTCATCCCCTGTATATAACACCCAGTGCTATCCCAACAAGTGTCCTCCTTAATGCCCCTTGCCCATCTTAACCCATCCTCTTACCCACAGCCCCACCGACAGCCCTCTGTTTGTTCTCTGTACTGAAGAGTCTCTTTATTTTGTCCCCTCCCTGTTTTATTATTGTTTTTGTATATTATTTGGTTTGTATTTTGTATATTTTTATGTTTGTATATTATTTTTGCCTCCCTTCCCTTATGTACCTCTGTTTTGTGTCTTAAATTCCACATATCATATGCTCTAGTTTTTAAATTTGTTTTTTTAAGGACTTGAGGAGAATCACTGGTTATTTTTTTAAATTGAACCCCTGCACACCCTCCATGCAGCTGAAGAAGCAGATTAACTATACTTAAGAGCAGACAGAAAAAGGACTGTTGCCTTAAAAATAATCTCACTTTCCTGACTTTTGTGTTTATTATTCCTTGTTTTTTTGTTGTTTTTTTTTTTTTTAACAGTTTTACATTTAGATGTATCCCCACAAACAGTATGTTGTTTAGTTTTGCCCTTATTGGGGAGCTTTGTAGAAATTGAATCATACTGCATACTATTATTCAGGACCTATTACTTTTTAAAAGAAAAAATTTTTTTTTACATTTGTTTATTTTTGAGAGATGGAGACAGAGCACGAGTGGGGAAGAGGGGCAGAGAGAGAAGGAGACATAGAATCCAAAGCAGGTTCCAGGCTCTGAGCTGTCAGCACAGAGCCCAGCGCAGGGCTCGAACCCACAAACTGTGAGATCATGTCCTGAGTGGAAGTCAGACGCTAACCAACTGAGCCACCCAGGCGCCCCAGGACTTCTTTCTTTACCACCATGTTTCTGAGATTCTGTAGTGTGTATAACTGTAGTTCGTGTTTTTGCAGTGCTATGAGGAATTGTATTGTGCGGATGGTCACGGTATCTTTCTCTGTTCTCCGGGGTGTTTCTTCACGGGTATTTGGAAAATGTTATGAACCCCGAATTCAGCAAATCAACCTGCCATTTAGAATTTCAAGGATTGACCGCTTTCTGGGCAAATTCCCTGAGTCAGGGTTGGGAATTTCCAATTCGTTTGCTGTCATTGGCTGGGAATACTGGACATCCTCATTTCTGGAGTCCTTCTAGAGAATGGGCTTGTTTTGACTTCTCTGGGGGTTGTTCACTCTTGACCTAGTTCTCCTAGGTCTGGAAGTGAAGACCAGGTCTTGTGGATGAGCTCTTCTCTGTGATTGCCACACTCCTTTTAGGGCTAATCTGTTTTGTTTTTGTTTTTGAACTCTGGGTAGATTGGGGCTAGTTAGGAACCCAGATGCTTTCACTAGAACCAGGCTAGTGTTTAGAACACAGGAAGACACTTAGAATTTGTCTCCTTCCTGCACTTGGCCGTCCCAAGGGCATTCTTCTCCCTTCCTCTCCCTCCCCACCTTGTTTCTCATCAGTTATTGGCAGATGTCCTATTCCATTGTGCCTCCTACAGAGGGAGTCACATGAGGGGCACTCCCATTGTTTCGTTTGAAAATACCCCTGTGGAAATGACCAAAGCTCTAATAAAAAGCTCAGCTGGGTGCATCTATTTTCAAGTTTAGAAAAGTTTTCTGGAAAGATCACTCTAAGGGGTTACTGGTGTCATTGTTGTAGTCCTATGACACTCAGAAATTAGGTCTCCGAGTATGTTTATCCTCTATGAAGTGTAGAGCACGACTGTGTTTTTCTATATTAGCTGGTTATTGTAACTTGAGACTGGTTCGGCTTTCCTGGAAGTGTGTTCCCTTAAGCTGATGTTCATGGTTGCCACATAGGGAAAAATGATTCTGCAGTAAAATAAAGTTAAATCCATTTCTTTGCTGGAGGACTTCTTAGAGCCTTTAATACACTGTCCTGCTTTGTGGATATTTAAATGGGGAGCTTAGTAGAGGCAGGAGTTCAAAAACATGTTTGATTATAGAATTCCCCCATTTCCCTTGGGGGGTCTTGCAGTAATAATCCTTTTCTGAAAACTCTTTGGGGGAAGGCATCTTTAATATATTCTCCATTGTTTACACTCATTCCATCTACCTAGAATCTCAGGATTGCTATGGGATTTTCTAATCGTGTAAGGTATGTCTGTTAATCTCGAGTGAGGATGTGAACCTTTTTTAAAAAAATTTTTAATGTTTACTTTTGAGAGAGAGAGAGCAGGGGAGAGGCAGACACAGAATCCGAAGCAGGCTCCAGGCTCTGAGCTGTCAGCACAGAGCCCAATGCTGGGCTCGAACACGTGAACCGAAAGATCATGACCTGAGCCGAAGTCAGAAGCTTAACCGACTGAGCCACCCAGGCACCTCAAGGATGTGAACCTTTCAGGATAAACTTATTATTTTTTTTTAAAGTTTGTTTATTTTGAGTGGGGTGGGACAAGCAGACAGTGGGGGACAGAGGATCTGAAGCAGTCTCTGCGTTGACAGCAGAGAACCTGGCATGCCTCTCGAACTCACAAACCTTGAGATCGTGACCCGAGCTGAAGTTGGACACTTAACCGACTGAGCCACCCAGGCATCCTAAGGGTGCTTTTCGATTTAGAATATCTAGGCCAAACAGTTTGGTGTGTGTGCGAATGAGAGTAGGGTGAAGTCGTTTTTGTAAATTGATGGGGAGAATAAGGTGTCAGGTTTTAGAAGATACTCATCAGCCTCGGGATGATATTCCACAAAAGGAGCATAACAGAGAGGGTGCAGACCAAGATTATTTTTTTGTGAATTCCTTCAGGCAGAGGAAGATTTTGTGTATAAAAATACTAATGAAAATGATTGTTCTTCCCAGTGATCGTAGAACAAATAAGTATTCTTCCTTCCTTCCTTCTTCCCCTCCCTTTCTGGTAAGTGCACAGAAGCAACGAGGAAGGTGTGAAGGGCACTGGTTCTTTTTTTTTTTTTTTTTTTTAAGACCTGTTTTAGGACAGGTGTGAGGCCTGCTGATGATAGATTTCATTCTGTGCCTTGCTGGGCGTATATTGTCTTCTGCTGGTCACTGGTCTGTGTTCTCTGGGCCTTGAACATATAATAGAGATTGAGACTGAATGACAAGTCTGTGTAATTACACCTTTGCTACCAAAATGCTGGAACAAAACACTGGAGAAACTCAATCCCAAACTATTTATTCTTTTAAGTTTATTTACTTTAAAAGAGAGAGGGGGGTGGGATCCCAAGCAGGCTCCACACTGCCAGCGCAGAGCCCGATGTGGGGTCGAACTCACGAATCATGAGATCATGACCTGAGCTCAAATCAAGAGTCAGACACTTAACTGACTGAGCCTCCCAGGCACCATCTGTCTTAAGCAGAGGCCAGAGGCTGCTGGCTGTGATCGTGAACATCCGTCATTTTCCATGTGATGAAAGGAGCTTGGGCTGCTCCCAGCTTCCTCTCTCTTGTCACGGTGTTGGGCTGTCGGGAGACCCTGTCTTGCCATCGCGTCCCTTCATAGCCCCGCATGCTGGCTGTCCTGTCCACTGTGTGCTGGAAAGCTAGTTAATGCAGGTGACATCAGCGTGAGTAAAAACAGCCACAGAATAAATGCACCAGGAGTGGAGACGTGGCCGACCCCTTGGGGCTGTTCGGCTTCTGGTTTTGGTGCTCATTGAATTTCTTCTGGATACAGGAGGGTCAAGGCCCTTGAGAAAGGGAGAGCTTCCTGTTCTCGGTACTGTGTAAAATGTAGTGAGCCCTTAGGAAATTGATAATCCACTGGTTTGTTTCCCAAACTGAATATGAATCCACCTCGGCTTGGACATGAGCATAACTTTTGAAATTCTCTAATAGCCATAACTCTGGACTGTCCACATAGTGAGAATTGTTGAAGATGGGCTTGTTGTGTTATGTTGTTATATGATGGGACGAGGTGTGACAATGTGTGATGTCGTATGATTCTGTTTCCTCTACCTTTCTGTGTGTTTGAAATTTTCCCAATAGAGCATTTGTGGAAACACAATACCGCGTGTCTGTCTAATTGGTATTTAAATGCCAAAGAGTGGAGTCATTTAGGGAAGCGTCATCACTGCCTCACATGTAACCTGGTGACGTGAGCAGGGACCCCACACATTCATTCACCTATTCTCTTAACAGATCTGTATTAATCGGTTTTGTGCCTGACAGTGTTCTTGGCCCTGGGAACTTAACGGGGAACAAGAGGCACAAAGCCACTGTTTCCACGGATCTTGTCACTAGTAGATGGAGGGGAGCAGGTCTGCAGGTCGGTAAGCAAGTCAATAAATGAGATGGTTTGAGATGCTGAAAGGGGCTGTGAAGGAAACAGAGTAATGTAGACAGAGTGACAGGGTGACAGGGTAAGCAGAGGTGGTACAGGGTTGAGGGGGGCAGCTCCCTGAGGGAGGAGCAAGCCATGGGGAGTGAGGCCAGGGAGAGGGGCTTCTCGCCGAAATGCCGATGCTTTCTTCTCTGAGCGATGGCCTCTCCCCCTGAAGAAGGTGGCTCCAGACTGTTCATCTGATACGTGTGCCCCCTGAGCCCCAGAGTCGGGAATTAGCTTTTCTACTCAGTACCTGCTATTTGAAGAGCTATTGAGTAACCCAATAAAAAGCCAGTAAACACATCCTTATTCAGAGGACGTTCAAACGAGTGGTTAGCCAGCATAAAACAATCCCTTTTCTGCACTAGTAAAATGAACGTACCCAGTTATTTATATAAAAATAGGCTCCACTTCAGGTATGGCCATCATAAATGGCCTCGTGGGCATCTACATTCTTGGTAGATTGTCCTGGGGTTATTTTTTATGTATGTGTTTGTTTCTTCAGTAAATGTTAGTCGTTTCCTGCATATCAAGCGCTGTGCAGACCAGACAGGAAAGAACCAGGAGAATGTGACCCAGCCTGGGGGCCTGGGGGCACTCTGAATGGGCAGGAGATGGGTGTCTCTGACCAGACCAGAAGCTCACCATGTGGCAGGCACGGGGGAGATGGTAGTAAGACCTGTGGACAGCCCCACTGTAGTGGACGAGATGGGCAATAGTCCATGACACTGACAGTGTGACAGGTGCCTGAGGAGAATGGATAGTGCAAGTAGCAGGAGACTTGGAGACAGGATGTCAGGGACAACCTCTCTGGGGAGGTTACTTTAAAAAAATTTTTTTTAATGTTTATTTTGAGAGGGAGAGAGACTCCCAGGCAGCCTCCATACTGTCCGTGCAGAGCCCAATGTGGGGCTCAAACCCAGGAACCGTGAGATCATGACCTGAGCCAAAATCAAGAGTCGGACACTCAACCCACTGAGCCACCCAGGTGTCACTGAGGAGGTGACGTTTGTGCCGTGTGTGAGAATGAACATTCCTTGCACAGAGAGCGGCTCATGTGATGGCTCTGAGGCAGGAGTTTTTTGAGTTCTTGCTGGGCAGGAAGAGGGAAGAGGAAGCTGCATGAGGTGAACAGAGGCCATGTCCTACAGATGACATAAAGGAATTTGGTATTTCTTCCAAGTACAATAGGGAGTCATCATAGGATGTTCAACCAGGAGAAGGGTAGGAAATTTATTTTCTTTCGTTCTTTTTTTGATTATCTATCTATCTATCTATCTATCTATCTATCTATCTATCATCTATCTATTTTTGAGAGAGATAGAGCATGAGCAGGGGAGGAGCAGAAAGCGAGAGAGAGAGTCCCAAGCAGGCTCCACACTGTCAGCACGGAGCCTGATGCAGGGCTCACAAACTGTGAGATGATCACCTGAGTCAAAGTCAGGAGTCAGACGCTTAACCAACTGAGCCACCCAGGCACCCTGGGAAATTTATTTCCTAAAGATCATCCTAGTTGCAAGGTTGGATGTGGGGTTAAAGGAATAAACCAAAAAAGATCTAGAGCTGGGTCTTAATCCTAAATCCACCACTTACTTAGTCTTGTGACACAGTTTACTCATCTGGAAACGGGACTCGCGTCGTGATGAGGATTGAGTGAATAAAACACAGCGTTGAGAACCATGTGCGATGGACAGATGCTCAGTAGCATTAGTTCCCCCCTCACTGTCCCTTCTCCCCATAAAATACACAAGTAAAGTGTTCTGGAACCAGTCTCTGGTGGCCTTGGGGACAGCGTCAGCAAGCCCACTGGCAGCCTCATGAAATGATGGGTACAGTGTCCAGCTGTAGAAAATTTTGTTTTTCTATTTGAGATTGGTGTGGCCCATTCAAAGCCTGGATTAGTAACTGAGATTATGAGTTTAGTCTGTAACAGATGAACACATTTCCTTCCTTTTCTTCCTGCCTTTTTAAAGGACAGAACTCAGTTGCTAATTCAGTACTATTGTTGCTCTTTTAGTCCTAATTCTCAGCATTATATTAGGAGAATCTGCTAACCTTCATGCCTCTTGTCCATATCTTGGAATCTCATTTAGACTAAAGACATTTCCTTCCCCTATCAATTGACTCGGACTTCCCTGTTGTTTTGAATCTCTAAGTATCTTCCACAAATGATCAGAGTCCTTTATACTTTTGAGGAGAGCATTTAATTCTCAATAATTCCACCATAATGGTGTTCATTAGGTCCATGATGCGAGTTTGCCTAATGGGTACAAGATCTGCTTGTTTTCAACTACGTAACTAGTACATGCAAAGAAAATGCTGTTAAGTAGTATGGGGATAATAAAAATGATTCAGATGTGGCAGGTGTCCTCAAGGACTTTGTAGCATGATTACGATCGTATTTTAGCAATCGGAAACCGAGAGTCAGTCTCAGGCTTGCCTGGAGCCACTTCTGCTCTGGGATGGTGGCATGCATTATGGGGAGCTTACACGTGCAGGGTAGTTAGGCGTGTGTTTGTTTTGCCTTAGCTAAAAAATTTGTTTTTAATATAAAAAAAATTTAAGAGCTATTTTAGGTTCATAGCAAAATTAAGAGGAAGGTAGAGATTTTCTATCTACCCCCTGCCTCCCCTCATGTAAGCCTCCCCTGTTATTAACATCCTGCACCGGAGTGATACATTTGTTATAATTGGTGAATCTACACTGACACATCGTAATCACCCAACGTCTGTAGTTAATACGAGGTAAGGTTCACTATTGGTGTTACGTTCTCTGGATTTGGACTAATGTGTAATGACGTATATCCATCGTTGTATCATACAGAATATTGTCGCTGCCCTGGAAATCCTGTTCATCCCCTATTCATCCCCTCTCCCCTGACCCCAGTAACCCGTGGCAACCACAGACCTTTTCACCGACTCCATAGCTTTGCCTTTTCCAGAATGTCACATAGTTGAAATATTTCAGTATGTAGCCTTTTCAGTTTGGCTTCCTTGCCGTAGTAATATGCATTTAACTTTCCTCCATGTGTTTTTGGGGCTTGATAGCTCATTTCTTTGTAGTGCTGAGATTGAATATAATTAGAAATCAGTCCATGGATCCTGCCTTAAATGCTTTTAGATATATCTGGGCTTTAAAATTAAACTGCTCTTAGTTTGCTGTTCACGATGAAAGTTTTTCAGCTCACGCTTCCTAATATAAAGAATAACATTGCCACGAATCCTCACCACTAGTGTGGCTTTTGTCACAAACATAGTTTTTTTTTTTTTTAATGTTTATTTATTTTTGAGACAGAGAGAGACAGAGCATGAACAGGGGAGGGTCAGAGAGAGGGAGACACAGAATCTGAAACAGGCTCCAGGCTCCGAGCTGTCAGCACAGAGCCTGACGCGGGTCTGGAACTCATGGACTGCAAGATCATGACCTGAGCCGAAGTTGGATGCTCAACTGACTGAGCCACCCAGGCGCCCCTGCAAACACAGTTTCTGCCAGAGGCTCATATGCAACATCCATGTCTGTGTTGTAGCTAGGGGTGAGGGATGCCATCCTGCCAGGAAGCATGCCTCCCCAAATCTCTTTTGTATCAGAGAAGGGAGTTACTGGAATTGTAATCTTCCTGTCTTCGTGCCTCAACTCAGTGTGACTTTGAAATGCAGTGATCCCGCACAGCTGTCTTACAGTGTTTGTGGGCTGCTGAGTCAGGTGTGCCTCCGTCCCACAGCCCTCAAGGTGGTGGGTCCTTCAGGCTCCCAGAGTTTCACCAGCATCTGTTGTCAGCAACGGCAGCTGTTGTTCTGGCAGCTGGAAAGAAGATTGTAGGTAAAATAAATGGCCGAAGGTGGGAGATTTGTGAATCACCTGTGTAAATAATCCTGCTCTCCTTAAGAGCTTCGTGTATACTCATTCATTTCGCCCTCACATTCAAGGTCACATCCGTGGAAAGTGGTGGAGACAAAGAAGGGGACCTCCTGCTTCCTCCCTCCTGGCTGTTCACCACCACACTGGACTGGACTCATAACAGGCTGTTGTCTGTCCCACTAGGATTATTCAGCTCATATCCTTGCTTTTGTGAAGCTGTTGCACATAGCATGAGGTGTGGTTCTGACTCCCTAATGTAGAAAATTTAAATGATCATCAACATGCTGTCGTAAGTGTGTGCTATTGAGGTACATACAGCCTCACATACGTGGAGACTTAATCTTGGAGAAAGGAGTAAACCAGATAAACGTATGTTTCTTCCACACGGCATATTGATTGGGGCCAAGTCTAGTAGTAGATAGACTGAGAATTAGCCTGAGCATGGCCTCACAGAGCTTAATTCTTGATTTTAAGTCAAGGATCCGTGCTCTGTGCTGCATTTTTCCCAAAGCCTCACCGCATGATACTTTTGAGGACACAGCAAGAAAATTGCAAAAGAGCCATGTTTCCTCTACTCAGTTTTGTTTTGGTTAAGCGAGTATGAGTTCCTGCAGGTTCCTCCCGCTGGGAATTGCAGCTATGACAATGAGGGACAGGAGCTCCCTGAAGTGGCCTGGAGAATGCTCCACAGAGACCGCCAGGCCCGTGGCTTTCCCGGAGGCCATGGCCCACACCTGTGGTTGGCCACATTTTGTTAGTCAGGAGGTACAACTCAGGTGTGACTTCCCTTGACAATATTAGAAGAAAAAAAAAAGGCAAGGAAGCTGTTATTGATGATCATGAGTCCATGAATTATGTCATGTAACTTGTACAACTTTCATTGGTTTATGCGCCCATTTTAATTTTAGGGATGTACATACGGGTATCGTTAGGTTGGATTAATAGGTACTGTGGATATCCTTGTGATTTAACCTCAAGTTTTGCATTTTAATCTTTTAAACAAATTGTTTATTTTTGAGAGAGAGAGAAAGTGAGAACAAGGGAGAGTGAGTGGAAGAGAGAGGGAGAGAGAGAGAGGGAGAGAGAGAGAGAATCCCAAGCAGGCTCCGCACTGTCAGTGCAGAGCCCAATGCAGGGCTCAGTCTCACGAACTGTGAGATCATGACCTGAGTTGAAATCAAGAGTCAGATGCTTAACTGATTGAGCCACCCAGGTGCCCCTGTGATCTTTTTTTTTTTTTATTAGCCAGCTGATTATGTAGAAATGAAACTTTCCTTTGAAACTCTACTTGGCTTCTGGGTGACATTAAAAAAAAAAAAAAAAAAAAAACCTCCCAAAGGATCATTTCTTTTTCCTTTTCAATCCCAATCCATCAGGGACACATACTTTTGTAAATGTCAGGGAGGGACGGCATCGTGGCATGTTATCTCTAAAGGAGGGTAAGAGTGGCCGGTACTTTGGAAGAGATGTTTCACTTCTTCAGAATTGGTAGCAAACAGTTCACGGACTGCCCTCAGCCTCACACTGTACTATGAGGAGCACGGGGCTGGGAGATATTTCCAGATTTGTGCAGGTAGTAGCCATTTGTGTTTAGCTACTCTGTTCTCAGTACTTCTGGCCACCACATGTGCATGGGTTTTCTCACACCACCCAGTTCTCCAGTTCTCTGTGGGCCCCAGCTGGGTGTCCTACAATTCAGTTCAATTCTGACACCTGTCCACCTAGAGTCATTGTCAGACCCCACAGGTTAGGGACCCAGTCCCACAGGACTTACCTCCTCCTCCATCCCTGCTTCTGACTGACTGAGGTTCCCACCCTCCTCAGCTTTGGTAATTTGCTACAGCAGCTCATAGAACTCGGGAAGACTATTCCCTAGGTTATCGGTTTATTGTTATTATTCTGATACAACTCAAACAGCCAGATGGGAGAGATGTGCAAGGCAGGGTACGTGGGAAGGGCACACAGCCTTCCTTGTCTGGTCTGGGTGCGCCACCCTCCCAGCACCTCCTGGTCAGCAACCTGGACGCTCTCCAAACCCCACCTGTTAAGATTTTTATGAAGGTTTGTTATGATTGATAAAACAGGATTGATCAAATCACTGGCCATTGGTGACTGGCTCAACCCCTAGCCCTCTCCCCTCCTCTGAAGTTGGGGTTTTTAGATTTTAGACTCACCCTGAATAACTTTAATTTTGTTTATTTAAAAAGTATTTTTAGCCGACAACATTTGTATTGGAAGCATATTTACAGTTACTAGTGTTCTAGCAGAGAAGAAACCTGGTATTGGGAGAGGTTGGGAACCCACTGGTTGATTGGTTGAATCCTTTAACTAGACTCCATTGGATACAAATTATGTGTAAGCCATTTGATGCACACTAGGGGCTTCAGTCAGTTCTAATGATAACCGGTGCCCGTTGTTTGCCTTCCTGCTTAGTGAGTGGAAATGGTATTGGCCTATATTGTTAAAACTCGTGTTTGCTGGGTGGCAAGCATATGGTACACAACTGTGCAGAAAGAAAATAATGATGTAAGAAATTAGAATTTTGGGGGCACCTGGGTGGCTCAGTTGGCCAAATGTCTGACTCTTGATTTCAGCTCAGGTCATGATCTCACAGTTCATGGGTTTGAGCCCTGCATTGGCCTCTGTGCTGACAGTGCAGAGCCTGGTTGGGATTCTCTGTTTCCCTTTCTCTCTCTGCCCCTCCTCTGTGCATTCTTTCTCTCTCTCTTAAAAATAAACATTAAAAAAATGATAAAATAGGGGCGCCTGGGTGGCTCAGTGGATTAAGCGTCCAACTTCGGCTCGGGTCATGATCTCACGGTTCGTGAGTCTGAGCCCTGCGTCAGGCTCTGTGCTGACAGCTCAGAGCCTGGAGCCTGCTTCGGATTCTGTGTCTCCTTGTCTCTCTGCCCCTCCCCAGCTTGCACTCTGTCTCTCTCTCTCTCTCTCGAAAACAAATAAACATTAAAAAAAATTTTTTGGGGGGCACCTGGGTGGCTCAGTCGGCTGAGCATCCGACTTCAGCTCAGGTCATGATCTCACAGCTCGTGAGTTTGAGCCCCGCGTCGGGCTCTGTGCTGACAGCTCAGAGCCTGGAGCCTGCTTTGGATTCTGTGTCTCCCTCTCTCTCTGTCCCTCCCCCACTTGTGCCACACCTCTGTCTCTCAAAATAAATAAACATTAAAAAAATTAAAAAAAAAATTTTTTATGATAAAATAAAGAGATTGGAATTGTGTTGTTTGTGTCCTCCACTCTTACAACCCTGAGACATTCTTTGGAATCCTCAGAATTTTAGAATAATGCAATTAATTTATCAAGTGCACATTAATTAGGAATCCTCCAGTGGTAATTGTAAGCTTTTGCTATTACTTTATTTCAGAAGTATTTTGCTTCTGTTATAAAGCTGATGTATCTTTATTGCAGAAAATGTTTTAACAGTGACTAACAGAATGGCAGTTGTTGTTGTTTTTAATCACCTTGTCTCTTCTTATTTCAGTGGACTTCAGTGGTGAACTGTAAATATTCATCTGGCCTATAGGGTGCATCTTACATTGGTAATGCGATTCTGCTCTTTGGTTCGCGCCTGAAAATTCAAGGTGCCATCGTAGGAAAGGGAACCAAATCTGTTTGCTGCCTGGGTTCTGTTTCTCCTGCGGAGGGAGCCCTGCTTGTTTTACTGCCAGCTTTTCCAGTCCTTAAGTAGTGCTTCTAGGTCCTTTCGTGAGTGTTGTGGTGAATAACCTCAACATAATAGACGGAGAAAATAAATGGCACGTTGTAAAATATGAGCTCATTTTTTAATGAAGAGTCTCTTAAAACCTCGCCTCATTATTCCTGTGGCTACTTTGCCAGCCGTCAGGGGTTTTCTTCACCCTGTCGTTCAGGGCACCAGTGCTTGGACAGACGTCAGGTGTGATCAGCTCGATGAGGTGTGCCCCAGTGTTTGTACTTACGCACCTGCTCTTGACTCTTTTCTGGAAAAATTAATACAGCTTAGTGCTTGTGAAGGTGTCCAACTCTATACATGTTTATCTAATTATCTCTAAGGGGAGTTTTTTCTATTCTTTCTCTTCCTTTATTATACATTAGGAAGGAGGGTACAATCCTTAGAGGATACAATCCTGTTTTATTAGAAGTGCCCTCCTAGGCAGAAATCCGTGCAGCATGGAGAGTGTGCATCCCTGGAGGGTTCTCGATCACTGTTTACTGGAGTCAACAGAAGGGCGGGGCTCCTTGCAGAGTCCAGAGTCTCCCCTCCCCCTAATCTGGCGGCTCTGATTATACCATCCGGTGGTCCTCACTGCCGTCGACCCTCACAGTCATTCTCGTCTCCACAGCAAGCACGTCTAAGACTCAGAACCTTTTGTATTCGGTTTAATGTTTGAGCATTCTTTTTTCTCTGAAATGCACTTCTGAACATTGAAAACATTTTGAACATCTTGAACCTTCTAAAAAGAACATAATGACCATCCATGTATCTGTTAGTTGTGCTGTAACAGTTACCAATGTTCTGTTCTCCCTGTTTGAAGAGCGTATTTTTTAAAAATATATTTTTTTATTACTTTTAATTTAAAAAAATTTTAAACATTTATTTATTTTTGAGAGAGACGGAGTGTGAGTGGGGGAGGGTCAGAGAGAGAGGGACAGAGAGAATCCGAAGCAGGCTCCAGGCTCCGAGCTGTCAGCACAGAGCCCGATGCGGGGCTCACGAACCGTGAGATCATGACCTGAGCTGAAGTCGGACGCTTAACTGACTGAGCCACCCAAGTGCCCCAAGAGCATATTTTTAAGTTCACAAATATTCTCTACCACACACACACACACACACGCACACACACACACGCACACACACACAAAGTGCTGTCATTCTTCAGCTCTCAGGAACTTTTCCCCAGAGGAAACTGAGTTTTGAGCTATGTGGACATTTTGCATGTATCATCCAGGAGAGCTGTTTGTTGTACCAGCAGCACTGACATCTAACATTTATTGAGCCGTGACCATGCGCCCATTGTGTGTAATGTTAGCCTTGCCATCACCTGTCATCCTTCATTGGTCCTGAAGGAGTGCTTCCCCATTTTACAGACACAGAAACTGAGGCTCAGAGGGCTTGAATAAACTTGCCCAAGGTCAACGTAGCCAAATGCTGGCAGAGCTAGAGTTGTCTGGCTCGAAATCGTGACCCTTTACCATGACCCTATTTTACTTCTTATAGAAATTGCAAAGGGGGTGCCTGGGTGGCTCAGTTGGTTGAATGCCGGACTATGTCTCAGGTCATGATCTCGCAGTTCATGAGTTTGAGCCCCACATCGGGCTCTGTGCTGACAGTGTGGAGCCTGCTTGAGATGCTCTCTCTCCCTGTCTCTCTGCCCCTCCCCTGCTTTCTCTCTCTCTCTCTCTCTCTCTTTCTCTTTCAAAATAAATAAATAAACTTAAAAAATTAAAGTCTGCTCTCATTGGTAACACTTCCATTGAATGAACTGATTTCCTTGCACATTCAGAAAATTTTGCTGTAGCTTCCTGTGAGCTTGATAATCAATCTGCTAACTCTTTTTTAAAGTTTTCAAACCAGACTTTGTCATGGAATTTAATGTTTCTGACATTTACATTCTCCTTGTGAAGAAGGTTTCAAAGGCTCTTCAAAATGCATATGTAGCCCCCTTATCATTCATAGAGTGCTTGTTGTGTTTTAAATACATGGATATATTAACTTGGTACACAAGCTTATAAACCTCTTTTCAAACTGGGGTCAATAAATCTTGGTTGCAGCGGAACCTTTATACCCACCTATTTGACAAAACCCCAATCCCGTGTCATCCTGTGTCCCAGCGTCTCTGCTTCTATGGCCCAAACTGCTCAGGTTGGCAACTGTCCTACGATCTCTGGTCTTCAAGTGGGCCGTGTGCTCTGAATCTTTGTGCACAGACAGTTCCCCCTATGGGGATGCCATTTCTTTGTCTTGTCAGGTGGGTGACTCTGTTTAGCCTTCTAAATTAGCCTCCGGGTTTTTCTCTTCTGAGAACCTTCCTCTCTTTTTCAGCCGATCTCACCCTCTTTGAATCTGTTGCTGTGCACATCACATTGTATTGTAATCCGTGTCTGTAAGTTTCATTTACTGTTCGAAAGACAACATATCTAGTTTATTTTTTAATTTTTTAAAATTTATTTTTGAGAGAGACAGAGACCGAGTGCAAGCGGGGGAGGGGCAGAGAGAGGGAGACACAGAATCCAAAGCAGGCTCCAGGCTCTGAGCTGTCAGCACAGAGCCCGATGCGGGGCTCGAACCCATGAACCGTGAGATCATGACCTGAGCTAAAGTTGGACGCCTAACCGCCTGAGTCACTCAGGCACCCCTAATTTATTTTTGTACTTCAACAAAGTAGCACACAGTGGGTGTTCAATAGTTGGTGACCGAATATAGCTTTGTTCCCATCTGTGCTGTGACAGTCACAGTCTGCTAGTGTCAGTTATCCGTGTATGTATCTGTCCCTCTCACAAGGTGTTCACCTTCTTGAGGCCAGAGGCCGTGTCTCATTCCCCGAAACACCCCTCAGAGAGCACCTGTACTTTGCAGCGTAGGAATTGGTGCTCAATAAACAAGGTTAACAAAGTACTTGGACGATTTAGGTGACTTTGTGTTTTGTTCCCCATGTGACAGTGGAAGTGATCAGGGACTTCATAAAATACACATCCTTGGACTAATCTCCAGGAGTCAGATGTCATTTAGCTGTATATCTTCAGATAGAGGTTGTGGCAGTTTCTGACATTCAGTCAATAAAACACACATGGAAGAGAATTTCCTGTTTCAGAAGCAAGAGGCGGATCCGTCTTGTCTGCCAAAGCGCTGACTAGTGCTAGGGCCCCTGCACACTAGGGCCTTTGGCCATCTCACTTCTGAGGCGCTAACTATAGTTGATAGGGAAAAGTGATGGACAGAAGACTCCTTCTCCCGTAAATCTTCCAACATGAGGTATGAGGAAAGAACAACAGCTATCTAGGGTTATTGTAATAGACTCTTACATTGCTTTCTTCGTTTCACCTGTTTGTTGAACTTTCCAGGTCTGGGCTACCTGTTAAATTAAGTACCCTCTCCTTATTTCAAGAGCTGGCCCAGTATAGGTCTACCTTATTCTTACAGTCCTGTTTCTCTCTCTCTCTCTCTCTCTCTGTGTGTGTGTGTGTGTGTGTGTCCTCTAGTCTTATCAAACTGCCTTTCTGAACTTAATTGACTTCTGCAACTTTTGAGGGTTTGACCCTTGTTAACATGGGATTTGAACTTCTCTATATGAAATGCTGGTGCAGAGAAATAGCTATTTTTAAATAAGTCATTGAAAAGAGTCTACGTTTTCTAATAATCTCTGAAGTCCTCACTACTATTAAATGCGAGCAGTCTTTGCCCCCACATTTTGGGACTGTGGTGGTAATCGAAGAAAATCTTCACATCTGGATTATGTCTAACTCGCTAATGTAAAAAATTAGTTCTGAGTTCTTACAGTGCCTTCCATTCTGCATGAATATGTAGGATCAAGGGCCGAGGTCATGAAAATAGCATGTGGCATGACCTCTGCTTTCAGGGAGATTCAAATATAGACAAAATTACTGAAGGGCTTTATGTATGCTGGTAAGTGCTGAGCTGTTTTTTTTGACCATAGAGATCCTTGGGGCATAATATCAGAGGTGGGAAAGGCCAAGGTGGTCTCCTCACACAACGTTTGAGGATTTGACACAGTTGAATTGAGCTTTGAGCTGTGTCTTGGAGAGTGGGGAAATCTAATCAGGCAGATTGGGGAGACAGAAGTGGGATAAAGACATGGAAATGACAGGACTTGTCAGATACCTGGTGTGGGTGACCTTGAAGAGATTCACTGCCCTGCTTATCCTGAGAGAAAAGCAGCTCTGGTGTTCTGTAAAATAGAGCTACTATCCATATAGAACTGTACCTCCTTCGTTTCTTTTTTTTCTCTTTCTTTCTTTTTTGGAAAGTGGGGAGAAGTTTATTTATTTATTTATTTATTTATTTTTTCTTCAATATGTGAAATTTATTGTCAAATTGGTTTCCATACAACACCCAGTGCTCATCCCAAAAGGTGCCCTCCTCAGTACCCATCAAGTCCATTTATTTTAACATGTAATAAATGTTAGGGAAAAATTTGATATGATTCACTAATTGAAAATAGTACATTTGATTTAGAAAACCCTTTCTTCTTCATGGACCATACAAAATTATGAAATGGCTCAAATAATTCCCACCAGGGTTTCATTACTGTGAAACAGTTCCTGCGTAGGAAGGGATTGGAAACATTCTAGTCCAACCCCCTCATTCTATTTTATTTCACTCTTTAAGTTTTGCATATGATCCTCAGGTAACCTGGCACACAGAGGCAGTCAACATAATGGCCAGCATTTATTGGGGGTATATTAAGTGCCAGCCCGGCATGCACCTCCTTATTTTCTCTCCAAATCCTGGGATCTAGAAACACAACCTTACTGGCTTCCAAAATGTCAAATTGTGTTCAGTTTATTTCTTTGGAATACACACACAAAAAGTCTCATGATAACTTACAGAGGATCACGACTAAAAACAAGGACCTTTTATTATTTTTTTAATTATTATTTTTTTAACGTTTATTTTTGAGACAGAGAGAGACAGAGCATGAACGGGGGAGGGTCAGAGAGAGGGAGACACAGAATCTGAAACAGGCTCCAGGCTCCGAGCTGTCAGCACAGAGCCCAACGCGGGGCTCAAACTCACGGACCGCGAGATCATGACCTGAGCCGAAGTCGGCCACTTAACCGACTGAGCCACCCAGGCGCCCCAAAACAAGGACTTTTTAAAAATGAATGACAAGTTGGGCAGTGAGAGTGGTCAGGAACACACATACTTTTACCTAAGTGTCAATGGAATGCTACATTTTCTGATGAGTCAGCAACCAAGCCTGTGTCTGTAGGTCAATGAGGTCTGTTTGAAGAGGTGCTCTTGTAGTTGATTGAATGTTTGCTTGGCTGAGGATGTTGCCTCTTTCTGAGCCATGCTGGTATCCGCGATAAGCTGGATGTTACCGAGAGTTAGATGAAACTGTTGATAAGACCTTATGGATACAATCAACAAAGACCAATTTAAAAAAGATAATATTGATTATGTTTCTGATAGATGGCTTATGTTATTCATCCTTTCTCATACATTTGTGCGAAAACTTGTATCTTTACGTTGTAATATCCTATTGGTTTTTTCCAAAGGATAACATACTATATTTGGTTGCAGTACAAGTATTACTCATAATGGAAAAATTTTTCTTCACGACTACCAGAGAATGTCATGTGGCCTCTGGGGATTGGGGTAGTAAATGTTGGCTCTGAATTAGGATCACTTAGTTGCTCATCTCTTAATTCACATCTCAAGAAAGGTTTACTGATTAACGAAGTACACTTTTGGTACACTAAGTGACTTACTTTTCCTTCTTTGGTAAGGATCTTTATTCTAAATTAAACGATGAGTAAATTTGGGTAGCAGCAGGTCCGTGTAGTGACCTCCCTTTTTCCCATGCTCCCCAGTCTCCATTTATTCTTAAGTGATCCCAAAGAACAGAGAAAGGTGGCAGAATCATGTTGTCATTCCTATATGATGTGCTGTCTTTCTAAGGGAAAGGGATATATATATTTTTAAATACTTATAATGCTGAAACAGGATTGGTTTCCGAATAAGAATAAGGCAAACCATATTGGCACGTCCATGAAGATAGGATAGCTTTATTGTTAGACAGCTCAGGGGGTGAATATACTACTGACTATGAAACAGCACTGGTACTTTGCTGCTGGTGATGATTGTCATACAGTTGTAGCATGAAAGAAGCACACAAAAACTCTGGAGAGATCCCTGGGATTCCTGTTAGCACATTCGACCTCCATTAGATTGCTTGGCTCATCACAGCCTTCACATAGAATGTTTATTTTATTAACTTGGTCCATGCTGTTTCATATGATTGCCTTTTATAACCCAAGTGACTCGTCTGTCCTTTGTTAAGTAAAGCAGTGATTTAAATGGCTTTTAGGGATGCCTGGGTGTCTCAGTTGGTTGAGCATCTGACTTCAGCTCAGGTCATGATCTCACAGTCCGTGAGTTCGAGCCCTGCATCAGGCTCTGTGAAACAGAGCCTGGAGCCTGCTTTGGATTCTGTGTCTGCCTCTCTCTCTGCCCCTCCCCTGCTCATGCTCTGTCTCTCTCTGTCTCAAAAATAAATAAAAACATTAGAAAAAAATTTTAGTGGCTTTTAAAAAGTAAGGCAAGCAAAATTAGAGAAGGTTTAGTCAAAAGTACTGTGCATACTGTTTTCATTATTGTTCTACCTGCTCAGAACAGATGCCTTCCAGAACAGTGTTCCACTTAAGGAAATTTTCTTGGCAGAAACCTTTAAGTTTATGCACAAAGCAAAGATCCATGGCTTTCTTAGATTAAAAGCACTCGTGCATTTTTAGTATAACATCCATAAATGTTTATCCTGCTTGAAAGGGTAGATAGAATGTTCACACTTACTTGATGGCAGCCAGAAATACCAGTTTTTCTAGATAGGGTCCCCTCTAAAACCTGACGATAAAAAATCACATTCCCATCGTGCCTGTCTGAAGTAATGACGTGAAGGATCCTTTCAGCTCGGTCATACAATTTCAAGAAGATGATAAAGCTTCATCTTTATGGAATGTCATGGTTTTCTTTCCCTCTATTTAAAACTTCGGATTGTCTACCTGATTTTGGAATGCATGGACGTTCTTTCCTTGCCGCTGAGCTCCAGGTTTTATTTGGGGCCCTCAGAGCTCTGTGAGGAGTGCTGTGCCCAATGCTGGAGAAAGGTCACCGTGCTATTTTTGCCTGTACCTTTTGATTTCCATGCCCTGTGCCCTGGAAAATCCATTTTCTTATCCTTCAGGTCTTATTCCTTGTGAAGAAGGAATAAAGCCACGGGGAAAACTCCCCCATTTCTACTTAACGATAATTTTACAGTTTATGTATTGATGATACTGGAGGCTGATTAAAAACACCCACATCAGGAAGGCTAAGAACTAACTGTCAGAGGCTCACATTTTATAAAAATCATAGTTCAGCTTTTTAATTTCATATACATGGAAAATGTTTACAAGGCAAGTCAGCCCACTGGTTTGTTACTTTGAAAACGGTTTGCTTTTCGGAATTTTCTCCAGGTGGCAATTCCAGTCATTTGGGGGGATATTAACATGTAAAAATGTGCTTGTGTGGCTGGTTATGGGAGGAGGCTAGCTCTTCAGTTTCTCTTCAGTGATGAAATACATGAAAATTGTTGAGAACTGTGGCTTTCAAATGGGGAAAAAAATCCCATGTAAGTTAGAATATTTATCAAAGGAAATATACATATATTGTAACACCAATTTAAGAAAATTTAAATGTGGAAATTAATTTAAAAGTGTTTGACCAGGTACAATATGATTGTACATGCTTTCTTTATCTGGATGCTTTTCTGTTGGCATTTTTTAGAATCATTAAGAATACCTCTGAGTGACTGAATCCATTCTCTGTAAACCAGGAAAGAAACCCATTGTGCCTGTAATATATTTTTGAGCAAATATAATAGTTTATCACTTCAGGCAGCAAAGTGAATTTGGCTTCTCATCTTTGTAGAGTATCCTTCAGATCATGTTGCCAAGATGCTGAGTTTCCGTTATGTTTTTTCTTTTTCATTGCTTCCCTCTGATGTGGCTGCTGTGTTGACAACCCTTTCTACTTCTGCTGCTGAAATTTTTTGTTTCCATCATTAAGGAAACCTCCCAAGGTAAGCACTGAGATGGAATTTGACACTCATATTAAGTGTGCGCGTATCCAGGACTTCATCCATCACAGTAACCCATGTGGAATACCTCTCCCATTGAGAAGAAAAATCAGCGTTCTCATTAAAACTTAAACCATGAAAAAACAATTAATGTCGGTAATGATATAAAATTGGAATGCCATCTGCATTTACAAAGCACTTTCATACATTATTTTTTTCTTGGAATTAATGCTCTGGTCCTCAGAGCAAACCTGTCAGCTTACTGTTTCTATTTTATCAATGATGAAATGAGGCTCAGAGAGATGAAACTGTGTCTTAATTCACACATTGAGTAAGTGGAGAAGCTGGGACCATAGAGAATCACCACCTAGAGAATGGAAGGACAAAACTGGTAACAGCCTAGAATGATTGCTGCCAGGGACAGATGATCTTTTCTATGCCCTACCAAGAGTAGTTGATAGCGTCAGGAAAATTCTCCAGACTTTCAGGCAGCGTTAAGCCATCCACAAACTCTGGCTTCTCATTGGAGTTTCTTGGGCCTCACAAAGTCCACTGGCTGGAATCGTTCTCCTTGCTCCGGCCAGCCTTCAGTGGTCTGTTTACCAGTGAGCAACCTACGGGTTAGAGAGTAGGTGGGGAAAAAGAATATGAGAAGGAGGGGATCTGAATGATCAACTCCTGAATAATTGAAGACTGATTTTGTTACTGGTGAGTATTCTATTGGGTATCAAGGGACACTTAGTGCCAAAAGGAAGGAGAAATTCAACCAGTCCCTCACCAGTAAGGCTGGTTATATAGCTTTGGTTCCTGAGAAGGAGTCAAGACAGGCTACACACCCAACACACAATGTCTGGTCAGAATCTAAGACATGCTGGGGAGGGTAAGGAATTCAGAATAGATTTGGCTTACTTGCATCTAGGGCTATGAAGGAAAGTCTAACTTAGCTTTTAGAGTAATGGAAACTCAGCAAAATGCTAAATGTTACCCTTTATGTTTATTGAAGGAGATATAGGAATTGTCCTTGGCACTTAGGAGTATCAACTCCAGCAAAGGTACATATCCAACAAATAATATGAGATCTTTTAAGAAAGAGGAAATATATGATGTTATAGGAATGTAAGCAGTGGCATCTGGCCAAATCTGGGGAATTAGAAGGTTCTCCCTGAGCAATTATTGATGTAGACATGGTCCCTAAAAGTTGCAGTCAAAAAAGTGTCTCTACTACTCAGAAAGATGTGAGTGACCTTAAGCAGCTCTTCCTTCCCTCGCTCTTGGTCCTAGAGGTTTCAGAACAGACTGCCATCCTTGTGATATATTTAATTCTTTCCCCACAGAAAAAGGCAATGAAATCCTGAGCAATTCTACACATTCGCAGTGAAATTAAAAAGAGGCACAAAAACACATTTTAAAAAAATCACTAATTTCTTTATACCTAAGAATTTTCTAGGTTTCTTTCTATTCAGTATATAGAGCTTACTGTGTTTTCCTAGGTGTTCTGTTGATAGTTCCTACGAAGTATCATGAAATTTTCAAAATAAAATCAATATTAAATCACCACATTGAAATCTATAGGTGCATACCGTAAGACACACCTGAGAATTATAAAGATCACCTTAAAATCAAATAAGTGACACAATAGTCATATTTTTTAAAAGGACATTAAAATAAATAAGGTCTTTTCTTGCAGAAACTGAAATATTGAAAGCAAATTGGAAAGGGAATGGTGTTTTTAATGATGATTATATAAACATGAAATTTTATGGATTTAAAACAGTGAGATTCAGACATGCTAAATTAGCAAAATCTTAACAGACTGGTTGGTTCAATTTAGCAAATAATTGTTCTGGGCAGGGGATACAATACTGCATGAATGAGACCTGATCCTAGCATTCTAATGGGGGTGGGGTAACATGCACAATTTAATATAAAGTCAATTGTGTTAAAGGCCACAAGAGGCAAAATATTTGTGGAAGTCATAGGATGAAGGGTCCCATTCTGACTTCAGCAGATCTGAGGATAGCTAGGACTGGACCTAATATTAAAAACCTGTGCTTGAACGCACTGGAGAAATACCAAGTTAGTGAAGAATTACCAAACCAAGATCGAAGAGAAGGTGGAAACGTAGAGGTGTGAACCTGGTGTTTGGGTGTATTCCATTCAGACAGAGCAGTTTAAAGGCAAAGTAGTGTTTCTGACAGCCTCATGGGGTCTGGGGAGCTGAGGAGGACAAAAATGTTAGAGCTCAGAGTTTGCCAGAGGTGGAGTCCTTGGTAAACTCTTTATACTTTGGCTTGGCAGAATGGATTGAGACCCAGCCTTGGCTGGAGTATAAAGATGAAATAGAAATAAACAGTCTTCACATGGATTCCTGTGTGGTTATGAGTTCTTTGTGTGATCCAGGAAATCTCAAGCACTAAAAATGGATCAAAGCAATCCTAGAATGGAGGTTCTTATAGGCACCCAGAAGAAGCAGATGTAATCCCAAATCTCTGAAGATTCCACAGACCATTTTAAAAATACAGTGTCTGCACACAATCAAAGACAAAGAGGTGCATTACAAGATAAGGTAACATGAATAGGAAATAGCAGAAACAATAAAATATAGAAATAGACCCACAGATGCTTCAGATGTTCAAATTGTTAAGCATGAACTTTAAAATAACTATGCTTGGGGCGCCTGGGTGGCTCAGTCGGTTGGGCGTCCGACTTCAGCTCAGGTCATGATCTCGTGGTCCGTGAGTTTGAGCCCCGCGTCAGACTCTGGACTGATGGCTCAGAGCCTGGAGCCTGCTTCCGATTCTGTGTCTCCCTCTCTCTCTGCCCCTCCCCCATTCATGCTCTGTGTCTCTCTGTCTCAAAAATAAATAATAAACGTTAAAAAAATTAAAAAAAATAATAAAATAACTATGCTTATTATATTTAAAGAGATAAAAGATAAGATTTTAAAATGTTGGAGAGGGTTAGAAACCATAAAAAGTGACAAAACAGATTTGGAAAATAATCCAACAGAAATGTTCACCCTGACAAACCCAAAACCAAAATTAAGAATTTAGGGTTTAGCTGCAGACAAGATCCAGCTGAAGAGAGAGTTAAATCACTAGAAGATAGGTTAGTAGAAAATACCAAAATGAAATACGAAAGAGGTGCTGGGACAACTGGACATCAGCATGCACAGAAATGAATTTATATATAGACTTTATACCCTTCGTAAGAATTAATTCAAAATGGATCATAGACCTAAATATAAAATGCAAAATTATAAAGCTTCTAGAAGATAACATACGAGAAATCTAAGAGATCTTGGGGTTGCTGATGACCATTTAGGTTCAGCACCTAAAGTGTGACCTGTAAAAATAAAATTGATTAGTGGGACTTCGTTAAAAGTACACACTGCTGTAACAGCACTCTAAAGAGAATGAAAAGGGGCACCTGGGTGGCTCAGTTGGTTGGGCGGCTGACTTTGGCTCAGGTCATGATCTCACGGTCAGTGAGTTCAAGCCCCGCGTTGGGCTCTGTGCTGACAGCTCAGAGCCTGGAGCCTGTTTCAGATTCTGTGTCTCCCTCTCTCTGACCCTCCCCTGTTCATACTCTGTCTCTCTCTGTCTCAAAAATAAATAAACGTTAAAAAAAAATGTAAAGAGAATGAAAATAAAGCCATATACTGGGAGGAAATATTTGCAAAACACATCTGCTAAAGGACTCTTACCCCCACCTAAAAAATATATATGTGTGTGTGTGTATAAAGCTCTTAAATTTCAACAGTAATAAAATGAACTACCCAATTAAAAGAAGGGCAAAAGACCTGAACAGACATCTCACCAAAAAAGATACACAGATGGCAAACACGGACATGAAAAATGCTTCACATCATATGTCATTAGGGAATTGAACATTAAGACAACAATGAGATGCCACTGCATACCTATAAGAATGACTAAAATCCAGAGATCTGACAATCCCAAAGCTGATAAGGAGGAGAGCCCTAGGAATTGTCATCCATTGCTGGTGAGAATGAAAAGTGGTATAGCCACTTTGGAAGACCGTGTGGAAGTTTATCACAGTGCTAAACATATTCTTATCATGTAGCTGTGTAATCCTGCTTCTAGGGATTTACTAAAATGAGCTGAAAACTTCTATCCATACAAAAACTACACATGAATGTTTACAGCAACTTCATTTATACTTGCCAACAACTGGAAGCAACCAGGATGTTCTTCAGTAAGTAAATGGATAAACAAACTGTGGTATGTCCATACAATGCAATACTGTATGAATTACCAAGCCACGGGAAAACATGGAGGAACCGTAAATGCATAGTGCTAAGTGAAAGAAGCCAATCTGAAAAGGCTACATACTGTATGATTCCAACTACATGACATTCTGGAAAAGGCAAAACTACAGACATTAAAAATGTGTGGTGTACCTGAGACAGTACCCATAGCTCATGGCAGCTCCAGAGTGACTGTTGAATGAATGAGGAAAAGGAAGGAAGGAAGGAAGGAAGGAAGGAAGGAAGGAAGGAAGGAAGGAAGGAAGGAAGATCTATTGGAGCAGAACGACACCCACTAGTTTAGCAGAAAAAAGGTGCAAGTGATGGACAGAGCCACTTTGCCAGAGACACTTTGCCAACTGTCTGCCCTGATTCCATTCTTTCTGACTTGACCTCAAAGTGTGCATTAGATCTTGCAAAGCTCACCAGCAGCATGGATTCTCTTGTCATTAATTTGTGTTCTAAGGATTTTTTTTTTTTTTCTGTGTGTTGTCTGTTTGGGCAGTTGTTGAAATTTCATCTAATGATGTGATGATGGTGAATAATGATAATCACCCACCTGCAACAATGCACTGCTTCTATTATGTGTAAGAATTTTGTGCATTTTACTAAGAAATGTTTGGAGGTAGAAGTGCTGATTAGGAGAAGGCAGAGGCTATCATTTTGAATATTTGGTTGAGTTAGCACTATTCCTCCCCAACGTTACACAGGATACTTCTCGTATTCTTTATACTCTTAGAATGCTATTTCCATTGTTACTATTAATAGTAGGTATCTTTAACTCAGTTCTTGTAATATGCCAGATTCACTTAAAATCCAAATTAAAATTCACTGAAAACTTGGTTGCCTTCAAAGAGGAAAAAAAAAAAATCCATGATTGTCAAGGGGAGCAGGAGGAGAGAAGGGAGAAGGCACAGGATTTTAGGGCAGTGAAATAATTTTTTATAATACTATAATGGTGGGTATATGACATTTATGCATTTATCAAAACTCATAGAACTGTATAGCTCAAAAGAGAGAATCCAAATGTAAACTATGGAGGTTACTTATTAATACTGTATCAATATTGGTTCATCAACTATAATAAGTGTAACACACTAACCCAGTTATTAATAGGTGAAACCATTGGGGGTTTACCCAAGCAGAGAGAGTATATGGGAACTCTGCACCATCTGCTCAGTTTTCTGTACACCTTAAAATTGCCTTAAAAAATAGTGTAGGGAGCCATGAGTGGCTCGGTAGGTTGGGTGTCAGATTTCAGCTCAAGTCATGATCTCACAGTTCATGGGTTCAAGCCCTGCATCAAGCCCTGCACTGACAGCACAGAGCTTGCTTGGGATTCTCTCTCTCTCTCTCTCTCTCTCTCTCTCTCTCTCTCTCTCCCTCTCCCTCTCCCTCTCCCTCTCCCTCTCCCTCTCCCTCTCCCTCTCTCTTTCTCTCTCTCTCTCTCTCCCTCTCCCCCCCCACCTCTCCCCCACTTGCACTCTGTCTTTAGAAATAAGTAAACTTAAAAAAATTATTTTAAATAGCCCATTATTATGAAAAAATAAATGTAATCACCACATCAACAGAATAAAAAAGAAAAACCATACGATCATCTCAGTAGATGCAGAAAAAGAGCATTTGACAAAATTCAACATTTATTTACAAACTTGAAGCAAGCTAGAGGGACACAGAATCCTCCTTAATGTGGTAAACAGCATCCATTGAAAATATACAGCTGTCATCATACTTAGTGGTGAAAGATTCAGCATTTTCCACCTAAGATAGGCAATAAGGCAAGGATATTGCTTTAGCCACTTCCATTTAGCATTGACTGGAGGTCCTCGCCAGTGTAATAAGGCAAGAAAAAGAAATAAAAGATACTTAGATTGGAAAGGAGGAAGCAAAAGCATCTTTATTTCTTTTTCTTTATTTTTTTAAAATTTTATTTTTTATTTTTAAAAATTTACATCCAAATTAGCATATGGTGCAACAATGATTTCAGGAGTAGATTCCTTACTGCCCCTTACTCATTTAGCCCATCCCCCCCCCACCTCCTCCAGTAACCCTCAGTTTGTTCTCCTTATTTATGAGTCTCTTCTGTTTTGTCCCCCTCCCTGTATGTGTGTGTGTGTGTGTGTGTGTGTGTGTGTATATATAGTGTGTTTTAATATTATTTTTGTTTCCCTTCCCTTATGTTCATCTGTTTTGTCTCTTAAAGTCCTCATATGTATGAAGTCATATGATTTTTGTCTTTCTCTGACTAATTTCACTTAGCATAATACCCTCCAGTCCAGTTCCATCCACGTAGTTGCAAATGGCAAGATTTCATTCTTTTTGACTGCCGAGTAATACTCCATTTTGTATATATACTACATTTTCTTTATCTGTTCATCCATTGATGGACATTTGGGCTCTTTCCATACTTTGGCTATTGTTGATAGTGTTGCTGTAAACATGGGAGTTCATGTGTCCCTTCGAAACAGCACAGCTGTATCCCATGGATAAATGCCTAATAGGGCAATTGCTGGGTCATAGGGTAGTTCTATTTTTAGTTTTTTGAGGAACCTCCATACTGTTTTCCAGAGTGGCTGCACCAGCTTGCATTCCCAAAAAGCATCTTTATTTGTAGCCATTATGGTCACCTACTTGGAAAACATTAAGAAACCTCCAAACAACCTCCTAGGACTTACAAATGGCAAGGTGGCAGGGAAAAGGTCAAAACACAAATTGTATTTTTCTATTCTAGCAATGAGCAATTAGAAAAAATTTAACAAATCCAGTAATTTATAAGTGTTAAAAACATTACATACTTAGGTATATACTTAATGAAAAATGCACAAGACCTTTTTTTTAAAACCCCACATATATATAGTCATTTGATTGTAGATGGATGTGTCAAGAGATAGGGCAAAGAGTATCAGCTGTGTTCACATAATGATAAGGCACAGAGTCGGACCAACAGTACATGAAGGGGAGGAGTCTTGGGTGACATCCTGGAAGGCCTTGATGCCAGGGTTGGCCCTTGTGCCTTCCGTGTCTCTCTGCTGCCTATTTTGAACAAAGCAGGGGCATAGTTGGGGCTCTGTTTTGGTAGATTAATGTCAAAGCAGAGCATAGAATAAATTGGGTTTGGTGAGTTGGGGAGGGGCTGGAGGTGGTATTTTGATATTCAATAAAATGTGCAAGAAAAGAGGTGATAAGGGTCTGCACTGAAGCAGTGCCAGGACACTGGAGAAGAGGAAGGGAAAAATTATCAAGATGTTGTAGAAATAGAGCATCCAGATAGGGGCACTTGTACCCCAATGTTTATAGCAGCACTCTCAACAATAGCCAAATTATGGAAAGGGCCTAAATGTCCATCAACTGATGAATGGATAAAGAAATTGTGGTTTATATACAGAAAGGAGTACTACGTGGCAATGAGAAAGAATGAAATATGGCCCTTTGTAGCAACGTGGATGGAACTGGAGAGTGTTATGCTAAGTGAAATAAGCCATACAGAGAAAGATACCATATGTTTTCACTCTTATGTGGATCCTGAGAAACTTAACAGAAACCCATGGAGGAGGGGAAGGAAAAAAAAAAAAAAAAGAGGTTAGAGTGGGAGAGAGCCAAAGCATAAGAGACTCCTAAAAACCGAGAACAAACTGAGGGTTGATGGGGGGTGGGAGGGAGGGGTGGGTGGGTGATGGGTATTGAGGAGGGCACCTTTTGGGATGAGCACTGGGTGTTGTATGGAAACCAATTTGACAATAAATTTCATATATTGAAAAAAAATTAAAAAATAAAAATAATTTGCATGTCAAAAACAATAAATAAAATATTAATTGCCTCACACACACACAAAAAAAAGAAATAGAGCACCCAGGACTTGGATGCTGAAAGCATATAGAAGACAATATAACAGAGGCAGAGAGGACTATGGAATTTGAAACCAAACGACTGAAAATCCAGCAGGGACACAAGAAGAAAGGGCTGCTTTGGTGCCAGGACAAGTTGACAGGTTCGGTTTTAGAGTGGGTTAAATTGGGAATGATGGCAAAGCATCTGCTATTAATGCCTCGCAAGGTGTCTGAGGTTTGCAGTCTCTGCCCTAGAAAGGTCAGGTAGATTCTTGTGTAGAGGAGATAGGAGGTGGAAGGAAGGAGTGTCTATGAAGTTGTCAAGGAAGAGAGGATTAAGAGAAACAGAAGACAGAGAATCGAGGCTAGCACCTTGGAACTCATTCTGCTCTGGTGAATGGAGAGAGGAGGAAGAACCAGTAAGTATTAAGAAGGGAGACCAGACGCTCACGTGTGGCCCTGCTGGTGGGGGTGGCATTTAGGATACTTAGACACTTGCTCTTTCCAAATTAGATCTCTTTTGTTTTTAGAAGTTATTTTTTCTAGGGACGCCTGGGTGGTTCATTTGGTTAAGCATCCAACTATTGGTTTCAGCTCAGGTCACGATCTCATGGTTTATGAGTTTGATCCCCACATCAGGCTCTGCACTGACAGCTCGGAGCTTGCTTGAGATTCTCCCTCTCTCTCTCTCTGCCCCTCCTGGGCTCCCTCCCCCCACCCCTTTCAAAATAAATAAGTAAACTTAAAACAAAGTTATCTTTTCTACTGTTAAGGCAAGGAAAAGATGAAGATATTTCTCTGGTTGACTTTTAAAAAGTTAGATCAAATTTTTTTTTATATATAGCGTGTGCATATAGCATGTTAGGATGGTAAGGGAAATTATTTATATTTGTATAAATTGTCTTGTACTGTGCATTTGGATTTTTCTCTTTGGCTAGTGTTACATTTTGTAAGGGTGTACTCCTGGACAGAGACACATTTATTTCAGTGTAGGCCAAAGCACATACCTCTTAATCTCGCCAGTAGCTCTCATGCGATGTTTATAGGAGTGTGTCCTGTTTCCCTTAAAAAGAAAAGTAAGCTTTTAGGCAAACATGGAGATACTTGCTGTATGCCTCCTCATTAGTTAAAACAAAAACCAAAATGGTTCTGTCTCATAATTTTCAGGGTTGAGATAGGAGTGTTTTTCCTTATCAGTGGGACTAGTTTTATTTTGTTTTGTTTTTAATTTTTTTTTTTAGCATTTATTTATTATTGAGAGAGAGAGAGAGGCACACAGAGCATGAGCAGGAGAGGGGTAGAGAGAGGAGGAGACACAGAATCCGAAACAGGCTCCAGGCCCTGAGCTGTCAGCACGGAGCCCGACGCGGGGCTCGAACCCACACACCATGAGATCATGACCTGCGCCAACGTCGGTCGCCCAACCGACTGAGCCACCCAGGCGCCCCTCAGTAGGACTCATTTTGAGTCTAAGGTTTTTGTTTCAGGGGTGTTAATCGCCTGTTTGTTCAGCCACCTTCTCGTAAACTTTGGATTTTGGCAGGAGGTGGTGCAGAGGGAGAGAAGACACACGTGTGTAGAGAATCACTATCTAATTATGCCCTTACACACGCTCTGTCGTGGGAGAACAGAAAAATGTCCTCAGTCACAGTAGCTTTGCCTTCAGAAAGGAACTGGTTCTGGTTCCCCCTGTTGGCCCTCAGAAGTTCTGGCACGTTCTGGGAACTTCCCTTCCTGCGCTTCGTCATATCTGGCACAAGTGTCTTTCCTTTGGAGCTACATTGAAGCGCACAGAAAAACAAGTGAATTCTTCTTCTTCTTCCTGTTTTCTCCTCTCTGTCAGTGTTTATGGAACAACTTCCATGTGCCACAATGTGCACTGTAGGGCTGGGGGAGGTTTCTGAACTCAGACCATTCAAAGCCTCCTCTTCAAAGAGGAGATGAAGCCTAAGGAATGGATTTGGCCAGAACCATCCAGGGACAGAGCTTGGGCTTTCTGGTCTCCTGTACTTTCTGTTAGAACACATGGTTAGTGTAAAGCAGGTTTTCTATTTGTTGGGTTTTACGGAGCAAAGACAGCAGGAAGCAGTAGGAAGGAAGTGTTGGGCGAGGATGTAAATCTGTAAGATCACTTCCTTTAGATTCATCTCCTTTTCTTTTTTTAAATTTTTTTTTTTAAACCTTTATTTTTGAGACAGAGAGAGACAGAGCATGAACGGGGCAGGGTCAGAGAGAGGGAGGCACAGAATCTGAAACAGGCTCCAGGCTCTGAGTTGTCAACACAGAGCCCCATGCGGGGCTCGAACTCACGGACGTGAGATCGTGACCTGAGCTGAAGTCGGATGCTCAACCGACTGAGCCACCCAGGCGCCCCATAGACTCATCTCCTTTCCACTCAGTTTGCTTTTTTTTCTCTCTCTGAACTCTAGATCATTATGTTTAACATCTCATAAATTAGTGTATGATTTATTTGGATATTTGGTGATGTTAAACTCACCTTAAATTGTTTTTTTTTTTAATTTCATCTTCAAGTGTGTTCAGGACCAGGTGTGCTTAGGAACTTCAAGCTGTTTGATCCCTCTTATATTTCCATAAGTTTGTTGGCAAAGTCATGAGCGGACGAAAATGACATTTAATGGCAGGCTCTATCCATTACAGAGTCATACCAAAACCCTGACTTTGCAAAATTTGCTCGTGAAAAAGGGAGGGGGCAGTCTTCCCATAGAGACAGTTTGCCGTCTCAAGTGTGGTTTAACTGTTTTCCGTCTGTGACCTGCCATCAATTTCTGTTGCCTCGACCACTTCACCTTGTGCATTTCTTGAAAACTAAATGTTGGCCTCTGAGGAGAGGAATTCTAAACCAACGCTGTGCAGTCTAGCAACTGTGTAGCCACACGTGACTTTCCAGCGTGTGCTGTGTGGCTGCACAGGACTGAGATGTGTTGCAAACACAAAATGCACATCAGACATGAAAGATTTAGCATGAGAAAAAAAATACATAAGGTAAATATTTGGGATATATCAGGTTAAATAAAAATATTAACATTTGTTTTTATCTATTTTATTTTATTTTTAGCATTTATTTATTTTTGAGAGAGTGTGCGTGGGAGAGGGGCAGAGAAAGAGAGGGAGACACAGAATCGGAAGCAGGCTCCAGGCTCCGAGCTGTCAGCACAGAGCCTGACGCGGGGCTTGAACGCATGAACTGTGAGACCATGACCTGAGCCGAAGTTGGACACTTAACCGACTGAGCCACCCGGGCACCCCTCTCTTTATTTTTTAATGTGTGCATGAAGACATTTTCAACTACATAGGTAGCTCACATTATCTCTGTCGGACGGCAGTGTTTGCGGCCAAACACATGGCTGAGGCTGGACATCTTTTCAGCATCCATCCACCCTGAAGCAGCACCACAGCCAACCCTAACATTTCCGTCTTTATGTCCGGGTCCACGAGTGTTTCAGCTGCACGAGCTCCGTGGCAGCATAGTCCCCCTGCTCTGTGTTTTTCCCAGGAATCATCTTTTCCTTACCCATTCAGAAGTCATTTATTAGACAAATATTAACGGAGAACATTTGTGAAAAGTCTTGCATGAGGAGGTTGTGGGGTTCAAGAGGCAATTAAACTTGTGGCCCCTGCCCTCTAGAAATCATAACACGGAAAGGAAGTTTAAACCTATCAGCCCTGTAGGTAACAAAAGAGAGATGATGATGAACATCATTGGCTCTTTCAGTGTTTTTTTGTCTTCCGAGGAAGAAAGGCTCGAGGAGGGTATTCACGTATGGGTGTGGTTTTCAAAAGGCGTGGGATCCAAGAGGTATTTGAGGAACAGAAACAAAGTAATGGCTGTTAAGGGAAAATTGTTTCTCTAGTCACAGCACTGATCCAATGTGTGGGATTTCCACAATAAGTGATTCTCTAGTTCTGTTTGGACACCCACAGGATATCCTACAAGTTAATTCAGCTTTGACACTGACTGCCCGCCCAGAGTCAGCCCAGACTGCACAGGTTCAGGGCGGGGGGCTCAGTCCCAGAAGACCACCCTCACTTCAGGCCCTATAGTCAGCGGGCCCCCAGGTTACCAGTACTCCCATCTGACTTTGCTACAAATCAGAGCCTCCCAAGACACTGCCTCAGGTTCAGTAATTTGCTAGAATGGCTTTCAAAACCCAGGGGAATGTTTACTTGGGTTTACCGGCTTATCATAAAGGGTACGGTTGAACAGCCAGATAAAGAGGTGTGCAGGGCAAGGTCTGGAAATGTCCCAAGCACAGGAGTTGGAGTGTCATCTTCTGGTACATGGATGCATTCGCCAAACCTGAAAACCCTCTGAATCTTGTTATTTAGGGGTTTTGATGGAGGTTTCATCTCAGCTCCTAACTAATCTCTAGTTCCTCTCCCTTTCCCAGAGAACTGGGGTGGGGCGGGGGGGCTGTGGGGTTGACAGTTCCAAGCTTCTAGTCGAGGCTTGGTCTTCCTGGCAGCTCACCCCCTTCAAGAAGTCATCCAGGAGACCACCACGTGTCGCCTCACTTAGAGCAACAGAGGATCCTGTCACTAGGCGAATTCCAGGGGATTTAGGAGATCTGTGTCGGGAACTAGGGATGAAAACCAAGAATATATTTATTACTATATCACAAGTGCCGTGGGAAGGTGTAAACTCGGCGTAGATTGTAGAGTACGGGAAATAGAAGTTGCGTATTAAAAACTAGGAAAGCAGGTAGCTCGTAGAGGGCTTGGGAGTCTGTGTCATTCCGGCCGGCTATGCAGAATCATTTAGGATTTTTGTATCAACAGGTTATATGGGGGGGCCTGGATGGCTCAGTCAGTTAGGTGTCCGACTTCTGCTCAGGTCATGATCTCATGGTTCATGAGTTCGACCCCCACATCAGGCTCTGTGCTGACAGCTCGGATCCTGGAGCCTGCTTCGGATTCTGTGTCTCTCTCTCTCTCCGCCCCCGCCCCCCACTTGCACACACATATTCTCTCTCTCAAAAAAACAAAAACAAAAACATTAAAAAAAGTGACATGGTGGGTGGGGCGCCTGGGTGGCTCACCTGACTCTTGATTTTGGCTCAGGTCATGATCTCGTGGTCATGAGATCGAGTCCCATGTCAGGCTGTGTGCTGGGCATGGAATCTGCTTAAGATTCTCTCTTTGCACCTCTGTACTTCCCCAGTTTGCCTGAGGGTGCTCTCTCTCTCTCTCTCTCTCTCTCTCTCTCTCTCCCTCTCCCCTAAAAAACAATATCATCAGAGACATGCAAATCAAAACCACAATGAGATACCACCTCACACCTGTCAGAATGGGTAAAATCTTTTGATAATAGAAAAACAAAAAAGTCTTGGCAAGGAGAAAAGGGAACCTTTTTGCACTGTTGGTGGGAATGCAAACTGGTGTAGCCACTCTGGAAAACCAAGTGTGGAGGTTCCTCAAAGAAAAATAGAGCTGCCATATGATCCAGTGATTCAACTACTGGATATTTACCCAAAGGATAAAAAAATATATATTAATTCAAAGGGATATATGCATCCTATATTTATTGCAGCATTATTTATAATGGTCAAATTATGAGATCAGTCCAAGTGTCCATTGATAGATGAACGCATAAAGAAGATGTGTATGTATATGTGTGTGGATCTATCTATATAGAGAGAGATGACTGAATATTACTCAGCCATAAAAAGAATGAAATCTTGCCATTGT
This sequence comes from Panthera tigris, assembly GCF_018350195.1. Classification (NCBI taxonomy): domain Eukaryota; kingdom Metazoa; phylum Chordata; class Mammalia; order Carnivora; family Felidae; genus Panthera; species Panthera tigris. The sequence continues at coordinate 11,438,519 of NC_056664.1, forward strand.
CAATGGCAGGGATGAATCTAGAGAGTATAATGCTAAGTGAAATAAGTCAGTCAGAGAAAGACAAATACCATATGTGGCATTTAAGAAACAAATGAACAAAACAGAGACAAACCCAGAACCAGGCTTGACTGTAGAGAGCAAATTGATGGTCACCAGAGGGGAGGTGGGTGGGGGGATGGGTGATGAAGGTGAAGGCGATTGAGAGTGCACTCACTGTGATGAGCGCTGAGTGATGTGTGGGATTGCCACGTCATTATATTGTACTCTTAATACTAATAAAACATTATGTCAACTGCACTGGAATTAAAGAAAGCTTTTTAAAAGTTACATGATCAGAGCACGCATGGAATTAATCTGGCTGCAGGACGTAGGATAAATAATGAGTGTAGAATATCAGGTGAGAGCAATCGAGATTCACTTTATAATAACCACTTTGTGTGTCCATCAGCTTATGCGTGATGCAGTGGTAACCCTCCAGTCACTACTCAGTGGCCTGAGACCACTGAGGTTTATTTCTTAGATGCTCTATGTCAGCTGAGGTCAGCTGTGGCCCTGCACCGTGTGGCTTCGGTCTGGGCGCCCATCTAGAGGAGCAGTCCTTATCTAGGATGTGCTGTTACTTCGGCAGAGAGAAAAAGAAGAGAACCAGGCAGTGGCCTCTTACCTGGCTGTGAACTGGCAACATCTCTGTCCACGTTTAATTGGCTGAAGCAAGTCACATGGCCAAGCCTGATGTCAGTAAGTCAGGGATTATATTCCTCCTACCAGAGCACTGCAGTCACATCCGGCAGGGATGTGTAATCCCCTTTCAGGGAGGACAGTGACTAATCTGGAAAAGTAATACAATCCATTACACTTTGCCATCCTAAGTCACATTTGTTAAAAAGCAAAACAAAACAAAAACAAAAACAACAAGAAAAACCTCCCAAGAAACAACAAAATCCTCAGAATCATGCTGCTGTACATTTCTGAATTGAAACTTCTATAGGTTCTCTGCCTGTCTCCTCTTTCCTTGTCTCGGACTTTGTTCAGAGGCAGATGTCCCCACTGTAACCGTGTGCCTCTCTAGATGCCTAGAGATACAGCTGAACGGCTACCAGGTTCATGGACTACAGACCCCATCTCTCTTGCTTTTGGCATCGATCCATCTCCAAAACCTACTGGACCAGGCAGACTCTCAGGAATCTTTCCCACCTCCCCTACCTCTGGGAGAGTGAACTCTCTGCCAGCCTTCCCAGTGTAATCTGTTTACAATCCCTGGAGTACCTTGGGTTTCCCATCTCTGCTGACCTGGGGACTCAGGGTCCACCCAGCTTCTCTGTGCTGGACCACCACACCTGGTCCCGCAGGGATGATCGGCAAAGGAGACGAGGTACTGGTCGGGTCTAAACCAGTTCCAGAGATCGCTCATGGCAGGTGGTGCCTCGGTGACTCAAATTCAATCTGGGTTTTATTTGATTTTTTTTTTTTTTTTTTTTTTTAAGTGAGCAACAGCCGTCATTTATTAGACACCATGCAGCTCATACACAGATATTTGCAGCTTATCTTCTGGCCTGTTTTTGTTGATGAAGAAATACTCTTGTGTTTGAAAACACCCAAATCACCTTGTGAATATGCTGTTGGTGAAGTTATCTGGGTGGCTAGTTTTTTGGTTTTTTTTTGTTTTTTTGGGGGGGGTGAAGCAATCAGAGCATGAAAGAACCAGGAGGAGAAAAAAAACACAGGTTGTATATTTGTGACACCCTCACCCCCGCCCCTCACAACCAGTGAGGCAGATTTTAGGACTGAATGATAAAGGGCTTAAACATGAAAAGAATGGAGTATCAGAACGAGTTGGGATTCAGTTAGTACTGCATTGGTCACACACCACTAATTTGTACATTTGTGGTATAAAACGGGAAGGTCTCCACCCTGTTATAATATCGGTCTGGGACTTGGGAGAGCTCATTCCCGCTTTCAAATTTATTGGAACTCTGGATGTTTTCACTTTCAGTGCCTTTTCCCACAGGCTGTTGAAATTCACACGCTACCTTCAGTCCTGTATTCCAGGGCAACCCAGCCCGATGACTTCTTCCTTTAACATCTCTCACATTTATTTTCTTCCAATAGTAGCTGGGAGTCTGTCTGCTGAAAGTGACTGGAACTCAAAGCGGAGGGAGCACAAGATAAAGTTATATGAATGACTTTGGGGCATCCTTTACGAGGACAGGAGGTGGCTGGGGTTCAGATGGCAGTCGCCTCTCCTGATTTCCCCATCTCCTGTGTCTGTTCCCATGTGGGTCCCTTCCTTTCTGTCTCTCACTGCTTTCCAGCTGTGCCTGCTTCTTTAGTTCCTGTGGTTAGAAGCATGGCCTCAACATGTCCCAGATTTTTATAGCATCAGTCATTTGAGAGAGACTTGTTTGGCTTCCCTAATTTCAAATCCCAAACTCCCAAAGACATCCACTTTAGGGCCAGTTAACTATGGCCAAGAGATTCTGGACTAAGTGTCCCCCGCGCACACGGGGGCTCTTCCTGCCTTCTTCCTTGAGTAATCATATGTGGAATATATGATTTGATTTGATTTGATTTGATTTGACAGAGTGTGCGTGAGGGGTGGGGGAGAGAGAGAGAAAGAGAGAAAGAGAAAGAGAATTTCAAGCAGGCTCCATGCTCTGTGTGGAGCCCAATGCGGGACTTGATCCCATGACCATGAGATCAGGACCTGAGCCAAAATCAAGAGTCAGGCGCTCAACTGGCTGGGCCACCCAGGGGCCCTTGAATAAATGATTTTGCATGCCACATAAGAACATGGTGGTAGCTCCCGGGAACCACGTGGCTGGTGTGGGAGTTAGCACAATTGTCCAAAGGAAAGATGCTATTTCTAGAATAAATAAGGTATGGGTTTCTGAGCAAAAAAAAAAAAAAAAAAAGTGATTTTCACTACAGCTTCTCTCCATCTGCGCCGAGGCTGAGAATTAAAAACTTTTACCTCCTTCATAACGCTTTGCTAATTGACCTCTTTGTTGCTCGTCTTACACCCATTCGGTCCATCTTCCACACAGTTGCCCAGGTGATCATTCAGAGTAAGAACGAAGCCCTGTCATCCGCCCTCGAGCTTCTCAGTAAGGAGCATGAAGTGTCCCGTAGTCTGCGCACCCCTCCCCAGTTCTCCCCTCCTCCTTCCCCTGCCCACTGCTCTTGCAAACAACTCCAGTGGCCCCTGCTTCCTTTTCTTCTGTTGCTTGCCAGGTTCCCCCTTTCCCTGGAGCACCTTTCCTATTTGTCTTCTTCATGATCATTTGTCAAACTTCAGCCCAAGCTGTACCTTCTCTAGAAACGTTTCTGGAGGCTCGCTCCTCCACCCCCAGCCCCACGGGGTCACTGTTCGATCTTCCTATGTCTGCACTGCCTTCTACAGCTCACACTCTTTCCTTCTCTTGGTTACTTCCCTCTATTAGAGAGTGAGGGCTTTACAAGTGGGGGGCTCTTGTTTCTGTCCTGACCGGCTCAGCAGATGCTTACGACAAAGACAAGCCAGTTCTTTGACGAGCCACTTCTCCGCGCACCCATAGAAATTCAACCTGTGGTGTAGAGTGGCACTTGCCCACAGCTTAGCCGTTTCCTACGACAGAGCGTGAATTCCCCGAGACCAGGGGCATTGCCTCATCAGCCCGTTGGTGCACAGCAGACGCTGCTGGCTTGCGTTGAGTCTTTACGCAAAATCTGGCTTTGACTTCTTCCCAGTCAGTCAGGCAATATTGACTGTGTGAGTCAAGATGTCGTCTGGTGTGCACATCTAGGCATAGATAAAGAAAATGATTAATCTCTGCAAAAAGGGAACCGTTACTCGACAGCATTTTAATGGGAAAGTAGTGTCTGCTGGTAGAAGTCACGAGTAATAGGGGTGACCATCATGGTACTTCCTGATGCACAGGAGCAGATATGTTCTCATGCAGGGCTTGAGTTGGTGCTGGCAAAGCCGCTTTTGCAAACAGCGGTGGTTGGAGATGGTTCTGGGGATCAGACAGGCTTCAATGACCAACTTTCCTTTCCACTTCAGGACAGCCTCTTCAAGATGAACGACATCTAACTCTTCTTTTTTTTTTTTTTTTTTTTTTTTGACTCTTCACATCTCTGACTTAGGAGAAAGAAATGAAGGGGAAGAGTGTCAAAACTTGACACTAAAAGGAAGATTTCAACATGACCCGAACTGTATAGGGCTTTAATTTGGGGAGGGGGTCTGACTCAATTCTCATAACGGTGTGGTGAAATGCGAACAGATTTGGCACTTGTCTTTCAGATTAACTGTGGTCTTTGAACTTGACAAAATTGAATATTGGCAAGCCAGTACTTCTAAAGCTAGAGAAATGGGGGTTTGTGAAGAGATCTCAGGCGCAGTTTCAAAGTTAGGTAGTTGCCACAACAGGCTGTTAATGGCAGCTGGGGCTGCACATGTGAACAGCGGATTGATTGTGCAAAGAGAGGAGGGTGACCGTATAGAACGAGAGAAGGGAAACACACTTCTTCGTGCAAAGGAAAGCTCATCCACATGGAGTGGAGTTCTTTTCCCCCAAGGGAAGCCCTTTAGATTCTGGATTTGGGAGGTAGGAAGTAGTGTGCTTTGCATTGATGCTTTTGTTAACAGAACTCAAGAAACTATAGCAACTCTTCCCCTGATGGCCGTGGGGATCTTTGTTGCCTTTTCACTTTGCTTTCTTAATTTGATTAAGCGAATCGAGCTATCACACCATCTACTACATCTGTACCTGTAGGAAATAAGGAAATGAATCCACACAGCCCCTGGCTCAGGGGAGGTCGCGGCTCAATGAGACTGTGGAACACCGGACTGTGCATGGTACACAGTAAACACTCCACAAGCGGTAGGGCTACTATCTGGGGAGAGAAGCTGGCTCTTAGATGCCATTAATACTGGAAACAGAGTCACTGTTTCACACCAGGCATTGTATTGGTAGGTATTTGCTTAAATCCTCACAATCCTAATTGAATGTAAAATATGCACTTATATAGGTAGAGAATGTATTAGAGAGGTATAGCTTTTCACTAAGCCAGCACAGAGGAAGGAGGGTGAGGAAACACTGGAGGAGGTGACCTTTGGACAGGAAGAACGCGTTGTAGATCACCGGGCAGAGGTGAGGAGAGGAAGATAGCTGCTGGAAGGAGGGATTCCCTCACAGGTCTCCATTCTCTTTTCCTCCTTTTGCCTGTGGACTTCCCACTGTGCTTAATATGCCTGGAGGATTCCTTGGTCATGGGTGGAAACTCTCAGAGCTGAAGATCTGGGTAACTCTGGACAGAATAGATGACTAGGGGTGCTTGGTCAACTAATGTCTGTAGGGTGACCCTAGTCCTGTTACTTCCACAGTTGAATGAAAACAGAGGCTTTGACAAGGTACCACTGTGGTGTCTCCTAGGGTCACAGTAACCAGTCAGTGTGTGCCGTTTTAAGCAGCCATCTACATGAAAACAGATTTACAAGACCATTTAATTAAAAGGTACTTTACCAAGAAGTTGCTTTATGGAGCAAATTATCAGATTTTTTGTTTGTTTGTTTGGTGGAATTATGGACAAGAAAAACATTAGGAAAACCAAAGTCTTGGCCTCTAAGAATTAGTAATTTAGCAGAACAAAGGGAATCTCTATCACACGCATATTACCGCCCCCCTCCACACAGATTAGAAATTCACAGCAATGAGTATCCGTAAGAGTTTTATAAAGAAGTAACATTTGAGATGTCATTGAAAGATTAAAAAAAATTTTTTAACGTTTTATTCATTTTTTGAGAGACAGAGAGAGAGACAGAGTGTGAGCGGGGAAGGGCCAGAGAGAGAGGAAGACACAGAATCCAAAGCAGGCTCCAGGCTCCAAGCTGTCAGCACAGAGCCCGATGTGGGACCCGACCCCACAAACCATGAGATCATGACCTGAGCTGAAGTCAGACACTTAACCCACTGAGCCACCCAGGCGGCCCTGAAAGATTGTAATTGGGAGAAATTGAAACAGAGTGGGCTTTCCTCATTGTGTCAGAAATCTGATCTATATGTTTAGAAATATTTGTTTATGTACAATTATCTTGAGATAAGTTGGGGTTCCGTAAAAGTGATTTTGGGGGCTCCTGGGTGCCTCAGTTGGTTAAGCATCCAACTCTTGATTTTCACTCAGGTCATGAAATCACGGTTTATGGGATCGAGCCCCGTGTCAGGCTCTGTGCTGACAGTGCGGAGCATGTTTGGGATTCTCTCTCTCCCTCTCTCTGCCCCTCCCCAGTTTGTTCATACCCCCCGCCTTTCAAAAAAAAAATAAGTGTAAAAGAATGTATTTTAAGTAATTTTGGGGAAAAAAATGTCCCTTTTGTCCCAAGGATAATTGTTTTATGTTTTGTTATTTTTATCCAGACTATTTGCAACCAGAGGACAAACAACATGCCTAATACATAATTGAGTTCCCTGTAGTACCTGAAATTGAGAGGGGTGGCAAATAGGTACTTGTGATTGCTGTGGGGATCAAACATCATGCAGTTGGAGAACTTCTCGGTGAATCCACACCGAGGATGAACGGAAGGTAGTTGCTTTGCACGGACCTGCGTGTTTGGTTTCCAGGGGTCAGGAAAATGATGACAGATCATGTTTCTTAGGATGCTGATGCCTTCTGGTTCTTCAAGGACACAGAAGATTCTTGCATTTTTAAAAATTGAATTTTGCTGAAATGCCATCAGAGCTAGAACTTTTAGGTAGGACTGGAGTTTGACTGTGTTGCGTCCTGTGCCTGCATCCTGGAACTCCTTTGCCTCGGAATATATACCACTCAGCACATTTGCCTTATTAAAAACAGCTTGTCGTAACTTTACTAGATGTTCAGTGGTTCACAAAGATGCAAAGCTAACATTTTTAAGAGAGCAATGAAGGTGGAACAGATGTGAACAGCAAGCTGCAGGGAATTAAATGTCAGTATGAGTTTTACAAGTTGCAAATGAGGAGGAAGGAGTGGGATTCTGAGAAGGTAGAGTAAAATTTTCTTGGAAACAACAAAGACAATGGCTTTCAGGGTTGGAAACAACTGGACAGCATCTGTCCTCTTGGCTCTTTATCAAATTGAAGGCTCTTGGAAGGTGTGGGTGCTTTCACAAAAAATGCTCACCATGTGGGTTGGCGTTGACAAGACCAGAAATTTACACTTGGTTTCCAAATTTGATTTATCGTTTTAGTCAGTTGTATGCATCGAGAAGTCCCCCACCCCCACACCGCAGTTACGATGCTAGGGCCTTCGTGATGAATAGAGGAAATAAGCATTCGGGAATTTTATTTCATTTTATTTTTGTTTAACATAATTTATTGTCAAATTGGCTAACATACAGTGTATACAGTGTGCTCTTGGTTTTGGGGGTAGATTCCATGGTTCATCACTTACATACATCACCCAGTGCTCATCCCAACAAGTGCCCTCCTCTATGCCTGTCACCCACTTTTCCCTCTACCAACCCCCATCAACCCTCAGATTGTTCTCTGTATTTAAGAGAGATGGAGGGTTTGCCTCCCTCCATCTCTGTGTGTAACTATTTTTTTCCCCTTCCCCTCCCCCATGGTCTTCTGTTAAGTTTCTCAAGATCCACATATGAGTGAAAACATATGATATCTGTCTTTCTCTGGTTGACTTATTTCATTTAGCATAATACCCTCCAGTTCCATCCATGTTGCTGCAAATGGTATGATTTTATTCTTTCTCATTGCCAAGTAGTATTCCATTGTGTATATAAACCACATCTTCTTTATCCATTCGTCAGTTGAGGGACATGTAGGCTCTTTCCATAATTTGCTATTGTTGAAAATGCTGCTATAAACATAGGGGTACATGTGCCCCTATGAATCAGCACTCCTGTATAAGCATTTGGGAATTTTATTGAAAGGAATTCAAAGTCTTAAGTAACATATTTCTCAAATACATTGTGGTGGCTTTGAGAAACATGACTTTCTTTTTAATTTGAAATGGTCAGTTTTCAAGAAATAGCTCTCAAGAAGATGGTTTTGATATCTCTTTTGAAATGTCAGTAGATTTTGTTTTTTTTTAATGTTTACTTATTTTTGAGAGAGACAGAGAGAGAGTGAGCAGGGTAGGATAGAGAGAGAGGGAGACGCAGAATCCGAAGCAGGCTCCAGGCTCTGAGTTGTCAGCACAGAGCCCGACATGGGGCTTGAACTCATGAACCTGGAGAGCATGACCTGAGCCAAAATCGAATACTTAACCTATTGTACCACTAAGGTGCCCCGAAATGTCAGTAGATTTTGTATTGGAAAATCAAAAGGACCAAAGGAAATCATGTCCCCTTTTGTTACAAACCTTTTGTGATGAAATTATACTTAAATCTGGCCATGAAAAGAAGGCTAATAGTTTGTGAATATTTATAGGATTAAGAAGATTACAAGGGAAATTATTGGGCTACATAAAACAAATTAGTTTGAACATCCTTGAACCTGTTTTCGTAACAGTCATAAGAAATAATTGTTTTAGCAACAAATAATTAGTCTAATCTCTGTACAAACTACAAAGTATACATGATGTGGCCATACCTGTTATCCACCTGAGCCACAGCATAATGGTGTCAAAGGGGACCCTGGTGCTCATCTTGGGACCATATTGTATTTTTAACCATTTTTAACCTCAAAAACATGCATATGAAAGTAATAAAATATCCAAAAATATATCTTGCCGTTGAACTTCTGCTTACTCTTACTGGTTCTCACATCTCTTCTGTGTTTGTGTCTGCATTCCAACTCCTGCTTCTGGTATTATGTGGATTTACTGAAAAAATACTCTCTAGAATGGCCACTCTGGATGAGATCCTGACCCAGGTGGTGAGAGGTACATGAGACATAGTCCCTGTCCACAAGGAGCTCATGGTTTAAAGTGGCAGTAGGACCCACACAGAAGAGCTACTAAGTGCTGTAGAAATTCATAGAAGGGACGATTGCTTGTAGCCTGCTTTAAGGAAAAAAATTATAACAAAAATTTTTCTGTCCACTTGCTTTGAGCTTTAGGGAAATCCCTCAGGTGTCTAGGCGTCAATTTTCTTTTTTTTTTTTTTTTTTTAATTTTTTTTTAACGTTTATTTATTTTTGGGACAGAGAGAGACAGAGCATGAACGGGGAGGGGCAGAGAGAGAGGGAAACACAGAATCGGAAGCAGGCTCCAGGCTCTGAGCCATTAGCCCAGAGCCCGACGCGGGGCTCGAACTCACGGACAGTGAGATCGTGACCTGAGCTGAAGTCGGGTGCTCAACCGACTGAGCCACCCAGGCACCCCTAGGCGTCAATTTTCTTTTTTAAAAAACTTTTTAAATGTTTATTTTTCAAGGAGAGAGAGACAGAGTGTGAGCAGGGGAGGGTCACAGAGAGAGTGGGAGACACAGAATCTGAAGCAGGCTCCAGACTCTGAGCTGTCAGCACAGAGCCCGGCATGGGGCTTGAACTCACGAACCCGGAGATCATGACCTGAGCCGAAGTCAGACACTTAACCCCAGGCACCCCTGGGCGTCAACTTTCTTTTAAAAAAAATTTTTTTTTTAATGTTTATTTTTGAGACAGAGAGAGACAGAGCATGAACGGGGGAGGGTCAGAGAGAGAGGGAGACACAGAATCTGAAGCAGGCTCCAGGCTCTGAGCTGTCAGCACAGAACCCGACGCGGGGCTCGAACCCACGAACCGCGAGATCATGACCTGAGCCGAAGTCGGATGCTTAACCGACTGAGCCACCCAGGCGCCCCCTTAATGGTAAATATTTGCTAAAATAATAACCTGTACTCCATGACTGGATGGGGGATGGCCATTCTAAATGTCTGTCATCCAAGGTTTTGAAATTCGAGACCTAATTCAGATGAGGGAATTCTATTATTTTTGGCCAACAAAGAGCAGTCACATCCACCAGTACTACCATGGGCCTTTTCTCCTCTGCAGGTTTTTGCTGTTGTTTGTTTGCTTCCTTTTAAACCTCCTCTGCAGGGTTTGAATTTTAGAAGGCAAATGGTTAAAATGAAAAATTTTTTTTATCTTCCTCTTTGTGAGCAAAACCAACTTTATTAACCGCTAGAAATGGAAGTTGGCACAGAATTTGGGATGATTATTACTGAGAGGTAGACCCTCAAATCTGGGGTGGATTTAATTAAAAAAAATTTTTTTTCGAGTGTATATTCATTTTTGAGCGAGCAGAGTGTGAGCTGGGGAGGGGCAGAGAGAGAGGGGGAGACAGAATCCGAAACAGGCTCCAGGCTCTGAACTGTCAGCACAGAACCCGACTCGGGGCTGGAACTCACTGACCTCAAGATCATGACCTGAGCGGAAGTCAGATACTTAACCAACTGAGCACCACCCCCAGGCGCTCCTGCGTAAATTTCATTTTATTTCAAGTCGCATTACACTTCCCTAGCCTTCTTGCCCCGTATGCAGGGTAGCAAATGGTTAAAAATAAGTTTGGGTACGAAAAATCAACATATGCGGAATAATGATTGTTTCCCTGTATTAGAGCAGCTACTAAGAGGAATTCATTGAGACTCTAGAGGAAAATAACGAGTATACATCAAAATTGGAAAACAGCCTCTGTTGGCCATTTAACGTAAGGAGAGTTGACTTAGGTCAAAAGGAAGGGAAAAATGTCCTGAAAATGGAAGTTAAGTGTTACAAGATGCCATTAAAGGGAGGTTATGGAACCTCCTTTCCTAGAAATGTTTAAAAACAAGACAGATCATCATGTCTCAGGAGAAGTGTTGAAGTTCAGTCCTGCCCAGAGGCAGGAAGATTAACTGGTTTTCTCCTGTGTGGTCTCTCAAGTCATCGGAAGAGCCCTCGAATGTAGTAAATATCCCACACTCTGTTGGCTGAAACTAGTGTTCATTTTAACCTTGGTTACTGTAAGGCCAGAATGAATAGTGTGTATAAGTAACAAAATTGAATTTGGATTTGAGATTGATGGTGTGAGTGTTGTGCATTGTATATGCCTGAATCGGTTGTAAAAGCACGAAAGTGTATGTAGTACTGAAACTCTTCAGAGCATAACTTATCTTTTTACGATTTAGAAAGTACCTGCTTTCTTGCAAGGTCTCGGTATCATTAATCACTCAATAAATTATTACAAATAACCGCTGTGAAAACTCTAGGATACAAGTGTGAATTGGGTATGGTTCCTGCCTTCAAGGAACTTGGTCGACCAGTGGAGATAAACCATATGCAAGGATCATATACATGATTAATGAAAAACAGATCAGTGGCGTCAGAGTTGTGAGAAACCGGATTAAACAGCATTGTAAGATTTCAGAGAGGAGAGATAATTCTTTTGGATTTAAACAATAAATATTTCCTGGAAGAAAAATGTATTGAATTGGGCCTTAAGAAATACAAAGCATTTTGGGGGCACCTGGGTGCTTGAGTGTCCAACTCTTTCAGCTCAGGTCATGATCCCAGGGTCATGAGATTGAGCCCTGAGTTGGGCTCTGCACTGAGCATGGGCCTGCTTGAGATTCTCTCTCTCTCTCTCTCTCTCTCTCTCTCTGGTCTCTTCTCCCTCTCTCTCCCTACCTCTCCTTCACACGTTCTCTCTCTCTCAAAAAAAAAAAAAAGAAGAAGAAGCATTTTGAAGGGTGTAAATGAAGAGGAGAACAAGGACAGGGGTGGAATTGTTCCTACTGATTCCAAGGTACAGACAAGTTCAGCAGAAGCATAAGGAAGTTAGGGGGCATGGACTGGAAATGCCTCTTTGCAGCCAGTCTCAATGCCAGCTCACAGAGTTTGGGTTCTGCTTGTTCAGTGCTTACAATCCCTAGGAAATGATTAAGCATTAAAGGGTTCCTGTCTGTGGGAGGTCTGTAAATTGCTGTTTGGACTGCAGCGGGGGGGGAAAGCTGTAGCCGGGAGCCCAGAAAAGTGGCTACTGGGTCCTCTGGGCCAGAGTTTGCTAAGGGGGTATGCTGAGAAACAATAGTGTCAAGGCATGCTCATAGGCATTACTTAAGAAAGGGTCTCTTCACTAAAATTAATTGGAGTAATAAAGTTAAGCAATTAAATGGGTTTCTTTGCTGAATAACTTTTCAGAGCCTTTAATATTGAGAATTGCATTGACGATCTCAAATAGTGTGAAATTTCCAACACAATTTAATTGTTTTTTCATGGAATATCTCCTAAAATTACTGTTTTTGGATCATGCTTCGGGGAACATTGCCCTGTGCATCTGCTAATGACAGCTGGAACACGAGTGATGGTAATATGCATGGAAGTTGTGATTGGATGAGATTCCAAATGGGAGAAGCATCAGCCTTTCGCGATACATAGTAGTCATTTGGTAACTCTACAGAAATGCACCCAAGAGTGAGTTATTGGTTTGTTAGCAAGACTTGGCCCAAGATGGCACGCTGAAACAGGGAACAGAGTCCAAGGTGGAAATGTGGGGAGTTTGGAGCTTTAGCTACAAATGGTGGCATCATGGAAAGCTGGAAGGAAGTGGTTCCAATGAAAGTTGATCACTTGAGAAACCATGGGAAGTTGTTACTTGAGAAGCCATGGGAATCTAGCCAATGGCTTTAGCAGATGCAGAAACTGTGGACTTGGGTGAGAAGTCATTGTTTTTTTCTTACTAAATGTATTGTCTTTTTTTTTTTTTTTTTTTTTTTGGTTAAGATAGCTGGCTGTTTGCATTCTGGATGAATAGCCTATTCATATACAATGGACACTAATCCAGTAAGATAACCATCAGTGTAGTCCAAAAGAAACTTTAGGATTAATAAAGCATTAAACCTATAGTGTTTATTGTCTTCATCAGACAGTAATAGGGATCCTCTTCTTCATCGTGAATTCTTTTTTGCAGTTTGATATACTCCTAGAAGTTTATTAATCTTTAATATTTTCTTCTTTCCTTCAGGTATTTGCCTTCGATTATTGCTTTTGGTCCATGGATGAATCTAACACTACAAAATATGCTGGTAAGTTGACTCTCTCTTCACTTGATTTTTGGGTCTCAGGACTCTTCGTCTGTTTTCTTTCCTCTGGAATTCTGTTTTTCACATAAAATTCACACTCATTCTTTCCAATTCCAGCATGTGGGCTTTGAAGTCAACAAGGTTTATTTCAGGATCGGACTCTGCCACTAACTTGCTAAGAAGTCATGGGTGTGTTTTGTTTTGTTTTTTAAGCCTCGGGTTTTTCACCTGTGAAGGATGTTAGTATCTTCAGAGGTGTTCCATCAGTTAGAAATAATGGGGAACCACCTCAAGCCAGAGATGCTAGCTGTTGTGATGATCACGTGAAGAAGAGATTTAATGTCCTGTGTCTTTCCTCGTCGCCAGCACTGTGGGAATTCATCTCTCCACCAATACGAGGAAAGCAGAGATGCTGTTGGTGTCCAGGACCTGCTCACGTCCTGAGTGTTCTTACAGTCATTGGTGATATGAACTCCACGTTCCTCAGGGAAACATGGCCTCCCAGCCTCACATTTTGCTAGTGTTCTTTCCTTGAGGCATTTCATTCCTAGTCCATCGAACATAGATGACTACTAATTTTTAATTTTTTAACAATGTTTATTTATTTATTTTTGAGAGAGAGAGAGAGAGAGAGAGAGAGAGAGAGAGAGAGAGAAATTGTAAACAGGGGAGGGGCAGAGACAGGGAGAGAGAATCCCAAGCAGGCTCCACCCTATCAGCTCAGAGTCCAGTGTAGAACTCAAACTCATGAGCCATGAGATCATGACCTGAGCTGAAATCAAGAGTCAGACACTTGACCAACTGAGCCACCCAGGAGCCCCTGATTCCTACTCTTTTGATTGTGTCCCCATTGTTTATTTAGTCTTAATGAGTGTGTTCTCCTCATCTCTACTTATAGGACCATCAGCTGAATGACTTTCTCATTTACTTTTTTTTTTTAATGTTTATTTATTTTGAGAGGTGAGGGGTGTAGAAAGAGAGAAACAGAGAATCCCAAGCAGGCCCCATGCTATCAGCACAAAGCCCAATGCGGGGCTCAAACCCACAAAACGTAAGAGCATGACTTGAGCTGAAACCAAGAGTCCTGTCAGACACTTAACTGACTGAGCCACCTAGGTGTCCCTTTATCATTTACTTTTTTTTTTTTTTTAACGTTAATTTATTTTTGAGAGAGAGAGACAAGGTATGAGTCAGGGAGGGGCAGAGAGAGAGGGAGACACAGAATCTCAAGCAGGCTTCAGGCTCCAAGCTGGGGCCCAATGCGGGGCTCGAACTCACAAACCATGAGATCATGACCTGAGCCAAAGTTGGATGCTCAACGGACTGGGCCATCCAGGTGCCCCTAGTGATAGCCTTTTCCTCACCACATACAGCAAACTTGTTGAGAAATTATTTGCCATATAATTTTTTTCAAAAGTGAACAGTCTGGAACTAGGAAAATTTCTTCGGTTGCTCCCAGTGGGTAAATTTGCCTTTCTTTTCAAACATCATTCCTACACCTGTAGCAAATGTATTCTATTAAAGTGAATAATCACTTCTGAATGTTGCTTGTAATTAATTTGTTTTTTTTATTGGCCCATTAGGACTTTAGACAAATTCTGCTGAGTCTAAAATAGTCTGCCTTGAGTATTAGCACAGTGATATGTGTGTGTGTGTGTGTGTGTGTGTGTGTGCTTTTGGATTTAAATAAACTACTGAAGTAATACATTTCTACTATAACAGAAACATGAGGACAAATGCTGTGGCTATAAAAAGCCCAAACTTTGTTCAGCCGATGTTATTCAAGATGTAGGCAGATAAATGAGAAAGAATGAGATCCTGCCATTTGCAGCAACATGGATGGAACTGGAGGGTCTTATGCTGAGGGAAATAAGTCAGTCAGAGAAGGACAGATATATGTTTTCACTCATGTGGATCTTGAGAAACTTAACAGAAGACCATGGGGGAGGAGGAGGGGGAAAATCGTTACAAACAGAGAGGGAGGGAGGCAAGCCACAAGAGACTCTTAAATACAGAGAACAAACTGAGGGTGGATGGGAGGTGGGGGAGAGGGGAAAGTGGGTGATGGGCATTGAGGAGGGCACCTGTTGGGATAAGTACTGGGTGTTATATGTAAGCCAGTTTGACAGTAAATTATATTTTAAAAAAAGGATACAGCCAGATATATCTTCCTGACTTAGAACTCCTCCCTTGCAATTCTCAGATACTTTCAAGGACTCCTCACAACTTACAGATAAAATCTATACTCCTTGAACTACATTTAGGGTCCTTTATTCCATAGCCTCAGTCTACCTTCCTCCCCTTCTTCTCCATGACTCCCCACCACCAATTCTGTGTCCCCAGCCCAGTGCTGTGGTTCCTCTTATATAACCCGGGGAGCCAGAAGGTCTCAGTTCCTCAAGTGTTTATGAAATCCCTACTGTGTGTGCAGCCTCGGAAGCCCTGGAGAATCAAAAAGTTAGGTGGAAAGCAAAGGACTGCATAACAACAGTAAACATTTGGAGAGAATATTTAGTTAACTGTTTCACACATTTTAAGTGGTATGGAAAACTGAAGGAAGGGCAAAATCTGGAAGGGCTAAACAGTTGCCTGGGAAGGGGAGAAAGGACCAAAACTGGGCAGGAAAGCGAAGCTCCATAGGTGTAGCAAAGGCAGCATAGAGGGTTTCTAGATAAGAGAAGCAACATGGCGTCAAGGAGGGCACAGGGACTTCAAAGTCAGACCTGAGTTTAAGTCTTAGTACCGCTGCCTTGGCTCTCTTCTTTAATCTCTGAGCCACAGTTTCTTTTCTATAAAATGGGAAACATGGCGACGATATGCGTCTCATGTTGTTGTAACTCAGTGCACTGACCAGTGGAAGGTGCCCATCAGTGACACCTCATTTGGCTTTTCCGTGAGTGAAGACAGAGAAGTCAGAGTGAGCATAGTGTAAGCACTTGTCTTAACAGAAGGTGTGTCGTGGGGGGAAGCAGTGCGAGACCTATTTGTACTTGCTGACTGAGGCCAGATAATAGAAAATTAAACTGAGTTTAGTTTAGACTGATTATTGGTTTAGACTGATACGGTAAAAAAAACCCCAAAAAACAGGGACTATTGGGGTGACATGGTTAAAATAATCCTTAAGGGAGGCAGTCTTTCTTTGTCCTATCTTCTAGAATCACATCCGCTCTTATTGCCCAAGAGACCATTCTAGTCTCCTGCAATATATCATTCATATCCCTGAATATAGGACAAACTTTTTTTTTTAATGGGAAATAATTTTATTCAGTTCAGATGATAAAATTCAAATGTGAAACTAAAGATTTCTGGAGCTCCGCATTATAAATTAGTATGTTCAGAAATATTTAAAAAGATAAGAATGATTTTTAGACATACTGATAGTCTAAAGTTTACCACTTCTGGTCTGCATGATCACATCAAATAGCGGGTTCCATTGAATGGATTCTCTCGGCTCACAGAGCAATGTCTGTTTACAAAATTCAGAGAGACATTCTCTTGTTCTTTGGATGGTCATATTATTGTACAAATACAGTGACCACCTTAGCAAAAAGTAAAATTCTTGCCAACTGTTCTCAGATTTGTTTGCACTCATAATTTGCCCACTAAGTACATTACTGGTAGATTAGTTGATGGGTTTCGTACTAACTTGATTTCCTTTCTCTTCATTAAAAAAGAATTCACAATTCCTTCTTAATTGTGAATAGAAACATTAAGATAGAAGGCATTGATTCTCTGATGAGAAATAGAGGAAATGCAGAAGGGGAAGCACAGATTTCCTGAAACCGACCTATTTGTCAGGCTCAGTGAATAATGGCATCATTGATACTGACTGAGAGCTCTCAAGGCAGCTCTCAGAACTTAGGTTGAGGAGAGGGGAGGAGGAGGGGAGGGAGAGAGGAAAAGACCAAAAGCACTGGGTTTGAGAGAACAACCAGAGGCAAGGGCGTTAGGTCTCATGTGGTATGTCAGATTGTTCTGTTTTACTGTTTGTTAAAAGTGACAGCAACACCCTTCACTCTCAGGCTTTGCGGCATAGAAATGCACAAGTATGTAGTGTGTCTAATGGCCATGGCAGCCGGCTATTGCAGTGCTAGAAGGAAGAATGTGGGCTCCTGTCCCCCCAGACTGCCCAGGTTCCAATCCTGGCCTCACCGCCTTCGACCTATAAGGCCCGGTGAGCCACTGAATCTCACTACACTCGTGTTAAATGAGGACAATAATCATTCCCATCTCATAGGGTTGATTTGAGGACCAAATGACCTGTTTGTGGAAAGTACTGAAGCCAGTGCTTGGCACATAGGAGAAGCTCACTTAATATTTATGGTCTTTATCGTGGTCACATGGTGGAAGTCATGAGGATAATAGCATCAGCCCTGTGGAAAGAAAATGCGTTGTACTGGGGTTGACCAGACCTGGTTTTGCCACAAGCCGCTCACCTTGGGGGATCTGTTTCCTCATCTGTGGAAGGAGGAGCTAGGGCCCAGGGTGATCTCAGATCCCCTCTAGCTCTCTGATAAAACATGAATCAGACATTTTGTGCTGGTCACACAGCTGTCCCAGTGGACTTTTCAGAGGCAAGTCAAAGACTCGTTTGTTAAGCGGTTTGCATTGCATTGAATCAGGCTTTGAGACATTTTACATTTTAACTGTATTATTTATTATAACTTTTGGGGTAGGTAGGCATAATAATGCTTGTGTGGCAGATTATTCTGAGTCTTTAAAGCAAACACCCTTGTGCCAGAACTAAGAAAAAAGCAAAACAAAACAGAAGTAATCTGCAGAATTAGGCCCCCAAACCTTGGTATATTTCTACATAAACTCTTATCTTCCTCTACTCTTCACCCATATATACATGCACATAGACATAAAACCACAGTTAGGACTATAAAGTTATTGTAGTGAATACTGACAGGTAATCAGCCTTTGTAAATGTTTAAATCACTACTGTTTGTAATTAAGGCCTCAACAATGAATCATCCATGTTTCGTCACTGCCTAAAATGTACCATGTTGGTAAATAACAGTGACTGCCCCTTGATTTCAGTTTTCTTCCTAGTGAGGGAATATTTTTCACAGACCTATTTTTCTATAAATCTTCATGCCAGAAATAAAAACCAGTCTGGTGAGGGGCACCTGGCTGGGTCAGTCGGTACAGCATTCAACTATTGATCTAGGGGTTGTAAATTCGAGCCCCACGTTGGGTGTAGAGATTACTTAAAAAATAAAATCTTTGAGGGGTGCCTGGGTGGCTCAGTCGGTTGAACGTCTGACTTCAGCTCAGGTCATGATCTCACAGCTTGTGGGTTCGAGCCCCGCGTTGGTTGGGCTCTGTGCTGACAGCTCGGAGCCTGGAGCCTGCTTCATATTCTGTGCTTCCCTCTCTCTCTGCCCCTCCCCTGCTCATGCTGTGTCTCTCTCTGTCTCAAAAATAAATAAAACATTAAATAAATAAATAAATAAATAAATAAATAAATAAATAAAATCTTTGCGGTGCCTGGTTGGCTCAGTCAGTTAAACGTCATTCTTGGTTTCAACTCAGGTCATAATCTCATCGTTCGTGAATTCGCGGTCCGCATCGGGCTCTGTGCTGACAGTGTGGACCCTGCTTGGGATTCTCTTTCTTCCTCTCTCTCTGCCCCTCCTGTGTGCGCTCTCTCTCTCTCTCTCTCTCAAAATAAATAAATAAACTAACTTAAAAAAATCCTTAAAAAATAAAAATAAAAACCAGTCTGGTGGTGGCATATCTGGGCTCAATGTGGACATGAGCATTTCCTGGCCCAGAGCTTCTAAACTATTGACTTAGAAATTATATAACAATCCTCACCATATGGCACGTTGCTCCAACTTGCTGTGGCCGTGTGTTTTCAGGCATTGTTAACACCCTGCAGTTCAGGAGAAAGGTTCTGTGATGCTTGTTCTGCTAGCGTAGCTTTGTACTGTGAGCATCTGAGCCGTGAGCTCGGCTGTGGGGCAAGCCGCTGTGTTGGATTCTGATCCCATGGTATGGGACATTCTATGTGCTCAGAGGTAGAGATGATTTCTCTTTCACACCGTTCAACTGAAGCAAGAACAGGGACGAGACAAAACAATTTACATTCTAACAGCCAGCAGTAGCCGAAATAGAACCAATATTTTAGCAAAGTTCCAAAAATACTTGTTTCAGTGTGCTGAGTTGGTTCATTCTTTCACTATTCAAGCATACAAGAAGCACTCAGCAAGTACCTTGCACAATATACATACTCAGTAATTGTTGGCTATTAGGTTTATCAAAACCATAGACATTTTCCCTGTAGTTGTGAGAAGCAGTAGTGGTCGATTCTTTGAAAAATTTGGTAAAGTAGAGAGTCATTATAAATGATGCACGCCATCTTCAAAGACACGTAGGAAACAGTCTGAATGCAGAGTTCTAGATTTTTCTTTTTTCTTTTATGGCCCTTTGCAAATTGTCTTACCCGTACCTCATTTGACAATTCTTTTGGTGACTAGCCCTCATCAAGTTGCTCCCTTAAGTGCCCAACTTAGCTTTCTTAGAATCAGCAACTCTCTTTTTACATTTGTTAATAAAATTATGTAACTACAGAGAAGTTCAATGACATAAACCAGTTTAGGAGCAGACACAGCTGACCCTTTGTGAGAACATAGCTCAGCTGGCAGGGGTCCTGAGCACAGCCTAGCAGCTGGGGTGGTTTAGGGTAGAGGGGGCATGCCTCTGTACTGTTTTACAGATGGAACACAATGTCAGGTAATTCAGAAAGCTGGGTAAGTGCAGGTCAGTTAAGAGAAACTTTTTTTTTTTTTTTTTATCACAAGAATCTTTAATGTTGACTTTGAAGTTTACTCATGGTGGGGTTGTATTTGTGTTTGGTAAAGTCTGCCAAGTACCCACACTGGAACTGTTTCAGTTCATGTCCCTGCACTGCACACAGTGTTTCCTGAACCCCGTGAGGTCACAGGGGCCTTGACTTTTCTCTTGGGTAGGCCAGCCTTACTGGTAGAGAAAAACCTTTCTGAAATAAACAAACTAAACTAATATTGTCAGATTTTTTAAAAAGAGAGAGTGTGTAAGTGTACATTTGTGTGTTTGTACGAGTGTGTATGTTGTGTGTATATTTGAATATATGTATGTGTATACATGTGTGTGAGTGTCTGGTGTGGGTGTGTAAATGTGTGTGTGCGTGTGTGTGCATGCGTGTGTGTGTGTGTTTTTCTCTTACCTGTACTCCTGTATTGTTAGTGTTTATTTATTCTTGAGAAACAGAGATAGAGTGTTAATAGAGGAGGTGCAGAGAGAGGAAGAGACACAGAATCTGAAGCAGGCCTAGGCTCTGAGCTGTCAGCACAGAGCCCAACACGGGGCTTGAACCCGTGAACTGTGAGATCATGACCTGATCTGAGGTCGGATGCTTAAATGATTGAGCCACCCAGGTGCCCCCTATTTTTTTTTAAAGTAGGTTCTCTCCCAATGTGGGGCTTGAACTCCTGCCCCTGAGATCAAGAGTCACACGCTCTACCAGCTGAGCCAGCTAGGTGCCCCTCTACTCCTCCTTTTTAAAAAATATTTTTTTTTACATTTATTTATTTTTCAGAGACAGAGACAGAGCACAAGTGGGGGAGGGGCAGAGAGACAGGGGCAGACACAGAATCCGAAGCAGACTCCAGGCTCTGAGCTGTCAGCACAGAGTCCCATGCAGGCTCGAACTCACAAACCGTGAGATCATGACCTGAGCCGAAGTCGGACGCTTAACCGACGGAGCCACCCAGGCGCCCCTCTCTACTCCTATTCTTCAATCCCACCCAGCCCCACCTTCTAACAGGCTTTCCTTTCTTTATCCCTGTCTATTCCTTACTTACTGGTACCCAGAGACATCATTTAATATAGTGCAGGCTATTTAGGGAGGTGGATAATAATCACAATAGACAGTACACTTCTGAGCACTAGGTTCCCAGCACTGTGCCCACCCCTCTACCTGCGGTGGGTCATTTAATTGTCATGTAGTCAATCGTGTTGAAACTATTACTGTCCCTGTTTTACAGATGAGAAAACTGAGGTTCTTGGAGGTCCTCCTACCTGTGAGAGAGCTGAAAAGCAATTGTAAAGATAGATTTGAGTCAGTGACAATTACATGTGAAGGTTTTTATGGATTCTCCTGTAATTCTGGGCGATCCTCTCTTCTCTGACATCCCCCAAAAGTGGCTGTATGCCGAAATCACGTTGCAGTCCTCTGGCTTGGAACCCGGCCAGGAATAATTCTAATAGTGTTCTCCCTCCTGTCAGATGTTCTCTGGAGTCCCGAATGCTTATGTTTGGTTTGGGCTTTATTTTAATCTCCCCTCACGTGCTGTCAATATTGTGCTCCCCACAGTCCAGGAGGGATTTGGGGTCAGGCCTACTCCTGTACCAGAGAGAATATATCAGACAGAAATGAGGAACACTTTCTTTCTCAGCAGATGGTTTATGTGAAAATACCCTACAAAATAACTCAAAATACATTCTCTGTCAGACTGTCCTCACGCACAAGGTGGCTTAGTTTCTCCTTCCATCCTGGGCACCGATGCCTGACCATCCCCTTGGGTGAGTCAGCCACCTTATCTGCCAACAAAAAAGCAGCCGAGGTTCACTGCCAGCTCTTGACTCGTCTCAGCACCGTTGCTGGGGTGGAAATGTCCTTCTGGGTGAGTCACCCTGTGCCATGCTGCAAGCAGAACTCCCAGGCACTGCAAGTCTGATAGCCCTTGGACACCATGTGAAAAATGGCCCCGTGCTCTCCCTGCACCCTCATGGCCCAGTTCCTCTGGATCCTTTTACCCAAGTCCCTTCATGGCAAACTTCTGAGGTTGATTAAAACTTAAATCTAGTGTCACCAGGTCAATCCTTGAAGCCTCCTTTTTTTTTTTTTTTTTTTTTAATTTTGTCTGAACTCTGTAGTTTTTGGTCATTTAACTTAAACCAGGCTTAACTTCACTACATGGGACAGTTTCTGAGCTGTGCTGTTTGGGAGAGGGATTTGCTGAAGCCTGGTCCGGGCTGGGCATTCCTTGCCATTGCAGAGTTGGTGGGGGGACCCGTTCGGTCTTGTAGGACCCAGGTGCTCTCGTTTGGAACTGGGCCCCCTGCCTGACCCACACTCCTCAGAATCTCAGTGGCCATCAGCCCTGCTTGGAGGTGGGGAAACACGCTCACAAACGAGCAGGCCCGCGAGCTCCATGTCACAAATACTGAGTTCAGACATTTTTTTCCACTCTTACTCCAGAGAGAAAAGAGACAAGAAAGAAAACAGGAGACTCTGTATAAACTGACAAAAGTGTGGATTGTGTTGAAATCTTGAATGCTCTTCTATGTTCCCACTTTGGAGAAATGAGAAATATGGGGCGCCTGGGTGGCTCAGTCCATTGAGCGTCCAACTTCGGCTCAGGTCATGACCTCACGGTCTGTGAGTTCGAGCCCCGCGTCGGGCTCTGTGCTGACCACTCTGAGCCTGGAGCCTGCTTTGGATTCTGTGTCTCCCTCTCTCTCTCTGCCCCTCCCCTGCTCATGCTCTGTCTCTCTTTCAAAAATGAACATTAAAAAAAATTTTTTTAAAGAAAAACGAAAAACATTCCATGCATATGTCATGTCTAGCTGCATATTGCCACACTTACTGTTTTATTCAGCCATGATCTACGTGAGACTCCCTTGCTTAATGCAGGTTGTAAATAAGACAGGGGTTATGCCCTCCTGTTTTGTTCTCCCTTTTCTTAGAACATACGCCTCTGTAACTACCTCTTTGGTAGTCAGGTGTTGGGCATATGATTGGTACGTGCATTTTCTCTTTGGTCCCTAGTTGGTCTTCTGCGCTTTGCTATCAGGGTCCTGCTATAGAGAGAGAATGACCTTGCTTGCTCAGTTCTCAGTGCACACACATAATAGCTTTGAATCCTTGCTGTGATCCCCAGTAGGGACAGATTATGCGCAAGCATGGGGACTCAGGGTATTCACTTTTTGAAGGTCTGTATTATATATGTGATGTAGGGTTGGTTGGGTCAGGTGTCTAACCTTGGTTGCAGAAATTCCATACAGGAGCCCTCTCTGCGACTGTGAAATTATGTTGCAGATTGCTTTGGGCATGTCTGTGTTTTAAGACTTGTCCATACGGCCGTAGGTGGTTTTAAGCATAAACCCCACAGAGGAAATTGGTGTCTTTTTGGTCATGGTTATTAACAAATGAGGTTAGGTTTGTCCTGTGGATTCCCTGCCGTAGACACGTGGGGCTGTGTCTAGAGAAGGGCACTTCCTCTCTGGCATCGGTGCTGCTGAAAAGCCACAAACCTCTTGGGTTTGACAGTGTTGTGGCTTTGCTTGGCTTGTCTGGGATAGAAACAAATACTCAGATCTTCCTGCTTGCCAAGGACTTCTGAACTTTCCCTTATGGGCTGTTGTGCATTCCCCTAGACATACAACGCTTCGCTTTGTTCTCTTTGCGGGTGAGCGATGGTCAGCAAACATTTAGGTGAAGATACTACATCTTTTATGGATTCCCTGATTCCCACCATCCAACATAAACAGCCCCATTTTTTTGCAAAGTGAGCTTCGACAAGCCGTTGGCAAGTTGTTGTTGTTGTTGTTGTTGTTTTTCTGCTGCGCTGCAAAAGGGGACTGCTGGGTTTAAAAAATAGAAATGAACAAAGCAGGAAACCTTCAGTCTTTTGGATCAACCAAACTCTCCTTAACAGACCATATAAGGCTCTTTGATATTTAATATTTTCTCTGTATCACAGAGTGAAGTATAGTCCTCCTTTGTGTCTCATGGGGAGCCAGTTATGTTGAGGAGGACAGGAGGCTGTATAAAGAGTTCATAGTGCATTTTAAGGCTTTGATTGACAGTCTGGTCTTTTTATAGTTGTTTCTTATCATACCAGTAATGCCCTGAAAGTTACCAAGCCAAAGAATTGATTAAATATAACCCCAGCCAGGGAGTCATACAGCTAACAAGGCACCAGATTAGAAAAATGAGGGAAACTCTATGGAGTATGTTATCTATTTGTAGTTTTATTGATAGGTTTTATTATGTTCGTTTTTACCCCCGTACCCTTCCGAGATAATGTTATGAAACAATAGTAAATATTTTTCCTCCACTGGACAGTATTAGGTTGGCATACCCTGTCCCAAATAATGTTGTTTTTTCTTCCTCTCCTCATGATGCTCCAACATAACACACATACACACCGACATACACATACCCTCAGCATAGACATACATGTACCCCCAACACACATACACACATATATATACCCCCATACAACCCAAAACACATGCCACACACACCCCCAACACACACACGTACACATACACCCAACACGCATATAATCCCATGTACACCCAACACACAAATACATACACACACACCAACACAAATAAAACATAATACCCCACTACCATATACTTGCTCGATCTCTCACTCTCTTTCATGTGTGAGAGTGCCCCACCATTATATTTGGTCAGTGAAATATTTAAAAATATTCTCTATTGCTAGAGGGGTGCCTGGGTGGCTCAGTTGGTTGAGCATCCAACTTCGACTCAGGGCATGATCTCGCGATTCGCGAGTTTGAGCCCCACATCAGGCTCACTGCTGTCTGCACAGAGCCCGCTTCGAATCCTCTGTCTCCCTCTCTCTGACCCTCCCCCACTCACGCTTTCTCTATCTCAAAAATAAATAAACATTAAAAAAGTTCTCCATTGCTAGAGAAATGCAATACATGATTCCTTTAAAATTTTTTTCTAAGAATAAGTATCTTTTCTTTTATCTTTGAAATTGAATTACCTCACAGAATGGTTGAAAAGATGAAGGAACTATTTTTTTTTTAGTTAATTTTAATGTTTATTTATTTTGAGAGAGAAAGAGAGACAGACAGAGTGTGAGCAGGGGGTGGGGGGCAGAGAGAGAGGGAGACACAGAATCCAAGGTGGGCTCCAGGCTCTGAGCTGTCAGCACAGACCCCGACATGGGGCTCGAGCTCACAAACCGTGAGATCATGACCTGAGCTGAAGTTAAACACTTAACCGACTGAGCCACCTAGGCGCCCCGGAACTATTTTTTTTTTTTTAAGTTTATTTATTTTGAGAGAGAGCGCGTGAGTGAGTGTGAGTGGAGGAAGGGCAGATAGGGAATCCCAAACAGGCTCTGTGCTGTCAGCATGGAGCCTGATGCTGAGTTTGATCTCACAAACCTTGAGATCATGACCTGAGCCGAAATCAAGCGTCAGATGCTTAACCCATTGAGCCACCCAGGCTCATCCCAATGAAGGAACTATTTTACTTATTTATTTATTTATTTTATTTTATTTTATTTTTTAAATTTACCATCTTAACCATTTTTTTTTAATGTTTATTTATTTTTGAGGGAGACAGAGACAGAATGCGAGTGGGTTAGGGGCAGAGAGAGAGGGAGACACAGAATCCGAAGCAGGCTCCAAGCTGTCAGCACAGAGCCCGACGTGGGGCTCAAACTCACGGACCATGAGATCATGACCTGAGCCAAAGTTGGACGCTCAACCGACTGAGCCACCCAGGCGCCCCTGAAGGAACTATTTTAAGGAAAAATAATTAGATGTTTACCTCCTTCTCTCTACCAAAATTAATTATAGTTGATTAAAGATTTAAGGGATGATGATAACAATGGATATTAACTAAAATATATTCTATACTTACACCAGCCAGGCCCTATGGTATATGCTTTACCTTTCTTGCCTTATTAAATCATACCAGCAGCCCACTAAGGTAGCAGTCATTGTTCCTGATTTACTAATGTAGAAACCCAGAACTTGCTCAAGGTCACACAGCTGGTAAGGGGCAGAGTTCAGGTTTGAAAATAAAACTGTAAAAAACAAAAATAACAGAACTAGAAGAAAATCTAGGTGAATCCCTATATAATTTGGGGTAATAATAAAACAAAAGGATTTTGGAAGCATAAAAGCATAACATATACCATAGGAAAAATTACAAAGGAAAAGGTGAAAGATTTGGATATGAACAACCAAAAGCTTTTGTATGACAAAAACCAACATGAGATTAAAAAGTAAATGACAGATTAGGAAACAATATTTACAACATAGAGTAGACCAAAGGTTAATACCCTTGATACATGATGAGCATTTTTAAATAAGAAAATCAATGACTAAACCAATTGATTTATAAAAAGAAACATACAACCCAAGTAATCAATTTACTAAAGAATGCGTCCAAAGTGAGCAATAAACAAAGGAAAGGAAAATTTTAGTTTTGTCAAAACCAAGAAGAATGATAATAGCTATGTTGTTGAGGGTGCATTGCTAGAGGACTCAGTAATTAGATTTTTTGGAGTTTTGCCTGGTAAAGTCAATAGAAAAGTGCTCGAAGATAAATAGGTAAGAAAAAGTAAATAATCTAAATATCCATAGTGGGGAACTGATTGCATCAGTTAAACATACAATGGGAAGCTAAGCAGCTATTAAAAAAATAGTAATGTTGATGTAACTTTGTGGAGGTGGGAAAGTCTTCATTATTTCCTGTCGTAAAGAAGAATAAATTTCCCTTAAGACATGAAGCCATAGTGACAAAATGTATTCCAGTCTCTCTAGAATCCAGTCTTGCTTAAAACTGTAAAAATACATGAACATAACAATAGCTCTTTGTATTTATCCTTTTACAAATTCTGCTTCAAGATGGTTATTTAAGGATGGAAAAGAGATGAACTCTTTCCAGAAACACAGTATAATTGTTTTCTACTTTTTCATATTCCATTTTGTATTCCCCAGAAGTTTTTCCTTTCCTACTTATAACTAAAACTTTATTAAATATGTTAAATCTGAATTATATTCCGTCTGTCAAGCATAGCTAAATGTCTAAGAAAACTTGACTTTTTGAAAAGCATATGCACATATTTAGTAGAAATCAGAGAGACTAGTTTGTTTTTTTCTGTCACGTATATTTTGTTTTAATGTCCAGGAGGCTACTATATGCGTGCCAGGAAAAGTATAATCTGTAATTTTTATCAAAATTGTCCAATTAGTATACATATTATGTTAACACATCTATTCATGTCTGTCCCCAGTGCCTTATTTAACCAAGGGTACTGTAGTCTTTAGGGGCTCATTAGAATTTCAAAAACAGCCATACTTTGATCAAAGTATAAACTCTAATGCAATTGAACATTTCTTTTTAAGTTCAGCAAATAATATTTTGATGCGTCAGTCCTCACTAATGAGGAAAGGGGCCTCCAATTAAATACACTTTAGTCTGAGGACAGCTATGTCAACAGAGGAATAACTTGGGAAATAAAAGTGCCTACTGTGTGCCAAGGACTCTTCCAAGACACAAGAGCAGCCGTTTTCACCACCCAGGGGTAGAGAAAAATGGAAAAAAATAGCGCGGTGTGGTGAGTTCTAGAGTTGGTGAGAAAAATCTAAACAAAGCCAAGGAGACCAGAGGTGGGAGTATCAGATTCCTAGTTGTCCCGCAACGTGAGTCACTGATGATGGCTAAGCATCTGCCTTAACGTTCAGGAGTCAGTGCAGACAGACCCGGGCCCTGCCGCTCACTGGCGGTGTGATCTTGGGCAAACGATCCCCCTTTCCGAGCCCCAGCCTCCGTTCAGATCACAATCCATACCCTCTGGTGCTGGGTACTGCAAGGATTCAATGATGTAAAACACAAAGTGCAATGCAAACAGAGCAGATGATAAAAACTGTCTTCTTCTTAGTTGCATAAATAATAAAAGTATCCAACTTTAAAAGGTTAATTTATATCCTCTTTAGTATTTGTAATAATTTCGACATAGGCAAAACCAATTTACTCTTTTTTTTTTTTTTTAAGTTTTTCCCCCCCCCTAGAGAGAGAGAGAGAGAGAATGTGAGCAGGGGACAGAGCCAGAGGGAGAAAGAGAGAATCTTGAGTAGGCTTCATGCTGATGCGGGGCTCAATCCCACAACCCTGGGATAACGACCTGAACCAAAACCAAGAGTCACATGCTCAACTGACTGAGCCACCCAGGTGCCCCCAAACCAGTTTATTCTTATATTTACATCCTGGAGAATTCTCTAATCATTTGGTCTATTTTGTGTGCAATTTTAGTATACATATCTTGGATTGTTTTGTGGTTTTTCTTCACCTGACATGCCTTAAACCTATTTCATGTAGCATTTATTCTTGGTTTTTTGTGTTTGTTTGTTTTTGACTAATCTTTAGTTTAAAAGATCATTTGTGCTAAGAATAAGCAACATTGTGATTTGCCTTTAAAAGAATATGAAGAGGGGCGCCTGGGTGGCTCAGTCCGTTAAGCAGCTGACTTTGGCTCAGGTCATGACCTCATGGTTCATGAGTTCAAGCCCTGCAAGCCCCGTTGTCAGGCTCTCTGCGGTCAGTGCAGAGCCCGCTTCAGATCCTAGCCCCACCCCCCCGCCCCTTCCCCACTCACATGCACGCAGTTTCTCTCTCTCAAAAATAAACATTAAAAAAAAAAAAGAATATGGAGAAAATAAGTCCTCATATTTCCATCCTGCTCGGCCTCAGATGCAGAAGTCAGAAGTATTGTATCTCACTACCTAACATAGGAAGAGAGAGGTTCCTGACCACAGTGCTCCCCTGCAGTTGAATCCTGCAGTCAGCTCAAGCAGGAGTTTTTTTTCAAGTTACCGAATAGGAGTTGAAATCATGAATTACGGGCAGGATGTTTGACCTAGCCAAGCCTCGAAGCGTCTTGTCCCCACCCTCACCCACTTCCTGAGGGGCTGGTTGACCAGGGTGGGAGATCCAACAAGATGGCTCCATTCATCTTCTTGTGCCAAGAAAGTGGTGCCTTCAGAGTCTGCGGGTGGCTGGCACTTGGGTCTGGCTGAGGACCATGGTCAGTTCTCATAAGCCTGAGCGCGGGCTGTGTTCAACTCCTGTGTTCTACACGGCAGGGCTCTGCTCCAGATTTAAGGCCTGCCTTTGGGCGTGGGCCTTGGGGGAGTCCATGTAGGATAAGGAAGATCTTTTGAGAAGACGCACCAGAAAAAAATGGTGACGTAGTGGGTGTCAACTTTGTCATTACCTTCTTTTCAGTCTGTACATGAGTACGTGCACACACAATCTTTAGTTGGTCTTCACAACAAACCTGTGTGTTTCGGGGTGGTTACACCCTTCAAAAAAATCCGTGTGGTACACCAGCATGTTTTAAATACTCTTAGGTACCAGGCTCTGCACTAGATTGTAGAGGTCAGAGAGAAATAAGGTTATATAAATTTGGCATTTTTTCTTCCATTTCATTTTTTTTAACTTTAGTGCTTTTCTCTCTCTCTCTCTCTCTCTCTCTCTAAGTTTTTTACATTGTATGTATAGTTTGCACATGACTTTTGTTAAATGCAGCAATGTTTTTGAATTCCAGCGTTGTTTACACACGTTTGTTTTATTTTTTTTTACATGGTTTGTTATCTTTGTCATATAAAATAGTCACATTTTATGTCTCTACTCCCTTATTAGTGGGCATTTAACTTTATTCCAACTTAGAGAATTGAAATAATGCTGCCCTGGAGAACCTGGGTGGCTCAGTCGATTGAGCATCCAACTTTGGCTCAGGTCATGATCTCACGGCTTGTGAGTTCAAGCCCCACTTCGGGCTCACTAGTGTTAGCACAGAGCCCTCTTTGGATCCTCTGCCCACCCCCCCCCTTTGTCCCTTCCCTCTCTCTCTCTCAAAAATAAACAAACATTTTAAAAAGAAGAAGAAAAATAATGCTGCCATGAGCATCCTATTACAGGGGTCCCTTGTGGGAATGCCTCTAGGGCGCGTGCCTCACAGTGGGCCAGAGTATGGGCTTATTTATATTCTCTTTCAAAGGTGCTGCAAGGTTTTCTTCAAATGGCTGCATTTGTTTTTTCTCCCACCAGCAGGTTATGAAAGTGCCTGTATTTCCTCAGTCTAGCTATATTGTTGCCAAAATTTTGTTTTTCGCCAACCTAATGGTTGAAAATATTACTTGTTTCACATTTAACGTTTATAAGAGTCCCATTCTGCAGCCATGAGGTGCCCCAATGTAACAAGGGACTGCTAAAATCCGATCCAACTTTGCAGGAAAGAAGAAGTACACCTGAGAGCTTATGTTCTGTTGCATTACTTCCAAACATAAAAGGAATTGTTGTGTAGGATTAAAAAAAAGAAGGACTCATTCTTTTCAACCAACATTTATTAAGCATTTTGTCCCAGGCCCTAGGATTACAAAAATAAACAGATTATAGTCTCCGACATCATTCGGGGGGTTCTCAGTCCACTGGAGGAAAGAGGTACTTAAACCAGTAGTTTTGGCAAATACTGTAATCGTGACTGTTCAGGAGCAGTAGAGCACAGGAAGGAGAGCATCATTTTAATTCTCTTAATGACGGGGAATGAATATTAGAAAGTCACAAATTTCAAAGGGTAGTAAATGCCGCCTTCACTGGTGAAAAAGATTTTCACAGTTTTCTCTTCAGCCGGTTGCTACTGGCTGTATTGTGCATGACTGAACATTGCCAAGAATTGCAGTAAGCTGTAGGCAGGCCCGCAGAAGGGAACTCGTCCTCCAGCCCACCATGGGGACAAGGAGACAGGTGCCTTTGCTCCACACCCCGCCCCACCCACCCAACAATGAACAGTTTCTCTGCACTTGGCCGGTACTTTGCACTGTGCTAGGTACTTACACCTCTCGAGATGCGTCTGACAAAGCTCCAGCTCACTGCAAGCTCAGAATCCAGATGGGGAGGTAGGACCATTATGTTGAATGCCATTTTAATACCAACTCTTGGGAGGAAGCGCAACAGAATTTAAACGATGCTTCGGTGTGGCCCTCCAGCATCAGTGCCTGGAGAAGTGTCCCAAGAGGGAAAGAACGGGTAGAATCATGAACTAATCCAGGAACTGAGCTCTTAATACACAGCCCTCAAAAGTAGTCACACAATACACTTTTAACATCTTTTTTGGATTGAGAGACTATTGTTAATAACCGGGACTCTGTTACTAATCCAAACATGTCAAGAAAAATCATTCTTTTCTTTGGTTGTTTTTTTTATTTTATTTTTTAGGTCAAGAAGTGGTTTTCAAGTGCCTTGGGGAAGGAATTCTTGAAAAAGCCTTCCAGGGGTATAATGCTTGTATTTTTGCATATGGACAGACAGGTAAGTAGCTGTATTTATAGTCAGTGATATTAAATATGCATTTCTTAAAGCCTAGAACTAGAAAGCACTTTCTAGTGACACTTCCTGGGAAGTGACAGAAACATACTTCTGATTTTGTGGGTTTAACTGAATTTGATGATCAAAAGGCCCCTCTTTTTGAAGGTTCAACAATTTTGGTAACTGAGTAATTGAGCAAGGCTAGTTTCAAACTGTTAAGTGTCATTTTCCTAAATTGTAGTTTTAACTGTATTTGAACTGGAAAAATAATTACCAGTTTCTCAGTATAAAGGTTCTAGTAAAATGTGGTAGAGCAACTCTTAGTATCATCCTATATGGAGGACCTTCCCTGGGCACAAGAGTGGTGTTGAATATTTTTTAAGTTTAGTTATTTTGAGAGACACAGGGCACGTGCACGTGCGTGTGTGCATGTGAGTGGGAGAGAGGCAGAGAGAGAGACAGTGGGGTGTGGAGAGAGAATCCCAAGCAGGCTCTGCACTGCCAGCACAGTGCCCGATTGGGGATTCGACCTCATGAGCCATAAGATCATGACCTGAGCTGAAATCAAGAGTCCGACGCTTAACTTACTGAGCCACCCAGGTGCCCCTTGAGCGGTGATGGATTATTAAACCAAGATTGTGAGACAGGTGCTTGGAACACGTAGAACAGAAGCATGTTAGGGGCTCAACCATTAACATTGCTTCGGTTATAAAGTTAGACTAAGTCATGCCAGTACTCCCTGCTGTCACATCACAGGACAGCTAGGAGACTCGGTGAGAGGATACTTTCACAAAAATAAACTATTTTTGTGGCTAAGGACTGTTAATGTTACTCAATAATGTATACTTGATATTTACTATACATACTTTTCAAGATCATGTATCTGTAGTGGTTATATTTGTAGGCATCCCTCTGTCAAACTGGAGACCATGCGTGTTATAGAAGAATAGTTGCCTTACTGCCCGAGGGCATTAGTTTGAGGGCAATGTTTGCTACTTCTGCTATGTGACCCTGGTGTGTGTATGTAGGAAACTCATATGATGGAAGCATTATGTTTCACTTCCTCTGCTTCCTCCCTTCTTTCTGCTTGATCTTCTCCAGGTTCAGGAAAATCCTTCTCCATGATGGGCAGTGCTGAGCAGCTGGGCCTTATTCCAAGGCTCTGCTGTGCTTTATTTAAAAGGATCTCCCTAGAGCAAAATGAGTCACAGACCTTTAAAGTCGAAGTATCCTATATGGAAATTTATAATGAGAAAGTTCGGGATCTTTTAGACCCCAAAGGGTAAGTTAGTGGTTGCAATTAAGCTTATAATGGGGGGTAATAATTGTAAATGATCCTTAAGTTAAAACTGCAAGTGAATATATTTATTTGAGCCATTGGGTCACTGCTCTGGTTTCAGTTCATTCGCTGAGAAACCAAAGCCTGCTGGTAGACCCAGTACATGTAGTTTATCCTAAATTCACGTATAAAGTTGCTTACGTATGCCATTTAAAAAGACGTTTTTACTGTTGGTATTATTTTTGCTACCGTGGCTTGTTCATACAAATTGAGTTAAGAATGACACATTGGTTCTCCCATTCATGTGGAAAGCAGCAGCAGCTCTAAATTAGAGTAAGTGCTTGAGGGCTTGAAAGAACTCAGCCCTGGCAAGCCATTCTCTCCCTGGGCTGTGTGCTGGAATCACATTGGGGGGCTTTTTAAGAATGTGCTGGCCTGAGCCCCACCCGTAGAGACTATGAGTCAGTGGACCCAAGGGGACATCCCCACATCAGTACTTTTTAAAAATGAGGTGATAAAAACCAGATGAGCTTGATTCATAGAGAGAAAAAGGGTCATTTACTTTTCTTCCTTAATTTTTTTTTTACTGACTTAAAACTAACACATATTCATAGAAAATTCAGAAAATAGGCAAAACGTAGTAAGAACTAAAAATGACCTATAATCCCTCAAAACTAAAAATAACCACTGTTAATACTGTGGTGCATTTTGACCCTGTGTTTCAAGTCTGTGGGGTGTCTCTGTGTGTTCAGGTCATTCTCTAAATACAATTCAGTATACTGAATTATTTTATATGCTTCTAGCTGCTGTGTGGTCAAGGGTGTTACCAAAGGTATACGATCAAAATGGTAGGTGACAAGGAAGTGAACCAGTCGTGGGAAATGTTTATATTTACTTTAAAGTTATTAACTATTTGCATATGAAAGAACACTTACAACACATGTAAGATATAAATAATAATAAAATTGACTACCCTCTTTACATTTGGCTTAATAAAATGGAACATGACCAATATTTTTAGAGCCCCTATATGTTTCTCTTGGATTCCATTCCATTCCCTACCCCTCCCCAAGGTAACCACTGTTAGGAATTTTATGTTTCTCATTATCTTCACTCCTCTTAAAGTTTGCACATAAGTTTGCACAATTTGAAACTTCGTGTGACATTATCATATATATGTCCTTCATTGACTTGTAGTTTCCTGTTCATGATTCATTCATTCTGATGATATGAAGTAAGGATGCATTGACTTTTACTGCTTTTTGGTGTTCCATTATATGATTACCATAGCCTGTCTCACGCCTGTCGCCTGTGTGGTTTCCACTTTCTACTGCTACGGTGCCGCTCTGAGCATTCTTGTTGTGTCCTCTTGGGTGTTGCAAATGTAGGGGTTTCTAGGGACTGCATCTGGGGTAGACTTGCGGGCAATAAGATACTGAGTCTCCGACTTTATGAGGTACTGCCCAACTGTCTTCCAAAGGGCTTATACCAGCTTGCAGCCCACCAGCAGGTACAAGAATTCCATGTTAGTCCCCATCACAAGCAGAACTGTGCTAGAGGGACTTTTTCTTGCTCCACAGTAGTATTAAAGACTCTCTGTGCAGGCTGAGTGAGCAGAATTCCAGGTGTGTGTGCATCCAGCTAGCTGTCTTGAAGATACGTGTTTGGTCTGCCCCGGTTTAGAGTACACAGAATTGCTCATTGTTATGTTAAAATAAAGGTAGTAAAACCTACTTTGTAAGTTGCTGTAAGATTAAATGAGATAACTAAAAAGTTCTTAGGGCACAATGCATGACTCTGGGAAGCACTCAGCAATCC
This sequence comes from Panthera tigris, assembly GCF_018350195.1. Taxonomy (NCBI): domain Eukaryota; kingdom Metazoa; phylum Chordata; class Mammalia; order Carnivora; family Felidae; genus Panthera; species Panthera tigris. The sequence goes on from NC_056664.1 coordinate 11,472,709, forward strand.
TTAGCTCCTTCCCCCCCCCCCCCCCCCCCCCCGGAGTGATGCCAAGCATTGACTCTTATGATTTGCAAGGTGATTAATATCTGATGCAATGAAAAAGGTGACAGGTGCAATATGCTTGTGATATATATGAGTTTGCTTTTAATCTCAATTACCTATTGATAAGCTGTTGAAATGGGTCCCAGACCAGGTTTGTCATTTAAAAATCCAAAAAAGTTTTAAAGTCTTCACCAGCAGAGCCAATTCTAAATATAGGATAAATATCAGTAACTACAAGCAATTGCCATATCACCTTCTGCATAAAATTGTCAGCACAGAAGCAGCATAACTCAATGTAGACTTAAAGCAAATTAAAACACTTTAATATTGTTCAATACTTGATCACTGCTAGGAATGTATCCAAGGGATACAGGAGTACTGATGCATAGGGGCACTTGTACCGCAATGTTTATAGCAGCACTCTCAACAATAGCCAAATTATGGAAAGAGCCTAAATGTCCATCAATTGATGAATGGATAAAGAAATTGTGGTTTATATACACAATGGAATACTACGTGGCAATGAGAAAAAATGAAATATGGCCTTTTGTAGCAACGTGGATGGAACTGGAGAGTGTGATGCTAAGTGAAATAAGCCATACAGAGAAAGACAGATACCATATGGTTTCACTCTTATGTGGATCCTGAGAAACGTAACAGAAACCCATGGGGGAGGGGAAGGAAAAAAAAAAAAAAAGAGGTTAGAGTGGGAGAGAGCCAAAGCATAAGAGACTGTTAAAAACTGAGAACAAACTGAGGGTTGATGGGGGGTGGGAGGGAGGGCAGGGTGGGTGATGGGTATTGAGGAGGGCACCTTTTGGGATGAGCACTGGGTGTTGTATGGAAACCAATTTGACAGTAAATTTCATATATTAAAAAATAAAAAAAAATACTTGATCAAAACTTTAAGACATTATTTACTGAGACTGAGAATGTGCTTATTTATGAAATAGTCTTAAAAGTGTAATTCAATTCTGGTATGTTCTTTGCTTTCCTTCCTTCCTTCCTCCTCCCTTCCTTCTTTTCTTCCTTCCTTCCTTCTTTCCTTTCTTCCTTCCTTCCTTCCTTCCTTTTCTTCTACGTAAAACTAAAGTTCATCTACTAGAGCAAGTTTGCCTAACCTAGTATTCTGTGTCCTGGGTGTTTAGTTTGGGAGTAAAGATAGAATTTTTTAAATAGAGTAAGCTACTTTAAATAGAAATCAGAGTATAAAAGACATTCCTCATATGGAATGCTGTTTTGCTAATCCAAATAAAGTAGCTTTTAGAATATTTTTTTGATCATTAAAAATATTGCAATCTTAGTTTCTGAGTACTTAAAAAGAAAGAAAAGCTTCCCAGTTTGGTCTGATTCATTCATTCCTTTTTCCTTCCTCCCAAAGGAATAGACAGTCTCTTAAAGTTCGAGAGCATAAAGTGTTGGGGCCATATGTAGATGGTTTATCCCAGCTGGCTGTCACTAGTTTTGAGGTAAGTGTCATTAAAAAAAAAAAGTCATTAAAAAAAAAATGGTGGTAAATTGAAGCACGTAAGTAATGTTGAATGTATTTTTTATGTGAATGCTTTATAGCATATTGGTACCACGTGTGGTCTCGGGAGCCCAGTAGCAACATCCCCTACATGGAAAGAAACACCTTCAACCTGCTTTGTTGTGAAGGCATTACAGTGTGGTTAAGAGGCGCAGCATTTTGAGTTGCTGAATATTTTCTTTCATACCACTTTCTTGAAAATGGCCTCCCCAAGGTTGCCAGTGATGTCCTCTTAGAGAAGTCTAGATGCACATAAGCAGTGTTGGGTAGTAAATTCACGCTCCTCCCTCTGACAGGGTCTCCTGTGCCCATTTCCATTGCTTTTCACTCTTCTGGTTCTTCTGTTTGTCCAAATTGCTCCTCTCTCCATTGACTGACCCATCTCATTCTCCCGCTACTTGACTTTAACGCCTCTATATATTCCCGACTAGATGTTTTGACCTTGCTTCTATTGTCACTGCTCCGGAAACCCCCCAAAACAACCTGCTCTGTGTTGCTGAGGGATGCAGACAGACGAGTGAGCCAAAACATCCTCTATCTAGGTGTGTGGTCTGGAGGTTGTGGCCGTCCCATCATCACCTCAGACTCAGTGTGACTAAAATTAATCTGTGAGATAACTCCCTCCAGCCATTTAGATGAAGAAGGTTTTAGTGTTGCTCAAATCAGAACCAGAGTGCACTCATCACTTTAGAAGCACTTAGGTGCTGAAGCGAATGGAAAACTCTCTGGCGTAACGGTGCTAAGTCAGCACCTTCGCTCAGGTGTGTGGGTCCTAGCTCAGTGTGCTGGGGGTCAGTGTCCATCTCACCCTGTCACTTATTCGTAAGAGCCACGGAGCTTGTGACTTGCTTCCCCGCTCTGTCTCTGACTAGATGTAGGAAAAGTTAACTTGATCTCCATGAACGTCAGTGTTCTGTGGGTAACATCAGGAGAATGCATCTTTTATAAAACTTATTCAGCAAACATTGTGTGAGAGCCCATAGGTTCCCAGCATTCGAAGACAGGTGTACAAGGATGAATAAGGAAAAGTCCTTGTCCTTGGAGAAGCACGGTGTGGGAGGAGGGGGACACAAAAGCAGTAGACAGCCATGCAGAGTCTGAAGCACAGGAGAGTTAGAATAAAATAAGGTCACTGCTGTTACTATCTGGAGCTCGATACACATTTCTTTTCTTCCCTAGGAACTTGCCGGGGCAAAAAAAGGTGCTGAACAGAGAAAGGGGACAATTGTGGGAGGGCCAGACTGGGGGAAACATCTCGTATCTTAGAAAGCGGAGAGGGAGGTAAAGGCTCCCACCGTGCCCCGTGGAGGTTCGGGTGGAAAGGCGGTGACCCTGCGTCCCAGGGATGGTCATTAATCTGTACACCTGGTAGGCGGGACCGCATTCCCATGTGTTTGCTTCTGATGTTTTCCTTATGCTTTGCCTCTAGGATATTGAGTCATTGATGTCTGAGGGAAATAAGTCTCGGACCGTAGCTGCAACCAACATGAATGAAGAAAGTAGCCGCTCCCATGCTGTGTTCAACATCATAATCACGCAGACGCTTTACGACCTGCAGTCTGGGGTGAGGGACAGGGGGGAGCCTTTGGTGGCAATAAAAGAACTTAGATATCTGCAGCAATGAAGTGTTTGGGTTGGGTTCTGCTGCTGAGAATTTTGTGTGGGCTTTCCTACTTACTAGCTGAGCCACTTTGCTTAAATCGTTTAGTTTATTAGGTCTTCCTTTATATAGAACTTTAAAAAAAATATAGGGTTTCTTGTGTAAACTCCCTAAAGAGCGTGATGATGTCGCCATACAGCTTTTAATATGTATACTTTCATCCTGAAATTCCCCTAAAAACAGCTGTGTCTACCTCATAACCCTTAAGGGCTATTAAAGAAAAAAACCACAATCTTTAGCCTAAAGAACACTTTTTCGAAAGGAGAGGAATTTGACCTGAATATGCAGGCATCTTCATGTGCTGGTGTTTCCTCAAAGGCACAGAAAACCTCCCGCTTCCTGACTGTATTTGGAAAGCTGAGCGTGCTTGCTCCCCAGCTATACAACAAACACTGCATTTGCACGGCAGTTTAAATTTGACCATGCAAATGCGAGTCTGCATAGCTTCTTACCTGCCCTGTCTGATTCATTCATTCCTTTTTCCTTCCTCCCAAAGGAATAGACAGCGGCAGGGGCCTGGCCGCTGAGGCTGCCCTCAGTTACAGTACCAACATCCGCGTAGACATCTGCATTTGCACTCACGTGTGTTGTTGTCCTGTTTCCTCCAACTAGAACTCCGGAGAGAAGGTCAGTAAGGTCAGCCTGGTAGACCTGGCGGGTAGCGAGAGAGTGTCCAAAACAGGAGCCGCGGGAGAGCGACTGAAAGAAGGCAGCAACATTAACAAGTAAGGTGGCCGGGGCGACGCCGGGCTGCGTGTGTGTCTGGGGGACTTGTTGCGTTAGAAGCCATCGAATGGTTCCGGCGGCATGTGGTTCTGGGTCTGTGTAGCTTTAGTAAACTGAGCTGAGGAAAACCAACAGCCTGCCTCTGCCGAAACGCGTGAGGTTTATGTGCGTGAAGCTCCGTGCTGCGGCCCGCAGGGTATCCTCGTGTATGATGCGGTCTTGCGTGAGTGCACATCACAGTTCTCTAAATCACATTCTGTCTTCGATTAACCCAAGGAGCGTACTCTGAAAACAAAAGCTGCTCTGAAGCCCTTTGTATGGCTAATGCTGTTTAAACATCAAGACCTAAAAAAAATGGAGCAGCTACTGAATACCTGCCATATCGAAAACTCACCATTTGCCTTCAGTGCACCCAGGGATGCACACTGGAGGCTGACAGAGGGCAGGGGGGTGCAGGATGTGTAGGAGTTTGCCAGACAGACAAAGGAGATGAAGGCATTCTGCACACAGGCAGGCGAAGTGCTTGTTTTCTGTAACTAGTCTCCCAGGATGGCACCTGCTGGGCCAGAGCGAGCTTGGCTTTCCAGCAGGAGAGGAAGCAGAGTTGGTGTCTGGCTCAAGCCAGACTGTCAGAGTTCATTCCTTCCTTTTACCCTTCTGTGTTTTCTTTTTCTCATCTGTAAATGGGGGATAATAATAGTCCCTACTTCATAGAATTGTTGGAGCTCAAATACCCATAATGGGCTTAGAACAATGCCTGGCACTGAATCAATATTAATTATTGCAGCTATTATTTTTATAACCTGTGTAAATAGCATAAAAGTTCAGCAGAAGAGGGGCGCCTCAGTGGCTCAGTCGGTTAAGCGTCCAACTTTGGCTCAGGTCGTGATCTCGCGGTTTGTGGGTTTGAACCCCGCGTCGGACTCTGTGCTGACAGTTCAGAGCCTGGAGCCTGCTTTGGATGCTGTGTCTCCCTCTCTCTCTGCCCCTCTCCCACTTGCGTTCTGTGTCTCTCTCAAAAATAAATAAACAGTAAAAAAAAATTGTTTTTTAAGTTCTGCAGAAGTAGTTTAGTTTGTACTTGTAACATCTTTCTGCTGAGACATGACTTGGGGTTTCATTTAGGACAGAAGTGACAAGGGGTAATAGAGGCAGGAACATGTTGGTGCCGCTTGCATTTTAAAAATGACGCTAGCACATTATAATTTTAGTGTTCCGAAGTTTAAAATTAGAAGTAAGATATCACCCCCTCTATCAGCTGGACACAGCGGCACTCACTGCAGAGACTGCTGCTTTAGGGAGTTAATCTTCCAGTCAGCCTGTCTCCCTCTCTAATAACAAAGGGTTTTGCTAGATTTCATGACAAAGCACTGTAGGAGCCCAGGCCCGGGCTGCAGCTCTGTGATCCACAGTGAGCTCAAGAGCTGGGATGGGAAAGCAGAAAGGGGGGTATTAGGAAGCAGGTATCAACAAAAAGACTGTCAGTCCTCGTAGAGATTTGTTTACTGCTGCTAAGCCATGCCAGCCCTTTGCCTTCTGGCTGGGCGTATGGGAAAACACTAGAAGTTCTGTGCTGGGAATGTGTGAGAAATTAGAGTATGGCTGGCCTTGAAGGGTGATGATCACTAACTTGTACTGACCTCTTACTGTGTTCTAGGCTCTGTTCTGAATGCTCCACATGTAATAACTCATCCTCACATTAGCGTTGCAGGGGCGGGGACAGGGCAGGGGGTGTCTGTTATCCTTATTTTATAGATGAGAAAATCAAGACACAGATTGGTTAAATAACGTGCCCCAGGTCTCAGAGGTCTGAGTGTGGATCTGCATCTGGTTGCAGGCAGTCTGGCTCCAGGGCCAGTATACTTGTGGTGACTGACCTGGGTGAAACCCCCAGGCAGTATACTTGGGGTGACCATGTGTTCTGTTTGCCTGCAAGAGTCCTAGTTGATACTTTTGCCCCAGAGTAGACATTATAGCGCCCTCTTTAATTTGGGCACTAAATTAGGCCATGTCCCAAGCTGGACTACCTCAAGGCCACGTGATATAACATGATTTAGATCCCCAGCAACTGTCTTCCATAATGACTTACCAAATTGAATGGAATCCTCTTAGCATCATGCTGTCGTTCCTTATTTATATGCTAGCTGTTTCACAAATGGATGCATGTACTCCCCACTACTAGTCAGTGGGATCTTGTCTGCTGGTTCTTTATAGTTTTCAGAGCACTTTCGTATGCATTATTTCATGTGAGGCTCTTAATAGGTATTTTTATCTACTGATAGATGAGGAAATTGATGGTTGGAGACATTTAAGTAATATGGATGAAGGCCAAGCAGACATTGATTAAGCCTCTGCTCTGTGTCTGGCACTGCATTAGATGCTGGGAATGCAAAAGAAATTTAGATATTGTTGTAGACATACTGCCTCCCCACCCCCTAAATATGTCCTTGTCCTAATCCCCAAAACTTTTGCATACGTGACCTTGAAAGGCTGAGGGTATTGCAGATGTGATTAAGATTTTTTGATGAGGAGATTATCCAGGTGGACCTGATGTAAAAACAAAGCTCCTTAGGGACACCTGGGTGACTCAGTCTGTTAAGCGTCTGGCTCTTGATTTCGGCTCCATTCGTGATCTCACAGTTCGTGAGTTCAAGCCCTGTGTTGGGCTCTGCATTGACAGTGTGGAGCCTGCTTGGAATTCTCTCTCCTCTCTCTCTGCCTCTCTCCCACTCACACGCTCTGTCTCTCTCTCTCAAAATAAATGTAAAAAGTTAAAAAAAAATAAAAACAAAGCTCTTTAAAAGTGAAAGAGGGAGGTAGGAGGGCCAGAGTTGATCAGAGTGATGCAGAGTGATGGAAAGCCTTCACCGTCCGGCTCTTGTTTGAAGGTGGAGGAAGGGGCCGTGAGCCCTGGAATGCGGGCAGCCTGTGGAAGGTGGAAATGGCAAGGAGACAGACGGTCCCCTAGGGCAGCTCTGCTGACACCTTGATGTTAGCCCCATGAGACATGTTCTGGACTTCTGGCCTCCAGAACTGTCAGAAAATAGGTGTTGTTTTAAGCCACTGCATTTGTGGTGATTTGTTAGAGCATGAGGAGCACATAGTTTAGGACAATAGGAAGTCACTTCGCTTGAACAAAATGAAAGGAAGGAGGATTTTTTTTTTCTGGCCAGACAATGTTGAGACATGCTACTTAAGCCAACGTGTAAGCATGGAACTATTTTTTATGACACCTTGGCCAGCCTGTGGATGCTTGCCAAGTTGGTCTTATGCTTTTCCCAAAATAACCGGCTCAGAGGGAGGGAAGCTGCCTCTGAACCTTTTCCACTGCGCCCCAGTCCAGGGCTGTTTTCTTTTCCCGATACACCTCTCTGATCCCCCTGAGTAGGTGCATATGCCCCTAAAGTCCAGGCCAGGCCCAGGTCTCCAGCACGTGTCCTCCAGGCCCTCGCTCTGGTCATCGGTACATAGCGACCGTATGAATGGGACATCGTCTCTCCACTGGAAGGTTCCCTGGGGTCAGCACAGCTCAGAGATCTTCGTGGAGATTGGCCCTCCGTCCCTCACCTGCCATTCCAAAATCCAGAACGCTCTGAAAACCAAGTGCTTTTTTTTTTTTTCTTCACAGCTTGCTTGTTGGTGGAGCCTCACCTGAACTCCCATGAGGCTCTCTTAGTCTTTATCCGTATTTATAGTCTTTGTTTACTCATTTAGGGTGGCCATTCATACGTTTAGCTGTAGAAATGTAAATGTGTTGTATTACGGGCTGCTGTCCCAGACCTACCCATGGTCATGTGTGATGTATGCACTATACTTCCTAAAATTCAAAAAATTCTGAATTTCCGCACACATGTGGCCCCAAGGATCTCAAAAAAGACATGCAGGCCTACACTTTTTGATCCATTTAGCCAGTATGTATTGAACGCTGACTGGGCATAAGAACACAGGGAAGAGGGGCACCTGGGTGGCTCAATTGGTTAAGCATCCAACTCTTGATCTCAGCTCAAGTCTTGATTTCAGGGTCGTGAGTTCAAGCCCCATGTTGGGCTCCATGTTAGGCATGATGCCTACTTTAAAAAAAAAAAAAGAAAAAGAACACAGGAAAGGGTAGATGGGACCCTGGCCTTGGGAAGGTCAAGATCCCACGGGGAAGGAAGACCCTTGGAGGGATAGTCATAATACATTATGTGCAATGGAAACCTATCCAATGGAACTTCTTTGTTATAGAACCTAACTGTGTGACATTTCTGTGCCTCAGTTTCCTCAGCTGTAAAACACAGACGAGGAAGAAGCCTGTGAGTGGGCTTACTGTGAGGATTAAATTAGTTACTATTTGTAAAGTGCTTCTTGGAACAGTGCCTAGCATAGAGTAAGCGCTGCGTAAGTGTGTACTAACAAGGTAAAAAAAATAAAAATAAAATAAAAGGGCTGCCTGATAGTTCCACAAATGGCTTTTTAAGCCTTAAAATCAGTGCCCTGTCGAGTGCTAAAATTAAAGCCATCTCTGACATGTTTCCTAAGCTTTCCCTCGGCCTCCTATTTGGGCTTCTTTCGATGGAACATTAGTAATCCTCTTACACAGACCTGTCAGGGACTTCACACAGATATTAGTGTTTCTTAATGGGCTATGGATTTCGGAGCCTCATCTCTCCGTAAGCTCTTAAGAGCTTTCAAGCACGCATTATTCCTTCATTTGGTGAGCCGAAACACCTGTGTGGCAGCACCACCGTGGCCTGTTCAGGGCGTGAGGGGAACAGGCCTGTAGACCATCCTCAGGGGACCGCCTGAACACTCAGTCTGCTGCTCTGCCTGTCCGTTGAGGCTGGCATGAGGAAGCCTGTCTCTGCTGCTGGAGCCCGGCGGGTTAGCTTCCCTAGGAGCTCACTCAGATCACGGAACACCAGCTAATACCCCGGGGACTGATGCTGAAAACGGCTCCATCCTCTTCTCAGCAATGGGCAGTTACTAAATGCAAGCAATGTTCATCTAACAAGTATCATTCCGGGTCTCCGTTCCACTTCAATTACCGTGGTTGACAATAAAGTATATACTAAACATTTCCCCAAATGGGCTCTATTCAACATTTGTTCTAGGGATACTAATATATGTTACTCTTGGGGTTCTATCAAATAATTTGTGTTATGATATAGTAAACTAGAAGTCTCATATTTCTAATGTTTCACGTGACCCAATCCTCCTTTTTTCCTTCTTGAGTACTTTCTGTGACTTTTAATCATTTCCTCTCGGAAATCTCGCTTAAACGGATATTGCCTGCTTAACCAAACATGAACTTGTACCTGGGGAGAGTAAAAATGGCTTGCCTCAGTCCATTATTCAAGGGCTGCTGGGGCGGGGAGGTTGCTTATCAGTTTACCATTCATGCATTGCAGGGCCCAAGGATGTGGGAAGAAAGTCTGAATAAACATCTTTGCATCTACCGCGAGAACCCCACAAAGGACAGAGCAAAAATCTTCTTGGGATGCAGGAGCCACATGTTTTGGGGGCATGTGACATTGCGACTTCAGTGTTTCTCAAAGCATGTTTTGCAAAATACTAGTTCCTCAAGTGACTCTGGGAAGAAAAGGATCCTTGGGCAAATCGTTTTGAGAACAGCTGCTTAAACAGCTTTCCTTTGGAGATTTCCCTGCTAACATGTCCAATAAATCCTGCAGTAATGAATCCCATATTAACTTTGACTTATTCCCTGAACTTATTTGATGACAGAATTCTAGGTATAACAGAGATTAAAATCTCCAGAACAGATATTCTAAAGAACTTGTTTTTGGAAATGTTGGTGTATTTCACTACAGAGCTGGAAATGGAAAAGAGACAGGAGATGGGACTTGTTAGATGCAAATCACTGGCTTGGAATGACTTGTGCTGGCCACTGGAAACCAGTCGGGGGCGGAATGGGGCCTGTTCTGCAGGCACCACGGCTTTCTTTCCACTCCTGCCGTGGGATGGCATTGGCCTTTCCCCCATTTTGCCACACACACTCTTTGTGTTTCTCCTTTTCGGATACAAGTGGAGACTTACTGGGGAAAAGTACTAACTCAAGTCCACTGACTGCATTATCTTCCAACTAATTCTTTAAAAGCCAAGGATTGCATTCTGCTGTAAGCAACAGCTGTCGTGATGACCAAATGATAGATTTCTTTTCCCCATGTACCAAGAAGTCCAGAGGCTGGTAGAGCACCTCAAAAATGCTGTCAAGCACACAGCTCTACTAACCTTAGTGTGTGTTCACCTTGTCCTCATGACCTCAAGATGGCTCTGCCATTCTAGGCATTGTATCCTTATCTGTGCTCCAAAAAGGGGATCAGGGGGGAAGGAAGGGCCAAGGACCACCAGCTTCTGGCTTATATCTACTAAATATATACCTTCTCTATCAAACAAAGCTTCCTTGGAAGACCACCCAGTCAGTATGTTCTCCCTATATCTCAGAGCTGGATTTCATGGCTTTCCAGAGCTATAGAGGACTCTGAAAAGTGGAGTTTTTAGCCCAGCATAATCTTCCCAGCAAAATCAGAGTTCTGTTAGCAAGTAAGAAGGGGAGAATGGATGTTGGGTCAGTACCCACAGAGGGTACCAAAACCATGATTGAATTAGTCCTTTTTAGAAAGAGATCCGTGGTCTGTTCTTCAGTATATTCTAGACTCAATTTTACTCAGCAGATACTGCTTTCTGTAAGCAAGGCACAGTAATTGTATGATGTAACAAGGTCTCTGCCCTCAAAGCAATCATAACCTTAAGTAGAAAGAGATAGAGAAATACAAATACAGTCAATTCTAGCAATGCTTAACTGCAATTAGGACCTTAGAAAAAGATCATTAGAAAAATAGGTAAAATAATATAATATTTGAAATCCATCCTGGAGAGTACAGATAACTCCCATCACATCATATCCACTGTTAAGGGAAGGAATCCGGTGGTCACAGTTTCAAGGAAAACTATGCAGGTTGGAGGAAGGTGCAGAAAAGGAAAAAAAAATACTTATGACCAGGTTTATCTCATTGTTTGTATTCATTGGAACTGCTTTTATTTTGTTTCTGATCCTCCTAAGTTTTATTTATTCATATTTTTTATGTTTATTTATTTATTTTGAGAAAGAGAGCACACACCTGTGTGCATGAGCTGGGGAGGGGGGCAGGTGGGGGGAGGTGGAGAGAGAGAGAGAGAGAGAGAGAGAGAGAGGGAGAGGGAGGGAGAAGGAGGGAGAGATCCAAGCTATCAGCATGAACCCCATGAGGGGCTCTATCCCACCAACCATGAGATCATGACCCCAACCGAAATCAAAAGTTGGTCACCCAACCAACTGAGCCACCCAGGCTCCGGTATTTACTTTCTTTTTAGTCTCAAATTCTCCATTGTTATAGATAGGTAGATTTTAACAATCTCTGTCTTAAAACATGGCTGTCTCTTCACAAATGTTATCCCCTAGCCTAATCCTTCTGTCCTCTCCAGTCAGCCTGTGTTTACTCTGTGCCCGCCACCCCAGCCCAAGAACTTCTGGAAAGGTTAAGAATTTCCTTACTGTCTCCACCTCCCCTAGGTTCAGGGAAGGAGCTATGCTTTGGTAGAATTAGGTTCCTGGAGCAGTTTTTTCAGCCTCTCAAATTTGCAAACAGCCCCACCCTGTTCAGGAAACCTGTGAGTGCCCATTTGACTCCAGCATGAGAAGGCAGTGCTAGCAGGATCCAGTAATTTGTGATTTTCTTATATTCTTAAGCTCCCTAGGAATTAAATTACTGTTAAAATACTTAAGCCCATTGTTCAGTTTTCACGCATTGAACTTTCATACTTTCAGAAGCCCGTGGATCATTGCTTCCAGGTCCAACGTAGCAGTAGCACCCCCACACTGTCACTGGGTGACCTGGTTACCCCTCACCCATCATGGAGCCCCCTTACCCTGCAGTTCATTTCTTTTTGTTCCAAGGGGGCAGTGGGTCAACACAGAGTCCCTGTTTTGAATATGTGCACACGATCAGGTAAAAGGCTTCTACTAATGATAACCTTCTCCAACTGGGTAAGTTACAGAGTACAGAGTAGAGTACACACAAGACGGAGTCATGTGATCATGTCCGCCCAGCCCCGCCCCTCCGCTGTGGCCGGTCACGTGCCCTACCTGCTGACGGTGCTCGTGCTCGGTGCTCTGAGCACGCACGCACGTGGTCCTGTAGACGTTGATGACATCGTGCTACCCTTCCCCGTTTTCTCTCAAAGCACTCATGTGGTTTTTTGTGTGCCCTTGTTTAGGAGTGCCCAGACCCTTCTTTTTTCACTCCTGACACTATCAAATTAGAAAGTAGGAGCAGTTGCCACAAGGCAGAGTTAGATTTTGTCTGGATGAAAAATACATAACTCCAAAATGTGTTCTCCTAGCAAGGGCCACTGTTCACTTTAGAATTGCTAATATGGGCCTTGGAATCACTGAGCTCTTTATAGTCTGCATGAATTGAAGTAATTTTTGCCGTGTTTAAGTCCTAAACACTGGTTCCGTTCAAAGAATTGTTTTCAACTGAAAATTTTATTTCAATAGCTGTGAAGTGTGAAAGATGCCCTATATGCTATATTAAAGCAGAAATTTGTTTTTGCCTTAAATTTCTGCTTTCTTCTATTTCATATATAGCACATGCCTTTCTTTTCTCAACTCCTTCCTTCTTACCTTCCTCCCTCCCTCCCTTCCTTCCTCTTTTTTTCTCTTTTTAATTTTAGAGAGGGAAAGAGAGCACAGGAGAAGGGCAGAGAGAATGAGAGAAAATCTTTTTTTATTTTTATTGTTTAATGTTGATTTATTAATTGAGAGGAGAGCAGGAATGGGGGAGGGGCAGAGAGAGAGACAGAGAGAGAGAGAGAGAGAGAGAGAGAGAGAGAGAAGAGCATCCCAAGCAGGCTCTGTGCTGTCAGCACACGGCTCAAACCCATGAACCGTGAGATCATGACCTGGGCCTAAATCAAGAGTTGGAAGCTCAACCTACTGAGCCACCCAGGCGCCCCTTTACTTAACTTTTTAAATTTAATTTTATTTCATCATGATAAGTATACTCTTGAACCCCCATCCTCCTGCCCCCTCCCCTCTGGTAGCCATCAGTTTGTTCTCTAACCTTAAGAGTTTATTTCTTGATTTGTCTCTCTTTTTCCTTTGCTTTTTTTTTTTTTTAATTTTTAATGTTTATTTATTTTTGAGAGAGAGACACACACATTGCAAGCAGGGGAGAGGCAGAGAGAGGGAGACACAGAATCTGAAGCAGACTCCAGGCTCTGAGCTGTCAGCACAGAGCCTGACATGGGGCTCAAACCCACAAACCGCGGGATCATGCCTGAGTAGAAGTTGTACGCTTAACCAGCTGAGCCACCCAGGCACCCCTGCTTGTTTTGTTTCTTAAATTCCACATGTGAGTGGAATCATGTGGTATTTATCTTTCTCAGATTGACTTATTTTGCTTAGCATTATACTCTCTAGCTGTATCTGTGTTGTTGCAAATGACAAGATTTCATTCTTTTTTAAGGCTGAATAATATCCCATTGTATGTAGATACCACATCTTCTTTATCCATTCATTTACTGATGGACACTTGGGCTGTCTCTATAATTTGGCTTTTGTAGATAATGTTGCAGTAAACATAGGGGTGCATGTATCCCTTTGAATAGTATCCCTTTGAATTTTTTAAAGTTTATTTATTTTGAGAGAGATCACAGAGCATGGGATTGGGGGGGGGGGGCAGCAGGCAGAGAGAAAGAGAGAATTCCAAGCAGGCCCCTGCACTGTCAGCTCAGAGCCCAACACGAGGCTCGAACCCATGAACTATGACCTTATGACCTGAGTCAAAACCAAAAGCCAGATGCTTAACTGACTGAGCCATGCAGGCACACCCTGTATTATTGTATTTTTAAGGTGAATATCCACTAGTGTGATTACTGGATCGTAGGGTAGTTCTATTTTTAATTTTTTGAGGTACCTCCATGCTCTTTACCACAGTGGCTGTATTAGTTTGCATTCTCACCAACAGTGCATGAAGGTTCCTTTTTCTCCACATCCTCACCAGTTTGTTTCTTGTGTTGTTGACTTCAGCCATTCTGACAGATGTGAGGTGATATTTCATTGTAGTTTTTATTTGCATTTTCCTGATGGTGAATGATGTTGAACATCTTTTCACGTGTCGGTTGGCCATCTGTATGTCTTTGGAGAAATGTCGATTCATGTCTTCTGCCCATTTTTAATAGGATTATTTGTCTTTGGGTGTTGAGTCATATTAGTTCTTTATATTTTTGGGGTACTAACTCTTTATCGGATATGTCATTTGCAAATACCTTCTGAGATTCAGTAAGTTGCCTTTTAGTTTTATTGATTGTTTCCTTCTCTGTGTAAAAACTTTTTCTTTTGATGTAGTCCCAGTAGTTTATTCTTGCCATGTTCTTTCTTAAAGTTGTTACCTTTGGGAGGAGTGATGCAGTGATTGAACTTGAATTTTTTTTTTAAACAGCTATATTGAGAAATGATTCATATACACATACTTTGCCATTTAAAAATGTACAATTTAGTGGCTTTTTTATCAGAATGTATAACCATCACCATGATCGAATTTGAAAACATTTCCATCATCCCCAGAGAAACTCTGTGTCTAAGTCATTCCCCATTTACACCACCCCAGCCCTGGGCAACCACTGCTTCCATCCCTATGGATTCGCCTATTCTGGGTATTTCATAATAATGGAATCGTTATGTGGCTGTATTAGTTTCCCAGTGTTATCATAGAAGATTACCACAAACTGGGTAGTTCACAACAACAGAAATTTGTTACAATTCTGGAGGCCAGAAGTGCAAAATCAGGGGATTGGCAGAGCTAGTTCCTTCTTGGGGCTCAGAGGGAAAATCTGTTGCATGCTTCTGTCCTACCACCTTCTAGTGGTGGCTGGCTCTCCTTGACCTTCCTTGGCTTGTAGATGCATCTCTTCCATCTCTCCTCTGTTCTCACATGGCCTGCTCCCCTGTTGCTGTGTGTCTTCACAGCCGTCTTAGAAGGGTACCAGGCATTGGATTACAGCCGTCTTTAAGTCAGTATCATCTCCTCTTAACTAATCACATCTTCCAAAACCCTATTTCCAAATGAGATTACATGTCAGGTTCTGGTGAACGTGAATTTGGGGTACACAGTATTCAACCCAGGACATTGGCCTTTGGTGTTTGGCTTCTTTCACTTACCATAACTTTTCAAGCTTCATCCATGTTGTAGCTTCTGTCAGAATCCTCTCTTATGGCTGAATAATATAGTCCACTGTGAGGACATACCACACTTTAGTCATCATTTGGTGGACAGACATGTGGGTGGTTTCTACATTGTGGCTATTGCGAATAATGCAGCTGTGAACACTCTTGTACAAGAGTGTTTTTTTGTATGGACATATGTTTTCTTTTCTTTTGGGGCGGATTTAACTTTTGAATCTGTCAATTATAATGTATGTATTTATGTCACTTTGCAGGAACGGCTATTATTAAAATTCTGGCTCGTGTTCTGCCTCTTGAGTTTGCATTGTATTTCAATGACTTTTTTTTTTTTTTTTTTTTTTTTTTTAAATTTTTTTTTTTCAACGTTTTTTATTTTATTTTTGGGACAGAGAGAGACAGAGCATGAACGGGGGAGGGGCAGAGAGAGAGGGAGACACAGAATCGGAAACAGGCTCCAGGCTCCGAGCTGTCAGCCCAGAGCCTGACGCGGGGCTCGAACTCACGGACCGCGAGATCGTGACCTGGCTGAAGTCGGACGCTTAACCGACTGCGCCACCCAGGCGCCCCTCAATGACTTTTCAAGTGACTCACCTTTGAGCAATTATGTTTTGTGAGAGATAGGCTTTGTTTCAACTCATGTAATGGAAGTCTCTTGTTAACATTAGAAAGCTATCTAGTCCTTCATGCTAAACTCTGGTCACTTGCTGAATTGTGCTCTTTTTTGTTTTTATAAATAGGTCATAGCATTTAATTTTTTAACCATTCACAAAGCATTTTCTCTTTGTGATATCATGTCAGCTTCCCTGTACTCCTGGAAGATCTCCTGAGGAGTTCTCTCTTTTCTGGCTGCTAAACTTGGGATTCCCTTTTAAAAGCGTACTTGGTACTTAACTGTGACACAGTAGGATGTTCTTCATCCCTCAAGTCCGCAAATCTGTTGTTTTTGTGGTGATCTTTTCTCCAGGTTCAGAGAACATGTGTTAGCGTCCAGGGAATGCTCAGGGGACTACTCCAGCCTGCACCAGAGTCCCCTGGAGGGCTGGTTAAAGCAGAGTGCTGGGTCCCACCATGAGTGTCTATAGGTCTGGGATGGGGTGGGGCCTGAGAACGTGCATTTGTAACAAGGTCCTAAGTCGTGCTGGTGCTTTTGGTCCCAGCACCATGATTTGAGCCTATACAGTTAAATATATGTACCATCTTGGGCATTGTTCATCCAGGGCCTCTCAAAATTTAGCATGCCTGTGAATCACCTGGAAATGCCTTTCGCTGGTTCTGACTCAGTAGGCCCGGGGAGGCTTCCAAGAGCCTTTGTTTCTAACCAGCTCTTGGGGGACGCCAGTGCTGCTCTCTGTAGCAGGTGTTGAAAGAGTAGCCATACGCTGTCCTCTGCTTGGGTGGGTCATTGTTCTGTACAGCTGTAAAAACTCCAGACTGAAGTAAACTTGCCAGCTGTAACAGATGAACGGCATCTACCCTGTAACATGTAGGGAAAGGTTCTCTTCAAGTTACGTGGTTGTTACGGAAAACAAAATGAGGGCCCGAATGGTCTGAATTCTACCCAAAGAGTTAAATGGTTCAGACTTTCAACATAATATTTGGAGTAAATTAAAATTCCTTAGAATGATCGCTTAAATGTAGGCTCCCAGGTTCTGAAATGTCTGTCTCACAGGCCCTGTGATTGAACAGAATCGATTCTTACAGGGATTCTGAATTCATTCTTTTAAATTAACGGAGTTACTTTCTGTTTTTCTTTTTCTTAGCTTCTTGACAAATTAATGTAAACTTGGTTATATCAACTTTAGGGCCTTGGTGTTCTGCATACTTTATCCCTAATGCCTGGAATGATTATTGTTTTATGCAAACAACATAACCATTCCATAAAGCTAATTTCTAAATGTTTTTTCTTTTGGCAGATCCCTTACAACCTTGGGGTTGGTTATATCCTCGCTGGCTGACCAGGCAGCTGGCAAGGGTAAAAACAAATTTGTGCCTTATCGAGATTCAGTGCTCACTTGGCTTCTTAAGGTAATTCATTGTTCTAGTGTGTTCCTTTCCAACTAAAACCTGGCTGTTTCAGAGGAGGCAGCTGAAAGGTGTGTGCAGAGCTAACCAGATACAGCACAACCCCCCGCCAATACTGTTAATCCGAATTCCTACGAATGCAGAATGAAAACTCATTCCTGTTGCCTCTTTTGCCCCCATGATAACGCTATTCATCAGGCATTGTTCGTTGTTGTGACTATAGAGAAACCACACCTCATCATAAAATGACTCATGAAATACGGTGCCATTTCCACAACACATTTTCTTCACAGAGAATGTCGTATATGCATGTCTTCAGCTTCCATCATACATGTTGTTCACAGAACGGGGATCATTTCCTAAGAGGCTACTGGAAATATTTTGCAGGATAACTTGGGGGGCAACAGCCAGACCTCTATGATAGCCACCATTAGCCCAGCAGCAGACAACTATGAGGAGACCCTCTCCACCCTGCGATACGCGGATAGAGCCAAAAGGATCGTTAACCACGCCATTGTGAACGAAGACCCCAATGCCAAAGTCATCCGGGAGCTGCGGGAGGAGGTAGAGAAACTGAAGGAGCAGCTCTCGCAGGCTGAGGTAAGATCAGCCTGGTGCTCCCTGTTTTTGAGATCCCCTGGCGTGTCGTATCTGAGTCGGGGAGGATGTGGTCGCCTGAAGTTTTAGGTCATCTCCGTGCATTCGGCATTTCTGACTGACATCTCCTGTATGCTAAGCATATAGCCATCTGTCCTAGGAACTTAACCTCCAGTCAACTAGAAGTGAGTTGTTGCTACTGCCTAATTGTTTGCCTTGGTAGATCAGTTGGCCCTCGGGCACCGATCTTGTCCAGCGTGAAATCCTAAGAACCAAATGGGTTGTTTTTATTAACATTGTACACTCTGTGCCCATAGGGCCTTGCGGTTTTCAGAGAAATTAGTTCTATGTCCTCTCTTCCTTAAGTCAGGGAAGGCAGCATGATGGAAGAGAAACATTAGGAAAAGAACTCAGAAATCTCCTTTTATTTTGCTTCATGTATATCAGCTCCTGGCAGGAAACAAAATCGGTCCTTTCTCATTGTTACCACCTTTGCTTGGCTTTACCCAGCTTTAATAATCACACCCTCTTCTAAGTAGCTATTGCTTTTTGCAAGTTACTGGGTGAGGCATCCAGCTCATTTGAAATAGGTAATAGGACTGAAATGAAGGCCGAGTAAGTGCCTTAGTGTGAGTCACGTGCTTCCCCCTGCCTCACTTGGGTGTGGACCTAGGGCTGCTGAGTTCACATTCCTTCATACCACTCCCTCCTGACCCCTCCCTTCTGGAAGAGTAGTAAATGAGCGGGGGGAGGGGGGGGGGTAATACTGTTATTTTTTGAGCACTTGTGTACCAGACCCTGTTGAAATACTTTTTGTCTATCAGCTTCTCTAGTCAAAAAGATAGTCAATAGGAGATTGAGGCAGACAGAAAGGGAGTCACAGCCCGGGATCTGAACTTCCCATTCGTTGGTGATCATGGAGTTGCACTGACAAGGCATTGTCTTCTTCCAGCTTGGGCTTCTGAAGTGCAGGAAGCCTTGTTTTATTCCTGGTTTTCATCCCTAACCCCTAGTGCAACACTGATACTGGAGAGCGCTTAGCACAATGCTGGTGCATCGTAAGTGCTCAATAAATGTTGCTACCTCCTGTTATTATCATGTTTATAAGCATTCAGTGCATCAAACATACTTTTCATTGATGCCAAGAAGGTAGCAAAACACCTGGAAAATAAAACACTGTGGGGGGCCTGGGTGGTTCATTCGGTTGAGCGTCTGACCTCAGGTCATGATCTCACAGTTTGTGAGTTCGAGTCCCGCGTTGGGCTCTGTGCTGACAGCTCAGAGCCCACTTCGGATCCTCTGTCCCGCTCTCTTTGTTCCTCCCCTTCTTGTTCCCTCTCTCAAAAACAAATAAAACATTAAAAAAAAAACAAATTAAGGGTGCCCGGATAGCTCAGTCGGTTAAGCATCTGCCTTCGGCTCGGGTCATGAATCTCTTGGTTCGTGAGTTCAAGCCCCACATTGGGCTCTCTGCTGTCTGCGCACAGCCTGCTTCAGATCCTCTGTCCCCGTCTCTCTCTCTGCCCCTCCCCCACTCACTCACAGACTCCCTCTCTCTCTCTCTCTCTCTTAAAAGAATAAATAAACTTAAATATAAAAATACCAATCAACTTTGAAGAGCCATGATCCTAGGAGGAAAATGTAATAGTTCTGCAGTCAGTACATACGTGGATGAGCTCCTTCTTTCCTCTTGTCTCTGAACCTGCCTTTCTGCCATGACCATGTAATCCAGGCCAGACGGTAGAATGATGCCTGGCCAAAGAGAACGGAAGAGGGGCCACAGCGGGTTCACCTAGGGTTTTCATGGGTGTCCCCTTATACCCAGCACTGAGTGTCCCTCGCAGACTCTGTTCCCGCTGTGACCTCGGTGCCTCAGGGAGAGTCCACAACGTTGCCACCGTGGCCTCTTGTCCAACTCTGCCATCTTTCTTGTTCGTGGGCTTACACTTTGTGGAGGCTCATGTTGCCATAGGGGGTCAAAGCATGCCATTCCAAGTAAAGCCCCCAAGTAAAAGCTTAGCTTAAAAAAGCTTTATATATATATATATATATACATCTGTATTGAGACCCCTTAGTTATTCTCACTCCGCAGACTCAGAGGGAAATTCCTACCCTTTTACCCAGATGTCTTGTTTCCAAGGGAGTAATGAATACACAAGGTTTTTATCACCATCCACTAAAAAAAATTTTTTTTCATGTTTATTTATTTTTGAGAGAGAGACAGAGCACTGCAGGGGAGGGGCAGAGAGAGAAGGAGACACAGAATCCAAAGCAGACTCCAGGCTCTGAGCTGTCAGCACAGAGCCTGACGTGGGGCTTGAATCCACGAACTGTGAGATTATGACCTGAGTCGATGCTTAACTGACTAAGCCACCCAGGCGCCCCAGAAAAGGAGTTTTAAATGATCCAGAGTCCAATTTTAAAATAAATGAGAAGAGGGGCGCCTGGGTGGCCCAGTCGGTTAAGCGTCCGACTTCGGCTCAGGTCATGATCTCGCGGTCTGTGAGTTCGAGCCCCGCGTCGGGCTCTGTGCTGACAGCTCAGAGCCTGGAGCCTGTTTCAGATTCTGTGTCTCCCTCTCTCTGACCCTCCCCCGTTCATGCTCTGTCTCTCCCTGTCTCAAAAATAAAATAAAAACGCTAAAAATTTTAAAATAAAATAAAATAAAATAAATGAGAAGAATCTTCACTTTTCCTGGTAGGTTATCACTGGGATGTGTTTATTGATGATGTGTGTTGATCTCTGTCTTGCTGGGAAAAAAAAAAAAAAAGGTAACAGTGCTTAAGTTACCTTTGTTACGACGTTTCTGCTTTGAAGACAAACTTTAGCATCTTTTAGGTCTTTAAATGTGAAATTTAAGTACGATGGATAAAATTACTCTGTAGTGATTTGTATCAGTTTAATTCAGGGCACTGGTATTCCTTTTCCCCTCTAAAGAGTAGCAGTCATTTATTCTTACATTTCTTTTTATTAATAAAGATGTACAAGTCCACCCTGACAGTGTATGACTTAATTGCTTCCAACAGACTGTTGATAGCCACTTCAGAAGCACAGTAAAGGATTGTTTTATGAATAATGGTGGGAAAAAATAGAAAATCAGATATCTCTGGTTTCATTTTAAGGCTATGAAGGCCCCTGAACTAAAAGAGAAGCTTGAAGAATCTGAAAAGCTGATCAAAGAACTAACAGTGACTTGGGAAGAGAAGCTGAGGAAAACAGAAGAAATCGCACAGGTAGCCCGATAATTTAGGCCTAAAATCTTGTGATTCTTTTTCATTTGCCATCTTTTCTGCGTAGCCACTCATCATCCTCCCAGAGCCATTCAAGGACCTCTTTCTGCTCACCAAGACTGCAGAGATCACTTTTAGAGCCTGTAACTTCGTTGTCCTTTATCAACTACCATTTGGTCCATTTATTTGCTAGGAGCACTGAGCTGGAACAGGCATGGTCTCCAGGAAACACTGTTAATGTTTCCTGCTTTTCTATTTTATGATTTTACATCACCCGGCAAAGTGTGCTACCTGACTGGCCGAGAATTTATAACCTACCACTCATCATGGTCTTTTTCCCAGTGTATTTGATTTTTGGGGCTTGTAAGAAAATGTTATATGAACTTTACTTGAGAAACAATATGAAGCAAGGACTAATTCTGCACTTGTGTGTGAGTGGGTGTGTTTTATGAATCTGCACTATACATTTTGTGAACATTTTAATCTCGCTGACTACTTGGAAATATTGGCCCATCCCAATCAGGTAGCTTGAAAGCAGTAACTGGGACCTAGTCAAGCCTTTTGCTTATATGTTTCTCGTAGGTGTTATTCTCACACAGACCCGTGCTTACGTACCCCACACACGTACTGCTGACTTCCTGTCTCTCATCCGTTACTTTGTACTTCTTCACGGCACTTTATCATCCCTGGAAATTCTGTTTTGCTTGTCTGTTTTTTTTTTTTTTTTTTTTTTTTTTTTTTCTTTTATGGTCTGTCTCTTTCTACTAGAATATAAGTTTTCACAAAAGGGACTTTGTTTTGCTTGCTGTTGTAGTTCAGTACTTCCTGCCCCCATCTCCCATGACTTTCCCACGTTTACTAGGGTTATTATCACCTGAAATCAGGCAATATGCCCAGTCTTTCCTGTGCCCTTACAACACCTTGCTCTTACCTTACTTCTCCTCCATTTCTTCCTGTGGAATTCTTATACTTCAAGAGACATCGCAAGTATATTCTTTTCCTGAAGCCTTTCCTGGTCTCTGAATACAACATGGGCTCCTTCCTTGGAAGCCCCATAGTACCTTGTTCCTCTCGAGTGACACAGGGCTCTTCTCCTCTGATTTAGGTACGTGGTCTTGTCCCCTCGACTGGACTATAAACCCCTTAAACGGAAGATGGTATCTGGTTCACTCTTAGCACACTTTTAACATGGACACAAGACGTCACGCATTTTAGAGACTCCCTAAACTTGGTTGTGATGTGTGATTTCATTGGCATTGTCCCCAGAAAGAGTGACTTAAACTTTCCATGGATACATCTTGTCAGTAGAGCAACAAATAGAGTCCCCTGTGTTTGTCTGTTTTTGTGCCCAGGAGAGACAACGACAGCTTGAAAGTATGGGGATTTCCCTGGAGACATCGGGTATCAAGGTGGGAGATGATAAGTGCTACTTAGTCAACCTGAACGCGGACCCTGCTCTTAACGAGCTTCTGGTTTATTATTTAAAGGTAAGAGAGTATATAAATAGATGGTTGCAATCCTGATGCATTCACATATCACTCCCATTGGAATCTGGGCGCCTGTACCCATGATTTGGCTTTTTGAACATTTTATTTATTTTTGAGAGACAAAGCACAAGCAGGGGAGGGGCAGAGAGAGAGAGAGAGAGGGAGACACAGAATCCGAAGCAGGCTCCAGGCTCCGAGCTGTCAGCACAGAGCCCCACGTGGGGCTCCGACCCACGAACCATGCAATCATGACCTGAGCAGAAGTTGGATGCTTAACCAGCTGAACCACCCAGGTGTCCCTGGTTTTGCTTTTTGTATCCAGCTTAGCCCTCATTGAAAGAGGAGGGATAGTGCAGTCAGGTTACCGCTGAGAGTGAAAACCTCCCCTCTGGTAACCATCGGTTTGTTCTCTATATTTATGGGTCTACTTCTGCTTTATGTTTGTTTGTTTGTTTGTTTGTTTGTTTGTTTGTTTTTTAGATTCCACATAAAGCAAAATCATATGGTGTTTATCTTTCTCTGTCAGACCACACTTTTGGAAATGCTGGTTTATTTTGTGAAAGTGAAAAATGAGACATCTGTTTGAAATAGGGTACCTGATAGGCACTGATATGGGGTACCCCAAAAGATATAGGGCCTTTTTAATATGCGCACACACACACGCACACACACACACAATTCCTGAGTTATGATAGTATATAAATGTATGTGGCAGTATGTAACTCTCAAGGATTAGAGACCTGGAGACTTGAAGGCAGCTTATGTAACTGTCCACATACCGAAATCTCTAAATGAAAAGATTTACCCACTTGCAAAAAGTTAAATAAGTGCCTTGTTAAGGATTCTGATCTGCCTAGTTAATATAAAAAATGTGATGGAAAATAAGCTACAATTGAGGAAAGGAGCCTCAGTTTTCCTTCATCCTTTCTATTTTACTTTTCCCAGAGACCTAAATATGGGGCAAATGGCCCCTGAGTTATTAAGCCCACTAATGGACTCAAGATCTGTTTGTTTAGAACATGACTAAGGCGTAAGGAAATGTGTCCAAATTCCTAATTTTGAAAGACCAAGCCTTTCTGTTGAATAGGGAAATATTATTATCATGGTGACTCAGTGATTTTTAGAGCAATGAAAGAAACAAAGGGACGAGCAGTGGACCGCCTCCCCAGGAGTCACAGTCCTCCTGTGTCTAGGGTTTGAGGTACTTGAAGTCCTGCTCATCTGTGCATTCTATAGTCCACAGGCTTCCACACTCTATGTAGGATTGGTATTCAACACTCAACTACTGGGGTGCCTGGGCGGCTCAGTTGGTTGAGCATCTGACTCTTGATTTCGGCTCAGGTGGTGATCCCAGGATCGTGGGATTGAGCCCTAGGTGGGGCTCTGCACTGAGCATGGAGCTTACTTGAGATTTTCTCTCTCTCTCTTTCTCTCCCCCCACTCCTCGCCCCTCCCCTGCTTATGTGCTCAAACTCTCTCTCTCTCTCTCAAATTAAAAACATAGAGGCACCTGGGTAGCTCAGTTGGTTAAGTGTCTGACTCTTGATTTTGGCTTAGGTTATGATCTTACGGTTCATGAGTTCGAGCCCCGCATCAGGCTCTATGTTGACAGTGCAGAGCCTGCTTGGGATTCTCTCTCTCTCCCTCCCTCTCTCTCTGCCCCTCCCCTGCTCGTTCTCTCTCTGTCTCACTCTGTTTCATAAATAAATAAATAAGTACAAATGTCATGGAAGATTTGACTTAGAGCACCCCAAATATCTTGTATCTGATTCATTTAATATTGTCATGCTGTTGGGTTATTTAAATTGATTGTGATAAATTTTTGTTGAGTTACTTGTAAGTATAGATGTTTTCCTTTCTTTCATGATCTGTTACTAGGACCATACCAGGGTGGGTGCAGACACGTCCCAGGACATCCAGCTCTTTGGCATAGGAATACAGCCGGAGCACTGTGAGATCGACATCGCATCCGATGGTGATGTGACTCTCACTCCAAAAGAAAATTCAAGGTAGGAAAAGTAAATGGCTCCTTCACATGCCGATGAGCCTGGTTTTCAGAAACCCCGTTCTGTCTGTTTGCTCACTTATTTCAAAGTTAAGACTTCAGTGGGTTCTTTTCCCTCGAGCAGCATGTGATTCCTTAGGTGCATCATCTTCAGTGGGAGCTTATCTGCAGGAGTCTCGTGGCCTGGGTGAGGGGACACAAATTGCTGCAAAGACATTTTGTATTTGCTTCTTAACAAATTCCCAGGCATGTGTCCAACTAGAAATTACTTTTTAATGCTAATTTCTTGGCTGGATACATTACCAACCCAGGCAATTTCCATAACTTTTCTTTATATTATTGTAATAAGAACATACTATAAGTCAAAGTAATGTTTATACATGTGTTCAGAAGTGAGTGTGTACGTTCGCACTCTCTCAAAAATAAATAAACATTTAAAAAAAAGTGGGGCACCTGGGTGGCTCAGTGGGTTAAACGTCTGACTTCAGCTCAGGTGATGATCTTGCAGTTCGTTAGTTCAAGCCCCACATCGGGCTCTGCGCTGACAGCTTAGAGCCTGGAGCCTGCTTCAGATTCCGTGTCTCCCTCTCTCTCTGCCCCTCTCCCACTTGCTCTCTCTCTCTCTCTCTCTGTCTCTCTCTCTCAAAAACAAATAAACATTAAAAAAAAAAAAGGAGTGTGTGTGTGTGTGTGTGTGTGTGTGCACCTATATAAGGGTCCCTTAAATATATAAATGATCATGAAAGTTAGCAATAAATAAGAAAGACAAAGCTTATTATATTCCTCTCTCATTTGCTTCGGAACTGTTTTTAGTTTCATTCTAGAACAACACTGCCCAATACAACTTTCTGAGATGATGGGAAGGTTCTATATCTGCTACGACCATTCTCGTGCACTTGTGTATCAAAATATGGACAATGAAAATGAACTGAAAATTAAATTATAATTCAGAGCTTAAAACAATAAAGGACACTGAGTGACAAGTTTCAATTTGTCATACTGCCATTAGATATTAGATTATAGATACATAGGTCTGGGGATCCATCCATCTATATACCTAGATATATTAGGTTACTTAGATATCTTAATAAACTGGGCAGGTATTTTCCTTATAAACTGACTAATGCTTTTTAGGTATAAGAGGTAAGTATTCTATTAAAAATTTTCCCCCCAAAACAACTTTTCATCATCCTTCTGGCAAGAATATGTGTATACGTATAGACGTATGGATAGATAGGTAGGCAGATAGATAGATGGATGGATAGATACAGATACACACACACCCACCCACACACACACATGTATTCTAGTCTCATTTTCCACTTTTCTCAAATGAATAAATTAGTCCATAATTCCAAATAGATGGACACAGACCTTTGAAGCTTGAGTTAGCATTGAGTCATTTTCATTGGCAAGAATAAAGGGAGCATGTTAGTGTAAAATATGCACACTCAGGGGCGCCTGAGTCAGGTGGCTCAGTCAGTTGAGCATCTGACTCTTGTTCTTGGCTCAGGTCAAGATCTCGCGATTTGTGGGATTGAGCCCTGCGTCAGGCTCTGTGCTGTGAGTGTGGAGCCTGTTGGGATTCTCTCTCTGCCCCTCCTCATACTCTCTCTCTCAAAAGATAATAAAAATATATACACACCAAAGTTTTATCTTGTTTGTGCATGACAAATTAAAAACATATGAGATGGTCTTTCCAGGGTATTTTTATCAATAAAAATTTAGCCCCTGTACTTGAAATATTACTGCAAAGAGAGGATTATTTTCCTGTGTGAGTTCTCCTTATTCTGTGACTCTTGAGCTAGAGCGTCTGGTCAAGATTAAGAGCTAGATAATGAGATTGTATGAGAAAACTAATTTATTGAAAAATTAAAACTAAGAATAATATTCATTTTTTTCTCCATCAAACTTCACCTGACAGTTCTTTAGCAAATTAAACTTTAATTAATTAATATCCTCATAATTTTTTTCTTAAATACCAGCAAAATCTCTCTCTTTTTTTTTTAATGTTTCTTTTTTGAGAGAGAGAGCCCACACACAAGCAGGGGAAGGGCACAGAGAGGCAGGGGTCAGAGGATCTGAAGCGAACTCTGTACTGACAGCTCAGAGCCTGATGCAGGGCTCAAACTCAGAAACCATGAGATCATGACCTGAGCTGAAGTCAGACTCTCAACCAACTGAGCCACCCAGATGCCCCCAAATCTTTCTTTTTCATTTAAAGTTTATTTATTTATTTGAGAGAGGCAGAGGCAGCATGAGTGGGGTAGAGGCAGGGAGAGAGAGAGAATCCCAAGCAGGTTCCACACTGACAGCCCAGAGACTGACGTGGGGCTTGAACTCATGAAACCATGACATTATGACCTGAGCTGAAACCAAGAGTTGGACTCTTAATCTACTGAGCCATGCATGCACTGCCACAAAATCTCTTTTCTAAATGAAGGAAACATGTATAAGAACATTAGGGATGCCTGGATGGCTCAGTAGGTTAAACATCCGACTCTTGATCTTGGCTCAGGTCATGATCTCAGGGTTCTTGAGATCAAGCCCTGAGGGGCTCTGGGCTGACAGCCCAGACCCTGCTTGGGATCCTCTCTCTCTCAAAATAAATAAATAAACATTTAAAAAAATTATCTGCACTAAAAATTCTGGATGACTTTTCATCTCCCCCTAAAAAAAGTCACAGTGGCAAGGCTTTAACTATGTTAAAAATCAGTTGATGAGATCTTCCGATCGGCAGGAAATCCTATGAAATCTGTTACAGTGAGTCATTCACAGCCCCTTGTACCCTGTAAGCCATAGCATAGCTGTGAGGTGAGGAAACCTGTGCCCTTGGGAGACCAGCTCCAGATGTCCTCTGGGCAGAGTTGCAGCTATAGGGTTTGAATCGAATCCCAGATGCACAGGCCAGCACAAAACCAGAGACACAGTGCACGTGATCTGAGGTGTGATTCGTGCAGTGTAACAGACTCGGAGTCCTTTCCCCCATCTCTGGCTATTTGTCTTATTTTTACAATTTGTTTGGTAGCTATTTAGGATTTAAGCCTGGTGTTCTTTTATGTTTTCCCCAAGTTTCTATTATGGAAAGCTTCAAACATATAAAGTAGAAAGAAGAGTATGGTGAACCCCCTGTATATCCATCATCCAGCTTCAAAAATGAGCATCTCGCAGACAGTTTTGCTTTTATTTCTATACCCTCCACATCTCCCCCTCCCTCCCCTCTGGGTTATTTTAAAGAAAATTCCCAACAGTATAACTTTTTATCCATGAATGTCTCAGCTTGTATTTCTAAACAAGTGTTCGTGAACATAGCTTAAGTTCCATCACACCTAAAATAATTAACAATAATTCCTTATTAACCTTCATATATTGAGTCAGTGTTCACATCTCCCCAAAGGTATCAGAAATGTTCCTTTTCATTTGTTTCTTGAAATCAGGATCAAATAAGATTCAACTGTTGTCATTGGCTGTTTGTCTCTTTTAGCCTCCGGGTTCCTCCTCCCTCTGTCCCCACCCCCTTTTCCTTGCATTTTAGTTGTTGAAGATGCTTGGTTGTTTTCTGTAGTCAGCATTTTGCTCGTTGTGTCCCATGGCATTATTTAGCATCTTCCACCACCTTCTGTATTTCCTAAGTTGGTATTTTGATATAACAGCTCGATCAGATTCAACTCAAATTTGGACAAGAAAATTCCATAGGCATTCTCGTGTATGTTTCCATCAGGAGCACATCATGCCAAGTTGTCTATCTTTGAGGGATGTTGGCTGCCCTTGATCATCGTGTTTTGTTCTTTTTTTTTTTTTTTATGTTTATTTGTTGAGAGAGAAGGGACAGAGGGGCAGAGAGAGGGGGACAGAGGACGTGAAGCAGGCTCCGCACTCTCAGTGCAGAGGCCATCATAGGGCTCGAACTCACAAACCACGGGATCATGACCTGAGTCAAAGTTCGACACTTAACCCACTGAGCCACTCAAGTGCCTCAGATCATCACTGCGTTCTGATCACGTTTTGAGGGTGGTTGCAATTCTATTACTCCTTCTTTTGGTATTAGCAGAATATGTCTGTTGCGAGAAACTTCTCCATCTCTCATGGGCTGCTGGGTCTGGGTTCTGTGCTCTTTCCCACTGAACTGACATATTCCCTGGTCTTCTTTTAGGTCCTGTGTAAATGGCACCCTTGTGTGCAGCACTACCCAGCTGTGGCACGGTGATAGAATCCTGTGGGGAAATAACCACTTTTTTAGGTAACCTCTTTGGGTTCCCTAATATTTTCACTTTTTTTTTTTTTTTTTTTTTTTTTTTTTTTACTGTTACCTGAGTATAAAACAAGTCAATTTTCTCTAATGGTGGAAAACCCCACAGAATTAACTTACCTAAGAGGAAACGGCGAGACTGGTTGAAAGACTTTGAAAAGGAAACCGGCCCGCCAGAGCATGACCTGGACGCAGCCAGTGAAGCTTCCTCGGAACCAGACTATAACTATGAATTTGCACAGATGGAGGTTATCATGAAAACGCTGAACAGCAATGGTAAGACCTTCCCTCCGATTCCTCCGTCTTGGGCAGCTCCTGTCCCTTGAGGGATGTGCTTGCATAAAGTATCACTCTGAAACTTAGATAGATAAAATTGCTAATTTCTTACAGAGGCCCCTGGAGAGGGGCTCATGAAACATCCCATGGCCTGATCTGCTCCCTCAAGTGTAACCAAGGAGTGGGTAGTCCCTTTTTTGAGCCCCTTGTTTCCAAGCCAGTTGTGGTAACATTTCCAAGGTCATAGAGTCCGGAAGGACTATGGTGGCATTCCTTTTCAAATTCCCCTTACTGGGCTTGTCATTTCTGAATCTTTCAGAGCACAAAAATCCCTAGCAGGGCATGAACCCAGGAATTTCCAATGGAATGTAATGGGTAAATAAAAGTCATGATATTTTGCTGTAAATCCAGTTGGAAATTATACCATCAAAGAGGCTTACATAGCAAGCCCGGGTAGCTTTTACAAAAATGATAGCCACGGGCTTTATAGGCTCTTTGCTTGACCTGCACACTGGCTTGTCTCAGACCTTTAAGGAAGAGATTTCCTTAAAGCATCATTTCTAGATCCCTTGATCCAGAAAGTTTTCAATGTTTGTTTTAAAATTCTTCTCTGTATCTAAAAGGAAATCCTTTACCTCTTCATAAACACTTAACGTGCATTCAACAAAATCCATATCACATTCTGTCTTGATGGCTGTTTTATAAATGTGCCCCTTCATTTTCCATCTCTCGGTCTTCTCATCTCCAGGCTTGTGCCTGGAAACTAGAAACAGGACAGCAAAGTTCCTCTGTTACCAGGTACAAGGCAGCATTTCTTGGACCAGAACTGTGTGACAAGAAGTATAGCTGAGGCTACATTCAGGAGCCCCTGAGATGAGAAAGTCCGATCTCGCTGTCCCATTCAGCTGTTCTTTGAGTACCTAAGGATCATCCCCAACTTGAACCAGGGAGGACCTCCAGGAGCCTCTGCCGGCCGTGGTGCAGGGAGAGCATTATGTTTTCTCAGTCGGGCTCTCCCTTGAAAATGTTGACTTTTGCCCTCTATCTTTGAACCAGCCTATCTAGAAGAATGTGAGCATGGCTGGAGAAAGTCGGTCAGATCTCTGGCTTCTCAAATTGGGGATTCTGTTGCAGGAATAAAGACTCTGACCGTTTTATCTCTGGATTTTTAGCCCCAAGGACTCCCTCTTTTCAATTATAGAAATGAAGCCTGAAGAAAAGGCTAGATGGAGGAACAAGTGTGATGCATTCATATGAAGAATATAGAACAACCCCAGAAAAGAACATCAGTGAGACTGGGGAAACAGATTAGCTGCTGGGGCTTTGGATGCTGCACCCCAGGGTGCACCATAGCTAGGGGTCAGTCTACTCTGCTACTTAGTCGCCCAGTTGGGGGGAATCCCAAAAGACATTCCAAAGTGATGTTCAGACACCAGCATCACATTGATGGCCCATTTTACAACATGCCTGAGCAACAAGTCTCCTGTGAGTAATTTTTGGAAGCCCCAGTGGATACAGGGTGTGACAGGAGGGTGTGGGCTCCACTCCAGGTGCAGGAACACCCATTGGAAGAGCCTTATTTCTCTACATGAGATTACAGAGTTCCAGATGTCTCTGTCCTCTAACTGCAGAGTATCCTGGGGGTAGCAGTGGAATCCTCTGTTGTCCCACATCGTAGATTTCTAATTTTATTCAATCACTACCTTCCTATCATATTTATAGTAAACCCCTGAATAACAGATGAGTATTTAGTATTTGTTAATTCCTCCAATCCTCTTAGCCAAACCAATTAGTCACCAGTGACCTGCCTCATGGTATTAACATGAGTTATCCATTTGTATTCAGATCAAGCCTTGTTCTCCAGTGTTGATTTTATCTACTTAAAAATAGTGTTTCTCCCTCCCCACACTTCACCCAATTCCACGGGTAAGGGGAGCTTGCCTATGGGGCACACAGAACATGCCCTGACTCAGTGCTGAAATGCTGGTGGCCCAATGGTATTCACGCAATTCACCTCTACCGCTAGGTGGTTTCCCGATAATAAGCCTGTCTGCCTGGTGGTCGTCCCCCTGGTGGTCGTATTTGAAGATTCTCTTCCCTCTCATGTGGTTTCAGACGAAGCTCCTTCACAAACACTGGGAAAGAGGTTTTC
This sequence comes from Panthera tigris, assembly GCF_018350195.1. Taxonomy (NCBI): domain Eukaryota; kingdom Metazoa; phylum Chordata; class Mammalia; order Carnivora; family Felidae; genus Panthera; species Panthera tigris. The sequence continues at coordinate 11,503,904 of NC_056664.1, forward strand.
ACTGATTGTGATGTTAGCATGGGGGAGCTTGACCGGGTTTTAGGAGTGCTGCTGACTGATGCTTGTGCTATACCTGCTTTGGCAAGACTCCAACTAACACGATTGGGAAGAAGCTGAAGTTTTTTGCCTGACAGAAGCACTCTGAGGCATTCCTGATTGAGGAATGTGCCTTTTTAAACTGCGACCCCTTCCTCCCCAGGTCCCAACTCCATTGCCTTCCCATTGGTTAAAATCTAGTAGCCATTCTGTCCCTTATACATCCAACAGCACAAAAGTGCTATTGGTATCATTGGTACGATGACTAATGTCTTTATGACTGTTGACAGCAGAGCTGTTCAGGACATTGTACTTGCGGGTGGAGATTTACCTGCATTAAGCGTAGAATGATGTATTTTCAAATTTCTAAAATAAATAATGACCTAAAACACAATTCATTGGAATTAAGAGTAGAAGCAAACCTCGTATCTGTGGGCAATAATGGGTTCTTCCCCAGGGTTCAGAATAAGAATCAGGTACTCATCTGTCTTCACAGAGTCAATGGTAGCTCTAAAGTAAAGAGCAGTGAAGGGGCTGGTGAAGAGTCATTGAATTTATTCCATCTGGGATTAAAAGGTTAGTTTTTGTTTCTTGGGAGCTTTTTCCCCCAAAGGATCTACTTCCCTTCAATTTAGTGCATTGGGCATCTTGGTGTGAATGAATACCATCTATCACATAAATGCCTTCCAGCCTCTAACTATTGACACCCTCTCTTTTCCATTCTTGGGACAGATAAATAAGTTTGAACACATTACATAGTTAACATACCAGGTAAAGAATAAACTAATGAAGAAGAGAGAACATGCTATGCCATAATAAATGCTATCATTTGTCTCTTCTTAAAACACCCACCTCTTTGGTATCGTGGCCTTAGGTACCAGGCTTCCTGAGTTTTAAAACCCTTCATTCAAGAGAAAGAAAATGATAAGGGATAAATTAAAACCGTGGGCAATGTTTTGATGGTTGATTGCTTGGTTGAGAATAGGCCAAGTAGTCTTTGGCTTCTGTCCTAGGCCATATCATAGAGTCAGGTTGACTTGCTGATTAGGATAATCTATTTTAAAAATATGCTGTATAGTGATAAAGGCTTGAAACTGGTTAATTAATTTGAAAAGATGATGTTATCGAATATGTCTAAGAGAAAGGTATTTTCAGACTTGGGTTGAGGTCAGAGGTTTCAAAAAGAAAAGGTAGACAGACAGAAACATCAGCTCCTGTATCTCTGCCTTGGCCCTGGATAGCATGGCCTGTCCCAGAGTCCTGGGGCAGGCCTTACTGGGGATAGATGCTTTGAGTTGCTCTCTCTTCTGTATCTCCTGGTTGGTTTGTGGTCAGTGATGAAGCCTGGTGAATAGTAGGGTGTTACGTCATGGCAGCTGATAAAGCAGTTTAAAGCAACTTTGGTCACATGGCCCCTTCATTAGCACAGGACCTCAAGGGGAGATCCCCTCCACTTCTGCCATTTGGGACCATGTAGATTTCTACACATCTCTGACTAACAAGGAGAAATGAGGATTAAATATCTTATCTAGTGTCTTTTAGCAAAAATCCTAGAATGTTCTAAAACATTGTGTTTTCCAGTGTTCGGTCTCTAGAAAAGATTCATAGACACTAAGGTAGGGCTCTTGGAAATCAGGCTCCATGTAAGTATAAATGAATGGCAAGGACCTTGTCCTTCCTTTTTAAACCTAGAGCCTGAAAGAGAAAAAACATGTACTGTTTGAGAAATGCATTTATTAAAAATTCTGGGAGAACTTTTCTTTTCTAACCCTTACATTTAAAACTTCTTCAGACTTCTTCTTTACCATACTTCATGTGTTTTTAATAAATTACAGGACTAGGTCAGAAGTTCAGATGCTTTGGAATACGTAGATATTCTACTCTATGGAAAAGGTCTTCCCTTTCCATGGTCTGTCTTTGTTTAAGAGTTTGGTATTTTGGGGAGCACCTGGGTGGCTCAGTCAGTTGAGTCTGTGACTTTGGCTTATGTTGTGATCTCTCAGTTTGTGAGTTTGAGCCCTGCGTCAGGCCCTCTGCTGTCGGTACAGAGCCCACTTAAGATCCTCTGTCCCCCTTTCTCTGCCCCTCCTCTGCCCCCTCAAAACACAAATATTAAAAAAAAGAAAGAGTGTCGTATTTTTAAGAGTTCATTTTCCATCAGATTTTCAAGTAATGTATTTTAGGGACCCCATATCAGGACTCTTAAAGAAAATTATTCTACTCTGAAAAAATGCTGAATTTTAGAATTTTATATAAGCAAAGAACAGTATTTTTTTTTAATACCTACTCTTAAACAGAGTACAAGTTCTGAGCAAAACATTGGAGATAAGAATACTGTATCAGTCAATTACTAACGTGATGTCCTCCTCCCAGATAGTTCGCTCTGCTCTGAGTTCAAAACCTGGCTCTGTCGCTCATTAGCTCTGTGATCTTAGGTCAACATCTTTAAAATGGGAATGTTATCCACCCTTAGTTTCTTGCAAGGCATTCACGAGATGATGCATGTAAAGGGCATATGCCTCTCCCTGAGTTGTAGCTGGTAGCTAGCAGAATTATTATTGCCATGTGGTTGTTATTTTTATTAAAACAACTCACCTGTGCTCTGTATAGCTGGTGATTTTTTTAATTGCTTTCTACTTTTTGTTTTATATAACTTAACCTTATTTGTTAAGCTAACATCTTACTGTTCATATAGAAAATTAGTATAACTTACATGTTTATTTCACAAATTGATAGATAGAGTCTTGTGGAAAAGTCCATCAGTAGCCATCATTGGGTGGTATTTTTATACCCTCTTGTTATCCTCATTTCCCACTCTTAACCTTGGAAGTTAAACTGAGAGTCAAGAAGTGGGAATATAGCATGAATGTCACAATTTGAATGACAGGCAAGGGTATGAACTCCAGGCCAGTCTGGGAATAGGAACACATCTCCTCCACATCTCGTGTACTTGAAGGACATATTCACCGTGTTGGTGGTTTTCTTACTTGCCATCCAGATAGTCTGACCTGTTGTTTCCCTAGAGTCCACTCACTTAGAGACGCCCGTAACTTTCTCCTTTGGACATATGGTCAGTGCCTTCATCTTTCTCCACAGCATCCAGGTCAGTGGTCATTACCAAGCTAACGTCCTGCCACAGCCAGGGAGCCCTACCTACACCACAGCCACCGCTACCCATGGTCGTGGCCTTTGAACAACGTATATCTATCTATAATTATTCACCACGTGTACGTTGCTGATCTCTCGATCTGCAAAAACAGAAAGTAAAAAAGAGCCTTTGAGTTTTGCGAGTGAACTCCCCCTCCCCTCCCCCTTCTTTCTCCTTTTCTTTTCTTTTTTGGAGGCGAATTGCCTTCTTGAATATCAGCACCTGAGAAATGGCCAGACCATATACTCAATATTTTCAAACACGTTCAGTGATCTACAAGATCCCCCCCCTTCCGCCACATTATAGAAATTCAGGAGTCATAAGATTTGTGGTTAGAATCAGAACTAAATGGGCATGGAAATGGACTACCATAAAAATGAAATCCTGTGTGGCTCTCTCTCGGAAGCCGTGTCAGGTTTCATGAAATTTTTCTCAGTGGGTCGAAGCCCGTTCCCTCTACCACCTGCTTAGAGTGGATTAATGATCCATGTAAACGTGAGCTCATCAAATTGAAGAAACGCAGTAGATATAGGGAATGTTTACACGCAGGACATTTATCTGAAATGTTAATTAAAAGGTGGGTGGGAGGATGCCCCTCAGGCCCCTCCGAGAAGGCATCTGCAAAGACTAGCTTCCGAGCCAGGAGATGGTTCCTGCCTGAAGAGGCACCTGGCGGGCTGCCCTGTCGTAGCCACCCCGAAGACACCTTGCCTTGTCTCTTGGCTCACCAGATCCAGTGCAAAATGTGGTTCAGGTCCTGGAGAAACAGTACCTGGAAGAAAAGCGGAGCGCCCTGGAGGAGCAGCGGCTCATGTACGAGCGGGAGCTGGAGCGGCTCCGCCAGCAGCTGTCCCCGGAGCGCCAGCCCCAGAGCAGCGGCCCCGACCGCCTGGCCTACAGCAACCAGACGGCTCAGCAGAAGGTGACCCAGTGGGCAGAGGAGAGGTAAGAATGAGACCCCGGTGACCCAGAGGCCCGGCTCCAGGGCCTTGGAGCTTTGGGCGAGGTATGTGAAGGTGAGGACAGACCTAAGCAAGGAAGGAAATCTTAGTCCTGTGTCTGGTCATTAGCAATCGCCTTTTCCTGTCAGAGATTCTGTCCATCCTTGGTATGCTTACTGGGATGTTAGTCATTAAAGACCATCCCTCCCCGCTTACCCTTCGATAAAAATGGCACCGGGTTACAGTATCATTGTTGCGGGGGCTCCTGGGTGGCTCAGTCAGTTAAGCGTCCAACTCTTGATTTTGGCTCGGGTCACCATCTCCTGGTTCATGGGTTTGAGCCCCCATCAGGCTCCTCGCTGACAATACAGAGCCTGCTTGGGATTCTCTCTCTCTCCCTCTGTCTCTGCCCCTCTCCGCTTGCACTCCTTCTCTCTCTCAAAATAAGTAAGTACAACTTAAAAAAATATATAAGCATTAAAAAAAAAAAAGAATACCGTTGTTAGATATTGAAGTAGAGAAAGTTGGGATTGTTCTTTAGCATAAAACTGTTTCTTATTTTAAATTTCCCTTACTTTGGAGTCTCTTTAAATACAACTATGATATTAAGAAATCTAAATGTGAATTTTCAAAATTTGTGACTTAAAAATATTTATATCAGGGGCACCTGAGTGGCTCAGTCAGTTGAACATCCGACGTCAGCCTAGGTCATGATCTCGTGGTTCGTGGGTTTGAGCCCCACGTTGAGCTCTGTGCTGACAGCTCAGAGCCTGGAGCCTGCTTCAGGCTCTCTCTGCCCCTTTCACTGCCCCTCCCCTGCTTGCGCTCTGTTTCTGTCTCTCAAAAATAAATAAACATTAAAAAATGCTTTTAAATTTTTTTTTCAACGTTTTTAATTTATTTTTGGGACAGAGAGAGACAGAGCATGAACGGGGGAGGGGCAGAGAGAGAGGGAGACACAGAATCGGAAACAGGCTCCAGGCTCTGAGCCGTCAGCCCAGAGCCCGACGCGGGGCTCGAACTCACGGACCGCGAGATCGTGACCTAGCTGAAGTCGGACGCTTAACCGACTGCGCCACCCAGGCGCCCCTAAAAAATGCTTTTAAATAAAAAAAATATTTATCTCGGAACTGAGGTAGTGGTGGAGGAACCATCACCCGTGAGGATAGTAAATTATTGCTGAGTTCTGTTGTGTTCTCACTGCAGTCTAGGCGTGATGCTGATTTAGCACTCCCAGCAGCAGTGTACAGTGGGAACAATTATCTCTGTCCTGAAGATAGGGCACTCAGTTTACATATCCTCCTCAGTAACCCACCTGGCCCCTGAAAAGGCCAGCATCTGAACCCAGATCTAGGAGTCCCATTACTAACTCGTATGTTGTTACAATAACCTTAGTAACGAAAGTAGCACCTGACGTTTGCAGAGCATTTACCAGGTGCCAGGCACCAAGTGCTTTACATGTGTCCATCTCATCTTCACAACTGCTACTATATGTTATCATTTGTACCCCACTTCACACGTGAGGAACCAGGCTGAGAGGTTGAATGATTCACCCAAAGTCATTCAGCTGGTAAGTTACGACTGTGGGATCAAAGCCACGACTCCTGGGCGGGTACTCTCATTCTTTCAGCCACACTGCATCTCTCACAAGCAATGAGATGCTTAAACCTGAGCCACATTCAGGGAAGAAGAAGAAGAGGGAGAAAAGGGAGCCCTAGCCTGCACAACAGGCTTGCTGCGGTAACACACTTGATCGTTCTAAAGTAAGAGAAAAGAGTCAGTTGCGTTTTCCCCAGGAGCTTTCTGCTCATCTGTCTGGATACCAAAGTATGAAGATTTATCCTACTTGTAACACATTACTCTTTATCTTTTACTGTGCCTGGGTAAAAGAGACAAAGGTTATCAGATAATGCTTTTTCTGAAGAGCTGCCTTTTCCACCTTTACTGTGAACTGATGGCTTTACTCTAATAACAGTGAGCTTGAAGGTAATTGGTGTGACTGGACCCACTGATACCCTTTCTCCCTACATACTTCTTGTGTACTGAAGATTGTAAAAGACAAAAACAGAAAGATGCAACAGAAAAGGTAGATTTTTGTTTTGTTTTAAAAATATTTTGTAATGCTTATTTATTTTTGAGAGAGAGAGAGAGACAGAGCATGAACAGAGGAGGGGCAGAAAGAGAGGGAAACAGGGGTGCCTGGGTGGCTCAGTTGGTGAAGCATCTGACTTTGGCTCAGGTCATGATCTCACGGTTCCTGAGTTCAAGCCTCGCATCGGGCTCTGCGCTGACAGCTCGGAGCCTGGAGCCCGCTTCAGATTCTGTGTCTCCCTCTCTCTCTGCCCCTCCCCTGCTCACGCTCTGTCTCTCTCTGTCTCAAAAATAAATAAACATTAAAAAAAATTTTTTTTTAATAAAAAAAATCAAAAAAAAAGGAAGAGAGGGAAACACAGAATCTGAAGCAGGCTCCAGGCTCTGAGCTGTCAGCACAGAGCCTGGCATGGGGCTCGAACTCATGAACCATGAGATCATGACCTGAGCCAACGTCGGATGCTTCACCATTGTTTTTAATGATTGTATTTTTTCCATCAAGTGTTAAAAAATTTTTTTCCACTCAATTCCAGATTGATTCTCTTTGAGGCTCTAATTCTTTTTTTTTTTTTTTAATTTTTTTTTAACGTTTTATTTATTTTTGAGACAGGGAGAGACAGAGCATGAACAGGGGAGGGTCAGAGAGAGGGAGACACAGAATCTGAAACAGCCTCCAGGCTCCGAGCTGTCAGCAGAGAGCCCAACGCGGGGCTCGAACTCACGGACCATGAGATCATAACCTGAGCCGAAGTCGGCTGCTTAACCGACTGAGCTACCCAGGCGCCGCGAGGCTCTAATTCTTACAAGGAAGGAGAGTAGCAAGGATGATATTTGGAGCTGTCATTCAAGGAGATGAGAATGCTACAATACTGATTTCACCAGGGTCACTGGATAAAATTAAGATGTCGTTAATGATGGGCTATTATATTAGAAGCTGGGACTCTTACCTAAATAAGTGTTGATGGCTTGTGAAATATCAAAGGACTCATACCTAAGTAAAGGTTGTGGGCTGAAAATCAAGTATATTTAAGAGCTAGTGAGAATTACAAAGAAATCCAGAGATGTAGTTACTCTTTCTGCAAGCTGGCAATGTGTCATAGAGCAAGATATAAATATGTGAAAATTACATCACAATAGTCCGTTAAAAAACAGTTTTATCCAACAATAGGAAGTGTTTCAACCACATAATTATCCCTCTGTCATTGATCCCTCATCTGAAAATAACTTCCAGGAGCAGGAAATCAGCTTCATTCATTGAAGTGTTCCCAGTGCCTAGAACAGTGGTGTCTTTGGTAGGTGCTTTGCGAGTATTGACTGTGTGAAATTACTGAAGTGATAAGTGTGTGTGTGCTTGGGTAGGAAGCACAGTAAGGGAGGTGGTGGTTAGTAGAGGGTGGGACCCCCATACTGTGGGGCTTCTGCCGCAACTTCATGGAGGATGAAGGACTTCAGGCGAGTTTGAAGGGTGGACACTGGACGGGCAGACAGAAGGCGGGAAGCATTTGGATGGGCACGCGGGCACAAACAAATGAGAAACCGTGGAGAAGAGGAAGGTGTTTTGCGGATTGCATGAGAGCTGTTTTGTTTGCTCCGAGAGGTGAGTTGTATAGGAGTAGGGAGAGCGAAGTCCAAAGCTGTCCGGTAGGGCACACAGGTGCCTGCAGATTTATCCCATGCGGGGAGAGGAGGTTTTGAACTGAGGGCTGGCCTGAGACAGGCAGGGGTTTGTGTGACTGGTGGTGTCAGAGAAAGAGCCTGGGGGCTTTGAGGCTACCAGGGGTTACGAAAGCAATAGAGAGATTTAGGGGATATTTAAAAGGAAAAATCCACAGAAGGCTTTTTTTCTGGATGTTGTAGAAAAGAGAAAAGGCTGAGCTGGCTGAAAAAGAGTCAAGTCCAGGGAACTGAAAAAAAATGGTATCACCTAGGAGAACCAGACAGACAGGATCGGTGTGCCATACGTGTTAGGGTAATTTCCGATTAACATCTTTGCAGGTGCCTCAGTGTCACTTTTGAGGTGATGGGAAAGGGGTAGAGACTGGGTATTCCACCTCCCCATTTTCCTATGAAGTAAGGGCAGGGGGTGTATAAATGGTAGAAAAGAGAAGGTAGATAAGCATTCTGCTAGTCTGGATTACCTTTGAACCCACCTGTGGAACCAGAACTCTTCCTTTCATTCAGTGGGTACTTCGGGGGTTTCCCACAATGGGCCGTGCACCTGACCACACAGTTCTCCCCCTGGGGTGCCTGCAGCTCCATAGGGGACACAGACATCAGTCAAATAATTACACAAATAACTGAGAGATTATAAATACAACACATCTACGGAGGCAAAAGATGTGGGGACTGAGAGAGCACGTAATGGCACATAATAATGTCCTATTCAGCGTCAGAACGTTGGAGAAGGTCTTCTCAGAACGTTGGAGAAGGTCTTCTCAGGAAGGTCTTCTATTGTGTGGACTTGAGGAAAGAATTCCTGCTAGCACAGAAGTCCCACTTCTTGCCTTTTACCAACTGAAGAAATCATGTGAAACAGTTTCTCCTTATGGACTCCAGATTTCTGTCCCCTGCCCCATTCCCCTCCCCACCAGCCCCAGAAGCACACAAAAAGTCGTAATCAGTTCTTTTCCCTAAAGGATTCCTTTATTGGTCTTTTGGCAGCAGCATATTAAAATCTAGAAGTTTTCAGATGTTAGGGGATTTAAAACATAGTTTTTAGTTAAGTCCCTCTATGTATTTGCTCCTCATCAGTGGTTACCAACAGGAAAAAAAAAAATGGTTGAAAAATATTGCCTGGAAGGAGTTACCTACCACTTTCTAAGAATACGACTCACTTAGAAGCAGAATTGGTTTCCTTTTCTTTTCGGAGTTTCTCATTTCCTTTTCTGCTACCCCACAGGGATGAGCTCTTCCGCCAAAGCTTGGCAAAACTGCGCGAGCAGCTTGTGAAAGCCAATACCTTGGTAAGGGAGGCAAACTTCTTAGCTGAGGAAATGAGCAAGCTCACTGACTACCAGGTGACTCTGCAGATCCCTGCCGCAAACCTCAGTGCCAACAGAAAGGTAAGAGTGCTTCAAAAAAAAAAGAGAGAGAGAGAGTAAAATGTACAACAGTATGTACTGTAAGCCAGCAGACAAACCTGACGTCCTAAAGAACATCTGTGAGGGGCGCCTGGGTGGCTCAGTCGGTTATGCATCCGGCTTCGGCTCAGGTCATGATCTCGCGGTCCGTGAGTTCGAGCCCCGTGTCGGGCTCTGTGCTGACTGCTCAGAGCCTGGAGCCTGTTTCAGATTCTGTGTCTCCCTCTCTCTCTGACCCTCCCCCGTTCATGCTCTGTCTCTCTCTGTCTCAAAAATAAATAAATGTTAAAAAAATTTAAAAAAAAATCTGTGAGGAGATGCTGATATGAGCCGGAGTATTTATTCTTTTTAAGACTTCCTATCTACTAGTATAACATTGTATGTCAACTCTACTTCAACAGTAAAAATTAAAAAAAAAAATTCCTCTATAGGCCCCTCCCCTCCTAGAGTAAATATGCCCTTAGATGTGTTAAAACTAGAAATATATATAAGTAATTCCTCTTCTCTCTGTCGTGTAAATGCCCCCTTCTGGAATGGGGGGATAGGTGCCAATTTCAGAAAGGATTCTACAAGAAAGGAAGGCTTGTCGGGGTGCCTGGGTGGCTCAGTCGGTTGAGCGTCCGACTTCGGCTCAGGTCATGATCTCACAGCTCGTGAGTTCCAGCCCCGCGTCGGGCTCTGTGCTGACAGCTCGGGGCCTGGAGCCTGCTTCGGATTCTGTATCTCCCTCTGTCTCTGCCCCTAACCCACTCGCATTCTGTCTCTGTCTCTCTCAAAAATAAATAAACATTAAAAAAAAAATTTAAAAGAAGAAAGGAAGGCTTGTATAATACCTTTTTTCTGTGCACAGAATGACTCTTTGCAGCCTTTGGGAGGTTTCCTGTCATTTCAACTCGAAGAATATTTCCTTTAAGGAGGAACTTCAAAAGACAATAATTTTGCATCCATTTATGTTTCCCCTGGCAAGCAAGCTAGAAACGAGTCAGGATTTCATTACTCTTTCTGCATTTTAGTACTTTGACCAAGCAGTTCTTTGAGAAATTTATGCTAAGTCCATAGTCATAGAAATATTCATAAAGAGGGGCGCCTGGGTGGCTCAGTCAGTCAAGCATCTGACTTCTGCTCAGGTCATGATCTCACAGTTCATGAGTTTGAGCCACACATTAGGCTTGCTGCTATCAGAAAAGAACCCGCTTCATATTTTCTGCCCCTCCCCCCTCTCAAAAATAAATAAACATTAAAAAAATTCATAAAGATCATGTGCTTTTTATACAAGGATGCTTATCATAATGGCCTTTATAATAGCAAAAATTTAAAATAGTCATGATGTCGAACAATAGAATAATTGATCAAACCAGTGTGCATCCAGAAAATAGATTTCTATGTTTCCATTAAAAATTGTGTCTATGAAGAATATTTAATAGCACAAGAAGGTGATCATAAGATAAAAACTGTGGAGGGAGGATCGGGATAGGAAATTTAGTTTTGTTTGTTTCTGATTATGATAAAAAAAAAAAAAAACATGCACGGGTATACCTATAGAAAATGGAAAATAAGCAAGAATATTCCATCTGTGGTAGAATTTCATCTTCTTTCTGTATATGTTTTCTTCACACTTGCTGCTTTCTGATAGTATATATTGCTGTAACAATCTAAGAAGTCATAACAAGACTTCATTTGGTTTCATTTGATTTGTTGTTTTTGTTTCCTTCATTCTGCAGAGAGGAGCAATCGTGAGTGAGCCAGCTATCCAAGTGCGGAGGAAAGGAAAGAGCACCCAAGTTTGGACCATCGAGAAGCTGGAGAATAAATTAATTGATATGAGAGACCTTTATCAAGAATGGAAGGAAAAAATTCCTGAGGTAAAAGAGACAAAATGGAAAGGAGATTGGGCCATGTTGAAAGCACAGAGTGTAAGTGATTTCACCATCAGAACACACACATGCATGGCGGTGAATTTCTGTAGTCAAGCTTTGGACATCGATATTAGAAAAGTAATGTTGGGACACCTGCATGGCTCAGTCAGTTAAGCCTCCAACTCTTGATCTCAGGATCATGAGTTTGAACCCTGTGTTGGGCTCCATGCCCAGCATGGAGCCTACTTTTAAAAAAGGCAGGGCAGGGTGGGGGAAGAAAAGGAATGTAGAAGTGATCTTGAAAAAACTTCTAAGTTAGATGTTGGATCAGTCATAAAACATGTGATCCCCACACGGACAGAAACTAAATGAAGAGAACACATAACATGTTCTTATTTGGCTGCATTTTTGCTACATTCCAGGTGATATGAAATGGAACAAAGTAAGTCCGTGCTGTTTTGTCAGTGTTGTGACAAATCCACACGGATGGAGCCAGGTTGGATTTTGTATTCATTAGCATATGTTCTGGCTCCCCTAGCTGTGATAATGGCTGGGGAGATTACGAAGAATAATTTTAGAAAGCACAATCCATTTTTTGGATGCTAGTAATGGAAAAGACGACTTGGTGAAGGAAATGAGACAAAGCACAGGGAATGGAATGAAAAAGGCTATATGTGGGGTGTGATAGGGAAGACGAGGGTGTAATTGAGCAAGAGCCCCTCCCATATGCTACTTTTATTTATGTGACATGATGGTAATTTTTACTTCTTTTTAATTTCTCTGGATAAATGCTTTCTTCTTAAATCATTTTTAGGTGCTAGTTTTAAATAATATTATTCAAGTTGATATTTTGTTTCTTACTGGCTCCCCACCTGCCTACCCTACCCATCAGGCAAAGCGTCTCTATGGGAAACGAGGTGACCCTTTCTATGAAGCCCAAGAGAATCACAACCTAATTGGCGTGGCTAATGTGTTCTTGGAGTGTCTCTTCTATGATGTGAAACTTCAGTATGCAGTTCCTATCATCAGCCAGCAGGGGGAGGTAAGGACAAGCCAGCCTGGGAGGAACTTGACCGAAGTGGAAGGGTGTGTGTGTGTGTGTGTGTGTGTGTGTGTGTGTGTGTGTATCTGATTTAAGTGATGCTCTTGAGGCAGATCTAGGGTGAATAGTCAGGATCATACTCTTTCTTCTCTACTAATATCAATAGAAACTCTCAAGATTAAATCATGGTTTTAAAAGATATTCATACCCATTTTTTAAATTTATGGTTCACAAGTTTTTTTGATTTTTGTTTGAATCAAATTAGAAATCTTTTGGAAACCAGCTTCCACTCTGTTGCCATGTTCATCTCTCTTTTAATCTCTTACCTTTGTGATACATCCGAGTTCCTTCTCGGCCCCTATGTGGTCTTCACCAGATACAGCTTGGGAGCAAGTTGTAAATAAATAAACTTAGAAAAATAAATAAAAATGTGTTGATTCTCAAAAAATATTGAAAGAAAGCTTGAGAACCCGCCTTACCTTCGAACTGATTTCTCCCATTTCCCCTTTCCCCCTCCTCTAACGGATTCGTCCATATTGGTCTCACTTGTCCAACGCCATCAGCTAATTTCTCTCAGGTGCTTGGTGCCAGTGCCAGTTGCCGTGTGGAGGTTGGGTCCGTGCTACTTTTACAGTGGAGCCTCACGATTTAAGACGATGGCAGCACCGTCCCCTTCATGACTCCAGCCTTTGCAGCCTTGACCTGTGTCATGAAACATAACTTGGGCTAGTTGTAGCACTCTGAGGGAGCAAATTCTTGTCCTTTAATTCAGTTCTGTGCCAACAAATGTAAGAGAGGCACCACTAAACTAGCACCTCTCCAGAGAACCACCAGGATGTTGAAGAAATTGTAAGCCTTTGTGGTTCCTCCTGGGATAGGTCTCACTCCCCCTGCTCCAATGTGAGTTACCCGCCCATTGAAGAGAGCAGACGCTCCGTGAGCCTGGTGACCACGTCTTTTGGCTTACTGCCATAAACGCAGTGCTTAGTAGCACAGTTCGGGGCATGCAGTCGATTCCTGGGTGAAGTTGTCTCATAACAACCCGCACGTGTATCTCTACTGCTTGTTTCGGTATTCCAACTGGGCAGGGACTAGATCAGATGAACGAATATACGAACATGGAAAATAGACGACTCCAGGTAGGATATGATAGCTGTCTTTACTCTGTTCCTGGGCTGCCTGGAAAGGATAAGAGTGAAGCTGACTCCAGAAGGCAAGTGGCAGAGAAGCAAATTTGGCTCAGAGTCAGGCAGGGTGACTGCAGGGGGTGAGAGATGGACTGGACCGGCTGTGGAAGGGGTGAGTTTCCCGTGGCAGTACGGGCGGGGGCCGCTCACCTGCTCACCCGGGAGGTGGCTGCATGCTCTCTGTCCAAGGTCAGGTTCCCCGCTGGATGCCTATTAACCCGCAGGCGCTCTGGTTCCTGCCGCAGGTTGCAGGGCGCCTCCATGTGGAAGTCATGCGAATTACAGGGGCCGTCCCGGAGCGCGTGGTGGAGGACGACTCTTCTGAGAACTCCAGCGAAGGTGGAAGCCTCGAGGTCACGGACATCAGCGGGGAGACTGTTCACCGAGTCAAGAAGCTGACTTGCCGGGTGAGGGGACGATGAGATGGACGGGTGCAGAGGAATGACCTTGTTCATGCCAAACAGTTCTGTTTTTCATAGAGCAGAGTAAACGTTAACCTTCCTAACAGTAAATACAACGGTGGGCAGTACTTTCTCCAGAAGTATAGCACCCTTTCTGGTGACGCTTGATGAGATTTGAAAAGTCCATGTGTATTGGGGGCACCTGGGTGGCTCGGTCCGTTAAGCATCCGACTCTGGATTTCGGCTTAGGTCATGATCTCACGGTTGGTGGGATTGAGCCCCACGTTGGGCTCTACGCTGACAGCTCGGAGCCTGCTTGGGTTTCTCTCTCTCCCTCCCTGCCCCTCCCCCTCTCCCTCAAAATAAATAAATAAACTTAAGAACATTAAAAAATAAAAGTCCATGTGTATCTGGCATGCGGGGGGGTATGTATTGTTCAGTGAATCCTGCTTTTCCAATAAAGGTTGCATCAAAAACTCAGTCACTAGGAAAATGTTGGAGGTGTGTGCCTTTGCCAGGTTTACACACGGTAGTTGTGGTACTCTGGTACGGATTTGTTGTAGACGGAACCCTTGATGAAAGGATGCCAGATATTTTCAGATACCGAATGGATAACCGATTTATGTAGCTCTTAAATTTGAAGAGCTCTTACATTTGAAGCAATGCACAGTTTAATGTTTCTTTATGGGAGTTATATTGCTTTTTTTTTTTTTTTATATCTCTTCAGGTAAAAATTAAAGAGGCAACCGGGCTGCCCTTAAGCCTCTCAAATTTTGTCTTCTGTCAATACACATTCTGGGACCAGTGTGAATCCACAGTGGCTGCCCCAGTGGTGGACCCCGAGGTGCCTTCCCCCCAGTCCAGGGACGCCCAGTACACTGTGACGTTCTCTCACTGTAAGGTATGGGCACCATGAGGAAACGAGCTACACGGGAGGCAATGGACCTGGGTGCGGTTCAATATGTAGAAGTTTCCCCGTAAGAATGTTTAGTAAATGTAATACGTGTCTTGGACTTTTTAACCTCAAAATGTATTTCGGTACAAATTCCAATAATTTAAAAGTATTTAAAATAAAATCTGAAAGGCCTCTCCCTGAAATCTTACACCCTATGCCCTACAACTTTTATATGTGTGTGGTCAACACATGTTCACACAAAAACGGGCATAGATACACTCTTACCATCATGCACGCATAACTTCTTTAAAAAGTTTTTTACAAAAACTGTGGTCATATTATACATGTTGCAGAATTGCACCTTTTAATTTAATTTTGTTTTGTTTTATTTTATTTATTTTTTAAGTAGGCTTTACACCCAGCATGGAGCCCAGTGCAGGGCTTGAATTCACAACCCAGAGATCAAGACCTGAGCTGAGATTAAGAGTCAGACGCTTAACTAACTGAGCCACCCAGATGCCTCCCACTTCATTATTTTAATTTATGTGAACTTCTCAACATGCAAGTTGCTGTAGATATTTTTAATTCTTTTGAGTATGGAATAGCCTTTTGTTTTTGTTTTTGTTTTTTTAATGGCATAGTGTTTTAAGCATAGCATTTCCAATGTGGCATATGAGTTTTTAAAGAAAATGTAAATGGACAAGGTGAATTTTTGGTGACTGTTGGCTATTCCCATCTTGTGACCATCACCTACCCTTCCTGGCTTTCACATCAGACTGCCAACAGGTTGTTTTTGACAGACAGACTCTCTTCTGTGTAATTCTGTTTTTCCTTGCACAATCCTTAACAAATACTCCAAACCCCTTCCTTTGGAAATTGTGAATTTTCTTTCTGGTTCTATACCTATCAAATTTCACATAAGTAAAGATTGTCAGGTCTTTCTTTTTCTGAAAATAAATGGCCCACTTTTTTTTCCACCTGTATTCACACAAGTCTGTTTCTGAAAACCCATATTAATTTTTTTTTTTTTTTGTTATTTGTGTCTGAATACTCTTAAATATTCCCCATCTTTCTTTGGATCCACAAAGCTCTTCATGTAGGAGGATGAAACCTGAATTTTAAGTACATTCTGGTTAACAACTGGTTTGAGAAACACTAGTCTCAGGGACCTTGGATTCACTGTGTGACCTTGGGTTTTTTTCATAAATAAAATGTGTAGGTTGGGGTGCCTAAGTGGCTCAGTTGGTTGAGCATCTGACTCTTTATTTCAGCCCAGGTGATGATCCTAGGGTCATGGGATTGAGCTGCAAGTTGGGTTCCACACTGAGCATGGATCCTGCTTGGGATTCTTGCTGTCTCTCTCTCTCTCTCCTTCTGCCCCTCCCTCACTCACGCGCACATGAATTCTCTCTCTCTCTCTCTCTCTCTCTCTCTCTGTCTCCTAAAAAAAGAAAAAGAAAGAAAGGAAACCTATGTTTGAAAAAAAAAATAAAATGTGTAGATTGTACTAATTGATCGTTAGTTTGTTTTCCTTGTAAAATTCTGGTTCTGTCTCCAAATAAACTAGATAAGAAGGTAAGTAGTAGAACATTAAGTCAGTATAGCACAGGTCTTTCTAGAAAGTAGAGCCACAGGGTTGTCTTCACCTGAGATTTCACTGAGTTGTTGCTGGAAAGAAGCATGGCTTGGTCCCTTGCCTGCCACAGCATTCAGGGTGATCTACCTCTCAGCCCACTCGGCATTCATGCCCTCACGCTCCTCTGTCTGCATTTTATGATGAGGAATCAGAGCAGGAGAGTTTGAGAGCAAGAGCACAGAACCATGAAAATAATCATACGAAATTTAATTCTGTTCTTAGTCTCCCACGCCATCGCAAGGAGCAACCAGATGTTCTTTTTTTATGATGTGCTGATTAGTCCAAGGCGGCAGGAGGTCAAGTGGTCCTTCAGAACCCAGAATGAACCCGGTGTAAGGAAGCAAGGATTCACTTCTGCATCTCACAAGCTCTATGACATGGGGCAGGTTGCTTTCTTCAGTGTCCGCATTGCCTAAAGAAAGAAATTGCATTAAATCACCTCTTCCTGCCCCTTCCAGAACTAATGTTCTGGGTCTTGAAAACCGCACAGGTGGTTTTAAGGTTGGGATCAGACTAACAACCTCCAAAGTGAATCTCTATGAGGCTAAAAGGCAAAATGGAAATTTCACCCAATTGCTTTATGCGTGATCCTTGTCACTCTTTCCTTGCCTCCGCTTATCCCAGGACTACGTGGTGACCGTGACAGAAGAGCTCCTGGAGTTCCTGTCAGATGGAGCCCTGGCCATTGAGGTGTGGGGCCACCGCTGCGCTGGGAACGGCAGCTCCATCTGGGAAGTCGACTCTCTTCATGCGAAGACAAGAACGTTGCATGACAGGTTTGTACTTGGCTGAGCTGGGTGCAGGGTCAAGGCTGGCACTAACACGGAGGCTAAGAGCAGGGGTCCCCAGGCCTGTGTCCTCCTTTGTGAAATGGGAACGATAAAAGGGACTAGCAGTCATTGAAGACATTCAGTGTGGGGAAAGGCAAATCCTTTTGAGAAACAGGACTAAAACAGCTGTGTTCCCACCTGGGGAAATAAAACCAGCCTTGGGGGCACCTGGGTGGCACAGCTGGTTAAGCATCCGAATCCTGATTTCAGCTCAAGTCATGATCTCACGGTTCATGAGTTCGTTCATCAGGAGCCTGCTTGGGATTCTCTCTCTATGCCCCTCCCCTGCTCATGCTCTCTCTCTTTCTCAAAATAAATAAATAAAACTAAAAAGAAAAAAAAGAAAATCTATATGACATACGTAGCACAGTGCCCAGCCCATAGAAAGTGCTCAGTGGATGGTGACTCTTTTCCTGTTATTCATAACGTCCTGGGCAGTGACACCGTTGTTCATGGGAATGTGATTTTGCAGGTGGAATGAGGTAACTCGAAGAGTAGAAATGTGGATTTCCATATTGGAATTGAACGAGCTAGGGGAATACGCTGCAGTGGAACTCCACCAGGCCAAAGATGTCAACACAGGGGGCATCTTTCAACTCAGACAGGTACCCGGCTTGTTTTTGTCTGTTTCGTGTGTCCTTTTTCGTCCCACTCGTAACACACCGTTTCTGGGAGTTTTCTAATTATCTGCCTCTGTGTTCCCCGTTCCTCTTCCCTCCATCCCTCACCGTTCCCATCCCTGGTGCCCACTGCTGCATCGCGCCCCTCCCATCCCACCCCTGACCTCTGCAGGGTCATTCCCGGAGGGTACAAGTCACCGTGAAACCGGTGCAGCATTCAGGGACACTGCCGCTCATGGTGGAAGCCATCTTGTCTGTGTCCATTGGCTGTGTCACTGCCCGGTCCACCAAGCTGCAGAGAGGGCTGGACAGTTACCAGGTAAGACAAGCCGAGCTGAAGCGGTATTTAACGAAGATTGGTTCATGAAGAACTAAGGCAGTCGGTGATGGAGACCTTTGAGGAATGTGACAGAACTCCTTGCCTTGGCCTTATGTCTACACCCTTCCCCTCACATTTGCATCCTTTTTACTAGACTTAAAATACTATATTGGTTTTGTGTTGATTAATAATAATTTTATTTATAAGCACACGTATGAATGCTATCTTACTCATTTACTTTAGGTGGATTTTATATCTGGCCCCAGTTATGTTATGTCGGGTATTTGGCATGGCTGCCTGGCCTGATCCACTTTTGTTACTATAAAATCGCCCCATGCACAGGCATAATTAAACAGTTCTTTGAAAGCCTTCTTTTTTTTTCTTTATTTAAATTAAAAGTTGTCTTCACAGTCGTTTTTGTCCATTAAATCCCCCCTTACTAAATCTTCTGTTCTCTTTTTTAAAAATTAAAAGATAGGAGGGCCCCTGGCTGGCTTTGTTGGGGGAGCATGCAACTCTTGATCTTTGGATCATGAGTTCGAGCCCCACCTTGGGTATAGAGATTACTTCTAAAAATAAATTTAAGGGGCGCCTGGGTGGCTCAGTCAGTTAAGCCTCTGACTTTGGCTCAGGTTACGATCTCACAGTGCATGAGTTTGAGCCCCACATCGGGCCCTGTGCTGACAGCTCAGGGCCTGGAACCTGTTTTGGATTCTGTGTCTCCCTCTGTCTCTGCTCCTCCCCGGCTTGTACTCTGTCTCTCTCTCTCTCTCAAAAATAAACAAACATAAAAAAAAGATTTAAAAAATAAATTTAAAAATAAATATTTATAAAAAGTAAAAGATGTGAACATCTAAGAATTGGTCTCCTTACTACCAATCACAGCTCTCATCACTCCTTGAGAACAAACTTTCAGATCAGGAAATTGCCCCCAGTGGCCTGAGAGAAGGCCTGTGCTTCACTCAGTCCGCAGTTTACAGGCGGGTATGAATTAGGAACTGGAAGAAGCCACCCGTGCAACTCTGGCTTCCTGTGAGCCACATGTGACTGGGAGCACTCCCTGTTGTAACAGAAGAAAACGTTTCTCTGTGGGGTCTGGGCAGAAGCCGCCCATCTGGAGAATGATCCACCTTTCATCTCAGCTTCCTTCAGCTCCCTGGCTGGCATTCAGGCGGAGACTTCTCTGAAAGCTCAAAGGAACATTGGCAGGGGGCCTGGGTGGTTCAGTCGGTTAAGCGTCTGACTCTTGATTTCGGCTCAGGTGATGATCTTACTGTTCGTGCGTTTGAGCCCCATGTCGGATTCTGCACTGACAGTTCAGAGCCTGCTTCAGATCCTCTGGCCCCCTCTCTCTGCCCCTCCCCCACTCACTCTCTGTCTCTCCCTCTCTCAAAAATAAATAAACATTAAAAAACCTCTTTATGGGGCGCCTGGGTGGCTCAGTCGGTTAAGCGTCCGACTTTGGCTCAGGTCATGATCTCACGTTCCGTGAGTTCGAGCCCCGCATCGGGCTCTGTGCTGACAGCTCAGAGCCTGGAGCCTGCTTCGGATTCTTTGTCTCCCTCTCTCTCTGACCCTCCCCCGTTCATGCTCTGTCTCTCTCTGTCTCAAAAATAAATAAACATTAAAAACAATTAAAAAAAAAAAAACCTCTTTATAAAAACATAAAATATAAAAGGAACATTGGTTTGGACGACTAGGCCTTAAGGAAGGCAAAGCTTTGTCAGACATCGCCTTCCCTTTCCCAAGCCAAAATTGCCCCTGATTGTCAGAGCCAGGGAGACTATGGAAGAAGGCATAAGGACAGTCTGCTGTTTGAGGGGAGGCTTCTCCCCCAGACTTTTCCTCATGTGTGGTGTAGGAAACTGGGTGTAGATTCTTGTCCCAGATCAGTCCCTCCCTCAGGCCATCAAATTTGGGGGTGGCTACAGGGTGTGGTAGAAAGGTCACTGGCCTGGAGTGGGGGGATCTGGATTCTTAAGTCTAGCTTGGCCTTCTTGGTCACCTTGTTGAAGTAACACAAACTTCCAGTTCCTTTTTTGTCTTCTCCAGAAATATGAAGTAGGCCTAATAATTCCCTGGGATCCCCGTCTGTAGTAAAGGCTTAGTAGTAAAGGCTTAATAAATCTCTGATCTTAGATAAAACATTGAATCTGTGTCCTAAATCATGACCTATAAAATAGGGGGTCATCAGTTGACTGAAGGTTCCTATTTGAGAAACCTCGTAAGCATTGATTATTTGCACTTTTAATATATCTCTAGTGGGGCTCCTGGGTGGCTCAGTCGGTTGAGCATCTGACTTCCCCTCAGGTCATGATCTCACGGTTTGTGAGTTCAAGTCCCACATCAGGCCCTGAGCTGACAGGGCGGAGCCTGCTTGGGATTCTCTCTCCCTCCTTCCCTCTCTCCTCCCCCCCCACACTTTCTCTCTCAAAATAAATAAATAAACTTTTTAAAAAATGATAAATTCAAGCTACATGTACTTTATTCATTAATGTGAAGAAGTAAGTCAAGAAAAATTACTTCGGGGGTGTCTGGCTGGCTCAGTCAGTAGAGCACATGACTCTTATTCTCAGAGTTGTGGGTTCGAGCCCCATATTGGGTGTAGAGATTACTTAAAAAATAAAATCTTTTAAAAAAAAGTAAAAAGATGGGGCTCCTGGGTGGCTCAGTCGGTTAAGCATCCGACTTCGGCTCAGGTCACGATCTCGCGGTTTATGAGTTCAAGCCCCACATCAGGCTCTGTGCTGACGGCTCAGAGCCTGGAGCCTGTTTCAGATTCTGTGTCTCCCTCTCTCTTTCTGACCCTCCCCCGTTCATGCTCTGTCTCTCTCTGTCTCAAAAATAAATAAATGTTAAAAAAAAAAAAAGTAAAAAGAAAAATTACTTCAGTATTAGGCATGCATTTAATAAGTTAGTTATTCAAATGATAATGATGGGTACCAAACTAAAACAAGAGTGGATTTTTCAGTCTTTGCAGAGAATATGTTTAACTATATTTTTAAAGCATTTTCTTACAAATGTTCATTTATTTTTGAGAGAGAGAGTGTTAAGCAGAGGAGGGGTAGAGAGGGAGGGGGACAGACGACCAGAAGCAGACTCTTGCTGACAGCAGCGAGCCCCATGTGAGGCTTGAACTCATGAAGAGCTCACAAACCGTGAGATCATGACCTGAGCTGAAGTGGGATGCTTAAGTGACTGAGCCACCCAGGTGCCCCTAAAGCACTTTTTAAAATCAGCATATTGGGAAGCATACTTAGATATGAGAATAATGTAATTATATTTTTAAAGCTCTTGAACAAAAACACTTTGTCTTTTTAAGACTAGACCACTTCACTGCCTGTTCGAATATTAACCCTCCAATAGCCATAGAAAAACCAAAGAAGATTGTTACATGGCCCAGCATTCACTTTCAGTAGAATCTGCCTCCATGTAGGCTATTCTGTACAAATGGAAGTTTCTTTATTCTTGTGTCTAAGGAGAACTGTCTCAACTAAGTCCTAATTTATTTTCAACATGGTGATTTTGTTTTGCCCAATGTTTTTGCCAAAATTGTTTATGAAGTTACTGTAAACTATTGCCATGGGTTTAGGACAGTTCTGAATTTTAGGACAGTTCCAATTTTTCTGATTGGTGTGATGCTAATATATCCAGTAATGGATGACAATGGATCCATATATTCAATATGGCGGACTGTGCTCTTGTTGCAGTAGTACAATGCAGAACTTTGTATGTGAATGGCCTTTAGGCTCCCAGTGGGCTTTCCCCTGTCATGATTTCCTTAGTGCATGTGGTGTGGTGCAGGGAAAAGGGCACTGAGTGGGGAAATTAGCAGCTTGGCTCCCAGTCCTGACTCTGCCACTATTTGGCAGATTTAACCTTGGGTTAAATCATTTCATCCCTCAGGACCCTGACTGCCTCATGGTTAAACTATGAGGTGAAGGAATAGTCTAGTTTTGCCATTTTGTCTTTCTAAGCCTGGTCCAGATCTCAAGTAGCCCACCCCGCGATGTATATCCACCATTCACGTAACAGTAGAGTAAGGCCTGGCTCAATGATGTTGGTTCTTATTCCCATGAGAGAGTTCTTGTTTTTTAAATGACTGTTTTCTTTATTAAAAGCAAACCAAACCAAACTCAAGTTCGTCATTGTAGATGAGTGAATTAAATCCACTAAACCTTTCTTGCAATTCATGTAAATGTTTTATTATGCTGGTGTTCTATGTGTTGTCCATTGTAATGCGTGTGCTACGCTTAAAGAATTATTTGTATGCTGTTTGAGAAACAAAATGCATGTCCTTTGTGTTTATTTTTTTCCTACCAGAGAGATGATGAGGATGGTGATGATATGGATAGTTATCAGGTATTACTGCTGCTGTCGATCTGTGGCATGGGGCACAGCTACTGCTAATTGCCGGCATCCGCCAAGCAGAGGGCAGGGAGGAGGAAGGAGGACCATCGAGCAAGACTATGGCAGTGTTTCACTCGCTTTGGATTTGCTTTAAGCATAATCAGGGATACAATACTCTCTCTATAGATTTCTCTGTCCGTTCAAAATGTATGACCAGAATACCGCATTGCCGCTATGCCATCTTGAATGAGCCTGTAAAGACTTTCTACGCAAGCCCATCATTGCTGTATTAAATTAATGACTTTACAACTTGTACAATTATGCATTCATAATCTTTGAGTAGAGTCTTGTCTTTTCTCCTCACCTCCAAGAGAGTAGTATTGTTCTAATACGCCATTTTAGTTTAAAAGTCTCTTGCCAGATAGGAAATTGCAAAACATTTTCTGCACGTAGTTTAGTTTTATTTTGCCAGTTTTCCTCTTGCGTTAGGACCAAGCTTAATTATCCATAACTTAGAGAATTTAAATCTCAGCTTTTTCTTCTGGAAGTTTAGCGGGGGAGGACTGTACCTCTGAACTTGTACCCAGTCAGCAGTGGCTGGTCTGCTGTCGTGGAACATGGCATGATAGTAACAGGCCAGGCAGCAAGTCAAGAATGAGGTTTTCTGGGTTTGGTCCCTAGTCTTTGTGGTGATTCTCCGTAGTTTCCCGGTGAGCCTTCCTGTATGTAAACTGTGGGTACATTGCAGGTACAGCCTCAGAGGTCCTCTGTGTCTGCTCTTACTGTCGTGTCTTAAAGGTTAGACTGGAATTAAGCAAGTCAGAGAGCATTTTGAGTCGAATTGGTGGATTTCTTGCCCTCAGAACTCTACTAAGAAAGAAAACAAACAAACAAAAACAGACTTTGCGAGGAAATACCAGTATCCCCTTGGACCTCGGCGACGCTGTTAACTAACGTGCTGCTGCTGTCTGTGTGCTTCCTGCCACGTTGTTCACGGGGAAGTCCAACAGCTGCTTCTGGGAGTCCTTAAAGCATGGCTAATGCATGTTGGGTGTTTGCATGGGAGACTTTTGGTTAGCCTTATGGTAGTGATCAGAGGTGAAATGTTGGCAGCAAGTTTGAAAGGTTCTCTGCTCATCCCTTCTTTGCATTTCAGAAACTATATGTCATGAGGCCATTGAACTATGAACTATGAGGATGTCTGGTTTTTTTGCATTTCCATTTGCTGTTACATGGTTTGGGCTCTGTTCATGGTGTCTCTGCTTGGAATCACACATCTTTCAAACAAGTAGCTCCAATTTAAACACACACGTAGACACACACACACACACATACACACACACACACCATAGAAGAATCATCCCAACAGCTGGCGTAGCTTGAGCTTCTCTTGCTTTTAAGTATAATTATCCTTTCGGAAATCCAGGGGCTCTGATTTCTGAGTTAACGGGTTCCTCGATCAGCATGCTGTGTTTCTGAGACCCCTTTGCTTTCTTGCATATTAATCACACAGCAATGTTCAATGGCCTTTCCTAATGAAAACTTTCCTGATCGATGTAAACATCTTTGTTAAAAAAAAGAAATAGCCATCTGTGCACTCTACAGGAAGATGTTTTCCCTCCCTGATGTCAGGAAGAAGACTTAAACTCTGTGAGGGAAAGGTGGTCCGACGCACTCATCAAACGACGAGAATACTTAGATGAACAGATTAAAAAAGTCAGCAATAAAAAAGGTATGTGAGATTAAACTCTTTCCCGGGACTGGCTTTTTCACATCGAGACAGTGACAACAGGTTGTTTTCTCCTCTCAGCTGGACAGTGATATCGTAGTTTTTTTACCTTGTGACAGTTATAGATGTTAGCGAATCATTTTGTATGGTATTGAATTTGAAAGTCATAAGCATTCACAAAACTCTAAGTGAACTGTGACACTAAATCTTAAACTCAAATTTTGTTTCGGGTCGCCTGGCAGGCTCAGTTGGTGGACTGTGCGACTCTTGATCTCAGGGTTTTGAGTTTGAGCCCCTCACTGGGTATAGAGATTACCAAATAAAATAATAATTGAGAAAAATAAACTCAAATTTTGTTTTGATGAATGCAAATGCGGTCAGCACCGATATCTCATTATGAGGTGTTCTGGGCTCAGACCCCGGGACTGATGGCAGCTAGAGGGTCACGTCTGAAACCACAGCCCTTGGCAGGTCAGCGCCCAGCTCCTCTTGGGTGGCAGCCGTGTGCTCAGCTGGTGCAGGTTGGCTTAAGCTGGTCCACCCAATGCTACCAGCTCCAGGGATTGTTTGCTTATACTGGCAACAGCCACTCGGACTCTAGCATAGAAGTATGTTCTTAAAACCCTTAGTCTCTCATCCTGACTTTATGATCCGTTCATTGTGGTTGGTTCTGTACCAAAGGACACATTATGAATGTTTATCCATTTCAGGTAGAGGTTAGCAAAAGCTCCCCCTCAATAAAAAATCTTGGCTAAACATTCTTTTTATTTTTAATACTTATTTATTCATTCATTCATTCATTCATTTTTAATTTTTTTCGTGTTTTTTATTTATTTTTGAGAGACAGAGACAGAGCATGAGAGACAGAGCATTCATTAGGGGAGGGGCAGAGAGAGAGAGGGAGACACAGAATCCGAAGCAGGCTCCAAGCTTTAAGCCCTCAGCACAGAGCCTGATGTTTGGCTCAAACCCACGAACTGTGAGATCATGACCTGAGCCAAAGTCTGACGTGTAAACAACTGAGCCACCCAGGTGCCCCTATTTTTGAGAGAGAGAGACAGAGACAGAGAGACAGAGAGAGAGAGAGAGACAGAATGAGAGTGGGGGAGGGACAGAGGGAGAGGGAGACACAGAAACCAAAGCAGAAGGCTCCAGGCTCCGAGCTGTCAGCACAGAGCCCGACGTGGGGCTCAAACTCCCAAACCGTGAGATCACGACCTGAGCCAAAGTGGAATGCTTAACTGACTCAGCCACCCAGGCGCCCCTTGGCTCAACATTCTTGGCATCAGTTTGTGTACAAGCTCGGCCTGCTAATGTCAGCTCACTTTGACTACACCTTTGTAGCTGCAGAGTTGAATTATGAATTCAAGGACTTCAAAATATATTAAATAAAATCTCTTTCCTAACAAGCGTGAAGGACAATGAAGTTAGTCGTAGAGAGTGCATATGTTGGGGGTTTCAGTCATCTGTAAAGTAGTGTATAGTTTTATGAGACGGTGTCACACCCATCATTTCATTGGCTCCTTCCAAGAAGCGTGTGAAGTAGACATAACTTGTATTACCCCTTTTTGACTCATTAGGAAGCCCAGACTCTTCTGTGAACAACTTCCCCCAACTACAGAACCAGGAAAAACAACCTGTATTCTCATCCCTGTCCCAAGGCTGTTTCTGCGTCCCTTCCTGATGGCCCATCAGGCGAGAGTCCTGGCCCCTGAGAGCTTGTCTAGGTGCTCAGGCTGGAGCTTCGAAGCCTCATGTCCTTTTTTGGAACATCATGGATGTTTAAGCCACTTGGGGAATGTTACCGAATGAAAACCTATTTATTTTAAATTTGGAAATTGTCGGGGTGCCTGGGTGGCTTGAGCGTCCAACTTCGGCTCAGGTCATGATCTCACGGTTTGTGAGTTCGAGCCCTGCATTGGGCTCTGGGCTGACAGTGCTGTGCCTGCTTGGGATTCTCTCTCTCCCTTTCTGCCCCTCCCCTGCTCCCACACATGCTCACTCTCTCTCTCAAAAGTAAACAAACATTTTTTAAAATAAAAATAAATTTGGAAATTGTCTTTCCCCCCCCTCTCGGCACCCATCCCCTCATTTTGTCCTGCAGAGAAGACGGAGGACGACGTGGAGCGGGAGGCCCGGCTTGTGGAGCAGTGGGTGGGACTGACGGAGGAAAGAAACGCCGTGCTGGTGCCTGCACCGGGCAGCGGGGTCCCCGGGGCGCCCGCTCACTGGTAAGTGCTGTCCGTTCCCCCAACGCAGGCCTGACATGATGGTGGCCGGCCAGCACCAGAGGCGTGCCAGTGCCTTTCCAGGGCTGTCACAGTAAATGCTAAGTGACGTGAGCTGCCCAGGGAGGGACCACCCATCTCTGGTGCTGCCCTCCCTTCTCTCCTCCCCCACTGCAGCCAACTTCCTCTGCCGGGAAGCCAGGGAGTGAGGATTAGCTGGCCCGCAACCAAATACCCCATGCTTAGTTTCTCCACATGAGCATTTTGGACACGGTTTCCTGATCTCCAGAAATTCTCTCAGTTGGACTTGAAAGAAGGGTGTTTCCAGGGTCTATTTGGAGAGGGGAGAAAATATATTTTCTTATTAGCCTTCAGTGCCTGCTCTGTTTGGTCCCTAACACACAGTAACCAGCTCTCGAGCACTAAATAACAGTGATCAGTCAATTGATCACTCCATCCCAATGCTCATGAGAAACAGCATGGTATCCTAGGCTCTGCAGTCCAGTAGATCTGAATTTAGTTTCCAGCTGCAGCTCTTTTAAGTGTTCAATTTCATTAACTTCTCTGAGGCTTTATTTCTAATCTATTAACGGACCTCCTTTTTTTTTTTTTTTTTTGGACTGTTGTAAGAATTAGAGTTAATATATTAAAAATACGTTGTCCATGGCGCCCATTTGTTAAATAGTAGCTCCTGCTGCTGCTTATTCTCATTCTCGTTCTTTTTACAAGAATATGTCCTAGGGGTTCCTGACTGGCCTAGCTGGTTAAGTTTCCAACTTTGGCTCAGGTCATGATCTCACAGTTTGTGAGTTCAAACCCCGCATCAGGCTCTGTGCTGTCAGTACAGAGGCCACTTCCGATCCTCTGTGCCCCCGAGTCGCTCTCTGCCCCTCCCCTACTCTCACTCTCTCTCAAAAATAAAAAAAAATAAACATTAAAAAAAAGGAATGTGTCCTAGGCATTTAGGAGAAATTGGATTGCTTTTGAACAGAGAATATACACGCCCAGATCGTGTCTTTAGGGTAGGCGTAGAAACATCAGTGATGTTATTTGTGTCCATAATGACAGATAGAAGTATAATGGATTCGATGGTATTATGAGACCAGAAAATCCAAATTTGCTGGCACAAAATTTGTAACTTGATGTTTCTCCCCACACAGCCCCCTGCTGTACTGGAATCCTGTAGGGCACACACACGGTCTGTCTGCTGGCCACGTGTTAACAGATGGACGCCTCATTCCCAGTCTTGTTCTGCTTCCTGAGGCCTTGTCTAGACAGTCCTTCTCCTTACCTCATTCACCTTCATTTGAGCCATTTCCAAACTTCAGATCATCTCGACTGTACAGTGGGTCCTGACCCTGAGTATTCTGATTCTCAAGAGAAAAGATGGGCCCAGGACTTTTCATTTTAAGAGGCCCTCCCCACTAGGTGACTCGGATGCACCTGGGCCAGTTTTTGATAAAACGCTGACTGCTTTGGTCTTTTTTGTCTTTCATTGTCTTTTTAGCCTTTATATATATATATATATACGTATACATATATATATGTATATATATATATACACATATACATATACATATATATGTGTATATATACATATACATATATATATGTATATGTATATATACATATACATGTATATATATAATTTTTTAAGTGTATTTATTTATTTTGAGAGGGACAGAGAAAGAGAGAGAGTGAGCAGGGGAGGGGCAGAGAGAGAGGGAGAGGGGGACAGAGGATCCGAAGCAGGCTCTACACTGACAGCAGAGAGCCCAATGCGGGACTCGAACTCATGAACGGCAAGATCATGACCTAAGCCAATGTTAGGTGCTTAACTGAATCAGCCAGGCGCCCCTCTTTTGGGCCTTTTATATGTCTCTCATTCTCGCCTCCTGTGAGTTTTTTCAATGTTGTCTTTATTGTTTATTTCCTCTGGGTTCTGATCCTGCCCCCTATCTCCATTGTTTTTTCTTTCTCTCTTTCTTTCTTTTTTTTTTTAATGTTTATTTTTGAGAGAGAGAGTGCACGCTTGAGGGAGACGCAAATCCAAAGCAGGCTCTAGGCTCTGAGCCATCAGCACAGAGCCCGACACGGGGCTCGAACTCATGGACCATGAAATCATGACCTGAGCCAAAGTCAGACGCTTAACTGGCTGAGCTACCCAGGCGCCTTCCCCATCTCCATTCTTAACAGCATCCCTTCCCTTCTTTCCCATTACTAGAATTATTTCTAGAAAAGCTTCAAAGAATCTTTGTTTCACTGGTAGTTCTTTATGGAAGTCACATAATTCTCATGATTTGTGTTGACAGGGACGTCAAGAAATGTGAAAATATTTCATTCATAGAATCTGTATCTCCACAGCAGTTCTCCTCCTCTTCCGTGCCTCTGTGGTGTTTGATTATCTAATAAGATGTAAAACATGTATTTTGTTATGATTAAATTTTGTTGTTGAATTTAGGATCCCACCACCTGGAATGGAAACCCACATCCCGGTTCTCTTCCTTGATTTGAATGGTAAGTAACCACCAGTGCTTTAGGTGTTCTTGTATTTAACTGAGGTTTGTAATCTGTTCAGACCCACCTGATTGGGATCCTTGAATCACTTTTCTAATCACTCGTCTGTTGTGTCTAGGTGGCATTCTTAGTCCGACCAAATGCATGAAGTTTGACACACAGCATCACTGGTTATCCCACAGAGGAGTGCACAGTTTAAAAGAGAGTACCAAGAGGTTAAAAACTACACACGAAAACGTTAAAACTGGGGCACCAAGTGGTTCAGTCAGTTAAGTGTCTGACTCTTGGTGCAGCTCAGGTCTTGATCTCAGGGTCTCGAGTTCAAGCCCCATGTTGGGCTCTACATTGGGCTCCGCACTGGGCATGAACCCTACTTCAAAAACAAACAAACAAACAAAAAAAAAAAAACCACACATTAAAACAGTTATGGTTTAGAGACATTAATGGACATAGGACATAGGAGTTACCTGAGAAGGTAATCACCTACAGAGATTCTGAATTTTGAAACTTTGCAATGGCCTAGGAATCTGCATTTCTAACTAGTGCCATTTGCTCCCCACCCCCAATAGTATTGATATCAGAATGTGATTACACTATAACCTTGCATTGAGGGTTGTTCTTTACTATGGCAATTAGACCAAACCTGTGTGAACCAAGAATGATGGTTCTTGTATTCAAGTATTCAAGTTCTTGTATTCAAGTATTTTAGCAGTAAAATCCATCTTCAGAGTGCAATCTTAAATGGAGCCCCTTTTGTAGAAGATAAAAGCAGAGTTGCCAAGTGGGGAGGTAGGTAGGCTCAGGTAGGCTCTTTGACACGGCCCCCAGAATCTTAGAACACAGCCTGGAAACCTCTTTTTTTGGAGGGAAGACCCAGGGAGGTTGGCTTTGGCTCTTCATATGAAGAGGTTTTTTGTTTTGTTTTATTTTGTTTTAAGTCTGGAAGTAAAATGCGTGCCTCATGAAGTGGTGAGTTCTCTGTTCTTGGGGGGATAAGAGCAAAGGTTGGACAATCACTTACAGAAATCTGTGAAGGGTGAATCCCACATGGCGTAGGGCTCTGGAGGAAGGTGATCCTCGTAGTTCTCCCAAGTAGTCAGAACTTTGAATCTTTTTTTTTTTTTTAAGTTTATTTATTTTGAGAGAGAGTGCAAGTGGGGAAGGGGCAGAGAGAGAGAGAGAGAGAGAGAGAGAGAGAGAGAGAGAGAGAGAGAGAATGAATCCCAAGCAGCCTCCATGCCACCAGCACAGAACCCAAAGCAGGGCTCGAACTCATGAACCACGAGATCATGACCTGAACCAGAACCAAGAGTCGAACACTTAACCAACTGAGCCAGCCAGGCACCCCACAGAATTTTGATTCTAAATTGCTAATTTAGCTGTTCCAGTCTCTAATCGTGTGTCAGGTATGTAAGTAGGACACAAGCCTAACCCCAGGTTACACAAGGAATTGACATCAGAAAGCAAAGTTTCAGGTGTGTGTCTGTAGGGAAAATATTTGCTCCTAGGACTGCCTATGGGATATATTTGCCCATTTTATCAGAGATTCACAGGGTCCCTTTTTAGCTCTCCTAGTTGTCCCTGCAAAGTCCCTGCAAAGGACTGTCCCTAGGAGTCCCTGTCTCCTAGTTATCCCTGCAAAGGATACAAGCTATTGTGAGTTTTGGAGTCTCTGTTTCAACTGTGGGGTAAGAAAGGAAAGAAATGAAAATGTGTTACTTGCAAACTTCATCAGTGGGAAACACATTTTAAAAATGTTGGCGCCTGCTTAAAAAATGACTTTTCCTTCCACTTCTGTTTCTGTGCCCTGGATTTGGTCAGCGGATGACCTCAGTGCCAACGAGCAGCTCGTGGGCCCCCACGCGTCCGGTGTGAACTCCATCCTGCCCAAGGAGCACGGCAGCCAGTTTTTCTACCTGCCCATCATAAAGCACAGCGACGAGGAGGTAATTGAGCCCTAAGCCTCTGTTCGTGGGCTTCCGGTTAGTGCACAGCCCAAGGGCCTCTCTTCGCACGAAGCTGCCGTGGTCTGCACTGGGGGAGAGGACTGGGCAACTTGGAAAAGCAGAATGTGTGTTGTCGCTCAGAAGAGGGGAGG
Source organism: Panthera tigris (assembly GCF_018350195.1). Taxonomy (NCBI): domain Eukaryota; kingdom Metazoa; phylum Chordata; class Mammalia; order Carnivora; family Felidae; genus Panthera; species Panthera tigris. Next base: position 11,534,908 of record NC_056664.1, read on the forward strand.
AGGAACGTGTATGACTCGGTGGGGCTGCGTTTATTTCCATGCATGGTGTACATGTGCACCCCTGAGCCGTGTCTCTTTCCGCCTCCCCCTTCTCCCGTCCTTAGGTTTCAGCCACAGCCTCTTGGGACTCCTCAGTGCATGATTCCGTTCACCTGAATAGGGTCACGCCGCAGAATGAAAGGATTTACCTCATAGTGAAAACCACGGTGCAGCTCAGCCACCCAGCTGCTATGGAGTTAGTATTACGAAAACGGATTGCGGCCAATATTTACAACAAACAGGTAGTAATGGGGCCTGATTCTGCCGTTGCCTTCATGAGCTTGAAGTCCCTTCCTCCTGTCACAGGGTAGGGTTTTGTGGTGAAGTGCAAGTGCTTCCCACACTAGCCAGGTTACAGCCTGATTCTCGTTGACCCAACATAATGGGGCATAAAGAGAGCAGAGGTAAATGTCACCCAACAGAGGGCTCTCTGCCTTGGCCGACTTGAAACGCATCATCCTAGGAGGCAGTAGGGCAATGACATTTCACTGTTCGAAATAGGTTAAGTGACAAATCCCAGCAGGATAGTGACAAAACAGGATGAGAAGCGGGCTGTAAATAAATCCCTGCTGCGTCCCCAGGTCTCATCTCAGAGGTGCTACAGGCCAAACTGAGCCTCTCCAGCCTTCTTCTGCCTGTGAGAGGAGGACACGTTGATTCAGCCCTGTCGAGACCAAAAGCAAGGCTGCCCATGGGGGAGAAGAGCAGCCCCCCAAATCCCTGGATGGGCTGCAGATTCTGTTATCTGATCCCCAAATGACAGCTGGACACTGTTGTCCTTCAGAGTCAGAGACAAGGATTTTTTTGGTTTTATTTTTCTGGGTATTGTATGCGCATCAAAAATGTAGTCCTTGATAATGTTTCTGCAATCTGTAAAAGGCTGAATAACATATATAGTATTTCATATCGCTTAATTCGGTTTTCCTTTCCTGGCAGAGTTTCACCCAGAGTTTGAAGAGGAGAATATCGTTGAAGAATATACTTTATTCCTGTGGTGTCACCTATGAATTAGTATCCAATATACCAAAGGTAAAATACATATTACTTTTTAGAAATATCAAAATACAAGTATTGGAGGGGTGCCTCAGTGGCTCAGTTGGTTAAGCATCTGACTCTTGATTTCAGTTGAGGTCTTGATCTCAGGGTTGTGAGCTCAAAGCCCCTCATTGGGCACCACACTGGACTCTGCATTGGGCAGGAAGCCTATTTTTAAAAAAAAGAAAGAAAGAAATACAGGTATTGGAGAATATGTTAATTCTTAGAACATCTAAATCACTTCCTCACCACAGTTTGGATAAAAAGATGACTCACACAAAAGCATTGTCATTGCCTTGTCCTTTCAGGCAACAGAGGAAATTGAGGACCGGGAAACACTGGCTCTCATGGCAGCAAGGAGTGAAAACGAGGGCACTTCCGATGGGGAGACCTACATTGAGAAGTACACGCGAGGCGTGCTGCAGGTGGAGAACATTCTGAGTCTTGAACGGCTCCGGCAGGCAAGTAACAGCAGTATCTGGACCAGAGGATGAGATCACCAGCCCTTTCCCCTCCACATGGACAAAGATGAATTTATTTACCAAACACCTTCCCTCTGAGTCTGTGAGAGAAGGAAGACTTGAGTAGCAGTCTCATTTGACAAAGTAGTTACTTTGAGGAGCGCGTGGGTGGCTCAGTCGGTAAAGTGTCCAGCTTTGGCTCAGGTCATGATCTCATGGTCTGTGGGTTCGAGCCCCACATCAGGCTCTGTGCTGACAGCTCAGAGCCTGGAGCCTGCTTCGGATTCTGTGTCTCCCTCTTTCTCTGCCCTTCCCCTACTCACACTCTGCCTCTGTCTCTCAGAAATGAATAAACATATACATACACGTACATACATACATACATACATACATACATACGTACATACATATATATATGATGTAGTTACTTGGACAAAATAGTATTACCAAAAATTAAAATAATGTCTACATTTTATCAAACACCTTCTCTGGAAGTACTGTGCCTGAGTGATTTAAATACCGTCTTTCATTTAATCTGCAAGATCACCCTAGGAGGGAAATAAACACTGTCACAATCTCCTTTGGTAAGTGAGAAAATCGAGGCCATGGTAATAAGCTAACCCGCCACAGGCTACACAGCTAACAAGTGGTACAAAGTCAGTTGTAAACCTTGGAGGGCTTGACTCCTAAGTCCACAGGTTTAACCACGTGCTATTACCATCTCCCTAATTTTGGGGTCCAGGTTAACTTCTGCAACAACAACGGGACATTCAGGTGAATGTAGTCTAGGTAGTAGAACTCTAAGACAGGAATTGTCATCCATGGAGGCAATAGTTGAAGTTACTGGAAAGTGCCTTGTGAGCAACAAAAGTACTAAGATTGGCATCTGGGGGCGCCTGGGTGGCTTGGTCGGTTAAGCGTCCGACTTTGGCTCAGGTCATGATCTCGCAGTCCGTGAGTTCAAGCTCTGCGTCGGGCTCTGTGCTGACAGCTCAGAGCCTGGAGCCTGTTTCCGATTCTGTGTCTCCCTCTCTCTCTGACCCTCCCCCATTCATGCTCTGTCTCTCTCTGTCTCAGAAGTAAATAAACATTAAAAAAAAAAAAATTTAGGGGTGCCTGGGTGGCTCAGTCGGTTGGGCGTCCGACTTTGGCTCAGGTCACGATCTCGTGGTCCGTGAGTTCGAGCCCCGCGTCGGGCTCTGGGCTGATGACTCAGAGCCTGGAGCCTGCTTCCAATTCTGTGTCTCCCTCTCTCTCTGCCCTTCCCCCGTTCATCCTCTGTCTCTCTCTGTCTCAAAAATAAATAAAACGTTAAAAAAAAAATTTAAAAAAAATTTTTTTTTAAATAATTAAAAAAAAAAAAAAAGATTGGCATCTGGCAGAAAACCCTTCCTTTAGTGGGAGTCCCACCAAAATTGCTGCATGAATAAAGTACAAACAGCATAAAAGTTGACTGTGGTTTTGCAAATGACATCTATACTTAGGGGTACCTCTGCGTTTTCTCTGCCTACCTATGTAAAAAATCCACAACATAAATCAGTTCAGCAGTTTTCTTGGTTTTATTTATGAAAGGCGTTTTTGGTAGGTTAAGGAAAAAGAAATGAGTGGGGTACAATAAAGATCCCAGCCCTTGTAAATTTGGGAGGGAGTGTGGGGTCGAAACGATGCGTATTTCTGTATTTTCTAAACGTTCCACACTAAATGTATGTTATTTTTGTTATCAGAAGGAAAAAAAAAATAAATGCTATCGTGAAATTTTACAGGCGGTCACGGTCAAAGAAGCACTGTCCACGAAAGCTCGGCATCTCCGGAGGAGCCTAAGCACGCCAAATGTTCACAATGTAAGTGCACCCTGCTGAGGCTCTGCTGAGTCCTGGCCGTGTGTCAGGGTGTGGGGGCGGCGCGTAAGGGGTCTGGAGTCAGGCGGGAATAGGCCCTGTGGGCCTCCCACAGGAGGTGTGGGCATCCCGCAGCACCAAGCCTGTCCTCTCCTAGGGAACCACAGCAGAGAGCGCTGGTATGGTCACATGACTGAGCCTTTAGTGGGATCTTACGGATTTCTGGTCATAGAGTTATGTCCTTGAAAGAAGTTTCTTGAGACATAAATGCATGTAGTTGGTTTAAGGTTGGTAGAGTCAGCTAAAAATCCTGGCTGCTGCTCGTGAATCCGTTTCTATGCCCTGTTCAGGCTGCCCTGGTGGATTCTACTGGGCTGCCCATCAGTGTGACAGGGCTCCAGGCACCTTCATGTAGACACTCCTCTAGTTCCTGGTCTCTCCCCTGACCACTGGATTCTGTTCCTCAACCGGTTCATCTGGAAAATCCAGTTGACAGAAACTGCTTCTAGTGCAGGGGAACACTGTCATGGGAAGAAAGGACAGACTAGGGCATGGACAGTTGCAAAGCAGTCTCTTTTCCAGAAGCAGCAGGGTGTAAGATCCTGCCAAGGAAAAGCACAGCATCCTTGCCTTCCTCCTCTCCAGAATTGCCTGAAAGTGATTGAAAACATGGCGAACATTGATAAAAGTTGTCATACGGCAGGCCACAATGCAGCCCCAGACAATCCCTATAATCATTTTTTTTTTTTAATGTTTATTTCTGAGACAGAGAGAGACAGAGCATGAGTGGGGGAGGGGCAGAGAGAGAAAGGGAAACACAGAATCGGAAACAGGCTCCAGGCTCTGAGCTGTCAGCACAGAGCCCGACGCAGGGCTTGAACTCACAAACCGTGAGATCATGACCTGAGCCAAAGTCGGTCGCTCAACCGACTGAGCCACCCAGGCACCCCCCTATAATCGTTTTTGTACAGGTTACTTCTGACTACAGTGCAGTTATTAGAAACTGATAATGGGAGCCTCATACTACGTATGTTAAAAATCTACAACATAAATTAATTCAGCAGTTTTCTTGGTTTTATTTATGAAAAGCATTTTGGGTAGGTTAAGGAAAAAGAAATGAGTAGGGCACAATAAAGATTCCAGCTCTTGTAAGTTTGGGAGGGAGGGTGGGGTCGAAATGATGTGTATTTCTGTATATTCTAAACGTGTAAATTGAAAAAAAAAAAGAAAAAAATGGTCTTTTAATTAAGTTTTAGGTATCAAAGAAGAGAGCGTAATGGAAATCAGGATGTATTTAGAACAAAATGATAATAAAAACGGGTACATGTACCAGTACTTGTGGGATGTGGTTGGAAGTGGTAGTTAGACAGAAACTGGGCTCTGAATTCCCTGTTACTCTGCTTATAGAGCCGAATACTAGACAGTAGGGAAAATGAAAGAACAGTGAGCTACTATTAGGGATGTATGGCTCTTGTATTAAAAAGAAGAGTGAAAAACAACGAGGGAAACATCTGTGCTACAAGGTGTAGACAGACCACCTATGAAGTATTCTGTCCACCTCCAGCCCCCTAAAAAATGATCCTGCTCTAAGATTCTGAATCTACCTGCTAAATAGTTACAGGGGACAGAAGAGAATGTTAAATGACACAATGGGGACTCAGCAAGAGGGAAACTTTGTGGGAACAAATGACCTAGAAAAGGGAAAACCCCTAAGAGACAAAATACATCCTCTGATTGCGATGTACAAATTGTTGTGATCCTGATTCAGAGTTCATTGAAAATGTTTATGAGACATTTGAACACTGGAAGATATCTGATACTATTTAGGAATCCCTTAATTTTTTTAAGATGTGATAATGGTATTATGTTTATGTTTGTTTTGTTTTTTTTAATCAAACTCATGACCCCAAGTCTTACCAAGAGTCACGTGCTCTTCTGACTGAGTCACCCAGGTGCCCCTGTGGTTATTGTTTTTTTAAAGGGAGGAGGAATTCTGTATTTTTTAGAGATTCACAGAGAAATATTTATGGATAGATAATTTTTAAATTAAACAAAATCATAATAAAAAAATGTTGAGGTAATAATAAATGCTAGAGCAGAATCCTAATAAAGAAGGAAATAATAAAGATTAGAACATAGGTGTATGAAATAGCAAACTAACAATGGAATCAACAAAGCTGGAAAGCAGGCTTTTGAAAAGACTGGTCAAATGCACTGACTTCTACTTAAGTTTCATTGGGGAAGAAAAAATATTGGGATAATAATTCAAATATTATTGGAAATAAAAATGGACATATCACTACAAACAGAATGGAGATTTAGACAGCATTAAGAGCAAACCATGAATAACGTTATACCAGTAAATGTAAAAGCTTCAACAAAATGGAATTTTCCTACAAAAACCGAATCAAGAAGACAGAAAATCTCAATGCAGTTATCACCATAAATGAAGCCTAAATTCGTGGAGAGACAGACTGTGTTCATTGATGGAAGCACACAGTATCCAAAGAGTTGGCACATCTCCTTAAACTGATGTATAAATTTCCCACATAATCTCCTATAGGATTTCATAAACTGACCCTAAAATTGCTATGGAAGAGCAAGTGGAAGGCACACAAACCTTATCTGCAGCCCAGGGTTTCCATGCCTTAGTATAACTTCTAGAGCGTCTCATAGAAACATAGGATGGGGGCGCCTGGCTGGCTGGCTCAGTCGGTAGAACACGTGACTCTTGATCTCGCAGTCATGAATTCAAGCCCCACGTTGGATGTAGGGATTACTTAAATAAATAAACAAACTTAAAAAGAAACATAGGATATATTTAGAACTAAATAATGCCGAAATTGTATACATGTCAATCATTGTGGGGTACAGCTAGAGTGGTACTTAGGGACCGTAACAATAATTTATTTCATTATAGTTTGTAACTGACAAAAATTGGAAGTGGCCTACATATCTATCCAGAATAGAACAAATAAATTATGAGACTAATGAAAAAGACCATAAGATACCACTTTTTTTCATTATAAAAATACGCAAAAAATATATATTATGTGTGCATATAGTAATACTTTTATGTATAAGATGTGCATATATTTTTATGTGTACATCCATTTTATGTATATAAGTAACTATATGAAGCTGGTGTGGGAATAATAAACCCCAAATTGAGGGTAGTTGTTACTCCTGAGGACTGCAGAATAAAGAGGGACGTGAGAAGGTCATACAGGTTTCAATTGTAAATGCGACACTACATTTCTATATATGTAGTTTATGTTACACATATGAACTACGTTGATAAAACCATTGCTCTCTTACAGGTCTCCTCCAGCCGACCAGACCTTTCTGGCTTTGATGAAGATGATAAGGTGTGCACTTACCATGGCTAGATAATTAACAGCATCTAAGTCTGAAAATTTAGGATATCCTGGTGTTTTGAAAATCTCAGGATTTCCTTTCTCAATCTTATTCAGATTATTGTCTCTACATGTCCATTTTCAAGTTCAAATAGTTGATATGAAATTGCTGTGCACTCTGTTACGTTGTAAGTTAGCATATTTGCCGTATCAAGCTGATACTACACATAATTGAATATCTGTGTGTTAGTGGGTGTAACTCAATGCTTTAAGAAGGTATTATATCTACTCTAGCAAAATCAAAATTATTTCAAGTAGGTAAAATTGGGGATTTAAAATTAAGGACATATTACAACATCACCTTACTCAGCAAATATTTCTTGGAACATATATTGTATATATGTCCCTATGCCAGGGACTAAGTGATTCAAAGAATAGAAGCACAGATTTTGCCCTCAAGAAGTTTAAAATCTAGTCTTTAGTGGCAGCCAACTCCTGAGAAGTTGGAGTAAGATTAAATAAACTTATATGATACATACAAGTTTTCTCTCTCTAGTATACCAATATCTTATGCCAGTTTGATACTTTTAAATCTCAGGCATATGGACTAGAGTAACCATACCACCTAGTTTGTCTGGGGCAATCCCAGTGTATGCCTGCTACCCAGGCAAGATTATCAGTGGAACCATTTCACCCTGAAAAGTGTTTCGTTGTGGTCTTTACCCAGTCATCCTAGATAACACACCAAATGTATAAAAGTGGCTGCCTCTGGGGAGGAGGGAAAATGAATGGGACCTTAGAGGTTCAGGAGAGGATTTTACTCTGTTCATAATGATTTTATTAAGTCTTGAACAAACATGATACAGGATTAACATTAACACTCTACCTATATCTTGGGTATGACAGTATTGGTCATGTTATTCAGCCATTCATACTTTTCTATATGTTGGAAATATTTTACAATAAAAATAAGGAAGCGCACATACTGCCTTTAAAAATTAGAACAAAACTTGGGGCGCCTGGGTGGCGCAGTCGGTTAAGCGTCCGACTTCAGCCAGGTCACAATCTCGCGGTCCGTGAGTTCGAGCCCCGCGTCAGGCTCTGGGCTGATGGCTCGGAGCCTGGAGCCTGTTTCCGATTCTGTGTCTCCCTCTCTCTCTGCCCCTCCCCCGTTCATGCTCTGTCTCTCTCTGTCCCAAAAATAAATAAAAAACCATTGAAAAAAAAAATTAAAAAAAAAATTAGAACAAAACTCAAATCTGGGCTTCACTTCTCATTTTTAAAGGAACTTAATTGCAGTTAACCCATGTCTTTTCCTTGTAGGGTTGGTTAGAGAACCAATTAGACATGTCTAACTACAGCTCCAGTTACCAAGATATAGCCTGTTATGGAACTTTACCCAGGGATTCTCCTCGAAGGAGTAAAGAAAGTAGTGGTGAGATTGTTTTTCCATGTTGTTTCTTTATAATTTCTTAGGAAAAGCATGGGGCGGGGGGATCCTTTTGTAAGTGGCCTATAATAAGATAGGAACCTGAAATTCTTAGTGGGCTGGATGTTTCTAAACTGTCTTCTTGAATAGAATATGTCACATTGACTTATTTGATTTCTTCTTGCTTTGTAGCCAGTATATCTTCCAGATAATAATAATAATCGGCTTTTTGTGTAGCACGTTAGAATTTTCAAATCCTTTTTCCCACATCATTTCCTGAATTTGAAGTCAGTTTTGAGATGCACACAAATCTTATTACATTATGGTTAGACTTCATTCTTTACCAAAAGACTATCTACCGGTGTGATGTTTTTGTACTCAAAAGATTTTTACAAGAAATTTTTGATTCCCCGATTTTGGTTCCAAAAATGATACCAGAAATGAGGTTGATCAGTGACAGCATTATTCCTTAACTGTGTAATCTTCCAGTGCCCTGAGAGGAACAGCATTCTCTGAATACGTAAATCAGCTTATATTTTACCTACTAAATGACACTGTACCAGAGAATTGGGAAGAAAATACAGGAGGAGGAAAAGAGGCCCTAAACGGCCAGAAATGAGTGAAAGCAGGAAAGAGGAATTGTTCCTCAGCCGTATGGAGCCAGGGTGGCTTGGGAGAAAAGGGGGCTTGCAAGAAAATTTGTACAGGATCCATTCATTGAACGTTTATTGAGCCTCTACTTGCTATATGCAGTGAAAGATACAAAAAGTTACCATTCTAGATCCTAAATTCTAACTGTGGAATGAGATACATGGAAAATTAGATAATAAATGATAAAGAGCCCAAATGCATGTACGGACAAAAGCGTCCAGGAATTCAGAGCATTGGAAAATCAGCATGAGTTGAAATTGCTCTAATAGGTGGTGCTTCAAGCTGGATCTTGAAAAGAAGGTAGAAAATTTAGTTTCTGCTTTCGTCGATGCCTCCCAGTCGTTTGATGACTCTTTGTGACTCAGTAGATACATCTCCATTCTTGCCCACATCTGTTTGAATCGTTAGCCAAATATCAGCATGTTAATTTCTTTGTTACACCAGATCCTCCTCCTCTGGCTAGGTGATGACTGTGCTTCCTGTGCGCTGGTTAAAAGTGCTCTGTGCCTGTGAATTCATGCCTGTTTGTCCTTCCCAGGTTGTACATCCGAGAACCCTCACGCCTTAACAGTCAGTCCTTTTAAAGCATTCTCTCCCCAGCCGCCAAAGTTTTTCAAACCCCTGATGCCTGTAAAAGAGGAGCATAAGAAAAGGATAGCTCTTGAAGCGAGGCCTCTTCTAAGCCAGGAGGTAAGTACCAGAGTTCTCTGTGCCGCGTAAAAAAGAACAGAATTGTGTTGCCTGGGGAGCAGCGACAGTTGTGCATTTACAAGCTGGGCGCTGCGTGTAGACACGTGTGGGTCACCCAGGGTCACGGGGGAACTTGTGTGTTGTTATTGCTGTTATCTTCTTTCTGCTTTTCAAAGTATTTTTTTTAACGTTCCATGTGAGAAAGATGTTCCCTAGGTGTTTGGAAAATAGTAGGGGCTTTTTTTTTTTTTTTTTAATTTGATAAATCCATTTATGCTATTTGCCATTAGTCTGTGTAGTCTTGTCAGACTTCATCAGTGGTTTTAACCTCGGCCCGCGAAATCTCCGCACTACTCCTGTGGAATACAAGTGTTCGTGTTGCTTTGCTAACTTGCATGTACTTAACCGTGTATTTCGGCTGTCGACGTCTTCTGTGTGTGATGCATCTGTGTGTCTTAACCTTTGCAGAGCATGCCTCCACCTCAGCCACATAACCCTGGCTGCATTGTGCCCTCGGGAAGCAATGGCAGCAACATGCTACTAGAGCACAATAGCAAACGTGAGAAGAAGATTGTAAGTTCCAGAACCATTTCTGTCGTATTGCCTGGTGGTGGGTTTTAAGGCCCTTTCACAGACAATCATCCAAATCCTTTAAGAAGAAATTAAGATAATGTATTGGGTCTTTCTCTCTCTCTCTTTTTTTTTTTTTTTTTTTAAGAAAACAATGTGATCACTGGTAATGAAATGTTGCATGAATGTGGCCATGACCTTTGATTCTTCTAAGTGTGCATTCTATTTTATTTATTTATTTATTTATTTATTTGCTTAGTATCAACTTGCTTAGAAAAAGGGGAAAAGGCACTCTTACTGATTCTAGTCTTTGAAAAGGGTAACAAAGAGATCGCTTTAACTGACTTCTGGATCTTTCTAATGTGTCTCTGCATACTGCCCAGATTCTGAAGTTAATCTACCTAGAGGAGTTGCACTTACTTGCAGTGAGTAATCATGCACTTAGCTGTGGGATGTTTGAAAGCTCCTTTCGTGTCGCCTGATGCTCCCGCTAAGCTGATTCTGCAGCTTGAAGCCGTGCTGCAAACCCTCACTGCCCCCGTTACCGCCTCAGCACCTCAGGCGGCAAAATAGGTCCCAACCCCCTCAGTGTCAGGCTGGCTCTTGGGATGGCTTATCTGTATTTCAGCCACAGGTAGGTTGAAACTCTGCCTGTAAAATGCCCTTCCCCAGCTCTTGGTTTTCAAATTACGCATTTGCAAATCGTTTTTAAGACGCTGTTATACCAGGCACGGGGGATTATATGTGATACCTCAATTTAAAAATCAAACTGTAGGGTGCCTGGGCGGCTCAGTCGGCTAAGCATCTGACACTTGGTTTCAGCTCAGGTCATGATATCACGGTTTGTGGGTTCAAGTCCCGCAAGAGGCTCTGCACTGATGGTGTGGAGCCTGCTTGGGATTCTCTCTGTCCCTCTCTCTGCTCCTCCCCTGCTCATGCTCTCTCAAAATAAATAAACTTAAAAAAAATAAAATAAAAAACAAACTGTATTCCCAGACCTGGAAACAGTTTTCTTGTGTCTGAGCTTTCACTCTCCTGTGGCTTCCTGGGCTTTGAAAAAGTAAAGCAGCTTGGAACAAGACAGAGCTGGTTGGTGTTTCCATCTGAGGACAGTCTGATCCGTGGGCAGTCCGTGGGAGGTTTCCTTTCCCAGCTGCACATCAGACCTGGTCCAAAGACTCCGGGGTGTGAGGTCCTCTGAAGGTTCTAAAATGGGTTCCTGCTGCTCACTGTGTGAACCTAACAGGAACTTAACCCGGAATGCAGTTGGCCATGCACCTGCATGCTTGGAGAGCTCACAGGCCTTAGGAAATGACCTTCTCATTCCTCCTGTCTGTGGAGGACAGAAGAAAAGGCACCATTTCCCCCTCCCCTCTGTCCCTCTCCCCACCGTTGCTTCTGTGTTCTCCCTGCCCCTCAGTCCCAAGTCTCCATCATAGTTCCTGCTGGAAAAGAGGGTGAACATCAACACCTGCCCCTACATCTCTAAATCCTAATATGTTGCTCATTCACTTACTCGACCTCCCCTGCTTAATTAATAAGGCTGCAGCATGGGCTGCAAAGGCCAAGTAGCTAGCTCATGACCCCTGCAAACTCTCTGGCTCTCTGGCTGGTTGGATCTGTTGGATGATGTGGAACCTACTACCATGATGCATGGGTAGTAAATTTAAACCTCTTGTAACAGTCCATTCTGGTAGAACACACCATCAGGAGACTGCTGGATGACCCTTCTGGGACTACCCAGCAGATGGTTTCACTGTTGATAAGAGTTTGCCTCTTCATTATTTTCTTTACTTTCCTTGTATTATTTTTACATAAAACCCATTTCAGGACTTTTAGCTAGCAGAGGGTAGGATGGAACTGGCTTCTCTTAACCCAGCAACTCTCAAGCAGCACTTAGCCTCTGTGTGGTTGCATGCACCTTGAAGTCTACTGAGTAGGGTTTGAGGGTACCATTTTTATTGCTGGAAACTTGAGAGAATGGCCTCTACTCTCCTTAGAAATCTGGCACCAAACAATAATGACAAAATCTTTAAAAAAGGAGAAAGAGGGTTCCTGGGTGGCACAATCAGTTGAGCGTCCAACTTGGGCTCAGGTCATGATTTCACAGTTCATGAGTTCGAGCCCTGCATCGGGCTCCATGCTGACAGTGCAGAGCCTGCTTGGGATTCTCTCTCTCTCCCTCTCTGTGCTCCTCCCCAACTCGAGATCTCTCCTTCCCACCTCTGTCTCTCATTCATATATATATATATATATATATATATATATATATATATTTTTTTTTTTTTTTTTTTTTTTTTTTTTAAAGAGAAAGAAGGGATCTTGGCTGCTTAGTCAGAAGAGCATACGACTCCTAATCTTGGGGTCATGACTTTGAGCCCCACATTGGGTGTAGAAACTATTTAAATAAATAAAACTTTTTTTAAAAAGTTTTTTTAAAAAGTTTTAAAAAGAAAGTCTCTGTCTCTTCATCTCTGAAACTATTGAACTGCTTGATTTATTTCAGATAGTCCTGGCTTTTCCAGGATGTTCTGGTAGATTTTAAGGGTATTGCTTGATCTGAGGTTCTAATTCTCTGTGGGAAGCTTTCATTTTATTTCTCCTCTTACAAATGGACATACACTGCTTTATCCTTTTGTTTCCCATTCACTCTCTTTCCTTTTACACTCTTGAAAAATCCGAGGGTGAATCAGTGGTTTGGTCTCATCAATGGAGTTTGAAATAATTTCTGATAGTTTCAAATAGAATATAGTTACATATAGCTAGCCTTGATTCTTTTATTTAAAAAAAAATTTTTTTAAGTTTATTTATTTTGAGAGAGAGTGCATGCACGCAAGCAGGAGAGGGGCAGGGAGAGAGAGAATTCCAAGCAGGCTCTGCACCACCAGTACGGAGCCTGATGTGGGGCTCAAACCCACAAACTGTGAGATCATGACGTGAGCCAAAATCAAGAGGCGGATGCTTAACAGACTGAGCTACTCAGCCTACTGAGGCTTGATTCTTAAAGCACAGTGTGTTGTCTGATCAATTTGGGAAGATACACAAATGTACTTCATGTCTTGTTTAAATAACATAAAGGCAACAACATGCCTTTGGAGTCTATCTTTTTAAGTCATTAAGCAGAGAGAAGATTAGAAAGGAAATCACTTCTCCCTCTCTTGGGTCTTGCATAGACAGCATATAGTTTATTTCTCCGTTTTACAGATGAGGGTCGTGCCCAAAGTCTCGCGGTTAATGAGAGCATAAGAACAAAGGCTCCGTCATCCCTCAGCACAATTGGGCTGACCCCAAGGACTCCAGATGCTCCCCCAAATAGTGCAGTTTTAGTTGCCCTGCTGCTGCTGTTTCTAAAAAAGGCTGCCCGCCTTTTAGTACCATGGACAGAAGTACTGGGGCCCTAGGCTGATACAGTCCTTCTGAAAAGAGACCATCTCCCTGTGTGGACAACACAGACCCCATTCCATGTGGAAGTAAAAGTGACTTTGATCAAGTGAAACTCCTTGCCAAGAGTCACTGCTTTAATGTGGGTTATGATCCCTTCTTAAAGTCAAGGTATGTTGTCTATAGGTAAATATCAGCTGCATGAACTGAATTGCAAAAATCAAATCATGAAGACTGTAGCTATAGAGAGACTTGAGAACTTGACTCCATGCTTCACTTTTGGGCAGGGTTTTAAACCTTTTTGTCCTTAAGACATAATAGGAAGGTGCTTAGCTTAGTCTCCTTGAAGATACAACGATAAATATTTCTGGAGTAGAAAGTCTGTCTAACCAAATTCCCTTATGGCACAGTTTAAGCCAATTTTAAGTCCTGTTTTTTCTCCTTGAAGGCAATAACTCAATAGGCCTTCAGTCTGGTTTACATGTTGGGAAATGTTTAATCTCTACTGAGTTTTCTTCTTCATTTTTGAAATAACTTGCCCCAACTCCTCTAGCCTCTCTCTTTGGGTCATTCCCCTCCCCCAGTCCCATCCCAGGTGCAACACTATGGACTGATCCCTATTTGAACTTAATCTCTTGGTGGTTTTGTAGACTCTTCAGTTTTATTAAGCTCCTTCTAGTCCTTTAGGAATAACTTTTTATCTTTGTGAGTTTGATAAATGTGTACCTGTTTCTACACAGTAAACTATGATTGAATATTTCATTCAGCAAAGTTGTGTTTTAGGGTGACAGGCCTTTCCTCGGTCTTGAGAAGACATAACTTCAGGCATAAAAAGGGCTCCAAGTTACTAATTCTCATATTAAGATTTGGTTTTCTTTTCGACAACTAACTTTTCAGTAATTAATTGCATCAGAGATTCCGGGGCTTGGGGAATTCTATTTCTTTGCCAGCTTCAGTCAAAAGGAAATATAAAGGGGGGGGGGGGAGGCACTTGGGTGGCTCAGTCAGTAAAGAATGCAACTCTTGATTTTGGGGTCGTGAGTTTGAGCCCCGCATTGGGTGTAGAGCTTACTTACAAAAAAAGAAAGAAAGAAATCTAAGGATACAAACACTAGAAATTCAATTTTGAGTCTAAACATGTCAAGTAGAGGAACATCTGGATGGCTCAGTCAGTTAAGCATCTGACTTTTGGGGAGCCTGGGTGGCTCAGTTGATTAAGCATCTGACTTTGGCTCAGATCATGATCCCATGGTTCGTGGGTTCTAGCCCCATGTCAGTCTCTGTGCTTACAGCTCAGAGCCTGGAACTTGCTTCAGATTCTGTGTCTCCCTCTCTTCTCTGCCCTCCCCTGTTCAGGCTTGCGTGTGCGCACACGCTGTCTCTCAAAAATAAACATTAAAAAAATAAATTAAAAAAAAGAAAACAACCAACTCTTGATCTTGGGTCAGGTCATGATCTCATGGTTCATGAGATGGAGCCCCACATGAGGCTCTGTGTTGACACTGAAGAGCCTGCTTGAGATTTTCTCTCTCCCTCTCTCTCTGTCCCTTCCCTGATCACGCGCACTCTCTCGCTCTCTCTCACGCTCTCACTCTCTCAAAATAAATAAACTTAAAAAAATTAAAAGAAAAAAACAAATAAACATGTCAAGTAGAGAATCAATAAAATACGGGCAAAAGCCACTGATTGAATTCTAATCTATGCTCCTTTCCAAACATTCCCTCCTCCCCCTTTTTTAATAATGCTACTTGATTTAGAATGTAGCTAAAAATAAGGTGGCGAGATTAGTGTTGCCAAAAATTTTGTTTTGCTAATTTTCTGGAATTTTTACCAGTGATATTTGATACTCATTCACCTTTGTTTTTTGGGTTTTTTTGTTTTTTTAGTTTATTTATTTTTGAGAGAGAAAGTGCAAGTGGGGGAGGGGCAGAGAGCGAGGGAGAGAATGAATCCTAAGCAGGCTCTGTGCTGTCAGTGCAGAGCCCGATTCTGGGCTCAAACTCACCAACTTCGAGATCATGACCTGAGCCAAAGTTGGACGCTCAACCAACTGAGCCACTCAGGTACCCCTCACCTTTGATTAATAGCCATTGAATTAAGACAGCTGATGCTTTTGTATAATTTATATTCAAGTTATTTTAAAATCTAAGGAGCACTCAGAGAGAAACTTCCCTGCTCATTTGGTATCTTCTGAACCTGAGAGGTTTGTTAAAAGAGCTGTTGCCATTTGAATTTTAAAGAAATGTTTGGAAAGAATTTAAGAAACACATTGTTTTCTGTTCAAAATTTAAAATCAATTTTAATTGTTATACCTAATTATAGTTTTCGAGTTATACAGCTTTTGAGTATTTTATATATATTATATATATATATGTATATATATAATAAATATATAAATAAATACAGATCTAGCACAAGAAAAAGGAAAAATAGGAAAATATTTCCTCTTTGAAGTACAGTGAATCAATTTAATGTGTAAGGCCAATAAAATAATTGTTACTTCTGCCAGATAGCATTTTACATTTTGATAAAAAGATATATTCTTAATCATATATGTCAAGGAAAAGCGACCATATGTTGTTAAACACTTACAAATTGTCATTTAACTTAAAAGGCACTACTGATGTTGCCATAATTTTTTTTGGTGATGTGGCCTAAGTATCCTTTGTGTCAATAAAATGTAATAATCTCAAGTAAAAAGAAAAAAACAACTAAGAAGCACTCAAGACTATTAAGGTATTGGTTTAGCCATTTAGCATCTTACGCAAAAGAAATTATTATTGTAAAATTCAGTCGATGAAATTTATGTTAATTTGTGAACTGCCGTCTCCCATATCCTTCAAGCATGTTCTTCTTCCCCTTCCCTATCCCCTCTCTCTCCTCAACCTTTTGAAATGATACTTTAATGAGTAAGGTTAACATTTTGGTTCCAGGTCTTTACAGTCTCCTTGCTTTTGTACTGAATGAAATTTCCATCCACCAAAACAGGGTCCAGGATAGTTCTAAGAGCAAGGACCCAAAATCCTAACTCCATGAGGGCCGGAACCATGCCTGGTTTTGTTCAATGTTGGTATTCCCAGTTCTTGGGACAATGACTGGCATACAGTGGATGCTTGATAAATACTCGTAGAATGAAAGGCATGTTTTCAGAGAAGAGGAATATTTGTTTATGAGGTTAATTAGAAATGACCAGATTGTGTTATCATTTTTTTTTCTTTTTAAAAGCTCTACATCCAACGTGGGGCTTGAACTCATGACCCCAAGATCAAGAACTGCATGCTCTACTGACTGAGCCAGCCAGGCGCTCCTTATCATTTACATCTACATGTTTTATGTTGGTTTCCATCAAATACAAAAGAGACAGACTGGGAAATGGAGAATACCCACTTCTGCATATATACCAGTCTTCACAAACAGAATTCTAAAGCTACTTGACAAAGGAGATTTTCATTTAAATCTCAGGACCTTCCTCATCTCTGGCCAAATCCTCTATCCACGCTTCTCCAAAACCCTAAAAAGCGTTCATCGTTAGACCGACTGTTAGTATTTTACAACCTTACAGCGTTTAGTGTAACACCAGGAATGGGTGTTGAAATCATGTTCGTTGGCCTTTTCACTGTTGGGATCTTTATTTTACTACCCTCCCTCCCCGTAAAATAGCTCAGAAACCTTATACAAATTACTTTACTTACCTGCGCTTGGCTTCCCAAAGCAAGGATTGTAAGAACAAACGAAGCGGCACGTCTTCTCTGCCCCTGGCTGTCCCTCTCCTCATTTAATTAGCAAAGGGAAATCATCACAACTGAAAACTAATCATCAATTAAAATGAATTAAGAGTCCACTGCACTTAAACCAGGGAAGGAAACACTTCTAATTAGCAGGGAGTGAGCACAGAATAAATAAATCTCCTACGTATTAGGTGGGTTTATGTTCATGGATCTCTGAGAGTATTGTACTTGGGTCCACCGTAGGTGACAAGATTTAACCAAACTCAGGAACACTACACATGTGAATGCCTTTAATAGGAATGTATTTAAAAGTTGACAATAAAGTCGCCATAAGGAGCTAATGAGTGACTTTTGCTTCGTTACTATAGGACTCTGAGGAGGAGGAAAATGATCTGGAAGCTCTTAACAGGAAGCTGATAAGTTCACAGCCTTACGTGCCCGTGGAGTTTGCAGACTTCAGTGTTTACAATGCCAGCTTGGAGAACAGGGAGTGGTTTTCTTCGAAAGTAGATTTGGTGAACTCAAGGGTCCTGGAGAAAGAAGTGTCCCGTAGCCCTACCACCAGCAGTATTACCAGCGGCTACTTTTCCCACAGTGCCTCCAACGCCACTCTGTCCGACATGGCGGTCCCTTCCAGTGACAGCTCGGACCAGCTAGCCATTCAGACAAAGGATACAGACTCCAGTGAGCATTACGGACCGTCCCTTGGGCATGATTTCAGGCCGTCCTCAAACAAAGAGTTGACAGAACTAGAAAGAGGCTTGCTTAAAGAGAAGATAATTATGGTGCCACTCAAGGAAAACAGTGCCTTAGCCAAAGGGAGCCCATCACCCCAAAGCATCCCTGAGAAAAACTCCAAATCCCTCTGTAGGACTGGCTCCTGTTCAGGGCAGGATGCCTGCTCCAGCCGAAATGGCCAACCAGTCAGAGAATTTTGCCCCAGGGAAGTGACCATAGAGCACACCACAGATATCCTTGAGGACCATTCTTTCACAGAGTTTATGGGTGTGTCCGATGGGAAAGATTTTGACGGATTGACGGATTCTTCTGGAGAGCTTTCAAGTAGAAGAAACCTACCCAATAAAATGGACAGGAAGAGTATCTCAGATGGGCCGCAGGGCCCTGCCCAGCTGCATTCCTCAGCAGAGAATGAACAGGTAATAAATTCCAGAGGCAGTCCTCTGTGTTCTGTACTGTTGGAGAGCCTGCCTGATTGTGCACCGACCCCCAGAGGTGCTTCACCACAGGACTTAGTAGGAGAGGTTCACATGGGGAAGATGGGCCCGCTGGAGCGCAAACTCACTGCTGCCCAGCTGGCTCTGTGCGGTGTCCAATGGACAATGGAATATATGGGACCAGTGGCTTTTTTTTTAAATAACTTTTTTAGGTTAATTAATCTATTTTTTATTTATTTTTGAGAGAGAGAGAGACACAGAGCATGAGTGGGGAAGGGGCAGGGAGAGGGAGAGAGAGAGAGAGATAGAAAATCTGAAGCAGGCTCCAGGCTCCGCAGTGTCAGCACAGAGCCCTTCTTGGAGCTTGAACCCATGACCCATGATCTCATGAGATCATGACCTGACCTGAAGTTGGATGCTTAACCAACTGAGCCACCCAGGTGCCCTGGACCAGTGGCCTTTCTAACAGGCATGTGGGTTGGTGACGAACTAAGCATTCACATGACTAAAGATCATTCAGTCTCATATTCCGTTCCCTGAGATGTCTAATTACTGGCTATCCCAAGGCATTCAGGTAGCACCTACTGTATTTCGTGAAATCTGTGATTTCTGTAATTACTAGATAAACCATTATTTTATGTATCACTGCAAAAAATACTTCCAATGAAACCACATGACATTAGTAAATGTGTAAGACACATCCCAATTTCAGAGGTGTTAAAAAGGGGCGTGGGGGAAGGGAGGCATGCATAGTAGAATTGATTTAAAAAACCGTCATTTAGTGCCCATAGGTAAAAGCATGTTTGGGGGAAGTATTGGTGAATTCCCAGAGCAGTTGAAGTTTCGGCTTTGGAAGTGACCAGGTTGGTTATAACGTTTAATTTTATAGTTTAATAGTTTAATTTTTTAGTTTAATTCCTAAACTAATGGAACAGAGTGGATGTTTGCTAACATTCGTAAGGAAAACAGCAAATTGTATAAATAAGAGATTATCCACTTCTGGGGGCTGGGCTCCTGAGAGCCACCATTTCTTTCCATCCAGGGTCACTGTTTTGGTCCCACATCCCCACTGCAGCTGAGTGAGGGGTATGGGAGGGCCAAAACTTAGCAAAACAAAGAGCAGACAGAACTAGAAAAATAATCTAGAAAGATATGATGCCATTGGTCTTGGCTTTGTTGACAAAGTTATTCTGGTTTGGTGGCTTTTCCCCCGACAAGCTTTACCCCCTTTTCATACTAGCCCTTAACATTTCCGTGTGTAGTTACTTACACAGCATACTCCTAAATAAACTGCAAAACCCAGATGGTGATTTCTTGCAATAAAAACAAAAGACTTTCTTCCCCCAACATAAGACTAAGAATAAAGTTACTTGTTACTGTTCTTTGCCCATGAAACAACGACCCGTTTGTTTAAGAGCCTTTGGCTTCCTTTGCTCTGGTCTTCAGGCAGAATCTGCATTGCTGGCCTGGATCAGCCTTTCGGTCCTTCCTCCGTGAAGTCCAAGGGCTAATTCTAATGCTTCTCAAACCTAAGTGTGCAGCAGACTTCCCGAGAGGTATTGAGGGTGCCTCTTCAAAATTCAGGTTCCCGGGAGCTGCTGCTCTCCTCCGCTGACCAGCTGCTTCAGTGCAGTGCAGAGCGGGGGGTCTGTCTTCAGAGACCCCTCTGCTGCAGTGATAATAGGGGGTGGCCGAGGGCTTACAGAAGAGGAGGAAACAACAATCCCTCCCCCTTGTTCCTCTGATTGGATTACATAGAACCAACAAACGGGAACAGGACCTGATTTTTGTTTTCAGAGGCTCCAGAATAGTGTGTTCCTGCCAAAGATCCTGCCTTTTAAAAGTGGAATTTACGGGGGCGCCTGGGTGGCTCAGTCAGTTGGGCGTCCGACTTTGGCTCAGATCGTGATCTCACAGTTCGTTGAGTTCAAGCCCCGCATCGGGCTCTGTGCTGACAGCTCCGAGCCTGGAGCCTGCTTCGGATTCTGTGTCTCCCTCTCTCTCTGCCCCTCCCCCACTCACACTCTGTTTCTCTGTCTCTCTCCCTCTCTCTCTGTCAAAAATAAACATTTTTTAAAAAAAGATTTTTTTAATAAAAAACAATAGAAGTGGAATTTACAAAAATATTTGTTGTATCAGAGTAACATGGGATTAGGGTGATTTGTTTTAATTTTTTTAATGTTTATTTTTGAGAAAGACAGAGTGTGAGTGGGGAAGGGGCAGAGAGAGAGAGGAAGATACAGAATCCAAAACAGGCTCCAGGCTCTGAGCTGCCAGCACAGAGCTGGATGTGGGGCTCAAACTCGGAAACGGCAAGATCATGACCTAGGCTGAAGTCAGACGCTTAACTGACTGAGCCACCCAGGTGCCCCTGTGTTTTTGTTTTTGTTTTTGTTTTTGTTTTTTATTGCTTTAGTGTTTTTGTAATACTCTTTGGTTTTAGTAAGTTGTGACAACACTCTTTTACTTTAACTTTGGGTCTTCTTTCTGTCATCACTTTTGCTAGAAGCTTCACTTTGGGGCAAGGTTTCTCCTTTGTCTAGTGTGAATCCTAGAACAGGATTCCATAATAAAGTGGATCCTGTGGGTCCCTTCAGGGAGAGCCCCTTGAGTGGGTGATGTCTGGCTGTGAATGGGCCCTGTGTGTACGTGGTGTGTGTGTGTGTGTGTGTGTGTGTGTGTGTGTGTGTGTGTGTGTGTTGGCATTGGGGGAAGGGCGGCGGGGATCAGGAGCTCGAACTCACCAGGGTCTGCATTCCAGGGCAGCGCGAGCACTCGGTGAAAGCAGCCAGCGCCTCCCCGCAGGCCACAGCATCTTCGTTGCGGTCCGCCTCGTGAAAGCACCAGCCCCATCTGTAAAACATGCTGCGGCCCAGCCGGGGACCCCAGACCAGCGTGGAGAAGCCGAGCGCTTCGTGGGCCACCTGCCTTCTCCTCCCGAGCTGGGAGAAGCTGGCACTTTGTCACTCGGGGGAATCGGCAGCCTCTGCTTTTTCCGGAAAGCCAGAGAACCGAAAATCCTGGATCGAATTAAGCGGCAGTATTTTTGTTTGCACTTATGACTACACACACCCACTGTGTAGAAACCTCCACAGATTCAAGCGAACTTTATTCTTGTACAATTTTAATCAGTTCTTACTGTAGAATCTGGAGTCCGTGCTCTTTTTTTTTTTATAAATAATATATATGATGTATATGAAATGTATATCTATAGTATGTCTGTTTGGAGACAGACGAGACTGCACACGAAAATGCAGATGTGAGTGGTTTCTAGAAAATCGTAAGGTACTGGATTTGGTTACAAAACCACTTAGGTAATCTCTTATACATGAGCAGATGAAAAAGATCTGATTGCCTAAGAATGAGGTTGCGAATCCCTCTTTGCAGAAAAGGTTACAGAATGCCGTTCTTTACAACCAAAGAACTTACATAAGACTGAACGTTTTTGCTGTCCCCTCGTTTTGTGTGTACATATATGTCTGACTGTGAGTTTGGTGCCACACTCCTCTTGGCTACCAGGCCACATGTAGCTGTTCTGTGTCCTGTTTCATAAAGCACACTGAAAAATCTCACAGCTATATTCCTTAGTCTTCCACCCGGCCACCACCTGCTGGTGCGACGTTGTAGGGTAACTGTTGACAATGCCTGGGGCTCCGACTCCACCCTTCCTTACCCCAGGGTTGTGGTTCGGCCTGGCCGGCAGGGGGGATTCAGAGAGCAGTATTACTGTTAAGAGAACACAAGGACATGCCCGGAGTTGGGTTTGGGGAGGGGAGGGGATGTTGATTTTTGTCTTTTTGTGGTTTTTCGTTTTGGATCGGTAGCTTTCGTCGTGTGGTTTTGCTGTTGTTAATTTTACTTAAATTCTGGGAAACACTGAAGGCATGGGATGAGCTATTAAGTTCACAGGTGCCCGCTTCACCGTGCTCGCAGCAGATGATAGAATGCAGGTGATCCTGCTGTCCACGTCTTCATTGGCAGGGTTCTCCTGGTAACCGAGACGTCGAAGGATTACGCATGTGGAAATTCTTACAGAAGTACTTTTTGCGCTCGTTCTGTAGATGCCTGTAAAATTGGTGTGGATGTACAGCAATAAATGTGTTGTGGGAGAGAGAGAATGTGTACATTCTCTAAGTTTTTCTTTTCAGTTCTTAGCATCAGTCAATGAGTAAGATTTTGGAGACTTGAATGAAAAGCTGCTGTTGATGACTTTTGTGTATAGTGAGCCGACTGTAGTATTCTACTATTGTCTGTTTAAAAAGAAAAAGAAAAACTGTAATTTATATCCCCTTTCAACTTTATTGTATTTAATTGGTACAGATTGTGTGTGTGTGTCCGTGTGTGCGTGTGTGTGTTAGAATACAGACTGTCTAATTCAGATTTTAAAACATCGGTTGTTTGTCTTTAATAACCCTGCCAATTAGCTTCAGATCTAATTTCCCGTATTGGTACATATATATATGTGTCTCCGTAGCTTGAAGGGTAATAGTAACAGCCAGTATTCAATAGCCACAGCCAACCGTATGAGGCACGGTTCCCAGCATTTGAAACATAGCATCTTGCTTAATCCTCACAGCGGCGGATGCCATAGGTGCTGCTGTTACGTATTAGGTGTTTGATGATGGAAAACCGAGGTCAGAGGGGTGGGTCAGTGGGACGGTGACAGATCCGGGATTCAGCCCGTGCTTCCATCAGTCTCCTCCCCGTGTCGTGTCTGTGACGTATCATGGAAGAAGAGGCCTCTGACGACAGGGCACCTCCAGAGTACGGAGGGGGCGGTGCTGAGTCTCACGACTTCTGAACTGACCAGCGCGACACCTGCAGTAGACAGAACAAAAATCTCCATGGCTCACCGTAGCCTTTCTGAAGAGGTCAAGAATGAGACATAGTCAGGGCGCCTGGGTGGCTCACTCGGTTAGGCATCCAGCTTCTGCTCAGGTCATGGTCTCACAGTCTGCGGGTTGGAGCCCCACGTCGGGCTCTGTGCTGACAGCTCAAGGCCTGGAGCCTGCTTCGGATTCCATGTCTTCCTCTCTCTCTGCGTGCCTCCCACCCCCTGCTCGTGCTCTGTCTCTCAAATAAATAAAAACATTTAATAATAAATAACATTTAATAAAACATTTAATAATAAATAAAGATAATTAGGTATAGCTTGTCCTGGACAGACGAGTGTCTTTCGTAGACTTCCAGGGGAAAGTAGAGAGTGGGGAAGGCCCAAAGTTATTTGAATTTTATAGCATAGGATCGAGGGAGGAAAACAGTTATTTAATATTTAAATAAGTGATGACTACAAGTAGAATTCAAGACAAATTGAGCAAATTGTCATTCCTTCTCCTAGAATGAGATCATTGGCATTTGGTCACCAACTTTGTCATTATGACTTGGGAAGAGCAAACTGGTTTTAGCATATCAGATAGTTAAGTACAGGCATGTGTTTGACAGCTGATTTCCAAAGTGCAGTGTTACTAGTGTCCTCACATTTGTTGACATTTATTTGGACACACATTTTACCATAACAAAAATCGAGTCTTGTGTTTCTAGGGCACCAGCTTTTGGGAAGAATGACTTCATAAAAATACCTCTAGAGTTAAGGAAGAGCAAGATAATACTTCTGCTTAGATAGCTTTAGTCAATACTTATTTTAACAATTACAATATTTAAGCTTTTTTTTTTTTAAGTTTACATATTTATTAAGAGAGAGAGAGAGCAGGCGCACACACATGCTTGCACATGCAGGGAAGGGACAAAGAGAGAGGGAGAGAGAATCCCAAGCAAGCCCTGTGCTGTCAGCGCAGAGCCTGATGTGGGGCTTGATCCCACGGACCATGAGATCATGACCTGAGCCGAGATCAAGAGTCGAATGCTTAACTGACTGAACCACCCAGGTACTCCTACAATATTTAAGCTTTAGAACAGTTTGGGGCGGGGGAAAGACAACTATTGACATGATTAATCTTTATTTTTAAAAAATAAAGTTCTCTGGTATATCATCAAGAAGTCCCGAAAGAAGATGTGATTGAATAAGAGTTCTTGCTGGCTTTTCTGAATGAAAAGAGCTAAAAATAGAAAAATATGCCACCAGGGCACAGTGATGTAGAGAATTTTTGCATTCACCCTTGAGCTTGCTTATTTCAGTAACATGAGCACAAGTTTCTTTGCATAATATTGGGCGTACCTCCTACGATGAAAAATAACAAGTCAGCCTGTAATACTCAGGTACTCCAGCCTGGAGGGAAAGCAGTGTCTTCTAATGCCCAGCAGTGCCCCGGCAGACAGCTTGGGGCTACTGGAGCATCTCACTAGTGGGGAGCCTGGACTGTGGAAGGCTCCACGAGAAGGCCATGCCAGCAGGCAACTTCTGCCCTTTAAGACAGTATGAACTGGAATGAAAACAAAATTCAAAATTCAGAAATTTAACCTGCTTGTCACTTGTTTCTAATCCCCTGAGGTAAGGGGAAATATTAGATACAGTGAGTTGATTTGAAATAAAACTTAGTCTTTATCTTTCAGATGTGCTGGGACACACACTGACCTCTGTGTACTCTTGGAAAAAGTTCTGTTTCCCCTCTATGATGCTCACTAGGTACCTGGGTCATTGCACACAGTTCTTAGAAGACTGTGACTCCGGAAGATGCTTTGGGTGCCCCAGTCACCGTAATCTGAGCCCAGTTGGCAATGACCAGCATCCTGAAGCTAACTGTAGGTTTTCTCAGCACCGGATTGTCCCTGAGAAAGGAATTCTCAAATCCCTATGGGACCCTCATCACGAAGACACTCAGAGGCTGATGAATAGAACAGTGAATGTTCTACAAAGAAAGAGGTAAGTTTTGAAATTGGAGTCTCTGGAAGAAAATCGACTTGGAGAGGGAAAACAAAGTTCCAGTTTGGTTTTAGATAGCATAAACCAACTTGACCCTTTCACATAACCAAAAACACCTGTAACTAGATTTTAAAACTGGAACACATGGGTGCTTATAACAACTTCAAACCATTATTTGGGGCCTTCCTTTCCTAAATATCTGCCTGAACCAAACCATACCAAGATGCTCTTAGATTTCTTTGTTTTAGTTATGTCTTTACTTAGCCTAGAATGGGTTTTTGGGTACAGCCTGGAAGAGTAGATATGTTTTTCTTTGACTAAACATCTGAGCCAAAAGCCAGGCCTTCATGTAATTGGTTAGTCACTCTTGCCTGAATCAGCATAATTTGTACCTAGTGTATGGTCAACCACAAATGAGCCAAGCTATTTAAAAACACTAGAGTTAAATGCTAGCCATAGCAACTGCTATGAAAGGAGCATTTTACCAAGAATGAGGCTGTAAGGTCTAACCCCAGTACCACTTGCATTCAAGACTGTCTTGATGACATGGATGCCAATTTCCCACATTTTCCCCTTGCCATTTTATATATAAAGGTACATATTTGTGAGAAAGCTAGAGTATTAGTTACCTGTTGCTGTAAATTGAAGTACTCTTAAATTCAGTGGCTGAAAACAATAATAAACATCTCACGTGATTTCTGTGGGTCCAGAATTCAGGAGTGGCATTTCTAGGTCGTTCTGGCCACAGTGGCTCAGAGGTGGTAGTCACGGTGTCACAGCTGTAGTCACCTGAAGGGCACACTTGGGCCTGGAGGACACACTTCTAGGGTGACTTACACAGCTGGCGCTCCCTCACCGTATAGACCCCTTCATGCTGCTTGACCTCATGATACGGTGGCTGGCATCCCCAGTGAGTGGTCCTGGGGGACA
Source organism: Panthera tigris (assembly GCF_018350195.1). Lineage (NCBI taxonomy): Eukaryota > Metazoa > Chordata > Mammalia > Carnivora > Felidae > Panthera > Panthera tigris. Next base: position 11,561,011 of record NC_056664.1, read on the forward strand.
AATAGAAGCCACATTGCCTTTTGTGACCTAGACTCACAAGTCACACTGTGTCACTCCCACCACTCTTTGTACATTAAAGTGAGTCATGAGACCAGCCCCCACTGAAGGGAAGGAAATTAGGCTCTTCCTTTTGAAAAGAGGAATGTCTAAGAATTTGTAGACATATTTTTAAACTTCCATTGCTAGTTAGGAGTTACATAGCTAAGGCCATGGGCCAAAGCAAAGCTAACTAGAACTTATGACCGAATATAGGAATTAACTCTTATTTACATAAGCAATAGAGTCAAAAGGAAAGCCACATTTTCATGGAATAAAACACATGTTAATAAAAAAGTGAAAATACTATGATTATTTGAATGTGTGAGTTATGGCCAGAAATCAAACTGCACCAATATTCCTGGGGGAGGCAAATGATCCCAAACTATTAATTATGTTTCTATTTATAGTTATGTTTTCACATTTGATTCTTTTCAGATTTGCTTCTTAAAGGCACAAGCACATGAATAGATTTGATGGTTTTGCTCAACATAGGAAATGAGTCTTAGGAAATTCAAGCATATTTTTTACTTATTAAGGCAAGTAATTGTAATGATTAGCTTTTGAAATAAAACTGCCAACAAAAGAAGGGTTTATAGGGTTTATTTTCTGAAGATACTGACAATGGTAGGATTATTTTATTATTAAAACATGATACACACCCAAGTGTTTGGAAGTAAGCGAAAGGGGTTCAAAGCTCTTGAAGCTTATAAAATGAAACTAAAATTTTTTCTAAGTTTACTTTGAGAGAGCTGGCATGCAAGTGGGGGAGGGGCAGAGAGGGGGAGAATCTCAGGCAGGCTCCGTTCTGTCAGCACAGAGCTCAACTCAGAGCTCAACCTCAGGAAACTGTGAGATCATGACCTGAGCCAAAATCAAAAGTCAGACTCGGAGCGCCTGGGTGGTTCAGGTCAGGATCTCACTGTTTGTGGGTTTGAGCCTTGGGTTGGGCTCTGTGCTGATAGCTCAGAGCCTGGAGCCTGCTTCGGATTCTGTCTATCTGTCTGTCTGTCTGTCTCTCTCTCTCTCTCTCTGCCCCTCCCCCGCTCACACTGTCTCACTCTCTCTGTCTCTCAAAAATAAACATTAAAAAAAAATTTTTTTTTAAGGAGCAAGACTGTCAACCGACTAAGCCAGCCAGGTGCCCCTCTAAAATCCAAAACAGGATAACTAGAAAAAGAAATGTAAAGTGAAGGGATTTGGGGGGAGGAGCTAAGATTGCAGAATAGTAGGAGGACCCTAGGCTTGCCTCATCCCCTGAACACAGCTAGATAAGTCAAGTCATTCCGAACACCCAAGAAATCGATCTGAGGACTGACAGAACAAACTGCACTAGAGGGAGAGAAGAGGCCACATCATCAAAGGTAGGAGGTGCGGAGACGTTTGGGGGAGAAACAGTGGGTGCTGTGGAGGGGAGGGAGCCCTGGCTGCAGACACAGGTGAGAGGCAGAGAGAGGAGCACACGGGATCACACAAGGAAAACACTTCCCCAAAGCCATTGGGAAAATGAGAGCGGCTGATTTTCATGAGCTTTTGCAGCCAGCGGGGCTCAACGACCAGAGTTTTGGAGGTCCACAGTGTGCTGCAGTGCTCCAGTACAGGAGGTGAGCAGGTAACCCAGGGGCAGACTGCGTGACCTGAGGTTTGTCTGAGACTCACCGAGAGAGACTGCTGGATCTTCTTGGAGCACATCTGAGAGAGGTGGCATTGCCTCTCTGGTGACAAAGGAGCGGGCAGGCAACATTTCCCTCCCCCGCCCCTCAACACAGGCACAGAGACACCTGCTGAGGGAGGCTAACCTGGACGCCGGTTCTTTAGTGCAGTTTGCTCTAAACCCCATGCTCCTGCATGCTGGTGCAACCACCTTTCTGGGTCAAACGTGCATCAATCCCAGTGAAGCAAGACCCTCCCCAGAAGATCAGTGCAGGTCCCCACCACACCGGGTCCCTAAAGTTTGGAGTTTTAAAACTCAGCCAGTCTGGCTGGGATAGAGCCCAAAGTGTACTGTGCTGCTCCAAACAGGCAAGCAACCCAGATACAGACACTGTGAAAACAGCAATCAAAAACACCGAGGATGCACGAGGGGAAATTATTCGCTCCTCCAGGAGGTCTGCCCTGATAGCAGCAAGCACAAACTCTGCTCTCCCAGGACAATGGAGCTGGCTGGTGCCATTTCCGTCTCCTGCCCCTCAGCCTGAACCGAATTCAGTAAACAGCACAGCACCAGCACTGGCTGCCTAACCTGCTTACACCAAGCTCCGCCCCCCCTGCACTCTGCTGATAACTGCTTTTCTCCAGGAAGTGTGTCTGAGAACCAGCGTAGCAGGCCCCTCCCCCAAAAGACCAGTACAAACACCAGCTTGCACCATGCCTACTGACCAGAGTTCTCCAAATCTTCAGCTCTAATGGAAATAGCATCAGGTCTCTTAAGCAGACTAGAGCAAACCTATTAAAAACTTGCCACACTCTGGCCAAGATCCAGACAATCCCTACTGCAGGCAAGGAGAAACCCTACAGAGGAATAACCTGAGAAACAGAGCAGCCATAACACAGCATCAGAGTGCATGCAGCATACACCAGAGACACTTCTTGAAGCACCAAGCCCTGGACATTATATGACCTCTCCTTCATAAAGCCATTATTCTTGGGAGCCAGAAACATAACAGGCTTTCCTAACACAGAGAAGAAGATAGAGACCTAGACAAAACGCCAATTCATCCCTAAAGAAAGAATAAGAAAAGGTCATGGCCAGCGATCTAATTGAAACGGATATAAGTAATATGCCTAATCCAGAATTTATTATTTTTTTAATTTTTCTGATCCATTGTTTAAAGCAACAATCATAAGGATATTTGCTGGGTTTGAGAAAAGCATAGAGGACATCAGGGATATCCTTACTGCAGAGATAAAAGAACTTAATCAGGCCAAAATGAAAAATGCAATCACCGAGATTCAAAAATAACTGGGTGTAATGACCACAAGGATGGAAGAAGCAGAGGAATAAATAAGTCATATAGAAGATACAAGTATGGAAAACCGTGAAACTGAGCAAAAGAGGGGAAGAAAAATCTTGGATCAAGAAAGTAGACTCAGGGAACACAGTGACTCAATGAAATGTAATAAAATTTGTGTCATAGGAGTGCCAGAAGAAGAAGAAGAGAGAAAAGGGGACAGAAGGTTTATTTGAGGAAATTATAGCTGAGAACTTCTCTAATCTGGGGAAGGAAACAGTTAAATACAGGAGGCACACAGAACTCCCAACAAAATTAACAAAAGCAGGCCAACACCAAGACATATTATAGTTACACTTGCAAAATCTAAAGTTAAAGAAAAAATCCTAAAAACAGCAAGACAACTTACAAGGGAAGACAAATAAGGTTAGCAATGATCTGTCCACAGAAACTCGGCAAGCCAGAAGGGAGCAGCATGATATGTTCAGTATGCTGAATGGGAAAAAAAGGCAGCCAAGAATACTCTGTCCAGCAAGGCTAGAATAGAAGAAGAGATAAAGAGTTTCCCAGACAAACAAAACCTAAAGGAGTTTTGACCACTAAACCAGCCCTGCAAGAAATATTAAAGGGGACTCTTTGAGTGGGAAAGAAAGACCAAAAGCAACAAAGACTAGAAAGGAATGGACAAAATCTCCAGAAACAATGATAAAACAAGTAATAAAATGGCACTAAATTCATATGTATCATTAACTAGTCTGAATGTAAATGGACTAAATGCTCCAATCAAAAGACAGAGGGTGTCAGAATAGATGAAAAAAACAAGACCCATCTATATGCTGCTTACCAAAGTCTCATTTTAGACCTCAAGACACCTGCAGATTGAAAATGAGGGGATGAAGAAACATTTTCCATGCAACTGGAAGTCAAAAGAAAGCTGGAGTAGCCATACTTATATCAGACAAACTAGATTTTAAGCCAAAGACTGTAACAAGATGAAGATGGACACTATATCATAATAAAGGGGTCTATCCAACAAGAAGAGCTAACAATTGTAAATATTTATGTCCCCAACTTGAAAGAACTCAAATATATAAAGCAATTAATAACAAACATAAAGGAACTCATTAATGATAACAATGATAGTAGGGGGACTTTAACACCCATTTATGTCAATGGACAGATCATATAAGCAGAAAATCAAAAGGAAACAGTGGTTTTGAATGACACAGTGGACCACATGGACTTAACAGGTATATTCAGAACATCCTATCTTAAAGCAGCAGGATACACATTCTTTTTGAGTGCACATGGGACATTCTCCAGAACAGATCACGTACTAGGTCACAAATCAGGCCTCAACAAGTACAAAAAGAGTCAGATCATACTATGCATATTTTCTGGCCACAACACTATGAAATTTGAAGTCAATCACAAGAAACAATTTGGAAAGACCACAAATACAAGAAAGAAAATAAAGAAAATCCTATTAAAGAGTGAATGGGCCAATGAGGAAATTAAAGAAGAAATTTAAAAAAATACATAGAAACAAATGAAAATGAAAGCACAATGGTCCAAAACCTTTGGGATGCAGCAAAAGCAGTCATAAGAAGAAAGTATGTAGCAATACAGGTCTACCTCAAAAAGCAAGAAAAATTTCAAATATGCAACCTAACTTTACACCTAAAGGAGCTAGAAAAAGAACAACAAAGAAAGCCTAAAGCCAGCAGAATAAAGGAAATAATAAAGATTCGAGCATAAATAAATGATACAGGAACAAAAAAAACCCAGTAGAACAGATCAATCCTGAAATCAGGAGCTGGTTCTTTGAAGAAGTTAATATAATCAATAACCCTCTAGCTAGACTTATCAAAAAGAGAAAGAACCCAAATAAATAAAATCACAAATGAGAGAGAGAAAACACCACAGAAATACAATTATAAGAGAATATTATGAGGGGCACCTGGGTGGCTCAGTCGGTTAAGCAGCTGACTCTTGGTTTCAGCTCAAGTTGTGATCTCACAGTTCGTGGGTTCACGCCCTGCATTGGTCTCTATGCTGCCAGTGTGGAGCCTGCTTTGGATTCTTTCTTCCTCTCTATGCCTCTCCTCCACTCACTCACTCTCTCTCTCTCTCTCTCAAATAGATAAACTTAAAAAAAGAGAATATTATAAAAAATTGTATGCCAATAAATTGTGCAAACCAGAAGAAATGGATAAACATACAAAGTACCAAAACTGAAACAGGAAGAAATAGAAAACTTGAACAGACTGATAACCAGCAAGGAAATTGAATCAGTAATCAAAAATCTCCCAACAAAAAAAAGTCCAGGGCCAGATGGCTTCACAGGGGAATTCTACCAAACATTTAAAGAAGAGTTAATACCTATACTCCTGAAACTATTCCAAAAAACAGAAGTGGAATGAAACCTTTCAAATTCATTCTACAAGGCCAGGATTACCCTGATTCCAAAACTAGACAAAGACTCTACTAAAATAGAGAACTAAAAGCCAGTATCCCTGATGAACATGGATGCAAAAATTCTCAACAAAATATTAGTAAATTGAATCCAACAGTACCTTAAAAGAATCGTTCACCATGATCAATTGGAATTTATTCCTGAGTTGCAAGAATGGCTCAAATTTGCAAATCAATCAACGTGATACACTGCATTAATAAAAGAAAGGATAAGAACCATATGATGCTCTCAATATTTGCAGAAAAAGCATTTGACAAACTACAGCATCCATTCTTGATAAAAAATCCTCAACAGAGTAGGTTTAGAGGGAACATATTTCAACATAATAAAGACCCTATAGGAAAGACCCACAGATAATATCATCCTCAATGGGGAAAACAGAACTTTTACTCTATGGTCAAGAACAAAACAGGGATGCCCACTCTCACCACTGTTATTTAACATACTACTGGAAGTCCTAGCCTCAGCAATCAGACAACAGAAAGAAATAAAAGACATCCAAATCAGCAAGGAAAAAGTCAAACTTTCACAATTTACACATAACATGATACTCCATATGGAAAATCTGAAAGACCGCACCAAAAAATTGTTAGAACTGATATCTGAATTCAGTAAGGTTGCAGACTATAAAATCATGTACAGAAATCTGTTGTATTTTAGTATACCAATAATGAAGTAGCAGAAATAAAGCAATCAATCCTATTTATAATTGCACCAAAAACCAAAAGATACCTAGGAATAAACCTAACCCAAGAGGTAAAAGATCTGTACTTTGAAAACTATAAAACACTTGTGAAAGAAATTGACTATTACACAAAGAAATTGAAAGACATCCCATGCTCATGGAGTATAAGAACAAATATTGTTAAATTGTCTGTACTACCCAAACCAAGCTACACATTTAATGCAATCCCTGTCAAAATACTACCAGCATTTTTCACAGAACTGGAGCAAACAGTCCTAACATTTGTATGGAACCACAAAAACCCCATTAGCCAAAGCAATCTTGAAAAAGAAAAGCAAAGCTGGAGGCATCACAATTCTGGACTTCAGGCTGTATTACAAAGCTGTAATCATCAAGACAATATGGTACTAGCACAAAAAATAGACACGAAGGGGCACCTGGTGGCTCAGTTGGTTAAGCATCCAACTTCAGCTTAGGTCATGATCTCATTGTTCATGGATTCAAGCCCCATGTTGAGCTCTGTGCTAACAACTTGGAGCCTGGAGCCTGCTTCAGATTCTGTATCTCCCCCTTCCCCCCACACACACCCCCATCCGCATCTCTCTCTGCCCCTTCCCTGCTTGTGCTCATGCTCTCTCAAAAATAAATAAACATTACGGGCACTGGGTGGCTCAGTCAGTTAAGCATCTGATTTTGGCTCAGGTCATGATCTCGTAATTCATGAGTCTGAGCCCTACATTGGGCTCTGTGCTGACAGCTCAGAGCCTGGAGCCTGCTTCAGATTCCGTGTCTCTCTTTCTCTCTTTCTGTGCCCCTCCCCCCCCAATATAAGTAAACATTAAAAATAATTAAAAATAAATAAATAAACATTAAAAAAAACAGATTAATGGAACAGAATAGAAAACCCAGAAATGGACCCACAACTATATGACCAACTCTTCTTCGAGGAAGAATACTGAAGCAGGAAAAAACATCCAGTGGAAAAAAGAGAGTCTCTTCAACAAATGGTGCTGGAAAAACTGGACAGCAGCATGCAAGAGAATGAAACTGGACCACTTTCTTACACCAAACACAAAAATAAATTCAAAATAGATGAAAGATGTAAATGTGAGACAGGAAACCATCAAAACAGAACACAGGCAGAAACCTCTTTGACCCCAGCTGGAACATCTTACTAGATGCATCTCTGGAGACAAGGGAAACAAATGTAAAACTAAACTACTGGGACGTCAGCAACACAAAATATTCCCGCACAACAAAGGAAACAAAACTAAAAGGCAGCTTACAGAATGGGAGAAGATATTTGAAATGGCATATCTGAAAAAGGGTTAACAACCAAAATATGTGAAGAACTTATTAAAACTCAACACCCAGAAAAACAAATAATCCAGTGAAAAAATCGGCAGAAGAGGCACCTGGGTGGCTCAGTCGGTTCAGCATGTGGTTCTTGACTTTGGCTCAGGTCATGATCTCATGACCCTGTGGGTCAGGCCCCACATCAAGCTCTGCACAGAGCATGGGGCCTGCTTGGGATTCTTTCCCTCTCTCTTCCTTTGCCCCTCCCTAGTTTGCTCTCTCTCTCTTTTTCTCAAAACAACAACAACAACAACAACAACAACAATAAATAAATAAATAGAAGACATGAATAGATATTTTTCCAAAGAAGACCTACAGATGGCTAACAGACACATTAAATGATGTTCAATGTCACTCATCATCAGGGAAATGCAAACCCAAAGTACAGTGAGATATATCACACCTGTCAGAATGGCTAAACTTAACTCAGGAAACAACAGATGTTGGCGAGGCTTTGGAGAAAGATGAACCCTTTTACACTGTTGGTGGGAATGCAAACTGGTGCAGCCACCCTAGAAAACAATATGGAGTTTCCTCAAAAAGTTAAAAATAGAACTGCCCTACGATCCAGCAATTGCATTACTAGGTATTTACCCAAAGGATACAAAAATACCAATTTGAAGGGATACATGCACCCTGATGTTTAGAGGGGCCTAATCAATAATAGCCAAATTATGGAAAGAGCCTAAAAGACCACTGAATGATGAATGGATAAAGAAGGTGTGGTGTATGTATACCATAGAATATTAGCCATACCAAAAAGATCTTGCCATTTGCAACAACGCGGATAGAGTTAGAGAGTATTATGCTAAGTGAAATAAGTCAGAGAAAGAGAAATACCATATGATTTCACTCATATGTAGAACTTAAGAAACAAAACAGATGACCATAGAGGGAAGAAAAAAGAGAGAGAGGCAAACCATAAAACAGACTTATTTTTTAAGTTTATTTATTTATTTTGAGAGAGAGTGAGCGTGTGAGTGGGGGAAGGGCACAGAGAGAGAGAGAGAGAGAGAGAGAGAGAGAGAAAATCCTAAGCAGGCTCTGTGCTGTCAATGCAGAGCCTAATGTGGGGCTCAAACTCACAAACCATGAGATCATGACCTGAGCCAAAATCAAGAGTTGGATGCTCAACTGACTGAGCCACCCAGAAGCCCCTAAAAGAACAGTTTAAAAGGGAAAACAGGTTAACAAATATTAAAAATAAGCTAACAAGAAATGGTACAGATATGTAGAAAAGGATATTTGGATAGCTTCTTCCTGTTTAAAATTACTCTTCAGTCAGCTCAAACTCAGCACCAGGGCTCTTTCCACCCCTCTTTGGTCTGTCCCCTGAGCCCCTTGGCTCCCAGGATGGGGCTCCTCAAGATGCGTCTTGTCTGCCAGGGTAGGTGCCTGTAATTTATCATTCTCTGTTGCCTTCTGCTGACCCCTGGTTGAGAAGTAACTTCTCCCACCTAATTTTTGGACACAGACCTCCTTCCCGGCTTTATCCACCACTGATGTCAGTAATGGTTAGTCCCCCAAGAAACTTACTGCAGGACAGTTTTCTCCCAAGAAGCTTGGCAAACTGCCTCTGCTGACCAGGTTTCCCCGCTGGCCTTGCACTGGTACTTTTGAGACTCAGCCTTTCTGCTCCCAGATCTGGGCTGCCCACCACACAGCCCCTGCCCTGGCACTCGGTACTGTTCCCATACAGGGTGAACCCGGGCAGTCACAGTGACTCTTAACTCCAGGCTTTCTTCTGCATCATTCAGGGGGTCTTTCAGGACCCCACAAGAAGGACCAGATGCGTGCTTTCTGGAGCCTGGAGCCCACCTACCTATTACCTCTGACCTACCAAAGCAAGACGGGGAGGGTGCCAATGGAGAAGCAGAGCAGCAGCCTAGGCAGTGTCGAATTCTCCCTCAGGCTATCTTAGCTTCTACTGGTTTTGCTAATGCCTTACCCCAACGCATGGGGGACTGGGTCTCCTCTTACAGACCAGGAATCACCCAAATCATAGGCAACAAAAGCAAAAATAAACAAGTGGGAATACATCAAATTAAAAAGCTTCTGTAGAGCAAAAGAGATGATCAACATAATGAAATAGATTGGAAGGAAATATTTGCAAACCACCTATCTGGTAAGGAGTTAATATCCAAAATATACAAGGAATTCATACAACTCAATAACAAAACAAAACAAAACAAAAAACCCTCAAAACAAACAAACAAAACAAACAAAAAACAACCATCTGAATAAAAAATGGACCAAGGACCTAAGTAGACCATTTTTCAAAGAAAATATTCAAAAGGCCCACAGGTTCATGAAAAGGTGCTCAACATCACTAATAATTAGGGAAATTCAAACTAAAACCACAATGAGATATCTGTTAAAATGGCTATTATCAAACAAACAAACAACAACAACAAGAACTAACAACTACTGGCAAGGATGTGGAGAAACGGGAACCCTGGTGTGCTATTATTGGTGGGAATGTAAATTGGTACCACCAACATGAAAAATAGTATAGAATTTCTTCAAAAAATTAAACATACAACTACCAGAGGCTCCTGGGTGGCTCATTCGGTTGAGCATCTGGCTTTTGGTTTTGGCTCAGGTCACGATCTTGCAGTTTGTGGGTTTGAGCCCCACATTGGACTCTGCTACTGATGGCATGGAGCCTGCTTAGGTTTCTCTGTCTCCTTCTCTCTCTGCCCCTCCCCAGCTCGTGTTCCTATTCTCTCTCTCTCTCCCTATGTGCCAATCAATGGATTAATGGATAAAGAAAATGAGAAGAAAGAGAAAGAAAGAGAAAGGGAGGAAGGAAAGCAGAAAGGAAGAAAGGAAGGAAGGAAGGTAGGTAGGAAAAAACTTGGTATATATATATATATATATATATATATATATATATAATGGAATATTATTCAGCCATAAAAAAGAAGGAAATCTTGCCATTTGCAACAACACGGATGGACCTTGAGGACATTATGCTAAGTGAAGTAAGTCAGACAAAGAAAGACAAATACCATATGATGTCATTTATATGAGGGATCCAAAAAACCCAAACTCAAACAGAATAGATTGGTGGTTGCCACAGGTGAAGGATAGGAGGCGAGGGAAATGAGTGAAGGTGGTCAAAAGGTACAAACTCACAGTTATAAGACAAATAAGTTCTGGAGATGTAATATCCAGTAGGGTGACTATACTTAACAGTATTCTATTTTATATCTGAAAGTTGCTAAGAGAGCAGATTTTAAAAGCTCCTCAACACAAAAAATGTAGGGGATGTGATGGATGTGTTTGTGGTGGTAACCATTTTGGAATATGTACGTAATATCAAATCGCTATGTTGTACACCTTACACTTACACACTGCTTTATGTAAATTAAATTTTCATGAAGCTGGAGAGAAGAAAAAGTCTTAACATGGCTGATCTCTCTACTTCTAACCTCGCACTTCTCCCACACTTCGTACTGACAGCAGAGTTCACACCTCTGTTCAAAGAACAGTAGCATGTCTTTTATATGCATTATCCCATTTAATTCCTGGAACAATCTGTAGGATGAACATTATCATCTCCATTTTGCAGATGAAGAAGTGGAAGAAAAAAGATCTGAGAAAATTTCTCAAGGTTGGATGGCAGCTGAATGGCAGCACCAGGCAGGTCTTAAGTTTGTCTGACTCCAAAGTTCAGCTCTTTCTGTTGAACCATGCTAATCCCGCTTGATCTGACTTCAAACCACCCTCACAGGTGTCCTTCTTGTAATTGTGCCCTCGCCCCAGGCTCGCTGTACTATCTTTAATATCTCTCCAAACCATGCTTACCTATAGCTCCAAGGCTCATGCTCTTTGTTCAGTCTCACTGCCTGCCCTCTTTTATTTTTTATTTTTTTAGTGTTTATTTATATTTGAGAGAGAGAGAGAGAGAGAGAGAGAGAGAGAGAGAGAGAGAAAGCTAGCATGAATGGAGGAGGGGCAGAGAGAGGGAGACAGAATCCGAAGCAGGCTCCAGGCTCTGAGCTATCAGCACAGAGCCCAACATGGGGCTCAAACTCATGAGCAGTGAGTTCATGACCTGAGCCGAAGTCAGATGCTTAACCGACTGAGCCACCCAGGCACCCCTCGATGCTTGCCCTCTTAATCAAAGATTGTCCTTATTTTTCAAGGACTAGTTCAAATTCAACTACTCAGAAAAGCTTTCCCTGATGCCCTTCACCTTTCTCTCTTCGTGAGAGATTCAGATTTTCTCTCAAAAGTGTGTAGTTTATTTTGCGTCATAATTGTGTTTCCATGCTTAGGTTGCCAATTAAACTTTCAGTTGCTTTTCCATATTTACCCACCACTACCCTTCCTGTGCCCCACATTTAGTCAAGGGTTTTGTGCAGTTCTTAGATGTATGTCAAATTGTAACATTTTTAATTTTAAGAAAATAGCTGGTGTGGGTTTCACTTATATTTCATGTTACGAATTTTCTCTTTAATTAATATTCATTGAAGGAAGGGGTCCTAAAAATGCAATAGTAGAATGCATTTCCATCAGTCAATCCATGAAAGCATAAAATTGGGATAAAAATAAGTGATCAAATCAATCAGACATTGTTCCAAAACAGTTATATATCAGTTAATAGGAACTGGGACAACTTTTTGTGGTATAAATCAATGATTTCAGGGGGTGCTGGCCAAAGGGCATATGAGACCATTCATTGGGATTTGCAAAGAAAAGACTTCTGACTGTATGTTTTGCCTCGATGATTTACCTACATTTTCTACTTATACTATAATATGTAATTATAGTCGATCTATAGCATGTTTTAAAATTGGTTAGGGAAAATTCTCTCCACTTTTTTTTTTTTAATATCCTGGCAATTTTCATATGATTACACTTTAAAAAAATTTTTTTTAATGTTTATTCATTTTTGAGAAAGAGACAGAGCATGAATGGGGGAGAAGCACAGAGAGAGGGAGACACAGAACCCAAAGCAGGCTCCAGGCTCTGAGCTGTCAGCACAGAGCCCAATGCTGGGCTCAAACCTGCAGATGGTGAGATCATGACCCGAGCTGAAGTAGGACATTTAACTGACTGAGCCACCCAGGTGCCCCTCATAGGTTACGCTTTTAAATTTAGAATAATTTGTCTGGTGTGGTGGGTAGTGAGGGGGCATGCTGTTTTTGTTTAGAAGATATGTTTTAATAAGCTGTTTGAGATAGAAGGATGAGGCTCACTAGGCTTGGCTGCAGTGAGCTAGTTTTTAGACATCACGTGTTTGAATGGCTCTACGTGAGAAATGAAGGGGATTACCAGTTTTTGCTAGTGGTAAACACTGTAATATTAGAACTCTCAGAAAAGACAGACATTTTGGATTATAAACATCCTTTGAAAGAACATCTAAGGGGCGCCTGGGTGGCTCAGTCGGTTAAGCGTCCGACTCCGGCTCAGGTCATGATCTCGTGGTCCGTGGGTTCGAGCCCTGCGTTGGGCTCTGTGCTGACAGCTCGGAGCCTGGAGCCTGCTTCGGATTCTGTGTCTCCCTCTCTCTCTGACCCTCCCCCGTTCATGCTCTGTCTCTCTCTGTCTCAAAAATAAATAAATGTTAAAAAAAAAATTAAAAAAAAAAAAAAAGAGAACATCTAAGTTTCAGAACAGGAAGGAAAGCCCTAGTAAGAGAGAAGAAAAGCAATTAGGAACTGGAGACCAAAAACAAGTGGAGGTAGGGGGACAGAGATAACTCATTCTTATCCCCCCCCGACCTAAAAACTCGAGTTTTAATGCCCATGATGAGACAAGGCATCAGCCCATTTGAGGTAGAGAATTGGAATTGAGATGTCTACATAAAAGTGGGATGTTTGAAAAGCTGTTTCCCTAACAGTGTACTGTTAGGGAAAAAAAAAAAAAAAAGAATAAACTCAAAAAAAAAAAATCTGTGCACTGTCATAAAGTGATGTAAAACTTTTCATGTATATGTGTGTTGGCAGGTGTGGAGGTGGGAAACAAAAAGTTTCCCTTAAGAATTTGTAACCACACACCTACCCGGGTGTGACTTTTTACTTCCATCATGCACTCACAACGCCAATGCTAAGATATTAACATAAATAGTGGTCCTGGAGTCGTGAACCTCTGGAACACCTACATGTAACAAATCTAAAATCTCTTTGGGGAAATAAGCCCTCAACCCAGGCCATATGGACATACACATATGAAGCCCTGGTAAAGATGAGTTCCCAATAAAAAATTACAAACCACTAAAGTATACATCAAGAAGGAAGGAAGTCAGTAGATAAAAGAGCAGGAGGATTAGAATCTCAAGAACATAAGATGTAGGGGCACGTGGGTGGCTCACTTGGTTGAGTGTCTGACTCAGGTCCTGATCTCACAGTTCGTGGGTTCGAGCCCTGCATCGGGCTCTATGCTGACAGTTCTGAGCCTGGAGCCTGCTTTGGATTCTGTGTCTCCTTCTTTCTCTGCCCTTCCCCCACTCTCTCTCTCTCTCTCTCTCTCTCTCTCTGTCTCTTTGTCTCTCTCTCTCTCAAAAATGAGTAAATGTTAAAAAATAAAATAAAATGAGAGACTCTTAAAGGAAGAGCTTCAAGAAGAAGCGAATTAGGGGCGCCTGGGTGGCTCATTCGGTTAAGCGTCCGACTTCAGCTCAGGTCACGATCTCACGGTCCGTGAGTTCGAACCCCGAGTTGGGCTCTGGGCTGATGGCTCAGAGCCTGGAGCCTGCTTCCGATTCTGTGTCTCCCTCTCTCTCTGCCCCTCCCCCATTCATGCTCTGTCTCTCTCTGTCTCAAAAATAAATAAACGTTAAAAAAAAATTTTTTTAAATAAAAAATAAATAAAAAAATAATAAAAGAGAAGAAGCGAATTAAACTCAGAAAGAAGAAATAAGAGCCAAGAAAGAGTGGTGAGCAAAGAAAATGGTCCGTATTTGGTTAAATCTAAACAAGCAGCACAACTTATACGGGAGTATGCAAATGAAGTGTGACTAGAATGTGGTCAACAGTGTGAGAGGAGAAGTCATATGAGTGAAAGCACTTGCATTGTTTTGAAGAAGGATAGAGATACTGATCAAGTCAGAGAATTTATGTTAAAGTTTAAAAGTAACCACAGAAGAAAGGAATGAAGGGAGGAAGGGGAGAGAGAGAGAGAGAATGTTGCAGTTTACAAACCAATAGAAGGAAGGGAAAGGCGGGAATAACAAAGCCATCCATCCATTCCGAAGGAAAGAATGAGGTCACCTGGGTGGCTCTGTTGTTAATCATCTGATGTTGTTAAGCATCTGACTCCGGCTCAGGTCATGATTTCATGGTTCATAAGTTTGAGTCCCACATCAGGTAAGCTTGACCCTCGCTTTGGGCGAGCACCAGCCCTGCATCCGGTAAAACATGAACCCCACTTCGGGCGAGCGCGGCTTCTCTCTCTGTCTCTTTCTGCCCCTTGCTCACTTCCGCCCCCTCCCCCCCTCAAAAGAATGAAGGGGAAAAGCAACATAGAAGAAGCAGAGTAAATAGAATGAACAAAATAAGATAACAAATCTAAATAAATCCATAATCACAATACATGCAAATAGTCTAAACTCACCATATTTTTTCCAAGAAGAGTTTTTTTCCCAAAGACAACTCTCCTGGTCGCATGCGAGCAGGTGAGCATAGGAAACTGTGCTGTTGTAGGTGTAGGGGAGGGAAGAGGCTGGGTCCCATCCCATGCTACATTAGAAGATGTTCACTTACATCTGCACACTTATTCACTGCACAGAGTTGAGGCTCAATGGTTCAATTTCTCTAGAGAATAAATCTCTGGACTCCTGTGGAGGCGGGGGACGAGAGCATCCCCTGCTTGCCCAGGGCGGGAGAGAACTGGGGATCAATGTGTGTGGACCTGGGCTCTGGCCCCACCTCATTCTCAGCCATGGGCCTCCCTCCAGCTTTCAACACTGCTGGGAGTCTCCAGGGGATGCTATTCCAGTTTGCAGAAACTCCCCCTCCCGGTCCTTGGCTCACAGTGTTCTCTGACTTGCTCAGTGAGTTTACCGCTTTCCTGTTTGCTTGCCCACTCCCAAAACTGTGACAAAACCTTTTTGTCCACTGTTTTCTTTTTCTAGTGGCTTCATACCCTTCTTAATTCATTCTTAATTCATTGCTGTCACACATGTTGGGTTTGGGGAGGAAGAAGATACAGAAGAGTAGGGTTAATCTGCCGTCTTTAACCAGAAGCCCTTGACTGAGTTCTTTCTACGCCACACTTCCAGTGTAAACCCTAGGAGAACTTGAAAGCCACAGCTGATAATCGGAGGCATTGTCACGGAAGAGGAATTTGAATCGTACGCAACCCTCAGTGTATAGACCAATGGATGAAAGCTCTCGGGGGGAAAAAAAATGTTTAACTTTCACAAAAGGAATTTCGAAACGATCAGAGCTGTCCTAGGAGGTCAGAGACCATAAGCACTTGAGTCATCCCTTCCCCATCAATTGTTCCGGAAACACGATGATACCTTTGTTCAAGTAATTCCCTTCAGTTCTTTTTGGAGATAAGTAGTAATGCATGCGGGTAAACACCTGAATCCCTTTTGTACATGGGATCATTCGTGTCTTCTGGTCAATTAAACTCGGGGTCACGGCCAAATATAAAGGTTCTTCCTTGAAGTATGTGAAAAATCTGGGTAGAGCTCATTGGAGTTAAGTGGCCATTTAGACATCAAATTTGTTCTGCTTGGGGCATGGGAAACAGTATAATTTAGTGGCTTTAGAGTCAGAAAGAACTGCATTCAAAACAGTCCCTAATGCTTGACAGCTAGGCAAGTGAACTTAGGCAGGATACTAACCTCTCTGAGCCTCGATTTCCTTATCTGCAAAATGGGAGCAACAACACAGGCTTCACAGGATGGTTGTGAAAATGAAATGAGATGCCGCTAGTGAGCCTGGGAAGCCTGGTAGATTGTGGAATTCTGGTACATGTCCTTTCTCTTTTGTCCTCCCCACATCTCCATCACCCTGATGCTACCAGTCACTGTGCTGACAGCTCCGAGCCTGGAGCCTGCTTCGGATTCTGTGTCTCCCTCTCTCTCCGCCCCTCCCCCCATCCAAGCTGTGTGTCTCTCTCTCTCAACAATAAATAAACATTTATTTACTTATTTAAAAAATTTTAATATCTAGTTTTGAGAAAGAAAAGAGCTTGAGCAGGGGAGGGGCAGAGACAGAGGGAGACACAGAATCTGAAGCAGGCTCCAGGCTCTGAGCTGTCAGCACAGAGCCCGATGTAGGGTTGGAACTCATGAACCACGGGATCATGACTAGAGCCCAAATCGGATGCTTAACTGCCTGAACCACCCAGGTGCCCAATAAATAAATAAACATTTTTAAAAAATAAATAAATATACACAAAACAATGCAAGGGTTGGGGGGAGATCGCCTTTTCAGTCAAGAGAGCACTGTTGGCAAGACTTGCTAAGTTTCCCTAAGGATCAGGTCCATTCAGGCTCAGTCCCCAGTGCAGGACCCAGCTCCCACTCAGAGAGAACAGCTGTCACCAGGGGACCACTCTCCACCCCTCAGGAAGCGCGGCCTCCAGTTCCGGAGAGGATAAAGTCCAAGCAGTCTGGGCACCTGCAGAAGCTGAAGAAATAACTCACCCCTTCATTGTGGGACTGACCTAGCAGAACTCTGCAGTCCTTCCAACCTGTGAAGTCTGATTTCTTTGGTCCCTTACTCCATCTCTGTGTCAACCTTTCAGGAAGAAAGGCCATCTTGTAGAAGAAAACTCGTTTCCTTTATTTAATTTTTTAAAAAAGATTTTGTATTTAAGTAATCTCTATACCCAATGTGAGGCTCAAACTTATGACACTGAAGTCAGGAGCCACCAACTGAGCCAGCTAAGCGCCGCTGGTTTCCTTTATTTACAGTCTCTAGCGGAGTATTCTGCAGACAGTAGGCATCTGTTATAATATTTCCTAATCAATCAACTTCAAAGAGAAAGATGTATTTCTCAATGATGTCAATCTGGAATGAGATATTATGTGTAAATTTACTCTCCTAAAAAAAACTTACTGGAAGTTGCTTAGTCTACATTCCCTTTTCTGCCTCCTGTCCAGCCTGCCTCCCTCCCTCATTCTTCAGGCCCTTTGCTCTGTTATCTGACGTGGGGTAGTATTCTGATGTCATAATAACAGAAATGACTGTTTTGGTGAGACAGGTCAATAATCCTCGCTGACTTTTATAAATACCAACAACCATCCCAGGGGGTGAGTCTTTCCTACCATTACTTGTGAATGATTTTCTGCTGGTGTGTCTGTTCTCACTCCTTAGGACATACTCCTTTAAGACCTGCAAGTTAGCTCAGTACTCCTTACCTCATTTTGGAATAAAATAGGCCAATGATCTTGCTAGCTGAATGTCTCCTACCTACCTTGCCATATTCACTTTTTTTTCTTAAAAGGTGAACTGTTCTCTCCAAATCGGTTAAGAAAGCATTTAGCAATAATTTAAACAATACAAGCAGTTTAAAAAATCTTACTTCTTGGGGCACCTGGTGGCAGAGCTTGTGATGCTTGATCTTGGGGTTGTGAGTTTGAGCCCCGCATGAGGTGTAGAGATTACTTAATAAAAAAAATAATAATAAATATTACTTAATAATTTATCTACTTTAGCCATCTTATCTTAATTGCTTAGGCCATTCTTCTGGAAGTATCCCCAAACCATGAAAAACTGGACTGCTTAGATGCGTTGATGATTCTTTGTAAGAGCCAAGCAGCATTTATGTTACTGGGAAATCGTTTTGCATTTGACACAGGATGGAGATACATTTTTGGCATGGCCCCGTTTGGTGGGTTAGACTCAGATTCTCTTCTGGGAACCTGGAGAGGACAGTGGGAAAAGTGGGATATGAGCTAGGTAACAGGCAGGGTGCCTGGGTGGCTCAGTTGGTTAAGTGGCTGGCTTTTGATTTTGGCTCAGGTTATAATCTCGCAGTTCATGAGATTGAGCCCCGAGTTGGGCTCTGTGCTGACAGTGTGGAGCCTGCTTGGGATTCTCTCTCCCTCTCTGCCCCTCCCCTACTTTCTCTGTCTCTGTCTCTGTCTCCAAATAAATAAACATTTAAAAAAGAGCTAAGAGGTGATGGGACACATGAACATCCTCTTGGCCTTCAGGTGACCTGCCCTTTGAAAGATGGATACAGAACTCCATACTAGATTTTTGGTTCTGTGTAAGGAATCTTTAACCAGATATGGGGGCGCCTGGGTGGCTCAGTCGGTTGAGCATCCTACTTCAGCTCGATCTAGCAGTCTGTGGGTTCGAGCCCCGCGTCGGGCTCTGTGCTGACAGCGCAGAGCCTGGAGCCTGCTTCCGATTCTGTGTCTCCCTCTCTCTGCCCCTCCCCTGCTGATACTCTCTCTCTCTCTGTGTGTCAAAAATAAATAAACATTAAAAAAATTTTTTAAAAACCAGATATTGCCACTCCAGGGGTAAGGAAGAAAAGGAAAGAAAAGGTCAGAGAGCCATCGCAACTGAGTATGAAAGAAAGATGATAGAGTTTGCTAAAATACATATTCCTTTGTTTAGATAATTCCTTTATTTCTGAGAGAGAGAGAGAGAGAGAGAGAGACAGAGAATGAACCGGGAGGGGTAGAGAGAGGGAGACAAAGGATCCGAAGCAGGCTCCACCCTGTCAGCACAGAGCCCAATGCAGGCTCGAGCTCACAAACTGTGAGATCATGACCCAAGCTGAAGTCAGACACTTAACCGACCAAGCCACCCATGCACCCCAAAATACATATTCCCACTTCAACCCCACGGATTGTGTAGGCCTTGGGTGGAGCCTGAAAATCCGTGTTTTTAATGTTTCCAATCTGATGCTGATGCCAGAATTGGTGGACTACTGTGGAAGGCAAAGTGCCTGAACAAATCAGGATCTAATTTGTTAGCCTGGCTTTGAAAAAGAAAAGTCCTGGGATGTTAGGATACTTTCCTTTGTTCTCTCCTTATCCTCCTAATCTCTTGTATTCATTGCCTCAGGGGAAGCATAAGCCAGGGTGTAAAGGAAATAACCTTCCAGGATCTTCCAAAAACCTAAAATCCTTAAGGGGATTAGATACACTGGAGAAATGTTGGAGAGCTGAAGGATAGGGGTATTGAGGAGGGTGGAGCCATCCCTTGAGAAAGACTGGGCGGGGGGAGGAAAAGAGGGGTGCCTGGGTGGCTCAGTCTTCAAGCATCTGACTTCGGCTCAGGTCATGATCTCACTATCAGGTGAGTTCGAGCCCCGCTTTGGGTGAGCCCTGCTTCTCTCTCTCTCTCTCTCCCTGCCCCTCACTCACTGCCACCCTCTCTCTCAAAAAAAAAAAAAAAAAAAAAAAAAAAGATTGAGAAAGATATTCTAGAGGCAGAGAGAATATTGGGGGGTGGTGAGGGGAGAGAAGAGGACAACTTTGTATCCTCTAGAGGTACTGTGTTCCCCCTGGGGGAAGGGCTCTGGGGAGACAGTAAAGCCTGAGCTAGTCTGGAAAATTCCATGGCAAAGCACACCATGCTTCACTCCCCAAAGACAGAACCCCAGCAGTGCAGTAAGGACCCAGAAAGAGATAGCTACACTGGGCATCGAGGCAGCTGGGACCTTCGAGGGTTTCAGGAAGCGTTTGGAGCCTTGGTATGACGCCAGGATGACACATGTGCCTGAGGGGAGCAGGGGAAGAAGAACAAACATGTGAATTGGAGGGACCAGAAGGCCAGAAAGAGGGGTGCCTTGGCAAAAGTCTGCATGGACAGACAACATCAAGAAACAGCCGGCCCCCCACGGTAGTACGTGAGCCCTAGAAACAGCTCTGGAAAAGGGGGGGGCACAGTTAAGGCCTGACGTGACTTTGCTTCCGCTCTGCCTAAAATAATGGGGTTTTGAAACAGATTCTGTTGAATTCAGTATGCATTTACATTTCTTGCATCCCTGAGCTGTGGACACAAGATTCATGTCGGCTGCACTAGGCTCTAAGCAAGTGAATTATGGTGGCATCCCACGATTAAGCACGTGACAGCTTGGAGTAGGTGTGTGTACTGGAGGGCGAGGGTACGATGTGCTTACAGGTGAGTTTCTCATGATTCCAGTCCATAGCCAGGATAAATTAATTCCAAGCTGAAGATCATGTATAGAGTCGTAAGTCACACTCTCTGATTCTAATTCAAGACATCTTGAAATAGAACAAAGAAGTAGGGTGGCCAGATTTAGAAAATAAGTTGTCCCATGCAATATTTGCAGTTTTGGGGACATACTTATATTTTAAAATTATTCATTCTTTATCTGAGATTCAAATTTAACTGGGTGTCTGGCAACCCTGCAAAGAAATGTTGTCTGGCAACCCTGAAAAGAAGGGAACTCACTTCTAGGCGTCTGGGGTCCAATGAGACATCTGCCAAAGTACCCCGGTCTGACTCCCAGTCTATCGCAGAAATCCTGCCAAGGCCCTGCTGAGAAGCATCTGGGCCCCCCTGTGTGAGAAGAGGTAGGATGTCAGTGGGTTCAGCAGCTTCTCTAAACATCTCCTGCTCCACTCCTTCCGTTTGCCCTGCCTGTGGGTAGTTCTAGATACGTCCGGGTCTAATGAAAAAGGTACAGGTTTGGAAATCCGTTAGACCTGTGTTCAGAGCTCATCCCTGCTGTACGATTTTGAGTGGAGTACTTAACCCTTCTCTTTTGGCCTCCTCCCTAGAAGACTTGTATGGATGAAGGATAACGCACAGAAAGCACCCAGGGAGGTGTGTGGCATGCAGTGGGCACTGCATAGTGCTCTCATTTAATGCACTTAGTTACTAAATATGAGTGCAGGAGACTTTAAATCATATTCCTTGGTCTCTTCCTTGCTTCTGAAAGATGCCACTCCATGTCTGCGTGAATTAACAAAATGGCTGCAGTTATTCGGGGACACTACTTGTCCTGTTGCAAACTTTGGCTGATGTATCTCTGTCTAGGGTACACATTTTACAGTACCTTCTTATTTTTTTAAAAAGGATTTTATTTTTAAGTAAGCCCTATACCCAATGTGGGGCTTGAACTTCCAACCCCGAGATCAAGTCATATGCTCTACCAACTAAGCCAGCCAGGTGCCCCTACTATACCTTCTTTTAAAGTTTTTTTTTTTTTAATTTTTGAAAGCTTATTTATTTATTAGTTTGAGAGAGAGAGAGAGAGAGAGTGCAAGGGTGGGGAGAGGCAGAGAGAGAGAGAGAGAGAGAGAGAGAGAGAGAATCCCAAGCAGGCTCCATGCTGTCAGCACAGAGCCCGATGTGAGACTTGAACTCACGAATTGCAAGATCATGACCTGAGCTGAAGTTGGACGCCTAACCAACTGAGCCACCCAGGTGCCCCTACTATACCTTCTTTTAAGCTTTCTAGAATTTATTTACATCTAAAGGAAGGAATGGCACCCTCAAACTGTACTCACATTCCCTGTTTGAATGTCCTGATCACAATTCCATTGAGCCCGGGGTTGTGGGAACAATGCTGGTTTATGTGATGTTTTCACCTGCCTGACAAGTTGTTTGAAATGGAGAACACCCACTTAAAGGTATTTATGTCATACATATTTCCCAAAGGAAAATTTCTGCATAAGTATATATTCAAAATGCTTAAAAATAAAGTAATAGTACAACCATTTCTACTTGTCCCTAAAGGGTAGGACATATGTCATCATCATGTTTCTATCTGCAGAATATATGGCCCAGGATAAAATAAATATTTGTTGAATAGTATCCCAAAGTTTTAAGTACAGATCTTTCTTCATCCCTTTAGTTCACAGTTCCTGTTTGGGTAGAATCCCTCAGGGGAAGCACCGTTTTCATCTGATTGTGGAAAAGTGATTTTCTTCTGTTTATCTCTGACACTACAACTAGTAGATGGTCTGCGATAAATTGTATTGAAAAGGAAAAGAGGGAGATTAAAGGTGTTTTAACCCAAAAGGGTTATTTTAACAAACCTAAAGCGTTTTTGAAACACACAGGAAAAAAAATTCCATAACATAAAAGTTGTTGAGGGAACTACACATGGCAAAACCTTCTATGAATATGCATTCATCCAAGTAATAAACACGTATCCAATTTGTGCCTGGTCCTCTGGATGTAAAATGTCAGGGAACCGTGAGGTGGCAATAAGGAGGGTCTTTTCTCTCGAATGTATTATTCATCAGTCCTTCATTATTTAGGGCGTTAGTAAGTGATACTCTGTGCTGCTGTTGCACCATTCCTGGGAGGTATCGGTCATCTTTCCCCCATTTATTTTATAGCTTTTGAAGGTGGGTCAACAAGGAGCCAGTCTGGACTCAGAGGACTGACCAATGGAGAGAGGATGCACCAAAGGTGAGTTCAGATCAGCTGTGGACCTGGCAGAAGTTTCCAAAATGGCTACTTGTGACTGTTGGTGGGAATTTAACATGTGCCCTTCCCTTTCTCATCTCAGCCCTCCCTTTCCTCTCCTACAGCGTTCTGTAAACGTGTCCCCTTTTTCTGTACTGCTCACACGGATAGGAAGTTTTCGGTGACCATTGCTGAAAAATCTAAGCAAATGATCTGACCTGTCTTGTTTAGATCCGACATATGAACCAGCCACTGGATTCCTCTTTTCCTTAGCTTGCAATTAAGACAGAGAGCTTCTAAGAACTGTTGCCTTTCTTTTTGCCATCTCAGTTTTTAATGCTTTTCAAAGGATCCGGTTCTAAAGTTAGTGATGGCACAAACGAAGGGGAACAGGCAGCTCCCTTTTGCTTGTAAACCCAAACTGAATCTTAAGGAAGACGGATGCTGGTACCTGAGGAAGCCTGGCTGCAAAGGGAGGGCCCAGAGGGTGTGGAAGGAGTTAAGGGAGAGGCATATTCCCGGTGAAAACAAGAAAAATGGCTTTTCCTTCCCAATTGTCAAGTCCTAGTGCTTTTATTATAGATTTGTCTCCTTACCACCCAGCGGGAGAACGCTCCCTGATTGCAGTCGCTGAAATTCTGCACGGGACCCTCTAGCATGAGACAGACGAGGGATTACACTCCGATATTAGCACGCATGAGGCTAAAATCATTGATCTCAGCACTTCAGCTGCAAGCGATGGGCCTAAAAGCAGGTGTTTCTTGTAGGAAGTGCTTCTGAGTCATTGCTGACTCACAGCAAGATTTTATGACCAAGCAAGTGAAAAAGAGTTGGTTTAACTGTTACTAATTTAAAGCATCTAAGTTACGGCTTGGATTTAATTGTGGCTGGTAGAAGCTGTTTGTTGCTTGGTTCGCGCCTCTGGGGAGCCTGATGGTCTGCTTTGATGTTTTAATTCTATGCATGGTGTATATGCTAGAGCCTAAACCCTCATGTGAGAGGTGGTTTTCCCTCACTGGGGGTGGTGTGTTTGAGTAGGCTTTGCTCAGTGTCTGCAGGGTTGCCTTAGTTTGTTTGGCAATACTGCCTATTTAATATTGAATGTAGAGTAGTGTAACTTCAGTCCTATTTGCTTTGGAGAATATTTGAAAAGTTCTTTTTGGTTTCGAAGAACCGTATTTTTGGTAGCCCACGATAGTCTATTGTCTATATGATGGATCCAAACAAGGTGAGATATACTGAGGGCGTCTGCCACGGGTTATAAGTGCCGGGTTAAAGTCATCTTGTTAACTAATCATTACATCTGTTAAATCAACCTGGGATAATGGAGAATAAGGATGCATTAAATCCAGAATTTCATTTCAGGTAAGTAGTCTACCTTCCTTTGGAAAAAGATCCTGATGAAAAGAAAAAGGAAAAGCAAAAAAATGCTTAATTTCATTTCTGCTCTCTTTGGAGTCAAATGAAATGCACATAAGAGGAAAACATCCACATGTTCTACAAGCTGCTGGTTCGTCAACTAGTTGTTGGTTGTTGTAGATTTTAGTGAAAAATGGGAATTCCTAAGCCTGCTGTTTACAGAAACTTTGGATAACTGATTACTTCCATGCCTTGATCCATAAATATTCATATGAGCAAATGTATTTATATTTGGCCTTGAGGAAGGAAGGTGTATATGAGCCTTTGGAAAATGACTTATAAAATAAAAATGATTTTTTTTCTTGTAGTTCACAACTTTCAGGCCTTCCTTGTTGTAGGAGTAAAGACCTCTGTGTGTTGTGGAAAGAATACTTTTGATGACCAACTTCAGAAAATCTTTAGACTGAAGGATCCATTTTTTTTTTCCACTCGTAAATTTTGGAGAAAATACTGCATCTGAATACTGTGTTGACTTCATAGCACCTGTTTAAGAGATCGAGCTATTAGAAGTAGGTAATCAACTTAATTGTTTTTGTGATTTGTCAAGTAGAGAGCTGTTATTTCTGTTGTTATAGTTTAGGAAAGGTGAAATCTATAGATTTTACTCCAAGTTGTCTGACCTCTTTGCATGCATTTTGGATTTGGATGCTAACCTGGTACTGAGAGCAAAAGAGAATATTTGCTCTTAGAGTCCATTCCTGCTTGCTTTTCTATCTCAACAATGATTTTGTGAGTGTTTTGGAAAGCAGAAAGTGATAGCAATTCTAAGGAAGTAATCTGATATTTCTTTTCTCTGCTCATAGGCCCTGGTATTATGAGATGGTTTATTCTACATCCATGTTTTTTGTTTGTCATGAGTTCACTCTGAAAAGAAAATTTGTACAGATAAGGACATTTGGGAATCAGCAAAGTGTTGTTTCTTTATTTTTTAAAGTTTCTTTATTTATTTTGAGAGAGAGACAGAGTGTGAATGGGGAGGGGCAGAGAGAGTGAACCCTAAACAGGGTCTATGTCCTCAGTGCGAAGCCTGACATGGGGCTCAAACCCGTGAACCGTGAGATCGTGACCTAACCAGAAACCAAGAGTCAGATGCTTAACTGACAGAGGCACCCAGGAGTCCCAAAGTGTTCTTTAAATATCTATGCGCAAGTATATTTCATAACTAATGTTTAGTTTCAGACTCTTAACATACCAGATGTGCTTTATAAGTTCTGGTGGCATGGTTAATTTTTTTAAATGGTGATTTTCAAATGTCATGGGCATACGAGTCACCTGGTTATCTTGTTAAAATGCAGATTCTGATTGAGTAGGCCTGGGATGGCAGAGACCCTTTACCAGCTCCAGGGACTGGTGGTGCTGCTTGTCCTTGAGTAGCAAGAGGCTAAAAGACACATTTTAACTGGTAGGTTGTGCCCTTCCTATGGTGGTGATGTGGACATTTGGGTTGTCAACATGTTAATTCATAAAATGCTCTTGAAAAGAAACATCTTAATGAGTTAGGGTCTGATAAACTCAAGCATTCTCTGCCAATGCTTTTTAAAAATGAAAAGCCTTGGTACTTAGTGCAAGCAAATTGAGTTTTGCAAATATTAGAGTTTTACATAGCTTGCAACCTTAGTGATGAGTTCAGTTTTTTTGATGTAACTGATTAATTATATTTTTAAAAATGAAACGAAGCCCATAGATTTCTTATAGAGGATGAATTTACTAGCATGTGTTTAGAATTTAGAATGTAGAATTTTGGGGGGTGAATTATTAGGGCTAAGTTCTAGTGGTTAATACACCATAATGCAGTAAGCTGTAAGACAACTCAGTAAAATGGTGAAGTCTGATACACCATGTGAACAGAGGTGGTTTTACTGTTTTGTACAGTGACATATATTAGAAATCACCGTAGTAGGCTCTCAATAAATGTTTTTTTTAATATTTAGATTATGTTTATAAATTGTTTATAACTATCCACTTCTTGTTTTAGAGTTGATCTCCATTGTTCATGTTCATTCTGGTTTATATTTGAAAATTAGACAGAAATGTGTAATCCTAGTTGATTCATTAACTGTCTTAACTGTTAGGATGGAATGGGTCTTCCTGAATTTGGTTTTTATTGCATCCAGTAAAAGTGAATTTCTATTCATAATTGGTAAGTTTAAAATATGCCTTAGACTATAATGGAATGTATGTAAACACATCTATGTCAAAGGCTAGTATACATTGACATAAATAGGAAGAGGAAAAATCTTACATGACACGTTAGAATTAAGTGATATAGGTAGTTAATCAAAACGTGATTATATTAGTTAATTCATTTAGTTTTAAGTATTACTTTATTCCCCAAAGACCGAGGACACAGTAAGTTAATGAGAGCATGATGTTGTACATCTTTAAATATCTTCTCAATGCTATGGCCCCTCTTCCTTAAAATACCTAAAATACCTAAATACCTAAAAAACCCCAATAACTTCCTAGAATCTCAACCCCATTTTGGATTTCTCTAGTTGAGACTGAACTGTAAAATGAATCAAAAACAAAAAAACTAGTTTCACCTTATTTTTCTATGTAATTCTTGGTAATAATTATCACATGAAAATGTGTGTAGAAGATCATAGAGATCTATCTAAAACTGCTCTCAATAAAATAATAATTTCAATAGACATCACAGCAGATACTTCATTTTATGTTAAGATAAAATAAATGCGTAATTTCTAACTTATTTTTTAAAAGTTTATTTAGTTTTGAGACAGAGAGAGACAGAGCATGTGTGGGGGAGGGGCAGAGAGAGAGGGAGACACAGAATCCTTAGCAGACTCCAGGCTCTGAGCTGTCAGCACAGAGCCCAACGTGGGGCTCAAACCCACGAACCGTGAGATCATGATCTGAGCCAGGGTCAGAGCCTAACCGACTGAGCCGCCCAGGTGCCCCTGTAATTTCTAAATTCTTATACTTGTCATCGCTGAATACTCCTTTGGGCAGAATTGACTACCTTTTGAAGAATATATAAAGGCTGTTTTTCAATCCAGGTTGGGCTCAGACTATTGCATTTTTGTGAAATTAGTGGAAGCGTCAGCAGCCTCTTCATGTGGTAATTTATAATTGGCAGTTACTATATTGTATGGGGGGGATAAAGAAGTTTCTTGGGGGCCGGGGGTGCTAGCAGTAACAGGCTTTTCATAAATTGAGATCTCTCCCAATATAACCAACCATTCTGGCTGAAAAAACTGGGTCCAGGTTTGAGAAAAGTGAACTTGGGCTAATCTTTGTTGAAAACTTGGTTATTGGGAAGAAATTCTTGTCCTTCTGCTGTCTTCTGTGAGGTTCTGCCACTTGATCTTGGATACGAATTGCTGTTAGTTTTTTTCTCCTTATCCTTCACACTATTCTTTTGTTTCCATGATATACGTTGAATTCTATTGGTCTTGCTAACGTGGCTCCTCTCTGAATTTGGAGGCCTGATTTATGATATCCCTTTCACTCAGGTGGCCCTGCTGATGTACTCTTCATTGCCATCCTACTGCATAACCACACGTCCCCATGCCACAATGGAGGTCCTTGCATTTTCAGGTGATCCTAAGCCACATATAGGAGTCTAGTCTTTCCAATGCTATCATAGCATAAAGTTGGCAAATATCCATTCTCACTATGCAGTAAGGCAGAACCAGTGTCTAAACATTTAAGTCAGTGTGGAGGCCATCAGAGAGGTTTCTAAAGTATGCCATTTTCCATTAAGGTAGAAAATCATTTTTTCAAAGAAAAAATATTTTAAGTCGTAGATAAGTTTCTAAATTGGCTACAAAAATGACAGAGTGAGGGTAAGAGCATGGGCTTTGGAGTTAGGAGGAGGAGAAATCATTCAAATACTGACTCTGTTATTCTGAAATAATTTTTAAAATTATTTTTTATCCCCTCAATGCCCAGTTTCCTTATTTGTAACATGAGGATAATAGTTCCTCTAAGGATTGTTAGGATTACATGAGAATCTCTCCATAACATTATCATAGGGATTTGTTCATGATACTCTTGAATGCTTTATCAGGAATAAATAAATGAATTTGAGAAGTAATTAATTTGTTATGCACTATAGAAAACAAATACATGCAAGCTAGGTAAGATTATAGAAAGCAGTTGAGCTGTATTAATCAGTGTATTATTTATTACAATAAAATAGGAACAGTTGACATTGGTATGATTAGCTGTAGTACGTACAGAGTGAGTGCTCTGTGTTAACACTGGTCCATGTGTTCAGGATCTGGAAATGAGAAAAAAAAAAAAATCCTTCATGGAGTTTAAAACCCGGGTGGGGAGGAGTGAGTTTCTCTTAAAATGCCCTCAATGAAACAACTCAAAACTTAAGATCACTTCTCAGAGCCACTGCCATTTTGTCGAGGTCTAAAGACTGACGGGAATAGAAGTTAATAAGAAGGAAAAGGATGAATACAGAAGATAGCTAGTTCATAACACACAATTTATTAAGTGATACTTTCCAATTCTGTGAACTACAGAACCTTATTGGGTTTATAGGGATTCAATTCATCATCTATAGAGATTGATTAATTGTAAGTTCTAAATAACAATTATTTCCTTCCTCAAAAGCCTATTAACTCCTAATATGGCTGGAATGATTTCAGGAATCCCTATTACCAGTCCATGTCATTTGATACTTTTTTCCAATTTATTTTTTGATACTTTTTTCCAATTTATATATAGTCTCTGTTAGAGAAACGTTCAAGAATTATTCGTATGTTTGAATGCAGGCAGATTCTTTAAATTTTATAATCAGAATAACTTTATTATAATCCATTCTCTTACTAGTAATTCCTAACTGAAGAATGAGTCCTGTACCAAAAATGCTTGAGGAACTCTAGGTTTGGGGATTGTCGCTCCAAACTGAAATTCAGCACAATGTTATTTTCAAATCCCAAACCTATGCACAAGAAGTTACTTCAACCTACAGTGAGGCTGATACTATTTCAGGGTAAAATTAGGCTGTAGGAAGTTTTGAATGCGAATTTCTCTTGCCTTTTATTTTTTCTTTGCTGTCAAGTCTGGTAACGTTTCCAATAACTCAGTAACATGAATGTGGGAATAATGTATTATTTTTCCCTTAAACACTGTTTTACTTCAAAGAAATAACTAAAATGGGGCAAATAGTGGAGATAAGGCTAAAGGGGGATGTGAATTTTTCCGTACTTCCTTAAATCTTACCAATTTTCAATTCTGAAGTTTCATCTTAGGTTGGCCCAGCTCTTTTGCATATCCTTTTCAAAGCTTGAATATGAAGTCTGTCCCATGCAGACATCAAATAACGGGCCTCTAAGAAAGGGATGATTTTTGAGCCCCAGCCTGTTCACTCTCCTGTGCTGGAAATCCTGAGTCTGGTAGAGTGAAAAGGGAAAATGAGACATGACTACAGTTCAATCTTCTATATACACAGCCCAGTGAAATATTCAGGTACAGACGTTCCCTGGCTGAGCTTATTAGGAACTACTTGACTCTGCTTGTCAAATACCTAGTTAATAACTGTGAAAGAGAGACAATTGTATTTAAGAAGGATGAGGTGCTTCAGGGGAAGGAGCACGTCTACCTGACGAGTCTAGTGGGGAGTTAGTGGTAGAGCCTGGCACGGAGGTAGGACAACCAGGAAACAGAAGAGGAAGTAGATTCATTTTGTTTGTCATATTTGGCAACTTTTTATAGTCTTGGTGATTATGGTCAGAGGTGCCACTGAAAGCCATTTGCTCTATAAACCTATGCCTGATACAGCCTGTTTCCTTAGGTGCTGAAAGGTACTACAAAATCCAAGGTACTGTAAGTTTGGTTTCACAATTTGACTTACATGATTTATAAGAGTGATTTGCATTGTGCAGTTTGGTGGTGGAGATGGTATGAACATCTTAGAGTTAATTTGTATTTAATAGCTGGATATTACATGCTTTCTAAGTAGTTTTATGAGCTATATATATTAATCCTTTCATTAGAACCACCAACCAGTTGAGGTAAATATTCATTCTATTTGCAGATGAGGAAACTGAAGCTTAGAAAGAGGATCAGTAACTTCCCCAAGGCTACACAGCTAGTAAGTGATAGATTTGAAATTAAGTCTGTTTGACTCTGAAACTTACAACCTTTAAGATCAATTGTCTCAAATGGAGCACTAAACCTGTTTTTTTACAGCAGATTTTTTCCCTCATTTGTTTACTTGTCTCAACTCAGAAAGTTGGGTTACAGTTGTGGCTTTGGGTTCCCTGGGGCTGAGTGTCCTTGAGCATGCCACCTGAATTCTCTGAACCCCTGTCTGGTGGGTTGAATGTGGGGGCTGGACCACATGACCAAGAAGCCTTTTCTTTTCTTTCAATTTTTAAAATGTTTGTTTATTTATTTATTTATTTATTTATTTATTTTTAATGTTTTATTTATTTTTGAGACAGAGAGAGAGACAGAGCATGAGCAAGGGAGGGGCAGAGAGAGAGGGAGACACAGAATCGGAAGCAGGCTCCAGGCTCTGAGCTGTCAGCACAGAGCCCCACCCTGGGCTCGAACTCAGGAACTGTGAGATCATGACCTGAGCCAAAGTCGGATGCTCAACCGGCTGAGCCATCCAGGCGCCCCTAAAATGTTTATTTTGAGAGAGAGAGAGCACAAGCCGGGGAGGGGCAGAGGAGACATAGAATCTGAAGCAGGCTCCAGGCTCTGAGCTGTCAGTACAGAGCCTGATGTGGGGATGGGGGCTGGAACTCAAGAACTGCGAGATCATGACCTCAGCCAAAGTGTGAGGCCCAACAGACTAAGCCACCCAGGCACGCCCCAGCAAGCCCTTCTGACCTTCAATTCCTACAATCTCTATTCTTTGTGGGATCAGTCTTTGATCCTAGCTCACTTACTCACTTTCCTAAATATAATGGCTTCTATTTGGAGCAATATATGTATACTTTTATTACCGGTAACCTACCACTTACGTCTGATGTGAGCTGCCTGCCTGTGGGTAATAATTGTAACCATTTATTGCAGTTCTTGCCTACCAGGACAGATACTACGTCCTCTGCATGAACGATCACTATGGTTCCCATTTTACGGAAGACGAAGCCAAGGCTCAGAAAGTTTTGACTTCTGCAAGGTCAAGCTAGAGAGCGGTGGGGTCAGAATTCTAGTCCTTGTGTTTGACAGCAAAGCCCTTACATGTTAATGGGACATTAATGAAACCGTATACATTTTTAAATTCTGCTTTAGGCTTAAAGATCACCAACATTGCTTTTTCAACCATTAAAAAAAATTTTTTTTTATATTAGCTCCTGTCTTCGATTTTACTATCTGTTGACTTTCTGCCCGCTTTACCAACCAAAGGGGAAGTTGAATGAAAAGAGGTTATTGTTTTTATGCTAAATGCCTCTGTCCAAGTCTAAGTTTCCAGCTAAAAGCAATAAAACAGGACGGAGCCCGCGGCTTTGTGCCTCTGCGGTGATCCGAGGATCTCCTTCCGCGTCCTCCTTTCGTTCTTCCGCTGAACTACGCTTCCCAGCGTGCCGCGCGGCCGAGAGCGCGGGCTCGGCCGGCCCTCCCTTCCTCTTCGCCTATCACTCGGTCGCAGTGTAATGATGCAAACGCGTCGGGCGCTGACGAGTGACGGCGTTCTGGCTCGCGACCGCGGCGGCGGCCTTAGCAGCGGCAATAGGCGCAATAGCAGCGGCGACTGCAGGGACGACGACGACGACGGCGGCGGGGCGGGCGCTGTGCGCAAAGGGGAGGGGTAGGCGGGCGGCGCCGGCGGCTTCAACTGCGGCAGCTACGGCTAGGGCGACGAAAGAATCCCCATCAGCCGGCGGTCGAGTTAGGCCTAAACAGCGCCTGGAGCTGGTCGCGCTGTCCTCTGCGGGGGATCTCCATAGAGACCGTGACATACACAGAGGCGGGGGTCCGCAGGAGGCTGCCGGACCGGAGCCAGCTCCTCGGCCTCAGTCGCCGCCACCGCCTTCCCTGCTGCCAGCGCGCATTTTCTCTCCGCTCCTGCTCGAAACCTCGCGGCTCCTGGTGTGCCTGTGCCCTACTGTGTGGGCAGCGAAGGCGGACTTTTGGGCTGGGGCCGGGCGGGGGGGGGCTCTAAGGCCTCCACCTCTGCCTCTCCCGCCCCCTTACCCGCCCCGACGCGGGAAGCGGCGGAGGCTCCGCCATGGCCTCGGGAGCCGGAGGAATAGGAGGGGGCGGTGGCGGCAAGATCCGGACGCGGCGTTGCCACCAGGGGCCAATTAAGCCTTACCAGCAGGGGCGACAACAGCACCAGGTATGGAACCCCGACGCGGTGGTATCTCAGCGGGTTCGGAACTCAGCGGGAGGGACCAGGCGGCGTGGGGCCCTGGTGCCCCACGTGGAGCGGACGCTAGGGCCCGAGGAAAGGCCCGAGCCAGGCGGCGGGATCTCAGGCCGCCGGAGTGGCGACGGGAAGTGGGCTGAGACAGGCCCATCTTTGCGGCACACACGTGTGGTTCGGGCCGCCTCTCCCAGATCTGGGCCAGGGGCTTCCCCAGACAGGCGCAGGGCGGGAACAGAAATTCTAGGCCCACGTTGCGCGCATTTCTTTCGGTTTTGGCGGGGATTGGGGGGTTTGAGGGTATTACTCACGTCCTCTCCAGGGAGAAAGGAAGAGATGTGGCTGGAGGCCCATACGCTTGCTGTTTTCTAGTCTCCCGCGTTTCAGTTTGTGTGGGGAGGGGGCTGTCCCAGGCAGTCCGCTTCCAAGGCACCCGGGGGTGGGGATGGGGCGCTGTTACACAGAAAGTGAAATAACTTTGTTTCATGCTATTAATTTAATTCCGCGTCTCCCCTGCCGGTGTCCTTCGATCTGAGAGCATCCACTTAGATTTTTCCCCCCCTCTCCCATAACCAGATGATAGTTACCTAGGTCCTGGGGCATTTTGAAAGTCCCTCTCCACCCTTACGTCTTTTCTCCGCTGCGAGGCTCTTCCCTCTCCTCTTCTATCCACTCCCTCCCCCCCCCCCCCCCATTTTATTTTGGAGGCTAGAACTGGCTGTTACGCACAGTTGACCGGGACTCCAGTTCTGATCTCATGCACGAAATATTTTAATATTACGGGGCGTATTCTAGAAGTTTAAGGTACTTTTGACACCCAGGAATGTTGGTGGTCTTCTCATTAACCACCTTGTGCACTCATGGGTGTTTGAAGTATGAAAAGGAGTTTATCCTAATTGTAAACGATACATTTGATTTTGAGAAAATATTATTTTAAAAAACTTATTTGTTTATCATGGGAATTGAATAGGAAAATGTTAAAAAATTATTTTAATAAAAGTCATGTATAAAATTTGACAGTGAGGCTAAGGTGCAGGTGTTTGTCTTAAGGCTGTCAAAAGTATGGGGAAAGGGTCTGGTAACTTGTTGCATCCTATTAAAGGTAGAATTCCTAGATTGCTTTATTTTGGGTGATGGTGGTATTGAATATTTTAACATGTTTGGTGATGATGTTAAATTGTACCACTAAAACGCAAATTTTTAAAAGTAAAATTGGGGGGAAATTTTTTAATAGTAAAAATTGTGGTTTATAATTTTAAGTAGCTAATGGCTAGAAGTCGTGACATTACTTTTACCTCCCAGTAGGTTTCCCCCAGATGTATACAGAAAGGGCCGTTTTTTAAATTTCTTTGTGAGGAACAGGGGTGGGGTATTGCAGGCAAATTTAAGATTAGAATTCAGGTCACACGCCTGGCCATTTAACCTAATCCTTTTGTAGAATGGAAGTTAGACACACATGCTTTCTGTTTCTCTTGAAGAATAAATGTCTTTGAGTTCTCAGATCTTCTTACAACAAAGTTACTATATAAAAAATGAGATGTTTTAAGTACATGTATTGGATGATCTGGACAGAGTTTAAAAAGGAGTTAATATATTCCAGGTGGCAAATGTTACAATCACAGCTTATTTTTAAATGTACTTAAGATAAACTAATTTGGGGGAATGATGCCTTAACAACATAATACTTATGATCCAGATTGCCTTAGATCGGATGTGATTTTAGGCTGTGTAGTTTTAAGACCTTGATAATTTATCTTTTCCCCTTATCTAAAATACTTCCAGCTCCTTGCCCTAGCCATTTGAAAACATTTTTTTTTTTAATTTTTTTTTTCAACGTTTTTTATTTATTTTTGGCACAGAGAGAGACAGAGCATGAACGGGGGAGGGGCACAGAGAGAGGGAGACACAGAATCGGAAACAGGCTCCAGGCTCTGAGCCATCAGCCCAGAGCCTGACGCGGGGCTCGAACTCACGAACCGCGAGATCGTGACCTGGCTGAAGTCGGACGCTTAGCCGACTGCGCCACCCAGGCGCCCCTGAAAACATTTTTTTAATGTTTATTTATTTTTGAGAGAGAGAGAGAGAGAGAGAGAGAGAGAGAGAGAGAGCGCGCGCGCGCGCGAGCGCACACTGGAGGAGCGTCAATGGGGGAGGGGCAGAGAGAGGAGGAGACACAGAAGCAGGCTTCAGGCCCTGAGCTGTCAGCACAGAGCCCTATGTGGGGCTTGAACTCGCAAACTGCGAGATCATGACCAGAGTTGAAGTCGGGCGCTTAACCGACTGAGCCACACAGGCACCCCTTGCCCTAGCCATTTAATTGAAAAAGAAAATACATTTCAGCTTTTGAATTGGGATTAAAGATGTTTGGGGGTTTCTTGATCAGCACGGCAGGTGTTACTTAATATTGGCAGAAAACACCAAAGAAAAGTATGCAGGAGTATACAGATGCTCAATTTTTAACAATCTAAAAATAAAAACTGTCCTTAGTCCTTACTGGAACTTTTGTGGACTTGTAGACTGCCTGCTGGCTGTCTGCTGTCTTACGTTGTCTGTCACCTCTATGTTTTGCAGCAGCTGCTGAGTCATCATGAATAGCAAGGAGCTTCATGACATGGCATGTTTTATACTAATGTTATTTGATTAAATGTCCACGGGTTTCTGGGCAAAAATGAAGTTTTGGGTTGTGTAGTAGAGGGTTGGCATAAGAACGGGAGGTCTGGCACTGTCTTGGATGTTTGCCATCGCCTGGCAGGCCAATTAGCTTGTGTGGTCAGGCAGTACCTGCAACTTTTGCGTGTGTTCATCTGACTTGTAATTTCCTGTTTTGACTTCTCAGTTAGCTCTGCTAAGATACATCTAAAGATTACATTTTTTCCTTTTAACTTCTGATCTTTAAAATGCCATCTTGCTTGAAGTTTGGAGACAGAAATCCGTTTTCTGACTCAACTAACTGAAGGGCAGTTACTTAAAGAATTATAGAAGCAAAAATGAAGAACAGCCCTGAATAATGTAAGTCGATCATTTTCGCTTGCCTTCTGTCCTCCTTAACTCAGCCCAGATGCATTTAGGAAATGGTGTCATTTTTCTAGTTGGGAGTGAACAGATCACCGAAAGAAGACGTGGTTAGTTTTTGTCCCCGCTTCAGTCGCCTTTCCCACTTCTTGTGCAGATTGTCAGGCCCAGGAAGTCAGCTCTGGAGAGCTCAAGCTTTTCTTAGTAGTAACCACAAAAAACCTGAGCCCATGGGCAAACCAGAACCTTGCCTCTGGAAGAATCTACTGCCACCTCCTGGTGAGAGGGCACTATTTATTTTTGCCCTTTTTTGAGGGGGGTGTGCTTAAGAGGTTTTGTCTTCTGGTCTGGAGCTGTGGGAATCCACTCATTTTATCTACCTGGATATAGCTTGTCTTCCAACAAGTTCGTTTTTGCATTTAGCTATTTTAGAAAAAGGAGGGAATCCCTTTATTTAGTAGCTTAAATCAGGAGTCTGCAAACTTTTTTTTGTAAAGGGCCAAATAGTAAGTATTTTAGGCTTTATTACCACAAGTTGTTTGTTTTGTTTATGCAGCCCTTTAAAAAATGTAAAAATCATTCTTGGCCTGGGGCTTGTATAAAAACAGGCTAAGAGCTGAATTTGGCCCACAGACCAAGTTTTGCCTAACCCTGGTTTATATGATAGTTTAGGTTTTTTTGTTTGGTAGTTTCTATATGATACTTTCTCCCAAGTATGCCCCGCTTCCAAGTATGTCCTACTTGGGATCTGATGGCTAAAGAGTATTCTCAGTTTTGAAATGGAAGGATATTTAGACATCAAATACTTATTGCAGAATGTACTAAGTAGTTTTGGCTTTAATTTTATCTTTACTGCTTTGTCTTAGATGTTAAATACTATCAGTGGAAACAACTGGAAATAGTTGATAGGGAAAAAATAATGGAATCAGAGTATCTGGGTTTGAATCCTGTTCTGCCAGGATTTGGACAAGTTATTTAAATTCTCTGCTTAATTTATGTGTCTGTAAAGTGAAAATTGTTGTGAGGGTTAAATGAGATTAGTAAAGCTCTTAGAGCAGGGCGTGGCATATATGGTAAGGACTCATTTGAAATTGTGATTAAATACAGCCTTTTTAAAAAAAATATTTATTTTTGAGAGAGAGTGAATAAGCAGGGGAGGGGCAGAGAGGGAGACAGAGAATCCTAAGCTGACTGTGCAGAGCCCAACGCGGGCTTGATCCCAGGAACAGCGAGATCATGACCTGAGCCGAAATCAAGAGTGGGGTGCTCAATCCCCTGAGCCACCCAGCTGCCCCTAAATACAGCCTTTTGATATAAATGTTTGTCTTTGAATTTTGCTGCCTTTCAGTAGGGTTTTTTTTCCTTTATGTACCCAACCTCAAGCTTTAATAGGCTTTTATTGGATCTAGGGACTTTTTACTAGGTGATGAGGCCAAACTTAAACTTATTGAGTACTTATTTTCGAACATGTTGCCTTCAAGAAATGCCAGTCATTTAAGTATGTAGGAGAGTAAATCCAAATATTAACTTACTTAGCGCATAGTAGGTTTTTTGTTGGTGATGAGAGGCCCTTGTATGTGATATTTTATCAATTCACTTACCAGTGTTTGAAGTAAAATGAAGACTTCGGTCTGATGTTACTAATTAAAACCATTTTCTTTAGGCACAGAATATTATTAGGAAGATGTAATGACCTCGTGTTTTCAAAAATGGTTTTATTTGTAGGCAGCTAGCTTATGGCCCTGGTTGCGATATATTTTTAAGATTCTTCTGTGTTGGGTGGCCTGATTTAAAGTCTTGCTACAAGATACAATTTACTCTGTTTGCTATCAGAAACAGGATGGTAGAATGCCTTTCCTGTGTATAGATGTTTCAGTTTGCTTGCTTTTGCTTATCTTTTTCATAGTGTGATTTAAGAAGTAAACTCTTAAATCCCGTTTTCAAATAGATTATTTAAGAAAAGTGACAATATCTTGTATAAAACTTTTAGTGGGTTAAACTGCTTTGGTCTTTATTGGGTTTCCTATGGCTAGTTTGAAAGGTCTTTCAGGGATTCCTTTTCTTGTTCTTGTTTGATTACTGTTAATTATCTATGAATACCACCTCTATAATGTGGATAACTAAAAATAAGAGACCAAGTCAGGTCATGTTTCTCCTTACTGCATTAGGGCAGACTTTTGAAGGAGGACTTTTGAAATTTGTGGCCAGTTGTAGTTAAAAAAATTTTTTTTAGCCAGAATAATTTTTATGCTCGTGGTTTTTTTGGCTTCATTTCTTGAAGTTGAGAAGAGAAATGGAAAAAGTGTGGATTTTAAGTGGCTGTAAGGATTTGGACTGTGGATGGGGAAACCTTGGCCGCTGAATGACTATCTGTAGGTTGTAAAATAGGACAGATAATAGCTTAGATTTGAAGGTTAAATTCAGATTATTGAAACCAGATTCAGTATAACCGTATTAGAATTTGAATACTTCATTACTTTTTTCCCTTGTGGAAATAACTGAGTGTTAAAGTTAGGTGTTAAAATTTAGTAATGTTAGAATAGATATATTACAAAACTTGAAATAACTGAAGGATTATAATGGCATCTAGATTTTTACTATTTAGTGTTTCAAATGTTTTTATAATTCGATATTCGTTAATTTGTTTTAAAAAAATTTTTAACATTTATTTTTGAGAGAGAGAGTGCGTGTGAGCTAGTGGGGGAGGGGCAGAGAGAGAGAGAGAGAGAGGGAGAGAGAGGGAGACACAGAATCCAAGGCAGGCTGCATCCAGGCTCTGAACTGTCAGCACAGAGCCCAATGCCAGGCTCGAACTCACGAACAGTGAGATCATGACTTGAGCCGAAGTCAGATGCTTAACGGACGTAGCCACTCAGGTGCCCCATATAATTAGATATTCTTTAAGTCTTATGTGAAGTCTTGGGTTCTTTAGCCTTTGTTCTTCTTCATTCGGGCTTGGAGGGAGCAAGGGGGAAAACAGGGAAACTACAACATAAGACTTTCAAAAAAGTTTGGAAAGGAGAACTTGGTGACACAGGAGTTCAGTGGGTAAAGAGAGTGTGCACAGAACCCTGAAAGAAAACTAAGTAAAAGCCAGTGACAGGTATTAACAAAATAAAGGCAGCCAAAAGAGCAGATAGAAATGAAAACAGCAGTGTATTTGGGGCAATAGGGGCTCCAAAACCCTGAAACTGAAGATGGATTATATTTGGTATTTATAGTTAGGGACCCAGTGAAGTTACCTGAGAACAGGGATTT
This sequence comes from Panthera tigris, assembly GCF_018350195.1. Taxonomy (NCBI): domain Eukaryota; kingdom Metazoa; phylum Chordata; class Mammalia; order Carnivora; family Felidae; genus Panthera; species Panthera tigris. The sequence continues at coordinate 11,599,814 of NC_056664.1, forward strand.
TATAATCCGAATACTACTACTATTCAATAGAGGATAACATGGAGAAAAGAGAATTTAACAGAACCAAAGTAAAGAAAACTAAAACCTAATAGGAATAGAGAGCTTTATATAAGGAGAGGGAAGGCTGTATAGTAATGGTAAATTGGCCACGTAGGAGGGATGTCTCTGGTTATTCTAAGGTTACAAATTGGTGAGAAGATACATAGGAAAAGAATGTTTTTTTCATTACAAACGAGTTCTGAATTAGGATGGTAAAAGAGCCTTGCCCCGCCTCCACTGTCTTTCATTAATCCTTGAACTCAGGTTAAAAATAATTCGAAAAGCTAATATAGTCACAGTATCTTACACATTGAATGTGCTTGATATGCATTTAGTGTTGAATTGAATTTACTTCTAGCCCCCAAATTATTTGTTGTAAATATCAGTGGCATTTTTGCCATGTTTTGCCAATTTTTGTCACATGAAAATCCCTGAGTTCTTAGAAAAAAATTCAGTCAGTTTAGTCCAAATTTAAAGATTCACTCTTTTAATCCTTGATACAAGTTCATTACTTATGATTCTCTAGTGCAGACTTCACTTCAGGGTTATAAGGAGTATTTTTAAGATTTTAATGCCCCATTTGTTCTGTTGATTTTTCTAAGCCCTTCATTAATTTTGCTTTCTTTGGCTACCTTTCTGCTTTTCTTCATTTCATTGGCTTTGTGTTATTTATCATTCCAGAGGATGGTTCAGTTTTCCCATACTCTTGGCTAGCTTCACAAGTTGTCTTTTTGGAGGAAGGGCTACTAGTGTAGCAACAAAAATAGTATTTTCTTTTATTTTATTTTATTTTATTTTATTTTAATTTACATACAAATTAGCATATAGTGCAACAATGATTTCAGGAGTAGATTCCTTAGTGCTCCATACCCATTTAGCCCATCCCCCCTCCTACAACCCCTCCGGTAACCCTCAGTTTGCTTTCCATATTTAGGAGTCTCTTCAGTTTTGTCCCCCTCCCTGTTTTTATATTATTTTTGTTTCCCTTCCTTTGTGTTCATCTGTTTTGTCTCTTAAAGTCCTCATGTGAATGAAGTCATATGATATTTGTCTTTCTCTGACTGATTTCACTTAGCATAATACCCTCCATTTCCATCCACGTAGTTGCAAATGGCAAGATTTCATTCTTTTTGATTGCCGAGTAATACTCCGTTGTGTATATATACCACATCTTCTTTATCCATTCATCCATCGATGGACATTTGGGCTCTTTCCATACTTTGGCTATTGTTGATAGTGCTGCTGTAAACATGGGGGTGCATATGCCCCTTCGAAACAGCACACCTGTATCCCTTGGATAAATACCTAGTAGTACAATTGCTGGGTCGTAGGGTAGTTCTATTTTTAGTTTTTTGAGGAACCTCCACACTGTTTTCCAGAGTGGCTGCACCAGCTTGCATTGCCACCAACAGTGCAAAGGAGATCCTCTTTCTCCGCATCCTCGCCAACATCTGTTGTTGCCTGAGTTGTTAATGTTGGCCATTCTGGCAGGTGCAAGGTGGTATCTCATTATGGTTTTGATTTGTATTTCCCTGATGATGAGTGACATTGAGCATTTTTTCATGTGTCGGTTGGCCATCTGGATGTCTTCTTTGGAGAAGTGTCTCTTCATGTCTTTTGCCCATTTCTTCACTAGATTATTTGTTTTTTGGGTGTTGAGTTTGAGAAGTTCTTTATACATTTGGGATACTAACCCTTTATCTGATATGTCTTTTCCAAATTTCTTCTCCCATTCTGTCGGTTGCCTTTTAGTTTTGCTGATTGTTTCCTTCGCTGTGCAGAGCTTTTTATTTTGATGAGGTCCCAGTAGTTCATTTTTGCTTTTGTTTCCCTTGCCTCCGGAGACGTGTTGAGTAAGAAGTTGCTGCGGCCAAGATCAAAGAGGTTTTTGCCTGCTTTCTCCTCGAGGATTTTGATGGCTTCCCATCTTACATTTAGGTCTTTCATCCATTTTGAGTTTATTTTTGTGTATGGTGTAAGAAAGTGGTCCAGGTTCATTCTTCTGCATGTCGTTGTCCAGTTTTCCCAGCACCACTTGCTGAAGAGACTGTCTTTATTCCATCGGATATTCTTTCCTGCTTTGTCAAAGATTAGTTGGCCATACGTTTGTGGGTCCATTTCTGGGTTCTCTATTCTGTTCCATTGATCTGAGTGTCTGTTCTTGTGCCAAAAAATAAGGTGAAACTATTACACCAAGAAAACTTATCACTTATTTTTGGATTCTAGAATTACTGAAGTCCTTTTTAGCAACTTGTCATAAGATACCTATTTTTTCATGTTTATATATTTTTGAGAGGGGGCGGAGGGGAGGGGTAGAGGAAGAGGGAGACAGAGGATCTGGAGTGGGCTTGGTGCTGACAGCAGAGAGACCGATGTGGGGCTTGATCTCACGAACCACAAGATTATGACCTGAGCCAAGGTTGGATGCTTAACCTACTGAGCCACCCAGGCGCCCCTTTTCACAGAATATTATGTGGGCATAAGAGGTTGGTTGAGCAGCGCAGTCGTGGATAAATTAAAACTGTGCATCAACTGATCTGTGTACCGTACAGATCTGTTGTCTGTCCTCACAGAGTTGATGCTCTAGTGGAGTGGATGGACAGACTAATTATCATTCTGTTAGACAAATTGCCATCATAAAGGAAGTACAGGGTACTGTTGGTGCATATAAGGGGTGACTGTCCCAGACGTGAGGGATCAGAGGTTTTCTGTAGGTTTCTGTAGGTTTTCCGATACCCAGGTATAATGGTGGCAGTTTTGCCTACCACTGAAGCCTCTGAAAGTCTAGAAGTTAGTCCGGTAAAGGAGGACTTGCATATTCACTCCTTAGTAGACCTTTACTCAGTGTACCTCTATTTCCCTGTCGGGTTTTTTTCCTCTTGGTATCATAAAGCAGTCTTTCTTCAGGTCCATATAGGAAGCTGATGTGCCACATTTCCATAAAGACCTGAAACATCTTCTCTCAAGAACTCCTGAAAATGTACACCTTCTTTAGTAAAAGCATCAGAGGTGCTTTTTCTTCCATAAGAAAACTATTTCTCTCCTTTTCTCTTTCCCTCAGCCTTTCTCAGTTTTCCACTTAGTGACTGAAGAATCTAGTAGTCCAAAAAAAAAAAAACTTTCTTTGAAGTTTCTTTATTTTGAGAGAGAGCATGTGCCTGAACGGGGGAGGGGCGCAGAGAGAGAGAGAGAGAGAGAGAGAGAGAGAGAGAGAGAGTGTGTCTCAGGCAGGCTCCACACCGACAGCATGGAGCCTGATGCAGCCTGATGTGGCCCTCGAACTCAAACCGTAAGATCATGACCTGAGCCGAAACCAAGAGTTGGATGCTTAACTGACTGAACCACCCAGGTGCCTCTGGTACTTCAGAACTCTTAAAAAAAAAATTGCCAGGCAGGAAAGTATCTCTCCAAGTCTGTTTGATAGACAAAGTCCCTTAGCTCTTTATAGTCTCTCCAGTTCTGAGCATAATCAGATTTATATTTTTCCTAGCAGTTTTTAAAAATTGTAATATCTAATAGCTGGTTATTAACTGTAAAGAAGTGGAAATAAAACAGATGCAAAGGTAGGCTTTTATGTTTACTGCTTGTTTGATTTTTCAGAGCTGATATTATAAGGTAGATATTTACAAAATTGGTATAAAGGTATGATAATATTCCATAATGAGATAATCATGGAAATAGGGTGGTCTTTTAGGTAAAACTTTATGTTGTAGTTCAACTTACTGGCCAGCTATGTTTTCCGTAGCCTTAATTGGGAACACAGTCTTTGAGTTTTAGGTGATTTTAGTACCCTGGTTCTCAAACTTTAATTTGCATGAGAATCACCTCAGGAGCTTGTTAAAAGACATTTGCATTTCTAACTTGCTCAAAGGTGACATCAGTGCTGCTGGTTTGAAGACTGTAATTTGAGATCCACTGTTTTAGTCCTTGTATAGTGACTAGATATATAAGTTACAGAACAAAGTATTGCACATACATTCCCATCCATACACATGCACACACATATGATTAAAGAGGAATTTTTAAAGTTTTTAATAGTTATTTAAGGCTTATTAGATTTTGTATTTATTAATAAGTTTACCAGAAACTTAGAAGGCATGTGCCAAGGACAGTACTGTATTTAAGACTTTGCCCTTTTTGTTTACTCTGTCGTAGTTTACCAGAAGTTTGCATGGCTAGGTCTTTGCTTATGTAAAATACCTATCCCCTTCTGCTTCGCTGCTTAATTTTTGTTCATAGCACAGAATCACCATGTTGTTTTCCTATTATATTTACTAAGTTCTCGGAGAGCAGGAACTCGTTTCTGTTGCTCCCCACTGTTCCTTGCCTGACATGTAGTGTGCCATCAGTAAGTATCGATTGAATGAATTGAATGAACAAAATAACACGTGCATTTACCTATGTAAGTTGGATAACATTCTCAAATATTTTACAGAGATAAAGATTGGACTAAACTTTTGAGTATTATGAGTGTTGTATGTGTGTTCCTTTGTTGCTAAGGCTACATGGACTTTTTCATTTTCATGTTCATTAGAAAAAAAAAATTAACAAGTAGCACTGCTTTATCAGTTAGGGGGCCCTGCAAGAAACCGTTCGTTCACTCCAGATGTTCAACTGAAATATCTTTAAGGAAGAGTCTGCTTTGAGATATGTGGGCGGTTAAAGGAGTAAATACTGGCAACTAGCAGCAGCGGGAGGCTGCCACTCTGCCGAGGACTGGAGGGATTAAGGAAGAAATGGTGTACCTGGAGTGCAGGGGGTGGGGCCCACCTGGCTGGAGCTGCAGCTTTAGAGATGGGGCTCTTGAGCAGAGAGGGCGCGCAAGAAAGAATTGTCTTCTCTGCATTCCATTGATATCTAGTATCCCCTAGTCTCTCATGGGCCATTCCTACCAGAAGCCAGTTTGGTGGGCCAGCCCATCGAGAATGAGCGAGGGAAGAACAAGTGAAGACCAGTACAACATCAAATCTGTGATTTGATAGAGTGTATTGTGTAGGAAGAGCTGAATTTATTTTGGAGAAATGAATGGATAGAAAAAAACCCATTAATAATAGAAGAGGTAAAAACCATGGCTACAGTTGGGGGAATGACTGGGGAAATAGTTCTAGAAATAAGCTGCCTTATGTTCACAGTCCACTGTAAGATTTGTTTTTCTGATTAATTTTAAAATATCTTCTGATATATCTTAGTTACTGTACGACTATGCTCCACATACATATGTTTTCCAGATAACTGTTAGGAGTTAAGTATACATAATTTTTATTCCCCTCTTACAGAGGGACCTTTTCTCTAAAATGTATTGTAGTTTCTTGAAATGCATCTAATTTCCGAGTCTCTCTAACTAGAATGGTGGCTCTCAAACTTGAGCGTACCTTAGACTCATTTGGGAGGGTTTGTTAAACAGGTGAGCCCGGTTTAGTAGGGCTGTGGGGCAGGGTGTGAGGTGACGCTGAGATTACCGGCAAAGGGACCACACTTTGGGAACCACTGTGCTAGGGTATACTGAGCTTAATTCTTTTTGTTGCCTTAGGGGTCATTTACCCTACACCGGTATGTTGAAGTTAGGGATGCTGGTTTTTTATAATGGTTCCAGGTCAGTTTTATCACCTGTGTTTCTTGTTTCTGCCAAGGTCTCCGTGCCGTCCCTCATTGTGCCATCAGTAAGCCCTCTCTCACTGTAATGTTCTTACACTAACGCTGCTGTGGGCTGTGACCAGACACATTGGTTAAATTTTGATTTAGAAAAAGAGAAGGATCTAAGCAAACTTTAAGAGCTTTAGTGAATGAGATTTATTTTATCCATTTTGACTGTTCAGTTTTGTTTGATTATTCTCCACAATACCTAATGCTGCCGCAAAAGTGACCTTCGGCGAATGATGGTGTAATGTTGCTGTTCTGTACTTTCTTTTAAATAAAATTTTCATTTATCTTGAGAGAGAGAGAGTGGGGAGGACAGAGAGAGTGAGTGAGTGTGTGTGTGTGTGGGGGGGGGGGGGCAGAGAGAGAGAGAGAGAGAGAGAGAATGAGAATCCCAAGCAGGCTTGGGGCACGGTCAGCATAGAGCCCAACTCGGGGCTTGAACTCCGAACCGTGGGATCACACCCCGAGCCGAAGTTGCATGCTTAATGAGCTGAACCACCCAGGTGCCCCTGTGCTTGCCTCCCTAAGTAAGTAAGGATCACAGAGGATCTCTGGTATTTTTAGTAGCCTAACACCTTAGAAATTCACAAAAAATTTATTCTACATTAAATTCTTGCTATCACTGCTTCAGGTAACTTACTGCTTCTATCAAGTATGTGTCTTTTTTCAAGTCTTATTTAAACAGTGTTATGTTTATATTTTGTAAGCCTCTTCAGATCTTTTGAAATATGTAGGGAGGTGGTAAATAAATATTTAAGTATAGGTAATAAGTAAAATAATAAATATTATGTATATTTTTATAAATGCTAAATCCTGGATGTAGATAGATAATCCTTCTGAATAACTAATACTGAGTTACAGTACTGAGAAGGGGAACAGTGAATCTGTGTTTCCAGTAGTGAGTATTTTATAGGACTGTTGGCTTCATGTGTTACTAGAGAGCTTACATTGTTGTAGAGTGGTTCAAAATTTGTTTGGAGAATACATGGAAAAATAATTACATATTTCCCAGTGGTTAGCTATACTTTTCATACAGTAGAGAAAATATTGTTCAAGTGCCTGTATCAGTCTTTTCTGTTGACAGGATTTTTCAAGGCCTCTTTGTCTTGGGTTAGCTTTCAGAGTAGATTTATCTATTCTGCCGTGATTTTTAACTATTGTTTTTTGTACCTGCCAATTCATGTTTTTCCTCCTGTGATTCTTTCCCTGAAGCCCCACAAATGGTACTTTATGAAGGAAATTGTTGCCTAAAATTGGTTATCTCACCCCAGTTTGTTTCTGCTGGCTTTTTCTTCCTCATTAGTAATAAAATTATCAGTATATGTTTCTGTTATATTTTGTAAATTGTGAAGTACTTTCACTTTATTTCATTTGATTTTCATTATAATTCTCTCTCAGGTAAGAGTAGGAAGGGTATTATTGTTATTTTACCTAGAGTAAATCAAAGTACCGGGAAGTACTCAAATTTTATCCTAGGTCCTATCAATCCCAAAGCCCATCCTTTCACTTTATCCTAGATAAACCATAGTAGTTGTTTGTACCTTAGGTAAGTTACTTTAAACTACACTGTCTCTCTTCGTCCGTAAAGTGACATTATTAATGCCAGCTTCATAAAATTATTGTGAGGATTACATTTAATATGTCTAAACTGCTTAGAACAGGGCCTGGTACATAGCAAAGCTACAATGAATGTTAATAATACTGTTGTTATACCACACGTTTTTTCTCCCTTTAAAAGTTGTCATAATAAAGTTAATTCCTCAGATCTTCCGACAACCTTTGATGTAACAAAATTTTCCCATCAGAAATATCTTACTTGCTTTTGAGAGAAAGAAAGAGCGCGTGCACGTGTGCTCACAGGAGAAGGGCAGAGCGAAAGGGAGACAGAATCCCAAGCAGGCTCCGTGCTACTAGCGACACAGCCCCACGCAGGGTTGGAACTCACAAACCAGGAGATCATGACCTGAGCTGAAATCAAGAGTCAGATGCTTACCGACCGAGCCAACCAGGTGCCCCCAAAATCTTAGATTATTTATTCAATTTACTATGTTGGATTAGTTATGTTCCTCCTTGTCTTAAAAAAACTCATATTTATATTCAAATTTTTTATCTTAATGTGCAATAAAACAATTGCATAAACTGTTGAAGGTATTGTTTATGTTGCTTTTTTTTTTTTTTTTTTTTTTTTTTGCAGTTTTATACCTTTATTTGACAATCAGCTATTAGTTCTCATCCACATTAACTGTGTGTAGATTTTTGAAAGTGGTGACAGGTACATAGATAACCAGTGTATTGAGCTTGTTTGGTGAATCTTCATCCTTGGTATGTTTTCTGGACAACTGCACATGGATACGGTATGGCACATTCCTTATTCCTTTGGTCCGGACACCTTTGTTGACCCTGGTGTCTGTGCACACATCTGGAGTTCCTATCTCCTTCATGGCAGATTTCCAGATCTCTGAGTGCCCAAGGAGCACACTTCTTGAAACTCATTCCATGGATGCTCCTATGAATATTGATGGTGTATTCTCTGGTCACTACCTTTTTGATGGCAGAATGGCCCTTCTTTTTGCCACCCTTCCTTGAGGAAGCCATTCTGCCAGGTCCTGTTTGGAGAGGAAGTGTTGCTGCTTTTAATATGCTGGAATCAAAATGAATGCCTTTCGCTGGGATTGTAACATTTTAGTGCATTATCTCATTACTTAATCTGAAATGTATGGGCTTATTTGATGGCCTGTTGGGAGTTTTTTTTAATTGTATTTTTTTAATAAAGTATTTTTTTAAGTGTTTATTTTGAGAGAGAGAGAGAGAGAGAGAGAGAGCAAGCAGGGGAGGGGCAGAGAGAGAAATCCCAAGCAGGCTCTGTACTGTCAGTGCAGAGCCCGATGCAGGGCTTGATCTCACAAACTGTGAGATCATTACCTAAGTCGAAATCCAGAGTCAGGTGCTTAACCAGCTGAGCCACCCGGGTACCCTGCCTGTTGGAGTTTTTTTTAAAGATTAGAATAATAAGGCCTTTTGGGGGCAGTTATTGATTCATGGGTATGGAAGAAAGAAAAAAATAGGAATTTCTTAATGTCTGTAGAATTGTAAAATACCATTATTTTGGCGTAACTCAAGTGTCTGAACTTTAGGAAACTTTGGAAGTAGTTGTGTTTTGCTTGGTAGGGCTTTGTGTAAGTACTAATGTGGAAAGATAAATTTCTAAAACTGCCTTATGTATTTCTCCCTCCAACAGGGCATTCTTAGCAGGGTTACAGAATCTGTTAAGAATATTGTGCCAGGATGGCTACAAAGATACTTCAACAAGAATGAAGATGTGTGCAGCTGCTCAGCAGACACAAGAGAGGTACCACAGTGGCCGGAAAATAGAGAAGATGATCATCTGATATATGCCGATGAGGAGAGCTCTAATATTCATGATGGGAGAATCACTCCCGAGCCCACAGTCAGTAATACAGAAGGTACACAGAATGTGAATATTTTGTTATGAGCAATAGGTTTTCATGCCTTAATTTTAAATATCTTTATATTACTTGGCTGTGGTAAATCTAATTGGGTAGTACATAAACCATGTAGGAGGAGGGTGATGATCAGGTTCAAATGAGTCACTTACCAGCTTTTTGTTTATTAAGGGAGGCTGATAAATCATTTAAGAGTGCAGTCTCTGGTGTTAGATTTGGAGTTTGAATTTTACAGACTGTCCTGTGGCTTCGGACAAGAGAATCTGTTTTCTCTCAGTATCTTCATAAATTGGTTTGAAAAAAGTAAATGTGAAACCATTAGAATAGGTCCTGGTACTAAGATAGATGATGGGTGAGGAAGATGTGGAATACACACATGCACACACACACACACACGCTCAGGAATAGTAAGCAACTATAAACAAGAGGGGATCGTGCCATTTGCAAAAACATGGATGGACCTAAAGGGTATTATGCTAAGTGAAATAAGTCAGAGAAATGAGAAGGACAAACGTCGAATGATCTCATTCATGTGGAGTCTAAAAAAACAAATGCGTAAACAAACAGAAAACAGAATCAGAACTATAAATACAGAGAAGAAGCTGATGGTTGCCAGAGGAGAGGGGAATTGGGGGAATGGGCACAAGGGGGGAAGGGGAGTGGGAGATAACAGGCTTCTAGTTATGGAATAAGTCATGGGAATAAAGGGCACAGCCTAAGGAGTACAGTCAGTGATAGTGGGATAGAGTTGTGTGTTGACAGATGGTAGCTACACATGTGGGCATAGCATAAAGTATAAACTTGTTGAACCGCTATATTATATACCTGAAACTGACGTAATATTGTTGTCAAGTGTACTCAAAAACCCTGGGGGCGGTGCCTGGGTGGCTCTGTTGGTTAAGTGTCCAACTAAGGCTCAGGTCATGATCTCATAGCTCGTGAGTTCGAGCGCTGCATTGGGCTCTGTGCTGACAGCTCGGAGCCCGGTGCTGGCTTTGGACTCTGACTCGTCTGTCTCTGCCCCTACTCCACTTGTGCTCTCTCTGTCTCTCAAAAATAAATAAACATTAAAAAAAAGTGTACAATTCAGTGGTTTTAAATATATTCGCAGTTTTTCAGCTATCACCACAGTCAGTTTTAGGACATTTTCCTCACCATCCCTCTCACCCCCACTTCTCCCCCAAAAAATCTATTCTCATGAATAGTCACTGTCCATCCCAGACAACCACTGATCTGTCTCTATAGATTTGCCTGTACTGGTCATTTCATATAAATGGAGTCCTTGAATATGTGGTCCTATGTGTCTGGATTATTTCACTCAGCATGTTTTTCAAGGTTCATCTGTGTCACAGTGTGTGTCAGAACTTTATTCCATTTTATTGCCAGGCAATATTCTGTGGTGTGGATTATTTTGTGTATCCACTCAGTTAATGGACATTTGGGTTATTTCCACTTTTTGAATATTGTGAGTATTGCTGCCGTGAACATTCATGTGCAAGTTTTTGTGTGGCTGTTTTCTCTTGGGTGTACACGTAGGAGTAGAATTGCTGGGTCATACGGTAATTTTAACGTTTTGAGGAATAATTGTTTTCCAAAGTGGCCATACCATCTTACCTTCCCACCCACAGTATATGAAGATTCCAGTTTCTTTACGCCCTCGCCAATACTTTCCATTTTTAATTTTTTTTAAGTTTATTTATTAAAGAAAATGTTTATTTAGAGCGCATGCGCACACCAGCAGGGGAGGGTGTGGCAGAGAGAGAGCAGGCTCCATGCTGTCAGCACAGAGCCTGACATTGGACTCCAACTCACGAACCTTGAGATCATGACCTGCGCCGAAATCAAGAGTCAGATGTTCAACCAGTTGAGCCACCCTGGCACCCCAGAAGTTTATTTCTTAGTACTCTGCACCCAACGTGGTGCTTGAACTCACGACCCTGAGATCAAGAGCCGCATGCTCTTCTGACCGAGCCAGCAGGCACCCCTTTAATTTTTTTATTAAATCTCTTCTAGTAGGTTGAAGTGATAATCTCATAGTGGTTTTGATTTGCATTTCTGTGCCGACAATACTGAGCATCTTACCATGTGCTCATTGGCTGTTTGTGTATCTTTGGAGAAATGGCTGTTCACACCCCCCTTTTCCATTTTTAATTGGGCTCTTTGTCTTTCGGTTGTTGATTGAGAAGAGGTCTTACGTATTCTGGATATAAGTCCCTTATCAGTGTAGGATTTGCAAATATTTTCCCCCATTGTGGATTGTCTTACTTTCTTGATGGTGTCCTTTTTTTTTTTTTTTTTTTTTTTTTTTATCTTTTAAGTTTATTTATTTATTTTGAGAGAGAGAGAGAGCGGTGAGCAGGGGAGGGGGCAGAGATAGAGAGAATCCCAAGCAGGCTGCGTACTGTCAGCACAGAGCCCAGTGCGGGGCTCAAACTCACAAACCGAGATGATGACCCGAGCCAAAATGAAGAGTCAGACATTCAACCAACTGAGCCACCCAGGCGCCCTTTGATGGTGTCCTTTGAAGCACAAAAGTTTTTAATTTTGTTGAAGTCCAGTTTATCTCTTTGTATATATTTCTTTCTGTATATAGATTTTTCTTTCGTTACATGTTTTAACTTATTTATAATTATAAAAGTTTTCTAACTCTGTGTTAAAGTCTTGTATTGCCTAAACAATTGGTGTGTATGGCCTATTAATTTAGGTGGTTGTAGTAATGTATTTTCCTGCCTGGTATGCTTGTAGTGAAACCTAGTGAGAGTGAAATGGGCCTGTAAGAATGATTCTCACTGTGGAGAAATGACGTATCTAAATTTTCTTAGTAATACTTGATTTGGCTTAATTTTTAAATGTTTGCTTATTTTTATTAGAATAACTTAGGAAGTTTTAGTATCTACACCTAGACAGATTTCTTTCAAATCTATTATTACCAACAACAACCTTGAGGCTTTACCTAGTAGGTCTAAGCTGAGTGCTGCTATCTCATTTTTCCCCCTGGACATTGAAGGGAACCCCAGCTTCTCTTTTTTCATTATAGACTTCTGTGTTCCCTAGCCTATATCCACAGTGATAGACACTCTCTTTTCCATCCTAATGACCATGCTTATGAGGATTAACTAACTTGAAGAATTAATTTAGTTCAGGTGTGAGATAGTGTTTCTCATTTTACATCTGTACAGTTCTTTTTTGTCTGTGTTTGTATTTTTCATTAATGGGATTTATTCAGTGGTTTGCCAAGGTCAGTTGTAACTCAGATTTTATTATGTTAAGAAGTTCATATGGTAGTTTTTATGTTACATGTATGGTACACGTAGACCTTTGTGAGTAACTTCTAAACTTACATTACTATGGAAGATTTCAAACTGCATAATAAGGAGACTACTGCAAAGAACACCTGTGTACCCATTACCCATCTTTGAAGACAGCCAGCTATGGCTGATCTTGTTTTCTCTGTTCCCACACTAATTCACCCACTTTCCTACCCTAACTCCTCTAATTGTGCAGAAGCAAATTGTGAGCAGCTTTTAGATACTAATTTCAGGAACTTGATAGTATTTCCCACCTCATTCTTATCTTAGATCTGAATCCTGCTCCTATCTTGAATTTTGTTAGTTCCAGACAGTTCTCTTCTCACAGTGTTGCATTCAGTACTTGTAATCACATAATGTGTGACTTAAAGTCCCACTGATAACTCCTCAGTGTGATGAATATAGATCTTACTAGATAAAACAATTCCATTTGTTTACTCTGAAACGTTACACTTAAATTTGACAATGCATTCTCAAAAAACAACTTAGACATGTCTGTTCTTAAAGTGATGTCAAAGTATCAAAAGCTTAAAATAATTTCGATATAACAGTCCTGAATGTTGTTTACTTAATATTAATTATACCAGTGTAACTTCCATATTAATAGTAACTGGAGCTGGAGAGTATTGTACATTCCTCAAATAGCACAGTGCAGTAAGAACAGCTCTAGAATCTGTGGCCCATTTAAAATCTGTTGTCTGCAGCCTTATGCCTGTGTACTTCCTTGTGTTGACTGTCTTATCTATTTATCTATCTATCTATTTATTTACTTATAAATAAACAGACATGGGGAGAGGGGTGGAGAGAGAGGATCTTAAGCAGGCTTCATCCCCAGCACAGAGCCCGATGTGGGACTTGATCCCATGACTGTGAGATCATGACCTGAGCCGAAATCAAGAGTCTGACGCTTAACTGAGCCATCCAGGTGCCCCTTGTATTGACTGTCTTAATGATGGTGAGTCTTTGGGTGTTTGGGTTTCTTCTGCTAGGTTAGTGGGATGGATCAGTGAGAATCTGAAATAACGTGCATGTTTCGTTGAGTCAGTAAGAACTCAGGCCTCTGAAAGGCCCCGCAGTGGCATATCTAGCATATGAGTCGGCAGTAGACTCAAAGTTGTAGACTACTTTGTCTAATTAATGCCATGTGATGATAGATACACTCTTAGACACTGGGCATTTGTGAGTGATGTAAGTCTGTAGACGACATGGCCTTGTTTAGTCTTATTATCCCAGACTGTTCTTTATTGGTCCTGGTTTTGGGGGTAAAGAAGCTCTGTAAGTATTAAAAAAGTAGCATTGCTGTTAGCATCCTACCTTCAAGTAGAAGTACATCACAGTAGTTTTCTTTTTCCATTATAGTGTCTATACAGGCTATATTTAACAGATGTCTGCCAATAGCTAGAAAATTGTCCTTTTGTTTTAAAATATACTACAAAATTAGAATACTTTGTATTCGAACAACCATTTCAGCTTATACATATGTGCGTCCTAAGTGCAGAAAAATTAAAATAGTATAGTGTTTAAATGCCTATAGGTTTAAATGTCAGTAGTAGTAGATTTTCAAACTCCAGCCAGTATCTCTCTCAATTTGAGTGAGCTTGATAAAGAATTATTACATATGAAGCAATTTAAATATTCTATTAAATTTTAAAAATATGTTCCATGAATAGTGATTTTTAAAAGTTGTTTATTTTGAAAGAGCATGTGTGCGTGTGATTTGGGGAGGGGTGGGGAAGGGGGAGAGAGAGAGAGTGAGAGAGAGAGAGAGATCTCCTATGAGTAGAATCCTATGTTTTTGTCCTTTTGTGGACTGGCTTATTTCACTTACCATGTCTTCAGGGTTCATCCACATTATACCATGTATCAGAATATATTCCCTTTTTAGGGCTGAATAATATTCCATTATACATATATACCCCATTTATTCATTTGTTGATGGATACTTCGGTTCTTTCAGCCCTTAAGCTATTGTGAATACTATTGTTAGGAACATGCTTGTAGAGATCTGTTTGAGACCCTGCTTTCAGTTCTTTTAGGTATATACCCAGAAGTGGAATTGGCTGGGGCATATGGGAATTCTATTTTTTTTTTTTTTTGGAAGAACTGCCAAACTGCTTTCCACAGCGGCTGTGTCATTTTACATTTCCTACCAGTAGTGCACAGGGGTTCCACTTCTTCCATGTTCTTGCCAATGTTTATTTTGTTGTTCTGATAGTAGCTGTCTTCGTGGGTGTGAGTGGATCTCATTGTGGTTTGATTTGTATTTCTCCTGTGATTTTTAATGCTGAGAGCATCTTTTCATATGCTTGTTGGGCCATTTGTAGATCATCTTTGAAGAAACATCTCTTCAAGTTCTTTGCCCGGGTTTTAATCAGATTATTTGATTTTTTTGTTGTAGGAGTTCATATTTATATATTCTGGATATTAACCTCTTATATATGATTGGCAAATATTTTCTACCATTCTGTAAGTTGCCCGTTCAGTCTGTTGATTGTGTCTTTTAGTGCACAGAAGTTTTTAAGTTTAATATAGTCCCACATGTCTGTTTTTCTTTTGTTGCCTGTCAGATCCAGGAAATCATTGTGAAGACCAATGTCATGAAGCTTTTTCGCTTCTGATTTCTTCTAGTTTTATAGTTCTGGGTCTTGCTTTTTAGGTCTTTAATCCATTTTGAGTTAATTTTTGTATATGATGTAAGGGTCCACTTCCATTCTTTTTGCATGTGTCTCTCCAGTTGTCCCAGAACCATTTGTTGATGAGATTGTCCTTTTCCCATTGAGTAGTCTTGGCACCTTTGTGGAAAATCATTTGACCATGTATGTAAGGGTTTATTTCTGGGCTCTCTGTTCTCTTCCATTGGTCTACATGTCTGTCTTTGTGCTGGTACCACACTAATTTGATTACTTTTTTGTGATATGTTTTGAAATCAGGAAGTGTGAAACTGACAACTTTGTTGTTCCTTTCAAGATTATTTTGGCTATTAAGGGCCCTTGAAGATTCCATAAGAGTTTTAGGATGGATTTTTCTATTTTTGAGAAAACGTCATTGGGTTTTTGAAAGGCATTGTATTGAACCAGCAGAGTGCTTTGGGTAGTATTGACATGTTAACAATATTAGTTTCTTCCGTGTAAAAACATGGGATGTCTTTCTTTTTTTTTTTAAGTTTATTGTGTGAGAGAGCATGTGTACCTGAGCACAAGCAGGGGAGGGGCAAAGAGAGCGGGAAAGAGAGAATCCCAAGCATGCTCGTCATGGTAACATACAGAGCTGTGGAATCACTATGTTGTACACTTGGAACTAATATAACACTGTGTGTCAACTACACTTCAACTGAACAGATGGAAATTATATTGGGGGGTGCTGGGAGGAAGAATATTCTCACTCAGGAACAGGTATTAAATAAGTCTGTTCTGTTCTTTTTACAGGTTCTGTTGCTATTGTAAAATACAAATTAGAAATAGAAAATACAAATGCCATTTGTCCAACTGTTGCTGATTTAGAGGAAAGCTGTTGGTTTTTGTATGGTGATCCTGAAACCACCCACCTTACTGAAGACATTTTTTTTTAAAGTTTATTTATTTTGAGAGAGCATGTGCATGTGAGCATGAGCAAGGGAGGGGCAGAGACAGAGAGGAGAGAGAATCCCATGCTGACAGCGTGGAGTCTGACATGGGGCTTGATCTCCTGAACCATGAGATCATGAGGTGAGCTGAAATCCGAAGTTGGACCCATTGAGCCAGCCAAGCCCCCTGGGATGTCTTTCCATTTATGTCTTCTTAAATTTCTTTCAGCAGTGTTTTATAGTTCTCGTTGTTCAAGTCTTTCACTTTCTTGGTTAATTTCTAAGTGTTTTGTTTTTTTCTGATGCTGTTAATGGAATTGTTTCCTTAATCTGCTTTCCAAAATGTGCATTGTTAGTGTATAGAAACACAGCTCATTTTTGTGTGCTTATTTTGTAACCTCCTACTTTGCTGAATTAATTTATTCCAATGGGTGTGTGTGTGTGTGTAATATTTAGGGGTTTCTACATACAAGGTATATCATTTGTAAATAGAGCTATTTTATTTCTTCCTTTCCAACTTTGGATGCCTTTCTTCTTGCCTTAACTGTTCTGGCTAGAGCTTGCAATACTGGATTAAATAAAAGTGGGGAAAGCAGGTATCCTGTCTTGTTCTTGATGTTAGAGGAAAATCTGTCTTTCACCATTGGGTTTGATGTTAGCTGTGAGTTTTTCATATACGGCTTTTATTATGTTGATGTTTCCTTCCAGTTCTAGTTAAGTGTTTTTATCTGAATCTTATTTTTTGTATAATAGTACTTTGAAACTAAATAGTGTGGAATTGTTTTCTATTGCTTATGCTGTTAAGTATTTTTGAAGACAGACTTTGAGGAAGAAAATTACAGAGCATCAAATACAATCCAGCAGCACGTTAAAAAATAGAATCTTCTTACTCACTAGGGAGAGTTAATCTTGGGATGTAAGGAATCGTTTATCATGAGGGAATTATTAATATAAGTTAGCATATTTATATAGTGGAAGTCTTGTAATTATTTTCTTTCTGGTAGATAATTAATAGGTATTTGCTATGTATTTTATTTAGAATTGTTTATTTCATTTAGAGCTTGCTTAACATGTTAGTCATCCAAAGGCCAGAATCACCTGTAATGGTGAAGCATTAGAAACATTCCCATTAAAGTCAGGTATAAAATGGAATCCCATCATCACCACTTCTGGATGTTAAAGATGTAATTAGGTAAGAGGATGTATGTATACATGTAAGTATTGGTAAGAAGGAAGCAAAATAATACCCAGAAAACCCAAGAGAGCCAATTGATGGGGAAAAAAAACAACTGTTTAGAATAAGAGATTTGTAGAAATTAGTCACAAAGTTAATATAGAAAAACAAAAAACAAAACCCCAGTAACTTATTTAAGCAGTAAACAGAAAGTATGAAGGAAGAAAGAATCCTACTTATAATATCAAACAACAAAAACATAGAAATAAACTTCAGAAGTGTATGGCACTCTAGAAGAAATTCTTTTGTTCCGCTGAGGAACATAAAGGAGAGCTGAACGAAAAAAGTCAGTAGGAAAACAATGCTGGGCATGGTATCCCTTCCTTTTTAAAATCTTTTAACTTTAGTGTGATCCAAATCAAATCATTTTAATGAGTCTGTTAGGAACTTTGAACATAGCTAAAATACTTATTTTTAAAGCCTTTAATTGCATCATCTATCTCATGTTTAATTCCAGTTGACTTTTTTCTGCACTGTTGATCACATTTTTCTTATATATGTCATTTTGAAAAATACATGTAGAGATTTGGGATGCTGTTATCTTCCACTGAGGAGTATTGATTGTTGTTTGAGCAGGCAGTTGTTACTGATCATTTTGAACTTTGTAAACTTAGTTTTATGTTTTGTTAATTGTGCATCTGTGGAGGGTCCAAGATTTCTTAAATTCCCTAAAGTGATAGGACTTAGCCTCTTTGCAAACTGTTTCTCTTGTGGCTTTTTAGGTTGAGTCTAACCTATGTCCTAGAACATAGGACATGTTGTTCTAGGACATGATCCTTTGTCTCAAGGGGAAGCTTTTCCAACATCTCGGTTGAATGCCAGGGATTTAAGGAGGTGTTTATGGGATCTCTAAGTTCTGGCAACCCTGTGGCTCCTGTGTCCTCCACACTGCTTCTTGCCCCCTAGCATTGCTTGCTTCCTAGTGACTTGTTTCCTCAACTCTGTGGTAGCTCATACTTGGTAAGCCTTATATGGTCTCACTCTGTGCATGGAAAGCCCATTCACTCTCTGGACACACCCATGTGGACTTCTGGAGGCCCTTCCCTGCAGTTTTGTACTGTCCGGTGCCCTTAATTCTGATTTCTGCCTGCTGTGTTCTGCTTGGACTCCAGCTCTTTCTTCCAGGTCCGAAAACATACCTAGGTAGAGAGCTGGGTAGTGATAGGGTTCACTTTTTGAGTTTTCTTGTGCCGTTTTCTGTTGTTTGAAAGATATCTCCTATTCTGTTCAGTTTTATAATTATTTAAATTATAGCAGAAGCACTAGTCTGGAGGCCCAGACATTCCAGCCTAATTGAGAGTCTTGGAAACTTGACAAATGATTTTAAAGGTTTTTGAAAATACACCTGAAGATGAGTAGAGAAATTCTGAAAAAGAATAAGGGGAATGTGGGGGTGGGTTGGAGTAACTTTTACAGTTACTAAATGTGTTCTAAAGTTGTAGTGGGTAAAACATTATTGTACAGATACATTACTGGGGAAGAGGGTGAAAAACCTTTCGGGATTTGTTATGTGGTAGTGGTGGCTTCTCCGTGATTATAAGGTAGCTTATTTAAGGTTATTTTAGGGGTGGCTCAGTAGGTTAAGGGTCTGACTTCGGCTTAGGTCATGATCTAATGGCTTGTGAGTTCAAGCCCCGCATCGGGCTCTGTGCTGACAGTTTGGAGCCTGGAGCCTGCTTCAGATTCTGTCTCCCTCTCTCTTTGCCTCTCCCCTGCATGCGCGCGCCCTCTCTCTCTGTCTCTCTCTCTCTCTCTCTCTCAAAAATAAACAACAACAAAAAAAAGAAGGTTATTTTAGAATGTAAACAGACTAACCATTTGGGAAACAATGAAGCTTCACTACTATATCATAACTGACTCCAGATGGATTCAAGATTAATTATTATATTGAAATAAAAATAACAGTGCAGTACCAAAAAATCAGTAAAATTTTTTATTTCTTATAGTCTTGGAATGGTAAATGCCTTTGTAAACAAAGTTTACAAAAGTAAACAAAGGTTACAAGGTTTACAAACCTTGTAAACAAATTATTTTCTGTACTGCAAAAAATAACATCAACAAAATGAATAGGTTCAGCCAACAGTGAAAAATAGTTGTAATATTTCAGGTCATATTGCAGTATCTTACTGATCAAAGATTAGCTTTTATTGGGGCGCCTGGGTGGCTCAGTTGGTTAAGTATCCAACTCTTGATTTTAGCTCAAGTCATAATCTAATAGGTCATGGGTTTGAGCTCCACATTGGGCTTTGTGCTGACAGCACAGAGCCTGCTTGGGATTGTCTGTCTCCTCTTTTTCTGCTCCTCCTCCGCTGGTGTGCACGCTCTCAAGATAAATAAACATTAAAAAATTACTATATCAGTAAGCAATTAATAGAAGTGTAAATGAACAATGAATATAGGGAAGGACGCACTATCCCTCTCATTTAAATAAATGCAAATAAAATAATGGTGCCATTTGATAGATTGATAGAAATCAGAAAAGGTTAATATCCAGTGTTAGAGAGTATGGTGGAAATGTACATCGTCATTTGCTATTTGTGGGAGTATAACTGATAGGATTGCGGTATGTTTCATAAGCAAAAATGAGCATACTCTCTGATTGAGTCCTGCAGAGCAATTCCATATAATTGTTTATCCCATTGATTCTCAGGGTACATCAGGCAGCTTTATGGGTCTAACTTCAGACTTACAGAATCAGATATTTTTGTGGGAAGCTTAAAAGTATTTTTTAAATTATTTCTCTTTGTGCTTCTATTCTTAGAGAACCATGGATTAATCCAAAAGAATACTCTTAAGAGTATGCAGATACCAGTGCATAGATGTTCGATGGAACATTGGGAAAATAATCACAAAATAATTCGCGTCAATTAGCATGATAACATACAATGTGGTCTTTAAAGGGAATGCTCTGTATGTAGAGACAAAATTGGTAAATGAAAAAGCAGGTCATAGAACTGGATGCATAGCATGATTATATAATTAGAGAAACGATTTATGTCTGTATATAAAATATCTGGGAGATCTACAATTTTAGTAGTGGTTGCTATGACTTATATAGCTTCTTTTACTTTTCATGAGCGGGTTTTATAGTAGCAATTCAAGCATCAATATCAATAAAGAGCCATGCACTTTTAGAAATTGCATGTGACCCCTGAAACATACATAGTTTGATACTAGGTTAAGTAAATTCATTGCGGCTAGATGAAACCTTTTTGGAGTAAAGAATAGCTTAAACTGAGCTTATGGGAGGCTTCAGTGGCTTGAATTGAAGCGATGTTATATAGTATGTTTTCTCAAAAACCATTTTGTTGTGATACTGTATTGCTTTTTCTAAGCTGTATATTCATAATACTAATGCCTTTTTGTTTTTTTGTTTTTTTGTTTTTTTACTCTTTAAAGAACCCTCAACAACTAGTACTTCTTCAAATTACCCAGATGTATTAACAAGGCCTTCTCTTCATCGGAGCCATATGAATTTCTCCGTGTTGGAATCTCCTGCACTACACTGTCAGCCCTCCACATCCTCGGCATTCCCAATTGGCAGTTCTGGATTTTCCCTTGTAAAGGAAATTAAAGATTCTACCTCTCAACATGATGATGATAACATCTCAACTACCAGTGGTTTTTCTTCAAGAGCTTCTGATAAAGGTATTCTTGGTGTTTGGTAGTAAAGTTAAATTTCATGGGATAGGTTTTTTTACTTCTAATTTTCATTTTCTGTTTATAAAAATTGAGGGCCTTGTAATTAGTTCTCTAACTGTGCATTACATATTTTTGTTTCAGATATAGCTGTTACAAAGAACACTTCAGTGCCACCTCTGTGGTCCCCAGAGGCTGAACGTACTCATTCACTCTCACAGCACACTGCCACCAGCTCAAAAAAACCAGCATTCAACTTGTCTGCCTTTGGAACACTTTCCCCTGTGAGTACTAGTAAGATTGGATTCCATCACATTTGTTTTGAGTGTTTATTGCTCATAATTTGTCATTTTGTTTCTGTGCAGTCACTTGGGAATTCTTCAATCCTTAAAACAAGTCAGCTTGGAGATTCTCCTTTTTATCCTGGAAAAACAATGTACGGTGGGGCAGCAGCTGCTGCAAGACAACTGAAACTCCGAAACGCACCGTATCAGGTTGGTTTGAATAGGAGGACTGATAACGTTAACAATTGTCCAGTAATTAACGGCACTCCAATGGAGTTTTGGCTTGGTTATTTTTTGGTAAAATGATACCGTTTTCATTTAGGGACTATCTGAACGTTGTATTCGACTTAAGTGAATATTTATTCATTACACTTGTGAGCATGTTATGTGCGTCTGTGTTTTGGGAAGTGTGCTGATTAATTCCTTTTTTAAAAAAATTGAGGTGTAAATTATGTATAGTAAAATTTACCCTTCTTACAGTATTTGCATTTTAACAGAATACATACAGTTGTGTATGCACTCTGCAATCAAAGTATTGAATAAACATTTCCATCACAGCAAATTGTTACCTTGTGCCTCTCTGTTGTCGACCCCTCTTCCTACCTCTACCCTCTGGCAACCACTGATCTGCTTTCTTTCCCTGTAGTTTTGATTTTTCCAGAATGTCATTTAAATTTAATCCATATAGCATCTAGCCTTTGAATCTGGCCTCTTGTACTTAGCATAATGTATCTGGAATGGATCTTTATTTTTGCACATATCAGTAGTTCCTTTTATTGTTGAGTTGTAACTTGTTTATCCTATCCATTCACTACTGAAAGGACACTTGGGTTTGATGTGATTTGGAACAGTTGTGAATAAGTGGTTATAAGCGTGTTATGTGAACATTAATTTCCATTTCTCTTGGGTGAACACCCAGAAGTTGGCTGCTGCGTCTTATAGTAAGTATACGTTTAACTTTCTAATAAATTGCCAAACTGTTCTCCACAGCAAAGTAATGCTGTTTTCTCAGCAAAGTAATGGAAGAGTGTTCTCGCCAGCACTTGTCATCAGTTTTTCATTGTTTTATTTTAGCCATTCTTTTTTTTTTTTTTAATTTTTTTTTTTAATGTTTTTTATTTATTTTTGAGACAGAGAGAGACAGAGCATGAACAGGGGAGGGGCAGAGAGAGAGGGAGACACAGAATCGGAAGCAGGCTCCAGGCTCTGAGCCATCAGCCCAGAGCCCGACGTGGGGCTCGAACTCGCGGACCGCGAGATCGTGACCTGAGCTGAAGTTGGATGCTTAACCGACTGAGCCACCCAGGCGCCCCTTATTTTAGCCATTCTAATAGGCGTGTTGTGGTATCTCCACACCACCGTGGCTTTTATTTGTGAAATTGAGCATCTTTTCATGTGCCTGTTTGCCATAGATGTGTCTTCTTTGGTGAAATATCTGTTCAAATCTTCTGCCCATTTTTAAATGGGGTCGCTTTCTTATTAATCAGTTTTAAGAGTATGCTACACCTTTATTAAGTCCTTTATTACATACGTGTTTTGCAAATGTTTTCTCCCATTCTCTGGCTTAAGTCTTTTACAGAGAAGTTTTTACTTTTCATGGCATTCAGTGTATTGGGTTTTTTCCTTATATGCCTCATGCATGTGGTGTAGTATGTAGGACATTTTTGCCTAGCCTAGGGTCACAGTGTTCATCCGTGTTTTCTAGTGGATTTATAGTTTTAGGTTTTGTTTTGTGTTTTTAAAGTTTATCTTCTTTTGAGAGAGAGAGAGAATGGGGAAGAGGCAGAGAGAGAAGGAGAGAGAATCCCAAGCACACTCTTCTCTGTCAGCACAGAGCCCCCCGACTCAAGGCTTGAACTCCTGAACTGTGAGATCATGACCTGAGCCGAGGTTGAGAGTTGCTTGCTTAACCGGCTGAGCCACCCAGGCATCCTATAGTTTTTTTGTTTTTTGTTTTTTGTTTTTGTTAAGTTTGTTTGTTTATTTTGAGAGAGAATAGGAGGGGCAGAGAGAGAGGGAGAGAGAGAATCGCAAGTGGGCTTCACACTGTCAGCGTAAAGCCTGATGCACGGCTCGAACTCACGAACTATGAGATTGTGACCTGAATCGAAACCAAGAGGTGGAAGCCTAACCGACTGAGCCATCCAGGCACCCCCACAGTTTTAGGTTTTAATTTAGGCTTCTGATTTATTTTGAGTTAACTTTTGTATATGGTATGTATCATGTCGTGAGGGATCAAGATTCATTTTTTTTTCACATAACGAATGTCCAATTTTTTTAGTAGCATTTGTTGAAAAGGTTGTGCTTTCTACATTGCATTGCCTTTGCATCTTTGTTGAAAATCAGTTGACCATATATGTGGTTCTATTTCTTGACTTTCTATTATTTTCCATTTCTATGTATCCTTTGGCCAACTCTACATTCTTTTGATTACTATTGCTTTATAGTGTTGAAATCGGTAATGTGAGTCCTCCAACTCTGTTCTTTTTCAAGCTTGTTTTGACTTTCCTAAGTCATTTACTTTTTCATAATTTTAGAATCATGTTACCGGTTTTTACAATCTATTGGAATTTTGATTAGAATTGTATTGAGTCTGAAGGTCAATTTAGGGAGAAGAATATACATCTTAATAAAATTGAATCTCCCAGTCCTTGAACACAGTATGTCTCTCTATTTAAGTTTTTGAAATTTCTTTCATCAGTGTTTTGTAGTATTCATCACACAGACCTTGCACATATTTTGTTAGATTTATACCTAAGTATTTCTTGTTATTTGGTATTAATTAAGAATAAATGACTGTGGGGCACCTGGGTGGCTCAGTCGGTTGAGCGTCCGACTTCGGCTCAGGTCATGGTCTCACGGTTTGTGGTTCGAGCCCCACATCAGGCTCTGTGCTGACAGCTCAGAGCCTGGAGTCTGCTTCGGATTCTGTGTCTTCCTCTCTCCCTTTCTGCCCCACCCCCACTCATGCTCTGTCTTTCAAGAATGAATAAACATTAAAAAAAAAAAAAATAGCTCCAATAGTCTGTTCCATAAATTGAATACATAGTCAGAATACGTTCCAGCAAAGAAAATTTCAGGCTCATTTAACTTCCTTGGTGAATTCTACCAAACATTTAAGAAAGAAAGAATACCAGTCTTATGCATATGTTTTCGTATAATAGGAGGGTACACTTTCCAACATATTATGGGGCCAGTATTACCCTGATACTGAAACCAACCAAAGGCATTACAAGAAAGCCACAAACTAATATTTCTTAGGCATTACAGACCCAAACCTTCTCTATAAATATTTGTAAAGAGAATCTAACATATATAAAAAGGCTTCTATTTCATAATCAAGTAGGGTTTATCTTGGGAATGCAAGGTTAGTTCAACATTTGAAAATTAATGTGAGCTACCATTTAAACAAACTAAAGAATAGAAACTGTATGGTTATCTCCATAGATGCATAAAACACATTTGACAAAATTCAGCATCCTTTCATAATAAAAATTTCCTGCAGCCTGAGGAATAAATGGGGATCTTCTCAACCTGATAAATGGTATCTACAGAAAATCTTTAGCTAACATCATACTGATGGTGAGAAACAGAGTACTGTTCTCCCAAGGCCAGGAAGAGAACAAGGCTGTCTGCTAGCATTGCTGCTGTGTAGTGCTGTACTGCAGGGCCTACCCACTGCACGAAGGAAGAAAGTGGTACTCCTATTCATAGACAACATGCTTATCCACATAGAAAGGCCTAAGAAATACAAAAAAAGTTATCAGAACTTAATGAGTTCAGCAAGATTACAGAATACAGGGTCGTTATGCAAAATCAGTTGTATTTACATATAAGCAAAGAACAGTTGTAAATTGATAATAAGTTTAAGGTGAATCCCACCATCCCGTATTTTATCCTATGAGTTCTTTGAAGCCCATAAGAAATTGTTTTGTCTATATGGTGTTGTGCTTACATTTACAGATTTTGACATTTTAAAGATGGAGGAGTAATTATACTTTCAGTAAGTAGACTCTTGGAGAGGGGAATCTGTGAAGATGGGTCTATGACAAACATAGAAATGGCATAGAAACAAGTGTATTTTAAGACTGTCTTGTCTTTAGTTTCTTGTTTTCCTAATTAGAGGATGGTTTCATGTATGTAGTTAACAGTAATTATGAGTTTTATTTCTGAATGTGTTCATGAAGGGCAGTATTTTGTTATTTAAGAAAATGTTAACTAGATGTTGGAGTTACACAGGGAGCTTTTTCTAAAGCTTAAACTGGATCGTATTCTTTAAAAAATTTTTAAAGTTAAAATAATAGTTCAGCCTGTTAGTAGATAAGATGATGCAAGCCTGTGATTCATAGAATAGTCCAAGTCTCAGTATATTCTTGCTTTTCTTCATTTCTTTCTTACTTTGAATCCTGTACTTTTTAATGGTGAATTGTGACATACCCTTAGAATCTGTCTCAACACAGGCTTCCAAATGTTTATCGCTGACGTTTGGGACAAAGCTAATAATTCCTTTCCTAGAGTATTAGAGCAGGGAGGTATATTAAAGATTCTGTAATTCAATTCCATTTTGTTGATTAGCAAACTAAAGCCCTGAGTGGTCAGTGGCCAGTAGAATCCAGTGACAGGACAGACTATCAGATTTTCCTAGAGAATTCTAATGTTGCTTCATGTTTGCCCAAGCCTCTGGCTTGAACGACAATTCTTAATGGGCATCAAGTTCTTAATAAAACTAATGGAGAATCATGCAGCTACTCTGGAAATGTTATCATTGTTTGGTATCGGACAGAGAAATATTTAAAGTCGTATGGTTCAAGTTTTCAGATATTGTGAGCTATTTGTAGAGATTGGGTTGTGTTTCGATCGTGATAATATCTTTATATTAAGCATTACCAAACTTGCTTTGTGGTAGTCATTTGGTCATTGGAATGTCGTAATGTATTTTTGAGAAAAGGAACTGTTTTAGTTGGAATTTGTAAACATTGCTTATGTATTAAAGGGTACTTGTCTATTCTTTATAAGGTTTTTTTCCTTAACTTCAATTTTAATAAAGTTAAAAGGTTATTAAGAAATAGCCCGAGTATTTAAAATTTTTTCTTATTTCAAAATTTGAGAAATTAGTTTAAAAATGCGAATTTCCTTTACAATAGAGCCTACAGTCTCTTCATTTAGTTATCTTGGAATTTAATTAATACCCAGAATAACTAATATTTTAATATAGTTCTCATTTATTTAGTTCTTTGATTTACTTATGTTTATTTTTTGTTGGATTACAGTTGACACACGATGTTACATTAGCTCCAGGTGTACGACATAGTGACTCAACGAGAAGTGTTCTTTGATTTAAATATCAGGGATAAATGGGTCAAACTAATGCCAGAACTTTATACCAGTGATCTCCCTTTTCCCATTTAACATAGTTGCAGATCTTCAGTGTGGTGTGTGCTGTCTTTCTTGTTTCTGATTGTAAAAGTCATTGGCTTTTCAGTAAAAGGTATAAAGAAGAAAAGTTGAACTTAGGCATGATGACACCATCCAGAGATAAATTCCTGTTAGGACATTAATCCTATTTCTCTTCGGATATCTGTTCTGTTTTGTAAGTACTTTTATTTCCTGAAATCTGTGCTTTAGAGTTTATGGTCCAAAACAGTAATGCAACGTTTACTTCATAGGCACCAGTCAGAAGGCAGATGAAAGCTAAGCAGCTGAGTGCACAGTCCTATGGTGTGACCAGTTCCACAGCTCGGCGGATATTGCAAACTTTAGAGAAGATGTCAAGCCCTCTCGCGGTAAATTTTTAGAATCACAAGTAAATGTAGGCATATAACAACATTTGACTTTTGTGAAAAATTTTAATTTTGGTATTGTTTCAACATTAACAGGATGCAAAAAGAATCCCGTCTGTTGTTTCTTCTCCCCTGAATTCTGTAAGTTGACTTATAAACCTTTTATAAGAGATAACATTTTTATATATTGGTGATGAAAGTCCTGTTTTTCTCAATTTCCAGTCTATTCTAATGGCATTTTACTTTTTCAGCCTCTTGATAGGAGTGGAATAGATACAACCTCAGACTTTCAGGCCAAAAGGGAAAGGGTAAAACTTCTTTTGTCTTTATTTACTTAAAGTTTCAGTAGTTTTATTGTATTTATTTTTTAGTTAGTAAATATATAAATTGAATTTGATAGTCATTAGGGGACATGTTTGAAAGATAAGATTTGTTTCCTTGGACATTGTGGCGGCTTGTGAGGGCCTGCCTTAGCACAACGCTATATATGTAGTAAGTGCTCAGTACTTTTTGGTTATTTGCCATTTCCATCTTCAGCGTCGTGGTAGTCTATGAGTGACTCAGACTTTTTGATAAATAAAAATAGGAGTGGACAATGCTTGACATGTTTAGTAATTATAGAAGTTCAGTGAACTAAACCTTCATTGAGCATAATCCTCTTTTAAACTTTCCTCATTAACATGTCAAATCTGTTGTGTGTAATAGAATTTCATTAGTCAAAATAGTGTTCCAAGATACTGGAACTAATAAAAAATATAACTTAGATTCTAATATCTTGATGACCCTTTCAGTGTATTCTATTTGGTTAAAATTAGTTTTGGAGGTTACTGTGGAAAAATTAAAATGCTTGATAGAGTTGAAGAGGTATATTTTTTGTAAGTCATACTTGCGGCTAGTTAAGTATCCTTCAGGAGAAGCAGAGTCCCAGATCCTTACTTGTGAAAGCTTTTACTACAACACCAGTTTCCCTCAGAAGTCACTAATTAAAATTATCATAATTTTCTGAATTCATTGTGAGAACTGTGTGTGAGATATTGGTAAATTATAATTATTTTTACTAAAATTCTGCAGAGAAGAAGGCTAAAATTGAGAGTTTGGGGAGGGTTAGTGTTACTTCATAACACTATCTAGAATTAACTAGATGTTTGTGGTCAGGCAAGAGAGAATCCATTATTAGCCATGGCGATGGGATTAATTTATGGCATTGGCTGCTTTTTTCACACTCCTGTTTTATATTAGATTGTTTAAAAAGTAAATTAAAAAATTGTACCATAATACAAGTTCTCATTGATAAAAGTCCTTATTAATGTTTAAGTGTAGTATCAATACAGTTTTATTAATGGGTGTGAAGACACATAAAGGCCAGAATACAATATTGTAGTTCATGTTTCACAGATGTAACAGTCTACAGAATAGACTGTCATTGAGTTATAAGATCACAGTTGTGATGAGGATTTAGGGAAGAGCTAGTATGCAGGAGCTTTGCCTTGGAAACCAATGTTGTTCACAGCTGCTGCTAAGAGAAAGGACTGTATTCATTGTATTACAGTCTTTGGACAGAGTACAAGTTCTTGGCTTTATGGTCCTCTTTCACCAACAGGACTCTTACTGTGTTTCTGTGTTGCAAAAGACTGTTGACAAAACACTTGTGTGCTCGGATAATAATGCCAGTTTATTTTAGGATTTGGAATTCTTTTTTTTTTTTTTTTTTTTTTAATTTTTTAAGTTTATTTAGAGAGCGCGCACGTAAGTGCACGCGTGCGTGTGTGTGGAGGAGGGTCAGAGAGAGAGAGAATCCCAAGCAGGCTCTGCACTGTCAGCCCAGAGCCCCACGCAGGGCTTCGTCTCACAAAATGTGAGCTCATGACCTGAGTTGAAATCAAGAGTTGGCTGCTTAACTAACTGTGCCACCCAGGTGCCTCTAGGATTTCAAATTCTTAACACAGTTTTATTAATAAATTTTAAGACTTTTAGTTTGGTTTTTAAATAACAATAGGGGAAAATTAACTTGGAGAGAGGTTTGCTCACAGTTTTAGCAATTATTTTCATAGCTAGTTTAAAAATAATCTTATTTCCAGCTGAAGGATATCTAGAGAGTAATTTGGGGAAAATGTGGCAAAATCAGTTTTAGTTTCTGTATTTGAAATGCAACATGTGAAAACTTAGATTTGTAGAACAGTTTTGAATATAGTTTCCATTTTTCTGCTTATATGAAAAGTCATTAAGTGTAGAAAAAAATAGTCTGAAGCTATTTGGAATTTTATTATATACAGGTTTACATATAAACCTATTACTATCCATTTTTCCTTTTAGTATTTGTTTGCATATACTGGATATTTCTCTAGGCATTTTCATGGTCTCTAGCTCACATTAGCTATTGCCAGATAACGTTTAGGTATGTGTCACCGATATATATGAAAAAAAAGTTTTTTCTATGATTTCTGATTACCTATAAGGTGGATTCTCAGTATCCCCCCGTTCAGAGACTCATGACCCCGAAGCCGGTTTCCATAGCAACAAATAGAACTGTTTATTTTAAACCGTCTCTGACCCCATCTGGTGAATTAAGGAAGACTACTCAAAGAATAGATAAAAAGCACAATGTGAGTATGTGTTTATTTTCACTATTCTTTTTTTTTTTAAACATTTATATGTTGGAGAGAGACACGGTGTGAGTGGGGGAGGGGCAGAAAGCGAGGGAGACACAGAATCCGAAGCAGGCTCCAGGCTCCAAGCTGTCAGCACAGAGCCCGATGTGGGGCTCAAACCCACAGACCGCGAGATCATGACCTGAGCTGAAGTTGGACGCTCAACCGACTGAGCCACCCAGGCGCCCCTATTTTCACTATTCTTTGGATATTGATCAAAATGAGTAAGAATAAATAATATACGAGTACTCCACCATTGCAGTCTAGCAACTAGGTAATACATAAAGTTTGTGTATTAGTAATGGTTACGAGTTGGTGTGCCTTTCAAATGGCTGGCACTGTGATCAAATCGTAAATTAGTATTTACTAGTAAGTAACACTAGTATGTACTCATGGTTTAGAT
This sequence comes from Panthera tigris, assembly GCF_018350195.1. Lineage (NCBI taxonomy): Eukaryota > Metazoa > Chordata > Mammalia > Carnivora > Felidae > Panthera > Panthera tigris. The sequence goes on from NC_056664.1 coordinate 11,629,815, forward strand.
GAAATAATTTGCCAGACTTGCTTTATTGGTGTGTTTTGTTTGTGTTGTTGAACCATTTGAAAATAAAATTTTGTATAACACATCTGTTCACCCCTAAGTACTTTGGCATGCGTTTCCTAATTACTTCTATATTACCACATCCAAAGAAATTAATGTAATATTGTCTAATATCTAGTCCACATTCCAGTGTTGTTTACAGCTCCTTTTTTGAATCAGAATCCAAGCAAATATCACACATTGCTTTGCGTTTTCTCTTTCTGACCTCAAACCTTGACCCTTAACACGTTGTTTTTTTTTTTTTTTAAAACAACTGCTTTATTGAGATGCAATTCACATACCTAATTGAAGACTACAGTGGAACAGTGATTTTTAGCATATTCACAGGGTTGTTTGGTCATCACCACTGTTAACTCTAGAACATTTTTATAACCATTCATCCCAACCACCCAAAATCTCATTCCCACCCCTCCTTCTCCAGCCTTAAGCAACCACGGATCTGTCTCTATAGATTTGCTTGTACTGGGCATTTCATGTAAATGGAATCATAGAATACGGTTTTTAGTGTCTAGTTTGCATCACTCAGCATGTTTTCGAGGTTCGTCCATGTTGTAGTGCACATCAGAACTTGACTCCTTTTTATGTGGCTGAATGTCTCATTGTTTGGATGTGCTAGATTTTGCTTGTCCTTTCATCAGTTGAGGGAAATTTGGGTTGCTTTTACTTTTTGATTGTAATGAATAATACCGCTTTCAACTTTGCTGCACAGGTGTTTTGTAGACATATGTTGCGGTGTCTCTGGGGTCTGTACCCGGGAGTGGAATTGCCAGGCACATTGGTTTTTGAAGAGACCAGGCCAGTTGTCTTAAAATGTCACCATGTTCTGGGGTTGTCTGTTTTCTTGTGTTGTTTAGCTAAAGTGTATTTTTTGTACTTATTGTATTTACAGGGTATCTTATGCATTACTTGTGCATTTACTTATATTTAATCTCATCTCATCTTCATAATCTAATTTATTAAAAATTTTCAAGCTAAAGTTGACAGAATAGTAGTGTTTAGCCATTACTCCTTGCTTCACCAAATCATTAACATTTTGTCATACTTTATTAAAATTTTAAAAATATTTCACATATAATTTTGGATTCATAGACTTTGCAAGAACAGTTTTAAAACTTCACATTATACTATATCCTAATTTTACTGTGTGTTTCCTACAAACAGGGAATTCCTTTAATGTAATAATTGCGGAATAATTATCAAAAGCAGAAACTTAACGTTATACAATTCTGTGATCTGATCTATGGATTTTATTTTGATGCTGCCAGTTATCCCAAAAGAAAAAAATTCAAGATTATGTATTGCATTTTTTAGTTTTCTTGTCCCTTCATCTCCTTTAGTCTAGAACAGTTCCTTAGGGTTTTTGTTTGTTTTTGTATTTCCTAATATTGAGATTTCTAAAGTGCAAGTAAGTTACTGTGTAGAATGTCCTGCAGTTTGGGAATGTCTGATGTTTCCTCATGATTAGATTATAATTATGTGCTTTTGGTAATTAAAGCCGTGGCAGCGGTAAGATTTTTTCACTGCGAAGTGATGATTTTGTCTTTTGTAATTAATAAATATCTGGTGGGTAGATAACTGAGAGGATAAATATCCTCTCAGTAGTTAGTAGTATTGGTGATTTTTGCCTAAACCTGTTTGTAGATTGCCAGTGGGTGGTTTTCTAATTCCACCTATCTTTCAACATTAGTTGACCTCCTACTGGAGGAAAAGTTTTCTTTAATCTCATTTACATATCTATCTTTGAATGTGTTTTTAAAGTCAACTTTAATTCTCACATTCTGTAGTTTATAATCCTTTATTAGCATTATTTTGATGTTCATGTTCTATCATTCGGCCTTTGAACTGGCTCCTGTGTCCTTTTAATATTTCCTCTCAGTTTTTTGTTTTTGGTTTTTTTTCCCCCTCAGTTTTTGAACATTTAGTTGCTTTTGATGTAAAAGAATCTAGGCTTGTCCTGTAAGTTTCTGGTCTCAGCCCTGTGATTTGCTAGTTCTCCAAGGAGCCATGATACTCTTTTAATGGAAGAACTTAAATTAGAGGGATGCATTTCCCAAAGAAGATCCTTGTAAATTTGCTTACACCTTTAATAGGCCAGAATGAGAGAAAAGTATTTTTGCGGTCTGTAAGTGTATTAATTTTGTGTACTAGTATTTTATTGAAAGGGCAGTGTGCTCAGTGACATTTTATGTGTATAGTCATGTTGTAATTTAGTTGCTGTTCAGAAAGCAGGGTATAAGTTGGAAGTTTTAGGATTCACTCACTAAAAACCCATCAGATTCCTGATTTCAAATATTAAAATGGATTGACAGAAGGAAAATATTAAGAAAATGAAAACAAATAAGCAGGCATGTAAATCTGGTGTGCTCATCTTATTCTAGACTGGATATGAGAACCCTGTGACACCAGGACAAAACAGAGAACAGCGAGAAAGGTAATGCGTCTTCATAGTTAAGCTTCTTTATATGTCATTTGTAAGGTCTGTGTTTGACTTATGTATGTTTTTTTGAAGATTAAGAAGGTTAAAAAACAAACGTTATGCACACACACACAAATCTGTCCACATTTATTATTTTTTTTATTAATTTTTTTTAAACGTTTGTTATTTTTGAGAGAGAGCAAGCAGGGGAGGGGCAGAGAAAGAGGGAGACACAGAATCAGAAGCAGACTCCAGGCTCTGAGCTGTCAGCACAGAGCCCGATGTGGGGCTCAAACTCAAGAACCACAAGATCATGACCTGAGCTGAAGTTGGCCGCGTAACTGACTGAGCCATGAAGGCACCCCTCTGTCTGTTTTTAAAATCACATTCAGTTGTATATTTATTTTCTTGTTAGCAGTTCTGATTTTTAGGTATTCAGTTAGTTAACAAGTTATGGACCAGAGTAATATATCATTTGTTTTAATTTTCTTTTTCTTTGCCTAGTGGCTTTTCTTACCCAAATTTCAGTATGTCTGCAGCCAATGGTTTATCTTCTGGAGTAGGTAGTGGAGGCGGCAAGATGAGACGAGAGAGAACACGCTTTGTTGCATCTAAACCTCCAGAGGAAGAGGTAGGTTATATGCTTATATTCTTGAAGTTTATTAAAAGCTTGGGTGTAGTGGTGGTGAGGGGAGTTCTGGAAGGGTGGGTCTTGGGGGAGACCCAGCACAGGAATGAATAATCTGCCACTGAAATAGTCCCTTCCAAGTGAGTGTGCATGCATGTGTGTGTGTTCAGTTAGCGGGCTTTTTGAACCACCTTCACTGTGACAGCACAGAAAACCTAATATGGGTACCATTAAAAAGCCATAATTCCTTTCAGTAAGAGAATTACAGCTGAAATTCTTTGACCTTTGGAATATTACTGTTTGGTTGAGTTTTGTCTGTTTCTGAAACTTACATAAATGGATTAATACTGTTACATGTTCTTCTCATTTGCCATTTTCTTCATATGATTGGTGAAATTTGTGGGTATTGTAAAAGATAATTGCCAGGTTGTTTAATTTCACTGTTACAGATTTATCCAGTATGAAATTATACCACAGTCCACTCTGTACATCCTAATACATGCTGAAGTCAGTATTTGTGCACTTCTGCCTCAGCACATACAAGCAGTACTTTCTCTAGCCTGTTTATCTGGGAATGGAGTTGTTGGATTATCGGGGAGGATCCACATCTTCAAACATAGTAAATGTTGCCTTATTGCTCTGAAGGCAGTTTGAATACTGTAGGGTGGATCTGCTTTTTCTTTAGAGTACTTGATTTTATTTATTTATTTTTTTTACATTTTTGCCAAGATGATATGTGTGAAGTGTTATGCCATTGGAGTTTTATTTAGCATTTCGTGTTTACTAGGGAGGGAGACCTCTTTTTGTGAGTTTCTTGTCATTTACGGTTCTCTTCCTTTATCCATTTTTTTATTGGATTATTTCTTTTATTAGGAAGAGTTCCTTATATATTCTGAACCGGAAAGTTTGGAAATGATAAGGACTAATCAAAGATTGGTTAAATTAGCCTTTATTTCTATAGGCTGCTCTGTTTGTTTCCTAACTACTTCTGGGTTGAATGCAGGCCTTCTTCCATTCTTTTCACAGGTGAATTTCATCCTAACTGAATCATTTAAGTTTTGATACCTAATACTTTCATTTGTTTTTTGTTTTTTTGTTTTTAAGTTTCTTTTTATTTATTTTGAGAGAGCAAGCAGCCGGGGGGGGGGGGGTTGCAGAGAGAAGGAGAGCGAGAATCCCAAGCAGGCTTTGAGCTATCAGCACAGAGCCCAAGGCAGAGCTCGAACTCACAAACCATGGGATCATGACATGAGCTGAAATCAAGAGTTGGACATTTAACCAACTGAGCCGCCCAAGCACCCTTGTTGTTTGTTTCCAATTAAAATTTCATTTGTGACTTCTTCATTGATGCATGAGTTTTATTTTTTTAGGAGTTTTTAGATTTTTAAACAGGAGATCTTCTGTAACAGTTTCTGTTGACTATAAAATCATGTGTTAATTGAAATTATCATAAGAGTTAGTATTAATTTCCTTCTTGTCTCTTGGTATGCTTTCCAAGTCTATGCAGAGTAGGCAGTCTTTCTTTTCCATTTTCTTTATCTCCTCTTTTCCTGTTTAGCAGTTTTGTAGTTGTGCCTCTCTGACTCACCGGAACCATGACTGCTTTGGCAGCTTGGACATTCTGCCTCTGAGCCTCGCTTGTGATATATGACATTATGCTGGGGTCTTGGCTCAGTACTGGTCTTGAGGTTTTGTCTTTTTCTGAGGTTCTACTTGTTCTGCTGCAGTGTTGTGAAAGGAAGGAATGTATTAATGTATTCTGTCTACCATCTTGAAAGAAAAAGTCTTGAATGCCATTCGTGATTCAGCTCATAAAATTTTGTAGTGTTCTTAAGCAAACCAATTTTCTATTGTTATAAAAGCTCTTTATGTAGACTTGATTAAATTACCTTTAAGAAATGGGTTATTTTGGGGCACCAGGGTGACTCAGTCGGTTAAGCGTCCAACTTGGGCTTGGGTTATGATCTCAACAGTTTGTGGGTTCGAGCCCTGCATAGGGCTTTGTGCTAATAGCTCAGAGCCTGGAGCCTGGAGCCCTCTCTCTCTCTGCCCCAACCCCACTCGTGCTCTGTCTGTCTCTGTCTCTCTCAAAAATAAAAAAATTTAAAAAAAAACATTAAAAAAATGAGTTATTTGTCTTGCTTTGTATACATAAGGAAATTACTATGTGATTAGTATAGGTCTTTATGTAGTCTGTTCTTTAGACAAGGCTTTATATTTCTCAGTAAAATTTGTGTCTCTAGCTTTTTAAAGTTTATCCCTGTATGAAGAAAACATCTTGGTGTGATGTTTGCCAGATAACAGATTTGTGAATTTTGTTTCTTTCTTTTCAGTTTCAACTTTTTTTTTTTTTTTTTTTTAATTTTTGTTATTTTTGAGAGAGAGAGAGACAGAGAGCAAGCAATGAAGGGGCAGAGAGAGAGGGAGACACAGAATCAGAAGCAGGCTCCAGGCTCTGAGCTGTCAGCACAGAGCCCGATGCGGGGCTCAAACCCACAGACCGTGAGACCATGACCTGAGCTGTAGTCGGCCGCCCAACCGACTGAGCCACCCAGGCACCCCTCAGTTTCAACTTTTATGTAGAATATATTCCTAAGATCTTTAGCTGAATGAAGTTCACATTTAGATCTGTAGCTCAGTTTTGACTGTCTTACAGAAAGATATGTGTTTTGTGTGTCTTTTGTTGTATCAAGACATTGGGAGGGCGTGAAAGTTTATTAATTTACTTTGTTTCCTCTTACTGGTTGGTATACTGTAAGGAGCTTTATGAAAGTCTCACTCCAGATCTCTTTATCACCTCCTCCCTTCTCTGGGCCCCCTGTCCATTCTGGCCAACTGCCAACTGCCAACTTTGTATCCCAGGATGCCTCACCCAATTCCTGTCCTTAGTTCTGTTCCACACTGGAGTTAGTCTTCACATATCCGAGGAAAGTGGTACAAAGGGTGGCTGCCGCAAATTTTCTGCCTACCCTCTGTTTTTTAAATCTAGGTAGAAGAGGTTTCTAGGTAGACGCTTTCTTATTTTGTGTTCAGTGCTGTTTTCGCTTCAGATGACAAGTAACGTTTAGACTAGTTCTTAATTCAGATATAGTGAATAAGAACTTTTGGTAAAGGATGGAACATTTGTGGGTATTTTAATGGGTTTTTGGGATAAGTCAAATGGAAGACATTTTATTTTTAGTGGAATGTAAACAAATTAGGCTAGTTTCAGGTACTTTTGGTATTTAGCAGGGATTGGTATTTTTTATTCACTTAAACATTCAGGTTAATAGAGCTCTGTGTTGTAAATAACCCGTTTTGCATTATGAGGTAGTAAAAGTATGTTTTGCCTTTCACTTTCTCTTAGATCTCAAAATTTATAAGGAATGTGTGTTAGTCACTAAATATTTGGCCTTTTTGTCTTTACTGTGATACCAGTAATAATGAAATAATGAAAAAATCTCATTGATACAGAACAGATTAGGAGTATATAATAAAACTGAGTTTGGGGAGATTTAATTGATTGATATTGTCATGTCAGGTACAGGCCTGCTGCTTACTAACTGAGTGATCTTGGTCAGAATAATTTGTATGTACATCAGCTTATCCGTAAAATGGGGATAAGAAGAATAAATAGCTTGTGTCTGTGGGATGGCTGCCATTTAATAGCTGTATGATATTAAGCCATGTATCTCTCTGCCTTAGTTTCTTCATCTACAACAGTAGTATCTTCCTCATGTGAGATAACCCATGTAAAGGTATTACAAAGGTAATACATAGTCACATATCTGGTGATTGTGTTCAACTCAAAGTATCTGGAATAATCCAGTTACAATTCTTAACTTGTGGATTTGTGGGATCCACTTCTGATCAACTAAGTCAAAATTTTGGTGAATAGGCATCAAATTTAGACTTGGTTCAAGATCAGTGATAAAAAGAACCAGAATGTCCAAGTCTGTGGCTTATTGAGTTGGCATAAGTAAGATAATAGGTTGTTTAGCTGATGTGCCCAGGTGTTGTGAGGGTCTAAAGGGAAGAAAGTAAGACTGAAGATTGGAGATCAGATGAAACTTCCCTACTGAAATAGTCAAATGCATCTTCGTTCGCTTCCTCTCCCCTCCCTGAAATTTGATTATGATAAGTTTCAAGCATAAGAAATATGGAAAGAATTGTGTAGTGAACACAAATATACTTAGCACTTAGATTCCAATACTTTGTTATATTTGCTTTATCAAGTGTATATCTTAGTTTCTGATGCATTTCACAGTAAGTCGAAGATCTCAGTATATTTTACCCCAAATACTTCAGCATATATAGCACAAATTGCAGTTAAATATTTGTTGTTTTTAAATTTAGCAAAAGTTTACATGTAGTAAAATGTAAAATTCTTAGGTGTATCATTCATGCATTTGACAATTGGTTGCATCTGTGTAAGCCAAACCCCTTTCGACGTGTCAGACATTTCCATTGCTCTAGAAAGTTCACTTGTGTTCCTTCTCAGTTAGTACTCATCGCCTCCTACTCTGGAGGCAATCACTATTCTCATTTTCTCCTCCATATGTTGGTGTTGCTTGTTCTGGAACTTCATATTAATACAGTTATGCAGTGTGTGTGTTCTTTAATGCCTGGCTATTATGAATAAAGGTGCTATGAACATTCTGGTAGTGCTTTGTAGACATGTGTTGATTTCTCTTGGGGGTAAATAACGTAGAAGTGGAGGAGCTAGGTTGTATGATATGTGTTTAACTTTCTAAGAAATGCCAACCTCTTTTCCAAAGTGAATATAATATTTTATACCCTCACCAACAGTGTGTCAGTATTTCTTTCACTCTTCATCCTTATTAATAGTTGTCATCACTTAACTTTAGCCATTCTGCTTTGTATATGGTGGTATCTCATTGTAAGACTGTATTTTACAGTTGTTGGGTATAGTGTTATATAAAGTGTCAGATGACTGATAGTATTTCTTAGATCATCTTTGTTCTTGCTGAATTTTTTTTCCAGGGTGCGGGGTGTTCTGGTTAGTCTATTAAATTGTTGAGAGATAGGAGTTAAAATTGTCCACTTTCATTTGGTGAATTTGTCTTTTCCCCCTTATGTCAGTTTTTGCTTTACATATTTTGAAGCCCTCATTAAAGCATATACCTTAGCATCTATCATGGCTCCTCAGTGATTTGCCTCCTTTAATATTATTAAATGTTCTTTAAAAAAAAAATCTTTGGAGATGTTCTTTGTCTTGAAATCTGCAATATCTGGTATTAATATGGCTAGCCTCTGTTAGAATAGGCCTTCTTAGGCTTACTAATTACAGGTTATGTCTTTTCCCAACCATTTGCCTTTTTTTTTCTTTTTTAACTGTTTATTTTTGAGAGAGAATGAGGAGGGGCAGAGAGAGAGGGATAGAGAGAAGCTCAAACAGGCTGTGCACGGTCAGCACAGAGCCTGGTGCGGGGCTCAAACTCACGAACAATGAGATCACGACCTGAACTGAAGTCGGCTTAACTGACTGAGCCACCCAGGTGCCCCCATCCAATTCCTTTTAACTTCTGTCTTTTTAAGTGAGTTTCTTATAGACAGTATATAGGTGAGTCTTTCCTTTTTATCTGTTTTTTTTTTTTTTGCCTTTTAATTGGAATGTTTATTTATAATTAATGTAATTATAAGTAACATTATAGTTACATATATGTGTGTGTGTGTGTGTGTGTGTGTGTGTGTGTGTCTGTATTGGATTAAGGTCTCCCATTTTTATCTTGTTTTCTTCTTTTCCCATTTTTTGGTTTGCCTTCTTTGGAAAGCTGTCTTTTGGTTAATGTTATAATTACATTTTAATTTACTTTGCTTTTCATCTCTACCTCTGCATGCCACTTTTAGTGGTTCCTCTTAGAATTTTACTGTATGTATCTTTAACTTCCACATTCTACTCTGTGTTAATGTTGTACTACTTCCTGCAAAATTTAAGAATCTTGCAGCTTTATAGTTTGATTTACTGCCCTTCTTTAGTATTTCAGGTTATACTTGTCATTTGTATTAAAATAAGATAGGCTTTAAACCCATAGTGCATAGTTTTTGCTTTATACAGTTATATGTATTTTATTATTTTTTTCTAAATAATTTTTCTCAAGTTCACTTATTTTGAGAAAGAGAAACAGTGCGGGGGAGGGATAGAGAGAGAGGGAGACCGAGAATCCTCAGCAGGCTCTGTGCTATAGCACAGAGCCCAACCTGGGGCTCAAACTCATGAACTGCGAGATCATGTCCCGAGGTGAAGTTGGACACTTAACTGACTGAGCCACCCCAGGTGCCCCATGTACAATTATATGTGTTTTCAAGAAATTAAGAGGAAAAACAGTTTTTTTGTGTTTGCTCACATATTGTTCATATCTCCAGAAATCTGAATTCCATTTGTTATTCTGCCCCTTCGCCCTGAAGAAGTTGCAGAGCAGGTTTTATGGCAACAGATTGTCTTAATTTTCTTTTATCTGAAATCATCTTTATTTTTCCTTTGGGTGGAGGGGTCGACTTTACAGAGCTGTGATTTATGTACCATAAACGACATCCATTTGTAGTATTCACATGGTTTTTAGCCGGTAGGGAATTTAACCCGAAGTCAAACTCTTCTCCCACTCGTGGTGGGTGGCAGCTGGAACTCTGCTAAGTTGGCTCCTTGGTGTCTGCCTTGCACGCGAGCAGGTTACAGGTCTGCTAGAAGCTTGGACAGTTTACGTGCGGATCTGTAAGCTCCCCATTCCTGCATCTCCCCTCAAGTTTTGAGCTGCTGTGCTCACCTAGCCTGTCCCCTGATTCCTCAGTGAACACATTTGCCGTTCTCTCTCCATTTCAGTTGATGCAGTGGTACTGACTCCGAAAGAGAGCAGGAAACTTACCCAGTGCTCCTCGCTTCTTCCACGTGGTTTTTATCTCTGCAGTTTGTGCTTGTTTCTGGTCGCTCTTGCTTCTGGTTGCTCGGCAGTGTTTTCATATGGTTGTTTCTGTTTTGTTTAGGGTTTACAACTGTTATTTGTCAGGTCAATGTTCAGATACGAGCTATTGCACCATCAGCAGAAGCACCACTCTGCTTGCCTTCCAACTCTGGGTTGCTTGAGATTCAGAGTGGTCTTTAGTATATTGGGATAAAAAACCAAGGCATTTCACCAAACTCATTGGTACTGATGTTTATTAAATGCTTGTTTTACGTGCCAAGGCCATGTATAACTTTATGTCTTATATTAATACTACAACGGTGGTGTAATTTTTTCCTCATTTTCAGCCATTAGGAAATTTGTACTGAGGGCAGTTAGGTTCATGAAGCCACCAGGTCTGGTGGTGGCACAGCTGGGATTCAGATCTTGTTCATTTCTTTTGATTCAAGAGCCCACATTGTGGCTTTTTTTTTTTTTTTGACTGATTATTATTTTTTTAATATGAAATTTATTGTCAAATTGGTTTCCTTACCAACACCCAGTGCTCATCCCAACAGGTGCCCTCCTCAATACCCATCACCCACCCTCCCCTCCCTCCCACCCCCCATCAACCCTCAGATTGCTCTCAGTGTTTTAAGAGTATCTTATGGTTTGGCTCCCTCCCTCTCTTTTTTTTTCTTTCCTTCCCCTCCCCCATGGTCTTCTGTTAAGTTTCTCAGGATCCACATAAGAGTGAAAATATGTGCTTTCTCCGTATGACTTATTTCACTCAGCATAACACTCTCCAGTTCCATCCACGTTGAGCCCACATTGTTAACCCTGTATGCTGCTGCCTCCTCCCTGTTCTCAGTTCCACCTGAAAGGAAGTAGGGATAAAAGAATGACTTGAAAGATGAAATCTATCATTATGACACATGTTGTGTTTTAGGAAATGGAAGTGCCAGTATTGCCGAAAATCTCTCTACCCATCACCAGTTCTTCACTGCCTACCTTCAATTTTAGTTCCTCTGTGATCACAACTTCCTCTCCATCACCCGTTAGTCCTTCACAATCACTGACAAACAAGGTACAAAACTATTGTACAAATAGAGGTGATTTTTGTTCCTTATTTTAAAAAAAATACAATATTCTGTTTGAAGCGATAAGTTCTTGCTATGGAAATTGAGAATAAGAGAAAAATGGAAATGGTGTTTTGCTTTTTAAAGTGTATGTTATAAAGGGATACATTATAATGGAGTGCTGTTTAATTCTTATGCAATGTCTTAGAGATTGATGATTATAAGTTTGTTTCCAATGTTTCTGATTTAAGATACTTTTTTTTTTTGGTAAGATTGGGTTTATGTTTTTATTTCTCAGGTAGGATTAACTACTCCTGAAAATTTTTATGATTTTGTCCTGGCTTTTACTTTTTCTGAACATATTCTTATGGATGGTATTTTTTTCCTTTAGATGAATACTCACCTCCCTCTAAGATAGTGTATACTCCTCGTCCAAGGAGAAGCCAGATTTTATAGTAGTTACCATTTATTTTTCACAAGTTTTAACAAATTATTATTTTACTAATTTTTTTAAGATTTTATTTTTAAATAATCTACCCCCATCGTGGGGCTGGAGCTCACAACCCCAAGATCAAGAGTCTCATGCTCTACTGACTGAGCCAGCTGGGTGCCCCTTAGCAAGTGATTTTTAAATCTAAAAGGAAATAAATTGCTTTTGGCTTCTTTGAAATAATTTGCTTAAGTTAAGGTCTGTTTTATTGTCGATTACTTTTACTAAAAACTCTTTGTGTTATTTTAATAATTTGGAAAACCAGGTACAAATGGCCTCTCCAAACAGTCCTGGCAGTCCCATGTTTCGATTTTCATCTCCAATTGTAAAATCTACCGAGGCAGATGTTCTACCTCCGTCATCTGTAAGTAGCAAGCAAGGAATATTTCATACTGATTTCAGAAGCATACTGTATTTTTAAAATCCAAGATGCCATTGGTGGTAAGAAATACCATTGTTTTTCTTCCAACCTAAAAAAGTCAGTGTATAGAAATCTTGAATGAGTGAACACCTGTTTATTTTTCACTACACACACACACACAAGCATGTGTATTTTCTCGTGATGGTTTGAAAGTTAAGATGCAAACATCTTGATACCTTTATACCTTTTCCATATGTTCCCTAAGAAAAAAGGACATTCCTTTGCACACCCACAATACAATTCTATCCATGAAATTGCAACGTAGTATAATAATAATGCCCATATTCAGATTTCCCCATTGGCCCCAGACCTTTAATGGCCCAGATCCAGTAAAGATCAAGACCTGATCAACTAAATTGCATTGCATTTGGTTAACATGTTTGTTGAATTGCCTTTAATCTGGAAAAGTTTTGGGTTTTTATGCCTCATAGTACATATTTCTTCATAATTAAGAAAGAGGTGTTTTACAAGGGATGGGAAGCAAAAATACTATAAAAACAGGGAGGGGGACAAAACATAAGAGGTTCTTAAATATGGAGAACAAACAGGGTTACTGGAGGGGTTGTAGAACGGGGGGATGGGCTAAATGGGTAAGGGGCATGAAGGAATCTACTCCTGAAATCATTGTGGCACTGTATGCTAACTAACTTGGATGTAAATTTAAAAAATTAAATTAAATTTAAAAAAAAGAGGTGTTTTGAGTGATACAAGTTTAATGTTCAAGTTGCCCCATGCATCTTTGGCATGCATATCATTTTTACATGCTGCCTCGTGTTTTTCACTGTGTTCTTGTTTGTGGTTACTGCTAGATATTCCAGATCATATTGTTTGTAATCCCTGCTGTGTGCCTGAAACCTGTCCACTGTCCATAAAATCTCAATGTTTTATTGGAAAATGGCATTTAGAAACCTAGAAATGAGCATTGGGAGCACGTTATTACTTTATGTACTGCTTTGAATGAAAAAAATGCCTAAGAAATTGAAAATGCTGTTTAGACCTAACACACCATTCATTATAAGAAGCATCTCAATTCTGGAGATTGTAAAATCTCTACATGAAATTCAGTGTCTTTTTTTTTTTTTTTTTTTTTTTTTTTGACTTGGAATAATAAAAAGCTCCATATTTGATATTTTGTTTTAAAACTAAGTAGACTATTAAGGATACCTTTTCTCCTTACAGATTGGATTTACGTTTAGCGTGCCTGTTGCGAAAACAACAGAACTTTCTGGCTCTAGTAGTATTTCAGAACCAATTACAAGTAGTAGTTTAGGTAAGTAAAAATTTCTCCCAAGTTGTTACATAAAAATGGTTGCATGCATTAGATTAGTATTTCCAATTCTTTCTTTAATCTTTGGCAGTTCTTATAAATTCATTTGAATGAAATTAGCTCTAAAAAGCGGACAGGAGCTAATATCAACCTTTGGCAATAGTTTTTAGTAACCTTCTCAGAAACCGCTCACTAAATGGATATGTTACAGTTCAGTTATGGGAAGGGATAGTCACAGCAGCAGTATATCCATTAAGGTGACAGTTTATTATAAATGAAATCTCATAAGAAATTCAGGTGTTGTTTACATTTGTTATCGAGGTGAAATTCTAATTATCGTGGATCCCGGATATCTCTGGGTTTAGTGTTCAGTTCACAAACATTTTTATGTGTTAGGGTTATGCTGGCCTCTGCAGGTAGTGATACATAATATTTCAGGAATGGGGGTAGTTGAGGGAAAGAAATGAGCAAGCAGATAATTAAATCATGGGATTTTGTTGTGATGGTGGTGGTTTTCTTTCAAGTGTTTGCTGTTCAGGAACTGGAGGGCCATCTGGGCTAAGTTACTCACCTCAAGACGTTTTGAGCAAGGGCATTTTACTCCAGAGACACACGGCAAGTGCAGGGCTGTGGGAGTTAGAGAAAAAAGGAGGATATTCTTCAAAATCTGTAGATCTTTTGTAATAAAGCTAAGAAGTAGCTTTAAGTTCTAAAAATTCTCGAATGCCATGCTGAAAGAATTGGATTTTAATCTGAATGTAGTAGGAAGACAGTGATTTTAGATGGCGTGAGCTGGGTGTCGTGGAGTGACAGCCGTGTCCCCAAGTGAGGGGGTGGTTGGGGGGCGGGGCTTTATAGGCTGAGATATCAGTTAAGTTCTGTCGCCCTATCCAGAAGCGTGTATTTGTCTATCTCAGTTTTTTTACCTCATAGTTTTGGAATTTAAAAAATACTAGATCCTCCCTCAAAGGGTAGAGTAAAAACAGCAGCAGCAGCAGCAGCAGCAACCAACAACAACAACCAAAGAGCTAGGACATAGAAGCCAGATGTTCTAGCTCTGGATGAGCTGGAAGGTAAGAGCATAGATTATGAGAGTGGCACAAAATAGGAATTTGGTATGTTTGCAGTCTTGTTTTTTATTGACTAAAACAGCCTTGTGTAAGAGAAAGTATGACAGGCACATTTCAGGTATACTTTTTACCACGAATTTTTTCTTCAATGTTATGAATTCAAGAGGAATAAACTTCTACAAATTCCTGGGGCGCCTGGGGGGCTCAGTTGGTTAAGTGCTCAACTCTTGGTTTTGGCTCAGGTCATGATCTCACGGTTCGTGAGTTGGAGCCCTGCGTTGGGATCTGTGCTGATAGTGTGCAGCTTGCTTGGGGTTCTTTCACTCTCCTCTCTCTGCCTCTCTCATGCTTTCTCTCTTAAATAAAATAAATACATATTTTAAAAAAAACTTCTGCAAATTACCATTTCACACCTGGTTACGAGGAAAAGCATGACAATCCTCCAGTTTTTACTAATGCGTTATTGGTGATGACTGGATGAGCGGCAGCTTGTTAAAACAACCTTTGTATTTCATTACATCTGGGAAATTATCCATATTTTTAAGGCATTTATTATAAGTGGCATGTGTAGAATTGTGACAGTGATTCTCACCACTTTGACATTAACAAGCTGCTTGAAAATGTAGAAGTCATGATTAATTACTTTGTGGCAGGTGCTGATTTTTCCACTATCTTTTTCCACCAGTTTGAATACACTTCAGGGTATCCTTAAAATTTACTTTAGATTACTAAAAGCAGTGCCATTTTTGTTCTAAAGGAGGATAGACTATGACAAAGTGATACAACTGTATGTTTTGTTTTGACACAGTTATAAAAAGTAGTAGGTACAGTGTTTTGTTTCTTGTATGTTTTTGTTACTGTGGTGAGATTCATGTGAGATAAAATTAATCATTTGAAAGGGAACAGATTCAGTGGTGTTCAGTACATTCATGGTGTGCAACTACCACAGCCTGTCTAGTTCTAGAACATTCTTATCACCCCCTACAAAGGAAACCTGTACCTATTAAATAACAGTCATTCCGCATTTCTTCTCCCCCACCTCCTATCAACTATGAGTCTGTGTTTTGTTTGTATGTATGTACCTATTCTGGAATCCTACCATGTGATTTTTGCATCTAGCTTCCTTTACTTGTTTTCAGGGTTCATCGTTACAGTATTTATCAGTACTTCACTCTTTTTTCTTTGTAAAATTTATTTACTTACTTTTTATTCGAAGTAGGCTCCATGCCCAATATGGGGCTTGAACTCAAGACCCTGAGTTTGAGAGTCCTATGCTCTACTTACTGAGCCAGCCGGGCACCCTAGAATTTCATTCCTTTTATGGCTGAGTGAAGTTCCATTGTATGGATATATCATAGTTCTGTTCATCCATTGATGGACTTTTGGGCTGTTGCCAGCTTTTGGCTATTGTGCATAGTGTTGGTATGAAAATTCAGGTACACGTATTTATTTGGATAGTGGTTTCAGTGCTCTGGGGTATATACCTAGAAATGGAGTTGATGGTCAAATGGCAATTCTATGTGTCACTTTTTGAGGAACCACAGAACTGTTTTTCTCAGCCACTGGTTCCTTTCACATTGCCACTAGCAGTGTATGAGGATTCTGATTTCTCCACATTCTCACCATATGCACTTTTCACTTTGTGTTGGTAGCCATCTTAGTGGGTGTGAAGTGATGCTTCTTTTTGGCTTTGATTTACATTTCTCTAATGGCTAATGGTGCATAATGGAGCATGTTTTCATGTGCTAGTTGGCCCTTTATCTTCTTGGGAGAGATGTCCATTCAAGTCCTTTGCCCATTTTTAAGTTGGTTTGTCTTTTTGTTGCTGAGATGTTAGCAGTTTTATGTAGTCTGGATATTAGATCCTTAAGATACATGATTTGCAAATAATTTCTTCCGTTCCGTAGATTGTCTTTACACTTTCTTGGTAATGTCCTTCGATTCACAAAGGTTTTTAATTGTGGCGAAGTTCAGGTTTTTTTCTTGTGCTTTTGATGTCATATCTGAGAATCTTTTGCCAAATCCATGGTCATGAACATATATCTCCTGGATTTTCTTCTGAGAATTTTATGGTTTTAGTTCTCATGTTTAGATCATTGATCCATTTTGTATTAATTTTTGTTTATGGCGTGAGGTAGAGGTAGGATTTTTTTCAAACTTCTCTACTCCTTTTAAACTTGGCAAACACTTAAGAAAAACCTAGTTTGTATTTTATCATGGAAAACTTGAAACATTTTCGGAAGTAGTAGACTGAATTTCCATGTACTGTTTACGCAGCTTCGACACTTCACATTTTTTGGCCAGTCTTGTTTCTCTTTCTCTCCTTTCCCCTTCCTTCTCACACACAGAAACACACCTATCAGGTTATACTGAAACAGTTCCACACATATTTCAGCTGTAAACAGAAACTTTCCCCCTTAAAAATAGAACCACAAAGCCGTTATCATACTGAAAACATAGATTTCTTATTTTAAGTCTAAGGGTATATTTATTTTGGAAAATTTAGGAAACATAAAAAGTAGAAGCAGTAAGTAAAAAGTCACTCAACACTGGCAGCCACCATTACTCTTGTATCATTCAAAATCTTCTGGGCTTTTTAATTCGTCTTTACCTATAACTGTGCTTTTGAGAATGTTTTGTGGCCACATAGTAATCTATCGTGTCGGTATTCTGTAATTGACAGACTCAGTCCCTTATTGAGCATTTATCATCCAGATTTTCAATATTATAACTGAAGGATATTTTTAATCATAGGATCAATTTCTAGAAATGAAATAACTGCTCAGTTGAGTATTTATTTGAAAGTTTGGTTCAATCGGTACTGTAAATTGCTGTGTAGTCAGATGCATATTTCTTGTAGTTTGGGAGCTTGCTCCGGGTGCCATGACCTCTCCAGTGTTTGAGTTTGATTGTTTTGATTACCAGTTAATTTATTGGGTAACAATTATAGTTCATACTTTTTGCCTTTTTGGAGGAGAAAAATGTACAGTGTATACTATGGGAAATATTATCTTTGCTTTCTTGTACTAGCAAATTAACCTTGTATTTTTAAGTAAATTTGTCCATTATCTTTGAATTACAGTGACTTTCATGATGTTTTAGAAGTTGACCCAAATTGGCTTTGGAAGCTCTCTTTAATACATTTAACTTGATCCGGTGCTTCTTCTTGACATAGTATCTTTTCTGCAGCTCAAGATACCAATGCAGTGAATAGTACAAGCTGTAAGAAGCAGCCAGATGAAGATTGTGAGGGTCCTTTTAGACCTGCAAAAACCCTGAAAGAAGGAAGTGTCCTAGATGTTCTCAAAAGCCCTGGTAAGATAAGAGCTGCCTTTGACATACTCTAAAATCTTCATTACAGATTTGTGGTCCTATTTTAATGTCATGTGTGGCATAAATTAGGAAATTGACTTGAATGTAGACGTAGTTAGATGCAATTCTTTTGGAGTAAATATCTTAGAAACTACTTGTTTAGAATTCAAAGACTGTCCTAAAATGACATCTCTTAAGGAGGTGAGGATAGCAGGAGAAAGAGGCAAGTGTAGAAGGGAAAATGAATTGCCTTTTAATAGAGATAGGCCAATATGGAATACAAGTAAATAAACCTGATGATATACCTGCACATGTCTTTCTCTGATGAGATGCTGACCTGCCTTGTTCTTCTCAGATTACTGCCCAGTTGTGATCGTTTTATGACAAGACCAAACAGAAAGATAACACTGGATGATTCGAACATACATATATGTAAGGGACAGTACTCACTTGAAACAAGAATTGAAAGCTAGTAGTAAATAACTTGAAGGCAATGAATAGAAGTCATCAAATAGGAAAAAGTTTTCAATTTGAAAATCAGAGGATAGATACAATTCCGATTGTGACGTGTACTATAGGAACGTATAAATGTTTGTAAGGGTGATCTAGTCACTCAGAGAAAATTTAGATTTACCTAGCAGATAGATGTGCTCATGTATAATTGAGTAAGAATTTCCAGATAAGAATGGCTTCTGCAGCCAGATTTAGGTCTCTCTGGTCTAGCTTTCTCGTTTTATAGATGAGTACACTGCCTACAAGGGTCCCAGCAATTTAGACGATTGGACGCCATTGGGGCAGAGCTCCAGGGCGCCTGTGCTAGTTAACTGAGTGGTAGATATGCATCAAATTCATATGCTCTATCTTCATATGAGTTATACTTTGCATTCATGATGCCCACTCCTCCTCCCCTTTAATTTTCTTTAAATAGCAAGAATTTGGAGTCCTGTGTTCTTTTGAGAGAAATTAGAAAAACTTGAAAAGGGGGAAGGAAAATAAGTCTCTGAAATCTTGAGATGATTACCGTTAAAATGGTGCCAACCTTAGTGACTCAAATTAATCATTAGCAAAACAGTACATTTTAGACTACTGGGAGTAAGTGAAGTATATGGGTTTTGCCTTTATGCTAAAACTAGCTCTAGGTTGGATTAACTGTAGCACTGGAAAATCTCAAAATCTTTTATATCTTCTTACCCTCCATTTTCTTTTCATTTGGTGCCATGAGCTGGAAAAACAGGTCACTGAGTTTATTGGCATGTGTAAAACAAAGATTAATTGGTCCAAAGTAAAGGATTGGAAGGTCATTCCCGTGGGTACAAGTTGGAGTGAATCGATTCGGTTCAATGACAGCAGTTCCGGTAGTGCGGAGACTTTTTCAGTTCCTGTTATTCCATGGTTCTGTGTAAATACCTTAATTGTCTGAGTACACCTTTAGTGGTTACCAAAAGGGGACCCTTACAGTGTGAAAGGTTCTGTGATTAACATTGGAGAACTGTTGGAGGCAGTTTGTCTGCGTTAGGGTTTGGTGACTTTCCATGCGCAGGTCTTTTGAGTAGCATGAGCTCATGCTCCTCGAGGGTGGGCTGGGTCTTCATTTCTGTAATTTCTAGACCTTGCCAGATGGTTTGGTTCTTCTCTGTTGGAATTTACATCGTGTTTCTCATTGAACTGTTAACCATTTTAAAGTCCTGTATGAACTCAGTATAATTAAGACCAGTCCTTACAACTCCGTTGTACTTTGGAGGGATGTCTGTCTAATATGCATACCTACTCAGCTCAGCTGGGTGTACTGAAAGTAGAGGATACCACAACAGTGGGTTATAAGTGGACAGAATTCAAAGATTATCGATGTTGAAGACATTTGGCATAGCCAGGAGAACACCTGAAGGAAAAAATAGATGCAGGAGGAAGGCTGTGAATATACTGCAGATCTGTATTGCAGCAAGAGTGTAGCAAAACCTAGATGCCCGCGGGGTGTTTCAGTAAATTACTACAAATCAAAGCCTCAAATTAGATATTGGTTGAATCATAGTAAGTAGAAATTCCTAGAGGAAGAAGGTGATACACTATAAACAATACATCTTTTGTAGGATTTTAACTAGGTCTGAGTGTCACTTATTGATTATGTGATTAATAAAAACTGCTGGGACACCTGGGTGGCTCAGTTGGTTAAACATCTCTTGATTTCAGCGCAGGTTAGGATCCCAGGATTGTGGGTTCGAGCCTTGCATCAGGCCTTGTGCTGATGATGCGGAACCTGCTTGGTATTCTCTCTCTCTGCCCCTACCCAATTCCTGCTCGCTCTCTCTCTCTCTCTCTCTCTCTCTCTCTCTCTCTCAAAATAAATAAACTTAAAAAAACAAATGGAAAACAAAGCAAAACAAAACAGCTGCTGGGGCGCCTGGGTTGGTCAGTCACTTGAACGTCTGACTTTGGCTCAGGTCATGATCTCACGGTTTGTGGGTTCGAACCCTGCATCTGACTCTGCTGACAGCTGGGGGCCTGGAGCCTCCTTCAGATTTTGTGTCTCCCTCTCTCTCTGCCCCTCCTCTGCTCATGCTCTCTCTCTGTCTCTCAAAAATGAATACATGTTGGGGCGCCTGGGTGGCTCAGTCGGTTGAGGATCCGACTCTTGGTTTCGGCTCAGGTCATGATCTCATGGTTCGTGAGTTCAAGCCCCACATCGGGCTCCGCGCTGACAGCATGGAGCCTTCATGGGATTCTCTCTTTCCGTCTCTCTCTGCCCCTCCTCTGCTCTCTCTGTCTCTCAAAATAAACTTAAAAAAAAAATTTTTTTTTTAATGAATAAATGTTAAAAATTTTTTAAAAATATTGCTTAGGTGAAAACTCTACTTTTTGAAGTAGCTCATGTTGGGATTTAGGAACTCTGCAATAAATGTGTGTAAATACATGTTCTCCCAGTAATAGCATTTCAGTTAATGTTCTGATTAGAGAGCTGCTCTCTCTGTCTGTCTCTCTTTTTTCTTTTTAACTTACACTCTTTTCCCTATTACAGGTTTCACATCACCAAAGGCAGATTCTCTTGCTGCTCAGCCTACTACCACAAGCCCAGTAGTTTATACAAGACCAGCAATAAGTAGTTTTTCTTCTGGGGGAGTTGGGTTTGGAGAAAGTGTAAAATCTGGGTCATCTGGATCGTCGTCGTGGCAGTGTGATACTTGTCTGCTCCAGAACAAAGCTACAGACGGCAAGTGCATAGCCTGTCAGGCAACAAAATTGCCAGCAAAAGATACTGCGAAACAAACTGGAATTGGAGCACCAAGCAAAAGTGACAAGTCAACTCTCTCTACATCAGGGACGGGTTTTGGAGACAGATTTAAACCAGCAGTCGGGACCTGGGATTGTGACACCTGTTTAGTGCAAAACAAACCCGAAGCGATGAAATGCGTAGCTTGTGAGACACCGAAACCCGGAACTGGTGTGAAGCGAGTCCTTACGCTGCCAGTGGCTGTGGCGAGCGCTGTGCCCGTGGCCGCCGCACCTCCCACCTGCACTGTGACCACGGGCGCCGTAGGATTCGCAGATAAATTTAAAAGGCCGCTGGGATCTTGGGAGTGTCCAGTATGCTGTGTTTCTAATAATGGAGAAGACAGTAAATGTGTGTCCTGTGTGTCTGAGAAGCCAGGTACGTGTATGGCTGTCTGAGATCATTTTGTTGGTTATTTTAGTAGAACGCTTACACTTCTCTGCTAAGAACAGCCTTAATATTTTTAATGTTTCAGGATGAGCATTTCCTCCTACGTCTTAATTTTTCTAAGCTGTCTGAGGCAAAATGACTTACCCGGGACTGGATCTGTGTGTTCTCTCAGGATAGCCCAGTGTATACTTATACCTCTTTTTTATGTACACTTTATCAGAAACTTTGCTTTTCATGATCATTTTCAAAGCTGACTAATACAGATGCTGAAGGATCTTAGAAGGGGCAGTCTTTCTCCACCGTTATCCAGAACAAAATGTCACTTTGTCTCTTTTCCTTGAAGTACAAGTGAGGATGACAGATGGTCATTCCCAGAGAAGGTTTCACTAAGAGGTAGACAGTCTTGCCTTTTGAAACAGTTGTGGCTGAATATTAATGCGGAGACCCATACCTGTATGCCAGCTGCCAGAGGTGTTGCAAGGATAGTCAATTACTGAGTCACTAATGAAAACATTCTAACTTGACAGCAAGAAGAAGGGAGTTAGGCTTGAGTTTTTCCTGTTTCTCTGTTCAAATTTGAAAAAGTTACTGAAGAGTCCCATCTGGAAATGACTCTTTAATATTTTTGTAATCTCATATAATTATTTGGTACCGATGTATAGTAACATGGGTATTAAATAAAAACTGTCATGGATATCCTGGGAATTACACTTCCTTTTTTATTGCATTATTCATGGATGTGTAGTCTTCTGTCTGCAGTGGAGAGCTCCGGGTTTGTTAGCCTGTACCCCATGTTTGAACACAAGAGGTGAGCCGTATCTCTAATTCTTACTGGACATCTCCAGAGGAGTAAGATTTCAGAGGCTTCGTTCTGAAATAACTTTCTCCTTCCAGCTGGCATACCTCTTCCTCCTCTTAAAAACAAAAAACAAAAAAAAACAAAAACAGGCCCTTGATCATGCAAGAAACCAAAATTAATTGAGTTGATTGGGAGAATAAAACTGAGTTAGGAAGTAAATTGTTACTCACAAATAAAGAAAGCTCATATATTTATTACGTAAGTCTGACATCATCCCGTCAATGATGAACCATCATTTTAAGCAGAGGAGTGATGCAGTTAAATTTGTATTTTTGACACATTGCCTGGTGGCTTTTTGGAGGGTCGATTTGAAGGCAGTGAAATTTGGAGACCAGAGGACAGATGGGAGGTTGTAGCGGTAATACATACAGGCCCAGAGAACGGTGGTATGTGCTGGTGCGGTCAGGTTGGGCGTAGAATACGGCGTGGCTGAAGACAAGGTGATTTGAAGCTGTGCAGCCCATGCTCACATATACGTGAGGACTCGGGATGTACTGTAACGGATACTCGGGGCGGGAAACACAAATATGAGAGTCATCAGGCTACGGTTTTCAAATAAGCCATGGGAGCAGAGGCGACGTGGAGGGAAAGAGGGAGGGGGTAGAGGAGATGGCCTAAACCTGCACTCCGCCATCTTAAGGCAGTGGCAGGAACAGAGCTTTGGAACGGTTCATTTTAAAGGAGGAACCAGTGAGGAAAACCAAAACCTACTTGGCACCGGTTGCTTTGTGGCAGGATGGATTGCAGGGAACGAGAGCAGAGGTCTCAGTGAGAAGGCTGTTGTTCAAACAAGAGGTGAGGGCCGCTTGGCATAGAGTGGCGGTGGTGGGCTCAGCAGAAGGGGATGAGATAGATGGAAGCATGGGAGGCAGGAGGAGACGTGAGCCACGCTAACCAGGTAGAGGGTGGCCCTACATCTGAGAAGGGGACCGCGGGTACAGGTCAGGAAACCGTCCGAGTAGATGAGACTCAAGAGGAGGACAGTGGACCAAAGATGGAACCTCTGAGAGTGGTTTTATTGGCAAGGTGGAAGACAGCATAGCGGTGGAACAGGGACCAGTGGCTGGGAGGGGCGACAGTCAGAGAACATGTGGAAACGGGAGGCGCCAGATGGATGGCTCTGCTCCTAACACACAGGCTTCTTGATCGCTTTGTGGAGCCACCTTCCCATCCCCTCCCCCCCCCGCCCCGCGCTACCTACAAAACTTCTAGTTCTGTCTCAGAATTGAAACGTCACGTCTGTGAATCCGTTCTGCTGCCCCTTAGTCACTTCCTTCCTTCTTCTTGTATCGCTTTCCTTTCTGGTGATGGGATTACTGTGTGTGTGTGTTTACTTGCCCCCTTCTTAGACCGTTAGCACTTTTAGAAGGTAAGCAGCATTTCAGTTGTCTTTATGTCCTTAGAACCTTAATAAATGTCTGTTAAATACTAATGCCATGAACACAGTAGGTGGTGGTGAGTCGAAATGCAAAGTGGATGATAGAACACTTCTGTGCAAAACTGGTCATTTCAAAGGCAGAGACCTGTGCTTTGAAATCTTAAAATTAGTGTGGTCTGTGGCTGTGTATTTTATGTGTTAGGATATTATTGCCTGCGATTTATATCTTATGTATGTATGTATGTATGTGTGTGTGTGTGTATATATATACACATATATATATAAATGTGAAAATTTTTTTAATGTTTATTTTTGAGACAGCGTGAGCGAGGGGAGGCACAGAGAGAGAGGGAGATACAGGATCCAAAGCATGCTCCAGGCTCTGTGCTGACAGCTCAGAGGCTCGAACTCACCAACTGAGAAATCATGACCTGAGTTGAACTCAGATGTTTAATCTACTGAGCCACCCAGGTGCCTCTTACATCTTCGTTTAAAATGTTGTGCTGTTTGAAGAAATCTGACAAAAATTCCTTTTTTTTTTTTCTATTTTTTAAAAAATTTATATCCAAGTTAGTTAGCATATAGTGCAATAATGCTTTCAGGAGTAGAATCCACTGATTCATCCCCTGCATATAACGCCCAGTGCTCATCCCAACAAGTGTCCTCCTTAATGCCCCTTGCCCGTTTAGCCCATCCCCCTACCCACAGCTCCTCCAGCAACCCTCAGTTTGTTCTCCGTATTTAAGAGTCTCTTATGTTTGTCTCCCTCCCTGTTTTTATCTTGTTTTGTTTCCCTGCCCTTAGGTTCATCTGCTTCGTATCTTAAATTCCACATATGAGTGAAGTCATATATTTGTCTTACTGCCTAATTTCGCTTAGCATAATACACTCTAGTTCCATCCACATTATTGTAGATGGCAAGATTTCATTCTTGTTGATTGCCGAGTGTATGTGTATACACACACACACACACACACACACACACACACACACACACACCCCACATCTTTATCCATTCATCTGTCAATGGACATTTGGGCTTTTTCCATACTTTGGCTATGGTTTGACAAATATTCTTAAGGACATTTTATTTTTTTGACTTGTAAAAAAAATTTTTTTACTGCTTATTTTTGAGAGAGAGAGAGAGACACAGAGTGCAAGTGGGAGAGGAGCAGAGAGAGAGGGAGACACAGAATCCGAAGCAGCTCCGGGCTCCGAGCCGTCAGCACAGAGCCCGCAGGGCTTGAACCCACAAACTATGAGATGATGACTTGAGCCAAAGTCAAACACTTAATTGACTGCGCCCCCCGGGAGCTCCAAGAACATTTTAGTTTTTTAGGTTCTGATTTGTGGTCCTGATAATTTTTTTTAAACCGTGATTATTCAGACCTCAGATTAAGAAGAGAGCTGTCACTAGGCCGGGGGAGCATAAGCTGCTTATTTATAAGATTAAAAGAAATCTGAGATGTCTGTACTGTTTTTAACAATGTGAAGTTTATATTTCTGGCATTTTATCTGTCTTAATAGGAAACGGTAATTGAACACTTAGACTTAGTGGTGTCTTTTTTTTTTTTTTTTTTGTAATTTTTTTTTTAAACGTTTATTTATTTTTGAGACAGAGAGCATGAACGGGGGAGGGGCAGAGAGAGAGGGAGACACAGAATCAGAAGCAGGCTCCAGGCTCTGAGCCATCAGCCCACAGCCTGACGCGGGGCTCGAACCCACGGACCGCGAGATCGTGACCTGAGCTGAAGTCGGACGCTTAACCGACTGAGCCACCCAGGCGCCCCAGTGGTGTCTTAAGATATTGACATAACGTGACATAACATGGACTGGAAGTTTTATGTGTTTCCTCACTTTTTTTTAGGAAGTTCAGTACCTGCTTCAAGTAGCAGCACCGTCCCTGCCTCTCTGTCTTCTGGAAGCTGCCTTGGGTTAGACAAGTTCAAGAAACCAGAGGGAAGCTGGGACTGTGAAGTGTGCCTAGTGCAAAATAAAGCCGACTCTACCAAATGCATAGCATGCGAAAGTGCAAAGCCAGGCACAAAGTCTGAGTTCAAAGGTAAGGCCTGGGTGAAGTGCCTCCTTGTGTCAT
The DNA here is from genome assembly GCF_018350195.1 of Panthera tigris. Classification (NCBI taxonomy): domain Eukaryota; kingdom Metazoa; phylum Chordata; class Mammalia; order Carnivora; family Felidae; genus Panthera; species Panthera tigris. Next base: position 11,655,420 of record NC_056664.1, read on the forward strand.
CATTTTATTTTATTTATTAACGTTTATTTATTTTTAAGAAGAGAGAGACAGAGCATGAGCAGGAGAGGAGAGAGAGGGAGACACAGAATCTGAAACAGGCTCCAGGCTCTGAGCTGTCCGCACAGAGCCTGATGCGGGGCTCGAACTCAGACTGTGAGATCATGACCTGAGCTGAAGTCGATGCTCAACTGACTGAGCCACCCAGGCACCCCTTGTATCATCATTTTAAAGTGAAATATTTGCAAACAGCTTTAGTTTAAAAATTGTTCCTTCTCTTGTTGAAAATGCATGTAAAATGAGGTATTGTTTTGGACACTTTGACCTCACATCTGTGTCCGAGTTACTGTAAAGTTAGATTATTAGACTGGCCAGCAGTGAGGTATCTTCTCTGCAGCTGGGTGAGGAACTTTTCTCTTGTGTAGTTGAATCTGAGAGAGTTTCAGTTACTTGTTTTTCATTGTTAACCTGTTTGGCATCTAGATGAATTTCCTCTTATCTGGGAATTTACACCCCTAGAGCCTTATTGTAAGTACTCTGGATGTGGGATTTGGTTTCCCAGGGTATGTCCCAGAAAAAGAGCTCTCTTCATATTTTGTTCTGTAAATATAAAGGAGGAACCTCTAAAAATAATTTATGCTAAGACTGTCTGTGGAGGTCAAATTTTTCGTCTCCGTAGTCATTAATGATTTATTTCATACTTCACGTGAGGTACATTTCAGTCAAAATCTTGATAAAAGCTGGGAAAGAGATTTTAGATCTGAAGGAACAGTCAGGCAGAGGGGAGAAAGAGTTTAATCTGTAAGGGAATAGGCCTCGAAGGTTAGTCTGTGAGGGCATTAAAAAAGTATGCCAAGCTTTATCTGCTCGTAACCATTCTGTGGACTAGTGGCTTTCAAACTTTTTAACTGGAAACCCATCATTAAACTTTTACATTGTGACCCCCTCTCATGCACAGGGTGTTTGTATGATTGAAAAGAAGTTTTACAAGTCAATTCTTACTCTTTAGTATGTTTAAGTTACCCTGTTTCTCTTCTTTTTTCATTTAGAAGAAAATTACTGGTTATAACCCATAAAATTGCATGACAGTGAGTCACAACTGGTTTGAAAAACACTGCATTTGGGTGTGGTAGAAGATCCCTACTTTCCAGCCCACTTGAGGTCGTTAACCTCATGGTCCTTTTCCCATGTTCTCTACCTGCTGCACAGTAATCAGCTTCCCTGTAAATCTGTCTCTTTGAGGCAGAGGTGATAATGAGTTAATTGTCTTCAGCACCTTCATTTTTAACTTCCTGTCTAAAGAAATATCGCTTAAGGTATTTAGAGACCTTGTGGATAGGCCACTTGCTCCTGAGATTCTGATAATTTTCAGTTACGTTTCTTAGCAAAAGAGGGGAATGTATCATCATTAAAGAGGGGAAGGTCTACAGATATGAGGGCTTGTAAAGTTTGGCTGTCATTGGTCTTATTTATACGTGGGTAAGCAGAATGAGGAGTAAATATCTTGGCACACGAATTCTATCTGTTTTCAGCTCATCAGTCAAGTACTGCATTTCCAGTTTACTCAGCTACAAAAAAGCATTATGAAACCAAGACTTTGATCTTGTCAATATAGTGTGAGCTTCTGCTTATGCAGTTCTTCTGGTTCTTTGATGCTGAAGTCTTTTTAAATTTTTTTGATTAGTAGCCCATTTACAAGATTTCAAACTCCAGTTACAACAGGATTCACAGAGAAAAGTTTATCTCTTGTCCCCGTTGGTTCATTTTCCATCCTTCCTCCCCTACCAACAGTAATAACTGTGGTTAGTTCCTTACAACTTTTCCATAGTTTATTTATGCACATGATAAGCAAATTCTATATATTTTTCTATATATAGAAATTGTATATATTTTTATTTCTGTCTGTTTTAGAAAATGTAGATCATACTGCCTTTCTGCCCCCTTGATTTTATCACAGATTAGCTTGGACACACCTTTGTTCTTTATTCTTCATTTATAGCTGCTGGGATTGCATATGGCATTTTATGTGTCTTTGAATTTCTTTAAAATAAAGACTTATTTAACAGAAGACGATGGGGGAGGGAAAGCGGGGGGGAAAGTTACAGATAGGGAGGCAAACCATAAGAGATTCTTAAATACTGAGAACAGAGTGAGGGTTGATGGGAGCTGGGGGAGAGGGGAAAGTGGGTGATGGGCACTGAAGAGGGCACCTGTTGGGATGAGCACTGGATATTGTATGGAAACCAATTCGACGATAAATTATATTCTATAAAAAAAGTAATAAAGACTTAGGATGTGAGGGTGATCTGGCTGTGACATCTGTCACTCCGAGTGATCTCCAGGGTTGATTTGGCCCATGTGGCTGGCTAGGCTGGTGTCCCCTTCCTCCCTCACGGCTCTATGTGGGTTCCCTCCCGAAGCTGTGCGCTGGGCCCAAGAGGATGACCTTGCATGACAGAGGGGGACTGACTGTTGCTCAGGCAGAAGTGTAGAAGTAGCTGTGCTCCCCTCCTAGAACCTCCAGACAAGCTCTCCAGGAGAGCTCCCTGCAGAATGTAGGGTAGTCAAGCTTCCAAGACTCCAGGCACATCCAGATGAGGTGCCGCGTGTGGCTGTCTGCCTTTCTTAAGGAAGTAAATGAATAAATAAAATTAAAAAAAAAAAAACAAAAAAAAACCAAAAACGTAACCCTAGAATTGCTGGGTCAGAGGATACATGTGTTTGGAAATTTTGGTAAATATTGACAGTTGCCTTCCACAAATTTCATGCTGTTTTACACATCCACCTGTAATCTATAAAGTGTCTGTTTTTCCTAGACCCCTTGCCATTACTGCCTCACCAAATTTATGTGAGCTCTGCCAGTGTCCCAGGTGAGTAAGTGGCATGTCAGTGTAGTTGTGGGGGTCGAGGTGTGATTCGTACGCTGAATACTGGGCAACTAGTTGGCGTTCGCTGCCACTTCCTCACACTCTTCACCATAGGCCTTTTCGAAGTTATTCCTGTGTCTCTCTTTCTGTTTCAGGTGTACATTTTGTTTGAGGGGATAGCATTAATTCGGTGTCTTTTATATTTTGAAGGCTTTGGCACGTCTTCCCCGTCTCCGAACCCAGCCGCCTCATCCTTCAAATTTGGTCTCCCGTCGTCGTCTTCTGGGCCTTCTCAGACTTTAACAAGCACTGGAGATTTTAAATTTGGAGAGCAGGGAGGCTTCAAGATAGGTGTGTCTTCAGATTCTGAGTCTCCAAACTCCATGAGTGAAGGCTTTAAATTTTCAAAACCAATAGGAGATTTTAAGTTTGGAGTTTCGTCCGAGTCCAAGCCTGAAGAAGCTAAAAAGGACAACAAGAACGATAATGGTTTTAAGTTCGGACTCTCTTCGGGTTTAAGCAATACGGCATCGTTAGCTCCGTTTCAGTTTGGGGTGTCTAATCTTGGGCAGCAAGAGAAGAAAGAGGAGCTCCCTAAATCTTCATCTACAGGCTTTAGCTTTGGTACAGGTGTCATTAACCCGGCACCTGCTGCTGCCGTCACGGGGGTGACCGCTGAGAACAAGAACAGCTTCAGCTTTGGAGCCATAGGAGCCAAGAGCGTTTCGGTGGCTCCGTTCACAGGGAAGACGTCAGAAGCAAACAAAGAAGACACGCCCGCCACCAAGGGAGGGTTCACTTTTGGTGGCACGGAGCCTGCCCCCGTGCCGTCTGCCTCTTTGTTCGTTTTGGGAAGGACAGAAGAGAGACAGCAAGAGCCGGTCACTTCTACTTCTCTGGTGTTTGGGAAGAAAGCAGACAATGAGGAGCCGAAGTGTCAACCAGTGTTTTCCTTTGGGAATTCAGAGCAAACCAAAGATGAGAGTTCTGCAAAGGCCACCTTTAGTTTCAGTGTGGCAAAACCATCTGAGAAGGAATCGGAACAGCCTACGAAGGCCGCGTTCGCTTTTGGGTCTCAAACCAATACCACGACTGGTAAGTATTAAACACTTTTCTTTCTTTCTTTTTTTTTCTGCAAGGCATCTCTGGTATCTGGACAAATGCAGCAGGTCAGGGAATGGTTTACACTGGACATAGTTGAGAGAGACCAATAAAGACTCTCTGGGAAGGAGCCTAGGATTTGCAGTGTTCACGGCTCCAAACCCTTACGATGCAGTGATGTTACCTGCAGATCTGATTCTGAGAAATACACCGCTGATGGAGAGCCCCCAGCATTTCCCATCTGTCCATGTTTCTCCCTTCTGTTTGAGCTTTGACAATCAGAATTGGCATACTGCTCAGGAAAGTAGGCCTTCTTTTGTCAGCTCATGAAATATTCTCTAACTAAATCTTTCTGTGCAGGCGTTCGTTCACAAATAGAGTTACCCAGTCATCATCAGGCGTCCAAGGAGCATAGACCACAAATAGAGTTAATCTCTGAAACAGAGGCGATTATGAAAACTAAAATCCTGAAGAGAAAATGAAGTAGCATTTTTTTAAAACTTAAAAACGTGCTTGGTGAAATAAAATTCTGTGGGCTGAGCAGCAGAAGAAACACAGATGATAGGTTGGTGAACTGGGATTTCCCAGAGCCCATGCCGAAGTGTAGAGAGAATGGAGTCCGGCTGGTTCTCAGGCCATTGCAAGAAGAGTGCTTAGAAGAAGAGGACAGGGCAGAGGAGGGAGCAAAGCAGTGACGGAAGAAATTTCCTCCCTGTAGAGCAAGACCCTGGCCTTAAAAATGGAAATGGCCCACTCACTGGCAAAGACCAGTGAAATGACAGGACACCAAAGCCAAAATCCTGAAAGCTCTCTAAGAGAGGAAAGCTGTTTGCCACAAATAAACAAGTATCAGGTTAGCATCACACTTCTAATTTGTAACATCATATGCTTAAAACAGTGGAGCACTGTCCTCAAAGTGAAAACGGTCTTTTTATTTTCTAGAGAGCGCGTGCTAGTGCGAGCACAAGCAGGGGAGGGGCAGAGAGAGAGGGAGAGAGAGAATCTTAAGCAGGCTCCGTGCCCAGCCCAGAGCCCAGTGCGAGGCTTGATCTCACAACCACGAGACCATGACCTGAGCTGAGATCAACAGTCGGACGCTCAACCGACCGAGCCACCCAGGTGCCCCGTGAAAATGGTCTTGGGTACCTGGGTGGCTCAGTCGGTTAAGCATCCGACTTCGGCTCAAGCCATCTCGCATTTCGTGATTTTGAGTCCCGCGTTGGGCTTTGCTGACAGCTCAGAGCCTGGAGCCTGCTTCAGATTCTGTCTCCTTCTCTGCCCCTCCCCTGCTTGTGTTCTGTCTCTCTCTGTCTCTCAACAATAAATAAATGTTAAAAAAGAAAATGGTCTTGATCCTACAATTTTATATCCAGCCAAATTTGGTCGAACGTGAGGGCAAAATAGAGATGTTCTCAGGCAAACAAAAAAAATAAGAATTGAACACCCATGAGCACTTCTGAATAATATATTGGGAGCAAGATGAAAAATTAACCTGACCAGGGTGGGGTGGGGGTGCGGGGAGAATGGAATTCATTGAGTAGGTGTGAGCAGTTCGTGTCTGTTGTCTGTTTGGAAATTCAAAACACTCTCCAAAAAAAATAAAAACTAAATTATATATGATTTGGAAAGGAATAAAAATAAGATCTAATCGGATATAATTATGGTGTTTACTATACTCTTTCCATTGAAATAGACCCTCTTAACCTCTCATTAACCAACTTGAAAGTGAACCAACTTGTTCCATTGTCTGTAAATCATACTCATGCCCGTTTCATATTATGGCCAGCCCTGTCCAGTACACAGTATTGGAACTGAGACAGTATTGGAACAGTTGAAAAAATGTCTTTAGTAAAGTGGGTGGTTTCAGGATCACCATATAAAAACCAGTAGCTTTCCTCTGAATCAGCAATAAATAGTTGGACAAATGTCACTTGCATTTTCTAACATCTTTAATTTGTGTTTTATAACAGCAACAGAACTTGTAACAGGCTAAATAATTAAACGAACAGAAAAGACCTATTTTTTTTTTTTTTTTTAATTTTTTTTTTTAACGTTTATTTATTCTTGAGACAGAGAGAGACAGAGCATGAACAGGGGAGGGGCAGAGAGAGAGGGAGACACAGAATCCGAAACAGGCTCCAGGCTCCGAGCTGTCAGCACAGAGCCCGACGCGGGGCTCGAACTCACGGACCGTGAGATCATGACCCGAGCCGAAGCCGGACACTTAACCGACCGAGCCACCCAGGCGCCCCAGAAAAGACCTATTTATTAATACCTGTTCCTGAGTGAGAATAGTCTCCTGCCCAGCTCCCCCAAGATAATTTGGTTTTTTGTGTTTAGTTGAAGTGTAGTTGACACACAGCATTACTTTAGTTTCGAGTGTACAACTCAGTGATGCCCCAGTTCTGTGCATTTGCTGTGCTCACCACAAGTGTAACTGCCGTCTGTGGCCACGCAACACTGTTACAGTGCCGTAGACTGTCTTCCCTGCACGCTCCCGTTTATCCCGGTGACTTACTCATTCCATAACTGGAAGCCTTAATTTCCGTTTCTTTTTCTTAACGTTTATTTGTTGTTGAGAGACAGAGACAGAACGTGAGCAGGGGAGGGGCAGAGAGAGAGGGAGACGCAGAATCTGAAGCAGCTCCAGGCTCTGAGCTGTCAGCACAGAGCCCGACGCGGGGCTTGAACTCACAAACCACGAGATCAAGACCTGAGCTGAAGTCGGTCGCTTAACCGACTGAGCCACTCAGGCACCCCCTTAATTTCCATTTGTAGAGGAATTTTTGTGGAGCGTGACAAGCTAAGGTAATTTTAAAATGCACATGGAAGGGAAAATGCACAAGAAATTTTGGGGAGAAGGGCAGGCACACAAACAGGTTTACTATCAAACCAGACTATAAAGCTACAATAATTAAAACAGTCTAGTAACAGTAGCTATAGAGGAAACAAATGCGCACATACTTAGAAATTCAGCGTGTCGTAAAGGTGGAGTCACAAATTAGCGAGTGAAGGACGCGCTGGTCAGTAAATGCTGCAGAGAGAATTGACTGCTGGTTGGAGAAATGATAATTTTGCTAACATAAATTGCAAAGTCGAGAGCACAGCTGTCTCCCACTGTCCGAGCTGTTACCCGTAGTCTTCAGCTGGATGTGTTGAATTTAAGGGATGTTTTTATTCTTATTAATCTGAATGCTGAGGGCTTGCCTTCTTCTGTAAGACACACTTCAGAAGCCGTAAAAGGGAAGATGGGTGTATTTGCTTACATCATAATTTAATATAGTGTGTGCATTTGCTGAATGAATTTTTATAAAAAAGTTACTGTTTCTGTTTTCTAGTGAATGTGTGGACCGTAGGCAAGGGACAAATGCTTTCTGTGATTCCTTGTTCTTAAAGACTTTTGTTTGCATCTTTATTTCTCTCTTACAGATCCAGGTGCAGCAAAACCAGTGTTCAGTTTCTTGAACAACAGTTCTTCTAATTCAAGCGCACCGGCCACTTCGGCAGCCGGGGGCATATTCGGTAGCTCCGCCGCGTCCTCCGGTGCGCCGGTGGCTGCCTTCGTGTTTGGACAGGCCAGCAACCCTGTGAGCAGCTCCGCCTTCGGGAGCTCCGCGGAGGCCGGTACTTCTCAGTCTCTGCTGTTTTCTCAGGAGAGCAAACCTGCAGCCACGTCCAGCGCGGGCTCAGCGGTCACCCCGTTCGTCTTCGGTCCAGGGGCCGGCGGGAGTAATCCCGTAACCTCCGGTTTCACTTTTGGAGCTACCACCACATGCAGCTCTGCGGGTACGTTCATTTACAAAAGAAAAACAGGTTGTAGTTGGACTGTTTCATCCTGTCTGCTCTTAGCAAGTAACCTATCGCAGGTGGTTACAGAACAGCCCGGGTGCCCTTAGGTCGCCTGCCCCCGAAGGTTACGGGTGTGGCAACCGTTCACTGCGTGGAATCCCGTGCAGTCTGTGTTCGGTTTAATAGAATTAACTCTTAGGAGGGATTTTTCTGATCTCAACAAGAGTGTAGTCTTTAGATTTTCCAAGTGTTCCTTTTGAAATGTTAGGTTGTTAAGTAACCAGACACTGGGGCCTATTTCATTAGACGTAGGTCCCCATTACGTGTATATACGTGATGACGACATTAGCTGATTTCTGCAGTGCGTTGAATGGTGAAAATCCCTTATCTTCTTGGATGGATCCCTTTACCTAAAAAAATTTGGCTGTGAAGGTGGGGACTCTTGGCTAATAATTTTTGTTTATATGAATTCTATATGGCTTTACTAAATAATAGGATTGTATTCTTCATTATTATCGAAAACTGGCCCTGATGGGACTTGTTCAGCAAGGTAAAGTGAAAACAGGCTCGCGGTTTGCAGCTAAATTTTTAGACCTTCCTTAAGGATTATCTGGTTGTAGCTGTTAGCTGACGTGATTGTTTCTCTGGGTCTCTAGGATCCTCCTTCGTGTTTGGCACTGGACCTTCAGCACCGTCTGCCAGTCCAGCATTTGGTGTTAACCAAACCCCGACGTTTGGACAGAGTCAAGGTGCCAGCCAGCCGAATCCCTCAGGCTTCGGAGCCCTGTCATCTTCCGCAGCATTGTTTTCTGCCGCTTCTCAGCCCACGCCGCCCACTTTTGGGACAGTGTCAAGCAGCAGCCAGCCTCCCGTGTTTGGACAACAGCCTAGTCAGTCTGCATTTGGCTCTGCAGCAGCTCCTAGTTCTAGTAAGTGTGTGCTGGTCACATAGTTTGCATCCGTACCCAGGTGCTGGTGGCTCCCAATAGAATATGGTTTCTGAATTTTGAAGCCATGTATGTGTCTTCGTTTTTTAAACGTCTTATACTTGGCAGAATAGAGAAATATGTGTTTGGACTTTGTAATATGAACAACATTCTCAACTTCATACCGTTAAAAGTAAGCGCTTGAAGGTATTCATGTATGTGGTTAAAATGTAGTCATTTCTTACTCTTTGAAGTAGATTGGACGTTCATTCAGTCCCATTTCTCCCCATCTGAATTTGGGAGCACTCCAGCCTAGATTCCAGCTATATTTTCTAGTCCTCGTTGTGGGAGGTTACGCCCCCAAGTGCAGTGCTCTCCTGGGACCGGACAGCCCGTTGTCCCAGACACTTTCTGTTGGATGACACTTGACTGGCAATATGTAAACAAGTGCATTGTTCTCAGTCTGGCTAATCACATTGTTCTATGATGTGTTTCCTCAGAATTGCACGATGTGTCTTTTTCTCACTGTGAAATATAACTTCATGTAGAAAAACCTGAAACATAAATGAACAGTGTGATGTTGCAGCAAAACGCTTGTGTAGCCCGCTGCCCAGGAGCCCCTCCGGTCTCCCTTTTTGATCACACGCCTCTTTCCTTGCTCTGATGGGCCCTGGCCTTTATGATTGTCACTTTCCTGGGGTTTTTTAAAGTGAACTACTGATACGTGAATCTCTACAAGATACCATTTTGCCTTATTTTTAACTATATACACACACACACACACACACAGTAAGATCCCATACATATATATATATGGAATCCTATATATATATGGAATCTTACTGTATTCAGTCTTTTGCTTCTTGTGTCTTTTGCTTTACTTGTAAAGCACATCCATGTTATTCCATATAGTTTGTTCATTTTCATTGCTGTAGAGTAAATCAGTCTATGAACATACCGCGATTTATCCATGTACCGCTGTTTTTAGCTGTGAGGACATGCCGTTCTGCTCGTGCCGTGCCCACGCTGCGGGGCGCACGTGCATGTTTCTCTAGGGTACGTACCGGGAAAGGGGCCGCTGGATTCCGAGGTGCGTGTGCGTATCTTCTACGTTACAGCATAACACAAGCTTGGCCTGGCAGATTGTTCACATTCACATCCTGCTGTCTTGTGTGAAGATTCTCATGTCTGGATTCTACTTGATTTCATTTTTTGTGAATTGTTTTTATAAGGTTTTTTTTTTTTGTTTTTTTTTTTTTTAAATTTTTGTGGCTGTTTTTCATTTCCATTGTTTTGCTTTTGCTTATTTTGTAGGAATTATTAATGTATTCCGGATATTACTACTTGGTCAGTTAGTACAGGTAGCAGAACTTCTATGACACGTATTACCCACTTTAATTGGGATTAGTTGATTCTTCTCACTGTGAGGCGGTGGAGAGTTTAGCTTTCTTTCACACAGGTGACATTTCCCTCAGTCCTCCTGATGTGGGGACCACCGTGTGCTTGGATCAGTGGCCCGAGTGTGCAGACCGTGTGATATGTACTTTGCTATTCTTCTCTCCACAGGGTTTTGTTTTCTACAGCACGAATGATCCCCGTCTGTGTTGATGTCTTTGTACCTGTCAGTAGTTACAACTTTGGCTCTCCTCCTGTTCATCTGGATCACTTCTCAGTATTTTCAAATACATTGGCTGTGTGCTATTTAGTACCTGAGAGAAACTTATCTGCTCGTCCCACCAGAATCCTCCCACAGAATCTTCTAATCTGCTCCTTTCTAGGCCCGCTGTTGAACTGTGGTCTCGGCATCTCTTTTTACCTTTCTCTTGGAGATTCTGGAACCCTTCCTCTCAAAAGAATCTCTTTGCTGGATGATGTCAGTGTTGTCTTATTTCTTTGTTTTAATAGAGCAGCTCTTCCAGTGATTCCTGAAGTCCTCAGGGAAGAAAGTTTTGAGACCTTACATTTCTGGAAGTATTTTCATTATGCCCCTGCGTTTGGTAAGATTTCAGTTGAGTACAGGTTTAGATTGGACATAATTTCCGTAGTTTTGAGGGCATCTCTCCATTGTGGACTTTCTGGCTCAGAGTTACTCTTGAACTCTTTCTTCATCTCTGCTCTTTGACCATTTCTTCTTTCTGAAATCTCATTAGAATCTTTTCTTTTGCCTCCAGTGTTCTGACTTACCAAGAAGCTGTTCCGGAGCGCCTGTTTGGCTCCGTCGGTTAAGCGTCCGACTTCGGCTCAGGTCAGGATCTCACGGTTCGTGGGTTCGAGCCCCGCGTCGGGCTCTGTGCCGACAGCTTGGAGCCTGGAGCCTATTTCGGATTCTGTGTCTCCCTCTCTCTCTGTTCCTCCCCTGCTCTCACTTGTCTCTCTCTCTCTCAAAAATAAAAGATTTAAAAAAGAAAAAGCTGTTCCTTGGCCTGGATGCGTTTTCACCCCCTGATTGTGTAAGGAATTTAGTCTGTCCTTTTGTGAACTTTCATTCTTGGGAATTTTCTTGAATTGTTTCTTGGGAAATTTTTGTGCCTCACTCTTCTTTAACTTCTGTTCTTTTTGTCCTTTCTGTGCTTTCTGGGAAGATTTCTTCCATTTATCTTTTATTCCTCCTTCTGTTGAGATTTTACTTCTGCTAGTATTACTTTTTTTTTTTTTTTTTAATTTTTTTTTCAACGTTTTTTTATTTATTTTTGGGACAGAGAGAGATAGAGCATGAACGGGGGAGGGGCAGAGAGAGAGGGAGACACAGAATCGGAAACAGGCTCCAGGCTCCGAGCCATCAGCCCAGAGCCCGACGCGGGGCTCGAACTCACGGACTGCGAGATCGTGACCTGGCTGAAGTCGGACGCTTAACCGACTGCGCCACCCAGGCGCCCCTTACTTTTTAATTCCAAGTGTTCTTTTTTGTTGTGTGGATGCGTCTTTATATCCTTCCGATTTTGTTCCAAAATTGTTACCTCTTGGTCTCCCACCAGTCACCGTCCCTCTCTCTGCTTCTATGGTTTGGCTATTTTAGATACCTCACAGAAATGAAATCAGGCAGAACTTGTCCTTCTGTGACTGGCTTATTTCACTTAGCATAATGTCCTCCAGAGTCCACGTTTTTGCATATTGTAAGATACTCTTTTTTTTTTTTTTTTTTCTTTAAAGGACGAATAACCATCGTATGTAATGTACATTGTTTAACTCTATTCATGTATCAGTGGACATTTAGGGGGGTTCCACGTGTTGGCTATTGTAAATAATGCCACAGTGAACCCCGGAGTCCAAGTATCTCTTCAAGATTCTGATTCCAAATCTTTTGGATAAATACCCAGAATGGGATTGCTGGATTATATGGTATTTCTACTTTTAATTTCTTGAGGAACCTCCATACTTTCCCACAGTGGCCGCATCAGTTAGGGCACAGGGTCCCTTTTCTTCACATGCTCACCAGCTCTCGTTGTCTCTTGTGTTTTTGGTGCCGACGGCCATCCTAACAGGTGTGAGGTGATACCTTACTGTGGTTTTGATTTGCTTTTTCCTGATGATGAGTGATGTTGAGTGATGTTAATGTTTGCCTGCTGACTATTTGTGTATCATCTTTGGAGATGTCTGCTCAAGTTTTTTGTCTATTTTTTTTTAATGTTTATTTATTTTGAGAGAGAGAGCACAAGCAGGGAGGGGGCAGAGAGAGGGAGAGAGAGAGAATCCCAAGCAGGTTCCACGCTGTCAGCACAGAGCCTGACATGGGACTCGATCTCACGAAACCCTGAGATCATGACCTGAGCTGAAATCACGAGTCGGATGCGTAACCAACTGAGCCACCCAGGCGCCCCGCTTTTTGTCCATTTTTAAATCAGGTTATTTGTGTTTTTTGACCGTTGAGTTGTAGGCGTTGTTGATATTCTGGATACCTGCTTATCAGATACGTGGTTTGCAAATACCTGTTCCCATTCAACTCAAAATTTAATTAGTGTAGGATACCTAAGTACCACTTGATAATTCTTTGTGTTTGGATAGGCTTGTAGAGCTTGAATTTCCTTGTAGGTTTATCTGACTGGCCTGTTGACTTGGGAAGACCTGGATGTTAGTGTCAGCAGGTCTGGAATCCCCAGAGGAGATTATTCAGTCTCCTGCCTGGAGGGCACATGTACTCCCCGTGGCCAGGGCTGGGGGGGCGCGGGGCAGGGCCGCAGCTCTCGGCCTTCACCTTGCTTTTACTCCTCCTGGTTTCTGTAGCGTGTCCTTGCCTTTCTGTGTGATACATCCTGACCCCTGGCCAGAGACTTGCTGGGCTGGAGAATGGCCTCTTGTTTGTACCGGGGCGGGACAGATCTGGGCGTCTGCTGCCCACACGGATGATCTCCCGCCTTCCCTGTTGAAGCCCACCCGCCGCCTCCCTTCCTCGGCCGTCCGGCGCCCGGGCCCGTGGGTGTGTTTCGTGTCCGAGGAGGTGCTCCCGTGGGCACCCGCCGCTAGCTCAGTGCTTGGCTCCAGTCCGCCTTCTGGCGCCACCTCTCCCTCATCTTGCTAAAAACCCCGTTCCTGTTATTTTAGCGTCATCTGTGAATCTGTGAAGAAGTTAGCGCTAAATGTCGATTCCACTGTCTTTGTCCAGAAGTCTCTTCTACCCTTTCCTCCTTGGTCACAGGGAAGTCGGGTCACTTGCCAGGGGGCGTGTGAGTCCGTAGCGCGCGTCAGTGGAGAAAACACTTCCTTCTAGTTTTCTTCCTGTTAAGCGAATGTAAGTAAGGGAGCTCAACCCCTCCCGCGCTGCGCGTGGCCGGGTCGGAGTCCTCGCCAGAACCACTAGCATTTTCACCTTAATGACGTTTTTCTGCTTTAACTATCGTAGCTTCAGTTTTCCAGTTCGGCAGCAGCACCACGAACTTCAACTTCACGAACAACAACCCGTCGGGAGTGTTCACGTTCGGTGCGAACCCCAGCGCTCCTGCGGCCGCGGCCCAGCCCTCGGGCTCGGGGGGCTTTCCGTTCAGCCATCCCGCGGCGGCCTTCACCGTGGGGTAAGAGGGCCTGGCCCCTTGGGGCTGCGTGTGTGCGCCTGCGTGCGTGCTTGCGTGTGCGCGCCCGCACGTGTCTGTGTGTGTGTGTGTGTGACAGTGACATAACAAAGTATGTTTACCAGTGTGTCGTCGTCCCCCCCCCCCCCGTCACTGGGAGCCCTGAGTAGTAGGATCCTGAGGTTTTGTCCGCGCACTTTGTCACATAACGAAGTTTTTGTTTTCCCCAGGTCAAACGGGAAAAATATGTTCTCGTCTTCTGGAACTTCAGTCTCTGGGCGCAAGATAAAGACTGCCGTCAGGCGCAAGAAATAAAGGTCACTTTGGTGTTGTGCGCAACACTTCCACAGCAGCCGGTGCCCTGCTTTCCAGATACTGGATCGTCCCGCGTACTGGGTTATCTGACGTCAGATCCGCCTCAAGACTTCTTTAACGTGGGGGTTTTCCTCCTTGTTTTGTCTTTACAGAAGCCCTGCCCTCACCTCTCCCACTCCCGTTTTAAAACAAATCATAGCTAGATCGGTGACTGATTCTTCAGCGAAACCCTGACCCGGCACATTGGTCCCTGGCCCGGCGCAGGCTGGCCGGGCCCAGGGAGGGAGCCCGCTCCGCGAATGGCTTTGTAAAGAACCCCTGTGTCTGCACCACCGCGTGCGTTGACACGCGTTTGTGGAACGCACTGACGTTGTAATTATATCGGAGGACCCCCGTGTAGATTAGAGAGTGTTGAAGTGAGTGATTTCTCTGCCGAGTTTGTGCTGGTGTATGTGTGGAGTGAGTCGGGTGTCTCGTGCACTAAGATTTTCCGATAGAGGAAGCCTGATGAAAGGATGGTCCGTGCTAAGGACTTACTAGATCTAGTTCATTCTCCATTTAATAATTCTCTGCTATTTCTATATTTTCATTCTCCTGACTCTCACCTGTCTTGCCTTTTTCATTATTTTATTATGAAACTTGTGTAAATACGATTTTGTTTCTGTACTTTTTTGGCATAACATAAATCTGTGAACTTGAAATTTTAATTTTGTGTTAGAAAATTTGTTCTTTGTTTAGTCTCGTCTCAGATTTTATTATGTAAATCCCATTATTCAAAGTTGCCTAAATCCATTTGGAAATCTTTAAAAAAAAATTGGGGATTCTTAAAGTGAATTTATTGGCTTTTCTGATCCAGTTTTGTTTGGACCAAAAACCAGTATTGTACAAAGTATTAAGCATATATTTTTATATTTACTGAAATGGACTGTGGTGACTTTGGATAATAAGGAAAAGTTTAATATTAAAGCCATGTTTATTACAGTATAATTAACATGTTAAACCATGGGATAAATGCCATCAATAAAAAATTATGAAATATTTTTCGTTCTAGTGTTAACTTATAATGAAGGTACCGGTGTTAACGGAAGGGAACCTTTGTATAAAGGTTCGCCACGGTCAGAGAAATTCCAAAGAATCCGTTTAAGTGACTTGGACATCTCCTAAGTGAAGCGGGGAAGTGTCCGAACGTAAAACATGTAGAAGGTACCCTGCTTTTTGTCTGGTGCTAGGAATCACGCCTACTTTGCATATAAATTGACATACCTTTTTAAAAGTTGAAAATAAACACACATGACCATTTCTGTTTGTATTTGTATCTTCCTTGAGAGGTGACCAGACAGCCGTTTATCGACTGAGCTTTTGGAGACACGTGCCCAGAGCAGCCTGCAAAAACTTGAGTGGTTCTGTCGTGTGGAATTCGTGTGGATTATGTTAGCAGATTTTTTTTTTTTCTTTCTGACTAGGTCTCTTCGGCCGTCTGTCAAAAAGAGCTGCTGGGATACGATTTGCCAATTCAGAACTTGAAAAGTTTACAAGCTTTTTTATATGTGTTTCCAATTTTGGCGTAGGATGTTTGTCGTCTTGAAAACCTCTTAGGCCATCGTCAGATGCTGGTTTGGGGGTAGACATTTTCTAAGTCTCACTTTATTAGTAGTACGCATTTGACACGGGCCTGTCTGGGGGCAAATGGTGATGAGTCCTGGAAATCCAGTCTTCATGCTCGGATGTTGATGCCGAACTAAATTGCGGGCTCGTTCATGTTAGCCATTCTCTAGGCCTGTACGAATGGGGACGTTAGGCTTTCTACTGTGGGAAAGATTCTCGTAAGCAATGTGCTAGAAATATTTAGTAGAAGTGACCGAAAATCCTACTTAAGGCGGTTGCAGGAGGAAACCTTCCGGCGCCCAAACTGAAGTCTGTAGAAATGTGTTCGGCGTGTGGCGCTTGTACTTTGCATCCCGACCGCGGCTCTTCTCGGGCTGCACGGGGGAGCTCTAGGGACGCTCGCGAAAGCAGCTCTAGCCTCGAGCCTGTCTGTCCCCTGCTCGGCGAGGTCTCCCGCCCGGACCGGCTCTGGCTGCAGACCCGCTCTCGGTGGCTGTGGGAGCAGCTCCGGCGGGCAGGTTTGTGTTCCGTGTTCTATACACAAGTGAAAACTGAGGGCGGTTGGTTGGGAGAAGGGGAAATGGCGCAGGAAGAAAACCCCCTTCTCTGGCTGGAGGACTCCAGATGCAGGAGGTCCAGGCCTGCCACTTTGGGTGCCGCGTGATTTTCAGTAATTCAGGATTTGGGGCGTTGAGAAACAGTAGGATGTAAACAACTGGGAAATCTCTTCAAGCTAGCCACCTTTGTTCACATCTGTTATAAATTCTCTCCTGCGATTGTTTACGTAATTAGGATTTTGTTATTTGAAATTGAAGTGTTGGAATAACTATTTTTTAATGTTTATTTTTGAGAGAGAGCGTGTGGGAGGGGGACAGAGGATCTGAAGTGGGCTCTGTGCTGATAGAGCCGACGTAGGGCGCGAACTCACGAACCGTGAAATCATGACCCGAGCCGGAGTCCGTCGCTCAACTGACTGAGCCACCCAGGCGCTCCTGAAGTGTTGGGACGAATTTTAAAAATTTGTAACCAGGCTATAAAGGAGTCTAACACTTTCATTCCAAATGATAAAATCCTAATTATAGGTTTATTTTTAAAATTTATTTTTAACTCGTGACCTACCATACTGGTTGCAGGCATACAGCAGGAGTCTCTCCTTCGTGCTCCCCACAGTTCAGTGCAGTCACCGTCGGTCACCGTACGTTATTCCAGCAGTACTGCGTTACTTACGCTGTCCTTTCCATCTCCGTGACTGGTTTCCGGGGCCCATTTAAAGTGAAACTCCCTGAAAGCTGTACGAAGGTTACGAGTCTGTGTGTTTAATGGAAACTGGCACATTTGGTATAGTCAGGTTGGGGAAATGGCCGTGTACTGGGTCTAGTGACACACACCAGCTGAATTTACGAATAACATGGGGCAGCTCGTAAAGCTTGCCTTAAAAGTCCCCTGTAGTTCCACAATGTGTGGTGTGCGCCTGGGCTCAGATCAACACGGTCTACAGAGCTCAGACCAGGCCACCGTTTTAGCTCCATTTAGGTTGGTCAGCTTTGTTCTTCTTGGGGGCCTGTTTTGTATCCTGTCCTCCTCTAGATGTGTTACAACAGGAAGTGCTTGTAAGATCAGAACTAGGTTTAAATTGCCCAGCGCGGTCGTTCATCACCTATGAGACTTTGAACTTCCGGTTCTTTGGGTGTAAAATGCGTCCTTAGTATCTTGTATAATGCGGGACGGTTAACCACTTTAAGGAAAGGACAGGACTGGCTTAACATTAAGCTTAGTCATCTCTGGGGAACTTTCGAGTGACTTTTGCTACGGGACTGTACAACTCCTAAGGGTGGATGGTTTGTTGCTAGATCTGTCTTTCTGAAAGCACTCTAGGTGACTGCCATTCTCCTGAAGGCAGAGAACGCTGGAAAAGCTGAGCAAGGTCTCCGTGAGCAGGAAATTCTAGAGCAAATCTCAAATGAACAGTCAAAAAACGAAAGCATCGGTGATCAAGTATTTATTGAGACAAAGAATACAAATCGGTGGCATACAAATTATTAAAAATAGAATGCTGAATTTTACTTATAGGCAGGCCATCAGATACTGTTTGTGGGTCAAGTCCTACTATAATGAACTGCAAGAAAATAGACACACAGCTGGAGAGGAGGAACGTTACCCAGGCAAGCACTTCTTGTAAAAGATTCTGGCCTCTGGGACGGAGGCCGGGCGATGGCAAGTACGTGAAATGACACTGGTCAGGTTTTATGAACACTGCTGTTGGCATATTCCTCCAAAGGAACCACGGCTTTGAACAGGGGTAAGTGTAGAATGAAAACGTCCTACCCCTCCTCTCAGAAAGCCCTCCTCCCGAGTAGCAAGTAAACTCCCTTTTTTGGTCTTCCTTTGCTGGAAACACTTATGCGTAAGTAAAACACCCAAACAAGTCCCAGAAGGGAACAAATCCTTTTAATGCAGCTAAAAACCACTTTTCCTGTCATTTGAAACGATGGACACTAAAGCCTTAATTTTATAATTTAGACAAAGGGGCCCTCTTTAATCCTAAATATCTGGGTAAAATCGGAAGCTAAATGTTTAGGTCACTTCCGAACCAGGGCTACACAGGTATCAGCTGGGCGATACTTTAAAGGCTTTCTATCCAAAAAAGTGTTGGCTTTAGTTTTATGGTCACAGATGAGTCAAAAAGAGCAAGGCTTGTCCTCCTCGGGTTTCCTCACCTCGGCCCGCGTGAACACTCAAGTCAGACTTCTCTTACGGTGCACTAGCCACTCTAGCTACTTTTAGTAGGTACTGAGATTTTTCTAGATGCCAGAGTTAACTGCCCGTTCTGTGGTTTTCATTAGGGCACTTTCACTGCAATAGTGTTCTTTTACTCTGCTTACTTTTGATTTTTGTTCCCTTATTACTTATCTTGTAAAAGTGATGAATAATGTTTGTAAACATTCTTTGAAAACAACTATCTTTTTGCCTTTTTAGGCTAGAGCTTCAGCATGAGAATTATACTCTGATGCAGAAATTTTCTATAAATGAAATACATCAAATAGAAAAGTGTTTTTGAAAAGATGGGAGGCTTCCCACCCCACCTCCCCCCCACCACAACCCGAAGAGAAAAGAACTCTCCCTCCTTCCCCATTTTTTGTCATTTTTTCCCAATGATCTGGGCATCAAATATCTTTTCCTAAGTGCATTCAGAAATACAAACAGCCTTGCAATTTGTTGTAAAGGCAAAGCAGGAATACTTTTATTTTATCGGGCGATGTAACTTGAACCCTAAGATGGACCTAAATGAACCTACATAGACATGATTCTGAATAACTCCGATATAGAAAATATGCAATCTTTTAAGAAGTTAAACTGGGTGACGGGACTTGCTTTTGTTTGTATACATTAAAATAGCCTAGACGGTGAACCTTCCAATTTTCTGAGAGGAAATTATAAAGGTCTCCTCCAGAGCTACATGGCTGAAGGACATTGCAACTGGATCTCCCCCGTCAGTGGCAAAAATAGTGTATCCACCAATGCTAATGTAGTACACTGAGTGGTACGTTTGGGTAACACTTACCCTGAAGGGGCCATCAGCTAAATATCTTCCCAGGGGCAACAAGTGAATGATTTGTCGAGTACCTGGACGCACTTAACGGACAGGCTTTCTGTGGTGTTGAATTTAACGTAAAATTATTTTGAAAAACATGGTTTATGAAATTTTATGATAAAAAGGTTAAGGTTTCTATAGACATCAAATGTGAACACTTTCAGTTTTAAAGGAAAAACCCACTTTAAAAACTGATATAGTGATAATATACCTGTCTTTCATTCGCTATCAAAGACCAAAAAAAAAAGTCAAGATCTTTTAAGCAATCTAATTATGAAGTGTCCAACAGAGGTTAGTGTTTTTTGGGAAAATAGTATCAGGGTTGGAGAAAACGCCTAAGAAATAGAACTTTTTCAGGTATTCTCTCAACACAGCGAACAGGGCCATCTAGCAAAACATGCACACATACTTAAAACACTAAGCTTTGCCTCAGTAGAAGAATAAATTAAAATGGCAATACACAAACTGTTACTTATTTCCCTCAAGACACCATCCCTGGCAGACCCAAAGTGAGGTTTTGGCCCAAAGAACTTAGAAAAATGTCTGGAAATACCTGTCTTTGTTTCAGAATAGTTCATAATGGGGAAATTGCTAATATTTAATAGGCTACCTAGTATTTTACCATGAAATACTATGCTGATTTAACTCCTTGAGGTTTCAAAAGTCCTAGAACTATATAAAATATAAAAGGAAACTACCTAGTGTGTAAATATCCTTATAGAAACAGAAGTTCTATTAGAACACTGAAAAGCACTAACACTTTCTTCATGCTGCACACATACTGGGAATGTTGTTTTACAGTAAATATGCAACAATTTGACGAATTCCCCCCACATATAGTTTGATTTAGGGCACTAAAAACACTTGCACATGAATTGTAATTTTAATTTATGGTGAAATTTAGGACCCCCCCTCCCCCCACCAAAAGCAATCACTAACTTACCTTTTCTTTAAAAAAATCAATACAGCAATATGACTTAATACTTTTTCATCATCATGCAAAACTTGCCCCAAATACATGTTAGAACAGTCACGATACTTGTAAAGTGGCATCATTCCCACAGTGCATTGCAGTACAGATCTGAGACCGTCAGTAAGGGAACCTAGGCCTGCCTCCTTTGCCCCTCTCTCTTGCAGCTGACTCACTTCCTCCCAGCGTGGGAGATAAGCAGGTTATCAAATTTGTGTCCCCACCCCCCTCCCCAAAAGCGAAGACAACAACTGCCCCAAGAAGTGTTGACTAAAATATGAGTTAATGTGTTTACAAAACACAACTGGACTTTTCCATCATTCTGGGATAAACCAAAATTTTTTAAGTTTCATCTGGAGATTTCAGAGCTGAAAATGCTTTCAGCAAATTCTAATGCCTTAGATCTTAAGAAAGTATGTATTGTCCATTGTTGATTATAAAATCACTTGCCTTCTTTTCAATCTAAAAATTTTTAACATTTAAATTTAACAGATTTTTCTTCTGGAAAAGTTCTTTGGCATTCAAGTAATATCAATACTTTCAGAATAGTCACCTGCATCACACTGGAGCGACTGCTTTAATTTCTAAATCATCAATTAGTGTAACCCAGGGATACTGATGGCCTTGATACATAATTTAGTCTTGTCATCATTCCAGAGAGTATGGAATTCAGGGCTCTTTTGGGGCATCATCTGACCCCATTTCTCTTTACCACAATGGTTCCTGCTACAATGTCATAGGCTGTTCGATTATGCTGAAAAAACAGCAGTGTGATGAAAGCAGGGAAAAAAGAAGCAATAGAAAAGTTCTTGATCAAAGCTCGTATAGTGGACCTAAAAAATTAAGGCAAAAAAATCAGACAAATTATATACCAACCACGCAGAGATTAATAGTATCCTATCAAGTTCAAAATACATACTTAAAACATACAAAGTCCTGACAGTTTTTTATCTTTGATATCTGAGTTACTTTCCAGTAGCATTATACTCTAGTAAGATCATCTGGGCTTGTTCTAAAGACATCATCAACATAAAAAGATTCAGAACTGTCACATGAAAAGCAGTAATAAACAGGTCTTGTAGAAGGTGAACTAAAGGTTACAGTATTTTCTCTGATATTTTGTAGACAAATATCTATTCCCTTTACTTACCTTTTCTACAGTCATTTGTGTTTAGTTCCTTCTAAACTAATATACAAAATGCAGTCCCATTTTCCACCTTCTATGAAGCACTCACATTTTAAATTACTGGGTATTCTTTCTTTGTGGGATGCTGTGATTAAAGAAAGCTTAAAAACAAAAAAAAGCTTTCAACCACAGCTCAGAGTGGAAACTTACCCTACTAGTGCTAGATTTCTGAAAGGCTATAGAAAAAGCACAGTGGCTGAGGGTGTGGGCTCTGAATCCAGACTAAATTGTTTCTATCAGTCACTTGTGTTTCATTTCTGTGAAAAGGGGATAATAGTACCTATGGTACCTGTCTTATTAGTTAATACATATTCAGTGTTTTTAACAATGCCTGTTACAGAAGAGGTGCTCGGTAAGCAGCCATCATTGACTCATTAAAAGTAGCAACCAGGATTATAATCACAAAACTGTAAGGAAATTTTGGAGATATTAGCAAAACCAAGGCTTCCAGAGTCTCTCATATTTCTTTATCTAACAACCCAGTTCTGAATCACTTGGGCAGCAATTCCAGCCAGTAGCCTGTTTTGCTCAACTGACAGCCCCTTAACTAACTCTCTAGAACTTGCGTTAGCACTGTTTGAACCTCCTCACAGAGACAGACACCAACAGCTAGCCGCGAGTACTACCAAGAGTTACACACTGTCACTTAGAGCAGGAGCTGGACGCACGCGTGCATCTCTGTCCAAACTCCTGCTGCCTGTTCAGGACGGGATGGACAGCATTACCAGATAGAGGCTAAAGGCGGATCGGTAACTGGCCCGATAACCACAGATTTATTAGAGAATAATCAAACTAGATACAGAGCACTGATAAACAGACCACCACCACCCAGACCCTCTCATTATGGTGGCTGATAGTTCATAAAATGACTATCTTGAAATTGTACACTGAAGAGTGGTCTATAATCATATAACAATTGAAAAAAAACTTTTCCATCTTAAATCTAACAATCTGTTACACGCCATGAAGAAAAATTACCAACTAAAAATGCTAAAAATACTGTATCAAATGGTAGAACTTACGAATATCGGATACTACGCTCAAAATTTGTTCTTTTCATAAGTAAATTAAGCTAAGAGAAGAACTTACGTTGTAATGCTAACATTTGAGGAAGGAATCACTAAAACCCGACTCGGTGCAATAAGCACTGATGTATCACACGTCACAACTCGAAGCCCCAGCAGGAACTTCCCGGGGGTGGCTCCGCCTGCTCCCCAAATGCAGATTATCTAAGGAAAGAAGGATAATTTTAATTTACTAGCTCAACGCTACCAGTTTCAAAGGTTAAGTTTTTCTGTCATCTTATTCCTTTAAAACAATTTTCAAGTTGAAAGGATTTCCTAGAATACTCAGAGGTTACCCTTGTAATGCATTTCTACTGGTCTCTCAACCCCTCCATGCCACAAGATGTGTACTGTAAGATTTCTCTGTAGCGCCCCCACCCTTTTTTTTTAGCAAGTTGTTTCTATGGAAAAATACAATTTCAAGTTCCACAACCAATTTACAAGTATATTTTTGGACCACAAGACTGAAATATGTTACAAAGAAATTGTAAAACGTCTCCACTCAGGGAGCTGTATTTTTTTATCTTTTTATTTTTTTGATGTTTATTTATTTTTGAGAGAGACAGAGACAGAGGGTGAGCAGGGGAGGGGCAGAGAGACAGGGAGACACAGAATCCAAAGCAGACTCCAGTCTCTGAGCTGTCAGCACAGAGCCCGACGTGGGGCTTGAACTCACAGACCGTGAGATCATGGCCTGAGCCGAAGTCGGATGCTTAACCAACTGAGCCACCCAAGGTGCCCCACGTATTTTTTTATCTTGAAGAATACTACATTCGAGAACATTTGGAAAACATTTTTAAACAGAGACATTTGACAAAAATATGAATAATTGTAAATTCCCATTTCTTTTTGTATTGGGGGTGATAATTTAAATTAGATTGTTAGGGGCACCTGGATGGCTCAGTTGGTTGGGAGACCAACTTCAGTTCAGGTTATGATCTCGCAGTTTGTGAGTTTGAGCCTCGTGTTGGGCTCTGTGCTGAGCTCGGAGCCTGCAGCCTATTTCGGATTCTGTGTCTCCCCCTCTCTGCCCCTCCCCTGTTCATGTTCTGTGTCTCTCTGTCTCTCAATAATAAATAAACATTAAAAAAATTAAAAAAGATTGTTAAATGTTAATATTTGCTGAGTCAGTAGCTTACCTCATAGAAACAAACTAATAATCTGTATATAAGAGCCACAATCATCATTTTCTGCAAGTCTTCCATTGATGTGTCTTCATCTATTTCTTCTATTATATAATGCATAGCAAACTTAGAGATATCCCTGCATAAAATAATAGTTTGGGGTTATGAAGACTTAGTCACCAGCACAACTGCACTGATATTTTTTCCATTAGTGTAAGTCACAAACTTGAACTGAAATTCTGAACTAATCTTAGGTTTCCGCCCGTTTAGTTTCACAAAACATTCATTAGTCTGTTCAACAAATAAACAGCACTATTGTGAGCAGGCACTGTACTAGCCCTGGGGACATAATGGTGAGGGAACTCAACTTGGTCTCTGCTTTCAAGGAGACTCTTACCTACTAGACAAAGCAGAACAATTAAGTAGGTAAGAATAAAGTGGGATGAGGGCTATTAAGTAGACCCATAGGGCAGTATGGAAACGCATACCAAGAACATTTACCACGGTGAGTGAAGCCTTTCCAGAAATGACATTTGAGCTGAGATCTGGAGGATGAAGAGAAGTTAGCCAGACTAAGAAGGGGGAAGTTTCAGAGAGAGGGACTAGCCAGAGAGAGAGCCTTTGAATGAGACTGTGATGGAAGCTGTAAGCACTTGGGTATGGCTCAAATATTAAGTATAAAACAAGTGATTAAAAAATGAGAGCATCTGTTAAGCCATATGAAGACTAGACTTTATCCTGATGGCAGTAAGAAAGGTTTTAAGGTGGAGAGGGGAAGAATCAGAATTTATGATCTCTTTGGTTTATATCAGAGACTGGATTGAGATAAAACAGGAATTGGGGGACTAAGGTACCAGTTAGAAGACTTTTGCTATGATCTAGAAAAGCGATGACAATAACTAGACTAGGGAGAAGCAGTGATGATGAAGCACCGTCTGTCAGTCAAGAGGAAATTGTCTGAGTTGAAGGCTCTTCAAGAGCCTGAAAAGAAGGGAGCTGGTACCCGGCTGGATGTGTCCCTGGGAGGGACAGGGAGGAATCTCAGTAACACTCAGGTTCCCAGCAAGGGCTCTAAAACATGACCACAAGGGTTTGCATCTTGACACTATCACTTCTTACCTTCGCAATGATAAATCCTGGGCTTAACTTCTTACAAACCCAAACTTCAATATGTAAAGACGAGGGTATTAAACTCTACATCTCATAGTGGTGATAAGATTAAAGAATCCATATTATTTCTACCTGCTTACTCAGCATGTATAAAGTGCTTAGCAAGGATAAGTGCTATATGCTCATTAATAGGAGAGGAGGTTACTCAAACAGATGGCCCACTGTG
The DNA here is from genome assembly GCF_018350195.1 of Panthera tigris. NCBI lineage: Eukaryota > Metazoa > Chordata > Mammalia > Carnivora > Felidae > Panthera > Panthera tigris. The sequence continues at coordinate 11,680,295 of NC_056664.1, forward strand.
TTCACGTGGGGCATGCCTGATAGTATAATATGCAATCCCATTTGGAAATGCCATCTAACTTATAATCAACAGTTGATTTACCAAAAGCTCTTTATGCCTTTGTCTTTACTCTGAACAGGATAGTAAGAGGGAAATTAGTGCCTGGCCCAACAGCTGAATTAAAAAAAAAAAAAAAAGAAAGAAAAAAATCAAAACCTTTACCTAACTTTTAATAGATGAGAGTCCCAGATCTTTCAGAATTTATTAAATGTTTTTCTCTCTTGTAGTTATTTCTTAAAACTACCAAGAAAAAAATACAACAAAGAGATTTCCCTACTAGAGAAACCATGACACTGGCACACAGACTGTCCATTTAGTCACTTGCAGGTGTGAACAGAACCTCAGAAAACAAGATCTCTATGCAGTAGACATTAAAAGCTTTCTGCAAATAGCCTTAACTTACTTTATTCCACTGAGGTGCATAATACTTAAGACAATCGTTGCTTTTATAAAGAACAGAATAAAGAAATCCACCATTTCTGCCATAAATCTGTGGGCCAAGGATGGAATAACATACTCTCTGCCTGTAAATTAAAAAAAAAAAAAAAGTTAGTAAAACTACTTATTTCACATAGGCCTTGGAACCCAAGCTAGGTAATAAATCAGAGAACATAAAGTCAAGGTACAACTTGCTAATTAAAACCTTGCGACAATTATTGGTATTGCCTACATGAATAGTACATGTTTTTACAGCAACTCTATTCCACTATTTACTGAACAGTTTAAAAGTTTGCTTTCATCCTCTTAATGTTTAAAAAATGATTTCACAGGTAAATTTAATTATTTAAGGTACTCAATACATTTCACTAGGGACTCAAATGAGAATCCAGGTGATCACAAGCCTATGTCACAAAATTATTTTTTTTTTTTTTTTTTTTTTTTTTTTTAAGTAGGCTTCACCCAAGGCTGATCCCAAAGAGGGGTTGGGGGGGATTGAACTCAGGCTGAGATCGAGTTGGAAGCTAACTGACTGGGCCACCCAGGCGCCCCCAAATTAAACATTTTTTGTAAAAACCAAGGTTAAGTATAGACGATTACTAGAAAGTAAATACCTGTGTTCCTCATTTTACCCCCTATTCACTTTGTCTTGCTTTCTATGTAATAAATCCAATGATTATCAATCTGACATCTCAAATTCTGAGCGGGATCAAATTCAGGAAAACTAGTTTTTGTCCCTTGTATCTGTGGCTGAATAAGGTAAACAAAAAGTCTAAATATTAAACTAAACCGCGTAACTAATGCAAAACATTCTAATTCCCATAGAGAAGCAAACAGACAATATACAAGATCACTCAGCTAGGTTCCAAAGGTTCAGAACTCCACTTTCACTTATGTAAATCTTTTCTATCCGTCAGCCCCACTGTTCTTCATGTAGGTAATATATAATTATATAAATTACATATTATAGAAAAGATTCTATATCATATATCCTGTCGTGCATAATAAATCCACGTCCAACCGCCACCAGCCGTCAAAACGGGTTCGCCATCTGACAATTAAGCTTTGGCTCTCTCCACGTCGTGGAGATCAAGGGCACGGTTTCAGGAGCAAAGACGTCCTTACACGCGGAATAAGGAATCAGTTCGGAGAGCCAGGTCTAAAGGAAGAACAAACCGTGCAGCTTCGCGCCACACTTTGGGGATTGGAGGCCTGGGCAGAAGGCAGCTGACGAACGTGGAGAAACACCAGTTCCAGATGCAAAACGCGTGCCCTCTCTCCCCACCGGCGAGCTCCCGTAAGACCCCCCTTCGCTCCGCCCAACCTTCCCGACGCGCTACTCACCTGCTTGCCGCCCGGTCTCGCTCGGGGTTCGCGAAGGAGCGGCCGATCCCACTCTGGTCACTGGGGTGGAGCGGACGGATCCCTGCCCTTGCGGGGCCCGGGGTCCCAGGCCCGCGACGGGAGCAGCGGTGGTGACGCCGGTGGCCACCCCCGGGTCGGGCCCGGCGGCCGCGGCGCTCAGGAAGTAGAAGGGGTTGTAATAGCCCAGCTGGGGGGGCGGCGGCGCCGCGGGCTGGGGGGCGGCGGCGCCTCCGCCCGAGGGGTAGCTCGGCGGGGGCGGCTGGGAGCTGCAGTAGGCGGGGAAGGCGGCCAGGCCGCTGTGCCAGGTGAGGTAGCCGCAGTAGGACTGCCACAGCCACTCGTGCACCTGCCGGGAGTACTCGCGGGCGCTCAGCCGCGCCGGCCTCTCTCGCGGCGCGCCGGCCTCGGGCGCCGCGCGGCCTGCCGGCTCCTGCGGCCCCGCACTGGAGCCGGGGGCCGCCTCCCCGCACTTCCCGGGCTCGCGCGGCGGCTCCGACTCCTCGGCGGCGGCCGCAGCCAGCGCGAGGCCCGGGGCCGGGGGCCGGCCCGGGGCCTGGGGTTCGGCCTGCGGCCCGTCCCGCGGGCGTGGGGCGGCGGCGGCAGGAGGGCCTCTCAGGGAAGGGACGGGCTCGGGGTCCCCTCCGCCGTCGTCCTGCCCGGGAGGGCGGCCTCGGGCTTCCTCCGGCCCCTCTGCCATCGTCGCCTCGGCAGCACCCTCGGCGGTCCTGTCACTGCGCCGTCTCCCTCCCCCACTAGCCCCTCCCCAACGGCCCGATCGCCACCGCAGCAGCCGCAGGCGTCAACAATTCGCCACCGGAAGCGGAAACCCCGCCTCTCCCCGGCGTCGCCGGCCGCGGGGCGGGGCAGGCGGAGGGGGGGCGGCGCGGAAGAGGGGCTGCGTGCTCCTGGCGGGGGCGGTGGACGTCGGGGGACTCGGAGGCCGGGGGCCCTTGGTTCGCCGGTTGTGGGGCTCGCGCTGCCCGCTCCCCCGCCACCTTTCACGTTCTTCCTGAAACCTAAGGCCTGTGGCTTCCCCACATCATCTCCTGGGAAGTGGACTCAGGCTGTCCCTGGAGACACTGCTGGTGGAGGAAGAGACTTCCAAGAGCAGTCCCAGCTCCCTATTACCGAGCCGCGACAGTTTGGGTCTCCAGGCCCTGGGCTTGTTGCTTATTTCCGCCTGCATTCATTCCAGTGAATTTGTCCCTGGCCATTTGTACTCGAGGGAGTGACATTAGACATATGCCCTTAAGAGGATAAGAAATTAATAACCAAACTAAACTGAAGATAGTATGGCTCAGCTGCAGAGATTTTCAGTGTAAAAGAAGGGAGGAGGGATTATGTTGATTTAAGATCTAGACCCTGTCTTTATCCTGGAGCTAATTTGTGTCCGTAAAATCTTATTTCCACTGCTGTAGACTCTAGCAAAGCTGCCTTGTGTTAACCTTGATGCCTGTTCCTTTATTTTCCGCTACGGCAAGACCCGTTCGTTTCCCAGGGCTTCGGAGCCTTTTATGAATACCCTACACATATATATGCATATATACACATATATATGCATATATATGTGTATATATGCATATATATGTGTATATATATATGAATATGGTATTGAATGAGTGTGAAATATTGTCGTGATTGGAGACATGGACTTTGTTTTGAATATCGTTGATTATGTAGCACCTGGTAGAGTGCCCCCCACATAGTAAACATTTATGTTAATCAGGACTCTTGGCTGCAGTTGTCAGAAATCCAACTGTAATTGATTTAAGAGAGAAAAAGATAAGTGAATTTACTGACCTAAAAGTTCAGGAGTAGTTTAGGTTTCAAGGTAATTACTTCAGGAGTCACCTCTTTTTCAGTTTCTTTTCTCACTTGCCTTTTGAGGAAAGTAAGAGTGTTTCTGTTTCAGTGACTTAAAAAAGCCTGAATTCTAACTGGCTTGAACAAAAAATAACTTTTTTTTTTTTTTTACCTATGCAAATTAACAAGTTCAGGGGTTCTACATAAAGTGAAAACGTTCAACCGGACATCTAATAGGCAGCCCACGAGAGAGAACAGAGGCAAAATTAAAATAATGGCCCCCAAATTTTCTAGAATTGAAGACAGATTATTACTCTTTAGATTGAAAGAAAAACCCAGTCTTGAGAAAATAACATACACATCATGATGAAGTTAAGCAAAGAGAACATTTTAACAATCTTAATAGCAATGAAAACTTAAACTGACAAAGAAACAACATTGAGACTGGAAGCCAAGTTTTCACAAGTAAAAATCAATGCTGAGGAGAACAGAATATATTCAGTACTGCAGAGAAGCTACTGACAACCTAGAAAGTTACAAGCAAGTAATCACTCAAAAATGAAGACGTGATGTGACACGCCTCTGCCACTCCAAGCAGCGTGCTGATTAACCCTAGCCCTTTACCATCACACCCAGCTAAGGAGTGAAGCCTCAGGAATATAGAAAGAGAAGTATTCACGACTCAAAATGTAAATGGATCCTGGAAATACGGCAGTACGTGACTTCTGAATCTCTGGAACTCCCCACAAAGAAACAGACTAGTTAGTAAAACCAAAAATGTATGAAACATTTACAACAAAACTAATTGACAGGTAACATCACCAACCCCAAAATACAAGAGGATGATGTCAAACCACAAATGCAAAACTTGCACAATATCAGTGCAAAAAAAAAAAAAAATCACGTCAAAACTAAAGATGTTAAAATGATATAAGAAACAAAAGAGCAAAATGAATCAGAGAAAGAAGAACTCAGAAATGAAGTAATAGAACTTGGGGAAGAATTAGGAATAAAAGAAAAAAATATTTCTGAAGAGAATACTAAACTAGGAGGAGGGGCGCCTGAGTGCCTCAGTCGGTTAACTTTGTTGACCGTTAACAGTGTTGACTTTGGCTCGGGTCATGATCTCACAGTCTGTGAGTTCGAGCCCCACGTTGGGCTTACTCTTGTCAGCACAGAGCCCGCTTCAGATCCTCTGCTCTACCTCCTCCCCCCCACCCATTCCTTCCCTACTCGTGTTCTTTCTCTCTCAAAAATAAACATTTAAAAGAAATTATTAAACTAGGAGGAACCCAGGAGTAAACAAACACTACAGATAGTGTCCAAAGAGAATGAGAATTGGGAAATGAGATTTTTCTTAAGTAAAAAAGAAATTTAGAGAAAGAAATGATTTTACAGAAATGATAAACATTGAAGATTGGCACAGAAGATCCAATACATGGATAAAGAAGCCCTGATAAAGAACAGTTTGTTAAAAGAATACAACATGATAATTCAAGAGAACTTTTCCTAAAATAGAAATAGATTTTTGTACTTATATGTAGTCAATATGTATTATATTAATATATTCATATGTATATCCATATATATATTTAAAACCTCACGTTGAAAGAATATACTGTGAAAACACTGAATAACAAAATACATTCTAGTAAAAATTACTCGAGTTTACATTTTGGTCATTTAGGCCAACATTCATGAGAGAAAAAAAAACAGATTATCATAGGACTTCAACAGTAACGCTTCATTCAAGAAGAAAATAGTGAAGCATTTAAAATGTTCAAAGAAAGAAAATGAGAGGGATACCTGGATAGCTCAGTCAGTTGGGTGTCTGACTCCTGATTTCAGCTCAGGTCATGATCCTAGGGTCGTGGGATTGGCCCTACTGAGCCTGCTTAGGATACTCTCTCCCTCTGCCCCTCTCCCGCACTCATTCTAGCTCACTTTCTCTAAAAAAAAAAAAAGAAAGAAAGAAAGAAAAAAGAATGAGAACTTAGGACTTTGTACTTTGTATCCACCAAAACTGACTTTCAAGTACAAAAACATAGGCTAATTTGTTATCATAATGGAGGAACTCCGAGAATGTCATTCACTTGAGTTCTTCCTGACGAATCTAGAGAATGAAACTCAGCATCAAACTGACTAACAATGACAGAAGGACAGTGGTGAGCATTCAACCTTTCATTACGTCTAGCACTAAGACTAAATGAGGGTGTGTTTCAGTCAGGGCTCAGTCAAGGGGAAGAAACCAAGTAATCTGAACGAGAACGTTTACTGTAAAGGATAGTTAATGGAATTAGGAGTGAGGTTGGCAAGTAAGAGTCAAAGAGGACTCCTACCACATAGAAGCAGTAGATCTGGGGAGCAGCCACCAATCCTAGCACTGAAATTGAGTGGCCAAGGAAGGGCTCCTCACCGCCACTCGGGCTGAGGTCTGGACCTTGTTGGAGGGGACAGGACTCTGTCTCATTGCTGTGCACAGAAGATCCCTGCAGTGTGGCCTCGGTGGGATCTGTTAGAAGCCCTTTCTGTCTGCAGTGTGTGAGGATGCTCTCCACTGGGTAGCTCGTCTCAGGTGCCCCATCTCAGAATTCACTGCAAAGTGAGAGAGCCCAACGTGGGGCTTGAACTCACAAATTGTGAAATCATAGCCTGAACCAAAGTCAGAGGCTTAACCGACAGAGCCACCCATGTGCCCCCAGAAACCAAATATTTTTAAAAAGAAAGGCCACCCTTTCCTTGCTGCCTAGAAAGAGGTCCGTATTGTGTTGTTCTGAGTTCCTGGCCTAACTTAAAGAGAAACTTTTACAATGTCTGGAGCCCTTGATGTTCCACGAAAGGAGGAGATGTCCTCAAATTCCCGTGGCAATACAACTTACATGGCAGAATCTTGACTTCAAGATGGAAAGTACATCCACAGAAGGAAAAGTGATACCTACATCGTAAATCTGAAGAGAACCTGGGAGAAGCTTCTGCTGGCGGCTCGTGCCATTGTTGCCTTTGAAAACCTGGCTGATGTCATATCACATCCTCTAGGAATCCTGGCCAGCAAGCTGGGCTAAAGTGTGCTGCAGCCACTGGGGCCACTCTTATCACTGGCTGCCTCATTCCTGTAACCCTCACCGAGTAGATCCAGGTTGTTTTCTGGGAGTCATACCTTCTGGCGGATACCCCTCCCGGGGTTGACTGCCAGCCTCTCAGAGACATGTCTATGGTAACCTGTCGACCCTGCTCTGTGAAACACAGACTGTCCTCCGTGCTATGTGGACGCTGCCTTCCCTTACAACAACAAGGAGCTCACTCAGCGGGTCTGACGTGGCGGGTGCTGGCCCTGGAGTTCGGTGCATACATGGCACCGTCTCCTGTGAGCACCCAGGGGAGATCGTGCCTGATCTCTATGTCAACAGAGATCCTGAAGGGATTGAAAAGAGACTGATAATCGCACTGCTGATGAAAAGACCATGGCCAGGGAGGAATTGCAGCATAAGTGGACTGCTCCAGGTCCCAAGTTTACCGGCATTCCACCTGAGGTCAGAGACTGGCCTGGAGGTGAGCCAGCGCCCTCTGCCTATGCGGCAGGTCCCTACTGGGGCTGGAGAGCTCAGCCTGCCATGGCCTGTGGTTCCCACTGCCCGGGCCCCTGAATGGCTAGAAATGACCAATAGTCTCAGGCTGTTCTTCCACAGACGTTTAAGCAGAAGATGGGAATAAGGGTGATGGAAAATAAACAGTTAAAAAATATATCAGGAAATTTTTTTAGAAAGCTCAAGAGAGGAAAGGAAACATAATCATAATTACAACTTCCCTTGTCATTGAATAATATTTACAAGAGTAATAATGTCAATATTATTATTTTAGCCGAAATCATGATGTATTACTTTGAGAGGAAGAGAAATAGAGATGGTTGGGGAAGGCAGAAGGTAGCTCAAGGCAGATCTCCTACTAAAGAGTCAACAGACACCTAAATGACATGGTATCTAAAACAGATATAAAGAAGTTGAAGTACACATATTATTCAGAATATGGAAGCAAATGACTTGAAAGTGCTCAGGGTTGCCTTCATGGAAACTAAATGCAGGCTCCCCTTTTTCAAGACCCATAAACCTGTTAGAAAGTTAATTTAGTATCCTGATTCTATAAACACACACACACACACACACACACACACACACTGCCACCAGCAAGAAAATAAACAATATACATGTTGTGAATACACCTGCTAGGGTTCTGCAGCACCCTGCACACCAGTGAGCTTGCTTCCAGGGAGTAGGTTGTGGTGCTCGGAGCAGGGAAAAGTGGGACAGAGTATTGCTGTTTTTCTTCTATTGTGTTATTAAAAAAACAAACTATATTACTCTGTTGGCAAGGAAGGAAGGAAAGGTGGAAGAGAAAGAAAAGAAAGAAGAAATGGGAGGCTGACTTCAAGTACGGCGGAATAGGGAGGGCTCAAATAATGTCACCAGGATCTGGTTTCTGTGTCAGGAATGCAAACTCTGCTGTTAGGATCAAAAAACAAACAAACAAACAAACAAACAAACAAACATTTCAGCCTTAAGATTCCATATTCCTAGTCTTGAGAAGGTGCATGGTTTCTATGGGTGAAAAGTTGCATGCTAATAAAAGTTGTGTGCACATTAGTTAAGGGACAGGAGAGTCCATGAAAGGAGACAACAGTAGCAGGAAAGAACATTTACAGAATCAAATAGAAATAGAGGATTAAAAAAACAACAACAACAAGGAAACTGTTTAAAATATAGCAGGAAAGTCAAGGAAAATGGAGATGGAGAAAAGACCATAGAATTGATGAGGACATTGCTGACTCTGAGAGAACAGTACCAGGGAGCAGTGGAAGCCAAATCTATCATAGTGCTTTACAAAGTCTGGTTCCTGGACCAGAAATAGCAGCATCACCTGGGAATGTGCTAGAAATGCAAACTCTTGGGTCCCACATTAGACCTTCTGAATCAGAGACTCTAGTCCTGAGGGTCTACCAATCTGTATTTTAACAAGGCTTCCAGTTGATTCTGAAGCACGCCAAAGTTTGTGGGCAGTGCACAATCCCTATGTAGGGCAATTTAACAATATCAGTCATACTTGGAAATTCGTGTACCCTCCGAGCTACCATTTTCACTTGCAGCAATGAACTCTACAGTTAATCTGCATGCAGGCAAAATGATTTATGTACAAGGTTGCAGCATTATTCGATTGGAAATTACAGGACTGGTGAATCTGTACCATGCAGTGCTGTGTAGCTGTAATCAAAATGAGCACATTCTTCATGCACCAGTATCTCCCAGATAAGTTATACCAATGTCTCCAGATTAAGCTGCAAAAGCAAAGTGAAGAAGAACATCTCTTGAGTGCTGTCATTTGTGGGAGTAAAAGGAGCAGTATATATAATGCATTGACTCTACGTGTGTTGACAAAATCTCTTGAAGGCCAAACATGAAATAACTGGTTACCTATCGAGGATGGAAACTGGATTTTAAGGAAGAAGATAAAAAGATATTTGAACCATGGGACCTTATTACCTAGTTGAAAAAAAACAACATGTATTTTAAAATTGTGCAACAAATTCACCTCTCTGTCTTTAGTACCGCAAAGCAGGCTGTCATCAGTTGTTATAACTTCTACAGTAGGGTTACTACCGTGATACCTACCATACCACTGGCCTCCCTGCTTCATCTTCTCTAGTCTTGACCTGCTCCAATTCATTTCCTACACTGTTATAGACAGATTTCCTCTCAATCGAGATAAGAGAAAAGATAACGCCTTTTATACCTTTTCTGAGCCCTGTACATCCTCCTCTTCCCCAGGTGATTGATACTGGAAACGACCACCCCCATCCAAGGTTGCCGTACAGAACATACATTTGGGAAGCTCAGGAAAATCCGCAGCAGCTGCCCATGAAGTGTCAAGGGAGCCATTTATAATTTGTTTTAAAAGTCGGCTCCGTGCCCAACGCGGGGCTTGACCGCGCCACCCTGCGATGGAGACGGGGGATCAAGAGTGGGTTGCTCCATCCACTGAGCCACCCAGGCGCCCCTCAAAGGGGCCATTTTATTTCTTCTTCTGTTAGTAAACGTTTTGGGTTTCAGATCCAGACTGGAAAGTTTTACTTTAAACACATTTGATATTTTTAGTTGCTGTATGTAACAGGATTGCAGAAAGGTGGCTTTTTCTTTCTCTGATCCTTACTCTGGCCTCTGAGGTTTGGGAGGAGTTAGTGTTTGGGTGTGAGTGGCAAGGACACTTGACATGAGATCTATTCTTGACAGATTTTTAAGTGGATGATACAGTATTGTTAATGACGGATACTGTATTGTACAGATCTCTACAACTATGCATCTTGCGTAACTAACTTGCTATCCATTAGCTTTTGGCTTTTACTACTGAGTGTCCTTTTCCCCTTTGAGCAACCGCATCCTGCTTATGATTTGGAAAACTGTCTCACCCCAATATTTTCGATTCTTGTGGGAATGGGGCCATCAAGCACCATTCTACCAACCTGCCCGCTCCTCCTTACATGTGGGCCAATCCAGTTTTTGTCTCAGTAGAACTTCAATCTTGAATGGTGACTGCCGGTGGTTGGATACCCATCAGTCTAAACAGACCATCCGTGAGCTTCTGTGACTGGATCCTTGGATTGTCCCCGGTTCCTGATCACTTTAGAGTCCTGCTTACCTTTCCCTTTTATTCTGTGAGTGACCCATTATTCTTACAATACTATTTTTTTTCTTGTTAGCCAGAGTCAGATTCTTGGGATTATAACCCCAAAATAGTAACCATAACAGGATACTAATCAGAAAACTATAGCAGTTGAGCCACACAAAATAGACTCATTTTTCACTATTCAGCACCTCACTGGAGAAGTCTGTCTCCCCTCATTTTATTAAATATTTATTTATCTTTTAGAGCGGGGGCCAGAGTGTGAGCAGAGGAAGGGCAGAGAGAGAGGGAGACATAGGATCCGAAGCAGGCTCCAGGCTCTGAGCTGTCGGCACAGAGCCTGACGTGGGACTCAAACTCACGAACTGTGAGATCATGACCTGAGCCGACATCAGATGCTCAACCAACTGAGCCACCCAGGTGCCCTTGTCTCCCCTCATTCTTAATCTGTGGTTCTGATGAGACTGACTGCACCCCTCTGGCCCTACAGGTAGGCACACGAGAGTACCCCCCCTAGACACAGGTTCAGGGATAGAGTAACCTCTGGGATTTAGATGCATGCCAGGATGGTATGAACTTGTAGCTGCTGGTGGCCATTTTTGATGCCATGTGAATGACTATGCCTGAAAGTGAGACCGACATAGAGAAAAGTAGAACTGAGAGATGGAGAAACAAAGAAAATACTCTTGTGACATGTTTCTCTCTTGGACCCAGTGATGTCCGAAGCAATCTCCTTGAATTTTAGACTTGCTCAAGCTAGTAAGTCCCCTTTTCCGTTGTTTCTGTCACAACCAAAAGAATCTGAATACAGAGTGGGGTTCCGAAGTTCTTCACCTTCTTTTTTTTGTCCTGTCATTGAACTAAACAGCTTACAAGTTCTCTCCTGCAATGTTCTCCACGAGGAGGAGGAAGGTAGATCACTGTTTATAGCTTCCTACCAGTATTCGCTTTCAATAAACTTCCTTAGAGCTGGATCATAAAATATTTAAATGGTACCATCTGGTGTTGCTCTTGAAAGCATTCTTCCTCATTGATTACAAACCAGTGCCCAGGTCAGAGACCAGTGTGTTGATTGATGCTCTTCCTTTGGTGGGAGCCCTTAGTCACCTGGGCGTTCTGCTCCTTCTTGTCCCATAGTCTGGCTATAGTCACAATTTCAGGAGTACTGTGCACCAGTGGTCTCAATCCTGGCTGCACACTATAGTCTCTGAGGAACCTTTACAAACCACCCACGAAGGGGCACCTGGGTGGCTCAGTCGGTTGAGTGTCTGACTCTTGGTTTCAGCTCAGGTCATCATCCCAGGGTGGTGAGATCGAGCCCTGTATCGGGCTCCATGCTGACAGTGCGAAGCCTGCTTAAGATTCTCTCTCTCCCCCTCTGCCCTTCTCCCTCACTCGTGTGCTCTCTCTGTAAAGACAAACAAAAAACCACCCATGTCTGGATTCCACCCCTAAAGATTCTAATATAGGTCTTGATTAGGGCCTAGTGATCCATGTTTTCTGAAAAGTCCCCAGGCAATTCTGTGCAACCAGATTTGAGAGAGTCACTGACACACGCAGTGCACCTCTAGATTGGCCTAGCTGGTTCTAACCAAAAAGTTGGTGCTTCTGCTCACCCTGACCTCTTCAAGTAAGAGTGTAGATGTTCTCCACCTCTAGCCACGCATTCGTTTCTGTACCCACCTTCCTCAACTTACCACGGGGCTGTGTCCCAAGAAACCCTGTGTAAGTGGGGAAAATACATTTAGTACGCATAATCTGCGGAACCTCACAGCTCAGCCTAGCCTAACTTAAACATGCCCAGAATTACCCTATAGTTGAGCAAAATCATCTAGCACGAAGCCTATTTGATAATCAAGTGTTGAACATCTCATGTAATTGATTGAACGCTGTACTACAATTGAAAACAGAATGGCCATCCGTGTATCACTGGTTCACCCTCATGATCGCAGGGCTGAGTGGGAGCTGTGGCCCCCCTGCATCACAGGAGAGGGCCACACCACACATCGCTGGCCCCAGGAAAGATCCAAATTCAAAATTCAAAGTATGGCTTCTACTGAATGCCTATCACTTTTGTACCATCATGAAGTCAAATATTTGTTAAGTCAGACCATCATAAGTCAGGGAAGTCCTTTCCTGAGCATTTTAAATCCTGAATGCTATGCCAGCTACTAGGAGTACAGAGGTGAATTAAGTCCAGTCTTCATACTTGAGGGACTACAGCATAGATGGGAGAGATTGGTAGGTGAATAAGTACAATGCCAAAAAACCGTGAGCCTAAGGAGGGAGCGGCCAGTTCTACTCGCAAGAACGTGGAGGTTTGATTCAGGAAGGGCTTTATACAGAGGGTGACCTTGAGCTGAGGTAAGTCTTACAAGTATAAGAACTACTAGGGAAGGTGATTCCAGGGAGAGGGTGCAACATGGGAAAAATCCATGGAAATAGCAAAGCTGATATTTATGATCTGAGGTGGATAAATCTGGAAAAGTTGGGAAGGGCCAGATTGGGAAGGGCCTTTGCCTCTTACAAGACAGCTTGGGACTTTATCCAGCGGGCAGCAGAAGCCATCAAAGAGCTTTAATCAGGGAGGTCATAGTTTTTTTAGAAACCTCTGTCCAGGACCATGTGGGAGGTGGGCCGGGAAGGTGTAAGACTGAAGACAGGGACTGCAGGTGGGAGACTGTCACGTAGATGACACGGGGGGAGCCAGAACCAAGGCAACAGCAATGAGATGGAAAGGAGAGGAGGCATTTGAATGAAAGCAAGGAAGCCCACCTTGCAGAATTTAGTGACTGGATGGATGTGGGGAGAGAGAGAGAAGCTCAGTCTCCAGCTTGGATGCCCGAGTGAGTGGACTGTGATGCCATTCGTGGAGATCAAAGGCAGAAGGAAGCACAAGATGGTGGAAAGGAGGACCGGTAAGATGCCTGTGGGATGTCCAAGGGGTACTGGCTCTTGACTCTACTGTGTCTGTAAAGATACTGACAGAGGAGTCATAAGCAGGCAGGTAGTCCTTGAAATAACAAGCAGGTGGTAAATATGAAATGACCAGAAAAGAAAGCCAAGAACAGAGGCCAGGGGAACACTGAAGAAGGACCAAAAAAAAAAAAAAAAAAAAAGACCAAGAAAAAAAATAGGTGGGAAGGAAAGTAGGGCTGAGTAGGAGACTTTCCATGAGAAGGGAGCTACATCTGGTGTCTAAGTCCTAAAAAAATCAAGGACAACGAAAATGGTGGTGGGTTTTTTTCTTTTCTGACCAGCCTGCCTCTCTCTCCCTCTTTTGGTAATAGCAGTCCAGTCTCGCCCTGCTGATCACCCCTCTCTTGCTGTGTGCAACTCCGGTGGGGCTGTCGGGGAGGGCAGAAATTCTGCTGGCGGGTGGGCACGCCACCCAAGCTTCGTCAGCCGATTGGACATACCCTCTTGGGACTTGGAAACTAGAGCCAAGTGACACAGAGATGGTGTACATTTCACGTCAGCATCAAACCCTGATAATCTCTCTCTCTCGCTCTCGCTCTCCCTCTTGCTCTCTCCCTGGAGAGAGGGAGAGCGAGAGGGAGAGCGAGAGCGAGAGAGGACTGTGAATTACCTGTTGCTATCGACATTTCTTTCTCTAATTTTAGAGGCTGTGATAGCCTTCCAATAAATTCTTTAAAAAAATATTTCATTTTATGGAGCACCTGGGTGGCTCAGTCAGTTGAACATCCAACTTCGGTTCAGATCATGATCTCACAATTCATGGGTTCAAGCCCCGTGTCGGACTCTATGCTGATGACTCAGAGCCTGGAGCCTGCTTCAGATTCTATGACTCTCTCTCTCTCTCTCCCTCTCTCTCTGCCCCTCCCCTGTTTGTGCTCTGTCTCTCTCTGTATCTCAAAAATGAATAAACATTAAAAAACATTTTCTTAATAAAAAAATATTTTATTTTAAAGTAATCTCTACACCGAACATGGGGCTGGAACTTACAACCCCAAGATCAAGAGTCCCATGTTCTACTGACCAAGCCAGCCAGGTGCCTCCCAATAAATTCTTCTTAAGTGTAGATTAGCAAGTGCTGGTTTATGATCTTTGTAACTGAAGGGTCTTAACTGGATTCAGCCATTAGGAGGTCAGTGAGTAGTTCAGTGAGGTGAAGGGTGAAATGTTAATTGAAAAGAGAAGGAAGGTGAGGAGGTAGAGATAATTGCATTCGTCAAGGAGTTTGAGTTAGGAGAGAATATATTAGGAAAGTAGCTAATTACTTTTAGCTACATTTAAACCCATGTTTTGCTAAGACAACAGAAAAGGAGTTCCTGAAAACAGCAGCCACAAATCTTGTCTTAGTACTGATTTCTCTCATGTTTAGTGAGATTTCGTTTATCAACATATTTCACCTGTTCTTACTAATTGTATATGACAGAGTCACCCATGATGGGGAAATTGTTCTTTAAAATGTCTACTTCGGAGGGATGGCTGGGTGGCTCAGTCAGTTAAGCGTCCAACTCTTGGTTTCAGCTCAGGTCATAATCTCATGGTTCGTGAGTTCAAGCCCCGCACTGGGCTCTGTGCTGACAGCACACAGCCTGCTTGGGATTCTCTCTCTGTCCCTCCCTGGCTCGCTCTCTTGCTCTCTCTCTCAAAAATAGATAAGTAAACTTTAAAAAAAATAAATAAAATGTGTACTTCGGAATCAAGGTTTGTCTGATTTGATATAGTGATAGAAGAAAATAATTTGAAAGAAATAATAAAACCACCACCAAAAGTTTCTTCCAAAAAGATGTCCAGGGCACCAAATAAAATATTACATTTAAAAATAATTTGATTTTGCTACTGGATTTTAGAAAGACATAAAATAAGGCACCTTTTCCTTCTCCAACCAAACTTCAAGTGAATTTCTGTCTGATGCTTTTCTGCCCTCCAGTGGTTGTTAAAAGGCATCGAGAAATGTATCATCTTCTTTTAAATATTTTATAAGGATATATTTTCTTTGCAACAGACTTTTTGGCTTTAGGAATTCAAAGCAATTTATAAATGCCTCAGCATTCACAAAACGCACACGTTCTTAAAAATGGGCAAAACTCAGAAAGCAACCCAAGCCTCACAGAATGTAAACTTGACTTTAGGCAACCAGTAGGTGGAGGAATTTCCAAAGCTAAGAACTCGGCCACACTATCCAAACCCAACTCCAGAACCGGAGGATCTTAAAAATAATAGACCTGGATCTTCATTTTATACTAACAGAAACCCACGACTGTCTGTCAACTAGCTCCCAGGTGTGTTTACATATACACTTAGTGCCCAGGAAATGCAGGAAAGGAAGGACTACTTTGGGATTTGAATTAGATATTACTTGCAAAGTATGAGAAGCGGGGCTGAAGTGAAAGCTCGAAAGGTATGGACAGTGTAAGGTAAAAAGCTGAAAAGAAGTAGATGTGTGAAGAAAGTGACTGACACCGGGAGGAAAGAAGCCAACAGAAAAAGTGCCCAGGTCACATGTTGGAGAGCGGTGATGGTGCCCAGATAGGTCACAGTGGGGGGCTGAGTGTGGCTCCCACCCAGTCAGCAATAGGAAGCTATTATGAAAGACAAAGGCCAAATATTTATAAGGTGTTGGTACAAATGAATGGGGAAAACACTCCTTTGCCTCTGTCTGCACCTTTCTTTATTAGCACTGAAAGCAACCAGTCCAGGGAAAAGCCACAAAAGCTCTTGAACAGCCAGCGCATCTTAGCCCTTTTATTTATGCTCAACTCAGATTCTTAAAATTTCACCCTTGGCTCAGACACCACTCCATCCAAATCTCTCCCTAAACTCCCTCCAAGGCAGAGCCCGCTAGCCTAATGCCACTCTTTCCCTCCTCATGATTATTTTACTTTATTTACATGATTTCCCCCCATGTATTCTCCTTATCATAAAGTGGGGCCCCACTGCCAGGCTAGTCTGGAGTTGAAATATGCAGGATGTGAATAGAAACTGGAACCCAACTTCATCCAGTTCCCACTCTGTTCTTGGCCTCCTCACTCTTGGGGTCAAAAGAAGGAAAAATTCCATAATTCCTCATTGCTTCTCCATTTTTCTCTCTTGACATGGAGTTTTGTTGACCTGTACACCCTTTTCTAAATTTAATATCCTGGCTCAATTTTTTATTCTTACTACCACGATGACTTACCCTCTTTTTATCGAATAAGCTTTTCCCCACCCCCAATCAATCTTGTGTACTTAAATAAGCCATATCCCAACAGGCACATGAAAGATGTTCAACATCACTCCTCATCAGGGAAATACGAATCAAAACCACAATGAGATATCACCTCAAGCTAGTCAGAGTGGCTAAAATGAACAAATCAGGAGACTATAGATGCTGGAGAGCATGTGGAGAAACGGGAACCCTCTTACACTGTTGGTGGGAATTCAAACTGGTGCAGCCGCTCTGGAAAACAGTGTGGAGGTTTCTCAAAAAATTAAAAATAGATCTACCCTATGACCCAGCAATAGCACTGCTAGGAATTTACCCAAGGGATACAGGAGTGCTGATGCATAGGGGCACTTGTACCCCAATGTTTATAGCAGTGCTTTCAACAATAGCCAAATTATGGAAAGAGCCTAAATGTCCATCAACTGATGAATGGATAAAGAAAATGTGGTTTATATATACAATGGAATACTACGTGGCAATGAGAAAGAATGAAATATGGCCTTTTGTAGCAACATGGATGGATCTGGAGAGTGTTATGCTACGTGAAATAAGCCATACAGAGAAAGACAGATACCATATGTTTTCACTCTCATGTGGATCCTGAGAAACTTAACAGAAGACAACAGGGGAGGGGAAGGGAAAAAACAAGTTAGGGAGGGAAGCAAACCACAAGAGACTCTTAAAAACTGAGAATAAACTGAGGGATGATGGGGGGTGGGAGGCAGGGAAAAGTGGGTGATGGGCATTGAGAAAAGCACCTGTTGGGATGAGCACTGGGTGTTTTATGGAAACAAATTTGACAATAAATTTCATATTAAAAAAATAAGCCATATCATGCTTTTGTCTATCAGACTGGAAGAATTACTAAGATTAATGGTACCCAGTGTTGATGAGGTATGGAGAAATAGGTTGCTCATGCACAGTTGGAGGGAGTGTAATTTTACACAACTTTTTGGAAGGGTAATTTGGTAGCATCCACCAGCATTCAAAACATCTGAGCTTTGTTGACTCATTAATTCTCCTTTTAGAAATCCACCTTTCAGAAATATGAGCATGAGGGTATAAAAATACAAGTCAAGCATATTTCCTATAGGATTATTTGTAAAAGTAAAACAATGAAAATAAATGGGATAGCCATCAAAAATTAAAATCCAGAAATCAGAACAGTAGTGTAATCTGTCAATAAATTCAATAACTAGTTTTTTGAAGAAAAAACCAATACAATGAACAAAATTCTGGCAATGTTAATAAAGAAAAAAAGAGACTACAGGTGTAGAACACCAAGGAAGAACAGTTTAAGTTTAAGCCTCAAGCCCTCAATCCTTTGTGGAAATTCAATAATTTTATTCCTATGGTTTTTAATACAAAGAACTCAAGCTCCAGGAGAGCTAAAGTCTAATTTGTACTCCAAACCAAGTAGCAGTGCAGTTTGTTACCACTGAGGCTGACCCATACAGACTTCAAGACCAAGTCCAGAAGACATTATATAATACCCTAGAAGGTCTGAAAAATAATTACTCATTTACACAGCTGGTCCTTCAGAGCTTTTTACCTATGCTTTCTGATGAACATTATTCAATGTACTGAAGATACATTGATATAATATGACAGTTTCATTCCAAATAATCCAAATGGATTATTTTTTAGAAAAAGAAAAGTTGCTAAAAGTTGCTCAAGAACACGAAAACCTAAAGATACTTATAACTGAAAAAATTTAAAAAATCAAAGAACTCTCTATTTAATGGTTAATCTTGTAGTTAGTTTTTAATTCTCATTTTCTAGCCTCATTGTGTTAAGCTCAGAAATGATGCTTGTGTATTTTTTGCATTTTAGAACTTGATACTAATTTTGAACTACTGTATGATCAATTTTTAAATGTTTCATAAGGTATTGGAAAAATAATCAATGTAAGTGGCACTTTCTAGCTAACCTGCAAAAGCCAGAATATTCCTTATTTGCCTACCTGTCATCTATTTTTTAATTGTAAAAGTAAAATATGCTTGTTATAACAAATTCAAACCACGAAGAAATATCTTTGCATCCCAACAGATGGTCACGTTGTCTATATAGATCTTTCTACTTGTGTTCTTTTTAAAACATAAAAAATATTTTAATTGCTACAACTCTTTAATATTTGCTTTATTAATTTATTTCTCCAGCATTCCTTTAATATGGTTTGTTTCCCTTTCTTAACTTTTTTGCCAGTATGCTTATCACTCTATAATCTTTCATACAGTGTCTCCATTGTTACTAATTTATTATTGCAGTATTGCGGTCTTCTTTGGTTCAGGACTTATTTAGAAGTGGGGTGCCTGGGCCCCTTGGTGGCTCATCAGTTAAGTGTCTGACTTTGGCTCAGGTCATGATCTCACGATTTGTGAGTTCAAGCCCATCTTGGTCTCTGCTCTCAGAGTGCAGAGCCTGCTTTGGATCCTCTGTCTCCCTCTCTCTCTCTGCCCCTTGCTCTCAAAAGTTATTTTTGAGAGAGACAGAGGAGAGAGAGAGACAGAGTGCAAGCAGAGGAGGGGCCGTGAGAGAGGGAGACACAGAATCCAAAGTAGGCTCCAGGATCTGAGCTGTCAGCACAGAGCCTGACACGGGACTCACATTTATGAGCCTTGAGATCATGACCTGAGACAAAATCAGACACTTAACTGACTGAGCCACCCAGGCACCCAAAAATTAAAAAAAAAAAAATTTTAAAGCCTGAAAAGACTGTAGATATTGTATATAAAAAATTATTTAGAAGAGTAAACTTTTTCAGTGGTTGGGCTATCTTACTAAATCTTCTGTTCTTCTTGGTTTTAGCTTTACTACCGTGTCCTCAAACACCATGGCCCATATAATATTTACTTTTTAGGCTCTTCAATTTTCATTTAACCCTCATAAAGGATTAAGTCCATAAGACACTGGAAAAACAAGTGTTTTCTCTATTTTTAGAGTTCTGATGATCTTTGCAATGAATCTCATTAATAATATAATTTCGATTTTTTAAATCAGAGTCATAGTTATTTTGCAAACTCAGTCTGTCCAAGACAGAAGCACATATTAGAGCCCACTACTTTTGTATTTTTAAAAGATTCATCTTTCTGCATTTTTAACAGTTATCGCTGAACACATTTTCATGAAAAACAATTCAACGCTGTGGCAGGCAGAATTCTAAAAATGTTTCCAAAATCCTTGCCCCCTGGAGGACATGCTGGGTATAATTTCTCTCCTTGAGTGTGAAAGAGTTCTGTGAATATGATGGGCTGTTACTCCCATGATTAGGTTACATTATATGGCAAAGGTAGAAGGGATTTTGCAGATAAAATTAACCATACCTAATCAGTCAACTTGAAGTTAATCAAGAGGGAGATTATTCTGAGTGGGCTTGACCAAATCAGGTGAGTCCTTTAAAACAGAGTTTAAAGGTCAGAGATGAAAGAGGTTGCGAGCTGTGGGGAGAGACAGATTCTCATGTTGGCCTGTCGTGAACTGCTTATGGAAGGGGCTGTGAGCCAAGGACTTGAGGGCAGCTTCTAGAAGCTAAGAACGATCCCCAGCAAGTGAACGATTATCCAGCAAGGGAATACAGACTTTGGACCTACGACCTCAAGGAATGTAATTCTGTTAATAATCTGAATCTAGAAGAGGACCTCAAGCCTTGGACAAGTTCTAGAGGAGAGAGTACAGCTCTAGGGCATCGTGATGGGATTTCAGTCTCGCTAGACCCTGACCAGAGCTCTCACCGTGTCAGACTTGTGACGACAGAAATGATGGGATAAGTGGGTGTTGTTTGAAACCATTTGGTGAGGTAATGTGTTATGCACCAATAGAAAGCTAACACAGCCCCATAAAGACTTCTGAGAGTTGTGTTTTCAGTGTGATGTATATCCTTCATCATTATAAAGTAGTAACCTTTAATTTTTTGCTTAATGTATTTTCTTTGAATTTTATTGTATTATATAGTATTAGTAATGTGACTCCCACTTTCTTATTTTTTACATTCCCCTATTTTTCTTTATCCATCCTTTTAGTTGTAATATTTTGAGATGCTTGGATTTAGATGTGGCTTTTAAAAATAGTGTGTACACTTGTTGAATTGAGTTTCTGTTTTCCTGTGCTACAATGTATCACATTTATCAAACCCTATGTCTACAATAAATTTGGTCTTAGGTTTCCTCTTGCTGTGTTTCTTCTATCTCATTCTTCCTTTTATTTTCTGTACTTTGGCATATAACTTTTTTTCTTTTTTCTCCTCAGGTTTTAGAATGGGTGCATTTATTTTTTAATAATTTTTTTTTAGAAATTAAAAAAGAAAATTTTAATTTTTTCTAAAGCATCTTCAACCTATATTTTTCTTCAAGGTAGAGACTGTGACACTTGTCCCCTTGTATCCTCAGTCCCAATCACATAAAAGTGTCTAAAAAAAATGTTTCATTTGCCAAATCAAAATCACTAGGCTCTAAGCAAGTGTCCTGGTTAAATAGCTTGTAGCACTTTTTTTCAAAGGCACTTAAAAATATTTGATTTTTCCCTTTGGATTGTATTTTTTCACGTTGATTACAAAACATTTTCTTCATGTGTACTCTTTTGAAACAGAAACCTGTAATCTGTAGCAGACAAAAATAAATTGATAAATTAAAAGGTAATTATGTTCTTTCGAATGTGTTTTAAATTTCACTGGGTGTGGGGCCTGGCTGGCTCAGTTGGTAGAGCATGTGACTCTTGATCTCAGGGTCACGAGTTCGAGCCCCATGTTGGGTGTAGAGATTATTTAAAAATAAAATCTTAAAAAAATTATTGGGTCTTTAATAACACAGAGGATTATGAGAATTTTAGTAATCAAATGCATATAATGCTTATTCTGACAAACTCGAACAATAAAGAATAGAAAGAGAAAAGGTCCTTCCTTCCTACCTCATACGCCAAAGATAGCCATTATCGCCATGTTGCTATCTTTCTAAATAGTATTTTTCTCAATGCTAGAACGATGACAATAATATTGACTAATAGACGAGAGGCCAAGATGGTGGAACAGCATGGAAGCTTTTTTTGTGTGTCTCTCGCCCCCTGACATGCAGCCAGATCAACACTAAACCATCCTGCACACCTAGAAAACTGATCTGAGGATCAACAAAACAATCTGCACAACCTGAACCACAGAACTCAGCAGGTGCGCCGGGTGGGGAGGTGAACTTGGGGAGAGAGAGAAGCCGCGGAGGGAGGATGGCGATGGGAAAGCATTTCCCACACCCCCTGAAAGCAGCTGGAGAGAAAAGAAAGAGTGTGAACAAAGGGACTGAACAAAAAAGGGAGAAAGGAGAGGGTTTAAATTCCATGAAGACTATAAACAGGGGGAGCGCAGAGACTGAAACAACACAGCCGGATACCCGGCGGTGCTCTGGTGGGAAGGGCGAATCCCCAGGAGCAGAGTGAAGTCCGGGGGTCTTTGGGCCCCTCGGGGAGAAGCGGTTCCCCTGCTGGGAGGACACCCGGTAGAGGCTGTGTGGTCACCTGGTCTCAGCAGACGCCAGAGAACAACCACATTCGCTGGCGCTGGAACAAGGTCGTTAAGGGGGAAGCCTGGGGTCAGATGTGTGTCCTGACTTACCATAATCCCTGAAACGCTGCTGCTGCACCATCGCGTGAACTTTTTCTGGGGCGGGCTGGCACCCGGCTGCAGTCTCGCGGAATCGGCAGCAGCACGGTCTCGAGAACGTTCCTGGGGGCTGCCGGCACCGGCCAGTGCTCGGTGAGACCCTCCTCCAGAGGATCTGAGCGGGTGGAAGCCTCGGTCCCTCAGAAGTGAGGGGTCGGAACCCGGCCACATCTGAGATAAAACTCAGGAGGCAGGTGCCGCTGGGCAGCCTGACGGTTTGGTCACCGACCCTGTAAAAGCGTGGGGGTGGGAGGAAGCCGGAGACAAAGTAGGGGTGCTCAATTGCCAGGGAGAGCACAGAGATCTGATACTGGAGAGTGGGTACCTGGGTGACGACATTTTCACACCTCCCGCGCATGCGTGTACACGGCTATGAGCGCCGCAACAATCCACCCGCAAGCTAAGCAGCGCCATCTAGTGGAGAATGGAGCCATTACACTAAATCCCGCCCAACTGAGCCAAAAGTGCTCTTGACAAACACAAGTCTCTCCACCTGCTTAGTTTACCGACTATAAAGTACTTCATAGTTTGACTTCTAGGGGAAACTGGATATAATTTCAATCGTATTTCAGTCTGATCGCTGGTCCATCTATTCAATTTTTTTCTTTTCTTATTCTTGAATACAGAAAGAAAAAATTTATTTTTATTTTCTATTTTTATTAAAAATGTTTTTATTTTTTAAATTATTTTTTACTTTTTTGTAATTGTTAAAAATTCCATTTTACTTCCATCATTTCATTTTATTCTATTTTAGTATATTGATTTTTTCAAATTTTCAAACATTTTCTTTATTTTTTTTTCCCCCTTTTTTTCTTTTCTTCTATTTCCCCTTTTTTCTCTAATCTATCAAGCTCATTTCAACACCAGACCAAAACACACCTAGGATCTAGCATCCTTTATTTGATTTTTTTTGTGTTGTTTTTAATTTTTTTTTTTTTTTACCTTATTAATTCCTTTTCTTCCTTCAGAATGATGAAATGAAGGAATGCACCCCAAAAGAAAGAACAGGAAGAAATGACAGCCAGGGACTTAATCAACATAGATACAAGCAAGATGTCTGAAGCAGAATTTAGAATCACAATAATAAGTATACTAGCTGGGGTTGAAAATAAAATAGAATCCCTTTCTGTGTAGATAAAAGAAGTAAAAGCTAGTCAGGATGAACAAAAATTCTGTAACTGAGTTGCAATCTCGGATGGATGCCACAATGGCAAGGATAGATAAAACAGAGCAGTGAATCAGCAATCTAAAGGACAAACTTCTGGAGAATAATGAAGCAGAAAAAAAGAGGGAGACTAAGGCAAAAAAGCATGATTTAAGAATTAGAGAACTCAGTGACTTATTAAAAAGGAATGACATCAGAATCATAAGGGATCCAGAAGATAAAGACAGAGAAAAGGGGGTAGAAGGTTTATGTGAGCAAATCACAGCAGAAAACTTCCTTAACCTGGGGAAAGACACAGATATCAAAATCCAGGAAGCACACAGGATTCCCATTACATTCAACAAAAACCAACCATCAACAAGGCAAACCAATAGTCAAATTCACAAAATACTTAGGCAAGGAAAGAATCATGAAACAGCAAGGAAAAAAAAAAAAAGTCCTTAACCTACAAGGGAAGACAGATGAGGTTAGCAGCAGACCTATCCACAGAAACTTGGCAGGCCAGAAAGGAGTGGCAGGATCTATTCAATATGCTGAATCAGAAAAATATGCAGGCAAGAATTCTTTATCCAGCAAGGTTGTCATTCAAAATAGAAGGAAAGATTAAAAGTTTCACAGACAAACAAAAATTAAAGGAGTTCGTGACCACTAAACCAGCCCTGCAAGAAATTTTAAGGGGGATTTTTCTCTGAGGGGAGAACAGAGGAAAAAAACAAAAACAAAACAAAACAAAAAAACAAAAAACAAACCAAAAAGACCAAAAGCAACAAAGACTAGAAAGGACTAGAGACCACCACCAGAAACTCCAACTCTACAGGCAACATAATGGCAATAAATTCATACGTTTCAGGACTCACTCTAAACGTCAATGGACTAAATGCTCCAATCAAAAGACATAGGGTAACAGAATGGATAAGAAAACAAGATCCATCTATATGCTGTTTACAAGAGACCCACTTTAGACCTAAAGACACCTTCAGGTTGAAAGTAAGGGGATAGAGAACCACCTATCATGCTAATGGTCAACAAAAGAAAGCTGGAGTAGCCATACTTATATCAGACAATCTAGACTTTAAAATAAAGACTGTAACAAGAGATGAAGAAGGGCATTATATCATAATTAAGGGGTCTATCCACCAAGAAGATCCAACAATTGTAAACATTTATGCTCCAAATGTGAGAGCACCCAAATGTATAAATCAATTAATCACAAACATAAAGAAACTCATTGATAATAATACCATAATAGTAGGGGATTTCAACACCCCACTAACAGCAATCATCTAACAGAAAACCAACAAGGAAACAATGGCTTTGAATGACACACTGGACCAGATGGACTTAACAGATATATTCAGAACATTTCATCCAAAAGCAGTAGAATACATATTCTTCTCTAGTGTACATGGAACGTTCTCTAGAATAGATCACATACTGGGACACAAATCAGCCCTCAACAAGTACAAAAAGATCGAGATCATACTGTGCATATTTTCAGACCACAATGCTATGAAACTCGAAATCAACCACAAGAAAAAACGTAGAAAGATAACAAATACTTGGAGACTAAAGACCATCCTACTAAAGAATGAATGAGCTAAGTTAAAGAGGAAACTAAAAAGTACATGGAAGCCAATGAAAATGATAACACCACAGCCGCAAACCTCTGGGACGCAGCAAAGGCGGTCATAAGAGGAAAGTGTATAGCAATCCAGGCCTTCCTAAAGAAGGAAGAAAGGTCTCGGATACACAACGTAACTTTACACCTTAAAGAGCTGGAAAAAGAACAGCAAGTAAAACCCCAAACCAGCAGAAGAAGGGAAATAATAAAGATTAGAGCAGAAATCAATGCTACTGAAAAAACAAAAACAAAAACAAAACAAAACAAAATGGTAGAACAGATCAACAACACCAGGAGCTGGTTTTTTGAAAGAATTAACAAAATTGATAAACCACTAGCCAGTTTGATCAAAAAGAAAAAGGAAAGGACCCAGATAAATACAATCAAGAATGAAAGAGGAGAGATCACAACCAACACAGCAGAAATAAAAAACAATAATAAGAGAATATTATGAGCAATTATATGCCAATAAAATGGGCAACCTGGAAGAAATGGACAAATTCCTAGAAACATATACACTACCAAACCTGAAACAGGAAGAAATAGAAAATCTGAACAGACCCAGAACCAGTAAGGAAATCGAATTAGTAATCAAAAATCTCCCAGAAAACAAGAGTCCAGGGCCAGATGGCTTTCCAAGTGAATTCTACCAAACATTTAAAGAAGAGTTAACACCTATTCTCTTGAAGCTGCTCCAAAGGGTAGAAATGGAAGGAAAACTTCCAAACTCTTTCTATGAGAAGAATTACACATCGTTAAAGGTGTCACTTGCGTTTGGCACACAGACACACCTCTGGGTAGTAGCACATCCCGGATCTTCTGACTTCCATGCCAGCGTTCCTTCTAATTAGTGCAAGACCTGCTTTAGTCTCTCGAAGAGTTAATGAAATATGAGCTTTTTTTTTTCCTCAGAAGATAAGCCCTGTTGGAAATATGCCTATCTGGTGAGATGTTGAAGAGACTTATTTCTGAAAACTAGAGAGTATGGAATTGATTTAATTTGATGTAATAGTTGGATAGCCATTCAGTAGGAGCATCTTACAGAATGGAGACCATATTGCTGGTGTAGTTATTTTATTTATTTATTTTTTTAATTTTTTTAAACGTTTTTATTCATTTTTGAGACAGAGAGAGACAGAGCATGAATGGGGGAGGGTCAGAGAGAGGGAGACACAGAATCTGAAACAGGCTCCGGGCTCTGAGCTGTCAGCACAGGGGCCCGATGCGGGGCTCGAACTCACGGACCGCGAGATCGTGACCTGAGCCGAAGTCGGCGCTCAACCGACTGAGCCACCCAGGCGCCCCTGGTGTAGTTATTTTAGAGGCTAACAAACGAGAGAACATTTTGGTAACTCCTTGGAGAACTGGATTTTGGTTGTTAATCATGGGACATCACTCTCTGAATTCCACATCCACTGAATGCGCTTACATTAAAATATTCCTTCTTTATTCAGCTACTCGCATATCAGCAGTGTTTTAGTATATATATACATAGGGAAGTTTTGACCACTTATTTAGTGAATGTAGACAGGTGATTTGGATAACTTAGGTTTTCAAATACAATTTTTTAAAAAAGTTTACTTGTTTATTTTGAGAGAGACAGAGAAAGAGAGAGAACAAGCAGGGGAGGAGCAGAGACAGAGATTCCTAAGCAGACTCACGGAGCCCGACGCAGGGCTGGAACCCATGAACTGTGAGATCATGACCTCAGCTGAGATCACGACCTCAGCTGAAATCAAGAGCCATATGCTTAAGTGACTGGGCCACCCAGGCGCCCCTCAAATACTATTTTTTTCCCAGTAGGCATATCCAATTAATTTTGTTTTGCTTCAATTAGATAAATAGCAAAATTTCTGTTTTGATTTACCATTGCCGTCAGAGCTGACAAAGTAAGGTCTGTAAGAGTGGAGGAAAATTCCTGGTTATTCGTCCAACTTTTCTCTATCCCAGGATATGGAGAGGACATAGGACATACAACTCCTATAAATACCATATTGCCATATATTTCTATCTTTTTCCTGAAAATACATATCATATATGCCTCTTTAAAATATTTCTCTAGATCTCTGTACATCTTGCAGTAATGTTACAGGGCTGTGTCTCTAAATGTCCATAGAGGAGCATAGATTTTAGCATGCTTGGTCGCAGATGGCAGTCAGTCACCTGGAACCAGCAGTCTGCACCTGCCTAACTCGGGTATTTTCTTCTGAAGAAGAATGCCCGAAACAGGGGGGTGTCATAATATCGGCTGCATGCAGGGCAGGCTGCTGGGGGACATGTGTCATTAGCTCACCCCTGCTAGGACATGTGTACCATTCATTATGTGTAAACATAATGTCCCCCACAGGACAACGAGCAGGAAAAAAAATAAGTCTTCCCCAACACATCTCACTTTCCCAAACAAATCTACAAAACTGTTATGTTCATGGGAAGAAGGTCCATTAGAAGTTTATTGATTTACAAGTTGAAGAAATGAGGCCATGCAGTTATTATTAAAAATAACAACCCCCCCCTTTTTTTAAATGCACACCTTCTGATTAGTTTCCAAGATGGATTATTGATATCATGGGAAATTTGTAACGGAATGTGAATAAGGCACACCTTTGTGATATTGGTGAATGGGATTTAAAAATACACATTATGGTTTAGTAAGCGTGGTCAATGATGCATTTCTTTTACCTGGCTCTTCATGGCAGTAGGGGATACCATTTTTTGACTGTGACGGTCTTAATAAAAAGCAAGGCATTGCAATAAAGGGGACTTAGAACTCAAATATTCAAAATTGTACCTTTGGGCAAAAAGCATCTTTCGATATAAAGTGTCAGGTTGTACTAGAGGGAAACGTGAAAAAACTTCTCTCCTGATAGGCAAATGTTACCCTTTGTTAGTTGCATGTTCTGTGCAAAGTCACAAAACAAACTGTAGAAGAATGAAAACCATTTGGAGAAATCTGGATGGATCATCATTGGTTAACTAGAGCTGGCTTACTTTTCCCTTATAGCACAGATACAAGCTTATATCAACTTGTCTGCCAAAGCCATTAAAAGCCCTTAAATTGTATCTGTATCTGAAGTACAGAAAGTGCCAATGGTTTAAAATAATTGTTTTGAAATGAGTATGTTTAATGAAAGTCATTTTTGGAACATGAAACTTAGGAAATGCTTCCTAAAGATTTCATGTCGCAGGCATTGGAAGAGACCCATAACCAACTGCACGCTCTTCATTTCCAATTAAATGTCACAAAGATATCCGGAATTAAGCACATTTAAGACTAAACCATGGTTCCTTCCAGATCTGGTTCTCTTTGGGTGTTTCCTGTCACAGGAAATGTCCGGTTGTAGATCTGTCAATGACAATTGACTGCAGCTAGAAAGGCACACGAAGAAGATACGGATATGTGTGGCAAACGTGTATTAATTTTTGGCACGGGGAATGCCCTTGGGACAGGCGGGTAGAAATAGTCTATGGGCACTTGGAGTTAAGACACTGGGGACACTGGAACTGGGCTGGGGATGTGGATTTGGCAGTCATCTACACAGAAGTGATAGATGAAGTTAAGCGAGACAAATGGGCATCTGAGAGGGAGAAAAAGAAGGGAGAGGAACCAGAGATGTTTACTGGGCATCACAAAATCAAATAGAGTTTAACAGGGAAATGGTAGCGTCCACAATTTCAGTGGATGAGGAGTGGGATAAAACCACTGGATTTAATGTCCTTGGAGAGTTTTCAGAAACGTGGTGAGACTCAAAGTCAAATTATAGTAATTATCAAACAGTTATAAAACAGTGTTGCTTGCTTTATGCAAGTTGCTAATGTCACTGGACCTCAGTTTTTTCTTCTTTAAAATGAAGGGACTCTTTAGATAAACTCATCTAGACTCTAAGAAGTTGAAGTAGACATTTTCAGCTGAATGAATGAGTGAATGAATAAAACTGTATGTATTTCCTACCAGTTCTAGAAAGAATTTCCATAAATAAGGAGAAGTGGTTTGTACGGACCTCTCACTTTAAGACATCTTGTCAAAATAAGATTACGAGTAATAGATTATCTGATGGAAACTATTATCAAGGAAAGAATTTTCAAAACAATAGACTCTGGATTCTTTAATCATTTGATCTTACAAAAGGATAGTTGGTAACATCACAAAGCAAAGAGATACAGGAGACCCTTGCACTTGATTTGCTGACATTTATTTTTGCTCTGATTTTCTTGGTGAATGTACATGACATTCAGTTGTGCTACTCTGGATTTCTTACCCCTTTGCTAATATTTATTAGGTCCTCATATCACTGGTAACACTGCAATTCCATAATGTGCAAGAAAACAAGCATATTGCAAAAGCAGCATTGTCTTGGTAATTATTTTCCTATATATGCCGAAGTTTTATTGTTTTTTTTTTTCCTTTCCTTTTTCAATAAATTCAACCTACTCATAAAACCAGTAGGTAACTTAGGGCCCCAGGGCTGGTAAAATAATTGAACCTCAAGTCCAAATTCTCAGTATCTGTAATGAAGCATTTTGAAAGCCTGATACAAGCCCAAGGCCAGTCAACAGAGTCTAAGAATTTTAAGTGAACTTTTTCAATATAAAATTAGGACTACTTTTTTGTTATTATGACATTTAATTTAAAAAATTATTTATTTAAATTCAAGTTAGTTAACAGTATAGTATTGGTTTCAGGAACAGAATTTAGTGATTCATCACTTACATATAACACCCAGTGCTCATCCCAGCAGGTGCCCTCTTAATGCCCTCCCCCCATCTAGCCCATCCCCTAAGAAGCCTCCCCTCCAGCAACCCTCAGTTTGTTCTCTGTATTTAAGAGTCTCTTATGGTTTGCCTCCCTCTGTTTTTATTTTTCTTTCCCTTCCCTTTTATTCATCTTTGTTTTTTAAATTCCATATATTTGTCTTTTTCTGACTTATTTTGCTTAGCATAATACACTCTAGTTCCATCCACATTGTTGCAAATGGCAAGATTTCATTCTTTTAGATTGCCAAGTAATATTCCATTATATATATGAACCACATTTTTGTCCATTCATCAGTAGACAGACATTTGGGCTCTTTCCATACTTTGGCTATTGTCGATAGTGCTGCTATAAACATTGGGGTGCATGTGTCCCTTCGAAACAGCACACCTGTATCCCTTGGATAAATACCTAGTAGTGCAATTGCTGGGTCGTAGGGTAGTTCTATTTTTAGTCTTTTGAGGAACCTCCATACTGTTTTCCAGAGTGGCTGCACCAGCTTGCATTCCCACCAGCAGTGCAAAAGAGATCCTCTTTCTCCGCATCCTCGCCAACATCTGTTGTTGCCTGAGTTGTTAATGTTGGCCATTCTGACAGGTGTAAGGTGGTATCTCATTGTGGTTTTGATTTGTATTTCTCTGATGATGAGTGATGTAAATTATTACTATTTAATGGATATGTAGCATGTCCTTTTTAGAGTCTTTTCTTCCCACTTAAAATTTTTCCTCCAGAAGTTTATTTACAAATTTATTGTAAGTTATTTTTCCTTATATTATACATTAAAATATATAGTATATGTATTATTGTATCCTACTAAAAAGTAAATTCATTTTCTGGGATATTTACATTAATGAAGATCTATGAGGGGGATTTTCCTAGTGAAGAGGACTTGAATTATGGAGCTGGATTCTAGACTTTTCTGACTGACAGTTATTCCAACTGCAAATGGCTTTATCTGGTACGTTGAAGAAGCCATTCTTCAGGGAAGCTGATGGCATGTTGGATACATTTCCCAATTCAACCAGAAGGGCTCAGCCGTCTTTCCTGAATCTGACATATCTGACATACGAGCAAGGGGCAAATCAAAGTGGAAAATAATAATTTTAACATGCAGAATTCATCACAGGATTTAAACAATTAGAATTTTACTTTATTTCAGAATAAGTTTACAGTTGAAAAAAAAGATATTTACTAAAGCCACATAATTCATATGAACAAAACTTTTATAGCAAAACCTTGGTACATGAGCATTAGTAATTTGAATACTATATGGGTATAGAAGATATTTAAAAAACGGAAACGACGTATCCCAAAGGCTGTAGGAGGCACAATATATATATGCTTGTATTGGGTCTGCAAGCATTATACTAGAATTCATTACACTGATCCAACAAGTTGTGGATTGTTCAGCACTGTGTACTGAAAGGATACAAAGGAATATGCTAGTTTCTCTTGTACTGAAAAAGCATGTTCTATCAATACTACAAAATAGGAGCAGCAAGTCAAGCCAACAAACAATTTCTTAGGTTTTGGAAGAAGTGTTACATCTATGGCTTTGTAACTCTCATTGTTTTGAGACTGGTTAGAAGTCTGGAAAGTGAAAAAGGAAGTCTATAATAAAACATTAACGACATACTTTACAAGGCATCTGATTATTCATTCAACAGGTTCAACACTGGGAAACAAAAAAATTTATGAGCTTGATCTTTGAGCAAAATTGTGAGGTAATCTGTCTGCCTCCTCCCACCAATCGTTTGGCATAAAAAAAAAAAACTTTCTGCAGAAAAGTAAAAGTTTCCCATTTGACAATGGCAGAGGAATATTTTAAGAAAAATTAGAAATTACTTCTAGTTTTAAGTTTTAGTAACTGTAAAGAATACAAGTCTTCTAAGGGCAAGAAACTGGATAATGGTCTTTAGGATGGAATTTTCTTACGTTTTGTAAAAAAAAAAAAGTGCCTTGAAATATGTATCATGCTGACAATGTATCCACGCTGACAAAGGTGAACATTTGGTAAAAACGAGGGAAAAAAGGTCAAAACTTTTCAGAGCATATTACTACTGCATCACACTGAAACTGTCTCAAGGGTAAAAATGTACATCTTAGATTCTCAAAGGTTTTATTTTCCAACTAGCAATTAAACTGAAGTGTCAAATTGAATCATGCAGTATTTTTACCTATCAGCTACTGTGTTCATGATATTAGGGGGACAGAATTCTCCCCTCCCCCTTAAAATGTGTAATGCTCACTAGTCATCATGTGGAACTCAAATTACACACAAAGGCAAATCATGAAGAAACGTTAAATACTTCAAAATGCCCACGAAGGCATGCCAGAAATGATGCTGTTTCTAGAACACAGAACTGCTGGAAGCCAAAACCAAAGCAGTAGGTGTTCCTGCGACTTCTAGGTCTTCAATGCTGCTTGTTTTTTTTTGTTTTGTTTTGTTTTGCTTTTGTTTCTTTTTTTGATGGGTTCAGGTCAGGGGGCTCAGTCTCTCTGGAGGTTAGCCCATAATTTCTGCAGGTTCCGTGACCAACTTGGATCCATCCCAGGCTGTCTTGAACTGTTCTGGAACAGGAAATTCTCTCTGGAAGAATGAAGAACAAAGTTACTTGAACCCGGGCTTTCTTCTGCAAACAGATGGGAGCCTGAATAGTGTCGCATGATGGACAAAGACATTTTAGGGGACCCAAGCGTGTGTTGTGGAGAGGTCCTGTGTGTCATGTGGAGACCCGGATAGTTATGTGTCAGTTCTGTCAGTCAATTCTAGCATCATGATTAAAGCTGGATCCTCCTGGGGTGCCTGGGGGGCTCAGTTAGTTAAGAGTCTGACTTTGGCTCAGGTCATGATCTCACAGTTCGTGAGTTTGAGCCCTGCATCAGGCTCTGTGCTGACAGTGCAGAGCCTACTTCGGATCCTCTGTCCCCCCCCCTCTCTCTCTGCCCCTCCCCTGCTCATGCTCTCTCTCTCTCTCTCTCTCTCTCTCTCTCAAAATAAATAAATTTGAAAATAAAGGGTGTGTGTGGGGGAAACCTAGAACCCCCTAAGAATGAGGCATTCTTCTAAGTACTAGGTATACTGGGACTCAGTCAACTGATAGCTCTGTGAGTGAGGTGCTACTGAGACGCCATCCATGGGAAACAGGTCTGGGAGGTCAAGCAACTGGCTAAAGATTACCATCTTAAGTATTGCTGTGAGCAGAGTGGCCAGCGGTGGACAGCCTCTCCACCAATCTCTAACCTGCACAGGATCAGCTGGGGGTCCTGTTCAAACCCAGATTCTGGGGCCCCTGAGGGGCTCAGTTGGTTAAGCGTCGGGCTTGGTTTCAGCTAAGGTCATGATATCACAGTTCGTGAATTTGAGCCCTGTGTTGGGCTCCTGTTGGCAGCTCGGAGCCTGCTTGGGATTCTCTCTCTCTCCCTCTGTCTCTACCCCTCCCCCCGCTCTCCCTCCCTCTCTCTCTGCCCCTCCCACCCCCTCTTGCAAATAAACTTAAAAATGCAGATTCTGATTCAGGAGATCTGGGGAAGAGAATGGTCATCTGTATTTCCAGCAAGTTCCGAGGGGACACTGAAGCTGCTGATGTCCAGTCACGCTGAGTAGAAAGGTTTTATCCCGGTGTTATGGGTGTACCCTTTGATGAAATAGGAAAATGTGCTTCGGGTTATAAATTTCTTACTCTGCATCCTGCCACCATCTCTTCCCACTGGGAAATATACGCCCCAGAGAGAGAGAGAGAGAGAGAGAGAGAGAGAGAGAGAGAGAGAGAGATGTGTGGGGGATGGAGGGAGGATGCAGGAGAGCCAAAACAAATGTAGTTTGGAATCTCTCTTTTCCCCAGAAAGTGATTCTGCGGTCATTTCAGGAGAGGATCCAGGGCACTTGGGTGGCTCAGTCTTTCCCGTGTCCCACTTCACTTCAGCCCAGGTCATGATCTCCTGGTTCATGACTTTGAGCCCCGTGTCGGGCTCTGTGCTGACAGCTCGGAGCCTGGAGCCCGCTTCGGATGCTGTGTCTCCCTCTCTCTCTCTCTCTCTCTCTCTCTCTCTCTCTCTGCTGTGTCTCCCTCTCTCTCTCTCTCTGACACTCCCCTGCTTGCTCTCACTCTCTCAAGAACAAATAAACGTTCAAAAAAAGAAGATGATCGAAAAGGAAGGTGAGAAGCAGTACTCTTGATGCTGGCTTCCATGGCCTCCCTGGACTTCCCGAACACACAGCACTGCTGAAACCCCAAGTATCGGACAAGCTGGTGTCTGCACTCACCCATCAAGGAGACGCAATGTTTCAGTGGAATATACACGCAAGTCCGTATCTTTTCAGCTGGGATGCAACTGCTTCTTTTGGAACAAGCTATTTATTTTAAAGGGAAAGCCCTTTTTTAAAATTATTCTTCTTTATTTT
Organism: Panthera tigris; assembly: GCF_018350195.1. Lineage (NCBI taxonomy): Eukaryota > Metazoa > Chordata > Mammalia > Carnivora > Felidae > Panthera > Panthera tigris. The sequence continues at coordinate 11,714,369 of NC_056664.1, forward strand.
ATTTCTGAGGGGGGCGGAGAGAGAGAGAGCACAAGTGGGGGAGGGTCAGAGATCAAGGGAGACAGAGGACCCGAAGTGGGCTCCACGCTGATGGCACAGAGCCCAACATGGGGCTTGAACTCACAAACAAAAATTAAAATTTTTTAATTTTAGGGAAGGCCCTTTCTCTAAGGAGCGATGAATTCTCCCTGAGTGAAACCTGTAGCGGAAAGCCTTAAGATGAAGCAAAGAAGCCGAAGTCTTCATAACCTAGTGTGTGTGTGTGTGTGTGTGTGTGTGTGTGTGTGTGTGTGTGGTCAGTATCCCATCTGGGTCTCTTCCCGATGAGTAGACAAGGAGGCTTGGTGGTTGCTCTCAAGAACAGGTCAGGTGGGGAGTACCCCGGAGTGGAGGTGCTTCTTTGCTAGTAACCATGATTCATCTGCTTCACATCTTTTTTGGGAGTGAAGTAATGTGATGACATTCTTCTCTGGGCGACTGATTTCCTTCAGGATGAGTCATCCCCACCATCCACCCCCAGACTGCTATGCCCACGGCTGGACCCGTGTATTGCTTCCTTCCACCTCCAACTAGAAAATGTAAGAAGAGAAGCTGCATGGGATGCCTGGGTGGCTCAGTCGGTTAAGCGTCCGACTTCGGCTCAGGTCATGATCTCGCGGTCCGTGGGTTCAAGCCCCGAGTCGGGCTCTGTGCTGACCGCTCAGAGCCTGGAGCCTGTTTCAGATTCTGTGTCTCCCTCTCTCTCTGACCCTCCCCTGTTCATGCTCTCTCTCTCTCTGTCTCAAAAATAAATAAATGTTAAAAAAAAATTAAAAAAAAAAAAAAGAAGAGAAGCTGGAATGAGGGCATAAGATAATCTACCTATAAAGGGAAGACTCCTTTTTCAGCCTGAAAGCTCAGGTTTCGACCCTTACTCATGCTTTAGGTCAGTGGATCTCAAGCTTGGCTCCATGTTGGAATCAGCAGAGAAGCTTTAACAAATGCAGATCCAGGGACCACGCCCAGGGATGCTAGCTCAATCACTCTGGCAAGGTGGTCCAGACCCACCGTTTTTCTTAGAAGATCCAGTTCCCGTGCAGACTGAGCCCTCTGCCTACACAGCTTCAAAGGCCAGGGACCACCCTAAGTTTCGGCTCTCTTATCCGAAGCTGCTTTGTATTAGTTTTAGCTCCTCAGCAGTGTGGACATGGAGAACGTGAGAAGACTCTTCCCCAGCTCAGGGTTAGACCGGCCAAATACCGAGCTGGGAGGCATGGCCCAGTGCTGGCGGACTTCTGTTTTTCAGCCTGACAGGATGGATTCTAGGCTGTGCTACTTAGCATGAGGCTGGGTAGTACTCAAGACAGGTGGACAAAGAGAACGTGGGAGCAGGGATGTCGTCTGCCTAAGGAGATCAACCTGAGTACTGTGTAGACAGTCGGCTGGTGTCTGAACCACAGGCTGATGCGGTGCCTTCGAAGTTCCTTTTGCTCCCATCCTCCCCTGCTTCCCTGTCCCCTCTCCCCGCCTCCCCCTTCCTGCACAGTTAGAATCAGAGGGAATCGCCTCTGGGTTGATCTGTACTCTTCCAAGAAGCAACAACTAGAAGGAACCAATAACCTGCTTCCAAGTTGCATCAACCAGCAAGCTCACCACACTGAATGATGCAGAAAAAAGTATTCATTTAGACTTCCTTTTCGATGTGTGAGAGCATCTGCGTGCTTCTTTTAGGGGCTGCTTTGTTGGGGAGAGGGGGCATAGAGAAGAAATAGTTGCAGAATCAATTAGGCTGTGTTTCTCAGAGGGGCTGGATGGGCTGATGGCATCAGAATCACCCGGGACGCCTGTTAAAGTGCAGATCCCCAGACCCCGCCCAAAGCCCCCTGAATCCAACCTGCAGGTGCAGACTTTGGGAGCTGACATTTTCGTCAAGCTTCTCAGCTGATCCTTACACTGAGTTTGAGAACCCCTGTTGTAAGTATACCTACAGGAGAAATAGGTCTACTAATTGTCGACCTCCCTCCCATTTTTTCCCCAAGGTATTTCTCCTTCCTTTCTGTTTGCCTCCACCCCAGCAAAGGAAAACAGTCAGTCCTCAATACCATGAACTCGGATGTATGGGGTACCATTTGAGAAAAGCTAGCCCGTTAAGGTAACTACCAGTGAACTTCCTAGAGAATCACAAATCCAGGAATGAGCCCAGTCAGGAAACTAACAGGGGAGAAGAACTGTGGAAGGCAACTCTCCGAATTCCTCTTCTGCCTGTGAATTATTCTACAAATGAAGTTCACAGGTTGGGAGCTGATTAAGCAATCTCTAAGAATGTTAATAAGGATGGGGCGCCTGGGTGGCTCAGTCAGTTAAGCATCCAACTCTTGATTTCAGCGCAGGTCACGATCTCACCACAGTTTGTGAGTTCAAGCCTCGCATCAGGCTCTCTGCTGATGGTGCAGAGCCTGCTTGAGATTCTCTCTCAAAATAAATAAACATTAAAAAAATGAAGAAAAAAAGAATGCTAATAAAAAATGCTCAGGAAAAATTCTTTACCGGCTTTTAAAAGGTACTTACATAATCACCATCCTGAGGAATCAGGACATTCATTTCAGATGATTTGGCACTCACGATCTCACAGTCCAGTGCCTCTTCACTGAGGTAGATGTGGCAACCTTCCGTCTTATTAATGGAAATTGTTGGCACTTTCCCCATGACCTGAAATAAACAAGAGAACAATCCTGGGACCAACGTAGAGAAATAAAAATTAGAATGTCCTCGAATAAGCATGGTGCATGGGCTTCCCGGAGCTTTAGGAAGAGCTGGGTCAGGGCTAGTGAGGCTGCTTAATGGCACTGTGTCCAGGCTGAACTGGTGGGTGTCATTTGGGGACAGAATGAAAGGACCACACAAAGGGATTCTCAAGCCGCAGGGTCTCTTTCCTGAGACAAAATGAAGGGATTAATGTGAAAACAGCAGCTAAGTGTTCAGAAAAAGTCTCACCCCCCTCGAGTGGATTTGCAACATATATTTGATTTCATGATAAAAGCAACAAGGAGCATTTGCTTTTATTTGCTTACAATTTTCATTCTGACAAATCTATCGATCTTAGGTTAAAACAAATACTAATATTGCCACTTAAGAGTAAACACACTGTTCTGTAATCGAGTAGGTTTTTCTTGAACCTAAATTAGAATAAATAAGAAACACTACAATTCTTTTCCCATAAGTCTTCTGCCGGATAAAAATCTCACTGGCTGAATGTGAAGCCTGAATAAGACATTGAGCGTCTAGGTTATTTTGAAATGTATTAATTCCAGGAGCCAAAACCGGGGACTTGGTTGAGGCCACTCACTGGATAGATAAACAGGATCATACCCACGAGGGGGGGCGGTTCTTTGTATTGTTTGCAAATATCTAAGTGCTATAAAAATATTGCTCAGTTTCAAATTTCTTGTTTTAACAGTTTTGAGACATCCCCCCCACCAATCTCTATAGGGGCAGCCTGTTCCCCAATGACCATATTGCAACTCTATAATTTTCCTTCTTGTAATGGTAATTGGAAGTGATAAAGACATCTGCTGTTTCACCCTGAAGAAAAGGCTGGATTGCAAACCCAAGGAGCAGCTCCTGTCGATGGTGCAGGTGATGTAAAGAATTCCTCAGGGGGAGTCTAGCCAGGTCACCACACTTCTCTGTTTTCTCCCTCTCTCCATAGAAACTGGACACCGAGTTAGCAATGAGCCCCAGTGCCAAAAAAAAAAAAAAAAAAAAAAAAAAAAAAAAAAAGCAGAGGTAGTTCAAGGTCAGGTAAGCATGGGATTTGCCATAAATAAACTAAAACAGTAACAATACATAGATCTATATTTCAAAAATGTGTCAGCAGTAATGTTTTGGTGATTTCTCCATTTATCTTCTAGTGATGAAAAGCATTTACAGTTGCCTCGAACGATGTGGAAGCCAGGCAAGTCAAGAGAAAAGATAAACTGTCAGTGGGTCTTTGGTGATTTGTTTGTGAGGCAGAATGGGGACCCTTGAGGCAAGCACAGGACACTAATCCACTCTGCTGATATTTATATATTGCTATATTGTATTACAAATGCATAAACACTCCATGTTTCCGGAAGTCTGAAAAAGCAACAGCAGACCTTAAACCATTGCCCCAATATGGTACGAATGCTCTTTTCCACAGTGTTTTGGTCAACACTGCATGAGCATAGATTGTAGACATGCTCTTTGTGCCCTGGTGGTCTGGGAGCACTTTGGGAACAGAAATGGCTTCTTATCAAGGGAACTGGGTCCAAGAGTCGTTCCTCTGCTGAGTGACAGGTGATGTGTGACCTTGCCCAGGCCAATGCTCTAGCATTTAATCTGTTTCTGTATTAGTTTGGTTTTTCCATAAATGTATTTCTCTACAAAAAAATTTTTTTTAAGATTTTATTTTTAAGTAACCTCTACACCCAACATGGGGCTCAAACTCACAATCCCAAGATCAAGAGTCACACCTCCACAGACTGAGCCAGCTGGGTGCCCCTATTTCTCTATAAAAATTTAAAAAATCTCCATAGAATATCTGAGTCTCTTTTCTTTCTTAAAATTTGTGTGCATTTTTTGGGGGTAGTTTGCCAAAAACGGAATTCCTGGACCAAATCATATGAACTTAGGTGAATGCCCCTTTGTTCCCTTCAACCTTTTTTAAGTCATTGAGGTTAAATCCGCAAACACAAAATTCACCTGTTTCACGTGCACGATTTAACGGTATTTGGTAGGTTTACAGATGTGTGCAACCATCATTTCACCTCAGTTCTAGAATATTTCCATCACTCCCCAAATATCTCTAGTGCCCAATTACAGTCAAACCCCGTCCTCACTCCCTGGCCAACCACTCATCTCCATTGTAACCAAGCCCCTTCAAAAGAATGTATTAGAGGTGCCTGGGTGGTTCAGTTGGTTGAGTGTCCGACTTCAGCTCAGGTCATGATTTCACAGTTTGTGGGTTCGAGTCTCACATCGGGCTCTGTGCTGACAGCTCGGAGCCTGGAGCCTGCTTCGGATTCTGTGTCTCCCTCTCTCTCTGCACCTCCCCCGCTCCACTCACGCTCTGTCTCTGTCTCTCAAAAATAAATAAAGTGTTTAAAAAAATTTTTTTAAATAAAAGAATGTATTAAATGTTTTAAATAGTTAATGACATTCATTTGATTTTAACATCCAAAAGCTTGGAAAGGATTCAAGAAAATGTCTCTCTCTGGTCTCTGAACCCCGTTGCCAAGTTTCAGTCCCTCTTGGACAGATAACCACGGTTTATCCTTCCAGGTTATTTTTAGAATGATCTATTTCAAACATAGCAACAAAGAAAATATAACACGCAAATATACATATGTCAAACAGCTTTGTCAGGGTCTAACGTTTTGGTTTCTTTCTTTCTTTCCTTTTTTTTTTTTTTTAGGACTATAATCTTACAGTCGAGTCGAAGTCCCCTCTGTATTACCCACCACTGCATTCACTACCCCTCTCTCATTTTCGTCTCTTCCTTTTCCGGTTTTATATTTCCCAATGATTTTTCTTGTCATTGGCTGGGTTACAACCCTTAAAGCATTATGGAACAAAGGCAATGATTGAAGGAATTTTTTCTTTATTTCTGACTTTAATGGGGAATTCTGAAGATTCAAATGAAGTTTGATTTTCACTACAGGATTTTGATAGATGCCTTTAATTGGGTCACAGAAGGTAGTATATCTTCTATGACTTTTTTTCTAGGGTTATCAGATACAAATATATCTGTGTATATATATGTGTGTGTATATGGAAAAATGAAATCATGCTCTACATAATCGTACAAAAGTGTTCTTTCCTCTCAACAAGGTTATCATGGATATCTTTGTAGATCACTTTTAAAAATGGTTATGCGGTAGCCATTTTTATATAGAGTTCAGAAGTTAAAAACATTTTTTTAACGTTTATTTATTTATTTTGAGAGAGAGAGAGAGAGAGAGAGCGAGCAAGCAGGGGAGGGGCAGAGGGAGAGGGAGAGAAAGAATCCAAAGCAGGCTCCACACTGTCAGCGCAGAGCCTGATAAGGGGCTCGAATGCACAAACCGTGAGACCATGACCTGAGCCGAAATGAAGAGTCAGACACTTAACCAACGGAGCCACCCAGGTGCCCCAGAAATTTAAAATTTCTAAGTAGACATAGCTTCCTTGATAATTTCTTCTATTACTTCTCAATTTAGAATTATTTCTCCAGAAATTTATGAGTATTTAAAACTGTTTTCTTCCACTTTACTATAGCTTCATGTTTTGTATTTAATTCAATTGGTTTTAATTTTGAACGTGATGTATTTTCATTAAAAAACGCTAACTCCTTATATATCATCAGTGCTACCCAATCTCATTTCTGTAAGAATAAAAGGAAGCTTGAAATATACTCTCTAAAATTCAGAGGGGGTAGATTAGATTATTTCCAGAATACTTTTCACCTGGTTAAATATGTGCTCTCACCTCAGTCACAGAATATTATTTCTGTGACTTTGGGGAGGGGAGGGTTGCTTAAAAATAATGTGAAGTGAGAGAAAGCCTGGCTCTTTGTGTAGAAACTTCACTATCCAAAATAGTTCTTCAGAAACTGTGGACTTATTATTAGGTTTACATGAACCATATTTATCCTTGAGTATAATAATATACCCTTGGACTTTTCCTTTCCTTTTTTTTTTAACGTTTATTTTCTTTTGAGAGAGTGCACACGTGAGTGGGGGGGGGGGAGGGCAGAGGGTGAGAGAGAGAGGGAGAATCCCAAGCAGGTTCCATGCTCAGCACAGAGCCCAATGCTGGGCTCGATCCCACGACCCTGGGATCATGACCTGAGCTGAAATCAAGAAGCAGACACTCAGCTGACTGAGGTACCCAGGCACCACAGAACTGGACTTTTTCTGATGATGAGTGATTTCCTGAAAATTTTCATGCATAATGCTTTGGGAGAAATAGAACTATTAAATAAATGGATGGATGTGGTTTTCAGAAATGCTAAATTAGAAGGTGGCATTATAGAATGTAAGCTTACGAGGACAAGAATTTTTGTCTTGTTTGCTCCCTGGTATTTGTTGTGCTGAGAACAGTACCTGGCACATCAGACATGTTCAACAAACATTTGGCAAATGAATGAATGAAATGAGTGTGTTACATGTTAAGTGGCCTTGAGCACACAGCTCACATTAAAATTTTTAAAAATATTTATTTATTTTTAAGAGACAGAATGCAAGGTGGGGGAAGGGCAGAGAGAGGAGGGGGGACAGAGGATCCGAAGCGGGCTCTGCACTGACAGCAGCGAGCCTGATGTGGGGCTTGAACTCACAAATACTGAGATCATGACCTGAGCCAAAGTCAGACACTCAACTGACTGAGCCACCCAGGCACCCCGATAACTCACGTTTTTGAAACTAAAGTGTGAGCTGAGGATTCCGGTCAAGTTTCCCTGTGTACGTGGTGAAGATAACAATATAGTAAATGCCTGTGCGGAGTTATTTGGTTGCTTTCTCCTAAGCAGTTTTCTATCAGGAAATTAAATTTATGAAGAAATGGAAGCAGAATGGTTAGGGAAGGAGATTGACACAGATGCACCACAGACAATACATGGAACTGAGTGAGAAAGAGATACATGTATCCACAGAGCCCATGTGGCAAGGATATTTAGAATTTGGGCTGCAGAGGACTTAGAATCCCTCAGCTAACCTTGGGTTTCAGGGCAGGGAACTCGGAGTCAGAGGTGAAGCCAACTGCCCAAATGCATATGGCAGGTGGGGACAGAACTGGGGCCTTGCCCAGGGCTCAGGACTCTTTCCATTAAATGGACACACACAAAACCATGTCTTAAATAGTAGTGAGTGAAATGTAAAATGTCCATTCAAATGTACTTGAAGTAAAAGTGGCAGTGGTAGGGGTGTCTGGGTGGCTCAGTTGGTTGAGTGTCTAACTTCAGCTGAGGTCATGATCTCATGGTCCATGAGTTCCAGCCCTGCTTTGGGCTCCACACTGACAATGTGGAGCCTGCTTAGGATTTTCTCTCTCCCTCTGTCTCTCATGCACTTGTGCTCTCTCGCTCTCACAATAGATAAATAAACTTAAAAAAAAGTGATGGTGGTAAAATGCTCAGTAAAACGAGAGAAATATCTATAAAACCAGAATCCAATTTTAACAAACATTATCAGGAAACATCAGGTCACAAGGGGTTAATTAAATGTATGAAACCTGTCACGGTAGAGCCTGTGATTCGGGAGTTGAGTGTTTGAGCCCCACGTTGAGTGTAGAGATTACGTAAAAATGAAGTCGTAAAAAATGAAAAAATAATAAAAAATAACAACATGAAGAGAGTGTAATCAAAGGTGGAAGTTATCGCTGGCCAAAGGCAGGAAGCCCATTAACTCCTGGCATACTGTAAAATCCCACTGGGTTAAATCAAAATTTACTAAAGGAGTGCACATTTTCTCCTAGTTTGCAAATTCAATTCCAGTCCTACTTTCCAGGTTGTTAGTGTGATAATCTCACCGACTCTTCACAAAAACTCTACTTCCTCCTTACTCAGAACCAACTGTCCCTGAGAAAAGAAAATTCTCTTCGGGATGATGCTATCATCTAGGAGAATCTCTTAGAGTCTGTGTTCATTCATTAGTTGACTCATCCCAATCATTACCTCGCCAAACATTTATTGGACACTGACTATGTGCAGGTGCTGAGCCAGTGTCTGTGGCTGCAAAGATTAGTTATCTGCTCTTGAAATAGGCATGTGCAAGATAGGATGTGTTAGAGTCTAAGAGACTGAAAAGGCGGAAGTCACACTGTCTAAGAAGAAAGACAGGGCTTCAGAGAGGAGGTGATGACAGAGCTGTGTCTGGAGGAAAGGGAAGAAGAATTCTCTAGGTGGACATGGCCGGCCCCTTGGGGGGGCAGCTGGATCATCAGAGCAAAGTGGCAATGGGTTCAGAGCGCCCGCTTGACAGGCCACCTACCTGCATTTGAATATCCTTGGAATTGATCACTTCCACAATGCCTACCACGTTGTCAAACACAAGGCCAAACTTCTTACAGTTGTCTAGAGGAAGCAAACAGAAACACAGCTCTGTTAGGCACACGCATCATGTTTATGCAAAGCAACTGACCATCCTAAGTGACCCCGGGTGCTGCCCTACCGATTGTAATGGAATTTATTTTCCCTTTCATCTGTAGAGTGGACTTGTTGCAGCTGAAAATGTAAGCCACTTGTTTCAGTTCGGTCTCCGAAATCACAAGGTCATGCCTGTCCTCTTGATACTCCTAAAATGAAAACACGTGCAAATACTGAATACAAGGACGTATGCAGATAAATGGAATCCTCCGCATGTTGAAATTACTGTGGGGTTCAACGTTAATTCTAGCTTTTCGATATGCCCTTCCTTTCAGAACCACTTTTTAATGGGCCAAACCACAGGTCTTACTCTGTTTTTGTAATGATGGGAATGAATGGAACCACTGCTTGGGAGGGGGCGGGGGTCAGTGTCCATTTGCAAACCAGTCTCAGGCGCCCAAGAGGCTGCTGGGTGGTGGGCTGGAGCTTTGTGTTCAGTCTGTATGCTGAGTCTGGCCTTAATGCTGCAGTAAAATGTGCCGCGTCAAGGAGTTGGGCAACTAGGTTAGTGACGACCGTGGTGTTGAGTCCCTGTGTATCTGTAGCCCAAGACCACCTTTCTCGGGAATTTGGTCTTCCGGAAACCTTTGGGGAAGCTCCATGGATTGGCAGGGAGCACCAGGTCTCGTGCACATTCTCTGTGTCTCTGTCCTGTTCACACAACCAGGCAAGTGGTGGATGAAGCGGCAGATGACATCAGTGCCTCTGTCCATGGCCCTGAACACCCTACCTCCAACCAGAACGGGGAACAGATTAAAAGCTTGTGGAAAGAGTTGTCAAATCCGTAGAGACAGAAAGTAGAAAGGCTGTTGCTGGGGGCTGAGCGGGGGCATGGGGAGTTGTTGTTTAAGGGGTACAGGGTTCCAGTTTGACAAGATGGAAAGAGTTCTGTGGATGCGTGCTGATGGCTGCACAACGCGAATTCACTTGGCGTCCGTGAGTCAGTATGTACCCTTAAACGTTAGGTGTCACTGAAATGCTAAGATGGTAAATTTTATGTGTATTTTACCACAATGAAGAAAATGATTTTAAAAACGTGAAGAAAAGGATGCATGAGAAATAATGAAAAACCAAAAAGTAAAAAAAAAAAAGCTGATGGAAGCATTCAGAAACACCCCAGTTTTTGCTCTCGCCAGAGGCTTGTGCCTTTGTCTTTTCACTCAGAAACCCTGAAGACCTGGGTAAGCACTTGGTCCTGTCACTGGAGCATGCCAGGAATGAAGGTTAAGGTTAAAGGGCTTCACTCACGACTCTCCATTTCTTTCCTTCCAACTCGAACACGGGAGCATGTTTCTGAGGAGGATGAGACGGGGGGGCCCTGGAGCCTGGGGAGAGGCTTTTGGTAGGAGATGGAGTTTGTCCTCCTTGAGTCCGTAGGCTGGGATTCTTGTATGTCTTCTGGTCATCTGTGACGTGCCGGAGCCCTGGAAAGAGAACACACTGCCACGTTTCTTTGTATTTTATGCAAAGGGAACTGTCCCTAACTTCTTGGATGAATATAAACAGAACAAGAAATTTTGGTAATGCTATTCTCAAGGTTAATAATATGCACAGTCAGAGACCTTATAGATTTAGAGTTAATTAGAAGCACTGTAAATATTTTTTAAATTTGAGGGAACTTCTTTAAGGAGGTAAGATAGATAAAAATTCTATAAAAAAGAAAAGCACCTGGCCAAAAAAGGATCACATGATTTACTTCTTTGCTCATGGCTAAGGCTTTCCCCAGGTGTAGCCTAGAAGGACAGGGCATTCCAGTAAGTATACGCCATAGAGTATGGAATAGACTTCAGGGTTATGAGTCCATTCTCTTACTTTGCAGATGAGGGGACAGCCCAGCCAGCTGGAGCCAGAGGAAAATTTAGAGTTTGGGGCTCTTAGCTCCTAGCCCAGTGCACAGGGACAATTACACCATAACTCCTATTACTGGTCTGAAACAAAAATACATTTGCATAAACCTTACTGTTCAGAATGCATGTACATCCTGATATATCTTAAAGGTATGATTAAAAACAACCGTTCACAGTGATGACAAATGCGCTTCAATGACAGAATTATTTGGCAAGCCTGTCCACTGCTTGAGGACAGAGGTACTACTGTTTGTCATTTTATTTCACTCGGTCTTAATGCCCCGGTTGTGGATGGTGCCGAAGCATCGAGGCTGCTGTGAGTGGTGCTAACTTGGAACCCAGAGTCTCTGAGTTCTTCCTGATGGTCCACGTACCAGCCCACTGAGCCCGTCTCCCTCGAGATGAAGAACGCTGCAGGCTTCTGTTTCCCCACACAGCTCCCCGTGTTTTGGGGATGGGGACGGAATGGTGCATCCATCACTGTAGGCTCTGGGGGGAAGCTATGTGCCTTGGAGGCAGAGGGAGACAGAGTCAAGGTCCAGTTTTCTCACCTTTCGTAATTCCTTCCCCTTGGTTAAGTTGGGCAAATAGAGCTGAGCGTGAAGGGGAGGGCTCCTCTCTTCTGTCTTCATTCTCAAAAAGCGGAGGTGGCCCTGGAGGAGGGGGTGGGGGAGGGGGCGGAGGAAGGCCAGGCCCAGGGGACAGGACTGACGATGCTGATGCGGTTGATGCTACTGGCCCCTGAGGGAGAGAGAAGACGGAAAGCATTGTCTTCAGACTCACGCTCTCGCTGAGAGTTGGGATTTCGCCACTGTCACTCAGAACCTGCTACCAATGACGAAGTGGCGTTCAAGACTCACAAGGGGCACCACGGGTCTATCTGGAGCACTGGGACCCCCCGAGGGCGGGGGCGGGGGGATGCATCTTGGGAACAGAGCATGACTGAGCTGGAGGGCCCTGTTGGCAGAAACTGCATGCTCTGGGTTCACGCTGCCAACTCACAGGCAAACAGAGCCATATTCACAGGGTCACATCCAAAGCTCAGGACTTGAATGGAACCAGGCCTTGGCCAGCTGAGAATCATAAGAAGAATGTAGTTCAACCGATAAGAGGATTCGCTCTTTTGGGCTGCTGGGAATCACAACCACCAATAAGCGAGAGAGTGGCAAAAATACTCATTGGATATTAGGTGTTTCTGAACCTTTTTGAGCAGCTCAAGAGAAAGATACTGAAACTCTTTTTCTGGAACTCATTTTCCAAGTATGCATGCCTCACACTGACCCCCAAGTGGGGGCCGTGTATGACCTGGATGCCTGTCAAATCAGGGTCCAGGACCCATCTGATGGTTTCATGCATCTAATCTTGATTGTTAATGAACCAATTAAAAATTGAATCCTTTCTGAGCAAGATCTAGGCTTACTTATTTTCGCTACTATGTGAAATTCAAGGTTTGTTTTCGGTTTGAAGTTCTAACAAATTCATATGACAGTAAAAGGTGCTAGACAATAGAAGAGTATGTTTGAACGTTTTGAGAAAATCACCCCCTCTCCCCCATGTAAACACACATATACAACAAACTTGGGTGATGCAATATTTTACTTTTAAACCTAAAGCGGAGGGGTGCCTGGGTGGCTCAGTCAGTTAAATGTCCGACTTTGGCTCAGGTCATGTTCTCATGGTTTGTGGGTTTGAGCCCCATATCGGGTTCTGTGCTGACAGCTCAGAGCCTGGAGCCTATTTCGGAATCTGTGTCTCCTTCTCTCTCTGCCCTCTAGCCCCTCCCCACCCAATCAAAAATAAATAAATGTTAAAAAAATAAACCTGAAGTAGAACTCTGTATCTAGGATAAGGCATTATAAGTGGATTCAATGAAAAAATAGAAAATTAAAAAAGTTGAGAGTAATGGACATGTGGTTTAGGCTCATGTATTTCCAATGCCAAATATAAAATGTAAAACATCTAAGTGCTAAATATTAACGAAGACAGCATATTCTCATTTTCATAAGCAAGTCAGTATTCCCAAGTGTCAATATTGGGAAGTTTTAATTGGTAGTAGTTTTCAGTTGAAAAAAAAAAAAACCCAACATGCTATTTTCAAAGTACTTATATAATCTCTATTAAGTGCAGAATTACTCTAAAGATAAAAGATTCTTCTCTTATTCAGAATGCATGTCTGAAAAACTGAGTGGGCTGGAGGTCTTGTCTCCTGAGCTGTAATTTGTGATGGCTTTTTGTTTCTAAGGAAGACCAGCCTGACTCCATCAGAATGCTTGAGTCAAGTAAACCAGGACTGCACAATTCATGAGGCTGGCCAATTTTTCTTTCTTCGTATCTTAAATGTTTCCCATTATGTTGCTAGGGTGAAATTTGAGAATTTGCTCTGAATCATCGATAGCATGTAAGAGAAGCTCTGCACATCAAGCAATATTCCAGTCCTTAGTTCCAGACCCTGAAAGCCCCACTACCCCCACCAACATTACTTTTACTCATAAGCACGTAGTAGCTCATAGAGTGAGTGGAGGGCCAGACACCTTCTTCACTTCTGAAACGCTGCAGCTTTGCAGTCCTATTTTGTGGAAAGGATAGAGGATACTGGCTTCTCTATCTCAGACTGATTTTGATGGCGCCCCTGCTCTCAGAATCCAGAGCGTCTCTCTAAGAGCCATTAAAAGGACACTGAAACCAATAAGCTACAGATACAACTTTTAGGAACTTTGATACCTTCAGATGGCTGACCCAGGAACGCCAAACAAAGGATTTACTGCAACAACTGTTGAATATAAAAGCCAAAATATAAGAGAACTCAGGACCAGCTGAAACTCAACTTATCCTGAGCGCCTTCTGGCTCAGCCCCAGTGAGAGCACAAAACTAGGCTCCAGTTTCCAAGGGGACTTTACAATTAGCATTCAGGGGCTTTCCTGCAGACTCAAAAGCAAACTTGGTAGGCATTCCCTTGACAGGCCTCGGGGGCTACTTTGTAGCAGAACCTGGTCTTTACCTCTTTCTTCCTCCTCTTTTCCTCCCGCAGGATCTCACGGCACCTCGGACCGAGTACCAGTACAGAGTGTTCTGTATTCTCACATGTGCCTGGCCACGAGTGGCAGTCACATCCACTGAAATCGCAGCCCGGCACTAATCTTCAGGTGTCCCAGTAGAGACAGAAGGGAGATGGTCAGAGAAGGGAAGGGAGCCAAGAGTTCTGGAAAGTCTAGTATTTCCAGATGTCGATTACTTCTGTTCATGTAACAAGACATTTAATGCTCAGTATAGGACGGCCTCTATGCCTCTATTCCCAAACTTGTGTGAGCATTCGAATCATTCTGAAGTCTGTTAGAAATTTAAAAACCCAGCCCGTGTCCCAGAAATGCTCTCTGGGGAGGTGGAAAGCATCTGTTTTTTTAATTTTTATTTTTTAACATTTATTTATCTTTCAGAGAGAGAGAGAGAGAGCACGCGTGAGTGGGGGTGGGACAGAAAGGGAGGTAGAGAGAGAGAGAATCCCAAGCAGGTTCCATGCTATCAGCACAGAGCCTGTGGTGGAGCTAGAACCCTCGGACTGTGAGATCATGACCTTAGCTGAAATCAAGAGTCACTCACTTAACCAATGGAGCCACATCTGTATTTTTTGAAGCTTCCTGGGTGATTCCAGTGCTCAGCCAAGTTTGGGAAGAATCACTCCATGCTACGTGCGGAGATTAATCTTAGTCCTCACAATAATATCATTAGGACTGTCTTGAAATCCCTCCTTAACAGAAAACAAAGCAGGAAATCAGAAAGGCTGACCCAATATTAAATGGCTAGTAAATGGCAGAGACATAATTCAAGCAATCTGCTTGATTCTAAAGCCTTCTTCAGGGAAATCTTTTATGTTATATTTACAATATTTTTTTTAAAAATAGTCACTAGTGAAATTAAAGGACCAGAGGTATAGGCTACGTCAATACATATGTAGTGTTGTTCTTGGGCCTCTGGCTAGAATATACATGACTCAAGTATAGGGAGGTGGTGTAATAGCTGGCTTAATTTTTATCTCCACTATTCTTTGCTCTGTTTCTCTAATGCCTCCGTGGCTGACTGAGCTCCTACAGCCAACTCTGGTACCAGGACCCCTATATCCTATGGAGATTTAGGAAGTCTTGGGTGTTGACAGTGGCCCCTCAGCATCCAAACATCCTTGACGCTGGATTGTTGTGGCTCTGAGCCTGTGCTTCTAGAAACTGGCCTCTTGCCTTATTCGCTTTTCTTGAGTACCTACTGGTTCCAGTAATAGGGTGTTTGCACCCAAATCATGGCTCCTTGCCTTAGGGTTCAAGTTTTTCTGGGATGGGGACCTGACCCTCCCCCCACCGGGGACTGGAGATTTAAGGGCATCACCTCTTGGTGTGACTTCCTATTACAGATAATGCACCAGGTGGTCTAGACTGAATGAGACGTAGTGGATCAGATCAGGGCTACGGCCTCCGTGGCCTGTGGAGTGATCCACCACAACCCGCTGTCACTGCGATGTAGGCCCTGTGGGAAGCAGAGCGCAGAGAAGAAAGCAGCACGGGGAGGACACAGTGCACGCTGTGAGCTGGGTCCCTGCAGGGAGACAGGAGGACGGCTCCCAGACGGGCAAGCCTGCCCGGAGGTGCCGGGAACAAGAGCTGGGAAGAGCCTCTGGACCAACCGTGCCTGCTCCAGGAACATGAGGGGTCCGGGGAGAGTCACAGGGGAGAGCTTTTAATTAGCCTGCAGACGGCATTCACTTCTTAGAACACAGGCTATGGGGTCCCACGTACACATGTGGATTAAAATAAAGACATTCAGGGGCGCCTGGGTGGCTCAGTCAGTTAAGTGTAAGACTTTGGCTCAGGTCGTGATCTCGCGGTTCACGAGTTCGAGCCCCACGTCAGGCTCTGTGCTGACAGCTCAGAGCCTGGAGCCTGCTTCTGATTCTGTGTCTCCCTTACTCTGCCCCTCCCCTACTCATCCTCTGTCTCTCTCTCTCTCAAAAATAAACATTAAAAAAATAAAATAAAGGGGCGCCTGGGTGGCTTGGTCGGTTAAGTGTCCGACTTCGGCTCAGGTCATGATCTCACGGTCCGTGAGTTCGAGCCCCGTGTCGGGCTCTGTGCTGACAGCTCAGAGCCTGGAGCCTGTTTCAGATTCTGTGTCTCCCTCTCTCTCTGCCCCTCCCCTGTTCATGCTCTGTCTTTCTCTGTCTCGAAAATAAATAAATGTTAAAAAAAAATAATAAAATAAAATAAAGACATTTAATAAAAGATGTTGTTTACTTGCAAACTATCTGAATATTTCTATTCCTTCTAAAAGAAACTTTTTCTTAATAAAAAATTCCGTTACAGTGTGCTTTATCCTAACAAGTGAAGAATCATACATCTTAAAGCTGAAGACCTACAGGATTTTGATATCACATGACTTGTACAAGGTCACACAGACCAGAAGGTGAAAGTGGGGAATGATGCTGAGCCAGCAGGAAGAAAGGCTGAGCCTCACTGGGCAGCAATGACCCCACCCCCTACCCCCCGACACACAGATGCTTTTTAAAAATACTACTTTGAGGGGCTCCTGGGTGGCTTAGTCACTTAAGCATCTGACTTTTGATCTCAGCTCAGGTCATGATCTCACATTTCCTGGGTTCAAATCCCATGGCTGGCTCTTCATTGGCAGCTAGGAGCCTGCTTGGGATTCTGTCTCGCCCTCTCTCTCCCCTTCCCTGCTTGCTCTCTCTCTCTCTCTCTCTCTCAAAATAAATAAATAAACTTAAAAAAATACTTTGGTATCTGTATTTGGTACAAAATACTTTGATACATTGATGTCTCAAGTATCTTAGAGCCCCAGACTGGTAACAACTGAAATATACATTTTATCAAAGTCATTGTAACAATGGCTTATAATTTAAAGAAAAGCAGCGCATTTAGGAGTTTATTTAATTTATTTATTATTTATTTTTCTTTGAAGTAGGCTCCACACCCAGTGTATAGCCCAACGCAGGGCTTGAACTCACCATCCTCAGATCAAGACCTGAGCTGAGATCGAGTCAGATGTTTAACTGACTTTCATGTTTATGATTTTAAATGGCCATATTGAAGGTGCAAAATTCACCCATGTTGCAGCAAGAGCACAGCATAAAACCTAGAAATGCTGCTTTTGAAAGCTATTCAGATTAATTCTGAGAGCAGATGTTTGATTGTATACTTTTCTTTGGAGGTGGGGAGGGCAAAGACTCAAAAACGTCTGCAAATCTCTTCCTCTAAGTTAATTTCAACTGTCCTGGGAACAGCTGCTTCCTCTGATTTTAAATATATGAACTGTAAAATAATGAAACCATTGTATGCAGCATGTGCAAAGCTTGTCATGTTGCAGTTATATATACTATATACATATGTAAGAGTACAAGTAATATACAAATAATACAATTGTGTACTAATATGCATCAACACTTTTCATTAAATGTTACTTGAATTAATAACTAATCATTTTATTACTTTAGAATTTATATTTTATTCTTAAGAAGCAGCTACTTCGGGCTCTCAAATGAAGCCTCCTCACTGTTTTGCTGCTGGCAATTATGGATGTAATTAACAACTCACTTCTTTCCCCGGTGACAAACACCAGTTTGGGTACAGTGTAGCTTTGAATCTACCTAATTTACCAAAAAGACTCCCATGATCCATTTTGTTGAGTTTGTAGAAAGTGGGTCTAATGCAGTAGAATTAGGCAGAGGTTTTTATCTTTGTGAAAAATTAAGCCAAAAGTGAAACATAGCCACTTAAGTAAAAAAAAAAAAAAAAAAAAAAAAAAAAAAAAAAAAATCTATTTCTCTCTTCTCTCTCTCTCTCTCTCTCTGCTAAACGTTTTCCATCAACACAGCTGCTTAAGTAAAAAAAAAAGTCTATCTATCCTCTCTCTCTCAGCTACCAGTTTTCCATCTATGATTTTTCTGCTTAATAACTGACTTGTTTGGAAATTTTCAACTTTCACATTTTAAATTCCAAGATTTTTCAAGCCCAACAGTAAAGGTAGCAGGGGATTGGTCTAAATAGAACTTAACTCTTTAACAGATAGACTGATAATGAATCAGGATAAGGAGGTTCGTCTGTCCACTCAACAAACATTTACGGAGCGCCTCCTTGCAAGGAACCAGGCCTGCGGTGAAGAAGCAGCAGACGTCCTGTTTGTTAAGAAGCTCGTCATCTAGGAGGGGTGTTAAGGGCACAAATAAATAATTGCAGATGCAGTTTGATATGTGCCGTGTGGAACATGAACAGGGACATGAGGGCACAGAGGAGGGCATGACCGGCTCTCCTCAGGAGAGTGGGGTTAGCGGGGCCGGAGAAGGGCTGCTGTGCCTAACCTGGGCCATACCATCGAATGTTTTGCAGAGGACAGGGGTCTATAAAGAGAGGCATGAGGGAGTAAGAGGGAGTAACGTACATACAAATCACATTAATCTCCACCTTTATCTTATTTTATTTATTAAAAAAAATTTTTTTTAACGTTTATTTATTTTTGAGACAGAGAGAGACAGAGCATGAACAGGGGAGGGGAAGAGAGAGAGGGAGACACAGAATCAGAAGCAGGCTCCAGGCTCTGAGCCGTCAGCCCAGAGCCCGACGCAGGGCTGGAACTCACGGACCGCGAGATCACGAACTGAGCCGAAGTCGGATGCTGAACCCATTGGGACACCCAGGCGCCCCCCTCCTTTTTTAAAAAATTAATCTCCACCTTTAACAACAGGTCAGCCAACCTGTATCTTGGCCTGTGTTTTTACCAGTTTTTAGAAAAGCAGAGACTAAGAAAATAAAAATATCACGGGGCAGCCTCTTGGAAGCAGTGGATTGTGTCCCATACCACAGAGCTTTTGTTACAATTTTCCTCTCTGAAACTAGCTTAGAGATAGTAATATTTTGAGCCACCTATCTTGCTAAGTATTTGTGACGATTACAGATCAAGCTACAAAAGGAACCATCTGACGTGCAGTGGCATTGTTTATGGGTTTCGCCAGCGCCCCCAGCCCCCAGCCATCCTCCTTGTGGCCTCCACCCTGGCTCCCCTCACACGCACACACACAGATGGCTGTCCTAGGATTCTTGGTCAGATTCTTTCTCGAGCTGTCCACCTCAGAGCCAAGCTGACCCATCAATCCCCTGGCTTAATGGTTTACTTATTTTTTATATTTTTGCTTAAAAAAATGTTTGTTTATTTTGAGAGAGAGAAAGAGAATCCCAAGCAGGTTCCATGATGCCAGCAGGGAGCCTGACACGGGGCTCGAACCCACAAACTGTGAGATCAAGAGTCAGACGCTTAACCAACTAAGCCACCTAGGCACCCACTCTGGCTTATGGTTTATGTTCTGCAGGCAGCAGTGAAAACTTACGTGTGCCCAATCACACACTTCAGAAGCAGTTTTAAAATTACAAAGCCATTTTAGTCGCAAATATACTTTCATTAACATGCGACAGCTGCGGGAATGGACAATGTTTTACAGCTGAACTTTTGGGTCAAGTGCTGTTTGTTAATTTCCCCAAATACGGCACACAAAATACGAGTGTGAGAAAGCCACTCATGTACCAAAACAGGAGGGAGGGATTAAATGAAAGAACCAGCAGTTTCAGAACTAAAGACTTTCTATGCGCAGAAGTCAGACCATTCTCACTGCAGAAAAAAATACTTCACAAATTTATGATTTAGGGTTTGTTTATATTTTAGAATCAAAATTTCTATTTTTTGCAAGATGCACTTTGATCAAGAACTTAGTGAAATTGATACATTTCCAAATTTATCAATTTCTATAAGTACTTGTGAATTTTACTTTCATATTTACATCACACTTTCATTGGCAGACAAGTATCATCGAGAAAAAAAGATTGCACATAAACTAACAGATGACCATCCCGTACAACATAAGGATAAGCCAAAGAGAATTATGGCTTTAGTCTCTATTTTCTTATTTTTATCGCTTCCTGTAATTTTGAGACTTCTTCTGCCAAAGAAAACAAAGTTTCTGGGGGCCCTTCCAAGAAAACAGAATTGTTAAAAATACTACAATGAAGTACTATATAGTATGTTAAGCACCTGCTTATTAATAATTGTTAAAAAGTCAATTTAGGGAGTATTTCCTATTTCATCTATGGCAACAGAACACTGCTTGAGTTTTAGGTTTCCACAAAGCACCAATGGCACTTGTTGAAGTAAAACCATGGTCTCACAATTATGAAGGAAATGTGGGTCCATGTGGATCACGTTTCTTCAGAGGCAAGATTCCAAACACCCTCATCTCAAGAAGTATGAGAGAAGGGTGCCTGGGCTCAGTCTGTTAGGCGGCTGACTCTTGATTTCGGCTCAGATCATGATCTCACGGTTCCTGGGATTGAGCCCCATGTCTGGGCTCTATGTTGACGGGGTGGAGCCTGCTTGGGATCCTCTGTCTCCCTCTCTCTCTGCCCCTCTCCTGCACATGCGCTCTCGCTCTCTCTCTCTCTCTGTCAAAATAAATAAATAAACTTGAAAAAAAAAGAACTAGAGGAAGGGTCATGAAAATACATCTCACGGTCTCGTCCATGACTTCTGATGGTTTCCCTCTCCTGGAGTCTCTGTACATCATTCCTTTGAGAACCTGGAGGGGTGTGTGAGCTATGGCAGTAGATGAAGAAAAGACAGAGCAACAAACAAAGTCCCTTCAGAGAAGCTTTGAGGTGGAACACGGCTGGGGAAAAACATACATAGTCTATGTGAGTTTGGGGAAACCAGTTAATTTACTGTTTTTTCTTTCTTTTTTTTTTTAAAACAGTGCATTTAAGGGGCACCTGGGTTTGAGCCCTGGATCGGGCTCTGTGCTGACAACTCGGAGCCTGGAGCCTGCTTCAGATTCTGTGTCTCCCTGTCTCTCTGCCCCTCCTCTGCTCCCACTCTGTCTCTGTCTCTCTCAAAAATAAACAATAAAAATTAAAAAAAAAAAAAAAGAAACTCTTTTGGCTCCATCTAATGAAGCGAGCATTTAGTGAGTTTCTATCAGCTGGGAATTTGTGGCAAGCAGGTGGCAAGGGACAGGTGCAGGGGAGGCATCTGTGACCAATATTCCGCTGCCTGTAATAAAATGCACTGTCCATTTCTGTTACCGCCATCTGATGGACGAAGTAAAGAAATATTACATATGCGGCTCTTGGACGAGGAACACAATCCGTAGTTAGTTAATGGAATAACATGGTAGAAATTTCATTGCGAAGAAATGTGATTACACATGAATGCGTTTCACTTAGCAAATGTGACCGGGCACTGTGTTTAAGGCCCCGTAGCAGCCGCAGCTGCTGGTTCCCAGCAGAATGGGGAAAGCGCCCTGCTTTTCAGGAGCTCCCGGCCTCGGAAGAGAGACAAGACACTTCTGTGTTCCCAGACAACAGGCACTCAGCTCTTGCCTTCACGTCTTTGCTCAGGATATGCCTTTGTTTAGAAGGCTCTTCCCCAACGTATAATCTGGAAAACCCTCATAGATCCTTCAAGGCTCGACTCCAACGTCTCTTCCTTTTTGTACATTGTCTCTCCCAAGAGCAAACTTCCTGTTCCTCTGTTACGAGGACCCGTGAGGAACACCCTTATTAGAATCCTTCACGCTACACTGTAATTATCTGTCTGTGCATTCAGGTTTGGTCATGAGCCTGAGCACTAAAGAGTCACTCATTATTCATCCCAATGTCACTGGTAATGTGGCCCAGCGCCTGACACCTGGTAGGTGCTTCGTAAGTACTTACTGAAGTGAGTAAGTAACTGCTTTATAAGGTAGAAAGTGCTGAGCATCATAAAAGAAGTACAAATTTTAAGAGGTGCCAGGGGGCGGTCTGTGGAGGGAAAAGGATAACTTCCAGCTTCGGGCATGGAGATGAGCAGAGGAGACAGGCGACTCGGTTCTTGGGAAGGAGGCCATGTGAAAATGGCACTGAAGGTTGGATGGGTCGGATCTGGCACAAGGAAGCAAGAGGAAGGGGGTTCCGGCAGTGTTGTCGTGACAACAGATAACTGCAACTGAAATGTCAGCATCACATGAGAACTGACAGATCCACGTTCATGTTGCCTTTCCAGGCATCACCTTCTGATGTGACACACTTGTTTAACCAAACTACCACTCCTCAAGACTCTCCTTTAGGACTGCCTGCGGATCTATTTACAAAAACATAACGCACCAAGCAATCACTCATTCCGCTCTACTCTGCCCCTTCTGACTGCAAAGAGTATGACTTGAATTAATCCCTCTCCAAAGAGGGTCTCAAAGGCTTCTGGCCATTTGAAAAGATAAAAGTCACTTAAAAAATATGTTTGTTTTTGAGGAAAAGAGAATGGGGGAGGGGCAGAGAGAGAGGGATGCTGAGGATCCGAAGCAGACATCAGAGAACCCGATTTGGGACTCAAACCCACAAACCATGAGATCATGACCTGAGCCGAAGTCAGACGTTCAACCCCACAATTCGCCCCACAATTCGCCCCACAATTCGCTTTTAAAGAAGGAACATTGGCTACCATGTACTACCCTAAAAAGGATGGGCTAAAGACTTTATCTGCCCTTGCCCTTTCTCACTGAGACAAGAAGGTGGATGATGGCATTGGGATGATGGACAGGGAGAGGGACAGAGCTACTCGACCACGGCAGGGATTCCTGGGGGGCCTGGTTTCAGGAAGCAGGCAAGTCCCCCAGGAGCAAGGGCTGAGCTTCGCCCCAGAGGTGTGGCTCCTTGGGGGTGAATGAGAACCCAGGCCTCAGCTCAGCTCTGGGCTCAGCTCTGGGCTGGACTGACAGTGGGCCTCATTCAACATCTCCTCCTATTCAGGCACCCCCTGCTTTGCTCTAGGGAGCACCTCTGTCTGCGCCCCTGAATCACGACCTCCTGATTTTCCTGGGAGGAGCTGAAGGAGAGGGCAGGGAACAGGACAAGGCCAAGTACATCACTGCCTTCAATGTCACACGTGAAGGAATTTTAAATGAACGCACTTTAATTAAAATATTCCCAAAGGTGATGGTTTAAATAAATTAGGAATGTGTATTAATTTGCTGGCCCTCAGGTGAAGAGAGTTCAAGTTCTTGGTTAGAAAGAAGTTCTAGTAAATAAAATAACCCTGATTGTTAAGGTTGGCAGTTTTAAAAGCTATTACTGTTTTGATTTAGGAAGAGAAAAATTTAAGTACTCTAAAAAATTTATGTATTGTTATCAACCACCAATAAAACTCAAGAATATTTACGAGATAATAAAAATGGTTCTAAATATAAAAGGTTTACTTAGAGCTTCATAGTGCAGCTAATTCTAAACTATTGTGTATGAAATTGTAGATATTTATTTTTGACTTATGCTTACTCTACTGAAGATATAGCTCAAGTAGAAATAAAATCCTCGAACAATCCCCAAAACTTCAAAAGGCAGAAATTGAAGCTTTAAGCAATCCCTCATTAAATCAGACAACTGGTCTACAAATGGTCAAGACATCATTACACAAAGTCAGTTGTGTTCCTTTGTTCTACAAAACTGCACCTACCTCCAGCTCTCTAGAAACGTTGCTTTCTAGGGGTCATTAATACATCACAGCATTATTTACAATAGTTAAGATATGGAAACAATCTAAATGTCCACCGGTAGATGGATAGATAAGGAAGGTGTGGTCCGCACGCACACACACACACACACACACACACAAATACACACACACTGGAATATTACTCAGCTGTAAAAAATGAGTTTGCCATTGGTGACAACATGGAAGGACCTAAACAGTAATGATACTAAAGGAAATAAGTCAGTATTATACTAAAGGAAATTTCACTTCTATGTGGAATCTAAAACACCAAATCAAACGAACAAACGAAACAGTGCAGAAACAGACTCATAAATACAGAGAACAAAGTGGTGTTTGCAGGGGTGGGGGGAGATGAGCAAAACAAGTGAGGAGAATTAGAAGGGACAGGTTTCCAGGTACAAAACAAGGAAGTCATGGGAACCAAAAGCATAGCCTAGGGGATATTGTCAGTACGCTGCAGTAACTCTGCGTGGTGGCAGGTCACGAGGCCCGGCGGTGATCACTTCGTAATGTATGTAAGTGCCGAATCGCTGTATTATATATACGCTTAAAACCCATATAGTATTGCACTACACTTTAATAAAATAAAGGTCACCAATAAGGTGGATGATGGCAGCTTTTCCCTAGTCCCTACGTTCCCCACATTGTCACAGTGGATAGTGGCAGCCAGCCCACGCTTCTTCAAGTCTGGAGATCCTGGACTCCGGTTTTCTTCTCCTCCTCTTCTCTTGTCTCCTTGACGGATTGACTCCACTCCCCAGAAAACGCGGTTCCCCGGGGTGTTTTCCTCCACCGTGTCCTCCTTTTTTGTCTCTGCATCCACTTAACGATCGTCCCTAGGCCTCCCCCTTGGTGATGTCACCTGCCTGCTGCACCTCTCTATGGAGAATGTCTCACCTGCACCCCAAACAGCACGGGGAAGGCTCATGTCAAGGCTGTCTTGCTCCTCTGTGGAGTTCCCTGTTGTACTGATGTTGCTATGATTCTCCCAGATTTCCAGACTTGGAAACTTGGGTGTTTAGGTTTGATCTCTCTCTCTTTCAAAGGAAAGACAAAGTCCTCATCTCAGCATCCACTCTATCTCTTGCTTCCCATTGCCGTCCCCACCCTCCAGGTCACGTACGAATTGTCCCAGTCCCAGCCGTCCATTAAAGCCTCCCAACAAGGATCGGGGAGCCTCTAACCTCCTCTCCTTTTCCGTCTATCTTGCACAACTTCCAAATCACCATCTTTTTGCTCAAAAACCTATGATGAAGGAAAAAATCCTGCATACCACATATAGACCCATCTTTTTAGGAAAAGACATACAGACAGATTTCACCATCTGGCCCTAGTTTGCTTTTCTGGCCTCAATTCTCACCATTTTCAGCTCAGAAAACGACCAGTTTTTCTCTCAAAGTACTTTGTTCATGTCCTATATGCATGTGCCGAATTCTCTGCTAAGAATAAGAACTGCCCTTTCCCAGGGCGCCTGGGTGGCTCAGTCGGTAAAGCGTCTGACTTTGGCTCAGGTCATGATCTCACAGTTTGTGGGTTTGAGCCCCACGTCAGGCTTTGTGCTGACAGCTCAGAGCCTGGAGCCAGCTTCAGGTTCTGTGTCTCCCTCACTCTACCCCTCCCATGCTCATGCTCTGTCTCTCTCTGTTTCTTAAGAATAAATAAACATTAAAAAAAAAAAAAAAACCTGCCCTTTTCCTTACTATCCACCTAGGGCTCTCCAAACTCCTATTCATCCTTCAAGACCCAAATCAAACATCAGCCCCTCTCTTGTCTTTTCTGCCTACCCAGGAAGTCTAACTAGCAAGGTTTCTTTTCCAACACAGCCTTGGTTATTGTAATTTATTTCTGCATCATACTTAAAACTTGCTGCTTGATGGCAGAAACTGTAACATAAATAGAATGTCTGTTGTATGCCTTGTACATGGTAAGTAGCCAATAAATGGCTATTAAGTAAATGAATTGCTAAATAAATGAATGAGTAAAAATCAAAGATCTCTGGACTCCTTTGGTCCAACTTGAATACACTCGAGCAGTGTTTTTCAAACTTTACTATACATATAAATCACCCGGGGAAATCTTATTAAAATGCAGGTTCTGATTCAGGAGGTCTGGAGTGGGGTGCTGTATTCTGCATTTCAAACAAGTTTCCAGATTACTGCCGGCCCCAGAACCACACTGCACTGAAGGATTGTGTGTTCCTTCCATGTTCTGTGCAAGCATCTGTGCTTTGTGTTTACTTGTAGCGTGATAGTTATATCATGTTGTATCTGTTTATATGTTCTTTAGGTAGAATGTGAGTTTCAGTGGACAGAAATGTGCGGCCTGCATCATATACCCATTCTCTGCATTGTCAGCACCTGGCCCAGAACCTGCTGCGTGCTAGGTGCTGCATACTATGTTTGTTTAATTACCAGTGTCTCTCAGGCTGAACTCCAAGCCATTTCCAAGTTTACTTCATTATCTGTGCATTTGGAGCTGCTTTGTTAGTCAATGATACTCCTAACTCCCTCTGAGCAGTCTGGATCTTTTCCATAAGAGAACAAAAGTAATTGGCTACCCAAAGCCCCAAAAGGGAGCTAAAAACCCAGGAGCAATTAAGTCGACTGAATGCAGCTGTGGTCAAGGTAGACTGGAGACAGCCACTCCCCGCAGCCCCAGAGCCCCATGGAAGAGATCAAGGAGCTCTGTGATCCAGACAAGCAACACGCCGTCTAAGGCTCTACCAATTCACTTCGATGAATAAATGCAACGCACAGGATTGGTACAAGTTCTAAATGAAAATTTCGATCGAAAAGACGGAGAACAGTTTTCTTTTGTACAAATCAAGAGGGAGCCAGAGGGGCCAGAAGACTGGAAAACTTATAAGACATACATATTTAATGCCATGCTACAGGGCCTACATTATTTATAAGTCAGAATACCCTCTGGCTGAGTTTTAATTTGCTCACGGCAAACTGTTACACTTTGCGCTTTGTTAACGAACATTTGGCCTTTCCACTGAGAAAGAGGCCGGAGAGAAAGATCTACCCTGAGAATAAAGGAGTGATGGCAAAATGTCTGGCTTCGAGAAAAATAAAACCCCACCTTGTCTATGACTGTAACACCCCCAACTACCTGTCTCTTTCTGGAGGTTCGGATGACTGACAACTAACTACATCACCATCACATAAGACTTGCTTCACGTTCGTGTATGTAGAGTTTTATCCTTTCCACACCTAATTATACCCTAGGTGTTCCCAACGCTAAAGGAATTCAAGTAAGACATGAAAAAGGACAGAAAGATGTCAGCAAGTTTAACCCCAGAAAGTGAAGAAAACAACCACATTTTATCCCGTTCATGGAATTCTTTTCATGACCTTTTTCTGGCCAGATCCACACAGAACGGAACAATAGCCTGAATGTTGATCTGGCCAATGCATAGGAAAAAAAAAATCAGTTATTTCGGTAATTTTCAGTGCAAAGATGCGGCCTTAGCCGTTCAATGCTTATTATCTCATCTGCAGGAACTGCCGACAAATATCACAAACCCGACCGACAGCAAGGGATGATAAATAACAGTGTCCCTGCTGGGTTCCTGCCAAAAAGCTGATTTATCCAGCACAGCGCGTTTGAAACCCAGGGCAGAGGAAACCGTGCAAATTAATATGTAAAAGAGTTGCCAATAATTAAATGGAAAACTACAAGTTGTTTCTGGCATACAGTCCTTCTGGACCACGGTCACGTTGAAGAAAAGCTTACAGAAATGAGAAGGTTCCATTTACCACAGTAAATGTCACCAGAAATCCTACGTGGATCTCTCCACAGCTGCGTCTTCTTCCAAGCTCATGGTCCCCACCGGCGCCCGCACACCTGTGCACAGACCCTCGCCCTGCAATCACTGTCCCGGAGAATAACCGGCCTCAAAGTTTTACATTCCTCCCTGACAACTGACGGGAGCCACAGTTGCCCGGCACAGCTGTGGTCTGAAGGCCAATGTCAAGAGGTGGGAGCTGGCAAATCCAGTTCCAACTGTCAACTCAGGGGGAGCGATCCCTTCTTAGGGCAGTGCGTTCTTGGAAGCTCAGGGCCCTGGGCAGCTAGCTCGATGCTGGTCCCTGAAACTCCCATGGGGCTCTAATCTCAAAATCCAATTTGAAAACAGAGAAAAAAAAAAAAAAAAAAACCACGGTGACTCAAAATACTTGAGATGTTAAGTCACCATCAGCGTTTTGACTGTGTCCATTAAAAAGGAATGCGTTTCCTAAACCTTCTGAATGTTGTGATATCAGTGAACATGAACACCTCATCTTCCTACCTGCTCTTGGATCCTTAACATCTTATAAATATGAACTGTTTGCATGATTGTGATCAGTGGGCAAATAAACGAAATTATTCCTATTTATTTTGTCTTCCCAAAGGCCATTTAATCAGATCATTCTAACAGTCCTCGTAAGAATGCTGTGATTCTGGCTACAATCGCTCATTGTTCATTTTGCTGCTACGTTGACACATCATCGTTAAGTGAAGAGAAATTAGTTTGATTTAGGCTGTGGATTATGCTTTTAAATCTTTTTAAAGATGTTTAATCTTTAATTAAAATGTTTAGAAGGAGGGAAGATGGCGGTTTAGGAGGACGCTGGGCTCACCGCGCGTCCTGCTGATCAAACTTAGATTCCACCTACACCTGCCTAAATAACCCAGAAAACCGCCAGAAGACTAGCAGAACGGAGTCTCCGGAGCCAAGCGCAGACGAGAGGCCCACGGAAGAGGGTAGGAAGGGCGGCGAGGTGGTGCGCGCTCCACGGACTGGCGGGAGGGAGCCGGGGCGGAGGGGCGGCCCGCCGGCCAAGCAGAGCCCCCAGGTCTGGCTGGCAAAAGCGGAGGGGCCGGACGGAGTGTGTTCCGACAGCAAGCGGGACTTAGCATCTCGGAGGTCATAAGTTAACAGCTCTGCTCAGAGAGCGGGAAGGCTGGAGGACAAAGGGAGGGAGAGTTGCTGAGCCCCGGGACGACAGAGCTGTTTGGCGGGGAACAAAGGCGCCCGTCAGCGCCATCTCCCTCGCCCATCCCCCAGCCAAAATCCCAAAGGGAACCAGTTCCTGCCAGGGAACTTGCTCGCTCCACGCAAACACCCAACACTGTGCTTCTGCGGAGCCAACCCTCCGGCAGCGGGTCTGACTCCCTCCCGCTGCCACAGGGCCCCTCCTGAAGTGGATCACCTAAGGAGAAGCGAGCTAAGCCCGCCCCTCCTGCCCCCGTGCACCTTGCCTACCCACCCCAGCTAATACGCCAGATCCCCAGCACCACAAGCCCGGCAGTGTGCAAGTAGCCCAGACGGGCCACGCCACCCCACAGTGAATCCCGCCCCTAGGAGAGGGGAAGAGAAGGCACACGCCAGTCTGACTGTGGCCCCAGCGGTGGGCTCAGGGCAGACATCGGGTCTGAATGCGGCCCCACCCACCAACACGAGTTATTCAAGACAGCACAGGGGAAGTGCCTTGCAGTTCTGCAGCACTCCAGGAACTATCCAAAATGACCAAACGGAAGAATTCCCCTCAGAAGAATCTCCAGGAAATAACAACAGCTAATGAACTGATCAAAAAGGATTTAAATAATATAACAGAAAGTGAATTTAGAATAATAGTCATAAAATTAATCGCTGGGCTTGAAAACAGTATAGAGAGAGGGCAGCAGAGAATCTCTTGCTACAGAGATCAAGGGACTCAGGAACAGTCAGGAGGAGCTGAAAAATGCTTTAAACGAAATGCAAAACAAAATGGAAATGACGACGGCTTGGATTGAAGAGGCAGAGGAGAGAATAGGTGAACTAGAAGATAAAGTTATGGAAAAAGAGGAAACTGAGAAAAAGAGAGATAAAAAAATCCAGGAGTATGAGGGGAAAATTAGAGAACTAAGTGATACACTAAAAAGAAATAATATACCCATAATTGGTATCCCAGAGGAGGAAGAGAGAGGGAAAGGTGCTGAAGGGGTACTTGAAGAAATAATAGCTGAGAACTTCCCTGAACTGGGGAAGGAAAAAGGCATTGAAATCC
Source organism: Panthera tigris (assembly GCF_018350195.1). Taxonomy (NCBI): domain Eukaryota; kingdom Metazoa; phylum Chordata; class Mammalia; order Carnivora; family Felidae; genus Panthera; species Panthera tigris. The sequence goes on from NC_056664.1 coordinate 11,743,937, forward strand.
AAGAGGCACAGAGAACTCCCTTCAGACGTAACTTGAATCGATCTTCTGCACGACGTATCATAGTGAAACTGGCAAAATACAAGGATAAAGAGAAAATTCTGAAAGCAGCAAGGGATAAACGTGCCCTAACTTATAAAGGGAGACCTATAAGACTCGTGACTGAGCTCTCTTTTGAAACTTGGCAGGCCAGAAAGGATTGGCACAAGGTCTTCAATGTGCTGAACAGAAAAAATATGCAGCCGAGAATCCTTTATCCAGCAAGTCTGTCATTTAGAATAGAAGGAGAGATAAAGGTCTTCCCAAACAAACAAAAACTGAAGGAATTTGTCACCACGAAACCAGCCCTACAAGAGATCCTAAGGGGGATCCTCTGAGACAAAGTACCAGAGACATCGCTACAAGCATAAATCATACAGACATCACAATGACTCTAAACCCGTATCTTTCTATAATAACACTGAATGTAAATGGATTAAATGCGCCAACCAAAAGACATAGGGTATCAGAATGGATAAAAAAACAAGACCCATCTATTTGCTGTCTACAAGAGACTCATTTTAGATCTGAGGACACCTTTAGATTGAGAGTGAGGGGATGGAGAACTATTTATCATGCTACTGGAAGCCAAAAGAAAGCTGGAGTGGCCATACTTATATCAGACAAACTAGACTTTAAATTAAAGGCTGTAACAAGAGATGAAGAAGGGCATTATATAATAATTACAGGGTCTATCCACCAGGAAGAGCTAACAATTATAAATGTCTATGCGCCGAATACCGGAGCCCCCAAATATATAAAACAATTACTCACAAACATAAGCAACCTTATTGATAGGAATGTGGTAATTGCAGGGGACCTTAACACTCCACTTACAGAAATGGATAGATCATCTAGACACACGGTCAATAAAAAACAAGGGCCCTGAATGATACATTGGATCAGATGGACTTGACAGATATATTTAGAACTCTGCATCCCAAAGCAACAGAATATACTTTCTTCTCGAGTGCACATGGAACATTCTCCAAGACAGATCATATACTGGGTCATAAAACAGCCCTTCATAAGTTTACAAGAATTGAAATTATACCATGCATACTTTCAGACCACAATGCTATGAAGCTTGAAATCAACCACAGGAAAAAGTCTGGAAAACCTCCAAAAGCATGGAAGTTAAAGAACACCCTACTAAAGAATGAGTGGGTCAACCAGGCAATTAGAGAAGAAATTAAAAAATATATGGAAACAAACGAAAATGAAAATACAACAATCCAAATGCTTTGGGATGCAGCGAAGGCTGTCCTGAGAGGAAAATACATCGCAATCCAGGCCTATCTCAAGAAACAAGAAAAATCCCAAATACAAAATCTAACAGCACACCTAAAGGAAATAGAAGCAGAACAGCAAAGGCAGCCTAAACCCAGCAGAAGAAGAGAAATAATAAAGATCAGAGCAGAAATAAACAATATAGAATCTAAAAAAACTGTAGAGCAGATCAATGAAACCAAGAGTTGGTTTTTTGAAAAAATAAACAAAATTGACAAACCTCTAGCCAGGCTTCTCAAAAAGAAAAGGGAGATGACCCAAATAGATAAAATCATGAATGAAAATGGAATTATTACAACCAATCCCTCAGAGATACAAACAATTATCAGGGAATACTATGAAAAATTATATGCCAGCAAACTGGACAACCTGGAAGAAATGGACAAATTCCTAAACGCCCACACGCTTCCAAAACTCAATCAGGAGGAAATAGAAAGCTTGAACAGACCCATAACCAGCGAAGAAATTGAATCGGTTATCAAAAATCTCCCAACAAATAAGAGTCCAGGACCAGATGGCTTCCCAGGGGAGTTCTACCAGACGTTTAAAGCAGAGATAATACCTATCCTTCTCAAGCTATTCCAAGAAATAGAAAGGGAAGGAAAATTTCCAGACTCATTCTATGAAGCCAGTATTACTTTGATTCCTAAACCAGACAGAGACCCAGTAAAAAAAGCGAACTACAGGCCAATATCCCTGATGAATATGGATGCAAAAATTCTCAATAAGATACTAGCAAATCGAATTCAACAGCATATAAAAGGAATTATTCACCATGATCAAGTGGGATTCATTCCTGGGATGCAGGGCTGGTTCAACATTCGCAAATCAATCAACGTGATACATCACATTAATAAAAGAAAAGAGAAGAACCATATTATCCTGTCAATCGATGCAGAAAAGGCCTTTGACAAACTCCAGCACCCTTTCTTAATAAAAACCCTTGAGAAAGTCGGGATAGAAGGAACATACTTAAACATCATAAAAGCCATTTATGAAAAGCCCACAGCTAACATCATCCTCAATGGGGAAAAACTGAGAGCTTTTTCCCTGAGATCAGGAACACGACAGGGATGCCCACTCTCACCGCTGTTGTTTAACATAGTGTTGGAAGTTCTAGCATCAGCAATCAGACAACAAAAGGAAATCAAAGGCATCCAAACTGGCAAAGATGAAGTCAAGCTTTCGCTTTTTGCAGATGACATGATATTATACATGGAAAATCCGACAGACTCCACCAAAAGTCTGCTAGAACTGATACATGAATTCAGCAAAGTTGCAGGATACAAAATCAATGTACAGAAATCAGTTGCATTCTTATACACTAACAATGAAGCAACAGAAAGACAAATAAAGAATCTGATCCCATTCACAATTGTACCAAGAAGCATAAAATACCTAGGAATAAATCTAACCAAAGATGTAAAAGATCTGTATGCTGAAAACTATAGAAAGCTTATGAAGGTAATTGAAGAAGATATAAAGAAATGGAAAGACATTCCCTGCTCATGGATTGGAAGAATAAATATTGTCAAAATGTCAATACTACCCAAAGCTATCTACACATTCAATGCAATCCCAATCAAAATTGCACCAGCATTCTTCTCGAAACTAGAACAAGCAATTCTAAAACTCATATGGAACCACAAAAGGCCCCGAATAGCCAAAGTAATTTTGAAGAAGAAGACCAAAGCAGGAGGCATCACAATCCCAGACTTTAGCCTCTAGTACAAAGCTGTAATCATCAAGACAGCATGGTATTGGCACAAAAACAGACACATAGACCAATGGAATAGAATAGAAACCCCAGAACTAGACCCACAAATGTATGGCCAACTCATCTTTGACAAAGCAGGAAAGAACATCCAATGGAAAAAAGACAGTCTCTTTAACAAATGGTGCTGGGAGAACTGGACAGCAACATGCAGAAGGTTGAAACTAGACCACTTTCTCACACCATTCACAAAAATAAACTCAAAATGGATAAAGGACCTGAATGTGAGACAGGAAACCATCAAAACCCTAGAGGAGAAAGCAGGAAAAGACCACTCTGACCTCAGCCGTAGCAATCTCTTACTCAACACATCCCCAAAGGCAAGGGAATTAAAAGCAAAAATGAATTACTGGGAGCTTATGAAGATAAAAAGCTTCTGCACAGCAAAGGAAACAACCAACAAAACTAAAAGGCAACCAACGGAATGGGAAAAGATATTTGCAAATGACATATCGGACAACGGGCTAGTCTCCAAAATCCATAAAGAGCTCACCAAACTCCACACCCAAAAAACAAATAACCCAGTGAAGAAATGGGCAGAAAACATGAATAGACACTTCTCTAAAGAAGACATCCGGATGGCCAACAGGCACATGAAAAGATGCTCAATGTCGCTCCTCATCAGGGAAATACAAATCAAAACCACACTCAGATATCACCTCACGCCAGTCAGAGAGGCCAAAATGAACAAATCAGGAGACTATAGATGCTGGAGAGGATGTGGAGAAATGGGAACCCTCTTGCACTGTTGGTGGGAATGCAAATTGGTGCAGCCGCTCTGGAAAGCAGTGTGGAGGTTCCTCAGAAAATTAAAAATAGACCTACCCTATGACCCAGCAATAGCACTGCTAGGAATTTACCCAAGGGATACAGGAGTACTGATGCATAGGGGCACTTGTACCCCAATGTTTATAGCAGCACTCTCAACAATAGCCAAATTATGGAAAGAGCCTAAATGTCCATCAACTGATGAATGGATAAAGAAATTGTGGTTTATATACACAATGGAGTACTACGTGGCAATGAGAAAGAATGAAATATGGCCCTTTGTAGCAACATGGATGGAACTGGAGAGTGTGATGCTAAGTGAAATAAGCCATACAGAGAAAGACAGATACCATATGGTTTCACTCTTATGTGGATCCTGAGAAACTTAACAGAAACCCATGGAGGAGAGGAAGGAAAAAAAAAAAAAAAGAGGTTAGAGTGGGAGAGAGCCAAAGCATAAGAGACTCTTAAAAACTGAGAACAAACTGAGGGTTGATGGGGGGTGGGAGGGGGGGGTGGGTGATGGGTATTGAGGAGGGCATCTTTTGGGATGAGCACTGGGTGTTGTATGGAAACCAATTTGACAATAAATTTCATATATTGAAAAAAAAATGTTTATTTACTTATTTTGACAGAGAGAGAGAGAGCGCGCGAGCGTGCGAGCAGGGGAGAGAGGGGAAAGAGAGGGAGAGAGAAAAATCCCAAGCAGTCTCCTCGGTGTCAGCACAAAGCCCCACCTGGGCCTCAATCTCACGAACCGTGAGCCAAAATCAAGAGTTGGATGCTTAACCGGCTGAGCCACCCAGGTGCCCCTGTGTTTTGGAATCTTTTAAATAGATTTTAGTCATTTAGGTTTAAAATTTAAAACTATGGTTTTTATAACACAGTTTGTAATGTATGTATTTTTATCCCAAACTTTAGAAGAAGAGGACAAAAATATTAGGAAATATACTTCATATGTCTTAAAGCTTGCTAAAAGATTATGCATTGATGATGTTATCTCTGAACTAACACTTTCTTACCATAATCATTCCTCACTTTTAATATCTGACCAACACTTTACCATTAAAGAAGTGAAGTAGCTGCTCTGCTTTATAATAACTGCCATTTTAAATAGAATTTTCCCATAGCATAACATGCTCAGTAAATAACAGCCATTATTATTATGGCAATCTACACTGCCCAGTGTCTGCTCCAAAGATTATACACACGATTATTCATTTTTGAGAGACAGAGCATGAGCAGGGGAAGAGCAGAGAGAAAGGGAGACACAGAACCTGAAGCAGGCTCCAGGCTCTGAGCTGTCAGCACAGAGCCTGATGTGGGGCTCAAACCCACGAACCACGAGATCGTGACCTGGAGTCAGATGCCTAACTGAGTCACCCAGGTGCCCCAGGATTATATTTTATATAACATATATACACATTTGTATAAATATAACATTTATGTTTTAAAAAATGTACTTTGTGATCCATTAGTGGGTCATGAAATCAATTTAGTGGGTCTCAGCCAGAATTTTATAAAAAATGAAATAAAATAGAAAACATATTTGAATGCATTTCATGTGGTAAGAGACAGAACTGTTTCACAAAACATGTTTTAGTATTATGAACAGGGTGTGTGTGTGTGTGTGTGTGTGTGTGTGTGTGTAAACTGTATTTCTTACCACTAATTGCCTTTAAAAGTTTGAAAGCCGTTGTTACAAGGCTTTTATTTCTCATGAAAATAATGAAAACACAGTATTCACTCCAGAATAAAGGAAAATAGCTACATTTATTTTTCTATAATTAATATTTGATTCTTATCTTAAATATTCAAAACACCATTACTCAGAGGTAAAAGGTATTGAAAGCATTTAAGAGAATTTTCTATTCCTTTTCCATGGGTGCCATTAGAGAATTAATGAGCTGGTGTTTGTTGACATGATTATTTTCCACAAATGGGTTCTGTTTCCTTTTCCATTTATCTACCATGAAATGTAAGACATCCAAGGACTCTTGCTGTCTAGTTTACTGTTCTCTAGTGGTGACCTATCTCCACGGCAAATACATGACTATCTCCCTTTACAACAAACTGATCTATAACAAAATAGCATCTCATTGGAAGTGTACGAAAAATAACACTAATCCATCCACCCAAACACCCACCTGCATCATGGTCACCTTCCTGTGTTAAAACCCTTCGAGTGTCTATGAACTCTCTTCTCAGAAATCATAATGTCGTGGGCAGAAGAAAAAGAAACAATTAGCTGCACTTTATAACTGTGCGTTTGTGCTTGCGGAGAAAATAGGCAAACTAGAAAGTAAAAGGAAGGGTCTGCCTTTGGGGGTCAATGTTAACGTTTGTTACAAGTGTTAGGGAGGAAAGGCAGGAATCCCACACTCCCTTGGAAAGTCGCAAACTCTGTGTTGCTATTAAGCCTACCTCACTGACGTCAACATTCAGGACAAGGGGTAGGTGCTGGAGCATGGCCAACCAGAAGAATGTGGGGGGGGGGTTCTACCCCCGAGCGGAATTCACAAATATGCCCCTTCACTTTCTCCAGAGTCACTCTGGTTAGATCATCCACCGTGACCCCTTAAAGGTAACATTCATTTCTAACAGAAGGGGGTTTCCATAGGAAGTCTTTCTGTGACAAGTGCAGAGACTTAAAAGGGCAAGGAAGATTCTAAGAGTCCCCTGTCTCGCAATTTAGTTCAAACCATTTACTGAGTACTTACTCCGTGTCAGGTACTGTGTTAGGGGCTGGAGACAGAGATGAGTTTCCAACTGAGTGGGAGAGACCCCAACACACACGTACAAATGACAGTCGCGTGAGCTGAGCTATACTCGAAATACAAAGGGGGCGTAGAGGAGAAATCCCCATCCCAGATGGAGAGCCGAGGCACATCAATGGAAGTTTCTTAAAGAAGTGATGTTGGAGCGGAGTCTTGGAGAAGAGAGACAGGTACTTCCCCCCAGGGAAGGCCAGACAGCATGATGTATGTTTGGGACGTTGCAAAAAGGCTAAAGCATATGAGATCTGCAAGCTTTGAAACAACAATCTGATTTGGTTTGGCCTAAGCACGGCATGTGCTGAGGATCCCACCAGCAGTTTGGGAGTGCTGGGAAGCAGCGAGATGCGGGGAGAGAGGAGAGACCACGCTGAAGACAGGGCAAAGGTCAGGCCAACCTCTCACAGGCTGGGATTTTGTCCTAGGGCTAAGATAACGCTTGAGGCGCTAGGATTGCCTCGGTGTTCAAAAACGTCATTCAAAAAAAATTTTAAACATCAAAAAAAGACATTTAAAACATTTAAAAGGACATTTTCTTAATCATTCTATCTTCTTAAAATTGTAACTATTTTCAAACCTATTTCCTTTAATTTTTTTTCACAGTTTCTTTACATGTGCCATCTTAGTATGCAAAACCTTTTGCACTTCAGCACGTTGGGCTGGTAAATCATTTCCCATGTAGGCATCATATATGTTATTATTTTTTTGATGTTTATTTATTTATTTTTGAGAGAGAGAGTCTACGGCCATACCACCCTGAACGCGCCCGATCTCGTCTGATCTCGGAAGCTAAGCAGGGTCGAGCCTGGTTAGTACTTGGATGGGAGAGAGAGAGAGAGAGACAGAGACAGAGAGAAGAGGGGAGGGGCAGAGAGAGAGAGGGAGACACAGAATCTAAAGCAGGCTCCGGGCTCCACACTGTTAGCACAGAGCCCGATGAGGGGCTTGAACTCACAAACCCTGAGATCGTGACCTGAGCCGAAGTCGGATGCTTAACCGACTGAGCCACCCAGGAGCCCCTCATATATGTTCTTTTGAATGGCTGTAGAGGTTTCATTGGGTTCTCACCATGACCAACTTAACCATTTCCTTTCTGCATGTCAGGTAGGTAGTCTCCAGATTTTCTCATGACAAACGACACTTTCATAAAGAGTTTCTACGTATCTATTTATCTTACGCTTTCCTTGAATTCTAATTCTAAATTCTAAAGTGTAAGGATCCTAGGCTACCAGGAATGAACACCGTTATGGCCTTTTTTTCTCCAGGGGGCAGACGGCTTGGTACTTACAGTTTTGCTCCAAGTCAGGCCGGTGGTATGGTGTTCCTTGATGTATGCTTGCAGAGCACTCCAAATGTTCAAATAGGACTTCACCCAATCCACATGGCGTAAATCGCTTTGTTATAAAAGAGGGTGGAAGAGAGTAGAGTTAGGATCTAAGGTAAAATTTAAAAAAGACTAACAGGAACGTGGTAATCCAGTAACTAAGGCTCAGGAGGACCCTGGACCAGTTGTCTTTCTGGGTCAGTCACCGTGAACCAATTTCCGGAAAGGACCCTGAAAGGCTGGTGGCCCAGGTCTCACCTGAGGGGAGCCGAGTGCCCTCCCTGAGCTCCAGGTGAGGGACCAAGGGGACCCCGGGGAGCAGATCCAGCAATTTGGGCCGTGCGCCCTCACATGACCTCTAACTAGAAGGTGACCACGGAAAGAGACCATCTCTTCCCGTACCTGCTTCTGGTGCAGAATGAGAACAATGTGTTTTGGAGGGGAGAAGGGTATTGGAAGAAAAAAAAAGTCCTTTGGCTTTCTAATAATTTGGTTGATTTATTTGGCCAAGGGAGTAGTAAGGGGGATGCTGATGCAAGGAGACGATTTCCCACAAACAGGTAACACCCAGTCCCTAACACAACGTGGGGTTTGTAGCATTGGGCACAACCGCTCAACCAGACCCCCGTTTCCAAGACAGAGCAAGCAAACTATATGAGGGGAGCACGGCACTGTGGCTGCTCTGTGTTGTTTTGTTTTGACAGAACAGCTTTGTTGACATACAACTCACATCCCATACAATTCATCCATTGATTTAAAAACATTTTTTTAATGTGTATTTATTTTTGAGAGAGAGAGAGAGAGAGCACAAGCAGAGGGAGGGGCAGAGAGAGAGAGGGAGACACAGAATCGGAAGCAGGCTCCAGGCTCCGAGCTGTCAGCATAGAGCCGGACGTGGGGCTCGAACTCACAAAACGTGAGATCATGACCTGAGCCGAAGTCGGACAGTTCACCGACTGAGCCACCCAGCTGCCCCTCAATTCACCCATTTCAAGTGTATAATCCAATGGTTTAGGTCAGCAGCCATGCAATCATCACCACGGTCAACTCTACATTACATCACCTCAGAAAGAAATCCCATACCCATCAGCCATTACTGCACATTTCCCCCAAAGTTCCCCAGCCCTGGACAATTCCTAAGCTACACTCTGCCTCTACGGATTTGCCCATTCTGGCATGTCACAGGAATGGAATCGTACAATATGTGGGGTTTTCTGTGTGTCTGACTTCTTTCACTTAGCCTGTTTTCAAGCTTCATCCACGTTGCTCTTCTGTCAATGATCCGTTGCTTTAACGGCTGAACAACATACCATCGTACGTGCAAACACATTTTATTTATCTGTTCAGTAGTCGATGAACATTTGGGTTGTTTCCACTTTGGGGCTATTATAAATAATGTTGCTACAAACATTTGTGCACAAGCTTCTGTGTGAACATGTTTTATTTCTTTTAGAGATACACCTTGGAGTAGAATTGGCGAGCGTGTCTGGTTTTTGCGGTAAAAAATATCCGGACGTGTTTCTTTTTTTTTCCTTAAGTTTGTTTGTTTATTTTGAGAGAGGAAGGGAGTGTCCGCGGGAGAGGGGCAGGGAGAAAGTAAGGATCCCAAGTAGGCTCTGTGCAGTAAGTGCAAGACCCCCACGTGCGGCTCAGTCTCCCGAATCGTGAGATTGTGACCTGAGTGGAAATCAAGAGTTAGATGCTTAACCGGCTGAGCCACTCAGGCACCCCTCGGTACATATTTATTTAAATGTCTATTTATTTTTTGGGGGGGGAGGGGCAGAAAGAGAGGGGACAGAGGATCTGAAGGAGACTCCATGCTGTCAGCACAGAGGCCAACGCAGGGCTCGAACTCATGGACTGTGAGACCGTGACCTGAAGTCAGACGCTTAACGCACTGAGCCACCAGGGCTTCCCAGTACGTATCTCCTACACTGAGCGGTGGATATAGGACTATCTTTTGTGTTGTGATTATATTTTCCGTATATTTTATAAATATTCTTTCGTGTCTCCTCAATGCTTCTGACAACTGAAAATAACCTGACACAGACGCAGTATTGGTCAATGACCTGGTGCTCACGTTTCCTTCCCACTGAACAGTCTGGGCCGGCCGGTGAGGTGCGGGAGCCCCTCGATTTGCTGACCGATAAGCACTTCCACTTCTGCCGCCTGGGGGCTCAGAGGGGGAGCCGCTCTCCAGCCCAGCGCCCAGGGGGTGGATGTCTCTTGCTCTTGTTTTTGCCTCATTCCTTCGGTGAATGACTAGACATCAGCCCCATCACATACAGCCAGCTGTTGACAGGGCCGGCCACGACATTATCGGAGGGGAAGGACTCTCATAACCCTTCCTGCAGCGGAGACACTGCGGCTTGTCTCCATTCAGCCCATTTTCAATTCCAAACCCAGTGTTAAGTGTCTCCAGGACCTATTATTTGTGCTGTAGAATGCGAGGTCTATTTTAAGCTGGATCTGCAGGCAAAGCTCCTTGGTTGGGACTCATCTGTACTGCCCTTCTTAGAGATGTCTCTCCGTCCGCCCCAGTTGTATTTCGTCTCCACGCCCTCGCTGGTTTCCCTCTCAGGGGCCTGGTTCACTGTCTCAGCTCACTCCTGTTCCTCACACTTCATTTCCCGATTCCTCCTTTCTTCTCTCTGCTTGCCCACCAGCCCTGTTTGGGGCAGTGTGAAAGAGCTGTGCCCTTATAGGACGGGTCCACCGCGAACCATCACAGAGCCCTCTGGCCGCCGTGGGGACACGTATGGAATGGCACGTATTCAAGTGAGGAGTTTATCATCACGAGAGAACTGCGGCAGACTTTCCAAAGCACATCCATTATCTGGATAACTGGCCTCACTTTCCACTTTGCTTTAGCTGCAAAGATGGGCTCTTCCCTTAACATTTACCGTAAGCTAGCCTTTGAAAGGAATCAGGAACGCACTACACTAAGTTTGGGGACAGATGTTTAACAAGCGAACACCTGAAAATTTGGTCGGTAAAAGAAGGGACGTACCTGTGTTTGTAGTCCTTTAAGACTCTGTTAGTGTAAAAGGTGGCAGCCTCATTCATCTCCTTGACATAAGGACCGGGTTTGGGGGACTGGGCGAACAGGACCGTCACCCCAGCATAGAAGAAAAAAAAAAACAGGATAAGAAAGAAAATGTCTTAAGGATGAAGAAAAGCCATGGAAAGTTGGAGACAAACATTTTGTTCTGTAAGGATAAGTGAGACATTTCCACATCTCCGAGCACAAAGCATCGAACTGCAAACAGGGTAAGAGAGAGCTGGTGCGTTCACCCCGAGAGGAATCTCCTGGGGTGTAACGGACAGGAAGGAGCCCGAAGGTAGCCCAAAGTTCTCCTAAACACTCCAAAAAATGACAGGTGCAGGGGCCAGACTCACCACAGCTATCCACCCAAGGGCAGGGATGCTTTCGCTGACGGCGGAGAGATGATTAAACATTTTACTCCCCCGGTTTCTCTCTCTGAAAGTTTGGATTTCCTGGATCTTTTCTGAGATTGGTTTCAGAAGCGCAGCCACATCATTCTGCAAGCAAGCATTGAACATTGTTACTAAAGAGCAGGACTCCTAGCAAACATTGAACATTGTTACTAAAGAGCAGGGCAGAAGTTCAGGTCTCCAGGCTGGCCTCAGCAGGAGTACTTGCCATTGGTCAGGGGCTTTCAGACCAGAACGGAGGGCTGTTGTTACCGTAATACTATGTTTTCATTCTCTGAAGTGTGAAAATTGTACATATTTTTAACATTATGAATGCCGTCTCCTGAGACATGGAAGAAATCCAGCATATGATACAGCGCCTGTTTTAGAGTGCAGCATGAACGAGGAAATTGAGTGTGGTCAGTTTAATTTTGAAATGGAACCTATAGGCCACACACGCTGGAATAACACAGGTCTAAAATCAGGGTGGGTGATGGGGGCGCTTGGGTGGCTCAGTCGGTGGAGCATCTGACTCTTGGTTTCGGCTCAGGTCATGATCCCAGGGTCGTGGGATCGAGCCCCATGTTGGGCTCTGCACTGAGCTGAAATTTAAAAAAAAAAAAAAGATGAAAATAAAATCTGGGGTGGGGGGAGACATTAGTAAAAAGGTATCTTCTTGCTCCTGTGGGAATAGATGCGAGGGAGGGTCTTGGTTTTACCAGTTACCATAATCCACGTGAAAAAGTGGAGATCTTCCACGGTGGCTCTTTTTTTAAAAAATGTGATGGCTTACAATATTTACGGTTACCTTAGTCTGGTTTGGCTTTCTACCTTGTGCCTCGTGAACCTGGCCAACAACTACTGGTTACTCTCACTTGTGATTAATTCAACAACTGACTTCCTAGTCATACAGAAAACGACTTTCAAAATTATGTGAGCCGGTTATGAAGTATCACAGACACAGGGGCCTGTACTCCCTCCCCATCCACCCCTGGAGCAGTCTCTTCTCTTTGGTTTTGAAGTAGATACAAGATTACCTGTTTTTTGTTTTTTTTTTTTTTAATGTGTTCCAAAGAACTAGAAACAGCTTGTACTCCGGCAATATTTTACTAAATGGTGTTTGCAGAAATGTTAAATGGAAAGGCCCCTAAAGCTCTTTCATTTCTTTTACTGAGACTTCAGAGCAAAGATTCTCAACCTTGGCCACACATTGAAATGATCCGGGAGCTTTGAAAAACCGAGGGCTGGGTCCCACCCTGAAAGAAAGACTGTGATTTCACTGGTCTGGAGGTGGTCTGGGGTAGGGATGTGGGGGGAGGGGGTTGGAAATGCTCCCCAGGTGCAGATTTTAATCACTGCTACAGTGATGGCTTAGCACCCCAAAGGGCAGTTGTTCCTGCCAGGGACAGCAGACCGTTGGGGAAGAAGCCACAGTCAGCCACAGCAGCTTCCAGACCTCACTTCTCCTTCTTGACCCTTTTATATACCCTTCCCTACAAGAAATGTATATTAAGAGCTGACACTGGTTCGAATCTCAGCTCTGCCACTTACTACCGATGCGGCCTTGAGCAAATGACTTAATCTGAGCTTTGGTCTTCTCATCTGTAATTCAGAGATAATACCTATAGCCTGCAGACTACAGGACATACAGCATTTCAAGCTTTCATTTCATTTCATTTCATTTCATTTCAAGATTTACTCTTATGTAATTAGCTCGGCGAGGAAGTAAAAGGGATGTCCTCTAGCATATGTAATACTCATTTGCTTCAAGTCAGTGTCTGTGCATTTAAGATAAGAGAGGCTCCAAATAAATATCCACCTAGGTTAATAGGATTTTAGGATTACAGGAATCCAAACTGGGTCATCTAGTTCAGGTTCTGATAGACCCGTCTGAGTAGGTCATGATCAGTGTTTTAAAAAGTAACTGAAACAGAAAAAAAAGTATCAGAGGGCATTCACATGAGGTGGGAGCGTCCCAAACATTTGTTTCAGTTACCCAGTGGCTGTGCGTGTACATGCGTGTGTACAATGTATTTCTCATCATGAATCTCAGTCTAAAATTTTAAGAGGTGTGGATGGAATCCAGTTCTCCCATTTCACATAATTAGGAGACAAGATCAGCTAGCCAGTGTTAGTAGAGCTGGGGCTAGAACCCAGGTCTTCTGGGAGGCCCTGAAACAACTTTCTGCATCCGGTGCTCAGAAAAATACAGTTAGCTCTCCACGCACAAGTTTCCTCCCTGCCAGCAAGAGTAGGGGAAGGTATTGTGAAGAGATTAAGGGCTCAGATCTGGAAAGAGACCACCTGGGTTCAAGTCCTTGCTCCCCAGTGTACTAAACCCTAGGCCATTCCTCAGATTACCAAATGTGTCTATGATTCCATGACCTCATCTGCAAAATAGTGTTGATAATGGTACCCACTTGACAGGACTGTTAGGAGGAGTGAATGAGAGGAAGCTGTCTGTACTCGGTATAGAGTCAGGTGCACTGGGGTTCTCCGCAAACAGGGCGTGATCTAAAGGTCTCTGCCAGGGAAGCCTCCAATCGCCCACATTCACCGCCCAGTTCCCTCTTATCACTTGTACGCCAGCACAAGAAGAGAGATTTCCTAGTTGGGATATGCAAATGGACAGAGGCACGCTTTTTGTTTTGTTTTTGACACCTTGATTTAGGACTTCCAGGCTCCAGAACTGTGAGAAAGTAAATGTCTGTTGTTTAAGCCCCCCAGTCTGTGGTACTTCCTTTTGGCACCTGTAGAAAAATAACCTAAGGGTATAATGGCTTTATAGGAGAAGCAAACACCTCCAAACCCCCAACAACAACTCCCAAATCAACCTCTGAATAAAACAGTCACCCCCCACCAAATACTCCTTGCCTCAAAACTCCATGCCTCTTCCATGTTTGTTTGTTAACGGCAGCCAAAAGTCAGGTTTAAATGCTCTCCCTGGAATTTCGCTATTTGTTTATTAAAAAAAAAAACTTTTTTAAATTAAGTAAATACTACCCACGATGTGGGGCTTTAACTCACAACCTCAGAATCAAGAGTCGCATCTTCTATGGACAGAGCCAGTCAGTCACCCCTGGAATTTCACTCTTTAGAAGGGAAACATTGCCCTCTTCAAGGGATTCTTTTCAGTCCAAATCCTACATCAGATCCAAGGTGTGTTATAGGTATTTCTAGAAGGCAGCTGATTTTTGCTTATGGCAAAACTACTAAAAAGCATCCTAATTTCCTCCAACAATTTGCTAAGCTATAATATTCTTGATGCAGTGACATTTCTGAAAAAGACCAGAATATCTGAATTGTTGGTGATATCTGGCCTATTGCCCCAAGGGGAAAAATAACCAGAAACACTGTATTTACAATGTTAGATAGATTTATTAAGGCCATCTTCATTTATCTCTAACTTCCCAAGAACAAACTCTAAAGTCTGAGGAGACAGAAGGATATTATACATTGGTTATCTGATGAAAGCATCATAAAGATTGAGAAGAGTTTCCTTTTGCCTTGGTTTGGCAATTGCACAAAGAACTGTCCTCATTAAGAAAGACAGAGAGAGAGAGAGAGAGAGAGAGAGAGAGAGAGAGGAAGGAAGGAAGGAAGGAAGGAAGGAAAAAGGAAGAAAGAGAGAGAGAGAAAGAAAAAGAAAGAAGGAAGGAAAGGAAGGAAGAAAGAAAGAGAAAGAAAGAAAAGAAAAGAAAAGAAAAGAAAAGAAAAGAAAAGAAAAGAAAAGAAAAGAAAAGAAAAGAAAAGAAAAGAAAGGAAGGAAGAAAGACCGGCTCAGAGAACTAAGTAAAACAGCTATTTGCATAACCTTAATAAACACTATAGCTTTTATTCGGTGCCAGATTTCTCCTGTACTGCAAGCTAGGCTAACACTCTCCAGCTCATCCTGAACGTTCACAGCTGGAATCAAAAACAGAGAACATTAGGGTTATGGTGTGATTTCCATCAAAGCTGACTGTGTAGGGATGTCAGATGAAAGGCAAATGGGAGAGAGGCTTTCAGTTACAAGTATTTCCACCTGTTAAGTACTGAGCAGGTACTAGGCGTACTCAATAAATACAGGCTGAAAGGCACATGTCAATGAACACTACAAAAGAGCTTTCCACTCGTAGAAGGGGATACATTTAGGAGGTGTCCTGGGTTGTTTCAATGGATGCATTGGTGATGGCTCCTCAGACCACATCTAGCTTTAGGCTGACTTGGGATTGGCCAGTTGTACCCAGGTCTCATTCAGATGACTTCCTGCCTGCCTGCCTTCCTTCCTTCCTTCCTTCCTTCCTTCCCTCCTTCCTTCCTTCCTTCCCTCCCTCCTTCCTTTTCTTTCTTTCTTTCTTTCTTTCTTTCTTTCTTTCTTTCTTTCTTTCTTTCTTTCTTTCTTTCCTTTTCTTTCTTTCTTCCTTCCTTCCTTCCTTCCTTCCTTCCTTCCTTCCTCCTTCCTTCCTTCCGTCCTTTCTTCCTTCCTCCTTCCTTCCTTCCTTCCTTCCTTCCTTCCTTCCTTCCTTTCTTTCAAAAAATTTTTTAAATCTTTATTTATTTTTGAGAGACAGACAGAGTGTGAGCAGGGGAGGAGCAGAGAGAGCGGGAGACACAGAATCTGAAGCAGGCTCCAGGCTCTGGGCTGTCAGCACAGAGCCTGACAAGGGGCTTGAATTCATGGACCATGAGATCATGACCTGAGCCAAAGTCAGACGCTCAACAGACTGAGCCACCCAGGTGCCCCAGATGACTTTCTTTAAACTCTGGTTTCTATTACTCTGAGACACCTTTCCTTGGAATAAAACCATTTTGCAACGTTCAAATGAAGGGTTAACTGGAAAATCTTCTCTCCCCCCTCCCCCAGTTTCTGTAGGCTTTAACAGAAGGAGAAAATGACCAAAATGGAGGGGAGAGAGAGACATCAGCTGACTGTTAGTTTCAGGAAATGTTCTACAGGACTGTCTCAGCTTGATGGGACTGTGCTTTGGAGAGTATTTCAGGACTCAGTGTCTTCATGACCCTAGTTTCTGCCTTAAAGTTGAAGAATTGAGACCCAGTATCATCAACTTCATCTCAGCTTAGCTCCAGAAATAATTGTTTTGCAGAAAGTAAAATTAAAGAGCTTTATCAGCAAGCTCTGTAGAAACTTTACCCAAAAAGGAAAACCAAATTTCCACTCACGCTATTTTGTGAGAAATGGAACAGACTCCCTGGACTTTGACCTCAGAGATGTGTCACTGAGTGGAAGGAAATAAGCCTATTCCTGGAATCCAGGGTTTTCATGGGTTCTCTTCACCAGGTAGAGAACGGATCAATCTATCGCTACTCCTTTTTAAATAATTTGTTTTTTCTGGTTATAAAATTAACATACACTCTCTGTGAAACGCTGGGGAAAAAAACAGATGGGAAGACGTCGGTGAACAATAAACATGCTTAATTCCGCCATGTGAAAAAAAAGCCCTACTTAAATGTTTTATTTTTTTTTTTCTGGCACACAGACTTAGTAGAGCTCTCTTGAAAAATAACAATAATTACTTTAAAAATAATGGCCATTAAGACCGTAAAGAATGGTCCTAAGAGTGGGATTCCAGCAGTTTCAATGAAAATAAGCAAGGACACAAATAAAATGCCATCAATATATTCTTGGCAAGTACTGTGAGAATTCTGTAATTGTAGAAAGGATGTTCTAAATGTAAATACTACAAAAGCATTACTATCACAATGCAGACAAGCTCAACAGCATTAAAGAAAGTATTTGATTTTAAATATCTGAATCCTACTTACATTTAAAATTCTAAGAAAACTTACATCAAACAGGAATGCTTAGCCAAGCATGCCACCAAATATCAATCATTATTACCTTGGCTAATGTGTTTTTGTGTAAAGTTTTACCAATTGATTCCACTTAGGTGCATGTGTGAACATGTGCATGAATTATAGCACAAAAGACATATGGAAACATACACATCAAAGAGTTAACATTAAAATTTTTCTTATTCAATCTTGTAGGTTTACTCATATATTTTAAATTTTCTTTGTTTAAAAATTTTTAAAAAAATGTTTATTTATTTTTGAGACAGAGAGAGACAGAGCATGAACAGGGGAGGGGCAGAGAGACAGGGAGACACAGAATCTGAAACAGGCTCCAGGCTCTGAGCAGTCAGCACAGCACAGAGCCCGACGTGGGGCTCGAACTCACGGACCGTGAGATCATGACCTGAGCCGAAGTAGGATGCTTAACCGACTGAGCCACCCAGGTGCCCCTTCGTATATTTTGAATTTTCTAATCTGTACACCCATTTATTCTGTTATTAGGGGAAAAGTTTTAAAACATACTAACTAGTTTTGTACCTTCAGTGGTAGAAAAGAATTTAATGGGTGCTATTAAACTTACATATATCAAAAAAGATTAAGCCTCTTCCTTACCATGAGGTAAGTCATTTCAGGAAACCATCTTCAGAAATTATCAGAATGAGTTATTCAGTTGAAGAATAGGTATAGCATTTTCTCAGGCAAAGGTTACCCAAATCGGGTTTCTAAAAATATGTTATTTGGGCACGTTTTAATAAAGGAAGCAATTGTTTTCACCATTTTAAGTTAGGAGCAAATATTTTTTACCAGAAACATTAATTTGAGTTCACTCACTTTGGTGCAGTTGTAGACACTTCCCCAGGCTAGTTTCCCTTAATGTTCCTGTTACATAAAAATTTTCCACTGTCCAGGAACATTTTGGAGGTTTGAGAATACGCCTCATGGAAATACTTTCAGAAACACTGGTACAGTTAAGACAACTTGGAAATTGAAAACAATTGCAAAACTGTCACAGAAGTCAATCTAAATAAACGAAACTTACTGAGCACTGCAAACATACATGATATTGTAGTAGTTGTCATTATCTTGCATTGTGACGATTTTCATAGAAGATATTTTTTATGTTCATAAGGATTTACATTCCATATCCTATTTCAGCGTTTGCTAAACTCTCCTAAAAAACACACTTAAGCATCCTCGGCTTTTGCTTATATTCCTTAAAAATCATTTAAAAAATTTTTTACTTGTTTTTTTTTTTTTTTTTGTTTTTGACAGGGGGCAAGGAGGGGCAGAGGGAGAAGGAGAGAAAGACTCCCAAGCAGCCTGCACGCGCCCAGTGTGGACCCAGATGCGGGGCTCGATCTCATGAACCGTGAGACCACAACCTGAGCTGAAATCGAGAGTCAGACACTTAACCGACTGAGCCACCCAGGCACCCCTAAAAATAATTTTTAAACAGTAAAACCATGGAGACTTGGGTTTCTTGGGGAATGAATTGCTTTGGAGAGTTGCACTGTCCTGATACCCAAGAGAGAAGCTCCTAACATACAAAAACTCCTGCTTAATTTTTTAAAGTTTATTTATTTATTCAGGGAGAGAGAGAGAGAAAGAGAGAGAGAGAGAGAGAGAGAGAGAGAGAGAGAGAGACTGAGCGAGAGAGCTCCTACTTAAATTTTTAATGCAAATCTTTCAACAACCCATTATACTCATCAGCACTTTTTCTTTCAGTAATTTTTAAAAAACAAACCATTTCAGACATGCATAAAAGCATAGAGACTAATAGGTAGGCATGTATATGAAACATCACTGAATACTGACTGGGGCCCAGGATCATCACCATGCTGCTTCTTTACTGACATTTGCTGAAGGATGGTTGGACATGCGAGGGTCTGGAGCCTGGGACAGAGAACCTCAGGGAAGGCACAGAAGCTCGACGTCAGCCTGTTCCATTTTTCTCATAAAGGTAGAACCGTGTGCTTGCAGTTACAAATCGGGCAGTTTTAAAATTGAAGCATAGTTGACATATACCATTATATTAGTTTCAGGTGTATAATTAATGGTTTGATACCAGTCTGGCTCATATCCACCACCACATGCAGTTACAAAATATGTTTTCTCCTGGTGCCAACTTTTAAGGTTTACTCTCTTAGCCACATTCGAATATGCAGTACAGTATTATTAACTCTAGTCACCATGCTGTATGTTACACCCCCACAGCTTCTTTCTTTTATACCTGGAAGTGTGTACCTTTTAATCCCCTTCACCCACTTTGCCCACCTCATTCTCCACCCCTGACCCCTGGCAACGACCAATCTGTCCTCTCTATCTATGAGCTTGGTGGTTTTTGTTTTCAGTTCTATCAGTTTGGTTTTTTTTTTTTGATTCCACCTATAAGTGAGATCATATGGTATTTGTCATTCTCTGATTTATTTCACTTAGCATATGCCCTCAAGGTCCATGCATGTTGTCGCTAATTACAAGATTTCATTCTTGTATATGGCTGAATAATATTCCATTGTATATGCATCCCAGTTCGTCCATCCATCCTGATTGATACTCAGGCTGTTTCCAAGTCTTGACTATTGTAAATAATGCACACGGGGTGCAGATACCTCCTCAAGTTAGTGTTTTTGTTTCCTTTGGAGAAATATCCAGTAATGGGATTACTGGATCATATGATAATTCTAGTTTTAATTTTTTTCCCACACACGCATTTAAAAAAATGTTTATTATTTTGAGAGAGAGAGAGCGAGTGAGCCTGACTGGGGGAGGGGCAGAGAGAGAGAGAGAGAGAGAGAGAGAGAGGGAGACACAGAATTGGAAGCAGGCTCCAGGCTCTGAGCAGGGGCTCGCACTCGTGGACTGAGAAATCATGACCTGAGCCAAAGTCGGATGCTTAACCGATGAAACCACCCAGGGGCCCCTATTTTTAATTTTTGGGGGAACCTGTTCAGTGGCTGCACCAATTTACATTCCCACAAATTGGGCATTTTTAACGTAAAATCTTTTCTGCAAAAGCATTCAGCAAACCACAGGCTAAAGAGCCTTCTCCAAATAAATGTTTTAATTGTTCAGATAATACTACAAATAATAATTTGCACTGTTGCTACCGACACATTGTAAGTTATATGTTTTAACATTCAAAGCCTTATTTAGGATTTCATGGCCCCTGACACTGAGCAGTAGACACTATGTCAGTCCCCACTTATATTTTTGTCTTTGCCACTGTTCACAGGGGTGAGCCTTATCTCTCATCATTTCTAGTTTTTGTTGTGTACTACCAAAACCTACAATTGATTCATCAGAACAAGAACACAGTTCTGCTGACATGATATGTGGACCACAATTTTCTCTAAGCTCTCAATGTTTGACATGTCTCAGAAGAGTAGGTACAAGATATAAAAAGTCAAGTTCAACGAAAATCAAAATGTTTACACAATGACCCACAACAATTTGTGTCCTTATAACACCTCATATCCTGAATCTTGCTGCAACAATGGGAGTCAGAAGATGGAAACAACAACAACAAAAACCCTGTAACATTAACTGTTCCCTCAGGTTGAGATTTATTGTTTTCATTATAGTTGTTCTGATAGGTAGAGTCTTTCACTGGTAGTACAAAAAGAGAATAGTTCAGACAGAGAAAACACATCTTTTGTATTCATGCATGGGTGTGCAGGCTAACAAATTAAGTTGAATATCAACAACTTAACCTGGTTACCCACAGAGAGCACAAGAGAGGAGACTGGGTGGCCGAGAAGAATCTTATCTTGCACTTTGTTATGTTTTCAGCTTATTTTATGGGTCCAGCTGAGAAGATATCAACTCTGACTCCATCTGGGGAGGTATCACCTGGCATCTAAGAGTGATGAATTTTGTAACGATCTATAATTTTCCTTTATGGGATACTGAACATTAGAGAGGAACAGCAGGTCTCATTTTGTGCTCTACTCAAATGCAAAGGGACTTCACTAACAATCTCTACGGGTATAAATTGGACAACACTGCCAAAACTGTCCAGATTCACCAGCTTTACAAAATCTACAACAATATACTATGATCAGAAATTAGTTCTCTGCAAATGCAAAAACCAAAAACCAAAAACCAAAAAACACACAACTGAACTGCCATTAATCTTTTTTTTCCTATTAACATTTGTTGAGCACTAACTGTATGCCAACCACCATACAGTCACTTGTGTCTACTTTCTAATGATAAATCTCAGTTTATTTTTTTTTAATTTTTTTTGGATAAATCTGTTTATTTTTTTTAAATTTTTTTGGATAAATCTCAGTTTTTTTTTTTTAATTTTTTTTTGGATAAATCTCAGTTTATTTTTTTCAATTTTTTTGGATAAATCTCAGTTTTTTTTATTTTTTTTGATAAATCTCAGTTTATTTTTTTTAATTTTTTTGATAAATCTCAGTTTATTTTTTTTGATAAATCTCAGTTTATTTTTAATTTTTTTTGATAAATCTCAGTTTATTTTTTTTATTTTTTTATAAATCTGTTTTTTTTTAATTTTTTTAATAAATCTCAGTTCATTTTTTTTAATTTATTTTTTTGATAAATCTCAGTTTAAACTATCAAAGCACCATTTGAAAAATCCTAGCCTAGTCAACTGGATTTACCGGGTTATTATCTTTCCCCTCAATAAGCGGTCCATGGTAGAGGCACAGCTAGATCTCCCTGAGATTCATTTATGCAGAATATTGCTGAGATGACCCAAATCTATAGTTTCCCTTCCAAACTCAGGAGATAAGAAAAACTTCAACAACTATCCTGTGAGTCTTAAGTCACATGGCAGGTGAACCATTACTGTCTCAAGCTACTAACGCTTAGCTCCAATAATCCTTAATTAGAAACTTGCTTTTTCTTTTAAGGTTAGCACAATCTCCATGAGATTCCACTGTCCGATTTTATCAAGCACAATGCTTCCCACTGGGCATCCAGTTTGGTGAACAGCTCAGCACAAATAGTGCTTCCTGGTCAACGGACTTTGGTATCCCCCTTTTGGTGAGTCATGATTCACCTCAGAATACTGCTAGAGAAGTACGAAAGAAACCTATTTAACTTTGTTTAACCTGATGTTTCTACAGTTTTTTGTTTTTGCCCACAGAACCTTTTCTCTCCCCCACCCCTGGTTTTCTAGGGAACCGATACTCTGTGGGACAGAGCATGGGAAATGCTGTTCCAGGGAGTCCGTGGGGCGGCTGCAGGAACTCCCAGAAGTCTGCAGGGCTGCTCATTGGGTATCCATCATTCCCCTCCTCTCCACTTGGTCTTGCTCATTACCACTGAGATACTTCCAAGGGCATTTAATGGAGGTAAAGAAGTCTCTAGTCCCCCTCCAACACCCACACCCACACCCACACCCACACTGGGAGGGCTGTTGGCACAGCCTGCCCCCTTCTGCACTGAGATTCTGTCTTCTACTGCCATCCCCTCTGCCAGTCCTTCTCTGACTCGCCTGGTGCCCACTTCTAATCACCCCCACCATTTGCAGCTCCAGTCTTTCCTCTCCCTTCTCCTTAGCGTCTTTGTTTTCTTTTTTTTTCTCTTGCAGATCGAACCCTGGGTGGAAAGGCAGACTCCCTAGAAAACACAGCATTCTTTTCCTTCTGCAGAGCAAACTGATGGCTAATGACCTTTGCCTTTGGTCCTTCCAGGTCTTGAGCTGTCTCTTCTCCCTGGGCTGCCCCATGGCCATGGGATGCTTCTTGGTATCCAAGAGGGATTTCTGGCTGCTTCCAGCTGCAGAGAAGTTTCCTGATTTAAGGTTTCCTTATGTTGTAGATCTCATGGGCTCAGCCTTCTCTGTGCTTATAGATTTCTGTGCCTGGTGTTTCACACTGACTTCTAAGGGGAAGTGCGGCTAACAGGGTGTCTGAAGCTAGCACAAAACGTGATATACATCCAGAACAACTTTCTATGAGGTATGTGCAGGAAGACCATCTTTGATCTTTGACTTAGTTATTAGACATAAGGCCTACTGCTCTTGACTATGTAGTAAAATGGAGATGATTGTATTCATTATGTCTCTAAAGAGAGTCATCTTGTTACCTGTTTGTTTCTTCATTTATCCAACAAATATATGCCAAGGGCCATCTACGTGCCAGGGCTGGTCAGAGGTGCTGGGGTAGGGCACCCCAATACAGACAGTTTGCAGCAGCAAACGATACGGCGACTCTTACGTCCCTGCCCTCTTTTGTTCAAGTGAGGTGGGGAAGGAATTGGCTCATACGGGTTTGGAGGTGGGCAAGTCCCAAGATCTGCAGGGTGAGCTGGCAAGCCAGAGACCCAGAGCTGACGGCAGAGCTCCAGTCTGAAGGCCGGCAGGCTTGAGACACAGGAAGAAATGGTGTTAAGTTTGAGTCCAAAAGCAGAAAAAAAGCTGATGTCCCAGTATGAAGGCAGTCAGACAGGAGGAATTCTCCCTTACCCAGGGGAGGGTCAGGTTTTTTGTTCTATTTGAGCCTTCAGCTCATCAGATGGGGCCCACCCACATTAGGGTGCTTTATTTATTCAACCTACTGATTTAAGTGTTAATCTCATCCAAAAACATCCTCACAGAAACAGCTAGAATAACGTTTGACCAAATATCTGGGCACCCCAATGGCCTAGTGAGGCTGACGTATAAAGTCAACCATGACAAGAGACAGTACACTCTGCGGGGAGCAGATTTCTGATTAAGGGTGATTGGAGCTGGGTATCAGTACGAACAAAGAATTATAAATAACTAAAGTATATAGTATGTTAGGTGTTAAAAGCCACTGGGAAAAAAGGTGGAGTCGAGTGAGGGGGATCAGAAATACATGTGGGGATGGGGTGCAATCTAAAATAGGATGACCAGAAGAGGTCTCATGAGGGAGGTGACATTTGAATAAATACTTGGAGGAGGGTATTAGCCGTGGGGCTGTCTGGGGGAAGCAGAAAGAGCTCTTGAAGAGGAAAAAATCATCACAGGGGTCTTGAGGCTGGAATGTGTCTCCAGGGTTCAAGGATCAGCCAGCAAGACCAGTGGAGCTGGAACGAGTTGGAGGAAGAGGTGGAAGAGGAAATGGTGGGGAGCAGGGGAACGAATCACACGGGCTGTTGACAGGACTCTGGCTCTTATCCTGAATGAAACAGAAATCGCTACAGAGTTTTGAGCACAGGAATGACATGATGTGATTTTCTTTTATAAGAATCATTCTGGCCGCTGCGCTGAGAATAGACTGGGGGAAGGGGGAGGGTAGAAGCAGGGAGATCGTATTTGAGACTTTGCGAGAATTTGGATGAGAGACAGAAGCAGCTGGGGCCAGCGTGACCGTAGCGGAGGCTGTGAGGAGATTCTGGACTGGACGTGGGCTATCTGAGTGCAGGAGGAGTTAAGAATAACTCCTTGGTTTTTGATCTGAGCAATTAGGATGGAGTTGTGGTCACCTGAGAAGCAGAAGTTGAAGAAGGAACAGATTTTAGGAGGAAGACCAGGAGTTCAGAGTTGACACACTCTTTAGTCTACCCTTAACCTTGCCTTCCCAAGGGCCACACTTCACTAAGATTGTCTGCAAAGCGGCTCCCGATGTCCTTAACTCCCCTCCTTGCTTCTAAGCTTGATTCCTTTCTGGTTTCCATGCTCGGGAGCAGGTTCTCCCGTCTCAATTCAGTGCAACACAGTGTATCATGTGTTGTTCCTCACACACAAGGATGGTGCCTTTGGCCCACAATCAGCAGGAGGTGAGCTCGGTGCCGTTTCTCTCCTGGTGATGGTTTGTGCTGAGTCATCCACTCTGGCCAGCAGCAAATGTCTGCGAGACAAGTCGCCTGGATAATGGGTACAACCCGGGGTTGGCGGGAAAATTTTTTTGTTAATTTCCCAGGTCAATTACTCATTCTATCCTGAAGTTAGCTGGCCCACAGAGAGCTCAAACCTTTGGACTTAACTTCATCTGTGCCATATTTTAACTAATTAGAGTAATGGATGGAGACATACTGTTTAATATGGTTGATCTGGGGTAGACCCAATCATGTCGTATGCGTGTCTGTGGGTGATCTAGCTTTCTTGCTTTCTTTCTTTCTCTCTCTCTCTCTTTCTTTTTTTTTTTTTTAAAGGTTTTACTTTCAGGTAATCTCTATACCCAACATGGGGCTCAAACTCACAATCCCGAGATCAAGAGTGGCACACTCTACCTACTGAGCCGGCCAGGTGCCCCCTTGCTTGCATTTTTTATGCTAAATACAGTGCTTGTCACGTAACAGGTAAATGAAGAAATAAATACATTAATGTTGAAGTAATAAATAAAAATGAACCTTCGAAGAAGTGAGACGTGATCTGGATAGTCGAAATAAACTTATTTACTTACTATGGCAATAGTTTATCCTCTTTGATACATGTGTTGTTTTATTCATAAGTGAACACAACGATCAGGTATTTTCTTCTATGTTTTCTTCCTCTGTTTTCCTTCATAAGCTTTTCCTTGCATGGTATCCACCTTGATCTCATCAAGCTTTCTGGTTCCTATTATCTGTTAAAATATTTATAGAGCACCTACGATATGCCAGGTTTAATTCTAGGTATTTGGAATATATTAGTGAGAAAAAGAGAGACTTCCTCTACTGGGTTTGTAAGTGGTGAACGGACGGCAAATAATATACATGATAAACACATCTTACGTTGAAAAAAAGTAGAGCAATAAAAAGGGATGTAGGTTCTGGGGAGTTTTATTAATGTAAAAAGGCTTAGGTAAGAAGGTCTGGCTGACTGAAATATTTGACTATTTGGTGAATTCTGTTTCTTCTAGCCAATCCTGTCACATGCTAGCAGCTGATCAGAGTGGAATATGGAATTTCAATGAGGAGAAAGTAGGAATTGGAAAGGAATAAAAGTTGCCTCCCTCACTCCCACCCCAGAACTGGCTAACCTGGATTCAGCCACTCATAAAGCTAGAGTTCATTTTCAATTCCAGATAGTCTTGACCTTGGCATACAATACAGGATAATATGCTTGCGGCTGATTAGCATTACAGAATAAAATGTGCCAGGTATACTTTCTAGTACCTGCTTGACCACCTCTGTGTTACCAATCTTGATTTTTTTCTTGTAGGTACATTTTGTCAGCTCTGGGTCCTTCTGACTTCCAGTGCATAGCGTTACTTTATTAAATTAAATATACTCAGAGATTTTTTTTTTGGTGACCCCAAGATACAAAATTAAAATGTGAATACATGTACCCTACCACTGGGCAACATCATAAAAAGTTGGTAAATTTACAGGCAGGGAAAATATACAACTGTTTCCCATGGTTGGTGTTAGGAAATTTCTCTGAATTGCTAAGATGTACCTTTCCAACATCACACACTCGCATTGCTAAGTACAAAATACAATGCTTGCAAATGAAAGGCTGAAAGGTCAAACTCTTTTCTTCCTTCTGGCACATTAGATGCTCCTTCCAGAACACAGAGAGATAGGCTGAGGCCAAGAGGAACTGACCTGGGCAGTCATTGGGATTTGTTCCTCATCATCAGGCCATGTTAGGAACCCCACACAAGTCTGTATAAGACCTTCAGTGGTGAGCCTCATATGGGGATCAGTTTTGGGGTAGGGAGGACATGAATTGCCTACTATCAGTCAGGTACTATACTTTGCATTCTATATCTTAATTAAACACCACAAAACCTTGGAAAAATTAGCATTATTATTCCTGTTTTACGAATGAGGGGATAAGTTCAATAAATACTTAGTGATATGCTCAAGGTCATCTGGACAGAACTGGGATTTGAATTCAGATATGTCTGCTTCTCAAAGCTTATGTTCTTAGGCATAACGAAGAGAGCATTGGCTTTGGAGCGGGGCACATCCTGGTTTAAACCACACCTTTCACACCCGTTGGGGCTAACTTCCCCTCTCTGAGCCCCAGAATCCTTCTAGGAAAGGAGTAATACTCATCTGTGACCAAATAAGATAACGTGTGTATAACGTCTGACACATACACATCACAGAGACCTAAAGATGGGACCTGTTGTTATTTTCACCATTATTCAAAGATTTTACTGACTGTATGTATGAATAAACAGTATGTCATTGATAGCCAAACAAAATGTATTGCTCAGTGAAACATCACTGGTAAGAGAACCGACAGCCCACAATTTGTAGTCACAAGGACGAGCTTTCAGCGCAGGCTGTCCTGTATGACGTAGAAACTCAGGTCTTCTCTTCTGAGACTCCCAGGCCACTTACTCGTGTACTCCTAGATACGACATAGGCTGAAGCACTGTGACAATGACTGGAGCACTGAGGAACAGTCTTTGGGAGAGGCTGCCCAAGGTCAATGCCAGGTGGAATTGTATCACCTCTCATGTGTTGACACCATGCTGGACTCTGAGACCTCGCTGTTGCAGTCGCTACTGATTAGTCGTCACCGTATCACTGATTTTCTTTAAAGACAACTTCTCTTGTGGCCATCAGTTTTGTAAATTTTGGACCTCATATCCTTCCTAGACCTGCTGGTACAAGCGTTTTCCCGTTAGCAAGAGTGTGCCACAGGCAAGAGACATGGCAGCCTCTAGTGGGAGAACGTTCTGTTTGCTACGGACCTGTCAGATATGAAGGGCAGCACAATGGAGTTGCCATGCACTGCAGGCACCAGAGTCAGTCTCGGATTTTAGTCTTTTTTTTTTTTAATTTTTTTTTTAACATTTTTATTTACTTTTTGAGACAGAGAGAGAGCATGAACAGGGGAGAGTCAGAGAAAGAGGGAGACACAGAATCTGAAACAGGCTCCAGGCTCTGAGCTGTCAGCACAGAGCCCGACGCGGGGCTCGAACCCACAGACCAAGAGATCATGACATGAGCCGAAGTCGGATGCTTAACCGACGGAGCCACCCAGGCGCCCCTCGGATTTTAGTCTTAACTCTGCCTCTTACTGACCAAGAGAATAACATTCACCTCATAGAACAGATGTGAAGCAACAGGTGTTCCATATTCATTAACGCCCTTCCTCCTTACGCTTCTGGAAGGTATACTTTGAGACCAACTGTGACAACTCAGAGGGCAAAGTCCAATGACTAACACAAACTACTACCTAGTGAGATGCCTCCGAGTGACTGATACCTCGGTGTCTACCTTGATAGATGCTGATTCTTGCTAATGACTTTGAAATTAAGTATTATTATCCCATTGTTTCAGCAGACAAAACTGAGGTTTGGGCACACTTACTAATTTATCTCTGAAGTTGGCCTGTATTATAAATGATTTTTTTAAAAAAGGGGAATGGGAAATGGGAGGCGAACCATAAGAGACTCTTAAATACAGAGAACAAACTGAGGGTTGCTGGAAGGGAGGGGTGGGTGGCAGATGGGTTAAATGGGTGATGGGCATTTAGGAGGGCACTTTTCAGGATGAGTACTGGGTGTCATATGTAAGACATGAATCACTGGGTTCTACTCCTGAAGCCAAGACTACACAGTATGTTAACTAACTTGAATTTAAATAAAAAATAAAATAAAAAAGGGAAGGAAATTCATTGAACAATTACTATTAATTGCCTCAATGACCACATTCCCACCACCATGCTGTTACCAAAAGAGTAAGAAGGTCACACGAATGCACAGCTACAGCACGGTGAGATGTGGTCCAAGAAGGAACTGGGGAGGAGCTGGTCTGAGGTGGGTGGGGTCAGGTGGGACAATCCAGAGGGGCCAGCTTTGCTTGTTTTTTTTTTTTTTTTAATGTTTATTTATTTTGAGAGAGAGAGACAGAGAGCATGAGAGCATGAGCTGGGTAGGGGCAGAGAGAGAGAGAGAGAGAGAGAGAGAGAATCCTGAGCAGGCTCTGTGCTGTCAGCATAAGAGCCCAACGTGGGGCTCGATCCCATGAACTGTGAGATCATGACCTGAGTTGAAACCAAGAGTCGACGCTCAACCAACAGAACCACCCAGGCACCCCTGTTTGCTTGTTCTTTAAAAATGAGAAGAAATGTGCAGAGTTCTAAGCTGGGAGAACAGCAGGTAAAAATACACACACTCCTATAAAAAACAAAGACACAGAGGCATAAAAAGTCACAGTGTGCAGGAAACAATAAATTTTCCTGGAAGGCATGGAACGCAAATCCTGTGGGGAGCTGTGGGTGATGAGGCTGCCAAGCCAGACAAGGATCTGTGCCTGGGGAGCCCCACGTGTGGTGCTGAGCAATGCGGATTTTAGAGAGAACTCCTGGGAGGGTTTTAAGCAGAGCAGTGCCCCAACCGGAGACTGAGAATAACCAGCCTGGTGGGGAGGAGAGACTCCGAGGAAGGCACGGGGGTGGGGCCAGCACCAAAGCAGAGGCAGCAAGGCCAGTAGGAGGTGTTTCTAAGGCATTGATGAGGGACTGACGAAGGCAGTGGCTAGGGTGACCATGAGAAGGGGCCGGATCTGAGAGGCATGTAGGACAAGAATGCCTTCTGTTTCTATTCTGCTGCCTCTGGAGGACCCAGCACACAGTAGGCACTCAATAATTGAGTGCTGAGTTGATGAATGAGGTAAAAATGAGAAGTGACAGCAGACAGAGACACAGAGGATGACTCCAAGGCTCCCTGTCTAGAGGACGCTTTTAAAACTGCTGCTGCCTCCTGCTGATAAAGTCAAGGAAGCTGCTGGATTCCATGAGCAGATGGAGACGGCACCCTCCCTCCCCAGCAAATCATCTTTCAAGCCAAAGGCAACCGTAAGAACATGGCGCACAAGAACTACCAAGCATGGGCTTTCTGCAGGATGCGGAATGAGAATTCAAGCTCTTGTCTGAGTCCTAAGTGGAAGAGTGACTTCAGCTGGCCTTTGGGTTGTGGTCACAGAGTCGATAAGAGAAAACACTTCTAGATTGCTAGCCTTTCATGATCCCATGTGGTGGTGTCTGGGATCCTTTTTAAGAAGTATTCCTATAGTGTTTTCATGATTTCCTTGGCCAGGCTTGAATAGTATGTTCTTTACCTAGGTTTCTTGCCTGAAGATAGTTAAATTATAAACACAAAATCCTGGAGTCCTACTTCCTATTATTTTGTCGGATTTTCCTATTTTATTGTTTCTTAGAACATGTTTGGTCACAAACATAGGGGGCTATTGTAATAGGAGGAATGTTTAGGTTCACGGAACTGCCCCATTTTTACTCCTTCATTCTTTGAGCAGTATGGCACGGTGGATGGTGGGAAGATGCACAGCTCACCCTCCCCCATTCCTTCTTTCCTTCTCACTCCTCATCCCCAGAAGCTCCTGCACTATGTGGGGACCCCGCAGAGCCTGCCATGGAGGTGGTTTGAGGGCTACTTCAATAGAACGTTCTGGGAGTCTCTGGCTCCTGACAATGAAGGGAAGAGCATTTGAAACAGGAAAAGGAAGTTAAGACTGCAGAGACATGGTTGCCATGTGGATTTTCCTTCCACAATCCATTTACTTTTTGGAAAAGAACAACCTTATTAATAATTATTAGCCCTGTAGTTATCAATTAACCCCTTTTTCAGGGTCAACGCAAATCAACCAAGAGCAATAAAGGGGCTGACAAGAAAGGAGGAAGAGTGGATGTGACATGGGAGCCTGCATGACAGGAAAAGTATGCTGATATGGCAGCCAACAGGGTGATGCCCACACTCACCCCATTACACCCAGGGCCCAGCTCTCAGGACCGGGCTCTCAGGGTTAGCTCCCTTGCCATCTTGGGCCACAGTGTCACTGGCTACCAAACCTGGCTGGAGAAAGCTGGTGGCACTGGGAACCGGAAGCTTGTGCTCTAGGCTGGTAAAGCCCCGCCGATCATTGCAGGTCTCTGGCAAGTTGTGTAATGGAACATCTGTGAGCTTTGGTGTCTCCATCTGTAGATGGAGTGTAACATTACTATCCACGCGCTCCTGTGTGACATTATGGAAACTAACAGGTGATAAAAGAATCTCGAGATCCTCGAATTAAAAGGTTACTGGGAAATGTTCACACAAAATGCCATAGTATTTATGCCATTTACATCAGGAGTTGGGGGAAAAACCCTCAGGACTGGGAAATCCATTGATTTTACTATTTCTATTTTCCATTCTACTTATCTCAAATTCTCTGCCCGCTGAATCCTAACCCCCCCAACTTCAAAAAGAAGTACTGTCCCTTCTATATCTGCACTTTTATTGAAAGCAGAGAAATCAGACAATGGCATTTGAGTCTGGCATTTTGGGTTCATTTAGAAGGATCTTTATACTTGAAAATAAGAAAGAATGATTTTCAAAGGCAGTGAAAGAAAATCATCTTCAGTTAAGGGCAGTTTGTGTCCAGAGAAGCAATGGGGATGTGGATCCTGGGACAATGACATAATCCTCCTTCTTCTGTACTAGGGATAACTCCGGGCGTCTACAGGCAGCTGTTCAGTGGTCTCAAAACCATTTTGTTTATGGAGTTTCCTGACTCCAGACAATTCTACAGTGTGGTCATGGTCAGATTTCCTGGTCACGCACCTATGTGTTGCTTGTGCTGGACCCAGTTCCACATAGAGCTCCCCCAACACTTGACCGACACTCACAGCACACACCCTCGGCTCCATATGTATCCTGTTTGATTTTTCCATTTGTAAAACACCTGGGAACACGTTAGATCCAGATGAAAAGCAAGGTGTTTACAAACTAGTAAAGAAATACGATATTTATCCTGTCAGCTGAAATGAACGTGACAGATGTATTTTTGGTTAAAATTAAGATCCTGAGCCCTATCACGTTACTCCCGGCGATGTCGCCAGATGCACAGCGTGTGTCTAACAAAGACACGCCCTATGGTCATTTGAGCCAGGCTGCGGGTTCCAACAATTCATGGCAGGGAGCTCGTGACAAGGGCTTGCCTGAGAGGGGGCCCCACCCACGAGTCGAACCCACTGGAGTAGACTCTTGAAAGCAGTGTAGAAAGGATTCTCTTCTATCTTGCCCTGCCCACAAACATCTTCGCTGTCAGGCAAGGGTTCTGGGAAGAAAACACATGGACTCTTCAATTTGGGTCTACAAAAGTGGTTCTCATCTCGGAGCAGCAGACTAGACATGTCCCCAAGGACATAAATATGGGAACGGACCAGTTCTTCCCACTAGGCTCGCTGGGACTTTTCTTCCCACCGGATTTGCAGAACTCCAAATAGGAGTGACTTGTGCGTGCACAGAGGGCACACAGGGGAGACACAGGAGAGAACCCACGGGGCTATTTTCTAGGGCAAGCTCTTCCTCTGGTTCTTTTCAGGGTCCCCTTGTCCATAGTTTATGAGCCCGGTCTGCTTCTCTTGCTGACCAATGAGCTGGTAAAAACAATACTGTTGGCAGTACAGGGAAAGATAACTGAACTGCCTTTAAGCCTGGCCTTCTTGAGGGCTTTGTGTCTAGTGACAGGACCTGGGCATGTGAGAAGGCTCTACCAAGGGGTCCTAGGGTTCCATGCAGGTTTGAATTTCCATCTTTCCACACCTCCCTTTATGGACTGGTATTTGCTTCTTTTGCACAGGTGCCTAATCCCAACTTCATCCCACTGTAATAATGATAGTCAAACTGGGTCCTTTATCGTTACCTTATCTGCACTCTGTAGAGCTAGTCTACCGTGGGTTATGTCTCTCTGGGGTGTGGCCACCTGCACACCAATGAGGTCTTTCCTCCACATTGATATGCATTCCATGTGTACACATGACATCTTAGGAGTCACAGGGATTCTTATAGAACCGTCCAGAAAAATTAGAAAGGAAACAATGGGGAGGGAAAAAAAAGAATGAAAGAAAACAGCTGTTATGTACCCTGGACTCTTGAGAAGGAATTTGGGGGATGGTAGCACCCACCCTCCCCATAAAATGATTTGAAATAGAAAAACAAGAAACAATAAGTACCATATAGTAAGTTTCATAAATAATAAATAAGTCAAACACATAAAATTCACCAATTCGCAGCCTGAGTCCCATGTAAAAGTTTTGCAATTGAAGAAGGAATGAGCAAAACAAACAAAGAAACAAAAAAAACCCACCACCACCAACAACAAAAACCATGGACCTGGGGCTATCCACCTAAACATGTCCGAATGAGCTCATGACAACAGCTTCCAAAGAGAGAGAGAAGAAATAATTGTCACTATGAAGGAATCAGGAGGGATAGGAAGCTCAGCAAAACTTGCAAATTTATAGACAAATAAAAACACCAAGAGAAGAATTCGTGCAGCCCAGATGGTTAGTGTTACCATGACAAGCCAGAACAACTGGCCCAAAGTATGGCTGCGTTACACAGATAGTAACATTGGAACTGTCCCCGACAAGCCTAGTGTTAACCGCTGAATTATGCCTCCCCTAGATTTGTATGTTGAAATCCTCACCACAAGTACCTCAGAACATGACCATATCTGGAAGCAGGGGTGTTGCAGATGTAATTAGTTAAGATGAGGTCATGCCGGAGTAGGGTGGGCTCCTAACCCATTATGACTGGTGTCCTTACAAAAAGGGGAAATTTAGATAAGGAGGCACACACGCTGGGAGAGCACCATCTTGGTTTTGGAGTTCTGGCCTCCACTACTGTCAGACAATAAATTTCTGTTGTGTAAGCCCTCAGTTTGTGGTCGTGTTTTGTTATAGCCGCTCTGGCAAACAAATACACCTGACTAATAGGCTGGAGAATCTCAAGCTTGGACGAATAGGCACATGGTGGAGTCAGGATTGTGATAAGCACAAAATCAGGAGCAGAGATAACAGAAAATTTCCTAACCGGGAAGGGAACTTTGGCGTGGATGTCGGGAGAATCCCGACAAATCTACTCAGTAACGAGTGACTTGGCATGCCCATATTTCCCTTCACAGGCTTGTCTATCACTTAAAAAAAAAATAAAGTAAAGGGAAAGTTTTAAAGCGACCATAAATAAGGGAAGTTGGCATTTAATGATTTAAGGAGAACAAGTAATTTGGTTTCTCTCCTTAGACTTTGGAGGAGAACAGGCCTGGGTGGAGAAATCATGACAAACCCAAGAAAAAATACTTGACCAGGGTCATCTTGCTCTTTAAGGGCAAAGGAGAATATTTTAAGATTTAGTGGACTTGAAACAATGACCAACTAAAAATAGAAACAGTGGGTCACAAAGACTCATACCCATTATGTCGCTGCAGGAGATAATTAAGGCTAGACAGAGACTTAAAGATCTCTTTGAGAAACAAATGAATTAGAGTATTAAGCAAGGATTAATTAATACGCCTTTCACTAATAATGAAAACAGTTGGTAAGTTAGCAAATAAATTCTTGGAACTCTCAAGTAATAGCAGAACCCTAAAAGGATCTCAGATAATAACTATAAAGAATGAATACTAGAAGGGGAAACAAAGACTCTTTCTGATTCCTAAAAGGGAATGAAAGTTTATTTAGTTAATAGTAGAAATAAATAGAAGCAATTAAAATGGTTTCTCTGAAATACATTAATGTTAAAATGTTAACGAACAGACCACTTAGGGTTATCCTTTGGCCTAGCTCAAAAAGAAATAAAGAGTTTAAAATCCAGCAAAGAACACACAGAAATGAAAAAGAGAAAGCATTAAACGACTACAATAGGAGATAAACTGATTGGGCTTAAGGATAAATAATGTATCAAAAATAAACAAGAACAGCCTGAACTTGCTTATTGTAACAAAAACAGTAGTTGACCAGATGAAAAAAAAATAAAATCCAACAATCTGCTGTTAAAAGATATATTTAGTACCAACTCATTTTGATCAATGGGGTGGGGGAGAATGGTCTCAGATTTAACCCACTTAACTACAAGAGCAGAGATACTTTGGGCTTTTCCATTTGTTCGACGCAATTTCACACACTTGAACCCTGCCTGTCTTCCAAGACTGGGTTCCAGGGTCCCCTTCTCTGTGACCGTGTCTGCAGCTTCCCCAACCCTTATGCAGCGCTCCAGACTGCCACGGGGGGCCCCGTAAGCTCAGCATTTATTACGGAGCACCACATTTAGACTGATCTTTGGTCCTCACCAGACCTTGAGCTCCTGCAGAAAGCAGCTCTTGGTGTCTCTAAGCCTAGCTAATCAAATGATGGACTATGGTGTATCCGTCAAAATGAAACATAAATGGATTTGGAAGATGGAGATGGACATTTCAGGGCTTTTCTTTAACACAGGCATGGAAGTACACTGTTGTAAGAACTTTGGCTGCTCACTGTGATGGCGTATTGGATTTGCTTGGGGAAGGGGTTGGCGGAGGGGAGGGGACTCGGATGCTGAGACAGCAAGCTGCAAAGGGCCCTGAATGTCGTCCTATGGGGTCTATGGGATTGACTGCAGGATTCCAGATTAGTTTCTTTTCTGTTTATTGACTCTGCTTTGTCACAGTGCCCACGATCAAAGAATGGGGCACAGACAGTGGAGAAACCAGTTAGGAGAGTCCATTCCTATAATGTTTGTCAGTGAGTGGTGGTATTTCTTTCTTCTTCTGTCCTTTCTTTTTTTAAGTTTATTTATTTTGAGAGAGAGAGAGAGAATGAGAACATGAGTGGGGCGGGTCAGAGAGAGGAAGCAGTGCAGAGCCTGACATGGGGCTTGAACTCATGAATCATGAGATCATGACCTGAGGTGAGATCAAGAGTTGGATGCTTAACTGACTGAGCCACCCAGGCACCCCTTCTTTTGTCCTTTCTTTATTCACGGTTGTTTCAAGAGCAAGCCTGGAATACTTTTATGTTAAAAAATTTAAAACCTTCCCCTCTGTAACCCAGCCATCCTTTCTTCCTCTCTGCATTAGGGCAATGGGAATGGAGTAAAGGTTTCAGATTCCACAGTCTTATGGTCAGGGCAGTGTCAGGGCTCAGAGACTGGTTAGATGTGGGGGCTGAAGGAAAAGGAGTCCAAAGAATTTAGGAATTTCTAATTCAAGTGACAGGGTGGTTCGTGGTTCCATCAACTGAGAGAAAGAATCGGAGTGGGGGCTCAGTTTGACCAAGGTGTGTATGTGCGGGTTCTGGACAAGGTGCATTTGAGGTTCAGGTAGAGCATCCAGTCCTCGGGATAAGGAGTCTGGAGGTGCATAATTGGCACCATTAGCACAGGGGTGACTGGTACCACCATGGAAACTGAGGATACTGATCAGAGAGAGACGGGGTTCAAGAAATTGCTCTTCTGATGATAAAGAATGAAATCTTGAGGGAATATATATAATTAATGAGTAGAGGAAGAAAGAGAAGCCAGAGAAAGAAATGAAATGGGAGAGACAACTTGCAGAGAATAGAGTTTCATTTGCAAGAGAAGAACAAACTTTTAGGAGGGGAACAGTCAGTAGTAAAGTTTCTTCAGGGAGGTTGAATGGAATGAGGACAACCAGGAAGATCCCAGGGCACTGGGAAAGTCTTTTTTGGTAAAATGATAAGGAAGGAAGACAGATGACAGGAGACTGAAGGGTGACAGGGAAGTGAGGACATGAAATCAGGGAGGACAGAGTATTCTAAAGAAGTCTGGCGACAAAGGGAAGGAACGTGATGGGTTTAGGTGGTCAAGGATGATGAGATTTTTTTGTTTGTTTAAAGGAGAAAGAACCCTGATTTGGTTGGCAGACCAAGCAGAAGGAGCCAGTAAAGAGAGAAAGAGGGAACGATTGATTAGATAAGGTTCCAGAGAAGTCAGGAGGTCGTCACATAAATGGGGTACTCATGATGTTATCAGATCAAAAAGAGAATTCTGAATAAAAGCAATGAGGGGTCACTATAGGATTGCCACAGACACAACCTATATAATATAGTAAATTTTTATGTCCCAAGCAACATAAAAAAATACATAAAAGAGAAGTGGGGGGAAAGCAAGAAGAAATAAGTAAATGAGTAATTGCATAACAAACTCTATTCAGGACATGCCTGGACAAAGAATACAGACAAAATTGAAACTTACAAAAAAGTAAGGAAAAACTAACAGACATAGGAAAGAGAATTAAACATGAAACAGAAACATGTTTAATTAAACATTAAACAGAAACATGACAGAATTAAAAAATATTTTCTTTTCACTAAAAATAGATCTCTTCCCACCATTTATTACATAAGGGAGACAAAGACACATTAAAAAAATATACCTACAATATTCTTCCACAATGTTAGAAAACCAGTATCAACTGAATTCCATTTAAGTAACACCATACAATTAGAAAATTTTTTCTTATAAATAATATCAATTAAAGAAGCAAGCCATGGCCCAACCCCTGTGCTCTTACATTTCTTTTAGAACCCCACTCCTGAATCTTTGTTTTGGTCCCAATTCTTCATGATTTCTCCCCAAGCTCAGCTGAAGGCATTGGGTGGTATTTCCTCTTTATAAAGGCTTATTTGTTTGCTGGTCTTCTCTACTCAATCTTCTTTAAAAATACTAATTATGTTTTATATGTATGGGCTCAAGTTTATTGGAGAATCAGGTAAAGAATGAAGATATGGATCATAAGAATTTATGATTAACCAAAAGTTAACTCAAAAATAGAATGCCTACTCAAATGATGTCATAGACAATTACCAAATAAAGAATGTCCACTACGATGACAAATAACATGGATTAGGATGATAGGAGAAGATGTGAATATTTAGTTATGTTACATACAAAGAGCAGAGAAAGTACTCTGACACAAAACTGAGGAGAATGTGAAATAATATAAGTCATTAGATAATGATGTTCATCACATTATTTCCTTTAGAATTTCTTCAATTTACTTTTCTTTTTTTTTTTTTTTAACAAAACCAAAAATCAGGGACAAAATGGAACAGGGGTCATCCTCTTGGAAGAGTTAAGAAAACTAGCAGGTTATAGAAAATGTCAGCAAAAGTACTCTTTTTAAATGAGACAAATATATCTCCAGGTCCTGTCAATAGTAAAATAAATGTTCCACTTAGAAAAACTAAACAAGACTAAAGCCACATAGGGCACCTGGGTGGCTCAGTCGGTTAAGCATCCGACTTCAGCTCAGGTCATGATCTCACAGTTTGTGGGTTCGAGCCCTGTGTTGGGCTCTGTGCTGACAGCTCAGAGCCTGGAGGCTGCTTCTGATTCTGTGTCTCCCTGTCTCTCTGCCCTTCCCTTGCTCATGCTCTGTCTCTCTCTGTCTCTCAAAAATAATAAATGTAAAAAAAATTTTTTTTAAAAACCACATAAAGCATCTCAGAGCAATAAAGAGCTCGATGGTGAAATTTGTGGCCATGTCTACTTGGGAGATCTTATAAGCCAGTTATCTTGATGCTCAGGTAGGAAGAATAAAATTTAATTAGCATTTAAAAGAAAAAAAGAAAACAACAACAACAACAAACCAAACCAAAGAGAAACTGGGGTGATACATTCATGCTCAGAATTGGAAAACCTTAGAGGAGCCAAGATGGTGGAACAACAGCATGGAAGTTTCTTTTGCATCTCGCATCCATGAAATACAGCCAGATCAACACTAAACCATCCTGCACACCTAGAAAACTGATTTGAGGATCAACAGAACCTGAACCACAGAACTTAGCAGGTACGCAGCATGGACAGGTGAACTGGGGGAGAGAGAAGCCACAGAAAGCAGGGAGCTGTTTTTGCGTGCTGAGAGAGGGTGGAGAAGATGGGGAAAATATAGGAAAAGGGCCCTGCCCCCCAAAGCAGCTGGAAAGTGGAAAAGTGGAAATAGCTGCAGGGACTGAACTAAAAAGGGAGAAAGGAGAAAGGAGAGGGCTTGAATTCCATCAAGACTCTATAAACAGGAGGAGCACAGAGTCTGAAACGCCTCAGCTTGATACCTGGCGGTGCTCTGGTGGGAAGGGCGCATCCCAGGAGCAGAGTGGGGTCAAGGAGGTCCTCAGGCCACATGGGGAGAAGTGGTTCCACTG
Source organism: Panthera tigris (assembly GCF_018350195.1). Taxonomy (NCBI): domain Eukaryota; kingdom Metazoa; phylum Chordata; class Mammalia; order Carnivora; family Felidae; genus Panthera; species Panthera tigris. The sequence goes on from NC_056664.1 coordinate 11,782,939, forward strand.
CTGGAAGCCTCTGGTAGAGGCTGTGTGGCCACCTGGTCCCAGCAGATCCCAGAGAACAACCACATTCGCTGGGGCTGGAACAAGGTCATTAAGGGGGAAGCCGGGTGCCAGATGTGTGTTGTGATTTTCCATAATCCCTGAAATGCTGCTGCTACATGATCACATGAACTTTTTCTGGGGTGAGCTGGCACCCAGCTGCAGGCTCTGGGCATTGGCAGCAGCACGGTCCTGTGAACGTTCCTGGGGGCGGGTGGGCACCCGGACATTGCTCGGTGAGACCCTCCCCCAGAGGATCTGAGCAGGTCAAAGCCGCAGTCCCTCAGAAGTGAGGGGTAGGGAAACCCAGCCGCATCTGAGATAAAACTCAGGAGGCAGGTGTCGTCTGGCAACCTGATGGCTTTGTCACAGACAGTGTAAAAGTGGGGAGTGGATGGAAGCCTGAGACAAAGGACAGATGCACAATTGCTGGGTGGGGAGAGCACAGAGTTCCAATACTAGAAATTGGGTAGCTGGCTGGGTAACACCATTTTCACCACTCCCACGCATGCGCATACACACCTACAAGCGCCATAACAATCCACCCCAGTAAGCATCGCCATCTAGTGGAGAACAGAGCCGTTACACTAAGCCCCACCCAACTGGGCCAACTTCGCTCTTCAGGAACACCACAAATCTCTCCGCCTGCTTAGTTTATGAACTATAAAGTGCCTCATAGTTTGACTTCTAGGGGAAAATGATTAATTTTAATCGTATTTCAGTCTGTTCACTGGTCCATCTATTCAATTTTCTTTTTTTCCCTTGATTACAGAAAGAGAAAAAATATTTTTATTTTCAATTTTTATTAAAAATATTTTTATTTTTTCCACTATATTTTTTACTTTTTCGTAAATTTTTCAAATTCTATTTCACTTCCTTCATTTCATTTTATTCTATTTCATTGTATTCATTTTCTCAAAATTTCAAATGTTTTCCTTCTTTTTCCTTGTTTTTCTCCCCTCCCCCCCCTTTTTTCTCTAATCTATCAAGCTCCTTTCAATAACCAGACCAAACACCCCTAGGATCTAGCATCATTTATTTGATTTATGTGTGTGTATGTGTGTTGTTTTTAATTTTTTAATTTTAATTTTTTTTACCTTATTAATTCATTTTCTTCCTTCAAAATGATGAAACAAAGGAATTCACCCCAAAAGAAAGAGCAGGAAGAAACAACAGCCAGTGACTTAACACAGATACAAGCAAGATGTCTGAACCAGAATTTAGAATCACGAAAATAAGAATACTAGCTGGGGTCGAAAATAGATTAGAATCCCTCCCTGTGGAGATAGAAGAAGCAAAAACTAGTCAGGATGAATAAAAAAATGCTATAACTGAGCTGCAATCTCTAATTGATGCCACGGTGGCAAAGATGGATGAGGCAGAGCAGTGAATCAGCAATAGAGGACAAACGTAGGAGAATAATGAAGCAGAAAAAGAGAGGGAGACTAAGGCAAAAGAGCACGATTTAAGAATTAGAGAAATCAGTGACTTGTTAAAAAGGAACAACATCAGAATCATAGGGGTCCCAGAAGATGAAGAGAGAGAAAAAGGGGTAGAAGGGTTATATGAGCAAATCATAGCAGAAAACTTTGCTAACCTGGGGAAAGACACAGACATAAAAATCCAGGAAGCATACAGGACTCCCATTACATTCAACAAAAACCAACCAACAACAAGGCAAACCAATAGTCAAATTCACAAAATACTCAGGCAAGGAAAGAATCATGAAAGCAGCAAGGGAAAAAAGTTCTTAACTTACTAGGGAAGATAGATTAGGTTTGCAGCAGACCTATCCACAGAAACTTGGCAGGCCAGAAAGGAGTGGCAAGATATATCCAATGTGCTGAATCGGAAAAATATGCAGGCAAGAATTCTTTATCCAGCAAGGCTGTCATTCAAAATAGAAGGAGAGATTAAAAAATTCCCAAACAAAATTTAAAGGAGTTCATGACCACTAAACCAGCGCTGCAAGAATTTTTAAGGGGGAGTCTCTGAGGGGAGAAAAGACGGAAGAAAAAAAAAAAAAAAGACCAAAAGCAACAAAGACTAGAAAGGACCAGAGAACATGACCAGAAACTCCAACTCTACAGGCAACATAATGGCAATAAATTCATATCTTTCAGGACTCACTCTAAACATCAATGGACTAAATGCTCCAATCAAAAGACATAGGGTAACAGAATGGATAAGAAAACAAGATTTATCTATATTCTGTTTACAAGAGACCCACTTTAGACCTAAAGACACCTTCAGGTTGAAAGTAAGGGGATGGATATGTCATTTGCAAATATCTTTTCCCATTCTGTCAGTTGCCTTTTAGTTTTGTTGATAGTTTCCTCTGCAGTGCAGAAGGTTTCTATCTTCATGAGGTCCCAATAGTTCATTTTTGCTTTTAATTCCCTTGCCTTTGGAGATGTGTCAAGTAAGAAATTGCTGCAGCTGAGGTCAGAGAGGGTTTTTTTCCTGTTTTCTCTTCTAGGGTTTTGATGGTTTCCTGTCTCACATTCAGGTCCTTTATCCATTTTGAGTTTATTTTTGTGAATGGTGTAAGTGGTCTAGTTTCATTCTTCTGCATGTTGCTGTCCAGTTCTCCCAGCACCATTTGTTAAAGAGACTTTTTTCCATTGGATAGTCCTTCCTGCTTTGTCAAAGATAAGTTGGCCATACTTTTGTGGGTCCAATTCTTGAGTCTTTATTCTATTCCATTGGTCTACGTGTCTGTTTTTTGTGCCAATACCATGCTGTCTGGATGATTACAGCTTTGCAGTAGAGGCTAAAGTCTGGGATTGTGTTGTCTCCCACTCTGGACTTCTTCTTTGATATTACTTTGGCTATTTGGGGTCTTTTGTGGTTCCATACACATTTTAGGCTTCCTTGTTCTAGCTTTGAGAAGAATGCTGGTGCAATTTTGATTGGGATTGAATTGAATGTGTAGATAGCTTTGGGTAGTATTGACATTTTAACAATATTTATTCTTCCAATCCATGAGCACAGAATGTTTTTCCGTTTCTTTGTATCTTCATTTCCTTCATAAGCTTTCTATTTCCTTCATAAGCTTTCTATAGTTTTCGGCATACAGATCTTTTACATCTTTGGTTAGATTTATTCCTAGGTATTTTATGATTCTTGGTGCAACTGTGAATGGGATCAGTTTCTTTATTTGTCTTTCTGTTGCTTCATTATTAGTGTATAAGAATGCAACTGATTTTTGTACATTAATTTTGTATCCTGAGACTTTGCTGAATTTATGTATCAGTTCTAGCAGACTTTTGGTGGAGTCTATTGGGTTTTCCATGTATAATGTCATGTCATCTGCAAAAAGCGAAAGCTTGACTTCATCTTTGCCAATTTTGATGCCTTTGATTTCCTTTTGTTGTCTGATTGCTGATGCTAGAACTTCCAATACTATGTTAAACCACAGCAGTGAGAGTGGACATCCCTGTCATGTTCCTGATCTCAGGGGGAAAGCTCTCAGTTTTCCCCCGTAGAGGATGATATTAGCTGTGGGCTTTTCATAAATGGCTTTTATGATGTTTAAGTATGTTCCTTCCATCCTGACTTTCTCAAGGGTTTTTATAAGAAAGAATGCTGAATTTTGTCAAAGGCCTTTTCTGCATCGATTGACAGGATCATATGGTTCTTTTATTAATGTGATGTATCACATTGATTGATTTGCAAATGTTGAACCAGCCCTCCAGCCCAGGAATGAATCCCACTTGATCATGGTGAAATGACATATCAGACAAAGGGTTAGTATCCAAAATCTATAAGGAACTCACCAAACTCCACACCCGAAAAACAATCCAGTGAAGAAAGGGCAGAAAACATGAATAGACACTTCTCTAAAGAAGACATCCAGATGGCCAACAGGCACATGAAAAGATGCTCAACGTCACTCCTCATCAGGGAAATACAAATCAAAACCACAATGAGATACCACCTCATGCCAGTCAGAGTGGCTAAAATGAACAAATCAGGAGACTATAGATGCTGGAGAGCATGTGGAGAAACAGCAACCCTCCTGCACTGTTGGTGGGAGTGCAAACTGGTGCAGCCGCTCTGGAAAACAGTGTGGAGCTTCGTCAAAAAATTAAAAATAGATCTACCCTATGACCCAGCAATAGCACTGCTAGGAATTTACCCAAGGGATACAGGAGTGCTGATGCATAGGGGCACTTGTACCCCTATGTTTATAGCAGCGCTTTCAACAATAGCCAAATTACGGAAAGAGCCTAAATGTTCATCAACTGATGAATGGATAAAGAAAGTGTGGTTTATATACACAATGGAATACTACGTGGCAATGAGAAAGAATGAAATATGACCTTCTGTAGCAACGTGGATGGAACTGGCGAGTGTTATGCTAAGTGAAGTAAGTCATACAGAGAAAGACAGATACCATATGTTTTCACTCTTATGTGGATACGGAGAAACTTAACCAAAGACCATGGGGGAGGGGAAGGAAAAAAAAAGTTAGAGAGGGGGAGAGCCAAATCATAAGAGACTCTTAAAAACTGAGAAAAAACTGAGAGTTGATGGGGGGTGGGGGTGGGGTGGGTGATGGGCATTGAGGAGGGCACCTGTTGGGATGAGCACTGTGTGTTGTATGGGAACCAATTAGACAATAAATTTCATATTAAAAAAAAAAGGGGGGATGGAGAATCATCTATCATGCTAATGGTTGACAAAAGAAAACCCGAGAAGCCATACTTACATCAGCCAATGTAGACATTAAAATAAAGACTGTAATGAAGAAGGGCATTATATCATAATTAATTGGTCTATCCATCAAGAAGACCTAATAATTGTAAACATTTATGCTCCAAATGTTGGGTTAGAGCACCAAATATATAAATCAATTAATCACAAACATAAAGAAACTCATTGATAATAATACCATAATAGTAGGGGACTTCAACACCCCACTTTGGACAGATTATCTAAACAGAAAATCAACAAGGAAACAATGGCTTTGAATGACACACTGGACCAGATGGACTTAACAGATATATTCAGAACATTTCATCCAAAAGCAGTGGAATATACATTCTTCTCCAGTGCACATGAAACGTTCTCCAGAATAGATCACATACTGGGATACAAATCAGCCCTCAACAAGTACAAAAAGATCGAGATCATACTGTGCATATTTTCAGACCACAACGTTGTGAACCTTGAAATCAACCACAAGAAAAATTGTGCAAAGATAACAAATACTTGGAGACTAAAGACCATCCTACTAAAGAATGAATGGGCTAACCAAGAAGGTAAAGAGGAAATTAAAAAGTACATGGAAGCCAATGAAAATGCTAACACCACAGCCCCAAACCTCTGGGACGCAGCAAAGGCGGTCATAAGAGGGAAGTATATGGTAATCCAGGCCTTCCTAAAGAAGGAAGGTCTCGGATACACAACCTAACCTTACACCTTAAAGAGCTGGAAAAAGAACAGCAAATAAAACCCCAAACCAGAAGAAGACAGGAAATAAAAGATTAGAGCAGAAATCAATGGTATAGAAATCAAAAAACCAATAGAACAGATTAATGAAACCAGAAGCTGGTTCTTTGAAAGACTTAACAAAATTGATAAACCACTAGCCAGTTTGATCAAAAAGAAAAAGGAAAGGACCCAGATAAATACAATCAAGAATGAAAGAGGAGAGATCACAACCAACACAGCAGAAATAAAAACAACAATAAGAATATTATGAGCAATTATACACCAATAAAATGGACAATCTGGAAGAAATGGACAAATTCCTAGAAACATATACACTACCAAAACAGATAGGAAGAAATAGAAAATCTGAACAGACCTAGAATCAGGAAGGAAATCGAATTAGTAATCAAAAATCTCCCAAAAAACAAGAGTCCAGGGCCAGATGGCTTTCCAGGGGAATTCTACCAAACATTTAAGGAAGAGTTAGCATCTATTCTCTTGAAGCTGTTCCAAAAAATAGAAACGGAAGGAAAACTTTCAAACTCTTTCTATGAAGCCAGCATTACCTTGATTCCAAATCCAGACAAAGACCCCGCTAAAAAGGAGAACTATAGACCAATTTCTCTGATGAACATGGATGCAAAAATTCTCAACATGATATCAGCCAACCAGATCCAACAATACATTAAAAAAATTATTCACCATGACAAGTGGGATTTATACCTGGAATGCAGGGCTGGTTCAATACCCACAAAGCAATGTGATTAATCACATAAATGAAAGAAAGGGCAAGAACCACATGATCCTCTCAATAGATCCAGAGAAAGCATTTGACAAAATACAGCATCCTTTCTTGATAAAAACCCTTAAGAAAGTAGGGATAGAAGGATCATACCTCAAGATAATAAAAACCACATATGAAAGACCCAACGCTAATATCATCCTTAGTGGGGGAAAAATTGAGAGCTTTCCCCCTAAGATCAGGAACAAGACAGGGATGTCCACTCTTACCACTGTTATTCAACATAGTATTGGAAGTCTTAGCCTCAGCAATCAGACAATACAAAGAAATAAAAGGCATCAAAATCAGCCAATGGGAGGTCAAACTTTCACTCTTTGCAGATGACATAATACTCTATATGAAAACCTAAGATTCCACCAAAAAACTGCTAGAACTGATCCATGAATTCAGCAAAGTGGCAGGATATAAAATCAATACACAGAAATTGGCTGCATTCCTACACACCAACAATGAAGCAACTGAAAGAGAAATCAAGGAATTGGTCTCATCTACAATTGCACCAAAAAAACCATAAAATATCTATGAATAAATCTAACCAAAGAGGTGAAAAATCTATACTGAAAACTATAGAAAGCTTATGAAAGAAACTGAAGAAGACACAAAAAAATGGAAAAATATTCCATGCTCCTGGATAGGAAGAACAAATGTTGTTAAAATGTCGATACTACACCCTAAGCAATCTACATATTCAGTGCAATACCTATCAAAAACACCAGCATTCTTCACAGAGCTAGAAAAGAACAATCCTGAAATTTGTATGGAACCAGAAAAGACCCTGTTAGCCAAAGGAATCTTGAAAAAGAAAACCAAAGTAGGAGGCATCACAATTCCGGACTTCAAGCTGTAATCATCAAGACAGTACGGTACTGGCACAAGAACAGACACTCAGATCAATGGAACAGAATAGAGAACCCAGAAATGGGCCCACAAACATATGGCCAACTAATCTCTGACAAAGCAGGAAAGAATATTCAGTGGAATAAAGACAGTCTCTTCAGCAAGTGGTGCTGAGAAAATGACAGCGACACGCAGAAAAATGAACCTGGACCACTTTCTCACACTATACACAAAAATAAACTCAAAATGCATGAAAGACCTAAATGTAAGACAGGCAGCTATCAAAAACCTCGAGGAGAAAGCAGGGAAAAATCTCTTTGACCTTGGCCGCAGCAACTTCTTACTCAACACGTCTCTGGAGGAAAGGGAAACAAAAGCAAAAATAAACTATTGGGACCTCATCAAAATAAAAAGCTTCTGTACAGCAAAGGAAACAATCAGCAAAACTAAAAGTCAACTGACAGAATGGGAGAGGATATTTGCAAACGACATATCAAATAAAGGGTTAGTATCCAAAATCCATAAAGAACTTACCAAACTCAACACCCAAAAAAACAAACAATCCAGTGAAGAAATGGCAAAAGACATGAATAGACACTTCTCCTAAGAAGACATCCAGGTGGCCAACTGACACATGAAAAAACGCTTAACGTCATTCCTCATCAGGGAAATACAAATCAAAACCACAATGAGATACCACTTCACACCTGTCAGAATGGCTAACATTAACAACTCAGGTAACAACAGATGTTGGCAAGGATGCAGAGAGAGAGGATCTCTTTTGCACTGCTGATGGGAATGCAAACTGGTGCAGCCACTCTGGAAAAGAGTATAGAGGTTCCTCAAAAAATTAAAAACAGAACTACCCTACAACTCAGCAATTGCACGACTAGGCATTTATCCAAGAGATACAGGTGTGCTGTTTCAAAGGAGCACATGCACCCCAATGTTTATAGCACCAGTATCAACAATAGCCAAAGTATGGAAAGAGCCCAAATGTCCATTGATGGATGAATGGATAAAGAAGATGTGGTATGTATACACACACACACACACACACACACACACACACACACACACACACACAATGGAGTATTACTCAGCAATCAAAAAGAATAAAATCTTGCCATTTGCAACTACGTGGATGGAACTAGAGGGTATTATGCTAAGCGAAATTAGTCCATCAGAGAAAGACAAATATCATATGACTTCACTCATATGAGGACTTTAAGAGACAAAAAAGATGAACATAAGGGAAGGGAAACAAAAACAATATAAAAACAGGGAGGGGGACAAAACATAAGAGACTCATAAATATGGAGAACAAACAGAGGGTTACTGGAGCAGTTATGGGAGGGGGGATGGACTGAATGGGTAAGAGGCATTAAGGAATCGACTCCTGAAATCACTGTTGCATTATATGCTACTTAACTTGGATGTAAATTAAAAAACTAAATTAAATAAAAATTTAAAAAAAGAATTGGAAAACCTTGGTTTTCCACTTTTTTGCTCTTATTGGAAGGATACCAGACAAATATATTTTTGTGTTTTATCCCTTATCCACATGAGAATAAGAGTATTTGTTCATAACCAATCCATAGACCAGGGATAATCATGCTTAAGCCCTTCCATGATGGTCTTGTTGAGTGTGAATCTCCTTTCTGCTAGAAAACATGCACTCCATAAATATGGAAAGAAAAATCTCCTCTTCTGGACTCCCTGAAATTCTCATACTGTAAAAAGTGATAGGGTTGACTTTCTATGTACTGTTTCCACAAACACAGAGACAAGAGGAGGTTCCAAGAGAGTCATTTAATGGGTGATCTTGGGAGACGGTTTTCATCATCCAGAATATCTGGGGTCCGGTTGGTTTTGGATGGTTTACTCACTCTGTTTCTTGAGCACCTACAATGGGCGCTGGGCACAGGCTGGGCAGTCATGGCTCACAAGTACTGGATAATCACATTCTACCATCTGAGTCCCTTCCTGGTACTTACTGGTGGTAATTTATGTGATTACTCTCTACCTACGTCAACAATCAAATTGATTTGGTGCCATGGACAATGTAAGAGCATAAAGACTCAATCAGTATAGGGAAAACCATTAAGTGTGGGGTGACCGGATTCAAAGATAGTAAAGACAAGTCAAAAGAAGTTAAAATGAGAACAAAATGAGAGCAAAGCGGTTCAGAGGAGTCACGTGCTAGAAAGTTCTAAGGTGTATGGTCTCACGCTCGGCTCACAGCTCCCTCCCCCTCGCCCCTGCTTCTCACTGATAAAACCATAGGGATGTGATTGTCCTTCTCCACCCTCTTTCTTCATATCCCTCCCACTGCTCCTCTTGGACTCCTCCCTGAAATCTTGTTAGATGGAAGAACAACGAAAAGTTGACTGAGCAAACTAAAGCCAAAAGAACCGTCCCAAATGCACTTCTTGGTAAGGTCTCTGAAGGCTCTGATTCTTTGGTGGCTATTTTTGAAAAGAATACTTCAATCTCAAGGACAGTACTGAGAACTACTGAATGACTCTGAATGTCTCCATCCAGGCCAGAGAAATGCTGTCAAGAGACGCCAAGGAAAGGCAAGAGCTCTCACTTTCCCACAAAAAGTATTTTAAAGACATGGGTCATCCAGCATATGTCTACCAAAAAAGACCCTTCAAATTCTACAAAGTCTATTAAAATTATAGTGATAAATATCTCCTGTGGCCACCGTCAGTTTCAGATAGGTAAGGTAGGATATGGGCTTTTTACGAGCTATATATGCGGTTAGAATTCATTAAGGACTTGTTATTACAAGTGAGCAGTATGTTTATGCCCGCATTACAGGACTTATAATCCAACTTCTGACTTCCCAAGAGGAATCCTGTATACATTCAGCTATAGGATACCCAGCCAAAGAGAATGGTGGGGTTCCTGTTGTTTGAATGACTTAAATCCAATTTGTGTGATGTGCTACCCATCATTCTATGTGGAGAATCCATCCAGGCAGAGATGGGATAAAGCCAGAAGTTTGCACTACAGCGTCTGTGGTTCTAAAGGCATAATTACCAGCTTCAGAGGGTTGACAGTGGACATTCACGACAATTTCACAGCCTCAAGAAAGGATCGTTTTCCACCATTATGTGAAAACTCTGCCCAGGAAAGAATCCATCTAATTGGAAAAATTTTCAACAGCATTTAAATATCAGGCCAGCTGGATCTCCATCACCCATGTGAATTTAATCAGCACATTCTTCCCAGAACCTATATTCTATAAGCATTGAATGCCTGAACTACATCTGTCACCCAAATCTGGTTGTGATCCCTTCTTGTCATTAAATGCTCCACGCCCCCAAATATGAACCATTCTGTGGTAGGCCTCAAAGGCACTCCTTTTGTAAAAGGGTACATAAAGGAAATGGTACCTTTGAAATAAAATGCCTTTCCAACACCTAATCACCTGTTTTTCCTCTAACTTACCTTTCCCACATTCCCGTTAGGAATACTTTCTCACGGCTAATTCTACTTGGTTGATCCATGACTTACATTTTACCAGTTATACCCTCAACTGATATCTCAATCCATACCAAACTGACCTCCAAATATCTATCTCTTTTCTTTTTTTTTTTTTTAGGTAAATGACACCAGTATCACTAAATAAAAGTATCATTCCACTCTGTTCCCTCTTGTGCCACTGTAATCCATTAACCAAGCTTTTATTCTTCAAACCAAAAGTGATCAGGAGCCTGAGGCTCCCTTCTTAGCAAACTTGACATGAAATAAAATAGTTAGGACCATACTGCGTCATAAAAGCATCAACTCGAATGATCTCTGAAGCTCTTAGAATCTTGTTGGGGAGAGGGATGGAAAATATGTCTAAAAAAATAACGGGCATGTTTCTGAAACGACACATAAACAAGTTATCTGTGCATTGACAGAAACTACTCTATAGGCGCTCAGAAAGTTCAAGGCTATGAAGACACCATCAGAAGGCACAGTTAATAGGCTCCTTAATAGAGGAGAGGAGAGTGGGCAGGAAAGCTGAAAGGGTGGCCATGGTAGGGGCAGGAGTGTGGTAACAGCTAAGACCGGGGCAAAGTACAGGAATACATGAATCGTGACAAAGAACAGCACCCACACCATAGTTTTCCAAAGTGCGTTCGCACACAAATGAGATAATGACACGTACAGAAGTGCCAAATGTTAGGACAGCTCTGTAGCTGGCATCCGGTAAATGTTGGGTTAAAAAAAAAAAGCCTGAAGAAATAAGAATTAAAGAGGGCTAGAGTACAGAAGATGAACAGGCCCCAGTGGAGACCTGAAACAACCTCAGGCCAATTTATCTAAGAAGTGATTCCAGATATGGGGCCCCTGGGTGGATCAGTCGGCTAAGCGTCTGACTCTTGATTTTGGTTCAGGTCATGATCTCACGATTCCTGAGTTCGAGCCCCTGCACAGGGCTCTGTGCTGACAGTGCGGAACCTGCTTGGGATTTTCTCTTTCTCTGCCCCTCCCCTGCTTGTGCTCTCTTTCCCTCTTAAAATAAATAGACATTTAAAAAAAAAAAAAAAAGAAAGAAAGAAAACACTAGTCCTCGAAGCAGCTGATCTGCCAAAATCTGACAAGAACATTTTTTTCTTGTTTCATTTATGAAAAGAAGTAATCATCAAAGGAGAAGCATATTCTCTAGGTATTTGCCACTGGAAACCTAAATAAATATTAAGCTGCAGTGGGGGAAACAATGTGGGGAAGGTAAGGAAAAAAGCTTGTGTGTGTTTTCTTCTCTCCAAGTTTGGGAAAAGAAGCTGCCTCTCTTGCTCAAGTTAGGAGGTGAGAGAGGCTGTAAAGCGGTGAATTTCGGTCTATTATTCTGGCAGGGTTGACTTGCTCCTGGTCAAAATTTACGTTTTACAATCTCTGGAGGGCACAGCACATTTCAATCAGCGTGTGCAGTAAGTAGCTTGTTTTCTCGGACATTTTATTCTGGATTCTCTGTGGTGAGGGTACTTAGGGAAGTGTCTGCATTTTCAATTAAGAGCTAACTATACAAATTAAAAGTCCTGCACGGCGAGGCTTAAATCTAGCCCTCCCTGGTCGGTGCACATAAACACTAATATCAAATGATGGTTTCTGTCATGTGATCCGTCCCCCAGCACATACAAATATAGAACATGACCATAAAAAGTAACGGACCATGCCCTCTGCTAAGTAATTTATGCCGGCGGATCCAGGCTAGAATGCCAGCTGCAGTTACCTTCTCCCGGTCTGCTGTGTTCACACGTACGGCTTTGTACAGATGGGACAGAATCTATGTCCTGCAAACAGGGCCCGAGTTAAGGCTACCGAAACCGCAAGCAAATGGTAAATGTGACGGCTGACACACGTGTGGCTTTTAAAAAAGATTTGTGGAATGACTCCACTGCCTGTCTTTAAATTAATTTCTGACTCAGGTCCTACAAGAAAAACTTGCGGCCTTTCCAATCTTTTTTTTTTATTTTTTTTTTTATTTTTTGCGGTGGCTTTATGGTGACTAGCAACCAAATATTTAGCTTCGCAATGGAGAATGATAAACAGTCAGTAACTATTTTATTAAAGATGCAAAGTGATCCTAATGTTTGAGTAAATGGAGAACGAAAAATTCCCTGGTCATATTCTAGCCTTTGCGGAGAATTTGCCTTCAAGGCAGTCTGGAATGGAACAAACTTCGTATGAAATAGTTGATAAAACAAAGGACGTTATCCTTCTTTATTAACCTTTACCCCTCGGATAATCCCCCAAATCCCTTGTGTGTGAAAACTACCTCACTTCCTTTGGGCAGTCATTCATTATCTAATTCAAGTCTTACACAAAGAGAGATGAGCTAATGTGCCTTATCAGATTAAAAAAAAAAAGTCACCACGAGTGATGGCCAACAGGACAGGATCTTAGCAAATCCTTTCTGCCTCCAAAGTCCTGGGTTGCTAAATACCTTTAAAGCTACTAACCCACGGTCACAGCTCACAGGCCCTTTGACAGCTTTATGTTCCTAAAACAAACAGTCTGGGCAGAAGAATGACAGAATTACCCTCCTTTCTGATTATCTTCCTCTCTGCATCCTGATAAACTAATGATTAGCTTTCCTGTTGGCATTCAGCACTGACTGGGTAGCTTCAGGCTGTCAACTCAAGCAGACCCTGATGGTATCACACAATCTTCTTCCTCTCCTTCCTTCCCTGGTGCTTTATTTTTCGTGAACCAGCATTATTCTCCAGCCTTCCCACCCTAGCCAGGGGGTAATTTCCAGGGTAATTTTCTTGCCATGGAAAGGCGCACACGGAAAGCAAAGGCTTCTTTCGGCCCCCACTTCTCCACCTACACCACACGGATCTACTCAGAAGGCTGCTGGTTACACACGGGCAATCCTGCAGGTATCAGGAAGCAATCAGTCTTACCCGCTCTTCACAGACTGTTCTTGAGCACAGGTTTTAGTTGGGCCTAAGTCTATGTACGCTTCTCCCGAAATTAAAAGCATGTATGTATTGCCTTTGGTTGCCTTTGTGTCAGTAGTTTAGGCAGAACCAGTCCATTTAGTAATATCAGTAGGAGCAGAAACTTGTGCATATTTATGAAGTGTGAATACAGAGTTAATTCGGAAAAGGCCATAAAGTGGGCCGCTGGTTCGATGCTAACGGGCTACTCCTCCAGATCGCCGGGAAACACCAGTACTAAACGAAAACATAACTATGATACAAAGGATACAAACTTTTTATCTTTTATTTCTCTTCTCTTTTTTTCAGGATAAATGTGGAATCACATATTTAAAAAATCCACTTAAAATACTTGCTTGGCACATATTCACAATAGTTACTTAGCAGAATATTTTCTTGATGTCTTGATTTCTAAACGTCCTCAGGGAAAAAAAAACACTTTTTAAAAAAATACTTTAAAGCAGGCATTCATTTTACATTAGGGCCAGAATTCTTTTATTGCATTATGTTATCTGTCATATGCCCCCTCACAAGAGAACTTAGCAGTGCTAATCATGGCCAAATCTCTCAAGAAAATTCAGCAACCCCAGCGACGCGGTGACATTTTCTGGGCATGGACTTAGGCAACACTTGGGAGTTTGGCTTTGTTTGCTTTTCCTTTACAATTTCCAGACCTGCCACCCGCACTACCTAAATTACCCAAGGCATGCTCTGAGATCAAAGTCACAAAACGGTTTTGTCTGGCATTTTAAAATATTGGACAATAACTCTACACCATGTAGTTATTATGGTAAAACACAACAGAAGCAACCAGGATTAAATCATTCTAGTTAAAAAAAAAAAAAAAAACGTTTAAGGGGCGCCTGGGTGGCTCAGTCGGTTGAGCGTCCGACTTCAGCTCAAGTCATGATCTCACAGTTGATGAGTTTGAGCACCGAGTTGGGCTCTGTGCTGACAGCTCAGAGCCTGGAGCCTTCCTTGGATTCTGTGTCTCCCTCTCTCTCTGCCCCTCCCCCGCTCATGGTCCGTCTCTCTCTCAAAAATAAACATTAAAAAAAAAAAAAACCTTTAAGATATTTGTATACGTGTATCTATGTCTGTATCTCTCTCTCTATATATATATCCAGGTAAAATAAAAAACAAATTCAGCTGATGGATCTGAAGGTTTTCTTGTCTTTCTCTGGATGGTTCCTGGGGGATTAATTTGGAAAAACCCAAAGGAGTGTTTAGAAAGACAATATTTTCTCATGAGACAGACCTCACGTTAGCCAAACCAAGTTACCCACACAGACTGGCTAGACGTTCACCACACCTGAGGATACGTTCTTCCCAGCATACAGGTTGATGACATTTCCCAGCATCCCTTGCAACTAGGAATGGCCGCAGAACTGAATGAAGGTGGAGGTGATATATGCCACTTCCAGGCCTGGCCCATCAAACCTTCCCAGGAATGATCCAGCCTTCTCGTTCCCAATTCAATGGCCGAGGATGTAGAGGAGGTGGGACAAGATGAAAAAAGCCTGGTTCCCTGAATGACCTTGACTGTCAGCCAAACCCACCAGAGCAGACCTTACTGAGCAAGGAGAAAATGTCTACTATGGTACGCCTCTGAGATCTGGGGACTATTTCCTAAAGCAGTTGGACGCCCCTAACACTGAATTCTTCTATTCAGTCACCTGACACTCCCATGCTTTTTCTCATTTAATCCTCACATTAGCTCTCTGAGGTAGGAACTATTATCCCCACTTTATTTTTTGTTGTTGTTTTTTAAGTAGGTTCCACACCCAATGTGGGGCTCAAACTCATGGCCCCCAGATCGAGAGTCACATGCTCTCCTGACTGAACCAGCCAGGTGACCCTCCCATTTTAAAGATAAGGAAACATGGGCTGAGTTTAACTGTCTTTCCCCAGGCGGGCAACTTACACGAGTTGGTTTGGTTGGAATGGCTCACTGTAAATGTACTGGGGACTTTACCAGATTAATTTGCCAGTGGTCACTCAGAAAAAGAGAGAAGATTCTCCAATTTAAGGAGACTCTGATAAATTTGTTTTTCTTGCATTTGGATTTGCAGAGCCAATGAGTAGATCCAAGTCCAAAGTTTCTATTCCTGATGACCCTCACAAATTAGGATGTTTTATAAAAGTCTCAAATATATTTATGCCTAGTAGTAATCTCGATCTATCATGCACCAAGCAATTATGTAAAGTCCTAAGGTTACTGCCATTAAGCTTCCTTGTTTAGTTTAAGATGAACAAATTATTAATAAACTCTAATGCTCCATGCAAAATCTGTTAAATGGGTACTTTGAGGAGACCACTGTGCGGGGGCATGTGCATTCACTCATAGATGGGAGGGATGGCCGCCTCTCATCTCCCTCCTCTTCTAATTTCCAGACTATGTGAGCAATGAAAGGACAATCAGTTTTAGAGTCCTGCTCAACGGTACTATTTCCTTTTAAAGTGCAAGTCCAGATAGAGACAGAAAAGAAGAGCGAGTAGAAGAAACTTTTCTCTCTCTCTCTCTTCTGGAAGAACAAAAAACCCAGACTTCCTGGTCTTTTCAATAGAATAAAATCCACGGTGGCAGTCAGTGACCATAAATCATCTTCCCTGAACTTGGAACTTAGGATTAATATTTTTTCTCCATGTACTGGTGCACATTAATTCTATTTGAACACACACACATACATGTGCACATGTGTATGCGCACACGTGCACGCGCACGCACACACACGCACACACACACTTCATTTCACTGTCAGGTCTTGGCAGCATGAGAAATGTTGGAGAAGATATGGAAAGTATATGTGGGGGGAACAAGAATGCCTACTGTAATTGCCCACGGCAGGTGCAATTCACCATGCTGAAGCTTCCTCTCTGCTCCTGCAAATTAACTGGGGCTAGAGGTAGTGGGGCCTGGAGGGAAACCTCTTGGGAACCCCGTGGCGACAGCCTTCCTTGGGGGTGATGCCCATACCTGGCTTCAGAAGCAATGGTCTACTGGAGATTACATTTTCAGCACAGGGCAGAGTTTTGGGGTCTCCTAGGGTGGATGATTAAAGATCAGGTTTCACATCTCTCCCAGGTGATGTGAGATATTTCAATGCCAAAAAACACGTGTTTCACCTCTCCCTATTCAAGCGAACATTTCCTACATTTTATTTTACTTTTTTTAATGTTTATTTTTGAGAGACAGCGAGCGAGAGCAGGGGAGGGGCAGAGAGAGAGGGAGAGAGAGAATCCCAAGCAGACTCTGCATTATCAGCGCAGAGCCTGATGTGGGGCTCGAACTCATGAACTGTGAGATCATGACCTGACCTGAAATCCAGAGTCAGATGCTTAACGGACTAGCCACCCAGGCGCCCCTACAGTTGTATTCTGACATGAAACTCCTATAAATGATGTGCAGGGTGGCTCTTCTTGTATGTAGTATCTGTGAAAAGGACTCTGCATGGTGAGAGGGGTTCCAAAGGGAACAGGGCCCAAGCCTAGGTCTGGTGCCCAGGTCATTAACATGTCACTGAACTTCATTTTTCATGCTGATGGGTTAGAAATAACTCATTTTCCCTGTAACCGCCTGTTGTAAAAATAAATGCATAGTTGAGCGTTCCAAGTTGCCTTGAAAAATTCTGCACTTACGGAACGGGGGCTTGGTCATTTTCCATGTGAGAATCCTTTCCTCAACTGGGAAAAAGCCAGGCTTGATAAATTGTCACTCAAATTCCTAGACAAAAATACTGTAAGGACTAGGCCATTCTTCCGCCTAAAGATTATTTTTGTAAATTACAACAAAGAGAGAGAAGAAAAGCATGAGATGTTCTGCCCATGTTTTAGAACTTGTTCTGTATCATGAGTGTTGGAATAGGTCAATGAGAGGAAGGCTTTCAAAGTGCGAGATGTGATGAGCCATCACATTAGTCCTTCATGAAATCAGTTCAGTAGGTCCACAGAAGGGACTAGAAGAAAAATATGAGAATGTGGTATACCTGGTAAGCGCGACTGTGGTTTTGTGGAACTGGGTGGTGAAACAAGATTACTTTTTTTATGGGTCAACACTTGAAGAAAGTTTTGGAAGCCTTTATGTTGGAGAATATAAGAAACCTGTTTTTTACTCCAAAGTAAGAGAGGAAGGTTTGAAAATGGATGTCGTCATTGTCAACCAGGGCTCCAGACACACCTCTTACCCTGCTTCTCCCAGACAGAAGGAGGGGTGAGTGTGGATGGATGAGGGTGCAGGTAGGGAAGAGAAAGCAAACGGTAGGGAGGCATCATGCTTTGGTTTGTGGCTTACAGTCTTATTTAAGAACCTGATTAATTATTTTAAAGCCTGGCAAGAAGAAGGGAATGGAGGCAATCTCTACTAGTTTTCTATGGCTGCATAACAAATTACTACAAAGTCAGTGGCTTAAAACCACATCCGTGTATCACCTCACAGTGTCTTCAGGTCAGAAATCTAGGCAAGGTCAAGCCAGATTCTCTGATCAGGGTGTCAGGGCTGAATCAAGGTGTCAGCAGTGTTCCATCTTCAGCTTGGGGTCCCCTCCAGGGCTCACATGGGTTGTTGGAGAGATTGATCCCTGTTTCACTGCTGGCCATTGGCAGGGGTCCCTCTCAGCATCTAGAGGCTGCCCCTCTGACAACTCGGTAGCTCAGGTCTTTAGAGCCAGCAGGAGAGTCTCTCTCCAGCCACCAGGACGGTCTTGGGTGACATAACAATCGCAGGAGTGATACCCCATCTCCCTGCTCATAACTTAATCAAAGTAATGCTACCCCACATCTTCACAGATGCCACCTACATTCTAGAGGAGGAGATTATACTGGGAGTGCCCATCAGACAGTGGGGATCTTAGGGCCATCTTGGAATTCTGCATACCACAGCCTCCTGATAGTTACAATCCACATAAAGCAACAACCATCAAGCATCTCGAGCAGCCTAAAAGAAATGTGCATGTCTGCATTTTCCAACCTGGTGTGTCAGCCTTCTGCAGGACATGAATACATGTCCCTCTTCAAAAAGCCTCCACGGTCAGGGCACCTGGGTAGCTCAGGCAGTTAAGCATCTGACTTCGGCTCAGGTCATAATCTCAGTTTATGGATTTGAGCCCCACAATGGGCTGTCAGTGCAGAGCCCGTTTCAGATCCTCCCTCCCCCTCTCTCTCTGCCTCTCCCCCACTCATGCTCTCTCAAAAATAAATAAACATTAAAAAAAAAAAAAAGAGCCTCCACGGTCAATTTAGTTTGGGAAAAATGTGGGTTTAATAACATTTAACATATTTCTTTACTGAACAGAATATGGGATTTCCCCAAACATCTTTAACCCTGAAAATATTTTTCGGGTTTGTGCTAACTCAATTCACCACATTATTAATATTAATATGGCTGTAATACTACTATTATACTAGAAAGAGTTGTATTATTGTTCTTGTATTATTGGTTTATTCCCTCTGTGATGCCTTTCCTGATCACCTTTGTCTATGAGATCCTTCTTCTCTAGATTTTGGTAACACTAATGGTTTACCTTGCTTGATTGGCAGTTTGCTTACAATTGAGAAATATAAAATACTTGTCGATGGTCACCCCCTACTAAATTTAGTCTCTTTGAAGGCCAGAACTCTGGCTTAAGGCCCCAGTGTAGAGCATTGGAGACAGCTGTGCTGGGAAGCATGGTGGCTGAGATTTCTGGGGACCCGAGTTATCTGGGGGTAATTTATCAGCTTAGGGACTAATGAGCAAACCTGTTACCCTCTCTCTGAACCTCTCCTGGATCCCCTTTAAACTGAAAGTGTTGCAAGAGATGATCTCTGAGGTCGCTTCGCACTGAATAATCTGTATCTGCCTGTCTCCAAGCCCTGCCCCATCACATGGGTATCTTTATGGTGCCTGGCCCACGGGTATGCACTTCAAAAAAATATGTTTGTTGACTGAATACTTTTGAACTTACATTGTTGTGGGTTCCTGTATTTTATCAGTGCTCTTCTGTGTTCTAGGATGTTGCTAGCTTCCAGCTGGCCGGGATGCTTACCTGGTCTTGTGCATCTAGCTTATACAAGCCTCAGGCCACAACTGACCTAATGTAGCTTTGACCTTGTGCTATGCTTCTGTAACATAGGTGGTCTTCTTCATTAACGGGGATGGAAGGCAACCCCCTGGGAGGTGCACCTGTCATAAAATATCTTCTTTCCCAATGCCTGAATCTCCTGTTAAAGATTCATTCTCTACCCTTTTCTCTTAGAGCTCTATTACAACTCTAAAGAAATAAATACAGGAGTTATTATTTAGTAACTCATTCAGTAAGAAGTAAGCTGCCTTGTAATAGGCATGTAGGGGGCACGAAAGAAACCTCTGCTGTTGTGAGCCCCTAGGATGTTGGAGATGTTTGTTACGGCAGCATAACACCATCTGCTTCGATGCAGAAATGTCAGGAGGAAAGCACAGGGGGTTGACAATTGATTGCTAGGGGATTTTGTGCTTGTGGGGATTTTAGGTGGCGACATCTAATGCTGCACACAGTTTATTAGCAACAGACCAACAGCATTAGCGTCACCAGGAGCTGACTAGAAATGCAGACTCTCGGGCCCTGCCCCAGACCTACTGAACCAGACTCTGTACCTCCAGGTGATTCAAGTGAAGATTAAAGTTTTGAGAATCAGTGGTCTAGAGGCAACTGGAAATGAGAGTCTGAAGCACCTGAAATAAATCTGAGCTAGAGGTGTAACTGGGTGCAATCCACATTCCACAGGTTCGTAAGTGTGGCCGGTCCCTGGACCAGCAGTATCGCCATCACACGGAAACCCTTTTTTGTTTTTTGTTTGTTTTTGAGAGATAGGGCCTGAGTGGGGGTGCGGCAGAGGGAGAGGGAGAGGGAGAGGGAGAGGGAGAGGGAGAGGGAGAGAGCGAGAGAGCGAGAGAGGGAGAGAGGGAGAGAGGGAGAGAGGGAGAGAGGGAGAGAGAGAGAGAGAGAGAGAGAGAATCTCAAGTAGGCTCCAAGCTGTCAGTGCAGAACCCGACACAGGGCTTGATCGGAGATCAAGAGTCAGACGCTTAACCACCCAGGTGCCCCATGTAGGAACTTTATTTCAGAAATGCAGATTCTTGGGCCTCAACCAAGATCTACTGACTCAGAAACTGTAAAAGGGGCCCAGAAACCAGTGTTTTAACAACGCTGGATATGAGTCTCATACACACCGAAGTTTGGGAGCCTCTGTCACATACCAGTGAGTTGAAATAACAGGAGTTACTACTCTCCTGAATGAAGGGGATGGTTCACATTGTCCCCATGAGAAAATACCACCTGTTTCGTGGTCATTTTCTTTATACTGTATCTTCTAGAAGGTACACGGGGACAATCAAGGCCTGGCTGCGGACTCTTTTTACCACGGTGATGACCTCTCAAATCTGCTTTTCTATCTGGTGGACGTACTAGGACAAAGCTGTGGGTAAAGAAGCAGAGGACAGAAAGGGAGGGGACATCAAACAACTGCTTTGCCTTGTGCCTCCTTGATCCTGCTGGGCCTTATGGCACTTGAAGTGCTGTGATGAGTGCTACAGAAAACACTTCCTGGGAGGGAGTCCCCTGGAACAGATCCAGGCCTCCCCCCTTTTACCAAGAATGCAAGAGAGGGGCGCCTGGGTGGCTCAGTCGGTTGGGTGTCCAACTTCGACTCAGGTCATGATCTCATGGTTCGTGGGTTTGAGCCCCGCGTCGGGCTCTGTGCTGACAGCTCAGAGCCTGGAGGCTGCTTCGGATACTGTGTCTCCCTCTCTCTCTCTGCCCCTCCTTGCTCAAGCTCTTTGTCTCAAAAATAAATAAAAACATGATAATAATAACAAAAAAGAATGCAGTAGAGTAAGAACGGGAACCCCAGCTGTCATTCCCAATGGTCTGCACAGCCACATGCTAACCCATATGCATCCCTGACTGCAGCTCACTTTGGGATGCCACGGTTCTACAGCACTCATTCATTCCTTAACTTGTTCCGTAACTTGTTCACTTTGTGCAGTATTTAATGGGTGACTTTTACGTGCAAGGCCCACGAGGCCCATGGAGAGGTCTCTTGTGTTTAGAAAAGGGACTGGGGGGAAGGCGGCACCAGCCAGGAAGGTCATGGCTCTTCCCTGCACCTGAGACTCCCAGGGATGCACCAAACTGGCCTCTCCTCCTACTTCAATCACAGAAAAGCCGGGCTAAGGCCGCATCTAGAATGCAGCGCACTGTGACCTTCTAGTTTCACTGTTCCCTTTTGCAAAGGAGGGGGTGGGAAAGCAGGGATCAAGGAGGCCAGGGAGGAAAATGCATCCACAGCAGAACACACAGTATCTCCATCCTTACAAAGCTGCCTGCCTAGGGCTGTGTGCTAACTCCCCATTTCACGGGAGGGGAGTGATACGGCCATCCGTGGTGGGGCGGTGGGGATGGCTGGCCACTCTGGCTGCAAGTTCAAATCACCTGATAAGCCCAGAAAATGCTCAAGGCCAAGACCAGTCCTTGAACCACTTAAACCAGACCTTCTCGAAGTGAGATCCAGGCGCCAGTATTAAAAAAAAAAAAAATGTTCTGGGTGATGCCACTGCACAGGTGGGGCTGGGAACCGCCGTTCCAGGGAGGGTCGGGGGTCTTGCCCCTTTATGGAGCTGAGAGCTTCCTTCCCTGAAAGTCAAAGTCCCAGTTTCTCAGGATTCTCAGCAAAACGTTTTCAATTTCAAGAGTTTGTTTTAGAGTTCAAAGGGAGCTATTCAATTTAAGCTATTGTATTAAAATGACCATCCAATTATCTTCTATATTTTTAATTTTTTTATTTTGTGAGAGAAAGAGCATGGGTGTGCATGAGGGAGGGGCAGATGGGGGGAGAGAGAGAGAAAGACAGAGAGAGAAAGACAGAGAGAGAGAGAGAGAAAGAGAGAGAGAGAGAGAGAGAGAGAGAGAGACGCTGACAGGGCTTGATCCTACCACCCTGGGATCATGATATGAGCCGTAATCAAGAGTCGGATGCTCAACCTACTGAGCCACCCAGGTGTCCCTTTTATATTTTTATGGTTGTCACCAAACTTCTGATGCAGAATATTTAGTGAAAAGAACAATTCTTATTTTTTTCTTGTTTAACAATGTATGCTGGTCATAGATCTATTTTTGGTTTTTTGTGTTTTTTTTTTTTTTTTTTTTTGAGAGAGGGCACAATGAGCAAAGGGCAGAAAGAGAGAGAGAGAGAGAATTCCAGGAGGGGCAGAGGGAGAAAGATAGATGGAGGAGGGGAGAGATAGAGACAGAGAAGTGGGGCTCACCCGATTCGGGGCTGGAGCTCACCTGGTGTGGGACTTGAACTCACAAACCGTGAGATCACGACCTGAGCCAAAGTCAGATGCTGAAAGACTGTAGATCTATTTTTAATGAATAATTTCATTCACTACACAATCAATATGGCCAGAACATTGTTATTACGAATCCTTGGTAGAGAGCGCGATGTTATTTACATGAGACAATGTCTGTGGTTTGGGCAGGGTGGGGAGGCGGTGCTGGGTTTAGAATGTGGTAAATTCAAAATGGCCTGGGGAATGAGAAGGAGCCCTTCCAGCCATCACTTTGCTCTTCACATCCACTATTATCTTTTTTTAATTTTTAATATTTATTTATTTTTGAGAGAGAGCGCGAGAGAGTGCAAGCATGAGTAGGGAAGGGGCAGAGAGAGAGGAAGACACAGAATCTGAAGCAGGCTCCAGGCTCTGAGCTGTCAGCACAGAGCCTGAGTGTGGCTGGAACCTGTGAACTGTAGGATCATGACCTGAGCAGAAGTCGGATGCTTAACCAACTGAGCCACCCAGGCGCCCCACATCCACTATTATTTTTATATGAAAGTTTACTCTGGGCCTTATGTAGCAATGTGATGTCAGGTTAAAAGTTGTTAGAGACTGCACTGACATTCCCTAACTATCCACATACACAATACATTTAAGAAGCGTTGACAGCCTATATCTATGCCAACTATGAAATCAAAGGTAATCGAATTCATACAGGCAATTTATAGATGATGACAGATGAGAACAGGTTTGATAACAAAGTAGCACAAAATATGAACTAAAAATCAGTGGTAAAGTCTTTCTTAGTTAATAAAACGGTTGTGAGACTGGCAAAAAGAATAGGCCCTCTTCTATGGCTAATATTCCATGGTGTGTGTCTGTCTATGTATCTATCTGGTTATCTACCTGATCACATCTTTTTTTTTTAATGTTTATTCATTTTTGAGAGAGAGAGAGACAGAGAGAGAGAGAGAGAGAGAGAGAGTGGAAGCTGGAGAGAGGCAGAGAGAGAGCGAGACCCAGAATCCGAAGCAGGCTCCAGGCTCTGAGCTGTCAGCACAGAGCCTGACGCGGGGCTAAAACTCACGAACCACGAGATCACGACCTGAGCCGAAGTCAGACGCTTAAGCGACTGAGCCACCCAGGCGCCCCTGATCACGGTGAGACAGGGTAACTACATTTATCCGGGTGATGTGCAGAATTGTCAATTCACTATGTTATACACCTGAAACTAATATAACATTGTATGTGTCAACTACATTTCAATCAAAGAAAAAGAAGAGGCTACAGAAGACATAAAGAGATTGACTTTTTAACCTGGTGATGTCAATTGTAATAGTATGAATTTGGCCATGAAAAGATTATGAAGACAGAAGAAATGTTCCACGCCAGAGACAGACCTATATGCTACACGTCTCACTTTGGGGATGTCTCTCAGAGTAAATGGTTCTGCTGCCTCCTTGTTGTCTGTCTTACACTAACCATTCCCTAGGCCGCCTTGCCTCTCGAAATACACTCTCACCTCTTGGGGTTGTTGGTACTGAGAGGCCATCAGAAGGAAAGCCCGCTGGGCCTGGAAAGCACTATGCACCATTTCCGCCTGGGAACAAAGAGAAAGAGGCAAGTTTAGATGTTTGAGCTTCAACACACAGTTACCATATAATCCAGCAATTCCATCCCTAGGTATAAACCTCCAAAATGAAAACATATGTCCCCATAAAAACTTGCTAATGAATGTTCACAGCAGCATTCTTCATGATAGCCAAGATGTAGAAACAACCAGAACGTTCATCAAGTGATGAATGGCTAAACGAAATGTGATATATCCGTACAATGGACATTACTCGGCATTAAAAAGAGATGAAATGCTGATACATGCTACAATGTGGGTGAACCTTAAAAACATGCTGAGCGAAGGAAGCCAGTCAGAAAGACCACATTTGTATGATTCCATTGATATGAAATGTCCAGAATAAGCAAATCTAGAGAGACAGAAAGGACATTCGCAGTTGCCCGGGGCTGTGGGAGAGAGGAATGGAGGTTTCTTTTGGGGGTGATGCTGGAATCACATAGTGCTGATGGTTTCACAACTTGGGGAGTACAGTAAAAGCCACTGAACTGTTCACCCTGAAAGAGTGAATATTATTACGTGTCAATGACATCCCAATAAAGCTGTTAAAAAATGTCCGAGTCCCAAAGTACCATCGTTTTCAAAAGGTATCTCTCCCGTCCTCATTCACGGGGTGCCCAGACCTGTGTGTTCTATGCCTTCTAGTGGAAAGAAACTTGTCCCTTAAGTCATTCCCATAAATATACGTTCCCCATGAGCCAGTGGCTTCTACAACTAACCATTAAGACATATTTGGAGGGGTCCTGGGTGGTTCAGTCGGGTAAGTGGCTGACTTCAGCTCAGGTCATGATCTCACGGTTCAAGGGTTCGAGCCCCGCGTCGGGCTCCGTGCTGACAGCTCAGAGCCTGGAGCCGGCTTCAGATTCTATGTCTCCCCCTCTCTCTACCCCTCCCCTGCTCACATTCTGTGTCTCTCCATCTCTCAATAATAAATAAACATTAAAAATTAAAAAAAAAATTTAAAAAAGAATACCAAGAAGAAAATAATTCCAAATACTTGTATCACCTACAAATGACCATTTTTGGCAGAATGTTTCTAGGTTTTAAGAAAATGCACTGTTTTCAGAAGACAAAGTATAATGACTTAGAATAATTTTTAAATGCAAATAATTACAAATATTAAAGTTTAATAAAATGCCTCACGATCTAGAAATAATCCTTATTAACAACAGATGAACACCATTGTATCACCTTTTAAGATCTATATGCACAGACTTTTATAAGATGGGACCATACCCAAGGTACTATTTTTTAAGAAAAAAAGTATAAATTTTGATTATGGTTGAGCATTAGACATGAAAGAGAAAGAATTGGTAAACTTAAAAGCTTCTGCACTGTTATAATTAATATGTCCTAAATGATCATTCCAAGGTATGTGTATGTATGTATGTATATATATATATATACATATATATATGTATATATATATATGTATATATATATATATATATAAAATATTAAGAGATTGGAATAATTATGTATTTGCATTTTAAATTACCTGGTATAACTGACTGACTTCTTACTGATAAAGATGAGAATATAAAGTATGTTCCTACTTTTTTTTCTATCTCTGGCTCCCTATATTTCCTATGTGTTTACTTATTTTTCTTTTGCTCTAGTTGTGACATACATATCCTATTTGTAACATTAATTCACAGACTTGAGGATCAGTTCCATGTGTAAACACACCTATGTTTCTCACCAGTCATTTTACCATGAATTCTCCGGATCTAGGTTATCTTGATAATTTTTTTGCTGGCCGAACCTAATTATCTATTCTTTTCTTCAAAAAAAGATCTCCAAGTTGCTTTTTGTTCTTCAAGTCTGGACACGTCTCCCTGTTGTCTTTATATTTTCACAGAATCTTGGCTGAATATAACCTCCTTGGGTCACTTTCTTCCTCCATTTTCAGATAGCATGGCACTGAATGTGGCAATGGAGAAACCCGAAGCCGGCTTGGTTTTTTTCTCTCTTGCAGAAAATTGGCTTTTTCTAGTTTGACACCTGGAGAATTCTTTCTTCATCCTCGGGGTTTAACAGCTTAACCACAACGCGTTTGGGTCTTGAGGATTCTGTGTTATATCTGCTGGAGTAGGCTTGGCCCTTTACTTGTTTCTAGGAGAGTTTCCTTACATCATTCAAGACGCCTCTGTTCCATTTGTTACAATCTCTGTTCAGGGACTCCATTCATCATCTTTAGATTATGAAATATTTGAGTGTCTCTGTATCTTCTAGATTCTCTCTGTCTTTAATTTCTTTGTCTTTCATCTGTATTTACTGTGATCATATGAAGTCTCTATTGTGAGTTAACAGATTTTTCAACAGGATCTCTTATATACATTCACATTTTAAATTTATATATCATTTCTGCGTGAATGTTGTTTTTGTTCTTGATTTATTACCATTCAATTTTCCTTTGCATTTCACTCTTATTCTATCACCTTGTCTTTAAGCTATTTAAAACTGTTTATACTCTTATTAAGTTCTGAGAGTGTAAGTTATACTCTTATTAAGCCATTGTGAGGAATCTGTGTCTGTTCCTTACGTTTCCCTTTCTTCGAGTGTGAGCCTGTGCTTTCCCTTTGCATGCTATCCTCCTGTCTGACACACTACCTCTAGCTGTCCTGAAGGTGATTCCATGAGCCTTTTGCTACCATTTTGGGGGCTGGGTTATTTTCCCCTTCACTCAAGGGTTTGTGCTCTGTCAACTCTTTTAGAGCCCGATGGAATGCGACGAGACGGACAGCTCAGTGAGGTGATGTCCAGTCTTTGAGAATTTGGGTGCTACTCATTCTTCTGAGAATAAGTTGAGTATCTTAAACCATGATTTGCTCCACATTCCTGGGACATACACCATTCTGATGGAGTGGTCCCACAGATTTTAGATCATCCCTCCAATTCAGAACCCAGACACGAACCATCGTCTACACAGGGAAGCAGCCCTATGGTTCCCTTTTCCCTTTTATTTTCTTCTCCTGATTTCATTTCCTTTAAGGTATGTTTTTAAGGGGGTGGAGAATAGGGGCAGAGCTATGAACCAAAAGCTGCTTAGCCATCAGTTACTGAAATGTATTGCTTTCAGTTATCGCTTTCTTGTTTACTTACTATTAGTGAATTTTTTTTTTTTTTTACCTCTTTTCTTTTTTCTTCTCTTGGCTCATCGTGGTTGTACAATTCTGATTCAGTTGTGTTTTTTGGTCACAGGTTGTATCTTTTAACTTTCTGATTTCACCTTTCATCTCTTCTTATTTACTTACTATTAGTGAGTTTTTTGTTTTTTTTTTTTTTACCTCTTTTTTTTTTTCTTCTCTTGGCTCATCGTGGTTGTACAATTCTGATTCAGTTGTGGTTTTTTGGTCACAGGTTGTATCTTTTAACGTTCTGATTTCACCTTTCATCTCTTCCTTGTTAGTGTCACATCTGGTTTGGGGCAGTTTCTATCTCTCTGTCACCAGGGATAACTCTTTCTTCTCTGATAAATAGGTAAGAACCAGTATAACACATTTAATACATTTTGAATAACAGATAGCTAGACCATTAGGATTAGCTTCATTTCATCCTGGTGTCAATATCAAACAATTTTCTGGGCTGGAGGGATAAATGTATCAACCAAATGGGAAATTACAACTTTTTAAATTGAAGAATAATTGACACACAATATTACATTAGTTTCAGGGGTACAATATAGTGATCCGATATTTATATATACTATGAAATGGTCACTACAATAATTCTAAGTTACCATCTGTCACTCTACAAATCTGTTACGATATTATTGGCTATATTCCCTGTGCTGTAATTTATATCCCCATGTCTTACTTATTTTGTAGCTAGAGGACTGTCCTTCCTTTTTTTTTTTTTTTTTTAATTTTTTTTTTTTTTTAACGTTTATTTATTTTTGAGACAGAGAGAGACAGAGCATGAACGGGGGAGGGTCAGAGAGAGGGAGACACAGAATCTGAAACAGGCTCCAGACTCTGAGCTGTCAGCACAGAGCCTGACGTGGGGCTTGAACTCACGGACCTCGAGATCATGACCTGAGCCCAAGTCGGCCGCTCAACCGACTGAGCCACCCAGGCGCTCCGAGGACTGTCCTTCTTAATCCCCTTTACCACTTTCATCCATCTCCCACTTTCTTCCCCTCTGGCAACCATCAGTCTGTTCTCTGAATCTATGAGTCTGCTTCTGTTGTTTTGTTTGTTTTGTTTTTCAGATTCCATGTATGGGTGAAATCATGGCACTTGTCTTTCTCTGCCTTATTTATTTCACTTAGCATAAATACCCTGTGGGTCCATCCATGTTATTGTATATGGCAAGATTTCGTTATTTTTTTATGGCTGAGTAACATTCCACCTCTTCTTTGTCCATTTATCTATCAATGGACATTTGGGGTGATTCCATATCTTGGCTATGGTAAATAATGTTGTGATGAACACAGGGGTGCATATGTCTTTTAAAATTATTGTCTTCATTTTCTTTGGATAAACACCCAGATGTGAAATTGCTGGACCATAGGGTAGTTCAATTTTTAATTTTTTGAGGAACCACCATACTGTTTTCCACAGTGGTTGCACCAATTTACATTCCTACCAACAGTGCACAAGGGTTCCCTTTATTTCCATGCCCTCAACAACACTTGTTATATCTTGTCTTTTGGATAGCAGCCATTCTGACTGGTGTGAGGTGATATCTCACTGTGGTTTTGATTTGCATTTTCCTGATGGTTAGTAATGTTTAGCATCTTTTCATGTGCCTATTGGATATCTGTATTTCTTTGGAAAGTGACTATCTAGGACCTCTGCTCATTTTTAAATCAGATTGTTTTTTTTATTTATTTTAGGTTGTATGAGTTCTTTATACATTTTAGATATTAACCTCTTGTTTGATACATCATTTGTGAATATCTTCTCCCTTCGGTAGGTTGCCTTTTCATTTTACTGGTGGTTTCCTTCACTGCAAAACCTTTTTAGTTTGATATGGTCCCACTTGTTTCTTTTTGCTTTTGTTGCTCTTGCCTGAGAAAACAAATCAAAAAAAAAAAAAAATCCCATCTAGGAATTGTATGGTTTCAGGTCTTACATTTAAGCCTTTAATCCATTTTGAGCTAATTTTTGAATATGGTGTAAGGAAGTCATCCAGTTTCATTCTTTTGCATGTAGCTGTCCAGTTTTCCCAGGACAATTTGTTGAAGAGAGTATCTTTTCCCCATGGTATGTTCTTGCCTCCTTTGCCATAGATTAACTGACCATATAAGTGTGGGTTTATTTCTGGGCTCCCTCTACTGTTTTATTGATCTGTATGTCTGTTTTTGTGCCTGTATCGTCCTGTTTTGATTATGATAACTTTATGGTATAGTTTGAAATCTGAAACTGTGATACCTCCATCTATGTTCTTTTTTTTCCTCTAGATTACTTTGGTTATTCGGGGTCTTTTGGGGTTCCTTAGGATTATTTGTTCTAGTTCTTTGAAAAATGTCATTGGTATTTTGATAGGAATTACACTGAATCCATAGATTGTTTTACATAGTATGGACATTTTAACAATATTAATTCTTCCAATCCACGAACACAGCATAACTTCCCATTTATTTGTGTCATCTTCAATTTCTTCCATCAATGTCTTATAGTTTTCAGAGTACAGGTCTTTTACCTCCTTGTTTAAATTTATTCCTAGGTATTTTCTTCTTTTTGATGTCATTGTAAATGGAATTCTTTTCTTAATTTCTTAATTTCTGTTACATCATCGTTAGTGTATAGAAACAGATTTCTATATATTGATCTTGTATCCTGCAACTTTACTGAATTAATTTATTAGCTCTAACAGTTTTTTGGTGGAGTCTTTAAGGCTTTCTCTATATAAGCTATGGACATGTCATCTGCAAACAGTGACAGTTTTACTTCTTCCTTTCCAATTTGGATGCCTTTTATGTCTTTTTCTTGCCTAATTGCTATGGCAGGATTTCCAATACTACGTTCCATAAAGTGATGAGGGGGGTAGTGACTAGTTTTTGTCATTCTACTTCATTAGTATGTTTTGGCATCTGACAAATTTTTCCAAAATGTTTACTGAAATGAGCACCTTGATCTTGTTTCTAACTTTTCTCATCATTTCTCATTCAAGGAATTTTTTCTACCGAGGAAAAAAAAGCTTCAGATCAAACCAAGATTTGTAGACCATTTACATTTAAAACAACAAATTCAATCATCATCAACATACCAGAGTAAGTTTCATGAATGTTTACATGAGGGTATATCCTCCATTTTGTAGATAGTACACTATCTCCTCTTCTATTTGTCCTGGTACCCTGATTGCTGGGATTATATTGCTCAAAATTTCAAATTTTGGATGTTCCTTAAGGAAGAATAGAGGATTGTCAATATTTATTGTCCTGGAGGCATTATGACCTTATGAATGCAAAGTTATGAGCTGCATGACTGTTTATCCACGTATCAAAGTGTGTATTTTCAGTGGTTGAGAAGGACTTTTGTCAGTCTCTAATGACCACATTTCCAAAAAGAAAACTATGAAATATAGCTTGCCACAGCTTGGATATAAATAAAATACTTGCACATCTCTCAGCCACAATAATATAGAGTATTGTCCTCATCTATGACAAGCTTTGCTGAGTTGACTGAACTATAGTTGCTGTGGAACAGTAATTCAGGATTGTCTGACTTCTGTAGTTGAACTGCTGGCTCAGAGGTGGCATTGACAATATTTTTGTAGTTATCTCAGGATGAACACTATCATTAGTGTTTTTTTACTTTCCCTACAAAGAATATTTAGCTGTTGGTAGTAGAGTAATTTTCTGGTGGTCTAATCAGAAAGGCGGCCAATTGTATTAATTAGAATCCTTCCCCAAATGGCCTTTCACTCAACAAGAGAGCCGGAGTTGGAGAGGAGAATGGCTCAATACCTAGATACCCGCTTCAACTCTTTCACTTTGCTTATGAAGAGAAATCTTTCTGAGGATTCAGCTGTGCACTTCTCCCAGCTCCCTAAAACTCTGGGCATAATTAGCAGACTATAAAGCACATTCATGTTTAACTCATCAGTCCATGTTTCAAAGGATTTTCATTCCACACTTGAGATATTGTGATCTACCTGCTTCTACTGGAATGTTCTGTGAGTCCCCTCAACCAGACAGCATCCTATTTAGGAGCAATTTTACTAAACCTGCTGAGTTCTGACAACTCAAAAGGGAGAATTTGGCTCACTCAGGCAGCTCAAAACATTGTGAAAGAAAATGCCAAACGTAGGGATTTTCAGTAACAACAAATAATTGCGGGTTTTTGCTGAGTTTGTCCATCACATGTGTGCAGGGCTCAGAGAGCCTCAGTGACCTTTGTGGGTGTATATGTGCATCTATCTGTCTCTGAGCACGTGTGTGAAGAGAGGAAAGGGAGACTATTTAAGACTCAAGGCTATGCATTTGGTTTAAACTCAATCCACTATCACTTAGGTAAATGGGATTCTTGGATAGATGGAACTGTGGACCACTTTTTTTTTTTTTGCCCTAGGAGCACACAGTAGGACAGAGTAGGAGAATGAATTTTGGTAATCAGTTTAAAGTAAACCTCAGGACTAGGAGACACCAGCCAAGTATGACTCATTTCCATCTAATCCCCTCAGGAGAGAGCTGACTCCCTGGGGAAGCCCAAGTGATCTCTAAATACTCATCAAATCTTTGCATTGTTTCACAGGGAATGTTACAGGCTGAAAAATACCATGTGGATGAAAGAATGAACAGGTGCAACTGGGAGAAAGGGTGTAGGAAAAACATGGAGGAGACGAAAAAGTACCCAATCAGGGCATCTGTAATGAAGGGATTCCCAGGTCTTCTGAAACAGCATCAACCTTCTTGAGAACCAGACAGTCAAGGGAAGGGGGTCCTCCTCTTCTAAGGTCAGGGGAAAGGGCATCTGTTTTTGGATGCAGTATGTGGACTCTGGAAAGGTCATGGTCAATGCCATCCCCACTGCCCTCCCTAATTAGTCTGCCAATGCCCTATATTTTATAATTAGAGATTTTGTATTTTTAGATTTTATTCCTTAGGGGCCTCTAATCAGGGGCCTTTAACCCTAAAGGAGAAGTTCCTTGAGTTTCAGCAAAGAGGGACCTGAGAGACAAAAGCAAGACAAGAAAATGGGTTGATGAAAAGAGGTGACAGGATGACAAAAACAAATTTGACCACTTCTCAATTTTGCTTAAAATAAATTGAAGATGCCTAATTTTTCTTTTAATTTTTTTTTTAACGTTTATTTATTTTTGAGACAGAGAGAGACAGAGCATGAACGAGGGAGGGTCAGAGAGAGAGGGAGATACAGAATCTGAAACAGGCTCCAGGCTCTGAGCGGTCAGCACAGAGCCCGACGTGGGGCTCAAACTCACGGACCGCGAGATCATGACCTGAGCCGAAGTCGGCTGCTTAACCGACTGAACCACCCAGGCGCCCCTGAAGATGCCTAATTTTGTAACAACGAACGTAAGCACCAATTCTATAAAGTCAGATTATGAAAGGCATCTGGGTTGACTTATTAAGAACCATAAAGAAAGCTTACACCAGTGCTTCTTAGCCGTAAGTGTGTATTATAGTCACCTAGAGGGTTTGTTAAAACAGAGTCCTATCCCCCGAGTTTCAGATTCAGTAGGTTTCCATGAACCTGAGAATTTACATTTCTAACAAATACTACTTGCTATAATTGCTTATTAATTCTAAGAGGTCTTTTTTGTCAAGTCTCTTGGATTTTCTTGATAGATAATGATCACATTATCTGCAATAAAGGACAGTTTTATGTCTTCCTTGCCAATTTGTATACCTTTTAATTCCTTTTCTTGTCTAATTGCATTTCACAGACTTCCAGTCTGAGTTGAAAAGGAATGCCCAAAAGGGGACATCTTTGCCTTGTACCTGATCTGAGTGGGAAAGCTCCGAGTTTCTCACCATTCATTAATTATGCTAGCTGTAGGTTTCTTGTAGATAGTCTTTATCAAGTTGAGAAAGTTCCCCTTTAGTCCTGGTTATTGAGAATTTTTATTACGAATGGGTATTGGATTTTACCAATGGCTTTTTCTGCACCTATTAATATGACCATGTGATTTTTCTTTTTTAGTCTGCTGATGGAATAGATTACATTAATTGATTTTTGAATGTTGAACCAGCCTTGCATACCTGGGAAAAATTCCACTTGACCGTGGTGTATAATTCTTTCTATACTTTTTTGGATTCAATTGGCTAATTTTTTTTTTTTTTTGAGGATTTCTACATTTATGTTCAGGAGAGTTATAGGTCTATAGTTTTCTCTTCTTATAATACCTTTATCTTATTTTGGTATTAGGGTAATACTGGCCTCATAGAATGATTTAGGAAGTATTTTCTCTTTGGAAGAAGATTCGGAAGAGATTGTAGAAAACTGGTATAGTATCTTTCTTAAATGTTTGGTGGAGTTCACCAGTGAACCCACTGGGCTTGATGCTTTCTATTTTTGAAAGGTTACTAATTATTAATTGAATTTCTTTAATAGATATAGGCCTTTCAGATGATCTGTTTCTTCTTGTGTGAGTTTTGGTAGATGTGACAGATGAATCTTTCAACGAATTGGTCCATTTCATCTTGGTTATCAAATCTGTGGGCATGGAGTTGTTCACAGTATTCCTTTATTATACTTTTAGTTTCCATGGGATTTGTAGTGATATGCCCTCTTTTATTTTTGACATTAGTAATTTGTGTCCTCTCTTTTTTTTTTTCCCCTTATTTAGCCTGGCTAGAGGCGTATCAATTTTATTGATCATTTCAAAAAACCAGCTTTTAGTTTTGGTGATTCTCTACTGATTTCCTGTTTTCAATTTCATTGATTTTTGTTCTAATTCTTATTATTTCTTTTCTTCTTTTTCTAGTTTCCTAAGGTGGAAACTTAGATTATGTATTTCAGATCTTTCTTCTCCTCTAACATTCCCATTCAATACTATAAATTTCCCTCCTAGCACTGCTTTCACTGCATTCCCCAAATTTTGATCTTGTTTTCATTTTTATTTAGTTCAAAATATTTTTTAATTGAGGTATAATCAACAGATAACACGGTACTAGTTTCAGGTTACAACATAATGATTCGGTATATGTGCATATTGTGAAATGATCACCACAATAAATCTAGTTAATATCCGAGTTCAAAACAATTTTTAACATCTTTGACTCATGTGTCATTGAGAAACGTGTTGTTTAACATCCACACATTTGAGGATTTTCCAGTTATCTTTCTGTCATTAATTTCTAGTTTAATTCCACTGTGGTCTAAGAGCAGACAATGTATGAATTGATTTTTTTTTTTTAATTTGGTAAGGTGTGTTTTGTGTTTCAGAATGTGGTCTGTCTTGGTGAATGTGACATGTGAGCTTGAGAAAAATGTGTATTCTGTTGTTGTTCGATAGTTCATAGGTGTCTACCTATGATTGATGGAGTTGAGTTCAGGTACGTCCTTACTGATTTTCTGCCTGACAGACCCGTCCATTTTTGAGGCAGGGATGTTGAAGTCCCCAACTGTCATAGTGGGGTAATGCTCTCGTGGATGGTGGATTTGCTCTTCTATGACTACAATGCTCTGTTGTTCTGAGCACACGGCTATGCACTGTTAAGAACTGTTAGGTCTTGTGGGTAATTGACCCTTTTGTCATAATGCAATGCTCTTCTTTTCCCTGGTAACTTTCCTTACTTGGAAGTCTGCTCTGTCTGACATTAATCCAGCTACTCCTGCCTTCTTCTAATTAGTGTTAGCACGGTATATTTTCCACATCCATTTACTTTCAATCTATACGTGCGTTCATATTTAAAATGGGTTTCTTATAGACAACATGTAGTTGGTTGTGTTTTTTGACCCACTCTGACAATCTCTATCTTCTCATTGGTGCTTGTTGACCACTGACATTCAAAGTGATTACTGCTATAGTTGGATTATATCTACCATATTCATTACTATATTCTATGTTGCCTTATTTGTTCCTATTTTTGTCTTCCACTCTTTTTCTGCTTTTTGTGGTTTTAACTGAGCATTTTAGATGATTCCACTTTCTCTCCTTCCTTAGCATATCATACACTGTTTTCTCCTTTTTAAGTGGTGACCCAAGAATTCGCCACATACATTTAATCCAAGTCCACTTTCAAATAACATTATACCACTTCATAGTAGCATGAATACCTTACAATAACAAAATAATATATTTTTTAAAAGTTTTATTTATTTATAAATAAAACGTGAGTTTTATCAAAAAATAAAAATAAAGTGTGAGTGGGGGAAGGGCAGAGAGAGAGAGAGAAAGAGAGAGAGAGAGAATCCCAAGCAGGCTCCACACTGCCAGCACAGAGCCTGATATAGGGCTTGAACCCATGAAGACACAGGAAATGAGCTGAGCCAAAACCAAGAGTCAGATGCTTAACTGACTGAACCACCCAGGTGACCCAATAACAAAATAATCTTAATCTCTTCATCTTGTCCTGTGTATCACTGCTGTCATTCATTTCACACACACACACAATGAAAATAAATGAAAAATAAAAGTTTTTATTTTACCTTCACTTATTTCTTGCTTGATATTCTTTATATAGATACAAGTTTCTGAGCTAATTATATTATATTCTTTTTCTCTGAAGAATTTGTTTTAACATTTCTTGCAAGGTAGGTCTACCAGCAACAAGTTCCCCTCAATTTTCGTCTGAGAAAGTATTTCTCCTTCACTTAAAAAAAATTTTTTTAACGTTTATTTGTCTTTTGACAGAGAGAGACAGAGCGTGAGTAGGGGAAAAGAGGAGCAGAGAGAAAGGGAGTCACAGATTCCAAAGCAGGCTTCAGGCTCTGAGCTGTCAGCACAGAGCCCGATGAAGGGCTCAAACTCATGACCTGAGCTGAAGTTGGACGCTTAACCAGCTGGGCCACCCAGGCATCCTTCTTCTTCACTTTTGAAGGATAATTTCTCTGGGTACAAAATTCTAGGTTGGTAGGTTTTTTTCTCTCTAACACTAAGTATTTCCTTCCATTCTCTTCTTGCATGGTTTCTGAGAGGTCAGATTTAACTTTTGTCTTTGTTCTTCTACAGAAAAAGTATTTTCCTCTGGTTTCTCTCATTTTTTTTTAATTTTCTATAATTTGAAAAGGATATGCTGGGGTGTAGGGATTTTTTTGGTTTTTTTTGTTTGTTTATTTGTTTTTTTGTTTGTTTATTTATTTATTTATTGTATTTATCCTGCTTGGTATTCCTTAAGCTTCCTGGATCTGTGGTTGGGTTTCTGATGTTAATTTGGGGAAATTCTCAGTTATCATTGTTTCAAACATTTCTTCTATTCCTTTCTCTCTTTATTCTCCTTTGGGTATTACCATTATACGTATGTTACACCTTTAGTAGTTGTCCCAAAGTCCTTGGATATTCTCTTCTGTTTTGTTTGGTCTTTGTTCTTTTTGTTTTTTTGAAGGTTCTACTGGTACATCCTTTAGCTCTGAGATTCTTTCTTCAGTTGTGTACAGTCTACTAATAAGCCCATCAAAGCCATTCTTTACTTCTGTTGCAGTGTTTTTTATCATTAGAATTTCTTTCTGGTTCTTTCTTAGGATTTCTGTCTCTCTGTTCATTGCCCATCTGTACTTGCCTGCTGTCTACTTCCTCCATTATTGCCCTTCACAAATTAATCAGAGTTATTTTAAATTCCCAATTAGGTAATTCTAACATCCCTGTTATGTCTGGTTCTCAGGCTTGCTTTGTCTCTTCAAATTGAGTTTTTGCCTTTTGGTATGCCTTGTAATTTTTTTGATAATTTTTTACATTTGGTAATTTTTTTCATTGCCAGACTTGGGCGAGAGAAACTGCCGTTAATAGCTATCTAATTTTTTTTTAATGTTTATTTTTGAGAGAAAGCGTGTGTGCACGCACGCACAAGTGGGGGAGGAACAGAGAGAGAGGGAGGCTCTAGGCTCTGAGCTGTCAGCACAGAGCCCAATATGGGGCTCGAACTCACAAACCATGAGATCATGCTTGAGCCGAATTCGGACGCTTAACCAACTGAGCCACCCAGGCATCTCAGAAACTGCTATAAATAGGACTTCAGTAATGGGATGGTGGCAAGACAAGGAAGTGTACTTTAATCCTATGATTAGGTCTCAGTCTTAAGTGAGTCTGTGCCTCTGGGATGTGAACTTCACAAGTGTTTCTCACATTTTTTTCCTTCCTCTCTAGGTGGGACAGGATGGCTACAGTGATCTGGACTTGGGTGTGTCCCCTTCCCATGTGGAAGACTAGTGCCAGCTGGAGTTGGGGATT
Organism: Panthera tigris; assembly: GCF_018350195.1. Taxonomy (NCBI): domain Eukaryota; kingdom Metazoa; phylum Chordata; class Mammalia; order Carnivora; family Felidae; genus Panthera; species Panthera tigris. Next base: position 11,820,723 of record NC_056664.1, read on the forward strand.
TCTCTTTCCTGGTCAGTTGGGCTGTGACAATACCCTACCAGGTTAGGCTCTGATTAACTAGCTTCCACTGAGGACAGGTCTTTTCTCTTTTTTAAAATCTTTATTTATTTTTGAGAGGGGGAGAGAGAGAGAGAGACAGAGCACAAGCAGGGGAGGGGCAGACAGAGAGGGAGACACAGAATCTGAAGCAGGCTTCAGGCTCCGGGGCTGTCAGCACAGAGGCCGACGCAGGGCTCGAACCCACGAACCATGACATCATGACCTGAGCCAAAGTCGGAAGCTTAACCGACTGCACCACCCCGGCACCCCAGGACAGGTTTTGTTAAGAACAGAGTGCTCTGGCTGATTTTAAAATGCTTCCTTTCCCCCCTCCCCTTGCCAGAAGCCTGAGGGCATTTTTCTTCCATATTTACTGGGGGGACCTGACTGAACTGCCATAGGCAATGTCACAGTGTTGTGGGGGACCCCAACAACTGGGTCCTCCTGGACTTCTGAACTCTCAGAGTCGTCTGCGCTGAGCTTCCAACAATCCATCAATTACAGTTCAGGTTGTTTTCCCACCGGGGCGCTGGTTCCCATGACAACGTCACTCCTGAGTCTCTGCTCCCAGATGCAGGAACTCCTGTTGTCACCTGTTTCTCTGGTCCCGGGGACAGCAGTCTGCCCTGGGTCCTCCCTTCTCTTACAGATCCAAACAGAGCTGCTGGTCTTTCAAACTGTTCAGCTTATTACTTGTTGTTGGCATGGTGTGGTGACTTCCAAGCTCCTTAAATGTGGCCCCAGAAGACAGAAGTCCTTTCTCCACTTTTTTTTAAGCAAGAAAAATTTATCCTGTTTAAATTTTGAGACATCTTTGACCTCGTATCCCATCTTCATCCTCTTGGTGACAGAACATCTCCTCATCCCCTGCTTTTTGACGTATTTACATGGGAATGTGGATAAGGCGTGGGGGGGGAGGTTATGAACACAGAGGTGTTGTGAACACCTAGGTAGGAGGGCCTTGGGGGCAGTTATCCCGTGGAAAGAGTGGTAGAACAATGATGATGGGGGCGGGGCTCACTAAGAGACTATGATAAAAACTATTTCCACTTGGATTGTTCTGTTTGTTAAAAATACCAAAGTTTTCTAGAGAAGCTTTTATCCTCATTACATGAGGGTTTCTTCTTTGTGTTGATTATTGTTATTTTTATCATATTTATCTGGGGGTGCTTATGGAGATTACTGAGGTGGGGAACTAAAGCGACAGACCACTCCTTTATGTCGTCACGGCCAAAAATAAAACACACAAGGATGGGATGTTTCCTCGCTAGCACTTTAGTTCCCACAGACCTTTGGCTATTCTGCATAAGCTGGGCAACGGCTCTGTCCCTTCCCAATGTGCCATTAGGAAAAGGCATCAGGCAAGCCAGCTGAGTTGCCATTAATAAGGAGACACGTACATCTGTGTGTGTTAAAACGTGTTCTAAGGGCAGATCTGTGTGTTCAGTAATGTAGTTGAAAACTAAAAATGAAGAAAGGAGAAATCAGATGGACAATTTGTTGTTGAACTTCGAATTGCCACAGTGACACGGGACAAGGGCCAAGCTTTGCTTAGACTACGAATGGCCCCGTTATTTCAGTCAACATCCTAATGCCTCACTTGGACTACCTGTGCCATGTCAGGGCCTGGCGTGTGTCACTTGCCCTTGTACAAATGGCTGGCACAAATTACAGGGTCGATTCTAACTCACCGAGGAGAAAACAGGACTTGGAACGATGCCCTTATGAAATAAATATGCCATGATATCAAAGGCAGTTATCACTGAGTACTGAAACTATATGAGTAGCTTTTGTTCTCTTCCTCATGTATTTGTTCTGAAATTTTTCTTCATCAAACTTTTAAATTGTATTATTGGGAAAAATATGCAAAAGATATAAATAACTGAGTAAGACAGAAACTTATTATTGAATTTCACAATCGAAATTTTCTTAGAAAATGTTTTTAATGTTTATTTATTTTTGAGGAAGAGAGAGAGAGAGCACAAGTTGGGGAGGGGCAGAGAGAGGAAGAAAGAGGACTCAAAGCACGCTCCTTGGTGTGAGCACAGAGCCCCATGTGGGGTTTGAACTCATGAACTGTGAGATCATGACCTGGGCTGAAATCAAGAGCCGGCCCCTTAACTGACTGAGCCACCCAGGCACCGCGCCCCTGAACTGTATTTTCTGAGTACCTACTAAGTGCCTACGTGCCACCAGGTTTCAATGGGGGAAACAAGTCATGAATACAGAGAATGGTTAACAAATATGAGTAATAAGTGATAAGGTGCTAATTATACAGAACAGACAAGAAACATTCAATCCTGAAAGGAACGGATTGCTGGTATCACCAACCCACGATTGAAAGGGTAAGCCTGACAACATCTGGTTAGCTTGACAACACACAAGAAGCACTCTCATTAAAAGGGAATGTATTCCTTTGTGAAGAAAAGATTTCCTTCTCTGTAGAACCCAAGAAGCATTACTTCGAAACCACTCATTTCTAACCATCATTTCCCTTAACGTGGCTCCCTGGTCCTTTGAGACAACAGAGTTCCCTAAAGCTTATGACTCAGCCACAGCTGCCCTTTTTCAAATATCCAGTGTGCACGCCATAAAATGGAGTCTAAATTTACAGTCTGACTAGGGGCAGGAAGCAGTAATGTCACACTCCACTTATTTAAAAATATGTTGGCAATGCTCCGTGAAATCATAAAGACAAGTTAATTTAAAGACTCTGGCCCACTCAAATACCAAATGAGTTCAGTCAATTTCAGGCTCTGCCTTCGTCAAAGTATATATCAAAAGGGCAATAATTTTATATTAGGTAATTGTTATAAATTAGTATTTTTACTGCCCTTACAGTTGACTAATTTTTTTCCCCCGATAACTCCACTTTTATTGGCAGAGAAAGGAGGCATGCTTATTGAATACAGCTCAATAGTTTTGCAGTCTGGAAAGCAAAGATGAGCAGGTAGAACGTCAATGTTAGACTTCCAGGCGCAGTTTATAAAAAAAGTAATCATTCAGGCTCTGAAAATAAAAGAGGTTTATTCTTCATTAATAGGATTGTTGCCTTGGCAACTTCCAACTCACATAAGTATTTACATCAACCACGGTGCATGTTTCTGACACTAGAGAAGAGCTCCAACGTGTCCCTTCTATATCCATGCCTGGAATCTTCTATTATACGGCTCAGTTGTATTAGTGGTCTCAGTCAAAGTGACTCAACACTCAACCAACCCCAACCCAAACCAAAGAGGAAATTTAAACCTATTTCTTGGTATGTCAAGTTAGTAAAAGACAGCACTGATAGATGGTTTTCTTTCTCAAAAAAAGATTGTTTATATGGGGAAGAATAGCTTTGTTTTTATTTCCTGCGCATCCAGCAGAGGGCAAGGCATTTTTAGAGTCAACATTACAAATATTAATGAGCATTCAAATCATGCGTTGTTTCCCTAAAATTCTTATTTTCCTAGTTCATAATTATCACCAAATTGCCTAAAGGACTTGAAGACATTATGAGCATATGAATCAGTACTGTGTGTGTGTCGGGGGCTGGGGGTGGGGAGGGAAAGGGCGGGAGGGGGGGCAGTAAGTATTAGGCAGTGTTTACTATTGACCTAGCACTTCCAATTGTAGGCATTTTCTTTGAGAAAATAATTGTACAATAATAAAATGATGTTTGTGCAAGGATATCCACTGAAGTTTTGTTTCTAATTGGGGAAAAAATTGAAAACAAGTCAAATGTTACTTTTTTTTTTTTAAGATAGTATATTGTAAACACTGATTTTTCTTAATGTTTCTTTATTTTTGAGAGGAGGGAGGGGAAGAGGGAGGGAGACAGAGAATCCCAAGCAGGCTCTGCGCTGTCAGTGCAGAGCCCAATGTGGGGCTTGAACTCATGAATGGTGACATCATGACCTGAGTTGAAATCAAGAGTCAGATGCTTAACTGACTAAGTCACCCAGGTGCCCCAAATGTTACTACTTTTTAAAATGACTGTAAATAGCCTTGCAGGGACAGGACCAGGTCGACACTGGGGAGAAGCCCAGGCTTGCTCCCTCTCAGGGTCACACCCGAGGACCTTACTTGTATCACCCTAGTCTGGGCCCTGCATTCTTATATATACATTATATTTCACCGAGATACAATTTTGAGTGTTTAAATCAATTATGGTGTAACCACACAATGAAGTATTATGCAGTCACTAAAAATGATAATGTAGACTCCAACCTACTGACATGGTAAGAGAATCAGAAGATATGGTCTAAATTAAACAAGCAGTTTACAAAAATAAAATGTGCAGAAGACTTTGATAGCAGCGCTATCGACAATAGCCAAAGTATGGAAAGAGCCCAAATGTCCACCAACAGGTGAATGGATAAAGAAGCAGTATATATTTACAATGGAGTATTACTTAGGAATCAAAAAGAATGAAATCTTGCCATTTGCAACTACGTGGATGGAACTAGAGGGTATTATGCTAAGTGAAATTAGTCCATCAGAGAAAGACAAATATCATATGACTTCACTCATATGAGGAATTTAAGATACAAAACAGATGAACATAAGGGAAGGGAAGCAAAAATAATATAAAAATAGGGAGGGGGGTGAAACATAAGAGACTCTTAAATATAGAGAACAAACAGAGGGTTGCTGTGGGTAGGGGGATGGGCTAAGTGGGTAAGTGGCTTAAGAAATCTACTCCTGAAATCATTGTATGCTAACTAACTTGGATGTGAATTAAAAAATAAATTTTTTAAAAATGGGGAAAAAAGCAAAATCTAATATAAAAACAATCGCCGTGGTTTTAAAAAGCCCAACAACAACAACAAAATTCTTCTAAATAACTCACTGTTACAGTTTATATTTAAAAAGGCCAAAGATCTGAAAGAAAAACACTGAGTATGTCTCAAGGCATGGGAATAGGGGGAAAAAACACCACTGTATGTTTAAATCCATTTGCTTTCCTGACAGGTACGAATATTGTTACAAGTCTGTATTCTGAACAAAACCATTCTCCTAAATTAACTTCATTTTCAAATTCAATCCCTGTGTGGTTAAAAAATACTTGGCAGATCGGCCCCTCTCCAAATTTTCTAATTTTTTTTTCTTTAACACTTAAGGAATCTAACGCATTTTATCAACATGTTTAAATCAAATCCTTTGACTTAGTAAGCCAGAACTGCTTCGTGGTTAATGAGCCTTGGGTCTACACAAGGAAAGGGTACTTGGTGGCTGAGACCAGTCTCAAAAACTAGAGACAACAAGGTTCTCCTTATTCTAGAATGCCACTGTGACACTAAGCACTGTCTTCTCACTTGTGTTATTTAAGCCCTATTCTTATGTAACTTCTACGCATGTGTACACGCCTTGTGTCTCCAACTAGGTGGCATGTTTTGAAGACGAGCCCAGTGGGTGCCTCCATAGAAGGCTCTTTGGTACAACAGAAGCTCAGGAACTACTGCTTCATAATGAAAGACCTAAGTTACTGGAAAGCAGTGTGGTGGAGAGACGATGAGCTTTAGACCTTCAGACAGGCTTGAGATAGAATCCAACTCTACCCCTTACTAGATGTACGGCTACAAGCAAGTCTTTCTGAGCTTGGCTTCTTCGTCTTGAATGTCTTCTGTCTTAAAGGTTCTCCTACCGACCAAGGAAGGTTTGTCAGTAGCTGTGTAGAGTGCCTGGCACATTGCAGTCTCTCAACAAATGCTCGTTCTCTTTCCCCTTCTTTCCAATTGCCTCTCTCACGGATATGGAAAATGAAAATGAGGCAGGGAAATAAGATCGATCTCCAATAACCACAAAAGTTAGCTAAGAACCAGATTGTGTTCATTCATCAACCATATCTGGTCAATATCAATCCATCTAGACTGAGCTCTTACTATGAACACTTGACCCATGAAAAAGTCTTTGACTGACACTGGTTCCCCCACTCCCAGGGGATTCCCAGGCACCCTGGACTCTTGACCACAAGGGTGCCCAGCAGCCAAGTGGCGCCACCTAGTGCCTGTATTTTCTCTTCACTTGTTTTTTCCTGCTCAGCGAACTCCTTTTTAGGCAATACCTTGATTCCAAGAGTTTTTCTTCCAGAATCAGACATTCCTTTTCCTCCTCTTTTGATGATAACCATAGCACATACATGATACAAAAGGTTCAAAAGACATGACTGTTTAGGAAGTAAATGTTTCCATTAAGCCCACAGCCCCACCCCCAAAATGACCATTGCCAGCAATTCAATGAACATCCTTCCAGACTTTACTTTTGACAAAGCGAATCTTTCTTAAGTGTATATATCACCTCTTCACTCTCTCTTCCCTCAATTTTTGCTCAGTTATCCTCAGAAAAAAATTTCTCTTCCTGCCTTTTTTGTGCCACTTGTGAATCTCAAAGCTACCCTTATAATAGTTGCTAAGTATCAAAGGGCTGTAACTCTACACTCATATAAAGAAAAAGAAAAATCCCATCTTTGGTGGCAAGAGTAGAAAGGAATCAGGCCAAATACCAGTTGAAAGTACACAAACTTGCATAGAAATCCCTATCTCCTTGTCTTTCTCTAATGAAACTCACAGTCCAGGCATCAATCAGCATTCACCATAAATAACTACTTTGCAGTTAACGTTACTGTTTTCCTGCTTCACTTAACTAAAAGCAGAGTGGAAGAATTTTTTCTCGCATGTTGCATTACATAAGTGCTGCTCACAAAACATTTGGTTAAAGGTTTTTCTTTTTAATTTCTCATCTGTCACAGACTGATACTTTCGTAAAATAAATAAAAGAGCTTTGCTAGGAAAATGAAATTAAAAAGCCAGACCTACAAAGCACAAGTCCTAGTTTTTTTTAAATTACCAGATTTAGCAGACATAAAATTACTCTGTTGGGTTGCTAGCAAAGTTTTCAAAGTCGTACAATTTGTGCTTATCGTGTGGCAAACTGTTAGCAAAGAGACTGTAGATCTCAGCAGGCTGTGTACCATACACGCAGCGAGGTTCTTCCATACCTTTTCATTGGAACTGAACCCCTCCTTGCTTACATGAGGTCTATGGGAAAATGTCTTCCAAATTTCTAAGAACTAATTTATAAGTGAACTTTGGGGGCGCCTGGATGGCTCAGTCGGTTAAGCATCCGACTTGAGCTCAGGTCACAATCTCGTGGTTTGTGGGTTCAAGCCCAGAGACGGGCTCTGTGCTAACAGCTCGGAGTCTGGAGCCTGTTTCAGATTCTGTGTCTCCCTCTTTCTCTTTCTCTTTCTGCCCCTCCCCCATTGGGCTCATTTTCTCCCTCAAAAATAAATAAATAAACATTAAAAATTTTTTTAAAAAATATAAATGAACTTTGGGGTGAGAGTCCCCATTAAAACATTGGGATGGTTAGTATTTCGACATATTGAGCCAATCTACTCAATTTTTTAGTTTTCATCCAGATGTTTAAAATTACAACAATAGAGCTAAAGATTCTTGGAACCCAAGAAAGTTGATTATTGGAAATACACAGTGAAGTTCCAAACAAGAATTGAATTTCCCAACTGGCCCCTTCAGACTCCAACATTATCTCTCACCTGATCTCTATCATTTTGAACATTAACGGTCAAAGGAGAAAGTAACACGTCAAACCGTAATGCAAACAGAAAACAAAATTCAATTCCTTTTTTAAATGTGGGCTTCAGTTTAAAATACTTACAGTAAAGCTCACAAAAATACCTTGTCTCAGATAGAGATCATGGGATTTCTAGTGGCAGTGACTATCAGTCAATATGTTCGTGGATTTTCACATCCTTATAAACTCTCATTTAGATCTTACATCTGTCAGAAGGGCTAAAATCAAAAAGACAAGAAATAACAAGTGTTGGCGAGGATGTGGGGAAAAGGGACCCTGTGTACTGTTGGTGGGAACGTAAATTGGTGCAGTCACTGTGGAGAACAGTATAGAGGTTCCTCAAAAAATTAAAAATAAAAATACTATGTGATCCAATAATTCCACTACTGGGTATTTACCCAAAGAAAACGAAAACACTAACTCAAAAAATACATGCACCCCTATGTTCACTGCAGCATTTACAACAACCAAGATATGGAAGCAACCTGCGTCCATCAATAGGTGAATGGATAAAGAGGACACACACACACAGATATTACACAGCCATAAAAAAGGATGAGATCTTGCCATTTGTGACACGGATGGACCTAGAAGATATTATGTCAAGTGACATAAATCATGCTGAGAAAGACAAATACCATATGATTTCACACATGTAGAATCTAAAAAAAAACAAAGCAAAGAAACAAAGAAACAAACAAAGCAGAACCAGAACTATAAATACAGAGAGCACCCTGATGGTAGCCAGGGGGGGAGGGGGGAGCGGATCAGGGAGGATGGGGGAAGGGAGTGGGAGATCCAGGATTCCAGTCATGGAATGAGTAAGTCACAGGAATAAAAAGCACAACACAGGGAATATAGTCAATGATATTATACTGTATCGGGACAGATGGTAGTTACACTTGTGATGAGCACAGCATAATGAGCAGAGATGATGAATCACTACATTGTATACCTGAAACTAATGTAATGTTGTGTGTCAACTATCCTTAGATAAATTTTAAAAAATTCTCATTTAGCTTTTTTAAATGAGAATGAAGGGAATGAGGGAGGTACTAGATAAACTGTCAGATCTATGAGAAATTTAGAGTGTGTGTGTGTGTGTGTGTGTGTGTGTGTGTGTGAGAGAGAGAGAGAGAGAGAGAGAGAGAATGAGAGAGAGAAACAAAAATCTACAGAGTCTATGTTTCTCCATATTTTACTTGCTAATTCATGACTTAATACTTGGCTTTGGTATTTTTTTTAACTGGTAGTCTAGGATACTGTTTAATTTAAACTTTGGCTATGGCACATTCATCTATCCATTGATTCACTAATTCGTTAATGATTTGATTCATTCACTCAAACATTCATTTTCATTCATTCGTTCACGAAGCACTGATTAACCACTCACTATGGGCACAGTGCTAGATGCTCCCAGGGTCAGAGGAAACAGCATACTTCTGGAACCTTATGATAGACCCCAGCACTCAACAGGCGAGCCCCAAATTATCAAAAAACCATACTACCTTATCCATATATTAGTCAGTTTTAACAACACTGATTAATTGAAAGTGAAGTATCAATGTTCCAAGTGCCTCAGAAAAGTGTTTTCCCAGGGTGCTTGGCTGGGTCAGTCAATGGAGCATCCGACTCTTGATCTCAGGGTTGTGAGTTCGAGCCCCACATTGGTGTAGAGATTACTGAAAAATGAAATCTTTTAGGGGTGCCTGGGTGGCTCAGTCGGTTAAGTGTCCGACTTTGGCTCAGGTCATGATCTCACGGTCTGTGAGTTCGAGCCCCATGTCAGACTCTGTGCTGACAGCTCAGAGCCTGGAGCCTGCTTTGGATTCTGTGTCTCCCTCTGTCTGCCCCTCACCCACTCACTCTCTAAATAAATAAATAAATAAATTTTTTTTAAAAAGTGTTTTCTGAAAAGGAGAGGATTTCTATTGCAAACACACATGAGTGATATCATTATTTTTTTTTTAAAAAGAATAATGGAGATATACTACTGTATTAGTTTCAGGTGTACAGCATAGTGATTTAATATCGATATACAGGATGGAATGGTCACTGAAAAACATTGGTTACCTTGTGTCACCATATAAAGCTGTGACAATGTTACTGACTATATTCCCTATGCCGTACATTACAATCCCAGGTTCTTTACTTTATAACTGGAAGCTTGTGCCTCTTACTCCTCTTCCCATTTGGCCCATCCCCCCCCTCCCCTCCCCTCTGGCAACCACCACTTTTGTTCCCTGCATTTATAACTCTGCTCCTATTCTGTCGGGTTTGTTTGGTTTTCAGATTTCACGTGTAAGTGAAATCATATGCTATTTGTCTTTCTGTCTAACTTGTTTCACTTACCATTGTACCCTTGAGGTTCATCCATATTGTTGCAAATGGCAATTCATTTTTACGGCTGAGTGTGTGTGTGCGTGTGTGTAATGGATTATTTATCATATACACATCTTCTTTAATGAATGATAAATTATTAATTCATTCATTAAATACCTTGTTTTCTTTTACATCCCTAACACATCTTATACTTGATATTTTTTTATTATTATTTTTTAATGTTTATTTATTTTTTACAGAGAGAGAGAGAGACCGAGCGTGAGCAGGGGAGGGGCAGAGAGAGAGGGAGACACAGACTCCGAAGCAGGCTCCAGGCTCTGGGCTGTCAGCACAGAGCCCAGCAAGGGGCTCGAGCCTGTCAACTGTGAGATCATGACCTGAGCCAGTCTGACGCTTACCCACTGAGCCACCCTGGAATTTTTGTTTTTTGTTTCATTTTTGTTTAAGATGTGTAGTCCCCAAAGCTCAGAACCCTTTAGAATTTCTTTTTTTTTTTTTTAATTTTTTTTAATGTTTATTTCTGAGACAGAGAGAGACAGAGCATGAGTGGGGGAGGGGCAGAGAGAGAGGAAGACACAGAATCGGAAGCAGGCTCCAGGCTCTGAGCGGTCAGCACAGAGCCCGACACGGGCCGATCTCACAGACCACAAGATCATGACCTGAGCCGAAGTCGAATGCTCAACCGACTGAGCCATCCAGGTGCCCCTTATATTTGATATTTTAAAAAGAGTTGGCTTGTAATGTGTTATAAAATGTACAAACTCTCATATTTTAAAACTTACATTGGTAAACCACAACCTAAATACTAAGTATGCTAATAGATACATTGAATGAGTAACAATCTAAATACTAACACTAAAAGCAAGAAAGCGTATTTTATACTTGCCTTAGGCATACAGACAAATCTGCAAACATATTTCTTACAGAGTGACTCTTGGACCTGACATCCCATATATCTGACGGAGACCTCTGTCTTACACGTAGCTAATACGGCATGACAAAGAATTCTTAGGTGAATAGTGGATATGCACGCGAGTGGGCGCGTGCGTGTGTTTTGTGGGGATGGTGCATGGATAGAAATAACAAGATAAGCTAAATGAAATCAGGTCATTTCTTTTAGACAAAGTATTAATTTTCAGAGGCTGACGCAGCCTCCAGGCAGACAATTAAGTTATCCTGAAGTCTAGATAGAAAACAACAACAAATGTTCCAATTATCGGTGTCGTTTTAGAAAAGAAGGAAGGATGGGGGAAAGAAAAGGGTGAGGACAAGGACGTGTACTTTCCGGTCTTGGGTAGCATGACTGAATTCTGACATGGATGGTAAGCAACCCTCGGAAAGAGTTACGGCCCAGGAGAAAGATGTACGGAGAGAAGTTGCTGGTTACCCTTGGGAACTCCTGACGTGGCCTGGACTGTAGATTCTTGCTGTGAGTTTGCACAGAGCAAGGCCATTCATGTGAGACTCAGTAATCTACTCTGTTCCTAGGTACAGGCCAACAGGTGCCAGCTGGTGGGGGACACTGCTTACCCCAAGCACAGCAGGCCTGGGCACGGTCGGAATGCATCCGTGCTTTTCCTTGCTGCTCGTGCTAGTGAACACAGAACAGACACAGATAACCAACACTAGCACTCCACAGTTTTCCTTCAAGGAAAAAAAAAAAAGCACTCAGGCATGAGTTTGGTAAAAGCAAATTTACTATCCAGGAAGGGGGGGAAAAAGAGGCAGAAAAAGCCTTAACCTGCAAGATCACGGCACCTGATTCATTACTTCAGCAACATGTTTTGGTGCCATTTTATGTTTGGTAGACGGGGAGATCCTGGTGGTTAGTGACGCCTGGTGGCCCTTCAAGACATGTTTGGATTCTAAGCCCACCTGGTCTCCAAAGCTCTAAATGTGGTATCAGAGTAGAACGTTCAAGGGAAGAGTTGGGGATTATATGTCCTAAACACAAACGCCCTTAAGTTAAAAAGCAGTCTCAGGGATGTCCCACTAAGGCTAGTGACGTAGCAGGAGTGAGCCGTGCGTCAGAGCAGATGCTGGGTAGCAAAGTACGTGTCCAATGCCGAGAATAAAAATTCTCCACATTCTTGGGAAGAAACGATGACAGAAACTGATATCTGTGACCTTCTGGAACTCTGCAACTTTGGCACCAACAGCCCAGTGAGTGATAACCAGGCTGGGACAAGGCGGGTGTGATGGGGCAGAAACCAAGACCCATGAGGGAGACGGTGCATCTGTCCCGAAGGCCACCAACTTCCCTGTCGCCTCACTCAGCACTGCTCTGAGGACATACTTCACACACGAGCAGAGGTGATGTTCCACACTCTCCTTACTCCTCGTCTGAGTCAGCGGTCCTAATGAACTTTCCTCATACTGTGGAAACTGGGTAGGGGGGGTCGGGAACCACTACGGACTGCAGAGGGTGGGAGGAAGGAGGCAGGTAAGTGCCACTTGCTTCTCACTAGGGATCCAGTTCCCCACAAAGGTGACGGGGGACACAGCTGCCCACAGGGTCAAAGGCAGGCATCTCCCCACCCAATGGCGACTGGGAACTGTAGAGACCAGACTCTGGCTCTGAACCAAGCCACGGTCCATCATGCAACCCAACACCGATGTCACCTAACCTCTCTAGTGTGTGTTTTCCTCTCTCAAAAGAGAAAGAAGGAAGGAAGGAAGGGATGTAGGGAGAGAGGGAGTAAGGAAGGAAAGGAGGGAGGGAAGGAGGGAGGGAGGGAGGGAAGAGGGAAGGAAAGGAAAGGAGGGAGGGAGAGATGAGGGAAGGAAGGAGTGGAGGGAGAGAGGGGGAAGGAAGGAAGGAAAGAAGGAAGGAAGGAAAAAAGAGACAGAGGGAGAAAGAAAAGGAAAAGGGGATATATATTAGAACGGATGATATGAAGGTATCTCCTTCTCTAAAAATTCCAACCATCATAACTGGCTAAGACAGTAAGAAAGAAAAATCCCAACTCGAAGTCTGTATGAAATGTAGGGGCAGAATCCTTTTTTTTTTTTTTTTTTTTAATTTATTTATTCACTTTGAGAGAGAGAGAGCAAGCTGGGGAGGGGCAGAGAGAGAATCCCAAGCAGCCTCCATACTGCCAGAGCAGAGCCTGGGCTTGAACTCACGAACCGTGAGACCATGACCTGAGTGGAAATCCAGAGTCGGACGCTTAACCGACTGAGCCACCCAAGGCGCCCCAGGATAGAATTCTTTATACAAGTCATTTTCTGGATCTCTGCCACGTGGAGAATCTCAAAGATCTACAGATCCTTTGGGCTTGACGTTGCTAAAGTACTCTATATCTTGTTACAGTAAAAATAAATGTTTAAAATAAAGCAATGAGCAGGAAACTAGAAGTCAATGAGAGAAATAACTTGGCGGAAGACAACCAGGAGAGGATGAGGGGGATCTATGTAGAATGGGCTGCTTGGTTGACTCAACCCCAAACTTGTGCTTTGGAGGATTTTTTTATGGCAAGGGCAGGAGAGTTCCTATATAGACCCCCATTATAAAGCATCAAAAATGCAAATGGTCACTTTTTAAATGAGTGTGATTTACCCATGAATATTTTCTAAAGTCAAAGGAAGATATGGATGCAATGAGTAGACTTAATATGCACACGCATTTGTGTGATTCATTCCAGAGACAGAGTTATTAATTATTCCAGAGAAAAGGTCCATGTAAAGGAATAAGGGACAACCTTTAAGACCAAAAAGGACAGACTCACAGGGCCTCAAGGTCTCTTGAAATGAAGGAGTCTGATTTTCTTCTCTATCACAGTAAAGCAGGATGATATTTTGTCTGTAGTGTTGGCTGTGTCCTTTTTCTGTTGTGTTTCCTTCTGCTTATATGGGATGTCCAGATGATTGAGGTACTTTCCCTGGCATGACTCAAGATACGTTTATAAGGGTGACAATGCCCTATCGCAAGCCCTGTGTGGAAACCCATCAGCCCCTCCCTCATGCTTTAATGCTGACACAGGGGGGAGTCGCTCCATCGGGCTGTGAGAAAGGGAAGGCCCTTGGGAGGGAGGTCGTCCAGCCTCATCACTGGGGAGGGTAAGGGACCAGCTCAAGGTTACACTGTAAAAAGTCAAGCCAGCTCTAAAATGCAAATACAACCTGCTAGTCCTAGTCAGCCGCTCTTTGAACATGGCATGAAGACAAACAAAACATTTTGGAGAAGATTTAAATAAATAACAAAGACTAGAAACATCTAGAGTGATTGTGATCCATCAGGAGTGCCCCTATCATAACTGTCTAAAAATGTTCGTCCTTTACAAAGGCAGGGAAGTCAAGGTCATAACACGGCGCACTGTGACTTAATCACACTATGCTTAAGTGTGCTGCACTTCTTAACTGAATTGTATTCCCCTTGGATTCAAAGTATGGTTCTCTCATTTTTACGAAACAATGAATAAAAGAGTGTTTCTTTCTTATCCATTTTAATCAAGAACAGAAAATAAATGGTTCCAGACTTCCAGAGACATTTTTAAAATGTAAATTCTATAAATCTCCAAAAAGGGTTTGCGTTGAGAGGAGCTATGTGATTCATAGTCGTTTTGCGATTGTCAAATCATTTAGAAAGAGCCTGAGATTGGGTCCATTGACCGTGAATGACAGCAGGCCAGCTTTGTGAAAAACAATCACGTAAGTCCAGTTAAGGATAAATGATGCCTGGCCAAGAGCTCGGTATTACATACACCCAGTTTCTGGGGGATCCTTTCCTTTGACATCGAAGACTATATTTAATCTAAATAGCTATTATAAAATTAGGCACTGTTGATTCTTTCTTAAAAGGGGTGCAAGCTTCGCCAGTGTTCCCGGGTTGAAGACTAGTTTAAATAAGCCCTTGGGTTTATGTTGCACACAAGAAGGCTTTACAAGATCTAATCTTTTCTAAACCTGTTATGTTCTTTGGTTCAACAGGGCTTCCTAATTGTAGCTATTAGTTCCTCTTTTTTGTGGTCTGGTCTGTCAATGGACTATTGAGTGATCAGTAAATTAAAGCCCAGCCAGCAGCCAACACATCGAAGCAGACGTTAAATCATAGCTTGGCTGCCCTTATTCATTATTAGTATCTGTGAAACAGCTTTTAAATACACGGATAGGATTTAACATGATGCACATTTGTGTCATTCTCAGATTTCCATACTGTACAATCAGGTATGTGAGGGTTTTTTTTTTTCTTCTTCTAGGCAACAGGTGTGTTCTTGGAACAATGTTCAACCCCCACTTCTGGCTTATGTGAGAGGCAGCAGCTGCAAGCTTAATGTCAATGACACATGGTTCTATAAGAGAGAAAATAAACCGCCTTCTCAGTGTATTAAAGTCATGGGCAGATGGACAATAGCTGTCTGTACTTCCTTTGTGTTGTAGAAGCAGAGTCTAAACTTTGAGAGGACAAGGTTTTCTCTGCCTCTTTTTCTCTTCTCCCCATCCCCTCTCTTTTCTTCCTTCTTTCTCTCCTTCTTTCATTTTTCAAAAAACTTGTTAGTGAAAAACATGCCTTTCTTTAAGCATTCTGCACCCATTATTGAGAACTGTCCTCCAGTTGAGTCATATTGTTTTCAGGCTGACGAGTGGAGAGGAGAAAAAACGTGATATAAATCGGGCTACACTTTATTTAGAACTTGCTTTGTTCTGAAAAGAATTGAAAGGAACTGTTTACTATGGAATTTGAAGAGACTTACTTGCTATGCAAACACGGCGTGTTTTCTTTAAGGGCAAATTCAGTGCTCCAGTACAACACTTCTATATCTAATTTTGTGAGATATTGCTAATGACAGTTACAATGTACTCTGCACCTCACAAGTACAATGTCAATGTTAACTGATAGGAACCATAATGATCCAGTAATTCTTGTAATAGAGTTTAAGACAGTAAATGTTTGTCAGTTTCTTCAGAATCTCTTAGTGTAGTGGCAGGACTATTCCATTTTGCGTGTTAGTTTTCAGGTGCTGTCGTGCCTCAAACAGAAGCAGTCCAACCACTGTCTTACTGCATACAAGGTTTCTCGAGAACAAGCACATTAAGCTCAAGAACAGACCCGAGTAATCACTGAGCTCCGGGATCCACTGGAAGTGAACACGTCTCATTACACGGACTTTTCTAGAACCCATGGACAGCAGAGTTTCCCCTCTTCTGCCAAGAGGCGTTTCAATGGGGATTTTAATAAAAATGGAGGTCATGAGACGAATCTTCCTTTTTCTTAGACGTGACGAACAAACGCATTGCAAACGGGAGGAGACAGGCACCTATTTAATTACAATCCTGGAGTCTCTGGTATCACCTGAGCCACCAGATCACCTGGAAGACTGGGGTTGGGTGCTGCATATAATGTCTAATTGGGGGACAAGTAAGAGAGAATCCCTTTTTATGTTTGCTTCTTTTTTTTTTTTTTAACCGCAAACCTCAGCTTTATTCAAGAATGAGATTTTCTGTGAATCTACACTGAAAATGGTTTTGCCATCGCTGAGAAATCCATGAGCAGATGGATTTGGAATTTAATCCTCTGTGAGAAACAAAGGCAAATGAAAAAAGAAGAACCTGGAGATAAATTTCTCCTAGGTTTTTTAATTGGTTTGGCTATGACATTAGATTTTCACTAAATGCATGCAAATAATGACTAGTGTCAAGGAGGATGCTAAACATTTTTTTAAATTTTTCTATTTTTGAGAGAGAGAGAGAGAGCCGGAAGGGCAGACGAAAAGAGAGACTCTCAAGCAGACTCCATACTCCGCGCAGAGCCCAACACGGGTCTCGATCCCACGACCCTGGGATCATGACCTGAGCCGAAACCAAGAGTCAGACGCTCAACGAACTGAACCACCCAGGTGACCCTAAACATTTTTAAATGTATCCAAAGTGTCTAAAACTGGAAGTCTGGCCCAGATATCATTAAAGGTCTTTATCAATCCAAGGATTATCAAATTCTATGATTTTGCGGGGCGCCTGGGTGGCTCAGTCGGTTAAGCGTCCGACTTCAGCTCAGGTCACGATCTAGCGGTCAGTGAGTTCGAGCCCCGCATCGGGCCCTGGGCTGATGGCTCAGAGCCTGGAGCCTGCTTCCGATTCTGTGTCTCCCTCTCTCTCTGCCCCTCCCCCGTTCATGCTCTGTCTCTCTCTGTCTCAAAAATAAATAAACGTTAAAAAAAATTTAAAAAAAAAGAAAAAGAAAAAAAAATTCTATGATTTTGCTTCTTCCTCAGGCTGCACTTTTCCACTGTGGTAAAATACACATGGTACCCTCTTCACTATCTTTAAGTGTACATCTCAGTACTGTTAAGTATGTTCACATCATCCTGCAACAGATCTCCAGAACTTTCTCTGGAGTTCAGCTTTCATTGCAAGACTAAGACGCTATACCCATTAAACAAGTTCCCGCTTCTCTCTCCCGCCAGCCCCGAGCAGCCGGCATTCTACTTTCTGTATCTGTGAGTCTGGTTGGCTACTCTAGGTACCTCCCTCAGCTCAACGGATTCAGAGACACCTCATGTAAGTGGAATCATACAGTCCTTGTCATTTTGTAACTGACTTATTTCCTTTAACGAAATATCCTCAAGGTGCGACCATGTTGGAGCGCATGTCAGAATTTCCATCCTTTTTAAGGCTGAATAATATTCCCTTGGACGCATAGACCACATTGTGTTTGCCCTTTCATCTGTCCACACACACACGGTGGCTTCCACCTTTTGGCTATTGGTGCATCATGCTGCTGGGAACGTGGGTACACAAATAGCATTCCGGGATCCTGCTTTCGGGATTCGACACTGGCTACATCATTCTGCATTGCCAGCAGCAGTGAACAAGGACCCCAGTCTCCCCATATCCTCACCCACCCTTGTCATTTCTGGGGTGTTTGTTTGTTTGTTTGTTTGTTTTTTAAATAGTAGTCATCTCCTCCACAGAGACAAAGAGAGAAAAGTACTCACGTGAGTCTCCACATCGCCAGCAAGGATCCTACTCTTCTGTAAAAACTCCGCCACCATGCTGTTCATCAGCTTATCAAAGGCTTCCACGGAGGGTGCCACACCTTTGGAAGAATCACATTTTGTCAGTCTCTGAGAGGTTTTTTTTTTTTTTTAATGTTTTTATTTATTTTTGAGAGAGAGAGAGAGAGAGATGGAGTGCAAGCAGGGGAGAGGCAGACAGAGAGGGAGACAGAATCTGAAGCAGGCTGCAGGCTCTGAGCTGTCAGCACAGAACCCGACGCGGGACTTGAACCCATGAACTGTTGAGGTCATGATCTGTGCTGAAGTAGGAAGCTCAAATGACTGAGCCACCCAGGTGCCCCAGTCCCCAGGAGTCTAATGAAAAGCTGATACTGCTTTGCCAGAGGCCCTATGGAAGCTTAATATCACCCATCCCATTCTCATTCTTTTCGCCCAGGCAGTCATTCAATCGGTCAGTATTCCTGAAACGTTTTTCAATGGCTCAAGAAAACACAATGCTCTCCTATTTGAGTAAGCACTTTCACCTACATTCGAATTTGTTTCTTCCCCAAACTCACGAGGTTAAGTAGCACCATCATAGTTTTCCTGGTTGAGGAAATGGAGATGTAATCGGAGCACGTGACTTGACCAAAACTATAGTCAAATAAGAGGCAGATCCAAGAACTGACATAAGCCAAGTGTACTTTCTACTACACTGACCTGCCCAGGTGCTGTGAGACCTTGCACACAGTTACCAAGATGACCCAGGACAATTAAAAGGCAATAACAAACTCTGGTAAGTAGGAAAACAATGCCAATGTCACACATTCTGCTCCATCCTGTCCTCACTTCCTGGGGGAGGGAGGCAGAGTTGGGAGGCATGAAAAGGTCTGCTGAGCTAACTCACGTTAAGTTTTGATCTGACAAATTGCCATAAAAACCCAAGCGACAACGGCCCAACCTGGAGTGCTCTGTATCTCTTTCCCTGCTTTTTAACAGAAAAATTGTGTCTTAGTCCCAGATTTCATGTCCCTAATATTGAAAAACTCAACCCTACAGGCAATTAAAATCCAAACCAAAACCTAGGATTCCCTTTCTCAAACTGTACATTAGTAGCCATGCTCATAAAGCTGTAGGAGAAAGCTTCCTTCCTTTCCCAGATGCCCATTTCCACAGGCCCAGAAGGTGATGAAAACAGCTGCTTACAGTGCCGTGCACCTACCGTCTAACTTCTAAGCAGGCTATTGAAGCTGAACCCTAAAGTTCAAAACACAGTGCATACCAACTTCTGGAATATAAAAGGGGGGCAAGCCCACAGACTCCTTAGGGGTCCATTTGGAAGCAGATAAACCCGTTTGTTGCTGTGGGAGACACCTGAGAGGTGTCTGCGATGTATTTAAAGTTAGAGAGTTTGAGACATGAGACAAAGGACTCTACACAGCAGAAGGAACGGTTATAAAAGGGAATTATTTTCCTATTTCCGTTTCATCACTTAGCTCTGTTCACACCTCCTCTGGGCAGCCCTTAATCACCTGTCTTTCTTCCCAGCCTGCCTCTTGTGAGCATCCCTTAATCAAAGCAGTTGCGGCCCTGAATAGCAAAGCATGGAGACCAAAGATTCTGGAGGATTCTGCATATAATCCATCTTAGATTTCCTCGTATATAACAAAGTACTCATTACTTGGTGTGTGTGCAAAAATACTTCTTCAACTGTTGAACGAAACTTACCTGATCGTCAGGGGGAAAAAAACCACCATAAAACACAACATAGCACCCGTATCATAAGAAGGCAGTTCGCTGACTTCTGCATATTACAGATGTAGTGGACAGGGTTCCATCTAAAAATTTCTTTTTATTTCTTTTTAGATTTTTTAGTGTTTATTTATTTTAGAGAGAGAGAGAGAGAGAGAGAGAGAGAGCAGAGGAGGGGCAGAGAGTCCAAAGCAGGCTCCAGGCTCCAAGCTGTCAGCACAGAGCCTGATGTGGGGCTTGAACTCACAAACTGTGAGATCATGACCTGAGCTGAAGTTGGATCCTTAACCAACTGAGCCGTCCAGGCGCTCCTAAAAGTTTCTTTCTAAATCAAAAAAAAATTTTTAACTTCAGTTATAACATCACCATAATAACGATGTTTTATATTTCAGGTGAGAGGGTGTCCTTAAGGATTTGTTAAAAATAGAATTTAGAAAACCATCAAAGCTTACTAAATTAAGAAGAAATGAAAGCGATGCTGTTTAGGGTTGTAAAATGTTTTAAGGATGGTTATCATTCAGATATTTTACTAATTATCCTGCTTACCAATGACCCTACTGCATTCCTAGTAGGATAATAAACCGCTGGGTAAGTTGTTTTAAAAGACCTCATTCTAATAACTGGTTTGGAACAATTTTCTGTATTAGAAAATATCTGTTTAAATACTTAAGTAATTTAATTATACACCTTCCAATTTTGTTTAGTCTATTAAGTTTCCCTGAAAATTACTGTTGTAACAAAGAAAATACAAAGTGCAGTCTAGTACCTCTTTAAGTCAAGTGAGGTTCAAATTATTGAGTTTTTCCCCCCTTTATTCAACAATGCTACACAGTGTTCTGAGAGTTGGATTTTACTTATATTTTATGTATCTACAGGCTTTCTATTTGTGGGCAGCAATCGTACAGAAATGTCTTTTGATCTCCTGATGTCAAAGACATAAGGAAACCCAAGTTATTGAAGCGAACATGAAAATATTTCCTTACAAATGAGGTTTACTGAATCTCCTACACCAATTATACAGTTAACAAAGAGAGGCTCAGAATGAAATCATAGATGTGTTTCAGTTGATGTGGAAGAAATTTACAGGCCCCTGGCAGCCTCCCTTTAAAGAACATCCCCTTTCAATTCATTCAAAACATTTTAATTTTCATTATGTTCAGGGGGAAAAACCAGTCTGTGCATTTGTGTTCATGCAGTAATTTTTGTCCTAAGGCATCCGATACAAGGCACAGCCCCCAAATACTCCTGAAATTCTAGAAGCACCAATGTGGATCTTGCCTAGTGAAAGCTTTTTTTTTTTTTCTGAAGCCCCCATTCCCCTAGGCTTTTCTCGGTCCCCAAAGCCTGATAGGATTCAAAATGGGTCAGATAAGGAGGAAATGTACTTGAGACAAGAATAGAGTTGCCAGATGACATACAGATCCCCGAGTTACATTGGAATTTCAAATAAATAATGAATAAATTTTTAGAGTTAAGTGTGTACCATGCAGTATATCCCAGGCAGTATGTGGAACATACTTATACCCCCCCAAAAAAGTAGTTCATCTGAAATTCAAATTTAACTGGGTGTCCTGTATTTTTATTTCCTAAATCTACGACCTCAGACAAGAAGGAACTGGAAAAATTACTGTCGATACTTAGAGAGTTTGCCTTATATGGTATTCTTCTAGCTAACTTTTATGTTATGTTGTTAACTTTTTATGTTTGATCATATATTTAAAATCTTTTTTTTTAAGTGGCATTAGCATATGACTTTAAAGGCATATTTGGTTAGGAACAGGCACAGGTGACACAATGAGACGTGATCATGTTACTTGGAACCAACGTTTGGCTTCCCGTCAGACTCACTTCCTTCAAAACTGCAGTTCTTAAATTTAATGACTTGTTCTCTTTAAAATTCAAATCTACAGAATGATAATTCCTTCCAATTGACACTGTAATCGAGAACATTAATTTCTCTTTGATAAAATTACTCAGATAATATATGTATAGCCACTGCAGAACGTGGAACAACAGTATAAACACTAGAGCAAACGAATAACGACACTTGGCACATAGATTATACTCTTAATAGGCACAGATACTGGTAATTTTTGCAGATTGTGGGTTGAAACTTTATTTCCTTTCCCTTCTTCAGGGATGGCTTGCATCTGGTGAATATCATGATCACGTACAAAGGAAGGAGTATGGGGGCGCCTGTTGGTTAGGAGTTGGTTGGTTAGGAGTCTAATGCTTGATTTGGGCTCAGATCATGATCTCACAGTTCGTGGGTTTGAGCCCCGCCTCAGGTTGTGCGCTGAAAGTGAGGAAGCTGCTTGGGATTCTATCTCCCCCTTCCCGCTGCATCTCAAAAAAAGTAAACAAAACAAATAAAGGAAGGAAGGAAGGAGGGAGGGAAGGAAGGAAGGAAGGAAGGAAGGAAGGAAGGAAGGAAGGAGTACGAAAGCTGAAGAAAGGGTGATAAAAATATTTCCTGAGAACTAAGTGATGGGGAGAACATTAAGTAATGACAACAGTCGGTGTCCCTACCTCTACTGACACCATTAAGTCCCTCACAGTCCCCAGGAGGCCGGTGTGACTCTGCAGACAGCGACTCCAGTCGGCCGACCACCCGTTCCAGCCTCTCCATCAGTCCTTGCATCTCTGCCATTCTAGAAAAACACAGGCACAAATGGAGTCCGTGTGAATGTCAGGGAGGATTAGCAAGCTGACACCATTAAATTTAACGGCAGCAACAGGGAAAATAGAAATTACTCGGAATGGCTTTCATTACCTAGAGAATATTTCTATACATCAGGAAAATATGTGAAACTCCAAAAAACGTAAACCTTGGAACAAAAAAAAAAAACCCCAAAAACCCAAATTATATTGATCTTGGCTTCTATTCGATTCAATGACTTTATAAGCTCCATATGCAACACACAAAAAAATCACTCCCTACACCATTAACAAGTATCTCCTTGGATGCTTCCTTGTGCTATGATACAATCTATGTCTAGCATAAACTAAAAGCCCGTGAACATATATCTCACAATTAATATTGCCAACTCTTATCCTACTAAGTGGTAGGAGCATATTTTAACTATTTCCGCTGGTTTCTTTCTGTGAAAGTATAACTCTCCAGGGGACACTAAACCCACTGGTAATTCTTGTTTACCTACTCAATTACTTTAAGCCAAACAGCTGAGCTGTTTATGAATTGAGTTTATGAAACCATATCACTTAGCAGGTGACTGGGTTTTCATCTCGAAGGGCTAACTGTCTTCTACTTACTACCACCTTCAGTGTGTCTGCCGCTGGATTACTTTAGGTTACAATTATTCCGAATGGTGGAAATTTTTAATTTAAAATATTAACAGTGTATATTTCGTTTTGCTGCTGATTATTTTTGGACAAAGTTTAGTTTTAGGTGGAGTGGTTTCTGGAGACAGGAAGCTTCGGTTCCCCGGCAGTCTCTGCTGGGATAAATTGGGTTTGACGCTGGATAAGGGATTGAGGATGAGAGCGGGCCTGTTGGGGATCTAGCTTTTCTGCGTCCAAACACTTCTTAGAGAGCTATCCTGAGTGCGCACAGGTGAGTACCTTAAAATTGCTGGCCCTACAATGTAATGTTATGAAGGCAACCGCTGAGGAATGGAACCCAATCTAATTTGGCCAAGTTCATGAGATCCAGCTTAGAGATACCATAGCTCCCGCCATATCAACCTACGACTGCTTTTGGCAAATTCAGGCTGCTGCCCCAGAGAAAGTAAGACACACCCCATCTTAATCAGCGTCTGTAGCTCTCACTCTTGAGAACTTTCTAAGCATCATCTTAAGCCAAAGAAGATAGACGTGCTCCCATAGAGGAGACAGGGCTGCCCCAGAGGGTGAGCAAATACTATTTCTCTAAGACAGGTAATGTTTTCTATTTCTGCAAACAACCAGGTAATGCATTTTTTTTGTGTGTTTTGTATTCCATAATGATGACATGTCACTGCCATTTTCAAGAGCAAGGTTAGACTTATCAAAACATGTGGGTAGCTCTGTACTTCTGCATCCACACGTCAGATGGTCATCAGATACGGATGGGGGGGGGGTTCACTGCCTATTTTGGAAAGTCATCTCCTCTGAAACTGCCAGCAGCTATGCTTTCAAAATATGGGGCAGTGTTCTCTGCACGGCTGAAATCAGCATCTAATCCCAAGGGGATTCAAAATTAGAAGTTTCTCATCTATTCTTTTCCTCTTAACGTCAGAGCTTTTGCTTCTACTGCAATTGAAAAAAAAAAAAAAGAAGCAATTTAATTGAACCCTTTACGTAATCGTGCAAGGGAACTGGGTATCCTGTAGGAGGGTGAAGGCCATTTGAGAGATGGTAAAACCCCTCAAATCTTTTAATAGGCGTCCATCTGTTCACGGTTATCTATGTTCTCTGTTACTCAACTTGCCAAATGTTACACCATAGACCTAGCCCATGCTAAGGGAAAAAAAAACGTGTTTGCTTTGTTAGCAAGTTCCCGATGCCCCAACAGAAAGGCACCCACCACCTCCAGAGGCTCACAGCGCCATTTCAGGAAGGCCTGTTACATTTCACACTTAGGACGGCTGTCCCCGACTGGGGCTTAATCGGCCTCCCTGACAAGACTCAAACTCACACTATCTAATAGCGCTCCATATGTTGAGAGACAACAGGAGTTAGCCCACACACTGCAGGGCCAGGCTGACTGGTGTGGAATGCAGTCTGAAAACAAATCAGATGTCACTTCGCGTAAAATCACCATGGACTGGAGTCTTGTCACAGCCTCTGAAGAGATCAAAACACAACCCAGGCAAGGAAGCTGGAAAGATGCCTCTGGGTTTAAAATTTTAGAACAGTTTCTAAGAGAAATGGAAGAACAAATAAAAGAGAGAATAAAAAAGAGAAAGGTATCCAAAATATACATGGTATATTCCCAGGGAGAATGATGGGGTCCAAGATGGCTATGCTTTCTTCTCCCAACACACACACACACACACACACACACACACACACACACACACACACCCCTCCCCACATGTGGCCTCAGCTGCTATCCTGGCTCTCAAGAATGAAGAAAGAACAGAGCAACAGATTCTCCAAATTCTTCCCAGGCAGTTCCATTCGCCTTGGTTTTTCAAAGTGGATTTAGCCAAGTTTTCATGAGGCCAGGAATTAGGAATCAGGCTGAGGAAATGGATAGGACAGGAAATGGAGACAGCAAGGTCAGGGTAAGGAATGAGTCAGAGCCAGGTGGACAGACAGATGGATTTGGACCAGGAAGCCAACAGAAGAGGGGATCTATGGCAAACTGGTCAGACATAAGATGTTCTAAGAATCAGATGAGAAGCAGAGAGAAGCCAGACACACAGCTGGGCAATCAAGAGACTAGGTCAGATGATGAGGCTCAAACTTGGTCTCCAGACCGTCTAGTCCTCCAATTCATGCAGAAGAACCCCAAGATGAGGTCCCCTATAACCTCCGGCTTATAGAGGATAAACACAATCATCTGACCAGGTGTGAGGGTGGGTGGAAAGAAAAAGTGGGAGGAATATGGAATTCCATGACCTTCTCTTTTTAATGGTCTGTTTTAGCAAATGACACTCGAGGTGAATCTTAATTCCTTGTTTTGTAATAATTTGGTAGTATTCTTTCTTGAGTTCCTTTATAATAGGAAGTAGAACTCATCTTGGTTTTTTTTCCTCATTTGAATTATCCCCTTACTTTTCCCTTTTTAAAGTTTAACTCTTTAGACATGCACAGAATTTAAATAGCTCTACAATAGTTCTATGAGGCTGCCCCCTTCCATTTTTGCCTTGAGAATCAACCGATTTCCATGATTTTAGCTGTTTCTTTCAGTAATTATCTCCTCATCTGTACATAACATGCTTCCATCTCTGTGTGTCTTGTTTCTCTTCGGTTCCAGGCATTATCCACTGAGTTCCCACCAAAACCAAGAGGTTTTGCCCAATCCCCACCACCAGACACATGAACACTTCCTTTTGCCCAGTACTGTTGTGTCACAATTTCTATGTGACCAAGCATCGGGGTCAACCCGTTTATGACTATTCACAGCTGAGTCACAACGTATCCTAAAATTGTTCTCCATTTTCTTTTTTCACAACCTGTTTCCCTGCAGCTATGTTGTTCAGCTTCCCAGTTTTCTCTACATACTTAAAAGCTATTCACCTCCAAACTCTTCTCCCAGTTGTACAAGTCTCCTTTCAGTTGAGGCAAACACGTCTGGAATGCTATTACATCTTTCTTCTCAGAGGCATCTCTTCTGGAGAATCACTCCAAGTGCATGAGAGCTCAGTAGGCCCACGGTGCCTCTGGGACCAGAGATCTGCCTTCCCTTTCACCCCAGGGCCTTCTCCCCACTCGTTCTTACCTAGTAACACCTGCTTTTCCGATTCTATACCCTCCTCTTTCTTGGTGTACTTTCTTAACTGTCTTCTTAGTTTCAGAGCATTTTCTTCTGAAAACGAGGTACGCGAAAGGACAATTTTTGTGGAGAACCTGCAAGTCTGAAAATACCTTGATTTTGCCTTCACACTTCGGAGGTTTGGCTGAGCGTAGGATTCTGGGATGGAAGTTTTCCTCAGAATTTGCAAGCCATTCCTCCACTGTGTTCTAGCTTCCTAGGTTACTGTTGAGAGGTCCAAAGCCGTTCTGATTCTCTGATTTTTCATCCCTTGATGCAGTCTTTGTTTTCCTTTCTGGAGGAAGTTTGCGGGGTCTTTGTCCCCAAGGGTTTGGGATTTCACAATGACATACCTCAGGGTTGATCAAATGTTTTAATGAATGATTTTCAAAAAGGTGTGGCAAAAATAGGAAAATGGGCATCGCATCCTGTTTATCTCTGTGTTTACAAACTAAATTTTGTGGGTTTTTTTTTTTCAAATAAAGTAGTTAGGATTCTAAATACTTAAACAATTTAAACTCCTTTACACCAAATACACCCATTTACAAATATTTCATACACTTCATTAAGAATATAGCCAGTTAGTATTCTCTCATATACTGTCTTTGGTAGCATTTTCCTAGGTGAAAGGATGGCTGTCATCATTTAAAAATTTATTAATTTTATATTATTTTATATTTGTGTTATATTATTTCTATTCATATATTACTTTTATATTATACTTATGTTAATTTTATAGTATCACTTAAAAGTTAAAAAATAACATTGGTCATTTCATAAAACCCATCCTTAAAGTACAGATAGTTCCTAATACTAATTTTGTGTGCAATGCTCTGCAATAAGACAATGACTAAAACAGTGAGAGAGACGACATTCCTATCCTTTCCCATAGTAGTTTCCAGAAAGGGAGAGTTCCCCAGACTTACAAACATTTTTACAAGGTCTCCATCGTTTGCCTCTTTTTAACCAGGGCTGTTTAGAGGGGGCCCTGCTTTTGGAATCACTAACTGAAGTTCTTGGGGAAAGAGCTTAATTTTGTTTTGCTTTATTTAGTTACTACCTGTACATAGGGTTCCTATAAGTGTGTAGAGAAAGGCACACAAAGTCTGTGACATGATCAGTGATAGATGTGTTAGCTACTGTTAGGAAGACATCCCATTTATTTTTGCTAACGGTGCAAACAGATTTACAAACCACTGTATCAAGCCTTTGTGCATGTTAACTGCTGGGCAATCATCTAAAAGACTTGGCCAACAGAGTTGTCAAATCACTATGAACGTAATTACACTTCCATAAAAAATGAAAAATAAGTAAGTAAAATAAAATAACATAACATAAAAAACCTGGCCAATGGAAATGACTAGCTAAACATTTCAGGTCATACCTTATAATTATACCCTTATAATTTTTTTTCCCTTGTCTCAGTTTCCTCTACTCACATACTTATTATTCCGCCAAGATTTCTAAAAGTGGCTTTCTCAAGTCCACGTGCAACGGTGAGATTTTTGGTGTGTAATTAGTTTGGCAGTCATATGTGTTCCCCCAAACATTAAAACAATTCAGAACTGATCAACATATACTACATTAGTTTTAGATGCACAGCTAATGATTTGATAGAGTATGACGTAGTCCTCCCTTATCCCTCAGGGATCTGTTCCAAGACGCTCCCAGGAAGCCTGGAACCTCAGAGAGTGCCAAACTTTGTATATGCTGTGTTTTTTCCTACATGCACATTCTTACGAGTAAGTTTAACTTCTCTATTAGGCATAGTTAGAGGTTAACAAGAATAACTAACAATAAAATAGAACCATCACAACAGTATACTGTACTCTAATAAAAATTATGTAAATATGACCTTTCTCTTTCCCAAAATACCTCACTGTGCTGTACCCATGCTTCTTCTTGTGATGACGTGAGATGATAAAATGCCTACGTGATGAGATGCGCTGAGGGAATGACGTAGGCGCTGTGACAGCAGCACACGGCTGCTACTGCCCTCCCGGCCTCAGAAAGAGGATCATGTATCTACTTTAGCACTGTGATCGACTGCAGGTAACTGAAACTGTGGATGAGAGGCGGCTACCGTACAGGGAGGTGGCGGGAGGGGGGTGCCTGGGCGGCTCAGTCAGTTAAGTGTCCAACTTCGGCTCCGGTCATGATCTCGAGGTTTGGGAGTTCAAGCCCCGCGTCGGGCTCTGTGCTGATAGCTCGGAGCCTGGAGCCTGCTTCAGGCTCTGTGTCTCCCACTCTCTCTCTCTCTGCCCCTCCCCTGCTTGCACTGTGTGTGTGTGTGTGTGTGTGTGTGCGCGTGCACGCGCATCTCAAAAATAAACATTTAAAAAATAAAATAAAATAAAATAAAAAAGGGGGTGACTTCTGTACATTGCAAAATGATCCCCACAATAAGCTCAATTAACCAGCCCCATACACAGTTACGGATTTTTTTCTTGTGTTAGGAACTTTTAACATCTGCTCTCTTGGCAACTTTCAAATATACAACACGATATTGTTAACTACAGTCACCGTGCTGTAGATTACATCCCCAGGATTTCTTTATCCTCTAACTGGAGGCCCCTACACATTTCCAGAATGATTTGTTTGCTTTAAAAGAGCTCTCTGCTAAGGACACAAGCCCAATCTCCGTGGAATCACGTTTGGAAAACAACGCTCCTTCATCCCTCAGATTGTCTCATCCAAATCGTCTTGTGCTCAGTGGTAAGGGGTCTGGTAAGACAGAACTACTTAGTCTAACCAATTATAGCTGCTTTGAAAATCGCCACCCTCTGGTACAGCGTCAATGGTGATAAGCCCAGAATAACCGCCTGCTTGTCTGTGTTACAGTCTCGGCATCTAGAAGCCACCTCTGCTCAATTAAAATCCTGCCTCGCCCTATCTTTCCACTAGCACACGCACACCTTGCCTCCCACAAGTCTGAGCTCTCCACGTGCTATGGTACTACCTTTTACTCTTCTTTGCATCTCCCTCTGAGTCCTGCCTGCTGCCGTGTACACGGAGAATTCTATAAATACTTTTTGATTGACTAATTAATTGGCTACCACTCACTGCCTTTCCCTTGCCTGCCCACTCGCTGGCATAATCCCAGTTCAGGTGATGAGCCAGATTTTCACAGGAGAAGTTCCCACTTGTTTATTTTAGTTTTTAGTGTACATATATTTTTAAGTTTATTTATTTATTTTTGAGAGAGATAGAGTGAGTGGGGGGAGGGGTGGGAAGAGAGAAGGAGAGAGAGAATCCCAAGCAGGATCCGCACTGTCAGCTCGGACCCCGATGTGGGGCTCGAACTCACGAACCGTGAGATCATGACCTGAGCTGAAACCAAGAGTCAGATGCTTAACCAACTGAGCCCCCCCAGGAGCCCCAAGATTTCCGCTTCGAAGAAGACATTAGGTTAGCTTAACCCACTTAAAACCACGGTGGCTTCTTCCCGTGACTTACAAGAGCACACCCGCTCTCTGGAATGTGAACCCTGGGTTTTCCACAGCTCCTTTTTTCCTTCGGGGTTTCAAGATTTTTAAAACTCCACACTGTCCAAAGGATTTTGTAAATCGCTCGCAGCAAGTTCATAAAACAAGCCAGGGAGAACACTACTGCGGTAACATCTTCATGTTCACAACGGCTGGGTGTTCCAGGGTCCAGACTGCTGGCTGAAGTTCTGCTCTCATGAGGCCAAAGGTGCAGAAATAATTGTGGTGAGCGTTTCTCCTCTAACTCTATAAAGGAGACCCAGACTCCAGGGATTCCAAAGATCATGAGTCTAAGCTTACACAGAAAACAGATTTGAGGTGACAGGAAATGGGAGATTCTCTAACTTTTTCTCATGGTCAGACTGGGCAGCTGGCTTACGTGTGAGCAAACAGGAGAGTCACAATGGACTCCTTTCTCTATAAATCCGCCCGAATTAAAGAAAGATTTGTTGAACTACCATCGAACCAGGCCGTCCTAGATGTTAATTTCTCTTTATTGTGACTGTAATAATTACTTCCTTTCCTTTCTCTAGAAGCTACCAATCCCTGGGGGGAAGGAATCGTGTGGTTCAGTATTACTGATGGGGTAAATAGTATGTGCAGCAGAAACAAACCACAGTCTTCATTCCTCCCTCCATTGGCTGCCTCCCTGGATACGCTGGGTTCATTCATTCAGTTAGTCCCCTCTACCTGCCCAGCACAGTGCTCGTGGGTAGAAAATCAAGTGGGATTAAAATACATTTCTGGGCCCAGCTGTCGTGGGAGGGGGCCGGAAGGAGACCCTGCTCTGTCAAGCCAGGGAGTTGTTCTCTCAGAGACACATTCCCATTGTCAAGGTGCCTTTCTATCTTTCGCTTTCCCTCCCGAAGAGCACTGCTGGGGCCAGTTTCACCAAACATCAAAAAAAAAAAAAAAAAAAAAGAGAGAAAAAAAAAGAAAAAGCCACCATTTTCTTTTCATTGCAGAGAAGTTTCAAAAGTCTCTGGATTTTGAGACAGTAATATCAGAATAGGAGAGATCAGAGAGTTACGCGAATGAAAGAACACTTTTAAATTTTTCACAAAACTGGAGAAAACCTACCAGAGGAGATCCTGATTAGCCGACGGATTCCTCCAAAGGTCCCAGTGCAGAGAACAAAGGCAAACTCTCTTCAGCTGGACTTTCGAAAGGACCCCCCCCCACCCCAGCCCTCTATAACTCACAGGGTTCCTAAGACCCAATGGCATTGACAACTCAAACGTGTCCCCCTCCCCCACACCGCTCCCTCTCCCCTCCCACCCTTCTACTGCTGCCACTGCCTCAAGGGTCCTTCCCGGCACTGGCGCACCCATTCTCTGCAACTCAGCGCTCCCACGAGGCCGCCTCGTGTCCTACAAATCAGAGGTAACCTCGCTTTACCGTTCGCCATTTACTTCCTGTCATCTCCACCAAATCCGAAGTTGGACACAGAAGGGTAAAATAATCAACCACAACGTAGAAAGGCCCTCCCCATTCCATCTGCCCTCCCCACTCTGGTGGTATCACTTCTCAGGAGCATCCCTGATCCGTCCCGTGATACAAATATTTCTGGTTGGAATCTCTGAAGATAAGAGGTGAGGGCTCATAACTTGATATGGTAGAAAAAGCATCTTGGTATCGGGGAACCTTCATTTGAGATCCAGTCCCTTACCTGGCAGCTTACATCCCTCTAGGCAGATGATTTAATCCATCTGGGTCTCAATTTATTCACTTCTAATGCAGGAGTTCACTCCTGTTTCTTCATTCGCTGACTGAAGAAAATTGTATGCAAATGTGTTTTGAGATGTGTTCTGTGCTGCTGCTGGGGCTACACGGCTGGATGAGACACAGACTGTCCTCAGGGGCCATGATTCCCCTCAGGAATGGACAGTTTGGCCGTTGGGGGCAGGCCAGCCCTCCAGGACACCGGGCTGCAAGGAAGAGCCCAGTGGGAACTAAGGCCATGGGGGAAGTCTAAGTATATCTTGAAGGCTGGCTCTGTGCCCTGTGGTAGTGACGGGTAAGGACAGAGTCATAAAATCATAGAGTCTGAATGCTGAGTGGACCAGGAATGAAATAATTCCCCTATCAGGAAGTGTGAACTCTCTTAGCTAAATGAGACCCTTCACTGAAAAGAAGCTCCCCCCTAACTCACTTCATGACCCATTTCTAAGCTCCTATGCTTTCCTACTTCCCTGCACTGCCCTTTTGCTCTTGTTTAGGCCGTGGAAGGGGTGTAGGTCAAGAAGGTGTTTCCAGGAGTTCCCCAAGGGCCACATCCTGACGAGAAGTCATGGAGACTCCGCTGGCTAATCTATCACAGCCTGGGAAGGGCTTCCATGGACCTTTTGTCGCTCCATAAAAAAATGTATTGCTCTCCTTACGTGCAGAATTTACAAAGAACTCTTACAACTCAATAATAAGACAAAGATTCCAACTTAAAAATGGCCAAAATAGAGCGCCTGAGTGGCTCAGGAGGTTGAGCATCTGACTCCTGATTTCAGCTCAGGTCATGATCTCACAATTTGTGAGATCAAGCCCTGGATTGGGCTCTGCACTGACAGCGTGGAGCCTGCTTGGGATTCTCTTTTTCCTTCTCTCTGCCCCTCCCCCCACTCCCGTGCATGTGCTCTCACGCACTCTCTCTCTCAAAATAAATATTAAACATTTTAAAAAATGACCAAAGTATTTGAGTATTTTTCCAAAGAAAATAGGCAACTAGCCAGCAGTATAGCACATAGACTCAACATCAATAGCCATCAGGGAAATGCAAGTCAAAACCACAATGAGATCCCACTTTGCAGCCACTAGGATGGCCAGGGCCAAGAAGACAGATGATTACAAGTGCCAGCGAGGACATGGAGAAATCAGAACCTTCCTACACTTCCGGTGGGAAAGTGAAATGCTGCAGCTGCTATGGAAACCACCTGGAACTTTCTTAAAAAGCCAAGTATATATCTGCCATATGACCCAGCCATACCATTTGCATTATCTACTCAAGAGCAATTAAAACACATGTCTACACACAGGAACACTTGTGCACAAATGTTCATGGCGTCATCACTCATAATAACCAAAACATGACGGGGAGCAGCTGATGACCAGATAAACAAATGAGGCATATCCATACAATGGAATATTATCCGGCAGTAGAAAAGGGAAGAAGCACTGATACGTTCTGCAACATGGATGAACCTCAAAAAATTATATTTATTTTTTAAAGTTTATTTATTTTGAAAGAGAGGGAGAGGGAAAGAGAGAGGGCAGGAGGGTGCCTGAGTCGGGGAGGGGAAAAGAGAGAGAGAGTTAGAGACAGCACGGGGCTCGATCTCAGGAACCATGAGATCATGACCTGAGCTGAAATTATGAGTCAGACGCTTAACTGACGGAGCCACCCAGGCGCCGCCCCCCCCACCCCGCCCAAAACACGATGTTAAGTGAAAGAGCCAGGCACAGATCAGGTATTATACAATTCAATTTCTAGGAATATCCAGAAAAAGCAAATTTCTAGAGACAGAAGGTCGATCAGTGGTTGCCTAGGGCTGAGGCTAGGAATGCGAAGGGACTACAAATAGGAATAAAGTTTCTATTTGAAGTGAGGGAAGTGATTTAAGACAGGATCATGGTGGTAGGGGCCCAATACTGGAAATATAATAATAGTCATTGAATTGTGCACTTAAAATGGGTGAATTTTATGGTATGCAAAACTGTACCTCAATAAATGTTGTTTTCAAAAACAAACAAGTACAACTGATCCTCGAGCCCACAGGGTTTAGGGGCACCAACATCCCCCATGCAATTAAAAATCCACATATAACTTTTAACTCCCCCGAAACTTAACTACTAATAGCCAACCGTTGACCAGAAGCCTTACCGATAACACAGTCAATTGATGCATATTTTGTATGCTGTATTTATATACTGTATTCTTATAATAAAGTAAGCTGGGGAAAAGAAAACGTTAAGAAATCATGAAGAGAAACTATGGTTGCAGCAGTGTATTTGCTGTATTTATTGAAAAACTGCACTCCGTGGCCCTGCGTGGTTCAAACCTGTGCTGCTTAATGCCAAGCCTCAAGCTCCCCTTTATAACCCTACAGTCAAAAACCAGTTAAGTCAGAGTTAACTTTGCTGCTCTCACCTCCCAGCAAAGACACAGGTGGTAATTAACCTTAACCAGAGACTTCCCTGAGCGGCCACAGCCTCGCTCCCGCTCCCGGAACCAGCTGGAGGGGACAGAGCGGAGCGGTGGCGTTTCACACGGCAGCAGAAATCGCTGGGCAGAAGTGGGGCCTCCAAAATGCAGATTCCTGCCCTCCCCCCACCCCACCCCCATCTCAGCAATACTAATTTAGTGGTTCTGGGTGTTCCTGGCAATCTGCATTTCTCAGAAGCGCACCTCAGAGTAAAAGGACCCACGCTTTGGGAAATCTGATCATAGAAGTGCCCGGGACTGCTGTGGGAGCATGTGTGCATGGGTGTGGGGGTCAAGAAGGGCGAGTACTCAAGGGAGCCCTGGGAAGTAAGGAGGCCCTTCGAGTTCAGTTAGGAGCGAAACGGACTCTCAAAGGACGAAGAGGCATCATCGAAAGCAGAAAGGTAAGTAGAGTAGATGTATCCCTGAGCCTATGCCCAGCATGTGCCAAGACATGGAGACACTGCAGCTAGAAAATATTCCTCGGGCATTCATTCACCATGTGCCAGAAGCTATCTAAGAGCTCACGGGAAAATAAGGGATTGATGAGTAGCTGGCAGGAGCGGCGGACAAAGCTGAGGGGGGACGTGGGAATTTACTACAAGGCGGCAGCGGGTTGGAGAAGGTCTGAGAACGTAGGAGAATGAAGGAGGTCTGAGCGGGGACCACGGGGCTTGAGTGGGGCTGGGAGGGAAAGAGAGAAGGCAGAGTGCCTCAGATGCCTTGTCTCAGGGTCAGGCGGTACAGGTGCGGACAGACAGAGGGAATGGAGGTGTCCAAGGGGAGGAGTTCAGTGTGAGACACTGAGTTCAAAGGGCCACCGAGATGACCGCTGGTGGCTGCAGGGAAGGGAAGCCCAGGGGACTTTCGAAGGTGGAATCCCAAGTATTACCTACCTAATAATAACTGCCTCGGGATTCTTGGGAAGCTCAGAGGACATGACGAGGGGAGCTTCGTGAACTAGAGAGTGATGGCCAACTGTCACTATTATAATTTATCTCTGAATGCTCCCCAGCACTCATCACTGTGATCTGCACACAGTGAGTGCTCATTACGGCACATGTCAGCAGGTCTCTGATCCCCTAAACGTGATGACCTGGACATCTCACACACCACACTTCGAAGGCTCTGCCATACACAGCCCATAAAAACTTGACTAAAACTATTTCACGTCGTTAAACCCCGACATTTCAGTGTGAAGAATGCCGTGTCTTGGGGCGCCTGGGTGGCTCGGTCCATTAAGCGTCTGACTCTCAGTTTCAGCTCAGGTTTCATGGCTTCGAGCCCCACATCAGGCTCTGCGCTGGCAGCACGGAGCCTGCTTGGGGTTCTCTCTCTCTCTCCCTGTCTCTCTGCCCCTCACACACTCACACTGTCTCTGTCTCTCTAAAAATTAATTAAAAAAAAAAGAATGCCATGTCTTCCTGGAATAATGAAGACAACAAGGTTTGCTGAAATTCCTTCTGATCTCAGAATTTACTGGCAAGCCGTGTAGGCTTTATATGCGGTTGAATAACAGCTTCAGCAACTCTCTTTAAGAGAAAAACCAAGGATCAGTTCAGATCAAGAAGTAAGCCGGTTTTGAGTATGACGTTTGTTAACAAATGTGAGGGCGATCCTTCGATTTAGAAGAGCCAGGTGATGCGTGTGGCCCCAGCCCCCTTCTCCTTCTTCACATTATCTCCAGCCCCCTGGGTCTACTTTCATACTTGACTTCTATTTATTACGTGTAACAAAACTGGAGTTTTCAAATAGAGCTCTGGACCACCAAAAGACTACCGGCTCTTCTTTTTTGTTGTTGTTGTTCTTTGGAACTGAAAGCCCAAAGTAAAGGGGACACAGAGAAAGTGGACAACACACAAGGAAGAGAATGGGGGAGGGTACAGGTAGAGGGGGAACGGGGAAAGGGACACTGGAAGGTGTCAAAAGAAGGAGGGAGCTACCAGTGCTGTTCAAGAGGGAATTGGCCCAGGGCGCCTGGGAGCTTCAGCGGGTTGAGCGTAGAACTTTGGCTCAGGTCATGATCTCATGATTCATGGGTTCAAGCCCCACGTCGGGCTCTGTGCTGACGGCTCAGAGCCTGGAGCCTGCTTCAGATTCTGTGTCTGCCTGTCTCTCTCTGGCCCTCCCCCTTGTGCTCTGTCTCTCTCTGTCTCAAAAATAAATAAAAGTTAAAAATAATTAAAGAAAAAGAAGAAGGAATTGGCCCATGACAGCCTATCTCTAAACTGTGTTCAAGACATAAAAAGCAACTCCCTGACTAAAAGGTAAACAATAGTAGGCCAATTCAAGGAAGCAATCAAAACTTGAAAAGGGGATTTATTTGGGAATGTGTTTCTGGTTTGTTTGTTTGTTCTTCTCTCTTCTCTCCAGGGTTGATCCAAGATTGAAGCTATGCAGGGGGTTCAGGCAACAAAATCTCTGAGAGAATCCTCCTCTGTTTGACCAGAAGACCCGGAAAGGAGGTCCTGCAGATGGAAAAATGTGATGCAAAGTCCAGCGGTCTGTGTGCGTGTGTGTGTGGCTAGTCACAGAACTGCATCCTAGAGAAGCAAGCAGCAGCATAAGCCACTAAAAACTTCTCAGACACGGGGTGCCTGGGTGGCTCAGTGGGTTAAGTGTCCGACTTTGGCTCAGGTCATGATCTCGCAGTTTGTGGGTTCGAGCCCCATGTCAGGCTCTGTGCTGACAGCTCAGAGCCTGGACCTTTTTCACATTCTGCATCGTCTTCTCTATCTGCCCCTCCCCCACTCATGCTCTGTCTCTGTCTCTCAAAAATGAATAAATGTTAGAAAAAAAAATGAAAAAAAAAAAGCTTCTCTGATGTCACTGCCAGAGGAGAATCCCAGAGAAGCCAGAGCTGGAAAGGGGGATCCCCTCATTCTGTGCATGAATGAGTACAAGCCCTAGTCTTGCCCCATAGTGTGCATGTGGGGGACAGATCCACAGGCTTTGAGATCTGTGCCGCAATAGAAGCCAGTGCTCAAGTCCCAGACTAAGCCCTAAATAGTGCTTCCTGGGGGTCCAAAGCAGCACAGCAAAAGTTTTAAAAACTGCACTGATGTTGGGACCATTATAAGGGAGAACTGGGCTGGCTGCCTGGGAAAACAACAGCAGTAAAAATGAGCATTTCAAAAGGACCCAGAGTCTCACAACACAATCCTCAAAATGTCTAGAATTCAATCCAAACATGTGTGACATGCAAGGGACTGGGGAACTGTGATCAATTCTCGAGAGAAAAGACAATCCACAAAGGCCAACCCCAAAATGACACCGATGTTGGAATGACCAGATTTCTAGGAACGATGTCAACTATGCTCCAGGAGATAGAGGTAAACACTCTTTTTAGAAAAAAAAAATTTTTTAACATTTATTTATTACTGAGGGACAGAGAGACACTGAGCGTGAGCAGGGGAGGGGTAGAGAAAGAGGGAGACACAGAATCTGAAGCAGGCTCCAGGTTCTGAGCTGTCCGCACAGAGCCCGACGTGGGGCTCGAACCCACAAACTGCAAGATCATGACCTGAGCTGAAGTCAGTCACTCAACCGAGCCACCCAGGCGCCCCAAAGGTAAACACTCTTAAAATGAATGGAAAGGCAGAAGTTCTCAAAGTTCTCAGAAGAGGCACAGAACTTATAAAAAAGAGGGGCGCCCGGTGGCTCAGTCAGTTAAGCATCTGACTTCAGCTCAGGTCATGATCTCATGGTTCGTGGGTTCGAGCCCCATGATGGACTCTGTGCTAACAGCTCAGAGCCTGGAGCTACCTGGGATTCTGTGCCTCCCTCTCTCTCTGCCCCTCCCCTACTCGTAGTCTGCCTCTCACTCTCAAAAATAAATGAACATTGAAAAAAAAATTTTTTTAAAGAACCCATTAAAAAAACGAGTATTTTAGAGCTGAAAAATACAATAGCAAAAAATGACTGGGTGAGCCAAATAGCAGGATGGAGACTGCAAAAAGAGGTGACTGTGCACTTGTTGGTATATATATTATCCAATCTGAATGACAGAGAGAAAAAGAATTGAATGCAAAAATGAACACAGCTTAAGAGGCCTGTGAGACAGTATTAGGAGGTGTAATATTAGGGTCCTCAGCATCCCAGGAGAGGACAGAGTGATTGAGGTAGAAAATATACCTGAAGAAATGATGGCCAAAAATTTCCCAAACTTGATGAAAGCTTATGTTTACAGATCCAAACAGTGGTATCTATCTGGTTATTGTACACAGACGTACACACACACACACACGATGACCCACAGTGAGTGCCTCCCAAGGGGAGATCCAGAAAGAAGAGAAAAGTGAAAATACAACTGTTTAAAAAGAAATAAAACCTGGAACGCCTGGGTGGCTCAGTCAGTTAAGTGGCCAACTTCTGCTCAGGTCATGATCTCCCGGTTCGTGGGTTTGAGCCCTGCTTCGGGCTCTGTGCTAACAGCCCAGAGCCTGGAGTCTGCTTCGGATTCTGTGTCTCCCTCCCTCTCTGCCCTTCCCCTGTTCGGGCTCTGTCTCTGTCTCTCAAAAATAAATAGATGTTAAAAAAAACTTTAAAAAGAAATAAAACCTGATGGGCTATCATTCCCTTTTGAGAGGCGTCAAGGTCTTTAGCCCTTAAATGTCTTCCCTAAATCTAGCAAAACCAGGAGTCACTGGAACTCTGTCAATCAACAAACTGGTTCCTTTCCCAGCACTAAAGTTGCAGAAAGGGTTTGTCATATGACTGACACCTGATTTTTGGTCCAAAGCCAGAGGAAGGACAAGCTACAGAGGGATTTCCAAATTTTCACTTGTAAATATCCAGAATGCATTCTGTAAACCCTCCTGCCCATTTTTAGATTGACACGTAAAAAATTTCACCAAAATGTGAATGGTTGTAAAGAACATCACCTTTAGCATTCTGTTCATATTGACCCATAAAGGGGCTCCTGGGTGGCTCAGTCAGCTCAGGTCACGATCTCCCAGTTTGCGAGTTTGGGCCCCGAGTCGGACTCTGTGCTGACAGCTCAGAGCTTGGAGCCTGATTCAGATTCTGTGTCTCCCTCACTCTCTGCCCCTCCCCCACTCACGCTCTGTCAATCTCTCACAAATAAACATTAAAAAAATTTTTTTTAAATATTGACCCATAAAAGTAAAACTATTTTTCACTCACTGAAATACATCCATGAAAGTCATCATCATTCATTTCCAAAGAATACATGAGCAGGCTGCTTTTTGATGGTCACAAATTTTGCATAATTACACTCTCTCCTCCAACTCGTGTCTCCATTCCTCTGGCCCTTTAGAAATTTATCCTCATTTTATTTATTTTATGCTTGAATGTCTTTTATTCATTATTCTATTATCCTTTTCTGCATCAAAAATATGTTTATAAACTTAAATTTAAACTCAATGGCAGGGCGCCTGGGTGGCTCAGTCGGTTAAGCCTCTGACTCTTGGTCATGATCTCACGG
This sequence comes from Panthera tigris, assembly GCF_018350195.1. Lineage (NCBI taxonomy): Eukaryota > Metazoa > Chordata > Mammalia > Carnivora > Felidae > Panthera > Panthera tigris. The sequence continues at coordinate 11,859,913 of NC_056664.1, forward strand.
TTCATGAGATTGAGCCCCACGTCAGGCTCTGCGCTGACAGCACGGAGCCTGCTTGGGATTCTCTCTCTCCCACTCTCTCTGCCCCTCCCCAGATTGCTCTCTCTCTCTCTCTCTCACTCTCTCTCAATAAATAAATAAACATAAAAAAATTTAAAAAAATTAACTCAATGGCAAAAAAATACTTTTCCGATTGTTACCATCACAACTGTGAATGCAACTTATCAAAACAACACAAATATTACAAATGTTAACAAATTAGTCCTACATGTACACAAAAGTAATTCTTACTGGAAAACCCTCTCTCTTGAGTACTTTCAGTTTTCAATTATTTTTAATGCGTATGTGGATGAGTATATTTATTACTAGTACGAGTCAAGGTTGAACATCAGTTTCTCAATTTTTGTTCTTATCAAAGTAAATGTTGGGAAACTATGTTCACATAAATGAGGAGATGGGAACAGATGACATTTTGTGACAGAAATGTCACTCCAGTGTTTGAACTCCAGAGTACAAAACATCACATGGTGAAGAAATATCAAAATTATGTGAATCATCGGCGTAAGGAAAACTGAGAAGACTGACTAGTGAGTGCCCTAACTACTCATCCGACTGGCTTGTGTCAGTCACTCACTGTCTTTGACTAGGGCCATTTTACAACTCTGCAGACACAGCAGTTAACTTGCAGAAAACTGATCGGAAAGCAAGTAATTATCATCTGCAGGCATGTAAACAGATCGTACCCTGCGGAAGTCCAATGGACTTTCCTCTCCCTCTGTGGAAGAAGCCGATTTCATGTCAATTTAGCAAATTCACTTCAACCTTCTTATCAATGGTCTTTTTTGAACTGACTGTAGACCTTACTGGCTCTCTCATTTTTCATGTGTTTAGAAATGTTTGTCTCCTCATTTGTACAAGAGTCCTGACTTCATCCCCTTCAAAATGTGTCCTTTAACATCAATTTACAAATTGATCAGATTGATGTGTGTGTGTGTGTGTGTGTGTGTGTGTGTGTGTTAACAGAGATTTAGAAAACATATGTTGGCGATGTCCGGACACTGGAATCATTCATTTTCTTACCCCTAAACTTGATATTCTGAAATGTCCTCCTTTCCCGCCCTTCCTTATCTCATAGATTTTTACATCCTTGATCAACAGTTTAGTAAAGATGGGTGAGAAACAGCCCTTTTTGATAAAATGAACTAGGAAGATGGATTAGAGATGGTCTTATGTAAAAAGAGAGAAAGGTGCTTATGGAAAAGAAGGTAGGAGAGAGAGAGAATCTGCATCTCTAGGAAACACCTGCTCTCAAGAAGACGAGTCTTCGGAAAAAGGACACCTGGAAGAGGAAGATTTGGAAACGGACTTTCTCAAAACACCTGTGTGCATGTACCTGGGGGAAGTCTTCGAACACGGTTAACGTACACGGTGTGAAGACTGTTGGCCTAAAGTAAGAAGCACAAGAATGAGTCCCACCCCTAATTCCGTCCTACCTAGACTCATCTGCATCAGCGAACCTCTTTTTCAAAGTTTCCAGGGACTGAAGAACTTTCATTAGATAATTGTTCACCTTCCACTCAGAAGAGACGCTGAGGGAAGAGGCGTCCTGGGAAGGGAGAGGCTGTTCGGAAGCAGGACGGAAAAAGGGGGCTGGAGGGCTGTCCGCAGATTGCACCACGAGAGCACTGAGAAATGAAGAAGCAGAAATGGAAATGAAGGAGGAATCAAAACTGGAACTTTTAAGAATCCTGGCTAAATACGGGTGAACCTGCATTGTGCCCCGAAAGTCTCCAGCCACAGCTTCCAACATGCTGGGAGATGATAGCCAGGAGAAGCTGTCTGTGTGGGGTCTACCGAATGCAAGGAACCAATTAGATGGGACTCTTCTATCAACCTACTTACTAGGGCAGACACGGGGGAGCCCTGCCACTGGACGGAGGTGAGCACCAGTCCCAGACAGTGTTCAGTACAGGAAAAAAAACGCCCTCCTATCTTCCCAACCCCTTACCGACACACTCTGGGCTTCTAAACTGAGAATGCATAAAATGGACAGCCTCGCTTACATATCAGACCATAATCAGACTGAAATAGGCATTCGCCCCTTGGAAGCCTAGTTCACCTGGTTCTGGAAGATTCAACTGGCTAGTTTTCTTAGTGTGGTCCATTTTGACTGCCGTTTTTTGCCATCGAGTATAGTAATCAATTTATCTCGTAAAAATCTAGTGATTCTTGGGGAGCCTGAATGGCTGAGTCAGTTAAGTGTCCAACTTCGGCTCAGGTCATAATCTCACAGTTCGTGGGTTCAAGCCCTACATCGGGCTCTGTGCTGACAGCTCAGAGCCTGGAGCCTGCTTCAGATTCTGTGTTTCCCTCTCTCTCTGTCCCTCCCCTGCTCACACTTTGTCTCTCTCTCTCTCTCTCTCTCTCTCTCTTTCAAAAATAAATAAACATTTAAAAAATTAAAAAAAAAAATCCAGTGATTTTTCTCTGGATAAAACTAAATGGGAACAAAGTCAGAACTAATGACGACTATGACCTAAAAGATCATTTGAAATCTACGTTCACAGCCTAGGTCACCTCCTGTTCATTGTATCTTCCTTCACTGATACCCCTCTTCGCAGCCCCAGCGATCTTCACTGTTCCAGGCATACAATAGTCATTCAACATGGAGGAAGGAAGAAATAATCAACGGATCCCAGAGTCTCTCTGGATTTCCATGTGGACTGATACAAAGTAATGACGGTTATTTTCTCATTATCCTGTGTACGTATCGTGTATTAAGTATAGACGTAAGACAACCAATGTCACCTATGTACTACAAGGTTTATCTCTGGTGTCTCTAGCACCCAGCTTCTCCAGGGACCACCTCCCTCTTCAATATTGCCATGAAGACCACCTCACATCTATTTTCAGTGCCCACAACCTTCCTCTTCTTTTTTTTTGTCTCTCCCTATCAAAACTAGAATCAATTTTAGATCAGACTTTTATACTTTAGAATGGCCTTTAAATTCTAGAAGTTGGGGACTAACAGGAGCTTCAAAGGTTACCTAATTCATCCTGTCATCAGGTGTGAATTTTTAACTTGGTGCTTCTCTGCCTTCTCCACTTGGCTAAGTAGTCAATGAGAAGCCAGGACCATTAGATATCTAATGAATGAGACAGGTCAGGTGAATTCTTCTTCTTCTTCTTCTTATAAATCCATAATAAACAAAAGTTCTCCCTCTGGTTTTACAACACTTGTTATGTCCCTTCCTATAGAGGGCTGTATCCTGAAAAGGAAACAGTCCCATTACATAACTTCTCAGTCAAAGAACATATGTTTTCCCTAAGTGGGAAATGGGTCTACTTAAGAAAAACAAAACAATGTAAAATTCCTATGGATGTAAAAGCTCACGTCAAAAGACAAATATTGTATGATTTCACTTACATGAGGCATCGAGAATAGGCAAATTCATAGACACAGAAGGTAGAACAGTGGAAGCCAGGGGCGGGGGAGGGAGCAATGGGGGGGGCGGTTATCGTCTGACAGGGACAGAGTTTCAGTCTGAGGTGATTAAAAGGTTCTGGAGACAGATGATGGTGCCGGTCGCACAACTTTGTGAATGTAATTAATGCTGCTGAGCTGTATACTTAAAAATGATTAAATGGTAAATTTTATGTTATGTGTATTTTACCATTAATTAAAAACAACAACAACAACAACAACTTAGAAAATCCCTTATAATGGCCTACTCTGACCTTACGGTGCTTCCTCTCTTCCTAAGTACAAGTAGAAACACCCAGGATGAAATTCAAAAGCTCACAGCCTGAGTCAGGGCAGGCCTAGAAAGTGCCCGAGGCTAACACCCCAGCTTGCCGACTGGTTTGTTGCTACCAGAAAAAACAAACTAAGTCATGTCAGAAATCCTGGACTGCCCAGCGGGACACACATACAAGGAAAATGCTAGTCAAGTTTAGAAACCACTCAGGTACCTTGCTGAAAGCCACGTCCCTTTGGCTTAATGAGGTTGTCCTCTGTCCGGTCCTAAACCCAGGTGATAAAAGAGAATGAAGATGCTCGTAAGTGGTGGGGAAATTCAGCTGTCCAGTTTTAGTTCGTGCTTTTGCACACTTCTTGGGACAAGAGGTAACAGATATTGCCATCAGAATCTAAATGGAATGAGAAGACAGGACCTCAGTTCTATTCACTTGGTTGGAGGCAATGAAGAAGCTAGGGATGCACGAGTCAGAAGAGCCAACTTTTTCTTTTATCTTCTTGTCATTAAAATATACGATACAGTCACACCACAGAGGAAGAGAACTCTGGCATACGTGTGCCAAGACACTCGCAAGAAAGTCTTCAAAGGAGCACACTTCATAACAGCAAAACGTGGGGGCCAACCCAAATGCCCACCAGTAAGAAAATGGATGACCACACTGTGGCTTGTTTGCTAAGAAGTACTATGCACCTGCTGCAACAATAGAGATAATTCTTAAAAATTTAATGTTGAGGGTTTTTTTTTAAGTGAGAAGGTTATATACACATTTCAAAAGAGTTCCAAATTTTTTTAAAAGTTTATTTATTTTTGGAAGAGAGCATGCACGACACGTGCATGAGCAGGGGAGGGGCAGAGAGCTAGGGAGAGACAGAGAGAGAGAGACAGAGAGAGACAGAGAGAAAGAAAGAGAGAATCCCAAGCAGCCCCACGTGGGGCTCGATCCCACCAACCGTGAGCTCATGACCTGAGAGTCAGATGCTTAACCGACTGAGCTACCCAGGTGCCCCTGCACCCTTTTTATAGATCAAAAAACAAGGAAACCTAAATAACACACGGTTTAGGACTACATACCTATGTCATAACAGTTTCACAATAAAACCAGGAATTAAGATAAAATTCAGGGTCTGGAGGGACACGGAATGGCACACAAGAGCACAAAGATGCAACAGTACAGGTAACAACATAGTGGGTTTTTTTTTTCTAGTTTCTGTTTATTCTCTTTAATGGCTTTACTGAGGTCTAACACATATGAGACAATTCACCCAATGGAAGTGTATGATTCAATGATATGTGCAATCATCAACACAGTCAATTTTAGAACATTTTCATCGGCTCAAAGAAAAACCCTACAGCCTTTAACAATCACCTCCTTACCCTCCTTCCCCAGCTCTAATCTATTTCCTGTCTCTATAGATTCCCCTATTCTGGACATTTTCATAGGACCAGAGTCAAACAATATGTGGTCTTTTGTGACTTGCTTCTTTAGCTCAGAATAATGTTTTCAAGGCTTCTACATGTTTTAGCATGGATCAGTACCTCATTTCTTTTTATGGCCAAATACTACCCCATTATGTGGATATGCCACATTTTATTTATCCATTCATCAGTCGATGGACATTTAGGTTATTTCCATGATACTCCATCACCAATGAGTAAGAGTTTCAGTTCCTCCACATCCTTATCAACACTTAATCATCTGATCTTTTTATTCTAGCCGTCCTAGTGGATACGAAATGGTATGTCAGTGTGATTTTGATTTGCACTTCTCTGATGAATAATGATGTTGAGTATCTTTCCATTACTTATTGGCCATCTACACATCTTCTTTGGAGAAATGTCTATTCAGACCCTTTGACAATTTTTATATTGAGTTATTTATCTTTTTTATTATTGAGTTGGGAGAGCTCTTTATATATTTTGGACACGAGTCCCTTATCAGATACATAATTTTAAAACATCTTCTCCCACTCTGTAGGTTATCTTTTTACAATTATCTGGTTCTTAAGCCGTAGTTTTTAGTGCTGTGATGGGGTCACAGGTGGCCATTTGAACATAATGGCTATAGTTTACACATACTTAGCATATTATTTTTATGTGTAAAATATTACATAATTAACAAATTAAAAACAGCACTTCATGTATAAAGATGTCTGTTAGGAAATATTCAAGGCAAAACAAAACAATGCCCAAATAAGTTAATGCTATTCTTGAAGGTATTTAACAACTCGTGGGCATGACTTAGGCACTCGGACAATCTGGCTCACTAATCCTTGCAAAGGCTCTTCTCCAAACTATCACATGGCAGGTGGATGTAGCAAATTCCTGCCAACAGGACAAGCCTGCCCTACCCCCCTCCTGATTTTGTGTCTCCCCCTCCTCTTCCAAGCTAAGAATTATTTTTACATTTTTAAATACCTGAAAAAAACAAGACTATTTCGTGACTGGTGAAAATTATGAACTTCAGATTTCGGTATCCATAAATAAAGTGAAACACAGCCTCACCACCCCTTTATGTATTGTCTATAGTTGCTTTTAAGCTGCAACAGCAGAGTTGAGTAGCTGCTAAAGAGACCAACCACATGGCCAGCAAAACCTACATATTTACTATCTAGCCCTTGGTTCAAACATTTTGCCAAACCTTACACCAGATCAACAAATTAAGTCACTTCTCATTGGACACAAGGAGCACCAATACCCTACTTCCTACCAGCTGTGGCCACGTCAATAGTCACCTTCCCGATTTCTCCATTTCTTTCTCTCTTTAATAAATATGACACCTTGATTCTAATTTTATTAAGGACTTTTAGATATGGGAGTGCATGGAACAGTCTTTCCTTGCAAAATACACGCTTTCTTCAAGAAATCATGATCCAGCCACTCAAGCTATTGAGTTAATTACTTTAACAAACTTTTATTGCTTGCTCATTATATATGCTGTAAGTGAAATACAGTTTTGGGGCTGAAAGAACTATCAAAACTCCCACCCTTGCCCTCAAGAGGCTTACAGTCTAATTAGACTCTAGTAACTACCACAACAATTTCCCCAAAGATCACTCCACTCTTGTAATCTTACATTAAGTGAGCTTAGATTATTTTACCAAGAATTCTAAGACATGCTCCCGAAATTAAAAGAAATCTATATAAGCAGTAAGGAAATAGTACCTGCAAACAATTCTGGTAAACTATAGTGCCCGAGGCCCATAGACTTCTGCACTCCCAAAAGTATAGAACCAAAGGTTCTTTTTTTTTTTTTGCTAAATGTTCAATCTCCCGCTTTGGCCCTTTGGACCCAATTCTAGTTCCACATCCCAAATGCAGTCACCCCTATTTCCTCATTTTAAAGAATGCCTCAATTCAAATGCTGCTGAAACTTGCAGCCTATTGTGATGCCCGACACCACTCTCATGAGAATAAAGGAAAGGCCATCTGCAGACGCAATTATTAGCAGCCCGAAAAGTGATGCTAACGCAGCTACTCGCACGGACTAGTCCTCTACCCAAAAGCAGTCGGGGACGCAGCTGTGTGAGATGCCCTGTTCCACAGAGCTCTCCCTCAATGCCTCGGTTGCCTCTGCATTTTTTAAAAGTGACTCATTGCCTCAAGTCAGGTTCTGCGGGGAAGCCAGGTCTGTTTCTTTCCAGCACTTTCCAATGGAGGTGCCGCGGTCAGATCCAGCCCAATCACAGCCCCCTCCCGCCCCCCGTCTCCGCACGCACCGCCGAGGGGCCCGCAGCCTAGCGGGCCAGAACCCCCCGAAGTTAAGACGGGCCCGGGGCGGCAGCGCAGGAAGGCTAGGCCCCGGCCGGCTCCCGCGCGCACCCCGCCCTCCCGCGTCCGCCCGGGGCGCCCGCGGCGCGGACGGGATGGGGGCAGGGCGCCGCGGCTCGGCCCCAGATGGGGCGCCCTGCCCCCGCCCCGCCCGCGTCCCCGCCCCGGGCCCCGGCCCCCCGGCCCCGCAGGCGCCCGCGCCGCCTTTCTCAGTCGCGCGCCGCCGCCGCCGCCGCCGCCGCGTCCCGGCACCCTCCCCGCCCCACCCCACCCGCTCGGCGCGCAACTTCCGCGGGGGCGCCCCCCGCACCTGCCCCGGCCCCTCCCCGCCCGCCGCTCCCGCTTACCTGCTGGGAGCCCCGAGGTCGGGTCCCCGGCGGCGCAAATCCGAGTCCGGCCGCTCGCACCCTCCTCCCGCGCCCTCCTCCCCCCCGAAGCGGAGCCGGTGTCAGTCACGCTGCTCCCGGGGAGAGTCGCCGGCGGCTTCCGGGAGCTCCAAATACAGCCGAGCCGAGGGGGAGAGAGAGGGAGGGAGGGCAGAGCCCCGCGGGTGGGGAGTGGAAATAAAGGGGAGCAGAGCGGAGAGGGGGCTGGAGGAAGGGAGGGGCAGATGGGCCGTGGGAGACGGGAGAGGGACGTGGGGAGGGCAGGGGAAGGGAGAGAGAGCCTGCCAAGCGCCCGGCTTTGAAAGCAATGAATTCACCGCGTCAGGCAGCCGTGCAAAGAAGTCTGGAAAGATCCGGGAGACTCCTGGCCCAAAGAGCCACGGATAGGTTTGCTCTTCAAAGACTTTGCGGAGAAATGACGGGGCCTTGGGAGGCAAGAGACAGGCCTGCCTGTCCCCCGACCCCAATATATGAATAAGCGTCCTGGTAGGAGAGGGACATCTAACGCATTAGCTGGGCATCAAGTTCAGGTGCATTCAGATCTTGTAAAAACATTTTCTACTGTATTTTTAAGATGTATCTTGCACACAGCATCTTTAAAAGAAAATAAAAACCCAATTATTTAAAAACAAGCATATCCCAAACCAGTCTACTTTTGTGTCTGTGGCCATTTCCCTTTTATATATTGATTATAATTATAAAACTGGAGGCTTTTTACCTTTTTGTTAACATTAGTAGAAGGAAAACATTGATTTTCAAGTTTCATCATTTATTTCAATCTGAAAAACGTGGGTTTGAAACTCTTCATTGAAGGAATGCCAGGAAAATTAAATAGAGGAGAGAAGGGGGGCAGTGTGTGTGCAATTCATACTTCTTAAAGCGAAATTTCCAAACAAGAGGATGAATATTCACTGTCAGTGTTAAAATTGCATCTAATTTGGTTCTGGGCCTTGCAAGGCTTATTCTGACCCCATAGTCACAACTGAAATGAAGGTCATTGCTATTACACATCGCTTTCAGCCAACAGCGGTGGTGGGGAGTGCCTCTTTGGTCCCCTTTGTCTGGAAAGGAGAGAAACAAAATGGCATAAACATTGATAAATGGATGCATACACTGCATATATCCAGGAGCCAGCACCGTCCCTATCATGCACATGCCTTGCATTTGGTAGGTATCTAATACATTTCTACTAAATAATGAATAAATGAATTAATAGATGGATGAAATATATATATGTATGTGAAACATATATATGTAAATATTAGAGCATTTATGTTCCAGGAATGCAAAAAGTAACATATCCATAAAAACCAGCTTGTTGAGGTTTACAAGAAACATTCATGCATCCACTCTAATAGGACCTTTTTTTCTCCTAGAATTAACCTCAACAAATATTAATAGAGCATTTCTTTTAGCTGAGTATATTTTGCATTGGAGTATACAGTGCTGTACAGGGGAAAAGGCCAAATCCTGCCCTTAGGTTTACAATATAATAGGAAGAAGACAGGAGTATAAGGTGACCACAGTATAAAGACTGCAAAAAATATCCTAAAAGAAAGATGATGGAAGGTCTGTGGACATGCAGAAGAGAGGGAGGTCGCTTCTAGTACCGGGGTCAGAGAATACATCCTGGTTGGAAGTGAGAGTTGAACACGGGAGTAGAAATAAAACAAGAGGAGTGGAGGGTCTGGGGAGGACACTCAGTGAAAAGAGCAGCAAGGACAGAAGTGGAGAAGTGGTAAAGGATGGGACATGTAGGAAGGACAGTCAGTGACCTTAGCTGGAATGGAGAGCTGGAGGAGTCAGATACAGGAAGGATTCTAGCTGGTGGAGGCCTCCAACCTTAAAATGGTTGACCCCTAAGGGGCAGGCATCAGGGGACTATGCACAGATTTGGGGCAGAGCAATGATAACAATGGTTATCTGGGACTGGAAAGAGAGAAGAGGCAGAGAAATCCTCTGAGAAAAGACTCACTAGTTTAGAGGGAAAAGTAATGAGCCTTAACTGGGTGTCTGAATTCTTTCTATAACTATTTCCACCTAGCACAGCATCTGTCTGCTGACATATGCCCCGATGGGGCTAACCCCCGTGAGCTCTTCTTCCTCACGACGCTCTAACATTTACTGTCCATGGTTTCCAACTAGACCCGAAAGTTCCAAGAAAGCACGGATCATGTCTGTTCAAAGGCTCAAGGCTATGTCCCCGAGGCTGACACAGAAAGGTCATTGGGTACATATTTGCTGATAACGTTTTTCTTTTACAGGATTCGTTCCGAAGGTGGTGGAGTTGGAAAGAAGAGGACGGCCGCCGGGTTCTTCTAAATCTTTTCCGTCTTCCTTGAGATTCCAACCCAAAGCTGCCATTTTCCTTAGCCAATCATCTCATGACCTGCTGCACTAAGAGGCTGATGCCCTGTTAGCTTCTGTGCCTTCCACTCTTCTCCCTTCTGCCCCCCAATTTTTCCTCTCCTCTCCTCCGCTCTTTATATCTCATTCGAATTAATGTCGCCTTCCTTGCCAAAGCTAATAATATTCTTGTCTTCTTCCACCTTGGGCTCATACTCTTGCATCCAAGCCTCTTCCTCTGCGTTGGTTTTGTCCCCTTGGACAACGCTTCTGTTGCTACCAGCCACGTCTGTATCTGAGAGCTGATAACATCCTGGGGAAGAGGAAGGGCCCATTGCTGGACCGATTCTACGGTTTTTCCGCCTTTCTGTATATAGTGTAAAACTTTTAAATTAACCGTGTTATGTGAAGGGGTTTGCTAGAATCTTGATGGTCAGCAGGTGACGCAGGACCTTAAAATCCATAGCCCATAAAGCTCAGACAAACGGCAGGTGGAATCCAGGCTTTCACGTTCCTCTCCCAGAATCTACTCCCGAGGTCCTGACTCCTGTGTGTCAGACATCCTGGAGGCTAACCGTCTGTGAGTTGACTTGGTGAAAAGTCTCCCCGAAAGTGGTGTAGTGGCTGGAAACAAATGAACCTGAATAGGCCCTCTTTCTTAAACGGGGTCCATGCCGGAGCACAGAAAGAGAATAGGTCCCTGGATTCCAGGTAGCACCCTATGTGAAGTTATGCTAGGACCCCAGGTCTCTGCGGGGCCCACTCCACACACATGGTTGCTGAGACCACCGAGGCCACTGCCCCTGTGCTATCGTGCCGAATCTCCTTTACCTGACAGGCAAATGGAAAACACCCAGTGAACACAATGTTTTTTGGGAGCTTTTCCTAGTCCTTGGGGAGGAAAGGATGATGGCAGTGCGCCCCCACAAATGTGCCTTCTCAGGAGACAGAAGTTCCGAAGAACCCATTACCAGTGCACCCCGAGAGTTTACATGTTAATAACTCCCAAGTGGAAAGTTATCAATGGCAATTTTACCAGGGATTGATTCACGCATTTTGGGTGCTAAGAATACAGCACTCTGTGCAAACAGAGAATAATAACTAACTCTGAGCACTTACCGTGGGCCAAGCTCTCTGTTCTAAGTATCTTATGTGGATTAACTCCCCAGCCTTGTGAAATAGGTACTGTTCTTATCTACACTTCCTAAATGAAAAACCAAGCACGGAGAGCTTTAGCCATTTGCTCAAGATCACAAAGCAACATTGGTAGTGGGATTTTGGATCCATCAGTCCGGCCTGACTTCGTGCTCTTAACCACTACACTTTCCACGAAGCACTAGGAACGAAATAAGAATGAATGGAAAATGACCATTGAGGGGGCTGAGCTGGCTCAGGTGGAAGAGCCCGTGACTCTTGATCTCAAAGTTGTGAGTCTGAGTCCCACGTTGGCTCTAGAAATTACAATACAAAAATAAATAAACTTAAAAAAAAGAAGAAGAAAACTACCAGTGGATAATAGCACAAATACTTACTACAAGACTAGGTATCTGAACAGCTGTGATAGGAATTGATATCTATGCATCATCAAGAATATCGAGGAATAAAACATAGTCTGCTCCCACTGAGCTGACGTACCAGGAATGTATAAACCCAGCTACAGAAATGATGGAGCTTTATAGTATGACAGAGAAAGGGGCAGGTGAGTAATACTCCCTTGAGCTCCCGAAACATAAACAGAGATCAATTATAGGAGCTAAATGTCACCCCATTTCTGTGATACAAACTCCCTTGGCAGAGGTAACAGTGAGTAACCTACTGCTTTGAGGAAATGAATGCTTTATTCTTTCTTCTCAAAGAAGGAACCAGAGTAGCTCAGCCCTGTCACCCTGACCTTCCTTCTTTCTGTTGTAGCTTTGGAAGCTTGTGCCAGAGAAGTAAAAGGCCCCGGAAACAAATTTTAAATGTTCCAATCTTTTGCCACATGAAGATCCTTAGTACAGATTTCTACCTTATCTACCTCCATATGTCCTGGCCCAGCATCAGTGAAAGGGAGAGAACTCTTTGATGGCTATGCTCATGGCTTGAATTGCTCCAATACGAAGGAGTTATACCGAGCTTGCCTTTGACCGAGCGGCTACAAAGTATGGCAGAATTGGCCACATCACAGGGCCTCTGTGATACCACCTCCATCGCCACCTTCCCCCCGTCCACCCACCACCAGCCACACACAGCCCTGGCTTCCTTTGGTTACACCTTGCTCTTGGTCACACACCAGCGCACGGAAGCAAACCGGAGGCATCGGCACACAGCCATCTTTTTCCAGTGTCAGGATTCTTGGTCATTATTTTGATGGTCTGTCCACCCACAAACGGGGGTGGGGCGGGGAAAGGGTGCGCTCAGAAGTTGAGCGATGAACTATAAATAGAAGAAAGTGAAGGTGAACAGTATCAGATTCTCCAGCACCACAGAGACACCAGAAATGACACTTGTTTTGTGTTCAGTGAACAGAGATTTTTCACCTGCGATCAAGCTTCAGGACTCTGTGAGCCCCATGAACTATATGTAACGTTTCAGTTTTGTGCATTTGTCTGAGAAGATGATCCATAGCTTTTATCATATTTTTTCGGTGTTGGCTCCGAAAAAAATCCGAGTCAATGTCTAAACATTGATCAAGATGTCAATGATTTACAGAAGTGTAAAACAGAGACAAGTGTCTTTTCTTTCTGCGTCCCACAGCAAAGCCAACATCTCAACCTCAGCCGAACACAGGCTTTGGTTCTCCTGCGCCCGGGCATAAACAGGTTTGTTCAGCAGAATCATCCAGGCAGATCGTGTTTGGTAGGTTTAACCTTTTGGGAACAACTTCTTTTTTTTTTTTAAGAGCATCTTGTGATGGTCATGCCTTAACGCAAAGGGATAATTTACTAATCCCGGGCAAGGAGGTGGGTGTGGGGTGAGATTCAGTAGCATTTAGGCAGATGAAAGGGCTGGTGGGCAGCACTCAAACAGCAGGGCACGCCTCTAACATCCCACTTTGTGGATGAGATGTCCCTGCGTGAACATTTTATGTCACTAGAAATAGAAAAGACCACTGGTCTGACACGTAAGGATTCCTTTTATATCCCACTGACTCGTTGGAGCTATACCTAGATACTCTAGTCGCCCTTAATCTCATCATTGAATACCTTTGAAATTTATAGTTTATTCGTTAAATTAGAAAGCAATTACTCTCTTAATATTTTTCCGTTCTCTACTTCCCAAGTCTTCTCTGTCCGTGTTTAAGTGCCCCAAAGCGGAACCTCACATATCTCAAATTCATTTCATATATATCATTAGGTAATGCTAAGGGAAAGGTTACCCATTGTCTCTCCCTCTCGGCACAGGTGAACAAATAGCCTCTATTCACCTGTGAGCCAGGGACCCTTGTGCCTGGCACATCGGCCCAGCTGTACACAGCAGTCCTAAGCAAGGACCGTGAATGGCATGCCCTCAGTGGTCAATACACAATTTTGTCGATTCACTTCACTGAATCAAATCCAGACCTACAGTCAGAGCTCAGAGAAATAGACACATTTGTCCAAAATAGGGCAGAAAAGAAAAAAGGACTATTGCAAAAAAGTGTTTAATGTATTTTTTTAAATTCCAATATTGGGAAGAAATAAGATCACGGCTTTGAAAACAGAACTAATAAGGGAAAAACCAGATTCAAAAGTTTAGAGACAGCCTAAGGGAGAGAGATTATCCAAGAGAATTTAAGGGGTCCAGAGGCCAATTTGAACTCCGAGTGAGTAGAAAAAAGTGCACTATGGTATTTAACTCTTGGACTCTGAGTGTAAAGAAGGCTTGAGAAGGTGGAATTGCCAGAGGCCAATGGTTAGACAAGGGTTTGTTCGTAAGAAGGCAAGCTTATTTATCTTTCATTTTGAGGTAGTATCTTAAAATAATGGAAATATAGAACAGACAAAAATAATCCCGCCATCCGACACAATAGGCAAGTATTTTTGTATTTTTTTTCATTTCTGTTCATATCTCCTATGTGATATATTTTGCAGTTGTAAGTTAAAAGTGAAGCCGTAATGTTACAGCTAAAATCGAGAATTTGGTTTTGGGTTTTTTAAATGAAAGTTTAGTTGTTTATTTTGAGAGAGAGAGATAGCATCAATGAGGGAGAGGCAGAGAGAGAGAGAGAGAGAGAATCCTGAGCAGGCTCCACACTGTCAGCGCAGAGCCTGATGCAGGGCTCCAGCCCACAAAATATGAGATCATGACCTGAGACGAAGTCAAGTCAGATGCTTAACTGACTGAGTCACCCAGGCACCCCTAGATTTCAGTTTTTAAAATAAGATTATGTTTATTAAGTGGAATACTCCTGGATCTCTCATTTAATCATGGCAGGAGTAAATACTTATACTATAAATACTTACATTATTACTTGTATGTAAGTATATACTTTTATGCTCAGAGTATATACTTATATACTTATAGTATACTATACTTATACTATTGCTACAAGATGGGGCCACTAATGATGGCAAAGAAAGAAAAACTGAGGGGTATGGAGAAGTCTACCTAGAACTTAGCCAAAATTAACAACCCCCTTTTAGGTGAAAGAAATGCTAAAATATCCATCTACCTGGCACATAGAAGGCTCTCAATAGATATTGGGTTGGACTGCACATTGTGACACCCAACACTAAAGGAAGAATCTGGAAATATGTTTGTCTAGAAGGAACTATATTTGTTCAAAATAATTTTAAATAAGAAAATAATCATTGGTCTATTATTAAGTTAATGTGATATATACATACCATATACTTAGTGTGCATTAAATAGAGTATGTTTAATACCTATGAAATAGTGGATTGACCCACAATTTCATGGAATCTTTAAGGTAGCAAGAGGAAAATTCCAAAACAATAACCCGCCTACCAAGGAGGTATATTCCTAGTCAGGGCACCTGACAAGTTTTTACAACGAACAACTCTAGATGTCCAAGTTTCCGCCTGAAGCCCCCTCAACAGAACAGGAAAGATTAACTTCAAACACTTTTCTTAGCCAGATGTCCTACTTGGAAAATTGTGTTCTCCTGATTTTCATGCATTCTTCAGGTTTTTTTTTTTTTTTTTGAAACAATGCAACCTGAATCAAGTATTTTGTAATGATCCTGAGAAAAGTAATAAGGCCGATTTAAAAACTTGATCCTTCTAGGGGCGCCTGGGTGATTCAGCCGGTTGAGCGTCCGACTTCAGTTCAGGTCATGATCTCCCAGTCTGTGAGTTCGAGCCCCATGCCTGTGCTGACAGCTCAGAGCCTGGAGCCTGCTTTGGATTCTGTGTCTCCCTTTCTCTCTGCCCCTCCCCCACGTATTCTCCCTCTCTCTCTCTCTCTCTCTCTCTCTCTCTCTCTGTCAAAAATAAACATTAAAAAAAGGAACTTGATCGTTCTTTCTGACACCTCAAAGTGTCTGACATCAACAAAAATATGATCCACTTTTTCCCATCAGATGTAAGGGATAGAGTCGTGAGCTATTTAGGTGTCTGATCTACAGGAAAGGAAGATCTATGAGCCATGTTGCCCAATTCTGCTCAGAGCAGCAAGCATTTGTCTCCTCCTTTTCTCCCCCACACTTCCCATCCTAGATTATCTCCATCATCCTGTGACTGAAGGAGAAAATAACTCCCCAGCTGTCAGCGGCTTTCTCAGCTGCCAACACAAGAACCTGATCATACAGAGGGAAATTCCTGAATTAAGGAAACAGAGTCACCAGGCACACTCTGGGTCACCCCATCTGGGTTTCTGGTGGTAGTGGCGGGGGAAGGGGGTGTATCTCTGCCTGCACCCACCAGTGCTTCTGGAAGGGTGTCTGAACCTTCAGTAACGGCTGGGTTTTTTTAGGTTGTTCTTTTGAACGTCATCTCCTGTGGGACTCGACCATTAGCATCTGTCCGGGTTTCCTAGGCTATAGACCATACCTTGTTCATTTTATGTCATCTCAGAAACTTTCTGGGTCCTGGCAAATCTGTTAATAATTAGTGGAATGGTGGCAGGAGGAAGGGGGCAGCTCTAACTGAGGAGTGGGACCTTGTTTAGCCTTGGCTCTTTCCCCAGCTTCTGCTTGTGAAGGATCGGTAGGGCTGGAGGCTGGAGGCACGAGATGTGCGGCGAATGAGAGGGAATGAGAGAGGGAGGCCAGGATACCCATGGATCCATCTGGCCGTGCATGCAGAGAGGGACGCCCTGGAGGAGACAGTGGGACAGGTGTGGGATGCTACGCAGGGCAGACAGGACAGACAGAGTCGGAGCCGGGGCCAGCCCACGCTGCCAGCGTTGGTGGGGAAAATGGCTGCAGATGCCCACCCCCTCCTGGGGAGGGGGGTGGAACCAAGACCTGGCTGGAACAAAAACTTTCTAGTCCATCCATGATCACCTGGCAGGTGTCGCTGGAAGTAGTCCGGAATCTAAACAGAAGGAGCACGGAGAGGCTGTGCTCCAGGTTTCCTGTTTTAAGAGTAATAAAAGCAGGGGTTCCCCGGGTGGCTCAGTCGGTTAAGCCACCACTTGATTTCGGCTCAGGTCATGATCTCTCACGGTTGGTTCATGGGATCGAACCCCGAATCAGGCTCTGCGCTGACAGTGAGGAGCCTGCTTGGCATTCTCTTCCTCTCCCTCTCTCTGCCCTTCCCCCACTCATGCTCTCTTTCTCTCTCTCTCAAAATAAATAAACATTAAAAGAAAGAATCATAAAAGCACTAATGGGTGAAATTCTGCATTTTTGGAGCTTTAATGAGTATCTCGCTAGAGGCGCCTGAGTGGCTCAGTCGATTGTCCAACTCTTGATTTCAGCTCAGGTCATGATCCCAGGGTTGTGGGTTTGAGCCCCACATCAGACTCTGCCCTGAGCTTGAGATTCTCTCTCTCCCTCTGCCCCTCTCCTTTACTCTCCCTCTCTTTCTCTCTGTCTAAAATAAAATAAATAAATAAAAGTATCTCACTATAATTTTATGGATTTCTTCTAGTAGTGATGAAATAATGGTGGATGAAATAAAATCAATGTAACCTTTGAAAATGCCATAAATGGGAAGGGGGAGAATTCTACAGCACAGAATGGGGCAAAGTTTTTATTTCAAGTTTTTGACATGATGAAGAAGAAGAACACTGGGGGCTTAAATCCACGTTGACTCTGAAAAAAAAAAGTGATTAATATCTTTACTTCTCACAGATGTAGCAATGAAAATTCATCCTTCATTCAACAAAACTTGATCTTCAGGCAAGTCTTGAATGATTTACTATAACCTCATAAAAAGTGTCAAAAAGATCTGTAAAATAAGACCAGGTTGCCCACATTTTTAAAAAAGCAACTACAGAAAAGTCTGAATAACTGTGTGGTGCCATCCAAAGGTATTTGATGGTTGATAAGCCTTCTGAAATTATAATTATATACTTGAAATTTTTTTGTTTGGATTATGTACATTTCTGCGGACAATTCAACTACAGAATGAAGCTCTTTTGGAGGCATGAAAACCCATATTTTAAAACCTGATAACTGTATTTTTCTTTATTCTAACTTCTATAGCTTAGAAGACATTCTAGTGTCTGATTTTTCCTGTATTCAGAAATTCTACATGAAGTCTGATGTGGTCATTAATAAGGATTGTAATGAAAAGTAACTCTAATTATAACCCTCTCACAGTCTTAAAAACAATTGATGTCAGGAAGTCGCTGTTTACTGGAATGTCTAGTTATCGTCTTCTGGATCACATCTAACAAGAACCTGAATAAAACTTCCTAAGGAGGGCAGCACCACGGGCCTTTCATTTATTTTGATTGGATTCCAAATATCCATTGAGAGATTTTTGCCCTCCCACCTACCCAAAGACAGAGAACTGGTTGCAAATTGGAGCAAACACTGACATAGATTTGCATTTTCCAGGATTCTCCAAAGCACAAGTCAGAGCCCCATGGCCTCCCACAGAGTGGCCAAAAATAGCCAATTTTCCATGGTCCTCTGGAAAATTGGCATTTATCAGTGAGGGAAGCTTATTCATTATGTAAGGGTACATTCTGCAGATAGTTTTTCAACTACCCACATAAAATCTCGCGCTAGTGCCAAAGTCCCAGATCGCATCTTCCCCTAGTGTCTGGAACAGTGACGACCAGGCTGTGTTCTGAGCCAGCTTGATGGCGGCTGATTCACTGTAGCATTTGCTCTGTGCGTTTTAAGAGCTGCAGCTAGTAGAGGGCCCAGAACTCTTCTAGGGCCTGGCTTTAGAAGCAAGCAGACAGCAACTTTCGTTTTGCATGGGAGCTCGAACCTGTCATGTTCAAACACCTTCAGCAGCCCTCCAGAGAGCCGAGCCGGGCTGTCCAAGAGAATTTCCTATAATGACGTAGGTGTTCATCTAAGTTTGATTTGAAAAGTGAATTAAAATAAAATGAGAGGAAGAGTTTAGCTCTTCACCAGACACATTTCAAGTGCTCAATAGCCACATGTGGCTAAGGGATCCTGTTTTGGACAGTACAGCCCTGGGCCATTCAATGGGAGAGAAAGTTGAGAGGAGAACAGCCCATCTCTGACCACCGTCATCTGATGCTTCTAAGTTTTAAAATTCACACGTCTACAGTCTACACTCACCAGCATGTTTATATAAGAAGGCTAAACGCTTTTCAGATATTGTTAGGTCTCAATTTTTTTTTAGCAGCTCTCACTGATGGCTAATTGACACACAAAAAATAGCACATACTTAAACTGCATAATTGGATACGTTTTGACATCTGTATATACCTATGAATCCATAACCATAATCAAGATAATGAATGTATCCATCACCCCCAAGACTTTCCTCTTGCTTCTTTGTGATCCCTCTCTCTTGCCCCTCCATGTCCCTTTTCTCGTTCCCTGGCACCCATTGATCTGCTTTCTGTTACTGTTGACTAGTTTCCAATTTTTAGAATTTTATATAAGCTTCTATATATATATTTTATTTTGGTTGGGCATTTTTCTCTCAGCATAATTATTTTAAGATTCACCCTGTTCATTCTTTATATTGTTGAGTACTATTCCATTGTATGGAATCCTTCAGTGTGTTTATCCGTCTACATGTTGTTGGACAATTGGTTTATTTCCAATCTGGAGCTGTTACAAATAAAGCTGCTATGAACATGTTTGTACAGGTCTTTGTACGGACATATGTTTTCCTTTCTCTCAGGTAAATACCTGGAGTGGAATGACTGGGTCATATGCCACGTGTCTTTGGAAACTTTAAAAAAAAAAAACCTGCCAAGATGCTTTCCAAATTGGGTGTGCTATTTTATATTCCCACCAGAAGTTCCATGGCTTCTGTACCCTCGCCAATACTTGGTATATTTAGTCTTTCCAATTTTAAACATACTAATAGGTATGTAATGGTATCACACTGTGATTAGAGTTCCACTTTGAAATAAAAATCCATATCGCTCACCTTTCAAGCTTTATTGCTTCATTTGACAGGCATGCTTTGAGCATATAACACTGGTTTCTTGTTACTTCTCTTAGTAAGTGCATCAAAGTGATGGGTTATTATTTTTTTGAGATCTCTGAAATAAATAACATCAATTTTTACCTTATGGTGAGGTCTGAACTAGGAGAACTAAAAAGGAAGGATGGAGGCAAGAGATCTTTTTATAGCTCTAGAAACAATCCTCTTTATATTCTGAATTACCCTGTAGTTGGTTGGATAATCTACTATCCTTCTATTTTGCATATGAAGACCTACAAGAGGATTAATAAAACACAGTGATGGTTTTGTATAAAGGGAATATTTTTTTAAGTTAACCTAAAAAGATTTTTTAAAAAATGAACACACTCGACAAAATTTAAATAGTACATAAAGAAGAGTAAATGCAAAAGCCTCATCCCACATCAGCTACTGCAAATCCTTCCCACTGTGGTTCCCTTGCGGTACTGTGCGTAATCACGAAAAAGAATGTGTGTCCGAATATTTCTCAAAGATTCCTATACGCAAAATAAGCACAGCTAAAGAGGTTCAATATCAGTCATTAAGGAAATGCACATTGAAATCACAATGAAACACCACCCTTTAGGAGAGTAAAATAATAATCAAAACGATACTGACAATACTAAGTTCTGGCAAAGATGTGAAGCAACTAGAACTCCCCTCTGTTGGTTGTGAGAAAGCAATGTGGCTTGGCCATTTTAGAGATAACGTGCCAGTTTCTTATACAGCTAAACATATACTTAATATGAGCCATCAATTCTACTCCTGAATTCACCCCAGTGAGACAAAAACTTAGACTTATCCCAAAACCTAATCTCAGATGTTTATAGTGGGTTGTTTTTTGTTTTTTGTTTTTTTTAATAATTGCTAAAATCTGGAAACACCCGAAGTCCTTCAGCTAGAGAATGGATAATCAAACTGTGGTCTATCTATATAATGAAATACTGCTGAGTGATAAAAAGAAGCAAACTACTCATACACTTAGCAAGAGGGATAGCTCTAAATATGAGGTGCCAGCTGAAAGGAGCCAGAGTCAAGAGGCTGTATACTGAATGACTCCATTTGTACAACGTCCTGGTAAAGATAAAGGTATGTAAGACAAAAAATACATCACTAGTGCCCAGAGGTTGAGGGTGAGGATTGGGGTGGGCCACAAAATGGCGCAGGAGAGATTTTTGGACCGACCTAACTGTTCTATATCTTGACTGTAAGGTCATTACGCAATTGTATGCATTTGTCAAAAACCACTCAGAACTACACACTAGAAGAGGTCAATCTTATTGTATGTAAATTATACTTAAATGTTTTTTTTCTTTTTAAAAAAAAATTTTTTTTTTTAACGTTCATTTATTTTTGAGACAGAGAGAGACAGAGCATGAACAGGGGAGGGGCAGAGAGAGAGGGAGACACAGAATCTGAAACAAGCTCCAGGCTCTGAGCTGTCAGCAGAAAGCCCGACACGGGGCTCGAACTCACGGACCGTGAGATCATGACCTGAGCCGAAGTCGGACGCTTGACCGACCAAGCCACCCAGGCGCCCCTATACTTAAATTTTTTAAATAGTGAAAAATACATTCCAAAAATTGCCTGTGCATATGCAAGTATACGTGTTTATATGTGCATCCTTTTTTGGTTTTGTTTTACAAAATAAAATAACAGTATAAATTTAATCTCGCCACTTGCCTTCTTCATGAAACACAGTATCTTAGATAACTTATACTGGTACATCCAGAACCAGTCGAGTGGTGGACATTTAGTTTGTTTTCAAATATTTTCGACTTGGCAAATATTGAAATAAACATATCTATATGTATAAGCCTTTTCCCAGTTGTTTAAGAAAAATTGTATGATAAATTCTTTTAAATACGATTATTGAGCCAAAGAATGTGCATGCTAAAGTTTTTAAAAGATACTGCCAATCACCTACCAAAAAAGTAAATCAAGAAATAAACTTTAAAGGAAAAAATCAATAAAATTAAATGACTATGCACAGAGGGAAAATAGCCAGAGATTGTTTTCCAGTTCTGAAATCTGAAGGATTGAGAAAATTGTGACACCATTTACAGAAATACAGTAAAACCTTCGTTTACAAGTAAAATTCATTCCAGAAACATGCTTGTAATCCAAAGCGCTTGTATATCCAAGTGAATTTCAAGAACCATTGGCTCAGTTGTGATCATGTGACATTCAGGGTCATGAGTTTGAGCCCTACATTAGGTGTAGAGGTTACTTAAAAATAAAATCTTAGGGGCGCCTGGGTGGCTCAGTTGGTTAAGCACCTGACTCTGGCTCAGGTCATGATCTCATGGTTCATGAGTTCAAGCTCTGTGTTGGGCTGTCGGACAGCACAGAGCCTGGCATCTGCTTTGAAACCTGTGTGTTCTCTCTCTATACCTCCCCAGCTTGTGCTCTGTCTGTCTGTCTCTCTCTCAAAAATAAATAAACATTAAAAACAAAATAAAATAAATAAAATGAAATTGTAAAACAACAGCAACAAAAACAGTCTACCCCAAAACAGCAGACTAGAATATACATTCTTTTCAATTACACGTGGAACATATTTCTAGAGAAGGTATTTTATCTAGGATAGTATGTGTGTTAGGCCAAAAAACTCAAGGCTTGATTAATTTAAACTGATTGAAATTATATAAAGTATGTTTTTTGACCACAATGGAAATTAGAAATTAATAACAGAAGGAATTTGTCACATATACATAGAAATTAAACATTACTTTGGGATGAAAGAAAGAAACACAATAACGCAAAAACATAAAGGATGTAGCCAAAGAAATTCTTAGAAAAAAAATATAGTTGTAAATGCCTATATGAAAGAAAGAGAAATCAATCAATAATTGAACTTCTACCTTAAGAAAGTAGGAAAAAAAAAAGAACAATTTAAATGTAAAATAAGGAGAGAGAAGGAAATAATAAAGATTAAAGCAGAAATAAATAAAATAAAGAATAGAAAAACAAGAGAGAAAATCAGCGAAACCAAAAGTAATTTCTTTGGGAAGATTTAAAAAAAAAAGACAAGACTCAAAATACTAAAATTAGGAAAGGAAGAAAGGATATTATTATCAACCTTATAGAAAGAAAAAGTATTATACAGGACTAGTGTGAATGATTATATATCAACCAATTAAATAACCTAGGCGAAGTGGGCAAGTACCTAGAAAGACAAACAACCCAAGCTGACTTAAGAAGAGGAGAAAGATCTAAATAGATATACAAGAAGAGATATTGAATTAGTATTTAAGAATCTTCCCACAAAGAAAAGCCCAAGTCCTGATGGCTTTGTGAATTTTATCAAATAGTTTTAACTATAATTATAATATAAATAGACAGAATATGAATTCTTTACAAACTCTTTTAGAAAATAGTACAGGTAGAGAACACTGCTGAACTCATTCTATGAGGCCAGTATGAACTCAGCACCAAATCAAAGACATTTCGCCCCACCCCCACAAAAAGCAAAAGCATGCGATCCTCTTTATAGATGCAGAAAGTGATAAAAAGCACTCAGCAAACTAGGAATAGAAGAAATCTTTCTCAGTCTGATAAAGGACATCTACAAAAAGCCACACCTAACATCATATTTAATGATGAAAGGCTGAAAGCTTTTTCTCTAAGACCAGAAAAAAGACAAAGATGTCTATTCTCACCATTTCTGTTCAACATTGTACTGGAGGGGATAACCAGGGCAATAAGACCATTTTAAAAAGACATCTAGGGGTGCCTGGGTGGCTCAGTCGGTTAAGTGTCCGACTTCAGCTCAGGTCATGATCTCACACTCCATGAGTTCAAGCCCCGCATCGGGCTCTATGCTGACAGCTCAGAGCCTGGAGCCTGTTTCGGATTCTGTGTCTCCCTCTCTCTCTGACCCTCCTCTGTTCATGCTCTGACTCTCTCTGTCTCAAAAATAAATAAATGTTAAAAAAAATTAAAAAAAATTAAAAAAAAAAAGACATCTAGATTGAAAAGGAAGAAGTAAAACTATCTCTGTTTGAAGATGACAGAATCTTGTATATACGAAACTCCTAAGAAAGCACACAAAAAACACTATTGGAACGAATAAATATGTTCAGCATGATTGAAGGATATAGTATCAACATACAAAAAAAAATTATTTTATTTTTAGCACTGGAAACCCTGAAAATAAAATTCAGGAATCAGTTCCATTTACAAAAGCATCAAAAACAATAAAATATTTAGAAGTAAATTTAACCATGGGGCGCCTGGGTGGCTCAGTCGGTTGAGCGCCCGACGTCGGTTCAGGTCATGATCTCCCCGTCTGTGAGTTCGAGCCCCACGTCGGGCTCTATGCTGACAGATAAGAGCCTGGAGCCTGCTTTGGATTCTGTGTCTCCCTCTCTCTCTGCCCCTGCCCCGCTCACACTCTGTCTCTCTCTCTCTCTCTCTCTCTCTCTCTCTGTCAAAAATAAATAAACATTAAAAAAAAAAGTAAATGTAATAAAAAAAGCACAAGATTTGTACACTGAAAACTACAAAACATTATTGAAAGGAATTGCAGATGCTCTAAGTAATTGGAAAGATCCTATATTCATGGATTTAAAAAATATTGTTAAGATAACGATATCCCCAAATCAATCTACAGACTTAACGCAATGAAACCACTTTGGAAAATAGTTTGGCAGGTTCCTCAAAATGCCAAATATGGATTTTCTCTGTGTCTCAGCAACTCCACGTCTAGGTATCTAGTCAAGAGACATGAAAACCTAAGGTCACGTAAAAAGTTGCATGCTGATGTTCACGGCAGCATTAGTCATAATATCCAAAAAGTAGAAACAACCTAAATATCCATCAATGGATGAATGGATAAACAAAATGTTGTATAATCATACAACAGAATATTATTCAGGCCTAAAAAAAAAATGAAGTACGGACACAGGTTACAACATGGAGAAACCTTGAAAATATTGGGTTGAATGAAAGAAGCCAGACACAAAAGGCTGCATATTATACAACTGCATTCATATGAAATGTTGAGAGTAGGCAAATCTGTAGAGACAGAAAGTAGATTGGTGATTGCCAGGATTAGATTTTTTTGAGTTAATTTTTGTATATGAAGCAATGCAAAGATTTAACTTCATTTTTTTCTTGTGGTTATCCAGTTTTCCCAGCACCCTCTGTGGAAAAGACTCTTCTTTCGCCGTTGAATGGTCTTGGTATGCTTTCCAAAATCATTTGACTGTATGTCTGTCTTTATGCCAGTACCCCCCTGTTTGGATTACTGTAGCTTCGTAATAAGTTTTAAAATCAGAAAGTGTGAGGTCTCCAGCTTTAGTTTTTCAAAATTATTTTGGCTCGTCTAGCTCTCTTGAGTGTCTATATAAATTTAAGAATGGACTTTTCTATTTCTAGAAAAAAAAGTCATTGGGATTTTGATAGGAATTACATTGAATTTTGATAGGAACTGCACAGATCAATTTGGGTAGTATTGACAACATAACAATAATAAGTTTTTCAATTCATGAATGTAGGATGCTTTTCTATTTATTGGTGTTTAATCTCTTTCAGTAACATTTTGTAGTTTTCAGCATGCAATTCTTTTGTTTAACTTTATTCCTGGCTAAATGTTTTCATAAATTGAATTATTTTCTTAGTTATCCTTTTAGGATATAGAAATACAACTGGTTTTTGGGCGTTGATTTTGTATCCTGTGTGTGTGTGTGTGTGTGTGTGTGTGTGTGTGTGTGTAACTGTTAGGGTTTTCTACCTACAAGATCACGATGTCTATAAAACAGGAATAATTTTACTTCTTCCTTTCCAATTCAGATGCCTTTTTTACTTCTTTTTCGTACATAATTGCTCTGGGTAGGATTTCCGGTACTATGATGAATAGAAGTGGTGAAAGTGGGCATCGTACTCTTGTTTCTGATCTTGGAGGAAAAGTTTCCACTTCATCATTGAGTATGATACTAGCTTTTGGTTTTCATATACGGCCTCCATTGCATTGAAGTAGCTTCCTTTCATTCCTAGTATGTTAAGTGTTTTTATCATGAAAAGGTGCTGGATTTTGTTAAATGCTTCCTTAAAAATTTTTTTTATTGTTTATTATTCTTGAGACAAAGAAAGAGAGAGAGAGAGAGAGAGAGAGAGAGAAGAGAGAGAAGTGGGGGAGGGGCACAGAGAGAGGGAGACACAGAATCCCAGCAGGCTTCGGGCTCCAAGCTGTCAGTCCAGAGCCCAATTCCCGCAGCCACACACACGAACTGCAAGATCATGACCTGAGCCGAAGTTGGATGCCCAACCGACTGAGCCATCCAGGCGCCCCTCAAATGCTTTTTCTGCATCAACTGAGATGATTGTGTAGCTCTTTTTCATTCTATTAATGTGGTATGTTATATGACACTAATTGATTTTCATATATTGAACCATCTCACATAAGTTTTTGGTCTAGAGACTAGCTAATATTGAAGGGTGGGCTAGCACAGTATTTACCATAATAAATAATTTCAATTGAAATTTCAATTTCAAGAAGAAATCATTCAGCTCTGTGTCTTTTTCTTGCTTATAATTTTTTTCTTGTAAGATTACTTTTACTGATTATGGAAGGCCATTATTCTCATTTTATATAACTTAAAATATTTTAGAGAGGCATAAAATGAATTGGTAATAAAAAACCAGAATGAACTATTTGGAGAAACTGCTTATTACTTTAAAGAAAACTCTTCAGATGATTTCAAACTTGCGAAACAATGTAATTACATAACACTTTAATGGATCTATTCAATTGTGGTGATAGATATGTAATTTTCTCATTCTGGAAGTTTTTAAGCTCTTGATATTTTGGAATGTAACTTTCTGTTTAAAAGTAATAAAGCTCAGGGCGCCTGGGTGGCTCAGTGGGTTAAGTGGCCGACTTTGGCTCAGGTCATGATCTCACGGTTCATGAGTTCAAGCCCTGTGTTGGGCTCTATGCTGATAGCTCAGGGCGTGGAGCCTGCTTCAGATTCTGCGTCCTCCTTTCTCTCCCTGCCTCTCCCCCGTTCATGCTCTGTCTTTCTCTCTCTCTCTCTTTCAAAAATAAATAAGCGTTAAAAATTTTTTTTTAAAAGTAATAAAGCTGGCATAGTTATGTCAAGTGATATCCTCAACAGTCCTATAAATGGTAGGGGCAGGTGAAGTAAGCCTTTGGAGCAGCAACTTTCAACACAAATATGACTTAAGACACATGTCCCTTCAAATTTTCCAGTAGTAATACTTTCAATAGTTAAAAAAAAAGGTGAAATTAATGTTAATGTTTTATTTAATTCGATATATTCTAAATATTATTTCAACATGTAATCATCTAATTTTCTTTTTTTTTTTCTTTTTAATTTTTTTTTAACATTTATTTATTTTTGAGACAGAGAAAGACAGAGCATGAACAGGGGAGGGGCAGAGAGAGAGGGACACATAGAATCAGAAGCAGGCTCCAGGCTCCGAGCTGTCAGCACAGAGCCCGACGCGGGGCTCGAACTCACGGACCGTGAGATCGTGACCTGAGCCGAAGTCGGACGCTTAACCGACCGAGCCACCCAGGCGCCCCTGTAATCATCTAATTTTCCATAAAATTTATTTTTGAGATTCTTATTTGTACTAAATCTTTAATTTATGTTGTTATTATTATTATTATTATTTTTCAGTAGGCTCCACATTCCACGTGGGGCTTGAACATATGACCATGAAATCAAGAGTCACACGCTTTACTGACTGAGCCAGCCAGGCACCAGTGGACTAAATCTTTAAAACACAGTATGCACTTTGCATTTACAACACATCTGAAGTTGTACTAGCCACATTTCAAGTGCTCAATAAACACATGTCACTTGGGCTATGGTACAACCTTAAAATTCTACACTTACTGAATTTATCATGGCAGATTTTGGCACCCATGAAATCACATTAGGAAATACTTGCCTATATCTTAGCATAATAGTCTCTCTAGGGAAGGAGAGACTGAGGGTCAATGAGAAATGGTGATGTCACTATTTGCTTAGAATCGGGGGTCTGTCGCAAGCCCTCAGAGTCCTTGGAT
The DNA here is from genome assembly GCF_018350195.1 of Panthera tigris. Classification (NCBI taxonomy): domain Eukaryota; kingdom Metazoa; phylum Chordata; class Mammalia; order Carnivora; family Felidae; genus Panthera; species Panthera tigris. The sequence goes on from NC_056664.1 coordinate 11,887,703, forward strand.
AGACTGTTTTACTTACAATCATAGGTTTTTTCTGATTTATTTCTTTTTTCTCAGGAAGTTTGGCTTTCGGCAGTGCTCACTTAGTGCTTAATGTAGCTGCCACTCATTTCCAATTTAGAATATTTGGCCTCAATTAAACAGTTCTATTTTTAATAGGTATACAAATATCCAAATGGTAACCAGGCACACACTGGAAAATCTGTTATCCCTGTCTCCTTCCGTCCCAGTCCCCAAATTTCTGGTGCATATTCATTGTTAGTTGTCTCTCATTTATTTTTATCTAATGAAGCTTAAGCTTCAGGACACTTATCTGCATCCTTTCTAAGACCTGGGTAGGGTCCCAACGATGCGTTCACAAAGAAATATATTTTTGTAAATGTTGCAGACGTAAGACATTTTCAACTGTGGTAAGATCACTGTCTCTTTCCACTTCAGCTTTTCCTCCATTACACTTGCCCTCATTCGGGTGGTGATCGAGTGTTGAAGCCAATTTTGGAATATAGCCTGAGAGAAGCTGGATCAGGGATACATGTGATTTAGATTTATGAGGATATATTTATGTGGTTTATAACATTTTCATGTATAGTTTTTGATAGCTGTTCTGAAATTGTTTCTACTTACACTGTATGGAACCACTCAATAGCCCATGGGTACAAGGCCAAAGAAGGTACCACTAAATGGATATGTCATAGTTTACACAACTCTGTAAAAACATGTGCAGTGGAGGGGCGCTTGGGTGGCTCAGTCGGTTGAATATCCAGCCTCAGCTCAGGTCATGATCTCACGGTTCACGAGTTTGAGTCCTGTGTTGGGCTCTGTGCTGACAGCTCAGAGCTTGGAGCCTGCTTCGGATTCTGGGTCTCCTTATCTCTGCCCCTCCCCCATTTGCACTCTCTCTCTCTCTCTCTCTCTCTCTCTCAGAAAAATTTTTTTAAAATTAAAAAAAAAACATGTACAGTGGAGGAGAAACAAAGTTGGAAATGTAGAGTCAAAAATAGACTGTGGAAAATTTCAAACAAACATGTGAAATTATCGATGGAGGATTTGGTTCTCATTGACACCTGCTCAAAATTAAAGTTCTCTCCTGTCATGAATATACTCAGTAACACAGCATATATGATTATAAATGTACCATTCATTCTTTCCAGATGAGAATTGTATAAAAGAGCATTTATCAAGTCTTTCCGCATTTGTAGAACATACATCGGTAACAGTGTCACAAAGAGTGACTATTGTAAGAGGTCACAAATTTTAGGTCTTCCAATATGCTGAATTTTGCTTTGCATATCTCAGTTTACCTGACAAAGTCTGGTGCTTTCGGAGGAAACAGCACCCATAATTGTTACTAATTCAGGAAATGATCAATCATGTCAGTAAAAAGACTAAATAATACATCGGTTGCTCCCATATATGATATTATAAATTATTATCATCCAGAGGCAATAAAAGAGTAAGCGGCCCAAAAAGTTGGTAAAAAAGCACCGTGGTATTGTACCACAAATTAGTTAATAAAAGTATTATGCTTTTTTTCTATATTTGGTAACATTTGGAATATTTTCTTTACAAAAATTTTTTTTTGTTTATTTATTCTTGAGAGAAAGAGAGAGAAAGAGACAGAGCATAAGCGGGAGAGGGGCAAAGAGAGAGGGAGACACAGAATCCGAAGCAGGCTCCAAGCTGTGAGCAGTGGGCATAGAGTCTGACGCAGGGCTTGAACTCATAAGCCGTGAGATCATGACCTGAGCTGAAGTTGGATGCTTAACTGAATGAGCCACCCAGGCGCCCCTGGAATATTTTCTTATATATGCCAATGATCTGGTGAAATTCTTCATATTTCCTTTTAAAAAAATATTCTTATCTGAATAAAATTCTTGCCTAATAATCCCAGTATCTGGAACACACACAACTCCATCTTTATCATCTGTTTTTTCTCTTGGTTTTCTTGTCATTTACTTCTATTGCTTGGAATGTCTAGTAATTTTTCTTTGAATGTCAGACATTGTGTATGAAAATTCCAGAGGTCCTAGAGGTTTTATCTTCTTCCAGAGAAAGTAAATCTTTAAATTTCTGGCAGATATCATCTTAGACTGGGGTTAGAAAACTTTTCTTGTAAGGGACCAGATAATAAGTAATTTAGGTTTTGTAGGCCAAGAGGCAAAATCAAGGATATTATGTGCATATTTGTATAACATAAGAAAATAAATTTTCAAACTTTTTTTTATTGATGAAATGAAAAATATAACCATAATAATTGGGAACACTTTTGTAAGATAGATCTAGTAATAAGAAGAATTCTTGTGGGGCCTGATTTTTTGTTGTTGTTGTTGAATCTGGGTTCAAATTTTTAGTGTTCCCTCTATAACAGTCAAATATAAATGTGCATCTGTTAATGCTAATCTGCAATGAGGTTTTGTGTATTTCATCTTTGAAAAAGCCTTTTTTACACAGATAGGCACTGCCATATATTGATATAAAACGGCAATCATAAGATTTTAATAGCGTATATTCATAATTTGAAAGATAGTCATAAAATTCTATTAGATTTTCTCTTAGTTTATAATCAGAATTCAAATAGAGACTTTCCTTCTTGTTTTAACTTTTGCCAGAATATGAGGTATACAAAGTGTCCTGACATTACTTGTAATTTAAAAATTATCGAACAACTTCACTACCTTATAAGTTTGACATGTAAGTGCTGTTTTTTCCTGGTAATTTTATTTATTCATTCATTCATTCATTCATTCATTCATGTATTCATTTGAGAGAGAGATAGTGTGTGGGGGGCAGAGGGTTAGAGAGAAAGAGAGAGAATCTCAAGCAGGCTCCACGCTCAGTGTGGAGCCCGATGTGGGGCTCCATCCCAAAACCCTGGGATCGTGACCTGAAATGAAACCAAGAGTTGGATGTTTCACGGAGTGAGCCACCCAGGCACACCTTTCCTGGTAGTTTTAAGTTGAATTTGATAAGAAACATCATCAAATCTACATCAAAACTGATTTCAGAAAAGGAGAAATCTATCACATCTATAACACAAACTTTTAACTTAAGAAACTAGAAAAGGAAGAGAAAACTACACCCAGAGTAAGCAAAAGGGTGGAAATAATGAAGATTAGAATAAAAATCACTGAAATAGAAAAACAAAACAAAACATAGAGAAAACAGATTAAACCAAAAGTGCAATAAAACTAGCCCTTAGCTAGGCTGACCAAGAAAATAAAGACAGAACACACAAATGACAAAAATCAGGAACAAAGATGGGATGTTACTACTGGCCGTATTAAAATGTAAAGAATTGTAAGGAGTGTTACAAACAATATTATGGCAACAATTAAACAACTTAAATGAAATGGGAAAATATCCTGAAGAGATGTAAATTCTGAAAACTCGTGTAGAAGTAGAAAATCTGAATATACCTATAACAAGAAAAGAAACTGATTGAGTAATTAGAAATCTTTCGCAAAGAAAAGCTGAGGTCTAGTTGGCTTCACTGGTAAAGTTTATTAAGCCTTTAAAAACAACACCAATTTCTCACAAACTCTTTTATAAAGCATAAAATAGAGGAGAAGGACACCTATCAATTCATTCTGTAAGACCAATATTATCCCGATAACAAGGAAGACAGAAACATCACAAGAAAAGAAGACTAGCCAATATCATGAGCATATATGTAAAAACCAATGACAAAATATTAGAAAACAGAATTCAGGAACATATGAAAAGAGTTTTACACTAACAACCAGTGTGATTGTCTCAAGAATGCAAAGTTGATTTAACAACTGAGTCACTTAATATAGAATACCATATTACTAGGATAGTAAAGAACAAAAATAACATGATTATCTCAATTGTTTCAGAGAAAGCATGTGAAAAAATCCAACACCCATTCCTGGTTTAAAAAAAATCTCAACAAACTAAGAATAGAAGGAAAATTATGCAACCTTATGAAGGACATCTATGAAAAACTTACAGCTAAAATCATACTTAACGGTGAAAGACTGAAAGCTTTTCCACATAAGATCAGGGGAAAAAAAGCCAAGGTGTCCACTATCAACACTTTTGTTCAACATCATGCTGGAGGCTCTAGCCGGTATAAAAGTGAAAAAAAAACAAAAAACATCCAGTCCAGTTTGGGAAGGAAGAAATAAAATTATTGTTTCTTTGCATATATCATGAGCCTATATGCAGAAAAAAATTTTAAATCCACAAAAACATAAAAGAAGCAATAAAGTATTTGGCTAGTTCATAGAATACAAGATCGGTGTGCAAAAATTAATTGTGTTGCAATAAAAAATCTGAAAATGGGGGGCGTCCCTGGGTGGCTCAGTTGGTTGAGTACCTGACTCTTGGTTTTGGCTCAGGTCATGATTTAATGGTTCGTGAGATTGAGCCCTGCATCAGGCTCCACGCTGACAGCATGTCTGGGATTCTCTCTCACCCTCTCTCTCTGCCCCTCCCCTGCTCTCTCTCTCTCTCTCAAAGTGAATAAATAAACCTTAAAAAACAAACAAGTCTGAAAATGAAATGAAAAAAACAATTTCATTTATAACAATATCAGAAATAATAAAATACTTAGAAATATACTTGACAAAAGAAATCAAAGAGTTGCATCCTGCAAAGTAAAAACGCTGTTGAGAAAAATTAAAGCTCTAATAAATAGAGAGATGTCAAGTTCATGCATTGGAAGGACCAATATTGTCAAGGTGGTTGTTTGCCCCAGATTGATCCACAGATTCAACACAACCCTTATCAAAGTTGTGGCATGCTATTTTTCAGAAATTGACAGGCTGATCCTAAAATTTATATGGAAATGCAAAGCGCCTAGGATAATGAAAACAATTTTGATTAATAAGAATTAAGTCGGAAGACTTGTACCATCTGGTATCATGACTTCTCGTAAAGCTACAGTGATCAAGAACGTGGTATTGACAGAAGGATAAGCATTTGATCAGGGTTTGGCACGTTGATTTTAAAAAGTGCCATATAGTAAATACTTGACACTTTGGGTTTTTTTTTTTTTTTAATTTTTTTTTTAACGTTTATTTATTTTTGAGACAGAGAGAGACAGAGCATGAACGGGGGAGGGGCAGAGAGAGAGGGAGACACAGAATCGGAAGCAAGCTCCAGGCTCTGAGCCATCAGCCCAGAGCCCGACGCGAGGCTCGAACTCGCGGACCGCGAGATCGTGACCTGAGCTGAAGTCGGACGCTTAACCGACTGAGCCACCCAGGCGCCCCTAAATACTTGACACTTTGGAGTTTCTGTTGCAATTACTCAATGCTGCTGTCAGTGCAAAAGCAGCTCAAATAAGATGTGAACACACGAGAACACCTGTGTTCAATAACCCTTTATGAACAAAAGAGGTCGTGGGCTGAATTTGGCCCACAGACCATACTTTGTGACCCTGCTATACAAATCAATGGAATAGCACTAAAAGTTCAAAACTAAACCCTTACATTTGTGGTAAATTAAATTTCAACAAAGATGCCAAGACAATTAAAGAGACAAAGGAGAGTCTTTTCAATAAATAGTGATGCGGCCATTGGATGTCCAGATGCAAAAAAGAAAAAAATGGAATAAATAATATAAACCAACAAACATAGAATCTTAACACACTGTGTTAAAAACGTAACTCCAAAGGACTTTTTTGGCCCTAAAAAGAAACAAAATGGTTAAATCTCTATAAAAACCCACAGGAGTTAATCTTGATGCCCATGGGTTAGCAGAGAATCAGATATGACACTAAGAACACAAGCCATACAAGACAAAAAATTAATAAATTGGACTTCATTGAAATTAAAAACGTCTGCTTCAGAAGATAAGATTAAGAAAATGACAAAATAAGCCATAGACTGAAAGAAATATTTGCAAACCATATATCTGATAAAGAATATGTATCTAGAATTTATACAAAAACTCTTACAATGAGAGATAAGACGATAAACAACCTAATTGTAGGGGACAAAAGACTTGAATAGACATTTTACCAAAGAAGACATGTGAATGGCTTATTAGCACAAGAAAGTGCTCAACATTATTAGTTATTAGGGAAATAAAAGTTAGAGCCACAAAAAGATATCATCATACACTAAGAATGCTTATAATCAAAAAGACACACAATACCAAGTATTTTGGTAAGGATGTAGAGAGATAGGAACTCTTATACGCTGCGGGTGGAAATGTAAAATGGCACAACCACTTTGGAAAACACTTTGGCAATTTCTTTAAAAATGAGACATAAAAAAGGGGTGCCTGGGTGGCTCAGTCGGTTAATCATCTAACTTTGGCTCAGGCCACGATCTCATGGTTTGTGGGTTCAAGCCCCGTGGCGGGCTCTGTGCTGACATCTCAGAGGCTGGACCCTGCTTCAGATTCTGTGTCTCCCATTCTCTCTACACCCCCTCCCCGCCCCCACCCTGCCTCTCACACTCTGTCTCTCTCTCAAAATAAATATACACCAAAAAAAGTGAGACATAAACTTACCACATGACTCTCATATTTCACTCCTAGGAATCTAGCCAAGAGAAATGGAAACATAGATCCACAAAAAGGCTTATACATAAATGTTCTAATCAGCATTATTTATAATGGCCCCAAACTGAAAACAACCCAGTTATCAATCAATAAACAAAATGAGGTATACAAATAGAATGCTATTCAGCATTGAAAAAGAATAAAATACTCGTATGTGCTACAGCATGGAAAGTTCAACAGCATTATTTAAATGAAAGAAGCCATAAGCAAAAGATGGAATCATTGCGTGATTCTCTTTATAGGAAATGTCCAGGAAAGGTAAGATTAGACTCAGACAACTGATCAGTGTTTGCCCAGGGCCATTGCTGGGAATGGTAACTGATTGAAAATGGGTTGAGGGGAAAAGTGGTTGGTGATAGGACACTATTCTGTTAGTTTGCTAAAGCCAACTGACTTGTATACTTCTGACAGGTGAACTTCATGCTATACCAGTTATAGTTCAGTGAGGCTGTAAAAAAACAATAGGGTCATTTTCTTCATATTAAGACATCTAGATAATAGATATTTCAGATCCAATCAGTGGTTCGACCAGGTTGTCAGGATTCATCTGATCTCTTTCTCTTTCCAAACTGCCATCCTTTCGGGGGTAGCCTTCACCCTCTTGCTAGCTGCCCCATGGCATAGGCTGCCACTGACCCAGCATTCTGTTTGCAGTTAACTCAGAAAGAAGGGAGGGGGAGGAAACAGGATTTTGACAGTTGTGTCCGTTCCTTTTTTCCCATATGCCCTAAGTCCGTTTTACTTACACCTTACTGCACAGACCTCTTGAACATGGAGTTTTCCAGCCTAATCACAAGGGAGTCTGGGAAAATGTTCATTTACTGGTCCAGCCTTTCCTCAGGGAGGCAAGGAAGAGGGGTTGGGAATGGGTATTAGGATATCCAGCCAAGAATTTCTCAGTCTTCTTTTCCACCAAAGCATGTCAATCTTAAATAACAGATTTCATTACTTTGGATGGGATCGAACCATGTATGTAGCTCTTTTGTAGAAGAAAGGAGGTATCCCTAGTAAATGAATCCTTCTAAAGATATATAATTATGTTTCTTCTTACAACCACATAGCTTTAATTGTTATTGAGGTTTCTTCTTCGATACAAAAATATGGATTAAACTTCACCATGATGGGAAGGACCTTAAGATAAATGTTCGAATGGCTGCAATTCTCATTCTTAAAATGCTTTTTAAAAAGAAAGCAAATTTAGACAGGTGACCCAAACAGTTGGCATAGCGACAGAAAAAAGAAACAAATACCTTTACTTTAATGTGCCAGGCCCAAGCCAGCCTTAAAAACCTCTGTAAAATCTTTTATGAAGAAAGATTCACGTCGGGTAACAAATGTTATAAGAATTTGCTATTTTACTCTAAATCCCTAACTAAATTCCCAGTTGAAGAGGCTGGCTTGACTTATCAGTCTACCAGCGTGTCTCTTTCTAACCCCAAATCCAGTGGGGTCTGTGCTAACATCAACCATGGTGGGAATATTTATCCCGTAGAAATTGGCTAATTGCTACAAATTAGTGTTTTTCTTCTTCCTGAAGAGCAGTTAAACTACAACTAGCATACTCCTACCCATCCGCATCAGTCTTTGGAGTGACAGCATCGTACACACATACAGAAACAAATTCCTCCCCTCCCCTAACACAACACGAATCCCCAGATGGCTGCTCTATTTGCTTTTTTCCTTTGAAGCATTATTTTTTCCCTAACTTGACAACACAGATACCAACACCAGAATCAAGGTAGTCAGTAGAAATTTCCTGGCCTAAAAAAAATTAAGCCGTGAAAATATCAGAAGTGTGTGTGTGTGTATGTGTGTGTGTGTGTGTAGGATACTTAAAAAATAAATAAATTCATGGCACAGTAGCTTTGTGCAAGGGCAACATGGAAATCTTTTGGCAGGAAAGCTCTGGTTAGCATTGTCAAATCAGCAGACATAGGGCAGAGTAAAGTCCTCCATAGGGGCTAGGATTAGGGCAGAAAATTTGTCTGTAGATCTGGTCCCCATTGCCTACAAGTGAGGGATTGTGTTTCCTGAACATCATTAAAAATTATTATGAGGGTATATAAGTATGGTAGAGGAATTGCTATGTCACTGTTACTGGTATCTCAAGTGGTAACAGCCCTCCTCGACACTACACGCCCTTGAATGATTTGGGCCACTGTAGAAACTTGAAGGGAGGCAACACAGCTCTACTCACTGGGGAGAGGCTGAGGTTGAGCCCAAAGGATTCTATCTACTTCAGGCACACAATTCTATTTCATTTTCAATGACATCGTTCTAGACTAGAGGTTCGTAATTCCCTTCAGGTTTGGAACTTAAGGAGGCATCTTTAATAAAGAACTTTGCACCATATTCAATGAGGCAGAAAACCCTCAGACCACCTGTTACACTTTCTAAGCCTATCAAATGACATTCATTCTTGGTAGAATTGATATGAATGAAATTTTTTAAGATGTGATAGCATATCTCGGTTTTAAGCACTAAAAATCACAAGGCAATTATTAATTCATGTCATAAAAATGTACATTTTTAGAATCCCAGAATTGGACTCTTAGGTTGTCTACCTGATGCTTTTCCACTGCATCCAGCAAGAGGTAGCTTGGTCTCTGCTTGAACATTTCCACAAGTCAAGAGTGCAAATCAAGAGTGCCGTCTATTTTATTGTTAGGCTAAAGGTCTTCCTTATATTGACCTGAAACTTGTCTTCACGAACCTTCCCTTCTTTGGTCCTAGTATGGGTCTTAAAAAGCATTTTTTTCAGCTATGTAATCTTTGATGTCTGTGACAGCCAAATTATATTCTCAGCTCATTTGGACTGTCAGTCAGCTAAACTCTCTAGTTTATCAAATGCAATTTTATTAAACCCCGTCTTTCTCACTTCGTACTTGTGTTGTTGGATTTTTAAACTTAGCTTTGGGACTTCACATTTATCGCAAATCAATTTCATTGTTTTAGATGTGATCAGTGCTTCCAGCCAGTCAAGATATTTTTGAATTCCTAGTTTTATCATTCAAAGTATTTAGCTGTTTTTCCCCAGCTTCATATCATTTGAATATTCGATTAAATGCCCTGTGTCCCCCTAGGAAAGGCATAGATTAATGTTTTTAAATAGGACCAGAGCAAAGTTCTGGAGCACGCCACAAGACCCCTTTCTTCTCCGTGGATAGGCTGTGGATTTGTTTTTTCCTAACAATTACAAATCTACTTTGTTGTCCTTGAACCCAGTCCATCCATGAGGACACTGTGATGTTGTGATATAATGAGAAATATGTATTTGGTTTTCATCCCCAGATCCTGGCACAGAGCTTCTGAAGCCCCTTGTAATTTCCTAAGCCATAGAGTGATAAGAGCATCCTTTGTTATACTATTTGGTTTTTATCCCCAGTTCCTGAAATAGCTCCAAAGCAATTGAAGAGAAAGGAGTGTCTTTTGTTATTCATAACAAGCCACACCTGAATTTATGTTAATGAGGTGACTTTTGGAAAGCCTGTGAGGCTGTGGGCTGGTTGCCAGAGGAACCAACCGACAGGACTAGAAATTTCTGCCCCACCTCCTGACCTCCAGGGAGTGGAGAAGGGTGGCAGGTTGAGTTAATCATTGGAGGCTAGTGATTTAATCAACCACACCTATATAATGAGGCCTCCATATCAAACCCGAACCAAGGGGTTTGGAGAGCTTCTGGGCTGGTGAACACACCTAAGTGCCGGGAGGGTGATGCGCCCGGAGCAAGCGTGGAAGCTTCATACCTCTTCTCCATCCTTTGCCCTACGCACATCTTTCCCATTTGTCTGTTCCTGACTTGTATCCTTGAAACTAAACCAGTAATAATGAGCACATTGTTTTCCTGAGTTCTGTGAGTTGTTCTAGCAAATTAGCAAGCCTGAGAAGAGGGTCTTGGGAATGCCTGCTTTGTATTCGGGAGGACTGGGGGCCTGTACTTGTGACGGGCGCTTGAGGTGCAGGCTATCTTGTGGGACTGAGCCCTCAGCTGTGGGGTGTGATGCCAGCCCCAGGCAGTCAGTGTCAGGATCGCCTCGTGTGGAAAACCCACACATTTGGTGTCAGAAGTGGTGTGGGTGGTAGTCGCGGTAGAGACGTCTGGAACTTTCCTTCTCGACTTCATTCACGGGTATATTTCTAACAAACCCATGGCAGCTTCCACCGCTCACCTCTTGCTGTTCTACTGAAAACAATTACGTGGCTGTAAATGAATTCTCTTTGTTAAAGTGTAAAATACAGAAGGAAACGACCTGAAGAGTGAAAGTTTCCTTTTTACTTCTCTGCTCTGGTTTCATGTCTTTACTCAGAGGAAACCACTGGGAAATCGATGTGTATCCTTCTGCATACTTTCTTACATATTTACATGTAGATGTGTTATTATTCACACTTTCTTAAATATGCTCTCTTACCTCATTTGATAAGGGACCTGAGGAAGGTTTTCTGTGATGGTACATATTCTCTTTAATGGCTTCAAAATAGTCCTCAATTTACTACAGTTTACTACTCCCCTATTGTTGGCCATTTAGGTTTTTGCCAAATTTTTGCTTTAATAAGCAATGCTGCTGTGAACATCCTTTTATCGTGAGCAAATGAGAAAGAATTCGTGTAGTATAGATTCCTAGAAATAGAATTGCTATCTAAAAAGCACGCGCACTTTAAAATCCAAATGAATACTACAAATTTTTCTCCAATATATAGTTCTTTCGAGAGTACCCTAAAGCCTAGCTCTGCAAAGTCTGGTCCTCTGACAAGCAGAATTGGTTGGTTTGGGGGCTTTTTGCAAACAGACTTTTGGGCCCCATCCCAACACACTGACTCTACCACGTGACAAGATTCCCATGTGATCCACACGGTCATTGAAGTTCGGAAAGCAGAGCTGTATACAGTCTTTTCTTCACTAAAATAAGATGTCATCAATCTTTTTAATTTTTACCCATTCTTCTTTATTTTCCAAGTACTTAAAAACTATTTATTTAACAATATTCTTTAGAATTTTGTCTGGGGTCTCTACTCAATGCATAATTGATCATTCACAGAATACAGCCTTTGTCAATATGAAGATAACACTTTCCCCTTCTCTAATCTTTTGGTTTGTCTTTCATTCTCCAAGATTCCTTAACGACAACGGACATTTATTTAATAAATTCATCTCCTGGTGGCCTCTGTGTTCTGGGACAGAATTGATCTGAGTTGGGAGACCTATTTTTTTTTTTTTTTTTATAGCAGTAAGGTGCACTCCTAATTTTTCTCACTGTGTTTAGGGAAGTAAGTTCACAGACCATCCGGAGGATATTTAAGAGCCATCAGAAATACTCTTGAGACTACTGCCTCATCAGAAATACTCTTGAGACTACTGCCTCAGGAGATCCTTTAACAAATACTCACAGATCGCTCACCTTCCTTTTGTTGGTTGATTCTTTGGAGAGGAGGGGTTGCCCCTCCACCTTCTGACTCCTACCCCATCTCAAGACAAAGAGCTCTCTGCTTCTCATCCTCTTGGGAAGGAAGACTACGATGTGCTAATTGCAGTGGATTGTTCCTGGATTATTGCCTGACATGACCTCACATATACCAGCTTTTGACTCAATCTTTGACCTTCATGCTGCTAATAAATGTTTATTGAGTACCTACTGCATCCAAGATACCATGCTTGACACACATCAATTTTCTTAATCCTCAAACCAGCTCTCTAAGATAGATACCATTATTAGTCATTTTCCAGAGTGGGAATTTGGGGATGCAACAAATGATAGTAAATGGTGGAATTTAACTTGACTCTTAAATGCCACCCATATGTCCTGCAGGTGACCAGCAGAACTCCTGGTCAGAAAGGGACTCAGCAGAGTCCCTTTGCATGCAAAGCATCACTTTGATATTACATAATTTTACAGAAAGTGTTGCAATTTATAGCATTAGTGAATATAACACTAAAACAAGATTGTTTTATCTATAAGCATAAGTAGCATTCTTGGGTCTATTCCTATAAAGACTGTTTCTTGGGGAGCTTAAGGATCAGAATTGACAACTGTTCCTGTTTCCAGATTTTCTGAAAGAATAAGTTAAAGAGAAAAAAAAACTTGTGAGCATCAACCCTTGTAGAGATGGCTATGGCTACAAGGAGTGCCAGGTTCATTAGGGGTAACTAATGTCTCTGGTCATCCTTGAGTCCCTCTCTTCTATGTCTCTTTACTTACAGCTTCCACAAGAATCAATTTTAAGTTGAATATATCTATAGAATACAGGATACAGAGAGATAGATAGTGATAGAATAAAATTCTATCCCTACAAACTGCTGGTCTTCTGTCTGCTTTTTATACTCATATTTACAGACATGTCCCAAAAGTTTCCACTTATGTCAAGGATGTGCTGATCTTAGTTGTTTTTTTTAATGTTTATTATTTGAGAAAGAGACAGAGAGCAAGCAGGGGAGGGGCAGAGAGAGAGGGAGACAGAGAATCCAAAGCAGGCTCTAGGCTCCGAGCTGTCGGCACAGAGCCCGACACGGGGCTCGAACCCACAGACTGGGAGATCATGACCTGAGCTGAAGTCGGCCGCATCACTAACTGAGCCACCCAGGCGCCCTGTGCTGATCTGTTTTAAAGGAAGTCTGAGGCTAACATCAACTTCAATGAAAAATTCATATTTCCTTCTCAGTACTTTTGGGGTGAGGGCATATGTGTGTGTTGTCATAATATATAAGACCTTAGTAATGATTGCTGAAAGATCTGTAATACTCATTTATGAAGATTTCCTGGAAGCTAGAGATTCTATTCTCTCAAATATCCGATATGCTCTCAGCATTAATTTATGCACCAGGAGAATCTGAACAGATACTGAAAGATCTCTATGCTTAAAGGGCTTCTTGGGGGCATTTCTTGAATTTGGGCCCCATCGTAAACATACTAGCTACATAAACATTAGGTAGGTTTACTCTGTTGGCTCAATTGACTTCGATATCATAAGATAAAAAGAGAAAAAGAAGAATAGCAATGATATATAAAGTATATATTAAAAATTATCCCCCAAAAGGAAAGTTATCTCACTAATGGAATAGCCATAATGTTCCCTCTTTGATGAGTTTTCCAGACTTATGACCCCAAGGAAGTCTGTGAGTGAAGCATTGATAAGAGAAACAGAAGATCTTACAAAATTATGCCAAAATTTTTTCTAAGTTTATTTATTTATTTTGAGACAGAGAGAGCCAGTGTGTACAAGGAGAGGGGGAGCAGAGAGAGAGAGAGAGAGAGAGAACCCCAAGCAGGCTCCATGATGTCAGTGCAGAGCATGACATGGGGCTCAAACTCACGAACTATGAGATCATGACTTGAGCTGAAGTTGGATGCTTAACCAGCTGGGCCACCCAGGCGCCCTACAAATTATGCAAAAAAAAAAAAAAAATTATTTGCAAGGTAAGGATGATGAGCAGAGTTGGGGGAAATAATGTATTTCCATATTCTGTTCTTGGGAAAAAGAACCTAGAGATTCTCTTGCAAACTGAAATGATGGCTTGGGCAATTTTAAAAATCAATTAAATTGGAATATATAGTAGTTTACTAAATTGTCTAAAATAATTTTCATAAAAGGTACAATCATGACTTTGTTATACATATAAAATGAGTACATATCAGAGAGTTTATTTAATTCATTAGTTAATAAGGGAACCAATAAGATGTTCCAACCAATTTCAAGGAGAATTTAAAAAGTGGGGGTTTAGGTAGAGCATGAAATAAATTTGCACACAGATGCAAAAAAATTGGCTATTTCTGCAGGTAGGGGAGAGGAAGCAATGGTCTGTCCATCAACCGAATTATTTGCAGATCTATTGACAAAAAAATATTTGCATTGGATTTGTTATCTCCAATTTACAGAGTTGTAAAACAACTCAAAGACAATAAAAGACACACCCCCCCCAAGCCCCCACAGATAACCCAAAAGAATGTAATCTAAGAAGAGCTGTCAGTTTTCCATTGAAAACACTCAGTTAACTCTTGGTACAATCCATAGTCTTTCACAGTTTTTACCTACATAGATGATATAAAACCAAACATAATTATCCCTGTTCTTGTCTAGAGTTCTTAGCATTTCTTTTTTTTAATGCTTACTTATTTATTTTTGAGGGAGAGAGAGGTAGTGAGCAGGGGAGGGGCAGAGAGAGAGAGAGAGAGAGAATCCAAAGCAGACTCCGTGCCTGTCAGTGCGGAGCCCTACGTGGGGCTTGAACTCACAGATCATGAGCTGAGCCAAAATCAAGAGTCTGATGCTTAACTAACCGACCCTCTCAGTATTTTTGATGTAGATGTTGACCTGTCAGATTCATTGATTCCAAATAGAGCAACAGTATACATTTGATTTTTGAATGGTGAACACTCATCTTCTATTTGCAGAAGCAGAAGATTAGAATGGCCACCAAGAGCTCGAATTCCCTCTTGAAGTGTGCATCTCATGTGGTATTATAATGAGATTGTGCTAGATGGAAGGTGAGGCATCAGCCATGAGGGATGGAAATCAGGGCACGGCAGACTTTGAACTGTTGGTGATCCTCGCCTCCAGGGTTGTCGAATGAACTATCAAGAGGCAGTTCAAAGATTTTCAATATTTCTGGAAATTTATTTGTAGGTTATCCTAAATCTTGGGAAATGTTATGTTTTTTCTTTTCTCAGATCATCAAATTAATTTGTGTTTCCCAGATGAGCCATTCATTTTCTGAATTTTTCTCTTCTGACTGCCTGATCCAAGAGCTGCATAAACTCCCTCCCTTCATTGATACTCCCTATAAATTTTTCATCCTGAAGATCAAGTTGCCTTCCTACCACCAAGAGTAACGGTAAAGAAACTTCAGATGTAGCTCTCACATTCTGATCAAAGCTATTTCTCTCAAGGTGAGTCATATTCTCAGAATTCCACAACTGTGCAAACATTTATGTCATTGCTAATATACCAGCAAAGCTTCAGCTGTACCAAAGGCCAGAAATAAAATTAGAGCAGTGAACTAATTAGCATTGTATGTACTAAGAGAGAGTGGCATTTAGTTTTTGTATTTACCACTTGAGAAAGGAAGGGTGGAGTCTGTCAAGTTTAAAACCCAAAGCATCGACAAGGTTCCCCTCAATTTTTTTGAGATTCAAATAGTATTACTACTGGGAACATGCAACATCGTCTTTAAGGAAGATGAAACTTGGCATCAGAGAACCAATTGTTCTGCATCTGGGGGAAAAAAAACAACATGGAGTACATTTTGGCTTTTGAGCTTTTCAGAGCAAGAAAATTGCTTTTCTTCTGACTGAGAGGCCGTAATTGTAGCTCTGATAAAAAGATGTCTCGAGACAAATTCTTCTTTTAAAAAGTCTTGATGAGATTGTTGACTGTTTACCCTTAACTTAAAATCGTCCACACCGACAAAGCTTTGCACAAAACTGTGTTGGTGTCCGTACTGTTTTTCTGCAGGATTTAAAAGCAAATGCTCTTTGGATGATGCTTCCACTCCTTTGGTGTGTGTCTGGTTGAGGGGACTTCATGCCACAGAGGAATCTGTCACTTAAGAGGGTTTGTCTGTCTGCCTTTCAAAAAGCTTTGCAGAGGCCATCGAGGACGAGCATGGTAGAGTGGAATGGAAGTGGCTCTGGAGGCTTTTGTCATCTATTTTTTCTCTTCTTTCTCATTTTTTTTTTTTTCACATGCTAATGCTGGCTACTAAAAGCATCTTTCATTCCTTATGCCTAGCAACTGATTTGCTTCGGGAACAGACAATTGTGTTGTAGCGAAGGAGAAGAATTTTGATTCCCATCAGAGGTTAGCAATTATTCTTGACTCAGAACAGCCTGGGTTTGAATCCAGCTCTGTCTTTAACAGCCATGTGACCTGGGACGAGCCATGTTACGCTGTTCTCAGTTTCCCCATCTGTAAGACAGGGATGATGACGTTAGTGCCTACCTCAGTGGGTTATTTCAGAGATTCAGTGAGCTGACTTTTGTAAAGTGCTTAGATCACAATTTGGCACTCGTACCTGTTATGTATTTTGAATTAATTAAGTTAAAATAATTGGTTTCAATTGCGAAGTCTAGAAACAAGCTAAATGTCCATCAGGAGGATGCTGGTTAAATCAGATATACTATGTTCATGTAGGAGTATTCCATGCAAGTATCAAGAACAGTGGCAAGTTCTCTTGTCTAATATGGGAAGATCTGGGGCGCCTGGGTGGCTCAGTCGGTTGGGTGTCAGACTTTGGCTTCGGTCATGATCTCGCAGCTTGTGGGTTCGAGCCCTGCATCCGGCTCTGTGCTGGCAGCACAGAGCCTGGAGCCTGCTTCGGATTCTGTGTCTCCCTCTCTCTCTGCACAACCCCCCCCCCCCCCCCCCCCGCAACGCTCACTCTCTCTCTTCTCACTCAAGAATAAATAGATATTAAAAAAAATAATATGGGAAGATCTCCAAGGAAAAAAGCCTCACATACATGGAATATGTGCATGGAAAATGTGAGGTCTGGAAGAACACACAGGTAACCATAATCAACAATTGTTTCTGAGTGGCAAAGAGAGACTTGGGAGATCCAGAAGGCTTCTGTTTTGTTATACACCCTTTGTTCTACTAAACAAATTTAATCCAGTTTCAGTTATTACTTTTTCAACAAAAATGTAGTTAATTATGGTTTTATTCGGGAACAAAATAATAACTGTGAAAGAACCTCACGTGAACTTCAATTTGTTACTTCAACAAATCAAGCCAAATGTAAGAGGCTCTGGACTACTTTGCTGGTTTCATTTGCATTAAACACAATTGTTAGTATTTTCTTTGGGAACTGAAAACTGGTAGTGGAAATCCTCAACCCTTGTCCTCTTCTCCAAGGCACGATTTGGGGCTATGGCATAGTGAACAACTCACTATCATCGAGCTGCATTTTATGACTTGTAAGTGTGGATTGAACATGCTTCAGTCTGTCTGCGTTCCGTCAGGACTTTCGTTCATTTTTTGCAAGAGGTGGATCCTTGTTAAGAGGATGACGATAGACCCAGAACATGAGTTGCTGCAAGGAAAACACAGAAAGCTAGTGATTCCTTACAAATGGATAGCTGGTTGCCCCAGACATTTGCCCAATCAGTCTACAGCGATGCCTCTAATTCGCACCAATAGTCACCAATAGTTAAGGCATAGACTCTAGAGACAAGGGTGTTAATAAAGAGGAAACTATTATGTATGGAAGGCAAAAGGTGAGGAAATTGAAGTGAGGGAGAGTTGGGTAGCTACAATGAGTATTGATTTCATGGATAGCATCAAGCATTTATGCGGTCAAAATTAGGTTGGATCTTGGCTCTGACACTTATATGTTCATTGGGAGTTACTTCACATCTCTGAGATTCATTTTTCTACTCTGCAAAATGAGGGTAAGACTTGGATATATGGTCATACACAACACCCTATTTTGCTGTATTTTCCCAGAGTCCAGAAGAGCACCTGGCATGTAGATGTTGAACAAATATTTGTTGAATAAACAAATGAGGTAATAGAAAGCTACTTGAATGTAGGAAGGGACAAGTATATATTAGTTTTCTTTTTTGGCTCCTGCAGGGCATTTGACAAGGTTCTTCATGGTATGCTCCCCATGAAGATAGAGGATTTGGGGCTGGAGACAACGATTAGAATCTTCTTCACTGGCTATGACCAAGGGTACATAAATAGGTTATTGCCATTCTGGGGATGGGTTTCAAGACTTACCATGGGATTCTGCCCTTTCCACCCCATTTTTTTAAAAATTTATTTTAGAGAGAGAGAGAGAATGAGTGTGATAGGGGGGAGAGGGGCAAAGGGAGAGAAAGAGAGAATCTTAGGCGGACTCCTGCTCTGCACACAGCCCAATGCAGGGGTCAATCCCATGCCCCTGGGATCATGTCCTGAGCTGAAATCAAAAGTCTGTTGCTCAACCGACTGAGCCACCCAGGAGCCACATGCCCTTTCCACCCCATTAAACATCTTTGTCATTTACTTGAAGAAGAGTATAAATGGTGTGGTTCATCATATATTTATATGACACCAAGCTGAAAGACAGGCTATGTTGGAGAAAAGAATCAGAAGATTTTGATTGATTAACTTGAGGGACAGAATTAAATGAGGTTTGCCAAGATATGTTTAAAGTCTTGCATTTGGGTTCAAAAACTCTAAAACACATGAACGTGATGTGGGACCCTGTGTTTCATCGTTGTGCACGTGGGTAAGCCACAGAAGTTTCTGTCTTCAATAAAATTGATATGTATCAACTTCAAATATTGTGTGTATCAAATAACTTGCTGAATCTTGAGTTGCATTGGTTGGAAGCATGGAATCAACTCAAGTTAGGGCATGGTCCCATTTTTCTCTGTGATTCTTGGAGGGCCCCATTCCACTCTCAGAATCCCAGTTCCAAAACAACATGTAAAAATTAGTTAGAGACTAGAGATGAGTGGTCAGATCGTGAAGGGACTTGGCACTCTGTGTGTGAGATTCGATTGAAGAAATGGAAAAGTTAGCCTGAAGGATAAACTTAGATGAAAACAAGGTATCACTAGACTATCACATAGGAAAGAAATTAGATTTTATCTACAAGGTCCCAACAGGTAAACTGTCTTTAGTGGGGAGAATTAACAGAGAGGTTTTTGTCTCGGTAAAAAAAGGAACTTTGATGGGTAAAAACTGATGGGATAAGTAACAGTGGTTTTCTTCACTGTAAAAAAGAATGCGTGTCCTTTTAAAAAATCAGAAAGCAAAAAATGTTGAGATATAAACAGTGTTAATGTTTTTAAACCCCACCATCTGTTTAAACTCAAGCATGCTAGTACATTGTTGAAAAAAGTTTCAAGTTTAATAGTTCACCAAACTTGGCAGACGTTCATCCAGCGGTTGGTCCAGAGCTCCTCTGTGAAGTTACAGACAGGATGGCACTTAAATTAAATAACATTTTGGGTCCTTTCAAATTTGAGGGCCTTATATCTAATTATCCTACAAATGCAAGAAGCATCAATTCTATTGAGATCGTAGCTTCTATAACTGACCTTGGCTCGAGGCCGCCCGTGAATTTGTGTTAGCTCAATCCTTGGATTCTAACAGGCTTTATCCACTGCTGGTTAACTAGAATGGAAAGCCGATGTAGTTGCCAAGCAACCCAGATTTGGAGAAATATGCCTCCTTGTTCTAGTGTACCAGATAAGTGGATAAACAAGCATTCTTTTGAAATGACTCAATCTTCTCTTATGGGTATACTTATCAAATGAATGAGAGAACCAAGACAGATCTTTAGGTAATTCAAGGCAAAAATTTCTCTGAATAAATAATCTAGTAATTTAAAAGCCCAAATGGCTTGACCCCTGTGAATAATTTCCTCAGTCTTTCATCTTAGTGTGTGAGTAGTACATCTCGGCAGCCGTTATGTTTCTCTGTGAGTGCACGGTGTATGGCGTAGCCACAGAAATGGAGAAAAGACGATAGACTCAGTGGTTAAGTGTGCAACTGTATTTATTCTATAATTTGGAGTTGACCTGTGAGTTGGAATATCTTTTTTTAGAATCTTGGACTACAGTCAGTAGCTGCTAACAAGACAATGAGGTCAGTTTCTGGCAGCAATGAAATGGCTGCTTCCCCAACTAGACTGTGAGCTCTTTGAGGGCATTTATTTTTGTGTTTCACAATGTCCAGAAAGCATAGAATACTAGACATTAATTTATGATGATTACAGATCAAAGATGTCCTTGCCATAATGTATACTCATTTACATTTCCCAAATTTATGAGCACAAAATATACATATAATATTAAATAGGTAAAATAAAACACCTACCAATCAAGATACCCGACATAATGCAAGTGAATCCTCTGAATATATTTACTATTCTTGTGCCACTGCAAAGCTTAAGCTGAGAAAAGAGCCTTTCATGAAACAGTGGTCAAATATTGATATTCATTTATCAAACCTTTTTTCAACAATTCACTGCCATGCTTTCATTTAAAAGATGGTGGGGCTTCAAAATATTAAGTCTTTATAGCTCAACATTTTTCTTTTTCTGTTAACAATGACATGTATTCTTTTGCAATGAAGACAACCATCATGATTTTATAATGTAGAAAACCAAGTAATATTCCAACTATTCCCAGTAGAGAGATCGTCATTTAACTCAATTGTGCTACCCCAGCCCCTGTTGGTGCCCGCAGGGCAAGGCATGAGATGTATGGATGCAGCGGAAATCTTGAACACTGGGGCCGATGGCCCCTTCTTGTTCATCGCCTGCTCTAGAGTTGGCCTGGATTAAAGGGCTGGAAGCCTTGCTTCAGTCATGGCTAAAAACCGTGCGGTGGGTGTAGCTACAACTCCCCACCCCCCAACCCCAAGCCACAAAACCTACTGAGCCCTCCCTACTCCCACCGCTAACCCACCCTCCACTCTTGTGATTTCTAGGGGTTTTGCATTGACAACAGCTTGGGGAGTCACCAGATCCAAAAGAAACAAGAGGAAGGAAATGAAGGACAGTTTTCTCGTAGCCTTGCAGGGCAAAGTGTTGGAGGGAGAAAAACTAAGTGGTCTCTTTAAGAGAAAGATCATGTCTCAGTCCCTTTTGTAGCCCTATCATCCTAGCCTGGTGCTTGAACTCAGCGGAGAGGTGAGGAATGTAGCCCATGGGGAGGGGACCATGGCTGCATTATCTCCATAAAAGGGTGCGAGGGATTTTTCAAGCTTATGAGGATCTGGGATGTAATTTTACTTCTGCCACTGGTTTATGGTCTTGGAGAAGTGAGCTAATCTGTGCTGTGATTCTTTGAGACACGTAAGTAGGTTGAGTTGCGTCCTCTTTACAGTGCCTTTGCCCTTAACCTTCTGGGTCCACATGAAGGCTTATGTTTCCAGAGAGACAGCAGCATTCTCCTGGAATATTCGGTTCATATCATCAGTAGCACCTGTCAGCCCTTTCGAAGCTCAGATCCAAGGTTCATAATTTCCCACTTCAGAGGCACCTCAGGTGCTCACAATAAGAAAGGAAGGAAGCACACAGAAAACAAAGCGGCACCACTGACGGATGATCATGGGAACTCTGAAATCATCTTTTAGGCGAAAGTAGCTCTTTCCCATAATCTGGTGGAAGCCAGCCTGGAGGTATGCTAACAAGTATCCGATGCAACTCTGTAATGTGTAATAAGCAGCTTTCTCTTAGGAAGAAGATCCTTGATGGTGTTTAAAGGATTCTACTTACTAATGGAGGTGTGAAAACATTGACTTTCAAAATTTAAAGAGTATCTAGGTTTCTTTTAGGAAGATGTGCCAAGGCAAAATGAAGCACAGTACCATTAGGCTTTGTTTGTGTGCATATATCCAGGAGAATTTTAAAAATCCAATTAATTCTTAATTCAAGGCGTTGTCTTAGTAACTCCTATTCCAGGATGCTCCGTGCTTGCAACATAATTCATAGCTTCACCAAAGCAGGAGAAAAATAGAAAAAGACAGAACCTTAAAATACCTTTGCCAATTAAATTCTGAATTATTTTTGACTCGGAGAATAGTCAGTCATTTTATTTAAGCTGTTAAGGATGATAAAGAACACATTGATTCCTTATGTTTCCACTTATATTTCCATTACTTGAAAATCCTCAGTGTGTTTTGGATTTTCACTTAATCCCTTTTTACTGTCCAATCCAAGATGTTAAAAATAGATACAAAGACCAGTTTAGGATTGGATCTATACCCTGAAGGTTAATTCCAAAATAATGGAATTCATGACTCAAGTCACCAAATTCCCATAATCCCAGGGCGATCTCAAGAAATGTCTAAGATGCGAAGAGTAAGTGGTACAGTGAACCCAGAAGTTTCGTCCAAAACCAGCTAATACTTCCTCGTTCATCCTTTGTAATGAGAAGTTCATCGCTGAGGGCAGAAAGATCACGATGATGGCACAGGTCCAGAACAAACCTCAAAGATTTATTTAACATTCCAAAACCTGCCCTTGATTAAGCCTTTTCTTATATGGTAGGTTCTTATGGAAGGTTCTGTTCGTTAGTAGTGAAAAGCTATTCCCAACTCACTTTTCCTCAATGTCCCCACTACAGAGGTTTCAAAGCCAAATACTCGCTTTTTTGTAGCTTTTTGTCTAGCTTGGGATAATATGATAGCACAGGAACAGGTGACAAGCAGAAGTCTGCTAGCATTTCTTGGTAAACTTTCTGTCCCCATTAAAGGAATAAATATCCTAGCAAGACCTTTCTCCTCATTGCTGTCTTGAATGCAGGCATGACGTCTGGATCTTTGTCAGTTGTGTGGCCACCACGAAACCACAGTCCTAAGAAAAGACCGAGAAACATTCAACAACACATGTCACTGGATGAACACCAGCGGCCACCTGTTCCCAGAACTTTAATATGAAAACAAGGCCTTATTTGTTTAAGATACTATAGATCGGGTTTTGTGGTGTTTCCAACCCAAGCATCCTTAGCTAATAGAGTGTTATACATTCCTCTTTTTGTAATTCCTACAACAACCTGCAAGGGAGCCATTATTACCCCTATTTTATAAATGAGGAAACTGAGGCACAAAGAGTTTACATTGCTTGTCCAAGGGTAGACAATGGTCTCACCACTTTGCTAGTGTTTCCAACTTTTTATGTAGGTTTCATTTCCTGACTAAACATTAATGCTTCATGCACTTATATCATTCTTCTACTCTTCCTCATATGTGTGTGTGTTTGTGTGTATGTGTGTGTGTGTTGTATTATTCCTACCAGGAAATTTAGGTTCTAGCCTAGTTTTACTACGGCCTGCCTGCAAGGCCTCTCCTCCACTCAGTTTCCTCTTCCATAACACGATGGGCTGGATTAAAGTTTGCAAGTCTCTTCCAGACCTAAAGTCCTATGATGCTGTCATGTGCTCATAAGACTGTGAGCTTCACAGCACCAGGGATTATTTCTTTGTTTTTTTCAAGCTCATTGTTCTGCCCCTGGCAGATAGGCAGTCATTTTACTGAGTATGGATGGTCTAATTAACTTCCTCTCTAAGGACCTACAAAAGAAACATAAAAAGGATGGTCTAAAGTACCATGGGGAAATGTTATGAGGAAATATTAATTCAAGCTCATAAACTGGAGACTGGAAACAATGCTTCTTAGAAGAAAGATAACCTAGAAGTACAAGACTCGTTCATCTTCTCCAGGGATGTTTGTTGCGTATCTCTCAGGTGTCTGGTCTCTTTTGAGCATGGAGCTAGTTGGGATGTTATAAAAAGTTGGCATTACAGTCGGGAGGATGTGCATAAAAAGTTACTGTGCAGCACAGTGAGTGTGATGATAAAAGGACATTCGGGGGAAGAGAAAAGACCCAGGCAATTCAGCCTGACGAGAGGAGGGCAGCTCCACAGTGGAAGCAACAGAGAGCTGAGCTAACTTTTGAAGGATGATTATGGATTTCAACAGCAAGAAGATGGGGCAAGGATGACTCTTGCTAAGGAAATATGTCCAAATCCACTTAGGCACATAAGAACATGTGTGAGAACCGAAAAATGCTGAAGTGTAAGAGCATGAGTGGGGGGTTTGGAGAAGAGTCTGGAGAACTAAGAATGGGCCTAGTTATAAAGGGTGGTAGCCAGGCTGAGGGGAATGGACTTATTTTGGTAGGCAATGTGGCCCAAGGAATATCGTCAGATTTCAAGCTTTAGAAAGATTACTTCATACTATGAATTTTGGAAAATGGCCAATGCACAGTAGCCTCCCTGGTACTGGATATCCATAAAATGCTTCACATTTATATTGTCTATGACTAAGAGTGATAGAAGGGTAGCAGAAGACCTAAAAGGAGAGTGTTGAAGGTTCCAGGGGTAAGATGATGAATTAAGACATGGTGATGGGGCATGAAAGGGACAATCATAAGTGATGTCAAGGAGACAGATGATAATACTTGATAACTGATCAAATGATGAGGCAGGGATGCTGATGATCAAGAGTGTAACATTTGGGAACCAAGCACAGGGAGGGAGTTTTGTTGAGCCAGATGATGAGGTTTGCCTTGGACACGTTAAATTTAGAATGCCACGCAGTATCTGAGGGCGAGATATTTAGTAGAACATTGGACAAAGATAGGTCTGCTGCTTAAAGTAGAGACAATCATGAGCACTTAGCACAGTGGTTCTCAGTCCTTTGAAAACCAGCATCCTCTTTACACAACAAACAGTAATGCCCCTGCAGTAAGTAAATAATATGCTTATATATATGTTTTTAAGAATCCAAACAACACCAGGTAAAGGAGAGGTAAAAGGAAATCAGGGTTTTTTTTGAAATAAAAACTTAATATCTAATAATCAGGCATAACTACACTTACAGTGAATATAAAATATATATAAAATATGTATCTAAGATTATTTTCTGAAGGACACATTCATTTGCTCATTCCTTTAACAGCTGTTGGTTGTCATCTAGGTTACAAGTACAGTTTTAGGCATTGGGGAAACAGAAGTGAAATAAAGAGACCCAATCTCTGCTTTCCTGGAAAATTCTCTAACACGGCAAGACAGACAAGCAAATATAAAAGTAAATGATATCATGAGTTCTTACAGTGATGAGAGCTACAAGGAAATAATTTAGACTATTGGGATGGAGGTGATTAGTGGGGGAGGGAGGTATCAGCAGTGACCTAAGATGGAGACAAGCTGGGTGTGTTTGAGGAGCAGAAAGAAGGCCAATGTAGGAAGAATGTCACATGTTAAGATGAAAACGTGGAAGGAAGTACAAGTCATATCATGAAGAGCCTTGAAGGTCAAAATAGGAAGTTGAAGTTTTGTCTTAAGTGCCATATGAAACCAATGGAAAATTTTAATCAGAGGTGTGGCGTCATCTGATTTACATTTTAAAAAGCGTGTTCTAGAGACTTCCAATTAGTGATAGCATGACAGACTAGATTTCCTAAATGAAATCTAATCTCATTAAAATGGGAAATGAATCCCTTCCATTAAAAACAACTAAAAATTCCAATAATTTTATATTTCTAATACTTTAAAAGTCTTGCAAACAAGTAAGGAATTTGCAGATGCCAAAATGAAATGAAAACAGGAATCCTAGGAGGTACATCCTTAGAACTGGTTTTTATACTAAGGATGTTTGCTCATCTGTAGTGATCTTTACTCTTTGTTTTGCTTGATGCTCAAGGCACACAGAAGGAGATGAAGGCTAGGGCCCACCCAAGCTGGGAGTATAATAAGAACCCTCCATATAAAGCTCAGTTCCCAAAAGGATGGATCTTAAAGAGTGAACAAGAAAAGAAACCACAGTGCAGAAAGACGAAGCAGGTGCTCCCATAGAATGTTGATGGGAATATAAAAGTTTTACCACTTTGGAAGATGGTCTGCAAGTTTCCTATAAAACTAAACATAATCCCATGCTATGACCCAGCAATCCTATTCCTGAGGTCTTTACCCAGGAAGATGAAAACGTACGTCCCCAAAATGACTTGTGTGGGAATATTCACAGAAGCTTTATTTATTGGAAACAGGTCAAGAGCTCACCAACACAAGAATGGATAAACAAATTGTGGTGTATGTATACAATAGAATACTAGCTAGCAATAAAGGAAGAACAAACTACAGATACACTTAACAGCATGAATACATTTCAAAAACGTTATGCTAAGTGAAAGAAACCTCACACAAAAGAGCACAAAATGTATGATTCTATTTACATGAAATTCTAGAATGCACTAAACTAATCGAAGGAGGAAAAAAGTCAGAACAATTGATGTCTCTAGGGTTAGGGATAGGGGGACAGGTGCTCATTGCGGAGGGTAGGAGAAGACTTTCTGGTGTTATGTTATGTTCTATATCTTGAGAAAACTGGAACTCATGAAACAGAAAATTCTAAATCCATCTATTTTGTGTAATTTAATTTTATTCTCCCAAAAGAAAGAACTATAAATAAATATTGACTCAATTAATAATCTACATGTATGCTGAAGTGCTTAGGGGGGCATGTACTTTCAAATGCATCCAAAACACTGTGGGTGATGGACAGATAAGGGAGTAGATGCGTAGGAAGATATGTAAATAAAACAGAGTGTAGTAAGTGTTCATAAGAAAATAATGGAAGAAGAAAAGAAAGTCTGAAAATGTGCCCATCTTGACTTTGAAGGTAGGTGGAAAGTAAAAAAGAATTCATAGTATCCCAAAGGAAGAGTTTAATTTAAATGGTCCTATGTTGGGCTCTTGGGTGGCTCAGTCGGTTAAGCATCTGACTTCGGCTCAGGTCATGATCCCGTGGTTTGTGGGTTTGAGTCCCACATCGGGCTCTGTGCTAATGGCTCAGAGCCTGGAGCCTGCTTCGGATTCTGTGTCTCCCTCTCTCTCTGTCCCTCCCTTGCTCGTGCTCTGTCTCTGTCTCTCAAAAATAAACATTAAAACATTGTAAAACTAAAAAAAAAAAAAAAAACAAGGTCCTTGGTTGTTAGTCCCCATAAGGCAACTGGGAGAAACAAATGCAAGAAGAATGTAAGTTCAACCAGGGACTCAACGGACTCTCTTTGATAGAGTTTTAAAGATAATGAGCTCATAAACAAAAATCTCACAGAATGCAAGGAAACAGGAGGCTGTGAGAACAGGCAACCCCCCACCCCCAAAACAAAAACAAAAACAAACAAAAACAAAATGCCCACAACAGATTGCCAAAACAGAGCATCTGAATGATCACATAGACTATGTTTAATGTTTAATATGTTTAAAGAAGTATGAGAGGCTTATACTTATGAGCAAAGAACAAGAAACTATAAGATTTTATCAAGTAGGTTACATAAAAGGATATCTAGAAATAAAAGGAAAAATAACATAAGGTTAAAACTCAGTGGATGGAGTGAAAGACACACAGACTAGGCACAACTGAAGAGAGTGTGAGTTAACCAGAAGACATCTACGCCACAGCTCAGAAAGAATGAGAGGCAGATAATATATAAAGATGTTAAGCACCAAGGCAGATAGAGAGGGAAGGTCCAACATATATGAAATTGGAGCTTTGTAAAAAGGCAGAGAGAGGAGAGGAGGAAGTTGTTTGAGTTAAATGCTGAGAACTGAGAACAGAATTATTAAAACATATCAATCCTTAGACTCAGGCTACCCAAAGTATTAGCAGTACGATAAATAAAAAGAAATGCATAGCTCCACTATATCAAAGTAAAATTGCAAAAGGCAAAAAGAAAAGAATATTTTTAAAGCAGCCAAAGAGAAAAGGTAGATTACCACAAAGATATGGTGGTTAGATTTACAGGTGACTTCTCCACAGCAAGATTAGAAGCCAGAAGACAATGGAAACATATACTGAAGGTTTTTAGGACACAATTGTAAACCCAGATTAATACATATTGTGACACTATATTTCAGGATGAGTGTAAAATAAAGACATTTCCAGCCGTGTCTCTTCTGCTTACATTTCACCAACCAAATCAGTTTGGATGATTATGTCTAATATCAAGGTTTTGGGTGTGCAGAAGGAGAGGAAAACCAGAGACCTTGATGAGCATTAGTTACTATAGCATATAGGGCAAATTACATAGGTAGCAAGAACAGTAAAAAGCAGGGCAAATTAGAAACACGAAATTCAAGAGAGTAGCTACCTTTGGAGGAGAGAAGCGAACATGACTGAGGAAGGGCATGCATGGGGCTTCAAGTTTATTTATTTGTAATATTCTCTTTCCTAAGCTGTGTGATGGGTGCATTTGGTATTTGTTTTATTACATATACAATGTATAAATGCTATGTTAAGAATGACAGATATTTAACTAGACATAGTAAATATATAACTGTATGACTAAAATATATATTGAAATAATACAAATTTTAAAATGTATGACTATATAATATATAAAAACAAATATAGGGGCACCTGGTGGCTCAGTCAGTTAAGCATCCGAATTTAGCTCAGGTCGTGATCTCACAGTTCGTGAGTTTGAACCTCACGTTGGACTCTCTTCTGTCAGCACGGAGCCCGCTTTGGATCCTCTGTCCCCCCGCCACTTTCTGCCCCTCCCCTGCTCGTGCTCTCTCTCTCTCAAAAATAAATATACATTAAGAAAAATAAATATAGTTCAATTGTTAGTGTGTGTATATACATATACAGGTATTTGTGTGTGTATTCATTTATTTATATGGTTGATTGATAATAAAAAACAACGTCAGATCACTCTGGCTACTTTGCAGGGTGGAACTGGGGAAAGTAGTGAGAAGGCTGTTGCAATAAACCAAATGAAGCATGAGAAGAGCTTAGCCCAGAGCAATGGTAATGGAGATCAGAGAAAGGGGGTGAGTTCATGACACATTTTGGAGATGGAGACAAATGAGAAATTGGATTTGAAAGTGGAGGAAGACAGGAAATAAGAACGGCTAATATTTCAGCCTGTATTACCAGGTGGATGGAGATATCATTAATTGAGAACAGGATTAGGAAAGGAAAAGTTTGATGACTGCAGGCAAGAATTCTCTTTCTGCCTTCTAAGGTTTGGATACCTACTAGATATTAAAAGTGAAGATACCAAGTCAACAGATAGCATTAACAGTTTGGGGGAGAGGTCAGGGCTTGAGATGTAAATTAGAGAGTCCTGGGCCCATAGTGATATTTCACCATTTGTAATATTAAAAGATATGAAATGTTTAAATGTATGTAATAGCTAGCTAGATACATAAATTATGATATTCATAATGGAATATCACATAGCCATTAAGCAAGGGCGTAGATTCACATAGACTGACACTAAAGGTGTTCAGGATATATTGTTAAACTTAAAAAGCACTTGGCGTGTGTATTGTATGATTTGTGTAAAAAGTAATCACATTATATGCTTGCGTGTGGGTGGAAAATTTCCGGAAGATACATAACTAGATGTCAACAGTGGTTACTTGTCCAGAAGTGGGGTAGAGGCAGGATATGGGGAGAATGGATTTTGCTTATCCTTCTTTATTATTTTAAATTTAACTTTGAATATGTAATTTATAAATAAATACCAAGTAAATACCTTGGTGATTTGTGGTGGTGGTTGTGTTTTTTCAAAAGGTAGTTCAGGGTAAGAGGGGAACAGAACCAAACTAGGGCCATGGAGTCCTGGTTTCCTCACTGGCTCTGTGTGTGACCTGGGACCACAGTCCTCTCTTCCACTTTGGCTTTAATTTTCTCACCAGTAAAGCATCATCATTGAGCAAACAGATCTCTGTATTCAAATTTGCATCGAGGTTAATTTTACCTTATGCTATACTCTATTCAGGCTTATTTGTTTATACACAAATCAACACGTGGATTCAAATATGGTAAAATCTTCAATTGTGAGTAACTTGTTCTGCGAGGGTTCCGCAAGGTGAGCAAACATTTCTAATCAATTTTAACTTGATCAACGAGTGATGTCTTGCCATACGAGTACTTTATGATGCTGAATGTCACATAATCAAAACTGAGCCAATGGTTCTTCTCACTCTCTATTTGTTCTTCTCTCTCTCTCTCTTTTTTTCTCTGTGGGATTGTGGGTGATCATTTCCCATGCTCAGATGTTTGGTCTCAGGCTGCAGTGTTTGGCAGAAATCAATGATTTTCCAGAAAGTTGGAGGGTGCCCACAGCTGGGACTAGTGTATTTTTTGTCAGTTCAAAGCACCTATGGACAGTCCTTTGCTTTTCCCGACAAGAGGAAGCTTAGGAATGCTTTGCTTCATTCTAGGTCAGGCTGCCTGCCGATAGAGACCCTTTCCGCTGCTGCCTTATTGCCAGTTACATTAAATCCAGCGTATGACAAGAGTTTACTAATACTGTACTATAGTCAACATCCGTTAGTGATACTGAAAGTTGTCCCTCACAATAACCCTCCTCTTTCTTGTCTCCCTCACACCAGCCATGAAGGTTTTCAAGGGTAAATGCAGGTTAATTTGTTTATTTTTCTTTATATTTTGCATTTTACTTATTATTTTGTATTATATTACAGTATTGTAATCATTTTTATACGAATATTTTTGGGTTGTGGAACGAATCATCTGAGTTTCTATTATTTCTTATGGGGAAATTCGCTTTGATATACAAGTGCTTTGGATTACAAACATATTTCTGGAATGAATTAGGCTTGCAAACCAAGGTTTTACTCTACTCTGTTTTACATCATTCTGATCCAATCCATCCAATGCCATTCAATTCACCCTATATCATTCAATCAGCAGGGCATCTCCTACGTCCCAGACACTGTGTAGGTGACAAGACAATAATAAAAGGCTATCCTCACAAAGTGTCCTTGTAGTTGGGGAGGTAGTCATGCAAACAGTTATAATAACCTGTGTAATAGTACAGAAGTTCTAGGGGCACCTGAGTGACTCAGTCGCTTAAGTGTCCAACTTTGGCTCAGGCCATGATCTCACAGTTCGTGGGTTCGAGCCCTGCATCAGGCTCTGTGCTGACAGCTCAGAGCCTGGATCCTGCTTCGGATCTGCGTCTCCCTCTCTGTCTCATTGCCTCTCCATCCCTCTCTCTTTCTCTCAAAAATAAATAAACATTAAATTTTTTTTTTTAAAAAAATACAGAAGTTCTAGAGGTGAAACAAAGGAAGGAGCGATGAGCCTTTTCCGGGGAGACCAGACTCCATTGCAGTTTACCGATAATATCTGCCCGTCCTTCCTGAGAGAAAATTCTACTTTCCCAACTCACTGAAGGCATGGGTGGCCGTGAGACTTGCTTTTGCCACTGGAGTGCGAGACGTGCAAACGTTTACGAGCGAAAGTTTGAGAGCGCTTTGTGCTTTGCCACATTTGTCTTCTGTCACTGACCAGCCACGTTCCAGATGGCTTCCGCCATGTTATCCGGGAGTCAGCCCACCACGATGGCCTTGTAGCTTGAGTAGGATTCAAACTTGGTCATTCTCAGCCACTGAGATTTGAGGGTCCATTCGCACTGCACGTCTGTGAGGGCTGACCGATGCTGTTGGGCTGGGTCTTCCAAACAAATGTAAGGCAATAACTTACTAAAACGTTAGGACCCAGGAGCACCAAAACCATATCCTTTGTGGGCAGGGAGTTTCGAGATAATCCCAGGAAGGAGAGCACATCACACTGATAGTTCACTTTTGTTCCAGAGGTGTGGCGCATGTCTCCTTCAGCAAGTGATGAGAACACAATTTCTGTCATATTCCCCTTTTCTAGTCAGTTGCCACGTAAACTTATACATAAATTAGCCATACCATAAGCAAGACTTGTTCCTCTCTTCAAGGTGGCTCCATCCGAAAAGGGACACGTCAGACACTCAACTTCATATAGAGAGACCAAAAAGCTACAGGTAAAGGCAGCATCTTACTGTTCAGCCTTTTGAAAGGAGAGCAGGAAAGTCTGCTCCTTGGTCCAGACTGCTCCGTTGAATTTCCTAAAAAGAAAACACTACTGTCTAACAGGAGGTGGATGGAGGAGAAGTGGAAATGTATCTGGAAGCAAAGAACTTAACCAAGATATCAGGCTCTGGGGTTCTTGGAGCGCCTTCTGCAACTCCCAGATGGCAACCCAAAGCATTTCATTAGGGCTCTCATGACTTTTTGTTTTCTTGCCTCTTTCTCTTTGCCCATGAAGCTGAATATTTTTCTAGGTAGAAAACAAGACAGCTGTTAAATATTGGCATATTGAAGAAAAGACACAGCGTTTTAAATTCATGACCACTAACCTTTGCATTCCTTGAGAGCCACCTGGTAGTCCTAATCTGTTCCTGTCAACAATCCCACTCTCCTAGCCTTTTATTGTAGACCTTCTCCCCCCTCCTCAAAACATAAAGTCCTGGCACTCACGGAGCTTAAATTCTGGGGACACGGAGAGCCAGAAATGAATAAACAAGCAAATATATTTTTCAGATAGGTGATAGAGGTAATGACAAAGAATAAAGCAGGAAAAGGGACAGAGAATGATAGAGGTGGGCAGGAGGAGGTGGTGTTTTTGACTGGCTAGTTCGGCACGTTTCTCTGATAAGATGACATTTAAACAAAGAACAAGAGGATATAAGGGAGTTGGCCTTGTGGACATGCAAAGGAAGAGCATTCCAGGCACAGGGAACTGCATGTGCAAAGGTCCTGAGGCAGGAGCGTGCTTGCTGTGTTTGAGGAAGTGCAAGGAAGAAAGTGCAGCTAGAAGAAGTGGAGAAAGTAAGGGGAGAGTGGAAGGAGATGAGGTCAGAGGCGCCAGGGAGCAGCCAGAACACACAGAACTTTATAGACCATGCTCACTTTCATCACCCCCACTCTTAACTAATGATTTCACTTCTTATTTCACTGAAAAATGGAACCAAATCAAAAGAGAACTTTTACTTCACCACCACACCTACTGGCCTATCTGTACCTTTATAGTTTGGCTTCTCTCCTCCTACCTTGGAAGACCGACCACATTCCAGCCTATTTGACCACCTGATCTCCATCTCTGCCTGTGGATGACATCGCTCCTGACATTGTCCAGTGTCCTGTCTTGTTAATATTTTCCTCTCTACCAGGCAATTCTTTCTTGCTATAATCTTCTAACTTAAAACATCCTCCTTTGACCCCTCCACTCTTTGCTTCTCCTAACAGAAACACTTCCTTTGTCTGTCTTGTCTGTCTTCATTCCTTCTATCCCATCCATGCCTGAACCCAGGACAGGCAGATGCTTGCTCCCACCCCCTTCACAAAATCTGTGTCAGGTCACCGGTAGCTGCCATGTTGCCAAACCCGTTGCTTATTTCCTAATTCTCGCCTTAGAAGCTGGTTGGTTTTACTTGACGCAGTTCATCACTTCCTCCCTCTTGAGGCATTTTCTTCCTGGGATCTCTTAATTCCCCTTGGCAGCTGCTCCTTCTCAGTCTCCTTCCCTGGAACTTCCTTTCCTTCCCCACCTCTAAGTGTCGGGATGCTGCAGGACTCAGCCCCTCAGTCCTCTTCTCATTACCCTTAACCCTCATGCCTACATGGTCTTACCCAGTTCCTTGGTTTAATAACACTTTTAGTTTCGTACACGGTTCTCAGAGTAAGGAAGAATTTTCTACAAACTACCCTCAAGTCTCAAGGCTTCAGAACAATAAGGATTTTTTGTTCACTGTCAATTTCCATCCTGAGTCGGTAGAGGCATCAGTCACCCAGGGAGCCAGGGCAACAAATGTGTCCATAATCCCCTGGGCAGGAGAAGGAACCATGGTGAATCACACACATACAGCTTAAAGCTTCCGCCCGAAGTGATGCAATCATTTCTGCCCTCAACTCATTGGCCATATCGAGTCACATGGCTATGCTAAACTTTAAGGGGGTAGAAAGTACAGTCCTGTGACGGGCCTAGAAATATTGGTGAACAGCTCTAATGGTTACAACAATCCTCATGGTTTTCTCTTACACTCCGACTTCTCTGCTAAACTCTTGACTGGTGGATCAAAGTGCCTATTTGACATTTTCTCTTGGATACACAAGAGACAATTCAGACTTCGTTTTATCCAAATCAAAATTCTTGGTTTCTCTCTCACCCTCACCTCATATTGCCAGATTTGTCACTGCCTTTGGCTGACTTCTTGGGAAGTAGCAACCTCATTCTACCTGCTACTCAGGCCAAAACCTTAAAGTCCTCTGGCTACTTTCTGTTCCCAGACCCACATTTTACCTATCTGCAAGTTTTGTTGGCTCTTTAATTAAAATATATACAGATTAGAATTTCTTCTCACCCATTTATTATGGCCATTCTAGTGCGGACTCCCATCATGTCTCGTGAGGATGATTGTATTAACTGTTTTCCCTATTTCCCTGGTTGCCTCACTATATATACCCTATATTCTTCATGCAGAAGACAGAGTAATCCTCCCTAAACTTTGTCTTTTCTTGACTCTCCTGGCTCAGAACCTGTCAGTGGCTCCCTATCTCATCTTAGTAAAATCCAAAGTCATCATGGTCTATAAAGTCCTACAGCTGTTTTATAGAAGACACAATCAACATCTGACTCTCCTTCCAGCCAGCCTACTTTGTCAGGGTCAAAGTCTGCTCAGAAATACACTTGACCAATGTGTCAGTGATACCTGGATTTTTAAAAAAGGAAGGGAAGAAGAAAATAAGAGAGGAAGGAAGGGAGGAAGGAAGGTCTGTAATGTTCTGACTGCTTCCTGTCACTTCCCTGACCTCATCTCCTACTGCTATAGACGGCTGAACTTTCTTCCTTACTCTTTTTTGAACACACCAAGCACATGCTTGCCTCAGGGCCTTTGCATATGCACTTTCTTGTTCCCATAATGATCTTCCCTTCAATGTCCATATGGCTTCCACCCTTACATCCTCTTGTTCCCTGTTTAAATGTCATCTGATTAGAGAAACTGGAGAAACTGGTAATGTGCTACTACCCCCCTTCCCATCTCCATCACTCTTCTCTTTTTTTATTTTTTTATTTTATTTTATTTTATTTTTTTTTTTACCTCCTGCAAAAGTATATTCACTTGATTCTTTATTTTTGGTCTCCTATGCTTCCACAATGCAAGTTTCATGAGTTATCAAAGCTGAGTATTCCTACATCCCTAGTGCCAAAAGCAATGCCTAGCACATATTAAACACTCAATAACTATTTGTCAAATGAATAATTAAGAAAAACAACAACTAACATATCTAGCCTTTATTGAATGCTTACTTCTTGTCTTACTTCATGCTTTACGTTATTGTACTTCATGAGTATGATACATATAGAGGAGGAAATAGAGACTTAGACAGGGTTTTAAGTTCTTAAGGTCACTCAGCCGGCAAGTGGTGGTGGAGCCTGGTTTTAGCCCCAGGTCCGTCTGCTTCCAAGTCCATGCTCCTAGCCATCATACGCTAATGACCTTGTCCTGCTGTGATTTTGGCAAATTCCCTAGTGAACAATCTATTAATGGACTCTTAAATTAGAACCTCAAAGTAAGGCAGGATTAATAATTAAACGTCACCATAAAGAAGAACTAGACAGACCTAGAAGATTATGAGCTTTAAATGGAATCAAAAAACAGATCTGGGAATTCTGTTGTTTTTTAGTCCTCCATATTGGATGTAAAAAACCCAGATCACATTTTCATACTTAGTGACCTGATATAAAGCCCAACTCTCCAAAATAACTGAGTGCCCTTGACCAATCTTAAAGTCAAACAAGAGAATCCCTGGTCAAATATCTTCCTCCCTCCCTTCATTTTCTTTAAGGAGGTGTAATTGACAAACTGGTAGTGTGCTTCTGACCAGACGTTGACCCCAACAAATTAGGATGGCCAAAAGGAGAGTCGTATGTTGAATGCATCTTCTAAAATTGCCTCTGATCTAAGCTATCTGGTGACGTAACTGGAAAGTTCAGAGAGTGCTGCGTCAGTCTGAGCATATTCTGTTTCCCTGGAACAAGGGCATCATTGGCTCTGTCTTCTACGAACAGCCAGCATTTCTTATTAATAGGGTTCTTTCTCCACAGGGCCATGGATTATTGATAGGGCTCATGGTTAGGCAAGGCCCCTGCCACCCTAGACAAACACAACACAGCTCCTTAAGCCTCAGTTCAACAGGCACAGATGTCCCCTCCCATTGGCCCATGTGCATGCTTGCCCCAGGCACTGAGAGGTTGGCTGTTGTTCAACCTACCTATCAAAGGGAAAACACCTTTTCTCTGGCTAAATGAATAGAGAAGGAAGAGGGGAGGGACACTGGCAATTGTCATTGCCCTAGACAGACATCGTTACTGAACGTCTCTCAAGTTGACCAGGAAGCTCTCTCTGGACCCCAAATTTTAATTGTAATCTGTTTACACCTTCTCTTCAAGCTCTTTCTTATATCTTTCTTCTCTTAGTTTAGGCATTTTATTATGTGTAAAAATGCACTGAAACATGGAAAGTGCCTGTAAAAGAAAGTTGATTACCAAGGAACGCTCATTCAATTATTTTTCCTAACTTCTTTTCATACATATTTTAAGAGCTGCTCTGTTAAGAGCACAGTAGGAGGGACTTGAAATAAAGTCAGAGCGTTACCAAAACTGGAAGGAGGCCATCCTGAGGTTACCTAGCCAAACTCTTTATGGATGAAGAAACAAAATGACCAAGTCAAGTGGCTTGCTCAAGTACATCATAGTGACTTGGAAGGCATGGACTGAACTTGAAGCCTTTCACTTCTTAGTCCAGTGCCCTTCTAACTGGATAGCCTGCTGGCTTCCTCTGGATGTGGGTTCCTGCCTGCTATTGTCAAGATTCACTTTGTCCCTAG
Source organism: Panthera tigris (assembly GCF_018350195.1). Classification (NCBI taxonomy): domain Eukaryota; kingdom Metazoa; phylum Chordata; class Mammalia; order Carnivora; family Felidae; genus Panthera; species Panthera tigris. The sequence continues at coordinate 11,924,401 of NC_056664.1, forward strand.
ATCTACCTTTTTTTCCTCTGGCTTCTATTTCAACTCTAGGAATTTGGATGCGCATCCTAACACCTGGCAAGTTGATTATCAAGTTTAGGAAAAGTGTCAGTCTCCTAAAAAGTTGGGTTATAAATTACACATGATAACTATTTAATATGCCCAATTGACATTTAAATTTTTATTTTAGGGGTGCCTTGGTGGCTCAGTTGGTTGAGCATCTGACTCTTGATCTCAGCTCAGGTCATGATCCCAGGGTCACTGGATCAAGCCCCACATCGGGCTCTGTGCTGACAGCATGGAGCCTGCTTGGGATTCTCTCTCTCCCTCTCTGCCTCTCCCCTGCCCATGCACACTTGCTCTCTCTCTCTCACAATAAACTTAAAAAACATTAAAAAAATTTTTTTTTAAGTTGATTTATTTATTTTGAGAGAGACACAGAGAGAGTGAGCAGAGGAGAGGCAAAGAGAGAGGGAGAGAGAGAATCGTAAACAGGCTCCACACGGTCAGCAAGGAGCCTGACACATGGCTCAAACTCATGAACCACGAGATCATGACCTGAGCAGAAACCAAGAGGGGGATGCTCAACTGACTGAGCCACCCAGGTGCCCCACTTAAAGAAAAAATTTTTTGACTACCGCTTCCTGCTCTTGGCCACCTCCGCACACTCTCTGGAATCCTCACGACCCTGCTGGCTCGTCTGAGGCTGAGTTTGACAAAGCTGCTGAGGATGTTTAAGCATCTCAAGACCAAGCCAGCAGATGATGAGATGTTGTTCATCTACGGCCACTACAAACAAGCAACTGTGGGGGACATAAACACAGAACGGCCCGACTGCTGGATCTCAAAGGCAAGGCCAAGTGGGATGTCTGGAATCAGCTGAAAGGGACTTCCAAGGAAGATGCCATGAAAGCTTACATCAACAAAGTAGAAGAGCTAAAGAAAAAATATGGAATATAAGGAACTGCATTTGGCTGCCGGCAAGGCATTTCATATAAACCGATTAACAATGCCTTGTTTTTCTAATACTGTGGATGACGTGAAATGATGAAATCAGCCCATGAACCTAGATCCTGAAGACTCTACGGGACACGGCCCTGACAGAGTAAGGGCTGAAACGGTTACTGACGTGCTCTGAGTAGCTTTTATCTGCAGATCAGTTAAAAGTACATTTGTTACTTTAAAAAAAATTTTTTTAAAGATTCTTGTTCCCTCTCCCCTGCTGTCTAAATAAAAAAAATAAATGTATTTTTACTTTATTTCAAAACTAATCAGTAATATATCAGAAGTCACCTCTTAACACAGCCATATCCCTAGGGTCCTGCCGCTTATAACACACCAATTCCTACACTTCAAAAAAAAAAAAGAGCAAATACAGCCGCAGAAAAAGGAAGAGAACTTACTATTATTATTGTTATTAGATACCAGGATGAAAAAGGGATTGAATACGGATAAATGAATTCATACTGAAAATAAAAATTCTGTTAATGTGACTGTTTTAAAGATGGTACCAAATACTTTCTATTTCCCCAAGAGGTGGGGTCTAAGTCCCCTGGCACTGAGTCTGGATGGGTCTTCCTGACTCACTTGGACTCCACGGAACGTGGCTAGGCCAGGAGAAGCCAGGCAGCTTGCACCTTGCTCCCTGCAGTCCCGGGCCATTGTGTCAGGGTGGACAACTCCAAGGCCGTCCCTCTGGAGGCACCGCCTTGCCCCAGGGTCCTGCTGTTCCCGCCACCAGGCCTTCCAGTTGGCTTGGCCATTCTACTCATGGCTGCTCCTTGTAGAGCAACGAGGGCTTTTACCACTGTGCCCTTTTTGAATTTCTGACCCACAGACAGCGAGTATAAGCAAGTTGCTGTTTTTTGTTGTATACTGCTAAGGTCTGGGCTGGTCCTATTATAGTGCCATGGATCCTGCAGCATTCATACAGTTCAATGCTTCTTCTCTTCGTTCATATTTATAATTCTTCACACCTTGGTGCGCATTATGTTTATTCTACCACCCTTGGAGAATACTTGGTCTCATTCTTCTCAGCATTTGCATGTTTGAACGTTGTTTTATGCTTGGATTCGAGTCCGGATTGACGGGTATCTCCTCTGTGTCTGAAAAAAATCTATAAACACGTCCTAGATATATCTAACTTGACATAAATGAAATCATGAAGATGATTAAAATGTCACCGAGTGCCACTGCAAATAATTATTCTTTGGAATAATTACAAGAAAGACAACTGGTCTGTAAAACAGTGACAAGTTTCATTTTAAGAAACCATTTCCCACCGTTTTAGTTACTCCTACTTTATTCTATAAGAGATTTTAAAAAGTCACTTATTCAAAGATTTGGTAAAAATTAATAATGTCAAGGGAATGTTAGCTGCTACACCCTGGCTATCACATAGAAGCAAAAACCGCAGAAATATGTAGTGTCTGTAACAAGCCTTATGCATAAGAAATGCCCACAGGGGCACCTGGGTGGCTCAGTCGGTTGAGCGTCCAGCTTCAGCTGAGGTCATGATCTCACAGTTTGTGAGTTCGAGCCCCGCATTGGGCTCTATGCTGACAGCTCAGAGCCTAGAGCCTGCTTTGGATTCTGTGTCTCCCTCTCTCTCTGCCCCTCCCCCACTCATGCTCTGTTTCTCTCTCTCTCTCTCTCTCTCTCTCTCTCTAAAATAAACATTAAAAAATTAAAAAAAAAAAGAAATCTAATGCCTGATAAAGATTAGATTTTAGTGTTGATATCATTGTAACAGAACAGGAAAATGGAATGCTATTATGACCAAAAAAAAAAAAAAAAAGAGTAAGAACAATTCTGGAAATGAAAAATCATTACAACTTTAGTTTTTAAATTGTAATTGGTGGCATCCACTGGCTGCATGATTTGTCTGCCCGAGAGCTGAGGAGCACTGAGCTGATTCAGTTAAATTATACATTTTTGGAATGCCACAATCCCAATTCATCTTTCAGAGTTATAGAGCTTCTATCCTTTCAACACAAACTATTTCTATCAAGATCCGAACTGATACCTTATTAGCACTAGCTAGAAAGAGTTTGGTCTTTGTAATCTGGAGATGTGTGTGTACACGGGGGTATCAGTTCAGCTGTTCTTTCTGGCAGACTATCATCGATGCAGATTTCTACAGAATCCGTTTAGCTACAGCTATTGATTCTGATTGAGAAAGCAATCCAAAGGAGTAAATCCAGCTTGGATAGACCTTGCCTGTTGATTTTCCTCTCCTCCAAGAACCTGGACTTAATTAAGTATATAAAAAGTTCCCATTTGCTTTTATACTTCCCAGAGCACGGTGGGCAAGAATTTCTGCACAATCAAGAGTTTTACTTTCAATACTGATGGATACCATTCTTTGGAATCATAATCTTAATAGCATACTAGCAACACAAAGACATTTGAACAAATTTGTCCGTATTTCCTGAGTTAACCTCAAAGGGAACTAGGGGATTACCCAAGACATCTGTACTTTTTGGGCCTTTTTTTGAGTGGGAATAAAGGAGTGACAATTGCCAGGCCAGAATCTTCTAGCTGTGCCTTAGCAGTGTGGGACCTGGAAATTGTTTCTTTCTGCTTTGTAGAGGTCCTCAAGCCCTTATCATATAGTTTTTTTGTTTTTTGAGAGAGCGAGAAAACACGAGTGGGGAGGGGCAGAGGGAGAGAGAGAGAATCCCAAGCAGGTTCCACACTCAGTACACAGCCAATGCAGGGCTCCATCCCATGACCCTGGGATCATGACCTGAGCCAAAATCAAGTGTTGGACACTTAACCGACTGAGCCACCCAGGCACCCCTTATCCTATAGTTTTTAAAAAATCCTTTCCAAACTAAGATTATTTTTCTCACTCAGAATCCATCATGTTAAGAAAACCAGGTAACCCCATAGAACCACTAACATTCCCTTATAAGAGTTACCCGAGAAGAGACAATTACATTGATTATACAAGTTTGGAATCACCTAGAGGTGCTGGTAGTTGCAACAGAAGCCAAATAGTCTCCAATATGAAATGAAATTTCTCTCCAGCTTCTAGCATTTACATTTCTGTACGCAGTGGGGATGCCAGTTAACTTTTTATCCAACCGAGAGGGTGTTACATAAACTCTTCGAGGCTGCAGCCACAGAGAATCTGCATTTCTAAGGGGAGAAATTTCCTGTTTTGGACAATTAAGAGCCCTGTGGTTCTCTCTCGCTTTTCTTTGTGCAAGCCTCTGGGGTGTCTCATCTTTTCAGAAACGCACGGGTTGATTCATGGCGCGCAGGCTGTATGAAAGCCGAGGTGAAATTTTTTTCCTGATAGATTGCAAGGCTAATTTTGAAAATGCATTGTTACGGCCGTTCTGTCCCTTCCCCACATCAGCATGCTGAAATGTCTCATTCTGAGAGAACCAAGAGACAACCACTGTGCCAAAAGTGGCAGCTGGGAAAGATTTAAAAAAATATAGACAGATAAAGGAAGCAAGGGCTGAGAGGTAAGAAAGACAGCTGGGAGATTTAAGGGACCGTGGCCTCTAAGCAGCTGAAAGAGACAGCGGTCCAGAGAGAGACTGTTTGCGAGATAAGAGGCTTTGTGCAAGCTGAAGAAATATGCCAGAGATGATAAGAAATGCAGCTGTTACGAAAGCGTGAATTGTCAAGATTCTCAGTATGCCCAGGATGGAAAGGACGGTCCACATGTGTGCTTTAGGGGACAAGCACAGTGACTTCTTGGGCCAGGCAGCTTCCCCTCTCAAACTCTGTCCAACTGAGGACACAGTGCATTCCTCCTGCTCAGCCATTCCCAAGCTGCCGTGGCTCCTGTTTCTGGCATTACTTCTTCTTTCCCTCCTTCAGCTCTTCTCAGTTTTCACCGAGAGTCCAGCTAATAATGGCACAGGACTTGAACCACACACATTTAAGAACGACCTTCTGCAATTTAAATCCGATGGTGTTATCAAACTTGGCAGTGTTCGCTAAAAGTTTATAATCAATTGATATTCCTTGGCATATACCCTTCTTCAATTTTATAGTAGTTCATAACCATAAATCATACTATCTTTCCCATAAAAGCACAAGTGGATGGAGGTCACGATGATAAATAAACATTCTAATCCTTAGCAGTATGACAAACACATGACCGCAGAAATTAAATTTAAAATATGAGCACGGAGACACGTATGTTACACAATTCGTATTAAGGGTTTTAATTGTGCACGTAACTTGCCTTGGGATCCTTAGATTCGGTTTTGGTCCCTCAGTCTGTTGAACCCAAGGCATGTTTATTAAGCTTCCCTTGAAATTTCTCAGACAATTCCTGCAGACACGGAAAGAGATTGCAAAAATAGCCCAATGGTGGTTGATCTTTGACATCATCCAGACCTGAGGTTCACCTCACATGTCAACCACCTTCAAGCGGTGCATTTGGCAGATTATGTTGGCTTCTCCGTCAAACGAAGATGGTAGTGCCGACCCCACGGCGAGGTGGTGAGGATTTAAGGTATCGCATGCTGTATCTGGCTTAAATGGATACCCAGCCAAAATGCAGCCGTTTACAGTAAAGAAGTGAACAACGGGAGTAAGAGAAGAGTGTTCAATCTGAGGTTGACTATTACCGGTATTCCTTTTCCGATATGGAGCTACGGGATGGAAACGGTCACAGGGAACAGACCAAACAAAGGATCTGTGAGGTTAAGGTTTTGTACTGACCCTCTGTGTTCTCGTGGGACTTCCGACACTCACTTTGGCTTCGCATTGGCCAATCATGCTGTCCCAACACGTTCTCTTTCTACCGGGCAATGATTTATGCCACGAGCGACGCCGAACAGGGTCAATGACAGAGCATGTGGAGCGTTTTGAAAGTATTAGTGATGAAGTAGGTGTAGTGTGAAAATTGGCATCACAGGATTTTTTTTTAAACACGGTGCCCCGATTGTAAGCAGATACACGTTAGCACAGTTAGATGTCAGGCTAAAGGTCCAAAGAGTGAATTCAGCTGTGATGGAGAATGAAATCAAATTTGTTCAAGGCAATCCTGAAGACTTTCTCAGCCTGTCTGATATCTTCTATCCCCGTTCTTTCCAGTAATTCATACTGATGTGCAGGAACGTCCCCCCCACTAATTCAGTGGTTGCTTGCTTATATGTAACAGATGGAGGACAGGGAATCAGTGGTTCTGTCTTACGAACCCCAGGGGAAACGCAAAGGGTTCGCTAGGAAGGGAAGAGTCAGGAAGCAGCACAGTGAGGTGGTGTGCATACAGGATGTGGTTTCCGGCCACCCCACCTTGACATCCTGGTACAACCAGGTCCATGCTGACATGGTGACTTGGGCAAGCTGCTTACTGCCTTTGCACTCTTCTCCGTCTGGAAAATGGGGATACCATCACCCGCCTTACATTGCTATAAGGATTAAATATAAGTACCCCGTGCATGGTATGTGGTTAGTGGTGCAGGCTTCTTCCTGGCGTCCCTTTGCAAACTTGGTATTATTTCTACAAAGGTCCATCAACAGGTATCTGCCAGCATCAGCACAGAAGCAGCATAGCACATGCAAATACCGATATTATGAGCTTGAGGCTCAGCCACCAATGACGTTTTACTTTTATTATTTATTTTTATTTTTAAGTAACCTCTACACCCAACACGGGGCTCAAATTCACAACCCCAAGATCAAGGGTCGTACGCTGTAAAGACTGAGCCAGCCAGGAGCCCCCCAAATGATGTTTGAATACATTGGAGGAAAGTATACTGGATAGCAAGGTAAATACACTTTCGCTCATCCTTTTTTTCTGACTCACTTGTCTGCTTAAAACGGGGAGTGACGACAGATGAAGAATGCCAAGGTTCCATGTTCCTGGAGGGCAAGGTCCATGGCGAAGCTTCATCTAATCCCACCGTGTTTGCCTGTTTCTAAAAGTTTTCCACTACAAAGAGTAAACTCAAACTTTTTAACATCCAAACCTTTCCAAGTTCAAAAACTCAGCGCTTGTCCTAAATGCCTTTTAACTAGAAAACAGAAACCCATATATCCAATTATGGTCTGTTTACCGACTGCCCCCTGCCCGTCCCCAGATGAATGTCCTCCATCCAGCAAAGTCACCTCTCCCTCTTCCCCATACGTGGCCCCTCTAGTGGCAAGTCTTTGCCTCACATGGTTCAATCCACATGACCCTCACTGCATCATCTCACCTCTTTTGGGAATGCTTTCAGGAGATGCTTTTGACGTTAGTGCCTTTTTTCCTCATTACTTTCTTCTACATCCTTTTTACATCCCCCTTTTCTCAAATGGTAAAATATACATATGTGAGTGTAGGGTGCAAATGCATACCCTGAGAGTCTCCAAAGGCACCTGCCGTATCTCTTGTACCTCACACACCTGCAGTACAGGTGGCAGAGCCAGGAATCAGAGTACGTACCCAGGAAGCAAGTTCATACTGGTTGGGACTGTTGGATGAACACAGTTGGTTGTTTTTTTTTTTTTAATTTTTTTAATGTTTATTTATTTTTGAGACAGACACACACACACACACACACACACACACACACACACACAGGGTGTGAGTGGGGGAGGGGCAGAAAGAGAGGGAGACACAGAACCCAAAGTAGGCCTGATGTGGGGCTTGGACTCACAGACCGCGAGATCATGACCTGAGCCGAAGTCGGATTCTTAACCAACTGAGCCACCCAGGGGCCCTGAACACAGTTTTAAAGTAGAGAGAAAGCACACTTTCTACTTGGCAAAACTAGATTTTTGTATTTTAAACTCCTTTTGGAAGTCAGTTCCAGGTATTTGCCCTTTTATGAACACATTATCTAGAAAAAAGTAAGGTTTGGTACTCAATCCCTATGGTAATGTAATCTGAGTTACCTCCAACAGTGGCAGAATGGAAAACAAAGCACAGCCCCCAACTCACTTCAAGTATATTAATAGCTCAATGGTAGCATCCTGGATCTAAAAATCTATGGCATCCATCTTCCAGGAGACAAGTGACCGGAAAAAAGGGGACTTTGTAGACTCTTCCTCTGAAGAAGCTGGTCAAGGGTCAAGGATGACCAAATACTGTGCCATAAGACTTAACTAATTTATGTTATCAAAGCTGTAAATGTATATATATCACTTCCCTTATCTAAAATTCCTAAAGTGCTTACACATGCTTTGTCTGATTTCTTCCTCATTTCGATTTACGATTAGGGTTTCCAGAGCCTGAAATTTAAAGGACTTGGCTAACATCATTATTGAACTTCTGAAATTCAACTCAGAACAAATACCCCAAATGAAACCTCTTCTGTACCAAGTGCTTAAGCAAAACAAGTTAGAATTTCCATGGAAACGGCCCGGAACTCTTGAAGGAGAAGAGAGGACAAAAGTAAGCATGAAAATGCATTTATTTATTTTTTGGTTCCTTTTCACCTCTGCCCCTCCAAACCTCAGGCTGTCATCTTAATGAACGCTTTCAAGCCTCAGAGGGAATTAAGAAGAACAATATTTGACAGGACTGAGGAAGGAGCTAAATATAGTTCCCCTGTGAGAGAAACGTATTCGAGACTCTTCTCTTCTCCCCTTCCTTCCCCTATCTGGGCAATCTTTCTATCTTTCAGTGTTATTTTTGTGCCGCTCCTGTGGCACAGCAATTTTAGCTGTTACTTGGTTGGGACTGAATAAACATAACATCTTGAGATACAGTTTTGTCCTCCTTTGGAAGGGTCATTCAATACAAGACCTTGGAGATCAATTTCCAGATTCATACTGCATATACTCCCTCAGTATAATTTCCATTTGCCTACTACTTGAGAATTTTTAGAATGCTCTCGTATAATTAATTCACTTGATTCACTAAACAGAGCCACTGTGTTGGGTACTATCAATTCACGTCTTACGAGGGTAAAGTGCTTCAAGCTCACCCCGCTAGTAAGTAAGGAAATCAGGACGCAGCTGGTTCTTTGTTTCTCAGACCCACTGGTTTCTGTGCCTCTACCAATACAACCAACCCGCCTGACCACGGTACACATCAGGTCATGGCTACTCTCCCCTCCTTATTAGACACTGAGAACTTGTATTTATTTTTAGAAATACATGCTGTGGGGTGCCTGGGTGGCTCAGTCCGTTAAGTGTCCGACTCCCGATTTTGGCTCAGGTCATGACCTCGTGGTTTGTGGGATCAAGCCCCGTGTCAGGCTCTGCCCTGCACAGCGCGGATCCTGCTTGGGATTCTCCCTCTCCCTCTCTCTGCTCCTCCCCTGCTCTCTTTCTTGCTCTCTCAAAAAAAAAAAAACAAAAAAAAACATTAAAAAAAGAGAAATATATGCTGTGGTATTACAAAGTAAAAACCTCACCCTGTCTCCAAGTGCTAATATTGATATTAGTATAGATCAGAAACACCCCCAAGGAAGTTACAACAAAGCATAGGTGGGCTTTTGGTTTTCTTGAGTACGGCTACTTTAGACAAGCTTTTTCCAGAACTGTCTGATGTATTCTTCACCGATAAGTCAAATAATGTTTCATTCTAAAACACAACAATCGACATATGGCTTATTGAGGACAAAAGTGGCCTTTCATAAATCTGAAAAATTGAATGTAGAACATGTCTTTTCAGTAAAATAATCCTTGATGCACTGACTGAATTAAGTAGCTTAGAAATTATTTTACTGATCCAAGATAATACCTTGAGGTGCAATAATATCCCAGCCTGGGAATAAAAGTTGGTCTCTATTTTTCTTCAGAAAATTAAAAGCAATTAAAATTTGAGACTGTGTTGGCCCTAACTAGGATATTGGTTATCATAAAGTGGAAAGCACAATAGAATCTGTTATCACAACTTTCTACTGCTCGTAACTTTTGCAAAGTAATGGAATTCAAGAAAAGATATTATATCACAGATTTGGTAAGTACCGAGACCAACTGACCAACAACAATCTATTCCATAATTGAAGTACCATACACCCTTTAAGACAATCAATATGGCAGTCAAATGAATTTTGCCATCAAAATTATTACATGCTGCCACATCATTGTACACAGAAATTTAAAAATGAGAACATTCCAACAGGGGACTTCCTTTTTGGTTAGCTTTTACCATAGTGCATCACAACTACTACCAGTGACCATTTATCAAGATTGTACTATAGATTTGGCCTTGGACCAAGCAGCTGATACACTGTATTTTAGTTAATATCTAAATAAGCATGTGAGACAGGGATTACTGTCCCATTATGGATGAGAAATCAATGAAAACCTCACCCAAAAAGTCGATTACAGAACACAACCTGCTCCATTCGTATTACTAGAAAGTGGTAGAGTCTAACACCAAGCCTCAGTTTACCCAACTCCAGCTTCGGATGGACTGTCCCCCTGTGCAGCCCACTCTTTCAAGTGACCTTTACGTAAGCAATGTTCAGCGACACGAACAGTCCTTTAGGATTCACTGTTGGGGGAGGACCTATACCATTTGCTCAATGCAAGGAAGACCTGGGTTAATAAAATGTACTTAAAAGGTACGAACACAGGGCATCTGGGAAGCTTTCTGCTCACTGAAAATGTTACATGTAAACCATGGCCATGGATGCTAGTTGGAAGGAGAAGCTGTTCTAACCTTAATGACAAAATTAGAAACGATCGATGCAACAGAAGTTTTTAAAAATTATATTTAATACAAGTGAATAGATTAGAAGATCTGAAATGTTATAAAGCAATATACACAATGAATAAATAATTTGCACAGGAGAGTCATGTCTACATTACATAACACTGTCTAGTATGGGAATACTTAAAGTAAATCCAGTGATAATGGAGAAAGTCCATAAAAATGCTAACCTGTCTTCCCTTGTATGAAATTGTTCAAGTATAAAAATCCGATACAGTGTAAAATAGTATTCAATTTAGTTTAAGAATAAAAATTGCAAGTATTGCAGTTTTGGAAGAAAAAAGTAAAGCAGCATTTAAAAACTACATAAACTACAGAAGAATAGTGTTAAACTAATGAAGTACCAATAAATGAGATCTACACGAGCAAAAATTAAGAGAAGGAAGCATGAAACTAGCAATATATCTGCTTTAAAATAAACCCTAAACACTAAAATAAATTAAAATGTGTTAATGTCAGAGTACTCTCTTATACAGTGCACATACGAATTTAAATAAATCCAAGTGAACATCTTTAGCTGAATAGGTTAATATTTAATATGCTACATCTAGACCTACTAAATAATTTATGCCATGAGATGAATACATAATTTTACAGTGTCACATCTAAAGTTCCTTTCTTTAGAGTGCAGCATAGTAAAACTTAAAAATAAATATCTTAAATAGCGTTACTATTAAGGCACAGTATAAACCACATTATCGGTAACCTTTGAAGAACTATAATCTCAGTAACCTTGTTGTTTCGTGTACTGTGTTCACTAATAAATAGTTTTAAATATGACTCTGAAATAGATACTAAAAAGTGTAAAATTATTTAAAAAGGGGGAGGGGGTAGGAAATACGTGTCCTTAAGACAGTTCTTAAGGGTTTGGAGTCTGCAAACTTTGCCTGCCTTTAGTCGTAAGCCACGAGTCAACACAATAAATAGAAAGAGAAGGCTGTTGTAGTAAAAGCCTGATCCTATTTCAGAATCAGAACTGCTGACACCAGCAGATACAAGTTTCCCAAAATTGAAACAGGATGGGGAGAGGGATTAGAATGTGACAAGCTCATCAAACAAGCACAAGTGATGTGTTCTTTCCAGAACTGTGTGTGTTATTGATTGTCTGTACAGCTGCTGCACCCATTAATTCCACATCACTTGCCCCACAGTCCCGCTCATCCACAGGATAGATGAGAAAATAGCTTTGGTGCCTGTCCACCATTTCACCCACTGCCACGCTCCTAGGTTGATTGTTCGATGCCCATGTTTTGAGACGGTAAGAACGTTATCTTCTTACCTGAAGAAGTTCTAGAGGCCCTCGTGACCGCTAAAAATGACAATCAGTGCGTTCACCGTTTTTGTGGTGTGTGTGTGTGTGTGTGTGTGTGTGTGTGTTTGAAATCTGCTCTTAAAGGTAATTCAAGCTACATATTGCTCACTCTGCATTCCCTGGTTCGACTAGATTCAAATAGCATCTCCTAAACTTGTAAAAGGCAGTTTGCTTCCCTGATACTATAAAAAGAGCAAAAAAATAAAAAATCCCGTTAGAAAAAGTGAAGTTCCATTGTTTTGCCCCTGCCACCGTCGCGTCGTCGCGGCCTTTCCTTTCCTCAGGCTCTTTGGGATCGATTTCCAAAACTGCGCCCACTCCCCTCTCTCTCTCAACTACGACACTTACTGGAGTAGGAAAAAAAAAAAAAAAGGAGGAGGAGGAGGAGGAGGAAGAGGAGGAGGAGGATTCTGTTTCACAATAGCATAGCGCTTTTTTTGTTTTTTGTTTTTGTTTTGTTTTTCTTAAAGCTGGTAAGTCAACGTGAACTCGCCTTACCTACTACACGTCGGGCAACTGTGTGTGGGGGGGAGGGGACGCGAGGCGACCGCGACCGCGCGGCCGCGCTACTGCATGCGGTCGGTCTGCAGCTGCTGCGGCTGGTACTGGCCGAAGGCGGCGGCGGCGGCCGCGGCGGCGGCGGCGGCGGCGGCCGTGCCGGGGGCGGCGGCGGTGATTGGCTGCTGCACGGCGTAGCCGTAGCCCCCGGCGGTGACGTAGCCCGCGGCGGCCGGCGACGCCGCGTACGGGTACTGGTCGTAGGCGGCGGCGGCGGCGGCGGCGGCGGCGGCCGCCGAGTACTGGGCGTAGGCGGCGCCCGTGTAGTCGATGTAGGGGGTGGTGGAGGCGGCGGCCGCGGTGGGCTGCACGTGCGGGATGACCACGCCGGGCTGCACGAAAGCCTGCGGGTACACGTAGTGGGCGGGGATCCTGCGGAGAAACGGGACACCGAGTCAGGCGCCGCTCGCCTCCCGCCCGCCAGCGCGGCTCGTTCAGAGATCAGACAGACTCCGATTTAGTGGTTATTACGAGCATAGGGTTGCCACAATATCTCCTTTCCAGTGGTCGGGGCGGAGCGCTCGGGCGGTAGCCCGGAGGCGCGGAGCGCCCCGAGAGGACTTCAGCGACAAAAATCGGATGACACCCCTCCCTGCTGCCAACTTTGAGTTATGATCGTTTCGAGGGCCAATACTTCGATCATTCGGCAGAAGTTTGCAGACTAAATCAAGGTTCATGAGGGCTTACGCACATGAGAGGTATTTAACACCTGCTAAATTGAGGAAGGCTTTGGAGAATTTTGTGATCGGTTCATAAGACTGCGTAGCAAATAGGAAAATTCTCAGCTGTGAATATAGGACTCCAGAGGTAATCTGTGATCGTCCAATTCCGTAGGTGGAGGGGCGGGGGGGGGGCGGGGGTTGGCCGAGTTCCCCACATTCAATTTCCACAAAATCCACATGTTTATTATCATGGCAACCCTACTTGAAATCGCTATGCAGACTCAGCACACATTAATCTCTCTGCAACCTCAGTCACCCTTATTAAAAATAATAATGATAAAAGAAGCAGGCGACAAAAATAAAAAAAAAGGAGTTTAAAAGTTCACAAGTGTGGTAAACACAGCAGAATCACACTTCTCAAACGAACTGTAGTGCAGCTCACTCTATCACAAGAGGCTGTTGTGGGAAGCTACAGAAATGCTATTAACATTCACGGCAGTGATTCCCAAAGAGATGTGCAGCACGCTTTTTGCCTTTCTTTCTCTCTTTCTCTCCGTAAAATTCATAAGGACACAAGGGTCAATCAAACCTGTTTGACTATCAGGCACCTGAAGGTCAGCCAGCTTGTTTATCTCTATGCAAGACAGACAGAAGGGGTTTTGGGGAAATGATGAGGTTGAGGGAAAAGGTAGGAATAGGGAAACACAACTAAATAGTTCCAAAATTCATACAAACTTAAAAGGTTCACATAATAAAATGAGTAAGGAAATATTTGTGTGCAAATACTCGTTTCATCTTCCAAATCAACCAATAGATTGGCGTATTTGTTTTACATCTGCCCCTACTCATACATAGTTGATCCGAATCAATTGTATTATGTATTATCCTGTAAAAGTTGAAGAAACAAAATCAAGTCCCTTTAAAAACTATACGTTCAGAGATCACGTCAAGACACACTCCCAACGATCTTACTTAAAAGTTAATTTGGTTAAAAAAAATAAATCACAAGAGGTATTTAAAAAAACACCATGCATTTCAGCTCTCACTCTTGCGATTCATTACTGCCCCTTTCAAATGCTACCATGAATATCTGATTTATTTTCATCTTTCTTTAAAGCAATCTCCATCAAAACCCCCTATATTTCTAAAAATATGACACTATGATGCCATCTGGTTGTGGGCAAAGCCAAGTTACAGGAAGTACAAGCAACAGTTAACAATCTTTAAAGAATTTTAAAGAACTCAACGCCGAAAACTTCACATTGAGATTTTCGAAAACAGACCTTGCTTTGCCTTTTCGGAGTTTTACTGACAGTACTTATTAACGAACATCCATGGAAAAGATGAATTTATTGCAGAGGGTGGTGAACTCTGACCCCAATGATAAAAATACACTCAATTTTACTAGACTCGCAGCTCTTTCCCAGTGCCAGGAGAAACGACGTCATCAAGTGTTTCTGAGGACACTTAGACATGTTCTTAATTGCTTGTCAGAAACCAGACGCACGGTCATGCACATACTCAAAACTTGCCTGTAGGTCAGGTGACTGGCTCCCTCACAGCGACAGGTGTGGCTTTATGAAACCCTGTCCTTGGAGGCCTCCGTGTCCACAATGTGCAGACACGGCTAAGAGAGCCTGCCCTCTCATGCCAGTTTACATGTGGTGATGGACAGCAGGGGCTGTGGCAGGGCTATTTTTGATCCTGTCATGCGACAAGGGTTTCCAGCGGGTAAAATGTCTTTATAAGGCCAAAGTAAAACATCTATCAGCAGCAGAGGCCAGCCAGTATGAATCTCACTGATACTGAAACATTAACCCCTGTACTCCCAAAGCTCTGAGGACAACATGATGGTGACCAGGGTCCTATCTTTGAATGAAGGTGGTGACGGAAAATAAGTTTAGCCTACAAACAGGCAAGATAAAAATGTGTGTGCGTGCGTGTGTGTGTTTAGAATGCACTAAAGATAAGCAGCGTTTCCTACGGGACTCTTGTCTCTGCACTGATTTCACATTAATAGCTTTCATTTGATAATGCCAACCAATGAGAGTGTAGAGTTCCCTGGACTATCAGAATCCAACATGAAGTCTGGCAAGGGTTAGGAATATGTTTGGAAGGCACACGAAACCCCAGAATTGTTAGAGGCTTGGGAGCAGGAGAACCCAGAAGACCACGGAGAGCCTAAAATATCTCAATTCAGGAAGGAAAGCAGGAAAGGACTGAAGGGAAAGGTGATGCTTCTGAAAAGGATCTTGCATTAGGAGGGCTTTTGTTAGTTTGAGGGGCCCACGAAGGTGATCTGGGAACCTCTCCCCCAATTAGATATCTACCGGTGTCCGTTCCCTCAATCAGTTGTACCGTGTACGTCCCTAGCTAAGGTTAGGAAAGCACAAGAGCAAGGCAGATACCTCGGGCAATTTCCAAAGAAAATGGACTACATCATTCCTTCTTTTTCAGGTCCCTCTGACATCTCTTCGTGACTTTGGACATCCTAACTGGTCTCCTCTTCCAATCTATCACCAGACTGCTGGCAAAGTCTTCATTTCATTCACTTGTCCATAGGACTCGGTGGCCCCTAAGGTCCTACCAAACTAACTGCAAATTTCTGAAACGTTGGCATGCTAGGCTTTTCATGCTTCTGGCTCCAAATTATTTCTTCCAGTATTTCTTTCCACCTTTCCTTGGATCCAGGTCAGCTGAGCTCCTCAGTGCTCCTTGGACATGCCCCACGTTTCTAGATCCTCACCTTTGCTCACGCTGTCCCTTTGCTGGGGATGCCAATCGTCACTGCCATCTCCACCTGTTGAAATCCAAGTCCTATCCACCCTAGCTCTAGCACTCACCAGCTATGGAGCCTTCGGGGATTTGTTTCACTTTCTAGTCTCACTTTTCTCAAACGTGAAATGAATCTAGTATTTCTAACCGCGAACTGCCGTGCATTAAATAACATTATCTACGCAAAGAGCCTAACAATGGTGAATAAAGTGGGCACTCCATACAAGAGTACCGTATCCTCCCACCATCCTTCCAAATCTAGGTCAACTTCCACCCTTACCATGAAGACTTCTTGGGTCCCACTAACCTGCTGTCTCTCCTCCCTGTCTGAAGCCACAGCCCTTCTGGGGGTTTCTCAAGTTTTCTTACCAGAGTACAAGGGAGAATGGAACTGTGTCTTTTTTGGCTATAGCTTGACACAGAGGAAAGAACACCGCTCTTGAGGGAGGTCGGGGAGACCATGACTCTGAACCTGGAAACCAGACTCTGTGACTTACCAGCCCTGTGGGAAGTTAATTAACGTCTCTGTCTCACAGTTTCTTCACCCACGGAAAGGCCATTTGAACAGGCTGACATGAACAGCCTGCATCAAATAAGTACTGAGAATTCTATTACATGACTTCCGTAAATCTTTTATTAGAACTGGGTCATACAGCAGATGTTCACTTAATGGCACTGTCTCCCCCGCCCCCCTTGCTGGACAGTATAGTCTCTAGTACAGTGTTCACACAACTGGCATAAAACTCAGCACTTAAAGGTACACTGAGTAAATGTTTAAGGGTATTTCAACCTGATCTAACCTAGCCTAGAATTTTCTTTTTTTAAGTTTATTTATGTTGAGAAAAAGAGCACGAGCAGGGGAGTGGCAGGGCGAGTCAGAGAGAATCCCAAGCGAGCTCTGCACCGTCAGCGTGGAGCTTGATGTGGAGGTCAAACTCGCAAATCGCGAGATCATGACCCGAGTGGAAACCAAGAGTCGGGCACTTAACTGACTGAGCCACCCAGGCGCCCCTACCCTATTATTTTCTACTCACAGACCCATAATCTTTCCTTTCTTATCTTCAATAAGAAAATGCTTCTTTCAAACAGAAAAAAAATATATAAGATATTGTTTAGCAAATGTACACGTTTCTACACCTCTGCCCACTCTGTCACATCAGAAATTCTTTCAAGCCAAGGTTTTAGCTTGAAGGGCCCAGAGTAACCTGGGGGCCATTTAAGGACCACATAAAGAAAAATAGTTCAGATGCTAGAATTTCAAACAAGGAAGATTAAAAATTCTCAAGCTTCTTTCCAGGCCTAAAATAAGAACATGTGGCATTCAAACAGAATTTAGAATGACCAGGTGTGATTTGTTGGGTACAGGCTCTGGGAACTAGAGCGGTGTTAAGAACCCTTTAAAACAGAAAAGAGAGGACTCACTTGGTCCACCTGGTGGAATGCTATCTATTTCTAATAAGAATCTCAAGTTCAAACAATTTATGCAAACAGTAATAATCACCATCCTTTATAAAGACAGCTTCATATTAGCAGGGATGAAAAACAAAACATCACTATCAAAGCATGCTTGACTTAAACTTTCCATAGGACATTTTATTCTGGTTGTTCTTATTTTCCTCACACTACTTTCTTTCTCAAGGATCTATGCAGAGTACCACAGCCAGTCCAAATTTCTAGGTCTGCCTCCCAAGACCCTCCATCAATGGTCTGGTTTGTCCACGCACTAAATCTTTTCTCTTCTGTCCCTGTGCTTATGCTCTCTTCATCCTATACCCCTCAGGCCTGTCCCTTCTTCCTCTTACCTGTCCAGGACATACCCACTGGTCCGAGACTAGGTCAAGTCCCGTGAAGCCTTGTCCAACCCCTCCAATTCACCTGTTTTCTTGCTATTCTGAATTCCTTTTGTCCTTAAAACAATGCCAAGTAATTTAGCAATTAATAGTTCTTGATTGGCTTGTGTTAGTTTTGCTTCCCAAACTACAGTCTCCCTGTTTTGTATCACCCACTTGGCACAGGAAAAACACAACAACATGCTAATACCTGTTGATGATTTAGCTATATAACTGTGTCAAGAATCTTATTATGAGATCATGACTAAGTTCATCATCACTTCTTAATATGTATGTTCTCCTCCCCAATCCCACCTTACACGTGGTCTAGACCAATGAGCGGGAGAACCCACAGAAGCAGCTGGACCCATCAATCCACAATGTGTTGTCAGTGTCCAGGATGGTTGGGATGAGGCATCTGATAAAAAGCTATGGATATATGAAGGCCCTGTCTAATCATAACGGAAATAATACTCTTCCTCAGTTTAAAAAAGTAACGGTGGTAAGGTGAAGTCTCCATATGTTAAAGGGAGGGTTATAAGAAGGTGGTCATGGAAAATATAACTTGACCTTTCCAAGTCAAATGATGATTACTTGTCCTGGGCTACTCTTGGAGACACATGTCGTAGATCTCTATCTATCTATGTAGACGGAATCTGACCATCCAGGTTACACATATAGATACTTAGGTGCTAAGCCAGAGAAGAAACTATAGCTGAGGATAAAATACGCCTTGAACAGTTAGAATATTTAAAAAGGAAGCTGAAGTCTGTGGCACTAGAGTCCCAGCAGTGTCCCTCAGGTAGAATACAGCCAACACAGGCTCTAAGTGGTCTGCCTACATCTAGGTGGTGGTGGGGGGGGGGTCACCCACTTAATGATGTCTGAATGGAAGGGAAATAAGGGAGCTCAGATGAGAACAGCTGGAAACCCCAGAGCCCAGAGAGACAACACAAATATGAGCAGCCTGTTCAACTGAGTTAGGGTCCGAAAGGTGAAAAGTGAGTGCTGCGTGACTCAAAAAAACTGGCTAGTGTCCGTGAAACCTGATGAGTGTTGCTGAACCTTTAAATTAGAAGGCCTAAAAGTGGATACACATTGCAAAAGAAAGAACCCCATTCCCAGAAAACTCCCCAGTAAAACAGAAACTTAGGACATGCAAGCGATGAATCTGTATTCTTACAGAGGGAAATCACACAATTTAGCACTCACTACAAAAATATGGTTAAGTGGAAGTCACAGGCTATAGCTTAAAAGCAAGAAAAAAAAAAAAGGCCCTTTGCTTCCCATGGCAAAGTCAAAAGTCAACACTCCTCAACACCACCACCAAAATCAAAACCACAAAGAGCCCCTTCCCCGAGGAAAAGAAAACACTTTCACTACAGCTCTTTTCAATTAAGTAAAAGCACACAGTTTAGCTATCAACACTTCATTACTGTAATAAATAAAATACAGCACACGGAGGTCTATTGACTATTGTGAAAAAGAAAACACCAACACCAACATCCATGCATCGTTAATCACCATCTGAGCTTGTGTGTCTGAGTCTACTGGTTACAGAGTTTAATTCCAAACAGAACTATTCCACCTTTTATCATCGTATCCTTCTGATCAGTTAGCTTAACTGTGTACGAGCCCTGTCAGGTTAGAAAGAGATAAATCAAATTGAGTCAAGTTGAACAGTAGTAACAGTGCCGGGACACAATCGTCTCGTACACAAGTCATACCTGGTACTTGTGTTTTGTTTTGTTAATCATAAGCTCAAAATTTGTCTGGTTGGGAGGCTGCGTACTTGGTCAGTAACTTGACTCATCTAAAAATATATTATCAGCATCAAAAATATACAAACATATAAAAATAGTATCACAAGGAACGTTCTGTGACATGATGGTCTTGTCTGTATATAACAAAGAGGCAGGTTAACCAATGATAGCTACCAAAACCCAGGAGGGCCGGATTCATGGACTTACCCAAAAGGTCTTTGTATAAGGGCTGGATGAAGTTGTTGAACACCAAAGGCAAAACCTAACAATAAAACAGACCACATTCTCGATTTGTGCATGGTTAGGCATTTATTCCTCCCACATATAAAATGCAATCACAACTTTCACTTAGAAAAGATAACCATTCTTTGGATACTTTACAGAAAAGTAAAGTATATATATATAACTTATAAACATATATATACATATATATGTTCTTTTTATTAATGTTATCATTGATCCCCCCCCCCCCGCCAAATTTTAATAGGCTACAAGTGGACACTAAAAATTATCTGCAAAGTTTAGTTGACAATCATACAGTAAGACCTTAGAAAATTAGACCAGGGAAAAATTCTTGTGGAATGAAACCAGACACAAGAGGACTTGATAATGAAGTTACAAGTCACAAATATTCCTGCAATTATGAATCATGATCTGTAAAAAGTCTAATTTAGAACCTGCTGGACAATGCTTTGGAAGATTACAGATTTTACGGATTATGGTATTAAAAATTCCCCCAAACCAAGTCTCCTTTTCTGGATAGCACACACGCAGACAAACACGTGTTTTTGAATGTTCACAGATATTGGCACATGCACTCACTTTCTTGACAATCTCATTTCCTAGCAAATCCATTTGCATGAAAGTGTCAACCTCTTTCCAAAATTTCAGATGGAAAGATTTGAGTGAAGAGAACAAGATATAATGAAACAAAGTTGCTTACCCAAGAAAAAGATTACCATTTGGTCAATAGTTCAGCTCTTAATTATGTGTGCTAAGGCAAAGGGCAGTGTTGTAAATAATCCAAAAGGTCAAATTTTCACATGGACAAAAGCCTGCTTGCCCACTGATAGCTGCTAGCTGCATGACGTTGGAATAAAACATTTCCCATCTCTAAGTGTCAGTGTCTTTATCTGCAACACGAGGGTACAAAAGTACATGACATTTCCCCATTTTTAAAAATTACTAATAGTCTGTGATTTTATGTGAGAGGGTGAGACACCACCCTCACCCCTATGCTTCTCTTGGGTCAGTGCTTTGGGTTGGATGTCCCGCTCTGGGCACAGGTCAACCGGTGGTAGGAGAGACAACACTAAGCAGGGAAGGATAACCTGCTGGAGTTGCCACATTTGGCCCCCACGATCCACACGCGAATTATCTACAAGTGGCTGAAAACTGGAAAATAGAGTCCACGGACTGACTGTATGTCATACCTGAAACAGAGGAGTCAAGCCTAAGTCTGGGTGGGTACAAACTGCTTAGACCCCCAAGATTTATGTTTGCACAACGTATGTTTCCTTCAAGAGCTGTTTACGACTCTCATTTAATGTCTTGGTACAATACCTAGCCATGGTTCCACTTTACTGAACACACCGACCACCTCTTCATTCTATTCAGAAGTGGGTGTCCCAAGTTGGGGGGAGAAGGGGAGGAGGGGAGGAAGGTCATCTCTCACCTGGTTGCATGATCCTTGGTTTTGCTCCCAAATATGCCAGATTCACATTGGCTTTCCTGCCATCAATGATGGGGTTGGGATCCTTGCAAGCTCTTTCCGCAGCAGCTCGGTCAGCCATGGTGACCTTAGCAACATACACACACAGACACACATACAAAGCCTTAAATCAACCCCTGAAGGAAACCAATAGTCACGATGGAGAAGTCATTCATGATAAAACTAAGGGGGTTCTTAAACTTTCTTTTTTTTCTTTTGTTGGAACTTACTCCTTGATCCCCCGTGAAAGAAAAAAAAAGAAAGAAAAAAAAAAAGAAAACAGAAAAGAAGAATGAAAAGAAAACAGGAAGGAAGAAACAAGCCCCTCTCCACACCCCCAAGGGTGCTAGCAGGGCCTAGCAGGGAGTCGGAAGCCTGAATTCCATCTTAGAACTCTCGATCCTCCCTCCCTCCCTCAACCGCCCCCCACCCCGCCCAGGTCCCTACCCAGCCTAGGAGGCACTGTTTGCTTTAAAGAAAGTCCAGAGTCACATCCGCCGGGTGCTCCCAACCACCAGCAAGCACTCCTTAACGACAATAGCTATTGTCCTACTCTGGAGCTCCCAGCTCTCCGGCAGCTGAATTTGCACGCTTAAATCCCCAGGGGGCTTAATTTGCTCTCTTTCAGTTCAGCAAAGAGCCACAGGATCTTCGTTTTAAAGAACCCATCTTTGCATTTTAAAAAAAGTATGTGTGTGTGGTGGTGGGGGGGGGGGAGTGATGGCATCAGGAGTAGAGCCCTAGACCTCCTGGGGTGTCCCCTCCCCGCCCCAACCGGAACGCCTGAAGACACACGCATTTTTACAAAGCAACAGCGCGCTTAACGCCCGGCCTCCAACCCGGGAGGGCGATTCCGAGGGGCTGCGGCCCCTCCCTCCCAACCCCGCGCACCCGCAAACCCAGCACTGGTTAGTTCTCTCCTTCCACCCCCGCTCCGCCCGTCCCCTGACACCGCGGGGCGCTGGATCCCCTCGGAACCTCGCGAGGCAGGAGCCGGCCCTCCCTCCCCCGGCAACGCCGCGCGCAAACTTTCAGTTCAGCCGGGGCCAAAGGGGCAGCGCCGCCCGCGTCCGCGGGGTTCCTAGCGTTGTCACGCCGACCCCCCACCCCGACCCCCCGCTGCGAACCCCGACCCCCGAGGCCCTGCGCCGCCCAGAGCCTCTCCTCCCCCGCGGTCCTCGGTTTCCCCGCCGGGCTCTGGGTCGCCCCCTCGTCTCCCTCCCCCACCTCCCCCCAGCCCCCAGCCGCGCAACTTACAAATCCGTAGCCCCGGGACTTGCCCGTCTGCCGGTCGGTGATGACCACCGCCTCCTCGATCTCGCCGAAGACCTCGAAGTACTTGCGCAGGCTGGCGTCGGTGGTGTGGTAGGGCAGCCCCCCGACGAAGATCTTGGTGTACGTCGTGTCCTTCTGGGTCGTGTGCATCTTCGCGCCCGCCCCGCGGCTCGGGCTCCGGCTGCGGCTGCGGCTGCGGCTCGGGCAGCGGCTGCGCCTCCTCCTCCTGCTCCGCGTCTCCCGCACCCTTTCGCGGCCGCCGGGGGCCGAGGGCGCGCCCGGGGGCGAGGGCGGCGGCGCGGCGGGGGCGAGCGGCCGGGGGCGGCCGAGGGCGCGGGGCGCGCGGCTTCCGAAGTCGCCAGCAGCCCCGGAGACTTGACTTCGCTCTCTCCTCCCGCCCCCCCTGCCGGTCGCCGTACAAATTCTCCGGATCGTCCGGGTTAGGATCCCGTTCTATAGAATGTGCAAGCGGTTTCCACTCACCCGGCTGGGAGGCCAAAAACGAAAAGGAGAGGGTGGTCCTCGAGCGAAGAAGCGGGTGCGTTTAGAGGTAGATTTTTTTTTTTTTTTTTTCCTTCTTGGAAATTAGGTAGGTGTCTTGGGTGGGGCGTGGGTAGGGTCGGCGGTGAGCGCGTCCGGGCGCGGAGGTGGGCGGGCGGGGGGCGCGGCGGCGGGGCCAGGGGTGGGGGAGTCCGCGCCGCTCGGGGCTCCGGTGGTGTCCCTCCCGCCGCGGAAGCTGGAAGACGAGTGGCGAGGACGGCTCTCCACCTCTCTGCTCCCTTCCCCCGCGGGCCGGGGGTCGGCGCCCGGCTGGGGAGGGGGCGGGCCGGACGCCTGCGATTGGCCGCGGCCGCACCTGGGGTGCCCGGCGCCGCCGCCCCCCAGCTGTTGGGAACAGCTGCTTCTCTCCCGGCGCGGCGCTGGGCCGCGGGGCTCGCGCTCTCGAGCCGGCGCTGGGGCAGGGCTGGGGACGGCCGGAGGCGGCCTTGCTCTCGGCGTCGCCTGCTCCAACCCGTCAAAGTCCTGGGGACTCGGCGCCGTCCTAGCGGGGACTGCGTCCCCGGAGCTGCGTCGGAGGAGGCAGCTGCGTCGCGTTCCAAAACGACGACGCGAGCTCTGTGCGCTCGACCGCGGTGGCGGGGCCGGCGACCTGGACGGAAGCGCTGGGGGCCGGGAGGCCTGGGGCGGTTCGTGGAGAGGCCAGTTCCCTCCCTGGCGCGGGGGGCCGGCGAGCTTGGCCAACGCCGCCCGAGTCTGATACTCTGGGGTCTCAGGGTCCCCAACCTTCCTTGACCCGGAAGAGCCAGTGCTGGGGAGAACCAGCGAGGCAGCGCCAGAGGGGAAACAAAAAACAACAAAACAAAACAAAACACCAACAAAAACAGAACAGGTCTAGTGTTTGGGTGTGCTGGAAAGAACCCCAGCTTTAATTGCTCACGGCCCGGCCAAGCTAGGTAACCGTAGACACCACCTTCTATCTCAGAGGACCATAAATTAGTACTCTAGCCCTTACCATGATCGAATTTGTGTTTCCTCCCTACTTATTCCCCCCTAACTATTTGGGGAGATTGGTACAGATTTCTCATTGTAAATCCTCTCTTTTTTTTCTTTTCCCTAAGCAAAGGAATAATCTTCTTTCCTTCTGTTTGAATTGCCAGAATGTTTAGTGACTTGACCTCAGCTGTTTTACCAGGATGCACTGTAACTGTAAAAGGTGTAATTTTTGAAATCGACTTGTTACATAACCACTGGTTCCTACCAGCAGACCTTTAAAGCATTTGTAGAAAATACAGACTCCAGAACAACCTGTGTGTGTGTGTGTGTGTGTGTGTGTATAATATTATTATTATAATATTATATATATTTTTCAACATCAGCTTTTTGCAACTTCTTTTTTATCAAGAGTACATTCAATTAAGCATAAAATCCTTGTCATAGTTGAGGTTTGGATGAAGGTATTTAATGTGAGCAGGATGTTTCATCCACCACGGTTTGGAACATGATTTGCTTTTAAGTCATTTCTGTCTACCAGGAGTGTCTGCGGAAGTCCATACATAAGTTGCCCCTGGGCTGTACCATTTATTCCCTTTAAAGCAGGTCAGTATGTTAACCTATTAGGGAAACACATACTTCTGTTTCTCTTTCCAGGGCACCTTTGCAGTCAGTCCAAAAGGATGAGATACACTGCATTTGCCGAAGCTAACACGAAGGCAAATATCCTGGTGCTTTTCACCTTGTCGAATTCTGCAGGAAGTTGGCCTCTTGAGGTCATGAGTTTCTTTAAGTGTGAACCCCCAGTGGGTGATGTGGAGAAATAAGAAATCTACAGTTGTTGTTTTTTTTTTTGAAAAATGTTTTAAAAATCCAGTTGAAGAAAAATAAGATATTTTACAGGCATATGAGAGCCAGAAAGGGAAGTTGTAAATAGTATCCTTTCCTCATTGCTTAAGTAAAGTACAAGTTTAAAAGGGACTCTGTGTACTGGTATGATGAAAGGTAATTTTTAAAAGTTAGAAAAACAGGGGCGCCTGGGTGGCTCAGTTGGTTGAGCGACTGACCTCAGCTCGAGTCACGATCTCACAGCTTGTGAGTTCGAGCCCCGCATCGGGCTCTGTGCTGACAGCTCGGAGCCTGGAACCTGCTTCACATTCTGTGTCTCCCTCTCTCTCCGCCCCTCCCCTGCTCACACTCTGTTTCTCTCTCTCTCCAAAAGAAATAAACATTAAAAATTTTTAAACAAAAAAAACATTAAAAGTTAGAAAAACAAAGCGGGCCATGAGACAAAGGAGGCGTGTTCTTTAATAGTTAACTTCCATCTTGCAGGGTCACTGAAGAATTACTTGTACTTAGATGAGGCTCAGGCAAAACCCTCTGTGAGAGGGGAAGCTACTGACAGAAGGCTGAAAGGGAGGGGTGACTTCGGCTGCCTCAACTCTCGTCGTACCTAGATGAGGAGCCCACCACTGCAGAGGGGACTGTGATCATATCAGAGATGGAAGGTGTCTGGGATATAGCCAGCAGCTTGGATGTTCACTAAGTAAAGTAGTGAGACCTACAAGGGCAATTCTGATCCCACGTTGGGATCGCTGTGTCATAGGACTCCGCTTCTGGAAATAAGACGCTTCCCTGCCATGGTCCCAGAGAAAAAAAATGCAGCCTCCCTTCCCACATCCTGTGCAGCCCCTGACTGGTGTGCTTGTAGTTTTTTCAATCGAGCAGTACATATTTGATAGCTCGGCTTGCAACTTTGTTTGTTCTGTATGAAATGATGCCTCAGTATTCCCGATTTTGAATTGCACAGATCATTAAAACATTACTGATCATCTGGTGTTACATGATTGACCGAGAACAAAGGTTAAGAAGAATAGATATTCCGGGGCTCCTGGGTGGTTCAGTCACTTGAGCATCTGACTGCG
The DNA here is from genome assembly GCF_018350195.1 of Panthera tigris. Taxonomy (NCBI): domain Eukaryota; kingdom Metazoa; phylum Chordata; class Mammalia; order Carnivora; family Felidae; genus Panthera; species Panthera tigris. The sequence goes on from NC_056664.1 coordinate 11,950,314, forward strand.
GCTCAGGTCAAGATCTGGAGGTTTTTGAGTTCGAGCCCCCCATCGGGCTCTGTGCTGACAGCTCTGAGCCTGGAGCCTGCTTTGGATTCTGTGTCTCCCTCTCTCTCTGCCCCTCCCCTGCTCACCCTTTGTCTCTCTCTCTCTCTCTCAAAAATAAATAAACATAAAAAAAGAAGAAGAATAGATATTCCTTATTTTCTAAACCTATTTAAACAGAAGCCATAATTCATACGCAGGGCAGTCTGACAAAGCACCAAGTGCCCCCCACACGCAGGCACTGTGCTCGGGCTGGGCATTATTGACACTGGGTTTTGTTTTAACATCTGCCCAAAGGTGGGCACGGCTACAAGGGCCAGAACCATTCTTGGGGGGATTTGTGAACCTGAGCCATCACACCGTGTAGCCTTGGGGTCATAAAGTCTTTCTGAATTCAGACCTTCAAGGTTATTAAGTACCAAATATTTCTGTACAATTACCCATTACAAAGTCAAGTTTGAAAAACAATGCTTGAGTAATCCTTTTGCTTTCTCAGCTGCTTTTGGCAGAGAATACTTGGATAGTCCAGACCTTGTGCAATATGATGTGTTCTTCTTTGGAAAGAAAGAACCATAAAATACTTTAAAAGTTATAAATAGGTTCCAAGCTTGTCATATCCAAATTAGTCCATATGGATGGCCCCGAATCCTTGGTTCCTACTCCATGGCAAGATCGATATTATTTTATCACTTACAGTAAATGTGTCCACTTCGTTCAAACTCTTTATTTGGCTGTTGAAGGACAGAACGACACGGACCAGTTTCGCATTCATTTACCTATTTTCTGCCCTCGCCCCCTTAAATTAATCATGGGAATCAACTCCAGTTGAAGAAATATTGCTGAAGAGGGTTGGTATATTAAAGATACCTACCTGCAAGCTTGATGGGGGGAAATATACAGTCTTGATCAGAACTGGCCACGTACAGTGTATTTAGGCCAGGCACTTGTTTTGTTTTGTTTTTGTTTTTAAAAAACAGATACATGGCTTCAATGACATGTTTTGTTTTGGCTGGTTGGAAACGTTTACCTGCTTTTGAGAGTCTGTGTGAGCATCTGATGTAGAACCAATAGGTTTTCTGTCCTTTGGAGAAGTCCCATGATCAGCTGTATTTCTGTTTCTCTGGGTGGGTCGGTAATTTTCTCTTCATAACAGATAACAAATGCGGTAATAGGTTACGCTGCTATTTTAGTGTGCAGAAGAATTGGCAGTCAGAAACGTAGTCAGTTCAGCTCACATCCACCTCTGGGCAAATTCTATTCATGCTGCATTAAGCCACATCTAAGCTGGTAAGTAAAGTGAAATGGAAATTTGTAACTGTTATTCAGGCATTAAAGTCATAATGTCTCTTCTACATCAACATCCAGAAAACAGAAAGCAGGCTAGGGTTACCTGCAGAATGAGGGAAGGGCAGAAATCAAAGTGGGGGGTGGGGACAAAAGAGTTCACCGCCAACTTTGCCCTGCCCACAAACAGCCTCTCTCCGAAAGGAAGGAAGAGCATGCAAACATGTAAACCCACCGGGTGCTTCTCCACATTTTAAATTCAGAAAGTACTTTGGTTTTAAGCCTTTAAACAGTGAGCCTCGGAGCCGCCAAGTTATTTTTTACGGAGCGGATGATACTCTCCAAATGTATTGAATGACTCTCTCTTGATGACAGATTCATTCTAACGATGTTGCTTGTGTGCTCAGCAGAGGACACAGTGTGGTGGAAATAGCCCTGGATCCCAAGACAGGAGACCTAGGGCCCAGCCCAGACGGTCCTGGGCCACCTCCAAGACCCTTGTATGCTTCACTCCAGTAAAAAGTATGAAGGTGGTCAGAAAAACCTACGACAGTCTTCCCTGAGCAGACGTGTCCTAGAATGCAGGACGCTAGTCTGACCCGTGCTTTACACGTGTGTTTTAGAGTCACCTTGGATTTATGAGACAGCCCGATGTTAACACTCAGGTGTTGTTTACTTTTTAATTTAAACTACTTGAGAGCATTTTGTAAGACTGATATTTTCTCTGCTAACAAAGGAAAGACACGTTCATGACAGAAAATTATAAAAACGCCTAGAGACATACAAAGAGGAAAATAAAAACCACCCACAGTTCTATTCAAAATAATGTCACATTTTAGAGTGACTAGTATGAGGTCATTCCTTGTACATAAATATCCACATATAAGTGAACAAATATGGGTTGCCCTTTACATTGTTTTACTGTGAGCTTTTTTCACTTAATAGTAAATGGTGAATATTTCCCCCTATAATTACTTTCTTCAATTCATTTTAAATGCCTGAATAGCATTTTATTGTGTTAATGCTTCATGCTTTGTTTAAGCAATCCCCTTTGGTTGGGCATTTATGTTGTTTCCAACTATTCCCTATTATAAAGGGCTCTGAAATTAACATCCTGTAGACAAATATTTTTACACATGCTCTTTTAAATAAAGTTTATTTATTTTGAGAAAGAGAGAGCATAAGCAGGAGAGGGGCAGAGAGAGAGAGAGAGAGGGAGGGAGAGAGAGAATTCCAAGCAGGCTCCATACTCTTAATGTGGAGCTTGATGTGGGGCTCGATTCCACGAACATGAGACCATGACCTGATCCGAAATCAAGAGTCAGATGCTTAACCGACTGAGCCACCCAGGTGCCCCTTTTTACACATTCTCGATGATTATTTCCTAAGGCTGGTTCTATAAGGGACTTCGTTTTGTCCACTGCTAAATGCCCCTCAGCTCCTAGAACTGTGTTTAGCACAGAAGAAGTGCTCAAATATTTGCTGAACAAGTGAATAAATTCTTACAAGTTGATGTATCAGAGTGAAGGGTATGGTAGTATTTAGATCTTTTGATACATATTGCCTTCTAAAAGGCACTATCAGATTTTATTTCTACTAGCAGCATATTGACGTCAGTGTTCTAGAATCTTCACTGACACTGCTATGTAAGATAGAATTCTTTTTTTCACAAGTAAGAAACATCCTGGGGTGCCTGGGTGGCTCAGTCAGTTGAGTGTCTGACTTCGGCTCAGGTCATGATCTCACGGTTTGTGGGTTTGAGCCCCGCGTGGGGCTCTGTGCTGACGGCTTGGAGCCTGGAGTCTGCTTTGGAATCTGTGTCTCCCTCTCTCTGCCCTTCCCCTGCTGGCTCTCTGTCTCTCTCTGTCTCTCTCTCGAAAATAAATAAACGTTAAAAAAATTAAAAAAAAATTAAAATCCTAAGTCACACTGACTTAAGTAATAAAAAGGAATTTTTTGTCTGATACAAATTGAATTTCAGAGGCAGGACAGGGCTTCAGGTGTGGTTTGACCCCCATGCCACCAAGACTATGACTTCATTTGTTGAGATCTTCATGGTCCTCGGCTGGTGGTTGGTTGGCTTTGTTTTTCCGCTGACTCCCTGAAGGTCGGCAGGTAGCTGTCAGCAGCCACTAGAGCCATGAATCTTTTTTGTTGCCACGCAGGGGAAAACACCTTCTTTTTGCCCAATTATCAAATAAAAGTCTTATCTTCTTTAGATTGTATCATTTTAGGCTGTGTGCTCACCTGTGAACCAATCTTAGAGGCCAAGGTATGTGATTCACTAATTTGTTCAGGTCTGGGCTCCATTCTGTTTTCCCATCATGGAACGAATCTCTCAGGCACAGAGATGAATAGACCCTGATTTGCTCAGACCCTTGATGGCTCATCCCTGGAGCTGGAGAACCCTACCCAGCGCCACGGTCGTGAGATTCTGGGTTCTTTTGGGAAGAAGAAATGGTAGAATGAATGCTTTGGAAACAATAAAAAAAGATCCTGAATGTTGGCATTTAACTTTTTAAATATATGTATTTTTCTAGAGTCAAAATGCCTCTTGTCGCTTAATTTTTGTTTCCACGTGTCTATGGACCATTTGTTTTTCTTTTTTGTTCAAATTTTTTTATGTTTATTTATTTTTGAGAGAGAGAGAGAGAGAGAGAGAGAGAGAGACAGAGCACGAGCGGGGGAGGGGGAGACAGAGGGAGGACACAGAATATGATGCAGGTTCCAGGCTCTGAGCTATCAGCACAGAGCCCAACGAGGGGCTCAAACTCACAGACTGTGAGATCATGACCTGAGCCGAAGTCAGACGCTCAACCGACTGAGCCACCCAGGCGCCCCTCTAAGAATACTTTAAAGAGCTGTTTTGATAGACCCATGCCATGTTAACTCATTTTGGAGTTGAGAAAACTAAGGCCTAGAGAGAAATGGCTTCTTGAAAAGGAAAGGACTCAATGGGGATTCAAGTTAAGTTTTTTGTACCTTTGAAAAAAATGTGTTAAATTTAGATATAACTTAGATATGCTCAGTTGCAGAAATTTAAATGTGTGCATGTACACACTCATATGACCACTACCCAGATCAAGATGTAAAACATTTCCATCAATTCTAGAGATTCCTGTGCTTTCTCCCAATCAGTAACCACCCCACCCTACACACACACACACAGACACACACACAGACACACACACACACCACCACCACCACCACCACCACCACCACCACCACCACTCTTGCTTCTCTCCTCACGGATTAGTTACTCCTGTTTTTGATTTTGATATTTACACTTTTGTGTCTGGCTACTTCTGCTCAATTCACAAGCATTGTCGGAGGTGTTAACACCTTTTTCTCAGTAGTTTAAGGAAGCAGGATTCGGCACAAGGGGATATTGAGCCACCATGCAGTCTCGATAGAGTTTTCAGCCAGCCCTAAGGGGAGTTCTGAAGCTGGATGATCCTGCAGGGTTCAGGGAGCTGTGACTTTATACCTTCTCAGCGACTGGTCACTGGATATGCTCCCCAGTCCCCCGCCCCAGGAAGGAGGCATGACCTTGGGCCAAGCAGTCGTCTTCAGCCCAAGTATTCCCCGTATGGGATGGCCAGTTGGAGGCTTCAGGCGGCCGTGCTTCCGGCACCTGGTATAATAAGGGGAACGTGGACAGTGAGTGCATCGTGTGTCCTTCGTAGGCTCACCGGTGCCTCTTGGATTTTCTTCATATAAGTTATTAGACCGCTCCTCCAGGAGTCTGGTGCTCGTTTTCATGAAAGGACTTAGAAGTGAAAGGTTAATGGCATCAACTACAGCCTCGGTGGCTCCAGGGGCACCTTGGAGATGCAGCTGATACCCATTTTCACCTTCTTTGTTGTTCGAGATTCTACTCTTCCTCCACTAGCATGCCGCCTAGTCGTGCTGGTTTGATTAGAGTTCTCCAGACATGGATATTGGATATATGGATGTATGGCTATGGATATAGATGTGTGTGTGTGTATGTAAATACACACATATCTATATTTATATCTATATCATCTATATCATCTATACCTATATATCTATATCTAAGTCTATGTCTATATGTCTATGTCTATGTCTATATCTATATCTATATCTATATCTATATCTATATCTATATATCTAGAGAGAGAGAGGAGTGGGGGGAGGGAGAATTGGCTTATGTAATTAGACGCTGGCAAGCCTGAAATCTGTAGGGCAGGCTAGCAGGCTATGAATGCAGGCAGCACTTTTGCCTTATGGTCCTGAGGCAGAATTCTGTCTTCTCCAGGCAACCTGAGATTTTGCCCTCGAGGCTTCCAAAGTGATTGGATGAGGTCCGCCCATTATTATCAATGATCATCTCCTTTAAACACTTTTCCAAAATACCTTCCAGCAACATCTAGACTAGTGTTTGACCAAACAACTGGGCATCTTGGCTTAGCCAAGTTAACACATACAGAAAATCAGACGAGGTAGTACCAAGAGGCATCCAAGCGGATCACGTGGCCCGGTAGTGTAAAGCAGCCTTATTTCCTCCTGGTGATTACATCAATCACCTCTATCAGGGTGGCGACTGTCTTTTTGTCTGCTGGTCCCTCCACATAGGAGCTCACGTGGCAACAGTAACTTAGAGTTCTATGTGACTCTCGCTGTGTCCCCTGGAATAGAATTTCTCTTTGGAACCAGGATTCTATACACGCAAAGCCCAGAGTCATAGGAACAGGGAGCATAAACCTGCCAGAGTCACTGGGGGTGATGATAATCGGGGCCACTATTGATTTCACCCAGTTGTTCCCAGACTCACACGTTTCGCCTCTGGGGAACTGTGGTATAGTAAAAAAAAAACAAATAAATAAGTATTTGGTCTTTGTGTTCAGCTCCTGCAGAGCTCTGAAAACCCGTAGAGTTTACTGTCTTTTGTATGCTGATGAAATGACTGGGGGTGGGGGAGGCAGCAGTGTCAGGATACCCTTTAGTCACTAGGAAAACCTGCATTGATTCAAGGGTTGGAACTTTCAGCCCCGTCTGCCCTCAACATCTAGGGAGGGAAGAGGGCTGGAAATTGAGTTCTATCACCAATGGCCAGTGATTCAATTGATCATGGTTATGTCATGAAACCTCCATAAAAATCTTCTAAACAACAAGGTTCGGAGAGCTAGGGAAAGTCTGGAGAGGTCCTGTACCACCCCCCTGCCCCCTACTTTGCACATTTGTCGGTTCCTGAGTTGTATCCTTTATAATAAACTAGTAATTGTGATAAGTAAGGCACTTTCCTGAGTTCTGTGAGCCTGAGGGGGTGATCATGAGAACCCCTGAATTGTAGCCTTTCTGGCAGAAGTGTGGGTCACCGGGGACCTCGTTTGCTGCTGGTAAATGAGGTGGAGGAAATGTTCTAAGACTGAGCCCTTGAACTATGGGGTCTGTGCTAACTCGGTAGGCACTTACCTTACTGGCAGATCAATTCTATTTTTCAATGTTGGAATTTAGAATTTTTTTTTTTTAGAGTTAGTGCTTTTTAATTATTTTCTTACTCCTGCAAAGTAGTCATCATTCTGAAACATGGATTTTCCGGAGTCTCAAATGAATGACTGGAGTGTTCATTAAGGTCTTTTCAATTTGAATGAGCTAGAATAATAGTAAGATCTTTGTAGCATTTTGCAACCTCTGAAATCTTTGCTTATCGATTACCACTCCAACCCCCCATGACAGGTTTTTAAACAAATATAGGCAGTCTTCCTTTTTAAATATGTCCCGTAGCTTTAAATCCAAGACTTTTTTTTTTTTTTTTTTTTTTTTTGCAGATTTTTGGGCTCTTTATCTTTAGTTCTCCCTTATCTGGTACCTGTCCCCCCAAATCTCAGCGTTCTTAGTAGACCAGACTCCGAGATCTCGGTTTCTTCTGTCCAATGAAACTGACACTTTGTGCTTGGACCCCATTTCCTTGGGCCAAGGATTGGAAAATAACTTCAGGGAGAGATCTGGAGTGAATGTAAGACTCATGTCACGAATTCCCATTCCCTCAAGATTCGTACCCCTGAATCGCTTGCTGTCCAATGCCTTCTAATGGATGTTGTATGTATTGTGTTTTGTCTTTATAGTTCTTCCTTAGTGATGTGGATTTAGTGACACCAATTACTTTGTCGTGGCCTGAACCAAAATTCCTTTAAATCAATTATGAATATAGAAACTTTTGGTGAAAACTCCCTTACACTAAGAATATTAATGTATTTCTTTATTTTATTATCATTATTTTTTAGCGAGACTGAGAGAGCATGTGTGCGAGCAGAGGGTAGGGGCAGAGAGAGACAGAGAGAGAGAGAGAGAGAGAGAGAGAGAGAGAACCGTAAGCAGGCTCCATGCGGGGCGTGGACTGACATGGGACTCAATCTCACAACTCTGAGCTGAAATCAAGAGTCAGACGGTTTAACCAACTGAGCCACCCAGGCGCCCCTGTATTTGTTTACTTTTTAAATTCATCAGACAAACATGGCTTGACGCTTGTTTTATGGCAGTTATTGTACTCATGTTAGATTTCCAGCAAACTCTTACCAAAAATGCAGGAGATTTTCCTTTGTTTGTCTGTTTTCATCCAGAAAAATGTATCAGAGTAAATAAATATCTTCTTCACACTTCACTTTGCCTTAGCCAAAAGACAAGAAACTATTCATTTTCATCATCAGATTTTGAAATACCAAAGCAATGAAAAAATCATGAGTTTATAAAAGTCAGCTTCCAGATTGATTCCCTTATCCATCAACTTCTGGGCAAGTTGTATAAAATTGATTTCATTTTTAAATTTTTTTTTTTGAGTTTATTTATTTTTGACAGAGACAGAATGCGAGCATAAGCTGCAAAGCGGCAGAGAGAGAGGGAGACACAGAATCCGAAGCAGGCCCCAGGCTCTGAGCTGTCAGCACAGAGCCTGACACGGGGCTCGAACTCACGAACTGTGAGATCATGACCTGGGCCGAAGTTGGATGCTTAACCGACCTAGCCACCCAGGGGCCCCTATTTTTTTTTTTTTTTTTTTTACGTTTTTATTTTATTTTTGAGAGAGAGAGAGAGAGAGAGAGAGAGAAACAGAGCATGAGCGGGGGAGGGGCAGAGAGAGAGACACACACACACAGAATCCAAAGCAGGCTCCAGGCTCTGAGCTGCAGGCACAGAGCCTGATGTGGGGCTCAAACTCATGGACCTTGAGATCATGACCTGAGCTAAAGTTGGATGCTTAATCGACTGAGCCACCCAGATGCTCCAATTTTAATGGAGCATATTTGTATTAATGACAAGGCCCGGGAACAGTGTGAGTGAACTGAGATCTGCAGCACAAAGAGACAAAATTACAATGCACATATGTCTTTCAAGAGAGCCATAGGCTCAAAGTGTAAATCTTCACTGCTTCAGACTTCTTTTTTTTTTCCCTAGATACGTAGGTTTGTTCTCTGCAAATGTAGCTCTTGGCCTCCAAACATAGGAGTTTTATGCTTTATGATACAAGCCTTTGCGACCATTGCTTAGATGTACATACGTGAATTTTATAAGACAACATGGGAGGAAAGAACCAGAAGTGTCTGGCAAAGCCAGGTATACCTCCCTGTTCTGTCAGCACTGGACTGAGGAGGGACACAAAAATAGTGCTATATAGGGGCGCCTGGGTGGCGCAGTCGGTTGAGCGTCCGACTTCAGCCAGGTCACGATCTCGCGGTCCGTGAGTTCGAGCCCCGCGTCGGGCTCTGGGCTGATGGCTCAGGGCCTGGAGCCTGCTTCCGATTCTGTGTCTCCTTCTCTCTCTGCATCTCCCCTCTTCATGCTCTGTCTCAAAAATAAATAAAAACGTTAAAAAAAAATAATAAAACAAAAATAGTGCTATATATATATCTAGATAGATAGATAGATAGATAGATATTCTAGACATGTGGTTTTGCCAGATAATTATAGTGCTCTTATGTTGGTTTGGCTTTCTCTTTTTGGGTGAAGATTTCTGGGCCTGAAAGCATCATTCCAGATGTTTTCTCTGATATCTTAATATTGATTTTTGCCTTCACCCAGCAAAATTCCTGCATAACCACAGGTATATATATCCTTGTTGTGAGAGGCAACTCCAGAAGTTTGGAACTAGATGGGAGAAACAGCGGAAGCAGGGTAACGACCGGTTGATGGACGGCAGGAATGCCAGGGAAGGAAATCAGGCAGTCTGTCTATATACTTGAAGTACTCCAGTTAGAAAGGAATTCTTCAGGTTCTGACAAAGAGGCGAGTGCCGATAAATTAGCTAAAAAGCACATGGAAGAGTCAAACACGATCAGGGTTTCTGTCAGATTCTCACAGTGGTTCTGAGGGGACCTTGTGCCATCAAGAAGCCCTTCTGTACTGTTTTTGTTGGTTTTGTTTGTTTGTTTTTGAGAGAGAGAGAGCACGCAGGAGCCTGGGAGGGGGGCAGAAGGAGAGAGAGAGAGAGAGCGTGCGCGCGCGCGCGAGAGAGAGAGAGAGAGAGAGAGAATTTCAAGCAGGGTCCACACTCAGTTTGGAGTCTGATTTGGGGCTCAATCCCATGACTCTGGGATCATGACCTGAGCCGAAATCAAGAGTTGTGTGCTCAACCGTGTGAGCCACACAGGCACCCTTGCACTGTGTTTTATTACTATTATTTTTTTAAGTTTCTTTATTTCTGTGAGACAGAGAGAGAGAGAGAGAGAGAGAGCGAGCATGAGTGGGGGAGGGGCAGAGAGAGAGGGAGACACAGAATCCGAAGCAGGCTCCAGGCTGAGCTGTCAGCACAGAGCCCGACGTGGGGCTCGAACTCACTAACTGCGAGATCATGACCTGAGCCGAAGTCGGACGCTTAACCGACTGAGCCACCCAGGCGCCCCTCTTGCACTGGGTTTTAAACCATATAAACAGTAAGGGCATGATCATGTGGTTCATGAGTTCAAGTCCTAACTCAGGCTCTGTTCTGATGGGCTCAGAGCTTGGAGCCTGCTTTGGGTTCTGTGTCTCCTTCTCTCTCTCTGCCCCTCCTCCACTGTGCTCTCTCTCAAAAATAAACATGAAAAAAAAAAAATAAAACTTTAAATCACATAAACAGTACAAGTAATGTTATAAAGATTAATATACATGTATATATATTTATAGTTACAATTGAGAGATCTATTTTTTGTATGTACAAAGGAAAGCAATTTATCTAATTATATCCACAAAAACACAGTGAAATAACCCAAACATTTTATGAAAATAATTTACTTTGGTTATCTGTTCTATTTCTCTTTCTATCACCATATGAATGTACATGGCCCCCATTTGTATATGGAACAACGACAACTCTCAACTTGCACCAAAAATCCATCTCAATGTAGTATGTCATAATTAAAGCAATTTTCTTTTAACCCTAAAGGGCAATTTAAGAGATGAATCAGTGGTATAAAAGTTATTTAACTTAAGGAACTAGCTGCACAGTTGGGTTATTTTTCTCATCTTTGAAAGATGTTTATAAAATATTTTTCCTCACGGCTTCAAAAACAGATTTCTTTTTCTAATAGTATGTTTCTTCCAATTTCAACTTGCCTTTTCTTTGTCTTGTGTACTTATGGATGAAAACTATCATTATTTTTTTATTAGAAAAAAAGACCAAAAAGTAATTTCAAATGAAAAATGCAAGTAAATATTTTCTTAGGATATACTGTACTTGGAAAACAATATCATGGTACCATGTCCCAAAATAAATTAGCCTAGTCCAAATATTATTTACATGTATGGGCATTAAATATTTACCTGTTCTTTTTTTTTTAATTTTTTTTTAACGTTTATTTATTTTTGAGACAGAGAGAGACAAAGCATGAACGGGGGAGGGTCAGAGAGAGAGGGAGACACAGAATCCGAAGCAGGCTCCAGGCTCTGAGCTGTCAGCACAGAGCCCGACGCGGGGCTCGAACTCACGGACCGCGAGATCGTGACCTGAGCTGAAGTCGGACACTTAACCGACTGAGCCACCCAGGTGCCCCAATATTTACCTGTTCTTGAAAATATGTTTGTTATTTATATATATACTTTCTATATACAGTGTATGTATTTGTATTTTATAAATATTATATTTTATTATGATTATCAAATATATATTACATAAATTCTTCTTGTTAGTATTGCCGCATCATTGTCTCAGCTGTATTGGTAAATTTGGGAAGAGTAAAATATTTATAACTGGTAAAAATATTTCAAGTTTGGAGATTTTTTGAAATGTTAGAAAACCCTAATCTACCCTTTAGTTTCCTGGAACTATCCTGGATACTTGCCACAAAACTCTCTAAATGCCAAAATGCATTGGTTAAAGATCTCCAGAACTACCCTAATATCCTACTGATCCATTAACAAGATGGGTTAAAAAGATAGATTGTTCTACTTCATTTCTTATTGGTTTAAGGAAGAGAAGAACTTTTCTGAAAAATGATTGGTGTGTATGATTTCTCTGCCACTCTTTTATTAATCTTAATTAGGTGGACATACTTCAGTTATTTTATATCTTAGCTCAGCAAAACCTTGTTAAACTATTCTAACCAGGAGGAAGGGGGTAGAGCATGAAGATTTCAAAAGCATTGAAATTTTAATTAACTATAAGTAGCAGCTAAAAAGGAAGAAAGGACTGCTTTCTCCTCACTTTGAAATCAATGAACTGCTCAATATTATCCATTTATACATGTCAAAACCAAAGGATGAATCCCACATAAAAGGATTCTATCTGGAAAAGTTGTCTGTGATAGTGTCAACTCTATAAAATGTGCAATGTATTAAGAGGGGTGTTCAGAACTTCCAAAATATCGTATATTTTTCTTTGTCAAGAGGAATCAAAGGGTCTAAACATCTAGTTTGAAAACATATTGGTAGAGGAAAAGTGCTTCAGGAATGGTCGAATAAAGACCTTTGAAATTATGTTCTCACGTGAAAGCAGTGAGAATATCTGCAAAAAATAGTCAAAATCAGTGTTTTCAGAAATTGGAAATTAATCAGACACTTGCAAAAATTTGAGGAGTGTTTATTGAAGACAAATGGGTGAATTTTGGTAAGAACAATGAGCTTTGTGGCATTGTCTCTTACTGGAGTCTCATCTTCTTCTGTTACATAGTAATCTCAAAAGCCAATAGTTTTGCAATCACAGCAGGCGTGAGAAACAGCAGCCAAGTAGCCACTGGAAGGGGCAAACTGGTGTTAGAGCATCTCCCAAAAGCAACATTCCCAGAAAATTGTCATTATTTGACCTTTCTAACAGCTCCCTGAAAATCTCCACTCACAGAGCTTGCCTTTATCTGACCTCACACAGAACTCACCCAGTGCAAACAGCCTTTTTCCTGGGGCACTTGTCAAAAAATTTCAGTGGCAGTTGGTTAACATTGTAGCTTCCTGAGGCTGTGGTTACCAGTGAGGACTGAAAAACATTAGAGAAAAAGCCTGGAAATGAGGGGAATCTGCATTCCAGTGAGGATTCAAAAACGTTAGAGAAAAAGCCTGGAAATGAGGGGAATCTGCATTCCAGTGAGGACTCAAAAACGTTAGAGAAAAAGCCTGGAAATGAGGGGAATCTGCATTCCAGTGAGGACTCAAAAACATTAGAGAAAAAGCCTGGAAATGAGGGGAATCTGCATTCCAGTCGCTACATTGCATTATTTTAAAAGCCCAGTTTTAACAAATTTCTGACAAAAAAAATTATGGGTCATGCAAAGAAATGGGAAAGACTGTGCACAGGGGGAAAGAAAAGCAGTCAAAAGAAGGTGTCCCTGAGCAAGCCCACAAGTTGGACTTACTAGGCAAAGACTTCAAATCAGCTATTATAAATATTCTCAAAGAACTAAAAGAAGTCACATCTTTAAAAAAAAAAAAAAAGGAAAGTATGAGAATGATGTCTTACCAAATAGAGATTATCAATAAAGAGACAGAAATTATTTTAAAAGCATCAAATAGGGGCTCCTCAGTGGCTCGGTGGGTTAAGCATCTGAATTTGGCTCGGGTCATGATCTCGCGGTTTGTGGGTTTGAGACCTGCATTGGGCTCTGTGCTGACAGCTTGGAGCCTGGAGCCTGCCTCGGATTCTGGGTCTCCCTCTCTCTCTGTTTCTCCCCCACTCATGCTTGTCTCTCTCTGCCTTTTGAAAATAAATAAATGTTTAAAAAAAAATTTTTAAAGCATCAGATAGAAACTCTGGAGTTGAAAAATACTAACTGAAATGAAACATTTGCTACGAGCTCAACAGCAGATTTGAGATGGCAGAAGAAAGAATTGCTGAACTTGTGGGCAGAATGGAGATTACCCAGCCTGAGACACAGAAGGAATAGCGAAACAGGAAAAATGAACACTCAGAGACCCATGGACGCCACAAGCATACAAATGTATGCACAATGGGAATCCCAGAAGGAAGAGTGAAAGAAAAGAATAGGAAGAATATCTAAAGAAATTATGGCTGAGAAGTTCCTACAGTTGATGAAAAATACCAATCTTCATGTCCAAGAAACTCAATAAGCTCCAGGCAGGAAAACTCAATGACGTCACCACCTATACACATGTTGTACTCAAACTGTCAGAAGCCAAAGTCAATTGTAATACAGTACAAATACAACACAAAATCAACTCTGTTTGCATGCACTTGTAATGAACAATCCAAAAATAAAATGAAGAAAAACAATTCCGTTTATAATAGTATCAAAAATAAAATGCTCATGAATAAGTTTAACAAAACAAATGCAAGACTGCTAGGGGCATCTGACTGGCTCAGTCAGCTGAATGTCCGACTTTAGCTCAGGCCATGATCTCACGGTTCATGAGTTCAAGTCCCGCATCAGGGTTACTCCTGTCAGCGTGGAGCCTGCTTCAGATTCCCTGTCCCCCTTTCTCTCTGTCCCTCCTCCACTTACACTCTCTCTTTATCTCAAAAAAAAAAAAAGAAAGAAAGAAACTTAAAAAAAAAAAAGAAAAGTGCTAAACATCATTGAAAGAAATTAAGGAAGACCCACGTAAGTGGAAAGACATCCTATGTTCATGAACTGGAAGACATAATATTAAGATGACAATACTTTTCAAACTGACCTACAGATTCAGTGAAAATCTCTTTCAAAATTCCAACTGCATTTCGTTGCAAAAATTGGCAAGCTGATCCTAAAATCCGTACGGAATTACAGAAGACTCAGAATAACCAAAACAATTTTGAGAAAAGAAAGCAAAGGAGGAGGGGGCTCATACTTCTTGATGTCAAAAGTTACTCCAAAGCTATAGTAATCAAGAGTGCGTGGTACTGGCATATCGCTAGACGTGTAGATCAATAGAATAGAATTCAGAGTCCAGAAATAAGTCCACACATTTATACTCGATTTTTGACAAGTGTTTCAAGAATATTAAATGGGAAAAGAATGATCCACATGCCTGTCAACTAAGCGATGGAGTTATGGATAAAGAAATGTGGTACGTCCATACAATGGAATATTGTTTCTCAATAAAATGGCACCAAGTGCTGTTACATGCCACAACACGGATGGGCCTTGAAAATATTATGCTAAGTGAAAAAAGCCATGTGGAAAAGGCCAAAAATTGTATGATTCCATTCATACAAAATAGGCAGAGTGGACAAATCTATAGGAACAGAAAGTAGATTAGGAGTTGCTAGGAGGAGGGATATGGGGGGGGGGGGGTTGGTGATTACTAATGGTTTTGAGGTTACCTCTTTGGGTAAAGAAAATAGTTCAAAATTGGGGTGCTTGGCTGGCTGGCCCAGTCCATAGAGCATGCAACTCTTGGTCTTGGGGTTGTGAGTTCAAGCCCCACATTGGGTGTGGAGCCTACTTAAAAAAGAAAAAAAGAAAAAACCAAAAGATTTCCAAATATGGTAATCGTGGTGGTGGTACAACTGTGAACACACTACAAGTAATTAGCTGTACACTTTAAAGGGGTGAATTGTGTGGTATGTAAATTATACCTTAATTAATCCACCATTAAAAATAATACATTGAGAAAACAATATCCTTGCAAGCATGAGTCTTGTTTGGAAGGGATCCACTTGGGTTATTGAATGTAGAATGGCAATCGGAATTGGCTATAGCATATGGTGAGTCTTTAAAACCAGTAAGTGGGGCACCTGGCTGGCTCACTCAGTAGACCAGGAGACTCCTGATCTTGGGGTTGTGAGTTTGAGCCCCACAGCGGGTGTAGAGTTTACTTAAAAAAAAAAATAAATAAGTAAGAATATTTTATATAGAAGAATGTATTATCCCCATGGGCATTTGTATTCATCAGGTTTTTGCCAGAGAAACAGAACCAATAGGAGATACGTATATATATCTATACATATATAAAAGGAAATTTATTTTGAGTAATTGGCTCATGCAATTTTAGAGGCTGAGAAGTTCCACAATCTGCCACCTGCAAGCTGGAGACCCAGGATAGCTGGTGGTGTTATTCATTCTGAGTCCAAAGCCCTGAGAACCAGCGGAGCCGTGTATAAATTCCAGTACAAGGGCAGGAGACCAACGTCTCAGCTTAAGCAGGCAGGTAGGAAGGGAACGAGCCTTCCCTTCCTCCATTCTTTCTTCCATTCAGGCCCCCAATGAATTAGATGATGCCCACTTACACCAAGGAGGGTGCTCTACGTCACTGAGGCCACTGATACGCTCATCTGGAAACACCACCCCAAACACACCCAGAAATAGTGTTTAATCTGGACACCTCATGGCCCAGTCAAGTTGACACACAAAATCAACCACCACAGCATCATTCTGATGCTAAACAATATGCTTACTTGAGTGGTACAGCCATGACTTACATCATTTCTTGACCTCTTTTTCTGCAATCGCCTAGGAGCCAGTTGGACCGGTTGGACAGCTGAATTGTTGTCAGTGCTACCAAACATTTTCTTGAGGGTAGACTGTTTTGTCTACAACCGGTTAAAAATTATTCATAGCTGCGCTTAATGGGTAATGTGGGAGATTAAACCAATCAAGCTGGATGATACTATCTTATGTTACAAATGAAGATGAAAGGCTGTTTTTCTATAATGTTCACAACCTGTCGAGGTTGCAGTAGATCAATCGCAGTCTATGAACTTGGGTGTACGAGGTGTGTCACTTTCATTAAAGGACAGCGTTAATGCTAAGCTCCCAGAGGGTGCTGACAAACCACCCTCTGGTTTGTCCAACCAGAGGGTGCTGGTTCCAGTCTTGGCTCTGCCTCTTACTGGCTATCATCAAAACTTTGTTAGTATTTCTTAAATTTTGCCCTGTTACAAGGGAAAGTCCCAAATAGAAATGCCAAGAATGTTTCAAGTGATGGTAGCATTACTGGGAGCGGTGAATAGCTTATTATGGCGACTACTCCGATCGCACTTATTATCATACCTAAATTTTAGTACGTTTGTAAAAGTAGTCTCTTTACTTTCTGGTCATGTTTTTATACAGGATCACAGATGTGTAGAGATGGAACGGATCTTACAGATCTTATGATAAAAGTGAGACATCAGATGCCGAGTCATCCCTTGACTCTCCCGAGGTCACACCAATATTAGTGGCAACAGTAACTGGAAAGGACAAGTAGAGGTCAGGTGTGTGGGTTAATGTGGGTCTTGTTCCCATTCTCCATATACTTCTTCATTAAGAGACTACACTTGACCTTGAGCACTAGCTTTCCACTTAATATGGTTTCTCCAACACATTTTTTAGCTTTATGTTTGGGGACTTCCCATTTTCTTTCTGCCCATTATTTTCAAGTCTAATGCTTAAAAATTGTTTATTGGATCTCTGCTGTATTGAATTTTGAACAATTTTTTTAATGTTTATTTTTGAAGGAGAGAGAGACAGAGCATGAGCAGGGGTGGGCAAAGAGAGAGGGAGACACAGAATCCGAAGCAGGCTCCGGGCTCCGAGCTGTCAGCCCAGAGCCCAACGCGGGGCTCGAACCCACAAGCCGTGAGATCATGACCTGAGCTGAAGTCGGATGCCCAACCAACTGAGCCACCCAGGGCGCCCTGGGAAGCCCGGTTTTAGAGCCTGGCCAGCCAGTATGAAGACTTCGGAGCCACTGTCAAGTGTTGACCGGAGCTGTGATGTGACTTGACTTATCTCCTTAAAGGATCTATCTAGATTGTAGGGCGATGTGTACAAAATCAGGGAGACTCTTAGGAGGTGGTCACAGTTATCCAGGGGAGAAGTGACGGAGCTCAGACTCTGGTGGCGGTAGTAGTTAGTGGTGGGAAGTAGGGAGACTCTGGAGATAATATTGCAGGTCGAAACAATAGGATTTCCTACCGACTGAACATGGAATGTCACAGAAGGAACGAACGTAGGGGTGACAGCAAGGACTTTACTTGAAGAAAGTGCTTTATGAATAGTATCATTGTCACGGGCCCTCTCTAAGCGACTGGCAAATCGGTGGAGTAGGAACACGTTGGACGCCATCCGTCCTACCGATTGAGCTGCACCCGCTGTTTCCCGACAAGACGTAGCCTGGATGCACAAGGTAGGCAGACGGAAAGCCTGCCCCGTTGCCCTTCCTTTGCAGCTTCCTTGTTGATGCATCTTTCGCCTTTGCCACAGGGAGCGGTTGAAGGCATCAAGCTGTGCCCGGCGTTGGGATTTTAGCAGCGGCCGCAGAGCAGAACCGTCCTGCCAGCTGTGGCGACCGCCAGGCGATGAATAGCCCTGATCTTCAGTCTGGGACATTTTTGAGGAGCTGTGTGTCCAAAGCTCTAGGGACTGATTGTGATTACCTGGAAGAGTCATTTATGTATTTATTTTAAGGTTTATTTATTTTTGAGACAGAGTGTGCAGGCGGGGGAAGTGCAGGGGAGGGGTGGGAACCGAGGATCTGAAGCGGGCCCCACACTGACAGCAGCCAGCCCAAGGGGGGGCTCGAACTCACGAACCCGCCAGATCATGACCTGAGCGGAAGTCAGATGCTCGACCGCCTGAGGCACCCGGGTGCCCCTTGAAGTGTCGTTTAAATAACACACTACCATATACTTATGGACACAAATTACATCATGAACTACTGCTTTCTCGGGGATCCTAAAGACAGCCAAAGACTATCATGTATGATGAACAGATTTTTATGGAGACATTTTATTTTATTCCACCTATCAGGATAAAGAGCGGGGCAGACGGCTTTCCAGCTTACCAAATGTTACCAAGCCCTGAATGCTTCGGCCTCAAGTAATTATATCCTTTTTATTTATTGATAAACACCAGATGCCTGTCATGTCAGAGATCAGAGAATGTCAAGGAGTCATTCATTAGGCTCTACGACAAAGCCTCCCTCATTATGCTCTACCTCGTTCATTCCAGCTAAGCCTTCGCGTCTGAGGACCTCTGTCTGTCGGGCCTTCACAACAGAGTATTCAACTCGAATAGCATGTCTTTGATAGTTGAGCGATTGGTGGCATTGTTAATATGCAACCGCCTTTCTCCCCAGTTATTTGCCCTGACGTGGGGGAGCCAGGATTCAGATGATGTTTGAAAAAGAGAGCAAAGATAATAAAAGGTATTATAATTAGTTCAGGAATCTAGAAGTAGCCCTTGAAACACTTTGCTCTTCCTAACTATAGTTTACAGAGACTAAATTTAAAGTTGATTTGCATCTTCTAAACCTACGTGAGCTAGAGAAAAGGGAGTCTTATTCAGTGTGACATATGGCAGGGTGATAGTGTTTGGGGATTAAAGAGAAAATATATTGTAGCATTTCCAGTAAAGAAGGGCCCTGCTTTTGGTCTAAACACATAGGATAAGAATGGCGATGATGATTGTAAGAGAAAGACCAAAATAATAACTAGTTACTTAATACTCGTGGAATATGAGCACATTGTTCTCTACGCCCTCCCCCTATATGAAGGCCCTTAATCCTGCTACGAGGTATGTATTATTAGTATTACTACGCCCGTTTTGCAAATGAGGAAACTGACACTGAAAGAGGGTATGAGACTTGCTCATGGTCACATAGTCAGTAAGTGACAGAACTGGGATCTGCATCCAGAAGGTCTGATTCCACACTTTTAACTTCTATATGATGTTACATCACATAAAAATGTCAACCACAAAATGATATATTGCTTAGCTTGATAGAAAAGGAAATGCCTTGGTGCCAGAACAGAGCAGAAACTCAAAGTTGGAGCCGCAACAAGAAGCAGAAGAAGAGAAGCCCCAGGGAATAGCAGACCCGAATACAGACCCTAAGAACTGAGCGGGATTTTAACATCCACCCAGGGAACTGGATACATAAACTTGCACTTTTGCAGGGAGGGGAGCTTGGGACAAAGCTCTTTATCAAAGCTGGGAATATTGGAGGCTTCCCTTGGGTATGAAAGGGATCAGAAAAGCTTTGCCCCCAAACCCAGAAAGCTAAAAAGAAGGTTGATGTCTTCTTAGGGCGATGGTGAGTAACGATATTCGTAAATGCGTGAGCCAATCACAATGCAGGCATGAAGTCCACACTTTTATCGCCCACAACGTAAAGGAACATGAAGCTTAAAACTAAACATAATCGTTAGACTCCAGTCCGTGAAAACACTGGGACCTTCATGGAAGGAAACACACTGGGAGGGAAGCCCAGTGTGAGCCCCCAGGAAGAAATTACAGACCACAAAGAAGAAAGGAACTGTGTGAGGATAAGTCAACAGATAAAACACGTAGTACTTTAGGTACGGGACGTCAGAGACCATCTGAAAAATGCTGTAGTTTAAGTGTGTTTAAAATTATTCAAGAGACGAAAGAAGAAAGAATGCATTGCAAGATAGGATACTGTGAGTTAAAAAGCAAATTTTTAAAAGAACCAAATAGGGGCACCTGGGTGGCTCAGTCGGTTAAGCCTCCGACTTCGGCTCAGGTCATGATCTCACACTCTGTGAGTTCGAGCCCCGCTTCGGGCTCTGTGCTGACAGCTCAGAGCCTGAAACCTGTTTCGGATTCTGTGTCTCCCTCTCTCTGACCCTCCCCCGTTCATGCTCTGTCTCTCTCTGTCTCAAAAATAAATAAACGTTAAAAAAAAATTTTTTTTAAAAGAACCAAATAGAACTTCAGGAAATGGCAAAATGAAAATAAAAACCCAATGGATAAGTAAACGAGGTTTGATACAGATGAATGGAAAACATGGCAGTAGATAGAGCTGATGAATTCATCCAAAGAGGGCAAGATATGGGGTAGGGGGAATACTTCCGAAGAATAAGAAATGGAAAATCAGAGAGGTTAAGGAACATGGAGGAATGAACCAGAAGGCCCAGCATATAGCTAATAAGAGTTCCGGTTAGAAGACACATTACATGAAGAGAGGCAATATCTAGAGAGATAGTAAATGAATATTTCTTTTTTTATTTGTAGTTTTTTAAGATTTTGTTCTTAAGTAATCGCTACACCCAAAGTTGGGCTCAAACTCACAACCCCAAGATCTAGAGTCATAAGCTTTACCGACTGAGCCAGTCAGGCACCCCTAACTGTATTTTTCTTAAAGCAAAGAAAGATTGCAGATGCATACCAAGTTGGGAACAGAATAAATTCAAATAAATCCACACTTAAACACACTGGAACAAAGACCACCAAAGAAAAACAGAAAATCTTAAACATAGACTAGAAAAGATACGTAATAGAATGTTATAACAGGACTCTTCTGTCTTGACTTCTGCAGAGGCCACTTAAGACCAATAGCAAAATAATAAGGAGCAAGTACTTCCTCATTACAAAGAGAGGTAAGTAAGTACCTATGCAACTCAAAG
This sequence comes from Panthera tigris, assembly GCF_018350195.1. NCBI lineage: Eukaryota > Metazoa > Chordata > Mammalia > Carnivora > Felidae > Panthera > Panthera tigris. Next base: position 11,971,345 of record NC_056664.1, read on the forward strand.
TCAAGGACAGAAGATTACACAAGGCCATGCATGCCGGGAGTGAGGGATTACTGGAAGCCATCTGAGACTGCCTATCACAGAGTTCTTTATATATCTCAGCTACATGCCCTTTGCTGTATCTATGTATCACAGATATCTTCTCCAGCTCTGCAGCTTGCCTAGTCTCTCTCTTAATGACATCTTTTGATGAGCAGAAGGTTTTTTATTTTAACGTAGCCCAGTTTATGGTTAGTACTTTTTGTGTCCTCTGTAAGAAATCTTTGACTACCGCCAAACTCATGAAGGTGTCCTTCTATGCAGTCTTTCAAAACGGGTTGGCAAATTTTTATTGTAAAAGCCCAGATAGTAAATATTTTGGGTATTGTGTCCCAGTCACTGTTACAACTACTCAACACCACCATTATAGAATGGAAGCTGCCATATACAATGTGTGAATGAATGGACATGCTTGTGTTCCAATAAAACTTTATTTGCAAAGCAGGTTTCAGCCTGATTTGACCTGTGGGTTGTAGTTTGCTGACTTCTGGCCTATGTGCTCCCACTGTTAGCGCTGTGATAATTTTTCTTTCAGATAGATGGTGGATAGATGGATAGATGACAGATAGATATAGATATAGATAGATGATAGAAAGATAGATCGATGGTAGATTGATAAACAGATGATAGATAGATAGATAGATAGATAGATAGATAGATAGATAGATAGATATGCATATGTTTTGCTGAATCATTTAAGTTGTATAAACCGAGGTGGCTGACTGGTTCAGTCGGTAGAGTGTGGGACCCTTGATCTTGGAGGCATGAGTTCAAGCCCTGTGTTGGGAAGAGAGATTACTTAAAAATAAAATCTAAAAAAAAAGTTAAGTTGCATAAGCTGCATACATTATGACACTTCATGTCTACGTTCTTTAGACCAGTTTCGTGATCTTTTATTTTTTTCTTTCATATTGTTCACAATGTTTAAGACCATTTGTTCAGCAGAATCTCATTCAATATGGATTTATCTGATGGACTCTTGATGTTTGTATTTAGAATCAACGTTCTCAGTAGAATATTTTTTATGTGATAAAATGTGTGCCAGGCATCACAGTGGGAGACAGGTGATGTCCTTCTGACTTACTGGTGATGTTAATTCTGATCACTGGGTTCAGATCACTTGTTTGCCAGATTGTAACTTTTTCTTTTTCTTTTTTGTAATTAATAAATAAATCCATAGGTCCATACTTTGACATTGTGTAAATATTCTGTGTGCCAACAACCTTTTACTCAATGATTTTAGCATCTCTTCGTCTTCTTGCTTGAATTACTGCTGGGATAGTTTATGCCTCCTTTTTTCTTGCCTACTACACTAGCTAGGAAATATAATACAACATTCAGTAAGTGTTGATAGTAGGAATCTGTGCCTCTATCCTGACCTCAGAAGGGAAATGTTCATTATTTCACCATTAAATATAATGTTTGCAGTAGTTTTGTGTATTTTTCTAGCCATTCTTTATCATCTAGGGAGCATTTTTTTTTTTTTTTTGGTTTGCTTTTTAAAGAATCATGAATGGGTGTTGGATTTTACTGAATTTTTTTCCTGCATCTATCAAGATAATTATATAATTTTCCTCCTTTTTAATGTTAATACTGTGAATTATATTGATTAGATTTTCAAATGTTAAGCCAACATTCTTGGAATAGAAACTTATTGTTTAATTTCCAGATATTGAAACATTTTTAGTTATATCTTTATTAATTCCTGGCTTAATTCCACTATGGTCAGAAAACATATGTGGTGTTTTAATCCCGAGTGATTAAAATCTCTGAATATTAATGAGGCCTGATTTGTGGACCAGCATATGGCTAATTTTGATAGATGTTTCTCATACACTTGAATACACACGTGTATATGCAGTCTACTGTTGTGGGGTAGAGTGTTCTATATCCCAAATGACACAAGTGCATTAATTGTGTTGTTCAGACTCTCTATGTCCCTACTGATATTTTCCCCACGTGACCTTTTAGTTACTGAGAGGGGGGAGCTAAATTCTTCCATTATGATTGTGGACTTGTCTCTTTTTTTCTTTATTTCTGTCAAATTTTTATTTATATATTCCGAAATCATGTGATTGAGTGCACAAAAACTTATAATTATTATATAATTCCTCCCCTATTTATCTCTATTAATATTTTGCACCTTAAAGTTTACTTTGCCAGGTGTTGGTATAATGATACTGGCTTTCTTTTGCTTCGTGCTTTTATGGTATTGATTTTTATGTCTTTGACACACAACTTCTTTTTGTTCTTAGAACGTGTCTCTTATAAGTAAGTGGTCTACTTATAATAAGTGGTCTACTTGATAAGTGGTCTATTGACCTTTAATGTGGTTAGAGGTACAGATATGCTGCGGTTTATATTTACTCTTTTATTATTCGTATGCTATTAGTTCTGTATGTATTCCGTGGTCCCGCTTTCCTTTCTTTCAGTCTTTTGGACTCATCCAGTATTTCTTTCATCTTTCTGTCTCCCGCTGCCACTTACCACCCATTTATACACTGTTAACACAAAGCAGTAGACAAGCATAAGGCTTAGAGCACTGAAATTCCATTTATTCCTCCTGCCTTTTGTGTTATTATTGTCATGCATTTTAATTCTGCATATATTTGAGTGCTATAAAGTGTTGTTATACTGTTGTTCTGTGTACTCAGTATTTACCTAGATTTACCCCCATTTCTACTTGCATTTACATCCATCCACATGGCATCCTTTGCCTTCCGCCTGAAGAATTTCCTTCAGTATTCCTTTTTGCTTATATTGGTTATAATTGACATATAACACTGTAATAGTTTCAGGAATACAACATAAAGATGTAATACTTGTATATATTGTGAAACAGTCACCACAGTAAGTCTAGTTAACATCCATCACCATACATAGCCAACTTTTTGTTTTTCTCGTAGTGAGAGCGTTTAAGATCTACTCTCTTAGGAACTTTAAATATGAAATGCAGTACGATTAACTATGGCAACCGTGCTGTATATTACACCCCATGATGTGTTTATTTTATAACTAGAAGTTTGTACCTTTGGACCCCCTTCACCTATTTTGTGCACCAATCTGTTCTCCGTATCTGTGAGATCATACAGTGTTTGTCTTTCTTTGTCTGACTTATTTCATTTAACATAGCACCCTCATGGCCCATCCATGTTGTTGCAATGGGCAAGATTTCATTCTTTTGTATGGTTGAGTAACACTCCATATATACACATACACCATGTTTTCTTTATCCATTCACCCATTGGTGGACAATTAGGTTGTTTTCATATCTTAGCTATTGTAAATAATGCTATAATGAACATGGGAATGCATATATCTCTTTGTGTTAGTGTTTTCTTTTTCTTTGGATAAATACCCAGGAGTAGAACTGCTGGATCTCCGTGTTTCTTTTAATATTTATTTATTTTTGAGAGAGAGAGAGAGAGAGGGAGAGAGAGAGAGAGAGAGAGAGAGAGACAGGGTGTGAGTTGGGGAGGGACAGAGAGACCGAAAGAGACACAGAATCTGAAACAGGCTCCAGGCTCTGAGCTGTGAGCACAGAGCCCAGCGCGGCTGGAACTCATGAACTGCGAGATCATGACCTGAGCTGAACGCGGAAGCTCGACTGAGCCACCCAGGCACCCCTCTCAGTACTTCTTTTATCATGGGTTTACTGGTGACAAATTCTCTCCATCTGTGTTTATTTGGAAAGTTGTTCATTTCACATTTGCTTTTGGAAAAAAATTATTTTGCAAGATATAAAATTTAGGTTGGCAGGTATTTTCTTTCATTATTTAAAAAATGCCATTCTGTTGTCTTCTGGTTTCCAATACTTGTGATACATCTTAATATTCTTTCTGAGATAATTCCCTTCTTTCCTCCCACTGAGAACAAATAGCGAATACGAGTAAAAATCTGCTTTAAGACATAAGATAGATACCTAGATTGAGAAATTATAGGGCCAAATCTGGAATAGGAAGGAACCTCAGAGAATTGGGCTCAGTATTTGTATTTTCTCCTGGAGGCATCTGTTGATTTTAGAAGGGGCAGCTGAGAATCTGAGAAGAGCTGTCCTCTGACTCAAAAATCTAGAAGGACCAAAACCAAAAACCAAAAACCAAAAAAAAATAAAAATAAAAACAAAAATGGAGATCATTGCTTGCCCAAGGATGGGGATTTCCCTGGTTACCCTCACCTAAGCCTAGGGTTGAGACCCTGAAGAACTTTATCTTAGGAGAATGGGTAAATCAGAAATAAGACCAGTTTTGAATCATCTTATTGTCTGATTGGGTTAAGATGATCTGGGATTGCTAATGCTTTAGCCCCAGCCTGTTAGAGGCAAATATAAGTCTCTCTGGGAGAAGATAGCATCATCCAAAACACAACATAATCTTTACTACCCTTCAAATGTAATGTTCCACAAAATAAAATTAACCAGTCACATGGAGAGATAATATAACATGGCAAAAACACCTCAAGAGAAGTGATAAGAATAGAAGTACACCTACAGATAACAGAGTGTCAGATAAGGTTTAAAATGTTCAGAAAAAATTGTAAAAGCAGATGAGAATTTTGACAGGTGAATGGAAAACATGAAGAGAACCAAATGAGGGGCACCTGGGTGGCTCAGTCAGTTGAACATCTGACTCTTGATTTCAGCTCAGGCCATGATCTGATGGGTTCATGAGATTGAGCCCTGCATTGGGCTCTCTGCTGACAGCACAGAGCCTGCTTAGGATCCTCTCTGTCTCTCTCTCTCTCTCTCTCTCTCTGCCCCTCCCCTGCTCGCATGCTCTGTCTCTCAAAATAAATAAACATTAAACTAAAAATAGAAAAGAACCAGATGATAATTTCAGAAGCAGAAAATATAATAGTTGAAGCTAAGAGTGCAGTGGCTGATTTTATGAGCAAATTAGACTCAGATGAAAAGAGAATTAATGAATGAAAAATAGATCAAAAGACAATCTCCATACTGAATCCCAGAGCAAGAAGAGTGACAAAAATGGAAAACAAGAAAGCGTGTGAGACGTAGGGCACCCAGTGAAAAAGTCAACATATATATTATGTCGGAGTTTGGAAAAACAAAGAGGTGAGGGGCAAAAGCGATGTCTCAGAATTAAAAATAAACAAAACACCCAAACCATGAAAGACATCAAGCCACAGATTTAAGAAACACTAAAAATTTTAGGGATGATAAATATAAATCAAACCACATCTAAGCATATCCCAGTAAAACTGCTGAAAAACAAAAAGAGAGAAAAAAATCTTGCAGGCAGCAAGAGAGGAAACAATGCGAGTAACAGTTGATTGTTCAACAAAACAGCGGAAGCCAGGAGCCAGGAGCATGAGATCTTCAAAGTTCTCAAGTAAAATAACCAACTGCTGGTTTTGGCTGGACTCACTCAGACCTCCGGAGCTGAGTGGGGGTGGTTCTACTCCATCTGTCTCTCATCCTCTTCTGGGTCTAGCGGGCTAACTTGAGAATGTTCTTCTCATGGTAATGGCAGAGGCACGAGAGAGCAGACAGACACACAGGAGCACCTTTTAAGCTTTGCTCATGCGACATTCTTAAGACCCCATTGGCCAAAGCGAGTCACATGACTAGACGCCTACTCAAAGAAAAGGGAAGTAAGTTCTGCCACTTGACAGGAAGGGCTGTGAAGTCATGTGGGAAAGTGCAAGGCTACAAGAAGGAGTGATGAATTGGAGCCATCAACATAAAGCACCACAAGGTAACTAGCGAGGAAGAGCTACACAGATTCATTTTTGTAGGCTGTTTTCTCTGGACAGAAACGGACCAGGAATATCTACCTACATAGTTCTAGCTGTTGTATAAGAAGCGTTCAGACACTTTCAGTTGCTACTTTCAGAAAGCAGATGCTTCGTACCACACATGCTTTCACGAAACTCTAAGAGAAACTCCTTGTGCAGGACAGGAGGTGAATTAAGTGAAGGGGGAAAAATTGTGTTTACTCTTTAAAACAAGAGAGTGATGGTAAATTAGGGTGAAGTAAAACCATTAGACATGGATTTGGGTAACATCTTTGTTACCCAAACTAATAAAAGGCACTATGTAGAATTAAGTGACAAGATTTAAAAAATATACAGGGGCGCCTGGGTGGCTCAGTCGGTTAAGCATCAGACTCTTGATTTCAGCTCAGGTCATGATCCCATGGTTTGTGAATTCAAGCCCCACATTGGGCCCTGTGCTGATAGCATGGAGCCTGCTTGGGATTCTGTCTCTCCTTCTCTCTGCCCCTCAACTGCTTGTGCTCTCTCTCTCTTTCTCTCAAAAGAAATAAATAAACTTAAAAAAATACAGAGGCTACTCTTTCCCAGTTTACTATTGCTAAATTAGACTTATAATCCCAAAAGCGTATGGCAGAGAAGGCATAAAATTTCAGTGTATTAAGACACTGAGGCTGTTTCCTCCCCCTCTATTTAGAAAGAAGGAAACAAAATGGATCCCAGTACATACGTACACTTGTAGTTGGTAATGTAGGGGTAGAGCAGAAGAAAATGGCCAGGACAAAAAGAAATTAGCCGAAGTGGTCCTTGGAAGGATTCGCTGGGCATTAGAGGCACTGCGAGGGAAAACAATGCTTATCAAACAAGTCCATTATGTGCCCTGAACAGTAGCTGGGTGTCCAAGCATAAACTCCCTTCCAGATTTGTGTTCTCTTTAAAAATTCATGTAAATTTTTGTGTTCTCCTGCACCATAAATATATGTTTGTTTTTTAGTAAAAAATCTTGTCTTAGCTTCCTAATCTTAAGGTCATATTTAAGAAGACTTAGGAAGAAATGTCACATCTATGCTAAGGCTTGGGGTATTTCCTGGCACATAAAGTTATATTCACTTAGGACTAGGGTTACTCGTGTAAGAATCTCAGGTGATAGTGTTGAGGTCAGGAGGACTGGGTTTTACTCTTGTCTTTGCCCAGTTCATGCTAGTTTTGGGGAAGTTATTTGAACTCTAAGAAGAGATCTCAGTTTCCTTGCCTGTAGGCAGGGATTGGTGGAGACGGTCTGTAAGGTTCCTTCCAGGTCTGAGCGTCCAATCTCTTCTGGGAGCTAAGTTCAACCTCAGTATTTGCCTACGAGCTCTGCTACCTTCACTGAAGCATGCCTGAGGCCCGTTTTAACGACTCATCCATCGTAGAGGAAAGAGCCAATTTTCCCTTATAAGCGGACCATACAGACTGGTAGAGTCCTCTTTCCCTGCAACCCAGCATGGTTTCTCATTATAGGACAATGCAGAGACAGCAAACAATGACAGGATAGGAATGTAGGTACCCCAAACAAGCAAATTAGAGACAATGCTGAATTTTTACCTATAATAGGAAAAATTAACATACTTTTCATGGGGAGATTGATGGACTTTGGCCTACTAACAGATGCAGGGCTTTTTGGTTTGTTTGTTTGTTTTTGTCTGATTCCATCAGCTTTGAAACTGAGAATGGAAATGAGACACCTGCATTAATAAAACACCAAAGTGGGGTTGGACACTTAAACTAAACAAAAGAAATCGGACCTGGGAGTGAATTACTTATTTATGGCATCTCCTGTGAAGCTACCTAACCCTTCTGTGAGGCCTGAGATGATCTCTTTGTTGGTCCTTAAGGCAAGGGTGTGTGTATGTGTGTGTGTGTATGTGTGTGTGTGCGTGTTGCTCTGTGATGGCTTGTGGTTTAGGTCAATGGTGAGCTGGTTATGGGAGCCATTTTGTCCGAAGCATCTGTACAAGGAAGTGTGTTCCCCCTCCCTCTTTTCTTGAAGGCTCTAGAATCTAGCTCATGACAAGCAGAAGGTATGCTCAGGAATTTCACAAGATGGTATATCCAGGAGGCAGTGACAAAAGTAAGACGAACGGAAGCAAGGCCAATGGTCCTAACTCTGAGAAAATCCCAAGGAGCTGGTGGCAGCCTGATTTCTTGCATCCATTATAAGTGACCTGGGAAAAGTGTAAGCGAGTAACGCGGTATTGGGCGGAACTTCCCTCCCAAGGCGCAGAGTACAGAATGACCTAAATGGTCTCACTCATCTCTGTTTTCTACCTTCAGGGGTTCTCACGTAACCTTGTTTAATGTCATTTAAATAAAGATCACCTTGAGTCTAATGTGCTCTCTTAGAACAGAAGAACTTCACAATCTCAAATGGATTCTTAATAGGGGTTTTATGTATATGCATATATGCACCATGAAACATAAGTCTTGCTATTATATATCTATGCCTCCAAGTTCACTTAAACTCAAACTCCCTGTGGTTGCACATGGGCACATCCCATATGGACAACATTTACATAAGCACGCACAACTTTTGTCTTGGTCTAAATCAATTCTGCCAAAGAGCATCTTCTCCTTGTCTTGTAACTAGGAAGAAAGGGTCAGATAGAAGGATAGAAGAGAATCCCGCAGAAGAAAGGCCAGTCTCTCTAGCAGTGCTTTGTCAAGAAGTCATGCTTTCCCACTCTGATCTACAAAGGTCTGATGAGCAACCTTCTCATGGTGCTGACAATGGAGGATATGGAGCCCAACACTGAGGAGACAGCAAAAGATCACCAAGACCTGAGAGTCAGAGGGTATTAGAGATGTGGTCATCGGTTACAAGGCTGTTGGAGGCCCAAGATGGAACTCCTGATAGAAACAGGGGGGTGGGGGGGTGTCCCTTCACCTCCTACGAGCAGCCCGCTGATACAGCTGCCACATCCACTGAACCTCTCCTTATCCTGGTCCCTTCCAGTTATCCAAGTTGGGCAGCCCCATTTTGGGCTGCACTTTCCTCCTTAGCTGTCCTAGGCTTCAAGATCAATGATTTCAAGCAAGAGTTCGGCACCACCCAGTTTCCTCTCGTCACTGATGCCGCCCACCTCAGCCAATCCCGTCCATCCCTTACCTAGGATGAGTCCAGCCGTTCATTTCTTCGGTTCCCGGCCCTGAGGTGAAAACTTCTACTGGGAAAAAAACCCCCAAACCAAAAGCAAGAGCTAAACCAGAAGCTAGACCAGGACCGGCTCTTCTACCCTGTGTAATTCCTGGCCCGTTCTTGTCTTCTCATGCCTGCCCAGAAGTTTCATCCATTTCCCAAGGCAGCGATTTCAGAACATCATTTCTTCTTCCTCTTTTTTTTTTTTCAAGTTTACTTATTTATTTTTAGAGAGAGAGAGAGAGCATGCACACAGGGAGGAGGGGCAGAGAGTGAGAATCCCAAGCAAGCTCTGCTGCACTGGCACCCACTCGGGGCTTGAACTCACAAGACCATGAGATCATGACCTAAGTCGAAATCAAGTGTTGAATGCTCAACCGACTGAGCCACCCAGGCGCCGCTCAGAGCATCATTTCTTATCTCGAATCCTGAACCTACCCTGAGCCTCTCACTCCCAACAGAAGGCTCTAGCTCCCACTTCACGGAGAATAATAGAAGTCACTACGCGGCCAGAGATCCCTTCAAACCTCCTCCATCCAGCCCCATCTCCAGCTGTCGTTCCTTTCTCCACTCAGAAAGTTGTTTCCCTGTCCCTGCCAAGGCTCGCCGTCTGATACACTCTCAATTCTCTGCTGCCTCTCTTTTCTGGTGCTTGTTTCATCGATTAGTTTCCTCTTCTGCCCTTTCAGTGCCCTTATTTAATTCTTCCCTCATTCTGTTGACATACTCAAATCACTGCCGTTGTTTTAACAGATACAAATCTCTACATCTCTTCTTTCTTCTGTGGTCACTAACAGCTTTTCTCCTTCCTCACCACCTCATATAGCAAAGTTTGTATTTTCTGCCTTCCTCATCTCTCATTTTCTCAACTCCCTGGGGCCTCCCATTAACCCCATCATGGTAATGGAAAGCAGTGTCTGTGGTCACACCCGGATGAATGTCCATAACTTTTGTCTCAGTCAAGCAGCAACTGTCTTGCTTGACACATTGTGGTGGACCCTGGTGTTGCCACGCAGATCCACCTCCCATCCCCTGCCGGATGGAGACACTCGATCCCAGCTGCTGGGAGCTTACCCCTGAGTTCTTCCCCAGTGACTGCTCCCAGGAGAAGGGATCCCCTCACTCAAGGTTAGTCTCCACTCCAGAGGCAGCCCGCATTCACTGACTTGTTGATCAAGGGACATCTTTGAGGAACCAGCCAAGCTTCAGACCTTTCCACGAGATGGACTGAAACCTTTGTGGAAACTCATTGCAAGTTTGATTTCTCCAACAAAAGGAATTCTGTCCGGTCCGCCTTTCTTCCCTTCCCCAACATCTGTTGCTTCTGGGAGCATTCCCCAATAAACTTCCTGCAAGCAAATGTCTATTTCAGAGTCTTTTTACTGGAGAACTTCGTATGAGACACAGGGGAGGCCATTTATTTCCCTGGAAAAGCTAGTAATGGAGTCAGAAATTCCTCTCTCTCTTCATCTCAGCATTTGCCTGTCAGGCTCCTTTGCTGGTACATGCTGTCCCAGGAAGCCTTGATCAGGCTGAATCCACAAACTTAATTTTGCTCAGGCAACAAATGAAGTTGAGTCTCAGTTACTAGGTCTTTGTTCAATTTCTTCATTTTTTGAATAACTTTTCTTTAGGACAATACTGGATCAAAGACTCTACGTTGGAACTGTGGTCAAATTTTTAGGAATTAAGAATTTTTTAATGTTTATTTTTGAGAGAGAGAGAGAGAGAGTGAGTGCATGGGTGGGGGACAGAGAGAGAGGGAGAGACAGAATCCCAAGTAGGTTCCACGCTGCCAGCACAGAGCCCAGCGCAGGGCTTGAACTCACAAACCGTGAGATCATGACCTGAGCTGAAATCAAAAATCAGGTGCTCAACCTACTGAGCCACCCAGAGGCCCCTCGGAATTTCTTCTAGAAACACCAGCCAGGTCATGACCCCTTCAGTGATCTTCCATTGCGCTTAGACTAAAATCCAAATGCCTTCCCATAGCTACCAGGTTGTAGATGATCTGAGGGCCATATCTGTGCCCTCATGTTCTTACTGTTGCCCACTCTACTCAAACACTCTGTTTCTCTCTGCTCCTCCGGCTTCAGGGATCTTGTCCTTGGTGCTCTGTGGCAGGCGTGCTTACTCCAGGTGTTTGATGTCTGACTTCTTAGCTTTCAGCTCCTATATCCGGTCCTCACAGAGGTCTTTCCTGGTCGTCAAGGTAAAATAGCTGTGCCCTTCCTCCCATGCCACAAACTCCATCTTATTACATTTTAAATATTTGTTAATTTTTTGAGTGTTTATATTTATTATTAGGAGGGAGAGAGAGAGAGAGCACAGGAGAGGGGCAGAGAGAAAGGGAGGCCGAAGATCTGAAGCAGGCTCTGTGCTGACAGCAGACAGCCCAATCCGGGGCTCGAACTCACCAACTGTGAGGTCATGACCTGAGCTGATGTTGGATGCTTAACCCACTGAGCCACCCAGGTGCCCCCATTTTAAATATTTTTTTATAACAACGTAATACCTGAAATTATTATGCTTCTAAAAGCATAATTTTCAAAAAGATTTTATTTTTAAGTAATCTCCACACCCAGAGATTAGGGTTCAAACTCGCAACCCTGCAGTCAAGAGTCACATGCTCCACTGACTGAGCCAGCCAGGCCCCCTGCTTCTTAAATTTTTTATTTCTGCTCTCCTTCAGACTAGGTTGTAAATTTCACAGGCGTAGGCACCTTGTCTATCTTGAACATTGCTTTTTCCCTCACTGACAATAATATTTATAGACACTCACACATAGGCAGTCAACAGACACTGAATAACTAAGTAATTTAAAATCCAGGCATACTGGCCTCACATATAAAATATGTCTGTTCCATTTCACTGACTTAAGGTATAAAATGTGGCCATATCTTTTTTACTATTCAGAGTAATACAGTTCTAAGCCCTTGCTTCCCTCTCTTGTTAGCCAGATACTCTGGTTAATTCTTTCCTCTTTTTGTGGGCCCATTTCTTATTTTTCCAGTCTACTTCCCCATGAGCTGGCCACTCCATAGCTAGTGCTGTTTCTCCTCTGGCCATTGTCCAATAACACTCAGGGGACAATGCAGTGGTCTCCCGGACAGGTGGGGATGCTCTTGATGATGGCCAGGAGACATCAGTGAGTGTGGAACGCTTTGGCCACAGAAGCAGAATTTCTCTCTGGCATCTGTAACTTGCATCTTGACTTCTGAGAACAAGACCAGTTGTTGATTGAAAATTCCGGCTGGATAAGTATCCTGGGAGGACTGATAGCAACGATTTTTCTATATTCCCTCTGTGTTTGAGGTCTCACAGATTATCCTCCTCTGGGACATCATAAGAGCATTTCAACGGAATGATCACTCAGATCCACAGATTGCCTTAAACAGCATATTTTCAGAAGAGAGAACTTCCCTGCTCTATTATTTAAGCTCTTTTTGCCATATGGAGTTCCACCTCCTGATGAGTTCTATATGCTTTTCTGAACCTCTGCAAATAACTAAGGCTCAGTAGGTATTCATTCGAACTAATATTTTAAAATGCTTTCATTTTGTCTCTTTCTTGCCGGAAGCCTTTTGCTCTTTGTTCTTTCTCTGCCTGCCCTTTCAAGGTCCTCAGAGGTGGGTCTCAGAAGCCTTAGTGACCAGGACTCTGCTCCTATCTGACTTGCTGCCCCAGGAGCCCAGTGGTCCTCCACACTTCTGCAGACCCTTCCTTGTGTTTTCTCACATGTGGAATAAAGTCCCTTGGCTCCAAAGCAGGAAGAGCTGAAAGGATTTCTGTGACTGGTAATGAAGTTCAGCTTCAGGGGTCCTCACCGGCACTGGCCCTTCCTAAGGTTCTGGGAGGGACCCCCTCGTGGTCATTGCAAAATTAGCAAAAATAAGATATTTTAATTACAACCGACAAGACAAATCTCTCTTTTTCCTTAGCGTTGGGTGGTGATGGGTGACACTTTGGGGACCCAGCTTGGAGGAAGTTAATTTGGAAAAACATTTAGTTTAGATTTATTAGAAAATGTGTATACGGTGGGCAATCACGCTGGTGTAGGAATGGCTCCTGGCCATCTCCCGTTGGCCACTCAGTTATCTCCCTGGGCAGGGCCAGGGGGTCAGTTAAGGTATGCGTGTCTCCTTAGGTACCCAGCACCAGAATTACATGGATAATGAAAGAGAAACAAGGTTTGAAATGCATGGAGCCAGAAGGTACTCTGTGGAAAATTCTTCCACTCGCCAAACATAGAAAAATGTAAGCCAAGTATTTGATTCTCACGGATGCCTAGTCAAAACAGGAGTTCTTTCTGGAATGTAGAGTTCCTTCTTTCCCATGGGGGATGCGTTCCAAGACCCCCAGCGGATGCCTAAAACCGTGAATAGTTTCGAACTACATATGTACTATGTTTTTTCCCCCTGTACCTACATCTTTATGATAAACCTTAATTGATAAATTAGGCACAGTAAGAGATTAACAACAATACTAGAGCAATGATAACAGTATATTGTTATCAAAGTTATGTGAATGCGGTCTCTGTCTCTCAAAATAGCTTATTGTGCTGTGTTCACTCTTCTTGTGATGCTGCGGGATGATAGAATACTTCCATGATGAGATGTGGTGAGGTGAATGACGCAGGTGCTGTGAAATAGCGGTGGGCTACTGGTGACCCTCCGAAGATCATCTACTTTTGGACCATGGTTGACTGCCAGTAACTGAATCTGTGGAAAGCAAAACCGCAGGTAAGGAGGGGACTACTGTAGACCCTGTGATGGAATGCATGTGATTACACATGCACTATACATATTCTTTACTCTTTTACAGCAATCGCATGAAATGGAAGTTATCAGAATTCTTGTACTTGTAGGACATAAGCCTGTAGCATTACTCTAAACAGCAAGTGTGTCTGTATGTGAAATCACATGTTTTATGCATCCCAACTACCAATAATAAAAAGCAAATTTCAATTAGCCCTGCTAGAAGAATGACGGAGTTACCCTCGCATTTACTCTTCTAGGAAGTGTTCTAAAATCCATGTCCGATGAAGTGGCAATCAAAGATATATAGTCAGAAAATGTAGAGAGAAATACTCGAGACGTGTCAGTCAATTAAATATAAAATAATGTTATATTTTTCGGTTTTTCTTTCCTGTTTAAGTTTTGAATTTATAGTGCTTCCTTATACCTGATTTTACATTCATGAATTTTTATTATGTTCTTAAAACAGTGCCCCCAAATTATAAAAGCTTGAACCTCCCCTGCCTGTAAAACCTGAATCTCTTCCTGGCAAAAAACAAAAACAATTTATTATCTCAATAAAGTGTCTTAACACAAAAATTCCCATTAATTGACTGCTTGTTGTGGGTCTGACATTATTCTAGGCATTTGATGTAATCTTTTTATTATTTTTTTAACGTTTACTCATTTTTGAGAGAGAGAGAGAGAGAGAGAATGAGCCGAGGAGGGGCAGAAAGAGAGGGAGATACAGAATCCGAAGCAGGCTCCAGGCTCCGAGCTGTCAGCAAAGAGCCCGACGCGGGGCTAGAACTCACTAATCGCAAGATCATGACTGAGCCAAAGTCGGACACTTAACTGACTGAGCCACCCTGGTGCCCCTATTCTAGGCATTTTATAGAATTCTCTTATTTAATCCTTGAGACAACATTTCATTTCAGTGAGCTGCAGAAAAACAAAGTTGTTTACTCAGGATCACACATGCAAACTCGTGTCTCTTCTGCCCAGCCGCTTTGCTTCTGTAACCCTCCGTGTGGCATAGTTTGGCACTCAACCACATTTTTTTTCTTGTGTTGCCTGCTTGCTACTCTCTCTATATGCTCCTTGGCCCAGCTCTCAGTTCCTTGAAGATAAGCAATAGAACCCAAATTTCTTTCATATCACCCTGCACTGCATACATGGCAATGAGCTGTGCTTGGGGTATATGACCTCTTTTTTTTTTTTTTAACGTTTATTTATTTTTGAGACAGAGAGAGACAGAGCATGAACAGGGGAGGGGCAGAGAGAGAGGTAGACACAGAATCGGAAGCAGGCTCCAGGCTCTGAGCCATCAGCCCAGAGCCCGACGCGGGACTCGAACTCATGGACCGTGAGTGAGATCGTGACCTGAGCCCAAGTCAGACCCTCAACCGACTGAACCACCCAGGCGCCCCTATGACCTCTTTAACTTTTGACAGTCAGACTCGATGAGAAGTCACATGCATCTGGAAAATGCCTCAAGACAAGTACAAGAACCACATCAGGAACGAAGGAAAAAAGATTTGCTTCCTGCCTCCGTACAACATACTATCACCTGATGCTGGTGGAGGAGATCACTGATTTCCAATGAAAAATGTGAAAGGAGTAAGTATGCGTTTTGAAGCTACAGGTAGGCTTAGGGTTTTCGTTCTGAGCTGTCACTGCTGGCTGGTGAGTACAAGTGTGAAATGGTAGTTACCATAGCAACCAGCACAGCAAGACTTCCCCCCCTCCCTTCGGTTTATGAATCCAAATCAATAAATGTTTATAAATAACTCTCCAGTTGGCCAAAAGAAGTTAAAGCATAAGCCAGAACAATCCTTCTGTCCTGTGAATGTGAGTCATAGATGTGTTGGCCATATTCTGGGGACAGAAAAAGGCTATCCGCGGAATAAACAATTGGCCACATCATTTTCTTTGCAAGAGCACTCAGAAAAAAAAAAAAACAAAAACCGGCTGAGCGAGAATCTATGTCACATGCTTACCGACAACAAGAATACGAAGTGTGCACGTCCAAGGGACACAGAGACAAGACTGTGGAAATGACAGATGCTGGGTCTGAAAGAGAACGTTGATGCCATGGGACCTGAATGATTACACTGAAGTTGGACTAGAGTAGGTAGAGACGTTAGCCTGCGTTTGTGGGTTATATGTTCCCTACGATATGCAAGTGGAACTCATACAAGAGTGGGATTTAGTATAAAGAGTCCCAACAAAATCAAATCAGGCCACCAACTATTGTAAGGATTCTTTCTATAGCACTCCAAACAGATGGTCAAACAGCCTCTCCGGGGATATTTTTAGTGAAAGGGAAAGTCATTTTCCTCTAATCTCTATCTAGTAGCTGTTAAATTTATTTCCTGAGCCAAGATCTCCTCCTACTTCTATCCCTTAACGTCTCTCCTTTGGTCTTCGTTTGTTCTTTGGCACAACAAACACCTAATCCATCTGGTCCCTTCCCTGGGACAGCCTTCCAAACCTTCGAAGGCAGCCACCGAGTCTTTCTTCCTTCTCTTATCATTGGTGTGGTTCCAACCTCTCCCCTTTCTTGGTTTCTTTCCTCAGAATGCTCTTGACTTTGTCGGCGTTCTCGGCACGTGGACTCCCAGGACGGTCTGTAGAAATCCTCGGATGTGGGTTAAGATTTCAGGGAAACCGCTTCCTGTGCTCCCCCTATCTATGGACGTGGCTAAGTTGATGTTCAAGTGTTTTATCGTGTTTTGTTTTACAGCCACACTGCACCCTTGGCTCAGATGAAACTTCTGGTAGGCTGAAACACACAGGGAACCCCACCCCGGAATGGGAACAAATTATAGAAATATTTCTCCCAGGAAAAACCAAGTAGGGCAGGGATTCCCTGGCAAGCCACCAGCCTGAGGAACAAAAAGGAACAGCCCTTCTGATCATTTTGGCAAACATTTGAGCTGGCTGACACCGAGTGGGGAAGGACTAATTGTCCACAAGATGTGGTTTGAAGGGTGTTAAAGAAGTTTCCCGCCCCCAAATGTCTTCTTCGTCCAAAGTGCCAAAATGATTAGAATTTGGAAATAGTAACCACTTCCTGGCTGTTTTGTCCCCCAAAGGACATATATAATCACTAACAGTTTACTGTGAATGAGATGGTCATATTTCTTTCTTCCAGGGGAGAGGCAGTAAGAACACAGTAACTTCTTGCATTTGGAGAGAGGGAAGAAGTGTTAGCATAGGGGGACTGGTTTAGAAAGAAGTACTAGGATGCTCTGAAGCCTCTGCAGTTTTGCTTAGGGCAGCCCTGCCCCACGATTCGTGCTCTCTGTGGTGCGGGGAGGGGGTCACATAGTCAAATGCGCACCAGTGAAAGAAACAGGTGGGTGGAAGAGAGACCACAGTGCCGGCATCACAATAAGCAGATCTTGGACTAGTTGCGAATGGTTGGAACATGGAACCTGGGGGCTCCCAGGAAAATGCTGACCATTGCTCAGCCCCAGCCAACTATTGCCAAGGAGGTATGCAGGCCCTATGTCGGCAGAGCTCTCAAATTTTCAGGGACCTGGAAGTCTAAATAAAATCTTCTAGTCTGAGAATGTCGACTCAGAGTGACGCAAATATCTCTCGTAGAATCTCAAGAAGACAACTCAGAAAAACCAAGAGTAGAATGGTGGCCACCGGGGTTTGGCGTGTGGGGGACATGGGGGAGATATCGGGTCAAAGGGTACAAGCTCGCAGTTAGAGGATTACTATGTTTGGGGATCTCATGCACATCGTGGTGATTATAGTTCATAGTACCCTATCATAGTCTTGAATGTCGCTATGAGAGTAGGTCCTAAATGTTCCCGTCACAAAAAGGAAGTGGTGACTATGTGACAAGATGAGGGTAGTAGCTAATACTATGGAGGTCTTCGTTTTGCAGTTTATACGGGTCCCAGATCAACTCCTCGTGTACTTTAAATGTACACAATCTTCCGTGTCAATTATCTCTCAAGAAAGCTGGAAAAAACCCAAACGCAACAAAAACAAAAACAAAAACAAAAACAAAAAACAAAACATCTCTGCTGCCCAGCCAGTTTGTGGCTTCTGATATTAGGGTGCGTATCATGAAGACCGATAGCTACATCCACTCCAGTGACACAGCAGACACTCCTGAAATAGTCGCGTAAACAAGACAGACGTTTCTGCCTTATCCCTTCGTAAGGCCAAGAGTCTACTTGGGGAGCTTGAAGTGTGTCTCCTGTAGTTTGAGGGAAAATAGAAATAGTGGATGGTGCCTGATGATTCGTTTTTGAGCAACCCAGGGGTAGGGAGCTGCTACCATCTGCCCGTCCCGACAGAGCAGAGAGGAAGAGAGTTACACTTATGTTCCGTGTGACTGCGCGTGCACGTTACTCCCGCGTGTCTGAAAAAGCTGGGGGAAACCGTCTGAGTTAGAACTGGATCACAGCTGGTTTGAATAGCTAGTGGGGAGGGGGGGAAAATCAGTCGCATTTTCCTCCCTTTCAATAAAGCGATCACACACCCATCTGTAGGTAGAAATGTGTGTGCTTTTCTCTTTCTGAAATTTCCTGATAAAATTAAGATATCTTGGAGATTTCCCCTAGCCCCACATCATCATCGGCCTTATACATATTCAACTGTATGGATAATATATTTAAACAGCCGCCTCTTGAAGGGTACTCATCTTGGTTCTTGGTTTTTGCCACTACTCGTAACGTTGCGATGCATTTCCTTGTCTGCACATAGCTTTGCATATGTCTAAATCTATTGGGGCATCGTTACTAACATGAAGTTGCTGACAAACAGGATGTGCACTTTCTATTTTGGAAGATGTTGCCAAATTGCCCTCCGGACAGGTAATACAGACTTACGTGCCCACCGACAACATATGCTACCCAAACTGCTGTCAGCGGTCCAGTAACACAGTCCTCTCCAGGGAGCTTGTTAGAAATACAGGTTCTCAGGCCCCACCCCAGGCCTCCTTCCTCAGAATCTGCACGTTAATGATGGTGGTTCCGGTCACGTAACTCTCGAGTCATCCTGCAGCCTCTTTGTTAATGGCCGTCAATCTGTCTGTATCTCTTCATGGTTTTATTTGGTATTTCCTTTCAGATGGGTGAAATCGACTATCTCTTTATGTGTTTAAGGGTCATTTGTAAGTCTTTACGCACATCAAGGAAATCATCCCTGTCGGTGATGGGACTTACAGATGTTTTTCTATTGTCGGTTGTCTTGAATTTCTAATGCTTTTTCCATGTTGTGCAAATTTGCTTTGTTTTTATATAGTTAAATATTTTTTGTTAAAAATTTTTTTTAATGTTTTATTTATTTTTAAGACAGAGAGAGACAGAGTGCGAGCAGGGGAGGGGCAGAGAGAGAGGGAGACACAGAATCCGAAGCAGGCTCCAGGCTCTGGGCTGCCATCACAGAGCCCGACGCGGGGCTCGAACTCACGGACCGCGAGATCATGACCTGGCTGAAGTCAGACACTCAACCGACTGAGCCACCCAGGTGCCCCTTTCCACGAAGGGTTTAAATTCTGGGAATTAAAACTGAGGATTCCTCTTTTGTTTTTTTAATGTTTGTTTGTTTGCTTATTTATTTATTTACTTATTTTTGAGAAAAAGAGAAGTGTGTGAGTGGGGGAGGGGCAGAGAGAAGGAGAGACAGAATCCCAAGCAGGCTCCATGCTGTCAGCACAGAGCCCCTATGCGGGAGCTTGAACTCCAGAACCGTGAGGATCATGACCTGAACCGACATCAAGAGTTGGGACGCTTAACCTCCTGAGCCACGCAGGTGCCCCAAACCGAGGATTCCTTCTTAAGGGCACTGCACATTTTTAATAACATTTTCGTTTGGAAGAAGAAACTCCATTAAACTCAATATTAAGAGGGATATGTTGAATTTCCTCTTCTCCAACCACACTAATTTTCCTCGTACTTATTTTGGGACATACCCTCCTTCTGTCAGACTGACATAAATTTTACAATCCTGCAATTTGGGGACACTCAGTTGTTACCGATACTGTTAGCAACAAGCCCATAATAGCATAAGGTACAGTGTATTGAGGTCAATTTTCATCTTTAGGGGCTCTGTGCGGTGACATTGTTATAGTGCCTTGGCTGAGGGCCCTGTAAGGCTTCCCACACTGCTTTGGTGGTCATCCCTACGATCTTAGCCTGGAAACGCATAGCCTGAGAGTAGGGCCTTTGTGCCTTTAGTATACTTAGGGAACTGGGCTCAGGAAATAAGAGTGGCGAAGGGCGGCTGGACGACGGAAACAGAGAAAGAAGGGAAACCAATTCAAGAGAGCGTGATTGAACTGGTTCCTGCTGTTGTCCCTTGGAGATCTAGCCCTGTGCTAGACAGCCCTTGTGAGAAACCTTCTAGGATATTCTTCAAGAGCGGGAGAAAGGAAGTGTTTAATTCTTGGCTCAACTTCCCTTGCTCAAGGATTGTTCTGAAGATGTCGACCGCCTCCTGTCCCAGGCTTGTATCTGTGTCAGAGTGGCTGGGTGGAGGGCATCCCGGGTAGACAGCGTGGGCCGTCAGCAACAGAAAGGTCCTGCTGCTGAGGCTACACGGTCAGGCTACACCCGCAGGTACCTGGCTGCCATAGAAACGGGCAAAGCATTTCTACCTACTAACACCATCCGGGCCTTGGTGCTAATAAAACAAAGCTCAGGATGGGGAGATAAGCTCTGAGGTTCTGTGGTGGCCCCCTGTTGCCAGGACCGTGGCTAACACTGCAGAAGGCACCTGCAAAATTCATCCGGTTCAGCAAATGTACGTCAAGGCAGCACGTGTGTCGAAAAGATGGTTTTGTAGGCATAAAGTAATAGTCCAGCCCTTCGGCGGATGACTGGAATCTTTTCACAAAACTTTTTCTGGAGGCCTCAGGTTATTTCTGGAATGGGGTAAGAAACGCAGTATTACACACATAGGTACGTACATACAGAGACATCTACATGCCGAGAACATTCACGGTGCAAAGACAGCAGCAACTGTGTAAAATCCTCCTGGGTTGTCTCTGGAGACTCAAGTCAATGGGCTGTCTGATTAGGGGGACGTAAGGATACGTGGCCGTTCGGATAGAGGTGACGTTTCATCCTGGTACTCAGAGAAATGGCAGACGCAGTGAGCAAGCAGGTGGGAACGTGCGCACCTGCTCAGCACCATGGGATGCGGGGATAGAACTGCGACTTGGCCGGATGGCTCACTTTCCGTCCCAGGCCCCGTTTCCCTCTTGGTTCTGTGTCAGCTTGTCAGTCCCTTCATCTCGTGCAACGGCACTTAGGAACACTTATTACATGCCAGGCACTGATGTAAGGACAACACAAACGTGCGCTGACCTAGCTCTAAAGAAATCAAAAATAAAAAAATAGTGTGAAATCCGTAGTATCCTCTCCCCCGTTTTACAGATGAGGAGACCGAGGCACAGGAGGTTACGTAAATTACCTACGGTCATGCACAAGTGAGTGGTGGAGCTGGGACCTAGGGTCTGCGCCCCGTTTTTGGCTGCCATGTGGATGGGTAGCACCATTTTATTGTCTTTCCTGATCTCCCATGATGCTCGTGGTTGGGGTTTGAGTCCAGCTGATTCTGTATGATTCTCTGGTTGTTTGGCATTTGCCCTGTTTCCTCAACTAGATTTTGAGAAACCCGAGGGTAAGGGTGCGGGCTGCTCGAGTGCCTGAAGTGGTCAGACAGAATCTGAACAGCATGAACTTTCAGGGAGGCCCCAGTCGTTGTTCAGGGTTTATTGACTCTGCACATTATCTCAGCCTGCATAGGCGCCTTATTCCACAGAACAGACCATAAGCAGCAGATCACAAGTGGGGACGTCGTAGGAGGCAAACACACCAATGGCAGGGGGGTGATGCAGAGACCACAGGCATGGCTGCCTGGCAGAGGCAGGAAACACCATGTTGCTGCATCATAAATGTCAACCTTGTCCCCCTCATGGGAAACTTCATTGATGTCCCTTTTAATAAGGCAGCAAAGTGAGACATCTTGGGAGGTTTCCTTCCCTCATCAAAGGGTTCAAATAAAAATAATTGTTGCAGGGGCCTGGGTCGCTGAATCAGTTGAGTGTCTGACTCTTGATCTCGGCTCAGGTCGTGATATCGTGGTTCATGGGATCGAGCCCCCGGTCGGGCTCTGTGCTGACAGGGCAAAGCTTGCTTGGGATTCTCTCTCTCCCTCTCTCTCTGTCCCTCCCCTGCCTGTGTGCATGCTCTCTCTCTGAAAATAAATAAATAAACATTAAAAAAACCTGTTGCACCTGCAAAAGGTATGCTTTCATTGTCTAGATATCTTATGAGTGGAGAGCAGTTCAATTTCTGGCAGTGCTGGGCAAGGATGAGGTGTACTTCAGTTCTTGTCCCTTTCACATCAGCTTAGTGCTGGGCCCTTTTGTGGGTCCCTTCTTCCATAAAAAAAAAAAGAATTAAACATTCTGTCTTAGGCCTACATTGCTACAAAGATTAATATTACCTAGGCTGGATTCATTATTATGACTGTCATTATTCATATTCAATAACATAACAATATAATTATTTTTTTTCTTAGGTAGGCTCCGTACCCAGTGCAGAGCCAAATGCGAGGCTTGAACTCATGACCCTGAAATCAAGACTTGAGTTGATATCAGGAGTCAGATGCTTAACTGACTGAGCCATCCAGGAGCCCCAACAATATTATTATTCAATATTCTTTTATTCACTTTTTCCTTCTGCTTAAAAAATAAAAATAAAGCATTTTCTTTTTTTTAAATGTTTATTTATTTATTTTGAGAGAGAGAGAGAGACAGAGAGAGAGAGGGAGAGAGCCACCCCCCAGTGGGGGAGGGGCAGAGAGATGGAAAGAGAATCCCAAGCAGGCTCTGTGCTGTCAGCACAGAGCCGGACGTGGGGCTCAGTCTCACGAACTGTGAGATCATGGTCTGAGCCAAAATCAAGAATGGGACGCCTAAACTACTGAGCCAACCAGGTGCACCAAGAATAAAACATTTTAGTGACCCCAGGCCTGTGCCTACTGTGCCCTGCTGAGCCCAGGCCAGGGCAGGCAGCCAGTTTATATGGTGTCCCTATTGCTTCCAAGGGCTTAACACACATCATAACTTTATTTTGAGAGTCAGCACTAGAGACACATATGACTGGCAGTAATTTGCTACACATGGAAATTAATTTCGAAAAGCAGAGGATAAGTTTCACGTATGTTTTTTTCTTTCTTTTCTTTTTTTCCTATTCCTTCACCCCTCCCATTTTTCCGTTTTTAAAAATTAAATGTCACAAACGTGAGATGATTACAGATTCACATGCAGTTGTAGGAAATAACGCAGAGAGATTCTGTGTTGTAAAGATACCTTTCACTGGGTGTCGCTCGATCTTCCTTCCTTTGTAAACCATGCAGACTTCCTGCTGGTGACATGTGACACCAAGCTTTGTATCAGAACACAATTCTCCATCCTCAGTGTCCAGTACCACTTTTTACATGGATTTAAATAGATTGCCATTTCACACTAGTGACATTAGTTCTCGAATGTTATTTTTTAAAGTCCTAAAACGTTTGAGATGGTGCTTAAATATAAATTCAACGCTATCTATGGTCACTCTTACTTTTCTAGTTTTTAAACACCTTAGTACCTTTCTCTAAATGTTTTGAAGGAAATAGCAACGTTTATTGCTCTTGAATGATCCTAACCTCCAACAGATGATACTGTACAGGGTGGGTTGGTTTGACGTTGAACTTAAAGCTTTGTGCCGCATAGTAGCGTAGGAAAAACAGGCACGTGGATTTCCGACCCCCTCCCTCCTTTTAGGGAAGGAAAGAGGAAATGAAGCTAGTTCTTAGGCAGGGAGAAGGTTTTCTCAACCTCAGCACTACTGACACTTGGGGCTGGATAATTCTTTGTGGGGGAGGGGCAGTCTCCTGTGCATTGTAGGATGCTTTGAAGCATCCCTGGTCTCTGCCCTGTAGATGCCACCGCACCCCCTCCTCCCACCCTTCCAGTGTGACAACCAGAAATAGCTCCAGATATGACCAAATGTCTCCTGGGGGGCGACGTGGCTCCTGGTTGAGAGCCTCTTCCTCAGAGGATCCAGGGACCCAGAGCGGGGGTGTGGGAATAGGACCATAAAGGGTGCCTCGTGGTTCATAGGGTCTTTTCTGTCCTCTTTTCCTGGAAAATCCTCCATGTCCTTATTTCTTTAAAAAAAGTTCTTTTAATGTTTACTTATTTTTGAGAGAGAGACAGAGAGACAGAGCGTGAGCAGGGGAGGGGCAGACAGAGAGGGAGACACAGAATCCGAAGCAGGTTCCAGGCTCCGAGCTGCCAGCACAGAGCCTGACACAGGGCTCGAACTCACAGAGGGCGAGATCATGACCTGAGCCAAAGTTGCACGCTTAACCGACTGAGCCACCCGGGAGCCCATCTATGTCCTTATTTCTGAACAGACTTCCCTGCATCCTTGAGAAACAGGCCGTAGAGTACAGGCCCCAGAGCCAGGCTGCTTCGGCTCAAATGCCAGTTCTGTCAGTTGCCAGTCCTGTGTGGCTTCAGGCAATTTATGACCCTTAAGCCTTGGTCTCCGCCCCTGCGAAATGGGAATATACTAGAAGCTGCCTCACATAACAGAATCCACACACAACGCATATCACAATGCCTGGCACATTGCAAATGCTCCGTAAACGTTAGGCTCACACACACACACACACACACACACACACACACACTCTCACAGACCCCAAAGTCAGTCTTTGCGGTAGAAAATATGTTTATGTCTACCTTCACCCTACCTGTGAGGCAGTCAAGACTAGAGTATTAAATAAACTAGGGAAATCAACCGCCTTTTACAGAGAGAAGGGGGCAGTGTTTCATAACAAAGCCTAAGACTGCAAATTCTCTGCTCTATTGTGAAGCCCGGTGAAAGCATTTATCACCCGCCAGGCATTCATTGCCTTATTCTTAATCCTCTCTACAGACATTTGAGTGGGTATCATTATCCCTAATTTTAGGACAAGAAAATGAAATGCAGAGAGGCTAAGTCACATAGTCGAGGTCACAGCCTTGATAAGTTGCTAACTGAGGAGCCTAGCCCACCTCTGATCAAATTCAAACCCCGTCTTGCGTGGCTGCGCTATGTGATCGAAAGCGGACGGGTGACAGGCAGAGAGATGGACCGATGGAGTGAGGAGAGGGACCAGGGAAAGGTTACGGAGGAGGCATCTGGCTAGAGAAAACGTCAAGAGTGACCAACACTTTGAGCGGAAACAGCTGAGATTCCTCGATGGATTGATGGACGGTAACCTTGGACTAGCACTGCCTCTCTCTCTTTTTTTTAGGGCATCTAAGGAGAGAGAAGAGACAGGTGTCATAAATTCAGCAGGAGTAGGGTATGGTGGAGAGTCGTTTTGTGCCGTCTGCCGTGATGAGCTGAAACCCAATCAAGCCTGCCCTTAGAAACAGCAGCCAGAGAGTGTCCTGGAGGCAGAGGGGTGGGGAGCTTTAAAGGAGAAGGGGGAAGAGAGAAGAGATTTTGAATTCAGCCTTGGCTGCAAAGCCAAGGAAGTTTTTGGAAGGGAACATGCCCCACAATGTATGTTCTCAGCTGCTTGAACTGCTTTGGTCCATCTAGTCCATTTCAGCTGACCCACCAAGCCAGGCACTAACAGGTGAGCTCACCGGGTGCTGGAAAGTGGGTGTTAGAGTAGCTTCGGATCCTTAAGAACGAACATACCAATCTCTGACTCCAAGCCTTTTGAGCAGAAAATCCAGCCCTTGGAAAATAAACAGCCATTGATAAACTCAGAGTAAATCTGGTCTAATTGGCAAGGAACACAATGGCTTCCAGGCCGGGGGCTGGGGGGTGGGGTGGACGGTGTGAGGCAACGGCTGAGTGTGTTTGGACCATATTCCTGTTTTCAAGGGCCCCTGGGCCAGCTGGAGGCTTTACAAGGGACCCCACTCAGGCCAGCCAGCAGGGAGTTGAAGTAATCTAATTTTAATTATGTGACAAAAGCATGAAGAATCATTTAAAGGTCTGTCAGAGGGAAAAATGGCTCCAGTCTGCCAGGAGTCCTTAGATGGTCATACAGAGACCCATGGGCTAAATACTGGGTTTTGGTGCTTAAAAAAATTAAGTCACATAATAACCAGATTGCACACTACTGAAACAGAGAAAGGCTGTGAGAGGCATCCACTGGTCGATCAGATAAAGACAGAGGCAAATGCGAGACAGCTGGCTGCAGGACAGTAATTCTGAGTCGTTCTGGGGGTTTGAACCATCTTTGAAAAATAAGGTGAGTATTCTTCATCTCTTTAAAACCAAGCAAGAGTGCATCTCTGTGCACAGCAGCGAAAACAGATGGCTTATAAAGCACTTTCAAGTACATTGCCCAGTAGTTCAAAAACTCCTTCGGTGGATCTTGAAAGAACGTTCTTAGTCTTAAGTAAAAAGGATGGTTTTCGAGATTCCCAATCTGTTTTAATTTACCAGTGATTACATAAAAATGAAAAGAAATGTCCTTTTGTATAAACGCTGGGTTCCGCAGCACTATCTTAAAATTCTGTGAGTTTATTGCTGAGAAGCACTTTTTCTTTGGATCCGCTGACCTCGACCGAAAGATCCCGGAAGGCTGGAGGAGGCCACGTGCCTGTCCCACCTCGACCGAATAAGTGTAAAGACAGTGCTGAAGTCATGAAACAGATCGAGATGAGCGTCTTCCTCAGAGATATTGTCCCATCTTGCTCGAAGGCAGCACTGAATTCTGCCCGGGCTCGACCCCTGGGGTAAATGCAGGAAGGCTTATTGAAGAGTTGGTCACAGAAGACATTTGATGACAGGAGACCAGTGGAGACCTCAGAGGAGCTGGGTGAGTAGATACAAAATTATCTCCCCTCACCGTGTCTCTACCTTAGCTGGCCTCGCAACTGCCACCAAAAGCGAAAGGAGCCTTCCTGAGGTGCTTTCTAAAGTAGTGGCCACGGGCTGTCCTCCCTGTACCCAGCTTCCCAGGGAGAGGGATAAGAGAAGCTCTTCTCCATTTCCCCCCAGGGACCATGGGAGTCAGGGTTGAGCTAGAGGATGCTTCAGTAACAGTTGAAGCTCAAGTTCTCAGCGGCTCGACGTCAGGAAAATGTGCTTGTTGCTCCCATCACAGCCTGACGCAGGCTTCCCTTGGGAGCGCTCGTTCCCTCATTCACATGGTACCTTCGGACTCGTGGGTGGCCTCAATCCTATAGCTCTGTCGTCTGTATCATGTAGCTTCCAGGTCACCACGGAAAGGGGGAATGAGAAACAGAGGAAACTCATTGGCCTCGAAGTGCACAGTGAATGACACACGTCAGTTTTGTTTTGTAATGTTTATTTATATTTGAGAGAGAGAGAGAGAGAGACAGAATGCGAGCAGGGGAGGGGCAGAGAGGGAGGGAGACACAGAATCCGAAGCAGGCTCCAGGCTCCGAGCAGTCAGCACAGAGCCCGACGCGGGGCTGGAACCCACAAGCTGTGAGATCATGACCTGAGACGAAGTCGGACGCCCAACTGACAGAGCCACCCCAGGGGCCCCAACATACATCACTTCTATTTTAAGTTCATTGTCCAGATGTACTCATGTGGTGGCTTCCAACCCAATGTCTGGAGGTGGGGATTTGTAGGGGAACCCACCAATATTTGGGGAATATAAACTCTCTCTGTCCCAAAGGACCCTATTCAGCCCCATTGCCAAGAACACCCTTCCTGGTTATGTTGAAGCAAATGAAAAGGAGTTCTTCATCACAAGAGGTTGGGTCTGCATGAGATAGATAGCTGTTTGTGTTACTCTAGGAAGACATTTTTTCTTGTCACTCTCATATGGCTATCCACAAAATATTTAAATTTTTTTAAACATTTATTTATTTTGGAGAGACAGAGCATGAGCAGGGGAGGGGCAGAGAGAGAGGGAGACACATAATCCGAAGCAGGCTCCAGGCTCTGAGCTGTCAGCGCAGAACCCGACGCGGGGCCCGAACCCACAAACCGTGAGATCATGACCTGAGCCGAAGTCACTCAACATACCAAGCCATCCAGGCGCCCCTACTGTCTACAAAATATTTTAGATTTGAGATTCCATATGCAATAGAATAATAAGAACATATGTTATATTTTGTTTTCCTCCCATGATGCTGAAAAATCAACTAGGCAAATGTATATGGTAACTCTTGGCAGCTTATTAATAAAAGTGCCTCTAAATGCTGACAAGGTGGAATGTGGGACCTTGCATCTCCTTCACAAGGAGCACAGAAGGTCCTTGGGGGTAGCATGACAGCTTCCAAAACTAGGATCACGTTTATACGATACTTCCGTACCTGGGAGCAGTCTCAGAGCAGTGATGCATTCAAGAAACAAGTGAAAGTTCAGATCATCCTTGACTTAACGTGGGGTTGCGTCCCCCAGAAACCCATCGCGCGTTGAAAATATCGTTAGGTCGAAAATGTACTCAACGAGCCCAACCTCTGAACAACGTAGCTCCACCTGGCCTCCCTTCCACGTGCTTGGAACACTTCCGTGAGCCTACCGCTGGGCCGGATCATCCAACACAAAGCCTTCTTGAGAAGACAGTGTTGAAGGTCTCATGTGATGTATTGAACCCTGCAGTAAAAGTGAAAACAGAGTGGTCGTGTGGGACAGAGTGGTTGTCATTGTGTCGTCTTGCTGTCCTGCCCCACATCATGGAAGAGGATCACACTGCGAATCGCCAGTGGGGAGAAGGGTCAACGATCAGAATTCAAGTGCTGTTCTACTGAATGCTCATCGCTTGTGCACCATTGGAAAGTTGACCCATGGTAAGTGGGGAGGCCGTCTATAGTTTAAAAGCGACCCCATCCTCTTATTTGGATTTTTTCAGGGAAAGTGCAAAGAGAGTCCTCTCAGGAACCCTTAGGCTTACTCTTTTCTCTCCAATCCAATTCTCTCGCACCCAAAGCTGGTCCAGAGTAAAACCCTCTCCACAAAGAGCTGGTGCGGTTCTCTGTGTGTGGTCTTCTGTTATCTCTCTCCTCTTCTCAGTCCCTCCATGTGGATGCCCTGCAACGGGGGAGCGGGGTGGAGGTCAGACGGACAGCACAGAATGACCTCCAGCAGTGGCAAAGGGGGAAAGCCATGACTCCCTATTCATTAGTAACTTGTGCCCCAACTCGTCTGCCCGCACAACTCCCTGAAGCCCTGGGCACGCTGCTGTATTTGTCAGCCCTCCCGTAGCCTGCCTTCCTTAACACCTCCCCACACCTCCCCAAATCGGGAGGTTCAAGTGCCAAGTTTTTGCTTAGGAGAGCCTTTGAAACAGGCAGAGAGAGTGGCGGTTCCATGGTGTAATGGTTAGCACTCTGGACTCTGAAACAGCCAGAGAGGACTGCAAGGGAGGTCTTGAGTTGACAGGGAAGAGGTTGCTTAATTTGACTTTAAAATTAAGATTTACAGAGGGGTGAGGTGGCTCGGTCAACTAAGCGTCTGACTCTTAATTTTGACTCAGCTCATGGTTTGTGGGATTGGGCCCTGCGTGGGGCTCTGTGCTGACAGCACGGAGCCTGCTTGGGATTCTCTGTCACCCCCTCTCTCTCTCTGCCCTTTCCCCTGCTCAAGCGCTCTCTCTCTCTCAAAAATAAACATTTAAAAAATCAATAAGTAAAATTAGGATTTACAATAGTTTTGCACTCTGAATGTCTTTTTCCTGTCATAAAGCCCAGTGTCTTCACCCTACTTATGACCTGTGCTATCTCTGCAGAAATCTCGATCCCTTGAGCAGGGTGCTGTATACAGCGAGCGCTCCATAGATGCCAACAATTTCTTACAGTTACAGGTGTATACAACACACACATATCCCCTGTCACTCTTGAGATTGTCCCAATTTATTAATTACGATACATGAATGGAGTGATTATTGCACGTGTGGCACTGTGTTAAATAGGCCCTGCAGATACAAAGTCACACACACGAGCCTGGATCTCAAGGGTACTGACAAATAAACCTGTAATTATTTTAAAATATGTTAAGTATAGTGATTGGTACCTTTTTAAATGTACTGTTTCAAATTCAGAAAGAGAATAATTACAGAGCTCATTAAGAGTCTTTATCAGTAACCTTTTTTAGTTTTGTTTTAAATACTTCCTTGCTTATTTCAGGCTTTAACTTTGGAAAGTCAGAATAATTTTCCGTATAACAGCCTCCTCTGTCATGCCCCACGCTGGCCCCTTTGTTATTTTTATTATATAGACTCAAAGAAGCATAGCCTTTTAGAGCTGGAAGGAACGTTGGAGACATATCCCTTTCCAATTTTCTCTTTGAAATGTGTGTCATGTTACTTTCCATTCCGTTATATATATGATGCAGCTGTTCAAGTTCTGAATGTGGGGAAGGTCACTGGTATAAATAGGATACCTCACCAAATGGGGAACGTGCTCCTGGGACTTTTGGAAGCGAGAGAGCTCATACTGTGAGTACCAGTCACCGTCACTAAAATGGAGATTTACTGTTCCCCATGCTGCTTGGGCATTGCAAATGGGAAGGGTGAAAGGGATTATGGAAATTGAGGGGAGGCTGAGAGAGGACGCCGAGAAGTCAATTCCTGGCCAAGTTATGTCCTAAGACTGGTTTGGTGTTTCTCAGGCCCAGATCCTTGGAAAGGGCTTGGAAAAAAGTTCTTAATAAGCAAATTGATGTAATGGCCCTGGTGGTATGCAGGCACATCTTCCAATATGATTAGCTGACTTTAGGAGTGCAGAAAAACATAATCCAAGGTGTTAACACACTTGTGAGGTCTTTAGCAACACAGTGTCTTCAAAGGTTTGGCGTGGAGTCAGTATGGCTTAATAAGGTTAACGTCTGTATTAATTTCACCATATTTGTGCTACAATATATTTAAGATATGTTGACTGACTTTTCATACTCCAGAGTACAGCCTACATTAAGTGTATGAATGATAGGAGTAACATTCTTAACTTTGGAGCCTGCAAATAGGAAAATTCACAACATAGAAGAGCAGCATATTTAGTCACATAATAATGAAGAACATTAGTTTATTCAATAAATACTTAATGCATCGCCACTTTACGAGCAGCTCTGTGCTCAGTCCTCAAGGCCCTGTGATGCTTAATCATTACATCTCTGTACGTTGAAAAATAAATTAAAAAAAAAAACCATAGTGGGTAAATACTGTTATGAAATATGCAAAGTGCTCTTGTATTTACTACAGAAAATTCAGTAGAATATGATTTGGGATACTGACATTATGCAAGGTCATTGAAACATGAAAAAGTTGACAAGAGAATAAGAAATTAACAAGTTAAAACCTAAATAGAAATGAGAACTGAGAGGACTAACTGGGAACCTGGAGTACTTAAATCCCTGGTGCCTTGAGAGCATTTGCTGAGCCAGGTAAATGTAGGCTTAGGTGTTTTAAGTTTTTTGGTTCTCATAGTGTCTAGAGTAGGATAAGTCTACTGATTAATTTTA
Organism: Panthera tigris; assembly: GCF_018350195.1. NCBI lineage: Eukaryota > Metazoa > Chordata > Mammalia > Carnivora > Felidae > Panthera > Panthera tigris. The sequence continues at coordinate 12,002,496 of NC_056664.1, forward strand.
AGCTTTATTAAGCAGGTAGGTGAGGATTTTTTAAAAAAAGAAATGTGAAATGAGTAGGACATATAGAAAGCAAAAAATAATATGATTGATATAAGTCAAAATATATTACTAATTACATTAAATGTAAATGAACTAAGTGCTCAAATTAAAAGACAATGAACTTTTGGCAGTATAACTTAATCTCCTAATCTCAAAGTATAGGAAAACACTGACAGAAATTCCAGGAAAAAACAGACAATTCCAGTCAGAGCAGAAGGTTTTTAACATACACCTCTCAGTAATTGATAAATTTAGCACATAAGATTTAGATAAACTATAGAAGATTTTAATAGCATTATTAACAAACTTAATAAACAAACCTAATGAACAGAGACATAAAACTGTACTCACCAATTGCAGGATACAAATTTTTCCTAGCACATGTAGAACATTTATAGCAAAGGACCAAATACAAGTTTACATGGTAAGTCCTCCAAAAATTTTGAAGAAGTGAAATCTTACAGAGCTTGGTTCCAACTGCAATGTAATTAAGCAAAAAATCAATAATATACTGAGTAGAAAATCTCATATTTTTACAAACTAGAAAAAACTCCTCAACATAATAAATGGGTTAAGGAAGGAACTATATAATAGAAATTAGATAATATTTTGAACTGAGTGATTGTAATACTAGTAAATGTAATACATTTTATAAATGAAAATTTTAAATCTTAAATATATATTAGGTAAGAAGAAGAGTGCCTGAAATTAATGAGCTAAGCATTTGACATAAGAAGTTAGGAAACAATCAGCAAAATAACTCCTTCCCTCCCCCCTCCAAAAAAAGAAAGAAAGGAAGTACATAAATAAATAAAATAGACAATAAATGAAGAAATCATAATAAAGAGAGCCAATAATGGGAGCTGATTCTTTGAAAAAAATTACAATACTGACAAATGTCCAGTGAAATGCATTAAGAACAACAACAAAAAAGAAGGGGACCAATAACAGGAATGAAAACGAGTTTTCACTACTACTGTTGTAGTTATTTTACAAATAAGAGAATACGAGCAACTTTATTCTAAAATTTTTGAAACTCTAGAACCTAAGCAAAAGTCCTCATTTCTTACTTCACTGAGAAACTTGAAATAATCCCAAGAGAATTTCCACAGAGTTCTGCCACCCAACTCACTCTCTACAAACCCTTATTTGCATCCATAAACTTCCTGCCTGTTAATATAATAAACTTATCCATGCTCCTGTCTAAACTTATAATATAATATATATAATATATAATATATATTATAATATATATATAATATATAATATATAATATATAATATATAATATATAATATATATATTATATATTATATATATATAATATAATATAATAAACTTATCCATGCTCCTGTCTAAACACAATCCCTCCATTTGTGCTCTAGATCCCATTCCTCTCTCCTACTTAGGGGCATTGCTTTAGCAACTCTCCCTTCTCATTGTTATATATTTGATTTTTTACTCTTTACCAGATTATTTCCATGAGCATGCAAACTATGCTTATTTCTCCATCCTAGTGGGAAAAATCCTCTCTTTGCCCCAAATCTCCATCGACTCCTTTGTCTGCTTCTCTCTATAGCACAAAGTGTAACCATTCCTTGACTCCCATCTCTCTCACTCATACTTTTCTCCTACCACTCTAGCAAAAAAAGTCTTGTCAAAGTCATCAAACGACTTTGCTAAATCAAATGGCCAGCCTCTGCCATCATCTAACCTAACCTATCAATAGCCTTTGACAGAGTAAGCGTGCATTTTTCCTTTCTTCTTGGAATATCTTTTCCTTCGATTTCCGTGACGGCATAGTTACCTATGCTGTCCACCCCACCTGCCTCACTGTTTACTCATTCCCTCTTTTGCAGATTCTTCCTCTTCTCCTCAAACCCTTAATGTTGGGGTTCTTCAGAGTGAACCCTTGGTCCCTCTCTTCCTATTTTTTATGTACACTTACTTCCTTGGTAATCTCATCCTATTAATTATTAAGTATTATTTTTAAGTATTATTAATTTAAGTATTATTTACATGCTGAGGACTCCCAAATTTATATTTCCTGCCCGAACTTCTCTTTCAGTTTCAAGATTTAACTACCTAGTTGCCAATACTATTTGAATGTCTAATAGAAACCTCCAATTCAATATGTACCAGAACGAACTTGGGATTTTATCTGCCGGGCATGCGTTAATGATCCTTCCAGTGAAACATGTAATCCAAGAGGAATTTCTATAGTCTCAACCTTCAAAATATACCCAGAATGTAACCACTGTAATGTCTCTGCCTGAAACTCTGCAATGGCTCCCCGTTTCACTCAGAGAATCCCAAACCTTTCAACAGTTGGCAGAATCCCACATAATCTAGCCCTTTAACTTTCTGACCACCTCACCTTGCCCTGGTCCACTCCAGTCCAGCCACACTGACCTTTTGCCCTTATTCTTGTTCTTCCCTATTCATAAACAGTATTCAGCAGTTAGCCACATAGCTAATGTCCCTTTTCTCTTTTAACTCTTTTCTTAGCTGTTGTCTTTTCAACAAGACCTGTTCTTACTACCTTATTCCATTGCATCCTCCCAATTTGTCTCTGGATCTTTGTTCCATTTTTCTTTACTCCATAGTACTTTTCATGTTCTACCACACTACACAAGACTTATGCATCATGTTCAGTTATTCTTTTATGTCTCTCCCTCCTAAAATCTACACTTCATGAAAGCAAGGATTCTGGTTTATTTTGTTGATGTGGAGTTGTGTCTGGCCTATTGCAGGTGCTCTATAAATATTTGCTAAGATAGTTAACATGTAAATATGTAAAATCCTGCAAAAATCAAATCCATCAATATTTATTTTTAAAAGGACAACACATCGTGACCAAGTTAGGCATGTCCTAAGAATACAAGGTAATGTAGCATTAGAAAAATCAACTGATGTAATTCACCATTATATTCTTGCAGAAGATGCATCATATTATTTCCTTGATAGATTAAAAAATTGATAAAATTCTGTATCCATTTATAATAATAATTTAGAAAATACTTTTAGGGGCGCCTGGGTGACTCAGTCAGTTGAGCGTCGGACTTCGGCTCAGGTCATGATCTCACAGCTCATGGGTTCGAGCCCCACTTCGGGCTCTGTGCTGACAGCTCAGAGCCTGGAGCCTGCTTCAGATTCTGTCTCCCTCTCTCTCTGCCCGTTCCCCGCTCACACTCTGTCTCTCTCTTTCTCAAAAAATAAATAAACATTAAAAAAAAGAAAAAAAAAGAAAATACTTTTAAAAATCTAATAGAAAGAAACTTTCTTATGTTTGCCAGGATATCTAAAAATTCTTTAAAAATGAAAGCTTTCCCTCTGTTTGGGACCAGGCAAGGACATCCATTATCACCACTTCTATCCATCAGAGATTCAGGCTGAAGTAATAAGACAAGAAAAAGAAATAAAAGGTATTAAGATTGGAAAGTAAGAAGCAAAACTGTTATTATTTGTAAATTATATGGTAATGTATGTAGGAAATGCAAAAGACTATACGGATCAGTTATAGAATTAATAAAAGAATCGCCAAGGTTGCTAGATACATAATTAACATGCATCATTTACTTGTATTTTATGTGCTAGCTACAAACCCATAGGAAATAAGGGAAGTATTTTTAACATGAACTGTAAACATTATTAGGAATAAATCTAACAAAAATGTGCAAAATATCTTTATGGAGAAAATAATAAACTTGATTGGACATTGAAGCAGACCTATATAAAAGGAAAGCTGTACCATACCATGTTCATGGATTGGAAGATTTGGTATTGATTAAACATGAGAATTCTCCCTAAGCTGAATTATAGTTCTTTCAATCCTAATAAAAAGCAAATCAAATTATCGGTAGAGATTGACTCACTGCTTCTAAAGTATATGGAAATGCAAATGATAAAAAAAATGGCCAAAACACTCTTGAAGGAAACTACAAGGGGTGAATTTGTCCTTCCATATGGCATAAAACTGTAGTAATTAGTGTGGTACTGATGCCAGGATAGTGAATAGACTGATGGACTAGAGCAGAGAACCCAGAAACAGATATATGTTCATATAGAAAGTTGACATGTGAACAAGGTAGCTTTGTATATCAGTGAGGAAAATTGACTTTTCAAATGGTACTCCTGGGACAAGTAGGTTTCCATATGGAAAAAAGTAAAAGTGGACCCTTCCCTCATACCATACATAAAAATTGATTCCCCGTAGAAAAGAGATATAAACGTGAGAGACAAAATTATAAAGCATATAGAAGATAAGAAAGCTTCAATGACTCAAAGTAGTGAAGAATTCCTTAATCATGAGGGAAAAAGTTGATAAACTTAACTTTAATAAAATTAGGAATTCTATTAATCAAAAAACATCATAAAGAGACTGAAAACACAAAACACAGAATAGAAAAAAATATTTGCAACATGTATTACCAGAAATCCAGTCTAGTATCTTGAATATATTACAAATTCCTACAAATCAACAAGGAAAAAACTGAGAACTCAGAAAGTAATGAGAAAAGTTCCCACATAAAGGGACACTTCACAAAGAAGGAAATAAAATAGCCAACAGACATATGAGAAGGTGCCCAACCTAACTGGTCGTCAGGGAAATGTACTCGAAAACCACAAATAGAGTGTACATTTTACCTAATCAAAAGAAAAATGCAGGAGAAAATGCCAGGATTCCTTTTTTTAATTAAAAAAATCTACATTTTAAATATGTTCCCTGGGAAATTTTTTATTCATTTTAAAGTTTCAGAACTATCTTGTCAACAAATTACTAAAATCAGTGTTGCATACATGTTTTCACCTTCTTTGGGCGATTTACTTATTGGAAATGAAATTACTCCATCAAAGGTGTATGAAGCAAAAAGGGTTAAATAAATGGAAAGATATTTCATGCTCATGAATAGGAAGACTCAGTATTAGCAAAATATCAGTGCTTCCCAACTTTATCTATAAATTCAGTGCAACCTCAATTAAAATTCCAGTTTTTATGGATAGACCAACTGATTCTAAAGTTTATATGGCGAGGGACACGACTTAGAATAGGCAATGCAATATTGAAGAAGAACAGAGCTGGAGGGCCGTAGGCTACCCAGCTTCAAGGCTTACTATAAAGCTGCAGTAATCAAGACAGTGTAGTTTTGGAGAAAACATAGACAAAATAGATCAATGGAACAGAATAGAGAGCCCCCAAATAACTCCCATAAATTTGGTTGACTCATCTTGGACATAGGAACAAAGGCAATACAATGGAGCAAAGACAGTATTTTCAACAAATGGTGCTAGAACAAATGAACATCCACATGAAAAAAAAAAAGGAATCTAGACACAGTCATTACACTCTACCTCATAATTAACTCAAAATAGATCACAAACCTAAGTGTAAAACACAAAACTGTACAAAGGAGCAAAATCTAGAAATCCTGGCGTTTGGTGACAACTTTTTGGATGCAACATCAACATATGATCCACGAAAGAAAGAACGAACCGATAGGCTGGACTTCATTAAAGTCAAAATGTTCTGCTCTCCAGACGATACTGTCAAGAGAATGAAAAGACAAACCACGGACTGGGAGAAAATATTTGCAAAAGATGTATCTGATAAAGGACTCATCTAAAATGTACAAGGAACGCTTAACACTCAATGATAAGAAAAGAAACAAGTTGATTAAAAAATGAGCCAAAGACCTTAACAGGCACCTCACCAAAAAAAAAAAAAAAAAAAAAAAAAAAAAAAAAAAAAAAGCTATGCAGATGGCAAATAAACGTGTGAAAAGATGCTCCACGTCATATGTCATCTGAGAAATGCAAATGCAAACACTGTGATACCACTAGACATCTATTAGAATGGCCCAAAGCCAAAACACTGATGATATCAAATTCTGGCAAGGATATGGAACAACAGGAACTCTCATTTATTGCTGGTGGTAATGCAAAATGGTGCAGACACTTTGGAACACATCTGGCAGTTTCTTAAAAAAATTTTACATATTTATTTTTATTTTTGAGAGAGAGAGAGAGAGAGAGAGAGAGAGAGAGAGAGAGAGGAACAGAGAGGGATACAGAATCCGAAGCAGGCTCCAGGTTCTGAGCTGTCAGCACAGAGTCAGACACGGGGCTTGAGCCACCCAGGGACCCCTGGAAATTTCTTTTAAAACTAAACCTACTTTTGGGGCACGTGGGTGGCTCAGTCAGCTAACTGTCCAACTCTTGCTTTCGGCTCAGGTCATGATCTCGTGGCTTGTGAGTTGGACCCCCGCGTCGGGCTTTGCACTGACAGTAAGGAGCCTGCTTGGGATTCTTTCTCTCTCCCTCTCTTTCTGCCCCTACCCTACTCTCTCCCTCTCTCTGTCAAAATAAATGAATAAGCTTTACAAAAATTAAAAAAAAAAAAAACTAAACATACTCTCACCACATAATCCATCAATCATGCTCCTTGATATTTTCTCCAAAGAATTGAAAACTTATGTTCTCACAAAAGTCTGTAGCCTGATGTTTACAGCAGCTTTATTCATAATTACCAAACTCTGCAAGCCACCAAAATGTCCTTCGATAGATGAATGGGTAAATAAACTGTGGCACATTGTGACAATGAAATATTATTCAGCACTAAAAAGAAATGATCTATCAAGCCATGAAAAGACATGAAGGAAAGTTAAGTGCATGTGACCAAATGGAAGAAACCAATCTGAAAAGGCCACATACTGTATGGTTCCAACTGTATTTTGGAAAAGGCAAGACTATGGAGACAGTAAAAAAAAAGTCAGTGGATGCCTGGGGTGAGCAGGGAGGGAGGAAGGGAAGACTAAGGGGCAGCATAGATTTTTAAGAGAGTGCAAATAGTCTATGATACTAGAATAATGGACACATGTCGTTATAACATTTGTCCAAATCTACAGAAAGTACGACACCAAGAGAGAGTCCCAATGCTCGCTGTGGTCTTTGGGTAGCAATGATGTGTCAATGCAGGTTCATCTGGTGTAACAAACGTACCATTCTGTGGGGGGTGTTGCAATGGGGGAGGCCACGCATGAAGGGGGTTGGAGGTATATGGAAAATCTCTGTATCTTCAGTTCAACGTTGCTGTGAACCTAAAAATGCTCTAAAAAATAAAGTCTATTTTTAAAGCTTATTTTTTAAAGGTGTGTGAACATTTTTTTGACAATCCTGATGCACACCTCCCTCTATGTGGCAAGGATAACTATGCCACAGAGACCTGATCATCGGGATGTTACAAGGGAGTGTTGGAGGAACCAAGTGAAGCGATGTACTGGGGGGTGGGGATGGCGGGGAGTTGGAGGATGTAAATGAAGGAGGAAGGAGTATTAATCAAGCTGGATGTGAGAGCACTGGGTTCTCCTGGGAAGAATGATGGTCCTCCTTCAAGGCGGTCCTTTACCTCTGTTCTGGCTTGTTCCTCCTCAGACATTCTGAAATATGGACACACATAGAAGAACTATTCCAAGAGGCTTTAAATACAATAATTTAACTCTACTCTCCCAGGGCGATATACCATAAGGACAAAACATAATGGGGAAAAATATTTCAACATTGGTTACGGTATTCATATTGTCTGGGAATGGTGAGTGGTAGCATTGTTTCTCTAAGACTGTTCTGGGTCTCTTGTGGGATAAAGCAAATGAATAAGGGTGTGATATTCTAATTCTATGATTTCCAGCGTCCTTGACAACCAGCTTTATCGGTGCAGGAAAAAGCACATCTTTAGAGATACAAAAGTTCAAATAAACCCTTTACTTCTAAATTTGAATTGGAAGTTCAATATATTCTCATAATGTATTTTATCTTTAAAATTTTTTTTAAACTTTTTCTAAAACAAACTTCTAGTTCTGTGTACAGAAATAGCCAAGAAAATAATGATGAGCCTCACAGCAATGAATATCTTCAGCAGAGAGATGGTGATCTTGTCCTGCCATTTCCCACTAAGAAGAAAGCGCTCCTTGGAGAAATGAATGGTTCTAGGTCTGGGTCAGAACATGTACAGGAGAAACCTGGAATATCTTCTCGGATCAGAAATCAAGGAAGAAAGGAAGATGGTGAAGACCACTTACTCACTAAAATGTGTCAGAAGGACTTAGGCACCAACCTGAAGAGGTCCCCTGGCTAAAGACTGAGCAATTTAAACATCATCAAGAGAGCAAGTGCAGTGGGGTGAAACACAAAAACAGGTTAAAGTCCACACGTTCATGATGGAGCAAAAACCAAAACCAAAACAAACAAAAACACCCCACAAAATCAACTCAGACTAACTGCCAAGTGGTCACCTTTGGAGAATGCTGGTGAACCAGCACGTTCATATAAAACTAATACACAAAGGGAAATAATCAAGCATGTATCTGATGTTTCTCTATGAGTGGTGTCACTGGTTAAATAGTAGATGAGGGGGAGTTCCTCTGTAGAATTATTCCCACTTAGTGGGAAATTATTCCCACTAAGAATGAACAACGATTGATAGCATATTCTCATTTTACCCCTGAATGAATTAATGTCTCCATTACTCTACATATTACATACCACTACATATTCCCCTTAATGAATTAATGCGTCTACATATTACACTAATGTATAGCCATTAGCATCTGGCAACGTCACCAAAGAGAAACAACTAGATCTTCCACTTGGAAGACTGCACCACCACTTATAAAGCAGCCTTAAAAGAATTCAGGGGCGCCTGGGGGGCTCAGTGGGTTAAGCATCCGCCTTCAGCTCAGGTCATAATCTCACGGTTCACGGGTTCGAGCCCCGTGTGGAGCTCTGTGTTGAGTTTGGAGCCTGGAGCCTGCTTCAGATTCTGTGTCTCCCTCTCTCTCTGCCCCTCCCCTGCTCACGTTCTGTCTCTCAAGAAAAAAAAAAAATGTTAAAATTAAAAAAAAAAAATTTCATCCTAGACCTGATCCAATCAGTCACGTACAGGAAATTACAAAGGAGAGACTGATATGTTAAAACACCATGGAGATGTAAGGAGCAAATCCAAACTGGGAAACTCTACAGGACGAATCAGCTGGCTTTTCTGCAACATCAACAAACTTCAAGGTTGTTGAATCAACAATGATTTCAAGAGGATGCTGTAGATTACAAGAGACTTAAGCAACATAATCAGTACGTCCAGCGATGGGCTTTTTGGATCTTGATTCAAGTAAACAATTTGTAAGAATGAAAGCACAGCCATTAATGCAGTTATGAAATGATTATTAACGTGAACATTGTATACTAAATAGTTGATGATATTGAGGAATGACTTAATTTCTTGGGATATAATCATTATGGCTATTTCTGAAGAATCCTTATCTTTTAGAGATACATGCTAAAAATTTTATGGATGAAATTTAAAAAGAAAGAAATCACCCTGGAAATAATAGAGGAATCACCAGAGATAGGAAAGAGATATAATTGATTTCAGGAAAATTTCATTTCCTCCCCCAACCCACTCCTAGAAGTCAGAGTTTATTCTCCTGAGTCATGGATGCACAAACAGAGCCTACTTGGGGAGGCAGGGCTTTTGCTTCTAGGCTGGGAGGAGCCTGGATGAGGCAACAGCTTCACAGTGTTCCAGTCTCATCCCTCAACACTTTGCTCTGAGACTGTGCCCCCGTATTAGTCAGCTCAGGCTGTTGTAACAAATACCATAGACTTGGGGGCTTAAACAACAGAAATGTATTTTCTCATGGTTCTAGAGGTTAGGAAGTCCAAGATCAAGGTACCAGCTGATTTGGTTTCTGATGAGAAACTTTTACCTGGCTAGCAGATGGCCACCTCCTTGATATGTCCTCATATGGTAATGGTAAGAGGAGGGAGGGAGAGAGAGAGAAAAAAAAGAGGGGGGGGATGGAGAGGGGAAGAGAGAGAGAGAGAGGGGGAGAGAGAGAGAGAGAGAGAGAGAGAGAGAGATATCTTTCTCTTCTTATAGGGCCACAGTTCTGCTGGATTAGAGCCCAACCCTTATGACCTCATTTAACCTTAATTACCTCCTAAAAGTCCCGTCTCCAAATTCAGTCACAGTGGAGGTTTGGGCTTCAACTCTAGGGAGACACAATTCCATTCTACCACCTCCCCTTGTAGGACTTTCCTGCTCGGTGCTGGGTCTGAGCCAGTTCTCTGTGTTGGTAGCCAAGTACCTGAGAGGATCCAGCTACATGAATATTTGCTGGGCTTCATGATGGCCCATATGGCTTTGCACAGATGCCAGGCTTGACTGAATTCATTAGATCAAATCAAACTGAAGAGAGCTTAATAGGATATTGCTTTTTGCTAGTTCTTTCCCTCCTAAGACCGAATACTGAATGGAATTAATCAGTCACACGACCGAAATGGAGACGGTTCAGGTTTTTTTGGTCTTGTTTCCATTCAGTTGGGTTTCATTTTATGAAAGCTTTCTCTGCAAGGGCCACGCACAAGCGCCGAACCCCCCCCTGCTTTTTGGAGGAAGGATAATGAGCATGAAACAAACCTAATGAAACCACAGCTCCTAACCAGGAGCGCTTCACAATTGGGAGCAGTGGAAAGGCAGGTGGGGGGTGGTGCGGGGAGAAGGAAGGAACCAGAAAGACAAAAGAAATAAAGAGAAAAAGAGCAGCCACAAAAGGGGAGGAAGGGGCAAGTCTGGAGGAAGAGGGAGGCGGTGCGCGGTGGGGGCGGGGGTGGGGGGAGAGCTGGAGACCGCCAAGGAGGAAAGGGCAGACACAGCGCTGCGGAAGAGAACCAATAACCTGGAATGACAGGGAAGGGCTCAGGAGCCCTTGACGCTGGTATTTCTTAAAATAAATAGCTCTCTCTGAGCTTCAGCTTGATTTGGGCTGAAAGCATAAAAGATGAAATCATCATCTCGCCTGATTGTAGGTTTGGTGAAATATTGTCCACACTTAGGTCTTCTTTAGCCTTAAATCATGGGACAGTGTATTGTAAACGGAGAAGCTACAAGCCCCAAGTGAGTAAAATTAGCGTTGACACTTCAGAATAATGTCAGTACAACTGCACAGTCACCCCAAATCAAGGACCCAAATGTCTTTATCCTTCAGGGCTTTTTTTTTTTTAATTCATAGGGCAGATATAATTGGTTGCCTCCCCAACATCTATTCTCCCTTCTTTGCTAATGGAACCCATGGTTGTGCTTGAATGGCAATGTGCCCCCATCCTGGGGAGTAATAAGCATAAGCTAGACCGGTTTTGGAAATCCCACTCCCCCTTGATAATAACCAAACTAGGGACACGCGGTGAGGTATAAGGGGAAATTGGCTTGTGGGTTTATGGGAAAGATTTTCTTAGCTGATAAAGGAGAGGTTGCCTTCCTGTTTTGGATGCTGTTGTGTGAGAAGGAGCTGCTGCAGCCAGATTGTGAGCAGAGGTAGCAGGCCAACAGAACCACAGAAATACCATGTTCAGGTCCTGGTGTTGTTGAGCCGCAGAAAAGATTCTGACGCTCCCTACCTCAAGACTTCTTCACAGGACACAATGAAGTGTTTCGTTGCTTGAATTCCCACTAACTGGCTATTCTGTCACTTGTGACCAGACACACTTCACTGAGAGCATCACGTATACACAAAGCCAAAGCATATTAGCAGGAATTGGTTCAGCTATGAGGTACAAACCCCAGCATAGCAGTGGTTCAAATGAGATGGAAATTTCTTTCTCTTTCACTTAAGACTCTGGAAATAAGCAGTCCCGTTGGTATAGCATCCTATGGCATCAGAAACTCAGAAGTCGGTCATCCTGGCTTAATGATCAGTAATCCATGGCCTTGGTTTCAAAGGTCCCCTCGTGCTCTAGGTTGGTTGCTGCAGTTCCAGCCACCATGTCCATTTTTCAACCAGCAGAAGGAATCAAAAAAAGGAAGGGGCACCCACATGTGACTTTCGTCCCAGTCCTCAGGAAATACAGGATCTCAGGTAATAACCTTGAACAACTGATCTGTGTAAAGGAATCTGTGTAATGAACCGAAGGAGGTTCTTCCTATTTCCGAGGCCCCCACAGTAAGGTGCTTTTAGAGGGTGTTGACCAGAGGCAGCTCCTCAGAGCTCCCCACACTTCCAAAATTAACCCCTGTCTCTTGGTGGGTCCTGACAATGGGCATGACTGAGGCTGAGGTGGCTCCCGGGGTCGATAGGAGACACTAAGGGCACAGAGGTCTGGGGCCAAGCTCCCTGGGGAGTCATGCTTCCACTCCCCGGAATACAAATGAGGCAGATAAAAACAGACGTGGGTTTAACACTGGCCCCGGGCTTCCCTAGCTCTCAGTGAAGTTACTTAGCCTCCCTAAGCATTAGATTCCTTGCCTACGAGACAGGATGTAATAATAGTAACCACAGTAAGTGGAGTTTTTTTTCTTGCTCTTCCTCTCCTCTCCTCTCCTCCCTCTCATTGACCATCAGTCTAGGTGCCGAAAGGCTGTGGAGTGAGTCAAGGAGAAGGGCCAAGGCTTTGCGTGGACAAGTGCACAGTCCTGAAGTTTTGAGGTGAACAGTGGTCATGTGGGCAAGAGGAAGGGCCCTCCTGTTGATGTTCCACAAGATGGCGCTCCTCTCCGGACTCACTTGAGGGCTTGCGAGCCCTTCGCGGGATACTCAGAACCCTTGGGATCCCTTGGTGCTTCCTGCTGCCAAGGGCAACCAACCCGTGGGAGAGAACAAGGGTAGCAAAGGCCAAAAAGATCCTGAGTGAAGGGGGCAGAGGAAGAGAGACAAGACAGAGAAGGGTCACTTAGATACCTTCTGAACCAATGGGCTGAAAGATTCCCAATGAAAAAAGAAATATACACGGTCTTCTTGTTGTCTTTTTCCTTGTTTGATAATGGACTGTTCCTGCACATCCTTACATGTGTTGTGACTTTACCTGCGAATCTTAGAGGCAATAAAATGCTCCAATGTATACAAGGTACTGAGCACAGTGTCTGGCACATGGTAACCACTCCAGGAATCCCAGTGACTGTCTTTAGGCTAAAAGAGACCTTGGTACTTGTCTTAGTTCCGCCACTAGTGAGCTGTGTTTCTTGGTCGATAAAACGCCACTAGTGAGCTGTGTTTCTTGGCTTTGAACAAGATAACCTCTAAGTACTGTTTTAGCTCTCCTGTCTTTGTAGAGCTGACGTTGGGGCTAGAAAGAGGGTGGTGGAATACATACAGCCAAGGTTAGGAAAGAATTTTTGACGTGATCTTGGCTGATGGGAATCAACTGGGTGGGGAGAAGAAGGGCTGGGTTCCTGCTCTCAGGGCCCCCCTAAAGTCATCTGAATATGGAACCAAGATATCCCCAGGGGTGGACCTCTCTTCAGAACGGAATGTGTCCACTCTTCAATTATTCTTCTCATATAGGAAATCTGACCAACTAAAGAATTCTCTGTAAAAGGGGAAATGTTTTTGGACAAATGGTGGCATCATCTATTCTAATGAGAATTGATTCAATCAAACTGGTTTTCTTTGAACCCTTAACTGACATGAGCCACGTTTAGGAAACGAGGACTTTGATATTAGGATGAGAAAGTGGAGGGCAGAGATGAGATGTGGTGGGGTGACGAAAGAAGGTGTGTAGGGAGGTGAGGTCAATGCGTGTGTGTGTTGCTGTACTTGGCTAAGGGCGGGAGATGCCTAAAGAGCTTCCAGATTGCATTAGTGTCCTGTGGCTGCTGTAACAAATTACCACAAACTTGGTGGCTTAAACCAATAGACATCAGGGTGTCAGCATGGCCATGCTTCTCCTGGAGGCTTTAGGGAAGAATCCTTCCTTGCTTCTTTCAGCTTCTGCCTTGTGGGCACATCGTTCCCGTGTCTGCCTCCCTGTTCACGTGGCCTCCTTCCCTGTGCGTCTCTCTGTGTCCTCTCTTCCTATGAGGAACCGGTCACTGTATTTAGGGTGACCCTAAATCCAGGATGGTTTCATCTCAAGGTTCTTAACTAATTACATCTGCAAAGACCCTATTTCCAAACAAAGTCACATGCTGAGGTCGTGGTTGGCCATGAGTTTGGTGCGGGATACCATTCAAGGACTGGGCAGACGTTGCAAGTGGGAGAAAGGGGAGGGGACCTTTGGTGGTGCTGGATAGGAGCCAGAATAAGCTGGGAAATTGTCTTTTCTCTAGAGCTGGCCTTTCCTCTCCCCTCTTCTCAGGTGAGGCTTGGCCTCTCCTTTCAGAAAATGCGGCCCAAGGGGACAGGAACTGCACCTGTAGATACCAACGTAGGGTGTTGAGCTCCCTGCCATCCTTTATAGCTGCTGTCCAGCTGGAAAACACTCTCTCCTCAGCTTGCCTCCTCTCTTGCCCTGCTCCTTCTCCCCTGCCTGCTTGCTCCTCCCTACCCAGGGACCTGATTCCACCTGGGACGGCTTCAGGCTTAGAGTGTTTTGAATGTGATAGACTGGTGTTTGAGGGTTTTGTCCAGGAAAGAAATTACTGGTGGCATTCACTCATGTAAATGGCAGTCTCTAATTGTCTAAGCATTTTTGTTAGTTACTGCTATGACTTGAACGTGATTGGATCCCCTCACCCTCACTACTGAGTACTATTTTGAAAATTTCATCTCTACCTACAAGAGCTTGGTCTCACAGCCGCATCAGTGCAGCTTTTTTAGGCAATGCACGAGCCCAAGGGTGGAGCATTGGATTCTTATTAGCATTTTCCAACAGCCAGGCTCCGTGCTCTTATGCAGATGTGCCGAATGCATGCTTTCCTTTTATGTAAGTGTCTGATCCACAACAGAGTTGTCCTCTGACGGCTTTCATCTGCTCAGATCTTCCAGGGCCCTTTTAAGGTAGCAACAATTTGGCAGGTCTAATCAAAGAAGCTGGCCTCCTTATATCAAGAAGTTAAAGTTCTGACATAGCCCTAAAATTTCTTGAGACAAATAGTTCATATATTTTCAGTTTGAGGGTACATTAGTCGAGAGTTGTTGTTGTTTTTTTCCTGAGTGTGATAAAAGATCAACTCAAACTAGCTGCGGCACGAAGAGGGATTTAATAGAATACTGGGGTTTCTTACATAACCAAAGGAAACCAACAGCCAAACAGCGAGAGGGCAAGGATGTGGCTCAACTCAAGATCCGGAGAGCCTTGAAATATCCCAAGGTTTTGTGCTTTGTCTACGCTTCTCTCTACGTGTTGACCTCATGATCACCCCAGACCAGCCCACATTTTCATCTTGCTGAGGCCACAACTACAACAGCACTGACTCACTCTCTTTTGGTCCCACGGTAAAATACAGTGTCAGGGAAAGGCTGTGATTGGTCCAGCTGAGGCAAGACTATCACTCCCGGATCCAAGAGCCACACATATCTGGAAAAGTTCCCTCCTTTGGACAGTTTCTGAACTTGTATTGAGGTCAATGACTCTCTAAGTCCTGTCTTCTTTTCTGCAATGCAAATCTGGATGATTTTGCTGTGTACCTTCTCTTTTTGAAGAAACTGATGCTTTGAGTAGTATGATGGTTTTTTCCTTCGACAGAACCTTTCTGGAACGAGCAGAAATATCCATCCCAGTAAAAAAAAGTCTACTACTCCAAGTTTATTAAAATGGGTCAGATATTTTATTTAAAATTCTGTGTTAAGTGCTATCACATAAAGAATATTTAGTGTTGGGGCGCCTGGGTGGTTCAGTCGGTTAAGTGTCTGACTTCGGCTCAGGTCATGATCTTATAGTTCACCGCTGTGAGCCTCACGTGGGGCTCTGTGCTGACTGCTCGGTGCCTGGAGCCTGCTTCAGATCCTGTATCTCTGTCGGTCTCTCTGCTCCTCCCCGCACTTGTGCTTTGTCTCTCTCTCTCTCAAAAATAAATAAACATTAAAAAAAAAATTAGTGTTACAGATATAGATTTAACAAACACTATAATATTGTGTCTAGCAAAAAACCCCTCTTTTCTGCTTTAAATATACATTTCATTTGTTGAGGAACTAAAGCTGAGATTTAAAAGGGGCAGTTTAGGGGTGCTTGGGTGGCTCAATCGGTTGAGTGTCTGACTTCGATTCGGGTCATGATCTCACAGTTACTGTGATTTGACTGATCACAGTAAATTGAACAGTTCGAGCCCCGCGTCGGGCTCTGTGCTGACAACTCGGAGCCTGGAGCCTGCTTCGGATTCTGTGTCTCCTTCTCTCTCTGCCCCTCTGCCACTTGTGCTCTGTCTCTCAAAAATAAATAAATGTAAAAAAAAGTGGGGGCAGTTGATAAAAGCAACTCTAGGCTATGTCCCGATATGTTAAAAATAAGAGTATGGGCAATACGTGTCACCGTCCTTTGAAAAGACAGGTGCTGGTTCCATCAGAAAAGCAGACCAGATTCTACCACGAGGCTCAGCTGTCTTGCACTCAGTCGTCCTTTAATGGAGCAAGGCTCTTCCCTGGTCCCGTGCATTCCACATTCCTGGTTCTTCGGAGTAGCTCACACGTCATTCAGGAGTCCTTCTTTGCCCACTTCGAAGGGTGAGGCCAAAAGACTAAGCAGAGACCCCCATCTCTCACGGGGATACAGTGCAGAAGCGGAGATTTGGAGACAAACCGTCCTGCCTCCAGATTTAGACTTGGTCACTTCATCGTGCCGAACATCGTATTTAACACTTGAGGGTTTTGAGTTTCTCATTGGTAAAGTAGAGATGATTTTAGCTGGGGTTGTCCTGAGTATTAAAGGAGATTATCTGTGTAATGAGTTTGGCACATTATTAGCTGGCAAGAGTTCCATTTGCTTCTAACCATACTCTGACCTCACCTCCTTTTCTGGGTTGTCCCAGTCTCTCTCCTTGGTCCCCTGCGTGTCCCCAGCACCAGGTGGGTAGGAGGGGCCACAGCCCCACTCATGTGAACTTTCCTTCCAGTGGTGTCACTTAACCAACAGCTTCCCTTCTGTCTTCCCTCTTTACTGTTTTTACATGAGCGCTGGGTCATTTCTGGTCAGCTGGCCTCACGCGGGGAGAACACTCATCTGATAAGGAGTGTCCTCTGTCCTATGTGTCCAGATGCCCCATCGGGGTGAGAAGTTTGTCTTGAGCAGAGTATTACGGTCTTTCAAAAGTTATGACTTGGTGGGTGTTCCAGTTCTGTCTTGTCACCATCCATATTTACTTGTGTGCTAATTCCGAGTACCCCATGTTCTTTCTTTTTATTTAAAATTTTTTTTAATGTTTATTTATTTATTTTTTTGAGAGAGAGAGTGAGAGAGACAGAGCACGAGCGGGGGAGGGGCAGAGAGAGAGGGAGACACTGAATTGGAATCAGGCTCCAGGCTCTGAGCTGTCAACACAGAGCCCGATGCGGGGCTCAAACTCACAGGCAGAGAGAAGATCATGACCTGAGCCGAAGTCGGACGCTTAACCGACTGAGCCACTCAGGCACCCCCCAAGTACCCCATGTTTTTTGGAGAACATTTCTTAGAAAGAGGAAGAAGTGTTTGTGTAAATGCACCAACAACAGATCGAGGGGCACTTTGAAGCAAGGGGGCCTGCTAATCCTTTCCACGGCTGGCCCAGTCCCTGGAGGGAGAGTGACGGGAAGGAGAGTCAACTGGTGATCAGAAATAGTGCCATGTAAACCCTCAGGCACCAACAGCCTCATCCAAGAAACTGTTATGAATGTCAAGTGCATCACATTTGCTGAGGCAGGATCAGAGGACAGCCAAACTCGTGGCCATTGCCAACGCAAGGATGATATACGACCGTTGTTTTCTGTGCTCATTAATATCCGGTTTTCCCGAGGTGACATTTCTCCCAGTGCTAGAAGGAAGCAAATACGTCTTTGGCTTTCTCTGGCTCTGGATATCAGGCTTAGTTCTCCAACAGAAGAGCCCAAATTCATTCTGATGGTCTATCTGTGTCAATATACATGTCAGAAAGAAGAACCCGTGAAGCAGCACCTCTGGAGAGATCCCGACAGGCACAGCATACAATTTGGCATTGGGGCCTCCTGGACACTCCAAAGTCCTGCCCTTTCCAGGAGAGCTGACAGGAATGGCGGTAGCAGCTGCCCCTGGAAATTCTGATCAAACTTCCCGAGAAGCCGCGCAACCACTTTTGGGCAGTGACCCCGCCTCCAGGGGTGTTTTGGGGCCAACCTGGCTTTTGCTGAATCCTGTATATTATTCTAGCTTGAGGACTCAACCGCGGGGCACAGGGCCAAAGACGGTCCTATATCTGTTGAGAAGAATCAGAAACACTTGGCCATTTAATTCTCTCAGATAACATTCAGATGCCTTAACTCATAAAAATAAATCCAATTCTTTGAAGTCCGATGTGTGTTTGGATCTTTATACAGAGACAATGGGAGCTATATTTCATTATTGGCTTTAATAGAAAAAGCAGGGACTAAATGTCTGTAAGATGAAGCCTGTGAAACCATTTTAAAGCCTATAATTGTCTTGATAACGGGGGGGGGGGGGGGGGGGAGAATGCACTAGAATTCAATAAAACAAGGTATATTTAAAGCATTCTAAAGACAATATTTGGATTGATAGTTATAAATACTGTTCAAATGGGCCTAACTTTATTTCCCAATTAGCAAAAGATAAGAAAACCACTTCTGATTGTTTTAGACGCAGACCATAGATGAATGGCCACGGAATAAGATATGAGCGTCTCTAAAGCGCACAGCTCATGAATTTGTCCAGAGCGCCACCTCGTGGACAGATCGGTGCGGCTGCAGAACGGCAGGGAGGGATCAAGTAATAATGAGTTTAAATTTCTTAAGAGGAAGCGAAAACCCTTTGTTGCCTCGTTTTAAAACGATTTTTCTAATATGTCCATATATATTTTGCCTCAGTAAACATAACATAGCATAACCACCCATTTCTTAGGCAAACCGGAGTGATTGTACTTCAAAAGCATCCTTTAGAAAAATCAGTTTCCTATGCAGAGAATCAGTAGTGTAGGTTGGTAATGCAGACAGTGAGAGATCGTCACAAACTCTCTCAGCCTTTGTCACATGTGTTTTGAGTAAGTCTCTTTGTTTTCATACAGTTTACCTCTTAATGACAATAACTTAGTGCATACAATTTTACGGAGTTGATGGCACTGGTTAATGAATTTATTGGTTATAGTTAATAAAGTGGCCCATATATATGTGTGTGTGTGTGTGTGTGTGTGTGTGTGTGCATCTACGTATGTGTGTGTACACACACGTATGTATATATATGTATCTATGTATCTATACCTCTATCTAATGCTCTCTGTATATATATCGAAGCATTCAGAGTGTGCTTCCCTCCCAAACCTCCTAGCTGTGAGGCCCCTGAGGACAGGAGCCGTTGCTTATGGGCGCTGGCACCTTGAGCCCCTCGCATGGTGCTGGCAGGATTTCAAGCAGTGGTTCTCAACTTTGCCTGTACTTTGGGATCCTCAGGAGAGCTTTCAAAAACATTGACGCCAGGTGCCACCCCAGAGACTCTAATTTAATTGGTGTGGAGAACGTGCTTGGTATTGGGAATTTTCAAAGTTCCCCAGATGATTCTAACGTGCAAGTCAGTGTTGAGAACCACTGATTATAGGAGTAAATTCTCCAAATGCGGAAACGGCAGTGCCACTGTTCATAGGTGGTGGAAGGAAGCAAGGAGGACGTGGGTGACACAGAGGTCCCCCGGATTTGCTCGTAAACACACGACAATGTGTGTGTCCCTGTAGAGTTGCCTGGCGTGACAGTAGAGCACTGTGGGAATTTTTCTGGCCTGATCGTCATGAGTAGTTGGGATGAGTTCCAAAGAATGGAAGAGTTTGAGGGCATCTGAAGGTTCCAGAAATAAACTTCACCTCTGCCCCAGGTTTACGGACTATCCCATAAACAAGCAATTCACAGAAAAGGAAATAATAAAATATTAAAAATGTCCAATTTCAGCAGCAACAGTATGAGGGCAAATGAACACTCCTTCCTTTTAATTACAATAAAGTTATTTTGACAATTCTCAGTGTTAAGAGGGAGAGTGTAAAACAGCTTTGCTCGACAGCATGGATCAAGGATGATAAAAATGGATACCCTTTGACCCCATGATTCCCCTTCTGAGAGTCTATTATAAGGAAACCATTCACCATTCTGGAAAATCTACATGGACAAAATATTCATCATGGTTATCTCTAATGGTGCAATATCAGAAATAGCCAAAGTATCAAACAGGAGAAAGGTTAAAAAAGACATGAAAGGATCTATTCACTGGGTGGAATATTATACAGCCATTATCAATATTGATAGAAAAGAAAATGTGGCACATAAAAATTTAGCTCTGATGCTAAGTAAATCATGATATCACACTATTTGCAAATTATGATTTTCATAGTTTTTTTTTTTTTTTTTTTTTAAGAAAGTCACCTGGGACATATTCAATTCCAAAGCATTTCTCTCCTGGGAGTTATTCTGACACACCAAACATTTGCTTTCTGTGTAGATTTTCTCATGATGGCTCCATTTTGGATTCAGATCTTTGATCTAAACCGTTTCTCCTTTGAAATGGCTGTTGGTCTTTTTCATCAGAAGTTACTATGACGAAAAAGTACTACAGACACTCTTTAATTTTCTTACTATCTTGCACTTTCTTAGGACAGCCAGAGATCACTGAAAGGGGAAGCTATTAAGTCCTATGAAAGTTCTCTCCTGGTATTGCACGGAGGAGAAATCACAAGCCTGTTCCGTTCACCTTTTAGAGCCTGTTCCTGAGGTCTTTCCCCCTTCAGGTTGAAATTTCCACATGTTCTTAAATTAAAGAGCCTTGCTGACCACCCGGTTGGGGCCACGACTTACGAAAGGCAGACCAGAACCTCCAGCTCCAGTAATGATAAAAACCACCAAGTAGGAAAGTGGGCGCACAGAAAGGGAATTGCTACAAAACGAGTAAGGATTAACTCGCAAATCCATCTGTGAGAATTCCAGAACTGACATGGATACTGGAGCTTTGCAGTCGGATCGGACCAGGTACCAACGGGAAAGCAAAGCCTTTGCTCCACGCGGAGACCACTGCTGATGAACCCAGCCGGCCTGTCCGGATAGCACAGCAAACGGCGCCCCCACCAGGCCACGCCAGTCAGTGAACACTTACCGAGCTACATGCATATTAAGTTAGGGTAGAGTACTTGTGATCTATTATTAACTTATGATTATTAACTTATTATTAAGCTTATTAACCTATTGTCTAAAAAATGACTTAGTCCAATTCATTTCCTACATTGTGGCCTGAAGGATTATAAAAGCCAGGCTGGATCCAGTAGAATGCCTTTCTCCTTCTCCTTCCCCTTCCCCTCCCCCCTTCCCCCTTTCCCCTTCCCTCCCCTTCCCCTTCCTCTTCCTCTTCCTAGTTCTTATTCTGCCTGTCTCTTCCTCTTCCCCCTCCTCCTCTTCCTCCTCCTCCTCCTTTCTTTAAGGAAAAAAAAGGCTTTTATTATCCCTCCTAACTAAAATTCCAAAGGTTTATTGTTTCAGGTATAACCCAGGGGCTCAAAGGGTGATTTGTTCTTTCTGCATCTTTTGGCTTTTATCTCCTTTTGGTTGACTCAAGATTGCTTCCCATCAGAGAGAATAGAGATCATTCTAAACAAATGAGTAGCAGCCCTGAGAATGAGGTGACGAAAGGTGGCTATTTGGACTTTAAGACAGTCTATTTTATCTGTTTGTTCGTTTATAATTATGGTAAAAAAAAAAAAAAAAAACAACCCATATGTCACAGGGGCGCCTGGGTGGCTCAGTCAGTTAAGAGCCCATCACTTGATTTCTGCTCAGGTCATGATCTCAAAGTTCTGGTTCCGTGGGTTCGAGCCCCAGGTTGGGCTCTGCGAGCTCACAGTGCAGCACGTCCTTGGGATTCTCTCTCTGTCTCTCTCTGCCTCTCCCTCCCCACCCCTCTCAAAATAAATAAATAAACTTAAAAAAAAAAAAAGCCCTGCAGACCATCAAATACACCATCTTATCCATTTTAAAGTGTGCATCAGTGACAGCTATGTTCACATTGTTGTGCAACAGATCCCTGGAACTTTTTATCTTGCAAAGCTGAAACTCTATGCCCTTCGGACATCATCTCCCTACTGCCCCCCACCCCCGCCTTGGCCCCTGGCCACCACCATTCTGCTTTCTGCTTCTGTGAGTTTGGCTACTCTAGATACCTCACGTAAGTGCAATCATATGGCCCTTGCCTTTTCACGACTGGCCCATTTCTCTTTGATAACATCCTCAAGGTTCACTCACGGGTTGCATGTGCCAGAATATCCTTCTTTCCTAAGACTGACGAGACTCATTTGATGCCTTGCTTTCTTCAGCCTACAAATATGCTCAAGGATTCCATCTCATCATAACGGCAATAATGAAAATAATACTCTCCTCTCTTTTCTCAGATAAACCCTCAAACTTATGTCTTTCCTCTTTTTACTCATTGTCATCATAAAACCCCAACTGACTTGTATTCAGTCCTTTCCTCTGGATTGAAGCTCACCACTCTTCTAAAACTATTTCCTTGAAGAGTGTTAGAACTTTCTGGCATTAAAAAAATTAAGAGGGGGTGCCTGGGTGGCTCAGTCAGTTAAGCATCTGACTCTTGGTTTCGGCTCAGGTCATGACCTCATGGTCCGTGGGATCAAGTCCCGTATCAGGCTCTGCGCTGACAGTGCAGAGCCTGCTTGGGATTTTCTCTCTCTCCCTCTCTCTGTGCCTCCCCAATTGGCACTCTCTCTGTCTCTCTCAAAATAAATAAATAAACTTTAAAACAATTAAGAAGAAAAAAGAAGTTCTTCTCTATCATGATGCACTCGTGGGAAATCTACTTCTGTTTCTCGGCTTATATTTTCTTCCAGATGAAGTTCTTTGTCCATTCCCTACAGCTCCTTTCCTTTCACTTTCCTACTCTTTTAGTTTAGTTTTGTGTAGCTTCGTCTTTAGCCACAGAATCATCTGTAGAGCAGACAGAAATTCCTCATGCTTTAAACAGACAACTCTTCTCAGACATCTAATTGCTGTTCTGTACTGTAATGGATTCTACTTGACAGGTTCCTTGCCTGATCGTGAGGCCAGGTTATTATGTCTTTCCAATTTTAAGGTAGGTGTCGCTTTCAGCTCGGTTTTTCTGTAGGCTGGAGGCAGGAAGAGACATGGAGACTGGGGCTGACATCGGAGCCAGGGTGCACGAGTGCTGAAAGTGTTTCGAGATTCTTTCCTCTGTAACAGAGTCCGCTCGACCCACTCAGGGGGACAACCAACCTCAGTAAGGTTGAGCTCATCACCCCAACTCAACAGAACGTCTTGGAGGGCGGGAAGCCCTCCTGTGTCTTTCTAGCATCTCTCAGGACCCCACCAGAGAGAAAGGCGTCTAATCTGGAAGACTTTTCCACAGTTTTTCTGGGGAAGCCTTTCCGTGCCCTTGGTCTGCTTCTCCACAGATTGGAAGGCATTAGTGAGAAGGCTCGAGATTTTGCTGACTCATTCGTGTTCTTTCCTCAGTAACACTTTTGGGGGAGGAGAGAGCTGTCAGGAGCCACATGGATTGTATCACTCCAGAATCGTGCGTTCCTCTGCCCCTGTCTCTTTTTCTAAGTGTAGGACATGAAGGGGTTTCTTTTTTTTTCCTTTGAATACTCCTGGTAAGTTTTTATTGTTTCTTTTTAGCTTTTGCGGTTGTTTTCAATGTTTCCCTCATTGCTTTAGCAACAGTCTATGGGTTGGCTTTGTGCGGCCATCTGTGCCTTGAAGTCCAACAGCAGTGTCCTCATTATGAAATGTAATGATCTTTTCTTGGTACTCACCCCCCCCCCCCCACCTCCTCAGCATTTTAATGTAGCTGACTATGCCCTTATCTGACCCAGGTTATGTGACAGGCTCCTACGTGGCCCTAGGATCTCTCTTTTTTGGATTCCTTCTCCCTAAAACAAGGCCAGTTTTTAGTCCTAGTTGCACATTAGAATCACCGAGGGGGCATTTGAGAAATACTTCAGTCCCAGGAAATCTAATTTATTTTCCTTGAGGTTGAACCTGAGCATGAACATTCAAAAATTTTTTTTAATGTTTATTTATTTTTGAGAGAGAGAAAGAGAGACAGAGCATGAGAGGGGGAGGGGCAGAGAGAGAGGTTAGACACAGAATCCGAAGCAGGCTCCAGGCTCGGAGCTGTCAGCACAGAGCCGGATGCGGGGCTCCAACTCATGGACCGCGAGGTCATGAGCTGAGCCAAAGTTGGAGGCTCAGCCGACTGAGCCACCCAGGCACCCCTCGAACATGAACATTAAAAAATAACTCTCTTCAGGGGTTTCAGTGAGTGGCCAGAATTGAGAGCCACGGACGGGCCTCTGCATAGCGACAGCCCCCCCAACCCCCAGCTCTGATGCTGTAAGGCTGTCTTCCCCTATAAAGAAGGCAAGTGGCACTTGCCAGAAATCCCCCCAAAGTGCAAGAGGTTGAACAACGTTAGCAAGAGGGAAGATTCCATGAACGGAAAACACAAAGTACAGAGAAGACCTAAGCACAGCGGAGGAAGAAGAGCCCAAAACAGGATACTGATTCTGTTTGGTAAATCAGGAGAGGATCCGGAAGTTACAATTTTAAAAAGCCACCCAATTTGGGTAGCTGGTGAGATTTGAGAACTGGGTATCTGGAGATATCCTTTGCCTACCTCCTGCCAAACCTTCAGAAAGGTCTTTCTAATGCATCCTGTCCCGCTTAAACTCACGCCCCTGGCTTTTTCTTTTTTCGGGCCTGAGCTATTTGGAACAATCTGTGCAGATTCAATCTGTCTCTCCCAAACTGTTACTAGGACAGTGTGTCTCACATTTGAATGTGGATCAGAAGCAGCTGGACGCCTTAATACCATACAGATTTCCAAGCTCCATGACCAGAAATTCTGAATTTCTGACCCTGAAATCTGAACTGGGGGCCAGAACTTGGGTTTTTACCAGGTTCCCAGGTGAGGCCGCGGCCGCTGGTCTGGCCTACACCTCGGGGAGCCCGGGACTGGAGCCATCACCCTACAACCCTGGGTGCGTTCACCCATCGCCTAAAACCCTTTCGTGTTTACGGGATCGAGCCCAACCGTGGAGCAGGGCACACAGACTCTTCAGTGTTTCGGGACGTCTCTCTCCCCTCGGCATCGCAGGCTCAGGCACAGCAAACATTTCCGTGTTCCGCCGCCCTGCCTGGTACTTTCACACGTTCAGGCTTTGCATATCCTATCCTCTGCCTGAAGTCTTTCCCTCCTGCTTCTATATTCGGTGGACTCCCACTCATCAGTCAAGATTCTGCCTAAATGTCACTTTCTCCACGAAACCATCGCAGAGCCCGTCAGGAATACACTGCCTCTCCTCTCTCGTCTGTGCTCTGATTTGGAATCATCACCTCGCATTTTGATGATCTATTTGCACATCTCTCTGATGCCTTGTGAGCCCCTAGGAATAAAGCTCAATTTATTCTCTTTATCTTCATCTTAAGACCTAGCACAGTGGCCAGCACAAAATATACGCTAAGTGAACATTTGCTACAGGAAACGCTGGCTAGTCAAGGACAAACTATATAGCAAAGAGGCGGGTGACTTTTCCCTTAAGGCCTGAAAATACTAAAAATGAAAAGACAGATTCACTCATGAGATGGGGGGGTGGGCATATCAGAAGGACCCGGAAAATGTTTTCAAGGCTGGACGTTATGGAAAACATGTAGAGTTCCTGAAAGAATTTCCTGAGACCATTGTCTTCTCTACCCGGGAATTAATGCCACTTTCCTTAATCCTTACTCCACACTTCCAGAAGGTGTTAGCATTTCAAGTCTCATCAGTACTAAAGAGAGTTTGGGTGTGGTCTCACTCTTCTGAGCAAATATAACTGCAATTATCTCAGTGACAAAAAGTCAGAGAAACGACTTGGTAACACCCTTCACATTTGAAATGTAGGACACACTGCCATTTGGAGGATAGAGATCCAAGGTTCTTCCTTTTATTGAGATTAATGCCAGTATCTTAGGGCTTAAAGACACTTAAGTGGCCACAGAAGAAATTTAGTGTCATTCAAACAAAATGAATTACAGTCATCTATTCTCAGGTTTCTAAAATATTGGCTGGGCTGGGGGGGTGGGAACCCTGCATTTATAGATGAATGTAAGGATGAGGATATTTTTCTGTCGCTGGCTGGTATTTTATAAAACATGCCACTGTGTTCAGCTTTGCAGAATTTATGCCGTTAGGAGTTATACCTTCAGATGATAGCTGGCCCCAGGAAAGGGAACTGTGGGCAGAGCATTTGTTGGGAAATGATTTACAAAGACATGTGAGTTGGTTTGTTCTGAGTTTTAATGTTTCCTCTCAGGAAAGCCTTGACCTTGAAAGGACTTGCAGATCTGCCTGAGCTTGTAGTTCGGAAGGGCAAAGTACTGTCTGTCACGAGTGGTAGGTGGTATTTATTTGTGTGTCCAGACACATTCTGGGATTCGACCACTAATGTGGTCCAGAATAATTATCTGTTCACTCATCATTCAGCAAGCTTGTATGGAGGGCTGGTCCCGTGCCAGGTGCTCCTGTCGGCCCTGGGGAGACAACAGTGAACAAAGCAGACACAAGTCTCAGCCCGCACGGACCTTAGACTCTATTTGGGGAGAGACAGGCAAGAAACCAGATGGGTATCTGTATGTGTATGGTGTGTGTGTGTGTGTGTGTGTGTGCTTAAATCATTATGGAGAAGAAGAAAGCTAGAAGCAGGCTAGAGAATTATGAGGGTAGCCAGCCTGTGATTTTCCACCACGGGTTCAGGGAAGACCTCATTGGTGGGGAGAGGGTGGCCGAGGGGCCCTGCCACTGCTGGGGAAGGATCCTTCTGGGCAGAGGAAGGAGACACAACTGGTCTGAGATGGGACCAGGCCTGGGGTGCTGAGGAACTGAGAGGTGCTAGTGAGACTGGAGCAGAGTGAGTGGGGAACGTACTAGAAGATGAGGTCCAGAGAGCTTGGTGTAGGGTGGGGGCATCCTTGTATATGGCTTTGCAGGCCATTGTAATGACTTGGGCTTTTATTGGGTGTGAGATGGGAATTCTTGGCAGTGTCAATTAGGAAAAGGATGGTGGGGGGGGATGTGCCTGGGTGGTCCGGTCTGTTAAGCGCCCAACTCGTGATTTCCACTTGGGTCATGATCTCACAGTTCATGAGTTCGAGCCCACCTGGGGCTCTGTGCCGGCAGCGTAGAGCCTGCTTGGAATTCTCTGTCACCCTCTCTCTGTCCTACTTGCGTGTTCTCTCTCTCCAAAATAAATACACTTTATTAAAAAAAAAAAGAAAAAGGGTAGGATCTCTTTTATGTTTTAACAGAGTCACGCTGGCTGCTATCTTCAGAATAGATGGGAAGGAGACAAGGCAGGGGCTGGGGGATGAATTGTAAGGTCATGACAGCCGTCCCCGTGAGAGGTGGCTCTGGCTTGGAGAGGGACGTGGTACACAGATGGTAAAAAGTGGTCATACTCTGGATATATTCTGAAAGAAGAGCCAACAGGATCCTCAAAAGGATGGGACAGAAAATGGGAGAGACAGAGAGAAGTCAAGCGTGACGTCAAGGTTTGGGGCCCAAGCCATGGAGGTGGAGATGCCATTCATTGAGAGGTGAAGGGCTGTGAGGGAAGCAGAGAGAATCTCTTATTTGGAACATGTTAGGTTGAGATGCTGATGAGACACTCAGGTGGAGCCTGGTCTTAGAGAAGACATTGGTGTTGGATAGAAGGTCAACAGTCATCTGCATGTAAGTGGTATTTGAAGCCACTGGACTGGATATCACCAACCATGATGTAGGTAAGAAAGAAAAGAAGCCCAAAGGAAAATGCCCTAGGTTGTTTAATGGGAAGGGATCAAGGATACAAGGAAGTCAAGGAACTGAGAAGTCAAGATGTGGGAAGGGTATCCACGCAGATACTGAAGTTGTCAAGAATTGGGGCAAAAAGAATGTTGGAAATCCAGGAGCGAAAGAGTCAAGGGATAGACTATCCAAGATTTTGATTATTATGCAATCAAGTAGAATAAGCCAAAATGCTCTAAAACCCAGTAGATATTTAGGGTACTATTGAGAGGCATAATGGCTTCAATTAACTATCCTTCAGCGCCACCTGCTGGACACAGACCAAAGCAAATGGCTGTACGGATGAAGCCTCTAAGGAAAGCCTTCCACCTGATTTTAGTAAGTTTCATGACAGGTGCAGAAAAACGGAAAAGTCCTTAGGGCACTCTGATTAATTAGATAATCACTTTAGCATTTCACCAGAGGTAATATATTTCACAGAGTTTGGTTTCTGAAATATCTAGAGAAGAGATAAAAGAAAGAGGAAGGTCATAAAAGGGAAGCCCAGGCACACAAAGGGATAAAAGAAAAGGAGGCAAGGATGAGACAGAAGTTGTCTATTCTACAATTTGGCCTTTGGGACATGCAGTCGCCATTTTATTTTTTCACGTGTACATGTATTTCCCCCTACCCCACCCCACCCTAGTTTGTTAACATTTTCTGTAATCAGCAACCCCATTTTAAACATTACTGATGACATACCCACCCTGCCATTGAGTCTAGTACAGGTCCAGGTGAAAAGTAAATGTTTAATATTTGCCAAAGATTGGAGTAAGTAGAACTCAAGAGTGAAGCTAGTTGCCCAGCCATGTGAACATGCTTAACATATTAAGCTGTACACTCAAAAATGTTGAGATAGTAAGGTTTATATTATGTGTGTGTGTTTACCACAATTAAAAATTTAAAAAATTAAGAGCAGTACAAAGGATGCTTGTGCTGATGGAAATATCCTATATCTTGCCTGTATCAATGTCAATATTGTGGTTGTGCTACCGTATAACAGTTTTGCAAGATACATTGATACATTTCTTTAGTGTTTAAAATGGTGCTAGCTTGGATTTTTATAATTTTTAGTTGAAAGCATCCTAACTATGAAATGACTTGGCTAGGGATTTACTCCAGGAGTGGGAGTATTGGTCGGTATTGGCAACGATGCTGGTATAATTCGTTCCATTAGTAGGGCAGAGGAGAGAAACACCATATCCATTTTGGCATATATTAAAGAGGCATTTGGGAAAATTCAAACTACATTTGTGAGTGACAGATTCTCTATCATCAAAGAATAAGAAAAAATGAATACAAAAATACAAGCTCTGTCAGAGGATGCAGAAACATTTGGGGAACAGAGCCACCTAACTGTGTTCATTTCTCTCCCTTTACTCCTACCCTCATGTCTATGGGTTTTCTAAGCCAAACAGCTATTGGAGTCTGTAGCAAGCTGGAGGAAGGCAAGGTCTTAGGTTTTGTTGGACTCTGGCAGAGAGAACTAGAATAGGACTGTCTCTCCCAAGGGCAGGACGATTGCCTGGAGACCAGACATTTGACAGTGGTAGATACTGGGAAGGATGAAGCTTTTGGAGATAAAGGGAGCCAGTTGTGATGATCACCATCTGAGCTAACAAAGCATGCCTGGCTACTAGGGTTCTATAACGTTAAAAAGTTAATAGGATTAACTAATCCCTCTTTGCCCATGAGATTGGTAAGGTACACGGAGACCAGCGTCAGGGAACTCTCCCCCATGTATATACAACATTGGGGGTTGTGGCCTGACTTCTACCCGTGAACTCCCTAGAATGGAAACTGGTTTTCTTCCCTCTTCCTGTCACTGCTGCCTCCCAGGGTATTTAAACAATCTTACCTGGGTGCTCCCATTGGACATCCAACAAGAGTGATGGCAACAACAAATCCCACCTAAGGACGGTCTGCAGTCAAAGACAGAATGACAAGTTGTAACAAATAGAATACATGCCCAAGGAAATGAAGCTGCTGGAGAAGACAGACAACAATTTAGTAGGGGGAAAATAACATCACATTGAGGGAATCATTGGCAACAGAGACAAGAAATGCTGAAGCTAAAAAAACCAAACAAAACAAAATTTATCAATTAAGGAATTCTAAAGATAAATACAAATTTTCTGTTAAGACCCAAATTAGTGTACTTATGAAGGCAAATCCAAGAAATATGTCAATGACAAGGGGGAGGGGGATAGATAGATAGATAAGAGACTTGGAGGACAGGCCTAAACACCTAATTCTATAATGGAGCTCTAGAAAAAGAGGCAATACTTTAAAAAATAATAAAAGAACATTTCTGTAAGTTAAACAAATATTGGTGACCTATAGACTTGAAAGAGAATACTGATTTCTAGACTGTGTGTATGAAAAAAGACACACACCTAGGAAAATGCCAATAAAATTCAAAAAAGAAAGAAAATCATAAAATCTTCAGACAAAAAGACAAAATCACTTCCCAAAGGAAAAGAATCAGACTGGCCATGGACTTCTCATATGTCATGCTAGAAAATGAAGGACGGTAGGTTCAGATCTACAGACTTCTCAGAGAAAAGAACTACAAGCCACAATCCTATACCCAGCCAAGATATCCCATTTCACACGTCAAAGAAACTTGAAGGTATGCATGAATTCAGAGACTGTATCACTTAAGTGGCCCCAAAGGAGGAATTTTCTCAAGCAAATGTTCTCATCAGATCACAAACCTAAAGAGACATGAAGATAAGGCAAGAAGATGACAGGAAACCATCATGGGCAATGAAACTTGAGATATTTACATCTGTGATATATCTATATCTGAGAATCTGTATATAAGTATACAGATTCTGTATATTAAATCAAAAGTACTAAATTATCTCAAAAACAACAACAACAACAACAACAACAACAAAACAACCCTGGGAGTTAGAAGGAGTAGTAACTAAAACCATTCTTAGACATTCAGCTTAAGAACAGATGAAGAATGGGGGAGGAGCCAAGATGGCGAAACAGCATGGAAGTTTTTTGTGTGTCTCGCATCCATGAAATACAGCCAGACCAACACTAAACCATCCTATACACCTAGAAAGCTGATTGGAGGATTAACACAACAATCTGCACCACCTGAACCACAGAATTCAGCAGGTACGTGGCGCAGAGAGGTGAACTTGGGGAGCGAGAAGCCACGGAGGGCAGGGAGCTGCTTTTGCAGGCAGAGAGAAGATGGAGCCCGGGGGGGGGGGGTAGAATACGGGAAAAACACCCCTCCCCAAAAGCAACTGGAGAGAAAGTGGAAAATTGGAAATAGCCACAGGGACTAAACTAAAAAGGGAGAAAAGAGAAAGGAGAGGGTCTAAATTCCATTAAGACTGTAAACAAGGGGAGCGCAAAGGCTGCAACTCCACAGCTCGATACCTGACGGTGCTCTGGTGGGAAGAGCAAATCCCCAGGAACAGAGTGGGGTCCAGGAGGTTCTCAGGCCACACAGGGAAAAGCAGTTCCACTGCTGGAAGGACATTTGGTAGAGACTGTTGAGGCCACCTGGTCCTAGCAGACCCCAGAAAACGGCCACATTCGCTGGTGCTGGAACAAGGTCCTTAAGGGCGAAGGCTGGTGCCAGATGTGTGTTGTGATTTTCCATAATCCCCAAAAAGCTGCAGCTACACTATCTTGCAAACTTTTGCTGGGGCAGGCTGGCACCTGGCCGCAGTCTCGGGGCACCGGCTGCAGCAGGGTCCAGCAAGCGTTCCTGCATGCAGCCAGCATTTGGCCATTGCTCGGTGAGACCCTCCCACAGAGGGGCGGAACAGGTCAAAGCCGCAGGCCTTCAGAAGTAAGGGGCGGGGAAAACAGCCCCATCTGAGACAAAACTTGGGAGAGAGGTGCCTGGGGCCTGGTCACGGGGAGCGAGAAAGCGGGGAGTGGATGCGAGCTGAAGACAGAGGACGGGTGCACGATTGCTGATCGGGGAGAACAGAGTTCCAATACTAGAGACTGGGTAGCTGGTTGAACCCATTTTCACCGCTCCTGCCATGCACATACCCACCTATGAGCACCGCAACAATCCACCCCAGTAGGCTAGTGGTGCCATCTAGTGGAGAATGGAGCCATTACACTGAACCCCGCCTAACTGGGCCAACCTTGCTCTTCAAGAACACAAGTCTCACCGCCAGCTTAGTTTATGGACTATAAAGTGCTACATAATCTGACTTCTAGGGGAAAACGAAGTAATTTCAGCCCTATTTCAATCTGTTAGCAGGTCCATCTATTCAATTTTCTTTCTTTTTTTCTTTTCTTTTACATTACTTTTCTTTTTCTTGAATACAGAAAGAGAAAAAATTCATTTTTATTTTCAATTTTTATTAAAAATATTTTTATTTAATTTTTTTACTATATTTTTTACTTTTGTGTAATTTTTTTTCAAATTCTTACTTCCATCATTTTATTTTAGTCTACTTCAGTGTATTCACCTTTTCAAATTTTCAAACGATTTCTTTTTCTTTTTTCTCTTTTTCATTTCTTTTCTTTTGCTTGAATGCAGAAAGAGAAAAACTTCATTTTTACTTTCAATTTCTATTAAAAATATTTTTATTTATTTTTTTCTATATTTTTTGCTTTTATGTAAATTTTTTCAAATTCTATTTTACTTCCATCATTTTATTTTAGTCTTCTACATTGTACTCACTTTTTCAAATTTTCAAGCGATTTCTTTTTTTTCTCTTTTTTCTTTTTCATTTCTTTTCTTTTTCTTGAATACAGAAAGAGAAAACATCATTTTTATATTTAATTTTTATTAAAAATATTTTTCTTTAATTTTTTTCTACTATATTCTTTACTTTTCTGTAAATTTTCTCAAATTCTATTTTACTCCCATCATCTCATTTTAGTCTACTTCAGTGTATTCATTTTTTCAGATTCTCAAACAATTTCCTTCCCCCCCTTTTTTTCTCTAATCTGTCAAGCCATTTTCAACACCCAGACCAAAAACACACCTAAGATCTAACATCATTTATTAGATTTGTGTGTTTAATTTTTTAATTTTAATTTTTTAAAATTTTAATTCGTTTTTAATTTTAATTATTCTACCTCATTAATTCCTTTTCTCCCTTCAAAATAACAAAACGAAGGCATTCAGCCCAAAAGAAAGAGCACAAAGAAACGACAGCCAGGGATTTAAGCAACACAGATACAAGCAAGATGTCTGAACCACAATTTAGAATCACAATAATAAGAATACTAGCTCAAGTAGAAAATAGATTAGAATCCTTTTCTGCAGAGATAAAAGAAGTAAAAACTCATCAGGGTGAAATAAAAAATGCTATAACTAAGCTGCAATCATGGATGGATGCAGAGGCGGCAAGGATGGATGAGGCAGAACAGAGAATCAGCGATATAGAGGACAAACTTATAGAGAATCATGAAGCAGAAAAAAAGAGGGAGATTAAGGCACAAGAGCAAAATTTAAGAATTAGAGAAATCAGGGGCGCCTGAATGGCTCAGCCGGTTAAGCGTCCGACTTCAGCCCAGGTCCCCACGATCTCATGGTTTGTGAGTTCGAGCCCCGCGTCAGGTTCTGTGCTGACAGCTCAGAGCCTGGAGCCTGCTTTGGATTCTGTGTCTCCCTCTCTCTCTGCCCCTCCTCCACTCACGCTCTGTCTCTCTGTCAAAAATAAATAAACATTGAAAAAATTTTAAGAATTAGAGAAATCAGTGACTCATTAAAAAGGAACAACATCAGAATCATAGGGGACCCAGAAGATAAAGAGAGAGAAAAAGGGGTAAAAGGGTTATGTGGAAAACTTTCCTAACCTGGGGAAAGACAGAGACATCAAAATCCAGGAAGCACAGAGGACCCCCATTAGATTCAACAAAAACCGACCATCAACAAGGCATATCATAGTCAAATTCACAAAATACTCAGGCAAGGAGAGAATCATGAAAGCAGCAAGGGAAAAAAAGTCCCTAACATACAAGGGAATACAGATCAGGTTTGCAGCAGACCTATCCACAGAAACTTGGCAGGCCAGAAAGGAGTGGCAGGATATATTCAGTGTGCTGAATCAGAAAAATATGCAGCCAAGAATTCTTTATCAAGCAAGGCTGTCATTCAAAATAGAAGGAGAGATAAAGTTTCCCAGACAAACAAAAATTAAAGGAGTTTGTGACCACTAAACCAGCCCTGTAAGAAATTTTAAGGGGACTCTCTGAGGGGAGAAAAGACTAAAAAATATATATACATACATATATATATACCAAAAGCAACAAAGATTAGAAAGGACCAGAGAACACCACCAGAAACTCCAACTCTACAAGCATCATAATGGCAATAAACTCATATCTTTCAGTACTCACTCTAAACATCAATGGACTCAATTCTCCAATCAAAAGACATAAGGTAACAGAATGGATAAGAAAACAAGATCCATCTATATGCTGTTTACAAGAGATCACTTTAGACCTAGACACCTTCAGAATGAAAATAAGGGGATGGAGAACCATCTATCATGCTAATGGTCAACAAAAGAAAGCTGGAGTAGCCATACTTATATCAGACAATCTAGACTTTAAAATAAAGACTGTATCAAGAGATGCAGAAGGGCATTATATCATACTCAAGGGGTCTATCCACCAAGAAGATGTAACAATTATAAACACTTATGTGCCATATGTGAGAGCACCCAAATATATAAATGAATTAATCACAAACATAAAGAAACTCATCAATAGTAATACCATAATAGGAGACTTCAACACCCCACTCACAACGATGGACAGATCATCTAATCAAAAAATTAAAAGGAAACAATGGCTTTGAATGACACACTGGACCAGATAGACTTAACAGATATATTCAGAACATTTCATCCTAAAGCAGTAGAATATACATTCTTCTCCAGTGCACATGGAATGTTCTCCTGGATAGACCATATACTGGGACACAAATCAGCCCAAAGTAAGTACAAAGAGATCGAGATCACACCATGCATATTTTCAGACCACAACGCCGTGAAACTCAAAATCAACCACAAGAAAAAATTTGGAAAGGTAACAAATACTTGGAGACTGAAGAACATTCTACTAAAGAATGAATGGGCTAACTAAGAAGTTAAAGAGGAAATTAAAAAGTATATGGAAGTCAATGAAAATGATAACACCACAACCCAAAACCTCTGGGACACAGCAAAGGCGGTCATAAGAGGAAAGTATATAGCGATCCAGGCCTTCCTAAAAAAGGAAGAAAGATCTCAGATACACAACTTACCCTTATGCCTTAAGGAGCTGGAAAAAGAACAGCAAATAAAACCCAAAACCAGCAGAAGACAGGAAATATTAAAGATTAGAGCAGAAATTAAATGCTATCAAAACCAAAAAAACTGTAGAACAGATTAATGAAACCAGAAGCTGGTTCTTTGAAAGAATTAACAAAATGGATAAACCACTAGCCAGTTTGATCAAAAAGGAAAAGGAAAGGGCGCAAAGACGTAAAATCTAGAATGAAAGAGGAGAGATCACAACCAACACAGCAGAAATAAAAACAATAATAAGAGAATATTATGACATGCCAATAAAATGGGCAATCTGGAAGAAATGGACAAATTCCTAGAAACATATACACTACCAAAACTGAAACAGGAAGAAATAGAAAATTTGAACAGACCCATAACAGTAAGGAAATTGAATTAGTAATCAAAAATCTGCCAAAAAACAAGAGTCCAGAGCCAGATGGCTTTCCAGGGGAATTCTACCAAACATTTAAGGAAGAGTTAACACCTATTCTCTTGAAGATGTTCTAAAATATAGAAGTGGAAGGAAAACTTCCAAACTCTTTCTATGAAGCCAGCATTACCTTGATTCCAAAACCAGACAGAGACCCCACTAAAAAGGAGAACTATAGACCAATTTCCCTGATGAACATGGATGCAAAAATCCTCAACAAGATATCAGCCAACCGGATCCAACAATACATTAAAAAAATTATTCACCACGACCAAGTGGGATTTATATCTGGGATGCATGGCTGGTTCAATATCTGCAAAACAATTAACATGATTCATCACATCAATAAAAGAAAGGACAAGAACCATATGATTCTCTCAATAGATGCAGAGAAAGCATTTGACAAAGTACAGCATCCTTTCTTGATAAAAACCCTCAAGAAAGTAGGGATAGAAGGATCATACCTCGAGATCATAAAAGCCATATGTGAATGACCCAATGCTAATACCATCCTCAATGGGGAAAAACTGAGAGCTTTCCCCCTAAGGTCAGGAACAAAACAGGGATGTCCACTCTCGCCACTGTTATTCAACCTAGTATTGGGAGTCTTAGTCTCTGCAATCAGACAATACAAAGAAATAAAAGCCATCCAAATTGGCCAGGAGGAGGTCAAACCTTCACTCCTCGCAAATGACATGATACTCTATATGGAAAACCCAAAAGATTCCACCACCAAACTGCTGGAATTGATTCATGAATTCAGCAAAGTTGCAGGATATAAAATCAACGCACAGAAATTGGTTGCATTCCTATACACCAACAATGAAGCGACAGAAAAAGAAATCAAGGAATCGATCCCATTTACAGTTGCACCAAAACCCATAAAATACCTAGGAATAAATCTAACCAAAGAGGTGACAAATCTATACACTGAAAACTATAGAAAGCTTATGAAAGAAATTGAAGAAGACCCAAAATGATGGAAAAAGATTCCATGCTCCTGGATAAGAAGAACAAATATTGTTAAAATGTCGATACTATCCAAAGCAATCTACATATTCAATGCAATCCCTATCAAAATAACACCAGCATTCTTCACAGAGCTAGAACAAACAATCCTAAAATTTGTATGGAACCAAAAAGACCCCGAATAGCCAAAGCAATCTTGAAAAAGAAAACCAAAGCAGGAGGCATCACAATTCCAGACTTCAAGCTATACTACAAAGCTGTAATCATCAAGACAGTATGGTCCTGGCACAAAAACAGACATTCAGATCAATGGAACAGAATAGAGAACCCAGAAATCGACCCACAGACATATGGCCAACTAATCTTTGACAAAGCAGGAAAGAATATTCAATGGAATAAATACAGTCTCTTTAGCAAGTGGTGCTGGGAAAATGACAGCGATATGCAGAAGAATGAACCTAGACCACTTTCTTACACCAGACACAAAAATAAACTCAAAATGGATGAAAGACCTCAATGTAAGACAGGAAGCCATCAAAATCCTCGAGGAGAAAGCAGGCAAAAACTTCTTTGATCTTGGCCGCAGCAACTTCTTACTCAACACATCTCTGGAGGCAAGGGAAACAAATGCAAAAATGAACTACTGGGACCTCATCAAAATAAAAATCTTCTGCACAGAAAAGGAGACAATCAGCAAAACTAAAAGGCAACTGACAGAATGGGAGGAGATATTCGAAAATGACATATCAGATAAAGGGTTAGGATCTAAAATCTATAAAGAACTTCTCAAACTCAACACCCAAAAAACAAACAATCCAGTGAAGAAATGGGCAAAAGACATGAATAGACACTTCTCCAAAGAAGACATCCAGATGGCCAACCAGATGAAAAAATGCTCAACATCACTCATCATCAGGGAAATACAAATCAAAACCACAATGAGATACCACCTCACAGTGGTCAGAGTGGCTAACATTAACAACTCAGGAAACAGCAGATGCTGGTGAGGATGTGGAGAAATGGGAACCCTCTTGCACTGTTGGTGGGAATGCAAACTGGTGCAGCCACTCTGGGAAACAGTGTGGAGGTTCCTCAAAAAACTAAAAATAGAACTACCCTATGACCCAGCAATTGCACTACTAGGCATTTATCCAAGGGATACAGGTGTGGTGTTTCGAAGGGACACGGGCACCCCCATGTCTATAGCAGCACTATCAACAATAGCCAAAGTATGCCAAGAGCCCAAATGTCCATCGATGGATGAATGGATAAAGAAGATGTGGTATATATACACAATGGAGTATTACTTGGCAATCAAAAAGAATGAAATCTTGCCATTTGCAACTATGTGGATGGAACTGGAGGGTATTCTGCTAAGTGATATTAGTCAGTCAGAGAAAGACAAAAATCATATGGCTTCACTCATATGAGGACTTTAAGAGACAAAACAGGTGAACATAAGGGAAGGGAAACAAATATGTAAAAACAGGGAGGGGGACAAAGCAGAAGAGACTCATAAATATGGAGAACAAACTGAGGGTTATGGGAGTTGTGGGAGGGGGGGATGGGCTAAGTGGGTAAGGGGCGTTAAGGAATCTACTCCTGAAATCATTGTTGCACCATATGCTAACTGATTTGGATGTAAATTTTAAAAAATAATAATAATAAAAAAAGAACAGATGAAGAAGGAGGAAAAGCATATTGAAAAGTATTCACTGATCTTGTTGAGGTGATGTGGGGCTATACTGGAGATGTGGGAGGGCTCAAGCTGGCTGGTTGTTGGGAGGTTCCAGGGGGCACCATGAAGGTCCTGGTGTCCCCCACTGAGCTGGGAACATTGTGCACACCCTGCTATGCCCCTTGAGCATATGAAATAGCAGACTTTTATCAGGCTGAGCAGCATGAAATTGCCAATGAATGGACCATATTTAACCTCTGAGTTTTCTATTACAGACAGTGGAATGTAATGTTTCAGCCAAGCCAATACTCCAAGGCCATCTGCCCAGGGCTTCACTTTCTTCCTTTTCGCCCTACAGCACATCACACTGGAGATGTTAGTCTTTCTAGCAACCGATTCGCAGGCCAGCAATTGTTCCCCATGGGCCGAGGACTCAAGTCCGCACGAACTTCTCTACCTCGGCTGCTGCAGCTGGCGATCACTCAATTGTTTTTTCTGGTCCGGATTTCCAGCATGTAAACCGCACAGGTCACAGCAATGTGGAGGCATAAAGGAATAAGTGTCCCTCCTAGGAGAGTTACCCAAATGGTTCCAAGCCATCTGAACTAATCAAGCACTCAGTCAGTGCCACGGTGTTTCTGTCCAAATGGCAATTTCTTGCATCGCCAAGTTTTCTGCAATGGGAGACACAAGATGCAAAACAAACATTCCCATGTTATAGAGCTTGGGAGATAAAACTGAAGGCATATTCAAGACTAGTTTCATAAACCAGCATTTGTATGTTGACTGCAGAATCATTTATAATAACCTATAAAAGCGAGAAATTGAAACTAACCCAAACCTCCTATAACAGGGATGAATTAATTAATTAATAGCAGTATCTTCCAGCTTTTTTGGAAACGCAAATCCCCTTAAATATTTTCAGCAAAAATATTTTCAGCAATTTTGAATGGCATGTGAGAATGAACTGATTTTAAATAAAAAAAATATTTAAAAAAGTTTTGATCCATATATTAAAGGCTGTGTTATAAAATTCCTTCAAAATATAATAGATGTAGGGGTGCCTGGGTGGCTCAGTTGGTTGAGCGTCTGACTCTTGATCTCAGCTCAGGTCATTATCTCTTGGTTCGTGAGTCCAAGCACCGCATCGGGCTCTGCACTGACAGTGTGGAGCCTGTTTGGGATTCTCTCTCTCCCTCTCTCTCTGCCCCTCCCCTGCTCCCCCTCCCTCTCTCTCTCTGTCTCAGAACAAATTAAAAAACTTAAAAAAATGAAATATAATAGATGCAGTCAGGTCTGGAAGATTATTAGTTAATAAAAAATAGTCAATTTGACAGAAAGTCTTAAGAAACAATGCATATATACGGTAAGCAGTTTATTTTAACTTAAAACAGTTACATAAATTTTCATTGAAAATATTTTGGCATAACACCAACAAAGCATGATTGGAATTCTTAACATGAACCACACCTGTCATGCATTGTCTAGAGCCAAAGTTTTAGGTGTTTTAATTGGAGGGTGAAATTTGTACATTTTATGAAATGATGTGAACATAGAACCTTTGAAGTTTTTTTTTTTTACAATCTTATCTATTCCTTTACAGACCATTTATATTTTTATTTATTTATTACAGACTATTTTTATTTAAAATAGAGAAGCTATTAAAAATTAAATATAATAACCAGTACAAATGGCATTAGTAGGTTTTAGAAGAAATATCACTGACTTGGTAAGTATTGTTTTTAAGTTTATTTATTTATTTTGAGAGAGAGAGAGAGTACAAGTGGGAGAGGGCCAGAGAAAGAGGGAGAAAGAGAATCCCAAGCAAGCCCCACACTGACAGCGCGCAACCCCACGTGGGGCTCAAACTCACAAACGGTGAGATCATGACCTGAGCGGAAACCAAGAGCCAGACGCTTCACCGACTGAGCCAGCCAGGCACCCCTGACTTGTTAAGTATTTAACTCGATGCTAGAGGGTAGGGGTCCTTGAGCCTGCTGGAAAGTGGCCTGAACTGAATGCCTACAAGGGAGTGAAAGAACAGGGCAGACTTCGGTGAGAATCAGAACTACCTGGAAGGCTTGAGCAAACCCAGAACGTTGGGCCCCACCATCTGATACAGAAGGGCTGGGGTGGGACCTGAGAACTTGCCTTTATTACAAGGTGGGGAAGGGGCACACCCTGAAAATCACTGGCATAAACCCGTCTGGAGGGTTGGTGAACAAATCTCCCTAGCATCTTTCTCCCACTTAGCATGTGAGCATTGCTGTTTGTTTTAAGCAAGGAAAAAGCATGAATTGTTTTCATATGCATTTTAGACGATACACTGTGTTTGCTTTAGGGATTGAGTTGTGTGACACAGAGAGAAAATTTATGTGTCAATTACTAGAAATTCCTAGGAATTGAAGCACAGCTTTCATGACCTTACTGTTTGGAATGAACGCATTCTGTGCTTAAAATAGCCAGTCGCTTTATTTTTAAGACTAATTTCTTGGTTCTGAATGATGAGAGAAAAGGTTTCAGACCCTTAGCTGCAAACACTCTTCTGTCCACACTTTGCAAATGCAGCTCATCTTTATTCCTGATCCACGAAAAGCCAACTCGGATATAAGATGTAATTGTCAGTCTTGTTTTCTCTTTAGCACACGGGCTTTTGAAGCAGACTTGAGGTCTCCGTGTGCTGAACAGCATCGGTGATGAGGCGAAGTCGGGAGTGGAGTCTGAAGGTGGGTCTGTAACACTGGTTGCATCTGATCTTGTGTTCTTTTGCACTGACCATCCTGCGGGGAAGGGCGTGGAACAGAGCGCGAGCCAGGGAAACCAGCAGGGCAGTTTCTGCCCTGCAAGGTGTTCAGACTGTGTTGTCTTCACAGGGGAAATGTTCAAGATGTTTGACTTCTCCACCTTTTAAAAACCGAGACTGAGCATGCGTTCTTCCCGTCTTTAGCTACGGGAACCCTTAGAAACCTAAGAGGAAAACTATACAGTGTTGCATCATTAAGAACGACAGCGCGGAAGTAGATGTGTTTACGAATGAGAATGAGAAGTTGTTGAGTGAAAAAAAGCAAGTTGCAAAAGAGTTTATGTAGCATGAGTCCACTTTTGCCAGGAAAAACGTGTTGAAATACATACAGCAAAATGCTCCCAGCAGTTTCTTAGCTGGAGGGAAGCACGTTGGTTTCCTGGTGTTTTTTGTTTTTTGTTTTTGTTTTTTGTCGGTTTTTTTGCGTCTTAGCTTTTTCAGTGTTTGTAAGGCCATATTGCTTCGGTAATTTAAAAGAAAGGGGGGGGGGAGGCAGCAAATACAAGTGACACAGACAGACCATAATGGTCATCTCCCACAGTTTATTTTAAAATAATTGATCTAACATAAATAAGAATCTTACAACGTGTATTACTTTCAACATATGTGAAATATTTTAAACACGCCTTTTATTTTTTTTAACTTTTTTTTAATGTTTATTCATTTTTGAGACAGAGAGGCAGAGCACGAGCTGGAGAGGGGGCAGAGAGAGAGAGGGGGAGACACAGAATCCGAAGCGGGCTGCGGGCTCCTAGCTGTCAGCACAGAGCCCGATGTGGGGCTCGAACTCATGAACCACGAGATCATGACCTGAGCCAGAGTCGGATGCTTAACTGACTGAGCCACCCACACGCCCCTTAAATATACCTTTTAAATATTAGTTTAGGTATAAATTATCCATAAGGGTTTTTTTGTTCACCCCCCTAAACTGGAGGGTTTACTAAACATCAAGTTTACCTCCTCTGAGACTGGACCAGACCATCTTTCACAAGGAACTCGATATAGGCGTTTTTCTGTTGCACCCAATTAAAATGGTTATAGGGACATTTACCTAAGTTTGTCTTCCTGACTCATAACTTCCTGAAGGTTGTAGCTGGATTTGAGTTGAAATACCCTGGCGGCTGTTCAAAACCTTCTGCTTCAGCAATGAGAAAACCAATTAGGTTATTCTCAACACATAAAATTAACGTGATCCCAGAGGCTATATTTTAGAAATCTCTTTCTTTTCTCTTACTCTTCAGTATAAATCATCCTTTTAAATAAAAAAAAAAAATGAAAACAAAAAGAGGATCATGGGAAAAAGTCACATTTACATTTGAAGTTAAAAAATAGTACGTTGCCGGGATGGGCTGACCCCTCTGGAGGCAGTGGGAGGATTCAAACCCGAGCCGGACCCCCTTGATGCCAGGGTTCGTGAAGGTGAAAAGTCCTTAGAGCCTCTGAGCCTGTTTCTTCGTCCGTAAAGCCTCGGTCTGTTTGGTGAGTAGTAACATACTTAGAGCTTAAGAGCCGTTCCTTGTTTCCAGGTGTCTATTTTCATCACCTCTCTTCCCACCCTGTTAAAGTGTTTCTTGCTAAGAAAATACATGGCTAGTCATTCTGGATGTGTTACTCCGCTGTATTTAACTCTCTCTATGTAGAAAGCTTTCCAAGCCAGGTGATCAGCGATGATGTTCACATCTGTAGTGCATATATTTGAACTCAACAAATGTGTCACCCAAGCCACTGTAAGAGCATAGAAGTTCAAGAGAAAGAATTAGTGGGATATTTATCAAATTGGGGGACTTAATATACAACAGTTACTATAGAGGCACCTGGGTGGCTCAGTTGGTTAAGCGTCCGACTCTTGATTTCGGCTCCGGTCATCATCTCAGGGTTTGGGATCCAAACTGACAGT
This sequence comes from Panthera tigris, assembly GCF_018350195.1. NCBI lineage: Eukaryota > Metazoa > Chordata > Mammalia > Carnivora > Felidae > Panthera > Panthera tigris. The sequence continues at coordinate 12,045,332 of NC_056664.1, forward strand.
GGGGAGCCTGCTTGGGATTCTCTTTCTCTTCCTCTCTCTCTGCCCCTCCCCAACCCGCACGTGTGCTCTCTCTCTGTCTCTCTCAAAATTAAAGACAAAAAACTTTAAAAACACAACAAATCAATTACTACACATTTGCACTCCGTGTATATTTGGGCCATTTAAATTTTTTTATTTACAGAGATCTGAATGACACCTAAATCCTTTCGAAGTGGCCTACTGCAATCATTTCAGCTACTGTAATATTTTGTAAGATTATCACATGTCACCACAAGATAGCTGCCAGAAAAAAATCTCAGGACAATATGGAAAACAGCATGTTGGCCACCTGGGGTTTTACATAAATAGCATTCTATAATATTATGGCATATTCTAGTTTACACAGGACTTTTAGACCCATTATTTCATTTGGGTTGATGGAAGCGGTTATCCCAAATTAACATATAAGGTAATGGAGACACAGACTGCCCGGGACCAGGGCTCTGCAGGTCACATTGTAAGAAGGAGATCGTGGTTCTTAAAGGTTTGGGTTCCGGAATGGGTTTTGAAAGAAGTCCCTCCATCATACCACCATCATACCTGGCTACCGGATCCCGAATCCTACAATATCCCAAAGGGAATGCATAAGCAGCAGGTGCCTCGTGGCCCTCCAGTCAAATTGCACTGTCCCCAGCCACCGGTTCCCATCTTTGGGGGCTGTCCTGCTTCGGGGAGATGTGTGGGGACACCGACGCATCCACTAACAAAATATTTACACGGCACTTATGATGTGCCATTCACCTTCGGAGGGACAAAAAAATGCAACTGTGAACAAGGCACTCATCTCCTGTTCTGCTAAAACCGAAATATCTCGTGGTGGAGCTGAAAACCTATCAGGCGATTTCAAGTGGGTGGCAAGTGCAGAGGTGAGGGGGCCAGGGTGCCGAAGGTCAACTGGAAGAGAGCGGCACCAACCCAGACCGGCAGCTTTGGACTAAGAGGTCTGAGTGGAGACACAAACAACAAGAAGGCATTAGTCGGCTCCGGCAGCGAGAGGGAGAGAGGGGAAGAGGGGAGCTGCACGTGCAAAGACCCTGAAGCGGAGGGGAAGCTGTGTGGTGAGTCTGAGGGGCTCAAGTTCAGCACAAGTGAATTGTGAAAGCAGAGATCCTTACCAGTCACAGAAAGGGTTCTGGACTCCGCTTTGACCATGAAAGGCACCCAGGAAAGGGTTTTGATCAGAGGACTGTGGTAGAGGGACCAAGGAAACCTTTGTAGAGATCCAGTTGAATGACTCAGTCGGTTAAGTGCCAGGCTCTTGATTTCAGCTCAGGTCATGATCTCACGGTTCATGGGATTGAGCCCCACATGGGGCCTGGGAATCCTGCCTGGGATTCTCTCTCGCCCCCTATCTCTCTCTGCAACGCCCCTGCTTGCACACACGCTTTCTCTCTCAAAATAAATAAACAAATAAATAAATAAAAAAAAAGAATGTAAACCTGTCAGACTCCCATGGGGGAATTAGGCACAGGGCCTCCTGTCACTGTACCCCCCTCTGGGACATCCCCCACCCCTAGAGCCTAGTGAAGTTTGTCTTTTTTCATACTTAATTCTCTGAATTGGATATTGCTTCCTTAAGCTGTATGGATGAAAGTGTAATTCAAACAGCTTCAAGATACTGCTTTCCATCCTTCACAACACAGAATGAGAAGAAATAACGAAACACACAGATAAGCATTCAAACACGTGATACAAATCTGTGCAGTTTGTCTGAAGGGACCCTCAGAGGGTGGACATGGCCAAGGGGCAGGAGCAAAAAAGGAGGGTTTCATCTGGCACAAACACATTAACGTAAGCTGGAAAGTATTCATGAAGATGTCTTCATAGCGTCTGAAGCCTCACTGGAAGAGAATGCCAACTTTATAATGTGGAAGCCAGTCAGATCTTCCTGGGTTTCCCCCCCCACCCCCGCTTTTGCTAGCTAGCATAGATATTGAATTGACTCAGCCAAGTTCAGCCCATGCAGATTATACAATCGTTCCTAAACCCATGGCAAATCCCAGTGGGGTGAGATCAGGCCTCCAGAAAAACACGAGACAGACTAAAATTGTCACAATCAGGGAGAATGGATGTCTCTTCATGAAATCCACATAAGATGGCTTATTCAAATACATCATCTGCTTGGTTGTAAGACACATCTGACTCCACCACCCCAAATCCTTCATAATTGAAGTTTCTATCACTCGATGCTGTAGGACTCTTCTTCCCTTTCAAAGGCTTTCCTCCCTGCGGGTCAGACGGCTCAGACTCAAACACAGCAGAACTCACAGCGTGAGGTCCTTTGGCAAACAGAACCTCAGCCCCGTCCGGCTCAGCTGCATCTGAATGATTGGCTGGGGACAAAAGTCGGTCACTCCTTAGCCTTTTTCTTATTTCTTCTTCTTTAGTCTGAAAAAAAGAATGAAAATGAGCCCCAATAACTTCCTCCAAGTTCTCATTAATATGCCTGAAATTAACCTGTATGATTTTCCATTTCATTATTCAGTCACTTCACAAACATGTGTTGAGGAACTACATAAAATCTTGGTTTGCGAGCATAATTCGTTCCGGAAACAGGCTGGTAATCCACTTGTACATCAAAGCGAATTTCAGAACCACTGGCTCAGTTGTGATCGTGTGACCTTCAGGTACGACTCATATTGCAAGGCATGGCTTGTTTATCAAGTTAAAGTTCATTAGAGACGTTTGCTCGTCTTGCGGAACGCTGGCAGAACAAGTTACTCGCAATCCGAGGTTTGACTGCACTATTAAAGACACACGCACACTCCCTACCTTAGTGGAGCTGAATGGGGAGTCTCTGCTCCCCGAGAGGCCAGGTAAAGGGATGGAGACAAAGACTGTCAGACCACAGCTGTGAAAGCTGCTTCCCGGCAGGATGGGGGACAGAGGGTGATGGGGACCCGGGGCGGTGATGGAGCAGGTGTTGGTCTAATGGTCTGCACGGCCTCCTCTCGGCCTCTATCCTCCACCCCACGCCCCCCTCCCATCCCCACCCCACATGAAGCTTTTCTTCTTCCAAAGAAGAAAGCTCCATACTTCATTCTGAGAATTGAACAATGCTTCCTTAGGCTATTCAGATGAGACAATACTTCAGCCAGCTTCAAGATGTTGCCTCCCTCCTTCACCACACAAAGAGAATTAAAATAAAATTAAGCATCCTGCCTCGGAAGCACAGATCACTAAGACACTGGATCTGAATCTTCAAGCTGCAGATAGGAAAGGCCTACGTGGGCTCATTTCAGCAGGTAGCACACACTGACACAAGAGCTCAGGTACCTTCTTGTGCATCTCCACCGCTCGCACCTTCTCTTCTAGATCGTTCGTTGTGAAAGCCTTTGCTTCCTTTTTGAGCTGAAGTTTTTTCAGCCTGGCTGGAGGCTTTCTCAGAGGCCTCTCGGTCATGTTTGCCTGGAGGAAGAAAAGGGAAAAAACAACAAAAGGGAGAAACAGACATATTCACTGGTGGAGGAGAGAGATGGGAGAGGTAGAATCAACACAGTGTACAATGTCGATCCTAAAAATCTGAACAGATACGTTGGCAGATTTAAAGATCACGATGTGAACGCTGGTCACCACAGAACTAATTCTTCGAAAAGAGAAAAAAAGGTCTATTAGATGCCTAGAAGGAAAGACAGGCTCTTTCTAAAACGCATTAAAGAACGCAACAACGTTCTGGAGCTGGAAGAAGGCTCACGAGAAGAAAACGTTCTGGAGAATGAACACAGGTGGGAAAAGGTGGCAGACGAGTGATGAGTGAATGCTTAGTTCAAGGTCAAAAGTGAAACCTGATAATTTTGTAATATGCCACAGCTAGAAACGCCTTTCCCTTGGGATCGAGATCGGTTTTGAGTACTTTGGGTCTCATGCAGGAGAAAATTAACCCAAGCAGCAACCTCGGGCTGGCCTTTGCCGTCAGGACTCTGTGAATGTTTTCAGGACGGGAGGAAAAATCCCCAACTATTTCATGTGACTGACTACCCTTTCCAAAGTTCAAAGCAGCGATAATGACTTTCTGATGACAACTTCTAGTTATAAAAAAGGAAAAGTGTCGTGAAGGGTTTATGAAGAAAGTTTTAATGTACATTTTTTTCTTTTTAAAAATTAGTTTTCTATAATGTACATCAGTTAGGAAAAAGTAACGTGACACGTAAATAACTGCATAGTCTTCTGTTGAACCCCCTGGCCCCCAGTCCTACTCATCAGCATGAACTATGTGAAAGAATTCGGTATGTGTGTTTCCAGGCATTCTCTACGCACATATATTTATGGACATATGTATGTGCAGTACAACTGTAACGCTAAACCAGACGTAAATGAAATGATACCCTCTACAGGCTGTGCAGTTTGCCTTCTTTACTTAATTTGCTACGGACATCTTTCTAGTTCTATGACATCTTTCCAGTTCATGATAAAGTAAACTGATTGTTGTGGGTAATTTCTCCAAAGACTTTTAAAGGCAAAGGAGCCACTGATATCCATTGTAATATCTGAAAGAGTCTCTTTACGCTACAAGCCTGCTGGTCCCGAGAAAACACACCAGAGAGGCAGTTTAGCATGTTAGAAAAAGATGCCAGGTCACGACTCAGACAGACCTCGGTCTGAGTCCTGACTTGGCCAAGGTGTGCTTTGCGTGAGTTCTTAAGCTCTGTGAACTCGCTTTTGTCACTTAAACGGTGGGTTTAATGATACTTATTTCACAGGATTTTCTTTCTTTTTTTTTTTTAATGTTTATTTATTTTTGAGACAGAGAGAGACAGAGCATGAATGGGGGAGGGGCAGAGAGAGAGGGAGACACAGGATCGGAAGCAGGCTCCAGGCTCCGAGCCATCAGCCCAGAGCCCGACGCGGGGCTCGAACTCACGGACCTCGAGATCGTGACCTGAGCTGAAGTCGGACGCTCAACTGACTGAGCCACCCAGGCGCCCCAGGATTTTCTTTTTTAAGGGACTGTACAGTAATAACTCGGGAAATGGTAATTACATTTCATTCAATGAAAGGAGTGACTGTTTTAATGAAGTTTTAAATTTTAATTGCAGTAGAGTTAACATACAGTGTAATATTCTTTCCAGGTGTACAATATAGTGATTCAACCATTCCTTACATCACCTGTTGCTCATCACAAGTGCCCTCCTTAATCCCCATCACCTGTTTTTCTCATGCCCTCCCCTCCCTTCTGGTAACCATCAGTTTGTTCTCTATAGTTAAGAGTGTTTCTCGGCTTCTCTCTCTCTTTCCCCTTGCACGTCTGTTTCGTTTCTTAAATTCCACACATGAGTAAAATCGTACGGTATTTGTCTTCCTCTGACTGACTTATTTTGCGTAGTATTATACTCTCTAGTTCCAACCATGTCATTGTAAATGGCAAGATTTCATTCTTTTTTATGGCTGTATAATATTCCATATGTAACAATCCATCTATATATATATATAATATTATATACCCTACCACTTTTTTTTTAAAGGGAATTTTTTTTTAAATTTTTTTAACATTTATTTATTTTTGAGACAGAGAGAGACAGAGCATGAACGGGGGAGGGGCAGAGAGAGAGAGGGAGACACAGAATCGGAAGCAGGCTCCAGGCTCTGAGCCATCAGCCCAGAGCCCAATGCGGGGCTCGAACTCACGGACCTCGAGATCGTGACCTGAGCTGAAGTCGGACGCTTAACCGACTGAGCCACCCAGGCGCCCCTACCCTACCACTTTTTTATCCGTTCATCCATCAATGGACACTTGGTCTGCTTCCATAGTTTGGCTATTGTAGATAAAGCTGCTATAAACATAGGGGTGCATGGATCTCTTTGAATTAGTGTTTTAGCATTCTTTGAGTAAATACCCAGCAGTGTGATTACTGGATCATAGGGTAGTTCTATTTTTAACTTTTGGAGGAATCTCCATACAGCTTTCCCCAGTGGCTGCACCAGTTTGCATTCCCACCAATGGTGCAGGAGGGTTCCTTTTTCTCCACATCCTCACCAACACTTGTGGTTCCTTGTGTTTTTTATTGTAGCCATTCTGACAGGTTTGAGGTGATAGTTCATTGTGGTTTTGATCTGTATTTCTCTGATGATCAGTTATGTTGAGCATCTTATCATGTGTCTGTTGGCCATCTGGATGTCTTTTTTTGGAGAAATGTCTGTGAATGTCTTCAAGCAGTGATTTTTTTTTTCTTTTCTTTTTTAATGTTTATTTATTTTTGAGAGAGAGACAGAGCACGAGCTGGGGAGGGGCAGAGAGAGAGACAGGGAGACACAGAATCCGAAGCAGGCTCCAGGCTCTGAGCTGTCAGCACAGAGCCCAATGTGGGGCTCGAACTCATGAACCACGAGATTGTGGCCTGAGCTGAAGTCAGACACTTAACCAACTGAGCCACGCAGGTGTCCCCAAGCAGTGACTTTTTTCAATGATAGCACACAGAATCATCACCAAGATAGAGTATTTGTCCTGAAGGGCAGGAATGGGCCAGCAGGCAGCCTGGGCTTTAATCCGGGTCGACCTCTAATACCCACGGTGTCCTCTGAGGCAAGACACCTCTAATCTTCGGACTTCATGTTCTTACATGTAAAAATAGTGAGGGGGCTGAGGACGGCTAAGGTTCCCTCCAGGTTTAAGAACCATGCTTCTCAGAAAGCCGTTTAGAGGGAACCATTTGTTGAAGCTTTGGCTCACTTACAGCCATCAGACAGTTTTATGTGGTGAGAAGTTTTTCACTACACGAAAACTGTGGAATGTCTGTCAAAGCAAGTTCCCCTTCCCCCATCACTGTATTATTTATATGACAATTGGCTGTTAGGCTCCCTCCTGGCAAAAGCCATTTGCTGCAAAGAGGGACGTACTTGCTGGAGTGGCTCAACTAAAGATACTGTGAAATTAGTATGAAAACAGTTTTTTAGGGAAGTTCACTCACAGAAGGCTAAAAACGTGAAATGGTAATCCCAGATTCAGTGAAGAAAGGCTCCATGAGGCTTGACACAGGAGTCTGAATCTTAACTAGAGGAGGAGGTGAGTGGTTCTGAGAGACTTGGGATTTCTGGTCTGGGTGGACTCTTCCTGTGGCTTTAGCTCAAAATGATGCCTAGGAAATCAAGTACTTCCTCCCGCTTCCGGAAGTTAATCCAACCTGGGCAACCCTCATCCTTTCCCGAGTTTGACATTTGAAGTAAAAGCCTTGGAAGCCCCGAGGGAAAACATCTGTACTCTTTCCCACTGGATTTTATAAAGTCAGGCGTTACCAACTGTTGGCACTTAAAAATAACAATAATTGCATGATGCTTAGAGAGGGTGCTCCCTATAAAAACCCTAAACCTGTGGAAGTTACTAGTTCAATTATTTCCTTTAAGAATACCATCCGAAGACTGTCCCACCCAAAGATGCTGTGATGAAGTCTGGATCTTGTTTCCAGCTAACGTGGCTTGTATACATTACTTCCTGTGGCCACCATGTAGCCCTCGGAGTTTCCCTAATTAGCTGTTGATCCACAGGTAAACCTACTGTCGCTATGTTCCCTCCCCAAAGTCTTGTGCATAGAACGGGTCAAAGCTTCCAGGAGACCTGCCATTCTTGCTCTAGCCCCGTGAGACCTCCCAGCAAGGTCACAGTGTCAGCTGACATTAGTCTTACCCGGCCCACTTCCTCCTCCCTAAAAAACTCCCCGTGAGGTTCAACGAGTAATGGTAGGGACTCTGATGCAAGAGAGACGAACTTTCTAATTGCACTGAAGGTTACCAAGGGCAAAAGTTGCCCAGAGAAGGGGATACACTTTGGCCAGAGACAGAATGAGTCAACGGAGAAATCGGAGTCTTGTGTATGGAGGCTAAGGGGCAAGGAAAAAACGAGTCTGGGATAAAAGACACCTCAAGTGGATAATACCAATGTGGATAAATGAGAGCCAATTACACTTCTTGTAGAGATCTGTACCAATCCAGACACACAGCGACGTGTGCATATAAAGTCCATACACATTTATGATACAGCCACTTAAGTCTCTTTAGAATATTTAAAAATATACTAAAAATTTCATTTAGTCTGATACTTAGGTTAATATTATATCATTATATATTATAATTAATTATATCAATCTAATTCTTTCTGAGTTACTCAGAGTAAATTCTATTAGTATGACTCTGTTTGAAATCATGTTACCCCAGGGGCACTGTGAAATTGTTGTAGTACTTGCCAAGAAGCAAATGATAACAATTAAGAAAAAAGACGAATGGGGGCCTGTGGATAGATACTTCCCTGGACCTCCAGGGAGAGGCTGACCCACAGGGGGGTCCCCCAATTCAGCAGATGAATGGAGGACCTCACTTTTCAGCATCCAATCTTATTTTTCACTCTACATGAGAACTAAATTAAAGAAGGGGACAGATCTGGGGCGCCTGGGTGGCTCTGTCGGTTAATTGTCTGATTTTCGCTCAGGTCATGATCTCACCATTTGTGAGTTTGAGCCCCGCATCGGGCTTAGCACTGCAGAGGCTGCGAAGGCGGCGCCTGCTTGGGATTCTCTCTCTCTTCCTCTCTCTCTGCCCCTCCCCTCCTCTCTCTCTCTCAAAACAAATAAACTTAAAAAAAAAAAAAAAAGAAGGGGACAGATCTAACATTCCCTGGTATTTATACTAATGGTATATGTTAGAAGTCTTGTTTTTAAAGTATTCTCACATTTATTGTTCTATTTTTCCCCCATAATATTTGATTTAAAAGATTTGGGTGGACCAATGAAGAAACCGCGTTACATGGCTTCATCACATTGTATAACTGCTGCCATTACTAACATCCCTTTGGTTTGCATTTTTAGCCAATTTTATCATCTGTTGTTTTTTTCTAAAAAATATTATTAAATATTGGATAGGAAAAGCATGAACTATCCAATAATACTTCCGTTCTTAGTATGTTCCCTTTTCAGTATTCACTACTCATCTTTTCACATTGGCTCAAAACTTTTGCCAAAATATGAAGGCACCTGGTGTCTGATATACGCATGTTCTCAGCTACAGCTGAACCATAAGAGACTCTACCTGTGACGCTAAGCAATTATACCTCTCCCTCATTTCCCTGTGTTCCTGGGGATACTCTTTGTCCTCTTCCTGGAAGTATGTTACATTTTCAGGAATCTTTTAGAATTCTTACACATGGGGGATTTCATTTCAAAAGATTTAACACTTTCCAGCTTTATAATGAATTTGAGGGCTTTGTGTATATTGGTAGAAAAGTCAGGGCAGTGATTCTTGGCCTGGGCTGCCCACTAGAATAACCTGGGAGCTTTCGAAAGCACTGCGGCCGGAGCCCATCCCCAGCCACTGGTCCCAGGGGGGCCCAGGCACCGGGATTTTCTTTCTTTTCTTTTTTTTAAACATATTTTTAAAATGTTTATTTAATTTTGAGAGAGGGAGAGAGACAGAGCTCGAGGGAGGGAGGGGTAGAGAGAGGGAGACACAGAATCCAAAGCAGGCTCCAGGCTCTGAGCTGTCAACACAGAACCCAATGTGGGGCTCGAACCCACGAACCGTGAGATCGTTACCTTGAGCCGAGGTGGGACGCTCAACCAACTGAGCCACCTAGGCACCCTGCGAATCCCAAGGAGGCTCCTCACTGTCAGCACAGAGCCCCATGTGGGGCTCAAACTCACAAACTGTGAGATCACGACCTGAGCCAAAACCAAGAGTCGGATGCTTGACCGACTGAGCCACCAAGGTGCCCCTGGGGTTTTCGAAAGCTTCCTGGGTGATTCGAATGTGCAGCCAGGTTAAGGACCACTGCTCTAGGTGATAAAACATACAGCCGTGTGTTACTGCGCTGGCTTTTTGCAAATCTAGATTATGCTGGGACATCGTGGCCCAAGCGCGGAGCAAAAAGCAAAAAACAAAAGCAAAGAGCTGTGTTATTCTCACCTACCTCTGTGGTCCTGTCACATTGAAATCCTTTTGAGAACAGTCCAACTAGGCTCCTGACAACTGTTCCATTTCTACAGAATATGAACACACTCATCATCTTTGGTTCACTTAATGATGGTATTGAAAGTCAAGCCTGTAGTTTCGTTTTTTACATAGATACATTTGTTTCACGAGGTGGCTTATGTTAATTCACCTTGTCGTGCCCTTGTAAGGTCTCAGTCTGGACTCCATCTCTGGCATCTGAATCACTGGAAAATATTTTAATGCTATTCCCATTGCGGTTAGCATCAATTTTCTATAGCATTTCCCTGAAGAGGGCATCGCTTAGCGACTGAAAGTTTCCACAATTTATCCTCCTCCAAATTGTTCTCTTGTCTTTTTTCTTTTGACACACCTTCCTTTTTTCTGACCCCCAGAGACTCACCTATAGCTGGAAAAGAATCTCTCCCCCTCCTTTTCCATGTTAAAGACCCATCTTCTAGTACTTTCAAATAAGATACTGTACTCTAAAGTGCCATGCATCTCACAGATGTGAACTGTCATTATATTGGTATTATCTTTTCCACTATATAATCTATTTTTACCTTCCCCTGTCCCCGACACCCTCTGATTATTCGCAGCCTGATAACATCATTTGTGAGGTTTAGCGATTTCCTCTCTTTTCCCCAAATACCTTCTGCAGGATGTATTTTCTTCTTCAAGAGAAAATGCCACTTTGGTTTTTATTCATGAGTCTTAAGCAATTCCTACACGCAGAGAAGGAAATTACCTTTGTTCAAACACTTAAGTGACTTGGTCTAGGTGGCATACTTGATTTAAATAATGTGTCTATTTGTCCGCAGTTGATTGTTTTCCCTACAAGACAAGGATGGGCGACCATTGAGGAGCCTTCAATATTATTTCTGGTCCCCATTTCCATCCTTTCTGTGTCTTTCTTGTCTTTCCCACTCATCTCTCCCTAGGCTTCTTTTCTCTGTTAATTCTTCTTTCCACCTTCGTTAGGCGATGGGGTTGCTTGGGAGCTTTGTTAACAAACGAACACTCGAGAAAGCAGAACAAACAACACCTGCCATCGTCTTTACAGGTTTAGACAGAACTTATTAAAAAATTAAGGACTTGGGGCGCCTGGGTGGCTCAGTCGGTTAAGCGTCCGACTTCAGCTCAGGTCACGATCTCGCGGTCCGCGAGTTCGAGCCCCGCGTCGGGCTCTGGGCTGATGGCTCGGAGCCTGGAGCCTGCTTCCGATTCTGTGTCTCCCTCTCTCTCTGCCCCTCCCTCATTCATGCTGTGTCTCTCTCTGTCTCAAAAAATAAATAAACGTTAAAAAAAAAAATTAAAAAAAAAATTAAGGACTCAAGACTTCAGCCACAACCAGTTAAAATCAGAATGAAAATTCTGCTCACGCTAGGGAAACACTACAACCGATTAGTCAAGATGAATCAACAAAGAAAAAGAAGAGTGTGAGGAGTTTTATGACCGAATTCATTTCTTCCTGTTTGACCTTAGGGTCAATATCGAAAGGTGTACATATAGGTGCATATATAAATGTGTAAGCATATCTGTTTTAGCTTTGGCATTTAGGCCTATTTTTTATTAGATAAATCAGAGTTCAGTTTTATATTCACAATACCTAGTCCACAGGCAATGCCTAATAAAAATTCTTCAAAGAACGAAGGCGTGTTATTCAATGGGCTTGCTGTCCCTCAATTTCAGTAAGACCGAAGATAGGTTTTACTGGATTCCTTTATCATCAGTGATTAGGGCAGTTGCTGGGTGCCTGGCTGGCTCAGTCCATAGACTGTGCGGCCCTTACTCTCAGGGTCGTGGGCTTGAGCTGCACGTTAGGAGTAGAGATTGCTTAAATAAATAAACTTCTCTTTTGTAAAATTTTCTATGAATTTATTTATTTATTTTTTTAATTTACATCCAAGTTAGTTAGCAAATAAATAAGCTTAAAAAAAAATGATTAGGGCCATTCCCGAGTCCATGGAAAAGGATGATGTGGAGATGGGTGAAAGAATTGATGGGAGAGACACCTGGCTTAGATAAATGCTATAATCTGCATTGTGACTTTGGAAATCGTAACTCATGATCAATCATATTCTATTACTATTTTAGACTATTACTATTACTTTCAAACTAAACTATAACTATTAGCTTATAGCTAATGTTTAATTAAGGAATACTTGCCATGACATCATTAGATTCTCCATTTCTAAGTACTTTGCTGTGGCTTTGTATTATTCCTTGACCAATTAATTCCTCCAGGATGTCTGATGACTTTTGTCGCTCTCGGGTCTCGGGGGCTTGGGGGTTATGGATTAATCCACCGGTCACTAGGTCTTCCAAAGGAAAAGAAAAAAGAAATAGGAATTTAAGCATGAACATTTTATCAATCGGATGCTAAATGGATGCCTTATAAATCATGCCGCTTCATTAAATCTTGGGTGAACACTCTTACCTACATATCTGTTTCTATTATAAATCTTTGAATCCTTTGAAGTTGAAAGTCTTCACGTTCTTTTAGAGGATACACATCACCATAATATACGGTTTGCTTAGCAAGCCCCATATTAACATAACAAAAAGTCTTTCATGTGCTGCTATGTACTACTTTTTTTGTTGTAACAACACTTATACACTGGGGTAGGACTACATGGGTTCTCGACACTAATTACCAAGCTAGAGCACAGCAAGGAAGGAGATCTTCTTTCAGTGACTCTTGTGAGTTGCAGTTTGGTTTGTATGCTTTGTATACAAAGGATAAACAGTGCGATGTTGCCAAGAGACTTCTAGTTCCGCAACCTTGAGCTTACAATTACGCCATCTGCTAAATCTATGTAAGTAAAAGTAATGCCTTTCTGAAAAGAGTCTTTGAACCAAATCAGAACTGAAGTGAAGTGATGTCAGCTAAATTTTTATTAATGATTCTAAAAATGGCACCGAAACGGTGTCTCCGGGAGCCTTTATAAACTGCACTAATGAGAGAGATCCCATCCCCCCATTACAAGTCGCCCAGTGCTCCAAATAAGCAAGCATCTGTTTTCCGGACTCACCTCATGAAATAAAGGTGCAATGAGTCTTCAGAAATGAGCTATTTTCTATTTTGTAATCATCATGAAGTGCTCACTGTAACCCCGTTGATTCCGTCTAGTGGACGGAGTCTTGCAATGAAAATTTCTAACCTCACTGGTTAACAAAGACAGTTTTTGTGAATTTGCAGTGGGAAGAGAGAAAAAACGCACACATACACACGAGCCAGATGTCTCTTACTTCAGAATATTCGCCTTCTTGTTACGCGAGACTTCTCTAATTGACCGCTGCGGGTGACTTCAACAAATTGCCTACAATCTCATTTCTTGTCCAGTGTTGTGTCTTCCTTCTACCTTCGCATGTGTCTGGAATAGACTTGATTCCCACTGTAAAGAGCTATATACAGATTTTGGTACAGAGTCGTAAAGCATGTCTTTGAAGTATGTAATCTAGAAGCTTGAAACCACAGAGAAAAGTTAAAGCTAGAGGTAAAGAATTAGATGGATTTTTTTTTTAGAAGGTGGATTTACCTGGAAGGGCCAAAATAATAACAATTACTATTTACTGAGCATTTATGTGCCCGGCACCATATTAGGTACTTTATATACTTTATAACACTGTGAATTCTGCGAGAGAGGTACTGTTATCCTTATTGTACAAATAAACTATATGAGAGAGGCGAATTAACTTGCTTAAGGTGACATGGGTAGGAAGAGAATCAACTAGGGTTTGAACTCAAGAATATCTGACTTCCACATCTGTGTTCTCTGCCACCCTCCCCCCCCCCCCCCACTCCTTTCCCAAGGTCATGGAAGGAGGTCCACTGCATGATCCATTATTTTTCTGAATCCACCAAAGTATTTTTTTTTTTTTAAATTTTTTAACGTTTATTTATTTTTGAGACAGAGAGAGACAGAGCATGAACAGGAGAGGAGCAGAGAGAGAGGGAGACACAGAATCTGAAACAGGCTCCAGGCTCTGAGCTGTCAGCACAGAGCCTGATGCGGGGCTCGAACTCACGGACCGTGAGATCATGACCTGAGCCGAAGTCGGACGCTTAACCGACGAGCCACCCAGGTGCCCCATGAATCCACCAAAGTATTTGGCTTGACACTGACAGTCGCTAGCCTACAAAGAGAACCCTGAGCTATCATGGTCATTTCAACTAGTTCTCATGATTTCTTGGGATGCTGAAGACGATTGGGGAAATGTGTGAAAATGACATTATGCTTTTTTCTGATCATGAAAGTGATACATGGTTACATAGTAAACTTGGATAGAAAAGAATGAAAAAAGAAAAGAAAAATGCCCATACTCTTAGCATTCAGAGATTACCACTGTTAATATATCAAATTTTACTTTTAAAAATCAGACACGATACTGAACATAGTTATGCTTCCTATGCAGTCAACATATACACTAGCATTTTCTTCACAAGATCGGAAACTCTTCATAAGCGTAAGTGTCAAAAGCGAAGTCATACGAGAAAATGTAGGTGAATTCATCTTAAACTCTGGTATAGGAAAAAACTTTCTAAACATGACTCAAAATCCAGATTCAATAAAAGAAAAGATTGAGAAATCTTTGATGTTAACTACATTAAAAAGTGTCTGCAAGGAAAAAAAAAGCAATAAATGTCAAATATAGATACCATGTAGCTTGTGATTTGATGTACAAATGGGGTACAATGTCATTTTTGGTATTTTTGCTAAAAATGCATAACCTGAAGTTAATCATGGGGAATTCTCAAACACAAATTGAGGAACTTTCTACAAAATCAATGGCTTATATCTCCAAAATATCAATCCGATAAAAGACGAAGAAAACCTGTGGGACTGGCTCTGGATTAAAGGAGAAAAACACATTATGTCTAAATTAAACATGTGATTCTGGATTAGATCTTGAACCAGAAATTTATTTACAAAGGACATTTGTGAGACAATTGATAAAATTTGAATATGCAGATGAGACAATGTACTGCGTAAGGGGTAATTTGCTGATTGTGATCCCTGTACCGTGATTATGCAAAGAATATCCTTGTTTTAGGAAACACATATTGTGCTTAGGAGTAAAGTGTCATTATGTCTGCGATTTGCTCTTAGAAACAATCTAGGGGTGTGTGTGTGTGTGTGTGTGTGTGTGTAAGAGAGAGAGTGTGTATGTGTGTTTACGTGAGAGAAAGAGTGTGTGTGAGAGAAAGAGTGTGTGTGACAGACAGAGACAGAGAGCATGTGTGAGAGCGTGTGTGAGAGTATGTGAGTGTGTGTTGTGTGTGTGTGGGGGGGACCATGATATGTGCAATTGTATCACATACAAATGTGGTATAACGTTAGCATCTGGGAAATCCGGGGGAAAGAATATAGGCGTTCTTTGTTTTTGCAACTTTACTTATATCTGAAGTTATTTAAAATAAGTTTTTTTTTTTAAGAAGAAAGTAACTTGAGAAGTGTTAGAGTGAAACCTGAAGTTTTATCTTTTTTTTTTTTAAACAATTGTTTTTAATGTTTTATTTATTTTTGAGACAGAGAGAGAGCATGAACGGGGGAGGGTCAAAGAGAGGGAGACACAGAATCTGAAACAGGCTCCAGGCTCTGAGCTGTCAGCACAGAGCCCAACACGGGGCTTGAACTCACTGACCGCAAGATCGTGACCTGAGCCGAAGTCAGCCGCTTAACCGACTGAGCCACCTAGGCGCCCCGAAACCTGAAGTTTTAAACGACTGCGTTCTGTAGCTGGACAGGGCAAGGATGCAGAAAGGACACAGGAGGAACAGGACAGAGGACAAATCTAAGCCTCGGGGCATTGGTTCAGCACTCTGGGGCAAGGTCTTTTCTGGAAACTAATCGACAACACATTTGGGGAACACTGCTTTGCTGGTTCACTCCCTCCCCAGGCTCGTGTCTCTTGGCTCCACCCTGCTGGCTGGACTGACAGAGGGTGCACCCAGGTGTCCCCTCCCGCCCGACAGTCTGCGGTCTGCTAGGGCCACAGACATTGAGCATTCATGGCGCTCCCGTCCACAGAATCATCAGAGAGAGACACACGGAGGGAGGAGAGGCGCCCCGCTCTATCCCCAGCCTCCTACCTCGTTCTCTGACCTCACAAAGACCTCACATCAGAAGCACAAGACAAAGGCTAATAGGAAAACTATCATAACTAGACTGTGCCGTCCAAGTCCAAGGAAAAGAATCTCACTTACTAACCCGTCTCTTTTCCAGCTCTAACTTGTAGCTAGGGAAGAAATGACGGCCGCGAGGAATGACACACGAGGCTTCCCCCCAAATAAAACAGAACACTTTTGCTCGAGTTCTGTTGAACTCCATTGGTTTCAGAGGCTGATGAGATATAAACGGGAGCTCTCAAATCAACACCAGGGGGGGTAACTCAAGTAAAGCAGAAACAACCGTAGGAAAAATCAAGATAGTTTCCAAGGAGCACATCAGGTCATGATTACTTCTTTTATGATTTTGAAAGCTGTTTGTTTTGTATATTCGCTGATGCTTTGGATGGGAGACACAGGGGAAACAGTTTGACATAGGTTTTATTTATTTTTTCAAATGTAGAACGTTCTCTTGGAAAGATGTTAACAACAGTGGAAGTTTACAGGAATTTAACCAAAGCCTGTGTGACTCCTCCTAAGGCCTGTTCCCAACCACCAGTAAGGGCTCTTAGTTAAAAAAAGGGGGGGGGTGGGAGGGAGAGAAAAAAAAAAGTAAGATAGTTTTAATTACTTGATCTACAAGAAGAGTAATGGTTAGCATTATGTACGCACACAATGAAGGCTTAAGGCTACATCCTAATGTCTCAGAAATAGGGATTTTGCTATTTGGAGCACTGCCTCGCCCACAAAACTGTGATAAAGGGGTTGCTAGCATACATCATACTTTATATAACGTATATATGTGTTTTTAAAAAATATTTATTTATTTTGAGAGAGAACGAGCACACGTGGGGGAGGGGCAGATGGATAAGGAGACCGAGAATCCCAAGCAGGCTCCCCATTGTCAGTGCAAAGCCTAATGTGGGGCTCGAACTCATGAACCGTGAGATCATGACCTGCGTGTAAATCAAGAGTCAGACGCTTAACTTACTGAGCCCCCCAGGCGCCCCTACATTTTAGAATATATGTAGACAGATAGTGTTTTGTAGAGATTAATATACATGGGGGCTGTTACCTGAATTTATTCCTCTGTTTCTTTCACTAAGAAATGGGGGACTTTCTGTTGTGGTTCCAGGTAAACTTCCCAGCCGAGCCTGTATTTCCAGGCCCTCGGGGCTGCTCAAAGGGTCCTTGGGTAATTCAGCTCCAATCTGGGGCTCGCGGTTCTCCCCGGAATAAGTCACACCGACATCAGCCTGTGAAGAGGGAACGGCTCCATGAGAGTCAAGATTTCTTAGAAAACAGTTTCTTGGAAAATGAAAACAATGTCACAAGGTCTGCTTGGCAATTATTTAGCCTACGAGTATCTGCAGTAGGCTGATTAGCCCCAGCCACCTGTACATGTTACCACACATGCAGATATCCTTAATTTTTTAAATGTGTGTTTATTTTTGAGATAGAGACAGAGCATGAGCAGGGGAGGGGCAGAGAGAGAGGGAGACACAGAATCCGAAGCAGGCTCCAGGCTCTGAGCTGTCAGCACAGAGCCCGACGCAGGGCCTGAACCCACAAACCGCGAGATCATGATCTGAGCCGAAGTCGGACGCTCAACTGACTGAGCCACCCAGGCGCCCCAGTGTGTGTTTATTTTTGAGAGAGAGAGAGAGACAGACAGAGAGACAGAGGGTGAGTGGGGGAGGGGCAGAGAGAGGAGGAGACAGAATCTGAAGCAGGCTCCAGGCTCTGAGCCATCAGCACAGAGCCCCGCGCGGGGCTCAAACCCAGGAGCTGTGAGATCATGACTTGAGCCAAAGTCCGATGCTTAAACGAATTGCCCAGCTGCCCCCAGATATGATTAATTTAAGGCCCTTGAGATGGCATGATTATTCTGGATGATCCAGGTGACCTATGTGTAACCATGATTGTCCTTAAAAGATGGAGGCGGAGGGAGATGTGGCTACAGACGTGGAGAAGGTGATGTGCCAGGGAAGCAGAGACACATTCGAGGATGTTACCAGCAGCGGATGAGGGAGGGTCACCAGCCAAGGAATGAAAGAATGTAGCTCTAGAAGTCGGGATGGGCAAGGAAAGGGATTCTTTCCCCAAAGCTCATTCCTGAAGGCAACCCACCAACTTTATCCCCAGCGCAGCTGACTGTAGCCCAGTGGAACTGATTCTGGACTTCAGACCCCCAGAACTGGAGGAGAATAAAATTGTGTGGTAGTGAGCCACCAAATTTGTGATCATTTGTTATAGCAGCAATAGAAGTTAATATATTATCTACTAGGAATCTATCAGGTACGAGCTACTATGCTGAGCACCCCAGAGGACGCCAAGCTGAACATGTTCATCAAGTGTGAAGAGTAAAGATACAGCTGTGTAAAAATTTTTTTTGTCTTTTGTGTGTGAGAGAGAGACAGTGGGGGAGGGGCAGAGAGAGAATCCCAAGCAGGCTCCGCGCTGTCGGCACAGAGCCTGACGTGGGGCTCGAACCCACGAACTATGAGATCACGACCTGAGCCAAAACAAAGAGTCAGTCGCTTAACCAACGGAGCCACCCAGGCTCCCCTAAAAAAGTTTTCTTTAAATGAAACTGTCTTTATTGCTTATGCTGATTAAAGAAGCAATAGAGACTCATTGAAGAAATAACGTAAAAGGAAACTGTTGATCAGTTTTGTGTCAACTAAGCTATGGTATTGTTATCCAATCAAACGTGAATCTAATCATTGCCGTGAAGGTATTTGGTAGATGTGGTTCAGGTCTACAATCTGTTGACTTTAAGTAAAAGAGATTATGCTCGATAATCTGGATGGGCCTCATCCAATCAATTGAAGGCCTTAAGAGTACAATTGATGTTTCCCTGAGGAAGAAGTTTTTTCTGTGGACTGTACCTTCAGCTCCAGTATGGTCTATCTGTGCTATCGTGTGAATTGTGGACTTGGCTAGCCAGCTCCCATAACTGCATACATCTATCTATCTATCTCTCCATCCATCTGTCCATCTGTCCATCCATCCAGTCAACCATTATACTGGTTCTATTCTTTTGGTGGAACCCTGAATAATACAGGAACACGGTAAACAATAAGTACCATAGTCTACGCTAATAACATCTTAGTATATTACTTCTTGGATGTGTTTGCTCAAAGAAATATAATCTTTAAAAACAAATTGGAATTGGCTAATTAGCACATGAAAAGATGCTCAATATCATTAGACATTAAGAAAATGCAAAGCAGAACCAGAATGAGATACGACCTCGCATTCATCAGGATGACTATAATGAAAAAAAACACACACACACAGGAAGTGTGAGCGGCGGTGTGGAGACATCAGAGCCCTCGTACAGTGGAGTGGGAATGTAAAATGGTACAGCCACTTTGGAAAACAGTTTGAGAATTTCTAAAAAAAATCAAACAGAGCGATAGCATATGACCCCCAAATTCCACTTCTAGGTATATACGCCCACACAAAATGAAAGCATACATCCACACAAAAGCTTGCACGCAAATGTTCAGAATTAACATTCAAAATATCTAAAAAGTAGAAACAACCCAGACACCCATCAACTGATGAATGGATAAATAAAATGTGATGTGTCCAGACCAGGAAATTTTATCTGGCAATAAGAAGAAAGAAAGTACTATTGCATGCTGCTCAGAGATGACGTTTAACAACATTCTGCTGAGTCAAAGAAGCCAGGCGCGGAGACTGTTCCAGTTACCAAACACTCAGAATAGGCAAATTAATAGAAACGGAGTGTAGACTTAGTGGTTGCTTAGGAAGTAGGGGTTGGCCGCTAATGGGTAGTGGTTTCTTTTGTGGGCGGGATAAAAATGTTCTATTAGATTAGATTGTGGTGACAACTGTGAATTGTATAATATGTGGATTATATTTTAAGAAAGCTATATATAAATAATATACATCAAGTTCTATATTAAATGGTATTTAATATTTCCATAACCTGTTTTTTCCATTAAGGATATGTCAGGGATATTTGCTTACATCAATATATATAGGTCTACCTCATTCTAGTTAATGGTGGGGAGTAGTCATTTATTTGATGACTGTAGTGTAGTCTATTATACAACATACTATAATTTATTCAACCAATTCCTACTGACGGCCATCTTGGTTGTTTCTATATATGCTTCTATATGTGTTTCTGTATATGTCTGCAATATAACGAACTATGCTGGCATAATATATGTGCATATATATATCAGTGTGAATTCACCCCATCATTCCATGAGAATAAATCCCTACATCTAAAGATGTACACATTTTCTATTCATATGTGTTTCCAGAGGGTCCTCCATAAATCTTGCACTGGCTTACAATCCCACCCCTTCCTTTTATGAATCTCTATTCTTCCATACCAGTTCCACTGATTGTAAATACGTCAATACACTGTAAAAAGGGTCCATATGTGATTTAGGAAACCACTGACTCCAAAATGCTGACCCATGTCAAATTTTTCATAGTCCCCCAGCAAAAGAAGAAAAATAAGAAAAATGTAGCGAGTGTTCCAAAAAGTTAAATTAATTCAATTTAAAGAGTTGGCATTTATTGGAGAGGCAGCGTGTTCTAAATATTGGTATGTTCAGGAAAAGTTTTCTCCAATCCTCGCTAACTCCCCTGCCCCCTTTCTCCTAGTGCTGGCCTTTCCTTCCTTGATTGGGTTGATCAGCCAACCTCTTCTCCATCACACATACCAGTGAAGCCCCCTCAGTGTCCCCAGGAGACCTAGGCACATAAGCAGCTTCTACAGAGTTTCGCCTTCCGGTTATTCTTCTCATGTCTATTGATTTCATGTTTGTTGGTCCAAGGGGTGCTTTTCTTCTCCCCTGAGTATTGGAAGGTCCCCAGGACTGTACCTCCAAGGCCCCACGGTTCCCAGTAATTCCCTGGTACACTTGTACCAGGTTGTAGCTTCTTGGGGCAGCAGAAGATTTTCAAGAAGATGCTTGAATTGGCTCTTGATGAATGAGTTTCCAGTGGGCAAGGAGAAATTGTCATTGTAGACAGAGAGGTTAAGCACACACAAAGACGGGTACGAAACAATATTGTGAGCATATGAACTTGAATTATTCCAGGGGAGCAGAAAGATGGAGGTAGAACGGGGTAGATGCTGAGTGGGAAAGGGAAGTCTTTTGTGATGAGTAAAGGGGCTTGATTTTGTTTTGAATGCAACAGGAATCCTTTGTAGGGTTTTTGTGTATGGAAGTAAAATAAAATGATCAGTCATGTGCTTTAGAAAGATCACTGGGGTTCATTTAAATGAGGGGGGCTGAAGGAAACAAGCAAGGGACAGAGCAGGGCGGCCAATTACAATGATTGCAATTGTCCAGGTGAGCTCTGATTGAACGTGACCTAGGACAGTGGCGGTGACACTGGGGGAAAGAGATGGAAGAAACATTAGAAAGGAAGACAGCAGACACCCTCTCCCCCCCAGCTCTTCCATTTAAAGGAGGGACAAATAGGACATCAGCATTAAACCCTTGGTAATCTCACAATAAAAATCACACAGATTTTTAAACACCTAAGCACGTTTGTTCACTTTCTGAAAGCTCTCCAAAGAGCTGTGAAATCCCTCAGAGGCTCAGTAGAAACCACAGTAGCCAGGTCCTGGCGGCTCCAACACCCACCCTCAGGTTCCTGTCATTCAATGACGGTTTCTCGAGTGTTCGAATGTTCATGGGGAGACTCACGTAGCTCCTTATCACTGTGTTTACATAACATGCTGGCTGCAGCTAATCAACATCAGTTCATTGTGCTGGGGGTTAATTAGTTCTGTGCTTCAGGGCTACATGGGAAAGTATGAAAACGCGACCAACTGAACAAACAAGTCGGCCAACAAAAAGTCGACAGATCCGAAATACCAATGGCCTACGGAGAAAGTATCAGAGCTATAATGTGCTCTTTCTATCTCTCTCCATTTGTCTTTCTTCATAGACACAGTTACTGCCGTGTAGTCCCTGTACGGTAAGCCGACCCAGGAAAAGTCTTTATGTATATTACGTGCTATTATTTTATTATATGATAATACTCTTACTATATCAGACGGGGTCTCTCTCACGTGCACACACACATTTACAGATATATAAAATATATATTGTTATTATATATATATATAATATATAAAAATATATGTTGTTACATATAACAAAGGACAAGGAGACTGATGGTTGTTTTTCAGGTGCTCATAGTCCATGCTGATGGGAAAGAGCAAAGATCACGGGGCCCCGGGTGGCTTAGCTGGTTAAGGGTCCGACTGTGGCTCAGGTCGTGATCTCGCGGTTCATGAGCCCGAGCCCCGCATCTGGTTCACTGCTGTCAGTCAGTGCAGAGCGGCCTTCAGATTGTCTGATCCCTTCTCTCTCTGCCCCTCCACCACTCACGCTCTCTCTTGCTCTCAAAAATAAAGAAACTTTTTTTTTTTTTTAAGAGCAAAGATCACGTTAGGTATTCTTGACCTCCTTTCCAGATAAACTATTGAAAACCGATATCTGCGGGGTGCCTGGGTGGCTCAGTCGGTTAAGCGTCCCACTTCGGTTCAGGTCATGATCTCGTGGTCTGTGAGTTCAAGCCCCGCATCAGGCTCTGGGCTGACAGCTCAGAGCCTGGAGCCTGTTTCGGATTCTGTGTCTCCCTCTCTCTCTGACCCTCCCCTGCTCATGCTCTGTCTCTCTCTGTCTCAAAAATAAATAAATGTTAAAAAAAAAAATTAAAAAAAAAAAAAAGAAAACCGATATTTGCAATGGCGGTGAAGCAGGCAATTTCACAAGCTCATTGTGTCTTGCAGGCCTTCGTTTTTTGAACATAGCAGGGCACTGAGTTACACATAGGGACGAGTTTTGCCATCTAACGTTTCCCATCAGAGACCTTGGAAAATTTAGCAACAACAAACAAAAACACGTCCATATTGGAGCTGAGAGCACACACGAATATTCTCAATCTAAAAGGCGGCTTTTCACAAAGATATTCTGTCATCTACAAACCAGAAAAATAGATTTAATTTTTTAATTTTTATTTATTTTTGAGAGAGAGAGAGAGAGAGAGAGAGATAGAAAGAGCATGAGCACACGCGCTAGGGGGGAGGGGCAGCGAGAGAGGGGGACAGAGGACCCAAAGCAGGCTCTTCGCTGATAGCAGCCCAAAGTGGGGCTTGAACTCACGAGCCCTGAGATCATGACCTGAGCTGAAGTCAGACACTCAAATGACTGAGCTACCCAGGCACCCCACAAGTCAGAATATATTTAAATTCCACATTTAATTATGTGACCCTCATTGGTTTCATCAAAGTGAGGAATCCAGGCCTTACCAAGAATCTCAACCCCTTTATTCTAACTTAGATCCCGTCTGCCTTCAAGCTCTGTTAGTGACCAAAGCTTAAATGGCAGCAAATGAAGCACAATCTTTGGGCATAAGATAACATATACCAGCCTTCAGTTTCCAGAGCAGAAATTTAAGGTTTTTCTCTCTGAAAAACTAAGCATGTCTTTCAAATATCTTATCTATGTGCAACACATTCTGGAAATTTTAACCCAATTTCATAATCTAGACTTGAGAACAGACACAGTTCAAAGGCCAGAAATATTGACAAATTAATTATACCTATGCCTCTCGGGGGCATCGCAAAAACAGTTTTCTTATTCTTTCTATGCATGCAGGGTTTATATTTTCACACCAGTGAGAAGTCTATCTGCCGTGGAGGGGATCAGGAGGTGGGTGGGAGGTCTGACTTTGTTTCCTGGAGATGAAGTTGTGCAAATGTACAGATTCGAAGGGCGTCTGGGTGGCTCACTCGATTAAACATCCAGCTTCAGCTCAGGTCATGATCTTGCGGTTCGTGAGTTCAAGCCCCACGTCGGGCTCTGTGCTGACAGCTCAGAGCCTGGAGCCTGCTTCGGATTCTGTGTCTCCCTCTCTCTCTGCCCCTCCCCTGCTCGTGCTGTGTCTCCCTCTCTCAAAAATAAATAAGCATTAAAAAAAAGAAGTAGAGATTCGATATGTTTATATTTTGTGTCAATTCTATTTTATGCTTCATTGTCTTGGGGATACAATCTTATTAGTTTTAGAATTGAAAAGCTGTGAATTCTAAGCTAACAGTTATGCATGGGAATCATCAGCATTCCAAAAAAAGTATTATTTTTAATTACAGACAGGGCTGTTTTTTGTTTGTGTTTCATATATTTGTTTTCGGTCTGGAAGTGTTATAGGTTCTGTTCTAAAGCTTTTGGGAAACACATTTGCCAAATAGTTTGGAGGGAGTCATCTGTCATGTCTCCCTTGGACTGAAACCTTAATCACATTATTGGCAGGTGTATTTTATAAATATATTTGTCTGTAGACATATAGGAAAAAAATGCATTCTTCAGCATTTGATTTTCTAGTTTATGTCTAACGAATATTGTAACAAATAGCAACCCTCCAAAAACACTAAAAAATATCCTGTTTTAAAAATCAGGACTTGAAGAAGTCATTTAGTCCCTTTTACTGATGATAAGCCAGAACTTTCTTGTCAAAGGTTAGGGGGAAACTGTGAGGGGTCCTTAGGGATTGTCTATTCCAATCTAGTCTGTTCCCTTTCATAATAAGACAGAAACTCGGAGTTCATCATACAGAACATTTCCCTCATTGAGAAAAGTTCCCCATGCTTTTCTTATTATGCATTATTTTATTACCATGTCTATCTGCCATGTTAGACTAAGGTAAAAGTGAAGACAAAGTCAGTAGTCTTGACAAGTTTGATTCGGAATATTTTAAAAGTTGTGCCACTAAGAAACATAAATATTTCATGCAAGCAAACCTGTACATCTCATTTTAAAGACACTGGTGAACCACTGAACGTTCAGCCTGTACATTTAGGAAGTTAACAAAAATAGCACTGTATGGTAGCTAGAGAGCGTTTCATTAGTGATTACGCCTTGGCTGGATCAGATTTCCAAAGTCTACCACTTGGGGTGGGGAAGGAGGTATATGCGTGAATCGACTCTGAGTCTATTTTCAGGCTATTTATTTTAATAATTTTTTTCAGTTTTACTTTTTTAAATTTATTTCTGAGAGACAGAGAGACAGAGAGAGAGAGAGAGAGGGAGAGAGAGCGCGGGCAGGGGAGGAGCAGAGAGAGAAGGAGAGAGAGAGAAACCCAAGCAGGTTCTGTACAGTCAGCACGGAGCCAGGTATGGGGCTTGAGCTGAGATCACCACCTGAGCCAAAGTCAAGAGTCAGATGCTGAACCACCCAGACTCCCCTATTTTCAGGTGATTTTAATACTGAATTTACTCCTTGCTGACTGTTGTTGGTCTAGTTATGCAACTAGGAGACGAGAAGATACCAAGGATCGGAGGGAGTGGGAGGGACACCGGGTCCCTCAAGAAATGGTCATTAGTGCCTGGTCTTTATCAGGTGCTGTAGTAAACAGGGGGGATTGCAGAGACAAAGAACAGTTTCTGTCCTCAAGAAGATAATAACAACTCAGGATGGGAAGCAAACACAGACATGAATAAATACAATAAGATGTTTTGAAATACGGTAGGAGAAGGTATAAGTTCTGCCAGTGTGGTAGCCTAGTGGGGTGGGGAGCAGGGTCAGGAAAGTGGTCTTGAGTTGTCTTGAAAGATGGGTATGTATCTGCATGTGGCCCAGCACGGAGGACGGGGAAAGGTCTGAAAGGAGGGAAAACAGCAGGTGCAAAAGCATGGAGATAGAAACGGAATGGATTTGGGGAGCCACGAGTAGTGAGGTTTGACCAGCAATGAGTGTGGGAAGAGACGAAGCCGGAGAATTTGCCAGGAGGCAGCTCAAAGATGGCTGGTAAGGGGCGCCTGGGTGGCTTAGTCAGTTAAGCGTCCGACTTCAGCTCAGGTCACGATCTTGCGGTCCGTGAGTTCGAGCCCTGCATCAGTCTCTGGGCTGACGGCTCAGAGCCTGGAGCCTGCTTCCCATTCTGTGTCTCCCTCTCTCTCTGCCCCTCCCCTGCTCAACTTTCTCTCTCTCTCTCTCTCTCTCTCTCTCTCTCTCTCTCTCCCTTCCTCTTTCAAAAATGAATAAACAGGGGCGCCTGGGTGGCTCAGTCGGTTAAGTGTCCGACTTCGGCTCAGGTCACGATCTCGCGGTCCGTGAGTTCGAGCCCCGCGTCGGGCTCTGGGCTGACAGCTCAGAGCCTGGAGCCTGCTTCCGATTCTGTGTCTCCCTCTCTCTCTGCCCCTCCCCCGTTCATGCTCTGTCTCTCTCTGTCTCAAAAATAAATAAACGTTTAAAAAAATTTTTTTTAAAAAAAAGATGGCTGGTAAGATGTGCTAAGGAGTCAGGACTTTATCTTACATAAATCACTGCAATAACAATTGTACTGACTCATATTGAGCACTTATTCTTGTGCCAGGCATTGATCCGATCATTTTACGTGAATTGAATTCATCAATCTTTGTGACAACTCTGTAACATAACTATTATTCTTATTATTGCCCTCATTTTACAGATAAGGAAATCAAAGCACAGAGATGTTAAATAACTTGACCAAAGTCACACAGCTGAAACAAACAGTGAACCCAGAAATCATAACTGAGGTAGTCACATTCTTTGACCCCTGGTGTGTGTGCCTACCTAATGATTTGGGAACTGTTTTTTTTAGCAGAGGATGACATTGCCAGATTTTAGTACAATGGCTCTGGAGGTCATGCGAAGCCGGGAGCTGGAGCACAGGTGGGGGTGGGCAGAGGAGGAAGGATCCAGGGAGACCAGTTAGGAGACTTGTCAAAACCCCAGGAGACAGGCAATGACTTTCATGCCCAGGGAATTCAGGAAGAGACCCAGAAACCCTCCCAAACCGAGGGAAGCTTGGCTTCCAGGGACCCAGCATATCTGACACTCAGAGAGGATTGCTTTTCATCACTCTCCTGCTCTGTGCAACAGTCATTTTCAGTAATAACCTTGAAATGAAACAAATTATAATGGCCAGATAAGAAACACAAATGGTGAAAATGTCCTTCTCTGGAAGTCTCATGTGTAATCACTCCAGTCAAGTAAATAAAAAAGATTTTTTCGCGCAAAAAAGAGAAAAGCGCAATGGGTTAACATTTTAAATCATATTCATACAGTTTTTGGAGAAAGGGAGAAAAATG
The DNA here is from genome assembly GCF_018350195.1 of Panthera tigris. NCBI lineage: Eukaryota > Metazoa > Chordata > Mammalia > Carnivora > Felidae > Panthera > Panthera tigris. Next base: position 12,072,515 of record NC_056664.1, read on the forward strand.
TATTCCTACATATTAATCAAAGCAGAAGTAATGAGCAAGTAAGAGGACCAGGTTGTTTCCAAGAAGCCCGTAAATCTATGAGGGAGGAGGGGCTTTAAACACACATTTGCTGTGTGAGAAGCGAGTGGTACAGCGGTGGTGTTTGGGCTCAGTGCTGAAGGACAAGCAGGAATTGCATCAGGGGACCTGGGAATGGGGCCTGAGGAGGGCATTCCAGGAGGATGGAATGGCATGGGGAACAGCATGGACTGTGTCCGTGACTGGTGGGACCGAACCCTGCAGATTCTCGGGTTGGCAGACCCGAGAGTCCTCTAGTGTGCAGGGCTGGACAGGACGACGTTACAAAGCCTGGTGGGATCGCGGGTAGAGGGTTTTGCGTGCTCCGGAGAATTTTTTCTTAGGAAGACAGATGGCAGTGTGGGAGGCAGAGAATACCCTGTGCTCACGGGGGAGGCAGGAAGACCCAGTAAGAGGGAATAGGGCCCTGAACTCAGACAGAGGTGGCTGGAACAGAAAGCAGGAAACAGGGGCGCCAGGTGGCTCAGTGGGTTAAGCACCTGCTCAGGTCACGATCTCACTGTTTGTGAGTGTGAGCCCCTCTTCGGGCTCTGCGCTGGCGGTGCTGAGCCTGCTTGGGATTCTCTCTCTCTCCCTCTCTCTCTGTTCCTCCCCTGCTTGTGCTCTCTCTCTCTCAAAATAAGTAAGCAAACAACAACAACAACAAAAGCAGAAAACAGTGTCAAGATGGGTAGGCACCTGGGCACAGGCATCCACAAGGGCGCCAGGTCCTAAGCCTGAGTTTCAGCCTTTACCAGCTTCCAGTTTGCTTTTTGATGTACTCCAAGAGCCCAGCAGGTGTGCTGTGGGGGGGGGGGGGGTGTGTGTGTGCACGCGTGCAGACACACACGCACACACACACAGTAGGTGCTGTAAGTGGCACCAAATGGCACCTTGCACATTGTCTGCTAAAAAAAAAAAAGGTGTGCTCTTGAGACAGTAGCTCCAAAAATGCCCTCTAGGAAGGGTGACCGTAAATCCTGGTTTTCTGCCAACAATATGGGCTTAAATCAGACCAGGAAAATTTATTAATAGCATTCCTTTTCGCTCCTAAAAGTATTCTGCTTTTGGTGACCAGTTATATGGTATTACTACCTTTGGGTGACCCCTCTCCAAGGGGTACCGTTGTGCCTTCCCAGCTCGGTTTGTGGAATACTGACCGAGGAGAGCATGGGACGAAATCCTGGACCTCATTTCTGTCTGGACCAACCCATCCCTCCATGCCCCACCCTGGAAAAAATTCCCTTTCATGCCGGCAGAAGAATTACCGGGATGGCAACCTTGAGAGAGGGAGCAGAAAGAGTACTGGAATGAGACTCTGAAAATTAGATTCTATCTCTAGCTCTGCCCCCAAACAAGCCGTGCAGCCTCAGGCAAGGCGTCCTCGTCTCTGGGCCCCAGAGTCCTCAGGTGGGCAGCAAGAGGGCTCAGCCAGATGGAAGGCCTCTACCGTGTCTTTGACCCCTTAAGTAATTCTCAAAGGGCCCACTTTCCGGAAGCGGATAATATAAGGCACCTCCCAGGATCTCCCACCCTCCCCTGAGAATCCCCGCCGGCCCCAGCTCTGTGCGGATCGCATGGCTCTACTTTTTAGGGTGTGACCAACTTCGCAAGTTCTTGACACACAGAAGGCTCTCAAAGCTAGTCCTACAGCAGCGGGGCCCTGGACACGACAGCAGTGAAACACAGACCAGTACAGCTGCTCCCATCCCGCCCACCCTGTGCCCACCCACCGGGAGGGCTGCGAGGCCCCTGCGGACCCAGCTCCAGCCCACTCCAGTCGCCCCCCCCCCCCCCCCCCCGCCAAGCGTGGCAAAAGGCCTTGTGCCTGCTTGTCTGTTTTGTTGGTTTTACCTTAAATCCCTCATCCCAGCCCTTCTTGGGCGCGGGGACGCGTGTCTGGTCCTCAGCAGCCTGGGAAGGTCCGCAACCCATGCCGCGCGCTCCACCTCCGGCCGGGCCTCCAGGTGCGCCCCCGGGGGTCGCTCCCTGCCGCGCCCCTGAACCTCACCCCTCCGCCCCCTCCCCTGCGCCCCGCGTCCTGCACCGTGCCCCTGCACCCTGCGCCCGTGCCCCTGCGCCCCAGCACTCTCCGCCTCTCCCACCTGCCGCACTGAAAGCCTGGGCTGGAGGCGCTCGGCGTCTGGGCAGTTGCCGGGAACTGTTGCCACAATAAACCGCATCAGCGGACCTGGGACTTTTGTAACTGGAAACTGGAAGGCCGGAGGCGTCTAAATCACACCTAGGACGCAACTTGCAGCCCTCTCCGTTGAAAAGCGAAGGGTGAGGGGCGCTCACTGCCGGGCGATTAGTCTCTAGAGAACCGTAGTCTTAAGCATCCTGCGGGACCTGTTATTTGTCCCTTTCTAAGGCACCGTGGGACCCTCCTGCTTCTGTGCTGCGGAGGCTGGGGACTGTGTGGCCAGCCGCTGCTGAGCGAAGGGGGGCCGCGGAGCTGGCCGGACAGCCCCAGACGACAGTGTCACGGGCCCACCTCGGGGAGGACGGTCACACAAACAGAAACCCGTACAGTGAAGAAGAGCGGGCATTAGGACCCTCACAGCTCAGCGGCCCCGAAATGGGTCATGCAAATCGTTTTTATGGAAGCCACATTTTGTGAGATGCTACATGGTAAGTAAGTGCGTTCTCAGAGAACTAAATAAAAAATGCTGTAACCCACCAGGCAAGGCAGACCAGGAAGACTGCTGCACTGAGCAACAGGTCCTCTCCTGGATTTTCCCACCCCCCCCCCTTTTGTCCTATTTTTGATTATTTTTTCAATTTTCAATAATTAAAAAAAAAAGTGAGAGGGATCTTAGACATCATCTACCAACTCCCTATTTTACAGGCTGTAAACCTAGGCTCAGAGAGGCTGAGTGGTTCAGATCGGGGTGGGGAGGCTAGTCAAGGAGGGATCTGGAACCAGGAACCAGGTGGCCTGGTGACAGGATTCTGACACAGGGAGTCGGGACACGGAGGCCTTTCTTTCCAGGAAGCAACTTTATTTGAGCCAGCACCGCTCCGTTGGGTTCCTACCCTAAGAACTGAGCCCCCAACAGCCAGGTGGCCTAGTTTTTTAAATATATTTTTTACTTCTTTGTCTCCCACGTACGGTAACACACAAATATGTAGTCTGATTAAGTGGTCTCATGTTACAGGGTCATGATGGATGTTGTCACATATGCGTATAACCAGGTTGCCTTGAGGTCTTTTTTTTTTTTTCCCTTTCCTTAGGGAGGGTTCCCTACAACAGCCTGACTCAGTCCCATGAATCAGCAACACCAGGAAAATCCTAGTAAGAATTTTTGGAAATGTAAAAATCCTGGATCCTTCCAGGGAAATTACTGGTCCGTTCTGTTACAGGCCCTGATTCTTTGGGTTATAGCGTTTAAACTCGTTTCGCTGCCTCTCTTTACTGGTTGGACGATGTTGCCCATCAATTTTCCTTTTGCTAAAATTGAGAAAAAAGAGGAAATATGGGATGAAAATCAAGTCAAAGCCTTAGGATTATCGAGCAAGGAGCATTACAGATTTGTGAATGAAGAGTTGAAACAAGGCTCAGATGGCATTTGGGGTTCTTTCTCTGAAAGAATGAACTCATGGGTGTAACAAGTCACATGAAAGGTTCCAGCTGGAAACTGAAAAACTCTCAACTAGAATAAGCCAACACAAGACACCAAAGAAATGTTCTCGAGAAAGTTTAGTGAAAGTTTACAGGATGAGCTGTGTGAGTTTTTTTTTTTCTTTTAAGGCAACCTGTGAACAGAGACTTGATAGGACATGGGTGTGAATAAGTGGGGTGGAACCCACATGTGTTGTGCAAGTGTGTCTGGAAGCATCCTCTAACTGCGGTCCACAGTTGTGAAAATTCTCTTTTTCTAGCAATGTGCTAGAGCTTGTGTGAGCTGCCTCATGAGAGCTGATTGTCAGGAATATTTGGGCCTAGTTGTTAAAATATGATCATTATTAAAAATGAAGTTATGTAATACAATAATAATATGTAATGCATACAATTAAATTAGTTGTATTCAAAATGAAGGTAACGATCACAACTCACCAGTTCCTAATTATTTTACTACAGTTTACTCTCGGGCGCCTGGCTGGCTCAGTTGGTTAAGCGTCCGACTTTGGCACAGGTCATGATTTCACGGCTCGTGAGTTCAAGCCCTATGTTGGGCTCTGTGCTGATGGTGGGGAGCCTGCTTGGAGTTCTCTCTCTCCCTCTCTCTCTGCCCCTCCCCTTTGCATGCACTTGCTCTCTCTCTCTCTCTCTCTCTCTCAAAAAAATAGATAGACTTAAAAAAATAAAACAGGGGCACCTGGATGGCTCAGTCAGTTGAGCATCGGATTTCGGCTCAGGTCATGATCTCGCTGTTAGTGAGTTTGAGCCCCGTGTCAGGCTCTGTGCTGTCAGCTCAGAGCTTAGAGCCTGCTTTGGATTCTGTGTCTCCCTCTCTCTCTGCCCCTCACTCATGTTCTGTGTCTCTCTCCTTCAAAAATAAATAAACATTAAAAAATTTAAAAAAACCTATTTACTCTTACGCTTCTGAATGCATTTGTCATATCTGTGTGCTGTGCTACTGTGGGTCTCTTTCCAACTCCACGTCCGGTGACATCACTTCCGTAGTTTGAAATCAGTCAAGGTGAGAATACAGACACCGTGAAAACTGATAAAAGCTACCAATCAGGGCTTTCTGCCTCCCCACCTCCGGCCCCTGGAGTTGGCTATTAAACATCTATCAGCACACCACTGCCTTTCCCCTTATATTCCAGAACACCAAGGAATAGCTCTGCTCTGCTTATCCTTCCCTGATTTCTGCAGTGAAGCGACCTCGGTCACCCCCAGCCCCAGCCACGGGAGGTATGTGGATATCATTTCTCTGTCCCCCTTCACCCTGGAGCTCTGCACTGAGGCTCTGTGCTGCTGGCCCATAATGATCATTCTCTGGTCTTGGATAACTTGTTTCCACTTTGAAGGCCGTGTGAGAAAGCCTTTGATCTTCAACAAAACAGGGCCATATCGCTTGCCCAGTTTTTTAAAGTAAGCTCTACCCCCAGGGTGGGTCTTGAACTTACCACCCGAGACCAAGAGCCACATGCCCCACAGACTGAGGCAGCCAGGTGCCCTATCACTTGCCCATTTTAAAGTTTGACCACCAGCCTTGGTTTTCCTCTTCAGTTTTGAATAATCTCAAGACGGCCAGCTTTCCATTTCCCTACGGAATTTAAGCCTGAGGTTTGACCTGAGCTCTTTCTTCTCTGGGGTGTTGAGGATATTGGAAGGACTGGTGCCTCTCAAACTATAATGTGCACACCCTGGAGACCTTGTCAAAAATGCAGATTCCTATTCAGTAGGTTTAGGGCAGGGCCCAAAGACCGCTTTTCTAACAGGCTTCCGGGCCACTGTTGATGGAGGGTCGCACTTGGAGTAGGAAAGGTATAGAACACATGTGGATGTTAAGCCATTACTTCAGAAGACAGAAAGGAATAATGGAAGGAAGGAGAAAGAATTGAAGAGGAAAAGGATGGAGGCAGTGACAACAAAGCCCATAGTTCATTTTACTCCCATCTGGGAAGGACCTTTACGCATAAAGTTACAAACTAGGAACACGACCAGCTTGTTTCTCATCCCTCTTTTCCAGTGCACGATGGGTGTCTGTGAGTAACTGGGTTATGGTGAGGGAGAAAAGAAAATCCTTACTTGCTGTCACCCAAGCTCTGGAGCTAGCTTTTTTTCCTCTTCTGTTCGTTCTGAGATAGTTACCTTTCCAGGGATGGTGGGTAAACCAGACAGCAGAGTTAGGTGTCTCTCTGTGGCACTCAGAGCATTAGTACATGAGGGCAGGGTCGGTACCAGGTGGCTGCAAGGTTTCAGGTTGCAGTGACTAGAAAAATGATGTGCGGACCTTCATTCCCAAACACGTCCCAAAGACTGATTAGTATAATCATAGTTGACATTAAAAAGATTTGTTTTAATGTTTATTTACTTTTGAGTGAGAGAGAGACAGAGCGTGAGCAGGGGAGGGGCAGAGAGAGGGAGACACAGAATCCGAAGCAGGCTCCAGGCTCCGAGCTGTCCGCATAGAGCCTGATGTGGGGCTCAAACCCATGAACCATGAGATCGTGACCGGAGCTGAAGTTGGCCACTTAACTGACTGAGCTACCCAGGCGCCGCTGACTTTTTTAAAAAAGATTTACTTATTTATTTTTGAGAGAGAGAGAGAGAGAGAAAGGGAAAGTGGAGGAGGGGCAGAGAGAGAATCCCAAGCCAGCGTCACATGGTCAGCACAGGGCCCCACAGGGGGCTCGAACCCATGAACCATGAGATCACGACCTGAGCTGAAAGTCAGATGCTTAACCAACTGAGCCACCCAGGAGCCCCATGGTTGACATTTTTGAGTGCTTGCTAAGAATTAGTTAAGAGAGGGAAGCTGATGGCTCCGTTGGTATTTCTATTTTATTGCTATTTTATTAGTCAGTTATTGGCTTAAAGTATGGATTGGAAAACTATGACCCACAGGCCAGATCTTGATAAAGACAGACATGCCTGTCTTTATCAGACATATGAGCTAAGAATGGCTTTTATACTTTTAAACGGTGGAAAAAAATATGGGAAAAAATGTTTAAAAAGAAGAACATTAATTAGTAATTTGTGACAATTATACGAAGCTCAAATTTCAGTGTCCATAAATAAAGTTTTATTGGAACATAATCAGCCCCATTTGTTTACATATTATCTAGGGCTGCCTTTGTGCCATGAGTGACAAAGACCATACGGCCTGCGAAGCTGAAAATATTTATTATCTAGCCTTTAATGGAAAATGTTTGCTGGTCTATGATTTAAAATGATAAAGTAATTCCCACAAGGGTCTGAAATAACTGTGTGGAACCCTAATGGCCTGGAAGACTTTGTATCCCTTCCAGAAGGACAAAAATCTCCAGGGGGAGTAGATGCCACACAGGGGGAATTTATCTCATTAGCTAACAGAACTCCCAGGCCTCTAAACCATTTTGTTAAGTGGCTTCATTGGGCCGCTAACCCCCGCTCCCCCACCCCCATGCTTCTCCCGGAGCACCCTGTTCAACAGGAAGGCTGTGAGGCGGGGAACACCACCTCGCTGTGTTGACGTGCTGTTTCGTATCCTGGGACGCAGTACAGGGAGTGTTGTGGCTTCTGGAAAAAGAAAAGAGAGCACCAGATTGTCAGAAACGAGGGGCGGCATTTTGAGCGTCTTCTGGAATGTAAAGACCTAATTCAAAAACCCCATATCGGTCTGGTTTTGTGGGCTCCTTTGTCAGACACTCCAACCCAAACCCTGTGTATCTGGAAAACAGTCCCCTCTTTTGTACACACACCGTGTCACTCAGATGTGAAGGGCCTCTGAAGTTTGTACCTCTGGCATCCGCTGGGACGGGTTGCCTCAGTAACAGTACCAAGCACATTTAGAAACCTCACGAACCTGTCTATGAACAGTTGTGTGATAAAGAAAACGACCACTAGGAAAGGAGAAAGAATTGGACCAGAAGATCGTCACACACAAAAAAGACGCAGCAACACATTTGCATCATCAAGATTTTTGCTACCTGTGTACGGATGCTTGTAATAACGCCAGCAATGAACTAACGGAGTTGCCCCAAAGTGCTGAAGACAGGCACATCTTAGGGATCCTTTAAAGGACTTGATGTGAGGGGCGCCTGGGTGGCTCAGTCGGTTGGGCGTCCGACTTCGGCTCAGGTCATGATCTCGTAGTTCATGAGTTCGAGCCCCGCGTGCGGCTCTGTGCTGACGGCTCAGAGCCTGGAGCCTGCTTGGGACTCTGTGTCTCCCTCTCTCTTTGCCCTTCCCCTGCTCATGCTCTCTCTCTGTTTCTCTCTCTCAAAAATAAACATTAAAAAAAATAAAGGACTTGGTATGACAGACTCTTGCAGAGTGCATGCAGAAATAAATAAATAAGCCCCCAAACAGGGGAAGAATTGTTTGCCAAACTTTGACATTAAGCCAACGATCCTGACGTTTGCTCGTTCAACACAAACTGGGTAAAAACAGAGAGAAAACACCAATCTCAGGGTACTGGCTCAGAGAACGGCCCCTTAACAGTAAATTTAGCAGTAATAACCTCATAGAATTATAAGACGTCCATTTACATCCACCTTAAGAACCAGGTCTGGAGCACATTTAGGTATTATGTGGATCTAATACGGGGCTGAGAGCTTAACGGGGATGTGTCAAAGTAGAAACAATACTCACTGAATGGCAGTTGGAAAGGAGAGCTTGCTTTTTAGAAAGCTGTAACAACTCCTAAGGTTACCCGTGACAATTTTCACACACTGATATTCTCACAAGTAAAGAAAAGTAATATTTAAATGATTTTCACTGCTTCCAATTTTGGCAGGACGTGGGCACAGAGCCCTGAGATTTCTCGGATTGGCGGTGTGATTTTTCCGTGCTGGCCTTGAACGTATTGTTTGACGCTCCAGGGGAGTTCGGCTGCTGGCAGCACTGAAAGACAAGGCGGAGAACAAAGCTTGCTAAGAGACTGGGATTTATTGTCTCCACTGGAATGCGGTGGAAAGAATGCTGGGCGGGCTGGCTCCGTTCTGACCCGGGTCCCTCTCCGGGCTAGTGGACCACCCTCCAGGAAGTTATTTCATTGTTGGCGGGAGTGGGGTGGGGGGCTCTCACTCTCCTAATAAAGGACCCGGACCAGGAGATGCTGAGTAGTTACCTGGAGCCCTGGTTCTCAAAGTAAGGTACCGTAGCACCTGTCTCAGAATGCAGGCTGCTGCCCGGTCATCGATGCAGATTCCCGGCGACAGGGACACCTGCACGGGATCAGAAATCTCCGAAGAGGCTGCCCCGGAATCTGTATTTTCAGGAATCTTCTTGGGTTGTTCACGTGTACGGGAAGGCTTGCCACCCTGCAAGGGCAAGAGGAACCTGGGCTCTGGAGAGACCGACCTCTGACCTTTGGGAAATTATTTCTCATCTTTAAAATAGGAGAGAGCAATGGTACCTACCTCCGTAAGTTTTTCCTGGGAAAAAATAATCCTGAAGGAAAAAAGGCATGGGAAGTTCTTCATGTACTTGCCGTGATTGTGCAGTAAATGGGAGCAAAGAGGACTTTGGCGACATTTTAGTAGTTAAGGTTGACCTATTTTTTTTAATGTTTATTTATTTTTGAGAGAGAGAGAGAGAGACAGAGCACGAGCGGGGGAGGAGCAGACAGAAAGGGAGACACAGAATCCGAAGGAGGCTCCAGGCTCTGAGCCATCAGCACAGAGCCCGATGCGGGGCTCGAACCCACAGACGGTGAGATCATGACCTGAGCTGACGTCAGATACTCAACCGACGGAGCCACCCAGGCGCCCCTGATTTTTTTTGTTTTTTTTTAACCACGAGTTTGATTCCATCTCATTTTGACACCAGTGAGGACTGTTCAGCCGGCCTTCACCTGACGCATCAGGCCCCCAAAGCTCTAGAAAAACTGAACAAAGAGTACAAGTGTCACGTGTCACCTACCACGAACCAGATGCAAGCATGGCTGCTGTGGATGTCGTCCCCGCTCTTTCCTGTGGCGAAGGCCCTTCTGAGCATGGACAGAGGGGGTTCACGTGAGTCCCACGATTCCCGGCTTCGCCTTCCCGCCCTCTGTCTTCCTTTCGACAGGCTCTGCAATTATAGCCCCTACAGCAAGCTGCCTGTTCTCTGTTCTCTTACAGAGAGAGGGCGAGGGCCTCGCGGAATCACCTGGAGCAAAATTATAGCTCTTCTCCCCGAGGAGTCTGCTGAGTCTTGCCAGGAGAACCATCCCGGGGAGGCTGCTGTGGATTTCTCTCTCTTGCTGTGAAGACTTGAGACTCATGCACAAGCACAGTCGTTGGCCGTTGGGGACGGGAGAGGGAGGGAGAGAGACGGAGACGGAGAGAGAAACAGGGAGAGGGATCGTTGAGCCTGTTTATAAAGGCACAGCTCTCCCAGACAGACGAGGTGTTGGGTGTGCCCCCGGTCGGCCTCCCTTGGGAAAAGAGGGCCTCAGTGCCTCGACCTTCCTGGGCCTGAACAGGTTTCGTCCAGGAGGGCACCCGCGTCATCACTTGCCAAAATGGCTCGATTTCGTGGACTGGGGACCTGTAAAAGGGTGAGGCGCTCTGCAGGGCCCATGGTTGGCCCGTGGAAACGTCGGTGTCAGGCCTCACCTCTTGGCTGCGTTGCAGGTGGAGTTCTCGTAGTCCCGACCGTTAGAACAGAGGACTCGGGCAGAGGCTGTGGACCTAATGACAACATGGGCATTCTTTGGAAAGTCTGTGTTAGAAATGCCAGTGTGGAAGGGGAATGTGCTAATGCCAAACTCTAGCTCAGGTTTGTAAGTCGTCCCGAGGGGCGGCTGATAGCTTTTGATTAGCTATGTGACTTGTCGCCATGCTTCCGGGTGCTATATTGGCTAACCGTGTGGGTCACAGAAAGGCTGTGCGGGCCCCCTCTCTGGGAAGCCGACAGCAGCCCGCTGCGGGCCGCTTCGCGGTATCTGCGGTTGAGGCTCTGTTCTTCCAGCGGCTTTTGTTCCTAATTCCATTTTTTTCCCAATGTTTATTTATTTATTTATTTATTTGAGAGAGAGAGAGAGAGACAGAGTGTGGGCGGGGGAGGGACAAAGAGACAGAATCTGAAGCAGGTGGCAGGCTCTGAGCTGTCAGCACAGGGCCCCACACGGGGCTTGAACTCGTGAACCCCGAGATCATGACCTGAGCCAAAGTCGGCCACTTAACTGATTGAACCACCCAGGAGTCCCTAATTCTTTTTTCTTTTTATGTTTATTCATTTTATTTTTGAGAGAGAGAGAGACAGAGACAGAGAGAGAGGAGGGAAAGAATTCCAAGCAGGCTCTGCGCTGACTCACAAACTCGAGACATCATGACCTGAGCGGAAACCAAGGGTGGGCCGCCGAACCAACTGAAGGCTTGTTTCTAATCCTTTCTTTCGGGAGATTTTCAGGCCCCACCTGCCCCCATTGTTATGAATCCTCCCTCATCACCTTCCTAGATTGCTATCTAGATAAGCCCCTCCCCCCATACCCACGGATCCCTATAATATCTCCAATTGCCTGACGTGTTACATTTTAATTTACGGCCAACATCACTTGCTACTTTGGTCTAGTCAAGCCAATTTTCCAAAGATCCACTCACACTTGTCAGCCTGGTTCTGTTCTAAATGCTTGCATATTTATTCATTCAACAAACATTTATTGGGCATCAGGCACTGTCCCACGTGCCAGGGATAAGGAAGAGACCAAAACAAAGTCCCTGCCTTCATGGAGCTTACAGAGGGTCAGCAGAACAAACAGATAAGTAGACACAGACCACAGGAGGTGGTGGAAAGTGCTATGCAGAAAAGAAAAACTCAAACTTGGAAAGAAATAGAAACTACCTGGAAAGGTAGAGCAGAAATGACCCTTAGGGATGTAGGTGGGTAGAGAGGGAACAGGAAACAAAAATGCTCTGTGCTGAAGCATCCTTGGAACGTATGGAGGAGAGGGTGTGGGCTCGTGTGGTTGCCGAGGAGACAAGAGAGGGACAAGGTCAGAGAGGCACCTAATGTCAGCAGCATTGCTCTTTGGACTGGGTGGCACCCTCTGAGAGGCATGCACTCTAGTCCTTGTTCTAGAGGTGGTTGTGTATTATTACACCCATTGTATGGAGTGCTTGAGGGTCAGAAAGGGGGACAATATTTAAAAAAATTTTTTAAGTTTTAAACAAAATCTTTAAATTTGAGAGACAGAGAGAGAGAGAGAGAGAGAACACGAGCCAGGGAGAGGGGCAGAGGGAGATAGAGAGGGAGAGAGAATCCCAAGCAAGATCCATGCTCAGCATGGAGCCCAGTGTGGGGCTTGATCCCATGGCCCTGGGATCATGCCCTGAGCTGAAACGGAGGATGATATTGTATTTCAGGGCAAATGGCACACCCAGGATGCTGCTCAGACAGGCATGTGCCCCAGCAAACATTGCAGCAGGGAACATTCTTCTCCCCTGACAGGTTTTACAGCTAACAGCACCATCGGCCCCTTTGAGCACAGTGTCTGAAGACCAAAAAGGAGTAATTGAATAGCCATCCATGATGGGCAGGCCTAAAACCTTCCCAGTGAGCTTATTCTTGTTCGCCTCTAGAGTTAATCCTAACTGACTATTAATTAGACTGAGTATTTACCAGCTAAGTGCTGAACAGTCCACAGTGAGAGAGATATTTGGTGACATTAGCAAAGATACACTTTAAAAAAAAAATTTTTTTTTTTAACATTTATTTATTTTTGAGACAGAGAGAGACAGAGCATGAACGGGGGAGGGGCAGAGAGAGAGGGAGACACAGTATCGGAAGCAGGCTCCAGGCTCTGAGCCATTAGCTCAGAGCCCGATGCGGGGCTCGAACTCACGGACCGCGAGATCGTGACCTGAGCTGAAGTCGGACGCTTAACCGACTGAGCCACCCAGGCGCCCCAAGATACACTTTTTTTTAAAGCTTATTTATTCTGAGATGGGGAGAGAGCGTGAATGGAGGAGTGGCAGAGAGAGAGGGAGAGAGAGAGAGAAAATCCCAAGCAGGTTCCACGCTGTCAGCACAGAGCCCAAGGCGGGGCTTAAATTCACAAACCACAAGATCATGACCTGAGCCAAAATCAAGATTCGGATGCTTGCCAGACTGAGTCACCCAGGCGTCCCAGGAGAATCTTACTTTTAAAGGACACTAAGCAACGTAGTCAAATTGCACTTTCAATTATTCGGAATAGATGTGATATCACTGAATACTGCTAGAAGGAAATTTTCAGCTTGTTATTCTCTTATCATTTTGGCGCTGGTTGAATTAAATTAAGCAACAATTTAAAAATTCTTTTAGTTTCTGTTCTGTTAGGGAAAAAAAAAGGAAAGAATGTTTCAAAGTTGCCATAAAAAAAAAAAAAAAGAGGAATCTCACCTGTCCTCTCTCCTCAATCTGTTCTATAAAAGGAAACAGAGTGAGACACAGAAAAATGGTATGATTATCCTATACCTAGATAGCTTTAAGAATTTCTGGAAAATGATATCTATCACCATCTTCCCTTTTTCCTGATGTAACATCGTCCTGGGAGACTCCGTTTCTGGTCGCAATGAATGGTTACAGTATTCATAAAACTACCCAGGACCCAAAAAGGCAAAACTGATAATGCCAGACATGTAATAATAATAATAATAATAATAATAATAATAAACAACTTACCAGGCATGCAAAGAAACAAGAAAATATGATCCACAATTAGGAGAAAAATAAATCAGTCCACACTGACTTAAAATGAATGCAGATGTTAGAATTAGCAGACAAGGACATTACAATTTAGGGTTGCTGCATTCTGTGTGTTCAAAGAGCTAGAGAAAGACAGCATATTAAGTGGAGACATGAAAGTTATTAAAAAGACCCAAATTACACTTTTGGAAACAAAACTATAATGTCTGAGAGTTTTTTAAAAAAAAATTTTTAATGTTTATTTATTTTCGAGAGAGAGAGAGAGCATGAGTGGGGACGGGGGAAGAGAGGGGGAGACACACAGAATCCAAAGCAGGCTCCAGGCTCTGAGCTGTTAGCACGGAGCCTGACATGGGGCTTGAACTCACAAACTGTGAGATCATGACCTGAGCTGAAGTCGGACACTTAACCGGCTGAGCCACCCAGGGTCCCCTGAGAGGTTTTTTTTAATGAACTGAATGCGGTTACTGCTAGGACTAGTCTGTTCAGGCTGCTGTAACAAGCCATCACGGGCTGCATGACTTAAGAACAGGAGGCTTGTTTCTCGTGGTTTTAGAGGCTAGAAGTCCGACCTCAGCGTGCCCACGTAGTTGGGTTTTGGTGAGAGCCCTCTTGTGGGTTGCAGACTTCTTGCTGTGTCCTCACTGTGGAAAGATGGTGAGAGGGCTCTCTGGGTCCCTTGTATAGGGGACTAATCCCACTCACAAGGCTCGACCCTCATGACCTGATCACCTCCCAAATGCTCCACCTCCTAAAACCATCCCATCGTGGGGTTAGGGTTTCAAGATATGAATTTGGGGCAGGCGGTGGGTGGGAGAGGGGAATGTCAGCACTCAGTCTATTGCAATGGGCAATTAGACATTGCAGAAGAAAAGACTGGTGAACTTGAAGACAAGCATTCAGTCTACTGCAATGGGCAATTAGACATTGCAGAAGAAAAGACTGGTGAACTTGAGGACAAGCACTCAGTCTATTGCAATGGGCAATTAGACATTGCAGAAGAAAAGACTGGTGAACTTGAAGACAAGCACTCAGTCTATTGCAATGGGCAATTAGACATTGCAGAAGAAAAGACTAGTGAACTTGAAGACATAGCAATAGAAACTATCCCAAATGAAACATACAGAGAAAAAAGACTGAAAAATAAACAGAACATCAGAGACAACCTCATATAACCTAAAATACCTGTAATTGCAGTTTCCAAAGGAGAGGAAAGAGAAGGGGGTAGGGGAAGATAGGAAGGATATTTGAAAAAATAATGACTGAAGAAATTCCAAATTAGATGAAAACTATAAACCCACACATCCAAGAGGCTCAAAGAAACTGGCACAAGAAACATGAAAGTACCCTCAAGTATGTTATAATCAACTGCTTAAAACCAGTGATAAAGAGGGGGCACCTGGCTGGCTCGGTTGGTGGAGCATAGGACTCCTGATCTCAGGTTTGTGGGGTTAAGCCCCGCATTGGGTGTGGAGGTTACTTAAAAAATAAAATCTTTAAAAAAGCAGTGATAAAGAGAAAATCTTAATAGCAGATGGGGAAAGAAAACCTACTATGTGCAGAGGAATTTTTAAAGTATATTGGAAGTACTTTTAAAGCATCTGAAAATATTGCAAGCAAAAGTGGTGACCTATAATTTTATACCCTGTGAAAATATCTATCAAAAACAAAGGGACGCCTGTGTGGCTCATTCGGTCCAGTGTCTGACTCTTGACTTCAGCTCAGGTCATTGTCTTATGGCTCATGGGTTCGGGCCCCGTGTCAGGCTCTGCGCTGCTGACAGTGTGGAATCTGCTAAGGAGTCGCTCTCTCTCTCTGCCCCCTTGACTTGTGTTCTCACCCTTTCAAAAAAAATAAAGAAGAAAACAAAAACGAAGGCAAAACAGAGACCTTTCAGGTGTACAAAAGTTGAAAGAATTCATCACCAGCAGACCCCTTTGTAGAGATGTTGCAGGAAGTCCTGGAGGAAGAAGGCAAATGAAACCCAATGGAAATATGCATCTACACAAAGGAAATGGTAACTACATGCATAAACAGGTAAGAGATTTTATTACTGTTTACATTTCTTTAAGGTATAATTGAGTGTTTAAGCAAAAATAATAACAATGCCGTGTGGGGTTTATGTTGTATGTAAAAGTACCATGTATGACAGCAATAATAGCTCAAAGGCCAGGAGGGGAGAAACGGAAGTATATTGGGCGCATTTGGGAAAAACTGATAATATGGTCTCTGGATAAGCCCCCAGATATTTGGAAACGAAATAACATTCTTCTAAGTAATCCCTGAGTCAAAGAGGCAACCAAAGAACTAAAAGAAAGATGCTTGACATCTGGTTTCTTTACCCAGTTCTTTGGGAAATTAAAACATCAGTGAGTATCATGATAGTATTTTGGGCAAGTAATTATTAACAGTAATTGGGGAGTGTGTTAGTTTTCCATGGCTCTGTAACTGATCTCCACAAATTTAGTGGTTTTAAATAACACACATTTGTTATCTCACAGTCTCCATGGGTCAGGAGTCCATGCATGCCTTAGCTAGATCTGCTGTTTAGGATCGCACAAACTGTAATTAAGGTATTGGCTGAGGTCTCACCTGGGACTCAGGATTCTCTCCCAAACTCATGTGGTTATTGGCAGAATTCACTTCCTGGCAGCTGTGGAACTCATTTCACCTTGCTTCTTCAAGGCTAACAGGAAAGACTGTGCTACTACGTCTATCTCTGCCCCATAGACCTTCCTTTAAACGGCTCACCTGATTTGGTCAGGCCCACCCAGGATAATTCCTGTTCTGAGGAGCTCAAAATCAACCACTGTGGAACCTTAATTATATCCGCAAATGCCTTCACCTTTGTCGTATTACATAACTGAATCATGACCTCGACACCCCATCATAATCACAGAGCCCACCACATTCAAGGAGAAGGGATGATATGAGGGGTATCCACCAGAGTCCTGGGATTTTAGGGGCCATCTTAGAGTTCTGCCTGCCCCACTGAGGGGCAGCATAGGAAAGGATATGATTTGTCAATCGTTGGTTACTCATAATCTCTTGTAAGTGACTGAATATTGTTCCTGGATGCAAAGAATTAGCTTTGATTGGCTTCATATTGTCTTCCTCGAGACCATTCAGAAGGTTTTGAATAATCTTAAGAATAATTATAGTAACAATAACAGCGACCATTTCTTGAATGCTTAAGCCTGACATTTTGCACAGTATTTTACACACAATATCATATTAGATCTTCACAACAAGCATATGAGGTAGGTGTTATTATACCCATCTTACAGATAAAGAGAAGATTTTGAAGTTTAGAAGTCTTATATAACTTGCCGCAAGTAACACAGCTAGTAAGGGAGGAGTCAAGATTCGGACCCAGAGCTGCCAGATTCCTTTTTTTTTTTTTTTTTTTAAGTTTATTTAGTTATTTTGACAGAGAGAGCAAGCAGGGGAGGGGCAGAGAGAGAGGGAGAAAGAGAATCCCAAGCAGGCTCCGCACTGTCAGCACAAAGCCCACCACGGGGCTTGAACTCACGAACCCGGGAGATCATGACCTGAGCCGAAACCAAGAGTTGGATGCTTAACCAACTGAGCCACCCAGGCGCCTCAGACTCAGAGCTAATTCTAAATCCAGTGCTCTGGAGAGAAAAAAAAAAAAAATGGGAAGGCAGATATCAGCAGAATCTGTGTTTCCACTGCTAATTCAGCTTTTTGAACAGCTTGTCATTTCTTATTGAATTGTTTCCATTAAGGATAAATGCAGCCGTCTTCAGCTTTGGGAAATGCTCTCGTTGGAAAGAACATATAGCAAAAACTGGTATATCTACCAGTGTGTAAGTGTGTGTGTATACGTGTGTGTGTGTCTATTCCAACTCTGCCAAACCGTTTTCTATCAATTGGAAACATTGTTCCCCATACCCACCTCTCCCCTACTTTGTCTTAAAGGCTGGAACCAGGTTGCATAGTTGGATTGTGTTTCATGAGTAAGTTTCTGATTTGGGGAGTGAAAACGCACGGAGACATGAAAACGTGTACAGGTGACACTGCCTTAGCATGCAATTATTATATGCAATGAATGTACCTAACTTCATGTCTGATTGTCAGCAGTGGTATACTTTTATACATTTGACAAATTTTTGTTCCTGAATGTCTAAGACCCATGGAAAAGCGAGCTCCTACCAGACTGAATATTGCACAGATAGTCTCTAAAATGGGGGTCCCCTTTGTTCTTTGAGACCAAATGGTTTCATGGCTCTGGTGGTTGCCTTCCTAAGACGGGACAAAATGTCTCCTAAGGGATGGGGAGCAAAACGAGTAGATTGGTAGGTCCTAAAAAGAGGTATGGGTGGAGTCAACACAGAAGTTTTTATCAAGAACATACTCTGATGCTTTCGTCTCTAGTTTAACTTGGAGAGAAATAAATACCAGCATCTCCAGGAAAATCTGTGCACCTCTCTTAAACAGCAGCTTCTTCAAACATACACAGCTATGTAATTATCATCACCACCAGGGGGCAATAACACCACAGCGATGCTGGAATAGTATTAAACTTGGCATTGTTGTGTCCAAATCATCAAGAGTAGTCTTAGGTGAATGGATTATATGCTACTCATGGTCTTGGACACGATTAAGTACTGCTATACTAATTACATTTCTGCTTTAAAGTAACAATAATTGGGACGCCTGGGTGGCTCAGTCTGTTGAGTCTCCAACTTCAGCTTAGGTCGTGATCTCATAATTGGTGGGTTCGAGCCCCGCCACAGGCTCTGTGCTGACAGCTCAGAGCCTGCAGCCTGCTTTGGATTCTGTCTCCCCTCTCTCTCCGCCCCTCCCCTGATTGCTCTCTCTCTCTCTCTCAAAAATAAAATAAACATTAAAAAACAATGAAGTAACAATAATAATCAGCCTTTGCAACCTGTATAGTTTGGCAGGCTCTTTTGGGGGAAAACTTTTATTCCTCTCTGCTACCTTCCCCCTTAGAAAGAGATCTTAGCTTTAAAAGAGATTATAGTGGGAATCATGGGGGTGGAGCGGGGGGCTGTAATGGACGAGAGCAGGGAAGCTCCCAGATGATGAAAACGAGGGCCAGAGGCATGAGAGAGTGAATCGTCCAACATCAGCCTCCTAGAAACACGAGGAGGGCCCCCAGAGATCATGAGTCACATCCACTGGGAACCCCACAAGACTATGCAGCCTTCTCAGTGAGAAAAGGGGCATCATTTCCTCCATGGGCCCTTAGCATTTAACATGAGCTTATTGAGTTCCTAGTATGGGCAAGGCACTGTGCTTGGCCTGGGCTGTCCTGGGGGGAATAATAATAATAACAATAATAATAATAATGGCACCAACGTACATATAATAATAGACATAATCCCTGCTCCCAGGAACTCAGGGTCTGGTGGGAATATAGATAATGAGTTAGTGCTCAAACAAACATCTCATCTCAAAATGCGTTAGATGATGTAAAGGAAAGTATGTTAGTGTGAGATCATGTAATGGGGGTAGGGTGTCAGAACTAGACACTTATCCTGAGAAGTGAGGGAAGAAAACACAAACCACAAACCTGGAGAAGAGTATTCCAGGCTGACTCTAAGGTACACTGGATTATATATAGAGAGAGGTGGGGGCCATTTCATGCCAAGTACCCTGTCGACCACGTCCAGGGATTGGGATTTCATCCTAAGGACGATAATAAGTGTTGAAAGGTTTCGTACAGAGGATTAACATGGATCCAATTACATTTTTGTAAGAACAGTCTGGCTTCCATTTGGAGAAATAAATTGAAAGAGAACAAGAGTTAAAGCAGACAGAATTATTAGGGGGCCATTACAGTCATCTGTGATAAATAGTAAATGCTTAATAGTGACAATACAGAGAAGCAAACAGATTCCAGGTGTGAGACTAGGTAAGACTTGTTGCCTTGGATGTCAGGGTGAAGGGAGAAGGATGGATCAAGGATGAACCCTCAGAGAGGTGGCGTATGACAGGGCAGATAGGTGACATTTACTGAATTGGGGAAGGCAGGATGAGGAACAGAAGGCCAACTTTCAGCTTTA
This sequence comes from Panthera tigris, assembly GCF_018350195.1. Classification (NCBI taxonomy): domain Eukaryota; kingdom Metazoa; phylum Chordata; class Mammalia; order Carnivora; family Felidae; genus Panthera; species Panthera tigris. The sequence goes on from NC_056664.1 coordinate 12,091,895, forward strand.
GATGTGATACCTTGGACTGCCATGGAGATATCCAAATGGGGATATAAGGTTGGAGCTCAGGAGGAAGACGTAGGCTTGGGATCATCAGCATAAAGCCCTGAGAGTAGACGAGATTGCATAGGAAAACAGCGTTGAAAGAGGCAAAAGCCAGGGGGAGTCCCAGGAGGATGCCAACATTTAGAGGTGAGGCAGGAAATGGATTCATGCCAAAGCGAGTGTTGGATATGCTCAAGAAAAATGAGGAGGATATGGTATCATGGAAGCCAAGGCAAGAAGATTTTCCAAGAAGGAAGGAGTAATTCACTGGGTCATATGCTATTGAGTGATTACTAAGTAACATAAGGCCTGTAAAGGAGAATTGGATTAAGCAATATGGAAGCCATCAGTTACCTTCCCTAGAGCACTTTTCAGTTGAGTGATGGAAATGGAAGCCAGATCAGAGTATTTGAAGAAATGGGCACACACAGTACTCCAAAGTAAACTATAGATGGTTTGGGGACTTAAATGTGAAAGGAGAAACTAAAAACTTTGAGAAGAGAATGTGGAGGAATTATTTTCATGATTCTAGAATGAGAAACAACTTCTCAAACGATAAACAAAAAAGCACAAACCATAAAAGTTACCACTGACAAATTTGACTACTCTAATATTAATTGAACATTAAGAACTCTGCTTCGTAAAGAATACAAAAAACCAAGCTGCATATCTCACGACCCTCCCGTGTTCCATATTTAGGAATGTGGAGAAAATCTTGCCCACGGGCCCAGAGAAATGTTTAAGAATGTGCACGGTAACATCGTCCATAGAGCAAAAACCCAGAAACAGTTCTGATGACCAATCTCAAAAGAAAGGATATGTACACTTGTGGTATATTTATTGAACAAAATGTTACACATCACCACATGTAATGAAAATGATTGCAACTACATGGGTGTCTCTCACACATGTAACAAAGAGCCAAACATTCGATGTGCAGAAGATTATGTACTGGGTCCAGTGAGACCAAGTGTAAGAAAATTATTTAGAAATATGAATACCAATATCCAAAGAAAAAGCAAAAAGCATTGAAGGTATTTGTCCTTTCTCAGCAGACTTGAGTGTAGAGAGTAGTGGAGGAGATTACATTTTCAATATACTGGGTAATATTTGAATTTTTGAAACTATGTACATGTATTATTTTAATTAAAAAGTGTAAAGGCAAGTGTAAAAGTCAAGGAGAGGTGAGAAAATGGAGTTTCTATGAGGGACAGCTCTGAACAACTTTGGATCCCAATGGAAATATGGAGAGGGTAGTTGGCTGACACAGCAGATGGGGTCAAGGGAGGGTTGTTTGTTTTGATGGCTTTTTAAATTATTTTTATTTTTTTAAGTTTATTTATTTTGAGAGAGAGGGAGAGAGAGAGTGCGTGAGCATGCACGAGTAGGGAGGGGCAGAGAGAGAGAGAGGGAGAGAGAGAATCCCAAGCAGGCTTTGCACTCTCAGCACCGAGCCTGACACGGGGCTCAGTCTCACAAACTGTGAGATCATGACCTAAGTCAAGGCCAAGTTGGATGCCTAGCCAAATGAGCCAACCAGGTGCCCGTTGACTGCTTTTTAAAATGAAATATATTTCAGGGCGCCTGGGTGGCTCAGTCGGTTAAGCGTCTGACTTCAGCTCAGGTCACGATCTCACGGTCCGTGAGTTCAAGCCCCAGGTCGGGCTCTGGGCTGATGGCTCAGAGCCTGGAGCCTGCTTCCGATTCTGTGTCTCCCTCTCTCTCTCTGCCCCTCCCCCGTTCATGCTGTGTCTCTCTCTGTCTCAAAAATAAATAAACGTTAAAAAAAAAATTAAAAAAAAAAATAAAATGAAATATATTTCATACTGTAGAGGCCAAGGGCAGGCCACCCTCAAATGTGCCACCTTGGTATATTTATTATTTCAAATAAAAGTTACTTAAGCACAACAGTGCAAGAAAGACACTCAGACTCTTCTCTGTCCCCTTGAGAACAGAAAATAAATCTCCCATATGATACTCTCCCTGTACTAAGAAGTAAAAAGACATCCTTACCACAGGGATAGGAAATTTAAAGCCGAGAAAGCTGTAGAAACAAGTTTTGCTACTTTTTTTTTTTTTAATCTGCTACCTCAACCCAAATTCCACTTCGAATTCCTTACTAAATAAAGCTCCTAAACATCTGTTTTCTTTATCCTATTAATTCCTCACAAATTTGATGTCTTTATGACAACTGCCTGCCTTCCCTGGTCATTTCCTTGGGTCTCAATTTCAATACTAGGCCTCCTTATGTATGCAATAAAAATGTGTTTTATTCTACTGTGAACCTGTCTTATGTAAATCATATTCTTAGTCCAACTGAAAGACCTTGAAGGGTAGAGGAAGAATGTTTCCTTCCCTGCAGTGTGGAAGAACCCATTCAAGATGGGGAGGTCAAGCATGCAGAAGATTAGGGAGATGATAACCTTGAGTATGGTCCTTGAGAAGGCAAGAGGAAGTAGGGTCATACCATTTCAACAGGAGGACAAACACTTTGTATATGATGACAAGAAGGAGGAAGGAGGGACTGAGATAGATACAAGTAGCTGGGTGAGTTGTGTAGAGAAACTATGAGGAAGTTCCTTTCTGGTGGGTTCACTTTCCTTTTTTTGAGTGAGAAAGGATCATTTGTTCAGAAGGATGGTTGGGTGGGGGGTGGTCAGAGCTCGAGAGTGGGGCCGTGATGGATTTGTCATTGTACACTTGGCGGTGATGGGTGTCCACTTAAAGATGAGGATCATGAATTTATAGTGATATCAATTCTGTCATTTACATAGTCACTTTGACCAGAATTAAAATCAGGGAATGTGTACTCCCTCATACCGACCCTGAGATATATGGTAACGTGCCAATGGCTACTCAAGGTTGAAGGATGACCATGGTATACTTTCTGGAAGGTAAATTTTACATGATAATAATTCATTTAGAATATTTTTGTTTAACATCCAAGAACACATATGATGGATTATTAGAACACAAAGTTCAAATAGATTTTTACAGTTAATCAAAATGTTTAAAAAATTTTTTAATGTTTATTTATTTTTAAGAGAGAGAGAGAGAAAGATTGAGTCAGAGCACAAGCAGGAGATGGACAGAAAGAGAGAGAGAGAGACGCAGAATCTAAGGCAGGCTCCAGGCTCTGAGCTGTCAGCGCAGAGCCTGATGCGGGGCTTGAACTCACAAGCCATGAGATCATGACCTGAGCCGAAGTCAGACACTTAACAGACGGAGCCACCCGGGTGCCTCCAGAATGTTTTAAATGGGATGTTATGATTGCAAGAGATGGCTCTTCCTCAAATTCCTGGGCAAGCGACTTGTTTGCTCCCCTTTGCAGATGGGGTACCTGGGTCAAAAGTTTGAGAACTAATGACTTAGGCTGTAGTGGGTAAGGAAGTCGCATAGAAGCCAAGCAGAGACTAGGAACCATATTTTTGGACTCAAAAGCGTGTGATGTTTCTACCTTGCCACACAACATCTAAAGATTGTTCTTTAAGGTTGCTCATTTCTGCATTAGAATCTTCTCTGAGACTGCATTCTAGATGATGCACACAATAATCTTGTATTTCTTTTATTTAATGGACAATTGTGAATGTGGCTCCAAGATTCTGGCTGTAAACAGAATGGTATTAAAACCCATGTCAATCTCTGCCTGTCATTTGGCTGGTGGACTACCTGACTATTTTGGGTCTTTCTTTCGGTAGAATTCAGAGCTGTACAAATTGGGTTCCAAATTGTACTAATTCTGGACTCTGTTTAGGGAAATACATTTACATCTATATCATCCTTGCTGTTTGACAGATGAGTAAAAGGAGTCACAGAGGTGTTGCTTGCTCGAGATCCTAAAACTCACAAGCAGAAGCTGCTAGTTTCCTATTCTGTCAGAGTAAATGGTGCTGCTATTTTTGGTTCGGTGTTCTTTTCCATTTCTGGTTATCGTGATCAGAGAGAGACAAATTCTACTTTGTTTCTAAGATACTCTCTGATCTCTTTCAGGCAACTCACAAGCCGAATATTGTTGCTGAGGCTGTTACATAGTAAGGTCCTCGGGTGGTGGTGGCTGGTGGGAGATTATATGACAAAGCTCGTGGAACAAAATAAATATATTACCTCAAACTTTGTGCCAGGAATCACAATGAAATTGGTGGACTTAACCCTTCCTTAATAACTTGTCAAAACCTGTTATCTCCTTAATGCTATGTCCTTTGAAAAGAGCCAGAGGTGAATAAATCTCTCCAGTATTGAGTACCATGCATTAAAAGAAAAAGCATTTGAATAGTGTTTAAGGGGGTAAAATTATTTTAAGCATTTAGGAAAACTACAAATTCTATCTATATGCTAAGAAGGATAATATGATAATGGAGTCTAATGATATAGTCGTAATCAGATTAGGGAGAAATTTGCCATTGACAGGAAATAAGGGACTGGGATCTGGTGCCATTGTCATCCCGGGAAGGGGCTTGGTTTCGTGGATACAAGGGAGGCGCGCCGATTCCCTGCAGTGACTGAGAAGATGGGGAAAGAAAAGCAAATCAGGAGAAGGTTACAGATACAGCCAGAATTTTCCATCATGATTTTTCACTGGGGGGTTATTTTACAATGCAGGCATATGGGCTGAAAGTGTCTGAAGTCCTGCCTTCCCCACCACTTACCACTGGCCTGTTACTGGCTCTCCTAAGCGGGAATGAAAGGAAAATGGTGGTAATGAGCACGACTCTCCAAATGCTATCTTAGATCATACATGGAACTGTCTGTCTGTGGCACATAGACTCTAAGATGCCCCTGCCCCCCAGTCCCCTCCTTCTAGTCTACATGTCTTCGTGAACTCTTGTCTTGAGTGTGGGCTGGCCTAGTCAATGGAATCCATCAAGAGGATGTGTGTCACTTCTGTATTAAACCACACAACTTAACTTCCAATTTGCTAGCACACCCTCCCCATCGCGGGCTGCTGTGTTGGAGAGACCCACAGGGCAAGGGATGGCCTTTGGCCAGCTGTCAGCAAGCAACCGAGACCCTCAGTCTACCAGCCTGCAAGGAGTTGAATTCTGCCAACAATCTCATGAGCCTGGGAGTGCATCCTTCTCCGGTCGAGCCTTAAAGTCAGACCCCCCCCCCCCCCCCCCCCCCCCGCCGGCCAACATCTCTGACGGCAGTCTCGTCAGAGACCCTGAGGCAGAGAACCCAATTAAATAGTGCGTATGCTCCTGCCCCATAAAACCATATGATAACAAACGTGTGCTGTTTAAGCTGGGGGGAAGAAAACGGGGAGACAGAGAATACTACCATCTTATAATTGCATGGATTCAATATGCTCTCTCATACTTCCATACTTTTGTCCGGCTGTGCCCTCTTCCTTCTCCTCTTCTTTCTGGCAGACTCTGATCCTTCTTGCACAAGTCAGCCATGGTACCTCCTCCCTGAAACCTTCTTAAATCGTCAGGCTCTTCCCCGCCGTGCCCTGGTGGCACCTAGTACCCTCTCCAGGCACACTTGCTATATTGCCGTTGATCACATATGACCGTGAGATCATAGGGCAGGAACCATGTCTCTCCAATTACTTCCCCAGTGTCGTCCAGAATGTCTGCCCCCAGAGCGCTTATAGTATTAATACCTGCTACTTGGATAAAGAAAAACTACCCAGACCACACCTTGGCGAGAGGGCCAAGGATCACAAACTCACCCTGGTCAAATCTCACCGTCACAGAAATTTAAATAAGCCAAGGTTTCCCAGTTTCTGCAGCTGGTCCGCCAATTTTGCCACCACGCTCATTGCACTAACATTTCAGCACAGACGAAAGAGATACGGAGATACTGAGATAATCTGTTCCCAGGACAGGTTATTTTGAGGAAACACAATGAGCATTAAAGCCCTGCCCAGACTTTTCTCTCACTTTGCATCCATGTGTGCTGTCCCATTATCTTGTTTCTCTTTTGCCCAACCGTCTCCAGCCATGGCCTCCATCCTAGGCTCTGTCTTCAAGCGTTGATAGGCATGTAGATGGTTGGTAAATGTGGCCTCTTGGCCTTCCTGGTATGCTGGGGACATTGCAGTCTGGGGACACCACCTGCACAGTATTTCTCACAGCCCTTCTGTCTAGGAGAGCTTCCTGCTGGTTCTTCCTGTGGCAATACCAACCATCCTCACAATGGCGTCCTGGGGCGTTGCCTTAGAGCTTGGACGTTAAGTGCATGGGCTCCAGTTAGACTATCTTGAATCAGATTCACAGCTTCCCTTCACTGGCTGTGACACGTAGGCAAGCTGTTTCTCTATGTTTCATCTTCTTTATCAGTAAAACAGGGCAACAATAGTAGCACTTACTACATAGAATTGTTTCAAGGGGATTAAGTGTATTGATATGTCTCTAAAGCTCTTGAAATAGCTCCTGGCACTATAGAACTTGCTCTTGTTGAAGATTCCAAAGTTTGCCAAATAATAAGAAATGTGGGGAAAGAGATACACATGCTACATTCTGGCCGAGACAATGCTAGAGGAGTCCCACACAGGAAACATTCAATATTGTGCCATTGTGCCGTTCAGTATTGGGCAAGTCTAGGTACATCAAAGGGTACAATTGTTCACGTTTTGATGCCGATTTCTGACTGTCTTGCCTTCTCTTTTTGGTTAAGTTGATGTTGTCCTTCCTTTAGATATCTCTGCATCCTGGCACCTTGGCAATGATCCCTTATTACCATAAGACAGGACAAATGTTACCTCCGTTTTCTCGACAGTGAAAACCAAGGCAGTAAAAGATACCATATGAACTGATGGATACACGTTAGCCAACATGTATCTAAAATGCTTCTCGGTGCCAGCTTTCCCATCAAACTCTACAATAAATGATGGCAGTCCACATTAATTTCTCCTTGTCCTAAAGCCTATAACATGCTCATTGCTCAATTATACACTTTGTTGTTGTTGTTTTGTTTCATGCCCAGTAGTTATGTTTCAGCGAAGGGACTGAAAACTTACTAAGGCCGGGGACTATACCTGGAGGGTTCGCTTTCAATCCTCACATAAAACACCTGACGTTGCGTTCCAAGAAACAGGTGCTCGGGGTATGGAAAGTAATGGATGGAAGAAAACCCAGCAATCCATGCCAGTCTCCGGGATGAGAGGAGGGCCCGTGTGCCAGGAGCTAGGTGGCTTTTCCTAGGATGTGCTACCAATTAAACGTGATTGGCTTCAACCTCTTTGGACCCTAGTAAGTTTTAGTATGGAAGTTAGCAGTGACCCCACCAAGAGAGACACAGCTCCCCACAGACCAGGCAGGTCTGTTCTTTGATCACTCCCGGTCCACATAATTATTGCTCATCTGTGGCCAACGGAAACCTGCTTTCTCCTCCCAAGAAAGTTTTGGTGTTCCATGCTGAAAAAATACATTATTGCTCTACATCACCCTGGCTCAATAAAAGGGAAGGTAAATCTTAAAAAAAGAAACAAACAAAAACCAAGAACCTAATGAGCATTCAACGTAGTTGGAACTGGATATGCCTGCAAGCAATGTATTAGCATATTTTCTTTTCTAACTTCTGATTTGTCCAGCAACACAAACCCTTACCTACTCATGCCTGCCAATGATTCATAAGTGCCTTAATTCTTATGGCATGTACTCGGTTTATTTGGCTAATTACAGTGTTTCGTGGTACACAGTGCTTTGCTTTTACTTCATCTGACAATTTATACTTGTTTTGCAACGTAAGTCAAATTTACTTGTAAATTTCCATTTTCACCTAGGTCACGGTGAACTGAAGCCCATTATATATTCATGTCCAACTTCCCTTTTTCATAACTCATTTTTGCCTTGTTGACTCTCACTTCAACTTTCCCTTCCCACATGAATGTCACATTTTTAGAACAGATGATTTCTATATTTAGCAACCTCTGGTCTTCACATTGTCCTGAGGTCATGGACTGTGGGGTGCAAGAATGAAGTTTCAGGTGTTTGACACTGATTTCAGATCACGTCTCCACTGCTACCTGCCTCGGAGCAAGTGTTTTCTTCCCCTTTAAGTTTCATTTGCTTCCTCTGTAAACAGGTGATACTATTTCCCTTACGGGGTCGTCTTGAGGATTAAAAGGATTAACCCATTTCCAGCCCTTAGCACAGTGCCTGGGGCATAGCAAGTGTTCAGTAAGTGTCACTGGTGATTATCTACCCTTCCTCTTACCTCTGGCAGCTCTGCCCTCTGCATCTAAGGACTCCTCCGTCTTCCTAACGACATAACCTAACGGCATATCACCAAAGTAGCTTCGTACTGGAGCAAATGTAATGCTAATCGAAGGCCCGTGCATTGTTTGTTGGTGATGTTTGTGTCATAGATGACATTAGTCCACGTCTGTGTCCAACATGCCCCGTGTCCACTTCCTCAGGGTGCTCTGAACCTGTTAACGCTGCTAGTAATTCCCAACCTTGGCATGGTATCAACTTCCCTTTGTAACCAATCTATGCCTCCTACAATCTCCAGCAATTCTAGACTTTCTCCTTCCAGATGATAGACCTGTGGGAGGCTCCCTAGAGTGGGTCAGTCATCAATGCCCTGCCCCCACTTCTTTCAGGAAGTCTGGCCTCTTTGCTACAGCAGTCCACTGTCTCCACCCTACTCCTCCAGGGAGCCCACCAGACTTTATCATTGGAGCCAGAGTTCCTCAACAGAGATCAGGAACTCAGCATCTTACTCCCCAAATATTTAATGAGTGAATGAGTAACCACACGGATGCTTCCAACAGTCAAACTAGCAATTCAAGGATAAGGGTAGGATTATTAATGTGTTGGGTTATGGACTAGAGATTACATCCCGTGGTAAGTCTGAAGTAGGCGCAGCCAAAACCCCAGCTGGGCCAGAACTGCACTATTTCTTCTCTAGTTATGAACCACTTCCCCATGCTTTTTTTTCTTTTCTTTTTTTTTTTCTGGATTTTTTTGGACCGCTATTTGATCCATATCGTGGGCTCTGTATTCATGTCAAGTTTTTTATTTTAGAGACCTAGCCAGACTTACTTTTTTGCCTTAATCCTTGTCTGTTAATAACTGCTTATTGAGATGCAATTCACATACCATCAAGGTCACCTGGAATTTCTGTGGAACGTTGTGCCCCCATCCACACACCTCACAGTGGTATCTCTACCTTGCTATTTAAGGAAGCTATCAACTCCCAAACTCATTTTTTTTCTTCTTCTTTTTTTGTAGCTTCTAGCCCCGGTTTCACAAATGGTATTGATGGCTACCACTGAGTCTGTGTGTTAGGGGTAACAAACGGGGGGCCCGAAGGATGGAGGAGAGGAGGGAGGCACCCGTGTGGATCTTCCCCATCAAACATCCTTGCTCCATCATTCCCCACCTCTCCCCACACCTCCTCAATTTCCACAGCGTCCATCGCCTCATCTCCTTCCCTCAAAGCAAATCTTTGGCGGAAGAAGCTCTGAGCCCAGCTCAGTTTACCAAGACTTGACCGTGACACAACAAAAGATAAAAATAGTACCCCCTCCCTCTTGAGGTCGCTGTAAGGATTAAACTGGGTCATACATACACATACAGCACTTAGAACATTGCCTGACCCCTCGTAAGTGTTCAACATAGGTTAGTTTCTATCATTGTTACAATTATTGTTGCTATTATTATCATTTGGTTCTGCATCTTAAAGCAGCTGAGACCAATTCCAGGAAGTGAGAGGTGAGCTTGGCCTGGGGAGGGGGGCATCTTTGTTCTACTGTATCGCTGATATTTTACCAGCCATTAGAATTACATGTAGAATCTTATATTTGAAGGACAAATCCAATCTGTGCCCATCATATTCATAAGGATCTTATCTATGCAGCAGCTATTTTTCTGACAATATACATAAATCTAGGTTTTATAAAGTTAATCTGTTAATCCAAAAAGAGAAAAGCTCAGGGGGCACCTGGGTGGCTCAGTCGGTTAAGCGATCAACTTTGGCTCAGGTCATGATCTTGCGGTTTGTGGGTTCGAGCCCACAGATGCCTGATGCGGGGCTTGAACTCATGAACCGCGAGATCATGACCTGAGCTGACGTCAGACGCTTAACTGACTGAGCCACCCAGGTGCCCCGGAAGTCATGTTTTAAAGATGCCTGAGAAGAAAGATATCACCGTGGAGCTTCCTTTGGGCTTTGGACTCCTACGTCTGCAATAGGTGATCTAAAAGGACATAAAATGACATTTGGCTAAGCCACCGTATGTTTGATTTTCTTTCTTTCGGTTTGCCAAAGGCTCAAGCATAGGCAGAATGTATGGCTGTCTATATGGAATGATTTGAGGAAATGTGAACGGATAATTTTGGATAAAACAGAATGGTCTCTTTTACTTCTTTGAAATAGTACAACAAACATTCTTTTTTATGTACAAAGTTTTCATGTCCCTTTTAAAACTCAAATTCTGGAGGGGCACTTGAGTGGCTCAGTTAAGTGTCTGACTTCAGCCCAGGTCATGATCTCACAGTTTGTGGGTTTGAGCCCCGCATTGGGCTCTGTGCTGACAGCTCGGAGCCTGGAACCTGCTTCAAATTCTGTGTCTCCCTCTCTCTCTGCCCCTCCCCCACTCACACTGTCGGTGTCTCCTTCAAAAATAAACATTAGAAAAATTTTTTAACTCAAATTTTGGAAATTACTATATCTGTTTGGATATGTATGGACTCTGGTTTCTTATTTTCTATATTCTTTTTTTTTAAGTTTAATAATTGATTAATTAATTTAGAGAGCGTGGGGGAGGGGCAGAGAGAGGAAGAGAAAGAGAGTCCCAAGCAGGCTCTATGCTGTCAGCATGGAGCCCGATGAGGGCTCGAACTCACGGACTGTGAGATCATGACCTGAGTTGAAGTCAAGAGTCAGACTCTTAACTGACCGAGCCGCTCAGGAACCCTTTATTTTCTATATTCTTGATGCTCTGACATCTGGGGCCTTGCTGACCTGAGAGGGACTGACCCTCCCAAGGTTACCTAATTTCTAGAGACAGTAAACGTCCGGAGGCACAAATCAGCCAATCCAGAGCCCATACCTACCTCCACCCTCATACTCTGGGTCACCATACACCTGCCCTAATCAACCCAGGGCCAGATACCAGACAACCACAGACACCCCCATGCCCCAGAACCTGCGAAAATTATTCAAACCAGCCAATCCCACACCTGCTTAGCCTGCTTACCTCGCCTAGACATTCCTTTCTTGGAAAACCACAATAAAGACTCTTGCCCATCGTCCCCCTTCCTGCTCACCTGGCCTTGGTGCTTCCCTCTGTGGCCCTACTTGGCAAGCTGTGCTCTCTGTAGGACTGTGAGTTTAATAGGAACATCTCCCTTCGTGGCCATCGTGTCCACGTCTGTGTCTTGCCACGCCTGGTTAAAACGAATCTTGGGTACTATTAAAACTGAATACCAACTCAAGTGGCTTCGACATCTGAGCCTTGGAGAGGCAGGATGGACACCCAAACAAAAGAAAGCATCTTTCAGTTAGGGAACAATAGAACTTGTACAGTAATTCACCCTTTAATGTAAAGGAGATTCTCATTTCATAGAAAGAAGGGGTCCAAGAGCATAATGTGCAGAGTAAAGAGTTAACTTTTCTGAGTTAATATATCAAACTACATGTTCTGGAACAAAAATGCCCCCTTTTCCCAAAGTTGCCTGTCGATGGGCAGACGGATACGGTGATCCTCCTGAGGAGGGTCCGTGGCTCCTGAAGAGACTCAGCAGCATATTTTGCTGTAAGCCTTGCCTTGCTTCACTCGCTCTTTCCTCTCTTCTCTCTCTCTTTGGCCTCCTGAAACCGTGTACATTTGCTAACACACTTCTCTTCTTTTTCTACAGTTCTATGTTCCCAGGGAACTTTATGGCTGCCCCAACACATCTCTCTTCATTGTTTCTGGATGAGCAGACCTAAGGTTTTTTACTCCAGAAACTGAGCTTTGAGCTTATTGCCATAATTTGACAAGACTCTGGGGTCACCTTCATGGACATGGGGGGAATGTGTACTGTGGGCATATAAAAATATTGGTGAGGCAAAGGGGTGGACTGTGGCAAGAGGCAGAAGCTCTCAGTGCTGTTGTTCTGATCCTTGTCCTGACATCTCCTTTCCATCGAATATTCCAAGTGCCAACTCCTTCGATCTTAATCCTGCAAATTCGGCTAATGTATGACAACTACAAAGGAAGTGTTTGCCAACTACATCCTGCACCATAAGAGGTCTGTGATCTAGCCACTTCATCTGAGAGGCTCAAAATATTTGACAATTCAAATGAAAACCAGTGGAGTGTAGAGGGTTGCAGTTATCCCGGCATCTCCCCAAATGGAGGTCTAAATTAGCTGCGGTGTGGGTGAGAGGAAACCTAGCTAGCTTTTCTGAGCCATCTTGAAAGCAGACAAGGACTTCACGATGCTGACTGTGTTATCTTAGCATCAGATGGAAAGTGGAATCATCGTAAAAGGAAAGGTCTGGAGCCATGCTGACCTGGTTTTGAAGCCTGACGTTGTTGAGCCACCTTGAATAGGGCCCCCCGCTGCTGTAAGTTGGAGATAATAATAGGATCACCATAAAGGGCAAACGTATGGGACGTCTGGGCGGCTCAGTTAAGCATTCGACTTTGGCTCAGGTCATGATCTCGCAGTCTGTGAGTTCGAGCTCTGCGTCGGGCTCTGTGCTGACAGCTCAGAGCCTGGAGCCTGCTTTGGATTCTGTGTCTCCCTCTCTCTCTGCCCCTCTCCCTCTGAGTCTCTCTGTCCTTCAAAAATAAATAAACATTAAACAATTTTTTTTAAATAAAGGGAAAAATGTCTGTAAAGCCCCTGCCTATTACAGGGCCTGGGATGGAGTATGTGACTAATCAATGGAAGCTGCTTATCACAAAAGCAAATGCAATGTAAGGAAGTCACCACTGTCTGGTTTTGACGAACTGGGTAAATAAGTTTCCTTATTTTCATGCATACTCACACTCCCTGGGGATGAATCAACCCAAGGGACAAAATCACTTAGAATGCCTCCATCAATATTTTTCCATTTTCAGGCTAACATCAGGCTTTATCATTTTGCTTTGCATTACTTGTGAACATGAAAAAGTTCTAGCCACTTAAGTAAAAACAGTAGCATCTGTATTTCAAAATCCATATATCATGGGTTAAAATATGAGATGTGACAGCTACGGTCAGAGCGAGGTTTTGGTGATATCTTAATGGTATGCTACGAAAACTCTAAAATGCTTACCTTATCCCCATCCTCCAGCCATCAGAGTGGACGCTGGAAAGATTTTTATTAATAATACATGTGACACCATATCAGACTGGCACCGGCGATCAGCTGTCTAAAATTCTTTTTAGGACAGAGCAAATATAAACCAACCAACCAATCAAAACTGTAACCAGGGAGACCTTCTCCATGGGAATGTAATTTCAGGTGGAAAGTTCCTATACACTAGTTTAGTAAACTATTTCTAAGTCTATTCCTGTGGCATAAGGGCCATTTTTATGTTAGTCTACATCCAAATCACCTGTGGTGAGCATCGACCTCCCACAGGATATTTTTATCACTCCATATAACATCCAGATGAAGCACCAGTAACTCTTCTCATAACGAGGACCTGGATGATTTTAGTTTTACTTGATTTTTTTTTTTCCATTTAAGTGTGAGAGAATCACAACACAAGAGGGCAAGACATATGAGAGATTAGAGCCACACAGATACTCTATGAATTTACACCTTGAAAAACCCCGTGGTACAAGGACAAGTGACCAGATTATACTCTGCTTCATGTGTGGAGAATAGGGCTACAATCCAAGCTCTTGGAGTACTTTTCCTCCTGCTCTAAATCTGCTTAATACATGTAAAATATTGTCACAATTTTAATGCAGTTAAATACCCTTACCTTTGCTGTAGATATAAGCACCGTAAAGTGGTATATCTCTCTGCGAGAATCTCATGAAATTATTGCAAGTCAAACTGACACAAATGCTCAGAAATAAATGTAAAATGAAAGGAAAATAGTGGTACATATTGAATCTCATGTGTATACTTTAAAACCTATATTTTTGTGTTAGGTTTTCTCCTCCAAAGATAAGCTCTTCGAGTTCCAACTTTTAAAGACTGCTTAAATATCATGGATCTGAATTAGAAGCTTACTTGTAACTGAACTGTGACCATAGTGTGTTCTTTGTTGTCAAAGGAAGCCTCTGTGGCATATTAATTTCTTTTAGTAACTGATCATTTACTTTGAGCAGAGATCGTGGAAGGGCCATGATCATGATCCGGAGGACGGCAAGTAAAGGGATAAAATACAGCAACGCGAGAGTTGTTCAGGTTACGGTGAGGCCAAGTGTCTACAAATGGAATTAAGAGAGGAAATGAGTTTGGATCCAGATAGGGGGAACTTTGGACTTGGAGCCAAACCCATTCTTCAGCTTAAATTTAGTCCTACGCACAAGACAAAGAGCAAGAGACTATTTTTTTCACTTACCCTATGGTTACCCAAGCACAAAGGAATCATAAATGATAGACCGTCAGCAACTTCTTTAAAAGCCACAAGATGGGGAACGGCACTTGAGCCTAGCGTATACCCTTTGCAACTGTCACTGTCCTCTCCAGACTTCCTAAATTACCAGCCGCAGGAGGGAGTAGGGTGAGGTGGTGGACAGCGTCCTGACTTTAGAGTCACAGACCTGGATCAAAGCCTCCAGTGCCATTTGCTGTCTCTGGGCTTTAGTGAAGCCTTCCTCATATGCAAAACAGCAATAGAGATACTAACCCTCTGTGGTCGTCGGATGATTACACGGGATCATTTATGGAGAGCATTTTAGATTCAACAAACAGTGGTTGACGTTATGATGGTGAGTAACCCAGCTACGTTGGCATCCTACCTTGTATTCTTTAAATCATCCCTTTCAAAATGTTCACCGGCCCTTCCCAGGAGTAAGTGCAGGCCCGTCAGTTCCTACCCCCTAGCACCCTCCTCTTGGCAGCCCGAACAGTTACTGTCCCCCACGCTGCCTGGGAGAATGTTTGCCATGTGGGCCAGCTCCCCTCTGCTCCTACAGAGTCTCAGGCCACTTTGACCTTGAAGGAGAGCGCCTTGCTTTCCCTTGTCTGTCTTGGCACCAACTTGGAATAGGTCCTTTCCCCTAATTCCCCACCACAGGGCTGACACCAACCTTTGCCTTAACTAGAGTTTGTTGGAGGTTCAGAACTCACGGAAGGGAAGCATAATTCAGGCCGAAACTTAGCAACACAGCACAGGTCCTGAGCCGTCCCCCAGGTGCCTTGCCAGGTGCCCACAAGAAAAGCTCCAACCTGCTCGGGATCTCGGAGCTCGGGCCCAAATGACTCCAGGCTTCAGGGAGGAGGGCACTTTCCCTCACTCCAATTTAAGAACCAACGCTAAGTCCTCTTCTCCCATCCCGTGATTAACTCTGCCTCATGTAGCAAACCCACTCTACCTACAGGAATATGCTCCGGCCATGGTCGAATAATGTTGTCAACAGTAACTGGGTGGGGAGGACAACCTCAGCTCAGGAATGACGTGGAGACCCGGAACTGGTGCCTCTCCTCCCCCCGCACGCCCCCCCGCCCCTCCGCCCCGAGCTTCCAGGTTTCCTAGGGGGTCCCAGACACTTGTTGAGTCACCAGGGTTGTCAAGTGGATGAGGCTGGGCAACTGGAACCCATGTCTGGGTCCCGAGATTCAATCCCAACATCCACCAATTGGTAGCACAGAGGGTGTGCATATCTTGTCTTCCCTCTCACAACTGACTCAGGAACTGGGCCAAAAGGAGTCTGTAGGGCTGTAGACAGCTGAAGGACCTGGCGAGGGGAAAGACAGAGAAAGCAAAGTGAGCCAGAGTAACAGGCATGGCTACTTTGACATCTCCCCCTGCCGCCATCTATCTATCTATCTATCTATCTATCTACACGCACACATATATACATATGTACAACCATATATACATACATATGTGTATACATAGTATGTATATACATATTGAATATTATAATCAATTGAGTATATATTTGAATATATGCATTGAACATATACAATTGAATATATGTATTTATATTAGTCAGGGTTCTCCAGAGAAGCAGAACCAGTAGAACCATATATATATATATGGTGAGTGAGAGAGAGAGAGACAGACAGAGAGAGAGAGAGGGAGATTTTTTTTCTAGGAATTGGCTCATGCAGTTGTGGAGGCCCAAACTCCCACAGTCTGTCATCTGCAGGCTGGAGAACCAGGGAAGCTGGTGGTGTAATTCAGTCTGAGTCTGAAAGCCTGAGAATCTGGGGACAATGGTGTAAGTCCCTGTCTGAGTTCGAATGCCCGAGAACCAGGGACACCGATGTCCAAGGGCAGGAGAAGACGGATGTCTCAGCTCAAGCAGAGAGAACAAATTCACCTTTCCTCCATCTTTTGTTCTATTCTCAACCGATGGGAGGATACCCACCTGCACTGGTGGGGACAGTCACATACAAAGTCGCTCCTGTGGTTTTGTTATATTATATAAGATTCCATGTTCTCAGCAGACTCCCTCTAGTCTGTCTCGGTCTATCTGCCTTTCTCTCTTGCTGACTTTTGAAGAAGCAAGCTGCCATGAATCCTACAGTTGCAAGGAAATAAATTCCGCCAACCACCTAGGAAGCTTGGAAGCGGGTCCTTCCCTAGTCAAGCCTCCAGATGGCAGCCGTGGCCAGCATCTTGAATGCAGCCTTGGTGGACCCATCTACACTGTTCCTGGACTTCCAACCTCAAGAAACCTTGAAATTCTTTAAGCCTTTGTGTTTGTGGTAAATTCTTATACACCATAGAAACCGATACAGTCAATAATGCTACAGACTATTTTTTCAATACTTTTTTTCAAGCCTTCAATCATTTCAAGATTTCTGGATCCTTATGTTTTGAATGTTTCTTATAAGCAGCACATAATAGAAAAAAATTAACCATCACATTATTCAGTTGAATACATATGTGTATGTATGAATGCATGGACCTATATATGTATATGTGTGTGTACATGTGTATATTCAATTGCTCTCCTTAAGTCTTTGGGTTTTACTCCATTCATCGTCATCTCTCTCTCTCTCTCTCTCTTTCAATTTCCAACACTATTTTCTTTCTTACTTCTACTTGTCTGCCAATCTCTCCTTTAAATAGAGCCATGAGGGGTGCCTGGGTGGCTTGGTCGGTTAAGCGTCCGACTTCGGCTCAGGTCATGATCTCACGGTCCGTGAGTTCGAGCCCCGTGTCGGGCTCTGGGCTGATGGCTCGGAGCCTGGAGCCTGCTTCTGATTCTGTGTCTCCCTCTCTCTCCGCCCCTCCCCCATTCATGCTCGATCTCTCTCTGTCTCAAAAATAAATAAATGTTAAAAAAAAATTTTAAATAGAGCCATGATATGAGACTTAATTTCTTTTTTTTTTCCTTAAGTACACTCCACGCCCAACATGGGGCTTGAACTCATGACCCTGAGACCAAAAGTTTCATGCTTTACCGACTGAGCCAGCCAGGCGCCCTGAGACTTCACCATTTTTATTTGTTTTCTTCTACCTTGTTTTCCTGTTAAAATTTTTTTATATGCAAAGTGGTTGAGGCTTATAGTTGATGTTTATCTGTTTTTCACTTAAGTAGTCTCCAAACACCCTTTCCCATGGTCAGTGACCTTCTACAGAGAAATGTCCCCACCCTTGTTCTAAGCAAACACTAGAGTGTCGTACCAAACAATGCTGCCTGACTACGGAATGTTGGGTAGCATTCTTTGCAGCCCAGCCAATCTGGCAGGGAAAACATTCAAGAGGGCTCTTTGTGTTGGAGCAAAGCAGCGGGACAGGACTAAGGCAAAAATGGTAACTCAGGCCAACGTGCTGGCATCCGTGGGATTGATTCCTACAGGTTTAATATAGCTCAAGCTAAGAGAGTTGTTACATGTTGTTGCAAACTCAAGCACCACTAGAACTGACTATTGAGATTGGCAACGGGAACCAAGGGCAAAGTGCTTGGAACGAATATATGGTTTTTCTCCAAGATAGGCTGGGAAAACATGTCCGTCAAGACACCGCCGTTCTGATGTGTGTCTGAAACTATGTGGAAACAACTGAGTGGAGCAGAGGCTGAGGATTTTGTCATCGGAATGAGAGAGATTCAGGTTCGGACCTCAGCTGCGTGCCTGCTACCTGAGCTGTACTCGGGCAAGGTCGTGGCAGGAGATTTCAGCCACTGGGTCAGTCTGGGGAGAGAGATATAATGGGGCAGACAGAACGCTCAGCACTTCATCCATATAGACATAATCGATTCCAATTTCCAACTATATCTAAACAGGACCAGTCCTATCTGGGGTAATGAGACAATGCATTTTACCTATGGAGACTACTTTGTGCCAAGCTTTTAAGAACTATAGGTAATGAAAACATTTGTAGTACTGTTTCCAGTGTGTGTGTGTGTGTGTGTGTGTGTGTGTGTGTTTGGGGTGGGGAGATATTCCCCACACCACCAAGAAATTCTTGGATACAAGCTGGGTGTACTGCAATTCAACTCAGTTCTGACACTTGTCAGATTCCATAGGTGAAGGGCTCAAACAAGAGTGCCTTGCCCTCAACCCCCTCCTTTCAGGGATCAATCACAAGGCCAGAAGGGAAATATTTCCAAATAAATGGACATGCTTTTTTCTTTTAATTTTTTTTAATGTTTATTTATTTTTGAGAGAGAGACAGAGTGCGAGGGGGGAGGAGCAGAGAGAGAGGGAGACACAGGAATCCGAAGCAGGCTCCGGTCTCCGAGCTGTCAGCCCAGAGCCCGACGTGGGGCTCTAACTCACGAACCTCAAGATCATGACCTAAGCCGAAGTCGGACGCTTACCGACTGAGCCCCCCAGGCGCCCCGGACATGCTTTGTTAACGTATTGGAAGACTCAATATAGTAAAGATGCCAATATTTCTCAAGTTGATCTATAGATTCGATGTGATCCCAATTAAAAGAAAAATCACAGCAGGATTTTTTTTTACAGAAATAGACAAACTTATTCTAGACTTTGCATGAAACGTCAGAGGAGCTACATAGCCAGAACAATTTTGAAAAATAACAAAGAACTCGCATTACCAACTTTTATCACTCGTAGTTACCAAGATAGTGTGATTTTTGCATAAGGATATGCATGTAGTTCAATGGAATAGAAAATGCAATCCAGGAACAGACCCACACAAATATGGTCAACTTATTTTTCACAAAGGTACAAAGACTAATTCAACAGAGAAAGGATAGTCTTTTCAACAAATGACCTAACACAATTGGGCATCTATATATCTCACACTTTATACAAAATTTCACTCAGACTTTATAGTTAAGTCTATTTTTTTTTTAATTAAAAACTTTTGGAAGAAAACAGGAGAAAAACCTTTATGATCTTATCAGGAAGAGTTCTTGGATATGGCAACAGAAAACATAATCTGTAAAAGAAAAAAGATAGAGTGAGCATCATCAAGATTTAAAAATGAAAACATTTTGGTCTCTGAAAGACAATGGCAGACAATGAAGAAACAAGCCGCCGACCTGGATAAAATATCTTCAAATCTCATATTCATCAAAGGATTTAGATCCAGTATTTATTAAAAAAAACTCTCAAAACTTAACAGATAAATCAATTTAAAGACAGGATCTGTCTAGATGCTTCTCTAAGATAAAGGGATGTCAAATAAGTACATGAAAACATGTTCAACACCATTACTCATCATGGAAATGAAAATTAAAGCCACGATGAAATACAACTACACGTCTGTTAGAACGGCTGAAGCAAAAAGCAAAATATAAAACTTGCAATTCCGAGTAATGGTGAGGAAACAAAACAACTAGAACTTTCATGCATTGCCGGGGGCGAATGTAAAATGGCCAATCATTCTAGGAAAGAGTTTGACAGTTTCTTATGAAGCAAAGCACACCCTTACAATCCGATCCAGCAGTCCCCCCGCCCCCAAGTATTTACCCTAGATAAATGAAAACATTGGTGCTCTCAAAAACCTGTAAGTGAACATTTATGGGAGCATTCTTCATAATCACTCAAACGAGTCAACAACCTGAATGTCCTTCAGTGGATGAATGGAATCACAAAACTGGAGATCCCTGCAGTGGAATACGATTCACCATAAAAGGATACCAACTACATGGCTGAATCACAAATGCATCATGCTGAGTGAAAGAAGCCAGTCTCAGGGCTACGTGCCATATTGTTCCATTTATATTACATTCTGGAAAAGGCAAAAGTGTAAGGAGAGAGATCAGTGGTTGACAAGGGTTAGGAATGGGAGAGGGTTTGGCTCTGAAGAATAGCATGAGAGGATTTTGGAAGTGACAGAACGGCTCTGTTCTCTAATTGTGGTGGTAGCTATGTTGATGCAGGTGTTAAAATTCAATGACATGTACACCCCGAAAGTTAATTTTGCAGTATGCAAATGAAAACAAATAGGTAAGACTATACTTGGATTATGAAGAACCTCAAGAAAATGATTAGTATAAAATTTAAGACCGTGGTTGCTTTCGGAGTTGGGGGGGGTAGCTGTGTTTGGGATAGAGTATGTGGGGGAGACTTTGGGGTGACTGGCAAAGTTCTATTTCTTTACCTCATAATTATTCACTAGGCTAACACATTTGTGTGGTTTTCTGTATCTATATTTTGACAATAAAAGGATACGTAGATATTGAACCAACAAAATTTCAATGTGATTTTACGTAAAACTTGCCGAGAAGGTAAGTTCTAAGGACTGGTAATGTCCTGTTTCTCAAGCTGGATGATAAGTATTTAAGCATCTATATTATCAGCATAGTTAATATACACATTATCAGTATAGTGTACTCTCAACAGATACGATTTATACCCTCTTTTGTATATATGAATTAGTTCATAGTGGAAAAAAATCCTTCAAATTACACATTACCCAGAGCTTTTTCAAACATGCCGAACAACTATATATTATTTACCAAACTAGCGTTTTCCTAAACACCTATTTTATGCCCAGTATAAGCAGGATCTTTTGAGGTGCATGGGGGAAATACAGAGTTACTTGAATATTTTACATTGAGGATGGATTCATGTGTTATTCATAGAAAAAATTGAATTAAAAGTAAGAAAACTACAAAACTTTTTTCCTGCTTCAGAAAATTAGAATCTTATTCAGGAGAGGAGAACACAAATGGGAAGACCGTGGAGAGTGTTAGACTGATCTTCTGGACCTTCTGCTGTGCACGGTGAGTGTGTAAATAAGTGTGCCGTGGGGCAAGGATGTGCAGTTTGGGGGAGAACTGATGCCCATTAGTTGTGTCCCAAACTACATGCATATTCACCCCAGCCACACTTAAGTGAAAGTTTATTAGACTTTTAAGCCCCTTTGTTCCAGGAGAATATATAAGCACCAAACGACATATTTTAAGTTGCAATTCAACAGGAACATAAGTTATCAGAAACAGAACTTTATTTTACAGGCAGCTTCTCAGGGTTGCCCCTATTTTAAATGGCAAAATACACCTACTTATGTACTTAGCATTAGAAAGCCAAAGGAAGTAAGCCTCCGATTTCTCTATTGTGTTATAGTTCATTACATTTTCTTACACTTCAGCTGCCTTCTGACCCTTTTCCATCACCTCGATACCTTAACATTCTTCTATTTCTTTGCTGTTCCTTTAGAAAGGGAACAGCCGGAGATTGTTAGCTTACTGTTGATTTGGAAGAGCCAGTGGGCTCTTTGCAGGCACCCTTTCGGGGGGCGCTAGAAATGACTCCCATTGGGATCTCTGCATCTTCGGAGCCTCACAGTTAAGCTGAGCATAATTAGGGGGCCACATCATTTAGTGTCCAAACTGGAAACTTGCGAAAAGGGGTGCCCCCAGTCACTGTATAAACGGGGGCTGTCCTGGGTAAACAGGGACACACGTCATCCTGGTCAGAAGCAAGCTGGAGTGTCCAGAGGAGAGTAAGCAGGAGGGCACAGGTACCTGAGATGGTGATGTGTGAGGAATGCGGACAGCGGCCATGACTGTCTGGTCGGAGACATGGAGGCCAGGGTACCATGACCATGGGCTGGGGCTTCGGACATCGCATGGGTAACTGACCTGGACAACCTCTATAAGCCTAGTTCCTACCACTGATGGAAAAGCACCGCATCTGCAAGGTTGTGATTATGTGTTTTATGCGTGAGTCTCTGTTTCGTGGTGTGAGAGTTGGGTGAGTGTGTGAGGGGGTGTGGTGGAAGTGGCTTTTGTCAAGGCCCCCTCCTTGTGGCTCACTTTCTGGACGCTGCTCTATTTTTATGGTGGATGCTGATTTCGAATAGGGTCGGCTCACTGCTTGCCTTTCTTGAGTTGGCATAAAATCTGCTGTGATTTCTAGAGGGTTCAACGTGACTTTTTCTTCCTGAGTTGTAGCAGTTTATGAAGCCACACCCGTGGGTCATGAGCACACGTGTGGAGGTGCTGGTGAGGTGAGACCTCTGCTTGACTCACGAGGGCGGAACCGGAGGGGAACAGAGGGTCCTGGAAGGCGCGGAGAGGAGAAATGCATCATATACAGAGAAATGGAAGCAGAGAGTCCCCAGAAACAATCCTACCCATGAGCAACCATGTCCTCACCTCTCTCTTATCACATCTCTGCCCACAGGTCTAATACGATGGCATTATTATTAGCATTATTGAAAGCACTATCAGTAACATGTCTAACATGCACACGCCTAACGTCTTTTCATTCATCAACGACACGTATCTATGGGGCCCCACCATGTGCCACTCTACATACTAGGGACAGAGTAGTGAGCATGACAGGCAGGATCCATGCCCTCAGGGAGGTGGGGACAAGTGTAAACAAATACACACAGTTGAGATAATCTCAGAGAGTGAGGTGTGCCATGTAACCGAAAAGCTCAATCCACATTTATTGAGGGTTTGCTCTGTGCCCGACGTTGATCTACACGCTCTATGTGTGTTAGTTGACTTAAACCTCTGGGCACTTTTATACTGCCCGTGACATCATTATCGTCCCCATTTTATAGATGAGGAAACGGAGGCACAGAAAGCAAGATTAAGTCATCGTCCAGGGCCACGCGCCAGTAAGGGGTAAAACTAAAATTTAAATACAGACCATCTGATTCTGAGCCCACATTCTTAGCCATTATGTCACATGCTAAGAGCCCCTGAGGTCCAGGGAGGGTAAAAGGTGCTGGGCGGACTTAGGCCGTGGCTGGGATGAGAAGCCTGTGTTAAATAGAGTGGCCAAGGGAGATGTCTCAGAGGAGGGGGCATTTCAATTCAAACCTAAGTTATGAGAAGTAGCCAGACATGTAAAATCCCAGGGTAGAATTTTCCAGGCCTAGAAATCAGCTAGTACAAGGATCGTAAGGCAGCAAAGAGCTGGCATTGTTTGAGTGACAAAACGAGAGGAGTGGGATGGTCATAATCTTCATGAAAAAGGAATCCGAATTCAAAGCAGAAAAATCTGGCTGACTACTTGAGTATCAGTTTCTTGGTCTACAAAAAGGAGATGACACAGCTGGCCTTACCCACTTGTTACAGAATTCAAGTGGTGGCATGATTA
Source organism: Panthera tigris (assembly GCF_018350195.1). NCBI lineage: Eukaryota > Metazoa > Chordata > Mammalia > Carnivora > Felidae > Panthera > Panthera tigris. The sequence goes on from NC_056664.1 coordinate 12,115,475, forward strand.
TAATCACAGCTCCTAATAACATGTCCACAGTAAGCAGAGCCTGGCTATCTCGCCTTTTCCCATAAGAACACGTCCATGTTACCAGTTCATATCTAACGGAGCAGATACTGTGTACCTTGCACAGCCCACATGTCATGAAAGTCATCACATGTATCTTTCGGAGGGTACCTATCACCCCCATCTTGTTGATGAGAAACGGAAGCTCTCAGAGGGCGAGTAATACTACCCACGTCACGTCTCTAATGGATACGATAAGACTGTGCTTCTAACGCAGTTTTGTCCTACTTCAAAGCGCAAGGTGTTTTTCTACCCTCCTTTGTCAATTGCAAACTCAGGCGTAGCCGGCAGGGGACAACGTCTCGTGTGTATTGTAGCATCGCCCAGATGCAGACACCGTGCAGGAAATCTTTGGATGGTGGCTGTGATGAAGACGGTGATGGTATTGACGCCATGACAACGGAGTAAAGCAAAGCGAACTGGAGGGGCGGATTGCTTCAGCTGCGTTCCTGTCCTCGGGTGTCCAAAGGCGCCTCACAAAAGGACGTTCTTCCACTGCTCTGAGGCTGTGCGGGCTTGGCCTGAGAGAATCAAGAATAAAGCTGATTGCAAACTTGGTGCATAACAGAGAAAATAAAGACATCATTTACTGACTGATTTGGACTAAGAAAAGATGTATTTACTTGCAGTTTATTATGTTGAATGTGACAGGCATACATTTGTGCTTTTTATTGAATGATGGCTTACTACATACAGGAATTGGTGCAATTTGTAATGCAGATTATGTTTTTAAACAAAAAAGGGTGCAAATACACTGATGACTGTCACATGACTTGCTCTGCACTTCTCAAAAAGTGGCTTGAGCGTGGGTGGCACTACAAATAAACCCTAGATGCACAAATGTAATTTCCAAAGAAGATGATTCTGGGCGGCTTCCAATTCAGTCGGGCAGATTTAGACAGAAGAAATCCATAGCTAAGAAAAGCTAAGTCTCTTAAAATAGCAGGAATTGGAGTAGGATCATTTGAATCACTCCCATTAACTGCCGCGATGCCTCCAGACAGAGCAGGAAGAGCCACGGTTCAAATCAGGCTGTGGGATGAAAGTGAGGGTTGGATCTCTGTAAGATTCCGCAGGTTAAGCACCTGGGAGTCACATTTTACTCCTAATGATGGGGAGGGATCTCCACTCTTCGGTGAAATGCAATCGAAGGAGAGCCTGGCCCCCGGCTTATTTTCCGAGTAATGAGCTTTGTGACCTCATCAGCTTCCGGGCATTGGGCCAGATCTTGCCTGGTGACACATTTGTGCAAATTCCTCGAGGTTGTGGACTTGGGGCTTTCTGCTCGAGGGGCACTCGCGAATTTACCCTGGGCAGGATTTCAGTCTAGTTTTCCTGATAATCAACCACCATATTCATTTCCCTCGACAGGCGACTGCACAGAGAGTTCAAGTTTCCGTTAGATGAAGGCAAATTCTATTAATTGCTTTTCTTCATGTGACCGTTTTGGGCTTTATCACTGACTTCATCCGGAGCCCAGCCATTAAGAAAGAGCATTCATTCATGCTAATAACTTTCATTTAGGCAGCTTGTGAGTAATATTCGACAGAATGTATGACTAAAGATGCAACCCAGGCAAAGATTTGAAAATAAGTGGAAACATTTTTTTTTTTTTTTATTCCAAGACTTTTATTTGCCTTGAGGGGAAGGCAAAGCAGGGCATGACATAATTTTCAAATCGTGTTTCACGGCTTTCTCATCATTTAAAACCAGAGATTTTTTTTTTTTTTTCTGTTGAACAGACATGTTGTTAGCTTGCACAACATGACATGTCAAAATGGTTTCTTCCCTCAAAATCTTGGAGCTTCACGATACATTCTGCTATGGAGATTGTGACTCCCCTCTCCCCCACTTGGTAATCTACCACAGGCAATTTCCCCTCCCGATGATGGACAAACCCTGGAGCTCACACATGCTGGAAAGCCTTGTGTGAGAGCAAATGCGACGCCCCCGTCTACATTTCAAAGAAAAGCTCAGCTTGCCAGCTCTTGTCAAAAGTTAGCACAGACAGCAATTCCATTTAAGACCAGGCGCAGCGTCGCAGGCTGGAACAATTTGGGTCTACACTGCAAATCCACACTCCCAGAGAATGCAGGCTTCGAACACTTGCAGCAGGGGCTGGCGCCGTATTTTCCCGGGTGGTGAGGCCTCTGGTCTATTTTTAGGCAGTGATTTCCTTGCCTCGCCTTCCACAGATCTGCTTTTTCCTCCTCTGATTCCCAAATGGGGGCTGCATTTGTGCTAATGAAAATCAATGGGTGAGCGAAGGCCTCTTTGTTCTCAAAGACTCCGAGCTCTAATGCTCCCCCCCTTGCCTCAGAAGCTGGCATTTTGACACAGAGGTCGCTTGATCATTGGCATTTGGTTCTTATTTTGTTTTGTTTCAAATTCCCGGCAGGAAGTGAGGTAGGCAAAAGGGAATGGCAATACCTCGCCCAGCTACCTACCCTGACCTCTCCCCAGCCTCACCATAGCCCTACAACTGTCCAGGATAAACCTTGGAGTATCCAGCAGCAGTGAAGAGAAAGAGAAGAGGGCCGAGAAGGTGCCTGTGAGAAGTAAGGGAGAGAATTCATTTTCAGAAATACCAAATAAAATCTGTGCTGTCTAGTTAACAGTAGGCTTACAACCTATTGGAGATACGTACGAACCGCCCCCCCCCCGTCACCCCCGCCCCCCCAATAATAGAGTTCCAAACCCTGAAACGCTTCACTTCCTGGTTCTTCTTCCCCTCTCTGTTACATGGGCTTATTTTCACAGCTTTGCAATGAGCGCCAAAGAACAGAGAGAGGAGGGACTGAAACTCTCCGTGTCACCTCAGGGAATGTGCATTTGTTCCAGTCAGACTACTTTTTGCCTTACATGGGCGTAGATGACAGCCAGGTAAGGCTGTAACCTCTGTTACCTCAGCCAATGAGGAACCAGGGAAGGGACTTACCTCTGTAGTACTCAGCCAATGAGGAGCCAGGGGAGGGACTTGCCTGCTAGGAGATAAATTGTCTGCTGTAACTGCCTGGAATGTGCCTGTCCCTCAGACACCTGCTCTCGCAAGAACTTTGATTAAAGCCTGGCTTCACTGTGCTCGGAGTCTCTGCATCCCTCTCTTGATTGGGTCAATGGGCTTATTTCTAACATGCCCCTTAACTTAGTCTTGAAGTAAAGAAGTGGCATCCGGACATGTTCCATTGTTCTCCTACAGGAACACCAGTTTGGGTACACTCTCGTATAACCTGTATATGTTTGCTGGAGCCGCCGTGACAAAGTGCCGCCCAGGGTGGGGCATAAACAGCAGAAATTTAGTCTTACCATTTTTGGAAGCTTGAGGTCAACGATGAGGTGTCAGTGGGGCTGGTTCCTGAGGGCCATGAGGGAAGATCTGCCCACGCCTCTCTCCTCACTTCTGGTATTGTTGGCAATCTTTGGCGTTCCCTGGCCTGTAGAAACATCAGCCAAAATCTGCCTTCATCTTCACAAGGGGTTCTCCCTGTGTGCATGTGAGTGGGTCCTGATTTCCCCTTTTTATAAGGACATCAGTCATATTGGATTAGGGCCCATCCCAATGACTTCACTTTTAACTTGATTACCTCTGTAAAGACCTTATTTCCAGATAAGGTCACATGATGAGGTGTGTGGGGGGTGGGGGTGAGGAATCCTACATATCTTTCAATGCAGTTCAACCCATAACAGAGCCGAGGTTTAATTTCTTTTCTGATTCTAGTACCCATGCATGCACAACGTCCAGCACATTGGTCATGCTTTTTCCACATTTGCTGCTACTTCTGGTGACCCTGGAGTAAGATTATGGATGTTCTTGGTACTCTTTGAAGCCGGTACCACATAGAAAAGTGGAAAGTTTTCCTTGCCCCTGGCTTTGACTTCCACATGCTACTCCATGAAGAAAAGTGACTATTTACTTGATGCTAGTCTTGAGGGCCAGGACCCATAAGGGAAGGAAGGAGTTATTCAGCAGATGCTGGTGTCCAGGGTCCACAGTAGCTGGCTGGCCCTGAAGGTTGAACCCTCAGCTCCTACCTAGACAGACTCAAGTTCTACTGGGAGCCTCCTTGTCTCCCGGGTCTGCCTCAAACCCCCTTTCTACCTGTACTTGAGGGGCATGGAAGAGTCAATCGGCCAATCAGCATCTGTCTTGGGATCAGAACTCACTTCCTGTGTTTCAGGTTTGCAGATGGTACTCTAGCCTGTGATGTACTAGACTCTGGTCCTAGTCAACCTGTCTCGAAATTGAGCGGATGCCCTAGGCCAGCTGTCATATCTACCTGGGTCACTGGGACCCACTGGATTTTACACATATTTTTTCCTCAGGAATTGATTCCTCACCTGCGTGGGTTTAACCAGGCCCTACCTACAAGTGGGCCCACTTTAATTCGGCACTTCAGTGTCCCCTGCAGAGCCATTCTGTCCCTCAGAGAGCCACAGGGCAGTACATATGGCCAAGATTGGCTGTCTTGCCTTTCTCACAGTATCACTGGCTGGAATAGAGCTTGTCATGACCCATGAGCTATTTCTCAAGTTCAGATTACTATGATTAGACAGAACTGATCAAAGTACACAAAGTGTAGACTGAACGCTGTATTTTCTTGCCAACATGTGGCTCGCACAGTAGCCCTCTTATGTTACTGGTTACTCCCAGTTTACAAATGATGGGACAGCGGTGAGTTTTAGTGAGGATACAGAGTTAGCGAGGGATACATTTGAGATGCAGTGGTAGGATTTCTTTTTTTTCATATTTCTTTATTTTTGAGAGAGCACAAGTGAGGGAGGGGCAGAGAGTGAGAGGAACAGAAGATCTGAAGTGGGTTCTGCACGGACAACAGCAAGCCCAATGCAAGGCTCGAACTCAGGGACCTTGAGATCATGACCTGAGCCGAAGTCGGATGTTCAACTGACTGAGTCACCCAGGTGCCCCATGAAGGTAGGATTCCTGATTGAGAATCCAGTGTCCCGTATTCCAGAATAAGGGACTGATGGTCACAAGTGCTGGCTTCAAGTCGATCTCTACGTTCATGCCCAGGCATGCTCCCCTTGGGCCACTCCAGACAATGACCTGGCTCATGACAGCTCTGGTGCTGTGAGATGAGGCCTTCCCCCCCCCCCCCCCCGGCTACTTTAGCTTGAAGACTCCATGGTTTCCAGACCAAGATTTTCCTAGAGCTCTACTGCAACTTGAGCTTCTCCTCATCCAGCCTTCCTTCCTTCCCCTTCTCCTTCATAAGGCTCAGCCCTACATCGTTTTAGATATTGTGCCTACCTCCACTGGTTCTTGCCTCTTTTTCTGTCACAGACATTAAGCCAAAGAAATCTCTTGCACATCTAATTCTGTCTTGTTAGCTACTCCGCAGATGTCCTGAATGAATGTGTCAGTCCTCCTCACTCTACCCATGACATGATGAGTTTTACTGTCAATTCGTTACCTCTGGAGTATCGTCCACGTCTCCCATGTTTTCAAGGCTTAGCTGAAGAGAAGGGAAGGAGGAATAAAAATGGCAAAGAACAAAAGAAGTGAGGGGGAGGGATGTCGAACGGTTCAATGCCACGGTTCTTGCCTCCAAGATAAGACGACCGCACATGGGACATTAGGGAGACACAAGACAACTGTATTGTTAACCAGGTTATCAAAAGCCAGCTCACGTGTGGCAGACTGTGAGCGTTGTAGGAATCAAGAGAGAGAACTATGAAGAGACCTGGAGTTTTCAGGAAAGATAAGTTGTCACAAAAAGGGAAGAATGTTAGAAAGTGGGCTTTGAAGGATAAGTAGGATCTTTATAACTACCAGGCAGATGGGGTGGCATTCTAGGCGAGGGAAACATTGCATGTGGAGCAAATATGACAGTCCTGGGAAACACTGAGATGGACTACGTGCATTTGGGCGTTTTTAGGTTAAGACACCTCTCTGTGCCTTAGTTTTCTCGTGTGTAAAATGGGAGGTTTTAACATTATCTGCTTCACAGGGCTTTTATATAGGTTAAAGACTTAATATATATATTTTTACGTGCTTATTTATTTTTGAGAGAGAGGGGGACAGGCAGTGGGAGAGAGGGAGACAGAGGACCCGCAGTGGGAGAGGATCTCTCCCCATGCTGAGAGTAGAGAGCTCGCTGTGAGGCTCAGACTCACGAACCTCGAGATCGTGGCCTGAACTGAAGTCAGACGCTGAGCTGACCGAGCCACCCAGGCGCCCCCTTAGTATACGTCTTAAGCATTTAGAACAGCTCTTGGGGACGGGCAAGTACAGTGTCTTGGTGCTATTGACAAAGGCACAAAAAGTAGCAGATGAGGCTTGTTTGGCTACAGAAGATACAATTTTCGGATAGGACTGGATGGGGGTAGGAGATCTGAAGTGAAAATGTCTAGTGAGTAGCTGAAGACGTGGAAATAGAGATGACGGTAAGTTCCGGGATCCAGATTTTAGGTTCATTGGCATTAATTGTGGAGCTAAACCGAGATCAAAACCTCATTACTCGACCACATAAGGGTCCCACCAGGCAGGCTGGAAGGATTTCCTCAAAGCTGGTCCTAATTCCTGGTCTCACCGAGGCAGAGCAGTTCAGTGACTCTTAAGCTGGTGATCTGTGTGATACATTCGTTGATACATAAAGTAATCCAGCAGGTGTGGAAACAACTAACTCATAGTTCATTTAGTTCTCAAGGCTCTCCATCTTTATTTCCCAATTTTCTTCCTCAAGCAAGGCCATCTGTGGAAAGTCTGCACGAAAGAGGCTGTAATATTTAATGCATTCACATCTAGCCACACCGCAACCTGGGTAGGTTTATTATATTAGTTCACAGGCATCTGGGGAAAGCAGATGATATTTTAAACATAATGACTAACCTGGCTTCCTGTTCTCTATCCTCCAGTTTCAGATCAGAAATCTTCAGACTTCTTTTGCCTGTGGCGTTGAGGAATGTAATTTATTTAAAAAAATTTTTTTTTAATTTAATGTCTGTTTATTTTGAGAGAGAGAGAGGAAGAGAGAGAGAGCACAAGAGAGGGAGGGGCAGAGAGAGAGAGGGAGACACAGAATCCGAAGCAGGCTCCAGGCTCTGAGCTGGACGCAGGACTCAAACTCACAAGCTGTGAGATCATGACCTGAGCTGAAGTCGGACGCTCAACCGACTGAGCCACCCAGGTGCCCCGAGGAATGTAATTTATATCACAACATGACACATATACCTAAAACCAAAATCATTACTAAGTGCAGTGTACTTCATTATCTTCTTTTCCCTTCTATTTCATCCTAGTCTGTCTTATTTATTTTAAAGTGTGCCCATTACCACCCACTAAACCAATTCTGCGGCCACTGATGGGTCTTGACCTGCAGTCTGAGAAACAGTGGCTCAACCTATATGACCATCAACTGCAGGCTGAGCCTGTCTCAGGGGCGTAGTTGAAGGTCAAGCCACACTTGCTGCTCAGCTGACTTTCACCTTGAGTCCTATTCTAGCAATCAGGCTCTTGCTCTGTATCTTTTGCTCCAATTCCAGTGCCGGATCACTATTTGAGGTCCCAGAGCAAGACCCTCTTTTGGGTTTTTAATCCCTCCTATGCTGGAGTCTTGCTTCCAAACTCCCAGCCTTGTGATTGTGTCTATGCCTGTCCGCAGACTTCCCCAGCTCTGACTTCAATTGGCCAGCACCTACCACAGTAGCCGGCAAAGAGTAGGCCTTCACTGGCCATTGAATAAATGCACATATGGTAACGGGCTGCCGCTTACCATTGATTCTATCTGGTGCTAACTTCCTGTCTCCTTGAACTTCTTTCTTAAGCCCAAGATGGTCCTGCCAGGAGTCTCTCAGATCCCTCTGCAGCCCACCTTGATTTGAATAATCCCAACTCTGCCATAGAGGGAAGGACTGGCTAGGGAGTCTGAACCCCTTTAGAAAGGGGACTCTGGGGGCGTCTGGGTGGCTCAGTCGGTTAAGTGTCTGACTTCAGCTCAGGTCATGATCTCATGGTTCATGGGTTCCAGCCTTGCCTCAGGCTCTGGGCTGACAGCTCAGAGCCTGGAGCCTGCTTCAGATTCTGTCTGTCTGTCTGTCTCTCTCTCTCTGCCCCTCCCCCACTCATGCTCTGTCTCTCTCCGTCTCTCAAAAATGAATGGAGGCCGGGTAATGAGTCCCTCAATCCTGGCCCTTTGTCCTGACTCTTTCACTTCCAGCTCTAGACCTCACTTTCTACCCCTGAAAATTTGGAATCATATTACCACCTAATAAATGGGGCTGCTGTAGGGATAAGTGAGATAGCAGTTAATGTAGTTAGCAGTTCTTACTTTTCAGTTTTGCTTGCAGCTAAGTTTGGCAACATTTTGAGTGCACAGTTTTTAGATTGGCTATGACCAGCCTTAGGCAGATTCTGGTATCCTCTTGCCTCCTGTTTTTAGTATTTCCCCTCCCTTCCTGCCTCCTACTCCCCTAAAAAAGGAATCTACACTAATTATTTCTGCTAAGGTAACTGGTGGTAACCACTTGGAGAACTTCCTTATCCTATGAATGTTGACATTTTAAGACAAGACTAAGACTAAAGGTCTTCCTAACATAATTGAACAGATTGCTACTAATTGAATTTCAGGCATTATGATGAAGATGGGGAGTATTATTTTGGTCAGGAACGTCTCATTGGTACTTCTTGAAACAGTGGCAGAATTGGGGTAGAATTCAGGCTTAGAAGTTGGCATCGCAACCCATGGCCTCTATTTACACACTTAACCTTGGCCCTAGTGATTTATAAAACAGATGTAAAACATTTTTCGCCTTTGCTCAAAGATCAGGATTTTTCACGTTCTCAGAGAAAACGCAGTAAATAGCTGCCTCACCCTGAAACACTGGCATATCATTGTATAATTTAATACAACTCATTCTAATGATTAACTCACTTACCCCCCAAGAACTCTGTCTCCCATCTCTTAAACGAACTCTTACAGCACTATTTTTTGAGTAATGTACAGTATTATGTGGGGGAAATCTGGGTAAGGCATGTGTAATTTAAAAGTGGATTAGGTACTCTTATATCACACTCTTCTGTTTATACCTTTCCCAAGATGGTGTATATATGTGTATTTGTGTGTGATGTGTGTGTGTGTATATATATGTGTGTGTGTGTGTGTGTGTGTGTGTGTGTGTGTGTATAATCTGGATAGGTTTATAATATTCAGGCATATGCTTATAAATATTCATAAGGCAATTCATACATAAATGAATAATTTAAGTTCCTTAGCATCACCCGATCTGTTTATAGAATTCCCTTTCTGTCCCAATTGAGCATCACCTCAAAGTTCTTCTCAAACACCTTCTCTCAGCTAGCATTCCAAATATGCCTAATGTAACTGATAAAGTTTATAGAACGGCATTCACCCCCTATGGTTGCATAATAATTGACCAGAAACTTAGTGGCTTAAGCAAGGCAAATTTATTATCTCATAGTTTTAGAGGTCAGAAGTCTTTTTTTTAATTTTTTTTTTATTGCTTATTTTTGAAAGAGGGAGAGAGACAAAGCATGAGTGGGGGAGGGGCAGAGAGAGGGAGACACAGAATCGGAAGCAGGCTCCAGGCTCCAAGCCGTCAGCACAGAGCCCGACGCGGGGCTTGAACCCATGAACTGTGAGATCATGACCTGAGTAGAAGTCGGAGGCTTAACCGACTGAGCCACCCAGGCGCCCCTGGAGGTCAGAAGTCTTAAAATCAACCTGTCAGCAGGGCTGTGCTCCCTCTGGAAGCTGTAGAAGGAGAGTTCATTTCCTTGATTTTTCCAGCTTGCAGGAGCTGCCTGCATTCCTTGGACCTTGGCTTCTTCCTCCATCTTCAGAACCAGCAATTGAGCATCTTCAAACCCCCCCCCCCCCCGCCCCCGACTTTAACTTTCTCACCTTTCCCTTATACTTGTGATTATACGGGGCCCACGTCGAAATCCAGGATAATCTCTACGTCTCAAAATCCTGAACTTGGGGCGCTTGGGTGTCTGTTGGTTGAGCGTCCAACTCTGGCTCAGGTCATGATCTCATGGTTTGTGAATTCGAGCCCCGCATCGGGCTCACTGCTGTCGTTGCACAGCCTGCTTTGGATCCTCTGTCCCCCACTCTCTGCCCCTCCCGCACTCACACTCTCTCTCTCAAAAAAAAAAAAAAAAAAAATCCAGAACTTAATCACATTTGCGAAGTCCCTTTTGCCAAATAACGTGACAGGTTCCGAGAGGGCATGGCCATTTTTGGAGGCCCGTTACTGATACTACCACAGGTACAATAGTTTCTGTACATCAAACTGTTCCTTGCAAATGGAAGGAATGGAGTTTGCTCATGGTGACGTGCATGTTTGTTCTAACTCTCTGGGTGTCATGCTTTCAATGACTTTACCGCCTGAAACATCGAATATGTACAGGACCCCGCAGAATGAATACAGGAGACTGTAAATGGACCCCCAATGTTGAAAAGTCTTAACAACAAAACATGAAAGTCTAAAGTTATTTAAAAGTTATTAATAGTTGGGGTGCCTGTGTGGCTCAGTTGGTTAAGCGGCTGACTTTTGATTTTGGCTCTGGTCATGATTCCAGGGTGTGGGATCAAGCCCCACATCAGGCTCTGTGCTGATAGCTCAGAACCTGGAGCCTGCTTCATTCAAATCCTGTGTCTCCTCCTCTCTCTGCCCCTCTCCAGCTCATGCTCTGTCTCTGTCTCTCTCTCTCTCTCAAAAATAAATAAATATTTTTAAAAAATTTTTAAAAATGATTACTAGTTTACTTCCTTAACATAACTTGTTAAAGTGTTAGGCCTTACATGCTTAGGCTAAAAAGGCATTGCCATGTTGGTATTTCCTTTGTGTAAAGAAACCACTAAAATCAGTCTATTTAAAATCAGTCATTCTTTATTCCATCACTGACTTAACCAACCAGCGTTTACCAAGTACATGCAATATGCCAGTCACTACATTGGGCACTGGGGTCTAATGTTGAGCAAGACTGGTATGGTCTTTGACCTCATAAGCTTACAGTCTAGTGGAGGATAGGAAAACTAAGGAAGTTATTACAGTACTGTGTAGTAAGTGTGTAAAAGGAAAGTTTTTCACTATTGTCCAATGATACCCACATCTTAGTGCAGGGACTAAGCAGGGACCTTCCATGCTACCATCCCATTTCTGGGTGTCAGGGTCCCATCACCTTTGGTTGGGGGAAGAATTTCTAGGTATCCTAACCTCTCAATAAATGGGGAGGAACAATTTCTACCCATATTTCGCAGACAGAAGGCAACAAACTATTTAACTATTGTAGGGGAAGCTGTCAAGGACAAGATGAACAGGTGATATGGCTTTGGGGAGAGTGTGGTATGCCCAAGAACGGCAATAAGTGGTCTGCAGGCATTGGTTCAGCTTCAACAGGAACCTCTGGTGCTGTTCACTATCATTAGAAATTCTTCTGCTGTTGATCCCACTTCTCTGTATTTGTCCTGCCAGGTCAGACCTCTCCTTCCCTGCCCCCACCTCTTCTAAGGCCACGTCTGTCCTCCCCCCTGTCATGTTCCTGCTACTCAGCCCAAGGGACACTCCATTCATATGTCGTTGGTGGGGAGGCAATGTTCCATTTTTCTTTTATCTCCTTTCTACTTCTATTTTTGTGGTCTAAATTCTGTTCTCTGATTCCCTCAGGACTTCTTTTCAGATATTCAAAAGCCTGTTTAGAGTTTAAAAAAAAAGAAAAGAAAAGAAATACTGAACATTGACTGTTTCCTACTTTTTTAAATTCCTGCTTTAACAATCCTACTTTTCCTCCAGGCAAAGTAAATCTCTCTGACAGACGTAAGTCACGCAAAGCACAAGGGTGCTGGGGAGAGAAAGGCATGAAGACTGATATTTCAAGATATTATCATGCAATTAGCGTTATGATGGGAAGTTCAAAATGCTGAAGGGCCAATACCCAATCAGATTATGTAGGGTCCATGGGAACACTAAGACAATTGGACTAGCCATTGTTTGAAGCAGGAGGAGGTTACCATAAGATTTCAGTTTTAGAATACCAATTTTGTTGCAGTGTGTGGAACGGGTTAAAGAAACAAGACAAAGAGTTAGAACATGAATGTGGACTCAAAGTGAGAATTGGTGGTGGATCATGCTAAACTAATATAGTGGGGTTGGAAGGAATTGGGTGGTTTTGTGAGATATTTAGGAAGTCCAGCTGGTAAAATGGTGAACGATTGAATGTGGGACGACTGGAGAAGAAGAGCAGTCAAGGATGATTCCCAGGATTCTGATGTGGACAACTGAACTTCCCATTGCCATGAGATGAGGAATAGGGGCAATGAGGTGGGGTGGAAGTGAGGAGTCAATATAATGAGCTCATTTTGAGGTATGTCAAACTTGAACACTCAAATGGAGAAGTAAAATTGGATATAAGGCAATTGGATATAAGATTTGGGGCTCAAGGTTTGGGCTGAAAATAGAGATCTGGAATTTATCGGGGTAAAAGTGGTCATTAGAACAAATGGAATAACTGGGAATATCGGGGAGAAGTTTTTGAAAATGAGGAAATCAAATGAATTCAAGTTCTTTAATAGAACAGAATAAGGCAGATTTTCTATTTCTTTTAGTTTCAGTATTATTTCAGTTACATTTATCAAAAGTTTGTCTATTTTATCTAAGTTGTCAAATATTGGTATTCAACACATTCTTTTATTATCCTTTTAATATTGGTAGAGTCCACAATACTGTTTTCTCTTTTACTCCTGATATTTGTAATTTGGGCTCTAGCTAAAGCAATAAGGTGAGTAAAAGAAGTAAAAGCATTTAGTTGGGGAAAGGTAGAAAAGAGTGAGAATATGAAGGCATGAGGAGGGGCGCCTGGGTGGCTCAGTTGGTTAAGTGTGTTACTGCAGCTCAGGTCATGATCTCATGGTTTGTGAGTTCGAGCCCCACATCAGGCTCTGTGCCGGCAGCTCAGAGCCTAGAGCCTGCTTCAGATTCTGTGTGTGTGTCTCTCTCTCTGCCCCTTGCAGTCTCTCTCTCTCTCTCTCATAAATAAATAAACATTTAAAAAAATGTTTTTAAAGGCATGAGGAAACTTGAGTGTAATGGATATATTTACAATCTTGATTGCGGCAATGGTTTATGGGTCTACGTTAAACCATACTGAATTGTACGCATTAAGCATGTTCTGTTTCTTGTATGATGATTTTATGTTAAAGCTGCAAGAAAAAACAGGCATTCAGATTGGAAATGGAGGAGTAAAATGGTCTTTACTTGCAGGTGACACAATGATTTATATAGAAAATGCTAAATATTCTAAAAAACAATTACTAGAATAAGTAAATTTAGCAAGATAATAGGATGAATGATCAATATGCCCAGACATTTGTATTTCTATAAACCAACATAAAGAATAGGAAAATAAAAATTGTTTAAATTCTTTTAAAACAGAATTTAAAAATCATAAAATACTAAGGAATGAATTTAAAGACTTACAAGAACTCTAAGTTGATAACTATAAAGCATTCCTGTGAGAAATTAAAGAAGATCCAAATAAATGAAAGACATACCATGTTCATGGATAAGATAATTTAATATTTTTAATATATTGATGGTCTTCATATTTATCTGTAGACTCAATACACTCTCAGTCAAAATCCCAACAGGCATCTTGTCAAAACTGAAGAGCTCATTCTAAAATATATCTGGAAATGCAAAAGATTTAGAATAGCCAACACAATCTTGAAGGAGAGAGAGAGAAAGAAAGAAAGAAAGAAGAAAGAAGAAAGAACTAAATAAGAAAGCCTACACTGTATGACTTAAAGACTCAATATAAATTTCAGTAATCAAAATAGTGTGTTATTGATTTTAGGATAGGCACATAGAGCAGAGGAATACTATAGAATCTAGTCATAAGCCCACATATGTATGGTCAAGTGATTTTCAGCAAGTTTGTCTAAAGAATTCGATAAGGAAAAAAAAAGTTTTTATTCACAAAATAGTTCTGGGACAATTGAACAAATGCAAGAGGAAAACCAACTTTGAAACCTACAGATGCTTCACAAAAATTAACCCAAGATGGATTATAGATTTATACTTAAAAGCTAACACTATAAATATTCGAGGAGAAAACATAGAAGAGTATCTTTCTGACCTTGGGGTAGGCAAATATTTCTTAGAAAGAACATAAAAACCTTAAAACTAGGGAAAAAATAACAAATAGGATTTTATCAAAACTTTAAAAAGTCATTGTTAAGAAAATATTCCTAGTACATATATCTGTATCCAGAATATACAAATCAAAAACAAGGTTGAATTATTGGGTGAACAGTTTCTCTGAGAGCCTACTAAGTTTAGATGGGAGTAGGTACTGTTGACAGTCTTATGGTATGCTGGAACCAGGCCTAGGATCCCAGGGGAAAGGTTTCTAAATAAGAGTCGCCTTTCCCAGACAAAGAAATCTCAGGGCACGATTCATTCAGTCTTATGATTTCATTTATCCACTAAAATATGGCTACTAAAATCTTACCAGGAACTTTTGTAAGCCAACTCGCAATACCATATTTTCATGCAATTTCCAGTTTAGCTAAACCCTCCGAATTTTCTGCAACTGCAGAAAACCCTAGAGAATTTGAGAAGCTGCTCCAAAAGATTTCTGAAAATCTTGTGTGCGGGTGGGTAATCAGGGCTGTGGTTATTTTAATTCAATAAAGGATAAATATAGAAAGTTATCAGAGAGTCTAAGAATTTCAGAAGGAAACATTTATACAGTTTCTTTTCTCAAGGAGCCATGCTTCAGAGAATAGTTTGGTGAGTCCAGTCAGAGGTTTATACAAGTGTTTGAATTTCTGTCTTTGGATCTACAGTTTTCTGAGGATGATTGTTAAGGCAATATTTGCATATTGTAGAGGTTTTGTAAGGCCTTAAAAAATCAGAAGGATAAAAATACTTATGATTCCACATTCTGTTTTTCTTACTCATATCATCATAGTTTAGATCATTTTATATCTTGCTCTTTTTCTCTGAACATTTTATTGTAAGCAGATCTCTATATTTAAAATTATCTGCAAACTATTTTTCCTTAACTATTTCCTTAATTGTGGATATTTAAATTGCTTGCAGTTTTTCTTTCTCTATGCAGTGATGAATAATGCTGTAACAAACATCTGTGTGCATTATTTTTTTAAATCTATTTCAGAATATATTCTTAGAATTCTATATTACTATGTCAATGAATATGAAAAATTTTAAGCTTTTTGACATTGCCATCAGACTAAATGCCAGAACCTTTGTATCCTGTAATGAGTACCCTAAAAGTGCCTTTTTCACCATATCCTTAACAGCATTGGGTATTCTCAGTTTAGAATCTATGTCAATTTAGTACGTGGAAAACACTCTTATTGGGTCTGTTCTTTAGAAATGAGTGAACTTTAGTTAATTTTTATTTATTTTATTTTAATTATTTTAATTTTTTTAGTGTTTATTTATTCTTGAGATGGGGAGCAGGGGCAGAGAGAGAGGGAGACACAGAATCCGAAGTAGGCTCCAGGCTCCAAGCTATCAGCACAGAGCCCGACATGGGGCTTGAACTCACGAGCCATGAGATCATGACCTGAGCTGAAGTCAGATACTTAACTGACTGAGCCAGCCGGGTGCCCCATAATTTTTATTTATTTTAGTGGCCCGTTTCCCAATTTGGAATATATTTATTCCAAGTTTAAAAAGGTACTTTCCTATAGTGTTGTTGTGTACTCTGATTATCTTTCCTACTCTTTCTTGCTAACACTCCAATTTCTTCCTCCCAGTTATGAAGTTTGGTTAAGATTCCACTCAGAATATGCGTTAGATGTTGAGGCAGTTGCTGGATAGAATTGTGGAGAAGGGGTGGATACAAGAAATTGCTTTTAATTGTATTCATCAGAAACTTGTAGAAGGCTGGTTTGAAATGTTCCTATAGTAAGGATTGAAAACCATCAATTTTCTAAAGTCATCAGAATAGCCTTAGTAAGAATCTTGATGGCATGTGACTTGGGCTTCAGCTCCTTATCACTTCTTATGAAGTTATCAAATTCCTGAACTGGCTGAGCACCATTAGAAGACAGACATTCCATATTCCATATAAAGAGAAGAGGCATGCTTCTTCTCTATATACCTTTTGGCAAACTGTTAGACCATTCTTAAGCATTCAAATCGTGAGAATACAAAAGCATCAATTCCTTCTTCCCTGGAAAACACTTATCCTGTCAGGTCTTATAGAAAAATAGCCTAAAAATAGGGTAGGTCACACCGGCTCATGCAACCAATTGGTGGCAGCCATTGGACGATAGGATTTTCTTGTTTTAGTGAAAGAGATACACTGGAGAAAGTAACATTGGAGAAGTAGATTGATAAAGAGAGACATAAAGAGGTAGAGCCACAGAGAAAAAGTGGAGAGTTACAGAAAAAGACAGACACAGTGAGAAACAACTTCACAGAGAAAAAGTGGAGAGTTACAGAAAAAGACAGACACAGTGAGAAACAACTTGTTTCTACGTGTTTGTGTGTGTGTGTGTGTGTGTGTGTGTGTGTAAGAGAGAGAGAAAGAAAGAAAGAAAGAAAGAAAGAAAGAAATACCAATGTGTAATGGGAGATTTAACTTTATTTATTTATTTATTATTTTTTTTAAATTTTAACGTTTATTTATTTTTGAGACAGAGAGAGACAGAGCATGAAGGGGGAGGGTCAGAGAGAGGGAGGCACAGATTCTGAAACAGGCTCCAGGCTCTGAGCGGTCAGCACAGAGCCGGACGTGGGGCTCGAACTCGCGGACCGCGAGATCATGACCTGAGCCGAAGTTCGGCCGCTCAATCGACTGAGCCACCCAGGCGCCCCGAGATTTAACTTTAAATATGCAGTGCTGATGTCCCAAAATACACATTTGCCTGCAAGCCTCCTGCAGGCTCACTCCAGCACCTGGGAAGGCTGGCCTGATTTTCCTGGTCTCTCAGAGGTTCCCCATGGTGTCTGTCCGTGAGTTGTTGATTGCGTCCAGGCAGAGAGATGCTTCTGGGTGACAGGAGAGGACAGGAACATCCAACTACTGAGCTGATGATTTCATTAGATGATTCTAGAATAAGTAAATAGCCAGAAAAATAGAATTCAAGGCGAAGGAACAAAATCCATAGATAAGATATAAAAGACAGTATTTACATTTTTTAGATTACTAGAAAGACTGAAGAAATCCTAGAAAACACTGACTAATTACTAATGATGAATTAGGATCTTGCAGACAATGGAAGAATCCAGAAGTTCTGCTGTTCTTTGGCAGAATGTTTCCCTATGTCCCTCCATGGAGGAAGTCCTACTTGCCAGCCTCTTCAGATTTCAAGATGAGACACACGCTATAAAAGGACCTCAAGGAAGAAAGTGACTTCAGATATTGCTGTTGAGCTTGGGGCTTGTTGCTTCTGGGAGAGTAGGTGGCCAGCATACTGTGGGAGGTGCTGATGGTCCATTCTCAAGGGAAACACCTGGAAAATGTGGCAGTGATTTTGAAACAGAGAGGAAAGGCAAGCTTTTCTGGGATGTTATCATCAGTTAATCATAATTGGATATATTTGTCTTGGTGATATAGGACCCCATGTACAGCAGAAGGAAGATAGGTAAATGTGGGAATTGCCCTAAATCCTTCCAGCTTCCTAATTGTCTCCACAGGAATAGACTGTGCAAAGTAATCATAAAAACCTTTGCTTGCTGATGTTCAATGAAGTTAACGGAGCTTGGTTAAAAGTTGGCATGCTCAGGGCTCCTGAAAAGTATCTCTTCTTGCAAGACTAAGTGTGTGATTATGTCCTCGTCATCGTTGATCTGGCCCAATCTTTTTACCGCCCTCGAGATGTCTTGGCTTGGCATACTGTCCACACCTTTTTCAGCAGGTGAGTCTTTATAACTACACAAGAAATGGCATGTCTAGGCCTGGAGATCTTACTTTTTTGACCCAAAAGAGACCCAAATCTTTGGAGAGTGTGGAAAACCGTGGACTAGAGTGATAGAAAAGCTCTTATGGGTTTTAGAAGAAACTGTTGCTTGATGCATTACTTCTAAGAGTGTGCCACCACAGAAGTTCATGGAAATCATTTTTCCTTTTACTATGACTGGTGTCCTTTGCAATTATTCCAGGTCAATTAAGTTTGGTTTGGGAGATTGGATTTATTAATGTTATTAGCACACTTGGCACTGGTAATGATTACAATTTGCCAAGGGAGCACTGGGGAATTCACTGTTTAACTTAGAACCACATGACCATCTCTCTCCGTTTATTCATTAGGCCTTGAGGTTCTAGTTCTATTAAATTCTCAGCACTTTTATCTGTTTACTCATGTTTAGCTTTCTCAAAGCAGCTTAAAAAATAGTTTGCTTTCTTAGAAAGATGACTTTCCCCCAAACATGGCATATTTATCAGAAACTCTGATTAAAAAAATACATATGGTTAAATAAAAATGCCAATAATCAGGGTGTCTGGGTGGCTCAGTTGGTTGAGCATCCAACTTCGGCTCAGGTCATGATCTCATGGCTCAACTCGTGAGTTCAAGCCCCACCTTGTGCTCTGTGCTGAAATCTTGGAGCCTGGAGCCTGCTTCGGATTCTGTGTGCCTCTCTCTGTCTGCCTCTCCCCCACTTGTTCTCTGTCTCTGTCTCTCTCTCTCTCAAAAAATAAATAAACATTTAAAATGGCAATAATAAATGTGCTAAGGAGAAATTAGACATGTACTGTCTTCTCCTTTACTCCTACTTTTAATGCCGAAAATTGTAGAAGAAATACCACAATGTGAAAGGCGTTAGTGCCTTAACGCCATTCTGGTCATAGAGTTTAAGCTTAATTGATATAATTGGTGAATGAATGGGTGAGTGGATGGATGGATGACGAAGGGGATGGACAGATGGCCTGAAGTTTGGCTGATCTTGAAGTTTGTCCACAGTACAGGATTGTTATTGCTACTTTGGAAGGGTACCCAATGATTATTTTTATGGAGCTTACTGAGAAACGTTAGCCAAAATAAGTGTTGTTTCACTACCATCCCCAACTTATAACAGGCTTTAGCACATTTTGCATCTAAAGTCTGCAGACTTCTGAAATTATTAGAAATAATAAACAAACGGTACAGTAGCACTTTTTTTTTTCAGCACAGCAGAAACAAGAAAGGGAATTTTAGAACAGGTATAAACTGGTTTTTATGAATTTGAGACTTGCTTACAGAATATTTGCCAAGAGTTGTCGTGTGAGACCAGAACGAGGGTATTTGTTCAGCCCAACAAACACTAACCGAGAACCTGCTCTGTGCCAGGAAGTGTACTTGGCACCATGGGACCAAGAGTGAAGACATCCCTTCTGGCCTCTGACGATCAATGTCTCATGGAAAAGGTGACATATGGACAGGTGACATTGGGGCACTGTTGTGAACTGTAGTGATACAATTGCCACTAGGGATATGGAAGGAAAATTAGACTATGATATTCTTGATGACAGTGAGTACATTCGTCACCTTTATTGCTTAGTATCTAGAGGGTCTCTGGTAGACTGTAGGGGTTTTCAAAATATTTTCAGATGAATGAACGAAACCGGAAGTCGAACAAAGATTTCTTGAAGAGGACGAGGTCTAGGACATCAATAACAATGATACTAATGACGACGACTAAGATTTGTTGAAAGTTTTATTATGTGCACTAAAGTGTTCATTCAACTCATCTTCACAAAGATTCTGAGGTAGATACTATGATTATCCATCCCTATTGTATCGAGGATAAAACTAATACAGAGAAGGGTTAGGAATTTGCCCAATATCACCCACTAAAAAGCGTTAGAACCAAAATTCAAACCCGGCCCCCCCTGAAAACGTAGAGGAGCCTTTGAGGCACAAGAAACAGTAAGAGCTAAAGACGGAGCAGTGAGACACCCATGTTTGCAGAGATCTACCAAGGAGCTTGGGTTTCCTGCTATAGACTGGAAATCACTGAATTGTTTCATCAAGGAAGTGACATGGTTAGATTTGTGTTTCAGCTGAGTCGTGAGTTCAGTTGCTGGATGGAAACTAGTTGTAAGCCTTGTGGGTAAGACTGAAAGGGTACTGCTGGGTAAAGAGGAGTTCACCGTGTGAAAGATGTGAAGGAAGAGAAGGGTTTGGGGCCCTGGGCAGAGCATGTATAAAGACTGCATGGTGAGACAGCATTTTCAGGGACCCTAAAGTACATCAGTCTGGCTGTAGCATGAATTTTAAGGGCAATAAGAGACAAAGGTAATGGGAGAAGGTGTTGAAGTGGTCAGTGGAGACCGTACTGGGGAGCCTGAACTTTTACCTTTAAAAAAAAGTGACACCATTGATGAGTTTTTTCAGCGTGGGGTGAGATGATTAAACGTACGTTTTAGAAAGATCCCTCTGTTAGGTGGAAAGTAGACTGGAAACTTGCAAGACTGTGAGCAGGGAAATGTGTTTAGAAGTTGTCACAATAATCTTTTTTTTATTAAAAAAATTTTTAATGCTTATTTATTTCTGAGAGAGAGACAGAGCACGAGCAGGAGAGGGGCAGAGAGACAGGGAGACACAGAATCCGAAGCAGGCTCCACACTGTCAGCGCGGAGCCCGATGTGGGGCTTGAACCCACGAACGGCGAGATCATGACCCGGGCAGAAGTCAGATGCCTAACTGAGCCACTGAGGTGCCCCAGAAGTTGTTACAATAATCTAAGCAAGAGATAATGGTGACAGAAATGGGGGCAGGGCCTGGGAGAGACTTAGGAGACAGGACTTTTCAGTGAATTAATTGATTTCAAGGCAGGAAGCAGTGAAAGGAAGAAGTGGAGTTGCTGTAGATTCTGGTTTGTCCAGAACAGTCTTAGTTGTGACAGAGAAATTACCAGTAGTGGCCTTATTGCACTCTCACGAGTGCAACAGCTTGTATGGGGAATTTTATGGTTAGTCTAGTTAGAAGTAAAAGATGTCTCCCAGGGTTTTGTTTTGAGCAGCAGAATGGATGCCATTCACCAAGAGAGTGAACGAAAGAGACAGAGCAGCTATTGGGATGAGGTGGTGAGGCTGGGTTCTGGACCAAGTGAATTTAGGTGACTGGGGTGAGGGAAGAATGGGATTCTTGAAAATAGCACAGCATGTCAGGTTAGAGTTGTAGCTCATGGAATCGTTTGCACAAAATGGTGGCATTGGATCCAATGGATACTTCAGAGCCCCTCATGCAGGCTAGGCAATGATGGGAGACCTTGTGTCTTTAGGACCAGGTGGGTGGTGAAAATTTGGAAAATGCCAATCCATTAAATGGTTTTTGTGTGCCTACAACGGAGTGGACGGATGTTTCCTGGACAAGACTGGCTATTGGGCGCCTTCTCACCAGGGCACGTTCACAATTGGTGTAACTGGGATTGCTCCCGGTGCCCCGGGGCACAGGGTCGTGCTACTTACGTACAGAAGACCGTGAGAATCCAATCCTGTCACGAAGGAGCTTGTCGCGGAGTTAGCGAGATACGACTAACTATTGTCTAGTTAGTGACACATGAGAAACAATTAAAATGATGACTTTATTTTTAAAATGATACATTTATATATTCTAAGTTGGCAGTACAAACTAAGAGTGTTTTAGAATTTCAAAGCAGGGAGAGAACACTGTAGGCTGGAATAGTGGCAGCCATTTGTTAACTTGGCATTGCACCTTCCCGAGATGTTTTTGGGAACAGGAGTTGAAGGACCCCAATGAGCAATGCGTTGGTATGCGTTTATGCCAGCTTTTACACTGCTTGCTCTCCACTGCCTTGCCTCATCTCTGGGTATCTGAGACGTATCTGCATTAATATCATTTCTCCAACTAACTATAGCTGGGGAGAGAGCACGTGGAAGGCTGCAGGGGGGTGCTGGGCCTTGGCATTTAGGAATGGGCATCCCAGGCTTGGCACACGAGACAGATAATGAGCAGAGAGAGTGGGATGAAAATGAGTCTGGCATACGTGAGAAACATTAAGGAAATTGGAAGTATTTGAGGGTTCATGTTGAGCGATAGCAGGAGGAAAGGCTCAGAGAGATCCTCTTTGCCTGAGCTCTCTTCTGCCGTGCTTAGCAAGCTTCTGCTTGTCTTGAAGACCCAGTCCCAAAGGCATCACCTCCCCGAAGGTTTCTGATTCGTCCAGACTATCAGGCAGCCCCCCTGTGTGCTTTCCAGGCATTTGTTTATACCTCTTCCCATAGCACCAGTCATATTGCTCGGAACTTGTTTACAAGTCTGATTCCTCGACTAGACTATGAGTTATTTGGGGGACATAAACTCTTTTTTTTTTTTTTTTTTTTTTTTTTGCCTGCCTTTCCTGGCCCTTAGGCGGTCAGCCTCTAGAAGGAACTTGACTGCCGTTGGCAGATAAGATTTAAATGACAGATATGGGGGGATTTGCTCTCCTACCAAAGTGATTAGCCGACTGCCCTCCGGACACGCTTCCCCCTTTCCAGTCTCTGCGATCTGCACATCAACCTCCCATTCAGTACAGTCCTCTCCTCCGCTCTTACCCTCTACATCTGGCGCATTTTCCCAGGTCCCGGTCCAAGTTTTTCTGCAGCTTTCCCTGACAGGTGACATGCCTCCTTGTCAGCAATCTTCAGCTCCTCTGACCGCCAAGACTCTTACTCTCCTAGACCTGAAGATTCCTCTATTTTACAGACGAGCAAATGGAAACCTGACTTCACCCTGAAGTTGGGCAACACCCATTGTACAGAATGAGAGCACAGCTCCAGGAAGCTCCTTGCCATTGTTTGTGCAAGGATGAATACAGCTGAACAACTCAAAGGAGCCAAAACAGAGGTCTTTTCTGTGCAATGGTGGCCCCTTATCCCTAGGCTCTGTCTGGTAGTGTTTCAATGTGATTATGCATCAAAAGTCTTCCAGCTCGGCCGTACGGCTGCCTTTGCTTTCTGTGTTCTGCTTTGTGGCTGCAGCGGGTAAGCCTCTAGGGGAGGCAGACTGACATCTTCTTTCTGGATCTTGCTGACCTTCTTGCCTAGACTTCTAAGCACAGCCAAACGTTAATAACACCACTTTTTCATTAGCAAGTTCTTAGCAGAGCACTATATCAGGTAAACCCAAATAAAAGTGCCAGGACAAATAGTTCAAACGCTCCGGTGTCTCCGAGTGGCTGTTCTACCTGTAGTTAAACTTAAAGGAATGATCGCCGCTTTTCTCCCCTGGAGAGCTTTCGCCAGTTTCAAAGTGGGCCAGTAAGTCCCCGAACAGAAGAGGAAGCAAACTATATTTAAAGCAGTGCCTGCCTGTTTCTGTTTTAGCCATTTTGGCAAACCACTCGAAAAATGAAATCTTTTGGCCTAAACTCAGTTGAATCTCAGATGCAGTTACAGTGCCAAGATAATTCCAGTTTAGCGTCACCTTACGTTATTTAAGGCTGTGGCTAAGGACGTATCCACAGGGGCCATTGAAGAGAACTGGCTTGGAATTTGGGGCCTTGTGTGTTTTTGTTTGCTTGCAAAGGGGGAGTTGGGCACCAAAATATATGGCAAATGGGGGTAAGGGGCAAAGGTAATTCATTGGTTCAATGAATACCTTTTTGAGCACTTTGTGCCAGTTAGATGCCATAGTAGGGGCTAGAAATAAAGTGATAAGTAAGACCCAATCTCTGCTCTCGAGAGGCTCGTGGGGATTCAAAATATTTATAACCCAAACGAGAAGTCCTGAAAATACAAAGTGCTAAGTGCTGTATGTGGGGCACCTACACGTTTGGAGGAGGAGTCGTTTGAGCTGGAACTTAAAAAAACAAGTGCAGTTTGCATGGGGAGAAGAGCATTCTCGACAGAGGGAAGAGCTTGTGAGAAGGCAGAGAGGCGTGAAAAGGCAGGGAATGTTCTAGAAGCAAGAAGCGATGGTAGGAAATCGAATGGTAGGGAGGTGTGGGGGCATCAGTTGAGACAGATTCAAAAGGGTCTGATGCATCACGGAGACTGATTCTGGAAGCACGTGGAGTCCCCAGTGACATTTACCAGGCAAGAAGGTCAGCAACGCCTGAAGGCAACTCCCTCTCAGACAGACTTGCCTATGGCAGCCACGTTCCTTGGTTTGGAGAGAAAAGGCTGACTGCGGACAGGGGGATGCTCTGCACGTGGAGACCGTGGCTTGGTGAGTGGGAGGGCGCTGTGGGGGGGTGGGGGAGGAAACTGGACGGACTCAGCTGGCAGTGGAGAGAAGGAGCCATGTCAAGAGACATTTTGATGATGAAATGGATGGGCTTCGGCCTGATTAGGTTGCGAAGGTGAAGGAGGAACTCGGGAGGGTTCTGATTCCCAGCTTAGGTGACGAAGGATGGCCAGGGTCACAGATGGGACACAGGAGGGGCAGGTCGGACAGGTGTAGGCAAGGGAAGGGTGAGCGGGGAGAAGATGAGCCGTTTGGAACACGTCAAGGTTGGGGTGTCTTCAGAGCACCTGGGTCAACGGTTCACCAGATGTGGTGCCTGGCTGACCCCAGACCTAAGGAATCAGAATGTCTGGCAAATAGGGGTGTCTTAAAAAGTAGCTCTTCAGGTGATTACGATGAGGTCCTCCCACCTCACCTGGGTTGAAAATGGCCGCTGTAGGCGGCTTCCCATTTCCCTTGGAAGAAAACCCACATCCCTTCCATGGCCTAAAAAGCCCCATTGGCCCTGGCCTCTACCTACCTCAAGACCTCATCTTGACCCTGCCTCACTCATTCCACTCGAGCCCCACTGGCCTTGTTTCCATTCCTGAAACTCCCCCAGAGCTCGTCCTCTTCTTAGAACTTTTTCCTATGCTGTTGCTGCGGACCTTCCAGATCTTCCCATTTACGACTTTTTTGTGTGCGTCATTAAGGCCTCAGCTTAAAGTGATCTCTTCAGAGGGGTCTCCTCTGTCTCCCAATGTAGAGAAAACAGCTCTCGTCAGGTCACGACAACATGACCCTTTTTGTTGGCATCACAAAACTTTTGGAATCAAAAATTACATTGTTTATGGAAAGCCTGGGTGGCTCAGTCGTTTAAGCGTCCAACTTCCACACAGGTCACGACTTCACGGTTTGTGCGTTCGAGCCCCGCGTCGGGTTCTGTGCTGACAGCTCAGAGCCTGGAGCCTGCTTTGGATTCTGTGTCTCCCTCTCTCTCTGCCCCTCCCCGCTCATGATCTGTCTCTCTCTGGGTTTCAAAAACAAATAAACGTTAAAAAATTTTAATTAAAAAATTATATTGTTTATGATTTTGGGGTGTTTGGGGGGTGCTTTTTTTCCCTACCCCCCTTCCACTCCCCCCTCTTCCTTGTACATGCCTCGAAAACAGGGCTGTTGCTCTTGGGAGCTCTCGTGCTTAGAACATTCATTGGAGCACACTAGGTGCTCAGTAAACATCTGCTGAAGGATCCAGTAAGAGAGCTGGGGAGGCAGGGTGGGGGGGAGTCAGGAGGGAGGCAGGGGGACCACGGGAGCCTAGAGCATTTGGATCTGACTCAGAACACAGGAACCAAGGAAGTCTTTGGAAAGAAGAGAGCTTGGGTTGAGTCTTGGAAAACAAAGAGGTACCAACGAGGTTGAGAGAATGGTCTATTTGAGCAGGAGTGGTCAGAGACGAGGCAGAGAGATGTCCTAGGGCTGGAGACTCGATCTTTGCATAGGACACCACAGAGCGTCCCTTAGTGGCTGACACGTGATGTTATAGACCTCCAGTCTGGCCCATCTGGACCCTGACTCTGCTTCAGTGATCCATGCAGAAGGGATAGGCCTCCGTGTCTCCTCTTCTCTTACATTTCTCAGTTTTGTTTCTTCTGTTAAATGCTCATCAATTACAAGCATAAAATTAGAAGAGGTAGGTAATTAAAAAAAAAAAAAGGAGAGAAAAAGGAAACTTCAACATAAGTCCCCAACTCTATTTTTTCTCTTTGGTTGACACCTTGAGGATCCTCGTCTCTACTAAGAAAGCTGGGCTCTGAGCATTGTCTGTGGTTAGACTGACGCACTGCTGCGTGCTGTTTGCGTGAGAGGCTGGCAAGAAGGATGCTGAGTGAGTGCTGGTTCTCTGGGCCTCTCTAGAAAATGAGATGCCCATTTCCCCAGGGCCCTCAAGAGAGCCAAATCCTAAATAAAACAGAGCCACATCTTCATGAAAACTGTTTTGTGCACTTCTTTCCACTGGGTTTCATTAACTGGTTTCTAGAACCAGCAAGGCTTTTCCTACTTGCTCCCTTTCCCCACAGCAATCCCTATTTCTATTCCTTCCCTTTGACTCCTCGTCAGAAGTGAAAACTTCACAAATTTAGACTTATTTAGTTATATACACGGAGATCAAGCTGGCACAAATTTGAAACAATGGAAGCGAACATTTTCCTCGTTCAACATTTTCTCAAACTTCAGTTATTCGTATAAAATCACCCTGGTGGCTTTTTCCATAGGCACGTGATGTCAACACTATTGCTCTTTTTCTTTGAATAGACTTCTTTTTTTCATTTTTTTAGTCTTCGTAAGCATTTTGAAATCATGAATAAGATACTATACTTATAAACCTTCCAAAGTCAGATTTCGATAATCAACTATCGAAATTCAAAATGTGTGTCCTTCTCAATAAAGCTGTGGGAAAAAGGTGTCCTTTATCAGCTAAACTCATGTTATGGAGGTTCCAGGACTTGGGAAGCTCTGGCCCAAGGCTCAGACCTGACCAAGTTACAGCTGCTGGGGGTGGCCTCATTGCTCCTGAGAATCCCGACCCAACCGTAGTATGCTACGTGACTTCTGCAAGTGTGTTCTCTGCCCTTTAAAGGGGATCCAGTGTCCCCGAATTCTAAAGAGTGTTTTGCAGGTTGATCAATTAGTTCATATTCATAACCGTGCTTTGCAAATCAAGAGAGTCACAGGCATGCTAAATATCTTGATTTTGTAAATACTCTATAAGAGGCAGCCTTCCTTCCTGCCTTAAAGAAGAACGTTCTCTTTCAGGCCTGGAGAACACTGTCCCTCCTGCAGCATCCTAGCCTTCCTCTTTTCTCCTGCTGAATGTTTCATAGTCTCCCCAGTTTTGTGGCTTTTATCCTAGTCTTTCTAGTTTTTCCTTTGGGGCTCAATGGTGCGGATCACACTGTTTGCTCTGAAGGTGTTGCTGAATGTTTTGTAACCTTTGTATATATCCATTTATCTAGTTTGGGAAGGCAATGAAGTGTTCCATATCAATGAGTCTTTAGATAATTAAAGCTTATCCTCTGTAAGCTCCCAAATATTTTTAAAAATCTGAACCATTTTGATAGAACGCTTTCTAAATATATTACACACTTGATTGCCTTCTTATATAAATGTAATATAATTTCACCCAGGGAGATAGGAATATGCGTATAATAGAAGGAGCATCTCAAATCAGCCTGTATTTGTTTATTCTTACGGCTTTCTCTTGGACCCAATAGTGACACCATCACATGCTAATTAGGTTGATTTTTTTGTTCTGATTCCCAGGCCTTGTCTTCAAGGAGCTCACGATTTTATTGGGAAGTGGCTTTGTAAATGTATCAAAGAGATAATTAGTGACAAATATTGTGAGACTCTAAGAGCACAGAGGGTCAAGAACAAGTCATAGTCTTGTTTGGTTGGGAAGAATGAAGGAGACAAATAAAGAGAAGATGCTTGAATTTTAAAAAATGGGAAGGACCATCTTGGGGTGCTGGGAGGTTCGGTCGGCAGAGCACCCAACTAGATCTCAGGGTCATGAGTGTGAGCCCCATGTTGGGTGTCGAGTTTACTAAAACAAATAAATAACTTAAAAAAGAGTCGAGAGAAGTCCATTTTAAGGACAAGCAAGGTAAATGTATTTGAAAGGAGGAACAGTACGCTTAAAGACACAGAAGACTGAGAAAATAATTTGTCTGCTGATAAAATTCGCGGAGACTGGAATATAACGGGATTTTTTTTGCCCAGCCCACTTTCAATGGTACTTCGTTTGCAATGAGGAGCCCTGAAGACTTATAAAGTGACACGATAAGATCTAGGATTTAGGAATACCACTCTGGAGTGTTCTTGCATTCAACAGCTATTTATTAAACACCCACCGTAGGCGGAAATTCAACTCATCATGTGTGATAAAGAAGTGGCCAAAGCAGACAAAATCCTTGCTCTCATAAAGGTAGATTGGGGTGAAATGTAAATTAAGCCAATTAGGAGATAAACTGAATTTGTCCAAGAGATAAGTTTTGAGATATCTTTGCATGTGTAACTGGGGAAAATTGATCAGATTTTCCCGGGATTCAGGCTCGAGTGATGGATTGCTGGTGTTAGGCACTCACTGAGACAGACCAACAGCTCTTGGAGGGAAGAGACTATCTCATCTACCTTTAAGAGCATTCATTTCCTGGCACCGTAGACCTAATCTCCCTCCTAGCTTGATCCAGACAATCCTCCTCTCTTCCATGCTGCCTCTATATCTTGCACATGACTTCTGGTTTTGCTTCTTTTGTTAGATTACAACCTATGTATTTGCTTGAATTTCTTCTCCTGCTGTTCTCTGAGATCTCATTTATCTCTAAACTCAGGACCAAGAACCTAGATACTTGGTACGTCAAGAAACCTGAGTTGGGGGATGGGGGGCCCTGGATGGCTCAGTCAATTGAGTGCCTGACTTTTGATTTCGGCTTGGGTCATGATCCTAGGGTCATGAGATCGAGCCTCGCTGAGCATGGAGACTGGTTAAGATTCTCCCTCTCTTCCCCTGTGCCCCTCTCCCTCATTTGCATGCTCTCTCTCGAAAGAGAGAAAGAAAGAAAGAAAGAAAGAAAGAAAGAAAGAGAGAAAGATGAATTATCTGTAGTGAAAGAAAGAATCTAGGGAGGAGAACAAGGTATTTGATTGGGGGGTGTGGTGGGCAAACGAGTAATCGAGCAGGATGATTAGTTTAACTTTGGACATGTCGAATCGGGAGGGCCTGTGGGACATGAACATAAGGAGAAAGAACAGAGCTGTGGATACGTATGTGGGATTCTTCAGCATGTATTAAGAGATGGGTGTGGACGGTATTCTGCGGGCAATGTGTTTCCAAGCATTTTGCTCTTAGAGCAGAAAACAGAAGGTTCAGAACAAAAGTGGCGGGCCGGTATTGGAAGACCGTGGGGTGATGAGGAGACAAAAAGAGATCAAGACAAGGCGATAGAAAAAGAGTTTCCACAGAGGTAGGAGAAACACAAGAGAGGAGTGCCATTAAAGTCAAAGAAGAACAGAATTTCAAGGAGGCCAAGGCCAAATGCCGCAGAGCTCTGAACTAGGTGAGACGAGAAAGTGTTCACTGATTGGGCAACCACCTTAGCTAGGATTCAGCGTCATGGTGTAATGGTGGGGCCAAAGACAGATCTGCAGCAAGATGGTGCAAAAGAAATACGCCTGCTGAATGCAGTCTGTCCTTCCAAGAAACTTCGAGAACAGAAGGAGTAGGAGACAGTAATTACTGAGGGTGATGTGAGCTATCACTGCAGCCAGGGAGAGGTTCCTGAGTCGAGAAAGGTTGACTATATTCTCTACTGAAGTGACAAGAAGAGGCTGAGGACACGAAAGAGGAGATAGCTGGTGGATCAAGGGCCCTGAGAAGCATGGAAGATACAGAGAACAGGTGGAGAAGTTGACTTCGAACGTGAGGAAGACCCCTATTCTTTCAGGCCAGGAGGGAAAGGCACAAGGCCGGCGCTTGCAGGAACGGGGGCAGGGACTTGAGGGAACGTGTGACGAAGGGCCTGAATTTCCTCTGTGAAGTGCACTGCATGGATGTACAAAGCCAAGAAAGAAGAGAACAGGAGGAGGGGGCCAGGGGCCTCAGGACAGCTCTTGAAGGCTTGGAATCACGCTTGGAGAAACAGAAGAAGGAACTGGCTACGGCCAAGTGGAAGAATACTTGAGAAGCGATTGCCCCGCAGGCCTGCCCAGCCTGACTTGCATGGCTTTTTCTCAGTGCCCGAATCTCCTCCTATACAGATTCCAGCAGACCCTCTGGTGTCTCCTTGCAGCCTGCCTACGAAGATGATTTATCTTTCCCCTGGGCTGTGAGCTTCCAGCAGGAAGCAGCCCCAAACACTGCCCCTTGCAAACAAAAGATGCTTTCTTTTCTGCCCCAGTGTTCCCTTTGAAGTATCCGGCCAGTGGGGGTTTAAGTGCTCCTTTCCTGCACACAAACATCGTCCTGAGACTTGACCTTAAAAATTTCCTCTGACTTTACCCCCTACCACCTACCATGTGTGTGGGCCACCCCGGGTTGTTTACTCTGTGGCAAAAGGTCCTGAGAAGCTGTGCTTTTATTGTCTTTGGGTCAGCTTTCTGCAGTCATTCTGTTTCTTTATTCCTTTCGTCGCTTATTGGCGGAATCCGTGCCTTCGATAGCTGTTGCACTAGTTTCCCTGAGCTCTCGTGACAAAGCACTACACACTGAATGGCTTAAAACAATAGAAGTTTATTCTTGGACATTCCAGAGGCTAGAAGTCCAAAATCAAGGTGTCAGCAGGATCGTATGTTCTCTGCAGGTGCCGAGAAAGAGTCCTTCCTTGTCTCTTCCGGCTTCTGGTGGTTGCTGGCCTTCCTTGGCCTTCCTTGGTGTGTAGCTACATAACTCGAATCTCTGCTTATCTCCATATGGCCGTCTTCCCCGTGTGTGTTTCTGGATCTGTCTTCTGAGGATACCAGCCAGCGGATTGAGGGCCCACCCTCATCCGGTAAGACCTCATCTTAACGTCTGCACCAACCCCATCTCCAAATAAAGCCACATTGCGGGCAGGGGGTGGGGGGGGATCTCCACTCAGCCTGGTACATCACTCTCCTTATTTCTGGTTGCTGATGGACTACGTGTGAGCTAGGGCATTACGATAGCCAAGCATAGCCTCTTCCTTCCCATCCTTCCCCAGCATCTGGAGTCAGCCTGCCGTCCTCAGTCTTTCAGCTAGCTCCAACCCTGACTCTGTTTTCTGAGACTCTTTCTCACCAGATTTCCTAGGGAGGAAATGCTAGCATCTCTACCGTAGAGGGTCTAGCCATGTCTGCTCTCCTCCGAGCACAGCTCACACCAAGATGGCGGAGTAGTTTGGGGATTCCTGACTTGTGGTCAGCCCCCAGCAGAGCCTCCAGTCAACGGTCAGGAAGTACTTGCCTCTAAGTAGTAACTACTAGGGTTTAGACATATTTTTCAGAGTCTTCTTTGTGGCAAATGCAAGCCCTCCACCAAACTGAGACCCCCAAACTCTATTAAAGTGAAATATTAAAACTCATGCCATTTTGGATTGCCAAATATGTGTGCTTGCTGGTAAGTGTATTTGATTTCCACGGATCAGAGGGTTTGCTTTATTATTATTATTTTTCTCCTTTGCCATGCTGAGTTGTCATCAGTTGCTGGTAACTTAGCCATGAGGTATGATTTTTGCCCCTTCCTGATTTCCATTTTTAATTTGCAGGCTTCCATTTGACCTACTTACCGGGGAATTAAGGCTTAAAAACTGTAGGTCTCCTGTGCCTTCCTTACCCTTGTGCAAAGCCACACGGATAGATGTGTGCTTTCTTCCCATGGAGTTCAGAGGAGCGTCCCTCAGGGAACAATAGGACAGAGACACACGGTTGTGCCTTCATCGGTGACTCTGTGCTCTCCCTAAGGAGCCAGTGGTCTAAATACCTATTGCCGACATCTTGACTCATTCATTAGGTTCCTCAGAAGCTTTTCCCTCACCTGTTGTTGTGATGTTGAGGGAAATATTCTCACCAAACACACAGGGCGGCCATTGCCGAGGTCCTTAGAATTTTCTCGGAGGTGGGCTCTCCCCCGATCTCCAGATGAACTGCCTCCCTACCCTCAATCGAGAGCATATGGGAGTAAACATGAGCTGAATCAAGAGACTTGCAGTGGCTGCCAGACAGAAAAGCACTAATAAGAGTATTTATAGGCTGGCAGAAAGGGAACTGGGAGGAAATGTACAGAGGTACTTGTCCAAGGAGAGAATTACCTCTCCACATTTAATCTCCACTCAGGAAGTGCTGTTTCGCCAATCCTTGATTGCCTACACTTCCACAAATGGTTAATATACGGCCTTTCTGTTTCTCTTACCGTTGATTCTCACTCTCAATCCATCTCGGCTTTTTTCTCCTCCCCCCCCCCCCCCCCCCCCCCCCCGTCGGATTATTTACGACCGGGAGCTTGTAGTGATTTGGGTCCTGCATTAATTTATCTTTGAACACTCTCTATTTCCTTCGTGGCTTTCTCTCCAACAGCTTTATCTCGTTTCATTTCCCTCAGCACTCTGCCCTCTCTTCCAAAATTAGCTCTACTAGAATTTAATGTCTTCAGTTTCCCCTTCTGCTGTGGCTTCAGTTCTCCCGGGTGTAAACACAACTATTATTAGCCAATCCCTTCGCCCGTGGGCAAGGCTGTCGCTGCACCCTCACGCTCCCTGGCTGTGCCCTCGGTCCCCGATCCAGGCAAACAGGGCTGCGCGACGGTTGGCACGAAGGGCTGTCTGGCTCTTCCTGGGGACACACCTCCCGCGTAGGCTCGCTCTGCTCTTGGGGCGTCCTAGTTTATCGGGGAGGACAGGGTGTCCGGCTAACGGCTCCCCCGTTCTGATACCATCACGTCGGCCTAAGCTGCTGTGACAGTGCGTCCTTACAGTGAAAACGCGAATTCCCCTGGGACTGTGAAAAGGGACTGCGACCCGAAGAAAGCCACAGACTGATTACCGTAACGTGCTGCATTTTCTGACGCTGCGAAACGTTCACGTGGAAAGCGCACGCGCTCCCTTTCGGCTTTGCCACTTTCAAGATGTTCCGTCTGGGCTCGCTCTCCGCTGCTTTTAGGGTATTTTATTCAGCATTAAACTTGAAAGCCCGATTTGATGGACGCCGCTGAAAGATTGATTGCAGAAATTGTTGCTGTTTATGCTCCCAGCCTTCTGGAATAGTGGAAAAATACTCACCTCTCCTGCACATTTGCTCCACTGCCGTTGCCAAATTATCTAACAGCCAGTCAGTCTCCAGTTTGACAGCATGGTATTTATTTTTTTTTAAAAAAACTGTGCATTGTGGTGTCTGTTTCTGTCTACGACAGGTTCCTTATAATAATGCGAATGTTTTGTCTTCACCTAGTGCCTTGTGACTCAGAAGTCTCCCAGGGATTTGCACGCTCCTCGCCTCTGCAGAATTGCATAGAAGAGGGGGGGCAAGGGCAGCGATTAAGTTGTAAGAAGAGCAGAGTTGTATGGTGGGTCCCCAGCAGCCCTGGTCTCAACCTCTAGGAAGGGCTTTTATCTCCAGTTTAGCGACCCATTTTTCCTTCTCTCGCCCCACCCCTACACTCACCACCCCACCCCTGCTTTTTGTTGGTGATAAGTCGCCTCCCAAATCCCTCCCTCTCTCTTTCTCTCTCTGCAATCCCCCCACCATTCACAGACTCTCTGAGAGGGTGTTGGGGACAAAGGAAGGTCCTTCTCTTCCCAAGGCACTATGATATCAGAGGTCCCATTTTTCTCTCTTACTGTTTCTTTTTTTTTTAAATTTTTTTTCAACGTTTTTTATTTATTTTTGGGACAGAGAGAGACAGAGCATGAACGGGGGAGGCGCAGAGATAGAGGGAGACACAGAATTGGAAACAGGCTCCAGGCTCCGAGCCATCAGCCCAGAGCCTGACGCGGGGCTCGAACTCACCGACCGCGAGATCGTGACCTGGCTGAAGTCGGACGCTTAACCGACTGCGCCACCCAGGCGCCCCTCTCTTACTCTTTCTTGAGCTCACCGGGAGATTCATGGCATAGGACACTAACGGGCTAGGATGAGGACTGGGTGGAAAGATGTCCATTATTCTCTAAAGGGAAGAAATATGAGTTCTCCATGGACATCTCTTTTTAATTTTTTTTTTTTTTATTTATCTTTGAGAGAGAGAGAGAGAAAGAGAGAGAGAGAGTGGGGGAGGGGCAGAGAGAGAGGGAGACACAGAATCTGAAGCAGGCTCCAGGCTCTGAGCTGTCAGCACAGAGCCGACCCGGGCTTGAACCCATGAACCATGTGATCATGACCTGAGCTGAAATCGGATGCTTAACCTACTGAGCCACCCAGGCACCCCTCTCCACGGACATTTCTTATCTAACAGTTCACTTCCATAGCCCCATTTAGCACCTGACACTCCTTTGCTTGTTCATATAAATAGAAATGATATTGGGGCCCCTGGTGGCTCAGTCTGTTGAGTGTCTGTCTCTTGATTTTGGCTCAGGCCATGATCTCACAGTTCATGAGTTCGACCCCCACATTGGGCTCTGTGCTGGCAGCGTGGAGCCTACTTGGGATTATGTCTCTCCCTCTCTCTCTGCCCCTCTCCCAATGTCCTCTCTCTCTCTCTCTCTCTCTCTGTCAAAAATAAACAAACATTTAAAAAAATAAATAGAAATGATATTGATTCAGTTCCTTCCCATAGATACCCATTTTTCGCAAGATGCCATACTGTAGGGGTTGGGCTGTGGCACAACGATGAGATTATGACATGTCTGACCTTGAGGAGTTTGCAGCCATCCTGGAGAACGCAGGTGGAAGTAAGTATACACGTTTCAAGGAGGAATATGAAGAGTACCAGGTACTACAAGGGAGTGCCAGATATAGTTGGGGGACTCCAGGAAAAAATTTCTTTAAAGAGATAGGAATTGAAATGGCTTTTGGGGGACAAAAAGGATATTTAAAGATTGAGACTGGGCGAAGAACAATGCGAAGATATACAGAGAACAAAAAGCAGTCCACGTCAGCTCAAGTGCAGTACAAAAGTAGGGGGTTAGCAGGGCAAAAACGACTAAACTATTGGCTGGAATTTTAAAGCAGCTGATCTGAATCGTGGCTGAAAATTTCTACATCGGTCTAAGGGCAAAGAGCAGCCTCTGAAGAGGACAAGGCCAAGAACAGAGCTATCATTAGGAAAACCAGTCTGGCAATGGTGTCTAGACGAAACTACAATAATGAGACTTATAAATGGAGTAAGTGGGAAGTAATCTTATAGATGTAGGAGTTGTGACCCCAAAACACTGCATCATGGGGCTCAGTAGGCCCAATCATTGACTTCCAAGGCCCTAAAAGTCACTTATTTCTTGTTGTTGGTTCAGCCTGAGCGGAAGCATCCACTACTAACTGAAAAACTCAGCAATAACACCCCTGACTTACAGCAATGCATTCGTACTGTTTGCGGAATAAACACAAGGGAGTTCTTGGGGGAGAGCATATTGCAAGGGTATTTCCCACATCACTGAATTAACATTAATGTCCTTCTCCCTTGTGCAGACTCAGCTCCATGTGTTCTAAATCTATTTCCAAGAAAAGCTTTGTTACTAAGACATTAACGCTTGAGTTTTAAAAAGAGAAGAAGAGAGAAAGAATCAGGATCGATCCAACATGCACACCTGGACAGTGCACCCAAACGTGCATCTATCTACGCAGACAAACAAGACCCTTGGGGCTGAGGATGTGTATTTCATTCCCCTATTGGCAACGATCCTGTTCAGTTGGAATGGCCAGCTAGAATTTGCTGGAACATCGTCTATCAAAGGAGCGGTGCTCACCCACTGGTTATAGCTGCAGAGAGAGCCCAGGGACACACGGCGTCTTTAAAACTTTACATGTCCAGAGCACCTGGGTGGCTCAGTCCGTTAGGCATCCGACTTGGGCTCCGGGTCATGATCTCACAGTTCATGAGTTCAAGCCCCACATAGGGCTCTGCACTGACAGCGTGGAGCCTGCTTGGGATTCTCTCTCTTCCCCTTTCTCTCTGCCCCTCCCCTGCTATCTCTCTCTCTCAAAATAAATAAACTTAAAAAAAAATAAATAAAACTTTACGTATGAACCAACGGTGCTGCTGGAGGATGGAAATCCTCTAAGGAACCCCGACCGTGAGGATGCATTTTCCCTCTGTCATTTACTAAAATTTCTATTCCTGGTTGTTACTGTTGAGTTAACCTTGAAAGCTGCATAGCTAACAAATGCCCCTAATTGATGCCTGAATGCCACTTGGATTACAGGAACAGATACTGCGCTATGTTGCTTTATTCGTTTTCAATTTGTAAGAAAATCTGTGTCTCTTCATTTAGGCTCAGTGATTGGAATCTTGTTTTTGCACATAGCACGTGTGTGTGTGTGCATGTGCGTGCGTGTGCGTGTGTGTGCGTGTGCGTGTACTGGGCTCTCACATCTGCTTTCACGGCACTTTTCCAACCAACAAGCCAAAGTGCTTACCAAATCGACAGCTGTGACCTAAGCAGAGTTATTGGCCAGAAGGGAGTTTTTCCTAGGGTAGCTCACCGTGCTGACTGGAACCTTCTCTAGGTTTATTGAAAGTTTTGTTTTGTTTCTTCCAATTGGATCTATATCAAAAGCTCCCCCTTTGCACCCTCGTCTGAGATGCGAGGTTCTTATAACTCAGCCTTCTTTGATTAACAACCACTTACCTACTATTAATGGTTTGACCTATTGATAATCAGTTCAAGATCCATTTGTCACATCTTTGCAATTTCTCTGCTTGGAAATAAGCTCGTTGGTCTTATATCAGTGGACAGATACAGAGATATTTATCATTTGAGCACTTAATTAGAACAATGAGGCTTTAGCCTTAATAGTATGATTCACTGCTTCAGAAAACAGAATGACTTGGAGTATGCCAGCAGCTGAAACTGCCCCCCCCACCTCTTTTGTGTAGAAAATAGAGTTTTATTTCACATATATACACGCAGGCATAGACACACACACATATACATATATAGCAAGTGTGTTTATAAAAATATACATTGGAAAGCAAGTGAACTTTGAATTTGTTTTTTAAATGATGAATTTTTTTAAGGAAAATGAAAAGAACAATAAGTTGTATAAATGGTATCCAGAAATTTGGATTCTTTTTTTTTTTTTTTAAGTGGGCTCTATGCCCAGCCTGGAGCCCAACATGGGTTTAAACTCATGACCCTGAGATCAAGACCTGAGCTGAGATCAAGAGTCAGTCACTTAACCGACTGAGCCAGCTCCTGAATTCATGTGTTTTATTTTTTTTTATTTTATTTTTTTAATTTTTTTAACGTTTTATTTATTTTTGAGACAGAGAGAGACTGAGCATGAACGGGGGAGGGTCAGAGAGAGGGAGACACAGAATCTGAAACAGGCTCCAGGCTCTGAGCTGTCAGCACAGAGCCCGACGCGGGGCTCGAACTCACGGACCCTGAGATCGTGACCTGAGCCGAAGTCGGCCGCTTAACCAACTGAGCCACCCAGGCGCCCCTGAATTCATGTGTTTTAAAGCTAAATTTGCTTAAAAATTTTTTTAATTCCAGTATAATTAATATACAGTGTTGTATTAGCTTCAGGTGGGCAATACAGTGATTCAGCATTTCTACTTCTATACATTATTCGGTGCTCATCCTGGTAAGTGTACTCTTAATTCTCATCAGCTATTTCTTCTATTCCCCTACCCACCTCCCCTCCGGTAACCACCAGGTTGTTCTATTTTTATTTGTCTTTTTTTTTCTTTGTCTATTTGCTTTGTTTCTTAAATCCCACATGCAAGTGACATCATATGGCATTTGTCTTTCTCTGACTGACTTATTTCACTCAGCATTATACCCTCTAGATTCATCCATGTCGTTACAAATGGCAAGAATTCATTCTTTTTTGTGGTTGAGTAATATTTCATTATGTATACACCACTTCTTCATTATCCCTTCATCAGTTGAGGAACACTTGGGTTGCTTCCGTAATTTGGTTCTTGTAAATAATTCTGCAATGAACATGGGTGCATATGTCTCTTTGAATTAGTGTTTGCCTATTCGTTGGGTAAATATTCAGTGGTGGAATTACTGGATCATCTGGTAATTTTGATTTTTTGAGAAACCTCCATACTGTTTTCCATAGCGGTTGCCACCAGTTGGCACTCCCGCCAACAGTGCACGAGGGTTTTTTCTCCACATCCTCATCAACACTTGTTTCTTGTGTTTTTTGTTTTAGCCATTCTGACAGGTATGAGGAGATATCTCATTGTGGTTTTGATTTGCATTTCCCTGACGATGAGTGATGCTGAGCATCTTTTCATGTGTCTGTTGTCCACCTGTATATCTTCTGTAAAGAAATGTCTGTTCATGTCTTCTGCCCATTTTTAAATCGGACTGTTTGGTTTTTTTTGGTGTTGAGTTGTATGAGTACTTTATATATTTTGGATACTAACCCCTTACCAGACTATCATTTGCAAATATCTTCTCCCAGGTTGTCTTTTAGTTTTGTTGATTATTTCCTTTGATGTGCAGAAGCTTTTTATTTTGATGTAGTCCCAGTAGTTTACTTTTGCTTTTGTTTCCCTTGCCTCAGGAGATGTATCTAGACAATGTTGGCATGGCCAATATCAGAGAAAAAGTTAAATTCACTTTTTAAACTAGATCACGTCCTAACTCTTTTTAAACTGAGATATAAATGTGTCTCAATGACAAATAACATTAGATTAGTTTCAGGTTGTCTTTTATTAAACTTACTGAAATGAATTAATAAGGAGTCACTTTGCTTTCATGGAATTTTGAGTTTGTTCCTGAATACATGATTAAAATGGATTTTTTCCCAAATGTCTATAATAGCCCCTTTTGTAAATGATCATTCAAAACTCTACAACTACACTGGTTGCCTGTTTGTTTTTAAGTGCTTATTTTATGTTTTTGAATATGGATACAAAGCTAAGAAGGAGGCTGAGGAATTATCCCTCCTGCTCTCCAATGGACATTTGGATCTAGACTAGATGCAGCCAAAGAACCCCTACACCGGAGTTCCTAAAACTGAAATCCTCATCTATGCCAGCGCTTAATTTTCCCCCCTCTCTGAAATATGCATTTTTCCACTAAATATTGTGGTTTCTGTAGAAATCATATTGTTTAATCTTTCCAGTTTCCAAGTTTAAAAGTGATTCGTAGTTTTGTGGCCATATTATATTGACTAGTACCTATATATCTTAAGGTAAGCTGGGAGCCACTATGTTCATTTTGTGTGGACAAAGTTCTTTGGCCTTGTCTCTGAAATCTTCTGTCTCCCCGTGCAAAGATGTATTGAGTCTTTTTCTCACATAAGCTAGCCATCACCTGACTCATATATTCGTACATCTCAGACTTCACCTTCCTTTTCCACAGCTCTTCTTTTTTTCATCCCACCCTACTCCCCACTCCATGCCAGGGGTACATCCTTGGCTCCTTTCTTACTCTACATCTCTGCTCTGGGTGAGCCAGCTCAACCTCTCCTTGACTTCAGGCATGCCCCAGAGCTGCACAGCTTCCTGGTCGGCTCAGATCTCTTTCCCAAGCTCTAGATCCATAACTCCAGCCACCTACTGGGCATCTCATCACGATTGCCCCACAGGTTACTGAAGCACAGCATGTGCAAAACTGAACTTCCCACGCAAGAGCATCCGCTAGAAACCGAGGGGTCATCCTGGACCAAATCTAACTGGTCATTACATTCTACCTTCTCTCCTTTCAAAATATCTTCTGGTCTACCTCTTCTTCTCCATTCTCATAGCCACTCCCTGTGATGAGGGCTAAGTCATCTCTCACAGAAATTATTGGCAAAGCCACCAATTATCCAAACTCAGGAATGGGCTTCCGCTGACAGGGATCTGCTGGAAATTCCTCTGTCCTGGATTCTTGGCTCTCCATCTTAGCCAGAGGTAGAGGCCACTGCTGTTTTAGGGAGCACATGCCAAGGGAGCAGTAGTGAAGGACAGGAATAAAGACATGAAGGGAGAGAGAGTCACCACAAAGAAGCATGATTGTATTGGCTATTGTTAAGAGTGACTCGTTGTTTGATCTTGGAAAACCATCCTCTGAAAAGCCACGTAAGTTCCATCTTGGGACCATCCTTTTGAAATGAAAAAGGGACAAATGGTCCTCATGGAGTGGTAATGTCCTGGAGTGTACAAGGTGAGCATTTACGCGTGCCGTGCAGGATCCTGTGAGGTCCCCCACCTTGTTATCACCAGGAAGGTCCAAGAAGGTCTTATGGCAGAAGGCCAGTGGCACGTTGCCCTGGGAGAAGCAAACGACTATCAGGATGTTCCTTCTTTGACTCAGCCAGAGCCCAAGTACAGCTGTTTGCCATGGCTGCGGCTGGAACGAGAGAAAGGAGAGACTGGAAAGATCTGAAGAGGTACAAGGCAGATGCATGATACCCCTCTCAGAAAACTTGTACAGCTGCAAAAGTGATCTTCCTGCAGCATAGATAG
This sequence comes from Panthera tigris, assembly GCF_018350195.1. Taxonomy (NCBI): domain Eukaryota; kingdom Metazoa; phylum Chordata; class Mammalia; order Carnivora; family Felidae; genus Panthera; species Panthera tigris. The sequence goes on from NC_056664.1 coordinate 12,155,720, forward strand.
ATGTCATCTTGTCCTCCTCTTCTTTAAGATACTCTTTATTGCTTGAATCAGTGGTTTTTACACTATGGTTATCAGAGTCCCGGGGTCTAAGGTGATGCCTAAAAGCAAGGAGGGAGCGAGGGCAGAGTTTGGATCCTCAGCTCCTGTTTCTCTAAGGAAAAAGATGATGACAGCTGCTAACAACAGGTTTGAAATCCTTGGCATGAAAAGGATATGTCTAAATATCCTGCCACACATTCGTCCGTTGAATATTTAATGGTGGAACTGAGATTTGAGAGGCAAACAGAAGTGCAGCCCAAAGGAGGGCCAATAGGGCTGGAGCAGGGGTCAGAGTCAAAGAGAATATGGAGCCTGATGATGGTAGGATAGGAAAGGAGCAGCCTGTGCAGAGCTCCAGTGGCTTTGTTTAAAAAAACTTTGTCTTGAAAGCAATGGTGAGACTTCAAAAACTTCGTGAGAAGGGATGATGAAAAAAAATCTGAGTTTTTCAAAGATGATTCTCATCTTGAATGGGAATAAAAGCTGAACTAAGTGGCATGGCCCTACTGTGGTGGGGAAGGGTACAAGACCAACAACTGTGGTGGGGGCGGGCAGCCAAGATTCAGAGACTTCTTGAGAGCTATAGATAGTCTAGAGACTTGGTTGACTGTCAAAAGGCTGGGGTTGAGATCAGTAGGCCACAGAAGGTGGAGTGGAGATCTTGACTCTAAAGGCAATGGCGAGACTCAGAGTCATAAGCACTGGTGCCAGCATGATGTCTAGAAAAAGCAGGCTGGCCAAAATTCTGGAAAGACCCAAAGAATGACCCCATCAACCAAACAGGGGAGAAATCCTGAAAGACTGGATAATTACCCCAAGGAGATGTCTTTAAGCTAGAAGGACAAGCTCACATGTTTTGTGCCATCAGCATAAAATGCAGGCGAAAAAGCAAGATGAAATTATTAATGGGAAGTAAAGTATGTAAATTCAAAACCAATGTATGACCACTTGAGTCAACCCTGCGAAATGACTCATTTGAGGTGCCTTCAAAATTGACTCATCTTTTACAATTTGATTCCCTTGTAGATGCTAGCTTCCATTGATTTTTGGGAGCTGCACATTTGGAAACAACTGGTGATCTTGATAATGACTACTCCCTATGGCTCTGAAAGAAGTGAGCTTTGTAAATTGTCATTTTGGACTCGTTTGAATACAAGTTTGAATACTCAGTTTGAATTGCAATTAGAATACGAAAATAAATGCACAACATGTAGGTGTATAATCGACAATAGAAAATCTAACTCTGGAACAGCTCCGAATTTTGTACGGGCCCGATCCGTGTCCTCTCCCCCTTAGGTAAGCTCTCTGGGAAGCCAGATCATCATGGAGGAATTGCCGGGCATGGCATCAAAACTGGACTGGAATGTTTAATGGCATAGAATTCTGATAAGTGGATATATCCCTCGCCAAGATGGGACCTAGCTCCTCTCAGCCTGAGAGCATCTTCTCCTCTAAGTGGCACTCGGATAAACCTTACCAAAGTTTGTCCCTATGACTTTTCTTTTTCTTTGTGCCATAATCTCTTCACGTTCAGCCATTGATTTCTCAGATATTTGCCCACATAGATAAAGACCCACTGGTCAGGAATTGCTATTGCTTTATATCAAGAGCTTCCTACCGAATTTCAAATAAGTGCAAATCCTGACGCTTCTTACACTATAAGAACCAAACTCAAGCACCCTTCAGCCTTCATTATACCAAGTCCTGTTATTTAGAAGTTAACCAGTTGGAAATTCATTGCACAGCAGCCTCTGATGAATGAACACAGTCATTCCATTTATCCGATCACAAATGTGTCCTTCCCCAAAGGTGAGCAATTTTAATTTTCATGCCTCGGCTGCTGAATCTGCAATCTTTGCTTTTGTAGCCATACGCTATGCAGGGTAAACATGGAGGCAAAGTCAAGAAAGTGGAGAATCGTGGAAACTGTTCGTGGCCCTTCCCTTCCCACCTTTGGTTCATTCCTCTTCTTGTATTTCCCTTGCTGCCCCTCCAAGCCCAGCTTCCCCTCCTCCTCACCCCAGTACAGGTGCACAAGGTCCCAGCGAGGTAGAAAGACAAAGCCTGGGGAGGGGAGTGAGACCACGAGCCGGACAGATAAAAGGGCTGTGATATGGTTCTACCCTCTGAGTCATGTGTAGTTTCTCATGACCAGCACTGCTCGTGGTCAGGGGTCCAAACTTCTCCTTGCTGCCCTATCTGCTTCCTTTGCCTTCCTCCTCATCCCCTCTTTGCCTAACCCACCCCAGTTACTCTTTCCTTTCTTCCCCACATGAAGATAAAGGCAGATGTATTTGTGTGTGTAGGGAGTTGAGAACTTAAATTGGTGTGGAAGGGACCGAAATGAATTGAATGCCGGGAGAGAAGCCATCTCCCCACTACAACAGAAACAGCCCCCGAGGGAGGAGATAGGATTAATGAGAACCCCAGGTAGAATCCCACCGCTCTATCACTTTGACCTTCATTTTCTTTTCCCCGTGGAATTTTCCCCTTCATCTGACTTCCACTTTAAAAAGGGAAGTAAGTTGGTGGGGGGGGGGGGGTGGCGCCTGGATCGCTCAGTTGGTTGAGTGTCTGCCTCTTGATTTCAGCTCAGGTCATGGTGTCCTGGTTGTGGGATCGAGCCCCGCGTCGGACTCCATGCTGTGAGGGCTTCTCTGCCCCTTCCCCACTTGCTTTCTCTCTCCTCTCTCAAAATAAATTAACTTAAAAAAAAAAAAAAAGGAAGGAGGGATGAGATGACCTCTGTGTTTGCTCCTGCTTAATCCAGGAGCTAAAGAGAAGAGGCTCAGTGCCGGGTGCCTGCGAAAGCACCCCATCCTATCGCCTCACCCAAGGCCCTTTCTCTGGCTTATTTGTTGAAATAGCAGATGGCAGCATGATCTAGGCCCTCCCTGGACAATGGGGATGGATAAAGGTGAGAAGATTCAGCAGGACCCTTAGATGAATAATACGTTGGTTTCACGTAACTTTAATGACACGTCATTTCCATCGAACAAGTAAATAGGTGGACACAGATTCCTCACCAGTCGTGCATGAGTTGCCTTGAGGTATGTTTTCTGCTGGGCCTCCAGTTACACTGAAAATCCTCAAGTATTCTTTGTGGTCGTGGACCTTGGCCGGTTACGCCTCCCTTGCAGGACGTTTTACGGGTACATTATAGCAGCACCTCGGTGCTCGGATAGAATTGCCAACTAAAGCCAGAAAGGAGGGAGGCGGTTCCTACTCTAGAAGAGTGGCAGGTTGGCAGGATGAATGGTAGGGGAATAGGAATGAGAAGAACGATCTGGTTCAATGAGACCCTTCCACTGTCGCATTCACATCAAAACTCAGGCCCACCTGGGATGGAGCTTCCCTGAACGCGCCCGCCCTGCTTCTCTCTGTTTCTCCTGTTCTCCACCGCCGATCGCTTCTTTTGAAAAGTGTCCTCGGGCTGAACTTTTCCCCGTTTGACATCAATCCAAAGGTAAATTGCCTGCACTTGGAGGCAAATGGCAATTGTGTTCGTGTCTGCTTCCCAAAGTGCGCAAGTCTAATCTTCCCGTCAGTTTTCATTTTTAAGGGTCTTCTCTGCAGCCTGCTTACAGTCACTGACGTTGATTTGATAGCAAAACTTTGCCTGTTGCGATGCCTGAGGATGAGGCATGAGCCTCTTTTAATTTTGTTCATTTTATAGCAATTAATTAGCTAATTAATTTTAGAGAGAGAGAGAGCAAGTAAGGAGAGGAGCAAAGAGAGAGGGGGAGAGAGAATCTTAAGCAGGCTCCATGGGTGCAGAGCCAGTCATGGGGTTTGATCTCATGACCCTGAGATTCTGACCTGAGCCAAAACCAAAAATCAGCGGCTTAACCGACTGAATCACCCAGGCGCCCCTAAGTTTGTTCATTTTAAAAAGGGAGAGTAAACATCATGGCCTCTGCCATGTTAAGTTGTATAAGTAAAATATGGTATTAGCAAAACACGTTAAATGGAGCTATATAGCATGATAGACAGACAGACATAGACAGATAGACACAGTCATGTTGATGTTTAATTTTTTAATGTTTATTTGTTTATTTTGAGAGAGCGAGACAGAGACAGAGACAGAGGAAGAGATAGAGAGAAAATCCCAAGCAGGCTCCACGTTCAGCATGGAGCCCAGCGTGGGGCTTGATCTCATGACCCTGAGATCCTGACCTGAACCCAAATCAAGAATCTGCCGCTTACCCAACTGAGCCACCCAGGTGCCCCAGTTCCTATTTCTTTATATCTGGACAGATCCATTCGTCTCTTCATCAGTGACTAGTCTAATATTAAGTTTGATAAAAAGACCAAGATTCTGCTAATGGGTGTTTGTATATTTTTTCCTGCGCCTGTAGATGAAATGACTTGTATCGTCCTCTGGAGGACAGGCTCTACCTTTGACTGCAGAAACTGCCCGTTCATTCATGTCTAGTCTTCCTGACGGAAGAATTTTCCAGGCCACATTCTTGAGCTGTGACCAAGGATGTCTGTAACCTGGCAGGCTTGGTACCTGAAAGACGCCTTTTAAGGTCACCCCAACATCAAATCTGTCTTGTCTCGGGGTGGCGGAATCCTAGGGCGCCAGCATGCCGGTGTGTGAAGCCAGAAAGAGGATGGCCGGCTAGCAAACCGGTCAGGGTGCCTGAGTTGTTTTTTTTTTTTTCTTTCTTGGCTGCGTGTGTTTGAAACGTAGTTGACACACAATACTCCATTGGTTTCAAGAGTGCCTGGGTTTTCTTGCAGAGTCTCACCGGGGCTTCCCGATTGCCAGAGATGCTTCTTTGAATGATTCCAGACCATAGGGTTCTCCGCAGCTACACCAACCATACACGGGGTCCCCTTGCCAGGATGGGAATATCACCATACTGTTATTACTCCTTCATTTTCCTTTCCCAAACGGTATTTTGACTCGATCTCGTGGGCAGAGAGCCCCTTTCCTTCTTTTCAAGGCAGCATGTGACTAAAATTTGTCAGAAAGAGATCACTTAGCCTTCATCAAAAAGTTATGTCGGTTTTCATCTAATTTGATGAATGTTGTTATCCCGAACATTAGAAATGTGTTAAGAGGAAATATTTGTTTATACCTTAAGCTGCATAAGAAGCAATATTACTTCGGTCTTGTTAAATCAATTACTGTCTGGGCTTTCAGGAGTTGGCAAGCATTTCCTCATGCCCTCAGAAAGAGCTGAAGTCGCAGAATTATTATTTAAAACCTATATTATTCACTGCCCTCCAAAAAAAAAAAAAAACCCAAATATAATCCCTTCTGAAATCCAGATTGGACTATTTCAATCACAACTGCTCTCATTTATTATTGCTGGCACTTCCTTAGTGTTAGGGGCTCCTTTGGCCATTCAGGCGGGCCCAGCTTTCATAATGAAATCTATCCCTTAGATAAAGGGACATAAACAGACTCGGTACCTTAGGCTAACGTGATTTTCTGAGCTTTGGAGGGCAGCAGCTTGTTTATTTTTTTCAACCTGATAAGTTTCCAAGGCAAAATGATTTCTCTCTGTCCAGTTCTTCTCGGGATGTTCAGTGGGCAGAAAGTGGATTAAGGGAGCAGCGAAGAACAAGCTGAAATAGAAGGGGAAGGAGCTCTAGGAGCAAGGCTAAAAACACGATGGCTTAACCCGATTACTGTGTATCCTCTAAAGAGAGCAAAAATCAAATTAAATGGGGAAAAAAGAAGGCGAAAAGAGAAGGAAATTGCAATATTTTGGTCTCAGGGAGATTGCATTGTAGGGTTAATAGAATTTAGATGGCAACATCATTTTTAAAACTCGATTGGCTTATGCCTGTAATTCCTGGATGCACTGTTCGGAGGCAAGGTTTGTGTGCGTCTTTCTCTGACATGACACAAGAAAAAAAAAAAGTCCTCGCAAATGATAATTGCCTGGTGCCAGCAGTCACATAATTCCCTTTCAAAAGAGAACAGGGAGAAGAGCTGTTGCCAAGGCAAGCTCGGAGGCTGCGAGGCCCCAGGAGCTCTGCGGTGTCTGAGGTCCCGCCCACAGCCTGTCATTTCTCTCCAAGGCACCGTTTGGCACCTGGAAGAACTCCCTTCCCAGCCTGACATGGGGTTGCTGCCCAGCTAGGATTCGGCTTCTCCAACACCCTGTCTCCGTTCATCGTGACCTCGCCGACTTGGGAGGCTCTCTGGAGGAGGTGCCCAGAAATGCAACCCCCCCGGGTTCTTACCCTCCCGACCCATATAGACACATGAGCGACCCGGGAGCTCACAGGAGGGCACCGTGGTTAGTAGGGGGACAGGGGTGGCTTTGGGGCTCCCGTTGGTAGAATGGCACTTGATTCCATGACCAACCTGATACGAGTAGCAGGTGTCTGCGAACAGGGTGCCAGGCGTGGGGTGAAGCATTTCACGTGTCTCACGGCCATCCTATGAGTGAGCGAGTGAGGACATAAAGAGTACCCGCCTCTTAGGACAGATGATTCACCTGATGCACTTAGTTTGTGCCGACTGCAAACAAGAGCTGTCATTCGTTTCACCCTCTCCAATGGGCAGGTGAAGAAAGCAAAGCTGAGTGGTGGTAATAGGTAGTTAATTGGCAGGACCTGAATTCGAACTCCGGCCTGACTCCAAAGGCCATTCTCTCAACTTTTACGTCTTCCTGCTGAATGGTGAGAGGGCAGGTGTGTAGAGCCTGGTGGTCTCTACCAGGGTGTCAAAGCAGACCTGCGTGAAGTAACACGGGGAGAACTGCAGGTGTTCTACGAGAAGGTTCTGTGGAGGAAGTGAGGTGCGGGAAACTGGTCAGGGCTGGGTAGGCAGAGGAAGACAGTTTAGATGGTGGAGAAGGACCAGGAGACAGTGGGTAGAGCCGTCTGGCTGGAGCTGATGGTCAACGGGAAAGTAGAACACTGAGGGCACTGAGCTCCCCACGGGCTACCAGGCATGTCCCCTAAAAGCCTCCTCCTCAGACACGCACTTCCCACTGAGACCTTCTTTCCACCTTGTGATAAGACAAGTGAGTGTTTAGTCGGCCACAAAACCCCAGCGCATCACGGGACCTTGACCTGGCACAGCCCACAGGCGCAATGTCCTCGACGGGAGAAACAACTTGAGGGACGGGGAACTCGCTACTTCTCAAGGAAGTTGGGCTCATTGATGGATAGCTGTCATTCTAGAAAGCTCGACCTCTATAATCTCTGCTTCTGGAGGCCCCGGGGTATTTAAAGATGGCTATCCTGCGCTGAGTTTCTTCTTTTTGCAGGCTAAATGACCCCAGTTCCCCCCATTTTAAAACCTATCCCAATGCCTTTGTTTTGATGCAACTATGTCTTTTATAGCTTCCTGGAAACATGACTTTGGGGAACAGGGAGTGAGTTCACACGGGCAGCTCTCCTCATACAGAGAACACCAATTAAAAGGGGGAAGAAGGGCTTTGAGAATAAATGGAAAGTATATCACCAACACATGTGTACAAGGGGCCAAAGTGAGACTAAAATCAAAGGGAAGCGTTTCCTATTGCACGAGTGTTCCGGAAGTTATAAGCTTTAAGCTTTAGTAACTTGAGAAGTACATTTGTTAGAATCTTACAAGACACACCATTGGAAACGTTTAAATTATTTATATTTCTTTTTTTTTAAGTTTATTTCTTTATTTTGAGAGAGAAAGAGAGAGTGAGGAGGAGAAGGGGAGGGGAAAAGATAGAGGGTGAGAGAGAACCCCAAGCAGGCTCTGCACTGTCAGTGCAGAGCCCGACATGGGACTTGAACTCACAAACCCTGAGATCATGACCTGAGCCGAAACCAAGACTCGGATGTTTAACCAACCGAGCCACCCAGGCGCCCCTTCAGTTATTTAAATTTCTAATTTTCAGAGGAGATGGAGCTCCCTTAGAGATGTGTGACTCCCCCTACTCACCAGCACACAGTGAGAATTTTCCACTGCCCGTTTGAGGCCGAATATAAAACGTTGGTTTGAGTTGTAGGTGGCTCTAATAGCAGCAAGGAGGCCAAGTTTCAGACACCTAAAGCTATGCTCAAGTTCTTGCATTCCCAGTACCATCATACTATTTCCATCCTCAAAGTCATCTCGTAGTCCAAGATGGCTACTGGAGTGCCTGCCATCACAGCTATGTTCCATTAAAGCAAAAGGAAGAAGCAGAAGAGCAAAAATGAACATCCTGCTCCTTTCTTGTAAGGAACCTTCCCAGAATTCCTACACAACGCTTCCAGGGACTGCCAGGGTGGCTCAGTCAGTTAAGTGTCTGATTCCTGGTTGCAGCTCAGGTCAGGATCTCACAGTTTGTGAGTTCGTGAGTTCTCAGGACAGAGCCTGCTTCGGATCCTCTGTCCCACTGTCTCTCTGCCCCTCTTGCTCTCTCTCTTTCTAAAACAAATAAACATTAAAAAAAAAGCAATCTATTACCAAAGAAAATGGGGGAGAATGAACATTGGAAGACAACCAGAGTTTCTCTTCTCTTCCTCAGCTAGTGTTGTATGAGAGCACATCCTTCTCCATATCTTCACCGTCACTGAGTATTGGCATTTGTCCCTATTTTTTGCCAGCTGACATGCTGTAAATGGTATCATGTTGTTTTTCTTTTCTTTCCTTTTTTTTTAATGTTTATTTATTTTTGAGACAGAGAGAGACAGAGCATGAACGGGGGAGGGTCAGAGAGAGAGGGAGACACAGAATCTGAAGCAGGCTCCAGGCTCTGAGCTGTCAGCACAGAGCCCGACGCGGGGCTCGAACTCACGGACCGCGAGATCATGACCTGAGCCGGAGTTGGCCACTCAACCGACTGAGCCACCGAGGTGCCCCATGTTGTTTTTCTTTATATGACCCTAATTACTGAAAAGGATGTACATGTATGCAAGTTGGCTAACTACGTGTATTGTCCTCTGATTACGTTGCTAGTTATGTCCAGAGTCCATTTTATATTCTTATTCATCTTTTTCTTATTGACTATTGAGTTCTTTCTTTATCAGGAGTGTAAACCATGTATTGTGCAAATATTTCTCCCAGTTTTTCACGTTTTTTTAAAAAATGTTTTATGTGCCTCGCACCCGTTAGGATGACGACTGTTTGAAAAACCCCTACAGGAGCGCCTCGGTGGCTCAGTCGGTTCAACAGCCGATTCTTGATTTTGGCTCGGGTCACGATCTCACGGTTCATGGGATTAAGCCCTGAATCGGGCTTGGTGTTGACGGCATGGAGCCTGCTTGGGATTCTCTCTCTCTCCCTGTCTCTCTGTCCCTCGCCTGCCATGCCTGCCCCTACCAAATAAATGAACCTTAAAAAAAAATAAAACAAAACAAAACAGAAAAAAGCAATTGTTGGTGAAGATGTGGAGAAATTGGAGCCCTTGTGCATTGTTGGTGGGAATGTAAAATGAAGCAGAATATGGAGAACAGTATGGCCGTTCCTCAAAAAATTAAAAATAGAATTAGTAATTCTCTTTTTACCTCACGGTTCAGCAGTTCAACTTCTGGATGTCTACCCAGGAGAGGTGAAAGCAGGGTCTTGAAGAGACATCTGTACTTTCGCATCTATAGCAGCATTATTCATAACAGCCAAATTGTGGGACTAACCCGAGTGTCCATCAACATCAATGGATAAAGAATTCCAACACTTGCTACAACATGGATGAAACTTGACATTCTGCTAAGAGAAATAAGCCAGTCGCCGAAGAACAAACGCCGTATGATGCTACGCACGTGACGTACCTGGAATAGGTCAAATTTATAGAGACAGAAAGTAGATTGAGGGCTGCCAGAGGCTGGGAGGAGGCGGGAGAGGGAACTGGTTAATGAGTACAGAGTTTTAGTTTTGTAAGACGAAAAGAGTTCTGGAGGTCGGTTGCACAACAATGTCAAAGTACTTAATACTATACTGACTGTACTCCTCAAAAAATGGTTACCCCGGTAGATACTCTGTTACGTATATTTTCCCGCAGTTTAAAAATATTTTTGGTATTAGGGGCGCCTGGGTGGCTCAGTTGGTTCAGCATCCGACTCTTGATTTCAGCTCAGGTCGTGATCTCACTGTTGGTGAGTCCCAGCCCTGCAACGGGCTCTGTGCTGACAGCTTGGAGCCTGCTTGGCATTCTCTCTCTCCCTCTCTCTCTGCCCCTCCCCTGCTTGTGCTCCCTCTCCTTCTCAAAATAAATAAATAAACTTAAAAAATACTTTTACATTTGTTTTATCATCCTATTCCTGTATAGGTTTTGACTTTGACATCTTTATTAGAAAGCCTTCTTACCCCAGAATGATAAAAGTATTTCTCTGTCTTTTCTACTTCTGTATTGGAGTGTGGGGTACTGAGGTGGAATTCTATCCCTCATTTCATAAGACATTATCAGCGGGTGAGTCATCCCAGGTTCCTCTCTTATTTATTTATCCTTTTTTTGTTAAGCTTACTTATTTATTTTGAGAGAGAGAGAGAGAGCAGGGAAGGGGCAGAGAGAGAGGGAGAGAGAATCCCAATCAGGCTCCACACTGCCAGTGCAGAGCCCGATGCAGAGCTCGAACCTACGAACCGTGAGATCATGACCGGAGCTGAAATCTAGCATCAGACGTGTAACTGACTGAGCCCCCCCAGGTCCTACTCCAACCCCCCCATATATTCATTCTAGTGTGTTAAATATGGATCTTTTAGTTTGCATACACTTTTGCTAAATATGTGTTGTATAATGTTCACCCATTTTACTTGACATAAATGGTATTGTGTTATATTTCTCACTCTGTTCCTTGTGTCGGCCGGCATTATGTCTTTAAGGATCACCCTTGATGTTCGGTGTGCATTTGGTCCATTGCTTCTAACTGTTTTCTGCCCAGACCTCCTCGTGTGCACTGTATTTAATCCATCCACTCTCCCAGCAGTGGGCACTCCAACTGCCTCCAGTTGTCCCACACGAACAACACTAGATATCTGTGTAAGACAGATTTATTGCATCAGAAGGAAGGGCTTCTGTTCAACAAAGACTAACAGACATAAAGCTACTAGATGACAAGGGAGAAAATGGAACTCGTTGTGTCTAAATTAACAAGAAAGTCGTATCTAAAATACGTAAGGAACCTTCTCAAATCAAGAAGGAAAATACAGAAAGTCCAGTGGAAGTTCGGAAAAGAATTAAGCAGGCGCTTTATGAAAATGGAACCCCCCAAAACTAACAAGTATTTGAAGAGGTGTACAAACTCATTAGTAATCAGAGAAATGCATTTTAAGTCAACTTCATGCCTATTAGCATGGCGAAAACAGAAACCAGATAATCAAAGGTACTGGTGTAGATTTTGCAGACCCGGCCAGAACCCTTCGTGCATGGCCAGTGGGAGAATCAACTGTGCTCAGATTAAGCACACACACACTCCTGACCCCGAAATTCCACTCTTCTACTCTCACTTTTATGGTTTGGGTTTTTATTTATTTTTAGCACATAAATATTTAATCCATCTGGGATTTATTTTGTTGTAGAGTATATAAGTATTGAGCAATATTTATTTTCCCCAAATGGTTGGCCAGTTGACTTAACGCTTTTGAATAATGCCCCCTTCCTTTGAGGCCACTGCTGTGCTATCACTTACTAACTTCTTATAGGTTCCTGGGTCTGTTTCGAGGAGTTAGGATTCTAAACAGTGTATCTTGAGGCTACCAAGCACTGACCCATTTGGAGAATGTTTAATCCCTCCTGTGCTTTATGCTTTGATTCAAGAGCCACGAACTAACTGCAGATCTGAAGAAAAAACAGTCACAGAAACCAAGGGCTGGTTTATTTTTTATTTTTTATTTATTTTTATTTATTTTTTTTTATTTATTTTTTATTTATTTTTGGGACAGAGAGAGACAGAGCATGAACGGGGGAGGGGCAGAGAGAGAGGGAGACACAGAATCGGAAACAGGCTCCAGGCTCCGAGCCATCAGCCCAGAGCCTGACGCGGGGCTCGAACTCACGGACCGCGAGATCGTGACCTGGCTGAAGTCGGACGCTTAACCGACTGCGCCACCCAGGCGCCCCGGGCTGGTTTTTTTCTGGTGCTTACAAATTCCTGATGGATGGAGCTATGGTTTGGGAGGCTGTTATCCTTAAGTGAGCCTCTTCCCACATTCCTTCCCTCTTTCCTGGGCTGTGAATATTCTGGTAGCATCTTCTTACTTCTATTTCTTTGACTCAAGAAGTTGCATTTCTAGTTTTTCTTCTCCCTCCCCCCCTTCTCTCTCTCTCTCTCTCTTTCATTGAGTGTCCAGTTAATCCTGTTTCAAAAAGAAAATTTAGAGTCTTGAACAGAGTTGGAAAATCAGAACACCTCTCTGGAGATTAGCAGTTTAGCAATTTGCAGGTTTCACTCAGCCCACATTAAAAAATAATAATAAAATCCTTCAGGATCGAAGTGTTTCATAACAGCAAGCCTGGTGGTGCCGGCTGAAGTTTTCTCATTCTTACTTCCTGGGCAGGCTCAATCTCAGTCCCAGAAACAGGATGCCCGACCACAGAGGGTTAAAAGTCCCAGCTGCAGCTCAGACACCTGAAAGCTAGCTGTCTTCACATCAGGGAAATCAAGTTCTACTTCAAGGCTGTAGGAAAGTGTCTTCTGCCTGAAAAGTGTCAGTCACTTAAGTCTTAAAAGACGCAGCCAGCACTGAAAGCTGTCAGTCATTTCCTATGAAAGGAGGCAAGAAACTTTTAACATATGAATTGCCAATATTTTCCGCAGTAAATTAAATAGAACTTTTTTAATGTAAAAAAAAATAATTTCCCCGATTAGGCCAGGTCTTTGTCATGAGAATATTTGGAATAGCATTACCTATCAAAAAAAATTTTTTTTAAAGATTATATAGATCTGTTAAGGCATAAAGAAAAAAGATCTGGTCTGACTTCCCTCGACTAATGTTGTGTAACCAACTTTGAGACTGGCAATGTGCTTGAGTAGGAAACTATCCTGCTAGAGAAAGTTGACAACCAAATTGTGTTGTCCGATGGGACAGCTGTCAGACTCCTGGGGCTATTTAAATCTAATTAAAATTCAACAAAACATTAGTTTTGCTCACACTAGCCACATTTCAAGGGCTCAGCAGCCCCATGTGGCTGAGTGGCTATAACACACGCATAGAATCTCTCCCTTATCACAGAAAGTTCTGCTGGACACCACTGATACCCAAAGTATGGTGTTGGGTCCCCGCACAGGCATCACCCAGGAGCAAGGCAGGCGTCATGGGGTTGCGTGACCCGTGGAGTAGCCCAGGGCCCCACACTTGGAAGGGCTCCGCTCCTGGTTTAATGCTTTGTCGTTGCCATCTTGAAATTGCTAATAGGTTTTAAACAAGGGGTCTTGTATTTTCATTTGCAGTGAACCCTGCAAATTATGTAGCCAAGCCTATTTGGGAACTTGCAACCAGTACAGAACTAAAGCCCCACCCCACACCTGCTGAATCAAAATCCGAGTTTTAACAAAACCCCCAGGTGAATCTCATGGACATTAAACTTTGAGAAATATGATCTAGAATAGCGGTCCTCAAACATTTACAATCTATGGAAAGCTTGGGGTGCCCGGTGGGGGGCTCAGTCGGTTAAGCATCCGACTCTTGATTGCGGCTCAGGTCATGATCTCAAGGATCATGAGTTCGAGCCCCACATAGGGCTCTGCACTGACAGTGTGGAGTCCGCTTGGGATTCTCTCTCTCCCCCGCTCTGTCTGCCCCTCCCTGCTTTCTCTCTCTCAAAATAAATAAATCAGCACTTAAAAATAAATCAAATAAAATCTATGAGCGCTTTATTTAAATTGATTAAGATAAACTTTGCACAGAGCCAACTATATAAAATAGATTAAAATAATTATGCCCATCAGGCAATTTGTAGTATCATTATTCAGCTATAAATAATATCTGGTTATTTCTTGATCCTGAGGGTCTTAGGGAAGAGTTTGAACGCCCCTGGCTGGAGACACTTGATAATGTTGAGACTACCTTAATCCTATACCCAAGAAGTGACAAATCCGAGGTAAGCCAACTTTCTTGGAATAAGCAGACAAATTAGAACCGTGGTAACTGTGATATTACACAATCTTTGCACGTGATATTAGCCGATGCACATTAGCGCGTGTGAGGGCACTCCCACTTTGTGCTAGGCACGTCAGTACATTACCTCATTTGAACCTCACAGTGCTGTAAAGCAGGTGCCGGCATTAACCACATCCAACACACGAGTAAGCGAGGCTTAGACTGCATTAGTAACTCACCCAAGCAGAAGCAGGGTTTAAACCCAGGTCCGGATCTGGGATTGGGTGGAACAGGTGGAGAACTTTCTTAAGGGGGTGGCAAACACATCAGTAATCGAGGGAAATCACATTCGAGAGACGCCTGGGTGGCTCAGGCAGTTCAGTGCCCAACTTGGTTTCAGCTCAGGTCATGAGCTCACGGCTCGCGGGTTCGAGGCCCCCCTTCGGGCTCTACGTTGACATCGCGGAGTCTGCTTGGGATTCTCCCTCTCCTCTCTCCCTGCCCTTTCCCTGCTTGCTCTCTCTTTCTGCTTCTCTCAAAATAAATAAATAAACTTAAAAAAAAAAAAGAAAACATGATGTTTGAATTCAATATTTTTTTAACATCTGCAAAATATCCAGGATACAGGAACTACCGTGATTTTAAATAAATACAGATTGCTGATGTTGGTGTGTTTTACAACGTTGTGTTATCGCGGAACAGGAACAGTGGCTTCCAACCAGCCCGCCATTCCAGCATCGTAGGGCCACTGAGCCCCATCAAGCCGCTGAAGGCTGACAATAGTGAAGACATTGCGCAATGCAGATTTTACACAGTCACGATTTCTGATTGTAGAGCTTTTATTAACTTTTTCTCCCACTTGGCCCAAACTAGGGGAGGACGTTTTGATGAGGGTAGAAAGGGGCCCACATTTTTCCTGCGGCCTCAGGCTCCAATGGGTTTGCCACTGCCTTGGTTTGCCAGATCCCAGAGCCTGGTGGTGATTTTAATGTGCAGCCAGGACCTGAGAACCACGGGTGTGTAGCAGGAAGTGGGCTTTCGTCCCCATGCCTGGGACCCATCCTTCGGGTCCCCTCCAATTTTCTGGCTGTTCAGAATGAGGCTTGGCATTGGGTTTGTTGCGAAACTCTCTGGTTCATTCTAACGTGGGGCGAAGGTTAACCAAGACTTTGGTACACCTCACTGCCTCCCTCGAAGGATGACAGGAGCTTAGCACACAAACGAAACTCTCTCTGAGCTTTCTGCAAGGTGGGGTCAGCTGGAAAACACATCCACCACAGAATAAGAATCATAGAAGTTTAGATTTGGGGGGCACCTTAGGAATCATACGTTGTTGAGCCAGAGGACCTCTAATTAGATTGATGAGAAAACAGAGGCTCAGATACCATATGATCTCACTTATACGTGGAACCTAAAAACCACAACAATAAACCACTGAACTCACAGACCCAGAGGACAGATCGGTGGTTGCCAGAGGTGGGGGGTTAGGGGTGGGGGAAATGGGTGAAGGGGGTAAAAAAGGTACAAACTTCCAACTATAAAATAAATAAGTCCTGGGGATGCTGTGGACGGCACGGCGACCACAGTTAATAATACTGCATTGTACATTTGAGAGTGACTGAGAGTAAATCTTTCAAGTTCTCATGACCTTGATCTCACAGTTCGTGAGTTCGAGCCTCGCACCGGGCCCTGGGCTGACGGCTCGGATCCTGGATCCTGCTTCGAATTCTGTGTCTCCCTCTCTCTCTGCCCTCCCCTGGTTCCGCTCTGTCTCTCTCTCTCTCTCTCTCTCTCTCTCTCCAATAAATAAATAAATATTAAAAAATAATAAGGGGCCCCTGGGCGACTTAGTCGGTTAAGCATCCCACTTCGGCTCAGATCACGATCTCACGGTTCGTGAGTTCAAGCCCCATGTCGGTCTCTGGGCTGACAGCTCAGAGCCTGGAGCCTGCTTCACATTCTGTGTCTCCCTCTCTCTCTGCCCCTCCCCTGCTCATGCCCTGTCTCTCAAAAATGAATACACGTTAGAAAAAAATTGTTTAGGTTCTCATGACCAGAAGAAAAAATTTGTAGCTGTGTAGTGATGGATATTCACAGAACTTTCCGTGGTGATCATTTCGCAATATACGCAAATATCAAATCATGCTGTACACGGGAAACTAGTGTAATGTTATACGTCAATTATACCTCAAGTAAAAAACAAACACCGGCTCAGAAAGGTGACTCCAATTTGCTAATGAGCCGCAGAGATACAGCAGCACAGGGCTCCTTTCAAGGCCCCCATCAGAAAAAAACAACCCCCCCCAAACCACTTCCCTTTCTCACCAAAAATACAATAAAATAAAATAATCACAAAAAAATATAAAAAATGAAAAATAAGGCAGTCCTCTATGTCCTTAGCCTCCCCCCCCCCCCCCGCCCCAAATCATGAGAATTAGAGCAAAATGTGTGTTTAATTCCATGTCTTAAAAACATTTTCAGAACACTTGATTAATGGAACCCTAATTCATCAAGCGACGACCTGCAGGGCCAAATGTTTTGTTCGATCCGTTACAGTGTTTTAAAAAGTTGACCCAACATTTCAGCATCGAGAGATTTCACCCGAAATTGTAGATAATGTACTTGCCTCGCAGGCTCGGAATATTTGGCAAGCGGGTATACATTCCTGACAGCGACAACTGGCCGGGGGCCAAGTCACTGCTGCTCGGGGTGAGAAGGTCCAAGCCCTCCCCTTTTCTTTGCCACAGGCTCCACGACTTCCAACTGCATTCATGGCTCTAGGCTGGCTAAATACCACTGCAAAATTTAAAACTTAAGTTGACATCTCTGAAATGCCAGAATCCTCCACCCCGCCTGCTTTGTGCATTCCCATCAAGGCTCTGACCAGGGGAGCATTCGCCTTTGCAGTCCCGGGGGGGTGTCGTCACAGGACCTGAAGAGGGTCCTTTCCAAAGAGCCCGGAGGGCCGGGTCTTCTCTTCTTGGGCTTCTCGCCACATGGCTTAGTATTCAGTCCTCCCAACACACACAGATTTTCTCGCTGCAGAACTCTGGCTGTATGTCGTCCAGGCTTTTTCTTCCTGCTTGTTTGGTTCGTGCTCTTCTCCCATCCCGGAACGCCCTCCCTCTTTTCATCTGAAGTCCAGTCGCCTTTCCAGGTTCAGCTTCCTGGACTGTTCCCTCTGAGCCATGTGATCTTCTCCCTTCTTGGAAACTCCCACGGCATCAAGTCAATAGAGAAACAACGTGCTGTTTTGATTTCCCCAGGTAGGAGGATAATAAGCTCCTTAAGTCGGCCTGCTTGTGACTCCTTTGAATCCCCCCTAACGTCCAGGACGGTGCTGGGCAAACAGGATCTTTTCTGTAGACCCTGTGTTTTGACTGTGTTTTGACTGAGCCTCCTTGAGCCCGGCAGAGCAGGCGCTGCAACTCCCACTTTGAGCCACTAGAGGTCGCTCGTCCACACACATCTTGCCCTGCCCAGGTTCCGTGCCGCACACACATTACTAGAGCCTCTGGAAGTAGGGCAGGCTCATTTATTTCCTCTCCAACACAGCCTCGGGCCATCAGAGCCTCTGATGTCAGGGTCCCTGCCGTGCAAGCTGCAGAATGAAAACACTGCAAATAAGAAAGGTCACCGCATCCTGTCTACACATTTACTTCTCACCTGAAATCTCCCCTTCACTAGCAATGTCCCAGCTCGGGGTCTGAATATTTTCCCCGACTCCGTATTCCGGCAGGAGGGAGAAGCCCGCTGTGACTACGGCGCATACGTGTGTGTGTGTGTTTACAGATTATTGCATCAGATCTGTAACCCAGCGATGTGTCAAGGAAGGTTTCCATCCACCCTCTTCTCCTCCAATCCCCGGGAAGTTTCTGACCAGGCACTGATGCTCCCACTCTGCTCTGCTTTAGCTACTGCTGGTCTCTAAAATCACAGGATTAATCTTTTAAAACACGGCCCGTATCAAACGGCCAAGCCTTAATGTAGAGAAGGCAGTCAGATTTTATTAGACAGATGTAATGAGCCCAGAGCAGCAACATGAAGGGAGCACAGTAGGTCTGAAAATAGGACAGATAGCACAGAGGGCGGGAAGGGCAGAAGTGTAGGTACCTAACCTAACCTGGATCACTCATACCCAAGTGCCCAGCATGGTGTCATGTTGGCATTGCCGGCCATGATGCTGGCGTTAGCTGAGTCAGAGCGACTGTAAAGTCTTGGCAAGTGAATCTGTTCATCACAGATATTAAAATGGAAGTCCAGACACTGGGAAGAAAGCTAGCATACATAGAGCTCAGCTTGGAACAGTGAAGAGCTGGTTCCAAAAGCCCTGAGCACAAGCTTTGTAGGCGGGGCTAACATGTTCCAAGCTTCTCACTGGCAGATTCTAAGTAGTATTCAGACGCACCGGCAAACTTTAAAGGAAAGACCAATTTGCAGTGTCTGTTTCATCCATCACCAATGCCAGCATCAAAAGGATGCACTTATTAGTAGAGGCAGTGTAGCATCCCTGAAGCCAGACCACCGGAGGGGGAATCACAGTTCTGACATTCACTCACCATGATTTAAGCTCTATGCCTCAGTTTACTCATCTGTAAAATGGGATTGATAATAGTACCTACCTCACTGGATTGCTAGGAAGATTAAATGAATTAATATATATAAAGTGCCTACAATAATGCCTGGCACATCATAAGCACATATGTAGACATAAGCTATTTATTTTTTTATTATCTATGTTGCACAAAATGCACAATGAAGCTTCTCTTTTCAGGCTTGGCTGGATGCCAAAAATCCTTTCCAGAAGTAGTGCCAGTTCCTACCTACGCGCTGACAATGTCACTTCCCGCTCAACAAATCTCTCCTTCCCTACACGGCCAAGTTTAGAATTTTCTTAAAGGTATTTGAGGTATTTGTTTTCTGTTCCCTCCCTTCCCTTTACACAATAGGTCTAAAACACATGGAGAAAAAAAAACAAACAAACAAGAATTGGTTCTTTGAAAAGACCAACAAAAAGAAAAAATTAGCTAGAGTGACTAAGAAAAACAAGAGAGAAGACTAAAGTAACTAAAACCAGAACTGGGAGAGGATCGTGACCACTGATGGTACAGAAATTTTAAAAAGGGGTGATTAAGAGCATTGTGATCAATTGTATGCCATGAGATTGAATACCCCAGATACAATGGACACATTCGTAGAAACACACCATCTACCAAGATTCAATCATGAAGAAATAGGAAATCTGAACAGACCTATAACTGGTAAGGAGATTTAATCAATAATCAAAGACCTCACGATAAAGCAAAGCCCAGATGGCTTCACTGGCAACTTCTACTAAACATTTAAAGAATTACACGAATCCTCCTCAAACTCATCCAAAAATTGAAGAGGAGGGAACACTCCCAAACTCAATTTAGGAGGCCAGTATTACCCTAATACTAAAGTCAGACAAAGACACTACAAGAAAAGCACAGACCAATATCCCTGATGAATATTGATGAAAAAAAATGCGTTAAACAATACTGTGAAACAAAATTCAATGTCAGACTTAATATTGTTAAAATGTCAGTACTATCCAAAATGGTCTGTAGGTTCAATATAATCCCTACCAAGATCCTACTGAAATTTTTTTAAAGAAATAGAAAAGTACACTCTAATATTCATATGAGATCTCAAGGGACCCTCAACAGACAGAACAATCCTGAAAACCAACAAAGTTGGAGATCTTACGCGTTCTGATTCTATTACTTACTACAAAGCCATGGTGATCAAAATAGTGTTGTGCTGGCATAAAGGTATGTAGTCCAAAGAAATAAAATAGAAAGCCCAGAATAAACCCTCTTATAAATGGTCAACTTTTTTTTGACAAAATGTCAAGACCATTCAATGGGGAAAGGACAGTCTTTTCAACAGATAGTGCTGGGGAAACTGGATACCCACATGCTAAAGTATGAAGTTGGAACATTGTCTTATACCATAAGCCAAATTAATTCAAAGTACACTAAAGATCTAAGTATAAGACCTAAAAGTACAAAGCTCTTAGGAGAAAACACAGAGGAAAAGTTTCATGACTTTGGATTCAGCAATGATTTCCTGGATATGAAACAAAAAGATCACACAACAAAGAAAAAAAACAGATGAGGCACCTGGGTGGCTCTGTCGGTTAAGCATCCCAGTCTTGATTCAGCTCAGGTCATGATCGCAGGGTTGTGAGGTGGAGACCTGCATCGGGCTCCGTGCTGGGCATGGAGCGTGCTTAAGATTCTCTCTCTCCCTCACCCCTCCCCTCCTCATAAATAAATAAATAAATAAATAAATAAATAAGAAAAAATAGATAATTTGGACTACATCAAAATTAAAAACTCTGTGCATCCAAGGATATAATCCATAGGATTGAAAAACAATCCATGGAATGGGAGAAAATATTTGCAAATTGCATATTTGACAAGGGTCTAGTATCCACAATATATAAAGAACTCCTACAACTCAAGAAGAGCAGCCACAAATTGGACTTAGAAATAGGCAAAGGACCTGAACAGACTTTTCTCCTAAGAAGACATACAAGTGACCAACAAGCACATGAAGATGCTTAACATTACCAATCATTAGGGACATGTAAATCAAAACCACAATGAGATATCACCTCAAACTCATTAGTCATTAGGATGACTACTGTTAAAAAAAAAAAAAGTAGAAAATAACAAATGTGGTTGTGGATGTGGAGAAATCGGGACCCTGGTACACTGTTGCCGGGAATGTAAAATGATGCAGTGCTATGGAAAACAGTATGGTAGTTCCCCCAAATTAAAACTAGAATTACCATGTGATCCAGTAATGACCTTTCTGGATATATATACCCAAAAGAATTGAAAGCAGGGTCTCAAAGAGATAATTGCACACCCATGGTCATAGCAGCATTATTCACAACAACAAAAGGTGGAAGCAACCCAAATATCCATAGATGCATAGACAGATAAACAAAATGTGGTAGATATCAATGAAATATTATTCAGCCTTTAAAAAGGAGGAAATTCTGTCACATGCCACTACATGGGTGAAGCTTCAGAACATTGTGCTAAGTCAAATAAACAAGTCACATCAAGACAGATACAGTATGATTCTACTTATATGAGGTTCCTAGAGTAGCCAAATTCATAAAGAAAGTAGAACGATGGTTAGCAGGGCCTGGGGGAGGGAGGAACAGGGTAGAGATGGGTAGAGATTTTCCAATTTTCAAAATGAAAGAGCTCTATAGACAGTTGGTAGTGATGAGTACATAACAATGTGAATGTACTTAATGCCGGTAAAATGAATACTTGAACATGGTTCAGATGATAAATTTTATATGTGTTTTCCACAATAAAACAAGATGGATAAGAACCATTCATTCATTCAACAACCATTTCCTGAGGACCTACAATGGGCCAAGTGCTGCCTGAGGTGCCAGGATGCAGGGGTGAGACAGACAGATGGTCTCGCAGTAATGGGGGTTACATCTAGGGCGCACTCACAAGAAATCAACCAGAAAATAGAGAAGTAGACCAGGTCGTTTAGATAGTGATGAGAGATCAAGGAAGTTAGCAGGGTGATGTGATCTCGGATGATCTAGAAGGTTGACTTTACTGAGGATAAGATGATCAGGCAAAACACGTCTGAGGGGTGACATGTGAGCTACGGTCTTGAATATGAAAAGAAGAAGACATGCGAAGAGCTCGAGTATGGATGAGATAAGCAGTTGCCAAGGCCCTGAGGCAGTAAAGAACTTGGGAGTTTAGGGAACAGAAAAAAAGATCTGGGCTGGGGCATAAGGATAAGGGGAGAACAGGGTAGGAATGAGTTTGGGGGGTCCTGGGAGTGGCTACATCTCGGAAGGCTTTACTCCCTGGATTACAGGCTGTAGGCTTTATTCTGATGAGAAGGTACAGACCAGAACTCAACATCCGATCGTGTTGAAATGTGGGAGAGAGAGTAAAAGCGGTGAGTCCAGTGAGGGATTGGGAAGTGGTGGAAGATGGTGACATGAGTGGATGGTGGTGGCATTTACTAAGGAGCAGAAGACAGACAGAGCGTCAGACCAGGCTAGGAGAAGGGGAGTTTGGTTTAACACACGTGACATTTAATGTGAATACGAGATATCCAAATATAGACACCAAATAGGCATTTGTATGTACAAGTTTGGGAACCACCAGTGAATAGATATCTAGAGCCAAAAGCCTGACTGGTATTACTCTATGGAGATACTGTGTTCTGGTATTTTACCGGACCATTTGCCTGGAATGGAGAGCACGATTAGGCCCATTATGAAGATAATCTCACACCGGTTTCGCACCAGAAGAAGCTTCTTTCCTGGATCAGATGTGCAGGGCTAGGTTCTGTAACACACTGAAGAACATAAAAAACTGGAAGGTTCAGGGATGGTCTCTTTTTTTCATCTTTTTTTTTTTCCAAGTCTTTATTCATCGAGCAAGTTTTTAGTGAACGCCAAACACAAATTCATCGAATTGCTTTTGTAATTCCCACTTGGAGCCTGGCGCTGGGTAGAAATTATGGGAGGCAGATGAGAGAGAAAAAGTGACTTCTCCCTGTAGGAAACTCAACCAGTCAGAAAGGAAGGAAATTCATGAAAGAGTCCAATCATCACAGGTAAGGCGTTACACGGGTTCAGCTCAGGGAAGAGAAATCACTTCTTTCGTTCAGAAGAACATAGATGGAGCGAACCAGGTGCATAAAAATGGTGGAAGGGTTCAAAAGTTGACTCTCAACTGACCCTCGGGACGGGCTCCAGTTACAAGACAAGCTGATGACCGAGGAACTAGTCACTCTGAAGGGAGCACCAGGTCTATTGAGTTCAAGAGCACACTTGAATAACTACCATTCGGGAATCAGGAGGCAGAAATCAGGAAGCTGCTGGAAGTGTGCTATTATTGAAACTGCCTCTTGACATTCGTAAAGCTAGAGAATGAGACCTGGAGCTCTCACCTCACCCCACTCTCCCCGCACACATACACCAGTCTTCTGACCACCACGGAGAATGGACAAGGAATATTGCTGCAGAAATATTTTTCTTCTCCACAACCCCCTTTTTTGGGTCATTTGAAAACAGCCAGAAGCAAGGGAAGACAGTCTCCACCTGACTGTAACCTTTCAGGTCTAGCATATGTTCACCTACTTGTCAGAACCAATTTCCTGTCCTGCGCCCTAGCGACAGCAGAGTCTGAGAAATGTAACTTTCAGCTTTCTTGCTGCTGAGGTTCAGAGAGGTACCCTAGGATTGGTTCTCAACCGGGAGAGATTTTGCTGCCCCTCCCTGGCCCCAGAGACATCTGGCAATATCTGGAGACATTGTTGGTTGTCACAACTGGGGGCGGATGACCGCTACAGGCATCTAGTGGGTAGAGGCCAGCACTGACGCTAAACATCCTATAAAGCACGAGACAGCTCCCGCAACAAGTAATTTCCTGGCCCCAAATTGTCAACAGTGCTGAGGCTGAGAAAGCCTGCTACAGAAAGAAGTTAAACAGAGGCTGACAAAACCAGACCGTTGTGTCCAACGGGAGTGAAGGGCCCAGATTAGTTATGCAAATAATCAGCCTCAACGTGCTTTGGTTTTGTTTTTCAAAGAAAGTCCATTAGGCAGGACTGGAGTGGTTCGAGAAGCTCTCTCGAATGACGTGGGACTGGAATCGCCTTCTGAAGTTCAGGAGCGACAGTATAGCCTGAGACGGAGTAAGGAAGGGAAATAGCAGAAGGCTTGCAGTTAGGAATAAGAAGCCATGTTTATAAGGTAAAGGCGAGATCAGTCCGACTACAGTGGGAAATTGAAGTTATGACGTTTTGAAATGGGTGTTTAAGCAGGTGGTGCTAGGCTGTCAAGAGCTTTGAACATCTGCCTGAAAGGTTTGGACTGCAACATGGCGGAGCTGAGAGGCTTAGGAACTAGGCAAGAGGGTAGGCTTGAGCCTGACTCCTCTACACCCTATAGTGAGACCTTGGAATCGTTTCCTAACTTTTCCAGGGTGTAGTTGCCTCAAGTAAGAGGCACCATTACAAACTTCTCTGGTTTATGTAAGATCAGGATGGTACCTGGCCTTATTCCTCTTTGCCTTCTTGACGACGGGGACCGTGTGGAGACTTGTGTGTTCCCCAATTCAGGAAGCAACCAGACATTTGTGCAACCTGCTCGCTGTTCTTCCAATGCAGCCAGAGCGCTGGGCTGTCAAATCTCTTCGCGGAGCCTGGCAAAAGAGTAAATGATCACCTTGCAATTTTTTGTTACATATCATGAACGACTTTTATTCATTTGCTAGACATACTTCAGATCATCTGTATATGTAGAAGCATACAAGCATTACACGGCAAGTATTATGCATCTGCAAGTATTATGCTGTATTCTAGACTTTCTATGTGCAAAGTGATATAGGGACAAGATCATTACAGGTGGCCCTTGAACATGAATTTGAACCACCCACATCCACTTACACGTAGATTTATTTCCATAAATCTAGGAAGTACTGTACATGTGTTTTCTCTTCCTTAGGACTTTCTTAATAACATTTTCTTTTCTCTGGCTTACTTTATTGTAAGAATGCAACTTATAATACATACAATATACAAAGTGTGTGTTACTCAACCCTTTGTGTTATTGGTAAGGCTTCTGGTCAACAGTAGGCTCTTAATAGTTAAGTGTAAGCAGGTTTTTGACTGCATAGGGTGGGGGAGGGCAGCACCCCTAACTCCCATGTTGATCAAGGGGCCAACTGTATATCATTCCAATTAAAAGCTCCCAACACCTATATCAACTTACTAATTTATTTTGTTCATCGAGACATTGTTTGACTCTGGTCTGACAACAAGCTAACTTGTTCAGTTGTAAAATCGACACAGCGTAAAACTCACAATCTAAACCATCTTGAAGTGTAAAATTCAGTGGCATTTAGTGCATTCACAATGCTCTGCTGCTTTCACCATGATCGAGTTCTACATTTTACCCCCAAACCCCGTATCAGCCCCTCTCCATTGCCCTCTACCCTCCAGCCTCTGCCAACCACCAGCCTGCTTTCTGTCTCGGAATTTGCCGATTCCGTAGATCTCGTGTAAATGGGATTACCTAATATGTGGCCTTTTTGGTCTGGCTTTTTCATTTAGCTTCATGTCGTCAAGGGTCATGCATGCCATAGCCTGTGTCAGTTCTTCATTCCATTTTATGGCCAGATGAATTTTATTGTATGGATATACCACCTTTCGCCTATTAATTCATCCGTTGAAGGAAATTTCGATTGTTTCTACTCTTTGGCTATTGTGAATAGTACTGCGATGAATATTCACGCCCACGTTTGTATTTGAAGAACTGGGTTTTTTAAAGTTTATTTATTTATTTTGAGAGAGAGAAAGAGAGAGCGCATGTGGGGGAGGGGCAGAGAAAGGGAGAGAGAGAGAGAGAGAAAGAGAGAACCCCAAGTAGGCTCTGCACTGTCAGTGCAGAGTCCGATGCGGGGCTTGAACTCACGAACCACGAGATCATGACCTGAGCCAAAGTCAGATGCTTAACTGACTGAGCCACCCAGGGGCCCCTTCAAGAACTGTTTTCAATTTGGGGGGAGGCACATAGGTATGTGCCTATGTTTAATTGTATGTTTATCTTACTGATGAGCCACCAAATATGTGTCCATAGCAGCTATCCCATTTTACGTCCCCACCAGCAATGTATTAAAGGGTTCCAAATTCTCCACATTCTTGCCAATGGTTGTTATTTTCCTTTTTTCTCGTTCTTTCTTTCTTCCTTTCTTTCTCCTTTTTATTATTATAGCCATCTTACTGAGTGTGAAATAGTATTTCTTATGGCTTTGATTTGTATTTCCCTAACGACTAACATTGAACATCTCTTCATGTACTTGTTGGCCTTTTGTATGTCTTTTTTGGAGAGATTTCTATTCAAGTACCATGCCCATTTTTTGAGTTGTTTGTTTACCGCTGTATTGTAAGAGTTCTTCATATATTCTGAATACGAGGTGCTTAGAAGATGTATGAATTGCAAGTGTTTTCTCCTGTTCTGTGGCTGCCTTTTCACTCTCTCCGTGGTATCCTTTTATGCACAAAAGTTTTTCATTTTAACAAAGTCCAATTTATCTATTTTTTTCTTTTGTTGCTTATGCTTTTGGTGTCATATTTAAGAAACCATTGCCAAATCCAAGGTCATGAAATTTTACCCCCCTGTTTTCTTCCAAGAGCTTTATAGTTTCAGCTCTTATATTTAGGTCTTTGATCTGTTTTGAGTCACATTGTCTTTTGAACCACCTTGGCTTTTGTGGAGCTCAAATTCAGGTGTTGCCCTGTCACCCTCATAACCCAGCCTCCTCCAACAAATGTCCCCTGCTCACCGCCTTCCTACGGTGGTCTATTTAGGCCTTCTTCCTCTGGATAGCACTCCATTCCCCAGAGATCCCTTTCTAAAAGTCTCCCCACCAAAATAATCTCTCACCAAGACGCCTTCAAATACCCAGCTCTTTGCTAGTGGCAGTGGGAACCCACTGAATAAATTGGCGGGTACTTAGACTTCAGAGCAGTTGACCAGTGGAAGGTTTCCCCTTTCCAAGATCGACTACATTTTACTAGTAGACTTTTTAAGACTAGACTTTACTTTTCAGAACACTTTTAGGTTCACAGCAAAGTGGAGAGGAAGGGACAGAGATTTCTCATACATCCCCTACCTCCACACACACACACACACACACACACACACACAGCGTCCGTCACTAGCCACATCCCTGCGTCAGAGTGGTGCATTTGGTACCACGGACAAACCTACATTGGCACCAAAAAAAATCAGACTTAACGCTTGGCATTGTAGATTCTATTGGTTTGGACAAATATACAACGACATGCATCCACCTTTGCAGTTTCACACAGAGCGGATCGACTGCCCTAAAAATCCTCTGTGCTCTACCTATGTGTCCTCTCCTCCCCGGCGATTGCTGGGAACCACCGAATCTTTTTACTGCCCTCTCCATGATGTCACATAATTGGAATCCTACAGCATGTAGCCTGGTAGGGACTTTTTTTTTTTTTCAAAAATTTTTAACGTTTATTTCTTATTGAAAGACAGAGGCAGACAGAGCACGAGTGGGGGAGGGGCAGAGGGAGAGGGAGGCACAGAATCCCAAGCAGGCTCCAGGCTCCCAGCTGTCAGCACAGAGCCCGACGCGGGGCGCGAACCCACAAACCGCGAGATCATGACCTGAGCCGAAGTCGGACGCCCAACCGACTGAGCCACCCAGGCGCCCCTTCTAGTAGGGCCTTTTAAAATCCATTATTGCCCAGTTCAAATGCCGGATCCACGAACCCTTTGAGGGGATTGCAATTTGCCTTCTTGTGTGTCCAAGAGGCACTCAATCAATATTTGTGGAAGGTGTGAATGAATCATGAGCAAGAGCGTTTCAATATCTCAACAATCACCAATATGCAACGTCTTGGGAAGGAATGGCCGTCTCTGAAGCACCGATTTAATGAGAAACATTAATGAGAAACATCTAATGAGAAATTAAAGCAGCAGCAAGAAGAGTCGGGAATCATCGTGGAGGGCCTGGGCAACCCTTTTCCAACAAAGTCTTGAACCATCTCCCTATTGAAGGAGTAGAAACACTGCTAGAGACAAGGTCACAAGTGGCAACCATAGATGCACATCAGATCATAATTGTGGCTTGTAAGATTTCTACATGATTTCCCGTGACATGGTTTATTCATCCTTAGGTTACCACGGGGCATGGGAACAAAGAACCGTCCTTTACCTTCACAGGAAAATATCCCTTCATAGGAATAGTTCATTCAAGACACTTCAAGGTTTCCTGTACCACGATTATAAGATACACATCCCATTCCTTTCCCTCAAAGATTTGCCTGATTTTTGTAACACCTTTTCACAAAATTGTTTTGCCAATTGTCTGCTCAGTGTTAGGGTCAATTTATGTTTTATCTTAGAGTTGCTGACTGTTAGAAACTTGAAAGAGCCAAGTCCGTCTTTGGTTAGGCAAAGACGTTTTGCTTTGGTGATGTAAACCCAGCAAATTGAAAAAGGTCTTTAATGTTAAATAATGGGAGGTCAAATACTTAACGTTCAACAGTCACACAGCAGAGCAATTGATTTGCCAGGAATTTCTACACCGGATGACTGAAGAACATACAGACCTATTATTTCAAATGTTGGTCAGTTCAGCCAGCAAGCTAATTATTGGAGAGAGAGAGAGAGAGAGAGAGAGAGAGAATGAAGGGAGGTATTCATAAAATTGCCAACCATTTTTCCCCAAAGAATTGAACACTGCAGAAAAGCAATAACAATATGGGGGGAAAAAATTAACCATTTTTTGCTTCTACTTGAACAAAATTCTTTCTGACTTCCCTTTAGCTGGCTTCTGTGTGTGTGTGCTTTGTTGATTTATTTTAGAGGTTGTAAGTGGTAGAAGGACAGGGCCTATGTCACCCTAGTTCAAGCTATGAAAGGAAAGAAGATTGTTGGAGGGAGGGTGGAGCCAGGGAACCGCTTGGCGAATAATCAGGGAATAAAGTCTTTCCTTAGGCCAGAAAAGGTTAAGAAAATATTAAAAAGCCAGTGGTGCCTGGGGGGGCTCAGTCGATTAAGTATCCGACTTCTGCTCAGGTCATGATCTCACAGTCCGTGAGTTCGAGCCCCGCGTCGGGCTCTGTGCTGACAGCTCAGAGCCTGGAGCCCTGCTTTGGATTCTGTGTCTCTCCCTGCCCCTCCCCTGCCCATGCTCGCACTCTGTCTCTCTCTCAAGAATAAGTAAACATTAAAAAAAATTTTTTTTAAAGCTGACGAATGATTATTCTCATTTTATATGTCCTAAGTCCCACCATAAATCTGTATGGGCAGTATTCTCTGGAAATGTTGCCTGATGAGGGAGAGAAGATTTGAGCCAACAAGACAAGGGAATGAATGTTGCAGAGACCAGCAGCTGGGTAGTTAGAAGAGGTTGGTCCCTAACCTATGCCTCTGGCTTTCTCTTTTTGGGCACAAACACTTGCCTGGTATTTCTTTCTTCTTCCTCTTTCTCTCAGTCTCTTTTTTCTTATGCATTCTCTCATTTCCTTGGATAATGTGTACTTGAAGCAGGTTTATATTTTTGCATTTGTTAATCAAAGCTATATACATTTTTTTCCCTCAAAAATTTAAAGTGAATCACAGCTTTTCTGTGTCTTTTTACCCTGCTCTCTCTCCCCACTTTCTTCCCCCCATCTCCCGTAGGTTTGTTCCTCTTTTTTTAAGTTTATTTACTTATTTTGAGAGACACAGAGAGAGATTGTGAGCAGGGGAGGCAGAGAGAGAGAATCCAGAGCCCGACATGGGGTTTGATCTCACAAACCATGAGATCATGACCTGAGCCGAGATCAAGAGTCTGATGCTTAACAGAACCACCCAGGCCCCCTGGTTGTTGGCTGTATTTATTTGTAGTTTTATATACTAGTTTTCATCATTCTTAATAGAAAAAAATACAAATTCCTTAACTCTGCCCAAGAAATACTGGTGGAGAAATTGAAAATGTTTGAGAAACATTACATTGGATACTTCTCTCCACTATTTGTTTTGTTTGCCTACTCCTCCTTGTTTCTGCCTCGTGCCAGCAATTATTAAGGATTCCCCCTAAAAATGTGAAGAATTTGGGAAGAGAGAACAAATTAAAAGCAGATCAGAAATCAAGTAAAAGGAATAAGAAAGATGGAAAGTTCAAAAGTACCAGGAACAAATCATGCTTTAAACTTGCTGAGACTGGCTCTTCTTTTCATTTTGGCCAACAAAACCTACTCAAAGAGATTGTTTTGGCAAGATCTCTTTTGCAGGAGTAGCAGAGGAGATGAACTTTGGAGAGAGGTTTGTCACTGGTTTTCTAGTTAGTTGTTGTATCATCGAAGTGAACGAGGCACTGTCATTCCTGCTGAGAAAAGGCTTCTCCAACACAGAAGGAGGAATTAGGTGCATGAAGGAATGATCGAGGGCTAGAATCAGAAAACGGTAAAGAACTTGAACTCTTCTTTTTTTAAAATGTTTTTTTTTTTTAACTTTTCATTTGTGGAGACAGAGAGAGACAGAGTACAAGCAGGGGAGGGGCAGAGAGAGAGGGAGACACAGAATCCAAAGCAGGCTCCTGGCTCCGAGCTGTCAGCACAGAGCCCAACGCGGGGCTTGAACCCGTGAACTGTGAGATCACGACCTGATCCGAAGTCGGATGCTTAACCAACTGAGCCACCCAGGCGCCTCTCACCTATGTTTTTTGTTTTTTTTAAGTTTATTTATTTTTTTTAAGAGACAGAGAGAGCACGGGAGGGGCAGAGAAGGAGAATCCCAAGCAGGGAGGCTCCACACCATCAGCCCTGAGCCCAATGCGAGGCTTGAAGTCACGAACCATGAGATCATGACTTGAGCCAGAATCAAGAGTCCAGTGCTTAACTGACTGAGCCTCCCAGGTTCCCCATATTCGTATATGCTTTTTTCATTGATCTAAATCAGGATTTCTCAGCCTCAGTACTACCGACACTTTCGGCCAGATACTTCTTCATTATAGGGGAATGTCCTGTGCACTGTCAGATGTTTAACAGCATCCCGGCCCCCTACCAGCTACATACCAGGAGCTCTCTCCAATTGTGACAATTAAACGTGTCTCTGGACATCGCCAAGTGTCCCCAAGGTGGCAAAATCACCCCTCGTTGAGAACTACTATATCTAAATATATTCAAATATACCAGGCATCCTGATGAATTGGAGAGATAAGTGTTCTTCCTTCAGGGAGCTTGAAATCTTTATTTGCAAATTGAAAGTTTTTTTTTTAAATTTTTTTTTTAACGTTTTATTTATTTTTGAGACAGGGAGAGACAGAGCATGAACAGGGGAGGGGCAGAGAGAAAGGGAGACACAGAATCTGAAACAGGCTCCAGGCTCTGAGCTGTCAGCACAGAGCCCGACACGGGGCTCGAACTCACGGACCGCGAGATGGTGACCTGAGCCGAAGTCGGACACTTAACCGACTGAGCCACCCAGGCGCCCCTGTTTATTCATTTTTGAAAGAGGAAGGGAGAGAGAGAGAGAGAGAGAGAGAGAGAGAGAGAGACAGACAGGGCATGAGTAGGGGAGGGGCAGAGAGAGAGGGAGACACAGAATCTGAAACAGGCTCCAGGCTCTGAGCTGTCAGCACAGAGTCCGACGCGGGGCTCGAACTCACGGACTGCGAGATCATGACCTGAGCCGAAGTCGGCTGCTTAACCGACAGAGCCACCCAGGTGCCCCCTTTATTTGCAAATTAAAATGCATGCACTTGAACATTAAGTGAATGAAGGAGACAAAGAATATATAAATCATTAAGCCCAGTAAAACTGGGTTTTCTTCTGAAAATCCTTTAAAAATTTTTTAATGAGTCCTTGCTTGGTGACAAATAACACGTATGGTGCCTGTTTCTTCAATTGCTGTGAGGATCAGGTGAGCAGATGTGCGATTTATTATCATTATTTATTATTGCCCTTATCATCAGCATTTATTTAAAGCTTCATAGTTTTCAAAGCTATTTTTTTTTTTTAAATTTTTTTTCAACGTTTTTTATTTATTTTTGGGACAGAGAGAGACAGAGCATGAACGGGGGAGGGGCAGAGAGAGAGGGAGACACAGAATCGGAAACAGGCTCCAGGCTCCGAGCCATCGGCCCAGAGCCCGACGCGGGGCTGGAACTCACGGACCGCGAGATCGTGACCTGGCTGAAGTCGGACGCTTAACCGACTGCGCCACCCAGGCGCCCCTCAAAGCTATTTTTAAATTTTATTTTGTTATTATTTTTTTGAGAGAGAAAGAGTGCACACAAATGGGGAAGGGGGGGAGAGAGAAAGAGAGAATATCTTTGGTTCCATGGAGCCCTACACAGGGCTATTCCCACGACCCTGGACTCATGACCTGAGTCGAAACCAAGAGTCAGACCCTCAACCAACTGAGCCACCCAAGCACCCCTCAAAGTTATTTTTAACTGTTTTCTCTCCTGTCTAAATAACTTGATGAGATGTTATTGTTTTGGCTCTTGTTTTAGAGACGAGGCTCAGAGAAAAGATGGATTCCGTTGATAAACAGCAGGTCCAAGACTCAATGTATTAAATAATAGTTGTTTCACCTCCCCAATATTGTCTGCTAAATGGGAAGAACAGGCTGGCCAAATGCCAGAGTGGGCCATCCGCAAGGGCTATGGCTGGGATCAGCTACGGACATCGATCTTTTCCTTTCCAGACATAACTACTCTCAGACCACCATGTTACACGGCTAGGAAATGAACATCAAAAAACCCAACTTGGTACATTTGTATTTTTTCTAAAATAAGCTTGTACTCGTATAAGCCCGCACACCCCGTTCCAAATTTCTGTTCCAAGAAGCTTCATTAGCCGAAACGTTATGTGTTCAACGTCATCTGGACGTTGTGTACATTTAGCAGGGGCAATTCAGAGCCAAAGATTTCTTACCCTGCTTCAAAAGCACTAAACTGTTTCCAAGAAAATCTTTGGCTTAGTACAGCTTTGTAATGGACCATTTCTAAGGTTCCCCACTCAAGATATTGTCATCTGTGCTCATGCTGGTTTCCGCACCAAACAGAGATAGTCACTGGGTCTTATTGCCGACAACTCCCTGTTCCCACGTAATAGGACTTCATCAAGATGCAGTTGACAACGTGACACCCTTCTCTGCCAAGGCTGCCTCCCAGGGATGGCGGCCAAAGAAGCCAATGATGCCATTAGAAGGTTGAGGCCTAGAAATCACGACATAAAGAACTTGTCCCTGGTCCGTGAAGATGTGACAGAAGTTGGATTTGTTCTGAATGTCAAATCTGGGTTTGGGAGAATATTGCTCTTGAGCATCAGAGAATCAACAGATTCATATTTCCCCGAGACATTTAGCGGCTCTTCTCTGGCCCCTCCCACTTTATTACCACCACATCCCCTCCCTCCACCTACACGTTCAGACCGAGAAAACATTTACAGCTCGTGAATATTTCAACAGTGTGGTTTTAAAAGGTACATTAAATTTTTTCTAGATGTTGTGCTTCTGATGTGGATAATGTTACATGATGGAATAAAGACCTCCAAAGAGCTATTCCTATTAATAAATTGGCAGATAAAATGTTAAGAGGGAGCCTCCACTCCTGATTCTCAAAAAGGGAGTCATTAGCATGATAGATGTTCTCCTAGGAAGGTACCAGGACCTCTTCTGACGAGAAGAAAGACATTTTTTTTTTTCTGTTCTAAGAATTACAGGAAAGGAAGAACTAGAAAGGAAATGAAGCTTATATTTTGAGAAGCAAATATATGAAAATATCACTTGAAGCCTTTAATTCGAAAACCCGGGAGAAGTTCCTTGTTAATTGAAAATCCGCTAGATAATAAAACGCTGTACATTAATTACAAATACTGTCTTATACTAGATACTGTACAATATCCATGAATCCCGCATCCAGCAATCGTTTACTTGAGGCTTTGGAACACAATCCTAAATCTGTACGCATTCTATCCGAGAGCTTTCAGAAAACAAAAAAATCATCGTTTCTGAGCTCGGAGTGGCAGAAGAGGAAATTACAGGTCTGGGATTTCCTTGTCCTCTCTCATCACAGAAAATCTTAAGCATTTGCACATGTGGAAAGAAGTAGTCACTGAAGGAAGGTTTCTAGGGAAAAAAAATGCTCTCTACTCGGGATGCTGCCTGCGTGTTGTAAGAACTTGGACTTCCTAGCAGAAGCTACATATCAGTAATTGCCATCCATGAGCATTTTATCTTTTATTTATTTATTTATTTATTTATTTATTGTAATGTTTATTTATTTATTTTGAAAGAGAGAGGGAAGGAGCACAAGCATGAGTGAGCAGGGGAGGGGCAGAGAGAGAGGGAGAGAGAGAGTCCCAAGCAGGCTGTGCACTGTCAGTGCAGAAGGAGAGGCTCAAACCCACGAACCATGAGATCATGCCCTGGGCTGAAGTCAAGAGTCAGATGCTTAACCGACTGAGCCGCCTGCCAGGCACCTTACTCCCATGAGCATTTTAGCTGAACTGGACCAACTTTTTTCAAAAAATAAAGCGAAACTATATCCGAACCATTTCAGTCACCACAGAGGGCCTCGTCATGTGTTTTGGGGTCTGGTTGATGTACCTTTAAAAGCACTAGAAAGAAAACTTGAGGGAAGTCACTTAATCTGTCTGTGTTTCAAATTTCTCACCTGTAAAATGTGAGTGGTACTAATTGCTAATGTTTGTTGAATATTTTCTGTATTTCAGGTACTGTGCTGTGTACTTTACATTCATCATGTAATTTAATGCTTCCAATGATCCTTAAAACCAGGTTTCCTTACTGTCTCCATCTTCCAGATACGACACTTGGTGGGTAAACAAATTGGGGGAGATCACACAACTCATGAGTGTCCTAGTAGGCATGCAGGACCAGGCACAAGTCCGTGTGAACTCTTAACCGTATTCTATAAAGTTAAATAACCCTTGAAATATCCAGGAGAGTGTCTGGCGAAGATAGTAATAAGACGTGGCTGTGAATCGGAAATAAAATCTGCCCTTAAGTACCTTTGTTTATGACAGAGGTTCTCAACTTTGGAGTATATTCAAATCACAAGGGCTATCTGAAAAAATAATAAAACTTTTGCTCATATCCCTATCTCATAAAAAATTGAAGCCGAACCTTTAGGATGGAGACCTAGGTGTCTGTTTTATTTTGTATTTTTAAAGCTTCTGGTTCTGATTCCTAGTAAGATAGAGAGGCACCTATCACCCCATCTCTCCCACTGAATGTAGTTATAAAACTTGAGCAGATTGCACAGAGCAGCCATTTGAAGGCTCTGATAAGTAAGAAGCAGTAAGCAAAAAAGCAGGTGGTTTGGGGAAGAACACCGAACTTCTCAGTCCCACTAGACTATTAATGAGTCTACTTTTTTTTTTTTTTTTTTGGTGGTGGGGCAGTCTGGACTCTAGATCTCCAGAAGAATCCCTCCAGTTCTAGCACAGGACAAGAAAGGGTCTCCCAATATACAGAGAGAGTGGGAGACATTCCCGTTAACCCTAGTGACCTATAGGTATTTAAAACTCTGAGGGAGGGATCTTTCCTCTCAGTTAAGAGGAACTGTGGTCCCAGGAGGGTGAGGGGCTCTGCAACTTATTTTTGTCGTATGTTTGCCTACTTGTTGGCCCTGGAAATGGGCACATTGTAGAAAGCACATGACAAAGTGGGACGCCTGGAGGGCTCGGTTGGTTAAGCATCTGACTTCAGCTCAGGTCATGATCTCATGGCTCGTGAGGTGGAGCCCCATGTGGGGCTCTGTGCTGACAGCTCAGAGCCTGGAGCCTGCTTCAGATTCTGTGTCTCCTTTTCTCTCTTCCCCTTCCCCTGCTTGTGCTCTCTCTCTCTCTCTCCTTCAAAAATAAATAAACATTAGAATATTTTTTTTTTTTTTTAGAAAGTACATGACAGAGTGGACAAAGCTCCAGTCGTCTTCCAGGAGACCAAAAAGGGGAGCCTCAAGGAACTGGAATGTGTCATGGAGAGAGCAGAAAGTGAGAAGCTTGAGAAAATGACCCCATGAAAGTGTTTATGGACTTCTGGTCCCATAAGCTGTACACATAGAGATTTGATGCTCACAAGCACCTTATAGGCTTTGAGAGCTGACCTGTGGGATAAATTAGTGCCCAGGCCCCAGAACGACCACTGGATGCTGCACACGTGGGACTGGTCTGAATAATAATGCGAGGCTTTGAAAATGGGATGAACATCAAAACTACAGGGGACTGTTTGGAACTTGTGCCTTGCATCCAGCTAGGTTGTTTGGCTGATGAAACAAATACTTCAACATTATCCAAGATTTAAATGAGGCCCAGAGTTTCATAGCATAATTCAAAATGTCCAGGATAAAACCCAGATTTAGTCGGCATGAAACCCAAAGAAGAACCAGTCAAATCTCAACTTCAATGGAAAAAGACAATGAACAAATGTCAACACTGAGGTGATAGAGATACCGCAGTTATTTGGCAAAGACTTTAAAGCAGCTCTGACAAGTATGCTCCAAGAAGAGTAAACCCTGTGAAATGGCTGGAAAAAATGGGATGTAGATTTCTTAGTGAAGAAATCAAAACTCAAAGAAGAACTAAACAAAAATTTTAGTCCTGAAAAATAGCATAACCAAAATACAAACGCAGTAGATGAGGTCAAGAGGAGAATGGAAATGACAAGGGAGAGACTCGGCAAATTGAAGATATATCCATACACATATCTGCACAACTGAGTTAACAAAATATTGAAAAAACTATAAACAGAGCTTTATGGGCCAATGTAACAGTATCAAGATGTCTAATATTCATGTTATTGGAGTCCCAGATGGACAGGAGACAATGAAGGGCAGAAAAAAAATATTGGAAAAGAGACTTGCTGAAATTCTTGAATTTTGTGAAAGACATAAACCTACAGATTCAAGAAGCTCGGGGAACTCCAAACAGGGAGGTTGGGGGGTTGCGGGGTGGAGGGGGAACCCCCACAGAGAAATCTATGCCAAGACACATCATGATCAAACTGCTAAAAACTCAAGACAAAGAAACAGTATTAAAGCAGTCAAAGCAAAAATGACACATTTCTTATAGGGAACAATGTTTCAATGACTATGGCTCTCTAAGAAATCATGAAAGCAGAAGGAAGTAGCATGGCATTTCTTTAGAAAGGACTATCAATCCAGAATTTTATATGCAGCAAATATCTTTGAAGAATGAAGGAAAATTAACAGTATTCTCAGAAGGAAGAAAACTAAGAGAATTCTTAACCAACAGACCTACCAAAACCAAAACAAAAACCAAAACACCTTCTAAAAGGAAATGCAGACAGAAGGGAAATGATATCAAATGGAAATTTATAATATCAGGAAGGAAGAAAGAGTCACAAAAAATGTCATATATACAGGTAAATATAGTAGAGTACCCTTCACCCTTCTTCAGCCCTTTACAATATGTAAGCTGATTGAAAGCAAAATTCTAACTGATTAGGTCTGATTGGGTTTTTGAAATATATAGATATAATACATAAGACACCTATAACATTACTGGAAGAAGGCAAAGGAATCTATCTAGCGGTAAGGTTTCTGAATTCCATTTGAAGTGGTAAAATATTGACCCTAAATAGACTATAAAAAGTTAAGTATGGTCATTGTAATCTCTGGAGAACCCACTAAAAAAGAATCCAAGGAAATATAGCCAAATACACAATAGAACAATTAAAACAGAATATTAAAAAAATTTAAGTAATCCCAAAGAAGGCAGAGATGGGGAATAAAAAGAGAAATAAAATAGAAAAAAAATAAGAAAATGTAGACCTAAATCTAAACACAGCAATAGTTATCTTAAATGGGAATTGTCTAAGCACACCAATTATATAATGCCCATCTCTATGCTGTGTACAAGAAACTCACTTCAAATATAATGATAAAGGTAGGTTAAAAGTAAAAGGATGAGAAAAGGTAAATCACACAAACCCTAATCAAAAGAAGGCTGCATAGCTACATAAATAGTCAGGCAAAGTGGACTTCATAAAAAAGGAAAATTGTTAGGGATAAAAAGGAACACAGCATAGTGACAGAAAGATCAATTCACCAAGAAGACATAACAATCCTAAATGTGTATGCACCTTAAAACAGATTTCAAAATACATAAGGCAAACTGGCAGAATTGAAAGAAGAAACAAACACATCTATAGTCATAGTTGGAGTCTAAAATATACCTGTCAGTAATTGACAAAATAAGTAGACAAAAAACAATCAGCAAAAAGAAGCTGGAGGAAAGGCAACAGAATTACATTGGAGCACCTGGGTGGCTCAGGTCATGATCTCACAGTTCGTGAGCTTGAGCCCCACCTCAGGCTCTGTGCTGACAGCTCAGAGCCTGGGGCCTGCTAGGGATTCTGTGTCTCCCTCTCTCTCTGCCCCTCCCCGCTCATGCTCTGTCTGTCTCCCTTAGAAATAAAGAAACATAAATGTTTTTTTTTTTTAAATGCCTACAGAATAACGTCAAAATGAGGAATAGAAGAAGAAAGGAATTTGAAAGATTGCAGGCAAATTACCTACCTCACTGTCTGTTTTATATACCTCGGTCGTAGAAACAAAAATCCCCATAATGCTTTCACTAGAGAACCTTTTCTACAAAACCAGAGACATCCCTCTAAAAGCATATCCATTTGTTTCCTAAAATATGATTGACCTTAGGCAAGTCATGTCCCCTTCCCACCTCCTTTTCCTCATGGGCAAAGTGAGGAGTTGCCCCCACTTAACCCACCCTCCCTCCCCACAAGATGAGATTTTATCCACGATTCCTTCTAGCTCTGTGATTTTCCCGCTGCTTTTATTTCCTGGTGATTTTTTTTTTTTTTCTCGGCTGGTGTTTTCAAATCATTCTGTACTGATGGAGCCAAAGTATCTTTTCATCTTCCTCTTGCTTAATTTGCAAAGACGGTATTAAAGATAAGACAGGGTGGGCGACCTGAGTCACTGGTGTTCAACCGAGAGGCTGTGGTCTGGAAATCTCCCCTCAGACACAAACATTTTGAAACAAAGGTAGAAACCGATATGGAAAAAAGCAAAAGTAGAACAGCTTCCGACCAAACATATTTTGCTTTATTTTCTGCTGAAATCTCTTTTTCCCCCTGTCATGGAGACGCGGCTTAGGCAATATTTAACCAAATATCACTTATGTGTAACGAGAAACGTGGTAATATTACATTTGGAAAGTTAGAAATTACAAGCAAAGCCTGACAAATGGTTCCAAGTTTGATAATATGAGAAGAAACAGAAGAAATTAAAGGGTCAAACCACATTCTCCTCAGCTTCCTAACACGTTTTGTCCAAACAGCTTGAACAATTGCAAAATATTATTCAGGTAATTTCTGGGCATTCTGCTATTACCGTGAGAATTTGAGCAACGTTTATTGAGCATTTATGGTGTTGCTTTAGTTTTAGGCCCCTCAGTAGACGCAGGCAGGTAGAAGATACGGTCTCCATTTTCTAGTTACCATGAAGGCTTCTTGCTGGGCTCTTAAATTGCAGGAAGTGTGGGTGTTTTGCTTATCACTGCGTAACCAATTCCTGGGACAGTGATGCAGAGAGGGCATGCTCCGTGCTAGTTATAGGATGTTATAGGAAATTGATTACAGAGCTAATCTCAGCTTTCTCCTTACTGAGAGGATGCCTCTTTGTACAAGATCAGATTGTATGCATACACATAAAATATACACAATATGATGATTTGTTTGTTATATGTACCTATGTAACAAACAACAGATTTGTTTTTTGTTGTTATCTATACAGACCCCCCCAAAACAACAGGGCGGATGACATTTTTCTGTTTCCCAGCTGGTTTTCTGACTGTCCAAGAGCTTGTAAAACCCATCACCTGGAGATCTTGTTCAAATGCACATTCTGATTCAGTAAGTGTGGGACAGGACCTGAGATGTGCCTTTCTTTAAAAAAAAAATTTTTTTTTTTACATTTATTTATTCATTTTTGAGAGACAGAGCACAAGTCGGGGAGAGGCACAGAGAGAATGAGACACGGAATCCGCAGGCTCCAGGCTCTGAGCTGTCAGCCCAGAGCCCGACCCGGGGCTCGAACTCACGAACTGTGAGCTCATGACCTGAACCAACGTCAATGCTGATGTGTGTCACGGGTTGAAAAAGAAGTTTAAGAGCAGCTGCTGGGGTATCGTGGATGCAGGAGGAGCATCTCAGGGGAGACAAGAGGTGTGTCCTAGGCTGAGAGCCAAATATATATGAGTCTTGGGCCTTGTTTAGCGTGGCTGAGCTACCTTCTTTCCCCGAATCACTGTCCTGGCGGCCTTTGTCTGGTAGAGGTGAGGCACAGTGCCCAGAGCACCCCAGAAACTCTTTTCTGCAGCCTCGATCAGGATATTTGCCTCACGGGGGCAGCCTCCCTGGTCGCTCTGTTTGGGGGCTGGCTAGTTCAATTCCATGCCGCCGAGCCCTGAGACTGAATTTCTCGGGTCATCCAGACAGCCTTGCTTCACTAGCCCTGCCTTAGAATATGTCCGGTCGCCCATTCTGTTTTCACAACCCCGGGGAATGTTACTTTCTAAATAAACCTGAGAAACTATTTTTACCTGGTTTTGTCTTCGTCAGACTGGCCTGTGTTGATGGGTGACCATACATGTAGGAGGGAGGATGCCCACTGAAACCGTAATAAAACCCGCATCTTCTAAGTTGCCTGGAAGTCACCAGCATCTTTCCTAAAGCATTCTTTGGGAGATTGTTTTCAAGTGGGAATTTTCATGCTAACTGAGGCTCAGGGCACCTACAAAATCTTAATTCTCTTTGCAAGATGTCCATGGTAGTCAATCAAACAGTGAGCTGTGCGTTTTGGCTCATTGGGGGAGGGGACGCACAGGCAGGAGACACAGGAGCCATTTGGGTTTTGAGCTCAAGGAAGGCACGGGTCTGCCATTGTCCATCGTCGCTAAACGTTGGAGGGCTTTAGGAATCTCCAAATCCCCCTGGAATCCTCATAGCAGGGAGGATCACTGGCTTACTCCTGAGTGAATGAAAATCTTATAACAAATCAGTATGAACATCGTTAGCCATCCTTTTCTGAGAAACTGGGTCCCTTTCAAGGACTTTCTGTCTGTAAACTCCCCTTTCTGCCCACCACTCCACTACCTTCAACTCTTGCGTTGAAAAAGACAAAGCAAAGATGGCAAGACACCACAAACCTTCGAATCTTCGTGGTCTGTGGAAAGCACAATAGACAGTGAATACTCATGTGTCTGAGTCTGGGCTATGTCAGTAGCTCTGGGACGTTTAGCACGTTGCTTAACTTCTCTTATGTTTCCAATTCTGGTTATAAAAGAAAGGAATTGGACTAGACGGTTTAAAATATTTTTTTTTTCAGCCCTAAATATCTAGGTGTCTACAGCTTAGTTTCTTTCTAGAACTTGTGTGCCCATCCATGGGGTTCTGACTTGTGAGACAAAAAACTCATTAATGAGAATAGTGTCCTATTTAGTTTGACATTGGAATTCGTTTTTAAAAACCAAGATTACCTGGGTGAGTGAAACATATATTAAATCCCCACCAAAGTCAGGAGGAGACCATCGCTCAGCACATTATTAATTTTACACTAATCAACTTGGCAGTTTGTGGTTGATAGTCCATTTCATGTCATTGTTTTTTTTTTTTTTTCTTTTTTTTATCCTTTAAAATGTTCTTCCCTCTCCTCTGCCCTCAGCTTCATCTGAGATTATTTGAACTGATACACTCAGGGTGAATCCTTAGTCAGTACCCTACCCCAGCCAGGGGGGCTCTAACACAGCAACGCAAAACCCCATCATCTGACAACAAAACACTGATTCTCACAGGAAGCAGGCAAGAGCTTTGTTTTAATAAAAACAGTCTTAGAGCACATACCCATGCACAAACCACGCATGGAAAAAATGTGTCATTTTTACCTTTGCCTGGGGGAAAATGTTGATATTGTACCATGGCTAATAGAAATCAAACCAACGTTAAATCTCTAAATGACTTTTCTCCGCAAGTGGGAGAAGCAGAGTTTAGTACCCAGGAGAGAAAGGCAGAGGAAACTTGATATAAGGTGACTTGGCATTCTGGTTCCCTAACAACCAGAGCACCATTTCAGGAAATGGAAGGGAGGAATCCGAAGTGCCTGAAAACGATTCCAAGAGAGATAACAGACCATTACATCAGAACTAACTCAAACCTGCCGTGGGAGGCTCTGTCGCTCTTCATTAATAACGACTGAGTCTGGCAAGAAATGAAACAGATGAGTGAGGGGTCTTCACAGAGCGGTGGTTCGGCTCACGCACTGCCAAATTTCATGTGGCATGTTGTAACTTTACTACTCAGAATCATAAAAGAGCTGGGCATGATTCCCAGAACATTGCTAACTTTTCTTCTCTCTTTCTGCGGTCCACATATTATAATTGTATGATTTTTTTTTTTCCAGAGCCATTTTCAACTCTAGAAATGGAGAGAGTATGCAAGGCACATGTTACCTAAGTTTAGACCCGTTCCCTCCCGGCGAGTTCTGCCCTAACGTTTAGGTCCTATGGGAGCAGTGGCAGTTTAAAGGGAGTGAGAAGAATGACCGGCCACGGTCAGAGATGAAACAATACTAGCACAGCACCTGCATTCAAGCCCCTGGAAACATCACAAGGTTTCAAATCGCCCTGCCCCACCCCCACTCTTGATAGGTGATCTCGGCAGGTTGTAAGATGTCAGCCAACTCAGCTTTCTGTCTACTCACCCCCAAAGTTCTGGGGATCATCTTCCATCCTTGTCTCCCTTCCTCCATCTCAGAGAAGGAAGCATCCTTCCTTCTCTCCAAGCCACACCCACCGTCTATGTCCAGAACTTGTCTCCTCTCTCTGGACCCTGTAGTCTGACCCATGCAGGCACTGGGGTGGGCGCATCAACACAACTACGGGGTCCCCTTCCACGGGCGCTCTCCTCTCTGCACACTGGCCCCCTTGGCCCAGGACTCCTTCTCCCAGGACTTCGGCTCAGAAAGATGGGAATATTATCTCAACTTTAGCAGCTGCCACCCCGGACCCTCCTTCCCAGCTCTGTGCTTGAGGCTGTCTAGAGGTCAAAGCCGTGGAAAAGGAACATGAAAAGAAACCTGGGAAATTCATTTCCTCACAGGCCACGGTCTCTGAGTTTCCCCCCAATCTGCCTGCACGTCCCCAACTTTCAGAGTCCTTTTAGCAACGCTTCATCTTTGACAGAGGCAGGGTCATCCTAATAATTTTATCTCTCCTCTGGGTCTCTGCTCGCGGCCTTCAAGCAAGCCCTGTCTTTCTGAAACATCCTTCTCTCCACCCTGCCTCCTACCTGTCCCATCCTGCTGTCATCTTTGTTCTCTCCAAGCTCCTTGAAGATGTTCTTTTCCACATGAATAGACTTCATCCCTGGCATAGCAGGGCACCCCGGTTTACCTCTGTCGCAGATTGCATCTAAAAACTCCGGACAAAATACAAGAAGCCACTACCTGAAGCCTGAAATGCAGCCAAAGCAGGCGGATTGGAGATGGAAATTGAAGCTTGGAGAAGTGACTTGCAAGGAAATGAATTTGTCAGATCTCTCTCTCTCTCTCTCTTTCTCTCTGTCCCTCTCTCTCTCTCTTTTTCTCTTTTCTCATAGCTTTGCCCTGAGGGCAGCCCCAAGCACCGAGCTGGGAAGGGGTCAGCCCTGGAGGCTGCTAAAACTGAAATAATATTTCCAACTTTCTGGATTGAGAGCTGAGAGAAGGGGTCCTCGTGGGCCAGAGTGTGGAGAGGAGAGTTCCGGGGGCAGGGCGGGGTGGGGGAGTCCACAGTTCTGTTGATGACCCCACACGGGGCGTGCACAGTCAGACCCAAAACAGCACAGCCAACGCTTTGAGAACTGAAGTGATAGCTGAACCACAGCCCGCCTCTGATTAATCTCTGAATGGGGCACACAGGGGACACACTGAAAGTAGCATAACAAAGTCTTTAAAAGGTGAAATGAGATTAGAAGCACCACCCACAGAAGGCAAAACACCACTTCCAGCCGGAATGAACTAAGTTCATTGTCTGACAAATCAAACAAACAAACAAACAAACAAATAAACAAACAAAATAAACCCAACACTTTCCAGAGAATTATAATAAGAATCTACAGAACAGTTTTCATGAGGGCCGGGATAACATCCAAAATCGCTCAAGAATACACGCAGCTAAGAAAATGTGACCAATTCTCAAGGGAAAAGACTAGCAACATATATACATGTCAACCCTGAGATGACCCAGATGTTGACATTCTCAAGCAGAGGTTTTAAAGCAGCTATTAT
Organism: Panthera tigris; assembly: GCF_018350195.1. NCBI lineage: Eukaryota > Metazoa > Chordata > Mammalia > Carnivora > Felidae > Panthera > Panthera tigris. Next base: position 12,199,616 of record NC_056664.1, read on the forward strand.
AACTATGATCTATGAAATAAAGGTAAAAATACTTACAATGGACAGAAAGAAACAAGTTCTCAGCAGAAAAATAGAAACGATAAATGGAATTAATCAGCAATGATACAATTGAGAAATGAAAGATCTGAAAATTGAAAAAGTCAGTGAGCGAGTGCAACAGCAGAATGGAGATGATAGGGAAGAAAAAGAGTCTGTGAGTTTGAAGACAGATCAATAAGAATTATCCAATGTAAAGAACAGGGAGGAAAAAAATAAAATGAAAATAGACCCTCAGGGACCTGTAGAATCATATTAAAAGGTCGAATGTATATGTCATGGGAATTCCAGAAAGAGACAAAAAAGAAACCAGAGTTGAAAACTGCCAAAATTGGAGATGGACATGAACTTATAGATCAGAGCAGCTCAGCAAACCCCAAGCATGATTAACTCAAAGTAAACCACACCTGACACATCATCATCAAGCTCCTGAAAACCAAAGATGAAAAAGAAAATCTTGAAAACTACTAGGGAAAAATGACACACGACATGCGGGAGGAAAATGATTCGAAGGCCCATGAACATCTCAGGAACCAGAGAGGCCAGAAGACCGTGGATCAACGTCTTCAAAGTGCTGAAAGACCGAGAACAAAACAAGGGCTTTATATCCGAAAGAGGCTGGAATGCAGGTTGATTACTAACTACGGGTTCCGGTCCAGGAAATGGGACAGAAATCCAGAGATCAGCACAGCGGTGGGGCTCCGAAACAAGAAAAGGCCTGATTGACATTCGAGGCTTGCCTGGCCACCTGAATGTCAGATGTGAGACTCACACACACGGGCACGTACATCCACAGGGTCCAGGAGCTCATCAACAAGCTGGGAGCAGGGGTTAAATGGCCACAGCTGCAGGAAAGGGCTCACAGGGATGTTCAGATCTGGCTAGACATTAGCAGTTTTCCACACGTGTCCAAAATGTTTCACCTCTGTCCACACGATTCCCTCTGCCTCGATCGCCTACTTTCTCGTCTCAGTATGACTGATTTCTCCTCGTCGTCCACGGCCTGGTTCACATGTAACCCCATTCATTCCATAGCATAAACTTACTGAATGCTTCCTGTGTGCCAGGAGCTGAACCTGTCCTTAAAGTCTTTCCCGCTCTTCCGACTGAAAGCAATTTTCCCCTGCCCTGAATTTTCATACCGATTCATCCTACTCATTGTACATTTCATATTACAGCTAGCCATAGGAGAGCCAGCACGGACGCTGTATTACCTGAGGACAGGGGCTGCGTGTGACTCAGCTTTGTGTTACCGGGAGGGTTTATCGTGGTAACTGAAAGGTACTCATAGTTCAATACTTTTCACAAACGAAGTGAGTGGATACCTTTTGTCTTCGTAAACCAATTAAAATGCTACCAGTCGTTAAGAGTAGCGTGAATCCAGGGCACCTGGGTGGTTCAGTCGGTTAAGTGTCCGACTCTTGATTTTGGCTCAGGTCACAATCTCATAGTTCATGAGATCGAGCCCCTCGTCGGGCTCCGCACTGTCTTGAGACTCTTTCTCTCTCTCCTTCCTGCCCCCTTTCCTGTTTGTGCTCTCTCTCTCTTTCAAAGCAAATAAATGAACATGAAAAAAAAAAAAAAGAGTAGCATGGATTACTTTTTAAAAAATCACTCAATCAAGTAATTATTTACTCTAATTAGCAAATGATAAAAAAAAGTGGAAGAAAAAAGGAACACTGGCATTTCTTAGAACTAACTCTCATAAGTCTTTGCCATCCTCCTCGGAAGACTCACAGAAGGTACACACGGCTGGAAGGGGACTTCAGTGTGAAAGACCAACCCCTTATTTTACAAATGGGAAAACTAAGAGGTAAAGAGACGGCTTCAACTCTCACAGTAATTGAACCAGACTAAAATCCAGATCTTTCCAGCTCTCCCTCTGAAATTCATGCTTCCTCTAATTCAGGACTGCGAGATACAGATCTGCTAAAATAGAAGACCAGAGATTGGTTGAGTGAGCCTGGATGGTTGGGTAACATCATTGAAGAGGCTGGTCATCTCCTCCCACAAGATTAAGGAGCTATTGTGAAAGTTAACCCAATGTTTGCCTAGCCCTTCCTGAGTGTCTAAGGCTGAATACAACCCCTACTCCTGCCTCTCCAGCTAGTTATTTCACTCACCAATTATGACCCCCGTCATTTGAAGTATGAGACGTTCAGAGGGAGTCAGTTCCGAAACAAGGTGGAGAGCATGGTTGGAATGAAAAGCTCTGCATCTGATCTCAGTTCCCTCAAACCCTGAGTCGAGGACACCGTGAAACCTGTTATTGCCTTTGGTGCCTCAGTGTCCCTCCTTGTGAAAGGATGTTGAAAATAACAGTAACTCTGGAAACAGAAATGGAATGCGCATCGACTGACCACCAAATAAAATAGATTTCAGATGGAAACAGAAACAAAAACCTAGAGAAGGATGAAGAGCTTTAGGTATAAAAGGAAAGAAGAAAAAAACTAAAAAGATAATCCGTTTAAGAAGCTGATTTCTTTTCTTTCTTTCTTTCTTTTTTTTTTTTTTTTTTGTCATTCCCAAAGTAAGAGGGCAGGATAATACTGCCAATGCTTAACTCCAAAATAGATAAAAGGTTAAAAAGAAAAAAAAAAAGTCTGCTCTATTGAGGAAAAAAGTCCTGAAATAACCTATCACCGGTGTTCAGAAGTCACAAGGTCATCATTCATCTTTATAAAAAGGGACACTGAACAAAGGCAAAGAAGGTAAAGGGTTTACTTTTACATAACATCAGGACAGGTAAAAGAAATAACTGTAATTCCATGGGCCTTGAGCATGACAGAGAAATTTAAAGCTTTAAGAAATGGCCTATGAAATGCCATACTTCTGGTTTCAACAAATGCTTGGAGACATCATGAAAGTCCTTTTGAAATGGACAGAAAATTTTGTTCACCATTTCTTTTAAATACTTAATATATATATATTTTTTTCTTTTTCTTTTCTTTTTTATTTTTATTTTTTTTCAAAATCTGACAGTCTACTCTGTCTTGACCTAAAATCAGTCAGGGTCAAACCATCCACAACTTTCAAAGCTTACATCTAATTTTACTACCTTAGACGTCGATATTTCTTAACTTCAACACAGAGTAATGTGTGACGCTAACAAATCACCTCTGCTATCAGCTCTGCGTTTGCCACTTGACTATAAAGGCCCTTGTAATGGTCTTTTAAATCTGTTTATGCACACATACGGGCACACATTCTTACCACATGAGGAATGGGAAGAAAAATCAATGCGCTTGTCCAGTGAAACTTTGACATAGATACACCCCTAAATGCAGAGATAAATGCCTAGGAGACCAGGGTCATAGACTGATGTGTAGCAAGACTAAAATATCTTCAAATTCTCTTATTGTGCGTTTTTTTTTTAAATTGTACAAATTTGAAATTATGCACAGAACATATACAGGTTTCTTTTAATATTGAAATATTTCCTCCCCCAATTTTCTAGTAGAATGGCATCCTTCAGTATAGTAAACATAGAAAGAAAGCCCATAACACGTTTGGTTCAGTCTTCTGGCTATTTTCAGGCTAAGTGTTTTGTTTTGTTTTCCCTTTTGAATTATTTAAATCCCCATGCCCACTAATGCTCTGCACTTTGCAAAAGTGTAATGCTAAGAAATCTTATATTTTTTTATTAACTTGTGGATTTTTCTGGGGCAAGAATATCCTTTAAATGTTCCCTGAGGAGAAACCAAAAAAGAGAGGAATTTTCCTGAGTTTTCGCTTGTAGCTCGTGGTGAATGGGAAAATCAGTCCTCACTTAGATCTACATGGCTGTTTGTGAGCAGAAAATAGTTTTAATTATTGTGCCTATGCAACCAAGATTTTCTGGGACAATCCCAATTTCATTCTTTTCAGTAAATGTGAATTTCTATTACACTTGTAGGAAATTGTCCAACACACATACTCACAGAGGTGATTAAAGTCCATTGTGGAGAACTGTGCACTGCAGCATTGTGGGTAACAACTGGAAGCGAGCTAAATGCCCTTCAGTAGGAGAATCATTTAAGAAGTTTCAGTACATCCATATAACACCAAGCAGAGTCAGGCAGATCTCTACGAACCGGCCTGGAAAAATATTCAAAATATAGCGTTCATTGAAAAATAATCAGGTTACAGAACAAGTGTTTAGTATACACCCAATTGTGTCACGCTTAGAGCAATTCTACCATTTAGGTTTGTAAAGGGTTAGCAATTTTCTGCAGGATATCCCAGAAGCAAATCAAAAAAGTTGGCTTTGGGTTGGGATGGAGGTTTAAGCAAAAATGGAAAAATTTTACTTATCATTCGTATTTCCTAGCTCCCAGGATTTCTATGTCACCTTCTGTGAATTAAAGGCTCTTTGATTCCCCCAATCCTCATTGCTTTCCACCATGTGTGAGACCCTGTATTGGCATAAACTCCTGCAGTCCTAGCCACAAAATGGTTGGGGAAAAAAAGAAGGTGAATGTCATAGAACTTAACTGCTGAGTGCTGCAGCCAACAGCCCGATATTGTGTCTAGAGGGATTAAGTGTTCCAGTCACCAGCACTATCAAGGAAGTTCTTGGGACACCTGGGTGGTTCAGTTGGTTAAGTGTCCAACTTCGGCACAGGTCAGGACCTCACGGTTTGTGAGTTTGAGCCTTACGTCGGGCTCTGTGCTGACAGCTCGGAGCCTGGAGCCTGCTTTGGATTTTGTGTCTCCCCCTGTCTTTGCCCCTCCCATGCTCATGCTCATGCTCTGTCTCTCAATAATAAATAAACGTTAAGAAAGAAAGAAAGAAAGAAAGAAAGAAAGAAAGAAAGAAAGAAAAGAAAGAAAGAAAAGAAAAGAAAAGAAAGGAAAAGAAAAGAAAAGAAAAGAAAAGAAAAGAAAAGAAAAGAAAATTCTGATCAGAGGTGGGTATAGAAGCTGCCAGGTAGAGGTAATGCAGAAGTCAAGGACATGGAATCATTATCATTCAGGTTCTCCAGTGTTTCCCTTGGACTTGGTTTGTGGTGGAGATGGCTGGTTGCAAAGTTACCCAATATCCAATCTCTTTGTCTTCCTCAAAATAAAACCCAAATGTTGTCTGGGGCTACAGAGTAACCAGGTCAAAACATTCACTTCCTCAAACTCTCTTAATACAGAAAGGGCTGTGTTACTCATTATTGGCCAATAGGTTGAAAGCAAGAGTCTTTTGGGTGACACTTTCTGAAATTTTTTTTTTTCTTGATAAAATAAAAAGGACAGACTCAGCTGACTTATGCCTTTAGTCCTTCATCTTTCAACCTGCCTGGAAATGGATTGGAGGTCTGGGGGTGGAAAAGCCATCTTGGAGCCCCAAAGATGAAAAGCAAACATTGAGGATGGTGGACCAGGTCATCCTGGGGCAGATTCAGAGAGCCAAGGCCACTGCCCCCTCTGGAGTTCCAGGTAGAGAAGAAAAATCGACCTCTGTTTGGCTAAACTGCTGTAATCATTTCTATGGTCAAAGGTAATCCTAACCAATTCTGGATCCTCCAACAAAGGTTCTGGAATGGAGGAAACAAAGGGCTGTCAAGATTCTGGATGGATCATGAGAGCTCTCGACAAGTGGGCTGTGATCCTGCAGAGTGGGGGAGTCTGAGAAACAGACCAAGAAACTCTAGGAAAAGCCAGGGTAATAGACCTGGGAAAACACAGGGACGCTGTGCATTGACAGGTGCTCGGATGCCCAGGACGTGCCTGGAAATCATTGGTTTGTTTGTAGAGCGGGATCCTCTAGGAAACAAAAGGCAAGGCGGCTTCTGACTGCTGTATAAAATGGGGTGAGAGTGAAGTGCTTGGATGGCTCAGTCGGTTAAGGATCTGACTCTTGATTTCAGCACCAGTCATGATCTCACAGTTCACGGGTTCAAGCCCCCCGTCAGGTTCCATGCAGACAGCGCAGAGCCTGTGTGGGATGCTTTTTCTCCTTCTCTCTCTGAGCCTCCCCAGCGCATTCACTCTCTGTCTCTCACAATAAATAAATAAACTTAAACAAACAAACGAAAAATACAGTAGGGTGCGAGAAAGTTGCACGCTTTGCCCAGGATCAGCTGCTTCCTGGTCCTCAGCCCGTAGGCCTGCTCCTTTTTTCCCAGATGCTTGACCAGGTCATGGCGATGGAAATCTGTGCCCTATTTCCTTCATCTTTCTGCCAGGACTCTGACAGAGCTTCAGGCCACATTTGCATCCAGCTGCCCAAGAGTGTCTCTGGATGTTTGACTTAGCAGAGCCAGTAGCCTGGGGTTGGGTGCAGAGGGGAAGAAGGAGAGAGCCGCGCTCTAGCCACCTGGCTCCTAGAAGGGCACGCCGTCTCCTGCTCGCTTCCGTTACTTTTATCAGTTAAAATGACGACAACAACTCTATAGGGGAGGGAAGGTGAGTCAAAAGGATAGATAAATAAATAAGTGTTAACTGGAAGGGTTTCTCTTTCTTTCTTTCTTTCTTTTTTTTTTTTTAAACTTACTCGGAAGAATGCATTATCTGTTAGTAAGTAGTGTAAGCAATTATCTTTAGCGTGGAACTGGTATATTTTAGGCAACCCTACAGAAATGGTGTAAACAACATTTCCTGTGTCAAAAGCAGAGATCCAAGTCTGTTTTAGAATGGTCCTAATCTCCATCTATTATAATTTCCACCAATAACTTGTCTTTTTATATATGCTCGCATCTGTGTGAAAGACAGCATCCCACATTGACCAAGTCTCCATCTGGTGACAGGCGGGGGAACAGGAACGTAGACTGTCACTTTATGCAGATGGATTTCTATTAATACAAACAAGTGACCCTAAAAGAGAAATTGGCTAGCTCCAGCATAACTTTAAGAAGATTGTTCTGAATTTCCTGAAAGCAGGTTATTTCTAAATACATGGTGTTGCCTTTTAAACACAGATCAGGCATTTTGTCCTCCTTAGAGCTGGTTTTCCAAAGTGGGCTCGCTGTTCCGAGCCCATTTACTTGCGGAGGGGGTGGCAGGAAGAGATTGCAATGAGAAGGGAGGGGGGTGTCTTGTGGGATCAGCCCCAAGTTTTCCTGATCACTTTTTCAGGACCCATCAGGCTATGAATGCTGGAGAGGGCAGAGCAGGGAGGTGAGGGGGACAAAAAGGAAGGGAAGTGGTTGAACCCATCATAGTTTTTGCCGACCATCTTTTCTCCTTCCTCACCATGAGAATATGCAGCTTGCAAATATGCTCAGTGCATCCATGGGGTAAATTTACATTCTGAATCTATACAAGCAAAACTTTACCAAGGGAATCTGCTTTCAAGGATCACTAGAAAGGCTTTCACTGGCTTCCTCTTCCTCAGTGACCCACTCCTGGCCAGGCTTGGCAAGCAGGGCACCAACTGGGCCGTGGAGATGCTCGACAGTATAACTCGTAGCTGTAAACAACCCAATGGCCTGTCAACAGAGATTGAGTGATGTTATATCCGTGCAGCACAATACTGTGATGTGATTAAAAATAATATGTTGGGATAGTATTTTTCAAACTAGTTATTTCAGTGCCACTTCACAGTTTTTCCCTATGTTCTGCTCCTCTATTACGTACTTAATATGTTTCTTTAAATTGAATCCATTTTTTGAAGGGGGGGTTGAGGAAGAGAGTTGGGGAGAGGAACAGAGGGAGAGGGAGAGAGAGAGAATCTTAAGCAGGCTCCGTGCTCAACGAGCCTCCACCTCATGACCTTGGATGATGATCCGAGCTGAAATCAAGAGTCGGATGCTCAACCGACTGAGCCATCCAGGTGCCCTTCAAATGAGTTTTTAAAACACATATTCCCATCCATCTCGTCCTAAACAATGATATCTGTGACATGAGTTTGATGTGCTAATTATATTTTTCAGTACACAATAACATAAACAGGTAAGTATTAAAATAAAAAAGTGTTTGGGACCCCTGGGTGGCTCAGTCAGTTTAGCCTCCGACTTCGGCTCTTATCACGATCTCACAGTCCGTGGGTTCGAGCCCCACGTTGGGCTCTGTGCTGACGGCTCAGAGCCTGGAGCTTGCTTCAGATTCTGTGTCTCCCTCTCTCTCTGCCCCTCCCCTGATCACACTCTGTCTCTCTCTCTCTCTCTCTCTCAAAAATAACTAAACATTTAAAAAATAAAATTAAAAATGTTCCACTAAGTATTATACTCAGCCTGAGTATCCCTAATTGTACTCCTCCCACCTTTAGACTATTTGGTGTCCGTGGAAGAAAGGTTATGCTGTTGCTTGAAAAAAAGCACACTGCTAAAAATTTTGTGGAAATAATGTGTGTTTGTGTGTGTGCATGTGTGTATGAAAGAGTACATATGTACCCCAACATGTTAAGAGTTGGTTAGCTCTATTAGTATGTAATATGGTCTTAGATTCAGTTATTATTTTTTTCGCAAATGCCACTTTTATTTAAAAGTGATGATTAAGGGGCCCCTGGGCGGCTCAGTCAGTTAACAATCTGACTCTTGGTTTTAGCTAAGGTTATGATCTCACAGTTTCATGGGTTCAAGCCCCACATTGGGCTCTGAGCTGACATTGTGGGGCTTGCTTGGGATTTTCCCTCTCTCTCTGCCCCTCCGTCTCTCTCTGCTGTTCTCCTGCTCACGCTTTCTCTGTCTCTCTCAAAAATAAATAAATAAACGTAAAAAAATCGATTAGATTTTTTTAAGTGATGATTAATTCATTTTTTTTCTAATCAATTTATCGAGACATAATTTACATACTAGAAAATTCACATTTTTAAAGTATAAAATTCAGTGTGTTTTAGTGCACAGAGTTGTATACTATCAACAACACCTAATATTAGGACATCTCATCAGCACAAAAAGAAACTCTGTGCACATCACAGTCACTCTCCCATTGTTCCCTAGACCCAGCCCCTAACAATCACTAATCTACTCTCCATCTCTGCGGATTCATCTATTCTGGAAATTACACATGAATAGAATCACAGAGTATATGGACTTTTGTGACTGGCTTCTTTCATTTAGCATCAGGTTTTCAAGGTTCATCTATGTTTTAGCGTAGAGCAGTATTTCTCTTCTTTTTATTGTAGAATCCACTGCCTGAATCTGCTGCATTGTCATTTATCCATTCATTAGTTGATCGATATTGTTGCTATTTCAACTTTTTGACTATTACGAATGATTCTTCTATGAACATTTGTGTACAAGTTATACGTGGACATATATTTTCAATTTTCCTCGGTCTATACCCAGGAGTAGAATCGCTGACTTACATAATGACTCTGTGTTCAACAGTTTAAGGAGCTACCAAGCTGGTTTCCAAAGTGGCTACACCATTGCAAGATCCCACGAGCAGTGTATGAGGGTTCCAGTGTCTCCACATCTGTTTTCCTCGTCCATCGTTTTCATATTAGTCATCCTAGGGGATGTGAAATGGCACCTCACTGTGGTTTTGATTTACATTTCCCAGGTGACTAAGGATGCTGTGTATCTTTTCACGCATTATTAGCCATTTGTACAAGATTCGTTTTATTGCCCTTCAAAGACACTTTTCATTACTGAGTTACAGAAGTTCTTTATATATTCTACATACCAGGCCCTTATCAGATATATGATTTCAAATATTTTCTCCCATTTCATTTTCTTGATAGTGTCCTTTGAAGCACAAAAGTTTTAAATTTTGACTAAGCGCCATTATATTTTATTTTGTTGCTTGCGGCTTAGGTGTTATTTCTAAGAATTCATTGCCTAATCTAAGGTCAAAATTTATGCCTGTGTTTTCTTCAAAGAGTTTTATAGCTTCACTCCTATACATAGGTCTGTAATCCATTTTGAGTTTATATTTGTATATTGTTTGAGGAAAGAGCCAAATTTTATTCTTTTTCATGGCTGTCCAGTTGTCCAAGCACTATTTGTTGAAAAGACTATTTTTCCCCCATTGAATGGTCTTGGCACCCTTGTCAAAAATCAGTTGATCACAAATTCATAAATGTCAGTGTTTAATTCTGTACTCTGAGTTCTATCCCATTGATCTGTATGCATAGACTTATGCCAGTGCCTCACTATCTTGATTATTGTAGCTTTGTACTAAATTTTGAACTTGGGATGTCTGAGTCCTTTAACTTTGTTTTCCTTTCTCAAGATTGTTTTGGCTATTTGGGGTTTCTTGAATTTCCATATGAATTCTGGGTTCAGTTTATCTCTTTCTGCCCAACAAAAAGCAACTGGGATTCTGGTACAGATTACATTGAATCTGTAGATCAGTTTGGGGAGTATTACCACTTTAATGATATTAAGTCTTCTGATCCATGAACATGGGATGGGATGTTTTTCATTCAGTTAGGTTTTCTTTAATTTCTTTCAATAATGCCCTTTAGTCTTTAGTACATAAGTCTTATACTTTCTGATGAATTTATTCCTAGGTATTTTATTCTTTTTGATGCCATTATTGTAAGTGGATTCAAATGGAGTTTTTCCTTCTTCTTCATCCTTTCCCAAATTTTAAAATTATTTATAATGATGACCTGATACTCTTCTAAGGAGAAAGAATATGAACAAAACAAAACAAAACAAAATAGTTTCAGCTTCCTGAAGTTTTGAGTTTGAGACTCCTAGATTTTTATTTTTCTGAGGACTTTTTTTGATGTCTGAATATGTGTTGTAGTTTGATTCAGATAACTTGTGTAGCCTCTAACTGAGCCGGAGAAGTTGGCTTCCTTCTTAACTGCATATTTAGCGTATTACAAAGAGGCAAAGTACAAATGCATTACTTGCAACATACCAGATTTTAGGCATATTGTTTAATGAAAATGATCAATGTTTTGTTGGAAGTAAGATCAATAAACTCTCACTTTACAACCTTTAGTCTGTCAAGTAAGTCAAAGCACTTTGAGGTCCTATGCAGGAGAGGGGAAAAGGGGATGAGAACCTCAGTGAGAAGGAAAGAAGTGCATGTTGCTCAGTCCAAATTTTGAATGCAGCTGGCCTGATGGAGAGATTAGCTGAATCAGCTGTCCATGCCCCATCTCACTCCAAGCTGTAACTACCTTTCCCTTGCAGATTTATTTCATTGTAGCTGTAAATCAGCTCCCATCAGCTGAATTGCCAGGCTCCTTGGAGATCTCCATTGGAAATTTCAGCCAAAGACTTTGGTTTATGGCTTAAGCCTGTCCTTTACAGTATTATTGGTTAGTTGGTTGGTTGGTTGGTTGGTTGGTTTTAAATCAGATAGAACTTGCTCACATTAGTGGTAGGGCCATTTCTTCTTAGCTCTGACCTGTTTTAGTGAATATAGGACTTGTTTGGTTATTGTAACAGCCACAAGGAGTCAGGTCATTTATAACAGATCTAAAAGATCTCCCAATCACAGAGACAGTCCCCTGAGGAAGGCTGATGCCTCCACCTCTGAAATCACAGTTCCTGGCAAGAAAAATGGTAGACCAAAATATTTCAAAGAAGAACAAAAGCCCAACTGCAACAGTCACTCCAGTGAGCTCTTGTAAAAATATTGCTTTTATAACCTAGGATGATCAGCTCTTACCTTATCAGAACATGTACACTAAAATTCAAAATTGTCTCTCTATACTTTTCTAGCATCATCCACACTTTCCAATAAGCCCCTGTTGTGGGTTGAGGAACAAGTATATGAGCAGTCATGCCCAGAAAGCACCCATCAGTGATAGCATTCCAGAGATTTTATTTCATAAACAACTCTATGTTCCTCAGCCTCAGAGACACAAGGGGACAGTTCCCAATGCTATTCGAATTCTCCTAACAACTACCAGCCTTTAGTTGTAGTTGGGTACATTGGGCTGGGTAAATTGAATCCCTTCTCCCCAAACTGAGACTTCAAAAGTCTTTTATACCAATCACTCTACCCTCTTCTCAGTGTGAAAAACAAAAAGAAAGTAGCTAAAGACACTGTCAGCCCCCCTACTACCTCTAAAATGGAGCACACTGGGTATGCTGACACACCCACCTCTACACAAGACCCATACCTTTCTTTCACAACCAGAACCTGCCCAGAACTCCGCAGCCTTTCCAGGACTGAGATGCTGCACACATCCAATAATGCTAAACTCACCTCCCAAGAGAAGAAATTGAGCCAAGGAGTCCAGGTAAGAAAGGTCAAGGTCTTCTACAGGCCTTCCTAAGGATGAGCGAGAGGCTGTCACACTGAAAGTAAACCGAATGAAAGGGTCAAGGTTTTAACCAAGATTCTCCTCATGAGGTAGAATCTTGTGTGATAGCATTCTCATCAGTAGAAACTCTCAAGCAAATTGTTCTGTTCATCTCTCCCTGGGAAGCTTAACCCTAACGCTCAGCCAATCTTTTTCTCAGCAGTCACAAAACACTTTCCTGGCCTGCGTCTGCATTACTCCTTTGCAAGACCTTCCCTCTGCAGGTGGACTGGTAGGCCCTCTACTGCTTTGCTTGGCCGTGATAAGTTAGGCCTACCCAACCTCAGAGCTATTTAAGGTCAAGTCCTCAAAGAGAAGTATTGCTTTTCTTTTGACACTGATAGCATTTAAGAAAGTCCTTGGGTGACAATTCATCTTTGTCTTACATGGGGCAACATGGAAAAGCAAACATTCTGACTTTATAATGTTTCTTTTAGACTTTAATGTCACCCACTTACAGAATGCCTCATGTTTCAGAATATATTCTTCCTTACCTGAATCTCCACCTCCTCCTCGTATTCTTCTCAAGCTTCAAGGCAGAGGAATTCTAGTGGAAGCAAAACCTCTGGCTACATTGATTTTTACTGTCATCAGAAGGTCAGTTGCAGAATATCAGGCGAACATAATTCATTTTATTCAGATAGCAAGAAGTACTCCTAATTCTGGCCCAGCTTCCTGATGGGATCAGCCTGGTCTATCATTATATATCAATCCTACCTACTAATGGGCACACAGATTGCTTTAATGTGTGGAATCGCTTTGACAGTTTTCAGCCTACATTAGCTTACTGAACACTTGTTGGAAAACTAAATGACAGGTCTGGCAACGGTCCTTTAAAATTTCATCTACAGAAAACGAGAAGAGTGAAGATTCGTCCCTATTGGTCATTTCACCAGACATGTCTGCATGAATCAACAAGCATTAAAGGGATATCACGGTGACTCACGGATGGCATATTGGGTGAATGTGGTATAAAATTTGCTTATATCTCTAATCAAGAGTGAATATCACTGACTATTAAGTAATCTTTACTTCTTTGCTTTTCTCTGTTTTCTTTTCTTTCTCTCTTATTTCAAAATGGATATTTTAAACTGGGTTAAAAGACATTAGATTCCCCCTCAAACTTGCCCTAACCACAGTGGCAGGTGCCTGTTAATAATTAGAAATGTTAATTAAATGAATAGAAGATGAATGAATGAATCCCTGGAACAAAAATGGAAAATCCGTGGGGTATAATGCTAGGTAAAAATGAACAATTTACAGTTAGAGTTATAATATTGCTGCATATATATAAAATCGGAATGTATGCATGGACAGCTTTAAAGGATAACAGACAAATGGAAACTTTGATTTTGTTATGCCATCAAATTGAAGGAATTTTCCATCTTGTTATATCTAACACTTATTGCAACAAGACAACACTAAAAATGAGTGAATTTAGTTATACACAAAACTAAACATGTAGGACTATGAAATAAGAAAGTTAATACGACCCTTTTGCACTGTTGGTGGGAATGCAAACTGGTGCAGCCACTCTGGAAAACAGTATGCAGGTTCCTCAGAAACTTAAAAATAGAACTACCCTACGACTCAGCAATTGCACTACTAGGAATTTATCCAAATGTTACAAAAAATGCTGATTCATAGGGGCACATGCACCCCAATATTTATAGCAGCACTTTCAACAATAGCCAAATTATGGAAAGAGCCCAAATGTCCATCAACTGATGAATGGATAAGGAAGATAGGATACACACACACACACACACACACACACATATATATATATATATATATATATATATATATATATATATACATATACAATGGAATACTACTCGGAGATGAAAAAGAGTGAAATCTTGCCATTTGCAACAACATGGATGGATCTAGATGGTGTTATCATAAGTGAAATAAGTCAGTCAGAGAAAGATAGATATATGATTTCACTCATATGTGGAATTTGAGAAACTCAACAAATAAACATAGGGGAGGTAAGACAAGATAAAAACAGAGGGGGAGGCAAACCACAAGAGACTCCAAAATACAGAGAACATAATGAAGGTTGGAGGGGAGTTGAGTGGGGGGATGGGTTAAATGGGTGATGGACATTAAGGAGGGGGGGTGATCACTGCATGTCATACGTAAGAGATGAATCACTGGGTTGTACTCCTGAAGCTAAGACTACACTGTATGTTAACTAACTTGAATTTAAATATAAATGAATAAATAAGTAAATAAGTAAATAAATAGAAAGCTAACAGGAGATGAACAAAAGATTTAAAGCATGGAGGTGCCTGGGTGGCTCAGTTGGTTAAACGTCCAACTTCAGCTCAGGTCATGATCTCATGGCCATGAGTTCGAGCCCCACATTGGGCTCTGGGCTGGCAGCTCAGAGCCTGGAGCCTGCTTTGTATTCTGTGTTCCCCCCTTTCTCTGTCCCTCCCCTGTTTGTGCTCTGTCTCTCCCTCTTTCTCAAAAATAAATAAACGTTAAAAAAAAAAAGATTTAAAGCATGGTCTTTAAACCTACCTCAATCGACCTAACCAAGAATTACAGATAAACTGTAGAAAAGCTATCTTGACTGCCCTGTTTAGATGATCCTATATTCTAGTTTAATAAAGACTTTTAACAAGGAAAAGGAAAAAACTGGCAAGATTAAAAGGGAAAACATCCTTTTACAAAACTGGATTACATAGACCTCGGCAGTGACAATTCAGTTTAAGTGTCAGGGCCAAAAATAAATGTAGGTATGAAGATTAGCCCCCTCTGATGTGCCCCCTGCAACATCAGACTTCCTTGACTTCAGGAATTCTTTCTCTTGGCTTTAAATCCTCTGTAATCTCTTAATATTTTGTGGATCTTAGTTTTGACTCTGGAAAGAATATTTATTTTTGGCATCTGCTCCATCATCTAAAGCTGAGAAAGCTCCCAAAAGTGTGGTTGAACTTGCTTTGTTCCCATCTTGATTTGGTAGTTCCCATTTTTTGATGTTCTTGGCAGTTTTGATGAGTACTCTCACCATGGTCTCTTCTCCCTTCTTCTTCTTCTTAATTATTATTATTTAAAGTTTATCTACCTATTTTGAGATTGAGACGAGAACCAGTGGGGAAGGGTCAGAGAGAGAGGGGGACAGAGGATCCGAAGAGGGCTCTGTGCTGGCAGCAGAGAGCCCCATGAGGGACTTGAACCCACGAACCTTGAGATCATGACCTAAAGATCATGAGCTAAAGTCAGACGCTTAACTGACTGAGCCACCCAGGTGTCACACCTTTACTGTTATTATAATAATAATAATAATTATTATTATGTTTTGCTTTTATTGGAATTTTATTGAAATAATTGTAGGTTTACATGCAGTTTTAAGTTGTAAAAAATGATCCAGAGAGATTCCTTGCACACTCTACCCAGTTTCCCCCAATAGTAACATT
Source organism: Panthera tigris (assembly GCF_018350195.1). Lineage (NCBI taxonomy): Eukaryota > Metazoa > Chordata > Mammalia > Carnivora > Felidae > Panthera > Panthera tigris. The sequence continues at coordinate 12,215,207 of NC_056664.1, forward strand.
TTGTCAAACTATAGTAAACAGCACAAGAAGGATATTGACTTCGATATGATCTACTGATGTAATTCAGAGATTGTGTATGCGAGAGCACACACGCGCGTGTGTGTATTAAGTTCTATACCATTTTATGCACGGCCCCCAAGTTTTGCCAAATTGTTTCCCCTAATGTTCTCGTCAGACATAGTTCATTCAGGATATTTTCAAAGTGCTATCCACATAGCATTTAATTTGAAGTGCTCTGCATCTGCCCCAAATTAGAGACTCATTGGTTTACAATTCATCTCTTCAATGGTCTACATCCACTTTCTTCTCAACATTACAGGAAATGAATTTTCTTGGACTTAGATGAATATGAGTCATCTTTGGGTTAATCTGTTCCATCTGGATATAGATTCCAAATGCTTCATGGTTTATCCATTCATTCAAAAAATGTTTACTGCTTGATTACTGAGTCCCTAAAGTAGTATCCTAGAGGCTTGGGGTACAGTGGGAAACAATAATCAGGATCTCTGCACTCAGAAGACTTACAATCTGGGCATCCCAGATCATGCCAACAACGAGCTGCTACAACCAAGTAGGTAGGGATTAGCTGAAAGGGTGGTCATGTTTTTTAAAAGTTCAGTGCAGTTTCCTCATTTGCCTTAATAAATAAACGACCTTCATCTGACTTCCCTGGAAATCCATCTACCTAAAGAAATAAGAGAATATATCACAAATAGGATTCAAAGAGAAATACTGCAGTAACGTTTAGTTTCTGACATCCAAAGGATTATGCAGCATTAGCCAAGCAATCCAAGCTCTTATTTTTTTTTTTATTTAAAAGCAGTTTCTTATCTTTATTTTTGAGAGAGAGAGAGAGAGCATGAGCAGGGCAGGAACAGAGGAAGGGAGACACGGAATCGGAAGCAGGTTCCAGTTTCTGAGCTGTCAGCACAGAGCTCAACACGGGACTCGAACTCACGAACCTTGAGATCATGACCTGAGCCGAAGTCGGACGCTTAACTTACTGAGCCACCCCGGCACCCCATGCAAGCAATTTTCTTGACAGGAGATGCTTCAAATTCTTTATTTTGTCCTTTAGTGTGGCACTAGCCAAGTTTGAAGAACCTATTTCATACATTTCTTCTAAGTGGAGAGAGGATACCATTTCCATCCTTTCTGACCAGGGCAAAAACTCTATGGTAGAGTAACAGCACAGGTGAAGTCTTGGGGGGGAAAAGCAGAAAGAGTTGAATTTACACCATACACCCAAGTTATAGTATGAGTGAAATTTGCTACCAGGCTACCTGAACATTAAATAAACAAAAACTGTAATCACAGAAGATACTAGACTGTCTCCAGAGTTCAAATAGACAAAACTCTTACCCTCAAGTTGACTTATTCAGAACATATATTGGAATATGTTTCATGGCTAACTCTTCAGGGTCTACCATTTTTCTACCCAGTTAGGTTATTTGATGGTTGAAACTGCTAGATTGTTCCGCCTGCTTTTTATCAGTCTGAAACGCTCATCCACTCTTAGATCCACAACCAAATTCTTGTTCAACTGCTTGACTTGACTCAAGCCTCTTTTTTTCTGAGTAAAAACTGGCTTTGTACAGACACCCTGTTATCAACTGAACACAAATATGGTAGCCCCCCCATCTGGGCTAGCATACCAGTCAGGATACTAAATTTGCACAACAGAACGTCGGCTTTCCCACCTGCACACCTGTTACCTAAAGCATATGGCTCTCTCTTTAATCAACAGCACAGAACATAGCTCTACAGGCACTCCTGGGAGATTCAGTCCCGCCTCTGATCCAGCCCTTGGCAATAGCTTGCTTGAAACATCTGATATTTGAAGGAGAGGCTTGAAGACATGCTAACCGCACATTCCTCTAGGTACCTAAGTTAAAACGCTTCCCTTTTGAGTGCAAATATTTCAGAAGCAATGGATCTGGATGCTCTCCGCGATCTACGCCCCATAGAAGCTCTTGCACTAAGACGGATAATAATGGAGGTAAACACAGATTTACTTGTAGTTTCTTTTGGCATCATTTGCAATTCTATGTCTGATGAGCGTATTTGAAAACAAGTTGCAGAAAGCTGGACGAGCCTCTGTCCCTTGTGGGTTTGTGGAGTCATGGCATCGTTCTCGATGGCCTGGCTCTGAACTTCTCCTTTGTGAAAACTAAACATCCAAATTATTCGAACCACTGTCATTTAGAGATTTTTCTGTTACGTGCAGTGAGCGTCCGGACCGATCACAATCCTAAAGATCATTGTGGTGTTCATGACTTCCTTAAACAAACATTTTTTTAATCACCCCAAATAGGCCAGGCATCATTCTAAATGTAAATAAATGGATAAAATATGGTTGCTACACTGAAGGCATAAGGAATCAAAAAATATATAAAGCAAGCCACATATGTAGTTTATGTTTGTTAATTAATTGATTAATTAATCTGTTTAAAATCTACACCTCTATTTATTTTTTAGTAAGGTTAAGTCTTTGAGGGATACAACATCACACGGATTCTGTGGCCAATGGCTTTATTTATTTAAAAAAAATTTTTTTTAATGTTTATTTATTTTTGAGACAGAGAGAGAGCATGACCGGGGGAGGGGCAGAGAGAAAGGGAGACACAGAATCGGAAGCAGGTTCCAGGATCCGAGCTGTCAGCACAGAGCCCCACGCGGGGCTCGAACCCACAGACCGTCAGATCACGAGCTGAGCCGAAGTCGAACGCTTAACCGACTAAGCCACCCAGGCGCCCCTGTGGCCAATGGCTTTAGCAGGAAGGTGGCTTTGGAATTTGACAGGATCCATGTCGCTGTTTTCCATGTGCACGAGATACTCTCCCCGGGTTACTCTGGTTTTGTTCAGTTTGCCACTAGGAGCCACTGCATTGTTCTTTGTACACGTGAGCACGTCTCTTGCCTACTGGAATGGAGTTGCATCTGGAGCATGAACACCTTTAATTTTAACAAGAGCTGGGGGCTCCTTCTGGTTCTGGAGACCCTTGCTCATAGCCAGCAAAAATGGCGTTGGACCGCAGCCTTCCACGCGTATTTGTGGTTTTAGGAGTCTTGTTTCTAGGCCTCCACAGCCTCCAAGATGGCGGAAAGAGCACCACGTGTGTGATTTTAAATTTTCTAGGAGACACATTTAACAAAAAGAGAAAGTAGCAGGTAAAACAGATGTAATTATTTATTTTACTAAACCCAATATACCGCAAATATTACCATCAAATCAATATAAAAGTACAGTAGTGATATTAGCCCCTTATCAGATATAGGGTTTGTGACATGGGAGAACCATTCCAAAGGTTGTCTTTTCCTTTTGTTGATGAACTTTGCTTTGTTACGCAGATACTTTTTAGTTTGCTGTGGTCCCACTTGTCCATTTTTTGCTTGTGTTGCCTGTGGTTTTGGTGTCCTATCTAAAAAATCATTGTTAAGACTAATGTCAAAGATTTCCCTCTATGTTTTCTTCTAAGAATTTTACAGTTTGCAGTCTTATGTTTAAGTCTTTAATCCATTTTGAATTACTTTTTGTGTGTAGCATAAGGTAAGGGTCCAATTTCATTCTTTTGCATGTGGATATCCAGTTTTCCCAACACCATTTGTTAGAGATTATCCCCTCCCCCTTGTGTGTTCTTGGCACCCTTGTTGTGCATGAATTTACTTCTAGACTCCCCATTCTCTTCCATTGGTCTATATGTCTGTCTTGATGCCAGTACCATGTTGGTTTAATTACTGTAGCTTTGTAATATATTTTGAAATAAAGGAGTGTGATGCCTCCAGCTTTGTTCTTCTTTCTTAGGATTGCCCTGACTATTTGAGGTCTTTGGTGGTTCCATATGAATTTCAGGACTATTCTTTCTATTTCTGTAAAAAATGGCATAGAGATTTTTTAAATGTTTTTATTTTTGACGGGGGGGGCGGGGGGCGGGGGGAGAGAGCATGTGCATGAGCCTGGAAGGGGCAGAGACAGAGAAGGAGACACAGAATCTGAAGCAGGCTCCAGGCTCAGAGCTGTCAGCACAGAGCCTGATGCAGGGCTCAAACTCACGAGCTATGAGATCATGACCTGAGCCGAAGTCTGACACTTAACCACTCAGGTGCCCCTGCCCTAGGGATTCTGATAGGGATGGCACTTGGAATGAACATAGAATGTCTTTCCACTTATTTGTACTTTAAAAAAAAATTCTTTCACCCTTGTACATTGCTAGTGGAAATGTAAAATGGTGCAGTCACTATAGAAACTAGTATAAAGGTTTTTTTTCAAAAAATAAAAAATGGAACAAAAATCTCACTTCTGGATTTTTACCAAAAGCATTGAAATCAGAACTACCTGTACTCTGATGTTCATTGCAACGTTATTCACAATAGCCAGGAAAGGAAACAACCCAAATGTCCATCAATAGAGAAATGGAAAAAGAAAATGTGGTGTATATATATACAATGGAATATTATTTAGCCTTTAAAAAGAAGGAAACCCTGCCATACGTGACAAAATGAATAAAACTGAAGGACATTACACTAAATGAAATAGGCCCGTGATAAGACACATACTGCATGACTCCATTCATACGAGGCATCTAAGATCCTCAAGACTGACAGAAGCAGAGAGGAGAATGTCGTTTGTCAGCAGTTGGGTGGAGACGAGCTGGGATTTTGTTCAACAGGTATAAAGTCTCAATTATGCAAAATGAACGATTTCTGGAGATCTGCTGCACAACGTGGTGCCTGTAGGGAACAAAATGGCATTGTACACTTAAGAATTTGTTAGAGAGTAGATCCAATGATAAATTTCTTATCAAAAATTTTTCAATGAAAAAATAGTATTGAGATACTTTACATCGTTTTTCTTGTTTGTTTTGTTTTGTTTTGTTTTGTTTTCTACAAGGTCTTCAAAATCCAGGGTATAGCACATCTCAGTTTGGACTAGTACATTTCCAGGGCTCGAGAGCACATGTGACTAGTGTCTCTAATATTAAACAGTACATACCTAGGTGAGTATATATGTGTGTGTGCGTGCAATCCTATGTTTGGATATTAGTTTCAAATATTTCTGTTATTAAGGGTAATATAGCAGTTCTTTCAAACTATATAGTTATATAGTTATGCATATTATATAGAGTTTATACTTATAACTATACAGCTATATATGTACTATATAATATGAACATAGTTTCATGAATTTGGAGGAAATCATGACATAACTTTTAATTTAATTTTTATTTTCTACTCAGCTCCACTAACCCCCACTTGTGAGTTCTGCTGTCTTGTGGAGATAACTACTTTCAACTCTTCTGTTTCTTTTTATGTTTACCACAATATTTTTATTATGTATTTTTTTTAAGAGAGAGAGAAAGAGACAGAAAAAGAGATAGCATGCACACATGAACCAGGAAGGGGCAGAAAGAGAGGGAGAGAAAGAATCCCAAGCAGGTTCCGTGCTCAGCCTGGAGCCCAACGTGGGGCTATGAGATCATGAGTGAGTAGAAATCAAGAGTCGGATGCTCATCTGACTGAGCCACCCAGGCAGCCCCAAAATATTTTTAAACAATAGGTGTATACTATTATTTTATGTTTTTTACATTTAACTACTGATTGTTGTCTTTCTTTTCTGGAGATGAAAATTTAGCTCTCTTACACTTTCTCTCTTATACACGTACACATACATACTTTCCTTTTCTTCATGTTCCCGGTTATCACGATTATGTTTATATTTAAATGATTCAAATTGAGATTCAAAATGTGATTTATTTACTTTCTTACACAAAGTTTTAGTTTTCTAAAATGTATCATTGTCTTAGTATTTTCCTGTACTTTTCTATATACCATGACTTTTTTGCCCTTAGTGTTCCTCTATAGATGTAAAACAAGTGATCTTAGCATGAGCAAAACATAAGGAATTGTAATGGTTTTATTTTTTCCTCATCAGTATCTCTCCTGGGACTTTCTAACTTCCTGATATCAATGTGAAGTCTGGGCCCCTAGGCCTCAAATGTAGCTTTCATCCTGGATCTTCTTTTCATCGCCACACTAGGAAGTCCCTTTGATCCTGTTTTCATCTCCTGTTGCCTAGATCTACTAGTGTCTTCCTCTTTATTGGTTTACTCTCTTGCTTGGGTGGAACATATCCTTCCGTCTCTTCATGAGAAAGGATATGTGGAAAGTAGACTGTTGAGATCTTGTGGTCAGAAAGCATTTTTTTTTTTCTTCTGATACTTGATTAATAATAGCTTTGTTGTGTGGAATTCTAGGTTGGACCAATTTTTCCTCAGAATTTTCAAAGCACCATTTTGTTGTTATAGCTGCTGATTTTGCTGTTCAAAAGCCCAGCTCCATATGATTACTAATCCTTGGTCTTTCCCTCTCTTTCCCATAGCAGTCTTTATGCTTACCTCCAATTCCAGGTTCTAAAATTTCACTATTACATGAGTCGATGTGAACTTTTTCTTCACTTGTTTTAGCTGTCAATTGGGCCCCTTAAAGCTATAAACACATGTTTTTCAGGTCTTGAAAATTTTCTTGAATAATTTGGTTCATAATATCCCCCTTTCATTTATTTTTCTTGATTACTAGAACTTTTATTAATCTATTTAGATTTGCTAATTTACTTTTCTATTTTCCGTATCAATGTCTCCTTATTATACTTCCTGAGAAATGTCCTCAAATTTACCTTTCAAGCCTTATATTGAATATTTAACTTCTGTTACTGAATGCTACACTTTCAAAGAAATCAGTTCTGCTAACATTTGTGGGAGTGTTTCTTATATGTAAGTTACTGTATTGGGGCTGGTTGTGGGGAAAAATAAGAATAAAAATATCTCAAAAATCTTATGATATATATATATCATATAATATATACAATATATATAATATATATAATATATACAATATATACAATATATATAATATATATTATATATATATAATATATAATATATATATATATAATAAAAGCTACATTGACTGGATTCAACAAATCTGAAGTAGAGAAGGAAGAAATGTCATCGGTGTTCTCATTTTTAAACCAGAAGTGCAACTAATGAGCATATCAGCAAGTTAATTAAAATATGTTACTAGTAATCACATTAAGGAAGTGGACAAATTTTCCATTCAGATAGACGCTACTCAAGATAAAACTTTGACATTAGTTCAGTAATTCTAATATATGTCTCGTAGCCCATAATAGATATAATGAACATAAAGTTAAATTCTGAAGAAAATATATTCCATCCTGTTATGGAATATTTTAAGATCAAATAGTAAAGCTCTTTAAAAGTATGTAGGATATTCAACTACTTGCACACCCTACATGAAGAGATCACTCAATTGGTTTTTGTCCTGGTTAAAAAAAGAATCCTCTAACCAAGGTCACATATGGGATTATTCACAAGTCTTAAATCTAGTAATAGAATGGATAATGGGAAGGCAAGAAGGGATACTTCACAGTTTTGACTCAAAATGTCTGAGCAGCATTTATAATAGAGCAACTTAAAAGAATTGCTATTTGACACCAACAGCAGGGGACTCCAATCCACTTTCCAAGCACTATGGGAGCAAGACAGGGTTCTAGAAAAGGAAGTTGGAAGACAGTGCTGTATTGCTCTGAGAGAACCCACTCAAATAAACAGTAGCTTTTCTTCACCGTATTCCCAGCCTTATTAGCACATACTTGACATATAACATTGTGTAGGTTTAAGGTGTATGGTGTGTTGATTTAATACACTTACATATTGCAAAAGGATTACCAGCATAAAGTAGCTAACACCCCCATCCTGTCACATAATTGCCATTTCTTTTTTGTGTTGAGCACATCTAAGATCTACCCTCTAAACAACTATCAATACTGCCTATAATGCAGTATTATTAACTATAATCGCCATGCTGTACATTAGATCCCCAGAACTTATTCATCTTATAACTGGAAGTTTGTACCCATTGGCCAACATCTCCCCATTCCCTCCCACCCTCCGCGGCTCCATTTTACTCTCTGGTTCTATGAGTTGAGCTGTTTAATTCATGTATAAGTTATACAGTATTTGCCTTTCTCTGACTTATTTCACTTAACATAGTGCATATATATATATATATATATATATATATAATCTTCTTTATCCAATCATCCGCTGATGGATACTTAGGTTGTTTCCATATTTGGTTATTGCGAATAATGCTGCAATGAACATGGGAATGTGGATATCTCTTCAGTATCCTGTTTTCATTTCCTTTGGATAGATACCCAGAAGTAGGATTGCTGGATCATATGGTAGTTCTATTTTTAACTTTCTAAAGAACCTCCATAATGTTTTTGACTGTGACTGCACCAGTTTACATTCCTATCAACAGTGCAGAAAGGTTCCCTTTGCTCCACATCCTTGCTAACGCTTTCTTCTCTTGTCTTCTGGGTAATAGCTATTCTAACAGGTGTGAGGTGATATTTCACTGTGGTTTTGATTTACATTTCCCTGGTAAGTAGTAATGTTGGGCACCTTTTCATATACATGTGGAACGTTTGTATGTTTTCTTTGGAAAAACGTCTTTTAAAAAATTTTTTTAATGTTTATTTATTCTTGAGGGGGATGGGGAGAAGCAGAGAGAGAGAGAGGGAGACACAGAATCCAAAACAGGCTCCAGGCTCTGAGCTGTCGGCACAGAGCCCAACATGGGGCTCGAGCCCACAGACCACAAGATCGTGACCTGAGCAGAAGTCAGACACTTAACCAATTGAGCACCCAGGCACCCTTCTTTGGAAAAATGTCTCTTCAAGACGTTTGCCCACTTTTAAATTAGATTATTTGGATTTTTTTGTTATTAAGTCGTACAAGTTCTTCTTATATTTTAGATATTAACCCCTTATCAGAGATATGATTCGCAGCCATTTTCTCCCTTTCCATAGACTGTCTTTTCATTTTATTGATTCTGTCTTTTGCTGTACACAAGCAAAAGATGTAGTTTTGATGTAATTTTTCCTGTGTGTGTGTGTGCTTGTGTGTGTGTGTGCGTGTGTGTGCCTTTGCTGTCATATCTAAAAAATCATTGCCATGACCAAGGTCAGGGAGCTTTGTCCCTGTTTTCTTCTAGAAGTTCTATGTATATGTATATATATGTATATGAATATATACATATATATGTATATGAATATATACATATATATGTATATATGAATATATACATATATATATGTATATGAATATATATATATATATATCTTATATTTAAGTCTTTCCAGGTGTGTGTGTGTGTGTGTGTGTGTGTGTGTTCCACACCACCAAGCAATTTTCTGACACCAGCTGGGTATCCTACAATTCAACTCAATTTAATTCTGACACTGTCTACTTGGAGGTAACTCACAGGTTGAGAAGTCAGCCCTCTAACATGGTCCCTCTCCTACTACACCCTTCAGGGACCAATCCCAGATCCAGGTTGTCCCCTCAGCTTCTGACCAACTGTCTGTAGATCAAAGATTCCAGCAACCCCTTCCTTGGGTTAAAGTAATTTGCTAGAGTAGCTCCCAAAACTTGGAGAGATATTTTACTTACTAGCTTACTGGTTTATTCTGAAAATACACAACTCAGGAACAGCCCGGGAAGAGATGCTCAGGGCAAGGCATGGCTCACAGCTCCATACCTTCTCCAGGTATGCCATTCTCTGACCTCCTCCACCTGTCCACCAACCTGGAAGCTCTCTGAACCCTCTCTCTTTAGGTTTTCATGGAGCATCTGTCACATAGAATTGATTAAATTGACTATTCAAGACAACTCAATCTATAGCCTGTCTCCCCTCCCCAGATCTAGGGGTGGGACTGAAAATTCCAGCTCTCTAACCACGTGGTTGGGCCCCTTGACAACCAGCCTTCATTTTTAGGCTAGCTAAGGGGCTTTCCAAAGGCCAGCATTTACATCACAGTGGACACCTGTATGTCTCTCCTCAGGAAATTTCAAGGGTTTTTGGAGCTGTAGGCTAGAGACAGGACAAAGGTCAAAAATGTATTTCTTATTATAAGTCACAATATCAGAGCTTTTAATCCATTTCAAGTTAATTTTCATGGATGGTGTAAGATAAGGGTCCAATTTCATTCTTTTGCCTGTGGTTGTCCTGTTTTCCCAACACCATTTATTGAAGAGACTATCCTTTCCCCATTGAATATTCTTGGCTCCTAAATAACAGTTTTTCAGGCCGTGAGGCCCAGAAGGGAAAGCCAACTGAAGTTGGTAGATGGGGACATTGTTTCGTCTGCAAATATAAAAGATGCTTCCCCAAGGGATGTGCCGGCATTTGACATTGCTAAAGAAAGCTTAACTGTTCTGTGTACAGTTATTCTTACTTGGACTCTTCATGTGCAAGGACCCTTCATTACTGGGCCCAGGTCTTGGGACTAGCTGTGAGTAAGTGATTCAGCATCTAACGTAACTTTATACAACTCGTGTGGCCATGACCCATAGCACTGCGTCTGTATTACAGCAAACCCAAGTTCTGTCCAGGAATAAACCTGCAATAGGGCTGTAGACAGCAAAACGAAGGGTGTTCCTGCATGCCTGAAATAAACAGATCGTAACAACCCATTTCATTGGTATAACAGATTCGGACATCTATAAGGCTGATCCAATCTGCTGTGTGGTGTTAAAAAAAAATTCCATTTGAGGATCTAATTGGCTTTATTAAACGATTCATGAATCAGGAAGTATCGCATCTAGTGAGTAGGGGTGAGCTCCAAAGGGCTATAGAAAGGGAGAGGTTTTTTAAAGGCAGGTCAAGGAAGTCATAAACAGAAAAAGGGATTATTTCAGGTGAGGCTGCCTTCATTTGGGGACAGAAGGGTCTTAGTAGGTGGATTACCTCATCGTCCTTTGGGGGATGGAGAAGGCCCAGGTGGCCGGTTACATTATTGGCATTGACCAGAAAATTCCTGACTGATCAGTAAAGGCTACACAGTTCTTGGCGATGTTGAAAGTGCCATCAGTTTTCTGCATTAAGCCTTGGTTTGGTGACTCGGCCTATACCATTTTGGGCCCGTGGCATTCTTTTTAAGAGTGTCAATTGGCTGGTTGCATGCCATAAAAAACCAAGTGGTTCATGTGCTTAATAGGTCTCTTCCTTGAAAATGTTATCTTTGCATCTCAAGAGCCTGACACAGTGTTTGGCACAGCATGGGTGCTCCGTAAATATTTGTTGAATGAATGCGCTCTAAGAAGTCTTAGACTAAGCGATTTAGTTCTCTCCTCACTGCCTGCTGTGCCAAAAATCTCCTTGGCTGAGTCTATATGACACTTAGCAGACCTTTCCTGTTTTTTTTTTTTTTATATTTCATTTCAATAGTTTCTATTTGATTGAAAGAAAAAAAGTTGAACAGTACTTGAGCAAATAGTGATGGAACACCTACCATGTTCAAGGCACCGTTGGGGAAACAAAATTCTAAGGCAATGTTTTCCCTGCAATAGCTTAAAGCCTCAAAGAAGAAAGGAGATAGGTATACACAAATATTCTCAGAATTACATATTTATAACTAATAAATGCATCTGTATGCAATTGGTATGCCCCAAATAGTATATATGGGGTACAAAATAAGTCCCCCTTGCGTTAAATACTTAACATTGTTGAACGTTGAGACTAACACTGAGCCATCCCCGGCCATGAGCAATAGTCTTTTTTTTTTTTCAGGATTTTCCTTACTAGATACAGGTATCCCCCACTCTTCGAAAGTTTGCATTCCACCGCTTTGCTCTTACAACAGACCTACGCTGGTATCTGCTTCCACTAACCAAAAGAAATCTGAAGAATGTCTCGCTTATATGAAAAAAGGCAAAAAGTGAAAATAGCATTTGGCATCTTTTGCAGGGAGCCATTATGGACGCAGTGTGCCCTGGGAGTAACAAGAATGGGCCCACTAAGCAACTTCTCCTCCTACCCTCCGCATCTCAGCATCAAACCTCCGTAGCTTTCAACTGTGTCTGTGAACATCTGCCTTTATCTCCATCTATTCTGCGCATCTATTAGCAAGATGCGTCCTAAGATATCAGGAAAGGATAAAAGATATTATTTGGGGGGCCTGGAAATGCTTGAGATTTTTTACATATAAATTAATGGCAATTGCGTCTTCATTTTATGCCATTTTAGCTTTCGAAAGTTTTCACGGAAACTCTACTTTCAGATAGCAGGGGAAACCTGTACTCCAAAAAAAAAAAAAATCTGTGACATTGCTGAGTCCGGCAGTCTCCATTTGCCCCTCCCCCCAAACTATTCTCTTTTGTCTGCCTGCTCTGAGCCCCAGGAGACTGACCTCTCTCCAGAGCACTGACTCAGATTCCATGGTCCATGGGCTTTCGGTTGGGTTGGGCCATTGGGAGGCACTGGCAGGGGATGAGGGGTACAGAGAGAAAGATCAGGGTGTTCATTCACCTCTCTTCTTCCCTGCCTGGGAGTTGTTCTGATAGAAGCTGGATATCTCCCTCGATTCCAGATCTTTTCTTGAGGCCTGCTATGCCAGCTCACAGCAGTAACACTATTCGTCCTTTGCCCCTGTGGTGGGTAATTGCGTATGCCAACTTGACTGGCCCATGGGGTGCCCAAACATTTGATTAACATTATTTCTGAGTGCGACCATGAGGATGTTCATAGATGAGATAGACATTTGACACAGTAGACTGTGTAAAGGAGATTGTTCACCCCACTGTGGGTGGGTCTCATCCAATCAGTTGAAGGGCCTGAGTAAACTAAAAGAATGAATAAAAAAGAATTCTTTCTCTCTACCTGACTGCCTTCGAGCCAAGACTTCAGTCTTCTCCTGCTTTTGGACACAGACTAGGACTGGAACAACACCATCAGCTCTCTGGCTTCTCAGGCCTTCAGTCTCAGACTGACTCAGATGAAGACCCACTGGTTCTTCTGGGTATCCAGGTCACCAACTGAGATCTTAGGACTTCTTGGCCTCCAAAACTGCATGAGCCAATATTCCTTATAGTACATGTCTAACTGCATCCATCCATCCATCCATCCATCCACATGTACATACATATCTTACTGGTTCTTTTCCTCTGAAGAACCCTGACTAATACTCCCTTGCAGACCCAGATATGTAATAGCTTCCCAGTACTGTCAGCCTCTGAGTGCCTCAACATTGCTTGTTGGTTCCTATAGCCCTGCTCACACCTCTGTAAATAGTTTCTTCTATAACGTTTCTCAAAATCCCAGTGGACCGTGCCATCTGTCTCCCGCCAGAAGGCTGACTGAAGCAGTTTCCCATAACCATCTTCTTGTTTACTATACCAGCTGGGATGACGCTGGAGTTCACATACTCTGAGCTCAGAGGTACCCTGACACCCACTTCCAAAACTGCCAGCCTCCAGTCACTCCCACTCGAGGATCTAGGTTTGCTCAACAAAGGCCAGTTTCCCTCACTCAAGCGAAGGCTGGGCGCCACCTGGAAAATAATTTGTACAGCTCGTTTATTACAATGGAGTCCTCCGATAAGGAAGTGCTGGAGAAGCAAGTGATATGTACAGATTTTATTTTATTTAAATATAGAATGATAACAGATTACTCATGCTTAGGACTGCCTACTTTGCCTTAATCTTTTGTGAAGACTAGAGAGTAAGATAAAAGTAAGATGTAGCTGAAATAATCCCTTTTCACCGTGGTTTAGATACATTATGGATCAGACAGGCTTTGGCCCATCGGTTTTATATTCCAGCCATTTTTAATAACTTTATTTATTAAAGAACGCATGTTCTTTGTTCCAAACAACTGACTTTCATACTTTTGTTATGAGATCTCTCTTGTATCGCAATTATTTGTTTATATATCAGGAGTAGTATACCTGCTCTCATGGCAAGACCTTTATCTTATTTATCATTTTACCTCCAAAGCTGTAACCATGCTAGTATACGAGGCAATATAAGCATTTATTAGAGGAATAAATGGCAATGAACTTGAAGTGTGACTCATTTATAAATTGAGAATCACTGAAACGAATCAATGTTTCTCCCATGGCACAGAGGAATCCTCTCTCCTTCTGTAAAGACTCCTGCCCCTCACCTCTTTCCAGTCTTCTTCTTATCCATTGTATGTTGCAGTCCTTTGAAATTGATTATCGGCCTGTGAAATTGCCCCCCAATTCCCTAGTAAGCTGTTCCTTCCCTTCCTATGGCCTGCAGACTGCCTTTTACCAACATAAATAAAAGTAAATAAAAGTCGGCAGCTTTCTTTCTTTTTTTAAGTTTATTTATTTTGAGAGAGAGAGAGCAGAGTAGGGGCAGAGAGAGAGGAAGAGAGAATCCCAAGCAGGCTTCATCTGAGCTGAAATCCAGAGTTGGACACTTAAATGAGCCACCCAGGCGCCCCAAAGTTGGCAGTTTTCCAACCCTTACTTACAAACACATGAATCACAATACATCCCCTCAATTCTTCAAACTGGCTTGTCTACACAGAATAATTAACAGTTTCTGTAACCACAGAGAAATCAGAGGGGTTTTTTTCTCACTCTGATGATTTATTATTTAGCAAATGGGTGACTCAGTGGTAAACCTAAGAATTTTAAACTCACAAGCAAGTTTTCAAAATGGTCTTCATTACTCTTTGCAATGCAGTGCTACTCCTGCAAAAAACATACATATTGTATATAATATATATATAGGATATAACATATATTGTATATAATATATATAGTATGTAATTATTATATTATATATAATATGTTATATAGTATATTATATATATAATATGTTATATAGTATATTATATATATATTATATGTTATATAGTATATTATATATATAATTTATTCCTTTGTTTTGGAGGGAAGCATGGAGGCAACTTCTTTCCTGATTTTTGTGTGTTTCCCTAGGAACAAGGATCACAGTAATTAACCCTGCTGAACAAAGTATACGCAATCATTTGCCACTCCATTGGCTTATAGAGTTCAGCAGAAATGGATGTTCCTTCTTAGGTGGAGACACAGGGAATTCTAACAATTCTCTGAAGCTGTTCCTTGTTGAATTAGAAGAATTTTGAAGTATTAGTAGTCATAAGTGAATTATAAAACATCAGTGGCTTAGCACAACAGGAGTTAATTTATAGTCATTTAACAATCCAGTGAAGGTTTCCCAGTGGGTGGGCAGATTTCCTCCAGTGGTGATGAAGGATCCCAGGCTCCTTCCATATCATAGTCCTTCCGTAAAGTAGGGCCTGAATCCTTGGAAACCAACAGCCAACTGGGGAAGAGCCTGGAGTGTCCCATGAGAAGTTCTAATTGACCTCATCCATTCACATTTCATTATGGAGAGCCCGGCCATGTGGCTGCACCTACATCCAAAGAAGCTGGAAAACTTGGGCAGTTACCAGGTGAGCAGCTACTTCCCAGTCATGATGTAGCCTGGAAAAAAACCACAGATTTCTCTGTGAGCAGAAGGTGACTCTACCACAGGAAGCATGGGCACAAGGGGTATAATCCCCAGTAGAATTAGCATCAGAAGAGGCAGGAGTTGAATCTGAAACGAGGAATGTGGAGATATATCTTCAGCACCTTGTCCTTTTATTCTACACCACAAGACCTGGTGTTGGTGTTGTTCTCTCTCATTTGAGTGGGAAGTCCAGATGTCCAACTCCCAAGATATGGAAGACATCTCCTGGGGAATACCAGTCCTTTCCTCCCTGCGCCCACACTTCCTTCTTAGGGAACTATCCACCCCTTCCTTTTAACGGTCTCCCCATATAGACCCAGCTGAGTGCAATGGATCCCCAAGCCTTATTCCTTTCACTCTTGGTCACAGTTGAGTAGAACAGAGTTAGACACCAACCCAGGCTGAGGCAGTCAGGTACTGTCTCCCAGAAACCAAGAGATGGGATTCAAAGATACTCAGTTGGTCTGTGTTGAACTCCCAGGTGAGAAAAAGCTGGTATTAGCCATTTGTGTCTCAGCCTGTGTTACAGCTGCTCAGAAAGTCAATCTGGGGTCAGGGCACAGAGAAACTGAGAGACAGAGAGACAGTAACATTGAACCTGAACATAGTCCTTGGTTCTCTTAGGTTAACAGTTTCCAAAAGTGTCTTTCCAAAAGATATCCTGAGTTCGAGCTAGCTTGGATGAGCCTAACTCCTTGTAGTCAATTAGTCCCTAATATTCTTTCCTACTTGGTTGCAGAACTTTACCTCCATGGTGACAAGAATGGAGCATAACCATAAGGTAAAACCCATCCGTGGAACTTACCACTACACCACAGAAATAGGACCCATTCTATGCCCAAACCTTCAGAACATTTCAGGGAAGGCATAGAAAGATAGAGGCAAAGACAAGCACAGTGCCAGTTGCAAGCCAAATACTGAGTCCTGTGAGCTTTCTCTGGATGATGTGGAAAACCAGATAAAGTGAAATTACGGATTCCCAGAAAAGACTGAAAAGCCTAGAATGCTCTTCATGCTGGTGTGTTTAGACAGAAAATGGCCCCCAAAGATGTATGCATCTTAATCCTCACACCTGTGAATGCTACTTTATGCAGCAAAAGGCATTTTGAAGATGCGATTAAGTTAAGGATTGTGATGCTGTCGGGTTATTCTGGATTATCTGAGTGGTCCTGATATAATTACAAAAGTCTTTATAAGAGGGAGGCAGGAGGCAAAGAATAAGAAAGAGATAGGACTTAAGACCCATTTCAGGGGCACCTGAGGGGCTCTGTTGGTTAAGCAGCCAACTCTTGATTTTGGCTCAGGTCATGATCTCATGGTTTGTGGGATCAAGGCCCACATCAGGCTCTGCACTGACTGAGTGGAGGCTGCTTAGGATTCTCTCTCCCTCTCTCTCTGCCCCTCTCTGGCTCTCTCTCTCTCTCTCTCTCTCTCAAAACAAATAAATAAAAATTTAAAAACAAAATTTAAAGGCCAATTTCAAACCTCTGACCTTGAGAAATGTAAGAGATTAAATTTGTGTTGTTTTAAGCAACTAAAACTGTGGTAACTGTAGTTTTTGTAGCACCAATAGGAAACTAATACATCTAGTCAATAGCTCCTTGAATACCGTTTTAGAATGAGCTCAGCAAAGGTATGAAAGAATGGACCCTACTTTTGCTGGCATTTTATAGAGGAAGGAGAGAAAGCTCCCTTACCAAATGGTTCTTTCAGAAACAGGTTGGAGGGGTGGTTTAAGCAGGAAGATAGAGAGGAGGTCTCTCTATCTGCAAATCCAAAAACACGGAGTCAGGAAGAGAAGTAGGTCTCCTAGAGATCGTTCATTTTTTACAGACAAGTGGGTTTAGAGGCAGGCATGACCTCTTAATCGGGTGTATCAACCATCTAGAATAAACAAAGCCCTCCCCTTGAGCTCTTTAACCACTTTTGTAGAGCACATGTATAGGTTACTAGTCCTGTCTTTATCTCCTTCTCTTGGATGACAAAGTCCACTTCTTGACACCCAGTTGTTGGTAGGGGCCCATGCTTGGAGAAGACGTGATCACTATCTTTCATAACTTTTTGGTTGACCTATTAGAACTTTTTTAGTTTCTGAGCATCCAAGCTTTGAAAATTGAGATGAAAGAAAGAAAAGGGAAGGAAGGAAGGAAGGAAGGAAGGAAGGAAGGAAGGAAGGAAGGAGAGAAGGAAGGAGGGAAGGAGGGAAGGAGGAAAGGAATGAAGGAAGGAAGGAAGGAGGGAAGGAAGGAAGGAAGGAGGGAAGGAGGGAAGGAAGGAAGGAAGGAGGGAAGGAAGGAAGGAAGGAGGGAAGGAGGGAAGGAGAGAAGGAAGGAGGGAAGGAGGAAAGGAATGAAGGAAGGAAGGAAGGAAGGAGGGAAGGAAGGAAGGAAGGAGGGAAGGAGGGAAGGAAGGAAAGGAGGAAGGGAAAGAGAAAAATATTCAGATCAACCATAGCTTCTTTTTCAGACAATTCTCCTGTGGTAGACACTGGTAGTTATTGGTTTCTAACCTCCCAACAAGATATCCCCCCTCATTCTCTTCCTCTCAGAGCCTGCCTACCCACTACAGGGGTAGCCATGTGAACAAAGCTTGGCAAATCGGAGTCCCTTGCTGGGCCTGATACACAGACATTGGAATTGCTGAATGAGACAATACCAATGTGGGGCTATTTTCCCACCACAATGGTGGGACTGTCCTTAGAATGATTCTAAGCAGAGTGCAGTGTATAGCAGATTCTATACAGAGATCTCTCTGTATATGAGAGAAAGAATGGGGCAAAGATCTATGACATCAAGGCCTAAATGTTAATCCATATGTTCCTGTCCTATAGATTTCTCTTCAACTTTGTGAGCTACCCCAAACTTCTTTTCAGCCGCATAAGCCAATTCATTCCCTTTTTGCTTCAGTTAGTTTGAATTGTGTTTCTGATTTTTTTGACAACTAAATGAGTAGTTTGGGTTATATTAGAAAATATGTCAGTATATAAAGGTTAAATTTTATTTCAGTGAATTCCAAAAATCTATTTTGTAGTCAGAGGACATATTTTGTATCATTCCAATCTTTTTAAGATTTAATAAGAGTTGTGTGATAGCCCAGGCTATGGTATATCTTGATGAATGTTCCCTATGCCGTCTATAGGAATGTTGATTCTGCTCATGTAGAATCACATATTCCATAAATGTCAATTAGGTCAATCTGGTTAATAGTGTTGTTCAAGTTTTCTAAACTCTTACAAATTTTCTGCTTAGTGGGTCTATCAGTCATTGAGAGACAGGTGTTGGAAACACTGACTATAATTGTGGATTTGCCTATTTCCTCTTTCAGCTCTATCAATCTTAACTTTGTGTGTTTTGCTGTGTTGTGAAGTACATATATATTTAGGATTCTTATGTCTTCCTCCTTGAAATGATCCATTTGCCATTATGAAATATTTCTCTTTACCCTTCATAATATTTCTTGTTCCGAAGTCTACTGTTTGGACATTAATATAACTCATCAGTATAGCTTTCTTTAGTTGGTATTTTCATGATCTGTCCCATGCTTTCACTTTTAACCTATATGCATTTTTAAATTCAAAATGAGTTTTTCACACATAGTGTACAGTCAGGTCTTCCTTTGTGATCTAGTCTGACAATCTCTGCCTGTTAATTGGAATGTGTAGACCATTTGAATTTGATACAATTTCTTATTTTATTGGGATTAAATCTATCGCCTTGCTAGTCATTTTCTATTCCATATATTCTTGGTAACCTTTCCCCTTTCCTGCCTTCTTTTGGATTAACTATTTTTCAGGATTCCATTTCATCTCCACTATTGCTACCTTCTCTTGTTTTATTTTCAGTGCTTTCCCCCAAGGTTTATAATATACATCTTTCATTCACCATAGTCTATCTTCAAGTAGAATTATATCACTTCATGTATAATGTAAGAGTTTCAAATTTTATTTCCACTCTCCTGTCTTTTATAATACTGTTGTCAAATATTTGACTTTGATATATGTTATCAACCCCAAAATAGATTTCTATTAATTTTGCTTTAAAAATTGGTCATCTCTTAAAGACACTTTAAAATAATGAGACATTGTCTTTTACCCACATATTTTTCTTGTCCTGTTTGTTTCTTCATTTTTGTATATACATCCAAATTTCCATCTAAGTAATGTCCTCTACCTAAAGAATGTTATTTAAAATTCTTGTGGTGCAGTTCTGTTGGCAAAAAAGTCTCTCAGCTTTTATTTGTATGAAAAGTCTTTATTTTGCCTTTATTTTTGAAGGATATTTTTCTGAGTATAGAATTCTAGGCTGACAGGTTTCCTCCCTGTCAACTTTAAAGATGTTGCCCCACTGTTGTCTAGCTTGAATTGTTTCTGACAGGAAGTCTGTTATCATGTTTATTTTGTTCTTCTGCACATAATGTTTCTCCCCCACCCATCCTCCCACCCCTGCCCACTGCTTTCAGGGTTTCCTTTTTATTACTGGTTTTATTTTTTATTTTTTAAAAATTTTATGTTTGTTTTTTTTTTATTTGAGAAAGAGAGTGAGCACAAGTGGGGGAGAGGTAGAGAGAAGGAGGGATAGAATCCCAAGAAGGTTTTGGACCATCAGCACAGAGCTGGATGTGGGGCTTGAACTCACAAACTGGGAGATCATGACCTGAGCTGAGATCAAGAGTCAGATGCTTAACCAACTGAGCCACCCAGGCATCCCTTTGTTCCTGGTTTTAAACAATTTGTTTATAATGTGCTCTCATATAGTTTTCTCCATGCTTGGGTTCAGTAGGCTTCTTGGAGCTGTACGTTTGTACTTTTCATCAAGTTTAAAAAATATTTAGGCAAGGTTTCTTCAAATATTTTCTTATTCCTTCTTTCTTTCCTCTGTTTTGGGATTCCAATTATGTTTGTCAAACGTCTTGATATTTCTCACAGGGCACTGATTCTCTTTTCACTTTTTCTAGGCTTTAAAAAAATTCTGTTTTATTTTAGGAGTTTCTATTGCTGTGTTTCCAAGTTCACTGCAATATCCAATCTGCTGTTAATCCTATTCACTATAATTTTCATTTCAAGTACAGTGTTTTTCATTTCTAAAATTTCCATTTTGTTCTTTTTTTAATCTTTCCTTTCTCACCTCATCATGTGCATGTTTTCCTTAATATCCTTGACCATATTTATAAGATTTATAATAGCTGCCTTGATGTCCTTGTCTGCTAATCCCATCATCTCTAGTATTTCTAGGTTGGTTCTATTGATTATTATTTTTTCTTGAGTCATATTCCCCTGCTACCTGGAATGCGTCTTAATATTTTTGTTAGATACTGGACATTGTAAACATTATTGGGCGCTGCATTGTGTTGTGTTCACTTAGTGTGGGACTTTGTTCTGACATTGACATGTAGGTAAGTAGCTTCAGATCAGTTCATTCCTTTTAAGGCTTTTTTTTAACCTTTGCTAGGGCAAAGGCACAGAGGCTGTTAGTCTAGGGCTAATTTAGCTCCACTTCTAGGTACGGCAACCTCTGAGCTCTGTACCCAATGCCCACTTATTATTAGGTTTCTCCCTTCTGATTGGTGGGAATGTGATCTATTCTCAGTCCTATGTGATCTTGGGAGTTTTTCAGCATTCTCTCTGATGGCTCTTTCCCAACATTTTTCTGCCAAAAAGTTGAAGGGCTCTCTATGTACATATCTGGATCTCTCTTGCTCTTTTACTTTCTCTCTCTCCCTTTTCCACATACACACAAACATACACACATGTGCACACATCACTTTAAGACCGCAGAAATATCCTGCTTCTCAAATTTTCTATGAAAGGTATCATTCAGTAATGCTTCTTGCCTGATTCAATTTTTACCATGATGCTTGCAAAATGACTTTTGAACTTTTACTAGTTGGTCTCTGGCATTCATCTGTAAGCAAGAGTCCTCTCTTCTTTCTGAATTGTTTACTTATCTATTTATTATCAGCATGGATACATGATTTCTTATTTTTTCAATGGTTTACATTTCATTACTATACTTAATTATTTTTTGTTTAACTTTTCCAAGACCAGACTATTGAGAGCCCCTTCAATTTGAGACGTATCTCTTGACATTCAACTGTTTATATTCAACAAGATTAAGATGCAGGGACTAAGATTCCTAAGCTCAACTCACCAGCCTGTCCTAGAAGCTACCATCATTTTCTCATTGTACTTTTCCCCATAGCCAGGACAGACATTAGACATCAATCTACTGAGTTCATTCTATATTTTTTTCAAAGTCTTCCTGATGACATATTCTTTTCTATACTGATTGCTACAAGATTCTATATATATGCACCCATGTCTGAATTAAAGTAATCTGTGGATACAACTCATATTTGTTTGTTAGATCACAATAAAGCAAGATCTGGCGTATTGTACATAAGTTCCAATGTGCTTATGCAAGTATCCATCTAAAAGTATGAACCTCATGCCTGCATAGTCTGATGATGATGGTGGTGGTGTCCCTGTGTGTCCACTGTTGTTAAAAACTATCTTAGGAACAGGCTGTCACTTATTAAAACCACTGTGAAGGCAGTATTGGGTACAGTTGGTTATCAAAACCAGACTAACTTTGATGTTTGCAAGCAGTTGTTACTGAGATTGATGACATCCAGCAAAATGCAGATGAGGGTGGATGCTGGAATTAGCACTCCAGCCAAGTCCAAAGTACAGGCTTGTGAGTCACAAAACAGAAGGCTCTGGTGTCTAGGTCAGGAAGAACCAGAGGTGGAAGCAGCCTAGTACCCTGGATAGCTCCCTGAGCAGGACAATTCCACTAGGCAAACTGAGGCTTATCTTTAGAACGCCATTTTGATTCTTTGCTTTGTCTGAAATTCTCAAGTTTGTGAAAACTTTTATCCCTGCATGTTCCCACTCCTCATATGTCCAAAATTTTACTGGTTTTCATTCTTGTGATGCTTGGTTTTTGTGTCAACTTGACTGGGCCACGGAGTGGCCACTTAGTCAAGCATTAGTCCAAGTGTTTCTGTGAGGATGTTTCTGGAGGAAATTAACACTTGAATCTGTAGACTGAGTAAAGCAGATTGCCATCTCCAATGTGGACGAGAGTCATTCAGTCAGCTGGGGACCTGAATAGAACAAAATGACTAAGAGGGACAAACTAACTGCCTTCAGCTGGACATCAATTTTTTCCCTGCCTTCAGACTCAAACTGAAACATTGGCTCTTCTTGGGTCTTGAGCCTGCCAGCTTTTGGACTAGAACTTACACCATTGGCTCTCCTGGGTCTCCAGCTTGCTGACGGTAGAACTTGGGGCTTCTTTGCTTCTATGATTGCATGAGGCAATTCCTTATAATAAATCAATAGGTAGATAAATAACGAGATAGAAATAGATGATAGATAGATAGATAGATAGATAGCTTATTGGTTCTATTTCTCTGGAGAACGCTAGCTAATACAATCTTCCTAAGAGTTTTTGCAATTTTTACATGGAGTGGAGAGGCTTTAATGGAATATTCATACCTTTAGGTCTACAAAACCCAGAAACCCCAAATAAAGACCTTGGAACATAGCGTTAAACAAACAAACAAACAAAGGAATGGCGTTTCCCCCTTTACCTCTATGTGAGTGTGTCGACTGAGTGTAGTCTCTTGAGACCTATCCCTGCATGTATGTGCAGCATGTGAATGCCTCAGAGGCCATGAGCCAAGAGCCCACAAACTCATCTTTTAACCCTTTCCTGCCATTCAGCTTATGACACACAGCATTCAGCTTGAGACAGCACTGAGTTCCACGGCTCTCTCTTCCCAGCAAAGCTGCCACATGTCACCAAGCACTGCAGTTCTCTCTCACACATTTTGCATAATCAGTTTCTATTCTGTCGTGTTCCCTCACACATGGTGTTCAGAGACTTTCTGGAAAATAGAGAATATTTTTCAGCTCAGATGAGTAGCATGATTTTACGTTGCTCAGACTGTTTGGTAAATGAAGTCAATTACTCATCTATCTGTCAGATGAAAAGAAAGACACATGGATGAGTAGAACCTACTTTTAGATCTAGAGACCACCCCCTTTGCCTACATGGCTACTGCATGAGTCTCCACAACAGTTTCTAAATATTTCCCTCCTTTTCATATATTTTACATTCTACAAGCCACTCTTTGATCAAACGTACCATTTAGTAAAAGTACCATTTACTATTTAGCCTGGAGACCCCATTTCATCATTGACTGGATACCTAATCTAGTAACATCACCTCTTCTCTAAGCCTCACCTTTCCGAAATGTAACAGTGTGATAATAATGTTGTACCTCCCTTGAAGGATTGTTGGGAGCATTCCCTGAGAGACTGTACTTGAAGAGCTTTGTGAATGTGTGTATTTGTCTTAGCAGGTGTTCATTATTTTTCAAAATCTTCCTATGGCTTCTCATTACTTAAAGTTCAAACACTACCCTGGCATTTAAACAACTCTAAAACCAAATCCACCCAAACACCTTTTTATTGCTTTTACTTTCTATTACTCTCAGATATGAACCTTCTTTCCAAGCTAGACGTGTATACCCAAGTTCTCACTGGCTGTGCCTGATGTGGAATAATAAAGTCTGGAGAAATTCAGAACATTGAGGAAATGTGACAGAAACACCAGATGAGCTGGCAAAACTTAGATTTAAATAAACATTTAGACATAGGTGGTTTTTTCCCCCCGCCCATATCAGAATGGGAGAGTGCACCAATCAGTGTCCTTAACTTGGCAAAAATGACCAGGGTTTGATTTCTAGCTGTGCTCTTTTCCAAGTGTGTGGCCTCAGGATGTTTGCTTTAGCTTCTTCAGATTTCCTTTTTTTCCCTGTTAAAAAGTTTGAACCTTACCAGATTGTCAGGAGGAGTGGAGAGACAATGCATGAAAGAAAGAAAGAAAGAAGAAGAAAGAAGGAAAGAAAGAAGAAAGAAGAAAGGAAGGAAGAAAGAAAGAAAGAAAGAAAGAGGAGAGAAAGTTTCAGAATGTTAAGGGATTATGCAAATGTTGGTTTGCCATTAAGGGGTCATTTTGAGGACTAGTGAATTCTTAGTGCTTGACACATTTCTGCAGAGCAATTCTATCAATCAACAAATCCTTGTATAATCCCTACGGTACGTAATTCCATTATTCCCTCAAGAGGTCTACCCTCAAATTTATAAGCAGTGCCACTCTAAGGGCAGAGGAAGAGAAGTTGAACAATCTAAAAGTACTAATTTTTCCTAAATTTAGAAAAGCAGATATTATCTGCACAGGCAGTCACCTTGCCTCAAAGCACTCATGGGTGATTCAAGCCTCTTTCCATTTACAGCCAGTTTTTGATCATTCGTGGACTGTTGACACTTGGGGCTTTGTTTTTCTTCCTCTTCCCGCCCACTGCCTCCTTCTCAATCATCCCCTACCCATTAGCACACCTCCCCGTTGGAGGACCAGGAAAGAAACTATTGATTAACTCAAATAAGTCAATATGCATACTTTTTAACAGGTTGAGCTGGTGAAAAAGCAGGTCAGATAAGATGTGGTTTGTGA
The DNA here is from genome assembly GCF_018350195.1 of Panthera tigris. NCBI lineage: Eukaryota > Metazoa > Chordata > Mammalia > Carnivora > Felidae > Panthera > Panthera tigris. The sequence goes on from NC_056664.1 coordinate 12,240,123, forward strand.
GTACTCTGTGAACTTCATTCATCTATGACTATTCTTTCCTCTTAATATAACCACAAATAACTAGGGACAGGCTATCCTGGAGCTCCTGTGATAAAAATTCAGCTTGTAGCGGTGGTTTTGGGTGTTTGTGTGGTTTGGGGTTTTCTTTTTTCCTTTTACATATAATGAAATGCTCCTCGCCTACTTAGATCTCCTTGGACATTTAAGGTCATCAGGCCAGGGCGCAAGATTCATCCAGAGTGTGGCTGCTCAGAGCAATTGCCTTCATAATAGGAGTGAGCAGGACTGAAGGGGACGTGTGAGCCTCCTTCGGCCAAATGCTGATAGAGAGAGTGTATTCCTCACCTGAACTGCATTCAGTGAGCACATTTCCAAGACATATTCGCTCCCCTGAAAACAAGCTGCCTGAACATCTGTGGGGAGACAAAGGAAAACGTGGGGAAGGAACCCAGAGATGAATATTTCAGCAGAAACGTGGGAAGAAGTACATTGCAACTTGCAAACAGCCTTCTGTACTGCATGCCATAAATTAACACAATATAAATTTATACATATTTACACCACATAGTCTCTAACTATATAAATCCTCAATACTCAGACTTGTGGGGTAGGTGTAAGAGAACAGTCCATATGTTTATTCATGTTCTGTGGAGCTCTAGGGAACTCAGTAATTTTACACACACATGCGCGCACACACACACACAGACTATATGACTAAAGGTGATTCTAAATGTTTAAATCAACTTAGTGCCTAACAGTGCCTCTATTTTTTAAAAATGCTGCCATTTCAAAGATATGCACAGCCAGAGAGAATTTTAATTCTATTTAACTATTTATCTGGTTGCCTTATGTGTCCCAAAACTTCAGTAGTTACCGATGTACACACAAAGATGGTGTGAAGTAAACTTTTCACTAATGAAAAAGACAATATAAGTGATTTTCCCTGGGCTCTCCTATGGCACGAAAGGAAGCAGGATCAAAACACAAGATCTCATCATTTCTAGTCGCAAGCTCCTCACCGGGTGGGAGACATTATGATGTCTGGAGTAGGGGTGGGAAGCTGCTGAAATCGGAATCAGAAGAGCCGGGTGAATTTTGGTCCTGGCTCTGCCATTTGCCGGCATATTCTCCTTGGACAAGTCCCTCAACCTCTTGGAGACCCATATCCTTGGGACGATGGTAACATCCGCCCTGAGTACTCAAAAAATGGCAAAAGTCAAGACACAGAGTCAGTGTGAAAGTTCTTGGCAACTGCGATGGTTTTGCGTGCACGTCAAGTCATTGTTATGGGTTCTTTCATACTTTGCTGCTAAGCAAACAAAATGCATTCAGTTTCTTTTACAGCTTTCTTGGAAGAAATCTACAGCTGAGTTGTTGTTGACACCCTTTGTTTCAGAAGAATGCCATCCGCAATGGTCAGAGAAGCATATCGCGGCACCGATTGCCAACTTTCTTTGGCACACGCACGTGTGTGGGCAGGGACTGTCCATGTGTTTGGACATCGCCCAATACCCAGTGGGCATTTATTAAATTTGGAATAACAGTGAGTATTTTAGGGGTAAATGGCTGTCTGACACAAACAAGACAGCAATTTCCCCACATGTCACTACTTAAAGGTGCAGCAGATGTAAAGCGGATGTCCTGGCTGGCGGGCACCGTCGAATAACAATGGAATAGAATTTTTACGCTCATTATAGCCAGAGTCACAACTGCTACACAATGGAGGGTAGAAACTTCATCTCTGCTTTGCTTAGCACTGACGGTAAATAGAAGCCTTTTCAGAGCGCACCGTGTTTCTATTTCAGTATGGTTTGTTTCTCCCATTTTGTGTCTGAGACTCTATTAGTAATACATCGCTTGAAGACTAGAGAGGAGAAACCTTCTCTGCTGCTCCCTGCCCACATCCTTACAGGCATGGGAAAGGGCTACACGTCACACACTCTATGTAACAGCCAAGACGTCATCTGAAGGGCACACAGAGTCACTGAGTGATGCTCTGCTCCCACGGACACTTCTGTCCACACCCCCATCCCCATCCCATTGCCACCGTGCCTGGCAGAGCGGTGAGGGGCACTGCAGAATCACCCAGCCCCGTGCTCAGTGACGTCATTGATAGCTAGGGTTTCCTTCTGAGGGGTAGACTTTGGCCTGCGTGAGAAACAAGAGCGTCCCCTCCAGGACACGTGAGAGCGCCAGCCCAGAGAACAACCCCACCAAGCATCCCCAGGAGTGGAGGAAGGACCACTTACGAAGGAGCAAAGATATGTTAAGAGTTCTCTTCCTCACATTTTTCTTTTACTCCAGCCACAGCCTGCTGGGGGTTAAGATGTGAAGTCAGAACTGCCCAATCAAGGGCAACATTTAAAATCTTGAGCTCGCAGATCGCTTTGCTAATCTGAGGAAATCTATGGATTCCTTTCCCAGAGAAATGCACGTGACACCAAATTGTGAGTACAGTTTTGGAAGGCTGGCTGCCACTTCTAGCCCAGTTGCAGAGCTCTGCTCTGAAGCACCAAGGGGAAGATGGCAAGGAGTGATGGCTCATTAGGCTGATTCTTTCTGTAGGGCCAAAATGGGGAAGGAGTGTAATGCTCCTTTCTTATTGCTGCTGTAACAAATCATCATAAACGGTGGTGCCTCAGCACAACACAATTTAATCATCTGGAGATCAGAAGCCTAAAATGGTGTCACAGGGCTCTGTTCCTTCTAGAGGTTCTAGGGGAGGATCTATTTCCTTGACTATTCCAGCTTTTAGAGAGTGCTACAATTCCTTGATTCACAGTCCCACTGCTCTCCTACCTCACTTTTCATCATTGTATCTCCTTCTCTGACTCTACCGCACCCTGTCCCCATACCACGTCTTACAAAGACCCCGGGGTGATGGTGGACCCAGCCGGATAATCCAAGATAATCTCATCTCAAAATCTTTACCTGAATCACATCTGCAATGATCCTTTCTCCATGGAAGGTTACTTATTCACCTGTTCCCAAGATGAAACAATGGACATTTCTGGGGACTGTTAGCCCACCACAGGGTGCTTTGAGTGTTTTACTTCACACACGACCATTTGATGTTTGGGCTTCAGGGCAGAAAAACTAGACAGAAATTGAAGACGGGCATGTAATTATTATATTTTCTCTAATGTTTTATCCTCAGGAAAGTTACTGAATGGGGCCCAAATCTGGGCAATGGGAGGAAATTATTCTACCACGATGCTTGAGAAAGCAAAGATTCTCTTTCAAACCATAGCTTCAGAGAAAATCGCTTGGGCTCACTGTACCTTGAGTGAAATCTATGAAGACTAGATCACTGATCATTTTAATGGTAACGGCGCAAAAAGAAAACAGAATGAGAAGGTGTTCAAGCTAAACTGAGATTGGGTACTTAAAATAATTTACATCACTCTCCCCTTAATTGTCCAGATCTTTGAAAGTCATTTTTCCTTAAATTTCTATCTTACTAGATAATCTCCTCAACTATCCCCTTCATTTTGTTTAGTTAGATAGGATAATGCATAAGCTAGTGTCTGAATGTATAGGAAAAGAAGTGAAGACGGGCCTTAATGTGTTAGGACTTCACAATTACCTGGAGAAACTTGTGCAGATTTCACGTAACACTGAGAGTGCTATTCTTAGCAAAATTCACACTTGGTATGCTCAGTTTCAATATGAACTCAATATTTGAGGAAAATGAAATTTAAATCAGCATTTGGGTGGTTGTTTTCTTTTCTGATCTACACCAGACTGGTGTGTCTGGATCCTGTGATCAAGATAGATTTTCCCTATCCTGGGTTTTGTCTGTGACCTGTCAGAATGGACGGGTTTGAACTGAAAGGCAGCACGTACGCTTCTGAAACGCTTAATTGTAGCAACACAGAAACATTGAATAAGCCTCACATTGAAAGTGTTGTCGGTTCCCTTCCTAAGCCCCTCAGTGTTAAAACTGGGCAAAAAATAGATGGTTGAGCAAAGGCTGTTGTTTCCCTGATGTTCTCAGAAGCCAGTTCTCAGTTCTTGGCTTAGCCTCAGTGCCGAGTTTGAACTGAGGCTGGTGAGCAGAAAACTGCCATACAATCTCCCACAATGGAAATCAATCCTAGGCTTTGCATCTTTCTGGGGCATTTGCACTACAGCACTGTCGATCTGGTTCTTTTGCTTTAAATGGAAAACCCTCCAGGGAAGTTTTGTGTACTCTAAACAAGGTCTCTGTAGGATCAGATAATAGGATCTGTGTGAATGTAATACAAAAGAGAGAGGGAGGCGCATGCTAATGCAGATTAGAAATTATTCAGCTGAGACTTTCATTTACCGAGGCACATAATATAAAAATGCCACTCTCTCAACTGCTATTTTATTGTGATTTCTCAAAAGCTTTGGGGAAGATTATTTTTTAAACAAAACCAACTTAACTCTCAAGAAGTCGGGTTGAAAAACAGAACTTAGTATGTGTTGCCCACTTGTCTCCACTATTTATATTCTAATATAAATTACACATGCTTTGAAAGTAACACTTGAAATAAACACCAATAATGGATATGATCATCACTGATTTCTTTTGGGTAATCGAGGAGTAATTGATTTGGAAAGGGGTCTTTTTTTTTTAAAGAGAAATATAATTAGATATCTTAACTTAATGATCCAAAGGAAATAATGCATATAGTGAAGATGCTACTTTTAGTACTATGATAACCAAAGAGACTGTGTCATGAAATTCCATAAGTGCCAAGAATGTTAATCTTGGCATATCTAAATATGTCAAAAAATGTTAGTTCTTGGCATATTCCTTCCTGAATTAGTCAGGGCTCTCCAGAGATACAGACTAATGGGAGATGGATAGACAGAGAGATACATAGATAAAGGATGGATGGATGGATAGATAAAGTTTATTATAAAGAATTGGCTCATGCAGTTATGGAGGCAGACTAGTCCTAAGATCTGAAATCAGCAAGCTAGAAGTCCAGGAAAGCCAGCTGCCATCAACAGCTTGAGTCGGAAAGCCTAAGAACAAGGATAGACAATGGAGTTCCAGTCTGAAGATGGGTAGGCTCAAGACCCAGGAAGAGCCCATGTTTCAGTTTCAATTAGAAGGCAGAAAAAAAGCAATATCCCAGTTCAAAGACAGAAAGACAGGGAGAATTCCCTCTTACTTGACAAAGGGTCAACTTTTGTGTTCTACTCAGGACTCCAACTGATTGTATGAGGCCCACCACATTAGGCATCTGTTGACTGACTCAAATGTTAATTTCATCCAGAAACACATTTACAGATACACAAAGATACACATACAATTAACAATCCCACTTCCTGGTTATCATTCATCCACCTATCCATCTATCCATCCATCCATTTGTTCAATATACAGTGTAAGCACATACTATATGCCAAATTCAGGGGTAGGGACCAGGGATCTGTTTTTGGCCTGAGAACACAAAGAGCTCTATGACCCTGCTCCCCAGTGAAACTGGTCAAAGTTATTTTAAACAATAAAATAAAAACAACAAAAGAATCACCGAAAGTCTCTGGAAAGCGTTGTAAGGGTATACAGCAAACCAAGAAACATTAATGCAGAAAATCTAATAAACTCAGTGAAAACAGTGACAGTCTGATCTGTGAACCAACATCACTTCCTCCTCCCCTCTTCCCAAGCTCAGTGAGATGAAAACTGTGCTGTAGACAGGTGCAGCCAAGAACACAAGGATCCCTCTCTCCCCAGTTCCTAGTCAGAGGGGGATGCCAACATCTCCCATCCTGTCCCCACCTACCTATTGCTGAGGTTAAGAGGTGAGGGTAGCCAAGAGGTGGGAGAAGTTCTTTCTTCCAGCCAGCCTGCACTTTGGGGATGGAGTCTCCACCTTGGGTATACAGTGCTACTGAGTGGACTACATCCCTGATTACCCTTGTAACAATTCATAAGGTCTAAGGCTACTGGCCCCATCCTTCACCAATCACTCAACCCCCCAAATGGGTGAGGTGTCACTCAAAAAGAAGCACACCATTCTTCCCGTTTCTATCCCCAGAGATTTTAACCAGATAGAGAAGCAGACCACAAAGCAAAAAGCTCCAATCTCTTCCTAAAGGAGCGGATTTCTTTTGCAACAGAGTGTGGGGAGGTTTAAGCCTAAGAACATTCTCAAAAACAATGGATTTTTGGTGAAAGGCAGTTGAGAGACCATTGGTAGTTTCTCTAAAGATAGAGAGTTAACTCCAGACCTGTTAGTTTGCTGAAGAGAACTAGGGAGAGAATCCTGGAAGTTGGTGGGGTTTAAAAGCTGGGTGTGTCTAGTGAAAGAGATAGCTAAAGAAAACCCTGCCACTTTGCCAAAACCACTTTCATTTCAAAGTGACCGTAGGCTTACCCAAATCTACATCCTGTGAAGAACACTAGAGTCTTAACATTGGGGACAGAGAGGAGAATAGACTTTACTGAAAGAATCAAGCCGTTGCTAAACAAATAAACAAGAATTAGCCAGCCTGGGAGGATGAGAAGTACAATATGCAGAATTGCCACAACATATTGCTTAAAATGTCCAGTTTCAAACAAAAGATTATGAGGCCTGAAGAGAAACAGGAAAGTGTAAACCATGCATTGGAAAAACAATGAGGCAACAGAAACTGCCTATGAGAGCAACACGATGTTGGATTTCACAAAGGCCTCAAAGTAGCCATTACAAATGTGTTCAGAAAACTAAAGGAAACCATAGTTAAAGAAGTAAAGGAAGGTATGATGATAATGTCACATCAAATATTAGTAAAGAGATAGAAATTACAAAAAAGGAACCAAGCACAAATGATGGAAGTTGAAAAGTACAATGGACCAACGTGAAATTTCACTAGAGGGACTCAAGAGTAGATTTGAACTGACAGAAGAAAGAATTACCTAACTTGAAGATAGAGCAATAGAGAGTATTTAATTCAAAGAACAGAGAGGGGGAACAATGAAGAAAAGTGAACAGAGCCTCTGAGAAATAGGGAACACTACTAAGTGTACCAACATACGTGCAATGGGAGTACTAGAGAAAGAGAAAAGAAAGGAGAAGAAAAAATATCTGGACAAATAATGTCCCCCCAACTCCCCAAATTTATTGAAAAACATTAATCAATACATCCAGAAAGTTCAGTGAAGTCTAAGTAGTTAAAACGAAAAAAAAAAAAAAATTCACAGACAGACACATTATAGTAAAAATGCTGAAGACCAAAGACTGAAGACACAAATCTTGAAAGCAGCAAGAGAAAAATTGTCTTGTCACTTTCAAGGGAACCTCAACAAGATTTATAGTTAACTTCTCATCAGAAACAGCAAAGGTTAAAAGGTAATGAAGTAATATATGCAAAGTGCTCAAAGAAAAAAATTGTCAATAAAGAATCCAATATCTAGCCAAGCTATCTTTCAAAAATGAATGTGAAATAAAGAAATTCCCAGATAAACAAAATCAAAAAAGTTTATCTAGAAGACAGAATACTAAGGGGAATTTAGTATTTTGTTAATACTAAAAAAACAAAAAAAACCCAAGTAACTTCAGGCTGAAAGCAAGTACCCAGATGGTAATTTGAAACCACACAAATAAACAAAGAGCACCAATAAATATCATTGTGTAATTATAAAAGACCATCTCCTCATTTCCAATGTCTGCAAATGTCTTCTCCTTTCTTCTCTGTACTGATTTTAAAAGCAATTTTTTTTGGTTTACACATAATATGTATATGATGTATTGTTGGCCCTATAACACATAGAAATGTAACATCTTTGCCAATAAAAGCACAAAGGAAGTGGGTGGAAACAAAGCTGTGTTGAACTAAAGGAAGTGAGTCCAGATGGTAATTTGAATTCATAAGAACAAATGAAAAGAATCAGAAGTAATAAATAAGAATGCTAATATTTTTAAAAGCTATAACTATGTAATTTTCTCTCCTTTATTTTCCTTTTAAAAAGATAATAAAATTTTTTAAAGTAATCATTATAATAATGTATTTGGGGGGTTGTAACATTTACCTATGTAATATGTATAGCAATAATACCGCAAAAGCAGGCATGGGAAAAGAGCTATATAGGAGTAATATTTGTATATCTCACTGGAATTTAGTATAAACCTGGAAACTGATTCTGATGAGTTAAGGTGTATAGAGTAAGTTGTAGAGCAACCACAAGGAAAAAACTCAAAAAGTATGGTGAAAAAAATCATTACAGGAATTAAATGGTACATTAGAAAATAATCAGTTAATACAAGAGAAAACAAGAAAGGCGAAACAGAGGCACAACAAAGATATACGAAAATATGGCAAATAAACAGTGAGAGGGCAGATGATAATATTCAATGTGAACGAATTAAACAATGTAGTCCAAAGGTGGAGATTGTCAGACTGGATGAAAATACAAGATACAACTATATGCAATCTACAGGAAACACAATTTAAATTCAAGGATGCAAATAGATCTAAAATGAAGGATAGAAAAAGATAGTCCACGAAAATAGTAAACAAAAGAGAGCTGGGATGGCTGTACTAATATCAGACAAAATGGACTTTAGTTAAGAAAAAAAATTGTTACAAGAGCCAAAAAAAGATATATATTGGCATACAGGTTAATCCATCAAGGAGCTGTAACAACTGTAAACATATCAGTACATCACAACAGAGCTCCAAATTACATAAAGCAAATGTTGACTGGATTGAAAGAGGAATATACAATTCTATAGCAATAGTTGAAAATTTCAATACCCCGTTTTCAATAATGGATAAAACAACCAAGCAGAAGGTCAATAGGAAATAACCGTCATGAACAACAGTATAAACCAACTCAAGTTAACAGACATTTATGGAACATTCCATCCGCAAACAGGAGCATACACATTTTCACAAGTACACATGTAATCGTCTATAGTATAGACTGTGTCTTAGACCGTAAGACTAGCCTTCGTTAATGTCAAAAGATTGACAAAAAAAAAAAAAAATACAAAGTCTCACCTCCAACCACAATGGACTGAAACTAAAAATGAAAACAAGAGATCAATAACAAAAGGAAAATTTAGGAGTATATTACAGAAAAAAGGAACCTCTTGAGGCTTGCGAAATATGGAAATTAGAGAACTAAAGTTAAGTATTAAAGGTCCTTGAAGAAGGAGAGGAGCACAAGGTGGGCTCCTCTTTACGTCTCCGGCACCATCAACAACCCCTTCTTAACTCAGGCATTTAGTATCCAAAGCAGGTAATTGCACTCATTGTGCTATTTCCCACCTCCATGACATTGCTACAGCTACCCCTCTCTGTCTGGAAGGCCCTTCTTTCCTCTTCCACCGCCCATACACACGCCCGAGCTTTCCCGGACTTTCCTCTCCTACTTATCTGTCCACAATTGGCCCGTTGTTACCATGTTTTCTTTCACTATTGGGCATCAAATACTCTGTTATGAGTGGTGACCCGGCATTAAACTAAGCAGACAAGATCCCTACCTTCACAAAATACACTCGGACGGAGGGAACCAATGTAACAAGAAAGGAAATCAATAAACTAGATGACGGCAGGTCGGAAGCAAGGGCCACAGAGGGAATGGTGAGATGATGTGACGTGGGTTAATGGGGAGGGGTACACAGTAGCATTCACACAACTGCCCTAACAGGTCTTCACGTGTCTCTTTCCTCTTTTTCCTATGCACACAACTAGACTACATCCTTTTCACATCCAGGCCTCTTTTCACATCCAGGCCTGGCCATTTTAGGCAAAAGACTACAACTGGAAGAGATACGTGTCATTTCTGAGTCAAAGTTTTCAAGACATGGGTCGGTCCCCTCCATTCTGCCAGGTGGATGAGGCTCAAGGAGATAGCATGGCCACAAGATGGCTCTTTGAATCCTTGCATCAGGAGAGCCACTTGCCAGCTGTGAACACCCACCTTGGATTATTGCGGAAGTGACAGTTAAACTTCACTGTACTTAAGCCAGTCTACACATTGGTGTTTATTTGTGACCACAGCCTGACCAATCTGAACGTACGCACAACACTTTAGCTAGGGTGCTGGGGAAAGGCCTGTCCAAGGAGGTGGTGCTGGATGTGAAAACATAATGGGAAGGAAACAGTCAAGCCAAGGGCAGGCACAGTCCTAGAAGAGGGAACAGCAAGGGGAAGGATGCTGAGCTGAGAAAGAGCATAGCATGTTCGAAGAACAAAAAGAGAAGCCATTAGGGCTGCAGTGTAGTGAATAGGGAAAGAATGGAATTGGATGAATTGAAGAAGTAAACAGGCGTCAGATCATTCTTAGCTCTCTTCTCCTCCTGGAAGCCACCATCTCGTTCACCAGGATCACTACCAGCTCAGTTGAGTGATCTTTTTGGAGCTCCCACAGTAACCAAAAGTCTGCCTCTTTCACCACCTTTTATCCCTTTATGATTATCTGTTTATGTGTTGGTTACCCTCTAGACAATGAGCTTCTTTGAAAAAAAAAAAAGTCATTCATCTTTTTATCTCCAGCTGTCGTGCCAACATGTATAAGGAGACAATAAATGTTTCTGGTATACATGGATTGAACAATTGCAGCTCTCCCCATGACAATTACTGGGACTCATGTGATGACAGTTGCGTTAGGGAGCGAAGAAAGATTCTGAGGGACAACTCATCTCCATACGCACTGCTAGTTTTACCAGTGTGATTTGACCTCCTTTCTCTAAGTCCTTCCCTCCTCCCACCCACCCCTCCTTCAGATTCTTTCTAAGGATGACCCATTTCTAACTAAGATTTCTTCGAGATAACAGGTTGTTGGGAGCCTTCATTAAAGAGGAAGGTTTCCCCTTCAATGAAAATGACTGGAAACAGTGAAAAGACACAGTTTGAAACTGAAGGCCCCCTGCCAATACAATGACCCAGTTAGGAACCAAAACAAAGAACAGATAAATCGAGGGAATAAAAGTCTCCCCATCGCACGCTTCCATCTTCTACTCACTGCAGTGGTTTCTATGAAGTTTGAAACTTGAGGAGCTAATTTGATTCCCCAGAATTGGAAAACGCCATCCCCTGCCTTAAAAGTTCTTCCCAGAGAAGTAGAGATGTAATTTTACTCACTCTAATGATGTGAGGAGGTCAGTTTTTATTCTCACTGCTCGGAGGGCACACTTCCCTCCATTGTTTCACATTCTTTCCCCCTCCCCTGCCCTGTCCCCTCACACACCTTGCAAAACTCATTTTCACCTTGTGGCTCTCAAAACAACTCAGCAACAACTCTCCACTTACTAATATTGGGGTGGGTGGAGTGTTTGAGGGTATAACAGAGGGCTGGTATGGTGGGGGGAAGCAAATTATATTCTTTTGGGAAGTGGGTTTTAAATATTTCTACTGAAGTATCCCCTAATGCCAAAGAAGAATGAACGAATACATCTTAGGGTCTGAGATCAGAACTTGAAGCAGTCACAGGTAAGCCTGAAACATTTTTAAGTTTCTTGTTTTATCTTTAAAATTGCTGCAAGATTTTTATCGCACATGGGCATGTACGTGCATGTGCGCGCGCGCGCGCACACACACACACACACACACACACACACACACACACTATGTTTGTATTAAAATTAAAATATTCTGTCAATCAGGGGCGCCTGGGTGGCTTAGTTCGTTGAGCGTCTGACTTCGGCTCAGGTCATGATCTCGCAGCTCGTGGGTTCGAGCCCCGCGTCGGGCTCTGTGCTGACAACTCAGAGCCTGGAGCCTGCTTCAGATTCTGTGTCTCCCTCTCTCTCTCTCTCTGCCCCTAACCCACTTGCATTGTGTCTCTGTCTCTCTCAAAAATAAATAAACATTTAAAAATATATATTTTGTCAATCAAATCTTTGGGGAAAACTGGCAAAACAAACACCATGAAGTTTATCCTGTGCCTTCAGATGCTAATATCTCCTATGACCATCATTACCCCTTGAATGTTGCCCTAGTTTACAGGTTTGTGCCGTGGGCATTCATCTTTGCAAATTCCAGACAGGCATGCATAGGGGGTTGAGGATACCTGTAGGTTTTGATGAGACAATGGAACAACGGATTCTCAAACACCTGTACGTTAATGAAATGACAGTTGAGCATTTTTAGAAATCTGTTAGGAAAGATGCCAGAGGTAGAAGAGGACAGAATTTACCCTGATGCCACTGTTTGTAGCCACTGATGGCTAAGCATAAATTTACAGAAGTGTTATTGCTTATTTCCCTATGATCCATGGTAGGTAGTTAAGATATGAGACAGAAAACTGACAGGTTGGCAGAGGTTGTTCAAGATGGCTCCTAGCTCGCTGGGCTTCAGTTTCTTGTGGGCCTCACTCATTGCCTCTCTTCTACTGCCTTATTCGTTTCCTCCTTCTTGCCCTCAGGACTCCAGAATGGGACACGACCAGTTATTCTTACATCACCTGAAATTCCTGGGTGTGACAGACCACAGGATAAGTGTAGCTTGGGTTATATATTTTTTTCCAAATGAAATGTGATTTTGTCTTTTCGTTGCCCTAGCAAGTTGTCATTTTCATTGCAAAAAAAAAATGTTATGCAATAAATATTTTTCCTGTCTTGTCAAAGCATTAATGAAACAAAAGCCTTATGGCACAGTAGGGCTCCATGCTATAGAAAAATATTTTATAATTTCCATATTTCTTTTGATTTTATTTTCTTCCATTATATTTACCCAAAGACCTGCCAACCTGTTGACACTCAGCCCTGAGTTCAATGATTTTTCTTTTCTAGGAAACAGCAGGGAGAGCGTCCTGTATGTCCTATATGGTGACGAGTGCTAAAGAGAATGCTCCTGGCCGAGAAATACATATCTTTGGTATTAAATGACAGCAAAGTTGCTTTTTTATTTCTCAGGAGTGTCACATCAATTTTATCCTGAGGACTACCATTCAACAGCTCTCTATCTTGTTTTCACTTTATATACGGAAAGACTGAAGTTCCTGAAGCTTATAGACTTTTAGCAATCTAAGGAATACAATTATCGGTCCAATATCGTATCCATTAGAACAGTTTCCAAAATGGGGGTGCCTGGAAGGTTCAGTCAGTAGAACATGTGACTCTTGATCTCAGGGTCGTGAGTTCAAGCCTCACTTTAGGCATGGAGCTTACCTAAAAAAAAAGAAAGGTTTTCAAAATGCCTGATAGAATCTCAATGTTCTAAAACCATTTGCCTTGAAATTTCTTAACAATAGTGTCCATTTCTGACCCATCTTTATGTCTTCACAGCAGAAGGTGGAGAGTCTAACCATGCTGCCATGTAGTATATTTTTGATGAATGCAAGAATAAAAATCCATCAGTACGGGAAACCATTAGCTTTGTCCTTTCGTCACAGAGCTATGGCGATATCATGGAATAACATTCTTAGGAAATGATGACAAAAAGTTACCACTATATTTGTAACTTCCAAGGTTGAAGATGTTCCTCAAAACATTCTTTTGGTAACCTATTGAGTTTCATCTTCAGTGAATCCAGCTAAATCTCTTAAAATCATATAAAATAATATCCTGGATTTTCTGTTGAATGAAACTGTTACCATATTTGTCGCATTTCCTATTCAAATGTACCCTAAACCAAGGTCATCCATCCACCATTCAAGTGATGTGAGTTTGTACCTCTCTTGGGAACAGCGGCCACCCCTGGGAGGTGATCTATATGCACGTTCATGTCTCCTCTGGGGGCAAGGCACTATAAAGAGGACTTGGAAGGAGTTACTTACTGCGTTAGAGTCAGATAAAGGAGGTGGGGAGGGAGGGAAGAGGACGCAGAAGGAATGGAACATCCTGAGATGTCACCCAGACCTGCTTTTCAACTGCAGCTCTCAGGATGTTTTATAATCCTGAGATTATAATTTCTGGTTATAATTTCTGGTCAATAATTTCTGGTTGATCAGCTAATGAGGGATTCCCGGAAGAAGAAGTGAGGCAGCATTTCTTGAACATTTTCTTTGCCAGGCACTTTACTAGATATTTTGCATATGCTGTCAAGGTAGTACTCACAACAGTATAGAGTATTATTCCCAACTTACTGGTATAGAAATTGAGGCTCAAAGAGGGTAAAATAACTTGCTCAAGTTCACATCATGTGTCAATGATAGACACGTAACTCAAGCTCCAGGCTCTTTCATTCCAAGGTTTGTGTTCTTTCTACCACAGTTGGCATTGTCCGCAGGCAACCTTTGGGGTGTGGCCAACAGCAGCAAGAGCTGTGAAGATCTCAAGGAAAGAAAGGCACTCCATCTGGAAGTTGCCCTGTGGAGTCCCCATGGCCAGAGCCATCACAAATAGAAGATGCTGTGGAGAGTCCTCCATGTTGGATATTGTTGTGGGTAGAGATGCGGGGGTCTTCACAGACCCTTGGAGCCCTGCTGCGAACTGGCTAGGTACATTCTCAGAGACCTCCCACCACCCTGTATCCTTTAAGGAGCGTGGGGTAGGCAATCAGTGACCATAGTCTACTTATTCTCTATCCTAGGCAGAGAAGGTGCAAAGAGGTTAAGAATTTCTCTCCAGAAAACCCATAACCCCAAATCCAGAAACCCAGATTTTAAGCTGGAGCACATTACAAGGCCCTCCACAGTGTCCTAGCCCTCAGATTCTCAGTTACAGGGGAAAGTTAAATTTCTTTTCTGTTTATTTGTCTTAAGTTTTCCTATTTTGAGCTTCAAGAATTGTTTTTAGGGGAAAAAAAAAAGATGAGTAATTGGTCTGCGTTTACTTTCCTCATGTAAATCTTATTTCTCCCTGACTTCATCTGTTCAGACCAAAACAGTCCTGATGGTGTCTTAGTCTGCCTCAGACAGACACATCAAGAACACCGTCTAGCTCAGTCCCCATTCTGTTAACCATCGGTCAGGTTGGTTGCTCTGGACAGAGTGGAACCACCACAGACTCCAAGCTCCATGGCCATGGGAGCCATGTGTCAATGTTCTATTCCTGGTGCCTGAGAAAATGCCTGAAATATAAGTGCTTTTACCAGTACTGTTGAATTTGATGAATTTTTATAAAGAAATTGTTTCGAGCTGGGAAGAATCTACGGAAGATGTAACTCAAACACCTCATTCTACAGAAGAGAAGCAGAAGAATCAGATGGACTGTCACATACAGGTAGTTGGTGGCAGAACCAGGGCTAGAAGCCACATCTGGTCCATTGTTCTGTGCCACATAGCCTCCAAATTGAAGCAGGCTCAATGTTTTTAAATGGACTCTTTTCAATAGCTTGTTTCTGCTTTTAGAATCCTATAGAATCAAATGTGATTTGTAAACTAGCTTGCAGATAAGGAAATCGCCCCCACTTGAAGGACTATATTAAATAAAATGCTTTTGGCTGCAAGCGACAGAAAATCCAAGGTAACTGGCTTAATAAAGAATTTTATTGGCTCCCTTGATTGGAAGTCTAGAGGTCAGCCAGGTCTGACATATGACTTGTTGCAGATCCTAGCCTGTCTCCTTATGATCCCACGGCTCTGTCCTGCTCCCTGCTCCTTATGCTGAAGCAGGCAGTGAAATGGTTATAATAGTATCAGTTCTCATGTCAGTGCACTACAAGACCAGAGGGAAGGAAGGGTAGCTCTTCTGCACATCTCTGTTAGGGGCAAGGAAACTTATACGAAGCTCCTAGTAAACTTTCTCTTACCACTTGTGATGGGTCATTTATTGTCAATTTGAATGGGCTAAGGGATGCTCAGGTAGCTGGAAGAACGTTCTTTCTGAGTTTGTCTGCAGGGGTGTTTCTAGAAGACATTATTTTTTTTAATATGAAATTTATTGTCAAATTGGTTTCCGTACAACACCCAGTGCTCATCCCAACAGGTGCCCTCCTCAATACCCATCACCCACCCTCCCCTCCTTCCCACCCCCCATCAACCCTCAGTTTGTTCTCAGTTTTTTAAGAGTCTCTTATGCTTTGGCTCTCTCCCACTCTAACCTTTTTTTTTTTCCTTCCCCTCCCCCATGGGTTTCTGTTAAGTTTCTCAGGATCCACATGAGAGTGAAAACATATGGTATCTGTCTTTCTCTGTATGGCTTATCTCTTATTTTATTTTATTTATTTTTTAATATATGAAATTTATTGTCAAATTGGTTTCCATACAACACCCAGTGCTCATCCCAAAAGGTGCCCTCCTCAATACCCATCACCCACCCCCCCCTCCCTCCCACCCCCCATCAACCCTCAGTTTGTTCTCAGTTTTTAAGAGTCTCTTATGCTTTGGCTCTCTCCCACTCTAACCTCTTTTTTTTTCTTCCCCTTCCCCATGGGTTTCTGTTAAGTTTCTCAGGATCCACATGAGAGTGAAAACATATGGTATCTGTCTTTCTCTGTATGGCTTATCTTACTTAGCATCACACTCTCCAGTTCCATCCACGTTGCTACAAAGGGCCATATTTCATTCTTTCTCATTGCCATGTAGTATTCCATTCTGTATATAAACCACAATTTCTTTATCCTTTTATCAGTTGGTGGACATTTAGGGTCTTTCCATAATTTGGCTATTGTTGAGAGTGCTGCTATAAACATTGGGGTACAAGTGCCCCTATTCATCAGCACTCCTGTATCCCTTGGGTAAATTCCTAGCAGTGCTGTTGCTGGGTCGTAGGGTAGATCTGTTTTTAATTTTTTGAGGAAACTCCACACTGTTTCCCAGAGCGGCTGCACCCGTTTGCATTCCCACCAACAGTGCAAGAGGGTTCCCATTTCTCCACATCCTCTCCAGCATCTATAGTCTCCTGATTTGTTCATTTTAGCCACTCCTACTGGTGTGAGGTGGTATCTCAGTGTGGTTTTGATTTGTATTTCCCTGATGAGGAGTGACGTTGAGCATCGTTTCATGTGCCTGTTGGCCATCTCGATGTCTTCTTTAGAGAAGTGTCTATTCATGTTTTCTGCCCATTTCTTCATTGGATTATTTGTTTTTCAGGTGTGGAGTTTGGTGAGTTCTTTATAGATTTTGGATACTAGCCCTTTGTCCGATATGTCATTTGCAAATATCTTTTCCCATTCCGTCGGTTGTCTTTTAGTTTTGTTGATTGTTTCCTTTGCAGTGCAGAAGGTTTTTATCTTCATGAGGTCCCAATAGTTCATTTTTGCTTTTAATTCCTTCGTCTTTGGAGATGTGTCAAGTAAGAAATTGCTGCGGCTGAGGTCAGAGAGGTTTTTTCCTGCTTTCTCCTCTAGGGTTTTGATGGTTTCCTGTCTCACATTCAGGTCCTCTATCCATTTTGAGTTTATTTTTGTGAATGGTGTAAGTGGTCTAGTTTCATTCTTCTGCATGTTGCTGTCCAGTTCTCCCAGCACCATTTGTTAAAGAGACTGTCTTTTTTCCATGGGATATTCTTTTCTGCTTTGTCAAAGATTAGTTGACCATACATTTGTGGGTCCAATTCTGGAGTCTCTATTCTATTCCATTGGTCTATGTGTCTGTTTTTGTGCCAATATCATGCTGTCTTGATGATTACAGCTTTGTACTAGAGGCTAAAGTCTGGGATTGTGATGCCTCCTGCTTTGGTTTTTTTCAAAATTACTTTGGCTATTCAGGGTGTTTTGTGGTTCCATACAAATTTTAGGATTGTTTTTTCGAGCTTCGAGAAGAATGCTGGTGCAATTTTGATTGGGATTACATTGAATGTGTAGATAGCTTTGGGTAGTATTGACATTTTAACAATATGTATTCTTCCAATCCATGAGCATGGAATGTTTTCCCATTTCTTTATATCTTCTTCAGTTTCCTTCATAAGCTTTCTATAGTTTTCAGCATACAGATCTTTTACATCTTTGGTTAGGTTTATTCCTAGGTATTTTATGACTCTTGGTGAAATTGTGAATGGGATCAGTTTCTTTATTTGTCTTTCTGTTGCTTCATTATTAGTGTATAAGAATGCAACTGATTTCTGTACATTGATTTTTTATCCTGTGATTTTGCTGAATTCATGTATCAGTTCTAGCAGACTTTTGTGGAGTCTATCGGGTTTTCCATGTATAATATCATGTCATCTGCCAAAAGTGAAAGCTTGACTTCATCTTTGTCAATTTTGATGCCTTTGATTTCCTTTTGTTGTCTGATTGCTGATGCTAGAACTTCCAACACTATGTTAAACCACAGCGGTGAGAGTGGACATCCCTGCCATGTTCCTGATCTCAGGGGGAAAGCTCTGTTTTTCCTCATTGAGGATGATATTTGCTGTGGGATTTCCATAAATGGCTTTTATGATGTTTAAGTATGTTCCTTCTACCCCGACTTTCTTGAGGGTTTTTATTAAGAAAGGATGCTGAATTTTGTCAAATGCTTTTTCTGCATCGATTGACAGGATCATATGGTTCTTTTCTTTCATTAATGTGATGTATCACCTTGATTGATTTGTGAATGTTGAACTAGCCCTGCGGCCCAGGAATGAATCCCACTTGATCATGGTGAATAATTCTTTTTATATACTGTTGAATTCGATTTGCTAGTATCTTGAGAATTTTTACATCCATATTCATCAGGGATATTGGCCTGTAGTTCTCTTTTTTGCTGGGTCTCTGTCTGGTTTAGGAATCAAAGTAATGCTGGCTTCATAGAATGAGTCCAGAAGTTTTCCTTCCCTTTCAATTTTTTGGAAAAGCTTGAGAAGGATAGGTATTATCTCTGCTTTAAATGTCTGGTAGAATTCCCCAGGGAAGCCATCTGGTCCTGGACTCTTATTTGTTGGGAGATTTTTGATAACTGATTCAATTTCTTCACTGGTTATGGGTCTATTCAAGTTTTCTATTTCTTCCTGTTTGAGTTTTGGAAGTGTGTGGGTGCTTAGGAATTTGTCCATTTCTTCCAGGTTGTCCAGTTTGTTGGCATATAATTTTTCATAGTATTCCCTGATAATTGCTTGTATTTCTGAGGGATTGGTTGTAATAATTCCATTTTCATTAATGATTTTATCTATTTGGGTCCTCTCTCTTTTCTTTTTGAGAAGCCTGGCTAGAGGTTTATCAATTTTGTTTATGTTTTCAAAAAACCAACTCTTGGTTTCGTTGATCTGCTCTACAGTTTTTTTAGATTCTATATTGTTTATTTCTGCTCTGATCTTTATTATCTCTCTTCTTCTGCTGGGTTTGGTGTATCTTTGCTGTTCTGCTTCTATTTCCTTTAGGTGTGCTGTTTGGATTTGTATTTGGGATTTTTCTTGTTTCTTGAGATAGGCCTGGATTGCAATGTGTTTTCCTCTCAGGGCTGCCTTCACTGCATCCCAAAGCGTTTTCATTGTTGTATTTTCATTTTCACTGGTTTCCATATATTTTATAATTTCTTCTCTAATTGCCTGGTTGACCCATTCATTATTTAGTAGGGTGTTCTTTAACCTCCATGCTTTTGGAGGTTTTCCAGACTTTTTCCTGCGGTTGATTTCAAGTTTCATAGCATTGTGGTCTGAAAGTGTGCATGGTATGATCTCAATTCTTGTATACTTACGAAGGCTGTTTTGTGACCCACTATGTGATCTATCGTGGAGAATGTTCCATGTGCACTCGAGAAGAAAGTATATTCTGTTGCTTTGGGATGCAGAGTTCTAAATATATCTGTCAAGTCCATCTGATCCAATGTATCATTCAGGGCCCTTGTTTCTTTATTGATCCTGTGTCTAGATGATCTATCCATTGCTATAAATGGAGTATTAAAGTCCCCTGCAATTACCACATTCTTGTCAATAAGGTTGCTTATGTTTGCGATTAATTGTTTTATATATTTGGAGGCTCCTGTATTTGGTGCATAGACATTCATAATTGTTAGCTCTTCCTGATGGATAGACCCTGTAATTATTATATAATGCCCTTCTTCATATCTTCTTACAGCCTTTAATTTAAAGTCTAGTTTGTCTGATATAAGTATAGCTACTCCAGCTTTCTTTTGATTTCCAGTAGCATGATAGATAGTTCTCCATCCCCTCACTTTCAATCTGAAGGTGTCCTCAGGTCTAAAATGAGTCTCTTGTAGACAGCAAATAGATGGATCTTGTTTTTTTATCCATTCTGATACCCTATGTCTTTTGGTTGGAGCATTTAGCCCATTTACATTCAGTGTTATTATAGAAAGATATGGGTTTAGAGTCATGGTGATGTCTGTAGGTTTCATGCTTGCAGTGATGTCTCTGGTCCTTTGTGGTCCTTGCAACATTTCACTCACAGAACCCCTTAGGGGAGGTCTTGTAGGGTTGTCTTGTAGGGGTCTTGTAGGGTTGGTTTAGTGGTTATGAATTCCTTCAGTTTTTGTTCGTTTGTGAAGACCTTTATCTCTCCTTCTATTCTGAATGACAGACTTGCTGGATAAAGGATTCTCGGCTGCATATTTTTTCTGTTCATCACATTGAAGATTTCCTGCCATTCCTTCCTGGTCTGCCAAGTTTCAGTAGATAGGTCTGCCACTAGTCTTATGGGTCTCCCTTTGTAAGTTAGAACCTGTTTATCCCTAGCTGCTTTCAGAATTTTCTCTTATCCTTGTATTTTGCCAGTTTCACTATGCTATGTTGTACAGAAGACCAATTCAAGTTACATCTGAAGGGAGTTCTCAGCTATGATTTGTTCAAGTACACCTTCAGCCCCTTTCTCTCTCTCTTCCTCTTCTGGAATTCCTATTATACGGATATTGTTGCATTTCATTGTATCACTTAGTTCTCTAATTGTCCCCTCATACTCCTAGATTTTTTTTTATCTCTTTTTCTCAGCTTCCTCTTTTTCCATAATTTTACCTTCTAATTCACCTATTCTTTCCTCTGTCTCTTCAATCCGAGCTGTGGTCGCCTCCGTTTTATTTTGCACCTCATTTATAGCATTTTTTAGTTCCTCACGACTGTTTCTTAGTCCCCTGATCTCTGTAGCAATAGATTCTCTGCTGTCCTCTATACTTTTTTCAAGCCCAGCGATTAATTTTATGACTATTATTTTAAATTCATTTTCTGTTACATTGCTTAAGTCGTTTTTGATCAATTCATCAGGTGTCTCTACTTCCTGGAGCTTCTTTTGAGGAGAGTTCTTCCATTTCGTCATTTTGGGTAGTTTCTAGGGTGGCGTGGAACTGCCGGGCACTTCCCCTGTGCTGTCTGGAGTAACTCGTGTTGGTGGGCAGGGCCACAGTCAGGCCCAATGTCTGTCCCCAGCCCACCGCTGGGGCCACAGTCAGACTGGTATGTACCTCATCTTTCCCTCTCCCAGGCACAGGACTCACTGTGAGTGGTGTGGCCCCTGTCTGGGCTGCTTGCACACTGCCGGGCTGGTGGTGCTGCTTCAATGGGATCTGGCGTATTAGCCAGGGTGGATCCGCAAGGTGCACAGGGGAGGGAGGGGCAGGCTCAGCTTGCTTTGCCATTGGGGGTCCCCTGTGGGAGAGGCCCTGAAGCACCAGGAGGGAGGTAGACCCATCAGAGGGATGGATCCACAGAAGCACAACGTTGGGTGTTTGCGCAGTGCAAGCAAATTCGGTGATGGGAACTGGTTCCCTTTGGGATTTCGGCTGGGGGATGGGAGAGGGAGATGGCGCTGGCCAGTGCCTTTGTTCCCCGCTGAGCTGAGCTCTGGCCTCCAGGGCTCAGCACCTCTCCCCCTGGTGTCCTCTCACCCTCCCACTCTCTGAGCAGAGCTGTTGACTTTTAACATTCCAGATGTTAAGTCCCGCTGGCTGTCAGAACTCATGCAGTCTGCCCCTCTGCTTTTCAAGTCAGACTCAGGGTCTCTACCTTGTCAGGCGGGCTGCCCCTCCACCGCCCTGGTTCCCTCCCGCCATCCTGTGGAGCACACACCACCTCTCCATCCCTCCGCCCTTCCTGCCCTCTTCCGTGGGCCTCTTGTCTACACTTGGCTCTAGAGAGTCTGTTCAGCTAGTTTTCTGGTGGTTTTCTGGGCTGTTTAGGCAGATGTGGGTGGAATCAAAGCGATCAGCAGGACGAGGTGAGCCCAGCGTCCTCCTACGCCACCATCTTTCGTCCCAACCAACCAGAAGACGTTAGCATCTGGACCGGTACATTGAGTAAAGAACGTCGCCTTCATCCATGGGGATGGGTATCATCCAATCCATTGAGGGCCCAAATAGGATAAAAAGGTGGAAGAAGGGTAAATTTTCTCTCTCTGCCTGAGATGGGACATCTATTTTCTTCTGCCTTCAGGTATTGGCTCTCCTGGTTCTCAGGCCATTGGACTTGGACTGAATTATACTACGAGCTTCCCTGGTTCTCCAGTTTGCCAATTCCTATAATCTCTCTCAATCTCTCCCCCCACTCTCCCATCTGCTGCCTCATGTGTGTGTGCGCGTGTGCATGTGCATGTCCGTGTGTGGCAGGGCGGGGGGGGGGGGGGCGGGGCATGAAGCCCCTTTCGGAAGCTGTAAGCCTTTTTCTTTTTCTGATAACCTTCTTCCATATCAGTTACTTGTCTGCTCTGTCTTGCTTGTCTGTGTCTCCCGCTCTGAATTTTTCACACAGAGTTGGCCAATTATTGGGGTGCTTGGCCATCTCTTTGGATTCCCCACTCACAACTACTTGCCTGGATGGTGAGCTTCATTTTCCAACCCCACTCCCTGACCCCACATGGAGACCCAGTGCTACCTCCTGTTAACCCTTACTGTCTCTACCACAAAGTTTGTAAGGATCATGACCCATTCCTGATATGATCAATCTATCCACTAGTCAATAATTTCTTAAGACAGAAAGTCAGAAAGAGTAAAATTGTCTTCCTAGTCAAGACAATGTTGGTATAGCATTATAAAGCTCAGAAAGACCTTACAAGATGTTCAAACTTCTAAACTCCTATTGTACTTGGTTTTACCACTCTATAATCTGAGTTTGTAAATATCTTCTCTTTCTCTCTTAGAGGCTAGTAATTTCAAGTTCCAAGAGCACTGGGTCTCTGTCTCATGAATCCTCTATCCAGACTGGTGCCTTGAACACCCTACTAAATACTGATGGACTGAATGAGCCAGATGATGAACACATAAAGTCCAGGGTCACACAGCTAGTCAACGGGTGGCAGCCAGAACTCAGGTTTTTGGGTTCCTTGGGTTTTCTGTGTTTCAAAAGCCAATATATAATATTGGCCTTACACTACCTGTATGTGGTTTTTTATTGTAACTTCCTTCAAAGCATTCTAAAGGATTTTGCAGATTTCTCCCTTCCATTCATATTCCAGTGGGAAAAAAAATCACTATTTAAAAAAAAAAAAGTACTTCCCAAAGGACTCACTGAGGTAAAGAAGTCACCTCTTCACGCAGCTATATTCAATTTCAAACATTTGTCCCATCTGCTTTTCAGATTAGTAGTTAGATTTCCCTAGTCTCACTCCAAGGCAAAGAAAATGCTGAGGGCTTTGTCATCAGCAAAGAAAACATGGGTAACTACTTTACAGGCAGTTGGTGTGCTTATCTTTCAGCATCTATTATGAATCTATTATGAATCAAGCTATACTGGGCATATCTGTGAAAGAGCGTGTGAAGCTTTCTTGCAGAACAAAAAACAATAACACCCATATTCATGGATTGTGATATTCTGGGATAGCCATATGTGACTTTTGTGTCTTCAAAATATTTTATTCTGTTGATACATAAAAGGTTTGAAAATGTTGTTTGCTCGGCCTCTGCTGTTCGGGGAGGCTAGCTGGCAGGCTGGATTTTTTTTTTTTTTTTTCTGCTTCATATGCAATAGCTATATGGGAAACCCCCTTCCTACATAACAAGTTAATCATCTCTTTGAGAGGGAAAATGTGTGTGCCCTGCTTTCTAGGGCCACAAAAGGCACGGGGCTTTAACAGAAAGTGACTGTTTGGAAATTACAAACCTAACAGGGCTTTGCCAGTGCCCAGTGAGTGACTTTTAATGGCACCATTGAATCGAAGAGGGTTCTCCTGCCTCTGCCCTGAGTCTTACATATCAACATAAGAATATGTTGTATCATAAAGAGAAGGAAGGGGACACCTGGGTGGCTCAGTCGGTTGAGCGTCCGACTTCGGCTCAGGTCATGATCTCGAGGTTCGTGAGTTTGAGTCTCATGTCCAGCTCTATGCTGACACCTCGGAGCCTGGAGCCTGCTTCCGATTCTGTGTCTCATTCTCTCTGCTCCTCCCCCATTCATGCTCTGTCTCTCTCTGTCTCAAAAATAAATATAACATTCAAAAAATTTAAAAAAAATAAAGAGAAGGAAGATAAACGGTTATATTTTGTTTAGTAATATCTCATCTAGACACAGAAAGGATTTAGGGCACGTTATACAGAGGCTTACAGTATAAGGAGAAAAAGTAAAACAGGTGAAATGAATGGGGAAAGTGAAGTGAAAGGAAAATGAGGGCGGTATATGAAATTTATATGGAATTTGAGACGCAAAGTCTTAAGTCAGTGCCAGATTTTTTCAACTAAGAAATATGCATAGCTATGGCTTACTTTTGGAGTACCAAACACACACAAATCCAGGCTTTTAAGCCAGAGAACTTATGAAGCTAATATTAACATTTCAAAAGCACTTTTCAGTTTACCAAAGAATTCATCACTACAGACATACCTCCTTTTATTGCATTTGGGTTTATTGTGCTTTACAGACAGTGAGTTGTTGTTGTTGTTTACAGATTAAAGGTTTGTGACAGCCCTTCATCAAGCAAGTCTTTTTGTGTCATTTTTCCAACAAGATTCGCTCACTTTGTGTCACATTTGTGCAACTCTCACAATATTTCAAACTGTTTCATTCTTATTATATTTGTTATCGTCATCTCTGATCAGCGATCCTTGAAGTGACTACTGGTAATTGTTTGGGGGCCCATGAACCACACCCATACAAGATGGCGGACTGAAAACATGTCGTGTGCACTCTGACGGCTCCACAGACTGGTTGTTTCCCCATCTCTCTCCCTCTCCTGGAACGTCCCTATCTTCCAAGACAGGAAAATATTGAAATGAGGCCAATTAATAATGTTACGATGGTCTCTAAGTGTTCAAGTGGAAGAAAGGGCCACTCATCTCTCACACTAAATCAAAGGCTACAAGTGGTTACACTCAGTGAGGAAGGCATTTCTAAAGCCAAGATGGGCCAGGGGGGCCTGGGTGGCTCAGTCGGCTGAGGGTCCGACCGCGGCTCAAGTCATGATCTCACAGCTCGTGGGTTTGAGCCCCACGTCGGACTCTATGCTGACAGCTCGGAGCCTGGAGCCCGCTTCCAATTCTGTGTTCCCTCTCCCTCTCTGCCCCTCTCTTGCTCGCACTCTGTCTGTCTGTCTCTCTCTCTCAAAATAAACATTAAAAAAACTTTTTTTAATAAAAAATAAAGCTAACATGGGCCAAAAGCTAGGCTTCTTGTGCCAAACAGTCAGCCAAGTTGTGTGTGGAGAGGAAAAGTTCTTAAAAGTGCCACTCCAGTGAACACACAAATGATAAGAAAGCAAAATAGACCCTGTTGCTCATACGGAGAAGGTTTGAGTGGTCTGGACAGATAATCAAACCAGCCACAACATTCCCTTGAGTCAAAGCCTAACCCAGAGCAAGGCCCTCACTGTCTTCACTTCTATGAAAGCTGAGAGAAGTAAGGAAGCTGCGGAAGGAACGTCTGAAGCCAGCAGAGGTTGGTTCATGAGGTTTAAGAAAGAAGCCGTCTCCATGACATCAAAGTGCAAGGTGAAGCAGCCAGTGCTGATGTGGAAGCTGCCGCAAATTATCCAGAAGATCCAGCTAAGGTGGTTAATGAAGGTGGCTACACTGAACAGATTTTCAATGTAAACAAAACAGCCTTTTATTGGCAGAAGATGCCATCGAGGCTTTCCTGACTAGAGAGGAGTAATTGGCTGGTTTCAAAGCTTCAAAGCCCAGGCTGAGGCTGACTCTCTCGTTAGGGGCTAATGAGCCGGTGACTTAAAGTTGACGCCAATGCTTATTTACCATAACAAAAATCCTAGGGCCCTTAAGAATGGTGCTAAATTTACTCTGCCTGTGCTCTAGAAACGGAACAACAAGGCCGGATGACAGCACATCTGTTTACAACATGGTTTGCTGAATAGTTTAAGCCCATTGCTGAGACCTACGGCTCAGGAAAAAAGAATCCTTTCAAAAGATCACTGCTCCTTGACAGTGTGCCTGGTCACCCAAGAGCTCAGATGGAGGTGGACAAGGAGATTAATGCTGTTTCCATGCCTATTAACACAACATCCATTCTGCAGCCCAAGGATCAAGGAGCCATTTTGACTTGCAAGTCTCATTATTTAAGAAATACATTTTGTAAGTCTCCAGCTACCATAGACAGTGAGTGCTCTGATGTATCTGGCAAAGTCCATTGAAAACCTTCTGGAAAGGATTCACCATGCTAGATGTCATTCAGAACACTCATCATTCATTGGAAGAGGTTAAAATATCAACATGAACAGGAATTTTGGAAGAAGTTGATTCCAACCCTCATGCATGACTTTGAGGGGTTTGGGGCTTCAGGGGAGGAAGTGGCTGCAGATGTGATGGAAACAGCAAGAAAACTAGAGTTAGAAGTGGAGCCTGACGATGAGGCGGAATGGCAGCCACCTCATGATCAAACTTGAAGGGATGCGGATGTGCTTCTTAGGGATGAAAAAGAATGTGATTTCTTGCAATTGAATCTACTCCCGGTGACGATGCTGTGAAGACTGTTGAAAGGACAACAAGGGATTTAGACTATTCCATAAACTCGGTTGGAGAAAGCAGCAACAGGGTCTGAGAGCATGAACTCCAATTCCGAAAGAAGTTCTACCGTAGGTACGATGCTATCAAACGGCATCACAAGCTACAGAGAGATCGTGAAAGGAAAAGTAAATGAGCTAATGGACGCGGCACACTTCACTGTTGTCTTATTTTAAGAACTTGGAACAGCCACCCTGACCAGTCAGTACCCGTCAACACTGAGGCAAGACCTCCCACCGGCAGAGAGATTGTGACCTGCTGAAAGTTCAGATGATATTTAGCATTTTTTAGCAGTAAAGTATTTTTTAATACGTACCTTTTTTAGAGACGATGCTATTGCACACTTAATAGACTACAGTATAGTGTGAACAGAACTTTTATGTGCACTGGGAAACCAAAAAATTCATCCGCCTTGCTTTATTGCAATGTTTGCTTCCTTGCAGTGGTCTGGAACCCAACCCACAGTATCTCTGAGACGTGCCTGTATATTCCTATTTAGTGGTGCTTTTGCATTTATAATACTTTCATGTTGGGGGGCCTGGGTGGCTAAATCGGTTGAGTGCCTGACTCTTGATTTTAGCTCGCGTCATGATCTCAGGGTTCGTGGGATGGAACACCACGTCAGGCTCTGCACTGACGGCGTGGAGCCTCCTTGGGATTCTCTCTCTCTCCCTCTCTCTCTCTCTCCCTGTCCCCTCCCCAAAATAAATAAATAAACATTAAAAAAATGCATTCATGTTGATGTAGATAAAAGTTCAGTTTAGGGGCGCCTGGGTGGCTCAGTCGGTTAGGCGTCCGACTTCGACTCAGGTCACGATCTCGCATTCTGTGAGTTCGAGCCCCACGTCGGGCTCTGGGCTGATGGCTCGGAGCCTGGAGCCTGCTTCCGATTCTGTGTCTCCCTCTCTCTCTGCCCCTCCCCCGTTCATGCTCTGTCTCTCTCTGTCTCAAAAATAAATAAACGTTAAAAGAAATTAAAAAAAAAATCAGTTTATCTGTATATGCCATTTCGAATCCTTTCTAGGACAAATGTGAGTAAATCATTTCTATTGCAAAGGACACAAGGGTACAATATGTATCCACAACTACCTTAGAGATATTTAACCAAAAACATGTATGATATGCAAGCAACAGTGATAACAACAGCATATACCTCACGCGTAAGGCCAGGATCCCGTGTTCCAGTCGACCTCAAGAGGAAATCACAAATCTGTAGGTTCTCATCTTAGCTCCTTTATCATCCCCTAAAAAATTCCCATTATATTGCTTACGAAGCTATAACCTCCTAGAGGTTTCAAGGAGCCATTATTACCTGTTTATCTGTTTGACCAGATAGCACCCAGCTCAACACCTTGAATAGAGTAGGCACCTAAAATATGTCCTGAATGTCGCACGGGGGAAGGAGGGAACAAATTTCTTACTGATTTCTCAAGCCACAGTCCTTACAGATCAGAACAAGATTCAGATTCTTTCACACATTTCAGCCGAGCGGTAGATTCATGTCGGGCTCCTGCTCTGGGGCAGCAGGACTGGGGCTACTGGCAGCTCGGCTGTGACTTGTAAGGGCAGGGACAGGTGGGAAGGGTAGGGAGATGGGGCAAAAAAAGAGGCAGTGGCTGGGTAAGAAAGAGGTGACACAGCCGGTCCTGAACTAAAAAAGAGAAGAGGGTCAGATACAAACAATAAACCATAGTCACTGCCACGAATGGTCTCAAGTAGGAGCTGCTGCCCTTTGACCTTTCCATCTTTATATCTCCAGAAACCATACTCTGTGGGGTTTCTCCCCCTTCAGGACTGCTGTTGACATTCATTCTAATCATGAATTTCAGAGCTGTTGCCAAAGATTGATTAAAGAGACCTAACACAGAAGTTTTCAGAATCGTCCTGGATACTAGGACTGAGGTCAGTCCTCCTATGTACTCCCTTCTAGCTATTTTTTACCATCGGATTTGCCAGTCATTTCCTTGACGCTGTGTGTGTGTGTGTGTGTCTGTGTGCGTGTGAAAACAACCTTCTTCAACTAAAAGAAAGCTTCCTTTTTGAGTTTTTACAAAGTCCAAATAAATTCTGAATTTGAGAGTCAGATCTTGAAGAACGCTCTGGGCTATTCTTCAAAGGTAGTTCTTAAAACAGATTGAAAATAATGTGGTCAAGTTGAAAGGAAAGCACTAAAGTTTTGCTTTTAAAATAACTAGCATGCTCTTGAGTCACTTCTTAGTTTTCATGTAAAATCCTTGAACGGCTAAATCCAAAAAAAAAAACCAAAAAACAAAAAACACCAAACAAACAAAAACCTGTGCCTTTAAATTTTTTCCTGCTTGAAGTTTGGGGTTTTTGAAATTTATTTTTGCATTTATTGTTGGATAATGATGTACTACAGAAATATATAAAACACAAGCTGTCTCTTATTCTGTTTGGTGATAAAATGCTCAATTAAAAACAGGTTATGTTGCTTGCCCTTGGCATCCTGCGCTGATATCGTATTGTTCAGAATAGCACATGTCACCCTAAATAATTTCACATGCATCTGTTTTATTAGTAGGTGCTAATTAAACATGCATCTTGTGGAGTGACTTTACATAAGATCATTTTGCAGTTTCCTGTGTTATTTATGCAACACTTTGGGATCTGTGGGTCACAAATCTTACTATAAACTTTTTCTCCTAAAATTATTAATGAAAAGTAAAGTCCCTCTCTAATAGTATTCTTCCAGACATGCTTGGAAATATATTCCAGCGCAAAATTTAAAACAAACAAAAGCGTGTTACTAATAGACACCGTGTTATCTATCTCCCAGAAGATTTACAAGCCACCACAAATGTTCATTATTACAGAATAACGCTCTCTTTTCAGTGAAGGTCCACGACTCCTTCCTGATATCCATCCAGTTTTCTCGTTGGGGCCAAAATATCCACGCAAGTCATGGTCATGGTCAATACGAAGATGGCCGAAGGTGAGCTTGTGTGGTGCGGGAGCTGCCTCGGCCAGGGCTCTGCGTCAGCCGACAGATCATATGCACTGATCCAGTCTGGCCAGCATACTTCCTCTGTCTCTGGCCTCTTTCCAGATGTGTGTCAAAACTTCAAATCCGTAGCCATTAATATTTTCAGAAATGGTCACCATCTTTTGTCCTTCCGTTTTCCAGTCAGTGTGACACCTCCATGGTGGTCTATCATTCGAGTGGATCATTCTAGAGCTATTTGCATGTAGGAGGGTTTGAGAACTTTAGGCAAAGCCCTGGACCGCTCTGGGGCTTGCTTGCTTTTCTGAAAAGAAAACAAATCAGCCTCTCTCAGAACTCTATGTCCATAAACTGGAAAAAAAAAATGTGTCAGGGACATGTGCCTGTGACCCTCTTGATTCATAACCTGTATTAGTATATAAAAGGTTCTAAGAAGTCCTACAGCAAAGAAACCCTTTTGGCTTTGCTTACTTAATGTCCCACAAATCATTCGGTCTCAGAACCTTTCTTCTGATAATACGTGTGCCAGCTTCAGAACCAGCGAGAAAACGTGTTGAGAATGCCACGCGAGGCCATCTTTAGAAGACTGTTCTAACCGTAAGGGACACTCTATGATTCCCTTCTGTTATTCGGCTCTTCCTCTTACAAAGGATTTGAATGCTTAGGTCTCAGCTCAATTAAACTAAATGTTAACTCCGTAGAGCCAGCAGTGGGAAAAAAAAATGTTTTTAAGTGGCTTGAGCTTGAATCTGGGCAATGGATCTGCCCACCAGTCCTATAGTTCAGAGCATTGACCATACTCACACTACAGAATACAGCGCGTTAAATCTCTCAAAGAGTGACTAATACGCCACTGTGATAGGACAGACGCTTGGGGTTTTAGCCAAATCTTGTAAATTTAGCGAAGAATATCAGAGCAACTCCTTCTGTTACCCTAAATGTCACGGACTCTTACATTTTCATGAAGAACACGCAGGTCTTGGTTTTAAAGGTCTTACATGAGCGCTTTCATTGAAAATCATAAGGTCTGCCTACATTGAGGAAATGAATACTGTAGTTAGCCTATCCAGAAAGTTCCAGCAGGCACTGGGTATTTCAGCGGGGGATGAGGGGGGCTGATTAGATCAAACCTCAGCGCTCTGAGAGCTCCAGTTTGCAGATTTCAGAACCAATATGACTTCTTTCCCCCACAACCAATTTTTAAGTACAACATGTATTTTCTTGCTCTGCTGTTTGGAATTGACCTCCGTAAACTATGAGACCCCAAAAGCACAACGGAGCGTGAAGGTTGTTCTCCATGTTTTGCCCCAAATACTTCACTACACCAGCATAATCTAGTTACTTCCTCTTCTAAGTAATCATTCCCTATTTCGGAATCGAGACTATTTAATTCTTGCCATAGGTTTATTCCAACGTGAAGTCCGTAAGACTGTTCTGCGGAAGGCGAACTTAGTTTTGAGGAGTCCGTATGCCTAGCACCTCATGTCTCCCTGATTGTTGGTGCCTTGATCCACCTGGTTCCAGTTTATTCATTGAGTTCTATCCTCTTGCCTTTGTTTTGATTTCTAACTGTGTTGTGCTCCTGGCAACTCAACTCTTTTCAGAGAAACAACCTTCCATGATTGTTTCTCGCTTGCCTTGGCTCACCTAGATCTGGCCTCCCATCCTGAATGCAACTACAGTGACAGCACAATACTATACCAATGGGTCCATTTAGGTGTTCTGGGGCATAGACAGAGAACAAAGAGTGTTGAGTGCCCACAAATAACTAAGTATGTAGCAGCTGGGCTGAGTCATTTTGCAATTAAATGGCCACATTTGAGTAACACTTGTGCAAGCCTCTTGGGTACAGTTTCACGAACTTGCCTTCAGCGTGAACTTGAGCCACCATGGATTGCTCAACTCAGTGCTCATCTTCAGGAAGCCTTGACTGACTGCCTGAGCCCAAAGAGGCTCTCTTGTTTTGAATTTATACAGCTCTAATGGTCTGCACCAAGTGCCAGGAACTTACCATTGTCTGGCGCTGAAGTATCTGCTCATCTCTTTGGCTCTCCCTTTACACAGGTATAGGCTTCTTAACTAGATGAGGAGTGTATCTAAAAAAGTTTTATATCTCCCACATTACGTCGTATAAAAGAACGAGATAATCCCATAGTTCCATCGATTAGTGCGATATGGGGCAATGAGATATCTATCTGAGTAAACTGGAAGTTGAGAAAGAACATGTCTGTTGCGCGGGATTAGTGGAAAAGGAAGAAGAAGGCGTTTAGAGG
This sequence comes from Panthera tigris, assembly GCF_018350195.1. Classification (NCBI taxonomy): domain Eukaryota; kingdom Metazoa; phylum Chordata; class Mammalia; order Carnivora; family Felidae; genus Panthera; species Panthera tigris. The sequence continues at coordinate 12,271,954 of NC_056664.1, forward strand.
CAGAGTGAAGAAGCTAAAAGGGAAGATCCACTTTCTGTTCCTGAGAGTCTTGTTTAAACTGAGCCTTTCCATTGTCTTTGTCCCACAAGGTTTTCAGAATTACCTTCCTCTTTACATAATTACCTATACTAAACAGATTAAACAATAAGAGACTTCCAAGACTTCCTAACGCCCCCATAAAACAAGCACAACAGGGGTCCCAGGAATTAAGATTTAGAGCCTCCTTCCCCTCTGACTGCTCATGAAATGCTCAACTAAGGTGAGAAGAAAACTCTGCCAAAAAATCCTGCCTCGTTTCCCTAATTCAACACAAGCCTCAACAGTCTTTGGGAAGTAAAGACTCGTGTTCCAAGGAGCACAATGCCCCACTTAGAATGGTTGCAAAGTCAGGGGCGCCTGGGTGGCTCAGTCGGTTTAGCGTCCGACTTCAGCTCAGGTCACGATCTCGTGGTTCGTGAGTTTGGGCCCCGCCTTGGGCTCTGTGCTGACAGTGTGGAGCCTGCTTGGGATTCTCTCCCTCTCAAAATAAATAAATTCACTTAAGAAAAAAAAAAAAGAGGGGCGCCTGGGTGGCTCAGTCGGTTAAGCATCTGATTTCAGCTCAGGTCATGATCTCATGATTCGTGAGTTTGAGCCCCGCGTCGGGCTCTGTGCGTGCTGACAGCTCAGGGCCTGGATCCTGCTTAGGATTCTGGGTCTCCCTTTCTCTCTGCCCCTCCCCCGTTCATGCTCTGTCTCTCTCTGTCTCAAAAATAAATAAACATTAGAAAAAAAAAAAAAGAATGGTTGCAAAGTCAAAAATGCTCTTCTCATTATCACACACAGTCATTTGGTTTTTCTTTGAAATAATTTATGCCTCGGAGTGATTAGTTTGCCTTCTTTACATATTCATATCTTTTTGTTAATCCATTATTATGTAGCTCTGCCTTTACCGGTTTGAAAAAAAAAATCATTTTTAGGAGGACAAGTGCTGGTTTCTTAGTGGCAATATTTGATTAACCGCAATAAATGATTCAGCAGATTGTTTGCTTTTAAAGATAGAAATGTAAATGTGGGGGAGAGTTTTCTTTCCAAAATAATTACAGTGGTGCCCAGGCAATTTAGTAAGCCAAAATACTCCCAAACAGCCAGGCCCAGCCTCCATTGGGGATCTGGTTGCGGACTAATAAAGAACTCATCAGCTTACTTTTAGACTGATAGCTGTATGCTGTCTAATTGCAAATGAGTGACTGTAAATGTCCCACTCCTCAGAAGCTAGGACAATTTCCTTTAGTCTGTAATTATAAACAGGGGCAAATGAAGGTCCATCTAATATGATATTAAGAAAGAATCCAAGAAAAGAACTGGCAGCATGACGAACTCAACTCAAAACCATATCAGATAGGTAGGCCTACAGGGGTCGGGGGGGGGGGGGATCCAAAGACCTCTAAGGATTTACAGTTACCTATGGCTGCAGAAATTATTGAATTCAACACAAGAGGATGCTCCGGAGGTAAGATACATTTTTCTGTAATTGTTGGTCTGCTATCTGTGTTCTCACACCTGCCACAGAATAATTTTACATTATTCTGAGGTTCTTATTCTGAACAACGAGGACACAAGTGTGTTCCCCGTCCACCCAGAAACATAGCCGTGAGGAGGATGTGTGATAATTTTGCAACTGTCTCTGGGTCCCGAAGAGCTGTCTGCCATTGACAAGACAAGTCTAGGGAAGACCTCCCTCAAGGTTTCCTGACTCTGTTCACAGACGTTGCCGTAGACTTCTGTCCGTCCCTGCATTCCACGCTAGCCATGTGCCGCCCAAACCCAGTTACAGACTCTGCTTCTGATGAGGTCCTCCCCCTGTCCTTTCAACATGATCTTTTCCAGAGTACTTTGGAACTCCCCAAGATGGCCTTCGTCCAAAATGCAGTGTCCAGTTCCTTTTCGAACCACACCCAGGAGTCCTAGACTAGACCAGTACAACGCGTGCTCAACCCCTCGTCCTAAAACTCTGACGAGGACACAGCCTCAGGCTTTGGCTTGCCTAGAAGGGAGTTAAGAGCAGGTGATATGTAAAGGGGATGAAGACCGTATGATTCTAATCTATTGTAAAGTAGCCATTGCCAAGGTCATTTTCCTTGATTATCCATGTGGTCCTTACGGCTTGTGCAATAATGGAGTATTCACTGAACCTTCTGAGACAACCTGTTCTAACTTTGGATAGCTCCATTGATTGAACTAGAACGTGAGTCCCAACGTGGTCCAAGTGCTACTCCATGCTGCCATACAGAAGTCTCAACACTGTTCTGCATAATAATTATATATATATGTTTAAAGACATTTCCAGGGCGCCTGGGTGTCTCAGTTGGTTGAGTGTCCAACTCTTGATTTCAGCTCAGGTCATGATCCCAGGGTCGTGGGATCAAAGATTCTCTCTCTCTCCCTCTACCCTTCTCCCCACTCACATTCTCTCTCTGTCTTTAAAATAAAATTTAAAAAAATAAAGACATTTCCTGTTCTGCCACAAAAAATCTGTTTTGCCCTATTGTTTCTTGTAGATATATTGCCTAATTCTGCACTGCCTGGTTTTCTTCTCTCTAAATACATTCAGTTTTCTTGGCTTGATTGTAATACGAATAATAATGGCTAATATCAATATTCAGCTAATAATCTGCCAACTCCTCAACAAGATTATGATGAGTGATTTTGTGAAGGTCCAAATACAGACTAAGAATGAAAGTCCAAAAGTCTATCCTATTTCCTTATCTGCAAGCCTAATACATTATCAACGAGATAAATCAATTGTCTTTGCCATGATTTGTTCTCGGTGAATCAGTGCTAGTTCCTGGGGATCACAGCTTCTTCTGTAAATAACCTATTTTAGCATCTTGGCCAGAATTCACTTTCATTCCCTTTCTGGAAATCAGAACAGCTTCTCAGTCTTTGAACATTCCTCGTTCTCTCTAATTCTTCACAGATTAATGACAATGTCCCAGCGATCTCTTTCACAACATTGCTCATTTAAATCTCTCGATAAGACATGAAAGGAGGAACACCACTTGGGTTGAAGAATACATTCATCTAACTACATTCAGTCTGGCATAGGCATTTCTTTCTGTGTATGCACACCTGCTATTTCTGAGGTCCCAGAATTCTCTCCAGAGGGAGGCTGGTGAGTTGAGACAGTAGCTTCTACTATCGTGGAAAAGCCAGAATCCACAACCCTCTTTGCTCATGCAAGGTCCAAAAGAGGGTGCATTATTTCCTGGTAGACTCGGGTCCACAGAGGGTGTAGAAGGGAAAAAAATCATGAGCAGAATCAAGAGGGATAAGCAAGTAAACGGGGGATGAAATGAATGAAAATTAGAACCTGTGTTTTAAAAATTTCCCAATGTGCAGCACCTCTAAAAAGAGAACTATATTTGTCTCCGTATTTCTCCACTTCGGTTTGGCATAACCTGCAACATCTCTTCTCCGAGGGAGAAGACAAGTGTCTGCTGGTCTGGATTAAGACGCATTAACAGGGGAAGCATATGGTCATTTACACAGCGCTCGTTCCCACACCGTGCCAAAGTTAACAAATTAATAAAGAGGAACCGCGCTGCATGAATGTTGAACCTTATTAAGCATGAGATCATCCCTCCGAGCCATCTTTATTTTACAAGAATCTCAGTGAAAGAAATTCGAGCCCCGCTTCCATACATACGCACTGAAAATCATTCCTATAATAGCTGATCATACTTTTGTGGACACACAGCAACAGTTTTGTTTTGGGGGGGGGTTGTTTTTTTGTTTTGTTTTTTTTTTTGTTTTTTTTGATTTTTTTTTTTTTACTGGGAGGTTGGAAAGACAGATTCTGTTCCCAAAGAGTTTTATTGAGATGGTATTGGAAGGAACAGTGTTATTTATTTAAGTACTGCATTGCATTTTCCTTTGTTCTTCCAACAGGTTAGTAATTACAGAAGTAGCGATTAGCGTTGACAGAGAGTACACAAAACGATAAATGGATACTGTGCGCGGTGGAGGGGCTCTGTGGTGGCAAGCTTATAATTTTCAGTCGGAGCTAATTATCTTTATTATACTGCATGACTCTTTTTTCGTGAATTATGAGTGGAAAAGTGCTGAATAGAAATTTTTTTCCAAAGTGCCCCGAACTGTTCAGGGAAATGGAAATCGCAAACAATGAAAAGCTTGTTAGACAATGAGAGCGATCATCTATAAAGGGATTCTGAAGGAACTTCCCTTTTCCTGCACTATAGAAATGTAAAGTGCTTATCAGAAAATGATCTGGGGTTTGTTGTTGTTGTCGTTGTTGTTGTTGTTCCCGTTTTGCCACGGGGACGTAAGAGAGAATGAGGGAGACTCGGTCCCAGCCTCAAGCAAACCAGCGGGAAGAAAGATGGAAAGGCTTGAATATTTGCACAGGACCAGGAAAGGGGTAGGTAGGAGGCTGTGTGTAGACACACAGGGGCACAATGAATTTGAGGTAACCTGCCTATCCAGGCAGTTCAGTCCCCAGAGGCCGGAGGGCTCAGTGTGAGGAAAGGCACAGAGATTCTGCCTGGTCCCAGTGCCACCTGGGAACAGATCTGAGCCGAGAGACTTTTAATTTTCAATGCAGTTACTACAATCCTTTCTCTGTTTTCCCTTCTCCATTGCCCCCCTCCATTATAGGGATGCATATGAGCAAAATTCCACAGATGGTGCATGCTTTTATGAGCTCAGTCCTGAAATTTGGTTTGAAATTTCCCCAGTGTCCTCTGTGCTTCTGTCTTTGCAACAGATGCACTTAAATGTTAGCAATTTATTTGTGGCCTGTGCTACAACCAGAGCTGAAGAGGGGAGAAAGGACTGTCACAGGAGGAGAAGCTGAGGGACCAGCACGGCGTGGTGATCCGTAGCCCAACTGCCGCAGGAGGAGGGCTTGGTTTCTGCGGGCACAGCCAGTAAGCCACACAAAAATCAATTTCGTCTTCCCCTCCGCTTCGAGTCTGTTCTATGAATAAGACGTTCAATCCAATTATTCTCGAGGAAGTTCTCTGCTTTCTTTAGTCTATCTTGCTTCATTTTCCCACATGACAACGTCTCATTTTCTGTTGTTACCATTTCGCATGCCTCCAGATTTCAGACGGACAGGATGGAGAGAAGTTCATGGGAGTCCAGGAGGAGGCAGATTCTTTTTAAGGACAACGGGAGCTCTGTAAGGTGACACCATCTAAGAATACAACGCTGGTTCCAGGGTAACATGTGAGTCAACCCTTTTATTTAGTATGTCAACAGTTCTATGCTCATTTAGCGGTACTGAAATATTCTCCAGCAGAAAGTTATGGGCTTTCTGTGTGGGTTTAGAAATGTCAGCCCAGATAAGCAGGCAATTAACAAGAGCATAATGTTATCTTCCGCTAAAGCAATCATCTCACATGTGGTTAGGAAGGTGATACACAATCTCCCAAATAGGAACATGCATTAGTAAAACATAATTAAGGCTGGTAGAATATACTGGGGAAGAAGCCATTTCCGTTGTGTCACTGGGATAAAATTCCACGTATGCTTGTTATATTATTACATAGGTCAGATATGCCACTGGCCGAACTGTCCAGATTCCGTTCCCGGTCGAACGGTAGTGGGAAAGCCGCTCACCACCTTCCATCCCCGATGCAAAGCGAATCTTGTCACCCTCTTTGTAGGTTTAGTTCACCTTTTCCAAAAGGCTCTTCACTAAAATGAAGATATTCCGATGTCCCGAAGTCCACGTTTTTAATTCTCGTTCCCTCTGATGAGTTAGGTTGGGTGGGACGTTCCTCTAATTTAACAGCCAGCGCTGCGACTTTGCCCCTGCCCTTGGCTTCTCCGATGACCTACGCGAGTGATTTAAATCTAACCCTCCACACCCTCCTCCATAAAACGGGACACGAATAGGACTTCATTTAAAGTTCCTTCAACCACCGGGCTGAAATGTGGCGCACACGCCTTCAGCAAGAAGCCACCCTGGCATCCAGTGTCTACGTATGCGCAAACTAGGTGGCCTTAGTTGCCTGACATGTCTGGTCTCCAGTGCCCTGGTTGCTAAGCACGAAGGTTTAGAGCACGCACGCACTCACCCGATCAAGCTGGAGAAAATTACTTTTCAAAGGAATTCCATTAGATAATTAATAAAAAGCTTAGTCTCTGGCATTCTAAGAGCTCGTAATAAATGTTATTTATACTATGGATAATAATTTGTATTATTATCACTATTGTTTTACATAACTAATAACATTTATACTTAAATAACTAATATATATTCAGTGAAAGTGTATTTAAATAATTACGTAATAAATAATTATATGCAAAGAATTAAATATATGCTTAAATAGTAATTTAATCATGTTATTTATAATTATTATGATTTTATATGCACCACTGTCATTTACAGCATAACAACGTGCATTACGGAATCGTGCCAATATTATACTCCCGTATTATAAAAAGATAATGCACCCAGCTCTGGTCCTCATCGTCTGCAAAATGTTAAGTAGAGAGTGTCGATATGACTATCTGCGTGCAATAAGTTCCACACAGAGAATGACTTTTCTAAAATCCAGATCTGAACGGATCACTCAGCTGCTTAAAACCTTCAACGGCTCCCACCGTTCTTTCGTTAAACCCCAAACCTCCCAGTGAGACTTCAGGAGGCCCTCGTGACTAACCGCTAACCGGGTCTTGCCTCCAAGCATGGGCTCCCTGAGCGCGACACCCTTCCTTCCCCTCAGACCCCCCAACAGCTAACACCTACACAGCCTTCTGATAGGACTTTTCTCCCGGCAGTCTTCCCAGTTCTGCACACCAGAGTTGGGTGTACCTCTGGTCTGATCTTACAGCACCGTGGAAGGTTTTTATGTTTGCGTTTGCTGTTTGCGGTCAAAGAATTCTTTAGAATCGCCTCTTCTCCCTCACTAGCCTTAGAGCTCTGTGAGGGACTGTGATCATTGAGTTCACCACCGTGTGAGGGCTGTGCACTTACATTTCATTTACATAACAAATTTTCTTGAGTCTCTACATAGGCAACGCTAAATCCTGCCTCCCCTGTAATGTGAGCCGTGTGGCTCAACTGGATTAGTAATTTAAAATTAGATTTAGCCTAATACACATACATACCATTCTGCTCGGACTGGCTTATTCTATTACCTTATGGCATTAGGAAATTCTAGGTGGAGGTCAAGGTTTGGGACATCTGCCAATAACTTCACACAAGTCAGTTTTTACCATGAGCCACAACGTGCCTTTGTGGGTGGGGCCAATGAGACAATCTGGTGAGGGCTGTGGGAGTCATCCTAATGCTCATTAATTCATTGGGGCGCTATGGGAGGAGAATGAAACCCCTCCCACCAAGCCACTGGGCTGGGGCCTTCTGCCCCGGGGGGTGGGGGGAGTGGGGGGGGTGGGATATCTCTGACCGGCTTTGTGGGTTGACAGGTGTCAGCTTTAAGCTTCCACACTGGCCCCCCCCCCAGACATCCCACCCTCACTTCCCAGTTAAGTGTGGGAAGCCAGCTTCCTGGAAATTCCAGAACGCAGGAGCAAAGAGAGCTGGGCCTCCATACAGATTTTGCAAGGCTGCTGATCCGCAGAGGGCGTTCTGGGTTGTCAGGCAGTTCTGGCAGATGGGTGCCGTTCCCCACTACATTTCAACACCTGAAGTTCAGATTTTCTGATTAAGGGAAGGAGGCTTTGTGTTACTTGTTGACAGTTATGAGCTATAATCGTGTTTAAATCTCCCTGCAAACTGTATCTGTTATGCCAAAATAACTCTGCAAAGGTTTACAGCCTGCTCTTGAAGAGTAACTCCTGACGTTACTAGATTTTTAAACAGCTGTGATGTGGTGCTCATAGATGTAGGGCACATAAATCCACAGACATTCATAGATTTTGCTAAGTATGCACCTCAACTGTGAAAATAAGAGGGACCAATCTTGTTTATGCTCCTAGCTTATTGTTTGCTTGGCTAAAAGTCAGGTTGCCATCAACCGAGAGGACAGAACATGAGTCAATGACTAAGAAAACTTAAAAGGCTTAGATATAGCTGCTTTTAGCTTTCTAAATTGCTGGCGCCCACTTAAAATAACAGATACGCTAATATTTCCCCTGTGTTCCACAAATGCTAAGGGCAGTGGAAAGCTGATCTTCTCATATTTCTTAACAGTTTTAGTTCAATTATGACCCTGCCTTGCGAATGCTAAGGTCTGCTGGAGCTTTTTACTATAATTATTTTGCTACTGGTCGAAACAGACATGAAATCAGTCAATGGAAGAAGCCTGCCCTCCTTTTCCAAGATTGGGAGGCATCTGCTAATTTCTCCAACAGGGCAGATTAATTATATTAATGTGTCAATGTAATTATGATAAGGATATGAATAAAATGAAAGTATAGGAATAAAATGTATTTGCCTGTGTAACTGTTGAATTCTGCCCTCGGGGAAAAGAAGTCTGGTGTTTATGTTTAGTGATTTTTTTAAACTCCAATCTGTCAGAAGCAATGATCATACTGTTACAGTTAAAATGCTATTCCCTTTCAGACAGACAAGCAGAAAAGCCATGTATGTCCCAGAATATCTCCACCAGGGGCGTGTCCACGTTGGCAGGAAAGGTCAAAGAGATAGCGTTAAGGTCATTAGTAGGGTTATAAAATCACAAGCTTCTCCAGATCTTCTCCATGATCTTACTCTTCGGGCAAGTGCCCGATCAATGCCCCATGGTGAGACAGCCACACAGGACTGGAAGAGTGTGGTTAGATTGTAAACTTGGCTGCTTCTGGGTAGTAGTAATGCAGGATTCCATGCATCCTGCCTGGCCTCATAAACAAAGGCGAGCAAAGGTCTGCCTGCTGGAGGAGTGAGTGCCCCGCCTTGTAGGTCCCCCCGGTGACTTGAGTGACTTTAGCTCTCTGAATGGAGTCATTACGCTCAGGCAATGCCGCGATGGCACACACTACCTGCCTTGAACGTTCCTTTTTATGTCCTTTTAGTTACTGGTCTTCCTGACACTTTTCCTATTCGATCTGCTCTCACGTCCTTTTTTAAAAAAGATTTTTATTTTATTGTGATAAGAATACTCAACATGAGACCTACCCTCTTGACAGATCTTTAAGTGTGTGATGCTCACACCGCTAGGCACAGTGTCATAGGGCAGATCTCCACAATTCATTCACCTTGCATTTACTGAAGCTTTACGCCCACCGATTACCACCTTCCCGTGTCCTTCTCCACTTCGCCCCCAGCATCCACACTTCGCTCTCTGCTTCTCCGGGTTGGACCAGCTCATTTTATTTTTATCTATTTATTGTTTTCACTCTTTCACTTCGATAGAGAGCGTGAGCGGGGATGGGGCAAGAGAGAGGGAGGTGGGGGAACTGAGGGGGGCTCCACGCTGACAGCGGCGAGCCCGACGCGGGGCTCGAACTCACGGACGCCGAGATCGTGACCTGAGCTGAAGTCGGACGCTCAACTGACTGAGCCACCCCAGGCACCCCTGGGTTTGACTATTTTAGTTACCTTATATGAGTGCAATTACGCAGTATTTGCCCTCCTTGGTGGCTTTCCTCCTCCTTCTGACCCAGCAACCTTAAGTCCGTAGGTGAGAGAGGTAGTTGACAGTAAGGTGAGCTCCAAAGCCTGAGAGGCACTCGAGCCGTGATTTGCTGTGGGGAGTTGGGTTTTACATTCCTCTCTGAAACAGGCATCACCACCTCCTGAAGCAGCTATTCTGGTGAGCGCTGGCTTTTGCTGACCCAGGATTCTGCATGACCAAAGGGTCTTTGAACCTTAAAACCAGGGTTGTCTATGGAACTATTAAAGACTTCCGAGACTTCTTTACAAGACTGAAATTACATCCTTGGTTCTCTAAATTGCTCTCTTTTGTTAGCTAGAAAATAGTTCCGTGATGGATCTGTTGTTTGGATCAAACACAGGTCTCTTCCTAGCAAAACTCTGGTTCCATTACATGGGGACTTCACTATGTATCTCCATATTCTGGAAATAGAGGGCTTAGTTTTGTTTGTTGGTCTTGTTGTGTTTTGATTGAGTGATAGCCTTTTACGTGAAGTTCCAGATTTACTTGAAGATTTTGAAATAAAATTAAAATAAATTTGCATGAGACTTTTGGTTTGGTTTTGTAATTTTTGGTCTGGTGAATTTTTTTTTTTTAACTTGTCATGACCAACAGCCTCAGTCAATTATAGCTGTTGGTTTGTGTGGTGGGGTGTGGTTTGGGAGTGAGTCCTTTGGACTTTTACTCTACATACATCTCACTAAAACCATGACAAATACGCCATTGGTTAAGTTATAAACATTTTGAACCACAATATTCTGAAATTAATAAAATACTAATTTATAAAAATGTATATTACAAACATCAAATTAACTTTTTTTATATAGCACCATAGATTTATTAACTTTGAAAAAGCACCTAAGCGTTGTTTTGTTTTTATTGAGGTACAACTGACATAGAACATAATAATAGTACAATATAATGATTCGATATTTGTATTTGATATTATATTGCAGATGTAATGAATCAATATTATATTGCCAAATAATTACCACAGTAAGTCCAGCTGACATTTATCACCATACATAGTTACCAAAAAAAAAAAATATATATTTTTCTTGTAATGAGGACTTTAAAGATCTACTCTCTTAGTGACTTTCAAAAACACAAGGCAACATTATTTCCCACAGAAATGGGTAAATGCTGGCCATTTCAAAATGATCCCAGTTGAAGAAATAGATTCAGTAAATGGGATACTGTTTATCCTGTAATAATATTAACGTAATACTTATGTGTATTTTAAGCACTGAGTAAAATAATCTTCTGGTCTCTCATCATCACAGAAAATCAGCTGAGTCCCTGAGGGGAAAGTATTATAACCACCACCCCGCCCCCCCCCCCCCCCCCCCCGCCCGACACACACACACACACACACACACACACAGTGCATCTCTGGACAGTAGCCCAAAGGCATCTCTAAAGGCACTTAGCGCTAATTAGCAGTTTCTGTAAAGATCCTTATTTATGGAATTACTTACCGGGAGTCAGGCATGTCTTAAAAGGGTGCTGAGTATTCTTTAGTAGCTCATAGAGAAATGTTAGCTGCCTTTTAAAGATAACTTCTATTTTAAAAGAAACCAACAGGTATACCTGGGTGGCTCAGGCAGTTACGTGTGGGACTGTTGGTTTCGGCTCAGGTCGTAATCTCACAGTTTTGTGAGTTCAAGCCCTGCGTCTGGCTCTGTGCTGGCAGCGTGGAGCATGCTAGGGATTCTCCCTCTCTCTCCCTCTCTCTCTCTCTCTCTCCTTTTCTCTGCCCCTCCCCCACTTGTGTGCGTTCTCTCTCTCTCTCTGTCTCTCTCAAAATAAATAAGATTAAAAAAGTAAAAGAAGAAACAAAACAACAGTGGGAATATTTACAAAAATTTCTGAAAAATATGTATATGTTTAAAAACCCAACATGTAAGTTTATTAATAGCAGTGGCATACGAGAACTATACTCTGTCCTTGTCCCGTCAGGAACTGTTGTGATATGTGCACTCAATCTCAGGTTTTTTCCTTCCTGGAAAAGGCAGATAACATTTTCCAGCCTCCTGGGGTTATTAGAAGGCCAAAATGTGAGGATTGATATGAAGCACTTTGAAACATTGAGGTCGCCGAGTAAATGCAATATCTCATTATAAAAATAATCCATACTCTGAAGTGTCTGAAGTCATTGAAAAATAAACAGATTATTTGTAAAAATAATATGCCTAGAAAGGTCAGGCAATAAGTTCTACGGCTGTACATGTTCTTTAAAAATACAGATTCTCTGCCATTTTTTGATATGAGAGAGTTGGGCATCTCTCCAATTCCACCATGACCTCTTGAAAAATGCCCGGCGTTCCCAGGATTCACTGCAGTGAATGGTTTCAATCGCACAGGCCTCAGAGCTGAAGCACTACTTTTTCTAGAAATTCAACGCAATGAGACACTTTCCCATCCTAGGATGGTTTTCTAGTCTTGCCTTTTCTTTCCTTTTAGTTTTTTTCCCCAATTATATAAGCAACATATGATTATTTTAGAAATTTGGAAAATAGAGAAAAGCAGAGAAAAAGAAAAGAAAATCACCTGTAGTCTCATCATGTCTCTTAAAAGTTACCTAAATGAAGAAGTAAAAGGTCCCTCTTCACGCCCCCAGCCCCGATCACCGGACACAATCACTGTTGTGCCCAAGATCATATATACCCTCTCATACTCACCCAAACGTTGCCAGCCCATCAGCAGAACATCCTTAGATGAACAACAATAATTGAATCCAACTGCTTTAGAGGCTTCCAACTCTCTACCATATGAAACCATAGCTTTACACGTATCTTTTCGGCTTTGTCCATCTGAAGCTATATTTTAGTTAAGAGCGTATTAACCTGATTTACACCTTTTATATACTGCCACAGATGGAAAGTGGCTTCCATCTGTGCTCTGGAGATGCTCTGGCCCCAGGCTCCCCTGAGCACGGGGCAAGGCTGCACCACACAGCATGTGCTCCCTCGTCTCCTGGCTCTGGCTGGTCCTACAGAACCCCTCAGCCGCCATCTTGTACTTCACGTCAACCCCAGTCTCCAGGTCTCTCCTGTAGCACATTTATCCCTGTCCTAAGAATTAGGATACTGTGTTATCAAAGCTTTTTTTACTTACCCATTCCTGCACAAGACTGCGAGCTTATGAGGACACCGACTGGGTCACGTTCCAGGTACGGAACAGGAACTGACAAACAATATGTTGAAGCAGTGAAACCAGGGACTGAACAGAACCAGCGAGGGTGCTGAAACCCTGAGGTGGAAACAGAATTACTCACCGTTCTCCTCAACTGACAATTCTGAAAGCCAACCTCTAAAACGATATGAGTAAGGGGCCTTTGGCCACCTCATTTCAGATGCGTATCTCCCAGTATGTTTGTGAAAATATCGGTGTCCTTAGCCTAGAGTCAAATGTGATGTCACCCTAAAGACGACCACTAACATGAAGTGCTCTACAGGGGGGTTGTAACAGCTTTTAAAAATTAATGCATCATGCGTATAGCTGAGCTAAAACTTTTGTTTTGGATACTGTGGCTGCATTATCAAACTCAACTGTTTCTTCTTGAGTGTGGTTGCATATCAGAAAGAACTGTGATTTTTGACCCTGGGAAGTAATAATGCAGGAAGGAATCGGAAGACAGCAAATTGTAGGTAAGGGTCTGTTCGTGCCTTTTAAAGGCAGGTAAAACAGTTGTGTCAGGCGAATTCAGAGTCAAGTTGCTAGTGTGGACAAAATGGCAGCCAAAGTCTAGGAGAGCTTTCTGCTGGTAGACCCAGAATGACCATTTTTATCTCTAGGATCAATGTTTACACAATATAAAGGAAATCATAAAGCAAAGCCACAAGCATTGCTGAAATGCATGGGTCCATTTCTCAGCTTGCCTTTTGCAATCGTAGTATTGGCCACGGGCTTGGATTTTCATACCTATAATCTGTCAATTCTATATTTAGGGAATGTATTCTGAGGAAAAAATCAGTAAGATGCACAGATACACAAAGATGCTCAACACAGCATTGCTTATATTAGTGAAACGCTGAAAACAATGTTAATGTCCTACTCTAGGCGCGTGGTTACATCAAATGCTGTGCATTCATAGGGTGACAGATTATAAAACCGTTAAAAATCTTGGAGTAGGAGGACATGAAATTGCGAGGGAAAATAATCGTGGTATACGCCACAGCATGTTGTTACATGAACAGTTTGTAAAACCGTCTACAATGTGATCCTACTGTCATTTTCACATTCCTAGGTATGCATAGAAAACTGAGTAGAATGACCTGAGTAGCAACATTTGACATTGGTTATTGCTGGGCAATGTTAGAGGAATTTTTACTTCCATATTTGGGCCTTTCTCTAGTTTATAGATTGCCTACAATGAACTTGTGATCAAAAAAATATATTTTAAAAAAGGATTCCCTGGGGCGCCTGGGTGGCTCAGTCGATTAAGTGTCCAACTTCAGCTCAGGTCACGACCTCGTGCTCTGTGGGTTCGAGCCCCACGTCGCGATCGGTGCAGACAGCTTGGAACTTGGAGCCAGTTCAGATTCTGTGTCTCTGTCTCTCTCTGCCTTCCTTCCCTCTCTCTCTCCCTCTCTCTCTCTCTCTTTCAAAAATAAATAAACATTAAAAAAATTTTTTTAATAAATAAAAAAGGATTCTCTGATTCCAGTATTTCAGTCTGGACGTTGAAGATGATCACATTCTACACTTGACTCCCATTCTGCGAAGTTCCCCACCCAATGCCCTCTTTGCCCACTTTGTGTTGTTGGGATGTCTATTCGCCTTACTCGCTAGATTGTTTGGTCTTCCGATGGCTGAGTCCGCGTCTCATTCATTTTCATGGTCCCAAGAGGAAATAAATAAAAACGCATAAAACGATCATAGGTTTTCTCAGAGATGCAGACACAATTAACCAGGAGAAATCCTGAAGTCCATGCCACCATGGAACATGGAGGCATCCTCCTTTCCGGGGCACGAAGCAGCCACTTAGGTTAAAACGTCATAGCAAACACAGTGCAGTAGGCTCCCCCTGTATCTGTCTAATTTACATACACTTTTGCAAGCATTTTCCTATTCACTGGAAAGGTATATCACCCAGGTTTACATAAATAGTTGATTAAACATGGTATTGGGGGCCATTTCAATAAAACACTGAGGATTAGTCCCTTGTTCACAACATAATCCTCATCAGTGCATTATGTCAAAGAGAAATCACATCTTTTTCATCTTTTTCCAGGAACAGTCCCCCTCAGTGAGTGAGAGAGACGCTCTCCCACCAGGGGTTCTGTGTTCTCCGCAGGGGTGGGGAGAGGGAGGGGGTGCCCATCACTCTACCTGAGCCCTTGACTGGCCCTGGTTGTAAAGATGCCATTAGGAGATTTATGAGATCCAACCGGAGTCACAGTGACCAAGGGCGTTCCCTGGAATGTCTGTGGCAAGTTTAGACGCTGGTGCACATGGCAGGTAATTAGGGACAAAGCAACTAGTCCAGACGGGACCTTTCTGGTTCCAGCCCACCCAGCCAATCAATATGCATTAATCATTACACGCTTATTGTTAATGTGATTCAGCTTCAGTGACTCACTGGGATCACACACAGGACAGTCTGTTGTGACTCGAGACGGGCCAGAGAGCTTAAGGAATTGAGAAACATGTTTTGCCTTAAAGGTGCAGAACGCTCCGGTGATGAGCCAGAAGAGCCCAACGGTAAGGCAGAGAGCAAGGCAAGCTAATGAAGAATTTGGGGAAGCGTGCGGACGGCTCCTTCTTAGCAGTGTCTGCATGGCCAAGTCAGCGCGGGGCACGCGCTGCTTAGCATTGTAATAATTTTTCATTTCCAGATGCCTCATCCTTCCAACTCGGGTTGTACACTCCAGAAGGGCAGGGGCCGCAGTGCTTCCGCCTGGGTCTCCAGCACCTACGGCGGAGCCTCGGGGAGACTGGCTGCGGACAAAGTGTGTGATGTTGACCAAATAAAGGTAAAACTCTCAGAGGTGCTGTCAAGCTTGATTGCCCAGTGAAACTTCTTTGGCCTGCTCATCACTGAAAAACAGGCTCTCTCACTCATATGAGATTTCCCCTCCTTCCTGTTCTCAGCTAGAAATACCATGAGAACAGACTGTCTCACAGTGTCTTCAGATTTCCACTTCTAGTCCCTGCCAAAAGCAGGAAGTGCAGAAGTGGGCGATAATTCTTTTTTTCTTTTTAGAACACTTTATTAAAGAGTTTTGGTTGTTACTTGTTTTTCCCCTTGAACCTCATTAGAATTAATTTGAGCAATGCTTTGAATTTGCATAATGATTTTCGCATAAGGTACACAAAGGGTTTTGCTTATCAATTCCACTCCCCCGGAAAGGGAAGGTAGAAAGGTGTATTAGAGAATGAGGGCACCTCGGGGATTTTCTACTTTTTCTACTCTAGCTTTTTTTTTTTTTTTTTTAACTAATGAGAAACTTGAGACCCAGAGTTATCACTTGGGAAATTTCTCGCTCTCTGCTGGCGCCCACCCTTCCAGCCTGACACCCCCATGCCATGACACCCTTGTTTGTCTTGTCTTGCACTCACATCACCCGACCTCGCACCTCCTCCCTCCCCCATCTATTCTGCCCTCTCTGCTCTCCTGCTCCTTGCTCGTAAGTCAACTCTTTCATTTTGGGGAAATCAAAAGCAGATAACCATCGCTAAAAGCGCCAAGAACCACTGTGTCTGACTATAATATTGAAAACGGAAGGAGAAGGGAAGAAAAGGAAAACAGGAAGGAAGGAAGGAAGAAAAAAGAAAGACAATGAGCAGGAAGGGAAAGAACCAAAGTTTCATCAGGAACCAAGGAAATCGTATCTCTGAGACCAGACTGGTATCTCCTTTCAAAATCTTACACCGTCTCAACATGCCCGTTGGGATTGTTGTTCTAGGCAAGGTGCCATTTTGGTTCTATCTCCTAGAGATAATTATTCTCCCCCACCTTGCTCTGATATTATCCCCATATCCGATGAGTATATTAGAGCCCAAAGAGGTGAGTTCTCAAATGAGAGCTAAGGTGAAGCCAGAAGCAGGCCTCACAAGTGCCATGGGCTAACTTGTGTACCCTACCAAATTCCTAAGTGAAGCCCTAACCCCCAATAGGATTGTATTTGGGAGTAACATTTTTAGGAGGTAATTAAACTTAAATGAGATCATATGGGTGGAGCTCTACCCCAGTAGGGCTGATGGCCTTCTAGAAAAAAAAGAATTCTCTCTCTCTCTCTCTCTTCTTCTCTCTCCTTTCTTCTCTCTCTCTCTCTCTCTCTCTGAGAATTCACAGAAGAAAAGACATATGAAGACACAGTGAAAAGGGGACCATCTAAATGCCAGGAAGAGGGCTCTCACCAGAAACCAAGTTAGCCAGTTCCTTGATCTTGGACTTCCCAGCCTTCAGAACTATGAGAAATACTTTTCTGTTGTTTGAGCCAGCCAGTCTGTGGTATTTTGTTATGGTAACCCAAGCAGACGAATACATAGGTTATTGATAAAAGCCAGATTCTAAATTTTTTTATGAGACTCTGGTCTCATGTCTGTTCATCCACACCACCTCAACATACGTACCTTGTGGGTATAATGACTTTCCATCATTAGCCTGCCCCTCAAGTAACAGACCTAAACTAAATTGTCATAGGACCAAAGCAAGGCAACCACACAGTGTAAGGTCACAAAAAGGCAGGCGCCCATTCATGAGTGCTCAGGACCACATTCACCTCTTTGGACAAAGGTAAATTTTCCGTGAAGCCTTCTAAGCTTTAGCTTTAGGTGCCACACTTGCACGGGCCCCTTCCTAAGCCCTGAACCTGATTCTACATTTACATATTTTTAACTTTTTAAAATAGAGCCTCCGCCTAATTGTATGTGCCCCATGCCCCATATCTCGCCCTTGCCTCTGACAAGTATTTATTATGCTAGACCCTGAGTATACAGTAGGGAACAAGACAAGGCCATCACAGCACAAGCGAATGAATTTCATAAAGAGATTATCTGTGCAACTTAGGTAAAGCAATCCACATACGTACTAGTGGGATGAGACGAGAGGAGGGAATTTGTGTCCGCTCCACACGACCTCAGTGGATGCAACCTGGATCGAGCTTGCCCCTTCACGGCCGCGAAGGTGCCAAGGATGGGCACATTTCAACGGGAGGAAAGCGAATTCATTGAGGACTTGCTGTGCTCCAGGGAAAGTACTATTTTGCAAATACTATCCCAATCATTTCTGGCATCCATGTGGCGTGAGCATTTATTACTTCCATTTGGTGAGGACACTGAAGCTCAGAGTTGTTAAATGATCTGCCCCACGGTGGGTCCACCTTTATATCCGGTTGTACCCGACTCTAAAGCTTACGAGCCTTCCAGTTGGCCAAACCTACGGACAAGCCGCCACGGCTGAGGTGAGGGGGCTGACAGTGAGGGAAGAGATGATGGAGAGAGGGCAGGCAAGGGATACTCGAGCTTTCTGAGTCATCACTCCACAACTCTTCAACGGGCACTCTTTCCACGTTGCTCTTACTCACGTGGGGTCCAATCTCCGAGTGCCGTGCGTGGTGGCTGAGAATGAACACCGGCTTCAGGCATCACCATGCCTTTGAGTGTCGTGTTCCAGAACTTCCTCTGCTCTTTGTAGGACTTTGAGCTCTGTAACTCTGGGGATTTTTAAACTATGAACCCCCTGATTTATGTCGGTCCATCCTTTGAACCCTTAATTCTACGAAAAAAAAAGGAACTCATTCGAATTTTGAAAAATTTGGAACTGAATTCGTCATGCCTCACTATAAAATCTTCACCCCACATAGCCCTTATGTAAGCTCTTTTGAGGATGTTTCCTGTGCAGACAAAAAAGAAAAAAAAATGTGTCAAATGATCATAAGCCACCTCTCCTCTGGCTGTGAGTATAACAAGAAGTATTAGTATGACATGCAGTTTTTCTCCTTTTATCTTCTTAAAAGACCAACCAGAAATCCAATGTGAAAAAAGCTAATGTGATACTAAGTTTGCAAATTTAAACTAGGAGTTCTGCAGTCAAGACATGTAAAAGTTTCCATAGCAACATTAACTCTCATCTTTAGGATTTTCAGTTCTATTAAAGCCATTAAAACCATACTTTTGTATATACATCAAATGTGCATACAGTGTGGTCCAATTGAAGGTTGAGGCTTGTTTTCCGTATTTGGAGTCTAAAGGATTCCCATCATGGGTCCCTGTGTCTGTTTTGTTGAGTGTGCCTTTTGTAAATGGATACTATTAAGCAGCGGGCTGATGTCTTTTGTTCTTCCCCTAATTTTTTTGCATTTTAGGCTCCATTCTCTCAATACCTTGAATGCAGAGAGGGGGGAACATAACAGCCAGGCTGCTCCAAGCCACTCGAGGAACCCGTCTTACCATAATCATGGCACCACCCTCAGGCACAATGCAAATCCAATTTCCTCTGGGAGGCAAGAAAGAGAAGGGCAAGGGGCTAAGTGTCTGTTCTCCCAGCTCCCCCCAGACTGACCTGCTCACATAGGCTGCCTCCACATTGTGTTTCCGGATCACTTTTTAAAGCTGCAAAGGAAACTGGCTTTGCCAGTGGTCACAGTCAGCCAGCTCCAGAAGGGAAAAAAAAAAAAAAAAAAATGTCTCCACAAACTGAATCTGAGCTGGAAAGGGTAGTTGTAGTCAAGATTCCATGAGCTATCCATAGAACATCACGCATGTAATGAACATTTCACTGCAGAAGAAAAAAAAAAAATCCTAATAACGGTAATTTCTTGCTCTCCGTGTGGATGGTGTTTATTTTTCGAAAAACGGGTGAGGCAGATGGGGGTGGCAGGGATGCCGGAAGATTCCCGTGAGTTCCCCTAATATGAAACAGCGTGGACAGTCGAGGACATCTGGAGTGAACGTGGGGGAGGGAAAGGAAACATTTCTTCAATGCACTTTTCGTCTGAAATAGTATCACGGTGTCATAGCCACGCAGAAGCCCTGAATGAAGCAGGCAAGTGGATGTGGCAGAAGGCTTAAAGTGAAACCAGCCTGCAATGATTGGGGCTATTTTTAGTTTTCTAATGAAGAAAGCAGCTGTATTCAGAAAGGCTGTCACTTGTTGCTTATGAGACCAATTTGTCCTGTTCCGGGGTTCCCGCATTCATCACCGGTGAAGCTCCCCCGGGATCCTCAGAGAGGGGTCCAGACCGGCCATCATGATGGGCTTGGGGTTTTTAAAGGAATATGGGGAAGATTCGTAAGGATCTGCGTTTATGGCCTATTAGAACCGGCGACCGATAAGCTAAATAACAAGCTATGCCTACACCTTTCTGGTACAAACCTGGTCCCATACACATCCGTTTCAAAGCCTGAGGGAGCAAAGGACAAAAATCCCAGCTTACTCTTTTGATGACCTAAGTGGCGAGGCTCTGTCTCTTTCATTCTCTTTGGCCTGAGCTGCTAAACAAGAGGATAGAAGACAGTAGACATTTCCCAGAAACTGAAAGGCAAGCACTGAAGACTGACCCACTTTTAGAAATAAGAGCGAGCAAGGCAGCGATTTACTGTCGTATAAAAGAGGAATTGAAGGAGTCTAGGTACCCTGAGTGAGAAAGCTGTTATCTGAGCTCCTGACAAAGTTGGTTTTCAGCGCAGAGCCTGTCACCCTCTGCGGGGAGCGGGGGGCGGGGTGGGCGGCGGGGTTCTCCGCACCGAAGTCTCTCCACACTATAAATAACACTGATGCATCAACTCTACCCAGGGCTTTGTCCAACACATGAGACCCCACATAGGAGCCTCGTTAAAACCATGCTTCTTTGGCAATAGAGTATGTCCCTGATTTCTAAATATTTAACTTGCTGGCAGAAATTGCCCATTATGTGAGCAGGAACTTGTAAAATGACAACAGCCCTGCAGATGTGGGTCCTAAATCACACCCACAGGTCCAAACCCTCCTCTGCCTCGCTGAAATGGAGAGGAGGATGGCAAAGGGAATGGAGAGAGTTCCTCCCATGAGCAGAGATATGGATGGGAACCCCGCAGAGACCCCAGTCCCTCAACCTGTGTGCCCAGTGGCAGCGTCCAGTGTTGAGGTACCTGGATGCCACGTATGAGAAGACAACCTGTAGCCACTCAGAAGTGGGTGGGGCTTTGAGAACCATCAACACTTACCTCCAGGTTCGACTCAAACAGAAACGGGCTTGAAAATCTCGCGAAGGCTGAAAAAGAAAAAGGGAGAGGGAGGTGTTGCGGATGTAAACAAATAAGCAAGCAAGCAAACAAAATCATCAATAAGCACCAAACTGGGATACCCAAAGGTGGCCTTCCATCGTTTGTCAAACCAGAGGTAGACTCCATGGTATTTTTACAGTTTCCTTCTGGTTCTTAAATTTGGACACAAGAGATGGTGGAAATTCCCTCCCTACTGCAGCTTTCATTTGAATGTGTAAGTGCCAGGGCACCTGGATGGTTTCGTCGGTTAAGCGTCCAACTTCGGCTCGGGTCATGAACCCACGCTCGGGGGTTTGAGCCCTGCGTCGGCCTGTGTGCTGACAACTCAGCCTGGAGCCTGCTTCAGATTCTGTGTCTCCCTCTCTCTCTGCCCCTTCCCTGTTCATTCCCTGCTCATTCTCTGTCTCTCTCTGTCTCTCAAAAATAAATTAATGTTAAAAAAACATTACATGTGTAAGTGTTCTCATGTGGTGGAAATTCTTCCCCTACCCCAGTGGGTCTCAATCCTGACCACGCATTAGAATTGCTAGGGAAACTTTTAAAAACTAATAATGAATGCCCTGGCCCCAGCCAGACCAACGAAGCCAGAATTTCCAAGATGGTGGCACCCAGGCCTCCATATTTTTATAGCCAGTTTCATCTGCCCAACTTAAACTCCATGGGGTTTCCTCCTCAAGGATACTCAGGACAGCCATCCGGGCCACTCATCACCCTAGACATGAACTGTCCGTCACGTAGTCACTTAGCCACAGGCGACCACTGGAGCCGGGAAATGGGGCTTGTCCAAACGGAAATGCCTGATTATAAAATAAACACACCACCTTCTTAAGACTTAGTGTGAAGAATGTAAAATACCTGATTAAAATAAGTTCGTATGGATTACACATTGAAATAATATTTCAGATACATTGAGTTAAAGAAAAGACATCATTAAAATTATTTTTACCTATTTTTTTTTTTTTTTACTTTGTGTAATGTGGTGACGAGGAAACTCAACATGACTTAAGCAGCTCGCATATATTTCTGTTGGACAGCACTGCATTGGTCATATTTTAAGCTACTGTTCATCTTTCTCTCTAGTATTCTCTCTTCCCCACCCTGAGAGTCCCAAGTCTTTCCATTTTTTCTCTTAAATTGTTTCTCCAGTACGAAGGGCTATTGCTTTTCTCCGAACCTCTTTCACGGTAGAGCTGGGAATAGATAAAACACATTTAGGCTTAGGATTTGGGAAACAGTGTGGAGGTTCCTCAAGAAATTAACATAGAACTACCTTATGACCCAGCAATTGCACTACTAGGAATTTATCCAAAGGATACAAAAATGCTGATTGAAAGGGGCACATGCACCCCCGTGTTTATAGCAGTGCTATCAACAGTAACCAAAGTATGGAAAGAGCCCAAATGTCCATCGACAGATGAATGGATAAAGAAGATGTGGTATCGATAGATAGATAGATAGATAGATAGGTAGATAGACTTGGAAATATTACTTGGCTATCAAAAAGAATGAAATTGTGCCATTTGCAACAACGTGGATGGATCTAGAGTGTATTATGCTAAGCAAAATAAGTCAGCCAGAAAAAGACAAATACCGCATAACTTCACTCATGTGGAATTGAAGATACAAAGCAGGTTAACATAAGGGAAGGGAAGCAAAAAGAATAGAAAAACAGAGAGGGAGAGAAACCATAAGAGACTCTTACATACGGAGACCAAACTGAGGGTTGCTGGAGGGGTTTTGGGTGGGGGGATGGGCTAAATGGCTGATGGGCATTAAGGAGGATGCTTGTTGGGATGAGCACTGGGTGTTACATGTAAGTGATGAATTACTAAATTCCATTCCTGAAATCATTCTTACACTGTATGTTAACTAACTTGGATTTAAATTTTTTTAAAAATTGGGGCTCCTCAGTTAGTTGAGCATCCAACTTCAGCTCAGGTCTTGATCTCACGGTTTGTGAGTTTGCGTCCCTCGTCAGGCTCTGTGCTGATGACTCAGAGCCTGGAGCCTGCTTCGGATTCTGTGTCTGCCTCTCTCTCTCTCTGCCCTTCCCCTGCTCACACTCTGTTTCTCCCTCTCAAAAATAAATAAACATTAAAAATATTTTTAAAAAATAAAAAATTGGGGAGCTGGTGAGTGAGCAGGGGTGGGGCAGAGAAAGAGGGAGACACAGAATCCCAAGCAGGCTTCAGGCTCCCAGCTGTCAGCACAGAGCCCGACATGGGGCTTGAACTCACCAACGGGGGGATCATGACCTGAGCCAAAGTTGGATGCTTAACCGACTGAGCCACTCAAGCGCCCCCCAAAAAAATCTTTGTTTAATTTAATCCTTAGAAACAGGTAAAATAGGATGTGATTATTCATTTCACAGGAGAATTCCTCCTTTAGATAAGATTGGCTATCTTTTGCCTTCAAATAGCAACTCCCCTAGACAGAGTGTTCAAAGGATTCTGTTTACAAAAAATCCCACTTAATCGTATCCACAGCAGAGAATGAAGCACCTTGTATCCCAGAAAAGATCAGCAAATTGTTGAAAGTAATGAAAGGATCCTCATCTTTCCGTCTTCTTCTGCACGCATCTCAGGATGTTGCCTAATTTGTCACCACCTGGTGACAGACCCGCGGTGGCTTTTCCACACCCATCTCTCAGGTCAGCCCCTCCCCCCGCTCCTGGGTCCTTGGCAACACTTCCCAAGGTGTCCTTTCAGAGGGCTGGATTTTCTTGGTTTCTGACATCACCTTCAACAGCCCCAAGGTGTTTTTAGATGCTGGGGCCACCCCAAGGGTTACCTCCTCGGCTGGGGGCCAGCTGCGGTCTCTGTTTTCTCATGCAAGCCACCATGGAAAATGCGAGCAGAGCAGCGTAGAGGGGTGAGACCACATGGTGGGGACAGACCCGGGCAAAGGAAGGGCAGTTCCAGCTTCTAAGCTCTTCCCTTACTTAAGAGAACCCTTCCCCCCCCATTCCGTGGTGAGCCCTCCTTCTCCTACTCCCAAACCCCACTCTGTGGCTGTGCCCCTGACCCTGAGGTCCCTCCTCCCATTTCACACTTCTATCTGGAACCCCTTCCCCTCTTAACCCTTTAAATGCCACTTGAAACCCCTTCCGACTTGCAAATTTTCCACGATCCCCGCAGAGAACACTGCTGCCAGGGAACGATTCTCTGTCCTTTTGCCTGGGTTATCGTCCCTGCTTTTAGAAATCAATCTTGTATCGCCAAACAGTAATGATTAGAAACCTGCAAAGTCAAGTCCAGGGGAAAGGAAGGGCTCGACAACCTCAGCCAGGGCCGAGAGTTGAATTGCACCCTCCAGCCCCATATCACACCGTCATATCTGGCACATGGTTCTGTTTTGGCCCGGTCATGGTGAACTGGAATTTGCGGTGCAAGCCTATCTCCACTACTGCTCCTGGAGGGAAGGAAATGTGTCTTATTTCTCTGCTTATCTTTAATGTTTATTTGTTTTTGACAGAGAGAGAGAGAGACAGAGTGTGAGCGGGGGAGGGGCAGAGAGCGAGAGGGAGACACAGAATCCGAAGCCGGCTCCAGGCGCTGAGCTGTCAGCAGAGAGCCTGACACGGGGCTCGAACTCACAAACCGGGAGATCATGACCTGAGCCGAAGTCGGTCAATCAACCGATTGAGCCACCCAGGCGCCCCTCTCTCCTTATCTTTAAATGTAGGATAGTGCCAGTCACACTAGGCACTCAATAAATGTTCGCCAAATGGGTGAATGAATTAAGTAAGCTCATCAGCTCTGTTCAGCAAACGGACTGGAAAGGAGATACCTCTCAGACCCAAATATGAACTCTGGTTAGTGATTCCCCATAGGGAATCTGGATGTTTGAAGCAGAAATGATCAAGATTAGATTAGCCCCTGTAAGGAAAGCACACAGGACGCAAAAAGACCTAGCCACCGGCCGGTGAATATTGTCAACAAATAACACAGGGCGCGAAGGCTAGGACAGGGCTGGGAGATGGGCACGCCCCCTGCAGGGCCACCCAGCCACGGGATGTGAAGGGAGGCGTCAGTTAGGGGTGGGCAGCACGGCACACAGCCCGAGGGTGTGCGGGAGGGTCCTTGGATGTCCAGCCACCAGAAGTATGGCAGAGCCCTGGGAAAAAGGGCACGAGATGAAGGGCGGTGCTGAGGCCGAAGACTGAGAAGTTGCTGAAGGAGACAGAGGGTCCTCTAGTCCAGCACCCTTCCTGTCGGCCAGCTGTGGGGAACATGAAGCTCTCCCCGCGGGCCAGAGCTCCTGGGTCACCGACCAGAGACTTCTGGAGCATTTTGAAGTGGGCCAAGGATCACCGACTCACCTCCGAGCCAGAATCTCTTGCTAACTCACCAGTAAAGGCATTCGCCACCACCGATGGTTCCCACGGCAGGGGCCCCACACTCTCAGCTTCAGTATCAGCTTCCCTGGAAACGGGTAACAGGTGCACGTTCTCGGATCCACCCAGACCTCCTGATCAGGGGAGGCCCAGCCACCTGTATTTTCACCCAGACTCCAGAAGCTTCTGAAATGAATTCCGAGCAGGTTAGTTTCAAGAAGCACAATCCTTAGAGATTCCGATTGCTCTGGAAGCTTCATCCCCAGGTGATGCTCATTCCCAGCCACGGTTAAGAACAGTAGCTTATGGCTTCTTTGAATTCGTGGAAGTGAAGCCAGTTTCCTTTTCTCCTTGGGCTTGTTATCTCTTCTATAAAATTGGGATAACCCTATCTTATTGACCTCAATGCAAGGTGCCAAATTGGATGAGTTCTTGAAGCACCTTTCAGCTCTAGAGAAAAGATCCCCTGGGTCCTTGAAAAAAAGAGAAGAAAGAAAGAAAGAGAGAAAGGAAGAAAGAAAGGAGGGAAGAAAGAAAGAAAGAAAGAAAGAAAGAAAGAAAGAAAGAAAGAAAGAAGAGGGAGAGAGGGAGGGAGGGAGGAAGAAAGAAAAAGAGAGGGAAGGAGGGAGAGAAAAAGGACAAAGGAAGGAAAGAAGGAAGAAGGAAGGAAAGAAAGAAAAAAAAAGGAGAGAGAGAAAGGGAGTAAGAAAGGAAAAAAGAGAGAGGGAAGGAGGGAGGGAAGAAGGACGAAGGAAGGAAGGAAGGAGAGAGAGACAGAGAAAGGGAGGGAGGGAGGAAGGAAGGGAGGAAAGGACCAGAAAAAGCTGTTGTGGTGAACAGCTCCACAGGACAAAGCGAGACTTCTGGAGGTGGCCAAAGAATATTTGTAGCTGAATCAAATACATTGATATCTCTATTGGCAAGTAGATTTTAATGAAAGGACCATTTCGAAACACTTTTATATAAAGACAAAAGACAGGCACTGCAGTTTCCATAATGAAAACTATATGAAGGTCAGACCAGTATCAGACAGGGCGGGCCAGAATGGGCCCAGGTTTGGATCTTTTGGAGACAACTTTAGTATTCCCTTCTTCTTTCCTCTTTTCTGTACCTCCACCTTCTACATAGAGGAAAATTCTGGAAACCCTTCCCCTGTTTCCACAGACATTCCTGGGACAAAGTGGGACTGACAGCAAAGCCTAGGGTCTGGGGATAGGGACACAACTGGAAATAAAAGCATAAGCAAGAGATTCCTTGAGGACCCAAGATGCTGAGTCCTGGCTAGGAGTCAGGTCTGCCCTGAGAAGTCACTAGGCATTGCCAGGAGCATAGCGAGTGTCCAAGTTTCTGTGCTCAGAATGGGGCAAACCTTACAGTAGAGGAGTTGTTGTGGGGATGGGCCTCCAGGTAGCTGGCTGTGCCAGACTTGGATGATAGCTAGAGTGGCTAAAAGAGGACTGAGAATAGATCACGGCTAGGGAGGAGGGTAGGGAGCCCGGAGTCAGAATAAATGTCCGTTGTTGAGTCCATACACACAGATTATGAGTTGTGCAGTGCTCAGAGTGAACAACTGTGCATGACAGCGTCTCATGATAAGTATGATCAAGAGATATCATTGGGAGTGGCCCTCTATTTCTTTCAAATGTCTTTTTCTCAGGGACTGTTATGTTGAAGACACAGCATAAAGGGCATGAATGTAATCTATCTTCTAATTCCTTTTCCGTCCTGTTGTTTCCCTCACCTTCTTTATTAACTGGCCCCTTAGCTTCTCAAAGACTGACAGGGTAGCTGGGATCAGAACTAGGGCAAAGCATTAGCAAGAGCCATTTGAGATTCAATTAGATAACCCTTTCAAAAATACGTTAACTTTGAATCAATCTGGCACAAATTTAAACGAGAAAGCTTGAATCTTTTCTGTTAATTTAATTATTTTGAGCTAAGGAGAAAAAAAAGAAAGAAAGAAAGTAAAGCAGATGACAAGATCATTATATTTTGCAAACTTCTTTCCAGAGAGGTTATGCAAGATCCCCCAAGTGTGTCCTAAATAAAATCTTGGAGAAAAATGACATCTGTATCCTCGCCGTGTTGGTTACCCGTGAGCTCTGAGAGAAGAGAGTCATTTCATGGGAGACAGAAACATCAGCAGTGAACGGGTGGCCTGGAAGGTGTCTTGGCTCGAGGTGGCCAAGATAGAAAGAAAACAAGAAACGTACCTGGCGTCTTGGCCACATTCCCTCCTTAGAACAGAACTTCATTTTATGGAAGACACAATTATGTCCCAACTCCTCCAATGCTGGCTGGCTGGCCAATTCTATAGAGACAGTCTATTTAAATGTTCTAGGAATGGCTTTGCTGACAGTGCTTGCATATGAAATGCAAGGCCTCCCAAAGATTTTACAGAGCGGTAGAGATTGTGGTGCCTAATTCTACGGAGTGACTAGCTTGTCAGGCCTAAAAGTAGGTACCTTTTACTTTTCTGTAATTCCGTGCATATTTTAGAGACGCTATACATTGGCTCGTTCTACTTGTGGCTATAACTCGTGGTTAAGACAGAACTCAGGCTTCCGTCTGAAACAAGGAGTAACTAAGTTGACTCACGGGGTGAGTGTCTTACTGTGGGTCCTGCAGCACCGGCCCTCCAGGAGCAAAGGGGACTGGGGGCAAATGACCGTGTGTAGGCACCACGGGGCCACGGCAATGTCAGCTCCCAAGACCGCGGAGGGCTTCCGCTGGGGGTGGTTCTGATTTTCTATATCACTCAAGGCTACAACCCATGTCCCAATTGCCCCAGTGCATGGGAGACACAGAAAAGTGCACACGTTGTCAGGGCAAACTACATTTGGACCGGTTCCTGTGAATGGGATCCGTGATCGTTTGTGGACAATCACAGCATGAGCAGAACTTCCCAGACGGTCACCAGCTAACGCCATGTTCATAAAGGGAGGGTGAGTAACCTCGGGGTTATGCCTTTGTGAGGCCTGGGAAGATATGTAAGTAATAGAGACATCTCTCTTCTGTTCCTGAACTCAATCAAGTACCCTCCCCTACTCAGACAGGGGAGTTACCCTGGCGGGATTTTTGTGGTCCTGCTCTTACACTGTAAGAACCCCAGGAGGGGCCTTCAAATTTTAGAAAAAAAAAAAACAACAACAAAACCTTGTGTGGGAAAGGCAACAATATTCTGGGGCTGGGGAGAAGGGATTCAGGGGCTATCAGAAGAAAACGGAAGAACACAGCAGTTAGGGTCTTGGGAATCCCCAAGACAGTGATGGAGGAATAAACTCTACAGGGGCTCCTTGCTCCTCGCTGTTTCTTCTTTCTGAAAAAACGAATCAGTGCTTCTATTTTCTTTTCCCCCACCGAGTTTCAGAGCCTCCCCCACGGATCAGCATTAGCAGAGGCATTAGACACATCCACGTCTGCGAAGCAGCTTAATTACAGTGAAGCTGGGAGCGTGGTTCGGAGATTGCGTCCCCCTCCAACGGGAGAGTCTGTCTGAGCGCAGGAAGCGAGAGGGAGAGAGCAAGACTCGTCCTCTCTTGCAGGAGGATTTTCGTTAGGGCTAAAAATAGGCCCAGCACACACCGGGCCAGCAGTGCGTGGCCCCTTCCCAGGGGGATTCCCTCCTCTCCAACCTGCTTGGACGTGACCCCCACACCCCCCCGCCTGTTCCAGTGCAGAGCAGTGGGGAAGAGTGTGTGCCCGGTTAGCAGTGACTCATTAAATCCCAGTACCGCGCCTTGTATCCCCGAATTTTGGCCAGGTTACTCAACCAGCAGCCTCCATCTGTAAAATGGAGCTAATACCCATGCTTCCTGCATAGAGTTATTATGGGAACAGGTAGATGTAATCCATGTGCGGTGCTTAGGGCCCTGCAGGGCGAGTGGCTCGGTAAATGTTGGTGGTTCCTTTGTTATTATAATTTCCTGTTTTTCTCAGCATCAGTGATGACCCCTGTCTTCATAGGAAGCAACCTGGCTAGTGAAGAATCTTAAGGGATGACCAGGATGAGGGTAAATAAATGTGTTCTTCCAAAAGAAAAATTTCCAGGCTTGAAAAATAAATGTTATCCTAGGACAGGGGTTGGCAAACGTTTTCCAGAAAGGGCCGGATAGTAAATATTTCAGACTTTGCTGGCCATTCTGCCTCCGTTGCAATGACTCAACTCTGCTGTTTTTTAGTGCAAAGTTGGCCACAGGCAATATGGGAGTGGATGAGCGTGGCTATGTGCCAATAAAACTTTATTTACACTAACAGGCAGCTGTTGGCCCGCAGCTAGAGTCGGCCAACCCCTGTCCCAGGCTATAAACTCCATGACAGAGGGACCAAACCCGTAACGTTCACCTCCGTGTCCTGCTGGTTAACGTTGTGCCCAGCTGCTCACATTCTGATTATTTCTGAGTGAATGGATGGAAACCCCAGAGGGATGGGTTTTTCATTTTTAGTTTTTCAACGTTGGCCTTCGGCACCCCTATCTGGACTGTGACACCCACGCTTCTAAGCTCTGCCAACAGACATGCTTATTCTGGGAATAAGCACCATGCCTATCCAAGGGATTTAGGCTCTCTGCAAATAAGTGTTATGCCCCAAAAAATAAATAAATAAAATTTAAAAAAAAAAAGTGAAAATAATGACACAGACTCCAACAATCCCCAGAGCTGACAATCATACAGCTTTATCTGGTGGCCCGTTATGGACTCAGATCTGGCACAAACGGTCGGCCATCTACTTCTGGGCAACCCCAAGCCCAGAAATTTCCGCTGCGTTGTTCCCGCTCCCCTACCTGGGTTCCCGGGACAGGCAGCTCCGTCATGAGTCAGACGAGCTTATGGACCCTGTGAGCTTAAGCAAACGACTTCCTGTCTTTATGCTTTGGCTTCCTCACCTGCAGAAAGGAAATGGTGATACCACTGACTTCCGTCGTTCAGGTGAAGATGTACAAGACGGCCTTCCGCCCGTTGCCTGATTAGCACGCCCTCCACAAAAATTAGCTTTATTGTTTCCGGACCGGCACCTCGCTCCTGTCAAAGTAGTTGCTAAGGGCAGCCTTGCCCTGGTTTTGCACGGAGAGTTGCCTGAGAGGCAGCGCTTCCTGATTCCCTCCCATCCTTATGGAGCTTTCTTCCTGCTCTTTCCCTCTCCCACCTGGCAGTCTCCACATCTGCAGGGGGTGGCGGTGTTCTGAGCCCCTTGGGAACCAGGACATCCTCTCGAGGCTGGAGAACATACTCCCAAGGGCTCAAAGGGGAGAGAAGAGTCGTGCTTCGAAACACACTCGAACGGGCAAACAGGACGGGGGCGTGTGTCCCATGCTCTTCTTCTCTTTCGCTGGGCCTCGAAAGGCAAGGGTTGTGTAAATCCCATCAGAGGTTCTCACTGTGCCTCAGGCTCCCCAGTTGAAAACAGGAAATTGAGGGGCGCCTGGGTGGCTCGGTCGGTTAAGCGTCCGGCTTCGGCTCAGGTCATGATCTCACGGTCCGTGAGTTCGAGCCCCGCGTCGGGCTCTGTGCTGACAGCTCAGGGCCTGGAGCCTGTTTCAGGTTCTGTGTCTCCCTCTCTCTCTGCCCCTCCCCTGTTCATGCTGTGCCTCTCTCTGTCTCAAAAATAAATAAACGTTAAAAAAAATTAAAAAAAAGAAAACAGGAAATTGTAATTTCAGGACTGCCTAGGGAATAATAAAAATGAGGGTTTTAAAGCACTTTGCAAAAATAAAACGCGGTTGACATACGGTGACATCATT
This sequence comes from Panthera tigris, assembly GCF_018350195.1. Lineage (NCBI taxonomy): Eukaryota > Metazoa > Chordata > Mammalia > Carnivora > Felidae > Panthera > Panthera tigris. The sequence continues at coordinate 12,302,810 of NC_056664.1, forward strand.
TCATCGTAATGGTTTTACAGATAGCAGGATAATGATACAAGCCACCAAAGGTCTAAAATAGTTTTAGGGACAGCTCTGCCTGGAGGCTAAATGACCTCAAAGCACCTTCTAACTGGTTCTCTATGACTACGATACACCTTCACCAATTTCAGAATGATGCAGCAGGGGTGGGGAGCAAAGCCCATCGGAATTATTGAAGAAATATGCTTTATTGCAATCGGTCCACCAAACTAGCTCTTTTAAATTTTTTTTCTTTCTTAACGTTCATTTATTATTGAGAGACAGAGAGAGACAAAGCATGAGCATGGGAGGGGCAGAGAGAGGAGGAGACACAGAATCCGAAGCAGCCTCCAGGCTCTGAGCTGTCAGCACAGAGCCTGATGCAGGGCTTGAACTCACGAACCGCGAGATCACGACCTGAGCCGAAGTCGGACACTCAGCCGACTGAGCCACCCAGGTGCCCCAAAGCTAGCCCTTTTAGAAATAAGAAGTGGACAGAAAATAACCAAATGTTCCCACAAGGTGTTTGCCTAGTAACAGATAAAAGTTATTTACAGTTGCTTGTACCTGAAGAGGTGTTTACAGAGAGTTCCAGGGTACTTAAAAACTGTTTATTCTCTTAGTATAAATTTTTGTCTGCATTCTCTGGCCCCCATCCTGGGGGTGTTGTTGTTTTGCTTTGAGTTTGGTGTAAAAAAAAAGATAGGAATTCCTTTAACTTGCTTAGCAAGCCCTATCTCCGTGGACATTGCCAATATAATCTAAATATTTCCTGTATAAATCACACAATTTCACACGTATGGCATCTGCATCCCTAAGGGCTTGGGCCATGCGAACGGCTCAAATCACCGTGCAAAGTCACAGGAGTGCTGAAGGGCCCCGTCTGTGGCCTTTCCAGAGCAAGTGTTGGTGAGCACGTAGGGACCTCTCACTCACCACTCCACCCTGACCACAGTATTTTTGGCCCCTGACCTGCATATGAATGCTTGTAATCTCTGACCGGCTAGGAGAAAAAAACAAATAAAGTTAAATGACCTACTAACCAGTCTATGGATCCAGGGCCTCAAGAACTTTCGTCAGGGTCCAGAACTTTTGTTCCTGGGTCGACGGCCAAAGGGCTGTGAGCGAGCTCACGTAGCTTATGGGTTCAACTGGGGTTGCCCCGTGGTGACCCTTTATTGACTGGACTGAGGTTTACAGACAGCAGGAGCAAGTTCAGAGCAGAGGTACAAATTCCACAGGGTTGGGTGTGGGGGAAGAAGGGGTCCTGGAGGGAGCTGGCCAACGCACGTTGAAGAGAAGTTCAGCCAAGAATCAAGAGAGGACACGTGCCTGGCCAGTGACAGCAGGGACGGTGCAGGCTCCACCAGAAGTTTGCTGACTATCACGATCCTGTGTCCCTAGCTCCAAGCCCGGAGCTTGTCACATAGTAGGCCCCCAATAAAATGAATAAGCATTTGTTTCTCGGTTGAATGAATAGAACTGTCCAGGCCACACAAAGCTACGCGTGGGGAAGTCTGGAGCAAAGCGCATTAACAAGGGTAGGAACAAAGCTAATGAGGTAGGATGCGTCCTGTCTGAAATTGCTTGCCTAGCACCCCAGGTTCCAAATGTCCAGCTTCCACCCCTGGTTCATAGGAGAGCCCACCATGTTGCCTCTTCTGAGACACATCCCTGTGATTTTCTCAGGGTCTCGCATCTTGCCAGTGGGAATTATCATTTATTAAGTTGGTGATACACCCGGGACGGTGCAGTTTTCGTGAAAAGTCATCCATTTTTCAAGGATCAGCCAAATATTAGCTTTGCATCCAGGGGCTAGCACTTTGGTAACAAAAGCCCCCGAATGCCCTGTGGAGTTTGATAACGGCTTGGTCAAATTCATGTAGACTCCTAACAGATGACGAATCCAGCCACAGTCCGTAAGTGTAGTTATGGATGGTCAGTGGGTGGCTAGACATAACACCATCACTCTCTGAAGACCCCTGATTTCAGTCCGAGATTCAGGAAGAGGAAAAACTTTCTGTGAAAATCTAAGGCAGGCAAAATTATTCTGAATCCTGAAGAATCCTGAAAGAAATAAGGTCACAGGGCCTTCCCGGGTGCTATGATGATGTGCAGTGAGTTCTTTCTCTCCTATTACGTGTGCCATCTGGAAGCAAGCTTACCATCTGGGAGGACGCTAAGTGGATTCCAGACGGATCTCCCTTTGATCCAGTCGATATAGACAGGAGAGCACCCAGAACAAACCCTATTCTCTATTGCGAGTTGGCTGCTATATTTCAGCACATGAGCTAAAAGACCAACCCCACCCTGGTAAGAGCCACAGGGAACAGAAACACCTGCAGAGAAGGGCCAGGAGGGGACAAGTCAGAGTCTGAGGACACGCGAAGCACTTGCAACACTGTAGGTCACTGGCTCGGAGGCCTGTGCCATCATTTCAGGCTCCACCTCCTTTTAACCGAAAGGTCACGGTCAATTTTCGTTGTCTGGCACATTTGAGAAGAGTGGAAGAAAACAAAGTTAACGATTAACTCAACGCTTTCTCCCGCTGGCTGTGCCAAGCTGCTACACACACACGGTGCCTCGCAATAGAGGAGATAAAGTCAAGTGTAAGGTGCCTGGGGTTTCTTCTCGGCAACCCAGCAGCCCCAGAGCCGAAAGTGGAGAACGGAGATGACGCTACCTGGCAACAAGAAGGCAAAGAAAGGCTTGGGAGATGTGAGCAACAATTCTGTCCTAATACGTGAATAAGGATACTTACCGCATGGGGTTGTGGGAAGAAACAAAAGCATGCAAAACACCTGGTAAAATGCTGGGCCTATAGGAAATGCTCAATAAACTGTAGAGCTGGTTTTCTTTCTTTTTTATTTTTAAAGTTAAATCCAGTGAAACCTGGCTCGGCGAGCATAACTCGTTCCGGAAACACGCTTGTAACCCAAAGCACTTGTATATCAAAGCGAATGTCAAGAACCATTGGCTCAGTTGCGATCCTGTGATGTTCGGCGTCACGTACAGCTTGTATGACGAGACGTCGCTCGTTTATCAAGTTAAAATTTATGAGACCCGTTCGCGCGTCTTGCGGAACACGCGCAGAACCAGTTACTCGCGAGCCACGGTTTTACCATAATGCCTGCCATTCATGGTTTACAAAGTACTTTTATAACAGTCATATATTTGCAACTTTTGTGAGAAAGGACCAACCATGGTCTCGGGACTGTTTTGCTCCTGAAGAAATTGCGGCTGGGAGTTTTAGTGAATGGTTGGAAGTCGAACGTCTGATACACGGAGATCTTGGACTATGGAAGCCACGGGACTGGATGCTCACTTCACATGGCCACTCGCTTCCCTCGGCCACGTGCATCATCCTTTTTATGGCTTCAGTGCTCTTCCTTCCTCTTCCCCTGGATTATTTTAGAGCTCTGCATCGACGATCCTAGAAAGATGGTACAAATACTGAGAATTTGTAGTCTTTTTTCAGAGATGCCTCATTTCAGGTTGTTCTCAATAGTTGTATATAACACCGAGTAAACCCTTCTGATAATTTGGAGACACAGTTATCTGTGTGTGAGTGGCTATGTTTCTACTCTGGGCTAAAGTACGGGCACTTAGCCCTGATATTATCCAGAAAGGGAATCATTGCCGTAATTCTCTGCTGCACAGAAAATTTAGTATATTGTACATTTGGTAAATTGCACATAAAACAAAATACTTGCGGCATTTAGTGTAGACAAATAATGGTGGTACATAATCCGAATTAAAGAAGGAAAAAAGAAAATATCCAAAAAAAAAAAAAGATAGCTTTTTCATGTTTTATGATGAGCCCATATTGGGTTATATGGTTCTAATTTGTTTCTATAACTTTACTAAAGACTTCTGGATATTCTCCTCATAAAGCTCTATTTGTGGAGAGCTTAAAAAAAATCAGAAAGTAAACCCTTTACAAGGGAGAATTTTCTATGTGGTTGGTCATAGTCTAATTTTTGCCCAAACGAAGGCTCTTTTTCCAGGCCTATTTAGCTATTGGAACAAACCTGGGTGCCTCAGCCGTAGACATTTATTTTGTCTAATAAAAACATTGTGGAATTTGCCTAACATATTTCAATACCCAGGAGATTTTCAGTTATTTATTGATTTGTGTGTTTATTTATCCAATCCTATTTCTGAAAAACATAATAAAAAACCCCAGAAGATAACACCAGAGAAGTATATGTTGAAATCGTCCCATCTCATGGTCCTCGGTATGTGTACCAAGGAACAAATGTGTCCGGTCTTTCTCTGCATGCGATGCACCAGAGGCTCCTTGAAAAGTTGAGAGACGCAGAGGTCGGTGGCTTCTGGTGGGAAAACTACGGTTTGGCACCCATGGCCTTTTCTTCCCTGGGAGCAGTGGTTTAATTCATGGTGTTGGAAAAGTGAGCTAAACACAGACACTGCTGAGTAGGAGGGGGCGGCCTAAAGGTCCAGCCTAGGGTTCGGGGCCTTAACCCAATAGCAATTCAAGAGAAAAATGGTGCGGCTGCCCAGCTCCTTTGGTGCTTTCTCTTCTCTTGTGAGTTAAGATTAGTTACAAGTGCTTCTCGATCTCTTGTCCTCTCACAACACATTGCAAATGATATTTGAATAAGAACACTGAGGAGTATGAATGCAGGTCCTTAGACCAGAGGTACTAGTTCAAAGAGCTCAATCCTTCCTTCCCTCCTCCCCATTCACAATGGCTAATGAGATCCATTCTCTCTCTCTCTCTCTCTCTTTCTTTCTTTTTCTTTTCTTTCTTTCTTTCTTTCTTTCTTTCTTTCTCTTCCTTCCTTCCTCTCTTCCTTTCTTCCTCTCTTCTTTCCTTCTTCCTCTCTCTTTCTTTTTCTTTCCTTCCTTCCTTCCTCTTTCCCTTTCTTTCTTTTTCTTTTCTTTCTTTCCTTTTCTTTCTTTCTTTCTTTCTTTCTTTCCTTCTCTTCCTTCCTTCCTCTCTTCCTTTCTTCCTCTCTTCTTTCCTTCTTTCCTCTCTCTTTCTTTTTCCTTCCTTCCTTCCTCTTTCCCTTTCTTTCTTTTTCTTTTCTTTCTCTTTCTTTCTTTCTTTCTTTCTTTCCTTCTCTTCCTTCCTCTCTTCCTTTCTTCCTCTCTTCTTTCCTTCTTTCCTCTCTCTTTCTTTCTCTTTCCTTCCTTCCTTCCTCTTTCCCTTTCTTTCTTTCTTTTTCTTTTCCTTCTTTCCCTTTCTTTCTTTCTTTCTTTCTTTCTTTCTTTCTTTCTTTCTTTCTTTCTCCTTTTTTCCCAGTCTAATTAACACACAGTGTCACACTAGTTTCAGGTGTGCAATATCATGATTCAACGATTCTGTATGTTATTCATCAAGATAAGTGCACTGTTGATCCCTGTCACCTATTACACCCATCCCCCCACCCACCTCCTCTCTGGGAACCACCAATTTGTTCTCTATAGTTAAGAGTCTGGTATGCTTTTGTTTGTCTCTCTTTTGTTGTTCTGGTTCATTTTGTTTCTTAAATTCCACATATGAGTGAAATCATATGCTCTTTGTCTTTCTCTGACCAACTAATTTTCCTGGTGGTCATGTGACCCATCCCTGGTGCATTGGGAGGACAACTTAATTTGGGTCCCAGGGAAGAAGGAAGAAAGGATAGCAGAATATATAAATGTCGAACTACAGTGCAGGTTAGTATTAGAAATAATATCGATAAATCCCCATCTTTATCATGTTTTAGTGATTCCTTTCGACTTAAAAGACAGTACCAGTCTTGGGCTGAAGTTAGAGAGAAGAGACACAAAACTGCCTCTGGCTACCCAGTCCTTGGCAGTTTCCTACAGTAAGCAAGGCATACCAAAGTCTGGTCTTCAGCTTCAGCAGATCTGGACATGTTAGGGTTTTTTCAGCATACCCAGATGCAGGAGTTCTGGTTCACATTAACCAACCTCATAAGAGACTGATGGATAAACCATAACATCACTTTAAAAGTTTCTAATAGAAGCTATTTTTTTTTCTTATGGTTGGAAATTTAAAGTTTATCATCTACATTGCCCACTTCTCAACATCAGGAAAGTCCATTTGGAACCAGAAGATTGTTTGAGATGCACAGAATCAACACACAGAGGGATGGCTGGATTGCCTCTAGAGAGACTTTAATTAGGCCATGAATGAACTCTCATTGCCGTACTGTGGAGTATATCCCTCTGTAGTGATCTCGATGCTCATAAATGCTAGATCCCATGTGTTAGGCCCTGGATAATACTGGATAAACACAATTCTTTCCCTCTACCTTAAAAGAATCTTAACAGGCCATATTCTATGGTACAGTATAACTGACCAGCTTAGTAAAATCACATTCTGGTCACATCCCTGAAATTCTAAGCAAGTCATTTCAAGTGGTATGGATTGTCTTTCAGACCTTTTTTTTTTTTTTTAAAGTTTATTTATTTTGAGAGAGGTGTGGGGGTGGGGGGGCATGAGCAGGGGAAGGGCAGAGAGAGAGAGGAAAAGACAGAGAATCCCAAGCAAGCTCTGAACTGTCAGCATGCAGCCCCATGAGGGGCTTGAACCATGAGCCCTGAGATCACGACCTGAGCCAAAATAGAGTCAGAAGGCTTAACCGACCGAGCCGCCCAGGCACCCCTGGACCTTCCTTCTCAAGTGACTCATACAGCTGGTGCTACCAGTTACGTATGCATTCTGAGTGTTGTGAAGTCGATATTTTCAAGTTCAAGGGGAGTATCTTATTTCACTTTACTTTACCAGCATCCTCCGGTGATAGGTAATGAGAACAGACAATAAGGTCCATTATCACCTGACTATATGTGGGTCAGTACTTTCTAATAAAAACTGTGCCGGTTGAAAAAAAAATAGCTATAACTATAGCTCCTTAATTCAGCTTACTTGGGGAAAAGACTAACTTGAATTAGCAAAAGTCTTAATCACAGCTTTTGTTTTTTTTAAGCTCTGACTTAATGAAAAAGAGTCTGAATTAGAATGAATTCTCGATACTGCTTCTCTCCTCCATTCACTTTGGCCAACACCATTAACCTCTCCAGGTCCCATCTCTTCATCTGTTTTATAATGAGAATATTGAGCCAACTTGCGTCCGGGGACCCTCCCTGTGTTTACTTCCTTTAATGTGTGTATCTGAAGCCTTCAGGCAGAAGGATTGCCATTTTCAGGCCAGCAAGAGTACTAATTAGAGGATCCTGCCCCAGTGTAACACAATTTTTCATCCCTGAAACTCTCAGAAGTTTAATGACAACAAAAACAACAGACACTAAGTTCCTAAATTAATTCTATGTTTTCCTTTAAGAATATACAGCATCTCAGGACGCCTGGGTGGTTCAGTCAGTTGAGCATCTGACTCTTGATTTCAGCTCAAGTCATGATCCCAAGATTGTGAGATCGAGCCCCATGTTGGGCTCCACCCTGAATGTGGAGCCTGCTTAAGGTTTTCTCTCTCTCTCCCTCTGCCCCTCTCCTTCCCACCCACCCCGCTTCCCACACCATCTCAAAGTAGGCTTGCATGAATGCCAATTATTCGAAAACCCTTCTTGACCACATATTACTTATTTGGGTTTGGGAGGTGAAGGGAGGTCACAGAGGTGAAAGCCCCATGGTCCCTGCCCTCAGAGCTCAGACGCAGCAGGGAATATAGAAGGTCACATCTGCTCTGTAATATGGTACCAAGTGGGTCTTATTATATGAACCCCCCTGACAAAGCACCCAAAAATGGAGCGATCTACTCTGCCTAAAAAGGAAAAGGAAAAAGAAGACTTCCTGGAGGCGGTGACATCAAACCAGCTCTGAAGGATAAAGTAGAGAAAAATAGGGGCTACAACAGGGGGCAGGGTAATCCAGAGGGTGAATTGGGAGCGGGAAGGATTGCCATCAGGTGAAGCTGGAAACGAGAATGGGAATGCGAGGGGGCTTTGAACGATACACAAAAGCATTTGGACTTCACCTTTAACTGGGAGAGTTCAATGATCAGATTAGTATTTTGAGGAGGTCAAAGTGTTGTGGTGAGAGGTTTTGAACAGGGAAAATCTGGAGGCAAGAAGAACAGCCTGGAGACTATTATAATAGGCCAGGTGGCAAGGGATGGGGGCCTGTGCTAAGACGGTACCAGAAAAGATGGATTTGGAAGACATCCCAGAGGAAAAAGAACCCACAGGAACGTGGAAGCTAATTGAATGTGAGAGATAACAGATAAGGGGAGCATGAAAATAAGACTCTCGTGGGTTTTTATTAGATTGGTGGGGTCCGGTGGGCGGTGGTCTCCTCTACGCTAACAGACGTGGATAAGATGTGCTATACAGAGCGTGGGGCTTACGAAAGGTGAGTGATCTGTAGACTGGCTGCATTTGGAAAATCACAAAGGCACTATAAATAGAACCCACAAACAAAAGGCTTTACGTGGCATAGACTTTACATGGCAGTGAGATATTAATGATGTAAGAAAATTACAAAATGACTCAAAGGAATGTTGAGCTTTGGGGAAAATGTGTTTTTGAGAGTTTGAAGTTATAGCTTGTTTAGAGTTATGTTTGCTTGCTTGTGTGTGCCATTTTGGTATGTGGTGGTGTGTATGGGTGTGCTTAGTGCTTTTTGCATGCTTCTTGTTTGCATAAGACCGTCTTTAACCCTAAAATGGAAATGATGTGATAACGACACAATGGTGTGACAAAGGGAGGAGAAGCAATCAAAGTTGGCAAGCCAGCTTCATTCACCAATGTGCCTTCTTGCCCCCACGGAAAATGACTACAGAGCAAGTACACTGTAGCATGCACTAAAATATTTTGCATTTCTATACACAAACAAGATGCAAAATAGATCATTTTATTTTATTTTTAAATGTTTGTTTATTTTTAAGAAAGAGCATGAGCAGGAGAGGGAGGGGGGCAGAGAGAGCGAGGGACAGAATATCTGAAGCAGGCTCTGTGCTGACAACAGAGAGCCCAATGAGGGCCTCAAACTCATGAATCCTGAGATCATGACCTGAGCTGAAGTTGGATGCTTAACCAACTGAGCCACCCGGGTGCCTCACAAAATAGATTCTTTTAAAATTAATTTTGCCAGAGACATGTAATGAATGATTCAATAAGCCACCGTTCTAAGTGATTGTTCTAATAATCGTGACTATCCTACTCAATCTCACATCAGTGAGGATTATTGTTTCTATTTAACAGGTGAGAAACTGAGGCATAGAGAGGTGACAGAAGTTAACCAAGATCATGTAGCTTATAAGCAGAAAGACTAGGGTTTGAGCCAGGCAATCTAACCCCAGAATTTATGAACCTAGCCTCTCTGCTACGTTATCTCCATTTAAATATGACTACATATTTTGCAATATTTACAATTAATAACAGTATTAAATATAGAACCTTTCCTGACATGGGGAAGTATAGAGCCTGTAATTTTGTGAGTAAGGAAAGCTGTGAAACTATGTATAGACTAATTCTTTTAAAAACTATGTTCCATATATTACACCTGCATACACATAGGCATAGGAAAAAAATATCTACCCATAGTTTACCAGTGAGTATCTCTGTGTAGTGGAATTATTGGAGATTTTTATTTTCTACTTAACAATTTCCTGCATTTTTCAGGTTTTCTAAGATAAACTTGAAAAGTTGTATTTGAATTTCCAGTTTCCAGGCCAACCTGCAAAGAGCTGGAAAATGGTCACCCCTGTCCTCCCAACGAGAAGAAAGTGGAACAAGCTAAAATTCAGTGACTCTTCTGGGATCCACCAGAGAATTGAGGTCACAGAGCAAACTGCTGTCCCCAAAACTGGAGAGACAGACAGACAGACAGACAGACACAGAGAATCACAGCTGACATGGAACAGAAGTGCACAGCCGGAGCCAGCATCTGTCGGAACACTTAAACTATAATGGACCAATTACTGGAGGCTCTGAGTGCTCTAGACTGGGGGTTAAGAACTTCTGCGGGGCCTGGTCCCAAAGGCCTCCCACCTGCTTTCCTGAGTTTTAAACTCCAGGAGCCCTACCAGGTTCCCACAGTGAAGATGGGTGGAAAATCCCCTCCTGCTTCCGGTTGGGGAGTGGGAGTGAAGGAGTGAACATTTTTAAAGAAGCCCAAAGCATTCTATTCTCCTCAGAAAAGCCTGCCCTCGAGAGAAACTGTAACCGGATGTAACCGAGGGGGGTTTTGCCAGAACGTAACCAACCAGGGGAAGGGAAATACCCAACTCTGGCTCCCTGGAAGGAAGACCTAAGGACAGGACTGAAAAACACTTTCCCTGCCCCCACACCTTCCCACCACATCAATCAGGGCTTCTGTATAATAACGGTGATTACAGCTGAAAGACCTACAGGCCTGTGACCCCATTTAAGGAGTCTCTAGGAAAACCCAGAGACAATGGGGCAGACAAAAACAGTGACCCCAGAGGGAATGTCACCCTCTGATGTCATAGATACAGCAAAGGGTAAACACAGCCTAACTGCTGGCCAGATTCACACAAAACCTCATGTCAAAAGTCTAACTATCTCAGTTTCTTTCACCCCATATATCATGTCCAGCTTTCAACGACGACAACAACAAAATACAAGGCGTAATTTAAGGCACAAACCACGGTCTGAAGTGACAAAGCAAGCCTCAGAACCAGACTCCAACGTGACAGAGTTGAGAATTATCAGAATAGGAATGTAGAAATAACAGTGGTCAATATGTTAAGGGCTCTAACAGGAGAAGGAGACAACGCGGAAGGTGGGTGATGTAAACAGAGAGATGGAAACTCAAAGAAAGAATCAAAAGTAAACGCCAGAAAGCTAAAACACTGTAACAAAAATGAAGAATGTCTTTGATGGGCTCCTCAGGGAACTGGACACAGCTAAGGAAAGAATCGGTGAGCTTGAAGATATGTCAGTAAAAACTTCCCAAGCTGTAATGCAAGGAGAAAAAAAAATTGAAAAGGCAGAACAGACTATCCAAGAACTGGGTGACAATTGAAAAAAATGTTTAAGTAATAGCGAGAGAATTTTCCAAAATTAATGACACCAAACCACAGATGCAGGGAGCTGAGAGAACACCAAGTAAGATAAATACCAAAAATTCGACACCTACACATATCATATTCAAACTGTAGGAAATCAAAAACAAAGAGGAAATCTTGAAAGAAGCCAGAGATTTATTTTTTGTTAACTTACCTGCAGAGGAACAAGGACAAGAATTATATCAGACTTCCTTTCAGAAACCATGCAAGAGGAGAGTGGAGTGAAATATTTTCAATGTTGAAAGAAAAATCCACCAAACTAGAATTCTCTACCGCACGAAATGATCCTTCAAACGTAAAGTCATGACTTTCTCAGACAAATAAAAATTAAGGAAATTTGTCACAAGTCGACCTGCCTTGCAAGAAAGGTTACAAGAAATCCTTTGAAAAGATGGACAACGATCTAGGTCAGAAACTCAGATCTGCGTAAAGCAAGGGAGAACATCGGAGAAGGAATGGAAGAAGTAAGCCAAGAGCCCCTACTCACACTAAAGAGGCAGGAGCCCACAGTTACCTACCATTGTCACCACCACTGCCAAGGTCAGAGCTCTGTGAGGGCAGGGCACACTCTGCTGCTACAGGTGCTAGAACTGCCCTGACCGAGTAGACACCCAGGAGCTTCTGGAAGCTCCATCAGAAGCAGGAAACAAAAAATGGCTTCTTTTCTCTTTCGTTCAACCCCCATCAGTCTCCCACGGATAACTGGGATGGTCTACCCTTTGGTCACCAGGCACTCCCCTCATCACTCTACCCCGTAACAAGGACAGGGACAGCATCACGCATCTGCCCCACGGCAGGCAACTGTTCCAGCTGAGACGAAGACACCCTCACCCTCTTCCTAAGAAGGGAAAGCGCAAATCCTATCCGCTACCATAGCCACCTCTGGGAGATACTACTTTTTTTTGGGGGGGGGAGTCTTCCAGTAAAGACCAGAAAACCTGCTAGACAAATTCTAAAAGAGCTGTTAACACTAACACTGGGAGATACTACTTCTGCTTCCAGTTCAGCCACAGTCTTGATTTATTATATTCTATAATCGAAAGACCGAATTGTAAAGTTAACAGCCACCAACGAAAATGACAGACCTGGAGCCTGATGGGCCAAAACAGAAGAGAGAAAGGATGCCAACAGGCGCCAACATTTTCTACATAAAATAGAAGGAAGGAGGGAAGAAATCGGTTTTATACGTTTAGGGGTTGTGGGTTGAATTGCGTGGCCCCCAAAGCTGTGTTCAGGTCCTAGCCTCCAGGCCCTGTGAACGTGAGCCGAGTTGGGAACGAGGTCTTTGAAGACGTAATCAAGTTAAGATGAGGTGGTTCTGCGTGAGCAGTGGTACGGACACACGTGGAGAGAAGATGCCACGTGACAGCGGAGGCCGAGACCCGGTGAGACAACTACGAACCAAGGAACGTGGAAGTTTGGCAGCAACAGCCGGAAGCTGGAAGAGGTAAGGAAGGACTCTCCCCCAGAGCCTTCAAAGGGAGTTTGGCCCCGTTGGCCCCTTGATTGCGGACTTCTAGCCCCTGAGCACTGTTAACGGAACGGGACAAAAGTTGTATTTACTTGACAGTTTTTACAAGGCGCCCTCCGGATCCCCAGTTGTCCTTGCCTTGCGGTGGCAGCTGGGACACAGTTGGGCATCTGGATCCCCTCCCTTGGTTTAGCCTCACTTGGAACACGTTTTACAAGAACCCAACTGTACCTTTTATCCCCTAGTACAACATATCCTGACTTCTTTCTTCAAGTATACGTCTAATTTTCAGGCAAATGCTTAGCTGCTGTGGTTTTTAGAAATTTCAATGGGGGCGCCTGGGTGGCTCAGTCGGTTCAGCACCCAACTCTAGATTTTGGCTCAGGTCGTGATCTCATGGTTCGTGAGGTCGGGCCCTGCGTCGGGCTCCGTACTGCCAATGTGGAGTCTGCTCGGGATTCTCTTCCTCTCTGGCCTTCCCTGGCACTCTCTCTCTTTCAGCAGATAAATAAACTAAACAAAAAAAAAAAAAAAGAAAGAAAGAAAAGAAATTTAGATGAAAGTGTTAAAAAATTTTAGGAGTATTTAATTCTCTCTATGCATTTATTGGACCACTGTTGTGGTTTTTTTGTTTGTTTGTTTTTGTTTTTTGCTCATCTAATTTGTACCTGTATTAGTCAGGGTCCCAGCAGGAAGCAAGCGACACCCTAACATTAGGATGATTTGAGGAGGTGGGTGCAGGGTATGGAGAAAGAACGAGAAATGGGACCCATTACAGCAGAGCCATCGCCAGCCCTGGGACCAAAGGGACACATGACATTTAAATGGAAGAGTGTATCTTAGAAGAAATATCTGGATTCTACCATGTAGTAGAATGCAGGGTGCTAGATGCAGGGGAAAGAGTGATACACACTCTCCTCCCTCCTGTAAGTGGGACTTTACAAGCAGCGGGGAGACAGAGACGCTCAACAAATGACTACGCAAATAACTGTCACAGGCAATGCGTGAGTTCCATGAATGAGAAGTAGAGAAGGCTATGAGAGACTTCAGCAGAGCGGTAGGACCTGGTTCCCACCATCAGGGAAGGCTTTTCTGAGAAAGTGATGTTCAAGCTGAAATCTGCGGGATGCAGAGGGTTTCCAGCTACAGGAGTGGGCAGGGAGGGATGCGTGTGACCTGATGCGAACAGTCGCTTCTGTCGTTGGAAAAAAAAAATGGCGCATCAAAGTTTCCAAGAGAAACCTCATATCGTTGAAACTCACCCCCAGGAGGGTGAGGGGAGAGATGTGGAGCTGGAAAATGGGGAGGAACCAAATCATGCAGGGTCTCCAAGGTTGGGTTGTGGATTTGGAACCGTATGAGGAGAGAAAAAGAAAAAAAAAGGATTGTAAATGGGGATGGGATGCCAGGATCTGTCTGCATTTCTAAAAGATTCCTGGGGTGCCTGGTTGGCTCAGTCTGTTAAGTGTCTGACTTTGGCTCAGGTCATGATCTCCTGGTTCATTTTGTTAGTTGGAGTCCCTCATCGAGCTCTGTGCTGACAGCTCAGAGCCTGGAGCCTGCTTCGGATTCTGTGTTCCCCTCTCTCTCTGCCCCTCCTCTGCTCGTGCTCTGTCTCTCTCTGTCTCTCAAAAATGAATAAACATTTAAAAAAATAATGTTGCGGTTTGTTGGTTTTTTTTGTGTGTGTGTGTCCTAAAGACAAGGGCTGTATTTTCTAATCCTGTGTGGTAACCTTACACGAATCGATGCTTAACATATTTATTGAACTGCATTTCAATTCTGTAAGAATGGTGTTTTGGGAATTGTGTTTAGTAGTAAAAACTAAAGGAGGGAGTATGGAATTAAATTTGGGACTGAGCAATACTTACTTCCTTCTGGAAATCTATTTTCTCTGATTACTGTATGTCATGGTCACATAAAATGAAAAAAGATACAATTTCTGAAAACAGCATAATAACATCAGCATGGAGAAAATAGTATTTCTAACGGATACTGGTGAAAAGCATCAGCAATGAAATCAGACCGAATGAGTTTGAATTCCGGTTTACTTGCTGTGGGTCCTTGAGCAAGTTACTTAGCCCCTCTGTGCCTCAGTTGTCTTATCTGCGAAAAGAGATTATAATAGTACCTAGTTCATCTTTTCGTGGTAAGATTACAAGAGAATGCATTAAGAGCTTGTCAAAGACTGCCAGGCACGGTTAAGTGCTCAATGAAAGTCACCTATTACTAATTGCATACAAATTTCACGGTGTGTATAAAAAGTGGCTTTCCCTGACTATAAAATACCTAGCTCTTTAAAATGTTCCCGTTCCTTGATTCCTAACAGTAGCTATTGTTTATGTGCTCATAATAATTATACAATGGCAATATGACTTTTACAAAATGTTTAATGCGTCAGGGTTGGTTGGGCTCATTATAACAAGTAGTAAGATCCCTCCCCAATATCAAATTGTTTTCAGATACGTTCTGGATAATGCATTTTAAGAAACGCTAAACGTAACAACACATAAGCCCATGGCACGTCATCTTCCTTGATTTCCAGGTGATAAGAAGTGTTACTAACCATGTCTGGGGTTCACAAAGAGTCATGGTCTTTGTCCTTTTTCCCTCTTGCCCATATCTCAACTGCCAGGCAGCTGTGCATTTTAATACTGTTTCTTCCCCAATCTCTCCCCATGTATTTGGAAGTGAAAATGTGCACATCAGTGCTTGAACATTCACACAAATTGATTACTGAGGCTCATGAAGGTTAAAAGCTATCCTTTAGCTCAGTAGACAAGAGACTCTCCTTCTTCTACCTACAAAACAAGGTTTCTAGTCTGTCAGTTTCATAAATCACTGTCCAACCAGTGCATGACAGATAAAGATCAGAGAACAAGTTAGCGCTGAACTGGTTACAGATTGGAAATCAGGTGACAGCAGGCTCTATTGTTTCTTCTGTAATGTACCCCAAATGGGGACGCTTTTGTGCACGGGTGAGCACAGCCCATACTTGTTGACAGAATTATTTTTAGCAAGTAATGCTTTCCCATTTATAAAACCCAGAAAGAGGCAGCATAGTGTGTAGGCGGTAGTTCTCAACCCCTGCTGCCGATCAAAATTACCTGTGGAGCTTTATAAAATGTGCAGATCCCATGACCTTACTCTAAACCAATGGTTCTCAGCCTGGGCTGCACATGCGAATCGCCTGGGGAGTTTTTGAAAACCAGGAGACCTGCCAGGCGGCCCCACCCGGGACCAATTGCATCAGAATCTCTGGGGGAAGGGCCTGGAGAGAGGCATCGCTTAATCAGCTCTCCAGGTGATTTCTAATATATAGCCTGGCCTGAATACCACCGTTCTAGATGTTTTGAATTCACTTATTCATCTAACAAACATGTACTGACTGCTACTATAGACAAGGCATTGCTGGCCTCAGAGCAGTTAAGGACAGAAACACTTCCCTGCTCTCCTGGGATTAGAAATCTGAATCAAAACCTTCAGACGGGGGGCCTAGGCATCTGAAATATCTAGAAGCTAATCAGCCAAGATTGAGAATCATCAGGGTGGGTAGCAGAGAGAGCAGGGAGTCCGATGGCTGTGTTTGAATCTTGGCTCCTCTGTTCATTGGCTGTTTGATCCTGGGTAAGTTATGTAACTGTTCTAAGCCTCTGCTTCCTTATCTTTAAAATGGTGGAAAGCAAATCTTCTGTTCTAAGGCTGTTAACGTGTTCTAAATAATAATTTCTGAAAATTGATAGAAATCTCAGCACAGTAGCTGGTACCTAGGAGGCATTCAATAAATGTTAGTGTTCTCCCTTTGTCTTGAAAGCGATATGTATGCTAAGTACCTATGATGTACTATTGAAATACCAGATATTGGCCCTGGCTTTCCAGGAGTTACAGTGTGACAAACAATTAGTCGCCACATCATACATAAGCTATTCCTAGGTGTGTGTTGTGGGTTTCTTTCATTGCTGCAAGGGTTCCGAATGGAGAGAAATAATCACTGAAAATCAGGAGCCAGAGAGTTCCTAAAGAGGAAGAATTTGAGAGGGGTTGTAGAGGTGGGTGTGTTTTGCCAGAAGAGGAGAGGGGGGGTTAGCACAAGCTGAGGAAACAGCACAGCAAAGGAAACTTGTAGATGATACCTGAAGGCAGGTCATGTTTAAAAGAGACATATACCTTTTCACCATTATTTGACACGTGTCTATGCATGTCATTGATCAAGAAAGTGGAGTTTACCTTTTTTTTTCAGTATCTGCATGAATTACAGAGTAAGGGTTTTATGTACTTAAGAACATGTATGAGGTTTATGTTTGGAATGATATATCCATTTGTTTTATATGCATATTCCTCAACATGTTATTTCGGAAAATGCTGCATGCATCTATTTATTTCTACTTGCGTTCTCCTTGGGGGTACCAGTGTCTTCGCAGACACTGAAACTCGCTAGCCTCATAAATAACAATGAATTCTCCCAACACGAAGAACAAAGAGCTGAATCAAGATGACATCATCCTTCTCACAGCGAATTTTCATTCAGGTTAGGAGCGAAGTCCTGCTAGAGATTTGTCCGGAGTATTAGTCCCTGACCAATTGTAAACGGCCGAGAGAGTGGATTTGTTTAAAAGCAAGCCTGTCTGGCTGTTCGAGGAAGGCAGGGAGCACCTCGCAGTAGCCGCCTCCTACCAGGCGGACCAGCGTCAGGTTCCAGCCTCCACTGCAAGGTCTGGACCTCCTCGCAGGCTCTGTGGACTGTGGCTGACGGCGTATCCCTCCTCTGCTGGGATTACTTGGAATGACCTACTTTGAAAATGGTGTGAACTCGGCCCCGCGCCAAGGAGTTGGGGTGCAAACAGGCCTGCCCAGAGGGCTTCCAGCAGAAGAGAGCAGTCTCAGTCTCTCTCTCTCTCTCTCTCTCTCTCTCTCTCTCTCTCTCTCTCCTCTCTCCCCTCCAGGAGCCTTGTGTACGGTTTTGATTGGGGGCGGGGGTTGGGGAGGGGTTGCTCTTTTTTTTTTTTTTTTTTTTAATTCCCAGGGCCTTGGCTGTTACAATTCATCTTTCTGCTCTTGGAGTGCGGGCTATTGATTGGCTGAGCCTGCTGTTTACGTCAGAGAAAGGCAGCCAATCAGAGCAGGACTCTGCCTGTCTCCCTGCAGCAAACAGCTGAAGTAGTAATAAACAGGAACGCGAGGTAGAGCCCGAAGCCCAGCTGCAGCCGGCTGTGTGCTTTCCAGGGCAAGGCCAGGAGAGAGCACAGGGACTCAAAGCTGAATGACAGATCAGGGGCCTCCCGAGGCCAGGACCTTGGCCCCCCACGTGGAGCGTTGGCTAAGCCTCCCTTCCACCCAGGTTCATTTTACTCTGAGTATCTGGCTTTGGAAACCACCATAGATGGTTCTGGGGCGTGGGAAAGGAAGAAACCGGGGGCGGGGGAAGGGAACAGAAATGTTGGCCATTACCTTACCTCCACCACTTGCAGGGACGACTCTAGATAATCCTATTCTCCCTCTGCCCTCAGGACTGCCCACCAAAAAAAGGAAGGCAGCGTTCAATCTAAGGGATTTATCAGTACTCATAAATCAGCTTAAAAATGACTTTTTTATTTCCCAAAGCAGCTGCCCTGCATTCAGAATAGGTAAATTCCAAGTGCTTACCATCTGATAAGATTTTTTTTAAGTGAAGTATTTGTTTATACACATATGAAGAGAATAGAGTCTGGCTTATCAACTTTTCCCTCAGGATACTTACAGCATAGTCATTTATTTGTGTTGAATCAGCTTGGGCTGTTATGAAATACGAAGGAAGAGAGAAATTCTACTTTACCTCTTCTATTTGAACTTAAAATGGAATACTCGGGATTTATCTGTAAAGTCCATTTAAAAGTATATACAGTTGACCCTTGAACAAAACGGGGATGGGGGTTAGGGGCGCTGACCCCTATAAAGTTGAAAATCCTGCTATAACTTTTGATTCCCTAGAACCTTAGCTGATAGCCTACTGTTCACGAGAAGCCTTACCCATAACATAAACACTGAATTAACATGGATTATGTATGTTATATGTATTATATGCTGTGTTGTAACAATAAAGTAAGCTAGAGAAAAGAAAATGTTATTAAGAAAATCATAAGGAAGACAAAATACATTTAAGTACTGTACTATGGGGTGCCTGGATGGCTCAGTTGGTTGAGTGTCTGAGTCGGTTCTAGCTCAGGTCATAATCTCACTGTTGTGGTATCGCGCCCTGCATTGGGCTTCACGCTCCGCGTGAAGCCTGCTTGATCCTCTCTCCCTCCCTCCCTCTCTGCCCCTTTCCCACTTGCTCTCTCTCTCTCAAAATAAATAAACTTTCTAAAAAATGCATTTACGTACTGTACTATAAAAAATCCACACGTACATGGACCTGTGCAGTTCAAACCTGTGATGTTCTAGGGCAATTCTGACCTGCTGCTCAGAGCGCTTCTCTCCCTGTTTATTTGGATTTTTTAAAGGCGTAAAGACATCCCCCCCCCCGCCCCGCCCCCACGATTCTCCACTCTGAAGTCCCCTCAGTGGCCAAGGGCTCCTGTGAAACCCACTACCTTCAGTTTCCTCCGGGCATTCCGGTCTTTTTCAGACCTTGGTTTATGGACTGCGATCAGTTGAGGGCTGGAGAAACTTTCCTGAAAGAAAGACCGAGCAAAATGTTAAAAATGGAATCGTCACCCCGAAATGCTAAGCATGATTCTTCACATAAATTCACAGTTGGTAGCACGCTGGTAAATGTTGGCAAAAATGCGCTCTAAGGGTTTTAAAACAGGAAAAGATGAGCAAATTTTGTACCTATCCTGAAGTGTGTTCTGAATCTCTTCCGTGCATCTTAGGCTCGCTGTTGCTGGCACTGGCCCCCTCCCACTTGCTCTGAGGGCAAACTGGATGGGGGGGGGGCGGATGAGAAAGAGGGGGAAAGCAATAGCATTACAACATGAGTTCGACACACAACAGTTACTGACTATACTCACCATATGGGCCAGGCCGGATCCTTACGTTATCTTTGGCAGACTATTGTCTTTTTCTTCAATCTAACTCCTTGGGGCCTTTTAGCTGACAGATATAAGAATAGAAGCTACAATGAAGCTGACAATTTATATCAGGAGGAACACTCACACAAGCCTCACCCTGGCAGTTTTAATTTAAAATGCTGAATGGAGAAGGCTGTGCCTGAGACTTGATGGCTTCCAGGCAAAAAAAAAAAGACCCACACTCCTCTGGTGGGACAGTAGGCATGTCTGCTGGGCCACCAAGCCCTGCACTGAGAACCTCCTCTTGGATGCAGGAGTAGAGCCAACTAGAGGAGAGGAGAGGAGAGCCAAGGGCTGAGAAAGAGAGAAGGGCCAGTAAAGGAAGAGAGAGTCAGGAGGCCACGTGTCTGTTAGTGTCTGAACCTGGGGAAGAGTCCTAATGATGGAGACAGGGCTCTGCAGGCAGCTTAGCCATGGGGGATGGACACGTCTAATGTGGTTGAGTAGACACGTCCATATTTTTTTCCCCAAAAAGAGTGGAAGTGGTTTCTGTTTTCATTTTACAGACCAAGTGAAATGTTGTAGGCTTTGTGAGGTTCTCTCTCATCAGTCGCTAATATTCATTAATGTATTAAACACCTGCATGCATGTGGTGCTTCGTGACGTGTCACTCAAGAGCGGGGCAGCCCTAGAGGAATATGGAGGTGCAAACAAAGACAAGGGAGTGTCTTCACGCCCTTGATTGTAGTGCCACATCTTCCTCCTCTTTTCCCCCCTTGAAGTTTTGTAAATGTTTCTATTTAGAACATCTGCTTAACTTTCACTAGATCAGCCACAAGAATAATGACTACAAAGAGGGGAAGGAAAAAAAGTAAAGAAGGGGTGAAGGTTTGGATGCTCAGACAAGCCATAAGACGCTTGAACATTTCACGTGGACTAAGCCATCCTTTGCCTGACGAAGAGACCGCTCACCTACTGCTAAAAATTCCCGAGCTTCTATTTTCCCTCCATCCTGAAGTTTTTCAAGTTTTTGAGCAAAGACCATAGAACCAGAAATTCACAAAGGGTCCCTGTCCTGTCCAGGTGGTCTGGCGTACGTGGTGACCCTTCTTCCCTTCTTCTCTTTCTTCGTCTCTGTCCTACATATCACCTGTTTAAAGAACCACATTGAATTCGGTGGTCGTAAAAGGAAATACTATAAGACAGACCTGGAAGAAAGAAGATATATCATCCATACCTATAGCAGAGATGGTAGTGACTGGGCAAGAGCAGGGAAGGAACATTCCATCACCTCTAGGGGGAGGGACATACCATGATGAGGAAGGAGAGAATTCTAATTCAAGGGTGAAAATTTTTGAAGCCTTCCAAAGATGTAGGCAAACAAACCCGAAGTGTGTTTGGGGACATAGCTGTGATTAGATTTTGCTTTATCATCTTCCATACAAGGAAGATCATTTGTAAGCAGACAATAGAGTGTTGTCAGCTTTTCAGTGGGGAATCCAGGTATAGCATCCCCTAATGCCCAGATCCCAGGAAGATGCCGAAAGGAAAGCAGGAAGCTATATTCAATGCACAGAAATAAGAAAAACATGGTGTTACGAGGTCTCAGTCACAAAGAGAAGGAAGAAGTGAGGGTACAAATATCAATTAATGCTTAGTAGGGGCTTCGTATTCGCTGGTGACAGAACTATGGTTTAGCAAGGAATTCTCTTTCGTTCCATGATTGCCAGTGGGGAGGCCTGGTCCACGTGTTGGAAATATCTATACTGCATCATTGTGGGAAGGATGTTCATTTCATCTAGGAGATGGCAAAAAATGAGCTCAAGCCGGTCACCGGGTGTCAGAGCGGCAGGAAAGTGATTTTCTTCTTTAGATTCTGCGCTGAGGTCTGCTGGCACCCTGCATTAATATGAAATTAACAACACATCACTCACCTGGAACTTAGCATCTAAAAAAAGCTCACATTGTGCTTTAAGCCTTTTATTACCAAATAATAGAAGTCATGAGGTTAAAGTTTGTTCCTGCAGCGTTCCCTGAGACATCCGTCCAATTTTACGTGGGGGATGAATGTCTACGCTGTGTGCATCTTTGTCAGTTGAAGATGGGATCAAAGAGCTGGTGGTTCAATATTAAGGCTCAGTCCCTCACGCCACCCCACCCCAATCACATATATATGATTTCCTGCTTGCAAGGCACTCCGGAAAAAAAAAAATTTTTTTTTTTTCAAATAAGAAATACCTTTTATGTTCCCGTTCATTGTCATTATTATTATTTGCTGTGTCTCAACGGTATGACTCATTCCAACTAAAAGCCCCCAGGAGAGTAGAGGAGAAAGGCTAAGAAGCAAATTTCATTCAATAAATTACTATTGGGCTCTTACTATGTTTGCCACCAGGCGGCTAGAGTCCCCGCAGGGTTCGCAATCCCGTGCGTGGGCTATGTCAGGCGGAAATGCAAATAACTCTAAATCAGGGCAGAGTAGGCTAAGTATCTTACCAAAGTTGGTAAAAATGTGGAAAAGGGGATAGGTCACCATATGAAAAGGCCCAGCCAAGGTTTCCTAGAGAAAGTGGTAAATGGAAAAGGGTAAGTAAGCCAGATATCAGCCGGGATCCTCACCACCACCACCCCTCCGCCCCTCCTCCCCTGGCGGGGGCCAGATGGAGGTCAGACTGGCCTGTATCCGGACTCGAGGTCCAGCCCTCCGCGTCACGGCCTCCCCGTTCCTGCCTCCACTTGGCATCGTTCACCAGTCCTTGGTTTTAATACTCCTCCAGGTGTCCTGCCTTGTTGTCCCTTCATTCTCCTCTTTGCTGCCTCCCTGCCTTTTTCCTCTGGGGAGAGAGGCAGAAAAACCCAAATTACCTTCATTTGCTTAAACACCATAATTCATCCTATATTTTATCCTCCACTCTTCCTTCCGATGAAGGACTGGGGCCTACTTTTCCCAACAAATCGATCCACTGATGTACTGTTTCCTTACCGAAAGACTTGCTTCCCACCACCCCCCCCCCAAAATAAATTCTGGTTTGATACACTTTTATTTTTAACTCGCTGAAATGACAGTTTTGCAAGGCAGCGCTGGAAGATAAGGCCATTCCTAGGGTCAGAAGTTATAAGACCCGGAAGAATTCTTACAGATTTTTCAAATACCTGTGTCTCATTTTACATATAAGAAAACAGGCTCAGGGCTGCTCAGGGGGGTGTATTTAATGGGGTAAGAACTCTGCCAGGTCAGTGCTATGAAGGTATAGAATTAGAGAACAAGGCATTCATTATAGCAGGCGGAGTTAGGAATGTTGTCGGGTTGCATGGATGCTCAGTCTTCACTGCGATGTGCATAGTAAAGGTGGCTTCTTTATTTGCTTGTAAGTGACCTCATAAGCCGCCTATCCCACCTCCCCGGGCCAGTGGAAACAACCTAGACTTTTACATAACAATATCTCAGTCTCTACCAGTTTAGCTTCCTTCAAGTTCAGACACTGCCAATTCAAAGTTCAACTCCCCGTTAATGTGGGCTGACTCAGACTCTATAAAGTAAACATTCAGTCATATGGAAGACACAGCAGGTTCTATGGCAGAAGAGAAAGGTCCTTTGAACTATTGTTGGAACTCTCCCGGAACATGGGAAAACCGGGGTGCTTTACGCACTGGTGACCACAAAGGAGCAGCTGGTCCAGTCTGACCTGAGGGTGGTATGCTGGTCCCTGCCCCTAATAGCATCCGAGCCTTGGTGGAAATCTTCAACCATAAAGGCCTCTTTTTTTTTCCCCCAAACCTAGGGCATCGGGGCCTTTGAGACATCCAGATAATGGAGAATACGAAGGACTAAACGGCCAGGAGATGTTTCCCTGGGGCAGAGTGTCAAGATGACCTCAGGTCTTTAGGAAAACTCCAGCCTTGGGCTCAGCGCCCTTTGGAAAACAGTACTAGCTTGGAGGTGGTGGCAGAAAGTGGGTAAGAGGTGACTCCCAGGCAGCATTTCTGGTTCCATCCAAGTCCTCCCATAGTCCTGGTGATTCAGTATCTGTTGGGGTGATCTATGCAGCACTTAACTTTTTAGACTAATTTTTTTTAACGTTTATTTATCTTTGAGAGAAAGAGCATGAGTGGGGAAGGGGCAGAGAGAGAGGGAGACCCAGAATCCAAAGCAGGCTCCCGGCCCCGAGCTGTCAGGACGGAGCCCAACACGGGGCTCGAATCCACGGACCGTGAGATCGTGACCTGAGCCGAAGTCGGATGCTCAACCGACTGAGCCACCCAGACGGGCCTAGACTAATTATTTTTGTTTTGAGGTAATTGTAGATTCACATGAGGTTGTAAGAAACAATACAGAGATCCTATGTGCCCTTTAGCCAGTTCACTCCCATTTTGCAAGACAATACTGTGCTATCACAACCGGGTCGTTAACATCGATACAGTCAGGCAAAGAATATCTGTCACTGCGAGGACTCTTCATCGTGGCCTCTTATAACCACACCAGCTTCTCTATACCTCCATCCCCTCCTTGAGCCTAGCAACCTAGGGTCCCTAATTGTTTCTCCATTTCTATAATCTTGCCAGTTTAGATATATTATATAAACCGACCCATACAGCATGTAACCTTTTGGGCTTGTCTCTTCTAACTCAGCATAATTCTCTGGACATTCATCCAGATTGCTGCCTACATCAATAGTTCGTTCTTATTACTGCTGAGTAGGGTTCCACGGCACGGATGAACTATGGTTTTGGTTAGCCATTCACCCGTCGAAGGACATCCAGGTTGCTTACCGTTCGGGACTATTTCAAGTAAGGTTGTTGTAAATATTCACAGACAGGTTTTTGTGTGAATTTAAGTTTTCGTTTCTCTGGGAGGAATGCTCAAGAGGGCACTATCTCTGTCCTACGGTGGTTGTATATTAATTGTTTAAAGCAACCATAAACTGTTTTCTAGAATGGCCGGACTATTCGCGGTTATCAAATGTACGAGGGATCCAATTTCTTCACCTCCTCAGCAGCATTTGGAAGTGTCACTGTTTTTTGTTCTGATAGAGGTGCAGGGATATTGCGTGGCTTTAATTTGTATTTTCCTAATGGCTAATCGTGCCGAACATATTTTCATATGCTTGTTTCCATTTGTATGGACCCTTTGGTGAAGTGTTGATTCATGCCTTTTGCCCATTTTCTTTTCTTTTTTTTAATTTTTTTAATGTTTATTTTTTGAGACAGAGAGAGAAAGAGAGAGAGAGAGAGTGAGCAGGGGAGGGGCAGGGAGAGAGAGGGAGACACAGAATCCGAAGCAGACTCCAGGCTCCAAGCTGTCAGCACAGAGCCTGATGCGGGGCTTGAACTCACAGACCTCGAAATCATGACCTGAGACGAAGTCAGACGCTCAACTGACTGAGCCACCCAGGTGCCCCCGCCTTTTGCCCGTTTTCTAATTGGATTGTTTATTTGTTACAGTTGAGTTCTTGGAGTTCTTTATATATTCCAGATTCCAGTCCTTTGTTGAATATGTGGTTTGCAAATATTTTCTCATCATCTGTACCATGTCTTTTCATCTTCCTAACAGGGTCTTTACACAGTGAAATTTCAAAATGTGATGAAGTCTACTTTATCCATTTTCCCTTTTGTGGATCATACTTTTGGCATCAAGTCTGAGAGTTCTTTGCCTAGCCCTAGATTCCAAAGATGTTCTATTTTTTTTTTCAGACGTATATAGGTTTATGGATTATTTTGTTTACATATGTATTTCCATTTTGAATTGATTACTATATAAGTTCGAGGCTGTTCTTTCTGTTTTTGTTTTTGTTTTTAAGAGAGAGAAAGAGAGTAGGAGAGAGGGGCAGAAGGAGAGAGAAAGAATCTTAAGCAGGCTCCATGCTCAGTGTGGAGCCTGATGCAGGGCTCGATCCCATGACCCTGGGATCATGACCTGAGCTGAAACCAAGAGTCAGACGCTCAACCTACTGAGCCACCCAGGCGCCCCAAGACTTGTTTGTTTGTTTGTTTGTTTGTTTGTTTTTTCTCAGCAAGTGCCCAACTCTTCCAGCACTACTTTGGACAGCTACCGATGTTCTTGCAGCGTCAGAATCTAAACTGTAAAGTACTTTGTGAAGTGATGGCATCTAAGGACCTACAAAAGCAAGGGAGCATCTGGATGTTCTCTGTGTCTGACCATGTCTGCGCACAGCTTTTCTCTGTATATGAGGATGGCCAGGCAGGCGACGCCAACGTTAATACCGGGATCCCAAGATACGGAGGGCAATCACGCAGGTGATCAGAATCATGCATGTGAAATCATGCAGGTTTTCACAAACTGAGGGTGCCCCAGCCCTTGTATGACCCCTGTGCCCATCAGAATCCACCTGCCCTCACAAAAGGCAGGCTTCCTTGAGGAATCAAGGAACCATTACCAAGGGACAGCAAAAAAAAAAAAAAAAAAAAAAAAAAAAAAAAAAGGAAGAGGTATCCTTCATGATCCAGACTGACCCAGAGATTACTCCACATTTGGATGGTCCAGACTGACTCCCTCCCCCTGATTCTCCCAGTTGACTTCACACTGTTTGTAAATAAAACAATAAAGACACGTTGTGCTCTACCCTGCTTCCTTCTTTCAGCTCTCTCGCTCTCTCTCCCTCCCCTTTCCCACAACAGTTATTGAAGCCACCTCCTCCAGTCCCCTGTCCTGATATGTCCCCACGTACCTCACTCTCATCTGCTACTTCATGGGGAAAACAAGCCAGCAGGAAGGAATGACTCTATACCTACAATTTTGCAGGTGTCTGTGCCCATTCTCACTACCTTCCCATGATGAAAGGAGGAAGTCCCTCCTTCGAAAGCCAGTCCCTGCATCCGAGCTACATGGTTCATCATGGCCGGCACACTCGGTAACCTTACTCATCAATCATCGCCTCTCCCCTGCTTCTTCCTCAACACTATCGCTCCTAAAAACCTTGTCTTTGAGCGTAACACAAAATTCTCCTTGCTTCCCTTCTCATTACCTCTCCGCCTCTCTCCCTCACTTCAAAGCCAGGATTCTTGAATGTGCTTTCCATGCTGGCTGCTTATGCGTCCCGACAACCCACTCCCTCCTTCAAGTGCAGCCTGGTCTCTGTCCTCACAATGTTTAAGCAGTTCTCTCCAACATCTCCAAAGGCATTTCATTGCTGAAGCCAGGGGACACCTTTCAGCCTTATCTTACTTGACAGCTTTATCGTATTTGCACAATTGAACATCTCTTCTTTTTGAAAACATGCCCTTCTCTCGGCCTCTTTTGCTCTCCCTTAATGTCTCTGGCTACTCGCCGGTCTCTAGTCATTTCCTCCTGCCTCTGCCACTTCTCACTGTTTCAGGCCCACTTCTCTGCTCTCTTTACACACTAAGCCTGGACACCCATCCCATCCTTGACGCTCCTTCTCCTTATTCTCTATAAGGAATACATCCTTCATCTTACTTCCGTGGTGTGTCAGCCAGCCCTGGCTGCCATAACACAATACCACGAACTGGGCGGTTTGAACCCAGAAATTTATTTTTTCACAATTCTGAAGGCGAGAAGTCCCAAATCGGTCATGGTCAGTTTCTGGTGAAGACTCCCTTCCAGGCTTATAGAGGGCTGCCTTCTTACAGTGTCCTCGCCTGGTAGAGATAGAGTGCAAGCCCTCCGGGGTCTCTTCTTATACGGACACAGATCTCCTCGTGAGGCCGCCCCCCCCCCCCACCTCATCTAAACCTAATCATCTCCCAAGGCCCCACCTCCAAATACCATCATATTGGGCCTTAGGGAGTCAATGCATTGTGGGGGAAGGGTACGTAATTCAGTCAATAGCGTGATGCTCTGAAATTCTTCTGCCTTTCCCATCTCTGCTGCCATTTTTCTTATCTAGATTATTTCAATAGTTTCTCAGCTGGGCTCTTTGCCTATGTTATCTCCTTTAAAACCATTCTCCATCCTGGAGCTAGACTGATGGTTTTGAGTCAGAAATCAGGTCTCATTAGTCCCTTGCAAAAGATTTTAGTACTTTCTGATAGACTTCCTGTAAACTCTACACACCTTGATGGAGCACAGAAATCCCTTCATGCTTGGACACCAGCTTATCTCTCTGGTTTGACCCCTCTCTCCCTTCCCCCTTGTACTCAGCGATACCTCCATAGCACTTAGGGTTCTATGGACACACCCTGCTTATTAAATTGTCCACATTTTTTTTTTTTTAACATTTGTTGATTTTTGAGAGAGAGACAGAGACAGAGCACGAGTGGAGGAGGGGCAGAGAGAGGGGGAGACACAGAATCCAAAGCAGGCTCCAGGCTCCGAGCTGTCAGCACAGAGCCCGTCTCGGGGCTCAAACCCACGAACCAGGAGATCATGACCTGAGCTGAAGTGGGATGCTTAACCGGCTGAGCCCCCTAGGTGCCCCAAATTGTCCACATTTTCAAGACTCAGCTTAGATGTCACCTCCTCTCTAGCAAGCTTTCCATGACTCTTTGGCTAGATTAGGTGTTTTTCCTAAATATCTCCACAGTGTTCACCTCTTTCTCCACCCTTAGCCAACATGGTCAGAGGTCATGGTTTTTTACTGGTCTGTCTCCTTGACGTGGCTATAAGCTTTTCAAGGGCAGCAGCTCATTCCCAACTCCTCACTCAATGCCAAGTTTATGGTGCAGCCCTGAGCACAAGCAGATACTTTGTGTTTGCTTATTACGTGAAAGCAATTTGGTGCAACTTCTTTTATTGATGAGAAAACTAACAAAGAGAATATAAGCTCTCACTCGAACAAAGCCCAGCTGGCAAAGGAGCTCAAGAACAAAGGCTGTCGCTATCCATGAGTCAGCTATCAGCTTTTCCAGGGCCGGTATTGACACCCCTGGAAAAAGTGATTAGAATCAAATTATTTTGCTTCTTTGGGCCTTTGTCTGTAAAATGAAGAGGTTGCACTAAATCATCTCCTAAACTTCCTTCTAGGAAGGAAGGCTAAGGTTTTATCATTTCTTTTTTTTTTTTTTTAACGTTTATTTATTTTTGAGACAGAGAGAGACAGAGCATGAACGGGGGAGGGTCAGAGAGAGGGAGACACAGAATCCGAAACAGGCTCCAGGCTCCGAGCTGTCAGTACAGAGCCCCACGCGGGGCTCGAACTCACGGACTGCGAGATCGTGACCTGAGCCGAAGTCGGCTGAGCCACCCAGGCGCCCCTTATCATTTCTTATATGGTGACCATACATGTCTGGTTGGAACTTTTCAGAAGTCACCGACTTAGGATCTTTCTTACTCTACCAGAAAAGAATTTGGGGATAGCCTGGGTTTATAGAGACCCTAGGCAATCAAGGCTTCTCTTCCCTGCGCATTCATTTTTGTCATTAATTCAACATTTATTGAGCACCTGATGTGTACCAAGCATATCATGCTTTTCAGCTTAGACATTTCACAAATGCTGAGAAACAACAAGTTCCAAGGACACAATTCTCTGTGAAGACCATTTCCTGTCTAATTTTCCACACTCCAGATAGAAATGCAGTGGCTTCATAGGGGAAAACTGTATAGAAGGCACTAAGAACCGTTCTATTCGGTTGCATTTAGAAATGGTTATGTAACTACTACATTGAACAAGCATGACTCATAGGATGTAATCAATCATAAAGCAAGACTTCAAATGTATTCCCCGGAGTGAACACTTTCTCTGCTCTTAGATGAAATTTAGACCAACGTTTTATTCTCTAGTCACTTCCGGGTCATAAAATGTCCTTTGGCCAGTCATCGGCATGTCTAGCTTCGGGTCGCAGTAACAACATCAATTTGTTTTCGCACTTAGACTTCTCCCTTCCTCGGCTCAGCCGCCTACAAAAGGCTGCAACCCGGTGAGAAGAGCAGCCCATGGCCTCACTTTTCCCCATCCCTGCATCTTTCATCTTTCTAACGGGGATTTCACTCCTCTCTCGGGTTGGAGCAGTGGGAGGAAGCTGGGGAAGGCAGAGAAGCAAATCTCTCACTTGTCTCTCTGGCCTCGACAAGCATTCAGAGTTGCCTCTCTCTAGTTGGGTTTTCAAGACACTGCAGGGTAGGGTTTTTCTAACCCTGTCGACAGATGGAGATGTCTTCATATGGCTGATCACTTACTCTTCCCTCAGACCGCGGGAATCTGGCACGAACGCCAGTCTTTTTTTTTTTTCTTCTGGTCCCCCATCCAGATGACCCTCTTAGAAAGGACACAAGATAACCTCTTGCCTGCTTTCTCTCATGCGTGGTCCACGTCTTATCCGAGGGAATCACTCACACTTTCTTTGGTCCCGAAGCCTTGGAAGGGCAAGGGGGGCAAACACCCAACACACAAGACTACTCTGTGCAAACCAACCCTTGCCTTACACCCCTAGTTCTCCTTCTTAATGTACTTTCTGATTTATGTAAGAAGCTGCAAAGTCACATAATCAGCTTTTGACAACCTCCTTTGCAAATTTTGCAAATGAAGGTCTCCCACCTCCCTTAAAAATGTGATATCGACGCCTCGGTGCTTTAGCTGAAACGTTTGATTCTTTTACATTATACCTGCCTTGCAATGTTGGAATGGCCAATCCCTCATCACATTTTTGGTCTGCATTCACTGGGTCACTGTGACAAGTAGCCATGTCCTCCCCCTGGTTTCCTTACCTAAGAGAAAGTTCATATGAATTTTCGTATGACATTATTTGCATAATCTGGAAACGGGGCCTCGTCTGAGCTTCTTGGAGCTGCCATGATAAAATATCACCAACAGGGTGTTGGAAGCAACAGCACTTACATGTCACAGTCCCGGAGGCCACAGTCTGAAATTAAAGCGTTAACAAGGCCACATCCCTCCAAAGGCTCTGAGAATCTGCTCTAAGTCTCTCTCTTAGCTTTTGGTGGTTACTGGCAATCTTTGGCTTGTGGCTGCACTGCCTCAATCTCTGCCTCTGTCTTCACATGAGGATTCCCCTATATGTCTGTGTCTCTGCGTGGTCTTCTGCTCTTTTTTTTTTTTTTTTTCAGAGAGAGAGAGAGAGAGAGAGAGGGGATCCCAAGTAGACTCCACATTCAGCTCAGAG
Source organism: Panthera tigris (assembly GCF_018350195.1). Lineage (NCBI taxonomy): Eukaryota > Metazoa > Chordata > Mammalia > Carnivora > Felidae > Panthera > Panthera tigris. The sequence continues at coordinate 12,333,307 of NC_056664.1, forward strand.
CCTGACATGGGACTCAAACCCATGACCTTGCGATTATGACCTTAGCTGGAATCAGGAGTCGGAGGCTCAACATACTGGGCCACCCAGGTGCCCCCCTCTGCATGGCCTTCTTATAAAGACATCAGTCATTGGATTTAGGGCCCATCCTAACCCACTATGACATCATCGTAACTTGATTACTTCTGCAAAGACCTTATTTCCAAATAAGGTCATAATCACAGGTTCCGGGTGGGCTTGGGTTTGGGGAGGGCGGGGGTACACTCTACAGTCCAATACCGATACTGAAATATATTCTGTAGAAAGGTTCAAAATCAGTGCATATACCACGTGGCACGTTTTTCCCCCCCGGTAATTTTTTTTGATGGAGGGATTACATTAATTTCCGAAAGGCCCATGGAGATAGTACCTCTGGGTTTCACCGCCTAGCAATAGTCATATGTATAGAGGACTATGACAAAAGCGGCATTCAAACAGCTTAATAAGCACGGTTATGTATCGTATGGGAGAATCGGTGCAAACTAATATAGCTACCCTCGAGATGGGCGAGCGGATGCTTTTTCCGCAGCTGAATCGGGAGTGGTACGACATAGTATTTTTTGATTTTTGCCACGTGACTTGTGAAACCAAAAGAGATTCATAAAAGACAAACGACTTTGTAATTTTGAGTGGTTTGGCTATAACTACGCATGCTGAAGTTGTAGCAGCGCTCGTAGTGATATGTCGTTCTAAATAATTATCCATTTCGAGGCCTCTGCAACATTTTAGATATTTTTCCTGGGACTGCCTCCTCCCCAACCCCGTACCGGATTTCCCTTTTCCCAAAAGTTCAAGTGGTCGGTTGGAATTTCGTTCGAATGATGACGTAACGGCAGACATGCAACGGAAAGCAAGTAAAGGAGAACTTTCCTCATAATATCCATCAAAGTTGGTTTTTCTTTTTTTAGCAGAAACTTCAAATACAATTTCTTCATGATTCGTCAACTGAAATCGATCCTGAGGAAAGGTGGACCTTTAGAAGGGTGCAATGAGCGGTTAATGCATATGTATATTCTATTTCCTGCCCATTTGTTTTTCTCTAGTCGTGAGTAACTTCTTCCCAGGACCTTTGAGTTTGGTTGGCCAAGAACGCCTTCTGGAAAATCATGAACTTCTCCATCCTGGCAAACTTAATGAGATTGTGATGGACATTCGGAAATTGGGAGTGACTTCATTACATTGCAAGTATTTCTCAGAATGCTTTTAGACCTTTCTTAAGACTACTTTTACCTGCATTTGATGTGCAACTTCTTCTCTGGACGTGGCGAACACAGGCACCTGCTACCTTTGCACATGCAAACGGGGTCACTGGACAACTACCCATTCTTTCCGTGCCAACGATTTATGCCACATTAAAGCTTCCTTTTGTAATTGTTTTCCTTATGTCTTACTGTGTTGCTGCACCTTTATTGCAATTTGTATTGTATTTTCTTCTGTAAGACATTTGGATTCTTGGGGAAGTGTTGTGTATGTAAATAATGGAAACAACACCCACACCATTACTTAGCTACTGTGGGTGCTGCCACACTTTTTTCTTCCTGTTTTCTTCCTTTCTTTTTTAAATCACCGTAAGAATAGTTCTTTGGAATAAAGATGATGCAACAGTCTTAAAGATATAGTCGGCGCTCTCTGGTATTAATTAACGGAGAGTAGCGTTTATTGAGAAACTGTCCTCTATAACTGATAGCCAACACGACTGGTTCGAACCGCATGGCATTCTGAATCTGCGCTGGCTTAAAACACGGCGGCAGGTCGGGGGTTGGGGAGCTGTGTGGCTCAGTCGGCTGAGCATCCGACTTCGGCTCAGGTCATGATCTGGCGGTTTGTGAGTTCGAGCCCTGCGTCGGGCTCTGTGCTGACAGCTCGGATGTGCCTGCTTCGGATTCTGTGTCTCCCCCTCTCTCTGCCCCTCCCCTGCTCATGCTCTGTCTCTCTCTGTCTCTCAATAATAAATAAACGTTGAAACACAGTAGCAGGTGTGACACACATTGTACAATGTTCCGCCATAAACTGAGCATGGCAGGAGGTATACAACTCTCAAAGTGAAATGGTTACATGGTAACCGGACAAATGATTGGGCTTCTATATGGGTTGGCCTGTTTCTATAAAATAAGTCAGGCAGCAAAGAAGATTTTTTTTCTCCGCTCTGGAGAAAGGACCGTAAGTGCAAGTTACACAAAAGTGCTGAGCACAGTTGTACTCAGTAGTCTTCTAGGACTTTCAGAATATCTGTTACCTAACAGGCTCCAAGGGCACTGTTTGAAATATCAAGGCACGCTTGGAAGCAGGTCCGTGGAGCCCTGGTCATAAATGCCAAGAGAGAGAAGGGACTGAAGCCTGCTTCCCTTGGTCTCTGCTGGCCTCCTCGGGTGCAGGACAGGCCGTGACCACATCGGCACAGACCATGGGAAGGAGGAAGAAGCCAGGATCCAGTGGGGGGACAGGGTCCAGAGCCTGTCTTCAGAAGCTGGCCCGTCCCCGGGAGGCAGCGAGGCAGGCCGGTGAGCGGCGGTCAAAGGGCACGACTAGCTCAGATCGGGCCAGGCTATTTGGATATCTGAGTGAGTCCTCTCTGCCAGCAGAACACAGTTCTGGAAGAAGTCCAGGTGACGATCCTCAAAATCAGGCACGGTTCCAGGTGATTGGTCCAGTCGCAGCAGGCCCCCCGCCAGAAACTGAGAAAAGAGTAGGAAATCACATCCTGCTTCTGGAGAGAAGGGGAAGAGAGCAAGGGTTTGGCAGAGCAGAGGAAGCAGGGGTCCAGGGCAAGCATCCAACCGCTGCACAGAGCTAAAATGCCTAGCAGAGAAACTGAGGCCGACTCAGGTCACGAGGCTTTGGCCAAAATGATCAAAGAACTCTGAGACTCCCGAGTCGACACTGGGAACCAGATTTCCAGGTCTCTAGGCAACCAAAGCCATTCCGTCTATTAATAGGTCTCAGGCTGATGACACTGATCAGGACTGGCTCTGACTGCTTGGGGGCGACTAAGAGCTTCTGGAGCTTGAACGAGCAGAAGAATTACCTGGGATCTTGTTAAAATGCAAATTCTGATTGGATAGGTGCGATTGGGGCCAATAGTCTGAATTTCTAACAAGAGCCCAAGTGATGCTGCTGATTTGCTAGAGCAGCAAAACTGAGAGTCCAAACTTGCTGTGAATTCGCTTCCCTCCCCGCCACCGCTCCCATCCATGAAACCTGCGGGAGCAACACATCCCTCTTCCCCCACCCTCCTCCTGGTCAAGTCTGACCATCTTCTTTTCCTGTCTTTCCTTCCCCCCCACCCCCCATCCTCCCAACTCCTTTGTCCTAGTGCATTTTTTTTTTAATTTTTAAATTATTTATTGATTTATTTTAATGTTTTTATTTCTGAGAAAGAGAGAGACAGAATGAGAGCGGGGGAGGGGCGGAGAGAGAGGGAGACACAGAATCCTAAGCAGGCTCCAGGCTCTGAGCTGTCAGACGTGGGGCTCGAATGTATGAACCACGAGATCACGGCCCGAGCCAAAGTCCAACGCTTAACCGACTGAGCCCCCCGGGCACCCTTGTCCTGCTGCATTTCTTCTGTCAAGACCACCAACGGAAAAGGAGCTTTTGTTCAGAAAATAGACCAAGGTAACAAAAGCCAAAATCATTGTTCCCATTGTCAACACACAACTAAATGCTTGTATGTTTGATAAACACAATCAATCCAGATTAATGTCTTTTTCAGTCACCGTTTCCTATAGAGAGTAAAGAGCATGTGACCTCTTCCCTTTCCCCCCTGATATCCTCAGGCAGTGAAGAAGTGTCTTCTGAGTGCTCACTTCAACAGCACATATACTAAAATTGGAATGATAGAGAGATTATCACGAACCCTGCGCAAAGATCACATGCAAATTCCTGAAGCGTGCCATATTTTAAAAAAGACATTAAAACAGACCCAAATTAAGGAGAACTGTACCTTGTGTATGAAAGAAAGAAAGAAAGCGATGGAGTAAAAAAATTTAATTCTACTCCAATTAATCCATAAAAATAATGCGAATCCAACAGAAATCTCAATTGATTTTTAATACAACCTAATTCTAAAATTTCAGTAACAAAGCAAATGGCCAAGAATAACTAAGAAAATTTTGGAGCTAAAGAATACAGTGTGGGAAAAAGGAAAAAAAAAAAAGACTAGGGTGTGGGAGGGGAGTTTTCACTCTACAAGAGCTTAAGACTTAATACGTAGTCAGTTATTAAAATGGTATAACAATAGTTATAGCTCTGTTTAACGTGATCATAAGTGATTTCAATTTTATTTGTGCTCTTTTGATTTTCTACACCAAATATGTACTCGTTTCGTGATAAAAAATAAGCCAAAACAAACCAAAAACCAAAAAACACCTAATGCTTTGAAAAAAGGGAAATATCTACTAAAAGGTTTTAACAAATCAGAATGGCCTCACATATTTATTTTATATCCTTATTCCCTAAAAATAGATCTGTATATAGTCTCCACTGGATAGTTTCCACTTCCAGCAATAAGGGGTCACTATTTCCTGGCTTATACTGGAAACTAATCATATAATATAGGGCTGGTTATTTAAGCTCTCTCAGTGTTTCAACCTACCAAATGGTGAGAGTAATAGCTTCCCAGCTCACCTTGGAGGATTTGTTGTTAGAATCGTACAAGATAGGGGCGCCTGGGTGGCTCAGTGGGTTAAGCATCCCGCTTTGGATCAGGTCATAATCTCCTGGTTCGTGGGTTTGAGCCCCAAGACAGGCTCTGTGCTGACAGCTCAAATCCTGAAGCCTGCTTCAGATTCTGTGTCTCCCTCACTCTCTGCTCCTTCCTTGCTCTCTTTCTCTCTCTCCCAAAAATAAAGAAAGGTTAAAAAAAAATTTTTTTTAGGGAATTGTACAAGATAGTAAGTAAACGTGCTTAACCAAGTATCGAAATCTATACACGTGCATACTGCTCTTCGGTCAGTATTTGAAACAGAGCAGTTACAGATTTTAGAACTTTGTACCGACCCATGTTAGTGTGGCTGGATTACTGAAGCCACTTGTGCTCAACAGGTAAAGAGAGCATGCCTCCTTTATATCACCGCTGCACTCCCCGTGGCCCATCTCCTTACACACTGTTTCCCATGTATTCAATGACTACACTTACTGAGCGCCAATAGGCACCAGGGCCAGAGTCACGACGGTGAAAGAGACACTGTCCTTGTGCTCATGAAGCTTACAGATAAGCAGAGGATTTGTGGACAAGGAAAGAGGAAATTTCAACATAGGGCGACAAATGCTGGGACGTGGTGAGTCCAGAGTGCCATGAGCTCTCGTGGGGCCACTACCCAGGTTCGGATGGTCACAGAATGGTTCTTTAGCCACGTAACAGGTAAAATCATGAAAAGGGTGAAGAATGGTGGAGGGGACTGGAGACGGGGGGAAGGGAGAGGGAAACATGTTCCAGGCGCAGGGTAGAGCCCTTGAACTGCCCCCAGAGGGCGAGGAAAAGCAACGGAACTACTTTGGGCTTAAAACAAAACACACCCTAGATCATTTTGAAAATCTGCTTCCTAATGTTGCCTAGGCCAGGCTCAGCATGGGCTCAGCATGACATGTTTTGTGGTAAGTTGTAGGATGACCCCTCCTCTGCCTCAAGACCACTCCCCTGCTGGCCTTTAACCCCCACCCCCCCTCCACTGCCTGGCCTTTCCTTTTGAAAAGATAGCACTCTGAAGAGGTGGAAAGAGGCTTTTCTCTTTTGAAGCAGCAGCATTATTAACAGAGAAGGAAAAGTCTCCCATGAGCTACAGCAAAATCCTGCAGATTGGTTTATGAATCAATGTAGCTTAGGCTAAAGCAACCTAATTTCCTGAAAGCCACTCCGTGGCTTTAGGCTTCCAAAGGGGCATAAAGCTTGTATGATATTTACTCTTAGTTAAAATTAAGTGGAAATGGCCAAAAACAAAACGAAACAAAATAAAAAAACAAAAAACAAAAACAAAAAAAGAAAACAACCCTGAAAAGGAATTCTTCTGGGAGGTCATATCATTAAAAACAAAAATAAGGTCTACAAAGAAATATGGAAAAAAACGCATATATTGGATTAAAGAAGGTTTGGCATTATACACATTAAAATGTTAAATTATTAACTATCTCAGAGTAATTGGGTTTCATGTGATTTTTATATCTTTTTTTTATTGTGAAATATAACACACATTTGGGAAAGTGCATGATATATAAAAGTTTAATTTAGGGGCGCCTGGGTGGCTCAGTCGGTTGAGCGCCTGACTTCGGCTCAGGTCATGATCTCACAGTTCGTGAGTTCGAGCCCCGCATCGGGCTCTGTGCTGGCAGCTCAGAGCCTGGAGCCTGCTTGGGATTCTGCGCCTCCCTCTCTCTCTGCCCCTTCCCCTCTCTGTCTCTCAAAAATGAATAAACATTAAAAAAATTTTTTTAAAAAGTTTAATTTAGTAAATTCTTGTAAAGTGAACGCTCACGTGACTGCTACTCAGGCTAAGAAATAGAACATAGCCCAGAAGCCCTCTCTCCATTGCTTCCCAATCTCAACCCGCCCTCTTCCCAAGAGGCCACTGTTGCCCTTAGGTTTATGATAATCTCTTTTTTTGTGTGTCTTTTTTTTAGTTTCACCACCTAAGTATATATCACTCAATACTATAAATACTATAAAATTAACTGTATCTTTTAATGTTTTTTTGAGCTTTAGATACATGGGAGAACATATATATATATATATTGAATATATATATATATCAATATATATATATCAACACTGTTTCAGCTTGTGGAATGTACTGACTATATATATATATTTTTAATTTTTTTAAATTTTTTTTTTTTTGCCTCTGGCTTCTATCTCTTAACCTTAAGTTTCTCAATTTTATCCATGCTGCTGACAGTACTGTGGTGAACCCATCTTCAATGCTATTTGGTATTCCAAGGTTAGATGTACGCACTGTATTTGTTCACTCTACTGTTGACGGGCAGTCTGGCTTGTTTTCAGTTTGGGGCTATTAGGAATAGGGAGTTGCTATTCTTCAGGTATCCACGTGCCCGTATTACATGGGTAATACATGGGTATACATCCATGGGTGGGAATCTGGGTCACCAGATACGCATATCGCTAACTTTCATAGATAATGCCGAACAGTTATCCAAGAACAGCAGCAGCAATCAACCTTCCCGGTAGCAGTGTGTGAGAGTTCCTCCTGCCCTGCACTCAAGTTTTATGTAATTTTTTCCTTTAGCTTATCTGAATTTTCTCTTTTTCTCTATAATAAATATCTATATGTGTTTAATTAGCAAAATGGCTTAATTAGGCAAAATGCTATTCTAATAGCTCTTAAACTTGTGCTTCCCAATGAAGGTGTTATTTTTCTAACGTGATAGATAAGATTTGTGTGTGTTCTTTTTATCTTTTTAACGTTTTTATTTTATTTTTGAGAGAGAGACGGAGTGCAAATGGGGGAGGGACAGAGGGAGAGGGAGACACAGAATCTGAAGCAGGCTCCAGGCTGAGCTGTCAGCACAGAGCCTGGTGTGGGGCTCGAACTCATGGAGTGTGAGATCATGACCTGAGCCAAAGTCAGACGCTTAATGACTGAGCCACCCAGGCGCCCCTCAGTTCTGTGTGTTTTTGACCATCCTGCGAATGGAACAATCCAGTATACATTATTTTGTGTCTAGCCTCTTTTTTTCCCCCATCATTGTGAAATTCATCCATGCCGTTATGTGTAAGCATAACTTTGTTCATTTTCTTCCTTTCTCATCACAAGGAAGAGATACTGACCTAAAGGATCTGATCTTTCAACACTGTTTCAACTTGTGGAATGTACTGACCAATGCCACACATGGATTAGAACACTTTAGGGCCGTTTGTGTTTTTGTTGTTTCCACAAACAAAGATTATAGAAAGATTATAGGTTAGAAAGATTATACGGAGGGTGAGTGTGATACCTGTAGAGCTACACCGATCTCTGTAATAATGACTCCACTCGGAATCGTCTCTCGGTGATAATGAACGTGTTCTCTCCCTTCTTGTCCACCTAAAATGCAAAACTGCATCACATCCCCAGGCTCCACACTTTTATGTAAAATAGAGCTGTCACAGGATTTTACTGAACAGTTGATTTATTTCCGAGGATCATGAGAGTCCAAGGATCAAACTGGCATGTGGCCACAGGGAGAGCCCTTGACCTAAAAGCAGGGACAACTTCAAAGCTGTGTTGGTACATAATGGAACACGGCACTTTTAGCATGAATCATAGCCTCAAAACTTTCTAGGGGAAAAAAAAATCCTAAAACTGTCCTCCAAAAGGAAAGGTGAAATCAACAGTTTATATTTTTTTACTCTTTCAAATAAGCAATGCTAAACCCTTCTACAAAAGCAATTGCTTAAATCTAGCTTCCAGGACCCCACTTTCTCCCTTTCTTTTTTCCTTTCTTTCTCTCTTCCTTCTTTCCCTCCCTCCTTCCTTCCTTCCTTCCTTCCTTCCTTCCTTCCTTCCTCCCTTCCTTCTTTCCTTCCTTCCTTCCTTCCTTCTTTCCTTCTTTTCTTTCTTTTCTTCCTTCTTTCCTTTCTTTTCTTTTCCTTTCCTTTCTTCTTTTCTTTCCCTTTCTTTCTTTCTTTCTTTCTTTCTTTCTTTCTTTCTTCCAGAGCAAAGTGTCAGCTGAGCTTGAACTCTTAGAGTGGGATCTTGATATGAATCTATGTTTTCAAGATAGCCAAACAGGATCTCTGATAGTAGCTCTCTGAAAGGCTGTGTGTGAATGCGTAGTCAATGTAATTTTTCTTCTTTTTTTTTCTTCAGGCCTTGAGATGTAATTATTACAGCTTCAAATGTCCCTAGTGATATTAGCTAGATAATCAAATTTGGATCACAGGAATGAAACCACCTAGCGTGTGCTTTCATTACTGCTCTCCTCAAAATAATTCACTGAAGATAATTCTGCCCTCCCCCACCCACAAATATGTCAGTAGACCATGGACATAGCCAGCAAATGTAGCAAGAAAGTTCAAAATGGTCAAACTGATTCTCAAAACAAAGAATGCCATGTTTGAACACAACAGGTAAAACATTTTTCCGTCACAAAAGTCGAACAAAACATTGCTGAAATCAGGTGCAAAAAATGACATATCAAGAATGCTGAGTAGAATTGCAAAATTTAGGAGACCTCATTGCCAACCCCGATAATGACGAGCTTACTGACTAACTTTCTAAAAGAACAGGAGAGGATAACATTTCTTCAATAGTTGATTGAGAACTATGTTTTTATTAGTGAACTACGTAGGTACCCATTGGTAAAAATACCTATGAGCGTAGAAGTCATTTTTAATAAGAATACGGTTAATCTTGTAGAAACTTAAACTATTTGAAATCAAGATTTCATCAAATTGAACAGTGCTAACATGCTTTTTTATGCTTGCCTTCACGAAGGAGATAAAAAACCCCTTTCCTACTCTTGCCCCCACCCCTACTTCCCATTCCTTTCCCCGGTTGAGGCTACGAGAGAAATTCTTAGACCAGGAAGGCACTGGGTAGAAAGTTATTGTTCTCTTTTGCCAATGCTTTTTAATCCCTATCAACCAATCTCCTCTGCTATTTCATAAAAAGAGGATCCCAGCTGTGCCAAATCATGTGATGGCTATATAATCTCAACACAATCCACGGGGGTTTAAGGACAGAAATTAACAAATATATTTCAGCTTGAAACCTTACCCAGAAAGAATATCAACTAGTTTCCCAAACATAAATAGACCAGGGATTCCATCGTCTTGCTTTATAAGAACCCAAGAGTGAGGATTACCATGAGAAAGGTTTGCTAGAATTGGATTTTGCTTGTCACAGAAACGTCCACCTTCTGTGGCTGCTCAAGTAGAACGAGCATTGAACTGAGAAATAAATGTCTCAGGTTCCAGTACTGCATTTGCCACCAACTAGTTGTGTAATCTTTGCCAATTTCCTGCAATTCTTTGGCCCAGATTCCTGTCTATAAAATGAAAAAATTGAACTAGATTCTGTAAGTATCCTTCCAGCTCTAATAATATGGTATTGTATAAGTTATATTTCTAGACGATGATTAAGTAATAGAACACTCTTTCCACATTATTCTACATCCAGTTGGGCTCATCAACACTTTTTCTGCCTTGCGGATGCACTGAGAGACGGTGCTGGGATTGGAAACCTAACTCAGTCCTGGTACCCACTCTCGGGTCACTTCTCAGATGCAGAGTCAACTGAATATGTTCAGCATCTGATCTCCTTACGTTCCTCTTAGAGCAATCCGTTATCCTAACGGGTCCTTCTTCAGGCATTGGAATTCCCCTGATGTTCTATGGGCACATTATAATATCAACGTGAAGAGTTTGAGAAAGGCTAGGTGTGGAACTCTGGGCTGCCATATACGTTTTTGTGGCTCCTTGGAGGACTTGGGATCCCTAAATAAATGGATCTCACTCCTTTTAACCTTTGAGCGTTAGCATAGGGCTAACGTCAACTCTAAGCATTGTAACTAGAGCTCAGAGGACAATCTGAAATGGTAAGTTTCAAAGCATTAGCCCTGAGACCTGACACGCGAGAGGATTTTCCCGCACCCTGAACCACAGCGGATGCCCCGTGCGGAGCTGCAAACGGGGAGCAAATCCACTCAATCCCTACTCAGAGCCCTTCCTGTTTTGTCAGCCAGCATGGTTTCCTAAATCTCAAATTACAGCAGAACTGTTCTGCAATTCCATGCCTAGCTATTTCGGGAGCCTAACACAGCAGGACAAATGTGCACAAGTCCACACAGTATGACAGAAGAATTAAAAATGTATTTACCATCTGTTGGTAGTTTCCTTGCGGGGCTTTTTTTCTTTTCCTCTACTGCAGCCACAAATAGGGTCTTCCTTCCTTCCATGCTCAGAGAGCAGAGTTCTCTCTTCACATGTTTGGAAAGGCAAGGCTTTTTTTTTTTTTTTTTTTTTCCTTCCCTTCTTTCAAATTCCCCCAGAGTGTTGAACTCTGGGACTATTTCAGGGTCTAGAGCATTTCTTTTCCTTCATATAGAAAGTGGAATGAGTCTGGGAAGAGTTCATAGTGTTTCACACCCTTTATTTTATTTTATTTATTTTTTTTATGGCCAGGTCACTTTCAGATCCGACCCTTGAGTTCTGGGCATGAGCTAGAAAGCTCTGAGGTAGAACACGTAAAGTCAAACATGGGCTAACTGAAAGGAAGCTAAGTCCTTACATTAAGCTTGGGAAGTCATGGTGGTCCTTTACAATCTATTAATCCCCATCATGACAGGATGTGCCGGATGGGAACCAACATTTCTAATAGGACCTAGGAATGTGACCATGGACTTCAGTGAGATCCATTTGCGGCCATGTGGTAGCATAGGTAAACATCGTAAGCTGGAGTATCGTTTTGTTAGTTGGGAAACTAGCTAGCTTTGATCCGAAGCCATTTGGTTAATGTAGGAACGCTCAATTCTCAATAAAAATCACTAGCTTTAATTTCTGAGGTATACATATTATTCGCTCAAAAATAAAATCTAATAAATAGAGATTGGGGAGCGCCTGGGTGGCTCAGTCGGTTAAGCCTCCGGCTCTTGGTTTTGGCTCAGGTCATGACCTCACAGTTCCGTGGGTTCAAGCCCCACATTGGGCTCTGCACTGACAGTGTGGAGTCTGCTTGGGATTCTTTCTCCCTCTCTCTCTCTGCCTTTCTCTCTCGCTCTCTGTCTCTCTCTCTCAAAATAAATAAACTACAAAAATAAATAGAGATTGGTATTAAAAGTGTGGTCTTGGTCAAAATATTGCAATGAGGTATTATGACTCTAACTGTTCTATTTCACTCAGGTAATGATTTGTTAAAAATTCTCAGGCTGCATAGGTGGGCAACTTCACCTTGAAACTGGTGCTAGGTGACCTTGGACCTTGGGCAGGTCCCTTAAACTTCAAGCCTCAGTTTAATCACCTACAAAATGGGAATCATGGGGCACCTGGGTGGCTCAGTCGGTTGAGCGTCCGACTTCGGTTCAGGTCATGATCTCACGGCTTGTGAGTTCAAGCCCCACATCGGGCTCTGTGCTGACAGCTCAGAGTCTGGAGCCTGCTTCGGATTCTGGGTCTCTCTCTCTCTCTCTCTCTGCCCCTCGGCCGCTCATGCTCTGTCTCTCTCACTCTCAAAAATAAACGTTTAAAAAAAAATTTAAAAACAAAACCCAAAAATACCAAAATGGGAATCATGATCTTTACCTGATGGGATTAGATGAGATGACATTTACAAAGCTCTTACCATGTTGCCCAGCATAGAATAAGAACTTGATAAATGGTCATTTTTATTATGATTATTAGAAACCGTAGCTATGCTACTATTTTTCTCAAAATAGTTTCTCAAAACTTGCTGTCAGTTTCATACGTTCTCTTCAGTTCTGTTTTTGAATTTTTTTATTTTTTGAATTTCTTCATGAATCCAAGCCTGATTTTGAAATTCAGCTCATTCTGACTCAGCTTTATGGGCTATATCAGATATAATTAAGTCAAAGATCAAGTAAATAGAATATGTACCATAGCTTGGCATTTGTTTTGGGTTAGCTTCTAATGACATAATTGTTTTTCTTGGGCCTTATACGGCTTTGTACGTAGTAGGTCTTGAAAAATATTGCTTCATTAATTCATTTAACAGCTGATACATCTTTAATGAACATCTATCGTGTGCCAGGCACTGTTCTGGGCATGTGGGTTTTATCAGTGAATAAGACAGGCAAAAATCCCTGATCTCCTGAGAGTGAACAAAAATAAAAAATTTTAAAAAAAGGAAATGACACAGACCGTTTTAAGGTAATGCTTTTATGGGATAATAGAGGAGGCAAAATGGATCAGGAAAGTCAGAGGGTATAATTTTAAGTCGGGTGGGTCACATTAGGCTTCTCTGGACGCTTGTGTTTTTCTTTAAGAGAAAAGCACTGAAGAAGGTGAAGAAGTAAGCCATGTGGAGATTCAAGGAAAAGCATTTCAAGCAGAGGGACCAGCAAGCAGAAAGGCCCCGAGGCAGGAGAGTGCCTGGCTTACTTGAGGACCAGTGAAGACGACAATTAAGGTGGAGCCCTGGGAGCAAGGAGAGAGTGATAGGATACAGGATCTGAAAGATTGAGGGTGTCCTGATTGTGTGGGGCATCGTGGGCCATGGGAGGACTTTGGCTGCAAGGGGAGTAGAGTAGAGCCATTGGACGCTTCTGGGCCGCATCGTGGCATCACGTGACGCAATCTCGTGGGCCATGGGAGGGCTTTGGCTGCAAGGGGAGTAGAGTAGAGCCATTGGACGCTTCGGGGCCGCATCGTGGCATCACGTGACGCAATCAGCTATGGTGCAGGCTGGTAATGGCAGAAGCAGACAGACAACTTGGTGCAATAATTCTAATGAAGTTTGGTGGTGTTTTCGCTTGAAGGGTAGCAGTCCGAGTGGTGAGAAATGATTAGATTCTGGATATATTTTGAAGGTAGAGCCAATTGGATTTGGGGGCAGATTAGATGTGGGGTATGAAAGAAAGATGGGACTCAAGATGCTTTTTGACCCCAACAGGTGGAAGGATGGAGTTGACCATTTACTGAGGTTTGGATGCAGGAACTGTAGCCCACACCTCGTGGCGACTCTGAGAACAGATAACTCTGGATTCTGGGCTTATGCTTCGGGCCTCCTATCTGCTGGGGAAAACTGCTTGAAATAAATGAGCTTCCAGTCTTTCTTTGAAAAGATGAGAATCAGAAAGACTGAGGTTTTCATAAGCGCTTTTATAACACTGCAATGAACAGTCAAAAAAAAAAAAGCAGTCAAAAAAATAAAAGCAAGTAACAGTGTTTTGGTCGTATTTACTTAAAGCCAATTAATTAATTATTTAATGAATGTGAATTAACAATTAATTTGGTTTTTTAAACTTCTCCTCACCCTACTCCACACACAGGAATACACTTTTTTTTTTTTTTTTTTTTTTTGAGAGAGAGAGAGAGACAGAGAGACAGAGAGAGCAGGAGGGGCAGAGAGAGAGGGAGGGAGAGAGAATCTGAAGCAAGTTCCGCACTGTCAGCACAGAGCCTGATGTGGGGCTCCTTCCCAGGAATGGTGAGATCATGATCTGAGCCACAATCAAGAGTCGGACGCTTAACAGACTGAAATAACCCTTCTGTAGCAGGAAGCTGTTGGTACATTCTGGAACCTGGCAGAGCGAGCTAAGGAAGCCCGTGGAAGACTTTTGAGCAGAGGCCCACTGGGGAGCACACTGTGCTGCCTCAGACCTCCGGGGACCTCTGTGCCTGGGGCCAAGAGCCAGCCTTCTCTGCGATGATGGGCAGGTCGTTCTGGAACTCTCCTGGCAACTCTCCTATCCCATTGGACCCTCTGTTTATTGGCACAGTCATGAGGAAAAGACAACCATACATCCAGAACTGATTACCTGTATCTACACAAGAAAGAGATACGACCCCAGAGGTAAATAAAGAGAAGAAAAAGAACACAACAAACCTGGAATCACGGATCTCGGAAAGGGGATGTCTTAGTTTCCTGTGGGTGCTGTAACAAATGACTACACATTGGGTGGCATGAAACAAGAGAAATTGATTCTCTCATAGTTCTGGAAGCTCGATGTCCAAAGTCAAGGTGTCTGCAGGTGTCTGCAAGGTGATGCTCCCCCTGGGGCTCCAGGGAAGGGTCCTTCCTTGTCTCTTCTAGCTTCTGGTGCTTGCTGGCAATTCTTGCCTTTCCTTGGCTTATGGCAGGCTAACACCAGTCTCCACCTCTGTCTTTGCTTGGCCTTCTTCTCTGTGTCTACTCTGTGTGTCCGTGTTTCTCCTATTCTTATAAGGACAGCAGTCCTACTGGATTTAGGGATCACCCTAACCCAGCAAGACCTCATTTAAACTAATTACATCCGCGACCCCATTTGCAAATAAAGCCACATTCACTGATACTGGGGTGAGGACTTCAGTACATCTTTTTGGGGGGATATAATCCAACCTGCAACAGAGGGCAATGGGAGCTCACATAAAGAACTGACCCGCGGGGAGATGTCACATTAGTGGAGGAATGAACAAAAAGAAAACAGTTGCATGCTGAAAAATTATAAGCAGAGGTCAGATGGGTTTGGGAGTAACAGGAAGTGTTCGGATAAGAGACGCTCTCACTTAGGATACTCTTTCCATCTGTGCATATGGCCCTGGTGGGTTTTTTTTTTTTGTTTTTTTTTTTCTCTGTCAGAGTTTAAAAAAAATATTGTATAAATAAAAAGAATAAGAAAATAGCACTTCTCTGACTCACACATTGGGCAGAACACAGACTCTTGTGATAATCAGGAAAGACTTCACAGAAGTGTTGATGCTTGGGCAGGATCTCAGAGTATGTGGATAAATCACCATGCAAAGAAGGGGTGCAGGGAGGAGAGAGGGCCTCCCATGCAGACATAAAGCACATGCAAAAGCACAATGTGATTTCAGTATTCCTCTCTTTACCTCCGTAAGCAGGGTGAAAAGCCTTTAAAGGCAAGGCTGAGAGTGTCTACTTAATCTGCATTACTCAGAAACAGTATTAAAAAATGAAGGGGTAAAATGCTTCTGGTTTTAATAAATGCACAAATAAACACCCAATAACCTGGAAGAACACTAGGAGAATATAGAGGGAGGAGTCAATTATTGGACACATTTGCCAAAACACAAATATGGAAACCCCACCCTCAGCCAGATCTGGAGAAATCAAAGGGCTGAATGTGGTATAAATTCCTCTGCCCTGATTGCATAAGGAGATCTGCCAACATTTTTTTCTCTGATATATTCCTTTCTGCAGAAAGGGCTGAACCGGGTTCTTAAAAACCTGATCATGAACTGAGATAGGCAATTCTGAATCACCACCATGATCTAGGAAATTTAACTCCTCGCTGATCTTCCCAGATAAGCACCCAAGCTCCTTGCTTCTGACATCTGCATCGGGATCTGGCTGGGATTCTGTCATAGAGCGACTCCCCTTTTTTGGCATAAGAATGTACAGGATGCCAGGAAAGTTCACACGGGGTCACCTAAGTCTCTTTAAATGCATGATGATTCATGGCTGGGGGTGGGGGAGAGAGGACAGTGAGGGGGAAGGAAGTGCTGAGCCGGGAGGCGGAGCGCCGTAATTATGAAATTGACTGCAGAAAACGCTAGCTCTGGGAGTGATGGGATCACGTGTTCTTACTATTGGTATTGAGGCTACAACTTTTAAGCCAGGGGCTGGGGGGAAGGGCCGCGAAACAGATCAGGTCACCTGCTTGGCGTTCAGGAGAGAAGCATCAGATGCCTGGCATGTTTATTAGAACTGCAATGTATTAATTTCTCTTTCTCTCTGACAGAGAAGAAAGGCTCTCTGATGACAGTACAGTTAGCAGAATAAAAATCTGGCTGTAGTGGGATGAGGGAACAATTTGTCTTCTTGTACTTGATTTACTCGCACTCTGGCTGACAGGGCCTTCCATTCTGTGCATTCGTTTCCTACTTAAAAAGGGATTGTTTGTAATTTACAGTTGAAGGTTGAGTGCTATTATTCTGCCCTGTCAGGAAGCGTCTGTGGCAGTGGTTTTCCTTCTATGTCTGTGCCACAGACACCAAGCAAATCTGCGTCTTCAGGCTCCAGTCTTGAGAGCGCCCCGAAATCTGCCAACAGTCAGGCTTGCAGAGGGCCTGGCAGAAAAGGGTTCTGCAGACAGCAGACAGCCCTCGGCGAAATCCCCCCGCTCTGGCAGGCCAGTTTCCTCCGCGAACTCTGGTTATTTGTGTCAAAAAGCAAAGTTTGCCAAAGCAGTCTTCTCTAACCCTGCCTTTCTGCAAGGGGGTGAACTTGGTAAGACCCTCATAAAAGAATTTTCTTAAACTCGGACCCCCATTTGGGTCCGTTTCCCGTTGCCTGTGTTGACTCAAAAATAGAGCGAGAGAACTTAATAACTAGTGTATTTTGATGTCGTGACGTTGGAATAACAGAGAGCTTCCATAACAATTTGATGTTTATTTTTTTTAGCCTGTTGCCCATGATCTTATTTTGAAGGCATTCTAACTAAGCTTAACATGTACAACCCATCAACTGGCACTACCTTAAATTCAAACAGTGGCGGTTTGGGGCTTTGATTTTAATTTGGAAAATGTATTTCTTTTGAGGAAACAAGATGCCAAGTGGTTAATGAAATGCTTTTAATAGATTTCCAAGTGCTCCCAGCCAACAGCAAACAAAGTTCAACTCACTCATTGCAAGTCTTAAAATGTTCGTTTTCTTTTCATATTACAAGAGCTGTGTTCTTTCGATGATTAAAGACCATAAATTCTGATTTTTCGTAGGTCACTGCGTTACATTCGATCTTGGTCAGAGTTACAGTGATGAAAATTTATCTAGGCCTTGCTTGCAAAATAAATAATAGTGGCTAAAAATCATCTCATTTCCTTTTGACACACTCTATTGTGCTGAATGTATTAGAAAGTGGTTTTTTTTTTTTTTTTTTTTTATGAAATAGATTTCCTTTTGGTGGCCTTGATTTTTTTTTTTCAAGTTAAGCAACAATTATGTAATTGTCATTATCAATACCCATCTGTCACTAGAAGGTATCAACCCTGTTTAGCGAAACCATCTAGGCTCCACAGCAAAACCAGCTAGAACTCTAGAATCCTTGTATTTTCTAAAACAGAGCATAAGCTTCTCCCATGGTGGCAAAGTAACTGAGATCCTCCCAGAAAAGACCAAAGACCTAGTCACAGGTGAGCCTAACAAATTTTGGTCTTGCAGGCCCATACTAGGTCGGTCTACCAGTGAGATCACGGCTTGCTCTCAGGGGTCATTTTAACCAGGGATAAGATCCGTGTGTTATATAATATAGTGCAAGGGGGACACCTCTGGAAGGTAGAAAATAATTATTGACTACATGACTACTGAGAGTCATGCCGGAATCCTAATGTCTCCAATTGTGGGTTCTTAGAACTAATTCCTGTACCTCTGTAGTCCTATTATCTCTTACTCGTGCTGTCCATTTGGAAATACAATATGCACTCCATCCACATGCATAATTTCAAATTTTATGGTAACTACATTACAAAGAAAAAAAGAAACATGTAAAATTAATTATAACGCTGTATTTTATTTAATCTAATATATACAGAATATTTTCATTCCAACATTTAATCAACACGTAAGTATTGAGGTGTATATATGCGTGTGCATGCATGTATATGCATGTGTATGTGCACGTACATACTAAGGCTTTTAAACCCAAGGTATATTTCATAGTTACAACATATCTCGATCTGAACTATTCAAGTCCTGAATAGCCACACTGGATAGTGGCTACAATTTGGAGGGCGGACCCGTACTGGGGCATTTGTTTTTATTTCTAATTGGAGACAGAATCTTATTTAAAATTGCCTAATGTGTGTACTGTTAAGTTACAAACTGCCGGCAGATGTGTAATACAGAGGGCTTAATTTCCCTCTTGACTATTGGTGATGTCATCTGCATTGCCCCAAACCAGTCCTGCTACAGTTTGGTGGAAAGTCAAAAAAGATGATTCAGGATCTTTCAGAGTCTCTGCTATGCACAGAGCCCAGTGACTTTAGTTTGGGTGTGGTGAGCTGACCTCAGAGTCTATTGTGTGAGCAGTTTTCACTTTTGTTTTTAGTTTATTTTACTTTTCCGGTCGCCCCAGCTTTTTGTTTCGGAGTGCAATCTAAGGAAGGCGTATTCGTTCTGCAAGTACACTCTGATTTGCTCAGATTTTAAAATGACACATGTAGGATCACACCCTCCCTATAATAGCATGGTCAAAGGTCTGTCAGTGTTTCCATTAAAAAGTCAAACTTTCCAGGATTTATTACATAGCCATAACAAATGGCTCCAGGCAGAAACTTGGCAAATCCTTCTTTAACGTAGGAGGAGAGGCTTTTTAACAATTTTTGAAAAGGAAAAAAATAAATGTTTACCATTTATATTTACTCATGTGAATTTTTGACAGGAAAGACATTCGGATAAAATGCACATCGTATCTTTGTTTATACAAATTTGAAATATTAATATTAGGTTGTAAGTCAAATTTTGCTGAAGAGTTATGCAAACTGCCCTCCCCCTTTGCCAAATTTTTAAGACTTCAGTATTTGATTCTCACATTTGTGAGTCTGACAAGTATAATGATGTGGGGAGGTGGTGGACCAGTTGACTCTGAGACTTGACGTTTCATCGTGGTAAAAATGGACAGTTTCAAAAGATAAGATTTGTTATGGTGGGAATTCCTTGCAGACAGAGATTTCTTACTCATCTATATTCTCATATACAGGGCCTGATTATTGTAGATGTGCAATAAATCACTGCCGGGCAAATGAATGATAAATACATAAAAAGCAGCTAGAGAATTAAAACAGAGTCTCTGTTCATAAGTGTCTTATTTAAATATTCGCCTATTAAATATTCACTCTCTAGTAACTTGGGAAAATCTTTAAAACTACAAAAAACATGCTGCCAGATCTTTAATGTCTCTGTGTTCTCCCTTATTTTTGAACACCTCAGTGGATCATTACAGCAATTAAATGACCAACGCCACGAACGCACAAGCTGTTGCCACAACTTTTTTGAGGCTTGGCTTTCTCATGTCTTATCCACCGCCCAGGAGTGTTTGAAGATGCGACACAGAAGGCTGTGGGACGTATGAAATGCTGTATAGATGTAATTGAAATGTAAGTACTTACCAGTGCAAACATTAAGGACAGTTCCCTCCCCAAATTACTGTGAAAGTAAAACATGGTGAAAAGTGCACATCCTTTTACCAACATATTTGCTTCCGGATGAAACCGATTTATCTGAAGTAGTGTTGGGTTAACGGACGTTTTTAAAACAAACAGGAGCTATTCTTAGAGTTACCTTATTCTGTATTGCACTATTTTTTCCCTAGTTTTACGGAGAAGTAATTGACATACATCAGTGTGTAAGTTTAAGGGGCATCACATGATGGTTTGAGTTGCATATATTGTGAAATGGTCATGTTTATCTTTATTTTTGACTGGAGAAAAGCTAGGGGAATTTTTCGAGGTATGACTTTTGAAGTCCACTTTTTAAAAAAAAAAACAAAGTCTCAAACTCAAAATAAGTGTATCTGTATTCTATTTAACTTCCAACCTGTTCAATTATTTAGTTGTTATAACCTGGTAAGCTGTTTGCATTTGCTTGGCTTTGTTTTGTTTTGTTATGAACTATGGAAGAGGTTACTTCCGATGAAAACATATACTACACTTTAAAATCCTTTACCATTTGGAGGGCTTGTATGCTTGTTTTATTAAGCACTCTTGTGCTCCCTCTGCTGCCGTGAAGAAAACCTTCATATTCAAGACCCCAGGACACTCCTCAGAGTATCCACTTGGCAATGATCATGCAGACGTTTGCATTCTATTGGGGCTTTTCTGAAATACGGTACCATGTGGCCAAAGCATTAAATGTAATAATGTTTCGTTAAAAAGTGCAAATTAGTTAAAAGGGGAGGGAACAAAAGAGGAATAAATAGAAGAATTATGTTCTGCGTCTGTGGGCCAATTCACCTAGACAGAGCCCTGTGGTACAGACGGCGTTCTTCATACTACACTGTGCTTAGGAATCATCAGGGTTGCTGGTTAAAAGGCAGATTGCAATTCAGTAGGTCTGGGGTGGAACTCTCATACTGAATTTCCAAAAAGCTCCCGGATGCTGCCACGGCTCTGAAGATGAGGCTTTTCGAAGCAAAATGTAATACATAATTATAGGATATCGTATTTACCCAATAGCCTACTTTAAACCCTCAAAAGTAGATACTATCAAAACAATGAAGTAGATATAGGGGATAAAAATGATTTTCCACGGTGTTTGAGCAATGCAGAACACAGAGTAGGGGTAAGGCTCAGCAGGCCTTACCTCACGATTTCCTTTAATTTTGAAATGTGACTTAAGCTTATATGAATACAATAGCAGATAGACGAACAGGACCATAGTAATATATACTTGCTACTAACTTCTTGAAAGCCCTGCTCTTTCCCTGAGGTTTTATCTCCATCAGAAAATCTTGTTTATAAAGAGTCAGTTATTTGTGATTGTACATTTAATAGTTGGCCGTCTGAAAAGAAAACATTCCAACACTAAAGGTAATGAAACTATATCGCGAGAATATCATTTAAGCGAGACCTTGCAGGTAGGAACAGTTACAGACTTTCATGGCAGTTTATGGCTTTAATCTTAATGGCTAAGAAAGGAAATGACACATTTCTTATTAATTGTCTTTACTGTTTGGGTAATATACATATTTAGCCTCCTTAAGGGAACATTTAAATTAATTGACTAACTCTAATCTGAGTTATGTGTTTTAATTTGTTTAAGGTTGTTAAAATAACTTAAATTAACTGTCTGTGTCAATGTAATAATTAAAATATTAGCTGTTTTTGGCTGAAAATACTCTCAATGGAAGATGTCTAAAAATAGAGTGGAGGTGGATGGGGCAGTCAGAATAAAAACACCTCCGGTAAGCCAAAAACATGGCAACCAATATTTTCTGTTACAAAAATATTTTAGATGAAGTTAGTTTTTATGAAAGCTGTCTCAAACAGAAACGAGGAGCGGAAGCTCTCTGTTTATTCGCAGGCCAGTAATAATAATATATCTGCAGCACAAAGCATACGTCTCTTCGGTGCTGAACCAACTGCTTCTGATCCTTTCAGGAGCCCACTCTGCCAAGCAGGGGGAGGGAGGAGCTATTCCCCACTTACTTCTGAGATACTAGCCTTCACCTTGACAATGCTTGTCAACAACAAAAAGAGCCTTTTCAGGAAACTGATTTTAACTGTCCACTAGAGGCTGTAATGAGACCGACAATGCCACTTTCGACCAACCTGGGGTTTAAACTGTAACAAGCATTGCTTTTTAAATGGAAAAAAAAAAAAAAAAAAAAAAAAAAGAAAAAGAAAAAGAAAAAGAAAAAGTTGTAGAAACGAGTAAGAGTGAACAGTAGTCTTATTTAAATAGCCACGTATATGTGCATGATATTTCAAAATGCGAGAAAAAAATTATTTCCGGGGCTCCACACCTTCCTAGTTGTTAGCAGGCTTATTTTTATTTCTGGAGCACGTTGGCTCTACGATACAGTTGTTTCAAAGCTGACACATTTCTCTGGGTGATTCTGTACCCTGCTTCGGTTGGTGACTAACCGTTAGGTCATAAGTAAACTCAGCCAAAGGTTTCTCAGATACAGCTTACAGTCAATAGTGGTGGCTTGCAGAGAGAAACTTACGTGGAAAGATCGTGTTTCTAGACACTTGGTTCTAAGCACCTGAAAGAGGTCAAATGCTGCCCCGACACCTACTGGTCTTCCAGAATTATCTGCAGCAGGGAGAACGCCGCACCGAGCTCCCTTCCGCGTGGATGTGCCTTCTCTTTCTCCAGGTGCCACACCTGTTGGCAAGGTGCACCCTTCCACGTAAGATTTCCTCCCCAGGATGCTAGCACCCATTGGTGGTACACGCGGAGGGGGCGGGGTGGTGGGCAGTGGAGAACCGCGCTTGAAAATTGAGCGCAGAGGAAGTTCTTCAGCGTGGATTCACCAGAACTGCCATTTGATGCTCGGTTTGCTTTCTGTATCTCCTGCACTGGTTACCTCATTTCCGATTAAATTAATGATCCCGAATTAGCTGCGAGTGGAGCGCGCGGGTCGTCTTCCAAGGCGGGAGCTGGGTACTCCAGTACCCAAGGCAGATTTGCAGACCTGCAGAAAACGAAAAGGAGGTGGCGGGTGGGGGGGGGGGCAGGGAGGGCACCCGCTTTCCCTGGCAGGGAAGGTGACGGTGCACATGCGGGGGAGGGGACCCTTCAAACTTTCCTGAGTTGCACGCCGAGGCAATCCCCGCAGCCCCGTGGTCCTGGTTCCGGAACGAAACCGGCTTGGAGGGCTAACGTGCACGGCGATCCGAGTTAGTCCTCTTGGACGATTCCCGGCGCGCCTGGGACGAAGGGCACGTCGGGATCAGACTCGCCCCCCCCCTCCCATTCCTCCCCCCTGGGGTACTTCGCTGGCTCGGAGCTGAAGCCCGACACCCCTCGGAGAGTCCTCCAGGGCGCCCCGAGTTGCACCCCGCTGTCGCTCGGTCCCCTCCAACTAGGTGCAGGGGCCCGGGGAGGCGCGCGAGGACCGACCGGTCACCGCTAAAATTACCTCATCGCTTCAGCTCCCCGCCCCTTTCCCAAACCTGGAAGAAGCGTCCCCTCCGGCCTGAGTCGCCCCCCCCCCCGCCCCTCTTCCCCTCCCCCCCCAGCTGCCGAGCCGGTTCGGGCCACGCGCCGCCTCCCGGGGGGCCGCGGAGCCCCGGCAGCGCGCAGCCAAGGGTTAAGGGCGCCGGCCGGCCGGCCGCCGCGCCGTGCGCTCTCGGTGCTCCGAGCGGCTCGCCCTGCCGCCCGCCAGAGGGTGCCCCCCCACCCCCAAGTCGGATCCTTGAGCTGCGGCGGCGGCAGCCAACTGCTCCATATTTGGCTTCTATTACACATTTACATACTGGAGCGAGCGAGCGAGCGAGCGCGAGAGAGCGCGAGGGAGGGAGGGCGGACGGGCGGAGGGAGGAGGGAGGGGAGGGGAGCAGGGGGGGGAGGAGGAGGAGGAGGAGGACGAGGAGGAGGAGGACGAGGAGGAGGAGGAGGAGGAGGAGGAGGAGGAGGAGAGAGCAGAGTATACCGCAGACATCATTTCTACTACAGTGGCGGAGCCGTACAGGACCTGTTTCACTGCAGGGGGATCCAAAACGAGCCCCGCGGAGCAGCCACCAGAGCTACAGCAGCCGCAAGACACTGTTTCTCTCCCTCTGCCCCCCCTTCCCCACGCAACCCCAGATCCATTTACACTTTACAGTAAGTGGCTATTTTTTTCTCCTCTGATTCTTTCTCCCCCCTCCCCCATCCCCTTCGCCCCTTATTTAGATTAAAATTTACCCCTACCGCTGCTCTCCCGAGAGGGGCAAAAGCAACAACCAGCAAACAAACCCCAAACCCCAGTCGCCGGCACAGAAAACAGCTGGAAGAGGAGCGAAGGGAAATCGACGCGTCGTGTTGTGTTGTGTGTGTGTGTGTGTGTGTGTGTGTGTGTACATACAACCTTCTCCCGCTCCAGCCTCCCGGGCCGACACCCCCGCTCGGGGCGCAGGGACTGACGGCAGGGGGCTGCCGGGCCGGTGGGCGCCCGCCAGGCGAGGGGGCGCGCCCGGGTTGGGGGTGCGGGCGCGGGCGCGGGCGGGGAGAGCGGCGGCGGCGCCCCGCTCCGGCGGCTGCTGGTCCGGCCGCGAGTGCGGAGAACCGTGTCCCCCTCCCTCGAGGTGGCGTAGGGGTAGTAGGCGGCGGCGGCGGCGGCGGCGGCGGCCGGGGGTCGCGCTGCCCTCCTCTCCCGCCGCACCCTCCCCAGCCCTCTCCCCTCGGAGGGCGGCGGAGCGAGTGGGTCTGCAGGAGGGTTGGGCTCCCCCCTCCCCCGCCGCGGGTGGCCGCCCGGGCCTCGGAGCCCGGGGCGGGGGGGTCTCCCTGGCGGAGGCTGGCCTCGCCGGGTGCGCGGCTACGGGCCGGGACTCTGCGCGCGGCCGGGCGCCGGGCGGTGGGAGCGCGGGGGGCGCGGAGGGGTGGGCGCGGGGGGAAGCCGACGCGCGGGTGCCGGGCGCGCGGCTGGAGTGGCGGCGGCGGCCCTGCTGCCGCCGCCGCCGCCGCCGCCGCCGCCGCCGCCACCGCCGCCCTGTTGGTGCGGCCGCTTCCTGATCATGTGCGGCGGCCGCCGCCCGGAGCCGCGAGCCCGCGAGCGCCCCAGCCCGGAGCCGGCGCCCCCGCCAGCGCCCGCGCGGCAGGAGCGGAGGAGCGGCGGCGGGCGCTGCCCCGCCGGCGCCGGGAGTGAGCGGCTGCGCGGCTGCTGGGAGGGTGAATGAAGCCAGGAGGAGGGGAAGGAGGAGGCGGCGGCGGCGGAGGAGGCGCTGCGGGGATTGGGATGCGCCCTGGAGCCCCGCTGCTCGCTCACTCTGGGCCGGGCCGGAGACTCCGCCACTCCCGCGGCCGCCGCCGCCGCCGCCTCCTACGTGGTTCCAGCGCTGCGAGCAGGCCGGTCCCGCAGGGGGCAGGGAAGGGGCCGGCCGGGCGGAGCGAGAGGTGAGGCGGCGGCGGAGCGCGGCGTGAGTGTGAGTGAGTGAGTGCGTGCGTGTGTGAGTGAGTGTGTGTGTGTGTGTGTGTGTGTGTGTGTGTGTGTGTGTGTCTGTGTGTGTGTGTGTCTGTGTGTGCGTGCGCGCGCGCGGAAGGGGGGCGGCGAGGCCCGTCGCGGTGGGGAGCGGCCCCTCGGCCACTTGGCTGACTCTGCGGCGCCCCGACCCCTCCCCAGCCCTACCCCCACCCCACCCCACCCCACCCCCAGCCCTCAGGCCTCCTTCCTAAACTCCGGGGCTAGTGCTTTCATTTTATTTCCGACCACGTAGGGGGCTGACTGGGAGCGATGGAACAATTCAGGTTTTTCTAGGGAGACTGAGCGAGGACCTTAGTGGGGGGGTGGAAGTAGGGTGGTGGTGGAGATCTTGCCAGAAAGCAAAACAAAACAAACAAAAAAAAAAAATTCAGTGTCCAAGGACCGTGGGGTCCGGTTCAACCCCGTGGCCGTTCTGTTTTGTTTTGCTTTCTTAGTATATAATCCTGCAGATAAGAGGGTAATATAAATACTTCGGGAGATTGAGAAATTGCTGAAGAGTAGTAAGGGCAAAGAAAAAAAAAAAAAAGCCAGTCGGAAGCTGGTTATATAATGCGCGATGTGGCTAACGAGAACGGCAAGCTATTTTTATTTTGTTTACCGTATGCTGTGCAGTAGGGACTCCTCCAAACTGGTGCCGTCCCCGAAGAGATTCTGAGCTTCCCTGTGCGAGCCACAAGATACAATTAGCAAAAATTGGAAGACCCTATTGCGCCCACAGAATAAAAACTACTGGCTTAGAGTGGCATACGCCCTGCACATCCTTTCCTACGTGCACGGGAATGTGTATATGCAAATAAGTTCCTCCTTTGGCAATCTAGTAGTCACATCTCAATGACATTTGTGTTTTGTAATGCAGGCTGTTCTTAATATTTAAACGTTGTCGTTACATATCGTGCAGAGCAGTGGGTAGTTACTTGATGGTTATTTTTAGGCACAGCTCGTTACTTTTCCAACGGTGTTGGTTAAGCCTTTTCTGTTTGGAAGGAGCCCTGCAGTTCCTAGAAGCCCCCGTTAAGCCCACCCTGTGGCGTATTTGTAGTTTGATACTTGGGCTTTTTTTTTTTTTTTTTTTTTTTTTTTTTTTTTTTTTTTTTTTTTTTTTTTTGAGTGTGGCATGAAGCCCATGCTTGAGGAAACCACCCAAGAGAAGGTTGAGAAAATCCTGCACATGAACTCTTGGAAGGGGATTGCACCACAAGAGCTAATGCTGTGGCATTTAATCTCCTCTGATTGCCCTCCAACTGTGCACGCATCAGTCAATATTTTAGCAGCTCCGCAGACAAATGGGCTTGAAAGCCACCTTCTAGGACCTGCAGAGGTTGAAGGGCTCCCCTGAACCTCCCGCCCGCCTGTCTTTCTCATCATGTAGATACGTGTCAGCGGTATAGGTTTTCCCTGCACTTACTCCGGCCCTGATCACTCCTGTAATTAGATCGGGCTGCCATGGCAACAGACAGTGTTCCTCGTCCATTCAGGTGGGTTTGTCTTGTGCCTGGACTATACTCCAAGTGTTTTATGCCCAGTATTTGTGCTGCTCAAGTCAGAGGAGAGGCTTCACTATTTCAGTTGCTGCTGCTTTCAGTCCTTTGGACGGGCGACACTGAATGAGGCTTCTAAGCTACTCAACTTTTATAAAGGAGACCAACAAGCTGTTCTTGCCCGGTGCAGGATGGAAATGCATCTCCCCAGACAGTGAAAGGAACCTGGCACTCCTGCTGATGTTTATTGTGAACAGATCAACAAGTATTTGGTACTTGTGAGAAACCTTCCAGAGTTTCTGAAGCGACATTTCTTTTGCAGTCTGGTGCCTTTGGCCTTGCGGGCCCTTAACCCCTTCAGGTGTGAAAGCACCTACAGGACTGGTTTTCTGAAGGATTTAACTCTGCACAAGTGATTGATTTAGGAAGCATATCCACATGGTCACATTTCAGAACTTTACTGTTAGAAGAGCCATTATAATAACAAGAAATGGTACTGACTGCAGGAGCCATTCTGAATGTATGCATTTTTTTTTTGAATGTATACATTTTTAATTTGGACCTCTTAGCCATCCAGGATCTTTTACATCTGTGAGAGTAAGTTCAAAGGTTTTTCTCCCCGGTGAGAGATGATACAGGCCTGTAGCCAGTAGACTGACCACGGGTGGTGCTTTTGCACAATAAACAGCTTGTACTGTATTTTGAGATATAATTTAATGAGCGTTTAATAATTCAGAGAGCAGTAGTTTACTCTTTGCATTGGGACACTACCTCGTTAAGTCCGCGAGGCAGAGAAAAATAACAGAGAAAAAGGAAAGAAGAGTAGCTTTGGTTGCTGAAGCTTTCTGTTCCTCAGGAAATCCACCTAAGCGGGAGTATTTTAATAACCCTGCTATTTGGAAGAAAAAGTAATTGAGAATAATAGTGTCTTGATTTGGTTGTGATCCTGCCAGTGGGTTTAGAGTTTTACAGCCCCATAGCTAAATTGGTAAACCCTTACTTTCCCCTGGGGTAGGATTCATTCCCCCCGGGGTGGGGGGGGGGGGAGGTTTACGACTCTCTCCCCGTTTAGTGGGTTTATGCCGTGGGTAACTTGATTGTGGCCTGTTCAGATCAAGTGTTGCTGTGGTTAAAAGGAGCTATTTTTTTTCTAGGCTGTAAATAGATGGGAAGCAAGGATAGGAAATAAGGTCCAGAAGTTTGAGTTTTACATGCTTTGGAGGTCCTAGGTTATATTTGCAGCATACAGAAGATCTCTTCACTTGCAGTAAAATGTGAATGCATTTCTGAATGCTAAAATAAGTATGAAAAATGTTGCTTGATTGGGAACTGTGAAAGTCAATATTTTCCTGTCTGGATTTCGTTTTAAGAGGGTTTGGGTAACAGAAGTGATACTTTGTCAGAAATATTATAGCTAGGCTCCCGGGCCTCTGAATTGTCTTTCAGTCTTAAAGAAAGATTCAAGACAAACTCTTTAACCACCAGATTGTATATCAAGTGCCTGTAGATGGCCTTACAGGCCTTACAGGCTGTTACACTGTAACAGCGGCTCATTTTGTTTCCTGTTAGAAGTTAGTCAATAAACATATTTTATTAAAACCCTGAAAATGAGTGTAGGGGTGAATGTTAATTCTTTCAACTACAGTTGTGTGTAGGGAACGACACGGTTTAGACTCTGAACAACTTAAAAATCTTGCATATGTGATGGAGCACAGGGCGAGAGACAGGATATCATTTTTGGGGTGGCCCTAAATAATTTGATTTCCATTGCTTTTTCTTTTCAGAGTTATTCAGTAATTTGAATGATTGGCTTCTGTGAGAGATTCAGATTTGTACAAGCTTAACTGCTTCAAAGAATGGATTTAATTCCGGTCATACTTTCAAGGTTACCAGAAGCAGGCCCTCCTTATTTTGTTAAAAGCATTGAAAATAAATGAATTGTTGAAATCTCAGCAGAGATAATAATTTCTGTCCTAGGGCATTACCCACAGGACTGCTCATTTTTAAGAATGAATTTTGCAGTCCGCAGTTCTGTTCACATTTTAGTTTCATCTAATTCAGTTCAATAAAATGCTCATTCAAAATTTCTTTAAGGGACGATATAATAGTGAGCATGTTGATTGCTGACTTAGAGAATTAAATTTTTTTTAACTTTATTTATTTATTTTGAGAGAGAGGGAGAGAAAGAGAGACAGAGGGAGAGAGCACAAGCAGAGGAGGGGCAGTGAGAGAAGGAGAGAGAGAGAATTCCAAGCAGGCTGTGCACTGACAGTGTGGAGACCGATGCGGGGGTTGAACCCAGGAAGCGTGGGATAATGACATGAGCTGAAACCCGTAGTCCGACCCGTTACCAGCTGAGCCACCCTGGTGCCCCTGGGGAATATTTTTAAATGTTGGCTGAAAGAGTTGTAATTGGATCAGGGTTTTGAAGAAATATGTATAAATGCTTAAAATTGCAGGAGTAAGAAAAAGATTTTAGGTAAATAATCTTTATTTGTGGAGGCAGTTTATAAAATCTTATCCCTGTTTCATAAATGATGTATTGTTGTCTTTATCAGCGTAGTAATATGTTTTGTAATCCTGATAGACATGAACTTGTCAGGCTAGTGTATTATCAATGTTTGTAGTGCAGATTAGCGTCCCAAATGTACTAAAACATGTTTAGAACTATCGCAGACAAAAGAGCGACAAGCATTGTATTTTCTTTGATACGTTCGATGTTAGCAGAAACGTCTCATTGATTTTTCTATAACTTTTAATGCGTATCATTTGCGGAGTAATGAAAATGCAGTGGTAATTGCCATAATGTAAGCAAAAATGCTATATCCTACCTGAAAATGACTTGTCAGAAAATTCATTGTAGTGTAATCAGAATTTGAGACTTAAGGGGGCAGAGGTTCCCCTGATCATGCTCTTTTGATTCAGGCTAAGAGGAACTCTTATTTATTTATATATTATTTCTTCTTTACTATCACATCAGTTTTATTCAGGCCGTCTTTCTTAGCAGTCTTCCGCTATTCGTGGAACTGTGCTAGGTGGTTCTGCTGTGCTTTTAAAATACGAAGTGTTCTATTTTTAGTGTGTGTGTTGGAGAAAACGTGCTATAGGTTATTTCTTTCTTTATTATTTTTTTGTATTTTGTTTGTATGTTTTTGCAGTGAATGCACTCTGCCTTGCTGTTGTTCTTGTGTTTCTTCCCTCTGAGGGA
This sequence comes from Panthera tigris, assembly GCF_018350195.1. NCBI lineage: Eukaryota > Metazoa > Chordata > Mammalia > Carnivora > Felidae > Panthera > Panthera tigris. The sequence continues at coordinate 12,363,262 of NC_056664.1, forward strand.
ACAGCAAGTCATGTTAACTCTGTTAGCTACTCTAACTGGTGCAGCACCACAAATACTTGGGAAAGAAGTAGGCATACCAGTGTGAGGGTAAATTAATATTTTACAGCCTTTGCATCATGTTTGACTGTTCTGTGCACTTCAGCAGAATAGGAGGAGACTGTAATTTGGACTCTATAAAACCTTATCTGCCGGGTGATATGTAAATAGGACTGTGTGCACACACAGATACACCAGCAAACACTCACTGTTAGCTCATCAAGCGAGTGCTCTCTGCAAATCCACGGTGCCTGCGTCTTGCTCAGAAATGATTATCCAGTAGGTTGATGCTTCATTTGAGAGGTTACTAGAAAGAAACAAGAAAGCAGGTACTGTGTAAGAGGAAATCGAATTTGGTGAGCTTCTCTTGAACTTGGCCACCATTTCTATGTGTCACGCAGCAGGCTTCTTGGTGGAGGGACAGACTTAGTGGAGTCTTGTAAGGATTTCAAAGATACTGGAATCTAGAACAGCTTACCTACTTTCTCGGCACTCACGGATTACGTGTGGAGAGACCAATGGCTAGAAAACTTCTTTTGCATTATCAGTCCCGGGCATGCAATAGACGCTTAAATAAATACTTGGTGAACGGCCTGGTTAGAAGGAAGAACGCTTTGGCTACTGTTCATTACTTTGAAACGTGTTGGAAAGTGATCGAGATTAGTTTCCTTTCCAGCTGGGCCGCCCTCTTAAAAATAGTGAGTGTGTGTGGATGAGAATAGTCATGGCTACCGAGATGTGTTGCCATCCAAGGATAATTGGCTCATTTACCTGTTTACGGATTATTCACGTTGGAGATCGTATTCATAACTCCAGAATAGTTTCTTTCTGACATCCAATATAATCCTGGGCTTTCTCCCTACTTCTGTTACCTGGCGTGGGCTTAGGAAACCCAAACTAAATTTAAAATTAGCCCAAACAGCTAATCAGAGAGGGAAAGTCTGCCCAGCAATGACCAGTTTGGGGGTTAGTTTACAACTGTGCTACTGATTCTTTCTACTTAATGTGGACCGTTGGGGATGATCAGTGTTTGAAAACAGTATTTTCATAGGGCTGCAAACTCTGTGAGCAGATCAAGTCCTCAACTTCTTCCGTTTCTATGCTTAGGTCTTTACCTCACAAAAACTACAAGCACCAGGCTCCCTGATGGAAAGGTATATGGAAGATTCATTCATTCTTTCATTCATCCATTCACACATTCACTCATTCATTACACGGTGGATTAATTTTTACTTAACCATGTGCCAGGCATTGTGGCAACGTGAAAATGGAATAGACCTATAGTCATTAAGTAAATAATTTCAAGTTCAGCGGAAAGTCTCGCGGAACACGTGCATACTTGTACAGTGTTTTCTGCACTTGATACATTTTTCTATCCCATTAGACCAGTATGCTGATAACTGTGCTGTCCCATGACTGTCCTTCTAATTGCATGTTGATAGTAATATATGTCATATTAAAATTAGACTTTGGCTCGATTACTATTCAATTCATGCCCATTTCACCAGTTATCGCTGTGATGACCAGCATGTGTTTATCAGATGATTGGTTAGGATCATTAGAGAAGAGAATGCCAGTTCGTGGCTCAAATGGGGCGACCAAGCTCTTAATTTGATTGAAGGGATGACCTTTTTGTGGGTTGGCCTCCCTCCGAGCCCTGTTGGATAAAACCAGACCTGCCGTTCGGACTGGCTGGTAACCGTAGTTTCCATAACACGAAAATGCAAACATTTGATGTCCTTGAGGGTCTGGGTTTCGGTGTACAGACAGTTTAAAGTGGAACTGTTTTTTTTGAAGCCGTCTGTTCTGCTTTTCATTGTGGATTTCTTCTCCCGCACCCCCTCGACCACCGCAGGAGCATCGTGCAGAAAGTCGCCAGGCCGGTCGGTGCAAGCTGGGGATCTGTGTGTCATCCTCGTAAGACCGTCTCCTGCTCCACGGCCACTCAAGGGAAGTGCATCCCATGTCAGGTGAGAGTTTTTGCTACGCTCATCTAGGTACCATCTGAGGATAAGGTCTGACCCGGAAAGTCACCTCGTACCCACGCTTTTGCACGCTGTAGACTGTTTGCCGTAACTGCCTTTGCACACTAGATCCAGAGGGAGGTTGAGAAATTGCCACGAGAGTTTTTAAAAACTTGGCTTCAATATCTCTCCTGTTGGTTTAATTTATGTGGTTCCTGAAGAAGTCCACATTTGACTTGGAGCTGGTTGACCGTTGTGTGGTAGGCTTGAGTCCCATCGTCTTTGTCGTCCCCTTTACATAATGTGATGAGACTGTTTTTCTACCCAACTGTTACCTTAAGTCACGGTTTTTGTGGTACAGCGATTCAGGTGTGGGGAGACAGAGGCCCATTTGTTCAGCGGCAGCCAGGATTTGTCGAATCTTGAATTTCTTTGTGTCTGTTTGGATTTTACAACTTCCTGATTGCCTCACGTACAGTAAATTTTTCTGGCCTGGAGAGTCATGCCGACACAGGGTGTAAACAGCGTTGATGACTCATGGTTCTGTATTGAAGAGAGGACAAGAGGATCCTGCCTAAACAAAATCGGGAGACGTGGAAGTTAGACAGAAGTTGGGGCAAGAGGGCTTTGAGAGCACTGGTGGCTGCAACCAAAGGAGATTAGGACATAGATCTCGTCTTTCTGTTTACTTTGGGAACGCTCCTGCTGGACTCTTTCAGAGGTTCCCAAGCCTGGCTGGGCAGTGGAATCACCTGGAGTGTTTAAAAAGAGGGGGGAAAAAGGATTGGGGCTCCACCTCCTGAATCCGAATGAACCTTAATGGTCTCTCGGAATCGTAGTGACGCTCTGCATGTTTGAGAACTTCTGGACGAGGTGGTCTCTGGGCAGCTCTTCCCGGTCACGTGCCATTTGCTTACCAGGCAGGACGCGGGTCTGTTGTTCCTATATACCTCACGTATCCAAATCTGGATGTGCAACTGATTTGTTAGGAGGCGGATATTTGCTTTACCAAAATGTCCATTTTAAAAATGATTCACCAGGAGCACCTGGGTGGCTTTGTCGGTTAAGTGCCCGACTTGGGCTCAGGTCATGATCTCACGGTTTGTGAGGTCGAGCCCCGCGTCGAGCTCTGTGCTGACAGCTCGGAGCCCGGAGCCTGCTTCAGACTCTGTGTCTCCCTCTCTCTCTGCCCCTTCCCTGCTCACGCACTCTGTCTCTCTCTCTCTCTCTCTCTCTGTCTGTCTCAAAAATAAATAAACGTTAAAAATAATTAGAAAAGAAAATGATTCACCAGCTTTCTTTAAATAAAGAGCTCCCCCCTCTACACCTAAGATCCAGTTTTTAAGCTGCGGATAAATTTCGTGGCATCTGGGATAAGAGCACCGGCTCCAGAAGCAGCCTGCCTGCCTGCCTGTGGAACTGCCATTGTGTCCTGGAAAGCCCTAGAACCTTTCTGTGCCTCAGTGTCTTCGTGTATAAGGTGGAGATAAGATTAGAACTGTTTTCTAGGGCTGCTGTAAGAATGGAATGAAATACGCATTTGCTGGGTAGGATAGTGCGTAGCTTATGGTTTGTGATCTGTGAACCTAAGTTATCTTTGCATACGTGCTGCCGAAGCGAGCTCTGCACATAAGTTTTATCTTTGTGATCCTGTAACTTTTGTCTCGACAGGATGATTGTAATGTTCTTGTTTTCTGATGGTTGCTCCTGGACCGTACATGACTAGGAACAAGTAAATACACTTGTACCTTGATCTTTGGACCAACGCTGTAGACATTTGCAGCTTTGCAAAGCAAACGAGCCTTTTATTTATTTTTCTGAATTTTGTGTCAGCCCCACCCTGTTGCTGCAATAGAATGCACACGTATTGTTTTTATACTGTCGCAGGGTGAACTGAGAAGTTGCATGCACAGATGAAGTGATTTGTGGTCTGAGTAAAAATGAACGAAAACCTGAGTCGCAGAAAGGGTCGTCAGTAAGGTCCTCTTGGGGGATGGGGCAGAAGGAGGGAGGCAGTTATCCCAAACACTGTATCCTTGAGAAATATGAACGGGGTCCTTTACATTTTATTGGCTGCGGTCCAGGGAGGGGTTGTTTCAAAGGAAATAGAATAATAGAATACCCGCCCCCCCCCACCCCAGAGTTATGTGCAAAGCTAAGCCTCTTAAGGTCTGCAAGTGTCAGCTGTATGGAAAGGGGTGAGATGCCTCACCACTGCTTTATCTCTTTGGGGTATTATCATTTGATATGCTAGGCAGAGAATCCTCACCTTCAAGTTTTGGGGAGAAGTAGTTTGATTGCATACGTGGTTAAAACACACGCACATTTTTTTTTTTAATGTGCGATGTCTACAAGAGAATTTTATTGTGGAAAAAAAAAAACGGGCATCAGAAAGTCCCAGCTCTTGGTCAGTATGTGCAGCTGAGAAGACACCGAGGTTTTTATAGCATATTAAGCAAGTCCAAGTGTCTTATGAATACGTATTGTATTACCAACATAGTGCAGAGTCACCTTGAGTTTTAAGCGGCTGACATTTTCTGTGATTGCATTGAAAGGAAGCTTAGAAGCATTATCTAAACATTTTGCATAAAAAACGGCCCCTTTATAATCCTCACAATTGATGGCTGAACCCAAGAAGGGGCACAGGACCATTCGTGCGGTATTCTGTTATATTCATTAAGTTGTTTTTGTTTTTTAATTAAAACCTAGGCTGCAAGTATTTCTGGTTCTGCTTCCTTTGTGCATGTGATACAGCTGGTTATGACCTCGCTGGTTCCCAGGCGCTCTCTGTGTAAAGAAATGATTCATTCATTCATTCACTGCATCTTTTTTTAAACTACTACCCGGTGCTGCGGGAATGAAAACGAGTAAGAGCTTCCAGAACGAGGCTGCCTTCTTCGGGGTCAGGTAGGGGCGAGGAGAAATGCCCGGCAAGACCTAATGAAAGCAGAATGGGGTGTCTTGCCCTTAACCGGGGTTACGTGCTGATATGGAAGGAGTTCACAGTGACGCCGAGTGGGCTGGCGAGGAAAGACCGGGAGGAGGAGGGCTCGTCGGAGTTCAGCTCTTGAAGGCTGGCCAGCATTTCTGTGGGGAGAGGCGGCTGGAGCAGGGGAAGACCCGTGCAAGTGCCTGGGACGTCACTGACGAGGCCATTCTGGCCGAAGCACAGGTGCAGGGGGGGGCGTCTGCGTTGTAGACAGGGCGGGGGTAAAATTGCCGGGAGAAGTCAGGTCTGGAGAGAAGCTTGGAGGAGCCGCAGAGCTGACTTTGCGATCGGGAGTTCTTGCGCCCGCAGGAAGTTCGCCGGGCGGGAAGCGAGGAGGACCGTGTTTCGGGGCTGCCGTCAGCAGGCGTGAAGTGCACGTGGGAAGAGGCGGGAGGCAGCGGCACGTGGGTGCAGCACGGCCTTCGGGTGCTTGGCCTTGAAACCCGAGGGGAAGGGAAGGCTGGTGACAGGCTGCAGGGCGCCTGGGGGGATAACGGGGTCCTCTCCCTGGAATCTCAGACGCCTTGCCGAGGACTGAACTGCAGCTCAATGAAACCATGTTCAAACCTTTCTTCCTTTAAGACCGGAAGGAAGGAAGGAAGGAAGGAAGGAAGGAAGGGGAGGGAGGGAAGGAAAGGAAGGGAAGGGAGGGAAAGAAGGAAGGAAGGAAGGAAGGAAGGAAGGAAGGAAGGGGAGGGAGGGAAGGAAAGGAAGGGGAGGGAGGGAAAGAAGGAAGGAAGGAAGGAAGGAAGGAAGGAAGGAGGGAAGGGGAGGGAGGGAAGGAAAGGAAGGGGAGGGAGGGAAGGAAAGGAAGGGAAGGGAGGGAAAGAAGGAAGGAAGGAAAGAAAGAGGGAAGGAAGAAAGGGAAGAAAGAAAGAGAGAGAAACCTGAGCTAATTTTAGCTAAATCTAATGTGTGTATGACAATGAATGCCGCTTTTGAAATTCAGTGCACGCGGCATCTCTTTTCATTTACACAAACGACCCTTCTATTTTCCTCTAAACAGTTTTATTAAGATTTTCAGTGAAGCCCTGTACGTACTGAGAACAATTCCAGCGTTTCTTTTGATCTTTCCCACTGTCGATTTATTTATTCATCTCCTGTGATAGGCGGAAACCACACTGCTCCATCCACCCAGCTCTGGAGCACTTGTTCACCCGTGGAAAGTCATCTACTGTACTTTGTTTGATAAATCACGTTAATATGGGTGTGTTTTGTAACTTTCAAGGCTTTCCGGGAGGCTTTATGTGGACTCTTCTAAATGTGAGACACACACGCACGCACGCACGCACGCACGCAAGGCACAGCTTTCTGAGCAATTTGGCTTCCCATTTATACGTTATAGAAAATGAAGAAAGACAGAGCAAGTGAGCTTTGACTCCGGGATGAAAAGATGCTAAGAAGACATGGCTGGAGATGATCTGGTTGCAGTTCTGTTAGTGGGCAGTCGGTTTTAATATAATTAGAGAAGACTAGAGGATCATTCAAGATGTTTTTCTTTGACCTGAGTTATTTAGATGGGTTGTCTCTATTCCCCAGACTAGCTCACAATGAGGCAGTGAGTTTCCTACCTTCCATAAAAGACAAGAAGGTTAGGACAGGAGTGAGAGGGCTGGAGAAAACCACTTCAGGGGCAGATCATTCTGTCTGCACATCTTTAATGAGCATCTAATATGTGACAGGCATTATGCCAGCTGGGCTCTGAAAGAAATATAGAGATGCTGAGCCGTTCCCACTTACTGTGTATTAACTCATCTCATCCTTACTGCAGTCCTTGGAGGTAGGTACTGTTATTATCCATTACGTGAATGAGGAAATCAAGGCACCGAGAGGAGAAGTAACCTGCCCAGGGTTGATTAGCTGTTAAGTGGTGAAGTCATGCTTGGATTCCACCCTGTACTCTTCTTTTTTTGTTTGTTTTTAAGTTTATTGATTTATTTTGAGACAGCGCAAGCCGGGGAGTGCGACAGAGATAGAGGGAGAGAGGGCGGGGGAGGGAGAGACTATCCTAAGCAGACTGCTTGCTGTTAGCACAGAGCCCAATGCAGGGCTCGATCCCACGAACTGTGAGATCATGACCTGAACTGAGATCAAGAGTCCGATGCTTAACCGACTGAGCCACCCAGGCGCCCCCCACCCTGTACTCTTAACTGCAGCCATGCATTGACTCTTAAGCCCTGAGCCCTGTGTGTAAAAGAAGCTTACAGTTGAGTCTAGAAGGGAGGGCGTCTCTTTAATATTTAAAAAATCACGATAGGGCTGTAGCATCTTCCGTGAGGTCCAGGTCAGGGAAGGGTTCCTGCGTGCTGAGCCTTCCATTTGGATGTTTGGATGCTGGCCTGTCAGCTCAGTGTTGCCCCCAGGCCATCCTGGAGGTGTTACCGTGTTTTTTTTTCACTCGTCCTCATACCTCCCTGAAGTTCCTACGCACTTTGAATAATTATTAATTGAAAAGAGCGATGGCAGTGGCACCAGGCTTATCTGTGTCGCAGGGGATTGGCTTGAGCTGGGCTTCAAATGCGGTTCAGCGTCAAGAGTCCCAGTGAGACGATGAACTTTTGACTCTTCCAAAAGCTTCCCTGGGTCATGGCTCAGCTTGCAAGATTTGGCAGATACAAAGTATTCATCTCTGCAGTTTGCTAGGTGGTGGGCTGGCACTGGATGTAAGCTCTAAGAGCAAAACGGGCGGTGAAAGGAGGTCATGCTTTCGTCCGGGTGGCCGTCAGGAAGCCCCGGGTCTCCTGTCCCCTCCTGTCCGCGCCCCTCCCAATCTCTCATTTTTTTCTCCTCATCTGGACAGGTGGATGAATCTTAACCGACCCACGTCAGAAGGATAGAGAAAGGATAAAGATCACTTTTGTCTTAGCCCGCTTAGGGGAGACCGGTCTGTCTTTCTTACGTTGAATGAAAATTACAGGACTTAAAAAAAAAAAAAATGCCTTGAGAGGCAACGTCTCTCGCTTTATAGATGCACGGAACGCAGAGGACTTGGGATTTACTATCCGTGCACTCGCCTGGCAGCCCCAGCCCACATCCCAGCTGTAATCATACGTGATGCATTTTTATTTACAGATTAGGAGGCTCTGACGCTGACATATGACTAACCGAGAAGCTCCTCCCTCCAGCACTAGTATGTCATCTGCTTCAGAGAACTAATTGCTTGGCAATTCCCCTTTGGTAATTCCCTCTTTATTTTCTGATGAGTTACTTAACAGTGATGGGCTTGTAGAGCAGAGCGTGGAGTTTAATGTGTGCTCCAGAAACTCCACTGTAGGCCTGGGGGATATGTTTTTTGAATTCTGTTTAGCTTTGCGGAAGGAACACTGAAACCATTATATGGCCTGTTAATATTTCACTCAATACGAGGTTAAGACGCCGAGCGGTGTGCAATTTTCCAAAAGAAATCAAAACCAGGCCCCTTTTCAAAATGTGCCCCTGTGCGTTTGAAAATTATTAAAAAGGAACTTAATATTTACAGAATGCTTAATGCTCTTTCAAAAATGTGATTTGAAATGGAATGGCTTTCCAGTCTAAGGCAGGGTGCGTGTGGTACGGGGAAAGGCAGAAGGACCGCTAGTTTGGGGACCGAGTTGCCGCCGTTTCCTGACCTGCCCCAAGGTGACTTGGGATGCTCAATCTACCTTGCTGGGCCTCAGTTTCCCCATCTGCAGTAAACAGGGCGGTGAACAACCTGATGGCTCAGGTCCCTTCTCTAACGCTGGGCAGTTCCCCGCATAGATTTTATTGTAATTCTTCCTCTTGGCTCCCCTAAGACCTTTGCTCTGTCAAACATCGTTTGCTGTTGTTTGACGTTGTTAGGTTTCGGATTTAATTAGAATTTACATCTTTAGCGATTATCGTGTCATTATTTATAGAATGAGTCATACGTGGTGCCTACAACCATTTGTCACCCTATCTATGTTGGTTTCATACCTTGATACTTCCTCTGTTCCTTTTTACTGTTCTTGCTTCCCCGCTTCTGGAGTGGGGGCTGCGTTGTAAGCGGAAAGAAACTTTCAGCTGATTGTGGAATTGGTTTCTGCAGGCAGAGCGCAGAAAACTCTGCTCTCTCTGCAGTAATGTCAAGGGTCATAGTCTGCTCTTAATTTGCAAGTAGAACTCCTTTTGATGTCATTTGGTTTTTACCTGCACGTGCAGGCTTGTGTCTGAAGGTAATTCCTTTTCTGTTCTGCATCAGCTTTCCCAATCAGTGTGGGCCGCATTACCTTATCTTACTGGTTAATTTATAAGCAGTTCATAGGATACCTCTGGATTCGTTACAGTTTAACCAGTTTCTTTAGGCCGCTAGAACAAAGAGAAGAGGGGACACAGCAGAGTCTTCCCTACTTTTGTTTGTTACGCAGGCAGAGAGGCAGGGAAGAAAAGAGTTCTTAGGGTGGTTGCAAGCGAGGGCTTTGGAAAAAGGGAGGTTGAGATTTGAGTTCGGGCTCTGGCTCCTTAGGTGTGGGGGCCAGGCCACATTGCTTAAATCTGTGATCCTCAGTGCCCTCATCTGTAAAATGGGCATGTAAGACGTTGCCATCTATCTTACAGGATTGTTGGAAGGATCCAATGAGCATTTTCCCACATATATTGCATATGGTAGCATCTCAATGCATAATGAAAAGAAAGAAGAGGAAGGCATAGAATTTAATAACTGGGGGGTGGGGGTGGAATGAGAGCAAAGGGAAGAGCTGTGTGTTTGGAGGTACTCGGATTAGCAGGAGTCCCTCCGAGCCCCCTCGTGGTCAGGATTTGAATCCCACACAGGCCTTTAAAACTTGGGAAGGTCTGAGTACCCCATTTCGGGCAGATGTTCCCCACGGTTTGATCTGCTCCACAGAAGAGGGTGTTTGCTCCTTCGTGATTATTGATAGAAATACTACGTTTTAAACATCCATTGCCTATATACGTCGGACCAATAAAAGAAAACCAATAAAAGCAAAAGTTCCCTTTTATCCCACCAGTTCATAAATCATCCCCACCTCAACGTGTTGTTTTCTCGTTCTGGATTATATTTAACACATAACTTTTCTCAGCTTTGCTTTTGTTTTCATTTAGCGTAAACATTCTCATTCGTATCCTACACTTTGCAACGATCCCTGGCAAGGGTCGTGTGCTACTCTGTCAAATTGTTTTATCTTAATTGAAGTTCCATATTACGTGTGGACATTCGCCTTGTTTCTAGTTATTTACTGTTATAAAGCAGCTGTGCATATCTTTGTACACATACGTTGTTACTTGGGATGCAGTCACATCAGAAGGTAAACTACCTTCGTTGGGGGGAGAGGCTCTGCGTTGCTTTCTAGAAGGCCTGGACCAGTATGCATTGTTACTAACGATACAGGAATGTGTTTTGCTCCAATTTCATTTTCTGTGGGACCTGCTCTTTTTTGGATACTTCAGCAGCCTTCTTGGTTTTGAACTTTGTATTCCTTCGGTCCCTCTCAGAGATAGCATGTTTCTTTACTCATTTCCATATATGTTAATTTACTAATTTCCTTTTACACAGTTAACCAGTGGAAGTCTTGGTGTTTTCTTTCTTTCTCTTTTTTTTTTTTTTTTTAACGTTTATTTATTTTTGAGACAGAGAGAGACAGAGCATGAACGGGGGAGGGGCAGAGAGAGAGGGAGACACAGAATCGGAAACAGGCTCCAGGCTCCGAGCCGTCAGCACAGAGCCCGACGCGGGGCTCGAACTCGCGGACCGCGAGATCGTGACCTGAGCTGAAGTCGGACGCCCGACCGACTGAGCCACCCAGGCGCCCCAGTCTTGGTGTTTTCTAATCTGTGTATGAACTCTTCATGTGTTGTAGATGTCGGTCCTTCCTCTGTGGCCATCTTCACAGTCTGCTTTTCTTTTCCTTCCATCGAATTGCTTTTCTTTGTGTGGAAGTTCAAGTTTTTATATGACATCTCTTGTCTCTTCTGTGATCGTACCCGGGGCCACCTGGAAGGGGAGCTCATGTTGTGCACCGGCAGGCCAGCGGCACTGCTGGGAACTGTGCTTTTGCTTATTTGGCCTACAGGCCCCCATGCTGAGGAGGGGGCTCATTGGTTGGAGGGCTGATTTTCGTCCACGTGAGACTAGAGAGGCTCCCTGCTACCCTGCTTCCTTCCTGTTTCCACTCTTCCCTGGAGAGAGCTCTTGGGGCAGGTGGCTGCAAATGGTTTTCTGGGTATCGAGCTTTGGGAAGTCTGGTCTCAAGGTCTGAACTTGGGCTAGTGGCTCGGCAGGGATGTGATATATGCCCTGCGTGGCCTCTCTGGATGTCCTCTTGTGCTGATCCAACCCATTTTCCTCTCTGGAGCCAAGATGCACATTTCTCCCAACTGGAGGTCTGTTTGCATCTGTTTTCCTTCTCTCCTCCCTGGTTGTTCGTGGTGCTCGGGATGAGTCCAGAGCCTGTAGCCTGGCGCTGCAAGCTGGGGGACCTCGCTCGTCTCTAGCCCCCACGTCTGCTGCCCCCATTCACTTCTTTTTAGTCCCACAGCATTGCTTGCCTAGAAGCACCTTTCTCTCCTGTGTCCCAGCTTTTAGTCATGCTGCCCCCTTCCTTGACATCTGCCTGCTCACTCCTGTCTTTCTGGCTAAGTTCCCCTAATTCCTAAGTCTCAACCGAGTCTTTTCCCCAGGGAGCCCTGGGACTAGGTTATGTGCTGACAATCTGGGCTCCCAGCACCCTGTTCTCCCAGCCCTTTCATAACACTTTGTCCTCCTCTTTCCCAGCTCGGTGACAGCCAGGACCCCCCCCCCCCCCACTGCCAATTCTTGGCATTTGGGATCTCGCAGGCCTGCAATGAATATATAAGCATTTCCCCTATAATGTGGGTTTCTCGGATCCAAACTGGATGTGATTCCATCTATTAAGATATACCATGACTTATCCGTGGAACCAGCATGGAGTCTAGAGGACAAAGTTGTGGACAGAGTTTGCTGGAGTGGCTCTGTCCATCGCAGCAAGGGATGATAAAGGTGACAAAAACGTGTAAGAAGGCTGTGTGTGCTAAGGAGAAAGAAAGAATTAAGAAAGGCCGGATGATGACTTTTCCAGAACAAAAACTATGTGGAATAGAAGGCTGGATTGGCTCAGTGTATCTAAATTTCATCGTACTACACAGATCACCACACAAAACGCTATTATTATTGAAAATCAACGTAGGCAAAAATTGCTTTGTTTTTTAACGTCTAAAACTGTCTTTCTTTGTATTGAAAAAATTCCTATTGAATTTCGATGATGTAAGGATTCTTAGAAACACAGCTAGCGGGTGTTGAATGAATGAATGAATTTGAGATTTGCCTCCCTAACACCCGTTCTCTGGCCTCAAGTCCTCTTGTGACCCCAGTCTCCCAACTCAGGTGGAAGCTCCTGGGGAGGAGATGATTTTGCCTGGAAGAGAGTGGTTCTGGAATCCTAAACAAGGTTGGTCAAATTGAGGTAGACCACCACACGGATTGGGGAACCCCGTACCCTCTGTGTAACCCACCCGTGATGGGGTTGGAGAGCAGTCTGCCCATGGTATCTGTGCCCCTTTGAGTTGGCTGGCCAGATGGCCATCGCCTCCTCCCTCTTGCGTACGAGCTCATCCAGAAGTTGCCTGCTGGTGGTGGGTGAGGCCACCCTTCCTGGGTAGAAGGTCATTTGTGGTCATTGATGTGTGGGACTGTATACTTCTGACAGAGGTCCCGACAGATGTGGACAAGGTATAGAAACTGAAGCGTGGCCGCCTCATGTGATGGGGCGCCCCTACAAGGACGTGCCCCAAAGCCCTTTTTACCTTGCTTTGCTCTGGAAAGTTCCAAGGGGGTGCAGAAGAGACTCTGGATGAATTTTGTTTCGATTGCTTTTTTCTTTTCACAGCTCCGTGTTCAGTTCACCTCTGGGTCTTTCCTGGTCCCTGCAGCCCACTGTGACCCCAAGCTGCAGCTTTTGGTGGGGGCGGGGGGAGGAGGGGAGCGACAGCCTTTATAGAAGGAGCTGGGAAAACAATGTTTCCTTTTGCCGCATCTGGTGCTCTGACCTCTGACCTGCCACTTTTCATAAGATTAGCAGTTTTGTTTGTTTGTTTTTCCTAAGAGGTCATAGGCCCTTAAGACAAGTTTATTGTCTTATTGGTAGGAGAAAAGATGATCTGGTTATTGATTCAAAAATCTTCTTCCATAAAACCTGGCTTTCTTTTGAGTTTGAACGAAGTATGGAGACAGCTTGGAAGGCCCAATCTTGCTGTTTTATTTTTGCTTTGCTGTTCTAATGAAGCGTCTGTAACCCTTTGTATCTCTCGCTGCTCCTCAGAAGGAACAGGTTGTATTTTTTCCCCCTTTTCGGTGTCCTCCAAATGAACAGTTACTACGTAAAAAAATCAATAGGGTGCCTGGGTGGCTCAGTTGGTTAAACGTCGACTTGGGCCCAGGTCATAAACTCGTGGTTTGTGAGTTCGAGCCCAGCCTCGCGCTCCGTGCTGACAGCTCAGAGCCTGGAGCCTGCTTCGGATTCTGTGTCTCCAGTCTCTCTGCCCCTCCCCCCTCCCCTTGCTTGTGCTCTGTCTCTCCCTCTCAAAAAATAAATACATGTTAAAAAAATAAATAAGTAAAAATTAAAAAAAAATTAAAAATCAATAAAATCAATTGATTTTATTAGGGAGGGAGACTCATTTCTTTTCTGTCCCTCCCTTCAAGCTTCAGATCCATTTTTGTCATCCTGGAGATCAGAATAGGCCAATGGGGAGGAAGAAGAATGTTAAAATGAAGGAGTCTTTGGAGTGCCTTGGGTGGCTCAGTCGGTTAAGTGTTGGACTTTGGCTCAGGTCATGATCTCACGGTTCGTGAGTTCGAGCCCTGCATCCGGCTCTGTGCTGACAGCTCGGAGCCCGGAGCCTGCTTCAGATTCTGTGTCTCCTTCTCTCTCTGCCCCTCCCCCTGTAGCACTCTGTGTCGTTCTCCCTCTCAAAAATAAATAAACATTAAAAAATTAAAAAAAAATGAAGGAGTCTTTATGAGGGCAACTTTGAAGCACAAGTCTCACCAGTAGTATAGGAGGCTTCTTCAAACAGAACGATGCAGCTCATTTCTTATTTAGGTCCTGGAGAGAGGGTTATTAATCTATGGAAATGAACAAACACTAGCTGTTTGCTATTCTGCTGTGCAGAGAACATTCGGTGACCTGACTAATCTCAGGGTTTCGGTCTCTAAACGGTGCACTTTTTACTCTTTGCCCTGAAGGCTCAGGAAACAATTTCCTTTTTTTTAACTTTTCCATTTTAAACGTGCAGGGTGTTCAAAGACTTCACCGGGATGAAAAGTCCTGTGTTTTCCTGTTTCTCTTGTAGGACTAGTCAAAACTACCCTTTTGTCTTGGGGATGTTTTGCAGCCTGAGCCTCTGTTTTACTAAATACAGCCTTACAAAAGCACAATCATGTGGACCACGCACCGTGGCTAGTGTGCCGTGGGGTCTGCTGCAGCTGGTAAATCACCTATCACGGAATTCGGGGGCGCCTCGGGTAAATCGTTTCACTGGACCGTCATAATGACTCCTTGAGTGGAGACGATCATCCTCAGTTTCCCGGGGAGGAAGCAGAATGCGAGAGGTCGACCGAGGTGCTGGGTGCTGGTGGTCCGAGCCCGTGTGGGCTGTGCCGTGACCCCGGCATCCGGACTTGGAATTCAGCTCTGTTTACCGTCACCTTGCACAGCCAAGACACCCCAGGACTTATGCAGTTGTGTCCCTGAATTTGTAGTCTGAAAAGACATAACTTTGCTTACTGATGCGGTCCGATAGAGCAGTTTTGAGACGGCAGTGAGAAGTTAGAAGAGTCTGGGCCCTTGAATATATGCAGCCCTGATCCTAAGACGATGTATCGTAAATTTAGATGTTAGATGTTTTTACAGTGCCTGAACCTAAACTTGATGGACAGAGAGTGCTGTTTCCTTTTGTAGCCACTGGACCTTTAAAGCTAAGCTTCTAGAGCTGTGTTTCCTTTAACGCATCCGTGTCGGCAAGGGTAGAAACGTCAGGAAGTCAAACCGATCTCGTATATGGAATCTTCAAAACGATGCCATCTTCTCTGAGAATGGATGGGGGGCCGTTGCACTCAGATCACTTCTGTCCCCGAAGGTGCCTACTGTCTTTCTGCGGGACGTCACCGAGAGGGTAGGAGGAAGCTCACGCAGCCCCCTGTGATTCAGATTTGTACGTCCTGGGCTGAACAGAGCCAGCGCAGGACATTGAATTAGTTCCATGACGAGGATCTACTGTCCTACGACCTGTAGAGGTTAATCATGCAGTAAAAATCGTCATCCGTCTCTTGGTGCCAGGAGCGTATAGAATCACTGTGGTGAAGCCTTTTCCTTCTTTGCAGAAGTAATTTGGTGCCCGATGGCCGTGCTGTTGGTTTCAGAAATACCTCGAGTGTGATTCACTTGGAGACCGTACTGAAGCTAGATTTTGTATGCGGAATCCTCACGAGTGGTCTTGCAAACATGACAGAGGGCGTCTCTCTTTTAGGCATCCCCTCCTCAGTCTCTTTACAGCTTTTTCCTAGGAGTCAAGGTGATAGAGCCTGGCGGGGGAGTTTTGCTTGGTGTTGGAGTAGCTAAGAATGTTTCTCTCTAACAGGTCACAGAGAGTGCTGGTGGACATCTCTTCTTGCCCCAAGATCTTCGTTGGAAGTCCACGGGACTTGGTGTCTTTGCCGTTCAAAGTAGATATGAGCTCGCCAGGAGGCATAATGCGTCACCATTTTATTCTGGGCCACCCTAAAGGATGACACCCAGCTTCAGAGACCTCCTCTCGGACATCATCCCTGAGCACCAGTGTTTTAGCTCTCTCCCATTGTCTGAAATCCGTTTCCGACCGATTCTGAGCTGGCTCAGGCTTAGTCATTAAATGGCTAGGACAGTGTTGAATATCTTCCCCCATCAGCTTGCAGCTATATACCTTCTGTCACTCCAGACCCACAACCGCCTCTTGAGCTCGTGTTGAGTCTTTACACAGATCTGCTCAAAAACAGGCACCGATCCATTCTTTCTAGTGTGGCGTTAACCCCCAGGCATAGTCCTGGGGTTACCTGGAGTGGAGGCAACGGAGGACAAATTCATCTTGAACGGACGTGTCCGTGCTAGCCTCTAGTCTGTCTCCCTAGCTTTTAAATACTCGAGCGATTGGTTTTGCGTACAAACGTGTGGGTTGTTGGATTGGAATGATTTTCTCCCTGGATTTCTAGTTCTTACATAAGCAGATATAAAGAGACGGTCTGTCGTTGACTTAAGTAGCCCATTTAAAAAAGTTATAGGCACTTAAGAATGGTAGAGAATAAAAATGTAGGTTTAAAAAAAAGTTTTTTTTAAATGGTAATGCAGCCAAAAGGTGGCTAGGAATGTTTTTTTGCCATGAAAGAGTCAAAACTGAAAACTTGCAACAAAGACAAAAGTAGGATAGAAACAGTGCGAACAGAATCTGACCAATATATGCCCCTTGTTCGAGTTCAGCCCGTGGAATGTTATGTAGGACAAAAGGAATGGAAGAGATATTTCAGTAACATTTTGTTCTCTGTCAAGAACCTTCTGAAATATAAATCTGCTGTGTATTGGAGAATGGAAAAGCAATTGATTCAAGTTGAATAGCTTTCATTTAACTAGAATATCCCACAGAAAGCTGTTCTTGTTCTGACAACCATATTTTTGCTTTTCTTGACTTAAAGAAAATTGAATTCGTGTTTACATATTTTATAGGGTTGTTTTATGGACAAAGACACAGGTCAAATCCCATCTCAACACAGTGGCTATTGTTGCAGCAAATAGAAATATTTCTAAGTGAGATAAAACATTTCTATGCCATGGCCCGTGGCCCATAGTAATAAATACCAGGTTGATATTATGAAACCATTTGCAACTATAAATGATTCACTCATAGATGTGCTTTTTTTTTAATTTTTAAAAATGTTTTTATTTTTGAGACAGAGAGAGACAGAGCATGAGCAGGGGAGGGGCAGAGAGAGAGGGAGACACAGAATCTGAAGCAGGCTCCAGGCTCTGAGCTGTCAGCACAGAGCCCGACCGGGGCTTGAACCCACGAACTGTGAGATCATGACCTGAGCTGAAGTCAGACGCTCAACTGACTGAGCCACCCAGGCGCCCCAGATGTGCTTTTTTTAAAAAAAAATTGTTTTTTTTTCACTTCTAGTCTCTTGCCAACACATATATGCATACATATACTCTTACCTATATGCATAGTAGAGAAGGAGGAATATGAATATATATTAACAGGAATTAACTTTATTTTGGACTTTCTAGAACAGACCACCCTCTTTTTGTTTCTCCTCGTGATGGCTCCCTGAATTGCTTCCAACAGTGAAATTTCCTAATTGTTCACAACTATGGATGTGTCCTTCTGGGGTCTTGCTCTGTCATTCAACCCCGCTGAAAGCTGGTAGCTGGTGTTAGTGATTTAGGAAGCTGAACTTCAGAATCAGGACTTCCCTCCCCCACAAAGGATGTTCTTTTTTTTTTTTAATTCCCCATTTCTAGACCTTCTCAAGGAGAAATTAGGTGCTTGTTGTTCTGTTTTGTTTTGTTTCAATTCCCAGACCATTCTGGCATTGATCCTGCACTCATTATAAATGTAATTTTTTAGTTGTTTTTTTAATGTTTATTTATTTTTGAGAGAGAGAGAGAGAGAGACAGGGTGCAAGCTGCGGGGGAGGGGCAGAGAGAAAGAGGGAGACACAGAATCCGAAGCAGGCTCCAGGCTCTGAGCCGTCAGCACAGAGCCCGATGCGGGGCTCGAACTCATGGACTGTGAGATCATGACCTGAGCCGAAGTCGGACACTTAACCCACTGAGCCATCCAGGCAGCCCTGTAAATGTAATTTTTAGCAATAACTGTTAACTCTTGAAGTACTTTGGCTCTCTGTGGCCTATGGTTCAGTGGCATCTGATGTTTTCCCAAGTGCATCAGAGACTTAAATACAGAACGCCTTAAAATTTTAAGGGTATTGATCAAAAGAAAGCTTCTCTAGGTATAAAAGTTTGTTAGGTCTTAATTCTCTTCTACCTTCAAGATTCTTAACTGGATGGCCTTATGTTGTGTTTCCTTTCTGTGTTTGTACTAGTTTGCTATTTGGGTTTATTATTTTCTATTTGGAAACAGTTTTTTTTTTTTTTTAATACACCGTTCTTAAAAATATAAAACACTTCTAATCTGCTCATTGTTACCTCAGCTATCTTTTCTGTCTTATGGCTGGACCATTGCTTCTCTTTCTACTTCTCTTCTGGGATTTTTATCTTGCTCAGCACTTCTAGTGTGCGATTCTGAATTCTATGGTTAGAGTTTCCTGACCACCTCCTCCTTGTATCTGAGTCCATTTCCTGTGCTTAAAGCTTTGGCATTTCATTCACCGTCCTCGTAGTCAAAACTGAAACTTTCAGTGCTAATAAGATGAGTCCTTGCAACACAACTCATTTCTTCCTTTCTATTTCTCACTCCGTTGTTACTTCTGTACGATGAGAATATATTTGTCATCAGGAACTTCATTTTGGTGTCCCTTCCTAAATACCTCCTGGGTTTTTTTTGTTTTTTTGTTTTTTTTCTGTTTTACTGTTACCCTCTGCAGTTTCGAACCGCGGCACGCATCAACAGGTCTTTGACAAATTAGTTGTCCCTGTGCATAGTTTACAGTATTACACTAGCTGTTTAAAAATAATTAAGCTTCTCTCCGTGTTCTTTGCTGTGGGTCAGGAATCGACTTCCTTTGCCATCCAACACAGGAGTTAATCACAAACGGGTCCTCTGAACCAAATAATTAAAAATAGAGCAAAGTTTCTGAACCAGGCAGTTGGCAGAAAAGTCTGTATTTCCATCTGTGTACAGTTAGGAAAATATTTCATGATGTTCAAATAGCGTCAGCTTTGCTCTCTTGTGTGCGAGAGTGTATGTGTGTGACTGCGTGTAATTCATTGCTCTGAAGGTTTGGCTGTTAGCTCATCATATATATATATGTGTGTGTGTGTGTATATATATATGTGTGTGTGTGTGTGTGTGTATATATATATACACATATATATATATATATATATATACACATATATATATATATATATACACATATATATATATATATATATACACATATATATATATATATACATATGTCACTGGCAAGAAACAGGCAAGCAAATCCAGGTGTTTTGTGTATACTTTTTTTTTTTTTTTTTTAAGTTGTAGGTTTCTGTGAAGGAGGAATGTTCTGGCTTTTCTTTTTAATGAAAGTTTCCTCTTAGCACGTGACTCAGAAAATTAGAGAGCGTTACATTTTGACTTTGAAGTCTTTTTGCCTTCTGATTCTTGTCTTTTGACTTCCTACTTACAAAGAACCTCTGCTAATGACTTTTAGGAGCTGTTCTTAGATATGTACGCGAATCTGTTTCAGTGTGGAATGTGACAGGAGTTCCTGCTCTCCGGAAAGGGATTTAGGCCTGGGAGTATACATCACCCTCATAAACACTTTATGACATAGGGACAGACATGTGAGTGATTGATTTTGAGAGAAATCTAACTCTTCGACTTGGATTTTCCTTTGTTCTTACCAGGAATCCGTATCTCATTAAACACGTGGAGTTTTGGCCGGTTCTGCAGCTATGATATGCCTTTAAAAATAGAGTTTTTGTTTATAAGGTTTTAATTGCTGTGTAATATAAAGACTATTTCCCTCTGGTATTTTTCTATTGTAACTATCTCTTTTTATTCCTGGAAAATTCTTATGTTTAGGTTGATTTTTTTTTTCTCCCAGGAGAGCCACTGTATTAAATAACAACTAATACTTAAAAAATACACCAATGGGAGATTCAAAATTATTAAAAGGAAAAAAAAGGAAATGTCTTAATTTCATTCCTTTGGCTCTGAAACATACATATTTCTCAGTCGCCAATTTCTTTATGCTTCTAGAAACTCAGAGCCTTGGCATATGCTTAATACTATGATAATAAATGAAGCAGTGAGATTGACAGCTGTGGTTTGATCATGTTCGCATTAATTGAAATGAAGGAAGATCTTCCATAAACTTCATTAGTAAAGTAGCAGTGAGGGGCTCCTGGGTGGCTCAGTCGGTTAAGTGTCTGACTTTGGCTCAGGTCACGATCTCACGGTTTGTGAGTTCGAGCCCCATGTCGGGCTCTGTGCTGACAGCCGGGAGGAGCCTGCTTTGGATTCTGTGTCTCCCTCTCGCTGTCCCTCTCCTGCTCTCTCTCTCTCTCTCTCTAAAAAATAAATAAACATTAAAAAAAATTTAAGTAGCAGTGAATTCTTGAGTTTAGCTGTAAAGATCCACAGAAGTTGGTAATCGTTTGATCATGTAGACACTTTGTCATTCATGATGTTGGAGGGACCATATGCATCTTTCATTCCAGCCTCGTCATTTTACGATCAACTTAATCTTGTTCATTTCTTGTAAGCCTACTGTGTGCGAGACACTGTTTTAAGAAGGAACAGTTAAATTGTAGCCTGTGGCTTCAAACAAATTAATCTGTGATTTCCTTTCAGTATTACTTGGAGTGGGGGGTTAACTTGGGGGGGACAGCTTTCAAAGAGATTTAAATGGATCTTGCTAATTGTTATTCTTTGTCACTGTAAGATATTAGGATTTAACTTCTTTTGTGAACTCCGGATACACGTAAAAGTGAATGATAGATGTCTTTAAACTTGAAAGTTAATGTTGGGGCGCCTTGGTGGCTCAGTTAGTTGAGCTTCCAACTTTTGATTTTGGCTCAGATCCTGATCTCACGGTTTGTGGGATCGAGCCCCACGTCGAGCTCTGTGCTGATGGCATGGAGCCTGCTTGGGATTCTCTCTCTCTCTCTCTCTCTCTCTCTCTCTCTCCCCCCCCTTCTCTCTATGTCTCAAAATAAATAAATAAACACTTGAAAATGTTAAAAAGAAAAAAAGCTTACAAGTTAATGTTGGGTTGGTCTTCTCTTATATGACTTGGCTAACACTGCTGATGCATTTGACTCCTCTGAAGCCATACCTGGATGCACAGGTTGCTCCCACTTTCCTTGTGGGTCTGCTAAATCTGTTTTCCTCATTCATTTGGGCATCTTCTACACGGACATAAGGAATTCGAGTGAAACCGCATCTGATTGTCGATACCAATACATTATTGATAAACAGATGAATGATTTACTCAGTAAATCATCCGGTGAACAGAAATGCGTTTACCAGATTCATGATCGAAAACACACGAAACAGTGTATGCACTCGATGGAGATCGCTGAGCAGAGAGCGGATTCTTTTATGGATAATCGTGGCTGGCTGGCAGGCACACTGAGGATTTAGGCTGTATTAGTCACTGTGCTAATCAGTTAATCCTCACGGTGAGCCTAGGGGGGTAGTTCTTATCTCCACTTTATAGGTAAGGTAACGGGGTTAGTAGCTTGCCCAAGGTCAGAGAACTAGTAAGTGGGAGGACTGGGATTCAACTCATACCGTCTTAACTTCAGCCTCTGTGCTGTTGACAAGTTCTACTTTACTGCCTACCACCCATGTCGTTGTGGGACTTACAAAATTGTGTTTGTAAGCCTTGAGTGTATACAGAAGCATCCTCACGAAACAGGTAAAGTATTGAAAAAGTAAGGATTCGGTGAGCACTCAAGTAACTCTCTACCTGAGTTTAAAAATTATCATGAATTTGGGGCACTTGGGTGGCTCAGTTAAGTGTCAGACTCTTGGTTTCAGCTCAGGTCATGATCCAGTGGTTTGTGAGTTCGAGCCCTGTATCAGGCTCTGTGTTGACAGCATGGAGCCTGCTTGGGATTCTCTCTCTCTCTCTCTCTCTCTCTCTCTCTCTCTCTCTCTGCTCCTTCCCTGCTCGTGTGTTTGCTCTCTCTCTCTCTCTCTCTCAAAAATGCATAAATAAACTTAAGAAAAATTTACCATGAATTTGATGACCTCCATATGGGTCCCTCCCCTAGCCCGTCACCTCCCCACCCCCTGCCTCAGAAAATTTTCCCTAAAGAGAAGCAACGTTTTAAAATATTTCTAACAAAAGTGCACCAGAAAATGCAACCATGCCGGATGATTATTCTTCCTTCCTTGTTCTTCTCTCTCTTCCCTGCTCTGCCATCCCTCTTACTTCTTCCCCCTTTTCTTGCCTTGCTGTCTTGGAGCATAAAGAGGAACCAAGCCAGACCTGCAGAAGAAGGTTCGGGAGAGTGTTCTCTGCTGGGCTTCCAGGCAGAGGTGTCATGGCTGGTGTTGGGGATTCTCGCTGAGATGATCATCTCTTTGTCGTGCTCGAGTGACACACATCTGCCTCCGAGCAAGGTGTGCTTCAGAGGGCCCGTGACAAAGACACCAGCACACCACGGGAGGGGGTGATTTAATAAGACTCTGCTGGCAGATTGCTAAAATGCTTCTCGGGGTCATAATTCACAAACACTAGCTCTGTAGACGTGTGGTTCCTTGATGGTGTGAATCTTAAAATAGCAGTACATTTTCGGTAACCCGTGTGAGGGCACGTCATGACACCATCAAACACTATCGACTGGAACATGTGTAGATAGTATAGCTTTGTTGTCCCTTAATGCTTCAATGCAGTCTTTCAGCCGGTAGAAATACCTGGGATAGTATGCAAGAATCAGAATGGGTTCTGGCCTGGTGGGAACAGTATAATTCTTTTCATCAGTTGGAAAATAGAGTCTAATAACTAACTATGTTAAAAAAAATGAGCCAGGAGATTTTTTGGTTTGTTTGTTTGTTTGTTTGTAAGTCGTACTCGGTTGCATGAGTAATTTTCCAAGGACTGGACGGTTCTGTAGGAGGAGGTGGTAATTGAATGCAGTCTTAGCTCTTAAGGATTTTAGAATTAATGTTACTTTTAGGCTAGTCTTGGGTAATTATAAAAATCTGGAATGAATTTATTTTTTAATATATTTTTACAAAATTATTAAATTTTTTTTTAATGTTTATTTATTTTTGAGAGACAGAGTGTGAGCAGGGGAGGGGCAGAGAGAGAAGACAGACACAGAATCTGAAGAAGGCTCTAGGCTCTGAGCCGTCGGCACAGAGCCCAACATGGGGCTTGAACCCACAAACCGTGAGATCATGACCTGAGCTGAAGTCAGACGCTTAACTGACTGAGCCACCCAGGCGCCCCTGTAATGAATTTAAAAAGCTGAAAAAGAACCCCATCTAGCTAAAGATAAAAATGCTTATAAAGGCACGTGCAAAAATCTGCATGTAATTATTTGCACATATACATTTATATATTTGTATTAATCTTTTTCTAGTGCAGCACGCATGTGTATGTATAAATATAGTATAACAATATACTATAGTGAAACCTACGATATAATATAGGATTACAGTAGGCACCCTCTAGAGAACTAGGGTTAGAAGAGCCTTTTATGGACCAGCTGTTTGATTTAGAGCTTTATCATTTGTAGTGACATTTTCCGTGGTCATGTTTTTGGCTTGAAATAATCAGCACTTACAGTAATGAGGCTGAAGTGTGAGTGTCTGTCTAATGTTCTGCCTCTTACCGTTTTGCGCAGAGACAGATCTATGTTGAAAGATACGTATGTGCCTGTTAAGAAGCTTCAAATACGAAGTGAAGAAGCTACAGATGACACTTCGTCGCAGTTCTGTACATTGTCTCAAAAAACACGCCTTAAAAATTTGGAAACTAGAAAAATCTTGGCGAATGCAGCCTAAGAGTGTAGCCGATTTAAAAGCTGCTTTTGAGTGTTCTGAGTACTGTTCTGTGACAGCTCTTACTGTAGGAATTGGCACCAGCTAGGAAAATTTACAGTTTAATACTTTAGAGCAAATAATTGCTTAAGATGCTTTAAATAGCACAGGAAATGTATCGAGTGTTTACTTGACATTTGTTATATTGAACACTAATACTGAAACAGATTCTTTGACCACAGAGAATGCCAGTGTAGGTGGGGTGGGGGTAGATGGGAGACAGAGGCAGGCAAAAACCAGCCAGCATGATTATCTAAAAATTAAATGGCAAATGAGTTTTTCACGATAGAGAGATACCAGGAGAGAGGGGAAAAAAAAAAAAAAAAAAAAAAGCTCATTTGTTCAATCAAGTAGTCTTCAAGTATGGTAGCAGAAAGCAAAATGAAACAACTCCCAGAGATTAGATTTCTCTTGGTTTAAAGGCACGAATCTTGCCCACAGCTGCCTCCACCAGGGGTCAAAGCCTCCCAAGCTATTGGTTGGTCTGGTTTATTTTTTAAGGTCCTGAAAGCCAGAGGAATGACCTCTCTTTTTATAAAAAAAGAAAAAAAAAACACAAAAAACCAAAACCTCTCTTGTTATCTGTTTAACCTGCACATGCTTGTGAATGTTTTTTTTTTTTTTTTTTTAATGACAGCTTTAGCGCTCTCCTTTCTCAGTGCTGCTCAGTACTTGTGATGTTTTCCTCCCTGAATGCATCTCGCCCTCCAGAGTCCTCTCTTCACCCTTGCCAGGCACTCAGTTTATGCGGGTCTCAGAATGGAGTCTCTTGTAGTGAGGCTCTTAGGCGCAGGACGTTTCTTTTTGCTCAGACTGTTTACCATGCATTGTGATTCAGCTGTATCTAATGGGAAAAAATAGGGTATATTTTAGGCTCCTAAACCCTCTCCCATTCATATGTATTTGAGTCAGTTATACACTGTTTTAAAGGGGGTTTTAAATGCGTATGTAAAAAATGAATTGGCCTGTGTGATAGGTCCAGGAATGTGAAATTGTGCAATATTAATGAAATTTGTAAAAGCTTCTTCCTTCTATCTTGTCAACATGAGCTGCTTTTAAACACTCCAGGGAATTTTGAAAATAGCAATCAGAAGTCAAAACTTCACCAGGCAGGATGGCCCAGCACCCAGAACACTCAGCAGCAAAGAGGTTATATTTATGGCTTTTCCACCGACTTGAGATTTGACCTTGAATAAATCATGTTTAACTTCTCTATGCTTCAATTAACTTCTGAAAGATATGTGTGGTTGTGTATAGCCAGTGGGGAGGCAATCACCGAAGTTCACAAAAAAGGAAAACTTGGAGGAGATTTTTATTGGAAAAGAGCAGCGAGCACGAATGTGAGCCTTGCAGGGTGCTGTTCACAAAAGTCTTAGTACACTTGGCTCCTAAGGAAGGTAGGAGGTTTCTTATAGTGGTCTTCCTGTATTTTGTAGAATTAAAAAATATGTATAGGCATTGTTTTACCCTCTAACTCAGAAAGCTTTGAGTTCATACACCCTTTTCTCTAAGTTCCCCCCATGAAAGGGATTTTTATTTACCATGTTGTAATTCAGATTATAATCGAGCAGTAACACAGTTCACTTGATTACACAGAGCCATTTCATTTTATTTTTTTTTAAAGGAATTCTAAGGTCCTATTCATTTAAAAGTTCACTTCTTTTAGTCTGTTCCTACCCCTGAGATCATCTAACTGGCTTTTCATTTACTGGGGAAGAAAAGAAGAAAAATAACCAACACTGATGAAGTCCCGATATGAGCCGAACACACTGCTAAGCGCTTGGTCCTTAAGTATTCCGTGTGATTTATACTCAAAGGGCCTGTCTCCCCTTCCCGGTGCATCAGGGCCTGACTGCCAGGGCCAGAATCCATAGGAGACATTAAAATATAGCCATTGCGATTGATAATCAAAAGGAAGTGCTTTTTTGGTTGAAGGTACCCAGAGTGCCACACGGTCACACGAGGCAGTGGGATCTCAGAGAACCAGTAGCTGACAGGTGGTCCCCTCCCCCCACTTGTCCCCCCCCCCCCCACTTGCTGACCTTCCCAGCATCAGGTGGCAGCGAGCTTACATAACAGCGCTAAACCGCATCACCCTGGTCAAGCCACTGTAGTTATTGCCTCATTTGAGTTACGTTGTTGTAAAAAGGACTTAGGTCCCAGAAGTCGAAGTGCCTCAGATTTGAAGGAAAGACCACGAGCTTTCAACGCTTACTAAGATCCTGACTCCGGAGTCGGAGATGGTGTTTGGGGTGAGTAAATCTACAGCCCACAGCTCCCCGTATAGGGGAGAGAACGTTTCAGAGTAAGCCAGAGAAAGACTATAGGTTTAACACAGCACCCGTGACTCACTTTCTCTTTGCTCTCTCTGTCCAGCCGTTATTCATTTACTGCTAACCCCACAGGAAGGTTCCTTTTGATGTTTTCCTCTGGCTGCTTTGCAAAAAATATAAACACACAACTTGGGAGAATAGGGCGAGAGAGAGAGAGAAGAGACAGAGGTCACAACTTTTAATCCTGGTTCTACTGATAACGAATTCTGTGACCAGATACTTTGCACAGCACGGGAAGATGTCTTTGAAATGCATTCTCGGTTGCCAGATGGCAGCCATCACTCAGGAGAAGGGCTTGTCTCAGAGTTTCTCAGACGGCCGCCATGTTGGATTGCTGAGGTACCTAAGGAACCATCCATTTGGATCAGCTCTTACAGACTTTTGGAAGTAACCCTGGAGGTGTGACAGCAGCCTGCAGAATCTTTAGCAATTATAACTGATTTGTCAGAAAGAGAACCAGAAGGAATCAGAGCCCTGTGATGGGGGATGAGGTCCTAAGCTATTCCGAAGCTGCTATCCAAGCTTGTTGGGAGCTTATGCTATGTGGTCGGTTGTAGTTGGGTTTGCCAGAGTTGTGATATCTCCTTAATTTGAATACCAGCCCTGCCATTTACAAGCTTGGCCTGCTCACTTACTCTCTCTGCCTCAGTTTTTTTCCTCTGGAAAGTGGGGATCGTAACCTGGTCAGGATGAAATAAGTCAATACGTGCACTCTGTGCACTTGGCAGCTGGTAAATGCTGTTCATGCTTTACCCTATCATTATGTTTTTGTTCTCCTTTAGAGTTTTCTAATTTGTTTGTGTAGCATTTAGGGCAAGATACCAGGCATTTGGAAGATGGCAGACGTAGGGTTGGTGAGAGGCTGCCCGAGGGTTGCAGAGAGCGTGGGCCAATCCTGGTGTCTACCCCAGGTCTCCAACGTTGTCTGTACATATGTTTCTGAACACCAGGCTTGCTCATATTATTCCCTGAGCCCTCCACCTTCACCTCTCAGTGTTCTGTTCCACTGTGGACATCTGGCATGAGCCTCCCCTTTTCCAGGACAGAACGGTGTCCCCAGCTGTTTCAGCCCAAGCCAGTCTGCCTCCCTACTGCCCTTAGTTTTATCACGGCAGTTATTGCCTTGCTTGGTTACTCAGATGTCTTGCTTCCCATGTGACTGGAGGTTCTTGCCACCTCTCGGCACCCAGGGCGGTGAGGCAGAAAGAGCAAGGGGCAGGGACCAGGGGGCGGGGGTGGGGGGGATGGTGGTGATGAGGACGCACTCTCCTCTCTCCAATGCACTCATCGTGCTCGAGGCATTCGGTCCCTAATCCTCAGAGCCTGCTCAGGTAAAATCAGGGGCTGGACCTTGAGCTTCTTCCCTCGCAGCTTCATTTTAGAGTACTAAATGGTGAATAACGACGTGTCAAATAAATGAACGAATGTCCTTTCTCAAGCTGTGCCATTATGATGGCTGGGGTTATTTTCAGACCCAATAGCATCTCTGCTTGGTGAATGGAGGAAATGGTCTATATGATGAACTTTTCATTTCCATTGGACGGAAGTTTTGTTAATTTTGATCCTTTCAGGGTCTGAATTTGTATCCACGTCGGACTTAAATACAGTCATTTGTCTATGAGAAAAGATTCTCTGTGCTAAAAAGTAGCACAGAGAATATCACAGACTACTAAATGTTAAGAGTACATAATAAGAAAGGAAAAGAGTACCTAAGAAGTCACTTTAGAAGTTCTTGTTTGAGAGGCCCCTTGGTGGCTCAGTTGGTTGGACATCTGACTCTTGATTTTGGCTCAGGTCGTGAACTCACAGTTCATGGGTTCGAGCCCTGCGTTGGGATTCTCTCTCTCCCCCTCTCTCTGCCACCCCCCCCCCAATTGGTTTTTCTGTCTCTCAAAATAAGCAAAAAGAAAAGTTCTTGTTTGCATGCTTCCTAGTATATTTCATATATTAGACCACATATATAATTATATAATATTAATATATAAGCTCTCATAGTCTAATCATTAAATAATTCGTTAATCATTTTGAAGTTTTCCTCTAGGTAGTTAACAGATTTAAATTTTTATTTCTTTTTAAAAGTTCATAATTTGGACTTGTTTTCTTAGTCATGTTAGGTGTCTTGTCTGAACCAAATGTGCCGAGCACATTATTTTTTGGTATATTAGGGGAATTCATATATATATATAGTGGTTGAAATGTTCAGCATCCTGTCTTTGGAATTACTTGGATGTTTCATTTATTCCTTTTTTCTCATATCTTTAAAAAAATTTTTTTTACATTTATTTATTTTTGAGAGACAGAGAGACAGAGAGAGAGAGAGAGAGAGAGAGCATGAGTTGGGGAGGGGCAGAGAGAGAGAGAGACACAGAATCCAAAGAAGGCTCCAGGCTCCGAGCTGTCAGCACAGAGCCCGACGCAGGGCTCGAACCCACGGACTGTGAGATCGTGACCTGAGCTGAAGTTGGAGCCCAGCTGCTGAGCCCCCCAGGCGCCCCTCCTTTTTTCTAATAGCTATGCCCAGATTCAAAATTGCTTGTTCTTTTATCATATTTAAAGTGTCTGTTTACTTTATGGTTTTACAGATATTTGAAAATTTTAAACAATTGTGAAAGACTTTGAACTTACTGATCATAATTTACCGGGAACAGAGGGAGGGAGGGAAGGAGGAGAGAGAGAGAG
Source organism: Panthera tigris (assembly GCF_018350195.1). Classification (NCBI taxonomy): domain Eukaryota; kingdom Metazoa; phylum Chordata; class Mammalia; order Carnivora; family Felidae; genus Panthera; species Panthera tigris. The sequence continues at coordinate 12,392,001 of NC_056664.1, forward strand.
ATGGAACAGAATTTGGCCACTTATTTATGTTTGTAACCATTTTTGTACATATTATAACATCAGAGCAGTGGCTTTGTAATTGAGAAAAATTTGGGGGAATAAACCACTGTTTTTTTCAAACTATTACTACTTCCTGGAAGAGATAGCTTTTGAAATATTATTTGTTATACTAGTTCAAACCAAGGAGGGAGCATGTTCACTGTCTAATTAGGCTCCATATGGCTTGAACTCTTGGGACATCTACCTGAAATAGGACCCTGTTAAGAAATTATTCTGTGTCATACATAATCAGGTTCAGGAGGTCTTAGAAATTTGCATTTTAGAATGATAATTGGCATCATCCTCAAAGACAAGTTCCACAAACTTAGATGTTTTCAGTTTAGCAGCAACACCAAGATATATATGGAATCTTTTATTTTAAAAAAGGGTTCCATGTGATCAGCAGTTGAAGAAAATGTATTTAAAAAAATTTTTAATGTCTATTTTTGAGAGAGAGAGAGAGACAGAGTATGAGTAGGGGAGGAGCAGAGAGAGAGGGAGACACAGAATCCGAAGCAGCTCCAGGCTCTGACCTGACAGCACAGAGCCCGACGTGGGGCTCGAACTCACAAACCATGAGATCATGACCTGAGCCGAAGTCAGGCACTTAACCGACTGAGCCACCCAGGCACCCCTGAAGAAAAGATTTTTTAAATATTAGTGGGACTCCCCCCCCCCAACTTTTTGTGGTTCACAGAGTGTAAGAAGGTTCTTTTTAGTATTTCATTTTAATCCAGTGATTGAAGTTTTTTATGTTATGACCAGAAGGAAAAACGTATGTGGGGAGGAGGCCTTGGAGGAACAAGAGGTCAGGAGGGTACAGAAACATCAGCTGCCTTTATTTACCAAATATTTACCAATCATTTGTATTTGCTCCTTGTTTACTTGGATCTGAGTTGATAAAAATAAGGTCTGTATTTATTGAGTTTTCTCTCTTAGAAATGCTTAGGCTTCACTTTGGTGGGTTTTTTTTTTTTCCTTCTTTTAAAATGGTGCAGAAAAATGTCGCAATAAATGTAGTCCATTTGTAGGGATGGTTCCCTCCCTTATCTGGGCAGAAATACCGTTAGAAGAGAGAATGTGGGAGTAGGTACTGGCCAAATATGTACACTGGGTGCAAGTGATGATTGACCTCATTGATCGGAGAAAGGAAGAAAAATAGTTTAAAACGATTTGTCACAGGATATTTCAACTAAGATGTTTTTCTGAATGCGGATTCTGATTTGAAAACTGGACTGAGCTGTGGTTTGTTTCTTCTGAACAAATTTGCCTTGAATTGAAGGGGGAGAGTGTTTCTTAAGCCTCCGTATCTTTAGGCAGTGAGTCATTTCCATGCTGTGGAGACATTTTCTAGCCTTTCTTGCCGTGTAGTTCATGCTTTTCTCTGGATGTTTTGACTCCTTAAGAAACTCGCAATAACAAATTAACAATCACACTCCTCTGGAATGAAAACATGGGGTAGTGGAGTAAGAAATAGCAGATCTGGAAATCTGAATAAACAGAAATACTCAGCTTTCATACTCAGGCTCTAAAGAAGGAGTCCGGTGTTGTCCAGGTGCTAGCAAGATACAACATTTAAAGCAATAAAACAAAACAGAACCAAAAACCAAAGAAAACCCCCCAAACCCTACAAGAATGTGCTGTCTGTCTTCATTATCCAAGAGACTGCGATACAAAACCGTACGGCACTTTTACTCTTCAAAATTTCATCCGTAATTCTTACTTGTGGTCATCTGACCTTCCTTCCCTCCCTGTGGACCCTACGTTAGTCAACACATTGGTCTCAATAAAATGAGCTGTATTGGGTTGGGAACCCCACCTCGGCCTGGACTTCTCCGTTTCCTCTAGCACCTGGGCCCAGGCCTTGGTGGGAAGGACTTGAATCAGCACAGCTGAGAGACAGTGCTTCCCGAGCTGAGCATTGCACATCCATCCATGTATCGGCCGGGTCTGTCCCATTCGCTGTCCCATTGGAATTTTTAGATCGGAGCCAGGTAGTAAACACACCGCTCCAGTGGCTGCTTCTGCCCTATTGATGTGGTTCCTTGTTCCGGTCGTGTGGATCGGGTAAACTTTACAACCTCCCAGCGCGAACCCTTGGTCTGCTAAGAGGCCTCTGTCAGGAAAGACGCGGTCACTCTTTTCATCACCGCACATGCTTGGAAAAAAACTTTGATGCCCACAGAATCCGAAAGCCTTGGGGCTCCGGATTTCGCATTCGCCAGGAAGGCAATTGAAGCGCTTGCTGAGATTTCATGGACTTTCTGTCAATTCTCAACTCCCGGGTTGGGGCTCGGAATTTCGTTTTTCCTCCTCACCTGTTTCAGATTCTCATGAAGTCTGTCCATACTTGGCCTTGAGTCAGCTGAAAGGGAGTGCCGTTCATTTTGTGCTCAGGACAATGAAGCTCTTTCCTCACCTGTCTGGAATAGCTGATTGGGCTAAACTTCTAGTCTGAGGCCTGTGAGTCAGACAGAGGCAAAGATTTAAATGTTATTAACATGAGAAAAATCTTTTGAACGTGAAGTCATCGTGCTTGAGGTTACTTTGAACTCTCCTCATAGTCTTTTTTATGATTTGTACCAGAATCAACATGCTTCGGTTTTATGCTGAAAAACACCGTGGAGTAAAAATGGACACAAACTGGAAATTACATGATGGCCAGAAACTTTCATATTAGAGAAATGTTAATACTGCAATAAATATTTAGTGAAGCTGCTTGACTCATGAGCAGTTTCTTTTAATGGTTTTTGGGTTCAGGAATTTTGTTTTATTTTAATTTTATTTTTTTAATTTCCATCCAAGTTAGTTAGCATCTAGTGCAACAATGATTTCAGGAGTAGATTCCTTAGTGCCGCTGACCCATTTAGCCCATCCCCCCCTCCCAGACCCCCTCCAGTAACCCTCTGTTCATTCTCCCTATGTAAGAGTCTCTTATGTTTTGTCCCCCTCCCTGTTTTTATATTATTTTTGCTTCCCTTCCCTTGTGTTCATCTGTTCTGTGTCTTCAAGTTGGGTTCAGGAATTTTTAAGTCAGATGCTTTGTAATTTAAATTAACTTCTAAGCAAGGAAGTACACTATGTCATTAATTAAAAATACATATATAGTTAGAAGTTAAAATTGTGTAATTATCTTAATGCTCCAGAGCATCTTTTCTGACTACACATTGGAACTTATTCTGTTGAATGCAGGGATTTGTCCAGAAGAGCTTAAGGAAATTCAGCCTACGCAGGAAAATTTGCTAGATTTATAAATAAAAGGTTTGGCTAAAGGGATGATACATGACACAATTTTATTTTATCTATAAAAGATCGTATTTGAGTGTTTTTCTCTTGGCCCTTCTTTTAGGATTAAGTAATAATTTGGTTGCTCTAGAGCAGTAAGATTTTTGTAAACTGTGGGTAATTGAACTCATTTTAGCTGCATCAGTGTAGACTACCTTTTAACGAATCCCCAAAAGGTATCTTTTTTATAAAGTGCAAATGTCCCCAGAGATAGCACATGTGAGATGCTGAAGTAGAAAAGAAAGATAATATAAGTATGCCATCTGTTTCTTGAAGGAATGACCTCTTCTATATTGAAAAGTAATGCTAAAGAATTCAAAGTTTCGAATTTTTAGTGGAAATCACTTATACATCATGGCACTGACTTTTAATCCTTAGCAGAATTCTTCTTTATTTCTAAGAAGCTTACATAAATGTTTATATAAATGTAGCCTTAAATATTTTAACATGTCTTCTTCTTCTTCTTCTTCTTCTTCTTCTTTTTTTTTTTTTTTTTTTTTTTTTTTTTTTTTGAGAACAGAGAGAGACAGAGCATGAGCAGGGGAGAGGCACAGAGAGAAAGGAAGATAGATACAGAATCCGAAGCAGGCTTCAGGCTCTGAGCTGTCAGCATGGAGCCTGACGTGGGGCTCCAACTCATGAACCGTCTGATTGTGACCTGAGCCAAAGTCGGACACTCAACCGAATGAGCCACCCGGGTGCCCCTAACCTTAAATATTTTAAATGTAGCATACCAGCATTATTTAAAGACAACATTATGCATGATAATGCACAATGTTTTTACATAAAAACGCTTTATACTTTCTTTGGAAGAAAAATCTTCCTTTTTTTTTCTTAAGGAAAAAAAAAAAAAGCTCCTGAACATAACGCCTTTTGGAGCAGAGTAGGAAACTCGTATTGTGCTGTGTACATGGAATGAGGGAAGTAACAGTGTCTGCTCGGCTTTAGCAAGTTAGATGCTTCAACTTCCTCAAGAAGCTGAGTTACAGAACCTACATTCTTTTTTTTTTTTTTTTAACCTGTTATTTATTTTTGAGACAGGGAGAGACAGAGCATGAACAGGGGAGGGTCAGAGAGAGGGAGGCACAGAATCCAAAACAGGCTCCAGGCTCTGAGCTGTCAGCACAGAGCCCGATGCGGGGCTCGAACTTACGGACAGCGAGATCATGACCTGAGCCGAAGTCGGCCGCCCAACCGACTGAGCCACCCAGGCGCCCCAAGAACCTACATTCTTATTGCAGAAGTATGATTAGTGTTTGGTGAGGCTGATATAGAGTCAGGTGTGGTAACGGTAATGACTCAGAGGCTTTGTCATTTGACGTATTTTCTCTGTGTAATTTTAGACTTTTCCTGTTATTTTGGAATTTTTTTTCATTATTTACTAGGGGTTTAGCACCCACAGAGCCAAGAAAAGCAATTGTTACAGGGCTCAGCGTACAGAATCAGTTTTGTTGAACAAAAAGGGAGAAACAAAAAATCTTGTTTTTAATTAGGCTTATCCATTTAAATGTATTATTTTTCCTCATCACTCCACACACGCCCAACATAAAAGTACATTTTGGATTTAAAAGAGAACAGAAGGGGCGCCTGGGTGGCTCAGTCGGTTAAGCGTCCGACTTCAGCTCAGGTCACGATCTCGCGGTCAGTGAGTTCGAGCCCCGCGTCGGGCCCTGGGCTGATGGCTCAGAGCCTGGAGCCTGCTTCCGATTCTGTGTCTCCCTCTCTCTCTGCCCCTCCCCCGTTCATGCTCTGTCTCTCTCTGTCTCAAAAATAAATAAACGTTAAAAAAAAATTAAAAAAAAAAAATAAATAAAAGAGAACAGAAGAGGGGCGCCTGGGTGGCTCAGTCGGTTGAGCCTCCGACTTCGGCTCGCGGTCCGTGAGTTCGAGCCCCGCGTCGGGCTCTGTGCTGACCGCTCGGAGCCCGGAGCCTGCTTCCGATTGTGGGTCTCCCTCTCTCTGCTCCTCCCCCGCTCATGCTCTGTCTCTCTCTCTCTCAAAAATAAACATTTAAAAAATACTAAATAAATAAAAATAAAAGAGAACAAGACGTTTTAATAAAATGGAAAGTTCAAGATTCTTTGTTTTTTGTACCTTCCCCAGCCATTCCTGCCGGTTGGAGCCTGGGCCCGTGGGGGGCGCCGGGCAGCCGCGGTTGATAAGGGCACATCCCCTCGCTGGTTCACAGCGTGCAGACAGTAGGGAGAATCCCTAACGGGAGCCTGGGATCCTTACCACCCGTCTTGCGTTCCCCCCACCTCAGCTGGCGCGGCCTGGTTCGTGGGGTGACCGGGGGAGGGGGCCGTGTGACGGAGCTCGTTTGCCTGACGCCCCGCTAAGGTGGTCGGGAGTCTTCACTCCTGCTCACGGGGCTCTTGGAGCTCCCGTGGGCTCCACGGTGACCGACTCACAACACAGAGTGACGTCACAGGGGCGTGTGTTTTTCTGGGGAGACGGGTGCCGCTTTCGTCAGATCCCCAAAGGATTGTGTGTCCCTCAGAAGGTCAGTAAGAAGCTCTCGTTTACAATGAAGAGAGATATACAGCCCTTTGTGGAGAGGATATTAAGGCTGAGGTACAGAGAACAGGCCATAGGCTACCTTTTTTGTTCTATCAAAACGGCCCACGGCAGGGTCACACCAAGCTGGCCCCGCACGCACCCCCGGTAGGTACTTAAACCAATTTGTGTATTTTGAAATAATGGGAAAAGCCACGTCTCAGGGTTCGTAGCATCTGCCTTTTGAGCCGACGAGATGCCGCACCCTTGTTCGCCGTAGCTTCGCGTTTTTCTTGTATTGGAAATTGCCCAGCGTGAGACAAATGAGCCGCATTTGGGAAAATGTGTGCGTGATCGAGTGAAGACGGCAATAGCAATCTTCAGAGAACTGGCTTCTAGTTTACATTCGTATTAAGAACTGTGCGGAGCCAGAAGACTTAACATGGTATGGAAATAAGGATCTGGTTATCCGCTCGATGTGTCAAGCACAACTCTCCTGTACCTTTACGTTCGCACAACACTTGACAGTTTGCAAAACTGAACTTAGATGTACAGCTGATAAGGGCAGATGTTCCTTGTCTGGATTCTAGCTGTTCTCACCGTGCCGGCCCCGTACCTGGCCTGCCCCATATCTGCAGAAATCTTTTGTTGGGCAAATTGCCTCGGTAGCTTCTCAGAGCAGTCCTGGGGACATAGACACAGCGACTTTTAGCGTTCCTCTCTACAGACTCAGAGAGGGCAGATATTTACCTGAGGTCACAAGGCTGGTGGGGAAGGCATTGAAACTTCTCCTTTACACAGTGCTTTACCTTGATCTAGATAATGAAAGTGGAAAAGCCACCTTTTGATGAACTGAGTTTTCATAGAAGAGAATCAGGGAGTGCTTGTAACCCTCAGATATTCTCAAAAACAATAGGAGCCTGCTTGGTTAAACAGGGAGAAAAGCTGAAGGTAATATGTCTTGTTGGTGTTATCAAGTCAGGCTTTTTTTTTTTTTTTAACGTTTATTTATTTTTGAGAGATGAGAGAGACCGAACACGAGGAGGGGAAGAGGCAGAGAGAGAGGGAGACACAGAATCCGAAGCAGGCTCCAGGCTCTGAGCTGTCAGCACAGAGCCCGACGCGGGGCTCGAACCCACGAACCGCGAGATCATGACCTGAGCAGAAGTCAGTTGCTCAACCGACAGAGCCACCCAGGCGCCCCAAGTCAGGCTTTTATAATTAGTGGAAGAAAAGGAAGATCGTTTATTCATTCCCATCCAACCAGATACTAATTGACTGGCCCTACGCTGGGCCAAGCGTAGTTGTATGCACTGGGGTTATAACAGGGAACAGATGTTGTATAGGTCCCTGCCCTCAGAGAGCTTACCTCCTCACTGGGGACACTGACCACAGAGTAAGCCTGTGTATTTCCCGAGAAACAAAGAGAACAAGGTATGGTAGGGGAGAGAGAATGATGGTGACAGGGAGGGGGATTGTTTGGGTAGGATGTGGCATTTGTTCAGAGGCTGTGACTTATGATGTACAGAAGCCAGCACTGGAAGATTGGGATGGTGACAGAGGGGTGAGACATGAGAATCCGGAGAAGAGCCTTCCCTGTTGAGAGAATGGCCAGGCTAAGGCCTTGAGGTCAGAAGGAGACTTTGAGTCTGGAGCTAGAAGCGGAAGGTCTTGGATTTCGTTCTAGGTGGGATGGGAGAATTCGTTTCCTTGGGCAGCCCTAACAAATTTGTCACAAACTTGGTGGCTTAAAACGGCAGAAATTTGTCCTGTCGTTGTTCCAAAGAGCACAAGTCAGAAATCAGGATGTCTACAGGGCCGTACTCCCTCTGAAGTCTCCAGGGGAGAGTCTTTTCTTCCCTGGTCCATCTTCCTGTGTCTCCAACATTGCTTGACTATTGGGAGTATCACTCCAGTCTCTGCCTCTTGTCTTCACATGGCCTCTTCCTCTGTGTCTGTGCCCTGGTTTTTTGTTTGTTTGTTTGTTTGTTTTTTTCTGTCTCTTTTGAGGACACTGGTCATTGGACTTAGGGCCCATGCAGGTAACCCGGGATGATCTCATCTCAAGATCCTTAACCCTATTACGGGTTCTAGGATGTCTGTCTGCAATCCACCTTTCAGGAACCACTGAGGTCCCTAATGGCTCCCACGACAGGAACCACTGAGGGTGTTTAAGCAGAGGGAGGATGGCATCTACTGTATTTTAAAAGGATGGCTCTGGTGATATGGGGAAATGGTTACAGGCAATGAAGAATCCACCAGGGTGACCGTCTGGGAAGCTACCTCAGTGATCCAGGCAGGGGCAGCGATGGAAAGAAACGGGTAGATTTCTGTCTGCATCACGGGTGACACAGAGGGAGTTTGTCGATGGAGTAAGTAGCAAGGAAGGAGAAGAGAAAGGTGCAGGGGGGCAGTGCCTTCCACCCAGAAGGGCGAAAGGTGGTTTAGGACCAGGTTGGTGCAGCAGTGGTGACATCCGGAGTTCTGTTTTGGACATGCGACCTGTGCAACGGAGGTGTATTTGGACATATGTAGCAAGATGCAAGTTTGAGCTTTGTCCGCCTAGACATGGTTAGCGTCTGACGCCCTCACTTCCACCTCCCTAAGGGGAGGGTTTTCATGGAGCGGAGACGGTGACTCAGTCCATTAGCATGACCATCACAGACTGATGACCACCCGGTATTTCGATCAGGGCCAGAAGAAGAAGGCAAGCCAGTAAAACGGGGCCATGAGGAGAATCTGGCTCAGCTCTCGCCGGCTGTCATAAAGGCCGTGTGTGGTTGGCTGTTATTTCGTAAATATCATCGTTTCCTTTGAAATCTTATATTCTAAGCCCGGCAGGCCTGATTGGCAGAGTCACGGATTTTTCTGGTTTGGGATGATGTGCTTATTCTTAAAGCCATCCTCATTTATTAACCTACATTCATTTTTTTTTTTTTTTTAATTTCAGTGCTCCAATCAATAATTATTTCTCTTGACGGTTTTTGACAGCCTGCTACTACATTTAGCTGTTTAGTGTGAATGCAAAAGGTGATCTCTCAATTTGCACAAATGGAGTAAAGTTGCTCTTTTTATCCTGTGCTTTGGGGGAATCTGGAAATACAGGCATGTTTACTCTGCCCTGGGGGAGTTTTTGAGGTAGGAATACTTAATACTTTTCTATATGAGAAGATAGAGAGCTGCAGAGCACTAAAATTTTCTGTTGTGTGGCGTCTTGCTGATGTTGTAAAATTCACTTGAAAGGCTGGATTTCTCTTAATTGGAATTGATAATGTGAGGTCAGCCACAAAATTTGTACTCATGATGTGCCAGGCACTGCGATAAATGGGATGGGAGATTATACCCAGTCCTTAAGAAGTAGAGTGGACAGCGGGGGAAAAAAATACCCCCCAAACCAAAACAAAACCAAAAAACCCAAAAAAAACACCACCTCTAAAATGATGATGCCTAGAAATACGTAGAAAAGGAGAGTTTTATCTTGCTGCGTACATGCACTTAACGATGGTCCTGCCTGGAAATCCCAAGTGACAGATGAGGAGCAAAAGTGCACGATTATCCTCGTATAGATACATCACATGCACACACGTATGTGGGCACGTTACGGTCAAGGGTAAACCTATCTAAAGACCAAACAGCAGGGGGAAATGTTCTTTCTCACCCAAATCGCAGTGTTAAACCCCTTCGCAGTTCTCTGCGTTTACGTCTTGATAACTTACCAGCGAGCACATAATATTTAATTCCTGGTTGGATTGTGCAATCAGACAGTCCATTTCCAGAGAAACAGTGCGAAATGTGGAAGTAAGCGTTTTCCTTGAGAACTAGCAGCTTCCTTGCTCCGAGCGGTTCTTCTGTGAGTATGAGAATGACCTCTAGGGTAGAAGTTCTGGAACAGAGGGAGGAGAGCAGATTGGGTCACGGTTCACAGGAAAGGAGGGGCTTGGTTCTTCCTCGCAGAGTCTGCCCTTAGCTCTGATGGCCCTCCTCGGGCTGGGGGCGTTGGGCCTCACACATCCTGGCATGATTTAGGGAAGCAGGTAGTGACCTTCTCGTGCCCTCTCTTTCATTTTGCCCCGGGCATATTAATAGAAAAAAAAAAATTCACTGTTACATTTTTGTGGCTAAAACTTTTCCAATTCCCGTACTGAGCCTTTGTTTTTCAGCTTAGTAGGACAAAAGGGCTAGCATTTTCTGGACATCATTAAGCCTTCACCATGCTTTAGGTTTCTTTCAAAAAAAAAAAAAAAAGAACGTAAACTCGATTGCACCTGATTGTGGCAGCTGTACCGGGCACTGCTGTTGGCTCTTACTAACTTCGCTCTGGTTTTTAGATGACTTCTTTAAATCTGGTGCTGGTTTCCAGTCCACATCCACTCACAGGGACGCAGATGTGAAACTTTGTCCCGAAGCATTGAGTTCTTTGGCCTGTTGTCCCAGGAGGCACTGGGGAAATCCGTCGAAAACGAGCAGACACGGAAGGGGTGTGTTAGCCGCCACAGAGGGCCGCCCGGATCTCCCCGCCCTGGTGGCCACCTCGGCCCTTCAGCCCAGAGATGGTTGCAGGTCTGTGTCCAGGCCTTGCCACGCCGGACTCAGGGAGCTACGTCACGGGAGCCTGGCGTGGCGTGACTGTGCCAGGGAGTTAGTTCGCAACACAAGACGTCATTTACGTATTCTTGGGTCTACTTGATCAGCACATTCTGTCTCTGGGTCCGGCCACGTGGGAATGTAAATAAATCCTAGCTGGAAGCTGCTTTATGGATTCATCCTGAGAAATTGCTACCTGGATGCAGGTAGCAGTCGTGTCTCGGCACACGATGTTTCCTGAAGGGATATCGCGTGGAGGCAAGTGGTCGCTTGGTGAGCGGGGAGTCGGACAAGGGAGCGTGGTGTTACTGTTGAGTGGCCCCACGCTGGCACAGCCTGGTGCTCTGCTTATGGCAGGAGAAGCCTGGTGTCTCTAACGGGATCAGAAACGCTGATCAATGGCTACAAGTCCCAGGAGACCTCTCGGCAGGGTGGCCTTGCCAGTGAAGCCGGCTCCCTCCCCCCAACAACCTTGGCATTAGCTTTAATGACTATACTTCCCTTTTGAGGACACCGTCTTTTGATCGGCTGCTGTCCAGGGCCCTGGGGGTAGGGGTGGTAATGGTGGGGATGATGCTTTTCTTTTTTCAGTTGGCTTTGTGCACATTCTAATCCACTACATCTTGTTCTTGCTGTAAACCTCTGACTAGGCCATCCCTTTTCCCCATTTCCAGGTTCCCAGCGGGGAAGGAATAAGTCCCTTGGTGACTTTAGGATAAACATTCCACGAGTTATCCCTTCAGATCAAGCGCTGTGAGTGGCTTAGCAATATGGAGGCATTCGTCCAGAGCAGGGGTAGGCACGCTATGGCCTGCTGGCCAAATCCAGCCTGCCAGCTGTTTTTGTAAATAAAGTTTTATTGGAACGCAGCCATGCCCATTCATTGATCTGCCGTCTACGGGTGCTTTCGCACTACAACCACAGCCCTGAGTTGAGTAGTTGCGAAAGAGGCTGGAGGCCAGCACAGCCTGAAACACTTACTCTTGGGTCCTTTTCAGAACATGTTTGCCAACCCTGGTCTGTAGAATTTGCAAGTCATAATTGCTGCAAGTAGGAACTAGAAGGAACCCCCCCCCCCCCCGCCTGCTGCCCCCCCCCCCCATTCAGTAAACAGATGGAGGGATCAGAGAAAGAATGTGACTTGCCTTAAGGTCACAGAGCTGGTTAGTGGGAGAGCTAGAAGCTGAATTCAAACCTTCTGGTTCCTAGTGTAAGTTTTTGGCCCCTACTTTTGGAGGAGGAACACTGTGAGCTTTACCGTTTACAAGCCATCAGCCATTACAACATAACGAAATTTAGCTTCTTTCGCAGCTGGCCCTGCCTTCCAAACTGACTTCACCAGATAAAATCGCCAGCCAGGCTGGCATTGATATTCATTTATTAATCTTACAAATAATACCTCCCAGATCTAGGAACGGAGATAAGGGCTAGGGACATGGATGAACGAATAATGCCTTTACCCACAGGAAGTGTGGATGAGAATGGTCAGATAATTTGCACGTTGTTTTTTGCAGGGTGTTCTGATAGGGCCGTGCACAAAACAAGGCTGTGATCATGTAGAGGAAGGATGGTGTTAATTTGGCCCTAAGGAGGTAGTGGTGTTGTCAGAGTGGCTTCAAAGAATTAGAGATGTTTGAGCTGGGAGTCTTGCAGGCAGAGAAAGGCGGTAGAAATGGCCTGGGGCCCTCTAGGCACGAAGTTTGGGACTACTTGTCGACCATAGTGAGAGAGTTGGAAAGGTAGATTGGGGCCAAATTGTGGAGCCCATGGCATTTCGTGATAAGGATGTGTAGTTTACATTCTGGAAGTTTCTGACCTATAGATTCCAGAACACGTGGGCAACCACAGTTCTTATAAAAGAGGGCCATCTTGAACAGCATCTTTAGATTTAATAATTAATACCACAAATATAGAAACAGCTTTCTCCCCAATATATGTACCTGGCTGATACTATGATTCATCAACCAAAAACTCATTTGAAGTGTTATAAACTATAAATGTACACTATTTATTAATAAGTTGATAAATAATTATTATTAAATAACTTTATAATTCATTATAAATAAATAAATACTTCATTGATACTATTATAAAGCAATAGCATCTTTTTGCTTATTGGATATTTTCTTGATCAGTAGATACTGAATAAAAATAGATATTGACTAAAAGTAATTGCCCGAAGTGTCCAAAATTTTTGATTAAAAAATAATGTTAGGAACTGCCGCTATTGACAGTCAGGAAATTTTTTGAGTAAGTGAATGGCCCAGGTTCCAGAGTCAAGCTGCTACAAATTTTATTGGCTGTGTGACTTTGAGTATCAAGTTGTTTAATCTCTGCAAGCTTTAGAGTCTTTCCCTCTAAGGGCAACATTTGCCTTTTCAGATTGGTACAGAGATACCATAAATGTAGGAAAAGCCTGTAGCGAGAGGTTGGTGCCGAGCGATGCTTACTGGTTTTGGTGGTATGGGCAGATGGGCCTTAGATCTGACCCAATATGGAGGATGAGTCGACAGCGGGGAGTTGTAAGACCTTTTCGTTATCCAAGTGAGAAATAATGGAGGCCTGGATTAGGGCAGAGGAGGGGGCCTGGAGAGGATGGGAAAGTGTACATCCACCTTGGGCAACGATGTGGAAAGCGAAAGAAGCCACGTCTGTTCATACCTAAAGCAAGGGACCGGGCAGAGATCAGAGTTTAGCGAAACCTAATGGCATGACTTCCTGGCACCATATCCTGTGAATTATCTGGCAAGTGCCATGGCTCTTAATTCCTGGAATTGATCTAGATAAGAATTCACCCAGGGTAAATTTCTTTTATTAGTTTAATGAATTAATGAACTCCTCCCTGGAACATGTTGAAACTGGAATTAGCACAGAAGTACCTCCTTTCATTAGGATTTAGCAGAGCCCTGCCATTTAGCCTATACCCATACTAGAACTTCCAAAAGAACGTATACAAGGCAATGTGTGGCATATTCCAATTTTGAAAAAAATGAACTGAAATTTGCATATTAAATATTTAAGCGCCTATGCTTAGAAAAAGTCAGACAGCATAAGTGTTAAGTGTCATCTGAGAGATTTTTATTTCCTTCTTTGTCATTTCTGTATTTTCCAAAATGAATATATGTATTTTTAATAAGTGCTAAAAAGGAAACCAACAACAGAAAGGAACAGATCAGAAGGGCTTCAGGGAATTTGCTGTTCCTGTCTTTTTGAGTAGCTGTTTACAAATGCTAGTGGTAATGGGTGCCTTCCCAACTGTGTCTCAATTCAGTCAGATGGTGTTCTATATCTAGGGATATGGGGGCTCGCTCATAAAGGTGGGTGGCAGTGAGAAATTAGAGTGGCAGTCATACGTGCCGATGGGGCCAGTCAGAATTTGACTATTACATTTTATTGAATTATCTTTGATGTGAAATTCGAGTCCAGGCTAAGACGTAGGAAATTTGTTATTTACCATCGTTTCTCAGCCTGCAGATTCTCACACGCGTGGGTGTTTGCGCACATACATGGGCATACACCGCCGAGGTGCCGAAACGTTCACCATGAGCAGCAAGAACACAGATCCAGAAATCAGGAGATGGGGGTCTGGTCTCAGCTCTGTTACTTGGTTTTGTAACAGGCTTGACTAAGTCACTAGCCTCCCTGAGCCCAGATTCTTCATGTGTGAGTGAGGAATAATCGGTAAGAGTTCTGACCACCTCACAGGGGTGTTTTGGAAATCCATTTTGAACGGATTATAAAATGCCATGCATATGAGTTGTTTTCAGTGCTGGCTTGGCTGCTCGTCAGCGTTGTGGTTATGGACACGTGACAGCAGCTCTCTGGACCCCAGTGCGATAAACTCCAGATGACCTTGCTGTCCATCCAGCACAGAGATGTGGGGTTCAGAGATGGTGGGTCAGAAAGGCTTGCCCTGGGGGCAAGTGGTTTTCTAACTGAGCAGGCGTCAGAATCACCTGGAGGGCTTGTGCTACCACGGATCCCTGCCTCCCCCCTCAGGGTTTCTGATTTTATAGAGTGAGGCCTGAGAATATGCATTTTTTAAGTAGGCAGACTCCAGTGTGGAACTTGAACTCAGGACCCTGAGATCGAGACCCGAGCTGAGATCAAGAGTCAGACAGTTAACCGACTGACCCACTTGATCTCACCCAGGAGCCCCGAGAATATGCATTTCTAACACATCCCCCATGATACTGGTGCTGCTGTCCCAGAGGCCACACTTGAAGGGTGAGGGCGGGTAGCGGGCAGGTGGGAGAACTGTACACACTGTGAAAAAGCACATCACTGAATTACTCAGTATTCACTACCCCCTCCCATGCACGCACACCAAAATCACCCAAACTGGGTGTTTTTGGAGATTTCGTTCCTTTTCCTGAATGTTTGGTTCTCTCATGATACCTCAGCCTGTGGAAACACAAAGTGACTTTTGGATCAAGCGGTTCTCGCCTACGTAACCCTACGTAACATCGGCAAACTTACTACCCCCCATCAGCTCAGAACGCGGAGACGATTGTATTCATACGTGTGTGTGCACCAGAGGCCAGTGATGTCTTTGGCTCTGTTCTCCTTTTTAAAAATGCAGTGAGTAAGCTAATTTTGTAGGAATGTCTCAGAAAGCTATTCCTGTAAACCCAGCATTGTTAAGCTGAGATAGAGGAAGCAGCACTGATTAGCGCAGTGTAGACGACTAATCGTGTAGACGACCCTCCCGATTCAGAAGGTTTGGACAGGAACCCTCTGACTCATCCCTTATGGCTCTGGTGTGTGGTAAAGTTTAATTTTCTCCCGTGGCATCTCTTTTTTCAGCCAGGGTTAATACTTCTATGTGATTCTTTCACTGGAGGGGATGAGTAAGCGGGGGAGAGTTGGCATTCATTGCTTCATCAACTGTGTGTGTGAGTCATCTCCCGCTTGTCTTATTAATTCAACTGGAAGGAGGGGAAATGTTATCTCTGGTTCCTGAGGCCAGTTTGGGCTTCAGTTAACTAGGAGACTCCCTCGAGGGACTCGTGATCGTAGGTTCATTCACTTACTAAGGGAATGAATAGATTGTGAATCTCATTACTGTCGCATGTATACATAAGTGATATAAATGGCGAACTACGGTAACATCGAGATGTTTATTGATGATCGGGCGCCACAGACAGGATGTTAGCTCCGGGAGGGTATTCTATGAAAGGTGGTGGACTTAAAAAAAAAAAAAAAAAAAAAAAAAAAAGGATGAGTTCAGATTCATACCTTTACTGAATGCCTCTCTTCTTGCTTCTGATTTGATTAACGGAGTTATTGAGGGAAGAAGAGGACCGTTTCCAAATAAAATAGCCTCGGATCCTTGTTTGGATTTAATGTGGTAGCCGGGCTATTTTGAAACACAGTTATATGTTTCTTAGTTTCTACTTCTAATGCTCAGTTCACTCGTGTCTTCCTGTTTGGCTTGTACCTTCCCCTTCTGACTCAGTTTTCTCTGTTTCTCTTCTTACTCTGCCAGACCACTATTGTGCCTCTGCCTTTGGCTTTTCTCGCTTACCGGCTCCCTTGTATGGCCTTTTTTACTGAAGCATGTCTCTGTTCACTGTTTCTTTATCCCCAGGCAGACCCTCCAGATGGAAGGTTCCTCTTCCTTTTAATGAATACATTTCATTTTGATTCGGGAAGAATTTACATACACTGAAATACAACATCTATCTTTTTGTTGTTGTTGTTGTTTTTAAAGTTTATTTATTTTTGAGACAGGGAGAGACAGAGCATGAACAGGGGAGGGTCAGAGAGAGGGAGACACAGAATCTGAAGTGGGCTGCAGGCTCTGGGCTGTCAGCACAGAGCCCGACTCGGGGCTCAAACTCACGGACCGCGAGATCATGACCTGAGCTGAAGTCAGCTGCTTAACCGACTGAGCCACCCAGGCGCCCCTACAACATCTATCTTAAAGGTGCAGTTCAACGAGTTTTGATAAATGGGTACCTCTGCTTAGCACCCTAATCTGGATGTAGGATGGTTCCATCACTCCAGTCTTTATTCCTCCTTCCTGTCAATTCCCGCGGCCCCGTATCCAGCCTCTGACTTCTTACACCATAATGAGTTTTGTCTGTTCTCAAACTCCATACAAATGGAATCATTCGGTGTGTGTTTTCTTGTAAATGCCTTCTTTTGTTCAACGCATTTTTGAGATTCACCCTCATTGTTGCATGCATCAAGACTTCATTATTTTTTAAAATGCTGGCCAGTATTCCACTGTGTGTGGATGCTACAGTTTTATTCATTCACCTGTTCACAGATATGTGGGTTGTTTTCACATTTTGACTATTTTGAAGAGAACAGCTATAAATGCTCTCGTACAAGTCCTTTTGTGGGTATATGTTTTTATTTCTCTTTGGAGTGGATTAAGTGGGACATAGGGTAAGGTGTGTAACTTTATAAGAAACTTCTCATGAAGCAAGTGGTTGTAGCAATTGTATGCTCCCTCCAGAAGGGTATCAAAGTCCCAGTCACTCCGAATCCTACCAATATTTATTGTTCTCGTTCTTTTTAATTTTAGCTATTCTAGTGGCTACGTGAAGTATCACATGGTTTTAATTGCATTTCCTGATGGCTAATGATGTTGAGCACCCCCCTTTTTTTTAAATATGCTTTTTAGCCATATGTTTAGTGTCTGTTCCAGTCCCTTGACCGTTTAAAAAAATTGAGTTGGTTGCCTTTTTTTTTGGATGTGTAAGAGTTCTATATATATCCTGGATATAAGTCCTTTGTCTGATATATATATGACCACATATCCCCCCCAGTGTTATCTCTGGTTCCTTTTTTCATTTTTTAACTGCATTTTTGGATAAGGAGTTTTTAATATTAATAAATTGTAATATATAATCTATTAAGATACATATATTTTTTCTATGTCTTTATAGCTTTTTGCTTACCCTCTGGTAACTAAGATATTCTACTGTTTTCTTCCAGAAGCTTTTAAATTTAGCCTTACTATTTAAATGTATGACCTATCTCAAATTAGTTTTAATGTATGGTGTGAGGTAGGGATCAAGATTCAAAATTGTTTGCATACATTTATTGGAATGTATGAAACAGTTATGGAAAATATTTTCTGTCCTCATCAAATTGCCTTTGTTAGAACTCAAGTGACCATCTTTGTTTTGTTTCAAGACTCTTCAATTCCATTGATCCACATGCTGCGCTAATGTCAGTACTGTACTGACTTGATTAAAATAGCTTTGTTGCAAGGCTGCAGTGTGAGTCCTCTAACTTTGTTCTTTTTCAAGATTATTTTGGGCGTTCTAGCTTTTTAGAATTCCGTATACATTTTAGCATTGACTTGGAATTAAAAAAAATGCTTTTTAAGTGCACTTTTGGTGATGGGCACAGGGTATATATAACACTGTATGTTAACTAACTGGAATTAAAATAAGAACTTAAAAACCAAACAAAATAAAACAAATTGTACAGCTAACAACAAATTCTTTTAGAAGTTTGTTTGGATTGCATTGAACTATGAGAAATCAACTTGAGGACAATTGCCCTATTAACAATTTTGAGAACTTCCAATCTGAAAATATACTATGTCTCTCTGTGCTTTTATTTATTAATTTCTCTCAGTAACATTTCCCCATTTTTGCAGAGGCATTGAATGGGGTTTTTTTAAGTAAAATTTAACTGTATTTTATGTTTTTTGATGCTATAATAAATTTATTTTTTATAGAATCTCATTTTCCAAATTTTTAATGTTTAGATAAGAAATACAACGGATTTTTGTTAATTGACCTTGTATCTTATGGACTGCTAAATTCACTTACTAGTGAGGGCACATAACCATGTTCCTTATCTTAAGGGGAAAGCATTCACCCTTTCACCATTAACTGTGATGTTAACTCTGAGTTTTTCATAGTTGTCCTTGATTGGCTTGAAGACGTTTCCTTCTATTCCTGATTTTCTGAGGGATGTTTATTTATTTGTTGCTATCAGCAAAGGATTTTGAATTTCATGTAGTTCTTTTTTTGCATCTAATAAGATGTCCTATATAGCTTTTCTCCTCTATATGGTGAATTACGTTGATTGATTTTAAATGTTAAACTAACCTTCAGTTTCTGGGATCAGAAAAAGTTACTGATAGTTATCACTATTCTTTTTCCCTATTCTTTTAATATCTTATTATGTATATTTACAACTGGGACCATTAAGAATATTTATCCCTATGGGGCACCCGGGTGGCTCAGTCGGTTAAGTGTCCCACTTTGGCTCAGGTCATGATCTTGTGGTTTGTGAGATGAAGCCTCGCATTGGGCTCACGTTGGGCTCGCGTCGGGCTCTGTGCTGACAGCTCGGAGCCTGGCATTTGCTTCGGATTCTGTGTCTCCCTCTCTCTCTGCCCCTCTCCCCACACGTGCTCTGTCTCTCTTTCTCTCTCTCAAAAATAAATAAACATTTTTGAAAAAGATTAAAAAAAGAATATTTATCTCTAATTTTCTTCCCTTGTGTAGTATTTACTAGGTTTATTAAGTGTTGGTGTTATGTTGGTCTCATAAAATGTGTGGCAGACTATTGCTGTCTTCACCATTTTCTAAAATAATTTTTTGTGATATTTTATTTCTTTTTAAAAAGATGTGCAGTTCAGTAGTGAAACCATTGGGCCTGGAGTTTTCTTTGTGCAAAGGTTCTAAAAGTATGACACTGTGCTTAAAAATATACAGGAAAGTGTTCTTTTTTCTTTTGGTGAACAGTTCTCTGAGTTGTAACACATACGTAGAGTTGTATACCTTCCACCACAGTCAGGATACACAACGGTTGTATCATGGTGTGCCAGGGATTTTGATAATGAATTCAGTTTCTTCACAGAGAGCAAACTGTCCACATTTTTAATTTATGCTTTGTTATATTTTGGTAAATCATGTTTTCCATTTGTCAAGAAATTATTCCTTTCATCTAAGTTGTCAAATTTATTGCCATAAAGTTATTTATAATGTTTCCTCACTGTCTATTTCATGTCTGTAGGATCTCTGAAAATATCCCCCTTTTCACTTCTCATATTGATTATTTTTTTTTCTTTTTACTTTTGTGATTAGTCTGGCTGGAAGTTAATCAATTTTATTAATCTTTTCAAAGAATGAACTGCTGCTTGTTTTCAGATTCATTGATTTCTGCTCTCATCTTTATTTTTTCCTTCTTTGTCCATCCTTTGGGTTTAATTCGCTCTCCTCTTCCTAGATGACTGATTTGAAAATTTTTCTTCTTTTCTGTTAGTAGGTGCATTCTCTTTTAGGATTATCATGTCTACCTAATGAATATACCCTTTAATTATGATAAAATGGTCCTTTACCTCTGGCAATTCTCCTTGTTACAAGTCTGCTGATACGGATGTGACCACAATAGCTGTAGGCTGTTCAGATGTCAATCACCCACTTGTGGTGAATCCTCCTGGCTTAACTACATGGCACAGATTTACGTATATAATAAATACTTTCATCGTTACATAACTCAATATAGACGTTCCCCGACTTAAGATGGTTTGACTTAGGATTTTTCAGCTTTATATGAGAGCAAAAGCGATACGCATTTTGCAGAAACCGCAGTTTGAATTTTGAATTTTGATCTTTCCCCGGACTAGGATATACAGTGTGATCCTCCTCTCCTCTGATGCGGGCCGGGCTCTGTCGGCCATGTGATCACAAGGGCAGACGGCTGATACACTGACGAGCATTCTGTACCCATACGGTTCTTCTGTTTTTCCCTTTCGGTATAGTACATAAGCGTTCTGAGCACGTTTAAGGTAGGCTAGGCTGAGCTATGAAGTTCAGCAGGTTATGCCTCTTAAATGCATTTTCGAATAAGGATATTTTCAACTTAAAGTGGGTTTATGAGGACATAGCCTCATTGTGAATCAAGGAGTATCTGTATTTTGTTATTTCCGTTTTATTTCCTTCAGGTTTTGTTAATAGTAAGTATTTTTAATTTCCAGAAATAGGGAGGATTTTTAAAATCTCCTTTTTTTTAATTTTTAAAATTTTCTCCATGGGTGTTACTTTATTTTCTTTAATGTTTATTTATTTATTTTGAGAGAGACAGAGAGAGAAAGAGAGACACAGAAAGAGAGAGAGAGAGAGCCAGTAGGGGAGGGGCAGAGACAGAGGATCCCAAGCAGGCTCCGTGCTGTCAGTGCAGAGCCCAATGCAGGGCTCAAACCCACAAACTGTGACATCATGACCTGAGCTGAAATCGAGAGTTGAGAGTCGGTTGCTTGACTGACTGAGTCACTGAGTATTGCTTTAAATATTTTGAGGCCGTTTTGTTGGATGCATATATATTCGTGACCGTAAGACCTTTTTTATTAATTGTTCCTTTTGCCAGTATATAATGTCCTTTGTGGTCATTTATAATGTTTTTTTTTTTTTTTTACCTTATATTCCATTTATTTGATAATAAAAGTGCGACCCTGGATCTTGTTTGTATCTCATTCATATTTTTTAGTTCCTTATTTTCATCTTTGTTTTACACTTCATTTTAAATGGATCACTGTTTTTCCCCACATATTGTATATAGTTTGGATGCAGTATTACTGTTACTTGAGTAGTGACTTTATACCCAATTATAATTACTTTTATTAATAAGACTTTTTTTTTTTTAGCTTTGTCTAATGTTTTCTACATGCCATTTATTTTTGCTGCTGCTGCTTCTTTTTTTAACCCTTTCCTTCCTTTCTCTGGCTAGATTGAATTTTCTTTGGCTAATTTAAAAGAAGATATTTTATATTATTCGTATAATTATTCTTACTTTTATCTTAACCTAAACTTAGCTTTCTCTAAGACTTACCGGTGACTTCACTGTTCCCCCAGTTACTCCCCACCTCATAACCATTAGACCTCTCCTGTCTCAGACTGCTGTTTTTCCCAATTTCTACCCTTCTGAGTTTCTCCAAGAGTTTCCCTGACTACTAGTGTTTGTTAATGGCCAACACTCTGAGATGGGTATCAGTCCGCAACCTGTGCAACTCCCCCAGCTTGTTTGAAACCAGAAGTGACTTGACTTGATCTTTAAGAAAGTTAATGCTTCTGGCAAAGTGAAGGGTAGATTTCATTGGGGTAACATCGGAAGCAGAGGTACCTCTAGGGGTCTTCTGCAGTAGTGCAGAAGAGTTTATGATAGTGGAAGTTCCGTGGAAGGATCGATGTGTTTGTACTTGAGGCGTGTGGGAGAAAGAAGTCGATGGAGCTAAGCCTGAGTGGTAAATATGTTACATTTCTTTATTTTTCAAGTTCCAGTCACACGATTTTTTTTTTAATGTTTATTTATTTTTGAGACAGAGAGAGACAGAGCATGAATGGGGGAGGGGCAGAGAGAGAGGGAGACACAGAATTGGAAGCAGGCTTCAGGCTCTGAGCCATCAGCCCAGAGCCCGACACGGGGCTCGAACTCGCGGACCGGGAGATCGTGACCTGAGCTGAAGTCGGACGCTTAACCGACTGAGCCACCCAGGCGCCCCTTCAGTCACACGATTTCATACGAAAGTTTTGCTGGCAGGGTTAAGTGAGGTAAAACGTGTAGACGACATGACATATCCTGGTATAGAAATGATCATGTAAAAACTGGACGGCTGATTTCCACATTTCTGTCTCAATGGCTGTATGAATGGGCGTAGGAAGGCGGCAGGTGCTCTAGAAGTGTTTTTGTTGTTTTTGCATTGGAGAGCAGGGGATAATATAATTCTTTTATTTGTATTCCTTGTCATTTTGAATTTGAATTGCCGATGAGACATCTAGGTAGCAGATAATTGGGTATATCCGTCTGGAGCTGATAGAAGACAGGGTTTTGAGAGTAGTTAGTAAAACTATAGGGGGCCTTCTAGCAAGACGTGACAGGGGGAGAAAGAGAAGAGATCCTTGGAAAAACATTTGTAGAATGGATTTGGAGGAAGAAGATCCATCAGAGAAAATTAGGAGGCCTTGAATCTTTTTTTTTTCAAAGATTTATTTATTTTCGAGAGAGAGAGAAGGGGCAGAGAGAGAGAGGGGGGGACAGAAGATCCAAAGTAGGCTCCACGCCATCAGCACAGAGCCCAGTGCTGGGCTCAGACTCTCGAGCCATGAGATCATAACCTGAGCCGAAGTCAGATGCTCAACTGACTGAGCCACCCAGGTGCCACTAGGAGGCCTGGATTTTTGTCCCGTTTCTGACACTTAACTAGTTTCCTTAACCTTTTAAGAAACAATCTTTTCAGGGGCTTCTCTCTCTCTCTCTCTCTCTCTCTCTCTCTCTCTTTGAGCTGTTCCCTCTCTCTTCCATTCTCCCTCCCTCTCTCTCTCTCTCCCACCCCCTTCCTCCCCCCTCCTCCTTCCCATGTTCCCTTCCTCCATTCTTCATTAATTTCACAAATATTTCATGAATACCTGCACAGAACACAGAACCCCAGAGAAGGAGCACCTAAATCAGACTGGGGAAAAGGGAGTCAGAGCAGGCTTTCAGAGCACATGCCCTTCAAACTAAGCTTTTGAGAACGAGGAGTGATTTAGACAGCCTGTTCAAAGAGAGACCAGAAACAAAGTGCAGAATGGTGTATGGGCAGACAGAAGGAGTAACAAGCAGATCAGTGAGTCAGGCCTGACAGCGCTGGAGAGGTTCAAGGGCTAGGTCAGGAGGGGCCTTGTGTGCCAACACGGGACCCTGGATTTTATCCGGAATGTAATGCAAACCCCCAAATCCACTGGAGGACCAGAGACAGGGCTGTGAAAAGTCACATGTGTGGTTTAGAAACCTCATTTTTCCAGTGCTGTGCATGTGGCATGATAAGGGAGCAGGTGGTGGGCAGGGAGACCAAAGAGGAAACAGTTCTAGAAATTCAGGTGACAGAGGAATGTTTATTTAACGACCGTGGAGCACCTGCTCCGTGCTAATCGCCGGCCTGTGTGCCGGGGATCCCGCGTGGGCCAGGACACTCAGGCCCCTTATTCTCAGGAAGCTTGTGGTGACCGTGGAGATGACAGGCGTGTAAGAGGAAGCAGATTGGAGGGATGTTAATGAGGTAAGATCTAAGGACCCGAAGGTGAATCAGACCTTGGAGGTGAGTGAGAGGGCAGGGCCTTCTGGTTTGGAGAGCTGGGTGGACCGCGGCACCACTCGGTGCCCTGGGGAGCCCGGCAGAAGAGCTGAGTGGGGCTTCCAGGTGGAGGTGTCCAGCATGTGCTTGGATAAACAGCTCTGGACCTCAGAAGGGGCCTCTGCGGCTTCTTTGTGTACTAGATGGTAGAATTGAACTAGTTGCTTCACTTACTTGATTTTCTTCCCTTCCATGACTGCATTTCAGCGTCTGCGTCTGACAGGTGTTTCACTAAAGACCAGACTTGCTTCTACATCTCCGCAGAACCTCATATGGGGCTGGGCAAGATGGTCGAGTTTACTGATCGTTTTAGGTGGATCTGGAAGCCAGTGCTGTCGATTTCATTACTCACTGCTGGTCCTTGCTTTCCCCTTACCCTTCTAGTCACTACCTCGACTTTGGCTTGCTGTGTAAATTGCTGTGGGTAGTTGTGCCATGGTCTGTCTATCACACGCACTCTGAGGGCTTTGGTCCACTCTGCGCATTTTATAGAGAGAAGAGACCCAGAGGGTTCGTGAGGCTTCCAGCGTGCTGGTGGAGCTAGGATTAGATCTCTTAATTCACTGGTCCCTTTGGTACTGCCTTCCCTCCCCCTTGCAGAGTGAGTTCTTAGGTATATATTTGTGCAGGAGTTTGGAGATGACTAAGCCTGTGTATGTGGCTTTGAGACTTCATGTCAAGATTGCCAAGAAGCATTGGATTCCGTTAGCTGTGACGTAGGCAGGCGGCCGTCCTTGGTGCCACAAGTTGGATTGGGGCAGCTCTCTGCCCACACGCCCTTGTTTGGGGTGCCCTCAGGAGGCTGTCAGGAATCCTTTTACCCCAGGTGTAGAGTCCTACTGTGCTGTGACTTCAAAGCAAAAGCAAAAAGTGCAGAAATGACCTGCCGGAGTGTGAGAAGCACTTCTTGCTGGTTAAGAGTTTCAAGTGCGAGAGAAAGAGACGTGTTGAAAGGACATTTACTTTCATCAGCTCAGAACATCTGCTTTTTATTCTTTAAAAGGAAGCAACACCTCAAATTACAGCAGTCCCTAGGCAGGCAAGCACTTGAGATTTTGATCTGTGCAGATTCTTCGAGGGGGTGCCTCCCAGAGCTTTTAGGAGTGATTTGTAGCACTTGACAGATTTTGGAGGATGACAGACAGGTTTTGTGGGGAAGGGGAGAGGGCAGCAAAGACAGGGGAGGAACCGCTCTGTGAAACAGCAAACGAGCCTTTTCTCTCCTACCTGGGTAGAAGTGGAGGCTGTGCTCAGCAGACCCCGGAGACCACATTAAAATCGGAAATGAAAACTAAACGCCATGTTTTTTTTTTTTAATAATTATTATTTTTAATGCAGTGCCCACCTCCAGAGCATTCCTCCAGTGTGGGCTGCATCGTAATTTCCCCTTTTATATAGATTTCTTTTTTTTTTTTTATTGTGCTGAAATATACATGGCATAAAACTCGGCCACGTTAACTGTTGCTATTGTGGGGTTCCGGGACATCAAAGCCATTCACAGTGGTGGATGTCACAGCTGTCCTACATTTGTTCTTTTTATTTTTTATTTATTTTTTTTAATTTTTTATTTATTTTTTATTTATTTTTCCCTTGGGTAATTATTTTTTTTTTTATGAATATAATTTATTGTCAGATTGGCTTACAAACAACACCCAGTGCTCATCCCAACAAGTGCCCTCCTCAATGCCCGTCACCCATTTTCCCTCTGTTCTTTTTGATTTGAGAGGTGCAGGTTTCCCAAATTAAGCACCTTAGGAGGCAAAGAAGCATCACCCCTAACCCCAGAGCCCATCGTAACATTAGAATGGAGCTGGTAGGTGCCAAGGGTTTTTTCTTATTCACGTGCTTTTGTTCAAACCTAGCCGTGATACTGTTCTAGGAGGCTGTAATGTGAATTTCAGAGTTGTAAGGGAATTTGAAGATGGTTCACTCCATTCCCCTGTTTTTAGATTAAGAAATGAATAGCCCAGAGGGACAATGGCTTGCTTAGCTGGGTCCAGAGCCCAGGTGTTCTGTCCCCTGAGACCACTGCCCTGGGCTAGTCGGTCTTTAGTTTCAAAATGTGGTATAAAAAATTCATTGGCGGTTTATTTTTAGGGTAATCTCTCTCTCTCTCTCTCTCTCTCTCTCTCTCTCTCTTTCTCTGTGTGGTTTCTGTGTCTGGATTTTTTTTTTTTTAATGGCGTCTTCAAACAGGAATTTGTTTTAAGCAAGAAAATCACAACCTTATTGTTTACCAGCCGTGACCTTAGACGCTGACATTCACTCCTGTCCTGCCTGTGTTCGGATATCACTATACCCAGGATCTTCCTTCTTTCTCCCCCACCCCCATTTCTTCTGCTGATTGTAGTAAAACCAAAGTTTAAAGGTGATCCTTGTTTTTCCCCAGTTGGGCTTTTCCAGACAGTTGCTCTTGCTTCTTAAGATCTGTTTCCCACTTAGGGAAATTAGGTGAAAACTTGAGGAAGCAGAGCCTTGCAGTTAAAAACAGAATGTCTGTTTACCACTGCACACCCTCGGGGCCGGCCTGCCTGTTCCGTCTCCTCTCCAGCCTCTCCTGCCTCCCAGGGCCCACCCGCAGGCAGTTCTCACCTCCTCCTGCCCACATCGGAGGTCTGTGGGAGGTGGTTAGGAAGCCGGAGGACAGACGGGGAGCTCGGGGGGAGCTGGGGTATATTGTTTGGGTCGGCCATGTAAGCCTTGTGCTGCTGTGTAAATGGCCACGATTCAGGCGTTATCTCGGGACTTCTGCTGGGCACCAGACAACCCGATCTCCTGGTAAGGTTAAACTTGGCCCTCCCCTCCCTCCCGCCCTCTTTGATCAGCCGGGAATGGCCCCGGGGAGGGAGGGCAGGAGGGAGGGGGAGGCCAGAGCACAGCGAGATGTGCACTCGGCAGAAACATAATAACCACACAGGCAGAACAGGGAGTGTTTTCTCAGTCTGTACCCCAGATACAGAGGAAGAAGTCCATTCCCGAATCCTTGCCCGAGCTCATTCTTAAAGGGTACCTTTAAGACACCTTCGCTGTCAAGAGCCTGCCCAGACCATCAGCTTGGCCGGCAGCCGCGGGGAAAGTCCGAGAAGACCCCGGGATTGGGAGAGAGAGGCTAAAAATTAAAAAGCATGCACTGTCTGCCACGTGTGTTTCGTAAAAATGTAATTGAAGAAGACAAGAGTAAGCTCCCACTGCTGCCTAATAGCTTATTTTTTTGACTGAGAAGAACGTTTCTTTTCATTCAGCAGATCATTTTAGGTGTCATTCAGTTTATTTTAAGCAGTGTGTTTCATCCTGAGCAGATTAAGAATTTTATTTTTTTAAACTCTGGACTGTGTTGCTTCCTACTGGGAACTCTTTTTTTTTTTTTTTTTTTTTTTTTTTTTTAACACCGACGAACAAAATCTATGCGGTCAGGTACTGAATTTTTGCATGTTTGTCTTCTAAGAGGCAACACAGTTGATTCTTCAAAATCATGTGAACCTGACATTTCACTTGGGGAAGTCGAAGGAAGTCGGCGAGGTCTCACGTTCGTTCATGAAAAGACGTGCCTCTTTTTCTCCTTATCACCTTTTAGTATCTGTCCTGCTGGCTGGCGGGCTGTGGGCTGGCTTAGCTCTCTCCCTGGAAGTCACATTGTGCTCCAGAACCCTGTTTACTGTGACCCACAAACAGTTCCCAGGCTTCGCAGCGAGGAGCCAGAGGTAAAGCCATCAAAAAGCAAAACGGTGGTTCAGCCCTCCCCGAAATCCACCTGGAATGTGTCTCTGAATTCAGTTAGACCTGTTTGCTCTCCTTTTGCGTCCTCCCTCGCTCCTAACTTGCAGCGCCCTGCTCCCCTTTTTATTTTCACTTTTATCATTTGAGTAGTAACGGACGGGGAAGTAGTTACTCAATTTGTAAAACGTTGGGTGGTGAGGTCACAGATGCCGAGATTAGCCTGTAGTTTGTAACCGTTTCAGACAGAAGACAGCAAGATCTTGCCTGTGTATTTCGGAGCTGTTTTCAGAGGACAGCAAGATCTTGGCCTGTGTATTTCGGAGCCGTTTTGTTGGTCTTTTAAACGTAGTGGTAACAGGGAAGAACAGAGAGGTTGCTTTCTGCCATGGTGCTGCTGAATCCTTGAACACAACCCACCAGCAAATCCAGATGCATTTCAGCAGGCACGGAATATTTCTTGTCTAGTGGTGAACTGAACATTGCATAGAAGAAAACAGAAAGGGGACTTTTTTTTTCTGGAAGTAAAGATCAGGTACTAATTTCTGGACAGACCTTCTGTTGCACAAGTTAAATATTCATTCCTCTCCGGTTGTATTTTCTTGGTGTATTTGAGCTTTCCTGCCATTTTTTGTTTTTTGTTTTTTTAATTTGCTTCGTTGAAAAAAAAAAAAGGCAGTATGGATCACTGTATTTTGTTTTATTAAGCTGGAAGGACAATCGTAGAATCTGAATTTTAGAGTTGAAAGGGTTTTAATCTAACTGAATGTTCTAATTTTACAGATGAGAAATCTGAGGCATAGTGAGGTTAAGTGACCAACCTTACAACACACAGCTTGTTTGTGTGAGGGCTGGGCTAAAAACCCAGCTCTCCAGAGACTCCTACTTTACGGTTTTTCTTCACTGGGCATACGTTTTTAGCTCCAGCTAGGATCTTTTTCTATTATTGGGATTATTTCTGAAATGGCTGGGTCTTGAAAATGTATTATTTCAATCTACTTGTTCTTATACTTCAAGAAGAGGAACAAACAACAAAACCTCCCTCCATGAAATCTCATTACCACGTAACGTGGAGAGTGTATGTACACATGCCAAAACGGTCTTTAATGATTGTCAGTGTGCGCTATCTGGAAGTTTTAATCTTCTTTAGAACAAGGTTTATCTGTTTAAGAAAAGCCCAGGGGTGTGTTAAGTGTGGATGGAGAACAATGAAGCATTACCTCCTAGGTCTTGGGGGACAGAGTGGGAGAGGTGGAGGGAGGGGCGTCAAGCACGTTCTTACTCCCATGGTCCATGCAAGTTGCTCAAATAATTTATCAGTGACACCCTTCTTCACTGCAAGGCACTAATGACCGAGTGATGTGTGTAGACTTGGAGGTTCCGGGCCCTGTTCAAATAAATCACGAACATAGT
Organism: Panthera tigris; assembly: GCF_018350195.1. NCBI lineage: Eukaryota > Metazoa > Chordata > Mammalia > Carnivora > Felidae > Panthera > Panthera tigris. The sequence continues at coordinate 12,420,619 of NC_056664.1, forward strand.
CCATTTCCAGAGCAGATGAAAAGTTAATCCCGTGGAGGCAGAAGTGGTTACTATTCCCCCTGCCCCATTACCTCTGTGACATTGTCTCTCGCGGTGCCTTGGGGAGAGATGATTGGAAGGGGCAAACACTGTCTCCTGGTGCTCGTAGCCATAGGAAGTCATGAAGGGTAAGATGTATGTGCAGGGTGGGCACTACGTGCTCAGGAAGGGACCTCCTTCTGTCCCCTGGCCAGAGCTCCCGAGGGCCCCGTGGGTCTCCTCCTAGTAGCTGGGGCACCGAGTGCTGGAGTGCTGTGGCTTTGGATTGGTGACAACAATACCCATTGCCTATAAGGACATGATTATTTATTTGTCCTTAGGTGTTAGGAAGATGTTGTTTGATCTCCATTGGGCTTTGTTAGAAGTGTATTAGAAAGTCCCAGGGCAGAAATGTTTGGTCCCTTTGGTGGAGGTAGGTCACCTACTCACTACATGAGTAAATTGAAAACATGTTTTTTTTTTTAATGTTTATTTATTTTTGGGGGGAGGGGCAGAGAGAGGGGGAGACAACAGAACTGAAACAGGCTTCAGGCTCTGAGCTGTCAGCACAGAGCCCAGCATGGGGCCCGAACTCATGAGCCATGAGGTTGTGACCTGAGCCAAAGTCAGACACTCAACTGACTGAGCCACCCAGGTGCTCCCAAAACATTTGAGGATTAAGCCTAGTGAGAGTTTTGCATCTACTATGAGAGATTTGGGGAGTTGGGGGCAACTACAGGGGGAAAAACATAGAAAAAAGGAATTTTTAAAAAGGGAAAAAATTAGGCTTAGCTCTTCAGAGACCACAAAAAAATTTAAAAGACTTAAGTGCAAAAAAAAAAAAAAAAAAAAAGAGGGGAAAAATGGTGTTAAATAGCCATATTCTAAATAGCACCACAGTAACTGGGATCTGAAGAGAATGGAAAGCAGGGAAGGTCTTAGGGAAGTCCAAGGGGAGATTGTAACAGTTTGGGAACATCCTTGTACGTGGAATTATTTTGCCCTTAATATGTGATACTGTGTTAACAGTATGCTGAGGAATTTTCCCAATTAGCAATCCAAAATGGAATCACCTCACATACGTATACGCTGTCGGTGAGATCCAGTTAAAAGAAAACATGTGGGTGGGTGGGTGGGTGCATCCTTCTTCCCGCTCCCTCCTCATCCTGCTGCGGGTGTCCACTTTAATACGATGCAGGTGTGGGTGCTATACAGGTGCCCCTCTGTGCAGTGTCTTAGAAAGGAGTCACCAAGTTCGGAATTTCCTTAAAATTCGTACTAACAGAGGTATCCTCTCCATACAGCAAAGATGTTAAAGAGACCTTAAGAGCTGAGAGTGTATTGCACTAACGATGTCCCTCGTCTCCCCTCTCTTAGCTTTTAGGGTGAAAACTACCTTTCCCTTGAATATGAGAAGGAGAGAAACCCCTTTTCCACTGTTCCTACGACAGAGGTTTCAAAACTCCCTTGGTTTACCTAAAACTAGGAGCTTCATGACAGGCTGACCTCTGACCAATAGATCAGAAGGCAGATTTCTTTCTTTCATTCACGTGTTCCTTTCCACCAAAGAATGCGACACTGGGGCGCCTGGGTGGCTCGGTCGGTTGAGCGTCCGGCTTCGGCTCAGGTCACGATCTCGAGGTCCGTGAGTTCGAGCCCCGCGTCGGGCTCTGTGCTGACTGCTCAGAGCCTGGAGCCTGTTTCACATGCTGTGTCTCCCTCTCTCTCTGACCCTCCCCCGTTCATGCTCTGTCTCTCTCTGTCTCAAAAATAAATAAACAGTAAAAAAAAAAAAATTAAAAAAAAAAATAAAAAAAAAGAATGCGACACTATAATTCCTTTGAGTTCCTTAATGATTATTCACTTTTGTTCCCTCATGTTTCTCTAGTAGAGATTTAAATATTTAATTTTGTATACTCCTGGAATTAACTGCTTTCAGAGGGTATACGTAGTCAGCATATTTAAATGCATCCGGTGCAGACATTGTTAGAAGGAAGAAAAAAAAAAACCCCAACCACCTCAACATTGTCAGGAAGAAATTATTGTAAAATGAGGTATAAGGTTTCCTAAATAGAGTACAGGATAGTGGACATTAATGTAACCTTTTTCTTGGAGATTTATTGTCATTTCTCTGAAATGATTGCACTGATGTAGTACGTTACGATGCCCCAGAAGCTCGTGATTCTTCCTGATGTCACGGCCTCTGTCCCATTCACTTTTCTTGGTTGCCGTGTCTTTAGAGCTCCTTTTATTTGCCTGTCTGATCTGTTGTAAACTTAAGGGAAACCAGAGAACCAAGCTTATAAAATTACTAGCCTGGATTGGGTACCTGAATTCTCACCTATTGCTTTCCCCACGCACCACCTTGGCCCATGGTGGTCACGGCCACGTTCTGGATGCTGAAGGCTGCGCCAGGCAGGGAGGAATAGGAAGTTATTATGTAAAGTAAGGGCTGCCAGTGTGCGTGACGGTTTTTATTTAGTAACAGCCCAAATCAGCATTGGATAAAATAATAAAAATAAATAGGATCCCTTCTGTGCTTTAAACTAATCTTGGTTCAAGTTGAATCTGTAACAAGACGGTGGTCTAGGACTTCAGGGTTTACTACGAGACTGAATGGGAGACCTGTTGGGGGTAGACCAGAAGTTTCCGAAGCAATCTTCATCCCAGACAGGGGATTGCCTGGCTGGCATGTCAGGGTTCGTGGGTAGAAACTCCTGGGGTACCTGTGCCTTCCTCTCCCTTCAGCTCCATTATCCCAGAAGGCAGGGGAGAGGTGACGATCTGAAGAGCATGGGTGTGCGGCTCTCCCACTTTGCTTCTTCCAGCCGGGAGAGGAGCTGGGGAATTTTATGCACGCACCACAACACTCACTGGGCTCACAATGTAGGTAAGAGGACAGAGTAATAAATTATTCCGTGTGCGTAAGTGTGTGTGTGTGTGTGTGTGTGTGTGTGTGTGAGAAACATATTTCCCCCCAAAGTGGATACACAATGAGTATAAATCTGACCTTAGGAACTCAAAGTATTTTTTTCATAGAAATAGCGTATGCCATAGCTGGGTCCCAGGAAAGCCCACCAAGCCCCATGGTCCCTCAGGGCCATGTCCATCCACTTGGATGTAGTCTGCATAGATCCTTGGTGCCAAAGGCCCTTCAGCTGATGGCACATGGTTATGAAGAATGGCCACTGTGGCTTATAGAATAACAGTGAACAACGTGAGTAGAAGCAGTTTGTTATTCAACTGGTAAAATGAGTGAGGCTAGCAAAGGACCTGATGGGAAGTGAAATCACTTACTGAAGTGGTTCCCAAGGACCCAAATAAGAACTAAGAGCAGAAGGGAAGTTAAAGGTAAAGAGAATTAAGAGTTCTGCCACTGGAGGAAGAACATTCTAACATCAGGGCTGCCTTAAAAATAGAACAAGCCGATTGATGAGGTAATGAAACCTCCATCACCTGAGATGTTCAAGCAGAGGTGAGAGGCCCCTCTCAGGAGGAATTCTCCAGAAGGAAGCCATATATTGAATGGAGGGTTATAGTTCACAACCAGTCCTTTTTCTCCTAACACTGATATATGGTGTTCAAGACTCGCGTTTGTGAGGTAATGTAACAGCATTGAAATAATTTTAACAAAGGCAAGTAGCCATAGTTTCACAACCCTAATACAGTATAACTTTATTATTTTTTTTTATTTTTTTAAGCTTTATTTATTTTTGAGAGAGAGAGAGAGTGTGTGTGAGCGGGGGAGGAACAGAGAGAGAGAGAGAGAGAGAGAGACAGAATTCGAAGCAGGCTCCAGGCTCTGAGCTGTCAACACAGAGCCTGACACGGGGCTCGAACCCACGAACTGTGAGATCACGACCTGAGCCGAAGTTGGACGCTTAACTGATTCAGCCACCCAGGCGCCCCAGTATAGCTTTATTTTTGTATTGGATGCCTCATTGCCTACACCTAATTTCTTTAAAACAAGAGGCAAAACTTAATAAACGCAATGTCATTTTACCACTCTAAAGAGTGTAATATTCACCATTACTGATCTGTTTTCACACTTCTAAGTGCTATAATAATACATATAAATGATATATTCACATTATTGCTGTTCAAGTGTTTAAATTCATTATTAGCAAAATCAAAATCATTCGAAACATGTAGCAATCTTACATAGTTTACATTTTTCATTGTTTTAAGATTTTGACAGTAATATTTCTGCACATTGGTGGTCCTCGAGGATTAGGCAGGGCAAGGTTCTTTTGACTTTTATAATTAGCATGCTGGATTCCCAGTTTTTCCTGCCCTAGGGTGGGCTGTGTCTTACAGTAAATTCTGCTAAAGGGTGATTGGAGTTTGCACAGGGAGAGCAGGCTTCCGGTTACCAGAGAGAGCCTGTGACTTACTGTCTGTGCTTTTCCTAGGTCACCAATTTTCACAGAATCTGAGTATAATTAAATACACTTTATAATAAACTAGGCTGAATATAATTTAATCTTTCCCTGAAGGTACTTCGGAGTCTCGGAGTGCTCTGGGGTCATGGTGAACATCAATTACCTTCTCACGGTGGGTGTGCAGAAGGAGGCAGATAATAGAGTTCCATCCGATTGAGTCCTGGATGACCAGACATTTGTTCTGTTATCACAGGGAGTCCAATGTCAAGACTTTGGAAGATGCTTAATGTTAAATTCTCAGGCAGGAGAGGATGTGATAAAGATGAGCTCGTTGGTTTTGAGAGGTTGAAAGTTGACGATAATCATCCCCATGGACGTGGTAGTTTAGATAGAGCACTCTTTAGTGTCTGAAGCTCTCTCACATAACTCGTCACCCATTATTTGATTCTTACGACAATTCTAGGAAGGAAACATGGCATCTGGCATCCCATTTTTACAGTTTCGGTGACTTGGCCAAGATCCCCATAGTATGTAGGTGGCTGTGGCCACTTGAGTCCAGAATTCAGTGTTCTTGTAAGCATTCCAAAGGATACTAAAACTTTGTGCAGTGTAATATTTTTGAGTGCCTACTGTGTTCTCTGTGATGTATTTGTTAGCTCATTTAATTTTCACAAAAGCCCTACGTGTAGGTGGATATTGGTTCTTTGAATATTATTATGGCTCCCATGTTTAGAGATGAGGACTCTGACACACACAGGTGAGGGCATGCAACTATGATGGCGGAGCTGAAATTTGAACCCAGGAGCTTGGGGCTGCGTGGCCCAGGCTCTCCCTTTCATGCCACACTGCCACTCTGTGCAGATCCACTAGTGTGGGCTCAGTCGAGAGAAAGCACCTAATACAGTGCTTGTTCCATGGCCTTTAGTTTTAAAAATAGTTTCTATTATTATTATTATTATTTATTATTATTATTATTATTATTATTATTATTTTCACAGTGGCCAAAACCATGTTAAAGTTTTTAAAGAACAAGCTATCATATTTGTTTCCCTTTACGTGAACATGTGTGTATTAATTAGATATACTGTCTTTCTGAGTCATTAAAATAGGCAACTGTGATCATTATATTTGTTAATATTATTATACCCAGCTGCACTTGTCTTGACTTACAACTTCACAGCATTAGAGAGCCAGCAAGTTGTCTGAGAACCCAAAATAATGATCCATATTATTTGTCGTATAGTTCCTTTGTGACGGTGATAAAATAGAAGCTCGAACTTAAAGGTGGGAAGAGCAGGTTGCTGTCGATGGTTGCCAGCAGGCCCATGATACAAACCGCACAGAGCTCCTTAGAAAATACACGGTGACCCCTTTTACTCCGTCTGAACACACAGCGCCTACAGCTTCCGTTTGTCCTCCACTCCAGCCACACTTGCTTGGTTTTGATCTGTTTGTGCAAGGTAATCCTCTCCGTGATTATTTACCATCCTTCACTGTGCTTTCTTGACCGTGAGCTTCAGGCCGGAAGCTCTTTCTAATGCAGGAACTCTATTGGCGTCCCCGTGGTACCTACTTCATAGATGTAACTGGCAGTAACTGCTTAGTAGGTGCTTTATACTTTTAACATACCTCATTTTTATTATAGATACCCCCCCCCCATCTTTTAACATTTTTTTTTTTTTTTTTTTTACATTTTAAATGGGCATTTTTTCACAGCACTGCATCTGCACTTAGGAGCTACGACATCTCTCTTCCTCTTGCCTCATAGGAGTTTATATTCCTTCTTTCAGTGAATTTTACAGAGTACTCACTTTGTGCCACGAGCAAAAGCAGACAGGGTTCCTGCGCTCGGGGAGCTTTTCCACTCTACTTGAGGATGGCCATGAGGAAAAGAGCAGATAATGATTTGGGACTGTAACGCCTACTGGGACATTCCCACCAGACATCACCATCATCACTATGGAACATTCCAAGGGTGCATCCCATTTTTTCAGTGCATTTAATTGGAATGAAAGACACGGGTAGTGTCTGCAAACCACTCCAGTAGGTTGTAATTTGAGTCTCTTTGTCTCCCTTCTTCCCTTCCCTCATTCTTTTGTCTCATTCTTAGTTTTGAAAGCTTAGTCGCTATTTCCTAGACCTTTCCTAATACGTCATTTGGGTGACCCAAAGGCAGGACCCATGGGTTGTTTGAACTGGGCCAGCGCCATCTACAAAGGTGGTGGGAGAGAGGACGCCACGTTGTGTAGCCAGGTCTTCCTTGAGCTCTAACCAAATTTGTGTTGAGTTCAATCTTTCTGGACAAGTCACTCTCTTTGCGTCTCCATTTTCTCATTATTGGGATAAGGAGCTGAAACAGAAAGATTTGCTAAGGTTCCTGCCAGTTCTGCAGTTCTGTGAGTCACCTGTTCCTGAAAAGTTGAGTGTACTTATTTCAATAAATGGGAATATATTTTCCAAGGAGCCTTGAAATCTAGTTTCCAATTATCCTCTCCCCTGGTTTATAACTTATCATCGATGTGTTGTGGCTTCTAACACTGTTGCTGCTCTAAGCCCATCAAGAGGTTAATTACCTGTGAAGAATGAGATGCTGCTGGAAAGCTGTAAAACGTTTGAGAGAACTTTGGAGCTAATCTCTTTGGTAATGTGAATGAATAAATGCCCTTCATGTATCTAGTTTCTGGGAGGAGGCATAGCGGTATTGGACATATGTACTGGACAAAGTCAAGTTGCGGTAAGAATTGAGTATTGAAGATCGTGGTCAAGCACATCAAGGATCATCTTCTTCCTCTCAGAGGTTATTCAGTTGGAGCACAAATAATGCTTTTAAAAAACAACCGGATCCTTCCATGTTCCCTTAGGCATCCTGAATAGTACCATTTTTTTTTTAATGTTTATTTATTTTTGAGACAGAGAGAGACAGAGCATGAATGGGGGAGGGTCAGAGAGAGAGGGAGACACAGAATCTGAAACAGGCTCCAGGCTCCAGCTGTCAGCACAGAGCCCGACGCGGGGCTTGAACTCACGGACCATGAGATCATGACCTGAGCCGAAGTCGGACGCTTAACCGACTGAGCCACCCAGGCGCCCCATTTTTTGTTTGTTTTATCTTGCTCTTCTGTAGTGGGTAAAAACTCTAAACGAGGAAACAGATGAGGAATTTATTTAAAAATTTTTTTAATGGCCAACCCGGTTCATCTTCTTTTCTAGTCTTCTCCATCTGGAATAGAACAGCTCCAGGCCCCAAACTTGCTTTCCTGTGACTTCAGCAGACCTCATGCATTGCAGTTCCATAGCACTGCCTGGCGCTCAAGCTTTGTCTTAAAGAATGAGTATTGTCTTGATTTGCTCTAAAATATCCCAGACAGGAAATGCCCACTGCATATAGGGAGGGTCGTGTGTTTCAACACACACACACACACACACACACACACACACACACACACACACACATCACTAAGCACATCTATTCCCTGTATTTCCTTTCAGTAAAGCACCTAGAAAAAAGAGAAAGCTGTCTAACCAGCTTTTGGTGGTTGTCAGGGATATCATTAGTGGGAATCTCAAGATACTAAATTTAATTTTATGAAGTACTTTATTGGTAGTTTTGGAAGGGCATTACTTTTTAGGTAACCCCATTTGTCACTGAACGGGAGGGAAGCAGAGTGGATGCCACCCAGAATGTTTTGTGGAAAGCAGACCTATAAAGAATTCCCTCTTTTCCCCATTACCCTTATATTTTTGGTTTGCTGTGTTATGTTGCATCCAGCTGGCCATATTCCATCCAACGGGATGTTACAACTCGGGAAAAATTCTCAGCCTTCAGTGTTAAACAGTACTTTAGCTGGTGCTCTATGGAGAAGGCCCGAGTTGGGGCTTTTGGCCCCTCCTCGATAAAGACGTCTCCAGCTAGGGAAGCCTTGAACTGTTAACTTGGTAATCCTTGCACCAGCTTGCCTCTGGAGCCGAGCTTAGAGCCTTTATTCTTTCTGTGACTTCAGAGCTGTTTCAAGAATTCTTTCTTCATTTACTTGGCACTAAACATGCGTTTCTCAGGTTATAGGGAAGGATAGACTCCCAAGAGACAGACGTTGCGTTTCTTTTCAACAAGAAGGTTTTTTAAGTAAAGCTAATAAATGATATGTCTCATTGTCGTGGAAATTAATCAGTATTTTCCCCCCTCCTGTCTTGATACTTTTTACTTTAGATAGCCACTGTGATACAGTCTACACGAATCCCCGGAGCTTGAAAATGAATTTAAGAGCTAATGTTATTAGAAAGTTCTCAAGTCAGTGATATAGGAACCCAGGGACACGTAATCCACAAGAGGTCCCTTGGTGAACTGGGTTTTCAAGGACAGGTGTTAAAGTGGCCGTATGAAAGTACAGTTTCATTTTAAAGTGGCCGTATGAAAGTACAGTTTGTATTTTGTTTGGTGAGGATTTCTGGTGGAGAATTTTTTTTTTTTTTTTTTTTTGGTCTCCTGGTTGCTATGGCAATACTGACTTAACAGAGTTTTGGTGACCTCTCCAAGTACCAAATAAAGTTATGATAAAGGCGTGAAAATATCAAGGAAATCATATGTGTCCTAAATACAAATATCTAGATTAAATTTGTATTCATCTTCCTCATGGTGTTTGTTATCGTGTGTGTGTGTGTGTGTGTGTGTGTGTGTGTGTGTGTGTTTCTTCTTTTATTCTAGGCTGCCTGAGGAAAAATGCTGATTCATAGTGTCATTGTCTTTTGTTTTCCCAGGGAAATTCTGGGTCTGTTTCTGAGTTCATTTTTGTACAGCCCCGAGTTCAATCTCTGTAGATAAATCTTTATTTTTTTTCCCTCTTACAGGCACAAGGTATTTTGCTTTGTTTATGTTAATAAATGTCAGGCTAGTCCCAAAGAATTAGAAGAAATGCCAATCATCTCCTAGGACTCTTGAGCATGCTTTTTTCTGCCCCCCCCCCATTTCTTAATATATTGAACTTTTTAGAGTTTACAGTTTAGTAGGAGTATGAAGGTGATATCAGAGATTCTAAGATTTTACTGAGAGTATCCAGAAGGTCTTGTCCTTACTGATCGAGAGCACATCTACCAGTTAGCCCCTTGTGGAAATTTTCTCATCCCCAAAGTAGAAAGTTTAATTTTGGAAAAGAAGAAGTTTTTCAGATATGTTATATGGATTTTGCTACAGTGAGGTGAAGGGCACTTTCAGTTGAAAGTACGTGTCCCTATATCCTACACTAGCCAGCAGACAACTTGACTTCCTGGTTGTAATTACATGCCAATGGCTTGGTGGCTGTATTGTTTTAGAAACTGAGTTCATCATGGACTCCCTGAGCATGTGCCCTGATTGTTCCCATGAAGATTGTAATTCCATCCAAGGCTTACAGTGTCATCGTAGAAACTAGATGGAATTATAGCCCCGTGCACATTTGGGGAGGCTGTGTTATTTATGGAAATAGTTTATAAAGTTAAATAATTTTGTAAGTATCCTGAAAGTACTTGGGACTTAGAAGCATCATCTTGGCCACATGGAAGGTTCTCGGTAAATATTTGTTGTTTATCTGGTTGACTTCGTTGACGTCTTTAAATAAATTACATTAAAAAAAAAAAAAAGTCTGGGGAGGCTGTGCTTGTATTTTAGGACTTAAAAAAAAATCTCGCCTTAAAATGCTTGTAAGGCCTCCTGCTTGTTAATTGATGGAAAAATTGGCTTCCTGTATGAATATATTTTTTAAGCTTTTTTTGTTTCTAGCCTAGAGTGCAAAATCAAGCGGTTCTAGTGGCCAAGGATCTTTATTTCAGAGAAGTCTGCCCGTCCGAAGTAATTTCATTTTACGTAAACGTCTCTTTTCTACATAATGTTCATAAACCTGTGTCTCGCATGCCTTTGAGGTGGACCCCTAGGAGGTGAATAATTATACAACCAGAAACTTTGGCTGTCTGTTGGAATATTGGATGGATGCCTTTCTTACTGGTCTTAATTAGGGAAAGAACTGTTAAGATAATTCACTAATTCATGGTGTGTTACCAGATTTGAAATGGCCTCTGTTTTTTCACGCCTCTGGACATACTACTTCAGAAAAGTCTAAGGTTGGAAGTTGAGAAAGATACATCATATATTTCAGAATCTGATACGGTTTTTCAGTTGTAGGCGCCGTGTTATATATTCTGGGATGCTTATATATACTCTGTGTAGCAAATGATTACTGAAAATGGTAGTGCCTGTGCCATCATGCCCTGCAAGATAACAGTACCAAGAAACGAAAAGTCAACCTATTTTGGGTATTCTTTTCAATTTGCATGTTTGGGAAATTTGCACGCGTGTAATGGAAGATTCTTCAAAGGTAAAGAAATTTCAATTCAGGAAATTCTGTATTATGATATTGTTTTAATTACCAGAAATACATAAAATTTATAGAAGATTGTATTAATCGTCTACCTCTTATGAATGTACTTATCCATGGAAACATTCTGTTTTAAGAGTTTGTATGTAGAACAGAGCTGACCAATAGTCAGGTAGAGGTCAAGCCGCTGCTTTCCGCTCTTTCTTAAAGAATTTGTTGAAAAGGAAAACACCCTTGCCTTGTGAAATTATCCTGTTGTTTGAGGGCTTAGTAACACTTGGAGAATGTTTTAGCTTTTAACAGTTTAAAGGGTGAACAGTGACTGGGCCCTGTGTTTCCCAATTGATTTTGATGCAAACTCTAAGTTTTTCTTTCTTTCTTTCTTTCTTTCTTTCTTTCTTTCTTTCTTTCTTTCTTTCTTTCTTTCTTTCTTCCTTCCTTCCTTCCTTCCTTTCTTTCTTTCTTTCTTTCTTTCTTTCTTTCTTTCTTTCTTTCTTTCTCCCTCTTTCTTTCTCCCTCTCTCCCTCTTTCTTTCTTTCTCTCCCTCTTTCTTTCTCTCTCTCCCTGTTTCTTTCTTTCTTCTTTCTTTCTTTCTTTCTTTCTTTCTTTCTTTCTTTCTTTCTTTCTTTCATCGCCTGTAAACATTTTATATGAGCTATATACCTTAGGCTCAGATTTAACTAGACAGTGATACACCTTACAGTTAACAACAAAAAGAGCAGTATTCTCTCCTTGAGCTTCTCACAGGGAGTGAGTCCTGCTGGATCTTGTAGAAGAAGTCGACTTTAAAAGCGGTGAGCTTTTTTGTGCGTGGTGTGGGTGTAGCAGCAATATTGTGCATTGCTTTCAGCAGGGTCTGTGGGTGGGGAAACTACCTGTGGTGCCCTCACTGTTACTCATTCAGTTGTTCCTCACCAGAAAAGGGGAAACCCAGCACCCGTACCCACTCATTCTCAATAACAGGGCTGGGGGATGGTGAGGTGGAGAGCCACTGTCATTCGGCAAAAGCCTGCGTTGTAGAGTTTATCTTCCGATCCTTTTATATTCGAGCGACTGTACAAATGGCACTGGGAAGGACATGGAGTGCCATAGGGAACAGAATTAACAGTGAGTGCACCGACCCGTTCACCCGACATCGACGGTGGACGCAGTTAAGTTCTTTCCATGTAAGGAGCGATTCTTGGAGGGGTGTCTGGGTGGCCCAGTCGGTTAAGTGCCTGACTCTTGATTTAGGCCCAGGTCATGATCTTGCAGTTCGTGAGACTGAGCCCTGTGTCAGGCTCTGTGATGACAGCACTTGGAGCCTGCTTGGGATTCTTTTCTCTCTCTCCTTCTCTGCCCTGCTCGTGATCAATCTCTCTCTCTCTCTCTCTTAAAAATAAATGAATAAGTAAGCTTAAAAAAAAAAAAGTGATTCCTGGAGCCAGAGGTTGAAGGGTAGTTGTTCAGGACTCTCTTTCTCCCTCGTTCTCTGCCCTGCTCGTGAGCTCTGTCTCTGTTTGTCTCTCTCAAAAATAAATAAACTTAAAAAAAAAAAAGAAGTGATTCCTGGAGCCAGAGTTTGAAGGGTAGTTGTGTGTTTGTGTGTGTGCGCGTGTGTATGTTATTTATAGAAGTTAACAAATACTTTGTTCATTGACCATTTCCTTGGTCAGAAGATTTCATTCAGTGCACTTCTCCTTTGCTTTCTATGAGACCTCTATCACCTCTAGAATATGAAGGTGAATGAATGAAGAATCTGTAATTTGTTTTTTTATAAAACACCCCTAATTTAAGAAAGGTGACACTTGGGGACACCTGGGTGGCTCGGTCGGCTAAGCGTCCGACTCTTGGTTTCAGCTCAGGTCATGATCTCACGGTTCGTAAGTTTAAGCCCCACATCAGGCTCTGTGCTGACAGTTCTCTCAAAATAAATTAAAAAAAAAAAAACAACTTTAAAAAAAGAAGAAAAAACCTCAACCTTAAAAAGAAAAGGGTGACACTTAACTTGCGTCTACTACTAAAAATTTATAGGTTATGTAATAAATTCAAAGACATTGAATTATATAGCCATAGGAAGTCATTATCTGTAACAGCAGAGCCTAAGTGGCTAAAGCTTTACTGCATACCCAATACTGACTACAGGTCACGAATGTCACGGGCATCTGGCGACACCAGGCACTGCGTCGAGGTCAGGCTTGTCCTTAACTGCTGTGTGGCCTTTGGCAAGTAACCCAACTTCTCTGGGCCTTAGGAAACATGAGGAAGTTGCATTATATCCGTGGTTTCCAGATGTGGCTTCAGAACCCCTGGGAAGTTCTAGACTCTCCACCAGGTGTCTCCCGAATTAGCCCAGGGCTTGGGGGTGGGGAGGGAGGTTGAAGCCCAGGAAACTGTGTTATAGTAGGCTCCTAGGCATTTCCAGTTCATGGGACCCCTAAATCAACTGATCTTTAAGGCCATTTCCAACTCTTACATTTCAGCCAATCCCTCGAAAAGAAATGGTCATTGGTCAGCAGGAAGCAATCCAGTAAGCCGAGTCTCTACGAAAGAGCACTTTCAGATGGGAGGGGGGTATGGTTTTGGTCATTTCCAAGGGCTGCTGCTTGTTTACTGTCAGAGAACTCGAAGGTCTTTCCAGAGGCATGGAGAGGAGAGCAGCGCAAAGGTTACTTCTCTCTCCCATCTCTCCTTGAGAGACACTAGGACACAGGAATGAAGGAAGTCCCTGGAGTGGAGGGTGACCTCTGGAGTCTTCACGTGATCAGTCATGGGCTGGATTTGTTGACCCCGTGGTCTGCGTCAGAGTAACAGACAAACGATGAAAGACGCGGCCCCCCGTCAGCATGCCAGACCAAGGAGGGGCTGGGAGCAGTGTGCCGGGAACCCTGTCCCTGCCGGCGGCTGTGACAGCTCGTCGGCACCCAGATGCACGGCCCGGTACCCCTGCAGCCTGGGCGCAGACAACATCTCAAGGGGAAGGGGACGGGGAGCAGGGGAAGAGAGCAAGGTTGCAGGGACCCGAAACGGTAACATCCATGGTGGCGGCGGAGCCTTTTGCCAAGAAGAAAATTCTCTGGCACTAGATGCCAAGCATGTTTGTACTAGAACGGGGTTCAAAAATTCAGACAGAACGCTGTCTGTTTTTAAGGACTCTCGTGAAAGGTTTGTTTGTCCCAAGCCTACATCCAAGAGTCTGCCTGTCACAAACAGCGTCAGGGAGCCCCCGGACCCTGCCGACTAAAATCTCCAAAAACATGCGAGGCAGAGGACGCGGGTCTTCAGCTGTCTGATGAGGAATGAGCAGTCTGTCTCCTGAGCGTCTCTGCCTTCCGAACACCAAGGAGGGCTCCGCGTCACAGGTGCCTGCAGGACGGTCAACAGAGGAGGAGAGTCGCGATAACCTTCAAGGCACTGATGCTGAGAAACTGCCCTCTTTCTCCTAACGGCCGCGATTAGTTTTTGGAAGGCTGTCAGTGGAGGAACCCAGGGCCGCGAAGCCGGAAAGCAGCTGTGCCCCGATGCCTGCGGGGCGCTGGCCCGCGGGGGACCGCGTCCGCCCTCCACCCTGTCTGCGTCCAAGGTGAAGACCGCGGCATCTTGCTTGCGCCCCGACTCACGTGCGCACCTCCAGATCTGCACTCGGAACACACAAGGACGTGGTTGGTTGCGTGACAGAAGGAATCCTTTTTGGTAAAGAATTTTTTTTTTTTTTTTCCTTTGCAAGAGCCGTATGGAAGAGAGCAGAGGGAAGGATGCCTTTCCACTGGCGCTTTGGAAACCTGGAGCTCATCAGCTTTCTGGTTGGTTTTGGCTGTCAGGGTTCCTTATGCCAGAGCCACTGCGAGCCAGGTTCCTGAGCTGCCTCCTGACCCGTGTTGGCAGCCTCTTAAAAATAACTGTCATTCCAAGTTCAGCTAAAATGTATAACCCAACAAATAAATACATATAAAGCTTATGAATAGAAGCTGCAAAGTGCGAATTAACGGACCGGAGAGTAACAGCCTTGCCATGAAAAATACTATAAAACGCTCTTCGGAAGGTTGTTGCTTGTGTTATTACTTGTACAGTAAATGGAGAGCCCTTGACCCATTTCCCGTGATCCGTGATTTCCCGTTTCTCTGCCTGGAGGCTTCGAGTAGCTGACCCCTTGCAGACTGAAAACAAAAACAAAAACAAAAACTTCGCCACCGGTGTGGCCCAGGCCGTGTGCGGGAAAGCGGCTCAGCGTCCTGCTGAAGGAAAGGAAGTGGCACGTTTACATCATCCCTTCTTTTCCTTCTAGAGATGTCCTGTCTTAGTGTGAATGGGAAATCCTCAAATACACGATCGCATGATTTTTGCTGATCGTGACTGTGAAAAATGAGACCAAGCAGCCGAGAGGAGAAGGCAGGCTCTTCCCGTGGGACCCGATGTTCACCGCGTTCAGACACGGATGTCGTCAGGCGTGGGGGACCCTCTGAAGAACGAGCAGCTCGCCGACACCGATTCCACAGTCCGTTGTTCTTTACCTTTGGTGGTTGTGTTCGATCAAGGCTCTTACCAGCGTTCCCATCAGAGAGGAGAGAAGACGTCGAAACCTGCGCGATGGGGACTCGTTTTGTTGCCCAGAGCAGCTTTCATTTTCAGGGCTCGTCTGGGTTCGGAAGAGTAGATGTTGGTGCTTTCCTCGTTCCTCCTTCTCCCCCTCCCCTCCCCGCCCCCGCTGCAGCTTCTGTTATCTGCCATGCATATATTTCATTTGGCATTTAAGGGCACGGTTCTGAAAACTGCTGACAAATAATCTCCATTTCACATTTTGCTGCCACTGTGGTCTCACTGCAAATGCTCTCTGCGTGTTCTTGGGAAGTTGTATAATTGCAGGTGCTCTAGTTTGCTGTGCGGTATGCTTTGGTGACTAATGGCCTAATCAGGACTCGAAAAATATATAAACAGTTCAACAGAAGCAATTGATTCACTGAGCTCTTTTCATCCGGACAAGGGTGAGCTAATGGGAATTAGAAAGACGGAGGTGTGCAGCCTTTGATGCGTTGCCGCGAGAGCGTTCCCACAGACCCCGAGCATTATTTCTGCTCACTGATGCCGTGTGTCCCTTTTCATATGCATGAGCCTGCAGCCGTCCTAATTGGCTCTTACTTGGTATTCCCTGATGTGGATGTTGTACGCCTTACAACTTTTCCCTTTCCTCTGAACACTCCTGAGTGTGACAGCTTTGGGGAGGAAGCCTGTCTCCTCTTGGGTGTCCCCTGTGTGGGCACACCCTGGGCGTGGTTTCTTAGGATAGGCCATCAGGCGGGACCCCGTGGCTTACCTGGGCACGTTTGCTGTTGACGCAGATTCTTGTTCTCTCGTCCTCAGTGGCCCTTTTCCTTCCAAAACGTCCCGCCAAGATGCACAGAGTTGGGGCAGGGACTGAGTATTCCAGGGAGGACCCAGGCGTCTCCCAGGAGCACTGTCCGGTCGAGGAGTGACAGTGGACATACTCTCACGTCTTCTTTCCTTTGGAATGTGTTAGATGTCCCCTAAGTTCTGTATCGCATCCCCTGCCCAGTCTTTTCACGTGCGGAATTTTCTGTCTCTTAGCTTGACCACTCATCTGATGTCTCAATGTTTGACGACATCGCTCAGCCCCCTAGAAGCTAGCCTCTCATTGACGTAATAACTCAGAGCATCCGAAAAGGAATCATTAGCGACGGGTTTTCTCGAATAAGACACACGCCTGTTCATTCATAAAGGAAAAAAATGAAAGCGTTCTTTCACACGTCCCGCGTCCCACATTCATGGTTCATGTTTGAACTTCTTTCTGGCTGTTTAGGGATTACAGGCTGACAGGCTTCTTTATGTACTGTAGTGAGAGGCCACTCGTCGGTATTACGTTTTGTTTGTTTCATTTTAAGTTGTAAGCTCTTGGAGCATAAGACAGTAACCGGTTTTCCATGCCTTCCGGGACTCTGTCGTCCTTCACTCCCTGTCTTGGGTGACGTGGCCTCACCCTTGTGTTGAAACTGCTCTGGGCCTTTCTTCCTCAGAGGATCGGGTGAATGGACCTACACAGTTTGATGTTTGTGTCGTAACTTGTGAGCTCTGCCGAAGGAATGTGTGTTTTGGAAAAGTATAGCGGTTGAGAATTTCTTTTGGAGCTCAGCACACTGTGGGTTGGGAAGGGAAAAGAAAGGGAAGGGATTAGAGGAATGTTTGGGGGGCTGATGGGCCTTTGGGGGGGCTCTTGAAAGCAATAGATGTCAAGGTCATCACCTTGACCCAAGGCTGCCTGCAGCTGTGCTCCCTGACCCGCCACACGGGCCATTTTGGGGGCTGCTCTCGCCAGCAAAGCTGGGTTCAGAGCAGGGAGGCAGGACAGCATCCTCCCATACTTCTTAAAATGCTGCTTACTTTGTTAGGGCTTTATTATGTGTATTATTTTTAATTTTTTTTTACATAACAGCTGGATTACAATTTTTTTAAAGGAGTTATTTTTAAAGTTACTCTTAATACCTCTACATTAAGAACTCAAGATATGAAGCCACTTCAACTACCACAATAATAAATGTATTAATATGCATTAAGGTTAAAGAAGCTTAATATTACAACAGAACGGAGCAAAGTCTGCTGGAAAGCACTGACGCTTTAGTGTTCTTTGCCTAATCCTTGCATTTAATTTCAGAGATGGAATGCCGATTTTAAAAGAGGGTGGTTAGGGAGCCTGGGTGGCTCAGTTGGTTAAGTGTCCGACTTCGACTCCGGTCATGATCTCGCGGTTTGTGGGTTTGAGCCCCCGCATCGGGCTCTGTGCCGACAGCTGAGGGCCTGGAACCTGCTTCGGATTCTGTGTCTCCCTCTCTCTCTGTTCCTCACTCACACACACACACACACACATACACTCTCTCTCAAAGTAAGTAAAGATTAAAAAAAATTAAAAATAAAAGAGGGATGGTTGGATCTTCAGACATTTCTGTGCAGACCTCCAGCGAGCTCTTCCTCTTGGACTCCAGTGTGCGTGAGAGTTACTATGAAGAGTTGTGTGCACAAGATCATGTTTGCAGTGTCTTACGGGAAAGTTAAGGGATTCTCAGTTAATTCCGATTCTATGTGACTTTTGCTTAACTTGTGAACTTAACCTTCCACATAAAAACTGTATTCGACTGTTTTTTCCTCCTCTCTCCTTTCGACTTTCCTTTCCTTCTTCCCTCCCTCCTTTTTGGTGGAGTAAATCCTACAGATTTTTGTGTGTGTGTGTGTGTGTGTGTGTGTGTGTGTGTGTGTGTGTGTGTGAAATTAAAATAGTGGTTATATTCAAATCAGAAAATGACTAGTATACTGAATATTCAGATCTCTTAGAAGAGAAATAAATAATCCAAGTGTTCTGTAAAAGTTGATCTAAATTCCCCACCTGTGTTCCTCCTCAGCTTTCTGTCTTCGGTTTCCCATTTTTAGCTGGAAAAGAATACCAGCCAAAAGACAGCCAGGTTCTCTGTGCCACAAAGCATATCAAACCATCTGTAGATAAGAAAGTAACATTTTGGCCTAAGAGCCACCTTCTAGTATAACATAGGATAAACATGATAATAACTGATACAGCATAGAAAAGGGCCTTGTTAGTAAGAATTTGAAAATAAGATTTTCCCTGAATAACCAAAGATATTTGGTAGTTGATTAAGACCTGTGTGATAAAAACAATTATCTTTTCTCAAAAATGGAAAGAAATGAAAGCCGGATTAGGAAGAAGGAAGGCAAGGGAAAGATACATTGCAAGTTATTGCCAGAATTTAGAAACACGAACAAGCAAACAACATTTTGGCTCAAACAGCAGGTCTTTTTAGACAAACAGCCATGGATGTGTCAAAGTGGCAAGAAGAAAAATATCTCATGACACAGCGAGCACTTTCAGACTACCATTGAGTTTTTAAAAATTTCACAGACAGTTCAGAGGGAATCGTAAATACAGAATGTAGGTCGCGGCGATGGATGAAAACAGAATGAATTAAGAGCAGTACTAGCAAATTGTGAACAGTTATATCCAAATTTCCTTGTCATTTGCTCACCTTGGCAATTAGCCAGCCGCTCACAGCTCAGAGCCTGGAGCCTGCTTCGGATTCTGTGTCTCCCTCTCTCTCTGCCCCCCCCCCCACTTACACTCTGTCTCTCTCTGTCTCTCAAAAATGAATTAATGTTAAAAAAAATTTTTTTAAAGGCGGAGACTCCTTCCCCCCCCATACATCCCTAAGTAATACCTCTGTTTGAGCTTGGAACCCTCCACTTGCAAAGTTCATGGTCATTTCCCAGCCCCCACCACATTCTCCTTGATTCACACCTTATTGTTTGTTTACACATCTGCCTCCCTGACTAAGGGTGGACAGCTTCTTTAAGGACAAGGGCAGACTCTGGTTCGTTTTTACACTTCCCATGGTGCTCTGCGCACTATGGCCACTCAGACATTAGTCATTGATTTTTAAAATACTTCCAGTGAAAAGAAAAGAAAATAGCAAAATGAGATAAATACTCAGATCTAAAATGTGACAAAATATTGTAGAGGGGGCTTGAACACAGGACAAAAGGGACATGATATTCCAGATATTGTGATGGAATAGAAGATCAGTCATTGATGCTGGTGTAAAAACTTCTCTTTGTCAGCTGGGTGTTCCAGAATAGAGGCCAGTGGTATAGCTAAATTTGTTGGGGAGATGTTTCCAATCAAAAAGAATCATGCTGCAATTCTTTCGTTACCATGAGAAATCCATGATAGAAAATACAATTTGTGACTGGGGAATCAGGGTAAGAAACCCAAATTGATATTCTTTTTACAGAAAACATATCCATTCTGCCACTTCTACCGTTTTCTTCTTTCATAGCTGTGGCTCACCCTTTGCAATTGTCTGTTGTCCCACCACTAGATGGAGAGTGCGGGGACCATATTTTATTCACGTGTATTCTCAGGGTCTAGCACAGAGTAGGCACCCAGCAGCTGTTGAATGAAGAAATAAGGTGTTTCAATTTCCCTAACAACTAAAAGGATATATAAAACCAGTGCTAAGACCCACAAGAGTTGGTTTCCTATGCTGGTAATTGTGGGTTTGGAAATAAGGAGCTACTTTATACATTATTTTTATAGACGTGTGTCGTATACCTGAGTAACTTTCAAACTAAAAATTTATAGTTGTGGGGTATTAAATCTGGCAAGGACTTAAAACCTGTAGCTGAATCCACTTAAGAGCATTCCCCGGCTCTTCTCAACTAGCCATATAAAAGCGGGGAGTGTGGGTAGTTTCAGCAGATTGCAAACTCACCCACACTTGCTACTTTATCACTACTGTGCTGGAGTCATTACTGGTTTGATGAGCGTAGCCTGGTTGGAGACAGAGGCTCCGTGCTGTTACCTGTCTCGATGTTTTCATTCATAATGCAGCACTTTGGAAGTTGGTTTTGCATATTAGGGACAATGCTTAACGATGTCCAAGGTTCTTTACTCCCCACCCCTATCCCATCATTTGCGTCCCTGGCGCTGTGCTGCACCCCCGTTTTAAATAGCATATAATGTTCATCTCTCCCTGAAAACTCTTTCCCTGCCCCTTCTCTCCTCTTATGTGCTGCTTGCCATGAATGCTTGAATTTCACATCTTTGAAACGAGTGGAAAATGCACCTGTGGTTACCAGCGTTGACTGCCATAAGGCCAGTATCATTACAAAAAAGTGGGGGTAGAATCCATAAGAAGTATGGTATTTGGTTCAGGACCTTGGCTCTTAGATCTTTAGAGTCCTGTGATATTTGCAGGCTTTATAAGAACATTGTATACCTGGAGGAAGGCCTCTGAGAGAAAAATGTGGAATTCTAGTCTTAGGATTGATATGGCAGTAGTTGATGGAAGATTAATCTACAAAGATTGTAGTTAAGTTGATTGGTTACTCATAGGTACCAGGGATGTGTCTGCTAACATTCCTGGAAGAACATTCTGTAAAGTCACCAATCTGTGCAGCTCAGTCACCTCCATTGAGACTTCACAGGGCTCAGTGTGGCTGTGGCTTTCGATCAGACTAATAGTTAATGATCCTTTGAATTTAACATCCCGTGTTGGAAGCTGGTAGTTGTGTTTCAGATTCCGGGAAGAACAGGAGCTGTGTTTCCCATTTACTGTTTTGTTATTTTGGAATTGAAATGCTCAAGTCTGAGCAGACTTAAGAATTCCATAAAGCAGGGTCTTTTAACATCTTTGTTTAACTCATTTTCTTAGGACTCGCAGAGGACATTATCTGTTTCTCTGGTAGACTGGCTTCCTATTCCAGGACAATGGCTGTTTCCCAAGATCTGACTCCAAAACATCTGTCCTGTCATCAATCAGGCTTCTAGTCATCTCCTATTTGATTTACACCGTGTTAAACCTTCTGATGGAAAGGACTTTTATTAATGAGGTTTAGGTAATAAAGTTGCACAGGGCTTTAGAAAGTTACTGGTAACAGTCGCATAGCAAGCTTTTTCTAGCGGCAGAATGGATTGTGAGCTCACTGGCAGGGTTGGGTTGTGGGTCATCGTGGAACAGCCATGTTTCCGTTGACTGTGGCTGGGAATAAGTGTGGTGGGGCCATTAAAAAAGCCTGTGGTTGAGTTTTGACTTCGAACTGTTTTAAAATGCCAAACAGACTGAATTCATGGGAAACTGGTTTGAATGAGACCAGCTGCGATGTAAGAATATATCTGCATCCATGCTGGAGTCTTCTCTCTCCACCGGAGGGACCGATGGAGACAGCTGCCAAGCGCTAGGTAAACAGACGTATGCGTGGGACCAGTGGATCCCAGCTGGGGGCCATTTCTCCCTACCTCCGAGGACACTTGGCGATGTCTGCAGCCATCTTGGGTTGTCATAAGTGGGGCGGGGGGTGGTTCTATTGGCATCAAGTGGGTAGAGGGCAGGGACACTGCTCAGTACCCTGCTGTGCACAGAACAGTCCCCACAACAAAAGAATTATCTGGCCCCAAATGTCAGTAGTGCTGGAGCTCAGAAACCCTGGCTTCGACCCTCTCCTCTTTGTAGTTTTCAAGGTGATAAACCAGTCTGTCACGGTCGACGGTGGGAAGAGAAGCCACGGGTGAGAATGGGAAGAGTGGAGTAAGGGCAGAAGTGGGTAAAGGAAATGTTTGAAACTATTTGGACCATAGTTCCGTTGTGCCCAAGAAATATTTGGGATTCTGTCTTTACGTGTATGGGAAGACTGAAAGTGTGTGGGCCGCTGGGCCATGGCCTTAGGGTTAGAGGTAATCTGAGTGTTTTGTTTTGTTTTGTTTTGTTTTGTTTTGTTTTGTTCTGTTTTCTTCCAAGAGCCTGCATTAGTTTTTATGGCTAGTGCAACAAATTAGCATAAGCTTGTGGCTTAAAACAACACAGATTTATTATCTTACAGTTTTGTAGATCAGAAATCCAACCCAGGTCTCCCCAGGCTAACGTCAAAGCATCGGCAGGGCTCAGTTCCTTATGGGTGGATCCACATCATTGCCCTTTTCGGTTCGGAGGGGCCTCTTGTAATTCCTTGGCTTGTGACCTTTTTCTCCATCTTCAAAGCTGGCAACACGGCCTCTCCCTGGACCGTCTCCTGCACTCACCTCTCCCTTTGCTCTGTTCTTCTGCCTCCCTCTTCTGCTCCTGGGAACCCTTGTGATAGCACTGGGCCCACCTGTATAATCTGGGGCGTTCACCCCAAGATTCTGAAGTGCATCACATCCGTGACATTCTTTTTGTCCGTGGAAGGTAACATTCACACGTTACGGACATCAGTATGTGGACATTTTTTGGTGGGGCATTATTAAGCCTATCACAGAACCCAACGCATTTTAACAGCACCGGATTTTGCTGACTCAAGCTAGATGTGTAGAAAAAGAGGAATTATGGGGCGTCTGGGTGACTCAGTCGGTTAAGCGTCCGACTCTTGGCTTTGGCTCAGGCTCTGACCTCACGGTTCGTGAGATCAAGCTGGGGGTCCGGCTCCTTGCTGGCAGCATGGAGCTTGCTTGGGATTCTCTCTCTTTCTCTCTCTTTCTCTCTCTCTTTCTGCCCCTCCCCCACTTGAGCTCTCTCTCTCAAAATAAATAAATAAGCCAAAAAAAAAAAAAAAAAGAGGAATTATGAGAATTGCTTGAAATAGAGTAGTCCCCCCAGGAGCAGATGGCCCTCCTCTGGCCTGTCTTCGGAAGGTCAGCATTAGCCTCACGCTGCATCGCAGTTTCGATGTCATTGACCTCACTGCATCTCATCACACGGGCATTTTATCATCTCACGTCATCACGGGAAGAAGGGTGGGTGCAAACCGATAAGGCATTTTGAGAGAGAGACCACATCACATAACTCTTATTACAGTATATGGTTATAGTCGTTCTGTTGTTAGTTGTTGTTGCTCTTACTGTGCCTGATTTATAAATGAAACTTGATTAGAAGACATGGTTTTAAGATGGCGGGATAGGAAGACCCTGAACTTACCTCCTGCCACGGACACAAAAAATACACAGCTACATCTGTAATTTTTTTTCCAAAAAGCACTTGAGAGTTAGGTGAACAGTCCCTCTGCCACAAAACACAAAAGAGACCCATGGAGCAGGGTAGGAGAGGCAGAGGCACAGCCCAGTTGGGACCCCAGCCCGGACACGGTGACCACAGAAGCTGGAAGGACCCCCAATTGTGAACGCTCGCTTGAAGACCGAAGGGATTGTGCCCCGCATCAAGCATGCTGACCTTGAGGGCTGGATCCAGAAACACAAGCCCCCTAAGCTTCGGGTTTTGAAAATCAGTGGGGATTAAGGCCAGGAGAATTATAGAACTCTAAGGAATGGAGATCTTGTTCTTTAAGGGCTCATGTGCAAACCCACTTTCCCAGAGATTCAGCACGAAATCCACAGACCGAAAAGCACTTAGACCATGAGTGAAGGAGACCCACTTACATTAAAGCTGCTCCTGGAGAGGCAAGATCCTGCAGGGACTATATGGGGGTGGGGGGATGGAACTGTTGACGGATGATAGTTTTGCAACGTCGTTCTATCTTGCCGGTGAAAGAGCCAACAGGCACCATTTTTGACACCCTTTGTTTGGCCTGCCAGAACTGGAGGGTGTGCCGTACCCACGCTGCAACATAACCAAGCTGGCATGACTGCCCCGTGCCCTGCCTACCCCACACAGCACCAGAGCTTCAGCAGGGCTAGTCTCACAACCTGAGCCCGACCCAACCTGTGCAGCCGCTGAGCCTAAACCAGGTGGGATAAGTGCCCCAAGCCCTGGTCTCCCCATGTAGTGGGTGTGCCACAGTTGGGCTGGCGAGCACCCTGAGCCCCACCCTCCCTTTACAGCAACCAAGCCATAATCAACCTGGATGGCCACTCTGAGCCTGGCCCACCTAGCACAGAGACAGAACCTCAAATGGACAGGCAAGTGGCTTGAACCCTCCTTTCCCTGCACAGTGGCTCAGCCACCGTTGGGTCAGGCGAGTGCCCCAAGCCCTGTCCTCCCTTTGCAGTGGGTGGGTCATAGTTGAGCTGGTGAGTGCCAAGCCCCACGTTCCCCATGCAGCAGCCATGGCGCTGTCACAATCAGGATGACCATAGAGCACCTGGCTCTGGTAGCCAGGGAAGATTGAGCCTTGGGGCCACATGGAACATTCACTACACAAGACCACTCCACAACTGAAGGAGGTAGTTAACTCTCCTGATACACAAAGACCAATAGAGGGATAGGCAAAACGAAGAGACAGAGGAATGTGTTCCAATCTAAAGAACAAGGCAAATCCCCAGAAAAAGACCTTAATGAAGTGGAAGTAAGCAGTCTACCTGATAAGGAGTTCAAAGTCATGGTCATAGAGATGCTCACTTATCTCAGAAGAAGAATAGATGAACACCACAAGAACTTCAATGAAGGGATAGAAAACATAAGCAAGTACCAAACAGAAGTTGTAACGGAACTGAAAAATACACTAGAGGGTTCAACAATAGAATGGATGAAATAGAAGCATGGATCAGTAAGCTGGAAGACAAAGCAATGAGAAATACCCAGGCAGAATGAAAATGAAAATGAGTAGCAAAATGAAAAAAGAATGAAAGAAATGGGGATATCTTAAGAGACCTCTGGGACATGATTAAGTGGAATAACATTTGCATTATAGGAGTTCCAAAGGGAGAAGAAAGAGAGAAAGGGCCAGAATAATTATTTGAAGAAATAATGGCTGAAGACTTCCCTAATCTGAGGAAAGAAACAGACATTCAGGTTCGGGAAGCCCAGAGAATTCCAAATAATATGAATACAAACAGAAACACACCAACACACATTAAAATAGTAAAAGTGAAGAATAAAGAGAGAATCTTAAAAACAGGAATAAAAGCAAAGTATTATACAAAAAGGAAACCCCATAAGACTATCAGCAGATTTTTTTTTTGGCAGAAACTTTACAGGTCAGAAGGGAATGGTGTGACATATTCCAAGTACAAAAAGGAAAAAAATTGTTAAAACTCGAAATCTCTACCGAGCAAGATTATCACTCAGAATTGAAGGAGAGGTTAGGAGTTTTCAAGATAAGCAAAAGCTAAAGGAGTTCATCACTACTAAATCAGCCTTAGAAGAAATATTAAAGGGACTTCTCTGATCTAAAAAGAAAAGGCACTAATTAATCATTAGTAATAAGTAAGAAAACATACTAACGTAAAAATCTTACAGGAGAAGGTAAATACAAAATAAAAGTAGTGGATCAACCACTTATAAAGTAAGTATGAAGGGTAAAGACAAAAGTAGCAAAATTAATTAAAAATACAATAATAATTAAGGGATACATAAAATAAAAAGGTGTAAAATGTGTCATCAAAAATGTAAAATAATGGGGGGGTAAAAATATAAAACTTTGGAATGTGTTCACACTTAAGTTACTGTCAACTTAAAAGAGACTATTACATAAATAAAATGTACTGTAATCACAAAGAAAAAACTTATATGAAATACACAAAAGCAAAAAAAAAAAAAAAGCATCTAAACATAACACCAAAGAAAACAATCAAACCACAAGGAAGAGAAGGAGAAAGGAACAGAATGACAGAAGCAACCAGAAAACAGTAATCAAAATGGCAGTTAAGTATGTACTTTCCAATAATTACTCTAAATGTAAATGAACTAAATTCTCTAATCAAAAGACATAGAGTGGCTGCACGGATAAACAAACAAGACCCTTCTGTGTGCCACTTATGAAAGACTCACTTCAAATGTAAAGACACACACAGACTAAAAGTGAAGGAATGGATATGCCATGCAAAAGGAAATGGAAAGAAAGCTGAGGTAGTTAACACTTTTATCAGACAAAATAGACTTTGAAACAAAGACTGTAACAAAAGACAAATAAGGGTGTTACATAGGATAAAGGGGTCAGAGTCCAAAAAAGATGAGAAATCATTTGTAAACATTTATGCACCCAACATAGAAGCATCTAAATATATTAAGCAAATATTAACAGAAGTAATGGGAGAAATAGACAGCAATATAATAATTGTAGTGGACTTTAATACCCATTTACATTAATACATAGATCATCCAAACAAAACAGAAATAAAGAAACATTGACCTTAAATGATACATTGTATCAGGTGGATGGACTTAATAGAATATTCTATCCAAAAACAGCAGAATACAGATTCTTTTCAAGTGCACATGGAACATTCTCCAGGATAGATCACATGGTAGGGCACAATATAAGTCTCAATAAATTTAAGAAGATTAAAATCATATCAGGTATCTTCTCTGACTACAATGTATGAAACTAGAAATTAATTATAAGAAGAAAACTGGAAAAAACACAGGATTGACAACACACTATGAAACAATCAATGGGTGAACAAGGAAATCAAAGAGGAAGTCAAAAAATACTCTAGACAAATGAAAATGGAAACACAACATTCCAAAATCTTTGGGATAGAGCAAAAGCGGTTCTAAGAGGGATCCGGTAGTGATATAGGCCTACATCGAGAAACAAGAAAAATCTCAAATAGACAATCTAATGTTATAGTTAAAGAAATAGAAAAAGAAGGACAAAGGATCATGGACCATGACCAAATGGGATTTATTATACGGATGTAAGGATGATTTAACATCTACAAATCAATCAACATGATAGACCACATTTATAAAACACAGGATAAAAATTATATGATAATCTCAATAGACGTAGAAAAAGCATTTGACAAAACTCAGCATTCTTTTAGGATACAAACTGTCACCAAAGCAAGCATAGAGGCAATGTACCTCAAAAAAATATGACACACCCATAGCTAATATCATACTGTATGGTGAAAAGCTGAAAGCTTTTTCTCTAAGAATAGGAACAAGACAAGGTTGCCTACTCTAGTCACTTTTATTCAACATAATATTAGAAATCTTGGTCACAGCAATTAGGCAATAAATTAGCAATTAGGCAAAAAAAAAAAAAAAGAAATAAAAAGCATCCAAATTAAAAAGAAGAGAAAACTGTTGCTGTTTACAGATGACATGATACTATGCATAGAGAACCCTAAAGCCTCCATCAAAAAACTTTTAGAACTAATAGATGAATTTAGTAAAGTTACAGGGCACAAAATTAATGTACAGATGTCTGTTGTGTTTCTGTATGTTATAGAAACGTATGTGTTCTATATGTTAATAATGAACTATCAGAGCGATTAAAACAATCCCATTTACGATTGCATAAAAAAGAATACAGTACCTAGGAATAAATTTAACCAAAGAGGTGAAAGATCTGTACTCTAAAACCTATAAGACATTGGTGAAAGAAATTAGAGATGACACAAATAAATGGAAAGATACACTGTGCTAATGGATTGGGAGAATTAATATTGTTAAAATGTCTATACTACCCAAAGCAATCTATAGATTCAGTACAATTTCTAACAAAATACCAATGGCATTTTTCACAGAACTAGAACAAAAATCCTAAAATGTGTATGGAACCAAAAAAGACCTCGAATAAACTAAGCAATCTTGAGAAAGGAGAACAAAGCTGGAGGCATTACACTCCCTCTGATTTCAAACTATACCACATAGCTACAGAAATCACAACAGTATGGTACTGACACAAAACAGACATACAGGCCAATGGAACAGATAAGAGAGCTCAGAAATAACCCCCCACTTATGTAGTGAATTAATCTACAACAAAGGAGGCAAGAACGTATCTGGGGAAAAGACAGTCTCTTGAATAAATGGTGTTGGGGAAACTGGACAGTTACATGCAAGAGAATGAAAGGAGACCATTTTCCATGCCATATACAAACTCAAATTTAATTAAAGACTTAAATGTAAGAGCTACAATCTTAAAACTTCCAGAAGAAAACATAGGCAGTTAAGCTCTTTGGCATTGGTCTCAGCAATATGTTGTGGCTCTGTCTCCTCAGGCAAGGGCAACAAAACCAAAAATAAACAAATGGGACTATGTCAAACAAAAGCTTTTGCACGGAGAAGGAAACCATCAACAAGACAAAAAGGCAACCTATCGAATGAGAGAAGGTACTTGCAAATGGTATCTCTGATAAGGGGTTGATATCCAAAATATGTGAAAAACTCATGTAGCTCAGTAACAAAAAAAGCAAACAACCTGATCAAAAAATGGGCAGGAGACCTGAATAGACATTTTCCCAATGAAGACAACCAGATGCCAACAGATGCATGAAAAGATGCTCAGTGCCACTAATCATTTTAGGGAAATGCAAATCAGAGCCACAATGAGATACCATCTCACACCTGTCAGAATGGCTATTATCAAAAATGCAAGAAGTAACAAGTATTGGCAAAGATGTGGAGAAAAGGGAACGCTCCTGCAGTGTTGGTGGAAATGTTCATTGCCATATCCACTTCGGGAAACAGTGTGGAGGTTCCTCAGAAAATGAAAAATAGAACCATAGGGTCCAGCCATTCCACTTCTGGGTATTTATCCAAAGAAAACAAAAACACTAATAAGAAAAGATATTTTTACCCCTGTGTCCACTGCAGCATTATTTACAATAGCCGAGGCATGGAAACAACCCATGTGCCCATCAATGGATGAATGGATAAAGGATATATGCATGCAGGGGGATATTATTCAACCATAAAAAAGAATGGAATCTTGCCATTTGTGACAGCATGGATGGATGTAGAGGCTATTCTGCTAAGTGAAATAAATCAGACCAAGAAAGACAAATACAGTATGGTCTCACTTATTTCAAAAACTTTTTTTTAGTATGATTTCACTTGTATGTAGAATCTAAAAAACAAAGTGAACAAATACAGAAAACAAATAGATAAAGAGAACAAAGTGGTGGTTATCAGAGGGGAGGGATGTGGGCAGATGGTTGAAATAGGTGAAGGGGATTAAGAGGTACAGGCTTTCAGTTATAAAATAAATAAGTCACAGGTATGTAACGTACGTCATAGAGAATATAGTCAATAATATTGAAATAACTTTGTGTTGCGACAGATGATGTCTAGACCTGTCGTGGTGATCATTTCCTCACGTAGGAAAATATTGCATCAAGGGGCGCCTGGGTGGCTCAGTCGGTTGAGCGTCCGACTTTAGCTCAGGTCATGATCTCTTGGTCTGTGAGTTCGAGCCCCGCGTCGGGCTCTGTGCTGACAGCTCGGAGCCTGGAGCCTGCTTCGGATTCTGTGTCTCCCTCTCTCTCTACCCCTCCCCTGCTCATGTTCTGTGTCTCTCTGTCTCTCAATAATAAATAAATGTTAAAGAACCCCCTCATCCTCTGTCATCTCTCCCTGTCAAAACTACATAAACATTTAAAAAAATTTAAAAAAATATTGCATCACTGTCTTGTACAACTGAAAGTAATGTAATATGTTAATTATAACTCAGTGAAAAATAAGCTTTATCATCGGCATATACGTATAGGAAAAAAACATATATGTAGAGTTTGATACTGTCTGAGGTTTTAGGCATCCAGTGGGGGGCTAGGAACGTCTCCTCCATGGAAGAGGGGGGTGGGACTACTGAAATCCTCTTTTTAGTGGTATAATTTCAGTGCTTTAGAAACAATTTTTCTTTTAGCCAGTGTAGTGTGACACAGAAGATTTGGACAATGTTGAAAAGTAATTGTTTAAATTGGTAAAGACACGGGGCACCTGGGTGGCTCAGTCGGTTAAGTATCTGACTTCAGCTCAGGTCATGATCCCGCGGTCCGTGGGTTCAAGCACCACATCAGGCTTTGTGCGGACAGCTCAGAGCCTGGAACCTGCTTCGGATTCTGTCTCCCTCTGTCTCTGCTCCTCCCCTGTTGGCGCTCTGTCTCTCTCTGTCTGTCAAAACTAAATAAACGTTAAAAAAATATTTTAAATTGGCAAAGACACCGTGCGGTGAAAGAAGAGGAGCGGGAGATGGGTGAGGAAGGGTACGACAGACAGGCAAGGGGTTTGAACACTTACATGTACAGGTAGTTATCGCTTGGGGGTAAGGAGAGGACCTGTTAAAAATTCAGATTCCTGGGCCCAAGGAGCCTGATTAAGTGGGTCAGGGGTAGGTCTGGGGGTTGCATTTTTAATAAGCACTCTCCTGTGATGCATTTGACATAAAAGGTTCTTGGATCACATTTTGAGAAACACAATGTGAATAGCTGTTTTAAAGCAAATATGTATTTTAATAATTCAGTGCAAAATGAAATTGTTGCATAATATTGATGTTAGAGGACAGAGTAAATATTTGAAATCCATGACATTCTTGTCACTTCAGTTATATTGGGGGGGCATGTGATTTGTTTTTTGCATGTCCAAATCCTTATTGTATTAAGCTGTATTCATATTCAAGATACATAGTGATTTTGACCTTTCGTTGTTTTTAAGACTGTCATCCTCTCTGTGTGATTAATTGTTAAGTGTTGATCTAAACACCATTTTGGCTTACTAATATTTTTTTGTTTTGTTTTTTAATATTTACATTTTTTTGAGAGAGAAACAGAGTGCAAGCAGGGGAGGGTCAGAGAGAGAGGGAGACACAGAATCCGGAGCAGGCTCCAGGCTCTGAGCTGTCCACACAGAGCCTGATGTGGGACTCGAACTCATGAACCATGAAATCACGACCTGAGCTGAAGTCGGACACTTAACCGACAAAGCCACCCATGCGCCCCTGGCTTACTAGTGTTTAACAAAAACTAATGACTCTTGAGAATGTCAATGAGTCTCTGAGTCCTTTTTGAATCCGTTACAACCAGGCTATCATTAGGAGGTTGTTTGGAGATAACATTTGTGCATTTCTTTTTTTTTTTTTTTTTTTTAATTAAAAAAAATTTTTTTAACGTTTATTTATTTTTGAGACAGAGAGAGACAGAGCATGAACGGGGGAGGAGCAGAGAGAGAGGGAGACACAGAATCGGAAGCAGGCTCCAGGCTCCGAGCCGTCGGCCCAGAGCCCGACGCGGGGCTCGAACTCACGGACCGTGAGATCATGACCTGAGCCGAAGTCGGACGCGTAACCGACCGAGCCACCCAGGCGCCCCAACATTTGTGCATTTCTTAACACCCAGCAGTTACTCTGTAGATGTTAGCTCTAGGGACAAACTGATTCGTTTGACCTTTTCCTGGGACTTTCGTTTTAGGTATGAAAACATGAGTTTACAATGCCAATCCATCTAATCCTGAAGGCCCACCGTCTCTGTGGATCCTTCCCTGAGACCCTCTCCCACATAAAATGGTTTCCTCTTCTAAATTTCCAGAGCTTTTCTCGGATTCTCTTACCCTACTGCAAAGAGGTGGTGTCATTTGTGTATATACTGTCTTCCCACATGGACGATACCCTTCCCGAGGGCATGATCCATATCAGATACTTTTCTGCTCTACTTCAGACAAGCGTTTGGCAGAATTTCCTTCCAAAGCACCCATAAGAGAAATGCGTTATGACTTGACTAACATCGAGACGATGATGGCATCGTCTTACAGTTTTTCGGATATTCTCACTGGTTTTAGATATTTAAAACTGTGCAGTGACTTCTTGTAGAACCAAATTGAAGAATAGTTTTCTACTCAGCTTTTTAAAGCTAATCATGTCATGATCTCAGACATTAGCTGGAGTACATCCACTCGGATGAGGGTGGTTTGTAATCTAGATGATACGCTCCGCATGTAACATCCAAATGAAATCTAGACTTGAGTTGCTGGCATGTGGTTGTGGTGAGAAGCAGTTGTTATATATTACTTGGTAGAATTCATATTCATATCTTGTCAGTTTACAGTGAGCCAGAGATTTAAAATAACATTTGTTTCTGTTTTAGTAACTGCTTAAAAAAAAAATTTTTTTTAATGTTTATTTATTTTTCAAGAGAGAGATTGACAGAATGTGAGCAGGGGAAGGGCAGAGAGAGAGAGAGGAAGACACAGAATCCGAAGCAGGCTCCAGGCTCCGAGCTGTCAGCACAGAGCCCGACGCGGGGCTCAAACCCACGAACTGTGAGATCATGACCTGAGCCGAAGTCGGACGCTCAACCGACTGAGCCACCCGGGTGCCCCAGTAACTGCTTTAAAAAAAATATCCCAGATCATTATATTTTTCTTTTCTTTAACTTGCCTTCTGGTAGTGTTTTTAATACATGGCCTTTCAAGCAGTCATGAAACGTGTCGATGCAGCTTGGCAATGGGTTAACAGGACGTGCTTCTAGGATTATTCTTAATGATTAAAAATCAAATTGATTTAAAAACAAAAAACCTGACCCCAAATACAGATGAACCAAGAAAACCCAGAAAACAACAACAACAAAATATCTGTGAATGAAATGTTGGTTCTTGGTCTTCACATTCTCCACATCTGTTTTCTCCAGATCTCTTTTTTTTTTTTTTTTCAGTTTTTCATTTTGTAAAATTTATTTATTTAAATTTGAGTTCGTTGACTTACAGTGTCGTATTGGTTTCAGGAGCAGAATCCAGTGATTCGTCTCTTACATACAACAGCCAGTGCTCCTCCCAACGAGTGCCCTGCTTAATGCCCATCCCCCATCTAGCCCGTGCCCCACCCTCCTCCCCTCCAGCAGCCCTCAGTTTGTTCTGTGTATTTAGGAGTGTCTTATGGTTTGTCTCCCTCCCTGTTTTTATCTTATTTTTCCTTCCCTTCTCTTACGTTCATCTGTTTTGTATCTTAAATTCCACATATGAGTGAAGTCCGAGGATATTTATCTTTCTCTGACTTATTTCACTTAGTATAACACACTCTGGTTCCCTCCACGTTGTTGCAAATGGCAAGAATTCATTCTTTTTAATCACCCGGTAGTATTCCATTGGATATATACACCACATCTTTATCCATTCATCAGTCGATGGACATCTGGGCTCTTTCCATACTTTGGCTATTGTTGATAGCGCTGCTGAAAACATTGGGGTGCACCTGCCCCTTCAAATCAGCATTTTCGTATCTTTTGGATAAACACCTAGTAGTGCCATTGCTGGGTCATAGGGTAGTTCTGTTTTTAATTTTTTGAGGAACCTCCACGCTGTTTTCCGGAATGGCCGCACCAGTTTGCATTCCAGAGGAGTGGGAAGGGAAGGACTCCAGCAGTGTGACCAGGAAGTAGAACTGACAGGATCTGGAACCAGCTCACTTGTGAAATATGGGGGAAGGCAAAGTGCTGAATCTGGAGTTCTCCGTTTGGGCAACTCAGTGATGTCAGGGGACCAGGAACAGGCTCAGTGGATCCCTAAGAGTGACGGGACCTCAGGGTCTTTCTCACCACCCACCACTGCTTTACTGCTTTTCTTTTTGATCCGTAACTTACCCCTTCTTGGTTGGGAGTCAAAGCCAGTGGCTCCTTCGGCTTCACTTGGGCGGTCTGAGGGTCAGCTGCTCAGGGCTGTGTGGACACCACCAACGTGAACGTGGAGGGAGGCAAAAAGGAAGTGTCAGTTTAGAGCTGTCCCAGTGTATAATGTGAAAGACAGTTTAAAATTTTTGCCAGCCTCGGGGGCGCCTGGGTGGCTCAGTCGGTTGAGTGTCCCACTTCGGCTCAGGTCACGATCTCGCGGTTCACGAGTTGGAGTCCCACGTCGGGCTCTGTGCCGACAGCTCAAAGCCTGGAGCCTGCTTTGGATTCTGTGTCTCCCTCTCTCTCTGCCCCTCCCCTGCTCGTGCTCTGTCTATCTCTCTTTCAAAAATAAATTTAAAAAAACATTAAAAATTATACAAGTTTTTCCCAACCTAAGATTGCTCACTTCAGATTTCAAGAGCATTGGGAGAAGTGCTCACCAAATGAGAACATCAGCCTTTTTTTTTTTTTTTTTTTTTTTGTGGAGCAGCACACTGAGGGGTCTACCAAGACAGAAAAGGAGGACAGAAGAGGACAGTGCTTCATAAACTATAATTACTTAAATGCTGCCCTAAGTAAATATTTAAAATATACTAAAATGGCAACATCAGGAAATATGACTAAGAAGTCAGTCGGCCACACACCCTTTTCCCCACCTTTGTGGTTGTTGAAAATTTCCACCAAGAATGATAAAAAGTGTGAAGATCGGGGCTGTTAAGTTTCAGAGGAAGGCCAAAATTTGCATGGTTCTGTTAATCCAGTGATGGAGCTCACAAATGGAAACCCAGTATTTAAGTTAGATAACTAAAGATGAACCATTACAGTGGCTTCCTGTTCTTGACTTCTGTGCAGAGGTTTGGGCATGGTGAAAACAAAAAAAAAAAAACAAAAAGAAAAAAACAAAAACCAAATCAGGCCTGATCCTAACCCTATCACTTGCATATATACACAGCGTCCAATTTTGGGGGTTGGAGGGATTTTTTGGGTTTGAGAGAAAGGGCGGTTTTGGAGGAGAATGAAATGCCTTGTAAGGCTGACATCGTATAGAAGGATTACCAGGTGTTATTGTGACCTGATATTAGATCATTGCATCCATACAAAGTATGTAGCATAATTTTGCCAAGAGTAATTACGGTGCCGAGAGAATGAGTTGGAATCTCCTGTATTCTGTAGTCTGTGGACCACAGATGTATTCATTCAAAAGCTCCATGCCAGTTTGGGTACTCATATTGAAAGCAGAGATACAGAATACTTCAATGGGACCCGAAAGTGCACGTAATGGATGTCGTTAAGAATGGCTGAGTCTGGGGCGCCTGGGTGGCTCAGTCGGTTAAGCGTCCGACTTCGGCCCAGGTCATGATCTTGCAGTTTGTGAGTTCGAGCCCCGCGTCGGGCTCTGTGCTGACAGCTCGGAGCCTGGAGCCTGCTTCGGATTCTGTGTCTTTGCCTCTCTCTCTCTCTCTCTCTCTCTCTCTCTGTCTCAAAAATAAAGATTAGGGGCACCTGGGTGGCTTGGTTGGTTAAGCATCCGACTTCGGCTCAGGTCATGATCTCACGGTCCGTGAGTTCGAGCCCCACGTTGGGCTCTGTGCTGACAGCTCAGAGCCTGGAGCCTGTTTCAGATTCTGTGTCTCCCTCTCTCTCTGCCCCTCCCCTGTTCATGCTCTGTCTCTCTCTGTCTCAAAAATAAATAAATGTTAAAAAAAAAAATTAAAAAAAAAATAAAGATTAAAATAAAAAAAAAAAAAGAATGGCTGAGCCTTTAGAAAGGGCAAGACGCAATCAATGGATTTCTGGGTGTACCCCAAATCCACCTTTTTTTTTTTTTTGACAAGAGTTAGTATACTATCCTGCTTTCTTCCAAAATCAATTCACATTGGGATGGACCTAATTCTGTCTACTGTGAGAATGTCACAAATAAACTGGCATGGAGTTTTCAGTGAACACCATCGATAGCCCTGCAGACTACTCTTTTTCTCTTTAAAAAAATACCTAAAATTTCTGGCTGAATGACACTGCTAATTTTGTCTAATCTTGGGACCGAAGGATCTAAAGACGTTTAAAAATAAAATGGACATAAAATTACACTCGTATGTTCTTCAGTCTCCACCCGATCACGAAAAATACAGGCAAGCCTGATACGTTGTGTTCGGCACTCGGGAAGTGCTGTGAGCTTCTCCAGAAGTTCTTGAGAGCATTCGCCATCTGCTTCTAGGTGTGCAAGACGAGAGTCATACTGGTGAAGCCATATTCCCCGCCGTGAGGGAGTACACAAGTAAGCCCATGTGGGTGGGGTTTCCTGCCCAAGGCGCTTGGAGGAAAGAGGGCTGGAGTAGTTCTGGAAGGGCAGCTGTCTTGAACTGGGAGTTGGAAAATGACTAACACTGATCTAGGAAGTTATTCAGTATGTTTTCAGTGATTCTGGGGTAGCAGAAGGAAAGCCCTTGAGGTTAGAGACATAATGGCCAGAGGTGCATGGTGACCCAGGGTTGCTAAGGATTTAGAAAGCACTTGAAAAGGGTAATTAATACAGACATACGTCAGGTATTTCGTGTCTGGGTCTGGACCACTGCAGTAAAGCAAATGTCACCATAAAATGAGTCAGATGGGGGCGCCTGGGTGGGTCAGTCAGTTAAGTGTCCCTCCGACTTCTGCTCAGGTCATAATATCAAGGTTCATGAGTTCAAGCCCCCCATCGGGCTCTGTGCTGACAGCTCGGAGCCTGGAGCCTGCTTCGGATTCTGTGTCTCCCTCTCTCTCTGGCCCTTCCCCACTCTCACACTGTCTCTCTCTCAAAAATAAATAAATGTTAAAAAACAACCTAAAGAAATAAATAAGGAGTCAGATGAATTTGTGGGTTCCTAGTACATAACAGTTTATACTATACTGTCGACTATTGAGTGTGCGATGTCATCTCACCTCAAAAACAGTATGTATATCTTAACTTAAAAATACTGCCTTGCTAAAAAATGCTAACCATCATCTGAGCTTTCAGGGACCACAGATCATCCTAACAGACATAATAATAATGAAAAAATTTGAAAGATAGGAGAATTCCCAACATGTGACACGGAGATACGACACCCAACAAATACTGCTGGAAAAACAGCGCCGATAGACGTGCTTGAGGCAGGGTTACCGCCAACCTTCAGTTGGTAAAAAATAAAATATCTGATCGGAGCCCTAAAGCGAAGTACAGTAAAACGAGGTCTGCCTGCATTTTCTCCTTGCCTTATTGTGGTGCCTTAGAGATGACTGGCATTTTCATTGCCTCTGTTTTCATAAATGTGCTTTCAGAGGAATAAAGAGAGGACACGGGCTGAAGGGACCTCGGGTTTTCTTCACAGAGCATCGTTACGGGTGCTGCGTCCTCATGACTTTTTAAGAATCAGCCGAGCGGACTTCAAGCATCCAACATACGTGGCTTTTGAGTGACACTTCTTTTTTCCGCGGGATAATGTGGACAGTGTGCTTTGGGAGGTGGAAGGCTGTTCCTGTTATACACATTCATTGGTGTGGGCTCCGAACTAACTCATCGAGCAGCTACTCACTTTGAAACAGGAAAATGAAGAAGGCATTTCATGATTTTTTTTTTTTTTTGGAATCACGACCAGAGGAAGAATCTGGATTCCTAAACCGTGACCGTGAGCTGGAAACGAGGAGTTAAGAGAGAATCGTTGGCGTCAGACAGAAGTTGGAGTCCTGAATCTGTTAGCTAGTTAGTTTGCACGTTGAGTACATTACTTCACTCCATTCACCTATATTTCTTCATTTATTACAAATAGAATAACGGGGGGTGGGGGGCGCCTGGGCAGCTCAGTCAGTCGGGTGTCCAAATCTT
This sequence comes from Panthera tigris, assembly GCF_018350195.1. Lineage (NCBI taxonomy): Eukaryota > Metazoa > Chordata > Mammalia > Carnivora > Felidae > Panthera > Panthera tigris. Next base: position 12,457,948 of record NC_056664.1, read on the forward strand.
GATTTCGGCTCAGGGCACGATCTCACAGTCCGTGGGATGGAGCCCCACGTCAGGCTCTAGACCACAGCGTGGAGCCTGCTTGGGATTCTCTCCCTCTCTCCCTGTCTCTCGGCCCCTCCCCCTGCTCACTCTCCCTGTCTCAAAATAAGTAAACTTGAGAATAAAAGATAGTCTCAAAATAGAAAACAGAGGTGTCTACCACTGAGGGGGATTTTAAGGCTACAAGGAGATAATGTAATTTGAGGGCTTAACATTCAAATATTAGCTATTATTATTATTATTATTATTATTATTATTATCATTACATGTGTATGTTAACACCCAAAGATAGCCAGTGTTCTTTAGTCATTCTTAATAAGTAGTTAATGGTTTATAATTACATATTTACTTTGTTAGCTGATTTCATGCAACAGGCCTTTCTGAATCTTTCTCAGGGCACTTAGAAAGTTCATTGCCTTCAGCGAAAGTAGAGCCTTACTAGATTATTAAGACCTGGATTATTAAAAGAAAGCATTTGCTGGGGCACCTGGGTGGCTCAGTCGGTTCAGCATCTGACCTCAGCTCAGGTCATGATCTCAAGGTTCGTGAGTCTGAGCCCCACGTCGGGCTCTGTGCTCACAGCTCAGAGCCTGGAGCCTGCTTTGCTTCGGATTCTGTGTCTCCCTCTCTCTCTGCCCCTCCCCTGCTCGCACACTCGTGTGCATGCTCTCCCTCCCTCTCTCTCTCTCTCTCTCTCTTCTCAAAAATAAATAAACATTTAAAAAGATGTTTATTTAGGGGCACCTGGCTCTGTGCTGATAGCTCAGAGCCTGGAGCCTGCTTCAGATTCTGTGTCTCCCTGTCTCTCTCTGCTCCTTCCCCCCACTCAACCTCTGTCTCTCTCTCAAAAATAAATAAATAAACTTAAAAAAAAAGCATTTGCTAAAGAAGTCTAAAGTGTACACCTTTCACACAGTCTTACCTGGAAGAGTCCAAGTAAACAGGTGTTTTCTTTTTTTTTTTTAATTTTTTTAACGTTTTATTTATTTTTGAGACAGGGAGAGACAGAGCATGAACAGGGGAGGGTCAGAGAGAGGGAGACACAGAATCCGAAACAGGCTCCAGGCTCCGAGCTGTCAGCACAGAGCCCGACGCGGGGCTCGAACTCCCGGACCGCGAGATCGTGACCTGAGCCAAGGTCGGACGCTTAACCGACTGAGCCACCCAGGCGCCCCACAGGTGTTTTCTTGACAGTGTGCCCTTTCCTCCTGGCCCTTCGGAGTTCATGTCATGGCCACAGCCAGCCTATACTTCAAGCAAACACTATAGCACAAGAAATTGAATGCATAGGCACATTTGAAAACTTAACTTTTCTCCGTTAAGCCAGATATTGGAGAGATTTGCAGAAGTTCAAATCATTGTCACTCTTCTTAATAACCTTTTTGTCTTGGAAAATGTAGTTGCTTTTTATGAAGAGACGCTATTTTATGTAACATGCAGTGGGTCTATTATCATTTGTAGCCAATGAATGAATTTTAACATAGTTCAAAACTGTTTTAATTTGTAACACAGCGGATATTGTTCAATATCATCTGCCTCGTTAAAAGCTCTTTGGGGTCCTCAGTACATTTTAGGGGTGCAAAGGGGACTTGGGACCAAAAGTTTGAGAACCACTGGCTTGGCATATTGGGTCCTAGGGTGCATTTTGGTCAGTGTGTATCTGCCAGTTGCTTACGTCTCCTGGGAAAATTGTCCCGTGGTCAAATGTGTTTGGGGCCAAGATGCATGCTTCTCTGAGATTTACAATACATATCAATAGACCAAAGCCCCTCAAAGTGTTTCCCAAATGTATCTGAATCTTTTTAGTCCTCGTTTTATTTTTAGCATAGCATGACATTTCACCATGGAATATATCGTCCCATTGAACACACCGGCCAATACATGTGATATACCACCCTCTCCCCATTTCTTAAACATAAAAAGCAAGATTCATCAAGTACTTTCCTTCAAATCCATGTGTTACTTAGAGGAAGGCCCATGAGAGTTTGCTAATTGATCTCACCGACTCTCTTTTTAAAAAGAAAAACCACGCATCCTTCATCACTTTATACTATTTGGCTTATAATCGGCAAAGCTGACTTCACGGTGCAAATTCATACGTTTGCACAAGTGTTTGAGACATTTTTGTCTGTTAATCGGTAGCATCTGCTCTTTGTGTCACAAGACAGAGTCATGCCATTTCCACACAAATTGTCCAAATTGCAGCCTAGCCGGGGACCTGTCGCTACTGTTTGGTATCTTTAAATGGATATATATCCATCTATCTATCTATCTATCTATCTATCTATCTATCTATCTATCTGGATATATATCTATATATATATATGGATATATATCCACACACACACACACACACACATATATATATGTGGATATATATATACACACACCTGTGCTGATACATCATATGTCTTTCTAAAACATAGTCGCTCTTTGTAACAGAAAGGTTTATAAGTGGCAGGTGTTTTTTTTTTTTTTTTTTTTTTTAATTTCTTATGATTCTTTCTTTCTAGTTCTTTGGTTTCCATTGGTTGTGGGCATAATTGTAACAGCTAAAACAAGAGAAAAGGCTTCCACAGTGTGGATGAGGAACATGTTCCTGGCTGCACTTGATGGACATTGTCCTCCTAAAAAATAAGGACGCTACAATAACCAGCAACAGTTCCTTTCTGACAACAGTGACGTTCTAAATTTGTAATGAGACAGAGGTGCAGAGGTCACGTCTTTCACTTTCTGTATTTCATGTCTGTGTTGGGGGAAGAATGGAAAAGTCTTAATTTGTTGTAACCATTAAAAGGATGATAGTTACTGTACATTATGTAGTTCAAAAGCTTTTGTTCTTTATGTTTTGGCCTTGCCAGTTCCTACTTAGAAACTTAGTATTTGTTGAATCCTTGGTGACTCTCTATTGGCAACTGAAAATTGATTGTCCCTTATTCTGTAAAAAAAAAAAAAAAAAAAAAATTCAGGCAGAAATACCGTGGCTGTCTTATCCAGCGTCTTGGTGTTTTCTTAGCACTGAGCAGTTTTAGCGAGAGGTCTTTAAATGTGCAAAAGGACATTCAGTCTATTGGAATTTATATTAGAGCATTTTGTAAACTATGCTGGAAATTCTCTCATAGTTAAATTAACCAGATTAACCAGACTGAAACTGAAGAACCAGATGAAGGTTACTCTTCAAATGGCAAGGGGCCACCTTTCCATCTTCTTTGACGGCTCAGTATATATCGTTAAGGTATTTGGGGGATTGAAAATAGAATCACAGAACTACGTGACAGGGTAAGAAGTTTGGTAAAGATGCACTTGGCCATTGTTTGTATAAACTCTATGATGTTAACACTTCCTGCAAGGGAGAGTCATATTTTAGGTATGCACATACGAAGTGGAAAAGGTTATCCTCGAGGGGTCCGGTCATGCATCCACAGAGAGCTTCAGCTCTGGAGTCAGATGGCCCGCGTTGGAGGCTCACCTCCGTCACATTATGTGTGGTGTTGGGCAGGCGATGTAACTTCCTTGCAACTGTTTCTCCAACTGTAAAAAGTCATATAAAATTCGTGGAACAGCGTCTTAACACATTATGACTGTATTAGTTATCTACTGCTGTGTTATAAATTACCCTGCAACTTGGGCGTTTCAAATAACAAATACTATCTCACAATTTCTGTGAGTAGGAACCAAGGCACAGCTTTGATCCGTGTCTGTGGCTTGGGGCCCCCATAAGGTTGCAGTCAAGCCATTAATTAGCCCAGGCTGCAGCCTCATCTGAAGGATGGGGTGGGGGTGAGGTTGGGATCTGCCTCCAAGCTCATTCGTACAGATGCTAGCAGACCACATGGGCCCCTCCACAGGCTGGCCTCACAGCCTGGCATTGGTGGGTGACCCAGGAGAGAATGTATGAGGACATTCAAGATGGATGCCAGTCGTGTAGTCACCTCATCTTGGAAATGTATAGAATGTTCACCTGTTACCTTTGCCAGCCTCTGCTTGCTAGACGAGAGTGACTCAATCCAGTCCATATTCAAGGGGAGGGTATTTTAGACTTCCGTATCCTACCATCTACTTGGTATCTAAGGATGTCTAATAGGCATCTTAAACCTAACATGCAAAAATGGAGTCCCCGGCACCTGCTTTTCCCACGATCTTTTCTGTTTGGTGAATGGCAACTCTGTTCTTACAGATGATCTGGTCAAAAATTTGAACTATCCTCCTTAACTCTTTTCTTGCTCTTATACCGCTTGTCAACTTGACTTTCAAAATATATCCAGGATCTCACCAGTTCTCACTACCTCCTCCCCCAGTCCACGTGTTGGGTGTCTCACCTGAAGTTTTGCAGTAGCCTACCTGGGCTCCCTGTCTTCAGCATTGTCCCCTTAGGGCCTGTTCTTCACAGCAGACAGAATGATCCCTTAAACATAAGGCAGAGCATTAGACTACTCCATTCACAATTCTCTAGTGTCTTCTCCTGTCACTCAGAGTAAAAAGCCAAAGTCTATGCAATGGCCCACAAGGCCTCTTGTGATTATCAAATTATTTTTCTGTATTTAATTGTATAAAATGATGTTTGTATAATAAATACCCATATACATATGTCTGTGAAAGCACGTATTTGTATGTTTAATTGCTTAATTTATCTAGAATCTATTTTCTGAAGCATGTAAGATGGGGATCTGACTCTTTCCAAATAATGAGCTAATTTTCCTGGCACTGTATATTGAATAGAACACCCATTCCCCACTGGCATGGTATTCCACCACGAACCTGGTAGTTTTTTTCCCCATGCAGTCTAATTGTTGAATTTTAGAATAGTGATATTCCTAACAGGTCCTATAAGATACAATTTAGAGATTTCATTTGATGTGGGATACTCAAATACATATAAAAACAACTCGAATTCTAGTTGGGAATTAATTATAGAGAACAGTTACTTGTGTCCCTTTATATGAGAGATAAGGAACTAATTCTACCTGAGAGATTGTGACTTAAATTGAAAAATCCAGTTAGCTGCAAAACTCAGATGAAAAGAAAGGGAAAAAAAAAATCCTCATTGCTTTTAGGCCACCGTTTCTGACACGTGTTGATATACTTTGCTGTCGCTGCTTAGAGCTGTTGAGAAAATCATCACAAAAATGCTTATCGAATTTCAGACCCTGTAAGGATATCATCTGGATTGAGATCCTTGTTTATCCAGGTAACTTTCAGCATTCAGGCGTATCTGTGAATGCTGTAGTCCCCTGGTGTTCTTTTCTTCTGTCTAGACTTTTGGTCTTATCTCTGTTTATAGCTTCGACTGGCGAACAAGAATGGGTATGCAAAGGAGATTAAACTGTTTAGTTGGTTGGTTGTTTTGTGGTGTTTTGTTGGTTATTAGCATTAGCCGCCCTGCTGAAGAGTTTGCTGGAAGATGGAAGTATGTTGAAATTCTCGCTTGAAAGGAAGTGTAGAGAATGTTCAGTGGTTTCCTTTTGACAAAAACGGTCTCATACCTGGTGCACGGTGTGTCATTGAGGGTCGACTATAAATCACAAAAGGAATTGCTTCAACTCCTTCACATCTACAGAGATAAGAGTGGGAAATCGTGTCACTGAGATCCGTCCTTGTCCCTCCCTTTTTCTTCCTCCTCCACAAGACGTGTGACTTGCCCCGTGTGGACTTGCCCCTTGGCTCTGGCAGCCAAGGAAGGGCCCTGAGCTAATGAGGGAGCCGTGCTTCCTCTCCTGGATGATTTTACTACCACCTGGTGCCAAGATAGAATCCAGAAGCGAATGTCTTTCTTTAGGCAGAAACAGCACAGAGGAAGAGAGAGAAAGAGGGCCGAGAGAAAATAGAGAGCTTCTGGTAAACTTTGAACCAACACCATACGTGGCAGTCAGTGAGCAGTGGGCACGAGTGATTCCACCCGGAGTCTGGTCAAGGCGCAGATGAAACCTGCTGTGTGCTCTCGGCCTCCCTGGGCCGGCAGCTTCGTTCGCGGAAGAATCTTGAACTCGACGACAGAGACCCCTCCAGGCCGAAACCGCCGAGCTGGAGAGCTGGTAACAAATGAAAGAAAGGCAGTAATTTATTTTGAGTAAAAGAAGATTGATACCAATAACTCACAGTGGGCTTGCCTAAATCCTCCTCTTCCCTTTCAAATTCTGTTTTTACCCAAACGGTAAGCTAAAGACAGTTTGTCGTGCTCTGAACTTCCTGGCTTGTGTTGATTTGTTAGCAATATGTTGCTGTTACACATTTGAGTGGGAGCTGAGTTACATTGCATGAAAAAGCTGCTCTAGAGGCTAATAAAAATCGTGACAACCCCACTTTCGGTGGGTATTGATAGCATCAAGAAAATAAAAAAGACTTTGCCATTTTCAGGCAGTCACTCTTCCAACTAGACCGAAAATATAATGGGCTTCAACTCAACTCGCTCGTTTAAACATTACCCCAGAGCAGCTTTCTCTTCCTCCTCAAAAGTTCTGAGTGCCTACACGAATTTAACCACAGACAGACACAACCCCCTCCCCCCAAAAGGTCTTTTCGAACACGTTGAGTATTTTATCAAGCAATGGCTTCAGAAGGCTCTCAAGGAATCGGTAATTCCCGCAGTCACCTTGCGAGACAGGAAAGTATATATCCGCTCCCTTACAGCTGGGTCATCGGATAGTGACCTGGCAGTGGCCGCGGGACCTTTGCAAACACGTGGAGTTTGGAGTCACAAGTGGGTTGCAGTCATCCTGGTGAGAGAACTGGATGGTGGTCTTGCTGCGTGTTTGCAAAACAGATGAGGAAGAGCTCCTAAAGGGCTAGAAAAGGCTGCAGACGGTTTTGGAAGGCCGTTTCCAGTCTCAAATGGCCAATGTCAAAAAAAACCAGCAGTGGGGGGGGGGGGGTACTTGTTAGAGCATGGGAGGAGCTCGAACAAAACCCCGTGACAGGTGACTGTTATAAATCACAGGCAGAAGAGGACTCTCCTGAAGCCACCTTGTCACACACGGTTCTCGTGTGTATGCTTTGTTGGCACCTCTGAGGAGGGGGAGAGAGGCATGTGCATTTTAACCATTCGTTTCATATTTAGCGTGTAAAGTAAATGCCGTTTTCCAGCTTGGGCGGGGGGCAGTTCTTGATCACGTTGTATCGAGACTCGGCATGAACACCCATGGATTAAATTACCTGTTTCCGGTGCAAAATAGAAAGTTTCCTCTTTCTGACCCTGTCTCTTTTTTGTTGTTGTTGTTCAGTCCTAACCGCCCTGTGTTTAAAGATGTTAATGTTGGCTCAGTGAGTCTGAGTCTTTAATGGGCAGAATCAGATGACTTTTGATTTGACACGAAACTTTCTCCCCTTTCTATCCTTGATAACTGCCCGTCAGTTATCTCTAATTATTAAACGTAAGGAATCCTTCTTTATATATTTATTTCAGTTAGTAAACTTGCAATTCTGCAAGCACGTTGCCGGTGGTTTATATCCCAGCTTTCAAAATACGCTACCTATCCGACAGGTGTTCCGTTTTCTTTCCCCCTTCTCCCTTCCCACCTCTAGTATTTCAGGGTACCGTATGTAGATCAGTCGTGTGATAGCTTCGTTCTGATCATGAACATGCTTGTTTGAGGTTATAAAGAATACATCTGAGAGAGGTCAGGGATTTCCCCCTGAATATCAACTAACTGCTTGAAGTGGCATTTTTCATTCTGACTTGTTTTGTTTTCTTTTCCTGTAGCATACTGGAGCAAAATGAAAGAGTTTATTCTGAGGCCTCTGATGCACTGCTTCCCCAGGCCATGAGGAAGAAAGAGTGGACTTCAGCCTGTATGAATGGTCTTGAAACACGAATGGTTGTGGGTGAGTCTTCCAAAGGACTTGGCATTCGTTAGCTTTAGATGTCATCAACCATCGTTTATTCGGTGGCTCAGGACATTTTTTTTAAGGGCATGGCTGTTCCTCCACAACCCAAGCAACAGGGTGTTTGAGAGAATGTTGATGAAGAGCCCAGAGAGCAACGAAATTTACTCAGTGTGTTTCTGAAATTTGCAGAGTAGTGGGATCTGAGGACAATGCATTTGTGGTTAGAGAAGACCGAAACAAACAAACAAACAAACAAACAAACAACTGTACACACAAACAACCAACAGACTACACCTTCCAGACATTCCTTTTAGCTGAGAGCATAAGGAATTAAGCACACCCGCGACCCTCGATTCACTCTGAAGGCAGATTTGTTACCCCGTAGTGGAGTATCGGGATGGGCAAGGTGAGAAGTGCTGGGAGTTTCCGTCTTGCTCAGTAAATAGTTACTGAGCACCTTTTAAAAACCGTACTTGGAGCCCTGCATGACAGCCTTGGTCTGGAGGTAGAATTCAAATGCTCCAAACTGTTAGCAAACAACAGATAAGTTCCCAACGAGACACAAAAATATTGTCGTTTTTCCAAGGAAGGTTGATCAGCCTCGTTGGTTGTAGTTCTTGGGCACGGTCCTCACACGGAAGCTACTTCTGCACATCTATCTTGGTGACCTTGGACAACTTACTCGTCCTCGTGGAATGAGTCACCTGTAAAAATGCCAGTGCACGCCTTCATGGTCTCTTGCAGCTCTAAAATCCCACAGCTGACTCTAGTGAAATTAATGAAATAATTAGACCCTTGGGTTCTCGCTCAGCCAAATCAATTGTGAGCCCTTGGCAAGTAATCTTTGGCAGGGCTGGTGCTCGCTGGACGGGCCAGTGTGGAGAAGAGGGGCCAGGCACTTGGTGGAGGGAGGGCCCTTCTCCCTCCTTCTCCCTACGATCTTGCGAACCAACCCTTTGGTCAGAGAGGCCTCGCGGCGTCTGTGGTTAGTAATGTCTTGCGGCATTAAAGACAACGTGGCACGTTGTTATATGAATGTAATGCAATGTGATATAATACAGTATAGTATGATGTAATGTCGTCCTTTATTTTTCTGTCGTGGATCTCCCTCTTCCTTCTCTGTTGGCTGTCACTATCTTACGGGTTATCTGCCAGTCTCTGAACCCCACGAAGCCCCAAACTTTGTCTTACGTTGAACAGGATTGATTATTTTTCTTTCTTACTGAACATCCCTGTTCTGAACAGAGCTCTGAATGACACTTTAGATGATGCTCACATATCACTCTTGTTAGCAGCCTGCTGTCTGCTTCAGAGTGGTGCATTATTTGGGTTTCATAACAGCATTTTTTTCCCCCCTCTGACAAATGTTAAATTACGAAGTGCAGGAAACCACATGAATGCGGTGGGATGAAAATGTGAACACAGCGTTATCTGGAAACGCCAGTGTTATGATTCTTTCTCCTGGTGACAGTCTCCTCCCTGCACTCAACGTATAAAGCCTATTTACCTGTTTGGTGGCCGCCTTCTAACTCCTGTCTTTCTCTTCACTAATACTGTGTGCCACCGGTCCCCGTGTCACACTGAGTCGGGAGGTTTGCTTAAGACGACTGCCTGGGGCTGTCTCTTTCTCTCCAGGTCCTGCCTGACCACTGAGCCCGGCTCACATTCACAAAGCCTTCCCAGAATGCTCTGGCCTCTATGAGCTCCTATAACATTTAGAACTTGCACCATTAAAAAAAAAAAAAAAAAATGTATGGCTACCTATTGCTTTGTGGGTGTTTGCTGTCACCCCATCTGGGTTACAGGCTGCTGGAGGGCAGGGATCACATCCGAGCCCACAGTTTCTCAAAGGTGGTCTAGCCCCAGGACCTCCTACAGCAGAATCACCTGGGCATACAAAGCAGCAGATTCAGCAACACCAGGCTCGATGAGTCAGAATTTCTGGGGATGTCGAGCCCGAGAAACTCACCGCAGACAACTCTAGAGCGCACAGAGGTTTGTGAAAACTGCCTGAGTTTACCTCTTTATCCTCCCCCTGTACCTACCTCCTCACGCGCGGCATAGGGTCTAGATCTGAGCGCATCACAGATACCTGGGACGTATGTGCTTGCTGATCTAAACAGCATCCTGCTGTGATGGTTGCACTCGCTCTTCAGTCGCCCTAGCCTTTTTGGGATGTGAAGTCTGCATATTCTCTGAACCCTTAGAAACCTCGTTTTGGCTAAATGTGTAGTCCCCTAGGTCAGAGGCTCTTCCGGAAGCCTTCTTTTTATATCTCCTCTTCACGCAGTGACCCTGCCTGTCCCTATTCATGGAGCAGCCCCTGCCCACGTGCAGCCCAGCAGTAACGTCAACTCTGGGGACAGGGACCGGAGTGTCAGGGCAGGAGACAGAGCTGAGGTGGGAGCAGCGCTGGGCTGACCTTGATCGCTTTATCCTCGGATCCCAAGGCCACGCCTGCTGCCCTTGGCAGTATGTTTTGAATGCTATTTCTTTCAGCTGTTAGGGCTCGGAGGTTGTCCACTTTGGTGGCAGGAGAGCGATCCCATTGCTGAAAGCAATAAAGTTAAGCTGCAGTGGACAGACATCAAAGCAGCCCCGGTGCCAGCAGCAGATTCAGAATTTGAATCTGATGACAACAGACTGCGTGGTGACACGGGCCCCCTCCTTCCCTTCTCCGCTTGCTCCAGCAAGGGCGAGCCTGGCAGAGGAGATTGGCTTCTAGTGCAACTCCCGATGCCCTTGCTGGTGGGTCCGGCCCTGGGACGAGATCTGACAGAAACCCAACCAAAGAGCTCTTGGCAGCCCAGCCAGCCTGTAAGGGAACCAGTGGGCTAATCGGGAAATGTACTAGCTGTGAACACAATCACTACCGGAGCGCCTGGGTGGCTCAGTCGGTTGAGCGTCCGACTTTGTCTCCGGTCATGATCTCGCAATTGACGAGTTCGAGCCCCACATCAGGCTCTGTGCCGACAGCTCGGAGCCTGGAGCCTGCTTCGGATTCTGTGTCTCCCTCTGTCTTTGCCCATTCCCTGCTCATGCTGTCTCTCTCTATCTCAAAAATAAATAAAACATTTAAAAAAATTTAACACAACCACTACCATTAAAAATTTTTTTTAACATTTTCTTTAATATGTTTTAAGCTTTATTTACTTATTTTGAGAGGGGGTGTAGAGAGGGAGGGAGAGAAGAATCCCAAGAAGGCTCCACGCTGTCAACGCAGAGCCCGACGTGAGGCTTGAACTCACACACCGTGAGATCGTGACCTGAGCCGAGATCAAGAGTCGGACGCTCAACCGACTGAGCCACCCAGGTGCCCCAAACCTTTTTTTTTTTTTTGCAACTTTTTGTATGTTTTCACTCTTGCTTAGTCACACACAGTGTTACTTAAGAGAAGTTGTGCCAATCTTGAATTACATTTGTGTTGCAAGGCACATTCAGGCGCAGTGACAGGAAGCGTCTTCTCCCACGTGTCTGAATAATTTTGCTGATGGGGGGTTTGGAGAGCAAGAAGGTATAACGGGATGGGTTGGGAATGGGGTTTTTTCCTCATTTTCAGCTAAGGGGAGAAAAGAGAGCACAGGTTTCCGAAGCAATACTGAGAGCAAAAGAGGCTTTGGCTCACGTGCTTGGTCGAAATCTGCCTAGATGTCCTCTCTGTAGCCTCTTCCGGTTCAGTGGGGGTGAAGCCTGCCTCTGTGATGCAGGAGCCAGGTGCACAGGCCGTCGGTCACGGGAGAGAAACATGCAGGTGTTGACATCAGTGTCTTGAGACTTCATTAAAGGTTTTAAAGTGGAGGAATGACGAGGGGCAAAATTAAAGAAATTATAAGACATACAATTTTAGTGAACTACCAAAGGCATTGCTATTTTGGAGGTCCTTAACAGTGCGTGGAATTTTTCCTGATGAGTAGTCATCCGTGGTTGGGAAAGAGGAGCGCTGGTTCTAAAAGAACGTTTGACTACATCACTTGTGTTGTTTACCACGAGGCATTCTCGGGAACTGCAGATTTTCCAAATGGCTTCCTAAATCATCGGCACCGCTCTTGCAAGGCAGATATAAACAGGGAACAGTCAGTCCAGTACCCTCCCTGAAGACCATCACTGGAAAGCTCTTTAAAGGCTTTCTAGCCTAGAGAAGTTAGACAGCCGTCATGCACCCAAGCTGATGTTCTCTGTAAAGCAGTCCTAAGCGTGCCTTCCGGGTGATGTGTTATAACCCTCTCTTCTGGCTGATAACTATCACGGGCTCATTGTACCAGTCCTTCAGAGAAGCGGTGTGGTTTTGTGTAACTGAGTGTTACCACACCAGTTCAGGAAATGCAGTGAATTGCCTTATAATAGGCATCATCAAAACAGATGGTGATTAACTTGGAAAGTACCCTTCCTTGGTGACAGTTTGAAAGCTTTGAAAGGAGGTGTTTGCGGTGCATCAAAAGAAATTAGGATTAAACTGCCACATTTGCACACGGTTGGCGTGAAAACTGAAAAGAAACTCATCAGAGTTCCTTACTGCACATGCTTTCCCTGAAGGCATCATCACATCGTGGCTTCATTATCCATTCCACTCTAATGACTAACGTTGCTCTCTCTTCCTCCCTGGAGTTTAAGACCATTGGCTTCCAACTTCCTCCCGGATGGCTCTGGTTGGGTGTCATAGGTACCTCCAACTTGAGTCTACACCCCCTCCTGTCTCTGCCCCGTCTCCCTTTATGGGTTCCTTGTTTAAAGAAACGGGATCAGCGACCAGCCAGTCATTGATGCTGGGCGCCATCTCCTCTTCCAACGCTTCGGCCCTTGACCACCTGCTAGAGTTTTACCTCTTGCTTATTACTTCACGGTCTTCCCACTCTTCTCCATTCCTCTGCTCTTGTTCTGTTGCTGTCGTTACCATCGCTTGCCCGACCGCTGCAGGCACTGCCCAGAGACTACATTTGCCTTAGGTCTTTCTTCCTGTATTCCATTCATCCTACTGTTTTGAGACTTTCCTTCCCAAAGATAAGGGTCTGGTTGAATCACTCTCATTCCTAAAAACCCTTGACAGCCTGCGCAAGTATGGATCCTTTCATGTTAAGGATCGAACTCAGACTTCAAACTTGTGTTTATGATCGATTACATGTCGATGCCCATTGATTACAAAATCATGATGAAATGTGTGCCTGTGCCTGTCAACAAAGCCTGGAAGTAAGGAAAGCAAAAATTAAGATGTTGGTAGGATTAGAGCGGTTGGTACTTTTCTTTAGAAATAATACTCCTCTGGTGTTTTCCATCGCAATGAATGAATATGATGAAGTAAAAGGAAAGATTTAAAGGATTTTGTTAGCTTCCCTTTCCCTACAAGATAAAATGGTGACTTAACTGCATGACATTCAAGATCCCTGGGAATTCATTACCAAGTCACCATCGAAATCTCGTCCCTCCCTCCCATCTCCCCACATGACACTTCTTGCCTTTCTAAATATACTGCGTACTTTAGCAGCCATGACTTTTTCATGTTGATTCTTCTGCCTGAAATTCTGTTTCTCTCCCCAGTGAACATCATTCACTGATGCCCGATGGGAATGTCCTCTCTTCCTGTGTGAGCTCTGTGGATGGCAGTTCTTTGATTTTGCAGCCATCTCTGTGGATGACCCACAAGGGTGGAGATTGGTCTATTTTAAACCTTGTATTCTAAGTAGTGAATCCATTCCTGTGCACAGTATGGCTTAATAAATATTTACCAAAGGTAAAAAGAGACAACTCATTTAGAAGTATACAAGTAGGGGGTGCCTGGGTGGCTGAGTCGTTGAAGTCTGACTCTTGATCTCAGCTCGGGTCTTGGGGTCGTGAGGTCAAGCTCCCGGTTGGTCTCCGTGCAGGGCGTGAAACCTACTAAAAAAAAAAATAGACAAGTAATCCTTCAAGTGAGATTTAAAATGTTTCAGATCATCTCAGTGCTAATTACGGTGTTGTAAAAAACTATAAAAAGTTGATGTTTTAGGTTAAACGATCTTTACAAAAGTCACCGGACTCGGCATCATACCATTTTAAGTAAACCAGTAGAGTGAATCTTTGGTATTTGAAAATTCTAACATCAGGTGGAATCACTTCAGCTCCTCAGGAGCCATATTTGTGAAGTTACTAGAAATTGCTTTTTACTGTTCTATGTCATGAAAAAATCATATCGGCCAAATCAGAAATCCACAGAAATGACACATCCAGTATTGGCAACATAATATGAATATGTGGTATTTTTTCCTGAAGGGGATTGAAAAAGCCAAGACTGGGTAACATTAAAGGATTGATATAACATTTTCAATTCTGAAAGGCTATTCTACTCTAGAAATATACTTGTTACTATTTTTTCGTTTCTAAGAATTCTGTTTGGTTAAAATTGCAAAGGAGAAAAAAATATCTTGGCTGAAACAAAATGAAAAGTCATCTCCAAAATTAATTTGGCATCCTCAAAAGTTCCTTTGCAAAGGGAGGAGGAGGTTTTTTAATATCACATGTTAAAAATGCCACTAAAAAAAATCATCATTTGCACTTGTGAGCAAGGAATTCAGAATGGTATTTAATGGAGATCAATGTGCGAGGCATGTTACACATCTTTTTAAGCAATATTTTGACATTAGGGGAAGGCTGTTTAATAGTGTACATTATTTTATAATATATATTATACATGCCATATATATTTTTCCTATTAATGTTTTGGTTAGCGTCAGTTAAGTCGGGATAGAGAATTTCAGTTTAAGATTTGCCACTTTTTCTGCGTGATATTCCTACCTGACCTTCAGTTTGCTTGCCTGTGAAATTATGACAAACGTTGAACCACTGTTGGAATAACGAATTTAGAAATTGATCAGCCAACAACATGTGCTGATTGACTGACTAACAAAACCTTAAATACCGTATCACTTTGCAGCATCTCCTAGAAGTTGATCTTTGTCTGTTCTGCACAGTGAAGAACCTTCGCTGAATTTGTTATTTTTCTGTTCTGAGCCTTGCATTCATTTGTTTTTATTTTATTTTATTTTATTTTATTTATTTATTTTTTTAATAAATTTTTTAACGTTTATTTATTTTTGAGACAGAGAGAGACAGAGCATGAACGGGGGAGGGTGAGAGAGAGGGAGACACAGAATCTGAGACAGGCTCCAGGCTCCGAGCCGTCAGCACAGAGCCCAATGCGGGGCTCGAACTCACGGACCGCGAGATCATGACCTGAGCCGAAGTCGGCCCCTTAACCGACTGAGCCACCCAGGCGCCCCTTTATTTTATTTTTTTAATGTCTCTTTATTTTTGAGGGGGGGAGCGGGGGAGGGACAGAGAGAGAGGGAGACAGAGGATCTGAAGTGGGCTCCTTGCCGACAGCAGAGAGCCCAACGTGGGGCTCGAACTCACGAACCATGAGATCGTGACCTGAGCCAAGGTCGGGTGTTTAAGCGACTGAGCTGCCCAGATGCCTGCTTTGTATTCATTTAAAAGCCTGACCATTTGGCTGTTTAGAAGATGCACCAGGAAATATGTGTATCTGAAACAGGTATATCAATGTACGTCAACTACACTTCCATTAAATACACACACACACACACACACACACACACAACGTTAGCTGTTATGGTCTGTTACTTTCATGGTATCCAGTTAGACTGTTACTCAGTTTGTAATAAAAATTTTCCAGCCTTTATTCTTGGTGCCTTCCTCCCAACTGAATTCATGCGTCTTTGCTCTGTTAGGGAAGGCGCAGTGTGTGACAGAGCCCGGTCCGGGAGGGTGAGCAAACGCTGTGGGAACGCAAAGGGATGAGACGGCTGGTCCAGCTATAAAGTGGTGAGGACGTGGCGGAGGGGTTTGGAGCTAGACTTTGAAATATGGCTAGGATCCCGAACGGTAGGAGGGGGAGGAACGAAAGCGAGGAGAAGGAAGAGGGCACGTCGTGGACCGGCTCGGGCCCCGTGTGAGGTGGGTGAGAGAGAACGATGAGAGATTGGGGAGGAGCGGGGCTGCTTGAATAAAGACGGTAATAATAATGATTAGCGTGAACTCTTAATGGAGCACCTGCCTTACAGCAGATTCTGTGAGTGTGCTTTGCAACTCCCTGCAACCCAGCCCCATTTTACAGGTGAAAACAGTGGGTTTAATCCCTTACTCAGGGTTGGAATTTGATCTTAAGTGGTGGAGAGCCATTCATTGAAGGTTGTGGAACAGGAGAAGGTCATGATCAGACTTGGCACCCATTTACTCACCTGCTCTGATAGCCTCGGAGTTCCCCGTAGTTAAAGACAGGTCTCACACCGCCGCATGTTCCCTCAAGGAGTGTCGCTGACCTTCAGCGTGGTGGAGACCCCATAAACACTGGTGGAGTCTATTTTATTTATTTGTTTTTTACCATTATTCATTTTTTTGAGAGACAGAACACCAACCGGGGAAGGGCAGAGAGAGAGGGAGACACAGGAATCCCAAGCAGGCTCCAGGCTCTGAACTGTCAGCAGAGTCCGATATGGGGCTCGAACTCCCGAACCGAGAGATCACAACCTGCGTCGAAGTCGGCCGCTTAACCAGCTGAGCCACCCAGGTGCCCCAGAGTCTATTTTAAAAGCTTCCTCAACAAAACTTAGGAGGCCCTTCTGGTACATTTTCCCTTTTAAAGAGGAAGCTAAGAAGAGAGAGTTAATAAACTATTTCCTTTGTGCCCTTACGTGTTTCTTCTCCTCTGATCCTCACAAAATATCTTAACGATAATGAGTATGACTTTTACATTTAAATTATATGTTATCATGGTGGATGAGTTATTGGTGCTGAAGACGGTCACACAGCTTGCAGGAACCAAAGCTGGGATTTGAATCCTGGACTCCCTGATCCCCTTGCCTGTACTCTGTCTTCACTGCTGCCTGTCAAACCACTTCTGATTTCCAATCCGCTCGACGCTTCCCCCCCCCCCCCCCACCCACCCCCGCCACTGGTTTAAGGCCACTTTGCTAGCACTCTGTTGATTTCAGAGAAACGAAAGCCCACAAGGACCTAATCTACTTGGTAGAAGTTGATGGGAAAGAAATTATTTTCAGCTTCTTCAGGACCAGTATCCTTCTAAATGATGCGGCTGGCAGGTGGCCATTTCTAGGAGCCCATCAAATTATCCACTTGGAAGAGCCCGGCATCCTGTGTGGGGTACCACGCAGAGTGAAGTCACCCTTCACAGTAAAACAGAGTCTGGGGGTGAGTACGTTGCAAGCACCCTGGATATTTAAGGGAAGCACTTTGCTTCTTCCATTTGATTGACACCAAATTTATTA
This sequence comes from Panthera tigris, assembly GCF_018350195.1. NCBI lineage: Eukaryota > Metazoa > Chordata > Mammalia > Carnivora > Felidae > Panthera > Panthera tigris. The sequence continues at coordinate 12,475,083 of NC_056664.1, forward strand.
TACTAGAAAACACTCAGCAACAGGCAGACAGCATGTGCTTTCAAATGCTGCCGGGAATTTGCAGTGACATTTACTGAAAGGGGAAGTTTAAGTCCAACAATCAAAGGTCATGGTCTGTGAACCTACAGGCACACATTATGTAAATGCAGCCCAAATCCAAAACCTAGCTTGACAAGGTTTGGAGTGGTTATCTGCTCCATGAAATTAATCTTCAGTAAGATTCTCCAAAACATCAGATGTGCTTAATGCGTCTGAATCAGGACTTGTAAACACTTGACACCTAACACTGGTACCAAAGATCAGGAGTTAGCTCACCTGCTGCTGTGTCCCCTTTGCAGGAATGGACAGGGTTTTCTCTGTTTTCCCGGTGAGCATCCCCATGGGGATTGCCTGGCAATGCCCTCATCCACTTGGGAGAGGCAGTGAGCTAACGGTACTCTGTCTCAGAGACCTAGCCACCCTAACACCCCACTTTCAAAGCGCCCTTAATTTGAGTTTTAAGGATATATTTTTAATTGCTTAAAAATTTTTTTTAATGTTTATTTTTGAGATGGAGAAAGAGTGAGAGCAGGGGAGGGGCACACACACACACACACACACACACACACACACACACACAGAATCTGAAACAGGCTTCAGGCTCTGAGCTGTCAGTACAGAGCCCGACGCGGGGCTCGAACCCGTGAACCGCGAGATCATGGCCTCAGCCAAAGTCGGATGCTTAACTGACTGAGCCTATTAAACACCAACTCCCCATTCCTTTCTCTCCTCAGCTCCTAGTCACCTCCACTTTACTTTCTACCTTGACAAGTTTGCCTATCTTAGCTCCCACATACACCTGGAATTACACAGTATGTGTCTTTTTGTGTCTGGCCCTTAATTTATTTTTAACAGTGTTTCAAATAAACTTGTCTCATGCATTCACTTTTAATGCCTTATTGCATTCATAATTATCATTAAGATATAATTCTCATTCTAATATAGGAAGCTAGGTCCTATAAGAATATGAGTAAGCAACAAGCTTTCAGTTATAAAATAAGTAAGTCACAGAGATTGAAAAGTGCAGCATAGGGGACGTAGCCAATACTATTGTGATCACGTTGTGTGGTGACAGATGGTGACCACACTCGTCATGGTGAGCCCCGAGTGATGTATAGAACCGTCGAATCAATATGTCGTACACCTGACATTGTATGTTGATCATACTTCAGTTGAAAACAAGGAGTAGGAGTAAACAGAAGACGTAGAAAAATTTTTCATGAGCAGTGGGAGAAAATAACGTTGGTGAAACAAAAATTAGATGCCTCAGAGGCATTCCTCTTTGGAATTGATTCCCCCTTACTCGGGTGTTGCCCCTCTTCAGCCTGAATTCCCTGCAGAATTTCGACAGGCAGGCTTGCGTGTCTGTAATGCCTCCTAGGAAGAATTTGGAATTTGCCAGCCACCATCTGTAGACTGACTTGTCTTTTATTCTTCTTTTCGCTGATTTTTAAGTCAATCACTCCCGTCTCCTTGCCTCTGTCCAACAGCCAGCCGAAACATGTGATGACTGCCGTTGGAAAACGGGTGAATCACAGCCCTCTGCTTGCGGTGATGTTGCACAAAGCAGAAGTATTCCTTTCTGCATAGAAACAGAAGCGTTGTAATTTTACTGCAGCAGTGAAATTGTAGTAGAGGTGAACATAAGTCTTCTTCTATTTACATCTTTAATGAGCCACAATTAAAAGTAGTGGGTTGGCGTGTCAGAGTGAATGTGTTATTTTCAGTTTTCTATTCTGGGGATTGCTGCTCCTGGGCTAAGCCACACTTCCCTGGCACCCTGGGGCTCCAAGAGCCTTCAGCAAGAAAGCCCAGAAAGGTCCAATCTGCTTCCTGAAAGTTAATGGAACAGTAATGACTTTCTGCTGTGCTAAGGTAGAAATGTGCTTCAGATCCCAGAAGCCTGTGATGCTCGAATCTTCTGTCATGGTACATCTTTTTCTTCTCGTGAAACGCTCCATGGATTGATTCAGTGTTGAGGTGCTCAGAGAGTCCTCTCCCTTCTCATTTTGTCTGGCCGTGATTAAGAGGTACTGGGGTGCTCTCCCTGCACTGGAGACCTGGTGTGGGGCGAGGCAGAACATCATGTTGCAGAAGGCCCTTTCCCCGGCTCTGACTGAACCCAGACCTAAGGCCATTCAGTTCAGGGGCGCTGTGCTGGACCGCTCCACGCTGTCCTTCCCCACCTCGGCCACACTGAAGTCGAACCGCTGAGGTTAGTTGCACTGCGATGCTGACCCGAGACACTCTCTTAGGAACCCTTCGATGGGTTTCCACAGATGAGGCATCGGTGCTTAAGAAATTACTGTGGGACAAGAGGTTTTCCTGACAAGGGAGTAAAACCACATACTGAGATTCGTTTAATAGCTCATCTAAACCATCATGTGCAAACCTTTCTGTTTACCTACTTGAGCTCAGCAAAAATGTGCACATAGGTATTCAGTATAGTGTCAGAGGACTGTAGGGAATTATGTAGATGTCGGCCATTGGCAGTGGCCCCACCCTCGTGATGTGTGCCTGCGCCTGATCGTGTCACGGACCAGCCACACTTGTCTCAGAGCTAGCGACGCTTCAGCCCGCACAGGCCCTTCCTAGGGCCTGGGGTTGAATTCTAGGTTGGTAATTTTTGTGAACTCTTTCTTAAAGATACTCACCCCACCAATACTCTCTCCCGTTGCTTGCCTAACTTTATAAGCTTCAGACCCCACACATTGGATCCGCCCCTGATTAAGTGTATGTAGAAACCATGCCTGTCCGTATGGTAATTACATAAATTCACTTCTCTTTCATGTTACTTGTGAAATTCCCCCCAAATGTGGCAGCTCGCAAAACAGGAACATTAACGGTCTATGTAGAGCCTCTGGTATCATACCAGTTGTTTCCAAGGAAATTTGTATCTTGGACATTTAGCAAATAAATAATATGTTTAACTGATAGTGATTATGTCCTAAATTTCCCGAAGCGATGACTAACAGTTATGATTCACATATTCCTGGGAATCTCCCTTCCCCCAACTTGCTGTCTGCCTGGAGCGGTGGACGGTATATCAGAGTTTCTTAGGAATATAGTACAGTAGAACTGCATAGCTTCTGACCTTCTCCCTGTGCCACGTAAAGAAGAAGGAATTTAGTGGCTATTTTGTGAAACGTTTTTTTTTTTCCCCTAGCTTGACATGGTTATTTGAAGGTAAATAATTTTCCTTGCTAAGGAGTCACTTGTTACGGGTGACTTTGATTTGACAAACAGCTGTTGATTCCTAGTGCAGAAAATTAATTTCTTTCCTCCTCTCCCAAAGAGTTGTTTTATGATTCCCAGTCTATTGTTAGGCATAAAAGCTAATTTGGTTTGGATTATTTGTTTTAAATGTACCTGGTATTCAAGCTATGATGACGTTTCCTTCTGAAATAGCACTGCCATGACCTGGGAAGAAGAGACTCCAATTAAACAAAGCCCATTTTTTTTTTAAAGAGAAGAATAAAGTATTTGCCTCTAAAATGGTTTTAAATTAATTAATGATATCCATGAGCCATTTAAATTTTTTCTGAGTCAAATATCGTAAGGAGGTGTGATGTCATAGACCGTTAAGGGTGAATGACAGTCGGTGTAGACAGAAGGTCCCCATGCATGATGCAGAGCAGAGTGACCACAGAGCGCAAAATAGCCAAATATATTTTGTCCTACCTGAAAAAGGAGGCCTGTTCCAATGGCCTGTTTGACAACAAAACTTATCTAGGTGACTTAGGCACAGTAGAGGGCCCGGAAGGGGGAGAAGGAAGCAGATGGAATGATGTAGAGTTAGAAACGCCCTTGCTTCGGGAAGAGGGCGTGGTCACCATCTAGGTTTCAGTTTTTGCCATACCACAAATTTTGTGACCTTTGGAAAGTTACTAACCTTTCTGGAACAGTTCCCTCCTCTGCGAGAGGAGGACAGTAGCCTGGATCATCCTTGGAGGTTCCCTTCACCAGTGCCATTCTGTATCTGAGGATTAAGCGACATCAGATTTACATGGGAAACGAGAAGGATAAGAACAGACGCACAACAGGTGGAAGGGGGCAGGTATGTAAATGGGGGTCTGGCACGCAAGGGGGAAATAGCCCTGGTGTGGATTCAGGTGTGCATCTGTGTCCATGGGCAAGTGACTTTTACTGGAGGAACTGAGCGCTGCTTGAGGTTAGGGTTGAGCCCTGGGCAACTGACTCGCACCACACCTCCCAGGGAGCCCTGTTTCCCTTTGCGTGGCCTGTGCTCCTCACCCTTCCCTCCGTGCAGGAGGCTTTGCACTTGAGGCTGTGCTGGCCTCCTTGCCTCCTCACCCCTCACATTCTCACCTCGCCTTCATTTGTCCCTTCAGGATGCTTCTGGAGGTGCTCATGGGCCTCGGGAGATTACCTTCCTCATGCCGAAGCCCCGCTGAAATTCTTTGTCTGCGAACTGTCCCGCTTCGAGAATCAGACACGATTGTGTTTGTTTTTTGCCTGCGCTCACAACGTGCGGGTGCACCTTTGTGGTCAACAGAGTAGGTTGAATGTGAAGAGCCGGGAATCCTTGCCAGGTTGCTGTGTTGTTGTTTAGTTAACACCGAACTTGGTCACATCCTCAATTTCTGGGCAGCGTGTGAGAATAGTTCCTTCTCCCGAGAGTTTATCGGACCAGTGCGGCTGTAAGCACAAGACAGTAATAATAGCGTGCGAATGCAAGCATTAGACATTTTCTGAGTGCTTACCGTGTACCCGAGTACTGGGCTAAGAAGCACTTCATACGCACTAAATGTGCGTGTCTGCAAACATAACACAGCGATGAAAAACAAACGTCTGATCCTCCCAACTCTAAGAGATTGGGGATCATTATTATCTACGCTCTACGGATGACAGAACTGAGGCCCAGGAAGGAGAAATGACTGGGGCCGAGTTACAGGTGTAGTTACGTGTGCAGGATTAACTTTTTCACTAAGAGCGATCTTTGTTAGTGAGAAGTGTGAAGTCTGGCGCGGATGCCAGAACGAGTCCGGGTTAGTTTAGATGGGGTTAAATGAGAGAGTGGTTTCAACGGTGTTTTGTAGGAAGGCAAGTGTCACGATGGTGTGATGTGAAGGCAAAAGGGCATTTCAAGCTAGAGGTGATTGCCTGTGAGGATCGAAGGTAAAGAAGGCAGACGGCGAACGGGTCCGTTCGGTTGGAGGGAAGAACATCCCTGCGTGTGATCAGAATCAAACGAGCAGAGCGAGGAGCTGTTTTGTTAGCTGTGGTGTAGGCATTGCTGTAATTAGTAGCAGGTCAACACCTTATAAAATCCCTCCGGAGTGTCGAGACGTGTTTCTAACAGAAACGTGTAAGTCTGCAAAGGAAGTAAGGTGCAGGTGTTAATGTCCTGCCCTTAGGAGATTTCTTCTTGGCTTCTCTTTACCAAATGACACGAGCCTCACACTCCTGCCTTGAGCTGTCACCGTCTTTGCTCGGATTTCCATTAATTAGCTTCAGGTCTTAGGTCTATAGTCACTTGAAGTTGCTCAGACATATTTGCTCTAACCCCCCTCCCCGCCACGGGCAGCTTGGGATGTTTGTCTTTTCGGACACGTCTGCCTTGCCCCGGAAGCCACATTACACACTGAGGGTGGCAGGTGCCTCTCGGGGAGGGGTGTGTAGCAACATCTTGTTGGCAAACACACATAGGCAGTGGTGGCTCCTCCAGGGCTCCAGGTGGTAGGCGTCAGGTAAGAGATTTGAACTTGGGCCAGAACTGGAAGCAAACTGGGGTGACCTGGATTTGTGGGTGCTTGGGGAGAAAACATTAAAATGAGGAATTGTGTGGGTAGTAGGTCATGTTTGTTTCAACGGTTTTCCCCTCCAAACCTTGAAAAGAAACAAAGACGACGTGGGGAGGGATTTCTCCAGGCTTGTCAATGGCTGGTTTGTGTGTCGAATTAATTAATTGACTGATTACTTTATTTGTAGTCTTCCTTGTTTGGAAAAGATTTATGGCCGTGCCTTAGATCCCGGAATCTGTCAAACGAGAAAATCTTATGAAGTAGTCAAGTTAGCGGGTTATACGTGCCTCTTTAAAAGTTTCTTTATAAGATGATTATATATCAATGAGAGATTCAGGCAAACCATAAGAGATTCTTAAATACAGAGAACAAACTAAGAGTTGATGGGGGAGGGGCAAGGGAGGGGGAGAAAGGGTGATGGGCACTGAGGAGGGCACTTGTTGGGATGAGCACTGGGGGTTGTAGGTAAGCGAGGAACCACGGGAATCTACCCCAAAACCCAGAGCACACGGTATATACACCTTATGTTAGCCAACTTGACGATACGTTCTATTAAAAAAATAAAAATCATAAAAATAAAGAATAAACATGAGTACTTAATGTATTTACATTCCTCATCTGTTTCCCCCTTTTTGAAAAACACGCTTTTCTTTGACCTTCAGATTGTTAGACTGTTGAGCAATTTTACATTTTCTAGTTTCTGTCCAGGTCGCTGTTTGTGAAACTCTAGTGTTGACATGGCAACTCTAGTTTTTTGTCTTTTTCCTTAAAGCCCCTCCTGCCTTTTGGAACTCTGTGGATGCAGCAGCAGTGAGGGCCCCCTCCACCTGCGGGACACTTGCCGCCTCCCCACCCCTCATCCCTGGGCTTCATTATGGAGTCTTGCTCTGCTTGGTAGCATGACCCCGAGAAAGTTCCGTGGTTCCGTGGTTCCGGGTCGTTGACAAGACTCTTGCCTCTAGGCATTCAGATCAGAACTCTGGAGAGCAAGGACTTCCTGTCTCCCTTCTGCCCACCAATCTCCAGGAAATGCTAGAGTTACCTCGTGCTTACCTCCTATCTTAATTTATCAGGCTCTCGTGCATATTGCCACAGCAACTCCTCATTTACGGCTCTGTGGGGAGGTTTCGACGGATGAGCAGACTTTGCAGTGTCACCCCGAAGAGGTGGCGAGACTGACTCAGTGCCTCTCTCGCTGCCCCAGGAAGAGTGTCTCCAGCCTGTGGAACACGGGCCAGTGGCAGGCGGTTATGTGGGGAGGCAGGGCCCATAGTCCCCTCCTCGTCGACCAAAGGGTAGAAGAGAAAGGAACTTTACCTTGTGCCGGACCCCCCGTTAGGAGCATTGCTTATGGCCTCCCATTTAAACCTCATCACACCCAGGAGATGAACACTATTGCTTTTGATTTACAGACGATGCAAGACAAAGGCTAAGAAGAGTAAGAGAACGAGGATTCTAAACCAGCCGTGCCTGTCATTAAACTCACACTCGATTTTCAAGCATGAACTGGTTATTTTTGAACTTCCCTTCCTGTTTCCTTCTGATGCTCGATTTTTAGTTATTTTATGGCAAATTGAAAAATTCCTCAAAGGGTGTGTACGGGGGGTAAATAGATGTATCTGAAACAACACTGTTATTGATTAGCCCTTCTAATGAAGTTTTGTGGCTAAGATGAGCGTTTTACCATCACCTTGGGATTTCAGGTCACTGAGTTGAATGACTGAGAAATTAAGAAGGGAGAGTCCCGCAGAAATGGGGATCGTGAAGCCAAGGATCTCAACGAGAGGTGGTGGGGAGAAGCATGTAGCTCCGGGGCCTATGTGGAGCGGACGGCGGGGGGATGGGGGGGAACTGGGAGGATTTAGCTTTGGACCTGTGACACCTGTGGTCTGTGCCATAGCAGGAGCTGCCCAGAATGCGGCACCAATATCCAGGGGTCTCAGGTGGCAAACATGGGTGCTGTTGAGTGGGAGCAGATACTGAGATTTGTGACCAGGGGTGATCGGAAGTGGCCACCTTTCTAGACCTCTTTCTACCTCGAAGGTCTCTGTATGAAGCACTATGCTCACGACGCTGCCAGATCTTGGACGATTGCTGTCCATGGCAGTGGGAGGAGTCGCGGGCTTGGGGTCAGAGAGACGAAGTTCAGATCCAACATCCATCACTTGCTAATTGCGACACTCTGGACAGGTTGCTGCTGCAAGCCTCCTCTCTTTGAAAGGTACAATGGGGAGAATCATTGTGTCTCATAGGATTGCTGCCCATAGAGCAGTCAGCACAGTGCCTGGCACATAAAAGTACCTAATTATTATTCGTTTCTAAGAGCATGTATTATTATCTAAGAGCAACTAAGAGCACAGGTGGTCTTTTTTTACTGTGGTTACACAAGCTGTGGCCTACCGGCGAAAGGGTCCCTCATAATTCAGCGAAAGAAATCCTTGAAATTTCTGTTACAGCAAAAAAAAAAAAAAAAAAAAATGCAAATTACTACCCGGTACATTTCTGGCAGCCATATAAGCCATTTACATAATGAAACCTCTCTAATATTATTTCTATTAATAGCCACACTTCTAAGTATCAATCTGACCATTTTGTATTTAGAATCATTCTCTCTGTGAACAGATTCCTTTTATTGCCGCGTCTTCTTAATACCTTGTGACAAGTGTCATTATCTCTTTCCTCCATAGTCTAGTGTTTGCGGTTTCGTGAACTCTTCAAATGTTAGTTTACTACCCAGGAAGCTCATTTTTAATAATGCATGCCTCGAATGTCAGAATGCTCTCAAGTGCGGACTTACAGATGAACGTGAAGTGCTGTGGTAAGGAAGGTTCTAGATTGGTACCCAGGACTAGGTTCTCTGCACCTTTATGCTCCGATGTCATCCTTTGCTTGGATGTGATCGCTTCTGTTAGCTGTTCCCCAACGAATCCCCTGTTGATCACCCTACTAAAGTACTTCACCGTGAGTTTGTCCATACGTTTGGCCCACACTGTCATCTACCCACTTAGACCTTTAAGTTTCTTTATCTGCAGATGAAGTGTGTTTTTGGATGACATGACTGGTTCTATCAATTGGCCTCGCAGCAATGACTTGTGTCCTTCGTTAGGAAGAACTCTCCTTGAGGGCATATATGGCTTTTTCTCCTGTTGGCTTCTGACCCCCAGCAAGAGGGTCACAAAATACAGGGGTCCCCAGATGCTGGTTGAAAGAATTAATGAGAGAGCACCTCGTGAGGAGAAGCCCACGGTTGGGAGGAGGTCGCCTTGGTAGGCAAGAGTTCTAAGCCCCGTTCAGCTCCGTGATCCTGTCAGTGGTCAGGGCTTACGTGGCGGGAAAAACATGGCAGCCACACTCTCGGGATGTATCCTCATCCTAAACTTTGTAACGTCGAATAAATGGTCAGGAGTTTTTCCTGTTCGATGATCCTTTCTACTAGGGGGTTGCAAAGGCTCTAAGCCAGCGACATTGATAAACCTTAAAAACGCTTCCTTAGGTTTTTGTTTTTTTTTTTTTTTAAGTTACTGCTTTTCTGTTGGTCTTTGAAGTATGGTTTTACTAATTTGAACTCTTTTTATGGCCAGTAAGGGAAACTCATCAGAGGCAGCTTCGGACAAACGGGGCTTTGGCCAAGGACCCGGGAGGCTCTCATGGACTGTAGGGGAGGGTGGGGGCTGGACCTTTGTGCTACGAAACAAAACCAACCCCAAACCACAACCGACAGTCCACAGTGTATCTGGGGTTTGGGTCATGTAGTATGAACAGGACTGTTCCCACCTGTGTGGATAGGCAGTTTCTAGAAAAACAAATGCTGCTGGACAGACAGTCCAGTGTGTGTCTCCAGAGATTGTACCGTGGGTGTGTGATTGTGTCTTTGTCTTTACCGTGCTGCTGTGGAAGATTTCGTAACCATTAGTGCTAAGATTGCTGGAGAAAAGAATTAATTAAGATACCTATTGTCCCATTGCAGGAATTTCTGTTTGTAGGGCTCATTAAGGTCTTTGCTCAGAATAAGCACGTCTTTTCTGGCTGGCACACGCTAACATTCACACAAGGTGCAGAGACGTTTTTCTGCTTGTTCTTGTCACTTCGTCACGTGACTTCAACCTACTGCCTCCAAATTGATGTCCCCCGGGTGCTGGGGTGGCCCAGCAGAGCTGAGTCGCACGGGGAGCCCCTCTGGGGTAGGACGCTTGCCGAAAGAGGATCTTCTGGTTGGAGCGATGTTGGCTGATGCTGGGGGAAAGGTTCAAGAAGCAGCTGGGAAGGCTCCAGCCTTGAGGAGCCTCCTTTCATGGCTGAACGTAGTGAAGGAAAAACACACACTTCACTGTCGTTTCTGTCATATCTGAGAAAACAGCACCTAGTTCACTACATAGTAGCATCTGAAACTGGGTGCTCCTGAGATCTACACTCGTATCTTAAAAGGAGCAGAGAGGCACGTCTGGGTGGCTCAGTCCGTCAAGCGTCCAACTTGATTGCGGCTCAGGTCATGATCTCACAGTTCGTGAGTTCGAGCCCCGTGCTGGGCTCTGCGCCGACAGCACTAAGCCTGCTTGGGATTCTGTGTCTCCTTCTTTCTCTGCCCCTTCCCTGCTGTCTCTCTGTCTCTGTCTCTCTCTCCCTCAAAAATAAATAAACAAACATTAAAAGGAAGAAAGGAGGAAGCAGACCTGAAGTAAAGCTGGGCGTGGTCAAGAAAGAGATCAGGCTCGAACCAGAAGTGGCTCTGTGGGCTCCCGATTCCTGTCCTTAGCACTCTTTCTGCCACTTCACGTTCACCCTTTTGGGTCTTTCCCACAACGACCATGTGCAAGGTCATAGCTCTGTCCTTAGTATCTATACTTGTCTGTGAGGGCGGCCATAACGGAGTAGCACAGACTGAGTGGCTTAAACAGCAGAAATGTAGGTCTCACAGCTCCGGAGGCCGGGAGTCCAAGATCAAGATGTCAGCAAGACTGGTTCCTCCTGAGGTCTCGCTCTTCGGCTTGGAGACGCCCGTCTTCTCCCTCTGTGCTCATGTGGGCTTCCTTTCCAGACTGTGTGTCCTGATCTCTTATAAGGACACCAGTCACACTAGATTGGGACCCCACCCATTTGACCAGATTTTACCTTCATTACCTCCTTAAACGTCCTATCTCCAAACACAGTCACCTTCCGAGATACTGGGCAAGTTCAGACTTCCGACATATACATTTGGGTGGGGGGGACACAGTTCAGCCCATGACAGTCTACGTGAGTTGATTTGATTCATTAATTAAATGCATTCATTGGTGCCTTATGGATTATATTCATCATCCAGTCCTTAAATTGTCCATTCCAGCAGCGTTGCAGATGTCAACTTGACTCTCATATGCAGCCAGCTAATTTAAAATGCTGTTGCCACGTGCACCGTGGCATGGTGCTTGTCACGGGGGAAAACTGGGCGCTAGAAACTCACTCCCTGTCTTTTTGGGGGATGGGGGCCGTCCGGGGAGGCAGACGTACATAAAAAAGGGCTTCGTTAAGTCTGTTCCGAGACGGGAAATACAGGTGCCGTCTCTGGATCTTTACTAAAAATCGCTTATTTCTATTCAAATCTTCCATGGTGGCAAACTCCCATTTGCCTCTCAATGGGTGTTGGAACATTCGCGTGTCTGGAATGCTTGGTAACCATAGTTCTGAAGAGGAAAGCCTCACAAGCTATTGCTGTGTTCTTTCCAAATATGTTCTTTCGTGGCCAGAATGGTCACTCACTGACTGGGTTCCTTATGTGTGCCCGGTGCATTTTACTTACTTCTGTATGTGTGCATGTATGTATGTATTGGAGAGGGCAGAGTCACTCTTCTGACCAGCCGTGTCGTGCGATGAAATGGTTCGATACGAAGCCCCACCCATCTGTCTCTACGGAGACCACATCGTAGTCCTATTTTTGTCCCTGATGTCAGGCATAGTGCCTGGCATTTAGTAGGTCTTCAGTAAATATTTGCTGAATAAACGTGTGCTGATTGAAAAACGGTCTATTATGAGTAGCTCCCAGAGAGACTGTGGGCTTCTGAGCAGGAACCTGATGAGTCACACATTGTCTGCCTGACTCAGTGCCACGTAAGTGATAGATATGCCATCCTTAAATCCTCTGTCCCCCACCCCCACCCCTCTCCCAGCCTGGCCTGTCATCCTTTATCAGGAGCCCTGGAAGGTTCTTAAAGACGGGAAGACAGATGCAGGTTGTGGCACAGACATACAGTAACAGTGTAATCCACGCGGTTTACCATTTTGGGACCTACCGACATAAATTAACACTCGTTCCCTGTCCCCCGGGCGGGCAGAGTACTCTCTTCTCCGCTTCTGTAGTCACAGCGTCTTCATTACAGAATCCCAGAGAAGCGAATTAAGGTGAGCTGGGAGAGAAGGGGGAGATACAGCTCGCTGGTTCCCCGTGGGAGCAGGACTGGGCAAGGGGTTCTAGGCACAGAGACAGCATCGAAGGAGGCTCGCCTGTTTCACCGCTGCCAGTGACCGTCGACGGTTTTTATTGTTTAACGTTTTGGAAAGTGTCTTCCGAACCTCAGGCTGCTCGAGAACAAGCATTTCACGGCGGAGATGATGTCAAGTGATAAGAGATGCCTCGGAGGGTCAGTGGCAGGAAAGGGTGTAGCTGCAGGAACGTAAACCTGCAGAAGTCAAAAAATTCAGGAGTTTAAGTTACGTCGCAAGTATGACTGCATCCCCTTGGGGCTACGTTAGCGTTTTCGGAACCGGGGCACATTCTGCTAAATGGAAGCCCTCGTTTTCCGCAAAGTCGTATTGTCAAGGTTGCGACGCGCGCAGTAACTTCAGACTCACGTGGTTTTTTTTGTTTTTGTTTTTCAATCTTCTTCTGACCCACACCATATGGTGTCGTAGCATCTGTGTGCCGAAATTCTGGATCGCTCGAAGAAATAAGGAAAGCGGTAAAGAGCTCAGACTGGGGTGCGCGATCTGTGTGACTTCATGAAAAAAGAAACCTTGTCTTTGCTTGAACAATAACCTAAGACTGAAACAAAACACAGCCCCCACTACCTCTGAGATACACACACGCAGTGTACATATCGGTATATTAGTGTCATATATATATATATATATATATATATATATATATATATATTAGCGCAAACTACACATACCATACAATTTACCAGCTAAACCATTTTTCAGTGCCCAGTTCAGTGGCATTAAGCACATTCATACTATCCCCACCAGCCGTCTCCAGAACTCTTGGTTTTGCAAAATAGAAACCGTACCCATGAAAACGCTAACTCCCTATTCTCTCCTCCCCCCGGCTCCTGGCAACCACCTTCTGCTTTCTGTGTCTATGAATTTGACTATTTTAGGTACTTCACATAAAGGAATCATAAAGGATTTGTTCTTTTGTGTCTGGCTTATTTTGCTTAGCTGATGCACTTTTTTTTTTTTATTGTTTATTATTTTTGAGAGAGAGAGACAGAGAGCAAAAAGGGGAGGGGCAGAGAGAGGGAGACACAGAATAGGCTCCAGGCTCTGAGCTCTCAGGATAGAGACCAACGCGGGGCTCGAACTCACAGACTGTGAGATCATGACCTAGGCTGTAGTCAGCCGCCCAACAGACTGAGTCACCCAGGCGCCCCCCGATGCACTTTTAGTAACAGCTTTATTGAGGTATAATTCACATACTGTTAAAATTCATCTCTTTAAAATGTACAATTCTGTGGGTTTTAGTATATTCATGACTGCTATATTTTTGAAGAGAGTAAATCCAGTACTTTTCTCTTAGTTCTCAAAAATGCAATGCACACATGCCTTTTAGCGGACAAATCTAGTTATAAAAATGTCATGGAATAGGGGCTCCTGGTGGCTCAGTCGTCTAAGCCTCTGACTCTTGATTTCGGCTCAGGTCTTGATCTCACAGTTCGTGAGTTCCAGCCTCACGTCAGGCTCTGTGCTGTCAGCACAGAGCCTGCTTGGGATTCTCTCTCTCCCTCTCTGCCCCTCCCCCTGCTCGTACTTTCTCTCTCTCAAAATAAATAAATAAACTTAAAAAAAAAGATTCTTAAAAATGCCGTGAAATAAAAGGAACAGAAGGCTAGGGGCAAATATCTAGATTGTTGGCTTGGTTCAGATGAATTCAGGTAGCCAAAATAGTTTTGTTTTGTTTTGTTTTTTTTAATTTTTTTTTTAACGTTTTATTTATTTTTGAGACAGAGAGAGACAGAGCATGAACAGGGGAGGAGCAGAGAGAGAGGGAGACACAGAATCGGAAGCAGGCTCCAGGCTCTGAGCCATCAGCCCAGAGCCCGACGTGGGGATCGAACTCACGGACTGCGAGATCGTGACCTGAGCTGAAGTCGGACGCTTAACGGACTGAGCCACCCAGGCGCCCCTAGCCAAAATAGTTTTAAGCCTGTCTGCTTTATTGAAACGTCTTTCTTTTACATCATGGCTCCAGCAATGTGTGATTATTTATTGGTGGTTCTTGTGAGGGAATTGTTTGCGTGCAAATTGATTGTGACGAGTTAGCCAGAAATTCAACACAACTGACATTCCTTCCGAGTCTGGATTTGTTCAAAGACCAGTTTTGAATTGGCTAAGGCAATAAATGGATGGATGGGCACTTGGGTTATTTGAGATCTGGAATTCCCAGGGTCAGAGGGGATATTTTGGTCTAAGAGAAATGGCATTTCGTGCGTGTGTATTGCTGGGGGGGAGTGTTAATTTGTGTAAACATTTAGGTAACAGTTGAACATTATCCAGTAAAGATAAATGTGCTCTACTCTGACTCGGCAGTTTTGCTTCTAAATTTATTCCCTAGAATAACTTCTTTACAAATGTACCAGAAAACATACATGCCGTCCATCACAGCTTTGCTTATATTACTAATGGTTTAAAAAAAATACACCCAGGGGTGCCTGGATGGCTCAGGCAGTTAAGCATCCGACTTTGGCTCGGGTCATAATCTCGCGGTTCGTGAGTTCGAGCCCCACATCGGGCTCTGTGCTGACAGCTCAGAGCCTGGAGCCTGCTTCCGATTCTGTGTCTCCCGCTCTCTTTGCCCCTCCCCCCCCCAAGAATAAATAAACATTAGAAAGAAAATACAAGCAAGCCACCCAAATGTTTATCAAAGTAGTATGGATAAGAAAATTGAGATACAATCAAAGAATACTGTACAACAACGAAAATGAGTGATCTAAAAGTGTGTAGAACAATCCAGGTGAATTTCAACAACCTGATGTTAAGTCCCCCCCTTCCCCAAGAAAAAATAGGTTGAAGAAAAATTCATACGATATGAATGACTCTGTAAAATTCCGAAAATATGCATAACTAAACAAGTAAAGTAGAATTTCATTCCGAGACAGTTAAGAAAAGGCCGAAAGCCTAGAAAGACATCCATTAAAACCCTTTTCCCTCCGAGCTTAGGTGGAAATGAAAACCTACCAGCTCTTTCTGCCACTTAAAGGCTCCTATGAAATTTCTAAGTACCCTATGTAGTAACTCTTGAAAATTCCACGTACACACGATTAGCAGACTAAAACCCAACAGAAGGACGGCTGGGTAACCAACAAATCATGCATGCAGAATATTTTTATTTCAAATAATTTACATTCCTGAAATAGAATTTTCAGAGAAGCTTTTCTCGAATGATGTTAGATTGACGGATATACCTAAAAATAGAGCTGTAGTTTTTAATAAATGAAAATTAGTCAAGACCCTAATCAGTACTTCCTGTATTCGGTACTAACTTTGTCACTTTATTACTTTTGTTAACAAGGGTGGTGCCCATTCTCACATCCCTTGTATTCTGCTTGTTTGGATGTCATTGTGAGACCACCCCACCACCATCCGCCGTCATCATCATCCCCATCATCATCAGGGCACATGCTTTTGCAAGCTCTGAGCTTATAGCTACTTACACATGTCGCATCCATCGCATGCAAGCCTGTTCCCGCCTCAGGGTCTTTGCCTTACTGGTCCCCTGACTTGATCCTCCTCCCCCACACCCCGTCCGCCCCCTGGCCTCATGACTCACCCTCTTACTTGATCCGGATCTTTGCTCAAATGTCACTTTAACTGAGAAGTAACCCTTCTCAGGGGGTTGTAAACACCCCCATCGCTTTCCATTCCTTTAACTGGTTTAATTTTTTTCTCTATTGCACTTGGATGTGTTTTTTTTGTCTCCCTTCTTCCACTAAAATCTAAGAGGCTTAGAGTTGATGTAAGTGGGGGCTGTGCCTGCTTCAGTCACTCTTGTCTCAGCGTCTGGCACTGGGCTGGCATATCTCAAGGCTCAATTATTACACAGTGAGTGAATGACTGACTGAATCATTCCAGTAACTCTTTGAGACAGATACTGCTACTGTCATTCTAAGCACTTTTAAAAATGGAGGGTCTGATATCTTAAACCCCTTGCCCATGTGCACCCAGCTGGTGAGTGGTGGGGGCTGGAATTCAAAGGCAGAGCACCTGACACCAAAGCCTAGTCCTGGCTCTCCTTTTCTGCCTTCTGTCATCTGTCCCTGAGGCTGATGTGACTTTTTTTTTTTTTTTTTTTTTTTTTTTGCATAAGAGCATCTTTCCGTCTTTTCAGATGATCGAATCATCAATTGTTGAATTCCCCCAATATACCTTTATAACGAATAGTTATGGCCCCTTTTAGGGCTCTGTCTCACGTATGCAAAGATTCCTTCCACATTTCAGATTCAGCAAAAAAAAAAAAAAAATTCTTTTTTGTCCATATTGCCTTCTCCAGCCTCCCACGACGTGTTTAGTGCAGTTGTCGGGGCTCTGAGACCACAGCGGGTGTGTGAGAGCAGCAGACAGGACTCTGAGTAGAACGATTTATAGATAACCCGCTGAGCTGTGTTATCTTCTAAATGCATGTGTCCTTAGACCATTTCTGATGGCATCTAATGACCTTGCCTGAACATGTGCTGCCTTGTAATCTGCGCTCATTTGTCACTTTCTAGATTTTGTCACTTTCTGCCAGATTCACTAAAATAACACGGATGGGGAAAGCAAAATAAATATGAGGGGTGCCCGGAATTCTTTATTTCTTCTTTTAATTTTCTTTGACTTGTTTTGGGAGCTAGGAGCTGGCTCTAAAGTTAAAAATAAAACAACTAGGGTTAGGAGCTGACGTTGTCACCTTTTTAACAGAACCTCAGATGTTGAGGGGGGCCCCTGAGAGTTCTGTGGTCAGTGAGGAGAAGCGTAGTCTTGCAGGACTCTATGCTTGGCTGGTGGGTGACGTGGGTGGCCGTCTTAGAACCTGGCTGTACCTACTCCCTTTTGGGGGTTCCTTCCACAGCCCAGCTGCCTTTCCCTCAGTGATTTGTTCACCCTGCTGTAAGGCTGTCTATGCCACGGAGAGTAAAAGCCTTTTCTGGGACCACACATTGGCCAACTGATTATCAGCAGCCTCTGTTCTCCTAGATTATCTGGCTTCCTCATCAAAACCATCTTTTTTGACCTTGGTTGGCCATGGTGGACTGCGCACAGGGCTCAAATGATCTCTGTTGAGGCTGTGTATTAACTATTGCTCAAACTTGTCAGAATCCTAGGACATGAGGATCTTAATCTTGGTGTGTGTGTGTGTGTGTGTGTGTGTGTGTGTGAGAGAGAGAGAGAGAGAGAGAGAGAGAGAGGTGGGGGAAGGGAGAAGGGGGTGAGAAAAAGGGGAGGGAGAGAGAGGAGGGAGGGAGAGAGAAAGGGAAAGAGGGAGACAGGGGCAGAGAGAGAGGAGAGAGGGAATGAATATGAATAATGAGCATTTTAAATCTACACCCATGGACGATTTCTGCTTTTTCTTTGGCATAGGAATAAGCCCAGACAAAATTGCTTCTGTCGGAAAAGTTCAGAGGTGGCTACTCTTGCTTTAAAGTCAAAATAATACTAATATTTAATGAGCACTTATCATGGTCCAGATACCATACTAAACACTTTACATACATTGTAAAATTCAATGGTCACAGCAACCCCGTGAGGTAGTTATTGTTATTCGTCCCATTTGATGGATGAGGAAGTTGAGACTCTGAGAGGATAAACAGTGTGCCCAAGGTTGCAGAATGACAGAGCTTTGAATTTGAATCTAAGCAGTCTGACTCCAGATCCTGTGCCATTGTTTCCCTGATCACAGAAATGGTGTATATTCATTTTAGAAACCTGGAAAAACAGGGGGAAAAAAAAGTGAAAGGCAGATCACTCGTAAGATAACCATGAACATATTTCGTATTTCTAGTCATATACCCTCTTCTAACTGGCATCATGCTGATTGTACCACTGGCCCATATAAGGGGAACATGTCGCTAGGCCATTTTCAATCCCACATTGCATGATTTTATTGCCTATATAGTTTTACATCTCTTATAGATACTAGGATTTACACAAGTAATCTAATGTGTTGAGCATTTAATTCCCCAGATTTTTTGCAGTCATTAGTGATATACTGTGCTATACATGTCCTTGAACATGTATCTTTTTTGAACATCTCTGATTGTTTTTTTTAGGATAAATCTTTAGAACTGCAACCGTGGGTTCAAACAGTAAGAGCCTTTTTAAGATTTTGATACATTATTATTAAAGTACTATATTTTAGCACTCATCAACCTTGAAAAGGAATGTCCATGTGTCTGCATTCTCGGACAGCACTAAGTGCTGTAATAAAAACACAAAATCAAAAATCTTGCCAATTTGAGAAGTTCAAAATTACATCTCGTCTTAATTTTCTTTTGTGTGTGGTTTTGAGCGAGGTTGGACTTTTTTTTCATACATTTTCTGTTTTATAT
This sequence comes from Panthera tigris, assembly GCF_018350195.1. Classification (NCBI taxonomy): domain Eukaryota; kingdom Metazoa; phylum Chordata; class Mammalia; order Carnivora; family Felidae; genus Panthera; species Panthera tigris. The sequence goes on from NC_056664.1 coordinate 12,493,660, forward strand.
ACATATATTTTAAAACCAATTATGTTCTTTGCTTATTTTTTGTATTAGGACATATATTTTTTACTTATATATGTGTTCATTTTGAATAAGGATGTTAACTCTTAGTTCATGATGTTACAATATTTTTCCCACTTTGATATTTTCCTTTGAATTTTATTCACGGTGAACTTCACATATATTCCAAACGTATGTAGTCCAACATATTTTTTTTTTCTTGTAGACCTAGAAAAGCCTTCCAGGCACTAGGATCAGATGAATATTCACCTATAATTTGTTCTAGTTTTTTTATTGTCTTGTAGTTTATATTTAGAGCTTATTTTGATGTGTGATCTCAGGCATGAGGATCAGATGAATCTTGCCAAAGAGCTCATCAGTTTCACACGTCATTTATTTAATACTCTTTTACCCTACTCGTAGGAAACACCATCTTTATCATGGACTAGGTCCTTTTATGAACTTGGGTATATTTCTGAGCTTTATACTCTGTTCTCTCCATCTTTGTGGTTTTGCATTCTAGTTTGGTTCCATGGCTTTCATCAGTTTTTAACATGTACCGTCTTGGATTCTTCCATAGAACTTTCTTTTTCCAAGAGTCCTTAGCTATTTTTAGCCTATTTATTCTTCCATGTAAACATAAGGCCAATTTGGTCAGATTGTAAAATGTCTTTTCCAAATAAATTTTAATGGTCACAGATTGTAAGTTAATCTGGAGAGAATTGAAGTCTTTACACTTTTGCAAGTTTGGATCCGGGTAGTTAGTCTCCTTCAAGACTTGTATTTGCCCCTCGGTGAAGTGTTGTCTATTTTCATAGGACTTGAGCAGTTCTTGTATTTAACATTTCATTAACACAGAGCCAAATTTACATATTCTTTTTTTTTTACATATTCTTAAAATTAAAAAATATCTTCAATATTTTTGGTTTTATTCTACTCCCTTTTAATTTGGTTTAGTTGATCAATTCTTTGGAACGTTAGCTTAACGAGCAATAAGTCTAGTCTGTTTTTTGGATATTTTCAAGGGCCACCTTTTGACATCTTTTCTATTTGAAATTTTGAGTTCGTTTCTGTCATTTATTTTTGTGTGCTCTGTCTTCATTTTGCTTTCCCTAGGTGTATTTCCCTTTTCTAATTTCTTGAGTGGATTGCTCTTTTAAGTGGATTGCATCTTCTTAATGATGAAAATATGTAAGGTATTTGCTGGAGTGTGGACTGCCTACACTTTAATATATAATGTGATCCTTATCTCTATGGTCTCAATCTGCAGTTTGCATAATTTAGCATTTCTTAGGCTCTCACCTGTTTCGAAGAACGTTTTGTAAGTGTACATGTTTATTTGAATTGTTTATGCTTCTGTCTACTCGTTGAAGTTCACTGCGTTGTGATCATGGAATGTTGAGGTGTAGTCAGGTTTCCTAGATGTCTCCGTACGTGACTGACTTCTGCTGATGTTCCACGGGTCTCTATATAGAAGGTGCATGCTGTAATTACCAGGTTGATGTAGTCATAAGATGAGCCTTATTATTATTTTACCCTGCTTCCCTAGACTCTTATTAAATTTCCATCTGCTTACTTTTCCAAAGACGGAAGGCAGTGGGGTACACGTTCACAACACCATTGCATGACTCTCAGTCTCTGCTTATCTTTCTTTACATGTTTCTGTCCTATGTTATCTAGCTTGGCACATACGAAGTTAGCATTTCTTTTTCATGTACCCCTTGTCAGTAAAAACCAATACTCCTGTTTAATGTGTTAAATATTTAATTCTGATTTTATTTTCATGTATCGCTTTTCTTTTTTTTTTTTAGTTCCATTATATTTATTTTTTAATACTTTAATTTACCTTAAATAAACTCTATGCCCAACCTGGGGCTTGAACTCACGACCCTGAGGTCAAGAGTCAAATGCTCTACTGACTGAGCGAGCCAGGTGCCCCTAACATTGCTTTTCGATATGTAGTGTCCTAGTGTTCCTTTGCCCCAGTCCTCTTTCTTTTCACTTAGGAAAAATTCTTTTTCAATGTTTATTTATTTTTGAGAAACAGAGATAGAGCATGAGCAGGGGAGGGAGCAGCAGAGAGAGAGAGACACACACACACACTCAGGATCTGAAGGAGGCTCCAGGCTCTGAGCTGTCAGCACAGAGCCCGACACAGGGTTTGAACTTACAGACCGTGAGATCATGACCTGAGCCAAAGACGGACGCTTAACTGACTGAGCCACCCGGGCGCCCCTCTTTTCACTTTTAGAGCTTTCTTGCAGGTGGCATAGAGGTCATTCTTAATTTATGACTCCACCTGAGACCCTTTCCTTCTTGAAAGAGAATTAATACCTGCCTTCAACGTTGTTCTACTTGTTCTCATTTTTGGCATCGTTTATTCTTTTTCCTTTTATGATTCCTTGAGGTTTCTCCCATTTTCCATTTTGCGTGACAAGACTTATCCTCTGCCAGTTTTCAAGTTAGAATGTTTCATTTTTTAGTTATCTAATTACATTTGAGAAAAAAAATGACCTGTATTTCTGTAAGGGCGATGTCAAGAAGCTTTTGACCATACTTTGTGTGAGACGAGATTAACACATTTTTGTTCTCCTTTGGGATTCTCCTTTCCTTTTAAATATTTTGATTGAACTGATTATTATTTTGTAAATGTGGTACAAATTTTCTTGTAAGAATTACCTAGATAACCTGTATCATTTTCTAACTATATTCGGTTGTTTGCTGTTTCTCTGGTTTGACTACCTATTATAAAGTATATGAAAGCATAACTGCTCCTATATCTTGTTTTTTGAATTAAATTTTTGGTTGACTAGAGAGCTTCTTCAAATGCAGTTAACCCTTGAGCAACATGGGTTTGAACTGTGCAGATCCATTTATATGCAGATGTTTTCCTGTGAATGTATTTTCTCTTCCCTATGCTTTTCTTAATAACAATGTCTTTTTCTGTAGCTTACTTTATTGTAAGAAGACAGTATATGATTCAAAGACAAAGTCTATGTTAATCGACTGTTGATGGTATCAGTAAGGCTTTCAGTCGACAGTAGGCTATTAGTAAGTAGTTAAGTTTTGGGAAAGTCAAATTTATATGCAGATTTTCAGCTCCATAGGTGCTGCTTAAGGGTCAACTGTATAATATTTTTATGAAGTTCATTTTCTTAGTGGTTCTTCGCATCACTTTTTAGCTCTCATACCTTCACAGAAAACTTGCTTTGTTACAATTCCTATATCAAGATTCTTTACCATCAGGGCTGTGCAGCTGGTTGGTTTATTCCTTCCATTGTCAACTACAAGTCTAAGGCCAGCCTGATTTTTCTTCCGTCTTATAACCTGGGTGCCTGTATCTTTTCCCTTCCTCATTGGATGCTAGCGATCTTCTTACTTTGACCTCAAAATTCAAACGTTTCACTGGAAAGTAAATAGAAGACTGTTTTCTGTAATTTATATATGTGCATATACATGGATCTATGTGTCTGTGTCTGTTTTCATTCCATTTGTTTTCTAGTACAGAGTGAGCTTTTGTTTTTTTTTGTTTTTTTTTTGTCTGGGAATCAGGTATTTCTTCAACTCAGAAAAGTTTTCTTACATGATGTCTTTAATAATTGCTCCTGTGGTATTTGTTCTGATTACTCCAGGAACCACAAACACCTATATCTTGGCTTCCTATTCTGTCTTCAATATCCATTATAGTCTATGTTTTTGTCTTCTTGTGCTCCCTGTGGTATAGTTCTTGAAGTCTGTTCTTGACATCACTGATTTGACTTCTGAGTTTGTCTTTCCTTGTTGTTGGTCCTAAGGTAGCTTTAAATTACACTTTTGAAAATGGACAGTTGAAAAAAATCCGTAATTTTTTTGTAATTCAGTCCGTTTCTTTTTGGTTTCATTCACGTGTCTTACCTTAATCTTTCGTGTTTTGTTCCAGAGTCTGGGTTTTCTCCCCCACCTTTTTTTTCATTTTTCAAGCAAAAATCACATCTTGCTTGAAACTTATTTCTATTTCCAGCAGTAAATCTTTTTCAAAATTAGCTTCTTCCTTCATTTCTTGGATGTTTTATGTTGTTTTATCTACAGGTCTTTATTGGCCCAAGGTTGCTTGTTTTCTTCTCATGGTGCTGAACTACTTTTTCAAGAAGGAGAGTCACAGGTCACATTTCTGAGTCAGCCTTTTATGTTATGCTTTGTATGTTCTATCAAGGAAAACTGTCTTAAAAATGATGGCAGGTGTCTGGTGCCTTTCTCTATTTTCCAGCACTGACGGGAGCATATTTTCCCCTATATTTACATTCTTTTGTTAGTGATGTTGAGATCGATAATGTGCTCTGAAGGCAGAGAGAGGGGGGCAAGAGGAGAGACTTCTTGAAGAAAATCCGATATTTAGGGGGCACGTGGGTGGCTCGGTTGGTGGAGCACGTGACTCTTGATCTCGGGGTTGTGAGTTCAAGCCCTGCGTTGGGTGTAGAGATTACTTAAAAATAAATTCGTATATATATAAAAAAAAGAAAATCAGATACATAAGGATCTAAATTTCCAAAACACAGATGGAGACAACTTTAAATTGTGGAAAACATTTATGGAGTTCTCTTAAATAATGAACTCCCCCAGGACACTCAGCACGTAAAGTAACTTATAAAAGTTAGACTTGCACATAAATTGTCAGACACACAGTCTTTGTTTATAGTAAGCCGCACCTGTACCTCTGTAATAGTCCCCATGTGTGTGAAGCTGCATGGTCCAATTAGGTACAGAAGAACACCCAAGTCACTTGGCCTGCAGTCATGTTTATGATTCAGAGCGAGGTCCATTTCACCCTTTGCACTCTTCCTGGCAGCATTTGGCATCTGGGTTCTGGTTTTTCAGCCTAGCACGTGGTTGCTTCCCTCCAGAAGCTTCGGAGATCCTTACAAGACCTCTCCTATGAGGGAGAGCAAGCATGCCGGCATATTTTTAAGGAAACAAAGAACAGTAGTGCCCCATGTCTTTGAACAAGAGTGGAGAAATCGTTCTTTCCACATCTGAACACAGTGTAGTCAGAAGCAACTAAATTGTAGGAAAGGACACGGCGGGGGTGGGGGGGGGGCAGGGGCTTAATGGATCTGAGGAGCTTTATTTATTGACTTGTATTTTCTTTCCATTATTGTCAATGAAGGTGACTCAGAAAAAGAGAAATCTCGGAGAGAGAGAGAGCGAGGGGGAGGGAGGGAGTGAGAGCAGCCACATAGGTAGAGCCGGTTTGCTTGCTTGCTGGAACACCCGGTCACAGACAGTTCTAGAACAGAGGGAGGGCAGCATGCTGGGGCTCGGTGGAGCAGACCTGGCCTCAGTGTTATGGCCCATAGGCCGAGTCAGTGGTTCCTACTGAAATGTCACTGTGCACGTTGTACTTTTGTCTGGAGATCCGTTTATAACTTAAGGCACAAACTCCTGACTTTTTTCCCGATGAGACGTTAATCTCTCATTTACTGATAAAATTATATATGCCAAGGAGATGTGAGAGGAAAACAGATGAAGAATCCTTCGGGCTCACCACAGGTTGAGCAACTTCCTTTCCTCTGCAGGCTTGGGCATTTCAAACCTTCTCCTGGGGGCGCCTGGGTGGCTCAGTCGGCTAAGCAACCGACTTCAGCTCAGGTCATGATCTCATGGTTTGTGGGTTCGAGCCCTGCGTCAGGCTGTGAGCAGCTCACAGCCTGGAGCCTGTGTCTCCCTCTCTCTCTCTGCCTCTCTGCCACTCTTGCTCAGTCTCTCAAAAATATATAAATGTTTAAAATTAGAAAAAAAAAAAAACACCTCTCCCGGATGCCCCAGAAGCACCTGTCGTGAGCTGCAGTCCTGCAGTTGACCACATTAGGATCTCTGATCAATTTCTTATAGATTTGGATGTGAAAAATGAGCGAGGAACCATCCTTACAGACCCAGAAGGAATGATATGGAGATCCCCTTGACCTGTGATATCTTTGTTTTCTGGGAACGCATTTTGATGTAAAGCAAGAGGTATTTCCTAATGATAGACCGTGGTTGCATCAGGCAGATGGGTGCATTTTCATGTGTTTTGACATGTCAGATGGAAACACACCTGGCTCACCTGGCCCCTTAGACTTCCCATCCCAGGATTGGACATGAATGTAACACTGACACTTTGGAACGTGCTTTCCAAGGTTATCCATGAACTAACATACACTTGGCCTTGGAAACACTTTACACATCCAGGTATCCACCACATGTGTTTAAAGGTGGGGCTTTCTTAGTGGCCTTGGTTGATTATTGAATATTGATTGAGCATAGGTATTGTGCTAGTTGTTCTTAATTATTTCATCTCCTGTCACAACCCATTTGCCTAAGTATCATCATCCTGCCCATTTGTGTATGGTTAAGGGAATGTAGACTTGGAAAGTTTCTTGTCCCAGGCCGCCTAGCTAGTAGGCTTTGAGGCTCATCCTGGGATCTCTGACTTGATAACCTACACGTTTTCTTTTTCTTTTTTTTAATTTTAGAGAGAGAGCATGAGCAGGGGAGAGGGGCAGAGGGAGAGAGAAAAACACCCTAAGCAGGCTTCATACTCACGCAGAGCCCAACACCGGTCTGATCCCACGACCCTGAGATCGTGACCAGAGCTGAAATCAAGAGTTGGATGCTTAACTGACTGAGCCACCGAGGCGCCCCAATAACCTACATTTTTTTCTACTGCACTGTATTGGTTATGGATTTTAACAAAGACTAAGTTCTTCTAAAGATCACGTCCTCCCTAAGTCCCTTAACCGAGAGTTCCAGCATCTTTATTCCCAAGCTTCCTCCTTTCCCCAAACATCATACCTGTTTCCTATGCTCCTTCAGTAACCCTGAATTGTGAGCAAATGGTCCTACAGAATGAGGGGGAGGGGGTTGTGTCCCTCAGTGCTGTCTAAGCTGTAACGATAAGCCCTGAGGTAGTGCCAGGATCATGAGCTGTATCTCCAGCCAGCCTCGTTCTAAACTGGTTCTCTTGCGGCTTTGGGAGAGCTGTACCCTCTCCAAGCTTCCACATCTGTGAAATGAAAGGTCGAGAGTAAGGGATCTCCCTAAGGTCCCTTCTAGTGCCCAGATTCTGCAGTCACATGCACCAGAAAATAAGAAGCCTGAACATACAAAACAGAATTTAGCATGGTCATAAAATGTGACGTACACAAGGGAGTTAATGGAACACATAGCTCATGATAACATTTCACTGATAATGTGCTGCATGGTAATTGGCTATTAGTGGGAGCAGTTCACGTAAGTGACTACAGTTTGTATAATTTTTACACAATGGAAACGACTTGTAATCATTTTTCACTGATTTGTTTACTAAGATCTATAAACAGTGGGTTTTCTTTCTCCTGATATGATATGTAATGTGATACATACATGTGCATGCAATTTACATATAACACGCAGACGTCCGGGGTTCCACCTCTGATAATTGGGCTTCTCTGTATCCTCCTCTTCCAGAACCTAAGTGTGAAGCATTGTCCTTATCCCATTATTATCTTTTTATCGAGGGGCTCTTAGGACGCCTCTGCAACTCCTCCCCATTGTTCAGATCTGGTTAAAGGGCCTTTACCAACCTCCCCTTCATGAAGTCTAATCCTAGCAGAGGACTGGACAAGCAGACCCCTGGTGTGTGGGTTCAGCTTCCATGGCCCCTTCCCACGAGGTCCTGTTCTTTTTGGGGAGATTGTGCCTCCTGGTGCCACCCTAGAGAAAACCCAGACGCAGGGACCAATGGGGACCAACCCACGTCTCTCATGTTACGGCCGTGCTGCCCGCCAGCACCCTACACGCTGCCTGCCGTGAATCTTGCCTGTGGGAGCCCCCCTGCGCTCATCGCTTCTCCAGCCCGGGTGCTACTTCGCCTTCACCCCAGAACTTCCTCTCCCTGGCAGCCCCTTTGCCCCACCTGGCCGTCACGCCTCCCTTGCTTCTGACTGTTCTGGAGGAACCTCCTCATTCCGTTCTCGCGCTCAGGCCCTCTCTTGCCTCTGTAAACCTCTGCCACAGCGTTTATACTTGATTTGTGAGACTCAGCTCAGACGTCCCAACAAAGCCTGAGTCAAGCCTAGTGCTTCGGTGAGCTCACCCCATTTATGGTGGGGTGGGGCCTCTCTCCCTGCTGGGTCACCCGCTCATCTCAAAACTTGCCTTTCCTTGTGGAAATTTGTTTTAGATTCTGTTTTGACTGCCAGGGGCTCAAGGCTGGGTAAACTCAACCGTGGGGGCTGTTGGGAGGTTCTGCCGTGAAAATTCTATTACAGGACGGAGGGTGGGACTGGGGAGAGGCGGGCTCAGTGAGGGATGCTGCTGTGCCCGAAGGGGGCACAGGGAGGGGAGGGGGGAGGGGGCAGGGAGGGGAGGTGTAGAGAAGGGCTTACAGGCTCTGAGGCGGGAAAAGAGCCAGGGAGAATGGTAGCTGAGAGAAGGAATAACCCCAGACCTGCCTTCAGGGGGTGCCTGGGGCTCTGGGGCAGAGGCCACAAGCTGGTGAGAACCAGGCTCTTAGAGTTCCCAGTGATTCTGGGTGACTGACTGTGGCTCAGTCAGCCCCGGGCACCCACCTACACTTGGGAACCCCGGTGTCCTTTCTGAGGGTGGTGTGTATTCCCTAAGATAGCAACGTGCCAGCCTCTTTATACTCATGATCTCATAATTATATCATATTCCGTTATATTGTAATAATTCCTGCTTTACAAATGCACAACTGAGTCTCACAGAGTTCGCCCATGGTCAGAGCGGGGTATGACCCCAGCTTGTGATTTCATCATATTTCCATCATTACGGCAGGCCTTAAGATGAAGTGAAATAAACTTTTAAAAATAGGGGAATTACGGGGCTCGGGGGCGGCTGTCCGGCTCTTGATTAGGGTCAGGTCACCATCGCAGCACCGTTCATGAGATCGAGCCCCACGTCCGGCTCTGCGCTCATGGCGCGGAGCCTGCTTGCGAATTCTTTCTCCCTGTCTCTCTGCCCCTCCTCTGCTCCCACACGCTCTCTCTTGCAAAATAAATAAACTTTCCTTAAAAAAAATAAGGGAGTTACTGTAATCTGTCTCCCAATGCAGAATGTTGGCTGCTGGCCCGGGCTGGAACTTTAAGGAAAGTAAAGCTTTTGATTCTTCAGTTTAAAAATCAAAAGTCTGAAAGGACAGATATTTTTTCAGAGGGCAAAACAATGATTGAAGTATATTCATACTGAAACTGTGTTTCACTGGTGTGAATGCTGACGGGGTAGGGGTGGAAAAGAATTACAGAGCAGAAACCCCTAGGGCCTCAGGGGAGGCACCTTAGGGGGACCAAAGGGGAAAGATCCTGTAGACAAACTTTACCTACTTTCCGATTTGGGTCAGCACAGCTCTGCTTCACCTTCCTCTGGGATCAGAAGCATAGATGTTAGGGAGTTACTTTGCTTATGCTGAGCTCCCAAAGGATAGTTGAGGGTGGGGGTAATATTAGCTCCTTTCATTTCCTTGGCATGGAACTTGAAGACTTCAAGATTCATGCATTACTCGAGAAGCCTCTCACTGTGACACGCATGAGAATTCTCTACCTGCAAAATAGATTCCCACTTGGACAGAACCTTCTGGTTGCATTTCTCCTCTGAGTTATTGAAACAAATAGATTTTAAGCGTTGGGGCCCCCGCATCCTGTTAGAAGGTCAGAATGGAAACAGCGGGGTGTTAGCAAGGCTGCTGGAAGAATCAACTGGCAGCCCCCTGGGGAGCCCTGGGTTCTACCTGTTATCCAGTATCCTGCCTGCAGATTGTTTTCTTCCTCTCTTGGTATAAAATCAATTCTGGCACTGAGCAGTTTGCTCTCTGTGCCTCATTAGAGTGAAGACATTAATATTAAGAATTATGCGTTCAGTTTTAGCATTTGGATCGGGGTTTTTTTTCTTTTCTTTTCACCCCCCCCTTTTTTTTTTTTTTTTTTTTTTTTTTTTTTTTTTTTTTTTTTTTTTTTTTTTTTTTGACTACCTGTATAATTTCTGGAACAAGCCCGGCTTTGTTATGCTTCCTTAATCTTACCTCACCTGGCCTAGATAACGTGCATTCCAAATTGAATTGAGAGTTTGCAGTGAGGCAGCTTAGCAACAGGCTCTAACAGCTGGGTCATTTTCTAAGAATCAAAGGACATGGCTTCAGTTTCCAGGTCTGGCTTTGGCCTGCTTGGTGAGAGCTGACATTTAACTTGTCTCAGCCTGTGCTCTTGGGGATGATTAAAGTTGCTGCCTGATTCATAACTTATAGGTGATTACACTTGTGAAGTATTTTGAGGCCCTTTTCTTTCATTCATTTATTCAAACAAACATTTGTTGTTGAATGAATGGTGACTTTGATTTAAAAACACGACAGACATAAAACACTGGCAGCTTGTAGATAGCAATTTTTTTATTTGCTCTCCTAAAGGAATTTCATTACCAAATCCTCGTGAATCTTGAACCTCAAGAAGAATAATCCTTTCCTTTGTTGGGAGTTTTAAATTTAGAATAATCAGACAATAGTGAAGCATTCTGTTCAAAGCATTCCTTTTAGGCTACCCATTTATTATACACTGCTCTTAAGAAGAGATGAATTTGATTAGCGTTGAACATTCAAGTCGGTGTTTTTGCATTGCTAATACCAGGGAGAAATTTTCAAAAAGTTGTGCCTGCCGTTTAATATTATTATATAGTCAACTTTTAATTATCTGTACTGATGGAGTATAATCAGCAATGTGTATACACTAAAATCATTTCCCTTGGCTTTGGGAAGCATGGTATGATGCTTTTATATACCTTCCTTTATGGTTTTGCTCACACTGGTATTACAATTATGTCACATTCCTTGTGCACATGGCTCATCATAGGAAGGAAGAAGGGGCGCCTGGATGGCTCAGTCGTTTAAGCATCGACTTCAGCTCAGGTCATGATCTCACGGTTCCTGGGTTTGAGCCTTGCGTCAGACTCTGTACTGACAGCCCAGAGCCTGGAACCTGCTTCGGATTCTGTGTCTCCCTCTATTTCTGCCCCTCCCTTGCTCGTGCTCTGTCTCTCTTTCTCAAAAATAAATAAATGTTAAAAAATAAATAAATAAAGGAGGAAGAAAAAGCCCTATACCAGGGGGTTAGGGAAAGGTCAACTGGAATTTAAAACATTTATTACAGATAATACATGGAATAAATGATCCCAAGGTTGTTCATTTTGATTATCAAATAGAAAACAACGGCCCTTAATTCACTGCAACTGCATAAGAGAAAAAAGCACAATAAACCATGTACATGATTACCGTGTACCATTATCGTTTCTCCGTTCTGCATTTTGAAATTTTGTAAAAGCAAAAGTACCCGAGTCGCAGCCCAGTAACACTGTAGCAACGAACGCTGTCAGATGTGTGGCCTCCAGACCGTGCTGTACCCACCGCTGGGGTTCCAGATAGGCCTTTTCGGGGGGAACAGAAGAGGCGAAGTCTTGACCTATTAACATTTCTAAATAATGTCACTGTTGTGTTAGCTGTTACTGTTTATTACTAAAAATACCTCCTCCCTTTTTATTATTCAGGTTAAGCTTGTTTTTATCGGCAGCAGTTACAGAAGGGAGTTTCTAGAGGGTCTGCCTTCTGCTTAATGGTCTTTTGAGTTTCAGAAGTCTTCTCATGGTGAAAATACAGTCTGCAGCAGCCTGCTCTAGAGCCCCTCCCCTCCTACCATTTTTAGCCCTCTCTGTGTGGCTCATTCACCTGAGTGATCGTGAAATTGCTTAGTTCGTGCTTTGCTAGCCAATGATGGCTGGCTCTTCCGTGGGAGATAAGGGAGGATCCCTAAGTGTGAAGGTGCTGATGCATCGGAAAAGGAAACCATCTTCGGCTACACAGTTTGGGGTGGGGCCAGTCCTTGATAACTCAGTAGGGAGGTCTCCAGCCCCACTCACCTGGCCTGTGGGTCAGTGGAACCTGGCTGCCATCACTGGGCTTCAGCAAGCTGGAAATCGCACTTGGTATCTTCTCCTGGCTTGCCTGCCTGCCATCTGGTCATAGTTTCACCTGCTCCCACCCTCTTGCAGGTGACGTGGTAGCACAACTGTTGACATGCACCCCAACACCTCATTGCCCCACCTGGACTCCCAAGCAAGGGAGAGCCCTGGGAGGGGTGAGGTGTGGCTCTTTGTGGAAGGCAGCTTCTAAATTCATGTTCTCGCCAGCCAGTCAGCATTGCAAATAAATGTCACCTTGTGGCCACCATATGCCCTGCAGCAGAACCGATCTCACATTCGTGAAACAGATGCCATTACCTGGCCCCAGGTGCCCTTTGCTCCCTGCTGCCCCCGTCTCCATCTCTGCTGACCTTCTCATCACTTCCAAGTCCAGAAGCCAGCTTCCTCCTGTTGTTCTCACTTACGCCCTTGTTCTGACCCGCTCTTTACAAAAGGAGAGGAAAACCAGCAGCCCAATGTCTGCTATGAGTGTGGTTTGGGCCACGTGTTATATACACAATTGAACTTTAGCTTGGCATCAGCTTTCTGAGACAGGTGTTTGTCTCATTTCACAGCTGATGAACTTGGGAGTCAGGCTAATAAGTAACTTCCCTGAAGTTACACAACTGGTAGCGGTAAAACTAAGATTAATACTCAGCTTTGATTCAAAACCTGTTCCCTTTCCGTGTGTGTGTGTGTGTGTGTGTGTGTGTGTGTGTGTATTCCTTTTTTTTGACTATCTGGATACTTCGCTTCCAAGGTAGCGTATTATTCTGAAATTTAAAGAGAAAGAGAATCTTTAAGCCAAAGGAAAGATTCTAATGATAGAGCTTCAGGTATCAGGAAGGTGCTGGAGGGCTGTGATCTTAAAACCATCCCACACTGGCGATCAGCCCCTGCAAGGTGTGACAAGCTATGTTCCATGCATCAAAGCATCATTCTTAATTGACTCCGCTTCTTTTACTTAATCCTAGACTGCCTGCTTCTATATCCAGCACAGTTGAGAACTCCCTTCTCTTTGCCGTGCTGGCCAGAGACGTGTGCTTTTCTGGTTTCCTAATAAAACTTGAACCGAGATCGGGAACCCCAGATATTTTACTCCCAGCCTTCTCGCTCACGGTGGATTCGGCAGCACTCCATTTAGGAGTGTGCGTTCCGTTACATTGAAAACGGCTTTATGTTGTTCATCAGGGGGCCTCGAGAGCCATTCTTCCCCAGGAAACATTTTCTGCCCTGCTGCCGGAACTGTGACCAGCAGAAGGTGCGGTCCCTACATGCCCAGCAGGGCTAAGGGGCGTGGGTGAGCACATCCGTCTTATACCCCCGAGACGCCCGCCGCTGACGAAGTTCCCTTACTGAGCCCAAAGGAATTTTCCTCCTTCCACCGGAGGTGTTTATAACCTCTAATTTGCTCACCATGCCTCTTGTAGAAAGGAGTAGGAGCTCAAGCCGCTGGCAGCCTGCCACGTTGCCGCTGCCGGCTCGCGTCCCGGAGCGGTGGCGCTCCCGTGTGGGTGCGGGGATGCACGGGGGGCGGGCGGAGGGCCGCCGGGGAGGGAGCGCCGAGGCCCCGCCCTGCGCCGCGCGCCCCGGAGGTGTGCGCCGGGGCCGAGCGGCCGGCCAATCAGGGGGCGGGGCGGGGCAGCCAGGCCGGGAGGGGAGGAGCTGAGGCGAGCGAGCGGGTGGGTGGTCCTGCTTGTTGGAACAGCTCCTTTGCAAAGCTCTTGTAATCAGTGCTTAGCCCTTTTGTACTCCGCGCCTGACGGTGAAGGGCATGGCCCTCGCTGCAGATGGGTCTCGGGGAAGGGCTCCCCTTTGTGCCGCTGTGGTAACCTCCACCTGATGCTGTGGGCCTGGAATTGCGCTCTGACCTCGTTTCCCGTAGGAGTGGAAGGGTTTGGGAGGAGGACTAATTAGGACCTCATTAAGCACTTACCACCAAGTACAATCATTTTCCCGAAAAGGTAATCTAGTCGCGGAATAAAAAGCCAGACACACTTGTAACATAACGTCGGAATACAGACTCATTGTAGATGAAAGCTTTTTCTAGTTGTGGAAAATGGTCGTTTTAAGAGGATCTTTACGTATCAGTGTTACAAAGGGATCCTTTATAATTATTTTTTAATGTTTATTTTATTTTTGAGAGAGAAAGGGGGGGGGGGACAGAGGATTTGAAGCAGGCTCTGTGTTGACAGCAAGCAGCCCCAGCGGGGCTAGAACTCATGGACTGTGAGATCATGACCTGAGCGGAAGACTCACTGCTTAACTGACTGAGCCACCTAGGTGCCCCCAAAGGGATCCTTTAAAATGTAATTTTGGGAGTGGCTGGTTGGCTCAGTCTGTAGAGCCTGTGACTCTTGACCTTGGGGTTGTGGGTTCAAGCTCACGCTGGGTGTAGAGATTACCTAAAAATAAAATCTTTTAAAAAATGTGATTTTAGGGGCGCCTGGATGGCGCAGTCGGTTAAGCGTCCGACTTCAGCCAGGTCACGATCTCGCGGTCCGTGAGTTCGAGCCCCGCGTCAGGCTCTGGGCTGGTGGCTCGGAGCCTGGAGCCTGTTTCCGATTCTGTGTCTCCCTCTCTCTCTGCCTCTCCCCCGTTCATGCTCTGTCTCTCTCTGTCCCAAAAATAAAAATTAAAAAAAACGTTGAAAAAAAAATTAAAAAAAAATGTGATTTTAATATGTTTTAATATGTCTCATAATCTGAGTTTCACCTGAGGTTACAGACACATTCCCCCCCCCCCGCCCCCATATTTGTGGACATCCAGCAGCAGATACTAAACGTCAGAATAGGATTGCTTTGTTTACCACACTTGCAGCAGAAAGTAACTGGGAGTTGGAGAGCTTTCTTGACCAAGAAGGAAAGAGTCACTCCTTTAACGCTGCCTGGCCAGGTTCCAGCTTATTGGCCTAAAAAGAGAAGGCACCACCTGTGTGATTGCTATAAGGCCCCTTGGCCTTACCTAATTAAAACAGGGAGAGAATATAATAAGAAGCAAAAGACATCACTGTAGAGGCAAAACAAAACAAAACAAGCAAACAAACAAAAAAACCCCAAAACCCCCAAACCCCCCATGTTCAGAGACATCCACCATATATTTGAAGGCCTCATGCTGCCTGCTCTCAGACATATCCTTCCTTGCTTTTTTTTTTTTTTTTTAACGTTTATTTATTTTTGAGACAGAGAGAGACAGAGCATGAACGGGGGAGGGTCAGGGAGAGGGAGACACAGAATCTGAAACAGGCTCCAGGCTCTGAGCTGTCAGCACAGAGCCTGACGCGGGGCTCGAACTCACGGACCGCGAGATCGTGACCTGAGCCGAAGTCGGACGCCCAACTGACCGAGCCACCCAGGCGCCCCCCTTCCTTGCTTTTTGAAGCTAACCAGAATGGAGAAAGAACGTGGAAACATGGTGAAGATAATTTAACATTCAGGTACTGGCTACTACTGATAACAGATGGCTGTGGGGAAGAAAGTCGAAACTATGGACAACACTGTTGGCCAAAAGCTGACTGTATTTCATAAACTTCCGTTCGTGTTAGGTACAGAAGGTAGACTAGTTCCTCTCGCGATTCACTTCAGTGTCCGCCGTGGAGTTGTCTTGCTCAAACCCCGCCAGGTGTGTTGGCATACTGCAGGGAAAAATCTAGAACTGGCTGGTGTGGAGTTCATACTCTGAGCCAGGACCGAAGGGGTCAGAAGCCTCAAGCTCTGACCTTGGTCTTTTGGAGAAGGAAGAAACCTTTTCCTCTAAGCTTACACCTGGCAAAACCTAGTAACAAAGGTTTAAAAAAAAATTCCTATTCTAAAATAAAAGCTAATAAGTCTTTTCTTTATCTGTTTTGGTTATCTGTTCCTCTCTAATATTGAAGGAAATAAGGAATTCTCTCAATTTGCCATAGTTTTGTGTATTTTAAGTTTTGTGTGTGACTTCCTGTTCCAGGTGGGCAGTTTTGGTCCCCGGAACCTAATGTATTTATTCTAAAGCATTCTCTGACCCCTTTGGCAGCCATCTTGCTTAAGAATTGAACGGTTGGGATGGGGCACCTGGGTGGCTCAGTTGGTTAAGCATGTGACTTTGCCTCAGGTCACGATCTCCTGGTTTGTGAGTTCAGCCCAGAGCCTGCTTCAGATCCTCTGTCCCTTTCTCTCTCTGCCCCTCCCCTGCACTATCTCGCTCTGTCTCAAAAGTAAATAAGCATTAAAAAAAAAAAAAAAAAAGCAGGGGCAACTGGGTGGCTCAGTTGGTTGAGCATCAGACTTTGGCTCAGGTTATGATCTCACGGTTTGTGGGCTCGAGCCCTGCATCAGGCTCTGTGCTGACAGCTCAGAGCCTGGAGCCTGCTTCGGATTCTGTGTCTCCCTCTCTCTCTGCCCCTCTTCTGCTGGCACTCTGTCTGTCTCTCTCTCTAAAATAAATAATAAAACATTAAAAAAATCTCCTTGATTTTTTAAAAATCTCTTGATTTTAATATGGGAAGGACATATTGGGAAGTATCCCCAGAGAAACTTGGCTTATGTGTATTGTTTCCAATGGAAACCTCATTGTTTATAGTAGAAATAAAAACTAAAAGTTAACACTAGAAACTAAAATATTTTAAAAGCCATCAGTAGAACCATATTGAAACATTCATACAAGGGAATATTATACACCAGTAAAAATGTATAAAGCACAGGTAATTGCAACACCATAGTTAAATATTAGAAACAGCTTTATGTGGGGAAAAATAAAAAAACATTAGCCACAGAAGGCTGCATACAGTATGATACACTATAAAACGCCAACACTAAAGTGTATATTTTAGGGAGTGATACATACAAAATGCAGGGTTGTGGTTACCCCTGGAGAAGAGGCAGGAGAAGAGCTTAGAGAAATACCAAAGAGGTATATGCGGCAATCCCAGCAACGTCTTACATAGGACAGTAGACTAATGAACATTCTGTTGTTAATGCTTCATAGATTATATACACATTGCATTCACTCTTTTGTAGGTTTCAAATTTTACATAATGAAAATAGATAGTTTTTGGATTGAATTCTTTCCCCATTTTTATTGAGCTACAATTGACATATGGTGCTGTATAAGTTTAGGGTATACAGTATTACAGCCTGACTTACATATATCGTGAAATGATTACCAGAATAAGTTTAGTTAGCATCCATTATCTCATATAGAAAAAAAAAAAATAAAGAGAAAGAAGAAAACACATTTTTTTTTTTTACCTGTGAAAAGAACTCAGGATTTACTCTTAACCACTTTCATATATTACTATAGGGCAGTGTTACCTATAGTCGCTGTGTTGCGTGTTATGTTTCAAAAATACAGATATTGTTAAGGTGATAATGTATAACGTAAGCCAGAATTTTCTCGTATTACTTCTACAGTCTACCTGTCTCATATTATAGTCTCCAGTGTCTTGACATCGCACAGGGGTGGTTAGAAGGTGTGGTCTCGCAGTGAAATCTCTGGGGTCATTTGTGTGGCCAAGGATATAGAGCAAAGCTGACAATAACCACTAAGTGGAATGCGACAGAGGACACAGAAGCCCCCTCTCCTCCTCTTCCAATGGATGCTTAGAAATTCTTGGGGCGTGGAGGAAGCGGACCCAGCAAGTAAGCCTGGGTGACCTCTTGGAAAATCTGCATTTACTGTCCCAAGAGTGCCGAATGGTTCCAAATGTGGACAATCAGCTTGGATGGGTTATTACGAGAAACTTGTTCTTTTCCTGCCCACTGTTTTTTTTCCGAGCGGGATGTGGCCTTTCTAGCGAGGTAGGATTCGGCATGTGTGTGATGATGTAATATGTTACACGGCCAGGCAAACTGTCACAGGCTCAAAGGTTCAGGCTTGCAGAATTAACTGTGGATACGTGAGAAATTGGTCCATGTGGGAGTAAGAATTACGATGAAGATGGAAAATGGAAGCAGGAGCTGTGCTTGAGGACTGAGGTTCTCTGCTGCTGAGACACATCATCGCTGAAGTGCTAGCCAGTTGTAGAGGTGGGGGGTGGGGGGGAGCAGACCTCTCCGGGGAACCTTCAGCTTATTCTTAAGCGGCTGAACAGAATAAGATGTGACAAGCTGGTTTGTGGAGGTTGAACCTTACTCTTGATTTCCGTTAAATGAATGTGTGGAATCAATACCCCACTGAACGTTTGTCATGGGAACACCCAGAGGCCCCTGGGTGGCTTGATATTTTTCAGACTAATTCTCAGACAGGAATGCAGCGTGGCTATTTTCTGAAATAGTTTCAACATCATTTATGTAATGTCGATGCATCTGGAAGTGAAAATGCTAAGAGTTTCATTTCACTAAAAATGGAAATTTTTTTTTTTTTTTTTTTACTTTAACCTTTAACTTTAGATCACAATTAGTGACCTTTTCGCCAGGGTGTTAAGAGTATCAAAGTGTGTATATTCATTGACACATTGAGCCAGTATCTACTGAGAGAACTGTGTAGGCTGTTAGGAAAAAATGCAGAGAGATGGTCAGTGACTCTCAGGAGCTCACAGTTGAGAGAGGAAAACATTACATGGCAGGACAAATACGGTCTGTGTGGGAGCATGTCACAGGATAAGTGATGGCTGAGCTAGATCTTAAAGGAAGAGTAACATTTGAACGACTGAGAAGGTCGTTCAACTGAGGCACCGGCATAATAAATAGGGAGGAATTTTGCCTTATGAATTTCCAAGATTTCAGTGGATTTTATGACACGAACATAAGCATCATGATCATGAAGTTAATAGTAAATTCGGATAAAAATTGTCTAAGTAAAGGCGCACCTTGGTGGCTCAGTTGGTTGAGCATCTAACTCTTGGTTTCAACGCAGGTCATGGTCCCAGGGTTGTGGGATTGAGCTCCACGTTGGGCTCTCCATGGAACATGAAGCTTGATTAAGACTCTCTCTTTCTCCCTCTGCCCCCTCCCCTGCTTGCTCTTTCTCTCTCTCAAATTAAAAAAAAAAATTACCTAAGTAAATGGACTTTTTTCTTTTGCTCAGTTTGTTTTACCTTTCCATCCTAATTATGTTGCAAAGAACAACTTATCTGCATTATGTTAAAGTGCTCAGTGGTGATGACCGATGAACGGAAGTATAACTCAGTTTAAAAGTAGATTACTATTCTAGTGGTAAAACAATTAGAAGTTAAGAATTTAGCATTTTTATAATATTTTCCCTCTGTGACTCTCGTACATTTCAAATGATGGTTAAGCCCCAATTAGAAATCTGTCTTGCTGTGGGTTTTATCATTTGTCACAGTGATAAAGATGAACTGAGAATAGAAATCTCAAAATGCAATAATGATAGTACCTTATATCTCAAAGAGCATTCAGTATACAAAATACTTTAATGTTCATTATTTACATTTGGCCAATATGCAAGAGAATATACTGGTAGCACTTGTAAACAATTCATCCTCACATTATTTTTTTTTCCAAAAAACTGTTGCAAAAAACTGCCTTGCCTGTTTTCCCCTCTTCTGCATAGTATATTTCATTAAATTTCAGCAATTCTAAATCACAATGACACATGAAATGTGTTTGCTATGAAATCAAACGTTTTATGGCATATTCATCAAGCAAATACATAATACAATTTATAAAATCACATTACTCTGTCCAGTAATTAAAAGAAAAGGATGAATCTCTATCTTGGTTTTTGCTCTGGGTTTTTTTTTTTTTTTTTTTAGCAAAAGAAATAATTTACAGTAAGCAATTCTAATTATTTCAGCCAAATGTTTATAGCATTTGAATGATAATATTTGTTTCTATCATTTAGATTTTATAGATGGGTTTTGTACAGAAAGACTTCTTTTCTGTTGATGCTTTTGTAACTTACACATACATGGCCGATTACTAAAACAATAATTTGTCCTTCAGCGATAGTAAGACTCTTCTTTTTCCTTAGCTTGCTAGATGCAAATTTTAGCCACTTTTATGGTCTTGCCGAGATGCTAATGCTAATTAATGTTTTAATAGGACAAAACGTTGGCCAATAAAACTATTAAATTTTGAAGCATGGATTGTAAATTCAACTTGGTTGCCCTAATGATGATGTTGATAGTGATAATGATTATGCAATTAATATTTATAGAGTGCTTCTAGAATACTGAGCTCTGTGCTAAACATTTTACTTACTCTATTCACTTTCCCCAACTGCTCAGTTACAGGAGTGTGTTCCTATGTCCACTTTACAGATGAAGTGATAACCATTGTGTCTCACGGCATTGAATAATAATTAAAATATGCTATATTAATAATGTATTTCAGGGGTGCCTGGGTGACTCAGTCAGTTAAGCATCCAACTTTGGCTCAGATCATGATCTCATGAGTCATGATCTGATTTGCAAGTTTGAGCCCCACGTCGGGCTCTGTGCTGACAGCTCAGAGCCTGGAGTATGCTTGAGATTCTGACTCCACCTCTCTTGGCCCCTCCCCTGTTCATGCTCTGTCTCTCTCTCTATCTCTCAAAAATAAATAAACCTTAAAATAATAATAATATATTTCAAATATTCAACTCTGAAGCTTTACATATATGAAATTTGTACACATATATAATAGATATGTGTGTGTGTGTGTGTGTGTGTGTGTGTGTTTGTTCATTCAACAAATCTTGATTTATAGACTATGTGTTATAGGCTGCTGTGCTAATCTCTGGAGATGGTTGATGAGGTAACACCCCTCCCTTACCTTTAAGGGGCTTTCAGTGTATTGGGAGAAGTGGACTCATTTAAGATACAAGTACAAGGAAATGTGACCATTGCCTTGATAGGGAAAGGTCCAGGGTGTTGTAGAAAAATGGGGAAAGAGGGCACCGGCTTCCCAAAGTATTAGAGAGGTCTTCACAGAAAGGAGTCCTGTCTCTGAGACCTGAAGAATGAGTTTAGAAAGATGATGTGCAGAGGGGACAGATGGGACCAGGGTGTGGACAGGAGCCAGGAGCAAGGCAGGGCTGGTCAGGTCAGGAGGCCACAAGGATTCAGAAGTGCTGAGTGGCCAGGGTGACTGGAGGTGTGACACAGCTGGCCGGGGAGGATCACAAGGAGCCTTGCATGCTGTCCAAAGGAAGGCAGGCCTTCCATTCTGTGTCTTGAAATGCCATCAGCAAATTAATTCAGCAAACACTATTAGGGGATGTTCTTCTTCTCTCCCTTCCTCCTTCCTTTTCTCATTTATTCATGCAGCAGATTTCTACTGAGTGTCTATAATGTGCCAAGCATGTGTTGAATACAGAGGATAAAAGGATAGACAAGAGTGTACACAGTTTTCCTTTCCTAGAGCTTACTAGTAGGTAGGAGAAACAAGCAATAATCAACAAATCTAGGAAAAAAAAAGTAAAATTATAAAGGTGACATATAGGAGCACGTGGGTGACTCAGTTGGAGTTGAGCTCGACTCGTGATTTTGGCTCAGGTCACGATCTCATGGTTCGTGGGTTCAAGCTCTGTGCTGACATCGCGGAGCCTGCTTAGGATTTTCTCTCACTCCTTCTCTCTCTGCCCCTCTCCTGCTCACACACTCTCTCTCTCTCTTTCTCTCAAAATAAATAAAATAAACTTAAAAAAAAAAAACCAGCTGACTGGTATATAAAGGGACAGTGCTTCTGTCAAAGCGTGTGGTAGGAGGTAGTGACCTGGCCATGGAGGCCAGAAAGGCTTCTCCGTGAGGAGGAGGGCTGAGCTGAGATCTGAAGGGGAAAAGAATACAAGGTGATCTGAAGAGCGTGACTTGGAGAAAAGAGGAGATCATGTGCAAAGGCCCTGAGGCCTAGGAGAGCAAAGTGCTTTTAGAGAATTAAAAGTAAGCTGGAAAAGCTGGAGTGCAGGCTGGAACACGAGGACTGGACCATACTGGGCCCTGGAGGCCACACTAAGAATCTGGCTCAGTGGAAAGCCACTGCCTTGCCTTAGGCAGGAGAATGGGCTGCAGGGTGGGTGGCAGGAGTAGGGGCAGGGAGACCAGTGCAATAGTCCCAATGAGCTGTGCTGGTTGGTGGCCTAGAACAGCGATGGTGGTATAGGGGAGAGGCAGGAGGGTGTGTGCTGATGGTAGAACCCATAATGGGTAGTTGCTTATGGGGCATCATTTGGGAGAGGAAGATGTAGCCCATTGCTGAGCTAAGAGAATAGGAGAGGGTAGAATCTGTTGCTTGGATTTCCAGAAAACAGGCTGGGGGAAGTGGACATCACAAGAAATGGAGGTTTGAAGTTGGTCTTGAAGAATGAGTTGGCATTTTCTAGTCGGCAAATGGCCTTTGCTAAGCAAAGGTAGCGGCATGCACGAAGCACAGAGGCATAACCAGAATAGTGCAAATAAAACCTGTGTGTATATATACACATGTCCGAAAGGGAAATTCACGTAGGACCCATAAATAACTTTGCTGCTTTCTTGATATGCTCCCATCTACTCTGTGTTGCAGTGATTTTAAAACTTGTAGTAGATGGAATCTGTAAGTAGCTAAAACTGTTTTATGTATTTTTTTAAACCAACCCATAGGCATATTATAATGTATAGAAATTTCTCTCTTTACTTCCATGACTTGAAGATTGTTTTTGTTTTTGAGAGAGAGAGAGAGAGAGAGAGAGAGAGAGAGAGCATGAATGGGGGAGGGGCAGAGAGAGAGGGAGACACAGAATCCCAAGCAGGCTCCAGGCTCCGGGCTGTTGGCACAGAGCCCAACGTGGGGCTGGAACTCACAGACCATGAGATCATGACCTGAGTTGCAGTCGGACGCTTAACCGACTGAGCCACCCAGGCGCCCCGTCTTCCATGTCTTAAATTAGGGATTCACATATGGCTCTTGATTTTATTAATCTGAGATTTTAATTAATCTGAGACAGATTTAATTAGTCTGTCTTCTTTCCAATAAAATGTAGCCAGTTTAGGGAGGACTTTGGATTTTAGGTTTTTCCTTTGTGGTTCAGCATCTGGATTTGGGATTAGATGGCATTTTTAATTTACCGAAATAACTATACATTTGCTCTTGATTGAAATAGGAACATGTTGATTTCAATTTATCTTGGGTGTTAGAATGGATGGGGCAGCCACGTCCAAAAAGAGTTAGTGATGCTGAGACCTACATAACATACCAGCTCTGGGGAAAATAGGGTGATGATTTGATATTCAATTTTTTTGTGATAAACACAGGAATGTTGATAGCAAGATCAGTTTTGGAGATATGGTATAGCACTGTAATTATAAGCATGGCTTCTGTGAACACTAGTGGCTTAAATCCTAGCTGTAATATCTACTAGTTGTACAAACCGTCAGGTTTCTTGTCAATAACAGAGATAATAATGATTGGTGGCCACTTGGAAGGGTGCCATAGAGTGGGGTGGTGTGCATGACGCCAAGAACTTGGGAAGTGTTCAATAAATGTTAGCGATGACTTTGAATTTTATCACCAATACCGTGCGGCCCCTGAATCATCAACAGAGAGACACTTCTCCTTGCAAAAGTGGAAGTCAGGCTCTTATGGTGAAAACAGGTACTGAATTCACTTCACTTTGTGTCTGGAAGGAATCTTAGGGAACCATCCAATTCAGTCATGGTTCTGACATTTTCTGGAGAACTATTTTTTTGTTTTTTAATTTCTCTGAAGTTTTGGAATCATTAGTCAGGGAAGGAAGGGAAGGAGCCACATCATCTTGATGGTGACATCCCTGAGGTTAGAAGATGGGGTGCTGGGTGACAACCCCTGGCCGGAATCCTCTCATCCCTGGAGATGCGGACCTACTATGGGTCTGCTTGCTGAGTTTTTGACATTTTGCCATAAGAGGTGTGTGTGGGGGGGGGGGGGGGGAGAGACTGTGCACCTGTGTTTCTCTTTTCTGTGACTTCATCTGATGTGAATGAAGGACACAGAGAGCTGCCTAACCCAGTGGGAAATTGTGTTTATAATTACAGGTCTAGGCATTTTCCAGTGACTTTCTCTACTGCCACTGTTGCTACTCAAGCAGAATCTGCGCAGAAAGATCTGCTGGGAAAGAACTGACTGCTTATGTTTCTCCATTGTGATGAAAGCACATGTTACAGGTAAAACCTCCACAATCCGTCACCCATGATAACTATCGCTTAATTGTCAGGCCCCCAAGATGGTGGCGGGGAGGTCTGGCTGTCTGTTCTCAGGGACACGGAAACACACCATGTAAATGTAAAATCTCTGTAGATTCACATAGTCTCCACCTGTTGACTCTTTCTGTGTCTTACAAAAACGGAACCCTCGCTCTTTTGTGGGAGAGAAAACAGCTTCTAATTATTTTGAGATCACTGATTAGGATGGATGGTAAGGCACTGGTAAGAAAGAGGTATTTCTGATGATGGTGTGCGTAAATTCAGCTAGAGAGACTACCATTGGATGGTCGTAGGGAACACTACAGTATGTGCTGTTACCTAACCTTTCTGTTCCTCTTAAAAGTGGAATAATGCACATCTTTTCATACCAACAGATATATATCTACAGCACGATTTTTAGCGTTTATGTAGTATTATAATATTATATCGTGTACCATTGAATACATATCCTAAAATATATCTAATTGGTCACCGGACATTTAAGGTTTATGGTTTTCTTTTTTGGCTCTTATGCTGCCAAGAATGTTCTTATAGCTTTATATTCGTTGCCATTCCTAGTGGCTTCCTTAGGATACTCCCTTACCAGTAAATTTCAGAGCTTAAAAGTGTTCCAAGTATTAAGACCTTTTGATACGTGTTGCCAAATTACTTTCCAATAAAATCATACCAGTTTATATTTCCAGAGGCAGTGGATGAAAGTACCTGTTTCCATACAATTTTGCCAGTGCTGAAAATGTTCAAAACAGAGAGTCTTGCCAAATGATGATGAGAAATGGTATCTCCATGTGTTGTTGTTATTTTTTTTTTTTTTTTGTAGGGAGGCATTGATTTGTAAATTTATAAGTCATACTATTTTGAAGAACTTTTCTCCCGTGGACAGCAGCATGTTTAAAACTTACCGGTTTTTGACAGTTGAGAAATAATGCTTAAATCAAGACGGCATGGAAGGGTCGTACAGAATTTTAAATTTTCTCTTCTCTTTGGCCAAGTAGTTTTCAACAGCCATGATATCACTGGAGAACAATACTGTTTCAATGGGAAACTTCGTTTTTCCATTCTTGACAAAAACTAATGAATGGTCCACATTAAACATGGATCAGAAATTATATTCAAATTAAATACACACACATGTCCAACATTGGGAGCATGACTGAATATAATTATGCTAGCTCCATATGATTCAGAGGTTGTAGATCATGGTAGAAAAGACCGTATGTAGGCTCCAGACTGCTTGGGTTCATAGTCCAGCTTTGCTATTTTGTTGAGGCGTAACGTTGAGCAAGTTGCCTTACATCTCGAGTATCTAAGGTTATAAAATGTAGATAGCGATAGCACCCATGTAAGAGGGTGGTGTTGCAACAAAATATATGTGAAATGTTGAAAATGGTTAAAAATCCTGTTTCAAGGGGCTCCTGGGTGGCTCAGTCGGCTAAGTATCTGACTCTTGATTTCGGCTCAGGTCATGATCTCACGGTTCATGAGATTGAGCCCAGGTCAGCTCTGTGCTGACAGCACGGAGCCTACTTTGGATTCTCTCTCTTCCTCTCTCTCTGCCCCTCCCCAACTCATGCGCACGCTCTCTCTCTCTCTCAAAATAAAAACGTAAACTTAAAAAATCCTGTTAGAAAACAATATTTAATGATAGCAGAAAATGGTCATGGTAGAAGTAAAAAGAAAGCAAAATATGACACTTAACCAATAGTGTCATCCAGGCTTGTAAAATTATTGTTTTTCTTCCTCTTTCTTTTCATCCTTCTCTGATATCCTCCCTGCCCCCAAAAAACTTTAGTATATTTCTGAATGGCCTTAATTTGAATTAATGGGGTAATCCCAGTCTCGGAGGAACTGACCAAAATCTGTAAGCCAGAGACCCATTTACCACGGAGCTGTGACATCCATCAGTGTCACCTGGCCAGTGGGACCCTTGGAACAGCCCTTGCGTATGAGAAAGAATGAAATCTGGCCATTTGCAGCAACGTGGGTGGAACTGGAGGGTATTATGCTAAGTGAAAGAAGTCAGGTAGAGAAAGACATACCGTATGTTTTCATTCATATGTGGATCCTGAGAAACTTAACAGAAGACCATGGGGGAAGGGAAGGGGAAAAAAAAGTTAGAGAGGGAGGGAGGCAAACCATAAGAGACTCATAAGGACCGAGAACAAACTGAGGGTTGATAGGGAGTAGGGGAGAGGGGGAAATGGGTGATGGGCGTTGAGGAGGGCACCTGTTGGGAGGAGCACTGGGTGCTGTAGGGAAACCAATCTGACAATAAATTACACTTAAAAAAAAAAAAGGAACAGCCCTTACGTGAGACCAGAACCTTCTCCCAGCTGCCGGTTGCCTTGCTTCTGAGCTATAGCGAGCACCTCGCGTCCAGCAGGCTTCCTGGCCCCTTTGAGCTGCACACAGAGAGTCTCCAACTGTCTGGCTCCGTGCACGACCTCCCAGCCTCATCTCTTTCCCCCTTTAAATAAGCTTCCTTTCCCTAATTCAATGAAAGAGGGGGTAGAACGAGAGACCACCAGCTCTCAGGAAACCTATGCTTCATCCCGCATAAACACAGGAGGGAAAACCGTTGAGTTGTGAGACCCCTCCATCCTTGAGGTGCATCAGACGGTTGAAACATAGAAGTAAAAAGAGGCCAAGGATTATTTGGCGTTAAGGAGACAGATGCCAGGCAACTTGACTGGCTTTGGCAAATGCGTTTCACCGGCTACCCTTGCGGCTCCTGTGTGTTTGCAGACGTCACCTTTGCTTTGGCCCACGTTGGCAGTCTTAATTTGAGCAGCCCTGTCGTTTTCAATAGAAGGAGGACCATCTGAATTCCGAATTAAGACAGTCTAGCTTAAGAAGTCCTCTTTAATGGCTCACAAATTCTCCTCCCATAAATGATGATAAGAGTGAAGAAGAGAGTTAAACTTGCATTTATACACAGACATATGGCATCTCGACAAAATTAGTAAGTTCGCAAAGGGAGAGAGGACCACAATTGTGTCGGTAAATATAGGTCAGGAAAAGAATTCATAATGTCCTGCCAGACTCCAGGGAGGCGCTTCATGAGTGTAGGTAGGACGGCTGCACGTTCACGGTGGTGAGAACGGCAATTAGGTAAACATATGGAGCGTTTGGTATTTGGACAGCGCTCCCGTTCCTCCTAAACTACAGAATCAACAGGGACTCAAACAGAGAGGAGGAAACGGTTCTTCTGCTGGTGTGCACAAGGGCAGGCCTGTTGATCGCCAAAGGCTTACCAGAATGGCTGTCTCTAGGGAGGCAGACGAGCGGGGGGATGTTTAACCACATGTAACTGTGCCATAGCCCCGCCCCTGTGGTCCCGCCATTTTTGATGGTCTCCATAACCACACCATGTTTGCAATCACGTAGAAAACCTATCTGCAAGGCCAGGCCAAATCGCCATTGCAAACTCCATTCGTACGGTCCCCCCAGGGCCTGTGGGGTGCCTCAGGGCTCTGCCAGTACGGAGCGACAGCACAGTTTTTGAATCGCAAGAAACCGAGACCATGTCTTTGACTTCTAACCCCATTCAGTCGTGTGTCACTCATGACTAATTCATGTATCACTCATTGCTAATTTATTCTTTAGCAAATACCTCTTTGGGGAGGGCTGGTATGAACGAGTAAGGTTCTAAGCTTTGGGGATATGGAATGGAACAGACAGCCATGAGGCCTGCCCGAAGGGAGTTCACATTTCTAAGGGAGGGACAGTCGAGAGCATCATAACCTAGTTTGAGTGAACACAGAGCTGAACTGGGCCATTCTCAAAGAAAGCGTAGAGTGCATCTGAAATGAGAGAAACCAGTGGAGAAAGACCCATCGATCCGGAAGGCAGAAAGAACCAGAAAGCAGTCAGCAACTGGCAGTGAGGCTGTGGTTATGGACAGTGGGGCCAGATTGGGAAGGAAGATGGTGAGGAGAGGAGGCAGCTCTAGAACCCTGCTTGAGTGCCCACGGTCAGGGCCAGCGAAATTCAGGCAACGATTGACCCCTTAGTGTAGGTAGTCTAAATAGCGCCTGCTAGTGGCAAACCATCTTGTAAGCAATTGCGAAACGGATGTGCCTTAGTCTGTGACTGTATAAACCTGTCAGATGGCAGAGTGGCTGGCTCCTGCTATATGGCGGAACTTTCTTTGTTCAGCCACCACCCCAAGGAAGAATGGTTGCCTTACCCGCACCTGCTTACCTTACTCTAACTCTGACTAACCACCTCCTTTTTCTTGCCGTATCCACCATAATTCATGTTACAGGGTGAGATTGAGTATATAATGAACTCTACCTTCTGCGCACAAGCATAATGAACTTCACGTTATTAACTTTAAACAGATTTAAGTTCCACATCAGTTGTCCCACCTTGGCCTCCCCAGGACTTGGTGCTCTTCCCCTCTGCGTGTTTGTGGGATTATGGTTCTTCTTACCTTCTTCCCTCCATTCGTGGGTGCTTTTGTGGTCTCTTAAGAAATAAAATCCACTCAGAGATTTCTTTTGTCTTCTTTGGCCCGCAACATGGCTTTGGTAATGGCTACATTTCTAGCTTTGGGTTGACTATCATTGGGGTGGGGGGGGGGGGAGGCTTTTTCTCTATTTTGTCTTTCCCTGGTCAACTGCTGTCTTCTGGGGCTCTACCATACACTTTACCTCAAAGCTTTTTCTTTCTCTGACAAGCCCAATTCAATTATTTATCCCACGCCCCAACCCAACCCACCCAGCCACCCAACACAGGCATATACTGTGCATTCTGGGTTTCGTAATGCACATTTCCATGGTTAAGAAAACCCTATTGATAGTCATTAAATATTTACAATAGAGATCTCCTCAACACTTATCTTTCAGCATAAATATGTTCTTCCCTTTTCCACTCCAGTTCCTGAAAAAAAAAGCCTCCATAATTCATAGCCAGTTTGGGGGAAGGTATTATTTTGAAACACTTAATGATGTGTTTCATGGCAAAATGAAAAACGTAGAGACAAAGACTCAAGAGTACATAGTGTTTTAGATGTAGGCATAGCTTTTCAAAACGATTTTGGAGTATATTAGAGTTTCTGAAACAATTTACCAGACTTCTGTATAAAGCACTTTATTCTTTGAAAGCCTTATAAATAATGTGATTTACTGTGTCAGTGTGCAATCACATAGTTCTTTTACCTCATGAAATAAGGTAGAATATTGTGTCATCTGACGGAGTAAAACACGTTAGAAAATGGTTGACAACGGGGCGCCTGGGTGGCTCAGTCGGTTAAGCGTCCGACTTCGGCTCACGTCATGATCTCGCGGTCCGTGAGTTCGAGCCCCGCGTCGGGCTCTGGGCTGACGGCTCAGAGCCTGGATCCCGTTTCGGATTCTGTGTCTCCCTCTCTCTCTGCCCCTCCCCCGTTCATGCTCTGTCTCTCTCTGTCTCAAAAATAAATAAACGTTAAAAAAAAAATTAAAAAAAAATAAAAAGAAAAAACCAAAGAAAATGGTTGACACCAAAGCCCGCCATGTTGTCTTTTGGGGCCCTCAGGTGAAATGCTGCAGGATTCCCTCCCCTCTGATACACGATGCTGCTCTCCATATTGTTGGCAAACTGTAATGTCCCACGTGTGAGCAATGAATAGTAGAAATCTCAAAGTGTCAGTATTCTGGGGTACTTTTCAGACTACTGTCTTTTTTTTTTTCCTCTTCGAGTTTATCAAATGAGATGAAGCATTTAGATATGTTTCCTAAATTCTAGAATGTTCACTATCACAGCTTCTGATGTTGCAGGATTTGGAGGTGGAAGGACGCATGAAGATTCCCCTGGTCCCCTTTCCTCCCTGACTCAAGACCCCCTCCAAATCCTAATGCCTTTCATCTTGCCCGTGTCCAAACAGTGAACCATTGACTATTGAAAGAACCATTATTATTGTAAGGTTTGGAAATTATAGAGCTTCTTGGGAGTGATGTGCTTTTTTGTTTGAGTTAGTAATAAACAACAGACTCAGGCCCCTATGTACCAAGCAGTATCTAGAAAGGTCATCTCTTTAGATTAAATGAGCAATATATCAATGACATTTATTTAGGTTTTCATAAATGTTTGAGTAAAATTTGGGAAGGTAGTTTTTATGACTTGGCAGCTATATGTGGTCCCTCCTGTTTTCTCTTCAAAAAGACTCTGTCTTCTCTCTCCCCCATTTTTCTTTTCTTTAAAGTGAGGACAGCACGTCCCTGTGAAGATTATATACATACAACCCTTTCCACATTTCCTGGCCCGGAACTATTTACTGCTACTATTTCTACTCTGTTTTTTCCTCTGTTTTACACTCTGGGTTCTTGCTGGTAGAGATCAACTTTGATCCTGAGTCTCTGAAACAAATAAATGTTAACTAAACAGAGTAAGAAATTTAGTGCTGATATCCCATGCTTTAGAAACCGGGGCTGTCTTTGGTCCCACGGGCAGAGATGTGATCCTCCCGAGTGTGTCTGTGGATGAACCTAAGTCCAGTTAGAACGTCCTTGGCCTTGGGACCGGGAAGACTTTGAACAAAGTACCCACTTACTCTGTGCCTCCCAGTTTTATATCTGTAATGTGAATGGGTTGCTCTCTGAGGCTTCTTCCTCCCTTCTAAAAATGATCATCTTACATTCCAGATGTTTTAAGGCTTTGAAGACCCTGTAGAAAAGAACCTGTAAGTCATTGTCTATAGCTTTTATGTCTTAGTCCACTTGAATATGTGCCTCAACTGTTTTCTGGTGTGTTCCCCCCTCCTTGCTCAGGGGGAGCTGATAACCTGCTCCTCCACTGATGACGGCAAGACAGAATAAAACCAAGCACCCCCTTTCCTACACAAAGGCACCCCCCCCAGATGCTTAACCCCTTAAGCTAGTGTTCAGACGGCACAGCGGGACATCACTTACCGCTGAAATACAGCCATCTCTGGAATGAATTTTGGCAGCTGAGTAATAGTCAGGCTGCGGCACTTATATGACAGTTTGGGGAAGGGAGTGAGACAGAAATAGCAGATTCCAAAATAATCCAATTAAAACAGCAGGAAA
This sequence comes from Panthera tigris, assembly GCF_018350195.1. Classification (NCBI taxonomy): domain Eukaryota; kingdom Metazoa; phylum Chordata; class Mammalia; order Carnivora; family Felidae; genus Panthera; species Panthera tigris. The sequence continues at coordinate 12,524,707 of NC_056664.1, forward strand.
GTGGAGTTGGGTGGCAAGAAGGGAGGGGTGGTACGCCCGGAATCCGATCATCTCTGCGGTCGAGACAGCGCGGACCTTAGCACCGGAAGCGCTGTGCTGACCTCAGTGAAGAATTTCCTACACGCACACCGAAGAGGGGTCTTGTCCGATGTCCCATTAAGCTGTCGTGTCGGGATTTTCTGGCTCTCTTTTCCTAGTGGTCTAGTTATCAGGCTGTGTTGGCACGTAAATAGATCTGTCTGCTTAGAACTACTTTTGCCTCCCGTGTAGGATTGTATCATGTTCAGTATCTATGACATCAGAACGAACTATGCTGAGAAGCCCTTCTGTTAAGGCACCTTTTGAATGGCTCAGGAAGGGTCAACTGGCAGGACCAGACAACCCTTCCGTTTAGTTCAAGGGTCTTTATAACAACAGTGGCCCGGGAAGGAAAATTCAAGAAATGTGCATGATACACAAAGGCAGGTGAATAAAAATGTAGAGCTCTTTAGATTTTCTGGGGTGGAAGTAACCTTTCTGATAACTATTAGAGTAAGAACATGGGAGTAGCAGTGGTCAAATTGAAAAATACTGGGCAGTGTGTGCAATAATAATAATTTAAAAAGCAAAGGTTTGTCAACCCAGAAATAATCAGATCATTAGATAATAGGACCTCGGGTCTCTCAAAAGGATAATAATAATATAAAAAGCAAAGGTTTGTCAACCCAGAAATAATCAGATCGTTAGATAATAGGACCTCAGATCTCTCAAAAGGGAGGTTCCGGGGGATAAAGGAAGCAGGTGCTAAAGGAACGTGGGCATTTTAATTTAACCAGAAAAGAGAGACCTTTAAAAAGAAATACAGGGGCTACGTGATGATGCTTCGTGGGTTCAAGGCCCGTATCGGGCTCCATGCTGCTGGTGCGGAGCCTGCTTGGGATTCAATTGTATCTAACGGGGTATGGTCAAGATCAAGTGAGGTGGTGCATACAAAATGTGGAAAAAAAAAAAAAAAAGAAAATATTTTGTGAACTCTGAAGCCTTCCCCGTGCTATGACAGTAAATGTGCTCTGTGCTGACAGTGTGGAGAAGGCTCCGGGGGCCTGATCCCCTGGGAGAATAACCCTCGAGAGCCAGTCACGGACAGGCAGATTTTACTGTGTAAAAATTTAAATATATTCATGAATTATATTTTCTGCTCCTCATTTTTCTGGCCCAGAAATTCTTCTGTGTCTATGGGATTTTTCCAAGAATTTTCCAGTGAGTTCCGTAAGAGAGCCATCCACTCTCCAATGAGCTTTTCCACCGCGTGATTGTACAGTAAATGTTTTCTCTGAGGAAACCTCGAATGACAGAGTAAAGAGAAAGAATTCTGGGCACCTGGGTGGCTCAGTCAGTTGAGCGTCCGACTTCGGCTCAGGTCGTGATCTCACCGTTGGTGAGTTCGAGCCCCGCGTCGGGCTCCGTGCTGACAGCTCGGAGCCTGGAGCCTGCTGCGGATTCCGTGTCTCCTTTTCTCTCTGTCCTCCCCCACTCATACTCTGTCTCTCTCTCAAAAATAAATAAAGGTTACCAAAAAAAAAAACCAAAAAAAAAACCAAAATAAAAAAGAAAATAGTCCCCATTGCGGGAGGTCCAGGTAGAGACGGGAATGGGGTCGGTGGGCTAGCTACAAGAAGAAGATAAGTAGGACGCTGAAGGATGAAGGCTCGAAACGGAGAAGGTTAGGCTGGGTAAATCCCTGCAGAGTGTGGGCTGACGTGCCGAACTTTCCTTTATGCTGCCAGCAGCCCATCTGTCTTCATTGGTTTCTGTGTCTTCATCACAGACTCCACGAAGTGTCTACTTGGCTTTCCTTTTCTCTTTCTTTATTTATTTATTTATTTTTTTAGCTTTTTATCTTAATCCCCTCCCAAAGGTAACAAAAGGAAGACCACTGGACCTGGATGCTGTTTGTGTGTGACATGCGTGGCAGGCAGGGGAGCAAGCTCGATTTCTGAGTGGATGTGAGCGCGGGGGTCCGTCTGTATGCATCCGAGCATATTCGTGTGTGCATCCGTGAATATGCGTGCATTTGTGGGGATAGCCACAGACACAACACACGTGCGCCTCTATTCTGTACATCCTAACACGGAGAGGACACGTTGACGATAATGAGAAAGGGTGACAGGAAACCGTGAAAGTAACATGCCTTCCAGCAGCCTTTACTGTTGCAACCCAAGTGCACGATGCAACTAACATTGGGTGTGCGGGGAGAGTCTTTGCCTGTTCATCATTTAGAACAATAGTAGGAGTCACATATTAACAGGTTTAAGTGTCAGTTAAGTGTCGAAAGATACAAATTCTCTATTGTTGGCAGCTCTTGGAATACCGGCAGGGTATTTTCGTATTGTAGCCCTGGTGGCTTGGAGTTCAAAATGCTTTGGATGAAGAATGTTACAGTGTGTGCTCTCTGCGGCAGAAAACGTGCCCTGGTTGTTTGTTTATTATTCCCGAGGACATTTGCAGGTCTGAACTATCACACGCAGAAAAGAAGCGCTTTGTTCGGGAAATACAGGAGGAGCGGCACGAGAAAATCAAATTAAGTGAAGAAACTTCGGGAGCCCATCTTTGATTGATGGTGCTTCTTACGTATTCTTCATGATTCCCTGTGAAGGCATAAAAACTATGAAATTGGATTTGGAAACTGGATTAAGACAAATGGCTCCTCAGACTTTTTTACTTTAGCTCTTTCCAATTTTCCTAGGAAAGCACATAGTCGCTATATAAAGAGTCTGTGTTTACTACATTAAATCTTCCTAAAAAGCGTGCCCTTGAGGCTTGATTTTAAGAATTAGTCTAGAAGATGCAGGGGCAGGCTACACCTGCTAACTGTGTTACAGTGTTTGTCTTTAGATATTTTATGTGCACACTTGCTTTTATAGAGTGAGCAGAATACTGCTTTTCTTTTTCTTTTTTTCTTTTTTTTAATGCTTATTTTTGAGAGAGAGCGAGCATGCGAGCGAGTGAGCCAGGGGGCGGGGGGAGAGAGAGGGAGACACAGAAACAGAAGCTGGCTCCAGGCTCTGAGCTGTCACCACAGAGCCCGACGCGGGGCTCGAACTCACGAACCGTGAGATCGTGACCCGAGCTGAGGTCGGATGTTTAACTGACTGAGCCACCCAGGCACGCCCCTTGAATGCTGTTTTTCTTAAAAGTTTTTTCTGCCTGTCTCTCACCATAGACTTCTTTCTCCGGGAAGAGTTTACCATATTCCCATTTGAGCTATTGCTTTACTCCTCCAAATACTTTTTATCAGGGACTCGTAGGTGTTCACACGAGTCTCTGTTCACTAGATTGTAAACCGCTTGAGAGAAGAAATTGTTTTATTTGTTGTAGCACAGAAGGCAAGGCCCTGAACATTACTTGTCGAATGAATGAATGAATCAGCCACTCGATCAGTCAGTCACTGAATCTGACACCTACCGTGTACCTAGCATTGTCTTAGACCCGAGGGAATGTGAAAAAAGTGTAAGACATGGCCAAATCTGCTCTGATGTCGTAGAAAAATCTGGCTGAGGGTTAGGACAGCCTGAGTGAGGAAATCATATTGGATTACAACCCCAAAGAAGAACCCATGAGTCCATAGTGATATCAATAAATAATTGAATGAATAAATGAATAAGTGAGGCAAAAGAATTCTCCTTACAGAAGAATTCAAGTTAATAAATAAATACATGAGAGGCATCATTAGAACTCCTCGCAGTAAATGCCACAGGAAAGTTCCACGGATGGATGCTAGGATTGGTGGGCAAAAGATTAAGCAGAAACGGGATACTTGTAGCATTTTAAAGTATCTCCCTCCAAAACATTTAGTAATTACAAAAAGGAATAGGTCTCTCTACCTGGAGAATCCTCACAGACATGCCTCCACTGAGCGATCAGGGTTAGCATTACCAGGAAACCATATTTGACATTGTATGCCCCTTCACAGGAAATGCTGAGAAGGCCCCCCCGCCTCAGGCGACTGCCGTGGTATTCTTCCCAGTCATGTGTAATCCCACTCTCCTCAAGAGAAAATATCCAACCCAGTCGAAGGACTGGGAAGTCGGAGAGTACTAGAAACCAGCTGACGAGTACTCTCCGGAAGTGTCATGGTCTTAACGCTAAGGAAGGGTTGAGGAGCTGTACAGGTGAAAGGAGACCCAAGAGACAGGATGTGTCCATGTCGTGTGAAAGCCTAGATTGGTTCCTGAGACACAAAAAGGACACGAGTGGAAAACTGGTGACATCGTCATAAATTCTGTGATTTGGTTGGTAGTGTTGACCACGTTTAATATCCTATGATTATGTAAGACTTGAACATAAAGGAACGCCTAGTGTTAGGGACAAGGCAAGTGTGTACTATTTTTGCAACTGTCTATAAATCTAAATTTATCTTTGTGAAAATCTAGCTGAGGACACAACACCAACCCGCAAGAAGCAATTGCAGAACAATAGGTGACAGCGTGCAACCGAGAATCCGTGGGGGGGGGGGGGCACGTGAGGGTCATCGAGCGCTGAGAAGAAGGGGGCATGGCTGGGGGCACAGGGGTCAGGACAGGTTTCATAGGAGAAACGCCTTGAGAGGAGGTGTAGAGATGACGGGGGGAGGGGGGACACACAGGGATGGGTCCAGGAGCAGGGAGAGCAGGGTCACAGGCTCGAGGGAGGGACGCAGGCGACCTGGGTGGGGTAGGTGGAGAGGCTGGCCGAGGGATGTGGGTGTCATTGCTGGAGAGCAGCAGGAAAGAAAGCTGGGCCCCTGTGGGGAAGACAGAGCAGAGGGTCATGAAGATGTGGCAGACGGGGAGGTGACACAGAGTTCCAAGTTCTTGCCCCAGAAAGTGCCGCCATGAGACAGTACACATGGGAAATCGGTGACAGGCTATCCAGGTGGCTGGGATTTGGGAAAGAGGAGGCCAGGTGAGTGAGGAGTTAGAAATAGGTAATGAGACCTTGCAGATGACGACGCCCTGGAGCCGCCACCCAGAGATGGTCAACTCCACTGTAGTTTCCACCATCGCCATGGCTGGGGAGCCTATGGGCGGCGTCTCCTTTGAGCTGTTTGTAGACAAAGCAAGGGGAGAAAGGATTTGGGTATAAAGGTTCCTGCGTTCACAGGATTATTCTGGGATTTACGTGCCGGGGAGGTGACGTCACACGCCATAATGGCACTGGCAGCAAATCCGCCTCTGGGGAGAAACTTGATGATGAGAATCTCATGCCGAAGCACACGGGTCCTGGCATCTCGTCCGCGGCAAATGCTGGACCCAACACAAACGGTTCCCAGTTTTTCATGTGCGCTGCCAAGACTGAGTGGTTGGATGGTAAGCGTGTGGTCTTTGGCAAGGTGAGGGAGGGCAGGAATCTTGTGGAAGGCTGTGGAAGGCTTTGGGTCCAGGGACGGCAAGACCAGCAAGAAGGTCACCATTGCTGACTGAACAGATCTAAAAAGTCTAACTTGTGTTTTGTTTTTTTTGTTTTTTTTGTTTTTTTAAATTTTTTTTTCAACGTTTTTTATTTATTTTTGGGACAGAGAGAGACAGAGCATGAACGGGGGAGGGGCAGAGAGAGAGGGAGACACAGAATCGGAAACAGGCTCCAGGCTCCGAGCCATCAGCCCAGAGCCTGACGCGGGGCTCGAACTCACGGACCGCGAGATCGTGACCTGGCTGAAGTCGGACGCTTAACCGACTGCGCCACCCAGGCGCCCCTAAAAAGTCTAACTTGTGTTTTATCTTAACCACCCGACCGTTTCTTCTGCGGCTCAGGAGAGCACCCCCTCACCCCCACCTGCTCGAAATATCCTGTAATCTTTGTGCTCTCGTGCATATAGTTCAGCAGGTTTCGTGTTTTTTCCTTACTCCCCTCCACATCTAGCTGGATTGCAGAGCTAAGCGTATGACAATGAAGTGAAAAAATAGCACCAACAAAGAAATACGTCGTGAGAAGCAATTCGTCCGAGGCCTGGAGTGGGAGGGGTGGGGAATCAGAAGAGGAGCAGGCATCGTATCTAAAAGCATGTCAAGAGGTAGACTCATAGAACGTAGTGATGGGTGGATGTGGGGCCCGAAGAGGGAGAAGTCACAAAGATGATTCCCGGGTCAAGCTCACAGGACAGGTGCCGCCGGTGTCCGTAATTGAAATAATTCATTCAGCAGATATTTCAGTGCCTACGTTGAGGCATTCTGTATTCTAGGTAAAGGAGGATGAAAAAGAGTGTAAATGCGATGTTTCCCTATGAAACACAAGCAGGAAAGCCCATGGCTTGAGCTGGACTGAATGACTTCACAGATGACCGGCTCAGACCCACATATGGTGGCAGGGGCGGCGGGGGGAGGGGGGGTCTCTTTCCTCCAGTTAAAAAGAAGGGGGGGGATTGCTGTCTTCCTAGCAGCAGCCGTGAACGGCGTTAGGATATTTTTCAAGTTGGCGCTTTTCTGTGCTTAATAAAGACGTCAAGCCTACTGTTCAGACTCTACTCACCAGAAAACTCTCTCTAGTAAATCACCATTCTACTTAGGAAAAGCTCACACGTACTCTTTTAACTCTGCCAAGTTAGAGATCCCTGGGTCCCAGCGGTCCCAAATACGAAAGCTAACATACCGTAAAAGCACAATGAACTTGACGGAAGAAAAAATGGAAAGTTAAGTTTGTGTGCTGAAGTTTCGAGCTCCTGCTCTTCAGCCACTGTGTCTTGGGGACTTGTTTTATATACTGGTGCCCATTGAGCAGACCCTTAATTAATGTTCTCCTGGGCGGGTTTGGCTGTGTCATTCTTCTCTTGGGCTTGTCCCTTCTCCGTGTTACTGAGGACGGGGTTTCTGTATCCTTTATTCCTTTGTGTTCATCAGAGACTTCACAAATTTCCACCCATACCTCAAAAATGACTATACAAAAATGTCCATTGCTCTCACAGTTGACATTTCAGTTATGTTTCTTAAAAACTGAGCACTGACCCCCCCTTTTTGGTATCTATCAGTGATTAGGCTAAATAGACATTTTACCGAGAATAGGAAACTAAAGAGGAAGCTCACCCCTTTTACGGTTAACTGTAAATGGAGGTCACTTGTATCCTGGCAAGCGTGGAGTTGAGGTGGTTCTGATCCGGGTCCAGAACGAAGCATCCCGTGTCACCTTTGCAGCACGTTAACTTAAGCTCCAGGTATCTTCTGAATGGCGAGAACGCTCCGTGAAATGTGAATGGCCTACGCTGTATTTAAGACATGGTTTAAATGGCAATGGGTCTCCTCATTCTAATGTAAGAAGGAGTTCGTCTTTTGTAGAGTGTCCAGCCCGGTAGTGGCAGAGCACTCTGCGAGGTGACCACGAGGTCCCCTCTGTGGGCCCGTTGTGGAAGCCTATACGTGCAAACTAGGAGGGTAAAGGGCCTTTTTATGTTCTTTGTGTCGACTTCAGTATTGTTTTCATCGGGAACATAGTTCTAAATTGTAATTGCAGTTCTAAATTGAATTGCGTTAAATTGTAATGGTTCTATAGAAAGGTTCCATGTACAGGTGCTTACTCTGTCCCGTGAGTCTCTCCACAGCGCCATGTAATACAGGCCAGTCTGCACCACCCCCTTCTCAGAGCGCCTGGTGCAATTGAGTAGAGTGCATTTCCTACGGTGGGGGTCCAGTTGTCCTTTGGTGGCAGAAGTGGGAGTCGTATGCTGAGCTCAGGGAACCATTCCGGACTTATTCTCGAAAGTTGTGAGGCCAAGGCAGACAGAACCTCAGCCCGGTGACCCCGCAGCAGAGCCCCTTAGGCATTGAGAAACTTACCGGGCTACCCTTTGTCACAGAGTTCTTACGCATGTGTTATGCAGATTAGCTCATTCTTTTATTTTTTAGGACGCCCCACAGGAAGCACGGGAAGCACGTGGTCATGTAATCTAGTGGACCTTTTACAAATGCAACAGAGAGACGAGGGTGGAAAGTGCCAGATAATTGCTGTGGAAGAAACAAGCATAGAAAGCCAAGTTTTAGGAATGAACATAATCTGTTTAAGGTTAGATCTGAATTTAGAGTTTGTGCCCTCCCCTGTGGCATTGAGTAATGAAATAAGGGGGAGACCTAACAGAGCAAGAGGTGGGTGTGGTTACACATTCCTTCCTTTCTTCACTGTCTCCACTATTATCTCCCCTTTTGCATTAAAAGTAAGTTAAATGAATGAGGATGAAGCGAGCAAGCTGTTTTAACAACTTTCAAGTGCTGTCACTTGTGTGAATTTTGTCATGACAACAACATGATCCTGGTTTTCTTGCCCAGTACACATGCTTTGGCGACCCTAACCTACTCATGAAATCTGCAAATAATGGGAAAAAGACTTCCTAGGAAAGAGAAAAATGGCTGATAAAAAAAAATCCTGCTCTTGGCTCTGTGGGTGAGGCCCTGAGATGCCCAGAGTCTGGTTGGCTGAGCAGGGCACTTAAAGTAGGGTTAATGATGTAACTAGTTTACTTACCCAGTTCCCCAAGTAGATTCAATGGAAGGAGAGGGGTTTCTCATGTTTTAAATATATCAACCACAGTGAAGGAAGTAGAAAACTGGAAGCATTAAAACAGCTCAGCAGTGTGGGGCCATTCATTTTAGAGAGACAATATCTGCGTAGATTTTTCAGGGTAGGTCAACATAAAGGACCTCTTCCTGAGATGCAGCAAAGCAGAGAGGACACGGAGAGCAAGAATGTGGCATTCCAACACCCCAGCTTGTCAGAGTTCACTTCCGGTGTTCACAGGTGGGGGTGGAGACATCCACCTGGCCATGATCCCCAGACCCAGGGTCTTTCCATCTTATGGCTCAGCAGTTCCCTAAGGTCAGTGGGAGACCAGAAGGTTCCTCTGCAGCCAGTTTGACCAGCAGTGGTGGGGGAAGTGAGGCACTGAAAGACCTCGCTGGAGGCTTGTTACGCTCTCGTTCATGTTCCCTTGGCCAGATTTAGTCAGGTGGGCACACCTAACCGCGGGGAATGCCGGGAAATGCCAACCTTAACGCTTGGGAGGTCAGGGAAGTGTGTGGAACACTAACCAGCCTCTGCCACAGCTGGGTACCTTCTCGAGCCTGATGTCAGCCTTTACATCCGGTCCAGCCGTGCCCTGGGGGCATACCTGCATTGAGTACCGGGTATTTCCAGGCACCCCACCCCTGTCCTGGGAAAATCGGGGGCCTGCTGAGTCAGTGTGTCAGGACCCTTTTTTTTTACATTTTTTTTTAATGTTTACTTATTTTTGAGGAAGAGAGAGAGACAGAGTGCGAGGGGGGAGGGACAGAGAGAGAGGGAGACACAGAATCGGAAGCAGGCTCCAGGCAATGAGCTGTCAGCACAGAGCCCGATGCAGGGCTCGAACTCGTGAACCATGTGTGAGATCATGACCTGAGCCCAAGTTGGAGGGACGCTTAACCGACTGAGCCACCCAGATGCCCCAGGACCCTTTATCCTTCACACCATCTTCCTCTGAACACACATTCCCTGATGTCATCTTCAGCGTGGAGGGAGGGGGGGCGGAAAGAGCAAGTAATCCTGAGTGGCCCCACATGGAAAGACAAGGAAGCTTCTAAACACGGCCACTAGAGGATGGCATCCTCACCACCATCCTGGGCTTTATCTGTGCCGATTGGTGAGGAAACCGCTTCTACCGAAGTTCTTCGAACTGCACCATCTGGGAGCCGAGTCCTATTAACATAACTAAATTCCAAAGGAATTCCTGAAATCATCTCAGTCCTTCCAAATGTCCCAGTGTCTGTGTTCTGTCCTCAGGGCTGCGTTGTAGCCCCATTCTGCTCTCCGGAGCTTGTATCTCCCACCAAACTCTGAAACAGGTGTTTACTGAACTGAACTATTGGTAAGCTTTTGATGTCACATGACAAAAAACAAGAAGGGGAGTTTCGGGAAGGGGGGCTGGGGGTTAACTATATAAAATTATTTCGGTGCTCTATTACATAGGTTGGGATGAAGTATTTAGATGGGGGGTTGGGGCAAAGTTGGGGGGTGGGAGGAAGTCTATACAGAGAGGAAGGCAGGGGCACCTGGGTCGCTCAGTCAGTTAAGCGTCCGACTTCGGCTCAGGTCATGATCTCACGGTTCATGGGTTCGAGCCCCACATCGGGCTCTGTGCTGACAGCTCGGAGCCTGGATCCTGCTTCAGATTCTGTGTCTCCCTCTCTCTCTGCCCCTCCCCAGCTCACACTCTGTGTGTGTCTCTCTCTCTCTCTCTCAAAAATAAACATTAAAAGCATGCATGCATGCATGCATGCATGCATGCATAAATAAATAAATAAATAAATAAATGAGAGAGGCAGGCAGATGCCAGAAAAACTTAGGAACTTCCAGGTCAAGAAGAAGAAATGTCCTTCTTCTCCCCGACCTGCTCTTGATTCCTGTACCTCCTGTTCCCTGCCCGCCACAGGAACAGCTTGCTTGAGAGCTGTCAGTACCGAAATTTGTCTGCATCACGGGCTTAATAGCTCTTGTTTGCCTTCCTACAAAACTGAGCACTATTTATAAACTTTGCTTCTCTGAGAAAACGAGTTTGGGGTTCCAACCAACTGACTTACAAATGAACTTTCTGTACAGAGCTCATTCATAAATTGAGGACTGCTTGTACTGGGCTGGTAACCCAGAGATAACATTTATCTGTGCTTTATCAGTACGGGCTTGTCAAGCCTAACTTATGTTTACTCTTCTCTGCATTCGTTTTCATGATAGCCTTGCTCTTAAAATTTAATACTGTATGTTTGGAGAAACATTTCCTTTGGAGGTGCCTCAACTATTCTTGTGAATTGGAATGGTGATTTCATTTTATCTACCAATTTATCTTTAGTAGGATTCATGGCTATGAAAATCTTTTGTGCAGGGAGTCTGTAAATTGTAGAAAAATTGAGAACGATTTAAAGGAAGTAGGGGAAAGAAAGAATTCTTTTCTTGTATTACCCCGGGTTGTCAGATATCTTGCAATGTAATTACTGTGTTGGTTTGTAAAGGTTAAAGAACGCTGAAGTTTATAATTCCCTTTTGCGTATGTGTTCCACGCATACAGGGGAAAAATCTGATGCATCAAAACAACATGCCTTAACGTAAAAGTAAAAGTTCTGAGCATTTTATGGTTTGTCGACACATAGACATACATAATTCGTGGGTTTTTATATTTGCTTTTACAAATACCCGATGAGTCAGTTATTTGTTCATGGAGCCGATTTGCAGATTACAAACTTTGTTTATTGCAAATCTGTTTGTAGGTGTAATGCATGCACAGAGCTATTGTTGGTAGCATCATATTGTAATGCAAAAAGGTAAAAACCCTGGTCTTAGAGATGCTCCTTCTTAGGAAGCATACAACCCGTATCCAAGTAAAAAAATTCTGCTCTTAGCAGAGCAGCTGACAGAATATGATCACAGACGTTACTGATGCTGTTCTGTTAGAAAGCAGAAATAGAATGCCTAGGACAGGGCAAGATTGTCATAGATTGTCAAGGTGATGTGCTGCTGTATTAAAAAGAATACTTTGTTTCCCCCCTCACAATGCACCCCTGCAATGGTAGGAATCTGTTTCGGCTCTTATTCTGCCTTGCAGTTGAGGCTCAGATTCCGATACTGGTGTAGTTAAAATTTAGTGACTAGCAGTCATGTTTAATGGTCTTCCCCTTCTGTTTAAAACCGTACTGTGGCCCTGGCTAGAAACATTTCCTTTTAGTTTCAAGTTTATATATTCTGTTGTATCTTTGGCTGATTTTTCTTTCCTGTCAAAACTATGAGAATAATTTTCATGTCATGATCTTTCTGCCCTCTCCAGCCTGCAATCACTTTCCCCCAAATTGTCCTTGTAGATTTCAGGACACCTTTATATTAAATGATCAGTCATTGACTAATACCTTTGAAAGGATTTTACAGAAGCTGAACTGCCAAGCTGTAGTTTAACACAAAGAAGCCCCCGTGAGCGTGAAAGAAAGCCCTTTATGAACTGTAGAGTAGTGCGGAAAAGTCAGGCATTATAATTAAATACTGTCAGGTTATTACTGAGCATTGACTGTCAAAACATGTAAAAGACAACGTATATTTTCCCATAGGTACACTGCTTGTAATGTTTTGAGAGTAGCTAGAAGTTACTCCAATACTATAAGGGAGTATCTGGCAGGGAAAGAAGGGTGAGGAATCCAGAGTTTTAAAAGGCCAACAAAAATCATTAATTAAGGGAGAACTCTTGAAGCTACCTCTTTAAGACCCCACCGGATGCAAAAACATGAAATGCTGAATGTTAGAAGAGAAATAATTAAGTTTAATGGATTTCTGTTTTATGACCAGCTCAAGTTTACAGCTTTCTAGATATCTGGAGAGACGCGAAAGCTTTATTGTTGTTATTCACCTTAAATCTTATATAATCTGCTCTTAATTTCCAATGTCCTGAAAAATACTTTTTCTCTCTTTCTGGACACTTCGCCCCCACCCTCCTACCCCCCCCCACCCCCCACCCCCCCCGCCAGCGCCCTGCCAGAGAAAAAAGAGCCTGTAGTTTTCAGCACTGATACTGCTTGGATGCATTTGTAGATGAAACATACCAAGTGGGGTGGGAACTTCTTCATGAAAATTGGGCCCAATGGGCTACGTGACAGTCACTGAACATGCTTGTCTTAGTAGAAATTTACCTTTTACAGCTGACACGCCATTGAGCAGAGTAACCTGTTATAAAACGTGGCACTTAATCATTTGTGTTGTGTCTTCAGCCCTGAACATCAAAGCTGAAACATATGAAGCGACATTCTTGACCTTTAAAGAGACTTCATTAACCCTGTGTATTAAAATGGTTTTCGATGAAAGTCTTTGAGAAATGCTTTCGTAGTTGATTTCTGGAATGCTCGGAGAGTAAAGGCAGTTTGTGTGTGGGGGGGGGAGGAGTTGGGGGGGCTCAAAAGCCAACATTACCCAGAGACCTTACAGAATCATGCCGAAATAATAATAATTGTTGTTGTTTGTTACTGTGATGATGATTATTATTGCAAATGAGTAAATTGGCATTCTGATTTCTTAGTTTGAGTATTCCCTGAAAATCACTGTTGCCTCGTGTGGAAAAGGTGGACTTCCTGGAACCAATAATATTATGGAGGTCGCGGTGCAGGCAGTTATTGGCGTGTTTATCAGATAAATCAGACATCAAATGGGCCATAGGCTGTGGTTCTTCAGTACATTATCCTGGCAATTTTTATTCCCTGAAGAAAATCGTGGTGCCTGTTAACCAGAGTAGTTTGGAGAAGGCATGGCTTTTAGGTACCCCGTTCCCGTGATTTGGAGAAGCCAGAAGGCAAGGCTCCAGAGCACCCCCTCGGTATTTTTTCATAAGCTTTAAACTGGGTATGAAAAGGCCTGTCCACTTCAAAGCTTCTGCCTGGGAAGATCAAGCAGAGATTGATTTTTAGCCACTGTGCTCATGGGGGAACAGAATGCAGTAGCCAGGATTGAAAGAAGCAGATAGAAAGAAAAAGCGAAGTAAGCTCTCCGGCACCCACCTGACAGTGTCTCCAGAGGAAAAGGATAGATATCTTCTGATATTCATAGTTAAAGAAAGGGCTGGAATTCTACCTTGCGTATGGTCTACCCATCAGGACCTCTCCCCCAGGGAAGACAAATATTCTTTATTCAGGAAATGGGAAGCCGGAAACGTTAAGGGCTGTCTGGCAGGTCGTTTTGCTACATTCACAGAGGTGTGCCTTTGTCACCTGCCCCCGAAGGAAACCTTCTAGACGTTAGCAGTCACTTCCCATTTTCCCCCAAGCCTTCACCCCCAGCTCCTGACAACCACCCATCTGTTTTCTCTCTTTGTAGCTTGGACTCTCCTAGACATTTCGTATAAATAGAATCACACGGGATGTGGGCTTTTGTGCCCAGCTTCTTTCACTTAGATAATGTTTTCAAGCTCCATCCTCATGGTGGCAGGTAGCAGGTCGGTGGCTGGTTTCTGCAGCCCTTCCTTGCTCTGACTGAATAATATTCCACGGTATGCATGTAGCGCATTTTGCTTATCCACTCGTGAGTTGATAACCATTGGAAGTGCTTCTACTTTTCGCGTTACACGAATGATGCTGCTGTGAACATTCCCAAACTAGCTTCTGTGTGGGCATGTTTTCATTTCTCTGTGCAGCTTACTTTTTTTCCAAGTTTATTTACGAAAGAAAGAGAGAGCGTGTGCACGGTGCGGGGGGAGAAGGGGACAGAGAGAGAGGGAGAGAGAGAATCCCGAGCAGGCTTCCGACACGGGACTCGATCCCATGAACCGTGAGATCATGACCTGAGCCAAAATCAAGAGTCGAACACTTAACTGACTGAGCCACCCAGGCGCCCCATCTGTGTTGCTTAGAAGACATTAAATGACTTTTTTTTCCTTTTCATACATCGGTTTGCTTCAGTACAGTCTCTTCTTATCTATCTCACTCTCCTCAAAATAATTTTCCTGAAGAAGGTGGTTGTAGAACAGCAAGAACCTCAATTAATTTGTTTACTAATCACCAACCACCAGACTCTCTCCTAAGCACCCCACATGTGTTCCGGCATTTCTCAGATGGCCTTACTTTCCAGACACCATGGAGGGGGTTTCGACGGGCTCCGGGCTCCCCTAAAGCCTGAAGCTATGCAGCCGGGATGTGGGAGGAGCTGGGAGTTGGACCCATTGCTCTCTTAATCCAATCTCTGTATCCATTGCTCTCTTAATCACAGAACTCTCTGCTGCCTTCCTCATCATAAGATTAACCCACCTGTTCAGGCACCCGTTCACCTCTCAGAGCGTTCTTCTTTTCATGAGCCTCCCTCTGACTTGGCCGTGGAAAGTAAGAAATGTGGTTCAAAACTCTTTATCGGGTGCCCCCCGTCTTCCTTGACAGAATGACCATTTCCCTCTCTGTTTGAGTGAGGTGCTCAGTTCCAGCCTGGCTCTTTTTTTTATTATTACATTTTTTAATGTTTATTTATTTTTGAGAGAGAGAGAGAGAGAGAGAGAGAGAGAGAGAGAGAGAGAGAGAGAATCCAAACTGGGTTCTGGTGATAACAGCACAGAGTGGACTCGAACTCACAAACCATGATGAGATCATGGCCTGAGCCGAAGTCGGACGCTCAACCGACTGAGCCACCCAGGGGCCCCCACTCTCTGTCTCCTCACCTTAACCTCACCTCCTTCATGCCAGTCCCGCACATACTGCCACACCCATGCCCTGTTTATCAATTCGATCCAACCTGCTATGCACCTGTCGAAATCTCAGAATCTCAAACAAGGCCACTCCCTTCTCTGGGCACAGCCTGGGGCCGCCTGCTTTTTCTCCCCTCCCCCGTCCTCCCCTTCCCAGTCTCTTCAAAACCTATCATCACTCCTGCCTTCTGCACAAGGGTCTTTATTCCTCTTGTTTTTTGGAAATCTCGAGACACAAATCCTTCACCTGTCTCTTCTCTTCAGTTCTGTGCCAGTCCCACGGCTCGAGCGTTCCAGTGGCTCTGACCTCCAGTATCAGATACGCCACACCAGATACCCAAGGCATCAGGAACTCAGAGGAGTCTCTTTGGAGGCTACCCAAGAGTTTATGGAATTCTTCCGATCTTATGTTTTCAGCAGTTTCTCTAAGTCACGTACAAGCTACACTGATTCTCACTCCCGTTCCCTCCTTCATGAACGTGGAAGAGAACGTAAAAATGTCATTTGTCTCATCTGTAGGAGAGGATAGATTTTGGACTAAAATAAAGTTGGGGGTTACCTGTGAATTTCGGCAACCCCTGCGCTCATGGCTGTCATGGCTAAGGAGGCATACAGGGGAAGCCTTGCCCGCTCTTTTGTGATGATAGATGTGTGTCGAAGGGACTCCGAACGTTCCACTTGACAGAAGAGTTTACAAACAAAGGGATTTGCTACAGGCTCCGTGAGAGAGGTAAAATGAGGAGTTTTGGTGGAGTCTGAAACCCTTCACTCTGGCTGGCCCGTCACTGCTCACCAGTCTGTTCTGCCTGAGTGCACAGGGCTCCTTCGGAGGGGAGTCGGAGAGGGGACGGGTGGGTACAGATGGGTGTCCATCCTTCTATCTTTACCCTCCTCTCCCCGCCCCCTTAGAACGAGCACGTTAAGGGAATGTCTGGTGAATTCACTACAGTGTGTATCAGGACATTTTTACAGCCGTTTTGTTCTGAATTTAACCGATGGCCAATGAGAGACTTAATAATTCAAGTGAGTAGAAATAGGCAAAATTGGTCTGTTTTGTATCCTGAGGATAAACCTAAACAAACCTACCTAGTTGGGACGCGTCCAGCTGTCGCAGCAGCCGCATTTGAATGAATTATGAATGAATTATGAAAATCCATCTGGTCTTGGAGGGTAGTCCTGCCCACTCTGGAGGTACGGGGGCGCCGGGGTGGGGGAGGGTGGCCTTACAAAAGCCCCACGTGTAGGAAGCTCCACGGAATGCATCTGTTTTGCAGAAGTTGAATTGGTCTCCTGGATGGTCACTTGGGAGGACTTTTGTATAACTATGTTTTTCTTAAATATGCCTATATTAAAAATAACCCCCAGATCTCTTGAAACTTAGATCCCATATTTTGTTCATTTCGTATCTGTGTCCTTGCCATACTTGTTTTCTTTCTTTTAACCACAGATTTGTCTTAAATCACTAAATGTATAGAAGGGGCACAGTAGATGTCCACAGAAAACTAAGTCTCTTGTTTCTGTCTCCGAGGCATCAAAATTCGCTCCTGGAAGCAAGCTCCATTAACATTTTCTTTCTTACCATTACCATTACTTTGAAATACCTTTTGGATTATTTTATAACTATATAAGCAAAACTGGGTTCTTGTTTTTTTAAACAATGTTTACACCATACAAACTATTCTGCTCTTTGCCTTTTTTTTTTTTTTAACCTGTGTATCCTGGAATATCTTTTTGTCAGAACGTAGAGAGTAGCCTTATTCTTTATAATATCTGAATTGTATTCCATTGTATGGTCCTGCCACACTTTATTGAGTCCCACATTGACAGACTTCTGCGTGTTTCCAATTATCTGCTACTATGAACAAAGCTTTGGTGAATTACTTTCTATAAATAGCATTTGATATGTCAGCAAGGATCTCTGGAGGAGAAATTACTCAAGTGGAATCAAAAGGAATGTGCAGCTTTAATTTTGGTAAACCTTGCCAAATTGCCCTCCAATTTGGCGCTCTGTACCAATGCGTGCTCCCACTAGAGCTGCGTGAGTGTGCCTTTTCTCCACAGACAGTGTGATTAAACTTTGTGGTCTTTGCCAACCCAAGAGGTGAAAAAATACTATCTTTTAGTAGCTTTTAATGTGACTTTGCTCATTATAGCGATGATTGAATATGTTTTCACATGTTTAAGTGCCATTCTCGTTTGCTTTTCTAAAAAATGTACGTTCACATTCATTGCCCGTGTTTTACTGGGTTTTTGGTCTTTCCATCGAATCGATTTTTAGGAGCACTTAGGAGCTCAAGAAAACCAGTCCTTTGGTCTTGTACTTTTTTTATTTATCTGTTTCTTTTTTTGATCTATTTTTTTTTCATGCGGGATTTGTTTTTAAAATTATGTTGCCTTATCAGATTTTTTTTTTTGGCTTTTAACTTTTTGATATACTTAGGCCTTCTCCAGTCGAACATTATATTTAAAAAAAATGGTCTCCTGGGTTTTTGCTGAGTATTTTTTAAATCATACCTTTTATTGAGGTACCATACAATGTACTCTTTTAATGTGCACTATTTAGTGGTTTTAGTGCATTTACAGAGTTATGTAACCATCACCACAATCTAATTTCAAAACGTTTTCATCATCCCTCAAAGAAACCCCGTCCCCATCAGCATACCCCATACCCTCCCTCCCCAGCCCTCAGTAACCACTAATCTGCTTTCTTTATTGGTTGTGCCTATTTGGAAGCCTTCATATAAGGAGAATCGTATCACATTTAGTCCTCTATGACTGGCTTCTTCTACTTAGCATCATATTTTCACGGTGCTTTCTAGGATTTTTATGTTCCTCAGTAGTATTTAATTGTTTTTCATAGATCTTGCCTATTTCTCATCCAGTTTATCGTCTAGGTACTTTATATTTTCGCTGCCATGAAAAGTGGGGACATCTTTTTACTGGCTGTCATTGAGGAAGGCTACTGATTTTTGCATGTGACTTTTGTTAATTACCTTAAGGGATTCTCTAATTGTCTACCATTGCTGTTCAACTGGCTCGCTCAGATTTGCAGCCACAGCATATGCAAATAATGATTTTACTGCCTCTTTTTCCGATTTTATACCCCTTTTTTTCTTTCTCCTTTATAATTAAATTGGCTAATTCCACCAGAACAGCGTTAAATCACAGCGATGATGGTGGACAGCCTGGTGGTGTTTCTAACGTTAATGGAATGCTTCTGATGTTTCCCCATTAACAGCGAGGCCGCCTTTGGGGTTGGGCATGTTTAATGCCCATTTGGTGTTTGCAGGGCTTTCCAATGAGCAGAAAGCAATTTGGAAGCACTGGGTCTGACTGAATTGTTTGCAGGGGTGAAGGTTGCTCTCCTAACTCTCCCGCAGGGATGAAGTGGTAGGCTGATTTTCCTCACCAGCACTGAGGAGTTTGAGTGGGAAGTCCGTGCTGTAAAGGAGGAAGGTAGCAATTACACTCCAACCTCGTGCTATTTTTCTTTTGCCAATCAAGTGAAAAGACTAAGAAGCTATACGAACATGTAACACCATATTTACCAATCCGTGAGGATTAAATGAGGGCTTTTGCTAAAGGAGATATGGGGGAGAGGAGGGAGAAAGAGACAGAAAGGAAGAAGAGGTAAAAATGTCATTTTCTTTACTGTCCCAACCCCCCCCCCCGCCCCGATTAAGCCATGTGATACGGCAAAGTATTTCTGAGGTCAAAACACTAATTGTCAGCACATACGATAAAGGGTTTCAGAAAAGGCTAAGCAGAAATAGTGAAATCTTTTGCCATTTGTAAGCAGAACTGACTAGTAAGGAGTTCCAAATATTGAGAAATCCTTGAAGGGAAAAGGAATTCCTGTTCAAACATGTTTACATGTTGATTCTTTTTGATGTTGCCATTAAGAAAGTGTTTGGATCTCTCGCAAAGAAACCGGAGAGGTATTTTATGTGCTAACCCTGAACCTGACATTAGTAATAAGTACTAGGACGGACTGTCCCTTGCATTAGCACAGCTCGAAAACAAACAGAAGACAGTGACCGTTGAGGCCTTGATGCCTGTGGGAAACATTTAATATACAGAGTTGGTGAGTTGTGGTTAAAAACCAAAGGAGTTTAGACTGGCTCTACAAATTACAGAAACTGACGGGTGATACTGGGGACTCACTGTGCCATCGTCTGTACGATATGCAGGAAAGAGAAAGTCGTGGGGAGTGAACAGACCGCGTGGGTATGCCCACCCAGAGGACACGCCCACCCCGACCGGCATCTGCTGGCCTCACGCCAGAGCCCCGGATGTGACTTTCGCATCGCAGGAAATCCCTGCTCTGGGCACATGTCTCAAGCGTGTTTCTCACCTTCTTATTGGGTGCTGAGGAGGAAAGAGCTTGGAGCAGAAGCATCATCTGCCGTTTGCTGACTGTGTGAGCTCGACCAAGCTCCTGGAGCTTTCCGAGTGAGTTTAGCTGCTCGCCTGAAGTCATGCCTCCGATTCAGGATTTGTGCAGATTTCGTAGCGACGCACACGTCTAGTACAGCCTGGGGCCTCGTGGAGAGCAATTGCTCCATAAGTGTTTATAGACAGGCCAGAGGAAGCAAGGGCAGAGGGAAAGAAGGAAGAATTCCATGTGTCAAGTGCCATGACCCTGATACGCAGAGAGTACTGGGGAAGCTCATAAAGGGAATCACATCCAGGACTGGAATGGAGAAGTGTTTATAGGAAAGATGTCTCAGAGAGATGAGTTATGAGGAAAAAGCAGGCAATGTGGTCTAGGGAATGCAGAGAAGGCCAGCATTTTCAAGGGCGTAGGCTTCAGGGAGTCAAGGAGTCTGAAACCCAGGGAAGCGTTAGTAAGAGACTATGGCCGAGGCGGTGAGAAGAGGTGGGCAGCGGGACGGAGGAGTGGCAGCCCTCGGGTTGTGTAGGGTCTTCTTTGTCATGCTCGGAGTGTGGCTCCGATGGTGGTGGCTGGAAACATGAGGGCACAGCTGCATTCGCATTTTCGAGACCTAGCCTCGGTGTCTGGGGGGCGGGTTTAGGAACTGGCGGGAGGGAAGGGGCTCTGAACCGTGGCACTGATTTCTTCCATATTCCCCACAAGTCGTGGCTCTGTGCTGAGCACATAGTAGGCTTTTCAAGAAAGACTTCTGGACGGACTTGAACAAAAGCTGTCATTTTGCCCGGATCGCCTTTTTCCATGATTCACTTGCTTTACAATTTATAGAGTATTCTCATGTGGATTTGATCATTTCCCCCCCAAGTTATTTTTCACCCTCGGTTAAATTATCTTAAACCGTGCGTGTCGTGGCATAAACACACCCTAATCTACTTACAGTGTATCGTGCAAGCATCAGTGTTCTAGAAGAGATCTTACGTAAAGGGCACTCGCCTAGAACTGCATGAAAATTACTACTCGCTGGGTTGCCCTCTCCCACCAGAAAATGGTGTATGTTCAGAGGGATAATTGTTCCCAGCCCTAAATGCTATAGGCTTTGCTCACACTTTCTTTCAAAGCTTTCCCTTTTTAAAGATTCTTGCAAGCCTCCTCGGTCTCTCAAAGGAGAAAGCTATTAAAGCTGTTAGCTCCTGATTGACTTTGAGCAGAGCAAAGTCTCATCACTGCAGAGACAGTCTCATCACTGTCTCATTCAGGGGAGATGATGCTTTCCTAGTTAGGATGGCCACAGGCAGTAACTGTGGCCATGGGCCATGGAGGACCACGGTCAGCGCCAAGTGGAGTTGGAGATGGTGGTATTGACCATGGACTGGAGGAATAAATAAAACACTGGGTTTTATATTCAACCCGTCAACTAATATTTTTTGAGATGCCACTGTGTTCCAAATAGGGTGCCAAGGACTAAAGATGCTAAAACAGGACAAGAGGAAACTGGTCCCTACCCTGTGATGTTACATTATGGTTATTGTAGCAGAGGAACAAGTGACTAGTCAATTACAATACCTTGTGATCGATAGCATGAGAGAATATAGTGGAAGCATCTAGGAGGGACACCTGATTCTCACTTGGAAGTCTGTGGGAGGCCACGATGAAACTTCAGGCAGTTTCCTAAATAGGAAGAGGAATAAGATATACCTTAGAGAGTTTGGGGGTGATGGTTTTTACCTCAAAAAATGGGCATAGTATGGATTTTTCTATGGATTTCTTACGGACTTTTAATAAGTCCATCAAAATGGCCTTTGGGTCATACAGTATGTGGAACGTATGCTTGGCGGCCATGATGTGAGTCGACAGGGCCGGTGTTCTCCTCAGACCCAAACTGTGGTGTTTTGTTTTGTTTTGTTTTGTTTTGTTTTGTTTTGTTTTGTTTTTACTGTGTGTCTTCATATTGGCAATTGACCAAGAAGCCCAAATCCCAGAGGCCCACGGCCCGAAGGAGTGGAATCTGAATAATACCTCTGAAGAGATCTACGGGTATTGGTATATGTGCAGTTGCCACAGGGAACGTTCCTGAAATCGAAGCCGTTTTGCTCTGTGTGGTTTTTAACAACTTAGTGTTCTGTCATCTGGAACACACGGGGCGGCCTCACCCTTGGACGGAGGAGCCCAGGTCAAGTTGCCCCCAGTGAGAATTCAGCATCTACTGGAGGTGCTGTCCTGAGCATGAGGGATGGCGGACAGTTGTGGAAACCCAGAGTGTGTTTGAACGGCACCCGTGTGGACCAGCCGGATGAGACGTAAGGGTGAGGCCCCCCCCCCCCCCCCCCGCCATGAGACGACATTCTGATCGGGTCCTGGATAGTGGACCGCAACGGCTCCTGCCGCAGCCGAGAAGAACGTTGAACGTGGGCCGATGGAGGTGGGCTTGTGGAGAGTATGAGTGTCTTTCTAAATTCGGCGTGTGGAGAGGCAGGCCACCTACACTCTAGATTCTTGTGTTTGGAAGCTGTGTCCGGAAAAGAGCAGCAGAATTCTTCTACCTTATAAATGATGCTTTATTCAAAACCCGCTGTATGAATTAATGCGCGTCCTCTCTGGGAAAGCAAAGATTTTCACACTGTTGTTTCTTTTGAAGTAGCAGAACGGCAGCGTAACGGGAAAACACATTTATTCCTCCTAATCGGTATCTTGGAGATTCTTCGTCTGTCTTTGGGAGGAAACGCCCTACCACATAGTCTCTTGGGAATTGAGGGGCTACTTGCTGTTTAGAAATGGAGTGAGCTGCTTAGAGCGAGGAGTGCGAGTTGTTTTGGGTTCAGGGGCGTGGGATGCTTAAAACACGCAGCAGTTCAAGAATCTTATTCTGTTTCTAGAGCCAGCCTCTGCAGGTGCAGGGTGGCAGCTTTGATTGGCAAGAAAGCCATTGCGTCTTGTCGTGGAGCGCGCGTGTCCTTGGATGGTGCCTAGCGACACCGCCCCAGCCCTCCCACCACCGATGCGCACGCGTGCCTTCTTGAACACGCTTAGATGCATCCTGTAGTTAAGAGCCCGGGCGCAAGTTAGAGAGGAATGACTAACACAGAGTTTTTTCTTTTTTTTTTTTTCCAATTAAAGACACTGCTCTTTTTGCTCTGCCTCTTGAACATGACTTCTCTGTTACTCGTTTATTTTCAGTCTCCTCAAGGGAAGTGTCGATTTTTCACACCCTCCACGTTTGGTAGAGTCACGGGACGTTAGAGCTGGAAAAGCCCGTAGAGCTCTAACACGCCCAGTAGGAAGTGCGAGCAGGATCGCCGTGTCGGGATGCCCAGCGGGCGTTCTGAAAAGCGTCTCTGGATCTTGGAAGAGCGGTCAGGGCCGGACTTGTGGGTTTGCGAGTCCCTCCCTCAGAGGCAAGAGCATCAGATGCATCTGATGGGGTCATTCCCCTGCTCAAACCCTTGGGAAGCACCTTCCCATTTGACAGAGTCCTTGCAATTACTCAGAAAGGCCTTCGAGACCCTCCCAAGGTGGCCTCCCCGTTCGCTTGCCATCTCATCTCCTGCCACCACCTCCCCCCACACGCACTTCCAGCCACAGTGGTCTGGTGACCACGTGGCGGGGGACACGTTTGTCACCTCTCTCTTCTAAAGCCGTTGGTTACCTCACCTTCCGCTTCCTTCTGGAAGCCTTGCCTCGTGAATTGGGGTGAAGTTACCTCACCTTCCGCTTCCTTCTGGAAGCCTTGCCTCGTGAATTGGGGTGAAGTTACCTCACCTTCCACTTCCTTCTGGAAGCCTTGTCTCGTGAATTGGGGTGAAAGACCAAAGGGAATCTGTGGTCTGCCATGATCTGGAGAGTATATTCTCCGTCACCAGTCACAGATCTTGTGTGATTTGCTTGGAATAGCCTTTTACCAACTTAAGGGACGTCTGACGTGATCTACGCTGGCCCCTGTCACAGTGCAGGTGGGACGTCCATCCCGACACACACATGTGCTGCTTCTTCCTGTAGTCAAACATATGGGAATTTATCCAAAGTTTTTCTTCTTATCCTTCAGGTTACATTATTTTCTTTGCAGTTTCACGTGTCTCCGAGGATGTTGATACTGAATCATCCTTTTTGTAAAGTCACACGTACCCATTTTTGAATTAGTATGTGGAAATTCTTTTTTTCCTTAATTTTTTAAGTGTTTGTTTATTTTTTAGACCGAGACAGGGCGTGAGCAGGGGAGGGGCAGAGAGGGAGGGAGACACAGAATCCGAAGCAGGCTCCAGATTCCGGGTTGTCAGCATAGAGCCCAACACGGGGCTCGAACTCACGAACGGTGAGGCCATGACCTGAGCCGAAGTCGGATGCGTAACCGACTGAGCCACCCAGGCGCCCCTGTGTACAGAAATTCTTATTCTGGCTCCACTGTCACCTCATTGGTTTGTTTGGGCAAATTACATAGCCTCTGCCTTCATTTATCATCTGTAAAATGGGCCTAAGAGTAACTCAACCTGGTTTTTACAAGGATAAATAAAACCTAAAATTAAAAAAACATTTTGAAAAATGCCTTAAAATGTGGAACGTAAACATATAAACCCACTGCTTATAGTCAACAAGCAACTTTCAATCCTTCTTGATAGTTTCATGCAGATTATGTCATATTATGTGTCGTATAAAAATACAGAACCTGCTGTCAGAAGACAGGAGTCCGTATTTCGGCTCTGCGATTTACTAGCTGGGTGCCCATGACTGAATTACCTAACCCTTTTAAGCTTCCGTTTCCTCCTTTATAAACTGGGGATCATTGGCATGGCTGCCGTCTATTAGAGTCGCTGAATAATTGTTTTCTGCAACTGTCATACTTGCAAGATGCTTTGTAAACCGCAAAAGAGCATACTTACCAATGACCATGATGGGCTCTCTCGTGCCCCCGTCATTAACGCTGGCTATAGAAATAGGTCAAAAATATGTTTTGACTCCCTTTTCTGAGATACCTCTCGGCTTGCCCCAGACGTAAAAGGGATGAAATGAAAGCAGGAGCGGGAGAGCCGAACACGTAGAAGAGGTTGCAAAACTGGCAGAGGCCGTGGATGACTTCTGTCCAATCCCGAGGTGGAAAGGGACCAGGTTGACAGGCAGACAGCGCGGCAGCCATGTGGCCAAAGCTGAGAACAGGTGCAGGTGGGAAGGTAGTGGAAACGGCCTGGATAACACGGTAAAGCCAAGTGACGGTTTGCTAGGGTGTGTGTGTCCACAGGCTTGGAGTGTCTATTCCTGAGTGTTCCCTGCGAGCAGTGGTGGATAGCCTACAACACTGGTGGCATGCGTTGTGGGACAAGAGGGACCTCACGGGAGCCGGTTCGGCTTCCCCCCCTTTACCTCTCTTAAGTTGGGTGGGGATAGGGTGGTGTTACGTGTTGAACTGCATCCCTCCAAAAGACGTTGGGAGTCCTGACCCCGGTGACTATGCAGGTGGCCTTATTTGGAAATAGGGTCTTTGCAGATGATCCAGTAAAGATCAGCTCATTAGGATGGACCCTCGTCCAACACGACTGGTGTCCTTGCAAAAAGAGGAAATTTCATGGGGCGCCTGGGTGGCTCAGTCGGTTAAGCGTCCGACTTCGGCTCAGGTCGTGATCTCACCGTTTGTGAGTTCGAGCCCTGCGTCGGGCTGTCAGCACAGATTCTGTGTCTGTCAGCACAGATTCGGATTCTTGTGTCTCCCTCCCTCTCTGCTCCTCCCCCGCTCATTCTCTGTCTCTCTCTCTCTCTCAAAAATAAATAAACATTTAAAAAAATTTGAAGGAAAAGAGGAAGTGTGGGCATCAAGATAGAGGTGTTGGGAGAATGCCACGTTGAGGCTGGAGTTATGCTGTGACAAGCCAAGGAATGCCAAAGATGGCCTGCCAACCACCAGAAGCTAGGGGAGAGAGGCCTGGAACAGGTCCTTCTGTCTTGGCCTCAGAAGGGACCCACCATGCCGCCATCTTGACGGACTCGCAGCCTCCAGAACTGTGAGAAATAACTGTGTGCTGTTTCAGCCCCCCCAGCGTGTGGTGCTTTCTTACGGCAGCTCCAGGAAACCAAGGTGGGGGGCCATTTCCCCAGACCCGGCTGCTTTTCCATGACACTGGGCCCATCGTTTGGGTTTTAGGGTGAGGTTATACATGGAGTGAATTTGTTGCCAGCGTATAGTAAAAATGAGAAGAGTTTCTGGGGTTTGGCTTTTGAAAGCAAGTGCAGTTAAAAATTTTTTGTTCTTTAACATTTATTTGTTATTGAGAGACAGAGAGACACAGAGCGTGAGCAGGGGAGGGGTAGAGAGAGAGGGAGACACAGAATCCGAAGCAGGCTCCAGGCTCCGAGCTGCCAGCACAGAGCCCGACGCGGGGCTCGAACCCGTGAACAGTGAGATCATGACCTGAGCCGAAGTCGGCCGCCCAACCGACTGAGCCACCCAGGCGCCCCCAAAAGCGAGTGCATTTAAAGCCTCATCTCAAGGTCTGGGGCTGACTTCGAATGGGGTTTCTTAAACGTGATAATCCCCTCCCCGCATAACCAGTTGCCACGTATTCTTGTCATTTACATAAAGCCCTGCATTCGCTTATTATTTTTCCAGTCTTAGACACTTCCTTGAGAACATTTGCTGTTCTCTTGTAAGTCCCCTTCCGTTAGGGGTTTGGCAAGCCCGGGACAAAGAGGGGGAATGTTTCTTTTTTTCTTTTCACTTTCCTCAGACTTGCCTGTTCTTTCTCTGAAAGATGCTAGAATTCCCCCCAGGGAGAGGGCCTGTGCCGCTTTCCTCTTTGGGAAATGTTGATTTATATTCTACAAAACATTTGTTTTTCATAGAAACTCTCATTTCAACATGTTGAAATAGTTGGTTCTAATTTATATGTGAAAAATAAATAAACTTGTCATGGAAATGCTCTCAGGGTACAGTTACATAATAATTATGTGTGCCCTCCCCCAGCATCTTAACATAGGGGACTTCACCTCGCAGAGGAGTTTCCTGGCTTCTAACAGCTCCTCCCAAAAGCTACGAAAACACATTAACAATCACTGTGACAAGTTGCAAGTAACTGTTACGAATATGTCAGAAGTAATTGTAT
This sequence comes from Panthera tigris, assembly GCF_018350195.1. Classification (NCBI taxonomy): domain Eukaryota; kingdom Metazoa; phylum Chordata; class Mammalia; order Carnivora; family Felidae; genus Panthera; species Panthera tigris. The sequence goes on from NC_056664.1 coordinate 12,551,351, forward strand.
CTCTTAGTGGCAGTTTCATATCTCCGCTTAATCGCTGGGACAATTAAGGCTCAGAAAGTGGCAAATTAAAATGAAAATTAGATTAAAGTGTAGGATTTTTGTGACTTCTAACCAGAGTGATGCTTGCTTTCTGTACTCGTGTTTTTACCGCCCGGGGGGTTGCGAGGGCAAGAGAGACAGGGGTGCTTGGATGACATTTGACCCCAGGCAAGAGGACCACTTCCCAGCCCCGGGTGGGAAAGTCTGGTGCTCTGTCGTTCTTTGGGACTCGTTTGAAATTTTCCACGAACCCGTCGAGAGGGAATGTTAGGCTTCCAGAATGGATACATTTCATTCTTCCCGTCCGCTCTTCTCCTGGATGCTATTGTGGAGCTCACTTATCTCTCCCGAACAACAGACTCATTCCTCTGGAAGAAAGTGTGCCCTTCCCGCCGGTGTGATCCTAACATATGTGCTATTAGAGACTTTCGGACGCCTTCCCCATTTTTTGTTTTGTTTTTTAAAACATGTACAGATAATACAGTGGCTGTGAGCTTTCATAATACGTTCAGAAGCTGCTCTCTGTTCCTCACCAGTTTGGATTGTAAAAAAAAAAAAAAAAAAAAAAAACAGTACAAAAGATTAGAGTACTTTAAAATAAAATTTCAGCTAATTATACATACGACTGCATTCACTGAATGTGAATATTTTCAGGGCTTCCTTTGCTACTGAGTGCCACCTGCTCGTGATTTAAATGGGCACAAATTTAGTTCCATTAAACAAAATACAGCCACTCTTCTCCTAGAGCACAGACGCCCCGTTCGGTCCTATTTTGGACGTGGGACACCCAATCTCGTGTTCCTTTGTCAGCTCCGGGCCCAGGTCGGCCACGCCGCAGGGTTGAGGACTTGACTGTGTTGCGATCTTGCTTCAGAAATTGTAGCAGGCAAACAGGTCGTGGTGAAGCGGTCTGTGTTTTAGAAGGATCCTTAGGAACCAGGTGGCATTTGCGCTGTGATTTCAGCAATTACCAGGCCTCTGAATTGAGGAATTCATGCCTTAGCTTTTGCAGCTCATTAAGGAGACTTTGTACTACCTATTGCCAAAAAAAAAAAAAAAAAAAGAAAAGAAAAGAAAAAGAAAAAAGGAAGAAGGAAAAGAAAAGAAACCCTCCCTCGAAATGTTATGTTCTTGGCCCATATTTTGGTCACCCCAGAAGCTGCTGGACTCCACCTTGTTATTTAAAAAATATTTTTTAATGTTTATTTATTTTTGAAAGAAAGACACAGGGCGTGAGCAGTGGAAGGGAGAGAGAGAGAGAGAGAGAGAGGACACAGAATCCGAAGCAGGCTCCAGGCTCCAAGCTGTCAGCACAGAGCCCGACGCGGGGCTCGAACCCGCAAACCGTGAGATGACCGGAGCTGAAGTCGGACGCTTAACTGACTGAGCTGCCCAGGCGCCCCTCCACCTTGCTATTTTAAAGTTGTAAGGTCATTTAGGAAGAATTTCTCCATCTCCTATGAATCTGGAACATTCATGATCTCTGTACATCCAGACAGGGTATTTCTTTGGGGTTTGTGCTGGAGCCACATTCAAATCCAGCATGAATTTTCAAGCCCTTTTCCAAGAAGGCTTCTGTGACTGGCCTCATCTGCTACATTTAAAAGATAAAACAAACAAACAAAAAAAAAAATCCCACAGGATGAAGTACACGTTTGCCATGCATAGAGAAAAGTGATTTCCTTCCGGGCACTTCTTTGCCTCCAGATATGTGGACCTCACGTCCTCGATGTGGTCTTGGCCGCAGCCATCGGTCAAGGAAGGAGGAAGGAGCTGTGTGTGTCTCCTGCAAGTCCTCCTTTTTCCTAATCTTTTCTCCTCTCTCCCCACACACACCCTTGCCCTAAATTCCTTTCCATTTTGCCCTTTCAAAAAACTCCTCCCTCCCTTAGAAAAGCTAAAAATAATGGTAATGCTTTCCAGTGATCTTCCCTTATTAGTATCTCAGACACAAGGCTGCAGGCAAAAAGGAAACTCTTCATCGCCGCACCTGCTCAGAACTGCCTGTTTGCAAATTGGGGCTCACCCCAAGAGTCTCTGGTGGAGATCTCTCACCAGAGTCCCTTCTTTTAGCAGGACTTCCCTTCACATCATCGCATGCCAGCATGCTTGGAAAACTGCCTGCCGTCTCTAGGTGCACTGACCCCGTTGCCCCCTCCAGAGGTAGGTTCGGAGATGTGGAGAAGCAAAGACTTACCTGCACCCCTCCCGCTGAGATCAGGGGGAGCCTCAGGCCATTATGGCTGCACTCCAGATTTTAAACCCTCGACTGTTGTTTATTAAAGATCACAGACCCATTGTTGTGTTCCGGGGAGGGTGCCCACCTGCAGACAGGGGCCCCGAGGAAGTGGGGAGGCCTGGAGAGGGGGGGGAGTCCACACAGCGGCCCCAGTCGTGCGCCATAACTTGGCCGGCCTGCCTGGACAGCTGGCGCTGGTCACTGTGGGAACAATGCAAGGAAGGCCCTTGTCACATTCCTCTGGGGTCAGAGGCACAACCTTTCTAACACTCTCGGTCCCTGCTGGCAAAGGGAAAGACAAGAAGCTTGGAAGCAGAGGCTCAGAGAATGCGGGTGACTTTAGAAATCCGTGAACTCCCTGGCTTTGCTGACTTCCACGCGGAGGCCCGAGAAGTTCTGGGACTTGCTCAGGCCCAGCCGCGAGCTGGTGGCAGACCCGGGACTGGAATTTCCTAACTCGCGGTCCAATTCCCTAATGTTTCTCTGAACGTCTTGAATATTTCAGGCCCGTCATGAAGAGGAATTCTTGGTCAGGACGTTGTATTTCGTTAGGTTTTTCACATGCTGTGGTGGAGTTAGGGTTCAGGGGTGACAACCTCTGTTGCTTTTGGCTCTAGTCCTGTAAGCTAGGGAAGCCAGCTACCAGCATCTTCAGTGACCGTGTGGGAAGTCATTGGTATCTAACCCCAGGCCCAGAAGTTAGGGTTAATTTTTAAGGGTCCATTTTCAGCTTGAACGTGAACTTCTGAAGACACTCGAAACCGTCTAAATTCCTCTGAAGTCTGACCATCCTTGTACTCTTTCTTGAGAAAGAAATCATAGTGAAATCATAGTGGTTAGGACCCATGAAAACACAATTACTGGATAAAATTTGTCACAGATGCCCTGGTTCAAGGCACAGTTAGGAGTTCAGTTTACAGGTAGTTGGCCAGTCTTTTTCTTGGAGTGTGCTTTCCCGTAAGGAGTCTTACGCGAACCTTCCTTTACAATACACGCAGGCCGATAAGAGGGATTTCTTTTAAGATTTTTACTATTTTAAAAATACACACTGGCACATGGGAGAAATGCATGTCCGGTCCCCACCTAAAAAGAATCAGAAACAACACTTGGGAATGTACCCTTCTAATGTTTTGTGTGTTTTTTTTTTTCTTAATGTTTATTTATTTTTGAGAGACAGAGAGAGACAGAGCGCAAGTGAGGAAGGGGCAGAGAGAGAGAGGGAGACACAGAATCCGAAGCAGGCTCCAGGCTCCGAGTCGTCAGCACAGAGCCCGACGCGGGGCTCGAACTCACAAACTGTGAGATCATGACCTGAGCCGAAGTCGGACGCTCAACCGACTGAGCCACCCAGGTGCCCCTGGAATGTACCCTTCTAGATAATGCTACTAATTGTCCCTTCACAAGACAAGGCACCATAAATTTCTTCTCAGGCAAAGCAGGCAGGCAGTTCCGGTGATATGCCACTTCCCCGGCAGAAGGAGGTGGTGGAAAGGGACAAGCAGAAAGCAATGTGGCCCTGTGTGCTTTGTGTCTCCTTCATTTCCTGAACTCTGTGTGCTGGCATTCCCAAAGACCATTTGTGGACATCCTATGTTAATGTCTCACTTCTGTTAAAAAAAAAAAAGTTCTTTATTTCCAAGCAGACTTTTCCAGGTTCAGACACATGATTGTCTTCTTTGTTTATTTTTTTAAGTTTATGTATTTATTTTGAGAGAGAGAGAGAGAGAGCGGGTAAGGGCAGAGAGGGAGAGGGAGAGAGAGAATCCCAAGCAGGCTCCCTACTGTCAGTGCAGAGCCCGAGGCAGGGCTTGATCCCACGAACTGTGAGATCATGACCTGAGTTGAAATCAAGAGTCGGACGCTTAACCGACTGAGCCCCCCAAGCGCCCCAAGATTGTCTTCTTTAAGAGGTTGTAGCCTTTGGTCTGCTAGGAAGTTACATTTGGCTGCTGGGAGGGCACTGGGGCTCACCTCCAGTGGGACTGACAAGGAGCTCCCACAGTATTTGGGAGGGTTGAGGGCTACCGTATTTTCCCTTCACCAAGAGCCCCTCTACCATGAGACAACCAAAGACCGAGGCGTGTCTTCTGAGCCCTGGGATGAGGCAGGGAAGGGCACAGCACGGGGGAGGGAGAGGAGGAGAAAACGCTGTGTATCTCTTACCGCGATCATTTTTCTCTTTCCCCTTACCGAAGCACAGTGCTCTCTGCTATTTGGAGAGAGCAATTTGGATTTATATTAAGGGATGAATAAATATGATGCGGTGATGAAATCTCATCTGGAGTGAATGCAAATCTGGTATGCTAATGATCGGGCGGCTGTGTCTCACATTCAGGCAGAAGCAGGGGGCCCCTGGGAGGCCTGGGCGCCTCTCGGGTCTCTCCCCCATTCACCCATCACACGTTCCAGAGAGACGTGGGCAGCCGGGAAAGGGTTATCTTTTTTTTTAATCTCTCGGGGTTGCACTTTGCATCAGAGGGCCTTAAAACACTTGGTAAGCCTTCGGGTGATTCTGGGCAGTAGGATTTATTTTATTTTCCATAAAGGGCCTTGAGAGAGAAGTTTACACAGATGCGTCTATGAATCCAGAACCTGAGCATCTTACCGTCTTGCATCACTTGGCATCTCACGAAGGTCCTTCTGTTCACGCCCTACTTTTGCCCTTTATGGTTTCGGGTGCTCAGGGGCAGGAGGTCGGAAATCCCTCGTTCAACCCGTGCCGATTGCAGACCCTGAGCTAAGTCGCCCAGTGTGGGTGGGACACAGCTTCCCTGTTTGTCGACTGCGGAGGCTGGACTGAAGGCACAGAGGTGCCCTCGGGCTCTGACGATCCGTGATGCCCAGCGCCTTCTGCCTACTGAGATGCAGGGCGACAGGACACAGATTTGCCTGCAGTCCCGTCCTTGTGAAACTGCGCCCTCCCCCCGACTGGCTTGGCCACCACTGTTGGGATCAAGTCTCCCACTTCGAAGAATCCCAGACTTGATCCACGGTGCCCAGGCCTAGAGAGACCCAGAAAGGTCCCCGAGCACAGTCGGCCCTCTTCTGCTCCGGTTGGTGATGAAAAAGTAGGTCACAAGAGGTTGCCCCGTTTCCAGTGATCGGCCGGGGAAACCCCCAGGGCCGAAAAGGGAACAGATACAGAACAGCCCCAAAGAAGGAAACACAAAGAGGTGCACGAGAAAGGAGGCCAGGAAAGGGTGTCTCTGAGCCCCATGTCTATTGAGAGGGAGGAGAACCGGGTAGGAGGGAGAGAGAATGGCGTCCTATACCCATGGGACTTGGAGACGGTTGGTCGTCCTCTGCCCAAGATCCAGGGGGGTTTGGGCAGAGTCCCATCTGCTCCTGTGCTTTGCTGGGGCCGGGGTGCTGGCAGCGGTGCGGGCCATGCTGCTTCTCCGGCTACACTCCGCGGAGCCCCGTGGGCTGGGGGGCCGGCCCCAGCCTCCGTCCACCAGGCTAGCGCCTCCTTCACCTCCCTTCTGTTCTGAGTGTAGGCAAAAAGATTTTGCGTTCTTCAAAACCTTTCGCAGTTGGAAGATCAAAGAACCGCCGGTAAGGCGAGCGAGAGCTCGTATTTAAAGCGGTACGAAAAAAAGTAAGAAATAAAGCCATGTGGCCCAAGACAAGTCCTTTGGATTCCCTGCACTTCCTTTTTCTCACCTGAAGCCGAGGTTAGTTGTATGCCCTCAGTCTGCCTCACGGAGTGATTTAAGGATTAATTAGAGTCAGTTATTCCCACCTTCATTCCACAGAGATAGGTCGGACCCCTCTCTGTCTGACAGGAGAGCATTTCGGGATTAAATATGTGGGATAGTTCTTCACGAAAAGGATCGAGCACGTGCAAAAACCCACACAAGTAACTTCCCCTGGTGCCTGTTGCTGCTGTTGGTGACTCTGCGGCCTGTGTGACATTTTAGGCACCTTGCTTCACTTCATCGTGCCTCAGTGTTCCCCGTCTGTGCAATGGGAACGATAATAGCACCTATTGCTGCGGGTTGATGGGAGGGCCAGATGAGTTAACGTTTGTAAATTAAATCGAACAATGACAGAGTAAGCAGTCTCCGGTGTCTGTTACAGTCAGTGTGACTGGTTTCTCCGCCAGTGCATTGTGGGATCGGTTCTTGGCGGAGGGCTGCTGTTTCTTGGTCCCCCGCATCACAGCCCCCAGTAATTATACCTCCGTTTTTGTCTTCCCTCCTGCCTGGTGAGACCCCAGAAGATGCATCCTGTGTTCAAGAGGGAAAGTGGGGGGAAATGTCACGTCAGAGAGAGAGTGGAGACAGCGCTCTGTTTCTGTTGTATGGATTCTCTCTTCTCTCTCCCTGTTTCCGGGGCTGGAGTGCTGCTTCTCCCAAACCAAACAAAGGCTGTTGCTTTGCAGAACGGGTCTTTCTGTGTTCCATGTGTCATCTGCCTTTAAGGGTGCAATTTGCTTCTGATGTGTGCAAGGTGCTCCCTCGAGAAGTCTTTGTTGGTGATGTTCAGAGGCCTCCCGTATTGATTGGTGACATAACGGCTCTATAGTGGGTGAATGAGGTCATTCTCATCCTGTTACTCAAGCCGGTGACCTTGAGGCCCATCGGATGACTAAGCCACCTAGGTGGATCCCTGGTTACAGAATGTCCTTGTTTAAAGGTAATCCGGTGTGAGGGTGACCTAATAGTTTTAAAGCAAGGACTGCAGGCGAATTGCATGCCCTTAGTGAGAGGCGGTCTGTTTAACAAGCTCGGAGGCCACCAGGCCTTGGTGACACTATTTGGGGCTGGTTTTCGGGAGTTCCTTGATCTGCGTTCCTCTCTTATCTTTTCTCATTAGATCCCAATTCTCCATTAAACTGCCACGGCAGCGTGTATTATCAGCAGCGTGAAGTTGAGAGCAAAATACTGAGGCCTCCGAGCTAGTTGGCTGGCTTGCTTTTTCTTTCCTTTTTTAAAATTCAGCAGTAGGGTGGGACAGAGCTGAAAGGGAAAAGATGTTTAATACTACAAGAAAAGAGAGGAAGTAAGCATGATGATAAAATCTGCATGTGAAAAACCCTTATTAAGAAAAGGAGAAGTGGACTGCACGGTTAGCTATACATTTCATCTGAAGAAGCACATTAGTCTTGCAAATAAGGGTTTCTGTCTGCTGCTACCGCTGCCCTGGGTGACCAGGCCTTATGACATTGGAATCGGTGCGGGTCTTAAATGAGTCGACCCTGGATGGGTGGGCAGGTGAAGGACAGTGAGGCGGGGGGGAGGGGTGGTTGGGTTCATTACTTTGGAATCACTGGTAACAATGAACTGTTTGGACGTTTGTCTCTAATAGCAAATGCCGATATAGTACTTAACTTTGTGCCAGTATCCTTGCGGAATGCTGGTCAACATATTAACCCTTTAACCGTTGTTTTGCAACTTCTGTGTCTCAGCACGCTGAGGTTAAGAAGTTTGTCCAAGGCCTCCAGGCCCCCCGGCCGGCGTTGGCTCTGAACTTGGTACCCTGAGCACCTCGAGCTTCTCACTGTCATGGGGAGTCCGGGTCGTGGAGGTGCAGAGAAGACAGGGAATTCTTGTCCCCGGTGGGCGTATTTCGTGTGCAGGTCAGAGGAATGTAATGACTTCAAAGGGCTTTCACCAAATGCACCCATCTGGCCAGTTTCTGCAGGTACCTACAGCTCACCACGATCAGGTTGGCAGACTGAGAAGTGCACATGCTTCCTGAGAAGCGAGACTTTCTCTGCCAGCAGAGTCTGTTTGGGCCCGGACCATGCTTCTTTTCCGATGAGAGGGTGTTTCCAAGCCACAGCTACTCTTGCACTCGGAGCCCTTCTCTGAGGTCAGCAGAGAGCTGGTGCTGGCCCGTGGTGGCCTCGCCCGGCAGAACGGAAACGCTCCTTTCTTGGGGCCGTTGGGGGAAGCTGTTGATTTGCGGGGTGGGAAAGCAAGACAACAGCCCGGGCAGTCTTAACATTTGCCAGCACTGATGAGTTGGCCACGCGTCTGAACTCAGGACCGTGCACACCTAAAACGATCCGGAACAGATTTTAACTTTTACAAAAGATAGTAACAATCTGATATTGGAATCGGAAGAGGCACATTTTTTTTTTTTTTCTAAATCATTTCATTGACTCCTATCTCAAGAAAAACCTCATGTGAAGCAAACCAAGAAGAGGTCCTCAGGTAGCTGAGGCCCAAGCACGAATCGCAGGTAGAGTGAGTAAATGAGCAACTTCATGGAAATGGTGAAAGAAATAAATGCATTATAAATGTGCCACTTAACTGAGATGTTTACCGACTGGAACAACAATGATGTATTTTTTTGGTCTATGATAAGGACAGCGTTGAAATCCATCCAAGCCCCGAAGATGATTGGAGGGTCCGTGGGAAGTTTAATGCTCTGCAGAGCCTAGAACTCATATTACGTATGGCTTTTTTTTTTTTTTTTCTAATGAATGAACATTGGCCTCAAGTCGGTTACTTAACAGCCTAATTACAGCACATTGGCAAGATGTACGTCTCTCACTGCGGGGTGGGTGGGAGGAAGCTTTTAGGTAAAAGAAGTTAAAAGGAGAAATCAGGAAACTAATTTTTAAAAAGCGGGATGCCAAAAAAAATAATCAGATACGTATACATTTGGGTCAAATAAACAATCCCTGAGAAGCCTTTTTATGATGACCAGGCACAGTGGTTCACGGGAGGCTCCTTTAAACATAATTTGAAACATCCGGAGAAGTTGAAAGAGTTGTACACTTAGTACCCATCCATTCACCTGATTTCACCTCCTTGTGCCTCAGTGTTCCCATCTGTACAATGGGGATCATAATAGAACCTATGTCTCTGGGTTGTTGGGAGGGCTGAGCGAGTTGATATTTGTAAAGTAACCGGCACATACTACATACTCTTCAGTGTTTGCTGTGGTTACCGTTATCTTTTATTTCAATAGCGCATCGTGAGGCCGATGCTGCAAGGCAGGTTCTTAACGGAGATACCACGTGTGTTGTTTTGGGTCCTTAGGATTCAAGTCCCTTGTAATTCGGATTCTGGTTGTGCCACGTAGGGGCTGTGCCACCCTGAGTAACTCACCCAGCGTCCTCCTCGTGAGGTTTCCTCGCGCGGACAGGAAATCATGACAGCGCTACCTGGCTTTATGGGGCTGTTGTGAAGATTCATGAAGTTCCAACTTCTGAAAGTCGTAGAAGAATTCATTGTGAGTTTCAACTTGAGTTCCACGAGTGACTAACTCTGTTACCTTGGGGTGGAGAGTTAGAGCGTGGTTGTCGCCCTTTGTAAAAGGGGAGTGGAGCCATTTTACAGCATTGTGGGGATGAAGCAAAATAATCCATGTAAGTCACTTGACAAGAGAGCAATTCATTAGTAGTAGCAGTAGTGATAGTCGTCGTCGTCGTAGTAAGTAAGTCAAGTCTCTATTTCATTCACATTTCCGTAATTTTCACCTGACGTCCCTTTTCTGTGCTAGGATCCCTTCAGGAAACCACACTGCATTCCCCATCGTGTGTCCTTCGGCTCCGCTGAACGTGACAGTTTCTCTGACTTGTTTTTGATGACCTTGACAATTCTGAGGAGTGCCAATCGGTCGTTTTCTGGAATGCCCCTCAAATGGGGTTTTTCCTATGTTTTTGTTACGATTAGAAAAACCCCACTTGAGGGGCATTCTACAAAATGACTGATGAGCATTTCTCAGAGTTGGGAAATCGCCATCTACAGAGCGTAGACGTCAAGGGCGCCTACCCTCAGCGTGACTTCCCATGACCACCTGGCGCTTGATCTCGCCCAGCTGAGGTGGTGTTTGTCAGGTTTCGACATTTTAAAGTTACTCTTTTCACGCACGCCCCCATCTTGGGAAAGAACCCACACCAAGGAGACTGGTGTCTTATTTATTTAGTCATTTCTTTATCAGTATGAACTCGTGGGCGTTTGTTTTCTACTTCAGGTTATGATCTAGTACAACGCTGTGTGCTTTGTTGGGCCAGTTGCGTGAGTTTGGGCCATTGGCAGCTCTTTCAAGAACGTGAGGGATTCTGTCTCCTGTCTCCCTTTGATACGCTCCCGTCATTGTGTTTTTGTTTCTGAACATCTTCATGCTCACCTTGACGGTTCCCTGCCACCATCTTGGAATCCGCCATTTCTCCAGTTAGCCCCGATTCCTTTGATTGAGGAATGGTGTTGGGAGCCAAGTTCCGGGTACCGGGGCTTGCAGAAATTTTAACGCTCAACAAGTATTCGTTCCCTGCCTCCTTTTGTGAGAGTTTGGCGTGCACAGGGGTGAGCAGCTGGTGAGCTAGCTCACCGGAGCTGCCTGGATAGTCGGCCCCACCAGTCATGCCAGCGGGTTGCATTCAGTTCAGGCCGGGTCAGACCCTGCGCTGTGCTTAGTTAGCACTGTGAGAACGTCCCCTGCCCTCATGGAACCCGGCCTCCTAGAACCCAGTGGGAGGACAGTAGACCATAAGCGCTGTAGAAATTCCAAATAGAGAAGAGCCAGTGCTGTCTCAGAGCAGTTGAAGAAGCCTCCCTACATAAGATTGGACTTGAGTGAGCTTTATTCCAGAGGAGGAGACTTAAAAAAGAAAAGACAAGAAAAAGATGTGGCAGTGAGAACAGATATCTTTTGGTAGATGGAAAGAGGCGTGATTAATGATGGACTTTAGCTTGGTGGGGGGGGGGGTGGTTATTTTAGATACGAAACGGGGTTTATGGATCTTGGCGGGATGAGGGAAACGGGTTTCAGCCAGTGGTGTGTTGGGGCTGGTTCATGCTGCCACTCCCAAGCCAACTCTTAGGTTTTGAGGAATTTTGAGAGCAGGTGGGCATTATACTGCATGCTTAACATTGGCCGTGGTAGGAATGTTTAGACTACAGATACCTGCAAACACTACAGATCACGGCTTTTCTGTCCCCTCCAGCTAGTTACTGAACGTTTTTCTGCACGTTGCTGGCTTTAGCTGTCTAAAAATCTGGCATAAACCCTTACCCTGCATGTCTTTTTTTTTTTCTTTTTTTGTCTTTTTTTTTTTTTCATATACACGTTTCTGTTTCCTGCTTTGAGTTCCCTGACAAGAACTGTAAAAATGGTTCTAATAGAGATGTGTGCCCTCCAATGAAAACTACGTTCTACTACAGGTTGGTAAAAACTCTGGTCACCAGAAAACGTTGTGGGTAGCTGAGGTATATGGACACTCTGATGGTCATTCTGGATAACTGAGCTGGAAATGACACAGCCTTCTATCTGGCTTGTGTAGTGTGGGAAGACTCGTCCTCACCTAAGGGTAGTCACTAATGTCGTATATCAACAACGTGGCTGCCAGACTTTTCTCCTCTCTTAGGGCTGGGCTAGCTTGGAGGTATCTTCCTACTTGGTATCGAAACTGTGGGAAGAAGTGGTATCATCTTCCTCTGGCTGAGAAACCATGACTCGGCCTCATGATTGGCGCAGGTAATGCAGCCCCATGTTAGCTTGACTTTTGCAAGGATGACACCTGAGTAATCCTGGACTAACGCGAAATAAAGATAGTTTTCATGAGGTCACCTCTTAGGCGTGCTATGCGGTATGGAGTGTTCTGCAGAATTAGACTCAGAAGAGCTTACATTTCATGCCAGTCCGTGAAAGGTGGTCACACATGTGTGACCAAGGAGAGCGAGGTTAGGGATGGAGACAGAGACTTCCTCTTACCTGGAGATTGTGAGTTTTTCACTGTTCTCATAAAAGATGGGGTTGCTTTGCCTTCATTACAGGGATTTCTTTTACCTTTCTTTGCCCTTCCCTGTGGCCTTCCGTCCCTAACTTTTACTCCTGCCTGTAATCGACTCTCCTCCTGACCCACTGTCGAGTCGCGTCTCTGGGGATATAGCACTCAGAAAGAATATTGCGTGAATCCTGCCCATATCACAAATCTGTGCGGAGTTCCCCCTGAATCACAGAAGCCCTCATATTCTCTTTTAGTCCAAATGATTCCTAGATGTGAAGGCTCTCAGATTTTAACTGATTTCCGAGAACCCTCAAATTCCTTAGCGGCCTGCCATAAACCAGCCATCTCACGCAAGGCTCACTTGGCTGTCTTTGGGTTTTCCTGGTCCAAAGAGATCATTTGAAAAGCTCCCATGGAGGGCCAAGTGCTCACAAAGTTTTTTTTTTTTTTTTAAATTGTGAGAAAATGTATGTAACATTGAATTTTCTATTTTTTTCATATTTATTTTTAAGAGAGAGAGCGAGAGAGAGGGAGAATGCCAGCAGGGGTGGGACAGAGAGGGACACACAGAATCCAAAGCAGGTTCCAGGCTCTGAGCGGTCAGCACAGAGCCCGACGCGGGGCTCGAACTCACAGACTGCGAGATCATCACCTGAGCTGAAGTCGGACACTTAACCGGCTGAGCCACCCAGGCGCCCCTAGAATTTACTATTTTTAAGTAGCAGTTCACGGCCGTCAAGTACATTCACACTGCTGTGCAGCCGTCCCCCTCCATCTATCTCCAGAATGCTTTTCATCTTCCCAAACTGAAACTCTGGACTCATTAAGCAGTAAATCCCCATTCACCCCTCCCGCCACCACCTCCAGGCATCCCCTGCTCCACTTTTTATCTCTATGGCTTTTACTATTCTGGGTACCGCATACAGGTGGAATCCTGCAGTGTTTGTCTTTTTGTGGCTGGCTCATTTCACTTAGCAAACGTCCTCGGGGTTTGTGCATGTTGCGGCCCGTGTCAGAGTTTCTGGCCTATTTAAGGCTGAATAGTATTCCGTTGTATTATCTACCACATTTTCTTTATTCACACTTGAGCCGCTGCTTCTGCCTCGTGGGTTTTGTGCATCGTGCTGCCGTAAACCTGGGTATACACAAACGTGTGTTCGACCCCCAGCTTGCACATCTTTCGGGCACACATCCAGAAGTGGAATTGCTGGACCGTGTGGTAATTCCGCGCTGAATTTTTGGAAGGACCTCCATCCTGTTTTGCACAGCAGACGCACCATTTCTCGTTCTCACCGGCCGTGCGCGAGGGTTACGATTTTTCCACATCCTGGCCAACACGTGTTGTCTTCTGTTTTCATTGCTTTGTGTTTGTTGTTGTCATGTGTATAGCCATCCTCCTGGGGTGTGAATGGTCTCATTGTGGTTTTGATCTGCACTCCCCTGATGACGAGAGATATCGAGCAGCTTTTCGTGTGCCGGTTGGCCGGTCGTATGTCTTCTGGGGAGGAATGTCCATTCAGTTCCTTTGCCCAGTTTTTAATCAGGTTGTTTGTTTTTTGTGGTTGCACAGCGCTCGTCTTGATTACCTGGATAGTACACTACTTCAAGAGGCTACTGGACATTTATCTGAGGTTCTGTGGGACAGCGTATTCTATTTGTACGTACGTTAATGCGGGGATAATGCACGGAGACTTGCCGGTCTGTAAAACTCCACCTCATACTGAAAAAATTTGCCCTTGCTGCTTATTGTGGGGAAAGTTTAACGGTGGATACCGCCAACATAAGCCATTCACAGCTTTTGACTACTGGATGTTATTGCCATCTAACTTTGTGCTGAGGTATTAACCTTAAAAATAAAACTTTCAGTTCTTTGTTGGCAAAAATGGGTTTATCGGGAATAGCAAAGAGCAGCTGTTGGGGGCATGGAAGCTACGGCAAAACCATGGACAAGTCCAGCACACAAAAGAAAGGGACGTTATTTTATGGAACAGGAGGACGTTGGGAGGAGTTGTTTGGGATGAAAATCTATTGGAGAAGAGCACGAGTTCAAGGTCATGAGCGTTTCTCACTGGCTGAGTGTTCGAGGGGTGGTTGAGTGCTAGCCAGAGCTGTGAGGTGCATCTTTCCCTGGTGGGACCCGCGATTGTTGATTCTTTCCTGCTGCTGATTCTCGCCTTGGGGTCTGTAATGGACAATTTTCCGACGATTGATGTTGAGTAGTACAGCTCCCCTTCTAGTCTCCCAAGTCCACTTGAGTGACGTTCCCTTTGTTAATGTTCACATAAACGAACACAATCTATTATGAGGAAGAGGAGAAGCAGAGATGATGTCTTATCATTTCCCAGCATCATGATATTCTGGACCAGGGGTTGACAAACTCTGGCCTGTGGGCCAATTCCCACCCGTACCCGTTTTTGTAAATAAAGTTTTATTGCAACACAGCCACGCCCATCGGGATCGTATTGTCTGTGGCTTCTGCGGTGCCCCAGTGGGTGGAGCTGAGCGGTCGCGATGGAGATCATCGGGCCCTGAAACGTTTGCTACCTGGCCGTTTCCTGAAAAAGTTTGCCAGCCCTTGGCTGTTGTCGACACTTGAAAGGTGCCATGTTAAACGTCCTGTCTATGATACAGAGATGTTGACACTGCGTCTTCATTCTATAGTGAGCACTTTGAAAACTATAAAGATCCCATAGATACGAGTATTACAGCTTTTAAAGTATTTCCTGAACTCCAGCTATGTGTCCCAAAACTGTGTCCTTAAGGCCTTTGTGATTTGATCGGGGCACCTCCTGTGCCACTGTCCGATGTGCCTGAAACGTCCCTGACGCAGGCAGCACATTTGAGAGCCGGAGTATCTAACTCTTCCCTTTCCCCCTGTGCCAGGTCCTATTCACATTGAACTTTGATGAAGGAGCCTTGGTCTCTAACTCAGTGACGGAGGCTGCAGCCCGGACAGGGCCCTAAAGTGTAGAGCATGAAAAACATGCTGCTTTTCACCCTAAAAATAGCATCAGCTTCTCTTGCTCCCTCCCCCCAAGTCAGAGGGGTGGCTTTGCTAAGGCAGTGACTGCCCGGCTCTGGAATTTTGAGATCCTGCTGTTTGCTGACTTTGTTTCGTCTTCTGTTTAGCCTTTTGGCGTTGCTTACAATAAACTTACGCTAACTGCTCGAAGAATCGTTCAGGTATATGGACACTGCCTTTGAAAAGTCTACGTAGTGTGTTTTGGCAATTCAAGAATAGTAAACATTGGGTATAAGATATTGTATAGAGGGGCGCCTGGGTCGTTAAGCGTCGGCTTCAGCTCAGGTCATGATCTCACGTTTCGTGGGTTCGAGTCCCATGTCGGGCTCTGTGCCGACAGCTGGGAGCCTGGAACCTGCTTCGGATTCTGTGTCTCCCTCTCCCTCTGCCCTTCTCCCACTCATACTCTGTCTCTCTCTCTCTCAAAAATAAATAAAACATTAAAAAAACATTTTTTAAAGATATTGTATATATTGCTTTATTACATGGTATATAATATCCTTTGAGACCACTAGAAAATCCCCCCCACACACACACACACCACCACACACACACCCTCACAAACACAGATACCCAAGAAATCATCAAGCTGGGAGTAGCATCTACCTGAAAACGTTTTCTTATACACAGTGGTTGGTAGGGCAGTCATTTGTATAATCCAAATAGGATCCTGATAATGGATGCACCTGGCGAGATGTCACGTTTTATTGCAGATATAATATTTATCTAAAGGCAAAATATACGAGTGCTTGGGTGTCTCAGTCTTTTGGGCATCTGACTTCGGCTCAGGTCATGATCTCACAGTTCGTGAGTTTGAGTCCCACATCCGGCTCTGTGCTGACAGCTCAGAGCCTGGAGCCTGCTTTGGATTCTGTGTGTGTGTGTGTGTCTCTCTCTCTCTCTCAAAAATAAACATTAAAAATTTTTTTTAATAAAGGCAAATATATAATCTCTGTCCCATTTCATGGAATCTTACTGCCCCAACTGAAATGTGTCAGTGAAGTGACAGGCATTAGTTGTAATAGTGCTGATATATTAAGAACTTTGTGGTCCTTTTTCTTTACTTTTTGAGAAGGAAAAATCTCCCCCATAATCTAGCAATCAGTATTTCTCTCCAAGAGCTGGTACTCCAACCTATTGTGATTATAATTACTCTCCTTGAAAACCAGTCCCCAGATACTATCCCCCTCTTCTGTTACAGGCTTTGCTGTTGAGGTTAGATCTAGTGGGAGGGCCGTTTTGCAAATGATTGTCTTCCCTCGGTATAAGGGTATGTTTTTGTTTTGATATTTGTATATTTTTACTTCCCAAGAGCAGATCTCCACTATATTTCTTCATATGTATTTACCATTCCAATGTGAAGATAAGTTCTGCAATTCAGATCTTGCCCCTTGAAGTTCTAGGGACTTCTCAGAACAACTTGGTGTCCTTCGTGCATGCCTTCTTGTTTATGGCCCGGTGAGAATTCATTCATTTCTGCGTATTTTATATGCCAGGCACTGGGCTAGGTGTTGGGAAAACAGAAATAAATGATGTAAATTCCAGGCTCTCGGAGCTGGGCTGCAGTTTAGTGGGGGAGATGTGTACCCACAAAGATGCATTTTGGAATACGGGATGTGCTCCTTGTAGAGCGATGTATGACACACAATATTAAGTCTGGAGGAATCTGTAAACTTACTTAAATCCTGACAATGAGTTAGACTGTGGATAAATTTACCAGATGAGAAACGCACAAATATTACTTTTTCTACGGTGAGGTAATAAATGGAAAAACTGAACGAAATAAAGTGCATCTATTGTAACCGATGGCCCCCAGCAAGGCCAGTGCTCTCGCACCGCTGTTGTTCCTTGGCATTCTTTGTGTCTGGGTCATTAACATTGCGTTGAGGTCAGATGAGAGTGTGTTCCATCTGCCACGCTTTGATAAGTAAAGTAAAATGCTGATGGAGATCATTTAAGATCGTCTCTGTGCTGTTGATTGCATGCTTGTGGCTCATAATCAGAATGATGCAAAGTAATTGTTAGACCAACTTGCCAAGGCTACATTTTGTGTCGCTGCAACTGTCAGCACTTTGGTCCTGCTGTTCTGCCTGGAGAATGCTTGCCTGGCACCTGTTGGGCAACTGAAGCACTGCTCACCACCGCATGTCCTGGATAACTTTTGTTCGGGCATCCTTGCTTGCTGCCTCCATTAAACAACCTGAGGGGCGCCCGGGTGGCTCAGTCGGTTCAGTGTCCGACTTCGGCTCACGTCATGATCTCCCAGTCCATGGGTTTGAGCCCCGCGTCGGGCTCTGTGCTGACAGCTCAGAGCCTGGAGTCTGCTTTGCTTTCTGTGTCTCCCCCCACCCCCCCGCACCTCTCTCTCTCTCTGCCCCTCCCCTGCTCATGATCTGTCTCTCTCAAAAATAAATAAACATTAAAAACAACCACAACCACCCGAAAAAGGAGTTTCTGCTTATTTGGTGAAAGTAAGTGCTCTTTTGTGTGTGTTGCACAGAATGCTATTTTACTGCAGCTTTTCTTATAAAAATCCACATGCGTGGTGCCAGGACACTCAGGACGTGCTTGTAGCTAATATTAAGGAATCCAGTGTGTTTGCCTAGGATGATACTACATGATCGTACAATGAGAAGATACGCATTTCCAAAGTCAGTAGTCCAAAAATAGATTGTACGTGCGGGACGTAGAGTATTAGCACAGTTTTCCTGGCTAGATCATCATTGCCAGAGGTAAGCAGTTGGACGAAGATGTTAGAATTTAAGGCACAATTTTCCATGTCTCTACAGGTCTGAGATACGGAATGAGTATTGGGCCACCCCACGTGCACCATCAGAAGATAGGAAGGACCCCTTGAAAGCAAATTTAAGAATGCGCATCATTTAGCCTTGGAGACACAGCATAGCATACAGCATGGCCCGGCCCTCTGGTTCTTTCTCATAGAGAAAGCAGAGACCACAAGAGAGTTAAGCAAAGCGAAACCTCTGTTCTTATAAGACGTTCACTGTCAGATCTAGGGACAGCTCACTGGCTCCTGAATTTTGCCATCAAAGGAGATCTGTTAAGAGTCGCACAGCCCATATTCTGTGCTAGAACGTCCCTAGTGTGAGTAGCGGGGGAGATGTTTTTCAGATTCCATCCAGGGCTAAAATTTAAGATCTGTGTTCTTATCTCCTAATGTTGACTCTTCATGTGGTCAAGACAGAACAGTAGAAGTCTCTTCCAAGAGCATGAGTCCTTCACAGACCGTCACTTCCCCTAAAAATTGCATCAGCTGGACAGGGGACGGGTGAAGTTTGGGGAACTTTGGTTGGAAGATAGAATGCAAAGTGGCCTAGCACCTGTTCATTGGCTGTTTCAGAAGTCAAACGGTGATGTCTCTCTTCTTTGTTTCTTCACGTTTGGTCTCTCTGGGATTTCCCAGTTGGTGTCAGATCTGGCATTCCTCTGCTGCCACAGTTAAGTCCTGTCTTTCTCTGTTGCTCCCTGCCAGTCCCCCACGTCCTGCCTGCTTGTCCCGGCAGTGCTGGCTGGCAATCCTTAGAAGGGTTGATTACATTAACGACTGGAGGAGGAATTAGCACCCGTGCTCTTTGCCGGCTGCGGGGATACGTCCACTCCCGAGCCTCCCCTCAAAAGCGGTATTTTCCTAAAATTTTGCCAGTCCGTCGCATTTCGAGGTATGGCACGATTTTCTCAATCAGGGATGAGGATGTGTCGTGCAACTCAAGCAAAACTGTATCACATATGTTTTAGCAACTCAACCATTCCCTTCAAGAAGGAAGCTAGATTAGAACTATGGAGGCTGCACAAACACTCCACCTCTGGAGGTTTTCTAAACATGGTAAATTCTGATTGTTTTTCAGGTTTTGAAGTTTATGTAACGCGATGATGATTTTTAAGCCCAGATCCACTCAAGGATCTACAATGTTCGGTTTACCTTTCTGTCATGAAGTAACTTTACCGTCATCACACTGAAACAGGACACACTTACGATTTTGTAGCTGGAGTAGACACCTCTATCCATCATTGGCCCCGGGCTTTGAAGTGTCGTCCCCTTCCAGTAGATTGGAAACTCGCTGAATGCTGTCCTTTGTGATATTATTCCCTGTGGTGTTAGGGCCGGTGTGTAGTCTTCTAAGGGACACCCACTCAAACCCAAACAATTTTTCGTGAAGACCTCTGGTGTTTATATCGTCTGCTTTTTCTGTATCTTGACAAAAATATCAAAGGAAAGAACCATGTGCTACCACACGTGGTACCACATTTCTCATAAATGTGGGGCACTCTGGTAGACTCCGTACCACGTTTCTCATAAATGTGGGGCACTTTGGTAGACTGTACATTTAGCCCCTGTTTATCGAGTGGTTCATTCTTTCCACGCGCTGCTCTTGTAGTTTAAGAATTTTGATGGTGGGACGCCTGGGTGGCTCAGTCAGTTAAGCGTATGACACTTGATCTCAGCTCAGGTGTCGATCTCAGGGTTGTGGGTCTGAGCCCCACACTGGGCGCCACACCGGGCGTGAAGCCTGCTTTGAAAGAAAAAACATTTTTAAACTGAAAAATTAAAAAGAATTATGATGGGGATGGATTTATTGATAGGAAAAGAAGTTTGTAATGTAATAAGTAAAATATTATCAGGCTGAAAAACAATGTGAATACTACCATAGTATGCTATGACTAAACAATAGGTATGTATATAATTTTACTTATTTAAGTATACGTCTAATAAATTCTGTGCACTCGAGTGTAGGAGAGAGCCTAGAGCCTTGTGAGCCAAAACGTGCATAGTGATTGTTAGTGGGGCCTGCTGGTTTGCTTCCTTTGGGCTGTTTCCTCGTGTATATTATCTAATTGTTCACGGTAAATGTTCTACTTTGCTCTCATTTGTCTCATCTAATTTTGAGGGGTTGCAGAGAAAGAGAGTGCAATACAGGTGCTCACGTTTTGATAAATTACGAAATTATAAAAATCCCTCCTGTGTCTTCTGGATTGTTGCAGACAGAGAAATGTGTTGCGTCACCTAGCGTCAAAGCGTTTTCTTTCTCCTAAGTGCCTTCTACGTCCCAAGCACCCACCGAGAGCTTGAAACGTGATACACGGTGGGTACAAGTATTGCCCCTGAGGAAAGAAAGGGTCCTGAGCGTGTAGGCGCCTTGAGTCCCACAGCTGATGTGCGACTGACCTGAGATGCCGACTCGGGTCCGACTCCGCAAATCAGCTTTTCTGATCCCTGTGGTTCTGACTCTAGACATCTTGCCACCGTGAGGATGAAGACGGTTAATTTATGTGAGCGGATTATTAAAGTGTTGCTTTAAAAAGAAGGTGCTGAGAGATGGCACCAGCGTTGGACCCTCTTTTGCTCCTGCGTTGGTACCCTGGAGTGTTTTCAGGTAGACCGTGGACTTCTCCAGAGGCGGAACCACGTGGTCTGGGGAGCCCTCCCGTCCCCCAGCACAGCCTGAAAGTCTAGGAGGCAGGTTTCTCTCTCTGTGGCTGGGAGGTGCGCCTTGGAGATTCTGAGACACTGGGTCTGGGAATCTGCCACCCGTGGGTGTCCTGAGGAGGAGACTGTCCCTACTGTCTGAACGGCCACAGCGCTCTCTTCCTTGTAGGGCAAGAGAGGAGAAGCAAGCAGTGGCTTCTTCCAGCTCGTAGACTTACTCCCAAATGCTCTGGGATCATGTGAAACTTGCCACTGTCGGGAGCTAGACCAGCTCTGCCTCACGTTCCCTCCCAAGCCTGCAAAGGCGTCTTGGAAACAGTCTCTGGAAATTTTTAAAAACTTGGATCTTGAGCAGAGTTCCTTATGTGACAGAGATTACACAGCCTGTTGAAGTCACCCCTGAGCTCCCTTCGTCTTTCAGGCTTCCAACATTCACATCCTCTCCGTTCTTTCCCACACTTGATCCCAAAACGCCGTGGCTTCTTCGTGGGATTACTCAGTCGGCCCGAGATGTGGCCTCCAGCGCCTCTCGACCAAGTCCACATTCCCATAGGAACCCAGTCACAGATCCCTGTGGGGTTACTGACTTCAGCGGGGGGTGCACGGAGTTGTGGGTGTACATTTTGTGGTGGGGAAGGGGTGTGGGGAGAGGGCACAGGGCAGTTATGGGGTACACTTCATTAAGGCATCTTCAGTTAGCCCCACCTTGGGACCACAGACAGTCCACCTGAAAAATGGGATTTTAACAGATCCACCTGAAAAATGGTTTCCCGGGCACCACCATATACATCACAAGGTTCGTGCATTTCGTGATAAAGGAATCCTGCACGGGGCGCCTGGGTGGCTCGGTCCGTTTAGCACCCGACTTCGGCTCACGTCATGATCTCACAGTTCATGGGTTCGAGGCCCGCGTCGGGCTCACCGCTGTCAGCTCAGAGCCTGCTTCGGATATTCTCTCCCTTTCTGCCCCTTCCCTGCTTGTGCTCTCTCTCTGAAAAATAAATCTTAAAAAAAAAAAATCATGCACATGCTTACTTTCTGCATATTGAATGTTGAAAGCTCCTGTTTTCAAAATCCATGTGGTTGCCCAAACAATCAGATGCCCACCACCCATCAGACACTTGCCATGCACCTACTAAGTGCCCAAGTGCTGGGAGCTGGGATTTTTTATAATCTCTAGGCCTGCACACCTGCACTGACCTCTAATACAGACTTCATGTTGTTCATTTAAAATCTTTTTCTCTTCCAGTTTTCCAAAGAAATTAGTCCTTTTTCTTGGTGAAAAGAAACCAGTCTGCCGTTTTCCTAGGGTGAGTGACCCTTTGACTCTTTTCTATATTTTTACTTTATCTTTCATAACGTGTATGTATTTTTAATTATATTTTCACATCAAGATTTTATCCGGTTATTGTGATGCTCCAAGAAAAAGTGCTTCATAGCAGGTGTTCTCTAGAAGTTTCCCCCACTTGGAACTAAAAGGTTCAGATCTCTTGCCTTCAGAAGGGAAGGCTTCTCTCTCGTATCTTTCGGCCGTTTCTTTTTGCCACACGCATGTTTTGCCTCTTATGAATTAGTACCATCGTCGCTGTTACCTTGTGCAGCTAGCAGAGAGGATTAAGAGAGAAGGCTCTCGTTTTTCCCCCCCATGACTTGCACAGAAATACAGCCGTGGGCAAGGACAAACCGTCCGTTTTGTTCATGTGACACACTGTGTCATGAGTATCGTGACAGGGAATAATAGGATGTGAACAGTACATGGGACCTTAGAGCCCATCTGGCAAAGGCCCTGTGTACACATGGGGCAGCTGAGGCCCAGAGGGCTTCTCATCCTCTGTCCGGGGGCTTCTCAGACAGCGGTAGAGCTGGAGTGATGAGATGCACTTGACTCCCAGCTGCGTGGTGATTTCCCCTGGTTCCCCCCCCACCCCGCCCCCCGCCGCCCCCGACCCGACCCCACCTGGCACAGCACCGTCTTTGGAATCTCCTTTCTGAGGATACAAGGCTGCAGGTGGTTTGACCTGATAATATCCCTCTAAGGCACCTATCAAGAGGGATGCTGTTTAACTATTTAACTTTCTAGGAATCCTCCCTGGCTACTACCCAGAGGGGTTGGCCGAGCGGGCGTACCCGGGACACTCCCGTCACGGACCTCATCTGGGAGGCGATGTTTTGCTTTGCGCCTCCCAAACCGCCGCGTCCCCAGTGCCACGACACGAGCCCAGGCTCAGCGGTGCGTCTGTTCTGCAGCTAGAAACCGTGCTGCACCTGCAGGTGCCCGCTGGCCAGCTGCGGACCTGCACCCCCCCCCACCCCCACCCCCGGGACTGTCTGCACCTGCAGAGTAGTGCCTCACAAGTTCCTGATGGTGCAGTACAGATTTGACCTGTAGTCATAGACACTTCCGGAGAAACATTTCGTCATTAAAAAAAAAAAAAAGGTTGTACTGGTTCTCACATGAGAGTGCTGTTGTGGAGTACGATGGAGAGAGGAGTGAGACGGTGATCGTCCTCCGGAACCCCAGAAGGCGGGCTGATCTGCGGTCCTTGCAAGGGTGCCTGTGCCAGAGCTGGCTCTGGACCGGGTTCATTGGGGTCGGAGAGCCAAATGCGCGTATTTCCAAAGCATTCCGTCTCAGCGCGGGATGGTCCAAGTGTAGTATTGAGAAGCTGTGTCTATTGTTTCGTCCCACTTGGCAACTTAATCACCGTATCGTAACGAGTGGGAGCTTCCTTTCCACCCTAACGGGAGTCATCATTAAGGAACTCGATGGCTTCGTATCGGGGACAGAGACGGTTTGATTTCTAATGGAATCGGGAACATGGCTTTGCTACTTCACTGGCGATCATCTGCTTCCTACCCTAATCCTGACCCTCCTGTCCCGTCCCCAGATGCACGGAGCGCAGGAATGTGTATTTGTTAGGGGGCGCAACTTGAAGGTTTCCATATTCTCATCTTACCCAAGAAAAGCCCAACAGCTTTATCCCCAGAGCACACACCACCGTATATAATGTGGGGACGTGAGGTCCCCTGCTTCCTGAAGAACCCAAGGGTCTCTGTGGGATCAAGAAATGGATAAGACTAAAATAGACGGCAGTTAAGGGCCTCAGCAACGTGGGGAAGGGCCAGATCCCACACCTGCTTTGTACTTTTCACTTAGAGAAAGAAAGAAGGAAAGAAAGAAAGAGGAAGAAAGAAATAGGAAGAGAAAGAAAGAAAGAAAGAAAGAGGAAAGAAAGAAAGAAAGGGAGGGAGGGAGAGAGAGAAAGAAAAAGAAAGAAAGGGAGGGAGAGAGAGAAAGAAAGAAAAAGAAAGAGGGAGGGAGAGAGAGAGAGAAAGAAAGAAAAAGAAAGAGGGAGGGAGGGAGAGAGAGAGAGAAAGCAAGCAAGCAAGCGAGCGGCTGCTAGTGAGGCCTGAAGCAAGAATGGTAAAGCTCGGGAGGGGGGGGCGGCGTACCACTTGGGGCTACCCGGTCCCCACCGGGGTCATGAATGGCGTGAAGCTGACGATCAGGAGGCGTCAAATCATCCCCCCAAATACTGCAGCCTGTTGACTGTTACCAGTTGCAGGGAAATTGAACAGAAACCGAAGCCATGCGTTTCCTACTTAAAAAGCGGGTAGGGGCCGGTCCCCACACTTGGGGTTTGGACCACGTAGGCCCACGTGCCACGTGCGTGGACACCTTGTAGAACATGAGTGGCTGGGCTCCGTTTCATGGTATGCGGAGGGCCGGGCCCTGGAACAACACTGTTGTTGTTTCCGAGCTGGAGCAGTGCCGTCGATGGTATCCCTTTAAGGGAAATCCAGGGAAACGCGCTTGCCAGTGATGTGATTTTCTTTGCTAGAGGCCAAGTCGCAATGGCATGTATCAGTTCCATAGCAACATGTCTGTGCAGCCAGAAAAAATATAATGACCGTGGCAGCCAGCGTATCCCGGGGCAGGACGAGCACAGCCCCGATGCCCCTTTGGATCCCCCGCTCCTCACCCCGGCCGGCCTCCCCCCTCCTTCAGCGCGTCGGGACTCCGTGATTGTTACTAACTGACCCTGCTGTTCACGCTCGCCTACGGTCCCCGTCAAGCTCAGCACTTGACGAGGGACGAGACCATGTCTGTGGTGAAATCCTGCGGGCCTGGGGTGTCGGCCGAGCTGGCAGAACCTCGCAAACCAAAGTAGGTGGAGAGTCTGTGCTTTTCATCACTGCCGTGGCAAAGCAGCCCTGTCCGCACAGCGCGGCGGGGAGAGCGTTTCCTGTATGTCGCGGTCAACTGCTTCTGGCTGGAAAGTGGGCAGTGGACCGGAGCGAGTGGGAAATCTAGGGAAACAGAGAACCCTTTTACTGTGCTCCTCAGATTCAGGAGACGCTTTCCAGGGTAGAGTGGGATGCCAGGAGGCCAGGCGCAGTAGGACTGCACGAAGAAGTCCAGGGCGCATCGCTGATTTTCTAGTAGCTTCCACCAGAGATGCAGTCTCTGAGTGTGGTTCCTCCAGCACGTGTAGTTGGGGTTTTAACCTCTCTCTGATGTTTTCCTGTCTATAAACTTCCCCATGAGGGGTGCCTGGGGGGCTCCATCGGTTAAGCGTCCAACTTCAGCTCGGGTCATGATCTCACAGTTCGTGCGTTCGAGCCCCCCCGTCAGGTTCTGTGCTGACGGCTTGGAGCCTGGAGCCTGCTTCGGATTCTGTGTCTCCCTCTCTCTCTCTCTGCCCCTCCCCTGCCCATGCTCTGTGTGTGTCTCTGTCTCTCTCTCTCTCTCAAAAATAAACATTAAAAAAATAATAATAATGTAGAACTCCTCCATGAAACCGTTGTAATCACTCTTGATTTCAACAGATGTTCCTTTCCCCTGAACTCCTGGAGCATTTTCAAAAATCTTTACCATCTATTTGACAGGTGTCTTGTATTTCCTTTTTTCATGCATAATGCTTTGGGGATCTGAGCAGTCTTTCAGATGGAGGGTAGGGCATTCAAGGTCAGGAACCAATCATCTTAATCTTTGTCTTCCTTCCTTCCTTCCTTCCTTCCTTCCTTCCTTCCTTCCTTCCTTCCTTTTCTTCCTTCCTTTCCTTCCTTCCTTTCCTTCTTTCCCTTCCTTCCTTCCTTCCTTCCTTTCTTCCTTCCTTCCTTCCTTTTCTTCCTTCCTTTCCTTCCTTCCTTCCTTTCTTCCTTCCTTCCTTCTTCCTTCCTTTCCTTCCTTCCTTCCTTCCTTCCTTCCTTCCTTCCTTCTTCCTTCCTTTTCTCTCTTTCTCTCTTTCTTTCCTTCTTTCTTCCCTTCCTTCCTTCCTTCCTTCCTTCCTTCCTTCTTCCTTCCTTTTCTCTCTTTCTCTCTTTCTTTCCTTCTTTCTTCCTTCCTTTCTTTCTTTCCTCCCCTCTTTCCGTCTTTCCTTCTTTCTTTCTTCCAGTTCCCTAATGCTCAGAACTGAGCCCTGTAGATAGTAACCAGGCCATGAATATTTCTTCCTGATAACATTCTAGTCCCATCCTGTCTCATAAGGAAGTTGTGAATCAAGCGTGCAAACACATGGAAAGTGCTTTTGAATTCGTCAGAGAAAAGATAAATTCAAGGAATCCTTTTTCTAGCATGGTTGTAAAAAAACGTGTACATATGCAGTCAGAAGGTAATATGGAAAGATTTCACATTCTCTCATCTTCCTCCTTGTGGCTGCCCCCCATGAAGTGGGTGCCCTGGGGTTTGATGCGGGTGCTGAAATCGTCCCTGTTCTCCCCCCATCCCCCGGTATTTGCTCCCGCTATTGAATTTGCCTTATTATACCATTCGGGGCAGACTTCTCAGACACACCCCTGGCAATGTCTTTGCAGCTATTAAGTAAGAGATTTGAAAGATTTTTTCATTAAGGTGACAGGTTTGATAGATGAGGATAGTGGTTCCTAATTTAGTTTTGAGGTCTGTTGAGGGAGGGAAGGTTTTTATCGGATGAAAACTTTTATCTTAATAAGAGTGCCCTTCCCTTCCCAAGTTCTGCGGCAGCAGAGAAATGAGACTAAGCACAATAAGGCACATGGAGGCCAAAATGCACCTGTGTGACAGCTAACAGCGACGGAGTCAGGAGCTGTGTCTTAGGTTGCAAGCCAGACATGGGCCTCCCGCTCCCTCGTCCCCAGTCTGGGTCTAGAACGGTCCACCTGCAGGAAGATTGGGAGTCTGTGGGCCACTGTCTGCGTGAAGAAGGAAGGAAAGCGTGCTCAAAATTTTGAGTCTACTCAGTGGTAGATGAAGTCCAGCCAGTGGGGTGAGAGGAGGTTCGGGGAAAAACCCGGCATGGAGGACGGAGGGGCGGGTGGTGTTCCCTCTGGCTCTGCTTACACCTCTCATGCTGTGCGCGCTACTCTGGGCAAGCCATCCCCAGCCTCACTCCAGACATCGGAGCCACTGTGTTTTCTCCATAGCTCTTTGATTTATAGACTTGTTTACTGGGTTTCCTGTTCATCTCCTCGATTAGAATGTTAGCTCCCTGAAAGCAAAAACCCCGTCAGTATCCTCAGCTGCCGCATCCAGTACTTGAAGCTGTGCCAAGTTCATAGCTGTGAACACCATAGCTAGTGGTGGCATTTGATAAATATCTGTTAGATGAGTCAGTGGGGTCTTATGCCTCTTCTCACGTGCCTTGATTGCCTGGATGCCCCCGTGCCCTCCCCTGCCTGGCAAATACCCGCTCGTTCCAGGAGGCTCGGCCCAGCTATCGTGTTCTCTGCAGAGCCCTTCCTGGCTTCCCTTCTTCCGAGGGGAAGGAGCACCTTCTTGTGTGTAGCTCACCAGTTGCCGGCAGTTGCACACGGCACGTGTGTGTGCGTGTGTGTCCGTGTGTGTGCGTGGGACGGTATCTGCCGTGTGTGTGCATGCATTTATTCTCTCTCTCTCTCTCTCTGGCTCTTGGACCCTTCGGTTCACTTATTTGCTTATATATTTATCACTGTTACTAGATTTTAAACTCCTTGGGGACGGGACAGCCTCTTGTTCTTATTCATCCTTGTCCCTCTAATATCTGCCATATAGTAGGTGCTCAGTAAATAATCGTATTAGCATTCAGAGTACTTACACCATGCCAGGAACCACTATATTCTGGTACTGACAAGCACTTTCCCAGTACCTTATTATTAGCTGGTATGATTCTTACAACCACTTTACAAGATACATTTTTTTTAGTTTATTTGTTTTGAGAGAGAGAGAGAGAGGGAGGGAGAAAAAAAGTGCATGCGCATGAACGGGGAGGGGCAGAGAGAGAGGAGAGGGAGAGAAAATCCCAAGCGAGCTCTGTGCTGTCTGCTCGAAGCCCGATGCGGGGCTTGATCCCATGAACCTTGGGGTCACGACCTGAGCTGAAATCAGGAGTCGGAATATTAACTGACTGAGCTACCCAGTCACCCTGAGATGCATTTTTAACTCCTGCCTTACAGGGGGGCAAACGGACGGCACGCAAAGAGATAAGGTGACTAGTAAGGTTCTCACAGCTAGTTGATTCCATAGCTGTTCTCCTCTGCTGACTCTCGGAGAATGATTGTATGGTTAAACGAATGAATGAGAATCCTAGAAGCCCAGACCGATCTCATCTGATAGGGCCACAGACACTGGGATCCACAAAATCAGTGAGGAAGAAACGATTAGCAAACAACCTGTGATTAGCCATGGTTGACATAGAATCCTGAGGCCAGGGCTGAAGTAAATCCACACATGAATCCCTAAAGTCTTACTGTAGCTATCAAGCTTAATTCATAATTATCCATGCCAGCCAGCATTGTGGTATTGGTTAATGAAAGTAAACAACTGCCATTATATTTGGGGAATTATTTCCTAATATTAGGGAATTATTCCTAATATTTCCTGATTATTTCCTAAAATATGAAGGCATTAGTCATGAATTAAACAGTTGCTGTGTTTAAGGCTCATGCCCAAATTTGGAGGGAATGGTGGGGATGTGAGCTGGAGGGTAAAGAGGAGAACCCCAGAAGTGTAAACCAAGGTCATTGTATATGGAGGGCTCCAGCCTTGTTGGAAGGACAGGGCATGATCACAGGCAAAGTCAAGGAAATTTAAAGAAATTAAGGGCGGTCCATAGGAGAACCATCACGAGGCATTAGTACACATGCTTGTTTGCCAAATGGTAACATTAGAGAAAATGGAAGCTGTTGTATTAGTCAGGGTAGGGCGGGGCTGTGCTGCGTGAACAGTCAACCCTATAGTCTTCACAAGTTTAGCTTTCACTCCTGCAGGGTCCGCTGTGGATCCGGTGAGTCTCCAGTCCTCCAGGCATCGCTCTGTGATGCAGCCTGCTCTGCTCTTTTTATGCGACTGCCTAGCGGTCTCCTTCGTGATCGCAGGGAAGAGGGAGAAGCTGGACATTTGCACCAGCAATGAAACGCTTCAGAGCTTTGCCCTGGAAGCGACACACGCCATCTGCTGTGCCCAAGACACTGCTTCCAGCTTTTTATACAGCTCGTATCATTCTAGCCCTCTCGTTCATTTTTGTCTCTCTCCCGCCCAGCACACAGTAGGTGCTCCATGAATATTTGCAGGCTGAAAGAATGAGCGAGCATAGGAACGAACTGTCACTCACGCCTGATGGTATTTATAGCAGTAAATGCATATGGCGCCCGGAAGCCCAGACTTGGTCAGTGGGTTTTACTAAACTTAAAAGAACATATGAACAAGCCACCACATAGCTAGCGTTAATGAGCCATGGTGAACGGAACATCATCAAGACACGGGCAGATTACATCCAGTAGGGCCGGTGGTTGGGCTCACGCCCAACCTTCAGCCCCGCCTCTTAACCACACCGCTGTCTAACTGTCCACAGCGTGACTTCACAGTTCACGTGTTGTCTGGTGTCAGCCTGCCTTTTCTTGCCTTGTTCTTTTTTTTTCTTCAATTTTTTTAATCTTTATTTATTTTTGAGAGAGGGACAGAGACAGAGCATGAGTGGGGGAGGGGCAGAGAGAGAGACACACACACACAGAACCCGAAGCAGGCTCCAGGCTCCGAGCTGTCAGCACCGAGCCCGACGCGGGGCCCGAACCCACAGACCGCGAGATCGTGACCTGAGCCGAAGTCCGACCGAGCCACCCAGGCGCCCCTCGCTTTGTTCTTGTTGAATGAGGTAGGGATCACTGCCTTTATTTAAAAATTAAGAAACTTAATGAGGGAGAGAGAAGTTAATCTGTCCAGAGTGCTTCCATGATTCTAACCCGGGTGTCTTTGACCACGCCGCACCGTCTCTCTCCTGTATCAGGCTCACACCTTCACCCGCTGCCTCGCCTCCTAGGGTCCTGGCGGGTAGGCAGCAGCCCAGCTCCCAACCGGAGCGGGGACTGGAGCGGGGTTCAGACAGGAGCAAAACATATACTGAGCGAAGCACACAGCAGCTGCATGTGAAAAAGAAACCGGAAGCTGTATGTATGAACCAATACAGGACGGAGAGTGTATGGAAAGAAAGTAGAAAACTGCCTTGGGAAGGTAGTGTGGCGGTCACAGCGCACGTGTCAGACCAAAGAATGGGTCTCTCGACCACATCTCGCTACGTAGCAGTTGGCCAAGAGAAACCAGCGCCCAAGGAGGCACCCGTGATCATGACCGCTAACCAATCCTAGAAAACGGTGCTTGTTTATTCCCGGTGTGGGGTGGGGGTGGTGGACAGGGAGGGGGCTGAGCCCTCTGCCTGTCAGTGTGTACACATGAACGGGACAGTGCTGTGGAGAGGGTCCTGAATCGGGGGTTGGTGGTCCCCGGAGGTTTTTCAGCAAGCCGGTCATGTGACCAACCGTGTTGCAGCGAGATGAGCTTTACCGCGGTGTTCACGGCCCATGAGGTGGTGGGGAGAAAACCAGACACGGAGGCCCCGGTGAGGAGGTTATTAACAAGCATAAGGAGCTGAGATTTTGAGAGCTCATGTGGGGGCGTAATGAAGGGACAGATTTGGGAGACGCTGGAAAAAAGAGCCGAGCGACAACAGCGTGATCATTTGGACAGAAGAAACGGGCTGTGCAAGGTGTCCTCCCTTCTGTAGGTTTTGGGCTTATCTCAGTGTCATTCCGTGAGTTGGGGCTTCCCAGGTAGAACTGCAGCATAACCGTGGACCGACGCGAGCCTCTTGGAGTGACTGCATTATCGTGGTCACCCCCGCCTTTCCACGATCTCTTCCTTCCCCTGCCCCTCCCTCCAGGAGGTCTAGGATTAAATCTTAAATCGGCAGCAAACACAGTGTTAGGCTGAAATTTCGTCGCCATCCTGGCCCTCTAGTGGAGATAAAGTGGTTGAAATGAGGGCCAGCAAAGTAAAATTCGATGTGTGGTTCTGCGTCTCACCCCCAAGAAGAGGGGGGCTCCCGGCCCACGCCGTGAAACCTCTCTGGCTCCCGCTGGCTTGCCTTGCTGTTAGACACAGCCTCCCCACGGCTCTGGGAAACGAGTGGGGGTGTTTTGCTGGTTAGTCCAGCTTTTGCACGGTTTTTCTGCGCCTCGCAAGGCCACCGCGCACTGCTTCCTCAGTCCTTCTGGTCCGACGGGAGAGCCAGGCTTGATTTGAGAGACAGGAGAGAGAAATGCTGTGTGACGGACGGCAGAGAGGAGGAAGGCACCGCATGCCGTTATCCTTGCCAGGGTTCGTCACGTCCCCTCGCATGGGTGCAGGTGTCTAGGGACAGAGGACAGTCTAATGAGACAAGGTGGGGCGGTGTGCAGGCTGCAGGCAGCAGCTCTTAGCTCAGAGGAGCCGAAGAGTGCCCGGGCTCCATTACCCCCACATCTCTTTTCCCTGCACGTCGGCTGATGCCAGCCACATGCTACCAGGGGAGAAGAGAACTCCTAACACCTCGTCCTTTCCCCCTGCTCTGTGAAGCAGGCACCTTGGCCAGAGGTGCAGGAAGTGTAACAGAGCAGGAGGGCTTTGAAGTCTCTCTCCTCTCCCGCAGATGCCCTTGGCCCTCCTGATGCCGTCGGTGTTGGTTAGACCCTCCTGCTTTCCTTGCTGCTGTCTTCTACACAGCCCCTCCCCCTTCCTACTGCTGGGCAAGGCATAGGGCCCCCTGGGTGTGGCAGACACATGGCCTTCCAGGTCTTTCCAGTGCCTCTTATGTGCCCATTAATTCGCCATGAGTCGTGGCGATGATCGGGACCTTCTATCATCTCAGGGGGAGGTGTATCTTTAGACGAATGGCTAACCTATTAGTTGACTAGACTTTGGTATTGTGTGTTGCAGGAGAAGGTAGAAGCCGGCTTTAATTTTTGTCCCCCATCTTCCGTAGCTTCAAGGGGCAGTTTCGCACTAGCCCTGGAGACTTGAAACGTCCCGAGTCTCCAGTGATATCTGTATTCTTTTGATGTAGTCCATGTGGAAAGTAAAGCAGGGTCGGGCTGCCGAGCAAGCTCACCAAAGCGTCTGGGGGCTTTTGATCACTTTCCATCAGGACGAACGGTAACCTCTGTCCCGTCAGGGTGTGTCTGAGAGGCCGTTCGTGGTTTAACGAAGATCAACACGTTGCTGGGTATTTAATATGTCTTCCTCAAGTCAGGAGCTGAAACCTTGAGACCTGAGATTAGATCGGCACAGAGGGGACTCTAGACGCCCCCCCCCTCCCCACACCCCACCGTTGGCCGCACCTCTGCAGTATGCTCACGCCGAAAGGACTGATGCCCAAGACACGCGCAGCTTGAGCCCGACGGGGCCCTCGGACCCGCGCCTCTGCTGTGTCCTGTTTGGCCGGAACAAACCCACGCGGAAGGAGGGCACGTGATGCCAGCCACCACATTCCTAGAAAGCGACGCTTGCTACTCACTTCCGGTTGGGTGCCGATGGCGGTGAGCACAGGGTCCGGGCCCCCGTCCCCGTCGCTGTGGTGCCTTCCGCCGAGGCTTCCGGCTTTGGTGCCCGCCCTGACCTGCCGTCGCTCGTGGTGTCTGGAGACCCGTGGACGGGACCCGAGAAAGCGGATCGCAGGGCCCGCTGCACACATTCCTCAGCCCCTTCTGGTCCTCTTGGCTTTTTTTTGGACATATTGGGAAGAAAAAAATAAAAAAGCTTGCCTTCTAAACTTGTTTCTGTCTTAAAAGGGAGTGCCTCTCAAGTGCTTAGAGCTTGGAAGTGCTGTGTTGTTTTTTGGGGGTTTGTTTTTTTTTTTTTTTTTTTTGCATTTAGTAGTAGGAGGAAAACGGGTGCGCTGACTTCATCCTCGGAGTACGGGGTGCAGGTTCCTAGCGGAGCGCCCAGTAAGCACAACGCTGGCTTTGGTTTCCATTTAACGTGCACTCCTTTCCGTGGAGTTGAGAGGTGACGGGAGATGTGCCTGTTTTCGCGTTCTGCTATTTCCTGGTGCTGTCAGCATAATGCATTGCGCGGCTCCAAAGCATTTCGAGCAAATTGTGTCTTCTGCGGGAGCTATTTACGGGTTCTCAAACAAATGGTGCTTTCTGGGGAAGGAGAAGTATGTATGAAAACTCTGTGGCAGAGCCCTTTGTCGTGCGGCGTCGGGGCAGAACTTCTGAGGAGCTGGCTTTGAGGGGAAGGGCATCCCCACCACCCTGAGGCCCGGTGGAGGGCGGCCCTCCTGCCTTGTGCCGCCAGCTACCCTCTGGCCGCCTCGAGGGCACCCCGCCCGGTGATGAAACCCCAGAGTCTGCACAGAGATTCGAGGGACCTGGTGAAGAGCAAAATGGAGGAGAAGTCAGAGCCTCGCCCTTAGGGGCTCGGAGCAGGAGGAAGCCAGGCTGCCTGGGAGGCCCCTCTGGGTGTAGGGCAGCCACTGAGGCCTCGGACGGACACGCTCACTTCCCCCTGGTCCCCCTCAGAGCGAGCGCTGTCGCCTGCAGGCCCCCTGCCCTCACTGCCCTGACCCCTGCTCCCCGGGAAGCACTTTCGCAGTAGACGTCAGATCAGCCCGAACGTCTGAGAACACGCGTCCACAGTCCCGAGAGGAGACGGAAGTCGTGTGCTTTTCGGTTGTTGCTGCTGAGGTGATTCCGAGGGAGAAAAGGAATCCCGGAAGGTCGTGGACGTCTGAAGGGTGGAAACAGCCACCTGAAGGCAGTGTTGCCTGTCAGCCCCCAGTCCTGCTGGATGCTCCACTTCAGGCTTACCCACTTTCAGCGGCCATTGTGTTCAAAGACAAAGGAGGTTGGGTGTTGTGTCCGCGTCCCCGAAGCTGTGAGCTCCCTGCCCATTTAGGAGGCGGGAGTTAATTCACAAGCAAAATAGCCTTCCGTGGGAGGGATGGGTTCAGGATTGTGTTCGCGTTGTCGTGCCCTCTAGCGGCCAGCACGGTGCCCTTTTCGAAGGCCTTTCCCGGCTTCCACAACTCCCCGGATCCTCCCCACGTGAAAACGCCCCCTTCACAGTGGTCGAGTATGTGTCCGCTCAAGTCTGTCTCCTGACTGCGATTTGTCTATCGTGTAGGAAAAAGAAATCGCAAGCTTTGTTAACAGAGCGGAGAAAGGAATGCTATCGTTCCGTCAAATCGGGGTACGTCTTACTACGGCACATCTGAATTCTAAACCTACTGGATGTGACACAGGAGTCTAAAACTTCCATGTGAATATTTTCACAGCCAACTGATGCATTACAGGAGGAGAATTATGGCACTGGCAGTAGCGGGCCAGCCCTGTGCTGGCTTCCCACCCACAAATAGACACGCTTCATGAAACCGCGAAACGTTCTCAGCCATTTAGTTGGCCAACGCACAATTTGTTTTCCTTCCTCAGAAGGTTGATATCGTTAACCGTCTGCTGTCTATATAGCTTTGATATGGTTTTATATAGGGAAAGCATTAGTCACTCGCAATTATCTTTGAATGAATTATGTAAATCATGTTTTGGTTTTGATACTTTGTTTTTCCAGTCAATTCAGCCGGAGAAGTGGCTACTGAGTGGATCCTGTGAGCTTGGTCATGTACATAGGAAGCACCTAGGAATCTTACGAAATGCAGCTTCTGACTCTTACGGGTCTAAAGTGGAGTCTAAGATCCTGCATGTCTAAGACAGTCCCAGATGACATCAGTGCTGCTGGTCCCGGGACCACAGCACAGCGAAGTGATAGGTGAATAGCAAGGTGATCAGTGATGGAGACAGTCTGTGCCGGTAAAGGGACTGGAAAACGTTTACAAGTAATTATGGCCTTAAGACAGAATGTGACAATATGTATGATAAAATCGAAAACATGCGTTCTATGATCGCTTCTGATCGGGAAGAGTGGGAACATCTTCGTGGCGAAGTGATTCTGAAATTGGACTTGAGATGTAGGTTAATTCGCAACAGGGATAGGGAGGTGGGTGTGGCAAGGGCAAATGAGTCAAAAAGCACAGATTCTGGAAAATGAAGAGTATGTGCGGGGGCTAAGAAGCAGCCCATTTGCCTGTGATGGGGGAAGCGTGAGATACAGTCGGAAAGGCAAGTTGAGGTGCCAGTGTGGACTGTCAGGTAGTCTAGGATGAAAAGTCTGGACTTAATTCAGGAAGCAAAGAGGAACCAGCAACAAGGGATTTTGAACCAAGAAGGCAAATTGATTGAAACTGGGAGGATAGACTGGAGTGGGGAGTGATGTCATTTTCCAGACAGGAAGGGATAGGACAGACAGCATGAGGAATATTCCGCATCTGGAAGAATGGAGGGTAGAGAGGGTGTGGAGAGAGAAGGATCAGAAGGCTCCCAGGAGGGTCCTGGATGGTCAGAAATATGGTTGCACAGTGACCATAAATGGGAGAGTCAGATGAGCTGTTGTGCACGTCTGAGCAGAAAAATGACCTGGGTGAACACGCAAATGTCACTTCCAAGAGGCTTTCCTTGTCTGTCCTGTCTCAAATAGCACCTAGTCCTCTTAGCCTGCTTTACTCTTTTCATGACCCTTTCCACGGACATTATTCTCTCTAAATTTATTTGTGCCATGTTGCTCCCGGGAGCTTCTACTCTACTGGAAGAAACGGGATAAACATGTACACAAATAAGTATAATTAGAAATGAAGGAGAGAGAACAGTCACACATGAGAAAGAAGAACAGGGTGGGAGGGATGGCTCCAATTTAGATTAGGCGGTTAAAGAAAGGCTCTCGTAGGAGAGGACATTAAACTGAGTATGAGAAGGGGCATAGTATGGGAGTTAGAGTGCAGGCAGAGAGGAGAGAATATGCAAAGGTCCTGAGGTGAGAAGTCCCGGGTGCATCCAGAGATCGTGAACTTGAACCTGTATGGCTGGAGGCTAGAGCGAGTTAGGAGAAGAGTAGGAGACGATGACGTTAGAGTGACAAGCCATGGATAGTGCAGAGCTTTCGATCTGGAAAGGAGATCTGATTTTGTTCTGCGTGCCTGGGAATTTATGCAAGCGTCTAAACACGCAGGGTGGATTGGGAAGTGACAAGAAAAGCAGGGAAGCAGAGTAGAAAACCTGCAGTTGACCAGATAAGAAGTGACAGTGGTTTGGACTTGATTGGTGGCAGTAACGTGACAGAGGAGTAGATGGGTTCACGATACAGTTCATTCTCGAGGCCAGCTTGGCAGAACTTTGCAGAGGTTTGATGTGAATGAAGGTTAAGGACATGCTCACCAGGAGAATTCCCAGGCTTCTGGCTTGAGGAGCTGACGAAATGAATGTGCCGTTCACAGACACGGCGGGGAGGGGGGGCGGGGGGCGGGGGCACAGGCACGTGGCAGATTTTTGAAAATGTTGAGTTTACATGAGACTCTTAAAAAAAATTTGTTTTCAATTTCAACATTTTATTTATTTTTGAGAGACAGAGCGCGAGTGGGGGAGGAGCCGAGAAAAAGAGGGAGGCACAGAATCAGAAGCAGGCTCCAGGCTCCGAGGGGTCAGCGCAGAGCCCGACGCGGGGCGCGAACCCACAAACCGTGCGATCGTGATCTGAGCCAAAGTCGGACGCTTAAACGACTGAGCCATCTAGGCGCCTCTACATGAGACTTAGAAAAAACAAAAACAAAAACAAAAAGCTGCAGTACGGTACTCCCAGTGTAAAATTAGCCATCTTACATCATTCCTGGATGTAAGTTCAGTAGCGCTGAGTACATTGATCTTGTGCGTTCCGTCTCCAGAACTCTGTTCATCTTGCAAAACTTAACGCCCATATTCATCAAACAATAACTGCCCTTCCTCCCTCCCCCAGCCCCTGGTCAGCCACTACTCTACTTTCTGTCTCTATCAGTTTGACTACTCTTAATCCCTCATGTAAGTGGAATCATGCATTATTTGTGCTTTTGGGTCTGGCTTATTTCAGTTAGCGAGGCGGCCTCAAGGTTCATCCCTATTGTAGCATATGTCAGAGTTTCCTTTTATTTGTCCATTGATGGACACTTGGGTTGCTTCCTCTGTTTGGCTATTGTGAATAATGCTGTGGACGTGGGCGGTCAAACACCTCCTCGAGATCCTGCTTTCAATTCTTTGGGGCATATACCCGGAAGTAGAATTGCTGGGTCATATGGTAACTCTATTTTTAATTTTTTGAGGAACCTCCATACTGTTTCCCAAAGTGGCTGCACCATTTTATATTCTCACCAGCAGGTGCACTGGGTTCCAATCGCTCCACATGCTCACAAACAGTTATTTTCTCTTTTTTATTTATTTATTTTTAACGTTTATTTATTTTTGAGACAGAGAGAGACAGAGCATGAACAGGGGAGGGGCAGAGAGAGAGGGAGACACAGAATCTGAAACAGGCTCCAGGCCCTGAGCTGTCAGCACAGAGCCCGACGCGGGGCTCGAACTCACGGACCGTGAGATCATGACCTGAGCCGAAGTCGGACGCTTAACCGACCAAGCCACCCAGGCGCCCCATTTTCTCTTTTTGATGGTGGCCATTCCAGTGGACGTGAGGTGGCGAGAATTATTTTGAGTGGGTATTTCAGGTAGGCGGCTGAGTCTTCGGGTCTCCACATCAAGAAGAGATCTGGCCTGAGATACACCATAAAGTTCAAATTTAAGCCATCTTCCATTTTTTTCAATGGGTTTTTATGTCAACCTGACTGGAAACATTTAAGAACTTAGAGATCTTGATGAAACAATCAGATTTGTACTTAAACTATTCAGTCTCACAAACATGTTTGAGGTCATATGTAGATGAATGTACAAATAGTCCTTTTTTCTACTTTTCTGTTGTGTGAAGTAATTCATTTAGAACCTTCATCTACAATGCTGTATCTTCACCATCTTACGAACCACTTTGTGAGTCATCTCATGTAGTTAGCTTTCTAAATCACATCGTCTTGACTTCCATCTCTGCCATTTAAGATGTGCTGTGTTTTGAATGTGTGTGATGCTATCACCAGAAATTTTATTCCCAGCCTCAAGTACCTCTTTCTATATGTATGGATTATATTTTTATAGTTTCCTGGCCAAAACCAAATCGCATAGCCAAGCTCACACAATTAATGTGACCACGGACATAGGGGAGGTATGGTGTTCTGGGGATTATTACTGTAACATGGGTCCCAACTGATATTATTAAGAGACTTTTTTCTCCATTCTTCCAATGAGTATGTATTCACGAATTAGACAACTACCACTTACCATGTTGCTTTTGAAAGCAATCTTTAAAATGCTTTTTAAATTCATAATGGCATCCAGTATTTGTGACTGTAAAGCCATACTCCCAAGAATAGTTCCTAGTTAAATGTATTTTCTCTTCTTAAAAAAAAAAAAAAATTCTGTTAGGTGACTTTTATAGGTGTGCGAAACCAGCAGTCGGTCCCACAGGTTTCAAGGGAGCGTGTTTTACATAAAGAGAACTTTGTGGTTTCAAATAAAATATTTATGGAGCAGCAAATAATATGATAAGCTTTAGAAAGACTCAAAAATTAAGGGAAGTCATTCTTTTCTGAGCGGTGCTTTTGGGAAAAACCTTACCGTATATCAGGCATACATGATAAAAGATAAACTTGGGGCGCTTGGGTGGCTCAGTCGGTTGAGCGTCCGACTTTGGCTCAGGTCATGATCTCGCACTCTGAGTTCGAGCCCCGCGTAGGGTCTGTGCTGACCGCTCGGAGCCTGGAGCCTGCTTCAGATTCTGTGTCTCCCTCTCTATCTGCCCCTCCCCTGCTCATGTTCTGTCTCTCTCTCTGTCAAAAATAAACATTAAAAAAAAAAATACTCATCTGGTATGTTTGAAGTTTAGTCTTTCCTAGAGGTATGAGAAATCTTTCGAGGTTCTTTCTGATCTTTAAAACTGTGACTGAGGGATGCCTCGTACCTATCTGTTCATCCATTTATTTATTCATTAATTTCAAGCATCTCCTAGAGATCAGAATTTCTAAGTATAATATAATAGAAAATCTTTGTTTTATCAGTTTGGCAACAAGGGGAAGAAAAGCAACAGATAGTAAACCAAAAGGGTTTGTGTTATTTCAAAAACCGGACAAATCTGTATGGTCAGTTTCCAACACCAAACTCATCGATTTGATTCCATGATTGAAATCCATCATATTCTAAGACTTAAAGCACGACGATCTTCGACAGTGATAATTTGGATTGGGAAGGCAGCGTTCTACAGAGGTCCATAATAACATGGAGGAGTATATGTGTTCAGTTGCCAGCTGGCCATTTGTCTAGCCATCCGTCTACCCATCTAGCCATCCATTCATCCATCCATACATCCTTTGGTTAACTTTTACCCGTATCAACTTATTACATGGTATAGGATGATATTTTTAATAATCATGAACATGAGCTTTTCTCACTTCGGTGAAAATGAGTACTGCAAACAAAGTTCTCCCTCTTATCTCAAAGTTACGGGCTTTTTTTTATCCTAATGAGCCCCACTAGACCATAGTTCGTCATTGAAATTCTACTGAAACAACTAATGATAATGTTCATTTCACATCTTTGACCTGGGAATTGCAAAGTGATTTACTAACAGTAACTCATCAATCCTATTAACACCTCTGAATAAGACATTAATATTTTTTAACTCAGCATAGAAATGGCTTCTGCTTTCCAGAGAATTTGAATGCCTTAGCTACCATTCAGTGAGTGAGGGGAAGAATTAACACTAAAGTCATCCTTTTCTGAACGACTGCTGGTGGTCTGACCTACACAAGAATGGCATATTTTCTGGAAATTAAAAAAAAAAAAAAAAAAAAAAACACGGGGAAGGGGCAAGGGCGCCTGGCTGGCTTAGTTGGAAGAACGTGCCGCTGTTGATCTCGGGGTCATGAGTCGAGCCCCATGTTGGGTGTAGAGATTACTTAAATAAGTAAAACTTAAAAAAAAATACTAATATGCTCAGGAGTTGGGGTGCCTGGTGTGTCAGCCGGTTAAGCTTCTGACTCTTGATCTCAACTCAGGTTTAGATCTTAGGGTCGTGAGTTCAAGCCCTGTGTTGGGCTCTGCTCTGGTCATGGAGCCTACTTAAAAGTAAATAAATAAAAAATGGGGAACGGATATGGGGAGAGCATCAACTTTGCTTATATAAGAATATTGAATAAAACCGTACTAGAGAAGGACATTTTAGAACCCCCCCACAGGACAGTGTTCCTTAAAACTCTGCCTTCATCCGATTCAGTGCTTAATGAAAGGGTGAACCTGAAAGGATACTGCCCGCTCTGTGGTACTCCAATCATGAGTCACAGCATGTGAACAAATGAAAACAAATCCCCAGCTAAAAGGACAACTTCTGTGTTACCCTGGGAATATTTCTCATTTTTCCAGGGCTTCCAATGTTCTTCCATTCCCGTGTAAACTCAGCTTATAGTAAACCCCGATGCCAAGATTTTCAGTCAGTTCCCTGCCAAAACCATGATGCTCTCTCTCAGCCTGGGACGAGGCACTGTCCCGCAGAGGAAGTGAAAAGGAGAGTCATAAACCGAGGAGCATTTCTCAGGGGAGTCAGAGGGACGGTGTGCTTTTCATGGTAACATCATCCACTGTTTCTGGGCATGTGGAGGCTTTTAAGAGAAAGCAGAGAATTTTTTTTGAAGTTTTTTAAAATTTTAATTCCAGTACAGTTAACCATACAGTGTTATATTAGTTCCGGGTGAACAGTATAGTGATTCAACACTTCCATACATGACCCTGTGCTCATCTTGAGAAGTATACTCTTAATCGCCTCCCCCTACTTCACCCATCCCCCCGCCCACAGAAAGCAGAGGTTTTTGGGAACTCATTTGTGTGAAGCAAGACTGAAATGACTTAAATGTTTAGGGGCGCCTGGGTTGCTCAGTCGGTTAAGCATCTGACTTCGTCTCAGGTCGTGATCTTGTGGTTCGTGGGTTCGAGCCCCGCGTCGGGCTCTGTGCTGACAGCTCGGAGCCTGGAGCCTGCTTCGGATTCTGTGTCTCCCTCTCTCTCTGGCCCTCCCCTGCTCACACTCTGTTTCTGTCTCTCAAAAATAAATAAATGTGAAAAAATTTTTTTTAATGTTTAAAAGATAAAAGTGTCGTAGTTTATGTCTCAACCTTCTTAAATCATCCCTGAGACCCTAATTTGCTTTCTTTATATTGTTGGTTCTCACTGAGCAAACCAGCGAGAATAGGGGCCTTGTAGCAATGCACAGGGGTCAGTTATAGGACGGTGTTTCAGGAAATTCAAGTGCTCTGTAAAGAGCTTCCGTTTGTTGAGAAACAGAGACTGCTTTTTCAGCAAATCTGGCTTGTGTTCATGTTAAATCCCCCCCCCTTTTTTTTGTAAGGGGGAAATTTCCAGATCTCCTCGCTGTATTTAATTTTCTATTTTACATGCTGCCAGTGCACTTTTCTTCTCAGGTGAAGCCTACGTGTGTTCTCTCTCTTACTAACTTTTTAAGTTTTAGGATGTCCAGCCTGACCTAATGATAGAATACTCAACACTGGTGCTGATACCAGGACCCCTGGGCACAACCGATGGGGACCTTTTTCACACCATTTGCTTGCTTCTTGGTGAAGGAGAGCCCGGTTGGTACAGTGCTGGTGGGTTAAGCTTGGCACAGGATAGGCATACTCGACCGTTAAGAAGGTTGACTTCCAGACCACCGATATGATGCCTTTTTTCGGGCAAGGACTCAGGGGCTTCCTCAGGTGTATCTAGGTATCCAGGCTGACCACAGCTGGCAGGGAGCACTTTAGATTGTGTCTGGTGGGGTTTTGGCCCCTCACACAGTGACCTCGGTTCCCTGGAGGGAGTACGTAATTGGCTGCCATGAAGTAGAGAGCAGTAATAATGATCCAAGTTGGGAAGCAGGACAAGAATCACAGTGCTTCAAAAGTGGGAGTAGGAGAGCTGAACGCAGGAGGAGGTGGGCTCTCCCCATTAACTAGAGCCAGAACCAACCGTGCAAAGGAGACCAGTTGGCCCTTTAGCTCTTTTCCCGGTGGGGATTCTCGCACAGGGTCAGAGCGCTGTTAAACATTGGCATGGGAAGGAGGTCAGGAAGAGCTTCACCCTGTTTTAATTTTAATTTGCCCCATGTAATTTATACATGGGGGACCTGGAGCCGGAGCAGTGGAGAGATTTTCACGGGCTGGGAGTTGGCACTGGATCCCAGCCCGGTGTCCCGGTCACCTGCTGCCCATTGCCGGCCTTCCTCCATTCACCAGAGTGACTTTTCACCCTTTCCAGCCCTTTTCTGTCTTTATATTCCTCTAAGTGTAGGATTGAAAGTGCAATCACGGTATGTCAGCATTCTAAACCAGAAGACTTTCTGTGCGAATACGAAATGCTTCCCAGATTGCTCTAATTTCCCTGATGCCCTGATTATATAAGATGCACCACGGATGTAATGATTCGTTTCCGGGGGGCGGGGAGCAGGAGAAATAGGAAACTGTTACCACTTTTTTATGTACTCTTCTTATGCGAAACAATTTCTAAGTTCAGAAATGTCAAAATATGAAAAGTAAAATCACGTGGATATCACATTTAAGCTACTTGTGTTATATATAGGCTCTTTTACACACGTGATCCTTAAAGGCATGCTTTCTGTGAAGCCCAGGACAGTCCCAGGGGTGAAAGCTGACTCTTAACAATTCATGTTAATAAGAATCAGGGAGGGCGTAGGAAAGCAATTTAGAAAATTCACTTTGAACAACCTAAACTCCTAGCCAGTAGCTGAACTACTGGCTAGGAGTTTCATTGACCACATGCCTCAACCACATTGACCACATTTCTCACTTAGGAACATCCTAAGTGTGGATGAAAAGGCCTGAGATATATAGCAGGTGGGGGCAAAAGGGAAGTGAAGAAGCTGGGTGTTCCACACTCTAGATCATTAAACTACATTACTGAGAATTTCGTAAATGTATGTACGTATAAGAATTTCAGTTTTGCAAAATGAAGAATCCTGGAGACGGATGGTGGTGATGGTTGTATACAGCATGAATGTACTTAATGCCACTGAACTATACACCTAAAAAAGTTTAAGATGGTAAATTTTATGTGTATTTGATAATTTTTTTAAAAACATGTATTTACATATATATGGGTATGTGTATTTCTATAAATGTTTTCCACCAGTTTGATTAAAATGCAGCAAGCCATGTCATCTATCCATCCATCTGTTCATCTATCCATCCATCCATCCATCTGTCCATCCATCCATCCCCATCCATCCATCTATCCATCTATTCATCCATCCATCCATCCATCCATCCATCCATCTATCCATCTATTCATCCATCCATCCATCCATCCATCCATCCATCTATTCATCCATCCATCCATCCATCCATCCATCCATCCATCCATCCATCTATCCATCTATTCATCCATCCATCCATCCATCCATCCATCCATCTATCCATCCATCTGTCCATCTATCCATCCACCCATCCATCCATCTATCCATCCATCCATCCATCCATCCATCCATCCATCCATCCATCTATTCATCCATCCATCCATCCATCCATCCATCCATCCATCCATCTATCCATCTATTCATCCATCTATCCATCCATCCATCCATCCATCCATCCATCTATTCATCCATCCATCCATCCATCCATCCATCCATCCATCTATCCATCTATTCATCCATCCATCCATCCATCCATCCATCCATCCATCCATCTATCCATCTATTCATCCATCCATCCATCCATCCATCTATCCATCTATTCATCCATCCATCCATCCATCCATCTATCCATCCATCTATCCATCTATTCATCCATCCATCCATCTATCCATCCATCCATCCATCCATCCATCCATCCATCCATCCATCTATCCATCCATCCATCCATCCATCCATCCATCCATCCATTCATCCACCCATCTATCCATCTTTATTCATTCACTCAACATTTATTATGCCCCTATTATACACCAAGACCTGAGCTAAAAGCTGGAGTACAACTATAAATACAATATACTCTTTATATTTATATTTACATATATTTTCATGGGCAAAACTGAATGCATATCCGGAGTTAAAATGGTGTCTAACTGTGCGGAGCAGTGGGGTGTCTTGGTACTTCCCACGTAGATGAGAGACCTAACGGGATCACTTGCTGAGGAATAACATGGACAAAACATGGGAAACAAACAACACGGGACACAGTGTGTGCAGTGAACAGTTGGTACTCCATCACTCATGATGCATCATGTGACTGGTGGGGTGATGAGCTCGTAAGGCTGCGAAATAAAGGAGCAAAGCATAGAAGGTCCCGTACACCATGTTTAATAAGGAGTATGGACTCCTCAGACCGTTGGAGGTCAGATTGCATTCTCGAGTGGCCTAAGGAATCCTCAAAGCCCCCAAACCCCCAGGGGTCTGCCTTCCGAAGTCCTTGGTTGTGATGGGTGGAGGAACCAGTAGGTCAACGTGAATAGCCTCAATTTTATTTGTTTTATGTACAGTTGATCTTTGAAAAACACAGGTTGAAACTGTGGGTCCACTTACGGATTTTTTTTACAGCACAGCACTGTAAATGTATTTTCTTTTCTTTGTGATTTTCTTAATTACATTTTCTTTCCTCTATCTTATTTTATTGTAAGAATATAGTATATAGGGGCACCTGGGTGGTTCAGTCGTTTAAGTGTCCGACTCCGGCTCAGGTTATGATCTCACTGTTTGTGGGTTCAAGCCCCGCATTGGGCTCTGTGCTGACAGCTCTGAGACTGGAGCCTGCTTTGGATTCTGTGTCTCCCTCTCTTTGCCCGTCTCCTGTTTACACTCTGTCTCTCAAAAATAAATAAACATTAAAACAAATAAGAGAATACAGTATATAGTAAATACAGCACACAAAACATGTGTCAATTGACTCTTTTGGTAAGGTTTCCAGTCAGCACTAGGCTGTTAGTACTTGCGTCTGCAGGGAATTAAAATTATATGTGGATTTTCAACTGCATGGTGGATTTCTATGCAGGATTTCGTTTGAAGACAGGATTCTGGCTAAAAACACAAAGCAAACCATACATTTGGAAAAAATTGCCGTTGGTGATGAAAATTTACCAGAACTTCTTAGAATTGGTTGCAAGTAGTTTTCTTGTTTTAAAAGTCAATATCCTGTATTCAAAGCGATGGGTATGTTTTATCCATTTCTGAACCACGCACCTCACCTAGTGGCCCTTTGCACATGATGCACGTTCAGTGAAATGTTCA
This sequence comes from Panthera tigris, assembly GCF_018350195.1. Taxonomy (NCBI): domain Eukaryota; kingdom Metazoa; phylum Chordata; class Mammalia; order Carnivora; family Felidae; genus Panthera; species Panthera tigris. The sequence goes on from NC_056664.1 coordinate 12,596,296, forward strand.
GGGCGAATTATTTTAGGGATATGATTTAGGTACTGTTGCCATAGGGTCAATTTAAATAGTATGTTGCCCACTAACTCAAAAGGAATTTGTAGAAATATAAACGAACGTTCCTCTTATTCTCTTTTTCCTTATGTAAAAATTGGACTGCCCTGGTTACTTTTTTCTCAATTTCCAGTGTGTTGTTGAGATAATAACTTTTATCACTTGCTGCCTCAGACCTGGTTGACAACTCTGATTCTGTATGTAGGATTGAACTTTGTAGAAAATAACACTTAATTGTATTTTTTTTTAATGCTTGAAATGATATTCTGGGCAAGTTTTGTTTCTTTATGGACTATAGCCAGAATCCTACTGTTTTCAATTTGTTTAAATGCAACAGCTTATACAACATATGTACATGTTCAGTTGGAGATAAAGGATATCATTATTTTTAGCCTATTACAAAGAAAACCACATTCTCTCTTAAATGTCTTGGCATAAAGTAATTTGAACACGATTTCTGCACAAATCATTTTTAAGAGATTGGCTGTCAAGTATATTTTTTAAAGTAGCTCTCTCAGAAGAACCAATGAGACTTGGCAAATTTAGATACATTCTTAGCCTGAAATGTGGTGGAAGATGTCAGTTTTTAAACAGCACTTTGAGAAGTAGTTAGCTTATAAGTACAGCAATTCAGAGCACACAGAGAATGATTTTGAAGAGTCAAGTCTTGATATACTGGAAAGAACGTTGACAGATTCACCACAATTAGGAGATGAGCAGGTACAGCTCCCACTTGTGAAAACTTTTCTCATCTAAGGAACTTCTGAGACTGGTCTAAGGAAACCTTCAGCAGGGGCGCCCGGGTGGCTCAGGCAGTCAGGCGTCCGACTTCGGCTCAGGTCATGATCTCGCGGCTCATGGGTTCGAGCCCCATGTTGGGCTCCGTGCTGACAGCTCGGAGCCTGGAGCCCGCTTGGGAGTCCGTGTCTCCCTCTCTCTCTGCCCCTCCCCCGCTCACACTCTGTCTCTCGCTCTCAAAAATAAATCAACATTAAAAAAATAATAATAAAAATCAGAAAACCAGAAAACCTCCAGCAAATCCTTATTGCCTTCTAGCATCTGAATCTATCGTGCGGAAATTCTCCCAGCTTCCTCTGTCGTGCGCAGGCAGAGAATAATAGCCTTGTCATCCACCACCTCTTTTCTTCAGGATAAGTACATTAGGCCTATGAAAAATGACAGGACTGAAATGTGTTTTTCCTTCATGCCTGTTGTGTGTGTGTGTGCATGTGTGTGTGCCTGTGTGCACACACGTGCACTCTTACGTATGTGCACACAAGCATTCATCCCCAGATCCACACATTTGAGTGTGCATGATAGAGAAAGGAAAAGTGACTTGAAACTCCGCTTCAAGCCTTTACCACCATCCCTGATGTATTTTGACAATTCTAACTTGGTTCTGCTATCGTGCAGAGGTTCGTTATTGTGTCCCGGACTTCAGCATCCGGGTATCAGGTATCAGCTTGAAGTTGTACCCTCGCCACTTCAAGAACCTGAATATTTGAGGATTGAAGCTTTGTGCCTCATGTCCTTCGGCCTTGCTGTTTTCAGCCGATGGGAGTTTTGTAATCATATGTAGGCACCAGATTAAACGCGCAAATGAATGACGTGTTAGTCCCCTCGGTGTTTGTTATTTTGGTGCCATAATAAAGGCGTTTCATTGCCCGTTGCCAATCTTACCAGATACTGGAAAGAATTATTGCTTCCCGACTGTCTCTGAAAACCCGCCCCAGGTGCATTTTTGGAATCACGTTGTAGCTTCCTGAATTCAGATATACCCCTGAGGCCTACTTCCCTTGTATGGACACACACACACACATACACACACACACACACACACACCCGTGGCACATAGAAAGAACAGTAAATATCAGGGGCAGTGCCCACCATACTCTTGAGTGAGGATATAGCCCCCAGCCCCATCCCGGAAGATGAGTGCTGGAAGGAAGATACGAAATTGCCGCTCCCTTTGTGGATCTTGGTACCAATTTATGCGACCATACCCATAACACTTGGCCCTTTTCAAATTACTGGGAGGGCTTAAATGACACAGACTTTGGGGTTGACAAGATTGCATTGAAATCCATTTGTCTGCCACTTGCAAGTTTCATGGCCGGGCTGTTGCTTAATCTCTCAGAGTTTGCTTTGTCTTTGGTCATGGGGAATCGTAACAAACAGGGTTTGGGGGAAGATTACATGAGAACTAATGGAGGAAATTCAGTTTTGTTAGTTCTGATCTGAGATTATAAAACTTAAAAAAAAGAAAAAAGGAAGAATGTACGTCCCTAATGCATTGTAGGTGGTGCAAGGTGGCACGAGGGGCTGGCTTCGAAGTCGGCGGTGGGCGGGGGGGGGGGAAGGAGGGCGTAAGTAGCCATTTTTGGTGACTGACTTTAGGGCACTGGCTCTCTGCTTTGGCTGCACATTAGAATCCCATTGCCTGGCTGTTCAGCGTCTTTTGTGCTTTCCTACAAATTTTAGGATTGTTTGTTCTAGTTTCGAGAAGAATGCCGGTGCAATTTTGATTGGGATTGCATTGAATGTGTAGATTGCTTTGGGTCGTGTTGACATTTTAACAATATTCTTCCAGTCCATGAGCATGGAATGTTTTTCCATTTCTTTGTATCTTCTTCAGTTTCCTTCATAAGCTTTCTATAGTGTTCAGCATACAGATCTTTTACATCTTTGGTTAAATTTATTCCTAGGTATTTTATGGTTCTGGGTGTAGTCGTGAATGGGATCAGTTTTTTTCAACAATAGCCAAATTATGAAAAGAGCCTAAATGTCCATCAACTGATGAATGGATAAAGAAGATGTGGTTTATATATACAATGGAATACTACTTGTAAATGAGAAAGAATGAAATCTGGCCATTTGCAGCAACGTGGATGGAACTGGAGGGTATTATGCTAAGTGAAATAAGCCAGGCAGAGAAAGAAAGATACCATATGTTTTCACTCATATGTGGATCTTGAGAAACTTAACAGAAGACCATGGGGGAGGGGAAGGGGGGAAAAAGTTACAGAGAGGGACGGAGGCAAACCATAAGAGACTCTTAAGGACTAAGAACAAACTAAGGGTAGATGGGGGGTGAGGAAGAGGGGAAAGTGGGTGATGGGCAGGAAGGAGGGCACTTGTTGGGATGAGCACTGGGTGTTGTATGGAAACAAATTTCACAATAAATTATATTTAAAAAAAAAAGAATCCCATTGCCTGGGCTGCACCCCAGACCAATTAAGTGAGGGTGTCTGCAGGTGGATCCCAGGCATCAGGATTTATAAAGCTCCCCAGGCGATCACACGGTGCAGCCAAGTTTGAGAAACGATGCTTTAAGGGGATTTGAGTCTCTCGTTCTTCCAGTGGTTGAATGGGCGATACCTGGAATCCTAAACTTTAGCTCTTTTTGCTTAAAACAGGGACTTGTACATCATACTAGAAGTGACTTACTATAAATTCGAGTTATTACGTTCTCTCCAAAGAACCAATTTAATTGGTATTGGGGTGGGAAAGAGAACAGAGGTGTCTAGATAATCTAAGGACAGAAGCAGCTCACTAGAGGGGAATAGACACAGAGACAAACGAACCAAAATAATAGAAAACCAAGTGATTTCAAACTACTTGCTGCTTTTGGAAATTAGTCCCTGCAAAAGTACCACCCAAGAGCCGGTTGACTTCCCTGAAAGTTCAGGATTGTGGTCCTGGTGGGTCAGGACTCTTGAAAATTTGTTACATCTTCAAAATGTATTGGGATGTATTCACTGTCACCAAAAAGTCAGTTAAGTTAATTTGCAGAATTGTTTTTCAACAACAAACAAGCCTTTTTTAAAGAGAACAGACTAAAATAATTCCATACTCAATACCTCTTTGACCTCTTTTCAACAAATGGTGCTGGGACAACGGGAAGGGACATATGAGACACATATAAAAAAATGAAGTTAGGGGCACTGGGTGGTTCAGTCAGTTAAGCGTCCGACTTTGGCTCAAGTCATGAACTCATGGTTCGTGAGTTCAAGCCCCACATTGGGCTCTGTGCTGACAGCTCAGAGCCTGGAGCCTGCTTTGGATTCTGAGTCTCCCTCTTTCTCTGCCCTTCCCCTGCTCACGCTCTGTCTCTCTCTCGCTCTCTCAAAAATAAACATTAAAAAAATTTTTTTTTAAGTGAAGTTGGCACCTTCATACCATAAACAAAAGATTAATTACGATGGACCAACAGCCTAAGTGTAAGAACTAAGCTATAAAACTCTTAGAAGAAAACAAAAGAGTGGATCTTCATGACCGTGGGTTTGGCAATGGATTCTTAGATATTACACTGAAGTCTAAAGCAACAGCAACAACAAAACAGATAAATGGGACTCCATCAAAATCAAAAGTTTTTGTGACTCAAAAGACATTATCAAGAAAGTCAAAAGACAGCCCACAGAATGGGAGAAAAGTATTTGCAAATCATGTATCTGATAAGAGTCTGGTCTCCAGAATATATAAAGAACTCTTAGAACTGAACAACAAAAAGACAAACAACCCAATTTTTAAATGGACAAAGGCCGCGGAAAGACCCTTCTCCAAAGAAGATCTGCAAATGGCCAACAAACACATTGGTAAGACGTTCCACGTCATTAGTGGTTATGAAAGTGCAGTCCAAACCACAGTGAGATCCCACTCCATACCCATTAGGTTAGCCATAATGAAAAATATCAGGAGAATAACAAGTGTTGGCAAAGAGAAGAGATTGGAAACTTCATACATTTCTGTAAATGGGGCAGCCACCGTGGAAAAAAGTATGGCAGCCCTTCAAAATGTTAAACATAGAATACCATACGACCTGCGAGGTGGACACCCAAGAGGATTGAAAACAAGCATTCAAACAAAAATAGGTATACGATTGTTCATCGTAGCATTCTTTATAATAGCCCCAGTGTAGAAATAACCCGGATTTCCATTAGCTGATTAATGGATACACAAAATATGGTCTGTATATACACTGGAGTGTAGCCAGTCTGTAGTCAGGAAGGGACTGCAGTACTGATAGGTGCTTCAACACGATGCATCCTGAAAACATTATGCTAAGTGAAAGAAGCCAGTCAACAAGAAGTCGTATATTTTATGATACCATTTATATGCAACATCCAGGGTAGGCAGATCCAGAGAACAGAAAGTAGATTAGCGGTTGTCATGAGCGGAGAGGAGGTGGCAATGAAGTTTCTTTTTGAGATGATGAAAATCTTCTGGAATGAGATAACGGCAAAAACCACTTTCTTGTACACTTTAAAAATGAATCATGGTATGTGAATTTCACTTCAATTGCAAAATATCTCTCTAACCGCCTCTGTTCAGTAATCTCTAATCCTGCTGGTGTGGGTCTTAAGCCAGTCACTTAGCCATTACCGGAGGCCTTGTTCCATGCATCATCCTTGTGATTCCACTCTGATCCTATACGTTTTTCCCTCCAATGGACCTTCCAGTGTTTGGAATTAGAAGTCAGGTTTCCACTGTGGCCCTGCCACGTAGCTGGACTCATCCGTCACCGCCTCACCAAGGACTGTTCACTCTTGAGAACAGATGGAAGTCACGTGGCATTTCCCGGCAGGCACAGGTGATTCCTGTAAACTCACAGTGAAAGTCACACGTACAAAAATGTAAATTTGTGTGAGATGTAATGCTGTTACTCACAGAGCTTAAGTGCTTTTAATTCTGGATAATAGATAGTCAGGTCTGATAGCTTTAGAGATTGATCTCTGAGCCTACTGAGGGGTCCACGGTGGAAGGAAGCTATATTCATCATTCTCCTAATTTGTTTCTTTTTCTTTCTCTTTTCTTTTTTCTTTCCTCTCTTTTTCTGCCGGGGTCAGCAGAAATGGGAATCTTTTTTTTTTTTTTCTTCGTAGATCAGTATTATTACGATTATGATTATTTGAAAGACCTGTATAGGAGGGATGCTGCCATCTGAATTAAAAATAGCATGTTATGCCCGCCCACACACAGCACTTGAGAGCTCTGAATGCCTTTTATAAATGCAGACTTTCTGCCTGGCTAGATAAAAGAAGCTGTCACTTCATTTCCATAACGAAGTCATTCCCAGGAGAATTCCATTGTTTTAGCAATAGAATTTTGGTAAAAGGCCTCTTATTTTGCCTGAAAAAAGGTAACAAAAATGAACTTTTGAGAGCTTATTCGACAAAACAATTAAGGAGCGAGAGATTTTTCTCCTCTTTTGATATGTTGGGAGTTGTTAAGTATGAGAATCCCCTGAGCCATGATCTGAGGATAAACCCCTAAACCCGGAGAATGAAGGAGGAGGGGAGAAAACCTCTTGTTCTTTTTTCTGATAGAAATGAGTGTGGGGGGGCAGGGTGCTGTTCCCTGAGAATGTGTGTTCTCGGGCCGCGTGACAAACATGTTGGTATAAGTCTCTGGAGTTTTTAATATTTATTTTTAAAGAGATGCAGAAAACTTTTAGGGTGTTCAGTATGTCAAGAAACTCCTTGGGATTTCTGATGAAACCTGATCATCAGGTGTTTTGACTGACTTTCAGGACCCTGCAGGTAAACCCTGCAGGCAATTCGTGGCCCTGTCTTGCTGGGGTCCTTTGCTCAGAAAATAGTAGCTGGTATTTCCCTTTCTTTGGGCTTAACACAATGTAGCAAGTGGACTAGGAGGGATTTCTTTATACAGCATTACTTGCGATCAGGCTCTGGCAGGCATGTGTCCTTGAACTTGCTCTTAAGCCGCCCCTGCCCCCCACTCCGTGTTCCCCACCACCAACACACAATGGATCTGTGCCTCAAATACGGCATCGAGCCTTCACCTTCCAGATTCCCAGCAAAAGAATAATTGTATTTCTCGGTACTTCCCCGGCACCAAATAACCCACATCAAAGTATACCTGCCTTTGGTGTTTCAACAGGTAATCCCTAGATTTAATGCCAAGTGGCATTTCTGTTCCTTGCTGTTTACAGCTGAGACCGTTGAAATCTCAGTGTTAAGCTAGAGTAGTTTTAGTAAGCCTCCTCCAGAAGGAGAGAAGTTCTCAACACTTTTGTCTTGCAGTACTTTCGTTCTGATCGCATCAGAAGGTTGTAATATTTAAACAAGGAGAGAGCTACCTGGAATAGTAGGAGAAAAGAGACTAAAATATAGGGTCATTATATTTGTTGGCTTTATTAATTCAATGAGACAGACCAAAAAGGAGACAAATGAGGTTCACTTAATATAATTACAGAAAGTTCTCTCGTCCAAACACGATGCAAAAGTTGGAAAGTTCTCTCATCCAAACACGATGCAAAAGTTGGGTAGTTAAAACTGTGGCTGATTTGGAGTTTGGGAAAAATAATTCTGTTTTTAAAAAGTCTTTGAATAGCTTTTAATCATGTAACCATACTAGAACTTCTCTTTTTTAATGTTTAGTTATTTATTTTAAGAGAGAGAGAGAGAGAGCGCGGGGAAGAGCGGCAGAGAGAGAAGGAGAGAGAATCTTAAGCAGCACAGAGCCCAATGGGGGGCTTGATCCTGCGACTGTGAGATCACGACCTGAGCTGAAATCAGGAGTCAGATGCTTAACTGACTGAGCCACCCAGGCACCCCACCATACTAGAACCTCTAAAGCGTGATTTGAGGTCCTGGTTGTTAGCCGTGCATTTACGTAGTAGTATTTCCTTAAATCAAAAGGAAGTTGTGGCTTTGATAGGATGCTTCCAGAGTTCCGGGTTTTAATACCTTTGGGGAGCTCTATTACTATGTGTGTCTGTTCAAAAGTATGGAGGTGGAGGGATATGTGGATTCTGTCTCGTCTTTTTACTTTGACCCATCATTTGGTATCTTGTGAAGTCAGACCAAATAAAATGCTTGTAGATGTTATCATATACCTCTTCATATTATGTCAAAAAGAGAACAAGAGGGAAATATTTAAATCTCTTTCTTAGAATTACCACTCATTTTGTTCTAAATCTTGTTCTCATTTACTAAATTTTGTCCTAGAGCGAGAAGGACAGACATTGAAAGTCAGAGCACTCCTCACAAAGGCTGCAGATGGCCCATAACTGCTCATAATCTGTAGCGGCTTTGTAAATGATCGACACATGAAGCACCGGCTTTGTCCCCACCTTCCCCATTTTTACCAAGCCCTTCTGCAACACCCAAACTAAACACTGCCCTTCTCAAGCAGGCATGAATAAAACTCCTTCAGGGAGAAGCCGTGTGATGACTCATGGTGGTGTGAAACAGACTTGTAACCCAGAGAATGTGTAGCCTCAGTGTGGTGTCCGGGCTTCTTGAGCAAGATTCCTTTGTGTCCCGGGCCAAGTGCCTTCTGCTGGGCTCCAGCCACCCCTCATGAGCAAGGTTTTAAACAAACAGGGCTGGGAAGAAATTGTCGATTAGGAGCAAGAGCCATCTTGGTCTTGAAAATTACAATTTCCTAGAGATGTCGTTTATTGACAGCTCTTCAATGCAGATTAGGTATTTCTCGTATGTATTTTCATTTTATTTTTTTTTTCTATGCAGACAGACTTTTCTCTGGATGCATTAATTATATTTCCTAGCAAACTTTGCTCCGTACCCGTTAGGAGATGTAACCTGCATACAAATACAGACACCTGCCGAGTCTGAATGTGTGCGGGTAAAGCCTTACTTTGTGTGATAAGCTCTGCTGCAGTAGGAAACAGTGGCATGACCAACACGAATTATGATTTTTTAAGTTTGATCGTAGGATTTTTCTCAGCATATTTCTCTCTCTGATTTTGTGCTCTTTAGGCACATACTAATCTTAGTTTTTCTTGCCTAAACACAAACCAGTTAATATCGGTAGAGAATGTCCCAAAGGCATGCTAGATATCCAAGGATTACCAGTATGGAAAAAGAATTCATAATGGATAAATCATCAAATCATCAAACATTGATTGAATAGGGATCCCATGATACGAGGAATCAATCAGATTCAACAGAATACCTTTGGTTTGGGCCACATCCCACCTTACACCTCCCTGCAGCTTTTCCTGAAATCTGGCTGGGTACCTCTACTCTCTGGAAAGTTCTGCACTGACATTGCCTTTCGGGGAAAGAGAAGCTGTCGGCCCTTCATGACTGACGCTTATGCTCCTTTGAGAGTGGAGACAGAGACTCCAGACCTGCTGGGCTGTGCACGCTCATCCCAAGGAAGCGACCTCCAGCAGCCCCGGTGGCTTCTCTTTCTTCCTCAGAAAGAAAATACAAAGAGCCAGCTTTAGTCCTGAGTTGGAAAAAGAGGCTCTTACAGAACATTTCATTGATGGAGCAGTTTCCATAGAGGCTTACATAATGATGTTTCTCCCAAGTCACCAGAAAGGAAGCTCTCCTATTTGGGAACCGCGGAGTAAAGAGACTTGAGGACATGTCAGAGGGAAAGTAAAATACCACATTCTCAGCCAGTTAGCCAACAAGCATTTATCAAGTGTTTAGCATTTGTAAGAGCACCAGGAGGCTTACAGAGAGGCAGGTTATAAACCCTGCCTACGTAGAGTTTGGTGCAGTTTGCCTAGGGAAGTGGTACCTGTCTTAGCATAAGGAATAAAATTATTAGTATGCTAAAGAAAAAGGATAAAAAACTGCTGGAGTTCACATTTTCAAAAAAGCACAGTAGTGGCCTGTTACCCACAGGGGATATACTCCAACACCCCCAGTGAATGCCCAAATCCATGGATAGTACTGAACCCTGTATATACTGGTTTTTCCTATATGTACATAATTATGATAAAGTTTCATTTATAAATCAGGCACAGTAAGAAATTAATAACAGTAGCTAATAGCAAAGTAGAGTAATTCCAATATGCTGTAATAAAAGTTATGTGCATGCGGTCTCTGTCTCTCAAAATATCTCCGTGTCCTGTACTCACCCTTCCTGTGATGACGTGAGATGACAAAATGTCTCTGTGATGAGATGCAGTGAGGCAAGTGACATAGGTGCCATGACGCGGCCTTTAGGCTACTGTTGACCTTCTGGCTTTACATCGGAAGAAAGATCATCTGCTCCCAGATGGACTGTGGGGAACTCGAACTGTGCAGAAAGCAAAATTGCACCTAAGGGTGGTGCTGCTGTACTTCCGATTGAGAAAGTTGCAAAATGGCAGGAGCGAGGAGGGGTAGGACTGGAGTAGGTCTGTGTAGGCGTGGCTTGAATTATGACCTGTGGAGTAGAAATGTGGGCTCTCGGAGATGAAGGAACAGCACAGTCTGGCCGGGACAGTGTGCACCAGGGGGAAGACAGGAAATGAAGCCAGAAGACGTGCTGGGACCAAACTGTGAGGGTCTTACCGCCAGATTGTGGACGATTTCAGAAGTGTGACCCAACGGCGATGACTCAGAGGGAAAAGACTGAAGGCAAAAAGAGTCGAGTCTGAGTCGGCATGACAGTGTGGGGATGGGGTGCAATCTTGGTAAGACTTGACAACCTACAGACAGAGGAAGGAAGAGAAGACAATGATGCCCTTTACCAAGAATCAGAAATAAAATAGGAGGGTTGGTTTGAGGCGGGGAAATGGGAAGTTTTGAAACAGACATCATTTATTTCTACTGCGTGTATCCAGCACCTGTGGGGTGGGGGTGGGGGTGGGGGGCTGCCAGGGCCAAGGATACGGACTTAAGAACTGTATGCAATAAATGGAAATTATCACAGAAAGAAAAGAGGGCTGAGCACGTAACCTCGGGAAATGCATACCTTAGGGTTAGAAGGAATAACAAGAAGGGACAAAAGCCAAGAAGGAGGAGCAGGAGAACGTGAGGAACACCAGATTAGTTCCATCTTAGAGGAATCAAGAGTCCTAGGATATTTTCGGGGCGCCTGGGTGGCTCAGCGGGTTAAGCATCCGACTTCGGCTCAGGTCATGATCTCCAGGTCTGTGAGTTCGAGCCCCGCGTCCGGCTCTGTGCTGACGGCTCAGAGCCCGGAGCCTGCTTCGGATTCTGTGTCTCCCGCTCTCTCCGCCCCTCCCCCACTTGCACTCTGTTTCTCTCTCTTTCGAAAATAATTAATAAAACTTAAAAACTTAAAAAAGAGTCCTGGGATATTTTGGTTGCCAAGAGACCAATAGATAAAATAAAACTCGAAGTGATTTAAGCAAAAAAAAAAAAAAAAAAAATTATTGTATCATGTATGTATTCATTTTCTATTGCTGCCTAAAAAATTAACATAACTTAGTAGCTTAAAACCACACCCATGTTATTGTGGCTTCGGCAGATACCAGCGCTTAGCTGGATGCTCCACACAGGGTTTCATAAAGCTGAATTCAAGGTGTTGGTTGGACTGCATTCTCATGTGGGGCTCACCATCCTTCTTCAAGCTCGCGTGATTATTGGCAGAGCTCATTTCCTTGTGGTCGTAGGACTGAGGCCCCCTTTCTAGTGCTGGCTCTAGGCTGGGTGCCACTCTCAGCACCTGGTGTCCATCTCCAGAAACTTACCATGGGGTGCTGCCCCCTCTCCCCGTATGTCCTCTCATTTTGAATCTCACTCTTGGAAGAGCCTGTCCCCTGGAAGGGCTCACCTGATTAGGTCAGGCCCACCAAGGATAGTCTTTCTCTTTCAAGGTCGACTGATCTGAGACCTTAATGTTAGCTGCAAAATGGCAGCACCTGGGTTAGTGCTTGATCGAATAACTGGGAGAAGGTGCGTGTCCACTAGGGCAGAGGGCCATCTAGGGGGCCACAACAAAACTAAAATGTCTGGGGGTAAATCGAACTTTTGGCATGGCTGGAGTGAAGGGACCTCAGTGTTGTCAGGACTCACACTTTGTGTCGTTCAGCCTTGTTCCCTATCACAGAGCCTCATTCTCAAAAGGGCTTTCCTCACAAGCTTTTGGGAGTACATACTTTCACATTCCAGCCAGTCTGAGGAGAGGCCTCTGGTTGGCTCTGATTGCCTATTCCTAAAATCAGCCATCATGGTGAGAGGGATACATGTTCTGATCTTCCAGAAATGGGTCACGTGCCCCTCCGGCACCCAAGGCACGAGGTCACCCCGGTTCGGATGACAAAAGAATGGGGGAATTGTTCCAGAAAGATGCTGTTCGGGCAAAACCGCTAGTCTGCTCAGTAAAAGGAAAAGAAAACTCCAAGAACTATGGATGAGCTGTACCAAATACTAGAAGAAAGTCTGTTAGGAAAAGGCCCCTGCTTTTAGGAGACAGGTTAAGCTGTACCTGGTGAAATACTGACATGAATTTATACCACACTTGAACATGTTCATCAGTGAACAGGAGAGAGACAGCAGCGATTTGGGAACATAGCGGAGACTGTTGGAAGGTCTCCTAGGGATAGCAGTGGCTGGGTATGTCTAGGCCAAGAAGTTTCTGGTAGAGAGGGAAGAGACCGGTGGAGACATGAGTGACAGAATTGGCCCTAACGGAACCTGAAGCCGGCGGGAAGACAGCGGGCTAACAGTCCAAGACTGAAGCAACAAAAATATTCCCCAGATTATGAGGTACGCGAGCCTTTTTGGTTTTGGGGCCGATTGCCGTCTGTCTAGAATAAGACAGGTATGATTCTTTCCAATATGGCCATCTTACAGTGATTAAATGCACCCAAAAGATTCTTCGCCTCTGTCTGCCCATGTCCTTGACCAAAAGGCTTACCTTTAGAGCAGTGGTTCTCAAAGTGTGGTCCGTGGCCCAGCAGCACCATCATCACTTGGGAACTTGTTGGAAATGCACATTCTCTGGCCCCACTCTGGGTCCAATGAATCAGAAATTGGGGGAGGGGGTGGGGGGCAGGCGCAGGCATCTTCGACCTCCTGGTGTTTCTGATGGTGGTTGAAGTTCGAGAGCCACTGCTTCAGACCATCCATGCCTCCACCCCCCGCCTCCATAATCTACTGGGGTTTCCTTGACGGTGGCTTTGGGAAGCTATGAGAAGCAAGGCTATATATGGCAACTGTTCAAAAGCCACTAATGAGTCAAAATGTAATGGAGTGGAAGAACAACAGAGAGAAGGTGAAGTTCCAGCTTAATTGTTCTGTAGTTCATGGAGGGCTTTCATGTGGATGGTAGGATGATCTCGTAGGCACTTGTGGGTCCGTGGAGGACGGAGACCGGTGAGAAAGGCTTAAATTATAGCTATGGAGTGGTGATTCCTTTGGCGTTAGGGTTAAGTCGTAGAACAGGTTTTGGATATGGATCATTTCTTTTAAATTCAGCCTCTCCTACTAGACACTGTTAGGAGGCTGCAAAAGAAAGTCAAGGTTTCTTTCCTCTAGGAGTTTATAAACTTTTTAAGCCTTCAAGACTTAAGTCAAGCCAGCGGAGTATAGAAAGACAGTCTAATGGAGTGCTGAATTGAAAAGGACCTTGAGTCAAAATAATGTGGAAGAGACTGTAAGTGGTGTGGGCAGTCAGGGGAAGGAGAAATTGGCAATGAGTCATTTTCTTCTCTGGACAGAGGATGAAACTGTCAGCCTCGCATAATTTCCCAAGTCTGATGGTGGAGTATTGGACACTCAGTTTCAGGAAGACCTCTTTCCTGCTGTCTCTCTTTTCTTTCCCAGTTTGCTAAAGTTTGTCAAAACTGCGAAGTCAAAGTGAGGATTTCTATTTCGAGACTTTGAACTTGAAGGATTATTAAAGTTGTTGGTTATACGAGAAACTTGTAGGAGGCATTGCATTTTGTCCTGGATGCCTTAAATGGGACGAGACTTGAGTAGAAGTTTGGCCTATTTGTTTCAAACACTTTCAAACTTACTTCATTCATGGGGAGAACATGAATGAACCTGTCTGAGGGTACCTTAGTTTTGCAGGATGAAGAAAGCGAATTAACTGATTTTCCTTAGTGGAAGGAGGAGTTGATAGGGAACAAGAAAACACTTCAGATGAACACAACATTTCCGCTGCTTTTTACTGCTTTGCATCATGGAGCTTACCTGGGTAAATAAACCGATAGCTAAACCGAGAACCAAATGAAAAGCCTCACAGGACACTCTTGAAGGTGGGCATAAATGCTGTTTGAGTCCAAGAGAGAGCTAGTAGAAACCACTTGATAGGGAAGCAGAAGCCAGCAAGTTTGGAACCTCATCCAAGTCACTAGGAGAATCCTTCCAGAAGTTTGCACGGAACGTGATCCGTTTTTAGCTGTTTCGGGGGGAGGGCTTTCTTAACTCCAGCTGTGGCACGCAGGTGTTAACAGAGAGCTTCCTTTTATTTCGCCGTGATGACGGGGTGACGTGCGATGCATTAGGAAACCGGCCGTTCCTTTCCTGTCACATCAAGTATCCTACCTGCACTGAACTGTACTCCTCCAGCAGAAATTCCTAGTGTTTGTTGTTCTGATGGCCTGGCAGTCGGAAAGAAGGCACGGCTCTTATTTCAAGGTATCGAGAGCAGTTCTCTGGCTCATTTGTTGATAAAGGAGACCCAGTTGAAATGCCAGGAAAAAAAAAAAAAAAAGATAAAACACCAGAAATTAGTCGTGCAGCTCCAGTCGGATCACACAACCCAGAGGCTGTTTTCTATACCTGGCAAACTTCTGCTCGCCTCTGTTAGTGTTGTAAGAGAAGCCTTCCTAAGCCCCTCCTAAGTGAGGAACTCCCATTGTGATGGCAAATCACAGTGTTTCTGTTTCCTTGATGCCTTCTTTTCCATGCCTATCCGATCCTCAGATGTGACACATAAACTAAAAGTGGAGTGCACTCATTCTGTCACGTCTGTCCCTCTTGAGGCAGTGAGCTCCTTAAAGGCACGGTCCCGGTCTGTCTTGTTCACCATTATGAACGTAGAGGCCGGTGAGTAGAGTAAGCACCAAGTAAAAACTTGTCCGGTGAATGAATGAATAAGAAAGCACGCTGTATACCTGAAACTAATATAATATGGTGCATCACTTATAACTCAATTAAAAAGAAGAAGGAGGAGGAGAAGGAGGGGGGAGGGGAAGGGGGAGGGGGAGGGGGAGGAGGAGGAGGAGGAGGAGGAGAGGAGAAGAAGAAGAAGAAGAAGAAGAAGAAGAAGAAGAAGAAGAAAAAGAAGAAGAAGAAGAGGAAGAAGAAGATGAAGAAGAAGAAGAAAGAGCTTGGTAAACTGCAGTCACTATGAAAGCCCAGGTTAATTATCATAGCAGACACCTCCTTTCTCCCTTCTGTCCTAACTTTTTGGGGGACGGTTTTTTGTTTTTTTTTTTTAGTTCATCTGAGGTATACTTGTCAGTGCTTTCCGGATTCTCAATCTGATTCGCTGTCATTCCTTTTGGCCTCTTTCTGAGACGAGGACCACACTTTGCCCTCAAAAGCGTTACACCCCCACAGTGCCAGGACTGGGTCCCGCCCTCGCTCGGGGCGCCCTTCTGGCTCTAAGAGGGGAAACGTGGCAGCCGCCTGTGGATGATTGGGAAGCAGACAGGGGTCTGGCGTAGCGCTTCAGTCCAACGTGTCTCGTCGTCCCCGAGACCACTCATGTAAGTCCCTGTACCTCAAGCACGCTCCTCGAGAATACGCAAGTCAAAATAATGTGATACTATTGGCCCGGCGAAAGCTGTTCCTGGCTCTGTCCTAAAGGAGGGGAAAAAATCAAGAAGTCCAGGTGTGGAAAACATTAAGGATCAGGATATGAATAGGTCTTTTCTTTAAAAGCAACAAACAAACAAAAATTCTCCAGTCCTTCTCCGGCAGGGCCTCAGCGTGCCTCTTCTGTGTATGTGTGGAAGTGTTATCCTCGGTGGGCGGGAATGGCAGACAGCCAAGTGGAAAATTTCACAGCCCTGCAAACCTCCAGCTCACTAAACCCTGTAAACCAGCAATCGGAGGGAGCCGTGTGGCAGGGACCAAATAACGATGCGCCTGCACATGCCTCAGTCACCCACCTTCCACTCCCCCCTTCCCTTTGCTTCCGGCTCTGATCCAGCCTGCACTTTCTCTCTCTCTCTGAGCCTCCCGACAGCTCTGCTTCCGGTCCTTGGGCCTCCCTGGACCCCTCAATGGAAGGGGAGTTGTAGCACAGCGGCCCGTGCAGACTTTTGCACGTTTCGGTGCCCCAGGGATAGTTGACTGTTGGTGCCTGGCCAAAACTGGCTTTTAAATCCTGGCTCCGAGCTCAGTAACAGGCTTATGACCACTAATAATACTTGGCGTTTACATAGTGCCTTTCTTCCCGGGAACTGTGAGTACTTTGCAAGAGTGATCCTACTGATCTTTGCAACAACCCAGTGAGGTATGAAAACGGCAGAAGGTGATGGTCCTAGCCCCCTCCCTTTTGCAGAGAGTGAAATCAACTGGCATGTTTTGAGGCTGTGTTGCAAATTTGCATCTCAGCTGGGATTGCATCAGAAGTCTCCCAGAATTGTCTTCAACTTTATGGGTGGCAGTGGTGGGGGAGGGGGCGGGGGTTGCGGATAGGGACAGGGCAGGGAGGGTCGCGAGCGACCTGGGGGGAGAAGGCTGGCCAGACCACGCTGTGTCTCCTGGGTCAGGAGCAAAGATACTACATTTCTCTTTGAAGGCGAGGGTACTGGAAAATGGTCTCTGGTGAGCTGTCAGTCTAATTGATCTGATCGCGAGACTTCTTTTGTTGAGATAAGGAGTGATTGGATGATGCATTTACCTTTTTCTTTTTCTTCTTTTCTGCTACTCCCGTGCTAGGTATTTCTCACTCCTCTGGAAGGAAGAAAGAACACGCCTGAGCCGGGAGCACTCCAGCGTCTTGTGGGACGTCTCCATGGTGAAGGATAAGCCAGGGCTACCTGTGAACAGCGCACAGTGAATGTTGTAAGTTAACCAGAGCGCTGCGGTGGCTTGCCTTGGAAGGTTTTGTGAATCATTGGATGTCACTGAGCCAGGGCGATGAAGGGGTATTAGCCTGAGTTCTAAGTGATCATCCAATTAATTTCTTTTTTTAGAGGAGTGGTTCTGTCTTTCTTTGCCGTGAGCCTGTCTTTCTCTCGGCTTCTGTGGGGCACTGCTCATTATCTACGTCTGGTGTCCAAGAGACGAATATAGTGATTCCTTTCGCTGTTGGAACGCCCTTTCTCCTGGTACACTTACGCAGTGTCAGGTTCAGAGCAAACTCTTTCAACTGGGCTATTACGATTCTTTTAGGTTGGTGGGTAGGGAGTCAAATCCTCTGGGCTAAGGATCAGCAACCGGGATTTCCACCCAGCAATTATGTTTATTTATGTGAAGTTTTTTTCTGGAATGAATTTTTTTTTTCCTGGCTTTCAAAAATCTGAGGTATGCAAATACAGTCGGTGGTTTTTGGGTGCCTCTCTTATTCAAAACGGGCTGATTTACTGGTTGGTATTAAGGTGCAGGGGCAGGATTTGGGGGTTAGTAAAGCATCAGCTGCCGGTTGCTTTTCACGAGAACTTTAGTATCGAGGAGTTGAAGAGATAGCACACTATGGATATCAAGGAGCTTATCCGCCACAAAACTCAGGAATTGGACCAGCTGTGTTGCTTTCTGGAGATTTTACCTCATTGCTAAATTGTGTCCAAAAAAGAAAAGAAAGAAGTTGACAAAGTTTTAATGGGGGAAAGAATACAGCTGCAGGAAACCCAGGATTGGCTGTCAATGTATTGTCTTCAAGTTTTAGAAAACTAAGAACCAGCTTTGACCAGGACTCTGTGTGTGTGTGTGTGTGTGTGTGTGTGTGTGTGTGTAAAATACATACATGCATATTTATATGCATACATATTTAATATATATCATGTATTTGTGTATATATTAAATATACATAAATACATATATTTGTGTGTATGTATACATCTATAATTTTATATAAGTTTTTAGCTTATTCAAAAAAATTTTTTAATGTTTAGTTTTTGAGAAAGAGAGAGAGGGAGACAGAGCATGAGTGAGGGAGGGGCAGAGAGAAGGAGACCCAGAATCCGAAGCAGGCTCCAGGCTCCGAGCTGTCAGCCCAGAGCCCGATGTGGGGCTCGAACTCACAAACCGTGAGATCATGACCCAAGCCAAAGCTGGATGCTTAACTGACTGAGCCACCCAGGCGCCCCTCTTTTTAGCTTCTTAATAATTCAGTCAGGAAGCTTTTCCAGGCATTTTTTTCACCTCTATTTTCCCAGTTGCACAAATGATTTTGAAAGATCAAGATACTGCAGCGGGAGGAGTACGTATATCAGGGAGGAAAAGCATTGACACTGAAAAATAAAATTTCCACTGCATTTTTTTTAATTTCATGGTTTTCTGAAAATTTGTATTAAAATAGGCTGCTTTACCCGTATTTCCTCAGAGTTAAATAGTCCTGTTAAAATAAGCTTATTAAATTTAAAATCTCCCAGTGCCACATGTCACTGGTGGAAAACACTGGAGTTTTAGTGTGTTAGCATTTTGTGCATGTGATCATGCTGGTTCTGGTGGAAGTATATAGCTCCCAGAATCAACAGACCCGAACTCGATTCCTGGTCCTATGGTTCATGTCAAGAAAGTCTGAAACCTTTGGCAAGTCACTACCCCCCATGAAGTGTTATTTTGTTAAGTCTATATGTTACTCTTTTATTTTGTACATCTATATGCAACAACAAATAACCTGTTAATGGATAGGTTGACATCTTCGTTTGGGGTCCCTGTAAGGGGCACAGTGTTGTGTAAGGCACTTGAATACTTACTAAAAAATCTCTCTTATTGTAAAAATTTCTGTCACTGTTGGGGTACCTGGGTGGCTCAGTCGGTTGAGCGTCCGACTTCGGCTCAGGTCACGATCTCGCGGTTCGTGAGTTCAAGCCCCGCATCGGGCTCTGTGCTGACAGCTCAGAGCCTGGAGCCTGCTTCCCATTCTGTGTCTCCCTCTCTCTCTGCCCCTCCCCTGCTCATGCTCTGTCTCTCTCTGTCTCAAAAATAAATAAATTAAAAAAAAACTAAATAAACATTAGGGGCGCCTGGGTGGCTCAGTCGGTTAAG
This sequence comes from Panthera tigris, assembly GCF_018350195.1. Lineage (NCBI taxonomy): Eukaryota > Metazoa > Chordata > Mammalia > Carnivora > Felidae > Panthera > Panthera tigris. The sequence goes on from NC_056664.1 coordinate 12,615,189, forward strand.
TGTCCGACTTCGGCTCAGGTCACGATCTCACGGTCCGTGAGTTCGAGCCCCGTGTCGGGCTCTGTGCTGACGGCTCAGAGCCTGGAGCCTGTTTCAGATTCTGTGTCTCCCTCTCTCTGACCCTCCCCCGTTCATGCTCTGTCTCTCTCTGTCTCAAAAATAAATAAACATTAAAAAAAAATTTTTTTTAACTTTCTGTCACTATTAAGGAATCATTTGGATCCTAGAGTAGTAGTGCATTTTACTGGAAATGATCTTCCCAATCAGGTGGCCTTGAGAATACACTTTTGGTGACTTCTTTATCTCTGGTGACATTTTAGAAAGCATTTTCATCTCAGGAAACAAGCGTCTTATGGAAAAAACGCTCTAGGTTTCAGGTTGCATTTAAATGAATAAATGCAGATACTAAAATCAAAATAGCTTTTGTTTCAAATCTGGTGGGTTTTTTTTTTTAAACCGTTGCTTTGAAATGCTCATGTGATACCCTGTCAAACCCCAAACATTAAATGAGGTTTTCAAAGAAGTTCTGAAGTGTAAACTTGAAGATGCCACATGGCCAACTAAAGTAATTTTAAAATCCTTCTGTGAAGGGAGTGTGTTGAGAGAAAGGAAGAAAGTACTAAATTCTAGTGAACTCCTTCGGAGCTTAGAACTTCCTCTTCCAGACTGCATTTGCTTTGTAGGGAGTGGCAGGGGGGCAGGGTCCCAGTTTTCTCAGCAAGTTGTGAAATGAGTCATCTTGGCCATTAGTAATCTTTTAGGATCCTAGGGCTTTTTTACATTGAGTTCATACTTTGGGGTCCTTGGGGTCCGAAAGCCTATGCCGTAGGGAAGGCAGGAGATTTTCAAAGAACGTGTGCTCGCGCATAGATGGTGTCGGAATGTAGAGAAACATTGGAGGAACTGTCATAGCAGCTATTGGAATGGGTGGCTTCTGTCCTCAGAACTCCTTGCAGATTGCACCACAAACATATTGCCTCTGCAGGACCCCTCGGCCTGTTGCCACTAACCGCCTCTCAAATCTGCCACCGTCTTTCTGGCAGATGAACGTCGCTCCTGGAGGTGTCTCAGACTGTGGTATCTTTGTACAAGAAGGGGATGGTAAGGAAAACTTACCTACGGGTCAGGAGATCCGGGTTTTCTGCATGATGTTGCAGTTAACCTTGGAACTTTGGAACCCCTGGAGCCCCAGGGGCCTGATTTAGGAGGAGTAACATGAGAAAGTTGAGTTAAGTGGCCTCTGGTGGTTCTTCCTGCCCTACATGTCACGTTGCATAATGTATCAGCTTGGAGGAGGCAGGCTGGACGTTGCTTTTACCCCGTTTGGCTTCTAAAAGTCAATGATCTGGCACGACTTCAATTTACAACCGCTTTTTTTTTTTAAGTTTATTTCTTCATTTTGAGAGAGAGAGAGAGAGAGCACAACTGGGAGGGGCAGAGAGAGAGGGAGAGACAGAATCCCAGGCGGGCTCTGCTCCATCAGTGCTCAAAGTCACGAACTGTGAGATCATGACCTGAGCGGAGATCGAGAGTCAGGTGCCTAACCAACTACACCACCCAGGTGCGTATAACTGCTTTATAAAATGTTGAGCATAATCTTATGGCAAAAAACCCACGATAGATAGATAGATAGATAGATAGATAGATAGATAGATAGATAGATAGACAGATAGACAGATAGAGTGTGAGTTTGTCATCATCGTGACATCCTTTCCACAGGACCCTCCCAGATACCATAGGACAACTCAAAGGTGTTCATTTGAGTGCCTTCTAAGAGTACAGTTTTAGTCATTTAAATCAGTCGTTTAAATTAAATTTAGTCATTTAAATTTAAATTTCGTCATTTAAACCACAAGTCATTGGTTTTTTTGAAAATTAAATACGAGCCACTTTTGAAACTAAGTTTTTAAAAACTGTCCCCCTCCACTCAAATATTGCTTCGCGTACATGCAAGGAGGCAGTGCTGATCTCTATTTCTTTCTTAAGCTTTTCTGCTTCTCGAGTTACCTTTCAGAGCAGCCTCTCCTGACCTGTGTAACACCCACCTCGTCCCTCTGTGCTCGCTAGCCTACTTCATTTTCCTTTGAATCACCTATGTATTACGTATTTACTTGTTAATTGTCCATTTCCTCAACCAGACTGTAAGCCCCATGAAAGCAGGGATATTATTATTATTATTATTATTATTATTATCATCATTATTATCAGATGGATCCACAACACCTGTGGCTGAATACTGAGTGGGTACTCAGTAAATAGTTGACTGAATGTCTAAGGAAAGTGTTAGTTACCCCTTAGAAAAGGGAATATAAACACGGTTCTCATGAGACTTGCTTGCATCTGATAGTCGTTTCATCATGTTAGGGGGGTGGCCTGGAGAGATCATCTATTTTCTTTTCCTTAGAAATAGACACTAAATGTCTGTGATAGGTATAAGTAAATGTGGGAAAGGAAACAATTTGTTTTAAAAAATGTTTTAGGGGCGCCTGGGTGGCTCAGTCGGTTAAGCGGCCGACTTCAGCTCAGGTCATGATCTCGCGGTCCGTGAGTTCGAGCCCCGCGTCGGGCTCTGTGCTGACAGCTCAGAGCCTGGAGCCTGTTTCAGATTCCTTGCCTCCCTCTCTCTGACCCTCCCCCGTTCATGCTCTGTTTCTCTCTGTCTCAAAAATAAATAAATGTTAAAAAAAAAATTAAAAAAAAATGTTTTATAGAACTATCAATAGAGTTTGGGGATTTTCTGATACTTAAAAAAAAAAAAATCCTGCATGGTGCTGCACCATGTGTATTTCCTGTCATTTTCCATTTGAGTGGTTCGCTTCATCAGTTGTGTTTGAGCCGCCTGACCTGGCTTTCTGTGAATGGTGGCGGTTTTGTCTCTTACCGTCACACCATTTCATTACCTTCGATGCTTACACTTGTTCCCAAAGTGGGAGCCAGGCTTGAAGGACAGGATCTACCTAAAAAGAAACTCACCGTTTACTGAATAGCATCATTTACATTTCCTTCACTTCTGGATGATGCACAAATTGGGTCAAGGAAATAGTATGCCCATACCAGTTGGGTCCATCCAACGGCTCCATGGTGTGAGAAGGGGAATTCACAAAGGCTTTCTTAGGGCGGCATCATCCTACATGGCTTTTGAGGGTGACAACAACAAAGGCTCCCTGGATTTTTGTGTGTTTCTTGACCCCTTTTGCCAAAGAACTTCTGAGTGCAAGAGTTACGTTTTTCCTCGGAAGAAACAGGAGGGCCAAAACAAACACCTGTGTGCCTATTTAGACAGCATTATGCTGTCTTCCTAAGCTTTGAAAAACGGCAGCTGAATTTCTAATCCCCAGAGTGAGAGAATTACATACACACGCTCTGATAAGAGTGATTTGGGAATTTCCCACGTGTCTGTCAATTTGTACCTTTTAGATTTGCCATCTGTGACACCAAATTCTCTAGCACTATCATAAAAAAGAAAAAAAAAACCCAAACCCTGAAGTAGATAGGGGGATCAGGTTCTGGGGAGATTTTGCTGTGAGAATAATGAGAAGCCCCTCTCGATGCTTTCAGTCCTTGCTCTGGACGGTCCTGGGGATGGGAGTGCATGTTGTGAAGGCTCTGACTGAGCCATTCTGTGCAAGTACTCGGGGCCATCTTGTGTGGCCTCGGGTCTCCTGGCGTTTTCAGCCTTACCCTTTTCTTTGCACTTCTCAGACTTCCTTTAACCACGTCTTAGTGGTGGTGTCACTAGTTCCTGGCCATTGCCCCTTCGGCAGGCCCTTGGAGCGACTGCTTCTGAGAGTTGATGTCAGAGGTGCTTCCTGAGGCCTTGGCAAAGTCCGGCACGTTCCAGGCACTCCCCTTCCCCTTGGCTTCATTTTCCCCCAGCCCTCAGCCTCCCCCCTCCCGGCATCTCTGCATCTCGGGAAGGAGAGGGAGATACACAGGACACCCAGACGTTGTGGAAGCAAAAATAAACACTCGTGCATCTTCTACAATATTCGTGCTCTGTTGGGGAAAGGACACGTCCACGACCTGGTGAGGCTGCTTTCCAGCCGAGTAGTGCTGAGGTTAAAAGGCTTTGTGTTCTCTTTAAGATTGGAATTCACTAAATAAAGGATACTTATTAAAAGACTGCTGCGTGCCAAGGTGTGCTGAAGTCCGTTAGGGAAACAGTGATGTGTCATCGATATTTGCTGCTCTCGGAGACTTTGCTGATGGAGCCCTGGGTGGGGGGCTATGCACTTGGCATGGGAGTCAGGTGCCCCAGAAGGGATGGTGGGTAAGGGTGTTCAGAGCTGGGTTTTCAGGGAAGGCTTCAAGCACTGATGCACATCAGAATTAGACCTTGAAGCAAAGGCAGGACTTTAGCCCGATGTCTGTGTGTGCTTTGAGAAGGCAAGGGAGGGAGAGCAGATACAACTAGTCTCTTACTTACCTGCTCCTGCGTCTGGGCAAACGAGACTTCATGGTCAGAAAGTTCTCTCCATCAGAAACGATGTTGTAAGACAGCCAACAAAGACATAGAGTGGGGATTTCTAGCATCAGAGAACCATTCTCTTTTAGGATCAGTCTTAGATGTTTATTTGCAAAAGCTGAAGCAAGCCCTCGGGTCACTTAAAGAAATGATGCCCTTCAACCCAAGTAAGTATAGTGTTTTGAACTTGAACTTGAAGACAGAAACCACACCCAGAAGTAAAAATACTTCTCGAGGGGTGTTTTTTGAAGCACCCACTGGTGAGGAATCCTTGTGCACCAAAGCAGTGACTAGCTAGTGGGGCTGTCCCAGGAGGGAAATAGCCTCTGAAAATTCTTTCAGATAGAGATCAAGCAAGTCCCATGTTCCTGGACATCTCCGAGGTTGATCGGATCCATCATCTTTGTTAAAATATGACTGATGTTACTTATTTCTTACACACTATATCATACCTTAGACTTTGAACCCCTAAAAGAGTGTTGTTTTCTTTTGCTTCCCTACAGAAAAGTGAGGTGCAAACAGGAACAAAATAACATTGTTTTGTCTGAAAGCCTGAACAAAACCTATTGGTTCTTTCTCACCAGCAAAGAGATTGTTCCTTGGGACCGATGTCGAAAAAGACCAAGAGAAAGATAACTTTGTTCTTTTAATTCTCCCCAGTTTTTCACTTTGGTAAAACAATCATTTGTCAAGTACCAGAAAATCATGTAACCACTCCCCTGATGAATATTCATGTTAAATTTCAAGTGGTAGCTATACAGTAAATCGTGCTAAGTGGAATCTTATGGAAAGAATTGACTCATCACCTGTACCTCTTGAACATTAAGCTAACTGTTTGCAGGCACCTAAATACATATGTTTGCCTGATTCAGAAAAAGTAATTTTCAAAAAGTATAAAATGCTTTTTAGGGGTGTCTGGGTGGCTCGGTCAGTTAAGCGTCCGACTTTGGCTCAGGTCATGATCTCACGGTTCATGGGTTCGAGCCCTGCGGCAGGCTCTGTCTGTGCTGATGGCTCGGAGCCTGGAGCCTGCTTCGGATTCTGTGTCTTCCTCTCTCTCTGCCCCTCCCCCACTTGCTCTCTGTCTCTCTCGCTCTCTCTTTGGAAAATAAATAAACATTAAAAAAAATTTTAAATGCTTTTTAGGTGGCGTAGTAAAATTCATTGTTTGAAGCCTATGTTGGAGGAAGTTGGTTTTTCAGTCTTTTTTTTTTTCTATTTGTGCTTATGTTCTAAAATGACTTAAGTAGAACCCCTCCCCCCATGGAAATTTTAATGGGATACAAGTGGCAATCTTTTTAGAATCTTCCATTTCTAAAACTCAGGCAAGTTCTTGTCACCCTTTGGACTCTAAGCCATCTTCTTCCATGTAGAAATTCCACGTCTTTCCCTGTGTCTTTACAACACACATCTTGCTCACCATCTCCCTTCTGGCCTCAAGTGTCGGGCCAGGATGAGGCTTGTCCACCATGCCGGCCGAATTCCCTGCAAAGGACCCTTGCACGAGTACCTGGACCTTTCAGCCTGCACACGGCCGTCCTCGTGGACTTTGAGACGCTGCACTCTGTGCATCTAGAAATGAAAACAGTCTTGCTAGAATAGTTTTCTAAAATTTCCGTTAGTTTGCTCTTCATTTCATTTTCCTTTTTTTGTTCGCCAGCCTTTGTAGTTTGCATAGAACTGAAAAATTGTAATTTCTCCAGGGCTAAAATCCAAGACTTTAATAGGCAGTCTTAATGCCCTGGGCTTCTACGAGTTGCTACCCGTTATAAGCATTGTAAAACTGACTCTGCGGAACAAAGAGAGCTGGGCACAAAGACTGCTCCCTTCTTCTACCATGGCAAGCCCTAGTTTTCCAGTCTTCTTTGCCTTTTCTTCTTTGTTCACCAAGAAAAGGGGGCACGAGATTAGGATGTTATTGTTCAGAAAGGGGACAGCTGTGGCCTGTACAAACAGATTTCTTTTCCCTTCCTTTTGGCAACCTCAGTCGCTCTACCTGTTTTCTGGGTCTCACGCTTCTGTTTGTGAACAAGCTCCCTTCCCCCGTTTTCAGGACACTGAGAAATTCACCATACAAATGTCCGTTGGTGACTGACTGCGTATCTACCAGCTCCCATGATTCATAGTAGAGTCATTCGGCCTTTCTGTGAAGTGAGTTTCTTGCCCCTACTCTGTCACCAGCACACGGGGCACAAGTGCAGATGAAAAGATAGCATGTCAAGGTGAGGGCGATGGGTCCTGTCAGCCTGTCGCTCCCTTTAGTAGAGGAGATTCGCTGCCAAGCGGTGTTTTGTTGCTGTCATTGGAGTTGGAAATCCAGGTTCCCAGCACTCTGGCGATCTATTTCTGTGCCCCAGCAATGACGACACCTTATCCTAGCAACCTGCGGGCTGGCACTTCTCTAAAGGCAGGCGAGGGAGTGGCAGTGGAAGACGGTGGCCTCTGGGGGGTCAGAAGGGAGTTGGCAGTCACGTTGCTCGTGGAGGAGTTTCCATTTCCTTCATCTGGGAAGGCCTCCAGGAAGGGATGTCAGTATCCTGGGACTGTCCCTTACTGAGGATAGTGGACCACGCGGTCGTTCTGATACAGATAGCATGCATGACGAATAACCGACCGATGAGTGGGTAGTCCAGGCGAACGTGGGGACTGCCAGGCCAGGATACTAATCCATCTCAGAACATTGGATGGTATCAGTTTTGCTTGTGAGTTGGGTTAATGTTCTGGTCGTTCATCAGCACTGGCGTTCAGAGTTGGGGACACGGGGAGCTGTTTGCGAGGAATCGGGTCAGGAGAGGGAGCATAGAGGGAAACACCACGGCGTTTGATCTTGGTTCCTTTTCCTGTTGACCCTTCTGGCCTGAAAGCAGCCGGGTGTCACCAGAGCTTCCTTGCTGTGCTCCTGTAATTGATCCACGTACCCAGCATTGAAAGGGAACACTACTAACCTTGTCCTCTTCTTCTTAATTACTCTCTTCCTCCCTTTATGTCAAAATGAATTGGCGCCCAATAATTTTTTTTCCCCTTTTCTGATTTGGATCCAGAAGAACGTAGAAATCCTGAGTATTATATCTTAAAGTCTCTCACCTAGTTGGCCTTGTCTAGATGAAGTCTAAAGTTGGGCCACCAATCGACATTGGATGCCTTGGGGACTTTATTCTATAGGCACTTCATTGTGGAGGCTCCCAGCCAATGACTCTGGATGACATTTTCTCCTAGGGTTGCTTCTGTCTGTGTTAGCACAGAGATGTTAGGACATTTTTCACGAAGAAAGAGCTAAGGGCAGGTCTACTTGGAAACCTTACTGAGAGATGGAAAGCGAGGGAATCTGATAAACGGGATGTCCCCGGGACATTTGAAACTTACAAATGATATAAAGTATCATTAGTACTTTTCCTTTCATTACCGAGAGAATTTCCGCGCTGTCAGAAACCTCTGATCATTTCCTCCACTGAATGACCATACTTGTCTAAGATGTAACCGTATGGTACTGTGTCTCCATGCCGGGGAAGCCAGTTCATACGGGGTCACTGAACATTTTCAGCGTAGCTTTTATACACTCGGCAGATGCTGATTCCCTCTTCCCTACCTGGAATAAGGATAGATGTTGAAGATCCAGGACTGGAATTAAGAGAAACGATGTGGGGACAAAAAAGAAGCATGTAGGTAGCTGTTTATACTCTCAGAGCATCCTATGTCCCCAACATGTTTCTTAACAAATAAAATAATTCAGTTCTATTTGATAGTGGGTGGTGTGCCCAAAAGGTCATCATTTAAGTTGTTGAAGTGGGTTTTTTTTTAATTTATTTTTATTTTTGTTTTTTTCTTTATTTGAGAGAGAACGTGAGTGGGGAAGGGGGACAGAGGAAGAGAGAGAATCTTTTTTTTAATTCTGTTTATTTGAGAGAGAGAGAGAGCAGGGGAGAGGGGCAGAAGAAGAGAGAGAGAGAGAATCTTTAAGCTCCATGCTGAGCATGGAACCTGACATAGGGCTCGATCCCATACCTCTAGGATCATGACCTGAGCTGAAATCAGGAGTCAGACACTCAACTGACTGAGCCACCCAGGGACCCTGGGAGGGTGGGGAGAGAGAGAAAGAGAGAAAGAGAGAGAGAGAGAAAGAGAGAATGAATCTTAAGCAGGCTCCAGGCTTAGCGCAGAGCCCGACTTGGGGCTTGATCCCATGACCCTGGGACTCAATTGACTGAGCCACCCAAATGCCCCAAAATGGTTTAAATTATAGAAGACCCTGTATTCCTAGAACAATAAATACCTATTATATGCTTTTTGATATTGTAGTGAAGTAGAGGTTTTTTCTTTAAAAAAGAAAGATCGTTATGTAACTCTTAATCCAATATTTAATGGTAAATAGTCATTCTTCCTCATGGTATGCAGGCAGAGAAGACCGTTCTCTCACATTGATATGAATAATGAATGCAACTAATGTGAATTATGATAAAGTTGGAAGAGTAAAACCTTTCTCTCGGTTTGATGGTTGCTATTTTTTTTAGTGTTCATTTATTTTTGAGAGAGAGAGAGAGAAAGAGAGTAAGCAGAGGAGTAGCAGAAAGAGAGGGAGACAGAGAATCCCAAGCAGGCTTTGCGCTGTCAGCACAGAGCCCGACCTGGGGCTCACATTCACAAACCGTGAGATTGTGACCTGAGCCAAAGTCAGATGCTCAGCCGACTGAGCCACCCAGGCACCCCAAGGTTTGACGATTGCTTATTTTTTAAGAAACTGGGTATGGCAGATGATACCCAATTAGGCCTCATGGACCTCCTGCTTCATATGTTTGTTTTCACAGCCTACCTAGATTCACAGTAGGCTCTCTTGAGTTTGTTGTTGTCAGTCACAGAGGTAGGCATGACTGTAAATGGTAATAACTAAGGAAAGGCTAGAGATGCCTTGGGTTCAGTCCAGGAGCGGGAGCATCAGGCTAAGAATGGACATCTGGGGTCTCCTCCCATTCCCGCCCCTCTGCAACCATGAGCAAGTGTTCTCTGTGCCTGTATTTCCTTGTCTCCCAAAGGAAGATAGTTATCACTCCCACTCAACGGTATTAGACTTAAAGGTATTATTCCAACTAAGAGACATTTGGAATCCTATTTGGGTTCAAATCCCAGACGTGCCACTCATTAGCTGTGTGTCCTTGGGAAACTGCCCAACTTCCCGGAGTCCTGTTCCCCTTTCCTTTAAAATAGGGTTGGTCAGACCCACCTTGCAAGATTGCTGAGAGAATTAAATGAGATAACATGTTGTTTTGGCCCAGTGATTGCTCCCTAGTAACTGTGCCAGCTGTAGGATGATAAACTTCACAGAAGAGAATTTATCATGATGTGTTGCTGAAATGAACAGGTAAAGAACTACTATTTGCTGGTCTCTTTGTCGTAGAAATGGTCCTTCTGCAATATCAATTGTCATTAACCGTCAATGTCATTGCATTGATAGTGAAATCAGTTATGTATTGTTAAAACCTTCTGCTACTTTGACATCTATGGTAGATTAGTTACGATGGTGTAGGTGATAACACTGGTCAGATTTATCCATGTGCATATCTGCTGAGGGCCCTTGGAATTTTAGGTGATTTTTTTCATATTAGTCAAACTGAAAGGCCCAGTAGGTTTGGAAGATATGATAGTCTCGTCTATAAAAAGAGTAGGGAGATTCCCAAAGGCTATTGAGATGAGTGAAACTCTAAAAAAGAAAAACATTATTATATATTTTTGTGTAGTTACCATGTCTAGGTGCTGGTAGGTAAAAATGACCTAGTGCAGTTCTTTTGAGTGCAAGATAGAAAAATCCAGAAGATAGATATACACGTCCCTGTCTCTTCTTTCAGCAAATGTTTGCTGAGTGTGTGTTCTAAGGAGGACATCCGCAATGGCTGAAGGAGCTTTCAGTTACTAGGAGGGATGAGAAAATAGGCAACCACTTTATACTGTTGCAAGTATAAAGCTCCATCAGTGGTACCCACGGGATGCTATGGATACAGACCAGTCTGGCAACTTCCGGAGTCAGAGAGGCCTTCATCCTCAGACTTGAAGAATGGGCGGGTGTTAGGCAGGAAACAAAGAGAGTGTATTGGTATGTACATACTGTGTAACAAACAACCCCAACATTTAGTGGCTTCCTACAACAAACATATTTCTTGTGATGCTGCATGTCAACTGGGCGCTTCTAGTCCAGCCCACTTGGCTCGGACTGGTTGAACCGTGATGACCTCATCCCGACGTCTAGCTGCTGAAGGAGAGGCAAGCTTCATCTGGGATGGCTTGTGCCTGCTCCACGTGGCCTCTCATTCGCCAGCGCGCCGGTCTGAGCTTCTTCATATCGCGATCTCAGGGGTCCCAAGGACAGCAAGAGAGGACAGACCCCAGCACACAAGTGCCTTTCAACCTCTGCTGGCAAGAGCCTTGCTCATCTCCCTTTGGCCAAAGCCAGCCGCCTAATGAGCCCAGATTCAAGGGAGGAGGGAGACAGCAGCTTTGTTGCATGGTGGACAATGTGCGATGAGCTCAGGGGTAAGGAGAGAAGCTGGTGCATTGGAGCCACAACTAATCCAGAGTGGCTAAAGCAGAGCCGGCCAGAAGCGTCAGGCTAGGAGGCCAGACCGTGAAGTGCCTTCTCAGGAAGCTCTGCCGAGATGCTGGGAGTCTGTCTGGAAGACCGGAGAAGAGTCGTCGAAGGATTTTAATCGGGATGTTGACCCAGTCAATAAGATCGACAAAAACGTGGTTGGATGGCAAAAGCCTGAAAGCATTTCTTAGCCCGGACAATTGAGGGGCGTTTCCAAAAAGATGTCCCAGGCGTAGCTCGGGGAAGGCAGAAGTGCTACAGCTGAGAGCTGGTTCCAAGTTGACATATGCTTTCTAAACAGTGTGACCAAACAAAGGGCGGCGGTACTCCGAGGTAGGTCCAGGAAGACAGAGGTGCAGGTCATGAGCCCTAGACATATGAAGTCTGCAGAACTCAGAACACCTTGAGGGAGTTAGATCTCGCTGGCAGCATTTATCACATCAGCCACTCACTGGCGCGCTCCCGCCAGACCCCTGTGGACTGGGATTCCCAAGTATCTGCCAGTGGGTTTATTGAAAGACCGTCTCTGAAAGCGCCGTCTCCTGGCGGGCGATTTTACGACGTCACCCCCGTTGAAGACTCTTCTTTCCAACAGGTCTCCCAGCGACCCCAACGCAGACAGTGTGTTCCAAGGGCCCTCGGGCACTGTAAAAAAATCCTTCTCTGCCCTCTGACGGGACCAGGTCTCGCCCATTAATTTCTAGAACTGACCTTTTAACTGTACTATGAAGTGTAACTCTTTATAACTACTAAAATAGAAACGACTGTTTCATTTCACTAATTCGAGTCACCGAGAGTGAGAACTTGTGGTTTTTCACCGATACGTTCGGGGGCCAGTTTGTTGTCACTGAAGGTGCCCGATATCAGGGTGGGGTGGGACGACGGGATGTTTCAGGCCTCCGACGGTAACTCAAATGCTGAAAGTAATTATCTTTTATAGGTAAAAAGCGGGGAGAGGGGCGCCGAACTGTGCACGAAGGAGACAATAACTTGCCATGTTTTCTTTCGAACTTTTCAGTAAAAGAAGAAAAAAATAATAATACAGAAGAGTGTAGGCAGGGCGGTGCAGGCTGCCACAGACGGTCTGTGATTTCTTCTGTCCTTGCGTGATGGACAGCATCCTTAACCATATAACTGAGAATACTTGGAAAATGAGGGGCTAGAGGAAGACAGGAAGGCAAACTGAAAGCCCAGAATGTGATCCGGTGAGCTGAGTCCCGTGTCCTCCCCATTTAAAGGGTTCCAACAGCCTTTTATAAATCACCTTCCGGTGAGGACCCTTGGCCATATGAGCTCTTCATTTCGTGCTCACCGATAGGGGAGCGTTATGTCAGCATCGACTGCAGTCGGGGGGTGCTGCTCTGCACGGCCGCGCGGTTTAGCGCCTGTACGTGCCAGCTGTGACTGGCAGGCACTGATACCTCAATGGGATGTGTTTTCAAGGACAGGAAAGGGTTTGAGGAACCCCAGCGTTGGGTCAAAGGCCGAAGGCATTTTTTTTTTTTTCCTGCTGAGAAACAGCAAGCGTGTTAGGTGTTTGTATCAGAGTCTTAGTCAAACAATTACATGGAGGACTGATAAAGAAACGTGCGGCGGGAGACCTTGTAATTTAAAGGGCCCAGATTTGGCGAGCGGCATACTCACGTGACATAGAAATGAAAACATGGCATGTTTCGGAATCCCTAATCCTGCCTATTTGCTTTAATAGCAGATCATCGCATAAACACTGACTCGTTGCGTTTGACACTAAAAGAAAGATTTGGTGCATTGTGCTCTGTCTGGTCCGGCTTCCAGCACAGAGACTAGAAGAGTACCCGTGAAAGAGAGAGCAGAACAGTATGGGTGACCGAAGGAACATCCAACTCCCATGCTTCTTCTGTACAGAGCCGTGACCGTATATGAGGTTTCGCATGGACTGTTAATCCAAATAATGTGTTTCCCTTTATAAATATGTATTCAGTCCGTCCTGGAGTATATAGAGTATAGAGGAAGCAAATAGAATCTTATTTTTGAAAGCGGGGTGATGATGCAGGTGTGTGTACATTCTGCCACCTGTGTATTATTCCACTACGTTCTGTCAGCTTCTTTCCTTACCCACCTGCGCTTTCTATGGTACTTTAAGTGATGGGGCCACGCTGATCCACGGGAGACCAGAGTAGTGCACAAGGAAGGTCAGCACTTTGATCAAAACCACGTCCTGTTATTTATTATTTAGAAATGTTAATAATACAGTGAAGTCGGGCTGAGTGGGACTTTTTTCAAAGATACCCTGGACTGCTTCTTGGGTTAATGCACAGAGGCAGTCATTGTAATCTCAAGCCCGGCAGCCGGGAGGCTTGGGATGACTCCAGAGAACATGGCAGCCTTGTGCTCAACTAGCTGTCTAGTCTCACTCTGTAAATCCGGCCACAAGGATCGCCGTGAGCTGCAGTTTTCATTTGACATAAAAGGCCCTCCGATCCGGTCTGTCTGTCTCATCGGTACATCATTCACAGACCTGGAGTCTTCAGGCTTTGCCTACTTGCTGCAGCGAACTCAGAAATGCAAAGCTCTGGAGACCTGTGTCTTTACTTATCCCAACTTGATCTTAAATTTGACTACCATATTTCAGTTGATGAAACTGAAAACTCAGATCAGTTTCTGTGATAAAATAGGTCACCATGGTCGAAAATATTGGGCGGAAGTTGTGTTGATCTTCTGATAAAACTCTAGGTGTTAAGTCATACCTTTTGTTTGTTTGTTCGTTTGTTTGTTTTTATTGCTGGGGATCTTTCAGATGGAAGGGTGAGTGTCCGAATAAGGAGCCACAAATTGTATGAAAACCCATGGCAAAAGGTCATGTATGGTGTGGGGAAAATTTCCAAGTAGGCACAATCTGATCTCAGCGGTTCTAGAGTCTGCAGTCAGTGTTATATCTTCCTCTTCTCCTTTTCAGACCTAACCTGGCCCCTCCCCTCAAGTGCCTGAAATCAGTTCATGTACCTGGGTTGACCTGTGGAGAAATCACACATGAAGCTGATAGGGACTTTGGCCAGGATATTTGCATTCTGCAAGGGCTTGGGGACCTAAAGGTTGACTTTGTTTAATGCAGGAATTTCAGCCAGTCCTGGAGGAAATCTTCTGGGTATCATTTGTTTCCAACCTATTATGAAGCAGGCAGCTACCCACCTGATCAATACGTATACTACCCATTCTGACTTCTATACTATCACTCTTCAGATAAAATAACTAATAACTTAATAATAATTTCATTTATTTATTTATTTTTGAGAGAGAGAGAGAGAGAGAGCGAGAGCAAGCGAGCGGGGAAGGGCAGAAAGAGGGAAAGAGAGAATCCCAAGCAGGCTCTGTGCTTGATCTCGTGAATCGTGAGATCATGACCTGAGCCAAAATCAAGAGTCAGATGCTTAACCGACTGAGCCACCCAGGCTCCCCAGGATGTCCTTCCTTTTTAAGGTTGAGTAGTATTCCACTGTATGGATAGACAGACCACATTTGGTCCATCAGTGGACACTTGGGCTGCTTCCTCTCTTTGCTGCTGCGAACATGTGTGTGCAAATATCTGCTCAAGACCTCCACCGGCTTCCTTTTATGTGCTTGCTGAATGCAACTGCTCGAAGGAGACACATACCTACCCTCTTTGAACCCTTTCTTATGATAGAACGAGGTAGACCTTCCGCCTGCTGACCTCACGTGAAGTATCTTCTTGGCCAGTCTCTTACCGAATACCTGAAATGCCACCGGTCCTGGTCTTCAAGTATTGACCAAAACTCCCTGTTGTTTTCTATCAAAATCCTAATGAGACAGTGGCAGAGGCCACTGGTAAGATAGTCTCACCTTGGTGTGAATTAGTTTAGTCGGATCCTCTCTTAGGAATTTCCTCTGCCCACCCCGCCCCCCCGGTTTGCTCCTTATTTATAGCCTTGCCTTATTTCTGCAAGTGTCACAGCCATATTAAAATTGCTTATTTACAGTTTGTCTCTTCTGTAGAATAGAAGTTTCTTAAGGACAGGACCCTTGTCCGTTGTTTGATGTTGGTTTTTCAGGCTTCGGTAAAATGTCACACACAGACAGCTCTAAATAAACCATTCATTCATTCATTCATTCATTCATTCATTCATCAGATCTTTTTTTGACTGCTCACTCCGTGTCTGTGATTGAACCTTAAAAATGCTGCCTTTCTAGAAGTTTTGGGTAGCCAAAGAGCAGCTTTATCCACTGCACAGGTTTGGCAGATTTTAGAAACCTTCAGATCAACCTTCCTGCACTTGTGGTGCAAAGCCTTCGTCTAGAAGCGAGGATCCACCTCTCATGTAGTTTTCTATCACCAACCTACCTAGTTTTTTGTGCTTCTGCTCAGAAGAAGCATCAGTCTAAGTAAGTTTCTGTTCTTCTGTTCAAAAGTAAGACAACAAGATGGCCACCTATGTCCCCTCTACCTTCTAGAAGTGACTTCTAATGGACTATGCTTCCCCCTTGCCGCTGAAGGACCGTTTGGTATGCATTCTTAAGTAGCACGGAGCTTCTGGGTGCTCTGAATTGCAATATTTCCGACATCAGTCACATACATCTTATAAACGCATACATCCACTTAGCACGTTGCTAACCTCAGTCCCCTCAGAAAGGGCACGAAGGTTTGACTGCTTCGGTTAATATGCTCCTCTGGGTTGATTTGTAACTGTGTACGTCCATGTATGTTAGCAACTCATGGCCCAGGGGTGACATCCACTGGCTTCCTGGTTTCAGTGACAGTTCATTAATCCCTCGGCGACTCCCTTGCAAACAGAAGTTATTCTGATAACCATTAGATGGTACTTCCCCCCTTATAAGGTAACGGTTATTGCCTTATAAGCTAATTTGTTAGTCCTAACCTAAATTATTACTTTAAGTTCTAGCCTCAGAGTTTATTAGTTCTCAAGGATGTTACTATCAAGGCTATTAAGACAAATGATTGTCCTCATTTATATTGTCATTGCCACCGTTATTCTGTGATGATTGCCATTGCTACAACTCCCCGTTTGGTAGGTAAACAGAGTGAAACTATTTGGTGGTCACTAGGTTGAACCGGAAATCGAGTATCTTACCAAGAGCATATCCGTGTCTCAGAGGGAACAGGAAAGACATGAATACATGGGATCTTCAGACAATCTTTAGTCTTCTTTTAGGGCGATAGTTCACCTTCTTCTCCTATTAAACTTTGGGACAGGGCTGTTAGCGCAGGTGAGAAAGGTTAAAGCCAACTGTTCTAAGTCTTCTGGCTTTCTCATACTCCTGTTTGATCACAACAGAAATGAAAGCTGCAGGAAAGATACTAGCAATATGCCTAAAAAATGAACTACAGTTAAATAGCTATTGTGAATCTATGCCCATAGAAAGGGAGTATTGGTAACAGATGGCTTTTGATTAAAGGTACTTCCTGTAACAGATTTCGAGATGAAACTGCTTAGGGAAAATGGTAGATCTAATCTATCTTTAAAAACAGTGCCGCTGGGACACCTCTTCTGTACACCCCCTCCCCACCCCGAGGACCACCACTGCCCGCTCAGGATTTAAAGCAACAGTTTGATGGATACCTCAGAACAAACCCGAAAATCCGACATTGGTGACTGGAACGCACATCCCTCTGGTTTGTTGATGGGGAGCACGTCTCTGTTGTAGAGTAACTGTGAGTCATGCCAATTCCTGGTCATGCTGCTCCAGTCTCTTCATAAATAATTTGCATCATGGGGTGTTTCTGCGTATCTTGTGCACTTTACTGTTAATTTTAGCTAGGATTTTTTTTTTACAATAACAACTTTTTAAATAGACTAATCAAGACACCTCCTCCAGAGTCAGGGAAACAAATGCTAGGAGTGTGGGGGGCTCTGTCTCAACTCTCCCCAAGGCATTTTCCTTTGCTGCTGGGCTCGCTGCTCATGCCATTACTTTTTTGTGACTTTACGTCCTTGGAATTTCTATTCCTTTTTTTCCCTTATGCATCAGGATGTGGCTGTTGATGTAATTTATGTCATGAGAGGCAGTACCGCCGATCTAAAGCAAGCGTTAGCTTTCATGTAAGGCGGTGACTACTCGACTCTTAACAAGGAGAACATTATTGGGAACTTGAATGATGGGATGGAAAGAGTGTTAACTCTTTTCAGTGAAAACATTAGTCTTTCCCAAGTAATCTTTGCAATCACTCCAAGAGGAGTTAGGAAAATTCAGAGCAGGAGCATAAAAAGTCCGCCGTGGTGTTGTCACCCATAGACGTTCACCACCGTTAGCATTTGGGGTTGTTTTCTGACAGACTGTTTTCTGTATACACACAAATAAATACAGTAAAACCTTGGTTTGTGAGCATAAGTCATTCTGAAAACACACTTGTAATCCAAAGCACTCATATATCAAAGCGAATTTCAAGAACCATTGGCTCAGTTGTGATCATGGAATGTTCTGCATCACGTAAGACTCATATTACAAGACATTGCTCGTTTATCAAGTTAATATTTATTAGACGTGGTTGCTCGTCTTGCAAAACACTCGCAGAACAAGTTACTCGCGATCCACGGTTTTCCTCTACGTGTAACTTTAGAAACTGGAATTATACTTCACAGGATCATTGATATATTTTTGGTAACTTTTTTTGACTTCATAATATGTCATGAAAATCTTCCCTTAATAATGAATACAGATCTTTTTTTAAAAATTTATTTATTTTGAGAAAGAGAGCTCAAGCAGGGGAAGGACAGAGAGAGAGAGGGAGAGAGAGAATCTCAAGCAGCCTCTGTGCTGACAGAGCAGAGTCCGATGTGGGGCTCGAACTCACGAACCATGAGGTCATAACCTGAGCCAAAATCAAGAGTCAGGAGCTTAGCCAAATGAGTCACCAGACACCCCTAAATACAGATCTTGAAAATATTTTTATGGCATGGGAAAATATTTTTACGACATGGATAGAAAAGGGCACGTCCTCTGACTCAGCCAACTGTACGTCCCCTCTCTCCTCCCTGTTTTTCTCTTTTTCATGCTTGTCTTTATCACAGACATCTTGCTCTGCTCCTCTGGCAGTCGGATGGGAAATCTCGGTGAGAAGAGATGTAGGAACCTTACTTGACAGAGTGTTACACTCTTGACTTCCTTCCTCACAGTCGGGACTTTTGAGAAATTACTACTTTTCCATCTTGATTTTTTTATCGCAGCTCACCATGTCTTTTCCTGGAAATTACCCTTTCCCTTAGATCCTCAGTATCTTGTGTTTGCCTTCCACTGGACTGGTGATGGTGGCCTCACGTGTGGCGGGGGCTCCCTGTCTCTCGTGTTTCCAGGTAGCCTGGACCTAGCAGAGGTCTTGAATACTGTACTGATTCCATTATGGCCCTTCCCAGTTGTCTGGAGTCACCCTGTTTGCCTTTCAGTGTGACCTTTCTCTCTCAGTCCAGCACAGAGCCTGTGCTACTCAACTACTCTTCTGAGGACATCTCCCCACCCATGCAGACACCCCCACCTGACTCCTTGTCTTCCTAGTTCTTGACACATAGACCAGTCACTTCTGGTCCTTCAAACCATGGCTCAGAGTCGTCTAGATGGCGTCTTGATGGCGTCTTCTCTGGTTAATTTCACTTGGCTCTAGGCAATATCTGGAAGGATATTGTTTCTTGTTTGTTTTGTTTTGTTTATCTCGTTTTGTTTTTTAAATGTTTTAATTTACAGACTCTATTTCTTCAGAGCCGTTTGGGGCTTGTAGAAAAATTGATTGGAAAGCACAGAGATTTCCCACATTCCCTGCCTCCTTCCCACACAAAGTGTCCCTTGTTATTAACACCTTGCAGTAGAATGATGCATTTGTATGAACCAATATTGATATATTATTTTTAACTGAAGTCCCTAGTTTACAGTATGGTCCACTCTTTTCTGGGGTATGTTCCATGGGTTTTGACAGAGGTGTGATGATGCGTATCCAGCACTAAGATATCATGCAGAATAGTTTCCCTGCCCTGAAGATCCCCTGTGTGCCATCTCTTCATCCCTGCCTCCCAACCCCCGAAGCCCTGATCTTTGTACTGTTCCCTTAGTTTTGCCTTTTCCAGAATGTCATGTAGTTGGACTTCTACAGTATGTGGCCTTTTCAGATTGGCTTCTTTCACTTAGTAATACGCATTTAAGATTCCCCCGTGTCTTTTCATAGCTTAGTAGCTTGTTTCATCTTATTACTGAATAATATTCCATCACATGGAAGTACCATGATTTATTTATCCATTCATCTACCGAAGGACATCTTGGTTGCTTCCAAGCTTTGGCAGTTATGGATGAAGCTTCTATAAACATTCAAGAGCAGATTTTTGTGTGGACATACGTTTCACCTCCTTTGAGTAAAGACCAAGTAGTGTGATTGCTGAACCGTATAGTAAAATTATGTTTCATTTTGTGCGAATCTGCCAAATTGTACCGCTTTGCGTTCCCACCAGCAACGCGTGAGAGTTCCTGTTACTCCACATGTTCGCCAGCATTTGACATTGTCAGTCTGGATTTTGGCCCTTCTAATAGGCGTGTAGTGGTGTTTTGTTGTTGTTTTAATTTTAGACTTTCTGATGCCCTGTGATGTGGGGAGCATCTTTTCATATGTTTATTTCCCATCCATGGGTCTTCTTTAGTGAGGTATCTGTTCAGATCATTTGCTTATTTTTTAATTGGATTGTTTGTTTTCTAGTAGTGAAGTTTTTTAATAGCTCTATTGTTGCTGTTATCAGATAGATAGATAGATAGATATGATATACATATATCATATCATCTATATGTATATCTGTATCTATATATCTATGACAAGTTGGTCTTTGTGCTACTTGAAGGCAGGTTCTTCTTCCTTGGTAAGCCCATCTGCCTCCCAGGGCCTTCTCCACACAGTACATGCCCAGTTAATGCAGACTTCCCAGCTCAGTACCCGCCACATGTTTTCTTGGCCTCAGATCTGTTTACACCAACTTAGGACCCATCTCACACGTCCTCTCTTCCCCCGCTGACTGTCATACGTATTTTTGCCATACACAGCAGTGATGTTCACTTCTGAGTCCTCCTGAAATCTACTTTTTTATGTATCCAGGCTGCTTATTTCTTGTAATAGCCAAGACAAGGGCAAGAGTCAACAATGTACAAGATGGTAGTTTGCATAACATAGATCACAGCATTTAGGTCCAGTTCTGAATCTGAACTGGGGGTAAGTTTAAGAAATTCCTTGGTTTGGGGGCACCTGGGTGGCTCAGTCGGTTAAACATCTGACTTTGGCTCAGGTCATGATCTCGCGGTTCTGTGAATTCCAGCCCCACATCGGGCTCTGTGCTGACAGCTCAGAGCCTGGAGCCTGCTTCGCATCCAGTGTTCCCCTCTCTCTCTGCCCCTCCCCTGCTGGCACTCTGTCTCTCGCTCTCAAAAAAAAAAAAAACAAACAAACCCAAACATTAAAAAAAAGTTAAAAAAATAAATTCCTTGGTTTCTTTGCTTTAATTCGTAAGTTTCACTCTCTGCTGTGATTTAAAAGCATATTTTTAAAATGTTGTTTTGATGCCTGTTTGGTTTTACCTACCGACTACAAAAGTCATTTTAACTTCATCTTGCTGACCTGATAAAAACATTAAGTCTATGGCAATAAAAGAGTATAAGCTGATTTGCATATAATAGTGGGAATTGCATATAACATAAATGCAATAATAATTAAACATGGGAGGAAATCAATACACATGAGTGACATTTCTAGACATTTCTAGACATTTCTAGACTACAGAACAGATAATGCAGAGCTTCTCAAGCCAGTGTGTCACACATAGGCTACCTGTATGTCAGAGTGCTGATCACCTTAGCCCTTGGGCTGCCTTGAACCCTGACACTCCAGAGCCCTGGGCAGAGGGAGGAGAGAAGAGAGGGAGCCAGGATGTATTGATAGAACATGGAGTGGGGAAAATAGTGATCTGGAATGCAAAAGAACCCAGTTCGTTGTCCACCGTCTGCTTAGCTCACTGTTCTATCTATACACCTGAAACAGTGTTCGATAAGTAGTTATCCGTTTAATTCATGAAACATACCAGAATTCTAAATTCATTGAGCATGTTACTTAATCTTCCCTGGGCCTCAGTTTCTAGAGTTGGAAATATGATTTGCTTCTATACAACAGAAATAAATTTGTGTGTAGGTAATAGGGCCCCTGCTGTGACCCGCAGTGACGTGACGTGCGTACTGGCTATCCCATGATGCAGGGTACAGAGTAGGGGCTCCTTTTGGTTCCTTCTTACCCTCTCCCCTTTGAGTTATTTTTAAGTCCAGGTGATGGTGATAATGAGGATGACGATTATAATGAGGATGACGATTATGATGAGGACGATGGTGATGACAAAAGTGATGTAATTCGTATACAGTTCATAAAGCTTACTTACTACCTTGCGCTGATGTAACCCCCAGAGCGCTGCTTAGACCAGTCCTTCCTTTCAGCCTCATTTGAATAAACAATCCAAGTGACGCTCAGAGAAGCGACACAGTCGTGTAAGATTGCACAAACGGCACGTGGCAGAGACAGGCCTTGAACCCAGACGCTTTAATGTTCTGACTTCAAATCTCAAAGACTTTCTTCTGCACCAAACGTGATAAAGTTTCATCTAGATTCACCTTAAAGACTAGATTACTCCCAATCAGTATGTTATTTGATGCAAATGATGGCGATAAAGTAAATTTAAAGGCGCCTAAATGAGGTAAACATTCCTAAACCTTAAAAAGGAAAAAAAAAAAAAAAAAAAGGCAGCCAGCGAAAAGTAGGCTTGCACTAAACTCTAGCGAGAATCTTTAAACTCCGTATCTTGAGGTGCTGAATTAGTAGTGGAGTTTTAATGTGAATTAATTGTGTGTAACATTTTCGAAAGATAAAGTGGTAAAAGCATAAACGTACATGCTGTTGTAAAACTTGGTGAGGTGAAATGAGATGAGAACGGATGATGTACTATGAGAACAAGAGGGATGAACAGGCAGGTTTATATAGATACTTTAAATTCATTTGATGTCATCCATTTGACAACAAAGTATGCCTTTAAAATTTCACACCAGTGAGAGGGAAAGAAGTCAGCAATATCTCTTCTTTTTTACTCTTTTATCTGAATGTTAAGTCACTTGGTCTATTCTCGTTTTGATTCACAAATGAGTTTTCAGAAACTACCCTCCTACTGCTTTTTTTTTTTTTTTTTTTCACGAAAGATCCATTTTTCCTCTGAAGACTGATCCACGGTCATTGGGACACGAGATAGATACCTCTAAATCTTTCCCATTTTGTCAGCCGGGATTTCATCTTTTTGTAATGTGTTTCTTTTTGAGAGACAGAAAGAGACTGAGCATGAGCAGAGGAGGGGCAGAGAGAGAAGGAGACAGAATCTGAAGCAGGCTCCAGGCTCCAAGCTGTCAGTATAGAGCCCGACACGGGGCTCGAACCCATGAACTACAAGATCGTGACCTGAGCCAAAGTCGGAAACTCAACCAACTGAACCACTCAGGTGTCCCCCTGGAATTTCATTTTATACTCTCTATGACTGGAGAGGTTTATTTTCTGATAAGATACCATTCATGAGCAGTTATGGATTCTCAACTGTATCTGGGCATCACATGGTCATACCCTGAGTTTATTGATTCCCTAAATATTTACTGAATGCCAGCAGCAGGCCCTGTGCCAGGAGAAGGAAATATAATTCTTGGCCTCAGGAAGCTCCCAGTCTTAACATCATGCTTCTCTTCCACCAAAGGCCAAGCCTTCTCTCTGTGGATCTAATTGAATGCTGTTTGCGGATTCTCCTCGCTCTAGTAAGCGTCCGTCTTACACATTAGCCATATTACAAGCTCATGACTTGTACAGAGAAGGAAAGAGAATCTGTGAGTGGCTTGATGTTTGGTCCCCTGCATGGAGGACTGTGCCCATGATGCTGAGGGACACAGCCACCTGTGTGCCTGTGTTGTGCTCACAGCATCTTGTAGTGGTAGAGGACACATACCTTTGGTATCTTAGAAAGGCAAAGAAAGCAAGTCTAAAGATAGGACATGGCGGGGGGGGGGGGAATGACAACCTTTTAACCTTTTAAACAACCATGTTTCAGTTCACTTTGTTCCCGTTTGCTCTGAGAAGGGGGAAAATAAAGAACTCTAATTGCAAACTCCGCGTTTCTCTCAACTATACTATTTTCAATCCTATATAATTTGTACAGCTGAGGTGGCAAACGCTTGCTTGTAAATGTGAAGAGAAGGTGCTCTCAGTTAATGCTTAGAGAAGACTGACTCTGATTTAAGCAAAAGCAAAATTCTCCGTGGCCCTTTGATGCATGACTTGTAATCATTGCGGAGCCGCCATCTTGTTCTGCATGGCCTTGTTCCTTGGCCTTGCGGGAATGTGCCATTCTGAAGCCCCTGCTCTCTCACCTCCCGGATCTCTTTGTCTCTTGGATCAGGTGACTGAGGTCACAGTCACAGTCACAGTCGCAGTCACAGATGACTACTGCAGTGGGACCCATGGCTGGATTCCTGGAAGGGCCTCTCATGATGCTTAGGAATGGTGTTCGCTGTATCCCTCACCTGAGAAGTTCGTTCCCAAGATAGAAATTTGATCCCTGTGGCTGGAGCAGCCTAGTCAGCATTTCTACCAGGTCCCAAGAAGAGGTCAGAAGCTGTTCACTGAATACTTAGCAAGGGGCTAGATGACTTGTGTGTATGATTTTTTTATGAAATACAAAGGCATCTCGACAAACTCTTGGGTGAGTATTGCCATCTCTGTGTTGCACATAAAAGGGGCTCAACAAAACGGAAGTGACTCAGCTCAGAGCTACCCTGCTAATAATAAACGTACTGGCTTTGACCCTGAGTGTCTCAGAGTAATAACCCATGTCCTCTCCGCCACAGCACATTCCCTCCCTTGAATCAGAGAGCACTCGATGGGGAAAGGAGATGGCAGGAACCGCTTAATCACTGGCAGATGAAATGATTTCTACCCCCACTCTTCTACTCCCTGGGAACCTATCCACGTGGGTAAACACATGTCACATCACCGATTGCCCCAGCGCTTTGCCTACTCAACTCCAAACCCGAAGACGGCATGGTTCGATACACGACTTATATCCAAGTGTTTGCTATCATGTGGAGGAAAAGTTCCGTAAGAACTCATTTTTCTTCTTTTGTTCTTCTTTCCTGCATTGAGGCATGACATAGCCGTCGCGACAATCACCCCCAGGTTCAGATATCATTCTTTGCCTTTACTTGATGATTTACAAATATTTTTAGTATCAGCTTCTTTTTTCAAACACAATGTTGCGTGAAACCTCAATATATAAAACTGCTAAGGCAAAATGTTGGTAGTATGATGTTTGTTAGATCTCAATGTATAATGCTGACTTCTAAAACCAAGAAGAAAGAACAATGAGGCTTTGTGATGAACACAGAAATTTGAAATCAGTGTTACAGATGACAGCTGCAGGCTTCTCTAAGCTCAGTTTCCAATTTATCCCCTTTTGTTGGGAGTAGTTTTTTTAATATTGTTGCACGTTACTGAGAAATCCTGGTTCCCTAAACTAAGGAGTTGCAAATAAGAACAGTGTATTTTAGGGTGTTTTTTTCAAACAGATACCTTGCAATCTCGGGATATTTTTTTCACTTAAACTTATTTAAGACATATTCACTTAACACAAAAGGAAGAGTAGAAATGGCTCCTTTTAAAGTTGAGGCCATTAACACTATGAAACAATTTGCATTCTGTAATTGGTAAGCTTGCAATGTGGGGAACCAATGATAGCTTCCTTGGCCACTCTGAAATTTTCCATTAGAGACGGAAAACACTTTTCAAATTATAGCATTAATGAGATGCTCTTCAATGTCTATTCAGTTTCAGAAGCCACAGATTTACCTTGTTTTTCATGGCGAGTGCCCTCTGACTTGGGATTTCATCACTGACAATTGGCCCGCCATATGCATGTTACCTTTGACACCTCATTGCCAATAAATCACTTGGCTGCACCGTTTTACGTGATATGCTTGCTGACGTATTGTTACATGCCAAAATCCACCAAGGACAAGAACCCGGGCTGTGTTGTCTGGCCTGAGCCAGTAATTGAGTATGAGGCACTCATGCTATATTAGGGTGCTTACTGGTGAAATTCCATGTGAGTGGACATAGGAAGCCCTTAAGTTTATGTGCTAAAAATAAAAAGGGAAAAAAGGAGGGCAGGTTGCAGTGTTTCTACTTAAAGGGTGGCAAATATATGCGTTGAGGTGACAGGAGAAGCTTTGCTTTGGGATCTCAACAAACCTGGCTGCACCCGTCAGCCAGTTAGTCATCTCCACCATGTCATAATGGAAGTTTCGTGTTAACTACCAGGGTGACTGAGAGTCTCATTCTGGAGAACTCTACTATTGTCTCCTTTAATCTGCACAACAAAATCTAGTAAATATTGAAGATAGACTTACTATCAATATGGAATTAAGGAAACACTGCACACCAGCAAGAACACTTTAGATTCCTCTCCATTTGGGTTGTCAAAGTGGTTTGGATGGTTTGGATGACTACACACACATCTGTTGTAGATTTCCTCTTGTGCCTTAGTCTAGCCCAGTGGTTTTCAAACTTGACTGTTCATGACAATTAGGGGACAGGGCGGTATAAAAAAGAACCTTTTCTACTGTTCGTGGTGGGCAATACAGGGGACATCTATTCACACGTTAATCCTTATTGAGTGGCTTCTCTGTGCAAGGACTGTATGGATGCTGGGTTGGAGCAGTGAGCACAACTCCTGCCTTCCAGAATTATCACTCTAGGGTAAAGACAAACATTAAGCAAACAAGAAATGCACGATATAGTGTCTGCTGTGAAGAAGGCTCTGGAGAAAATGTACAGTTAGATAAGAAGAGACAGAGGGAGGCTGCTCTCTTAGGGTGATCAGAGAGAGACGTATGAGCGGGGACCTGAATGAAGGGGACGCATTTTGTGGTTTGCCAGAGGAGAAGCGCTCTAGGTAGGAACATGGTTGTGTCTGAAAAAAGAACAGGGAAGCTGGTATGTCAGAGCAGAGCAAAGGAAGGAGATAGGCAGGAAATAAATTTGTGTGTGTTGCGGGGGGGGGCATGGGTGAGTGGGTGAGGGGTATCACGTAGTTGGGATCAGATCCTATAAGGCGTTCTAAGCCTTGACGAGGACCAGGACTGTAGATTTCACCATGAATGTGGTTGGAAGCCTCTGGAAGGTTTGAGTAGAAGACCACTAGGATCTGATTTACACCTTAAAACCTCACGGATAGGGGTGCCTGGGTGGCTCAGTCGATTGAGCATCCGACTCCTGGTTTCAGCTCATGTCATGATCCCAGGGTTGTGGGATCGAGCTCTGCATTGGGCTCTGTACTGAGCGTGGATCCTGCTTGGGAGTCTCTCTCTCTCTCCCTCTCATATATATGCATATATGTGTGTGTGTGTGTGTGTATACATATGTATATATATATATATATATATATATATATATATATGTATGTATGTATATATATACCTCAGAGATAATTTAAACCCCACACACTTTGCGCTGGGTAAGAATGTTAGAAGCTAACTCCTGCATGAAGTAATATCCTACTGTACAAGGTGTGGAGTGCTTTTTGTCTTAATTATAGTTACTAAATAGTGAGAAATATAATTTATAAATAAAATGCATGTGCTCCGAAGCCGCTTGGTAGAATGCTTGGGGTTTTGAAACAAGTGTAAAAGCTGGATGCTTCAGTAAGACTTAAAATAGAAATCCTATACAGAGCTTCTAAGACTCTAACTAGCACCTCAGTGCTAGTTACTGAGTGCTTACTGAGTGCTGACTCTGTCCCTTTCTGCTCCTGTGTTCTTTAGCAGTACCTTTGCCACTGAGGTCTAGTTTTCATTGTTCATCATCCTGGCAAGCTGTTTGCTTACCGAAGAGACACAGTCATTCAACAAACCGCCAGCTTCTAGTGAGAAGTGCCATTATCGGAAAGAAGCGTGTACTTTGTGTCAAGGATAGAGAACCCTCTTTTTGGAAAATAGGTCTTGTGATTCTAGGGATAGTTCTTGAATGACGTGGTAACTGGGTTCAGGATCACTTACTGGTTTTTTTTTTTTAATAAAGATTTTGCTTATCTTTTGTCCTTGGCTTGGTTTCCATAAAAGAGGCATATTTTTGTGACTTTGTCCAAGTTACATTGAGCTCTTTCCTCTAGTTTATTAACCCCAAGTGCTGAGCAGACATTAGAAAGCATGATCTATTGCCCTACTCTCATAATAACATTTTTCAAGTCACTTGTCTGTTGACATATGACACGGAGAGAAAACATTTTACTGAAATTAAACAATAGTGTGTGAAGGATATTTTCGGTTACTCTAAGGTTCTTTTAGTAGGAAAAATCATTTTTAGATTGTACTGTTGTCCAATCTAAGGGTAATAATAACTATTATTTAACACCCTTTGAAAACTGTAGTAATTTATTTTATGCAAATACTTAAAGGCAAAATGCGATGCACAGATGACCACATAGTGTATTTAAAATACGGTTTTCTGGGCTTTACTCCCAGGTGTTCTGATTCAGAAATCTAGGGTTGGGCATACTTTTAATTTTATTAAGTACCCCCAAGTAGACGGATGTAGGAAATGTGACTTTAGTAAATACTCCAAGGGACAGCTGCAGAAAACCACGTTTGAGAAACGCTGCCGACTTCCTGAAGGCACGTTAACGCTGTATTATAGAAAATATCAAACGTGTCCAAAAGTAGAGAAATGGTCAAATGAATTCCCATGCCCTCATCACTTACCTTCAGCAGCTACGAACATAGTTTCATCTACACCATCCCTGCATCTAGATTATTTTGAGGCAAATTCCAAACATCATAAATATTTTAGTATTTTTTAATGTTTATTTTTGAGAGACAGAGACAGGGTGTGAGTGGGAGAGGTGCAGAGAGAGAGGGAGACACAGAATCCGAAGCAGGGTCCAGACTCTGAGCTGTCAGCACAGAGCCTGACGCGCGGCTCGAACCCATGAACAGCGAGATCATGACCTGCGCCAAAGTCGGACACTTAAACGAGTGAGCCACCCGGGTGCCCCAGTATTTTAGCATCTATATAAACAATTGGGGTTCTTTCTTTTATACAAAACCACAATAGCATCATCACAGCGATTCCTTAACATCATCTAATATCCAGTCAGTGTTTATATTTTTTTAGTTGTCTTATAAATATAGGTTTCTCTTATGTTGGTGCAGGGTTTCTGTGTTTTATGGGGTTTTTTTCTTTTACAGTTTACTTGAATCCAGATATAAATAATATTTCTGTCTCTTAAGGCTCTTTTAAACTATTGGTTTCAGCTCCCATCTTTTTTCATGTTGCCATGTTTTCTGTTGAGGAAAGCAGACCATTTGTTCAGTAGAGTTTCCCACCATCTGGATTTTGATGAGTGCATCCCTGTGGTGTTGTTAAACATGTTCCTCTGTCTCTGGCATTTCCTAGGAATTGCTAGGAAGTTCTAGAGGCATTGTTTGCTTTGCTTTGCCTGACAACTTCATAGCTGGCATTGTGTGGTGTATTTCCATCAGGAGATGGAGATCTTTGTCCACATTCATAAGTTTATTAGAGATGGCAAGTGGTCATAGTCTAACTCTGTTATTCTCTGTTCACGTCTTAGAAGGAATCATTGTTCACGAACAGAAACTTCCCCTCATCTGTCTACTATGTGTTTTCTCAGTGCTCCAGGTTCTGTATAAAAGGCCAGACTAATACTTGATTCTTTCCCTTTCTTTACCAGTTTGCAAAATAATTTTTCTTCGTGATGTCCTCCCAAGTCACCATTTCCTAGAAGTATTACTGCTGTGAACATAGGGCTTTAAACATACCTGGTGTGTTTCAGTCATCATAGTTATTATTACCGTTATTGTTACTCAAATGCCCTAATATTTGACCATTGATTGAAAACCTACTCAGTTTCACTGATGAGTCCTGGTAATATAGTCCTAGCTGTGTTTGATAGTTTCCTTGCTTTTCTGATATGACAGGATGCTCCAGGCTCATCCTGTACATTCCTGCCCCAAGCCTGAGATCAGCTTCTTTTCCAAGGAAAACCTGGTTCCTTTCAGTGAGAAATGGTATTTGGAGACCACGGTCTGGGCTACAGGGCTAGTCATTGCATCTGGGTTTTGTCAGTGGGCACAGAGAGGTAGGAAACTTCTTTCATGTGTATGTGTATGTGTTTGTGTATATGTATTATGGGGTCTGTGTGTATTTTCTAAAATAAAATACATCATGAGTTTCTGCTGATGTACCATGAGGCTTTTCTTAACCTCATTCATCTTACATCAGTTTCCTTTCTCTTAAGCTACAAATAGCGATTCTCAATCACCCGGACATAATTCACTCACCTACTTTGTCTCCCACTACACTCACTACTATTTCCAAATAAAAATACCCGCGACCCTCCCGCCCACCAATATGGTCGCTTTTAACTTGTAACTTTTTTTTTTGTTTGGTTTTGATTTATCTTTTAGTCCAGCGAGTGGGGGATAAGCAGTTACGTGATAATGTGTTCGCATCACTTGGATTAGTTCCTCTTCGTGTGTTTGTAACTGGATATACATTTACATCCACTGACTTAATTTTATCTGAGACTTTTTAAAAAATTTTTTAATTAATTTATTTTGAGAGAGAGAGAGCATGAGCAGGGAAGGGGCATGGGTGGGGGGGACAGAGGATTCAAAGTGGGCTCAGCAGAGACCCCGATGTGGGGCTCAAACCCACAAATCACAAGACCGTGACCCGAGCCGAAGTTGGGTGTTCGATGGACTGAGCCACCCAGGCACCCCTATCTGAGACTTTTAAAGGAGACATTGAGAAAATTATTTTTGTTCAATAAGTGTGAGAAAATATTTAAATTTTCCTAAAAATCAAAGCCACAAAAGCAGGTGAGGTCACTGAAGTCTGTTACACATTCCTGTCCCTTTCACTCTATTTTCTCTTTTCTCTATGCATCACCATTTTTTATATATCCTTCATTTTTTCAGTATAAGCAGTTATATTATTCAGGTAGGTTTTTATATTTTTTGCCTCAATGAACATATTTACAAATTCCTTAATATAATACCCTTAATCAACTACACTCTTTTTTTTAGGTATTACCTTTTGGTTCCCTGCTATGAGTGATATTGAAATTTCTAGTAGCCCTTTCTTTCCTCTTCCCTCCTCTTTCTGTGGTTTGATTTGAAGTACTGTGCTCTACTCCCACTTAGATCTGTGTCCGTGAGCTCGTTCTCTTTCGCACGGTCCCCCATGTTTTTTTTTTAAATCATTATACTGCCTACATGGTCAGAGTAGATAACCATACTCTATATTGTATATTGTTATATGTATATAACAGTACTGTCCTCCTTGGTCATCTTTGAGAAATAGACCCATAGCTGATCATGTGTTTAATGCTCACCCATCCTTACATCCATGCCTTTCCAGCCACTCTGATTGTCTGCACCTTCTCCCTCATGGATAATTAAGGAAGGACTTTGGGAATAATAACTCCTCCCTGGGCCTTTACAGATTCATAACAGATTGCTGTCGACTTGAAGGTCATTTTGGCTGGGTGTAAAATCCTTGGCTAGGTTGCCTTTCCGGAGTGTCACTCTCTGAACTTCTACCGTAAAGCCTGACTCTTGAAAAGTCGGTTGACTCTAATTTTCTGTCTGTGACAAGTGAATGACTTGGTCATTTTGCCTCAATTATCGATTATCCAAAGGATTTTTTTTTTGGATCTTTTTTCTAGGTCAGTTTTTCCATGGTGTGTCCTCTAAATATATAGTTTCAAATCTTTTTCTACTTCTGGAAAGTCCTCTTGAGTTACAGTTTTAAGTATTTGTCTGTTTTATCACTTGGCTTTGCTTTTGAAGACTCTTACTGGAATGTTAGGTTTGATTTTCTTTGCCCGTCTTCTATTTCAGAGGCTTTGTCTTGAATCCTTTCTATCTTTTTCTTTGTTTCTTTTTGGCGTCCCAAACTCTTTTTTCTTTCCAGGTGTTTCTTTTTAATTTTTTTCAAAGTTTATTTATTTTTTTTCGAGAGAGACAGCATGAGTGGGGGAGAGGCAGAGAGAGAGAGAGAGAGAGAGAGGGAGAGAGAGAGAGAGAGAGAGAGAGAGAGAGAGAGAGAGAGGATCCCAAGCAGGCTTCATGCTGTCAGCACAGAGCTTGATGTGGGGCTCAAACTCACGAACCCTGAGATCATGACCTGAGCCGAAATCAAGAGTCAGATATTTAACCGACTGAGCCACCCAGGAGCCCCTCTTTCCATGTTCTAATACTTCTTGGGCATTCTCTGTTGTGTGTGTTCCCTCTTATGTTTCTTCTTGTTTAGTCTTTATTTCTAAATTATTTTTTTTCTTTTACTTAAATACTTCCTTGGTTCTATTGCCCTTGTATCCAAATACGACTTTTCCCCAATCACTCCATTTCTGAGTTTTTGATTAGATTTGTGTTCCCTTGTTAACTTGTTTTGTTTTCTCAAGTTTCTTTTAGTTCTTTTGAAGTATTAATTTGAAGATTTCATCTGTTTGGGGGCATGTCTCTGTGGGAAGCAGGTTACTCTGATTTTTATTCCTTTTCTTTTTCCCATAATAACTGTGCATTGGATTTGACCACGATGCTATTTGGCGCTCATTCTTAAGTGAAATGAATGTCCCTGAATTTAGGGGCAAGGGATGGGCCAGAAAAGCTTTTCTAGCTACTCAGCTCTAGAGCTCCCTCTTCTGTTGTTCCCGTGAAATGACAAAATAAGGTTCATACATTCTTAGCGGTCTCCTTGGCTTCCCTCCACTTGTATCCTTTCATCTGTCCCCTCGCTTTTCTTTGACCTCGCTCAAGGTGGATTTTGCTCTCAAAGTTTTTCCTCAACTCAGTAGTTGAGTCCTAGGAAGAAGCTTAGTTTTATTGATTTTTTTTTAAGTTTATTTATTTTGAGAGAGAGAGCATGAGCAGCGGAGGGGCAGAGAGAGAGGGAAAGAGAGAGAATCCCAAGCAGGTTCCGCACCACCAGCACAGAGCCCCATGCGGGGTTTGAACCCACGAACCGGCAGATCGTGACCTGAGCTAAAACCAGCGTCAGACGCTTACCTGACTGAGCCACCCAGGCGCCCCTTGATCTTAACAGATTATCAGCTCCATACCACTCAGACACTTTTAGACCCTCCTGTGGTCTCTTCCTTTCACCCCATGAACTGGATTCTGCGGGACTCCTGGCCAGTTTTGTTGCTGGGCCCCGAATAGCTCACCAAATTGCTTATCTTCCAGCGAGGATCTTTTGGAGATCTGGGGCTTCTTACCATAAAGCCTCCTCACTGCCTTTTCTCCAACTTTCTCCTACAGAGGTATCACTGACATTGTTACATATGTCATTTGTAAATTACCAAGGTCAGTAGCTGGTAAACCATTCAAAGATACAAGGTATGTCGGGGTTAAGGATGGGTTAGGATTGTGGACTCTCAGTAAATGGCAGCTCTGTGGTGGAAAAAAAAAAACCCATTGGATCTTTCTGGTACACATTCAACCGATCTGGGCAGGTAAGTCATTCTCTGCCCCTTTCTCTCCCCGATAACCCGACACCCGGGCAAGTTCCTACCTCCCCAAAGCGACTTGTTAAAACTTTGCAAATGTATTTGCCCAGTTGCCATTAACCATCACATTTTCCTTCTTGGCTTTTAATAGCTGGATAGGTTTACAGAAAAGAAAATGATACACTTTTTTCTATTTTGTGCTTTTCAAATTCTTTGAGGCCCTTCATGGCGTGGAAGACAGGATCAGCAAAGTCCATAGCGTCTGTTACATTTGGCACCTTTTGGCAAAGGGTCTGCTTCCTGTGAGTTTAAATTTAGATCCACTGAGAATCTGAGAAATTCGGTAATGAGAGGAGAACTTCGGATTTTCCTCTTGGGGAGGCTTTCTTTATTAAATTCCATGAATGATTCTGTTCAGCTTTATTCCCATCTTATGTGAGAGACTAGAATAGCAACTCGAATTGCTTCTTCCTCTCCCAGAGTTCTTTCTTCATTCGGCATTGACCGAGTGCCTCCCAGGTGCCAGGCTGGAGGGCATTCTCCACATACCCGCCAACCTCTTTTCTCCATCGTATTATTTTAAGAGTTTCTTGGTAGCCCGCTCACCTAACAAGGGCTGTTAATGAATTTGTCTGTTTCTTAAATATTTTTCTGGCATCCTCCTTGATGGGTTTTTAAGTGAAAATCATTCTGGCATAAAACAGACAATGCAAACAGTAGAGCGGACTAGTCATATAATTATATATGCTCGGAGTATGAGAGTCTACGGAGGGAAAATAACCTGGCATTCTTTAGTTCACTGCTAAAGATGACTAGGCTTCTCATTTAAAAAAAAATTTTTCTAATGTGTGTTTATTTTTGAGGGAGAGACAGAGAGACAGAAAGATAGAGTGTGAGTGGGGGAGGGGCAGAGTAAGGGAGACACAGAATCGGAAGCAGGTTCCAGGCTCTGAGCTGTCAGCACAGAGCCCCATGCGGGGCTCGAACTCACGGACCGTGAGATCATGACCTGAGCTGAAGTCAGACATTTAACCGACTGAGCCACCCTGGTGCCCCTGGGCTTCTCATTTTTAACTAAAATCGACTATTTCTAAGACAGAGAGATTGAACATCCTCTTTACCTTCCTCTTTATAACTCTGAAACCTGACCCAAGAGCTGGCATTTTCTGTGTTGTGTTCCGAATCAGAGCCCTGTAATGTGTCGCACTCGTAATATTTTAAATAGGGACAGGAAGGGAGGACAGATAAAGAAGAGCTGTTTAATTCAGCCAGAGGCTCTTCAACAGCATCCGTGGTTCTCTTTCTTGGCTCTGCAGATGGCAGGCGTTTCAGGCCCTCTAAGCACGACCTCTAAGGAGGCCTTGGCCACGGTCACCGCCTCTCCAGCTAGCACGCTGCCGTGCCATGAATGCGGATGTCAGCAGGGCCACAGTTAGTGTGGCATCCGCTCCTGGACAAGAAGGCCCTGTGGGCAATGCGTTTCTAGAGGCAGGGAGCTCTTCTGAACCGTCTGCCACTCAGCTTCCTCGGTCATGGCCAAATCCTACTCTGCCCGGAGCCAGCTCAGCCACTTAGGAAGCAGTGGACAGAAAGCACATCCGCACGTGCGCTGGAACAAAGAGGAATACCAATCCTTTATACGCTAATGAAATCATGTAAGGACAGGAAGAAAACACAAGGAGTTACGATTTTCTGTGTTTCTCGTTGGCAAACAGTACAGCAAAACTCTCCGGGAGTCTCGTCCGTTCTGTTAACTGTTTGGCGGAAGAGTAGCGAACGGGGTTATGAATTGTCCCTTTGCTCACCAGCCACCTCTGGCCTCTACTTCCTGTGGCCCAGCTGACTGGCGGTCTGCTCGACAGCTTAGTACACGGGGCATGTGACAAACGCGAGCGTCCCCAGAAGGAGACGGAAGTCTGCCACGCACCTGTGCCGTGCAGCCCTCACGTGTGTGACGTTTGCGTGTGCGGTTCGATGCACCTCGGCCGTGGCCAGAACCTTCCATGCAGCCCGTGCACCTGTTACCGAGCGGAACAGTGAGGGTAGCAGCAGGTGGATTCTCAACATTCGGCAGCCCCAGAGCTCAGTCCTCAGACCTCTTCGGCTTTCCCGTTGATCTCTTAAAACCGTGTCAAAGCTGACAGCTTCTCCAGCCTGCCCTCTCCTTTCGGTGTCAGACTCGGATATCCCCCCCACCCGGCAAGCACCCCCATTTGTATGCGCCCTTGCCCTTCTCCCTCACCGGCCGCTCCCACTCTTCCCACCTCAGGAAATGGCAGCCCCCTCCTTCCATTTGCTCTGGCCAAAGGCTCTGAGGCTGCCCTTGACTCCTCTGTCTCCTGCACAACCCACCCCCAGAGACCTTATTATGGCCGAAAGAGCGCATCATAGCCACCCCTGTCCCGGCCCCTGACTTCATTTCCTGCTCTCTCCCTCCCCACCCCCCCCCCCCCCGCCAACTTAGCAAGCCCCAGCCCCAGCCACACCAGCCCTCACCTCGATGCTCCTTTCTTACCATGTCAGGCAGGGGCCTACCCCAGGACATTTGCGCCTTCAGTTCCTTCAACCTGAGATGCTCTTCCTTAAGACACCACATTGCTTTCTTCATTTTCTCGAGGCTTTTGCTCAAGTGTCACTGTCTCCATGGAGCCTCTTTTACTTTTTTAATTGTTTTATGTTTATTTATTTTAGAGAGAGAGAGAGAGATACAGAGCACAAGTGGGGGAGGGGCAGAGAGAGAGGGAGACACAGAATCCGAAGCAGGCTCCAGGCTCCGAGCTGCCAGCACAGAGCCCGACACGGGCTTGAACGCATGAACCATGAGATCATGGCCTGAGCTGAAGCTGGATGCTTAACCGACTAAGCCATCCAGGCGCCCTTCTATGAAGCGTCTCTTGACAGACTTTTGAAAATTGTGTTCTAGACCCCTGCCCTAGCTCCTTTTCCTTTTTCTCCTTAGCATGTACCACCATTTAACGGAAAGCATTTCATGGTGAAACTGTGTGTTTATTTCCGTGAGGGTGGGTAATTAGTTTTTGTCGTTGTTGATCATTCTGTCCCAGCGTTTAATGCAATGCCTGACACGTAGATCCTCAACAAATAAATTGGTTAAGAGAGCGTGGACGGCAATAAAAGACTAGCATTTATTGAACACCTACTACGCGTCAGGCACTGGGCGAAGTGATTTGTGTTTCTTAAGTCTCCCAACAGCCCCATAGGTAGGTTATTTCTCTCCTTGTACAAACGAGAAAATGGAGCTCTAGAGAAATTCAGTATTTGCCTTCAATCTCATGGGTCAATGGGAGCAGCCAGACATGAGCCTGACCGTGCCCGTCTGCAGAGCCTCACCCTCTGCTGCCCCTGGTAAAAGACAACCCATACGTGCTCCGCTGGCCCCGGCTTGGCCCTTTCCCACTCCAGTCCACACTCCCGTCTCCTGCTGAGGTCGTCTGTGATCTCCGCGTCCTTGGATGTGTTGTGTGCTCTTACCGGTCTCTTCTGACTTGATTTCTCAACCGCCTGGCCAGTGCTGCTCATTCCCTCCTTTCCACAACACCTTCCTCCCTTGGCATCCTTCACGCCATTTCTCTTCTGATGTCCATTCTCCCCCTTCTGGTCCGTTCTTCCGAATGCCGTTTTCAGCGTTCCCCCTCTGCATGCTGTCTACACCCATGTGCCAGCGTTCCTCGCGGCCTCGGCCTTGGGCCACTTCTCTCCTCCGGTTCCGTTTTCACCCCCGACGATCTCATCCCAACGCCCAGCTCCATGATGGACGCAGACTCCTGCATCTATACCTTCAGGCCAGATTTCTCCACAACCTCGGGCCTCTCTACCCGGCGGCCCGCCTGGCAGCGAGCTCCATTTAGATATCACAAAGGCACCTTTGCTGGACATGTTCAGGGCCAAAGTTATAACCCTCTCCCTCCCACCAAATATCATCTTGGTCCCGTTCTCCACCTCGGCCACGGGCATCATCTGGTTACCCAGGACAGACGCCCAAAAGCCATCCTTGAAGTGTTCTTCTCTGTTTTCCTCTGCCTCTGCCACCAAGTCCTACTGGTCCCGTGTCTTAAATATCATTTGGATCTACCTACTTCTCCCCACCCCCCCCGCTTCCATCTCCCTCTAGGGTAGCCCGCTTCGCCCACCTCCTTCCACCATGTCGAGCGACTCCCCATCACCCCGCACGTTTCTCTGAGAGCTGTTTTCACATATAAGCTTATCTATTTGTGCCATCATGTCATATCTTTCCTGCCCGACCAGAATGGAAGCTCTACGAGTGTAGGACCCTGCCGGTTTTCTTCATTCAACCTGTACCCCCTGACAGCTTAGCGCTTGACATACAGGAGACAGTCCGCACGTATTTGATTTGTTGGATGAAAAAAGAAGGCTGAGAGGAAGTGAGAAGAATATTCAAAAGCAGATAGAAAACTGTGCTGTAGAGTATAGACCCGTAACAAATAGATTGTTATTTCTAGTGCTGAGTCATCAAAGGAAGGTTAAAATTTGTTCATTATTTTCCATTTTAAAAGGCAGGTATGTAGATATAAAACTAGGAAAGAAATCTTTGGGGTATCTGGGTGGCTCAGTGGGCTAAGCATCTGACTCTTGGTCTCGGCTCAGGTTGTGATCTCCCGGGGCATGAGTTGGAGCCGCGCATCGGGCCCTCATGAGGCCCTCCATGCGCTCACGGCATGGAGCCTGCTTGGGATTCTGTCTCTCCTTCTCTCTGCCCCTCCCCTGCTTGTGCTCCCTCTCTCTCTCTCTCTCTCAATAAATAAACTTTTTTAAAAAAAGATTAAAAAAAGAAATCTTAGAAAAATATCCGGTCAGTAAGCAAAGTTTTAAGAAGGCAAAGAAAGGGGCGCCCGGGTGGCTCAGTCGGTTAAGCACCAGACGTCGGCTCAGGTCACGATCTCACAGTTTGTGGGTTTGAGCCCCGCGTCAGGTTCTGTGCTGACAGCTCGGAGCCTGGAGCCTTCTGCTTTGGTTTCTGTGTCTCCCTCGCTCTCTGCTCCTCCCCCACTCACACTCTGTCTGTCTGTCTGTCTCTCTGTCTCAAAAATAAATATAAAAAAAAAAAAAGAAGGTGGAGAGATTAAGTTAATTTATGCCACTGCTTCATTTCCTGACAATGCAGACAAATGTTTACATCCAACTGTGAGTACAAATAGCACGTCCTCACTTATCCGTGCCAATAGAGGCTGAGGCAACACAGATAATTGAAATTACAGTGCATGAGGAAGGGGATTGATTGATTTGCATGCTTTTCCTTAATCATGGAGGAATTGCCAGAGAATCTAAAAAATGGGCAACAGGAAAAGGGAGAAACAGTAAGAATCTTGGATAATCCCCCACTGGATAATTGAGATTTAACTGGGTCTGTTTTGATGTGTGCACACGTGTCTGAACACGGAAAAGGATGAACCCACAAAATATTATAAATGCCAGTTTTCAAAGGCTTTTGGAAAATGCAGCTCATAGCATAAGGTATCAAATTAATTTAGGGTCTCACTTGTTTCCATCGGATTTGGGCATATTGAATCCCGAGATAATAGTTTGGCGTCCGTGTTCGCGGCACTTCTCGCTTTTCAAAGATTCTCTGAGGTTAGAGGATGTGTGGTGACCCTCGTGTCCCAGATGAGGAAACAGGGGCACAGGGCCCATCTGTGGCTTGCCTGGGCTTTGGAAATAATTCCTCGGAGAGCCATCAAGACCTAGGTCCGCAGACTGCGGCCGCAGCATCCCTAGTTGTGCTTTTGTTTGAGAACTGTTCTTATTTTCGTTCTCTTTCATGCTGTTTAATCCAACCTGTTTCGTCCCGCTGCCCATCACGTCAGACTGAAGAAAGAACTTAAAACAGGATGGATTGTGTTTGACAGGAAGGAGCTGCACAGCTGAATTCCATCAAGCACAAATGTGCCCGTGGCCCCAAAGGCACTAAAACATGACAGCGGTGTTTTATGGCAGCCTCACCTGGGCTCCGTGTGGCAAGACGATGTTTCACCTGGAAAGACATCTCTCTTTGTTTGTAGCGGCAGGTCTCAGTTATTTACCGCCTCTAAGATCTCCTAAGACCACTTGGCTTTCCTTTTCTTCCTTAAAGGCCAGATATAAAGTTTAACTTGATATCGTACAGCCGTTTCCCCCGCGGTCCACGCGGAACTTGGTTTATCCGCTAATTGTATTAACGTTGCCAGTGAAGAAGTGTTCCAAAGGTGTGGATCACCAATTACCTTCTGGCAGAGCCATTATGAACTAATGACCAGTAGTAGGTATGTGCTCAGCCTGCCCACATGGAATGCAAAAAAGAAAATAAGATTTTTTTGCCTCCCGTTTAGGTAATTATTTTTTCAGTCTTCATAGATGTTTCCAAGATCTCTCCAGACCTGCCTCTTTTCACCCAGCTCCCAAATCTGATGCACAAAGGAAAATAATTTGGGTCAAAACCCATCACGTGTTCGTTGTATTGACGCTATAGAGGAAGTTAAACGCTGCATGGTGAAAGGCCTTCGCACATCTTTAGAGCAGAATATGATTGTTGCATGTTACTCTGAACCGAGAGGTGAGGATTTAGCTCTGTAGTGCCTCAGAAAATATCAAAAGAGTTTTAAAACATTAGTTTTGAGAGATTGGAATACACAGAAACTCAGAGTGTTTGAACGTCGGCCCAGACGTTGGCAGACTTCCATTCAGATTTCGTTGTGAGTAAAATGTGTACTCAGCAACTAGGTTCAAGCCCTTAGTAGTTTGTAAGCACATCTCTCTGCTTTTTCTAGATCGTTGCAGAAAAAAAATAGGTTAAGCAAATTTTGTGGTGGAGCTTATGCGTGCACAGACATGTATAAAGCCTCTGCATCTTCCAAACTTGGAAAGCATATTTTAACAGCGCAAGTATATCTATGCGTTTGATCTACATCAGAGCTTCTCACATGCTTTTTAATTATACCGTTTAAATGTTTTACCTATTAAATCTGTTTGGTCTTCAAGCTGTAAACATCACACACAGCTAATAAGCTTTAGGAAAGAAAAGGAAATTGACATTTAGTATAGAGGTTCTACAAAACCAATGAAAAACTATGCAAATGAGCTATAGAACAGACAGATTTGCATATCCTTGTTGGTTTCATGATGATATTCTCAGCATGAGCCTGGCAGACTTGCCTTTTTACCTCTTGGGATGATGCATGTTCTAGCGGTCGAGCCCTGCAGGGTCAATTTAACAAGTGTAACATTGTGATTTTCCATGCGGTTTCTCAGAACCACTGAGCAAAATGCTGCGATAAATAGTGACAGAGGAAATCGATTTTTGAAGTAAATACTTTTGGAGGACGGGGGGTTGGGAGGGACATTCTACCGCTCTTTAATGTTGCCAAGGTAGGACAAGCAATTTTTGGTACTGGTGCTGTGGCATTTCAAAGTACACACACACACACACACACACACACACACACACACACACACACGTCACTCACTCACTCACCAATTCTGCCACTCTCTTGTTACCATCATACTCACCCCCAAAACTCCTGCTCAGAGACTGGATAGATTTTGCACGCCTCCTTCGGCTGCATCAGGGTCTCATCAGAAAAGGAAGCTAAGGAAATCTGCCTTTGCCACCGTCCTGTTGGAATAATAAGTAGCCTGGTTAATAGCACAAAGTGCCAGACATTGATATATGGAAGCATACTTGCATAGTGGCTAAGAAGGATTTTGATATTGTCAGGACTGGGATTTGAACTCAGCTCTGGCACCCCTCCCTACCTTGGTTTCTCACCCATAAATGGGCATAATAAAGTGGTAGGGAGATTAAATGAGAGAGAGTATGCAATCTACTCCCAACTACCTCGCTTATAGTAAACACCTAATAGATAGTACCATTATCTTGAAATGCTTTCAAAATTATCACCATGTTTTACCTTGTAAAGTGCAAATTTTTAAAAAAAAATCGAAGTAGCTTTCTGAAGAAGAGAAAGGAAATGAAATTCACCCCTGAAATGTACTTGGAGAATTTTAGAGGGTCTTTTCCAAGTTGTTATAAAACACCTCTGAAGTAAATTTGCCCATTTCTGCCCACACCAATTCTATAACATTCCAGGGATAAAATCTGCACTTGGGTTTAAAAATAAAACGGGTAGAACAAACTGAATTAGAAGTCGTTGGCAGACATCCCCCCCAGCAGAATGTTCTCTCAATTGGTGGCATCGCAATAAAAGAGAAAATGTATATATTTTTTTAAATCTGCCCTCGCCACCCCCCCCCATCCCTCCAGCCAGTTGGATTTCTCTCTTGTAAAAACCCCAGTATCCTTGGATTTCATCTCACCCCTCCCTCTGATATGTGCACCCCCCACCACTCCCACCCCCTGGAAATAAACCACATCCGCATAGACACATCCTCCTTCCCGAGAAATCGCCGGGCAGCATTGTCCTCTGATACCGTATATGTGCATACTGGACTGCACGGAGGGCCGTCACAGAAGCACGGGAGGCTCTGATGTGTTCAGTTGTGAAGACTGCCAAGAAAGAGAAAAATTCTCCCATGTATTCCCATCTCTCCCGCCTCTTTTTTCTTCGGTAAATATTCAGGCCCTTTTCAGAGAGGCTTTTGATAATGCGTTATCCCAGCAAATGCCCCTAACCTGCATGTACATAGGACTCCCCAGTCCTGTAGGAATGGCTTCGTGAAGAGAGTCCGATAAGATGCAGTTGTAGGATTGGGTGGAGGAACCTGTCACCACACACACACACACACACACACACACACACACACACCACAACACTCACATGCATGCGCACACACACACACACACCCCCCAGCCACCCCCAACCCCTCATCACCATAGAAATTATGTAAAAACTAGACGTTCTTCTCTCCCTCACACAGGCAATCTCATCTTTCCCAAAAATGGAAGGGGAAAACGCTTTCTTTGGCTGAGCCATATGCAAAAAATTATGGAACATCTGTGTAAGTAACAACATACAACAAGACAAATTATTGGTGGTAAAAGGCAAAACCCTTGTTTCAAAAACATGTCTGGAGATAGTGTGTATACAGAACCTTGCTTTGTGTTAATTACGCATAATAACTGTCAGCTTTGCAGACCATGGGCTGGGCTCTCAATAACTCAGGGTCTTTTCCTGTTTTGTTCTATCCTCCCTTCCTCCCTTCCTTCCTTCCTCCCTCCTTTCCTTCCTTCCTTCCTTCCTCCCTCCCTTCCTTCCTCCCTCCCTCCCTTCCTTCCTTCCTCCCTCCCCCCTTCCTTCCTCCCTCCCTCCCTCCCTCCTCTTCCTTCCTCCCTCCCTCCCTTCCTTCCTCCCTCCCTCCCTTCCTTCCTCCCTCCCCCCTTCCTTCCTCCCTCCCTCCCTTCCTCCCTCCCCCTTCCTTCCTCCCTCCCCCTTCCTTCCTTCCTTCCTTCCTCCCCCTTCCTTCCTTCCTTCCTTCCTTCCTCCCTCCCTCTCTCCCTCCCTCCTCCTTCCTTCCTTCCTTCCTCCCTCCGTCCCTCCCTCCCTCCTCCTTCCTTCCTTCCTCCCTCCCTCCCTCCCTCTTCCTTCCTTCCTTTCTCCCTCCCTCCCTCCCTCCCTCCTCCTTCCTTCCTTCCTTCCTTCCTTCCTCCCTCCCTCCTCCTTCTTTCCTTCCTTCCTTCCTCCCTCCCTCCCTCCCTCCTCCTTCCTTCCTTCCTTCCTTCCTTTCTCCCTCCCTCCCTCCCTCCCTCCTCCTTCCTTCCTTCCTTTCTCCCTCCCTCCCTCCCTCCTCCTTCCTTCCTTCCTTCCTTCCTCCCTCCCTCCCTCCCTCTTTCTTCCTTCCTTCCTTCCTTCCTTCCTTCCTTCCTCCCTCCCTCCTCCTCCTCCTTCCTTCCTTCCTTCCTTCCTCCCTCCCTCCTTCCTTCCTTCCTTCCTTCCTTCCTTCCTTCCTCCTCCTCCTTCCTTCCTCCCTCCCTCCTTTTCCTTCCTTCCTTCCTTCCTTCCTTCCTTCCTTCCTTCCTTCCTCCCCCCTTCCTTCCTCCCTCCCTTCCTTCTTCCTTCCTTCCTTCCTCCCTCCCTCCCTCCCTTCCTTCCTTCCTCCCTTCCTTCCTTCTCTCTCTCCTTTTTGACTGATGTTGAACTAACTGTATAGCTTTATTTCAATAGTTGCTATGACCTGGACAATGAAATGAGAAACACGGGGGACTTGGTGGCTCACGTTTGAAAATGCAGTGGGGGGCAGATGGCCCCCTCCACCCCTGATCCATCCACAGTTAGCTTCCAATGGGAATCGAAGACCAAGGTGTGGGCCCCAGCCGGCACACTGTCTCACTGTGTGACCTTGGCAAAGGGCGCCCTTAGCCGTTTCTGCCTCGGTGTCTCCACTTGTCAAGGGCGACAGGGTAACGGTTGTGCTTGCGGTTCTTACGCGGATCGAATGGGACTAAACTGTGCAACTCGGGTCCTGTCCTAAGAGAAGTTCTGACGCTGTTGTTTCGTTCACTGAAAGGGCTCTCGGCATCTCTCGAGCACCGTGTCGTCGGCTATCTTTGCGTGTCTGCCCGTGCCAGTGGGAGACGTGGGGTCCGTCCAGTCAGTGAAGGAAAAGGCGTTTACAAGACGGGTTGTCTCTTTATGGAGAAGGGGTAATGGGGCAGAGTTGAAATCTAAGGTTCTTAAGAAGCGAGGCATACCACAGCCACCGCTCAGCAGGTGCCCTCTCTTCACCAGAAACCCCCAAGCTCCCCGCACAAGACGAGGAGGAAGCAGGTGCAGGGACTGGTAGCCAGGGTGATCTCTGTCAGCCTCCCCAGCCTTTCTTCCCTCCGCCCGCCGTCGGTAGCCCATGTT
This sequence comes from Panthera tigris, assembly GCF_018350195.1. Taxonomy (NCBI): domain Eukaryota; kingdom Metazoa; phylum Chordata; class Mammalia; order Carnivora; family Felidae; genus Panthera; species Panthera tigris. Next base: position 12,658,608 of record NC_056664.1, read on the forward strand.
CCAGCCACGCCTAACTCCCATTGTAATTCCGACGTTCCCTACCCATTCGCATCCGTGTTCCCCTTCATTCCGACCCAGCCCACGAAGCACCCCCCTCCAGACTTCAGCATCCCCACTCAACACCTGTCTGCTCCACAAACCCATCTAACCACAAAGCCAGCCGGTCCCTCCTTTGGGTTACCAGATCCCATTTTAATTTTTTTTTTTAGACTTCTTTGCTATTTATGACGCTTAGCACCGCCTGCCTGAGAGCGTCGTTGGCTGTGTGACCGCCGGAGCAGAAAAGGGCAGCCCGGCATGCCAGTTAGACGTACAGGCGCTGGCGTGAGCCTGCCCGGGGTTCAAATCCGCCCTCTGCCATCTACCAGCACTGGAATCGGGCTACACAGTTACCTTCTCCGTCTAGTTTCCTCCCTTGCAAACTTGGCTGAAGAGGAGCTACCTCACAACCTTGTTGCGAGGCTTGGATGAAAGCCAAGGTGTTACAGCGGTGCGTGAGCACTTAAGAGACATTGGCTGCTGGTAGTCCCAGCATACAGGAGAAGACGGGCCGTGTCTTGTTTATGCTCGTGTGCTCTCACTCTACACGCAGAAAAGACCCGATCCGTAAACAGCAATGTCAGTATCAGGTACACTGAGCAATGTGAAATCTGTTCATTTGAGTCAGCTAAATAATTCAGAGTGCAGCAAGCCTCCTACAGCCCCCCATCCCTCTAGTCACTGAAAATCTGTGAGGAATCAAGAGTCTTTCAAAACAACCTCAGAGCCCTGTGGAATACATTTTCAATCGTCTTTATACGTCTGCTTTCTCTTTTGGGTGCAGACAGTTAGCAGAGCCCGATTATAAGGCATGCATATGTATGCAACATTATTTTGCAGGAGCTGAATGAAAGAACGCGAGTTGTATCCTGCCTGAATGTTTCCATCCAGGCTTCTGGGGCTTAAGGCCCTAAACAGCGGAGGCAGTTAAGGTCACTTTAAAAATGGAGCCCTTGATGCTGTGGCCCCAGCTTTAGATGCATTCACAACAAATCAGGCAGAAGAAAGTATGAGAAAAAATCAGAAATGAGAGCGACCTTTTCTTCGGGCCTTTGTAATAATGTTGGATGTGTGAGAGTGTGTTTTTGAGTGCTTGCATGCGTGTGCGTGTGTGTGTTTAACCTTCATGCAAGAAACAAGAGAGTAGTTTCCCCTTGAAACCAGCCAACCCTCCATGAAGCTTATCTCAGTGGTTCTGAGTTCACCCCCCACGACATCCGTCATGCACAGGGCAGTCCCCCCACAGCAGGATTAGCCAGTACAAAATGTCGGTAGCACCGAGGTGGAGAAACGCTGGTGGGGGATGTCCATCCTATCTGCCCCGGAGACGACATGGCCCCCATCAGAGGCCACCTCTGGACCTGGACCATCCACTTCCACCAAAATCCTCCCCCAACCCCTGCCGTTCTTCCTGCCTCCCCCCACCCACCCACCCAGGAAACCCAGTCCATGAGGATAGACTCGGGGCGGGGAGCGGGGAGGGGGCTTCAGGTGAGGCTATAGAGGGGCTTGTTCCGACTCTGTCCTTTGCCGGCAGATTATTTCTACTCACTTAATCTGAATCCTGCCTCGAACTGGATCTTTTACTATTGGGTTTTTTCTCAATTTTATGGTTTCATAAGACAAGATACATGCAGAAGTGGGGAAGGGTTAAAGCAGGAGGAGAGTGCTGACTGGAGGGAGAGGGAAACCAGAAAGAAAAAAGGAGAAAGAGAGAGAGAGAGAGAGAGAGAGAGAAGGAGAGAGGGAGAGAGAGACAAATGAAGACCTGCTTGGTTTAATGGTCTGGAGTTTTCAGCTAGAGGTTTGTTGCCAAAGTCTTGCCATCCTACACACACACACCAACACACACACACACACACACACGTACACACACACCCCGCTCCTCCACCACACGAAGGCCAGGTGGCTCCTGCTTACATACATGGCTTGGCACTTTTACTCTTTGGCTAAGACCATTTCGCACATGAACAACACAGCCTCCTCCCAGAGAGTTGTCATCCATCTGCTTCCAGAAGGGCTGTCTGTTTCCCTCCGAAACTGGTCCAATCAACATTTTCCTTTGGCCAGAGTGGCTTACCAGCAGCTTCTCCATAAGGTCCATAATTGCAATTTCTCATTCTCATTTGCCTGGCTGGCTTCACCCTTCTGTCCTCTCTCCCCGCCTCCCCAGCCAGCCCCCCCCCTGCCCCCCGCCCTCAGCCCCCCCTCCTTTTCTGTGAAGAAGCCCTGTCAGAATGAATGACAGAATCAACTTCCTTCCTACCAAACGGCTCATTACTCATGAGTTGAAAGCAATGTTGCCTTCTGTCCTCACAAGGTTTTGCAGATTTCCCCCAAAATGATCCTCCTTCCAGAATGAAATAGCGGATGAATGCCTTGCCTCTCACTCTCTCTAAGCTATGCTACTGTAGCAGTGTTGTGGGCAAATATGCCATTGAGTCTTCCCTTGTGATCTACTCCAGCCTGTCTTTCCCCATATGCTTGCGGCAGACCGTGGTTAATAGCGGTCTGTGAGCATCTGAGGCTAGCTGGGAAATCTAACTGTAATGTCACCATGCCGAAATGGTGAACACTCTCTCTTCTTTCCGGAGCACAGGGTCATTGCTCGCTGGCAAACAGGTTATGGGACATGGGCCACCACCCGTGACATTGCCGCCATGTTTGCAGTTGAACGAGGGAGCGTGTAACGGGCACATTGTGTGTGTGTGTGTGTGTGTGTGTGTGTGTCGGGGGGGGGGGGACCAATGTCTCAGTGCTGCCACCTCTCCCACATGACTTCTCATTCCTAAATTTTGGAAAGTGAGCAGCACAAGTAGGATGGATATTGTGAGGACCAAAAAGCAAATCTGATAATAAACTCTTGGGATTTACAAGAGAAATGTCCACGCTGGAGGTTTAGGGACCCGTTTCGCAATGGAGAGATTTTATAAAAACATCTGAAATCTGCTCTTTGGAAGGAGAAAGAAAAGGCGGCAGCATTCTTAAGAAAGTATGGAGAACCTACAGCATCTAGGGAGTATGAATTATACTTTTCTGCGGTTCGCCACTGGGTAAGCAGGACCTATAGCTAGACTTTGTCTACCATAATATGTTTGGAACATTTCTAGACCGTATGTTAAGGGGTAGACACTGTTAAAATGCCACTGTCCAGAAAGGCATTTTGAACAAGTACACTTGAGTGAGGAAAGCAGGTCCCTGTTGGGTCACTTTTGGTGAGCAGCTTGGCACAGTGAGGCAAAGCGGGCTCCCTTTTTCCCTGAAGGTGAAGTTTGCGGGTACGGAGGGGTCCTAAGACAGAAGGCACCTGAGGATATTTGGTTTGGATCTGGCCCATGGAACCCTGACATCAAGCATCTTTAAAATATGAAAGAGTTAGGAGATCTAGTGCTTTGCAGCATTTTAGATGAAGAAAGGCAATAGCGAGGATATTGTTCTGTGTTGAGTTGATTACTTTTGTACGTAATGGGCACAGTCTTAGAGTCCACAGACGCATCTGGAAATTCGCATTCATAGGAGGCCCTGGGTAGACAGTATAACAGGGAGCTGCCGACCCAGACCTGGCCCCATCAGATGGTCCTGGAAGGTCTTCAGAGGAGACATAGGACCAACAGTGGGGCTGCTTCCAGCCAGGCTGGAGCAGCTCTGAATCGTCTTGAAGGTCCTGGATGGCTCCTTAAGGGAGTCATGGAGCACCCACTCTCCCATCACCCCTAGAACATGTCTCTCTTTTCCTCTTCACCTTGACTCCTAATCCATTCAGAGAGCCTAGCTGATTCTCTCTTTCATAAAGCCATGCCCAGGGAGATCCTCCAGAGGCTTCTGTGAACATTCCCCTGACCACCCTTCTAACTGGGGCAGCTCTACCTTCTAATGTGGAGGTAAGGACAACACGGAGAATTCCAGTTGATTCTCCACGGAATAGCCAGTTGGTTGTGTGGCATGATCTGTTGTGTCCCTGTGCCTGGAACAATGGGCAAAGCCTGGAAATAAGTCAACACCATATCAATACTACATAGGCGAACTTGGCCCATGCCGCCGGGGTCAAATAGAGAGGTACAGTCAGTAAAGTCAGGCTCCCAACGAGGCTGAAAAGTCAACTGTGATTATCCACATGGGCTGTGTGGATGGTTGCAGATGGCCGAACAATTGTGGGTGCAGCCCACCCCTACACACTTGCGCGTGCGCGCACACACACACACACACACACACACACACTCATGTGCTTCTCACCTGCCTTCTTTTGAACCCGTAGCTCTGATTTGTCTTATAGCAGCAATTACCTCAGAGCAACAGTCACAAAAGAAACGGAAAGCCAGCAAACCTGAGTTCTAGGCGGTGCTCACCACCTGCTCTCAGGACTGTTGAGATCATACTCGAACAGTAATACATCAGAGATGGCATTTCAGTTTTCAGACTTGTCGATTAACAAAGAAAATATTATTCAGAGATTGGTGTGTGATTATAAGGATTCTCTCCATCCCCCAGCCCTATCACTCAATGTCCCTTCATTAAAAATGAATTTTAGGGTGCCTGGGTGGCTCAGTCGGTTAAGCATCTGACTTCAGCTCAGGTCATGATATCGCGGTTCATGGGTTCGAGCCCCGCGTCGGGCTCTGTGCTGACAGCTCAGAGCCTGGAGCCCGCTTCAGATTCTGTGTCTCCCTCTCTCTCTGCCCCTCCCCTACTCACCTTTTCTCTCTCTCTCTCTCTCTCTCTCTCTCTCTCTCTCTCAAAAGTAAATAAACATTTTTTAAAAATTAAAAAAAAATGAATTTTAGAGTTCCCTCTCCAAAATTCATTACCTGAATCAGATCACAGGTCAGATGACAATACTCTTCTTTTCGTTGAGATACAATTGTACACATAGCCTCCTGCAAGTTCAAGGTGCATTTGATACATTTACATTTTGCAATAGGACGTGTTGATTTGACACATTTACATTTGACAGTCTGATTCCCACCATAATTAGCTAACACCTCTATCGCCTCCCATAATGATCATTTCTTCTCTGTGTGGTAAGAACAGGGTCTTTGTAGGGTCTATGAAGAGCAGAATGGTGGTTACCAGGAGCTGGAGGAGGAGGACTGGGGAGACGTTGTTGAAGGCTCCAAACTTGCAACCACTTGTAGATAAGTAAGTTCTAGAGACCCGTTGCACAGCATACTGATTACATAGTCATCAATACTGTATTGTAAACTTCAAAATTGCTAAGACAATACTTTTTCTTTAAAGCACCTTACTGGAAATACTTTCTTTTTTTTCCCATAGTGAACCTTTAACATCTCTGGTTTCCCTCTGGCTTGTAAACATATGAAAGAACTGAAATGAGACCTCATTGGTCCCAGTCAGGAAAGCGGAGGGGACAGAGGTGACACAGATCAAAGAAACATCTCTCCCCTGCAACTGCTGTTACCATGTGTTCATTTTTGTGTCGTATTTGCCCACCCCGGGGAGGAGGAGGAGTCACAACTGGGTCTTTATCATGAAAGATAAAAGTGTAGCTAGTTGGATGGTGTCCATTTTTTATTTGCTCAGCTACCGGCGGGGCCTCTTAATGTTGCCGCCCCTGGGTTTATTAGTGAGAGTTCGCTCTAGAGACAGGAACAGGACTCACGGATGCTCCTCTCCAGGTTCCAGAGGGTCAGAACGCTTCTTTGTCAAGTGTCTCCAAGAAGTGGGGAGCTGTGCAAGTCAAGGAGGAAGAACAGCACTAAACACAGCCATGTATTAGCTGTCTCGGAGCGTCCGGTGTTTTCAGACAAAGGTTTGGAAGGTTCCGGTGGGACTTGACTGTGGCCGAGTTTAATTTGTCGTACTGGTGGTTGTCCCAATGACTGCCCGCTTGGTCTGTAGGAATGTGAGCCTACGTGTGCACACTCACTCCTCCCCCACATGCACGTGTGTTTGACCTTGCCCTCGCCCTTGGGATTGTGTATAACCTCATCATATAATACAATGACCTGTATATATAGGAGGCAGCCTGGTGTTTAACTCTATGGTTTTTTGTGTTCAAAATACTTTTTTTTAAAGTTTATTTTCTTAGAGAGAGAGAGTGAGAGAGCGGGGAAGGGGCAGAGAGAGAGGGAGAGAGAAAGAATCCCAAGCAGGCTCTGCACCATGAGCACAGAGCCCAATGTGGGGCTCGAACTCACAAACCGCGAGATCATGACATAAGCTGACACCAAGTCAGACACTTAACCGACTGAGCCACCCAGGCGCCCCTCAATCCACGTTTTGAAAAACGCCTTTTTCAGAGGAAACGGAAAGACTCAAACCCAAGAAGTCTGAACACTTACACATCCCTTTTCACCTCGTAATCTCAGAGTCTTATTTATCTATTATTTAAAATTTACCTATTTTAGGGGCACCTGGGTGGCTCAGTCAGTTGGGCATCCGACGTCAGCTCAGGTCATGATCTCGCGGTTCGTGGGTTCGAGCCCCGCGTCGGGCTCTGTGCTGACAGCTCGGAGCCTGGATCCTGTTTCAGATTCTGTGTCTCCCTCTCTCTCTGCCCCTCCCCTGCTCACGCTCTGTCTCTCCCTGTCTCTCAAAAATAAATAAATGTTAAAAAAAAAATTTAATTTACTTATTTTAGTCCTGGTTTATCCCAGGAGGGGCGGGCAAATGTAACTGTTAGTGCACTAAGTGATTTTGTTTCTTTTTTTTTTTTTCCCTGCTCTGCCCTTGCTAATGTTAAAACGACACCGCCGGTTGATACGTGCCGTGTTAGTTTTAGTGCGAATAATCTCGCCCTCTCAAGGGCGTGTGGACTGATGTCCTCCCACACCATATTAGATACAAACCTAGAGCAAGAAGGCCAGGAACAACAACAACAAAAAGCTCACGTTCCCCTGGCCGCTTGAATTGGATGAACCTCGGAAATAAATACCAAGTGGTCCCCTGTCCTAAATGTGCTTCCAGTAAATTCCAGCTGGGAACCTTCCGGTTTCACGTGCGCGTCGAGAGGAAATCATAGCAATCGTCGTACCCAGCAGAAGGGGTTTTTACGCCCCCAGCCAGGAAATGTGCACACATCACATGGACATTGGGGTCAGACAGGGTGACAATCAGCTATGCAACTAACGAGAAATTATGCAAAATTAGATGGATTATGTCCATGTTTTCAGTTTTTGTCTCTTAGCAGTTTAAACCTTTAATTAAAATACACATGACAGGGGCACAGTCTGTAACTATCAGATTTTATATGCTCTGGTTGTAAGGTAATAGCCTTCCAAGTTATTTTTATGGGTCATTCTATCTGGTGGCAACTTAGAATATAAAGCCACGTCCCAGCTTCCCAAAAGTAATGTCTGTTTTCTCACTTTCTAATAATTACTTCAGGTCTGAGAGGAAAGACTTGTCACAGTGAATACAAATTAGTCCGCTCCAGGGTGCGACTAACCGGATTGTTTGGGTCTGAGTTTTATCCCTTTGGGGCAGAGTAACAACATCATTTATGGATGTCTGCCTGTATGCATGCTGTGTAGACTTACTCAGGACATCAGCACAGCTTCTAGGACAGTCTTCCTAATACAGTTGCCCCTTGAACAACGCGGGTTTGAACTGCACGGGTCCACTTAGGCATGACTTGTCTTCAGTAAATACAGTACAGCACTGTAAATGTATTTTCTCTTCCTTACGCTTTTCTTAATAACGTTTTCTTTTCTCTAGCTAACCTTACTGTCGGAATACAATAGGTAGTACATACAACACGTATGACATAAGTGTTAATTGACTGTCTATGTTATCAGTAAAGCTTCCGGTCAACAGGAAGCTCTTCGTAGTTAAATTTCGGGGGAGTCAAAGTCACCCGTGGATTTTCAACTACGGGGTGGCATGGAGTTGGTGCCTCTGACCCCCCCACATTGTCCAAGCATCAACTGGACCCGTATTGTCTAATAGCTGAGCTGTTGTTAAATAAAAACGTGCATGTGTTTGGAATCGTTCCCCTCCCCCCATCCTCAACCTCTTAAGTGATACAAATAGTAAATGCATCTTAGTATTTATTTAGGAAGCTGGCATTCTGGGACTGGCTTACAAGATAGCTCATTTGTTTGAAGGTCCCCAGAGACGGCAGAAGTCATACCACCGTATCAGCAGCCGCCTTCATAACACAGAAGTAAAATTCAGCATAGAACACTCCAACTCGGTGTTTATGGGGAACACCGGTGCTGTTGTAATTTCCATTCGGTTCATATTATTTCGTGGGGATCTACCTAATTGGCATTAACGTGTGGCTTTCCATCATTGTAAGGGCACTCTGACGTTGCAGCAGAATATTTGCGGGCTATATCCTCCAAGGCAGCGATGTGGTGTGTGTGTATATATGTTATATAAACTGCGCCATCACCCCGAACCATCCCTGGTCCTTATATCTCTCTGCACCGGAACTAAATGCCCTCTGACGGTGGCCAACTAGACCAAAGAATGAGGCTGTCTCTTTCAAAGCGCTGTAGACAATGGGATAAGCAGCGGTTACTGGTCAATTATCTGCCCCCCACCAACACACACACACACCCCACAGGCTTCCACTGCCCTCTGCTGGGAGTGAGGCTGGATCGGAGGAGAGATGTGGACTTTGCCAGATGCTGGCAGAAAGCCCCAAGATTCCTTCCACTGTGTCTCTGCCTCCCTCCCGGCTTAACCTTGCTTGCATCTTGGACCTCAGCGGTACACATGGCCAGCTGCTCAGCACACACGTCCGGCCATGTTTCCCTCATATCCCTTTCTCCTCAAGGCTCCCCTTGCACCCTTTGTTGTCATATTTGCTGATTTCTTTTTTTTTTTTTTAATATTTATTAATTTTGAGAGAGAAGAGCGAGCACGAGCAGAGGAGGGGCAGAGAGACAGGGAGACGCAAAATCCGAAACAGGCTCCAGGCTCCAAGCTGTCAGCACAGGGCCCGATGCGGGGCTCGAACTCATGAAACATCAGATCATGACCTGAGCTGAAGTCGGACGCTCAACCGACTGAGCCACCCAGGCACTCCCATTTGCCGATTTCTTTAAAGGAAAGCATAGAATGTGGTCCATCCTGGGTCTCGCAGCTTCTGAGAATGGCACCTTCCGTGCATAGCACAGCACCCGACAAGGGAGGAGAGTAGTCCTTCTTATGGCAAGCCATGTGGGCATCTTCAATCATTCATTCGGAATATTACTTTTAAAAATATAAAATACGCTAAAAAAATTGGATAAGTAATGGGCAAACGAGTGGAGGCTTGGTTATGAATTACAATAATGATTCTAATAGATACCATTTATTGGCACATTATTATGTGCCAGGCACCACGCTAACATAGCTGCGTGTATCAGCTCATCAGAACCTCATGACAATTGTGAAGCATATGTACTCTTATTATCCTCATTCAATAGAAGAGGAAGCAGGGACTTTGGGTGGGAGGTGGCATCACTTAAACCAAATCGCGGCTGTAAAGGAGGAGCTGGTTCAGTGAGGGCTGACCAGTCATCTGTGGGCAGAGCAGGAATAAAGTCCCAGGCTGCGGGCAAACATGAGGTTCCCACCCAGATGCCGTGTGGTAAATTCCATCCCCTAGAAGGTCCTGAAGTAAGAACATGTGGGCAAAACTCCACACCATGACTTAGGTCCACATCAAACCAATTCTGTCTGTCCAAGGAACTGATAGAAGTTTGTTATGTCCTTGACACGAGATCGTTACTGTTAGCACCTACGATTTTATTCTGAGCGTTCCGTGGTCAGGCAGTCCAAATCTCATGAGCGATCCTTGCTTCTGTTTCTTCTTTGATTTGACTTATGCCATGCCATGCATTACAGTGGATCTGTGCACGTTCTCCTTTATTCCAAAGGCCACACATTTCTGAAAGCCTCTGTGCTTTTTCAGGGGCAGGAGTGGGTGGTTAATGTGCCTGAGCAGAGAAGCACTGCTTAGTGTGGCCAAAACAAAATCCATTTCCGTACAAAAACTAAAACTTTTTACAAGGAACCAGGGATTCATAGTTTAGAGGAAGCACATAATAGCACAAGGGAACAATATCTACTTTGGCAATGAAAATAATTTCAGAAATTGCATCTTCTAGACAAAAACAGTTGAGCAGGAAGAATTCTCCATTAATTCTTCCATTTAATGAACATTTGAGCACCTATTATGTGCCAAATATCTTTTCCGAGCTCTGTTACAATGTTCACTTCTGAATCTTTTCCTGAACCAGAACAATTCAGAACATGCTTCCGTTAATCACCCCAGCTCACTTCTCCACCTTTTCATTCATTCATTCATTCATTCATTCACATAGTTTTTAACCTCAAGAGCACTGAGGTTAAAGATGGAATTGACATAAAGGGCTTCTGAGAAGTTGATTTTTGAACCAAGTCTTAAAGGATGAATTAGGGTAGTAGCAGGTGGAAAACTGGAGAATCATATTCTAAACATAGATGTCCCATTTTGCTCACATTTGTCTCTTCCTGATAACGAGCTAAAATTTAGAAGTCCCCAACCGGTTGCTGCAAATCATTATTCCATGCTAGATTTATGTAGTCCTGTCTTTCTATAACAGTCTGTAAGTTGTCAAAAAGTACACATGTATATAAATTGTTACTGAATATGGTTTGTCTTGAACTGATCATCGTTGCCAGTGTATGTTCAATAATGTTATATGGAGTTTGGCTATATTGTTCTGCTGCATATCTACTTATTTATTAGACTTAGATCTCCGTGTCCTGTTGCATCGAGTGGTAGTATCCTGTAAGTAGAGGATATTGATGATGTATGATTAGCCTTCTTTGGGGAAGAGTCATGGCTTTGTTCTTCAAACCCAAATGGCATCAGTTTTTTGGTAGCTAGATGTAGTATTCATAAACTGAAACAAAACAAGGAAAGCCATTAAAAAAGTTGTTACTCCTTTTATTTATTGAAGAGGCATATAATCAAATGCTTTGTCATTCTGATTTCCCTTAAGGATCGTGGCTTGGAAATGATTGGCGTTTTCCAATGTATATTAATTTGTTCACTCCTGTATTCGTTTGTGTATTCCATCAAGACTTGTTAAAGGCCTATACGGTGCGAGGGGCTAGGCCACATTCTACTGAGTATACGGTGAGAAATGAGGTAGGGTTTCTGCTTTCCAAACACTGAAGGTCTACTGGAGGAAGGCGGACATAGCCATAACACAAAGAGAAAGAGATGAGAACCTTGAAAGCAATAGGTTGAAAATGGGATGGGATTCGGCGGGGTCTGCCCTCTGTTAAATAGAATTCTATATACTGAGAGGAGTAAGAACCATAGTTGGCGTGTATGGAATACTTAGGACGTAGCGGCACTCTTTCAAGTGCTCTTTGTGCGTTGTCTCATTACATCCCTGCGACAGCCCCGTAATGTAGTCATTTCCCTTATATCTCACAGATTGCCCTGTTGTATCATACTCTGCGGTCGCCCTGTTGTATACTCCATGGTTACAGCAAAAGCTTTGTCTATCAAAGGCCACACAGATAGAGGGTACAAAGGAAAGTAAGTGTGTAATGTGACATTAGTTATTGGGCCAGTAAAATCTCTCTAATTTAGATTGTTCTGGGTGGAAGTCATTATTACTTACATAAGTGACTTCGGTGCTGGCCCCGTGTCCCCTCACCAGGCACGATTCTCCTTGCACTCGCTTGAAGAGAGGGAAAAAAATGATTCAAAATGTTCCCTCCTTCCCTGTCCTGCCTTTAAAGAATTCTTGCTTCTAGAAGAGATAAGAGGGAAGGAGACTCTCAGAATCCATTTTGTTCCATACTTAGAACAGGAAAGCTCTAGATAACAGTGGAACAGATAAGGTTTGAACATTTCTTTGGGCAATAACTAAGGGCTTTTGTGTTTTTTTTTTTTTTTCCATTAAGAAAAATGTTACTTAACTTACCTCGTCTTCATTAAACAGTCAAAGGTAAGTTAAAGTTGTCACATGCAGTGGCCTAGCTCTTTCCCAAGGCTGGAGTAGGGGACTCCAGGCTCCTGCAAGTCTCACTCATGGGTCCCTCTTTCACCTACATAATGAAATGTAAATGTTAAAGGCCCCCCCTGCAGGAATCAGTACATTCCATTGGGATACAAATGAATAAGGCCTTCCATAGCAATATGTAACTTCTGCCAGAGTGATCTTAGGAATTTGAATTCCGTTTTTACTTTTATTAGAAATTATGTTTTAAGAGCTATCTTGACAAAGACATAAAAGAAAAATGAATTGCTTGTGTTAGAATTATATACGCGTATAGCAACTGTTGTCTCGCTGCTTAATATTAATTGGCCATCATTTTATTTTATTTTATTTAAGTCTTCCTGTTTTAAAATTATTATTTCTGTTGGAGAAACCAAGGCATAAGGTAATTTGCCAGAGGACACAGTTGGTATCCTAGGTAGGAGAATGGGTACCTTAGAGAGCTGTTATAAAATGAAATGAGGTCATGTTCTGGGCTCCTGGTGTAATGTCTGAGATATAATATACTCAGCCAATTATAGCTGACATTATCATTCTAGAATCCAGATAGCCAGACTTGCAGTCCATTGTGCTGAACACAAATCCACAGATCCTTTAAATCGTGCAATCTTATTAACTTAATTTTCAAGAGCCAGGAAAAAAAGGGGGGGGGCTTGTTAGGAAATATTCCAGTCTACCAGTATATTTATGAAAAGAGAGAAGAAAGGTCATCATCACTTCCAGAAGCTTCCCACTGCATATTATTTTCAGGAAGCTGGTATCAGCTTTCGAAGGCGTGCCTGTGTTTGGATAGATAAATAAGTACAAATGAACTCAAGTCAAGAGGCCCAAATAAAGAGGTGCTGCTGGGTGTAGCCCTTTGTTGTTGTTGTTGTTCCGTTGTGTATTTTTAAACCGGTTTATGGTTTATAAGCTGAGGCAGCCACGAGTGCCGGGTTGAACTATGAATAAGTCTAGACATTTGGTTATCTTCTGTCTAGCATTCATTTGTGTCGTGGGCGTCACACTCCGGGGATTAGTGTTTCATTATGCAGAAGCTGTTTTATCTTTGGCTTCCTTATAATAGCTTAAAGTGAATTCTGAGTGGAGAGAGTGAGGGCCATGGCTTAGGCACTACAGTGATCATACCAGAATGGGGCGGATGGATTTTCACAGGGTCCGATAAGCACTGTGACCTCACGTTCCGATGGTTCGGTTGGCTAGATGTGTCCGTCTCGCCACCTCATTCAGTGCACGGTCAACCTAGGAATTGACCAGGATTCTCCGAACGGTGAGAGAGGGAGAAGGGTGGAAATCACTTCCGTATCAAGTATCTAACACCTAGTAGAAGCGTTAGCGGGGAGTGAGACTATCTGTGCCGTGCGAATCCAGGGGCCTTTGGGACACCTCTGAGTATGTAATCTCTGACTGGCCACATTTTAATTAGCTCCTTTTAGGCTACGGAAAACAGTTCAATTTTTACCCCTTACATTAAGCATCTCTTCTATAAATAATCAACATCGTATTTAACAACGAAAACAAAAAGACTTGGGCTGCCCAGGTGGCTTAGTCTGTTAAGCCTCCGACTTCGGCTCAGGTCATGATCTCACGGTTGATGAGTTCGAGCCCGGCTTCGGGCTCTGTGCTGACAGCTGGGAGCCTGGGGCCTGCTTCGGATTCTGTGTCTCCCTCCCTTTCTGCCCCTCCCCCACGCACACTTTGTCAGTCTGTCTCTCTCTCTTTCAAAAATAAATTAACATTAAAAAAAACTAAAAATAAATAAACAAACATTTAAAATTTAAAAAAAAAAAAAAAAAAAAAAAGACGCATTGCTTTCATGAGACCAAGATTGCCAACTTAGCCCTGGAATGGCCTCATCAGTTTCAGTCATTCATTTATTCTGTCACCCCCAGATTCACATTCACACTCAACCATCCCTTAAACATTTGTTGCGTATGATCTAACCGCTAGCCAGGCTTCTCTTCCTGGGCTCTCATGGTGTGGCTGTGAGCCCACAGGACAAAAGGGTCAAATTCAGAGTAAGCGGACGTTAAGCCCCAGCTGGGAACAAAAAGGATGAGTCATGAATCTTCCCTCCTACAAAATGGCCAAGCTATATTTTCGCACCTAAAAAACCAGTCTTTCCTTTTGAGACGCAGCATGATGTGAGGTAAGAACATGGACTTAAGAACCAGACAGGCCTGGGTTTGAATCCTGCATCCATGGTATATTAGCCGTGCCCTTTCGAGGCTGTTCTTTGGAGCTTCATTTTGTCTTGAAATGCAGGAATTGTTCCTACTCTGTAGGGCTGTGTGCAGATGAGATCCAACACATGCAGCATAGTGATTGGCACATTTAAACAAAGTGCTTAGTAAGTACTGTTTTCCTTCCCCCTTCTTCACTTCCAAGCTGGTTGGGGTGGGGGGTTGAGATGACTCTTTTCCTCTTCTGAACAGACAGAAACCTTATCACCCTAATGCCGGAGGGTGGTTAGGATATTCCTTCCCCGGGCAGTCATGGCGGGGCAGGACCTCGATGCCAGAAGGTCTGGTTCTGTGCCTACCCACCTGCGTGGCAGGTATCCAGCGTTCACCCCGGCCCCAGAGACTGAGTTTCCCCCTTTGATGACGCCTGCAGCTCTCAAGAGAGACAACAGCCCCGCCGTGTGGCCCGGAGGGCAGCAAAGTCCCTCACCCAGGCGTTCCCTCCCGGGATGCCATTGTTCCATTGCCAAACTCATGACCTTTGGGGAATTTGAAAATTTACTAGTCTGTAGGGGGAAAGAGACAAAGAGATCCAAGACGAGGCTTTGTATAAGTAAAGGGCTTTTGTTGTGATGGTGTTGAATTGGGTTTGGATTTTGCACACCCCTCAAATTTCTTAGGGTGTGGGTGAGGGCATCCTAGGAGATTTAATTAGTTCCTTGAGAGGTGCTGAAGTTTGTGACAGTGAGGCCCATTTTCTTCTATTGTCCATTGAGGTGGGGGACCCTGGAAATTAAATTTCTGGAAGCCTGAGACTGTTGCCATGGATAGAATTCTATGGATATTTGAATATACTTCAGCTACTTGGTGGAGTTTTATTTTGTTGTTTTGTTTTTGGAAAGGGACATCTAAAGTAGTGTAAATCTGGGCAGAGAAGGAGCGTGTGCAGTCTAGTCACAGTGCTCTAAGGGGCTTCTGAAATAAGGAGGAATGGACTGCAGTATTAACCTCTTTGGAAATAAGGACACACAGGAGGCTGCCTGAGGCAGTGCGTTAATCGTAATAGCGTCTCCGACTTATTTCAAACTAGATCTCCTAACTTTGAGTCTTTGGATGCAAGATCTAGACCGGATGCCTAGAAGCATGAACAGCAGAAGGAGAGGCTTTTTCATTGGCAGAGTTTTGTATTCTGTGGTTCACAGTTCAAGGAATCAACATTCCTATTAACTTCAGCAGATGATCAAATCTGAGAATCTGCATGCAAGATCCAACAGCATGCTTACTGCCCTGATCTCAGCAAACCTGTATTTCACCCATTTAGTCGTGTACTCAACTAACATTTATTAGCTCCCCAGTGCAAGATCCTGGGAGATAGGGAAACGAGCGAAAGGATACAAGTGAGCCTCAAGAAGGCTGACAGTCCACTGAGGGAGACAAGCCACATATAGGAACAAGACATAGAAACACAAGGGCAAATTGAATCCTACATTATGAATCAGGAGATAGTGGGCTTCAGTCGGTGGAGAAATCACATCTTTCTGAGGATATCAAGGAAAAGCATGTACTGTGTCTAAGCCAGGACATGGGGTGACAGGGAAGCCCCCTTCCTTCGCGCTGTGAGCCAGCAGTATCCTTAGCACGCAATGGCATTCGTCTTTCTACCAGGTCAGTCACGGGCAGGAGCTTGGTCACCTCGAACCTCCTCACTGGTCTGCACATCGGCCATCCTGTGTCTTTCCTCCCAACCTTACCCCCGTTCCCTCTGCTGACGTCTTAAACACCTAGCCTACGACATCAGTGCTTCCTAGGAAAGTAGGAAAATAGAAGGTCCCCATGAGCTCGACTGTGTGTAAAATTTCTGCAGGTTGCAGCAACAGCCACAGCCTCAAGAGCTTTGTCACTGCCTCTGAAGAGGACCCTGAAGCTCCCGTCGTTTGCCTACTTACTCATTTATTACAGATCTGTCACTGACTTTCATTCAATATCAGCGTTGAAGTACCATGTGGTATCAGTAAGATTAATAGGGACAGCAAGAGCCCAGAGTCCACGAGACACGAAAATTATTTATGTGTAATTATTTTTGGTTATGCACAATGTATAATCATTTTCTTCAGGCGTAGAGACGAATATCGGCAAGCATCTTCTAGACTTTTATTTTCCAAGTATTTTCCTTCTTCAGCACTGGCCATTCTCATCCAAGAAAAGGACAGTTAACACTGGGAGAACCTTTAACTCAAACGCACTTTCTCCTATCGATGCTGTGTATGACCTCAATCTGGGTGATTCTTAAGATGCTTGTCGCTCACTGGGGGTTCCCGATTTAAAGGGAACTCATGATAAAGACTTTGGAAAATAATGAATAATTTAGTAAAGCAAAGGATTGCACTGCGGAGTTGTATTATATTTGGGTTTTTATGTACTCGAATGTTGTGCAGATACACTTGGCTATGAGCGGGGATATGTTAGAAGGCATCCCCCGACACAGGTTTAGACAAACCACTGGTTGAATCATAATCTCCAAAACGTAGCTACCTCAGAAACAGCCTGCCAGAGTCCGTGAAGTGAGTCTTAGTCAGAAATCCCATGCGGGCATCAGCGAGGAATGTCCTCCCGTGCCTGACCTTTGCACATCAGATTTACTCTTCAGGGGTCATCTCAGGCTCTCCTACGTGAAAGGACTTTCAGCACTTGCTTGATTGTGTAATTGGCTGATGGGAGTGGGTCTTCTGTCATCAACTAGATTATAAATTCCTTCAGGGAAGAGGCCTCAATTAAGTACAAAGTGGAGTCATGGTATTTCAAAATTGCAAGTGGTAAGAAAGGGTAAGGAAGGTAGCTAGAGGTTGTGACTTGCCCGGGGCCACAGCAAATCAGAGGCTGAGGTGATACCAGGACCCAGGTCCCTACACGCCTGCCCCAATGTCATCTTCTGCTTCATAGACACCATTCCGTTAAAGCTCTTCCTACATGGGGCGCTTGGGTGGCTCAGTCGGTTGAGCCTCGGACTCTTCGTTTCGGCTCAGGTCATGATCTCACGGTTCGTGGGATCGAGCCCCGAGTCGGGCTCTGTGCTGACGGCATGGAGCCTACTTGGGATTCTCTCTCTCTCTCTCTCTCTCTCTCTCTGCCCCTTCCCTGCTCACCTGCCCTATCTCAAAATAAATAAGTAAACATTTTTTTTTAAAAGGTCTTCATTCAGTTTTCAAGGTTTGACGTTTTTTGGTAATTTGACATCTGTCCTCCACAGCCAGAGAACGGGAACGCAAGCTCAGTTCTTGGAGGGTAGTTTTCAGATGCTGAAAACCTGCTTTAGAGCCAACTTGAACCTGGGCCTTGTTTTAGCTTCTTCTCATCCAACACCATAGTGTCAGCCCAGACGCAGCCCCCGCAGAAGGCCAGCAGGGCGTTACAATTGTGTAGAACTTCTAGAAGACGGGCAGTTGTTTAAAAACCATAGACCAAGGTATGTGAGGCGGAGTGGCCAAGATGGGCCTGCATGTCTAGAAGCTTTGAAAATGGTCTCAGAACAACCTTAGACTTCCGTAAACCAGCTTTTTAAATTACATAAACCACAAGTCAGATTCTTCATCAGGCTTAAAAAGTAGGTGCATAAAGGACAATTACAATTATTATGTGGTTCTTTTTTTTTTTTTATTTGCTTTTATTATTGTTGTGCTTTGCACAGAGAGGGCGAGAGCAAAGCAAAGGCAATTCTGTAGAGCAGAGCAACTTTTCCAGGTAACCGCCTCCTGCTGGTTTGTAAATGTCGGGGCCAAGTGGAGTTCATTTTGGAAAATAAATGTCACCAGCAAGTCAGAGTCATTTATTCCTTAGCAGAAAGTATCGATCCGGTGACATTGTTCGATTATAATGACTGTTTCTATTGTGTTAAATGACGGAGGTATATTTAACCGATTTAGGTGAAGAATGGAACTTACGGTGCCGTTTCGGTTACCGCGGGGTTAGAGCCTCTGTATTGTGGTGGCCACTTCATCTGTTCCACAACCAGTATTTATTAAGCGCCTACTGCGTGCCAGACTTTCTGCTGGGTTCCGAGGTGAGAACGAGGTGTGGGAACTAGACACACTGCGTTCAAGTTCTACTTCAGCTACCTGCTAGCTGTGCGAATTTGAACAAGTTGTTTCCCCACGTTATCGTCATTTTCTCTGCATTGAAACCATGGAGGATCTGATAACAATTAAGTGACAATGATCTTAAACAGAGTCTACCTGCTGATGACTCCTAAGTCATTGCTAACTTTTGTTGCCATCATCACATTCCTCCTCCTCATCTTCAGGATACCCATTCGATGAAGGAAAACGTTTCAGACAACAGCTGTTTTGTTAACATGTTTCCCAGTAGTAGAATGTAGGGATGAGAGAGAGAAAATGTGAAATGCTTTGGTGAGGCTGTTATTTCAAACGATCTATTTAGAACTTGGGGCACCTGGGTGGCTCAGTCGGTTAAGTGTCCAACTTTGGCTCACGTCATGATCTTGTGGTTCGTGAGTTCGAGCCCCGCGTCGGGCTCTGTGCTGACAGCTGGGAGCCTGGAGCCTGCTTCCGATTCTGTGTCTCCCTCTCTCTCTGCCCCTCTCTCGCTCATGTTCTGTCTCTCTCTCTCTCTCTCTCTCTCAAAAATAAATAAAAATTAAAAAAAATTAAAACAATCTGCTTAGAAGAGACACTAACTCAGATTTCACAAGGCTATGCCATACTGAGGCTACGTTACAGGAATACTCATTGATATACCTGTGATATAACACTTTCCTCCCAATCTCCCGTCCACCCCCACAGCGTATGTGTCCTTCTGCATATTCCTGGGGTGTCACCCAGGTTCTCCTAAACACCTTCCAAACTCAGGTTCCAGCCCCGTGGCGCCCCCTCCCCCACTCTCCTCCCTCCATCACTCTATGTTCATGGTCTGGCCTTTAGACACCCTTCTGGGATGTTTCGTCGGCCCCTGTTTCTTCCCGTGGATGTCAAAAGGGTTGGTGATGGGTCATTCATTTACTCCCTGGCCAAGCAGAGATAGGGGTAGTGCAGGGTGTCCCCTCCACTCCTGAGTGTTAAAAAATTCTCTTTTCAGACCACAGAACATGGCAGCCTTGTGTTCTTCACGAACCTAGTATTCCCTCCCACTCCCATCCCCAAGAGGCTGGCTTGGTAGATGTGCCCAACGTTTATCCCTTTTTATGGACAGCACTGTGCCCCCCCTTCAATATCTCTCACTTGACCCCTCTACTCAGGGTCAGATCCTTCCTAAAACACAAGCTGCTGAGAAGGTCCAAGAATGACTGAACTTCAGGTTCCATGGGACGTTCTTACCAGTTTTACTGGCAGCGACTGTCTCTTTTTCTCCGCATCAAACAGCCTCCGCACAGATAGAACATCGATCCACCTGCCTCTCGTGCTACCCAGGCTTGCCGGGATTCACAGTGGGAATGCAGCCCCCGTGGGGCTTCTGGCCACGTGTGACCCAATGATGGAGACCTACTCATCTGGAATTTCAGAGCACGGGCTTCCACCCTCCGTCTACAACGAGCTAACAGGGCTGTGCCCGTGGGCATCTTCGTCATCGCCTTGCTTTTCAGCTTCAGCTGGAGTATAGTTTTCACTAAGCACCTTGCGGTGTCTAACTGAGTTGACATTACAAGTAAACAGGATACCGTGAATGAAACCATCTTCAGCATCCAAAGGGCAATACATATGCGGGACGTACTCCTTAGGACCGACTGACTGGGAGAAGGACATCTCTCAGGGATCTCAGTGTGCCACGGGGAGAGGAGTTACTGCCGTTCATTCTAGTGGCCATCCATTCGCACATCAGTACCTATGCGTTCCATTCATGTTATTTTCAACTTTTTTTTTCAACATTTTTTTACATTTATTTATTTTTGAGTGACAGAGTGAGACAGAGTGAGAATGGGGGAGGGGCAGAGAGAGAGGGAGACACAATCCGAAGCAGGCTCCAGGCTCTGAGCTGTCAGCACAGAGCCCGACACGGGGCTCAAACCCACAGACTGTGAGATCATGACCTGGGCTGAAGTCGGACACTTCACCAGCTGAGCCACCCAGGTGCCCCATCCGTGTTATTTGGGATCGCAAAGACATGACCTTAGGGGAGAACACTTTTTCTCAAAAAATATTTTAATAGTGTACTTATTTCAGGAACCTGAAGTTACAACTTTGGAGAAAGGGTAGTGCCTTTACCTTAAGCCAAGTTTACAGTCATTCTTGCCACCTCCTCTGTGACCTCGGGCATGTCACGTGACTTCCTCATTGCCGATCTCTGACCTCCTCCTGCTGTGAAGTTTCACCAATCCGATTCTGTCCTGTGGATGGTCTGGTGGTGCCTTCAGAGGTTACGAATGCAGAATATTTGTTAGGTTTGAGCTCACTCAGTTCCCATTGACCTTAAAGAGAAGACGGCCCAGGTAGTAGCCGTCTGGTAGTAAATCAGTACAGAGCTAGCTGGAAGTTTCCTTTAGGTTCTTGAGAAATTATTCAACCTGGGTGCTTCAGGGTATGATTAATTTAGAAAGGAAAGGAGTCCAGAAATCCTGCTTACCTCATTATTCCTCCAAGCTTTCCATTTCTTTAGTTTCTTGTTTTAATTCAGTCAAGGAAAACTGCAGAAGGAGAAAAGAAAGGAAGAGACAGACGACAGGCAGTGAGGAGGGGGAGAGGTTTTAAGAACCATCAACTCCGTCTGCATTTAAAGCAAGAGAAAGCAAATAAAAAAAAGCATTAAAAAGAAATTTAAAAGAGGCGCCTGGGTGGCTCAGGCGGTTTAAGCGTCTGACTTCAGCTCAGTCATGACCTCACAGTGTGTGAGTTTGAGCCCCGTGTCGGGCTCTGTGCTGACAGCTCAGAGCCTGGAGCCTGCTTCGGATTCCGTGTCTCGCTCTCTCTCTGCCCCTCCCCTGCTCATGCTCTGTCTCTCTTTGTCTCAAAAAAAAAAAAAATTAAAGCAAGAGAAAGCACGCCCCAAACATTTATTTGTGGCCTTTCCTCTCCCAACACGGACAGCACGCGTCACAAATGGTCCCTCCTGTGCTGGTTAATGCACTCTCCTCTCATGAAGTAGGAAGCAAAGGTAAAGCCTGGAAGCACAGCTTTAGCCCCCAGTCCCAGTGCCTTTCACCATTTTCTGCATCTCTGTCACCTCCAGTAAACGTACTGCCTTCGTAGGAGCACTGATCTCGTAAGTGTCCCCTAAAGGACATTAGCAGGATTTTGCACAGGGTATCATCAGTATCAGCCAGGGCTGGAGACGGGAAGAATAGAGGGCAGGAGCTGTGGTTCTGGCCCCGGCCATCCTCCAGCCAGCCATGGCAACCAGCAACCTTGGCCGCTTCAGCTGCCAGAGGGATAGTTTGGGATAGTTCATCTCTGAGAGCTCTCCTAGTCTAGCATTTTATGGAACCTCGGCTTTACAAACAGATTGTTTTATTGCTTCCTGTATTACCAGTCTGTTTGATTTCTGTGCCCGGCTCCCTGAGAGCATTTTGAATTATAGCACGGATAATTTCCATCCACAAGGTATGTGACATCATAATGGACATTGGAGAAACACCGTCAAACCGGCATTAACTGGAGTCGAAATCCCTGGGTCGGGAAATTAAAATAAAGATGTTTCGGATAAAACGCAAAATGGCATAATAACCTAACTATTATGCTCCAATCGTATAGTCGTTTGTAGCATCACAGCTAGGCCTTTCGGCTTTTATTAGGATGCTATAAATAGACAGCTCCTTAAGAGTAGAGACCGTGTCTTTAATCAGAGGTTGACATTAAGTTTTGTGTGCCTGTGATGTACTTATTAACCCAGAGCAGATTTCTCTTCTGTCGTGTGTGCTGAGAGGCGCTTAAAGGCAAACCCTCTTCCCACCTGGATCACACTCTGACTCCAGGGCGGGGAAGGGGTTGTGCGAATGTGATTTCTCGTTGGCAGGTTGCATTTGGTATTCTGAGAAGCCCAAATGAGAAAGTCTTGCTTCTGAGAAATTAGACATATGCCATGACACCTTCCGAATCTAGCGCAGTGGATTATGTTTTAGGTGCTCGGTAAATATCATTAAGCGAAGAAGGGGAGTTTCTGAGACCCGAGCTGGGTGAATGGAGAAGTGATCGTTATGAATATAAGATACAGGACGTGCGTCTAGGCTGGACACTCTTCCCAGCCTGGATGAACAGCCCCTTGCTTGCCGTCCTACCCCTGGGGCTGAAGGATGGACTATCAAAGATGCATTTCACAGGAAATGCATCAGAACTGCCTCCTTGAGGGGCGCCTGGGTGGTTCAGTCGGTTGAGCGTCCGACTTCGGCTCATGATCTCACGGTTCACGAGTTTGAGCCCCGCGTGGGGTTCTGTGCTGACAGCTGGGAGCCTGGAACCTGCTTCGGATTCTGTGTCTCCCTGTCTCCCTGCTCCTGCCCCACATGCACTCTGCCTCTCTCTGTCTCTCAAAAATAAACGTTAAAAAAAACAAACAAACTGCCTATTGAAGTGTGTGCATGTGCACGCAGGCTGGGGCTGGGGACACTGCTTGAACACAACCCGGGGATGGTAACCGAGGAAGGGACAGTGCCAGGCAGGCTCTGCCCTGATCCAGCCAGCTCGCATTTCAGCGTCAAGCAGGGGGGCTGAGTGTGAGAGCCCCGAGAGTGTCGAAATGTCCCCTCACATGTATATCAGAGAGCCTATGAGGTCAGAGCCTGTCATCTTTGGGACCAGAAGGCAGATGTGAGCCATTCCTCCATCACAGGGGGCTTTGGGCAGGAAGAGGGGGACCGGAGAGCCTTTCCTCCCACCTCACCTTCCAGTGGGAAACGGGAGAGCAAAACTGTGCCCCCTTGCAACAAGGTTCACTTTCTCTGATCCTTTTGTTATGTTCTTCTGTCTCTTAAATACTCTGCTTAAAAGAACTTTCTAGGAAAAGATGCCAGGGTATGCTTTTCAGAGGTCATGTAGAAGCCAAGAATAATTAGCCTTCCTTTTTGGCTAAGGAGTCCTGAGTTGGGGATAGTTTTCTTGTCCTCCCCCCCCCCCCCCCGCCGCCACATCTGTATTAATATCATTAATTGTCTGGTGCTCTGGACCCACGTCCATATGGACACAGCGCCCAGCACAAGCCAGACTTCAGCACACGAGCCTCCCAAACCTTAACTTCTCTTTTTAATTTTAGAGTATTTAATTTTAGCATTTTTTCCTATCACTAGATGTTGAGAGCTCCCTCCAGTGTCACTACGTTGTCATATTTACTTTAAGCTTTTTATTTATTTATTTATTTTTTTAACGAAGATCATTATTCTTTTAATCGTAGCAGGGAGAGTATTTTATTTTCTTTGCACTTACTCCAAGAGCTGCACACAGAGCCCTGAAATGTCATGTGCGTCCCCAGAAGCTGTAGACCGGCCACTCTGCATGTCTGTGCTGCTTTTAGGACCAGGAGAAGTGGGGGGACACGGGAGGATGACAAGGCAGTCAGAGATGACACTGAGGAACAGCACAGTAAGTGTGCTGTGAAAGTGGCTTAGCTCAGAGAGCCTGTCACCTCCCCTTCTTTAGAAAATGGAAGAAGCCCAATCTTTCTCCTGGGAAGCCAAGGCCCTGGGATTCCGTTCTACTGCCTGCTGTCGTATGAGGCGGCCCTAAATGCCTTCTGTGTTTATGGTTCTGGTGTGAAGGCAGCGAGCATGTCCAAAGTTGGATGTGCTCTGCTGGGTTTGGGATCTGGCAAAGTTCTACTTCATGCCAGAGCCCCAATGTTTCTTTTTTTTTTAATTTATTTTTAAGTTTATTTATTTTGGGAGAGACAGAGAGAGAGCATGAGCAGGGGAGGGGCAGAGCGAGAGGGAGAGAGACAGAATCCCAAGCAGGCTCCGCACTGTCAGCACAGAGCCCAACACGGGCCTCGAACTCACAAACCGTGAGATCATGAGCTGAGCCGAAACCAAGAGGCAGACACTTAACAGACTGAGCCACGCAGGCGCCCCTAGAGCCCCAATCTTTCTGAGTGTGTGGGGGGTGTGTGTGCATCATAATATGTTTCTCTGTGTACGTACACGTATGCACCTGTACATGTACGTAAAATCAACAAGACGCTCAAAATCCAAAACACTCTTTTCATAGAGTCATTGACAATCCTTTATCTACAAATTGGAAATCAGACTGGGTTAAAACCACCTCCCTCATTAGGTTGGCAAGAAGAAAGGTGTAGGGCATCGTAAAATTTTTCTGTAGAGGTAAGACATCACTGGATGCCAGGGAACAAAAATAATTCTCATGCTCAATCCCGCAGAAAGCTTAGACACTCCGAGGCCCCAACTTTTGCCATGCCGCATTGCCCCCTTCATTTTGTGCAAGGGAGAGACAATAACCCGGAACACAGCAGGAGCCGGGGCTGACATCAGACCTTCTCTGCTCCTGCTTAATGTCAGTGAGCGCAGAAGTCGAATAGATGAGAACGGGAGAGGTCTGAGCCCATGTAAATGATTCTCACTTGAAAGGGGAAACAGCTTTCATAATTTGTTCCAGCGAAGCCTTGCATGGATTACAGACGTGATCCTAAACCGTGGGGAGGATCTCATAAGTAATGTTTTATGTTCTCTCTTGTCTCTCCTCTTCTGTTGTGCTTGGCTCGCGGGTTGGGTGCGTATTATTAACCGGAAAATTGCTCTAAGCTGGTTGTTTTTTAAAACAATTTCAATTGTTTTCAACCATTTTTAAAAACAAGTTCTAGCAAAACTATACGCTCTTTCTGACCAATAAACACTACCCGTTTTACGAAACTACGTGAAAAGGGCAAATAGAAAGAAAGGGAAACAGTCATTAATAATTCTCTGCAAAGAGAATGCTCTCAATCCCAGGGAAATAAGTGACCAGCAAATGTTAGAGCAAGAAACAGAGAACAGGCAGCATAGGCAGGTCTTCTTTTCTTCAGCCCTGGGGTCAGCTGGTGATGGAGAAAAAGTAGCAGCCGGAGGTTCTGGAATCTAGGGATCCCTAGAACACAACTCTTGGCCCTGAGGGGGAAAAAATACCCAGTTATGTTGGTGAGAGTTAAACATGATACTTTTATTGCAACTATCTGGAACTGAACAGTTAAAAGTCAATACTGAGAATTTCCTCTACCTAGAGACTCAAAATGTTTCCACCAGTGGGCACTCTTCCTACTAGAGGGAGGCAAAACCTGCCAAGGTCACTTCTGGGGGTGATCAGACCTTTTCATCATCTCGTCTGCTCCAACTAAAATAAAAACCTCAGTGTGGGGAGCCTGCGTGGTGCAGTTGGTTAAGTGTCCGACTTGGGCTCAGGTCATGATTTCGCGGTTTTTGAGTTCAAGCCCCGCATCGGGCTCGGGGCTGACAGCTTAGAGCCTGGAGCTTGCTTCAGATTCTGTGTCTCCCCCTCTCTCTGCCCCTCCTATGCTCCCTATGCTCATGCTCTGTCTCTCTCTGTCTCTCAATAATAAATAAACATTAAAATAAAATAAAATAAAATAAAAGCCTCAGTGTCAACTATGCTCAAATAAAAAGAAAATGAAATAAGATAAAATTGGGACGCCTGGGTGGGTCGGTCGGTTGAGCTTCTGACTTTGGTGTGGATCATGATCTCACGGTCTGTGAGTTCGAGCCCCGTGTCGGGCTCTGTGCTGACAGCTCAGAGCCTGGAGCCTGCTTCGGATTCTGTGTCTCCCTCTCTTTCTGACCCTCCCCCGTTCATGCTTTGTCTCTCTCTGTCTCAAAAATAAATAAACATTAAAAATAAATAAAATAAAATAAAATAAAATAAAATAAAATAAAATAAAATGAAATGAAATAAAATAAAATAAGATAAAATAAAATAAAATAGTCCCAGCCACAGATCTCTCAGTTTCCACACTTGGGACGACACGAGTGTCGTATCCTAGAAGAAGTCTTGGTGGTTAAGTAGTTTCTGCTGGCCTTGGAAGCGTTAAACTCTCGTCAGGGTAAAGTTCCACCTCTCCCCATCTGCTTGACTTATGGAGATAGTGACTGTCCAAATAATGACAACATGCTTCGCATGCCTAGTGAACGAGGAAAATGAGCCCCATTCGCAGGAGCACACTACTAATGAAGTAAGCTTCCTGTTTGGCTAACCAAACTTATTGTCCTGATAACTTAGAAGTTATATATCCGTTTCACCCCAATTTTTATGCATTTGTGAGAAGCCGCCAAGGTGGCAGGGGAAGAGAGCTCAGAGGTCAACACCGACTTTAGAACTTCCTCCACGAATTTTTTTTCCCCCTTGTTTCCTTCTCTACTCCGTACCCTGCTTCTAATGAAACTCAGGGTTGTGAGGTTTTGGGACGATATCTTCCAAAATTAGATTCTAGTTAGGAAATCAAGTTTCTAGGGGCGCCTAGGTGGCTCACTCGGTTAAGCATCCGACTTCGGCTCAGGTCATGATCTCATGGTCCGTGAGTTCGAGCCCCACATCGGGCTGTGCTGACAGCTCAGCGCCTGGAGCCTGTTTCGGATTCTGGGTCTCCCTCCCTCTCTCTCTCTGCCCCTCCCCCGCTCGTGCTATCTCTCCCTCTCTCTCAAAAATAAATAAACATTAAAGAAAAAGTTTAAAAAAGGGAATCAAGTTTCTATAAAGTGGACGTTCATTCAGAAAGGAAAATGCATTCATGTGTCCAGCGTGAGAGAGAGATGCATGTGAACAGTGAGCACTTAGACTTTTCAGTATCTTCAAAAATTAGTTTTTGCTTATCTGATTTTTTTACAAAATTGAATTCTTTTGCTTCCTTACTTTTTTCCCCCTGCGCATGGCACGCTACTCGGCCAGTTACAAACATAATAAAGATGTGAGAGGTAAAGATGTCGCAGGCCGGGAGAGGAAGAGGCTGAGGGCCGTTTTGAAGGTTTCTGGGCTTTAAGAGACAGACAACCAGGCGCGGCACAAGCAGCCGGGAATGCGAATCTGGTCAGTGACACGGGGGGCCTTCAGTCCAGGAGTGAGTAGTCACATTCTGTTGGAGGAGGCCACCCAGAGAAAGCCCAGGGCTAGGAATGTTGTAGATCGGGGACAGGGTTCCCTGTAGCAGAGGAGGAAAGAGCAAGGGACGTGAAGAGAGAGTGGTCGGGGAGCCAGAAAACGGTAGACTTCCTGCCATGACAACACGAGGAAGGATATTGAGGAGGGCACTCGTTTGGAGCCCTGGGTGTTAGATGTAAGTGATGAGTAACTAAATTCTACTCCGGCAAACAAGATTTACTAGAATGTAAATAAAAAGTTGAAGAAGAAAGAAAAAGCGAATACAAAACCGAAAAAAAGAAAACACGAGGAGAGCACATACGTGGCGGGGAGGGGGAGGCGCAGGGACCCCCTTTGGTCCCTCAGACCTAAGGTCCTCACCACGCAACCCAGCCCCTTTGACTGCTGTCGTCACAGGCTTACCGTCCTATGTCTGCCCCCCCCCCCCAGAATAGAGCCACCCTCATCGAGAGAAGAGGTGGGAAGATAACCCCAAGGAGGAGAGTATCCATGGGAAGCTTTCTCTCTATGACCGAGAGAAGCCGACCTTGCTGGGAGGGAGGCGTCCCCCCTGTCAGAGCCAGCCCCAAGCTTGCATTCCGGGGTGCAGAGGGAGGACGGCGTTCCGAAGAGAAAATTCCTGCCCCACGAATAAAACCCAAAGCCCATATACTTTCAAGGACTCTTAACCTCTTAACTCTTAATGTTGAGACTTCTGCCACCGCCCCTAGGGTCCTGAGCCCCACCGTCCCCAGGAAGGGGGGGTGACACAACTTCTTGAACTCCTCTGTAGACATGTATGTTTCATCAGAGGTGGTAACAAGGGGTTGCTTAGAGGCATTGGAGGACTCTCCTAATTTCCGTCAGTCCTCCCATTTTTATCAAGAACAACTGGTCATCTCTCCATCTTATGTGAAGAGCCATGCGTATGTGGCTTCAAAGCCAGTCTCATTAACCCTCCTGCACACGGACTGTCTCCCATAGAAGGAAGTTCTCGTAGGCAGGCTTCGAGAGCCACTGGTAGATTTCAAGGGTGAGGTTTTTTCATTAGTGGGAACTAACATACATATGTCAAATCTTTGTCTTAATATAAGGACACTTTAAAATAACTTTTCTAGGGGCGCCTGGGTGGCTCAGTCGGTTAAGCGTCCGACTTCGGCTCAGGTCATGATCTCGAGGCTCGTGGGTTCAAGCCCCGCGTCGGCTCTATGCTGACCGCTCGGAGCCTGGAGCCTGCTTCGGATTCTGTGTCTCCTCCTCTCTCTGCCCCTCCCATGCTCATGCCCTGTCTCTCTCTGTCTCTCAATAATAAATAAACGTTAAAAAAAATAATCATAAAATAAAATAACTTTTCTCGGGGCACCTGGGTGGCCCATTCAATTGAGCATTCTACTCTTGATTTCGGCTCTGGTCACCATCTCACAGTTTGTGGGATCAAGCCCTGCATCAGGCTCTGAGGCTGCTTGGGATTCTCCCTCTCCCTGTCTCTCTGCCTCTCTTTGTCTCTCAAAAATAAATAAACATGAAAAAAAATTTTTTAATCTCTCAAAATAAATAAATAAACATTTAAAAAGTTAAAAATAACTTACCTAATGTTTTTTAAAAGGAAAGAATATTTTGACATCCCTAAATGAGAATAACATAATTTCAGAATAAATCATAGAAGTTTAGTGTTATGATAAAGTTACTATATTGTCATCATCTTTCTTTGTTTCCATGGATTGGGCCTGGTTCTCAGACCAGCGTGTGGGAACTATTGGGTTAGAGTATTAGCCAACAAACGTGGCCAAAATATCCCACCCTAGCAAAGAACAGACCATGATCGTCTTTGAACCTTCTCTGGCTTGTGATTCTTGAAACTCCTTGCTGGCACCAAAATACAGACTTTCTTTCCCCTTCCTCATCTAGCCTGTAATCTCTTTGAGTCTAGAAAAACAATATGGTGTTTTTGATATGTTTCGCACAGAGTCGGGTACGAAAGAGGCGCACCATAATGTTTGATGAATGAACGAATGAATGATCTGAAGGGGAGAAATTAAGGAACAGAAAAGATTAAGGAACCGGGAGTCCTTGCATAAGATGCCCATCCATGTGGTCACTGAAACATTGCACGGTTGGGGTGAGGCCCGATAGGAATGCCATCAGCCAGGTCTCCAGAACATCTGCCAAGGCTGAAAGTGACCTGAAAATGGGTACCTTGAAGCAATAAATAGGAGCAAATGGCATGTCACGGGGCTGGCTGTGGAGTCAGAAGAGAAGGGAGTTTCGAAGGAGGGTACAAGCCCCTGCATGGGGCTGAGAAGGGTGAACTGCCTCAGCCTACAGATGCCGTAGGATGGACAGTAGTCTCTGCAGGAGCCCAGAAAAGTTGTAGGTGGGAGAGGGAGAGCTGCGTTTTACTACATCTTCTTTTTTTTTAATTAAAAAAAAATGTTTATTGTAGAGAGAGAGAGACAGAGCACGAGCAGGGGAGGGACAGAGAGAGAGAGGGAGACACAGGATCCGAAGCAGGCTCCAGGCTCCGAGCCGTCAGCACCGAGCCCGACGCGGGGCTCGAACCCAGGGACCGTGAGATCATGACCTGAGCTGACGTCAGACGCTTAACTGACTTTTTTTTCTTCATTCGTTTTGATTCTTAAATTCCACGTCTGAGTGGAATCATAAGGTATTTGTCTTTCTCTGACTCATTTCACTTAGGATTATACCCTCCAGACCCATCCACGTTGTTGCAAATTGCAAGATTTCATTCTTTTTTATGGCCGAGTAATATTCCACTGTATGTATATATACCATATCTTCTTTATCCATTAATCTATTGATGGACACTCGGGCTGTTTCCATAGTTTGACCATTGTAAATAATGTTGCAGTAAACATAGGCTCGCCCGTATCTTTTCAAATTAGTGTTTTCATATTCTTTGGGTAAATAACGCAGAAGTTGAATTACTAGATCATATGGTACTTCTATTTTTAATGTTTCGAGGAACCTCCATACTGTGTTCCCCAATTTTCATTCCCACCAACAGCGCACGGGGGTTCCTTTTTCTCTACCTTCAACACCACCTGTTGTTTCTTGGGGTTTTGTTATCGTAGCCATCCTGACAGGTGTGAGGTGATTTGTCATTGTGACTTTGGTTTGCATTTCCCTGAGGATGTGTGAGGTTGAGCATCTTTTCATGTGTCTGTTGGTCAACTGTACGTCTCCTTTGGAGAAATACCTCAGCAACCGCACTGCTGACATTGGGACCAGATAAGTCTTTGTGGGGTGGCCATTGGGGGAGGGGTCATCCTGTGCCTTGGAGGATGTGGAGGATCACACCCAGGCCTCTACCTGTTGGATGCTGGTGGGCACCTCCCTTCATCTGTGACAACCATACATGTCTGCACACATTGCCAAGTGTCCCTCGTGGGGGACAACACTGCCCCTGGTTGAGAACCAGTGGGTTAGAGGGAGAATTAGGTGATTTCCCCGCCCCCCATCCTGTCTTCTGGAGCCGTGGGGCCAACAAATGACTTAACCCTGATATACTTAGAAGACAACACATTTTTCACTCTTTCAGCCTTTGGAAATGCTGAGAAAGTGTTTGCTTTTAATCTGACAGCCTGAATTACTGTAAAGTGTCCTCGGCACAGACCAGCACCTCAGCCCCCATTTACTTACAGCTTTAGTAGAACAGTAGGGAAATTTCTTTCCAAGAAAATGTTGGCTAAGTCACCAAACATGATTGTAAGTCATCCCCACACACCCACCAAAATTGTGAGAGAAACTGGAAACTCTGTCATCTATTCTCAGGATACCCATATTAGTAATTCACCAATGACCTCTAAGAATTTCTTTGTTTCCGTTAAGTGCTGCCGCCTTTAACTTTTCCTCTCAAATGCTTTCCGGCCACAAGGTCGGTCAGTTGACAGTCTCAAAAGTCCTGACAAGGGGACAGATGGGATTGCTGTTTGCGTTGTTACAGTTATTTCTGCTTCATGTGTTGAGAAGACATCTCAAGGTTTTAACCCTGGCTGGAGTCTCAGGACTGAGACATTGTAACGGACTAGCACTTAATCTGTCCTCTGCTGGTGAATGTGAACTGGAGGCCCGAAGGCCCACATTGTACCATCGGTGAAACTTTCTCTTAAAGCCAAAGAAAACTTAAATCCAAACAGGATTTTGTCTCAAGCTAAAACAAAAATGTACATCATGTCGAAAGCCTCCTCCAAGTGCTACAGTTAATAAGCGATGTTGTGTTTTTTACTGGAAAAGCATGTATCTAGCCAGGCATTCTTCGCATTTTTTCCCAGGATTTAGTCATAAAATCATTTTAGACATATTGCAAGGAGAAAATGTGTACATAGCTGATAAAGGGCGGCAATTTTTTCCCGTTTTGGTGTGTAGCTTCCTCGGGATGGAGAAAGCAACTATCACATACGTATGCACACACAAGCACGCATGTGTGTATGTGTGTACATATGTGTGTATGGTGTGTTTGGCCCTCATGGAGTGTGGATGTGTGTATCTAACACGAACTATTCACACACACGAGCATACCCACACAGACACACGCATATGTATCTCTTTTCACCACCGAGTACAAAACCTGGCTTCTTTATTGACAGTTCTAATTTGATTTAAATTGGATATTATAGACCTTCCCCCCCTGATTTGCACAATTTAGATCCAAAGTATAAAACACTTCCTAATTCTTCCCACATGCCTACAGCATCCTTAGGAATTCAAACCAAAGTGTGTTTGGATCTGATTTATCTAGGACATGATGGCAGTGTAGATGTAGTTTCTGCCAAACTAGGGAGCAGGGGTGCTGGGTGGGGGGAGGTCTTTATTCATAAACATAGAGATGGATGGGTGCATCATCATTGGCTACGTTGCTAACCGAAGGAAGGAGGGAAAAAGGGAACTCAGATGTTGATCGTCTGAAAAATTCCCGTTTGCAAAACAGATCAACATAAAAGCAATAATCTGCGATGGAGTCTAACGAGCCCTGGATTTGGATTTCTGGGTGTTGGGTCCCAGCAGGGCAACTGACTGGATACATGACCTTGGAGGGGTCGCCTAACCTCACATTCTTCATCCGTGAAATGGAGCCAATGAAACAACACAGTGGTGGTTATGCAGACTCGTAAAGATAATCCACGAAATTATGAGAACATTAGGAGGGATTACACAAATGTCAAGTGGCATTATTTTTCCCTGCAGATACTGTTCTCGTGTGAGTTCTTGCTGATGCATGCATAATTCCATTTCTGAGTCAGACTGATTTCAAAGCAGATAGTGGAAATAGTAAATCATCGGTAGATTAATTGGAAACTCGAGGCCAGTTCTGACTTGGGTACGCGGTTGGGTGGGACGTGCAATGCGTGTAGTGATGGAAAGGTCACCAGGCCTACGGTTCTGCTAGCCCTGGCCCCCACGAGGAAGAGTTCTAGTCCCCTTAAGGGAAAGCTGGAATGAATGCCATAGTGTGCTGATACAGATTTAGCTACTGGTGAGGGGACACCAGGAGTTCTGATTAATAGCATTTGCTGATTTCTGTGCTGTGAACATTCCCACGGTGACCAATTCCAACGCAGCTGACGTGACATCATCGAATGTTGAGGTTGGGAAGGACGCATAGTAGCTCACCATTACATACATATTTCCATCCTACAGGTTGATGGAATTCACCTCAACTGAAGAGCAAATAAAGTCACACATAGTAAGAATAAAGTAGAGTAATAATAGCAAAATAGAGTAAAATCATTAGGGATTGATGAGTTTTTAATATAACTTGTTCAACTGTAAGTTTATATAATTTCATTTTTAATAATGGCTGCGTCTAACACAAGGCTTGAAAATTTTAAGCCCCCTCTTGCAGGCTAGTACAAGCCGGGGCCAACAAGACACCCTTTCTCGTCGGCAGCTACGTAAAAGCACAGAATTGTACCATGACCCAGCAAGTTCAGGACCATCCTGGAAAACCAGCCTGGGAAGTGCAGCCATAAATGGGTTTTTATTTCCATGGATTTTGGATGAGCTGTCTGTTCCTCGCCCCACGTTTTCTAGTACATTTCTCTTTGGTTAACAAAATGAGTATTGGTTTATGAGTGTGGCTTATGGGTCTAGTTATTAAGGTTAGTATTTGAAATAGTTTCGGTTTTTTAATTGTTGGAAAGACAGTGAAGACTTAGAACTGAATTTAGTAGGAACTCTTATTCTCTTTGTTGGTCCTTAAGACAAGAATCTAGAAAATATTCCCAAAGAGAGAAAAGTACATAGTCGTTTGTTTGTTTTAGCTGTCCTGAAAGATCCAGGAGGCAATGATTTGGGGGGGAACAAAGGATTAAACTTTTAGCTCATTCATGATGGACACACTTGGGGAAGGGACCTAGGATGACTGGTGCCTTCTCCCGTAACCAGAGGTGATAGGATAGCTACCTCATGTCTGACCAGCCACACTGTGACTGTGGAGAATTTGGGAAGCCTAACTCGAAACAGAGGCAAAAAATGTAAAAGCAGCCTTCATACTCAAAACCATCACAAGGTCTAAAAGCCAACAAAACCAATATTTCAGATACTGAATTATTAACTTACTCCTAGATGTGTTTCAGGCATTGAACTTACCTTGAAGACAAGTGTGTAAGAAAACTGAAGAAATGTATAGACCCATGAGATCTGGGCCAAGTATAGATTAAGGGGGTGGGGGGGCGGGTACCAGAAAGGGCAGGGTCCCATGTTAGAATCCACATGGAAAATGTATAGTCCTATGTTGTAGATTGATTGCAAAAAAAAATGTTCTTTATTCAGTCACATGTGTAAGCCAAGAATTTCATTTTGTTTTCCTGAGCAGGACTTAAAACATTAATGCCATAGGCTCACAACTAGCGTTTGCACTGGTCATCTATCGTGAATTCGGTAGATGTATTTGCAGTCAGATAACGTAGCAGGAGAGTCAGCATTTTAAAATAAAGCAACTTATAGGTAGGCGACGAATCACTAAATTCTATTCCTGAAATCATTATTACACTATATGTTGACTAACTTGGATTTAAAATAAATTTTTTTAAAAGTACAAAAAAAAAAAAAGAAAAGAAAACCACTTATCCATAATTGCCCTATTTAATGATTTGTAAGTCATATGCTGTTTCCGTATTGGGGAGGTACATGATATTTTAGTAGTTCTAAAAAAAATAGCCTTCATCCAGCAAAAATGTCAGTGTGCTATTGTGTTTTGCTTATGAATTCACTCAGATAGAATGTTTTAAGAATTTGAAGATTCTCGGAGAAAAATGGTTCTTATTTCCTTTGGGTGTGTTTATGTTAAGGGGAGGGAAACCATGTGATTTCCTAGGACAATGGCTCTCAAGTTATGAGCTGAGGAGCATCACCTCGACGGCTTGTTAAAATACAGATTGCCCGACCCCACCCCGGAGTTTCTGATTCGATAGGTTTGAAGTTAAGGCCTAAAAACGTGCGCTTCTAACAAGTTTCCCTGCGATCACGATGCTCTTGGCTCTGAGGACCACACTTTGCGAACCACTGACTGGTTATTTTAGAGATAAAGAATGGGTCGGGAAGATGTCTAGTAAATCGGTACGCATAAAGTGGTCATGAACAGAACTTCAAGCGTCAGGGGGCACCCGGGTGGCTCCGGTCATGATCTCACGGTTCGTGAGTTCGAACCCTACATCGGCTCTGAACTGACAACACAGATCCTGCTTTGGATTCTCTGTCTCCTCTCTCTCTCTGCCCCTCCCCCGCTTGCATTTGCTTTCTCTCTCTCTCTCTCTCAAAAATAAACTTTAAAAAAAAAAAGAAGAAGAAGAAGAAGAAGAAGAACTTCAGGCATCAGGATTCCAAAGGGGAGGGAGGAAGTCCGGCCATTTTAGGAACACTTAATTTATGCCTGGCAGTTACCCAGTTTGCAGCTGCTATAATGTCATTGAGGTCTAGCTGACTTTTAAGACTCGTCCATTTCCACGTCTGTGGGTATCGGCTGGGCAGTCTGAGTTCTGTCTTTGCTCTTCACAACCCTCCCCACGTGTCACGTCTCTGCTGGTAACATCGGAATTTCCCCCAAACTGAAGAGCCTGAAAGCAGCCATCTGAAAAGAGGGCGGTGGCAAGGTTATTGAGGAGCGTTAGTTAGTATCATTTCTACTGCCGACCAGGCGAGCAGAACTTTCTGGCATATTCTTGATCACCATTATTCCATGTTTCCTTTGAGGGATCAGGGTTTCCTGCTGCTGAGCTCTGCTTTTCTCCCCTGCCAGGCCCTCTCACTAGAGTCATTGTGCAGGGGCCACTGATCTTGGTGACGTGGCTGCAGGGTTTCCACTGGAGGAATCAATCCCCAGACTTCTGGGCAGAGAAGAGGCTGGGCCACCAGAGGCCAGGTGGAAACACCAGGCTCAGGCCAAGGGTGCTGACGTCTCCTCTCTGGGCTGCTGGGCCTGGAGGACAGAGAAGAGTCTACAGGGGTGAGAGGCATGGAGGCTGTGGTAAAGCCCTGTCGTCAGCCGTTGCCATGCACACACTCCATGCATACAGATTCATGGGGCACACTGCTTTTCCAGAACCTTCTAGTGCCTTCCAGAAGACTCACTCCAGAGTTCAACTCTTTTAGAGTTGACTCTTTGGAGCAGCAGACTCTTTGGAGTCTTTTAGACTCCAAAGTACCCGTTAGAAAACCTACATTTAAACTGATCTCCCCTGCAGGAAAGAACAGATAACAAATTTGTGAATCATACTTAAGTTTCTTCAGTCACAGAGAAACCTGTTATTTTTAAAAAGTGTATCCTAAGCCTAAGTGACCAGCATCCTTTGGGGAACTCGTTTTTGATGCCATTTCCTTTGCATCAGTGTTAAGAATTCAGGCTTCACGGATGATTGAAGATGTCTGAGAATCTGTGTTTACTACAAGGCATGGCGGTGATTCTGATGGGCGGCCATGACTACAAGCGTCTCATTGAACAGAGCCCGGTCTTGATGGGGGAGGATTATGCTGCTGCTGCATCATGAGTAATTCAAAGAAAAGTTGCTTTAAAAAAAAAAAAAAAAAACTGTAATAGTAATCCATGGCTATGATAGTTTTAATCTCAACAGCGTTTATTGTTTTCAAAAGACCTTCATAGCAATCATTTCATGTTCTTCCCAATGTTCCTGGGGAGCAGAAGACAGGACTTGTAGTATTGGAACCATCTTACATCTGGGGTGCTGCTACGGAGTGGGACCAGAACGAGAACCCACCCTTCCGGTCTCGTGTCTACCATGCATTACTATACAATCTCTGGTGCTTGCCTGTGTGTGTGTGTGTGTGTGTGTGTGTGTTTGATACCTTGAGTCTGTCACCTTGCTTTTTAAGAATGGATTACTGCTGCCATTTGCAACAACGTGAATGGCTATAGAGGGTATTATGCTAAGCAAAATAAGTCAATCAGAGAAAGACATACCATATGATTTCACTCATATGTGGAATTTAAGAAACAAAACAAACAAGAAAAAAGAGACAAACCAAAACAGACTCTTAACTATAGAGAACAAACTGATGTTTGCCAGAGGGAAGGTGGGTGGGCAGTTCAGTGAAATAGGTGATGGGGACTAAGGAGGGCACTTGTCGTGATGAGCTCTGAGTAATGAATAGAATTGTTGAATCAGTACATTCTACACCTAAAACTAATGTAATGCTGTTTGTTAATTATACTGGAATTAAAATTTAAGAAAGGAATGGATTACTGCCACTACCACAGATAATGAAGGTATAAGTGGAGGTGAGAAGCCAAAACTGAAAAGAGACAGCAGCTAAGGTGCACCCAGAAGGTCTGATAGCCCAGATTCTGAACTAGGGAGCAAGGCCAGAGTTCATTGGTTTCAGGGCTGAGTAGCTAGGGATACAGTGTAAAGTCAGGCATCTAAAAAACAGATTAGTCTATGAGAGGAAGTTATTTGCATGCATATCGTACAAAGGGATATACCCCCAAAATGTATATGCGCATGCATACAAAGGTCCCAGTGGGGTCCAAGGTCCAGGTGATGGAGGGTAACGGAGATTAGTCAGGAAGGTGGTGGGGCAACAGATCCTGAAGACATGGTAATGAGAACACCAGAGTTCAGAAATAAAGACTTCCGTTGCCAGAAGTCCTTGGGAAGTGAACCAAGAGTTTGACATTATGGGTCAAGAATCTCCTACTTACAGGACTAGCATGAGCGCACCCTTGAGTCGCCAGGTTCCGACCAGTTGCTAGTTTAAAGTCTGGGAAGCTCAGGTGAGCCAAACATTGCACCTGTACTTTGTTACATCCCCTTGAGCGAGCCTCACTTGCCTCCTCTGTGAACTACGGAGTTGGCAAACTCACAGTCTCTACGCTTCTTGCAGCAAGGAAACGCGTGGGATAGTCCCACTCGTTTGGAATAGAGCAAATGCAATGCCCATGTTAGTCATGGGACTCCTGCGTGTTTGGCCAGTGCTTCCCATTGACCCTCCCCTCTTGGCTGCTGTTTCTTTGTCCTCCAGAAGGAAAATGAACAGAAGATGTGTCACATGCTAGCTTATTATCTGCTGGGTAGTTCTTGTAGTGAAAGGATGACCAATAAGCTGAGAAACCAAGACCGCTGCCTCCTCTCCATTCATTCAGGGGCTTTACAGCCTCGAGGAGGACAAGAAAATTAAGGGCGCTCAAGACAGAAGGAACTGGAAATCAAGAGTCGGACACTCACCCGACTGAGCCACCCAGACTTCCCTCTGATGCCTTTTTAATCTAGGCACACTGGGCTCAGGAAAAAAGAAGGATGACGAATGGTAGTTCAGCAAAGGAAGGTAGCATTGGTCAGGTGGGCATTATAAACCAAGCAGAGTGGAGACTCTCCTCTCTGCTTTTGAAAAAACCGTGCCGATGATACTGTATTTCTCACAGTCGTATCTCCAGTTTACTTGCCTGCACACTGTTCTTTCATTTGATCCCCACCACAAGCCTGTGAAGTAGCCACAGAGGCGGCAGAATACAGATCATCTCAGATTAGAAAAGTCTAGTAACCCGTGGGCAGAGGCCTGAGAATTGGACACCAAGTTACTTGAGGTCATGCAACATTCCACTAGCTGAGCTTCGGTAAGGACGCGGCCCCCGGTGTCTCCTTTTTTCCTAGTCCCGTTGAATCATGCCAGCTTTCTGGTACAGTCCATAACATGGCAGTAAAAAGGCACTTGTGAAATTCCCGGTCGTAACAACAGCGGACTTCCCCTGAAAGGTACACACCAGACCTGAAATAACATATTTAATTCGAAGTAACAGCGTTTGCCTGCACCCGAATTCAGAAGTCTACCTCCTTGTGCACTTGGGTCTTGAGAGAGTCCATACATCTTATGGAAATAGACATGATCTGGTGCCGTTGAAAGGAAAAAATGTTGGATCCTCTGTTGTTTCCAGGATGTTCATGTGTTTTTAGGTGAAGAATTGCTCTCAGGGAAGTTCTGTACTTGGGTAGCAGGGACTTTGGCACAAAGTCGATGAAATACACCTGTTGACCTGTGCGCCCTTGTTGCTGATGGAGTTCTTCCCATGATGGCGGTCGACAGCACTGCATGGGGACCTGTAGTCCCTTTCACCTTGGCTGCAGGCTCTTTGGTTAGGGGACTCCATCCATGGTCAAGTCTCTGCCCCAGCTCCTCGGCATCCTCAGCCTCCTTCCCCATGCATACCAAGCTTGGAGTTCATGCCAGTATGAAAACCAGGATCATTGTCTAATGGTCACGTCTAGGGACTCGAGGTTATGGGAACCTGGGTTCATGTCTTGGCTCCTGCACTTCTTGGAGCTTTTTTTCTCTCTGGATGAGTTTCCTCATGGCAGTTAGA
This sequence comes from Panthera tigris, assembly GCF_018350195.1. Classification (NCBI taxonomy): domain Eukaryota; kingdom Metazoa; phylum Chordata; class Mammalia; order Carnivora; family Felidae; genus Panthera; species Panthera tigris. The sequence goes on from NC_056664.1 coordinate 12,697,621, forward strand.
AGAGAATACCTACCAAATTTGTTGTTGCAAAGATTCAGTTATGTATTAGATATATGTCACCTGGCATGGACTGAGTGCTCAGTAACTGTTGGCTGTCAATGGTACTATGGTAGACAGTCCGCAGGTGTGAGACCTTGACAGGGAATGTCTGATAACCTGCGTATTTTATGAAGAGAGAAGGATGAAATACAGAAAGACCCTTGGACGGTACTGTCTGTTCTGGAAGGTATTTACATTGCGTGTCTCCTAACAAAGCAGGCAGGACGGTCCTGAGCCATGCACACTGTCTTGTTCATTACAGTACAAATAGTACCCTCGTTTGTCCCCGCCCACTACATTCTAGTCACGGCCCCCGAGTTATCGTGAGAATCCAGAATACCCCCATTCCCTTTCAGATGTCCCTGGGAAGGTAACACCCTCCTTGGTTGAGACTCACTGGCAGGCACAGTCTGAGTTTGACTCTCAGCTGGAGTAACACAGCGCTGCCTCCGCCCCAGCAGCCAGTGGAGAGATCGGACCCCGAGCGTAGGAGGGAGGAAGTTCTGATCTAACTTGTCTCTCAGCGCTCAGTCGTATGTGTGTCTCCAGAGGGGCTGTCGCCAAGCTTTCCGATGACCCTACAGAGAGCAACGGCGGTTTACTGAGGGAGGGAGGACCTTGGTTCTGCTTCATCCAGGTGCACATACTTGCCACAGGACTGTTGGTTCGTTTAAGTGCTGGTCCACGACCACCACGGAGCCATTCATCTTCCTAATCAACCTGTAACTCGGAGACTTGCTCGATCCCTTGTTCCCAGTGCATTTATTTAACAAACTAACGTTTATTAAGCATTTATTCTATGCCAGGTGCTGTTAGACACATTGAAATGCCCAGAGTCTAAGAGACCCCCAAAAACGAACCACCAGAGTCCAGAGTCAAAGCTAAGCAGCAAGGGTCATTTATTGCAGGTTCGAACCTGGACCTCTGCGCCCTTGTTGCCGGTGACGCCGAGAGGTCCTGAGAGAGGTTTTTACACCCCTTTTATAGACAGGTACAAACAAGTCATGGGGAAATCAGGAATTTTCCACAGTTACAGAGCTGCGATTGGTTGGTGTTTAAAGTTGGACACTTAACAGTATTCGATTGGTTCCTGCCTTTAGGTCAGACCACAACCGGGGGTACGGGTATCACAATGATTGATCAGGAATACACGGATGTGCCAGGCAACAATGATTGATCAGGAATACATGGGCGCGCCAAGCAATTGTACAGAAGCGGAACAAGCTGGTTAAGCTTGGTTAGGTTTCAGTTTCCTGTAACTTAAGCTTTTAAGTTTTAATTTTCTCAGGCCTCTCAACATCATACTCTGATGATGAAGATGTGGCCCTGGTCCTCAAAGAAATAACTTAGGCCCAGCTGGGAAACAGCTCTATGTAAAAGTAATACAAGGGAGCGAGTGGTGGCCTATTCCCCCTTGGAGCCAGTCTATTAGCCTAAGGAGCTATGCTAATCGCTCTACATGTACATCTTGAATTCTTGAAGTGCACGTCTTTATTTCTTTTATTTCTGCCTCCGTTGTACTCCTTACAAAGGGTATTTCTCCTTCCCCCGGGGACTTATCAGTGTCAGAGACTCAGCCCAGGTGGCCTGGTGGAGCAGGTCAGGATAGGTCAGGGAGTGCTCACATTTGCTCTCTCGACTTTCTGGAGGAGCGCCACCTTCCCGCAATGTGTCGTTTGATCATAGATTTCTCCTTGTTTCTCTTATGCAGAAGTTTTGTGTTAAGGGCTCCGTCTGATCTGAAAGGGAACGTTTAAGATCGCAGCATAACCGTCCTAACTATCTCGTGCCTTTGCAGATATGTTAAAATGTTCTCAGCCACCTCCAGTCCTGAACTCCCATTTTTCACAGTTAACGGGCTGTCACGGCTCCCCAGCCGTCTCCGAAGCACCAGCGGGAGTAAATGCAGAGAACTCGGTGTTGATAGCCCTTACAAGCAGATGGCACATCGTCACCTCAGGAAGGGCAGGATGGCAAGAAGGAGTGATTGATGGGAACTTGGTGGAGTTCACTTCATTAGTTTTGCATAGATTCCTGAATTGTGGCTTCGTTACTGGAAAAAATAAAGTCTAATAACGCAGACTGTTGTAGAGCCTGGAATGTGTCCTTGTGTTTGAGGATTACGGCTTTGTCCTCTTGGAACCCCAAAGTATCTGTTTCTACCTAGACCTTCCTTATCTTGGGGGAAGATTGATAGCCTTCAGGGTGAAGGAGAGGACAGAGACCCTAACCAAGATAGGAACAGGCAATAATCAGATGAATGGACGGGAGCCCTATATCAGGAGAGAGAATGTGTTTGAGATTAGCGCCTTATCAGGGAAATGTTTGCACTTATCTTATTCTTTGAATAAGTTACAAGACATTTCTCTTCGTTCACGAAGACAAGCTAGTAATTCAGAATATGCGGATGTGTCGTCAGATGGAGAAAGTCGTTTTTGTGTGTCTATTCAGCTCGCCGGATCAGCTGATGTGGACTGAGTGAGTAGTGGATTGTTGACAGACTTGACTTCACTACCAAGTGAAAAATCTTAAACTTTTCATCCCAAAGGTAAAATGGGAAATGAAGTCACCGGGTTAGAAAGACGTGATTACGTCAGCTTTCCCGTATCCCCGTGTGAATGGCACTAGCCAGCCGGAAGCCCCGTCTTGCTCGTTCGTGCGTCCCCGTGCACCATTCGCTAACCGTGGTGTGGATTCTGCCTGTGCAGTCTCTCTCCTCCGTGGCTCCTCTCCTCTGCCCCAGGCTGGAATTTGTGATATCCCGATAGCATGCGGCAAGATCCTCCTGACCACTCTCCCTGCCTGTAGAACTTGGTCCCTTCCTCCCCATCCTCTACCCTGTGACCAGAGTGACCTTTTTAATATTAAAAATGTCCCAGCTGAACCCTTCAGAGATGGTCTGTGACCTTCAGGAGGAGGGGTGGGAAAGACCACTGACCCGTTCCTCTCTCCCCTCCTGGACTCTTCGCACATGTATTTCCCCAAACGTGACACGTTCCCTCACCTGCCTTTGCACATGCTCCTTCCTCTGTCTGGAGCTATTTTCTCCTTGGTTTATTTTTATTCTCCAAAAACTCAACATCGCTGTCACCTGCAAGGAATCCACCCTGACCTCTCCCTCCTGGTCTCACTGAGCCGTCCTGTACGTCCCACCCATGAAGCACACCGAGCTCGTTGCTAACAAGGGCTGTGTCTTTCAGATCTTCTATTTCTCGTGTCTGGTACGGAGCAGGCAGTCAGTGAACAGGTATTCGGTGCATAAAGTCTGAAGGCTGAACTTAGTAGGAATGGCTCTGAAGCGATATCACCCTCTCCTACTCCTTGCCTTCCGTGTCATTTGCTCTAGTTTCTATCTCACGGCCATCCATTCTGAGTAAGCTCACACACTGTTTTTAAAGAACCTTCTGGGGACCCACTGTTCAGTTCTTTTATCATGATTAGGGTCCGTGTCCCAAACAATCAATGGAAGAGTATTTCTGAAAGCTTTGTTGGAGATATATAGAGAAAGCCAGGAGAGGCAGATACATTTGACAAAGCTCAGTCTCTTTCCGGTAGTGAAAGAGATTGAATAATCTTTGACATTCAAGTCGCGGTGTCAAAATATCATTATATAAATTGCAATAAGGCACACGAGCCTCTTGAATTACCTGGGTGTACAGAGTAGAAGTTAAGACGGAGTGCAAAGAGAATAAAGCCCATCTACGTTATGTAATAATCACTACGTGGTAGTAACGACCACGACCGTTTGAAAATCGCTGTCATGAATTGGCGTTTGCTAGTCTTCCGATCACAGCTGAGTATGGTAGCCCCGGGTTTTCTCTTTATGTGGGTAATTCCTCGATTGAAATGAGAATCCCATGCTCATGAAAGTGAAGTGAAATATTGTGTACCTGGCATCGCATCCATAACCTTTTCCATGACGAGTTAATCTTTACTTTTCTTTTTTATTTTCATTTTGAAAAAAAAGTTTTTTAATGTTTACTTATTTTTAATATATGAAATTTATTGTCCAATTGGTTTCCATACAACACCCAGTGCTCATCCCAAAAGATGCCCTCTTCAGTACCCATCGCCCACCCTCCCCTCCCTCCCACCCCCCATCAACCCTCAGTTTGATCTCAGTTTTTAAGAGTCTCTTATGCTTTGGCTCTCTCCCACTCTAACCTCTTTTTTTTTTTTTTTTAGTTAATCTTTTCTTGACGTGCAGGTGCATTGGCCCTTATTGGGCCGAAAGAGTGCCCCAAGTCAGATGGGTTTCCTCCTGTATAATCCCTCCCTCCATTTAAGGCAGGGATGGTAGTATCTTACTTATCTTTGTCCCCAGGTTACTAGTTAAGTGTTTGGCACTTAAATGTTAAATGAATAAATTGTTTAGGCAAAGCTCTTAGTGGAATGATCTAATGACCATAAACAGGAAAGTGTGGGGGGGGTGGGGAGAGACTCACATTTTAAGAATTATGTGTTAATAAGCGGTGAATTATTTGAATATAAATCCAATATTAATTATCATCAATAATGGATGAAATGTATCGAGGATTTCCTAGGAGCACTCGAAGCTCCACTGCCTCTCCCGTTAAGTGAAAGACTGAATTTTATCGTTCGGAGGGTGGGGGAGGGAAGGAAATATAATTAAGAGTGAATTTAGTAGCATGCAGAGTTCGGCTGGAACAAGTTTGGTGGGATGGAGTATTCCAAAGTAGAAGTCCTCCAGCCCTGTCTGCATTAACACAGAATGTGCCACGAATAAAAGAAAAACAATTACAAATTGTAAATATTTGCAATCCTCTCCCTTCCTTGCCGTCTTGAGAGGACTAGTTCTGGGCTTGTTTGGGCTGCGATTTGTTGTGAGGTCAGAAAGGTGAATGATGAAGCTGAGATTAGGCCAAATTGCCCCCAAGGGAAAGAAAAAGTGATGAATGGGGCAGGGGTGGTGGTGAGGGGCCATGAGAGAGAGAGAGAGTGGGGTGAGGTGGGGGGCAGGCTGAAGCACGATTACCATGTGAAATGGAGTTCTTCGGGAAGAGAGGTACAAAAAGGCTTTTGGGGAAGTCCTTCTGTGTAGGGACCCACGTCGTGGCTCCCCACCTTCCTGTGACCCCGCCCTCCCGTCCACCTCTGTTCTCCACGCTTCCCAGAAAGCTTGGGTCGAGACCTAAAAGCTTGACACCAGCTCTTGTGGGTGTCCAATTTCTCTTTCTTTTAAATGGGACCCAAACCATGCAAGCCTCCACCTGTACCTGGGATACAGGTACAGATGTTGAAGTCAGTGTTTGTGCTGTCATGGAGGAAGAGAAATCGGGAAACTGCTTTAAAAGAGTTTTGGATTTATTTTGAGAGAGATAGAGCAGGAGAGAGAGAGAGAGAGAGAGAGAGAGAGAGAGAGAGAGAGAATCCCAAGCAGGCTCTGTGCTGTCAGTGCAGACCCTGACACGGGGCTCGATCTCACAAACTGTGAGATCATGACCTGAGCCGAAATCGAGAGTCGGATGCTTAACCGACTGAGCCACCCAGGCTCAGTTTTTAAATACAGTTTAATGATCGTTTAAAACATCGTTGTCCTCTTACCCTACCCTACCCCTCGCTTCTTTGCATTATTAATTTTTTAGCTAATCCTGTTTCCAGAAAAAGCAGAAACTTTCAAGGGAACTTTGGTTCCTGACTGGATAAAATCACTATTAAAAGCCAATTACCGGGGCCCCTGGGTGGCTCAGTTGGTTGAGCGTCCAACTTCAACTCAGGGCATGATCTCGTGGTCTGTGGGTTCGAGCCCCGCATCAGGCTCTGTACTGATAGCTCGGAGCCTGGGGCCTGCTTCGGATTCTGTGTCTCCCTTTCTCTCTGTTCCTCCCCCGCTCATGCTCTGTCTCTGTCTCAGAAATAAATAAACATTAAAAATTTTTTTAAAGCCAATTACCAATTAGTGAAGCCCAAATTCAGGCTGTTTGATCTATTCTTTTTTTTTTTTTTAATCTATTCTGAATAAGCTTCCATTCTGTATTACTCAGTGTTTTCAAGCTGTAAGCGTAGGGGCATCTGGGTGGCTCAGTCGGTCAAGCATCCAACTCCTGATTTCAGTTCAGGTCTTAATCTCATAGTTCATGGATTCAAGCACTTCATTGGACTCTGTGCTGACAGCCCAAGCCTACTTGGGATTCTGTCTCTCTCTCTCTCTCTGCTCCTCCCTTATTCATTCTCTCTCTCTCTCTCTCTCTCTCTCTCTCAAAATAAATAAACTGAAAAAACTTTCAAATTGAAAGCTGTAAGTGTAGACATAGATGAGTATAGAAACATCAGTGGCCCTTAGATCAAATATGGAATAATGACCCTCCATATCTGTCTGACCATCGGGACCTTCTCAAACTAGGAGGTAGTGTGGTACATACCTGAGAAATAACGGAGTTCACTGTCATGCCCAGTGTGGGCAACCTGACTGGTAGAGAGGCAGCTCAAGCCACTCTGTAATGCACCTGTCTCGGGCTTTCAATAAGAATTCTGTAGCTTGGGCGAATGGGCACAGGATAGGCTGAGAGGAACCCAACAGTGTTGATATCATTACTTGATAACTGAATTCCAGTCACTAGGTGATGAAGTCATTCCTGTACACGCACACAGCACTATTCTATGCCTGGATTAGTTTTGCAGGGAGGCTTTCACAAAGCACCACAAACAGTGGCTTAAAGAACAGAAATTTCTTCTTTCCCGTTTCTGGAGCCCGGAAGTATAAATTGAGGTGTGACAGGGCCATGCTCCCTCTCTGAAGGTGCTAGGGAAGGACCTGTTCCGGGTCTCCCCGCTGGCTTCTGGAAGGTAGCTCTTTGGCTTGGGGACGGTATGACCCGAATCTTCCCCGTGTGTGTCTGTCCAGACGTTGCCAGTTTACAAGGGCACCAGCTACAGTGCAGAGGGACCCATCCTACTCTGAGATGGCCTCATTGTAACGAGTGACTTCTGCAATGACACCACTTCCAAATACAGCCCCATTCTGAGGTACTAAGGGGTAGGACTTCAACATACGAATCGGGGGGGGGGACACGATTCAACCCATAACAGTGCCCCGCAAGGGACGGTTTGGGGGTTCAGGCTGACTCTCGCGGCCCTGCATTCAACAGAGTCCCCTTTTGGGGAGGGGCATAACAAGCATTCATTGATTTCAGGAAACAGGGCCTTCCCCAGTCTGTGATGTAATGTCACACTCCCCCAGCAGCTATTTCTGGCCCACAAGCCTGTGAACATTTGAATGCGCGTGTGCAGAAAAGACAATCAGCCAGACAGGTTTCTACTCCCACTTAAGAGCCTTCACATGGATCAGTCACCCACCCTGAGCACCACGTTAGATTTGACATCTGAAATGTGTCTGGCATTTTCAGGTAGAGAAGCCTTTATAAAAACATCACATGGAGGCCGATTCCTTACTCTCTCCCTGGAAGAGCCCAAACACGGAGATCTAGACGCAGGGACCTGCAGGGGTATGAGATCGTAAATAACCAAGCCTCTGAGTAAGTCTGGAGCGAGGGCGCAGTGTTTGAAGCCTCATTCTATTAAAGGATTATTAAGCCTAATTTTTCGTACTCTTAGTCCACTCGGTACATAGTAGACACTCACTGAAATTTGTGAGCAGATGAGAAATGGAGTCTCCACTCCCTGGGCATGAGCGTCACGGTCCCCACATCTGTGCCTTTCTCTGTTCTAAGAAGCGGGGAGCTGTGCTCGCCCAGCCAGGGAGCTCACGAGACGGTGATGATGCCTGGATTACATCCTGAGTGAAGTCAGAGAAGTATATAGGTCCAGGCTTGTGCAAAACCCTTCAGCCCGACCAACGCATGGCCTTGGGTTACAGAAACATCGCGCTGCCCACCGGGCACACGGACACAGTCCCTGCTGGGCTTCCTGTGTCCTTACTTTGTTCCTTCTTCCTTACTTTCCCTTGCTGCCTCTGTCTGTACTTCCTAAGCCACTTAGTAAGTATATGCCTTCCAGACCCAGCTGGAGGAGATCTCCCCAAATGACCCATCTGAACGTGTCCCATACACTTGTAGACAGAGCAACTCACTAACGCCTTGGCTTTCCTACCAGCCTTTCGTTGGTACCTCGGGAGCCATTTATTACCCTGCATTTTATCCATCTCTGTTGCCCTCGTACCTAGCACAATGCCTGGCTTGCACATAGTAGACGGTTAGTATGTGGTCACTGATAAGCCAACCGAATGAATGAATGATTCCCTACTCCGTGCCTGCATTGCGCTGTTCTGAAGTGTCGCGGGGGACTCAAAGTGATATAATTGATGGATGCTAGGGCATCTCCTACGTCCACTGGAGCAGCCTTGACACAGAGAACTGTGACGGTTTGTTTGGTGCCTGTCGCCCCCCACCCCCACCCCCCACATAATGATAGGCTCCTGGAGAGCAGGGAATGTCACCTGTTCATGTGTGACCCTCCAGCGCCTCTCCCGGCCCGTGGAATCCAACGGTGATTGGAAGGACAGAGGGAAGAAGGAAGCTCTTTTCAAATCGTGCACTTAATTTACACAGAAAGGCAGGACCTTTGCCTTTAGATCTTTGCCAGCAGGAAGAGCAGGAGCCTGGATTTCCATCGGGAAATGAACTTGAGAACGATGAGCGCGGAACATGGTCACGTGACCAATCGGCTGACTTGCCCACCTGAGCCTTTTGAGGGTGTGACGCGTCCAGCGGAGTCGTTTCAAACCCACTTCCTCTGAGGTCAGCGTGTTTCGTGGCATTTGGCAGAAACAAGGATATGTTGCTAGTCATTTGTAATTATACACGGGGTTCGTTTTGATTTTATTTATTTAAATATGCAGGGATTTACGTGGTACAGTTTTTGAGGACACTGGAAATAAACTGATGGGAGGGTAAATGGATGAATGAAGGAGTGACTTAAACAACTTGGAAAGTAGATTGCTTTCGGCAGGTGTTTCTGTGTGTTCCTCACTTTTCAACATCTGTAGGACTCCACACCACGTAGCTTCCTTGAGTGAATGTCACCACAGTAGGACAGGGGCTTTTAGACTGGACAGTACTAAAGACAGGTTGTTTGGAGACCAAAAAGGAGACTTCGGTGCCAACATTTGGCTAAGAAAAAAAGTGAATGCAGGGTTTGCCAGCTGATTATTCCAGTGTCAGAGAAAATAATGTCAATGGCGCTCTTAAGAAATTTATTTTTGTATTCTTGGTTTGTATGAAATGAAGGGAAACTGGGTCTTGAGAAGCTGTAGTTTTCAAATCAAAAGGAAAGGAACAAGCTGGCGCGATCCGCTTTTGCCTTTGAAGGAGCTCGGCGTGTGGGTGATGTCTCCCCAGTGGTGCCCTCGCCCCTTCCGGCACACAAGCCCCCGGTCGGCTGTGCCTGTCCTGTCATTGCTGTGTTTTTTGGCGGGGGAGCACTGTGGTCGGCATAGCCCACGGTCCGTTCAGATTCATATGCCGACCGATGAGGAGTTCTGCTGGATTGCGTGCAATTCTGTGGGTAGACAGACCGGTCAAAATGTAATCCCCGCCGACCCTCCTCGAACGTTCCTTTTCATTTCAGATATGCTGTGGGCGCGAAGGAAGGATCTCGTCCAAAGTGCCTTGGGGTTTTGTTCGGTCCAGAGAGTAGTTTTTTCCTCTCTTGCCTATAGCCATTTTCTTAACATTACTGAAAGGACTCTTTTCCTAATGAAGCATGAAAATTGATTGTATCTTGCCAGGAGGGCTCTTCCTAAGTCTTAAGATATTAAAGATTTCATGAGAACCACATGAAGAATATCTTCCTGAATCATTTACATTTTCCCCTTTTGTAGGCTTATGTAACGATGCAGAAAATCTAATAATAAGTGTGCTTTTAGTGTGCTGTGTGCCATTCTGCAGACAGCAGGGCTGTGGGGGCAAGAAACCAGTGCCCAGGGTTTGTGGATGGCAGCAAAGTGTACAAGGGTCTGAAGAAAGCCCTACTGGAAAAACCTATAGCTAATTGGACAGAGAATCCATTTTTGTCAGGCTCTTCTTCTTTCCCTGTGCAGTCTTCATTGTTGTGGGAGAAGACAACTGTGGCCATGGCCATGGGCCTTTCTTGGAGTGCGTTTTCCAAAGCTAGTCGCTTGGACTATTTTGGGTCTCAGAGCCATGTTGGTCTCACACAGGTGATGCCAACTCCGAATAGGGCAAGGGAAGCTAAAATCTGGGTTAGAGAGAGCCCTTAAACTAGCAACGTAGGACGGCAATAAACAGGGAAAAACGAAGACACCTACGATGCCGTTGAATATGCCCAACATCCGTTTACAAATCAAAAGAAATGGATAGCGCCCAGCCTTTCCCATGGTCCAAGATTTAATAAAAGGTCCTATCCAGATCCCCCCAAAAGTCCCCCAAAAGAGGGACATTCGGTGCGCTGGGGATACGCACCAGCATCTGTAGTAGATAAAGGAGCTGCGGAATTGTGGACCGCCGTTTCCTCAGAGACACTTCTCCTGTAGATATTTGCTTTGGACCCTAGGTAACAGGGCTGTAGTTCCTAAAGTTTAACTATTTGCGCCTGGGGAAAAAATAAAAACAGTGAGGTGGCTTAGTCATGGGAGTCAGTGAGGTCCAGCCCGGGCAATAACGTATCCCTTCCAAATCCTTGTGCCTCCCCGCTAATCCCAGAGTTTTTGTTTGCCCTTTGATGTGGTGGTGGGGTCTGAGCTCGTCCAGGCTCTGCTTGCGGGGGGCAGCGGGGAGGAGGAATGCCTCCTTTTGCCCGGGGGCTGGCTTCCCCCACCTCTTCCCTCCAAGGCATGTCTGCAGAGTCCCCAGGCATGTCGGGAGTGGGTGCCTGTTCCCCCGCGGCCAAAAATGTGTTCCTCGGAAGGCTAAGTTAGCAGGGCTCACCGATGCCATGAAACGAGGCAGGCTTTTTGCATCCCTGCGAAGTTAGACGGCTTCGGGGGCTCGGGCTAATGTCCCACTCTCTTTTCCTTGGGAAAATAGAAGAAAATGGGAGATTTCACCAAAGGTGTTATTATGTATGTCGTTCAGACGGATTTCCCTCCTTTCGAAGCTTCTCCTCCAACAATATTCCCATAATGTGTGTGTGTGCTGGGCTTCGCACCTTTTATCCCAGGCTCCCGCTCATCTCCGTGTCAGACAGAGGTGAGGGCCGCTGGTCGAGGGGGCACCTTACCCCCCAAACCACACAGGTGTCCGCTCAGCACTGCCAGCCCGGAGTAGGTCGCCATTGATGATGCATCGCCGTCTATACCTTCTGAGACATTTTCTCTTTAATTGATGCTCACTTGGACCTATGATATTTCATTAAGGTCCAGAGGTGCTCATTAAAACGAGCGTCGGATAGCATGCTGGATGTGCCTCATTGCTGTGAGTCCAAGAGAGGGCTCTGTGGAACTTGTTATGGAGGGCATTTATAGATTGTTCAATTAGAGGATTAGTGTTGTGCTAAACCGTTTTCAGGTTAATCAGTTGTGGGAAACCAGATTCGATGTTTAAGCAGGCTTGAACGATGGTTTCATCGTAAGAAAAGTTGTTAGGCCACTGTAACTTCTCATAAACCCTCTAGCTTGCTAATCGACGGTACTGTGCAGTTCGGTGCTCCGATTTTGTTCTGTGCGAGCCTTTCTTCATCTGAATCGTAAGTCCCTTTTGAACAGGCACAGGGTCTTTGTGTGTCTGTGTGGGTCTGCGTTGTGTGTGCCCCCATCCTAAAAGCTTCTGGTGTCATTCTAGGTACCTGTCAGCTGCTAAAGAATTTGTTGATGTCAAATTAAAACAAGTTTAAAACAAGTCAAGACTGTTGATCAATCTTGTTGATGTCAAGCGATGGTCAGCATCTTTAGAATGTCATTGCAATGTGTCATCACAGGGTTCACGTCATGGTGACGCATGTAAAACGTTGTCTCTCTTTACAGAAAAACACTGGTATTGCATGTTGATCTGTGACCAGGTTGTTATCAACCACAGGAGAAGCGCTACAAAGTTCATATGGAATTAGAATGGATACACAGATCCAATCTGGATGTAATGCTATTGACCTGATAAAGACATGACTTCCAGACCCGGAATGGCCCTGGCTCCTTTACCGAGAAACATGGGTGGCCCAGATCAGAAGGTCATTTGCCTTTTCCCTTTTCCCTTGGCAATCGCTCCTAATTGCCTTTTGCCCATGCACATTAACATGACCACGAAGCAGATAGAAGATAAAGTAAGTAAAAACCGTATCATCGGGAAAACTAAGGCACAAATAAGAACTGTTCGCTCATTTGCACGCGGTGTCTGGACCACTCATGAGTAGAAACCATACTACCAAGCCATTATGGATACAAGAAGGCAGGTGTAGGTTGTAGATCTCTAGGAATAGAATGTGCCTGAAACAGATGTGCTCATGTAAAATGCCCAGGACACCCCCTGAGCCTCCTTGAAGGAGGTTACCGGAGCACTCTCAAAGCCCCGTACCCTTCTCCACTCGGGCCTCTTATCCTGCCTCCTATCACATACCCCCTTCCGGCCCCATAAAGCTCCTATCCCTAATTCTCCACTCTTCCATAGCCATCTTCTCCAGCGTCCTAAAGGAGTCCACTGATTGTGCACGTGGGCCCTTACCATTTAAGACGTGACAGCCACTGCCAGCCATTACCAAATGGAATCCACTTTATCCGAATGGATAATTTGAGGGCCAGAGGTGTGATGGACTAAGTGGAATCATACTGCATTTCTGTGCCTCAAGGCTTTGAACTGTGAGCTCCCCCATCCATGCCTCCTGTGGGCTCCTCTCCTATTCACTCTCAGCCTCTTTGTTTTTCTCTTCTTTCTCTCTTCTTTCTCTCTGTATCTTATGCTTCTCTTAATTGCCTTTTCCCTCCTTTCTCATTGGTCTGGCCTCGGGTCTGGTGAGGGAAGGGACTTGAGAGGGGACAGGCTCCACGCGAAGCTTTCCTCCAAAGCACGGTCTCCTTCTTGGCATTCACTTTAGGTGTTCACCTTTCTGTTTTTCTAATATTCTTTCCAGTTGTACAAAAGAGAAGTGGGTAGGTTTGGAAAATGATGTGACTGGTTGATTTTTTTTTTTTAATCTGATTTTTTTAAATGTCTATCAACAACATTACATGGAGGCTCAGGGACTCTGGCCAGCCCTAGATTTAAGCAGAGCCATTATAGTACAGAAATCTTTTAGCATCATATGGCCCAGCAAGGAAAGAAGTCAAAGAAATGTGTAAATTTGGGACACTTGGGATTAAAACAAATTAAGACATGTATATCAATTCAGTTTAAATATTGGCTTAAAGGGGCGCCTGGGTGGCTCAGGTCACGATCTCAGTTCGTGGGTTCGAGTTCCGCATCAGGCTCTGTGCTGACAGCTCAGAGCCTGGAGCCTGCTTCGGATTCTGTGTCTCCCTCTCTCTCTGTCCCTCTCTCACTTGCACTCTGTCTGTCTGTCTCTCAAAAAATGAGTAAACATTAAAAAAAAACCTCACAGTTTGGGGGCACCTGGGTGGCTCAGTCGGTTAAGCATCCAACTTTGGCTCAGGTATGGTTTTGCCGTTTGTGGGTTCGAGCCCCGCATCGGGCTCTGTGCTGACAGTTCCCAGCCTGGAGCCTGCTTTGGGTTCTGTGTCTCCCTCTCTCTCTGCCCCTGCACTGCTCATGCTCTGTCTCTCTCTCCTTCAAAAATAAATAAACATGAAAAATTTTTTAACAAAATAAATATTGGCTTAAAAAAAACAGATTAGCGTATTGCCTATCTTTTGCTGTCACATTTCCTCTTACCTGACCAGCCGAAGTGCAGCTAGTGTTGATTAGAAATATCAGCATCTACAGAACATATCATCGGTTTTTATTTGGTACAATAAACCCTCACTCATTCACATGCTTAGAGAAAGTCAAAAGCTTAAATGGAATGCAGCTACATCATTTTTAGTTCCTGTATTGGCTCATACTTAGCACCTATAGGTGTTTGAAAAGACACTTATTTTTAGTTAACAAAACATTTGTGTGCCGTTGGGTATTTTTTGATGGTTCCTTCTTGTAAGTAAATTAAATACTATTCTTAGAGTAGGGTTTATACCATTCATTTGCTATGTAAAACCAATCTTCCTAGTTAGTGTGAAAGCTCTACTCAAATATATCGCATTTCTCTGACTTCTGAGGCTCCAGAATATAAGCTCCCAAACCTTAGGGACACTGTCTCACCCGCCACCCCCAAGGCTGCCTTTTGGAAAACAGCCTTCAGCTGCTTGGGACTCAAGTTAGTATTTGCTGGACTAATTAAGGTTTGACTCCATTCATTTATATGCCAAAATTACTTACCATTTGCCAAGTGCTTTTGAATTTGACGATTAGTTACAGACTGTGCTGAGGGTTTTTTTCACTTTTATTTTATCCCTCCTTTAACTCATCTAAAAAACTAGTTGATTGCATCCTGTAATTTTAGCAATACAATGTTAAGTGGAGGAAAGTAGAGTTTAAAATGTATCCAGAATTGGGGCGCCTGGGTGGCTCAGTCGGTTAAGCGTCCGACTTCGGCTCAGGTCATGATCTCACGGTCCGTGAGTTCGAGCCCCGCGTCGGGCTCTGTGCTGACAGCTCGGAGCCTGAAGCCTGCTTCGGATGCTGTGTCTCCCTCTCTCTCTCTGCCCGTCCCCTGCTCATGCTCTGTCTCCATCTGTCTCTCAAAAATAAATAAATGTTAAAAAAAAAATTTAATAAATAAATAAATAAATAAAATAAAACATATTCAGAATTATTCCAATTTTGCAAATATATGTATAGATCTGTGTGAGCTTTAAATATAGATTACACATGATAGATTACATACATGCCAATTTATTTTTTTAAGTTTCTCATATTTCCAAATATGAGCACATTTTGTTTTTATATCAGAAAAAGCAGAAGAGTTTAAGTTGCGGGCGCCTGGGTGGCTCAGTCAGTTAAGCCACCGACTCTTGGTTTTGGCTCAGGCCATGATCTTACAGTTCGTGAGTTCGAGCCCTGTGAGCCAACAGCAGGGAGCCCGCTTGGGATTCTGTCTCTGACTCTCCCTCTCTGCCCCTCCCCTGCTCACACTGTCTCTGTCTCTCTCAAAATAAATAAATAAACTTAAACAATGTTCAAGCTGTACAGTAGAAATGTGTGGGGTTTTTATTTTTGTATTTTAATCCCATCGTAGTTAACATACAATGTTAAGCTTTTTATTTTAACTTCCGCATAGTCAACATCTGATGTTATGTTAGTTTCAGGCATACAGACTAGGGATGCTGCACTTCTGTGCCTTGCTCTGTGCTCATATCCCCATCACCGATTTTGCCCACCCCACCGAGACAGCTGAGAAAAAAACTTGTCATTTCTTCTCTCACAGGTGTCTCAACATTTGTAAAGACCCTGTTTGTTTACCAGGGGCTTTCGTGACATTGCTCAGGTTTTTGTTTGCATGTTTATTTTTGAGAGAGAGAGCAAGTGGGGGAGGGGCAGAGAGAGGGGGACAGGGGATCATAAGCGGGCTCTGCGTGGTCGGCACAGAGCCCGACGCGGGGCTCGAACTCACAAACCGCGAGATCATGACCTGAGCCGAAGCTGGGCGCCCAACCGACTGAGCCCCCCAGGCCCCCCAGCGTTCCTCAGTTTTTAGTGTTTTCTCTTGAGACTTTGTAAAACCAACAGGAGAGCAGTTACAGTAGCTTCTGGTCTTTAACATTTATTTATTTTTGAGACAGAGAGAGACAGAGCATGAACGGGGGGAGGGCCAGAGAGAGAGGGAGACACAGAATCGGAAGCAGGATTCCAGGCTCTGAGCTGTCAGCACAGAGCCTGATGCGGGGCTCGAAGTCACGGACTGTGAGATCGTGACCCGAGCGAAGTCGGACGCTCAACCGACTGAGCCCCCCAGGCCCCCCAGCGTTCCTCAGTTTTTAGTGTTTTCTCTTGAGACTTTGTAAAACCAACAGGAGAGCAGTTACAGTAGCTTCTGGTCTTTAATAGATGTATACCTCTCAGGTCTTTGGTTGTTTATTAGTGAAGAGAAGAGTGGACCCAAATGGAAAACAGTTACATTTTTAAAATGTGTCCAGGGGGTTAATGTGGAAAGAAAGGTGCCTCATGAACTTGACAGTTGATGCGTCGGCCCCGCCGTTCTCCGTCTGGCAGCCTGGAGCATATTATTTAACCTTCTGCATCAATTCCCTCTTCTGGACACTGTAATATTCATAATACCCACCTCGTGCAGGATTCCTGGGAGGAGCGAATCAGATAATAATGCGTGTGGAAGTGCTCTGAATGATAATCACGACGTTATTATCACCACTAGCGTTATTTCCCCGCCCGCAAAGGCAGAAGAGGGAAGACGCCGATGGTCTCTTTATCTGGCACAGGAGCCAGGAAAATCCAGGTTTTCTCTGCTTTGCCCTCCGGCGTGAAGAGTCAGAAGGTAAATATCAGTATTGCTCTTCGTAACTAATGGCCTCATAGTTCATGACAGGTGATTGCTTGGTTTCTGTTAGCATTTCAGAGACCATTATACACAGCAGCTCTCCTTTGCAGGGGTAGAGAAAACTCATTTTCTAAGGCAAATAGTCTCAAGTCAAGGGTTCGGTCCTGGTGGGATGAAACAAAGAAAGGCAGTTTATCGTTAAGGTAAGCTGGCATTTCAGTACATGTTGGGAGATTTATCAGAGATGGTGGGGGGGTGGAGAGTCTCGAAGACATGACGCCCTTTTGCACATCTTTCAATGCCTATAATCGGTCAGAAGCCAAAAGTGGAACCATAGATGCCTGCAAGTGTTCGAGGTTAACCCCACCCGCGGGCATTCACCGGATACGTGAAAGGGATCACACACCGTGAGATTATGACTCTGCTGTTCCGTGGCTCATTGTCCTTCCAGATTTGGGGGCCGTAACTAGGGCGCAGAAGAACGTGTGTTGGAGATTGGGTTTATTGTCCACCTGGATGGGTGGAGATGTTCCTGGAAAGGGAGCGGAATGAGAGAGGTGACGTTTCCCATTTACCCATCCGTCTGTTACTATTTTCTTTTTTTTTTTTTTTTAATTTTTTTTTTCAACGTTTTTTTATTTATTTTTGGGACAGAGAGAGAGCATGAATGGGGGAGGGGCAGAGAGAGAGGGAGACACAGAATCGGAAACAGGCTCCAGGCTCCGAGCCATCAGCCCGGAGCCCGACGCGGGGCTCGAACTCACGGACCGCGAGATCGTGACCTGGCTGAAGTCGGACGCTTAACCGACTGCGCCACCCAGGCGCCCCTCGTCTGTTACTATTTTCGTTTTGAATATTGCAAAGCAACAAGACTGGAGTTGTAGGGTGGGCAGGTGATCCAAAGTCGGTATAACACAGAGGAAGTAAACTCCCTTCTGCTTTTAATGGCCACTGAGTGATTTGTGGGAGCCACGATTGTAGGGTCCGTGAAAATGGACGCACCAGGAAGAGACAGCTGATTTTTTTTTCCCCATTAATTGAGTTCGATAAGTGACTTTTGTTGGTTTCGTGCTATCCGTTAGTTTCAGAGGCCTATTCTGCAAAAGCATCTAGGGCTGTTTCATGGCTATAGCATATTGGTTATCTTGCATATGTAGTGAAGCAAAGATACCTTTTAACATCTCAGATCCTGACTCATCCCCCAAATTTGAAATTTTTTTG
Source organism: Panthera tigris (assembly GCF_018350195.1). Classification (NCBI taxonomy): domain Eukaryota; kingdom Metazoa; phylum Chordata; class Mammalia; order Carnivora; family Felidae; genus Panthera; species Panthera tigris. Next base: position 12,715,291 of record NC_056664.1, read on the forward strand.
CTTCCTGAAACATCAGGACAGATCAACATAGTTTTATACATTAAACACTAGGATACAGATGAAGACAGGTACCAGCTAATGAACATAGCAGGAAAGAAAATGTTCGCACATCAATCCAGTACTATGCCTTCTCAGTTTTCTGTTTTTGTTTTTTTTGTTTTTTGTTTTTAATATCTTACTTCTTGAAAACGTGTGATTTAGCCATTTGGAACCCTTGGAGGTTCAGAAATTCACAGGCATGTGAAATATAAAACCATATTCATTTAACAAATACTGATGGGCATATAAAATAGAACCTCCATCATCTATCTTTAGAAGTAGAAGATTAAACAGAAGTGTAATTAATTTGCCAACCCTGCTTCCCTGATTGAGACATTTATCACAGTTGATCTTTAATCATTAGGCTCCTTATCTGTGAAATGAAGTCTATTATGACCTCTAAGGTCTGTTTGTTATAGAATTAGGTACAGCTCCATGTCACGCACGTGCACGCGCACACACACGTAAAGGCTAAAAAACATAGACGCTTACTTCTCCCTCATGTAAAAGAGGTTGGGAGGTAGGATTCCAGGAAACATATGGCAGCTACCCAGGCTCAATTCTGTCATTCTGTTCTGCCATCTCTAGTATATTTCTCATGCACAAAATGGCTGCCTAAGCTCCAGCCTTCACGTTAGCATTCCAGCAAGTGGGAAGAAGGAAGGGAGAAGAAGGGCCTAGACCTCTTTTCAAGGATACTTGCCCAAGGTCCCATAGCACACTTTTGTTTACTTTTGTTTACTTTTGTTTACTGCTGCAGGGGAGGATAAAGATCAAAATGTCTGGCTGCACAGCCATATGTCTGGTTCAAAATCAAGGTTTCTACTCCCAAGGAAAGGGGAGAGAATGGATATTGGGCAAACAATGATTAGCCATAGGTTTTTAGCTCAAAAAGCCATAATCCCATATTTCTGGGGAATACGTGACGTATGTAGCCAAGTCTGAATGTATACTGAATGTGTACAGATGGGACACCTCGAACCTCACTGGCCATACCTCTTATTGAGACCTGGGATTGTATTTTCAGTCTTGGGATCAGAATCCTTTGGTCGATTGTGTGCATGTGTGTGTGTGTGTGTGTGTGAGAGAGAGAGAGAGAGAGAGAGAGAGAGAGAGAGTCTCTTCTGCAAGGCGTGATGAATATAAACGCACTCACTCAGCAATTTATAGCTGCCCTTGTCCCTCTTCCTTCCCCCCAACCCACTGTCAGCATCACAGCGTTACCCCACACCTTCAACACTCCCTGTGATTAATAGTGACCGGGAAGGGTGTGCTAGCTTTCCAGAAGAGTTGTTTGCATCTGCTAAGGTTACTTGGGGTCACAAAGGCCACTAATAATTGCAACACTGTTGTGTTATGCTACATGGCTTGTCCCTCGAGACGGGTGCAAGGCTGAAGGAGAAAGGGAAGGGTTCCCTCAGCATAACGGCGGGAGAAGATCACTAAAAGTTACAGCTCTCTGGTTTGGGATCTATGCATAAGATCATTCTAGAAAGCAAAAGAGGAAAAAAAATCACACATTCATATTTTTTAAAGTCCCCCATTTTAGTAGCTGATGGAAACTAGAAGTCTTCTATTCTGGGCCAGAATCTCCACAGGATGTTTGTGCCTATGGCACACGTGGGTTGCTTGAAGGTTTAGGTCTGTTTTATCTGCTGCATGCCTGTGTTCAAGTGTGTGAGATTTCTTGATCAATCGACAGAATCCAAACGTCCCTTTTGTTATATTCTAAGTCCGTTCCTGCACCTGGTGGTAACAAAGAGGTCAGCTGATGGGGTGCCCGAGCCGGAATTCAGCTAGGGGACAGTTTCTGAATTCATGTGAATTGCTTGTGTGATATAATGTCGTTTCCTAGGAAACTGCCAGCATCTAGCTAACCTCCAGGAGGGCAAGCGGTCAGGAAGGTGGAGGTGCTGTCAGCACCGTTATTGTTGTTTTTAACAGGCAGACATGTCATGAAAACTCATCATAGAGGTCCCCTTTTCCATACCTCAGCGAAGCCGCCTCAGGAATAAAAGGTGAATATCTGAGATTGTGTCTTTAAACGGTATTGTTGGTCTGATCAAGATTTAGCCACAAAAATAAACATAATCCCTGATGCTGAGAAAAGGTCAGAAAGAGTTGGCACTCAGAAGAACAAATGAAGAAGCAGAAAATCATTTTCTTTTTCACATTGGTGGAGATGGGGAGCGGACACAGATAGGACTCTCGGGGGATCCAGCCCAGGCAGGTATGTGAGTGCGTGGGATTAATGTCTAGACGCAGACGGAAGTAATTCTGTGTAAATGCAGAGAAGCTCCAGGAGGTTCCTAGAGCAGGAGAAAGGGAAGGAAAAGATCACTTAAATATGAGGTCAACCCAGATTGCTTGGGTCCAGCAAGATTCCCACGGTCTTACCCAGACACAGCTCTAAAGCATTGGCAGCATTGAATGCACTCTCTGGACGACAGTCTGTGCTATGAATTGAGCAGGATTGACAAAGAGATGAAGAGTGAAATAATTTTTCAAGAAATTTTCCATTTGGTTTTGTCATAATTTTCTTCCACGCACAGATCTGGCTAAGCCCTGGAGAGGTTAAACCCCCAAATGTCATTTAGATGTTTCTGGAGTATAAAGCAAATACTGAAAACCAGTCATGCAGAGGCACCTGGGGGGCTCAGCAGGTTAAGCTCCCGACTCTTGATTTCAGCTCAGGTCATGAGCTCACAGTTCGTGGGTTGGAGCCCCGTGTTGGGCTCTGTGTTGATAGCAGCGTGGAACCTGCTTGGGATTCTCTCTCTCTCTCTCTCTCTCTCTCTCTCTCTCCCTCCCTCCCTGTGCCCCACTCACCTATCTCTGTCTGAAAATAAATAAATACACTTGAGAAGAATATATAAAAGAAAAACAAAAGAAGAAAATCAACCATGCATTTGAGTCCTGCTTGCTCTACTATTAAAAAAACAAAAACAAAAACAAAAACAGGGGCGCCTGGGTGGCTCAGTCGGTCGAGCGTCTGGCTTCGGCTCAGGTCATGATCTCACAGTTTGTGGGTTCGAGCTCTGCATTGGGCTCTGTGCTGACAGCTCGGAGCCTGGAGCCTGCTTTGGATTCTGTGTCTCCCTCTCTGTGCCCCTCCCCTGCTCACACTGTCTCTCTCTCTTCCTCAAAAACAAATATTAAAAAAAAAAAAAACAAAAAAACTCAGTGCTGAGACAACACACATCTGTGCTTTCTTCCCACCCGTGCACACTTCTAGCTTAGCACCCATCATGCCGGAAAGACAGGAGGAGCTACATTCAGACTATAGTCACTATGCTTTCCCTCTGCCCACCCCCCTTCTGATTTGAAGGAGACAGGGCACCAGGTCAGGTTCTATGTCCTATCCCACAATTGTAATGGTTCCCCTCATTCATACAACGTTTGTCAACACCAATGAACGGACCCTTCTAGTGTCATAAATGGGATGAAAGTAGGTTACTAATGAACAGTGTGGTATTTATCTTCTGCCATAACTTTCTATCGGGCTAAAAACCTGGGTCCCTGCAACATTAGAGGCACAAGTATCTTTGAGAAGTAGAGGCAAGCCATCTTTATTCTCATGGCCTAAAAACATCTAGAACTTTGGCATGAAATCATTTCAAACATGGTGCCCCACGCTTCGTCAACTATAGGCTATTCAACTTGGGGAATTGTTTTTTGTAAACTGGAGAGTCAGACTCGCGGTGTGTCAGCTGCCCAAGTGCCAGTGTTTCGTGTAATTAAAACGCCAACAGGTCTTAAGTCATCATGCGTGGTCCTCATTTAATAGACTCTAGCTATCGAACTTAGGGAACCAGACACTTTCAAGTTCTGAGCTTGGAAATTAAAGCTAACTCCTGCTGCCGAAATGCCTTGTCTCATCATCAGAATGCTTTCTGGGGCCCGCCTCACACGGATGCCCCGAGAAATTCCCTTCAGCTTGGCCATATTAGGTAGGGGCTGTATTTCAAAGTCACCCCGCAAAAAGATCTCATCAGGCGTCGGGGCCCCAACATCAGCGACCTGTGGTGCTGGGAGTTGTCTCAGCCAACCCCTTGTCTGAATCCTGTCGCCCTTTACGTGGGTAACATTTTCATGTTTACCACCTCGGAGCGCCTGGGTGGCTCAGTGGGTTAAGCGTCCGACTTCAGCTCAGGTCACGATCTCACGGTCCGTGAGTTCGAGCCCCGCGTCGGGCTCTGGGCTGATGGCTCAGAGCCTGGAGCCTGCTTCCGATTCTGTGTCTCCCTCTCTCTCTCCCCCTCCCCCACTTACAGTCTCTCTCTCTCTCTCTCTCTCTCTCTCTCTCTCAAAAAATAAATAAACATTTAAAAAATTGCTTACAAACTCCCAACTCCACTCTCCACCCCAGGCCAACCCAAGAAGCAAAGCAGAATGGAGAGAAGGCTGGTTGAGAGGAGGCACATACGGGCAATATTTGAGAATACAGTGAAAATCAGCCGGTTCGATATGGTGGGAATAGAAACATGTTTTCAGTATGTTAATAATATGTGGAGGAATGTATGGAGGAACGCTTTGGCTTCTTCTGTGGCTAGACCGCCCATGCCGAACAGATCAATTCATGTCAGAAAGCGCTGGCTTTGGTTTATTTATACCACGGCCGCGTCCCCATGTCGCACTTAGCGGAACCTTGCATCAACCTCTAGATTTGTTTTGTGCCCTTCAGTGGAGGCACCAGAAAAGCCCGGTCAGCAAATATTCGTAAGCAGTTAGGACTATTCCAAGGCACGATATAAGCACGTTATGGGATTCACTGGCGTGACACATGTTTAGTGTGTGCCCGTCCGGCACGTATGGGGCGCTGTGTCGACGGTGTTAGGATCGGGAAGCAGCAGAGGCATAATCTTGCCCTCGGGGAGCTGAGAGTCTAGAGTTTGATGACTTCCGTTTTCCGTGTCCCTCCCTTTGTATTTCTAACCCTGTGAACTAGGCATGTAGCAAGCATTCGTTTTGCCGGAAAAACTCTCTTAGAGGTGAGATAAGGTGGTAAGGGAGATGAGAAAAGCAGGCAGAGATAGAAACGGGGAAGATACTGTTACAAGGAGGCAGCATACGTGTATATGCTGTGGCTCTCTCTCTCTGTTACAATATATCAGATATTATAATGGCAACTGGGAGAATGCTTACTTAAAAGAGATGTTCCGCAGAAAACACTAACTAGCATATAGTAAGTGCTTTATAGATCAAATTATTACTACTCCTGCTTCTTGTCATTAATGCATGGTAGGCATTCAAGAAAGGCTTGTTAAATGAGCGGGTAGGGGATTCAAGTAAGTGCTGGAACTTAAACCGATATACATAAACTGCGTCTAATATATATGCCTAAATGGAGAACCTTGTGTAGCCAGAGTAGGAGCAAGATACTCACATTATAGTCTCTCAAAAATGATCAGAAATCTTACCTGAGCCACAAACGCTTCAAAAGTGTTTCTCTGCCCCCACATCACCCTCCATTTAGAAAGAAATGATGGGGGCACCTGGGTGGCTCAGGCAGATAAGCATCTGGCTTCGGCTCAGGTCATGATCTGGTGGTTCGTGGGTTCGAGCCCCGCGTCGGGCTCTGTGCTGACAGCTCAGGGCCTGGAGCCTGCTTCGGATTCTGTGTCTCCCTCTCTCTCTCTGCCCCTCACCCGCTCACGCTCTGTCTCTCTCTCTCTCTCCAAAAATAAACATTAAAAAAAAAATTAAAAAGAAATGACAGGGCAGCACCTGGGTGCCTCAGTCGGTTGAGCATCCAACTTTGGCTCAGGTCACGATCTCGTATTTTGTGAGGTCGGGCCCCACATCGGGCTGGCTGTTGTCAGCACAGAGCCCGCTTTGGACCCTCTGTCCCCCTCTCTCTGCCCCTCCCCCACGTGCATTCCCTCAAAAATAAACATTTCAAAAAAGAAGAAGAAACGCTAGCAACATCTCTGTGGTGCTGCTGGCGGGAAGAACCACGGGGATATTATGTCTTTCGTTTTGCTCTGGAGAGGAGAGGTGGTAACAGGGGAGGGACCAGACAGGAATGAAGTGATGATGGCAGTAATGGAGGCCAAGGCGGTGAGAGGCAGGTGGGGGCCAGGACCAGCAGGAGAGTGTGAGCGTTTGAAGACAGTGCTGATAAGCGGACACCTAGGCGGCTTCCCTGGAATGTTCCCTGATGCCAACTCTGCCCTTTTTCTGAGATACCAAGCCGAAAACCAGCTTCTTGCTCTGGGAGCCTAAAGCTCTAGGTGGTTACAATGGTTCCTCAGAGCCCGGCCTCCAATGGCATCCACTCAGGAGAACTCGCTACTCTGTTTCTCCAAAATCACGGCTGATTCATAGGGGGGTTAGGCAAGAACGACCTCCATCGTCGTCTCCAGTTTCTGCTCTGGTTCCGCAGAGCACGAGGTGCTACAGATGGTCATTAACGGGGCTGATTCGGGTCAAGGAATCCGTGGAATCTTCTGGAATCACTCAACATTCACCGGGTGACGATGCTGCGTGCGGAACGGTTCCCTCGAGGCTTGGGTGCACACAGTGAAACCCTCCCGTGGATGACTCCTGTTGAGTACAGAAACACTGACCATTTAGGATTAGGAGATCCTGACTCGAGGTTGGCCCCACAGAAAAATCAAATATAATGATTCGCGTAATGAGCTCAAACCAGGCAACCAAATGACATGAAGTCTGATGTGAAGACAGCTGGGGGAACGTGGGAGGAGGAGAAGTTTGGAAAGAGAGAGGACAGTGGAAACTTCTAGGAGTGAATTTATTACTGAACATTTTTTTTTAAATATGCAGGTTGAAGTTGAGAGTCATTTTGTTTATACCCTAAATGCTGCAATGTCTTTTTCCTTAATTTGTTTATACAAGTTTTAGGGGCCAGTTACATTTTTAGCATACAATCTACTTTTATTCCCAAGAGCTGTCCCTAAGACAATCCATCAGATATCTCCTCAAAGCCCTGGAAGAGGGGATAAAAGGCATATTTTAAAAGGTGGGTGTGTATGTGCAAAATATGTTTGTTTTACAGAGATCTTAAATGCTGTAGAAATAATTAGCCATGTGCACGAACCAAAATAATTAATACCAAATGGCACAATATCCTTTCTGAATCCTGTTTCAAAACAGAACTGAATGAAACATTGAGTTCTGTCTTCTTTCTTTGCCTTCTCCAGCCCCCCCCCCCACCTCCATTACTCCAGATTTTATAATAATCAGTATTCCCTTCTTGGCTCTGAATTTAATGTCCCTACATAAAGCCATCCTCCTAACTATTCCTCTTGCCCTTTAGAAGCTTCTTGTCTTTGGATATGGCATTACTTGCTTCCCACAGGGGCCCAGAAATACTAGCTACTGAGCCCTCCCATTGCCTACAGTAAGTTAAATGCATGTTGTACACGAAGAAGCCGCTAGCCTGGGAGTCATTTACCCAGAGTCAGCAAAGATGTTCTCGCCTGCTGGATTCAAACTTCGTGTCTTGACGTGTCATTCCATAACCAATGGACGGGGCTATTCTAGAATCCAGAATGTAGGTAAGGATGTGTTGGGGTGGTGGAGACAGACATCTGATTGTGCGCATGTGTGTGTGTGTGTGTGTGTGTGTGTGTGTGTGTGTGTGGCCTCCACTGTACCTTTTCAGATATAAACTTGCTAGAACAGCTCCCTAATCATGATCTGCATCATCTCTCATCAAGTAGGTTACCATCGGCAGAGTTGAGATTGGGCAAAGGGTTCCCAGGAGCGAGCCCTGGGCTTAAAACCAGTTGAAGAGAGAGCAAACCGCAGGCTCCATGTTTTCCAAGAGGTTTACTTCCCTTAAATTGAAACATAACCGTGTTTTCCTGGCTCTCAGGGCACTTGTACAAAGCCCATCTTCTTATTCAAGCATTTGCTTGATGATGCGGGAGGCTCCAGCCAGTGTAATCCCAAGCATGAGATTTTCAAATGCTGAATCTTACTCAAGCACATAATTTTCCGTTGACATATGTAACTTTAAAATAGGATAATCAATAATGCAAATTTAGCCACTGAATCTAGGGGCTGGAAAACACATTTCCACTTGGTGTATCCGTTCTCCTACTTTAAAGTAAGACTGTAAACTGTTCTCTTTGAAGTCATCTGTGTCCACACAGCTTAATCCAGTGGTCATTAACACACATTCTGGGTTAGTATCTTTTAGAAGCTCACCAGTGCTTATAATGTTCAGCATGGGTTAAGAACCCCTTGTCTAATCCAGTGGACTTTCTTAGGCCATGTCTTTCTAGTTTCTCTGCGACATTTAACATAGTTGATGGCCTTGGGTGCCTGGGTGGTTCAGTCGGTTGAGCATCCGACTTCGGCTCAGGTCATGATCTCACAGTTTGGGAGTTTGAGCCCTGCATCAGGGCTAGCTGCTGTCCGCACAGAGCCCACTTTGGATCCTCGGTCTCTGCCCCTACCCTGCTCACACTGTCTCAAAAAAACATGTATATATGTAGATAGGTAGATAGATGATGGCCTTAGTTTTTTTGTTCCACCTTCTTGACTGTTTTTCCTCTCTTTAACCAAAGTTAGGTGTTTTGCCTTCCTTTTCTCTGCTCTCCCTGCCTCAACTTCCCTCCTGGGACACTGGCGTGAAGTGTTGGTCTCCTTAGCTGCTCCCCATCCCCCTGGATGAGTGCCATCTGTTTGTCTTAGAGCCTTGTAAATCGGAATGAGTCTTAAATTGACTACCTTCCCCTCCTCCAGAATAATATCCTTTTCATTTTATTCATCTGATAATGCTTGTGCCTTTCATATTCCCCTGTGAGCACCCTCTTCCTATGGCTTCAATTCAGCTTCTTCCAGGAACTCACTGAGCCCTGCCAATCCTTACCCTCTTTTCCATACTTGCCAATGCTACGTTAGTCAAGACCCTAGGAGCCTACAGTGACTTGGCCATAGGCTTCTGGGTAGTGAGACAGGTGCAAAGTACCTTCTGCGTAGAGTGAAAGGTGCGGTGAAGTAGGAGCTGGAGACGTGGAACTCTGGTCTTGATTCTCCCTTTAGTTAAAACACACTCTAAAGCTGTTTGACCTTAATAATAGGCACTATCTCTCTGGGCCTCGGTTTTGCCACCTATAAAGTAAGAGGTTCTATTTTGTAAATGGAGTAACTAACCAGAGAAAAGCCTGTGTGGAATTTGTATGCACTCCTTAGAGATCTGGGTTTCTTGGCCGTATGCTGATACCAGCATTTGAAATGCTGACGAAAAAGACAAAAGGGGATGGTGCTACATCCCGTTTTACTGTCACACGTAACCCTCCGTCTTGGTTATTCCGTGATTCCTGTTCTTGCAATCTGGACCTCCAGAACAGCAACGCCAAATACAGGAGGGGCTTGGGGTTTTTATGTGTTTCCTGAATACAGTCCAAATTTCATTTGCTCAAGATTGATCTTCCTAAAAATGTTTGGCAAATGCCTAATTTGAGAATTAGCTTATTGTCTTTGAGCTGCCATTTCAAAGAGAAATCTGGTCCTAAAGAAGTTTTACTCTGTTACTATGCTGGGATTTTTATTTTATTAAAGAAAAAATTTTTTAATGTTTATTTATTTATTTGAGAGAGAGGGCACACAAACACGCACACACACACACACACACACACACACACATACACACACACACACGCAAGTCGGGGAGGGGCAGAGAGAGAGAGAGAGAGAGAGAGAGAGATCGAATCCTAAGCAGGCTCTGCACTATCAGAGCAGAGCCCAATGCAGGGCTTGAACCCACGAACCGTGAGATAATGACCTGAGCTGAAATTAAGAGGTGGATGCTCAACTGACTGAGCCACCCAGGCTCCTCCCCAGAGGAGAAGGCTCCTTCTGGGATTTAAAAAAAAAAAACAAAAAACAGATAACGCAGAGTTATGCATACATGACATGCTTTCCTGCAAGGAATTTCCAGCAACTTTCCTGGCATCATCTCATTTATCCTTATGATATTTATTTCTTTATTTATTTATTTATTTATTTATTAGTTTCAGGAGAGGTCACACTGTTCTTGGCAGTTTAGAAGACGAGTAACTGAGGTATTGTAATTTAAGTCACCTCTCTGCCAGTTTTCTGCCAAGGAAAATTGAAAAACACTATGGAGAAAAATGCTCACAATTATTTGAGCCCTGACTATAGATTTTGAAAAATTTATTCATCGAACGGCAAAGTACGTTACTATTCCCAGAACATTGCCAACAGCAAAGAGATTATGCTCAGAATCAAATACAGCCCTGTTTTCATTTCACCTCTGCTTTGAAACTCAGTGAGAGAGAACAGTGGAGCCATTTTCCAGCGAAGGTCAAATTAGGTCAGAAAAACTTTTTATGTGGAGCCTTCCAAGTCATGGGATGAGCAGGGAAGAGGTAGAGAATCCATGACTTGTGCGATTGCTTAGTTCCTGATTCTTCTGTCCAAAGAGTGTTGGATGTATTTTGCACACTGTGGGCAGGAAACGTAGGAGGGAGAAGGGAGCCACTCCTTGGATGCTTCCCATGTGTCCAGATAAGAAATCCAAGTAGGGGTGCCTGGGTGGGTCAGTCCATTAAGCGTCCGACTTGATTTCGGCTCAGGTCATGATCTCACGGTTCGTGGGTTCAAGCCCCTCTACGGGCTCTGTGCTGACAGCTCGGACCCTGGAGCCTGCTTCAGATTCTGTGTCTCCCTCTCTCTCTCTGCTTCCCTGCTCATGTGCTCTCTCTCTCTCTCAAAAAATAAACATTAAAAAAAATTAAAAATAAAACAACAAACCCAGGTATCTGCTTATTCGCATCCAAGTCACGTGATGTTGTATGCAAGAGGTGCATTCGAGGCAACGCGCCTAAGTGACTTCTTCCAGTGTGTATGTGAGTTCGAGCTCTCAGGAGGAGAAATGGAGAGTGATTCCAGCGAAGGAGTGAGCCCCATCAATGGCACACCCAGAGTAAGCCCTCAGTCTGCTATTTTTAAGAAGTGGCATTTGGAGCTGGGGGTGTCTGTGGTGTTAGGAGAACACGGCGGGGGGGTGGGGGGTGCAGCTCAAGTTGCCAGTCTGAAGGATGGTGAGGATTCGTGGAGCAGGAAGGGAAAAGTCATGCCTTGCGCCTGGATGAGGCTTCCTCTTCCCCACCGAGCTCATCCACCGGGGCCGAAGCTGCTCTTTTTTGTTTCTTAACTTAGAAGAGCCCGCTAGGAAGGCGGCAGATGAGTCACCTGTCTCCAAGAGTAGGTGTTCTCAGCACTGGGGAAAATGGAAGATGGCAGGCAATTGCCACTGCAGTTTTCCCTAAGGTGGAATCACCGTGACTTCGCGCCCCTGACTGAGGTGCTCCGCGCACGAGGTCGTGGACACGTAGTGGCACCCGTGGGCAGCAGAGTGGACTGCATCCTGCTCTCAGCAAACCGGATCCGTCCAAAGGAAAAGGCCCTGGACGTTCCTTTTATTTATTTATTTTTTTCTATTTCGTTTGCAGCGAGTTTCAAGGCAGTTGAACACTGTCTGTAACGGAAGTCTTCGCCGTTAAAATAAATACCTGTTCTTATCGAGGCAGGGAGAAGAAAGGGCAAGATGTGCACAGCAGGATTTGGAGGCTCAGGGTTTGCCAAGGTTGGATGTGTCACAGGACACAGGAGCGTGGGGCTGGCAGGGGCTGGTGGCCGGGCCTCCGATTACATTCTGGTCTGTGCTTCTGACCGGAAGCTGGAACGTGGCACCTGGTCCGCAAGGATTCCTGCCCATCGGAGAAGCCAGAACCCTGGCTCTTAGGTGGAGTAGTCCTTGTTCCTGTCACAAATTGGGGAAAGAGCCCTTGTGGCATCAGGCACCAGCCAGGCTTTCCTCCTGATCTAGATGCTGACCTCTGGGCAACTCAGGGCTCTTTTCTGAACTCTGCCCCCTTCTCCCCCCAGTCATAAGAAATTAAGTTCTCCTCTAAACATCGCTCTCACACACAACATGCACGCACACACACACACACACGCACACACACACACACACACACACACACACACACTAGCTTTTGCTCTCTAAGGAAAGCAAAGTTCAAGAAAAGCAAACCCCATACAGGTCAACAAATAGGATTGGAGCTCAGTACGTTTATAGGCTGGCCTGGAACTCACTATTTCATTCGTGTTTTTCTCTAGTTGGAACACTTCTATGCTTTCAAACCAAAGTGTCCCTGGCTGTATTGTGGGGTGCCTACTGCACAACAGGCACTGTCCTAGACACTAGGGAGGGGGCGCTATGTACATGAACGTGTGCGTCCCTCAGGGATCTTAGAGTCTGATGCAGTGATTCTCAGTCTTAGCCGAGATTCCGTGTGCCTGGTTCCCGTCCCCCCCTCCCCCAGGCCTTAGGACATGTTGGTTTGGGTGCAGCCTGACTAGCAGGACTGTTGAAAATCTCCCCAGGTGATTCTGACAAGCTGCCAAGGTTAAGAACCATGTGTACCCATGTGTAGGAGGTACCCAAACTTAGCTGCTAATCAGAATCACCAGGGGAGTTTTTAAAAATATAGATTCCTGGGGCCCAGCCCAGATCAGCTACACCTGGGAAAACTACAGAGAAGGCGTATTTGTATAAGGTCACCAGAGTTTCTGATGATCAACTCAGAGAAACGTCACTGTCCTGTTCTCGCGCACAGTGGTGATCTAGAAATGTCATGGCTTTATGAGGGAGCTTATAAGTCCATGCATTTAATGAAAATTTCATCGTGCACGCTGTCCTTGAGGGAAGTGTCAAATCAGCTGTGAAACAGGAAACAAAACCCACCGGTCTAACACATTACTCATGCCCAGCTGTTCAAGGTTTGTGCACGCCTCCCCAGTTGGTCCCTTCTGGTGCCCAGTGGAGAGCTTTGTGGGAAGTTCTCAGAGGCTAACCATGTGTCTGTCTTACTATATGTTTACGACGGATTTGTGGAATCGTTTACCTTGGAAATGCCACTGATTAATTCGGTCACTGCCTGTTCCTGTCTTTTACCACCCCTCCCCATCCCATGAGTTAACCAGAGCAAAATGGAAGCAAACTAGAGATTTTTTTGAAACTATAGAAAAGGGAAGGATCCCAATTTTTTTAACATTTGTTTATTTTTGAGAGAGAGAGCGAGAGCTGGGGAGAAGCAGAGAGGGTGGGACAGAGGAAGTGGGCTCTGTGCTTGACAACAAAGAGTTCAATGTGGGGCTCAAACTCACAAACCATGAGATCATGACCTGAGGCAAAGTTGGACATTTAACTGACTGAGCCACCCAGATGCCCCAAGATCCCAAATGTTGAGACACGTGCTTATGAAAAAATTTTGTATAATATAAAATAGATATGTTTTATAGTATATGTTATATATAAAATATAGTATATAATATATATTTATATCATATATGAATATATATGATATTTGTGTCACATATTTTTATATAGCATGTGCAATATATTATATATAAAATGTCTATTTTTGTATTGTATATAATATATACTATATTTCACATATAATACATATATACATATTTTGTGTATGTATTTTATACATTTTTATAGGAAAAGCCTAACCTGTTTTAGTAAATTATCTCACACTGAGCTAAAGGCTTTTCCTTGCATTTCCCCACCAAAAGTATAGTCTGTAAAAGAGCAGGAATGGGGTGGCCCTCGGCACACATCTGAAGCTCCGTAGTTTATGTCACGAAACCAGGGGGTGCTGATGGGTCCACACTGAAACACAGAAGGGAGGCCCAGGTTGACGTCACTCTGTTGGAATTATGTTATAAGGAACACTTATCGATCCCGCATATTAAAGAATGAAGCAGAACTTTTAAAATATCAATCAGGAAGGGGTGCCTGGGTGGCTCAGTCTGTTGAGCATCTGACTTCAGCTCAGGTCATGATCTCACAGTTCTTGAGTTCAAGCCCCACGTCGGGCCCTGTGCTGACAGCTCGGGGCCTGGAGCCTGCTTCGGATTCTGTGTCTCCCTCTCTCTGCCCCTAACCCATGCGCATTGTGTCTCTGTCTCTCTCAAAAATAAATAAACATTAAAAAAAATTTTTTTAATATCAATCAGGAAAAACAGATTTGTTAGAAGAAGAACAACAGAAGTCAAAATGGACACACTTGGTTGCAGAATTATCAGAGCACGCAGACCGTTTCCTTCACCTTGTAACTATAAAGGAAAAAAGAACCGATGTTGATGTAGGAAACATTTCTTAGCCAATACGTATGTCATGTACAGTCCGTGCTTACGCACTGTGCGAAGTGCTTAATCCGTAGTACCTCACTTAATGCTCACCCTAATTCTGCAGGATAGGTCTGTTTACCCCCATTTTTTAAGTTTATTTATTTGTTTTAAGAGGGGGGGAGGGGAAGAGACAGGGGGAGAGGGAGAGAGAGAGAGAGAGAGAGAGAGAGAGAGAGAATCCCAAGCAGGCTCCACACTGTCCAAGCAGAGCCCAACGTGGGGCTTGATCCCACGAACCAGGAGATATGACCTGAGCTGAAATCAAGAGTCGGGCACTTAACCAACTGAGCCACCCAAGCGTTCCGTTTATCCCCAATTTAAGATGAGGAAGTAGAGGCTTAGGTTATGTAACTTGCTGTGACTCAAAGCCCTCGCCCTGAGCAGAGGCACTCCTATCAAGTATGACATAGGGGACGTCCCGAAGCCACGAGCAAAGCCTAGCTCTTTCTCTGGGCAAGGCCAGGTTCCTTACTGCACCGTGGGTAAGAAGTGGGAGATGCGAGGCTTTTATGCCCAGTGGCTGAGATATTTTGAAGAAAGGCTGGCAAACTTAGGGGAGTCAGTGAACCTAGGAGTTAAGTGGTAGGGAGGCACCAAAAGTGAGGATCTGTTCTTATGCCTGGGGAAATGGGGCGAAACCACTGGACCAATACGGAACCAGAATGGACGCTGGTTTGAGAGGCGTGATAGGGAAAGTTAGAGCATCCACGTGGAAAGTCACGACAGGCAGTCAAAGGGTTGCAACTCAAGTTCAGATAAGAAAACATATTCGGATTTTTTTTGTGATAAACGTTGTACTTTCTCACGTGCGTTGTCCTGCTTCATCTCACAGCGATCTTTTGAAATCATTATTGTTTCCGTGTTCCAGATGAGGAAACGGAGGCTCAGAGAGATTATCTTCCGAGGCCACAGTATTCATAAAGAAAATGAACTCTCTTGTTAACAGGGCATGGACTGACTTTGTTGCGTTTCATTTGTTCATTAAACATTTTATTGCCTATTTAGATTATAGTCCTCCTATGCTGCCAGCTTTCCTATTAGGGCCTTAACTAAAATGGCCGGCCATTTTGTGTGTGTGTGTGTGTGTGTGTGTGTGTGTGTGTGTGCATTTGTAATGTGATCAAGATTCTGGTGAGGAGATGGGTGTTCTAAAGAGGTTAAATAGGAAAGAGATCGATTTCATTAGTACTGAGTCATTGTGCCTAAAGAGTGTCCTGTGCTCTATGTTCAAAGAAGCCCCAAAGCTTCTATTTATACTGCAGGAATAAAAGGCAAATAAGACACACCAGCCCAAATTTAAAACATGAGTGCATTTGGATTTTATTTTTGAATGTCGATGTCATTGACCATTTGTTTTGCAGACAAGGCTTTGGTCCAGTTAAGGAGAAAAACTTATCAGGGCACCAGCGGGGATTATTTCCTAGAAGACAATTTGAGAGACTTAGTAAACTTTGTGAAACGCTCAGACTTAAAATCCCTCGTTAACGGAGGTGAGGCAAGGCACCTTTTAATTAGAGATGGTTTTACCTAACATCTTTGCTGGAATCAACGGGTGCCTGTGATTCACAAAGTAACCGGGGAAAGAACTCAAGAGAGGAAAGTAGTTTTGTAACACGCACGAAAATGTGACCTGAGCAAAGGAGGCCCTTCTCAAGAGATCATCGTAACATCAACAGCCCTGATGTTCTTATAGTTCTTGCGATATGTCAGGCCCTGAGTTAGGTTCTTTCCGTGGGTGAACTCACAGCCAGCCTATGAGGTGAATGTTGGTATTATTCCCACCTTAGAGATGGAGGGACAGAAACACAGCTGGTGGGTAGTGGAATCAGAATTGTAAGTGTGGCAGTTAGGATCCCACGCCTGTGCCCTCAAGTCCCCAGGAGGAGGTCATCTGATGCTGGAAAGCTGGGCATTGCTAGAGGTAACTTATTTCAAGATACTCCAGCCCGTCGGCTAAGAACTGACCACATGCCCCCCTGCGCACTTCCATAATAACTCTGCGAGATAGGGTTTATTATTATCTCCATGTTCTTAAAGAGGAAATCAAAGCTTAGAAAGTTGAACAGCTCCCCTAAAGTCACCAATGACCAAATGTCAAAAGCCGGAAGTCGAGCCTAGATCTGTGCGACGCCACGGTCCCACCATGTGTTGATGGCCCGGCAAGGACAACTAGAAACCATCGTAGGATAGGCAGAGCATTTCTTCTCTTTGACCAGCTTTTCGTCGTAACGTCTCCTTTGCCGCACGTCCAAGATGTACTGCGGAGAAGGGTGATTCCCTTGTTCCCAGACCCTAGGTTCAATAAAAGAACCTAACACTGCCCCTGACCTCTTCCTGCCAAATGCCGTCGATTTGACGCCGTGCCTCGCTTTAGAGGGCGCTGGCATCCTTCCGGGGAGAGCGTAAAAAACTGTTATTGAATGAATACCTGATTAAGTTCATGACGCTGAGCCAGGGGGAGGAGGAGGAGTTTGGCAGCTGAATTCTGTAGGGTTTCTGGCAGTTCCTTCAGCGTCCTCTCTGCTCCACCAGCTTCGTGCTGGCCGCACGGGAGCCCCAGGAGAGGCTGCACTTTTTGATTGAAAACAGCTGCAGGTAGCCAGTCAGCCCATCGTACGTTTTGCTGGTCACCGGACGCGACTCGGACTTCTGGGGCCCCACTCTTCAGCCTCATTCTGAGATAAAGGAAGGGAGAAAGTGGGTGTCCCACTCGCTCTGCTTTTTTCAAAATGAACAATTCATCTTTGGAGGGTCAGAACCCAGCCACCCATTCACGGAGCGTGAGTCATACCCCTCATTTTAAAACAAACATTTTGTTTCAGAGAAAATTCTTATCTTGGCTGATTTACAGCTTGTCTCCCTGTCCTTTCTCTGCTTGCTTGAGGCTGGTTTCAATAAAATGGTTGTCTTTGTAAATACGGATTCCTTCCAGTAAATCCAAAGACTACCAGAAGCATTTCCTTGGAATTGATGGTAGGACAATCTGGACATAGTTTTGGATAATTGGATGTGGATTTTCAGAGGCCTTCTCCTCTAGCACACATCTTTAACAACATCTCACACGGCGTCCTTGTACTTCCTGCCACAGGAAGGATCGGAGGTTAATAATCTCACATGAGAATTTGTGTTTGCAATGGAATCTCTGAGTGCAGATGCTTTTCAAATGCACAGTATTTTATGTTCTCTGTCAGGAGTTCAATTTTTGATCCAACACTGTGTCGTTACATCCGAAAACCTAGGAGAAAAGATCCGGAAACGTTTTGCCTCTTGGTAGCCAACTTGTAAGAAAGACCAAACTGCAGTAGACGGACAGAGGAGGAGAACGATGAACCAACCAAGACAGGACAGCAACCCTAGAATGTCGAGGGTATGAAATTGCAGTCTGTGCCCAGCACGGGGCCGGCAGGGGGGAGGTTTGCAATCTAACGAGGAGGACGCATGAAAACAAGTTTAAAAGTGCAGTGAGTGCCCCAGAGTAAGACTATGGTAGTTATGGGGCGCCCGGGTGGCTCAGTCGGTTAAGCCTCTAACTCGTGATTTCGGCTCAGGTCTTGATCTCACGGTTCATGGATTCAAGCACCTCACTGGGCTATGTGCTGACAGTGCAGAGCCTGCTTGGGATTCTCTGTCTCTCCCCCTCTCTCTGCCCCTCCTTTGCTCACACACACACACTCTCTCTCTCAAAATAAATGAACTTAAAAAAAAAGACTTCAATACTTAGGGTTCGTGAGATCGAGCCCCAACTTGGGCTCTGCACTGACAGTACGGAGCCTGCTTGGGATTCTCCCTCTCCCTCTCCCTTGCTCTCTCTCTTCCACTCTCTCTGCCCCTCCCTTGCTCACACACACACACACACACACACACACTCACACTCTCTCTCAAAATAAGTAAATAAACTTAAAAAATAAAGAGACTGTGGTAGTTACGTAAGTATTGGTAAGCCTTAGAGAAGAAGATGGACAAGACTGCGGTGTGGTCTTTCGTGGCTTTGCTGAGATTTCAGGAATGTTTACCGAAGAAAGTAACAGGGTGTCTGCTATGGTCAAAGGCGTGGAGGGGGTGGCCAGTGGCAGCCTAGGGGCCCGCCGGGGAGGTAGCCAAGCAGACAGCTGTCGGACCTCGTGTTTCTGGTAAAATAGGGCAGCACGTAAAAGGACACTAAGGAGAGGCACAGGATACGGGCTGGGGGTGGGAAGAACCTACGGTAAGTGATGTGTAAAGAGACACGTGAAAGATAACGGAGAACAGTGGTTCTCGAAGTATGGTTCCCAGGCCACTGGCATCTGGGCCGTCTGGGCACTGGCGATGTGGGCACCACCGGATTAGGAGACAGCCAGCAGGCTGCCCTGTGGAGGGGTAGTGGCTGGCGTGGGAGCAGCTCCGAGCAGATGAAGGACGCATCCCCAAAGGCCTGGAGCCAGGCAAGTTTGAGGGTTGGAACGGGACGCAGCTGCGCCCGCTCGCGTACGTATTATCCACAGCGTTTTCGCGCTACGGCAAAGGGTCGAGTTGTGCCGGAGACCGCATGGCCCACAGAGCTGAAAATATTTACTCAGTGGCCCTTCACCACGGCTCGGTGTCCCTGATGCGGGGGGGGGGGCTGACATACCCGGGTGATAAAGTACAGGGGGGACGTCGGGGGTGGGGATGCCAGCCGGCCCGCCGTCCTGAGCCAGCAATGGCAGGGTAGGGAGCTCGGGGGGCGATGCCCCCCGAAATTGATGCTCCTTAACTTTTTCTCACTCATAGTTGCCGTTGGGGCTGTGGAAAAGTGCATTACCACGTGGAGGGCTTTGAAAGAGGCCCTGACGTCCGGCCAGGGAAAGCAGGCTGCCTCTAGAAGGTATTTTTGCCAGCCGTGGGCCTCCAGGCAGCACTAGGGGGCAGGGGCCCTGCCAAGTTGAAAAACGAAACTGCGCTTGAAGCTTCAGACTTTTTAAGACCGTGACTTGTAATTTTGAAAAATTCTCTTTTATTGTGATAAGATATACATGACATAAAATCCCCCGTTTTAACCACTTCTAAGCATCTCGGCGACACGAGGCACGTTCGCGTTTTCAAGCAACCATCACCGCTCTCCGTCCCCAGAACTTTGTCGTCATCCCGGACTCACTCTGTATGCACGCGGAACGGGAGCTCCCCTCCCCTTCTCCCACCCCGGGAACCTGAGTTCTACTTTCTGTCGCTGTGCACGTGCCCGTTCTAAGTCCCTCCTCTAAGGAGAATTATACACTGTCTGCCCTTCTGCATCAGGCTTCTTTCGCTGAGCACGGTGGCTCCAGGTCCGCCCATCTGGTAGCACGGATCAGAATTCCCTTCCCTTTGAAGCCTGAGTAAGAAATCGTCCGTTGTACGGCCATGCCGCATTTTGTGTATCCACGTCTCGTGGATGGACATTCCAGACATCTCTACCTTTTGTCTACTGGGAAGGATACTGCTGTGCACGCCGAGTCTCTGCTCTCAGTTCCTTTGGGTGTGCGCCTCCAAGTAGATTTGCTGGATCACATGATGATTCTACATTTAACTTCGCGAGGAACCACCAGAGTTTTCCACAGCAGCCGCACCACATTACAGTCAGTCCCACCAGCGAGGCACGAGGGTCCCGGTTTCTCCGTATCTTCTCCAAAGCTTGTTGTTTCCCTTTTGTTTAAGTCATGGCTGTTCTAATGGGTATGTGGTCGTATCTCACTGTAGGCATGTAATTTCAAAACGCAGTGGAAGGAGGTGAGAACGTCGTTTTTATGTTAGTGGAGGGGGGTAGACGATCGGAGGCTGTCTTTAAGCGTCGTGGAGGCATTCCGCCAAGGAGTGGACTTAGCATGGAATGAAGATTGTATGTCTGGTCTCACCTCTGGCTGCATGTTAGAAGCCCCTGGTGCATCTTTTAAAATGCCAATGCTGGGCCCTGCGGTCTAGGCGGATTCTGATTTAGCGGTCTAGAGTGAGTCGGGACGTTGGTATTGTTTTTGAAAGCAACCTGGGTGAGTCTAATGTGCAGCGAGGGTTGACTTCTTGATCTGCAGGTGCAGCGAGTAAGGCCCTGAGACCAAGGCTCCCGGATGTCTTGTCCCAGCCCACAGTTGCTGCCTCTGGGCTACCTGCTATTGCACACAGAACCAAGAACACAGTGAAACAGTACTGTCCCAGGCACAGGCATGACTTCCTTTGTGTTCTATCAGAAGCGCTTCGTCAACAATCTGGAGAGCCGGGTGATGGGGCCCAGCCCTCCACTTGGTCTGGTGGGATGGTCAATACCTGGTGGCCATGGGAGATGTCCAGTAAGTCAGTGCATTCAGCAGACTGGGAAGACTGAGACACCAGTGAGTTAGCTGATGGGTTTCCCCCATTGCCCCAATACTTCCGACTCTTGAACCACTCAATCCTCTTACGTGCGTGTGCCATTGGGTAACTGCCGTGAGGAGGCTTTCTTGACTGGGCCCTGGCCCAGATTGGATGATGCTGGGTAGCATGTAGGTAGGAGCACCTACCTTTCTGTTCCACTCATTTGCCTGGCCACTGTTAGATTTGGACGGATCTAATCTTTGGTTAATGATTTGTTCTCACCCATGAACCCTGGTGGACTTCATTGATTATGTCTATTACTTGATCTGTTTCTCTTACGTGTATAATCGTCACGAAGTATAAGAAGGAGTTTATGGGCCAAATAGAAAGCCAGAGCAGTTCCCACAAGACTTCCCTCGATTCTGACACCAGTTACAACTTTGGGAGAGGGTGGTTCCCCAAACCACTCTCAGGTTCCATAATTCACCAGAAGCACTCACAGAACTCATGGGAAGCTGTTTTACTCACAGTTACAGATTACCACAGAGAAAGGATACAGACTGAAATCAGCCAAGGGAAGAGGCATACAGGACAGACTCCGGAGGGGCCCAAAGAGTCTGAGTTTCTCCCCATGGAGCTGGAGGGTGTTAACCTCCCCTGTTCACAATGTGTACCCATGGAATATTGCCCCCAGGGAAGTTCACTCAAGTCTTGGTGTCTAGAGTTTTTATTGGAGTTGAATCACATACCATCCACATGGCCGCTCTTTGTCTCCAGCCCCTCCTGGAGGTGGGGTGAATACCTTTAATGGTTTGTTCCTCCAGATGTTGGAATGATACTGCACGGCCCAAGCCCCCATCCTAAGTCACAAGGTTAGGCTGTCTGGAGGCCAACCTTCCCCCCGCCCCGTGCCCCAGGGAAACACACATGCTCCTATCGGGCAGGACATCCCAGAAGCCTGGTAGCTGAGGCCAGACCTGTCTTTGAGTAAGGTTAATCCTGCACTACATACCAGCGGATCCACTCACAATCCAAGAGTTGGAACCCAGGTTTGTGTATCAGATACACCAAGATTTTCATCTTATTTCTGCCATTTATGAGCCACGTAGCCTTAGGCAAATCGCTTACACCCTGAGTATCACACCCTTGTCTTTACAACAGCACTGGTTGTTGCTTGTGTGTAAAGTATTCCTGTAGCCTTATACAAAGACAGACTCAGTGACCTGTGTCGTGCCTGCTTTGCCTTGGGGAGGCTGGGTCCCAGGACGTCTCAGGGCCTTTGCAGTCGAGAAGACTGAAAGATTGTACAGTATCCCAAAGACTGGAAAACAACCGTAGAAGGGAAACCAACATTTACTACCCTGGAGGAATGCTTTGTTAGTTTATGGATTATCCAGGGGTTTCCACTTCCCTTTCATCCAGCCACATCAAGGGCAATGAATGCTTTGAGACCCTCTTAGAATGCCTTAGTCGCAGAAAGGCATTTTTCTGACTTGGTGGGGATTTTCACATTCTCTGTTCATACACTTGGACCATCTGATCTCCCAGAGATCCAGCCCCTGGCGCCTGGTAGAATCGAAGCCTCCTCTAGCGACTCCTGGTGCTTTCCTTTGTGCCATGTAGCGAAACTTAGGAGAGTGTGTGCAAGGAGACAGCTGGCAGCCTTCCTGTGGGATGTGGAAAAAGATTCTGCATTTCCCCACCACGCCTTTTGGGGATTACTCATCCAAGAAGTATTGTGGAAAAGCAGGCGGGGTGGAAGAAGGAACCCATACACTTACCCTCTACCAGGAAATGCCTATAGCTTGAGGTTAGCAAACCCCCTTTGTGTTTATTCTACTTGTATATGTTGAGTTGCTTGCACGCTCTTTGGTGTGAAGGGGGGCCTGTGCATTGGGAACGATTATCATTCCCTTGATCAACTGAAGAAAGAAAACAAATTGTCCGTTATCCGTGACTTTCTCTTTTGTATAAATCACAGCGTGAGGGAAGAAACCCCAGATGTTTGAAAGGATTGCTAGTTGGAAGGTCCTCTATTGGATTTGAGTGTGGAAGCAGGAGCGATTAGCAGCAGACAAGTGTGGGAAAGAACTGGGAACTGACAAGAAAGCATTTGCTGAATTATAACGACGATGGCTACCATTTATTGAGGGTGTGCATTCTGCCAAGCACTGTGCATGTGCCCATTTAATTGGCAGAGATATTAATTACAGCATCACACACTGTTGAAACACCTGCCTCCCTAAACTGGGCACATGTATAATTTGAGTAAGATAAAGATTACATTGAAAGAGAAAACATATTACATAGGCACTTAGGGGTGAAGCCAGGTTTAGAACCTACAGTCTACTGCCCATAGCTTATTCTTCTTATTATCTCTGTCCTTAGTAGGAGTAATAATAATATGGATGTGTTACCTTCCTGTCGGTAGTTCCATAATAATATTAATCCGTATCCTGATATTCCAAGTATGCCAATGGATGTGGGCACCGCGTGAATTCTGTACTGAGCTATACCCCTGTAGGGCTAAGAACATTAAATTGAGAGTCAGAAAATGAGGGGCATCTGGGTGACTCAGTCGGCTGAGCGTCCACCTTCGGCTCAGATCTTGATCTCGCGGTTCGTGAGTTCGAGCCCTGTATCGGGCTTGCTGCTGTCAGCACAGAGCCCGCCTCGGATCCCCTGTCCCCCTCCCGCTGCCCCTCCCCCACTCGTGCTCTCTCAAAAATAAGTAAACATTTAAATGCCTAGCCAACTTGATTGCAGAAAACAGAATATTTGTCGATTTCACATAGTCTCTCCAAATTCATGATTTCCCTCCTCCCCCTCCTCCTCCTCCTCCCCCTTCCTCCTCCTCCTCCTCTTCTTCTTCTTCTTCTTCTTCTTCTTCTTCTTCTTCTTCTTAAAAAAAAATACAGATTCTTGTCCTTCCAGCCCCAACTCTAACTGTGTTTATCTGCACCGGTCGCAGCCGTCCCCGGGATGAGACCACAGAGGGGCCAAGCACCGCTGCCCTCCGAGCAGGTCACTCTAGGGCTAGGCGAGAACCACCAAGTGCAGAGTGCCGGCAAGTGCCCGTGCATCTGACTGTCCCCAGCCTTCAGCCAGAGCAGTGAATAAACAGAGACTTGGGTGTCCCAGGGTGGCTAGTCTGGCACACAGGACACTTTAAAGCAGAAAGGTATTTGCTTATGTATTGATTGAGCCGGGGAAGGTCGTGACAGAAAGGCATTTCCAGCTTTTCTTAAAAACTCAAACTCTGTTGGACAATTCATTTGGGACCAGTTTCAACCCAGATGGTTATCCCTCCAAGTGATTATTTTTCCGTCTTGAGCCTTTCCAGGAATCCCAGCGTGGGCAGGCTGCCAGAGGACTCTGGCTACCCAGATGCGGCAGTGACATTCCACATGAGCCGACTTCCAGGGACAGCACAGCCCAGCTGCCGGCCTCGCCCCTCTCCCCCTCCTCTTTCGCACATCCTGTCCTCCAGCGCGCGGACATGCGCCATGTCCCCACGTGGTGGACCCCACCCGCGTGGCAGATCCCCTCGTGTTTCCACAGGGAGGCAGAACCCACTAAAAACACCGTCTGGTCTCACTGTCCTCGTGTTGGCCAGGGGCAGGAATGGCAGAAGCCAGGAATCTGAGAAAAGCTTTCGCCTAAGCTTGGTGAAGGCCATCCCTCCGTGTCGCTGACAGCAGTAGGAAATAGCGGAGCCCCACTTAGGGACAAGGGACACGGCGGTTTAGCTACTTGCCGGGCGGAAGACTTCAGTAGGAGAAGAACAGCCAGAGCGGCCCTGCATCTTGAGGATTCCCCTCCAACATCTCGGTCAGGGCTTTCAATCGGAGGAAAGACTCCAAGTCTTTAGATGTGGCCCCAGCCAGGGGGCACCCAAATGGGGCCGCGTCGTTGCCAAAAAAACCTATATGTGAGCAGAGCCCCCCAGACTATTCTTCACGGTGCTGCTAATATGGAGAGCTGGACCGTTTCCTTATCCTACTAAAATCCCATCCGATGGGGCACATTCCTGTCTCCACAGCCAGGCACTGCCTCGGAGGGAGCCGCCGTGTCGTACGCATTGTGGCCACTGAGGGGGAGGACACGTGCACCTGGAGTGCAGACCTGAACTTACGTTTTGTGGCACTAGACGGGGAGAGAGGGTGTTCGTGTCCACGATTCTGAGCCACGCGGGATGTTGTCTCGGGGGTCTCAGTTCTACTATGATCCAGATCAGAACTGGGTGGGTGGCATTGAGCAGGGAGCCGGGTGGTGCTGGGGGTCCCCGGCTCACCTGTGAGGTGACAAGATCCTTAGTCACCCCAGCCCGTGGCACTGAGTACCACGTGGTCAGCTGCAGTCCGTGATTAGCGCCGGCTTCCGTGCCCAGGCTCCGTGGCCGTCTTTCCCCCTCTCGTCCCTGTGCATCCTGTCTTTCCCGCGTGGAAGCTTTGCCAGCCGGTTCCCATCACCATGGTGCAACCCCGTACATCAGTCTGCCCGACATCATGGTTGGAAAGAGTAAAAAAGTGGTTTCCAGTGCTGGCTTCTCCTCTGACTGTGAGGCCTTAACCAAGCCTGTGTCCCCCGCTGAAAAACTAGAGATGAAAATACAAACCTCAAGAGATTGTAGGGACGCCTGGGTGGCTCAGTCGGTCGGGCGTCCGACCTCAGCTCAGGTCGTGATCTCTCCGTCCGTGAGTTCGAGCCCCGCGTCGGGCTCTGTGCCGACAGCTCGGAGCCTGGAGCCTGCTTCGGATTCTGTGACTCCGTCTTTCTCTGCCCCTCCCCCACTTGTGCTCTGTCTCTCTCCCTCTCAAAAATGAATAAATGGGAAAAAAATTGTTTTAAAAAGAGTTTGTTGCACGGGGTAAATCAGATGCTTCAGTCGAGTTATTGGCCTGTGTTAGACAATGGGTACATAGAAGCCATTCGTGTTAACGTCCTAGGGCTGCCTAACAAATTACCACAAATGTGGGGGCTTATGAAACGGGAGAAATTCATCGCACAATTTTGGGGGCCAGACGTCTGAAATCCAGGTGTTGACAGGACGCTGCTCCCACCAGAGGCTCTTAGGGAGGATCTGTCCTTGACCTCTCTGGCTGCAGGGGGCTTCAAGTGTTCCTTGGCTCGGGGCCGTAAAACCCCACTGTCTCGCCTTTCGTCTTCACATGGTGCCGTGTGTCTGTGTGTCTCAAATCTTTCTCTGCCTTTCTCTTACAAGGAGACTTGTCATTGGATGGAGGGCTCACCTGGACAGCCTGCCATCATCTCATCCCAAGATCCTGAAACACGTTCCCTTTTATTCCAAATAAAGTCGCACTCATGACTTCCAGATGGCCATACGTTTTGGGCGTCCCCTGTTCAGTCCACGGCCCTATCTTGTTAGCGGCACCAATTAAGGTACCCGTGTACCTTTTCCTTATGTCCTCGAGCACTTGTGCAGGTTGCGGATGGTAGGCTGTGATTCTTTGATGCTTCTCTTCGCGCTCGCTGCGCTTCTGTGAAGGGCAAGGTCCGTGTCACCAGAGGCGGAGGAGAGAAGGGGGGCCCGCGTGTGGGGGGGTATAGCTAGCAGCCTCTTCTGCAAAGTCGTGCTCACCTCTCCAGTGGCCTCTGGCCTAGAGGGACCTGGAGTGGACCCTTCGTTCTCTTCAGAAGCCACCTCATTTTGGAGCAGGAGGCCTGCGCCGTGAGGCTCTATGCTAGGCAGAGCAGAGAGAGCATATAATCACTCTGCACTGAGGACACAGCAACAAGAAAGTTGGAAAGTAGGCTAGGCTTATGAGCAAGCCAGCTTGACACGGGTGAAATCACGGTCTCAAAATCTTTGTAATGAAAAGATATATAAAAGTAGGGAGCATGAGCACCTGGGCAGGACAGGGGTCTCCTCCACTTATCTGGGACCATCAGTCTCCAAACTCAGTCTCAACCCTTGGGGTGTCACAGGGATCCCCGCCTCAGTAGGCAGCCCAACCTATTCTTAACAGTTCTAATTACTTGCTGATTTTCACTGTACCTACTCAAGTAATCTGGGGCTGAGTTCTGTGCTCCTGCCTTCCAGGGACAGCCCTGTACAGACTGAGCACTGCTCTTATGTTCCGGTTTCTCCCGTACTTCCCCAGGCCATATAGCCTCAGCTGCCTCCGCTGTTACTTGCCTGCCTTGTGTCCAGACCTCTCAATAACCCAGTCGGTCCACCCTGGACCCACTTCATTGTGCCCTGACCCCCTGCCTCAGTACTTGGACTGTAGATTTACCAAAATACGATATTGCAGGATTTATCCCTTTTATTCTGAACGTTGCGTTATCAGTGAAGCTTAGAATTACTCCAGCCTTGCAGGCACCACACCAGACTGTTGGTTCATATGAAATGTATGGTCAAACAAAAAATTGCTAGGCTCCTTCATTTGAACCAATCTGAGGCCAGATCGAGAGAGCAGCCCCTGCTACCGAATGAATTGAGCTGTTGAAACTGAGGGCAAGCGTTTACATTTATTCTCAGCAATCTTAATTTTCTTGGTTTTGTGCCATCGCTCCCAGCTTCTGAGGATGTATAGGTTCCCCTCCCGCTGTTGGAAAGCGGAGTGTTCCTATGAAAACTCTTGTAAGCCCAAATGGCATTAAGCGAAGAAGTAATTACCATTAATTTACCTGGAGAACGTTGTAGCATTCCCAGACCCCCCAGAATAACCTCTCTTAGGCTTTTCTGATACCTTAGGACGCATCTTGCTAACAGATGCACCAAGTAAATCCCGATAAAGCCCAGATGCTCAAAGAACACAGTTCAAACTATGGCCGCTGGATGCTGAGAGGCCGGGTGTAGTTCCCCAGAAAGGCGCTTGGTGGCGCTACTCACGCTGTTCAGGGTGCGCGCTGCCTCCACAACAGCTCACCGCAAGACAGGTGCTGAACGCTGGGGGTTTTTTGTTTTTTGTGTTTTTTTGTTTTTTGTTTTTTTTTTTTTTGCTTTTCGCCTTTTTTGCAAAAGCAAAATCCTCTTTGGAATGCTTTCGGTTTGCAAAAGCAGGTGCTAACGTAGGTCTTTAGTAAAAGCCAAGTGTAAGGCAAACTTTGACAAAGTGGAGGATACCTGTGTCTGAATATTAATCACAATAATATAGAAAACGTCTCTTCTAGCTTTCTGTTACCTCTAACCACGATTTTTTAAAAGCTAATAAAATGTTGGGCAGAATAGAACTAAAAATAGAGTTCTGGCATACCATTTGCTCCACAGTGACACTGAACAGTTAGAGCCTACTGTCCATGTTTGAACTAAGGTGAGTCTCCGATGAATGAATCTGTGACCCACTTCCCTCGGGGCACGCTTGTCCCATCCACTGTGAAGGTAGCTAATTGTGCGGTCATCCCTCCCTAACCCCTCTCCATCCTGGAAGCCCCACGGATGACAGAGTTAGGCCTGCTTTTCATAGTTAACCTGAATGAAGAACCGTGTGGAGTCAACTACCTACGCCTTCCAGTTTAGCAGTAGAACAGAAAGGACGCTGGCAAGCCAGGACTTCGAGAATCCTGGCGGAGCCCCGGTGACCTCCCCTGTCATGGCCAGGCGTCCTGTCTCCTAAATGGTCCCGCAGTTCTTCCAGAACTGACCCAGATTCATCAGTTCATGCCTCTCTCGTGCGCAGACGTGCGTGTCCCACAGCCATGGGATCCGCTCAAGCTCAGAAACTCACACAGTTGGGTGTGCCGGGCAGAGCAGTTCCGTTTACAGCCATGACCTGGGAGAGCAGTTTTAGGACTGTATGTATCCAAATCCTAGGAGTGGCTCCCGTTGAAAGCAGTTGTTATTTACAGGACTTGGACTCCATGGGGACACATTCCCACATCCTCCAGCTCAGAAGCATCTCATTTTCCTATCATTTCTGAAAGAACGTAATGGGGGAAGTCTTTTTGAATTATAGCGAAGATGTAAGTGTGGGGCTTCTTTCGTTAAATTTTGTTTTGCGTCTTGATGATTGAGTCTCATATGAAATTGATGATAACAGCTTTTTTAAAGTGCGTTTCCATATATTTTGTGAAGACACAAAGAACAGGAAGAAAAGGAGCGTTTGTTACTTAGAACTCTATTGAGTCTCAGTGACCCCCAAACAAACACCGGCATATTTCCTAAATATTAGCTGCTTATCGCCAAGGCTCCATCCGGTCTGCGTTTGCTTTCTCAACACCCCCTTCATCAGAAAGAGAGGCTAGAGAAGTTTAATTTGCTTAGAAGCTTATGATTAGAAAATCTAATCTCATACCTGAGTTTCTGAAACCTTCCCGTGCATACGAATCATCTGGCAATCTTGTTAAAATGCAGGTTCTAAATCAGGAGGGCTGGGTGGGGCCTGGGATCCTACATTTCTAAAGTTGTCGGGGCTACTGGTGTTGTTGGTTTGAGTCCTGCACTCTGGAGAGCAAAGCCTTATTACACCGAGTTAAACGATAAAATACGAATAGGGCAATAGGTTAAAATGTAGATGAGCGGAGATTCTCAGGCAAACCGTATGTGGTTCAACCCTCAATAACTTTGTCTCGATTCATCCAGCAACTTTCTTAATAATAATGTTTGAACAATAGGACGTGTATATACGGTTCTTTGGGAACTTAGCGTTTAGAAAATAGTGTGTGGCCTCATGTCGTGAAGAAATCTTTCTGTTGTTCATCCAGAAGTGAGCCCCCCAGGGGCCCAGCTAAACTATTGTGTTTCAGCCCCAAGAAGGTGATTAGGGACACAGAGGCCATTTGTCTGCAGCTAGAAAAAGACGCTACAAGGGAAAAATTCCACTCTCCTTTTTTTCTCTGTTTCTCTTTTTTTTTTTAAATCTCTTTCTCACTCCCTTCCTTTTCCCTTCTCTGCTTTTCCACCTTCATGTTATATACCTCTCCATTCTTTCAATTCCATGAAGAATCAAACCCCGTTACCGGGGACCTGGTGGCAAACTGTGGCGCCCTCTGGTGGTTCTCTGAAAACACAGCAAGGCTCAATCCCTCCCCTCGCAGTGCTTCCTGATGGCAGCTTCAGATAGTACAGAGCTAGTGGGCACGGAGATGGGACACATGTCCCGGAATTGGAGAGCCCCGTCTCCTCCAAGCTGCAGTGGCAGATAGGAGACATTCTAAATTCTAAATGGAGGAGGAGAATGGGTTGAAATTTGTATCAGTCTGGCTCTAGGTCGCTCCAGCTCCCGTGGTAATCTCTGGATCCTTGATTTATCATTAGTATTATCTGCAAAAGACATTTATCAATGGCTCGCTTTTCAGAAGAATAAATTTGAATCTGTGCATTAAGGCCAATATGTCCCGGTGGTCCATTAGCAGAAGACCAGCCCTGGAGTCTGTACAGAGATCTTTAGGGCCAGCTAAGCCAGTGTCTCTCAAATAAACGCTATAAATAAACTAAGGCACTACTGAGAACCAAGTCAGCATTCCTTTTCAGATTCACTAAAGCTGGGCTCTTTAAGAAGTACCTTCAGAGGGGGTTTCTGATTTGGGGTATTGTGCATTCGGTTGTACAGGCAATTTTACATTTGCATTGCTAATGGACCTCTTCTGAATGTGTTTGACATTTTGCTTGGCTTTGAAAGGACTTTTATGCTGCTGCTTTTTCTTCCCTCGAGCTGCCTTGGGCTAATTAACCTATTCCCTTACTGGCTGGGCCTACTATATGCAAATGTTCTCATTTTGGATTCTGACATATCACTCTTGCATGAACATCCCTAATGAAATCCTGTGGGGTTTTATTGGAGCAGTGCTACTGTGGAACCAGCAGGGGGCGCGTGGAACGGTTTGCTTTGAGTGGCTCTAAATGACTTTGCTAGTTGATGTGGGAAAGTGGGAGTTAGACAATTCTTTAAGTGACTCTTGAGATCTAAAGCTAAAAGATCATTGTCAGCACTTGTTCAGCAGCCAGAAGGGGCAACTGATTTTTTTTATAAGTTTGTGATTTAATTTTATTCTGTCATTGTTTTAAACGTAGCACTGGCCTCCTGATTGATTTGCAAACATTGTGCGTAAATTATGTGCTGCACTGTTTATAAAAGAAGGCTACACAGAGCACGGTTATTCTGAACGTATAAAAGCCCTAGGTCGGGAGGGGAAATAAGTGACATCATTTCTTCAACACAGGTATTTCTCCGGCATGAACGTACTAGATCTTTGCACTTTGTTTTTTGTTTCCATCCCGGGCTTTAAAGTGCCTCTCATGTCAAATGAGAAACTCTGTTCTTATTGAAATGACCTTTGATGTTGAGACCCCAAATTTACAAACTTCCACCTCGTGTGCCGCTGCCCACCACCATTAAGGACAGGCACTGTCTTTTGAATTATCTTTTTATTGCGATGTTTGGTGACGATGTTGAAGCAAGAGTAACAATGGCCGCTAAAATCATCGGCCAAAAAAAAGGTTACCGATTAGGCTGGGGTAGTGCAGCTACATAGGAGAGATGGGGATAAGCTGGTACAGGCAAGAGGAGAGAAAAGAGGCCGTGTGACGGTGGGGATGCCCCATTGCTTCAGCGTCAGCAGGGATCAGATGCCGAAGGCTGCCTGCTGCCTTGTCGTGCTTGTTTTAAAATCAGAGTGTACAAGGGGCACCGGGGTGGCTCAGTCGGTGAGGCGTCTGACCTCCGCTCAGGCCACGGCCTTGCGGTCTGTGGGTTTGAGCCCCTTGTCAGGCCCTCTGCGGTCAGCGCTGAGCCTGCTTCGGGTACTCATGTCCCCTCTCTCTCCACTCCTCCCCCACTTGTGCTGTCTCTCTCTGAAAAATAATAGAAAGTAAAAAAAAAAAAAAAAAAAAAACAAATAAATAAAATAAGTAAACGATGGGGCGCCTGGGTGGCTCAGTCTGTTAAGCGTCCGACTTTGGCTCAGGTCATAGTCTCACAGTTCATGAGTTCGAGCCCCACGTTGGGCTCTGTGCTGACAGCTGGGAGCCTGGAGCCTGCTTCGGATTCTGTGTCTCCCTCTCTCTCTACCCCTCCCCCACTCATGCTCAGTCTCTCTCTCTCTCTCTCTCAAAAATAAATAAAGATTAAAAAATGTTTATAAAATCAGATTGTAGACAAGAGGGTCTGGGTAGGACAAATGCTAAAACCCAAAGCCCTGTGCCTCAGTTTCCCAGGATGCCCGCACGTGACAGTGCTTGTGTCTACAGCTGGTGCCTGCAAGGGGCACTCGCATCGGCTCATTAGCCCGGTTCCTGTTGGTCCCACTGATGCGCTGCCTGTTGCCAGTGGGTGTCTATCTGCCCACACAGTCACGGTGACTCCAAGTTCACCGGCCACTGAGGGACTGAGATATATGTATGTAACTGGCTCCCAGCCCACTATTTATAGATCGCGATTGAGGCGCATGGGGCTGATTGATCTGAAAAGAGGTTTCATCTCTAGGGTTAATGGCGCGTTGGCCTTTTCCAAGGAGAAAGGGAGGGAGCTGGTGTGAAGAGAAAATTCAGAGACTACATGGAAAGAGAGAAAGAAAGAAAGAAAGAAAGAAAGAAAGAAAGAAAGAAAGAAAGAAAGAAAGAAAGAAAGAAAGAGAAAGAAAGAAAGAAGGAATAACCGTCATGAAGGAGGAACCTTCAACGTAGCCTCCCTATTAGCGCACTTTTTTTGTGTGTGTAACCATAACCATATTCATTTTTTAACTGTCTCACAGATTTCTTTTGGCTTTCTGTTACCCTATGAGTAGCTGTACTGGGAATTCTTTGGAAACTTGTAGAGAACAAGATTATTTTTGGCTGCCTCTGCTGAGTTGGCATGTGGTACTGTGCATGTGTGCGAGGGAAGAGACAGTGGCTTTGGACCAGAGTGTGGACCCTGACTCAGGCAGAACCTTTGAGTAGGAGCCCCGGCAGGTGAGGCATCAGACCTTACACCTGAAGCTGACCCGGCACTACCCCCCCACCCCCACCCCCGACCTTACTCCGGAAGATGGCCTGAGACTCCCCCCTCCCCACGGGCCCCCGACCTCCGCCAACCCCAGACCTTACACCTGAAGGTGGCCTGGGACCCCTCCCCCACTCCTCACCTGCTCCTTCCCAGCACCTGCATCTGAGGCTGACTTCCCCTAATGTCGCCCTTCCTGTGGGCTTCTCTGGATTTCCCAGCAAGGCAAAGAAGAGGTAAAGAAGGGACCAGCATTTCTGAAAAGGAAATTTAAGAAGCAAATCATCTCCCCTGTAAGAAGCAAAGAAAATAGGGAGAGGGTATTGAGAAACGCAGAGGGTCTTAGGGGAGCTGTTCATGCCATCAGAAGGTATCTGCTGTGAGGTTCTGACCTCCCAGTTTCCTCGCGTTTACCTGATGTGCTCTCCAACGTGGCCAGTGTTTTCATGGGCTTTCATGCTGGGGCCCGTGATCAGGTTTTGGGGAATTCATGTGGAAGCCAGAGGCCTAGTCTCAGTCTGATGTTCTGATTTCCTTTCCCTCCTCTTCCCCTCGCCCCCCACCCTGTCTGCCTCTTCCCAGATTCCAGAGCTGCTGCGGGCCGATCGCACCCACGGGGAGATGATTCCTCATGAAGAGCCTGGATCCCCTACAGAAATCAAATGTGACTTTCCATGTATCAGACTAAAACCAGAGCCAGCCAGACAGTGAAACAGTCACCGTGGAGGGGGGACGGCGAAAAATGAAATCCAACCAAGAGCGGAGCAACGAATGCCTGCCTCCCAAGAAGCGCGAGATCCCCGCCACCAGCCGGCCTTCGGAGGAGAAGGCTGCCGCGGCGCCCAGCGACAACCACCGGGCGGAGGCCGTGGCATGGCTCCCCGGCAACCCGGGGGGCCGCGGCCACGGGGGCGGGAGGCACGGCCCGGCGGGGGCCCCGGTGGAGCTGGGTTTACAGCAGGGAATAGGTTTACACAAAGCGCTGTCCGCGGGGCTGGACTACTCCCCGCCCAGCGCGCCCAGGTCCGTGCCGGCGACCACCACGCTGCCCGCCGCGTACCCTCCCCCGCAGTCGGGGACGCCGGTGTCCCCCGTGCAGTACGCTCACCTGCCGCACACTTTCCAGTTCATCGGGTCCTCCCAGTACAGCGGGCCCTACGCCGGGTTCATCCCTTCGCAGCTGATCTCCCCGACAGCCAGCCCCGTCACCAGTGCCGTGGCCTCGGCCGCGGGGGCCACCACTCCATCCCAGCGCTCCCAGCTGGAAGCCTATTCCACACTGCTGGCCAACATGGGCAGTCTGAGCCAAGCCTCGGCACACAAGGCTGAGCAGCAGCACCTGGGCAGGACGTCGGGGCTCGGCCCCCCGGGGTCCCCCCCTCCCACCCAGCAAAACCAGTATGTGCACATCTCCAGCTCTCCGCAGAGCGCCGGGCGCACGGCGTCCCCTCCGGCCATCCCCGTCCACCTGCACCCGCACCAGACGATGATCCCACACACGCTCACCCTGGGGCCCTCCCCCCAGGTCGTAGTGCAATACACCGACTCCGGCGGCCACTTCGTCCCGCGGGAGGCCGCCAAGAAAGCCGACAGCGGCAGGCTGCAGGCCATGCAGGCCAAGGAGCTCCTGAACGGCGAGATGGAGAAGGGCCGCAGGTACGGGGCCCCGAGCTCCGCTGACCTGGGCCTAGTGAAGGCCGGGAAGTCGCTTCCTCACCCGTACGAGTCCAGGCACGTGGTGGTGCACCCGAGCGCCGCGGACTACGGCGGTCGGGACTCCTCGGGGGTCCGGGCCTCTGTGATGGTCCTGCCCACCAGCAGCGCGCCCGCCGCCGACCTGGAGGTACAGCCGGTCACGCACCGGGAGGCCTCGCCCTCCACCCTCAACGACAAAAGCGGCCTGCATCTAGGGAAGCCCGGGCACCGGTCCTACGCGCTGTCACCCCAACAGGCCCTGGGCCCCGAAGGCGTGAAGGCCGCCGCCGTCGCCACGCTGTCCCCCCACACGGTCATCCAGACCACACACAGCGCCTCGGAGCCACTCCCGGTCGGACTGCCGGCCACCGCCTTCTACGCGGGGACCCAAGCGCCGGTCATCGGCTACCTGAGCAGCCAGCAGCAGGCGATCACGTACGCCGGCAGCCTGCCCCAGCACCTGGTGATCCCCGGCACGCAGCCCCTGCTCATCCCGGTCGGCGGCGCCGACGTGGAGGGCTCGGGAGCCGCCCCCGCCATCGCCACGTCGTCGCCCCAGTTCGCGGCAGTGCCTCACACGTTCGTCACCACCGCCCTCCCCAAGAACGAGAACTTCAGCCCGGAGGCCCTGGCCACGCAGGCCGCCTACCCAGCCATGGTGCAGGCCCAGATCCACCTGCCCGTGGTGCAGTCCGTGGCGTCCCCCGCCGCCGCGCCCCCCACGCTGCCCCCCTACTTCATGAAAGGCTCCATCATCCAGTTGGCCAACGGGGAGCTGAAGAAGGTGGAGGACTTGAAGACAGAAGACTTCATCCAGAGCGCCGAGATCAGCAGCGACCTGAAGATCGACTCCAGCACCGTGGAGAGGATCGAGGACAGCCACCACCCGGGCGTGGCGGTGATACAGTTTGCCGTCGGGGAGCACCGAGCACAGGTAACCTTCACCCCCTCCCCCTGCACGCGCGCGCGCACACACACAGTCATGCGGTCCTCCCTGGTTTCCCCGGCAACATGAGCCTCTTCCAAGAGGCAGACTGCAACGGGGGCTGTGCGGAGAATTGAGGGTTTTCCTTCACCCCTAGACTCTGCAGGACCATCACCTTTCCGAGCCAGGTTCTAAGCCCCAACGCCCCAGGGCACTCGTTTGTGAGGAATTCACTTCTGTGCTCCTAGACGGGAGGGCTTAGGAAAGGTACCGTCCTCCAGAAGATTAGAAAAATCACCACTGGGCGTGTTTTTGTTTTTGTTTTTGTTTTTTATTCTGTAGTTTAGATGAGGAACCTCGAGTGCGAAACGCGGCCGGCAGGCTCAAGCCTTTCTAGGGGTCACTGTGCCCTTCTTCTCTGCCAGGAAAAGGCAGTGCTGGTCCGGGTGGGCACCTTAGACAGAGTCCCCACGTCCCATTCCAACATCCGTGTTTTAAAATGTTATTACTCTTTAGGTGTGGGGAGGCTGACAGATGGGGGGCACAGCCGCCATTGAAAGGTGGCTTGTTCTACTCGGATCCCAAGAAGATGGGCACGCCACATGGGGAATCGCCAGAGTCAGTCAGGAGGCAGGGGGACGAGGAGGGAACATGGGCAAGAGCCTTTATTGTGGGAAGGAACGAGCAGGCTTAGGATTGGCTGGTGTGGATAATTTCAGGGGGCTCTGGGGCAGAGCTGCCCCTGGGTGTCTGCTACCTGGGCCTGGGGTGATTGGGGCAGGTGGATAGGGGCCCCGAGGTGAAAGCCCAGTAGAGGCGGTGGTTGGGGGTGTGGGTTTTTGGTTTGCATGTGAAGATGTCTCTCCCAGGCAAGGAATCGGCTAACCCTGGGAGGGGCATCCCCTCTAGAGGCAGCAAGGCTCCGAGATGTCAAAGCATCGGAAGGTAGAAAGTAAAAGGCACAGTTAACATAGTCCCAGAATCCCAGGTGATCTCCTGGGCTCGCGGTAAACAGGAACCACCAGCAGTAAACGCAGTCGTGGTGAGTCGCGTTAAAGCCTGGAACTATTATTGACTCTCTTAATTTCTGTGGGCTCCTTCCATGCACTCTTTTAAGTCTCTTAAATCACCTGAACACCTTTATTCCATGGCCCATTGATATAAAGCACTGTCCAGGTGGCTTGGAGTCCAGCAGGTGTGGCCTCCAGGCTGGGAGCTTCCTCGGCCGTTGAGCCCACATCTCCTGGGAATGTTTCCATTGAGGACTTTGAAAAACCCCAGAGGTGACAGCGCTGCCCTCACGTTTGAGTTGAAAATGGTCATAGTGTAGCTGATATTTGGGACATTCAAAAATAAGTAAACAATAAATAAATAAATAAATAAATAAATAAATAAATAAATAAATAAGACAAACTAGTTCATGGTTTAAATTGTTTTGAGCAGACTTTTAAGAGATCAAGTTTTAGGGGAGGGGGGATTTTCGAGGGTTTTCCAGAAGGGCTTGGGAGTGACCAGATGTCAGGTCTCGCACAGTGTCAGGGGGCCTGCAATGCCAAGAGCTTTTAGCCCCCAAAGATTTCTGTTTTATGGTACAGCGTCACTATAGGCTTGCGGTCTTTGGTTCGGGACCAAGTAAGATGTCTCAAAGTTCAGATTTAAAAAAAAAATGCAAAACAGCAGGACTTTTCTTTTTTTTTTAATGTTTTTATTTATTTTTGAGGCAGAGAGAGACAGAGCATGAGTGGGGAAGGGGCAGAGAGAGAGGGAGACACATAATCTGAAGCAGGCTCCAGGCTCTGAGCTGTCAGCACAGAGTCCGACGCGGGGCTCGAACTCACAGACCGTAAGATCGTGACCTGAGCTGAAGTCGGATGCTTAACCAACTGAGCCACCCAGGTGCCCCAGCAGGACTTTTCTTCTAAGCGGCGTCATTATTTCGAACTCCCTCCCCGCCTGTGGTTGCCGCTCTCTCCCTCCTGCCTAGGTAGTGTTGGAGGTGGGCACTGGAAGGAAAAAATGAGTTGTCTTGTAACAGGCTCCAGGTGAAACATGGAAATAAGCAGGAATGCAAGTGAATGTGTTTTCTCATGGCACCTTTAATCCTTAAAGCGTTACTGTGAACGGGGGAAGGCACAGGAAGAGGCGTTACTTGGAAATGCTCCTGGTTTGCACGTGAACCTCTTTCACCCCGAGAATACAGAACGGCTCCAGCCATTCTCATGGCCAAGGGCTTCCCAGGCCTCTTTAGCTCTCGAATCAACCAGGCAGTTCTGGAGAGGAAGCATCTCTATGTTTTCCCTGCCCGATACTTTGCACAACGGACGCTCGCATGATAGAGTCACCGGCTTCCCTGTGAGTCCCATTTCCTCCGGCAGCCAGACCACGGGTCTCTTTGCCTACACACAACCAAGGTGCAAATGAGGAGGTAGGAGATTTATCATGGCCTGTTCGCAGGTCTGTCCGGGCAGCCCCGCGCGGGGGTGTCGCGTGCCGGGAAGGACCGCTGCCTGCTCAAAAGGTGGCTTGGTTTTTGAGCTGTAAAAACAAAAGTGCAAGGCCCCCGACACAGCCAGTGATGTGTCGCTTTCCCCAGAAGCCTATCAGAAACAGGCTGACATCATCACTGCTAAAATACTCCACCAGCTGTGTTTGCCACTGGTGACAGGAGAGAATCAGAGAGAAAGCGAGAGGGGGGAAGGAGGAGGGGGGCCAGGGAAGTGATAGCTGGATGTAATTTACGTTCCAAGGGCCGAGAACTTTCCTCCCTCATCCGTGTGGCGCTGAGGATTTTTCTGCCCCCACCCAGGCCTGGAGAATCAGCCGTGTCTTCCCGACTGGCTAGAAATCACTAATGCACCCACGGGGAGATGTAGGAATGTGCAAAGTGTTTAACTTAACTAGCAAAAAAAATCACCAAATTGATTGGGGAAGTGGTGGGAGGAGGGATGGTTTTCTACACCCCAGATGGATGGCTCTATGACTCCGGGCTTTAAATCCTGCGTGGAAGGGCTGCTTGACCTCAGACAATCCACCACGAGCCTCCCCTTTGGACGCAGCGGGCCACGGTGGGGAAGGCCCGGGCCTGGTCGCCCACGAGACGTGTTGCTTTCCCCTTGAGCCATGGCTTTTCTCATCCCCGAGACAGGCAAATGATTCCTCGTACGAGGGGCGCACTCTCTTTTTGTGATCCTGGGCTTCTCTGCCTCGCAGCGCAGAGCTTCTAGAAACTACCCACCTTGGCCCGGCGAGCCAAAAATCCACACGGGGACACTGAGGGCATCTCTGCTGACCTCGTGCTCGTAATCAGCACCAAGACCTCATGGGAACCAAACCAGCCCGTGTGAAACTGAGAGGTTTCTCGTTTGGCTGATTATTTGGAGGAGCTGAACTAATTACCGTTGTAGCAAGACGCCCCCAGTGTCGTCTCCAGCTGAAGCTGCAAACGAGGCGGCGTAGGAGAAAAACACTGCTGCCTGTTTGTCCCTGTCCCCGTGGCTCTGCCATATCCAGCGTGGTCATTCTCTCTGCCCAGGCAGCGTCTTTGCCCCCTGTGCCCAGCCCGCTGCCGTGGGAGAAGACAAAGGGAACTTCAGGTGCGATCCGGCCTCTCGGTGGCCACTCTGGGTCTCCTTCCTCGTGTTCTGCAGCACAGGTAGCACACTGCACCCCAGACAGGAGAGCCCCCCGCCCCTGCTGCCCTCACGCTTGGTGATCCTGCGTCACAGCCCCGGTGGACGACAGAATCGCTTTCCTCGGGCCTCACTCCCAAATATAACAATCCACTTGAAAATCTTTTCCAGGATGGAGCCTGTAAGTCTGTGGCGAGTCCCAGAGGGGACCCCCAGCACTAGCGTGAGCCAGCGAGGTTCGCTAAGAGAATGGGGCGTCCTCTGCGTGGGAAGCAAGTTAGCTGGTAGGAAGATGCAGGATCTACAGGTAAAAGTACCTGAGTCAGATCGGCCTTCCACTCCAACAATAGTGCAGGGACCTTGTGCACATTGGGCACAAGTGAGTGCACAGATACTTTATCGTGTATGTTGTCTCAGCCTTCCAGTCGGCTCTCGTGGTGGGAGGAATTAGGGTTGTTGTAAGGATTAAAGAAAACGTGTTCAAAGGAACCAGCACAATATGTAACGCCCAGCGGGCCCTTGAGAATATTACTGTCCCTCCCTTCTTCCAACTTATGTGGCTTTGGCCCTGAGAAGCGAAAAGTTAGCTTCGGAAAAATAAATGAAAGGCTTCACGCTCTGAAAACAATTTATGGGGCGCCTGGGTGGCTCAGTCTGTTGAGCGTCCAACTTCAGCTCAGGTCATGATCTCACGGTTCATGGGTTCGAGCCCCTCATCGGGCCCTGTGCTGACAGCTCGGAGCCTCGGATTCTGTGTCTCCCTCTCTTGCTCTGCGCCTCCCCCGCTCACGCTCTGTCTCTGTCTCTCAAAAATAAATAGATGTTAAAAACTTAAAAATAAAATAAAAAGAATTTATGGAAGGGGAGGCAGTCTAGAAACAGTCCAGAAAGAAGGGTGACGTTCTCTTAACACGCGCAATAAGCCGTTTTTACTCTGCCTGTATTCCTGGGGTGTATTCCCATGAGTGGCCCCCTGAGCACCCTACCACAATTCCTCCGAGGAAGCCTAAATGACCTGCTAGCCAGTATGCATAGAGACCAACTGTATTTTTCTGAGCATGAGCTGGACTGGAAGGATGCATTGGTGGCCCCGCCATCCACGCAGTAAGAGACCCGGAAATGGAGGTTTCAGGCGCCTGTCTTCTGCCAGGTGCCCGCTGGGGGAGCCCCTGCCCAGGACGGCCCCTCCCAGGGAGGCTTCCGGTTCCATCTGGCAAATGTGTTCTGCCCGTGAGCAGTCTCCCCACACCCCTGTCTCGGGCTGCCCAGGCTCAACTTTGCTAAAGAAGGACACAAAACTGGCACAAAGGAACTGTAGTAAATTTTATTTTAATTTTTTTAACGTTTCTTTATTTTTGAGAGAGAGAGAGAGAAAGAGAGTGAGCTGGGAAGAAGCAGAGAGAGAGGGAGACACGGAATCCAAAAGCAGGCTCCAGGCTCCGAGCCGTCAGCACAGAGCCCGACGCGGGGCTCGAACTCACAGACCGCGAGATCATGACCTGAGCCGAAGTCGGACGCTTAACCGACTGAGCCACCCAGGCGCCCCTCATTCCACTGTTTCTAACTCGACAGCTGTGTTGTGTGACTCATCAGTGGTAGCGTTGTGCTTTAATGGATTAGCTGGTGCCTAAAAATCTCCAGGGCCCTCGTGTGAGCAGCACAGAAGTCTGCCGAGTCCCCTAGCAGCCAAGGCAAGCCGACCCGCCAACATTTCACGTGTGGGGCTTGGTGGGAATGAATCCTAACGTATCAAAAAAATAGATAGTGACCGCCCTGTGTGCCAAAGCCTGGAGCTGGACCTGTGGCCCGGTTATCGGTGCTAATCCTCCTCTCTGCGTGAGTGCCAGAAAGGCTCCGGCAGAGAAATAGCATCAAACCACAATTTGTTTATGTGTCTGCGTCCCCTTTAAAAAAAAAAAAAAAAAGGGAGGAAAAATGCTCTCCTTTAGCCTATGCGTGATATCAGTGCCCCCAACCAGGTAGTCTTACGTGTATTATTGAAGCAGCCTCTCGTTGTTGCTTATAGCCGGTTTTTAATTAATTAGGCTTTATTGTTGAAAGTAGTTTTAAGTTTGGGGGGAGGGGTGCGGTGGAGCAGAAGGTACACAGATTCCCAGATACATAGTTTCCCCTGTTATTAAAATCTTGCTTCTACGTAGTACGTTGGTTACGGTAGTCGAGCCAGTGTTGATACGTGATTATGAACCTAAGTCAGTAGCTTTCATGAAGGCTCACTCTTTGTGCTCTACATTCTGTGGTTTTGGCAAATACCTAATGTCATGTATTCGGCATTCCTGTATCATCCAGAGTGGTTCCGCTGCCCCCAAAATCTATGTTTCACCTATGCGTGCTCCCTGTCTCCACCCCCGTCCTGGAGCCCTGACAACCACTGATCTTTTCACACGTCTGTAGTTCTGCCTTTTCCAGAATGTCATATAGCTGGAATCACACAGTATGTAGCCTTTTCAGACTGGCTTCTTTCCCTTGGCAATACGCATTTAAGGTTCTTCTATGTCTTTTAGTGGCTTTGAGACGGCATTTCTTTTTAGCCCTGAATAACATGTTGTTTTCCTAAGGCACGCTTTTTAAGACCCCGGGGGGGAAGGGCAAGTGGGATAGAATCTGTTACCCCAGTGACCTGTTGAGTCAGATCCTAAAGGGGCCTCCCCCGCAGAGGAGGCTCTGGGAGTCAGGCTGCAGTGTATGAGAAGAACCCAACGTATCATTCAGGATTTGTGTCTGGGGGTGTCTCTGAACCAGGGTGTGGGTTTACTGAAAACCCTGCAATGTTTCCACCAAAGCCTGAGTCAGGTTCCGTGTTTAATGTGATTAAATGTTTAAATAGAACACTCGCGGGGTGCCAGGGTGGCTCAGTCGGTTAAGCGGCTGACTTCAGCTCAGGTCACGATCTCGCGGTCCGTGGGTTCGAGCCCCGCGTTGGGCTCTGTGCTGACAGCTTGGAGCCTGGAGCCTGTTTCCGATTCTGTGTCTCCCTCTCTCTGCCCCTCCCCCGTTCATGCTCTGTCTCTGTCTCAAAAATAAATAAACGTTAAAAAGAATTTTTTTTAAATAAATAAAAAAAATAAATAGAACACTCGATATTCTTCCACTCGACTGAAGAGTTGTGACTGCTTTTATTAGTGATTTTTAAACACCGAAATAAGTGGGTCTCTCACTTAGCCCTGCTAAGTGGATCATCACTCCAGCGTTGTCTGATTTTCTGGAGGTTGAGAAGGTAGGTAGTCATGCACACTGGCCTTCAAGGAAAGTAGATGGGCGCTTTTTTTTTTTTTTTTCCTGCTGGTAAAACAGGATCGAGAATTTCACTTGCGCACGAAGTTGGCGATTCCCAGCACAATAATTTCACCCAAAGCAAGACATGTTCGTGGAAGCCCAGCCTCTGAGAGATCTCATTGATCCCGGATATCGGCGGAGTTTGGGCCAGTGCCAAGCAAAAATGTTTTGTAAAACAGATGTCCTTCACATTTGTGAAGACAGGGAATTCTTGTGGAGGAAAGGGGAGACATATTTAAACAACAGACGTTTTGTTTTCTTTATATCTTGTTTTTGGTGATATGTACATATGTGTGTATATAGACAGAGCACCAATCTAAGATAGAAAGAGACAACCAAACGGCATAAATATGCGGCTCTGCATGCAGTGTTCAGATGCACTGGTAGTTGACTAAGTAGTTAAAGGAATTTTATTACACTTACACACAGAGGAGCTAAAAATGATCTTCAAAAGCCAGTCATTAGCCAGACCAGGAAGGTGACATTGAATAAATACTCATCAGCCCAGAAGTGAGGCTGCGTTGCCTCCCTGTCTTGATTCACCCGTCCTGAACAGAAATCGGAGGGGATTGTTTTAGAGGTTGGTTGAAGGGGGCTGAAGAGGTGGGGGGAGCGAGCAAAGGGGTGTGCCTGCCGCAGCAGGAGGAGGGCAGGAAAGGGTGGGAGAGGATGAGAGGTAACTCGCCCCTAAAAAGGAGGGTGCTGGCTACAAGGCCTCCAGACATGAAAGGCAGAGGGGCCTCAAGCTGACATAGGACAAAAGCTATTCATGGTCACATTTTATCCTGCAGACTGCTCAAAGTGTTTGGGAAAGAATGTATTTATGGGTTGAAAAAAAATGGGCTGTGGCGAGCTGCCAGAAGTTATGTAACGTGCTTCGGTTGTATATGACACTGCCCTCCTGAATATAGTTTCGTTGGGGTTTAATCAGAGACCGTTTGCACCCCGACATGATCATCAAATGAATTAGTGATCGTTAGCCCCTCTGAAAGAGCAAAAGGGAACCCAAGAGTGGAGAGAAGGTAACTGAAGTATGATTCGGTGAGGTCATGACCAGCCTGACAGGGGAGTGATGAGTTAAGGCAGCTATCGCTCAGCCCAGAAAGCTGCCTGTTCAGCGGGGAGCCAGACCCAGGGAAGGTTCTGCTCCTCTCCCTGGGGAGGACGAAAGTCCAATTTAGTCCCAGCTGGTGAAAACAAGCAAGGTCAGGCAGAGCCTTTCAGTGTCTAAACATTGACCTCTGTTGGCCAGTGGTGGCATTGCAGTGTTTTTACACACAGGAAGCAAACAGGGGGCTGAACATGCCAAAAAGTATCCCACACTCTGGGGATAGAACAGTTGAGCAAAACAGGCAACATCTCAGCACACCCCCCCACCCCCCGGAGCATATGGTCTTAAGGGAGCCTGGGGGAGTCGGTAAAACAGGCAAACAAATGCATAAGCAAATTTGTATTTTGTTTTCATTTATTTTTTTATTTTTTAACATTTATTTATTATTGAGAGAGAGAGAGAGAGAGAGAGAGAGAGCATTAGCGGAGAAGAGGCAGAGAGAGAGGGGGAGACACAGAATCTGAAGCAGGCTCCAGGCTCTGAGCTGTCAGCACAGAGCCTGACACAGGACTCGATCCCACGAACTGCAAGATCATGACCTGAGCTGAAGCCGGACTCTCAACCGACTGAGCCGCCCAGGCGCCCCATCAGCAAATTTTTTAACTAATGCACCAAAAGATAAGAAGTGATAGGAGAAAAAATAAGACAGCCCAGAGAGGGTACGGATACTAGGGACGGAGGGTCATTACTTTAAATAACGGTCAGTGAAGCTCTCTCTGAAAAGGGGAATGGAAGACCATGGTCCACAGGGCAGAAAGGACTCCACACGGAGGGAACATCCAATGCCCAGACCCAGATGCTCAAGTGTCTTTAGAGTTAAAGGATCAACAAGGAGACAAGTGTCGCTATAGTGCAGTGAGTAGGGGCAGGGGCACGCACAGGCCACGTTGGGCTCGTCATGGCAGCTTTTTCTGCCAGGGAGAAGCTGGCTTGGCCAAGGCAGTGGTGGTGGAGGCAGTAAGAAATGGTCTCGTTCTGCATATATTTGGAAGAGGGAACCAAGAGGATTTGCTTGTAATTTGGAGGTGTGCCGTGTGCTAAAGAGCCCAGTACATTGTGACTCCCAGGCCTTTGACTGGAACCCCTGGAAGATCGGGATGCCATTCACGGAGAGGGGGAAGAACAGAGCAGGCGCCATTGGGCAGGGGCACATCAGGAGGTCTATCTCGGACACGTAAAGCTTGAGTGGCCCGTAGACACCCAAGTGGACGCCATCAGCTAACATGGTTGCCATTATCCAACTACGCCCTTGTGAAGTGACTTGTTTCATGTGCACGTCCTGCCTCCCCACTGAAGGCGAGAA
The DNA here is from genome assembly GCF_018350195.1 of Panthera tigris. NCBI lineage: Eukaryota > Metazoa > Chordata > Mammalia > Carnivora > Felidae > Panthera > Panthera tigris. The sequence goes on from NC_056664.1 coordinate 12,759,659, forward strand.
CTGGATCTTGAACCCCAGGAACTCTTCTCCAGTCCTTAACACTTAGCAGGGGCTCTGGGTTACGTAGTGAACGTGACTGCAACCTCTGGAGTGTGAATCCTTGATCAGTAATATTTTGAAGCTCTTGGTACCATAGGGAAGACCCACATGGGTCTCCAGGGCAAACAGTTCACATAGTCGTTGTTCTGGTTTAAAGTAACATCATGTCACCGAATCCCACCATCTATGTTTCATATGGAAAACAGTACCTGTTGGCAATGGCGGCGTGTTTTGAGGTAGATAATGCTCTTCGTCAAGGGAATTTCAAGCAGGTAGACCTTCCCACGTGTATTCTGATGGAAAAATCCCTTGGTGTGATTTCTTCAGGAACTATTAATGATCAGTTCACCTTTAAGAATGCTTACATCCTTCTGACAAACCCAATTATGCAATAAGAATAGGTTTGTTATGAATACTGTAGTGTGCTTATTTGAGATATGTACAACAAGAGTTTGACTTTCACCAAAGAGAGAGAAAATTCTTATTTTAGGGCACATATATGCAGACAAAAAAAAATGCATTATCTAGATAATTCAGTCTATGTAATTAGTGAGGATAAATCTTAGCGAGGATAAGTAATTAGTAATTAGAAAGGACAAAAAGAACATTTGGCCTAAGCCATGCAAGTCCACTGCTTACAATGATCAGATTATCGAATAGCCTTTTTTTTTTTTAATATTTATTTATTTTTAAGAGACAAAGTGCGAGTGGGGAAGGGACAGAGACAGAGAGAGAGAGAGAGAGAGAGAGAGAGAGAGAGGGAGGGAGACACAGAATCCGAAGCAGGCTCCAGGCTCTGAGCTGTCAGCATAGAGCCCGATGCGATAAGGGGCTCGAACCCACCAGCTGTGAGATCATGACTTGAGCCGAAGTTGGACGCTTAACCGACCGAGCCGCTCAGACACCCCTATTGAATAGTCTTTCTCCCCTAATTTGCGTAGACCCAGCTGAGGATGGGCGATGTGGCATCTTTTCCCAGGATAGCAGAGCTTCTCTGGGAAGAGCCAAAGCCAGGATTTAGGAGGAAGGGACCAAGAGCAAGCCTTTGAAGGGGTAGAGAAGATTTTCCCAAACCTATCCAGGTAGAAATAAATTCTATTATCATCAGCCCTTTAGTCCACATCTCAAATATTCTCCTCTCTCCTCCTCTCTTTTCTTACATGAGTTTTTAGGTTAGGCTGTTCAAGTTATAGACCACGTTGCAGCATTTAATTCTAAGACTTGCCTTCGGAGTTTTGAGATGAAAGAGTAATGAAGGGCTTTCAAAATGCCCCCAAACATTACGGTGTGTATAATGGGAAGCATATGGATCTGCGTCATAGCTGTTGGAATCGTCAGTGATGTTACCTCTTATAAAGGCCTCGAAGACAAGCTCTTCTTCAAAATTAGTCAACAGATACTTGGTAACGTGTAGACGTTTGCAGTGAGATTGGTTTACGCGTAGACAGTAAATGTTGTATTCAGAATATGAACTCTTGGCTGCTCTGAGGAGTTTCTAGAATATGGCTCCCACACCAGGAACCTGTCCATTAGTAGATGTTGGGCTGTCTGTCAGCAAGGAGACAGACTCTACCCAGTAGAAGGGATCATCTAGGAAAAGGCAAAGCCAAAAAAGAGCCCATTGTGTTTAGAAATAGGATTTATGATATTAGGAACATCACATTACCTCCGACTGGTGTTAGGCAGAGATAAGCAAATACGTTCTTTTTTTTAAATATATAGGGGCGCCTGGGTGGCTCAGTCGGTTGGGCGTCTGACTTCAGCCCGGGTCACGATCTCGCGGTCCGTGAGTTCGAGCCCCGCGTCGGGCTCTGGGCTGACGGCTCAGAGCCTGGAGCCTGCTTCCGATTCTGTCTCCCTCTCTCTCTGCCCCTCCCCCGTTCATGCTCTGTCTCTCTCTGTCTCAAAAATAAATAAACGTTAAAAAAAAAAAACATTTTAAATATATACATACATACACACACACACACATATATATAATTTATATAGAATATATGTTATATAAATTTATTGTCAAATTGGTTTCCATACAACACCTAGTGCTCATCCCAACAGGAAACAAATAGATTCTTATGAGGTATTTACACTTGAGAACGTTGTTTCTGTGACTTTCAGTTGCAGCTAAAGAATCCCCACTTGAGGGGCACCTGGGTGGCTCCGTCGGTGAAGCGTCCGTCTTTGGCTCAGGTCGTGATCTCACACTTTGTGAGTTCGAGCCCCGCATCGGGCTCTGTGCTGACAGCTCAGAGCCTGGAGCCTGCTTCGGATTCTGTGTCTCCCTCTCCCTCTGCCTCTCCCCTGCTTGTGCTCTGTCTCTCTCTCTCTCTCTCTCTCAAAAATAAATAAACTTAAAAAAAATGTTTTTTAAAGAATCCCCACTTGAAGCAGGATTTGTTCCTTCTGGACGATGTTAACGCTCTAAGAGGTTTGGGATGGGATTTATGGAGCCAGCTCCAAGTGGGTCCTTCCCATTTGGAACTCAGTGGGCGTCCTGATATGATACTGTAACTTGTAGGTACATGTGTACATACATATATGCAAATATACATGTGCGCGTGATGTAACGCAATTCTGTGAGTGAATAGCAGCCTCGTCACCCACTTATGTAGGGAGACTAGAATTGTATGAGTAGATGTAAGGCCCCCAGTGCTTCACAATTTTCTGACTGATGAAATAAATCAATGAGCTCATGCCATTGGATCTTATTTATTTCAAGTAAACATTTACCACTGTTGGGGGGAGTGGGAATGTTAAATTCCTCTCTTTTAGTGGGACTATAATAGCTTTGTTCACAGGGGCAGAAATCGGGAGCATACGAAAAGGAAGTGGGTTTGGAGGGCCAAAGACTGGGACTAAATCACTATTCCCTGATCTTACAGCTAGGATGTTAGGCAAGTGATCTAATCTGTTGGAGATACAGTTTCTTATTTGTAAAATCGGAACAATAGTACCTTTTTTCTCTAGTCTATTGTGAGCGTAAACAAAGTATTTTTTGTGAAGTCCGTACCTAAATGTTTGACAGGTAGTAGACATTCAAGAATCTTTAGCTCTCTTTACATTATTAAAATAGCCCAGAACACTGAAGTTTTCCCCCCGATAATATGCACATTAATACGGGCTCCTGTTCACATGCACACTATAGTAATAAGCTTGCATATAAATTCACTCCAGTTGTCCCCTCTATAAATACTATGCCTTTTATGGAGCAAATACAGTATATCACTTAATAAGTGTGTGTAGAACCAGATAAATCGTAGTTATCCAAAAAGATAAAGTAGATAAACTAGAAAGCCACAATCCATATAAATTACATGGAAATGTGCTACTTTGGGGGTTTGGGGATATTTCATTATTTTTTTAAGTTTATTTATTTATTTTAAGAGAGAGAGAGAGAGAGAGAGAGAATCCCAAGCAGGCTCTGCACTGTCAGCACAGAGCCTGACACGGGCTCAAACTCACAAACCATGAGCTCATGACCTGAGCCAAAATCAAGAGTCAGAAGCTTAACCAACTGAGCCACCCAGGCGCCCCTAGGTTTTGGGGGTATTTTAATTACTTACGTGTTTGTGTATGTGTGCCTGTGTATAAAATTCAACAGAATGTTTTTAATATTATTATAGTCAACGGGGCTCCTGGGTGGCGCAGTCGGTTAAGCGTCCGACTTCAGCCAGGTCACGATCTTGCGGTCCGTGAGTTCGAGCCCCGCGTCAGGCTCTGGGCTGATGGCTCGGAGCCTGGAGCCTGTTTCCGATTCTGTGTCTCCCTCTCTCTCTGCCCCTCCCCCGTTCATGCTCTGTCTCTCTCTGTCCCAAAAATAAATAAAAAACGTTGAAAAAAAAATTAAAAAAAATATTATTATAGTCAATATTATTTTGACTTACCTCCATCTATCATTTTCATTGTTCTTCCTTCTTCCCTGCATCTGCAAACTTCCACCTAGATTGATTTTTTTCCTCTACCTAAAGAATACTCCGTAGCATTTTCTTTAGTGCAGATCTCTGGTGGTGAATTCTCTTAATTACTATTCATCTGGAAAATGTCTATATTTTGCCTTCATTCCTGAGGGATCCTTTTGCTCAATATAGAATACTTGGTTGGCAATTCTTTTTCTCTAGTGCTTTAAGGATATTCCATTGTCTTCTGGACAAAACAGTTCCATTTTTTTGTCAGTAACTTTTTCATTTAAGGACTGTCACGTGATTCCTCCCCCTGTCAGTCATCTTAGTTCTTCCAAAGTCAGAATCACAATCTTCAAAATAGCCGTTTTAAAAAGAACTTGTGTTCAGTCCACAATTGTCACTTTCACTGCCAAGTTCTTTCGGTTGGGCTTTTCTGATCTCCGCTTGAATGTGAACACACATCAAAAATTCCCCACCTGTAATCTTTGCACTTGATGTTGGGCTTGCTTAGCTCATAGACAAAGACTTAGACAAGTGGGAAAAACAGATCCTCTTTTGCAACCCAGAACTCATCGCTGAATGTGAGTTTTGATACAGATGAGAAGGAACATGATACTTAAAACAGTCCCTTGGGGAGCCTGGGGGCTCAGTTGGTTAAGCGTCAGACTTCGGCTCAGGTCATGATCTCACGGTCTGTGGGTTCAAGCTCCGCATCGGGCTCTGTACTGACAGCGCAGAGCCTGGAGCCTGCTTCCGATCCTGTGCCTCCCTCTCTCTCTGCCCCTTCCCTGTTTGCACTCCATCTCCCTCTCTCACCCAAAAATAAATAAACATGAAAATAATTTACAAAAATAAAAATATTTTCCCTACTTAGGGGTTAGACCTTCTTGAATCTGTGAATTGTTGTCTCATACCAATTTTGGAAAATTTTTAGCAGTTATCTCCTAAAAAATGTCACTTCTGCCCCGTGATCTCTCTCTCCTCCAGGTGGAATGCAACTTATTTGTCTGTTGGGTCTTCTCAGTGTGTCTTCGGAGTCTCGGGGATTTTTGTGTCTCTGGGTCTCATTCTGCGTGGTTTCTTCCGAAGGTCAAATTCAGGAATCCAGTTCGTTAGTTCTGTCATCAGCCACATTTATTCTGTTGTAAAATTCATTGCGTTTTTGATGTTAGTGAATGTATGTTTCTTCATTCTAGAGTTTCCATGGATCTTTGGAACACAGGTTCTAGATCTCTACCAGAATCCTCAAGCTTGTCTTTAATCTCCTTAAATACTATAAGCATAGGTTATTTTTTTTTAATATTTTTTGAAGTTTATTTTTGAGAGAGAGAGAGAGAGTGTGTGTGTCCATGAGCAGGGGAGGAGCAGAGAGAGAGAGAGGGAGAGAGAGAATCCCAATCAGGCTTCACGCTGTCAGTGCAGAACCAGATGCAGGGCTCAATCTCACAAACCTGTGAGATCATGATGCCGACTGAACCACCCAGGACCCCCCCCTTTTTTTAAGTCCTTTTAAAAAATGCTTATTTATTTTTGAGGAGGGAGGGGCAGAGAGAAGGAGACAGAATCCTAAGCAGCCCCCACTGTCAGCGCAGAGCCCGATGCAGGGCTCAAACTCACAAATGGTGAGATCACGACCTGAGTCTAGGTCATTTTAATGTCTGCGTATCTGATGATCCTACATCAGAAGCCCCCGAGGGTCTGTTTCTATTATCTGTTGTTTCTACTGGTTTTTTTATTCACGTCCTCTGGTCTATTTGTGGACCTCATCCCTCTTTTTTAATTGAATGTCTTTTATTTGGAAATAATTGCAAATAATTATTTTTACTTGGAAACAATTCAGACCTTACCCTGATTTTAGGGGCTAAGATGATTAAAATCTGAGCTTCAGACTTTGAGAAGGCCTGTCTGCTTCTGGCTCACCTCACTTCTAGAGTGTAGAGCACTTTGGAGTCACAGCCCAAAAGAGTGGAGCTCACCAGAGAGCATCCTCCCCTTGATATACCTGAAGGGTACCCTGAATTTCATTCCCTTCTCCTCCCCACCCCCACCATGCTCTTGAGATTACCAAAAGTCCAGACCACTTGGTTTTGAAACTACTCCAGTTTGGAATGTGCAAATGCCCTTGGAGGAAAATAGCCCTAAACACCAGGTTTAAATCTCTAGACTGTTACCCTTTCCCTGAACCTTCCCCGGTGACTTTTCACTACCTTATTTTCTGTCTAGTGCCATAAGAAATAGTTTTTTTACATTTTGCCCTTAGTTTTTGTTTACTTGGGTTTTGTTCAGAGTATTTGGTTGTCCTCAGCGAGAAAGAAGATTGGTCCGAATTACCTATGCTGCTACTTCTAGAAAAGCCACTGAAAATTGCCTCTTTAAAACGACTTTATGGGTTTTTTTTTCTTTTTTGTGTAGCATAAAGTTGAAGAAAATAAATTTCTAGGAAATCAAACTTTTAGAACCTCAAGTGCATTTCAGCCTTACTTAATGGCAACAGTAAGACCTTCACTGGACAGTTTGCAAACCCCTACACCCACTGTCTCCTTGCCTTTTGTTCATGTATCTCCACTTCCAGGAATGTCTTCTCCTTGCATCCACACCTGTACTCCACCCTGATTATTTTTTAAAACTCAGCACAGTGTATTAGACTTCCTTAATCACCTCTTCTTCACACCGGTCTATGCCTTTCCTCTGCCCTCCAACAACTTAATATTGTAGTAAAGTATTATCACCCCACTCGCCACATTGATTGGCAGTTACTACGTTGGTGGACCTCTTCTGCCTGCTTGATTGTGAACTACTCTGGGACCAGGACGTTTTCAGCTTATTTACTTAGCATAGTGCGTGCATAGCACACGGTGGCAGAGAAAACAGCAGCTTTTGGGAGGAGAGTGAGCGCCCCCCATTTTGGGGAGTGGTTTTCAAACCAATGCACAGCCTGATTTGAGTACCTGGAACTTGACCTTGGACCGGCCAAGTACTTGCTCTCTCTGCCCAGTTTACCCTCTCCCCAACACTGCCCACCCCTCAATCCTCTCGAAATGCTGCCCAGCCTTCGGGGTCCCAGGAAAACGGGGAAGCCCTGCCTGTTTCCTCCAGCCTTCACCGGCTCTGCTCTCCCTGGGTTTTGAGTACAAGGCTCATTTATCCGATAAATATTTATTAAGCTTCAGCCATACACCAGGTCTCCTTTTAGGGGCCAGGGATACAGTGATATAAACAGGTAAGTGCTGCCTGGTGGACCTTACAGACAGCCTCATTCTGATTCCTAATCAGCTCTGTCGTACGTGAGAATGGCATTTGCCCAGTGAGCGGATAAAGTGCAAGACTGTATCTTGTGCTCCAGGGCTGAACACTGAGCACCTGTTCCATTGCCTTTGGGGGCCGATCCATTTGTTTTAAGGGAGGCCAGCTATAGAGCTGATACTCAGTAAAATGATACTGTCAACACTAAATGGACTTTTTTTTTTTTTTTTTACTGGCTTCTACCCAGCACCTATATATGGTAAATACAGGTACAGCAAAAAATTAAGGGCCTCATTTGCGTGTGTTGGCGGATGAGGATCGTGGAACAGTCTTATTCCCTCCCCCGCCCCCCTTTGGCTTAGGCACGTGGGCGTGTATGAACTAAAACAAGACTAAAATGTCTTCATTTGTTTCCTTCTTCTTTGCTCTCTGTCTCTCACTGTCTCCGCAGGTCAGCGTGGAGGTTTTGGTAGAGTACCCTTTTTTTGTGTTTGGACAGGGATGGTCATCCTGCTGTCCAGAGAGAACCAGCCAGCTCTTTGATCTGCCGTGTTCCAAACTCTCTGTTGGGGATGTCTGCATCTCACTGACCCTCAAGAACCTGAAGAACGGCTCTGTTAAAAAGGGCCCGCCCGTGGATCCGGCCAGCGTCCTGCTGAAGCATTCAAAGACGGACAGCCTGGCGGGCAGCAGACACAGGTACACCGAGCAGGAGAACGGCATCAACCAGGGAAGCGCCCCGATGCTGTCCGAGAACGGCGAACTCAAGTTTCCAGAAAAAATAGCATTGCCTGCAGCGTCCCTGCTCACCAAAATCGAACCCAGCAAGCCCACGGCAACCAGGAAGAGGAGGTGGTCGGCGCCCGAGACCCGCAAACTGGAGAAGTCGGAAGACGAGCCACCTTTGACTCTTCCTAAACCTTCTCTAATCCCTCAGGAGGTTAAGATTTGCATCGAAGGCCGGTCTAACGTAGGCAAGTAGAGGCAGCGTGGGGAAAGGAAATTCGGCTCTCCCTTCTCATTTGTATCCAGATTACTGTACTGTAGGCTAAATAACACAGTATTTACATGTTACCCTCTTTAGGTTTCTGTTATAACCTTGTCATTAGAGTTACAGCTGGTGTTGCAGCAGGAGACCGGGGCACGTGCTTTTCCAGGAGTGACAGCGGCAGGTGGGGGGAGGGGGGAAGGGCAGGGCCCGCGCAGGCTCCGGGCGTCCTGGGAGAAAGGAACGTGGCTTCCGAGCACCTGCCTTTTCCAGCTGCGAGGAAGCCGAGGCCCGGGCGCTGACTTCCGCCGGTTTCCTGTGCAGGTTCTGCGGGCAGGGAGCTGCCGGGGAGGGGAGGAAGGGGGCGTGTGGGCGTGCACTTGGGGGGCGCGGGTGCAAGGCGGGGGTGGAGGGTGTCTCCTTCCCTCTGCCTCCCTCTGCCTCCCTCTCTCTGGCACGGGCCTGGAGGTCCCGCCAGCAGGGCAGGGTCCTGGCGAGGGCCTCACGTGCAAAGCAAACATCAGGAACCCGGGTGCAGGGCCTGCTAGAGAGGCGTCCGACAGCAGACGGAAAGCCAACCGTGTAAAAGGACCTTTTTTTTTTTTTTTTTCCCCCTCCAACATATTTTACAATAAAAGCAACTTTTAATCCTATAGAGATATATTTCCCCCTATGGGGCCTGACTGCACTGATATTTTTTTAGAGCAACTGCCACACGTGGGATTTCGTTTCTGCTTTACCAAGTGCAGTGATGTCGCCCGGGTGTCACGGTGGGCAGCGCAGCTTGGCGCTCCGCGCGGCGGGGGGCGGGGCGGGGGCGGGGCGCGGCGGGGGAGCGGACCGCCCACTCTGGATTCTGTGCAGTGTTAGGAAAACCAATCAGGTTATCACATTGACTTCGCTCAAACCGCCCTGCCGAGAGCCGCGGAAGCGCTCCTCATTGGGTTTGCAAAATCTGGTCTTTTAACTCTAGTACTGTTTATAGTTCATGACTATGGACAACTCGGGTGCCACGGGTGCCACTTTTTTTCAGATTCCAGTGTGACGTGAGGAATTAGATTTTGAAGATGAGCATATATATATTACTATCTCTAAGCACTTAAAATGCTGTTCACACTTTATTACCAAGCATCTTGGTCTATCATTCAACAAGTACTGTATCTCCCTTTAAACTCTTTGGGAAGAAAAAACAAAACAAAACAAAAAAAATATATAAGTTGCTTTCTTTTTTTTTTTTTTTTTTTTCAACACTGTAACTACATTTCAGGTCTGCAGAGTTTCTCACGAGCAAGATATTGGAAGTTTCAATGTGGTTTAAAGGGATGAATGTGAATTGTGAACTAGTATGTGACAATGAATGACCCCCAAGTACAGCCTGACAGGATGTACTTTTCACTTTGATGTTTGAGAAAGAAGTGAAGGCATATATGCAGAGCTGGCAGAGAAACTGAGAGAAAAGGGATGGAAAAAAGAATACTCATTTTTGTCCAGTGTTTTTCTTTGTAAGATGAACTTTTAAAAAACCTTGCGATTTGCACATCTTGAGTTTATAATTTGTGTGATATTCCTGCAGTTTTTATCCAATAACATTGTGGGAAAGGTTTGAGGGACTGAACGAGCATAAATAAATGTAGCAAAATTACTTTCTAACCTGCCTAAACTCTAGGCCATTTTATAAGGTTATGTTCCTTTCAGAATTCATTTTGGTCTTTCTACATCTGTCACAAAAAAAAACCAAAAAAAAAAACCAAAAAAAACCACAAAAAACAAAAAAACAAAAACAAAAAAAAAACAGGTCTTAGCAGGACAACTCTGAGAATTTTCTTCAGACTCATTGAGAGAGTTTTCCATAAAGACATTTATATATGTGAGCAAGTTTTTTTAAATTACTTTATTGTTGTTATTAATGTTATTTTCAGAATGACTTTTTTTTTTTTTTTCCATCTGAAATCAAATCGAGATTCAATGTTTGGTACAAACCCAGAAAGGGTATTTTACAGTTTAAGCCTTTCATCCCCAGAGACCTGAAATATTGTTTGTGGGTTTTGGGCGTGTGTCTTAAAGTGCTTTAAAAAAATTACAATAATAAGGTTTTATAAGTAACGAGAAATTTTTAAATATTCTCACTTGGAGTGGCTGCAACTTATCTGAACAAATACTTCATCAGATCTTTCTTTTACTGCTGAAAGTAGTACTTCTTCCATTTTACAAATTAAAAAAATAATTTCTAATATCAACCCACATTTTGGCTATCTAGTATCTCATTACATTTAGCTCTTACAAGAACTTAATGATATTTATAAACCATTTTCTGGGGTGTACCAAAAACATTTGCATAGGTTTAGAATAGCTAGAACTTTCTTTGGATTTCATTATCCTCTCAGCATGCTAGCAGAGAGCTGGGCGAGCCCATTCTTGCGGTCATACTGCTTGTTTAGAGCTGGTTTTTGTTTTTGTTTTTGTTTTTAAAGTTTCTGCTCAGAGACCTTGCTTAATCTTCCATATATTCTGCTCAGGGCACTTGCAATTTTAGGTTTTGTTTTTCTTTTTGTTTTGTAACCTTTAATGGTAAGAGGAATATGGGGCTGCCATATACACTTCGTCCTCCTCAATACCACTATTCACAGAAACTCATGCGGACGCAGAAACACACATCACCGCCTTTCGACTCAACTTCCAGTATTGTGCTAACTGGATCCTCAACACCAACACTAAAAATGGGAAAACATACACGGTTCGGAGCAATAGGAACATCATCGTAATTTTTGTGCTTCTATTTCAGGTATAGGAATTCTTAAATAATTGGTTCTTTCTAAACATCATCCCATTTCACGCTCTTGCTTTTTTAGTATGTGCAACACTTCCCGTGCCAACAGGTCCGACCAGTGTGGTCTAGTTAAAGCTCATTCCCCATCCGGCCCGTCTTCCCCATTCTGGCCAGAGAAGGGCTGGAGGGAAGGAACCGGGAAGGAGAGCAGCTCCCGCCGTGAGCTCCCCACCACGGATGCTGAGTGCTGGGGAAGGGAGCTTTCAGGAGCCCCATATGTATGTCACCCTGTGGCAGAAAGAGCCAATAAAGGAGGGCTAGGGGACCAGCTTGAGTCCCTCTGTCACCATGAAGAATAGTGAATGTGCAGTGTGGGGAGGAAGCAGGTAGATTCATTTCTAAGGCACGCCGTGGAGCAAAGAGAACCAAGATCCACCCGTTCTCCAAGGTGTTTTCCAGAGCAGGTGGGTCCCTCCTCGGGTCTGTGTCCTGGAGACTTTGAGCTGTGCCTCAGAGCACGGGTGGGAAGTGTGGCCCGATGTGTGTGTGTGCGCTCTGAACATGCAGCCAGTGGCCATGGAGGGGCCCCTTTGAACAATGGTCACCACTCCTTAGTGGCAGCTTTCCCTTCAAATAGGAAGAACATCCCAAGGACAGGGAACCTCCTCTTGTTGGCAGACATCGGCCAGCTCCTGTGTAGCAAACATGACAATGAGAAGCATAGAAATTCTTCAGTGCCGTGCAGCTCACAAGGATCAGCCATGTGCCTCTGTACTATGTCCGCTTGGCAATATCTACTGACAACCATCTCCAGTTCTTTCTTTCCTGTTTTCCATTTCTAAACTAATAACAGCAGGCCTTTTGCGTTTACAGTGGAACACAATCACCAAGAAATCAGTCAGGGCGAAAAGAAAAAAAAAAAAAAAAAAGAAACCAACAATCAAGAACCTCTCTTTCTAGGGATTTCTAAATACATTAAAGGACTGTTCCTTAGAATGTTTAACGTAAGAATTATTTCAGTTTGTTTGGGCCACATTGCGGGGGCGGGGGGAGATAAAAGATGGATGCCACTTACCTCAAACCTTTTAAAGTGGAAATCCAAATTGCATTTTTGTTGGGACTTTCAGAATCATTTTCGATGTCGGTCAATTTTTTGTTTTGTTTTGTTTTGCCCAACTCAACCCAGTTGGGTGTGGGAGGATTGGATTTTTTTTTTTTTTTCGTTGCCGTGGATCCCATTTCTAAGTCTGAATTGTGACCCGCTATGTTTTCTGTTAGGTGAGTGTGTTGGGTTTTCCCCCCACCAGGAAGTGGCAGCACCCCCTTTTCCCCTACAAGGAACTCTGCGGAACCTTTCTCACCTCTTACTCAGGGACGGGGCTGGTGTGTGTGTGGTACACTGACGTGTCCAGAAGCAGCACTTTGCTGTGGAGGAGGCTTGTACAATTTCAAGGAATGTTTGGATTTCCTGCATCTTGTGGATTACTCCTTAGATACTGCATAGATTGCAATATAATGCTGCATGTTCAAGATGAACAGTAGCTCCTAGTAATCATACAATTTACTCTTTGCACATAGTTTGATCTTTACTGAAATGTGTTGCCAAAATTTATTTTTGTTGTTGTAGCTTTGGAATTTTTTTTTTTTGTCTGTTTTTTAAGGAAACAATTGACAATACCCTTTAACATCTGTGACTACTAAGGAAACCTATTTCTTTCATAGAGGAAAAAAAAATCTCAAAATGCTTTTGAAGACACTAATGCCATGTATTTCAGATGTGGGAGAAACAGCAGAGTTCTTGGACAGGAGGCCAGGCTTTGTGAGCCGTGTTGGTTGTCATGGCTACTGTTTCTCGAACCGCACGCAGCTCAACAAACTGGTCTGTTCTCTCCCAGAACCCTTTGCATTTCTATTTCCTAGTCACCCATGATGATTCCAGGTGGAAGAAGGGCCCGCAGTCTCGTGGCCCAATCCGGCGCCTTCAGCGGTGATATAAAAGGAAAGGAAATTACGCTTTTTATTTTTCAAAGTGGAGTGGGGGCCTTTGCTTCCACCTTTGTGTTTTTAACCCAGATTTTCTGAAATAGAGAATTTAGGAACACATCAAGTAATAACTATACAGAAAATATACTTTTTTATAAAGCACATGCATATGCTATTGTGTTGGGTTGGTTTCCTCTCTTTTCCGCGGACAGTGTTGTGTTTCTGTTGATAGGGAAACTCCAAAGAATTTGCACACCTCCACTCCGGAGCTGAGATTTCTTTTACATAGATGACCTCGCTTCAAATAACGTTACCTTACGGATAGGATCTTTTCTTGTAGCACTATACCTTGTGGGAATTTTTTCTTTCTTTCTCTCTCTCTCTGTCTCTCTCTCTCTTTTTTTTTTTTTTAAATGTACACCTAATTTGAGAAGCTGAAGAAAAAAAAATTTTGAAGCACTCACTTTGAGGAGTACAGGTAATGTTTTCAAAAATTGCACAAAAGAAAAATGAATGTCGAAATGATTCATTCATTCAGTGTTCGAAAGACATGGATCTGTTGAAACAATGAGTTTCATACCTTGTTTGTAAAAACAGAAAAAAAGCATAAAGGTTGAAAGTTACATGTTGGGTTGGTTTTTTTTTTTTTGTTTTTTTTTTTTTTTTGTATATAGAAATTTGTCATGTCTAAAATTATCAGACTTGTGTGGTTATGGCCTGGAAGAATTACTAGGTAAAAGGCTCTTAAACTATACCTACGCTTCCTTTATGTTTTTGTTACATAGAGCCCTCTTCGGAGGGAGGGCAACTCTGTATTCTGAAATTTGAGAATACTGTTCATTCCTGTGCTGAAAGTACTTCTCTGAGCTCCTTTCTTGGTTTAAACTCTCAAGCCATTGCAACTCCTTTTTCTTCAGAGATCTTGTTTCACATTGTCAGCACTTCCTGTTTCAATAAACCCAAAGAATATAATCCTGAACAAGAAGTGTTTGTAACAAGGGATCCTAGCTACCAGTAAAACAGAACTCATTATGAGGACAAAGAAAAAAAAAGAAAAGTTCAGCCTTCTTTCTCCACCACCCCCCCCCCCGCACCTCATTTAAATGGGGGGTACAAACAAGAATTTCAATTACAATGCTTCATTTTACTTTAATTTTGGGGTTTTTTTCTTTAATCTTGAGGCCAAAATACCCAGTAAAACACGGAACAACTTCTCAGAAGAGTCCTGTTCTGTCCCAGACACAAAGCAGCCAGCAGAAACTGGACAGCTGTGGGGACACTGAACAAACCCACCTACAGTTCTTAAATTCAGAATCTCAGCCCCTCCCTTACCATTCAGTGCAACGTTTCTGGTAGCTGACATTCACCTGTACGATGGCGGGAGGGAACAGCGGCTTCAGTTTTTCACGTCCTTCGTGACTTGCGTACAAATGGTTCAGCTGTATTAAGATTAAGTGCATTTGGCCAATAGGTAGAATCAACACAGCAACAGTCTCTAAGAATTTCCGTCACTTTTCTTATCCGAAAGGACTCGAGTCTTCCACTGCAGATAATCGAAGACTTCACCCAAGTTTTCTTCCCCTTTAGTTTTGTTTGCTGTCTGGATGGCCAACGAGCCGGTCTCCTTTTCCATGGCCAGTCTGAAGGTTTGCTTTGGAAGTGCTGCTTACAGCATTCCTTGCCGGGCTAATACACCGTCTTCCGGGAATATCAAGTCTGACGTGACTGACGCTGGCTTAGAGCTGTGTCTTTACACGGCCGTTATCAAGAAGCTGGGCGTGTACGTTTCCTCTGGTTCTTCCAGGAACCACTGCTCTCATTATCTGGTCCAGGAATGGGGTAAACTGTTCAGTCCGTGAACATTTAGTTTGACACCTATACATTCGGTCCCGCGAATACTGCCCTTCTGGGGTGGTTTCTCCCGGCTCGGTGTTCACCTGTAAACCCATGTAGGGTCAAGTGAATGGAGGTCTCGGGAGAGCCCTGCCAGTATCCGTGGTGGCCTTGGTTTAAGACAGTCCTAACTTCTGGCCAGTGGGGCCCTGGCCCCGGAGCCATCTCTGAGATTCGTACCACTGTTTTACTATCAGATCATTACCCACCAAACTTCCAATCGTATGCCTCCCACCGGCCAAGGGAAAAGAGACACCAGAACTTTGGGGCAATATCAGACTGACACGGCCAGTACAGAGGAGAACTAGGGAAGGAATGTTTTGCACCTTACTGAAAAGAAAACTTTTAAGTGCATACATAGTTAAGAGCTTTTATTGTGACAGAACTTTTTTCCATATGCGTGCATACTCTCTGTAATTCCAGTGTAAAATATTGTACTTGCACTAGCTTTTTTAAAACAAATATTAAAAAAAAAAAATGGAAGAATTCATATTCTATTTTCTAATCGTGGTGTGTCTATTTGTAGGATACACTCGAGTCTGTTTATTGAATTTTATGGTCCCTTTCTTTGATGGTGCTTGCAGGTTTTCTAGGTAGAAATTATTTCATTATTATAAGAAAACAATGTTTGATTCAAAATTTGAACAAAATTGTTTTAAACAAATTGTCTGTATACCAGTACAAGTTTATTGTTTCAGTATACTCGTACTAATAAAATAACAGTGCCAATTGCAAATGTGTGTCCTTGCCTCTGTCAGGTGTTTCAAGACAAGGTTGAGAAAAGAACGGTAACCCCCGCCCCCTCGCCAGATCAGCCCCGCGGTGATCGCCGGGTCCCGTGGCAGTGGGGAGTGGATGCAAGGCATTGCCTTTCCTAGGAATGCTTTTCGGGGAGGTGGGGAGGAAGGCTTGGCCACGCAGGAGATGAGAGCCTGAGATAAAAGGCACGTTTCAACACCCGCTTTGGGCTTATTCAGTTCACGTTTATTTCCTCCTAGCTGAACAATGCTGTTTACAAGAGATCTTTGTTTCTAGACAGCATTTGGCAGCTTCACGGGACTCCAGTGGCCTTATCCATACGTTCTGGAACAATGTTGCTACACACTGGTTAGTGGTCCCAAGGTGGAAAGTTCCTTCGGATTTCCTTGAGCTCCTGCCTGTTAAAAAAACTCAGCAAGCCAGGGGGACCTCCTGACATGCGGAAAAGGAGCCCCCATTTGTCTCAAGAGCGCTGCTCGGTAGGTTTCCCCTGTGTCCGCTCTCAGGGAGATGCGGCTTAGTTACCCCAGAAACTAATTCCCGGGGGACCCATGCCGGCGGCGGCGGCGGCGCCCCCCCCCCGCCCCCCATCTGCACGTGTGGCTATCAAATCCTTCTGCAGAGACGGAAGGGAGTTCTCAGTGCTAAATTCAGGGTTCTCACTGAGCCCAGGGAGGAGCGGGTAACCCCTTTCCTCTTGCTGTCTTCCTGGTTAGATGTTTGGGGGCGGGGAGCTCGCCAAGACTCTCCTCTGGAGACTTGGCATTGAGGCCCCGATGAGCTGTGAGCATTAGTGCTGAAAAGAGTATGCACGGCACCGGGGCGGGAGGGGGGGGGGGGATCCGGGGGACCTTGCAGCCCACGAGGGGGTCCTGCCCCTCCCTCCAGGGCGGTCTGGACGGATGTGCCACGTGCTACGGGCAAGTCTGGGGAAAGCAGCCTGAATCACCGCCTTCCCCGCTGATGTAATACTCGATGCTTACGGTTCTGAGAGGTTGGGGCCCAGTGGCTACAGACTTGGCTCAAATGTTCACACGAGGGGAAAATTGGTTTCACGTCTGGCAATGGGACGGGCCTCGAAACCACCAGATGCATAGCAGGAACGGCCCCTGGTGAACGGCGTCTCACTCGCGGACACCTTCCGGCACCCACTCCTGCACCGGGAGGCCTGGGGGCGGCGGTTGAGCACTCGGGCACCCAGCGCCGCACCTGATACCCCTTCCGGGGCTCCCCGGGGCCCAGCGCTACTGGAGGCAGAGATGCACGTACGAAGGCAAAGCACGACGGGGCTTTCGAGGAGCTTTTTGCAAAATCTCTGCTTCTGAGTGATTCGCTTCCCTCAACACTAGCTCAGCAAGGGACCTGCCTCCAGCAGGTGAAAACCAAGGGCAGAGAGCATACAAAATCTTTACACAAGATGGATAAGGCAGGCACAGGCCTCTGCAAAGACCACAGCCCATACTGGGTTGATGGGCATCCCTGTCCCAGACCCCTCTGCGTGTAGCACCGCAGCCGGACGTAAGAGGGGGACAGGGGTGAGCCCAGGCTAAGCAAGGGGTGCCCAGAAAGTTCCCTTACTACCGCTAGTACATTTTGCATGGATTTCTTTAAGATCTCCCTTCTTTTACTTCTCTCCCTTATTGCAACAGAGAATCTCTTAAACTCACGGGCTTGAGTAGAAACCATCTTCCACAGGAACAGTGTGGGACTCAGACCTCAGACAAGCAAACGGAAAACATGGGGTGCCTCCAGCAAAACCCCACATCTTGCTCTATGTTGAAACATAGGGCCTCTGGCCCCTCATCTCAAACGTGTAGCCAATTCACGTTTCCACAAGTACAATAACTATTCCTAATGGAGTCAGGGGCGAAAAGTTTTACAACAGCGTTGAAGGTGCTGAACCCATAAATGCGTTCTTAGAAGACTACAAACGGATGGATAGTTTCCTGGAACATTATGGTTTCGATGGATTCTTTGTATGGTGTCAGTCACCGTGGACATCGGTGTCCTTACCACGGTAGCACTGTGTGATCCTTCTCTATTCCAGGGGAGTCACTTAATTGCTTAAAGGAAAATGCACTCTCGCGTCTGCTTCTCTAAACCTTGTTTAAAAGAAAAGAAAGTAAAACATCCTGGTCTGCATATACTTTCCAGTCTTAATCCTCAAGCAATGCCTCCAAAGAAGTGGCCACTGTTAACAAATCCACGTTCACGGTTTCAAGAAGTGCCATAGTGGACACTCCTCCAAGGCCCGGGTCCTTTCTCCCAGAAAATAGCATTGTCACCAGTGAACTGACCACTTTACAATAATACCTTTCTTGAGAATATTGATGGCGCCGAGAAGGGAATAATTCGCAGTCCTAATTTAAGTCAAGGACTTCCGGGAAGCCACAGGTCAAGGTGTTTGCGGTCTTTCAGCGGGATTCCACTTGCCCAGGTTTTGGTGGATGACCTTTCCACCAAACATCCCACGGAGCTCCAAAATAACTTACAATCTAAGAGAGAGGCCAGCCTGACAGGTCGAGACGGAGGAGGGAGGAGATGAAGGGAAAACAAAACGCAATGAAAAACCGGGACAGGGACAGTGTCCTCAAAGCAGCATCGACCTTATGGTGACAGATACCTGTTCCCAGAAGGCACGTGTAACGCAGGTGGTGAAAACGTGCCGCCATGCCTCATGAGTAGCTGCACGAAGCCACGTCTCCAAGTTCCGGTCGGATGCTTTTGGTTTCTTTCCAGCAACCGAAAGCAGAGGAGGGTTGGAGGGTTACCCTGACAGGCCTGGCCGCCCTCCCCTCCCATCCCCTCCCCTCCCTTCGCCTCCCCTCTGTGACTGCTAAGAGCCAAGCATGGGAAGTAGGTAGAAAACCCCCAGCTCCCTTGACAACCTGCTTCCTGCAAAGGCAAACTCCAGCACTCCAAGTCTTAAGATAATTGCATTATATTAAAGTGAAACCATTTTTCTTTAAAAAAGGAAGGAAGGAAGGAAGGAAGGAAGGAAGGAAGGAAGGAAAAGGGGAGTTGATTTGAACAATGAGGTTATGAGTTCCAGGCAGCTGGGCTCTGACCACAGACCCGGTCAGCGCCCTGCTTCCGGGCCCCCGGAAGGCACTAGGGGAGCCCCAAAGCCTCCGGACAGCAGGTGGGGGAGCAGGAGGCAGGAGTCCAACATTCAGGAGCAGCCAGAATCTCTGATGTCACAGGAGGAGGCGGGAGAGCAGGTGTGCGTGGAAGCTCCCATGAGCCAGAAGTCACCGCATCCTCAAGGTTAGCTGAACACCGTGTTGTGCTGTTGTGTCACCCGGATGAACGTCGCCCTCCTGCTGAGCTCCTTGAGTTTGGCGGCCCCCACGTAAGTGCACGTGGACCTCAGTCCCCCAAGAATATCCCGAATAGTGTTTTCTACATCCCCTTTGTAAGGCACTTCCACGGTCTTGCCCTCGGAAGCTCTGGAAGAAAAAGGAAGCTTTTCTTTCTAATCGGTTGTTTCCTACCCCCGTAAGAACCCAGCTGTAATTACTCCCAGCTTTAGCACTTGACACAGCCCCCAAGGCACTCAGGTGGCTCCGTGCCACACCCTCTGACCCCAGTCCCACATTTGCTACAAATGCCGACCGGCCACACCAGCATCTCAGATGAATGCGTGCCTCCCATGCAAAACGCACAGCCTCACTGCTGGCCACCGGGAGCGTCTGGAAAAGGAAAGTCCTCATCAGCAGCCTTGGAAGAAGTGACCTTCTCGGCAGTAGCCTCCACTCTGCTCCTTGCTACTCCTCCTTAATCCCTACACCGGCGTCCAGTTGACCCCGAGCCCCACATGCCCAAAGGGAAGAACAGACGTGGCGGATTACCTCTTGAACAGCCTCCCCGCCAACTGCCTACAATTAAGAGGTGAAGGAGATATCAATGCAGACAGTCTCCCACGTACCACGGTTTGACTCCGCCATGGTGCGAAAGCAATGCGCATTCAGCAGAAACCATACGTCAAATTCCGGACTTGGATCCTTTCCGGAGCTGGCGATGTGCATACAATCCTCCCCTGTGATGCAGGCCACTGATGGCCGCAGCTACGTCAGCCCCGGGATCGTGAGGGGTGGACGGTCCCAATACAGTGACCAACCACCCTGCACCCGTACGACCTGTATATACTGTTTTGCAGTAGGGTATTTGACAAATGACACCAGACATTCAACACTTCATTATTAAAAAGGCCTCGTGTTAGAAGATTCTACCCAACTGAACGCTAACGTGAGTGTTCTGAGCACACGTAAGGTGGGCTAGGCTGAGCTACGACGTCCGAGGGGCTAGGTGTATTAAATGGGTTTCAGTTTACGATATTTTGACCTTAAGATGGGTTTATCAGGACATAGCCCCGTAAGTCAAGGAAGATCCACAAAATGGACAACTCAAGCCCTGTTAGGCTGCATGGACATACAGTCCAGACTTGCTTCTGGAGGGGCATTACAAGAAGGAAATCTCCAATCTATGCAAAACTCTAGCCTTCATCTAAGGCTCGGGCAATCTGGAAATTCTGACAATTAACCAAACGGTGGACTCTTCTTTCCTGGTCTCTTCAACTAGAAAAGATAGCATCTCTCAATCAGAAATTCATTACCTAGGATTTCAAAATAGCATTAACTCTTGTTGCGCTGAAATCCACACATCCAAGGCTACCCTTAAGTGCAATGAAATCTACCCGCTTAAACCACTGACTAGACCAAGCTGGCCTCAGGGCTGGTTCAGAGCACCAAGCTCACGGAGCCTGTCACTGGCCACTCCCAAGACGATTCACATCACCACGCTCTGTGACCAGGGACCAACATCTCTGCCCATGCACCCACAGTGACTGCCATTTTGCTTTTTACAAGAGATTTCCATGGCCTGCCCAGGGCTTGCTGGAAATCATCCAGACTCTCATCGTTGCTTCTCTGCTACCTGGTGATGGCACCTCGTGCAAGTCACTTATTGCTGAAGCCCAAGTCTTCTCATCCGTAAAACGAAGGTACTTTGATCTGTCTCCCAGGGACAGCGTGAGGACTAAATGGTTAATGGCTGGGAAGGAAGCAGCAAGGCATAAACAAGCTCTACCTTAATTAAATACAACGTCAAAGGGGGACCATTCTTGTGAGAAGACTGTAAACTGCCAGGGAAAAAAAGAGAAAGAAAGAGGGAGGGAGGCAGAGAGACAGAGAGAGATGGAAAAAAACAGATGCAGCCCGCAGGGCCCAGGCTGCCTCCAGATTGAGGTTCTAATTCCTTCGGCACTTCCCTTTCTTGTCTAATCGGCTTCCAGAACAGTCTTGATATGCTTGAGTCTTCTATTTTCGTTTTGCCTAGACCCTGCTGAAATTACAGATGGGTTTTTCTTTCGGCTCCTTGGCTTCCGTGTGTGCTATAACCTGGTCTGCCCTTCCCTGTCTACTTTCCTTGGAACCCAAAACGGATGCAACAGCTAGAGGGCAATAAATGTACTCCAGGCGAAGCATCTAGCTGTTGCCGAACCACAATGGCTCCGCTTAACGTACCAGCACCCAGCAGACACCGCACAGGACCTTGGGTAGGGAGGGTGGTTGCTGGTAAAGCGTGAAGCTTCTGGGCCAGAGGTCCGGGGTGCCACCGAGGCAGTAATCCTCACCCTGCCCACCCTCACGAACCATGCCACCTCTCCCATCGGGCACCACGTGGGAGGGACAGCGTCCTCCTGTTCTAACCCAAGTTTCCCGGATGATGGTAGAAGCGTGGTCCCCTATTCCTGTTCCCCACTCTGCCTTCCCTAAGCTGCAACATCATCGTGATGGAGTTTCCTCTTCCAAAGGAGAAAAAGACTGGAGAGAATGGGAATGGACATCAGTCCGCCAGGATCCCACAGAAGCACGGAACTCTGGCAGAGTCCCCCACACCTCCCACCTGCCCGCCCATGAATCTCAGCGGGGTTCTGGGATCTTCCCTCCGGCTCGATCGCACTCTTCCACAACACCTCTGCATCCCAGAGCCTCGAGAGAAGCTTTCAAGTATGGGCTGAACGTAAGAAATGGAGGGTGTCCAGCAGCGAGGGCTTGAGTTTCCATGGACGCAAGACCTTCTGTCCTGTCCGCTTAGTGGGACTTGTCATCAGGCTAATGCCAACGAAAAGTAATAGCAGCTTCTATGGAACAGGGCCAGGCAATGATTATGTGCTGTCCTAAGGCTCTTAAAACACACACGCAGACACGTAAAATGGAGGCGACACAGAAAATAGCCAGGTTATCTCTTGGGATCGTGAATTTGTAAAACAAAAAGGCAGGAGTCGGCGTGCCTTCTGCGGTGAGCGACACAATTAAATGGCTAAAAATGCTGCCTGTGTCAACCATCAGAGCGTGGAGGCTGTGGACGGTCCCACTGCAGGGGAAACACGGCACCCTTCCGGAAAGGCCTGACCTCCATGCAACGGCGTGCACCACACCTGTTTCACAAGCAACGGGAAACCCATTCTTCAGCCCAGTGCTTGCAGCCTGAACTCATTCCAGGCAAGAGACTGGCAGTTACAGGGCTGGCCGAGCAAAGGCCCAATCAGAAGGACAGGGCAAACACATTCCTGCCCATCCCCTGGAAATCTGGAGTGTCACCTCCCAGACTGGTCGCCCCCTTGTCACATTTCCCGCCCCCCGTGCCAAGAGACTTCTGCTCTGCACGTCCTTTGGAGGGCCCCCAACACAGCAAATGCTGGCTGGATAAAAACTGGGACTGTTTAGAAAGAAGCAGGGTACGTTCTCTAGCTCCCTCCCACGGCCCATCGGTATCAACAGAACTGATATTCGAGACCTGCTTCCGTCCTGTTTCTGTAAATGTGAGGCCTCAGCCACAGAGGGCAGGGCGCTGGCGCTTCCCCTTACCTGTATTCGGCGACCCCTCCTGCGTGTTTCTTCATCGCGGTTTCGGAGCTCATCCCGTAGAAGAGCTTGAGTTTCTGCCCGTTCTTCTCAATCACCTCTCCGGCACACTCAGTGTGGCCCGAAAACATCCCTCCCAGCATGACAAAATCGGCTCCGGCCCCTAAACTCCCAACAGTGAGGACAAGAAGAAGGGAGAAGAGCTCAGAGAAAACCGCTCAGAGAAAATCAGCTCTAGAAGGATCTACGTGCCGCTCCAACTCACCCTTCCTTTGCTCCTAGCGATTATCAAGTGGAGAGTTCAACCTCTCCCTTTTTGGAGAAAGTTAAGAAGTGAAGATGGGCACTGGACACCCAGAGAGAGAAATGCTGCCCACTACTGATGATCGGGGGCTAATGCACTAGAAAATCCTCGATGGTAACTGATGGTCAACTTGACCACCTTCCAAGCAGGGGTCTAAGTCTGGTCATCAGAGCAGCCTTGAGAATGGGGCAGCATTTTCTCCAGCGTGTTGCCTAATCTCCTCCACAGTCACTCCTCTGGTGTTCCCAACAGACATCTGGTCTACCTTGGGCCATCAGCACTCTCACGCTCTGCCTGTGTCGATCACGAAAGACCTCAGAACAGACTGAAACTCCTACCCTGGAGACGGGGTATTAAGAAGAGAGACCTGGGGCGCCTGGGTGGCTCTGTCAGTTAAGTGTCCGACTTCGGCTTAGGTCATGATCTCGCGGTCTGTGGGTTCGAGCCCCGCATCGGGCTCTGTGCTGACAGCTCAGAGCCTGGAACCTGCTTCGGGTTCTGTGTCTCCCCGTCTCTCGGCCCCTCCCCTGCTCATGCTCTGTCTCTCCCTGTCTCTCAATAATAAATAAATGTTTAAAAAAAAGATTAAAAGAAAAAAAAAGAGAAACCTAAATACTACACACGTATGGCACCGAAGCTGCCTCTCCAGTGTTTATCACAGGGCACGGCGCACGGTCGACCTAGAGTAACTAGCTGTCAAGAAAGGAAAAGGCATATGTGGAAGAACTAGAAATCTCACCGTTCCCCATCCCGTTCCCGGATGGCTGCACAGTCTCTCCACTGACTATGAACTTCTGAGGCCTATGGAGGGTTTACATCCAGAACACGACGACATCAGGGTTCAGATGGATTCAGTAATTAGGATAAAGGGCAAGGAGGAGCAGCAAGCATAGGAACCCCTGAAAAGTGGTCCTGACCTCTTCCATCGGGTCATGGATGCACTTACGGGAGGACTGTGGGATCTGCATTAGGCAGGCCGGGGCCTTCTGTTCAGCGTCTCACAGAACCAGGCCCTGCGGGGCTGGCCCCCTGGCCTGGCATCAGACAAGCCACACACAACGGGCCCCTTCTACCTGGTGGCAAGACTTACAGGTCCTTCACTCCAGGGTCGCTAACCTGAATGCTGGATCCTTGGCCCCTCCTGCCGTGACCTTAAGGGGGCAGAGGAAAACTAGCATCCGGCCAGGCCTCCCACTGACCACCAGAGGGGATCCCCCAAACCAGGAACTGTTATCTACCGGGCATCTTCTTAACGACCAGTCACTTACCGACCAGGAGTGCCAGCTCCTACTCTGTGTGGGGAGCCCAAGCCGGAGCACCCAGGCAGCAAGTACATTGAGTGCAAAAATCAGTAACAAAAACGTCTTTGGCTAACGGGGGTGAGCCCAGTAGTGTAGGGGGGCTCCTGACTCTCCCTGCTCTGCAGCGGCCTGTGGGACCCCGACCTCGTCACTCACTTCTCAGGGCCTCGGCCTCAACTATCAAGTAGGCATCCTGGATTACACAGAGATGCCCCCTAGGTTCCCTTCCACAACCAACACGCTTGATGAACCAGCTCTCACTGACGGACGCAGTTGGCCACGGGTAAGTGGTGAACGGAGGGCACGTGGAGGCACTGCCTGCCTACCGCTTTCCCAAGGAAAAGCCAGGTGGCCCCGGCTGCCCCCTGCTGGGAAACAGGCGCCTCAGCCTGTGGGGACAAAGTGCTGGGGTGGGGGTGGGGGGGGGGCTCTGGTCCCTCCCAAAAGATTCCCCCTACTTCAGTCCTGGAGACCCTCCCTGAGGTCACTCTGGGCCCGATACTGGCTTCTTCCCCGGCACCCTGAGCCTTCTACACCTGGCTTGTAAGGATGTCACCGCGTCTATACCCCAGGATGCCGGCTGGGTCTGCTCAGCCACCAACCAGAACCAAGCCCACATGGGGACTGTGGCCAATCAGGGCCGAAATCCAGGGATAGGAAATCAGCACAGGCTCAGAATTTCCCCAACACGCCCCGCCTCTTCATTCAGATTCCCATCAGAGGCTCTGGGGGAGCTCCCTGCCCTCCCTCCCTGTCCCCTTACCAAAGGCTTTGGCGACATCTCCTGGACAAGTGCAGCCTCCGTCCTTTGAAGAGGAAAAAGCAAGGAGAGGGCATCAGCGGGGTGCTCAGCCAGGATGTCCCCTCCCCCGGGGTGACTAGGTCATCCGAAGGTGATATCCGGGCGCACCCCCAGCCAAGGGCAAGCCCCCAGCCAGAAACAGCGACCCTCAGAGCCCGAACCCAGCACTCCCGGGTTACCGTGTTCTGACTCAGTTTGCTCCCGTTTGCACCTTCTGTTTGCACCTTCCGTCCCCCCACCCCAAAACCCTGCCGTGTTCCCCCTCGGGGTCTGCCTTGCCCTGGAAGCCCAGGGCAGGAGCCGCTCTGAGACCTCGCCCCCCGCCAGCCCCTCACACAACACGCCAGGCCTGGGCCTTCCGAATTCATTGCTCATCCAAGCAGTCACCTTTCCCTCCTGCTTGGCGGGAGGTGAGGTTTATTTAGGACAAGAGCGGGATTATTTGAAGAGCCAGGGAAAGGACATGAGTTAGCTCCTGCGTGATTCTAGCCGCTCCACGCACCTCCCGGTCATCTTCACGAAACGTGCCCGGTTAACTTACAATCAAACATGCACCCTGGATCCCCCTCGCCACCCACGGAGGGCACACGCCTGGGGCTAATGCCTGCGGGACGGTCACCTAGGGTCGCCCGGCAGGTCCAGCCACGGGGGTTATGTTTACACACCAGCAACGCGGTGCGAGGCTTCCAGGACGCAGAGTCCAAGGCGCGTCCCTACAGACACAGGCTGCTGCCTGCTCTTCGATGCAGGAGTCCAAGGAGGACGGCGAGGGTGGCCGGGAGTTGCAGCCAGACCCCACAGACAGAGAGGCAAAGAAGCAAAGGCCCGGGGGCAGCAGGGGCAGGCCCGTGCCGAGGGCTGGCGTGACAGCCAAGCCCTGAGAGGGACCCGCCCGCAAAGGCGTCACGCCAGCCTTGGGAAGGACACAGAAAACACAGGCTGCCTGGGCCACCTTAGGTCACAACTGGCGGGAAGGTGTGTGCGCCCCCGGAGTTGGGGGGCATCTAATGAACGGAGATGAACCACTTCATGAACAGCGCCTCCAACGGACAGCATGGTGTCTCTGTGACTCAATTCCCACCCCCTTTTTTTAAATGTTGTATTATTTTTATTATTTTTTTTTGAGACACACATACACACACACACACACACACACACACACACACACAGTGTGAGCAGAGGAGGGGCAGAGAGAGAGGGAGACACAGAATCTGAAGCAGGCTCCAGGCTCTGAGCTGTCAGCACAGAGCCCGACGCGGGGCTCGAACCCACGAACCGCAAGATCATGACCTGAGCAGAAGTCGGACGCTTAACTGACTGAGCCACCCAGGCGCCCCCTGAATTCCCCCCTCTTTTAAGTCCACTTTTTAGGCCTGTCCCTCTAGGAACTAGAACTCCATTTCTGCTTCATTACTTCTTTGCAGTTCGAAGCAAAAGGTAGGTGTGGAAAGCTTGTCTTGTTTCTTTACGAATCTTTACCGAGTACAAATGCTTCCTCAGTCAAGTCCGTTACAAGCACACCTCGGAAACATTGCTGCTTTGAGTTCCAGACCGCTGCAGTAAAGCGAACACGCCAACAAAGCAAGTCCAGTGAATTTTCTGGTTTCTCAGCGCGTCGAACAGCTACTCGTACGCTGCCCTGTAGTCTACCAACGGTGCAACAGCTTTACATTCTCAAAAAAAGGTGCACACCTTCATTAAAATGTACTTTATTGCTAAAAAACGCTAACCATCCCCTGAGCTTTCTCGGCAAGCCGGGACCGCTGATCACAGATCAGGCACAAATATAATTATGAAAAAGTTTGACATCCGGGGAGAATGAACCAAAACGCGGCACAGAGATGCGAAGCAGGCAGATGCCATTGGAAAAATGGTGCCAACATACTCGCCCAATGGCAGTTGCCATAAACCTTCAATTTGTAAAAACAAAACAAAACAAAACAAATAAACAAACGTCGTATCTAAGAAGAGCACCGAAGCTCAGTGCAATAAACAAGGTATGCCTGTATTCACGAGCAGCTTCTCTGATCCCAGAGGGCCACAGGGTGCTGAGGAACGGTCATTTCAGAAGTAGTGTCTCCGTGGAAGTTACGTGGCCAAGCCATCCGTGCGAAGACAGTGACAGGACTTGGGATTGTACCTCGTGTCGGTGCTTTCAAACTTCAGCATGTTTACTTTCTCTATCAAAGGTACAAGCCCCCGTATGCCCTTCGCTCGTCCTGCCGATTTTTAAGTGCTTTATCTCGTTATCAAAACCAGTTTCACATGACAGGGTTTCAAACTTATGACCTCAGAAGAGTAAACAAATTCATGTTCCCATGAAGCTGGATGTTATCTGACTTACAGCACAACACACACACACACACACACACACTCACACACACACACACTCCCCAAGTCTTGTACTCACTTGCTTGTGAGTCGCCATGGACTGGCAGGGTGTCTCGAGTGGGGCCCCCACACTTCTGCATTTTTGTGGTTAGTGATGAGGCCCTGGGCTACTGGGACCCTCGAAAAGGAGCTCTTCTCTTCCCAGGATGGGCCAAGACAAGATGCCCACAGTTGAGAGGGCGCCTGGGGGGCTCAGTCGGTGAAGCGTCCAACTTTGGCTCAGGTCGTGATCTCACGGTCCATGAGTTCCAGCCCCGCATCAGGCTCTGTGCTGATGGCTCAGACCCTGGGGCCTGCTTCGGATTCTGTGTCTCCCTCTCTCTCTGCCCCTCCCCCGCTTGTGCATTTCCTCTCTTTCTCTCTCCCTCTCTAAAATAAATAAACATTAAAAAAAATTCTTTAGAAAAAAAGAGGGCTCCATGACGTGTCACGGAGGGGAAATCACACTTACGGCATCTTCTGTTCGGCCCGTTTGTAAAGAGACAACGCAGCCCAAACAAGCCAGACTGTGCATTTAACCCAGTGCAATCCAACGTCACATAATGCTTTAGGGCAAAGGAGGCTGCTCCCTGCTATCATTTCCAGGTAACTTGCAAAAGTTGTTCAAAGCACCCTTTCATGTACCCGGGAGGCAGGGCAGCCGGGGCAAATCTCCACAATCTAAAACACGCATTCGCTTTCACTTATAAACGTTCACAGCTGCTGGGAGGTTATCAGAAACAAGGTGCCAATGTTCGAAGAGCCTCTTGTCTTTGTTGTTCCAGAGTGTTCCCATTCCATTTTAGTAGAAAAAGCATCACAGGACACGAGTGGTAGGAACTTGATCTGTGAAGCGTCAGCCTACCTTTTCTTCTTAAAAATACCTGCTCTTCCCTGGGGGCTCGGTCGGTGAGGGTCCGACTTCGGCTCAGGTCACGATCTCGCGGTTTGTGAGTTCGAGCCCCGCGTCGGGCTCTGTGCTGACAGCTCAGAGCCTGGAGCCTGCTTCGGATTCTGTGTCTCCCTCTCTCTCTGCCCCTCCCCCCCTTGCGCTTTCTGTCTCTCAAAAACAAATTAACATTAAAAAAATTAAAATAAAAAAAACCCCTGCTCTTCTCTCAAGTGGAGGCTGGTGAAGCAAGTAAGGAAGATACAGAGGGAATGCAAATCAAGCACCTACCATGGGCCAGGGGGGTGCTACAAACTTCATTTTTCTATTCAAACACCACAAGAATGTAAAGTTGATATTTTGTGGGTGGAGGGAAGCATGAGGGGGGGCTCAGGAAGGTTGGGTGACTTGCCCCAGGTCACACGGCTATAACAACAGAAGAACAAGGTTAGAGCCCCGGGTGAGTACACTCTAAAAACGTCTAGAATCACCCTTATCAGAACAGGAGCAGTGGTGGTTATCTTTAGAGGACAGCACTTGTAATAATCTTCATGTTTATCTGTATTTTCTCACTTTTTCTAGGCTAAACCTGTTTGGGGAGGAGGGGGAATTTTTCAGGCGTCAAAAAAATTCAATTACCTGAAATTTCTTTGTTTAGGTCTTTGTCTTTTTTAATTTTTAAATGTTTATTTATTTATTTTGAAAGAGAGAGAGCAGAGAGAGGAGGGCAGAGAGAGAGAGAGGGAGACAGAATCCCAAGCAGGCTCCGCTCCATCAGTGCAGAGTCTGATGCGGGGCTCAAACTCACAAACCAGATCACGACCTGACCCAAAATCAAGAGTCGGATGCTTAACCGACTGAGCCACCCAGGTGCCCCACTCTGTTTAGGTCTTTCTAAAGAATGGTCTAACTGCTCCTAAAGTGCTGTATTAAATCATTTAAATTATCGGAGATTTGCTGACCCATCTTTTCATCTCCGCAGAGGGTCCGTGGGTGAATGTGAGCACTAGTGACCGAGTACAGAGAAGGAGAGGGTTGGGGACTACTCCGAACCATCTGGATCCTTATCAGCCCTTCCTGATGCAGGGCCTCCTGAGTCTTGATAAGCATGCTCTCTTGGTCTTCATAAAATGTGCTCATTAAAACGCTGGAGCTTTTGGGGAGCCCCTGGCTGGCTCAGCTGGTTAAGCGTCCAACTCTTGATTTTGGCTCAGGTCATGATCTCACGGTTTGTGCGTTCGAGCCCCACACCGGGCTCTCTGCTCAGCACAGAGCCTGCTTTAGATCCTCTGTCTCCCTCTCTCTCTGCTTTGCCACCCCGCTCACACTCATTCTCTCTCTCAAAAATAAACATTAAAAAAAAAAAGAAAAGAAAAAGAAAATGCTGGAGCTTGAGTTAGAAGAAACAACCGTGATCCCAGTCAACGTAATCCCAGGACTTCTTTCTAGGTCCTGTGAAGCACCAGTCCAGGTTTGCTGGGTTATCGGGGGGAAAGCGAACTCAGTGGTTGTTCGAAGCTCCCCTTCTAACCTTAGTGCACCGGGGACTGTCCTCTCCCCACCGGAAGGCATGCGTGGGGGCTGTGTGGGGAAGGACTAGCTGGAAGAACAGAGGAAGGTGATGTCTCCCCGCGCACTGGGATGGAAAACCGACAGGGTCCCGTCCCCACCCTGCATCTTCTGTGACTTCAGCAAGTCTTTCTTTTCCACTCTCCTTGAGCCTCCTTCATTTTCCAAGCTGAGTGGGGCAGGGGGCGGGGGATAGTCAAGGGAAGATTGGATGGAGTACTGGAGATAACAGACCTCTGTGTGAGTGCTGGCTCTGCCATTGCCGGCAGTGATGTTGAACAAGTCACTTAAGATCCCGAGGCTTTAGTGCTTCCCCTGGTTCTGATGGCTCACTTTATGAATCAGCTAGACTGGGCCACGGAGTGCCTAGAAAAGTCTGGGGTGTTTCTGGAAGAGTTGTTTTGTGTGTGTGTGTGTTTATTTTCGAAAGAGAGAGCATCCAAGAGTGTGTGGGGTGGGGGTGGGCGAGAGAGGGGGACAGAGGATTGGAAGCAGGCTCTGTGCTGACAGCAGACAGCCCAATGTGGGGCTCGAACTCACGAACTGTGAAATCATGACCTGAGCCAAAGACAGACACTTAACTGATGGAACCACCCAGGGGCCCCAGGAGGGTTGTTTTTTTTTTTTTAAATGAGATTAACATTTCAACTGGTAGATGGAGAAAAGGAAATGGGTGGGCCCCATCTCATCAGTTGAAGACTTGAATGGAACAAAAGGGCTGACCCTCCTCAAGTGGATTTTTCCTGAGTGACTGCCTCTGAACGGGGACAGGGGCTTTTTCCTACCTTTTAACTCCCAACTGAAATGAAACCGTCAGCTCTTCCTGGTTCTCAGGCCTTCAGACTCCCACTCAGACCATCACTAGACCATCAGCTTTCCAGATGCCTGGCTTAGCAACTCACCCTGTAGATCTTGGGGCTTCTCACTCCCCCATAATCACATGAACCAGTTCCTTATAATGAATACTTCCTCCCCCTCCTCTCTTGCCACACACACACACACACACGCACACACACCCTATTGGTTCTGGTTCTCTAGAGAACTCTAATACACCTGTCAAGTGACAATAACAGCTAGTTCTCCAGGCTGTTCCAAAGATTAGAAATTATAAGTGATTTGTGCCAGGAAGGTAATAGATGCTCAGTAAATAATAGCCATTCTTTCCTCTAGGTCTGTTTCCACCATTAAAATCCTCTTTTGTGTGATGTCCCTAGCTGACGGTGGCAAGACAAAACCCAGTCACACTTTAATCTTCACCTGCGCAGGGGGTGTCCTGAATTTATGCTCTCTGCCTCTTAGAACCCCATGTGGGCCATAATAAATAGAAACCTAATTCAAGTCCAGCCTCTTGAGTGTAAGCGCCTGCTAAGAGCCCCATGCTGTGGCTTCCTTTTCTGAATTTCAACAGCATGGATGTGCAAATTCAGCAACTAAAGTGTAAAATGAGACAGCTGGAAGGAAACCGGACAGAGTAGCAAATCCAAAATATCTGATGGGTTTCCAGGGGGTTTAGGGATGGCTGGCAAGCAAGAGAAACCTACTTGTGAAACCCTATCAAAGGGACAGTGGAAGAAATGGCTGCTGAACCCCAAGACACTCAGCTAGCCAGGAGGAATGAGCTCAGGTCAAGGGTACCGATCCCACGTGAGTCTGTGAACTTCATCTGGTTTTCTGGCCACAAACGGAACTTCTGACCCCATCTGAGAAATTTCCCACCGTTACTGAGAGCCTCGAAGCACCGGGACCACAAGCCTGGGCTGTCACTATCACTAACTGACAAAAGTCAGAGAAGCTGTTCCCTGGGGACCGGCCGATAAAACCTGACCCAAGGCCGGGTAGCTGAGCCTCCACGACAGAAACCAGTGGTTCCCCAAGTTGAGAGCACATCACAGTTTCCTGGAGGGCTTCTTAAAACGGACACCTGGGCCTCCCTTCAGAGCTGCCGATGCTGTAGGTCTGAGCCAGGTCCGAGAATTTCTAACAGGTTCTCAGTTGATACTGATGCTGCTTGTCTGGGCACTACACTGAGAAAATCGCTAAGGTGAACTGTCAATGAGGTGGTGCTGTATAAAGAGATCCCAAGTTGATTTTCAGTGGCTGGTGTGCAAACAGAGCAAAAATGAGCCATCAGCTA
Source organism: Panthera tigris (assembly GCF_018350195.1). Taxonomy (NCBI): domain Eukaryota; kingdom Metazoa; phylum Chordata; class Mammalia; order Carnivora; family Felidae; genus Panthera; species Panthera tigris. The sequence goes on from NC_056664.1 coordinate 12,791,468, forward strand.
AGCAGGTGTGAAGTTTCCAGAAGGACACAAGTATGGGGAACTCAGAACACGTTCATAGCAGAACCATTCATTGGACATTCACTGACCTTGGAAATGGTGGCCATTCAAGAAATATATATGATACGGGGTCCATAAAAGTTTATTGATTTCTGAGAGAGAGAGAGAGAGAGAGAGTCAGAGTACGAGTGGGGGAGGGCAGAGAGAGAGGGAGACACAGAACCCGAAGCAGGCTCCGGGCTCTGAGCTGTCAGCACAGAGCCTGATGTGGGGCTCGAACTCATGACCCGTGAGATCATGACCTGAGCTGAAGCTGGATGCTCAACTAACTGGACCACCCAGGTGCCCCTGGGGTCCGTATTTTGATGAAGACTCTTAATGGTGAAAATTATCATGTAATAGAGATTCATGACTAAATTTCACATGGTGCTTTTGTGGCCAACTTCTGAAGAGTCGAATTTGCTAAGATGGGGTCCAGAGATATCTTTTTAAGAAAGCTTCTGTGGTGACTCTCACGTAGCCAGCCCAAAACAAGGCCAAAGTGGGGACCTAAGGACCACTGTCCTATGTCATACTGGAGACTGACGCAGTTTGAGGATCTCAGGGAGCTGGATCACCGCATTCAGCAAAGGGTTTTACGTCACAGTGAACGGGTGTTCATCTGGGCCCCGGGACAAGCGCTCAGGGAAGGGGTAATGAATGGAGGTCCTTACAACTGTCAGCAACCAATAAACCTTCTGTCATTTATTCCACATAGTAGATGTTCCATAAAAACTTGCTGATTGGATGGATGGATAAAAAACTCGCACGAAGAATTAGGAGGAGGACAGGAAGTCTGCACTGGATTGCAAGGTAAGGACAGGACCCCAGCTCCGGGGAAGCAACAGCGACAGCAACCCAATTGCCACGGTGAGGCTCGACACGAGGGAGTATGCACGTAGGGGTTTTTAAAGAGTATTGTTATGTCCCCAAAGCAAGTCCAGAAATCAAACATCAACATGCCGAAGTGCTGAGCTGAAACCAACACGACATCATTCTGCAGGGATATGTAATTTGTTTGATGCATTTGTGTGTTGTTTTTAAATCACCTATCAATTATTTAACGTGGGAGCCCAGCTTAGCAACCGAACGGTGAAAAGAGTCAACAGTGTTACAGGACCACTAAAATCATGCCACTAATTCAGAATTTGTAAAGAAAATTATACATATGTAATTTTTATGAACGTAAATGCAAAATAAACATGTTACATATATAAAACACGCACATAAGTGGAATATGTACCTAACTGTATATAATGTAATGAATGTATACTAAGGGAACATGTATTTTTATATTTACATTATATATTCTCGATTATATATTTAATTATATAGTAATTATACATTACGTATATTTTTATGTAAGTACGTAATATATTTTATACGTTTATATTTATTTTATACACACATACAAATTTATACGTGTGTGTATATACACGTATTTATAAAAACATCCACATAAGTGGAAGCTGTGGTTGTCTTTCAGACTATATCCCACATGTTGTCCTGTTCCGAGCATCTTTTTTTTTTTATTTTTTTTAATGTTTGTTTATTTTTGAGGGACAGAGTGGGGAAGGGGCAGAGGGAAACGGAGACAGAATCTGGAGCAGCCTCCAGGCTCTGAGCAAGTGTCAGCACAGAGCCCGACGCGGGGCTCGAACTCACAAACTGCGAGATCATGACCTGAGCCCATGTCGGACGCTTAACCGACTGAGCCACCCAGGCGCCCCTCGAGCATCTTATCTGGAAGGGAAGAGCAGGGGACCGTCTCTGTGACTGTCTGCATGGCAGTCACCACAGCTGTAAAGGTAGTGTAGCACCACGGCTGAGGTGAGGACAGATTTTAACTCGGCATTCATTCACTCACTCCATCCTTGATGTTTAGAGGCTGAGCACCACGCCGCAGTCCTTCCGGGAGCTTCCTGGAAGAGCTGCTAGATCACGCTCCCTGCCTCCCCTCACCCCTTCCCGTCTTTTCTGAGCCCACGGAAATGTAACTTCTGCCCCCACCAAGCCACTGCATCGGCCCTCACTCCGGTGACCTGTCACTGGCAGCATTTCACAGCACTGCAGGTGGGACTAACATGAAGTCGTCCCGGAGGAGGGTGCGTCCCTAATCCAACACGACTGGAGTCCTCCCACAAAGGGGAAACGTGGACACACGCACGCACACGGGGCACACGCCACAGGAACACGAGGCTGTGGTGCCACCAGCCGAGAAACCAAGAAGCTCCAGAGGCCAGGAACAGAGGCTCCCCCACGGCCCTCGTGACCCCGCGGATACCTCGATCTCAGACCTCTGGCCTCCCCAACGGGGAGACGGGGAGTTTGTCTCTCGTTTGATCCACCCAGGTTGGGGTGCTTTGTGGCCAACTAATTTGCGGCCCCCTCGTTCTCTCAAAGCTCCCCGCGTAGCCCCCATCCTGCTGCCTACGGCCTTGAGTTGTTAGTGACTAATGTGCCTGGGGAGCAGGGCCTGGGTCTCCGCCAGATGTCACCGCTGTGACCAAGGTGCCCGGCTCACTGCCAAGCCCACGGGATGCCAAGTGGGTGAAGGGCCAAGGAGCAGGGGCCTCCCCGAAGCCCCGAGGTGTTCCCACGTCCACCCCCCCTGCCCCGCCGGGCACTTACGGAGATGATGTGCCCCTTCAGGCCGTGGGCGGAGTCTGCACACTCGATCACGGCACTCAGTTGGGGGTAGCCCACCCCGGTCTTGGTGCGGGTGGTACACACAGAGCCTGGATGGTGGGAGAAGCGGGGCCCAAAGAGAGACGGTTAAGAACGAGCCTCCAACTCCGGCAGTGCCGGCGGGGAGGGGGTGGGGGTGAACTTTCTTTCCGTGGAGGCGGGGCGGGTGGTTAGAACCACACCATCTGGCCTCGTCCCTTCCGGTCCTCACCGCCGTCAACTGCGGCTGCCCGGGACGCCCTCTCCCCACACCCTGTCGCTGTCACTCACCTGTGCCATCAGCCCCCACCGCATGGCCACACAGACCGTCCCTGTGTACGCTCCGTCCCTTCCCATGTCCCTCACTTCCCCTCACAGCCACAGTATACTTCCAGGGACGCCTCGGTCTCCTCCCATGGCCTCTCTACCTGCACTGTTGGTCAATCTCTAACTTCTCCGAGCCTCACAGCCTCGCCTACGAAATCGGCAGCCTGAGGTTGCAATGGGGATGCCACGGGGCCCGTGGGGCTAGCAGGCAGCCCTGGAGAAGAGGGAGCCGCACCCACCCCATTCCTGCACCCTCTCCCACCCAGGTCTGTCGACCGGCCCCGGCCTCTTGGGCTCTGCGATGGCCCACCCTGTCCAGAGCCCCCGTCCAGCCTGGGCTGTGGCGTCCGCTTCCGTGTCGGGAAGCCTCCTGAAGCCCTCTGCCCCCTTTGACCTCTGCCCTCTGCCTTTCCCACGGTCAACCCCAGTCCTGGCTGACCGGTCAGCCGGGTATTATCCAGCTATGTCCAGGCCGAGTCATGCCAAGAGCACCACCATCTCAAGCACACGTACCCCTGCTCAAGTCCCGTCCCTCCCTCCCAACAACTTAGCACCCCCTACACCCCAAGATCACCCGGACTGAACTCCCGAATGTCCACCTGCCGCCCTCCCCTGCCACCTCTCCGTCCCTCCTGCTCCCCACACGCCGGCCACGCCGGCCTTCCAGCCTCTCCGGCAGAACGAGTTTCTCCCCACCTCGGGGATCCTCTGTACTCGATGTTCTCTCTGTCCAGCACTCCCTGTGAACCAAGCCCCCGGTCCTGCCAGCCCTTCTCATCTTTCAGGCTTCATCTTAAATGTCACCACCTCAGGGGAGTTGTTGTTCTGACAGGGCACTCGCTTCACAAGAAGCATTTACATAATTATTTGTGTAAGAATGCAGGGGATCTGTTTTCTCTGCTGGACGGTAAGCTCCGTGGATATTCATTGTTGCAGATCCAGCGCTGAGAACAGAGCCTTGTACATAGCAAGGGGGCTATAAATAGTCGCCGAAAGAATGCGTGAACTTCAGATAGATGAGTCACCCGCATGCTTCACAGCTCAGTGGACGGGGCTTGAACTCCACTGCCGTCACGCTTGGGGACAAGGTGCCTAGAACGCCTTCCTCCTGTCTTGACTCTCCACCACCACCAGTGCCTTCATGCACGCTCCCCCCCTCCCCAAATCTCTCCCGGCATCCTCAAGGACAGGATCAGACAGAGAACTGTGTTTATACTTCCAGGACTGGATTCAGCAAGAAAACCAGAGGCGCGGGGGGTCCCCCTTTCCTCCTGCACCCACCCAGCCGCAGGGCAGAATACATCCCTTGACGTCTATCCTTAGAACAGGTGCTGCCGCAATCCCGCAGCCAGTGAGCTCTTCTCCCCACCAGGCACACGCTGCCCCAGCTACCAGCCCTGCATTGTGCAAGGCAGAATTCATTTCATAATTTCTGCTTCATAACTGGCTTCTCGCCTTCTCTCCCGCTCCACTGCTAGATCCTTGCAGGAAGGCAGGGACGTGCTGCAGGGGCCCAGAGCTCCGCCCATGTGAGAGACCTACAGAGGGTAGGCCGATCACCTTTCTTGGAAATGGCCATCAAACAAGGCGTGGGAATGGTCTTGATTAATGCTCAGGTCAAAAGGAGAAGCTGGATATATGTTTCTCCTCCCAGGTACACGGCCAGGGTGCTCATTGTTAATGCTGTCATTCGCTTAGAGAAAACCCAGTGTTTTTACGCTAAAGAATTCATGAAATTGAACAATCATCTGCAACGAATTTAAAGAAGCCATTCTGGAAAAGCTCCCTACTCTGTTCAGAGAGTCCTTTCTGCTTTTATAGACAGCCCTGCCAGGGCTGGGAGGGCGGGGAGGGCGGCCCACACAGGGATAACGGAAAGACAGTAAATCTTCTGGGGAAACAGCATGTATACACAGAGGATGTGCATGAAGGAAACAAGTGCAGCTGAATGCCCAAGATTACATCAAAAAAGGCTCTTTGAGAGCCGAGTGGACTTCTCACACACCTTCATATCCTGGACAGCACCTGCCCAGCACAATGGCGGCTAGCACACATCCGGGAATACGTATTTCTGATTAAGCAGGTGACTGGTGAGTGCCCTGGGCTACTGGGAACCAATTCTATCATTAGCCCAGTCTATGACATCCTAAGTGGGGAGCTCCTTATAAGTAAGAACTGGGTCTTATCCTCTTTGACTTTTCAATGACCAACACTCAGTAAAGACCAAAGGTGCTTTCCTCTTGCTCAGAAGACGTTGTTAATTGGCTTGTGTGGCACCATCAAATGTTGACCATTTTCCTGTACGTTAAACACTCAAGTACTTTGATGAGCCTACAAGACTCTTCATACACATCCTGTTCCCGCAAGGCTGTAACTGTGCCAAGTCACAACCCAACGATGTCTTCTGTGAGTTCCCACACTCTTCTCGCTTTGCTTTATGGTTTGTTTCCTTTTTGGGTAGTGTTTGTTTGAATGGGTGATATTTTTTAAAAAATCTTTGCTATTTTTTATTCCCAGCTGAAAATGTATATCTTCTTTCCTTCTCTCCAATGTTAGTGTTTGTTTAGGAATGGATGTGCAAGGAAGAATATGAAAACATGAAAGTTCATGTTCATGCATAGCCAAAGGGGAAGGTGAACACCAACTGGCCCCAAGAGAAAATGGCGCCACCCAATAGAAGGACAGAAAGGCTCTGCCTTGTTCCTCCACTCAAGATGCCAATGGGTGGTTCTAGGAGAAAATGCCTAAGAGAATATGGGAAAAATCCAAAATGCATTATGTATCAGGTGAGGAGCCGGGAGTAGTAACCGACCGGGCCATGGGTCAAGTTCAAATGTGGCCTCAGAGCTGCATGCCTACTATGTGCAATGTCTGGGGTCCCTCAGACCTTCATATAAACTGGAGGCGTTCATGTCCATTAACCGTCCCCACGATTCTTCGCCCCCTCACCTTCCTCCTCAAGGAATATAGGATCATTAACGAAATCTGCATCCTCTTCTTCCGCGTTAACGCTCTGAAACCAGGACCTCACGTTCAACCCACATCCCGGCTCCTTCGGGACGTTCCCCGGTGGCAGCCCAGTGACATTTCCTACAAGACCTTCTGGAAGCTCAACTTCCAAAAGTGGTGGGATACTTCCAGAAGCAATGTGCTTTGCCCTTGTGGCGGGGTCACCCACGGGCTCCCTTCTGGCCATCTCCGGTGTCCCCAAGCCCCCCATCCCAGTGCCCTGCACACAGCCTCTGCTGGCCTTCCCAGCAAGCCTTACCTGGTCCGACGCCCACTTTGATTATGTCTGCTCCAGAAAGAATAAGCTCTTCCACCATCTCCCCTGTCACCACGTTCCCGGCCTGAGACAGAAAAGCACACAGCCCGCAGTCACAAGCTACTCCTGGTGATACAAAGATGCGCGAATGAAGAACCCTGTACCTGGCCACACAGCTGCGCATGCCCCGAAGCCACAACGCCGCCTGGGGCCCCAAAGGGGGGGGGAGGGGAAACAATGGACTCAATTCCTGATTCTAGATGAAATCTCAAGTCGGCGGGAAGGGATGTTCCCGGGGTTCCCTTCTCTACTGACTAGGAACACAGACTCTCAACATGTCATACCACATTTGGGTTTGCTAACAGCAGGAGAAGGTACGCAAGCTGTCACGTTAGAACCACAAAAGACCCGAGATGATCCAGGTCAGAGCTTCTGAACGTGACCAGGGTGGACAAAACAAAATCTCACGGAGAACCCAAATGCATAAAATAAGCAAGGAAAGGCTCTTTCAGATGGTCATAATATTTGCTGTTGGGAATAACATGTTTTGGAGACCATAAAAACCCCTGAAGGACCTTTAAGGGGACCTTTTAGGGGCTCAGGCTTAGGAAACCCCGCGATCGTCTCACCGGCTCACGGATGGGAAAACGCCTGGGGGTCCGCCCCAAGGCCGGTGCTTCCCACCCGGATATGAAAGGGCAGATGAGACTTTAGTGACCACAGGCCTGGAGCATGCTCTGAATTCACATGAGGCCGCGGCCCCCAGAATAAACATGCACACCAGGACGCGGCGGAAGCTAAAAACCAGAAAGATGCATCTGGTTTGGACATTGTACAAGTTCTTTCACCGCAGGAGCCTGGGAGCACGAAAATAGCCCTTTTCATTACGACTCACTGCCCTGCGGATTCTTCAGCTGGTACACAGGATACTTGGCAAAATGCCTGACTGAATTTTCACAACTGTACAAAGTCTTATTTTGGGAAATGCATCCCCACTCATGTTACTCTTTTTTTTTTTTCTTTTTTTTTTTTTTTGCTTTGAAGCCCCGTGTCTTTTCAGTGAATTCATTCCCGGCAGTGGGGAGGGGGGGCGGGGAGCAGGTTTTCTTTTTTTAACCTAGACAGAGTGACTTTTAACTCTGTATAAAATATCTTGGAAAGGTTAATGAGGAAGGCTCAAAGCTGCTCTAATCCAACAACATCTGACAATGGAAAACGCTGGATGCTCCAGAAACAGGACCAGAGCATTGAGAATACCAGGTACAATAAGGGGGGGAGGGGGGGGGCATTGCACGTCACTGAGGGACAGAACCAGGTTCCCACAGACAACTGGGGAAAGGGATCTTCTGGAAACAAGATATAGATTAATGTTCACGCTTGTCCCCAAAACCAGCTTCCGACGGATTTAAGAGTTAAATTATAAGTGGAATCCTCCCAGATTTAGCATGCCTTGAATACCTGTAACAAGCATAAAAGTGAAAGATACATGTGTACCTACAGACACACACATTGCATACAATCGACAAAACTAAGAGGCAAATAACATAGCAGAGAAAAATAATACCTGTATGCATGACAAAGGGTGAACTAACATTATAAAAGCTCTCCCAAATCTTCAAAAAAAAAAAAAAAATGCTAACAGCTCACAGAACTGCCAAAGGACATTATTTATAAAATAAATAAATAAATAAATAAATAAATAAATAAATACATTAAAGTGGCCAATAAACACAGGGAAAGTGCTCACTCTCACGAAGAATCCAATTTAGATTCAGATGCCAGCGAGGTACTACCTTTCACTTAAAATATCAACGACTAAAAAAATAAAAAATAAAAAAAAAATATCAACAACTATAAACATTAAATACTAAGGAGGAAACAGACACCATCTTTCTCTGCTGGTGCAATGTCTACTTTAGTACAAGTTTTCCCGGAAAGCAATTGTCCATATAGAACAAATGCAAAACTACATACATCCTCTGATCTGATAAGCGTACTCCCAAAATTCTCTCCCAAGGGAATAATCATAGCTGACGTCAAAGATTTAACGACAAGGATGCATATTATTTATTTTTAACCGTACAAAGCTGCAAATCTACTACCCAAAATGGGAATAGTTCAACAACCTGGTGTTTTCCCACCTACATGATGTTTTTAAGGTTGGTTAGATGGCATTGGAAAATGCTTAACCGATTTCAGTACAATGTTAGGGGGAAGAAAAGGAAATAGTAAGATCTCAATTTTGTTAAAATCAACAGGGGCCCCTGGGTGGCTCAGTCAGTTAAGCGTCCGACTCTTGCTTTTGGCTCAGGTCATGATCTCATGGTTTGTGGGTTCAAGCCCCACATTGGGCTCTGCGCAAACAGAATGGAGCCTCCTTGGGATTCTCTCTCTCTTTCTCTCTCTCTCTCTGCCCCTCTTCTGCTCACGCTCACCCTCTCAAAATAAATAAATAACCATAAAAAACATACTGAAAAAAAAATAAACTTAAAAAAAAAAAGGAGGACAGGTGAGTTTCCACTTGCAGGTGCCAAAAGCTGGCCCATCAAATTGGAAACCAAGAAAGGCAAAACTAAGGGGAAAAGGAGAAAGGCAAAATCAGAAATGAAAATGACAACAAGGCACACTCTAGCCCAGGAATGGCCGCAGTCCCCGCCCAGGAAGCTGTGCATGGGGGTGACTCAGGGGTGATGCGGGGATGATGCAGGGGTGTGGCGCGGGCCAGGGTGATTAGCGAGGGTCCAGCCCACCGCCTACGTGCCACAGATAGCGTGACTGGACATGGCTGCATCCACAGCACATGTTCATCTCCTGGCACTCGAGACAAAGCACAGGTTCCGGACCTTCCCGGGGGGGTGGGCGGGGGAGGGGGCACCAAACCAGGCAGGCCATTGCCGCAAGGCACCTCTCTCCTAGGGGAGGCTGAGCACGTCCAGGACCCCACCCCTGCTCTGCCAGCAACCACCGCCCCTCCGGGTCAAGGAGAAGCATGGGGGCCCGGAGAAAAGCCTGCAAAAAGCAACAAGATTAGAGAGGTCCTCGGGCAAAAACCCAAACCAAGCCTGTTTTGCCCTAATGTTTCCAGCTTCCCTGCAGACCCAGAGATCTAAGGCAGCATGAGTTCAGAAAGACTTGGGGTAGACTAGGGCCCCACACTTAACCGAGTAACCAAGAAGTAACTCTGAGTTTCCCTTTATCCTGCTATGAAGCGGGACTAACCACACCCACTTGGTGCTGTCACGATAAGGTTTACAAAGAAAGTTCTATTCAATTCCTAGACAGAGCCCAGCTCTCAGTTGGTGCTCAGTAAAATGTTGGTCCCTCCACTTAAGAATGGTTTCTTAAAATATATAAATAAATAAACAAACAAACAAATAAAATAAAATAAAATAAAATACATTAAAATAAAATAAAATAAAATAAAATAAAATAAAATAAAATAAATTAAAATAAAATAAATTAAAATAAAATACATTAAAATAAAATAAAATAAAATAAAATACATTAAAATAAAATAAAATAAAATAAAGTAAAGTAAAATACATTAAAATAAAATAAAATAAATTAAAATAAAATAAATTAAAATAAAATAAAATAAATTAAAATAAAATTGGGGCGCCTGGGTGGCTCAGTCGGTTGAGCCTCCGACTTCAACTCAGGTCATGATCTCGCGGTCCGTGAGTTCGAGCCCCGCGTCGCGCTCTGGGCTGACGGCTCAGAGCCTGGAGCCTGTTTCAGATTCTGTGTCTCCCTCTCTCTCTGTCCCTCCCCCGTTCATGCTCTGTCTCTGTCTCAAAAATAAATAAACATTAAAAAAAAATAAAATAAATAAAATAAAATAAAATAAATAAAATAAAATAAAATAAAATAAAATAAGAATGGTTTCTGTATTGGGGTGCCTGGATGGCTCAGTCGGTTGAGTGTCCGACTCTTGACTTGCGCTCAGGTCATGATCTCAACAGTCATGAAATCGAGCCCTGTGTCAGGCTCTGCACTGACAGCCTGAAGCCTATTTGGGACTCTCTCTTTCTCCCCCTCCCCTATGCACGCTCTCTTTCTCTTTCTCTCTCTCTCTCTCTCTCTCTCTCTCAAAAATAAATAACATTAAAAAAAAAAAGAATGGTTTCTGTATATTGTTACTTTTTAAGACTTCAATGTGGTCAAATGTACATAACCTAAAATACTGTTTTTAGTTATTTTTAATTTTAGCTATTTTTAAGCAGACAATTCAGTGGCACTGAATACATTCACACTGCTGTGCAGACATCACCACCATCTGTTCCTACAACTTTTCATCATCCCAAACTGAAGGTGTGTACCTACTAGAAAATAACTTCTCGGGGCGCCTGGGTGGCTCCATCGATTAAGCGTCCGACTTCGGCTCAGGTCACGATCTCACGGTTCGTGAGTTCGAGCCCCGAGTCGGGCTCTGTGCTGACAGCTCGGAGCCTGGAACCTGCTTCCGGTTCTGGGTCTCCCTCTCTCTCTGCCCCAACCTACTCTCGTGCTCGCTCTCTCAAAAATAAACGTTAAAAAAATTTTTGAAATAAATAAGACAATAACTTCTCTACCCAGTTTTGACTGGCTCTTCTGAGGCCCTCTGCCAAGAAAAGTCCTTTCTCTAGGAGGAGATAAGGCAGGGGCCTGCAAAGAGCCGTAGGCCAGGTTTGGCCCATGGGGCCACGGCCTGCCAACTTCCCATAGAAGGTGATGGAATGCTGATGCCAGTACCTTCTCCCAAGCACTCGCACGTGTCTCTACACCTACCCGTGGAAGCAGGAATAGGAGACGCTACCAAGGCAATAACCATCTTTCACGGCACATTAAGCCGAGTTTGCTATGGGGCTCTCAGGCATCACCTGGATCCGAGGCCCTGCGTGGGCTTCCGCCACAGTTCCGGAAAGACGGCGAAAACAGGACATCCAGGCAACTCGGCCTGAGAGGTTATGGTCCGTCAGCCATGACCACTTCTCGTACTTCAACGAGTAAGGCTGCCCACGGCTGACAACCCGCAGGGAATTCTAAAGAGCGTCCGCCTCTTCGGGAAGAGGGACAGCTCAGGAGGTGACCGTGAGTGCCACCGTAAGAATGCAGACAGGTAACTGGGCCGCTGGCCATGCACAGAAACGAGGAGGCCGTGCCCACGGCTACCTGGGCACCGGTCAACGGTGGCTAACGTGGCATTGTCCCGGGGCGTGCAGCTAGGTCTCCAGTCTACTCTGAACGGGTCAGGTGTCACAGACCTACCTCCTCCGGACAAAGTCAGAAAGAGGCACCAGCACAAAAGCATTTTTCAGCGGGCTTGGTTTCCGGCGGGCAGTGTGGTACAACCGGAAGATCTCAGGTCCCGGAGGCAGGCCGCTTGGCTCTGGACCCCGGGCTCACCTTGCGCTGGCTGTGAGATCCTCAGAAAGTTCCCTAAGCTCTCTGAAATGGAGTTTCACGTCAGTAAGAGCAGGTGCTCGTAACCATGCTCCAAGATTTGACAGGATTCCAAGAGCGGGTCTCATCCACACTCAGTGCCTTTTTCTACAGCACCCGGTAGGCATCATTCTCTTTCCTCTCTGGAAGCCACCGGGCAAATAAATGGCTCTAGGACTTACCACACCGTTCTAACAGCCAGCACTTCTACAGGACCCTTCTCTGCCAAAGTGTTCTAAAAATCCCTGCTTTTTCCCTCCTTACAAGTGGCAGGGAGTGCCTTAGCTGAAAGGCAAGGAAAAGGGGTGTGCACATAAATCCGGAATGCACAGGAAACAGGGAGCAACAGATAAGCCCTTGCTCTGAATGCACACATCCTGAACTGCCAGCTGCTACCAAGACCATTTCTTTTCTTTTTTTTTTTTTATCTTTATTTATTTATTTTGAGAGAGGGAGAGTGCAAGCAGGGGAGGGGCAGAGAAAGAGAGAGAGAGGGAGGGAGAATCCCAAGCAGGCTCTGTGCTGTGAGCACAAAGCCTGACATGGGGCTCGATCTCACAAAGGGTGAGATCATGACCTGAGCTGAAATCAAGAGTCAGACCCTTAACCGACTGAGCCGTCCAGGCGCCCCTACCAAGACCATTTCTTCTTCGTTTCTTTTTTAATCTTTGTTTTGAGAGAGAGAGAGCACAAGCAGGGGAGGGGCAGAGACAGAGGCAGAGAGAATTCCAAACAGGCTCCGTGCTATGAGTGCACAGCCCAACACGGGGCTCGCTCTCATGAAGTGTCGTGACCTGAGCTGAAGTCAAGAGTCGGACACTTAACCAACCGAGCCACCCAGGCACCCCTACCAAGAACCGTTTCTGAGTACCTCTTCTGTTCACCGCATTGGGACGATCATAATGACGCTCAGCATCCATATTATAGACCCTTCAGTTCCAAAACCTTGGACAAATGGTAATGCGTCCAAAAGCCATGAGAGAAATTACACTTCCCCAAACCAAGGGTGTTAAGAGTCCTGGAGGTTTCCAAATGAATGGCAGATTTCAAGGGTCAGTGCGAGCAAAGAAGGCCTCAGAAATAACCATCTACCTTGCCAACGTCCCCCGTTCATTGCTGGGGAAACCAACAAGAACAATAAAAACACATCCCAGAGCCAACCGGCAGATGCTAAAGGGGCACTTGCTTGTGGCGGGTGCCCACAGGGCCGTGGGAACTCTGCGCCAGTCTCTCCCCCCCAGCCTCATCCCCATAGCAACCCTGGGGCTCTGTACTCATGACACTGCCCCTTGCCTTGTATTAGCAGCCTCCCTCCTCCTGCACGGCCCCTGTCCCCTTGTCTGCAACCCTGAGGGCTGGAACACGGTCTCTCTGGGCTCTACAGCAGGCAGCTTGCCTCGGCTGTCGGCAGGGCCAGCTGTGAGCTAAAACTCATAGCCCACTGGAGCACAGGATAGAAAGCTCTCGGGCTCCAACTGATTTATTTGTTTTTTTAATGTTTATTTATTTTCGACAGAGAGAGAGAGACAGAGACAGAGTGCGGGCAGGGGAGGGGCAGAGAGAGAGAGAGAGAGAGGGAGGGAGACACAGAATCTGAAGGAGGCTCCAGGCTCCGAACCACCAACACAGAGCCCGACATGGGGCTCGAACTCAAGAACCTTGAGATCGTGAGCCGAGCCGAAGTCGGACACTTAACTGACCAAGCCACCCAGGAGCCCCCAACTGATTTCTGCAATCACTTATCCTTTTGAAAGAAGGGGCACATGTTTTCTCTGCCTTCTTAAAACAAAAACGAATAATCTTCCCATCCCACCTTCCGTTTTCTTCCCTATCAACCTTCCACGTCTACCTCAGTGCTCAGGGCATATGCCCCCAACGGTCCTCAAAACCGACAAACAACTGTGTGTGAACCCCACGCCGTGTGACCCCCTCCGTCATTCTCCGGCTGTTATTATCCTCGACCTCCTTTCTGTCGGTGCAGAAAATGAGACTCAGAAGGTGAGGTGACTTCCCCAGGGTGGCTGAGCTCCCACCAACTCCAGGGGCACTCAGTTAGCGATTCTCAGGGTGTTACAACCGGCGGCAAAGTAGAGCAAGGGGGAGGGGCAAGGGAGACGTGTGGGAGACAGAATTACGGATTTGTTCCAGCAGGAACAGCATACCTGCCCTGCCGCTTCCATAAAACCATGCGGCTGCGTCTCCATATGCTACGGAGCAAAAGACGACACAAGAGCCATGCGGGCAGGGTTACCGCTTACACAAGGGGCAAAACCAGGCACGATTAAACAGTGTTAAGAAGAGATCAATGGTGGTGAGACCAGAGACATGCAAGGAAGGAAGAGATCACTAGAGTCCGGGGGGGTGGGGACAACCCTCTTGGGTGGGAGTAGGGGCTTCCGGGCGTAGGTTCAGTGGAAGGCTTGCTTAGGCTAGGACTATTTATGAAACACTCAGGTTCTAAGCACTTTTCTGTAGGTATGTCATATTTCACAATTTAAGGCAAGGACTACTAAAGACAAAGAAAGGGGAACCACTGAGTCGCCTTACTAAATCCGTGTCATTTCTCATGCCTGACCCTTCGGAACTCTCCTGCCAGTGGAGGTGAAGGACGACGTCCCAGGTTTATCAGTCGCTTCTATCCCCAGCGCAACTGACACTGGAGGTGACCTGGAAAGATCTGGAACGATCTAGACCACACCACCACCTCAAAGCAGAAACCTAAGGAATGCCTGATCTTCTTCTCTCCACAAGGAATGAACAAAGCTCTCCTCAACACATATTTGTCACGCTCTTTCTCCTGCCACGCAGGCAGTGTTTCACAGAATCTACATTTACTACCCCATACTGTTTAGGGCTACCAGGTCTCAGCTGAAGGGCTGGGGCTTCCGCAGTCCCGGGAGTCCAGCCTTCTACTCGCTCTTGCGTGAGCAAAAGTTACCACCGATGGCTGTCACCACAGAAGAGCCTCAGAACACCAGATATTAGACACCAACAGACCCGGCTTCAAACCCCAGCTTAGCTGTTCCACATTGGTATGACCTTGTGAAAACTCCAAGTGTATGAGCAGATCAGAGCCTAAGATTCCTCATCTGGGCTACATCTGGGATAGCAGTTCCCACTCTTAAACAGAAGAGAAAGAACAGATGTGAACTTTCTAAAACCTACTAGGTATTCAATAAGCAGTATTACCGTTATGGAAGAAAGCAATGACACCGCAGCACGATTAGGGAGGGTAAAATGAATTTTTCAGTCTCCCACCCAACTTCTCCTACTGTACTGCTGATCGACCTTGAGGCAACTCTTGATTATTTCTTCTCCTGTAATTGGAAAGCATGAAAATACACACTCAAAAATCCTTGTAAATTCTTAACAGATTTAACTCCACTAACAGAAATTATTCCTGGGTGCCAACTTCCTTACAATGCCGAGATACGAGGAGAAATAAAATTCAGAGTTTAAAACAACAGAGACACAGGGAAATTACCTAGTGGCCACTCTGTAATCGTCATGTTACCTAAGACAGTAAAGACACACACAATTACGACACAGATTTTCCAAAAGCCCAATTTTAACTCAAGAGCCTCCGGTCCCTTTTTCGGTCAATCCACCTTTGCCGGCAACCACAAACACACTTTCTGACCAGCGAAGGTGCTCCTAATTAGGAAGGGACACAAAAGACAGGCAAAGTCAAGAATAAGGGTCGTAGACAAAGCAATACTCCAACTGGCTGGCTACTGTTCCCATGAGGCACTTCAATTGCTCTGGTAGAATTTTCCACTGAAAAATTGGGAGAGGGGTACAGATGACCTAAAAAGGTTGCAACCTAACCCCACGTTCATTGTTTTCATTTTTTTTTTTAATGTTATTTAGAGAAAGAGAGTGAGAAAGAGAGAGCATGCCCACGCAAGCAAGGAAGGGGAGAGAGAGAGGGACAGAGAGACGCTTAAGCAGGCTCCGGACTGTTAGTGTGGAGCCTGATGCGGGGCTCGAGCTCACGAACCACGAGATCACGGCCTGAGCTAAAATCAAGAGTCGGACGCTTCACCGACTGAGCCGCTCAGGCACCTCTCATTGTTCTCATTTTTTAAAAATAAACTCCTTAAGTAAAGAGGGTCACAGAGACCTTTGTTCAAGGGGCACACACGGTAAGAAACACTTGATAACATTTAGCAGAGATAAAAAGCCAACACCCTGTAACGCTGATCTGGATTTTACTTTTTATGGGGAGCCAGTCTACAGACCTTCCATCGCCGCTGCCTCTTCGTGAGGATTCTCCACTCGTCTCCACAAGAAAGCACCCCCCCCCGCCCCGCACACAGAGCAAGCCTCTCTCTGCTCCCCCACCCGGAGAGCCCTCCACCATACCTACCATGATAGTGTGTTCTGGAAATCTGGCACGCACCAGCTTCACGAATTCCACAAAATGTTCTGAGTACCCGTTGGCCACGTCCAGGCAGATAAACTTGACCTGTGGCACGGCTTCCAAGATGCTGCTCATCTTTTCCAGGTCGCTCTTCCCGCTGCCCGAACTCACGGCTACGTGCTGTGGGACACGTGAGAAGCGCAAGGCCTGAGGAGTAAGTAACATTCAAAGGCAGACCCTGCCCCCCACCCCCCCCCCACTTGCCCATGCTGAGGACAGTGCAGCGACTCTTTGAGGTGTACCCAGGTCAAATACACACACGGCAGATCTGCTCAAGAAACACAACAGCAGGGGCGCCTGGGTGGCTCAGTCGGCTGGGCGTACGACTTCGGCTCAGGTCATTATCTCCCGGTTGGTGAGTTCGAGCCCCGCCTCAGGCTCTGTGCTGACCGCTCAGAGCCCGGAGCCTGCTTCGGATTCTGTGTCTCCCTCTCTCTCTGCCCCTCCCCTGATCATGCTCAGTCTCTCCCTCTCAATAATGAATAAATGTTTCAAAAAAAGAAAAAAAGAAACACAACAGCAGAGGTAAGGGAGACTCGCGATCCATTCATTAGGTTAACTACACTTTGCTTGAGTTACCTTCCCCCCGTTAAAGTGCATATACCCTTAACTTTGAACCTCGGCCACAGAATCTTCCAGTAAGTACATTTTTTTTTAAATGTTTATTTTTGAGAGAGAAAGCGCCAGTGGGGGAGAAGCACAGACAGAGGGGGGCAGAGGATCCAAAGCAGGCTCCGCGCCTACAGCAGAGAGCCTGATTCGGGGCTCAAACTCACGAACTGCGAGATCACGGTCTGAGCTGAGATCAAAGTCGGGCGCCCACCCTACTGAGCCACCCAGGCGCCCCTCCGGTAACTACATTTCTAATTATTCAGGAAACCTAGTCCTTGGCTTTTCCTTGGTTTCTTCAAGCCGTGTGGAACTCTGAACCGTGGAGCTGCTGGTGTGAACTCTCTTCTAGGAGATGAGGAGAAGCAGAAGACTAAGACGTGGCCAGTCAACACAGGCTTCCTCCTGCTAAAGCTGCGGCCGTCACTGAGCATCTTGTATAGCAAGCAGGAGGGAGGGGAAGGTGTCTCAAACTCCTCTGACAGAACTCCTTCCTCTCTCTTTTTCTCAAGTTTACATATTTATTCTTGGGGGGGGGGGGGAGGGAGGGGCAGACAGATGAAGAGAGAGAATCCCAAGCAGGCTCTACGCTGCCAGCCCAGAGCCCAACGTGGGGCTCGAACTCGCAAACCGTGAGATCACCTGAGCCGACGTTGGACACTTTCCCCACTGAGCCACCCAGGCGCCCCAACCTTCTTATTTTCATTTTTACTCCCAATACGATAATTTCACAAGATGCAAGTCGTAACCTACACAAAGAGCTCCAAGACTCGGGGTTCCTATTAAAAGGGAAAAACATCCAAACGGTGCAAGAACCCATGAGCCTAAAATGATCCTTCCCAGCCGCACCTGTCCCTGTTCACATCTGGAGCCCCTCGGGGAACACCCTCTTCTACAACTTCTACAACTTCTACAGCACCGACGCTCTCCAACCCACCCCCCTGCTCCTATGAAAATCTGCTCCTTGGGGAAAAAAAAAAAAATTGTTTTTAGTCATTTATGCCTTAGTACCACTAAGCCACGGGATTGTGCCCGGAGTCGGCATCTCTCCTTTTATATTTTATGTCACTTCTCTAAAGCCAGAAGTCACAGATGGGGGACCTATCTGAATATCCTTTGTGGCTCCCCCCAAATCCCAACAATGTAGTGACAACCCAGATACTGAGCGTAAACAGCCCGGTCACTCGATACGTGTGTATTCTCGTTCTCTGCGTCGACACCCGTTTCCACTGCTCCCGCTGACATTCTGACCAGCTCTGGCCCCATCCATCCCTCCCGCGAGAGCAAGGCTACCTTTCCCATTTTCCCTTTCGTTGCTGTTAAAGTCTGGCAAGTGAAACTCAACATTGGTTCATTTGTCTCCGTGTCACCGAGCATTTGACATTTTCCCCTTTTCAATTCGCCTTTTAATTTGGTGGTGGTGGGGGGGCACGGAGGCAGAGTAGGAAGTCAAACGATCACAGTTGGTCACGAAGGTCAGGGTGCCAGCTTAGAACACGTTGCCAGAAACTCCCATACAGGAGTCAGAGGTATGACCAACAACAAAAAAAATCATTGCTCTCCGAACTCCTTACAGAGAAGGGAAGAAGGTGGCACAATTATAATTCATTCAAACACAACGTGGGGGAAAAAAATGAAAAGATCTGGCAGCAAGCCAGAATTATTGTATCGCCCAAACCACCTTCTCGCGAACCCACATCTCCATGCAGCACAGCCGGGGACGGGAAAAAGAGAGCAGCGTAATAAGCTCAAAAGCAGCACCGTATGAAGTCATTTTCCAATCACACATGATCTGATCACAGGGGAGAGCGACTCCAATGCCAAGAGACTTCTCTGCTGGCACTGGCTCGGGATGTGCCGGGTGCCAAGTCAGGTGCGTTACATAATAATAGGGATTTTCCTTATTTTCAAACTGCCTTTTTTTTTTTAATAACAGCTTTATTGAGATATAATTACACACCTCACAGCTCACCCCGTTAGAGAGTGCAGTCCAAGAGTTTCTGGCACATTCAGAGTCACGCATCCGCCCTCACGATTTTAAAACACGTGTCACCCCAGAACCTCGGTCGCTCCCACACGCTTTAGCCCTCACCCTCAAATTCCCGCCCCCCGCCCGCCTTAGGCAACCACCAAAATCTACTTTGTCTCTGTAGGCTGGCCTGGTTTGCCATTTCATGTAAACAGACACAGATTTTCGTGCCCGGCTTTTTCCCTCGGCGGAATGTTCTGGAGGTTCAGGGGCCCACTACCGCCTCTCCCCAGAGCTCTAAGGACTCCGCATGTCTGTCTGCAGGTCAAATCCTCTCGACTACCCTGAAGTCTGTCTCCCCACCCCCTGCAAGCAGTGGAATGAATTTATAACCAGGGTGTAGTCTTACCGGCAGACATTCTGGGTGATTAGCAGCAAAGAGCTTCCATTCATCCAGGGCGTAGTGCTTATGAATTGCCGTAAACATGGAGTGCTAGGGAACAAAACAGCACCATCAGCGCAAGAAGTCAAATGAGTCAGCTCTCCTGCCTCCGTGTGGCAGGGGTGACCCCACAACACAGAAGCATTAGGCGTTCCTGACGTTCACGCCCGATTTGCTTTAAATATGCTAAGAGCCAAAAACAGACAAGGTGTGACCAGTGAAATCACAAAACCGCGTTTTCCATTCTAATCCGATGGGACAACACTGCCTTCCGGACTCAGGAGGCCCTGCCCGGAGGCCGGGGAGGGAGGGAAAGGGAAGAGTTCTCAGAACCCTGTCCAGACCCACCACCTGAGTCAGGCACAGAGCTGAGGACAGCAGCTGCCCTGCCCCTAAGGGTCGCCCGAGGGCCACCTGCTGCTTAAGCCAATCCAAAAGAACCTCAACTGACACCTGAAAGCTTTTCTTTGCGTTCATGATCTAAACATGTCTTGCTAAACACAGGCGGTTGTTGGTATTTTTGAGTGAGGGCGGGAAGGAGGAAATTCTGTAATTTACAATCCCCAATCTAGGACTATCAAGCCGATCCAACATCGACACTTTGCTCCCAAGCACTCTGCACACCATTTCGTGCCATTTACCCCCTCGAGCAACCTCATACAGTAATTCTGGCTTCGTGGACAGAAACGGAGCTTAAGGAATTTAACAGCTGCTTGGCCAAAGTGGGGCAAAGGCCCGAATCAAACGCCTATCTGACTGCAGAGTTCGGGTTCCTTCTCTGTCAGGACCCTCTCCTAACTTCCCTGGGTTGACTTCCCCATCTGCAATTTCCCATTCTAAAATTCCATGGCTGGGGCGCCTGGGTGGCGCAGTCGGTTAAGCGTCCGACTTCAGCCAGGTCACGATCTCGCGGTCTGTGAGTTCTAGCCCCGCGTCAGGCTCTGGGCTGACGGCTCGGAGCCTGGAGCCTGTTTCTGATTCTGTGTCTCCCTCTCTCTCTGCCCCTCCCCCATTCATGCTCTGTCTCTCTCTGTCCCAAAAATAAATAAAAAACGTTGAAAAAAAAAAATTAAAATTCCATGGCTTTATTAACTCACACTGTCTCAGTGGATCCTAGAAACAGAAAGCTCACAGTATCCACACATGGTTTCAGCGTATGCTATTTCACTGTATTCTCAGCGTACCTTGTCTCAAGAATGGTGAGTCCTTCCTTCCTGTCAAAACGGGCAGGGCACAGCAGGCTCTAAGTTCTTCAAGGACTAGTAATCTGATAATTAATCAGGATTACTCATTGCTCCCTGATCCCACCCACTTTTATACTAATACATAATTCATTAGTAGCAATGGCTGATCACAGAGCAGGGCAAGGAAAAGACAAGGAGGAAAAAAAAAACCAAAAAACAAAAACAAATTCCTTTAGCAATGAATTCACTAGCCCCCGGGTCGAAACTCGGTGGGGGCTGAATAGAACTGATCACGGAGTCAGACAGACCACCCCCGATTCCACTTTCCGAATTCATAATTTGTTTGAAAATCTTCCTTCTAATCACTGGCTAATAATGAATCCTAACACCTCCTGAGGTTTGGCTTGCTGCCCACAGCGAGAAGCTCTTTCAACTAATTGGATTTATCTTTTCCCTTGGCAGGCATTATCAATGGAAATAGACACACACACTCTGTGCACGTCGGAAGCAAACATTTCACATCTCAGATGAATAAGGTGTGTTGCATCTCAGACGTAGCTGCGTGGGACAAAGGTCCTGCCCACAAATGGCTTTTCTTTTATTTTTCCCAAGGCCTGGCTACTAACTATTCCCCTTATAGGAGATGAGACTAGTTAACTGGCTAAGCTGGACCTTGTGTGGTTAGGTCTGTTAGGTTGTTACCTGTCCGTGTGAGTTGGGAGGCAAATCCCTTATTTAGGAGTCAGTCTGGGTTTGAATCTTGGCTCTGTCTCTACCCGACTGGATGCCCTGAGCCAAGTGACCTCTCCTCTTCCTCTCTGCCTCAGTTTCCTCGTCAGGAAAAGGAACACACAGGGAGGAGCTGTCACAACATTACACACGTTGTATCCACTGGCTGGCACATCAGTGCCCCATAAATGTTTCGTACATAATTAGGTAATAAACGCTATTGCACAGACTGCATACAAAGGCGGGTCTGCCCTAATTTATTTTATTTTTGTAAATATTTACTTATTTTCGGGAGAGCACAAGCTGGGGAGGGGCAGAGGGAGAGGGGACAGAGGATCCTAAGCGGGCTCTGCGCTGACAGGCTGACAGCAGAGAGCCCCATGTGGGGCTTGAACTCATGAACTGTGAGATCGTGACCAGAGCCGAAGTCAAGACGCTCAACCAACTGAGCCACCCAGGTGCCCCCCGCCTTAATTTTAAAGGCAAGGTCACTCTTCTATAACACGACACTGGTCTCACTTGACAATATCTCTAGTTTCTAAAACTACCAGGAGCATTTTCAAGGAAGAAACGGGTGCAGACCTAAGCCATCTCCTTGAATGCCAAGTCCAGACTCTGTCTTCTGACGGAAAAGAAAAGAAGTACCTCCCAGCAGCCATCAGACTCAGAACCGAACAGTTCGGCCACAGTAAATGATCCGGAATGTCTCACTTTTCTCCTCTTCTTTGTGTCTGAGTGAGTCCGGGCTGGGCTCCTGACCACCTGTCCAGGGTGAGCAGTAGACTCATCCTACCTGTGACATCACTGCTGCCATCTCGAATGTCCCCACGGTGTCCATGTTGGCCACAATGATGGGGATCCCCGAGTAGGTCTGCTTCGAGTTCCGAAACGTGAAGGTACGCTCAAGATCCACCTAATTGGCCAAAAGGGAAACAGAAACGATGTGCTCTTCAAGTGATCCGTGAAGAACTTCTAGAGTTTGGAGCAAGGGCGAACAACAAAAAGCAAGTGCGTGTCCCTCGGTCCGTTGGTGTCTTAGGGGCTGAGCCACGTGCCTCCAAAACAGGAGGGCTCCTGAGGAGTCAGAGTAACAGGTGGTCACCCAGGGACAAAGCCAACGCAGTACAAGGCACTGGTGGCCCGCCATCGATCCAAACCTCAGAATCGGAAGCTCTCTCCTTCAGCTTTGCTCCCAACCCACGGCCTGCCACCTTCCGCCCCCAGCCCCATCCATCCTGGCCCTAAACACCCACGCGTATGCTACATTTCCCCACTTCAGGGCACCGGAGGGACCATTCCCCTTCTGGGAAAATCCGCTCCACCCTTCCCTGCCAGGCATGACTTTCCCTTTAATTCTCACCCACGGGGAGAAGCAGACACTCCAGATTCACCCGCAACGAGCTGCAAACCATGAATCCCTTAACCTGTCAACCTTCTCCGCTTGCTTTGTAATTCTGAGCATCCTTCAAAGAGCTGAGAGGAAGTACAGGGAGCCAGGTGTCTAAGCAAACACACACTTGTTCCTTTGACGCGCAAATGGTGGAGGGAGGGCCCTCCAATTCTCCTGTCACTCCAACTTCGGGGCGTCGTCGTGTCTAACCCAGCCCCAGCGGTCGGGGATCCAGGACAGGTAAACCAGGATGGTGGGCGCAGCCAAAGTCTGCTAGGCACGCGCCAGAGCTAACAGAGTCAGAACCCCTTCTTTGTCCCAGGCAGATCCGAGACCTGCAGGCTCACAGGTTTATTCTTCACCCTTTTCCCGCCCCCCCTCTTACCACAGGAAGGTCACCCCCCCCCGCCCCTGCAGGCTCTGCTGCCCAGGCTGGTTTCTGGCCGGGTTCAGCCAATGGAGAAACTGAGTGGGAAAGTGCAGGACCGTGCGGGACAAGGGAGGAGGGCCTGTATGCAGTCAGCGCCGTTCTCCCAGAACGCCTCGCCTCTGCCTCGGCCTGCGTGGCCTCGGTTCCAGCTGTCAGGGAGTGATCCCAGGAACATCACCTCCTCCCCTTCCGAAGCCCCTTTTCACTGTTGCCAATCCCTAGGGTGCCTCCACATCTCACGCGGCATCTCAGCTGAGTTCGGATATCTTGCGTTATATTTCCTGTCGTACCTACTCAGCACTGTTTGCCCCCTGGGCTGGACCGTGAGGGACCCAGGATCATCCTGAAAGCAGGTGCTTCCCCAGGAGAACTGGCAGGAGACACACAGGGGTGGATCTCTGGTCTCTGAAGTAATTTCAACCTACATTAATCCTGGATAGATCACCAATAATATATACATATATGAATAGATCAGCCATTAATCATTGAATAGATCAGCAATAATCATTCCTTACCACTGTTGGTCTAGTTCCTTCTCTTACCCCTTTTCATTTGAGGCAACTTCTTTTTAAGTTTACTCATTTACTGAGAGAGAGAGAGACAGAACAAGTAGGGGAGGGGAAGAGAGAGGGGAGAGAGAATCCCAAGCAGGCTCTGCATTGTCAGCACAGAGTCCAGTGTGGGGCTCGAACTCACAAACCAGGAGATCGTGACCTGCGCTGAAACCAAGAGTCTGACGCTTAACTGCTTAACCGACGGAGCCCCCCAGGTGTCCGTCCCTAAGGCAACTTTCACTTTGCGATCAACATGTCAAAAAACACCATGGGACATGTCACTTGGCCTTTCGTGCTTGCTCTCTACACAGCTCCCAGAAGGCTTCCTGGGTGAATGGTGTCCTATGTCTGCACCGGCCTTAAACAGCAAAGCTGAGGGGAAATGAGACGCAGGAACTTCCTGACAGGTGAGGCAGCTTATGGCTTTCTCTACTTCCTTCATTATGACCCTTGGCTGGACTTCAGCGAAACAAGTTAGATCTACATTCTGAGAGATAACCGAAGGGGTCTAATTAATTGCAACCCTCTGTGCTAAAGGCACTCCACCATTCTGGCTTGGCAGGCTTAAAATAATCCGAATTCCTTGGTCTCAAATCACTCATACTCCTCCCAAGACGCACGGGGAGGGCAGCCACACTCTGAACCCAGCTGAGCTCGCAGTGGGCTTTTCTCGGCACCCCAAAACCTAGCAGCAGTATGGAAAAAACAGAGCCCTCCTTGGAAAAAGATCAGCCTTGACGGTGAACTCCTGCCCTTATTTTTCGTCTTCCTATGGTAGATTCCATGCAATCCTTAATTCTAGGAATGAGAAATAAAACTGTCTTCCCCAAGTAAAAATAAACTATTGGGAGTACATATGGGGAGTACAAAATAAAAAGCCTCTGCAGAGCGAAGGAAACAATCGACAAAACTAAAAGGCGACCTAGGGAATGGAAGAAGAGATTTGCAAGTGACATATTCGATAAAGGGTTAGTATCCAAAATCCATAAAGAACTTATACAACCCGACACCCATACAATAAATAATCCAATTAAAAATGGGCAGAGCACCCAAATAGACATTTTCCTAAAGAAGACATACGGATGGCCGAGAGACACATGAAAAGATGCTCATCATCGCTCACTATCAGGGAAATACAAATCAGAACTACAATGAGATATCGCCTCACACCTGTCAGAAAGGCTAAACTGGAAAAGACAAGAAACAACAGATGTTGGTGAGGATGTGGAGAAAAAGGAACCCTCCTGCACTGCTGGTGGGAATGTGACCGGGTGCAGCCACTCTGGAAAACAGTGAGGAGCTGCCTCAAAAAGCTAAAAATAGAACCACCCAAGATTCAGCAATTGCACTGTTGACTATTTACCCAAAAAAATACAAAAACACTAATTCAAAGGGATACCCGCGCCCCAGTGTTTGCAACAGCGGTATTTACAACAGCCAAACTATGGAAACAGCCCGACCGCCCCTCAGCTGATGAATGGACAAAGAAGATGTGGTTTATACACACAAGGGAATATTATTCAGCCGTATAAAAGAACGAAATCTTGCCATGTGCAACAACATGGATGGAGCTGAGTGAAATAAGACAGTAAGAGAAAGACAAATACCATATGATTTCACTCATATGAGGAATTTAAGAAACAAAACAAATGAACAAAGGAAAATGGGAGAGAGAGAGAGAGAGAGCGGCAAACCAAGAAACAGACTCTTAACTCTGGAGAACAAACTGATGGTCCCCAGAGGGGAGGCGGGAGGGGGGATGGGTTAAACAGGTGATGGGGGTTAAGAATGCACTTGCTATGATGAGCACCAGGTGATGTATGGGATTGTTGAATTACCGTATTGTACCTCTGAAACTAATATTATGAATTTTTAAAATTTTTTTTAATGTTTATTTTATTTTTGAGAGAGAGAACTGTCAGCACAGAGCCCAAGGCAGGGCTCGAACTCACAAACCACGAGACCATGACCTGAGCTGAAGTCAGGTGCTCAACTGAGCTACCCAGGCACCCCTAAATAATGTTTTAACTAATCTTCCCTGATCTTACCCACACAAACAAAAAGACACACACACCCCCCAAAATACACCTGTTGTTCACTAAAAGAAATAGATATTTTAAATATTCCAGCCTCCTGGGAACAAAACTTGGTATTTAATCTGCCACAGCTGGTCAATGTACCAACTACAGCACCTCCAAATTCCCACTGTGCTAAGCCTGATTTGTAAGGGAACACAGAGTAATGAACTATCCCTCCCCCACCTCAAAAATGCATGTTTCTCCTGCCCTTTAAACACACCTTCATCGAAGTCAGTCCCACAGCCCAACATTTGGGGGCCAAAAGCACGAATGGAGGGGCACCCGGGTGGCTCCGTCGGTTAAGCATCCGACTTCAGCTCAGGTCAGGTTCTCGTGGTTCGTGAGTTCGAGCCCTGCGTCGGGCTCCGTGCTGACGACTCAGAGCCTGGGGCCTGCTTCGGATTCTGCGTCTCCCTCTCTCTCTCCCCCTCCCCTGCTCATGCTCTGTGTCTCTCACTCTCAAAGACGAATAAACGTTAAAAAAAATTAAAAAAAAAAAAGGCACGAATGGAGACCCACCTACCACATTCCTAAATATCTCAACGTTATGATAGAGCTGACAGGCTTCTACATAAGCATAAGCCTTCTACACTGTGTCCTATCCTCCAACCTTGACAAACATTAATGACCTGGAAAGTACCAGAACATCGTGTCATGGGGAGGGAGCCCCTGGCCTCCGGTCCACACCCTCTTCTCGTCCCACCCAAATCTTGATGTGCACACACAGACCCCCCAGTCTGCACACGAAGCTCCTTGCACACACACATCCATTCTCACAAACAGCTGCCGCCTGGCCACTGCCTGAGGTTGCAGTTGAGCACACCCGCATCACGGCAGGTCCCTGGGAAAAAGCCTGGGAAGGGGCCCTTCCTCGCAAGCCTTGGAATTAGCCTGCAGTCATCTGGGCAAGGAAATCCAGGACTCTGAGTCCCTGGAACACGGCCTTCATGAAAAGTCATGGCCCCCTGGCCCTGTCCAGTGAGGAGGGTATAAGGGAGCAGAGGTGGGGTGTGGGGCAGGGCCCCTTTTGCCTAGATCTATAGGTGGTACTGTTTAAACAATGCTCTTATTAAATAAAGGATCCATTACCCGTCTCACCTATAAATGGTAAGTCTACAGGGACAATCCCTCTTATCTTTTTTTTTTTAACGTTTATTCATTTTTGAGAGACAGAGAGACAGAGTGCGAGCGGGGGAGGGGCACAGAGAGAGAGAGAGACACAGAATCCGAAGCAGGCTCCAGGCTCTGAGCTGAAGCACAGAGCCCAATGCAGGGCTCGAACTCACGAACCACGAGAACCTGACCTGAGCTGAAGTCGGATGCTTAACCGACGGAGCCACCCAGGCACCCCCCCCCCTTATCTTTATAGTTCTAGCGAGTGGCTTCAAAAGTGTGGAATAAATTAATGTCTGACCAAGAAGTAAGAATGGTATTGTACCTTGGCCCCCAGCCTTTCTCAGGGCAATGCTTGGTGAGCCCCAGCCCAGCTCTGTGGATGAGTTCTGTCCCTTGCAGCCTTCGCCACCAGCTGCCAGGATTTCGAGAAGCTCGGGCGGCTGTACATTACCAGACAGCCGGGGGGTTCTCCAAATGGAAAAGACCCCAGCGGTTAGCCCAGCGTCTGTGTGCACACGAGAATCTGCACAGGAGGATTTCCAAAACATATATGCTCAAGCCGCTCCAAACTTACTGAGAACCTTTGTGCTGGAGACAGTATGTGTATTTTGGAGTGTCTCCTTAGGTGATTCTGAAGCATCCATTAAGAACAATTCTACTCACACCCTCTAATTTCATAGAGGCTGCTATGGTTTGAGCTGTGTCTCCAGAAAAGATAAAAGATCTGTAATAAGGTCTTCGCCGACAATCAAGGTAAGATGAGGTCAGCCCAACAGGGCCCCATCCCAACATGACTGGTGTTCTCAAAATGGGAAAATTTGGACACAGACACACACAGAGAGGGAGATGTAAAGATGTAAGGCAGAGATAGGAACTATGCATCTATGAGCCAAGAAACACCCAAGATTGTGTGTAAACAACCAGAAAAATAGGAGAGAGAAATGTTACAGACTCTCCCTCACAGCACTCAGAAGGATCCAGCCCATGGACATTCTGATCTGGGGCTCCTCGCCTCCTGGACGGGGGAGACAATACATTTCTATTGTGTAAGCCACCTCTTTTTCTGGTACTTTGTTACAGCTGCCCTGTGAAACTAACATAGCGCCAAGGTACTGAAGTATACAGTGCACAGCCTGAGCTAAAATTCAGGTCAGCTTGCTCCCAGCCAAATATCGTCTCCACTGCCGTGCTCTGATCCCCTGCGAGCCAACGTGCAGTGGACCCCTGAGGGTTGACCAGACCTTTCTGGAGCCGATCTGCCTCTCCCTGGACCACTGGCGAAAAAAATCACTAGAGAGTTTTAAAAGAAGACGGAATTCTCATTGTGTCGTGTCTTCTCTGTCCTCGGACAAGTGGCCAATTCTCTACTGCAAATTTCCTCATGGCCTGACTTCCAAAGTTATGGCTGTGTTAGTAAATTTGTTTTTTGTTCATTTTTTTTTAAATCTTACCCCAGCTTAAGGGCTCAGGTGGGACATCAGAGACAGAAATGGGTTCTCAGGAAGAACTGCTCGGGGAGTCAAGGAATGTCTGGATGTCCCCAGTGCATCATATAAAGCCAAAGTTTGTGCTTACACGTGACTTCCTTTGAATGGATTACCCAACCGTCCTCAAGGAGCCCTGTGGGACTTTATTCTCCTGTACCAGGGGCTTGTGAAGATGTGTGTAAATGCAAAGAGTGGACAGCTGAGAGATGACTGCCCGTCTGGCACAATCACAGGAAGGCCACCTGGGCCACCTCCACCTGGACCCTTTGCCGCTGGGAGCTGACCTCAACTTCATTTTATGTTTATATTTGCGGAAATGCCCTTACCGGAATACTAGAACATCTAAGTGGGTGATCATTCTGCCTCTCTCTCCATTTTCTGCTCACTGGCTGATATCCAACACCAGGCCTGGCTCTTAGCAAAAAACCGTCGCTGTGATAAATCTCGTCAAGAGTCGAAACTCCCTTCCCAGAGCCAGACTCTGCTCTTACAGGGTATGTTTTCTCTCCTGGCTCCACTCAGCTCTGCTCTCTGGTTAGGCTCAAAGCCTTACCACTTTCAAATTTGTTTTCAATTTGCATGCAGGGGGGCACACATTTTTAGACTTATATCTGATGGCACAACGAAAAGTTTTTAACGGCCTGTAAGACATTTCAGGCGTCCACAAGCAAACTGAGAAAACACTGAGAGGGGACTGGAAGCCTGCTTAGATCTAGGACTAACTAGATCCCTCAACATCAACTAAAGCAGGCAGATTATGGGACACAATCAGCCAGGCACCTACGCTATTAGGGGAACCAACTGGAAAGGCAATCCAGTTAACTTAGGTTTCCATGCCCAGAGCTGGCAAACTCCCACAGAAACGGAACTGTGAAAACATTTCCCAAGGGCACAGAGTTCTCACTGCAATGTGGACACGTAGATTGCAAGGTGCCGTTGGAAGCCGGGACATTAATAGTTTCAATCGGCTCAAAGTATGAAACCAGATGATGCAGGACATCATACTATTCTCTGGAAAAGAGTAATTCATTCTATTACCTAAATTCGACATGTTCTACCTTCTCCAGATCCTTTCTGGCTCAGAAAATACGTACAATATATCCTTGTTTTAAACACCCACTTGGCTTAATAAATTTCTCTCTCCTAAGTGGATTCGGAACAAATACTGAAAGAATGTTGAGGCCACCTCTTTATCTGTCGGCCCAGAAGCCCCACCTCCTGTCTTGTTCTGGCCTTAGGCAGTGGCTACCTATCACCCACACCATTTGTTTTTCTTTCAAAAGTCGGCCACTCTTTTAGCACCTTTAAGGACAAGAGGAAGGACAGGAAGAGGGTGGTCCCATCTAGGGTGATAAGGGCTAACCATTCCCGGCCTCCTGCAGTCCGGTCCAGACCCACCCTCTCCGGGTCTCTGGGTCCGGCTGCCAACCCTCCTGCTTGAGGTGTCTTGTTCTGGTCACCGGCTAAAACAGGACACGTCTTTAATCCAAACAAGCCCTCGGCTGGCAACCCCAGGCGCTGCGGTTGGGCCCGGGCACAGGCACAGGCGGGCAGCAGAGTTCTTGCAAGAGGATTTATTTATGGTCTCGTGGAGTGGAGCCTTTGGAAGAGTGTGCTGGCTTGGCCTCCTCCTGTTTACTCCTGCGGACCCCACCTCCACACGGAGTCACTTCCTCACCTCCTTCTCCAGCTCTCAGAAGCCAGGCAAAGCCACGGTCACCAGCACACCCTCCTCCAGGGGACTCCTTCCGTGCAACTAGTTTATCCTTCAGGCTGTGACCTTCCTCAGCCCCGACCGGGGCAGCACCTTCCCTCTCACTCGGGGCCACAGCCAGTCTTCGATCTCATGGACGCAGAACCAGCCAAACTGCCCAGGGGGTCCAATCTGCCTCTCACCCTCGCACCTGTGCTGGGGTGTTTTCTGCCTCCCTACAGCTGTCCAGTAAGTAGAGTGGCGCCAGGCACGCGTCCCCAGCCTCACTCCCAGCAAGGTCACTGAAACGTGGAAAGTAAACCCTGAACTTTTGCCGCTCTGGAATCTGCCTGGTTTTCAGGCATTTTTTAAAAAAAATTCCATTGCTGGAGCTGATACTAACGCAGCAGTCGGTTCTCCGCACTAAGAGACAATGCCAAAATCACAAAGCTCTTGGTCGCTGTCGTCCTCTCCTTTACACTTGGGCTCCACTCTTGTCATTTCTGCCCTACGTGCACCCCTCCAGCCACCCTCCCATTCTTTCTAAATCGGCTGGCCACTTGATCTTTGTTCCTCTGTGGTCTAGTCTACTGTGTACTCCCCCCAGCCCACTCAGCCGGACGTATTTAGAATTTTACGCCGGAGCTGGGTCCCTTAAAGACACCTCAAGTCCTGGCGGGGAACCAGCCGGCTCTCCCCTCTCTCGGCAGATGGGGAGGGCCAAGGGGGTCAGCCTCCCATCCACCAAGAGACACACGGAAAAGCCGGCTGGGTTAGCACATCCCTCCTCCTCCCACCGTCCTCCCGCACCCCAGCTACGCGGAAAACAAATCCCACCCTCACTGCGGCTTTCGAAGGGGCCCACCTCGGCTCGGCTCCTGAGGCTGCTTCGCTTGGGTCGGAGCAGGACATCCTTAAAGTCCAGCTTCAGATCTGCATCTATGCGGGGCATGGTGCAGATCCGCGCGCTGAGGCAAGCCCGGCTAGAGCTGGCAGCTCCTTCCTGCAGCTCGGGCGCCGGGCGGTGGGGGGGGCGGCCCGGGCGGGGGGAAGGAGGCGGGGCGGGGCGCGGGGGCGGGGCAGGAGGCGGGGCAGGGGCTGTGGGCGGGGCGAAAGGAGGGGCGGGGCGATGGGCGGGGAGGGGCGGGGCTTCCCGCGTGTGGCCGCTAGCCGACCAAGGGGCGCGCACCTTGCGCCCTTAAGGCCCCGCGAAGCGGCAGTCGCGCTCCACCCACCCGCGCGCTCCCTGGGCCCGCCCCGCCCCCGCTCTGGGCAGTGGTGGAGGGGGTGGGGGAGGGGGATGGCGGGGTAGGGACAGACCCGTGGCTCGCAAGTTGGCCGGCGTGACATTTTTAACAAACCTTCCTCGCTCCCGCTTACAGACTTGTTGGTTGCGGTGACCGAACTGGCCGGGGTCGGTCGGGGAGGCCGGGGGAATGCGCATCGTCACGTGGGTCACCGAGGTCTCCCCTCCCCCCACCCCCATAGGGAGGAGACTTGGCCTGTGACTGCCTCCCTTGAGGGAAAAGGCCGCTCCTGGGAGGTTTTGCTGCTTTCTCTAATTTCAAGCCCTATGTGCCCATCAAGTGCTGAGTCAGACCTCTGGCATGCCAAAAGAATAAATCCTGGGGAAGTTGGATAGAATTAAGGAGAAGATTGTGGGCAGGTAAATCTATTTGGCGACCCCGGGGATGAGGCCATTTTTTTGTATCCCCTTTGGATGTCAAGGGTATGTTTGTTAGAATAAAAGCGGCGAAGTGTCTAGTCAGTGCAGATCCTGGACTTTGAGGGACCTGACTCCCCTCTGAGGGTTGCCTGTCATGTCAGTTTATTTTTAACTCACTTGTTGACTTGACTGCCGGGAGCCTTTATTGTACATTAAGGATGTGCTTAAATGCTAGGCCTGCACCTTCTGAGTCATTCAGAACAACCCACTGAAGAGGGAACCACTTTGCAGATAAGGCAAATGAGGATCACATTAAGGAAATGACTTGCCCATGGTGGCCTTAAAGTTAAATATAAATTGCTCGGTCGTTAGAACTTACTGCAACCTTAACTAAGGCCGCTTTTGCCCTGAGGCTTTGCTCTGGGGGGGTTCAAAAGCTGACTCCCACTGCTTGCTAGCCGGGTGAACTTCCGGGGAGTCGCTTTACTTTTTTAAACCTCAGTTTTTTAATAGGTTAAAAGAGAAAGAAGAAAAAGATTTAATGTCATCTCCCAGGCTTTTGTGAGACTCAGGGTGTGTGTGTGTGTGTGTGTGTGTGTGTGTGTGTGTATTTGCACGCACAGGCACACACACACACACACACACACACACACACCATTTATGTACCCTGAATTATTGAATCGCCTGAAGCTAATATAACACTGTTAACTAACTGGAATCACAATAAAAACTTAAAAAAAATAAAGTGTGCTTACACAGGCAAAAAGAAATGTATGTCCCCTAGTTGCTCAGTAAACGATAACTAATAAGGGTCGCATGTTACATTATGTGCCTTCTACTTTCCAGCCTCTAAGTACGTTGTTAAAGGCAGGAATCGTCTTTCACTTTCTTGCAGAGGACTTGCAGCCTCTGGCTGTTCTCAGTGAACTCATATTCGGTATGGCTCACCGGAGAGATACATCACAGCCTTCATTTAGCACAAATGTCTGCAAATTACAGAGGCCTTCGCCCATCCCACTTGCTCTCACTCTCCTTGCTCTCACTGTCCTCGCCCCATGGGAGGTTCTTAAAGTTTCAGGGAAGGAAATGAAAGTTATCAGGGAGAGAATGAAAGTTACCATAATTAGTTGGGTCAGTGAAATTTTTATGGCCCTTGTCAAACCGCTGGGAGCCAGGCAGATGTGCTACTTATTCCAAAATAGTAAAGAGGAACCTAATCTAAGAACCTAATCTGGGGGCTCCTGGGTGACTCAGTCAGTTAAGCATTCGACTCTCAGGTCACGATCTCACAGTTTGTGAGTTCAAGCCCTGAGTTGGGCTCTGTGCTGTGTCAGCATGGAGCCTGCTTGCAATTCTCTCCCCTTGACTCTGCCCCTCCCCCACTCATTCTCTCTCTCTCTCTCTCTCTCTCTCTCTCTCTCTCTCTCTCTCATTCTCTCTCTGTCTCTCAAAATAAATAAATAAGCTTAAAAATAATAAAATAATAAAATAATAAAAAGAGCCTAATCTGATCATGAGTTTCTAATCAAAGACCAAAGTGGGGGGGGGGGGGGGAGGATGCCTGGCTGGCTCAGTCGGAAGAGCACGTGACTCTTAATCTCGGGATTGTGAGTTCAAGCCCCACGTGGTGTGTAGAGATTACTTAAAAATAAAATCTTAAAAAAAAAGTATAATAAATGAAAGTACTTAAAGTTGTAAATGGACTGAGTAATAGATATTCAAAGACTTTTAAAGGTGATTGTTACCATTTGGTAGATGTAGAATAACATTTTTAAGTAGACTATATAAACTCAACAAAGAAACAAGTTTTTAAATTTGCACTTTGGCTAAATTCAATGGTTTTTTTTGTTTGTTTGTTTGTTTTAAGTCAAAATACCTGAATGGCTATTTCTGAGATCTGCCCGCAGGGATGCAAATAACTCATATATAACACCGGTTGTTCCCCAGGCCAGACATTGTACCAAGTGTTCTATGTGTGTTATTTTTTAGTTCTTCCACTCGATGACACTAGGAGATGGTCGCTATCACTATCTCGTCTTTACAGGTGAGGGTGCTGAGGCCACAAAAGCGCAGATTGTAAAGTTAGCTGGGGTAAATCAGCACTCAAACCCAAAGCTGACTCTTCACTGCCATGCTTCCCCCAGGCTACATTGTCACATGTCACAGAGTGTCCCCACTACCAGAGGTTCTTCACCTTGGGTCTAAAACCCCAAGAGGTCTCTAAGTTCAAGGGGTCTGAGAACTTGAGTGGGAAAAGAGTTATGTCTGTATTGTCACTAACTTCTCATTGAAATTTAGCATTGCCTACAATTGTGAATGTGGGCAACGGACAATAGTTTACTAACACCACCTATGACTGTCTCATCATGTCACAGATATTTTCATCCCTCTTTGTAATCACTGAGACCCCTCCTCTCTACTTCAAAAGTATGATAGCTATTAAATATGCCATCAGATCTTGTCATTTAATGCATTACTAAAGGAGTATGTAAAATACTGTTAGAAGTAAGCCCATCCACCCAATCAGAGGACGGATGCCGAGACTCAGAGCACAGCGAAGCCAGGCTTTAATCAACATTCTTGCAAGAGCAGGTGTCTGATGGACAGGCACACTGGGGGCAGTTACAGCAGACAGTGTATCTCCTAGCAGGCAAGTCCCTCCCCTGGTTCCTCATTGGCTGAATACTATAGAGGTAAGTCCCTCCCCTGGTTCCTCATTGGCTGAATACTACAGTGGTTACAGCCTTACCCAGATGTCGCTTATGCCCATGTAAGGCAAAAGGTAGTCTGATTGAAACAAACGTACATTCCCTGAGGTGGCACAGAGACTTTCAGTCCCTCCTCTGTTTGTTCTTTGGCGCATGCTCATTGCAAAGCCCCTGAAAATAAGCCTGCTGCAAAACGGAGAGGGGAAGAAGGATCAGGAAGTGAAGTGTCTAAGGGTTTGGGACCCCATTGTTGGGCGGGGGTTCCAATAGGTTTTAAACCTACTGTTAACTAGACAGCACAGCTTTTACTTGGTATTTCTGAAAATGAATCATCTTCATTACTTCTCACAAATACTACAGCCCAGTTTGTTTGTATTTAATACCTGTATTGCAATATAATTCGTTTCCTTGGCAATCTTGTGTGTTTTATGTGATGCACTTAAAAATATTACTCTCAGGGGGCGCCTCGGTGGCTCAGTTGGTTAAGTGTCCTACTCTGGATTTCGGCTCAGCTCATGATCTCACAGTTAGTGGGTTCAAGTCCCATGTCAGGGTAGGTGACAGTAAGGAGCCTGCATGGGATTCTCTTTCTCCCTTTCTCTTTGCCCCTCCCACGTGCTTGCTTTCTCTCTCACACACAATAAAAAATATATATATTATTCTCAGGTTTGCAATTTCAGTTAGCTTTTTAAGAAATTTTCTGTTTCTTTTTTTTTTGAAAAATTTGGTACTAAGAGACCGTATTCGATTGTTTTTGCACGATTAAAAAAAAGAATGAGAAGTCCTCCAAAGGTATCTCTTGTCACAAGAAAAAGGCTAAGAGCCCCTCCCCACTCCCCGCCCAGATTCTAGGTTTCCCAAGGTCAAACATCTTATTTGTATTGCATAGCTGAGATCTGGCATAAAGTGTGTGATCCTCTGGAGGGTGAATCAGTGACTGCACGTTTGCAGGAAAAAGAAAAATGACGTAGAACCCAGAGGTGGAGAAATGGTAGCTGCTTGGAGAAACTCTAGTTCCATTTGAATCTGAACTCAGAATTAAGATACCTGCTCAGGACCACAGGAGGTCCAGACAAGCCAGGCGCTGAGGGGGGCCTCTCTCAGGATCACACAAGGAACCATGCATCCTTAAATTTTCCTTTTCCGGCCCCAAAACTGCGTCTTCCCAAGAGTGGGGTCTGTGTCTCTATTGCTTGTTTATTATTTTTATAAAGGCTTTATTGAGATAGAGTTCACACACCAGACAAGTCACTTTTCTAAAGTGCACACGTCAGTCCTTTTTAGTCTATTCAGAGTTGTGCTTCGATCACCACGATACGTTTCAGAACTTTCGCATCACCCCAAAAAGAAATGCAGCACCCGCTCGCGGCCACTGCCCATTTACGCACTTTGCCCCCACCCCCCATAATTTCAGGCAGCCACCCATTAACTTTCTGTCTCTCTGGATTTTCCTATTCTGAACATTTCATATGAATGGAATATATACTATGTGGCTTTTGTCATTGGCTTCTTTCACTTAGCATATTTTCCAGGGTCGTCTACATGGTAGCACACACAGCTATTCCATTCCTTTCTGTGGCCAAAGAATATCCTACCAGTCCTCTTACGTTTTGAACCCCGGATGCCTCGTTTGCTTCACCCTAGCCCCAGACATGTAACGCCAGTCATGAAGTACTGATTAAAGGTTCTTCTGATTTCCCAGGAAAGAGATTTCTGGAGGAGGATGACATACCTCCATGAAAGTATCGGAAGTTTCTGGAGCTGAGATTCTGGGGGACTGCGCACCTTATGAAGAGCTTTGCAGATTGGTATCGAACACTGATCCACACTCCACAGGGGCCAGGCATGGGGTCCCATCCAACCTTGAGTTCCAGATACCATCTATGTGCTGGGCTTCTCAGGGGGGCTTTGATTAAGGGCTAAGCAGACATAGAGCAGGGCTGAATATAAATTCTGAAGGTCTTAGGGTATAAAAGCAAAACCACAGCTTCTGTCTTTTTCCCTCTATTTCTTGACCCTTCAACACACTACAGACTTCCCCCCTACACACACACACACACACACACACACACACACACACACTTGAAGCACATGGCTATCTAAACCTTGTGAATTGTCAATAACATTAATATAATGTAATTCATAGCAGAGGCCACAGCTGACAGCCCACGGAAGGTACGCTTGGTTTGGCCAAGGAACAGAGAATTTTTTAACGTTTTCAAAAATGTTTATTTATTTATTTTGAGAGCATGAACGTGGGAGGGACAGAGAGGGAGGGAGAGAGAGAATCCCAAGCAGGCTCCACACGGTCAGTGCAAAGCCCGACGCCGGGCTCAAACTCACAAACTGTGAGATCATGACCTGAGTCAAAACTAAGAGTCGGACGCCTAACCAACCGAGCCACCCAGGCACCCCAACATTTTTGATCTAGCAGCCAACAGCTAAACACTGAGAATTTTTACACTGAAAATCTGAATGACTAGCTCGCTTTTAGAAATTGGGAGGCCTGTCCTAATTGGGTCATCATCCCCTCAGAAAAACACCGTCTGCTAGAAGTCACCAATGTTGTCTCCTTAGATGGGGCAGAGGGTCTCTAATGACTCTAATGACAATTAATTCAACCTTCCTGGCACATTCATAGTCATGTAAGTTCTCAGCCCCTGATTGATAATATATGCTGAGAACAGTGCCTCGCTTTGTACAGAGAAACTAAATATAAATTTAATTTGCTTGTCTTCTGGGGGCACGGAGATTTGCATGTACACGTGTGTGCATGCTTATTTAACTTATTTAATTAGACAAGCCAATGGCATCACAACAGCATTTAGACTACTAGATACAACACCACAACAAGGGGATTTCCCTGTAGGATGTGATTCTACCTTTAAGATAACACTAGAAATTAAAACTTATCATTGTATTATTCTAAAGGTTGTTATTATTACAATGAATCAAAATTAGTCTGGTATAATCATCATCCTGGTGATCTCATTTCTTTTTTTTTTAAGTTCATTTATTTATTTTAAGAAAGAGAGAAAGGGTGTTTGTACATGAATGGGAGAGAGGGGCAGAAAGAGAGGGAGAGATAGAATCCCAAGCAGGCTCCACCCTGTCAGCACAGAGCCCAGCATGGGGCACAATCTCACCCACCGTGAGATCATGACCTGAGCCAAAATCAAGAGTTGGACGCTTAGCCAACGACGCCACCCAGGTGCCCTATTGATCTCATTTCTTTTGATTAAAATCTTCAGTGTTAACTAATTTGCATGTAAATTTTAAAAAATAAAAACTAAAATTAAAAAAAGAAAAGAAAAGAAAAAAAAATCCTGAAACCATGTTGCACCATATACTAACTAATTTGGATGTAAATTTTAAAACATAAAAAAGAAAATTAAAAAAAGAAAACAAGGGGCGCCTGGGTGGCGCAGTCGGTTAAGCGTCCGACTTCAGCCAAGTCACGATCTCGCGGTCCGTGAGTTCGAGCCCCGCGTCGGGCTCTGGGCTGATGGCTCGGAGCCTGGAGCCTGTTTCCGATTCTGTGTCTCCCTCTCTCTCTGCCACTCCCCCGTTCATGCTCTGTCTCTCTCTGTCCCAAAAATAAATAAAAAACGTTGAAAAAAAAAATTAAAAAAAAAAAGAAAACAAAAAAAAAAAAATTTCAGTGTTGACCATCACGTAGAAGGGAAGAAAATAATCTGCAAATTAAAATCCCCTGCAGAGTTTGCCTTTACATGTTAACATGGCGTTCGGCCAGTTTATTGGAAATGTTTTCTTGCACATTTTTCTCTGAGGTAAGGTCTCCATTTCTTAACTAAATTTTGTTTCCAGCCTAGGCAATGTTATCTGAAACTGAAAGATTACTTTGACTTTGCCTTTCTTGATATTGCCATAATTTCTACCTCTGAAGATGCCTTTTTTTTTTAATGTTTATTTATTTTTGAGAGACAGAGACAGAGCAGGAGCGGAGGAGGGACAGAGAGAGAGGGAGACACAGAATCCGAAGCAGGCTCCAGGCTGACAGCTGTCAGCACAGAGCCCAATGTGGGGCTCGAACTCACGAACCATGAGATCATGACCCGAGCCGAAGTCAGACACTCAACCAATGGAGCCACCCGGGCACCCCTGAAGTCCCCCTTTTTTTTTTCTAACAAAGTCAAATACCTTGAAATATTTGGTAACATGCCAAAATAATTATATTTTTAGATAAATACAGCCACATGCCCACAGGTGACAGTTTCTCTCTGCTTCCAGAGTCACGTAAGAGGCCGTCCCGCCCCTCCTTTGGGCGCGCGGTCCTTGTAAATCTCAGACCACAAACTCTGTGTGCCAGAAATCTGTTCCTCTTTACTTTCTTTCAGATAACTTGGACTTGGTTTCTAGCTTCCTGTCTTGCTGAGATGAAGGCAGGGTTTCGTTTCCAGTTGTCACCGGGGCCTCCCCTACACCAGGTGTGTGGGTCTTGCAGCGACAAAGGATGGAAGCTGACTCTGCATCCGTCATTGGCCACACTAGTGGTCCCATTGTCTCAGTTCCCAAGGTCCCTGTGGTCCTGTGGCTCTGATGCTTCTTTGCTCCTTGTGGGCAAAGGCATTTTGCTGAGACTAGGAACCCATGCCAGGGGCTCCCTCCTTGCTCTCTGTGCCACATCTCCCAGCTGCTGAATAGGGAAGGGGCAGGTTTGCAGAAAACCCACACTTCTTTCCCGAATCCAGAAGAGTAGTGCCCTTTTCTGCCTCACCCATGTTCTCCGTAACATGCTGACTTTCTCTCCCACTCCCCCCCCCACCCCCCGCTTACCCTGGGGACACCCAACACAATCTCCTCCATGTGTTTATGCCTTCACAAAAGGCAGGAAGTGTTGTGGGTTTTTACTTTCAGCTCTGCACAAATTCTCTAGGTAAGAAAATATAGGGGCGCCTGGGTGACTCAGGCGGTTAAGCGTCCAACTCTTGATTTCAGCTCAGGTCATGATCTCACAGTTTGTGAGATCAAGCCCCACATCAGGCTCTACATTGTCAGTGCAGAGCCTGCTTGGAATTCTGTCTCTCTCTCTCTCTCTAAATAAATAAATAAACTAAAAAAACAAAACAAAAAACAAAGAAAATATGAAGAGCTTTAATGTGTGCTTGAAATGAGAGAATCAACACTATACAGAGAACAAAAAAATTAGTAGTTCAGGAAAGGTACCTGCCTGCAAGGTATCGGATTACCAAAATACAGCTAATAAAGGTGACATTTAAGTGCATTTTCCTTGAAAGGAAAAAGGAAAGAAAGAAAGAAACAAAAAGGAAGTCATTTCTTTTATTCCTTCAGGAAGTTCTTTGACCAACCTTGAGCCTGCTGACTGTTCTAGTTAGACTGTTTGAACACATCAAAGCAAGTGAGTGCAAGTTACTTTTTAAAGCAGAGTTATTGGGGTGCCTGGGTGGCTCAGTTGGTTGAGCACCCGACTGTGGCTCAGGTCATGATCTCGCGGTCCGTGAGTTCGAGCCCCGCGTCGGGCTCTGTGCTGACAGCTCAGAGCCTGGAGCCTGCTTCGGATTCTGTGTCTCCCTCTCTCTCTGATCCTCCCCCGTTCATGCTCTGTCTCTGTCTGTCTCAAAAATAAATAAAACATTAAAAAAAATTAAAGCAGAGTTATTGTCTATAAAGTTCTTTAAATATGAACAGCTGCTGTATACAGGTCAGATGTCACATTCATTTAATTTTTTTAATGTTTATTTATTTTTGAGAGAGACAGAGTACAAGTGGGGGAGGGGCAGAGAGAGAGGGAGACACAGAATCTGAAGCAGGCTCCAGGCTAGCAGCAAAGAGCCCGACCCGGGCCTCGAACCCACCAACCAGTGAGATCATGACCTGAGCCAGAGTCAGCCACTTAACCGGCTGAGCCACCCAGGTGCCCCCAGATGTCATATTCTTGAATGAGAAAGCCCATGACAGTTGTAAAAACTTACGATAATACTAGCTAGCTTTTGTTAAATAATTACTATGCTCTAGGCATCCTAAGTAAGTATTTGTCGTATATTACATCATTTAATCTGCAAACAATCTTATGCATTAAGTTTACAAATGTGGAAACTGAGGCATGTGGATCAATTATTTAATTGGCTTCAAGATGAAGGCAAAGATATATCTGCTCCCAGAGACCCAAATCCTAACCAGTATCCATATACCTGCCCGGGTGCGGAAATGCTTTATTGTTTTTTTTTTAATTTTCTTAATGTTTATTTATTTTTGAGAGAAAGAGACAGAGCGTGAGTGGGAGAGGTGCAGAGAGAAAGGGAGACACAGAATTGGAAGCAGGTTCCAGGCTCTGAGCTGTCAGCACAGAGCCTGATGCAGAGCTCGAACTCACAGACCGCGAGATCATGACCTGAGCTGAAGTCAGACGCTTAACTAACTGAGCCAGGTGCCCCCAGAAATGTCTTATTAAAACAAGATCAAAGTAGCAAAAGGAAAAAAGGGCTAGACAGTAGCATTTTCACATTACTGGTATTTACTGAACACCCACCAGGGACCAGCACCCGTGTTCTTACTCAGAATTGCTGAACTAGACAATTTTAAGAAATAGAGGACAGATTCCTTTCCCTGGTTTCCAGTTTGGACTCATCACTGATTTCAAGTCCCTGTGGACGGCAGATGTTTCCTTTACGTGGACACGCTATTGTGTATCTTAATATTTCTTTAAAATGCTATTCCACTATTTCTTTTTTCTTTCCTCTGTAATCTACAGATTTTTTTTAAAAAAAGTCAAATGGGGTGTCA
Source organism: Panthera tigris (assembly GCF_018350195.1). Taxonomy (NCBI): domain Eukaryota; kingdom Metazoa; phylum Chordata; class Mammalia; order Carnivora; family Felidae; genus Panthera; species Panthera tigris. The sequence goes on from NC_056664.1 coordinate 12,832,427, forward strand.
ACGCACAGTCAGGTTTATTCTGGGGCCGTTGTTATTTTTAAGTATTGGCTCAGAATGCCGTGTTAGCCATGAAGCCCCATCTCTGCATTATCCTTCTCCTTTTCTACTATGCCCAATTTAGATCCTGTGTTAGGAAACCAAGTACTACCCTAATTGCGTCCTATCAATTACAAGTCCTGTGCAAGAACTCTCCGGGCACCGGCCACCATCACTTCCAAATTAGGACTTCTCGGTAGTCGCTTCTCATTATTTACCGTAGTCATGTTCTCTAAAGTCACCTCAGACCCCGAATTTCCAAACACTGACCTGCTACCCCCAGAGGAAATACGGGGTTAGCTTCTCGAAGACCTCTGTGGCCACAACATTTTTATGAGCAAATCGATACATAGCCTTGTTTATTCATGTTTCTGCTTGAAAATGCCTCGTTTAATATCTAGTGCTGATGCATCGCCATGGGACTCACAAGCAACGGCACTGGATCTCATGCCCAAAAGAAACTTACGGAAACGCACATATTTGCTCCACAAGACACATTGCAGCCCTGTCACGCTTACAGACACTCGACGGTGCTCAGCGTTATGCTTGAAGCCATTTTACACAACCACATTACCAAGAAAGAGCATAAAAATGTCGAAAATGTGGCGTTAAGTAGACCGCAAAAAACACACTCGCTCATCGTTCGAGAGCTGAAACAAGAAGGCAAAACATCACCTTGTTCAGCCTCAGCTGGGAACCTGTGAGTTGGGCAAAGCAAATTTTTTGCCTCTCTGCACGCCCCCAGACGACCAAGAACTCCCAGAACAGCGAGTATTGATCTGGGAGTTACAAACACATGCTGTAAATACAGAATCTGTGAATAATTGCGGATTGACTGCGTTTCTCTGCCGGACGGCACCATGAGTTCACCTTACTACATGCGCCTTATTACATTACATCTGCACGGAGGTGGCGATTTCACCCGACCTGTGGATAAATCTGTTCTTAACTATTTTACTTTAACAAATCTTAGCATTTTGCCACCTCTGTTTCGGAAAGTTATTTTTTATTTTTTTATTTATTTTTATTTTCTTTTTAATGTTTTTATTTATTTTTGAGACAGAGAGAGACAGAGCATGAGCAGGGGAGGGGCAGAGAGGGAGGGAGACACAGAATCCGAAGCAGGCTCCAGGCTCCGAGCTGTCAGCACAGAGCCCGACGCGGGGCTCGAACTCACGGATTGTGAAATCATGACCTGAGCTGAAGTCGGATGCTCAACCGACTGAGCCACCCAGGTGCCCCTGGAAAGTTATTTTTTTAAAAGAAGTGAAAAACGGACTCCACTGTGCACCCCACTTGCCCTTCCTCTTCCTCTTGCTCCAAAGCAGTCACTGTTCCAAAGTTCAGGTGTGTGCATTTGTACGACAGGTACCCACGGACGGCAGAGCTTCAAGTAAAAGGTGTTTACCGTATTCCCAGTACTGTGAAAGAGCTTCAACCTGCAATGGAGTTGGGGGATAGAAAGCGGAAAATCTCACACATGTGCTGTCAGGAAAACAAGACTTAAGGGGTGGAAGACTGGTTTTCCATAAATGCCCCGTTTACAGAAAACAAGAAACGACTTAGGTCAGGTTGATCTCACCAAAGAAGCTGAATTGTTTGTGTGACTGGACCGGTTTTGTTTGCCCAAGGAATTTTCAAAGCTGGTCTCCATTTGTTTTTTATTTTATCAGACTCCAACTGAATTCTTTTCTCTTTACATCCCCTATCCTTACATACTGCCCACCTCAAGCCCTCAACGGACCCGACTCTAGCTTCCTGTATAGTTTGCCTGTCCTGATCCCAATTCCCCTGATATTCATGAATGAACTCATCTTTTTTTGACAGTTTTGAGCTTGTCATGGCTCACTTCTCTTTTTAGGCTGACAGTATCCTACAGTGTTTTCTTTCCTTCTTGCCTTTTCTGTCCACAGGACAGGTCTAGAGTTCCCCATATCAACCAATGGAGCAAAAAAGGATAATTCTCCCTCAGGGGAGGGGCAAAGTACTTTTGAGTAATAGTATCTATGACAAGTTTGGTTCTTTTCCAAATGCTTCTTTTATTTACTTTGCTTTATTTTTTATTTTTTATTTTGAAAAATTATAAAGCTGCAGAGAAGTCGAAGAATAGTGTAGGGACTACCTGTATAAGCCTCGTTTAGATTCACTACTTGTTAACATTTTTTTTTTTTATTGTATTTATCTCTAATATATATTGTTCTGGGCTGAATTATGTGTCTCTAAAATTCATATGTGGAAGTCCTAGCCCCTGGCACCTCAGAATATGATTGTATTTAAGCGTAGAATCTTTAAAGAAGTCATCAAGTTAAAATGAGGCCAATAGGGTAGGCCCCAATCCAATACCACTGTTGTCCTTATAGGAGTAAATTAGACAAAGGCTCATACAGAGGAAAAATGATGTGAAGACACAGGGAGAAGACGGCCATCTCCAAGCCAAGAAGAGAGGCCTCAGAAGAAACTGAAGGGGTTCAGAACAAGTCTCCCCAAAGCGTGCCACTTTGACATGTGGACTATTTTTGAGCTGAAGGCAATCAAGGCCTGGCAGGCTTAAGAAAAACTTTTCCCCCTCCCATAAGTACTTAGAAGAATTTAACTTGGGGGTCTTTCCCAGAATAGTGTTTTTACCAGAGATGAACTTTACCTGGCAGGGCAGACATTTAATTACCAAACATCTGTTCTTCCTGTTGTCCTGTGAATTCCAACCCCCCCACCCCGCCCCTTTGGAGCCACAGGCCTCTACCCCATTTGTTAGTTCACGATGGCATAAAAACCTCATTTTACCTTTCTGTCTTTGAACCTCTTATGTATATGGGGCTCCCATATGTATGAAATTAAGTTTGTTTTCTCCTGTTAACCTCTCTAATGTTAGCTTGATTATTAAACCAGCCAGAGAACCAAGAAGGGTAGAGGAGGAATTTTTCCTCCCTAACAAAACTAACATCAACAACACCTTGATCTTGGACTTAAAGCCTCCAGACTATGAGAAAATAAATTGCTGTTGTTTAAACCACCCAGTCTGTGGTATTTTGTTCTGAAACCCTAGAAAACTTACACACACACACACACACACACACACACACACACAGATATACACATACATATAGATGCATACAAACATATAAATAACCATTTAAAAATAGACTGCAGGCATCATGATAGTTTATCCTAAGTATTTCAGCATTCAAGGACCTGAGAATAACATCATTCTCTTACATAACAAAAACACCCTTATCATATTTAAGAAAATTTAAATTTAAATTAAAGGATCCCATCTAATATACTTTCTATATTAAATTTCCCCCATCGTCTCAAATTATCTTTTACAGCAATGTTTTGTTTTCCTTTTTTGCTTCAAGGTCTGATCAAAGTTTATGAATTATGGTTGCTGATCATGCTTCTTTAGTCTCTATTAATTTAGAAGAGTCCCTATGTCTTTGTTGTTGTCTTTCATGACCCTGAGTTTGGGGAAGAGGATGAGCCAGGTTTTGAAGAATGTCTCATGTTCAGGATTTGTCTGCTTGTTGCCTCATCATCATATTCAGGTTAAATTTTTTTGACAAGATTGCAACATAGGTTATGCCTTACGTACGTCTCTTACCTCATATCAGAAGACGTAGACAGGTCTTCTCATTACTGATCATGTTAAGTGTCTTCATTTACTGTGTGTACGTGTTAAGTTTTTATTTTCTAATAGTTATGGATTCACAGAAAGTTACAAGATAGAGATCACAATACAGAGATCACATATACCCTTTACCCAGTTTCCCCCACTGGTTGCATTCCATGTAACTATAGCGTAATATCGGGGCACCTGGGTAGCTCAGTGGATAAAGGGCCCAACTCTTGAGATCTTGCTCAGGTCATGATCTCACAATGGGTCATGCGGATCCAGCCCCAAGTTGGGCTCTGCGCTAACAGAGTGGAGCCTGCCTGAGATTCTCTTTTTTTTTCCCCCTCTCTGCCTCTCCCCTGCTCACCCACACTCTCTCCCTGTCTCTCTATCTCTCTTTCAAATAAATAAATAAACATTTTTTAAAAAGCCATAGGGTAGTATCAAAACCTGGAAGTTAACATTGTTTGGATAGTTCTGTGTCACTTTATCGCATATGTAGATCCCTGTCACCAGCACCACAGTCAAGAAACAGAACTGTTCCATCACTGCCAAGATCTCCCTTGTGCTCCCCCTTCATACTCTTCCACCCGCTACAAGAGTGTCCTCTAAGTTGAACCATAGGGTAAGTATAGTTTTAATGTGGTTTTTGCTGTTAACAACAACAAAAATCTTCAAGAGGCAAGAAATAAAAGGACCAACCCCTCCCCCGAAGTTGGCTGACGACTTCACTTTAGGTAATCAACGTATCAACATATGGCTTCCCTTGCAGAGTTGAAAACTACACAATACCGCCTTTCTCCCTCACACACGCAAACATACACCATTCCAGAAATTTTGGGGGGATGCAGAAAGGAGGGCGGCCCTTCCATCCACGGGTGAAGAGACTTACGGTGCACATTTGAAAAGCAATTAAAGAACACATTTGAGAACGAAAGGTGAAATATATCTCTGAAAAGACATTCAGGTGAGCCTTTGAAAAGGGGACTCACAGTGTTATTTCCGAGAGTCTACCTTTTTGAAAAGATAATGTGATTTTTATCAAGATGGGATAGAACTCATCTCCTTCACCATTCGATTCTCCGTGGACACACGCATTCAAGCACTCTTAACCATCATTCTGCCAAGTGATAAAGCTTAAACAATTTAGGAAGGAGCTGAATGTCCTTTACTCGAAGGAAAATAACCCGTGGGTTGAGGGAGTTCAGTGCTTTCTGTGCAAGTGGAGAACTATCCCCGAGGGATCCGGAGCACATCAGAGGTTTATGGAGCTTTAGAAGAGGGAACTCAGGAAACAGGGCATGATTGGCTGGGAGGTCGGAGATTTCCTTATGAGGCCCAATTTCCTCAGGTGAGCTCACTAAAGTGGAGTTAGAGGATGGTGACTGGTTTACACGAAGTGTCCTTGACAGGTGTTTCCCATAAGAGCAGGCTGACTTAGGTTTATTATTTTTAAATATTTATTTATTTATTTATTTATTTATTTATTTAAAGAGAGAGAGTGCACTCACATGTGCATGAGCGGGGCAGGAGCAGGGAGAGAGAGAGAGAGAGAGAGAGAGAGAGAGAGAGAGAGAGAGAGAATACCAAGCAGGCTCCACGCTGCCAGTGCAGAGCTCATCGCAGGGCTCGAACTCACAAACTGTGAGATCATGACCTGAACTGAAATCGAGACTCGGATGCTTGATTTCGACTGAGCCACCCAGGCGCCCCATGACTTAGGTTTAAATTTGTGAGGAGGGCCAGGTCACTGGGCCTCCACTTTGTGGGTCTCAATACATGAATGAACTTTATCGATTCCTTACCTACACTCCTTACATTCATTGGACTGTAATTATAGTTTTCCGTGAAGGACAGTTACCATCACCATCACGGCAACGAAAACTTGCGGGAGACGGCAAGGTGAGATGTTCTTCATTTCTTTTTATTTCTCCCCCAAATGTAGATAGTGACTTTGGCTCAGCACATCAAGATTAAGATGCAAATCCTGCTCATAGCGGAATCTTTTTTATGTTGTTTTTATTTCCATTTCCCTCTCTCCCTTAGGATTCTCAAGTCAAAGGCTCCAGCTTCGCGTCTGGATTTCAACCAGAAAACGCGTGTATTTCTTTATTTGCTTTGCCTGTCGACGACCACCAGGAGAGCTGCTCCGGGAAATGACCACGGCGAAGGCTTCTTATTTCCAGCCCAATACGCAGTAGAATCAGAGACCCACCTCTGCGTGTCAGAACAACCAGGGACTGTCCCATATCCTCTCTGATGGGCAGAGATTTTGCTTCAAATCTGTCGACCTCTTCTTCCCTTCCGCATTGTCTCCAGAGTATGGGCCCCCTTAAACAACGTCCATGTAGCTCTGGGCAGTGCTCAGGGCAGCTTTTAGAGCAGGGTCTCCTACAGTCAGAATGCCTCTTGAGTTTTACCTGTTGTGCTGAAATTTTCACTCATTTTTGTTCTTCCTTATGTTTTGAAACTACACCAGAGCCTATAATTTTATGTGTTTGTTTTGCCTCGGACGCCTCCTTTAAGTTTTGATTTGGGTTGCTTTCTTTGGCCAGGAGAAATTGAGGAAGACTTTGAATTGATCAAAACCAACAACAAGGGATTAAACCAAGGATCACTAAGTATTCTTTCTCGTGTACCATTCTGGGGTAGCTCCACCTTTCATTGTTCTGTTTTGTTTTTTAATGTTTATTTGCTTTTGAGAGAGAGAGAGAGAGAGAGCACAAGCAGGGAGGGGCAGAGAAAGGAAACAGAGGATCCAAAGCAGGCTCTGCAGTCACCGCAGACAGCCCGATGTGGGGCTCGAACTCACGAACCGCCAAGATCACGACCTGAGCAAAAGTCAGCCGCTGAACCAACTGAGCCACCCAGGTGCCCCCACCTTTCATTGTTTTTAAGCTCTTTTTAGTTGTGAAACAATTTCAATCTGCAATGGAGTCGGAGGGTATGAAGTGGAAAATTTTGCACATGTGCTGTTAGGAAAACAACTTAGATATGTTAGGAGCACTCCTCTACGTGGGATTTGTTTTTTTAAAACTGTCTTATTTTATGGGTTTTGTTGATGGTCCTATTTTTCCTTCATCTCACTGCCCCCCTTGTCTTCCTGACTTTTTTTCATTTTTGTTTTCAAATTTTTCCTATTCTCAGCCCCTTCCCACTTTTTTGCCATTTGTGTGGAAGCTACAGATAGTAGCTCTAATCTTTGGTGATTGTTCTTGAAATTTTTGACACATAAAGCGAAAAAATGTCAAAGGCAAAACAATCTGTATAGTACGCTATCTTCGAGAAATGAAGAGGCAAAAGTGAGAATACATATTCACATTTTGCTATATTTACAAAAAGAAAAAGGATAGACATAAAAAAAAAGAACAAATAAGACAGTATTTAAAAACCCAGTATAGATCAGTAACAGCAATGGATCTAACCAGATTAACAACCTTACTAAAATAGAATAAAGACCAGGCTACGTTAAAACAAAATTAACTAAGACAGAAATTGATAAAAATGCTCATCTATAAGACACTGTGGGGATTGAGAGAGATTAGAGAAAAGAAGAGAGTTTTTTAATGTCATTTGGAGTTTGGGGCTATATGAAAACATTAGTTGTTAAAACTACATAATTAAGTTAACATCAAGGTATTTTTATCATGTACAAATTTTGACGTGCACGCATAAATATAGTTGTTTGAGACAGTCTGAAATTACTATCTTTATCTTTCTCCCAAACACAATGTGTCCATATCAAACTTTATCCATGAAACAACCTTCCCACATCCACATCACTATTATATAGACTCTCAGTCTTTTACACCTTTAGTTATATATATATATATATATATATATATATATATATACATTTTAGTTATATATCTATTATATATTATATAATATTTAATATATAATATTATAATTATAATTTTAATTTATTAATTTTAATTCATTATAATTATAAAATTATAATATATAATATTATAAATATATATAGTATATACAACATATATATTTTTAAATTTTTTTTAATGTTTATTTTTATTTTTGAGAGAGAGAGAGTGAGACAGTCAGAGAAAGAGGGAGGCACAGAATCCGAAACAGGCCCCAGACTCCGAGCTGTCAGCACAGAGCCTGACATGGGGCCCGAACCCACGAACCACGAAATCATGACCTGAGCTGAAGTCGGACACTTAACCGACTGAGCCTCCAAGGCGCCCCTAGTTATATATATTTTTAAATACAAGATTCTTGTTTTGTCTTTATATCTTATTTTATTCTCGTACTCCATTCCCTAGGGTTTGCACAGTTTGGATTATGTGTTCTTTGAGTTAAGTGCCTCTGGGTGGACCCAATGTGTGATGTTGCTGATTCTTAACCACACCCCCACCCCACCCACTCAAACAGGAAACTATGATATAATAGGGCTCCTATGAGTGTTAGTTCAAACTCTGTATCCCACTGACCTTGAAAGTTCTGGGTTTTCTTTTCTTTTCTTTATTTTCTTTCTTTCTTTCTTTTTTTTAACATCTATTTATATCTATTTTGAGAGAGAGAGAGAGACAGAGACAGAGAATCCCAAGCAGCCTCCATGCTGTCAGCGCAGAGCCCCACGCGAGACTTGATCTCACAAACCGTAAGATCAGGACCTGAGCCAAAATGAAGAGTCCAACACTTAACTGACTGAGCCATCCTGGTGCCCTGAAAGATCTGGGTTTTCCACTTTTCCCAGTGTATTGCTACTTAAGTAAATGACTGTAGATCCCTTTGGACAAGGCCTGGGGCATCACTACTGTAAACATTTGCTTTGGGGTTGCAAGGTCCTCCCTCCCTGGGACATAGCCTTTCTCAGTGGATTCTGGATGTAAAAACTGGTCCAGCTCTAGAAACTGGGCAGGCGATTGTGACTTTCCACTGGGCATGCCTCCATTCTTGATATCTGTCTCTCCTGCCCCCTCTCTTAATGTCTTTTGATACTAAATGATTCCCTGGATGGCTGCCCATCTCTTTTGCCCCTAGAAACACTATTCTATTACCCATCTGCATGAAGTCCTTACATCCAGAAACCTGGGCTTCTAAGCTTCCCTTGGAGTTACAGGCCCTCCCCAGCAACTAGACAGAGGATCGAGTATGTTCTCTCAGGGTTACAAACAAGGATCCATTCATGCCCTGGCCATGAACTGTGGTTCTTAGACATTTTAGCAGGCTGAGAAGGAAAGTGCTAAGCTATGTGGGAATGTGGCCCAAGTAGTTGCATGAGATTATAGCTTTCTTTCTAGACAAGCATCTTGCCACCCCAGGAGGATTTAGAATTAAATACAGAAATATTTAAGAGTATCAAACCCGTACTAGTATTTTTCTTTTGAGCATTTGTACATAGTGTCTTTTAAGTATTTACATTTAAGAGAATTTGACCTTTGAGAACAATGGGTCGACCTGGTGACTTCAATTTAAAATGTGCAGTTGGGGTGCCTGGGTGGCTCAGTCGGTTAAGCGTCTGACTTCGGCTCAGGTCATGATCTCATGGTTCGTGACTTCGAGCCCCGCATCAGGCTCTGTCCTGACAGCTCAGAGCCTGGAGCCTGCTTCCGATTCTGTGTCTCCCTCTCTCTCTGCCCCTCCCCGGCTGGCACTCTGTCTCTCTCTCAAAAATAAATAAACATTAAAAAAATAAAAAATAAATAATATGTGAAATTGAATAAACGAATTAGATTTTGAAGGGTAACAGAATATGCCGCCCCAATATATGAACATAGACGTTAGAACATTTCTACCCCAAATATGTCAACTAGGCATCCTGATGATTTTGAAGTATAGACACCTGAAACAACAAATACAGGGAGAGGTCTTTCTCTTAAAGACCCTCCAACAGGAATTCAACTATCCTAAGTCCCTAAGCCTCCTTCCCCTGGAGTTTAATTAAACAGTGAAGATTGTGTCTTACCGGAGAAGGAGACTAGAAGTCCATACCACACCCAGACAGACTTTGTCACAAAACTCCTGCCTATTCTTCTACGGGCCCACTCATCTTTCCTAAAAATCATTTACTACGACACCTGCACCTCCCCTCCCCTTTCCCTATTAAGATGGTACTTAAGCCTGAACTCTAAAGCCCCCTCTGAGAGCCACTCATTTTTCCCTGGGATCCCCCACGTATATGTGAGGTATAAATGTTAATAAACTTCTGTTTGTTTTTCTCTTGCTCATCCGACTTTTATTACAAGGGTCTCAGCTAAGAAGTAGAGAATTATATTTTCTCCCATATAATTTGCTCTTTTAAGTTATAATCTTACCAAGTTTGTATGCACAGCTAGAATATTCACAAGAACATGAGGCCCAACCTATTTAGAATTTTAATTTATTAGATTTACGAGTTATTTAAATACAGAGGACATTTTTATCTGTTAAGTCAAACAATTGAAGTACTAAAAGGAAATTGAATATATTAAATTTAAATATGCGGTGTAACATGTTTGAAGAAATTTAATTAAATTTATAAATAGGACTAAACATTTTCAAAAGCTTCTTCATGGTAAAATTTGCTAAACTTATAAATAGAATAATATGATTAGGAAGTGGAATTTGAAAGCTTAAAGAATTTAGGATTTAAAAAATGTTGTTAATTTAACAAATTGTATATTAATTGTCAAATCAATATCGTCATTTGAAGATTTTTTTTTTTCTCCTGCACACAAAAACTACACTCAGGGCACCAGAAAAAAAAAAGCCCTCAGATTTAACTTATTTAATGTCAGTTATCTCTTGATAAAGATATGATTGTATCCATTTTATAGATGAGGAAATTGAGGCTCATTAAGGTGAAGGAATGAACATCCTACCAGGATTTGAACTCAGGTTTCTGGCACCAAAGGTTAAATGCTCCTTCTGCTATACTATTCAGTTCAACCTCACTTGATCCGTGTGGCACCTGGGTGGCTCAGTTGGTGAAGCGTCTGACTCCTGACTTTGACTCAGGTCAAGAACTCACAGTTCGTAAGTTTGAGCCCCCGTCATGCTTTGCCCTGACAGTGCAGAGCCTGCCTGGGATCCTCTCCTTTCCTCTTTATCTGCCCTTCTTCCACTCACACAGACATGGGTGCACTCTCTCTTTCAATAACAAATATACTTAGAATTTTTTTTAATGTTTATTTATTTTTGAGAGAGAGAGACAGAATGCAAGCAGGGGAGGGACAGAGAGAGAGGGAGACACAGAATCGGAAGCAGGCTGCAGGCTCTGAGCTGTCAGCACAGAGCCCCACGCGGGGCTCGAAGTCACGAACCGTGAGATCGTGACCTGAGCCGGAGTCAGACGCTTAACCGACTGAGCCACCCAGGCGACCCTAAAAAAATAAATGCGCTTTTTAACCTCACATGATCCTAAGTGGGTAAAATTCAGAAATGGGCTGAAATCATTCTCTTTTTTGCTTTTTTTGTGTGTCCAACTAATAATAATTATAAAGAATGTGCTTTTCATAACATGGTGTCATGCCTGGACAACTGCATCCCAAATCAGAGCTAAACAGATATAAGAAGTTTCCAGGATTAAATAAAAAGGCAAAGATGAGCCAGGTCAACGGTCATTCACTTAAGTATGCAGCTTAAATAGCATGAAGTAAACACATGTGTAACCAACATCCAGGCCAAGAAAGAAAATATTTACAGCACCCAACCTTCTACCTTGTCTCCCTTCCTCCCTCCCTCCCACTCTCCCTTACCTCCCTCCTTCCATCTTGCCCTGACTGTGACTCACTTGTACTTGGCTCCCTGGGAAGCAGACTCTGAGGCGGACAGCAGCATGCAAGAGGCTGGAGAAGGGAGGAAATAAGATTGAGAAGTTGAGCTGTGAGGCAGCCTTAGCAGAGGCCACGCCGGGTTTATGGAAAGTTCTAAAGCAAGGATAACCCTTCAGACGTGTCCAAACTTGGGGCATGGGGTTGGTTCTTTTAGCCCCACCTTGACCAGTCATTGCCTGCAGAACTGCCCGGAAGGAGGCGTGATTTTGAGGGAGGTGTCTCTCTTCAACCAAGGCAACATCCACGGGAGGCAGATGGCTGAAGGTTGTCTGTTGACCCTACTCCCAGGAGCTGGGGAATGCATCCTGCATTCTTGAAGGGGGATCTGGGCCAAGAACTCCAGGGAAATGATAAGAAAAAAAATGGTGACAGTGGATATTCTCATCCTTATTTCTGATTGCAGGGGGAGCTTCAATAAATCACCATTAAATATCATACTCGATATACGTATGCACATACTCCTCAGATTAAGAAAATTTTATTTCTGGGGCGCCTGGGTGGCTCAGTCAGTTGAGCGTTGGACTCTTGGTTTCTGCTCAGATCATAATCTCACAGTTGGTGAGTTCGAGCCCCACAGCAGGCTCTGCACCCTAGGCATGGAACCTGCTTGGGATTCTCTCTCTCTCCTTCTCTCTCTCTCTGTCGCTCCCCGGCTTGTGCTTCCTCTCTCCCTCAAGATAAATAAATGAACTTTAAAAAAAAGAAGAAGAAAACTTTATTTCTGTGTGTTGGAAGACGTATCTTGAATGGATCTAGCATTTTATCAAATGCTTTTTCTTTGAGATGATTATATGATTTTCCTCTTCCTTTCAGTTAAGGTGGTGAATTGTTTTAATCTGAGATTTGCCTAGTAAGCCAAACTTGAGTTCTCCAATTAAACTGAATTTGTGGTAGAGCCACTGCCCCGTATTGGCGTTCTTGCTTTCTGCGGTTTCAGTCACCCGCGGTCAACTGTGGTTTGGAAGCAGGCGATCTTCCTTCTGATATGTCATCTGGGCGGAAGGCGACATCACAACGCCTACGCCATTCACCTCACTGCCTCTCAGCACGTAGGCATTTTAGCACCTCACATCAGAAGAAGAAAGGGGAGTACAGCACAATAAGACATTTCGAGAGAGACCACGTTCACGTGACTTTTGTTACAGTATATCGTGCAGGTGTTCTATTTTATTACTTGTTACGGTGGTCGATCTCTTCCTGGGCCTAATTTAGCCGTGAAACTTTATCGTAGGTATGTCTATGTAAGAAAAACGTACTGGATATGGGGTTCAGTGCTACCCACGGTTTCAGGCATCCTGCAGGGGTCTTGGAAGGTATCCCCTGCAGGTAAAGGGGGACCACTGTAAAATATATTTATGTTTTGCTGGATATATTTATCTGTGTATCGCTGGATAATATCAAACTCTTTTTCTGAGCGGTTAGGACAATTACCGCGCCTCCCAGCAGTGGATGAACGTTTCCATTGATCCATATTTTAATCAACACTCATCACAAGATTAAAAAAAATTTTTTTAAGTTTATTTACTTATTTTGAGAGAGGCAGGGACCGTGTGAGTGGGGGAGGGGCAGGGAGAGAGGGAGAGAATGAGAATTCCAAGGGGGCTCCGCACTGTCAGGGAGGAGCCCAACTCGGGCCTCGATCTCACGAGGTGTGAGGTCATGACCTGCGCTGAAATCAAGAGTCAGGAGCTTAACCGACTGAGCCACTCAAGCGCCCCAAGATTTAAATTTTTAAACATAATTCGAAATACAGAGAGTGAGATCCTATTGTATTTTTAATATGTATTTCCCACCCAACCTTTTGCTATAAGCCAGGGCACTGCAAGATAATGTCTCTATCAACAGCTCTGAGAAGCCAGGAAGCATCAGTGTCTTGTAAATTTGTTACCATTGTAAGGAAACAGGATGTCCATACCAGCCTTAATCTTTCCTTCTATTTGGGCTTGTTTTGTTTTTTTCTGTTTTTTTTCCTTTTTTCAATATTTTATTTTTTAATGTGATCTCTACCCCTCAATATGGGGCTTGAACTCATGACCCCGAGATCAAGATTTTCACACTCTGCCGACTGACCAGCCAGCACCCCTGTTTGGTTCTTATTTTGAGTTCTTGTGGTACCCGCTTAGCTTATTCATTTTGTCTTTCTTCTTTTCTAATATTTGCTGTGGATGTTAAAAATTTCCCACCAAAGACTGCTTTATCTGCAACCTGCGAATCTGATTTGTAATATTTTCATGAATTTCTAGTTCAAACTTTCTAATTTTCTATTCTCTAATATGATATCTTTATTGACCCATGAATTATTTAAAAATAATTTTTAAAAATTTATATTTAAAAATATTAAAAACAAACAAATGTCTCTTGATTTCTCACTTATAGGGATTAATTTTTTTTAAATTTATCTAGAGCTTAATTGCTGTATGTTAAGAAAATGCACTATATAGGGGTGCCCGGGTGGCTCAGTCAGTGAGTGTCTGACTTTGGCTCAAATCATGATCTCACGGTTCGGTTCATGAGTTGGAGCCCCACGTCGGGCTCTGTGCAGACAGCTCGGAACCTAGAGCCTGCTTCGGTTTCTGTGTCTTCCTCTCTCTGTCCCTCTGCCTGCTGAAGCCGTCTCTAAAATGAATGAATGTTAAAAAAAAGAAAGAAAGAAAGAAAGAAAGAAAGAAAGAAAGAAAGAAAGAAAGAAAATACACTATGAGGTCAACATTTTGAAGTTTGTTGAAACTTGCTTTATGGTCTAGAAAATAATCGAATTTGAAATTTTGAACAATGCTCAAATATTTGCCTAAAACGTGTGTAATTCTGGAGCTCTTCAGTGCAGTGTTTTAAAACATACTGATTAAAGGTGACTGGGTGGCTCAGTTGGTTAAGCAGTTTACTCGATTTTGGCTTAGATCACCATCTCACTGATCGAGCCCCCACCGGGCTCTGTGCTGACAGCACAGAGCCTGCTTGGGATTCTCTCTCTACGCGCCCCCCCCCCCGCCCTCCTTCACTCACTCACTCGCTCACACATGCTCTCTCTGTCTGTCTCAAAATAAATGAATAAACATTAAAAAAAGAAATATGCTGATTAGATGAAGAATATGTTTTATTCAAATCTCTTACATGTTTGCTGGTTTTTAAAAAGCCTGTTCTATTAGTTACTGAGAAGTATATTAAAATCATATTTAGTACTTGTGGATTTGTCTTGTTCTTTTTTCTGTTCCGCTAATGTTTGCTTTATATTTTTTGAGGCTCTGTTATTCCATATATGACATTTTAAATTGTAATGTCCAGTTGCTGAATTGAACCTTTATCATTAGGAAGTAACTTAAAAAATTCTCTACTGAGGCGCCTGGGTGGCTCAATCAGTTAAGGGTCTGACTCTTGATTTTGGCTCAGGTCATGATGTCACGGTTCACGAGATTGAGCTCTGCATCTGGCTGCACCTTGACAGCAAGGTGCCTGCTTTGGATCTCTCTCTCCCTCTCTCTCTCTGCCCCCCCCCGCCCCCCCCCGCTCATGCTCGCTCTCTCTCTCTCTCTCAAAATAAATAAATAAAACATTACAAGAAATCTCTACTAATATTTTTTGCCTTCATGATCATTTAGTTTGATGTTAAAATAGCTATAATAGCTTTAAAAATTTTTGTATTTGTTTGGGGCACTTGGGTGGCTCGGTCAGTTAAGGGTCAACTCTTGGTTTCAGCTCAGGTCATGATCTCACAGTTTTGTGAGTTTGAGCCCCGAGTCAGGCTCTGCACTGGCAGCTCAGCCTGCTTGGGGTTCTCTCTCTCTCTGCCCCTCCCCACTCTTGCTGTCTCTGTCTCTCTCAAAATAAATAAACTTACAAATAAAATAAAATTTGTATTTGTGTTATATGTTTTATATATTATATTATATATAACAATACATATTATATATTATATGAAACATATAATATATAACATTTCTCCGCTGTTTTACTTTTGATCTTTTTGTATTTCTATATTTTAGATTTGTCTCTTTAGATAACATTTTTTGGATGCTGGTTTTTTTTTTTTTTTCCCCTGGATTGGTAATCTTTTTCCACTTGCGTTTAAAGAAGTTACTGGTTTATTTTCATTATAATCTTCCATTTTATTGTACTTTCTTAGTCTACCTATTCTATGTTCTTTTTTTGCTTTCCTTTGGAACTCAGTTGAGAATTTTTTAAGCTTTTTAAATTTTTTTTATTATTTTTTAATTTTTTTAATCTTTATTTTTGACAGAGAGAGAGAGAGAGAAAGAGAGACAGAACATGAGCTGGGGAGGGGCAGAGAGAGAGGGAGACACAGAATCTGAAACAGGCTCCAGGCTCTGAGCTGTCAGTACAGAGCCCGACGTGGGGCTCGAACTCACGGACCAAGAGATCATGACCTGAGCCAAAGTCAGATGTTTAACAGACTGAGCCCCCCAGGCGCTCCAACTTGGTATTTTCTTAATTAGACTTGGGTTATGGGTTTCTTGTGAAGAATACCACAGAGGCAACCTGCAATCATGGCTATCAGGGGGCTCATAATATCAATATAACTTGTTACTGGCAATGTGAACTTTGCAGACATGGTTCAGGTGATGTCTTCCAGGTTTTTCCACTGGGAGGTGATCGTTTTCTCTTTTCCACACCATATCTACTAGAATCGAGTCTCTGAGTCCAGCCCATACTCAAGGAGAGGGGATTTAGCTCGATCTCTTGGCAGAAAGAGTGCCAAAGTATTTGTAAACATATGTGAAAATTGCCACAGTAATCAGTAAATAATTTGGGGGAGATATATTTGGAAGCTATACAACTATCCATTCTACTCATTTAAGTTTCTTCTACAAATTTTTTCAGGTGTATATGTCATTTTTAGTAATCTCTACACCCAATGCGGGGCTCAAACTCATGACCCCAAGATCAAGGGTCACAGGGTCTACCGTGTGACAGAGCCAGCCAGGCACCCCTCTCCTACTACTTTTTGGATTCAAGACTGAGAAATTTTAGCGATTTGTTTCTTCCCTCCTGTACTGATCTGGATGTCACGTAGTGCTTCTAGAATTCAGTTACTAAAAATTATAACATGTGTGATGAACTTATTAACATCCATGTTTTGTTAAAACCTTTCTACCCCATCTCCAAATAATACAAGGAGCTCAGAACCTCTGAAGTCCATCTATCCCATTCCTGACTTATCCGCTGCTTTTGTGTGATATTTTGAGTCTTTTTCATTTACTTATTTTACCCCAACAGCTCAGTAGGTAATATCATTGTGTGTGTGTGTGTGTGTGTGTGTGTGTGTGTGTGTGTGTGTTTGAAGTTACCCTCTAGTTACCCTGGCTCACATATTTACCACTTTATTCCTTCTCGCCTCTCTTATTCTGAAGAATATTCTTCAGAATTTTCTTGAGTGAGCATTTGCTAGATGTGAACTCTCAATTTTTGTTTATCTGAACACGTCTTTATTTTGTCCTCATTGTTTGAAAGATATTTTTCCCAGGTGTAGAATTCTGGCTTGGTAGTTATTTTCCTCAGCGTATTGAAAATCTTTCTTCACTGCCTTCTGGTCTCTGTTGCGTCTGCAAAGGATTCATGTGCACATCTCTCTGTTCTTGCTTTAAGGGACATCTCAGGGATCTCCCCCCTCTTTCCTTTCTGGTCCTCCATTCTGCTTGGTGGTCAGACAGCCATCTTGGTACTCATCGGAGAAGTAGGGAGACTTTAAGACTTCGTGTACACCCCCTTCATCCTAATTCTGATGGTGTGGTCCTTTGGGGTCCCAATTTAGCATGGGCAGGGTCATCTGTCAGACCCTCTTCCTCATGTGGGACCTGGGCCTTGACTGCATTCTTTCACCTATAGCTGCTGAACTGAAGCCAAGGTGAAGGGTGTCAGCAGATGCTCTCAGGCACATGAGAGGTTTGATGCTCCAATAATGTGTCTCTTCCTCTAGGTACAGCCAAAAATTGGCTCACGAACTTCCCACTGTCTCTTGGGCTCTACCATGCCAAACAAACTTAAGGTTGTTGTTAGTAATTTAGTGTTTTTCATGATTTTTCGAGGAAGGGTTGATCCATATGACCTGGTCTGTCATCAACCAGAGGCTAGAACTTGACAATGATCACTTAATCAGTAAAATTTACAGATGAACAGTGACTGGGCCATCTGGGTCATTTGTCACATACACGTTTGAAGGAAAGTCACATTTGACTAGCCCTTTCTCTTTCTTGAGTGATTATCTCTATCTGCCCCTGTACTAAACCTTTGAGGTGCACTGCCTCCTTTGATAATAAAAACCTATCTATGAGCTGCAGCCTATTTTTATTCCCATTCAACAGATGGAGAACCAAAGGGGGAAAAAAAAGCTACTCAAACCAGGTCTTTGCCTGATTTCAGACTACCTCCAGGCAAATACTCTTACCTGTAGTGCCTCCCAAATTAAGACAAAAGCTCATGTTGAATTGGGTAGAGAGACCCCTTCAATTAATTATCTTGGACATAGCATGCCACACCTATTAGGATGCCTATTATTTGAAAAACGGAAAATGATGGTGAGGATGTCAAAAAATCAGAAGCCGTATATCGCTTGTGGGAGGGACTGTAACATGGTTCAGTCGCTATGGAAAATATTTGTGGCGGTTCCTCAAAAGGTAAACCTAGAATAAACATACTATCCAGTAGTTCCAGTAAATACTCTGTCGACCAACAAAAGGCAAAACTGGAAGCTGCAAAATAAAACGGGTGCCTTTATTTGGGGGCTTAGGGATTGTGATCGGGCAGACACGGCGGCGACTGAAATTGAAAGCAAGCTCCGGAGAAATGGCTTTCGAGTTTTTAAAGAGGACAGAGGGAATTTGCATAAGCTGTTTTGAATGACATGTGATTGGTGCTGGTGTAGCTACCGTTACACTACTCGCTACGTGATTGGTTGCTAGGGCTAGTGCCGGGCAGAAAGTCCTCTTCTGTTGATTATAACATGCAGCGGATGCCTTGGCTTTTAGCTGAAGTCAGCAGCAACTTCAAGAATTTGAGATAGAAGGTACGCCTAAATCCCACCTCCCTGTGCCCCTAACTCCTAAAAGTGACACTTTAAGGGGTGCCTGGGTGGCTCAGTCGATTAAGCGTCTGACTGCAGCCCAGGTCATGATCTTGCCATGCAGAGTTCAAGCCCTGCGTCAGGCTCTGTGCTGACAGTTCATAGCCCGGAGCCCGGACTCTGTGTCTCCCTCACTGTCTGCCCCTGCCCTGCTCTCTCTCTCTCTCTCTCTCTCTCTCTCTCTCTCTGTCTCTGTCTCTCAAATAAATAGACATTAAAATTTTTTTAAAATGACACGTTTAGCCATGCTTTCTTCATTTGGAATCTTCTGCCACAACCCTAAAGAACCAAAAGTATTGGGAATGTTCCTTATAGCATTATTCACAACAGCCAAAAGCCGGAAACATCCCCAAAGTCCACCAGCAGAACAAATGGATAAACACAAAGCGGTATATACGTTCCTTTAAAAAGAAGGAAAGTCTGACACAGGCTACAATACGATGAACCTTAGGAACCTTGTGCTAAGTGAAATAAACCAGTCACAAAAGGACCAATATGTGATTCCACTTACGTGAGGAAACCAGAATAGGCAATTTCATAGAGACAGAAGGGAGAATAGGGGTTGGTAGGCGCTAGGAGGAGAGAGGAATGGGCAGTCGTTGTTTTAAGGGTACTGAGTTCCGCTGGGGATGAGGAAAATTTTCTGGAGGAAATAGTGACAGTTGCATGACATTGTAAATGTCCATAATGTTGCTGAATTGTAAACTTGAAAATTGTAATGTGTATTTTACTACAACAAAAATTACCACCAAAACAAAATAAATGCCGTAAATAATTTGTTTTAAAAAACGCATCCCATTGATATAAAACACTTCATTCCTGACATCTCACATTGACCCTCTTCTTTTAAAAAAATTTTTTTTTAAAGTTTATTTGAGAGACAGCACATGAGTGAGCAGGGGCGGGGGAGAGAGAAAGGGAGAGGGAGAATCCCAAGCAGGCTCTGCTCTGTCAGCACAGAGCCTGACATGGGGCTTGAACCCACGAACCATGAGATCATGAGCTGAGTCAAAACCAAGAGTTGGACACTTAACTGACTGAGCCACCCGGGTGCCCTTGACCCTGTTCTTCTAAAGCAGCAGTTTGGGATGTGGAAGAACGTGGTCACAAGGCCATGGCCATTTCCTGAAAAATAGTCCAGGTAGGTTTTAGAAGTTTCCATCCAATGCAGTTAATCTATGCTTAACTCCCGATGGATTTGAAATGGTGCACCAAATTAAAAAAAAAAAAATCTTCTCAAAAGGATAAATAGATCAGGGGATTAAGGAGAGAGGAAAATCATATTAGGAGAATAAGTAAAAGCCAGGGGTTAATTTTCCACAGAGAACTGTATCACCTGCTCCTCGCAAGAAGCTGAAAAAGTCCTACAGGTTTGGCGCTCAGATTTCGAGGGACCAAAACAGTGGGAGGAGAATTAGCAGCCACAGGATCCAATATCCACACATAAAAAGCACCGTGGGACGGAACGAATGGTCACCATCCCAGAGATGGAAACATGAGGAATTTTGCAGGACCCTTTCTTATAACATTCATCTGTGAGCTAACCCACAGCAGGGAGAACAATTCAGTAGGGTAAAAGACTCAATAATGTAACTCAGCAAATAGTTCTTCACTTGAGTCACCAAGCAGTTTCCATAAATGGGACAAATTCTTAACCTGTCCTCAAAGATTTCATTCAGGTACTAATTTTAGGGTGGAACCCTCCAGTGACTGAGAAAGAGCCAGTGTTACAAACTCACCCTCTTAACCTAAACCAGACCTATCTTGTTTAGTCCACGCTGTGTTTTGTTTGTTTGTTTGTTTGTTTGTTTGTTTGTTTTCCCGCCTTTCCCCCCTTTCTTTCTTTCTGTAATTGAAGGTGCCTGCAGGGGGCGCCTGGGTGGCTCAGTCGGTTGAGCGACCAACTTCTGCTCAGGTCATGATCTCACAGTTTGTGAGTTCGAGCCCCGCGTCGGGCTCTGTGCTGACAGCTCAGAGCCTGGAGCTTGCTTTGGATTCTGTGTCTCCCTCTCCCCCCCGCCCCCTTGCTCTGTTTCTCTCTGTCTCAGAAATAAATAAACATTAAAAAAAAAAAAGAAAGAAAGAAAGAAAGCACCTGCAGGCGGCAGATCATATATTTTCCCGTTCAGAGTAGGCTCCCCAAGTTCCCAGTGTTATTACCCCCCAGCCTGATTTACACATTTATTTTGCTTGCCTGATCTCTATAGACACTTACTTACAACTTCTGAATGATTCCCTAGCTCTTAATTATGGCTGTATGATCAACTTCTACCCTGACTTTTAATATTACTCAGCCGGTTAAGGTTGTTACAGAACTTAAGAGCTTTTCATAGGAGAAATGCTTTTCTTTTTTTCCAGACCACACTGACCTTTACTATACGAGGTTGGGCATAAATCAGTGTCCCTCCCTTTTCCCTAAAGGCCTCTGTCCCCGTTTAACTCCGCATTGTTGATGATGACAATCTCATTCTGCATTTACTGATTCATTGATTCACATAGCGACTCTCTCCAATGCCACGAAGAAACTTGAGACAAAAAAACAATCCAATGGAATTCCTACTTCTCGACTGGGTCTCTGGGATTTAACAGAAGCCAGGAGCCCCATTTTAGGCAGAAGTGTGTTTTGGAGAGGGAGCAAACAGAATGACAAAGGCTCGGGGTATGTGGGGCATGTTTGGTAAACTATTTAAAATATTAGGATCTTTTCGTATAAAAGATGCCGTCTCATCTCTGGGTGATAATTCTCACCTGAACTGCAGGGAGACTGGTTTATTCCATTAGCTCAGTCTTCTTCAGTGCTGTGTCTCATGGTTTACCCTGTCTCTCCCCATTCTAAAGCATCGCCTGGTGTTCTTGACGGCTTTGGCAAAAGGAGGTCCCCTGCCCAGGTTTCTAAAGTCTGCTATGGGCTGGATGCGAGGCCTGTTGCGTTCTTGCCCCTCACCCACAAGGTGGCCTGGGTCTCCAGCAGGGAGAGTTAAGCTTTCCTTCCAGCTCTCGTGCAGCTCAAGAACTAATTTGCTTTTTATTCCTTGGAGGTTACAAACATTTGGAGGACAAAAAGGAGCAAGAACGCAAGCAGGAGGGAGGATTTCAACGCTGTTGTCATCTTTTCTCGTCCCGGTTTCCATTTATTATCGTTTTAAGAGGGAAGGGGTCCTTTTCCGAAAGCAGAGCACAGTAAGAAACCAAGCAGTGAACTCCTCCGGGTTTCCCAAGGAACAGAGTTGTTTGTTTGTTTTTTCCTTCCAGTACCAGAGGGGACAAACTCAAATCAAATCTGGTCTCCTGACTCCTCACATAATCCTATGGGTATCTAAATAATTAGCTTCTCTACACTTTCCAAATCAAGAGCTTACTTTCTGCCCCGCGTTCTTGTCTTTGCAGGGCTGCAGTTGTTAAACAGGCAGCAAGAAAAACAAGCCCAAAGTCAGACAAAAAGCAGCTAAATAGCCACATAGCATCTGGCTTCTGCAGACGTTGAACGAGACTATGATGTCGCCTGCCTGGTGTTAATGAAGGAAGACCTCACCACTCAGCTCAAGCTGGTTCAGGCGCAGAATATGTAAAACAAGATGGTTGCCTTTTTAATTTTTTTTCCTACCCAGCTGACTGACTTCTGGGCCATTCCATAATAAGTTGCCTTTATCTTTGCTTCTATTGATCCATGAAATCTTTCCCCCTTTACCTATCACTTCTCAAGAACTAAAAGTATCCCGTTTGTTAAGAATCAGTAAGATCTGATCTCCGAGAAATCTAAATTTCTATTCTTCTGGACATGTCGGATTGTTGTGTGTGTGTGTGTGTGTGTGTGTGTGTGTGTTCATGTAGCTACTATAATATCTGGCATAAAGTAGTTAGGCACGAAAGAGCCCTGAGTAATGCTCACTCAAGTTTCTCACTCTTTATCAGAATTGAATTCAATTTTATCAGGGGTCGTGAACACACATGCATATCAGGGGCAGGCAGGAAAAATAAATTAGTTGACGGGTTCTGGTATAAGTTGTCGTTTCTTGGCCACTTCCCTTATGCTTGGACATAGGACTGAGGAGATTCTAGGGCTGTGGCAAATGGTTTCTAGACAACTCATAACTTTGAACAGAGTGGAAGCAGAAAGACGAGAAAAGCATTTTGGGGGTAGATTTACCCCCAGATCAGTGGTTCTCTACCGGGAACAATTGTGCTTCCTCTGGGATATTTGACAAAGTCTAGAGACAATCCCAGTTGTCACAACTGGGAACGTGGAATGCTAGTTGTATCTGGAAGGTAGAGGCCAGGGATGTTGCTGAATACCTTGTAATGCAAAGGACGCCCCTCGCCACAAAGAATCATCTGACCCCAGATTTCAATAGTGTCGGTATAGAAACCGTGCCCTAGCTAGGTACAAATTGTCACCTTCAAATTTTGTTTCAAGCATGGCTCCAAAATTTTATAAAGCTGTGCATCCTCCTGTGTATTGTTTTGAGTAACCTCTACACCCAGCGTGGGGGCTCCAACTCACAGCCTTAAGATCAAGAGTCAAATGTTCTACCGACTGAGCCAGCCGGGCGCCCCTCCTTCTGCATATTTGTAACTGATATCTAAAAATTTTAATCATCGGTTTAGCTGCAAAAGGTGTAATTCCTGGCTTATTTCAAGTGAAACTGTTATATGATTTAAAAAATTTATCAAATGAAAACTAACACCACGACTACTTGGCCCACCAGCATTCACTTGAAAAATATGTGGGAAAAAACCCTCTACTGTTAGAGTAATATCCTCTTCTCATAACTTTTGTAGTAACTGGTAACCTAGTAAGTGAAATGTTTCTCAGAGTTCTGTGAGTCGCTCTAGAATAGCATTCCAATCCAAGGAAGGTTGTTGTTGGAATCTCTAGAACTGGTCGGTCAGAGCGCAGGTGTTAACCTCTCTTGTGACTGGTGTCTGAAGTGGCCTTGTAGGCTGTTGCCCTTAACCTATGGGAATTGCCTGGCGGGGCGCAAACCGCCCCCACCTCCCTCTCCACCTCACCATATAGACATTGGAATTGGATCTGGTACCTTTAATTGTGCTATTTTCCTGGAGGAGGAAAACATTAAGGCTGTTTCTCCGTTACCTGAATTTTTGGTTTTTAGACTATTAAATGTGGAAGTTCGCTGATCCAAAGGGAAGGGGTTAATCTCCCTATCATATGTCCCTCTTTTGGATGTAGAAGTGCATAGGATTTATACCTATAATTTGTCAGGCTATCACAAGCTAATCCTGGTGGCCTCAAATAACTCACTCCTCTTGGTTTCATGCCCTTGAGTTTCCCCTTCTCCTGGAACCTGGGCTGGCCCTGGAAATTGCTTTAATCCATAGAATGCGACAGAAATGATGCTGTGCCCACCTCCGGATCTAAGCCTCACGGAGGTGTGGCAGCTTCTCTTTAGTCCTCTCGGGACTGTTAAAAAGTCCACTCCCCTGCTGCAGAGACCACAGGGAGGTCACGCGAAGAAAGCAAAGCCCTGAGAGTAAATGGACAGACGGAAGCCCAGCCTTCCCAGCTGAGTCCAGCTCCCGTCTGACCTACCAGCTGGGTGCGGCCGTGTGAATGACCACTGACAAGACAGAAGAAGGACTTCTGAGCGGAACCCAGCCCAGACTGCAGAACTGTGGGCAAACAAAAAGGTTTAGGCAAGTAAGTTTTGGGGTGATTTGTCGCTCACTGATGGAGAACTGAAGTCGGCCACTGATGTGCCTTCCCAAGGATTAGACTTGTTCACTTGTAAGAGATTGTTACGCGCTGAATTGTGTCCCCCTAATAAGATACGTTGAAGTCCCAACCCCCCAGGAGCTGTGAATAAATGTGACCTTTTTTGGGAATAGGGTCTTTGCAGATGTGGTCAGGTTAAGAAAGATCATGAGGGTGGGCTTCATCCAGTGTAGCTGGTGAACTTGTAAGATGAGGCAGAGACAGAAGGAGAGGGCCAGGTGAGGGCGAAGGCAGAGATGGGAGGGACACATCTACAGCCGAAGAATACGACGCATTGCCCGCGGTCCCCAGGAGCTATGGAGGAGCACGACACAGATTCTCCCTCAGAGGCTTCAGAAGGAACCAACCTTACTGACCCCTTGATCTTGAACTTCCAGCCTCCAGAGCTGTGAGAGAATAAATGTCAGTTGTCCGAAGCCACCTTCAGTTTGTGGCACCTGCTACGGCAGCCCTGGGGACCGAATGCAGGGATCTCTGCAGGCAGTAGACATGGAGAGAGGTGGGGAAGGAGGGGATCTGTGTGGTCAGCGCCCCGGCCCCCGAGAGCGAGTGCTTCTTTAATTTTGCACTTCGCCCTGGTCCCCAGCAGCAAATTACGAGGTGGAGATGATATGACTCCTAACCAATATTTGTCCAGTGGCTTTCTAGTTTGTGCCACTTGTCCTGAAGCCTCCGTGCAAGGCTTTCAGTGTTCACCGTGGACTTCCCTCAGCCAGGAGGGAACAGGATGGCTCTCTTTACCTTCTAGGCTGAAGGTGCCTCAAGGTGTGGAAACCCACCTCCCTTACGTGATTTGCGGACCAGTGGGAGCCACCTTTTGTAGTGTTGGTTATGACACGGTTGGGGTTGTACTGGTGTCTGTTCTCCATCACAGAGCAAACTTGCAATGAGATGCCTCCATCCCCAGGGGTGCTGAGGTTGAATACATAGCCCTGGAGGGTGATTAAGAAAAATCTATAGGCCTCCGCTTATCTGGAGAGAGGCAGTTATCCTCTGGTCCCTACCCTCCAAACAAAATTCCTTTACATAGAATCAGCGTCCCGGCAGGAACAACCATGTTTGGGCACCCACCCCCTTACTGCCAAGGAACTTAGAGGAGAAGTGAATTTTTTTCTTGAATTTTTTTAATTTTTAAAAAATTTTTTAAAACTTTTTTTCAGGTTTACTTACTTTTGAGAGAGAGACAGAGAGAGAGTGTGAGTGGGGGAGGGACAGAGTAAGGGAGACACAGAATCCGAAGCAGGCTCCGGGCTCCGAGCTGTCAGCACAGAGCCCGACGCGGGGCTCGAACCCACAAACTGTGAGATCATGACTTGAGCTGAAGTTGGATGCTTAACCAACGGAGCCACCCAGGTGCCCCAGAAGTGAATTTTTTGGGGAGGGGGGAGGTGAACAGAGGGGCAGAGAGAGGGAGACAGAATCCCAAGCAGGTTCCGCGTTGCCCAGGGTAGGGCTCGAACTCACACACTGTGAGATCACGACCTGAGCTGAAACCAAGAGTCTGACGCTTAACCAACTGAGCCACCCAGGCGCCCAGGGAACTTTTGATCATGACATCAGCGTGTCCCTCTGGGTGCTAGACTGGACTATGGGCCGAAGTCGAGATGGCTCATCCGTGACAACTCGTCAGCTGAATTGTGGCTCCCTGTTCATCATGGTCATCAGAAGGGACTCAGGTCACTTAAAGCAAATTTACTTAATCTTTGCATTGAGCTCTTCGTTTTTTGTTTTTCCTTTCTACCTTGCTAGGACTCTGAGGTTGGTACAAGTTACATAGCCAATACTGCATACGTGTTGGAAAATATGTGCTTTAGAATGAGAATTCTGGGCCAAGTCCACGTTAATAGACATTTCCTAGCAAGGTAATTCCCAGGCGAGACTATTCCTGGAGCGTTTTTTGCCGTAATAATAAGTAGTTGCCTTCCTGCAGGGGAAAGCCTCAGGCTATCCAGAGACTAGAAGTGTTACAGCTAAGACCGGAGACTATCTTATTGACCAAGGAAGGTTAAGAGAGTCAATTTGCAAGGTGGGGAGGGGGTCAGGTATCGTAATCTCACAGTTGAGTGCCATGTGGTGATTGGACTGGCTGCCTTGAATTAAAGGGGGCATAGAGAGGGCCAAGCACGTAATGAGAAGTTGCTAGACTGGAAGAACGACACACAAGGAAGCATTTTTGATCTGTTCCCTTGTCACCTTTTTGCTCAAGCATGCCACTGAGTGTTTTTCATTGTCTTGGACAGGGAGGAGGACAGAGGGGCCATGAAAATCCTACCTGGCTATTCCTAGAATTTGTGAGCAGATGGAGGAAGCAGCCTGCTGGAGCTCAAGAAGCCTTTTCTAGAACAGGCCCTGTCTTGCAAATGGGAGGTAGGCGCTGGATGAGGATATCTCAAGGTGCTGAGGTTGAGGGCTGACGTTGGGTGGGGGAAACGTCTTTAGCAGCTGTATCCCCCGCAGCATTTTCCTTTTGAGCCATGGTTGACATGGCTTACCAGACAAAGCCTTCCCAAGTACACAGTAATTGTTATAAATCCAACAAACCGAAGTAAACCTGAAGTTCTTTTAGATGTTTTAATACTGAGAATGACTTGGGGCGATTTCACCTTAAAACCCTAAGGCTTGGGATGCCTGGGTGGCTCAGCCGGTTAAGCATCTGACTCTTGGTTTTGGCTCAGGTCATGATCTCCCACTTCGTGAAATCCGGCCCCGTATCAGGCTCTGTGCTGACAGCATGGATCCTACTTGGGATTCTCTCTCTCCCTCTCTCTCCGCCCCTCCCCTGCTCGCACACAAAATAAGTAAACTAAAAAACAAAAACAAAAACAACCCACATGGCTAAATCAATCGCACACATACAGGCTTTAAATTGTAGTGAAAAGGCTAGCATCTAGGCAAAAAATCCTCTCACACACTACATGCACGTAAAATGCCAAATATGCAGATATATGCCTTCTCAACACAAATATACTGAGACTAATGTTCTGATTCTCTTAGGCATTACTATACTTAACCCTAACTATCCCCAGGGCAGAAAAACAAAACCAGACAAACCTTATTTAAGGAAGATGGTGACTCTACTGGTTAACTGACATTCTCTACTGAGAGAGATTTAAGTCTGAAGGTCGGATTCTCATGGGTGACCCCGATGGAACGTGCTGATTCTTATTGTTGCTGGATGGTTCTATACCAAAGAGGACAGTGGTCACTCATTCCTCTACTCTGGATTTTAGTTATACACATGACCTGATTCTTCTGTCTCCTTTGGGAGGCATAGGAAGGGGGCTCCAGCCCCAACCGTCTTGATAAATTTAAGACATGTGAACGTACTTTCCTGTAAACGGGAAGACCTTTGAACTTGATGGGTTCCTACCAAGTTTAAAGACCTCCAGGCCTCCTGGAACCTCCCATTCTTTCCTTTTTAAGAAAAGAGAAGACATAGCCCTTTCAGACACTGAACATTATATACAATTAAATTTTGTGTTTTTATGTGATTTTCACTGACTTGAGGTTATGACTTATGCAGCTGGTCAAGTGATGTTCTCTTTCAGTCAGACAAAGCTTTTTAATCGAAATATTTATATTTTCTACTTCCTGTATTCTTTCTTGGTATAATAAATAAGTTGATGACCAGGCTCAGTAAAAGTGTATTCTATTTTATTCACTTGCTTTTACAAGTTAAAAAAAAATTTCTTTTCGGGCACCTGGGTGGCTCAGTCAGTTAAGCATCCAACTTCGACTCAGGTCATTGACCTCATGGCTTGTGAGTTCGAGCCCCGCGTTGGGCTCTGTGCTGACAGAGAGGAGGCTCTCAGATTCGGTGTCCCTCAATCTCTTTCTGCCCCCTCCTCTGCTTGTGCTCTCTCTCTCAAGAACAAATAAACGTTAAAAAACATTTTTTTTTAAATTTCTTTCAATTCTTACTTTTTGCATATCCGCACGGAGCTGGTAGTTTTTCAAATGAATGAAATTCAAATTAATGAATACCAGAGGACACAGGCATCATCCTCTTTTTGAGGCTTGTACTCTATCAGCTTTGGCAAGTGAGACCTTTTCATACGACCATTTATCTTCGCAAACTGTCCTGTTTGCCCATACGAGATCTTCCAGCCCTATTTCTGTATCTCTGCCCCAGAGATGGAATCAAGCATTTCTCCAAAGAGCCTTTGTAGTGGAACAGAGTGTTACATAGTCACGAATCTTAAGTACAATTTTGCATTGTGGAGCATCTTTTTCATGGACTGTTCAGACACCTAAAAAAATTACATAGGGGGCACCGGGGTGGCTCAGTCGCTTAAGCATCTGACTTCAGCTCAGGTCATGATCTTGCTGTCTGTGAATTCGAGCCCCGCGTCCGACTCTGTGCTGGCAGCTCAGAGCCTGGAGCCTGCTTTGGATTCTGTGCCTCCCTCTCTCTCTGTCCCTCCTCCACTCATGCTCTGTCTCTATCTCAAAAATTAAAAAAAAATTTTAAATTACATATGAATACTATGTTGTATCTTATATTGATATTATGTATTATATAAAAGTTACACATATTATTCATCATACAATTATATGTGTAGGTATATACCGTATATACAGGCATCTTTTCATATTGATTCTTCTTAAATTCTTGCTTTTAAAATTATTCACTCTTTTCTCTTGTATAGAAAATGTTTATTCCAGGGACACCTGGGTGGTTCAGTCGGTTAACCGTCTGACTTCAGCTCAGGTCATGATCTCCCAGTTTGTGGGTTAGAGCCCCGTATCGGGCTCTGTGCTGACAGCTCAGAGCCTGGAGCCTGCTTCGGATTCTGTGTCTCCCTCTCTCTCTCATTCCCTCCCCCACTCGCGCTTTGCCCCCCCCCCCCAAACATAAATA
The DNA here is from genome assembly GCF_018350195.1 of Panthera tigris. Taxonomy (NCBI): domain Eukaryota; kingdom Metazoa; phylum Chordata; class Mammalia; order Carnivora; family Felidae; genus Panthera; species Panthera tigris. The sequence continues at coordinate 12,861,524 of NC_056664.1, forward strand.
AACGTTAAAAAAAAAAAGAAAATGTTTATTCCTAAAAAAACAAAGACAATTTCTTATTTGTTTTGAAGAAAATACAAACAATAGTGTCAATTAAAAACACAAGACAAAGAATAAAATTGCTGGCTGACGTTCAAGAATTTTTACACCATTCTTTTGTCTTTAGAGTGTATCCTATGCAAGACATTCCATTAAATTATTTTGTTCTGGAGTCGCAGATAATCACTCATTCTAGATGGCTCTCTAATTACTCATCTGGTAGACAGTTTACTCCAGCTACTTTGGCTCCCTTCGGATGTTAGGGAGTCAGCACCCAAACAGGGCATAGTTCTATTTCCTAGGAGGTGGAGTCTTTTGGCTCCTACGCTCACAGTTCTTCTCTGGCTGGAGATAATCAGCTACCAGATTCAAGAGAAGAGTCCCCTCCACCAGACCACCTGGGGATATCCAGAAGGGTTACCGCTCACTATCATTGGTTTGTGCTACAATGATAGAATACATAATTATAAATACAAGACTTGATTTATACATGCGTGACTTCCATTTCAACAAACCAAATCTGGCACCTATTTAAAACATTTCTAGAGGGGCGCCTGGGTGGCTCAGTTGGTTAAGCGTCCGACTTCGGCTCAGGTCATGATCTCACGGTTTGTGAGTTTGAGCCCCGAGTCGGGCTCTGTGCTGACAGCTCGGAGCCTGGAACCTGCTTCAGATTCTGTGTCTCCCTCTCTCTCTGCCCCTTCCCCACTCATGCTCTGTCTCTCTCTGCCTCAGAAATAAATAAACATTTAAAAAAATTAAAAAAAAAGAACCCAGTATTTCTACCTATTTAATATTATTTTGTAAATTCTACTAAAGCCAGTCCCATTCATAAATATTTAAAATTCACCCCACACTCTTTTCTGAGCTACTGGGTTTTCTTCATTTTATAAAATACAACATTATCCTATTAAGTTAATATATCATGTCCTGCCAAGGTTTACAATGGATATATCTAAATGATTCTCCCAATTAGTGTTATCCGGTCCTAGTCAGTTTTTAAAATTTCCTGCAGGGCTATGAAGGACATACCTAGAAGTATTAAACTGCACATAATTAGCAAAGAACAATATGTAAAAATTCAGTTCTTGAAGTTTGGACTGAAATCCTCCTTTGACCAATAGGTCAGATTTTACCAGTGTCCAGATTTATCTATGCCCTTATTATTATCTTTTTTTTTTTAACTTTAGAGAGAAAGAGAGAGTGGATAAGCAGGGAAAAGGGGCAGAGGGAGAATATCTTAAGCAGGCTCTGTGCTCAGCTCAGAGTCCAATGTGGGGCTTGATTCCATGACCATGAGATCATGACATGATCTGAAATCTAGAGTCAGACACCCAACCGACTGAGCCACCCAGGCACCCGATCTGTGCCCTTATTTTAGCTACACAAACCTAGTGCAGAATTCCAATCTCTCCAGAGGCATCTGGGTTTATAGAAATATCTACTGACTTAGGGATATACAAATATAAAATTCCCACAGTCAATTAAGAATGCTATAAAATATAATCAAGAGAATATAAAAGTAAAACACAAAATTTTGTTCAATTACTAGACAATGCCAGGTGTCACCCTGCCAAACCAGACCCAGAAATTTCATGTGAAACCTTTTGTGTAGCTTAATTTCTGGATTATCTGAGTTGTGCCAGAATCTGTTTAGCCTAAATCTTCTTCAGTGGAGAATGTCAATTAACTGGTAGGGAACTGTCCTTCTTAAACAAGTAAGCATTCCATATCCTTCTTAGGTCCTCTTTTAAAAAAGTTTTTTTAATGTTTATTATTTATTTATTGAGAGAGAGCATGAGCAGGGGAGGGCAGTGAGAGTGGGAGACACAGAATCCAAAGCAGGCTCCAGGCTCTGAGCTGTCGGCACAGAGTCCAACACGGGGCTCAAACTCACAGACCGAGAGATCGTGACCCGAGCCAAAGTGGGACATTCAACCAACTGAGCCACCCGGGCGCCCCTACGTAGGTCCTCTTTTTGATAAGCGGAGGTGGAAGTGTCTTATGAGGTTCAGATAACGAAAACAAGGTACTGATGCCCAGCAGGTGATTTTTCAGACATAAGTTAGCAAGCTTCAGAAAGGCTATTATTGAAAAGGGTACTTTCAACATCCATTTGAAATATGGTATTCATCAGCAAAGTATCTAGGATCTATATGAGATTTTAACGGTTCCTTGGGAGAGGAATACTGAGTTTTGATACAGGGGTTATGATATTATCTGGGGGAGTAAAACCCTACTAATTTCCTCATTGGCTGAGACTTTTAACTTTTAGAATATGTGACAAGAAGTTTTGTTGATTGTGGAGGGCTGATTTCCCCACGAGACTTTGACTTATACTTGGTCCCATCTGCAAACTTCAACATCCACGAGCAGTTTAACCTTTGATCTATTAAATCAAAAAGGTGACTTCCTTTTCAAGTATTCTAGTTTTCTATCATAGCAAATACAACCTTCCCAAGTACTTAAATTACTCCAATACAGCTAATATAAATACAGCAAACCTTATAAACTTAGTGAATCTGAAGTTCTCTTAAACCATCGTCTATAAACACAGTAAGTGTTCAACCTAAAGTTACAAATCCAGGTATGATGAAAGCTGCTTGTTCCCCAACATTTATTTTCTCTTTTTTCCCCACGGGACTAGAGTCCTTGACTTTCATCTGGCTATGTGTCATGGGCTACAAAATAGACTGCAGTTTCCGGCCTCTCTTGTACAGAGATGTGGCCATGTGACCAAGTCCTTTCTATAAGTAACGTTTCGGGCTAACTCGTGTCCTGCCCCACGGATTCATATGGTGAAATCCCAGCCCCAGCACCTTAGAAAGTGACTTTATTTGGAGACAGGGTTATGGTTCAATGAGGTCATCAGGGTGGGCTCCAATCCAATGTGCTGGTGTCCTTACGAGAAAGTGGGTTGATTTGGAGGTGCAGAGAAGAGAGGACCCCCCGTGAGTCAAGGGCAGAAGCCTCAGAAGAAACAATCCTGCTGACACTGTGGTCTTGGCATTTCAGCCTGCAGAACTATGAGGCTATTCCTTTGTTATAGCAGTCCTAGCTGACTTATACGATATGTAAAAAGGAAGTTGTTTTTGAAAGTCCAGGAAGCGTTCCTGAAGGTAAGACACATGTCCTCCTTCCTTCCTGTTTCCTGCTGGCTGCAATTAGGATGCGATGGTGTCTGTCTCGCTCCCCGTGTGACTTCAGTAGAACGACAAGACAGAAGGAGCAGTGTCTCTGTCATTCACCATGGAGCCCATCCCAGCCCTGGGAGCGTGGCTTCTGGACTTCTTGACTATAAGAGAGAAATCAACTTGTTTCTTAAGTTACTGCTCTTTTTGACGTTTTTATTTTTCATAAACGTCACCTTAACAAATACACTCCAGTACCGATTTCAAGTTGGAATTACAGAGCCACATTTTCTTTAGAAATTAAAAATACCTGAATACCAAATAGCCACACATTTTTGCTTAGCTCAGAACATTAATACTACAGTTTTGATTCCCTCAGTCATTTCAACTATTGGCATGTAACACGTTTTAATGCACTTAAACTTAGCAATTACTTCTATGATAATTATTTCTAAATATGTTTGCTTGCCATGGTTCCTAGGAGAGCTTTGTGTTCCTGCACAATGTCAAGGGTTAACTTCCCATGTAACTTTTTGGATAGCGCCTCAACTTGCCCGAGGTTGTAAAACAGCCAGCAGTTGTTAGCATTTCTGTGGGTGACTGTGATGCAACGTACCGAGCTCTAATCACGGTCGATAACGGGCACACGAGAACGTGTCAGTAGCTCATATGTTCCCATGCCCGGGGATATCTGGGTGTCCCCACGGAAGCCTGCCATCTGCACCCAGACGACTTCCTCGGTCTGATTGTTTTTCTCTTGAGACTTTTAAACGTCTTTTCTGGCCAACTCGAGAGACCTTTGAACTTGATAGAGTCTTACAGTTGTTCTCACAAACTTCCTGCCTCTTAAGACCATGCTACTCTTAACAGACACCAAAATGGGAGCTAATTGAATTTTGGATTACGCTCACAGCTTTATCTGACTGCAGGTCCCAATTTTCAAGGTCATTGTGCTGGCAGGACACACGTGGGTCTGAAACTCAGCTCTGTCACTTGCTAGCTGTGGGATGCTAAGCAAGTTCCACGTCCTGTCTGAGCCTCTCTTTGCTCATATGAAAATGTAGATAATACTTACACTTCTATCAAGGGGTTTACTGGGAGGATTAAATAATAGAATATATATGTTACAGAGCCAAATTGTCTTAGAAATTAAAAAAAAAATGGGGCGCCTGGGTGGCTCAGTCGGTTAAGCGTCCGACTTCGGCTCAGGTCACGATCTCGCGGTCCGTGAGTTCGAGCCCGCGTCGGGCTCTGGCCTGATGGCTCAGAGCCTGGAGCCTGCTTCGGATTCTGTGTCTCCCTCTCTCTCTGCCCCTCCCCCGTTCATGCTCTGTCTCTCTCTGTCCCAAAAATAAATAAACGTTAAAAAAAAAAAAATTATAAAAAAAAAAGAAATTAAAAAAAATTTTTTATATATACATATAAAAAATATATATTTATATATAATATATTATATTACATATTATATATAATTATATATATAATATAATATTATATATATAATTATATATATAATATATATAATAATATATATAATATAATATTATATATATAATTATATATATAATATATATAATAATATATAGTAATATAATAATATTATATATAATATAATATATTATGATTATAATTATAATATAATAATAATATATAATAATCATATTATATATAATATATAATTATATATATTATATAATATATATAATATATAATAAGACTCTATAATATATTATAATTATATATTATATAATTATATATAATATATAATTATAATATATTATTTAATCTTTATATTAACATATAGTATAATATTTATATTATATTTATTTGTATATTATTCATATATTTATTTTTATATTATATTATATTTATATATGTAAGGTCTTTATCATTGTGCCTGGAACACAGCATTTAAAAAATGGTAGCTATCATAATACATTATCGTTAATATTGTTCTATATGAAAATGAACTCAGGTGAATTAATGAGCAGTGTGAAATGTCCACACATGTTAAAGATTAAATATAGACTTTCATATACATTTTATTCTTCCCAGGTCTCAGTCTCTTGTCTCCGAGAGGAGGGGAGTCTGGAGCCTTGAGCAGAAGTCACGTGTTTCCAGTGTCTCAGTTGGGCCGAGGGTCTGGCCTGCAACTGTTTTCTCTCGCCTCTATCACTGCTTCTGCCAAACGCTGCCTCCCTTCATCGTACCATTTCTTCTCCCTTGTTGCCCTGGAAATGGCTCCTCTTCCTTCCCCCCCCCCCCCAGGAAGATTCTATTGATTCCTCTGCCTTCTTTCAACCTCTCTTAAAACATAAAGACAACGTCGTCAAATGAAAATTCTGCCTTGTAGGAAGTCTTCCTTGAAAACCTTGAACATTTACAAACATGTGTATTTACTCACTTTTTCTTTGGTGATGAGTCAACCTCCCTTTTGGGGGTGGGTTGTTGACGCATTATGTCTTCTATCTCTAATCGAATTCAAGATACCTCGAATTTTTTTTGTAGCGTCTGGTGTATTTGATTGAATATAGTCTTTTAGTATGTTTATATTAGTATTAAAATTATTTCGTGTCATCCGCCCTGTCTCTACAACGTCATCGAGCAACTTAAACCATAAACACTCACTACAGGCAGCCCGGTCATAGAAAAGAGTGAGTTCCACGTTTCGGGTGGCCAGCTATCCATCTCACGTCCTATCTCGCGTAGTAAAAATTCCGATACAGTTAAGCTTGATTTCAGGCCTGACATGTAATAACCTGAGCTTTCAAAGAGTCTTAGAATAATTCTATTTCACATCTGGAAGAGTTCTCAGGGATGAACGGAGCCTTAGATTCTTAGGCGATGATTCACTTAATCGGGAGCAGAAACTCATTCCCTAACCAAAGCTACTTCCCATCTGAAAAAAGAAACATGATTGCTTGACAACAGTCGGGATCTCTGGTTCCATTGTTAGTATTACTGAGTATACCTGCACACAGAAGATTGGGGCTCCCGAGCCCGTGAAATGACCCTGCTACCCCTCTTCTTGGAGACGTGCCCAGCTCATTCTCTTTAGCCCTTCCATGGTCAGGGATAGAGGTGGAGAAAGTGACCCCTCATGCCTCACCTCTATTCAGGACAGACTACTGTGTCGGGGACTGGAGTGTTCATGGGCAGTGAGTCAGCATGGGTCCCCAGGCAAGGAGACTTGACTTTTTGAGTCCCTTCCTCTTTGGGTCCTAATATGCAAAAGCTGGAAAGCTCTTTTGTCACCCCGTTGCTATCTCCTAGCCCCACCCATCCTGGCTGTTTCTTTCTCATTAGAGTAACTCACCCCTTCATTTCCTCTTCCCCCAGCCCCTGTGTATTCTAGATTCAGCGAGAGGAAAGCAGGCCTTCAGGGTTAGCGTCCTAGTCTCCTCCTTAGTTTAGCCGGTTCTTTGAATCTTGGTTTCTGTTCAGGAATGGGCCAGGGAAGGGCGTCCTGGGGTTGATGAGAGAAATACACACCCCAAACACAAACATATTATTTCAAAATTCTGCCAAATGATTTTTATAAATGAGATCACTTTATAGCTGGAAAAAGTAACAAATTTCATCTGGTTCTTTCATTTATTGGAGGAGAAACTGAGGCCCAGAGATGTTATAGGACTTAAGTCACCTGGTTTGTGGCAGAGGTCATACAATAGTTCGTATCTCTGTGCTTTCAGGCCAGTATGATTTCCAGAAGACCGTGCTGCCCCTTTGTAAGAATTCAATTACCATATTTAAAGTTCCTAATCGACCATAGATAAATTATACTGGCTTTTAGGGTATTAATGAACAGGGCACAATCTTGTTCCCTGTACAAGAAGAACTTGAATACCCATGTTTCTCAAAGAATTCAGGCAGGAATATTTCTTCCTGGTTGGTTATCTGTCACCAAATTGAAAAAGTGGCTTAGTGGAGATGCTCCCTCTAGGTCAGTGTGTAATAAAGCAATAAATCATTAACCAATCAAGCCGTGTCACTCCTGGCTGAAAAACTGCTACCAGAGCTCAATTTTTCTGAGCAGGCTGGCAAGAAATGCCAAGATTGCTTATCCTTAGCATACAATGGAAGCGATTTCATTTTACATAGCCTCTCGGTATTCATTATTTCTTCCTGGTCTTGGATGCCAGAGGCTTCTTTTAATTACCTTCAATCTTGATGTATCACATTCTGCCTGAACCTTAGGGTTTCTGGAAGAAATTGAAAATAGGATTCAGATAGCCAGGCTTCCAATGGGTATCTTCCAAAGTGGTATCTTTGCAACTTGACTTCCCTTTGCTCTGGAGAACAGACACTGTGGGTTAGTGTGCCGTATACACCACTAGAGGGCACTTTGACACTTGATAAAAACAACAACAAAACCCCAACTACCGTATTTTAGAAGCTCCAAGTTGCAATCATCTGCGTCTGTTGTTGTGTCCACACGTTAGTAATATTTTGTGGTCGTTTTAGTGAAGTGCTCTCCTTGTACAACAGTGGCACTGTGTGATCCTTAACAGAAATTGGTTGATGACGGGTTCTTGCTAGTAAATTAACGGGAAATTGATGAAGGTTGTTACGGCTGGGCAGTGGGCAGAAGTCTAAATGCAAGCAAGGATCAGAAAAGGACTCAGTAGAGCCAATGCCCTAGATGAGCTGCCTTAGTAGGAAAGCACCCAGAATCATAATATGATTTACTAGACAAATAGGGCAGACGTATAGGGTGAGCCCCACCCCGTGCTCATGGCTGGCAGTCATCAAGGAAATTTAGATTCTACTGAGGAGGAAAGGCAAACACTGATCTAAAAAAAGAAAAAGAAAAAGAAAAAGAAACAAAATAAATAAACTCTCTAGAGGTAAAAGGATCAAAAGAACTTTGGTGAAATAGATCTACTGAGTACTGTAGGGAAGAAAAGAAGGGAAATAGGTTTTAAAGGGTTAAAGCTCACTGACATTCTCCTACCCTCGCCCCGTGTCCCAATGTTCTAGAGATTATTGCATTGAAAACATCTGAAACAAGGACCAGACGAGGGTCAGAAGTAGAGGTGGGTTATGATCCTTCCTTCAGACAGGAATATTTGAAGGGACAGTGGGTGGGGAATTGTCACTACATACATACTTCCTGAGAAACTTGAACATACTCCCAACACAAGCAAAAGAAAGAACTGGGAGTTGGAAATTTTGGAGAATGACCATAAAGCGCTATCGAGCTCTGCAAAAAAGGGAAACCCCACCTGGTGATGGCCCAGTGACTTTGAGGCAGCCAGCCTGTCCTCTCTGCCCGTCTCAGTCTGATCTGTCCATCCCTTTCCACCTCCAGAACACAAGCCTCATCCTTGATCCCTATGGTTCCAGAAATGATCACTTAAAGTCTCAACTTATATTTGCCTTGACAGAAACTCTACTTGTTATCTGTGACACACGGCTAATTTTCAGGCGACCTCCTCTCGGTTCATTTTGATCTATATCACCATTCCCACAGAGGGCTTCGGTTGCAGTGGTATGCCCAACTCCAGCCTTGTTTGCTCCGGCCTTTCAAGTGAGACTTTTGGAGGTCAAGGCCACTTGCTTTTTATATTCTCTCATAAGCCTGGAAGAGAGCTCTTGACACAAAATCATAATGTTGTAAATTTGAAGTCCTGCCTACCGGTCAACTAGTCTACCCTCCATGTAGACAGTTAATGTTGAGTGCTCTATGGCTATTGAGATCCTATCAGCCTTCTAAACTTCCTTTGTTCGTGAGATGTTTACAATAAAACTACGAAAAACATTTGTAGGTAGGTTTGTGCATGAACATAAGTTTTCATTTCTCTGGGACGAATGTCCAGGAGTACAGTTGCTGGGTCATATGATAGTTGCATGTTTAACTTTTTAAGAGGCAGCCGGACTGTTTTCCAGAGTGACTGGACCATTTTGCATTCCCACCGGCGACGTACGAGCAATCAAGTTTCTCTGCATCCTCAACAGCATTTCCTGTTGCCACTATTTGTTATTTTAGTTATTCTGATGGGTGTGGAGTGATCTCACTGTGGTTTTACTTTGCATTTCCCTAACGGCTAATGATGTCAAACACACTTTCATGTGCTTATGGGCCATCTATGTATCTTCTTCTTTTTCACTGTTGAACGTGGAAGGTTCTTTTTTGTTTTTTAAGTTCATTTCTTTATTTTGAAAGAGACAGAGAGGGTGCGAGTGGGGGAAGGGCACAGAGAGAGGGAGAGAGAGGATCCCAAGCAGGCTCTGCACTGTTAGTGTGGAGCCTGATGTGGGGCTCAAATCCGTGAAGCTGTGAGATCATGACCTGAGCTGAAACCAAGAGCTGGATGCTTAACCAACTGAGCTACCCAGGCGCCCCTGAATGTGGAGAGTTCTTTGTATACTTTCCATATAAATCCTTTGTCAAATATGTGATTTGCCAATATTTTCTCCCTGTCTCTAGTTTGTCTCTTCATCCTCATAACAAGGTCCTTCATGGAGCAAAATTTTTAATTTTGATGAAGTCCAATTTGTCAACTTTTCCTTTTATGAATCATGCTTTTAGTGTTGAGTCTGAGAACACTCTACCTAGCTGTACATCCTGAAGACTTTCTCTGATTTTTTTTAATATCTTTTTTTTTAATATTCATTTATTTTTGATGGAGAGAGAGAGACAGAGCATGAGCGGGGAGGGGCAGAGAGAGAGGGAGACACAGAATCCAAAGCAGGCTCCAGGCTCAGAGCTGTCAGCACAGAGCCCGATGCGGGGCTCGAACTCACGGACCGCGAGATCATGACCTGAGCCGAAGTCGGACGCTCAACCGACTGAACCACCCAGTCACCCCTCTCTGATGTTTTTTAACTAAAAGTTTTATGATTTGATGTTTTACATGTAAATCAAAGATCCGTTTTGAGTTAATTTCATACAAAGTGCGGAGACTTAGGTTAAAGATCAGTTTGTTTGCCGGTGGATATCCAATTTCTTCAGTACCGTTTGTTGAAAAAACTTTTTCTTTCATTGAATTGCTCTTTTGCATTTGTCAAAAATCACTTGGACATATTTGTTTGAGTCTATTTCTGGGTTGTTTATGGTGTCATTGATCTATGTGCCCATATTTCACCAATACCATATAGCCTTTTTTTTTTTTAATAAACCATAATTTATTTAGCTTTTTCATATTATTCTTTTCTCCTTTTTTCCTCCAACTATACTGAGATATTGACATATAACACTGTGTAAGTTTAAAGTGTATGACGTGATGATTTGATAGAAATATGTATTATGAAATGATTACCGTGTTAAATTTGGGTAACACATCCATCACCTCACCTAGTTACTTGTGCGTGTGTGTGTGTGTGTGTGTGTGTAGGATGAGAACTTTTAAGATTTATTCACTTGGCAACTTTCAAGTATAGGATACAGTATTCTCAACTGTAGTCACCCCAAAACCACATGGTCTTGATTACTGTAACTATATAATGTCTTGAGATCAGTTACTGGTTCCTCCTACTTCCTTCTTTTTCCAAATTGTTTTAGCTATTTTATTTTATTTTATTTTATTTTCAACTTTTTTTTTTTTTTTGGGACAGAGAGAAACAGAGCATGAACGGGGGAGGGGCAGAGAGAGAGGGAGACACAGAATCGGAAACAGGCTCCAGGCTCCGAGCCATCAGCCCAGAGCCTGGCCCAGAGCCTGACGCGGGGCTCGAACTCACGGACCGCGAGACCGTGACCTGGCTGAAGTCGGACGCTTAACCGACTGCGCCACCCAGGCGCCCCTGTTTTAGCTATTTTAATTTATTTGCCTTTTCATATAAATTTTAGAATAATCTTGTCTTACATCTATAAAGATTCTTGCTTGCATTTTGATAGGAAATGTGTTAAGTCTATATATGAATCTGGGAAAAATGACTTTGCTACTTTAGTGAGTTTTCCAATCCATGAGCATGGTATATCTCTGAATTTAGTTAGATCTTTATTTTTTTAATCAGCATTTTGTAGTTTTCAGCATATAAATCCCATACATATTTTGTTACATTTATACCTAAGTATTTCAGTTCTTTGAGTGATTATAAACAGTATTGTATTTTAATTTTGATGTCCATGTGTTCATTGCTAGTATATGGAAATGTGATTTTTTGCATGTTTATCTTGTATTCTGGAATCTTGCTGAACTCACTTATTACTTCTAGGGATGTTTTTGCGGATTCCTTGGAATTTTCTACAGATAATTATGTCATCTGCAAATAGGGAATGTTTTATTACTTCCTTTCCAAACTGTATTCCTTTTCTTTTCTTGCTTTATTATACTGGCTACAACTTGCAGCACTATGTTGAATAAAAGTGAGAGAGCAGACCTCCAAAAAAGGGGAAAGCAGTCTTTCATCATTAAGTGTAATGTTTGCTGTAGCTTTTGGTAGATTTAAAAAGTTAAGTTGAGGAAGTTCCTCTGCATTCCTATTTTTCAAAGTATTTTTATCATGAGCGTGTTGAGTCTTGTTAAATGTTTTTCCCTACGTAGACTGGCAAAATCATGTGGTTTTTATTTGTTAGCCTGCTAATGTGGTGGACCCTGGTTAATTTTTGAATATTGAATCAAGCCTGACATCCTTGGACTAAGCCCCGCTTGTCCTATAGCTCTGTTTATATGTTGCTAAATTCCATTTGCGAAGGCTGTATTTTGTTAAAATTTTTTGCATCTCTGTTCGTGAGGGATACTTATCTGTAGTTTTTTTCTTTTTGCACTGTCTTTGCTTTTGTTGACAGGGTAATACTTGTTTCATAAAATGAATTGGGAAGTGATCCCTCCTCTTCTATTTTCTGGAACAGATTGTGTAGAATTAGTGTTGGCTCTTGTTTAAACGAATTCTCCAGTGAAACTCTCTGGGCCTGGAGATTTGTTCTTTTAGAGTTTTTAAATTACAAATTCGACTCTCTTCCAGTTACAGGGGCATTTAAATTATCCTTGAGGTGCTCTTCTCTCCTCCTCCTTTCTCTTTTTCTCTTTTTTCTTCTTCTCCCTCTTCCTCTCCCCTCTCCACACTCCGTCTCCCTCCGACCCCCTCCCCCTCCTCCTTCTCCTCCTCCTCCTACCTTTTTAGTCTATTTCTTCTCTCTTGTTCAAGGTGGATAATTTCTTTTTTTTATTCCTTTTATTACTGTATAACTGACATATAATGTTATATTAGTTTCCGGTACACAATATAATGACTTGCTATTTGTGTACATTGTGAAAAGATCACCACAATAAGTCTAGTTAACATCTGTTACCGTAAGTAGCAAAAAAAAATCTTTTTTCTTGTGATGAGAACTTCTAAGATTTAGTTGCGTTGGCTCATAGTGGAGGTGGGGTGAGGGTGTGGTGGCCTCATTACCTCTGGGTAGTGGTGACAGTCCTGGCTCTCCACTGAGCCTCCTCTGATACCATCCCAGTGGGAAGGGAGAGGGGTACTTCATCAGTGCCGGCTGGGGTAGAACACTCTCCATATGTCCATGGACTCAATGTTGGCGGATGGGTGGGGATGAAAGTCCTGGCTCCATACTTGCCCTTTTCTGACCACCCCTACGTGTTGGAGGGGGTCTTGGGGGTGCCTCGCTACAGTCTGGGGGACGTGGAAGTCTAGGGTCTCCTCTTGGCCTTTGTTGGCATGGTGGGGGTGTGGTCACGGAGTTTTCTGTGGCGTTTGGCTGGAGGAGACCATTATTATCTAAATGTTTTCTGACTTGCTAGGCCACCCCCTTCCTGGTCCTTTTGCCAGGGAGAGCAGGCTTTTGTTCTGCCTTCTCTTCTCTTTGTCTGTTGAGGTTTCAGAGTTTCTGACTTCTTCAGCTCTGAGTCTGGGATACACGAGGAAGAAAGAAACCCCAGGGAAGCCACCACTGTGTCCTTCCTTTGGTCCTGAGGTTCCTCCCAGCCTGCCTTCCTCTCTCCACCTTTCAGAGTTTGCTTATGTTTGTCTTATATATAATGTCCAGAGGTTTCCATTGTACTCAGCAGAAGGAATAGGGAAAAGTATATGTTCTTCCTCTTCCCAGCAGAGGAGTTTGATTTTCCCATCTCTTAATTGAGGATATTAATCAATAATGTTCTCTCAAGAATTTTTCAGCTCAAAAAATTCTGTTAATACACGGTGCATTAAATCCTTGTGTGCCTTTTTTGTGCTAACTAGGGGATTGTAATCACTACACCATCAACGTGTTTTCTGGTTCCAACTTTATAACGTGCCCACTCATCCTCACATGCCTTCCGCGTGTGTTTTCAGAATTCTTCTTCGTTCCATTTGCAAGCTCCTATCCCAAACAAGATGGTTTAGTCTTTAAAATTGGCTACACTGGCAGGAACAGCAGTGTGAAAATTTGTTCAAATGTTAATGCAAGCAATTGCTGTTAACTTCCCATTTACTGTGATACAAAAATGGGAAACTTTATTCATTTGGCCAGCATTTATTTTCCTCCCAGATAGAGAGCTTCCTCCTGGCTCCCTCACACTCCTCCTCCACCCTTCTACCCTTTTTCCCTTTACCCAGACATGTCCCTACAGAAATGTCCTTCATTCCTTTCTTTTTATTTATTTATTTTTGTAGGTAATCTCTATGCTCCACATGGGGCTCGAACTTACGACTCCAAGATCAAGAATTCACGTGCTCCACCAACGGAGCCAGCCAGGCACCCTACTCTTTGTTCCCTTCATTTCCTCCATGTTCCTACGATCCTCATTTAATTATTTACTAATGGGTTTTCCTTTTACATGACAAAAAATATAATAAAGCTTCTTTACACTGATTATCTAAACATTGAAATTTGATCCCGACAGGACAATAATTATTCTGTGCTTTAATCTATTTCTTAGTTGTATCTTTCATAAGGATGATTTTGTTTCAATATAACCTAATTGTTTTATTGAGATATCATTCATATCCCATAAAACCTCCCATTTTAAGGTGTACGGTCCAATGGCTTCTAGAATATTCACAGGCTGCGTGATGCCCACAAAGCGACTGAGGGAGTTGGTGAGGGAAGGACTTACAGGATGGAATTTGAGGTAGTGGGCAGATGTCCACGTTGTCCTAAAGGATGTAGAAATAAAGGAGAGTGTGCAGAGCTGACAAATAAAGTCACCAGAGGGTGGGATCACCTCCACACTCAGACATTTATTTTCTCAAGTTCGGAGGCTGGACATCTCAGATCAAGGGGCTGACAGGCTAGGTTTCTAGTGAGGTCCCACCTCCTGTCGTGCTGTTGGCCACCTTCCCGCTGTGTCCTCACCTGGCCTTTCCTCTGTGTGCATGTGGAGAGAGATATCTTTTGCATCTCTTCCTCGTCTTTTTTAAAAATTTTTTTTAACGTTGATTTATTATTGAGAGACTGAGAGGCACAGAGCGTGAGCAGGGGAGGGGTATAGAGAGGGGGAGACACAGAATCTCTTCTTCTTCTTCTAATGACATCAGTCCCATCAGGTTAAGATGCCATCTGTGTGACCTTATTTAACCTTAATTGCCTTCCTGGAGACTCTATCTCAAAATATCATCACATAGGGGTTTAGGGGTTCAATGTATGCATTTCAGGGGAACACAATTCAGTCCATAACACTAAGAAAAGACTGGGGATTCCTGCCATAGAGAACAAAATCTAGAAAATAAGACTTGGATTCTTCTATATTTGGCTCAATGGAATAATCACACACACACACACACACACACACACACACAGAATATAGATCAGTCATTTTCAAACATTTCTGCTCACATATCACAATTTTGACATACTAGCTGATTCCTTGCATTAGACTGACATCTAAAAATTTTCATTGTAGGGGCGCCTGGGTGGCTCAGTCGGTTGAGCGTCCGACTTCGGCTCAGGTCACGATCTCGCGAGTCCGTGAGTTCGAGCCCCGCGTCAGGCTCTGGGCTGATGGCTCAGAGCCTGGAGCCTGCTTCCGATTCTGTGTCTCCCTCTCTCTCTGCCCCTCCCCCGTTCATGCTGTGTCTCTCTCTGTCCCAAAAATAAATAAACGTTAAAGAAAAAATTTTAAAAAAAATAAAAATTTTCATTGTAAATTTTAAATTGTTGCAAAAAAAGAGAAACGTCCAGTCTGCTGTATTCAGACTATTGACATTTTAAAATAAATTTTAAATCACTGCTTCTTCTCCTGGAAATTCTCACTTTCTCAATTTCACTTCCTCATAGAATTATATCCTGTTATAATCATACGTTTTATACTTCAGGATATTTTACTAATCACACTATTACATTTTTTTCCCCACAAAAATATAAAATTAATTTTTTTAAGTTTCTGTAACTAAAGGTTAAGATGTGAAAAATGAATCTGGCTTGGCTGCTATTAACTTACTATTATATTATTGATCAACCTATACATTTTGTGTGCTTGGAAAGTGATAACTATACAGAAAAAGTAAAATTTCATTGCAAGTTCATGTATGCATGAGTGTCCCCCCCCCGCCCGCAATCAATTCATAGATCTATGAGTGAATATTACTTACCTATTTTTGAACTCTGAGACATGGTTAAGCATTCATTCTATTCCTATTCCTACTTTTATAAGTAAGTGCAAACACTGAAAAAGACTAGTTCGTAGACCTAATTGGATGAGAACTGATATGTTTTTGTTATAGCAAATTACTTCATTTCTTGAACTCCGAATTATATGCTAAGAATCACATGGTGATCTCTTGCCAGAAATTCCTTTCAGTGATCTACTTCTCAGCTAACATGTCTGGTAGATACCCCTTCACTTTTGCTGAAAACGAATTGCAAATGGAACTGTAAAACATTTATTACCCAGTTATTCAATTATTCAAATTGTCCCTTTCCTGTTGGGCTCCCCAGCAAGTTTTACGCCTCAGCACCACACCCCTAGATAGGATTCTGCATGCGAAAGAGGGAAGCCTTTCCTTGGCAAAGAGAGAAAAGTGTCAGGGTCAAAAGGGAGGCCCTGACCTCGGCTTGCTCTTAAGAGTACTCGTGGGGGGCGCCTGGGTGGCTCAGTCGGTTAAGCGTCCGACTTCGGCTCAGGTCATGATCTCATGGTCCGTGAGTTCGAGCCCCGCGTGGGACTCTGTGCTGACCGCTCAGAGCCTGGAACCTGCTTCAGATTCTGTGTCTCCCTCTCTCTGACCCTCCCCCGTTCATGCTCTGTTTCTCTCCGTCTCAAAAATAAATAAACGTTAAAAAAAAAAAATTAAAAAAAAAAAAGAGTACTCGTGGATGTTCGGGACCCAGAACAGATTCTCCTAAATGATCCTGACCTGTGTTATTTTCCCCCAAGGTGAGCTGTACCCCAGTTGGGAGGAGGAAGGCATGGAGAACACATCACAGAGTTGGGGTTATGGAGTCAGACAGACAGAAGTCTGAATACAGACTCTGCCGTAACTGCCAGTGTGACACTGGGCACATTAATACGATCTTGCTGAATCTCAGTTTCCTCTTCTGTAACAAGGATAACAACGTACTTAGTGTTGTTGTGAGGGTGAAGTCAATGGTGCAAAAGCAAAGTGCTTGGAACATAAAAAGCATGGGCACTCAACAAAAGTTTTCTTGGGACGCCTGGGTGGCTCAGTTGGTTAAGTGTCTGACTCTTGATTTTAGCTCAGGCTATGATCTCACAGTTTGCGGGTTTGAGCCCCGCATGGGGTTCTGTACCGACAGTGCAGAGCCTGCTTGGAATTTTCTCTCTCCCTCTCTCTCTGCCCCTTCCCCGCTTGTGCACACTCTCTCTCAACACCTAAATAAATAAATAAAACTTAAAAAATAATTTCTTGTTTCTCTCTTTCCCTCCCTCTCCCCCCTCCTTTCCTGAGCCCCTCTTCCTGCTCCTCCCCTCTATGCGAGGTTCCCTTCAAAGCACTTTTTTTTAAAAATTTTTTTTTAATGTTTATTTATTTTTGAGACAGAGAGAGAGCATGAACAGGGGAGGGTCAGAGAGAGAGGGAGACACAGAATCTGAAGCAGGCTCCAGGCTCTGAGCTGTCAGCACAGACCCCGACGTGGGGCTCGAACTCACGGACCGTGAGATCATGACCTGAGCCGAAGTCGGACGCTTAACCGACTGAGCCACCCAGGCGCCCCCCCTTCAAAGCACTTTGCATGAATTATTTTATGTTGGCTCCTGTCATCTCTATGAAGTATGGACTTTTATTATTCTCATTTTACAAATGAAGAGATTGAGATGCCAAGGAGATTAAAACCTCAAAGTCACAAGTTTAATAGATGGTAGAGAAGGAATTCAAACCCAGGCAGACTGACCCCAGACCCAGCACCCTTAGCCACGACACCTCACAATGGTGGCACAGAGAACCCTATTCTGTTCCAGTGCTTGGAGTACCTATCTACTGGCCAGTTCTCTAATGAGTGAAAACTCCAGAAAGAGGAAGTTTCCTTGAACTTTGTTCAAAAGTTCATTCAAACCAATCTTTGGTCTCCTGGAGGTTTTCTGCCCAGCAGCTCCCGAACAAAAGTCTCAATTGTCTGGTCCGTGATCCCTAGAAAACTAGCTGGGGAGATCGGCATGACGTAAGACCCTTTTCCAGTATTTCCAGGGATCGTCGGGCACTGTTTTTCCCGCTTTCTATCCCAGTGAAGTACAGACTGGCCCTGACTCTCCATCCTGGACAACCTTCTTTTTTCTTTTCTTTTTCTTTTTAATATTTATTTATTTTGAGAGACAGAGAGAGAGTGAGCAGGGGAGAGCACGGAGCCCAACATGGGGCTCAAACCCACAAACTGTGAGATCGTGACTTGAGCCAAAATCAAGAGTCAGATGCTTAATCGACTGAGCCACCCAGGCGCGCCCCTGACCCGGACAGCCTTCTATGTCCAGGGCTTCAAATTTCCAAACAGATGGTCTGACGCGGCCATATTGCCTCCTGCTGTGGTCTCCCAGGTCCGATTTCTGTGCCGGACACTCCTGAACTGAGGTGGGGTTAGATCAAATCGGTGTTAAGATCTTCAGGTACTGGGTGGGGCTCCGTACTTGTTGCTGTTCGTTTTCGTTCGATTCCAGCAGTTGCAACATGGCAGTGTTCGTGTCCTGGGCTGTCGTTGCCTACCATTCAAGAAATTTGGAATCGGAGCTGTTCGCAGAGGTCCTGTGGGCATCGGGGAGGGGGTCAAGGGAGGTCGGAGTCATGCTTGG
Organism: Panthera tigris; assembly: GCF_018350195.1. Taxonomy (NCBI): domain Eukaryota; kingdom Metazoa; phylum Chordata; class Mammalia; order Carnivora; family Felidae; genus Panthera; species Panthera tigris. The sequence continues at coordinate 12,879,810 of NC_056664.1, forward strand.
AAGCATGAGCTGCCAGTGGGAAAGCTTGGCTCTTAATTACGTCCGGCTGGCCAATGAAGCAGCCCCAGTTTGGTGACGGGCTGTCCAGGCCAGGAGTCTGGCTAGCAACAGTCCTGTACATCTGGAACACTGTGGCCTTGTCTCTATGGTAGCTTATTTTGGGCTTCATGGCTATTACCCAGAGTCAGGAGTCATGTCTTTCATTCTGAGACGTCTACACCCCCAACCACAGGCGTGTTTTCCTCCAGGGCAGAGGGCAAATGCAATTACATCTGTGACCAATTTGCACAGCTGGGAGCTCAGCCTCCTGACAGAAACATTTATTTGAGATTCAAGTCTCCGGGGAGCTGGGGAACCATACAGGAAGTAAGGTCCGGCAAGCATTTTGTCCACGTCCGCTAGCCTGAGCCTTGAGAACAAAGGACAACAACAACACAAAATCAGGCTCTCCCCCTCCTAACTGCGGCCTCCTGGGCAAGTCAGCTCACTCACGCACGTTCTCTTTCACGCAAGAGAAGGGTAGTTTTGGAGCCCGTGAGCTTTTTAAAAACATCTAAACAAGTTGGAACTGGAAAAAAGAATACCACCCTCAAATTCAAAAGAAAACATTGCCAAGCAGAAAAACGTGTGTCTCTAAAAAATATGTTGTTGTGTCTGATTCATTAATTTTTAGATATGTATATTTTTTTTGGAAAGAGAGAGAGAGAGAGGGTGCAAGCGAGTGAGGGACAGAGAGAGAGAGGGAGAGAGAAGCAGGGCTCACCCAGAGGGGCACCAGCTCACCCAATGCAGGACTCGAACTCATGAACCGTGAGGTCATGACCTGAGCCTAAGCCAGAGGAAGTCAGATGCTTAACAGTATGAGCTACCCAGGTAACCTAGATGATATATTTTTTAAATCCATGATTTAAAAAAAATTTTAAATGTTTATTTTATTTTTGAGAGACAGACCTTGAGCGAGGGAGGAGCGGAGAGAGAGGGAGACACAGAATCTGAAGAAGGCTTCAGACTCTGAGCTGTCAGCACAGAGCCCGACTTGGGGCTCAAACCCACGAACAGTGAGATCATTACCTGAGCCAAAGTTGGTTGCTTAAACAACTGCCACCCAGGTGCCCCTCTAAATCCATAATTTGAAAAGAGTTCCTTGGGCTAGAGTTTCTCACGTTATAAGAATTCCCAAGTAGCCTCAATAATCACTGAGAAGTCACTGTTAATTATACATGATGTGTTATTCATAGCCAAGTGGGTTTTTTTTTTTTAAAGTTTATCTATTTTGAGAGAAGCAGAGAGAGTGCAAGCCGGGCAGGGGCAGATAGAGAGGGAGAGAGGGAGAATCCCAAGCAGGCTCTATACTGTCGGTGCCGAGCCCCATGCAGGGCTTGAACTCACAAAATTGTGAGGTCACAGCCTGAGCTGAAATCAAGAGTCAGGCACTCAACCAACTGAGCCGCCCAGGCGCCCCGACAACCAAATGACTTTTAAAGCAAAATGATGAAAATCGTGTCAACTTTTTAGAGTAAGAATTAAATCTGAAGAGAGCACACTTTAATATGTTTCATTACGTGATGTGGGAGGGGGCCTACACAGGTCTTACGACATCCTTGACCTTCACCTGTGCAGCCCTTCTCACCTGTCCAGTTGCCTTCTTAATGACATGAGGCCATCAGGTGGATAATCCCGAGGTTTCTTTCAACTTTAGAAATGCCATCGCCCACGTGGAACATTGTCAGGGTGATCGTTATGGATACATTGTCCACGAGGTTGAGCTAATCCTTTGGAGCCCGGGCTATGCCGAAATGTACTGTTAGTGTTGTAAACGCTGCAGATATTCCGGCTGGGAACGGGGGTAAGCATGCAGGTGAGTTTACCTGTGGTCAGCTTTCTGCCATGCCAGAGCTCCCGGAATCTTGCACAAACCCAAAAGTGTGAGCTAGAACTGTCTAACGACAGACAGGCCCTCGCGCAGAAAGGCTCAGGTGCAGGGGCGTCCCATTAGCACCTCTGTTCTCATCGACAACACTGGTTGAACCATGACGTTGCTGACATGCAGCCATTTTTGACCTCCAAACACGACGACCTAATACTTGCCGCCCGTGGCCCCATCCTTCATAGCCCTTGCAAGGACAGGTTGATGTTAGACGATCGAGGTGATGTGGTGCTTTTCTGTTGGAAACTTCAATTCCATTTTAAAACACCAGCTCATCATTTTCCCAGTTACACTGTAGGGTCCTGGACTTTCAAATGACTGCCCTGCACTGGGGTCCCTGTCCCTCTCCCCTGAGCTCCAGAGAATCTGAGGCCTTCGGATTTCTGAACTGATTGAGGTTCCTTTGCCACCACTCTGCTTAGTCCCTTAGGTTTCTAGATGCCCTTTCTAGAGTTTTCTTGAAGGAAAAGAGAGCCTTTAATAAAAACATTAAATATGCAAGCCTGCGGGGATGGTCTACGGACTCTAACTCTCTAGTGTGAACCATAGGGCAGCGGGGCACCTGGGTGGCTCAGTCAGTTAAGTGTCAGACTCTTGACTTCAGCTCAGGTTATGATCTCAGGGTTTGTGGGTTCGAGCTCTGCATCGGACTCTGCTAACTGCGCGGAGTCTGACTGGGATTATTGATTGCCTCTCTCTCTCTGCCCCTCTCCTCTCTCTTTCTCTCTCTCTCTCTCTCTCTCAAAATAAATAAACAAACTTAAAAAAAATCACAGGGCAGAGACTCCGGCTATTGTTTGTTGGTTTCTTTTTTTTTTTCCTTCTAATTTTTATTTTTTATTGAAGTACAGTTGACATACAACAATAAATTAGTTTCATGTGCAAAACATATGTTGATTTCTTTTCTTTCTTTTTTTTGATATTTTTATTGGGATATGATCCACATACCATACGGTTCACCCATTCAAAGCATATAATTTAATGGCTTTTGGTATATTCGCAGAGTTTTGCATCCATCATCACAATCAATTTTAAGCGATTTTCATTACCCGAGAAAGAAATCCTTCACTGCTTAGCCACCACTCCCCGTTCCCCCACCCCATCCCTTCCAGCCCTAAGCAACCAATAATTGACTTTCTGTGTCGATTGATTTGCCTCTTCTATGCATTTCATACAAATGGAGTCATACAATACATGGAACTTTCTTATTGACTTCTTTCACTGAGTGTATTGTTTTCAAGAATCATCAATGTTGTAGCACTTTTCTTTCTTTTTCTGACTTCTTGAGGCTGAAAAATATTCTATTATACAGAAATACTATGTTATTTATCCGTTTGATGCTTAATTTTGTGTCAACATGACTGGACTAAGGGAGGGCCAAATGGCCGGTGAGACGTCGTTTCTGGGTGCGTCAGTGAAAGTGTTTCCAGAAGATGTTAGCATTTGAAGTCAGTAGACTGGGTCAAGAAGATCTGCCCTTACCAGCGTGGGCAGCCATCACGTAGCTCATTGGGAGTCTGAATAGAACAAAAAGGCAGAGGAAGACGAATTTTCCCTTTCTTCCTGAGCTGTGCCCCCCATCTTCTCCTTGCTTAGGACATCAGATTGCCTGGTTCTTGAGCCTTCAAACCCTGGGACTTATACCGGAGGCCTCATGGATCTCAAGCCTTTGGCCCTGGACTGAATGATACCTCTGGCTTTCCTGGTTCTCCAGCCTCTGCAAGCAGCATATTATGGGATTTTTTTCTAGCTCCAGAACCATCTAAGCCAATTTCTACAGTAAATCCCCTCTTTATCTTCTATCTATCTATCATCTATCTATCCATCCATCCATCCTTTTGGTTCTGTTCCCTGGAGAACCCTGACTACTACATTTGTTGATGAACATTTGGGCTGTTTCTACCTTTCTGCTATTATGAACAATGTTGCTGTGAATGTTGGTGTATAAAATTTTATGTGCACATGTGTTTTCACCTCTCTTGGGTATATCCCTGAGAGTGGAGTTGCTGGATCATATGGTAACTCTATGTTTGAGGAACGGCCAGACTGTTTCCAAAGCAATTGTACTATTTCATATTCCAGCCAGCAGGGTATGAGGGATCCAATTTTTTCCACTTTGTTGAGAACTTCTTTCTTTCTTTCTTTCTTTCTTTCTTTCTTTCTTTCTTTCTTATTGTAGCCATCTTGGTGGGTGTTAAGTGTTATTTAACTGTGTTTTGATTTTGGTCTGTATTTCCTGATGGCTAATCGTGTTGAGCATATTTTCATGTGCTTATTGGTTGTTCATAGATCTTCTTTGAAGAAATGTCTCTTCACATCCTTTGTCTGCTTTTTAAATTGGGTTATCGGTCTTTTTTGTTGTTGAGTTGTATTCATTCTTTTTATGTTATTAGATATAAGCCCCCTACCAGATATAAGATTTACAAAAATTTTCTTTCATTCTGTGGGTTTATCTCTTTACTTTCTCACTGGTATATTTTGGGACACAAAAGTTTTCAAATTTAATTATGTCCAGTTTATCTATTTTTTCTTTAATTGCTTATGCTTTTGGTGTCATATCAAAGAAACCATTGCCTAACCCAAGGTCACAAAAATTTACACGGATGTTTTCTTCTAAGAGTTTTATAGTTTTAGTTATCACAGGTAGGTTTTTGATCTAGTCTGATTTGTATATGGTGTGAGGTCAGGGTCCAAATTATTAAAAAAATTTTTGCGCGTGTACATCCATTGTCCCAGCATCATATGTTGAAAAGAATTTTTTCCCCTAATGAATGGTCTTGGATGATCTTGGCATTCTTGATGAAAGTCATTCGACTATAAATATGAGGGTTTATTTCTGGACTCTCAATTCTATTGATCTATACATCTGTCCTTATGCCAGTACCATACTGTCTTGATTACTGTAGCTTTGTAATAAACGTTGAAGTTGGTGTCTCCTCCAACTTTGTCCTTTTCTTCAAGATCACTTTGGCTACTCTGGGTCCTTGGATTTCAATATGAATTTTAGAACCAGCTTGCCAATTTCTACAAAGAAGTCAGCTGGGATATGATGGGAATCACATTGAACCTATACATCAATTTGGGAAAAACAGCCATCTTTACAATGTTGTCTTTTGACCCACGAACATGAAGGGTCTCTCCACATTTTTATTTCTTTCTTAATTTCTTTCAACAGCATTTTTTAGTCTTCAGAGTACAGGTTTTATCCTTTTGTTGTTGCTGTTGTTGTTAAATTTCTTCCTAAGTATTTTATTCTGTTTCATGCTATTATAAATGAAACTCTTTTCTTAATTTCATTTTTGGTTTGTCCATTGATGCAGCATAGAAATACAATAGATTTTTATATTGATCTTTTATTCTGCAGATTTGTTGAATTCACTTTTTAATTTAAAAAGTTTTCAGTGGATTTCTTAGGATGTTCTATTTTCCAGATTGTATCATCTGAAAACAGAGATAGTTTATCTTCTTCCTTTCTAATCTGCATTCCTTTATTTCATTTTTGCCTAACTGCCCTGGCTAAGGCCTTAGCTTTGTCTCAGCCGTCTAAGGAGCTGGATTTCTGTTATTTGCCGTCACAGGAGGCTGAATTAGGTGCTCTGACTGCTTTAACTGTGCGGTTAATGCTTAGTATTCAGCCCACCACCCAAATCGAGAGATACACACTTCCCAGAATATATTTCGGCAGAGTAACAAAACGTATCAGGCACTAATCAGGCATGTGCTAGGTCAGGCCACTACCCTGTTCCTGATGGGGAGTTGGGACACCAGGAAAGAAAGACAAGTGGGGCAACTTTCAACATGGAACCCTTTCTGCCGGGGCTAATGTCTAGCCGGGGCTAGGCCAGCCACAGAGGAACCTGTCAGGAGGGACAGATGGGGACTCGCATGCAGCCAGCACTGCAGCCACGACCTGGACAAGCCTCCCGGCTCCTTCCCCCCATCCACCCTGCCCCCTTCTGCAGGCTGAAACAGAGAAGAAAATCCCTGCTTTTTCAGTGTGCCAAGCAACTGAGCTATTTTCTCTTCAGACTCGGAGTCGACAAATTCTGGAGCCAACCTAATTAACGAGGAAAGCTCCCAGTCAGGCGTGTTTTGCTGGGCCCTTTCCGCCTCTCTGTGCCTTCAGCACTCCTCTGAGTGGCTGGGCTGGGAAAGACATCGAAAGAGATCTCTGAGTTTGTACATATTTGTGGTGGCTGTTTGCCGCGAGGGGGGAAACAGAGCCCTCTCCCTCCCTGGGGCCAACGCTGCGGCTTCGGCAACTTGAGAAACAAGATGAAATAAACATCTTGCTTCGTGGGCAAACCGTGCGGGGCCGGCTTTGTGTGGGAGACCGCGAGGGTGCAGAGGCCATTCAGAGGCTTGCCGGAGCCTGAGAATAAACTGGCTTTCACGGGGCTTCTGGACACGATCCAGTTCGTAGCGAAATCCACCCCGATCTCGCTGAAGTGCACCATTGAGAAAATGGCTTGAAAATAGGTTGAATGGCATGGGGAGCAACATTGGTAGAATGGCTCTAATGAGGCAAAAAATGTGGTTTCAAATGCCCCTGTCTCTGAGTGCCACCGCCTGGCTTTGCCAGCACATATCAAGCCCGCTCACTGGAGCAAACTCAGAGTGACAAGAGGGACAAGAGGCGGTGCTTCGGCAAAGTCTGAGCCGGTGAGCCGGGTTCACATCCCAGCCCAGAAAATCCGCTCACGGTGAGGAGAGGTGGGTCTGAGCCGAAGAATGGTCTGGAGTCCTGAATGCTCAGTGGGGCTGCGGGGAGGGGCAGGATGTGTGCAGAAGGGAATCTCTCAGGTCTCCAGCCGGGAGAGTTTTTGGCGGGAGGTGGGGGGTGGGGGCGGCTGTTTACTGTACAACGTGACCCTGATTATTCAGGGGCTGACTATCCACCTCACGGATTCCCTGGCCTGGTGCCTCTCCTCCTCTTTCCAAGTTGCCTGACTTTTGGTGATGTTGCTGCTCTGCTGAGACCAACGAGTAGAAAGAATGGAAAGAGAGGAAAACAATCTTACTACAGGTTAACAGGTCCCATAAACTATCTGATCGGGGAAAGGGAGCCAACTGCATGGTCAAAATAGAATCTGGGGCTCATTGAGAGGGATTTCCTTCTCCGTTCTCGGTGCGCATTACCTTGGACGACTACCGCCATGAGGTCTCCCCGGCACATTTACTCAGGGAATCTCCATGTGGCAGTGCTCGCGAGGAGGAGACAGGGAACGAGAGCAGCCAGCTGCAGGGATGTTGACCGCAGGGAGAGTCCAGCGAGGACGCGGACCTTGAAGAAACATCTGGGCTCTGTGAGGCCTCGCCCACGGCTGCTGGTGTGTGGGCAGCGGGATGGAAGCCCCAGCCAGCTGCTGGGCCTCCGAACATGATCAAACACTTTGTAATGATGACTTAAGGGGGTCGATTACAAATGCCCAGAGAGAAGAAGTAAAAACACGGAGGCGTGAGGACGTTTGGTGAGGCCAAACCCCAAGGAAGTCATGGAAATGGCAAGAGAACATATCACTCCACGGGAGAAGCTGGAATAACCATCAGAGAGGAAGGTGGGGGTGACCTCTCCTAACGTTAGTGGCAGAAGAGGGCTCTGAGTTAAAAAAAAAATCTCGAGTTAAGATTCCTTGAAAGGAACGAACTCTTTTCTATTAATACACTTAGGCTTAGGGCTGATTAAGACCATTACTTTGAATTGTAATCTCTTCATTAACTTCTCTCACTTTCCTTTATTAGTGACCAATTATATCTTTTTAAGTTTATACAATGCATGTAATAAAATGATGGCAATTCTACTTTAAATTTGTAATTAGGATTCTTGAAGAGTTGCAACTGGGCTTTTCACAGAGAGCGCTTCCCCAGGCCAAGACCCTTGTCTATTCCTCTAATACCCCCACTTAATTCAACATCAAAGAGCTTAATTGCGATGAAAACAGAACAGGAGTTGTATTTCAGTCTTAAGTCTTTAACCTTGCTCTTACTTTTTGTCATTGTTATCAAATTGAAGAAAACTCGAGGTTCAAAGAGCTAGCTACATTTTTACTGTTAAGGTCGACAGAAACGCCCACCAAACACAAGGTTTGTCGTAAACTCACATAACTGACCCTGAGGGCCTCCTCCCCTCCACACCCCTGGGATGTTTACAGGGAGAAAAAAAAATAGTTTGACAATAATAACAGTCCTTAAACCTCTTTGGTCCCAGTTGCCTTTGAGATTCAAATAAAATGTATAGGCCTCCTTCCCAGAAAAGTCTACATGAACACGAAAGCACAGATTCCCTAAAGCTATCCGGCCCTGGTTAAAGTCTCCAGCAGAAACAAAACAAAACAAAACAAAACAAAACAAAACAAAACAACAAAGGATTGCCCGAAAAATTAGGCCAGGAAGGCCGTGGGGAGCTCTACAGAAACAGAAGTGCAACAAGTAAAAAACAAAATTTATTGAGAAAAACGCAAAGAGATTGCGGAAACTCCCTACGGTAACACCGCGTGGGAGAATCTTCTCTTTTAACTGCCGACGCACCCACAAAGGGAGTCGCGCCCCAGAGTACAATGGTCCGCAAAATTGCTGTTAGGAAACCGTGCGGTGACGCCAAAAACAATTTGAAGCAAACACGTGAGAGGACGGCTGGGAGGAGAGAGTCTGAATTCGAAAGACCCCCCCGGGGGAGACGCTCTGTGACAGCATCGGACTTGACAGGCAGAGAGGCATTTACTTCTGCTGTCATGTCTAAACAGAAGTCTCAAGACGACATAGTTGGTATGCTCCTGAGATGCCACAGGGCGTCAAAGGAAGGGCAGGCCTATGTTCAAGCCGCCAAGAAGAACTTACCGTCAGAGTGGTCAAGGTGACTCATGACTCCTTTTATATTCTTAATAAGCCAGTGCAGCTCTCCTCCGCTATGGAACAGCACAATTCTCAGTGTGCATTCAGAGTGTCCACAGTATTCAGGCAGACTGTACCTTGGGGGCCTGCCACAGCATATATTTAAAGGGGGTTGGCAAAAACACGTCTTTAGCCATGAAACTGGTAGATTTAGTTTGAAACTGGTTAAGAGTTGTGTCGAAGAGTCTGTGACTTGATACTTCCTAAGATAACAGCAAAGGAATCAAAGGCTGCTAACAGCTATGTCTTTGTCCAAGTGCAGTGTCATTGCTATAGTGGTGAAGATGAAACTCACAGAAACGTTGCGATGAGTTTTCTTAAAAAATTTTTTAACGTTTTTATTTATTTTTGAGACAGAGAGAGACAGAGCATGAATGGGGGAGGGGCAGAGAGAGAGGGAGACACAGAATCGGAAGCAGGCTCCAGCCTCTGAGCCATCAGCCCAGAGCCCGACGCGGGGCTCGAACTCACGGACCGTGAGATCGTGACCTGAGCTGAAGTCGGACGTTTAACCGACTGAGCCACCCAGGTGCCCCGAGAAACGTTGCGATGAGTTTTCAAAGACAAATACCATTTCACGTTTCCGTATGACTGATCCTTGTCTTGATCTGCAGCAGAAAGTTGTATGTGGAGTTGATTCGAAGTGAATGATCGGAAATCCAGCCCACACGGCATTGTATATTCACTCTGTGAGGTCTCTTGTCTTTTCCAAACATGTAATGATGCTATAGAAAATAGAAAATTGAAAATATGTAAATATAAACACAAAATTAGAAAGGCATTGTGCGTGGTGAAAGGTAACGCTGACCGCTGTACCTGACAAACTCTGAGATCTCAATGGGGTAGTACGGTAAGAATTTCTTTCTCACTCGTGTAAATTTCAACCGGATGATCGGGGAGCTGCCTTCCATGCAGTGATTCGGGGACCCGTGTTCCTTCTGTTTTGTGGCTCCCCCATCTCTTAGGAGTCTTTCACTTCCAGCCAATGACCAGGAGAAAAGGGGAACGTAGCACGTGATGTGGGAGCTTTTTTGAGACAGGCCTAAAAATGTCATGTATCACTTCTGCCCACATTCCTTAGCCACAACTCAGTCATATGGCCATACCTCATTGCAAAGGATGTTAAAAAATGTCTAGTTTTGTGCCTTGAAAACTGAGAAAATAGATTTTGGCAGACACAAAATTTCTGTTTACTTAGTCAGCCATGTTTATGGTCCCAACATCTCCATGGAGATACACATTTCCATAGACCAAGGGCAGAACAAAAACACAGAACAATAAACAGGAAGTGCAGTCACTGGCCACTGCCCTGCAGGAACGCAAGCTTAAAGGGTAGCAAAAAGGTTCGGCTCCTGAAAGGTAAGTGGTTCTATCGATGATTCCCATAAATTGGGAGGCTGGGGATAGACTCATTGCTTGAAGTCAGGCTAGGGCTCTGACTCAAGAAAAGAATCTACAGTTGACTCTTGAACAACATGGGTTTGAACTTCACAGGTCCACTTATACATGGATTTTTTTTAAATAAATACAGTACAGTCCCATAAATGTATTCTCTCTTCCTTATGATTTTCTTCAGCTTTTATTTTCTCTAGCTCACATTATTGTAAGAATACAGTATATAATACATATAAATTATAAAGTATGTGCTAATGGACTGTTTATGTAAGCTTCTAGTCAACAGTAGGCTGTTAGCAGTTAAGTTTGGGGGAAGTCAAAAGCTATATGCGAATTTTCTACTGTGCTGGGGGTGATGACGGCAGTTGGTGCGTCTAATTGCTATGTTATTCAGGGGTCAATCGTATTGAAAAATGCTGCCCAGTGGAATGATGTATAAAATATGGTATGTCTGGGAGGTGGATGGGCATAGACGCAGCCTCTTAATTAGAAACTAAGGAGAGCTTCTGTCTGTGTCTATTTCAACAATATCATCAAAGGGCGAGCCAGACCCATTCAGACTGTAATGAAGGAGGAGGAAGGCAATCGCCAACTCCTTAGACACAGCGGGGTCGGCCCAGAAAGAACAACGTGAGAAAAAAGTCAAAGACAAGATTAGCCTGCAAATCAAAATTCCAAAACATACTGAACTGAAAAAACAAAAACACGACCACAAAAATAGCTTCCAAAATTAACAATCAGAAAGTAAATAGATCCTGGATAAATTTGTAAAGGATATCCTGAAGAAGACCTTACAATGGATATGCGGGGAAAGCTCAGAGAGATAAAGAAATTATATTGATGAAGCAGAATAAGAAATTATATTTCTTTTCTCTAAATGTTCGTTTTTGAAAGAGAGACAAGGTGCGAGCCGGGGAGGGGCAGAGAGAGAGAGAGAGAGAGAGAGAGAGAGAGAGAGGGAGACACAGAATCGGAAGCAGGCGCCAGGCTCCAAGTTGTCAGCACAGAGCCGGACAAGGGGCTTGACCTCACAGACCGTGAGATCATGACCTGAGCCAAGTCAGACGCTTAACCAATGAACCAGCCAGGTGTCCCAAGAAATTATATTTCTAATGTGAATTATTTTCACATTGTTTCACTAATTATTTTATTTCACTAATTATTTTAGTAAAGGTCTACTAAATATTTTATTAGGACTATATATAATATGGTTATCTTACAGTTATTTTTAAATGGTTGCATGCTATGTTATCATTTGAGAACAATAACTTAAACAATTCTATTAATATTAGACACTAAGATTGCTTTAAGTTCTGTCTGGATTTGCTATAATTTGTGTTGCATATAGTATGTATATATACATTCATATACATATAAAGTTGTACTAACTACACACATTAAAAAAGAAATGCTATTTCTAAAAATCAGGCAAATATAAATAATACAGGAAGATATGAAAAAGAATCAATTAAAAATCTTAGAAATGAAACATATTCCTTTAAACAAACACTATCACTGGAAATTTTAAAATATTGGGAGTTCTTTACAAAGTGAAAATTGCATATTAAAAACAGGATACTGTTTAAGTGGTAGATATAAATCTATCCATTAGAAGTCAGGAGAGACTGAAAATAAATAAAGATTCAACTCTAGAGCCTAGAAAAACAAGAATAGGGCAAACCTAGAACTGGTAGGGGAAAAAACAAATAATGAGGAAGAGGATGCTGGGAGAGGGAATGTCTTCTCCCACAGGTCACACCTTTAAAATTCCTTCTCCTTTCTGCTGGCCGGAGTACGGAGGCAGTGGTGAGACGTGTGAGCCATCTGACAGCGTGGATGGAAGCCATGAACGGAGGTCGGTAGGACAAGATGGACCCTGGTTCATGACATCACGAAGGCCCCACATCCGCCTGGACTGTTTAAACCATGAGGGGAGAGAGAGAAATACAGCTCTGTCACAGTGAAGTCCCTGCTCTTTTGGCCTTTGTACATCCAACATGTACAAAGATACATTTAAAATACGAAGATTCAGGGGGCACCTGGGCGGCTCAGTTGGTTGAGCGTTGGACTTTGGCTCAGGTCTGATCTCGTGGTTGATGAGTTCGAGCCCCACATAAGGCTCTGTGCTGCCCACTCAGAGCCTGGAACCTGCCTTGGATCCTCTGTCTTCCTCTCTCTCTCTCTGCCCCTCTGCATTTGGCTCTTTGTCTCTGTCTCTGTCTTAAAAATAAATACACATTAAAAAAAAAAGAAGAAGATTCGGGGCACCTGGGTGGCTTAGGCAGCTGAGCATCTGACCTTGGCTCAGGTCATGATCTCCTGTTCCGTGACCTTGAGCCCCATGTCAGGCTCTGTGCTGACAGCTCGGAGACGGGAGCCTGCCTTGGATTCTGTGTCTCCCTCTCTCTCTGCCCCTCCCCTGCTTGCGCCCTGTCTCTGTCCCTCTCTCTTTCAAAAATAAATACACATTAAAAAATTTTAAATATGAAGATTCAATCCAGCAATATAAAAACACGAGGAAGGTTGGGTGCACTGTTATTTTCTTCTTCTTCTTTAAACGGCACCACTGATGTGAGTTTTTAGTGCCCTCAAGGGTAGCTTTTGTGTGCAGAAATGATTGTTCAGGTTGGTTTGTCCTCTAAGAATTCATATTCAATTATTAACATTGTAACTTCAAAATCATAGTTTATTTTAGAAATTCTATCATTTTATTTATGCGAAACTCATATTTCTAATAACTTTTGAGAGAACGTTCAGTAATATTTGTTTTCTCCTGGAAACTTAAAACATTTCAATAGAATACATCATTCTAACAGGCCACCATTTTTAAATGTCTTGTATTTTATTTCCTTTCTAGGTACTTTGATGGTTAGAGTTACGCAAAACCGTCTCAAGTACTTAAGTAGCTCTTAAGAAATAAGTATATTGAATTGAACTTAAAAATATTGCAAAACTGAACTTTAAAAAAAGTCTCCAATACATAAAATGCCAAATGTATGTTGATAATGATAATTTCTCTTCTCCTCCTCCTCCTCCTCCTGTTTTTCTTCTATTGTTCTTACATGTTCTACTTCAAACATGAGCAAGCAAGAAAGAGTAGAATACCCAGCACCCAGATTCAGCTATAATTCAAAAAAATGTTTACCCTTTTGTTTCACTTCTTTGTCCCCTTTTATTGGCTAAAATATTTTCAAAACCAACTTTTAAACCAAATTGCTAACACCTTGCATATTTCTTCTACCTCTCTAAAGATAAGGATATTTTCCGAAAGACCCAGTGTCATTATCGCTCCCCACAAAATTTACGGTCACTTTTCTCGTGTCACTCAATCCCAAGCTCATAATCATCTTTGCCCAATAATGTTGAAAAAAATTCTTGTTAGCGTTCAGGCGAGGTCGCACAGCACATTTGATTATTACACCTTTTAGGTCTCCTGTAACCCAGAGTCGTGTACCTTCTTTTTTTCTTTCCTGCAGAATCTGGGTTAGTTGTCTTGCAGAACGTCTTATACTCTGTACTCGCCTGTGAACTTGCTGGTGTCATTTAACATGTTCCTCTATCTTCTCAAATGCCTGTAAAAGAGAGTTGTCTCTAGAATCTCCAGGTCAGACTTTTTAAGACAGCTTTATTGAGTTACCACTCACACCCCATGCAATGCACCCACTTGAAATGCACAATTCAGCCATTTTTAGCATATCATCAGTCATGCACCCATCACAACAATTAATGTAAAATGTTTCATCACCCTCAAAAGAAACACCATCCCCATTCTCAGTCATTCCCCCTTCCTGCCCTCATCCCAGCTCGTTCTGCTTTAATGGATTTGTCTGTCATGCACATTTTGTATAAATGGAATCATGATGTATGTCATTATTTATGACCGGTTTCTTTCACTTAGCATGGTGCTTTCAAGATTCATCCCTGTTGTGACCTCAATCGGTACCTCATTCCTTTTCATGGCTTAATATGGCTTAATAATATCCCATTGCATGGCTAGACCACGTTTTCTTTTTTAAAGATTTATTTTTTTTATTTTTATTTTTTTTTAATGTTTATTAATTTTTGAGTGGGAGAGAGAGAGCACAAGCAGGGGAGGGGCAGAGACAGGGAGACAGAATCTGAAGCAGGCTCTAGGTTCTGAGCTGTCGGCACCGAGCCCGATGCAGGGCTCGAACTCACGGACTGCGAGATCATGACCTGAGCCGAAGTCTGAAGCTTAACTGACTGAGCCACCCAGGTACCCCTTAAAGATTTATTTTTAAGGCATCTCTACCCCCAACATGGGACTCAAACTCACAACCTTGAGATCAAGAGTTGCATGTTCCACTGACTGAGCCAGCCAGGTGCCCCCACATTTTCTTTATTCATTCATCAGTTGGTGAATATTTGGGCTGTTTGCCACAAATAAATGCCCATTTTTATATGTATGAGCTACCTTAAAAATATCCTTCTATTATTGAATATTTCAAACATATGAAAAGTAGAGAAAAAATGTAATGAATTCCTTGTACTTCTCACCCAGCTCAACAACTGTCATTAGTTATCTTTTCTGTTGGTATCATCACCCATTTCCCCAACCACTCACAAATATTTTGAAGCTAATCTCAGACATCATATCATTTCATCTGAAAATATTTCAATATGTATCTCTAAAGATAAGGACTCTCCTTTTTAAACATAATTACAATATCATCATCATATCCTGAAAACTCCACCTATAAATCCATAATATCATCAGTGTTCCTATTTTCCTGATTGCCTATAAATGTTCTGATTTTTGTTTTATAGTTTGTTTAAAATAAGGTCCAAAAAGGTCTATACATTATCATTGGTGAATAATTCCTTTTTTTTTTTTTAAGATCTTAGTTTTAAGCAACCTCTACACCCAACATGGGTCTCAAACCCACAACCCCAAGATCAAGAGTCACATGCTCCACAGACTGAGCCAGCCAGACACCCCTCATTGATTAATCATTTCTCAAGCCTTTTTATGAAGGCTCACTTTTAATGCTTAATGTCGTTTAAAACAACAACAACAGGGGCGCCTGGGTGGCTCAGTCGGTGAAGCGTCCGACTTCGGCTCAGGTCATGATCTCGCGGTCCGTGAATTCGAGCCCCGCATCAGGCTCTGTGCTGACAGCTCAGAGCCTGGAGCCTGTTTCAGATTCTGTCTCCCTCTCCCTCTGACCCTCCCCCGTTCATGCTCTGTCTCTCTCTGTCTCAAAAATAAATAAACGTTAAAAAAAAAAATAAAATAAAACAACAACAACAGCAACAAGGCTCATTGGTCCTGAATTTCCTCTAGTTTGGATTGCACCCTCATGGTGTCAGTAGGCATGTTCCTCTGCCCTCTGTATTTCTTATAAAATACAGGAGTTTGAACAGTTTCTGTTTGGTTTTTCTGGCAGGACTATTATATAGGTAGTGTGGATACTCCCCCCGAGGGGCAGATAGTGTCCTTTGATTGCTGCCATTGGCCACGGTTGATCATTGCCTAAAGACACTAATTCATCAGAAGTTTCAAACTGTGATATATTTCTAGTATTTCTTCTTCATTTATCAGCTAGATTACTGCTGTAAAAAGAAACTTCCTCTTGTTAAATACCTGGTTACACTAAGACACAGTTCCTATGGGAAAGGCAGGAAGAAAGGTTTGATTTTTTTCTCTCTACTCATCAGTTTTCAAACATAGTGCATCGGTTCCCTATTGCCTTGAAAAAATATCAGCGTTTTGGGCTGCCCGGGTGGCTCAGGTGGTTAAGCGGCTGACTTCGGCTCAGGCCCTCACGATTCCGGAGTTCGAGCTCCAAGTTGGACACCGCAGTGACAGCGCAGAGCCTGCTGGGGATTCTCTCTCCCTCTCCCTCTGCCCCTCCCCCACTCACACTTTGTCTCCCTTTCAAAATAAATAAATAAACTTAAAAAAAAAAGAGTATCAGTGGATTGCTGTTTGGGTATTATTAGGTATTATTAGGAACTGATCGGTTTAGATATTTTGGGTGTGTTTAAATAAACATACTCTGCATGTTTAAATCTATTTTAATTATCATTCTTATTGTTGCTCAAACGTGTCCCTCTTTGTCCAGTAAGAGCTTCCAATTCTATGTGACACAATCTCCACAGTTTTTGATACACTTCTTGGTATTTGGTATCACGAGATGTTCTAGGCTCGTCTTGCACCAGACCTGGAATGGGTCATTTCTTTAAGGTGTCTCCCTCTCGTTTTTTAAAAGTGGCAGATGGAAAATAGAAAACAGGATCTAAATCTGGACTTTTAGAGCTTCATATAGACACAATCTCCTAGGGTTTTAATTAAATATTTCATTTGACAAGAGAGAAAAGCATTTATTTTGAACGTGGCCAATCTACCCTGTGACTCTGTTTTCTCATTTGCAAAATGCAGCCTATACTAATCATTACTCACAGGTTTATGGTACCGATTGAACAAATCAATACACGTAAATGATCTAGAATAGTGTCTGCGATAGTGAGCACCTAACAAATAAAAGCTACTTATGGTGTCCTGCCTAGCATTAATTTAATATTCAGAATTCAATATATGGAGATTTATTTTAAGATCAAAATGTTATTCTTTTACAACTCATAGCTCCTCTTGATGATGTGTCCTGACACCCCAAATTTCCCTGACCTGATTTGAGCATTCAAACTCTCATGCAGCAGGGTTCAACTAAGGAAGCCAGGGGAAGGGCAACCAGCTCCAAAGTTATTTTTTGCTTCTTGGAAGGCCATCTGCTGCCGTGACCCATTTTACAACGTGCAAATTCATCAGCTGAGTGCAATTTCCCTTCAATCAGTGGCCCAGTAAATATAATTACATTGCTAATTTTAAATTTCAAATGGTCAGCTCAGGTTGAAGAATGTCCATTCAGCAGTCAAGATTCTGCACCTAATTGAGAAAACAGAGGGCCCACATGCCAGGAACTTGACAGACAAGTGGGAAACAAGTTTGTTTTCTTTTACCTATTAAAGAGCCGCTGGCATACAACAAACAGAAATCTTTCCAAATCTTCCCCCACCCCCTTTTTTTCTCCATTTGAAAGAACAATTTGACATTGCAGTGAATGGATAAGGGAAATCACCTTCGCACGTCTGGTCCTTTCAAGACTGGACTGATCTCTATAAAAAAAAAATGTCTATCCTTGAATAAAGTTTATGTAAAGCCCACATGAAAAATAAATTAATTCGTGACAGCTAAATGTTTTCAAAAATAAGGTATTGGTTTCCTAGAGCCTCTAAAGAATATCAGTGTGTTGTTGGACCGTATAGCACACCAAAATTACTTTGCAAGACGTTATTAACACACTCGGTGAAATTGTCCTAAGACTGTAGGTTAAAGTATTACGTCAATATTCAATTTCCCGATTTGATAACTGCTTTGTCCTTAGAAAAGACACACTCAGTAAAAGTAGTAAAAGGACACAATGTCTGCAAAGCGTTCCGGAATGAGCCAGGAAAAAATTAATGTGTGTGTGTGCGCGTGTGCACACAGAGACAGAGAACGAGAGTCCACGCGAGTGCGCGTCCGTGGTGAAAATTAAAAATTGGTGAAAACAGGTGAATGTGGGTAAAAGGGACAGGGGAGTTCTTTATATTATTCTTGAAATTCTTCTGCAAGTTTAAATTTTTCCAGAATAAGACGTTTTAAGAAATAATTTAAGAACCCTGTAGGTGACTTCACAAACCCAGGCCAAAAAGTTAAGTCCATTAGAGTGAATTATCAGCCTATAGAGACGTGGGTTACCGAAGCATGCACATTTATAGGTCATTGTCTGAGCTAAGCATGAATTAAAACCAACAATGCAAGCCTCGATTCTCGCGATACCTGGAATAACAGATGAAGAACACAGATTGGAGTACTAATGTTAATACTAACACTAACACGACTACGAAGACAAATACTAATACTAATATCTTGGCTATTAGAAGGAATTAGCAGAGCTGGCCCAGTGTTTGAAAAGCCTGCTGAAATGTCAGGGGAAGAGAGACTTCACTTCTGAAGGCAACGTAGCAAGTCCTTCTCATTACAGCAGGTCCCAAAGTCAGCTCCTTAAGAATCTCGATCTTCTCCCTTGGGCAGAAGACTGCTTTCCTTTTTATCTAATATTCTAATCCTCGTTGCTGGACATGCGAATAAATCTGCTTTGTATTAAAAAAGAAAACCGACAGGCTACCAACCAAGCCTTGCCTCAGATGCTCCCTTCTGTAACTGATGCAGCAGAAAGCACTCTTGTCCTTAATGGTTCTTGCGTTTTTGTATTTACCTCCCGTTAAGGGTGGAAGGTCTTCCGTGATTCCTCCAGGGAGAACGCGGTGTTTTCTCTTCCTCTGACTCAGGAAGTAACCGCGGGACAGCACACTTCATCTTGCATATTTTGCATGGTTATTGATATGGCTCTCTCTCCAAAGGCTGAGTTCCTAGAGGGTAGGGAACATGGCTTACTCGCCTGTTTATTACCCCAACAGCTCTGGCTCTGTTGTAGGCTTTCAATACTCACGGAATGAATGAAGGAAGGAATGAGCAGACGGGATCTGAGCTTGACCTGGATGAAATGAAAAGAAACAGACATTCAATATAATTAGGATTTATTGATCGGACACATCTGAAATCTGAACCGAGAGCACTAATCTAGGCACAGTTATTTACCAGTGGGTCAATTTTCCCACGTTAGCGGTAAGATAGACACATTCTCAGAAGGGAAATACCGTGGCGATACATCTGAAACACATAGGTACCGAGTATTATTTCTGCCCCTGAGGGCATGTTTCCTACGTGTTCCCAGTGAGAACGAAGTCCAGAGCGAGGAGTTTCCACGCCTTACACCACCAGACCCAGTTGAGTCCCCTTGGATTTCAAGTCTACTAAGAGTCCTCACCGAAGACGGCGCCATGTCACGATTCCCGCTTCAGAGAGTATAAATACACCAGGCCAAAGATCAGTTGAGCAAGTTCGCCCTTCTGGGTCTGTCCTCACACTCACAGAATTAACCAGAACAACACCTACTATGTCGGCCAGGGTTTAGTTGCAGAGAAAAGAATCCATGCTAGCGTATTTGCACAGGAAGAGATAGCAAGAGGCTTACCGATTGATCGAGACACCCGAAGGAGCAGACGCCCCAAAGCCACGCCTCACAAACAAGTCTAAGGAAACTACTGCCTCTTCTTGGATCAGGAAGCCCTGAGCCCCTGAGCTACACCACCTTCATGAGCCAGGGGACCTTACAGTTAGGAAGCCACCCAAGGTTAGGAGGCTGGCCGTTGCTGTCTCACCATGCCTGCTACGATGACTACCAGTAAAATGAATGCTGTGCGTCCTGCTTCTTAGCACCAGGTAGCTAAGACTGGATACAGGGGCCTCTGCCGATGCTGCCCGTGGAAAGCGCCTGCCTCCACCACCCTACGGCCTATGGAACCAGCAGGTGGGAGCCTCCCATCTCATTCCCAGTTTCCAAATCTCATCTGACGGGGGAATCCAAAATCCCGGACAGAACCCCAGATACAAGGCAGTCTGGAAAATGCAGTGTTTAGCTTTCCAGCCTCCAAAGCGGAGGAAAGCACGTCGGAAGGCAGCTGGGGTGAATGCAGGGTACCTATATGAGTATCAACTGCCTTTTAGAGCCAGGAGACTTAGATGAGATTTATCGAGTACATAGTACAACGTCTAGTGCACAGCACTTCTCAGTAAGTGGCATTTGTATTGACTCTAAAGAACTTGAACAGTCATCTTTGTGCTGCAAAGCTGTAATACGGCTACAGGTTTAAGAATTAAAGAAAACGATGAGTTCTCCATCATGACGGACTCTCATGAAACTGGAATAGGACAGTGGAAGGCTATTTCTTGGTGAAGCGGACACTAACATTTATTGATGGCCTAGAAATGTGCCCGATAGGATGCTCCTGATTCAAATTCCTCATCTCGCTGTTCCTCACAACTCCACTAGGTTCCCATTTATAGAATTTGACACGGAAGCTAACCAACTTGCTGAAGGTCCCACAGCTGGTAAGACAATGGGACATGGACTGAGATCAGTTGACTTTAGAAGATGTGATTTCCCTGAAGTCCTGGATAGGAGCACAGGTGCACCTAGCGGGTGAGGGGACTGGCTGGGGAAGACAAGGCCCAGGCTTCAGTGCTGATCTCTAGGATGGAGGTGATCAGAACTATCCATGTGCGGTCAGGCCGTCTAATGGAAAGGTAAGTAAAAGACTTAGGCCTGTGCCTGACTCATGCTAAGTGCCCCACATCCATTAGCTATGATTAGTCATGTGGAAAGACATTTAAACATTCACCGGATGTAATATTAGCTGGCTTTGCACCTTATGGAGCATCCATTTCGAAAGAATTTTGGTTCATGGGTCAATATGGAAGGCAAGAGTTCTCCACGCGTCTCCATGTTGAAATGGAAGGAATTCGGGGCGCCTGGGTGGCTCGGTCGGTTAAGCGTCCGACTTCGGCTCAGGTCGTGATCTCACGGTCCGTGAGTTCGAGCCCCGCGTTGGGCTCTGTGCTGACCGCTCGGAGCCTGGAGCCTGTTTCAGATTCTGTGTCTCCCTCTCTCTCTGCCCCTCCCCTGTTCATGCTGTGTCTCTCTCTGTCTCAAAAATAAATAAACGTTAAAAAAAAAAAAAAGAAAGAAATGGAAGGAATTTCTAGCTTCTACAATTTCCACCATGTACCAGCATTGCAACTTTGAGTGACTCACTTAGTCTTTCTTGCTTCTGTTTCTTCATCTACAGATGAGAATAATAATTCTACCAATACTATGGGATTGTCCCAAGGATGAAATGTTTAATGTATATGATGCACTTATTGCTTTGGTTACTTTTTGCTTTGCAAAAAGGGGATGAGAAATATATAATTATTTTCATCTTCCTTTTCGTATCCAATATTATCTCATTAAAATCTTTAAAAATCATTTGGTATGGCACCAATTTACTCATTCTAGTGACTGCATAATATCTATAATGCAGATATATAATAATTTACTCACTATCCTTCTACGGATCATTTTACTGACTGTTTTATTTATAACTTTTCTCTAATAACGATGTTTTAAACATCTTATGCATGTGACTGTCTGCAAAACGAAGCTCTGGTGCATAAATAGGAGGTATACAGCTCGACGAATTTTTAAAAACTAACATACGCATATAACCGGCACCCAGGTCGAGAAACAGAATATTGCCTGCTCGTAGGAAGGATTCATCATACTTTCCTGTGGTCATTAACATCTACCCTCCTGATTTCTCTGAATTTTGTGTTATTTTTAACTATATATAAATGGGGTTAGGCATTCGTGCTCTAGCATGCCTGGCTTCTTTTGTGAGATCCATGCACATTGATGTCTGGAGTTATAATGTGCTCATTCTTATCTTGTGCAGCATGCTATTAAATGAATATGACAATTAGCCTCTTCAGTCTACACCTCATGAATGTTGGGGCAGCTTCTGGCCTTGGGTTTATACGAATGGTGCCGCAGACAACATTCTTATACGTTTCTTCTGGTGAACGTATGACACGCTTCTGTGGGCACGTACAGAATATGGTATTGCCACCTCCCAGGGCATACGTATGTTCAGATTTACAAGACCCCGGCAAACAGGTTTTCAAGGTGGCTACATCCATTTACACATCTACCAGGAGTATATAATAGTTTTGATTGTTCCACACTCTTGCCAAAACTTGGCTTTTTTTTTTTTTTTTTTTTTTTTTGGTACATAAGTTTATTTCAATGGGATACGTTGTCAGGAGTGGGATTCTTGGGGCAAAGTGTATATATATTTTCACTTCGGCACAGGTGGCCAGATTGTTTTCCAAAAAAGTCTGTTTGCCTGCACATTTTCACCAGAAATATAAAAGAATACTTTTCTCCCTCCATCGCCACAAACAATAAATAAGATTGCTCTTTAAGTTTTGCCATTCTGATGGGTGTAAAAAATATGACACTGTTATTTTAATTTGCACGCTCTAGTATTAGCTAATTTTTATATACATTGGTCACTCAGATTTGATCTTCTATGAACTGTCTTTCTGATAGGAAAAGGTTATGGAATTTGTGACTTATAAGAAAAGATTACGGGGCGCCTGGGTAGCTCAGCCATTTAAGCGTCTGACTCCTGGTTTCGGCTCAGGTCACGGTCTCATAGTTGTGGGACAGAGCCCCACGTTGGGCTCTGTGCTGACAGTGTGGAGCCTGCTTGGGATTCTCTCTCTCCCTCTCTCTCTCTCTCTCTCTCTGCCCCTCCCCCTCTCAAAATAAATCAACTTAAAAAAAAAAAAAGAAAAAGATTTAAAGAATGACGTCAGCCCAGAGAAGAAAAAGCCTAACGGGAACTGTATTAGCTGTCTTGGAATATTTGAATGTTCACGTTCTAAGGGATTTCATGTGCTCTGTGTATCTTTAGAGGGCAGAAATGGGAACTAATGAATGAAAGTTTTAAGGTGTCATATTTTGAGTTAAGAAAGCAATAGTGTGATCCCATTAAACAACAAGTTTTCTCTGAGGCTGTAAATTCTCTCCTGCATGTGTCTGCCATGAGGCTGCCCACTGACGTGTTGGGGGTGTGCTGGAGGGGATTTTTCTGATTTAGATATGCCTGAGGATCAATTTAAAAAATTTTAAATTCAGATTCCCGGCATCCTGCCTTGAAGCTTTTAAAAGAAGGCCTAAGGCAAAGGCCCAGGGATCTGTATTTAATTTTTTTTTTAATGTTTAATTATATTTGAGAGAGAGAGAGAGCAGGGGAGGGACAGAGAGAGAGTCGGAGACAGAATCTGAAGCAGGCTCCAGGCTCTGAGCTGTCAGCACAGAGCCCGACGCGGTGAGATCATGACCTGAGCTGAAGTCGGATGCTTAACTGATCGAGCCACCCAGGCACCCCCAGGAATCTGTGTTTTCAAAACACTCACCAAATGATTCTGATGTAGCCTGTGTACAAACCAACATTTGAGAAACACTGAAGCAGACAACCTCTAGAAACTCTTCGAGTTTTGAAATGATGCATTTTTTCAGCTGTAGGTTAGCGATGTCATTTAACACGAAATAGAGTAAGAGTCGGATAGTAAAGGATTGTCAACAACCCCATCTACAGTTCTTTGACCCTACCTAAGGAAATGCGAGAATTATATTTTCTTCTACAACCGCATGTGTCTTAACTATAATCCTCAGACAAAGGAAGCGACTTGTAAAATTATGAGTTACAGTTAAAAATTTGCAGACAAAGCATCTTTGGAATTCGGCATTTGAGGGTGGGGGTTGGGGGTTCTCAGAAGTTAATTCTATAAGGAGAGAAACTCCCTGTTTAAAATGAGTTATCAGCATGCGGAGCCTGGGTGGCTCAATCGGTTAAGCGACCGATTCTTGGTTTTGGCTCAAGTCATGATCTCTGGGCTTCTGAGTTCGAGCCCTGCACAGGGCTCTGCGCTGACAGCACGGAGCCTGCTTGGGCTCTCTCTCTCTCTCTCTCTCTCTCTCTCAGCCCCTCCCCCATTCACCTGCACTCTCTCTCTCTCAAAATAAATAAACTTTAAAAATAAACAAATAAATAAAATGAACCATCAGTAAAGAGAATGATCTTTGGGTCTGACTCACTCTCCCCCTCAGTCTCCTTATCCCCGAAGTGGGGACAGCAAAGCAACACGAGCTACTGGGAAGGGACATTCCCTCGGGATTAAATGAAATAGCCCATCAACTGCCTACCATGGCTCTTGGTACAAAGGAAATACTTACCTAGTAATTCTCGTGCGTTCTTTCTTCCACAGTGCCAGGACTCTATTTCTAAACGTAAGCGTGTTTTCTTCTTTCAACCAATGCAGGAAATCAGGAAGAAAGTTTGATCTTGATCAGGTGGTTTAAAACTATTACAGGTCATTGCCAGAGGGGAAGGGGCGGGGGGAATGGGCGAAAGAGGTGAAGGGGATTATAAACTCGCAGTTATAAAATAAATCAGTCACAGGGCTGTAAAGTACAGCATAGGGAATATAGTCAGTAATACTGTAATAATTTCATGTAGTAACAGATGGTGACTAGACTTATCATGGCGATCATTTTGTAATCCCTGTAAATGCCCAATCGTTATGTCGCGTACCTGGGACTGATACAATAGTGTATGTCAATTGTGCTGCAATAAAAAATATTATAAGCATTTCAAAACATTTGGCTCCTTCTTTGATAAGTACCGAAGGTACACAGTGTTTTCGGTCTAGATGTTGACCAAACATTTCAAGGATATTTGAAGGAAAGGATTTATCTTCAAGGAAGAGAAATATTTGATCGTGATAGGAACGCTTCAAAGGTCACGAAAGGAAGGCTGTTTTCAGAGTATTTTCATCTATTCCAAAAGGATCGAATAAATTAGCCTTTTCTTTTCCTTTCAACTAGTTATGTTGGGATTCAGCTATTTCCTCTGGGCTAATATTCAGCCGGTGTTAAGCCTCATGTCTTCTATGAAATGAGACACTGAAGCCCCAAGTTGCCCAAGTGCCTACTGAACGCATAAGGAATTTGGAACTTGGCCACTGAGTCTCAGGTTGGAGTGAGGGACAATCATCGTGCAAGAGGAAACACCTAGAACTCTTTCCCTTGGACCAGGTGAGCCAATGGGTAAGTCAGGCTCAGTTTTAACCAGGTTCCCAGAGACAGGGAAGCTGTGTTGTTGGTTTTTGTGAGATAAATACTTGGCACGTCACAGGCTGGCAATAAATGTATCTCAGATAAATGAATGAATGAAGCAAGAACTAGGAGCTGAGAATTGGAAACAACAAAGACCAAACTGAAAAAGCTGAAACAGCAAGGCAGATTGATCTGGTTCTAGGCAAATGGAAAAGCAGAAGACACCAAGCAGGTTCCTTATACCATAGTCCAATACTATCTTGGCATATTGCCAGGCAATGAATGGAGAAAACATCCCTGGAATTCTTTTTGCAAGAGTATTGTGTAGGTCTAGAAGAAATACTTTAATAAGCCCTCTGAGGTGGTAGGTGAGACCCCCACGGGACCTGGCATGGGCAGTTGTCTGGATAAGGCAAGGGAGGAGGGATGGCTTTATGATCCAGCATGATGGCTGAGGGGAGACGGGGTGGTAGAGAAGTCCGAATTTGCCAGAATGCCCCTGGACTGCAATGTGAATAAAGTCTACAGAAGAATCAGAGATACGTGCTTGGGTGAAACTTCATGTCGAACCGAGAGAAGGGGCAGCTTGACAAACTGATGTGCACAGAGGACGCAGTCCTGGAGGTGAGAGCGTTGAAACTGAGAAGTGCAGGAGGAAATGAGGTGCAAGGATGTGCAGGAGTTGGGGCGCCTGGGTGGCTCAGTCGGTTAAGCTTCCGGCTCTCCGTGTCAGCTCGGGTCATGATCTGGCCGTTTGTGGGTTCAAGCCCCGCGTTGGGCTCTGTGCTGACAGCACGGAGCCTGCTTGGGATTCTCTCTCCCTCTCTCTCTGCCCCTCCCTGCCTGCTTCTCCCTGTCACTCTCTCTCAAAATAAATAAATAAACTTGGGGGGAAGAAAGGGATTTGCAGAAATTGTGAGGAGACCTTTGGATTCTCTCAGGCCATAGAATGAAGTTTATCGGGTCTCTGGGCAGCAGTGGGCAGGGAGGCTGCTAGCATCCCGATTGCACGAGTGGGCTCCAAGAAATGACATCCTTAGAGGAACGTTGACTGGCCCTTCTATTGGCTGGGTCTTTCCCTGTGCCAGCCATGGGTGCTTAGTTTATCGAATTCATATCCATTGACAACTTGACATCCATTGTGTTCCTGAGACTATAGCAGGCAAGGGAGGTTTGAATAATTGTAATAATGGTTTACACTATTATTGATACATATTAATAAGGTATACGCACACACATACGTACATGTGTATTTTTTTTTCTCCAGGATTTTACAATCTAGTAGGATGGATAAGGCAAGCTTCCTAACATCAGTGCGGAGAAATACCTAAGTATCCTAAGATATAAAGGCATCACAAAGGCTCAAAAGACGAAAATCACTTCAGGCTGGAAAGGACCCGTGAAGGAAGCAGCTTCTGAGAAAGCTGGACAGTGAAGCATGAGTCGGGTTTCAGCAGGCAGAGATTCTAGGGGAGGGCGCTCCAAGGGTTTGAAACAGCAAGAGGAAAGCAATGGAAACGAGAAGAGGCACATGTTTTCCGGAGAAAGCAGGGCAGGGCTTTTCGACTGAGCAGAAGGGACACAGACTCTTTTTGGTTCTTGACCCCAGGCTTCTGGTTGTGAAGCTACCCCTGTTTCTCAGAAGAGCCCAATCTGTTTATTGCCAAGCTATGGCCCACAAGTAGTAGTGGCTGAACTTATTATTCAGTTTGCGACTTAATCTAGACCTTGTGCTTTTATTTGGGGCTCATTTCACTGGTCCTTCAAGCTGGGTTTGAAGATAAGTTTATTTTAGGATTATTACTTATGGAGCTTCAAAAGGAGAATGGCTCAAAACACCCCCTGAAACGTTCACTGAGCACGTATGATATTGGCTGGTTTCTACCAAATAGAGGCCAACATTCGTTCATTCGTTCATTCCTTCATTCCTTCATCAAACATTTATTGAGCTTATTCATTGGGTCTGAATGTTCTTAGATTAGATAGAGGGCAGCGTATTAACTGGAGTCCAGAGTTCATAAAAAGAGACCAAAGTGATTACCACATCCAACGAAATGCCCTAGACCTTTCGGACTTAATTTGTCTGTGTCCTTGGCTTTCCAAATATTCTAAGACTATTAGTGCAGGGTCACTCCTCCCCCATCTCCAAAATATACACACGTGTCAGACTCCCAGAAGCTGACATCGCTTCCCCCAAGCAAAAGGAAAGCGTTTTTGTTTTAACTGCTGCAGAAATTCTGCTGGGGAAAGTCAGCAGAGTATCAGAGCAGGTCTCCCGTCTGGTCTTTCTGCCGTCTGCCCCGAATGAGCTGCTGTTCCTTTGGGCTTTGTGATGGTGCCGGGATTCAGTCAATGCTGCCAAAGGCTCCGAATCAAGCTGGCAGGTTGAGGCCAGAGGGGTATTCCGCCCCGTTTCCTACCCGAGACCTCTGAGTCCACCGAAAGCCTTACTTAGGAAGCCGGAAGTTGGGCCTCCAGCCTTGTTTGTCTCCTTGCAAGTTGATGTTCTGGACCGAATAAAGTAGTGACATCTGCTCAAAGGCCGTACTGCTGGAGCTCAAGCATTTGTTTTATGAACTCAGATGGTCTGTGTGTCTGGAAATGATTCCACCCAAAACCAAAATGAACAGCCTACTGCGTAATACGTGCTTTGCTTTCAAAGCCTCGTTATTTTCAAGCATTTGCCCAAGATCCCTTTGATGTAGCTCTTTTTGGAAAGCCTTTGGTTGTGTAGAAACATAAGCCTCAGTAAATAAAATTTAAACAATTTCGAGTTGCTGAATTTTAGATGTAATTTTTTTGTCGGCTCCAATATGACTCCCTCTCTATTGCTCTGATAAGGTTGACCCCGTCATTTTTATTTGCAAAGTTTGGGCATTATTTTCCTTGGGTTTCCAAATGCTTTCTCCACCCCCTTGGGCATCTTTTCTGAGGGACCTTTATTTGACCATGAGCTTCATGGCGGCAGGATTTTGTTGCATGAATAAACATTACCCAAGCATGAATCAGCCATCATTTTAAATATTTCAATTCAATGTATTTCACCTAAATTCAATTAAAATTTAATTTTTATGAATACAGAAAAGAATGGGAAACTGGACAGAGTGACCACACTTTTCTTGGGCTCCCCAAGGGTCAGGACCTGTTGGAAAGTTCTGACAGAGGTGCAGTTTTGGGTCACTATTATTGGCCAAGCATCTGGGCTACGGGGAAGACAGGACAGCTGTCAAGCTGAGAACACTTAATTCTATATCACTTTTTCAACTGAAAGAATCTATAACTCTTCATGGTTTCTGTGGTGGGACATGAAAATGGAGGCTGATCTTTTAGAAAGGACAGTTAAATACTAAAGATGGAAAACCAGGCAGGGAATCCAGTCTTCTCAGTGACATAGGAACTCATGGACATAGATGGCCGTCTATCCAGGCACATCCCCCCTGCCCAGTGACATTCCTGTCTTCTATACACTTAAGACCAGGCCATTTCATTAATGTGAGGTTAGCATAGGCCCAAACAAACAGCATTAAAAGTCCGCAGGAAAGCTGGGCCTCATTAACACATAACTACCAGAAGGAGGAGGGTTGGGAGAGCTATATTCAGTGGTAATTTTAACAGGACAAGTCATGAGACAACGTCCTCAGGCAAATGGCACTCTGGGTGTCCCTGTATCTCTCACTTAACAATGTATGTCTTTGTTTCTGCATATGCAAACAGCATTTCTGACTGTATGTTTTTTTATATTAAATATAATTTATTGTCAAATTGGTTTCCATACAACACCCAGTGCTCATCGCAACAGGTGCCCTCCTCAATGCCCATCACCCACCCTCCCGTCCCTCCCACCCCCCATCAACCCTCAGTTTGTTCTCAGTATTTAAGAGAATCTGACCATATGTTTTAAGGGGGTGTCTAGGGACTGGTGCAGTTTGAAGTACTATAACCCTATAAGATGAAAACACAAAATTCCTCAGAGCCCTTGGGTTGGATGCTTTGTGTCTGCAGTGGTTACAATTAGTTGTAATAATCCTGACCACCAATCACCATCATCACAGAGGAACAAACACTCCATTTGAACCCCTAGAGAAATATTAACTCCTCATATAATAAAGTCCAAGGTACTTTTATAGAGTTTTTTTCTTCTTCATCTTATCCTCAGATCTACCCCCCCCCCCAAAAAATCAAGTTTTTTGGGCATTTCTGTTCAGAAGCCCCCGTGGGTTTTAGTCCAGCTCTTTAAAAAATGGAAGGGGGTTTCTAAATTAGGCTGTGCATCTTGAGACTGGCACCAAGGCATTGGATTCTCTGGGGGCCTTCCTATTTCCTACCTTGTCCTTTCTGGCTTCCCTCATGGATTGCAAAGTTTCCTTTGAGTCAAACAACCTGCCCAAGCTGGCTTGTCCCGGCTTTTCCATGGTTGAGGAGACCTCTCTGAGAATCTCTCTTTCCGTAATAACATTGGTACTTCTGTTTTGTCCTAGTCTAGGCTTAGAACCATTAAGGGTGACTCAAGACACCGTCCCCCTCACATAATTCCAACCCAATCAACGTAAGTCTTACCCAATTGAGACTCACTTGACACTCTGACGTCCTTGTGGTACTCTCTGTCTCTCTTTTTTCCCCTCCTTTTATCTGGATGTAACTTGCTGA
Organism: Panthera tigris; assembly: GCF_018350195.1. NCBI lineage: Eukaryota > Metazoa > Chordata > Mammalia > Carnivora > Felidae > Panthera > Panthera tigris. The sequence continues at coordinate 12,909,300 of NC_056664.1, forward strand.
GGATTCATTGTGATCATAGAACATGTCCAAATCTCTCCCACTGCATTTTCCTTGCTGTTCCCATTGATTAATTTGAACAAGATGCCTCACACCTCCTGTTTCTTTCAGCTCTTGTTTCTGAAGAATACTAATTCTTTCCAGGGGCCACTCTTGCTGCTTTTATCTAAGGGGGTCTGAACGGTTTCCCTGTAAATGAAAGAAGGATGCTGAGCTCCCATCTGAGTACCCCAGGCCCCCAAGGCAGTTAATTACTAGCAGAATGTCTCAGTGAACTGTATTGTCCTTGTATTTCAAAGAAGCACATTGGGTAGAAGATATTTTTCTTGAGTGGAAAGAAGAAATGTTCTCCTATCCCTAGAGCCAACTCTGCCCCTGGCATTGCTATAAAAGGAGAGAGCTTCTAACCACGGAAGACCATTCAATAACCCACTACAGTCCCAGACACAAAAGTGGGCAAATCTGCCAAGAGTCAACACTTTCCGGTTACGTGCAATGAAAACCATCTGTAAGCAGTTTATTTTGAAATCATCCAATTGGGAAGAAAACTGCTTCTTGCAAAGTCTACTTGTCAGTTTTGCTCACTAGCCTCAAATCACATGGGATGTGGAACAGTCATTTCATTATACCACACACAGCATCTGTAAGACACAAAAAGGTATATGTGCCCTCTCCATTCTCACTCTCTACATAGCCTATGTGCATAGCTACACTCAACACCGTTCAGAATAGGCTTTTCTGGGCGAGGGGCTGGACCACCAGCTGGCACTGTAATGGTCCTCCGATGGCCGTTTATTTTATTTTATTTTTCTAAGACATTTTATATTAATAACAGTCTATTTTAAGCTGATAACTTGACTTCAAATGAATACAGAACTCTACATTTATACATTCCCACCTTCATTTTATAGCTTTGAGGTCACAACATACATCTTTTTACATGGTGTATCCATTAACAAATTTTTGTAGTTATAGTTATTTTTTAATTCTCTTGTCTTTTAACCTTCACATTGGAGTTATAAGTGATTTACCCACCACCATTACATTAGAATATTCTGAATTTAATCATATATTTACTTTTTCCTTTGTTCTATTGAGATGTAATTGACACACAGTATATATTAGCTTTTACCAGTGAGATTTATCCTTTTGTGTATTTTCTTGTTAAAATTTGTATCTTTTTGTTTCAGCTTAACCGCCCCCCCCCATAACATTTATCGTCAGACTGCTCTAACGGTGACAAGCTTCAGATTTTGCTTCTCTGAAAAACTCTTTATCTCTCCTTCAATTCTGAGGGACAACTTTACTGGATAGAGTACCCTTGGCTGGCAACTATTTTCTTTCAGCACTTTGAATATATCATGCCACTCCCTTCTGGTTTGTGAAGTTTCTGTTGAACACTCTGCTGATATTTTTATGGGTGTTCCCATATATGTAACACATTTTTGCAAATTTACTCTTAATGTGTCTTTGTGTGGGTCTGTTAGGATTCATTTTATTTGGAACCTTCTGGGCTTCCTGGATTTGAATATCTGTTTCTTTCCCCCAGGCTAGGGAAGTTTTCAACTATTATATCTTTGAATAAACTTTCTACCTCTTTCTCTCTTCTTCTTTGGGACCCCTATAATATATATATTTGTCTGGTTGATAATGTGTCATAAACCCCTTAAGCTGTTTTAACTCTCTTTTCCTCTCCTTCGAGTAGATGAATCCCACTGCCCTGTATTCAAGTTCAGTGATACTTTCTTTGCTTGATCTAGTCTGATGTTGAAACTCTCTATTGATTTTTTTTAAATTTCTTAATGTTTGACTTATTTTTGAGAGACAGAGCATGAATGGGGGAGGGGCAGAGAGAGAGGGAGACACAGAATCCGAAGCAGTCTCCAGGCTCTGAGCTGTCAGCACAGATCCCAACATGGGGCTCAACCCCACAAACTGTGAGATCATGACCTGAGCTGAAATCAGATGCTTAACCAACTGAGCCACCCAAGCACCCCTCTGTTGAGTTTTTCTATAAATCAGCTCTGTGATTTCCATTTGGTACATTTTAAAATCAATTTTATTTTATTTTATTTTTCATCATGATAAACATACTTTTTAATCCCCATCCCCTATTTCACTCATTCCTCCATCCACCTCCCCTCTGGTAACCATCAGTTTGTTCTCTATTGTTAAGAATCTATTTCTTGGTTTGTCTCTCCCCTTTTTTTCTTTGCTTATTTGTTTTGTTTCTTAAATTCCACATGTGAGTGAGATCATATGGTATTTGTCTTTCTCTGATTGACTTATTCGGTTAGTGTTTGGTACATTTTTATATTTTATATCTCTTGGTTGTAATCTCACTTTGTCCATACCTTGTTCTCTGGAGCTTAGTGAGCACCTTATGATTATTATTTTGAATTGTCTATCACTCATCTATGTTTCATTAAGGTCTGTTCTGGAGTTTTGTCATGTTCTTTATTTGGAACATATTCCTCTGTTTCTTCATTTTCTTTAACTCTCCATTGGTTTTGTGCATTAGAGAAAACAGTTATCTCTTCTGGTCCTGACAGTTTGGTCTTGTGTAGGAGATGAACCCTGGCAATTAGCCTGGTCTGAGCTCTTGGTTGTCTCACTTTCAAGATAGTGATTGTTCAAACTGCCTTCTTTGTTCTTGGTACTTCCCAGTAGTTGAGGGTATGCCAAGACCCATCAGTGTCCCAAAGGTGCCCTCTACATTCTCACTCTCTACATAGCCTATGCGCATAGTGAGTACCTATGTGCAAAATTATTGGAACCCAAGCCCATAGACAGTATCTAAGAAAATATGTAATCAGGCCCCTGCCAAGGAGAAATTTGGAGATGGATATTTTTGCTTGTTCTATCTATACTTGGCCCAGGTTTATAGCCATGTGGGAGGGGAGTTGTTCTTGTGCCCATTAATAACTGCTTGCTTCTTTGCTACAGTCCTGAGGGACTCATGAATGCAAGCCCCATTGGCTCTCAGAGCTAGGTGATCCAGGGGCCCATCTCTTGGGCAGCAGGTGCAAAACCTGAAGGACCAGACATGTGTACAAGCTCTTTCCAAGAAGATACAGACAAATAAGAGAAGGCTAGAGAGAGAGAGAGTGAGAGAGAGAGAGAGAGAGAGAGAGGATAGGTGTCCACAGGATTCTCTGGTCTCCATAGAGGATCCTAATGGTTATTTTTTAAGTACTTATGGAATGGTGACATTTCCTACAGCTTAAAAAAACAGTCTTTTCCATAAGCCACAGATTCTAAAACTCAAATGCAGAGAGGAGTCAATTCCAGAACTTCCATCAGAAGTTTTATCTGAGGGATACCTGGCTGGCTCGGTTTGAAGAGTGTACAACTCTTGATCTTGGGGTCTTGAGGTCAAGCCCTGTGCGGAGTGTGAAGATTACTAAAATAAATAAGTAAACGAACTTAAACAAAGAAGGCCTATCTGATTGTGGGAAGAATCTTGGTATCCAATGGCTCAGAACAATTTTTTTGCCAGTGTTCCACAGAGAGGATGGGGATCAAACCCCCAGTAAACCTGAGGTGGCTCCAGAGTCGCCAGCAACCTTAGCTAAGACTAATGCCTGTGCAGATGCAAAACGAACCGAAACCCTGAGTCAGAGGCAAGGAATAAATCGTAGATGACACAATTCTCTTAAAGTAGCTCACAGAAGAAACTTATTCCTTTTTTTTCTTTTCCTCCCCTCAAAAGTCTCAGATGGGAGAGAAGATCTCAGATGGAAGGTTTTTTATCTGCTCCCTAAACCGTTAAAAATAGGGTTTTTTTTTCAAGGAAATAAAATCATGGGAAACATTAAATCTGCATTGTGCCTCACCTTCTGCTCTTGCCTAAATACATCAAGAATGGACCTGATCTAGGTTCTCGCCTATAAAGAATGATGTGGTAGGAGTCTACAGCCATAAAAAGGTTGAATCCCAACATACTCATTTCTGTTTGTCTCCCAAGCTATCCTCCACCAGGATGTGAGACGATGGTATTGAGGACTGCCACTTTGGAGCAGATGTTGAACGCACATCTTCAAAACATAGTTGCTGGTACAGGACATGACAACTTTAATTCAAGTCACGAACGTGCTCAGAACAACCTATTTTTCCAGGTGGTCTTCTCCATTCTGTGGGAGGTTGGAAACTACTTACTTTCTGCGAATCATTTGTTTCTTCCAAGAATCTAATATTATGTCGATAACATTCAGTAATGGAAAAAAAAATGATAAGGCTGGGAGTTCACAGCCACTTTAATAAACATTTTTTTCCTTGTTTTTGCAGTTCAGTTCAATGGCCTCTAGGTGGTGTTAAAAGTTCCAACCAGTTTTTACGACAGGAATGACAACTAGTCTTCAAATTACCCTTGTAGGGTCTTAAAGAGTTAATTGGCAGAACCCAAAGGAAGTTGACTGTTTCTTTGTGGTTTCAGTAGCACCTTTTCCCTGATTTTCAGTAAAAGGTGTATTGTGTATGTCAAGGAGCTCTGAAGACCAAGCATGAGATTGAAAGCAAGCCTTACAGAATGCTTATTTTAGTTTAGACCTAACTTGAAAGTTTAGGTAAACACATTTCAAACCAAATTCAAATGTCTTCAACTTTTAATTTGTGTACCGTGAGAAAAATAGAATTTCCTGTTTTTAATGAGAAGATGGTGGAGTATCAACTGCCATCAACCAGGCATCAGTTTGATGAGTAAAGTAAACAAGCATATAGATTAGATTTCTTATAGTATATACCTTTTTTTTTAATTTAAGAGAAAAACGTGTTTGGAAAGCATCTCTTGCTTAAAAAATAAGTTTTGCATCAATGAAACCAGAAGCTGGTTCTTTGAAAGAATTAACAAAATTGATAAACCACTAGCCAGTTTGATCAAGAAGAAAAAGGAAAAGACCCAAATAAGTAAAATCAAGAATGAAAGAGGAGAAATCACAACCAACACAACAGAAATAAAACAATAATAAGAGAATATTATGAGCAATTTTATGCCAATAGAATGGAATATGCCAATCTGGAAGAAATGGCCAAATTCCTAGAAACATATACACTACCAAAACTGAAACAGGGAGAAATAGAAAATTTGAACAGGCCCGTAACCAGTAAGGAAATCGAATTAGTAATAAAAAAATCTGCCAAAAAAGAAGAGTCCAGGGCCAGATGGCTTTCCAGGGGACTTCTACCAAACATTTAAGGAAGAGTTAACACCTATTCTCTTGAAACTGCTCCAAAAAAATAATAATGGAAGGAAAATTTCCAAACTCTTTCTATGAACCCAGCATTACCCTGATTCCAAAACCAGACAGAGACCCCACTAAAAAGGAGAACTATAGACCAATTTCCCTGATAAACATGGATGCAAAAATCCTCAACAGGATATTAGCCAACCGGAGCCAACAATACATTAAAAAAATGATTCATGGGGCGCCTGTGTGGCTCAGTCGGTTGAGCGTCCAACTTCGGCTCAGGTCACGATCTCGCGGTCCGTGAGTTCGAGCCCCGCGTCAGGCTCTGGGCTGATGGCTCAGAGCCTGGAGCCTGTTTCCGATTCTGTGTCTCCCTCTTTCTCTGCCCCTCCCCCATTCATGCTCTGTCTCTCTCTGTCTCAAAAATAAATAAACGTTAAAAAAAAATTAAAAAAAAAAAAAAGATTCACCACGACCAAGTGGGATTTATACCTGGGATGCAGGCCTGGCTCAATATCTGCAAAACAATTAACATGATTCATCACATCAATAAAAGAAAGGACAAGAACCATATGATCCTCCCAATAGATGTAGAGAAAGCATTTGACAAAATACAACATCCTTTCTTGATAAAAACCCTCAAGAAAGTAGAGATAGAAGGATCATACCTCGAGGTGATAAAAGCCATATACCAGCAACCCAATGCTAATATCATCCTCAATGGGGAAAAACTGAGAGCTTTCCCCCTAAGGTCAGGAACAAGACAGGGATGTCCACTCTCACCACTGTTATTCAACATAGTATTGGAAGTCTTAGCCTTTGCAATCAGACAACACAAAGAAATAAAAGGCATCCATATCAGCCAGGAGGAGGTCAAACTTTCATCTTCGCAGATGACATGATACTCTATACGGAAAACCCAAAAGATTCCACAAAAAAACTGCTAGAACTGATTCACGAATTCATCAAAGTTGCAGGATATAATATCAATGCACAGAAATCGGTTGCATTTCTATACACCAACAATGAAGCAACAGAAAGAGAAATCAAGGAATCGATTCCATTTACAGTTGCACAAAAAACCATAAAATACCTAGGAATAAATCTAACCAAAGAGGTGAAAAATCTATACACTGAAAACTATAGAAAGCTGATGAAAGAAATTGAAGAAGACACAAAGTAATGGAAAAAGATTCCATGCTCCTGGATAGGAAGAAAAAATATTGTTAAAAATGTCAATACTACCCAAAGCAATCTACATATTCAACGCAATCCCTATCAAAGTAACACCATCATTCTTCGCAGAGCTAGAACAAATAATCTTAACATTTGTATGGAACCAGGAAAGACCCCGAATAGCCAAAGCAATTTTGAAGAAGAAAACCAAAGCAGGAGATATCACAATCGCAGACTTCAAGCTACACTACAAAGCTGTAATCATCAAGACAGTATGGAACTGGCACAAGAACAGAAACTCAGATCAATGGAATAGAATAGAGAACCCAGAAATGGACCCACAAACGTATGGCCAACTAATCTTTCACAAAGCAAGAAAGAATATCCAATGGAATAAAGAAGATCTCTTCAGCTAGTGGTGCTGGGACAACTGGACAGTGACATGCAGAAGAATAACCTGGACCACTTTCTTACACCATACACAAAAATTAACTCAAAGTGGATGAAAGACCTCAATGTAAGACAGGAAGCCATGAAAATCCTCGAGGAGAAAGCAGGCAAAAACCTCTTTGATCTTGGGTGCAGCAATTTCTTACTCAACACATCTCCAGAGGCAAGGGAAAGAAAAGCAAAAATAAACTCCTGGGACCTCATCACAATAAAAAGCTTCTGCACAGTGAAGGAAACAGCAAAACTAAAAGGCAACCGACAGAATGGGAGAAGATATTTGCAAATGACATGTCAGATAAAGGGTTAGTATCCAAAATCTACAAAGAACTTACCAAACTCAACACCCAGAAAACAAATAATCCAGTGAAGAAATGGGCAAAAGACATGAATAGACACTTCTCCAAAGAAGGCATCCAGATGGCCAACCGACACATTAAAAAATGCTCAACATCATTCATCATCAGGGAAATACAAATCAAAATCACAATGAGATACCACTTTACACCTGTCAGAATGGATAACATTAACAACTCAGGCAACAACAGATGTTGGCGACGATGTGGAGAAAGAGGATCTCTTTTGCATTGTTGGTGGGAATGCAAGCTGGTGCAGCCACTCTAGGAAACAGGATGAAGGTTTCCCAAAAAGCTAAAAATAGAACTACCCTACGACCCAGCAATTGCACTACTAGGCATTTATCCAAGGGGATACCGGTGTGCTGTTTTGAAGGGACACATGCCCCCCCATGTTTATAGCAGCACTATCCACAATAGCCAAAGTATGGAAAGAGCCCAAATGTCCATCGATAGATGAATGGATAAAGAAGAATATTGGAGTATTACTCGGCAATCAAAAAGAATGAAATCTTGCCATTTGCAGCTACATGGATGGAACTGGAGGGTATTATGCTAAGTGAAATTAGTTAGAGAAAGACAAAACTCATATGACTTCACTCATGTGAGGACTTTACGAGACAAAACAGATGAACATAAGGGAAGGGAAACAAAAATAACATAAAAACAGGGAGGGGGACAAAACAAAAGAGACTCACAAATATGGAGAACAAACTGAGGGTTGCTGGAGGGGTGGTGGGAGGGGGGGATGGGTTAAATGGGGAAGGGGCATTAAGGAATCTGCTGAAATCATTGCTTCACTATATACTAACTAATTTGGATGTAAATTTTTAAAAAGAAAAAATAAAGTTAAAAAAAAAGTTCTGCAAAAGAAAAAAGAAAAAAAATGAGGACAACAGTAGTCTACAAGCACTGGTGTCCCAAGGAGTAGACACTCTAGATCTTGTCTTTCTGGCGGTCAGCCCATCCTAGAATGCCAATTCCCAGACACGAACCCTGGATAGATTTTGAAGACCTACAGGTTATTTTTCACATTCATCCCTTACTTTGGTGGTGCGGGCAGCCAGGCTCTGAAAAACACTTCTCGATGTGTCCTGAGCTCTGTCTTTGGATGGACTTGGCTCAGGGCTCTGATAAAGACTCTAGTTCACCTCAGGAATGGGGACACGGAACACCCTACACTGACAGGCAGGCTCCACCTACTATTCTTATTTGTTGCCTTAACTAGACCACAGTAGTATACATTCAGGTCAGCCAACTTTCTTCTAAAAAAACAACCGCTGTAGCCAAGTCAATTGCATGCATGGTAAACTAAGACTGCTAATCGGATGACCAAGTTGAATCAGTCATTCTACAGAGGTTTGCTGAGTACCTGCTGTGTGCAAAACGCTCAGCTGGGGGCGCCTGGGTGGCTCAGTCGGTTGAGCGCCGACTTCGGCTCAGGTCACGATCTCGCGGTCCGTGAGTTCAAGCCCCGCATCGGGCCCCTGTGCTGACAGCTCAGAGCCCGGAGCCTGTTTCAATTCTGTGTCTCCCTCTCTCTGACCCTCCCCCGTTCATGCTCTGTCTCTCTCTGTCTCAAAAATAAATAAACGTTAAAAAAAAAATTAAAAAAAAGAAACCAAAAACCGCTCAGCTGGAATTTGCTAACCAGGCTTCTGTTCTCTGCTTACGGATACAGCAACTCTTCCCGATTTCACTTCTTTCTCCCAATCTTCTGTTTCTGTAATTTCAGTTCTCTCACTATATCTACTTACTATTTGGGGAGGGAGGACCTATGATACTTGTCCCCTCTTTATTTTTTAAAATGTTTTGCTTATTTTTGAGAAAGAGAGAGAGAGAGAGAGAGAGAGAGAGAGAGAAATGCAAGCGGGAGAGGGGCAGAGAGAAAGGGGGTCAGAGGATGCAAAGCAAGCTCTTTATTGAGACCAGAGAACCCAGTTTGGGACTTGAACTCATGAACTGTGAGATCATGACCTGAGCCGAAGTTGGATGCTCAACTGACTGAGCCACCCAGGTGCCCCTGTCCCCTCTTTAACATAGACCTTTTAGATGTAGTTTACTCCTATAATACTTATCTCCCCATTTAATATAGAACTATTAGATACAGTTTACTTTCCCATATAGCCTTGAATCCTGAATCCTATGCGTGTTCTATTTATTGTGTATTTAAATGTGAGTGTGTGAGTGTGTGCGTTACTTTCAGAAACTGCTGTGTCCCTCTCTAACTCTACCCTCGCAGGGGATGCTGTTAGAACCTCTGACCCTTAAATGATGGTGGGGACCCGTCACTAAAATGACGAGCTGCATTACAAGTTGTGACGAAAGAATGGAGGTGCCTACTGAGCACTTTTTCATATGCTGTTCATTGGTTGTCACGGCCAGGCAGAGCACTGCAATATAACAAGCACGGATTTTGGAACTGGCAGGCTACAGGTGGACTCGTGGTTAAGCTACCTGCTGACCTATTGACCTTGAACAAGTTGTTTATGGACAGAAGAGTCCTCAGCTAAAAAGCACAAATGACATTATCTGTTAAAAGGTTAGTATCCAAAATGCATGAAGAACTGATACGACTCAACACCCAGAGATGAGGAATGCCATTGAAAAATGGGCAGAAGACTTGAGCAGACATTTCTCCAAAGAAGACATTAAGATGGGCAAGAGACACATGAAAAGATGCTCAACATGACTCATCGTCCCGGAAATGCAAATCAAAACTAAAATGACATATCATCTGACACCTGTCAGAATGGCTAAAATCAACAACACAAGGAACAATAGGGGTTGGTGAGGATATGGAGAAAAAGGAACCTTCATGTGTTGTTGGTGGGAGTGCAAACCGGTACATCCACTGTGGAAAACAGTACGGAGTTTCCTCAAAAAGTTAAAACTAAAACCACCCTAGACCCAGCAATCTTGCTACTAGATATTTACCCAAAGAATACAAAAATACTAATTCAAAGGGATACATGCACCCTGATGTTTATAGCAGCATTATTTACATTCACCAGTTATGGAAACAGCCCAAGTGTCCATTGAGTGATGAATGGAAAAAGAATCTACATCTATATCTATATCTATATCTATATCTATATCTATATCTATATATAATGGAATATCACTCAGCTGTAAAAAAGAACAAAACCTTGCCATTTACAGCAACATGGACGAAGCTAGAGAGTACTATGCTAAGTGAAACAAGTTACTCAGAGAAAGACAAATACCGTGTGATTTCACTCACACGTGGAATTTAAGAAACAAAACAAATGAGAAAAAAATGAGCGAGGGAGAGGCAAACCAAGAAACAAGACTCTTAACTATAGAGAATAAACTGATGGTTACCGCAGGGCAGGTGGGTAGGGAGACGAGTGAAACAGGTGATGGGAACTGGGGAGGGCACTTGCGATGGGCACAGGGTGCTGTTTGGAAGTGTTGAATCACTGTCTTGTACACCTGAAAATAATATTATACTGTGCGTTAACTAACTGGAGTCTAAATAAAAAACTTAAAAAAAAATAAAATAAAAAATAAAGAGTGGGATGTTTTATAAAGCCAGTCTATAGCTCTAAGGAGACTACCCACACTACGTGGCGTATTTCAAGCATTTCAGTAAAACTGGATTCCAACATATTTCTACTTCCACGGAAATAAATTTAGGTTAATTCCCTTCTCCTGTACTTGCCTGAGGGGTGCAACTTTACGTACTCTCAGGGTGGAATGACTCATTCTCGAAGATGTTTGGCTGGATCGTTTGGAAGAGCTAGCTTGTTTTCCCCAGAGAAACCAGGTCTAGCTGTTCCAATTCATCCTATAATATTTTGATGTTCTCACTTGTTATATATAAAAGATTCATCGGCCTAGGAAAACTAGCTGAAAGCTTTGAAACCTCTATCTTAAATCGTCTTCAAAATGGCAATAATACATCAACCAGAGTATTTTTTTCTTCCTCACTCATGTGTAGTTTTGAACGTCTCCCGAAAGGCAGACCTAAGGGACGGAACCAAGACCAGCAGGGGCCAGTAGCTTGGAAAACACAGAGGATGTTTGCCTTTGAAGTTTACCTGCCTCACTTTCTGTTTAAAAAAAAAAAAAAATTAACATTTATTTATTTTTGAGAGACAGAGCAACACAGAACACGAGTGAGGGAGGGGCGGAGAGACGCGGGGACGCGGAATCCGAAGCCGGGGTCCAGGCTCCGAGCTGTCAGCACAGAGCCCGATGCGGGGCTCAAACTCATGGACTGGAAAGATCATGACCTGAGCCGAAGTCGGACGCTTCACCGACTGACCCACCCAGGCACCCCTGCCTGCCTCACTTTCTATGGCTTTCTCTCTGTTTTTGTCATTGTAGTCCCTTCTTGTCACCTCTAACTTAAAAATCCCCATAGACTCAGGGAGGGTTGATCCTACAGTTCTGCGCCCCAGCCTCTCCCCGCTCAACAAACCTATTATTTGTTGCATTTCTGCTCTGCTACACTTGGAAAAGCTATGGCAGACTAATTCATCTTATGGACTCATAAATAGTTTTCTTTATTACCTTTTGGGAGTGGGGGAAGGGAGGAAATTTCGGATCTAATATTACTGATGTAGGCTGGATTTGCTATTTCATGTTTATCCCCCAAACTATAGGTTTTTTTTACATATATGTAAAGTATACATCTCAATTTCCTTATTTGCAGGTGAGAACATGGAGATTTTGAGAGGCAACGTTGCCCAAAGTCGGAAAGGCCATGAATGGCAGAAGTAGAATTTCATTCCAGGTTTTTAAAATCTCAGAACATCAGGGTGTTTGGGTGGCTCGGTTGGTGAAGTGTCTGACTTCAGCTCAGGTCAGGTTCTCGCGGTTGGTGAGTTCGAGCCCCGCGTCGGGCTCTGTGCTGACAGCTCAGAGCCTGGAGCCTGCTTCAGATTCTGTGTCTCCCTCTCTCTCTGCCCCTCCCCCACTCACACACGCGCGCACTCTCTCTTTCTCTCTCTCTCTCTCTCAAAAATACATAAACATTAAAGAAATTAAAAAAATAAAATCTCAGAACATGAACGCTATTCACCACTGTACTAACTGAGTTAGTACATTTTGCCTGGATGGAGGCCTTGAGCACAAAGGTCATGAGTCCCCAGCACAATGGTAGGCTGGGGTAGGGCTCACATTCCTCACAGAGCCAGCTTCCCCTGAGGAGCTGGATCCTGGTAGAAATCCATTTCTTTTCATTTCTCTTGCGTTATTATTATTCTTTTTTAATTTTGAAAAAAAAATTCTTTAACGTTTTTTATTATTGAGAGACAGAGAGAGACAGAGCATGAGCAGGGGAGGGGTAGAGAGAGAGGGAGACACCGAATCCGAAGCAGGCTCCAGGCTCCGAGCTGCCAGCACAGAGCCCGACGTGGGGCTCGAACCCACGACCAGTGAGATCATGACCTGAGCCGAAGTCGGCCGCCCAACCGACTGGAGCCACCCAGGCGCCCCTTTCTCGTGTTCTAATTCAAGAGATGCCTTGTGTTTTAGAAGTAACACAATGAGGGCAGGTTCCTTGACCTGCTATTATTTTCCTTTGACTAACCAAGACTCCATAGCCCAAGTGCAACCCAGTGAGGAGAGAGAATAGAGACCCTGTGTGTTGAGGAAGGCGGTGAAAAAGAGCAGTGTCCTATGGGGCGACACAGAAGCCCCCAGGATGGGGTCCTTGGAGAGGACTTAGTTAAGCCTGCACGATGTGGGCAGAACAAAAGCTTCTAGAAGTGCTCCGAGAAGCTCCCCTTCCAGATGCCTCTTCAGGCTCTCAATGGCCAGACCTTGCTTCAGGAGAGAGGAAAAGATCGCTCCCTAGAATTTTATAGAACCGAACCGATAACAGGTCCACAATAGGATAGGAAATCTAGGGTGTTTGGACAACAGTCCGAATTTTTGGACGTCAACGTTCTACCAGCTCATTGTTAAAGGGTGTGGCCCATGGGTCTGAACCAAATCCCAAATAGGGAAACAGACCAGCATCTCCTTCTCAACAATTCTGGTCCATTTCTTTTTAATGAAACCATTTGGAAATTGAGGGGAAATTGAGGGGATGCCTGGTACAGGAGGGTGTGCCTTCTGTGTTGTGTCATTTCAGGGTCAACGTTGCAGGTTGTTTGCATTGAGATTCTGTAAAGTAGCCTAAACGGACTCATGTGGCAATGGGCTAAGTATCTCAGTTTTTCTTGTCCTTTTTTTTTTTTCCTGTAGCTGGGTTAATGGCCAGCAGGGGTGGGGGTCGGGTGAGCGAGTCCGAATGGGTTATTTAAAATAAACAAATGGTATTGCAAAGAAAAGTGCACATTGTATGGGCAAATGCTGATTGCTTGAAACTCAAGGTCTGAGTGTTTATATTTAACACTCTGGAAAATAAATAGGCAGGTTTGCTTGTGTTCTGGAATTTACTGCCATCCTTCCAACCGTCCAAAGTAGAGAGTGACCCGGTAGGCTGCCAGAGTCGTGGTGAAAAAAAAAAAAAAGAAGTGAAACACCTCCCAACACCAGGGACAGTTGTCTTTTCAAAGGGAGAACATACTCAATATAATCTGCTGTCCTTGAGGGCCAGTTCTAGATCTTTCCTTCACCTCATCTACCTCCTTTTCCAAGGAGGGATAAAAGTAGGGCTGCCTGTTAGGGCGATGGAATAAAATGTTGAACAATGTCAAGCGGACATAGACAGCAAAATCTAGACTGTGGAAAAATTCCAGTCTTTCCAGACAGTGGAGAAAATAGTCTCCCTTAAAAAAACAAAACAATAAAAAACAAAAAAACCTCACACACACCTGCCAGAGAGATAAAGAGAACTTTACAAAGAGACTTAAGAGACATGACAACCTGTCGTAATGTATGGGTCTAATTTTGATCCAGACTAAAACAAAATGTATGTTAAATACGACAAAGAAAAATAGTTATGAGGTAATGGGCAAATTTGGACACTGACTGGATATTTGAACATATTAAGGATTTTCTGTCTCCCGGTTAGATGTGATAACAGAACAGTGGTTGTATTTTTTTTTTTTAATTTATGTATTTAAATTCAAGTGGGTTAACATACAGTGTAGTCTGGGCTTCAGGAGTAGAACCCAGTGATTCGTCTCTGACCTATGACACCCAGCGCTCATCCCGACAAGTGCCCAACTTAAGGCTCATCCCCCATCTAGCCCATCCCCCACCCTCCTCCCCTCCAGCAACCCTCAGTGTGTTCTCTGTATTTATGAGTCTCTTCTGGTTTGCCTCCCTCTCTGTTTGTACCTTATTTTTAAAAAAAGAATCCTAATCCTTTAGAGATGCGTAGGAAATATTTCTAGATGAGGTTAGATTCTTGGATTTGTTTCAGAATAAGGGGGGTGGGAGTGTGCAGGGAGTGGTTGGAAGAACATGTCCAGTGAAACTGGCCTCAAGGGGACAATTGTTGTGGCCAGAGGTCCATTAGACTGTTCTTTCTACTTTCGTATACACAAATTTGAAATATTCCTTAATAAAATGTTAACGGCAAAAACCCATTAGGTCATGCTGCGACCGTTTGAACACCGGAGAGAGTTACTCTCTGTAAAAGCCTGGCAGCCCTGGGTCAGTATCCCCAAAAGACTGAGAGAATTTCCTCCTTTTAAAAACATTTTCGGGGCGCCTGGGTGGTTCAGTCGGTGAAGCGTCTGACTTCAGCTCCGGTCATGATCTCGCGGTTCGTGGGTTCGAGCCCCTCATCGGGCTCCGTGCTGACAGCTCAGAGCCTGGAGCCTGCTTCGGATTCTGTGTCTCCCTCTCTCTCTGTCCCTCCCCCACTCACACACTGTCTCTCTCACAAATAAATAAACATTAAAAAAATTTTTTTAAATCATTTTTGTGTTATCCACACAGATTCATGGTCTTGCAACAGCATCAAACCACAAACTGTCCTTTTTTCACTCAACTCACGAAAAATGTGACCGGAAAGCACTGAATGGAATCAGAAGGCACAATGAAAGGGCACTCAAGGGTCATGAGGACATTCCACAGCCAAGGTGAAGGTGTCTGGTGAACTGAAACATTCAGCCGGCACCAGGAATCTCTATGCCCCAGGCCCGGCAGCAGTTGTGACAATAGCTACTGTTCGAGACGTCTAGGCCCTGGTGACGTTGGGGTCTTTTGACTTGAGTGCCATGACATGTCACAAAACTCAGGATAGTTTTGCTTCCTGGTTGAAATGAGTATTTCTTCTGCAATGGATTTTGTTGTGGTTTTTCTGAACGAGCACCACATCCGGAAAAGGCCCCCGAGAACAGGGCAAACACGTTTTGAGACCCAAGTGAGGATTTGGGCCTGCTTTCTCTTTAAAGACATCTTGGGGACGTGTCAGTGACATCTTCTGGGTGGTGACTCCAGGCTGCTCACCGAAGGACAAGAGGGCTTTATCTCGGTGTCGTCGGGCAAGTAGACCAACAGGGCAATAAAAGTAAAGGCTCTTGGAAAATACGGGCTCAGAAGCCAGGGGGTAGGTTTGAACCGAGATGTTTTCTGGGACAGACTGGAAAACAGGGGCCAATGATAAACAGGAACCTGAGGAGTGTGGTCATGACCTGGGGCTGCCACAGACGGACCAGAAGGCAGCCTCCCGCAGACTTCTGCCTAGCACGCTTGACCCAGCAAGTCCCCAAGATAATAAAGAAAAGGAGAGACAGAAAAGGAACAGAGAAACACAAAGAGCACGGCGAGTGCTCAGGACAGGACCCTCGTGGCTCTGTCGCTCCTGGGACTCTGATTCTGCATCTTGGTTTTCTTCCAAGCTGCTTCCCCATTTCACTCCCCCTACTACTCTCCTTCTCCAAAAGAACCCTAAGTGTACCTGTAAATGCAAACCAGACTGCTCCCGGAGCTGACACTAGTGGGTGGTTTGTAAACACCGATGGGGAATTCAAGAACATAATTTTACATCTTTCCAGTTTTATTGAGATATAACGGACCTGTAACTTTGCATTAGTTTAAGGTTATACAACACAAGGATTTGATATATGCGTATATCGCCAAACGATTACTATCATAACTTTACTGAACACCCGTCGCCTCACATACTTGCCCACTTTTTTGTGCGGTGAGAACTTCTAAGATCTGCCGCCTTGGTAACTTTCAAAGTACACCCAGCATTGGTACCCAGGGTCACCATGCCGTCCGGTATAGACCCAGGATTTATTTCACGTACGACTGGAAGTTTGTACCTTTTGACCACCTTCACCCGTTCGCCCCTCCGCCCGTCTCCTGCCTCTGGCAACCACCGATCTGTTCTCTGTTTCCCCGCTGTTCGGTGTTCTAAGATTCCACACCGCATTTTGTCTTTCTCTGTCAGCCTATTACCCCGAAGGTCCATCCGTGTTTTGGCAAATGGCAGAATTCCCTTCTTTCTCGTGGCCCGATAATGTTGCGTTGTGCATATACACACACACACGTCTTCTTTATCCACGCATCCACTGACACACCCTGAGGTTGTTGCCACGTCTTGGCTGTGGTGAATAATGCTGCAGTGAAGGGGGGTTGGGTGCAGATATTAACTGGAAATCCTGTTTTAATTTCCTCTGACTGTCTGCCTGGAAAGAGAACTGCTGGATCATACGTGAGCTCTAGTGTCAGGTTTTTGAGGAACCTCCATACTGGTTTCCACAGTGGTTGCCCCCCCTGACGTCCCCACCGAGAGTGCTCAATGGTTCTTTTCCCCCCACATCTTCCTCACCACTGTTGTCCCTCGTGTTTTTGACAGCAGGGTTCGGACAGGTGGGCAGCGATAGCCCATCGTGGCTTTGATTTGCGTTTCCCCAATGATGATGAGTGACGTTGGGTACCTTTTTACACGCCTGTTGGCCCGGTTCCCCATTTTTTCTGGCATCTAGAGGAAAAGTGTGCCCATGTTGTATTGTATGCTTCCTTAATTTTTAAACATATACTCTTAATTTTAGAAGAGTTTTAAGTTTACAGAAAAATTGTGAAGATAGTAGAGAGTCGCCATATGCCCCATATCCATTTTCCTCTATTATTAACATCACACATTCGTAGGGCATGTTTGGCCCAATTAATGAACCAGTGTTCTTCTTATTAACTAGAGCCCATCATTTATTGGTATTTTCTCAGTTTTTATCTAAAGTCCTTTTTCTGTTCTAGTAAGTCGTCCAGGAAACCACGTTACATTTAGTCTTTATCTCTCTTGGCTGTGAGAGTTTCTCAGGCCTTCCACGTTTTCGATGACCTTGACAGTTTTTGAGGGGGGACTGGTCAGGAATCCTGCAGAATGTTCTTCAGTTAGGATTCAGCGGGTGTTTTCCTCAAGATTCGACTAGGGTTATGGATTATGAGGAGGAAGCCCCTTAACTGTTTCATCTTAACTTCTGAACATCAGATAGTCCTATCTTTAGCTCTCTTCAAAGTCAAGTACATGGCTTTAGGCAGCAAGAAACTCTCTCTGGGCACGTGTCACTCCCGTGCCCCGCACGGTTATTATTATTTGCCTTCAAGCACCTTTTGCTGTTTACTCTGCAAAAGAATAAAAGCGTTTTTAGACGCTGCAGATGTGCTTGGCACTACCTTCTGGAAGGAAAGGTGTGTGTGGAACTCACTTCTAATTATAGCTGCTGTGCAGAGTTAAGACATTAAACAATAGCAGTAGATTATTTTAGTCACAAACACGAATGGCATATAAATTCTCTTTCCCTGTGAAACAGGGGATCTGTTGAGGTTTTTTTTCCTGAAATAATTTGTGCCCTTTCTATTTTTAATTGTAGTTGCTACAGGAATCAGGTTTATCTTTAATATGGTGCTGTTTCCATACCTTCCAGCAGAACTGAAATTTGGAAAGACTATACTAAAAAGTACACTAGGTTGCATCAGAAAGAGAACCCTCAACCAATATCACTGTTGAATCTCATTGCATAAATCTTAAATAAAATAGTAAAACACATACTATAGCAGCTCATGAAAAATAACATCACAGACCAGCGGGATTTCTTCTAAGGAAGCCATCACTGGAAAATTCATCATTGGAAAATTCCATCATCATTGGAAAATTTAATATAATTCTGTATATTAAGAGAACTAAAGAGGGGCGCCTGGGTGCTTCAGTCAGTGAAGCATCAGACTCTTGATTTTGGTTCGGGTTATGATCTCGCTGTTTGTGGGATTGAGGCCCATGTCAGGCTCTGCGCTGACAGCATGGAACCTGCTTGAGATTCTCTCTCTCTCTCTCTCTCTCTCTCTCAGTTCCTCTCCCACTCTCTCTCTCTCTCCCCCTCAAAATAAACAAATAAACATTAAAAAGAGAGAGAGAGGGAGAGAGAGAGCTAATGAGAAAGGTTTGTATCTTCTCATGTCATTTCCAGAGAGATGGCATTTGATAAAGTTAACTTTTATTCGGGTTAAAAATATTTAATAAAGTAGAAATTGATGACTACTTCCTTTATACGATTTTGTGTGTGCGTGCGTGTGTGTGTGCGTGTGTGTGTGTGTGCGTGTGTGTGTGTGTGTGTGTGCATGCTTTAGCTCAAAAACCAGCACCTTAATTAATGTGGTAACACCAAGAATTTTCCAGTATAGTAAGGAACAAGACAAGGATGCTCATTATCCTGACTACTGTTTAATACCGAGCTGGAGGTACTGGCCAATACACTTAGACAAGAAAAAGTGATTAGAAGGATAAAAATTGGAAAGGAGAATGAGGAAGCAAAACTCTGCAGGCACATGATTTTGCACATACACATCCCAAGAACTAATGAAAAACTCCTTTAAATGATAAAAATTTAATAGAGTTTCGGACTCTAAAATTAACATATAAAAACCACTAACCTTCTTATATATTAACTAAAATCATACAGGAGATATAATAAAAGAGAAGACGCTGTTTTCGAAAGTAAGAGAGCAAAATCAAAAACAAAAACCCAGGCATGAGCCTAAATACTTTGAATTTATATGAGGCCAACTACAAAATATTGTTAAATATACAAAGGAGGGCCTGAACGAGTGTAAAGGCATACTGTGTTCTTGGGTAAAAGGACTCAGCATTAGAAATATGCCATTCTCACTAAGTTGCTTTATAAATTCAATGCAGCCCCAATAAAATTAACATTGGAGCTTGCACTAGAGCAAGACAATTTGATTGTACATTCATCTAGAAAGGCAAAAAAAAAAAAAAAAAAAGAAACAACCAAGTCAGGACCCCGCTCCCAACCCAACAAAAAAGCAGATGAGGGCTAAGCCCTTCCAGAAGTAACATAGTATGAAGCTTCTACATTGAAACAGCGTGGTACTGCACATGAACGGACAGATAGACTAATGGAAGAAAAGAGAAAATACAGAAATAGACTTAATTAATACACAAATGTAGGATGCAATGAAAGGGGAATCTCAAATCAGAGAGGAAAACTTGGATTTAAAAAAAACTTTTGTAATGTTTATTTTTCAGAGAGAGAGAGAGAGAGATGGAGAGAGGAATGGGTAGAGAGAGAGGGAGACACAGAATCTGAAGCAGGCTTCAGGCTCTGAGCGGTCAGCACAGAGCCTGACGGGGGCTTGAACCCACGAACCGAGAGATCATGACCTGAGCTGAAGTCTAATGCTTAACTGACTGAGCCAACCCAGGCACCCCAGATTTTTATTAGTGGTGTTGGGATAATTAAGTGACCATATAGAAAAAGTTATGTCTTTTTCACACTGTAAATCTGTGTATATTCCAAATGAATCAAAGATCAAAATTTTAAAAAATGAAACCATACAGGTACTAAATAGGAATGCATTTCTTTACAGCCTGGGAGGGGGAGACATTTCTTTTATTGTGATTCAGAATCCAGAACAATTTCAAAAATTTAAAAGTGTCTTCAAAATACAAATGTGCATAGTTAAAGACCCCTTCCATAAAGTAAAGCAGAAAATGATGAGCTGGGAAAGATTATCAGCACCTTACATCACAAAGCACTGTCAGTGCCTCCTACCCAAAGACCACCCAATTCACGTCTGTGGATACTTTAGGCTTCTTGTGGGACGCCTGGGTGGCTCAGTCGGTTAAGCATCCAACTTCGGCTCAGGCCATGATCTCACAGTTCGTGGGTTCCAGCCCCGCGTTTGGCTCTGTGCTGGCAGCTCAGAGTCTGGAGCCTGCTTTGGATTCTGTCTCCCCCTCCCTCTGCCCCTCCCCTGCTCATGCTCTGTCTCTCTCTCTGTCTCTGTCTCTCTCTCTCAAAAATAAATAAACATTAAAAAAAAAAGTTAGGCTCCTTGCAACAAAACCCGACACTGAGGTGAGAGGCAAGCAGAGGATAGGATTGAGCCTTGGTTAAGCACCTTGGGAGGGGTTTGAGGAAGTGGGGTTTTGCTCTGCACTAGACGTTTTCAGGAAAAAAAAGGAGCAAATCTATCACTGGAATTTTTTTTTTAATAAACCTTATCTTTAAGATGGGAAAATGAATCAAGGCAAAGGCTACAATTGGTAGGAGAGCAGCAGGGACTATTGTCAGCCAGGACACGAAGATGTGTGGCATTTTTGTGGTTTGCACGGTAAACTTCTTTTTGTCTGTGCTTAGACAAAATCCTCAGCTGGTGTTTTGTTTGGCTGGGTCTCACTTCATCATGGCTGCAGAGTGGCCTTGTCTGATGTTGGTGCTCTTTGAGCTTGTTAATGGCCAACAGAACAGTCAGGTCTAGCCGTCAGTACTGGGCAAACTTCGGGCAGTGCTGAGGTCCAGCCGTGCAGGCTACTTCTCAGATGCTGGGAGCTAACACCCACTAATAGACCAAGAGCCTCTTTTTTTTTTTTTAAGTTTACTTATTTATTTTTGAGAGAGACTGAGACAGCCCGAGTGGGGGAGGGGCAGACAGAGAGAGAGAGAGAGAGAGAGAGAGAGAGAATCCTAAGCAGGTTCCACATTGTCAGCTCAGAGCCCGATGCGGGACTGGAACTCTGAGATTCGTGGCTCCTGAATTAGATAACGCAGGTGTAGAATGTTCCCATCATCGTGATTATCCTGGACAACCGGCTATGGGCAAAAGTACTAGAGAAATAGAGAGTTCATTGAAAAAGAAATGAAATGGCTTTTAATTGTGTGAAATGCTGCCCAAACTTACCCAAAAGAGGAATGCATATCACAAGTCGGCTGGGATCCCTTGTTCCCTAAAAGATTAGCAAAAATCAAAAATCTAACAACATACTATATCGGTAATGCTGTGGGGAAGCATGCAGAGTCTGGAAGATTAGATGTAAAAAATAGAAAGAGAGAACCCATATAGAGGGGAAGTTGGTAATGTCTGGCAAAATGACATGCACATTCATTCTTTGACCCGGCAATTGCACAGAGCCCCCTCCCACCTCCCCACCCCCCGGCCAAAGATTACCCAGAAAACATAAAAAGACATACGGACAGGCTTGTCATTCCTGGGCTACTTTCAATAGCTAAAGACTGGAAAGAAACCAAAGGTTGATCATTAGGAATGTGGTTGAATAAGCCAGGGCGTGCCCACGTAACAGAGTACTGTGCAGCTTTACAAAGCACAGAGGTACACCTCTCTATGCAGTAGAGGAATAATCCTCTACAGTAGGGAGTAATCTCCAGGATGCATTTTAGGTGAGAAAATCCAGATGGACGAATGATGTAGGGTCTGATATTGTTTAGCTAAGAACTAGGACACACATCCACACACAGACGCATGTTCACATCATCTGTTGATATTTAAGCACAAACACAAAATGGAGGGTGAAACATTAAAAACATCATGGCATTTTTACTAGGGAAGGGATAGAAGGATAGACGCTAGATTTCTCCGAAAACAACAGACTTCGGAACCCTGTAAGTATTTTACACGATTGCAAAATCTGAAAGTAATTGAAAACTTTTAAGTTGAAAGTAACAATCCCTAAGAATTGAAATTAAAAAAAAAAAAAAGCACGAATGTATATCCATTCATGTGGTGGCAAAATTACACAGTGGAAATTATTCTTAGGGATTTTGCACACGAGAGTTTGATAGTACGTCCCTAGTGAAATACACGCTAAGAAAAATAAGATCTTCCAAAGCCCACAAACAAACATGCCAACAAACAAAGTATCTTAAACTGTTTGCAAGAGTCATATTGTTGGGGACTGTGTTGGCATGATTATTCTGAACTGGTTGTGTGTGTTTTCTGGGATAAAGCGAATGAATAATTATATTATATTTGAATTCTAGCGTCCTTGCCATTTGGGGATTCCAGATTCTCCACGCGGGAAGAAGGAGGTCCAGAAGACCAAAGGTTAGAACAGAGTGTGATTTTGTAACAGTGCGAAGTGGATGGGAAAAGACAGGGAGGTGGTGAGTGGGGAATGGGGTCCTCCCGCACCCCTGCACCCCACTGCACAACCTCCCAGACTCTGAGCTTCCCCAGAATGTGCAGGGGCCCTCCACATGGTCAATAAACAAATAAATACGAGGAAGTGCTACCTCAGGGGTTAAGGGTTTCCTCCTCTCCTTCAGTGGGTGCCTAAGACACTCCTTTCCAATCCCCCCCCCCCACAATGGTGGTCAGCAACCTCCCCCTGCCTTGACCTAAAAGCCTATCTCTCGGAGCCGCCTTCTCCCCTGGGTCAGGCAAATTCCAGCCCTGAGGGTCACCTAGTCATTGACTGGCTCAAGTTCTTGAATCCCGGTTTACTTAGACTTTCCCCATTTGCTTGGCTAACTCCAGAGAGCACTTCAAAGTAAGATCTGGTAAAGTGTGCAGAGGTTCTATTCCTGGAGGCAGTGCAAAGCACATAGTTGAAACGTTTTGCGTCAAGTGGTAAGACCAAGCACACTTTTTTATTTTGATAAATGGGATTGGAGATAAATCTGGGGACTGTGGGGGGATGGGGAGGAAGGGATTTATCATGAAGGCTAGAAAGGTGAGCTGGGACTTCAGGCTTTGGCCAAGGAATCTAGACTCAGGAGGAAAGATTCTCCATGGACACTGGCGTGTGGACCCTGAGGCCGTGAAAACTGTGGCCTCGCTCTGAATCCAAGGCAGTTTAAGGAGGAAAAAAAAAGTCACCAGATACTTTCATGGCAGCCGGCTTTGTTCTATCCGTCTCTGGAGAGCCATATACCAGGAATTTATTTGAGAAAGGAGAGCAGTGTTAAAGAAGTCACATCGCTCATTATTTTCTGTTATTAATTATTCTTAATTATTCTTCAGTATTAATATGCTTTTCAAATAAACACTTCAAAAAGAAGCCGACTTAAAAGGGTGTGCTAAGTTTCACTTCCCTTAGAGTAAATTAAAATCCAGTTGTGATTTAAACATTTATGCAATTACAGGCAGTCATCATCCGGGTTGTTTTCCAAAGGCCAAATTTGACTCCGTGCCCTTCTGATTACCGTGACGAGGCAGTAGCCACATGAAACGTTCTGTTGGACAAAGCGGACGGAAGAAACTATTACCCAGGGGGTTTAGCTCAGGAAAAAGGAACAGAGAAATAGCTTGGGGTACAGAGCCTTTTATCTGGGTTTCCAAAGTAGAGTGGTTTAACATTTTTAAAAGGCTACTCTGGGGCAGGCTTTTCCCCTGGAAGTTTCTTTCACACATCTACAGTCGGGAAGTACAATGGAGCCATGAACATCTCCTACTCTCTGGAGAGGATTTTCTTCCTTTTACTTATGTATTAGATTAAACTAGCATTTTACTTCTCTTCGAGCCTGAAGACAGGATCACATTGGCGTCTGGGTCTTCCGTTTTAAAACAGGAATTGCTAAGCACGAGATCACGAGACCTGACTCTTAACCAGGCAGCCCTCACCGTTGTGAGAACCTGCATCTTCTGTCGGTGAAGTTCCCCGAGGTGAACCAAGCACCAGAGGTCTGGAACTATCGAGACTGTTCTCTGTGTCCCCTTTGCCCTGTTCTCTGTGTCCCCTTTGCCCTGACGGAGCATTTTAATGCTTGTTTTTCCTGGTCAGGCCCACCTGCCGTGAGAGGTGGTGGTATTTATTCCCTTACGTATTTCTCTCCTGACCACCCTGAACGTTTCACTCCTTAAAACAAAAGAGGAGAGATTGACTAGACCAGCATCCCTTTAGACGCCTCTCCGGTTTAAGCTGTGGACAATCCAAAACCCGACGCAAGACAGATCTTCAGTTATTTTATACGTTGTCAACATGCCTGAATCGTGTTCCCTGATTCATAGAAATGCTAGGATCCTACCAATTCCTCTTTAAAGAATTTACAAAACAAAGCGATCCAAGTGACAAATTCATTACAAAGGAGTATTGACCACCTGGCTTGCTGAAAGTAAGAAAAAAAAAAGTGAATGGTTGGAAAAGTCAAATCACAGCTAGAAGGATTTCTGACGTGCATTCTGTAGAACACGTGTTCCCATAATAACATTTTGTAGTGTTATTAAACATTATAAAGTTCTAAAAACATATTATTATAATATAATCATCATATATTAATATTATAAAGTGCCAATGACTTTCACAAAGTGTTATAATGTTCTCATACTGCAGTCAAAAACTAATTATTAACAGGGGCACCTGGGTGGCTCAGTTGGTTGAGAGCCCGACTTCAGCTGAGGCTGTGATCTCACGGTCCCTGAGTTCGAGCCCTGCATCAGGCTCTGTGCCGACAGCTCGGAGCCTGGAGCCCGCTTCGGATTCTGTGACTCCCTCGCTCTCTGCCCCTCCCCCCTCATGCTCTGTCTGTCTCTCAAAAATAAATAAATATCAAACAAATTTAAAAGGTAATAATAAACTGAGCGGACCTTGTGAGAATTTCCCTACAAATTCCATCCTCCCTCCTGCCCCAGGAAGGCTAAGAAGACACTGGATATTGCAAATCTTTTCAACATCGCCAAACCTTTACTCATTAGGGTCAAACGCCTGGCGTTTAACTAATTAATTTATGCCGGCTAGATATTTTACAATGACATTTCAGATATTGGAGTGAAAAGCACCAGTGGGGTCAGCAAGACAAGGGTGAGGCAGTGAACTAGAACTAGGTGACCCACGTAATAAACGTTCAGCCCTTGACCGTCCCAGGTTGCTTGAGTATAGCTCTTGGGGTCTCAAGGTGTGGCTAGCGTTGATGTCCTTTATCCGTGTGTTCCAAAACAGCCCCATGTCACCTGCAATCTCGTCGTGACTATAAAAATCCAGTTTGATTTAATTCAAAACAATTTCAATTATGAAGGATCTACGCAACAAATTATTACAGGAGACCTTTGGGGGAGAGATTAGGGGAAAGGTCCGGTTCTGCAAAACCGTGGCTGCTTGATGTATTGCCCGCTTGGCACATTGCCTGCAGGACGAGGGTGGCAGATAATTGTTCATCTTACAGTTAGGAAGGAAGGCCAGGGGAGGAGCCTGTCCTGCCAGATTAATAAGGAGACAATCAAATCTGAGGACAAAGATGTCTAATCTGAAATAAGTTCAATGGCAATAAAGAGATTTCCAATGACCCTAGATAAGAAACGTTTTCAGTCAAGAGAAAACCATGAAAAATAAAAATGAAATGATCAGGCAATGAATGAAAGGGCTTTTTTAAAGGTAAAAAAAAATGTAAAGATTATTTTTTTTAACATTTATTCTTTTTCAAAAAAAATGTTTATTTTTGAGAGAGAGAGCACATACGCGAGAGCGGAGGAGGTGCAGAGAGAGGGAGAGAGAGGATGTGAAGCCGGCTCTGAGGGGAACAGAGGATCCTAGAGGGCCCCGCGCCGACGGCAGAGATCCCAATACAGGGCTGGAACTCACGAACTTCAAGGTCACGACCGGAGCCCAACAGACGCTTAACTGACGGAGCCACCCAGGCGCCCTTTCTTAACATTTATTCTTAAACACAGCTTTCGGTGAACAACCTTGGTTTCATGTAAGGTCAAGCCGAGAAGGAAAGGAAGAATACAGAGTTTTCAGATGAAAACAAATACCAAAGAAAGACGAAGCTCCAGACAGGTGAACACAACACAAAGGCGGAATCCGAAGGGCCCGCTGAGAGCGGCCTCACAAGAGGCCGATCGTCGGAGGAACTAACATAGGGTGTTCCGCATCCAACAGGAAAGAGGCCAAAAAAAAGACGAGAAAAAGGACATTTGTCAGAAGATCACAACAAATTGTCTAAGTAGAAACCAAGATAAAATTCTCAGCTTTAAAGGTATTGTTGGCTGAAGTTTCTAGCATTTATTATGGGCTGAATGAGGTACCAGTGGTTCCACAGGTAGCAAAAGCCAACTTGTAAGTGAGAGACCGTGTCTACAGCGAAACAAACACAGTCTATCTTGGCAATGGTTTAACAGGTTCCTGCCCTGTGTTCCATGTGTTGGTTGTTGGATACACTCTTACAGGAGGACGCCTGAGCCATTTCTCACAGCATGGGACCAGGGTGTTAATCATGATGCGTTGGGCTGTAGGGAATGGGAAAACCAAATAAAGCAGCTTCAAGAATAAGAAAAAAACGGATCGCCACCGGTGACAGTAAGTCTGGAGGTGGTAAGGCGAGGCTGGTCTCAGGGATCAGTGAGTTCAGCTGCCCGGTGCTGTCAGGCTGACCTAGATTCTTTCCACCCGTGTGGTCTGCCAATCTCTCTGTGCGTCCTGCTCCCCCGATTGTCATGAAATTGCTGTAGCTGCTCGGAGCATCACATCTTTCCACCACGTCAAAAGCCAGAAAAGGACAGTAAGTACCAAAAGGCACATGACTGTCCCTTCAGCCCCTACTTAAAGAGGAAACAGAATCTGGGCAGAAACTTCCAGACCTTCCCATTTTGGATTACCAAGAATTCTGTCAAATGCCATTCTTAGCCGGGGCCCCCTGGGTGGCTCAGTCCAACTCCGGCTCGGGTTAAGCGTCCGACCTTGGCTTGGGTCATGATCTCACGGCTCGTGAGTTCGAGCCCCGCGTCGGGCTCTGTGCTGACCGCTCAGAGCCTGGAGCCTGCTTCGGCTTCTGGGTCTCTCTCTCTCTCTCTCTCTCTGCCCCTCCCCCGCTCGCACTCTGTCTCTCTCTCTCTCTCAAAAGTAAATAGACATTAACAACATTTTTTGAAATGCCATTCTTAGCCAATCAGTGACAAGAGGAATTGGCTTACCAATTGGTTTAGAGTAATCAAGATGTATCTTTAAGAGGCAAGGAGGGTCCAGTTTCCCCCAAACCAAATAGATGCCTGCATAAAATCAGGATTTTGTTAGTAACGAAGCCAGGTGGGTGTGGGAGAAAGGCGTTGTCTAGGCAACGCTGGTGCATGCCATGCTCCCTCTCTCTTATCTCACACATGATAGCAGTCACTCTCTAGGGTGTGCGGTTCTGTGGGTTTTGGCAGGTGTAGAGAGATGTGTAACCACCAGCTCTACCATCAAGACCTAGAAAGCAGGAGGTAGGTTTATGATCCGCCAGCATGGACTTACTCTTGTGGTATAAACAAGCAGGAGAGACTCAAGGTTCTCACAGCCTTCCCCTTCTCTGAACCTCCTTCCAGGAGGGCAACCAGGCGATGTGCAGAGGGAGGTTCACAGCTGGTCTGGGGGGCTTGCACCAGGGAGGGACCCCCGCTCTGGACCCATAGCTGATCTCGTCCTTGTGACTGTGTATGTCACCGAAAGAGCCATTTCTGATTGCTGCCCCGGGGTTGAGCTGATGGCTCACTTTGCTCCCCAGGACTCACAACCCTGGATTTGTTTTATCCCTCCTTCTTGTCACCCCTCCGCTAGCCAGCTGGGGTCGTCTGAGTCATCTCTGCAGATTCAGGACCTGCTTCCAGTCCAAAGAGGAAAGCGGAGTCTGCAGGGGGGCGGTGTTCCAGAGAGGACGAGCTGGCCTCAGGATGGCACGGGGCTAGCTGGGGTTTGCTTTTTGATCTTTATCACGGCAGGCAGATGATCGTGACCAACTGTTTTAGGAGACGGGCGCGGCCGCTGTGATGAGTTCGAACACAGTAAATACAATTGTAAGATCACCTGATTACAGTACGACAGCAAACACAGTAGCTAAAATTGACACACCAAGACTGCCTGGCGAGAGCAGCTTTTCAGCCTTGTGCAACAATACTCACACTGTTTAGAGTCCCAGGAATGAGCCCAGCTCTGGCTACAGCCACTGTCATCTATCCCGGATCGCTTTCTCCCAGAGAGCTGGGCTCCAAGCGCTTGTCTTTGCCGCCGGGGACCGGTGCTTGCCCGTAGAGTGCCTTCGGGAAAAGTAGCAAACATCTCTCCTGCCTCATGATGCTTTACTTACGTCGATTGGAGAGTCACAGGAATGTGCAGGAAAATCGTAACAGGCAATGTACAAGTCCTTGAAGCATGACGGGGCGCCTGGGTGGCTCAGTCGGTTAAGCACCCGACTCTCGATTTTGGCTCAGGTGGTGATCTCACGGTTCTGGAGTTCGAGCCCCGGGTCAGGCTTGGGGTTCTCTCTCCCTCTCTCTCTCTGCCCCTCCCTCTGTCTCTCAAAATAAATAAGTAAACATTAAAAGAAGAAGAAGAAGAAGAAGAAGACGACGATGCACTGCCTCAGAAATGCAGCAGGTCTAGACCAATGGTTTGGAGGATAGATGTCAGTTTATGAATTTATTCACTGGGCATGGACAGAATATTATATTCTAGGTGCTGTGCTAAGTGCCGTACGAGTGTTATCTCATTTAATCTTTGCAGAATAACTGCAGACGAGGAGGAGGAGGAGGACGGGGGTGGGGAGGGAGAGGGGGTGTGGAGGGGGAAGAGGAAAAGGGAGAAGAAGAAAAAAGAGGAAAAGAGACAGGAGGAGGGGAGGAAGAGCACCTCAGGGATAATTTAAATAGCCCTGTAACTAGAAGGGAGTTGACATATATAAATAGATAGTAAATATATACGTTTAAATAGGACAATTCTGTTGGAAGTGATGTTGGTGATTCTTACAAACATGCTCTCTATTTGAATATATTTTTGCTGGATTCCTCAGGAAGAAAGGAGGGGGCCCCCCACGCTACCTGAGGTGTGGCAGGAGACGATGATGTGACCACACTGAAAGTTGCAAGTGTGTAGGGGGAAAGGTCTGTCTTCTCCGGATCAAGTGGCTGAATTGGACACAAGCAGCCAGGCAGCGGTGGAGGTGAAATTGCTTGGCTCTTCCGTGGCCCTCGCTCCGAGGTGGGGGGAATGGCTGTA
Source organism: Panthera tigris (assembly GCF_018350195.1). Classification (NCBI taxonomy): domain Eukaryota; kingdom Metazoa; phylum Chordata; class Mammalia; order Carnivora; family Felidae; genus Panthera; species Panthera tigris. The sequence goes on from NC_056664.1 coordinate 12,938,558, forward strand.
CTTTTGCTCCATCACGAGGATCAGCCTTCCAAATTGGGAGCGTTGGCCAGGAGTCAGGCCTGTGAGCGTTCCTAAGCGATAATCCTGAAGATCCTCGGAGAGGCGACGTGATGGCCCATGCCGGAGAGGAGCCTCGTGGCCGGAAACCAGGTTTCTCTTTCTTTCTGGGTTCCGTGGGCGTGGGAGCACAGCCACTGGCCCGACAGCACATGGGTCTGGCCGCCTTGCCACCGTCTCTGAGGGAGCTGATCGAAGTGAACGAGCAAGGAAAATGTTGTCCAGTACCTTCTTCCTTGGTTTTCTTACATGAGAGGGTTCTTCGCGTGACTGGCTTCCCCTTCCCGGTGAGAGCTGGCGGTCAGGGCTCCCCATGAACCCCAAGTTTTCCTGCAGAAGCCTCACTCTCCATTGCACCTGCCCGCCTCGCTGCACCCCAGCTTTGTACTTGTGGTTAAACCCACGTCCCCTCTTGCAAGCCGAGGAGAAGTTCACGGCCAGGTGCAGTCGGCTGGCTCTTCAATCCGGTGGGATCCAAGAAGCGTGGGCAAAGCCCTGTGCCGGCCCCTCCCGGGCAACGGAGAGATGAGGACAGACTGGGACCGCAGGGCTCCCGTGAGTCATTCACGCGTTCAGTCACCAAATGCTGATGGAACACTTACTATCTGCTAGGCACTGTCCTAGGCATTGGAGATACAGCAGTAAAGAGATGAGACAAAATGTCTGTACTTTCTGGTGGGGGAGACAGACGATAGAAAGGTAAATAAGCAAATGTGCGGTGTGCTACATAAGGGTACAACAGAGCGGCTCTTGTGATCTAGGCATGTGTATTAAAGGACGAAACCTTTCTGGTGCTGTTTGTCGGTCCAAAGTGCTCTGGGTTTACTATGGAAGAAGAATTTTTTTTTTTTTGAGAGAGGGAGAGTGGGAGTGCAAGTATGAGCAGGGGAAGGGCAGAGAGAGAGGGACAGAGAATTATTTTTAAGTTTATTTATTTTGAGAGAGAGAGCGTGAGTGGGAGAGGGACAGAGAGAGGGGGAGAGAGAGAGTCCCAAGCAGGCTCTAGGCTGTCAGCACAGAGCCGATCGAACACAGGACTCAAGCTCACAAACCGTGAGATCACGAGAGCTAAAACCGAGTCGGCTCCTCAACCGACTGAGCCACCCAGGCGCCCCGAGAGGGAGCGAGAACCGTAAGCAGGCTCCATGCCCGGTGTAGAGTCTGACACAGGGCTCAATCTCATGGCCCTGGGATCACGACCTGAGCTGAAATCAAGAGTCGGACACTTAACTGATTGAGCCCCCCAGGCGCCCCGAGAAGAAATTCTTTTTAACAGAGGAGGAGAGATTCGTGGAAAACAAGTGGTAAGCGTTAATCTGGCCCTGGAGAGAAGTGAGGCCAGGTGAACGGACCGGCCACACTGTGGGGACACGAAGTTCTTTGGGCATTAGGAGACATTAGAGGTCGAGAAGTGAGGAAAGAGGGGGTGTAAGCACATTCAGGGGCACTGAACGGCTTGCTCCAGTCTCAACAGTGGGCTAGGATAACAGGTAGAACAGGAACAGTCTGGAAAGGTATAGAGAGGCCAAGTGATGGGCGGTTTTGATAGCAAAGGGCTATGGGTTGAGCTCTGCATGCAGTGGGGGTGGGGGTGGGGTGTACTGAGTGTTTTATGCAGGCAGTGCCCTCAGCAGACGTGTTTACAGATGATGGTGTGCCAGCGGGATGTCTCCTCAGGGTACAGGGACACACCTGGAGGGGTGCTGACCCTGGTGGCTGACCCCTAGTGGCATGGAGACAGGAAAAGTCTTTGGTTTCCCTTAAACAACAGGTGGCACAACAGGTTTTATTACTCAGACGATTCAGGACAAAAGTGGACATTTATACGCAAACGTGATCTTTCATTCCCCAGCCACGGATATTCAAGGGCAAGGGCAGTAAACTGGGGCCAGGACAGGCAGATTCACAGCTTCTTCTTTTACACTGTGGCTGAGCAACCTGGGAGCTGCAACGCTTGAGATCTACTGGCAACTCGTAGGGATTTCTTGCACCAAGCCTCAGTGGACGCTCGCGTTGAGAGGTGCGGCTTGTGTCTTCTCTGGACAAATTGCCTGCAGATGGTCAGAGAACTACGGAAAGGAATGAATTCTGCCATCTTCACTCCCCTGACATTGCAATTTGCCATCATGATTTATAGTAGAGAGCGCCACAGAGAAGAAGCCAATACTTCCATTTCACAAAATCATTTAATTATTATCCCCCCATTTACTCCCCTCTTGCTAACTCAGCCAACAAAGGTATTTGGTTCATCTGAATTTAAAGAAAAATGTCTTCTATTCCCTTGTGCTTTCTCTTCTTCCCCATTTTCCTTTCCTTATGAAAAAAAAAATGCTTGTTTTTTTGAGAGAGAGAGAGAGAGAGAGAGGGAGCAAGCTGGGGAGGGGCAGAGAGAGAGAGAGAGAGAAATCCCAAGCAGACTCTGCACTGTCAGTGCAGAGCCCCACATGGGACTTGAACTCACAAACCCTGAGATCATGACCTGAGCCGAAACCAAGAGTCGGACACTTAACTGACTGAGCCACCCAGGCGCCCCTTTCCTTCCCTGTATTTATTGAGGCTCATTGTCTTTTCTCCTCTCTTTGTGGGTGTTTATAATGTCTGGAAAGGAAGAACAGAGATGCCTCCGTGGGCAATTTTAGACATTTGGGCCACGCTGTATGATGTACTCTTTCCCCAACTTTCCTTCAAGTCTTGAGTGAAGTATCCATTTCTCAGGAATGTTTTGTGGAGTTGGCTCTAGTAATCTGGCCTTTTTCCCAGGGGGTGTGGGACGGGAACAGGGGGTACCCTTGGCGGGGGGCGGTTCACTGTGGTTGCAGAAAGAGCTTGTGATGCACGTAGGGTCCCCCCTCTGACTCAAAGGCCCTACCAGCCCATGCTCTGGTTCTCTCCCCAGGGATTAGTGTGGAAATTTGAAGCCAGTTGAAGAGGGCTGGCAAAGAAATGGGTATTAGCATTGATACTTTGAAAGTGCAAAGGCTTGCCAAGGCTTAAATCCTTCAGTTGTTTTCAGGACGCTTTCAGAAACACAGGGCTGGAAATCCCAGAATCCTAATCCCATTTGGCTCTACCTGTACGCCTTCTCACTGTCGAAGGATTTTCTTCCCTCTACAAAAACACGGGAGTTGCTAAAAAATATGGCTGTGAAATTGCTTCCCCGGGCGGCACTGGGCTGCTTCAAAGGGAAAGTGTGAGAACCAGACAGAAATGAGGAAGATCACACTCAAGAACTAGACCTTCCAGCTCACGGGGGTGGAGAAAACGGGGGCTGTTAGTTACACTCCTTAAAAAAAAACAAAGCCAACCGAAACAAGCTGAACAGTTTATGGCCATTCTGTGCCTTCAGATGTTCCGTGTGAAACCATCCGAGGCCATGTGTCATTTTGAAACAGCGTTGGGTGGGGCTTAAGCCGTCCAGTGGCCTGCATTTGCAAATTGGTTCCGACACCAATTCCAATGTGGGTGTTGAGCGGGAGGGTGCTTCCCACAAAACACCAGGAATTCAAGTCAATTCTGACACTTAACCACCTGGGGACAACCTCAGATCCCACAGGTTGAGGGTTCAGTCCTGCAAGAAGACCCTCACCCACCCCTTCAGACGCCAGTCATGAGCCCAGGCTGTTCCCTGTGCTTCTGAAGGCCAGCTACAAACTGGCAGTTCCAACGACCCCCTCCAATTAGGGATGCCAATTGCGAGCCCAGGCTGTGACTGTGCTTCTGCGTGACTGGCTGTAAACCAGTGGTTCCTGTAACTCCTTCTTCAGGTTTAATTTGCTACAGCAGCTCACAGAACTCAGAGGAACATTCTACTTACTAGATTAGTGGTTTATTATAAAAGGATAGAACTCAGATGCTTAGGGCAAGGTGTGGGGAAGGACGCAGAGCCTCCAAGCCCTCCCAAGCACACCATGCTCCCCACGTCTGCCTGTTTTCATCAGCCCAGCAGCTCTGTGGACCCTGTCCTTCTGGGATTCTATAGAGACTTCATTATAATGGGCATCATTGATTAACTCATTGGCTATTGGTGATTGATTCACCCTCTGGTCCTACTCTTTTTCCACCCCCTCCCACCCCCGGAGTTCAGGGTGTAGGAATCACAAGCTTGGGTCACCTGGCAACCACCCCCCCTTCTTAGGTGCTTTCCAAAGGTCGACATTAACATGACAAAAGACACCCTGGTCAGTCTCATCTCTCAGGAAATTCCAAGGGCTTTAGGAGAAACAGGACGAAGACCATATATATATTTCTTATGATAAATCACAGCCCCACAATTACACTCCTGGTTCTCCCTTTTCCTGGCTCCGTGGCCTTGAGAAGTCGCTTCATCTTTCTGGTCCTTATGTATAAAGAAGGTCCCAAAGAGCACCTGCTTCATAGGTATGGGGTGGGGATGGAAAAGGCCGATTCCTGGAAGGGTAGGGGAACTGCCTAACATCTAGTGCTGGGCCTTTATTCCCCTTGTGCGTGCTGAGCGGGACCCTACCGAAGATTCTCAAGTTCTGTCTGTAAATATTAGAAAGCTGTCGGGAGGCTTGGCTTCTTCTCCAAAGGAAAAGAGCTTTCAAACATCACGGTGATATGGAGACAGGAAAGGCTTTCTAGAATCAGTTACAGGCATACCTCGTTTTGTTTGGTTTTTTGGGTTTTTTTGCTTTGCTTTATTGCGCATCACAGGTGTCGCGTTTTTTACAAATGGAACGTTTGTGGCAACCAGTCCATTGACATCACTTGCCCACAGCATTTGCTCACTTTGTCTCTGTCACATTCTGGCAAGTCTCACACTATTTCCAACTTCTCATCATTCTTATGTTTGAATGGCTGCAATCTCATAATAAAACTCGAACAGATGAGGAAGTGTGTGTTAGGGACGAGCAAAGAAAGTGGCTTCTGGAGATGGAGCGACTCCTGGTGACGATGCTGTGAAGACGGTTGAAATGGTAACAAAAGGTTTAGAATATTATATAAATGTAGTTGAGAAAGCAGCGTCAGGGTTTGAAAGCAGGGATGGAGTCCAATTCTGAACGAAGTTCTACTTGTGGGTCAAATGCTATCAAATAGCATCGCATGCTACAGAGAAATCACTACTGAAAAAAACAATCGACATGGCAAACTTCACAGCTATATTAAGAAATGGCCACAGCCACCCCATCTGTCAGCAGCCATCAATGTGAAGTCCAGACCCACCACCAGCAAAAAGACTGCATCTCGCCAAAAGCTCGGATAATAGCCAGCAAATTTTAGTGGTAATTTTTTTTAGTGTTTATATATTTTGAGAGAGCATGAGAGCAAGTGGGGAAGGGGCAGACAGAGAGAGGGAGAGAGAGAATTCCAAGCAGGCTCCATGCTGCCTGCGCAGAGCCCAACTCCGGGCTCGAGCTTGGGAACGGTGAGATCAAGAGTTGGAACCTGAGCCACCCAGGCGCCCCTAGTGGTGTTTTAAAATGAAGGTAGGTACGTTGTTTTTTTTTAGACATGTGCTATTGTACACTTAATAGACCACAGTAGGGTGTTAACAGAACTTCTATATGGGAAACCAAAACATTCATCTGACTCGCTTGATTGTGATATTCCATTTATTGTGAGGTGGTCTGGAACCAAACCCAGGGGAGGGGAGGTCATGGCTCCCCCAGACTAGATACTACGTTTTATACCTTACGTACGTACACCTTACACGTTCTCCTACAAAGAGGGGAAAGAGGAGGCACTGAGGTTTATAATTCTGCTTCCAGTTTCCTTTTCCAGTGTAACTGGTTCATTTGTGGAGGTTACACTTGCTTTGGTAGAGCTTATAGAATACCTAAAACCCAGGAAGGCCATGGTCAGACACGGTAGGGAGCTGGACTCGAATAGATAACCTGAGTACCATTCCGGAAGGTGCTGCCTTGACTCTAAGGGCCGTACCCGCCCAGCGCGCGTGAGCATCGTTCCACACGTGTAGGAAGAAGCTTACAAATAGTAGCCTTGTCGCTCTCCTCCACCCGTACCGCTCACTCGCACCCTCTCCTGGCCATATGCAGCAGCGGAGCCCTGGTTTTGAACACAAAGGACATTTGTTGCGTGTAATCTTTTTATAAAGCCGGCCTACTTCCATTATGCATAATCATGAAATTGGGGGTGAAGGAGAAAGGTAACTCCACATTTGAAGCCACAAAAGGGCCGTGATTCCTCTTCGGTCTCTTTATTATGAGGCCTCGTCTGAGTTAGATAATTTGCAGCAAAGTTTTACCCTGGAGCAGGCTTCGTCAGTCATGTTAAATTCATGGGGGAAAATCCTCCTAGGATTTAGAACTGAGAAATAGACAGCTTTAATAACGGAAACGCTGAGGTAAAGAGCAGGGAAAGGCAGCATGTTCTAACCATTTAGGGGGAAAATGGGTAAGACGGTGCTAATAAGCCCTGCTATATTTTTATCTTACCATTTTCTTCATCTGAAGGAATATTGAAATGAGGTTTTAAATTCTGAATGATTATCTGACAGCTTCCATCTCTAGGGCAAATTATTAGCGAGAGCTCTATTTTGCTATTACCTTTACTCAAAGCTCAGAGGACGCACACTTACCAGAGCCCAGATGCGGAAATAAAATCTGCAGACGAGAGTGGTGTGAACAGAATCCCAGAACCCAGCTACTTTTAGGTTCCTTTGTGTGACCTTTGTGGACATTGACCTTCTTATCAAGTAGGGCTGGGGTAGGGGCAGGCGGGGCCCATAGCACCCTCCTGGATGTGTTATGCCCCAACCTAATGTCATCTCTCACCATTGGGCCTCAATCCATCCCACCACAGACCTGGAATTCCAATTACACCAAGCCACCCACTAGGTCCCAAACAGGCCACCTTTTTGAACAACCTCCTCCCACCCACCTTTCCCGTCCGGGAAACCAACCTTCTACTCATCTTTGAAGGTTCATCTCCAATGTGACTTTCTTCCAGAAATCTTTCCAACCCCAAACAGAATTGGTGGCATAGTGTCCTGCCCTTTCAAAATAACCCAGTACTCTTTTCACTGTGGACCTTAGTGTGCTGGAATTATTAGTTTACGGTGTCCCCTCCCCCTGGTAACCCTAAAGGGCAAGGACTTTATCTCTGACATTTGTACCTTCTAGCCCAGGGTTTCTCAACAGCAGCACCATTGACATCCGGGGCTGGAAAATTCCTTGTTGTGGGAATCATCCCTGACCCCCACTCCCTAAATGCAAGTAGCACCCCATCCCCAGTGTGACAATTAAAACCATCTCCAGACATTGCCCGTTGCCTCCTGGGGGGAGAGAAAAGGGGCCCTGGTTGAGAACCACCGCTCCAGGCCTGTAAGAGAGAGCTTGATCTATCCTAGGTGCTTAATAAATATTTGCCGAGCTGATAAGTCAATGTCCAAGTTAATGAATAAAAAGCTGGGCGAATCAACAGAGGAAGAAAGACCTCACTACAGCTTTTACACACTTACCAAATCAAACTTAAAACCTTTATTCCAGCAAGTCAAGGCTCTTCATGAACTGGCTTCACTTCTCCCTCTCTGTTCCTTGTACCCTGTGCTTCTCGCCCATGGGCTCTTCCCCATTCTTGAGTTTTATTTTCCTTCCCGCCAACCTAAATTCTATACTCACTTCAACACAGAGAACAACTTACCTACTTCAAAAAGCCTTCCCCAACTCACCCAGCCTACAACGATCTAAGTATTCAGGAACAGGATCAGGGAGGAAGAATGGTAAGAATACATATATATGTAATATACGTGTAATAGAGGTCTATACACACCTATGCCTACGGATTATTATTTTTGGTCTTAGAACCATTCATCTGTTTCATAAACGTGTAGGAATTTTCTTCTCAACTAGAAGAATCGCTCCCTGATAGCGTCCTCACGCCTTCAAGGTTTTTCTCCTCCTCAGCGTTCGTGCAAGCTTTATGAACAGCGGGTGTTCAGCGTTTGCTTGGAATGAATTTTTTCTTTAAGCCACGAGCAGGTGTGTTAAATGTGTGTCGTTTGGGTGCTCCTGACGCAGTTTCGGTTTTAAAAGGCGTAGGGCTAACTCTTTAATATCTTGCAGTTTTTAAACCCATTTCAAAGAGACTCTGCAAACATGAATAAAAGTCATCTGTGGTGTTTTAGAAGTTCTGCGAGAAGGCACTCGTGATAAGCAAGGAGAAAGACAAAAACGGCTGCCTTTTGTCTTAGATGGTGATTATACTCAAACTCCATCGAGGCTTTCTTCCACTGCTTGGGAGAACTGAACTAAAGCTTTGGCCTGAGGTGCCTGGGTGGCTCAGGCGGTTAAGTGACTGACTCTTGGTTTCAGCTCAGGTCATGATCTCGTGGTTCGTGGGTTCAGGACCTGCCTTGGGCTCCTCACTGACAGCACTGGGTGGACTTGTAACCCTTGTAACTTGTGTCTTTTGACAGAACAGCCTCTTGAGGCTTCAGTCTCTCCATTTATTCCTCCCTGCCGTTTCATTTTTATTTGAGAGAGAGAGAGAATCTTAAGCAGGCTTCACGCTCAGTGCAGAGCCCAACGTGAGACTCGATCCCACGACTGTGAGATTGTGACCTGGGCCGAAATCAAGAGGTGGACGCTCAACCAACCGAGCCACAGCGACGCCCTTCCGCCATATTGCTTAACTCAGCCTCTCCATGGCCGTCCCTTCTATGCCTACCCATGCGCTCCCACTGAAAATACAAGACCACAATGCTTCTCTGACCCAGCCTCCTCCTCCAGCACCATCCTGTTATTTCACACGCCACCCAACGTGCGTTGGCCTCCACCTATAAGGTCCACGTGCTTGTCTCACACGTGTCCACGGCTCACTACGGTCTGGAAACTTGTAGCAATCTCCTCACCTCTCAAAATAGACCCACTCTTTCCCAGAACCCTGGACCTCCTATTGACTGCCACGTTTTATGCCCCCTTCTAGCTATCCAGCTCCTTGACCCTGCCGCAGCTCCTCCTCATGGTCTTAGGATTTTGAGTATTTAACCTCTCTGTGTGAAGCAGTGACAGATGAATCACGTCTTGATCCTCGTTAAATTTCCAGCCTGCAAGAATAACTTACGTACTCAATGAACGAAGGATTGCTAGACATCGACGGAAGACTGAATCAGGTACAGGAATCGTAGAAAATGAATGCCCATCTCTCAATTTTTAAAAGGTTATTTTCTGGAAATGATCGGACTTGTGCCGGACTGAACTTCTGTTGCAGTTGAAATCACATCCTTCAACTGCTACAGCTAATTATCAGTTACAGACATAACGTGCCGCGTTCTAGACGACACCCAGCAGCACAAATGAGCACATCCGGCCGTGCTTACAGCAGATCCCAGCAGCAGCAGCGAGGCGTCCCACAAAGTATATTCCCAGAGTCTGTCCCGAGACCGGTACTGTTCAGACCCCGACAGGTACTCATCTGTCCAGGCAACTAACTAGCTGCATCATCTGGGTCTAAATCGTTACCTTCCAGGGGCGCCTGGGTGGCTCAGTCGGTTAATCGTCCGACTTTGGCTCAGGTCATGATCTCACAGTTCTTGGGTTTCAGCCCCGCGTCGGGCTCTGTGCTGACAGCTCGGAGCCTGGAGCCGGCTTCGGATTCTGTGTCTCCCTCGCTCTCTGCCCCTCCCCCACTCGTGCTCTCTCTCAAAAATAAACATTAAAAAATTAAATTGTTACCTTCCACTTCTGCCATTCCTCTCCTCCAACACCCTCTGGTCCCATCCCCAATTTTTACTTTGCATCTGCTTACATAGATTACTCCGTTTTCGCCTACATTTCAATCCTAGACCAGAAAGCAGAGGAGTGAATAAGTGGATGAATGTTCTCGATTAGAGCCAATACCCCCAACGTTTTCAAGTTTTCCATATATGACCACAATAAAGTGTGATGTCACCAATGCTTTTTTTTTTAGTGAAGACAACTGGCTTCAATGACAAAAACTGTGATGACTCCAACAGCCATGTTTGCTTTAAAGTCTTTATTATCCTGAATACAAAAGACAGAAGTCCTTGAGGATATAACAGAGTTCTTCATGTGGAAACATTATTTTTTTTTTTTACAAGTGAAAAAATAAATACCTCTTGGAATAAAGGCTTATATGCTAATATGTGCCATAAAAAAGTAGAGTTTTAATATTTGACAAAATGTCTGTGCAAAGAAACAAATGCATAAACACATTACTGCTACATTAAGGCAATATGAAAAGTATACTCGGAAATCTCAGTAAAGTGACAGTGTAGGTTCCTAGCTTTAACTTAGCTAGTATTGCACCCAATAAGGTCATCTAGGTGTCCCGACGTCCTAGAAAACCCACAAGCTGACCAGCGTCCAAAATGCCCAAGTGGGAGTGGATAACTTGATTAAGAACAAAGAAACGAAGAAGCTCCAAACCCCTCTGAGACGTAGGGAGGGGACAACTGAACGTTAATACGTAAGCACTTACAAAAAAAACAAAAACAAAAAGCATACAATCTCTAAGATACCTATGATAAGGCTGTAAAGGCTCGATGGCTCAAGCAAAAGCGACCCCACCGGATGAAGCTGGAGTTTTGGGGAGAAGTGGAGAACCCCCCGGTTTGTACACCGGGAAGCTTCACCTCCGCGAGCAACACTTGGCTTTCCGAGGAACGTGGGTTCCCTCTTCAACTTAAATAATCTACTCCACCAACTCAAGAGCCCAAGGAGTGAGGACTGCTCCACAGAAATCTTCTTACCAGACCGGTAGCGTCTTATAAATCGCAAGACGTGGGGGTGAGGAGACGGGGAGGGAAGAGGAAGCCGTGCACACTGAGTGACTGGTTTTCCACCAGCCAGACCGGTTTACATCGGGCAACCTGGTGATCAACCTTTTACAAGTCGCAGAATTGATCTTTGCGTCTGTTTGCCTTCCAATCATTCTTGACCAAGTTATAAAAACAGAAATGACATTAAAATGACGGTTTCTTTAAGAAAAATTTCCTATTAAAATGTTCAGAGCTCCATGACCGTACAAAAAGAACCAAGTAAATTCTTAAAACGAATTCTTACAAAATTTGCTGCAAGTAGGAAACTTACCTTGGGATACATTAAGGAGACTTAACAATATCCTTTCCTAAAGGGTACCCAACTTTTTGGCTATGCTGCCACTTAACTGACATCAAAGATTTGACTTATTCCTTTACTTGATCATAAGAAGAATGAGCCCAAGGAACATGTCTGTGTCCCAGAACCCTTCCTGGTCCCCACCACTGCAGGTGCGGATTCTACGCATGGTTTGTTTTGATGGGGAGGAATATTCTGTTGATTCTTCCTTTTTTTTTTTTTTCTTTTTTAAACACTGCATGGCAGATGGGTGTCAGAGTACTTATTTTCTCCATGATCGTTTTTTAGTTTAAGTAATAGTGCAGTTCACGGAACCGTGGCTTGTCCAGTTAAGTGCACGACACGTCAGATCACGGTGAGGTTGAGGAGACTGGTGTGGGTCGGTAGGTAGACGTGTTGCACGTGTTCCACCCGCGACCTGCAGACCGGACAGGACTGGAAAAGAGAAGCCAACAGTATTTGTTAGGACACCTTCAAGGATGTGTCTTCAGTTTCACGTGTGGCGCCTACTCTGTTCCGTTTGCTAGTAAGTGGTGGTCACAATTATTTCTAGCTCTCCACTGGTAGAGATCTTTGTTTTCTAACGGGCTTGAAATTCTATACCTTACAAGGGGCTCAGAATATTGGGGAAAAGTATGAAGTGCAGGCAATTAGTTAGGTTTGCAGTCACGCGCTAAGCCAGGCACAACGAGTGGCTGCTGAAGAACTATTGCCGTGCAAGAAGGCTGTGGTCCCTCCAGGGGCCAATTGTAACCCCTTCTGGCAGTGAGGCAGGAAATCTGAGACCCTTCCGGAGTCTGGGCAGCTGGCTGACTCAGACCAGCATCACTGGGTCGTTAATGCCATGTGGCCAGTGAACATGGCTCTGCTCCAAGTCACAGGTCACAGCGCCACATCCCCGGCTGGCTTCTCAGCAAGCACTGTCCCTCCCCCACCTTTCCCCCCTACCTCCCGCCCCCCCCCCCCACACCACAGGGGAGCCTTAGGCATGGGGATCAGACCAAGTAGGTGGAAAAAGGCAAATCTGTGACCGCTTCTGGAGAAATAACTCCTTGTAGTAGAACGATCTACTCTTCAGAAAGACAAAGGCATCCTGATGGCTCATTATAGGACCCTAAAAATAGTTCTGAAATTAGCAGCTTTTGAAGGACTGGATATTTAGGGCTTTTTTTTTTAAATTTATTTTTTTTAAATGTTTTATTTATTTTTGAGAGGGAGACAGAGCATGAGTCGGGGAGGGGCAGAGAGAGAGGGAGACACAGAATCCGAAGCAGGCTCCAGGCTCCAAGCTGTCAGCACAGAGCCTGATGCGGGGCTTGAACCCGTGAACTGTGAAATCGTGACCTGAGATGAAGTCAGACACTTAACTGACTGAGCCACCCAGGCACCTCCCCTCCTACTTTTTAAAAATTTTTAAATGTATTGAGGGCTTCTTTTAAATAAAACCACACTGACATTAAGCAAACAGTTCTTAGAAATGAAAATGAACAGAAAAAATAATTGTAAGAGGAAATGTAAGGTGCAAGAAAGGAAAACATACATGACTTTTATTTTTTGTACTGATATTAAAATTAGTTTGACTTACTAAAGGCCAATCCAAGATGCCCCCTAGAGGCATATGGAGCCATCAAAGGAAATTAATCACAGATAATCACAGAGCAAACAATCCACCCATGGATAACTAGAAGGTAGCTATGACTAAAACCTCTTAAGTATTCTTTTTCAAGTATTTTAAGTAAATAACAAAGACCATCCTCCTGAGGAGGCTGGGTGGCCCAGTCGGTTAAGCTTCTGACTCTGGATTTCGGCTCAGGTCATGATCTCACAGTTTGTGGGTTGGAGCCCTGTGTTGGGCCCTGTGCTGACAGCACAGAGCCCGCTTGGGATTCTCTCTCTCCCTCTCTCCCCCCCTCCTCAACTCTCCCTCTCTCAAAATAAATAAATGAACTTAAAAAAAAATTTTTTAATTAAAAACATAAGAATAAATAAACAAACTTAAAAAACGAAACAAAACAAAAACCATCCTAAGCGTTGGGAAGCGGGAAGAGACACAAATGGAAGCTGCAAATCCTGAACCAGTGCTCGGGAGGCCTGGGTTCTAGCCCCCGGTCACCCCACTAAGACGCGCTGCCCTGTGAATCTGAGCCTCATTCCCAGAACCTGAAAAAAGCCTACGGTTTACAGCAGTTACACTGTGGCAAATACTATGGCGATCCAAAATGTCCCCTTATAGCAACACCTCTGAGGTCCCCGAACGCGGGGACCCTAGCCGGGCGTGGCGGGGCCCTCCGGCTTGCACCTGGCACACAGCAGGCGCTCAGGAACCCCGGTCACAGTGGGGAGAGAGCCCTCCCGCCCGGGGAGGGCCGCCGAGCAACCATCACCTGCAGCTGGGCGGCGCAGCCCTCACAGCACACAGTGTGGCCGCAGGGGCAGAAGGCGGAGTTGATCTCCTCCTCGCAGCACACCATGCACAGCATGGCCTCCTTCAGCTTCCGCAGCTTCTCCTGGAGCGCCCTGGTCTGCTGGCAGCTGAGGCCCTCACAGCTGGTGCAGTTCAGGCCGCTGTCCGAGGACTTGAGTGGGGAGTTCGGAGGGCTGGGGTCGCTTCTCGAAACGAGGTCCACGACGCCGGCGTTGTACAGGGCTCTCCTGGCGTGGTCGTACACCTCCTTAGACGTTCTTTTGATATCGAAGACGTACTTCTTGCCGAGGTTGATATTCTCATTCAGAAACAGAGACGCTAAGTGGCCCTTCAGGTCTCGGCTGTACTGCATCATGACGGCGCTGGTCACCGTGTCACACCTGCAGGGAGACGCGGCACGTCAATACCTACAAGCCCGGGCACTTCTGTGACTCAGACCTTCAAATGCTGCCGTGAATGAGAATATTCTGTGACAGCAGACATTTATATTCTTGTGTGCATGCCTGCAAGTAAATTCTTCCAGTGGTATCTGTGCTAAACATTTTCATGATTCTACCTCCAGGTTTCTCCAGTGTCCCCAAAGGACCTTGATGAAGGAGTCATAAACGCAGAAACAGGGAGCGCGCGCCCTCACCTCCGGGGACACAAGCAGTCGTCAAAAACAGCTTGTGGCGAGGAAAAAAGGACATTTTCTTCTTTCAAGTCCTGGCTTTTATGTTAAAAATTTCTACAAATTTTCCATTCTGCTCCAAGATTTGTGTGTCTACCTTAACATAAAAAAAGGTTAAGATGGCAATTAAATTTCTTAGCTTCAATTTCTCAAATATTTGGGTCAAATCACAAGTCTACCTTAAAGCACCTTCTGAAACGAGGGTATTGCTACTGTCAGTTAAAAAAAAAAAAAAAAAAAAAAAAAATCCTTGTACTACGGAGTGAGGAATCGGGATATCGGCTCCCCACAAGGACGGTTAGGTCATCCTGTGGGGATGCGTTAAAGCCGTTGTGGGACGGGTCCAACCACTCAGAGCTCCCGGGAGAGGAGCTGCCGTGAGGAAAGAAGGCAAGAGAAGCGGGGGGAAGGGGTCTGTGCAGCTCACTCCCACCACGTTCTGTGGTAAAAGCAGCACCACGTTGAGAAGGCCCCCACCGCCACGCAGAATAGAACGAACAAAATGTTCAAGAGCAGTGGATTTCTTGAATTCTGAACAAGATTCGTGGACACAGCGATACCAGAAAGCGTAGGCCCCTTGGTGGCACCTGAAAACTTAGAGCTGCAGACAGATGCTCGGGCTGTGGGGACGGAGCGCTACGTGCCTGTAGAAAGCGTGCGTCTCCGTTATCGCTCGGTAGAGCCCGCTGGCGGCCCTGGTGCTGATCATCTTGAACAAGAGCACGACGCTGTTTCCGGACTCCTTGGTGACGGTCAAGTACACGTTCTTCCCCGACTGGGTGGCCATCTGGACCACCGGGTAAGCAATCCTGAAACACGGGACGAGAAGGTGAGCAAGCCCGGAAGGAGAGGCCCATCAGGGTGTGTGCCCTTTCGTAGGACTCTCCTGTGCTCAGGACCCCGCAGTAGAATCAGATCGCTCTAGGACTCCTAGTAAGCACTTGGCTCCCTAGTCATAGAGGCGCGTTGGAAACCAGTTGTGGAGAGAAGTGTTGGGAGTGATGCGCGTGTGCACGCGTGTGTAGGTGGAAACGAGAGTTTTACAGCAGTGAACGTACTTAAAAAATATTAACTCTGCCACATCAATACACTTGAGTTTGTAGCTTAAAGAGTAATTCAATGGTTATCGAGGCCTGACTCAAATTAATATACATACCCAAAATGAAACATTTCATCCCCAAAGGATAACTAATTGTCTAGCAAATCCCTTTCCAGTTTTATCAATTTTAATAATCAGAGCTACAAAGGGATATATGCACATTCGGGGCTGAAACAAAATGGAAGACGTAGGTACGTTACCTATTAATTGGGCAAAAGTCGTCTTTGCAAATGGAGATTCCTTCAGGTCCAACCCCGATGAGGAGTTTCTGCCCTTCACTGTCCCTCACGGAATGCCACTCTATGCCATAGTTTTCCATCGTGGACACGATTTGTAACACCTGGTATTCGGCAGAAGCCTGGCTGGTCCCCTCCAGCTCCTTATGCTTTGCCACAATGCTGCAGGATGCCAAAAGGGCAGAGAGGCGTGGACAGATTAACGCATGTGGTCCTTAGAGAGGAAATCTGTATCATTTTCCCTAGTGAATCATACAGACACTGCCATTTATGTGTAACACTTAAAGTGATATAGCAATGACATTTCATTTGTTTAGCAAATTTGTAATAATATACTTCTAAGACACTGCTCCAGATCTCAACTATTAGACATTTTAGTAAAAAAGCAAGTGGAGAGGCCGGATAGGGGTGAATTGGAAGAATTATGGAAAATCTCTAAAAATATACATGAGACGTTTTGTATGTAGGTACTTTTCGTGCAAGGGTCTACTTTGTAAGTTTCATTATAATACAGCATTATAGGGGTGTCTGGGTGGCACAGTCGGGTCAGTTAAGTGTCCAGCTTTGGTTTAGGTCATGATCTCGCGGTTTGTGAGTTCAAGCCCTGCAGTGGGCTCTGTGCTGATGGCTCAGAGCCTGGAACCTGCTTCTAATTCTGTGTCTCCTTCTTTCTCTCTGTCCCTCCCCCACTCATTCTCCCCACCCACCTCAAAAATAAACAAACATTAAAAAAAATATATATATATATAGCATTCTAAGGGGTTGATTAGATCATCGGCAGGATTTATTCTGTCTACCGCAGCAGACAGCCTCCAACATAGTCCTTGAAGATCCCCACCTCCTGGTATTCACACTCTTGTGCGAATCCCTTCACCTGAGTGCTGAGTGCCTGCTGTATTGATCACTGGCTGGATTCATAACTTGCTTCTAATGAACAGAATATGGCAGAAGTGATGGGATGTCACTTCTGAGATTAAGTTCTAAAAAGACCCTGACCTCTGTCTTGGGTGTTCTCTCTTGCTCTGACTTGGACTGCTGGTCCTGGGGGGAGCCAGCTACCTCGTTATGAAACAGCCCCTTCGAGAGGCCCATGCGGAGAGGGAATAAGGCCCTGCCAACACGCCACAAGAATCAACGTGGAAGGGGGCCCCTCCTTCGGCTGAGCCTTCAGATGACACTGAACTCTACCAACAGCCTGCCTGCAGCCTCGTGAAAGGTCTCGATCCAGAGAACCCAGTCAAGCCATGGCCAGATTCCTGACCCACAGGAGTGTGATATATAGTTATTAAGCCACTAAGTTTTGGGGTAACTTGTCCCCCAAGAACAGATAACTAAGATAACACCTATTTTGGCCTCTTTGTTTAGTCTTTGCTGGGATGAAGAAAATACTAACAGACATGACAGACTTTTGAAGAGACCTGCTTTTTTAGATTTTTTTTTTAATGTTTATTTTTGAGAGAGAGACAGAGCAGGAGCGGGGGAGGGGCAGAGAGGGAGGGAGACACAGAATGGGAAGCAGGCTCCAGGCTCTGAGCTGCCAGCACAAAGCCCAACTTGGGGGCTCGAACCCATGAACCGTGAGATCATGACCTGAGCAGAAGTCGGCCACTTAACCGACTGAGCCACCCAGAGATTTACATTCTTAAGAGTTCAGAGATTCAAAAAATTCCCATTCCATAGCATTTTATATAAGGGCATAGATTTAGGTGGACTGTTTTGTGCCTGTAAATCTCTCAGAGGGAAGGCTGAGACTCTTTAGAACACAACTTAGCTAAACTGGAAAACGGCCTAGTCTTAACCTTACCAAATATCTGTATACATACTGTAGATTCATATTCTTTGGGAAATATGTATAAATTCACTAGATCTATGAATGTAAACAGTCACCTCTGCAGCAGCCTCACCTGTTCAAGGTGGCACTGGAGAGTTCCTTTGCACAGAGCTCCTCGTAGCTGTACTTGGCAGTGTTCTGATTATAGTCTCCAAACTTGGTTTGGGCCAGGAGGGCGCTGAGTTCCACTGCCTGCTCCGGGGAACACTGGAGGTGGCCGGCCAGGAGGGTCTCCTTGATATGCAAGAAAAAGATATGCCTGCAAAGCAATGTGACAATGAGGTTACCCTGGGGACTAGCCTGATGTCAAGCTCAACCGGGGGACTAGCTTGATGTGCAATCTCACAATCCCTTTTCGGTAAGGAACACACAGTCACTTAAAAAGCCACCCTGAAAACGCTCACCACTAAAAAACATTTTTTTTTTTTGTTTTTAGTATGAAGGCAAAATAAACCTAAGGACTTTCGTTTCTCCGGAATAAAAAGTGTAACTCAGACAAAACAAATCTGAGACAAGCTCAGGAATATTCAAGTTAGCACATACAAAATAATCTCACAGAGGTTTCTGCATTTCATTTTTTTTTAAAGAAATGCTGTTCACATAAACTTGATCTTGACACGGACTTGGTATCTTAGATCCTCACCTTTATTCAAATGACCCCCAAATCTCTAGGCTTTGCCCCAACCACTGTAAGCATCATATTCGGATGTCCAACTGCTTACAGACGTCTCCACTTGGATGTTCAGTATCCTAATTTCACTGTTCAAAACCCAACTCACTGCTTTCCTTCCCAAACCCACTTTTTCTCCCAGTGAAAACCAGAGACTCGTTTGATATTTTACCCCAAGACCCGCTTTTGATTCTTCATTTTATTCCCATCTACTTTCTGTCTCTGAAAACTCCTTAAATCTAGTTACACTCTTCCCATTTTTACCTCAGATGTCCTACCTGTGGCTCTCAACTGTCAGAGAATTTACAATCTCCCCAAAGCTGATCTCTCTCAACTCTGCTAATCTACCTTCCAGGCTACTTGCTTCGGGGATAAGCTTGCCATCTCTCCGCTCAAAATCCTTCGAGGGAGGGGTGCCTGGGTTAAGCGCCCCACTTCGGCTCAGGTCATGATCTCACGGTTCGTGAGTTCCAGCCCCGCGTTGGGCTCTGTGCCGACGGCTCAGAGCCCGGAGCCTGCTTCGGATTCTGTGTCTCCCCCTCTCTCTGCCCCTCCCCTGCTCGTGCCGTCTCTCTCAAAAATAAACATTAAAATAAATAAATAAAAAAATCCTTCGAGGGATCCCGACTGTTTGCCGAGGAAGCGTGCTGTTGGCGTGTACCCCAGCTTCTGTGGGTGTGGCTCCCGATGTCCAGCCACACAATCCACCATTCCCTCCAGCCACTGTGCCCTGGGAAAGGGACAATTCCTCTTCCTGGAAAGACCGAGCACGCTCATGTCTCCACGACTCTCGTCTTGGCTGTTCCCTGTGTCCTGAGGGGTATTCTTTTTGTCCCCTCATTTAGATACCTTTCTGTCCACATCATCCGCAAGCTGTTTATTCCTCTCTTACAGTATTTGACATATTCTGATTTTCTACCACAGTTAGCTGCACGTAAGTGGATGTCTTAAGTGTCCCTGGCACCACAGAGCTCTACGAATGGATGTAAAACTGCACATGGCCTGTGGTCAGTTTCTTTCCCTACCTAAGTTGCAGTCCTTGTGTGCCTGCCCCAGTCGCATATGATACTACGCTCCGTTCACTATGAGGCACGTCAGACTTAGAAACTCCTAGGAAACTCCACGTAGGTTGCCTGCCAATCCAGCTCCGCCAAGATTCTCAACGGAGTATCCAAACTGCCACAGACAGGCCAGTCTAGATTATAAAATTGGTCTCTGGCAAACGTACAGGTATAACCTTCCTTTGATGACTTGTTATAGCCTCTCAAACTTGCTTAAATGCCACAATATTCCTTCCACTAACAACTGAATTACGACCAGCAGTAAAGCTCTAACACTGCTCTGAATAGGGCTCGTAAGCCCAGCTTCCCGCTTGAGCTGGGTATCCTTAACACTGCTTTTATGCTTTTATTTATACTCTCGTCTTACGTCTGACGTCCCCGGTGGAGGGAACAACATGAGCAGTGAAAGAAAAGCCAAGGGAAGAGGGGCTGAGACACACAAGGAGGGGCTCTACGGACAGTCTCACAATGTCAGGCAGGCAAGAGCCGTTAATCTTCCTTGAAGAGATGTTTGAATTCAATGTTTTGCGTGTTCTAGAACGATAAAGAAATATTTAAAATGATCACACTCTGCCAAATACTGCAGGGTTGTCTTTATCGAGAGCCCCGATGAAGAAATCACGGTAAGAACGCATAACAGCACTGAAAGGAGAGAAGCATGGTTTTTATTAACCCAAACATCTGTTAGTCTTTAAAGTATTTCTGACACGCTGCTAAACTGAGGAGGGGGTCCCTACTGGGGCAAAGAAATAAGCACGAAAATAACTCGTTCTGAAACAGCTATCTGAGCAGCGGAGGGCGGGCATTCCCCACGGGATGTCGGCGTCACGATGCGGCTTTGGCCTTCGAAAGCCTTTTTTAGATGACCATTTGGTAAACTTCATCTTGGTGAACGGATCTGTCTCTCTTCGCTGGGGCTGTGTTTGTAGGAGACACAAATCTGAACGTGTGCTTAAAGAAGAAATGGTGTGCTGTAGGATTTTAAGGGGGAATCCAAAAAACAAGTCTTCTAAATCTGATCTCTGCTCGTGTGGAAAGGTCTTTTCACGTATTGCCCCACGATCAACCTAGAGACTAGTCTTCTGCTTCATGCAAGAGTTGTGTGTAGCCTGCAACAGAAGACTTGCCAAATCTATCCGATTTCTTTTTCGGCACTGTTCACACCCGCTTCTGGAGAGGCAGCTGCCGAAATCAGGCAAAAAAGCGGTAACAGAGTATTAACAGGTGGTCAGCAGGGTGAGACCGAACGCCAATCTTTTCTAGGCCTGTGGGTCAGAATTTTTTTAAACGGAGGAGAACAACCGGCCTTTTGTACGTACTCTGCATTCTAGGCCGAAATGCAATCGATACCCTGTGAGTGGAAGAATCCTCCCCTTTACTATTTACGTCAACTCTCCAATACGGTTCTTCCTGCATTTTGCCAATTTCATGGCTATAAAACAACCTTTTCGTTTTGAGTCAACAAATATTTGTCATTCATTGCCTCTGTGCCAAGCCCTACCCTGGGGTTACAGTATGAACATATCTGATAGGTCCTTTTATAGATGGAACTTACAGCTTTTTCGTGTGAAGGTGCATATCCCTATCACAGTTAACTCCAGACACAAACTGGTTTTGGGGTGACAAATTTTTATGTTCTCCAGGAGAACGGCACCATGGAGCAGTGACAGCAAAGGTCACCAGCTGTGGTGAGCCATCAGCAGACTCTATTTAATGTGCTCTTTCTAACAGGGAAGATGACAGAACTTGGAGACATTCTGATAAGGAATCCAGGGATGGCTCAACAGTTAGTGGGGTGATTTTTTTTTAAATGTTTACTTATTTTTGAGAGACACAGACACCATGGGGCGGGGGGCAGAGAGAGAGAGGGAGACACAGAATCCGAAGCAGGATCCAGGCTCTGAGCCATCAGCACAGAGCCCGACGCGGGGCTAAATCTCATGAACTGTGAGATCATGACCTGAGCTGAAGTCGGACGCTTAACCGACTGAGCCACCCAGGGGCCCCTGGGGTGATTTTTAAACAAGTATTTTTTTCCCAATCATTTTCTCTTGAACCATCTGCTCTGTAACTGTCTGGTTCATGGATTCTTCCCCATTCCTTTTTTTTTTGTAGAGTGGGTGAAAGGTTACTGATAATATCAAAACAAGCAGATGTGGACAAAGAGGTCTTGCCTGCAGTGAATTTTTTTAAATTTTTTTATCTAAAGATCAAAAGCGGTAGACCTATCTAATTCACTTGAGGCTACATGCTAGAATCACAAACAGAAAGCCTTTGGGAAAAAAGTTACTTCTTAGTCTTAAGTAAATGTCTGTGAATATGTCCTGCAGACATAGGCTCAAACTGCATTTTCTATTCTTCTGGCTGCCTGGTTCTTCAAGGTTTTACTCAGTTACTAAGAGAGTGGATCCTGTCGATGAGTGGATTGGTTGGAGGCCCAAAGTGAAACATTCTGGCTAACTTTGCATCATGGGTAGAAATGAACTCCCACGTGTTGTAGCCTTATGGAAGATTTGAAAACAAACAGAGTATGACGGAAACGCCCCAGTCTCGTTAAAAAAAAAAAAAAAAAAGTCACATATCCTTAATACATTTGTTTCAGAGTACCTCAAATTTCCTCTACTTTAAAAATTAATTCCTTTCCATAGTTTTAAGGAATACAGTTAGGTCATTTATCTTTTAACGACCGTAAGCAGAGAACTGTCCCCCGAACGCTGATTTGTCTCATAAAGAAATCATCTGATAATCAAAGCAGAACCTTCTGCAAACCAACGGGAGTCACTGACCTGTCCACCATAGGCAGTTATGCCTAATCACTGCCCTCCAGTATCTTCCCAGTGACATCATTTGGAAGAACTTTCTTGTGACACAAATGTAAATCAACTATATCCACATTCACTGTTAGACTCCGCATTTAAGTAACTAACCTAAAACATCTTTCAATTGGCTAAGAATCTATGAACAGCATTTCTTCCCGAGACCTGACTCACTGAACCCGGCCATCCCATCCGTTGGTGATGGCTGGTGTGTTCCCCACCCAGTTAGACCCCCTCTGAGATCATCCCGGAGTGTGTCTGCCTCAGTCCAATGAGCCATTTAACCACATCAGTTTGTTTTAAACCAAACTAACTGCCAAATCACATTTACAAACTATCGAATAAAAAAAGGGGACACCGGGCTGGCTCAGTTGGTAGAGCATGTGACTCTTGATCTTGGGATCATGAATCCGAGCCCTACACTGGGTGTAGAGATTACTGGATAAAAACCTAAAAAAAACTATCAAATAAGAAAAAATTACTATACATGTTTTTGTTTTGGATCTTAAATTCCACCGAAACAAAAAGCAGTTCCCGATGGCCTGTAGGCCTAAATGTAAAAGTTAAAACCGTAACACTTTTAGGACACATTGGAGAATAGCTCCATGACTTGGGGGGAGGAAGGTAGGCCAAGGTTTCTCAGGACACAGCAAGAATCCTAAGGGAGAAAAACTGATACGTTAGACTTGACCAACA
Organism: Panthera tigris; assembly: GCF_018350195.1. Lineage (NCBI taxonomy): Eukaryota > Metazoa > Chordata > Mammalia > Carnivora > Felidae > Panthera > Panthera tigris. The sequence goes on from NC_056664.1 coordinate 12,961,179, forward strand.
TCAGACATTTCTACTCATCAAAAGGCATTAAGAAAACAGGCAAGCCCCAGGAGAAAATACATTTACAAGACGTATCTCTGACCAAGAAGTGGTATATATAAAGAATAGGTATGGCTCGAAAGCAAAGGTAACAACGCGGTAAAAATGGGTAAATGACCTGAATAGATACTTCACAAAAGAAGATGTAGGAAAGGTCAATAAGCACATGACAAAAGTGTTTAACGTTACTGATCAAGAGAGACAAACCCAGGGCACCTGGGTGGCTCAGTCGGTGAAGCGTCCGACTTCAGCTCAGGTCATGATCTCATGGTTCATAGGTTTGAGCCCCGCGCCGGACTCTGTGCTGACAGCTCAGAGACTAGAGTCTGCTTTGGATTCTGTGTCTCCCTCTCTCTCTGCTCCTCCCTCACTCACACTCTTGCACTCACTCTCTCTCTCTCAAAAATCAACATTAAAAAAAAGTTAAAAACAAAACTAAACAACCACCTCCTCTGCGATCCAGCTTTTCCATTCTTAGATTTACTCAAGAGAAATGAAGATACAGGTCTACAAAAGATTGTACTTGCAATGTTCACAGCAGCTTTACTCACAATAGCTGGAAAACAGGTGTTCATCAATCAAAGGATGGGTCAACAAACAGTAGTAGATTCGTAGGGCGAAATACTATCTAGCAATGAACAAGCCATCGATATATATCAGTATGATGAATCTCTAAAAAATACATAATGAACAAAAGAAGCCAGACGCTGCGTGATTCCATGTGTGTGAAGTAGATCTACGCCGGAAAAACAAACCCTGTTTGTGGAGGGGCGGGAGGGAAGGCGGGGGGCGAGGACTGACTGCAGATGGGCCTGAGGGAACTTTCTGGAGTGCCGGTAATAGTCTACATCTTAATAAGGATTTTGTTTAAACAGACATATCTGTTTGTTAAAACTCATCAAACGGTATAATTAGGATTCGTGCATTTCATCATATGTAAATATTTTATCAAAAGAAAAAAAAAAGAACTGTAGACAAATATGGAGCTCTACTTAATGATATGCATACTGAAGTATTTAGGGGGAAGTGTATGTATCCACAGCTTATTTTGAAAAGCATCAGAAATAAACGTGTGATAAAGCAAGTATATTAAACTGATTAAGTGGTTAACAGTAGAATCTAGATGGGGGTATTGGTGTTCACTGCAAAAATCTTCAACTTACCTGCATGTTTGGAAATTTTCGTAAGAGGTTGAGGAAATAACACTAGTGAAAATCCTCAGGGTCAGGTTAGGAATTCAAATGAATAGCTTCTTACACCTCAAATGAACTATCAGATCTCCTCCACTCCATGGAAGGCTTGCAACTGAGAAAGAGTCATGGCCAAGTAATGACCAAGTCAAGTCTCTATTCAGCTTAAGGGAATCCTTCTCAAAGCCCAAAATGCAAAATGGGAACCATGGACAAATTCGCTCTTCCTAAGGTTCCAAAGCATTTAAAAGATACAGGAGTGGGGGGTAAGGGAAATCCCCAACATCAAAAGCGATGACAACCCACACCAGAAGCACTTGGAAAAAACAGGATTACTCGCTCACAACAGATACCTGACCCAGGCAAGCAAAAATCCAGCAATCCTGTCGTTTAAAAGTGTTAGCTACAATCTCTCCCAAGGGTCTACATTGTGGTGAGTGTCATTCTAGAATGAGGAGAGGTCTGGAGGCAGGCTACAGTGGGGGCAGGACTCAGAGAATAAGTGTGCCTGGTGCCCCTGGAGTCTGACCCTATGTGCCATCTAAAGAGTCAAGTTTTATTTAAAACTACATATTTAAAATTAAAAGTTCACTTGGGTCGCATGAAAAATCAATAATGTTCTTTGGATCCTTCATACAAATATACAAGTACGAGACATTGATGAAGATACTGAATGTGCCCAGATGGGAGATCTGTGGCTAAAATAAACAGACAATAATGCAAACAGCCTACACTCTGAGCAAAAAGAAAGAGTTAATAGATAAATTAGAATTCAGAAATCTAATCAATTCTTTCTGGAAACAATATACAAGTTTGTCTTACTTTCCTGGGGCCTATTTTGAGTTTGGTCATTTAAAAAAAAAAAAACAAAGGGAATGTGCCATTCTACTCTTAGGCACAGAGTCGATATGTAAAACACAGTGACGCCTTTATAGCAGATAAATATTGTTGTGACATCCTACCCATCGTGAATCCTAAAAGGTAAATTATGTTAAGCAACCTTTACCAACAGTGACAATGTGTTGAAAGATCTCAAACATCATTGCAGGCCCTGGCTAAGATCCGTATGATTTGGCTGGAACACTTTCAAGATTACCACCTCAAATCTGCCCATGGTTGCATGTGGCATTTGCTCTGTGGATTTCAACGGTGCTCTCTTCTCTAGATCTTGACATCTAAGTGATTTTTGTTGCGAGAAAGGGAAAAATTGGGTTTAGGAAGTACTTAGAACCTATAAATCGGTTGAAAATTAGATTTAAGAGAGCCTCTAGCTTGAAAACTATCTGAACTTCACAGAAGGTCCAGGCAAGTGGTAGTTTATTTTAGATGAGAACTAACAGCTACAAGAAACAAATGGCTTGGGGTGAAGTGGAGAGGCCGAAGGAAGGAAGCAAAAGAATGCCAAGCGCTGAGCAAACCCTTAACAGAGAATAATCCCTACAATACATTTTTTAATGGTGAGAGGTCTCTCAGATAGTCTTAAACTTTTCAGTTCATAGAAGCAAACTGGCGAACATCAGTTCACTAAGAAAACTTATATTATTCATGCCCGTTAACTCCATCTCTATTTATCTCTAATTTCTTAATTCATTGTTTCACCAAATGTTTATGCACCAGGCACTTGCTAGACTCTGGAGATACGATGTTGATCAGTCCCCTGCTTCATGAATTTAAATTATTAGAGTAGCTGACAATAAACAAATTGTCACATAGGTAAACAGTAGTATTATACGCTCATTAGATGCTATAAAGGAAAGCTACGTGATGCCTTGGGACACTTCAGTCTCCTGAGCAGGGCCCAGCGGATGCTTTTCAAAGGAGTGATGAATGAGTGGAGCCTGGGAGACAGCAGGATTTAACAAGGGACAAGTCAGACTCAACACCCCTCGCTCGCGTCACTGAAATCTTGATGAGACTCAACGCTCAGCATTACAGCATCTCCCTGAACAGTTAGTTCAGGACTCATGGAACCCTTGTATCGAGGCTGATTTCTGGGAGAGAATTCGGGTGTCGTTGAGTCTTAACGAAGCCCGAGTGCAAAGACCACAGAACTCTGCTAAAATGCGGCAAAGTTCCGGAGAAACAGATTTTATTGGCCGTGGATGGTATGATCACCATTTCTGAAGATGAAGCATATAATTCTCTAACCTCTGGCTGTGAAAACATTGACAAAATCTGGTCTGAATTGCTGTGACTAACCGAGAGCCTTTCAAAGGCAAGAATTTCAAAGATCATTATTATTTCAGATCTACTTCCAGAATACATTAGTTTCACTTTTAGTTTCAATCCACAGCACGGCAAACATCTGCTGGATATACCTGCTTGTCTCTGTCTCTCAAATGTGCCAGCTGAGTCTGGACAAGACTCTCTGTTTACTTTCCAGACCCTCATTCAAAAGCAAACGTAATAATCTGGGTAAAGAATCTAAAATTAGGCCAAATCCGAGCCCACATTAACTGTATCAATCTAAGCAGACATGTGATATAGTTGGGTGTTTTGGGTTTTTTGTTTTCAGAAAAATATACTTAGGGAAACATGAAGGAAAATAGAGGGGAAGCAGAAGCAAAGGAAAAAAAAAAAATTACTGCTAGAGGGGATTTTAGAGACAAGCTCTTCTTGGCCTTTTAAGAGAAATGAAGTGGGGTGGGGGGGTACTCAGTCTTGGAAGTCTGTATACCCTGGTAGTTGGGGGCTGGGCTGCACTGAGAATGCAGGGCCTCTGCCGCCCCCCACCTCGGCTCCCCCCTCCACCGCCGCCCTCCCCCCCAGTCTCCAGTTACAAACAGGCCCTCCAGCCTATTCCCCAGCAGCCTCCCTAGTCTCTTGCAAACTAACAGATTCACTGCCCCCACTTAGACCAGCTCTACTGTGAGTACATTGCTTTAATTCTCCACAGAGGCCAATTTGGCCAGGATATTTCAGCCCCATTTAATAAACTGTCCAGACACTTTTCAGTATACTAAACGTACCCTCATGACTTGACTTTGAGATGGTACAAAAATCACCACTCATAACCGAACTGGCAAAGCTGGGCTTACGGACAACACACGCAGATCTATTTTATTTTCATGGCATTTTACATAAATATTTTATAATGAACTGTTAAACATCAAAAAGTTCACCAGCCAGCTTTATCTGGCTAACATGACACTAGGGAAAATAAGTAATTGTGCTCTGTCGTATCATGTACATAAAAACAACGCTAATTGTGACTTTTTTGGACCCAGGACAACTTCTCATCCTAATGAAAAGGCACCAATGCTAATTACAAATCGCTTTAGCTATTAAAAGCAGAATGCTGTATAAACTTGAGGAGGCATTTTCTTCAAATTCTGCATTTTGGGCAAACCTCCTGAAAACAAGTAATATTCACCAATATTTTAAAAGCAAGTCAAATGCTTAGATCACACTGATTTTTCAATAAGATTTCAAAAGGAACTAAGATCAATTAAAATTACCTGGGCTAACTAGGTATGTGCCTTCTCAGAGTGCTATGAGGCATGAGTCTCAGGAGTTAAAGTCAATTGAGTCAATGTAACAGGAAATTTTATTTCAATTCTAATTCACAGAATATCTTGCATAAATAAAATGGACTTGATAATGGTTATTAACTCACTTGCAAAAAAGCACAGGTAAAGACCATCTAGTGGCAAATTTTAAAGTCTGTAACCATTCATAATATAAATGTATCATACTATTATGACCGCAGCCTTTGTTTAAATGATGTATTTGGTCCTCTAAGCCTCTGCAGGTTTAAAAAATGAATTTGTATCATCAAAATGGATTTGCCTCTGGAGGCCCAGAAATTATTGCGAAATCATGACAGAACCACACAATGAAAACTCCAATATGTTATAATATATACGTGTGTTTCTGTATCCTTTTACTCTAGTCCAATTTATCACACTGAAGGGCACAGTGGAAACTTTCACAAATCAGCTTTAAGTTAGACAAACACCCCAAACCAAACAACCCCACCCCCCCCCGAAACCAACTTATTCTGATTAATATACACAGCTAAGACATCCTTAAACATGCAATCATGTGGATATTTTTCAAGACATTTTCAGGAGCACTGAGAATTCAATATAGTAGTTTGTCTCAGAAAAAAAAAATTGAACATCTCCTTCACCTTTGAAAGTGCAGCAACAAGGAGAGATTTCCAATTCAAATAGTATCTCAAAAGATGTTTCTATCAGTTCTTAAGTAAACAAACAAACCACATGCTAACAACTCTTAAGGGGTTTTGCTCACTTACCATTACTCAAGATTGTCACACTCCCATTTCTCATGTGTAAGGGCAACTTTCCAAACCAAAGGATTATGAAAAATAGTAGAATTTAGATCCAGGGTTTGTTGTGTTTAAAAGTCATTTTTTTTTTCTTTTTGGTTGTTGTTGTTTGTTTGTTTGTTTGTTTACATGCCACTCTAAGATTTAGGTCTCTTGCATTTCAGCAATAAATACTGAACACTACTTTCCTAATCTGGCTCATCCTTGAGAAGTATTACAGTCAGTCCAGGAGAGAAAACATTTCTGTTGGAAAAAGGAAACCGCATGCCCTAGTCGCCTACCACTACTGGTGGTTTTCTAGAAGATAAATTTAACAGTCTAAACAATCACATGTAAACATGTTTGTGGGCTGGAGATTGGCTACACCTTACAAAGTTTTCAAGAAATGTAAAAAGTTAAAAAAAGAAATCTGCATTAAGTGGGACAGAGCTCTTTGCTACATATTGTAATCTGACACTAGGCTGAAGTTGACTAAGTTTAAGTAACCCAAGAGGAACTGTTTCCTGCTTTCTGTTAGAACACTCTACAATGACCTGTATTAACACTGCTGAGACAGAGGTTACTATCGGGCATTAGATGCTGCTATCAGGAAGTCAGTTGCGTTTCTAATTTTTTCCCTCCTGTGCCGTGGCACTGATCCTGAGTGTTAGTAAGACTTCAACCCTGCTCCCTTGTTGTTTATAAAGACAAGAAAAACCACAGGAAGAGCTAGAAAATGTACCCCAGGCCAACTAGGCGGCTCCCTGTTCACCTCGACAAAAGGGCCGTGCCGTGCAAAACTTCTCAGTTATGAACCAACTCACTCTGCAGCAAACAAATTTGCCTGTGAACATCTCTGGGGAGGTGCAACGGCCCTTTCTCAGCGGAATCAAAGGTCTGGTTGACATTGGTTTAGTTCAGCATCACTTTACCTAGTCTGCTCCTGTAAGATGAGATGAGGTTCCACGAAGAACTTGACTCTCAGTTTGAGCCGGTAAGGGGCTAGCCCATCCATCTGCTGGGAGATCCGATTTCTCAGATTTAGCCATAAACTTTCACCTTTGCTACCCGTAAACTGCAGTCCAAAATAATCAACTTCTATAATTCCCAACCGCCTGCACACCTAAAACAAAAATGAATGCAGCATGGATGAGCAAACAGTCCATGTAGTCAAAGCAAAACTCAAGGACTCCATCTGGGTCTAAGATCCCTGCCTACTTTTTGCAAAGTTCAAGGAAGGTGTTACAATTCCTGCCTTAAAGCTGTAACAACAAAGTTCTAAGCTTCCAGTGTTGCTACACCACTAGTGAGGCTTGTGCTTCCTTAACACCGAGGAGATGGTCGATTGCAGTAGAGAAAAAGGAGTCCTTAAAACCAGCCTTCCAGAAAGGCTGAGGAAAGGAATCTACGGGGTATTTTCCCTCTTATTCCCATCACGGGAATTCCCTCCACCAGCACAATCTGCACAGCTGATCTGGCAGATTATCTGGACAATTTTAACCATCTGGACTCCAAAAAAAACAAACACGCCGAGGAAACACGCCACAAGTGTCAGCGAAGCTTGGTAAAAGAGGTTTTCCAAACATCTCAGGTCTGTGGGGTTTTCAGGGCATGGCGTCCCACTGGAGATCAAATTTGCTGTCTGTCATACCCATATGCACTGTTTGGAACCATTCTTCTTTACTCCTTAGGAAACACGAGCTTTAAAGACAACGGAGGGGTGGGTGACCAAAAACCCAAGGTCCTCTCGAGCCCCGCAAACCGGCAGGTGCAGGTGAACGGTCCATTTCAGAAGCAGCAAGAGACAAGGGCCGGGCTTGTCTGCCAAGCAACCCCAGGGACCAGCGCCGGCCAGCAGCCACCTCATCTGGGGACTCGGGTGGCGCTGCCAGGCCCCGCGGGGACCCGAAAGGCGGCATCATGCACACACCTGCGGCAGGTGGGCTGGACCGCCTTCTTCCGGGAAAGTGCGGGACTGGGAGTGGGGTGGGGGGCAGGGTGGGAGCTTCCTCCCCCCCCACCACGCGCTCCCAGCGTGCGGGGACCGCGTGCCCCACGGCCACGGGGAGGAACGGGGGGCGGGCCGGGCGCCTGGGGCGCGCTCACCCCCACCAAACCGCCCCCCCCCCCGGCCGCCGCCGCAGCGCCGCCCGCCCCCTGGCAGGCGGCGAGCCCCGGAGCCCGGCGCCGCCGCGAGGCCCCTCCGCCTCGGCGGACCGGCCGGGGCCCCCGCCTGGCCCCTCGTCGTCACCTGGTTGAGGCAGTCCTCGCCGTTGGCTTTCGCCTCCACCTCCACCTCCATCAGCACCGCGTCCGGCCTCGTCACATAGCACAGCATGGCTGGGGCCGCCGCTGCCGCCACAGCCGCCTCCTCTTTGGTGTGCGCGGGGCTGCCGCCTCGCCACCGCTCAGACCCAGCCCCGGGCTCGGCGAGGCTGGCCCTCGGGAGGCTGCAGCGCCGCAGACCCGTGCTCCGCGCCCCCCGCGCCCTCCCCGCCACCCCCTCGCCAGCCCGCCCGCCCGCCGGCTGCCCGGGTCTCCGCGGCGGCGCCGCACTCCAGCAGCCCGACTGCCTGCGGCGCTACAGGGACTCCTCTGATATAGTGGCCCCGCCCCCTCCGGCTGGGGCTCCCGCCAATCACGGCGGCCCCGCCCCTCCTCCGCCGCCCCGCCGGCCAATAGCGGCGTCCGCTCGGCCGCGGCCCGACCTGCCAGCGCCGGCCGAGTTTCCCCGGGCCGCCTGGGGAGGTGGCAGCTTGCGGACGCCGGGGGCTTGCGGGAGGAGGGCGGCCCCGGGACGGGAAGGGACGTACCCGCCGCCTCTGCCCGCTGGGCGACGCTGCTCGGAGCGGGCGGCCGCCCGGCGCGCGGAGGCGGGGGCGCCTCTCTTGCGGGCTGGAATGCATGGCGATGCGACGCCTCCGAGCTGCCGCTGTTTTTCAGAAGCCTTGGGTCGATCGCGGAACGCATTTCGGGAGGTGAACATAAAAAGCAAAGCGAGCAACCCCAACGCCAAAAGCAAACCGTCTTCCCCTGGGGTTTGCCACGGTGGGTTGTTGGAAGGCGGAATGGCTGCTCCTCATTTTAGACCTCGTCCGTGGAAAAACAAAACCTGAGCATAAAAGTTTTTGCAGTGGACCAATGAGCCAGGGAACTTGATCTAGTGCTTCTGTATAAATCCTCCTTGGAGGCTTCTATTTACTGGTTGTGCTCAATCAAGACACCTTACAGGGCTCTAAGGCCCTCTCTCGGGGTAGCGCATCTTGTCTCATGTGTTATTCATTCATTAAACGTTAATTGATCACTTGCTGTGCTGCCAGTCCCTTTTCTCAGGCAACCAGATGTTATCCCCATCTTGAAGGTTAGGGACTTATCTCAGAACCGAACAGGTGGTATAACCTCAGTAGTAGCTATTAACAATTTAAGGCCTACAGCTCTTCACTCACTTGTTCCTCTTTGCCGGTACATTAGTTAGCCTACCTCTTTGGTTTCTTTATAGGAGAAATGAAAAGATGGGGTTTCAGCCTTGGACCCTTGAAAAACCTACTTCATCTCTCTGAAGTTCAGTGTTTTCAACAGTAAAGTGGAAACCCCAATATCTGCTCTGCCCTCCCCTGCCCAGCATTGCTATGAAGAACTGCAAGAGACATGTCCAGGAGAGCATTTGAATGACCCTGTATTTGCAGGGAGATCTATAATGTCAGCTGTTATTGCCTGCCAATGGCTTCTGTGCTTACCTCTTTTCCTGAGTCTCAATGATCTCTGTCCCAGTGGCCTTAATTGCTAAAGAAATAGGAAGGGCGTCATAGCAGAAGGCTCCAGGGAAGGATCCTATCACAGTCTTTCACTACCACCAACTATGGGTAAACCTGTAAGGAGTCAAAGGTTACCCCCAGTACCCCTATCAGTGCTGCAGGCAGACAGGTGCACTGACGCCGCTTTCCTTGTGTCTTATGAATACACTTCACCACACTGTGCTGTTGACATATTCTCCTCTTGTGTCAACTCCTGTTCCTCATTTCCTTAATTCCAGTTTACTGACTGGGAAATTTATAAGAGAGACAATATTTGGATCATTGTTATCTCATCTATGCTTAATCACTACCAACTTTAGGACAGGAAGAAGAGTGAGGACCAAGATGGGATCCAGGTGTATTGGGTAATAGTTTTATTTATGGGCAATTAGCTGGCTCACCCAAAGCCAGCCAACCAAAAGTCGGCTCACTTAAGCAAAAGGCAATCGAGTGCACAGATTTTGGAAGCTCACAAAATCAATGCGGACAAGGTGCGGAAATGAATAGAAAGGGAGAAATATTGGTCAAAAACAAAGATACAAAACAACAAAAAATAAAACAAAAATAAAATAAGAACAACAACAACAAACAAACAAAACCCAAGTAAGCAAAAAGCAAAGCCAAATACTTGTTTTGTTGAGAAACTAGTTTAAAAATAACTTATATTTTTGGTTTTGGCAGGGATATATCTAATCCAAACCCAGCTTATGTCCTGCAATGGATGGTTGATAAAGATTCCAATTGTTTTTGAAATTAAGAATCATCAGGAAGGTGGGTGGGGGCATGGGTGAAATAGATAAAGGGGATTAAGGGCACTTTTGTCGTGATGAGCACTGCGTAATGTATAGAATTGTTGAATCACTATATTGTACTCTTGAAACAAATATAACACTGTATGCTAATTATTTCAATAATAATAAAAGAATGACCAGATAAGACTGAGGAAGAGAAATATTTCTTAGAACTAAACAAAGCTAAAAACATGAAAATGTACTTGAGGAGGTGGAAGAAATCCTGACGACTGAGAAGAAAAATAGTATAGTCTACTAGTATACCAGAAAATATGAGACCATAATTTCCCCTCTCTCTTTTCCTCTCTCCCGCCCCCCTTCTCTTTTCTCTCTCTCTGGTCCCTCTCTTTCTTTCCTAATTTCTTCCTAGAGTAGAGATAGGGACAGACTGGTTAGTTAGGGAACAAGAAGGCTGGAGTTTGCTGGTGACTGGGTGGGAACGCACATTATGTTCAAAGACCTGGTTAGGGAATAGAAAGCCTACAGAATTACTTCCTAAGAGGATCCCACCATCTGGTAATGCTACTAAACGTCTGGAGCCAGTTTCAAGCCCCAGCTGGGTCTAACTGCAAAATAAGAGACGCTGAATACCTCGGCCTGGGGGTGGTAACTGCATTGGTTGATGCAGTGACTGAAGCCCATCTGAATTACCCAGAGAGGCTACCTCTTATCTGTGTCTGCTTTCTTTTGCTAGCAATTGGCTATCACCTTTTAAAGGATTAAAATTAACGAGCAAAGTAAAAGGATCATCTGCACGAAGGTAGAATTTTGATTTTTTTTTTAATGTTTATTTATTTTTGAGACAGAGAGGAGGGACAGAGAGAGAGGGAGACACAGAATCTGAAACAGGTTCCAGGTTCCGGGCTGTCAGCACAGAGCCCGATGCGGGGCTCGAGCTCATGAACTGCGAGATCATGACCTGAGCCGAAGCTGGACGCTTAACCGACTGAGCCACCCAGGCGCCCCTAGAATTTTAAAATAGAAACTGTAACTCAGTGGTAGAGTTGGCTAAGGCAGTGGAACCCTGGCTGTTGGAACACACCCAAGCACTACAGTTTTTCTGTCTCCCACCCTAGGGCTCCAGACTGAACACTAGATAATATTCGAAGGATGTGATGTGATGGCTGACTGGCTGCAAGATTTTTCTTCTGGTTGGGCGCGAGGTCTGATCTGGCCCACCGGATACCTGTGCTTATTTCTACCCCAACACTGCCCATGCAGCTGCAGACACCCTCCGCTGGGTCAGAGGAAAGGCCCTTCTCTTTACCTTTCCACCTTCATCTGCGGGAGCGTCGAGGGAACAGCAATTCGTGGCTTCCTAAAAAGCTGTCTTTCTGCTCTCGCACATTATTCAAGCGGATTATTCTCATGAGCAATGCTTCGTCAAGCACAAGGGGGTTAGAATGTGTTGAGTGAGCTGAAGTCTCTCCCGTTTGAAATATTAGGCTTGTAAAATCAGGAGTGGTTTAATTTGATCCTGGCCTACCATCAAAGCGGAGCGTCTCGTTTCCAAAACTGTCTGTTTGAGTAGAGGAAAAACCGGAGACAGAAGAGGCAACGCCCTGTATTACAAAATCTGGAACATATATAATGGTTCCGTCTTCGTTACCGTGCAGTTTAAATGATTTTATTTTAGTTGTGAGAATGGTTCATGTTCATGGAAGACTACTTGGCAAAGACAGAAGAGTAGAAGGGAGAAAAGAAATGAGACGCCTATAACTTTGTCAGGCGTTTCCGGTTAGTACTGATGTTTCACTTTCTTTCTTTTTTTTTAATGTTTATTTTTGAAGGAGAGAGAGAGAGAGAGCATGAGAAGGGAAGGGGCAAAGAGAGAGGGAGACACAGAATCCGAAGCAGGCTCCAGGCTCCGAGCTGTCAGCACAGAGCCCGACTCGAGGCTCGAACTCACGAGCTGTGAGATCATGACCTGAGCCGCAGTCCGACGCTCAACCGACTGAGCCACCCAGGAACCCCTTGATGTTTTACCTTCATTCTTTGCATGCCATGTGCTGTAAATCTTGATTATGATGTCATCAAATACTGCCCATGAACTCCTGGAGGTGTATCAAGAGAGCAAGGGGTGCATGGGATGGGAAGTTCCCCATCTAAAGCTAATATGAATGTCACGACAATCATAAACAGAAAGAAAAAGCTTCGTGGAAAAAAATTCCAACTATTAACGTGTCTCAGCTGTCTTCCCCCCACCCCCCCGAAATACTCCTCCTTCTTCTATGTGTTTTCCTTCTCACTGCTGGTGTGCCCTGAAATGTCACGTTTTGTGATCATGCTTACTTCTGTGGCATGGATCATTTAGCGGAGAGATGGCTCAGAGCTGGGAAATCGTTTCCAACCCGGTACAATTTGGGTAACCACAAAAATGTTTTGTTTAATATTTTAATACCTAACTCTTATTTATGGGGACGGTCAATGATTAGGCGTGTGCTTTTACAGTTGCCTCTCAAATCCGGTGACACGCAGGTGCTGGTTCTCCCACAACAGGGTTCGCCATCATTCTGACCTTGAATGAAACTGGGTGGATACTGGGGACGCAGTTGGGAGCCAGGAAACACGGAACAGACCCAATCAGCCCAAGGCTCAAACTCGCAAAGCTATCCCAACTGGTGGCGTTCTAACCAGCTGATCCGTAATGACACCTCTCCTCTGTCCCTCGTACCATCTGGGCATGCCTTGCTGTAAAAGACAGAGGGGTCACCATGATGCATTGTGTGCGTGGATGTGACACAGAACTTGGTGGGGGTGGCCATTCCCAAGATTCGGTGGCACGTTTAGAGAGCACCAACTTTCCAGAGAAAAAGTGACGACTGTTAGAAATGCTATGGGAACTCCAGAAGAACAGGAAAATCAGCTACATCTGTCAGAGGAACCAACAATATTGAAAACAAGGTAATGAAAACGATGAGTGCTTTGGAAAGAGGCAACTTCTTACGAAACCTCAATTCCACCAGCTCCTCCCAGGACATTTGCGTTGTTTATATCGCTTGATATGCAAATCTCCCCCCCCCCCCCCCCCGCCTTTCAGTTATTCAATATTTTGCTCTTGCGGTGTCCTCAGAGATGGTGATTCTTTGAAAATGACTTGAAAACAGGTCTGATTCCTCCCTGGCGGCCCCTCAGTGGCTATAAGTAACAAGCACGCTCCAGCATTGCCTTCTCCTCTCTTCTCTGTTCAGAATTCCTGGGAACGGGAAGCCATGGCAGGCCAGAGTGAGGGGAAGAAGTCCTGTTTCTCCCACAAGGGATCTGGACTTCAGTCCCTCACCCTACGTTTCCCTCCACAACAGACATTTCAGTACAGGAGCTCAGAAACCCAGCAGTGATTAGGTGGGAGTTGTAAGCGTTGCCCAGACGGGCACAAGCTGGAGATCCTGCCCTTCCTTGCTTCCAGGCTTCTGGAAGAAGAGGCATCCGCGCGTGTGCCCTTCAGTGGTTGGTCTGATGCTTGGTGTCCACCAAGAGCTGTGCCTAATGGGTACCGTGAGGCCCAGAGAGCAAACCAGGCCTTGAACTGACCTACCTGGTTTTTGCGTAGTCATGCTTGGTTATCTCTTGCTCATTTGTAAAACTTGCCCAAACAGCCAGCCCAGCCCTGTGCTAGCTTTTTGCAGATTATGGTGAGAATGGCCTCAGGACTTCACTTGGGTCTGAGTTCTAAAGTAAATAGAATGCCCACAGGGCCAGTGTGGTGGCAATAATAGTAATTATAAGGGAATAATTCTAGACAAAGGTGAAAATTCCCGCTGCCCTCACTACGTGGGATGTTTACTCCTTATTTCTCATCTTGCACGGTGTTGTTCGTAATTTTGGTCAATGTCTTAGTCCCCTCAGGCTGCCATAACAACACAGCGTAGACTGGGTGGTTTAAGTGACAGAAATGCATCCTCTCACAGTTCTGGAGGCTGGGAAGTCCAAGGTCAAGGTGACAGCATGGTCAGTTTCTGGTTTGCTCTCTTTCTGTATCCACATGGTGGAGAGAGAGAGAGAGAGAGAGAGAGAAAGAGAGAGAGAGACAAAGAGAGAGAGAAGCAAGCTTTCTGAGGTGTCTTCTCATAAAGACACTAATCCCATGATGAGGGTCGCACCCATCTGACCTCATGTAAATCTAATCACCTCCAAAGGCCTCACCTCCAAATACCGTCACATTGAGGTGTAGGGCTTCAACATGTGAAATTTGGGGGACACTATAAATAGAGTGGATTAAAATCCATAGCATTCAGAAATACAGCAACTCTGTATATCCCCACATGCATTTCCCATCTTAATCTATTTGCATATAATGAGTAAACTCAAATATATGTCTATTGATGTTGACTTGGGGAACCAGCTATGAAGAGCTCATCAATGGAGGTTTGGTTCAGATTTTCACTGAGCAGTGTAGTAACTTGTTAGCTAAAGTACAATTCTTTCTAGCACATGTTTACAGGATATGCAAGTGTTGAGGGGCAAGTATGCTCTGGAATTCACTACTGTGAATTGTATTTGTCCACACTAAGAGCAGTAAAAGGGTAAAGATAAGCAAACCAGCCAACAAGATACCTATAACTGATAGCTTGGGCAGTGCCAGGTTCATAAATTTGCTTATTGTTATTATTATTATTATTATTACTACTCATTGCTACAAATCTTCATTTGGTCTTCAACATTCACTCATGTATTCAACAAATGAATGATATGCCAGGCATTGGTGATAGAGCAAAGAACAAAGCTACCTCGTGAAACTTACATTCCAGGAAACAGGCCATAAACAGGATAAGCAAGTAAACTGTAAATGCTGAATAAAAAAGTGAAGCAGGGAAGGGAGACAGGAAGCAGGAAGGTGAAGGATGGGGTATGGTTTGCAATTTTGGATAGATTGGCCGTGAAAGGCTCATGGAGAAAGTTACAGAAGCAAAACTTAAAGAATGCAAGGGGTGCCCGGCTGGCTTAGTCAGTATAGTGGGTTCATCTCTTGATCTGGGGGTTGTGAGTTTGAGCCCCACTTTGGGTTGTAGAGATTACTTGAAAAAAAAAAAAAAGAATCCCAGGGATGGTCAGATGGACGAATATCTGTGGGGAAAGCCTTCCTGGAAAAGGAAGTGTCAGCACAAAAGCCTTTGAAGGGGGTGTGGCCACAGCAGGGGGAGAGGAGATGAACTTGGGGGTAAGGAGGGAGTTAACCAGACAAGTGACATCGGAATCTGAATTACATCCATTATTAAAAATCACTGCACGTATTTCCCTCAGATTTTAAAAATAAAGTCCAGGAGACTTAAACATAAAAATAATTGTCAGATTATCTCAGTTCAAAATCCTTACATTTGAACCATTTTCCCTTCCATATACTGAAAATTAAAATCCATTGTTACTTTTTTTCTTTTCTATCAACCTAAAAAAACCTTTTTTTTTTCCCATCTTTTTCTCAGAATCTGGCCACCAATGGTAAATACAAGGAAGAAAATGTTTAAACACCAAATCTCTTTATCTCAGGGTATAATTTAGATGGAAAGACTTGTAATACAAAACTCTAATTAGCTTCATTGTAATAGATTAGGGCAAATAGTACTCATAAAAACAAGATTCCACTTGGGTTGATATCACTGTTCTTGTTGTGGCTAAAAGACATTTTGATTTATCATAGACAGATTGCCCAAGGCAGGTGTCAGATCTGAGGATTGTGATAGATGAAGAATCAGGAGTACTTCTGGGTGCTTTGAGAATCATACAATTCTCCTCTCCCTTTGCCAGCCCCCATCAGTCAGAGGTCTTTCTCAGATTGTAGTTATTTTTAACCAACTTTAAATATACATATGTGTGTGTGAGTGTGTGTGTGTGTGTGTGTATAATCTCATCTGTAGTTATTTTTAAGCAGCTTCCTATATCTATATCTATATATTTTATTTTATTTTTTAAATTTCATCCAGCTGTAAAAACACTTACTGGAAAAACTGCAAGCCTAAGATAGAACATGAATGCAAGGTATAAAATGAAATAATATAGGCAAAAATACTCAGAAGAGAAAAAGTGATATTCAAATGTACAGCGGTAAAATGATATCCCTTTAAATTCTCACCTATGTTGTGTGTCTTTAGCATCCATTTGGTGTCCTGATGTGTAAATCAGTTCTCTTGGGGTATAATTCCTGCTACTGGATCACTGAGCAGATTGGAGATATTCATAGAGTCAGATGAGTTAGATTGTTACATATTAAAAAATGTAAAATTGTTTTGCCATTAGAATTTAGGTGTATGTCACGGATAGCAAAACATATATTATCAATAATTAAAACTATCTTTAGTATTCACAGCGGTGCCTTGCAATTCATAGGTAATGTTAACAAGACCCTTTAACACATTTTTTAAGGTTTTAAAAATTAGGTTTTATTACTGAAAAATTTTTATCTATATCCCCAAATAAGGATATTATCTTACAGAATCACATGTGATTATCCTAACCAGGAAGTTCACATGGGTGCATATCTATGGTTTAACACCAAGACCTTATTCATATTTCAGCAATTGTTCCATTACTGTCTTTTCTGGCAAAAGAAAAACTCCGGATAATGCATTGGGTTCGGATATCAAGTCTCCTTACCTTCCTCTGACCTGGAACAGTTTGTCAGTGTCTCATGGGCATTGTAAAGAGTACAGATCTTGTAGAATATCCCTCAATTTAAGAATGATCATTTTTTAGGTAAAAGCAAAAAAAAAAAAAAAAAAAA
The DNA here is from genome assembly GCF_018350195.1 of Panthera tigris. Lineage (NCBI taxonomy): Eukaryota > Metazoa > Chordata > Mammalia > Carnivora > Felidae > Panthera > Panthera tigris. The sequence continues at coordinate 12,977,978 of NC_056664.1, forward strand.
ATTCCAGACAACAAACAAACAACAACAAAACCTAGCACGTAACCATATAACACCATGTAACGTATGTAACACCACATAACATGCATTCAAAAGAAAGGTGAACATTTTATAAAAAAGCCCATGGTGTTTTACATGCTTTTGCTGTTTTCTAAATCACTTGTCATGTAAGAGGCTTTCAGGCTTGGACTCTTACTTAGAGGCCCTAAGGAAAAAGGTTAAGATTTGTGCCTTTAATTGCAGTGACAATTTGATGACTGTGATCAAATTCCAATCAGACGGGTTGAAAGTCAACGTTGTTAGGGGTTGGCCATTCCTCACTGGCCTAACCTTCAAGACGCAGCATTTTCAGAGCTACACAAGCCCTCACTGGATACTGTGATTAAACGAAATCCAACCAGGAGCGCCTGGGTGGCTCAGTGGGTTAAGCATCCGACTTCCGCTCAAGTCAGATCTCACGGTTTGTGAGTTCCAGCCCTTGCATTGGGCTCTGTGCTGACAGCTCAGAGCCTGGAGCCTGCTTCGGATTCTGTGTCTCCCTCTCTCTCTCTCTCTGCCCCTCCCCTGCTCACATTCTGTCTGTCTGTCTGTCTCTCTCTCTCAAAAATAAATAAGCATTAAAAAAAAATTAAAGAAAAAAAAAAAAGAAATCAAACCAGGAAAAGACTTCACTGCTCACCGTTGCTTCTCTCATCACTGGGACTATACAGATCCTGTGGTCTCAGGAACTTTTCCACCTTCCCTGCTCACGAGACTGTGGCCAGTTGATAGCAATGCTTTGCTGCCCCTCAGCAATCTGCTTGTGTTCCTGTTTTCAGCTCTCCTTCCCCTCATTGTGGTCATGGAAAAGGAAGTGTCACGTCTGCCTCAGAAGCAGGAAAAGTTTGCCAGCATCACTGGCCCAGAGTAGGCAAGTCCTGTGTAGGTGGTTTTGAAAACCTCAGCCCGGGCTGACTCTCAGGAGCTCTCAGCCTTTGCTTCCATGTTGCACAAAGACGAAGATTCTCCTACAAGCCTCTCGAGAGTCAACAGTATGGGGTGGGGGGCTCAGCAACCTCCAGAGTCAACCAGAGTAACGTAAGAAGAGAACAGACAGGATGCCAGACAGGACGGGCTCCAAGTTGCCAATGGAGCTGACAGAGCCTTTAGGATGACCTTTCTCTTTAGGACTCTTTCTTTAGGATGCTCCTTTCTCCCTCCTTTCTTCACTGCACATCCAAGGTCAAGAACCAATAATATCAGTAGAATGTAAAACACACACCAAATCCATGCAGGAGCATAACCTGGGAGGAAATACACCCAAATGTGGGCTGTGATTGTCTTGACTGGCAGGAATTTATAAGAAGAAATTATAATAGAAAAGAGCTACCTAATAGTCTTTATTTTAGAACTTGATTTAAATGAGTGGCCATTGCTTCTGTTATCTAGAAATAATACTTAAAGATAGTGGAGTGTTATACTTCCATAGCATTACTTAAATAATTAATGAGGTTTTAAAAATTTTTTTTTCTTTTTAGTGTTTATTTATCTTTGAGAGAGACACACACACGGAGAAAGAGAGAGACAGAGCGTGAGCAGGGGAGGGGCCGAGAGAGGGAGACACAGAATCCGAAGCAGGCTCCAGGCTCTGAGCTGTCAGCACAGAGCCTGACGCGGGGCTGGAACTCACGGACAGCCAGACCATGACCTGAGCCGAAGCTGGACGCCCAGCCGACTGAGCCACCTAGGTGCCTCTTAATGAGGTATTTTAAACGAACCAAAGAAATAAAACTTGGATATGGGCCTCCACTATGCATAGACTCAAACTCCATTACTTGCACTTCAAAGGATAAATATTAATATTATTCTACCTGATCTGTCAACTAAAGGTACTAATTAAGTATTCAGGTTATTTCCCCAAATAATGCCTAACAGGTATTTATACTTGGACAAGTAGGTTACTGAAAAAGTACTAGGGAGTTCTTACAGTCTTTAAACTACTAAACTCAGGTTTCTTTTTTTTTTTTTTTTTAAGCACCGTACATTCTAATTACCTGAAAATCCTTTGAACCCTGTTAATTATAATAATATCATCTCAGTGCCCCAGGACAGATATTAAAGCAGGACATTTGGGGGTTATTCCTATAACACCCACATGTAGTTTCAGGTAAAAAGGCAGGAGCAAGCTCGATCAGGCCAAAGAGATTTTCACGTCGAAGGATGTGTCGTTATATATACACATACACCAAGTGTATATCTGAATATGGCAATGCCTCCCATTTCTTCCGAGAGAAATAAAATGATGCTTTCTCTCAGGACTTATGAGCTAAGATAAGCAGTAGGTCACTTGTAATCTAGCCTGCTATAGTTCCTATTCCTTGACTGGAAGATCATTCTGCGGCAAGTTCTCCCTTAGAGTCTTTTTTTTTTTTTTTAATTTTTTTTTTCAACGTTTTTTATTTATTGTTGGGACAGAGAGAGACAGAGCATGAACGGGGGAGGGGCAGAGAGAGAGGGAGACACAGAATCGGAAACAGGCTCCAGGCTCCGAGCCATCAGCCCAGCGCCTGACGCGGGGCTCGAACTCACCGACCGCGAGATCGTGACCTGAGCTGAAGTCGGACGCTTAACCGACTGCGCCACCCAGGCGCCCCTCCCTTAGAGTCTTTTATGCAACACCCACACAGGTAGCATGGAAACATGGTCAGTGTAGTTTGCTAACTTTCAGCTTGATGGGCGAGGAAGATGCACTCATGTGGATTTTAGTGCTGACCCTGCAAGAGGTACCAATGTCACATCCTGAGGCTCAGTTTTCAGAGCTGTAAATGGAGTCATACCTGTCCTCCGTTGATACTGGGTTGTTATAAGATTTAAATGAGATAAGTTACATGAAAGCGCTATTGAAATATAAAGCAGACACGTTTTCCTTAAGGTACAGCAGAAGATATACTTAAGAGTCTGTTTCTTTTATTTTTAAGTGTATTTATTTATTTTGAGAGAGAGAGAGAGTAAGAGCGCAAGCAGGGAAGGGTCAGGGAGAGAGGGAGAGAGAGTCCCAAGCAGGCTCCATGCTGTCAGCGAGGGGCCGGACGCAGGGCTCAAACTCACGAACCATGAGATCATGACCTGAGCCGAGATCCAGAGTTGGATGCTTCACCGACTGAGCCACCCAGGCACCCACTAAAAGTTCAGAGGATTAAAGTACATAACGGAATGTGATCAAATGATACAAAAGTATAAAATATGCTCTGGATGATATCATATGCCGTGTGCATATCCTCTTTAAGAGTCGTAAAGGATGCCAGGTTCTTTCTGCCAAGTCTCTGAATGACCACCATAGAGGCATCGGTGGCCTTTAAAGGAAGCTCCACCATCCCGCACAAAGGAAAAGTGACAATATTTCCTTTCAGAAGAATGAATTACATAACATTGTACGAGGCATAAATAAGACTTGTTTTGATGTTGGAAATAAATTACCATCTTTTTTTTTTTAATTTTAAAGGAATTACAAACAGACCTAATTCTCTTTTCCGTATTGCTGGATTTGATTTTATAATGTCATGTAAAAGATTTTTGCGTCTATGCTCATCAGGAAGATTGGTTTACAGTTGTCTTTTCTTGTAATATCTTTGTCTGGTTTTGGTATCAGGATGACGCTGACCTCATCGAATGAGATGAGTATCGTCCCCTCCCCTTGGTAGAATTGGTGTTAATTCTTCCCTAAATGTTTGGTAGACGTCACCAGTGGAGCGCTAATTTCTTCCCTAACCAAGGCCAAGGTCCCAAGTCTTCCTACATTTCATTACAGCCAACTTCTGGCCTGCTCGCACAGTGGGGTGAGCACACAGCAGTGGCTTCTTTTCAAGAAAGGAGCTACTCCAGAGCACAGCAGATCTTTCTAGACGTCGGGGATCTTCAGGCCCATCTTCCTAGCGGGCTATGGTTAGACCATAATCTTCCGATCTCACTCTGTGTTCCCTTCCCTTGAACTCTGCTGGTTTCACATTTATATTTTCCTTTCGTTTTTAAAAATTATTTATATATTTACTTATTTTTAAATTTATATCCAAGTTAGTTAATGTATGGTGCAATAATGCTTTCAGGAGTACAATCCAGTAATTCATCCCCTGCATATAACACCCAGTGCGCATCCCAGCAAGTGTCCTCCTTAATGCCCCTTGCCCGGTTAGCCCATTTTCCTTCCATTTCTATTTTTTGAAACAGCTTCAAAAGAATGAGTGTTAACTCTCCCTTATCTGTTTGGTAGAATTCCCTTGGAGAGCCATTCAGCTTTCTTCCTGCTTCAGTTTTTGTAGTTTATATGTTTCTACGAATTTGTCCATTTCTTCCAGATTGCCCAATTTATTGACATATAATTGCTCATAATATTCCCTCATTGTTGTTTGTGTTTCTGCACTGTTGGTGGTGATCTCTCCTCTTTCATTCTTGATTTTATTTATTTGGGTCCTTTCCTTTTTCTTTTTGATCAAACTGACTAGGGGTTGATCAATTTTGTTAATTCTTTCAAAGAACCAGCTCCTGGTGTCATTGATCTGTTCTACCATTTTGTTTTGTTTTGTTTTTGGGTTTTTTTTTTTCAGTAGCATTGATTTCTGCTCTAATCTTTATTATTTCCTGTCTTCTGCTGGTTTGGGGTTTTATTTGCTGTTCTTTTTCCAGCTCTTTAAGGTGTAAGGTTAGGTTGTGTATCTGAGACCTTTCTTCCTTCTTTAGGAAGGCCTGGGTTGCTATATACTTTCCTCTTATGACCGCCTTTGCTGCGTCTCAGAGGTTTGGGGCTGTGGTGTTGTCATATTTTCGTTTCATTTTTTATTACCATGTGAGACAACATTAAACCTGGGCTACATTTGTTCTTATTGGATTTGATTTGTCATTTTATTGAATGTGATGCATCTGTCCTAAAGAACTTCTGCCTTGGGCTCTTGGAAAGGGGGTCTGTCAAAGGTATCCTCCATGGGGACCCCAGTTCATTCAGCAAAGTCACGGCTACTAATGTAATCCAAGTAGGTGGCATGTTAGCTAAACAGCAGAAAAGCACTTTCAGGCCATATGTAGAAACTATAACTCAATCTAGATAAATCTAGATGATCAAACATGGACTGTAGTTCTATATCAAGGCTATTTCTACTATATAATTACTTAAAAGAAATCACTAAACCGTTATGATGGCAGTCTCATTATCTGGGGACTCAGCTAGACTTTTAACTTTAACAAACAAAAAAAGGACCTATAGCAAGATGGACGTAGGCTAAATGGTTTCTTTGAGCTAGCACTATGGACCTTAAGGGTAAATGCAGGGTTCTATAATTACATAATTCTTTAAAATTATTCCATTCCCAGAATTTTCCCCTCCTATTTTATCTTTTCCTATCAGTAAAAGCCCGTCATTCCTTTTTCAGTCCTGATTGTGACTTAAATTGTACATTATACAGGTTTTCTAAAGGGTGAGCCGATGCACATTCTAAAGTTATACAGATGTGAGGAAGCAAAGCATCTTATCTTTGCGACCTTTACGTGTGGTTAAAAAAAAGAACAGCTTTCCCCTCTCTTTGTGAAAAAGAATCTAATAGCCTGGCCTTTTCCCCCTCAATCAGAGGTTATTTTCTGGGCCACCAATCCAACTCTGAATAGTTGATATTCTTCAAAACTCTTAGTGAATAGAATCATTACTGATTGTTATTTTACATCTGTAGTTTCATTATCTGGTTTCCTCCACCTCCAACCAAAGCTTACAAAAATTTTTCTCCTCTGGTCTAGAATGTAGAGAATGGGATGTCATCTGGGCTAATGTAATCTGAGTTCTCATTGTTTCGTAATGCATTCAGCAGGCTAAATTAGTCCTTTCAGAACTATTCGACAAATAGTAGGGGTACATTAAATTATTTTTGAGTTATTAAATGTTCAATTTGCAAAGCAAGTTATATTCTAGCAACCTCATGAATAGATTCCTATTAATGGAATCATTTTAAAATAAACTTGTTATTTTAGAATAATTTGCAAAGATAGTACAGAGGGTTTCCGTATACCCTTTACCCATTCCCCCGAATGTTAGCATGGTATGTTTGTCACAACTAAGAAACTGACATTGGTACGTTTCTATTCATGAAACTGTAGACATTTTTTTTTTTCACCAGTTTTCCCACTAATGTTCTTTTTCTCTGCCAGGAATGCCTTTACAATGCCACATTGCATTTAGTTGTCCTGTACCCTTAGTCTCCCCTGATCTGTGAGAGTTTTTCTGACTCTCTTCATTTTTCATGACCTTGACAGTTTTGAAGGGTGCTGGTTGGGTATTTTGTCGAATGCCCCTCAGTGGGAGTTTGTCTGAGGTACAGAGGTGAAGTGCCAATCTCATTGTATCATATCAGGAGATACAAGATACCTACGTGGCTTACTGATAACCTTAATCCCTTGACTATGATCATGTATACCAAGTTAATGTAATTATTTTTAATGGAAAAAAACTAAAACTATCAACACAGACTCCAGAGATAGCAAAGTTACATATTTGCCAGCATGAACTTCACACATAAAAAGAATTAAATATTAATTACAATAATTGCATAAAACATTCAGATAACGCTGCGCCCTTATTTCAGTGATATTTCCTTCTCTCCTTTAAATGAATTATTAAATGTATTACTTATCTTAAAATGTCTGTGCAGAGACTGCATGAGAATGTGTATTAAGATTATTTCTGCGTTTCCTTTTCCATATTAAAGTAAAAAACTCCATACAAATAAAAATGTCAAATCACCTTCACAATAATGTTGAAGAAACATATTAACAATCCCCAGGCTATAGCAAGTCACTTCAGTTGCAATAATTTAGTGGGTATGTATAATTATCCTCTGCTTTTCCAAAGACAATATTTTAAAATGTTTTTGGCATCACACCATAGGCTATATGGCATGCAATCTGAAATGGCACCTTGGTTGGGTTTTTTGCTTGTTTTTTCCATGTTTATTTATTTATTTTGAGAAAGAGAGAAAGTACGAGCAGGAGAGGGGCAGAGAGAGAGAGAGAGGGAGAGAGAGAATCCCAAGCAGGTTCTGCGCTGTCAACACAGAGCCTGACACGGGGCTTGAACCCATGAACCGTGAGATCACCACCTGAGTCGAAACCAAGAATCAGACGCCTAACCAACGGAGCCAACCAAACACCCCTGAAATGGCACCTTTGTATAGAGTGAAATACTGAAAATTTGGTCCAGCATACTCATTTAATTTTCTGATTCAGCTCATTCAGATTTGTTATCTTAATGAGTAATACATCCTCAAACTTTTAAACATTTTGTCTTAAGCACTTCATTTTCCCCAATGGCCAATCTCCTCAATTTTGTAGGCTATCAAGTAGGATATTCAAAAGTTTCCCCCAAGTTTTAATTTTTTTAGCTTGAAATAATTTCAGAAATGCAGGAAGTTTCAAAAACAATACAAAGAGCTCCTTATACAGAAACTGTTCCATTTGCCCTTCAGCCAAATTACCCAGTTGTCAGCATTTTACTGTATTTGCTTCATTAGTCTGTGTGTGTGTGTGTGTGTGTGTGTGTGTGTGTGTATGTGTGTGTGCATGTGATATTTTTTTATACTATTTGAGAATAGATTGCAGGCATGTCCCCTTATCCTTCAGCACTTCATTCAGTATATATTTCCCAAGAACAAGGGCATTGTCTTAAATAACCACAGCATAACTCATTAAAATCAGGAACTGAAATTAATAAATATTACCTAATCAACACACTTTATTAAAACCTTGCCAATTATCCCCATAATGTCCTTTAGAGCAAAAATAAGATAAAATAGAAGAAAAGAATCTGGTCCAGGGTGCAATCTGGGATCATATACTGGCAAATAGCTTCAGCTTTTCTTTAATCTGGAGTAGATCCCCACTCTGTACATTCTGTGACCTTGATATTGTTGACAAGTACAGGCCGGTTATTTTGCAGAATGTCTCTCAATTGGGCATGTCTAATGTTTCCTCAGATTAGATTGAGGTTGTGCATTTTTTAGGATACCACTAAAATGATGTCACGTTCTCGATGCATTCATTCAGAGGGCAGGATGTCAACGTGTTCCATTATGGGTGATGTTAATATTGGTCACTTGGTTAAGGTGGCGTCTACCCAGTTTCCCTCTATAAAGCTACTCTTTCCCCTTTGTAATCAGTAAGTATCTTATGGGAGGATATTGTGAAATTATGTAGATATCCTATTCGTCACCAAACTCTCACCGGTAATTTTTAGCATCCATCAATGATTCTTGCTTGAATTAACCACTCATTGCTTTGCTGTTTGTCAAATGATTTTTCTACTTCCATCATTTCTTCTACATTTATTTGTTGGTATTCTACTACAGTGAAGAGATTTTCCTTCTCATTCATTCATTCATTCATTCATTTACTTATAACGGTGGAGACTTGTAGATTCCTATCTCATTCAGCGGTTCACGATTTGTTATTAATATTATTTATTTCAACATTAAAATTATGCCAGAATTGGCCAGTGGCAATCCCTCAAGCTGTTTCATGTGTCCTTTTGATGTGGTCTTATCCTTCTTTGAACAAACACTTCTGTCTGATGCAAGATATTTCAGGCTCATCTTTTATTTTATTTTCCAACCCTGGAATTGGCCATTTCTTCAAGGAGTCCTTATTCGTTTTAGTGGAGAATAACAGCTAAAAATATATGGTCACGAGGTGTGCTCACTGTTACTGGGTGTCTTTTCTTCTTAGCCATTTCAGCAGACAGAGCTAGGATGTGTGTGTGTGTGTGTGTGTTGCAGGTCGAGTTCCCTGAGAATCAAACCCTCAGACGGGCACCTAGGTGGCTCAGTAGGTTAAGCGTCTGACTTCAGCTCAGGTCATGATCTTGCGGTTCATGAGTTCGAGCCCTGCGTCAGGCTCAGTGCTGACAGCTCGGAGCCTGGAGCCTGCTTTGGATTCTGTGTCTCCCTCTCTCTGTCCCTCCCCTGCTCACTCTCTCTCTCTTTCTCTCAAAAATAAATAAACATCAAAAAAAAAAAAAAGAAAAGAAAAAACCCCAAGACAGACATTAGTGAGCAGAAAGTTTAACAGGGAGCACTCTAGGGAGGAAATCCTCTGTATTGCAAGGGAAGCAGGATTGTGCAAAGGGAGAAACGGGCTCCGATGTGGTATCTACAAGGCCTCAGCTGACCCCAGGGGAGCGCTGATGCTGGATAGTCCTTCAGAGTTGTTCTGGGCGGGGGTGAGAGGTTCAGCCTTTATATCCTTCCATCCATCATTCACTGGACACAGGCTGCCAAGAGAAGAGGTCATGAAGCCAGGCAATTCTGAAGAGGGCTGACAGCTGAGAGCTGTTAGTCAACAGCATTCCCTTGCATTTTTGGCAATAAATCCCACAGTCCTGAGAGGAATCTGGGCAGCATGGAGTGTTCATGCCAAATCCACATACGTGCTTATCTCTATCGGTCTGCCATCCATCCATCCATCCATCCATCCATCCATCCATTCATCCATCCATCCATCTACTTACCTATCTTAAAGTTTATAGTGATACCTCCAATTTCAATCCAGCACCACAAGTCTCAGTCTGTAATTTCCCCTCTTTATTTGTAACTCCCATTTCTGATAATGGGAAGCCCAGCACCCACTGTCAATCTAGGCTCAATCCTAGAATTCACTGGAAGTATGGCCGAGCCATTATGAAACTGGCTGCTTAAGTTAACAAATGCTTGACTGTTCTGCCCCCCAAGGAAACTCTGGTTAACCTGATTGATTCACGAGGCTTTTTTTTTTTTTTTCTGCATAGTTGACCCATCAGCAACAGGACTAGCTATGACTGGAGCAAAGGGGGAAGAATTCTTATAGTTGAGCGGAAAAGACCAGGAGTGAAGGAAGTAACCTCAGTGACAACACGCCCTGAGCTCCACTGCCCTGGTCACGCTTCCATTGCCATTTGACCAACCTGTATCCCGTGAAGAGCCATGATTCTTGAATGCACATGCTCAGAAAGGAGGCTCCGCCCTTTCCTCCATATCCAATCAGCATATTCCATTCTACCTACATAACCAATGACATCATGACCCTTATGCTTAAATACACCCAGCCCCAACCCTTAGGGGAGGTGGCTTTGAGAAACTGTCTCTCCCCTTCTTGCTTGGCGCCTTGCAACGTATCTTTTTCTCTGCAAAAGGGCAGAGCGACCATGTCTGGTTCTTCCCCTCTGCTCAGTCGCAATTCCACTGCAAAAGCAAACCTACTAACCCGAGTTCAAAAACATTTTTTGAAGTGTATTTATTTCTTTTGGGAGAGAGTGAGAGGGAACAAGCAGGGGGCGGGCAGAGAGAGAGGGGGAGAGAGAGAATCCCAAGTAGGCTCCACGCTGTCAGGGCAGAGCCTCATGAACCGTGAGATCCTGACCTGAGCCCAAACCAAGAGTCCAGCGCTTAACCCACTGAGCCACCCAGGCGCCCCTAGAGCCCAAAATTTGTTTAGAGCTCCTTCTGTCTTTAGATGGAGCGTGTATAATTGAAACACTGTGTTCAAAAGTTCGTAGGGTTGTCACTCCTCCTCCCTCCTCCCACCCCCCTCAGGGTGGTTTGCTATTCATTTGAAATGCACATATGTTCCTTTGTGTTTTCTTTTTTTTTAGGGCTTTCCCTAATATGATTCATTTTCCCCATATATCTTTCCCGTGTTATTTTTGCAAATCAAACAAGTTCTTATATTTATTTTTATTTTCCTTGTTTCCTACGTAAAAAGTAACGTACTGTAGGACATTGTCTTACACTTTGCTGCTTTTGCTAAAAAACATATTCTGCGTATCCCTCTTTGTCAACCCATAAAGGTCTTCTCCATTCTTTTTTGCACAACATAATTCTCTCTTGCACAGATATACCAAAGTTAATTTTATCACCTTCCTATCTGGGCCTGCAGGATGTCTCCAACATTTTGCAAACAGAAACAGCACCGCCTATGTCCTCTCCTAATGTGGAAGCCTTCTGCGGTTTTTAAATACGCATCTTTTGGGGTGCCTGGGCAGCTCAGTCGGTTAAGTGTCAGGTCATGGTGTCACTGCCTGAAACAGGTTCTGTGCTGACCGCCTGGAGCCTGCTTCAGATTCTGTCTCCGTCTCTCTGCCCTTCCCCTGCTTGTCCTGTCCTGTCTCTCTCTCTCTCTCTCTCTCAAGTATAAAATAAAACATTAAAAAATTTAAATAAGTGTCTTTTGTCTTTTCTCCCCTCCATTCATTCTCCTGATTGTATTATTGGCTTATCACTCCTGGAGCCGAGGCTTTATGGCATGTCAAATGGCAGTGCGCAGTCCCAGGATTTCTGTTCCCAACAGACAACTCTCTGGGGAAAACTGGGCTTTAGGAGACCACTCAGCCGCCAACCGTATACTGATAAACCACAGCGGGTCAACGACAGCAGTATTTGTTTTGATGAGACTGTATTTGTCACATTATATCGCTGTTCCTTAAATGGCGTTGATATATTTATGATTAACATGTGTTTATGCTGTCACCAAGGGCGAGTAATTTTAGTTTTGCTGACGGTGAGTGGGACCCTGAGGAAGTCACTTAACCTCTCCGTGCCTCAGTTTCCTCATCTACAAAGTGGACATAATGATTGTTCCATCTCCACTAGACTGTTAGGCATCTCAGACTTAACGCATCCAGGAGCAAAATTCCCGATTCTCTCGTGTTCCCGCTCCCCGACTGTTCCCACTCCTTCCTCAGTTTCCCCAGCCCAGTGATTGGCAACGTCATCGAGTGCTTGGGGGGAGCCCTGGAGTCATCACCGACTCTTTTTGTCACACCCGCACCTAATCCATCTGCAAGTCCTGGGCTGTAGCCGGCTTTCTAACCATCTTTCCTGCTGCGTTTGCTGCCCCCCCACTGTACCCTCCATAAATAGCCACAATCGTGCTTTGAAAAGCAAATCTTTTAGAATCACTCTCTTGCTCCTAACCCTTTAATGGCTCTCTGTCTCCCTGAGAAAAAAAGCCAGAGTGCTGGCAGTCCCCAGTGCTCCCTGACCCACCTCCTACCACTCTTGCTAGGGCTCACAGCCCTGTAGCCGTGCTGGTCTCCTTGCTGTTCCTGAACTGGACAGTCGTGCACCTCAGGACCTTTGCACCAGCTATGCCTTCTGCCTAGAGAGTTCTGGCATTAGATTTTCCCATGACTCACTTCCTTATCTCTTTCAGCTCTTCTCTGAAAGCCTTCTCTGATTCCCTCTTCAAAGCGGCAGGCCCCAAAGTTGACATCCCATACTCCTTTCCTGTACTTCCTACAATCAACACACCGTCTACGTTGCTTGTTTATTTGTATAAAATAACAGACCCTCCAAAGAGAGCGGAAGCTCCATGGGGGCAGTTTTGCTTGCCTGTATATCCTCTGCTGCTAGAAAAAGTGCTTGGCACACGGGACACACTCAGTGATCACGTGTGTGCTGGGGGTTCCCAAGACCGCTCCCGGGTTTGGTGATTCACTAGGACGACTGGCAGAGCTCAGCAGACAGTGAGTACTCACTGCTGAGAACGACCACAGCAGTGAAGGGATTCCTGGGACGTGGGACAAAGTTGGGGGAAGCCAGACACAAGCTTCCCGGGATCTTCTCCCGGTGCAGACACACAGGCTGTGCTTAATCCCTCCAGCAGTGAGATGTCACAGTACACGTGTAATGTTGTCTCCCAGGAAATTTCACTACAGACACGGTGCCCAGGCTTTTTATTGTGCTCTGGTCCCCTGGGCACCCTCTGCCTGGCAGGTACCAAAATTTCAGTCTCCCCAAAGGAAAGCAGGTGTTCAGCATAAACCATATTGTTTGCAGAAGAAATATGGGCACAGAGTCGTTCTTACTAGAGCCAGGAATGGTGGGAAACCCTTTCCAAATCCAAATTCCCAGATGTCAGCCAAAGACCCACCTTGCAAGCGGGCCTTTCTAAAGATAGCAGCCTCAGGCCTGCTACAGTAAACCTCTTCTGCACAGTATGTTAAAAAAAAAAAGTCACTTTTTAATTGACAGAAATGATGCACGTTGGAGCTCACGAGCAAGATAAGATCAATTAAAGAAAAAGTTTCTTTGTCTGCACGTTGGATTCCTGCTATATAAATTTTGACTTTATTTATACACATTAACACAGTCTACAAAAAAATTTTTTTTTTAGAGAGAGAGAGAGCATGTAAGTGGGGGAGAGGGGCAAAGGGATGGAGAGAGAATATCAAGCTGGCTCCACACTCAGCGTGGAGCCCAAGGCGGGGCTCAATCCCACGACCCTGGGATCATGACCTGAGCTGAAATCAAGAGTCGGATGCTCAACTGACTGAGACACCCAGGCACCCGCCACGGTCTGCCCGGTTTTCATGTAGCTTGGCACGGAAAGAAAATATGGATAGAGGCTCGCATAGTGTTTGGATTCTACACATTGCAGGGTCGGCTTCTGAAGGGAATGCAAAGAAGTAAAGTGTAGATGAAGCTAATGTGTATGAGAGGGTGCCTGTGACAGCCGTTGCCATACTTCATTCATTTATTCATTTATTTTGGGTTTTGGTTTTCCAGTACTGAACGCTCCACAAAGTATCTAGCGTATTCAAAGAATGACATGAATATTGGTATGCTGCATGCACAATACTACTATCGATGTGAAAAATCGTTCCATTTTATAGGCATGGGAGTAGAATTCCACTCAGATTAGGAATAATTGTGACTTCCGGCAGGCGCTGAGTATAACTTCGAGGCTGGTATTATAGCTACTGTGAGAGAACAGGTTACGATATTTTTATTGAATCTTATCTGGGTACGTTGGAATTGTAAATAAATAGTTGGCATGTACTGCTTTTGTTGGCTTAAGCTAAAAAAAAGAGGGGGAAACACACACATGCGTGTGTGCACACCTCCCCCCCCCCCAAAAAAAAGTCTGGAGTTGTGTAGGGTTGGGGGAAGAGAGTCCCTGCTTCTCCAAATCTACACTTGCTTTACAGCAGCCTTCTTAAATGTGAGACTTTCCTAATGTTACGGAGACCGTGGGGAACCTTCTCAGGACAAAATCTCCTAGGAAACTCAGGCCAAATCATTTCACAGCTTGTAAGACCAGTAAAAGCAAGGCTGGTTTATTGGGGTCTGAAATGAAACGGGTAGAGATTTAAGAAGAGGGTTTAATGTCTTGATTGCAATACGGTATCTTGTGGTTTTAGACCTTTGCCCGTTGACGCTTCTGTTATATAAATATTATATGCTTTTCCTGACACATTTTTTAGAGCTTTATTTAAGTGGGGCGTGGTAATTTGCTCTAACTTCTTGTAAAACAATATTTTTAACGTTTATTCATTTTTGACAGACAGAGAGAGACAGAGCACGAGCAGGGGAGGGGCAGAGAGAGGGAGACACAGAATCGGAAGCAGGCTCCTGGCTCTGAGCTGTCGGCACAGAGCTCGATGCGGGGCTCGAACCCAAGAACTGTGAGATCATGACCTGAGCCGAAGTCAGATGCTTAACTGACTGAGCCACCCAGGTGCCCAATTTGCTTTAACTTCTGTTGAAAATTAGAGTGGCTTTTATATATACACATACATATGCGCATACGCACATGTTCATGCATCCGTGTGTGTGTATTAACCTCCTGTGATTGGTTAAAAATGTCTACTTACCACTAACCTTGTTGTAAAATCCAAAATTTACGACAGGAGGGAGAAACATTCCAGAAGGGTTGTCTTTCTCACGCAGTCAAACCCTACCCTGGGTCACCATTGTTGCCTGCGGGCTGACATAGCTGTTAACCATGTTTTATTTTTTTATTTATTATTTTTATTTTGTTTGAGAGAGAGAGAGAGAGAGAGAGAAAGAGAGAGAGAAAATATTAAGCAGGCTCCATAGTCAGTGCAGAGTCTGACATGGAGTTCGATCCCACGAACCAAGGATCATGACCTGAGCTGAAGTCAAGAGTTGGACACTCACCCGAGCCAGGTACCTTAACAATATTTTAATGTTCAAAAGTAAAAGGAAGAATAAACAGTCTTATGAAAAACACAGTGCAAACATGCAAAAATGTAGAGTTCCGCATTTCTGCCCCGAGGGACTGTCCCTCTATAATATTACTGTGCAAGTTCCTCTATGCGAAAATTGACTCAACAAGCAACAGGAACTTGGAGAGTTTATTTCTAGATGTAAGACTTGAAAATGAAATGCCATACATTTTTTCCAGGCTACAGTATAATTAGGTATTCCTAGAGTTTCAGAGCAGAGTCTCATCTTAAGGGGCCCAGACATAATTTCTCATTGTTCAGACCGGGAAGCCAGGCCTACAAATTGAGATGCACTTGGCTAAGATCCATGAGTTTGGGACCACCGGAAGAACCATGGCTCCCAAGTCTAGAATTGTCTCCAGCATATCTGACTGCTTCCTTTCATCTCCTCAGAAGGAATTCAGGCCTTAATCACCTACCATATATGCAATTGTATGGGAGTTTCTGAATTAACACGGCTTTCATCCGAAAGTGAGTTTAATGCCTCTTAAGCCGAAGTGGTCAGGCTTTCCTACATGATGCCACTATTAGGTTGTGTTCAGTGGAAACAGCTGGGGAAGTTGTGCCTTCATTGGTCTTGCCACGGGAACTGGTATAGTAAGACCTCAGTTTGCGAGCATAATTCATTCCAGAAACGTGCTTGTAATCCAAAGCACTCGTATATCAAAGCAAATTTCAAGAACCATTGGCTCAGTTGTGATCATGTGATGTTCAGCATCAGGTATGACTTCGATGTCGCAAGACATCGCTCGTTTATCAAGTTAAAATTCATTAGAAATATTTGCTCGTCTTGCAGAACAATCACAGAACAAGTTACACACGATCCAAGGTTTTACTGCACTCTCTAAAAGTCCGTTGCGACTCTAAAAACTTTGATGTTAACTCTGTGTCTTGGCAGAAGAGTCCCGAGAGTTGGCCGTGGGGGGCCTGCATTTTTCTCAAACAAATACCACTTTGTGACAGACTTCTTTCCTTTGGTGGGGAGATTATCCTGATTTAGCTGAAGCTGGGAAGCCTAACGTATACAGCCTACAGCCTGCCCGGGCAGCTTGAATCTAGGGCAACAGTTTAAATTTAGTTGCAAATGCTATATTAAAACCTGAAGAGTGTGTTTAGCGTATAGCAATATATTCATAAAAGACTGGTGGATTGCTTATGCCTGGGGATTCTCAGTGACAAATGACTTCGTAAATAGGGAGAATTAGTGGCCCTCTCTCTCCAGGACAGACTGAGGTGATAAAGCTGTCACCCAGTCTGAGCCGCTGTGAGGCACCTGCCGAGACCTGTTGCAGGGGTGCTGAGATGTGCCTGCTGGCCTTCAGGATGGCCCCCCCCTCCCACCCTCGGCATGCTTGGTGTCTCTCCTAGAGCAAGCCTACTCTCTGAGTACAACCTTAGCAGCTTAGCGGTAAGTAAACCTACTCTTAACTCTACCTTGGAATGAGGCCGTTAGTCTTTAATGACACAGGCAAAGTCTACGTGGTTTATAAATAAACCCCTGAATTCACGTAAGGATCACTCCTACCCTCCTCCTTCCCCTGTCAGATCAGGTTAGTACATTTGCAACACATGATTGTCATAATACAATACTTCATTAACTTGATGTTCATCTAGGGGCAGCAATTAAGACAGAAATTAGCATGCAGAATTTTGCTTCTTCAGGCAGAGTGAGACCAAATCACCTTGCAGGACACAAGAAGATCGTTCTCTTATTGGGTTTCCTTACCAGAACCCGAAGGGCTCAACAAAATTCTCACTATCATTGTTGCTGCACCCATAACCAACGATTCCCAGTCTACTTGAGGAAATTAACATTCCTAAATGCTAAAATAAACAGTGGCCTGAATAAAAGAGAAACTTCTTGCCAGCTATGATTGTATCAGTCACTGCTTTGAATTTGCCAGCAATAAAACTCAGTCCTCATTGGAAAAGACTGTCATTTGCAAGCTGGAATGACAATTCACAAAACCTCCAGCTGGGACACCCCAACGTGCACTGATTGAAATCAGGTCACAGTGTGATCAGACCCCTTGTCCCATGCTCCAGAGACCCAGGACCAATAGCGAACACTGAACATCAGAGCATCAGAAACACTGAACGTCAGAAAGATGCCCAGGTAACAAACTTACCATGTGCTTCCTCAGCCATCTGCCAGAACATCTGTTGGGGAGGACGCCAGCGAGGTGACCATTTAGTCTGTTCTTTTCCATTTACTATACAGAAAATAAAAATAGAAATGACCGCACAGTATGTTTCTGTGATCTGTATGCTTGTACCACAACAAGTTTTGACTGATAATGTTTGGCTTTTTATGCCTGCCAAAGAAAAATATTCTCCCGCCCTTTAAAGCACTATAATGGAAAACATTCTCATGGTGAATAAATAGAAATAAATAATTCATCTCCATATATCACATGTTAGCCTGAAGGCAATGATGAATTAAGATATCATCTAAAACTCACCTTGTAATGGTTCCCCTCATTAGCTACCATCTACCTGACTATAATATATATGTATGTGTGTGTGTGTATGTGCATGCATATATATACATATATACATACATATATATACGCATATATACATATATACACATATATATGTATATACACATACACATATATACACATATATACACGTATATACATATACACATATATATATACATATATATAAACTATACTATATATAAACTATATATATAATATAAAAACTATATATATATGTGTGTATATATATATATATATATAGAGAGAGAGAGAGAGAGAGAGAGGCTTGTCAGTGCCTAGGTTTTAAATGCTTAATAAAATGCTTATTTACAATCTTTATTCTTTCTCTACATGGTAAATTTTAGTCAGTTCTCCCTTAGCCATAAATGTCAGCAATATATTAGATTAAAAGAGAAAACACAGGATGCCTGGGTGGCTCAGTCGGTTAAGCATTTGAATTCGGCTCAGGTCGAATTCGGCTCAGGTGATCTTGTGGTCTGTGAGTTCGAGGCCCATGTCGGGCTCTGTGCTGAGAGCTCGGAGACTGGAGCCTGCTTTGGATTCTGTGTCCCTCTCCCTCTGCCCCTCTCCTGCTTGCACTCCATCTCTCTCTCTCAAAAATAAAAAAGCATTAGAAAAAAATGTTTTAAAGAGAAAACAATGCAGTTTTTTTTTCTTTTTAAGAAAGTTTTTATTTAAATTCCAGTTAGTTAACATACCGCGTAATATTAGTTTCAGGTGTACAATATAGTGATTCGACAGAAAACAATTCAGTTTTAAGACAATTCTAGTCTCCTAATTTAGAACGATGTTTCTAAAAGGGGAGGTATTCTGTGCTTTCAGATGTTTTATTATTTGTTCTTACAAGAGTCATGGTTTTGTTTTTTTGGTAAGTTTTATCATACGAAAAAAGTACCAATAATAGCTTGGCTTCCTGTATAAGTAACTGTCTTCCTTTGGACATTTCATGTGAGCATAAATACATTAACAATCTTTCGAAGGATCTAAGAAAAGCTAAAATGTTATATTTTCAACTGACACAACATTTTCTTGCTTGGTCTAATGTTTGTGTGTTAACCATGCTGATGCCATCTGAGAGATCTCTGAGCATTAGGGAAAACGAAGTTAAGAATTTCTTGGAATAGATTCGGGACATGTTATAGACCGAATGTTTGCGTCTCCTCCAAAATTCATGTTTTGAAATCTTAAGCCCCAACAAAATGGTATTAGGAAGCAGAGCCTCTGAGAGGTATTTAGGTCTTGAAGGCGGAGCCCTCATGAATGGTATTGAGGCTCTTTTTAAAAGATCCCAGAGACTTCCGTCCCTTCCACTATGTGAAATTGCAAGGAAAAGAGGCATCTGACCTGGGATGTGAGTCCTCACCAGACACTGATTCTGCCAGCACCTTGACCGTGGACTTCCCAGCCTTTAGAATTGTAAGAAATATGTGTCTGTTCTTGATAAGACTCTTCATCTACAGTATTTTTCTTGTAGCAGCGGGAAGGGACTAAGTAGAGCAACATCAAAATTTATCTCTTACCTCTTACTGTCATGGTTGACATATGTCCGCCAAAGCTTTGGCTCTGACTTTCTTCTTTCATTCAATAGCGGTGGTGAGACCTTTAACCTACTAGACTTCACACACCTCTTGGTCTTTCGTTGGACTTTCAGTCTCAGCTTTGAAGCGAGATTGACCTACAACTCTACCGTCTATCGGCTTTAATCTTTGGCAGGATGACTTCACGCTTGTACTTGAGATCAGATATTGTTGCCCAACTGGGCTGAAAGGTTGGTATTGATTACATCTTCATTTGGTCAAAGTGTTTTGATGTGAATATGGCCCTTCGGAAAGGTCCTAAGCAATTTGAAAGTACCCAGTGAGATACGGATGGGAAATACAAGTGCATTACTCCTTCCAAAGAAACCCGTGCTGTTCGCCTTTTATTCTTCTCCTGCCATTTACAAAGAAAGGCTGAACAGTTATATTCAAGCCAGTGATACAGACCCCGGGGCTCCCTTTCCTTTGATTATCTGTAAGATAAGATCATTTTCACAGCGATTATACTAGTGCCTAAAGTGAATTTGGAGAGGTGAGTCCCTTTATTTTCATAGATTTTAAGACGACTTACCAGCGAGGGTTACTACCACAGGCTTTTGGGTTGTTGCTGATCTGGATAAAATGGGCACAGCTGCTACAGGCACCTGGTCTCCATCCCCAAATCTTGATGTGTGCTCACAATTCAGACTTCAGATTTCAGAATCTCAAAGTGATTCTTTTTATTTTAAATAATCAGAAAGACTGAAAATTACACGTGCAAATATTTTGATATTTTTAATGCCCTGGGTGTCTTTCTTTCCACATGTTATTTCTCATGACGGGCAAAGAAGAGATTTTTTTAAATGTTTTTAATAGTTTTATTTATTTTTCAGAGAGAGAGAGAGAGAGAGACAGACAGTGAGGGCGGGGGAGGGGCAGAGAGCAAGAGACACAGACTCTGAAGTTGGCTCTAGGCTCCGAGCTGCCAGCACAGAGCCTGATGTGGGGCTTGAACTCATGGACTGAGCTGAAGTCCGACACTTAACCAACTGAGCCACGCAGGCACCCCGAACATAGAAGAGTTTTACAGAGAAGAGGAAAATCAAATAAGTGAGGTGTGGCAATGGACATCAACCTTTGGGTGTTGACGAGCATAACCAGGAAGTCTTACCCATTCTGACCTAAAGCTAGAGTGTTAATTCAGATACTTGATTAGGCTTTAATAAAGACACCATGTGGTGAACCCCTTGACCTTCTCCCTACTGGAACGGGGCAGCATAGGAAGAAGACAGCATCTTTCATGGGGACAATTTCCTACCCCACAGGGCAGCAGGGATTTCCATATGCTCTTTTATTTTCATGCTGTGAGTCAAGACAGAACCAAGGGAAGAAGATATAGAGATGGCTGGTGGACAGCACTGGGTCCTCTCCTTCAGACCTTGTTGAGGAAAAAAACAAACAGGGAAATAAACTCTTACCCAAGATCCTGCCAAGCGCTGCTCTGATTTCAGAGGAACTGGTCTGAGTGGTGCTTAGGATAGATGAACTGAGCTCAACTTTTCTTTTTTTTTTAAATTTTTTTTCAACGTTTTTTATTTATTTTTGGGACAGAGAGAGACAGAGCATGAACGGGGGAGGGGCAGAGAGAGAGGGAGACACAGAATCGGAAACAGGCTCCAGGCTCCGAGCCATCAGCCCAGAGCCCGACGCGGGGCTCAAACTCACGGACCGCGAGATCGTGACCTGGCTGAAGTCGGACGCTTAACCGACTGCGTCACCCAGGCGCCCCTGAGCTCAACTTTTCTATGGGACGTGCTCTCTCTTCTCCACTATGCTTTGCCAAGGCAAAGGGTGGAGGACATTCCACGGAAGGACATCAGACACTGAACCGAAACAATAACGGTTTCTTTGCCCGTCTATGTTACGGTTTGGGTAGTAGATAGTAGACCGGCAGATACAGGAAGATGCACTGAAGTCCTCATCCCCAGAACCTGTGAATGTGACCTCACTTGGGAAAAGGGTTCTTGCAAATGTAACTGGGTTGAGTTCGTCCTGGACTGGGGAGGGTTCGATTCCAGTGACTGGTGTCTTTAAAAGAAGAGAACACAGACACACACACACACACACACACACACACACACAGAAGAGAACACCTTCTAAAGATGGAGACCGAGAGTGGAGTGATGGGCCTACAAACCAAGGACAGCTGAGGACCCCAGCAACCACCAGAAAGTAGGCAAGAAGCATGAAACAGAGTCTCTCCAGAGCCTTTCGTGGAAACCAACCCTGTCAGACACCTTGATTTCAGACTTCTAGCTTCCAAAACCGTGAGAGAATGCACGTCTGTTATTTTTAGCCACCCGGTTTGTGGTGTTGTGACAGGTGCCACAGGAAACGGATACACCCCACCACACGGCCAGAGGGTAACCGCTTCAGCTTTCTCCCATCACTTCCTCAGAGCAGCAGCTGGAGGAAAGGGAGCTACAGGGCCCCTCTGCTGCTTAAAGAGAGCAGAGCAGGGCTTGGGCTCTCGAGTGCATGGGCATGAGTCGCCACCACAGTGGCAGGGCCACCTCCCATTGAGTGCTGCCACATGCCTGGCTCCCTGTGAAGGGTTATTTAAGTCAACAGCCCTGTGAGGCGGCCCGCATCTGACAGAAGAGGAATCCGGGCTCAGATTCAGTGACTGGACCACGTCAGAGCTCACGCGTGGGGAAGGGGGGAGACGGACTCTGGCTCTGCTTCTCCAGCGAGCTCTGCCCTCTTCTGAGCGTTCATACCAGAACATTCGATGGCTTGTCCCTGAGAGGCACAAGGAGGGGGTTTCGGAGGGCACCAGTCAGTGACCAAAGAGAACGCGATCTTGCCATTTGCAATGATGTGGATGGAACTGGAGGGTATCGTGCCGAGCGAAATAAGTCCGTCAGACAAAGACCGGTACCACATGATTTTACTCATGTGTGGAATTTGAGAAACACAACAGATGAACATAGGGGAAGGGAAGTAAAAATAAGATAAAAACACAGAGGGAGGCGAACCACAGGAGGCTCTTAAATACAGAGAACAAACTGAGGGTTGCTGGAAGGGAGGTGGGTGGGAGTTGGGCTAGATGGGGATGGGCATTAAGGAGGGCGCTTGTCGGGACGAGCACTGGGTGTCACAGGTAAGTGACGAATCACTAAATTCTACTCCTGAAACCATTATTACACTCTATGTTAACTAGCTTGGATTTAAATAAAATAAAATTTAAAAAAACATTGGCCTTAACTCCATTTTTGAGGGAACTACAGAGAAAATGGAAAGGTAATACACGAAACTAATTGTGTTATTAAGAAAAGGAGTAAGGAGAAGACAGACAGCAGTGGTGACATTTCTACATTTCCTTATTTTGGTGACATTTTAAATGATACATTAAGTTTGCTGTGAAACATGAAGGATTTAGCTGTAAAAACTAAAACTAATAAAACCAATGAGCCAGGAGGCTATCTAGTCAGTGACTGCGTGTAGGACAAATAAGTCTAAAACCACCTTGAACAATTTGGGAGGCTCTGATTTGCTGTAGTGAAATGGCCTTGTTCCTCTCGTGAAGCCCCTGATATGTCCTGAAGGAGCAATCAACGTGATCCACGCTCGAGATAGGCTTTTGATTTGTAAGATGGCCAAATAAAGCCGTGAAATAAAAGCCATGCGTAGTGATATAAAGATAGTACATCTAGGAGCTCGTATAAAAAGCATCTAGCCCCGCACGGTGAGAGCCCGTAGATTATACCTCTGAGTTTCCATGCAGATCCATGTGGTACCTCCCGTGTATTTAATTAAGCATGTACTTAAGCCTTGTGCACAAGTCATAGATGAGCTTTTACTTATATTAGAAGTGCCCACAATCGGAACAAAGCTGTGAAATTTGTTAAAGCGCAGAACCGTGGGGAAACCTTGAGCCACTCTGAGTTACGTCTCTTCGGTCTCACTGTAATCGCGGCCAAACACATTCTGTGGAAGGAATTGAGTGGTTCGTTAGCATTCATCAGAGTATCATCCGGAGTAGCCACGTGGCCGAGTCTTTGGGCTGTTCCTCCCAAGTCCACTTCCTCCTCTTCCTGGGTGTACTGCTGGACTACATTTCCCAGCATCCCTTGCAGCTGGGGGGGGGCGTGTGACTGAGTTCTCACCCTTCGGGTGTGGGCGGAAGTGATAGATGCCATTCCAGCCACAGTTTTTAAGAAGTGCATGTTTGCCTTCCAACTTCTTTCCTTTTTCCCAGATGGATCTAGTCCAAGAAGATGCCCTAGAAGATGGTGGGCTTAAATATGGAAGGAACCTGGGTCCCTGAGTCACCAGGTAGAGGACAACCGTGCACCAAACGGGAGAACCCACCTCAGACAGTCAAGTGGGCAGTGAGTGGGGAACACACATCTATTGTGTTAAGCCACTGACATTTGGGGACTGTTTAAAATTTATCTTGATCATGATGTAGCTGCTTCAAGTGTAGTCCACAAACTGAAGCTGATTGATGAACCCTGTAATTATTGGTGAACGAGAAAAGACGTACAGAAATTTGAGAGGGAATTTGCTTGTTAATACCAGGTCTTACAGCAATCTGACACCATTATATTTAAGTGGGTGATGAGTGGATTCATTGCACTGAACAGAGTATAACCCATTTGAGTACTTACAAAATCACGTGGTGAGTTGCATATGGTACAAGCAACATACTGTCCCGTGCAGTGGGCGGAATCACAAATTGTGTTTCACACGCTGGAAATAAAAAAGGAAAAACTCGTTCTTCCCTACAACTGTGCGAGAAACACCAGCCTGCCTATCATGGTGGGTGCGAGCCACTCTCTGAAACACTGGCAGGTTACCCTGACTTTCTGCTTGGCAAACTGCATTAGTCCTCGATTGTTGCAAAGGCTGTCAATCCCCTCTCCCAAATATTTCCTGAATGCATATTCTTCCTTCCCCAGCCTTAGCTTAGGCCTCAACCTCTTTGACACTGATTGTCTCTCTGTTTCTTCCCCCTTCTAACCCGGCACCCCAGAATGTCAGCAGACTGAAGTTTCTGAACGAAAATCTGACCGGAGCATTCCTACTTGAAAACCTTCCACAGCTTCCATTGCGTCGAAAGTACCTTTGACTTAAGGTTGGATATTAACTAAAACTTCAGCCTGATCTATTGCTACTCTCTCCTTTGCACACTTTGTTCCAGGGATAGTGGAAATTTCATAAATGTGCCATGCTGAACCTCGTGTCCATGCGCTGAAGCATGCACCTGTCTCTGTCGAGAATCTCTTCTTTCCCTCCCTCTAAAATCCAGGGGAAAAAAATGTCTCATTCTTTAAATCAGTTGAAGTAGCCAAAGGTCTTCTCTGAGTAATTTCTCCCGAGTGGAATTAAGCAATCTTTTCTCTGTGCTACTCTTAAAAAAAAAGAAAAAGTTTATTTATTTTTGAGACAGAGCCGAACGCACGCACGTGCAAGTGAGGGAGGGGCGGAGAGTGGGGGGGTGGACAGAGGCTCCGAGACAGGCAGGCTCTGTGCTAATAGCAGAGAACCCAATGGGGGGCTCAAGCTCAAGCTCAAGAACCGGGAGATCACCACCTGAGCCGAAGTCAGACGTTCAGCTGACTGAGCCACCCAGACGCCCCTGGCGCTAGTCATGTTTCATATATCGTTCCATTATTTCACTTGTCATTTGGAACTTTCAGAAGTTATTCCGTGTTTCACCTTACCAGCTATGGTGCTGGGTCTGGGGTCTGGCCCACGGAAAGCAACCTGTCAATGTTGAATGAATGAATGACTGAATGGTGTCATAAACAGTGATTTGGCCCGTTGCCCTCACTCTTGCTATTGAAAAACCTTTTGAGCCCGTCTGACATCGACTTTTACCAACTTGTGATGTGAATGTAACTTCACGAGTGGAATGGCTCTCCACACCGCTTTTATTCACACCTTCATGCTTTGGATTTGTGAGCACGTTCAGTAAGCTTTGAAGGTCTTTTAAAGCTCTATGCAAGCAAACACTCCTGCTACTAGTGAATTTAAAAGTATATATATATGGCTTTTGCCTTTCTGTAAGAAAAAGAAAATCTGCATGTAGGAATAAGCGAGGGGGCATCTACAGTTGGGAGCCAGGTCACAATTTCAACTCGATTCTCAGCACCTTGGTGTTGCAAGGGTTCTGTTTCAAATACAACCTACGATGCCTTCCTCACCTCCTTTCTGGAAATGGTTCTGCAGCTCACAAGGGAAGTTACTTAGGTCTTTGTAATCACAGGTTAACAAACATATAAAAAGAACTCTAGCACATATTTTGAAACCAGAGTCAAGCCTACATTTTGAAATCCAGGGTGATAAGCAAGGTGAGATCTATATCTGTAAAAAGACTCAGGTATACATTTTAAGAGAAAGGGGGCCATGGTGGGGTTTTTTTTTTCATATAATTTATAGTCAAATTTGGTTCCATACAACACCCAGGGCTCGTCCCAACAGGTGCCCTCCTCAGTGCCCATCAACCACTTTCCCCTCTCCCCAGCCCCCCATCAACCCTCAGTTTGTTCTCTGTATTTAAGAGTCTCTTATGGTTTGCCTCCCTCCCTCTCTGTTTTTAACTAATTTTTTTCACCTTCTCTTCCCCCATGGTCTTCTGTTAAGTTTCTCAAACAAATAATCCTAAAATTTGTATGGAACCACAAAAGACCCTGAATGGCCAAAGTAATACTGAAGAAGAAAACCAAAGTATGAGGCATCACAATCCCAGAATTTAGCCTCTACTACAAAGCTGTAATCATCAAGACAGTATGGTGTTGGCACAAAAACAGACACATAGACCGATGGAATAGAATAGAGAACCCAGAATTGGACCCACAAATGTATGGCCAACTAATCTTTGACAAAACAGGAAAGAGTATCCAATGGAAAAAAGACAGTTTTTTTTTTTTTTTTTTTTTACAAATGGTGCTGGGAGAACTGGACAACAACATGTAGAGGCATTCGCTGAAGAACAAAGATGACCCTGAGAAAGCAAAATATCAGAAATATGTTTGGTAATTGTGTTGTCAACATTTAGGCTACAGGATAGGTGTTATCAAGTTATTTTGATCATGGAGGGGCCGGTTTCCCTCATCACCCTACCCCTGGGTGTGCAAATTTACACACTTATATCTGTAGAGTCATGGAGCTCTGATCATCCCTTTCCAGGGTTGTAATTATTCTCCATCAAGTGGAAGAGACACTTGAGGAACGTGGTCAAGGTGAGGAAAGGGAAAAGGACCTTCCATTAAGGGAGCAGCAAACTACAGCTGTAAGAGAAACTTACGCACCCTGCAATGGGTGTTAGCGGGGCGATTTCTTGGTTCCTGGGGAAACCCTGAGGTTGTGTGTTCTGCCTCCTACACAGCTCTTCATTGCTTGGTTGTGCTTTGGGTTCAGTCATGGTGCATGCCACCTTACCTCTTAGTCTGAAGCTGCCACAAGGCTGTGCGGGTGGGGAGAGGCCTCTAGGCTTTCTTCTTCTTCTTTTTTTAATGTTTGTTTATTTTGAGTGAGAGACCATGTGCTAGCATGGAAGGAGCAGAGAGAGAGATAGAGAGAGAGTCTCAAGCTGGACACGGGCCTCGATCTCACAAACCATGAGATCATGACCTGAGCCGAAACCAAGAGTCGGAGGCTTAACCGACTGAGCCACCCAGGCGCCTCTAGGCTTTCTGAGGTCTTAAGTGATACTCCAAATTTGCACAAGTCAGCCTCAACTTTTATTTTCAAAAGGAACAATGAAGAAAACCTTTAATGAAGTTATTTTACATGTATTTCTGTGTCAATATCTGATGTACAGGACATCATAAACCAATTGATAGTGATCTCACAGATTACTAAAAATTGTTCTAAGTCCATATTACATTTTTAGTACGGTTTGTCAACCCCTTAATGGTGGTTTGTGTGTGAGTTTATCTCCCCAACAGGAGGATAATAAATAAGTCTATTTATACCAAAGGCCAGACTGTTTTTTGTTTTTTTTTTAATATTTTGGAATACTAGCCTCATCTTATTTCAATAGCAGTTTGGTTGTGGTTGTGGCTTGTTATCCCAGGGTCTCTGAAAGTAGTGGAGGTTGATTCACAACGAGATACATGTGTCTCTGAGGATGGTCAAGAGAATTTCATAGGGCACAGTCCACTGGGACCAAGGTGGCCTTTTTCCAGAATCTCTGTAGCCACAGTTTCCTGGCCAGTATGGCTATGTTGGGGAGAGTCCAGCATTGTCCTGGAAGCCCACCCTTGGGCATGGAAAGGACTTGGAATATATGTGATCATTGATGATGACAGCAAGGGCCTTCCAGGTGCTGGACAACAAGAGGTGAGAGAGAACTAAAGCCTGATCTGACCTCTAGAGCCCTTTGAAAAGTAGCCTGCATTTTCGTCATCGCACCTTGAAGGGCCTCAAGGCCACTTGTGACTGATTTTTTCCATACTGATCTCTTGTAGTAGAGAGTTAGGTGGGAAGCTGCCTGCATTCTCCTTTGTGACTCCAAGGTGGGGGCTTACCCTATTTATAGCTGCTTTGTCCATGATTCTTCAAGTTCAAGAGCAGAGTGATCGCCTTCTCCTCTGCTGGATTCCAGTTAAACACAGGACCTGTTCTTCTGTCTACCACCGGGAGCCTGCAGCTCTCACTCAGGTTCATAGGCCCCCAAGATACATAAACATCATTCTCCTTCTACTTGTACGCCTTTGAACCTGATGGGATCCTAAGAGACGCCATTTTTAAAGACTTAGAACTTGATGGACCCTTGCATTCTTTCCCATTTTTAGGACCACGCAACACTTAAAGATGTTAAAATTCAATTCAATTGAATGTTGGATTCTTTACATGGCTTGGCTTGACTTTAGGTCACAACTCACAGAGTCATTCTATGGATAATTCCCATGAGTCAGACATATCATCGAACAGATGTGTTTGCATTTGCTAGTTTCTTGTTTCTTCCACTGATACATAAATAAACCAGCAGCACCAATATGATTAAATAGCAAAAGTTAGCAGGAATGTTAGTTTGAGCAATACAAACTTTTAAAGGTTACAGAGTTAAGCAGTGGCAATTTCACCTGGCTCGATCAAATACATTTATTTTATAAGGTGACGTATTTTGAATGGGATGGTTAAGGCCTTTGTTTTCAGCCTTAGAATTTAAATGGGAGAGTCCACTTTTGCCTCAAAGTAGAGGAAATGCAAGCGTCTTCAGGGCCATCCCCCTCCAGACTCGTTGGTCCCAAGGTCGAATTGTGAAATGGACAACAGTGATCTTTCCTACTGGCCAGGCTCCCCCTACTCTGACCTTGTGTGGAGCACCTCCCCTCCCCGCCCCTCCCCGACACACACAGAACTTTGGCCTGCCTTGGATTGCCTCGTTGGTGTTATCAACATCTCCCAGACGGCCCTGCAGGTAGTTTTCCGTTCATATCAGCCTGCCCCTCGTATCTGTCCTGTTGAGGGACTTTGCTCTGTTTTAATGAAATCTACCGAGACACAAATTTAGAAAGTCCTAGAGGGAATAACATCACTATTAAAGAAAGTACTGGTCCCAGGTTTCATTCCACTGCATAAAGCAAATAGTTCCCATACTAATTTGTACAGTTGCTTCTATTTGCCCAAAATATTTGGCCAGAGTTTGCCTGGTGCCTGTAAGTTGCCTAGCAGCGAAAGCCTCTGGCCAAGCAGGTAGGTGAAGAAGTCCTTTGAAGTGGGCATAGAATGTTCTGCTAAGTCTGTGTGGGCTTCTGTGTGCCAGGTCCTTGGTTGTTCCTTTGGTTCTCACCCCCACTTTACACCTGAACTGTGGCCTCTGAGAAGGTTCTGGCAGGATTCCCAGAGCCTGCCTTGCTGCCCAGTCGTGGCAATGGTGCTGCTTGTCATGACATTGCCTCCAGGGGCGCAGACAATGGCCAGATCCCAGGTACGGACCCAACAGGCCCAGAATAGGCCTCTACAAATTCCCACCATGCCAGGATTTAATACGGTTAAAAGGTTGTCACATATTTGTGACATTATTGCCACTCAGATTATCTTGAATATTGGCTTGCTCATCAGTTCATTCTGCAAACGTAGAATGAGTCTCAGGGCACATCCTGATGTGCGTGATAGGAATACAATATAGCATGTAGGTCAAACACAGCAACCACAGAAAGGTAACAGAAGGAACCTTCCCCCTTCCTGATTATACAGCAATTGAAGAGTTCCTGACATCAGTGGATCCAGTTACGTTCCATGAGGGAGTCCCACACACACACACACACACACACACACACACACACACAGTTGGTTTTATTTGTTTAGTTTGGGGAAGAACTTCAAATAAAGGAAATTATTCTAACAGTCTACACTTGTCCCTGGAACTTTCCATTTCTTGATTTAGAAGATTTGCTATTTTCAGAAACAAGTGCAAAGGAGACTGACATTAATTTCCAAATCCCATTTCATGTAAGGTGCTTTTGAGCTCCTTACAGGGCAGAGTTATTATGTATAACATGAAGATACATTGTTTACAATGTATTTTCCGCCAAAGGACTCAAAGCAGTTTACAGACATGATCTCATCTGGTTTTATAACAGTCTACAAGATAAGACTGAAACAGACTCTATTTCTTCTTGAGATATTTAGGTAACAGAAATTGAAGTAATCAAACTGACACCCCCATACCAAATCACTCTATCAACATACGTATCGGAAACAAGAATCTGGGTTTTGTCTTCAGACTCCTTAGTTTATATTGGCTAACTAGGATTGCAAGCAGCTGAATGTCAAGCTAAAACAGCAGCCAATGTAAATTACAATAAACCAGTATAAATAAAGGGGCCATGAGTAATACGCTTTGTGCGGCAAACACATGTACTCGGTTTGAGAATATCACCATATTATGTTGAATAGGAGGACATATAGAAAAACAACACTGACACTATAAAGGAATTCCTTATCTCATAGAGGGAGGTCTGCTGGTTACAACTATGAAGACGTGACTCTCTCTCTTTTGAGTCAAATCATAGGTCCATATTTTGCAAGTACCTACGGTACTGATGTAGGCATCGTGGCGCACAGCAGAAGCATGGGCTCCCTCTAGGCTTACAGATTATCTAGAAGGTTCTCATAGAGTCCTGGTGGTGTTCAAAGAACTTCCCCACTAGCATTTGCAGGCCTTGTCTGCCTATGGATTATGCTCTAAATGTAGCAGATCCGCTGTGGCAGGAGCGTGTTGGTGATACAGGCATTGACTCTACTAGAAAGCCTGGGTTCCGACTCCAGGTTCTCTGTTTACCAGATATGGGGCTTCCAGCAAGTTGCTTAGCCTTAGTTTTCTTGTTTGCAAAATGGGGGCGTTAATACCTCCTTCAGAGGGTGAATGTGGGTTATTAATTGCAAAGTGCTTCGAATAACAACTAGGGCCTAGTAAGTGCTTCTTCCCTATCAAGTGAGTTCCTTTCTCAGAGGACCCAGTGCAAAGACGGTTTGGAGTAAATAGTCTGCCAAGAGATACAAAGCAAGATAGCAGAGAAGACAGGTAAGGGATGTGGCCAACCAGAGTGATAAAAACAACAGAGAAGTTTTCTGAGTTCCTCAAGGCAAAGCAAATTGGGAATAAGTTCTTCAAGACAATGGAAACCTCAGCTGGAGCTGACAGGTGCTTTGTCCCAAGCCCTAAACGGAAGAGAAGGTCCTGGTAAGATACATACCTAGATAGCGTTCTACAGGGTGAAGGCATTTAAACAGCTGACTTCCCTTAGACAGGTCATTAAAAATGCTGTTTCTTTTTCCTCGTGGGCTCAGTAGGAAGTTTCTGTGTATCTGAAGTGCGTTGCTGTCCGGGAAAGGGGCTTGGGATCCCATAAAAAAATCCTCAATATAATCTGATGCGCACATGAATGCATACATTCGTCTATCCTCATATCTGAAAAAGAAACAGCTTCTGGTGGGTACTGCATCCATTGTGTTTCATTTCATTTTAACACACACTTGTGGAACAAACGTAAATTGTAAGGTGGTGGCCGTACGAAGACGCACAGGGCAAAATCCGTGCCCTTAAGGAATTCACGCTCAAGTGGAAAAGGTAAAACCTGAGCTCCATTAACCCGACGCATGTTAACCAGAGACAAAGTATAGGACTGATAGAGAAAGGGTCTCTGTCCAATTGCATAGTCTGCTTCTACTTACTTCTTCTCAAGGTGTGGAGGGCTGGTTGAGGCTGAAGACGCAGGGCACAGACAAGCCCTGTAAAGTCAGCACTTAGCGTGCACCTCAGGGAAAGACAGTACAACCTTGCCTTGCGAGCATAACTCATTCCAGAAACATGCTTGCAATCCAAGGCACTCGTATATCAAAGTGCATTCCCAGAACCATTGGCTCGGTCGTGAGCGTGTGACATCTGGCATCACGTATGACTCATGTTGCACGACGTGGCTCATTTATCAAGTTAACACTTATTAGAAGTCTTTGCTCACCTTGCAGAACACTTGCAGAACAAGGTACTCAACAATCTATGGTTTTACTGTACTCTCGTTTGACCCACTACACCTGCTCAGTGATCGCTGTACTTACTACTATCTACGGTTTACGGTGGAGAAATTGGAAGCAGAAAGGGCACATCTGTTGGCCCTGGCCATGTAGCTAGCAATGGGCAGGACCAGTTTCTCCTCATTTCTGCTCCGTCCCAGAGTCCTTACCACCCTCCCCTCTGGCCCCACGGTCACATCCATGCAGGACTTAATCCTTCCCAGCCCTGCCAGGTCATCTGGGCAGCCTCCATCCAGCATATTAGAGCTAAATAATAAAACTATCACCTGGGGAGGAAGGAAAGGAAGACCATCAAAGACTGGGAACTGAGGACTGTGTCCCAACGAGTACATATTTGTACTCAACGGTTTTCTCAAACCCTGTGAGCAAATAGGTAGCACCGAATCTTCCAATTTGGAGAATATAAAATTCTTAGTAAAAAGTCGAGAAGATGTTTGAATCAAGGTGGTGCCTTAGTATTTTTGTCTCGATATTTAAAAACTATGCTCGAGTTAGATTGATAGTCACTTCACACTTTTTTAAACAGAAAGAGAAGAGGGGTGCCTGGGTGGCTCAGTCAGTTAAGCGTCCGACTCTTGATCTCGGCTCAGATCATCTCACAGTTCACGAGTTCCAGCCCTGAGTCAGGTTTTGTGCTGACAGCATGGACCCTGGAGGGATTCTCTCTCTCTCTCTCTCTCTCTCTCTCTCTCTCTCTCTCTCTCTCTCTCTTGCTCTGCCCCTCCCCTGTACTCTCTCACTTGATCTCTCTCTCAAAAGAAATAGACCTAAAAAATTTTTTTTTTTTTAAAAAGAGAAGAAATGAGGGAATAAGCAGGTCACCTTGCCTCCCCCCAAAATAATCAGTCATACTAAACAGGAGAGAATTCCTGTCTTCTGGCCACATACACTCTCAATGGCAGGATGCCGAAATATCATTCCTAACACCTCCTCTCAATTGCTAGCTTGATTTTGAAAGTTACACTCATTTGCTTCTTGTTTTTAGTACGTACCAAAGCAATTATGAAACTCAACCGTCCTAGTACTGACTGAAAGTAAACAAAGACTTTTAATAAAGAAAGAAACAGGGGTGCCTGGGTGGCTCAGCCGGTTAAGCGTCTGACTCTCGATTTCGGCTCACATCGTGATGTCACAGTTGGTGAGATGGAGCCCTGCCAGGGCTCTGCACTGACAGCCAGGAACCTGCTTGGGATTCTGTCTCTCCCTCTCTCTGTCCTCCCGGACTGATGAGCTCGTGCACACTTGCACTCTTGCTTTCTCTCTCTCTCTCTCTCTCAAAATAAATAAATAACTTTAAAAAGAAGGAAATAAGCTTATCATCATAATAGAAACTTTGTTCTAATAAAAATTATAAGCACGCAAAGCGGGGTCATGATGGAATTACAAAAGAAGGCGAGTCTACATCTATGCAAAATTTGAGTTTGTGTCTACCCAGCCCTAAATCACATGTACTTAAACTGATAACCTGATAATGATCATTACTCGCTTGATTGATGTATAAGTCCATTAAGGTGGATTATTTAGACAAAAAGGTATTTTCCAGGCTTAGGGTAATTTCGATTGGCCATCGTCATTGATTCAATCAACTGGTTAATTGACCAGATCTTTATTTCACATAGGCCTGTTGAAACCTAACTTTAAACCCTCCAGAGGCAGGCTTTCTGGTCCCCATCCTAGTAGATTGAGCGTGGCAGTTCCAGAGCTATTTTCTGATGCAGCCAGGCTGGAAGGAACTGGAACAAAGCACTGTTATCCTCAGTACATGATTGTTAATGCTGCCTGAAATTCAGAGGGGCAAGTGACGGCAGGTATTGACTCAGATCTCTCTAACACCTTTCTTCTTAGAAGTGCAAACCAACTTACATGAATTAAATTAGATTCTCCCGGTATTTAAACTATGCTTTAAGAGTACGACAAGGCACACTCAGGCTTTCAAGGTACCCAGCAATCGGAACAGCACCAGGTACATGGCTGGCACTGGGTAAATGGCTGCTGAATAAACAGATAAATGGAATGAATGAATTTACAAATATTTAAGCCCACGGTTTTAAATATTCCATTGGAAGCACAAAAGCACTTTGCATATTTTATTTTCTGGAGCTTTTCTACAAGAAGAATCGGAATCCATGTGATCTGTTACCTTTAAAAGATCCTGATGTAATAAAAAGAAGATAAATATAATCACTCTTTTCATTTTTCAAACTTCTCGCCGTGGAGTTAAGTGACTGGTTGAAGTAAATCCAGAGTAAACAGTCAGAAACAGAAACTGCCCCTCAGGTCAGAATTTCACAATCTCCTTTTTCATGGATCATTAATTTGCAATTTGCTAAACTACCAGTATAAAAGCCTACAGAAAATACAAAAAGGAAATGAAGGGTTTATTTGCTCGACCTCTGGGTTCTCTGCTCTGTGTATATCATTGATCTTTGATTCTCTGAGCTCAATTGGGCAAAGAATAAACACATCCCAGGTAATATTATTTTCATTTAGTCAATTGATGAAATTCTTCATCAATCTTTTATCAGAGCTGGTCATTGCTAGATTGACTTCTTTGAGTCTCATCTCCCAACTCCTAGGATCATGTGGCCAAAAAAGGGCCAAAAAAAAAAAAAAATGGAGAAAGAAAAGCAGAAGCTGAAATAGTCTACATACTAGATAATCATCCCATTAATAATTAAAATAGGGAGTCATAAGAACACCTCGATGGTAGACTGGAAAGGGGCTGCCACAAAATATCCATACCATAATCTGTGGAACCTGTATTACCTTACGTGGCACAAAAGGGGGTCTTGCAGGTGTGATTAAGTTAAGGATCTTGAGATAGGGAGATTATCCTCTATTATCCAGGTAGTCCTAAATGCGGTCATCTGTATTTTTCTAAGAGGGAGACAGAACCAGATTTGACACCCACGGAGGATAAAGTGATGTGAAGGCAGAGTAGGGTGAGATTTCTGCTCCTTGAGGATGAGAGTGATTCGGTCACACCGCAGAATGCCAGAGCCAGCAAAAACCAAAAGGGGCAAGGGACAGAGCCTAGAACCTCTGGAATGGGTGGGCCCTATGACACTTTGATTTTAGCCCATTAGTTTCAGATTTCTGGCCCCCAAACGTATGAGAGAATACAACTCTGTTGTTTTAATTCACCAAGTTTGCAGCAATTGGTCAGGAAATGCAACCAAACTCCACCTACGAGTGTAGTCAGCCCCTGTAGGTAGCTATATATCTGAGTGTGCCTATGTGAGAGAAAAGGGGCTCTTACAGTTGTGCTCGGCTATAAGGATCCGAGAGTCACCCCATTTACTGCTCTTTTAGACTCCCGATCACAGCCGTCTTTGGAAATGTGGCTTCAAGGGAGCACGGTCTTTCTGCCGTATCTGATAACTTTCCTGTTGGGTCAGTTTCCTGGGTGAAGGCCGCAGAGCAAATTAGAACCTTTCTGCAGTGATAATAAGTATGAAGTTCAGCATCCTGTGACACTGAAAAGGAAATAGCATACAAAATAAGAAACTCTCCTGTGACTTTGAAATTCTTACTTATTTACATGTTCTTTGGTGTGTGTGCGTGTGTATGTGCGCCTGTGTGTTGGGACAACGGCTGGTCATGTTTATGTTCATGAGAATCAGACTCTTCTCCATAGTGGGTTAGCCATTGGTCATGTGCTGGGCAGGCAGGGAGAATATTCATTACTGGTCATTCAGCAAATATTCATAAGTGCTTTCTCTGATCATATAACTTGCCGAAGCACCACCAAGGATGAAAAGATGTAAAGCCTGTTTATAGGCCTTATGGCACACATCGTACATTGATCCAAATGAAGAACTGGAAAAACAACGAAATACAGCCATGTGACCAAAGCTGTAAAAGACATGGCTGATTTCTTTCCTGAGACATTATTACCTTGAGTTTTGTTCTCTGTATTTCCACCCGTCCACCCCTGTTTCCAATGGGGGAATTACTATTCCTTTCAGGGCAGAGCCAACAGCGCTCCTGCCATTTGCAAAAGCCTGGGCTTCTTGGATGCATTCTTCATATGGACTCAATGTCTGTATCCCTCCAAAATTCATATGTCGAAGACCCAATCCCCAATATGATTGTGTTTAGAGGTAGGGCCTTGGGGGGATGATTAGATTTAGATGCCGTTGCAAGGATGGGGCCCTCCTGATGGGATTAGTGCCCTTGTAAGAAGAGGAAGAGATAGAGAGCTCTCTCTCTTTCTAAGTGCACACACTAAGGAAAGTCCGTGTAAGGACACAGTGAGAAGGCGGCTGTCCACAAGCCAGGAGGAGGGCTCCCGCTAGGAACCGAATTTGCCAGGACCTCGATCTTGGACTTCCCAGCCTCTAGAATCCCAAGAGTGTAAATGTCTGTTGTTTAAGATACTTTGTCTATATCAGCCTGTGCTGACAAATATAATTATACGAGGGGTCCCTGAGGCAGGACAAGGGTGAAAATACTGCCTTTGAAGGTAGCAAGAGGGGAGAGGGAGTTATTTCCCCAACGTGGAGCGGTGGCAGAGCTCTTGGACGACTGCTTCTCAGGTGGGTTCCAGGAAGGTGAGGGGCCTCGGGGATACGTGGCCGCATGGCACCTCCAGAGAGGCTGGCCCGTCAGGTGCCCAGAGGCTTCTCACTCTCCAAGTGGAAGTAGTAATTGTTGACATGACCACTCAGGCTTTGACCGTGAAGACCTCAGTGATGATTGTGGTCTTTCTGCCCTATTATCTGTGGACCTCACAAGCACCCTACATTTCTAGGTAACCCAAGAGAGGGGAGGGCACCCACCCATGGGGTTTCCCACCTGCTTGGTGGCACAGGGGCTCCGAGTCTGGGTTGAGTGGATTTCCACAGAGCAAAAAAGTATGATATGTTGCACACCTCAGCTTGGGGATGCATATTTCTACTTCTTCAACAGTCCATCCCATGTTGCAACTTCCTTGGCCTACCTTGTATCCTCCCAATCCACCCCCGAGCTCACCAGCCTGGATCTAATTACAAATCTAATCTCTCCCCCCCACCCCGTACCATACATTTTCAGGACTCAGCTAGACTCCCATCTGCTCCAAAAAGCTCTCCTAGACTCTTCTAGTCAGAATTAATCTCTCCTTTCTGCACATTCAACATTCCATATCTCTATTTTGCACTTACCATTACTCGCCTCCTAGGATGTGACTATCCAGGGTGTGTCTCTTTTCCCAGACTGTGAATTCCCAGAAACGGGGTAGGTGCCCTGTGGGATCTGCCCTTCGGCCCTTTCTCCTCCTGGGATCCCACCACCTTGTCACTCCTTCCCCCCAGGCCCCCCAAAGCGGTCTTTTCTCTGAGGGGTTTTCAGTAATTGTTGAATTTAATCTAAATGCAGGCTCTGGTCAATCAGAAGAGGCAGAGAAACACTTGAGATGAAGGAATCACACCAGACATTAGTTGGGTCCCCCAGGAGAGGTGAGTTTGTTTTTCTAAACCCCCTGAATGAACCCCCACGTTACAAACAGGGTGCCACTCTTGAGATCTGAAAAAGGTAGGGAACTTGGAATTGGGATTGGCTTCCTTACCCACAAGGAATGATTCACCCAGGAAAAAAATCTGACAAAACAAGTTCTTTTCATACGTTAAAAAAAAAAAAAAAAATCTCATTAACTGGGGCTTCAGCGATCCAGATTTCAAAATAGCAATAATAACCAACATTTGAATAGTGCTTTCTGTTTATGAAAAGCAATTTCACACACTTAAAACCTACTTTATCCTAGCACAGTCTTTTGGGGGATGTATCAATCCCAAACCGAGATACAAATAAAATCAGTCAGGGCAAACAATTTGTCTCCAACCCGGGTCTTTTAATTTTTTCCTCCACAAAAGCACACTCGACTAAAGGCCGAGTTAGCACCAAGCTGCAGATCCAGCCTGTGCATAAATTCTCTCTAAACCTTGACTGTAGGGGCACCCGGGGGGGGGGGGGCTCAGTCCGTTAAGCGTCCGACTTCGGCTCAGGTCACGATCTCACCGTTCGTGGGTTCGAGCCCCGCGTGGGGCCCTGTGCTGACAG
Source organism: Panthera tigris (assembly GCF_018350195.1). Taxonomy (NCBI): domain Eukaryota; kingdom Metazoa; phylum Chordata; class Mammalia; order Carnivora; family Felidae; genus Panthera; species Panthera tigris. The sequence continues at coordinate 13,015,603 of NC_056664.1, forward strand.
CTCAGAGCCTGGAGCCAGCTTTGGATTCTGTGTCTCCCTCTCTCTCTGCCCCTCCCCCGCTCATTCTCTCTCTCTCTCTCTCTCTCTCTCTCTCTCTCTCTCCTTCAAAAATAAATAAAAACATTAAAAAAAAATTTAAACCTTGACTCTAACGTGGTGAGGTTGAAAGCATGCTTTAGTAAGCAAATTAACAGTACAAAAAAATTAAATGGAGAATTGTTAAATTACTTAGGTGAATAAGCTTGAGAAACGTGCTCCTGTAGAGGCAGGATTATTAGGAAACAAATCAGGCATGTTGCAGAATATTAGTGAACTGTGATGATTACACTTCATCCTTACTTATTTACTAAAACAAGTCCTTGAAGACCCTTTATCAGACACCATTTGATCAGCCAAACTTGAGTTCATGTGTGCTCGAAGGCAATCAAAATTGTATCTCTTTAGAGTGGAGTCTAAACCCTCAAACTGTGGTCTCTCAAGCAGTTAGTTAAAAAAAAGCAGCGTGGCACTCCATTGTCTTCCTTTGTTAGACTTTGCTCGGACACAGCTGTGCATAGGTACCTGACTTTATCGGGAAAAGTCTACATCCTAGGCCTTCGTAGAAAAATAGTCTCTCCGCCCTGTGCAATAGAACTGGGCTGCATAGTCACTTTATTTTTCTAAAGGAAATTCAAGGGCCAAAAACATCACATGCCATGCATTAAAGAAGGGCCAAATCTTGGTTTATAAGATTTCGGGACAAAGCACAACAGGGCAAAAGAGGGTTGCAAAAGCAGAAATGAAAGTTTTGCTTAGGTGAAAGGGCTCTTTATGGAGGAGACTTTGTTTTTTAGAAATCTGTCTGTTCGGGAGAGTTTTTGCAAAGCACAGAAGTGAAACGTCATTCGCTGTGTGAGCTCAGGAAAGGACAACTGGCTGGAGTCTTTGGTTCTCTGGTATACGACGGGCCCCTCCCTGACCACGGATTTCTCTCTGCCAGCTTTACAGAGCTGTGATTAACGTCCAATTTTCTTGGAAGCTTTCATTTCCACAGTTAGTATTGAGTTTTGCATGCTTTGCACGCTGGGATCCGATCACCTTTGAGTTCTTGGAAAGACGTGGTGGTGCTCAGCTTGCTTTGGAGAGTGGTGATGTTGGGTCACATTCGTTACCATTTCCGTAGAAGGAAACAGTCCTGCGTCTCCTTTTATGTAAGACAGGAAAGAAGAAAATCTAAAAGTCTCTTTAGCTGTTGCCTGGGGTTTATCCTGCAGTTTGCGAATGTTTTTCCAGTCACGGTAATAGGCTTTGCACGAGCAAAGTGCAGACCAGGGAAGCCCTGAAAAAGTGACCTGCCAACCTTACACCAACAGAAATATGTCAAGAGTCATCTCCCAGGGAGTGCTTTATTAGTGTAGACAGCATAGAAATTTCCAGACACAGAGGCAGATGCTAATATGTGAGACCTCAGTCTGGGCTGTGAGACTGTCTAGTTCTCGTCACTGACCCCTGCCCCCGGAAAACATCCTGTTACGCCCCAACCCCCAGGTCCACCCACGCATTATCTTCATGGTCTGCCCTGCCCCTTAGTCTCCCACTCCTCGTCTCTGGTATTCTAGACGCCCCTGAGGGCAAGCACTCTCACACTTGCATGTGCTTTCCCATCTCCTGGGACGTCGTCAAAATTCAGATTCTGATCAGCTAGGTCTGGGGCAGGGTCTGAAATTTCTTTCTTTCTTTTTTTATTTAAAATTGTTTATGTTTATTTATTTTGAGAGAGAAAGCATGCATGTGAGTGGGGGAGGGGCAGAGAGCGAGAGGGAGAGAGAGAGAATCCCAAGCAGGTTCCACCCTGTCAGCACAGAGCCTGACTCGGGGCTCGATCCCATGAACTAGGAGATCGTGACCTGAGCCAAAATCAAGAGTAGGATGCTTCACCAACTGAGCCACCCAGGTGCCTACGAAATTCATTTATTTATTTTTCTTTAACTTTTTTTTTTAAGGTTTATTCATTTCTGAGAGACAGAGCACAGGCAGTGGGGTGGGCAAAGAGAGAGGGGGACACAGACTCCGAAGCAGGCTCCAGGCTCTGAGCCGTCAGCACAGAGCCCGACACGGGGCTCGAACCCACGAACCGTGAGATCATGACCTGAGCTGAAGTCAGACGCTTAACCGACTGAGCCTCCCGGGCGCCCCTGAAATTCATTTCTAGCAAGGACTCAGGTGACACTGATACTGCTGGTCCATGGAACACATTTTGAGGGACAAAAGCTTCTAGACAAGCTAAACTTTGCTGAGCATTTCCTCCCTTCACTACTATTAAACATTTACCCCAAATTCGGATAATTTGTTTTTCTTCTTCAGAGCCTGGTGACACAGGAGCATGAGCTGTGGCACCAACAGCTCCGGGTTAGTCCCGGATCTCGGTCTCATCAGCTGTAAAATGGACGGTAACAGTCCCTGTACGTAGAATAAGGCAGACGAGAAACAAGAAAGTATTTGTGAGTAGAAACCCTCAAGTGCCTTGTAAACATTAGTTAACCTGTACTATCTCCCAGATACAGTGACGGGGGAACTTTTAATCCCAGGACCTCAGTGGCCCACCCATAATGAAGGGGAAATTGTTACTACCGGCTGTGTTCGGTACATTTATTTGGTTCATTCTCTGTGTTTTACCGGTGGGTGAGGTTTTGTGTCCCAAAGACAGGTGTCCAAGCTCCTCCTTGTGCTTCTTGTCTCAGACTTGGTTGGGGGGGGGGAGGGGGGCACGGGCTGGATCCTGGTGGCAGTCCCGCCCTGTTTGTTCATTTCATTTTCTATCTCTTCCTTCCATGCAGATAACTCTCTCTGCTGTCTTCAGGCTGCTCCCTGACTTCCTCACCCCCGTGTTCTCTGCCTGAGATTTCAGATCTGGTGGGAGGTGGGGGAGTAGAAGCAGGAGATCCCCATTTTGTGTTGGGTTTGAGCTCGTCTGTTTCTATTAAGAAAGTAGATCGTGCCTTCTGGATCCCCAAGCTCCGGACTTGTTCACACGTTGAGGGGCATTACAAAGATGCCGTAGGAACATTTGATGTAGAATTTTTAATACTTGTGAAAAGTCAGCACTGATTGGCAAAATGTGACAACTATCACTTTATTCAGAAACCAATGATGTATCTAAATCTTTACTGGTACCTGCACACCTAAGGGCAGACGTTGTGACTGATCCCTCAACACCACCCAGTCTCCAGCCACTGAGGAAGAGCAAAGAGGTTTGGAGAATTGCTGTCTCAGCACAGAACGTGATCATTTTATTTTTTATTTTATATATTTTTTAAGTTTGTTTATTTATTTATTTTGAGAGAGAGAGAGAGAGAGAGAGAGAGAGAGAGAACACAAGCGGGGGAGGGGCACAGAGAGAGGGAGGGAATCCCAAGCAGGTTCTGTGCTGACAAAGCTCCTGATGTGGGGCTCGATCTTATGAACCATGAAATCATGACCGGAGCCGCAATCAAGAGTCGGACAATTGACCAACTGAGCCACCCAGGCATCCCAGAACCCAAACAGTTAAAAAATTTTTTCAACGCTTATTTATTTTTGAGAGAGAGAGAGAAAGAGCAAGCTGGGGAGGGACAGAGAGAGAGGGAGACAGAATCCGAAGCAGGCTCCAGGCTCTGAGCTGTCAGCACAGAGCCCGACGTGGGGCTCGAACCCATGATCCGTGAGATCACGACTGGAGCCAAAGTTGGACACTCCTCGGACTGAACCACCCAGGCGTCGCCGGAACCTGATCAGTTTCAATCGGTCATGGTAATCCCCACCCCTGGACTCAGGAACCCAGGCCCCAGTTATCAGATACGGATTGACAGGTGGGCACATGGCATGTTGGGCCCAATCAGGCAGACGGGAAGGACTCTTGGCACTCTCTCTCTCTTTCGCTCTTTTTCCAAACTTGAACAGAGACTCATGGAGACTTTTTTCTTCCGGGAAACCACCCAGCACCCGTGAAGGAACCAGAATGAAGAAGACACCATGGAGGGCGGACCAAGAGATGAGAAGGGCCCCCGGCCTGGCTGCTGTGATGGAACTACTGAGTCGGTGAGCTCAGAAACGACTTCGGTCAGGCTCTCTGTTGCCTGAAGCTGAAAGCATCCTAAGAGACAGATTTGGCGTATCCACCGCCTCCCGATCTTTCCGTCGTGGCCATCTACTCATTCATGCATTTACAAATGAATTTACAGAGATTCATTCTCAGAGCGTCTATTGTGCGCCAGGCTCAGTTCTAAGTCTTAAGGATAGAATCACAAATTAGACACAGTTCCTGAGCTCACGGAGTTCCTGAGCTCGTATTCTAGTAGGTGATTATAATCCACTGCAATAAACGTAAGTAGAAGATACGAATAAGACCATGTCGGCTGGGGCTGAGCCACGGTGATTGAGCAGGCAGGCCCTAAACTGAAGGTGCTGGGGATACAGGGCTTCAGAAGTGTCAGAGGAGTAATGGATTCTCACAGCAGGGCCTAGGAGAGGTTCGCCCACCATAACACGGATCGATCCATTTCCTTCCAGGTGTTGCTGTGGGGGGAGAAAGCAGAGGCCGGCAGAAAATCCACCAGAACCCCATTATATGCAGGTAGTTCTCAGTCCTGCTGTCCCATGACGTTGTCACCCCAAATTTGGCAATAGGATCCAAGTACCCATAATTTCTTGTTAGCACGTGAACACGTTGACTCTCACTTCCTTCCTGTTCCAACACTCTTTTTAAGTTTACTTATTTATTTGTGTATTCATTTATTATTTTGAGAGAGAGAGAGAGAGAGAATGTGAGCAGGGGAGGGGCAGAGAGAGGAGAGAGAGAAGCCCAAGCAGGCTCTCCATGGTCAGCACAGAGCCCAGGGCAGGGCTCGATCTCACAAGTGGCGAGATCGTGACCCAAGCTGGGAGGAAGAGTTGGGATGTTTAACCGACTGAGCCACCCAGGCGCCCTGAAGTCACTTAATTCCTGATAAGAAAATGTCTGCAGCAGGAAAAATATATGCGTATGTTTAAGGGCCCTGTACAGATGACAGGAACATGCGTTGAACCTGTCAAAAGCGTCACAAATATAAAGAATGGCTTTTTTTTCACTAGCGCCGTGTTAATATTTCTTGATCGTGCCACAAAGAGAGGTACCTGAAATGTTAGCCACTGAAAAGATACAGACTCAGGCACCCGGATGCATATAGTTATTACAAGGAGAACATTAACTGTTCACATCGAACACTGAAGATAACATGTTATACATTGTAGGAAGGAGAGGCTTATGACCCAATTATTTCTCTGACACATGAACGTATAGAAAATAATCTCGCTCTCTTCCTCTGGTTAACAGTGAGGTGAACCCTTCACGGACCCAGGGGTTTTCTTAGCTTCATTAGCTGCTGTCACTGCGGGAGCCCCTGAGTCGACAAGACGTTCATTACCGGATTACTCCTCGCCCTGCCATCCATAACGTCCCCCAGCTTCTGGGAAAGAAGTGAGGGTAACAAAGCTTCCCGCAAAACAACACTTCTGGTTCTGAAAAGATCTGTTTCAGAATTTGCTGCTTCTAAGGACTTGCGTTTTGACTCCCAAGAGGTTTCATAAAGATGTGAATTTTATCTGTTTCCAAATATGCTCATATTGTGTCTTTCCTTGTAGTCAGGATTTGTAGAATAGCCAAAGAAAAAAAGCACATTTTTTCCCCAGCTATCCTGTATTGTTCGCCCGAAAACAGTTGCCGTGCGTAGACACGGCTGGAATTAGCCAACATCATTCTTTGTCTCAAGTAAACCAGAATATATACAAAATAAGTTATAGGAGTATCTTTGACTCATAGCTGAGTTCAAATCACTGTTGATTAGAGTCTGACAATCTAATGACTGTTAAGGGAAAAAGAATTTATGATGCTAAGTAGTTACTTCTAATGTGGCCACAAAGCTTTATTTCCCCTGTAATCTTCATTAGAACATCCACACTTTTATGTCATATTTTTCATATATAATACAGCACCAGGAACACTTAGTGTCAGAAGAGAGGTTTTGTGGGCACCTGAATGGCTCAGTAGGTGAAGCGTCCAACTTCGGCTCAGGTCATGCTCTGTGGTTCGTGAGTTCAGGCCCCACATCAGGCTCTGTGCTAACAGTGCGGAGCCTGCTTGGGATTCCCTCTCTCTCTCTGCCCCTCCCCCACTTGTGCTCTCCCTCTCTCTCTCCCAAAATAAATAAATACACTTAAAAAAAAAAAAAAAGAAGAGAGGCTTTGAACTGAGGTTTGATGTGTAGACTACAATTAACTCCTTAGTCTTTTGAAAAGATGTTCCAAAATTTTTTTTTTCAGTTCACTGCCAGAACTAAAGTCCTAGAAGGTTCTGGGGAGTCATACCTTTTGCGCTCATGCATGCAACGGTTGTGTAAGAATGGCTGAAAACAAAGGGAAAGAGAACGTTTTCTTTCCTCTGATTGTTGAATCTATTCTCCTCCCCAGCCTTGGCTCCCAGAAGCATTTTGAGGTACATGTGGAGAGTCTCTGTGTAGTTTAAAGGTACCCACTGCCAACTGAGGAAACCCAGGGCATAGCGACAGGAAGGCAGGTGTGACAACTCAGGCGTGGAGACATGAGTGTGAGTTGCCTGTGTCTTGGTACCAATTTTGCTTTTACGTTGAAAAGGCACCTTGATGTTGGAACATAAAACAGGTGTGACGGGGGATGTCGACAGGAAGAAAAGATATTCCCTGCTTTCCACGCTCAGCTAGATGAAAGGCGCTCTCTCTGGACTGAAGAGGAAGGCAAGAGTGGAAGGGAAAACAAATCGAGAAAACTCAGGGACGGGTCTCTGCCTCTTGCCAGGAGGAAGCGTGAGAGGCAGGAAAAGGTTCCAAGAGAAGTTCGGGGATCTGAGAGTAGAGAATTCCCCTTCCCTATAGATTCTTCGAGAAGTCCCAGAGTCCTTTGGCTGAAGGCTGGTGAAGAATGGGTATGTTCCACACGAGGAGGCGGGGGTTGCGGCCCATCCCAGCATTTCCAGGGTCCCAAGTGGGAGGAAAGCACTACCTGAGTGGGAGAGAGAGAAACGGTAATGATGGGCCACCGGGCCTGCCGAGGGTCTTAGAGGGGGAGCAAGGATGAGGTGGGGCAGGTGGCCAAGAGCCAAGGGGGGCAGAGTGAGCATCCGCGGATTGCCTGGGTGCATTACGGTTCTCCGGAGAAACAGAACCAACAGGAGATAGGTAGTGGTATTGAGAAAGAGATTTATTACAAAGTATTGGCTCACATGATTACAGAGGCTGGGAAGTCCCATGACGTTCCACTTTCAGGCGGGAGCCCCAGGACGGCTGGTGCTGTAGTTTGAAAGCTCAAGAGCCAGAGATGGTGTAGATTCCGGTCTGAGTGGAAGGGCCTGAGCGCTAGGGAGACTGATGGCTCAGTGCAGCAGTGAGGCAGAGAGGGCAAATCCTCCTTTCTCCCACCTCTTTGTTCCATCCAGGCCCCAACAGATTAGATGATGCCGCCCACACTGGGGAGGGCAATGCACTTTACTCTTCCTCCCGGTTCACATGCTGATCTCTTTCCCAAACACCCCCATAGGCACGTCCTGAAATAATGTTTAACGAGCTATCTGGGCATCCCGTGATCCAGTCAAGTTGACACATGAAATTAACTATTACACCACCTCATTATTTAGAGCGGAGCCTCTGGGGGCTTCTAAAGTTCCCAGTGCCTGGCCCATGGCCCGTTCCAGTTAATCACCATCTCTGAGGACGATAATGCAGGCATCACTATGTTTTCAATCTACCCATATGATTTCAACGTGGAATCAAGGTGGGGAACCCGCTGATCCAATTTGTTATGTGTTAAAAATGCAAACCTTCGGGTCCCATCCCAGATCTTCTATTCAGAATCCACGATTTAAAACCCTCCCCCCGGGGGCTCCTATACACATTACAGTTTGAGAAGGCTGGTGCTCAGTCAGGGGTGACAGCCGGATGAGATAAGGTTGACCTTATCAGCAGTAGAAGGCCCACGTAGGGTTACACCCGTGATTTCCAGCCTTGTGGAATGTTTAAAAATACAGATGCCTGGGCTTTGTTCCAGCCCTTTGAGATCTGAAGGTCTGAATGGCGGAGCCTTGGCTTTGGCATGTTTCAAAATCACCTGGGTTGATGTTAATGGGTGGCCAGGGTTGAGACCCGCTGACTAAGACCCAGAAGCTGACAGCTCCTTCCCTATAGGCACCTCCAGGAGAGAAGGGAGGGAATGGGCCAGAGGGGCATTTCAATGTGAATGTGACCCACTGGCAAGCCTGAATTGACTTAGAAGTCATTGAAACAGATTGAGTTCACGTGGAGGCAACCGGATTGAGTATTTGCACCCGTTAGAATCTGGCTTAGCGACACATCATTGTACTGAGTCTTATAAAGATAAGGACACATTTTTGCAAGGGCAACCTGTGATTGTGAAACTACTCCATCTATCCAGTGCTGTCACGGTGCCTGGCACATAGTACTTCCTCAATGAATGGTTATTGCTTTTAAGCAGCTAATACGTAGCCACTATACCTCCTTTGGTTTCTGAATGTGGAGATGGGTATCTTGCAACAATTTTAGAAACCATCTCTTTCGATGTTCCCTCTCTTTCATTCTCTCCATCAATAACCTATGATCAGATGTATATCAGGTCTTCTCATGCTATTCTTCACGACCCTAACCAATCTGCCATATTTCAGCTCTGACTCTCCATGCTGCATTTTGAGTAATTTCTTCAAATATAGTTTTTAGTTCATGAATTCTTTCTTAAATTAGGCCAATCCTCCTGGCAGTGAGTCCTTTAAGCTTTATATTTTATTCTATTTCTATTAATAAAATAAATATTCCTTTCCTTTCCTTGTTTCTATTATTTTATTATTTCTTATTTATACTTTGAATCCCTCTTTTATACCCTCAAACAATTAAATCATACTCCATTTGTAGTCTTTGTCCAACATCAAACATTATTGGGAGCTTAATTTCGCTGTGTGTTGTTTCTGCTGGCTCTTGCACATTGTAAGTGGAAGCTCATCTTTGCAGTGTGTGTGTGTGTGTGTGTGTGTGTGTGTGTGTGTGTATTTGGGCATGTGTGAGTGTCTATGAGTTCATGCATTATTTGTAGAAATCCTTTGAGCTTCTGTAGGTAATTCCTTTTGGCTTACCCAGCAAGTATTTGTATTGGCTTCTTCTAGGTTGCAGTAGGCATTACCAACCCATGACACCTGAAGAAAACTTATTAGCTTGAAGTCTGTAGGACAACACAAGTATAGTGAATTTGAGCAGCAAATCTGCAAAAGATTCAGCTTTCTACTTGGAGTCAAACTTGTCTCCCTTCTACTCAAAGCCAAGCTGGAAGTAGTATTTTTCCTTACTGCCTCCATCTGCAAGGTAAGTGTACTTCTGGTAGACCTTTACAATGAGATCGGTCCCTTGACATCCCAGTTTTATGCATGGTCTCTATTATTAGATTCCCACTTTAGGTGAGCTCTTGCCTTTCTCTGTTTTTCCCTGCGCCCCATGCAGCTGTCAAAGCAGAAGCTTCAAGTCCCCAGGGTCAGCGCCTGCTCCCAAGGAGACAGCCAGTTTACATGCGTGCTCACCTCCCTACATTTCTGCTTTTGCTTTCTGCTTGGCCTCCGGTAGAGCCCTTTCTTTATTGCCAGCTCAATAATGCATTTTTTTCAGTGATTTTTTTTAAAGAACCTTATCCAACATTTTCAGTTGCTTCACAGGGAAGCTTTTCTGGAGTAACATACCTACAATATTGCCAGACATGGAAAACCTCTTAGTAATTTCTGTCTTAGCAAAAAAACAAAACAAAACAAAACACCACCACCAGCAGCAACAACAAAACACACACACACACACACACACACACACACACACACATGCACACTTTGTTTTTGCCAGCTTTCAAGGCTCAGGAAGAGAAGCTGCAAGAAATGTAGACATCTTGGCACAAAAACAGACACTCAGAACAATGGAACGGAAATAGAGAACCCAGACATGGACCCACAAACATATGGCCAACTGATCTTTGACAAAGCAGGAAAGAATATGCAGTGGAATAAAGACAGTCTCTTCAGCACATGGTGCTGGGAAAACTGGACAGCAACATGCAGAAGAATGAACCTGGACCACTTTCTTACATGATCCACAAAAATAAACTCAAAATGGATGAAGACGGGAAGCCATCAAAATCCTCGAGGAGAAAGCAGGCAAAAACCTCTTTGATCTTGGCCCCAGCAACTTCTTACTCAACACGTCTCCGGAGGCAAGGGAAACAAAAGCAAAAAGAACTATTGGGACCTCATCAAAATAAAAGGCTTCTGCACAGCGAAGGAAACAATCAGCAAAACTAAAAGGCAACTGACAGAATGGGAGAAGATATTTGCAAAAGACATGTCAGATAAAGGGTTAGTATCCAAAATCTATAAAGAAGTTATCAAACTCAACACCCAAAAAAGAAATAATCCAGTGAAGAAATGGGCGAAAGACATGAATAGACACTTCTCCAAGGAAGACATCCAGATGGCCAACTGACACATGAAAAGAATGCTCAACATCGCTCATCATCAGGGAAATACAAATCCAAACCACAATGAGATACCACCTGACACCTGTCAGAATGGCGAACATTAACAACTCAGGCAACAACAGATATTGACGAGGATGCGGAGAAAGAGGATCTCTTTTGCATTGTTGGTGGGAATGCAAGCTGGTGCAGCCACTCTGGAAAACAGTATGGAGGTTCCTCAAAAAACTAAAAATAGAACTACCCTACGACCCAGCAATTACACTACTAGGTATTTATCCAAGGGATACAGGTGTGCTGTTTCGAAGGGACACATGCACCCCAACGTTTATAGCAGCACTATCGACAATAGCCAAAGTATGGAAAGAGCTCAAATGTCTATCGATGGATGAATGGATAAAGAAGATGTGGTATATATACACAACGGAGTATTACTCGGCAATCAAAAAGAATGAAACCTTGCCATTTGCAACTACGTGGACAGAACTGGAGGGTATTATGCTAAGTGAAATTAGTCAGAGAAAGACAAATATCGTATGACTTCACTCATATGAGGACTTTAAGAGACAAAAAAGATGAACATAAAGGAAGGGAAACAAAAATAATATAAAAACAGGGAGGGGGACAAAACATAAGAGACTCTTAAATATAGAAAACAAACTGAGGGTTACTAGAGGGGTTGTGGGAGTGGGGGATGGGCTAAATGTAAGGGGCATTAAGGAATCTACTCCTGAGCTCATCGTTGCACTATATGCTAAGTAACTTGGATGTAAATTAAAAAAATAAAAATAAAAATAAATTAAATATTAACAATTAACAATTACAAATTTAAAAAATTAAAAAAAAAAAAAGAAATGTAGACATCTTTCAGAGCAATAAGGCCTGGTTCCAAGGACCAACATTTAAACTTATGCTCCTCGTCACCATTTGCCAAAGTCATGTTGCAGGAATAAAAGAGACAAAATGAAATTTTGGGAAGTTCTTTGCTCTTTGAAGGGTGTTGGTTATTTAAATTTTTGCAAAAGCAGCAAAAATCTCCCTGAGCCGGAGAGCCACACGAAAACCGAAGTGATAATCCTATCCTGATGCCGATTTAGATGTTGACAGAAGGCTGAGTGGGAAACTCTGTGGCACATCCCAAGGATGAAAAATCATTTCCCTTTGTTGAGGCTTCTAATGAAAACTCGAAAAGCCGTCGAATAGAGGACAGTAATAGCACTCACCAAAAATAATGGCTCCCACAAACATCATCTCATTAGGTATTATGATGCCAGTGTACTTAAGTCCCTTCGTTTCTTGGGCCCACACATGACTATTTAAAACCTGTCATCTCAGTTACTCAACTGGCCACAGAGAGTCTACAGCAGTGTCAGAAATGGTCCATATTTCAGCCTCAAAAGATTAGAACTACCGGTTCTTCAAACAAGGTCAAACACGTTCTAGAACCACGTTCTAGAAGAATCACCCTGCTTGAAAGCGTTCCCTTTCCGCCTAAATGCCACGTCTGGAGTTGTCCACGTCTGGGTGGACAAGAGTTGCCACCCAGGCTTAATTTTTTTCCAGTTTTTGAAATTATTGATTCTGTCTAGATAAGAAGGGTAAGGGGTGCGTCTATTTGAAACTGGATTTGACAAACACCAACTAGATTGGCCTCCTTAAAGGTGACAAAACGCAGTTATAAAGAAGTCAGGGCACAACTGGTGTGTAAAAGAGCAGGCCCATCCCAGGAATGTTCACCTGAGCCTGCACTGTGGCCCACATACGTATTGACCCTGTCACGGCTCTATTCTCCTCACCTGCCCGTTTGGCATTCTTTTCGGCATGCTCTGTGTTGGCTCACCTTCCTGCGAGGTTCCTTTACCCCACATAGCCTTGACACAGAACACTCCCCCAGGCGTTATCCTCCTCGGGGCAAGAGCTGACACGGTCCCTGCGAATAAAACAAAAAAATGTTTTACCCAGATTAGCCGTAAGTTATAGAATTTCCTTTGATGTTCCGAATGCCCAAACTGATTTTATGATAAGATATGATACCCCAAATACATTCTCTGACAGACATTTCAGCCAGTAAAAATGAAGGAGGAGTTAACTTTTGATTGTATGGAAGAAGTCGAAACAATTCTCAGTGGGATTTTCTCCTTTGCAAATGGACCGGATGGTGAGATATACATAACATAAAGTTTATGATTCTAACCCTAGTTAAGTGTACAGTTCGGTGGCCCTGAGTACGTTGACATGATTGTGGAATCATCATAGCTATCCCTCTCTAGAACCTTTCTATCATCTCAATAGAAGCATCTATTACACAATCCCTTCTCATTACCCCCTTCCCCTGGCCCCTGGAACCATCATTCTACCTTTCCTCTCTAGGTGCCTCATAGAAATGGAATCATGTAACATTTGTCCTTTTGTGTCGGGCTTCTTTCCCTCAGCACAGTGTTTCCAAGTTTAGCCACGTTGTAGCAGGTGTCAGAATTTCTTTCCTTCTCATGGCTGAATACTATTGCATTGTATGGCTAGATCACATCTTATCTATCCATGCAACAATTGGTTGTTTCTACCTTTCGGCCAGTGAGAATAGTGTGGCTATGAGCCCAGCGTGCAAATATCGGTTGAGGCCCTGCTTTCAATTCCTTTGGGTATTTGCCCAGAAGGGGTATTTCTGGATCATACGGTAGTTCAGTGTTTAATTTTTTGAAGAGCCACCATACTGTTTTCCACAGCTGCTGCACTATTTTACATTCCGACCTGGCACTGAGGACTCCGTTTCTCCTCATCCTCACCAATATTTGGGTTGTTGTTGTTGTTGTTGTTGTTGTGTGTGTTTGTTTTGTTTTTTTAATGATAGCCATTTTAATGGATGAGAGTGGTTATCTCCCTGTGCTTTTGATTTGCCTTTTCCTAATGATTAGTGATGCTGTGGGGATTTTTTTATGTTTTTAAAAAATTTTTTTAAGTTTATTTATTTGAGAGAGACAGAGACAGCATGAGTGGGGTAGGGGCAGAGAGAGAGAGAGAGCGAGAGAGTCTCAAACAACAGTGCAGAGCCCGATGCGGGGCTCGAACTCATGAACCATGAGATCAGGACCTGAGCTGAAACCAAGAGTTGGATGCTTAACCAACTGAGCCACCCAGGTGCCCCGTTTTTTTGTTTTGTTTGTTTTTGTTTTTGTTTTTTTTTTTTTTAGTTTTTTGTTTGGGTTTTTTGTTGTTTTTTGTTTGTTTTATGTTAAAAAAAATTTTTTTTGATGTTTATTTATTTTTGAAGGAGAGAGAGACAAAGTGTGAGTGGGGGTAGGGGGCAGAGAGGGGGAGACACAGAATCCAAAGCAGGGCTCCAGGCTCCAAGCTGTCAGCACAGATTCCGACTCTGGGTTCAAACCCACAAACCGTGAGATCGTGACCTGAGCCGAAGCCAGACGCTCAACTGCTCAACCGACTGAGCCACCCAGGTGCCCCTGTTTTTATGTTTCTGATGTGTTTCCCCATATCTGTTTGTCTTGGGGAGAGACTCACCTGCCAGGGAGTACTTTTGATTTGGGGAAGCAGCTAGAGCTCAAGCTTTCCTATTTTGCTTTCCCCAGGGGGATTCAGTGCAGCTCAATTATCCAGATTTGAGGAGACAACTAACTTCTGGATACATGGTCTCAATTTCTTTAATCCCCAAAGAAAACAATGCGCCAGAGCCAGACATCTCCTTCCCTTTGTTCTTTTGTCTTTAGGCGCTGCTTTTGGGGCGGGCGTCCTCCTAGCTCAGCCCGCCCAGAAAAGCAGTGTGAGAGGGGCCGAGCAGCTTCTGAGGACAGGTAGGTGACCCCAGAGCTCTGCTCCAGGAGGCCATGTCGCGGAGTGTGGCACACACAGGTGTCACTGTAGAGGAAAGGAGCCTTGATGTGTCGCAAGCATAGGACTTCGGCTCAGGTCACAATCTCGCGTCCGTGAGTTCGAGCCCCCCGTCGGGCTCTGTGCTGACAGCTCGGAGCCTGGAGCCTGCTTCGGATTCTGTGTCTTCTTCTCTCTCTGCCCCTCCCCTGCTCACACTCTATCTCTCTGTCTCCCAAAAATAAATAATAAAACATTTAAAAAAATAATAAAGAAGCATGATCTGAATTACTCAACACTGCATTTTAAAATAAGTCAAGTTTTAGCCAGTAATATACTAACACAGCTTTCAATTTTTACCGTAATTAGTACATTAAAGGCAAATAGTGCTGGGAAGGGTGTTTTGCTTTCCCGATAAGTTAAATAACCCTCCCAAAACCTTATTCATATTTAATTTGCTAAGCAATCTGTTTCTTTGTAGATGGCACAAAGGTAAAGTTTAGCTCAGTTCTTGCATGCTTTAGTGGGATTTAAATTATTGAGATTTTACTGTGGAGACTGCATTAGCACATTGGGTTGAGATTTCTATTGTGAACATCTAATTATCCCTGTTTCAAGGATATTGCCTTTACAATGTTAAATAATACTCACTTCATGGTTTCTTTTATTTTTGTTCAGTAAACGATTCAAAATCCACTTTCTTGTATTTTGGTTTTGAAGTTATATTTTAAACAATCCACAAATCGACAATTTGCCCATGGGGCTTGTCTTTTATGTTAAAGGTGGAGGTTTTCCTGAGGCCCTACAAAAGCATCAAATGGTATACATAGTAATTCAACATTGCACGTGGCTCTCTCTTTCCTTCTTTCTATTTAATTTCTTCCTTTTCTTTCTCTTTGGTCATTTGGCACTCAAATAGGATAGACATTGCTAAGAATCCATTTTTTTTAAGGGAGGGAGAGCGCGTGCCTACAACTGGGGGAGAGGCAGAGGGAGCGGGAGAGAAAGCATCTCAAGCAGTCTCCAGTCCAGTGCAGAGCCCCACTCCACGAGCCACCCCATGTCACAATGGTGAGATAATGACCTGAGCCCAAATCAAGAGTCAGACACTTAACCAACGGAGCCCCCCAGGAGCCCCGCTGAGAATCCATTCTATAAAGGCTGCTGCTTGCCTACCCTACCAGCCTGGACACCAGAATGTTAGTGGTGGTGGCCAGTTTGGGTTGTGGTTCAGATCTTAATTATACCTTGAGCAGAGCAGATTCCCACTCTAGAACTGCATAGAGTTTTCTGAACTGTTTATAATGCAAAACCCACCATACAGCATGCACAGAATGGGGTAGTGTTCCTGGTGCTTTCTGGCAATCCCCCAGCAGGGAGAAGGGGAGACCTTCCCCAGGCATGGCTGAGAGCAATGCCTCTATCCTGCTTCTGTTCTTTTTTTTTTTAATTTTTTAAAATGTTTATTTATTTTTGAGAGAGAGAGAGAGAGAATAAGTGGGGGAGGGGCAGAGAGAGAGGGAGACACAGAAACTGAAGTAGGCTCCAGGCTCTGAGCTGTCAGCACTGACGCGGGGCTCAAACTCATGAACCATGAGATCATGACCTGAGCTGAAGTCTGGCACTTAACCGACTGAGCCCCCCCTCCACCACCCCATGTCCCTATCCTGCTTCTGTTCTTGATTTTCTCTCCCTGTCTGCTCCTTCATGGCCTTTGGTCCCCTTTCACCATCCATCCTGGCCCAGTTGTTCATATTGGTCAGTTTCCAAGAAACCATTATGTTTATTATCCGAAATAATATTTATAAGAATTCCTGTCTTAGGGCGCCTGGGTGGCTCAGTCAGTTAAATGCCTGACTCTTGGTTTTGGCTCAGGTCATGATCTCACGGTCATGAGATCAAGCCCCACACTGGGCTCTGCACTGAGTGTGGAGTCGGCTTGGGATTCTCTCTCTCTTTCCCTCTCTTTCTGTCCCTCCCCCACTCATGCTCTCTCTTTCTCTCTCTCTCTCAAAATAAATAAACTTTAAAAAAGAAGAATTTCTGTCTCTGTATTCCTCAAAGTTAAACTTTAAGAAAATGAGAGATTTCAGGGCACCTGGGTGGCTCAGTTGGTTAAGCAGCTTCAGATTCTGTGCCTCCCTCTCTCTCTGCCCCCCAGCGCCCCCCCCCCCCCGGCTCATGCTCTGTCTCTCTCTGTCTCAAAAATAAATATAAAACATTAAAAAATTTTAAATTTGTGTTATATAAAATACATGTAACAAAAACTGCCATTTTAATCATTTTTTAAGTGCGCAATTCAGTGGCATTAATTACATTCACAATATTGTGCAACTGTCACCACTCTCTAGTTCCAAATCATTTTCACCACCCAAAACGTAGACTGCAATCATCACGCAATAACTAACCATGCACCTGTTCCCCGTCTCTCCAGCCCTGCTAACCTCTAACCTACTTTCTGTCTCTATAAATTTGCCTATTCTCGATATTTCACATAAGCGGAATCATACATATTTGTCTTTTTGTGTCAGGTTTATTTCCGTTAGCATAACGTTTTCAACGTGTTTCCTTCCATGCATCGGAACTTCATTCTTTTTTATGGCATAATAATATCCCATTGTACCTATGTAACACATTTAGTTTATGCATTCATTTGTTGGCGAACACTGGGATAGTTCCAAGTTTTGGCTACTGGAAATAATGCTGCCCCTGAATATTGGCATACAGTATCTGTTCGAGTTCCCATTTTCAATTCTTCGGGGTCTATACTGAGGAGCGGAATTGCTGCGTCACCTGGCCGGGTCGTATGTTTAACCTTTTGAGAAACCACCCAACTCTTTGCATGGTGGCTGTGCCACTTACATTCCCACCGGCAGTGCAGTTCCTGCACATCCTTACCAACAACTGGTCATTTTCTGCGTTGTTTTTTTTTTTTGATCGCAGCCATCCTAGGGGGTGCAAAATGGTATCTCATGGTGGTTTTGATTTACATTTACCTAGAGACGATGCTGTTGGATATCCTTCTGTACGGGAAATACTTTTGACCTTGTAGATCTCTACTGCGGAAAGTACCAAGTCTACAGCCTTCCTGCCCTCTCCCCAATTCCCGTGGTGCTCATGCAGTAAGCAATGCGGTGGTTTTAAAACCTCTCCATTTCATATAACGTCCTGAACCACTACCTGCGTATGACAAGTGTACCCCAAGGATTCTTGATGAATCAGTTACTTACTCAAAACCATTTCTTCTCTTTTTACAGAGAGAAATGCACATTTATTTAGACTAATGATGTACCCAGTTCAAAACGTTCACTCCCTTAGGCTAGGAGTGGCCACGTTGAGCCAGATTGAATGAGCATAATTGAAGTCTATGGGGCAGGGCCTCTAGGACAGCTGCTGTGTTTCTGATCAAGAGGAACAGTCTCAGCTGGCACCTGCTCCTTCCCTTCTTCTCGTTCTCCTTCCTCCTGCACATGATGAAGACACCAAGTCTGCATGTGGAGTACGTATCTTGCAGTCCTTGGGACAAAAGCACACAGGACGGACAGTGGAGCAAGAAACTAGAAGGACCCTGGGCCCTTGATGTCTTCCTCAAGTCTCTGCCCAGCTCTGTTGATGTCTGCATCGTTCACTCAGCTAATAAAGTCTGACTTGGTTAAACTTACAATGGTTGGCTTTTTGGTACATATCACCCAAAGGGATCTAACTGACACTTTGTGAAAGCCCTGACAGCCCTGACTAATGGGAATCTAGAACCAACTGAGCCTAAGGAGAGAAAAAGAGGCAGAGAAAAGAAATTGGATGTGTTACAGAGCCAGTTGCATGGCAAAAATCTCTGGAGGTAAAATGCAGAGCAGAGGCCATCACTTCCTGTCCCATTTACTTTCCGCTCCTGGTCATCGACCTCCCCTTGCATCAAAAGGCACCTCAAGTCTCTTTTCACTTCCCCTAGGGGCTCAGAGCTTCCTGCTTGGATGGGTCAGACTTTCCTTGAGAATAGCTTACACATCATGAATTTGAAACTAGTTGACAAAGAACCACAGTCTCTGAGCCATTAACCTAAGTGTCTGTCCATGCAGAGCAGGAGTGTCCCAGCAGTGAGAAATGACCTTGATCCTCCTTGAAGGGTAAATGCAGAACACTGGGAATAGAAAACCTCTTTTGATGCTTTTCTAGACAATGAAGTTCACAAAATACCCAGCTCCTTTAAATCTCTTGATTTATTGTGCAATAAAATAAATAGGAAATAAAAGGACCTCACATTCACGAAAAATCTATTCTTATAGATACACGGGCCCAGGTACCAACCTTCAGCTGCTTTGCTCATTAATTCTGTGGTGTGTATGAGCGTTGCCACAGATTTGCTTTCTTTTCAGGTCATTTAAGATTATTGATTTCTCCTTCTCTAGTATAGAGCTCAATTCTCTAAGGGCTGGTTAGCAAAATATTTCCCAGCTCACATAGTGCCATTTAAAAATGATTACACTCAGTGTCTTCAGTTTAAAGTTTCCCTTCCTGGCTTCCATATGCTAGCAGTTTGTACACTTTTCTTTTATGCTTTAATTTTGAGGGGCAACTCCAAGATGTTGTGCCCGTATCATTCCGTGTGCCTGCCTTCTCCTGGTGGCTAAAACAGCACCAGGGACAATGGCTACACCAAGAAGCTGCAGAGACGATTTTTGTCATAAGCAAAAGTTTTCTGGGGGAAAGAAAACCATTGTAGGTAGTCCCGTGTCATCTTTCGGCTCAAAAGTAAAATGCTAAGTTGCGCATTAGTTGTTGCATAAATTTGCATATTGATCTATACAATCCCAAGATTTTAATAGCGTCGCAGATTAGCAGAGACAGATGCACGCAGACACACACAGGCTGACATTCAGAGACTCCCAACTAGAGACAAACGGAGCCCACGAAAAGCGTGGAGGTGGGTCAATGAAAGCCGGGAAGACCGGCCAGAGCACAGAGGGCTCTGAGGGAAAGACGGAGGGCCTGGGATGGCAGAAGACACTTGCTAGGTCGCTAGGTCGCTCTAAGTAACCTCCCTGCCCCAGGCCCCTAATCTCTTTCAGTCTTTAGACTCAGGGCTGCGTGGAGTGTGGAAAGAGCAGGATTGATGATTTGCAGAGCCTGGGAGTGAATCAGAAGATCCAGAAGTAGTCTGAGGCCCAAAGGAGAATTTAGATTTATTTTAATAAAATAAGTAGGCTCTTAAAGGGTTTTTTCTTTTGTCATCTGTTGTTTGTTTTGGTCCTTCATTCTTTCTTCTAGGACCTGAGCAGGACATCCAAGTATGGGACGAAGCCTTAGCTGCCTGTATGTCTAGAACCCGTTGGCACTTTGCCAGCAGTGATCAGGTCCTTGGGTGGAGATTCCACACGGGACTGACCTGCAGACCAAACTACCAATTTGTTACTTTTTCTATGGAAAACATACATGCCGTCAAGACCAGGGTGTTTATCGCTGAATATTCTACTCTCTGCTAGGAACCCGGAGCCTGGGAAAACTCATTAAAAATTAGGACAAAGGGCAAAGAATTTCTTCAGGAATATCTTCCATGTGCTTTAAGAGGCTACCTGGCACTGTCTGCCCCCCTTCGAATGATTATCTACAGGCCAAGGGGCCTCATTTCGTGGCTGGAAATATATTCTCAAATTCTTAGTCTTGGCCTCTCAAGGCTGGTTATTCCAATCATTTGTGTGTGTGTGTGTGTGTGTGTGTGTGTGTTTCGTCATTGCAAAATCAGTAACTTCTGGTGGCGACGAACATCTTTCATTCCATAATTATTTACTGAGCTCTCGAGATAGGCTAGGCGTTCCAGTGGAGGTCAGGTATTGGAGCTGAGACAAAGGTAAATGAGGCACCGGGCCAGGCCCTGAAGAAGCTCAAGGCCGCGAGGGGAGGGTTACATAAACACAGGTGGCTGTCTGCGGCGGGGCGAAAATCATTTTAGAGAAATAGCTGTAATGATTCAAGGAGGAAACACGATCTGTTTGCTGAGATGGAACAAAGCCCATTCATGGATACGTGGCATCTAAGCTCCAACCTAAAGAATGGGTCTGATTTGAGCAAGGGGAGGCGCCCAGGTGGGGTAGTGGGGGGGAAGTGGGGCGGAGAGAAGGGGGGCAGGGGCAGCGAGGAGGTGGCCCAGGGGGAGGACAGGAGACAGTGTGGAGAGACACGCCCAGCGCTTCGTTCAGATACCAGCCTGGTGCTCAGGCTTGGAGTACAGAGGACAGGAGGGAGTGCAGGGGGAGACAGGGCTGGGAAGCCTGTCGGAGCCGAAAGATGGACAGCGTTGTGCCAGGAGCTTCATTCTGTGGGCGCTGGGCTCTCACAGATTTTTGCATGAGGGACGGCGGCGACTGGGGATCCTAAAGCTCCACTTGGCCTCCGTGCACGCAGCGGGCTGCAGGGGGGAGGACGTCGGCGTGGAGGTTTTGCTACCAGGTTTCAGATCAGAAGTAGTGAGGACCTGCCTGAACTAGGAAAGCAGCCGCGGAAATTTAAAAGGCAGAGGGGAAGTGAGAGAGATTGTGAAGATGGCCCTCATTCTTGGTGATGAGCCTGGGTGGATGCAGGAGATAGAAGAAGGCTGGTCACAGACGACTCACAGATCCTAACGTTTATTGAGGACCGCGAGGCACTTTACGTGCATTTACTCACGGGATCCTAACAGCTGCATGAAGTGGCGACAATCAGTATTTCCCATTTTACGGATGAGCAAACTGAGGCACAGAGATGATACCGCTTCTCGAGGGCTGCGTGGCTGTTGGAGGAGTCTCACTAGAGTCCTGCCACACTGCTCTGCTCCTTCCTGCCCCTGTGCCTTTCACCACGTGGTCCCCCGCTGCATGGTTTCTGCTCTCTCCCCAACCCGGTCGATAAATTCCCGCTGATTGAATTGCCCTCTTGTCCTCACTCACAGAAGCAAAGCAAAAGTAACCACGGTCCTGGAAACATACTCATTTTCATTACTGAATCAAAGTAGGTAATGTTTTTCGAAAGCAGCATAAAACTCTGCCGTTGTATTCATACTCAATTAAAAAAAATTCTCTCACAGCAATTGGCGTTGTGATTAAGGTTTTCATTTTACTTATTACTTTGTTATGGCAAAACAAAACAAAACAAATCCTGCCTGAATTATCTTCCATGTATCAGGAGAAAGGCATTTTTCCTATCCATATACTTCCTGCTACGTGGATACATTGATAATCAACCTGATCGTAACTCCGTGGCATCGGTCTCTTGGCTTTGGGGCTAAGTCCAAGCTGTTTTAGAATAAAGACCATTTTCCTTGTTTCTAGAATGGCCCACGGGCTCTCACTGGCTCTATTCAGTTCTCAGGGTTGGACTCTTGATTCGTACCTCTTTCTTCCTGTTTTCTTTTTCATGCTGGAGCCACAGCACTGGAAATTCATGATTAGAATTCAGGTACTTTGAGGATAATCATGGTGTCGCTGTCTTAAACACATGGTCCACCGGCAGCTTTCAGGGTGGCAAAACGAAGGTGTATTATGTAATTATAGTTCTGTGCTCTGCAAGAAAGGAGCTCATTCCGCCAAAACCCCAAACGCTGGCATTTTCTTTAAACCAAAGAGCCTTTTATGGCTTGCCGGCAACCTGTTTCATGGCCCTATTAAATGGAACAGTCACTGTGGTAACAGTCAACTGCTTCCATAGATTATGGACAAGAGCAGAAAATGTAGAATCAGCTGAAAGAAATCGTGTTTGTGAACGTGTGCATGTGTGTGTGCGTGCTTGTGAGTGTATCCAAGAAATGATGTGTGTGCATGTGTGCGTGTGTGTGTGTGTGTGTATGCATGCTTGTGTATGAATCTGAGCCCCAAATACAGAAGGAGTGAAAAATGTCCCTGGCTACAGTGTGGTGAGTTATGGGGAGGCCTTCTTGCTGGGGAACAACAGCCTTCGGATTTTATACTGCACCAATATGGGAAGGTTCTCAGCTCTTCTGAAGATGGTTTTTTGTTTCTTTTTACCCTGTAAAACCAGAGCTCTATTACCACTTGGAAATCTCTTTTTTTTTTATGTGCATTTATTTATTTTGAGAAAGAGACAGAGAGAGAGACAGCATGAGTGAGCAGGGGAGGGGCAGAGAGAGGGAGAGAGAGGATCCCAAGCAGGCTCCATGTTGTCAGCACAGAGCCCGTGGTGGGGCTCGAACTCACGAACTGAGAGATAACGACCTGAGTCAAAATCAAGAGTCGGAGGCTTAACTGACAGAGCCACCCAGACACCCCTGAAATCTTTTTAATAGGAAGCCAATCCTAAAGCACTATTCTTTAAGCAGAGCAAAGACTGCTGGCTATTTTCTCTCATCCCAAACACTTCGCTTCTTTTTCATCCAGCTATTGTTGGGTTGGCTCTGTCTTTTTCATTTACTTGGCATGGAAATAAAATGTCAATAAATGCCTTTTGAGAGTGAGACGCCAAGGACACATAATTAGTTATATGGTGTCTTGATGGATTCATCCTGCATTTAAGGCCCTGGTATAATTTTCTCCTAGAGCCAGTGGTTCTCCAACCTCATGTTGCATCAGGATCTCCTGAGAATTTTGGAAAAAAAAAACTCTAAGGCACAAGGATGCTGATTTAATCGGTCCGAGGTGGAGCGGTGCATTTATATTATTTCAAAGCTCCCCAGATGATTCTGAGGAGTGGAGTCAGAGTAGGACTGAAAAATGCTATCCCAGGCCCTGGACCCTAAATCCATTGGTTTTCAAATCCCATCAGATCACCTGCGGAACTTTTACAAAATACTGATGCTGAGGCCCCGCTTGAGACCAAATATATCAGCGTCTCCGGGATGGGACCAACACGCTGGGTATTTATTCAAAGTTCCTCAAGTGACGATAATGAGTAGGCAAGACTGAAAACCAGTAGTCTAGCCCACGGATTTATGCCAATCTGCGTGATGTGGATTCTACTAAAGCATCAGTAAGACAGTGGTATGAAGGGTGGCACTGCGTACCCAGGGCAGATCTTCTTCCTTTTCTTTTAACATACTTGCCCTTCTCCAGAGTTTTGTTTTCCTGAAGCTTCATCTCTCTCCTTTCTCTCTCTCCCAGAAATCTTTTCCCTCGGTAGCTTCTCAGGCCACTTTCTCCCAGAGTTGGGTCTTCTTTTCTCCATAACTTCTTCCCAAACCAGACTCGGCAGAGCATTTTTTACTCTTCACTCGTACATCAGAAGTCTCAAGATATCCTTCCAAAATTAGAAATAAATTATTTATGGGGCGCCTGGGTGGCTCAGTCGGTTAAGCGGCCGACTTCGGCTCAGGTCACGATCTCGCGGTCCGTGAGTTCGAGCCCCGCGTCGGGCTCTGTGCTGACAGCTCAGAGCCTGGAGCCTGTTTCAGATTCTGTGTCTCCCTCTCTCTCTCTGCCCCTCCCCTGTTCATGCTCTGTCTCTCTCTGTCTCAAAAATAAATAAACGTTAAAAAAAAAAATTAAAAAAAAAAAGAAAGAATTTATGTATTAAGCTTCAGAAAGATATGAGGCCAGAAGGAAAATGCAGCCCCTGCACCTAGAGAGACATAACAGAGCTAAAAATGCCCAGTGACAGAAGAGGCTGCCGTATCTGTGACAGTCCGTCCATGACAGAGCACACGGGGGGTGGGATTCGCTGTCTAGAGATGCCTCTTACATTCCCTCTTTGCTTTCTGTTTCCACTGCCACCCCCAGCTCGGGCCCTTTTAAATGCTTTCCTTAACAACTCTTAACATCCTTCTGGCTAGATGTCCATTCACACAAACCGTTGGGCCCTCGTCCTAGCGTTATGTTAGGCAAGTGGGAATCCAATGAGCTTTCCAGCTTCAATTAAACTTGAATCGTAATGCTTAAACGTTTTGTGGTCATGGGCCCCTCTGAGGGATTGATGAGAACTACTGACTCTTTTCTTGAACACTGAAACGCAGATCCATATCATTTAGCATAGAATTCCAGAGACTTTTTGGAACTTTCTGTAGCACGTTGACGGACCTTCAGTGCAAGGACTCCGTGTTAAGGATGGCTGCAATAAAGCCTGATTGGATCCACTGATTCGTAACAGGCTTTGACTGCGTTTAGATACTTGGATTAAAAAAAATTCACGGAGGGGGGCGTCTGGGGGGCTCAGTTGGTTAGGTGTCTGACTCTTGATTTTGGCTCAGGCCGTGATCTCACGGTGCATGAGTTCAAGCCCCGCATCGGGCTCTGTGCTGAAAGCTGACAGTGTGCAGCCTGCTTGGGATTCTGTGTCCTTCTCTCTCTGCCTCCACCACACCCCCCCCCCCCCCCCCCCGCCGCTTGCTCTCTGTATCTTTCTCAAAATAAATAAAAATAAACGTAAAAACCAATTTCACGGGAAAGCAAAGGTGGTCACATTCTGAAACACTTGACATTAGCCTAAATTTGCGAATGCCTATAAAGCTTGACAAAAGTCAAGGTAGCTAAAATAGCTGAGCTACCTATATTTGGATCAATCGGTGTCTCCATTTCCTTTTTGATTGTCACGTGGAGAATGATGATAGTAATATATAATTTGACATTGCGTATTACTTAACAGTTTAAAGGGACACAATATGTAATTTACACAAGCAAAGTGAGCATTGAAATGAGCATTAAACAGCTCACTGGAGGTCACACAGTAAAGGGGTGGTTGGACAGGGGCTGGAACTCTGGAGTCCTGGCCCCCGGGCCAGGGCTGATCATTTGCATCTGATTGTTCAGATCACTTCATAGTGTCTCAGGTCTATGCCTTCCTATCCAGTTAGACTTTCACCATTATCATTCAATCATTCATTCATTCATTCATTCAATAATCTTTCATTAGGGACTTGTACAGGGCATCATTGCAAAATACATCATTGCAAATACAATGCGTCACTGTAAATACATATTAAGGAACTAAGTGAATGTATGATAATAAGGTGCCGTGGAGCTATAAGAAAGGTCTGATCGCACCTGGCAAAAAGGCTCAGAGAAGGCTTCGTGGAGGAGGTAACATTGGATCTTAGGGGCAGACAGTGCAGAGAGAACAGAGGAGACTGGGGGGAAGGCAGAAATCCAGGCAATGGGGAAACCGATGGAAAGGCTCGGAGGTGGGAATCACAGGGGAATAGCCCGTGTCTATTTGGACAGAAGTGGCCTTTGGGGAGACCTAAGCAATGAGGTAGGAGAGTAGGTGGGGACCCGCAGGCCGTGCTGAACAGTGTGCTCTCCGTTCCAGGGCCGGAGGGGCCACAGAGAGTTTGGGCCAGGGAGAAACGTGTTTGTACTACGCTTTAAGATATTTCTGGTGGCAGTGTGAAATGTGGGTTAGGTTGGGGAAGATTCTTTTCTACGATCATACTGTGTTTTACATCCTTCAACATCTTGCTTGAGTTTCATTTCTCAAGGTTGGAATCTGAAAGTTAATATTTAGTCCAGAGTTTAAAAAAACTGGAGTCTGTGGAAAAAAAAAAAAAAAACCAGAACAAAAAACTGGAGTCTGTGATCCTTTACAAAGTCCATCGGGCCTCAGGAGGTCAATGGATTTTCTACAATCGTATGTACCGTGTGGTGTGTTTGTACATTAGACTCCTTGTTTTCCAAGCTGAGGAGAAGTTTTACAGCTTCTATCAGCTTCTTAAAAGGATCCACAATGCAAAAGAGGACCACTGCTTGATGCTTAATGAGCAATTTTGAATTTGCCCAACATAAGGGTGGCAGGGAGGCTTTAAGGTATATGTCATATTCATTGGAACAAGTTGTATTGCTAGTTCTACTGAAAAAAATTTTTTTTTGTCAAAGGGGTCTTAAAGTATTAGCAATGGAGAGGTCTAGAAATATGAATTCTTTCATTTAATGGAAGCTGAAACCAGGGACCCTACCGGTAGTTTGTTCCTCAAAATCACCCAGATATCTCTAGAGGTGAGGAAACTCCTAGAGAAATATACAGGCCTTTTCTCTTGCACTGATGTCATTAACAAAACTGAATTTACTAGTAAGTATTACTATAAAATCATAGTAATATATAATAATTAATGTAATTTAATTACTGTTAAAGGTACTGTTGGAGATATTTAAAACACCAAATTCCTGGTTTCTGTACTTGATCATAAAAACATAAGTTCCCAAAGTTTGTAATTATCTTTAAAATGGGGGCTCCTGGGTAGCTCAGTCGGTTGAACATCCAACTTTGGCTCGGGTCATGATCTCGCGGTTGGTGAGTTTGAGCCCCACGTCGGGCTCTGTGCTGACAGCTCAGAGCCTGGAACCTGCTTCAGATTCTGTGCCTCCTCTTTCTCTGCCTCTCCCCTGTTCGTGCTCTCTCTGTCTCTCTCTCTGTCTCTCAAAAAATAAACAAAAATTTTTTTTAATTTAAAAAAATGATTTCCACAAATCATATCAATAAAATATTTTCAGTAATTCATTCATTCCCTGTTGGCCAGGGAATGGCCATTAGAGCAGCAGCCTTACTGATCGCTACCCATAACTAGATGATGGCTGAATGACTTTTCAAATGGTTTTATTTAGGGGGTGCCTGGGTGGCTCAGTTGGTTAAGCGTCTGACTCTTGATCTCAGCTCAGGTCATGATCTCACAGTTTGTGGGTTTGAGCCCCAAGTCAGGCTTTGTGCCGACAGTGTGGAGCTTGCTCGGGATTCTCTCTCTCTGCCCCTCCCCTGCTCAGCGTTACCTCTCTTTTTCTCTCTCTCAAAATAAATAAACATTAAAATAAACAAATAAATAGAAATAAAAATTTTTATGTAGAAATCAATATGCTGACCTTACCTGTTTCCGGGTGAAGCAAGTGCTCTGTTCTGCCTTTGATCTGTCCATTTTTGATACATGTACGGTCTTAGATTCTGAATTTTAAAGTGGAAAGCATAATTACTCTGAGGCTATCATCAGCAGAAAGTGCTACTCATAGCCAAGGACAAGCACAGACTGCTGTCTTGTCTAAAAGGAGATTTCACAAGGAACCAACCCAATTTTACCAAGGAGCCTCCCCAACCCCACCCCCGCCCCACATCCCCAGGACACCAGGAGCCACTGCCTATTATAACATCCACTCACCAGAACTCTCGGTGGATGATGGGTTCTAGTTGCTAGTTTGGGGATGTGTTACGGTTAATGAGAAAAAGGTCTCTCCACCCCCTCTCTTTCTGTCTTCCTTGCCCCCACACTGGCCTCCCTTGGAACAAACAACACGCCTTGGCAAGATAGCTAGCCCGAGGGAGGAGGCAGAGTTGCCACCTGGGACCAGTACAAAGCTAACCAACACTCAGGAGGATTGAACGGAGCCCGGCCTCATTAGTACTAGATTGTTACTGACTGTGTTCAACCGCCCTCACTAGAGGAAGGGAAAATAGTATTGTGGTCAGACTGTGGCTGATGTTAAAGCAATTTCAGAAAAGCCAGGTAATGAGATGCCACAGGTGGAAAAAACTGTTGGTTTAAGAGCTGGCAGCAGAATATTTTGAAGAAGAAACATCTCTGTGTTTAAAAATGCAGGGACAGTCATTCTAGTTGGGGAGGTTGCGCTCGGGCCAGGCTGGCAGGGGCTCGGGTGACATAAAGGAACAGCTCAGCTGCTTTGCAGGAGCAGTGGTCACCGAGTTGGGAGTCTCGGGGTGAATGTGGAGGAGACAAAGAAAGCTTAAGAGGGGCGAGTGGGTAAGAGCATGTGAATTCAAGGTGACAGGATGCGTCCAAATTAATCAGGTGGTTGAGAGTTTAGGCCTTGAGCTCGGGAGAAAGGTCTGAGCTGGAGACCATGAGAACCTTTGCTGTATTGTTCGTTGTTTCTCAATCTGTAATTTAAGGGCCATCTGTGTACAATTCCACCCTCCCCTCCCCCAAGTCGTCCACGAAGGGGTCCCTATCGGCCCACGAAAGTTTGATCGCCCGAGCTACATGCTACCTAGATGCGATGGGAGAGGGTGGTCAAGCTCAGAGAGGATGACCAAAGGAAAGGTCTAAGGAGAGACGGAGTGGGGAAATGAATGCAGTTGTCCACTGGACTGGCAGTGACATTGTCACTTAGGGCCCGAGTAAGGACAGTTCCAATAAAGTGGATATGGGACATGAAGTGTATGTGGTTTGCTTGCAGGCAGGCCTCTGTGTGTGTGTGTGTGTGTGTGTGTGTGTGTGTGTGTATGCGTGTGTTTTAACCAGGCCATCCTATTGAGTCAAGGCACCTGCTTTTCCGTCCTAAGGATCATGTGACCTTCAGCAAGCTATTGTACGCCTGCCCCGTTCCAACTCCCCAAACTAACCTGTGACACTTTCGCAAGCTATTGCAGGAGCCTCAGAAAATCCACACCTGACCCTCACACTCTGTCTCTGCCTTCCGGCCTTTCGAGGGGACGATGTAGCTTTGACCTCTGGCTTTGTCCTTTCACCGTCCTTTGGGACAGGGTTCTCCCCTCTACCTTTGACTTCATGTCTTGAATGGTGATGAGAAGCACCTGGCCCTATACTGGATGGTATTGTGGGGACGTCCTCTCATCTGACCCCTGGTTATAGAGAAGGAGGATCAGCCCCTTACCTCCCGAGATCTCTTCATCTGGCAAATGATGGGCTGGACTGGGTCAGTGGATTGCGAATGGATTTCCATAGAGTTCACCTAACCCTGAGCCTAGTTCTTAAGGTGTTTCTTTCTTTCTCTTTTTTTTTTTAAACACGATGCAAGCAAACAAATTCTAGGGCTCCAGAAGGATGATGACACTCGCCTTTTTTAGACTTGTGCCAGAACTCATCCATTAGCTATGCCACATCTTGTTATATAACATTTTTGTATAATATTTTGTATGAAAGTAATGCTAACTTTCAGAATGATGTAAGGAATTGCCAAAGATTTTTGAAAAAAGAAAAAAGAAACCATTTATCATTTGTAGTTACACTACCGTTTTTAGCAGTTTGAAGTCCTGCCTACCAGTATTTGAGTGTGTAAGGCACGTGTATACAGTATATGCGTGCATACGCACACTCAGACACATGAATTGAAAACTTCTGTTTTCACTCTGCGACGTAATCAGCATTTCCTCACACCAGGAAATGTTCCTTACAAACATGAATTTTACGAGCTGCAAAGGTTCATATGTGATAGGTCTCTGCTTTATGGGACCATGCGTGTTTTCTTATACTTATTTTTGAGGTGCTCAAAAGGCCATTTTTACAAAAGGGCATGTTCCCAGCCTGTTCAGACTCGCGAAGCTTTGTACATCCCACACGCGCTTGTAATCCATTCATCCACCTTATTCATAAACACAAGCTCAGTCTTTTCTCCCAATTCACACAGAAAATGCCCCTTCTCTCTTTGTCAGGGTCTGGCCCACTGGACTCTGTACTTATCCCGGCCGCTTCCTGTATCACAGGAGTTAGAGCACTAAAAACGGATGTCCCAGACTCCCTTGCAGTATTCTAGACATAAAAGTGGCTCTGACAGTGAGGCTGGGGGGTGAAGGTAGGAGGGGCTGCCATTGGAATAAGACTCCTGATCATGGCCGGGATGGCGAGATCCCAGAGTGACAGAGGCCAAGGTAACCATGAAAGCTAAGGTGAATGTGGTCACTGCAACAGGCAGCGGGGCCAGAACCGTGATCTGAAGGGTTTTGCCTTCAGAGGTCTTTTGTGGTGGACAATTGATCATGTATCCTTAAGATGGAAATAGATGGGAACCCTACCAAAGTCTGATTTGATTTGTATCGCTGATGAAACGTTTGGTCTGGTGACTTCTACCAGAAGACACTCAGGTTCTCCACCTAATTTCCCTGGCCCAGTTCACAGACTTTAGAACCCTGAAACACACAGGAGGCTGTGTTCCTTTAAAAAGGTGGTTCTATTTAAAAAAGGACCTGCAAAATTCCCACATATATGTATCTATCAACCCCCCGAGCCTTCCTTAAACATTTCTGCAGCTACTTACCAGGGTGCATGTGCCCTGGGGGAAGAGGGCTACCGGATTTGGGGGCAATTCTGGACGCTGTCTGGATACCCATGCACGCGAGCTCATTATTTTTCTCGCAGTAAAATGAGTCCCTTGATCAGAAGCAATGTTGTGTGGGTACCACAAGCATCTCAGAGTTTCTCGGAGACCCTGGGGACAAGTCTACCGGTCAAACGCACCCTGTGTTTATTTCCCCAGTTCACGAATGAAGAATTCGGCAATCAAAGGAATTCCTCATTTGTCCTCTGACTCATGGAATGAGGGAAAAGGGGGGCTGAAGGGAACCCGCCCCCTCCCGTTGTGAACTACCACATTCTAGGAGGAGCTGCAGAATTATCGCCCACACCAAGGTCCTGGAGAATATGTGGGAATTGATTTGACCTCATCTCTCTGGCCTGTGCAGAAGTGCTGGAGACCTAGGGAACTTAGCTGGGTAGTAGCTTTCATTGCAGAAGCTGTTATAGATGTGATCTGTTTTTATGGAGCAAATCAACCCAGTCTCTGGAGTCTGATATACAGATGTCAATCTGGCAAACACTTTTTTCCTAACCAGTAAACAGATACCACTCAACATAGTTTGCTTTTATCCAACAGCAATGCACCCTCACTGGCATCTAGCTGGTTGCTTTGATCTACTTTGTAGGGACCTTGATCACCTTGCTGTCCCATACGACATCACTCTGTTCCACTATATTGATCAGATCGTGCTAATTGAGAAAAAAAAAGCCTCATGTCCTGTGGATGTCTTGATAAGACATGTATGTGCCAGAGGGCGGGTGATAAATCCCCTGAACACTTAGAAACCTCAAAATGAGTCTCAGTAAAGAGTCTTGAGGCTTAGTGATGTGAAGCATTCAAGATATGCCCCAAAGTGAAACACAACTGACATCATCTTGCACTTTCTGCCATTAAGAAAGAGGCACGATGCTCCAACCTAGTGCCAAGTGAGGCTTCAAGCTGCTGGTCATAAGTGTGGCCCCAAGCCAGACAGGTGATCTAAAGGAGGTAGGGTGTCCCACGTGGTATTGTTTCTGAACAAGGAAGTCATTTTCCTGCGAGAGAGAGAGAGAGAGAGAGAGAGAGAGAGAGAGACAATGATCTCATACGTGTGGGATTTACTGGTCCTACCATAAGTCCTATCACCCAGGAAAAGCTGACCTTAAAAATGGTAGAATAGTCTTTGGAAGATCCAATTATGAGGGAAGCTGAGAGACCACAGCTTTCCCAATTTGGAGGGCCATCTTATAAGATGTTCCATGTGCTTTGAACAAGCAAGAGATATATGGTGCTATTCTTCCCATAATCAGATTTCACGAGCACCACCGTTTCACCTAATGAATGACATTCACACACAATGTTTGCGTCCCATACTTACCAGATGCCCTTGGTGTCCTCTCCTACTACTTGGCCTACTGTGAAGGTTTCTTGCAAGAGCCATAAGTGCTGGGAGTGAATGCCCCAGGAGTTCTGGATAAATCACTCGGTTTCCCCATACCCCAATGGGATAATTCTGAGGTATATTCCACAGTCCCTCAGCTGGTGTCCGGTGGGATTGGAGTTTTGGGTCGAACCTAAAAAGACCTCCCCATTGAAATTAACTTTATTTTTTAAAAAAAAAATTTTTTAACGTTTATTCATTTTTGAGACAGAGAGAGACAGAGCATGAACGGGGGAGGGACAGAGAGAGAGGGAGACACAGAATCTGAAACAGGCTCCAGGCTCTGAGCTGTCAGCCCAGAGCCCGACGCGGGGCTCGAACTCACGGACCGCGAGATCATGACCTGAGCCGAAGTTGGACGCCCAACCGACTGAGCCACCCAGGCGCCCCGAAATTAACTTTAAAATATACTCATGTTTCATTCTCATACTATTACCGTTTCATTTCATTTTTGACACTTTGACAGATGTAAAAAAATTTTTAGTATAAGGTGTCGCAGAAAGACAATAAAATTTTGAGACGACTATTCAGTTATCACAGAATCATTTATTAAGTAATCCATCATTTCCTCACTGATTTGAATTGTCACCTTTATTGTGTTCCAAATTCCTATATTGGATTCCGGTCTATTTTCATCCTTTCTAGGTCTATCTATTGCTCTGTCTGTCAGTTCATGTGGCAGTGCCACTTTAAAAAGTGCTGTAACTTTATAATGTGTTGCAATATATGGAAAGGCAAACGGCTTTCCAATACTCTGATGTTTCAGGATGTTCTTGGCTATTCTTATTTATTAGTTTTACACATGTTTTTTAGAGTCATTTTGACTAGTTCCCACTCAAAAAAATCCAATTGGTATTCTTTTTGGGTGTCAATGAACTCAGTAAGATTTGTTTTCTTTTTCTCTTCTTTTCTCTTTCCTTTCCTTTCCTTTCCTTTCCTTTTCTCAACCACATTATTTATCCAGAATTCTTGGATCATTAACTCTCAGCACTTTGTTTTCTTTTCTTTGATCTTTTCTTTGGGTATGACTTACATATTCTTGGCTCATCCCTTTAGGAAAGGAATCACAACCCAGTGGGATAAGGAAACGAAATTCTTCGTTCATAACTTTGCCAATCTCTATTTGTAAGCCTTCCCTGTCTCTCTTTCTCTCTCTTTTTCCTTGCCATAATTTTTCAAATTTTTTTTGTAAATAGTCAAGGTTCAAGAAACTCCAAAATGTGTGGAGACAGAAGATCACATATCAGAGCAGAAGTAGTGCCTCTATCAGTTATAGAAGGATAGCCTTTCTCTCTCCTCCTTAGTATTCAAATCTGCTAAATGGGGATAGTAGAACTTACTGTGAAGTCAAATAAGAGGGAATCAATTAAACTAGTACAGAATCTGTGGGGAGATGGCATTTATGGCCTTGATGCATTGTTTCTTCAAGTATGCAAATTCTTTACCCTGTAAGTTTGTAGTGCTCTCCCGCCCTGCCTCTGGGCTCAGTCACACAACGTGCTTTGGCCAGTAGGAAACATGGCCAGTTAGCAAACACACTACCAGCAGAAGCCTGTTAAAGCAGCTGGATGTTAGAACTCGATCTGGCTCTTGCTTTCTGCCACAACCACGGAAACATGCCCGAGGCTAGCCTCCCGGAGGATGAGTGACCCATGACCCAGGTAACTCTACCCCGGCTGACACCTGATAACCATGCAGCCCCCAGACAAGTGAGTGGGCTGAGCCTGGATGAGAAGAACCACCCAACTGAGCCCAATCCAAGTCAGTAATCGATAGACCGTTGAGCTACATATTTAGCGTTTCAAGCCACTGAGTTTTGGGGTGGTTTGTTTCTCAGCATTATTGTGTCAGTAAAAAAATTATACCAAACCAGACACATTGGAGGTGCTTAAAAATTGTTGGGGCGCCTGGGTGGCTCAGTCAGTTAAGCATCCGAATTCAGCATCAGATCATGATCTTACAGTTCGTGGGTTTGAGCCCTGCGTCGGGCTCTGTGCTGACAGCTCAGAGCCTGGAACCTGCTTCGGATTCTGTGCCTCCCTCTCTCTCTCTCTCTGCCCCTCCCCTGCTCGCAGTCTATCTCTCTGTCTCTCAAAAATACATGAATGTTAAAAAAAATGTTTTTAATTTGTTTATGTGGTAGCCATGTGGCGATGCAAATTTATTTTTATTTTAATCATGGGGGTAGTTCCCATCTATCTACTCTCCCCTTCCTTTGTAGATCGTGCTACAAAGTGTCTGACTCACCTATTTACACTGTCTTATTTAATATGCGTATTTAGTGATTTAACATCTGTTAGATTGCTTCTAAACTGTAGCTTGTCTTTTCAATGGCAAAAACCATTTTAGGCTCAATCTATTGGCTGTTAGCATTTCATTTTGGTCTCTGACGGGATACAAGAGGATAGGAGACAGACCCTTCTTTCAATTACACAAAGCCACAGAGTAAGAGCTAATTTCGGCACAGTGCGGTGTATATTGAAGTGTTGAAAGGCAACGGGGAAATTCAAAGAGTTGAAGCTGAGTAGATTTAGTTGGGATTTTTAAACTGGGTCTGAAGACTTACCTGAGGGAAAACATAGGATGACAAAATAAGTAACCCATCTGGCTGTTTTACCTCTAACGTGGTCTCATACATTGTGCCTGTTTCACCTGTAACGTGGCCTTGTAGATCGTGTCTGGGTTGTGAAAGGGGAGTATGACCAGTGTGTGCTGAGTCTTGGCATTCTCCTTCATGTCGTGAGCAGTTTCGTGGCTTTTTACCTCGTGATGCAGACCGTGGTGCTACAGCGGTGAGGTTCGTGGTGTTTGTAACATCCTTTAAAGGACGGGATGGGTAGAAAAGGTACGATAACATCTGCTCTAAGTCTGCTATGTCTATATCCATTTAGGACTCCCTAGAAATTCTCAGTTTGGTCTCTTCACCTAAGTCAAAGAAAAGGACCCCGATGTTAAATTTTACCCAGCTTGCTGGGATGAATGGGGCTGACCCTGAATGCAGGCCCTCGATTTCATTGGCGTTGAGAGGGAAGATTGGGTTCTCTCCTCCCACAGCTCCCGATTAAGAGCTACTGCTGGTTTCTGGTCTGACCTTTAACTGTACAGCATGAGATACAGCTCCCTGATGAATGGATCCTCGGGGCTCGCCACCAACTATTATTTCTGAACAGAGTATGTTCATGAGCAAAGCAAAATCATCATGCCAGGGGTAATGCCAACTGGCCCAATGGCCGTTGGAAGAAAGGGGGGGATCAAAATTTTCCCTTTTCCCCAGCAGCCCACTCTGTCCCTTGCTTTCTGATGCATGCGCTTTGTTTCTTCTCGTGCATCTCTGTAAGAGCCTCAACAGTCCAACTTTATGTTCTGGAGAAAACAAAGAAGGTCTGTGCTTCTGGCCTGATGTAAGGGGAAAACAAGCAGCTTCTTAGCCAGAGTGATCTAAGGACTGACTGAAGAGTCCGCATCCACTGAACAGAGCCTGGATTTCATAGACTCAAGAACTATTTGGTCTTCAAGGAGCCTTAAAGTAATTTCTACTGGATACTTTCAAATGACTTTTGCTCAGAAATCAGACAAAACGTTAGGAGAGAGAAACAGAGCTGTAAAGCAGAGTGATGGGGGGCTGTGTGTGGAGAAAAACCCTTGTGTCTGTGAGGAGCAGAATTAGAAAACAACTCATCTTGGTCAACTTTCAACTTTAAGAGATTCAGAAAGGGTGGAGCGAGTGGTCTGCAATCAGACAGCTGGGTCACGACGGAACAGAAGCTCGAACTCATGTCCTGACTTACAGCGCAGTGTGCTTTCCAGCATTTTAAATACTCAGTGAGAACGGTGGGTAAATGTGCATTATCAGTGGGGGTATTTAAAGAAATATAGGAATTCTAGAACATAACAACACTATAATGGAGTCGGTGTATTTTGGTATACCACTTTGTAAGAACATTCTAGAATCTTTCTGTTTTCTTAAAGTACGTTAATAATGAAAGTAATTTTTAAAAATCCAACTTGGAGATTAATTTGGAAGAAAATACTCCCTTGTCGCTACCTCAGGTTCCTGCCTAAAGGTCCCTACCAACAGTTTGCCTCATCTAGACACTTTTTCTATGAACACACACCCATACTTACGTCCACATATATGATAATAGTGTTGTTATTTACAAAAATATAAATCGTGGACATGTTGCCCTTTAAAAAATAAAGAAAGGGACATTCTTCCATGTAAGTATACCCTTACTCATTTTTCAGCTTCTTTGCATGCATGGCGTGAATGTTATGCATAACTGTTGGCCAACATTGAGATTGTTTTCCAGACTTCATTATTTTTTAAGAAATCATTTATTTATGTTGAGAGAGAGACAGAGAGAGAGAGAGAATGAACAGGGGAGGGGCAGAGAGAGAGGGAGAGAGGGAATCTCAAGCAGGTTACGTACTGTCAGCACAGAGCCTGATGCAGGGCGTGAACTCACGAACCACAAAATTATGACCTGAGCCGAAATCAACAGTCAGATGCTTAACCAACTGAGCCATCCAGGCGCCCCTCAAGACTTCACTATGATGAGGCTACCGTTAGTCCACTTTGGCAAGTATTTATGCCAGATAGATCCTTGGAGGATTTGCTGACTTACATTTTTGACTTACATTTCTGATAAAGGTTGCCAAATTGCTCTACAGAGAAGTGGGGCCAGTTGACTCTCCCACTTTATAGTGACAACTGATGTGCTGTTCACCAACGATAACGCTCAGTGTTAATCTCATTAACCTTGCCGATCCGATACTCAGAAAGCTCACGTGGCTTTGCTTAGTTAAGTCAGGCTTCTTCTCATGTGCTTATGAATCACTTGTGTTTTTCTCTGAGTGCTCTCTATTTTTTGCCACATATAAATTAGGTTGTTCGTTCCTTGTTTATTGAATGCGGGGAGCTTCTCGTAAAGTCTGACTTCTAGCCCTCTGATTATGTACGTTTCAAGTACTGTTTCTAGATCTGTTGTTTGTCACTTAATTTTGTTTATGGAATCTTTTGTCAGACAGAGATTTTATATGATGAAATCAAATGTGCCAATCTCTTCCTTTGTTGGGAAGCTCACATGTCTAATATTCTCTCATAAATCTTTTGTCCTATTGTCCCTGCTAGACTGACTGCAGCAGTGATGCACCTTTCATTGAAAATAAATCATTCTAAATTTAAAATGCAAATTTAAACTTGCCGCTGATGCCTTGACTAACAAAATCCGTCTTTGGAGAGGAAAATAAAATTCTCCAATGAAAGTGCATACAGATCAGAGAAGTCTCCGGAAGGTCCAGAATAAATGGTGAGTATTTCAAATTGGACATTGTGATAGGATTGGGAATCTCAT
The DNA here is from genome assembly GCF_018350195.1 of Panthera tigris. Taxonomy (NCBI): domain Eukaryota; kingdom Metazoa; phylum Chordata; class Mammalia; order Carnivora; family Felidae; genus Panthera; species Panthera tigris. Next base: position 13,052,682 of record NC_056664.1, read on the forward strand.
GTGAAACAGCCCAGTGGACACTTTTCAAACTCCAGCTCCTTACCCATATGTTCATGTCTTTCAGAGACGATTGTCTTTGTCAGCATTTGCTCAAGATTTAATAAATGACTGTTAATGCATAAATGATTGTTCAACCTTTGTTAGAAATTAACATCTTTGGACCAGCTTACTGACTGCTTGAGGAAGTAGAACACAGGAAAACTGGGTTTTGTTGAGTAGGATTGGGACAGGTCAGGAACTTGGCTGCTATGGAAAAATTGAGGTCTTCAAAGGAAATCATGCCAGGTGGCCCAGGAAAGCCAGTGGCGAGCATAAAGGTTCAGGGTGCATAAGATGATATAGGGGGATGAGTGGTAGGAGGTCACGGGAGAGGGAAAACATAGAGAAGAAAGGACTGAGAAACATCCTTGAGAATTTCTTCTGCACACGTGGTTCGTGTTGTAATAGTCACTATCTGATTTCTCCCCTGCGTTTGAGAGGGTCAATATCCCATCCATATTTCCATCGCTAGCGATAAACACATAATAGGCATTCAGAGACTACTTGCAGGTTATTTTCACCTAAGTTTTGGCTCCAGTGGCAAACCTGGTTCTTTGCCGCTGGAACCATAATACTCACTGAGGCGATCAAAATTAAGAATGAGATTTAGGTTTGGGCAGTGCAGGGCTCTGGTACAATTGTTTGGTCTAAAAATGGAATTAGAAGGAAGATGCGCTGTTTGCTGTTGGAACCCAGTGCCCTTTTACGAACCTAATTTAGAAGTCTGAGAAGCCAGCCAGGGCTTTCTGTCCCAGTGGAACTTATCAGTTATGACAGGGATCAGCGGGGACTCGCCTCTCTCCAACTCATTGCCTCAAGACCGATGAAATGAAGACTGTCTCGGGACTAAAAATATTGTCTGAAATCAGGGGTAGTGAATAGGTAGTGAAACAAGAGACACCCATCACCTTTCTTTTGCAAGGCATTTGAGAAGGATGCAAGGGCACATATGCACAGATGAGAGATATTTTACATGCATATACAATCAGCAAGCCTAGGCGTTGAAAAATCCTTACATACAAAGGATCCATACCTACAAGGGGATCCGAAAGGAAATCAGAGCTTAGTGCTGAGCTGAAATCGATGTGGCCGCTCCAGCGAGGTCATCCTGTGTAGAACACTGACTCTGGAAGCAGATCCTCTGGCTTCAACTCCCAACACTGTCACTTCCCAGCTATGCCTGTGGACAAGTAGTTTAACCTTGGACGCCTTCTGTTTCATTGTCTATAACAAGGACAAAGCAGTAACATCTGGCCATAGTGACACTCCACGGACTCCAGGAGGGTCACACACAGCACTTTGCTGGCTTGTTCCCTATTCTCTGTTTTCCTTTGGAAAGCTCAAGCTGTGCACGGTTTAGGTTTGCATCTGTGTGCCCTCCACCTGGATTTCTGCAGAGTCAATCTAATTACAGCATGTGTGCTTTAAGGCCAAAGGTGTCTTTGTACTTCCCAGCACGGCATCCGGTGAAGATCCCGTTTTGGTACCCTTCCCCGGAGGTCTGAAATAAACATGCCTTAGGTTGAACAGGACACAGGAAGAGGAGAGGAGTCACTGATGCTTGACCACCTGGCAGGGTCACCTAACTGCTTTCTACACTTCACAGCTCTGGACAGGAATGCGTGGATGATTTTCAATTGATTTGTTTGTTACCTGCATAGGGAACTTCTGTGGCATAACTGTGTTCCATGCCATTATAGATAAGTACAAAAAATAATTCTCTGATTTGCAGTCACCCAGGTCTATCGTCATGCCTTCAATATCCCAGAGGAGATAGACAAAGGGACAACAATGACAACCGAACATTCAACATCTTTTGTCTAATAGTGTGCTTAGTGGTATACACAACCTTCTGAAAAATTGTAAAACAATTTGAAATGCAGGGAGCCAAACCCTTGATTTCGGCTCAGGTCATGATCTCACGGTTCATGAGTTCAAGCCCCACATCCGGCTTTCCACTGGCAACGTGGAGCCTGCTTGGCATTTTCTCTCTCTCCCCCTCTTTCTCTGCTCCTCCCCTGCTCTCTCTGTCTCCCAAAATAAATAAATAAACTTTAAAAAATTTTTAAAAATAAAATGCGGAGAAACTCAACAGGATGTTTTCTCATTCCGCACAAATATTCATCACAGAATTCCTTTACGTAATGAGTTATTCTAGCACAATCAAAATAATATTGACTCACCCAAATTTATTATTCATAGCTTTCCTTAGTATTTCTGGGCCGGTGTGAAGATTCATTTTCATTACTACCGAACAACTCGAATTTCAGATCTTTTGCCTAGAATAGAACATGGTAAGTCTCCTAGATAGTATACATTTGCAATGTTTTGTACCCTCCTTTTCAAGCCTGTGGACCAAACCCCGGATGAATAATGTGAAGTGAAGAGAAGACTCCCGACCACTACTTTGACCCAGCCCATTTGTGTCCTCTGCACGACCGACAGATTAGTTGCCAACTATCTCCGGCCCCTTGCAGACATATCAAGAGAGGTGGCTGTGATCACTTAATTAGAGGAGAACCAAGAGGGGAAAGCCCATGCTGGTTATCCAGGAGTCATGTGATCAGCTATCATCAAACTCCCCAGGCTTTCTCTTCTGATGAAAATGTCAACCTCGGGAAGAAATGTCTGCCGCAGCTTCTTGAAACACAGAGGACAGAGGAATCTGGAGAAAGGTCTTTAAAAACTTTAACTCAAGATCATTGAGTATGAGCATCAGTAAGGATCTTGCGAAGGGCTATACGCTTTATAACATCTGCTCTCCTTCACCGCTCTCACCTTCTTTACGCCTGAAGGTCATAGCCATCAAAACCTCACCGATTCCATCTCCCCTCCTGCCACATCCTCCCTGTGAAATGTGTGAACAGGGTCTGGGACATAGCTGCACAGATTCAGAAGCACGGCTACCTTGTCTTTTCCCGTTCCCAGTGACTCTAGCCTCCGTCAGCGGACCCGGTGGAAATCACTTCCGTCCATTCTTAGCCATTCTCCACCACCTGCACGTGCAGTCAGGTAACTCACGTGCTGTAGATGGCTGACTTGCTCTGTGATGGGGGATGTGGCATGAGACTGCAGCATTTTTTTCTTCCTGGGCAGGAAACTGTCCCCGTCACACCACCGCAGGTGAGCAGAACAGGCACTAGGGAAGTATGCCTGTTTGGCCAGCAATCTGATGGGAAGATTCTGGTCTCCAAGAAGTGTTTCTTTGGAGCTAAGTAAGAAAAGAGGTATCCAAGATTGGAAACACTCAGGCATTCCTTAAGTTCTCTCTGATCATACATGTTAAATGTTTCCCTGAGAGGAGGCCATCTTTGTTAGAGGGGTTTTACAGTTTATAGTAAAGGCACCTTAATACAGATTTACTCCGTCACTGGAAAAGAGACAACGCAAGTGTCTGATGGCCATTTCATTTCATTGTTCGTTGCATTCATGTATTCATTCATGAAAAACATCCTATACTCATGGCTCTGATTTATCATAGCAATGATACCGAGCAAAAGCAGCAGGGAAAAGGTTTGCATCAGTGGAGTCCAGAGAGTTCAGGCACGGGCTTCTGAGTCATTTCCCTTCTGGAACTAGATGGGTACACATAGAAATATGGGGACATATGTGATATGTCTCTGCCTGGGGAGGCCCCTGTGAGTCTAGGGGGCTGGTCTCATAGGCATCTCTTGCTATGCATCCAGCCATGACGACAGAAACTCAGGGCTGTAAACAGAAAACCAGGTATATGTCATCAATCTTTTTTTTTAATGTGTATTTATTTTTGAGAGAAAGAGAGACAGAGTAAGAGTCAGAGAGGGGTAGAGAAAGAGGAAGACATGGGATCCAAAGCAGGCTTCAGGCTCCAAGCTGTCAGCACAGAGCCCAATGCGGGGCTCGAATTTACGACCTGCGAGATCGTGACCTGAGCTGAAGTCAGACGCTTAAATGACTGAGCCACCCAGGCACCCCAGGAATCTTGATGCTTGTGAAGAGCAACCTGACAGGCTAGTGTGGCATGTCTCATCGCTGTAAGTGTAGGTAACAAAACCATCAGTCATTACATAAAGGGTACTCTGAGAGCCACATTCCCAAAAGTCGGTCAAGGGGTCAATCATGATTCCAGTTCCTTTTGGGGATTCAATGGTTGCAAGCACTGGGATTTAGAATTCTGTCCAGGTGACCCTAACATGCAGTTAAAGCTGAGAGGCACTGTCACCGGTGTCATGGGTAGTGTTTGAGGCGTGGAGAAACGTGGGAGCACCGGCGCTCTAGGAAGCTGCTGCCCTGGAGTGGGGGCACCCTGGAGGGAGGACGCCATATTGGAGTTTCCCTCAATGGAACAGCCCCAAGGATTTGATGGAGGGTCTGCACTGAAGTTTGTGTTCCATCTAAGCCTACACTGTGGTGAAGAACACAATTCTCTGAGCACCCCAGAGTGGTGCTGCACCCTGCTTCCGGAACAGTGACCTGCCTCCCAACTCCCCCCAGCACAGGAGACCAGGAGGCCAGGAGACAACGCGCCTTACAAACGATCCTTTCTCTGCGCAGCCATGATGATATTATTCTCGGCAACTGCCAGAGAGACTCCGGAAAGACCACGGTGACCAATGTCCTGAACTCTCCCCGTGCGGACCCAGCCTACTCATTAGTTTCCTCCCTGTAAATTCACTCTAAAGCTGAGTGCACGAGAGGAAAATTCCCAGCTGAGTGAAACAGGGTTCATTCCAAAGCTGTGTGAACCACCACCCTACCCGCTCTTTGTGCCGTTCAGCAATTCAGACAGTGCCACACAATTGTCCAAGTTCATCCACCGGCACTGAAATGACAGCCCCGGAGGGGGCCTGTCACTCCCCAGTGGCATTGAAATGGATCAGCCACTGACTCAGAGAACTCAGCCTTAAGATTCTGTCCCTCCGGAGCCCGTTCCGGTGCCAGATACAGTTCACACACCCAGCAGTTCAGTGGCTTTCTATTGCACAGATCGTCAAACCCAAAATTTTCGTCTCCGCTTGCAAGATCCTTCAAAATCTGGCCCTGCCTGCTCTCTGGCCCCATCCTGGCACACAGCCCCCGCCCCCACACCTCTGAAAGCCACACTCCAGTTGAAGACCTGACATTCTCCCTTTGATTCATTCTTGCCTGCTTAATTTCTACTCGTCATGTCTGTGTTTAGCTACCGCCTCTTTCAGGAAGCCGTCCCCGATTCTCTAAGATTGGATCAGGTGCCCCTCCCGATGCTTCAATAATTCCCCATGCCTGTGTAACATTTGGGTCACTATGGTGAACTTTTCTGTGTCTGATAGGAGCTCATGTCTCCTATGAGGGCAGAGACCATGTCTGTCTTTTCCACATTGCATCCTTGGTACCTGGCCTACTCCTGGCTAATGGTAGGCGATGATAAATATTTATAGAATAAATGAGTGCAACATACCCTTACTAGTTATGTTAAAGCATCCCTAAGCACTCTGCCGGGATCACTGACTAAATTTAGGAGAAACATATGGAAATGGCACCCTATGAATTCAGCTTAAAACTTTATTCTGGACTGTAGAAATGGGGAAACGGGTGCTCACTGGTACAGTTACTCTTCCTCAAAATAAATGGATTGGCGAAGCACTGAGAAGCACTGAGAAGACCTTCCTCTCTTACATAAATAAGACCTACCGTGGTCGATATGGCAAAGGCAGGATGACCACACAGTTGTTCGTTTGAAACTCAAGAGCAAAAGAACATTAGGCAAAATTTCATCATTATTTTTGCTATAGCAACAGCCCAGAAATCTTGAGGGGGGGAAAAAAGCCATACATAATAACATGAAAAGGCAATGGGCTGGATTTTTAAAAGAAATGACAAAAAAAAATAATAGAGATGAAAAATGACCGTGCTATACTAAATCCTTAGAGAATGGCTTTTATCATTCATTACTATTGCTATGGGGCTCGTGCACATACTTTTTAAACTTGACTAAATATTTGACTTTCCAAGGAGAAAGTATCTTTCATTTCCCGCCCCCCCCCCGCCTTATGTTATATCAAAAAGAGCTCGTATCAACGAAAGCTGGATTAAACTGAAACATCAAACGGTAAGTTATACCTGCCTACAACACTGGGTCGTTTGTCATTTATGAAAACATCAGCATTAATGATTTCAGAATCTTAAAGTCTCTGTTCTGGAAAAAAGTCATTCTATTCATGCAGAGCAAGTGCATTTTGGTACAGAAAAAAAGCAGGATACCTTTCTTATTTATAGAAAAAGGCAAAGCTTTCCAGTGAAATGAACTAAAACCTAATATGCAATATTTAAGATGATTTATACAGGCTTTTATCATAGCATGCCCACTTTAGGTAAAGCTATGGCTTACACTACCTATTCTTGACCCTTCCAGAACATAAATAATAACATTAGATCATATACCTAATGAACACTAAGTTATACATTCAACTGCTGGAAACGGGAATCAATCTCCAGAATGCTCCAGCGAGAATCACTCAGAATGCATTATATTGTGTCTGGCTTTTTGGATTCGTTGGTTCAAGGTTTATGTATTCTGGATATGAGTTAGTTGTCAATTACATGTATTTCAAATACCTCGCCCATTCTTTGGCGTATCTTTTTACTCTGTTAATAGTGACTTTTGGTAAGCACATCGTTTCAATTTTGTGTTAAAATTTATTGTGTTAAAATTTATTTATATTCTTTTATAGTCCATTACAAACTTGACCCAGCAACTACGTTACTAGGAATTTATCCAGAGGATACAAAAATGCTGATTCGAAGGGGCACATGCACCCCCATGTTTAGAGCAGCGCTATCAACAACAGCCAAATTATGGAAAGATCCCAAATGTCCATCAACTGATGAACAGATTAAGAGGATGTGGTGTGTATAGACAATGGAATATTACTTAGTGATGAAAAGGAATGAAATCTTGCCATTTGCAGCAACCTGGATGGAACTGGAGGGTATTATGCTAAGCGAAACAGGTCAGAGAAAGGCAGATATCACGTGACTTCACTCATGTGGAACTTGAGAAACTTAACAGATGAACATAAGGGAAGGGAAGGAAAAATAATATAAAAACAGAGGTGGGGGGAACCATAACAGACTCTTAAATGCAGAGAACAAGCTGAGTGTTACTGGAGAGAAGGCAGGTGGGGGGATGGGTTAAATGGGGGATGGGCATTAAGGAGGGCACTTTTCGAGATGAGCACTGGGTGTCATGGGTAAGCGATGAATCACTGGGTTCTCCTCCCGAGACCACACTGTATGTTAACTAACTTGAGAATTAAAAAAAATTAAGGGGATTTTGATTTGACTTTATAATAAACGATTTGGGGAGAATTAATATATGACAGTAATTATCCTTCAATCCTTCACCAGGATACATCCCTCCACCTCTCTACATCTTTAATAACTCCCAACACATTGTATAGCTTTTTGGGTAGAGGTCTTGCACATCTTTTGAGTCTAAGGCCATGGAATATGTAGAGTATTGGACACCTGGACAATATCTCTGATACTTTCTCTAGGTGACAAGATTAATTTCAGAAGTGATTACAAAATTATCAGTACTAATAATCTAACCGATTTGTTCTTTAGTTTAAAAATCAACGAACAATTAAAAATAATAAATTTGCATTTCAAAACTAGTGTTCAAATTCGGGGTGCCTGGGTGGCTCAGTCGGTTAAGCGTCTGACTTCCATTCAGGTCATGATCTCGCAGTCTGTGTGTTCGAGCCCCACATCGGGCTCTGTGCTGACCGCTCAGAGTCTGGAGCCTGTTTCAAATTCTGTGTCTCCCCTGCCTCTCCCCTGCTCTCTCTCTCTCTCTCTCTCCCAAAAATAAATGAATGTTAAAAAAAATAAAAATAATAGTGTTCAAATTCAATAAAATAGTTCACTTACGAGGTAAAGTTTGCACTTCCCCAAACAAAAGTACACCTTGCCGTTTGTGCTGTTTTCTTGTTTTCAGTTTTGAACACAAATCAAAACACCAGAATCACATACAGGACCTGTTTCTTTGTCTTTACCATCACGGGGCTATTACAGTCTTTATTTTGAATCTACAGCTTACATTCAGAAATAGACAGTATCCCAGGACTGGGAAACACAATCCTCCCCCAAAATGAGCTCCAACTATTCCGAGCAGGAATGGACTTACTCTCCACAGGAAAAGCATCTCGCTGAATATGCACACAGAGTTGCTTGTCTTTGCCTTATTTAGTTGTAGAAATTCTGGATATATTCTGAATATAGCACATATCTTCTATTTTTCTGCTTGCCTTTCATTTTCTCGGTTGTGTGTTTTGATGAACATACGCTCCTATTTTTTGCTGTAATCCAACTTAATCTTTTTCACTTTTTCCCAGATAGGCTATTTGCATTTCACTCAGGAAATCTCTGCCTCATCTTCTGAAACCTTTGTTACCATATTTCATTTTAGTTAATAAGCTACCTGGAATGGATTTTTGTCTCTGACACGAGAGAGGGGTCACATTTGCTTTGCCAAGTGGACGTTAACTGACCCAGCACCACTCACTGCAACACTCAGCCTTCTCCATTCTGCCCTGTCGGTCTTGTCAAAATCCGGTGCTCGTATCCAGGTGAACTGTTGTAGGGTTCAGTTCTGTCCCATCAGATTGTCTGTCACTGCAACAGTCCCACCCCTGCTCTTGTCATTTTATGTAAGTTTTGATGGCTGGTAGGGAGAATCCTCCCACTTTGTTCTTCAGACTGTTCTTGACTGCTTGTGACTTTCAAGATGAACAAATGTATTTTAGAATCAGTGTGTGTTTAAGAGAAAATAAAAACAAAAGGAAATCAAACACACCCTCTTAGGCTTATGATGGCTTTGAATCTTTCTTTCCATGAACTTTCTTACGTGAAAAGAACCAGTGAAGTTTTATCTCCGGATTTGGGAAGGAGGATACATGTTGTATTTTTCCAGAATCCTGAGAAATGGAAATCCAACAACCTCCTATTTTAAATATTTATTTTCCAGCAAAACCTTTTATATCTCAGTTTGGGAACGGTTTCTAGCAAGCTTCTTAAGTAAATTGTGTTCGGAAGACAAATGAGATGCTTTGTTATCCCAAGCAGTGAGACATAGCCTAATGCTTTGAACACAGGAGGGAAATCAACAAGTCAGGATCCATCACGTCAAGTGTGATTCCTGGGCAGAGGAAGGGGCCTTTGTGTGATAATCCATTTTTCAGTCTTTAGCTTTGTCAAAGCGTATAAGGCAAATCATATAATTTAATAAATGTCAATTACAGTAAGTTTGTTTAAATGTATTAAAAACAATGTTATATAATTATTATATGATATAACTATGGTTCATAAAAATTTTTGAATTATATAGGAGAACTGGACGTGATTCTGGCAAGTTATAAATGCTCTCCAGGCCTCAGCTTCTCACCTGTACAATGGGAGCGTTCAGGCGACCTCCAAAGTCCCTTCTAGAACTAACATCCCGTTCTCCTATCTACCTTACATCTCCCTTCATCGTGCAAAAAACAACAGCACCGTTGTTATACCATGGATACAGTGTAGCATTTCACCTCTAGCCTTTTATTTCAAAGAAAATTTCAATGTTTTGTATGTCAAAAAAAATGTAAGGGAATCTTCAAAAAGATCTCTTACAACATTGGAAAATCCATATAAAATATAACATGATACAGACATCCAGCTGCAAGACGAATAAGTTTTGGAGATCTAACATACTGCATGGGGACGATAGCTAACAATACTGTATTGTATACTTGAAACTTGCTAAGAGAGTAGATCTTAAAAGTTCTGAAGAAGAAGAAGAAGAAGAAGAAGAAGAAGAAGAAGAAAGAGAAGGAGAAGGAGGAAGAGGAGGACAGGGAGGGGAAGCAGAGAGGGAGGAGGAGAAGGAGAAAGAGAAAGAGAAGAAGAGGAAGGGGAGGTGGAAAAGGAGGAGGAGGGAGGGGGAGAGGGAGGAGGAGAAAAAGGAAAGAAATGATAACTTTGTGAGGTCATGAACGTGTTAACTAACCTTAGTGTGGTAATCCTTTCAAAGTATGCATGTATATCAAATCATCAACCTGTGTACCTTAAACTTACATGATGGTCTATGCCAATCATGTCTCAATAAATCGGGAGGGAAAAAGAATGTAGCATAATGTTGAAACTATTCAGGTTCAGATGGCTTTTATGTAATATGGGATATGGTTTGGGGGGATCACTAGGATACAAGTAAAGATTGATGCAAGTAAGAGGTATCCATGCGTAGACTCCAGTGAAACCTAAGTGCATCATCAGTGACACTAAATATCCCTGAAATCTTGCCCTCCAGCTCATTTCCCCAGGCAGCTATTTTTTTCCAGCTGGGAAATATCAGATATACTTAATAAGACCTAAGCCCATCCCCTAAATTATTTTTAATTCTAGCTTTCTCTAGGACCAGACATGGATCTTATATTCTTTTAGTTTTTCATGTTTTTCCCCTAAGTCTGCTCATACATTAGTTATGAATATGGCAAAAGGCTATATTCTCAGCTAAATTAACCCCCCCATTATCCAGGTCTCTGAGTACAAGGTCAAGAGCAAGATCACTAATTCGATCGAAATGAAAATGTTAATTGAGTTACTGCTCTGCACTTGGCATAGAAAAATGGAAGAAGGTCAGCCAACCATCCTTAAATGTAGTGAAGACCCGCTTTGTGTTACAGCCAAGGAACTCTGACTTCACCTAAGTGTTTACGTGATTGAAAAACCCACGCCACCCTCGCCTTCCAGGTACGCGTCCTAGAAAAAGATCATGGCACCGAGGCTCATCTCTTAGCTGGCCAGGGATCTAAAGGTGTTTTGCTCCCAGGAAAGCATAGGGACCCCTTACAAAGGAGGTGCCTCATCAAGGTGAGCATCCGAGCACATGTTCTCCTTCTACTTAATTTTAAAGCCAATCACCGATTCTATGAGATGTTTCCTCCTAGAACTCTTAATTAACTATTTATAATCAATCCTTGGCTATGGGGGTTCAATATTGTTAGAACTGAGAACAGAAACGTATGTCTTGTCTATCAGACTATAACATAAGAGCAAGGTGGCAGAAAGGATAAACTTTATATCACTTTGATGTTACTTCCATGGGATGCTCCAAAGGAAAAATCAAAAACAAGACAGAAGAAGAAGGATGTGCTTACGCTTAAACTTGGGGAAAAGGAAATGACTTATGATTCGATGAAGTTCAAGTAACCATCTGATTACAAAAGCCAAGACAAAAGATGTGCTGATCTTTTTGTAATTTCTCATTTATACACATGGCACCTATTTGAAGACAATCTGTTAGTTGACTTGATTGGAAGAATGTTCAGGAGCAGGAATCACTTTTAGCTGCAGGGTTTTTTTTTCTAGTGGCATTAGTTTAAGGGTGTTTTTTTTAAAGAAGTGTTTTATTATATTTGGGAATCAAATGGTCTGAGCAGGCTATCCCAAATTTTCCATTTCAACACTGTTCAGTTTCCAGTGATGAAAAGCAAAATTTCAGTTGAAATAAAATGCTGTTATTTGTTTTATGCCTTACAAAATGTGGGTGATTATGAGACCATGGTCTTAGCATGTTAGAGGAATCAGAGTGTTTGAAAAACTTATATAAAATATATATACATAAGTTTTTTACATATAAGTAAATATGTACATATATACATTAGAGATGCCAAGGGACTCTCATAAATAACATATCACTAGGTCAGGCAATATTCGAGTACTTCAAGTACCTTTAGAAATATTATTTTAGTTTTTTCTTCACACAAACACTATCAAGTAAGTATTGTTATCCTCCTTTGCTGAGGCTCAGAGAGATTAAGCCGATTTTCCAAATCTCCCAGTTGGTATGTAACAGATCAGGACCTCAAACCCAAGGCCTCAGATTCTGGGTGGCATAGCTTACATGAAATAAACTCTGCATTTTCTTCTGAGTTTTCTTCTGCCCTTCTTGTGTGGATATGGTGGAGGAACTCGGGACACATGATGTGTAGACAGATAATTGTGTTTTCTCTGACCAGTGGCAGAGCTAAACAGAAGCTAGGGAGAAGGTGGAGAGGTCTCGAGAACGGCCCTGGGAATGTGGGAGGGAAATATTCCATAATGTAACATTATTCTCAACACATTCATATTTGGATCTCCTTTAAGCTTGGAGCTAGCCTGTTTAACTAAACACATTTGTTTTGTATTTGATCGTGAGACTGATTACTTTTCTTTAAAGTTCTGATAGGAGATTTGGACATTGGGATTTGAAACTTGGAGAAAACTACGTTACTTTTGTTTATGAGCTTTCTGAAACACTGCATGCAAATTTCCATGGCTAACTGGTTAAGAATAAAAGGAGGACGAATGCATCGGTGGTGGGCAATTCTGTTTGCCCATGTGTGTGTGTTTTGTGAGGGTGGTTTGTGTGCCTGTGGTATGCGTATGTGTGGGGGGGGGTGTGGTGTGGCATATACACATGTGTCTGTATGTGTGAGTGTGGTGTGTGTGTATATGTTGTGTGAGAGAGTGTGTGTTGTATATACATGTGTGTATCTGTGTCTGTGTGGGACTGGTGTGTAGGTGTGTGTGTATGTGTGTACCTGCCTGTGTCTGATGTGTTGGGGATACTTGGCCCTCAGGGAAGGAGGTAGTCAGATGGTTCCTTGGGAGGTGATTGGTGGCAACCCCGAACTTCAAAAGCCAGGCAACAAATTAAGGAGGACAGTTGGCACACGGCAAAGGGGACCCAGAAGGCTCAGTAAGGGACAGCCAGGGTGAGGCCCTCAGTTTCCTTTGCTGCCTTCGCTTCACAGGTAGGAATGGTCTCAAGGACGCTTGAGGAGGAAGTCAACTGGATGAGATACATTGATCCTGGTGACCAGTGGGGATGACGGGGTCACACTCAGACTGTCCTCAGCTTATGTCTGCCAGGCCATCAGAAAGTCACATTCTCTTGACAGCAAAGAGGGCCCTGGGACAGCTTCCTAATGTCTCACCAAACATAAGCCAATGAAATGTAAAAATGTAAAAATCATGGCTGACGGTAGCTGGATGCCATCTGGTGGGATAGCCCACTCTGTGACAGGTCCTTTGGTCATCCACGTACCTACCCTGCAAAGTAGGACTCACTGTTCCTCATGCGGGGTGGCAAAGTGTCAAAGAAGGGAAGGGACACGATCTTGGCCATAGAGCGGTTTCAGGCTAGAACAGGAGCAGAGGGGACACTGGGTCTGCAGGCTAACTCGTTCTCTTTCACTCCAAACTTACTCAGAGCTCACTGAGAGGTTTACAGATGAGAAATCATGTCCAAATTGGGTCTCCCCAAAAGCAGGGTCTGTGGGAACACATTCTGCGGCCTGAATAAAAAATCAGTGGATAGGAGGGGAAAGTAATGGAGAAGGAGGTGTGTGGGTATGATCAAGTGAGGGTTCTCCTTGCTTGTAAAAGGATACTGTGCTGGTAGTTGATTCTGCAGGGAAACCTGCTTTGGCAAAGTTCAGCTGACCAGATGGGACTGGACCATAAAGGAAGCAGCCTTTTGCTGATTCTCAAGAGGGCTTTGGCGGCCCTCAAGAGGATGAGGCAGGGCTGCATATGCTGAGAGCTACGGCCTGGGGCAGCCCATCCAAGCTGGACTGCGTTCTGGTCAGGAGCCAATTTATAAAGGAGGCCACCAACCCAGGGAGCTCGTTTGAGGCCCACGGTGAAAATGTCGGCCATGGCTATGCCTGGCCTCCCAGCTACCTGTATTCGGGTGTCTCTTCTAAACAGTAACAGAGGGATAGTGGAGAATTATCCACAGGGAGGAATGAGGAGGGGCACCAGAAGACCTCACAGATGCAAAATGCCCGCTTGAAACCCGTTTTTACCCAATTTTACCCAATTTACCCAATGAGGTTCCATTGAGAAGACTTTTGCTGGCATGCTTTCCATGGGCATCACTGACCAACCTGATTTCTACGGCCTCACCGTTCAAAGTGTGGCCCTCAGACCAGCAGCATCTGCAGCATCTGGGAACTTGTTAAAATGCAGAAATTCAGCCCTATCCCAGACCCGCTGAACCAGCATCTTCACTTTCACACGCTGCCAGGTGCTTGCGTCTGCATCATGAAGTTCTCGAAGCATGGGCCTATTGGTCGCTGGGGGTCTGCCCCGTGTGAGCAAGAGTTCAGGAAGAAAAACAAAACATGGTTGCAATGGCTAGATCTACACACAATAGTTGCCATCAGAAACGAAATCTCTCGGGGTGCCCGGGTGGCTCAGTCAGTTGAGCGTCCGACTCTTGACCTCAGCTCGGGTCACAATCTCATGGTTCATGGGTTCAAACCTGGTTCGTGGCTTCAAACCCTGCACCAGGCTCTGTGCTGATGGCATGGAGCTCGCTTGGTATTCTCTCTGTCTCTCTCCCTCTCTACCCCTTCCCCCCACTCGTTCCCTCGCTGTCTCAAAAATAAATAAACTTAAAGAAAAAGAAATCTCTCAAACTGTGCTTAGCCCAGTGCTTTCCAAAAGTATTTAACGCAGACTTCTTTTGTTTTAGTAGACGAAAGACGTATGGACATCTCGCGGGACACTACTGTTGGTTCCCCGGGAGAGATCTCCCGCTAGAAGCTGATGGGGGTGCCGATGGATGGTGAAGATTTTGGTTGTGCACAACTCTGAGGATAGAAACAGGGGAAGAAGTCTATGGGGGCGTCCAGATGCCATTTCAGAAGCGAATTAGAAGGAAGACAGAAGGTACAAAAGCATTACAGCGCGAAGGGTAACGGCACAGCCATGCACCTGCCAGGTGATGTCAGGCAAGGATTTTCGTCTCTAGGAACCTCAGTTTTCTGCTTTGCAAAATGGGGATAATCATGGACCCTGATTCAGCTGCAATGTTTCCTTTAGATAATGCTCAGGGGAAATGAGCATGTAGCAAGTGCTCAATAAATATTATTATTATTATTATTATCATCTTATTATCCAGGTGGTAAAACGGTAAGAAGATTGTAAGATCTTATAACTTTCCTACACTTTTAGTTTTGTTTCCCCATGTCTATTTCCTCAAAGGGATTCACAATAAAACTCTTAAAGTGTGCACCATCTGTGTGGTAGTCTTCAGGTACAGCAAGAAGTTGGAATATTTGTGTGAACACCTTCCCTATAGGCAGTCAGTCTTGGGAGAAAGAGAACACGCAGGGACAGAGCGGCCACTGGCTGCCAGCGGGAAGAGACAGAAGCCCGCCGAGGCCCTGCGCCCGGGGCTGGGACGGGAGAGCGTGGGTAAGGAGACCACAGTATGAGAGGTGGGCCTGGTGTTGCAGCAATGAGAAGCTCTTGGGAATTCCCTGATGCCTTTAAATGTTTTAAAAAATCTTGGGGCAGCTGGGTGGCTCAGTTGGTTAAGTGTCTGGCTCTTGATTTCGACTCAGGTCAAGATCTCATAGTTCATGAGATCGAGCCCCACATTGGGGTCTGTGCACACAGCACAGAGCCTGCTTGGGACTCCCTCTCTCTGCCTTCCCCTTCCCCTCTCGAAATAAATAAATAGACATGTAAAAAATGTTTAGTACATCTTAAAAACACTTCAGTTAAGAGAACTGAATCCATGCTGTGGAAGGGATTCTTCTCTAAGATAGTTTGTAGGTAGTGGGAGTCCCAGCTTCAGCTTCGGCTTTGTGGAATCACCAGGATTAAGAAATGTCTGAGCATTTGTGGTGGATTGGTGGGGAGGCCCCCCTGAGAGCCTACTTGCATGTGGGAGTAAGCAAAGAACTTGTGGACTCAATCTCACCCAATAAACCCGACCCACTTATAAAGTCTCAACGTAACAAGGACCTCCCCGGGCTGGGTCTAATGGAGATGGTCTGAATCTTAGGAAGGGATGGGATTGGGGTAAAAACTAAAGATTTTATAGCACATCATGGTAAGGGGTTCGGTCACTCTCCTACAAAACGTATGCCTTCTTCACTTGGCTCCTGCCCCTTAGGGACTTCAGCTTCTAGCAATGGTGGTCGAGGGGTCCAGAGCATCTCCAGACACAGTGAAACCCACAGAAGTGGCAGCCATGTCCACATAGACAACTCTCCCTAGGAACAGTGGCTCTACCCAGGTGACGCCAGGAGGTTCTACAGCTGCCACACGGTAACAGTTTGGAAACACCTGTGCAGCCCTTTTGGGAAACCCTGTCAGGCCGTTTTAGAGAAAATACTGTAGAGGGCTTAGACCCTGCAGCAGCAGGGAGCAGCGAGAGTCCGCAAAATATGGGTTCTTACTGCCAAGCTACCTTTTTTTTTCTTTTCTGGAAAAGGGCTAAGTTAGCCTCAGACAACTTGAGAGTTGTCATGCCTCAAGAGAAGGTAAAATGGCACACACACAGGAAAATGCAGTTCTACAAGAGGCCGATTACAAATAAAGAAGGGTCCGGAGAATGGTTCAAATCCTTACCTATCACACTGACTTACATCTAGTTCATTCAGAGTCAGCCTCAGGGTGCTCCTGGAAGACCCTTCACATTCCTCTCCCCGTGTTTCCCTCTTTCTGCCCCACTTGCCTCCTCTCAGTGTCCTGCTTCCATCTGGCAGGTGCCCTTTGCCATGAAGGTTGCAAGGATTTCATGCCTGGCTCCGTTCTGGAAGATGACGGTAACGGTGACTTCTCAGAGCCACACAAGGTGCTCCAGTTTCTTTCAAGGGGCTCATCCACAGCATAGGAACCACCTGGTTTCTTGTTAAAATAGAGATTTTTTTTTTTGAAAGAGAGGGAGAGAATGCACAAGTCGGGGAGAGGGCAGAGGGAGAGAATCTTGAACAAGCTTCACGCCCAGCGCAGAGCCCGGCGTGGGGGTTGATCCCACAACCCTGGGATCATAAACTGAAGTCAAGAGTCTGATGCTTAACGCACCAGGCCGCCCAGGTGCCCCTACAATAGAGATTCGGAGTCAGTAGCTGTGGGTAGGGCCGGAGATTCTGCATTTCTGACAAGCGCTCAAGTGATGCTAATCTGTAGTCCACACTTGGAGCAAAAATGATCCAAAAGACGACAAAATTGTTTCTCTTGCTGACGTCGATTGTCATGTGTAGCATAACTTCAGACCGCCAGGGGACAAAAGGAGCAAAAGGGATGAAGAAGACTGGACACAGCACCCCGCCGTATGCAGGGAGAGACACAGCAATCGTGAAGTAATGTTCAGGTTCAACTGTTGTGTTGTTCTTCTGCTAACGGTGCTTCGCTGACCGGTGGTGTAAGCATGAAACTCATCACTCAGAGCAGGGGCAGAAAGCCCATCCCACTTTGGTGCTGGGCCCTGTGCTTCCACAGCCTGTCTGGAGCTAGTTCCTCTGGCGCCCGGCCTTCCGTGAGCCCTACACCAGCTCTGCCTAATCAAGCCTGTATTCGAGTCCACATGCAAATGCCACAAATCTCATCTTCCATATTTGCCACTGTTGGGATCACAATCTTTGAAATCAAGCCTTCGCTCACTGCATTTCCATTGATTTGGGGTTTCTTGCCCATAATTGTTATGAACGGGACCATCGATGCCATCGTTGAAGGTACGACTCTCCCGTAGTGTAAAAACATGCACTAAAAGAGAAGAGAGAAGCCTGATAGAGAACGACTGCACAAAAGGCCCATTCATGACCACATAAGCCCTCCTGTTTCTAGGTATTTACAACGTGGTTATTTCCCATCCCATCCGCTACGTCCCAGGAGCGCCTGGGTAGCTCGGTCCGTTGAACATCTGACTTCGGCTCAGGTCACGATCTCACGGTTTGTGAGTTCGAGCCCCGCACCGGGCTCTGGGCTGACAGCTTGGAGCCTGGACCCTGCTTCGGATTCTGGGTCTCCCTCTCACTCTCTACCCCTCCCCTGCTTGTGTTCCCTCTCTCGCACTCTCAAAAATAAAAAATAAACATTAAAAAAAAATGCTACGTCCCAAAGCAATTATGGTTCCAAAATCTGTCTACTTTCCACCTTATTAGGCTGTTGTTGTTTGGCCATACTTCACTTTTTGATTCACTCACGTGTAAGTTACGTCAACACAGAGCATGAGAAGTGATGGGGGAGGAACCCTGGGTTCTAGGAAACAAGATGTTGGGGTTTTGAGTTTTAATCTGCATATAATCACTTGAGCATGAGGTGAGGAAGGGTTGATGACATCTCATTGATTATAGATATTTGGGACATAACGGAGTGAGACGCGAAAAGCAAATTAGCTTCACTCCGTAGGAGTACTATTGATTATAGTTTATGCTCAGTTACCCAGGAGCTCAACAGTAACTAGGCCCGCACTTATGGACATGTGCACATAGTACTAAATGTTAGGTTCGGGGGTGCGTTTTCTTTGATTCACATAGTCGACTATGTGCAAGTGCGTGTCGTGAGCCTGAGGTAGTGAGACTCGTGCCGCAGACACAGGAGACACATTTCACAGGCCCAGTGCCCTCGTTCCTTGGACAGCCTTTTCAATTATTCAATCCACCGCCTGGATTCATGGTGATTGTCGTATTGCCCTTAGGAACATGGCCCGAATGCCCACACCAACATCCCATTTCACTGTGGGACTCTGCCATTGTTTTTTGTTCCTTCGTGTCTACAGCCATGACCTTGGGGCCTTGGAATGTCCCGGCTCCCGCTCCTGGCTTCCTGCTAATTCATCTGTCAGTTCTTTGCTGAGGATGCTCGCCCCGCCGCCTTCTCTTCTTTTCCTCTCTCAAAGTCTGGATTAAACGCTCCTCTTACATGCTTCTGACCCTTGATAATTCCGCTATTTGAAAATTTTTCACCCTGCGTTGACGTTACTTGTTTGCATATCTGTGTTCCTTTCCAGACACAAGCTCCCGAGGAGAAGGGGGTTAATTGTATTCATGTTGTACCCTCTGTGCTTAGCATACTGCATGGTGCTTAATAAGACCCAGGAAATCTTTCTTGAATGAATGAGCAAGTCCCTCTCTGCTGCTCAGCCCCACGCAGGGGGGCAAGAAGTGCTTCCTGCCACAGAGGAGAATGGAAGGCAGGCTAGTTGGAATAAGTCATTTTCAGGACAACTATGATTAATATCCAAGACCATGCTAAAACTTAGCTGGTCAATTTTTTTTTTTTTTTTTTTTTTTTTTTTTGCTTTATAAATCAACATCAGGCTGGCTATAACCACGGTCCATTTGGTGTAATGAAATCCCTCACTGTTGTTTCACTGTGAGTTTTTAAGCATAAGAGTCAACTAAAATGCCTCTACTTTATATTAAAATTCCAGGGTAGATTGGAACACACTAAAAACACATTCGAAATTAATTTCATAGTTAAAGAACAGGGTTAGTTAAAAGCTTATGGGTTCAGAGTTTCATTTTATTCCCCTGATGTCTTCATAAAGCATCATCATAGAATTCAGTCTGTAGTAAGTTCCCAGTAAATGCGAGCTGTTATCTTCATAACCTCTTCCTTAATCTTCCTCCCCAATTCACTCCTTCCTCTTTAAGCCCTGGCCTTAGGAAAATTGACTTCCAACTCCAAAGAGGATGGAAGACAGAACACTGAGATTTAATTCATTTCTGAAAGGGGGCAGAGGCTCCCTCCTCTCCTGTACATATGGAGCTTTGTTCCTTCTCCTTAAGCTTCAGCTCAATTCAACAAGGGGGTGTTTGTACATCTTTTTGTGCCCAGAACTGCGTTGGGCAAGTCTAGCACAGCCACTGCGGTGATTAGAAAAATCTATGATGCTGCCCATTCCTTCGCAACTTCACAGTCCATAGAATTACTCCCTTAGGGACCGGCACTGAGTGTTCCCATAAACTCATGTTCTTACCACTGGTTTCCATGCCCGTAGGTAAGCTCTAACGCCTCATCTCTGATCACCTCATTCTCTCGTTGGTTCCAGAATAGAAAGCGTGCACCACTGGGAATATGTGCTCACTGCTAATACATTGATCTCCACAGCCTACTAAAGAAGAACCAGTAACATATACACAACACACATATACGCTATTAAAGAAACTTTGCAAAGTATAACCTAACCTCACGAATTCAACAACAACCACAGCAGACTCCAAGAAGCCTGAAACGGTCTCTCACACCATAAAGGAACAGTTAGTCATATTCATTTGGTTCTTCTGCAGCCTATTTTGAAAATCAAATATATATTGAAAGTGAAAGCTTCAGTTTAAACTCACACAGAAAATAAATCCTAAGGCATGCCTGGAATTCATTTCCCTAATTTCTCCTGCTGTGGTTAGCTATCGTGGGGGTGGCCAGATGGGAATTAACGTCACCGAGGAGTTTGCAATGATTTTGCACAGCGAGGTGAGCTAAGGATACAACTTTTTCTTGGGTGTCAGATTCCTTTGTGGACTTGATAAGCCCTTTAAACTTACATAAATATCAGCACCCATTTGCACGGGAACAAAACAGGATCAGCAGGAGAAGGGAAAAGACCATTAGGGTTCTACCTGGTAGAACTTGCTGAATTTATGATTGTTTCAGATCCTAGTTTATATGCGCTAACGTGGGTGGTGAGAGCGGGGGCAGAGTGTACATATAATTTTTGTCAGTACGGCATTGTCTATTTTCTGTTTGTGCATACACAAGTTATCCCTAACATGTTGATGGAAATGCACAATGGGCGGAGTCTCCTTCCCAATAGATAAAATGGCGAGTGACAAAAACAGAACAGTGGGGATCAGGAGTCTCCGGAGAGGAGAAAATTGATGGAGAAAGCAGGAAATGTGAACCTGAAAAAAAAAAAAAAAAGGAGAAAAGAGAAAATGATCCATTCAAACAAAAACAAAAACCATAGTAGTATAACAACAGTTCATAGATACTAAACTAATCTGTAGCCTGTGATGGTTAAAGAGAAAGCAGAGGGATGTCTTCTGGAACTTGGTGCTGGTTGGGAGTTAGACATGAGAAGGATGGAGAGGCGATAAAGCAATAACTCAAGTCTAAGGGGCAGCTATATGTGTGGGGCAGGGTCACTAGATTTGGATAAATCTCCTTGAAAAAAAATGTCACCAAGAAATGGGACCAAGAAAAAGTGCCGAATCAGCCTGAGATGGAACCATGCAGACTAGGACAAGCCAGAATTATGTCTGGGATGCATGACTGAGCTGAGTGTTCCTCATCATAGTTCCTACCAAGAATGGCACATGAGTAGCTCACCAAGACAGGAAATACGTGCCAGCCTGTGGCACTTGCTGGGGGTACAATGAAAAATAGTGGTTTCCTGCCCACAATGGGCTCAGAAAATGGGGGAGACACAAGTACTTACATAATCACAATATAAGGTAAGTACTTTAAAATATACTCATGCAGAGAATTATGCCAGCCTCTTCAGGCATCTACTACCCTTCTGGTTTCTAATGCCTGGGTGGCTCCATCGGTTGAGCGTCTGACTTCGGCTCAGGTCATGATTTCACAGCTCATGAGTTCAAGCCCTGCATCAGGCTCTGTGCTCACAGCTCGGAGCCTGGAGCGTGCTTCGGATTCTGTGTCTCCCTCTGTCTCTGCCCCTAACCCACTCGCATTCTGTCTCTGTCTCTCTCAAAAATAAATAAACATTAAAAAAAAAAATTAAAATTCTTTCTTTTCCCAAAGAGGAAAAGGTGGCATCTGAGACTTTCTCAATTTAAGGGAAAATCATCCAACTCACACTCTGTCTCCAGCCATATTTATATTGTTGTGATTTTCATTTGAAACTGTGGAATAAAATGTCTCTTGTCATTTAAAGGAGTGCTATTCCTCTGTAGGAAGGTAGGAAAAGTTGGGAGAAGTAGGAGAATATGAGGTGGGCCTTCATGGTATCTCTAAAATCCTACTGTTGGTTGTCAGGCAACATTCAATCCACTTGCTTCCTTGTTGGCAGAGCTCCAAATTTGGTTTGGCATCTACTTTTCTTTCACGTGAATCAGGAAGGCTGATTCAACCCCAGCCCAGCTCCGGAGGCAAATCCTAACCCACCTAAGCCAACCATGATGGCCCTAATCCTCTGCCTGTGGATTGTTTAAGACTGAGCTGTGGTCCATTGTGACCAGTGAGATTGGAGAGAAAATCTTCTGGGGGACTTCTGGGAAAGATTCCCTCACTTTAAAAGAGAGATCCCTGAAGACAAGGTCTCCTTCCTCCGGATACGGTTATGTCCGTGCGTGATGTGTGAAGAGGTAGCACCATCTTCAACCATGGAGAGAGCTAAGCCAAGAGCTGGGATGGTACATCCTATTGGCAAATAGGATCTAGATCCTTGATGGACACTTTTGGAACCAGTGAATTTAGCAATCTTGGATGTTTTCTTTTGCAGAATACAAAATTTCCAACTTTCAGTTGGTTTTGTCTTGGTTTGCAGCCAAAAGCATTTTGACTAAGACACATGTTATTGTCTACAAATGTCTCAGAAGATTATTCGACTTCAGTCATGTGGGTGCCTGGCGAGGTCATGTAGGAGGCGTAGTTGTTTCCTCCTCTTCCCATTCTAGATTACTCCTCTTGCCTCCGGACATGGTTGAAGGCTTATTCTTACAGCTCCTGATCCGTGCCAAGGATTGTTGCCCAAGCTTTTGCTGATGAATCCTGGAAACAAGAACCACCTTACGTGGGGACTGTCTTTTCACTGCTTTACTTCCCGTGAGGACCAATGCTTCACCTCCCATCCACCTTGACTCCGGAAACTAAAGATGCAGGGCTGATTGCCACTGTGCTCCCTAGCTTCTCCCAGGCACTCTTGGCAAGGAATTCTTCTCTCCAGCCTGCCACAACATGGTAATAAGGCTGTGGCTCCCTCCCCAGACAGATCACTCAGGAAAAGGGAAGGGGGTAGTTATGTGTACATGCTCCAAAACTCCATGAAGAAGTGACGGGGAGGGATGGCAGCATGTGGGAGACATCTGGCAAGGTGAAAATGAATGGAATTGAGATCAGAAAGGTTGTAAACAAGGGAAGCCCAAACGACACGGAATTCAATTCAAAACCTTCATCCTTGAACACAGGTGGTTATGATGATTAAACCATATTAGCGAAAATCATCCGTTTCCTAGTTTTAGATGCAAGAGGATCACAGAATGAGAAACGAACAATTTTTATTTGTTTGTATAAGAATAATACAAGATTCCACTGTGTATATATATATCACATCTCCTTTCTCCATTCATCTATTAGTGGACACTTGGGCTGCTTCCCTCATTTGGCTATTGTAAATAAAAATACTGCAATAGGGGCGCCTGGGTGGCGCAGTCGGTTAAGCGTCCGACTTCAGCCAGGTCACGATCTCGCGGTCCGTGAGTTCGAGCCCCGCGTCAGGCTCTGGGCTGATGGCTCGGAGCCTGGAGCCTGTTTCCGATTCTGTGTCTCCCTCTCTCTCTGCCCCTCCCCCGTTCATGCTCTGTCTCTCTCTGTCCCAAAAATAAATAAAAAAAAAAAATACTGCAATAAATGTAGGGGCACATATATCCCAGATGAAATCTTGCAGTTTGCAATGCCATGCATGGATCTAGAAAGCACAATGCTAAGCGAAATGAGTCCATCAGGGAAAGACATTTCCCATTTGATTTCACTCACATGTGGAATTTAAGGAACAGAGCAAATGAACAAAGGAGGGTGGGGGGGGGGGGGGAGAGAAAAACTGAAAAAACCAGACTTGTAACTGCAGAGAAGAAACAGATGGCTCCCAGAGGGGAGGTCGGTAGAGGGATGGGTGAAGTGGGTGATGGGGATCAAGAGTACACTTACCATGTTGGGCACTGAGTAATTTACAGAATTGTTGAATCATTATGGAGTACACCTTAAAATAACATAATGCTGTACGTTAACTACTCTGGGATTAAAATTTTTTTAAGTATTACAAATTATAGTAATTTATGCAACAGCATATCATCAGTACCTAATGAGCACGCCACTGTAACAACTACGCATACATTAAATATGGCGTAAGTTTTATGTGATCTCCCGTGTCTCCAGCCTTCCTAGGGTCACACTGATTCACCATCATCAGCTAATGCATTATTATGCATTATATGAATTATATGGTGTTAACTCAATCTTACGAAGTTCGCAAGGTCACTGCCTCTAAGTTACCTACATGTGTCCTAAAATTTCAAGGGTTTCTTCAGAATCCACCGTGGAACTTAGCTAAATTTTCAACCAGTGTTACCTTTAGAGACATATGATTTCAACAACTTACTTTTTCTTGTGCCATAGACTCTTTCCTACAGCTTCAAAGATGCCCACTCCTTATCTGGCAATCGCTTAAATGGCACTAACCAAATACCAGTCGTGTTTTTCTAAGTACTTCACAAATATGAACTCACGTCATTCTTGTTTTTTTTAATATTTTTTAAAGGTTTATTTATTTTTCAGAGAGAGAGAGAAACAGAGTGCGAGCAGGGGAGGGGCAGAGAGAGAAAGAGGGAGACACAGAATCCGAAGCAGGCTCCAGACTCTGAACCGTCAGCACAGAGCCTGATGTGGGGCTCTAGGTCACAAACTGTGAGATCATGACCTGAGCCGAAGTTGGACTCTTAACCGACGGAGCCACCCAGGCGCCCCCAATTCACATCATCTTTGCAACAACCCCAGCAGGTAGCGTGGCACACCCGACTGCCTCGCTCGTGTGTCCTCAGTCCATTCTGATGGCCCCTGGGGTCACAGCGGAGAGTTCTGTGAGGACTACTGGTGGACGAAGAACCACGTGCTGGTTTCCCCATCCTACACAATACCTCCAAGGATCCTCAGCATAATCTCATCCCCTGGCCTCTTCTGTACTTGCCCTTCTTGGGGTCACCTCTCAAATAAATTGCTTGCACCTGAGTTCTTTCCCCAGGGTCTCCTCGGTATGTACCCAAACTACGAGGTTAAGTTTCTATTGTTATCTTCATTTTATAAGTAAATGAGGTGAGGCATAGAGCAGTTTAAGAACTTGCTCAAGGTCATCCAGCTAGTAAGTGGTCTGGATTTAGGCTTCAGAGTCTGTGTTCTTAACTACTACCCTATGCTGCCTCTACAAATCATGCTCCATAATTTGGTGAACACATCCACCTTCCACTTATCCGTATCATTCTCAATTATATAAATGGGGGAGAGGGGTTTGGCCAAGTATGACCTTCAGTAAAACCTGGTGCGTGGACTATTTTTGTAAATAAAGTCTTATTGGAACACAACACGTCCAGGTTACATATAGTTTACATTTAGTCCATGGCTGCTTTTGCACTGCAATGGAACCGAGTAGATAGGACTGATGGAGAGCCTATAGCCTGCAAGGTCTAAAATGTTTACTGTGTTTAGCCCTTTATCAAAAAGGTTGCAGATCCATACTATTTCTCCTTAAGGCATGATCTTTCCCAGCTAAAATCTATGCAGCAGCTGTCAGTGGGACTCCCACAGCATGGCTTGACTTTGGGTTGGGTAGCGTCGGGGTGCCAAATGTCTAATCGGTAAGCATATTTCTTGCTAGGCTCTTCTGGCTGAATCCAGGGATCACTCACGTACCCAAATGCTGAGCCTGTGGCTCACTCTTCTCCTCGTTGCCAATCGAGTGGCTTGTGACTTCTCCCTTTTCCCTTTTCCCAATCTTGTCATGTTTTTAAGAGATACAAGGTATTCCTTTCCCATTTAGGAGTACACGGCATTGGCCATGCTTAACTAAGCGGGTTATAAGCCCATCTCTGCCAGAGATGTAATCATGCAGAAAAGGAGCTTGGCTAATTCTGCGCAGGCAAGAGAGAGCTCATCTTATTTTAGATGATTCAATGGGAACACTATGATTAGTTTGGTTGAGTTGTTATGCTAAGTGTTTGTTTGGGAATTTCTGTGTCTATGGCAATTTCTGCTGGGCCTGGCACCACAATATTTGCCTTACGCATTTAGACACAGGTGTCGAAAGCACATTTACAGACATTCACATCAAAGGCACCCATTTGCTATCCTAGGCAATCAAAAGGATCTCTCATTATGCACCATTTATGCCAATCTGCCAATTTGGAACTTTTTTTTTCTTCTTTCAGGAAACCATAGTAACACTGTAAATCATTGAGGGTGTTGGTATCTGTTTAGCCACACTCTGATAATAATGTCTGCCTTTCCAGTCAATGCTTTGAGAACATCCTGAAACATACCTGTTCTAGTTCAGGGTGTTATAACAAAACGACATAGACTGGGTGGCTTATAAACAATGGAAGCTTGTTTCTCAAAGTTCTGGAGCCTGGAAGCCTGAGATTAGGGTACCAGCGTGGTCAGGTTCTGGTAAGGGCCCTTTGCTGGGGTGTAGACTGCCGACTTCTCATTGTGTTCTCACGCAGTAGGGAGCAGAGGCAGGAAGCAAGCTGTCTCATGACTCATATAAAGGTGCTGATCCCATCCCTGAAGGCTCCACGCCTCATCTTGCCCTAATTACCTCCCAAAGGACCCATCTCCTAATACCATCCCATTTGGTAGTCGTGTTTCCACAGATGAGCTTGTGGGGGCATTAACTTTCATTCCATAACAATATCATTTTATAAAGCAAGGAAGGACGCTGCCGGAGAATGAACAAATGTACACCAAGAAGGCCAAAGGATCTTTTAAGCCAACTCTTCCTTTTCAGCTAGGTTTGTGTAGTAACTAGATAGATAGATAGATAGATATTCTAGACTTGCAGACAGGGTTTTCAGACAGTATAATGAGAAATTCTTAATCTAAACTCTTTTTCAGGAGGCTTTTGTGGGTCAAATAGGTTGAAGCAGGGAACCGCACACACATCACTCTGTCGATACCTGAGAATAAAATGCATCCAAATATGCACCTGGCTGTCTTCCCCCAGCTCAACTACAACCTTATAGAGGACATTTATGAAACTCATTGCCTTCCAATTACCTCCCCAAACACCCGGCAGTTGCATGTACCTTTGCAACTTTCAACCATAATTAATTTGATGATAAAGAATTGCCAGTTCAAACGCATGCATCTTTCAGAGTGAAGTCCTCTCCTCAGCGGAGAATGTATTATCCTGAAACCACGACGCAAATAACTGGCTACCATCTGATAAAATGTCTCAGGTTTACAAAACTTCTTCGCTCACCCCTGAGCTTGCTGGGAAACTGTCAGAAGCAAATTTCTCAGAGAATTTATGGTTTGTCGCTCAAAGGACACGGACGGATGTCCCTCCCTCTGGGAGGTTTCAGTAGCAACTATGAGAATGAATCCGTCACTGAGTGACGACGATGTGGGGTCAGTACCGGCCGCCCTTCCAGTTTGCTCATGCAGGTAGCTGCCTGGACGGCACAAGCCACGTGTTAGTCGCGAAGTGTCTGATGGCTGGGGCTTGGAGGGGAGCTGGTCCCATGAGTGAGCCCTTGTCAGGACAGTAATTCTCGGTGGAGGGGTGGACGGGAGCAAGAGAAGGAAGCGAGGGGGAGTGTGTCCAGCCACCAGAGAACTTGAAACTGACCAAGGCCCCTCTCCTCTCCATCCACCCTAGATTCTGATTCTCACACCCAACCCTTCTCCCCATCCCCCACCTCAGAATGGAGCGTCCCTGCTCAGTCCTAGATCCGCTGCGCAGACCTAGGCCGTGACCTCCTTTCCTGGGAGGCGCTGATAGCCTATGGCTGGAGCGTGTCAATCACTCCTAAGAGCTGATAGCCTTCAGGTATCCGAGTCCCTTTTTTCTCCGAAGTCTCAACAAGACAGAGTTCCACACTAGCTTTCTTTCTCCATTTGTATTCAGGTCCACAGAGCCTTCCCCAAGCGACCCTCTTCTTATATTTTCTTGGCTTTGCTTTCTGCCCTAGTTCTTTCAGCTCTTCCCCCTTTTACATTATTCATGACTTTTATTTCTCACTCAGTAATTTATTTTACATTTTATTCATGCGTTTGCACCCACTTAACCCAGGTCCTTATCTTGAAAAATGAGTGCTGTAGAGTGACCAGAGAGAGAGAAAGTAGCCGATTACCAGTAGTTTTTGGAAGAGAGCGTTCCTTAATTACCAGATTTTTCTTTTTTAACAATTGGAACTGACCTTGCCATTAAAGAGTGGTTCTCAAACTTGGTTGCACAGTGGCACCATCTGGGGTTCTGATGCCCGGGTTGACCTCTCATTGGTCCCGGGGGGAGACTTGGCATCGGGAGTTTTGAAAGCTCGCCAGGTGATTTTTATGTACAGTCAGGGAGGACAAGTCACCACCATGGGCAACACTGGGTAGCAAGGCCATCTTCGGGAGTCTAGAATCTGTCTGTATCCTCTCTCAGCATAACCGTCTCCCTGTAAGATTCCATCATAAGTCAGAAAAGCTGGGCTCAAGTCCTTGCCCCACCACTTTGCAACCCTGGGCCAGTCCTTCCGTCCACCTGAGCGTCAGGTACTCCATCAGTACAGGCTACGTGTCCCGCCGTGGTGAGCCGGTCGAGTTATGGGATGTCACACCTTCCCTGATGTCACGCTGCCTCTCTACCTGAAGCAAGATGGTGCCTTGGTTTACTCAGGTCCTTTACTGAGAAGCAGAGTGTATTTGAAAGAAGAGAAGGGAGAGAAAAGAGAGGAGAGGAAAAACATTATAAGCCATGAATCTGCTGTGCTGTGACACTTGAAGCTCAGTCCCTCTCAGGGCATTTGCCCTTCTTCTATCTTCTCTAGAATACTCTCCACCCATGAGCATATGGCTCATTCCTTCCCTGTTCAGGCACCGCCTCACTACCTCCCTCACTCCTTACTTGCTCGTCCATCACAATGATCACTTTTTTTTTAAGTTTTTTTTTTTAATGTTTGTTTGTTTTTGAGAGAGAGACAGAGTGTGAGCAGGGGAGGGGCAGAGAGAGAGGGAGACACAGAATCCGAAGCAGGCTACAGGCTCTGAGCTGTCAGCACAGAACCTGACACGGGGCTTGATCTCATGAACCACGAGATTATGACCTGAGCTGATGTCTGACGCTTAACCGACTGAGCCACCCAGGCGCCCCACACAATGATCACTTCTACTTAAACTTATATTATTTATGTATCTGTTGCTTGTTCACTAGTCCATGAGTTCCCTGAGGACTGGAGTTTGCTTGTCTTGTTTCTAGCTCTGCTCCAGTGCCCAGAACAGTGTCTGCCAAAAAGAAATAAGAGCAAAGTGAAGGAATAAATAAATGAATGAGTGAGTGAGTGGAACCTGTCTGCTTTTGCAAGACAAAATGGCTCCCATGCCAGGGACTCTACCCAATACCTCATTCCCTGGCCGGGCTCTGTTCTCCCCTCTAATGTTCACAAACTTCTGACTTACTTTGCTATTTGTTTGCTTCCTATCTTCCCCACTCCGTGAAGGAAGGGACTTTTTTTGTCCACAGTAACCCCGGCCTTCTCCCCCAAAGCAAGGACAGTACCTAGCAACGTTGTGGGAATTCAATAAGTATCTGTTGGGAAATTAATGAATCCCTCACTCAAAAGAAGGTAAGGCCAATCACTCGTTGGTGAATGTGGTGTTTTTCAAGTGTGTCTCCTTTGTCATCAGCCTCTGCGTTTTCACTTTCCTCTCCTTGGAGAGATTGCTGCCTCCCCCCCATGGTCCCCAATGGCCCATTGGTGTCTTCTCTTCCCAACCAAACAGAGCAGGTTTTCACATCAGCCTCTAACAATTGCCCGTATGTTGCATCTCTGCTCTTGCCCTTTTGCTCCCCACCTCAATCCCAATGCCTTCCTTTCCCTTTCCACCAAAGGCCCACATATCCCTCAGAACCAGCTCTTTCCTGAAGCCTTTTTGACCCATAGCTGGAAGTGCATTTGCCCTCTGAATCTCTGCTGCACCTGGTACCTCTTTAATGGTACTTAGGACGCATTAGAAGAGACGGCTGACTCTTTGTTGGTAAGAATGTAACCCAAGAATGTGCTCCCTGAGAGCCGAGAGGGTGCTCAGTGGCAAGGAGTTAGTTGCCAGCTCACTCTTAGGTTGACACAAGAAACTTTAAGCATCGCGGAGCATCTGGGTGGCTCAGTCAGTTAAATGTCCAACTTGGGCTCAGGTCATGATCTCATGGTTTGTGGGTTTGAGACCCGTGTTGGGCTCTGTGCTGATAGCTCGGAGCCTGGAGCCTGCTTCAATTCTGTGTCTCCCTCTCTCTCTGCCCCTCTCCTGCTCGTGCTCTGTCTCTCAAAAATAAACAAACATTAAAAATTTAAAAAAAGGAACTTTAAGCATCATGGACATCTTTCTCCCTACACAGCTGAGGCCACTTTCAACTCTGAGCCATAGCACATCTCCTGCCCCTAAATTGTGGAGAATTACAGTGATTGCTATAAGTGGGATTTCAAGCACAGATTCCAGGACCCCCAAAACTGTAGCTCTTGTCCCTTCTCTCCACCCCCTGGCCTTGACCTCAGCCTCCTGGGTCTCCGAACCAAGGACATTATTTGTTTTTTTCTTTCAGACATCTCCAATCTTCTCTTCCTCATCTGCCCATATTCTGGCAATCTCTCACAGCCTGCAGACAATTCTGGACCACTCATAACAAGTATCCTCCTACCCCTGCTTTTCAAATTAACATTACATTTGTTTGCTTTGTTTCCTGGTAGCCAACAGCTTATAGTGTGAGCCGCAGATTGGTGTGGACTCAAAAGCCTAAGACTTAATGCCAGGAGTAGCCCCCCTTAAAACAGGCCACGGAATCAGGGGTCTCCAAAGGGAGGTTTTTAAGCACCTCCTGCAGTGCAATTCACCTGCTTGCCCAACCCCAATTTCTACGGGATGCATGAGGCAATCGGAATGTGGGTGGACATTTCTATTTTCTACAGAGAAGTCATACTGAGAGTGGGAAACAAGGATGAGTGACAATGTTTTGATAGAAGAAATACTTTCAGGCTTAAAGATTATTCGAGGCAAACAGACTTTCCCTATATTTCTTCAGAGACAAATTCAATATCTCCATATCGCTTCTCCCTCTCTTTATGGCAAGCCCGTCTTTGCTCTTATATGTAGTCTCCCACTCACTCACACGTTGCATTCATAGGGGGCACATTTTTCAGATAAATAATATAAATGTGGTAAGGCTTAAGGGCTATCTGTTAATACCCCATTTTGCTAGTATAGCTAAATTCAACATTATCCATTTATAACCTAATGAATTTACTAATCCATTCACTCCCTCGGTAAATAAGCATTGAGCGATGAACACAGTGCTGGGAAGTTGGGGTACACGGTGAGCAAGAGGGACCCAGGCCCTGCTGTCATGGGTCTTGCACGGGGGTCAAGGGGATCAGATAACAAATGAGTTATACAGATAATTACAGATTGGAATAAATGTGATAACTTAAAGGGGAGGTCTACTTTAGATCAGGCAGTCAGGAGAGGCATCTAGATTTTTGAGCCAGGCATGGAGAATGAGGATAACTAGGCTTAAAAAGAGCTGAAGTGGCAAAGTCTTCCAGGCAGAGGGTCAAGCAGGTGCAAAGGCCCTGAGGCAAGAGAAGGCTGGTGTGTGATTTGGAGGACAGAGAGCACTCCAGGTGAGCTGGTTGCCCCGGGAAAAGGAAAGGCTGAGCTCTGCAATTTCTTTCTGGTCTCCAGGCCTCTGAGGAGCCTTCTATTTTCAACACAATTCCCTTGAGTTGCTTGAATGGGTGGAATATTTATTAACCCAAGAGTGCCTGCACTTCAGATGTTCCGGACTCCAATATCAACCTTTCCTGGAAAAAACCCACAAAATTATGCTCACAGTGTTGGAAAATCTTTGCCTCATGAAACTTCCTTACAGCCAAAGTAAATTTTTCTAAACATGAGAGACCAGAGTTCATCACTTGTACATTATTGGGTTCCATAAAGGACAAAGTAGAATCCGAATGGATGAGAAACACACTTCAAGGAGTAACGCTCATGCTGGCAAGTGACCTGGGACTTCAGATCGCCACCAGGACAACAGTGATGCCACATACTGCATTAAGAGCCTGTTTTTCTTTATTTCGTATCTCTCGAATCTTTCCTCCTGCAACAAAGTGCGAGAAACACTCA
This sequence comes from Panthera tigris, assembly GCF_018350195.1. NCBI lineage: Eukaryota > Metazoa > Chordata > Mammalia > Carnivora > Felidae > Panthera > Panthera tigris. The sequence goes on from NC_056664.1 coordinate 13,084,614, forward strand.
GGCGATATAAAGGGTGGCTCATCCATAACGCCCTGTATTTCAGATTAATAAGAGATCATTCACGTAAACAGCACACTTCCTGGCAAGTGCTCGACTAATGTCAGTTGTTATTAGTATAGGACAGAAAGGATAAACCCCCCAGCTTAAACCTAAAGAGTTTAGGTATTCAGAGGCCAAAGCCCTCTTCAGTTTTATCCAAACGAAATCTCCAATCATTTTAAGAAGGAAACCACAACCTTCAGATTGTGCATAAACACATTTCCTTTCGAAGCCCAAAATGTCTCTGAATTTTCACAAACAAGGCACTGAGGATGTCACCACCGCTGGCTTTGGCTTCTTCCCCCCCCCCCGCCCCCCATTTGATTTCTTCCCATTCTTGTAGATCAAGAGTTATTATTCCAGTGGTTGCCTAAGATTTTTTTTTTTTTAACCTGATTGGGTCCATCTGTCCCATCCTAGACCTTTCTCAACAAAAATCTCAACCTAAGTCAGAGCGGAAAGTTTTCAGGCTTAAGGAGCTGTTTCAGGGAAAGGAAGAACGGAGATCGGTGCCTGGCTCAGGGGAAAACTGCTCTGCGGTGCCCTGTTTTCTCTCTGATTTCATGCCTGCAACTGTGGTGTGATAGGAACCAGCATTAAACTTGCTCTCCTGCTGTGGCAAAATGTGTCAGACGCTGTGGGGGCCTCCGGAGACTTGGACTGGAGGCCTGCAGGTAGGATGTCAGGATTAGCTATTTAATGAACCCATGATTCCATAAGAAGTAGTTGTACCGCTGAGCTTTGAGCTCAGGAGCTCAAAGAAGATTGAAGGTCTTGTTGCCACACTGTGTTCATCTCCCATTTTTGGGGGGAGATCAAGGGCTGGACAGGTGTCCCCTTACACAGGCCAGAATTGTGTGGGGCTTTCCTTCGGCACGTCCTATTGTGATTATTTCTGTACCCATTCATCTCTCTGTCAAGTTCACCGGGGGAGGTATCCTATGATCCACTTTGGTGTCTCTGGAGTGTAGTACAGTGTGCTCAATAATTACAGGTTGAATGCATGAATGTAGTTTTTTTTCAATTCCCATATATCAGGACCAGCTGGGTTGTCTCACAGAGGCCTAGGTGAGTAGCTTGGCGAGAGTGAACTCTCTGACCACCCAGTCACATAGATGTGCCCGTTTACTGCCACAAGAACATAGAGTGTGTTCTCGGCAAAGCATGCTGGGAGATCACAGATCGGGAGAAGACTAAACCATCCGTATCCCTGAACACGGCCCCTTTGTGGTCCAGAATTGCCACCGAACACCAGTGCTTGTCAGTATTTTTCTTTTTTCACACCAGGAGGTACACAGAAAAATGGTAATATTTGTACAGCGCACTGGAGCAAACCGCTAAGGCTGCTCACGGCAGAGAGGCTGGCCTGAGAGCTCCAGGCACCTCCGGATGACTGCAGAGCTCGGCCAGGAAGCACATTTGCAACCATCTGGCAAGCCCGGGCCTGGGACAACCTGGACACCAGCACTCCCTGCCATGCTTATTTCAAAAAGTAGCCTTCAGCCAACCGTGACTCCTAAATTTAAAATCCGTGACCCAGGTATAATCTTTTCCTACACTACCTGTGCCATCGTTCGGAATCAACTTACTCCCAGTTTACAAATAGCTTCAACGAACTGGAATCTGACTCACCAATCACTGAAAGGGATAAGGAGGGAGAAGAGGGTATTCGAGATGACATAGGACAGCAGTGAGAAGTGACAGCGGCTAGCGAGAGAAGATACAAACAAACACACGGAAATCTGCGACTAATAAGGAGCCAAACGGTCCCATGTACGCAAACTGATGTCGAGGGCGTCGTGGTATTAACACAGGACCGCACAATAGTTGATACTAATAACAACTGACAACTCAAGTCAGGAAGAGGTTATGCTATTCATACTCTGTTTAATAATGTGGGCAAGAAGGCTGCCTGGGTGGCTCACTCTGGTACACCTCCGTCTCTTGATTTTGGCTCAGGTCACGATCTCATGACTCGTAAGGTCGAGCCCCGAGTCAGGCTCTGCACTGCCAGCGTGGAACCTGCTTGGGATTCTCTCTCTCTCCCTCTGTCCCTCCCATCCCCGCAACACGTGCTGTCTCTCAAAATAAAAATAAATAAATAAGGGGTGCCTGGGTGGCTCAGTCGGTTAAGCGGCCGACTTCGGCTCAGGTCACGATCTCGCGGTCCGTGAGTTCGAGCCCCGCGTCGGGCTCTGTGCTGACAGCTCAGAGCCTGGAGCCTGTTTCAGATTCTGTGTCTCCCTCTCTCTCTGCCCCTCCCCTGTTCATGCTCTGTCTCTCTGTCTCAAAAATAAATAAACGTTAAAAAAATTTTTTTTAAATAAACAAAGGATAAAAATAGAAGAATAAATAAATACATACATAAATACGTAAATAAAATAATGTGTGCAAGAGTGTGATCTATTTTCAAGGCTTTCCATTTAAAATCTTAAAAAAAAATCATTACTTGAAGATATAAATCCTGAGCTATATAGAAAAGTCTGCTATCAGCTTCTTTCTCAAGGACTCCGGATAATCAAAAGCTTACGGTATATGGTTTTACATTTTGCCGGATTTGTTGAATAGGGCTTTATGTTCTGTGTCCTTTATTTTAATAGCCAGTATAGTAATGATTTCTATGGGGTTTTTTTTCTTTCTTTGTAGAGACCCACTACATTTAGTTGCTATTTATTTAAACAGACCTTGCTTGACTTTGAGTAGCCCCCAGCTAGATTTTTTTAAGTCTCCTCACCCCTGCTCCAGATAATGAAACCATAGTATCCCAGCTAATTTTAGCATCCATTGGGAAGTTAGAAGCCGTGTTCTGATCTTTGTCTCACATAATTCGATACTTACCGTAGAAACAATGGGCTCTTGAATGTCAATTAGCTTGGACACACTTATCTGACTGACAAATCATTGTTCCCTTTGAGAAAAATCAAGGGTCCCCAGGATTCCCCCTAAAGAGAAGCCTAACATTCAGATCTTTTAAAAACTGAAAGTGATGTGTGAATACACCGTTTTGTGGATGCCCCAAAGTGTGTCAGATCTTTAGCAGATTCTATTCACAGATTCCAGTAGGAATCGGGGGTGGAGGAAACTCTCAGCCCTCTCCACTCCAGAAGAGACGCAGAGAAAGGAGGGAGACACTAACGGGCACCCGCTATGTGCCAGGTGCTGAGAATGATGTTAATTCCTACAACATGTCCATGCAGAAAGGACACATAGCCCAAGAGAACAGAGGTTAAGATTGGTGACCCATGAGGGGCGCCTGGGTGGCTCAGTCACTTGAGTGTCCGACTTCAGCTCAGGTCATGATCTCACGATTCGTGAGTTCGAGCCCCGAGTCGGGCTTTCTCCTGTCAGCACGGAGCCCACTTCAGATCCTCTGTCCCTCTCTTGCTGCCCCTCTCCCACTTGTGCTCTCTCGAAAATAAATAAGACATTTAAAAAATTTTTTAAAAATACAAAAAAAGAGAGGTGATGCAAGAGTCTGAGTGTCGCGGCCAGCGGATGGAGGGAGTCACCCCAATTAAGTGACAGAAGCAGGAGCCCCCAGGCCTGGGGAAGATCCCCCCTTTCCCTCTAGTTACACAGAGTCTGAGGTTTCTTCATGACAGGAAAATGAAATGCAGTGAGCAGCGGGGCCCATCCTGGGGCTCAACCAGCAACGGTTTAGGGATAACTGGGACCCCGTGGAGGCCCGGGGCAGGATCTCCTCCGGGGATCCTTGATGAGCTGATTGTTTTCCCCCCCTTGGAAGATCCTCGCCTGGTTAGGTTTCTTTCTTTCCAGTTGTTTATCCACAAATGTGAACAACGCCTGACTAAACAGTATTTGCTAAAATTTACCCATTAGCAAAAAACCCCAATTATTCATAAAGATTTATGAAGGAAAGTCCAATTTTTTTTTTTAATAAGCTGGCTGATATACAGTTTGGTAGCCGGTTCAAATTTCTCCGGCCATAAACTCAGGAGTGCCAAATATGGGCCATTCTTTGTTTTATCATCAGTGTCCTTGGTTTTTGGATTGAGCTTGATACTTCCTGGTGGTAGAAGTGACTTGGCGATTCAGAGTTTTGAGTCATTGTAGCTTTAAACTGAATCAGTTCGGAACTTGCCCCAACTCCCCTTGGGGTCGGGGTGGAGATTGCATCTAAATCCAGGGAAGATCACGAAGGGGAGAGGCATGGGGGTCGGGGGGGGGGGTCCGTTGGACTGGGTTTGTGCTGCATGGATCGCCTTGTCCTTAGGGCACTGACCTCAAGTCCCCTGTCATTCAGCCCCTTGAGAAAACCCTGCCGTCCCTGTGCCCCATCAGTCTGCAGGGACATCTATGAGACCACCTCTGGCCCACCTCCCCAGCTGTTACATGCTGTCACATCTCCTCTCCTACATCAGGAGACATCACAGGTACCTACTGCCCCTCAGAGCCCCAGGGGAAACTCAGGACACAATTCCCACACTGACGTGGGGGCTCCGCAGCCCCCTGCCTTGCAGACTGGGCCAAGGGCAGCAGGGTGCAGCCCTCTGTCCCTGCTCCTCTGCTATCCTCCTCCCTGGCACTCCTTCCTGTCCCCGGAGGGACTCGACAGCTAAGAGCTGAGCCCGCTGGCTTTTGTGTCTTCAGGATCAAACATTTTCCCCAAAGCTGTTGCTAAGACAGAAACATTTTCTTTCGGCACCCGGGAGGCAGACATAGAGACACAAAAACTCTCTCTGACAACCTATTATTTCTTTTTTTTTTTTTTAAGTTTATTTATTTATTTTGGGAGAGGGAGAGTACAAACAGGGGAGGGGCAGAGAGAAAGAGAGAATTTCAAGTAGGCTCCATGCTGTCGGCACAGAGCCCGATGTGGGGCTCCGTCTCAGATACCATGAGTTCACACCCTGGGCCGAAAGATGGTTCAGCGACTGGGTCCCCAAGGGCCCCGCGACCACCTATCATTTCTACTAAAAGTTCAAAACTCCCTTTTGAAACTTCAAAGCTGAAAAGTGATATTCTAAGTTGTTTGCTAGGGCCTTCCTTCCTGGAAGCTGTAAATCCCAGAGTGCCCGAAAATATGACCCTCTCTCACCCGGGGGAGAGATAAACGGGATTAGCCCATAAATAACCCAGTAGAAAATGCTGTCTCCCTGTCCCTGAGGCCCCTGGTATCTGGGCCACCAGGTCCTGAAGTCTCGGTTTTCCCCACCTCCCCATCAGTGGCTGGCACCCAAGCTCCAACTCTGGTGCCGTCCGTCAGTGGTCCACGGGGGCAGGGGGAGCTTCCCTCCACTTCATCACACCGCTGCTTCTACACTGAGAGCTAATCTCCCCACCAGTACTGTGACCCGAGGTCACTAGCCTGTCATTATACGAAGACGATCTTTTTTTTTCTAATTTTTTTTTCTTAAAGTTTTTATTTATTTTTCAGACAGAGAGAGACAGAGCATGAGCAGGGAAGGGGCAGAGAGAGAGGGAGACACAGAATCGGAAGCAGGCTCCAGGCTCTGAGCCATCAGCACAGAGCCCGATGCAGGGCTCAAACTCACAGACCGTGAGATCGTGACCTGAGCCGAAGTCGGACGCTCAACCGACTGAGCCACCCAGGTGCCCCTCTACGAAGACGATCTTAAGCAGCGGGCTTGTGAACCAGGGCCAGGAGCTAAAAGTGAGCCTCGGTTTGGACTGAGATGCAAGGAAGTGTTCGCGCAGCTCTTCAAGAACGCAGATCACACCTGATGCCAGGGACCGCAGCTCACGCTGGCTCCCCTCTGTCCTCATAATACAACTCCTGCTTTGGAAATGGGCGCGAGGCTCTCAGAAATCGAGACGTATGGCCCTTCCTCCCCTGCAGCCAGGTGTAACCAAGTAGTTAAGTGCCGGTTCATGAGATGTCGGTGCAAACGTCGTGTGGCGATTGGAGTAAAACCTCCCTAAGAGACAGGAGGCACCCACCCTTCACGCCATCCACCTGGGTTGAGGCCGTGATAGCTTGTGCACTATGAGGAGTCATCCCTAGGGACGGGCAGTGGCTCGGTGTACCGGAAGGAGCCTCGTTTCCCTAACGGCTTTGTTGAGCAGCTGTGGATGTGCTAGGCTGCCTTCCTCCAGACTCTTCACGTGAAAGAATCAAACCTCACGCGCGCGTTACAGCCACTGCTCATTTGCACTGTCTGTCTGATCCGGTCAAACCAATTTCTGATACATCTACACTGTAACTACATCCGATTCTGTTTGGGCTGGGGGTGAGGGTGGTAGGGAGAGCGTCAGAGGGCCATCGGAAGCTGTCACAAGTGGTGGTTTTCATGAGTGATGACTCGGCAACAGATTCAAGGATCAGGCTGGGGGCAGGAGGGTTTTGATTCGGCCGCACTGGAATGTGTATCTGATAGTGTCGCCTTCCCTTCTAGCGGGGAGAGGGGTGGCTACGATAGAAAGGGTCTGTCTATTATGCTTCAGGATGTCAAGTGCCCTTTTCCTGTGACTTGTGGGGATTCGCTGTGGTTGCCATAGAGACCAAGTGAATCCAAGTTCAACCATGAGAGCTGGGCCTTTTTATTCAGAGAGACATATTTTGAAAAGGAAACCAGTGTGTGAGAGAGTAAGGTGACTCATTTTTCCTTAGCGTGGCAGAGCACATTGAAGCCTTCCTTCACGATCTTAGTGGATGTTCTCCCAAGAAGCCCATACTTGTGAGTGAATCATGAAATGATTAATTCAATGCGTTTTCCCTACCCACCCGGCACCTGCCTCAAAGAATGCTCTTCTTCCAGAATCCTAAGGAAGAAAACACGAAGTCATCGACGTACCTTCTCCACCATACCAAATACATATGTACTTCCCAGCCTTTTTTTTACTCCTTCTCACGCACTTGTTGAAAAGATCGTGATGGAAACAGGGCCGAGGGCCCCGAGCTTATCCTAGGCTCTGCCCTTACTTAGCTGTATTGCTTGGGTAGAATTGCTCTGGGTTTCAGCATCTCGGTCGGTAGCACAAGGGGTGAGGTGGGATGATATCTAAGATTCCTTCCAAACCTAAGAATCTGACATCCCCCTTGAAGTGAACTCTCCTCTCGACTGGGACAAATACCTTAATCATGTAGGTTCCTTAGTTTCTATCTTCCCAACCCGAATGCAAGTTGATAGAATAGATACACAATACAGGTTTATTTGATGAATGAATGAATGAATGAATGAGTGAATGAATGAATCTGACTTTAAGATTAATTTACCTAAATGTTCTAGAGATTTTTTAAAATTTTTCCTTAATCGGTCGAACTCAAAAAGTAATTGTCCACCTGCCATCAGCTTCTACGGGCAGCAACTTTGCAACCAAAACCAGGAGCTACCTTTGCTTCTGGTTGGCATCCCCAGCCGTACTTTGTCCCTAGGCTGCAGACACCTTTGACAGCCCCAGGAATTGGGACTTCTGTGTCTTGGCCTCTTCCTGAGACAAAATTATATCAGTGAAAAAATAACCCCAGGTCTAGTCCCCGGTAGCATCCAGACTGAACTCAAAGATTTAAAAATCTTCTGCGGGCACTTTTCAAAGCTCATTCCTTCCCCGGTCGCAGACACCGAGTCACTTGTATGAGTCGGAGGTCAAAAGAAAACAAAGGGATCTAAATTCCTTTCCAGCCGTTTCTGGAGAATTCCAGAGAAGAAGGGAAACCCTACTGTAGAGGAAGAAGGAAGCAGACAGCGGAGGCCAGAAGGGACTGAGTTTAACTCTGGGTCCCTGAGCAGGTGTTCTCAGGCTCCTCTCTCTACACGGTGTATTGCTCTAGAAATGCCTCTGCCTGCCCCCTACAAGAACCTTCTGTCTGCCGTGTTCACAGAGTCTGGGAGAAGGGAACCTAAATTTTATAGATATACCGTAAAAAAAAAGTGCACTTTCTTCTTCAGACCCTCTCCTTCCTAGGCTAGAGGTCACCGGACCTCATGGTCATCTCTTCTTTCTGTGCTCTGTCTGTCCTTCCTCAAAGAGGAGGGAGGAGCTAATCTGTGTGGACCAGGGAGCTCACTGTGCACTATTTCACGTAAGCCTTACAGTACCTGTGGGAAAGGTGTTACTACAGTTCCTTTACAGATGAGGAAACAGGCTCAGAGAGACCCCACTGCTCTCCTGGGAAGTGGGAAACGGCAGATTCAACCCAAGTCTATCCCGTCTCCAGAGTCAGCAGTCTTTATCCTCCATCCTTCCAGACAATTCCAGAGCTGGCCGAATGCCCGTCATTGGGCACCTGAACTGAGCTCTTGTTCTCTGTATTTACTGACATTTCCAGAGGTCGGTGAGCACCAGAGGTATTATCTGGTACTTATCATTTTATGGAGCCAATTTCAACCCAAGAATCTCTCTGTTCTAAGAAGATTTAAAAAAAAAAACAACAACAACCCAAGAACACAAAAAAGAATCTCTCTGGTTCTGATGATTGTTTAAATAGCCTAGTTGACATGGTCATTTGTTTTCTTTTTTGCTTCATTTTGCTTTTCACTGTGTAACACATTTGCATGGTTCAAGATCAAATCCATATAAAAGGGCTTTCTCAGAGATGTCTCCCTTGTATTCCCATCTCCTCTACCCCAGGCCCCTCCCCACATCTGTTGTAGGTGACTACAGCTCCTGGGTTTCTTTCTGCCAAAGAACCAGAACACATAAACATACACACATGCACGAATGCATAAATAATATATTTATACGTGTATATTTATATTCTGATTTCCTCGGACTTCATAGACAAATACAGCACATCACTGTTTTGTACCTTTTTTCACGTAGCAATGTATCCTGGAGAACACTCTCTGTCTGTAGGACTCTTTTTCGTTCTTTTTATGTGGCTCTCAAGTAGTCCACTGTGTTCTCGTCCCTTTTACTAGTTTATTATCCAAAACCTCACTAATGGCCCTTTGCACTGCCAATCCTTTGCTATCACAGATAATTCTGCAATTAACGGCTTTGTGCAAACTTGCTTTGTATGGGTGGAGGTGTATTTTGGGAGGCTCCTGAGAAGTAGAGTCAAAGGATAAATGCAGGGGCACCTGGGTGGCTCAGTCGGCTAGGCGGCCAACTTCGGCTCAGGTCATGATCTCATGGTCCGTGAGTTCGAGCCCCGCATCAGGCTCTGTGCTGACAGCTCAGAGCCTGGAGCCTGCTTCGGATTCTGTGTCTCCCTCTCTCTCTCTGACCCTCCCCCATTCATGCTCTGTCTCTCTCTGTCTCAAAAATAAATAAACGTTAAAAAAAATTTTAAAAAAAGGATAAATGCATTTGGAATTTTATTAGATGTTGCTATGCCCCTGCCCATAGAGGTTGTATCATTTTATACACTCATCTACAATACGCAAAGTGTCAGAAGCTCCAACTTGAATGTATTGTTCAATTTTTTTACCAATCCCACAGGTGAGAAATACCTCAGTATAATTTTAATCTGAATTTCTTTTATTAGAAGTCTCATTGAATATTTTTTCATATGCTGTTGCCTTGTATTTTCCTATGAATTATCTGCTTGTGCATTTTGCCGTTTTTCTTTTAGAGTTGATGATGATTTAAGAATGTTCCAACTATGAGGAGCTTAGTCCATTATTAAATTGCAAATATTTTCCCCAGGTTGTCATTTGTCTTTCGGTTTTTGCCACACCAAGGATTGTATTTGTACTTGGGTAGGTTTGCCAATCTTTTCCTTTACTTCTTCTGAATACTGAGTCACAGAAAGGCTTCCCAGCTGCTACATCGGAAACTCACCCAAATTTTCTCAGAAAAACAAATGGGTTTATCTTTTGCACTGATACCTCTAAACTCATTTGGGGTTTTCCCTGGTATTTCATGTGATGTATAGATCCATTTATATAGTTTTCCAAGAGACTCTCCAGTTGTCTGATAGTCAAGTTGTCTGATAATAAAGAACCTTTGTTAAGAAGTCAAACTTTCCCCATACGTTCGAGATACCATTTTTATCATACCTTAAATGTATTCCTCTGTCTCTGTCTGCACTCTTAATTCTGCTCTGTTTGTCTTTCTATTGATTCTTATTATATTTTTAATGTGAGGACAATAGTATCTACGTTTGTAGGTGAAATGCTCCCCTTTACTGATTTCTCTCCTTATTGTTACTTCTCGGTATATACCCTGCTTTATTTTTAGTGAAGTCAGATTTTGTGTATTTGACAGCCAGCGAGGACCCATCATAATCCAAATACCAAGGCGGGGATGGGAAACAGAGACTTCTTGAGCCACTCAGTGTCCAAAGGAAGGAGATACACAGCATGTCTTTCTTAGGCTTATCTCAACATATTGATTATGGAACTTTCCCCCAAAGCTTCCTTAGTTATTCTGAAAGCTCTTATGTTGTGTCTTGAATTGGGGTTCTTTAACTAACAGAAATGTTTGACCAGGACACATGTGCCTGTGCTTTTTCTGGGTGATTTTCCTCCTAAGTCCTTTTTACGAACACCCTGACCATAAGGCATCATCCTGGACGCACCGGTTTTGCAACTTGGCTTCTGGGTTTAACTGCACCAGTATCCAATGATGTCATCAGACATGGTAGCAGAAGTCTGTTACTTTTACCCCAAGTGGCAGCTAACTTCTTTCAAATATTCTTTTTCCAACCAACTGAAATATCTACCCTTTCCCTATTCTTCCCACTTGCCTGGGCCATATTTCATGGGGATTGAAGTGATGTGGGATCAAGGTCTGCGTCATGTCTCCATCTTGTTTGATGGACCCAAAGTCATAGTAAGCAAGTTCCCTTAGCCACTAGAGCATCCACCTCTCTCCTCTTCCCTCTCCTCTCCCAGCTTTTGTACTTCATTAACTGCCTTACAACCCCAAAGTTTCACAGAGACTTGTGAGAAAAGTCCTGTCTTTGTTTCACCTGTCCTCTTCAGCCAAAACTCTTCTCTTAGAGTGCCACAATTGTCCTGTCCATCCTTGTTATGGGTTGACTTATGTCCCCCCCGAAGGACATGTTGAAGCCCTAACCTCTTGTACCTCAGAAGGTGACCTTATTTGGAAATAGGGTCGTTGCAGATGCAATTAGTTGAGATGACGTCATACTGGAGTCCAATGGGCCTTTAGTCCAATATGACTGGGGTCCTTAAAAGAAGTGAGAGAAACAAGGAAATGGCCACGTGACAATGAGGCAGAGACGGAAGTGCCATAGCTAAAAAAACAAGGAATGCCAAGGATTGCCAACAACCTGTCAGAAGCTGGGACAAGGGAGGAAGGATCCTCACCTACAGCTTTCAGAGGGAGCCCTGCCAGCATCTTGATTTCAGACTTCCGGCCTCTAGACCTGTGAGGGAATAAAGTTCTGTTGTTTTAAGTACTTCTTCATGGCAGGCTTAGGAAACCAATACAGCCCCAGATTTTGTCTCGGGAGGATTTTGACCCACACGACTCCCGGTCCAAGGTGCAGACAAAAGGGGAAAGATTGTGGGTAGAAGGGGCCTTTCCCCTCTTTTTGTGAAACACTGTTTATTATTTCCATAAACACTCAAGACAAGCTCTTATGCAATGAGGTGCTGTTACTAGGCCTATGTTCCCACAGTGAAAGCGGGTCAGCAGAATGTACCTTCACTCTTGCCAATAGGTAATGGTGCTATAGACACAGCCCTCTTCTCTAGCCAGGTGGACTGCTGGTTGTCCCATTTTCACCCAGAATTCCCCTCTCCTGTCATCTCTTCCATACCCAGAACCCCACTTATCCTGGAGGCTCAGTTCAAGCTCCTTTTCCTCCGTGAAGCCTCTCTTGACTGGACCAGAGAAAAATGACCTCTGCTACCTCTGTATCCCTGTAATAATCTCTGTGCTTCTCACATGTGTAGTGTGCGTTCCCTGCGACCTCTTCCCTGCACGTCTCCCTCATTTTCACCAGAGAGGCAGCGGTGATGCCTCTGCACACTTAGCGCGATGCCTTTGCAGAGAGTCCTGAAAATTAAGAAATGGACAGAATGGGTCTGAAAGTAGACCATCAATTACAAATGAAACAGGACCCAATGGCCGTGAGCGGAAACATGAGACACAAGGGTTCGTGTTGAAAAAGATGAAATCAAGCAAAACTGCTTGGAAAGGAGACATCTAAAAGGATGCTTCTCACTACAATAAATCTAGAAAGACCCATTGGTCAGAGAAAACAGGCTAGCTAGTTATGATGGATCCATCTGTCTCCGCTCAAGTTTCATTTTTGTTTGTTCTACTAATGCCTTCTCTAGCTCCACATTTATTGTTTCGATAAATGTTTTATACTCTTATTTTTTTGAGAGAGATGGCGAGAGGCTGAGCGTGAGTGGGGGAGGGGCACAGAGAGAGAGGCAGACACAGGATCCGAAGCAGGTTCCAGGCTCTGAGCTGTCAGCACAGAGCTGGACGTAGGGCTCCAACCCACGAGCTGTGAGATCATGACCTGAGCCAAAGTTGATCATGACCTGAGCCGAAGTCGAACACTTAACCGACTCAGCCACCCAGGCGCCCCTATACTTTCATTTTTAAAAGAATCTTAAAATCATAAAATTATATTGCCAGAGAGGACTTAGAGATTTCCTCATTTATTCTGAGGCAGGAGAAAGACCTAGTATTTGCAGCCAGTTGTGAGTAAAAAGCCAGCGCCTCCGTTTACTAGCTGTGGGATGTTGGCTACCTTAGCCATCTCTTTGAACTGTGGTGTCCTTACTGTATAATGGGAGAGTAAACGTCTTCCAGGAGTGGTTACTGGGAGGATGAAAACTATTGGGCATGTTGGTTGGGCATTTACACGTGGCACTCAAAAATGGTAGCTTTTTCATATTAACCAGAAAACTCATCTTTGGGATAAATCAGATCAGTGGTTTTCAAACTATTCCCTAGAGCCCTACAAGTGTGAAGATGTGACCCTGTAGCCACTATGCTGGCGGTGACTGGAGGCAAACGTGGCCCCTGCCGGGCAGAGTTCAGCCTCCCAGACTCTCCTTAAGGAAGGCAGCTCCCATTTCCAACTGTTTTCAATAGTAAAGTTCCGTGGAGGATTGCCCCAGTAGGAAAAAACTAAGAGTTCAAAAACATGTACACTCTTAGCATAGGACAGTGCTTTCCACAAGATACTTACCGAAGCACATCTGTCTTAGTTCTTAAAATGAAGCGTTCGGTCATTTAGAACAAAGGCCCCAGTATCAAGAGAAATACGCTGGATTTCAATGGGTCATTTGAAAATCCCATGTTAGTTGGGGAAATGATTGCTCTCCTCCACAACAGAGGCTCAGCAAGTTAACTTGCTCAAAAAAAAAAAAGGGGGGGTATTGCATAAATGTCCAATAAATACCTAACCTACACACATCGTCATGTTTTGAAGGAAGAAATGAGATAAGGGCTAGAAAACATTTGCTATAAAAACAGAAAGCATTATTATTATGTTCATGCTGTTCCATCATCTGTGTTTAATTTGTTCTCTCTTATCTTCACCACGCTCCCTGCAATCTGGAGATTAAACCAGAGTCAGAGGTCGAAGGTCATCCAAACAAAACCCAAACCCATAAAGGTCTAATAATTCTGAGTAATTAGAACAATAATGTCTAGAAAAGATAGAATAGCAGGGAGAATGTCTCTTTTGACTGGGATGATAGCAATGTTGCTATAGCTGTTGTTCTTCTGGTTACTGTTTATAGATTAGTACCCCCTGTGGTACTAGGCTAAGTACTCAGATCTTCCTAACATCCTGAAAAGAAGGTATCATTATCTCTACTTTACAGACAAGAAAACTGAGGCGCAGAGAGCGTAAGTAATTGCACGTTGTCACCTTGTTAGTAAGTGTCACCTAGCTAGTAAGTGCTGGACCAAGAGTCTACCATAGGTCGCCAGACTCAAAGACTAAGCATCTTATAATTATGCTACTCTCATAGAAGGGTAAGGTGATAATGCATCATTCTTCCGACATTTTGGACTGGCAGTTTTTCCACTAGAAAAACGAACATAATTCTATCTTTTCTTTCTGTCTTAGGGAAACACAGAAATGCCTTATTGACCGAATAAAATATTTTGAGGCCTGTGAGTACAATCCAGATCAAAATGGCTGATGGCGCATGTGTATTTGTATACACTTCCTCCCAAGTTCCTATCGTGATGTCGACAAAGACATTTAAAGGATGGATATGTCCATTAGAATGCTGGACGCGAATAGGATGTCATCAGCAGAAATTTCAGGGATTTGGAGAAACGTCTGGGAGCCAGGAAGCAGGCAGGACCATAGCAGGGTATCAGAGGAGAGGGGTGCACAAGGCAAAACACGCAAGTGAAAAGATGTGATGGTGATCCCCACCTACAGAGGCTCCAAGTTTGCAGCCAGCAGGTAAAAAGAATGAACGTGGGTAGGGCAGGGAACAGGGTAGGTAACCCATCATCAACAAACCACAGAATGGCTGGGCCACTCAGGGCCTCCCTCCTGGCTCCACGCACAGACGTGCCTGCTAACTGGGAGCTTGCCCATGGTGAACCTGCCCTCCCACAGAGCTGTCACCCACTTTCCGATTTGGGAAATTGCCTTCTAAGGAAGCACAGCTATGAGAGAAATCTACTCTGTCAACCTATGTTGAATCGCTCACATACGCAGTCAACAAAGGATCGCTAGACATTTAAGGGAAAGGAACGAGAGGCAAAATAAAGGCTGTTTTGAACACAGGGTGGCCTCTGGCGAAACAGACAAAAAGAAATCACGAGAGACACCTTGTCATCCTCAGAGCGATTTCACTGGCTATTGTCTCTTTAAAGCAAGTACTAGCTGCTATGGGGGCAAAGGGGATCAAATGGAGAATAAGAAAGAATGGTTAGAAATTGAAAATGTTTCTCAGAACTTAAAAAAAAATTCAATAAAGGGGTTAAATGATGGGATAGAAGCAGTTGAAGACAAAATTAGGGACATAGTGAATCAAAGCAAAACATATCTCCCAGAAGGCCAGATAGAAAAGAAAAAGGCCTGACTAATATAAGAGAAAAATTAAGTCAATATGTATTTGAATATAAATACAAAAGCCTCAGTGTTTGTCAAAAAGCAGTTCCAAAAACATTGTTGTTCATTGAGGTGTTCGCTTTGGTATAAATCACTGAGTTGTACACTTAGGATTTATGCCGTTTCATGTATGTGTTATACTTAAAAAGACACTTTAAAAAAACTTTAATCAAAGAGAGTGACTGGGGAGCCATCTGAACCTCCCAAAAAACCTGAGCAAATACTACCTTCCTAATTTGAAAAGGAATCTGAAACGCAAAACCTCATCAAGTCAATATCATGGCAATATTGTGATATGCAGCTCAAAATCAGCAAAACTATTCTTCGGTTGAAGTTGCCTTTAATAAAATCATTATTTAAAAGATTCATTATGGGGGCGCCTGGGTGGCTCAGTCGGTTAAGCATCCGACTTCGGCTCAGGTCATGATCTCGCGGTCTGTGGGTTCGAGCCCCGCGTCGGGCTCTGTGCTGACAGCTCAGAGCCTGGAGCCTGTTTCAGATTCCGTGTCTCCCTCTCTCTCTGCCCCTCCCCTATTCACGCCCTGTCTCTCTCTGTCTCAAAAATAAATAAACGTTAAAAAAAAAATAAAAGATTCATTATGATAAACACTCAGAAGGCACAAAAAAATTCAAGTGAATAATGAATCACTCACCAAAGTATTATTGCTTTGCATAAACTCATTAACAAGTGATAGTCAAAAGCTTATGAATATCTGGAAATTTGCTGAAACATTTATTATAAAACAGAGTGGCATGTATACGAGTTTTACTAAAATATGCTCTTTTATTGTCATTCTATCTGCAGTGAATGTTCTTTCTCCAAATTAAACCAAATTGGAAACTACAAAAGGAAAACTTTCGGAAAAGACCATTTAACAGAATTAACTTCAGTCAGCAGATACGTTCTGGCAGCAGAAATGTTGGAAATGCAACAGACAAGTTATGCGGATCACGGTGGAAGCCACATCAACTTTGTAAAAGGAGGATGTGTTTCTTTGGACCGAACGGTTTTTATTTATTGTGTGATCATATCCTGTTCTGGACTTTTAAGGTTTTAAGGATATTTTATGTTAGATGTGTGTTTTTATTTATTTTTATTTTATTTTATTTTTTAAGTTTCTTTATTTCTGTGAGAGAGAGAGAGAGAGAGAGAGAGCATGAGTGGGGAGGAGCAGAGAGTGGGAGACACAGAATCCAAATCAGGCTCCAGGCTCCGAGCTGTCAGCACAGAGCCCGATGTGGGGCTCGAACTCGCGAACTGCGAGATCATGACCTGAGCTGAAGTTGGACACTCAACCGACTGAGCCACCCAGGAGCCCCAAATGTGTGTTTTTATTTTATCAAGAAGTTTTTTTTTTTTCAAAAACTGGAAAGAAAAAGAAAATAAGCAAAAAAATAAACCCCATCTATGTGATTTATTTCAAAAATCATTGGAAGTCATGAGAGGAAAGGCGCAATGCCGACTGAATTAATTTTTGGTCTTTGTTATTTAATGTAAATAACATTTTGTAGCAAAATTAATGGACAGCAAAAAAAAAAAAAAATCTCCTTAAGCATGAAACAGGAAATTGAAAAACAGAAATAGGGCATTAGAACCATCTTTCTAAAACCAAGAATATCTTTTCTCTACTTCTAGCTTCTGAAAGTGGCCATACAGTGACTGATTCATATAGAAAAGCAATATTGCAATTTCCTATAAATACTCTTTGAATAACAAACAAGAAACAAAAATGAGATTCTCCGTCTTTTCACAACTTAGTCCCCAGTGGAATGGACTCCGTAGTAATGTCAGGAGACCCAAAAGGTTAAATCAACATTTGCTCAGTGGGGCAATCCCGAACCTGCCCATGGAGGAATTCTTGGCTAGATGCAAAGTCAAGAGGTCAAAGCAATTGACCAGCAATGAAGGAGGATAAACCTGTCTTTCACTTCCCAAGGTCCAGGTTAAAAAAATAAAAGATCTGGACTCTGAACCTCTCTATTCATGTGTCATGCTGGAGAAGGAAACAAAGTAAACCTCTGAACCCAGCCTTGGTTATGCTATAGAGTGAAGGTAAGCCTGGGACATGTTTTCCCAGGCAACAACACCACAAAAGCATCAGAAAAGGGTATGAGTCATAATTTTAGGGGGTAAAACCTTAAGTAAATTAATTCAAGGTGGACAGTTTCTATCTTGCTTGGTTCTCAGAGTTCTGGGGGCCATACCTGTGGTCCCCCTCTGCTCAGGGGGCAGAACAGCCTTGGGGACCTCTGGTTTCATCTCTTGGGGACCTCAGTCCCCCATTACTCTAAGCAAGCCAAGAACAATAAGAATGATGAGTCATCCTCCTTTCCCCTCCCCAGTTTAGTGCTGCCAGTGATCTGATTGGTCAGTGCCTCTGCTTGTTACATATTTGTCAATATCACTCCTGGGAACAAACAACCTTTTATGGAGGCCACTCTCCTCTGCCTTCTGTTCTTGAGTAGCTGTGACATAAAACTGTGAAGAGCAAAGAAAAAAATACAGAAAGGCTTTACTAAAATTTTTGAAATGCGAAACTACCTAGTTTTCTAAAGTAGGGATATAGGGGCGCCTGGGTGGCTCAGTCGGTTAAGCGTCCGACTTCAGCTCGGGTCACGATCTCGCGGTCCGTGAGTTCGAGACCCGCGTCGGGCTCTGGGCTGACGGCTCAGAGCCTGGAGCCTGCTTCCAATTCTGTGTCTCCCTCTCTCTCTGCCCCTCCCCCGTTCATGCTCTGTCTCTCTCTGTCTCAAAAATAAATAAACGTTAAAAAAATTAAAAAAAAGTAAAAAATAAAGTAGGGATATAATCAGAATTGTAGTTCATGGGACAGGTAGGAAACTATCTATAACACAGATAACACCCATGGCAGAGAGGCACACAGCGGGGGTTCTCAACCTGGGCTGCGCATTGGATGACCCCGGGAAGTGGGCGGTGGAAGGGGCGGTGCTGGGCGGAGCCTGGGCAACGGGATTTGCAAAACCTTCCCAGGTAGGTGATTCCATAAGCAGGCAAGGTGGAGGACCACTCTACGGAGATACTGGGGAGGAGGGCAGATTGAGGATTCTTGGAGGGAGAAGGACACGTCTGGTAGGAGAAATCGCAAATATATAGACAGCAAAAACTTAGGGACAAAGCCTGGTGACATAGACATGGGTGACTTTTCAACAATTACATTCTGGTAGGTGATTAGGGATGTGCTCAAAAGAAGGAGAGGAAGCCCAGTGAAAGCAAAGGTGAAACTTTGTGGCACACGATTGAACTATCAGTGCCAGAGAAAGTAATCAAAGGATCTTACTTTTTAAATGTCTACCACGGAGCATGGCAGAAAATCTGGGATTTCAGAACCAAAAACTAGAACCTCCATAGAAATGGTTATAGAGAGGAGCCTTGTTATGGGTTAGATTGTGTGTTCTCCTGCCCCCCAAATTTATACATTGAAGTCCTAACCATTAATAGCTCAGAAAGTGACCTTATTTGGAAATAGGGCCATTGAAGATATAGTTAGTTATGTTAGGATGGGGTCATACTGACGTAAAATGGGCCCTTAATCCAATATCTGGTGTATGAAAAGGGGAACTTTGGACGTAGAAACACACATGGGGAGAATGCCATGTGAATATTAAACTGGAAACCAGGGTGATGTGTCCATTAACTGGAGAATGCCAAAGATTGCCAACAAACCAGCCGGAAGCTAGGGGAGAAACACGGAACGGATCCTTCCCTAACTGACACCTGGATTTCAGACCTCCATTCTCCAGAACTGTGAAACGATAAATGTCTGCTGTTTGGGCCACTCAGTTTGCGATACTTTATTACAGCAGCCCTAGGAAATTAATAACCCTCCAAAGACTCTCCTCCAGATTACAAAGAGGCAAAACAACAACAACAACCACTACAACAACAAAAACCTCTTGCAAAGATATTTAGCCCATCCTAGGCCTAAGCTGAACTCCATGAACACTCAGCCATTACGGTATTCAGTGAGTGTTTACTGACCAGCCACACTGGGCTCAGAACTCATGGGTCCCTGGGGAGCAGTAGAACCTTGAAGATCCAGCCATTAGGCCAAGAATGGAGACAATGCAGAGACACGGTGCCATTTTATTTTACCGCCTACAGGTCTATGCTTTTCAGATTTTATATCTATATGTATAAGTATGGTTAATATATTTCTTCCTCCCTTATTATCAAA
Source organism: Panthera tigris (assembly GCF_018350195.1). Classification (NCBI taxonomy): domain Eukaryota; kingdom Metazoa; phylum Chordata; class Mammalia; order Carnivora; family Felidae; genus Panthera; species Panthera tigris. The sequence continues at coordinate 13,103,790 of NC_056664.1, forward strand.
TTGAAAGATCTGTTAGTTCAGGTTTCCTGGAAAACAGACTCTGCGATTTGGGGGCAGGAGGTGTGTTCAGGGGGGTGTTCTCAGGAACAAGACCCGTATGAAAGCCAGGAGAGCAGGACTGGGCAAAGGAGGAGTCAAACGTCGATGTGACTGTAGCGAAGGCCTCAGCCAGTCCTATGGGGAGCCCGGGAACTGGGATGACCCTTCAGATTTGAGGCGAGGGGGTGGGCCTTTGCACTCCTAGACTGACCACTCATTAAATAACTTGCTTGCTTCAGGTAAAGGCAACCCTGGGGAAGGACTCACCTTGCTCCACACACCTGGCCAACTGGGAGAATAAATGCCTCCGTCCTGAAAGACATTCTGGATAACGCACCACAGCATTCACTTCAAAACACATCTGTTTCTGGATGAAAAATAAGAATCTATTAACCAACATTTACTGGGCACCTAATGGAATGAGTAGATAAAAGGGAGCTAAACCAGCTCCCTGAGCTATCTTCCCAGCAGGCCATACACACAAAGGTAGGCAGTGCTTGAGGTGGAAAAACCAAAATGGAGAATGTAGGTTAACCCTAAGGAATGTGGCACAAGACCAAGTAGACAAGGGATAGACGTTGGGTCAGTTAAGTCCTAGATTTCACAGGAGGAAGAGTTGACCTGTTCTGTCTCTTGGCAGGCAAATGGGCCCAGGCACAGTTGTGCAATAGACAACGAGAGGCCATCTTTCTTTTTTGGAGGCATCCACCCAAGCACATGATCCTGAACACTGCAAATTGTTCAGTTCTGCTCGTTGATCTCTGGCTCCTCCTAAAGGTAATGCCCCAGAGCCTTGGCAGATTCCTGCATAGCTTGCAGCAGCTTCTCCCAGGTTGGAACAAACCCCAGGCCTGAAATTACCCACACGGAGCTGTTGGTGGCTCTGACCCTGACCTACAACCAGAGGAGACAGCTTCCTATTTTCATGGAAACTCACCACACCTATGTTAAGCCAGCCTCTCCTGCCTGCCTGTATTGGTTCCCTAATATTGCCTTAAATGACCACAACCTCACGGCTCCACACAACAGAAGTGTGTTCCCTCATAGTTCAGGAAGTGTGAGACCCAAGTATCAGCAGGGCCATCCTCTCTCTGAAGGCTCTAGGGGAGAATCTGTCCCATGCCTTTCTCTTAGCCTCTGGTATTGCCGGCCATTCTTGACATAGCTTGACTTGTACACACATCACTCCAGTCTCTGCCTCTATCAGCACCTGATATCATCCCTGTGTGCCTCTGTGTCTCTTCTCTTCTTATACGGACACTAGTCATATTAGATTAGGACCCATGCTACTCCAGTATGACCTCATCTTAACTTGATTACACCTGCGTTCCCAAATAAGGTCACATTCACAGGTACTGGGATTGTATAAACAGGTAATCAGAATAACTTCAGCCTAGGTAAGAGGGGGCAAGATGAGCCAAAGCAAGTCAACAAGAAAGGTATCTTGAGGTCTCTGGGGCCTTAGTGGGGTCTCTCAAATGGAAGGTATCAACTTCACCTACTTTGGGGCAAACTCCATTAATTACCTCCATCAGTTGCACAGAGCATAAGATTTGATCCTGATCCGGAACTATTATTTCCAAACTACAAGCCTAACCCTCACTGACCTTGTCACAGAGATACCAAGAACAGTGATCCAGAGGAGACCGGTCAGAGGGGCCAGTGCAAAACCCATTCCAACCAAGCACCATCCGATGAACCGGGTCACAGAGGCCTCCATGCCGATCGAGGATCCCACCTTATTCCAAGCAGTGTGACTTTAAGATCGCTGCATTTTCATTATGTTCTTAAATAGAAATGATGATAAGCTATTGCAGAACTCCAGCCAGCCGTGTGTTAATACACATCCCGGTGAAGATGGCACCAGAGGTTGATGAGAGGGGGCTGTTCATTTCAGGAAAGGGAAAAGTACTCACATGTATATTTTGTTGTGAGAAGACAAAGAGAAAAAAAAAATAGAGGTGATTTTTTTTTAAGTCCTCTGATTTCACGTGTAATTTTAGGTCTGCTTAACTGCTTCCTGAAAAGGGCTTCAAAAGGTTAAAGGAAAAGAAGGGTTCTATCCCAAAGCCTGGCAATGACTGTAAATTCTGAGACCTGATCGATCACACCTATCAGATCCCATACATGGGATCCCATGATGCCCAATAACGATGAGGCTCATGACCGTCTTGGAAAAAAACAATTAAAAACAAAGATCACTGAGGGGTGTCTGGGTGGCTCAGTTGGTTGAGCATCCGACTTCGACTCAGGTCGTGATCTCTCAGTTCGCAAGTTCGAGCCCCGTATCGGGCTCCGTGCTGACAGCTCGGAGCCTGGAGCCTGCTTCGGATTCTGTGTCTCCCTCTCTTTGCCCCTTCCCCACTCATGCTCTGTCTCCTTCTGTCTCTCAAAGATGAATAAACATTAAAAAATTTCAAAAAAACAAAACAACAAAGATCATGGAGAGACATACAGCAGCTGGGCAAGCTGGAACCTGTTCCTGTTCAGAAACATCCCACAGGTTAGACTTGGAGCCTAATTCCTTCTCCCCTGTAATGGCCCAGCCATATATTGCCAAGACCTTGGGCCAAGAAATTATTTAACATCTCAGAACCTCAGTTCCCCCAGCTGCAAAATAAAATCATAATAATATTCATTCTCATAGGTTGCTGTAGGAATGAAATGGGGTACGGTATGTTAAACGTTTGCTATAGACCAGATGCTGGATATCCAATTCGCTGCTCCCGCTAAGCAGAAGACAAATCGCTTCTGAATTAGCGATGTTTGCATCTGTCGGGTCTTCAGTCCAGCTCACAGACACGCCTGCTACCTGGGCATGCCGCGTCAGCTACCACAATAAACCCGGACATTGTGCATCGAAGCTTGCCAAGTGGGATCAGTTTACGCCACGCGTAAGTTGGACGGGTGCTGGCATTCTCTTGTTCCTTAGTTACGGATAAAAAAATGTGGCCCAGTTTCAGAGCACGTAACCTCATCCCAGAGCTCACCGAAGGATAACATGATACGATAGGAGCAACATGGTTCAACCTCGGTAAATGGAGATACAAAGGAAACAAACAAAGGAAGGAAGAGAGGATCATTCCTTTTGCTATCGCTTTTCCTTTGGTGTCCCGATTGAAACTTTCCCTTCGAGGACCGTCCGAACTCTGGTGATTCAGCGTAGGGGAGGGACTCAGAGAGTTAGGTCCAAGAAGAAGTAGAACAGACAGTCTTATCCCCTGTGAGGCACTGTCTACTGAAATAGTAACTGCAAGTTGGTGTTTTTAGGAGAAATTTGGTCTTATGTCAGAAGAAAGTGGATGCGGGGCGTTGTATTGAGCAGGAGGCTGGCTCCGACAGTTTGGGGGGGGGGGGTCTTTAATTGTCAAGGTTTGGAATTACCCAGCAAGGCCTTACTTCTTACTGACTAAAAGGACACATTCCACCTGGTTTTGAAGGTTCTTTAACCTTTTGTTTTTTTTAAGCTTATGTATTTATTTCGAGAGAGACAGAGACAGCGTGAGTGGGGGAGGGGCAGAAAGAGAGGAGAGAGAGTGAGAAATCCAGGCAGCTCCATGATGTCAGCACAGAGCCCGATTCGGGGCTAGAACCCACAAAATCACGAGATCATAACCTGAGCCTAAACCAAGAGTCGGACGCTTAACCCACTGAGCCACTCAGGCGCCCCTGAAGGCTCTTTAACCTTTCATCACAAAGGAGACAGGACATCTGTGGCAGGCAGAACTTCTTGCAGGAAACTAACCTGACCGCTTCTTGTTCCTTCTGGGACTCTGGGGTGATGGCCTTTGTTCCCACAGCCTCTCCATCCTGCTCTGCCAACCCCTTCTTATACCCACACCTACAGACAGACAGCTGTACTCTTTCCCTCGCAGAGAGTACACGCTGACCGTAACCCATTTCTTGCTCCTAACTTGTTTACTTGGAGCAGTGGCTCTCAACCTCAGAATCACTTTGGAGACTTAAATAAAAATCCTGATGCCCAGGCCGTACACCAGACGAATGAAATCAGAGTCTCGGGGGGTGGGATTCAGGCGTGGGTATTTTATTAAAGCTCAGTTTATTCTAACGTGCAGCCATGGTTGAGATCCACCGACTTTAATGAGAGAGTGAATTGGTGCATAATGCTGTGATAAATTGCAGGCAGCCGCCAGCCTGTCCGGGCTTAGAGACTGTTACTTGTCAGGTCATAGAGCACAGGAGTCTTTCTGCTTCTACCGAACTCCCCAGATGGTATAAGGCCAGAACATCCGAGGTGGGCACCATAGTGGCTATATTAGCCTGCTCAGGCTGCCGTAATGAAATACCATGGACTGGGTAGGTTATATGGCAGATATTTATTTCATCACAGTTGGGGAAGCTGGAAGTCCAAGATCAAGGCGGCATCACGTCCGCTTCCTGGCGAAAGCTCTCTTCCTAATTACAGATGGCTAGCTTCTTGCCACGTCTTCGTGTGAGGTAGTAGAAAATATAAACTGGTCTCTGCCCTCAGTTCCTGGCACAGAAGCTCCTGAAACCCTTGTAATTGCCTAAGTGATGAGGACACTAGGAGAATCTATTGTTCTAATATTTGCCTTTGACCACAGTTTTTGACACCCGGCTCCTAAAACCCTTGTAATTTCCTGAATGATAAGAGCACCAGAATCACGTTTTGTTCTATTGAGATGGCCTTGGGTGGGATCCTAGGTGGCTCCTGGTTGGGGGCTGGTCAACAGAAAGACTAAGCCATGATTAGAATCCTAGAATTTTCAACCCCACACCCCATCCTCCAGAGAGGGGAGAGGGGCTGGAAGCCTACATGGAAAGCCTCAGGGGAAAAAAAAAATCCAATAGTACAAGGTTTAGGGAGCTTTCAGGCGGATGAACATATCCACACTGGGAGGTGACATACCCCGACTCTAAGGTGGCTTCAAGTTCCTGAGCTCGGGACCTTCCCAGGCCTTGTCCTTTGTATCTCTTCATGTGGCTGTTCATCGGTGTCCTTTACCGTAACCTTTAATGAACTGGTAAACCTAAGTTAAGTGCTTCCTGAGTTCTTGTGAGCCTCTTTAGCAAATTAATCAAAACTGAGGAGGGGGGGTCATGGGAACCTCCAATCTGTAGCCAAATGGAACAGAAGTTGTGGGTAACCTGAGGACCTACTCCTTGCAAATGGCATCTTAAGTAGGATGGAAGGATCTTATGGGAATGAGCCCTTAGGCTGTGGGATCGGACACTACCAGGTAGATAATGTCAGAGTTGAGTTAAATCGTAGGACGCTCAGCTGGTATTGCAGAGAATCGCTTGGTGTGGGGAAAACCTCTGCACATTTGGTGACCAGAGCACTGTGTGAGCGTTCTATATAAAAGTAAAAGGGACCCGCTGGCAGACCATTGAGTTTTTCCTTTACATCTGAAATGGCCTTTCCTCTGTGCTCATGCTGGAGACAAGGGCCGTGGAGGGTAGGCGAATAGCTCTCTGTCTCTCTTCTCATGAAAACACTAATTCGGTTACATCAGAGTCCCACCCTTCTGACTCATTTCACCTTAATTACCCCCTTAGAGGTCCCACCTCTAAGGGGTCAAGGCTTCAACATATGAATTCGGACACATTTAGCCCATACCAGTGGCCACGGCCCTAACAGACTGTCTAGCAAAAACAGATTGCTCAGGGGTCGTATGTCCTTGCTACTCATGGTGTGGTTCATGGACCAGCAGCTTCCGAGTCCCCTGGAAGCTTGTTGGAAATTAAAAACATTGGATCTGAATCCAACCAGACCACCGAACACGGCATTTTAACAAGATCTTGTGGCTGGTGCTTGTTAGTGTATGTGGTGCTCTGTAATGGGCTTTCCTCACGTCTGGCAACTTTGCTAATTCTTAGATATTTTAGCAGATTAGTTTGCAAAATAGCTAGTCCTACCTCCCCCACGCCCGGTTCCCGGATGTCAGGGAAGAGTCAACTTGTTTACCCTGCGGTTCACGAGGGTTGAATCTGCTGGCTGTTGAGTTGAGGAGTCAAGACGAAAAGTCCAGAGTGACTATATTCCCACCAACTCAGTCCTCCTTAGCGTTCGCCGCCCCCACCCTTTCCCTTAGCTACCAAGGATTTTTCCTAAGAAAAACAGTCAAGATCACTTTTGAGCCAGCAAGCAATAAGCACTCGTGAGAAACCTTACCTCACCTTTCAGTCCATTCCCACTCGCTGAGCAAGAATCTGGAGCTCAGAGGTTTCCTCGGGGCCCAGGAGGACCTGAAAAGGCCAGTGTCGAGATGAGGGCACTTTCACAGACCTACAAGCTCCAGTGATGAAACTGTGGTGAGTGAGGGCAGCTGGCCCTGACCCTGGAGGTTGGCTGACGCTTTAAAAAAATCAGGGTTGGCGTGCCTGGGTGGTTCAATCGGTTAAGTGCCTGACTCTTGATTTGGGCTTAGGTCATGATCTCACGGTACGTAGGATTGAGCCCCGAGTCAGGCTCTGAGCTGATCATGGAGCCTGCTTGGGATTCTCTCTCTCCCTCCCTCCCTCCCTCCCTCTCTCTCTCTCTCTCTGTTCCTCTCCTGCTCTCACATGTATCTGCTCTCTCTCTCTCTCTCAAAATAAATAAACATTAAAAAAAATTGAGGGTATATGCGAACAATAGAACAGGGCTACAGTGCCTTCCATTTGTCTTGTCACAACTGTTGCTCCAGGAAAGGTGTCATACATTACATCCCTTTAGGAGTTTAGTTTTCTCGTCGGTAATGAAAGCCACAAAGGGTTGGGCAGTGAACTCTAGTGTGACATGGGAAACACTCCAGGAAGACCCACCCACATGCCCAAATGCTCCCATCTGGTATGGATGCCTGAAATCCTGCCATCAAAGAGTCTTTTCTCTTTGTCCCTTGAGATTTAAAAGCCCGGAGAAGGATGAACACCTTAGGCGAATAAGAATTTTAGGCTATTTCTCCTGCAGTGGAAGAAAAGGTCGTCTCAGATGTCTAGAAAGAAGGTCTGGTTGGAACGCAGACCTCAAGGATGAAATTCACCTGCTGCGGAATGAACTTGCCTACAACACTTCTGCCCCAGGGATCTGCACTTGGCTTCTCACAGAGTCCTCCATCCAAAGTTCCGGAGAATGAAGGTCGCTCTCTCTCTCTCTCTCTCTAGAGTTCTATGTCTCACGGGGACCCAAAATCAGCTTTGGTTTGCTCCAAACTGTCCAGATTATTTAGAGCCTTCTGTGCCCCACTCCACCCTCTCCATACCCACAGACTGCTCCAAATTAGTCACATGGGGTGGGGGCGGGGGCCACGGTGGTGGACAGGGCCTGCCTTACAGGGAAAATTATATTCTATAGACACACACACACACACACACACCCATGCACACACACAGGGTTTTGTCCAGAGTATAATAAATTCGTAAAGAGAGGCTTCAAAGGAAAACATTCATGGAGATACAGTAGGCAAACAGAAGGGGGTGTTTTAGAGGGTGAGAAGGGCTGTCCTGTTACATGGCCTTGGTAGTGTGGTGACCCCATTGTTGAGAAAGAAGGAGAGTTCCCAGATGAGACTTACTTCTCTCTCTCAAGTAAAAGAAGTGTGGGACAATAAAGAGAAGTATTAGGACAATACCACCATCTTGGATTTTATCATAAACCACAGAAAAGGAGAATATTTTTAATCTTTATTTATTTTAGAGAGAGAGAGAAGGAGGGAGGGAGATAGAGAGCACCAGCAGGGGAGGGGCAGAGAGAGAGGGGGGTGGGGACAGAGGATAGGAAGCAGGCTCTGTGCTAACGGCAGAGCACCCGATGCAGGGCTTGAACTCACAAACCGTGAGATCATGACCTGAGCCAAAGTCGGACACTCAACCGACTGAGCCCCCCAGGCGCCCCCCAAAAAGGGAATGTTGAATTTTGTTTAGAGAAACAATGGGTCTGATCAATAGCTTCAGAAGAGGAAGCTGCAAAAAGCTGGGATTCCAGGGACATGCCCAGGAGGACAATGAGGACATTTCAACCATAATCAGGAGGGAGAAGGAAGGGTAGAGCCCACTCTTGGTACACAAGGTGCAACACCAACAAATAACAGACAGGAAGCAGAATGACCCCGTCTATTCTGTTTTCTCTACCAAAGGAAATAAAGTTCAAAGTAGAAAGGATAAGATGAGTATTAAGTAAAAATATATATAGGGGTGCCTGGGTGGCTCAGTCGGTAAGCGTCCGACTTCAGCTTAGGTCATGATCTCGCGGTTCACGGGTTCAAGCTCCGCGTCAGGCTCTGTGCTGACAGCTCAAAGCCTGGAGCCTGCTTCGGATTCTGTGTCTCCCTCTCTCTCTGCTCCTCCCCGACTCACACCCTGTCTCTTTCACAAATAAACGTTTAAAAAAAATTTTTTTAGAGAAAAAATATAGAGAGCAGGATAGTAGGAAAATATTCAGCTGCCTCAAAAGAGTTGAGATTTTCACATTCGTGTGTCCAGTTAGCTCAGCAGCCAGCGCACCTCCCCATGGGTCCTGCATGGGTCCCCCGTTTCCTGCATGGGTCCAGGTAAGACAAAAGAGGACGAAAGAGACATTTTTGTACCAGATCTGGAAGGTAAGGGGACGTAGCAGCCACTTCATTTTCCCTCTGAAGGTGGATGCAGGGCCCTCACAGCGGCTCCCGCTTGTCCCTCGTCTGTTGGCTCATACTGGTGGCCTTGGGGAAGCAGAGAGGCTCTTCTCCGGCTCCCGAAACCTCAGCCAGGGAAGGTTCAGCTCCAGACCTGGACACAGCGAGAGGCAGAAGCAGGTTCCAGGCTGCACTCTCTCCTGCTCTGAATCTACCTTATCCTCCTGGCCCGGGGTCCTGCAGAAATCAAACTCTGGTAACAGATGAGAGACAACAGTACACGAATGCTTCAGTGGGTCCCTTACTCCGTATCACACTAATGGTTCTGTTCCTGTTTGAACCCCAACGGATTATTGCCCAAGAAGCTGAGGAAAGTTGCAAATGTCATCAGGAACTTTGTGTTGATTTTATTGAAGGAATCAGCTCGGAACAGAAGCAGATGGTGTGTGTACTACCTTCCTGAAGGGGAAGCAGTTTCAGAAAACTACTTAATTCCACGTGAGTCCTCCAGAACTCTAGAATGTTTTTTTAAATTTATGGATTATAAACAATTAAGGGATAAATTAACATGAGGATCGTTAGACACAAGCATGGGTTTACTAAACATAATTTCGTCTAACTAACTGCATTTGATTTTGGATAAGATTCCTAGGATAGTACACCAGAGGCACTGGGTAGTTATGATAACCTGAGTACCTATCAGGAAATTAACGAAACTTGTCTTGAGTTCTCCAGGAGAAATGTAGGCGAGATTTCAACTAAGTGAAATTTGGAGCTTGACATGAGATGAAACTGCCCACCTCCACATCTGTTATTGCCTCCTTCCTTAGTAACAGAAGTCCAGTGTATTCACGACTTCCTAAAAAGAAAGGGTCCCTTTTGCTTCTGTCTCTGTTGTCTGGATTGGGGATGTAATGGCTGGAGCTGCAGCAACTATCTTGAACCATTAGGTAATATGAAGGCTAGAAGCCTCCTGGGAAATAACTGAAAGAAAGAAATCCCTGGGTTTTGATGCCTTTGATACCTTTTACAGTTGCCATACCAACTCTGTACTGCCTATTCTCAGGTTTACTTTAAATGAGAAAAAGCTAAACTATATATATATATATATATATATATATATATATATATATATTATATATCTCAACCTCCAGGAGGATTTCTAATGGCTTCATATTTGGTCGATACTTTGTATTAGTTCACTTAACAAACTTGTGAATGATCTTACGTTTGTGGATGAAAATTTTCAGAGGCGTGATTACACGTTGCGTAAGAGGTAAGTATCAAAGAGATCTCAAGAGAGGGAAAAAATAAGTCAAAACTAAAAAAGATAAATTTAGTAAGAATGAACATAAAGTCTGGCTTTGGGCTAAAAGATACCTATTTATGTGCAAGATGAGAGAACTTGACTGAAAACTATAAATTTCAAAATAGGGAGTATTAATACAGAGTTCCAGTATCCTCTGCCCTACTGTTGTGTTAACACAGTCCTGGATGTCCCATTTTCTAGAAGGTCATTGTGGGTTTCGTGTGATAGCTTGAACGTGATATCAATCATTTTTTTTCCTCCCTGGAACTTGCTGCAGTGACCAGAACTGTGCATGCACATTTTGGGTCCTTTTTGCAATTTTTTGTCAATCTCAATACATCTGTTACGTTGCTGAGTTTATTTGCCCACTGACAAATGTATTCCTTCATTTCATACTTGTAGAGCACTTACTATGTGCCCTGCTATGAGCCTACATAGGTGCATAGCCCACAGGCACAGAGGGTATCAATGACCAATAGGACAGCACTCATGAAGCAGACTCTATCCCCGCTACTCTACCTCTGATCCTGGAGGAACCAGAAGCAGAGGAGATAACAACCCATACTCTACTCCCCTGCCTCTGGCCCCTCCTCTGAAGGTGCAGTCTGAGCTGGAGGGAAGAGGGAATCTTGTTTTCAATGTACGACTGAAACGTCAATCTTATACTCGAAAATAGGGCTTTAAATGCCTAGAGAATTGGGACTGATCAGCCAGCAAGAAGGAAGAAGACAAACTTCTTCCGAATGTGTTTAAAGATAGTAATGGAAAAAAGGGAAGGCTGTTTTCTGGTTGTGTTCTCTGTGTTCAGCCCATCCAATGACCACTGAATCTACAGAGAGTATCTTTAGAAGAAAAGAATAAGAAACTCATAAGAGTGGTTGGCAGAGGAGAGCAGGTGACTGAGGACTGAGTGGAAAGAAAACGTATTTGTATCTTTTGAATCTTGTACTGTATGCAGGCATTACCTCAAAAACCAAATAACTTTTTCTTTAAGGACCTAGACAAAGAGACAGACAAAATGGGGCCTCTTCAGGGGAGAAGGATTAGAATCGTAAGGGGTCTGATCACGATGTCCAAGAAGGAGTGCGAATGGATGAGAAAACGCGTGCCTGGAGTGAGGCGCGGTGGGGTCGTGGAAGCGGGGTAGTGTCGCAGTCTCCGTGTTTTCAGAGGACGAGACTGGGACAAGAGAGAAGAAATCGTGAGCAGGCGAATATTGTGTCGCTTTCACTTTTCTTTTTAGGTCTGAGCTTCCATCGTGTGGATGACAAGCGGTTCTAAAAAAGTTGAGTGGAAAGTGGCCTCAACAACTAAAGTCGCTCTCACTCTGATTCGGTGACAGTGGGGCTTCAGTTTGGTACCCATGTGAGCCTCGGGTCCCTTTGAAGTCAACGTCTGCCACCGCTGTCTTCCTAATTCCCACCTGTGAATTCCAGTCACTGCTCAGACTCAGTAAGCACAGGGAGGCGGGGGACAGGAGCGTGAGAATAAGTGGGAAGCTCTAAGAAGTAAACTCTAATCAGCTGGCTGCATTTGCTCAGCCCTAAGGGGGTGGAGTACAATGTATTGCTACGTATCTATACTGAGGTGTTGGCATCACCATCAAGAACTTTCAACCCTCTGTGGGTTTACCCTGCTTGCACGCTAACAAGTTAACCTGCCCTCGTTTCACAGATGCTGGCAGAAGACAGGAGACTCCCGGGTCAGAGATAAAAGACTTTATTACTCAGGGCCACGCCCATTCTCCCTGTCCCCCAATTCCCAGTGTGGAGGCGGGCCTAGCTGGATGGCCGCTGTGCACTCAGTGGGGCCGTGTCACAGCTAGGGAAGTTCAAGTTGAAAGCCCGAATTTTACCGAGTGGGGAACTAGCCAACTTGCCCAAACTTTGCCCTTGAGGGAGATATTATCTCTTTTTTATCCTGGTCAGGAAACAAATTTGCCCTCTTTTGCTGAAGAGACCTCTATCTTTGCTAAACAAACATCCTCGAAAGCATAGTCTGGGATAGAAGACTGTCACACATAGTGTAGACATACCCATACCGTACAGAACTGCCCCTCAACAACGTCTCCCTATAGGAGTGAAGCTTCTGACTCATCGTCTTGTGTTGTAGTTGGGTGTAGAACTGCCAGCTGGCTACAACACTCTGGGCTCCAGTTTACATCTTTCTGGACCAAGGAAGTAAACATAGTTCTTGGGGTTGGACAGACCTCAGTTAGAATCTTAGCTCTGTCGTTTAACTACTGAGTAAATTGTTAGCTTCATGCCTCTGACCTTTGGGTTTTCGTTTGGAACATGGGTCAATGGTACTTAGCACTTTTATGAGAATTAAAATATATATAAGTGAATCCGTGTCCAAATAAGCATTAATTCACCACCTGATAGTCTTTGATTTTTATTTAGAAAAAAAAAATGACATTCTGGATACCCAACTTGTAAGAACTGACTAATGCATGTACAAAGCCATCTATCTTCTCCTGTGATTTGGATCTATAAATTAGAGGGGGTGGGAGGACAGGAGGGGACAGGCCTTTGAGCGTCCCCAGTTCAAAAATACTCATTGGTGCCTTTCAGTCCCTCTTGGGCCAGAAGATGTCAGATTCTAAAATTCTAGTAATTCTCCCGATTGGAGAACAAGTCATGTTTGCTTTCTTTCCTTTTGGGTCAGATCGCTGCTGACCACCCTGTTTCCTTCACCTTCCTACTTCTCCACCCTCCACTGTTTCCCTTGACCTTGCCCGCTTAGAAAGAATTTAGGTCATCTGCCCTCAATTCTATATCATAAACACCCCATCCTGTAATATCGAAGATTTCCCTGGGGAACTCCAACCCAGTAACTCTCCAGTTAAACCTGTTTGGGGCATAATTTTCTCCTGGCAGCTCCAGGCTTGTAAGATGAAGTCACAGTGGGTTAAGTCTAGAAATCTGCTCCCTATATAAAACGATAGGAAAGTAGAAGACTTCATTATGAGTGACCAAACAATTTGTCTCCTTTGCTTCATTGCAACAGTTAATAGCTTACGTACCTCGGCCAATTTTTTTCAAGTACCACTCTGGCGTCTGGGTGGCTCGGTCAGTTAAGCGTCCAATTCTTGTTCGTGGTTCAGGTCATGATCTCCCGGTCCGTGAGTGTGAGCCCCTCATCGAGATCTGCGCTGGCAGCCCAGAGCCCGCTTGGGATTCTCTCTCTCCCACTCTCTGCCCCCCCTCCCCTGCTCATGCTCTCTCTTCCTCTCTCACTCTCCAAATACATAAATTCAAAAACTTTAAAAAAATGTTTTTAAAAACACCACTTTGTCATCTAAACTGGTTCTCAAGCTTTATCATGCGTGAGAATCACCTCGAAGTCTCGTTCAAACTGCTGGGACCCATCCCCAGAGTTTCTGATTCAACCTGTCCAGCATGGGGCCCGAGAATTTGCATGTCTAATGAGTCCCTGGGGTTGCTGACGCAGCTGGCCAGGGAACATACTTTGAGAACCAGGGCCCCAACGTCGTGATCACATCACAGTCACTTGTGGGAGCTTTCAGACGGTGCTGCCTGGGTCCCGACCCTCTGAGCTTCCGACTGATTTGCTCTGGGGCTGGGCTGGGGCATCTAAGCCCATTTTTGGCAGTTTTAAAAGCTTCCCAAGTGACTGAAAAGGATACTGGGGGAAGGAGAATGGATGATACAAACAAGCCATTATTGTAAGCCGTGTTGGATGGAAACCAGTCATTTGTAAGCCAAGTAACTGGAAAGTAGAGGAGGAAGAGCCGCCTGGCATTTCCCACTGGTTGGGGCTGACGACTCCAGCTTGCAGTGACCCAGTTTGGAATGCTGGTCTCCTGGGCCAACATGCCCGCCCCCCAGAGTCTTCTTAAATTGTAAAATAATCAACTCTGTAGTGTCTCCCCACCTCGGCAGAGGGGCTTAGTGTGTGGATTTGAGCCCAGTGAGAGGAGAAAATAGGCGAGCTGCTCTCTGGGCATGGTGATTCCCTTGGGACTCTCCAGGGGGAGGGAAGGGTGCCATTTGGCCAGGACTTCTCGTTTACAAAGGGCCTCCTTAGTAGCAGTAGTATTTAAAAAGAATCCTCTACAAAAGACTGAAATATTTTCAAGCCTTTTTTTAACAAAATTTTTTTATGTTTATTATTGAGAGAGAGACAGAGTGCAAGCAGGGGAGGGGCAGAGAGAGAGAGAGAGAGAGGGAGACACAGAAACCGAAGCAGCTCCAGGCTCTGAGCTGTCAGCACAGAGCCCGACGCGGGGCTCGAACTCACGGGACCTCAAGATCGTGACCTGAGCCAAAGTCAGACGCTTAACCAGCTGAGCTACCCAGGCGCCCCGAGGTATTTTCAAGTCTTAAGTTACCTAACCTGGCGTATGGACTAAGTTTAAGGATTTAGACCAGTGACTCTCAACACTGACTGCACATTACAATCACAAGGGACACTTACAAAGAGAACCCATATCCACCCAGGGGGACCAATTTGTCCTGGATCCCTGTAATGTCCTTTGTTTCAGCACTGAAATTCCCACATCCCAAGAGCCCTCCATCCCCAGCAAACAGGGATGGCTGGTCACCCTGTTCTACCCCAGAACTGTTAAGTCAGAACCTCTAGGGTGGGTCCTGGGCATCAGTATTTCAAAAGCCCCCCAGGGAATTGTAATGTGCAGCCAAGGTTGAGAACTGCTGGGTTTTAGAGTAAATGAATTTGTGTGCAGTGCAGGGTTTTGGTGCTTTTTGGAGCTCTGATTAGGTCGGGGTGTATTAGTTGTGTATATATGTCTACATGTGTGGATATGCGGGTTTTTAGGGTCATTTTCCTTTTTTTAATGCTTCCTACTTTTGAGAGAGAGAGACAGAGAGAGAGAGAGAGAGAGAGAGAGAGAGAGAGAGAGAGAGAAGGAGGGGCAGAGAGACTGGGAGAGAGAATCCCAAGCAGGCTCTACTGTGCCAGCACAGAGCTCGATGTGGGGCTCAGACTCACAAACCGTGAGATCATGACCAGAGCCAAAATCAAAGGTTAGATGTTTGGGGGCGCCTGGGTGGCTCCGTAAGTTAAGCATCCGACTTCAGTTCAGGTCATGATCTCAAGGCTTGTGAGTTCGAGCCCCACGTCGGGCTCTGTGCTGACAGCTCAGAGCCTGGAGCCTGCTTCAGATTCTGTGTCTCCCTCTCTCTCTGCCCCTCCCCTGCTCGTGCTGTCTCTCTCTGTCTCGAAAATAAATAAAAACATTAAAAAAAAAAAAAAAGAGTCAGACGTTTAAGTGAGTGAGCTACCCGGGCGCCCCAAGCGTCATTTTCTAGGGACGTTTAAACAAGAGAGATTTCAAGTCTCAGAGAGGCTGCGTCTTCAGCAACCACATCAGACGTGATGATCTGGAATTGTTTAGCTTTGTGGTGCAGGGCACTAACAGGTTCCTACAGTCTAACTAACCAAGCACTTTGAAAGTGGTCAGAAGTGGGGAGGC
The DNA here is from genome assembly GCF_018350195.1 of Panthera tigris. Taxonomy (NCBI): domain Eukaryota; kingdom Metazoa; phylum Chordata; class Mammalia; order Carnivora; family Felidae; genus Panthera; species Panthera tigris. Next base: position 13,119,172 of record NC_056664.1, read on the forward strand.
CATCTCTTTCAGTTCTGTTCTCAGGGTCAGTGGAGGTCACCCTGGGCAATGTTAACAGTCTCTTCTACAGAAAAACCCCTTCCCACCTCCATGAAGCTTTTAAAACTAGTGATAAGCTATAATTTTTTTTAAAAAATGCTTCATTTTTTTAACGTTTATTTATTGACCAGAAGAGGGGCAGAGAGAGGGAGACACAGACTCTGAAGCAGGCTCCAGGTTCTGAGCTGTCAGCACAGAGCCGGACGTGGGGCTCGAACCCAAGAACTGCAAGATCATGACCTGAGCCGAAGTCGGGCGCTTAACCGATTGAGCCACCCAGGCGCTCCCCCTGAAAATTTTTTAAGCCTAAAAACAAATAAGGCGACAGAGACAATCAGGCGGGCAGGACAAGACTCGTAGCCACGAGACAGTGAATGATGCTCTTTCAGGGATAATTTCAGGAATGTTCTTTTATAAGCCAGTAATTTCATTTCCATGGGAGGAAATCAGGAGGCCTCAGGCTGAGTAGCTTTTACTCAGTGTGAGAAATGTCTCGTACTCTCCTAGAGAAAGAACGTTTGCCCAGTTGTCCAACATGCGGGACAGCGCATTTTATTCCATTGTCCAGAATTAAAGGGTCCTGCCTTTCATGATGAATGATAAGCATGTGAGGAAGCTCCTAGGTGAAGGACAGGAGCAGGTGCGTGGCCCCACTCTAAGGCTGACCGCTCCCCAAACCAGCCTCCCCAGGAAGGCCAAACCAGTGGGAATATGGGGCAGCCAAAGGGCTGATGGCCAGCATCTGGACAGTGGAATGCGGAAAAGCGAGCTCTGCTCCCAGGTGTTTAACCCACTAATGTCCAGCTGGTAGGGCAGGAGGGCCAACCACATTATGGCTTCTGGGGGGTTCTTCCCCTCTGGATAGAGAATAAGCATTCTCATAGAAGAGAGTAAAAAATGGGTTTTAATTAGTGGCTAGCCAACCCCCAAAAAGTTTAATTTCAAAAAAAAAAAAAAAAAACCCAGAGCATTGACCCCTGCATCTTCCGACATGCGTTGGTAGTCTGGCTTGGGAGGCCACACTCGTCATGACAAAACGCTATAATGAAAACAGTGCTGATCTTGGACAGTGATGACTGAGGAGTGGCTTCCTCAAGAGGTCACCGACGTCTCCCTAGAGCAAACAGATGTTGCTTCGGCCCGCCAACCCACGCCTCTCAAGTTGGGTCCATGTTGGACAGGAAAGAACGCCGTGGTCCATCAGCCACACAGCCCAGGGTGGGGACTGAGAGCCTCGCCACCTGGATTAGATTCCCAGCCTGCCACATGCCAGCTGAGCGACCTTGGGCACGTCACTTAACCTCTTTATGCCTCAAACGCAGATAGTAATTCTACCCACCTCGTGTAGGGGGTTGTGAGGATTAAACGAGACGACGTCTAGAAACGGCGTCCCGCCAGGCCAGCCACGTGCGCGTGTCCTGTAAATGTCAGCAGCTCTTCTTCCCGACGGTGATTTGGCTCATCCAGAATAACACAGTAAAGGACCTAGATCATGGAAAGCCTTGAAAACCATGCAAAGTGTGATAGAGAATATTGAAATTAGCTGTAGGAAGCAAGATTTTTTTTTTCTTAGCAAGAGAATGTGTAAAAATGCCACCCTGAGGTCGCCCCGAGGTCCCCCTGGCTAGCACATAAAATGGAGTATGTGCAAAGCCAAGGATCTTTTCATTCTTTTGGGTTCTCTATTTCCACTGATCACCCTGCTCGCCATGCGCTTAAAACAGAGCCCGGTGCACAGAAAGCTGTCAATAAGTCAGCAACTAATGGCTGCTTTTAATATGTATACTATCCCTAAGAAACAACACCTTACAGTAAAATGCAAATTAGATGCTGAGGGGGAACGTGCTTTGCAAAGTGGAAGGCGTTTTACAAAGCTAAGGTGGTTAAGTGTTATTCGCCTGCCCAGTGAGCACAACTGAGCAGCCAAATAGCCGTGAAGCACCAAGCACGGGCTCTATCTCGTGCAGGAGGAAATGATCGGTGTTACTTTACGTGAACTTTGATTCTTTAACAATTTTTTTAATGTTTATTTATTTTGAGAGAGAGAGAGAGAGAGAGACAGAGTGTGAGCCGGGGAGGGGCAGAGAGAGAGAGGGAGGCACAGAATCCGAAGCAGGCTCCAGGCTCTGAGCGGTCAGCACAGAGCCCGATGTGGGGCTCGAACTCGCCAACCGTGAGATGATGACCTGAGCCGAAGTTGGGACACATAACCGACTGAGCCACCCAGGCGCCACTACGTGAACTTTGACTCTAACAGACTCCCCTGCAGTCTAGTGAAGGATGACTGTCATCAGACGTCCTCGGGCTTGAGAGATTTTAACCTGCGTGGGGTTCATGTTGTCCGCGGAGATCCCAACAAGGAACCGTTATAACGTTCACTGAGTCACGCAATTGACACAGCCCTGTTCTTAAGCCTGTGTACGTATTTGGAGAAGAGACCAATGAAACTTGGGAAAGGTAAGGACCTGCGTCTTTCCGGTCAGACCCTGTGCGGGGGGAACCCTGCACACAGATCTCCGTGGATGCCCAGCTCAGGTCCCGCCCCCCAGGGATGGGACAACTTCAATCCCAGCTCTGTGCTAAGCAGACATTTGACACTGTGCCAGACGCTATCGAGGCAGCTCCTTAAGCTGAGCAACGGGACTTGGTTTATTGGGAGCCTTTAATTACCAGTCTTAATGGACAAACATTTCCCTCTAGAGATACTCACGCAAGCACAGCTTTTGTTCACCAGGGACAGCAAGGGGCTTCCTCTTCCTGGCAGAGAAAACGTGGCTCCAGGGTGATGTTTACCTCTGATTGGTGAAATCCACCCTGCTCCAGCCGTGATACATGCATGTTCTTATTCCCCTCATTCAAAAACCCGCTCAGCCGAGTCTATAATGATGTGTGCTAAGTGACTGTCCCTTCGTTTTGCCTTTATTCTCTCTGTAGGATGGATATAGTGACTGTACTGAGAACATCGTCCTAAGTACTAAGATTTACAAAGCAACAGAAGCGTGGACTCATCGCTTTCTGGGAGCAGAGTCTAACGTGGAAGGTAAAAGAAGTCCCCAGGGTCCAACTATCTGAACACGTTTCTATTTGTTGCTACAGTAAAAGACTTTCTTGCAAAGGATCACGGGAAGAAATCATCATACTATTAACAGTGAACATTTATGGGATGCCGTTTGCCAGACGCTGTGCTGCACCTTCTTCCCGAAATGTCTCTGAATCCTCACCAAGACCCCTAAAATAGGAGCTATTTATCACCATCCCCATCTAATGATAATTGCCCTAAGATAACTTAGTAAGTGATAGATTTGGAACGTAACCTTTACAATGAGGCTTAAACCCTGTACGCTACTCTCTCGGTTTCGTGACATTCGTTCATTCGTCCCTTTGGCAAACTTTTGCGTGAAAGCGTGAATGTGCCGAGGCGTTAGGAATAAAATATTACACAAAGCAAATGTATGCCTCTGCACCCTTGTCCTCTCGGAGCTTCCATGACCACATGATGTCCGCCAGCCCTGTGTGGTGGCCCCAGAGACGCACGGCTCAGGTATCTCTTGAAGACGTCCTGATACACCATTTATGATGCCTCACTGGGAACTGTCCCGCCACTGACATCAGGGGTTCAGACGCCCCACGGTCTGACCGCAGCCTCGAATCCTGTGGGTTTGCACGCTCAGACTCTCCCCCCTAGGTCCGATCTCCTGCTCACACCTTCCTGTTCTTTGACCTGCCTTCTTTCCCTCTCTTGTCTTTACCTCCCTATCTATTTGGATTGATCAGAGTCCACGATCCCTCAGTTTCTGTGTTTATCAATGTGGGCGTTGGTCGTTTGGGAGGACAAGTATTTGTTAAAGCACTGCAGGACATTTGGCACCCTCGGCTCCTGCCCACTAAATTCCCATGGTCTTCAACCTTCATTGTGACAATCAAAAACATCTCTACCTGCTTCAGTCACCAGGGCAGGGTGGTACCCCCTCCCCTCCACTGAGAATCTCTGGTTTGTCCTCTCAGCAGTTTCCTTGCCGTTGTCCCTCCATCACGTCTGCCTGAAAACACCCCAGGCCTGGGTGACTAGGGCTGACCATCTGCTTTCTGCCAGGAGCAGGGATCTGGGTGCTGCTGGGAACAATCTCACACTTGGACGGATCGATCTTGCTGTCAGTTTCTCGTCATTAAACCCCAAACAGGCTGCTGACCCTGATGGCAAGCTAGTGAGCTCACTCTGGCATTCTACAAGTTGACCATGAAGACCTTCTTCACTCTCCTAGGGGCAGCGGGGTCGCTCAGTCCCTTCAGCGTCTGACTCGGTTTCAGCTCAGGGCATGATCTCGTGGTTCATGGGTTCGAGCCCCACGTCAGGCTCTGTGCTGACAGTTGCAGAGCTTGTGCGGGATTCTCTCTCTCTCTCTCTCTCTCTCTCTCTCTGTCTCTCTCCTTCTTTCTCTGCCCTTCCTTCCCCCACTCATTCCCTGCCCCCCACTGCTCTCAAAATAAATAAATAAACTTTAAAAAAAAGACCCCTCCCCTCTCTTAAAATCTCTTATCCTCAGCCTCCACAAACCGTAGAAGAGAATTTTGTCTATTATTGCACAGAGAGTAAATATTATCAGACCCCATGTCCTGGGACTTCCCGCCCATGACAGCTAATTCTTGATGTATCTACCCCCTCAACCCCGTCCTACCTCTGTGGAAAACCATCAGCATCCCACCTTGCCTATGGTCTCTGCTATTAAAGTGCATATATATCCCCTCTGCTCCACCTTACCTCTCTTCCAGCTCTCTCCTAACTGCATCTCATAACCAGAAAACATGTACTTTTTTCTCCAACATGAGAGATCCATTGTTTGGATGAAATATGCACTACAATGTCCCATAAGGTCTCACTAATGCTCCATCATGGCGAGTGGTTAGCTTGACTGCGGATTTAAAAAATGGCTGCCTTCCTTTGATCTCACATCACCTCTAAGGATGGTCAACCCTCTTTAACCGACTGCCTACCCCCATGGAATCTATTTTCTTCTCTCTCCCTCATTCCTGAATGCTTTTAATTTGAACACTATTCCCAACACTGCCATCAAAACTGATCTTGCCAAGGTCACCAAAGACCGGATTCAGCAGACATGTTTAGCCCTCACTTTGCTTGACCTCCTGGAAGCATCTGCCAAGCTGCTCTGTTCCCGTAGACCCACTTTCCACCTCTGGCTTCTGACACCAGTACCCCCTGATTTTCCTCCCACCACCTTCTTCCAATGGCAAACTTACATTTCTAACTATCCCTTAAAAACTGGTATTTTCAAAGGTCCTGTCCTAGGCCCTCCTTTCTTCTCACCCCTCAAACTCTTTCTTGGCAATGCCTCCCTGAATGACCTCACCCATTACAATCCATATGCCAACAACTCAGAAAAGCCAGTCCAGTCTTCTCTCCTAAACCGCAGACCCATGCATGCATTTGAGGTCATTCCACATGTTTATATCTGGCTGTCTTGCAGGTTCAGACTTATTTCTTCTATGTCCGTTAAGTTTCAGCTGCTGATAGCATGAGCCATTCTATACCTTTCAAGCCAATGGGGACTTCTATAAGGAACTGCATGCTTAAAACTTGTGGGAGAAACTGGAAAAGGCTCTGGGCAAGATGTCCAGGAACGACACCCGAAATAACACTACAGAACTAACCCTCCAGGAGAAATGTTATCTTTGCCACAGCAGGAAGCTGAGGAATTAGAAATCCTCTGCCCCCCAAAGGGCTTAGTTCTGGCACAGCTGTGAAGCAGCTGTGGCTGCAATCACTTGACCCAGGGCCTCTTATACCCGCTTGATTTGGGTGAGCAGGAGGGGTGCTTTGGGATCTGCGGTCTCCATTTTGAATTCAAGACCCACGTGGGTATAGCTTCCCTATATTACATGGATGACTGTATCAATGGACCTAAACCACATTTGAAGCCTTAATTGCGAGGGAGCGTGGGAAAGGTGGTTTGGGCTGTTGAGACTCTGGAGGGCTGGATGGGCCGCTAGGAGTGTAGAATAGAGGTCAAGTGAGCCAACATACCGGAGCTCGTGGCTTCCCCAGCAGGCTACTTCTCTCCTAATATCCCGTGTTTCTGCAAATAGCGCTCCCTCTACCCAGCTGGTCAAGTCTGAAATGAGAAGTAACGCCCCTGAGCTGTTCTCCTCCAGTCTGTACCCAGTTCATGCCAGTTCCGCCCCAAATATATTTTAATTCCATCCACTACTCTCTCTCCCATGTGGCGCTCGTCTCTCACCTGCTATTCTCACCCCAGCCAGGGTCTCTGCACCTTTTCTTGCATTCCTCACAACATAGCCAGCGCACTTAGTAAAATACAAATATGAATGTGACACTTTTCGGTTTCAAATCTCAGTGGTTCATTTCACGTGCATCATGCACTCTAGCCGGTGATCTCGCTGAAGGCAAGTCCTGGGTCTTCCTGACAGCCACAGGCATCCCCAGAACCTTGCACGGTGCCTGGAGCAGAATAAATGCTATTGCCACTACGGCAAAGGATCTCGCTCTTCCTCGTGCGGTAATCCAAACAATCCCACCCTCGTGTGGTAATCAGCAAGGTTTCTTGCCGCCTGGTCACACGCCATAATTTGGTGAGAGAAACACAGCATTGAACGTCAGGAGTCAGCCGCGATATGTGCATCCTTGGGCTTGAAGTCAATCCCTCAGGATCAGATGGGCTCTTGGAGATGCCTATGTTGTGCTTTAAAAAGTTTTGAGGGGAGGCACCCCAGTGGCTCAGTTGGTTGAGCGTCCGACTTCGGCTCAGATCACGATCTCACTGCTGTGGGTTCGAGCCCTGCATCAGGCTCGGTGCTGACAGCTCGGAGCTCGGAGCCCGGAGCCGCCTTCGGATTCTGCGTCTCCCTCTCTCTCCGCCCCTCCCCGCCTCAAAACTTCAAAAAAAATTTTTTTAATAAAATAAATAAAAACAAAATAAAAGACAAAAAGAAAAATAAAATAAAGTGAAAATTAAAAAACATTAAGTTTGAAGGAGATAGAGGATTCAACTTGTCTTCTTGCCGCTATGTCTTGTCTTGGTCTGCTTCTTATTCTCTCTTTCTACCCTCCCTTTTCTTTTTCCTTTTTCACTCGGCCTCTTTTCTCTACTCAACCCCATCCTTCTCATTTAATATCCACTTCCTTGCAAGCCTAATGGAAACTTCCAGGGCCTTCCTTGGCCTCGATCCCCCGTAAGCCGTGCGCTTCTGCGTCACACTCGCGCTCCGTGACTGCTTCCTCTGTAAGGTGCTCTCCCCTCCCAGAAGCGCTTTTCTTCTGGAACCTTTGCCCCACACCTCAAGATTTCGCTGACAGCCAGGATTCTGCCAGCCCCATGCAGTTACGCGTTTTTGCCAGCGTTTTTAAGAAAGTTTTTTAATAGTCTCAAAACACAGTCTTGGAGCCAAATTCAGCAAGTCTCTGGAGGGATGAACAAGCTGCAAACAGACCTCAGAAGAAAACAGCAATTTTATTCAAGGTACTTCTCAATTTCACTTACATCGAACGTTACCACATCAGCCTCACGAGAGGAAGCGCACAGTCACGCGGACCACGGCCCGCCTGAGGGAGGGGTCCTGAGATGTTGCCCTCTACTCCGGAAGTCATGTTCATCACTTCCTGTATGGAATCACTGCCTGTGGCTTTGTAATGCCATCTCTTGGACTTTGGGTTGGATCCTGCCCCAGGAGGAGATGAGAGCAAGCACACAAGTTAAGGTCAACATGACTCAACATGAGTGACCCTGAAGCTTCTGTTACCTGTTCCTGTGCATAGCATCTCTCTGCAAAATGGATGCTCTCATGTCTGAGAGGGACGCTGCTAGGGAGGGACGCCCTGGCCCTTACTACTCCCTCGCTTCACTTCCTGTAGCAGGAAACCTTGGGCAGTGAGCAGAGCTGTGAGCCCATTTTTTTATGTCCTAGATCTATCCCCTTTATTTGCTTTAATGTTTATTTATTTCCTTTGAGAGAGAAAGTAGGGGAGGGGCAGAGAGAGAAGGAGAGAGAATCCCAAGCAGGCTCTGTGCTGTCAGCGCAGAACCTGATGCGGGGCTCGATCTCACGAACCTTGAGGTCGTGACCAAAACCAAAAGTCGGACGCTTAGCCAACTGAGCTACCCAGGAGCCCCTGTCTCCTTTGTAATGATATGTGCTGTGGTTTGAGATGTTTTGCGTAGCTGGGACACGCCTACTCACTTGCCGAGGAAGTTTATTCACCCGCTCACTCAGAATTTCATTCGTTCACTGCACTGGGTACCTACCAAGTGCTCTGCTGTAAGAGTACATTGATAGAAGCCACACAGCAGGCACTTGATAAATGTGTGTTGAGTTACTGAATAAACCATCCTCCCCTCTTTCCTAGAACTTCTGAATATTGGAAACAGAGGAATGTGACTCCCGTCTGATGCTGTCTTGATAAGTTTAACATAACGTTAACTCAAACACGGGGATAAGAAGCCGGCAAAGACCTCTTTGCTTCGCGGCCGATGCCCAAGCTTCACCGTCTCCCTTAATGGCTGAAGCAGGAGTCTTATTAGTGAGGCTTCCCCCTACATATCCCTGTGATGTCCTTTCTCCTCACCCTCCCAAGGCCTTGAGTCATTACCGGTCACCTCAGCAACGTCTCAGGCCAGACATTTAAATGCTGCCGAGTTTTATCCAAGCACGTCTAGGGAATGAGATTTTAAATCTGCATCTGAAAGCATCTTCTTTTTTTTCCATTTCTCTAGATTATTTTTCCAGAGCATAATAGCTCCCAGCTACTGGGGGCTTGCTATGGATCTTAGTCCCTAAGCTGTGCAAAGTGCTTTATATGAATTACTTTGTTTAATGCTCACACCTAGGAGGGTGGGGGTTCTTATTTGTCCCGGTTTCATAGATGGGAGAAGTGACTAGGGAGAAAAATGAATCTGCTCACAGTGGCACGGCTAGAAAAGGTCAGAGACCAGATCTGAATCCAAGGGGTCTTGGGCCGGAGAGCCCCTTATCAATTTCCACCCCAGCCTTTCATCAGGCAGGGGTCCTGGGAGGCCACCTTCTGTCTACAAAAGAGCCAGTCCACAGACCCATATCCCACGCATTCTGTTAGGACTTTTAAGGGGATTCAGAAAAACATCCCCCTCCTTGGTACCAATTGAGAATTGCATAGGATCAGACCAATGAAGCTCAGAATTTGAGCTTTATCCTGATGAAGCCAGGTTGCGGGATGTGGCCACGGTAAGGGACCAAAGGGGCCTGTGACGGCTCTCAGCCCTGCGGCTTCTGCTCCCACCCCCCCACCCCCCGGCCTAGACTCTGGGACAACCCACATGAGAGAAAATTCTGGTCTATAGAGTAGGCACGTGTATCGAGAACTGCCACCTCCCTCTGGACGAGGACAGAGACAGAAACAAAAGGCCAAAGCTCCGGGTCTCAGGCTGTGAACAGCACTACCCGACGGTACTCGTTTCTTGAGGCTGCGGTCACAGAACCGGGTGGCTTAAAACTACAGAAATGTATTCTCTCACAGCTTTGGATGCCAGAGTCCAAACTCAAGGTGTCAGCAGGCCCATGTTCCCTACCATGGCCACATTGCTGTCGCCTCTTCTTGTGCCTTCTCTGCTGTGTTTGCCTCAAATCCCCCCGCCTCTATCTTACAAGGACACTCGAGATGGCATTTCTTGCCCACCTCGAAAATCCAGGATCATCTCCTGTTATGACTGAATTGTACCCCTTGTAAAATTATTTTGTTGAACCTCTAGCACCCAACGTGACTCTATTTGAAGATAAGGCCTTTAAGAATAAGTCATTAAGGGTAAATAATGTCTTACGGGTGGGACCCTAATCCAGTAGGACTTGTGTCCTTACAAGAAGAGGAAGGGACACCGGGGATGCATGCCCACAGAGGAAAGTCCACGTGAGGGCACAGGGAGAAGCCGGCCATACCGAAGCCAAGGAGGAGGACCTGGGGAGCAAGGAGCCCCACCAGCACGTTGATTTTGGACTTGTGTTCTCCAGAACTATGAGAACTAAAGTTCTGTTGTTTAAGCTACCCGGATGCGGTATGATGTTATGGCATCCAAGCTGCCATGATGCCAAGCTGCCATGATGATGGTATCCAAGCTGACGGATACTAATACCCTGTAGCTCAGAAACCTTAACATTTATCATCATTGTTATCATTTAAGTATAATTGACATATAAGGTTATATTCGTTTCTGGTCTACAACATATTGATCCAACAGTTCCATCCATTACTTCAGAATCCTTAACTTAATCGTGTCTGCAGAGACCCCCTCCCCCCACCCCCGCTTTCCCAAATACATTAACATTTACAAGTTATAGGGCTTATGACTTGGTATTTTACGATTGCTCTTAGGCAGTCTACGCTAAAAACCATGAACCAGCGGCTAGGCCCACAATCAGACCCCTCATTTCTCCTCCAGGGGAAAGGGTGAACAAGGCCAGGGGCTAAAGGCTGGGGCAATAACTTGTCGATCTAGCACATGTCCCTGAAAGCAGGAACGGGCAGTGCCCCACCTCCCACAGACCACTGGTCCTCCAAGAGCCGGCCTGCCATTCACATTGCATTTGGAAAGCTCTCAGCCTGAAACTTGATTACGGCGAATGCTTATTTAACACCACTTGCCTCGACTCCCTGATAAGCCCACTCCGCCAAGGTCTGCTATGAACCACATCCCCTTGCTCTATCATATAAGCAGTCATGTCTTCTGTACAGGGGCCCTGGCCACCAAATAAAAAAAAAAAAAAAAAAAAGATATTCTGGTAAGAAGACCATAATATTATCGTGTCCAGATGACTTGCCACGAGTCAGAAATCGAGGTGGGAACTAACCAGGATTTATTTTACCACCGAGGTGGGAACTAACCAGGACTGACTTTACCTCCAACAGGATCGACAGCTGCTGAATCAGCCAAGAAATGTTTTTCAGCCTGATACTTGGCATTACGCCACTGACTGTAGGTAAATAGACATGGTCCCAAGCCTGTCACGGCCAGAAGTGTAAGGCAGACAGTATCGGTCTGCACAGGCAACAGAAGAACAGAGCAACAGCTGTCATGCATTAATAAGGGGCAGCAACATCCGTGCACTGATTAAATAGAAATTGGCATTAAGTGGGTGTCTGGGAGGCTTATATATTGCATAAAGAGTGAGTTTCTACCTGGAGCAGGGACTAGAATCAAGGGTGGAATCAATATTATTTCTGCCCCAGGACTTACTACATTTTCTCTCACACCTTCTTCCAAAGTAGCCTAGACAAGAGTGGGAGGAATTGTCTAATTCTTGGAGAAATGAATAAACCATATTTAAAATTTTTTAATGTTTATGTATTTATTTTGAGAGAAAGAAAGACAGCAAGTAGGGGAGGGGCAGAAGAAGAGGGAGAGAGAGAACCCCACGCGGGCTCCACACTGTCAGTGCAGAGCCCGATGTGGGGCTCGAACTCATGAACCACGAGATCATGACCGGAGCAGAAATCAAGAGTTGGATGCTTAACGAACTAAGCCACCCAGGTGCCCCTAAGCTATATTTTTGAGCATCTGCCATGAGCAAAACACTATGCAAGCTAGAAAACACCAAGCAATGCAGGCTTAGTACCCAATGTGAGGTCCTGGTCCCCGAGTCTATGTTGTCAGGGTGGTGGCCCCTCCACTTGCCACGTGGGCGGCACCAGAGACAACAAACACAACCGCCCCAGTCTCACGTGTACAGCTTAGTGCTTTATCTGCGTCCTGTCTACTGATGAATTGGATAGGATCATCCCCACCCTACAGATGAGGATGATCATTACCAACAGCCAACACTTGTTGAGTCGTTACTACGTGCAAAGCAACTTAAGTGCATCGTGTGAGGAGGGAGCTGGGTGGTAACATAGTTAAGGGGAGAGACATGGGGAACCAGACTGCCCGGTTCACATGCCAGCTGGGCCCTTCGACGGTGGTGTGACTGTAGGCTGGCTACCCCCTCTGGGCTTCGGTTGTACCGTGGGTAAGTGGGGTAGCAACACCACCTAGCTATTGGGTTGTTCCTGAGGAGCAAAGGGGGGAATACATGTGAAGCACTTGGAGTACCTAGGGCATGGGGGGAGGGGGCGCTCAGTGGAGGCTGGTGAGCTCGTGACATTGGCATTTTACAGATGAGACAGCTGAGGCTTCAGGAGGTTTGTTGATGCCCAAGGTCACAGGCGATCGGGGGAGGAGCTAGGACACAAACCCGGGTAGCCTGGCTTTAGGGGCCAGACATTTAGCCACTTACCGGATACACCAGCTGTCTTTCTCACAGCTACTACATCGGAGAGCCAAGCTTCACCCCAGGTTGCACTGTGCCATACAGAAATGCCTTGGCCAGTGTCCCACAGATTGTTGGTGACAGAGCTAGGATTGGGAAGCAAGCCAACTCCCCAAATACCCCTTTTCAAATCCACTGTTTACAGCTGACATCTTCCTTTAAAGGAGACCTTCCTAAGCAGGGTGAGCCCTTGATGCTCTGTGTCCTAACATGAATTGACCCAGCACCCTTATGCCCAAAGCTGGCATCAGAGTCCCTGGGGGCCTGTTCTACTTTCTACAGCTCAATTTTGATGATTTTAAAACTACCAATCATTGTGAGCATGATCATATCCAAAACACGTTACTAAATATTTTTTAATAAAAGAGAGATAAGACAGTTTTTTGCTCGCAAAGGAGTTTGTTAGCTAGGGGAGGAGCTAGGCAGGTATGCAAATAGCACAGAGGCATGAACAAGGTTGGGAGAACAGAAACAGCCACCCCTGTACGGTTGTCTAGGCTGTCAGTGGGAGATGTCCCACCTCCCAGGTCCGGGAACTTAGGAGACAGGCTGCTTTTCGATCCATCTCTGAGCATGCTGGGATTGCTGAGGACCTCCCTCTAAGGCTTCTGAACAGTGTCAAGGACACCAGGGTCACAGAGCGACGTCATTTGGCAGATGGCAGAAGCTGCCTCAGGGAAGGAGAAAGGCTGGTGCTAATGCCAAGCCAGAGAGAGAAAACATTTTCTGAGTTAGAGAAAGGGAAGAGTGTCCTTTTCTGAATAGAAGCAGCAGATGGGTCCAATATTCCAGAACTTTCTAGTCATTTTGGAGGTCATAGACCCTCTTGAACATAGAATGAGCACTGCGGACCCATGTCGCAGAAAAATAGAATGCAGGCTGATACATACATTGCATAACTTCCATGGCTTCTCAGACCTTTGGAAACCATCTGTGGATTCCCGCTGGGTCCATAAACCCTCTGTTAACAATCCCTACTTAGACTATTTTGTGTTAATGACTGCAAATTCTTTGTTACTCTTTCCCTCTGGAATGAGGTCTAATGTCCCTCTTCTTGAATTTGGGCAAGCTTATGACTGCTTTACCAATAGAGGATGGCACCCAAAGCTAGTCCATCAAAGACCATTTACTTCTATCTGGTTCATCTGAAACGTTCGCTTTAGGAATGGTCCCTCTCAAAACCCAGCTTCATGCCTCATGGACGGGTCATGTGTAGGCACTGCTGTGGACAGTGCTAGCTGAGCCTCTCCGTTATGGGTTGACCTCTATCCCCGCAAAGACGTTGAAGTCCTAGGTCCCAATACTGGTGAGTGTGACCTTATGTAAAAACGAAGTTTTTGCAGATGATCCATTCAAGATGAGGTCATTAGGCGGGCCTTATGCCAATAATGCTGGTGTTCTTACAAAAGGGGGCAACTTGGAGACATACATGTGCACAGGAGAACACCACGTGAATACAAAAGCAGAGATCAGCATGTACATCTATAGGCCAAGGAATGCCAAAGATGGCCAGAGAACCACCAGCTGCTGGGAGGAAGGCATGAAATGGATTTTTGTTCACAGCCCTCAGAAAGAACAAGACCTGCCTACTCCTTGAGCTTGTACTGTTAGCCTCCAGGACCATGAGGCAATAAATTTCCGTTGTTGAAGCCACCCAAGTTTGGTACTTTATTATGGCAGCCCAACAAACTAATATACCATCCCCAGAGCCATTCCTGCCAGGGCTCCAGGTGGGCAGTGAAGAAGCCATCCCAGAAGTGGATCCTCTGGCCCCCAGCCATTCAAGTCACCTGCAGACATTCTGGTCTTCCCAGCTGGGGTCGCATGCATCATAAGGTAGAGACACGCCATTGTTACTGGGTCTCCCTTGAGTTTCTGACCCACAGAATACATGAGTATAAAAAAATGGTTAAGGCTACTAAGTGTGGGGGTGTTTGTTATGCAGCTGTAGTTAACTGGAACACTACTGAAAACTCTTCTCGCCTCTCATAAGCCTAAATTAGGTTCTCTTCCTTCTTTGTCTGCACAGGGAACTCTCCTGATGAACTAATTTGAGCTAAATCTCAATGGCATCATAGAAGCCGAGAATTGGAAGGCAGCTTGATGCTCACATTGAAGCAGAAACAAAAACAAATTACCCGCAATCCCAACTTCATACAAATCAAACAGCCTTCATTTTCCCTTTCAATCCCTGTGCATACATAATTTGCAGATAGTTTATTCAAGATTCATTCAACATAGTCATAATCAGAGTAGACATAATTTTCAAGCCTGCTTTACTCAACTTGCCATTTATCATAGTATTTTCCCTATTGCAACATAGTCTTTATTTTAATTGGCTGCAAAGAATTTCATAAGTGATTATACTACAGTTTACTCAATCATTGTCCTTTTGGCCGACATAAAAACTTTGATGTGAATCTTCTTTAATTGCAACATTTTAATTATTGTTCTAAATCAGGGATCAGCAAACTATGGCCTGACAGCCAAATCTACTCACCCCATTTTTCTACTGCCTGCCAGCTAGTGATAGTTTTTAAGGTTTTTTCTAACGTTTTATTTATTTTTGAGACAGGGAGAGACAGAGCATGAACAGGGGAGGGTCAGAGAGAGGGAGACACAGAATCTGAAGCAGGCTCCAGGCTCTGAGCTGTCAGCACAGAGCCCGACGCGGGGCTCGAACTCACGGACCGCGAGATCATGACCTGAGCCGAAGTCAGCCGCTTAACCGACTGAGCCACCCAGGCGCCCCAGTTTTTAAGGTTTTAAACGGCTGGAAAATATTTTTAAAGAAGAATATTTCGTGACACGTGAACATTATATAAAATTCAAAATTCAGTGTCCATAAACAAAGTTTATTAAAACACAACAATATCCATTCATTTACCCAGAGTCTATGGCTGCTTTCACAATACAATGGCAGAGTTGAATAGTTGGGAAAGAGACAGGATGGCACATAAATCCTAAATTATTTACAGAAAACACCTGCGGGCACCTGTTCTAAATATACTTCAAGGCACCTCTCCTGCCCCTCAGGATTCATGTCCATGTTGCCTTTTTTTCCCACACTGTCAGAAATCTCTTTTGGTCATCTTTCTAACTATCATTATTAATTTATTCAACCATGATTTATGAAACATCTGCTCTTTGCTAAGTACCTGCTCTCGCCAGACATTGTATGGATACAAAGCTAAATGAGGTAAAAATCCTTGTGTGCAAGGAGTTTACAGTCTAACAAGACACTAAAGGCAAAAGCACATATTACAGCATCACAGGTGGGAAAGTCCTATGGGGCATTAGAGGGGCACAGAAGAAATGCTTTGGGGTCCAGATGTGTGATAAGTCCTGCCAGCTGGAACGTGACATCTGAACTTCAGAGAAGGGAATGGAATGGCAATCTCAATGAAAAAACAACTACAGCATGG
Organism: Panthera tigris; assembly: GCF_018350195.1. Taxonomy (NCBI): domain Eukaryota; kingdom Metazoa; phylum Chordata; class Mammalia; order Carnivora; family Felidae; genus Panthera; species Panthera tigris. The sequence goes on from NC_056664.1 coordinate 13,134,939, forward strand.
CACCCAGCTAGCGTGTGTGGGGAACAATGTGGCTTCAGTAGAGATGAGTTAAGATCTCCAGTGGGAGATAAGACAGAGGAGGGAGATCTAGAAGGAGGGAAGGAGGGGGAGGTAACGAAGGGGAGAAGGGGAGGGACGAGTAGTTTGGGGTCAAACTGAGACACCCGTGGAGGGAGACAACAGGATACAAATCTGAAAGAAAACCAAAACCTCCAAGTATCTACCAGAATCATTAATATTTTTATTTCTCTTTGGCCAAACGCAGAGAAAACAGGTTAAGAATTTTAAGTTCTTCTACCAAAGGGAAGAAGGCATGCTCTATAAAACTCCAGCACTTAAGAGATGCCAACCAGTTAACCAGGAAAGAACTTCTCACGCAAGCCTTTGATATGGACTGCTCCATTCCATCAGAAACAAGATTAAATTTGAGAAGTCTGGATGTTTCCAAGAGGACTTCTTACATCTATCCTAGCGGGAGTGCTTTTGGGGTTACCAAATGCAGGACAGGGTGGTTACAAATATAAATTTTTTCAGGGCGCCTGGGTGACTCAGTTGGTTGAGCATCCAACTCTTGATTTCAGCTCAAGTCATGATCCCAGGATCTTGAGATCAAGCCCCACATCAGGTTCTGTGCTGAGCATGAAGCCTACTTAAGATTCTCTCTCTCTCTCTCTCTCTCTCTCTCTCTCTCTCTCTCTTGCCCCATGCCCCTCTTCCTTGCTCACATATGTTCACTCTCTCTCTCTTTCTAAAAATGAAAATGAATTAGGATTCCTGGGTGGCTCAGTCAGTTGAACATTCGACTCTTAATTTGGGCTCAGGTCATGATGCCAGGGTCATGGGATCAGGCCCAAATCAGGCTCCATGCTAAGCATAGAGCCTTCTTGGAATTCTCTCTCTCTCCCTCTGCTCCTCTCCCATGTTTGCACTTTCTCTGTCTCTCAAATAAATAAATAAATTTAAAAATAAATAAGTATGATAAAAATGGAAAAATAAATCTTTTTTTTCTTTCTATAATTTACTTATTTATTTTTGTAATTTACATCCAAGTTGCACAAGGTGCAACAATGATTTCAGGAGTAGATTCCTTAATGCCCCTTATGCATTTAGCCCACCCCTCCTCCCACAAGCCCTCCAGTAACCCTCTGTTTGTTCTCTATATTTAAGAGTCTCTTATGTTTTGTCCTTCTCCTTGTTTTTATATTATTTTTGCTTCCCTTCCCTTATGTTCATCTGTTTTGTCTCTTAAAGTTCTCATATGAATTTAGTCATATGATATTTGTCTTTCTCTGACTGACTAATCTCGCTTAGCATAATACCCTCTAGTTCCATCCATGTAGTTGCGAATGGCAAGATTTCATCCTTTCTGATTGCTGAGTAACATGCCATTGTATATATAAGCCACATCTTCTCTATCCATTCATCCATCGATGGACATTTGGGCTCTTTCCATACTTTGGCTGTTGTTGATAGTGCTGCTATAAACATTGGGATGCATGTGTCCCTTCAAAACAGCACACCTGTATCCCGTGGATCAATGCTTAGTAGTGCAATTGCTGGGTCGTAGGGTAGTTCTATTTTTAATTAAAAAATGGAAAAATAAATCTTAAAAAATATATATAAGTTTTCAAATAAGTGTCTACATTCAGAAGAACAGGTAAAGTTTTATTCTTGTATTTTCAAGTCTTCCAATTCAGCTCACTAGTTGTTCCAAATGGCCTTACTCTTTGGAATTCCATCCTCATTCTGTATGAAACCCCCCCAACCTTATCCAGGCTTCCCTTTACAAATTAAAAGAGATTTTGATACCAAGGCTAGATAGAGTATTGCATTTACTGAAAGGTAAATACTGAGCATAAAGAAGTCTAAGGTCAATAAATATGAAGCTTCTACAAACTTCACTCATTCTCTAAAACTTAGCTTATGAACCAACTCTCCTGGAGTAGTGCTTCTCAAACTTTAAAGTATTTATAATAGGCTGAAGATATTGTGAAAATGTAGACTCTGATCATTAGGTCTGGAGTGGTACCTGAGATTCAGCATTTCTTTTTTTTTTAAACGTTTATTTATTTTTGAGACAGAGAGAGACAGAGCATGAACAGGGGAAGGTCAGAGAGAGAGGGAGACACAGAATCTGAAACAGGCTCCAGGCTCTGAGCTGTCAGCACAGAGCCCAACACAGGGCTTGAACTCACGGACCGTGAGATCATGACCTGAGCCAAAGTCGGACGCTCAACGGACTGAGCCACCCAGGTGCCCTTCAGCATTTCTAACAATTTCCCCATCATGCTGATGCTGCTGGTCCATGGGCCACACCTTGAGTGGCTAGAACTTAGACTATTCCAGCCCCCTTTCATTATCCTCTTCTGAATTCTTTTTTTAATGTTTATTTATTTATTTTGAGAAAGGGGGGAAAGAGAGAGAGGGAGAGAGAATCCGAAGTAGGCTCCATGATGTCAGTGGGACGCAGGGCTTGATCTCACAAACGTGAGCTGAGCTGAAATCAAGAGTCAGATACTTAACCAACTGACTTACCCAGGCACCCCATCCTCTTCTGAATTCTAACGACACTTACACTCTATTCTCTTTAGTATTTCAGTCTTGTATTGTTTCTTGTTTCATGCAAGTTAGTCTCCCTGATTATGAGATCCTAAAGGAAGGAATCTTCTCTGATATGCATCTGTCACCTCAGCATGCAATGCCATGCAGCACATGCTAAGCAAAGTAGGCTAGGCTCCAAAAAAAGTGTTCTGAAAAGTGAACACGTCATTTGAGAGAGCCCAGAGAAGTTTCCAGTAAGAGAACCAGAGCCTTGGGCAAAAGTACCAGTTCAGGTAACCTTACCATCTCACCACTTATGGGAAGTGGTCATTGTCTTGATATACAGAGTGGGTACAAATTTGCAAGCCTTATATTTGGGTGAGCAAGAAATTGAACCTGTTTTTCATTCCTACAACTAAATTTAGTCATCATTTCAAGCTTTACTTTCTGCCTGATTGCAGAAAACATTATCTTAACCACATTTGGGTGAACCCAATTACTTCTGGGTTTCTCTGCCATTTTAGGACTCCCCTCCTCTTTCCCCTCCCTTTATCAACCTTCCCCATTGGCAGTCCCACACTGCATCCTCCTCTTGAACCCCCAATATCCAGGGGTCCTTTTTTAGCCATTCCTTAATCCACTTGTAAGGCTCAATAATTTTTTAAAAGTAATATTTAATGTTTATTTATTTTTGAGAGACAGACAGAGACAGAGCATGATCAGGGGAGGGGCAGAGAGAGAGGGAGACACAGAATCCGAAGCAGGCTCCAGGCTCTGAGCTGTCAGCACAGAGCCCGACATGGGGCTCAAACCCACAAACTGTGAGATCATGATCTGAGCCAAAGCCGGACACTTAACCAACTGAGCCACCCAGGCACCCTGGCTCAAGAACTTTTAAATTCCAAAAGCATGCCTCAAAGTCTGGCTTTAAGCAGGGATACTGTATGCTATTAGATCACAATATTAGCCATGAACCTGCCACATAGCATATGGAAGAAGCATCCTCCTTGTTTTCTAGGAGTTTCTCCACAAGAGAAAAGCAAAGAGAGTTCTCCAAATAAATGAGAGCTTATGTGAGTGAGCATGTTTCATAGCTGACGTGGTGTTCGAAGTTAGACTCGCCATAAAATGAATAATGTAACTATGAAGCTTAAACTTCAGGGCTCCTCACTTGCACAGACCCCTTCTAAGACCCTGCTTCTAATTTTGTGTTCTTTGCCTCAAAAAGGACCCTTCAAGTTGTATAAGCTTCAGTCTGCACAAAACTTAGATCTGCCCCGGCATATTATCAGAGGAGCGAGTGAGATGGAAAATGGCGACGGTATTGGTGAAGAAGGAACCAGGGACAGGGGACATAGAACAAAGTTCAGTGTCATGGTGGACATGTGGCAGAATGCCCTGTGTGAGGTGCAAGTCTGCAGGTTCCTCCTTCTCCCCTTCAAAACCAGACATTTCTCCTCCTGGTTGTGTGTGCCTGTGACTGGCACCATTATTCATTTGGTCTGGTCTCAGAACCCACGGTCACAAGGGCCCCTCCCTTAGTAACCAGTGGAGTGGATTCTAGCCCAGCCACGGTTTTCCTCCTTGCTTCCTCCTTTCCGGCCCCATCACTAGCACTGTCCAGGATGCCATGATAGTTAATCCCAGATCTTGCCTCCTAGGCACTGTGGCCCGATTCCCTGCTGTTCCTGTTTCTCTGGAGAACCCTGACTAATAGTGTCTAAAACACTTCTATAGGGTTAACAAAGCTGTTGTGAACGAGTGACATCCTGTACATTCAGGAGGCTTCTGGGCTGTGCGAGATTCATTCAGAAGCCCTCTGGTGCACTGGATCTCAAAGAAAGGCTGATTCAGCAAGCAACTGTTTGGTTGCAGGGAAGAGAATCCACTCACTCAAGAGACAGCAAAGGAGACCAGTTGGACGAATACAGAGACCTTCCCAGAACCCGAGGGCAGGACGTGGAGCAGATAGTACCAGGCAATTTATCTGTCATGTCTCTGGTTTGGAGCCACACAGTCACTCTCTCTTCCTGCGTATCTTCTCTGCTCTCCGATGGGAGGCTGGGTTGCTCTGCAAACTGTACTTCTCAACACAGTTACATTCTAAGGTACTTGGGAGGTTAAGACTTCAACATATGGCTTTGGTTCGGGGGGGGGGGATGGACGTAATTCAGTCCATAATACACCACTTCCAACAAGGGATGTAAGTAGTCCACTCAATCTGAAGCTTCTCTTCAAGAAAATGAGGGCAATATTGTCTCTTATGATTTATGTGAAGGATGAGTAAGGGGATGGACATAGAACATAAATAGTAATTATTATAACTGCATTTTTCCCAAACAAATGTCAAGGCACCCACTTCCTGTGCTCCAGGGCGGTTCTTGGGTCACATTAGATGGCTTTCCTCCTGCCCTCTTCTTTTGTCTTAGGTTAATCATGGTCACTGCATATTCACACCTTGCATGGAATAAGTAGGCTATTTTAAACATCAATTTTATTATCCAGTTATGTTAATGGTGCGTGAAATAACATGTGAAGAGCCCATTAAACATTGTGAAAGAGTTTCCATTTCTTAAAATTGAGGGAATAATAAGAGAGGCCAACATAATTCATTGCCAAAGGGGAGAGAGGCTGACTTTCATCTTCAGATGCCCTTCTAGGAGACAAAACTTTCATAACTTGGAACTCAGCATTTCAAAAGAATTTGAGGAACAGCTAAGCCTCTTAGGCATTACCCGGCAGTGAGTTTTTGACCAAGAAATAATTACCAGTGTGTGTAAAGAAGCACAGGAATAAAAATTAACAGCTTGTAGTTGAGAGGAATTTTGATCCAGAATGTTAATTTCTGTTTTCTTTCATCAAATTCTATTCTGGTCTCTGACTCATACCTCATTGTAGGACCACAGTCTGTTTGTCAGTTTCAGGTATAACCTGCTTAGAAAACGATGAAGGATAAATCCATAAACAGTTCCTTTTGATCCTTCCCCCCTACCTAAGACTAATACCAGCCCCACCTTAAGCTCTCAGGAACTTCAGGCAACAATGGGTTCTAATTGCCTATGCATGAGTTCGTGATGGCCATCTCATCTCTTCAGATTCTTTTAGATACTAGAATTATAGACTCCTGGGGACACTTTGTAGTTCTGGCTTCTAGGACATCATACTCTCTTGGATTTCCTTCTACCCATTGGTCAACCACCACTTCTCACCCATCACCTTTGCTGTTTTCTCTTCATCTTCTTGCCCCTTTACTAGTGGAGACTCTGGGTGTTGGACTTGGATTTCTTTTCTTCTCTATCTACAGTCACTTCCTCAGTATTTGCATCCAGTCTCATGGTTGTAAATGCCTTCTATAAGTTGATGACATCTAGATTTAGCTCTCTCCCCCTGAACTCCAGACTCATGTGTCAAGCTGCCTATGTGAATAGCTAATTGACATCTGAAATGTAACTCTCCCAAAATCTAACTCCTGGTCCCCCCCCCACCACAAACTTGCTCTATCTCAATCAATGTCAACTACATCCTTCCAGTTGCCCCAGTCAAAGCCCAGAACTCTTGATGTGTCCTTGACTCGTCTCTTTATTTCATATTCAACTCCCAATCCAATCCAACAGCAAATCCTGTCAGCTCTACCTTCAAAACATGTCCTGAGACTCAGTTACCCTTCTCTATTCATCTTCTGCCCACATCCTGATCCAAGTTATCATCATGTTTCATCTTGACTGTTGTTCTTTGCTCCCCTATAAACTATTCTCTACACAGTAGCTGGAGGCATCCGTTTAGGACACAAGTCGAATTAAATCATTCCTCTGTTCAACCCATCAATAGCTGCCATTTTTGCCATTTTGCCACTGAGAGCAAAAGCCAGAATCTGTACAATGACTTCAAGACCCTACAGGATTTGGCCTCCCCTCACCACTGTCCTCTCTCTTCTTCCCTCCACTTCCCTCACTCTGTTCCATTCACACTAACCTCTTTATTTCTCAACCTATGCCAGGTGTGCTCCTTCTATACTCTCCTACTGTTTCATCTATCTGGAAGGTGTTTCCCCCAGTAGACACATAGGTCTTTGCAGCCTTTTGAGGCCTTGATGAAATATCACCTTCTGTGTGAGATGTTTGCTGGCCATGCTATTTAAAATCACAGCCAGCTCCCAACCTGTGCCAGCACTTTCTCTCTCCCACCTCAGCTGTGTTTTCCCCATGGCCTTTGTCATCATATGACATACTAGATGTTTTCTTCCATGTTCTGTTTACTTTCTGTCTTTAACACCAGAATGTAACCCCCATGAGGTCAGGGAGTTGTCTATTTTGTTTACTTCTGTATCTCCAGCACCCCAAACAGATTAAATTATTGGATGAATATAAAAATGATTGTTGGTGCTGGAAAATTCTTCAGAGAACATCTAGTCCAACCACCTCATAGTATATTTAAGAACACTGAAGCAAAACCATAGCAATTTGCTTGATAACACATAATTTGTTAATGGTAGCTTTGAGATTAGAACCCTAGTTTCCTGACTCGAAATTCAGCCTTTTATCAAGTAAAACATCATCTATCTTCTGTTCAAATGGATTATGGCATTTGGGGACAGAGATTCTGGTCTCAATTTTCTCTCTAATCATAATACCTGGCCCAGTTCAAAATAATTGTGATGAGAAAATATTGACTTCAAGGTCTTTAAAACCAGTGGCAAATCCAAAGAGTTAAGAGTATTAAGATGGGATTTTTTTCCCACTGAGATTTAGCGTGCACATGACTTGGTTTATGAATCAGCTTCTAACAGAAATCATGATAACACTACACTCACCATTACTGAGTGCTCACCAAATTTCAGGTCTTCCATGTACCTTATCTCATTTAATTTTTACAGCCAACTTCTAAGGAAGATATTATTGTATTCTCATTTTTAGATGAGTAGATTTAGACATGCAGAGACTAAATAACTTATCCAACTCCATACAATTAATAAGGGGCAGAGCTGGGATTCAAGGTCATGTTTGTTTGGCTTGAAGCCATGTTCCAAACCACTGCACTGTACTGATTCCCATGGAAAAGAACCTTCAGTTCCCACTCAGGAAGAAGATTTGATTCCAGGTTTCCTAATATGGCCCAGAACCTGTTACTTTTTTTTAATGCATGGAAACTTCCATTGTTTCCTGGGAGGTAACCATTCAGCTAATCCATGTGCTGTCTGGAAAATGCTGACTCCAGAGCAAAAGCTTTTACCACTGGTTTAAGCAATCAAATGTTAAGAAGCCCATATAAAATAGTGAGATGAGCATAGAATTCTTTTCAGTACTCACATGGGAGTGGATGGGCACAGGATAGAGAGAATTGGCAAAAAGTGAATGAGGGTTGTACTAGACACTTTACATGTATTATATCATTTATTTCTCATAACAACTTTTTGAAGTAACTACCACTGTAGGATTCTCTTTCTACAGATGAGAAAACAAAGGTTGAAAGAGATAATTTTCCCAAGGTCATCCAGTTATCAGGCTTTGAGCACAGATGAATATGATTCCAAAGCCATCAGACATTCCCTAATCTCTGCTGAGCAAGGTCAGAATATCTAAGTTCTAGATTTGCCACTGACTCAACTAAGCCTCAGTTTCCTTGTAGGAGAATGAGAAAAATGTATCAGATCTTCTCAAAGCTTTAACCATCTACTGTTCTAGCTTTCCTCCAGCAAAGACCCTTCAAGGCCTTTAAGTTAACGGGGGGAAAATGAAGTCATTGACATTCTGTAATAGGGAAAGCAGGCATGAGAACGAGTAATTTAGTTCACTTGTGACATGTACAGCGATAAAAGCATGTGTAAAACATATGCCCTCTGTTGATGGGCAACACAAATTCTACCAGACCTTTCTGCTCATAGAACAAATGCATTCACACAGACAGAGGACCATCTTTGCCCAACTGCCAAGCCACCAGCTGTAACTTCCATTTGTCTCATACTTCCTTTCTTGCAGCTGTCAAGGAACATGTGTCTACAAAAATGGGCCACAAGTTTGGAGTGTTCAGAAGGTGAGAAGAAGGAGGGATAAGAACATATTATAACAGGGGTGCCTGGGTAGGCTCAGTTGGTTAAGTGTCCAACTCTTAATTTTGGCTCAGGTCATGATATCACAGTTCATGAGTTCAAGCCCCATGTCGGGCTCTGTGCTGACAGTGCAAATAACTTGCTTGAGATTCTCTCTCTCTCTCTCTCTCTCTCTCTCTCTCTCTCTGTTCCTCATCCTCCACCTCTCAAAATGAATAAAATATTTTTTTAAAAAAAACTTAAAAAAAAAGAACATATTATAACATACCACTAATGAAGGCTAAGTGGGATGGACTTCAGCTGTGTGCTGTGAAGGGAAGCCAGGATGGGACCAAGGGGCACAGAAATAATATCGATGCGGGAACACTAATGGGCAACTCCCTGTGCTTCCCAGTCAAGCCTTGAGATTGGCAGGTGTCAGGCCAGAGAATCTGGTGAAACCAAGAGGGAAAAATGGGGATATGGCAAAGTGAGGTGAGACTGAGCTCACGATGCTGAACTTGTGGCAGAGCATCCTTTTATGAAGATCCTAGTGGACCGTGCTGAGTTGAGGTGACATCTGAAAGGATTGATGCTAGGTGTCTGTTGAATTATAGGCCTCTTTTATAATTGGCCATGTAAACTTCAGCAAATACTCCCTTTGGAATGCTTGCAAAATGGTGATGGGAACAGTAGGATCTGTATTCAAAGTCCAGTCAACGTTTGTGGAATGGAAGAATAACAGTACCCAGGTCGTGCCAGCTTAGCTATCTAGATGGCCATCTTGTATTCTTATTTTGGAAGAGCTGCTGGTGTTTGGAATTGTCCAGTGAGGCTTAAAGACAGGCAGAATTTTGCCCTGAAGGGTGTGTCCCTGGTACATGTATTAAGGGAAAGATAAATCTGAGCGAACCTCTTCTTCCCAAGGTCTGGGCAGAAGGCTCGTTTGAAGAACGCATACTTACAGCCGAGAGAGACCAAGAATCTGTTAGATTTTTAAAATAGATTTGACTGTGTGAATCACATTTAAGTTTACTCTACCATATTTTTTGCTACTTCTGTGTATCTTGGTATCAGAGGAATTAGAAATTTTTTAAATGATCAAAACTACCTTAAGGATTAAGGAAAAAAGCCCAGCCCAGCAAGGCAGAGGCACTGATGGAAATAAGGTGACCAGAACACATGAGGGAGACACCTTAGTGTCACCTCACCTCTGACCAGGGGGCCTTCCAAGTGCACTGGCCTTGAGCTTTGTACTTGGAAAGGAAGCCCTCCTTCCCAGTAAGGCATTAACAGCATCTTCTAGTAAAACTGGATCAACCCAGGAGGAGACCGACAACCCTTTTTCATTCTATAATCCCAGATCATGTGCTTTAGAAAATGCCCAACCTTCTATCTTGTTGTTACTGACATGTCCATTGTGAGAGGTGAGCTCCATGATTGGTCTACATTGGGTCTGCCTTTTTCATGAGACTTATATTCATTTCTTAGGGCTGCTATAACAAAGTACTACACACTGAATGCTTCAAACCACAGACATTGATTCTCTTACAGTTCTAGAAACTGGAAGTCCGAGGTGGAAGTCAAGGGCTCGGCAAGGTCATGTTCCCTCTGAAGGCACCAGAAAAGGATCACTCTAGGCCTTTCTTCAAGTTTTTGGTAGTTCCTTGGCTTGTGGTAGCATAACTCCAGGCTTCACTGGCATTCCCCTGTGCACATATGTGTCAAAATGTCCCCTTTTTATAAGGCACCTGTCATATTGGATTAGGGCCCAACCTACTCTGGTGTCACCTCATTTTAACTTAATAGATTACATCCGCGGCAGCCCTATTTCCAAATAAGGTCACATTCTGAGGCCCTGAGGGTTAGGACTTCAACATATAAATTTAAGAGGTGATATAGTCAGTTCATCACAAGAACACTGAATTGATTACCTGGTTTGAAAAATCCTTTAAAGTTCACAAGATAAACCCACGTAATGAAAATACCTCAGGTCATGATCTCACAGCTCCTGAGTTCAAGCCCCGTTTTGAGCTCTGTGCTGACAGCTGAGAGTCTGGAGCCTGCTTCAGATTCTATGTCTCAATCTCTCTCTCTCTCTGCCCCTTCCCCTCTCATGCTCTGTCTCTGTCTCTGTCTCTCAAAAATAAATAAACACTAAAAAAAAAAAATCTTAAAAAAAGCCCTTGACAAAAAATATTTGCCAACATCTGGGATAGCACAATGCAGCACTCAGAAAACAAGAGTCCTCGGGAAAAGGGAAGTTCTCAGGAGGTAACACAGGCGAGCAATTAGAGATTATTTGGGATCTGGGGACCCGTATGAAAGGTCAGATATCAAGTTCATCAAATTGGACCACCTCTCAAGCAGGTTGAGCAAACTCTTAACAGGACAGTCCTAGAGGGACAAGTATCCCAGGCCAGCAAAACACTCTGTTCCCTCTCTTTTCCCCAACAATAGAAGGTCAATATTCTATCTGCACCCCCCCCCGCCCCCCACAAGGCAAAGCGATTCTTGGCCAGCGGCAAAACCCTTGTGCCTATGAGATTTAATGTTGAATGAAACAAGTCACGCAACTAGGAAAGAGTAAGCTGGCTCTTTTGTCTTGGTTTCTTCCCCGAAGGTCTCTGTGCATGTGCTTTAGAGCATCAGTTCTGAATACCCGGACTGGCTTCTGAGGAACTTACCCCGGTCCTTTGTGAAACAAAAATAAAGTGAGTCTTTTGAAACACTATTTTCTTCCATTCACAATACTACCCTTTATTCTGGACTACGCCCTCCCGCTCTGGGGTTTGAAAATGCCCCCATCTTGCATGAAATGATGGCACAAGTGGTTGGTAGCTGGTTTATTTATTTATTTTCTTGTGCCCTCCTTGGACTAAATGAAAAGTGGTCAGTCCGATTTACTTTTTTTTTTTTTTTTTTTTTTTTTTTGCCTGAAAACTCACAACCCCTACGTATGAAATGTCCAGGGAACGTTGCTCTGGGCAGGACCTCTGATACACCTGCTTTCTTGCATGGCGAGGGGTTCACCTCCGTGTGGTCACCCTCTGCTCGTCTGTTGCAGAGACTCAGCTGGAGTTAGCTGAAGTCAGAACAAGGAAAATGTTGGCTCACGTAACCCAGCTGCTGAAGAGACAGGAGCAGAGCTGGCCCCTGGGGCCTGCATGACCCAGGGTTTCCAACTCCCTAGAACGACCTTCTCATTTCCTATCTCCTCTTCCTCCGCGCTCCATTACCATTTGCTCACGAGGTAGGGGGCACAGTTTTTAGCAGATCCAGGCTTCCCTCTCTACAGCTTGGGAAGCAGAGAAAAAATGATGGGCGTGGGTCAGCTTGGGTTGAAAAGTCCCCGAAAGAGACCGCCATCGACCTGCCTTCGATCATATGCCTGTCCTGACCAAAGAAGGCTCATATCCCGAGATTCCCTGCCTTACTTTGTCAGGCCTGTACTCAAATGTTCCACTCTCAGTGAGGCCTTCCCTGGCTACCCCATCTATAATCATATGCCTCACCCTCCCCAAAATCTGTCTTTTCCCTTATCCTGCTCTGGTTTTCCCATAACATGTATCACCTCCTAACATATATTTACTGACTCGTTAAGTTTGTGGTCTGGGTCCTCCCGCTATGATATAAGTTCCATGAGGCAAGGAGCATTGTCTGTGTTGTTGATTACTATAGCTCAGTGTCTACAACAGGGTCTGGGACCTGTTGAGCCAGGGGCTCAATGAATACTGTCTCTGGAATGAACTAATGAGTGGCTTTGACTGTTAACCTCCCCTCACTAGACTATAATCCTCCCATCACGTAGGGATTTTTTAAATCTTTCTTGACAAATCGCAGTGTCTGTAAGAGTACCCGACACCCGGAGGACTCTCGCTGAACAGTTGTTGACTTGATGAATCGATGAATCCCCGTGGCCGTGGAGATGGCTTAACCACGGCACTCTACCTCCACGGCTATGGTGATCATCGATTCACTTCCCAGGAGTGGAGTTCTATTATTGTTCGTAAATATCCACTGTACTTTCCCGCTCTTAAGTGAGGTGGACTTGAATTTGAAGTCCGAATACTGTGTGAGGTTGTAGCCGGTACAAAGCAATAAACTATGGCCGTCTACATGAATCGTAGTACAGTGAGGATGTGTGCAATTGAACCAGAGTTGACAACCGTACCCGACATAAAACACCAGGCTTTAAAGCCGTTCTCCAATCTTACAGGCACTTCTCAGAGCCTGCCAGGATACTTTTAACTTTTTTTCGACCTTGCTTTTCAAGAAAAACGCAGGTTTCAATTGATGAGCCATATTGAGGGCAGGCTATAACAACTCTGGATATGTATTAGCTTTCATACCTTCTGTTATAAACATTACAATTTTGTTCAATTTTTTGAAATCTCCATATGCAAACCTTCCATTAAACCAAACCTTTGATCTCCTCCTACTCTGAATGCCTCCATATGACTTGTTGCCATGGAAATGACCGCATACACCTCATTTAATTGTGTAAACGGTATGTCTTCATCTCACCAATAGGCGGTATCATTTTTCCCCTTTCTGCTATAAGTTTTGATTTTAGCTTTAGTGAATTTAGAGCACCATGTTTAAGGACTCAGGTGTTTCAAGTCAACAATGAAATTCAATTTCTCTTGATGAGTTAATTAGACTCCTGATATCCAATAAACTCAGATGCAGAAGAGACGATCGTTAACAAATTAGAACTTGAATTCACAAGCAGAGATTTACAATTTCAATTTAATTATTTGAAGCTCAGGACTGTGTTATCAGAAGATGGCAAAAAAAATACTTTTTAATACAAAATAATACTAAAAATAAATATACTGGGGCACCAGGGTGGCTCGGTCCGTTAAGCATCTGACTCTTGATTTCAGCTCAGGTCATGATCTCACAGTTGAGTCCTATGTCGGGTCTGTGCTGACAGCATGCAGCCTGCTTGGGATTCTCTCTCCCTGTCTCTCCCTCTCTCTCAAAATAAACAATAAACTTAAAATAATAATAATAATAAATATACTTTTTAAAACAAAAAGTATACTTTTTAAAATATACTTTTTAAAAATTTCAGGTATAGAATCTGAAGAATATTAGGTGCCTGCCATAACAACACTTACATGCAGACAACTCAAAATATATCTTGTACTGATCCAGTTTTGAGTTGTTGCCAGATACAACACAACATTTAGGACGTACTCCTATGAAAACATTTTTTGTAGTTTATTTAAAATTCAAATGTAAGTAGGCAATCTGCATTTCTAGTCGCCAAACAGGGCAGCCCTACTTACGAGACACTTATTGACCGTCTGATACTCCATAAACCATTAGGGGGTCTCCCTCCACTGGGAGAAAAAGGAGAGATGCCACTCAGGAACGACGGGGTCTGTCTGAGGGATAAAAAGTCCCAGCCCAGGTCTCGTCTGTTGGTTCCTCAGCACAATACAGGAGCCTGAAAACGTATAGCAACTAAAGACCCCATATCCAGTCTCATGCAGGGTAGAAGTAGGGATAACAGTTACAATTAAGTCCTCGTGGTCTTAAAGTCCAGCGGCCGAGTGGTCTTTCCATGATATGGAACCTTCTTCTCAGGCACACTGTCACTCTGTTTTGGCATTGGCAAGGGAATGCCACAGAACTTTCTTAGGCTCCTGCCCTGCTTCCAGTTAGATTTGCGGTAGAGGCTAGCCCCTGATCGGTAACTAACTCACTGGGTGGGCATTTTCTGACCCTCCTTGAGCCTTTTTTCACAGTCTTGATCCCCAAAATGGGAGTGGCACTGACCTTATCAAACTTGTATGGCTGATGTTTTCAAATGAGATTGGGTATGAGGATATAAAATGTTATGACTGTAGGATCGCACATGCACACATCACATGGGCACAAGGTGGGGTTGTTATCACTTCCCCTTGGTGATTTCCAAAGTTTGCTCAGTCCTGTGTATGACAGGAAAGACCAGTTAGGGTGGAGGCAGGGTGGGCTGCCTGTCAGAGCCGAAAGGCCTTGTGTTTTTTTAACATTTGGTTCTTCCTAACAAGAGCCCGGGACAGCTTGGTCCAAGGCCTTATCAAGGCTAACACAGTTTCACAGGCACAAGAACCCAGCCCGCTCCGGGACGGCCCCCTGGAATGGCCAGGGGACTAAACAGCTGCCTTCCTCCCCATAAAAACCTGTCTAAGAAATCACCAAATTAGACCTCAGCAGGGCATATTGAAGTAATTACTCACTGCAGTGAAACCAGATCACTTTTCAAACCTGATCAAGTCACTGGTTCCCATTCTGAGGCCAGGAAACAATAGGTCATGCCTGGCACACACACGTGCGTGTGCACACACACACACACACACACACACACACGGAATATTATCCTAACCCAGAACATGCAAAAAAAAAGAAGGTAGAGCAAAGGAGAGAAATGTTCTTGCTTTGAAGTTTTAGATAATTGCTGTGTGCCCCAAGGACCTGAAGGGAGGCCAAGAAAGATAAGGTGTTGCCAGAGGATACATGAACTCACAAATCTTTGTGGCTTTTATTGTTCTGGGCTAGGGTACTGGTCAAATTCTGCACGTTGATAAAAGGTGTGAAGAAAGGCTCACGCAGCCCCTCAGAACCCTCTGTTTTCATGTCACCTACTTTCAGTGGCACTTTCCTGCTTTTCTTCATTATTTTCTCATTCTTTCTCCATCTTTTGTCATAACGGAGAGCTGGAGAAAATATGCATTTATATATTAGCACATGTTGTGTGCAAATCTCATTTCTTAGTGTTCATTTAAAAATCAGAAATAGGGACACCTGGATGGCTCAGTAGGTTAAGCGTCCAACAACTGATTGCAGCTCAGATCATGATCTCATGGTTCATGCGTTCGAGCCCTGGCACCACATCGGTCTCAGCGTTGTTGATGGTGCAGAGCCTGCTTGGGATTCTCTCTCTCTCTCTCTCTCTCTCCCCCCCCTCCTCCCCTCTCATGCATGTGCACTCTCTCTCTCTCAAAATAAATAAACAAACTTAAAAAAAAAAGATTTTGCCCTTGTAGACAGACATAGGTCTTCTCAAATTTTTATTTATTTTTTAAATTCCAGTATAATTAACATACAGGTGTTATATTAGTTTCAAGTGTAAAATATAGTGATTCAACAATTCTGTACACCTACTCATTGCTCATCAAGGTAAGTGTACTCTTAATTTTTTTTTTAATGTTTGTTTATTTTTGAGAGAGAGAGAGAGGGACAGAATGTGAATAGGGAAGGGGCAGTGAGAGAGGGAGACACAGAATTGAAAGCAGGCTCCAGGCTCTGAGCTGTCAGCACAGAGCCCGATGAGGGGCTCGAACCCACAACTGCGAGATCATGAACTGAGCTGAAGGTGGATGCTCAACCGACAGAGCCACCCAGGTGCCCCAAGGTAAGTGTACTCTTAATCCCCTTCACCTATTTCAACCATCCCCCACATATTCCTTTTGAAGGGTGTGTGTGTGTGTGTGTGTGTGTGTGTGTATTTCCAGTTAAAGATACACTGACTACACACACACACACACACACACACAATTATAGCTTAACATATACTGACTTAAGAAACCTCAGTGCTAGTCTAAGACATTTCTGAAATATCCGTTAGCCACAAATTATTAGTTACTAGGACTCTATTCATATATACTATGGGACATGTGCCAATATGTGTATTGTTTTCAGAGGGGAGATTCCAGAGAATAGAAAAGCCCAACCACCTCTCCAAAGTCCTTCTTGCGTACACAGTTGGCAGCTTCCCCCTTAAGCTCAAGACATTATTCCCACTTAATATGAAAACATGCCCGGAAGGGGTAAGATTTCAACGCTGTTATCCATCAGTATAAATGAGGCATCGTAAAGGAAGTTTTTTGCAAGGGAGAAGGAAGGAAGCAAGGCATGAACATGGGAGTTGAGGAAGAACCGAAGGATAAGGCCATGAGGATGGAAAGCGAGAGTAAGAGCTCACATGCAAATGTGGTGTTTATATGGCGCCAGGCATCGTTCCCGATGGATTCACTTGAGATGGGCGCAAGCATTTCTATTTTAGAAATGAGAAAAACGGAGGCACGAGGCATGTAAGTAACTTGCCTCAGGTCACTCAGCTAATAAGTGGCTGAGTCAGGCTTCAAAGTGGTCTAGCGTTGGGAAGTGTCATCATGCTCCCAAGAGGCAGAACAGCCCGACCTCCTGGTACTTACACCCTTGTGCACCCCCCCCACCCCACCCCCCCACCCCCCGCCGATGACATTGTAGGAGGGCTGGTCTGTGTGACCAAGAGAACACAGCAGAAGTCGTGGTGTGTGGCTTCTAAGATTAGCTTATTAAAGACACTGTAGTTTCTGTGTCCTTCGAGGAAGCCAGCGGCCAGGTCAGGAGCAGTCCTACGGACAGAGCCATGTGGTGGGGAAGTGAGGCCTGCGGCCAACTGAATGAGTTGGGGAGTGGATCTTGCAGCCCCCGCAAGCCTTCAGATGACTGCAGCCCTGCCTTGTATCTACATCCTGACCACAATCTCAAAACAGACCCTGGGCTAGAACCCAGCTACACTGCTCCCAGATTCCTGACCGTCAAAATTCGTGTGAAATAATAAATGTGTGTGGTCTTAAGCTGCTAGATTTGGGGAAAATTTGTGACACAGCAATAGATAAGTAATACAGCCTCTTGGTATTTTTTTTTATCTAATTTATCATTTGATCCAGGCTTGATGACCAGGCATGCCAAACTCTTCCCCGTACCTCAGATGAAATCTCTACGAAATCAATGGTCACACGTATTCCATCTTAAAGGGATGCAACTCTTCTAAAGTAAGCCTGACCTCTGTGATTACAGTGGGGCCACTCTACAGTCCTAAGACGCAGGGAGGGTTCCTTCTCTGGGAATAAAAGTCATTCATTTTCAAATTGGCCTTTTAAAAAAACAATGAAGGGGCGCCTGGGTGGCTGAGTCGGTTAAGCGGCCAACTTCAGCTCAGGTCATGATCTCGCGGTCTGTGAGTTCGAGCCCCGCGTCGGACTCTGTGCTGACAGCTCAGAGCCTGGAGCCTGTTTCGGATTCTGTGTCTCCCTCTCTCTGACCTTCCCCTGTTCATGCTCTGTCTCTCTCTGTCTCAAAAATAAAATAAACGTTAAAAAAAATTTTTTTTTAAAAATAAATAAAAATAAAAAAACAATGAAATTCCCATTTCAGCCTCTTACCCCAGAAAGTATAGCTCCCTATCTTCCTTCAAAATAACCCTACCGCGGGGTACCTGTGTGGTTCAGTTGGTTAAGCATCCGACTCTTGATTCGTTCGGTTCAGGTCATGATCCCAGGTTTGTGGGATGGAGCCCTGCATGGGGTTCCACACTGAGCATGGGTTCTGCTTGGGATTCTGTCACTTTCTCTCTCTCTTTTTCTCCCCTCTGCCCCCTCCCCCACTTGCTCTCTCTCTCTCTCTCTCTCTCTCTCGCTCTCAAAAAATTAAATAAATTAATTAAAAAAATAAAAATAAACTTATCAATGGTTAGAAGAAACGCCATTTTCCTTAAAGAAACCTGTAAACCTCTCTGGGCCAAATGATTAGTATTCTCATTCATTTTCTGCATAAAACACCCCCAAACTTCATTACTTTAAAACTTCATAATAGTGATTTTTAAAGTATCATTGTGGGGCGCCTGGGTGGCTCGGTCAGTTAGGCGTCCGACTTCGGCTCAGGTCATGATCTCGCGGTCCGTGAGTTCGAGCCCCGCGTCGGGCTCTGTGCTGACAGCTCAGAGCCTGGAGCCTGTTTCAGATTCTGTGTCTCCCTCTCTCTGACCCTCTCCCGTTCATGCTCTGTCTCTCTCTGTCTCAAAAATAAAATTAAAAAACGTTAAAAAAAATTTTTTTTTAAAGTATCATTGTTGAAGCTGTAGGGAGGGAGACAGGGTGTGCCTTGACTACTTTTTACTATGTATTAAAATTTAGAATGTGCCATTGGACTCTTATCCGTCCCTTGTAACTTCTACAAATACTTGAATTAAATTTAATTGAAATTTGTCCTTTGAGAATTTCCTAACACCCATTGAGATCGGTGGAGACCATTCCAGTGCCCCCAGGGTTGAGATTTACTTCTCTCTGAAATGATGTTCAAGCACAAACAGAAAGCATTCAAAGCAAGATATTTAGCCTCTCCTTTAAATAACAGTTAATTCATCTACTGTCTTAGTTGGCCTAGAGCCAGATTTCCTCTGCATCGTTCTACCTCTACGTGGTTAGATCAGGGAAGACCGTCCTCCCAGGGCCCTGATTTAAGCGCCTAAAGAAGCCGACTGGAACGAGTACCCATGAGGCACAGGTACACACATTATTAGCTCATGTCACCCTCCCAACACCCCTTCAAGGCCCGCCTTTATCTCCACTTCCCAGGTGAAGAAAGTGAGGCTCAGAAATGTGAGCCTGTTTGCCCCAAACCACACAGTCAATGGGCCGAGGAAGTGGTTTTGAACTCAAGACTGTAGCCATCAGCGCCATCTTGCCTGCTGCCTATGGCCCTGGGGCCCGGAGGAGCTCTCCCTGGCTGACATCTGCTGACGTCAGTGTGCTCTCCCGGATGGAGGCCTGTAGAACTTGGCGCCGCCCAGAAACTAAAGGCTCCCCAGCCCTCCCTGCCCCTCTCACTGGGTTCTCTACTTAGTTTCAGAGCTTCCTTTATGGCCTTCCTCTCTTGAGGTGCTCCAGGGAGAAAAATAACCCTCCGTCTCACGAACGTGTTTCACGCGAAAGCTGGCATCACCACGCGGTTCACTTCTCCTCACGTAGCCTTCACCTTCCGCCCCCACGTCTTCTCACTTCCTGACCCCACTTGACGCTGGCTGTGTGGATCCGCTTGTAGACTTCTCTCACTGCCACACGCACGCGTACACACACTCCACATGTACCTACCAGAGACACCCCCCTTCACACGCTATGCTCACGTAGCCTCCTCACATACACACGCCCCTCAAACACGTGTACCTCACACCATACACAAACGTACACACATCGACATCTCAGACACACCTCCCCCCTCACACCTATACCTCAGAGACACACACGTACCTCACACATACCTCACATACTACACAGATATACCCCCCTCCCATGCACCTACACCTCACAGGCACACCCCTCAGACAATACACACACCCATCTGTATACAGCATATTTCACATGCTGTATACACCCTCCCCCACGTTTATACCTCAGAGACCCACATACACCTCGCATTCTTCACATCCCTCCCTCCCATACACACACTTCATACCACACACACACATACACACCCCGCATATACCTTACCTCACGTACCACACACAGACATACCCATTGGACACATACACATTCCTCATACACCCCCCACCCATATGCAGGAAACACTTTGTCTCCACTCTCAGGTTCAGCAGTTGAGATCTATGAATAAGCCGATAAAAGACAGGTTAACAGGAGAAACGGTTTATTATGTATGCGTACAGAGACCTTCACGGAAAAATAGTGAAGATCCAAAGAAGCAGTTAGACCCCAGGGTTTATATATCATTTTAACAAAGAGCAATAAATTTGTGTAAGAGTGACAGGACAAAGGAAAAGGGGTCTAGGCTTTTAGGGGCAGTAAATTGAGGGAAAGCGAACCAATGGGAAGGGGGGGGAACTAATGGAAGATAAGGGTTGTTTAGTAAGGTTCTGTTCATGCGGACTCATCTCAGTGCTGTCTCCCGCGCTAAGATTCATTGTCCCCTTCCTCGCACGGGAGGGAGGAGGGGAGACCCCTTCACAAAGGGAATTTTATGCTCTGCCTTCAGACAGAGAGGAAGACGGCGGAGAGTTTTTCTGGTGGCTGTTTCTTCCCAAGTGCCTTTGGTTCAAATTAATCCTTATGCCAAAGTGGCATATTTTGGGGTGATCTATTCTGACCCCCTTTTACATACATCTTAAAGACGCCCCCCCCCACACACACACATCTCACACCACCCTCAAACACCCACCCGCTATATTTCACATGCTGTATACACCCCCCCCCCACATATTTACCTCAGAAACACACATAAAAACATACATATACTGCACGTACTAAACACGTAACCGCTTCACACACACATACACTCACACACACACACACACACACACACACACCTCACATCACACAAAAATACACCCACCCCCGCCTCCCAGGCTACACATGCCACACACATGTCACCCACGACACGCAGGCTGTCCCCAGAGTTCTGCCCCCTAGTTTCCCCTTCCTGAGATCTCCCTTCCTCAGGGAGCCCCTTCCTGGCGCCGCTCCTGCCAGGCTCACTCAGGAGGATCTCCGGGGATCCCATACAGCTCCCCCCGGCCTTCCCATCACTCCTGGGTCTGAGTCTGTCTTCTCCAGCAGCAGGTGGGCTCATAGCAGCCCGACCCTTTCCATTCACGTGTGGGTCCCCCGCCTCCCCCCGTCAGCACCCTGCACTCAGCACGGGGTAGAATCTGAGTAGAATTAGATTCCACAACCGATGAGTGAGTGCTGCTATTTCTGTGATAAAGAACCCACTAGGCAAATGCAAGCCGCGCAGCCTACTGATTCCGGACTCTCGGGAGCCAGACACGAATCATTAGAAGCTGACGCCTTCACTTCGGACCCGTTTGCCAATCTATGAAGTGAAGCTGTCATTGTAACTAGTTCCCGGCTGGCTGAGACGATTCAGTGGGGTTTTACATGTATGTAACACGACGCACAGTAGTACTTAAACAAATAACGTTATCAGTCATTACACTGGGGACGAAAGCCACGCAGCTGTTTGTTAGGAAAAGCCAACCCGATATCTGGCCTAACCAGGGAAAACGCTGATTCTTCCACCTTCCCGGGCCTCTCTCTTATCTCAAGCAGACAGGTGTCCCAGGCACAATGGATTCCAGAAGAGCGATGCTCAATCCGGTCTCACTGGCCCTCACCTCTGCTCCCGGGCGGACCCAGCCCTCAATAAGCAGACCTACTTTCTGGCTCAGACCCGCACAAGTGTGCGCTTTCCGGCCCCTAACTGCCGTCTTTGTTCTGAACCCACACCGATGCCCGTTTAGCATGTCTGACAGATTGGTTCTTTCTATTAGGTGACTTTCTGAATAAATGAAAACCATTTCCCAATAGCCTGCCTCTCACACGTTTTTTTTTTTTTTTCCCTCTGTCCTCTAATTGGGAACACTTTCCAACCTCTCCAACTCCTGTCTGCTTCGTAGTGGAGCGGAGATTTGATTTCTTCCCTATTCAAATTTCCTTTTGAGCCAAAATGGGTACGTGGGGGAAAAGATGATTGCCAAAGGAAAGGCCGAGAGCAGAAAAGCATACAATTTGGTGAGTTAAAACCGGGTTAGTGGTTCATGTCTGGTACGAGGCCAGAGCAAGGGAGATCCAAGCGGGAGCCGGTCTGGGTGGGGGACGCTGGCAGGCCTCCCGATAACTTTGCACTGACCTCCTCATGGAAACATCTGCTTCCTCAGAGACCAGCATCCAAAATTGCTTGCGCGACCTTTTCATCCATTGCCAATGCCATACATTACAGCACATTAGAGCGGCCGGGCTGGTGGGGGCAGCACAAGTCGCTCGCTGAAAGGCTAAGTGGGAAAGAGGGTGAGGAGGCCGAAGCGAGCACGATTCCGCCTCAACGTGCTGGAAATACTTTTCGTTCCTCCTTTATGCTCCTGCGTGTGTTGCCTTCGGCATCTCCAGCCACCATGGGCACACTCAGTCCTGATCCGATCACCCTGCTTAATATTTCGTACGTTCTGAAGGATTGGCCTAAGAGGGGTCGGGGGTGGGGGAGTGGGCGGAATGCTTTCTGGGTGCTGCTGTCCCCACATGCTCACACTCCCTCTGGGGTTACCAAGCCTCCCAGGGAAGCTGCCTGGAGCTTAGCCCAGCTGAGTAAAGGGGAGTGTGGGGAAGCCTGAATCCAACAGGAATTGGGGCAGGGCTCCAGCTCTCCGCGTCAGTGCATCTCAGCTGAGACCTGCTGTCGGGTCGGCACCACCCTGGGCACTCAGCATCTTTGCACCTTATGAGCTATTTGACAGACGAGTGGAGGTTCTGACCCTATGGAACGTGGATCCATCTTGCTTCGCTTTACACACGAAACAAAGACACCAGCAAGAAATGGCACCGAAGCACGGATCAGGAGGGCACAGTGTGTGCGAGAGATGCGTACCGAACGCTTGAGCTGGAATGATCTCCTCGTCCCGGGGCCTCCAGCGCCTGATGCCTGGTGTGCCCTACGCTCTGCTTTACCGAGGACTACAGCAAGCACGAGAAATGGAGAGAGGAAGAGGAACGGGGGTCATGAGCAATAGCTATCACACGGCTCGTCATGACTTACAAACGTTACTTTAAAAACTAGCTACTGCGTCCACTGGGTACTCAATTCAGCAGTACAAAAAGTATACAGGGAAGGGTAGGTCCCCCCACCCCCATCCCCAGAGACGATCTCAATGACCAGTGCTTTGTCGAGGCTTCCAGAGGTGTTCCACACACACGGTACACTTGCGTCTCTGCACTTCGTGAAGAGCTTTAACACAAACAACAGAGCATGAAGACTGCCTAGGATCGTGTTGTGGCAAAAGCGTTACTGTATCGTATTCTCATGGCAGTCAACACCAGGCAGCTCCCTCAGAGGAGGGAGCTGGGTGACAGGCTGGTTTAGGTCACCGCCCACGTCAGCAGCCAAGTCTTTATTGGATGCCGATGAGACCGAATTCGTTTGCAAAGGCCGCCATAACAAATTGCCACAACCCAGGTGCCTTACAGCAACAGAAGTTTATTCACGAGGAGTTCTGGAGCCCAGAGGTCTGAAATCGAGGTGTCGGCAGGGTCGGTACCTTTGGGAGCTCTGAGGGAGCTGTCCCGGGCTCTCTCTCAGCTTCTAGTGGAGGCCAGCAATCCTGGCATGCCTCGGTTGTGATAGCCTAACTTCGGTGTGGTTCTTTATACCTGTGTGTGTCCTCATATGTCTGTGTCCAAAGTTCCCTACTTTTATAAGGACACCAGCCATTGGATTTAGGGCCCACCCTAAAGCTTTTCCTGGCCACCTCCCCGTAACCAGCCCCTTCTGTCTTTTGTTTCTGCAGAAGGCAGTATTTACGCCTAAGTTCTAAGCCACCTCTGAGAGTTCCTTATTTTTCCCTCAGTCTCTCCCCTGGACACACGACAGGTACATGTTAATAAACTTCTGCTTGTCTTTATTTATCTGTCTTTCGTCATGGGGTCCCCAGCTGAGAACTTAGCAGGGTAGAGGAAAGCCCTTTTTCCCCCTCTACAACTTCACCTCCACTGAACTAATCAAGTCTGCAAAGCCCCTACTTCCACATAAGCTCACGTTCACAGGTCCCAGGGGGACATGAACTTGGGACGACACTAGGCGAACCCAGCACAGTGGCCTTAGCGAGTCACGTAACCCTTTTCAGCTCCAGATTCTTCATCTGTACGTCAAAGGGGTCCTGTGGGGATGAAGTGAAAAGACCCACCAAAGGCACTCAGCGCCCCGTTTGGCGATCCGTGAACGTTAGTCACTGCTGTGCCTCAGCGACACCATCATCATCTTCACCCACTGGAGTGATAGGGTCTGGGGGAGACGCCAAGAAGGACCGCACACGGTCTCTGCCCCCAAGGAGTCTACAGTCTAGCTGTGGAGGCTACAAACACCTCGTGCGTACTAAACGCTAAACTCTAGGGACCCGTCGGCGCCGCAGAGGAAGACAAGGCCCTGTGGACGCGTGGGTTTAACAGATAACACAGAAGGCGCCACCTGTCGGTGAGCTTAGAGGACCTTCAGGGAGCAACACGGGCCCCTCCAGAGCTGCTATCTATGCCTCAAGGGGAGCACCTCTTCGTTCCCAAACCATGGAACCTGGCCAAGGACACACGGTCTTACCGTTGGTGACACTGAGGGGCTTTCACCTCTGCCTTGGAAAAGCACACCTCTGATGAAAGTAACACCATGTGGCATTCTGGCGAAAGGTCTTTGAGATTTGGGGTCCCCGGGAGGTGGAATCCCCTGACCTCCTTTACTTACCTCAAAATTCAGACCGAGAACCTCAGGCACACAATGGGTAGGGCTCATCCCTTCTTTTTTTTTTTTTTAATTTTTTAAATGTTTATTTCTGAGACAGAGAGAGCCGGAGCACGAGTAGGGGAGGGGCAGAGAGAGAGAGGGAGACACAGAATCCGGAGCAGGCTCCCGGCTCGGAGTTGTCAGCACAGAGCCCGACGTGGGGCTCGCACTCACAAACCGTGAGATCATGACCTGAGGTGAAGTCGGTCGCTCAGCCGACTGGGCCGCCCAGGCGCCCCTTGGGCTCATCCCTTCTAAATGTGTAACACCCATGCAATCTGCACTGTGGAATCTGTAGAACATGGTATTTGAATGCTACTTACCCGTGCTGGAAAGCCTGAAGTGCTGGTGAGGATCGTAGCAATGGAAAAGACCAGAAGTCAAGAGTGTATGTTGTGAAAATCACGCTTGGGAGCACTCGGTGCTTCTTGAACTTGCCAGTATAATTGGTACTTGTAGCCCTTACATCTGGAGAGAAGTTGGAAAACCAGCCACACCATCAGCCACGCTGCACGCTTCTGAAGTGTTCTGCTGAGGCAATTGTCTTTCTTTCATCTGCAGCGGGCCTTGCCTTTCATGTTAGTGTTATAAATAAGACGAATCCTATTCATCCTCGAGAAGGGGCTAAAAGGCAAGATTGTTCCTCTCATAATAGGTTTCCCTGGGAAAAAATAATCTGATTGGGTTTCTTTGATATGAAATGAAAGATGAGTTGACTGGAGTTTAGTGTTTTTTCTTTGAAGAATTCTCCAGTGCACAGAGTTAGGGCACAGCATGATACAGTCAGTGGCTACCTAGCAGTGGGTTATGTCCTCAAAATACAGGTGTGAGTGGCTCTGTGGACCTCACGGTGCCACAGGGCCTGGGTTCATAGATCGGCCCCCCAAAACCTCCATACATCCATTATATCTTTACTGTACCTAGTAATCCTAGCCCAAATTCTTGGTCCTCTACGCAGAGGTCAAACATACAGTGATAAGATAGCCAGAATTTCCTAGAAGGGTTTGGATGCTAACTCCTTCCCACCAAATGGCCGGTTCATATATCCTGGTATTCCTTTCAAAAATACGTCGGCTGTAATCTTTGAGTATGGTATGGAGGGGTGAAAAGATGAAGAGGAAGAAAGCTCCTTTAAAATTCCAAGGTGTAGGGGCACCTGGGTGGCTCTGTCGGTTGAGCATCCGACATCGGCTCAAGTCATCATCTCGCAGCTCGTGAGTTCGAGCCCCGCGTGGGGCTCTGGGCTGACAGCTCAGAGCCCGGAGCCTGCTTCTGCTTCTGTGTCTCCCTCTCTCTCTGCCCCTAACCCACTCTCATTCTGTCTCTGTCTCTCTCAAAAATAAATAAACATTAAAAAAAATTTTTAAATTCCAAGGTGTAGAGGAAGCCCTCACCAATTCTTTAAAAAGATAAAGGACCTCCTCCTATCTTATCTTCTGTACCTTTCTCTCGCCTCCTAGTAAAAATGATAATTGTGACGATAACGATGTTGACAACACTAGTAATAATAATACAATGAGGGGGGCGCCTGGGTGGCTCGGTCGGTTAAGCGTCTGACTTCGGCTCAGGTCATGATCTCACAGTCCGTGAGTTCGAGCCCCGCGTCGGGCTCTGTGCTGACGGCTCAGAGCCTGGAGCCTGTTTCAGATTCTGTGTCTCCCTCTCTCTCTGCCCCTCCCCTGTTCATGCTCTGTCTCTCTCTGTCTCAAAAATAAATAAACGTTAAAAAAAATTAAAAAAAAATAATACAATGAGGATGAAAACTAATATTTACAGAAAGTGTAATTTTAGGCACTGTGCTAAATGCTTTACAGGTATCTTCTCATTTAACCCTGCCAGCAACATAATCAAGTTAGTACCATTATTATCCCCACTTTACAGATTAGCAATGGAGACCCAAGGTCATACGGCTGGAATTCAACTTCAGCAGTCAGCTCAGGGTCTCACACCCTTCAATAATACCCTGTGTCTTTTGCATCCTTCTCATGGTATTGAATTCCTTGAAACGTGCACACAGAAACGGTTTAAACACTGTGGAAAAAACCAGAAGAGGCCAGGACCTGTGGAGACTTCCAGGAAGGAGACGGCATCTGCAGGTGGAGGTGGGATGATGTCCCATCGGCAGTTATGCACAGAGGCTGAGGGCAGGCAGGTGATGTTAGAATGTAAACACAGATTACGGGAACTCCCAGAAAGAGGCACTTCAGAGACTCGGAAAGACAGGAAGTACGAGACCTTCGTCAGCCGGCAGGGAGGGTCAACCTCTGGACAAAGATTCAGAGACAGTCCCTGATATTTGTGAGGGTGGAACCCCCAAGAAACCTGGTTACCAGCAAAGTCCAAGTCAGGCCACAACATGTGGGGATCACTGCCCGGTCTCCTGATTATTGGAGGGATGGCCTTTGTGCTGCCCCTGAGTGTGGCCTAACCTGCGTTTTCCAAACTTCCCCTGTGTCCTTGGTGAAGCCCCAGATTCCCAGCACCTCCCCCAAATCTCTGAATGAGCGCCTAGGTGATTCTGGCCATCCAGGAAGTTTGAAAAACACCAAAGGGGATTATTCAGAGCCTGGGGGCCACACTGCAAGTAAAAGTTAAGTACAGGAAATCAGGAATATTCTCCAAAGATTTTTGGGTCGCCAAGTGTCCCAGTTTGCCTGGGATTGAGAAGATTCCTGGGATCTGGGACTTTCCGTTTTTAAAACTGGGAGAGTTCCAGGAAAACCCCATTTCTATCATAAACCACATCCATTCTTGCCATCAGCCTGACGTAACCCCAGAATACCAAAACTATTTTCCTTTCCCATTAAGATCCTGCTTCCCTGGGCTGTAAGGAAAGCCTTGCAGAATACCGCATTACATCTTGAATTGTGTATTAGAGAAAGCTCCACCGGCCTCCCAGAGGTATTTGCATTTAAAAAGAAGGACTATTATTTGTTTGGCCTCCTTCCTTTGCAGCTGAAATTACAGAATATCTTCAAAAATCAGCAGTAAAACTTCTAGCTGCATCTCAGAAAAGTGATACTTGTACCTAATTTACACTTTCCTTTTATTTGCTAGAGGAAATAAGAATTCACACTTCTCTCTCAAAACTGCTCTCCATCAAACTCATATATGAATTCTTGTTGTCCTTTTTTTTTAATGTTTATTTTTATTTTTGAGAGAGAGAGAGAAAGAGAGAGAGACAGAACGCGAGTGGGAGAGGAGCAGAGAGAGAGGGAGACACAGAATCTGAAGCAGGCTCCAGGCTCCGAGCTGGCAGCACAGAGCCCGACACGGGGCTCGAACCCACGAACCTCAAGATCATGATCTGAGCCAAAGTTGGACGCTTAACTGACTGAGCGACCCAGGTGCCCCTCTTGTCCTTTTAAAATTATTTTCAATTTCTATTTAATTTTCTTTTCCTAAATTCGGTACTGTGACATTAAGGGAAAAAAAAAATCTTTCCACACAGATCTGAAGTCATGTGCTTGAGTCATGGAAGGCCAAATTAAAAAAGCAACATGAATAAATAATTAAACCAAATATTGTATGTAGATGAATCCAAATTCCAGAGCAGAGTAGGGCTTTACAAAAAATAATAATAATAATAATAATTACAATACAATATAAACAGAAGTAATGGAATGATCTGGGTCCCTGAGTCGACACTGGCTGGGGAGTTTGCCTCAAGATGGCCAATGAAGAAGACACCTCAGACGTGACTTTTCCCCAAAGCCACCATTGCACAGGTGCCTGCCTGGGGACCCTGACTCTAGAGGCCTGAGTTCAGTTAGAAGGGAAACAAGGGTCTCTCTGTCTCTTTCGAATTGCTACTGCTGAAGCTTAGTGTGGGGGGGCGGGGGAGGGGGGGTGGAGGATGGGGGAGGGGAAGAGGATGGGAGCCCCAGAAGGGAGGCAGTTACAGCACAGAACTTTCCATGCACGGATGCCACCTTCACACTGTCTGAGGTTCAAATCCCATCTCTGCCGTGGGCTTGCTGTGTGACCTGGGGCAAGTTACCGAACCTCTCTTTGCCGGAGGTAAAATCGTGATAGCATCTACCCTACAAGGTTGTTGTTAGGAGGGTCCAGCGATCCTGTAATTTGTAAGCGGATGTGTATAGAGCACTTATAACAGGGCCTGACGCTTAATCAGCGCTGTGTAATTGTCCGCTTACAGTTAGAAGGACAGTGTTAACGAGCAGTAAATAAGCCAGAGATCTGATGCACCGTATAATGAATATAGACAATAATATTGTACTTTAATTGCATAATATGATCAATATCACTACCTGGGCAGTCATATTATAATACACGAATGTAGCAAAGTAACGTCCTGCACACCTTAAACATACACAATGTTACGTGTCAAATTAATTCCATTTTTAAAAAATGGTAGAAATCTCTATATCTGTATCTTTTTAAAAAAAATTTTTTTTTAACGTTTATTTATTTTTGAGACAGAGAGAGACAGAGCATGAACGGGGGAGGGTCAGAGAGAGAGGGAGACACAGAATCTGAAACAGGCTCCAGGCTCTGAGCGGTCAGCACAGAGCCCAATGCGGGGCTCGAACTCAGGACCGCGAGATCATGACCAGAGCTGAAGTCGGACGCTTAACCGACTGAGCCACCCAGGCGCCCCGAGCATGTTGCTTAATTTTAAAAATCACTCTGCACCGGAAGCTACGCCACAGGGCCAGATGCCGTCTGCCGAGCTGTCCTTCTGGGTCCCCAAGGTGGTGCTTGTCTGAATAAACTGACAAATTTTAAAAATTGGAAACTATCACATAAAAACCTGGATTTCCAGCTGTTTGGAAATACAAAGACCTGGCCTCACTTGGCTCACATTCTGCGTGGCCAGATTCACACATTCTGCCTGGCTGAGTGGGGTCAGCTCTGAAATGGAATGTGTGGTCCCTGATTTGTCACAGACCCCGCCCCAGCCCCCGTCCCGGCACCTGATTCACCAGAGGCAATTGAATTTGTGGTGCTTATTTTAAGGTAAGGA
Source organism: Panthera tigris (assembly GCF_018350195.1). Classification (NCBI taxonomy): domain Eukaryota; kingdom Metazoa; phylum Chordata; class Mammalia; order Carnivora; family Felidae; genus Panthera; species Panthera tigris. The sequence goes on from NC_056664.1 coordinate 13,164,584, forward strand.
TCAGCAAGCTATGTCCATGGGCCCAACCCAGCCCACTGCTGGTTTTGTAAATAAAGTTTTATTGGAATATAGCCACACTCATTCGTTGACATATTGCCCGTGGCTACTTTCAGGTTGTAAGAGCGGAGTTGAATGGTTCCAATGGAGCCCACATGGCTCCCAAAGCCTAAAATATGGATTCTCTGGCCCTTCATGGAAAACGTTGGCCAAATCCTGCTTTCAGGAGCAGAGCGTGTTGCTTAAAGAAAGCTTATTTTTATAGTTTCAAAAATATATAGGTTACTTAAAATTTGAGATTGTATTATTACTGTTTAGAGGGAGAGTGAATTAATCAGAGAGCCATGATCTTGAATCACAGAAAAAACGAAATATTTTGGGGCTTGATTCAACTGACCCGCCCGTCTCCCCTGGTGGCAATGTGCCTCAATTGTGGGAACAATTCTTGGTTTTGTTTTGTTTTGCTAATGGTTATTTATTTTTGAGAGAAAGAGACAGAGCATGAGCGGGGAAGGGGCAGAGAGAGGGAGACACAAAATCCGAAGCAGGCTCCAGGCTCTGAGCTATCAGCACAGAGCTCGATGCCGGGCTCGAACCCACCAACTGCGAGATCACGACCTGACCCAAGGCGGGACACCTAACAGACTGAGCCACCCAGGCGCCCCACAGGAATAATTCTTAAACCGCAAGACAAACATTAGGTGGTATAATCTTTGCATCACCATCTCTAAGAGCAGACACTATTAAATTTTGTGATCGATTATAGAAATCTTTCCCCAGAGCACCAAAGGAAGTGACCATTTTCTCCCTCTTCACCTTGAATAAATTGAATCTTCTTGCTTCCTCACCATGGAAATAAAACTGGGCCGAAGAACAAAATTCAGTTTGTCTCGGGGCGCCTGGCTGGCCCAGTTGGAAAAGCGAGCGACTCTTGATCTCAGGGTTGTGAGTTTGAGCCCTACATTGGGTGTAAAGATTGCTTAAATGAATAAATAAAAACTTAAAAAAAAAATCAGTTTGTCTTTGTATCATAATTAGGAAAAAATATGTAAAAATCATAATAGCAATGGATCAACATTTCAGTTCTCATAGAGCTTATTTTTTAATAACGTTATTTTACTAAAATACTGGCATACACATAACATGTTTTATGTATTATTTATTTAGAGACTTCTGTTATTATTAATCCTGCCGTAGCTTCCCACAATACACAGTGTGCATTAACACTCAGCTGACCCTCCCTTTGAACTTGGAATACCCATGTTACTGATTCTTGTAGGATAAGGCAACAAGGCTTATCCCACACAGATAGACTTCAAATGTTACCTGGGACTTCTACCAAAGTAAACCATTGTGTTCAAATGATGTTATCTATTGACAACTCCTTTTTCAATCGGTTCTGGGGGAATTAATGCATTTAATATGATGTGGATCAGTTCCTGTTATTTGTCTCCTTCAAGTAGTGATTAAATGGAGTCTCTACATTTTTTTCTCAACAGGGACCTTGGCAAGGAATTTATATTAATATTCTGCTAGATTCTTTTCAGCCCCGGGGACATATTTTGCATCATGAATGTGGTGCAGAGTCCATTCTGGAATATGTTTCCTATGTACTCTTGCTTGCATATTTCGGCACGTAGAAAGTACTCGACAGGGGCGCCTGGGAGGTTCAGTTGGTTAAGTGTCCAACTCTTGGCATGGGCTCAGGTTGTGATCTCACGGTTCATGAGATCGAGCCCTGCGGGAGGCTCTACGCTAATAGCACATAGCCTGCTTGGGATTCTCTCTCTCCCCAAACTTGTACACATGTTCTCTCTTGCTCTCTCTTTCAAAATAAATAAATAAACTTTGAAAAAAAGTGCTCTATAAGTATTTGTTGAATTAATGAATGAATGTGCTGAGAACAGGGATTGGCAAGGGTTGAAAGCAAGGGTCTGTCCCGCAGGGAGTTCTAAGCATGGGACAACCTGGCAGAACTGACCTGTGTGGGTAAGAGAGAAATGCCCTTATTGCCTCCTCCCACCCCACCCCCACCTCTCTGCACCCTCCCCCCACTCCCATTAATCAGTCATTGGCTGAGGGCAATCCTAGAAAGGATTAGTAAAGTAGCCTCAGGCAAGGTTGTTCTCTTTATTTAAGGCATTCCTCAGAGAGAATTGAAGCAATCCAGTTGACAGCTGCTTACCAAGGGCACTCCCAACAGCAGGGGATGCCTTCATTCCTGAAAAGGGATCTGGGAAGCACATTACAGCCGCTACCATATGGTGCTTGCTCAAAAAAATGTTAGCCCGGTCCTATAAATAGTTGCCCAGGGGATGAATAAACACAGGGAGCAACTCCTGTACCACCGGTAACCTGTGTGCCATACCTGTGTATGTTTCATCATTCTGAATCGTTCTTCTTGGCCCTGTGGATGGGTGGGGAAGGAGAGACCGTTCCTTCCCCGTCTTCCACGCTCATCGGTACCATCATTCCAGGGTGAGCCCAAGCAGACAGTCGAGGCGGTGCTTTACGGCCACAGCTTCAAGGACTTGTGGGAAGTCTAATTGCAGGATGCGAACCATGAGGGGCAAAGAGTGGGGTTATCTTCAGCGCGCGATTTGGTAAATGAGTTTCCCTCGGCACCCTTGACGTGGCATCCCAGCCAAGTCTCGGGCATTGAATTCTCTGATGGTCACAGTGGTGCTTCCTTTGCCTACTTTCTTTTTGGGGAACAAAATGATGAGTCTCACTAATGATCTCTGAAGTCCCTCTCAATCCTAACCTTCTATGATTCCACGATCCAAAATATAGGAGCTAGCACTATTGGGTGTTGGTCACGTCCCAGCTTCAGTGCAAAGCACTTTGCATACATTAGCTCATCTCATCTCCATAGTGTCCTCATCAGGAAAATGAGGATAGTAACTGTACCGCCCTCAAAATGGAGGGTGAAATGAAATACAGATAGAACACTTAGAATATAGCCTGGCATGTAGGAAATGTCATTATTTTTATTCCTGATTACTCAGAACTCACTGTATGCTCTCCCTCCGGTCTACCTTTTCTTGAGAGTTCTAAGCTCCGTACATTTCCTGACCTCATCCCACCTTGAGTGTCAACGCTTTCCTCATGGCTCTCTTGGGTGATCAAAATAACCTGAGTTTTAGTTCATAGCCACTGATCTGTATGTTCATACAAGTCATTCTTGAAGGGTGCTATTTCCCACGAAGTACTCAGCACTCTGAGTAGCTGGTTCGTAAGCCGATTACATTGTACATAACCCCAAACCCATTTTACATGCCCACTCTTTCAGTGTCTTTCATTATAACCTGTCTTTGTCCACCTTGAACTAAATTGCCACATAATGGGATCATTAAAACTTCACATCTGGAGCCTTCTGCAATATACATAGCCAAATCTATTTATGTATAATCAAACCAATCACAGGCATATTAGAAACACATGTTTACCAATTAGAATGGTAAAATGATGAGCCAAGTCTCTAGCATTTGTGTTACTCTTGGCAGGAGGGGAAATAGTTTGTAAAGCCATGAACAATTTTCAAGTGGCACAGGTGAGCCCCCAGAAACTGCTAGCACGACATATGCTCTTTGCTTTAGAATAATTGTTTATACCCTCGGTTCTCAACTCTGGCTGCACATTGAAATCATCTGGAGCACTTTTAAAATTACTAAAGCCCGGGCGGCGCCTGGGTGGCTCAGTTGGTTAAGCATCCGACTCTTGATTTCGGCTCAGGTCGTGATCTCGCGGTTCATGGGCTCGAGGCCCACATTGGGCTCTGCTGAGCAGAGCACGCTTGGGATTCTCTCTCACCCTCTCTTTCCGCCCCTCCCTCTCCCTCTCTCTCAAAATAAATAAATACACTTAAAAAAAAAATACTAAAGCCCAGGTCACATACCCAGTTTCTGATTCAATGGGTCTGGGTACATCACAATTTTTAAAGCTTCTTTGGTGATTCTAATTGTGAGGAAATTTGAGAACCACTGTTCTCAAATGGTTAATGAACATGGTTGTTTAATTGCTCATAGTTTCGGGGCGCCTGGGTGGCGCAGTCGGTTAAGCGTCCGACTTGAGCCAGGTTACGATCTCGCGGTCCGTGAGTTCGAGCCCCGCGTCAGGCTCTGGGCTGATGGCTCGGAGCCTGGAGCCTGTTTCCGATTCTGTGTCTCCCTCTCTCTCTGCCCCTCCCCCGTTCATGCTCTGTCTCTCTCTGTCCCAAAAATAAATAAAAAACGTTGAAAAAAAAAAATAATTGCTCATAGTTTCATTCTTTTATACATATAGTGCACCTTGACTCCTAAAAACAAAATACCTCAAAGTTTTCAACAACTGTCGGCTCTACTCTATATCAAATGGTGTACAGGGAGCCATGCATTTCCAAAACAGCCTGGGCTCTGGCATATTTTAGAATGTTCCATAATCATGCAACTTAGGAATGGGTAAAGAAATGTTCCATTTGATATTAACTGTGGTTATAGGAAAGAAAGAGGTTCAGAATCACAGAAATAAATGAAATTAAATAGTTATTTACTGAGGATTTCTCAGAACCTTGAATATACTAATGGGCATATAAATCTTCCAGAGCGTTTCCCAAGCTCGTTTCATCACAGAATCCTCCCATCACCCCCTCCACCATTCCACCGCCTCATAATATCTTCTAGAATATTCTACTGAGTACTTTGAGAAACACTGATTCAAAGGGTTTGTGTTCTGGCAAGAGGAAAAGGATGGGATGCGGGGGCCGAAGGAAGTACAGGACACAGAGCTGGCACCCACAGGACCTGACTCTGCTTTGGGAGCAAGGGTCCCAACTTCCAGGAAGCCAGCCTGAGAAATTGATGGGTCCTTTTTACTGTTGCCTGTTGTGCCTGGCAGCAGGATGCTGGGGATGTTCAGCTCCACCCAAAACTGGGTGAGCTATGTCTTTGTCTCCCAACCCCCGGGATCATAAAGAAGTTATGTGGGAACTATAAGTGGCGACCTGGGACACTAAGTGTTCCCATGGAGAGAGAGAGAGAAGATCAATGTCGGTGTCAGGAGCTCTTTCTTGGCCAGGGCAGAGAGGAAAGCCGGAGATAGAGGCTATGGTCCCACACAGATGCAACAGTTCTGCTCTTCTGACCTCTACCAAAGTCTGGCAGCATGACCTAAGCCAGCTTTGTCGTGCCTAAAACGGGGATATATAATACCTAAATGTCCTCGTGGAGATTAAATATGACCGCGTAGATGAAAGGACTGTACAGAACCATAATGATCCATGCAAATGTTGGCAATTACTTTTATTATCATGGTCATTATCATCAATAGGATTCTCTCACTGAGTCTATCTGATTAATAACCCAGGGGAAACTTGATTTGAGAATGCATAACATGCAAAATTTTTTCACTAGCTCTTCATAAATGTTGCTAGTTGCAGAGGGAGGAAGAAAGGGGGGAGGTGAAAGACAAAACGGAGAGAGAGGGAGGGAGAGAGAAAGAGAAAGGGAGAGAGAGAGGGAGAGAGGAAGAGAGAGGGAGGGAGAGAGAGAGAGAGAGAGAGAGAGAGAGAGAAATTCAACAACATGGGGCTCCAAGGGTCTTCAGAAGCATTCTGTTTTACTTGTTCTCCTCCGAGACCTTGAAAGTGAGCTGAAAGTTCACCTCATTCCACTGTTTAATAGTGCGTTGTCTCCTACCATGATTTCCAATACATCTTATTGACAGATGGTTCCTTTGGGAGAGCGCCTTAATGATTAATTGAGTAGAAAACACCACTCATCTTCCTACGGGTCGGCACTTGTTCAGCAAGACTAAATTGGAGCAACGCACATGAGCTGGCGGAATACAAACAGCAGCTTGTTCCTCTCCAGATTTTCCTCGTTGTCCCAATTCTGTTTTTGCAGACACGCCAGTGAACACGGCTGGGAGGAGGTTTCCACCCACCTTAACCAGAGTTCTGTAGTCCTGTGACTAGAGTCTGAAGCTAGAGTCTAGCTACATTTTCAGTCATGGTTCTTTTCATGAATAAGCCTTCTTAATCGACCGGGTCCCATCCCATTCCATTTGCCGGTTTCCCAGTATATGCACTTAACCTGCTTTCTACTTGGCACTCTTGTTCTTTTTATTGTGCAATTTTGTATTAGATATGCTTGATTTGTTTCCCACTAAGCTGCTTCCCTCCCTTCCCTTCCACCCACCTTGTGTTGAAACCCTCTCTTTCTTTCTCTGGTGACTCTTCCAGAATACTTGACACCTGGCCCTGGATGACCTTCTGTCTTTGATGGGCTGCCCCCACAGAGAAAACCCCTTGGAGTTTTTCATTTTGCTTAGATTATCCCATGCGGTATTGGTCTGATATACCCCAGCTTGCTTGAAGGGATAGAAATACACAAATGCTTTGAATGGCTTTACTCCTAATACCTATGAGAATTTCATCTTTCTGTCTGATAAATACAACTGTGTTGAGTTCCCCTGACTTCCAAGCCCTTAACAATAACCAAAATAGCCATATTTTCATGCCATAGATAGATGCCATCTCATTAAGCTTCCCACCCTCCACCTCTGCTGGACCTTGCTAAGCAAGAAGCGGGTGGTTGAACAATCTTCTCCTCATTCAAAGTCAGCAGGAAACAGGCAAGGGTGAATCTTCATTTTTGTTGAAGTGCCAAGAGCCAGTGGAAGCCTTGAAGTACAGAGAAACTACTGTAATTGCTTTGAGGACTTAAGGTAATATTGTCAACCCATAAGTTCTATAAAATAGAAGAGAACCTATTATTCCATGTAAACAGCAGGATTAGAGCTTGGGATATTCTACAAATTAAGCATAAATTGTACATGGAGCCAAGCGCACCTTGCCTGGGAACACTCCCCTCTCCCTACCTTCCACCCCCAATATCTTCATTGATTCTCTCCTTCCCTTCACTGAAGACACTACTCAAATATCATCTTATCGAGGAGAGCTCATGAGAACTCGTCTTTTTAGGAAACATCTAGACTTGCCCTTTCTCATTGCCTTATCTTGCTTTGCTTTTCCGTCTAGCACCTATTACTACACATGATGGTCACTATCCCCTTGTTGGAATGTAAGTTCCATGAGAGCAGAGATTTTTTTTTTTTGTCTGTTTTACTCCCTTGCATATAGTAGGCACTCATATATCTTTTGGGGGAAAGAAGCAATGAATGCCCAAAGACGTGAATAGACACTTCTCCAAGGAAGACATCCAGAGGGCCAACCGACACATGAAAAAATGCTCAACATCACTCATCATCAGGGAAATACAAATCCAAACCGCAGTGAGATACCATCTCACCCCTGTCAGAATGGCTAACATTAACAACTCAGGCAACAACAGATGTTGGTGAGGATGAGGAGAAAGAGGATCTCTTTTGCCCTGCTTATGGGAATGCAAACTGGTGCAGACACTCTGGAAAACAGTATGGAGGCTCCTCAAAAAACTGAAAATAGAACTACCCTATGACCCAGCAATTGCACTGCTAGGCATTTCTCCACGGGATACAGTTGTGCTGTTTCAAAGGGACACATGCACCCCCATGTTTATAGCAGCACTATCGACAAGAGCCAAAGTATGGGAAGAGCCCAAATGTCTATCGATGGATGAATGGATAAAGAAGATGTGGTATATATATACAACGGAGTATTACTCGGCAATCAAAAAGAATGAAATCTTGCCATTTGCAACTACGTGGATGGAACTGGAGGGTATTATGCTAAGTGAAATTAGTCAGAGGAAGAAAAATCATATGACTTCACTCATATGAGGACTTTAAGAGACAAAACAGATGAACATAAGGGAAGGGAAACAAAAATAATATAAAAACAGGGAGGGAGACAAAACAGAAGAGACTCATAAATATGGAGAACAAACTGAGGGTTGCTGGAGGGGTTGTGGGAGGGGGGATGGGCTAAACGGGGAAGGGGCACGAAGGAATCTACTCCTGAAATCATTGCTTCACTATATGCTAACTAATTTGGATGTAAATTTTAAAAAATAAAAAATAAAGTTAAAAAAAAAGAAGCAATGAATGCCCACATAGAACCAAGAATCATTAAAAGCAAAGTGATTTTTCTCTCCTTTTTTTCTGTTCCTTTTAGCAAATATTCAGTACCTTATAGAAAGTAGTGAAGATAATCATTCAAAAACAAGAAAATAATTTTTACAAAATTAAAGACCACGGGCACCTGGGTGGCTCAGTCAACTAAGCATCTGACTTCAGCTCAGGTCATGATCTCACAGTTTGTGAGTTCAAGCCCCGAGTCAGGCTCTGGTCTGACAGCTCAGAGCCTGGAGCTTGCTTCAGATTCTGTGTCTCCCTCTCTCTCTTCCCCTCATCCATTCACACTCTGTCTCTCTCTCTCTCTCAAAAATGAATAAACATTAAAAAAAAATAATAAAAAAAAAAAAGTAAATGATAGACCAGGGTAACTTTAAAGAATAAATAAAATACTTTAAAATGGCTTTGTGTTCTTTTAGTTATGCTGTTGTCTGAGATGCGACATGATATGGAGGAAAGAGGTTGGTGTTGGAGGTTGGTGTTGGGTCTGGGAAATCAAAGACCTGGATCTAAATTCCAGCTCTGTCACGTCCATGCTTAGCATCTCATCTGCAAATGAAAAATCAACCCTTCCTACCTTTGCAGGATTATGGTGAAGGTCAGCAATGAAATCTACAGTGTGCCTGACACATGGTCGGCCCTCCTTAAATTGAGTTACTATTATTATCTTGATCTAACTTTCATGAGTGATACATTTCCTTATTTAATTCACATACTTGGTAGCATTTAATTTGTAAAATCAGCATCAAGAGTGACATTTTTAGCTTTGGACAGTAACTGAATCTGCTTATTACCATCGACAGGTAAGCTCATTCGCTCTGGAATTACAACATTAATGGAGATCACTGGTAAGTCAGGAACTATTTTCCCTTGTTGACACATGATTTGAAATTTTAAATGAACAATAGTAACCAGAAAAAAAAAAAAAGAAAAGAAATATGTCCTAGCAGGCTAGTTCACAAAAGGAGCCAGAGAAGAAGGCGTAAGCTGTACAAACTGATCCCCAGCCTTGGGAAAATGACCCAAAGTACAGAATGAATGAACAGTAGGTTTTTGTAACTGACCAGTTTTCTAGGAGCCAGGTTCTTTTTCTTTTCTTTTTTTTTTTTTTAGTAGTCCCCTTTCCAGATATGATTTTTCCAGTTTTGTTGAGAAATAGTTGACATATATCACTGTACCAGTTTAAGGCACATACAGCATGAGGGTTTGCTTTACATATATTGTGAAGTAGTTACCAAAGAGGTTCAGCTAACATCCGTCATCTCACATGGATACAAGAAAATTATTTTCCTTGTCACAGGGACTCGTAGGATTTATTCTCTTAACAAATTCCCTACAAATCACACAGTAACGTTAACTAGTCATCAAGTTGGACGTTACATCCCTATTACTTCTTTAACTGGAAGTTTGTACCTTTTGGCCACCTTTCTCCAATACTTCTCCACCCTACTCGCCTCTTCTGGTAACCACAAATCTGATTTCTTTTTCTATAAGTTTGGTTTGGGGAGGTTTTGTTGCAGAGTTTTGAGAGGGTTTTTTTTTTTTTTTGGATTTTATATATAAATGAGATCTTGTCTTTCTCTGTCTAATTTATTTCACTTGGCATATCTTCAAGATTCATCCACACTCTCGCAAATGGTATGGTTTCCTCATTATTTACGGCAGAATAAAATTCCATCGTACATAAGTAACACGGGTTCTTTAGATATTAATAAAATTCATTTTTAAATGTTGTCAAGTGACTGCAATTTATCAACTCCTACACTTGACCCTGGGATATCGCTATGCACAAGTCAGACAGAGAACTGTGGCCCAGGACTGACGCTACAGTGGGAAATATAGACAAGTATAGAGCCCGTTATGATGCAGTGTGGTAAGAGCAGTGTTGGACAGGAAAGCAGCACACAGTACAATGGTAGCAGCCATCTGGTTCTTAAGGTGAGTTGGTAGATGCATAGATGTTTGTTTTTATGTTTATGCTTCATAACTTACCTAAAAATTGCATACGTTATTTTCTGTGCGTACCAAATGTTCCATAAGTTAAAAGCTGAAGTTCAGACAGCTAAGGGATTCCCCATTATAACACTGTGGGTGCCACATCTGAGCTAGAATGATGAGTAGGAGTGAGCCAGAGGAGGGGAGACAGGAAGGGAAGAGTGTCCTCAGGAGGGAGGAGCATGGAGAAGAGGCTTGGATGAGGCGAGGGAGAGAGTGAGATCTGTCTGAGGAAGCCGTTGCATTCTAGCGAGGCTGAAACATGGAGCGCAGGGTGGGAAGAGGCGAGGAATGATAGTGGAGACCTGAGCAGGCGCCCAAACCCTGAGGACCTTGTGAACCAGTTAAGGAAATGAAATTTTATCCCAAGGACAATAAGGAGCCACGGAGGAGTTCCATACAGCTGACTTACAAGATTGGACTTACCTCTGAGAAAGACCACTCTAGCTTCAAAGTGAACAGTGACCTAGAAGCAAGAAAATTGCTTGAGATATATTTGTTTACTGTATATTTTACAAAGATCAGAGAGTTGAAAATGTACAGCACTGGTAAGAGAGCAGAGCGGCAGGGAATATAAATTGACATACTCTCTTTAGAGGGAGATATTTGTCAATAGCTATCAATAGATATTTGTCAATAGCTATCAAAATAAAAAGCCTTTGATGTAACACTTTCACTGCTAGAAACATACCAGGCAAACAAATCCTCACAGCTGATAAGAGATGTATGTATGAGATGTTCACTGCAGGACCCATAGTATAAAGATTTTAAAAAGGAGTTAGATCATTCTGTGCACGCATGAAAAGAGCTCTTAGATGTGTTCTTAAGTGAATAAAGCAAGGTATTCTCCCATGTATGTAAAAACTACACATACATTCACTGACACATATGTATATCTGTCGGAGCATGAAAACATATCTGGAAGGATATATTGGTTGCTTCTGAAGAGAAATCCTGAAAAACTGGGAAAGGAGAAAGCCAACTTTTCGTTGAATATACTTGTTACGTTACAGTATGTTACATTGTGTTGTTATGTTTTATGTTATGCTATGTTGTTGTATTATGTTTGCTGTGGTATGTTATGTTGTTATGTTAGGCTGTTATGCTTTGTCATGCAATTGTGATAAGAAACTTCACGTGAGATCTACCTTCTTAACGACTTTTTGAGTATACAAAACAGCATTCTCGTAACGTGAATTTATTAGTGAGAGACAGAGCACGAGTGGGGGAGGGGCAGAGAGAGAGGGAGACGCAGAATCCCAAGCAGGCTCCAGGCTCTGAGCGGTCAGCACAGAGCCCGACGCGGGGCTCGAACTCACAAACCGTGAGATCATAACCCGAGTCGAAGTCAGACACTCAACCGACTGAGCCACCCAGGCACCCCTATAATCCAGTATTATTGACTATAGGTACCGTGTTGTACAGCAGATCTCTATAATTTACTCATCTTGCCTAACTGAAACTCTATGTCCACTGATCAGCGTTTAATCAAAACCTAATACACGTGATGAAAAAAATCACATCACAAAAAGTGTATGAGAATATGTGTAAATATTGTGTTTTAATGAAACACTGTGGGGATTGTGTGCGTGTGTGTGTGTGTGTGTGTGTGTGTGCTTAAGACAGATTTTCCAGGACGTGGCAAAAGATGACATAATTTATTATCATTCCTCGGCTGAGGCCTAAGAGGTCCGGGAAGAGGGCCTTTCCAAGGTGGCCTGCGTGCATCGCTGTTTTCCATGGTGAGAAGAAGAGAAAGCAAAAATGACCTACGGCTCCTACAAAGCCCTTCTGAAGGCCTAATGCCTAGCAACTGCCTGGCCTTCTTTGAAAATGTAGAATAGTAAGGAATCTCATGATAAGCCTTTATGCTGTTTATTGTTTTGTTCCACAAACATCCGGATCAAGCGTCCACACCCTGACAGAGTGTAGCCTGCTCACACAGACTTGCTCCTGGCACCTCCTGAAGCTCTCTGCCTGGATGGGCCATGGGAAGGAGGCCTTCAGAGGGCTTCCCGTGAGCCCAAGGCCACCCCGCCCACCTGGGTCCTTCCCTCCCTGCTAACAGAGGCTGTGCATCGTCATTCGTGGCCTGTGATGCCCAGAGGGAGGGGACGAGAAGGGGGTTCTTGCCCAACACACCCACACATGCAGGGTGCCTCGGGGAACCTTCCCACCAGACTCGGAGTCAGGGGACTCACCCCCAAGGATTCCCAAGAGCTTTCCCAGCAGGTGAACTCAAGTCTTCTGCCGGGGAAGTAATTTTCCTAAAGGTGAAGGAGGGCTGGAATACAGCCCATCCATGTATGTCCCTGCTCCCACTCCTTCGGTCTCTTCATTTATAATTTGAAGTTTACTTCAAAATACTCCAGGGAATTTCTGCCCCATCTTGCAGCCTCCAAGGCCCTGAATGATCGATTTTAAAAGTAGCTCGCGGCCTATCTGCTCCATGAGGGGTGGTCAGGGAGATGAGAGTGTCATTTAGAAAGGCGGTTGAAGTGGGCAGAGAGACAGGTGAACAATCTTCTTAGGTTCTAAAAACCTCAAGCGAATGCCTATGTCCATGTAATAGCTAATAATGAGCTAGAAAATTTGGCTCGGCACCAAGTGAGGTCCAGCTCAGCGTCAGAACAGGCAAGTGGTTAAGAGGGAAGTTCCACCTGTCAGCTCACTTCCCCTCTGACTAGATCCCTCGTGGAGGACAGTGTTTCTCAATTTTGAGACATAAACCGCCCCTTTTTAAAGGAAAGCCAAGTGTCTTGCAAACTCCAGTCTGGGAAAAATTGATTCTTTTTTTGTTTGTTTGTTCGCTTTAATTTAGATTGAAGTTGGTTCCATACAGTGTGGTCTTGGCTCCAGGATTAGAACCCCGTGATTCATCTAACAGCACCCAGTGCTCATTAAGCCCTCTTTAATACCCATCATCCATCTCGCCCATCCCCCACCCACCATCCCTCCAGCAACCCTCAGTTTGTTCTCTGTATTTAAGAGTCTCGTATGGTTCGCTTCCCTCTCTGTATCTTATTTTTCCTTCCCTTCCCCTAAGGTCATCTGTTGAGTTTCTCAAGTTCCACATATGGAGTGAAATCATATGATATATATCTTTCTCTGACTGATTTATTTCGCTCAGCATAACACCCTCTAGTCCCATCCATGTTGTTGCCAATGGTAAGATTTCATTCTTTTTCATCAAAACCTAATTTTAAGAAAAATAAAAGGTAACTATGTGAGGATATGGTTATGTCCATTAGCTCGAAGGCGGTAATCATTTCCCAATGTACGTATACATCAAAACATCACGTCACGCACTGTAAATGAGTGCAACTTTTATTCATCAGTTGTACCTCACTAAAGCTGGAAAAAATAAAAGTAAGAAATAAAAAACGTCTTCTATAAAAATTACATTCCACTGTAACGACTGCAGCAAAACAAGTTTTATGTTATAGCTAGAAAACTAATCAACATTTTTTTGGATTGTCTTGAAGATAAAAACACAAGATTACAGAATGCTCAGAGGAACCTCTGACTTCAGCTTGAGAAACGTCAGTGTAAGTTGTTTTTCCTAAGAAACCTCTGGTAATTGCTACATACAACCTGGGAAAGGTAGCATTAATCTGTCATGAACCACCATTCACGCTCTACTGTGCATTTGTTATAGGTAGTTGCTTCATTATTACGTCATCATCCCAAAAAGGACAAGGCCATGGGCAAGTGGGACTTAAGATTGGCAAGCTTTGGAGCAGCGGGATGGCTCAGTACATTAAGCGTCTGACTCGTGATTTCAGTTCAGGTCATGATCTCACGGTCATGGGATCGAGCCCCGCCTCAGGTTCTGTGCTGACAGCTCCACAGAGCCTGCCTGGGATTCTCGCTGTCTCTCGCTCGCTCTCTCTCTCTCTCTCTCTGTGTCCCTACCCCAGTCACACTCTCTATCTCAAAATAAAGAAAAAGAAAGAAAGAAAGAAAGAAAGAAAGAAAGAAAGAAAAAGAAAGAAAGAAAGAAAGAAAGAAAGAAAGAAAGAAAGAAAAAAAAAAAAGAAAGAAAGAAAGGAAGGAAGAAAGAAAGAAAGGAAGGAAGGAAGAAAGAAAGACTGGCATGCATTGAGCCTGGAGGGCAAAGAAAGATGGCCATTTATAGGGCCACAGTGGAGCATAAGTGTGGGGCCTCTGCGGACTCTGAGGGAGGGGAAGAGAAGAGTATTAGTTTCTATGAACTGGTATAACAAGGTACCACACACTGAATGGTTTAAGACAACATAAATTTATCCTCTCACAGTTCTGAGGCTGGAAGTTGGAATTCAAGGTGTCAGCAGGGCCATGATCCCTCTGACGTCTCCAAGGGAGCACCCATCCTTGTGTCTACTAGCTTCTACCATTTGCTGGCGATCCTTGGCGTTCCTTGGCTTCTAGATGCATGGCCCTGGCCACATGCTGGTCTTCTCCCTGTGTGTTTTCACATCATCTTCCCTCTGTGTGTGTCTGTCTCTGTGTCCAATAGCCCCTTCTAGTAAGGACACCAGTCGTACTGGATAAGGACCCACCCCATTGACCTCATTTTAACTTGATTACCTCTCTAAGGATCCTGTGTCCAAATAAGGTCACATTCTGAGGTCCTGGGGGTTAGGAGTTCAACATCTTCTTCTTTTGGAGGGAACAGGAGATGGTTGGGGGAACCCTGGGTGGGTGAGGAGATGTGATGGCTCAAAACAGGAGAGGGAATGGGGAGGCTGAACCATCTGATTTGAACCCACTTACAGTGGTGCCCGGGGTTGCCTGGATCCATTCTATCAGGAGAGAAAATGAAAACATTACTTTCTATGTAGCACAAAACACCACAGAGGCCCATTGTTTGGCTGTATAGACAACTGTGCACATGTGGCCCAAGCACACGGGGCAGCCGGTTTAAAGCACAAAGCAAGATAGATTCGTTTTCCGTCATTAAGGGGACTTAATGGAAAGAGCGACTTTTCACACAATAAACCCACAGAGGTGGACATGTTCCCTCAGGAACGATGGCTCCTCAGAGGCTGGCCATCAGCCAGGGAAACCGCATCCGCTGGTGCTCCCTGGATGCCCTGGGTGGGTGATATTTAAGGTAAAATATAGCAACTCGAATGAGGTTTCCACCGTCACTATTTGATACATTGACGATTGTGTTGATGTGAAGAGAAAAACGAGGGCGGGGGAAGGGCATAAACGAGGAAAGGAACATTTCAGCCCGTGTACAAAAGGGAAGTTGTGAGCTTATTAGTCAGAGCTCTTGTGATTTAAATCAGCAAACCATGGTGATTTAAGTTGGACTCCAACTTTTAGGGCGGGCAAAGACCTGGCCTTATAATCCCATAAATTTGAACATGACTACAGGCATTGACCGTACACGGAGCTTCAAAGCATAGCCTCTGCTTTTAAGGGGCACGAGATCTTTTTTTAAAAAGGCTCGAATGCTGCTAGAAATGGGTCTAAAGCTGATGAGTGACTTTTAGGGCCCGTCTATTATTTGGTATTGAGTGTCCTGCTAAACATGTAGTTGTGACAGGATATGAAAAAGCATCATTTAACTGTGTGTTCCCTCCCACGTAAATGGGCTGCCCCACTCAGCGTGGGGAATGTGTGTGGGCTAAATCATGCAAACACCCCAACCCAAGAGCGCATCGCTGAAGGGCTGATGGTTTCTGGCTCCCTCATAAAAGTGGTAGTCACACCAGCTGGCTCCTAGGAACTCAAAAGAGCCGTCCTGCAAGCTGTAGAATAGTTGAGGAACAAACTTTACTCCTAATGTTCAGCTACTGTAAGTCCTTTTGGGGGGTACGTTGGACACAACGAATAAAGAAATAAGGAGAGAACACACAACTCGTCCCCTAAGCGCTAGTTCTAAAGATCATCGTTAAGCATATCCACCGAACTTCGGGGCGCCCGGGTGGCTCAGTTAAGCGTCTACCTTCAGCTCAGGTCATGATCTCCCAGTCCATGGGTTTGAGCCCCGCGTCCGGCTCTGTGCTGACAGCTCGGAGCCTGGAGCCTGCTTCGGATTCTGTGTCTCCCTCTTTCTCTGCCCCTCCCCTGCTCACACTCTCTCTCTTTCTCTCAAAAATAAATAAACATTAAAAGAAATTTTTTTTAAAGAGGATCCACCAAGTTTAAACTCTGTTCAGGGAACATGCGGACTGCCAGGAACACAAGCCTTGCCTTGAAGGGAATGCCATTTATTTGTCAGTTCATAGCATCACCAGCCACTCAGGCAGCAAGTGGTTGTTGAAGATCTATAGCATATGCCAGACATCGTCCCATTCACCAGGGATATGACAGTCATAAAACAAAAACAAAAACAAAAACAAAAAACCAAAAAACAACAACAACAGCAACAACAACCAAACTCCCCTCCATCAAAGAGGATCAAAGGGTCAGAGCCTGTTGAGAAGAGAAATGGGTAAAACCTATGCCACCTCATGTAGATGCAGGAGCAGGGCTATGGGTGTCACAGAGGAAGGACAAAGTGCTTGCAGGAAGTAAACCTCGGAGCAAGTCAGACTTTGCTGTGGGCCAGATGGATGGTGGGAACCACAGTGCTCTAGGCGACAGAGAAAGCTGTGACTGCACATCTGGAACAGACCGTATTGAGTCTCCAAGGGCACTGAAGAATAAAATAGAAAATGTAAAAGAATTTCATAACTACATTTGTATATAAATATTCCATTTCTCTCGTCTGGGCCCCACAGTCACCACCATGTCCAATACAGAAATAAAGCCCCTGGAACCAGACGTGGAGCACTCCAGTGGCTTTGGGCAAGGTGAAGGGTGGGGGCCAGGATGCTGGGCATAAAAAAAAGGATGGATCCAGTTAAAAAAAAACATGGAAAGAGGCTCTCAGAGATGGTCCCTCCAAAGTCCATGCTGGAGTCCCAGCATTCTCTTCTGTCCACTCCCTTCCTGATGACTGTCCCTCTCTCCAGCTGTCTCTCTGTCTAGGCTTCTTCCTGGACGACAATCAACTTGGCCTTGTTTCATTTGCATTCCTAGTATAGTCTTCATCTGAAAACTACCAATGAACCACTAGCCCCTTCTCCCCTAATGAACCAACAGCTCTCTCTTGGTTGTAGACAGCCGATATCTTTTACACTTAAGCTCTTTGTTCCAAATGGGACCGAGACTGCAAATTTAAAGTACTCGTAGACGGACAAAGAGGGGCGAAAGCCAGGTAAAACTCCGCTGATCCATGGAAAAGACAATGACATGCAGGGTATGGACAATACTATCAATAATGATATTGGTGTATCTTATGGAGACACAAATCAAGAGAGTTGTTTCAAAAACTTACATAAAAGCATGACATGCCAGGAGGCAAAGAGAAGTATCATCTTGCTGATGAGTTGACTGGCCTTGGGCCTCACTTCTGGAAGAACGATGCACACCTAGATGTCAATTGTCCTTACGCCTATCGGAATTATTTTAATGTCACTGGGTGACTCTTTGACCTTTTCTATGATTTCTCCAATCTTCTCCACCTCTTAGAATTCTACCCACCCTGCAAAGAGTAGCTCACCTCTACTCTCTGGTGTGAAAACATCCCCAACCACGCCAGGCTGTATATTTGCTCCTTCCTCTGATCTACAATTATTTTCCATGCACACCCCTGGCATTTCCCTTATACTCACTTACATGTATATATATACACATATATACATATATATACATCTTGCCTCCCCAGCTTGATGGTGAACATATCAAGAAGGATCTATCTTAATAACACACTTATTCATAGCACCTTACATATTCATTTATGTAACTCGCTGCATAAAAGACAGTAAAGATACAAAGAAGAACAGTACATGTCTCCTGCCTTTAAGGAACTAACAGCTTGGAGAGCCATGAACAAATAATTTTGGGTGTTAGTCATTAGGAGACGCAATGGCCTCAGCACTGGAAGATTACACAAGCACCTGGCCAGGGAGACTAGGTGAGGAGAAGAGGGGAAGGTTGACAGTTACTAGTAAGGATAGGCTTCATTGCCAACACAACGTGATTTAATACCGTAAAGTTTCTCAGTCAAGTCACATTCCAGTGTGGTCAACGGAGAGGTCTGTTCCGTGCGATCTTTTGGGAACCCAGGCTCCTGTGAAACTGTGGCCCTGCCTGAGTTCTCTCCATTCATCAGATGCGTAAGGAAAGATGGAAAGCATGTCGAAGACAGACCTGGGCAGGCAAGCGACATATTTCTCCTCTGCGGGAGGAGCCACATTGGCAAGAATCAGTCCATGACCTGGCATGGACACCGCAGGGTGGGAAATGTGGTCTAACTGTGCGTCCCAAGGAGATCTCAGATATTGTAGTCTCCACCAGAGTGCGTAAGGCTGGAGAAAAATAAAAGGAAGGAAAGGACCCTGATAAAAGGGCAGCCTCAAACTCCAGGTGTCCTGCCTCCCTCGCTTCAAAAAGATGAACACCAATATAATAGGCTCCTCTTTACGGAAGGACCTTCGTGAAGTGTGTGGGGTGAGGCACTGCGAGGGGAAATACCCCCTTTTTCTCAGAATAGTCTTTGCTTTGTGACTAATTAGCCATAAGGGGAAATGAAACAATCAATGAGGAAAGAATTAGAACCATGTAAATTTGGGGACGCCTGGGTGGCTCAGTCGGTTAAGTGTCCAACTTCAGCTCAGGTCATGATTTCATGGTTCGTGAGTTTAAGCCCCGCGCTGGGCTCTGTGCTGACAGTTCAGAGCCTGGAGCCTGCTTCACATTCTGTGTCTCCCACTTTCTCTGCCCCTCCCCCACTTGCACTCTGTCTCTCTCTCTCTCTCTCTCTCTCTCTCTCTCTCAAAAATAAATAAACACTGGGGCGCCTGGGTGGCTCAGTCGGTTAAGCGTCTGACTTCGGCTCAGGTCATGATCTCGCAGTCTGTGGGTTCGAGCCCTGCGTCGGGCTCTGCGCTGACGGCTCAGAGCCTGGAGCCTGCTTCGGATTCTGTGTCTCCCTCTCTCTGACCCTCCCCCATTCATGCTCTGTCTCTCTCTGTCTCAAAAATAAATAAAATGTTAAAAAAAATTTTTTTAATAAATAAATAAATAAATAAATAAATAAACACTTAAAAAAGAAAAAAAGAACCATGTAAATTTATATTAATAATAAATAAACATAATAAATAACAATAACATTATTAATATTCATAATATAATGTTCATAATAAGAATTCAATTATAATAAAAATAAATGAATAAATATTATAAAATAAATATAAATAAATATTTTATATACATATATAAGTAAAATATAAAAATAAATCTATGAACACGTATCATCTGAACCACGGTGCAAAAATACTTTTCCTTCTGTGTCCCCAAAGGATTTGGGAAGTGATGGAGGGTCCCTAGTCAGTCAGAAGACATCTTGTGCAAGCCTCAAGGAAAAAATCTGTTTAACTATCTCTTTTAGGGTTTCTGAATATTCTGTGAATATCCTGATAATGTGCAGACAAGCTGTAAGGCCAGGGGCATTTGTGGCCATGTGGGGAGAGCAAAGACAGGAATGTTCTGTTTAGCTGATAATAACAGTCACCAAGAGGTCAAGAAAATCCAATTTCAAAGAGCATTAGTGGAATCTTCCCACTTTAAAGGGGCCAGAAAGGAGATGAAATTGGGAGGAGGAAGAATGTGATGAGACCCTACAGAGGTAATAATTGGAGGAAATAACCCAGTCCTCTTGTCCTGTTTAACCCTTTCTGAGCCTGTATCTATCCAAGGTTCTTAAAAGTCCCAGAAGCTTTGATCAGTCGAAAGATGCCATTAAAGTAGGAGAAACTCTCAGACACTTCCCACCTCGCTTTTTGTACACCTTGCTGTGCCCCAAACTTTCTCCTCTGCCTCCCTGTGTCCTCTGGATGTTCCCCAGAAAGAGTCACCCTTTGTACCCCTATGCTTACACAGTGAACTAGAATTTTGCTTACTCGGTCTAACGTGTGAATGACTGAGAGCTATAGTAACTGTTACTGTTCTAACTCTCCCCGGATATTTGCATTTTAAAAGAGGATCTTACAAAGACAAATGAATCAACTCTTAATCATAGGCTTTGAGGGTTACAAGTGGAAAAACAGTCTTGTTCTGCCTCTCAGATCAGGGGGTCGCCCTACGTAGGCTGCATAACATTCCTCTGAAATCATTGATCTAAAAGGCCTAGGTTTCTCTAGATGTCATAGATCTGGGTTTAAAGGAACTGTGGGATTGTGTGCTGAATTTTTTAAGGGCACACTGTCACATTTTAATCTCCTCACAATCTGAAGCTAGGAAAAGAGTCATGGGTGGTTTTGGTTTTTTGTGGGGTTTTTTGTTTGTTGTTTTGTTGTTGTTGTTGTTTGTTTGTTGTTTTTTGCCTTCCTTTGACAGATTTGAACCATGACCTAGAAACGAACCGTTTCTTTCCAAAGTTCCACACGACTCCGGCGGTGAGGGCAAGTTAAATATGTAGTGTTAGTGGGCATGCTTGGGGGAAATAACACACGCAGTGAAAAACTCTTTGATGGGCTGTTTGTAGCCCTTTCTCACTGTGATCTTTATGATATTATTGCCATTTTCCTTGGTTGCCTTTTAAGCTTGTGGCTTAATCAACTCTTTCATTACGCTCACAATGTTTTTCAGTCAGGAGTTGGGGAAGGCCCTGCCAGGCCAGGGCATCTCTGCTCCACGGGTGTCAGCTGGGGTGTCTCCACTGGGGCTGCAGGGTCCGCTCTGGGATGACTTGTCCACATGACTGGCAAGTCGGTGCTGGCTGTGGACCTTGGCTCCTCTCTGTGTTGGCCTCTCTGTGGGCTGCTTAGGCTTCCTCACAGCATGGTGGCTGGGCTCCAAGAGCCAGTGTTCCCAGAGGCCAATATGGAAGCCAAAAGGCTCCTGCCGACCTAGGCAGGGAAGTCACAGGGCATCACCTCCCCTGCATTCGATCAGTCACACATGCCACTAGAGTCCAGCCCAGACTCAAGACAAGGGAAATTAGACCCCACCGCTGAATGAGAGTAGGCAAGGATCTGGAGCCATCTTTAATCTACCACAGACATTCTCAAACGCAAATTATCAAAAAAATGCCATAAAGGTTTACCATGTCATCAAAGTCACCACAGAGGAAACTCTCCTCTTACGTTATATTCTATCCTTCTCCTTAAACACAACTTTTTATCCATTGGCCACTGTGCCACTGAAAAATGGCCTCCCTCGTATGTTAAAGATGGCTCAGTCTCCAGGTCTGAGGACTCTCTGGGTGCCTACCCTGGCCTGTTCCCACAGCTGGAGTGGATCATTTATTTACTTTCTCTGGACTCCATCTTAGAAGTGACAGGTGAACGTCAGTGTTTTGTTTTTTTTTTAATGTTTATTTATTTTTGAGAGAGAACAAGAGGAGATGGGAGGAGATGGCAGAGGAAGAGGGAGACAGAACCCAAAGCAGGCTCCAGGCTCTGAGCTGTCAGCACAGAGCCTGACGTGGGGCGTGAACCCACAAACCATGAGATCATGACCTGAGCTGAAGTCGAACACTGAACCACCTGAGCCACCCAGGCGCCTCGAACTTCAGTGTTTTTTAAACGTTTATGATCAATTTGCTTTTAAAAAGAACAGGAACAATTCTTTAAACACATGTATTTATTTAATAAATACCCAACAAACACCTACGATGCCCAGAGCACTGCACTGGGTCTGGAACATGGAGGGAAGGAGGGGAGATGAACGAGCTATATTTGCTGCGTTCACGGTCGCAAAATAACAGGAGTAGGCGAAAGCCAGTCTGGAAACTGCTGATTGTGGGTTGAGGAAGAAAAAAGGCGACCTGGGGTTTTTGAATCTTAATACCAGTGCGTGCACAGACAGAAGGTAGCGTTCCAGAACACAGAAGGTGGTCCCACCCAGCAGAGGTAGGAAGTAAGGCCTGGATTAGCAGTACACCAAGAAGGCAGTGTGGTATAGTGGTTAAAGCCCAGACTTGAAAGCCACGCTGCTGGACTTTGAATCCTGGCTCTGCTAGCTGTGGGATTTGGGGCAAGTTACTTAATGTCTCTGTGCCTCAGTAGTCTTACTTGTAAGACAACGAGAGTGATTGTATCTGACACATGGGATGCAAGAATTAAATGAGCTATGATTTACAAAGCCCTTAGAACGCTGCCCGGCACACGGTAAGTCGTATATGAGTTCTCATTACATAAATATGCCAAGCCTTCAAGAAATGCCAAGTCTCTATTACCTCTTTGTGACCTGGGTCTGGAATTGGAGAACATTACCTTGATGTGTTATTGAGACCAATATTTTCACTCACCCACAATAGCAGGAAGCTCATTCATCACATGAAGGAAGCCTGCAATTTGAAGGAGGGAACAACTAAACAAATTTGTGAGTGCAAATATTGAGCACAATATTGGATATGTCAGAGGCATGCATTTAATTGTGTTGAATGAAGGGCTATGCTCTTCTCTTTCCCTAGAGAAGGGTGTGGATGTTTGGGTAGAACTTGAGTATCAGTTTTTAAATGTCGCTTAACCAATAGGTGTGGAATGCCCCACAGTTGGAACCACTTAACGATACAGCTGTGAGCGAAGAGACAAAGTCCCTGCTTATAAACTCCTGGCGTTTATACCCTAGTGGTGAGACAAAGAAGCAAGGTGCGCCGGGTGGGGACGCAGCATGAAGAAAACACAGAGAGAGGAACACGCGGGATAGAAATGTTCAGGGAACAGCGGGAGACAAAACAGACCAGAGCAGGTGGCCTGTATAACACAGCTCAGGAGATACTAGGAGAAAGTCGTCTTCATTCCAAGAGAAGAGATCAAACAAAATGGCCCATGCCAGAATTTTTAAACCCCCAGAGCTGCCCACAATGGGTTGCCTCTGATGCATGGGTAACTGAACATTCTAGGCTCCAGTGAAGACAAAACAAGGGAGGTCAGGCAGAGACTGCGGTAAGAGTTTAGGCTTCACATAATTTTCTGATTTCAAGGGCTGTCAAGATTAGAACAAGGCTAGAGGAGGTAGTGAATTTTTCGTCCCTGGAAATTTTTCAGAATAAATTAGGAATGAGCTAAGATAAAAAGTCATGTTTAAGAAAAAAAAATAATCCTTGAAGGATCTCAATCTCTTCCAGGATTCTCATTCTTATATGCCTGTGGAATGCTGTGTGTCTACTAGACATTTTTCTGGGTTTGAGAAGATTTGTAATTCTAAATATAATTGGTGTGTTTTTTTGTTTGTGTTTTTGTTTTTGTTTTTTTTCCCCATGGGCTCAGGGCTCACGGGATTCCTGCCAGGCAGAGAGCTGCCTGAATCAAGCGTGATTGGTTATAAAACCAATCCCTTCCAACTCGCAGATTCTGGGATAATTGAGGAAAGACCTTCTAAAGAAGAAGTTTCCCAAATCACACGTGAAAGACACGACTTAAAAAGTCAACTGATGCTCCCAAAGTAGAGAACTGAATAAATTGTCACAGTTACCCCAAAATGCAAGTAAACTGAATTAAAACAGGAACTGGGCAGTCTCTAGAAAACAGAGTAAATGTAGGAAGGAACCAGAGAACGAATCAGAGAGAGAGGGGTAATCTCAACTTCATACTGAAAAGTCAGAGGTTTGAATCGAGGTTTCTGATTTCAAGCCCTCTCACAGTCAAGCTCGTCCCCACAAATGTACAAGTTCTTCCAGGGATCCTTGATAAAAACAATGCTCTTCAAAGATTTTCCATGGAAAACTGATCTGGGCTTCATGTGTAGCCCCCAAATTCTTCTTTCCTTATGAACCAGAGTGGGAATAATTAAGTAGTTTGCTTCAGATGTCTCTACATTCGACATACGTCCAAATCCAGGGTAGAAGTCGATCCGCACATAGAAGTTAGAAATGCAGTTCTTTAACATGTGAGCGAAACAGGCTGGTTTCTCAGTTCCTTTTCTGAAACCAAAGGAAATTAATCCTCTCCTTTGACCTTCTGATACTTAACAGCAGCCTCTGTCCTTTTTGGGAGACCTGTGTTCCCATGACCAAGTCAGCCATTTAAATCATATTCTGGCATCCCAAATAGTAGAATTCTGATCGGAATTTTGTGTTTACCTGCTGGGAAAATGTTATCCAGCCACCTTTGAAACTTTTCTGTCAACTCAACCCATGTTAATTTAAAAGCATTTCCTGTGCACATAGTCTTGAAAGACCATGTTCTTTTCCAGCGCTCAAGAAGCGTGTGCCTAACTGAGCAGTTAAGAGATGTGCACGTGAAAAGTAAAATAATAATTAAAGATGGCACATGACTAAGAGTCACCTGGGTGATTTAGATAGGTATGACAGGGATCCCAAGGAGCAAGAGGTCATGCTATGCTCACGTGGCCCTACCAGATGAAACTGGAATTGGGTCTTGAAGCCTGAGTAGGAGTTGGCCAGGTAGAAAGATCAGGAGAAAGCTCTCCTGGGAGGAACACAGGCTCAGACGTGGCAACAGTGGCTAGAAGGTGACTGGTCAACCTTCTCTTCTGACCACTTACTCTTTTGGAAACAAATCACCGTAATCACCCAAGTGACAATTTGGGTTCTTAAAACCCTTGATATTCAGTTCATCTATAATATTACTCTGGCTTCATTCTGTTTCTGCTTCCGGCCATTTCCATACCCTCCTCTTCCCCAAAGCCCAACCTATTCGACCAGGGTCACTCGAAAACACCTTCAACCTTAAAAGCCAGAATTCTTGGCCTTGAGTCACTGGTAGGTTTTTGCTTCACGGCATTGTTTTTGCCAGACAGAAGGAGAGGAAGAGACAGTAAGGCTGACCGACAACTTCTAAACAACCTCATGAGGTGACTTCCTGCATTTCCTTAGGAAGCGTTAAGAGACATTAGATCGTGGTGCGTTCTATTTGTGTCAGAACTGAACACAGTTATCCTACAAAGCTTGTAAAACTTCAGGGGCTTTGCCCAGAACTGTTTTAGTCTTCAGGTATTTGTCGTGCTTCCCCAGGCTGCTCCTCTGGGCTTGGAAACCTGGAAACCATGGCAACTTTACACACGTTCTCATTAGGGCACGTGAGCCTGAGCCATCAAAGGGGAGCTCTGTGACAGCGGGAGCAGGAGGGGCTTTTTTGTGTGGCTATAGCCTCACTTGTCTCCCCTGTTTCTGTCTTTCCATTTCCACGATTCATTTTGATCGTCCTTGGGGTTTACGATGGTGCTTTTACTAACCTTACTTCATTTATCCTCATGATAACTGTAGAAGGTAGATGTTACTAACCCTCATTTTATGGTTATCACGGAGCCGACGCTCCATGAATTTGTAAGTTATGCAGAGAAAAGAACAATCTCTGGCCAGTCTTTCTGAGTATAATGACAATAGAAAAAACTTTTTGTGTGTGTGATATATGATTAGGGATTTTCAAATGTCGCCGTATGCAACGATATACGTGATAAGGCCATTGGCTAGCATTAATAGCCCCTTACAACTATATTATTGCACTGGCCACAATGTGGGAAAGAAAGTAGAAATTTAAATCAGGACAAATCACCCGAATGCAGCCACATCGATGAATGTGAAAATTTTATCCATACTATTGATGTGGTGGGGAGAAGATAGTAAAGAGGGCAAATTTAAAAGCGAACCAGCACCATTTTCCAGTTAAATAATTAACAGTCAAAGAGAGTTTTCCTAAATATTCCCTAGAGACCTACAATTTGGCTACAGTTCAGGGAAGTATGTTCACATTTGTATTTATGGCCAATCTGTGGATTATCCATCTCAAAAATGCACATTTTGGAACATTTTGATTTAAGTGGATTGGTTACTAAATTAAATAACTTGTATATTGACACATCTTCTGTAGACACATATAGATTATGTAAAAATTACTAACTACACACTCCAAGATTATACACTAAGCCCAGTCAAATCCTGCTCAAGATTTTTAAAACCTTTGTATTCAAGGCTAATATGGCTAATATGTGGACATTTAAAAATGGTTATCTCTAAGATACTCTTATTTTCACCCTGATATTAAGCGTAAGTATTTTTTCTGAGAGAGAGAGCATGAGCATGAGCAGGGGAGGGGCAGAGAGAGGGAAAGAGAGAATCCCAAGCAGGCTCTGTGCTGTCAGCATGGAGCCCAATGTGGGGCTTGAACTCACAAACCGTGAGATCACGACCTGAGCCAAAACCAAGAGTTGGACACTTAACCAGCTGAGCCACCCAGGAGCCCCTAAGTGTGAATGTTTTTTAATCTGTCCTTTTTTCATTTCAGTTGTGCTCTGTTAATGTCACATATCTAACTGACAATAAAATCGTTGGCACCAGAATTCCTCCTTCCCTTTTAAAAAAATTTTTTTAATATTAATTTAATTTTGAGAGAGAGAGAGAGAGAAACAGAGCATGAGCAGGGGAGGGGCAGAGAGAGAGGGAGATACAGAATCCAAAGAAGGCTCCAGGCTCTGAGCTGTCAGCACAGAGCCCAACGTGGGGCTCGAGCTCATGAACTGTGAGATCATGACCCGAGCCAAAGTTGGATGCTTAACCGACTGAGTCACCCAGGTGCCCCTAGAATTCCTTCTTTCTAACAGTCTTCTACCCTCAACCAGATACTTCCTGAATGTCCTTTTGATCTACTGTTTTCAGTAAAGGCTGATGGGCTTAAGATTCTAGAAGAGACTGAGCATCTTCCCTAATCTAGTCATTAATCATTAATTGCTTTAATAGTTGAAAATTTATGCAAAGACAGTTCATCCATAATTATGCACGTATTATACCTTTGGGCATATGAAATGTGAGACAATTTTCTACAGCTTTCAAGGGCAAGGTAACAGACAAGCTTTCAGACATCTTTCCAGTGGCTACCAACAAACAGATGTTCTTTCTTCAAGGAAATAGTTCTCAAACTTTGCTCTCCGGAACTCTAGGGGTTCCTAGGAAGTGCCCCAGGGGTCTCCAAGGAGTCTGGGGTGGTAACAGCACGTGTTGTGTTTAATGCTTCGACTCGCTTCAGACAGAACAGTGAAACAGTTTCAAATGCTGAGATTCTTCCTAAGTTCAGCTAAGGTCACCGAGAACAAAACACTGATGGCACACTATCGCTTTAAATCCACCTGTAGTATGTCTCTAGGTGCCTAGGAAGGTGTATTGGAATTCCCAGAAGCCATCTCAAAACAAGTTGAAATCACTTCAACTTTTTTTTACAAAAAATGACGGCATACTTTTGGGAGGAATATGAAGATGTCAAAAAATAAGAAGCAATGGGGTCCCACATAAACCGGGCAGGGTTGTGACAAGGAGCTCACTTTAAACACCTGTATTTGGCTCCCTGAGCACCCGATCAGCTCCCTGTCTGTCTTCAGGTGAAGCTACAGGAACTCTAAGTATGGCTCATTCCCTCCCTTTTGTCACTGGCTTCTGAGAGCATCTCAAGTCATCCTGACTGCCGCCTCCTGACCTGCTATTTCCGCCTGGCGTTGGGGTCCCCGGTGCCCTCACTTAAGACTCCACAGCTGCATCCGTTTCGCCAACCTCTCTTCACAACCAGCCTCAGTTCCCAAACCCTTATTATATCTGAGGTCACCAAAGGAAAAAGGCTCAGAGTTGATCTACTATACCGAAACAGAAGCACCTTTCGGTCTAGGTTTTAATCCTGAAAAGAACAATATGGAATCATAGCACAACAGGTCTTTAAAGGAACAGAGAAAAGCTGGCATTTCAAACGATGACAATGAAGACAATGATGAAGAAGGAGGAGGAAGAGGAGTGGGAGGAGGTGGAGGGAGGAGGGAGAGGAGGGGAAGGAGGTGGCAGAGGGGGGAGAAGGGGGAGAGATGGGGAAGGGGAGGAGGGAGAAGGAGGGAGAGGGGGGAAGGAGGGAGAGAAGGGGAAGGACGGAGATGAAGGGGGAGGGGGGAGAAGGGGGAGGAGGGGGAAGAAAGGGAGGAGGGTGACCAAATCACAAGCCAGCTGCTTCAGTAAATGAAATCATAAGCCAGTTCTAAGCCTCAACCATCCCCTCTACGGAATGGAGAAAATAATATTAACTCCCTCATAGCATTGTTCTGGAGTCTTAAATGGGTTCTCCCATGTAACAAGATTGGCACAGCCTGGGGTACAGGAAACACTAAGTACATACGCTTTGTTCTGTGCAGTTATTGGTTGGCTGTGGGGCCAAGGCTTTGGGTTTTCTTCTCACCCAGTGTAACAGTCCATTTCGAATCACTTCAAATTTTAAGTTTATTCATTTATTTTGAGAGAGAGAGAGAGAGAGAGGGCACAAGTGGGGAGGGGTAGAGAGAGAGAGAGGGAGAGAAAGAATCCCAAGCAGGCTCCACACCACCCGATACAGGTCCCCCAATCCACGAACCCCAAGATTGTGAGCTGAACTGAAGTTGGAGGCTCAACCGACTGAGCCGCCCAGGCACCCCCCAAATCGCTTTTATCCAGGTTGCCGAGAAGCCAATCATTAGCTAGTAAAGTGGGGAGTCATTTCCATTTACAACCCCAAACAACATTTTTTATTTATGCCCAGGGCGTTGTTTCCTACCACGACTCCTAAAGCCATTGGCACTTGTTTCTTTGCAAGGAAAAAGCTAAGAAGCATGAACAAATGGTTTTCTATTTCTCCATTCCCTCTCCATCCCGTGAGGGCCCAAGCCAAATACATCTCACATTCAGGACATGGCCACTTGATTTTCCAGGCACACTTTTAGCTAAAGGTTGATATTGCACGCTGACTTACTAGAGCAAGTCAAGGTCTCTTTCATTTACGTAGCGTGTTCTTAGAAATAGAACCAAACCTCATCCGTCCATGAGACCTGATCGAATGCCCTCTTTATTGATATTTAATCTCTTTCATTTAACTCTGATTTATAAAGAACTCTTCAGGCATTTTTACTAAATACTTTTTAATGAAAACATCTGGAGTTTCTTCTTATTATTTAGCGATGAAGGAAGGCATTCATCCTCATAAAATGAACTTCACCACCCATTTACCATGAATTCCCATGCATTAGTCCACGGATTTAAAAATAATAATAAAAATTTACAACTTGAGAAGGAACTCAGGGACTCCGGGTGACTGCGGTGAAGCGGAAAGAAGGCAGCATTTGTAGTTTGAAGATGGGGCTTCTGATCCCGGCTCTGTCACATGTCAGCTGTGTGGCCTTGGGCATCAAAATCCCTTGACCTTTCTGGGTTTTCCTCGTCCACAAAATGAAAACATTTCTTTCATTGACTTTCACCGAAAGTCAAAACATTGACTTTCATTTGTGTCACAGCGTTGTTATGAGGGGCAGGAACGTGGTGTGGCATGCGGGAGGACTGTGACAGTTCCAGCACATTCCACAAGCCTCTTCACACCTCTCTCCAGCCGGGCCCCCACGGCCCCCACATGCGCCACGGTTCAACAGCCGGGCTCACCCATGAGTGATCCACTTGTCTTGAGAGAAAAATACTCAGGCTTGTCATGGAGCTACCGTTTATTCTTCTTCATTGATGATTCCAGACAAGTAATTCTGAGAGACCCCACGGGGCTTAATGAAATCTGAAAACAGAAAAGGCTTCCGAACATAATTATCTTCTAAATATAATTCACTTATGAAAAAACCCCGTGCTCCTACTAAGTCCTGTTATCAATCAGTTCAGTCTGTGATTCAACAGAATGTCACCGCAAAAGTCATTTTCTAGAATGTCACCCACACATACAAAAAAAAAAAAAAAAACAACAACAACAAAAAACTTCCTTCTGCTGGTAACTATTAATGGTTGAATAATGGATTCCTTTAACAATTTTTAACCATTCCTTGTGAATAACATCTGGTAAAACCAAACTTTAATGTTTGAATTCACTGAGATTACATTTACTTCATCACTTGGGTAATTATTTAGAAAGTCTAAGCCGTGCATGTGTTATATAGATACAGATATACAGGTATATATACACGTATATATGCATATGTACACACACACACAGTTTGATACTTTAAAATGATTTACCTAAACTGATTATATTAAACAAATAATTACTTGCCACCACTCTCCATCACTCTATAGCTTTATAGACCCAAACTAAGTCACTGAGACCAAGCATACTTTTTTTTAAATTTTGGTATGACTTTTTCTGTCTGTAAAACTGAAAAGACCCACACTCACGAGGTGTAATGTTTTCAACAAATTGGTTGCAGCCTGTTAAGATCAATGAAAGATGCTTTTGACTGTTTCTCTGTTCCCAACCAAAGGCAGTCACGCTGCTGTCTAAGCAACCGTGTGTTCCCACGTGCTGTTCCCATTATTATCCCCCTTGGTGCTTTTTCTCTTTATTTTAATTTAAAAAAATGCATTTCCAATTTGGAGCACTTCTTGATGGCTCAGTACCATACAGCTCTGAGTGCTCCTGGGGAGCAGAAAGAGCCTCTGGAGACTTGGAGCCTGAATCCACACACGGAAGGGTGAAGGGCTCCACAATGCCTAAGTGTGAGGACCCAGGTCTGACTCACCCCCCCAACCTCCTCCCCCCCCCCACTCCCTCCCCTCTAGCATTGCCATCCGGGTGGAAATCGGGTTGAGACGAATGTCAAGGAGAGTCTACAAATGGACAACCTGTGGAGTGGTCTCATGTTGCCATGGTAATAGGAAGGCAGGGAGGGGGCATTATAAGCTACCATTTTTTGAGGCTCGGACTGTTTTAGTACCATTTGTCAAAGCCATCTCTGTGCCCCCCTCCACTTCCCTCACAGCCCTCCCCAAGTGCAGAGGCCTATTTAACTGTTGCAGAGGTAAGCTGTCTGATCAGTTCTGCATCGGCTCTCTGAAAAATGAAAGATCAACCCATTGTTGATCTGACCCGTAGCAACCCGCTGACTTCTTCCCTGACTTGGCCGATCTGATTGATATTTTTGGGCAATGGCAATACACAGAGTGGGACCTCACGTATGCAATGGGGAACAAAATTAATCCTTTTGATGAGCAATTACTTCGGTGTATAGATTGGCTGCACAACTTGGCCCGTGCAGACCATCAGTATTGTGTATCTCATCATCCATACAGACCAGCTTCTGCCAACCTCTGCGTTTATACAACAGCACCAAGGCCAATTCCTTTGGCATATGAGGTGGGTGGGACTGCTGTCTCCCTCCCCCTTCCTACCTTCTCATGGCTTTCGGGAGATGTTCTGTATCGTCACAAATGAGCCAGTTCTCGTGCATTGCTTCTCTGCTCCAAATTCGCCCTCCAGTACCTGCTCCGCCAGAATAGATTGGACTTGGTGAGCTTTCCTCCTTTGCACTGCATGTGATATAAGCCTTGTCAGTAGAGAGCACCGCAAGGGAGCCGCGGGAGGAAGGAGGTTTCTCTTCCTGATTCTGGTTTCCGTTGTTTACTTTTCTTGTTCTTCTTGTATGGTCTGTTATGGGGCTTGTGTGCGGGGACAGCCGGTGGTGTTCTGCCCTAGCTGCACACCTACAATCTCTCCACGACTGCAGTCCTGCCTGGGCCTGTGACCCCCTTCCCATGGCCCTCCTAGTGTGGACACCAAGCAATCCAGTTTTAGGCTCATGATGGCATCCAAACTCTCTCTGTGCCCCCGCCCAACTCACTTGCACCCTGCATACCTTTTTTTTTTTTTTTTTTTTTTTTTACCCAATAAGTTTCAACTATACCTTCTCTAGTAAGATCTGAACCTCAAGCTTGGGGAAGGGCACCCTCCTGGATTTATCCTTCCTGGGATACTCTTCCTTAGCCCTGTGGTACCCTTTGCAGTTATCTTTAGATCTTTATAGTTAGTCCATCATGATTTAATCATGCCTTATATTAGATTCTCCCTGTTTGAGTTACCATGTGTTTTCTGTGTCCTGATTGGAACCCAATTAACACACCCCCTTCCCACGTGGGATACAGGAGCTTCCCAACTGGCCATTAATTTGATGACCATTCACACTCTCACTCTTTTCCTAGACTCATTCTGTATTCACCAGGGCCCCAGGGAGTTGGAGTGAATGTTTCTTCTTAACGATTTTCAGCCTTTGACTCAGTGATGCCCCCTTTCTCCCCACCCCACTCCCCCACCGACCCCGTGAATAACGATTTCTCTGGGTAAAATGGATAAAGACAGATTGGTTAAAAACAACACTTTTCCTTGAAAGAGACACTATTTCAGCCTCTAAGAAGCTCTTCTTTATTTAGAAGGACATACAGAGCCAATCTATGGTCTGGTTTTTGCTGCTGTTAACATTGATGAATTTCAGCTGAACACATAGACTCTCAGTCTAACATAACTAAGTGGTTGGTGTATTTTTTTAATAGGAAGGGTTCTGAGACTGACAGGTGAGTAATTGTCAGCTGAAGATATTGTGAGTGCAGGGGTCATCATAAAAGATGTCAGCTTGCTTATTGCGATCTTTTTCATGAAACTGGTTGGAATGACAGCTCCCACTCCAGACTGATGATCATACATTCATGGATTGATACACAGACAGTATTGGTCAGCTTTCCAGATAGCAATCTCTTTCTAAAGCCAGTCACAGTTTGAAGAATTCATTTTCTTTTGTGACACAGCAAGGTATTTCATTTTCAGAGCATTTTCCTACCTAATACATAGATTGACAGTGAATTTTTTTAAATAATGAGCTTTAATTAGAAGAAACCTTTTAGTGAAATGAATGGTAAGAGCTGTTTACAGAGAGGAAAATCCATTTGAAAGCAGCTTGTTCCCATCAGACCTTACTCTGAATGGGACATTGCCATTGGAAACAAAATAAGATGTATTCAAGGCAAAATCACCCTGGAATCATTAAGGACATACTAGTAACTACATTCCATTAGCAACAGTTGTCTTAGAAGATGCAGCCAATGAAAGCTTTTGCCTTAGAAAATGGAAAGTGTTTCTAAAACTTTGAAAATTAAAAACACACACAGTTTATATGTAGTGGAGTCAATGATCATGTATGGAGATAGCAAAATGCCAGGAAAAAAAAAATACCTCCCTCCTACTCCTCCTGTCATTGTGAAAAAAGCATTCCCAT
Organism: Panthera tigris; assembly: GCF_018350195.1. Lineage (NCBI taxonomy): Eukaryota > Metazoa > Chordata > Mammalia > Carnivora > Felidae > Panthera > Panthera tigris. The sequence continues at coordinate 13,197,608 of NC_056664.1, forward strand.
TAAAGACTCATCCCTTTTGAGGCACCTGGGTGACTCAGTTGTTTAAGTGTCCAACTCTTGATTTCAGCTCAGGTCATGGTCTCATGGTTTGTGAGTTTAAGCTCCAGATTGGGCTCTGTACTGACAGTTCAGAGCCTGTTTGGGATTCTCTCTCTCTCCCTCTCCCTCTCTGCCCCTCCCCAATGCTCTCTCTCTCTCAAAAGTATAAATAAACTTAAAAAAAAAATACTCATTCCTTTGGACCTTTGGGGGTTTGGGATGTTCAAGAGTTGCTTATTTAAATGCAGATATTTCTAAGAAGGATAATACTTTAAGTCTTTATGAGCCAACTTTATCAGAGGTAAGTCTATCGAGTCGTTTTATAATCATGCCAGGTCCACAAGTAGGGGAAAAAGCTAGATTTCTGGTAAGCATTGTTCCAGAAGAATGATCATGCATCGTTCTGCAGGCCTTTGTTGTTTATAGGCTTATCAACATACATTGTCTTACTTAGTTTAAGAAGATTACTTGAAATATATATACTATTCATCCATTCTCCCAGATGGACAAGCTACATCATCAAGGTGCAAGATATCTAGAAATACATTCTATGCAACTTTTACATGTTTTGCTTTATTTTTCTAGTTGTATTTTACTTTGGTGTAATGCCATCAAAACATCAATATAGCAAACAACCCTATGAAGCCCATCATTGCATTTACTGTAAGATCATTGTCGAAGATTTTGCCCATCACCTCATACACTGTCTTCTTTATATGGAAAAATGTTCTTCCTGGTTTTGGAGCCAATGATGTTTGATAGTTTTCTTGGACAACTGGTTTCTTTTTATATTATGGACACTGTGAAGTGTTCTACAGACTAGATTCCTTTTATTTTATTTTATTTTTTTGCTAGCTGCTCTAAAGATGAGAACCAAATTTGTATTCCACTCATATTTTTATTCTCATTTCTGTCTTCAGTGTATGTTTCCACCTTTGTTTTCCTTTCATATTTTATCTGTGTTTTTAATGTGTGTTACATTCACATACAGTATATGTATAAGTCATAGGCATCCATATGTGACATGTATGGTTGTGTGTGTATGTGTGTGTGTGTTGAATAGAGGCTTGTTTATAAGTTACCTTAAATAATTTCTAGAGCAAAGTGAATTCTAAACAACATAGATAACTGACTTTATTTCTCATATAAATCTATTGGATGACCATAATTATTTTTCTGATTTTAAAAATGAATAAGCCTCAAAGCTGTAAAGTCTTTTTTTTTAGTTTTTTTAATGTTTATTTATTTTTGAAATAGACAAAGTACAAATGGAGGAGGGGCAGAGAGAGAGAAAGAGACACAGACTCAGAAGCAAGCTCCAGGCTCTGAACTGTCAGCACAGAGCTTGACGTGGGGCTCGAACTCACAAACCACAAGATCATGACCTGAGCCGAAGTCGGACACTCAACCGACTGAGCCACCCAGATGCCCCTAAAATATCTTATTAAAGTTATGAAACTAATAAGTAACAGAACTAATCAGAAGCTCACTTTCTTTTTTGTTCTTAATTCAAAACCCCTGCCTTTCCTTCCCTACTGAACACCGTGCTAAAGGAGAAAAAGATAATAAAGGAGATCATAGAAAGTCATGATCTCCCTAGAAGGAGTCATTTCCTATTTTTGCTGTACAAACAGAATGTTTACATAAATGCACTAAACTATCTTGGCTCCCAGCGTAAAATTTTTCAAAATCAGTCATCCTATTGGATCCACCCAGGCACGCATAGTGGGACCACCAGGATGGTCAGTCTGTATTCAGTGGAACCCTACTTTACCCACACATTCAAGGAGTCTCCCTCAGGACTCGTTAATGAGTTGGGTTTTGTAATCTCTTTTTTACACCCTGCTTTCAGAGGCTTGGGAATTGCATTTACGGATGTTGAGGTTGATTAGTTGACATGACCTCTTTCTTTTCAACAAATAAAACATGAAATTTCAATCTCTAAAGCTCTCTGTACATTTATTTTTAATGAGTAATGTTCCCCGATAAGACAATCAAATCACAAGCTCATCCAGAGAAGCCTGGAATCCAAAAAAGATGCCCAGTAAAAACTGTGAGAAAGAATAACCTGAATGAATGACTTTCTAGCTGTCAAGATCAATTAAGGGTGCTTGTTACCTTAAGAAATATTCCCATGCATTCAGGGTACCAAACACATTTCTTATTTTGTCTTTACCTCCGTGAATATGGGATTTTGTTGCAGGGGAGGGGAGAAGCTGATAAAAACGGTTTGGCCTTGTGATTTCTTGGCCCTTACTTTGAAGGCTCATAAATACCCATATGCCAGATATCTAATTACTGCTATAATCTAAGCTAATGGGACAGGCTATTAACTTATGACAGAATTGCTAACTGGAGGATGGGGGATGGGTAGAGCTTCAAATGCCACTCAATCGAAAGGCACACTGCTCTGACTGTCCTCTGGAAGACAGTTGACCTGGGCTCATTTCCTGAGTTAGAAGGTGCCTTAAAGGTTATCTGTTTCAGGGGCACCTGGGTGGCTCAGTCAATTAAGCATCCGATTTCGGCTCAGGTCTTCCGGTTCGTGGGTTTGAGCCCCTCATTGGGTTCTGTGCTGACAGCTCAGAGCCTAGAGCCTGCTTCAGATTCTGTACCTCCCTCTCTTTCTGCCCTCCCTCTCTCTCTGCCCCTCCCCCCCTCACGCTCTGTCTTTTTCTCTCTCTCAAAAATACATAAACATTAAAAAAAATTTTTTAATAAAAAGAAAGTTATCTATTTCAGGGGTGCCTGGATGGCTCAGTCGGTTAAGCATCATCTGACTCTTAATTTCAACTGGGGTCATGATCTCATGGTTTGTGGGATCAAGCCTCATGTCCGGCTTTGCACTGACAACGCGGAGCCTGCTTGGGATTCTCTTTCTCCTTCTCTCTCTGCCCATGCCCCCCCACCGCAATAAATAAATAAAAAATAAATAAATAAACATTTTTTTAAAAGCTTGCCTGCTTCAAATGTTCTCAGTAACATCCTCCAAATGCTCCTTTTTATTCTTTTCAATACCTCCAAGTATAAGAAAATGCCCCATTTTTTGAAGCACCCATTCCACTTTGAAGACATTCTGACATCCCAAGACTTGAAATTACAACACAGCTGGGTCTGTTACCCAGAAGTAAACACAGGGCAGCAGAGCGCACTCTCCCATAATAATAATTAAAAAAAAAAAAAAAAAGAACAAAACTCTCAAGGACATTTCCGTTACTATTGTGAAGTCAATGGGAATAATCAAAACACAGACAAGTGTCTCCATCTGAAAGGTGGCTTAAATGTCACTCAGCAGGTCATTTAGTGGAGGACAATAGACTAATCTGAGGAACGGGAGATATGCACTGTAAGTTGCTTTTGGGGTTCCAGGGTCTCCACGTGGAGAAGAGAATAACGATAAAGGTTAGTAAGCAGCCCCTTATAGTTCTGCGTGGTTTTTAAAGGAAATTACTAGCATCACGCCCCTGACATGGAACCTTTGGCCTCTCCTTGAACCACTCCAACAATAGCTTGGGTTTATTTTCCCTTCCTATTTCTCCTGCTTCACTTCCTCCTTTTTTGGACCCAGAGGCACAATATTATTTATTGTTCTCTCGCGTTTACGTATTTCACATATATATGTGCTCCCCAAATATATTACTTAGTTTGCCTTTTGACTTCATAAAAAGAGTGCCACACTGTAATTAATATTCTAGGATTTAGTTTTTTCACTGAATATTAAATTGCTCAGACTCATCCATACTGCTGGGTGTAGTTCATTTAATGTCACTGCTCTGTAATATTCCATTGTGTACATGTACTTTATTTAGTGGGCATTTGGGTTGTTTCTAGGATTTTGCTGTTACGAATAGTGCCCCTATGTCTATTCTTGTACATGTGCAGGAGTATACCTATAGGCAGAATTGCTGGGTTATATAACATGTGAATATTTAATTTTCAAGGTAATGCCAAACTGTTCTTCCAAAGTAATTATTATAACAATTTTCACTCCTACCAACAACATATAAGAAATTCTGTCTATCCACATACCCTCCAATGCCTGCATCATCGGCTCTCTTAATGTTTACCAACCGAATGCATATAAAATTGTTTCTCACTGTGAACTTGACTTACATTTCTCTAGTCACAAATAAAATCAAACATCTTTTTATGTGTTCATTGGCCAAATATGGTTTTCCTTATATAATATGGCTGTTCATGACTGGCCCATTTTCTTACTGTATTGTTTATTCTTTCATTTTATATATAAGAATATATAATTCTGATTAATGTCAAGAATACATATATATATATACGTATATATATACATATATACATATATATACGTATATATATATATACATATATATATGTATATATATACGTATATATATATATATATATTCTTGACATTAATCCTTTCTTGGTTGTATGTGTTAAAATCTTCCCCCAGATTGTAAGTATCCTTTGTATTTTCTGTACTGGCATCTTTTGAAAACTAAATGTTCTTATTTTAATATGGCCAAATCAATATTTTCTTTACTATGTATCACTTGTCATGTCTTGTTTAAAATTCCTAACCTTTCCCACATCATGACAAATGCTGTGATGAGCTACTTAGATACCCATACAAACATAAAATAGTCTTCAGCTGAAAAGAGCCCCCATATCCAAGCTCATGGCTGCTGGCATAAAGGCTGGGCCCTTTCACTCAAACTCAGGACGACTCTCAAAGACCCTGTTATGCTCAGAGCTCTCTGTAGTATCAGTTAAGATTTCCATTGTCCAACACCTCTGTTCATCTTCCTTTGCTTAATCCTGCTTCCTCCCTCCCACGATTACTGATCCCAATAATACCCCCAATAACCTTCTTCAGAATCTCTGTCTCTCAGTCTGCCTCCATGGAAGCCAACCCACAACAAGGGTCAAAATAGAAACTCCTGGTTTCTACTCCTGATCACAAATCCTGTTGTTGGGCAATTGCTGCTATTAGAATTTTCTTATTCTTGAAACACAGCCAGCATACTAATAGCCTCTGGTCCTCATTTCTGCTCTTTGAAACTGAACAGGGCAAATCTACCCTCTCTTTCTCACAACGTCTCTTAAATGAGCAGAGCACAACGATCATGTGCCCACTAAAGCTTCGTTTCCTGGGCAAAAGAGCCTCGTTCCTTCCATTGTTCCATATGAGACAGGGTTTTCAGACTTGTATCCATGCTTGTTGACCCCTCCAGCTTCCCCATCACTTTCTCTATTACTCAATAACTGACTTGGGATGGTTCAACTTATAATTTTTGGACTTTATAATCGTGTGAAAGTGACCACATTCAGTAGAAACTGTACTTTGAATTTTGAATTTGGATCCTTTCCTGGACTAGTGATATGTGTTACAACTCTTGCATGAGTCTGGACAGCCGTAGCTCCCAGAAAGCCTTGCAATCATGAGGGTGAAGGACCAATACACTGACAATCACTCTCTCCCATGCAGCCATTCTGTTGTTCACTTTCAGTACAGCATTCAATAAATTACGTGAGATACTCAGTACTTTCTTATCAAATGGGCTTTGTGTTAGATGATTTTCCCATACTTTCCCAATACTTTTCAACTTAACAATATTTTCAACTTACAATGTTTTTTGTGTTTATTGGAATATAACCCCATCATGAGTCAAGAAAGATCTGTATATTGAAAGACATCTTTTCCCAATAAGTAAAGAACATGATTTCTTTACTTGCCAATGTATACCGTAGGTAATATCAGAAATCCAGGCCTAATGAGGCCCCAGCATTTACTTTGTAATATGACCTTTGTATGGAATGAATCAGAATGAATCGGGGACACTGACAAGTTGAGCGCTAAGAAAGCAAATCACCCCAGAGCTGAAAAAGATCCTGTCAGGTCAGTTCATCCGTTCCCCTGGCCGGCGACTCAATTTGCCACAGCAGAGAACAAGGAATTGCCCTTTCTATTAGTTCTGTCTTGTTTCCAACTAAAATAGTTTACTGCTCCTGCTTACGTCCAATTCCTAATTAATCTTTTATAAAACTTAAGATATGAGGGAAAGAAAAAGGCACCTACAGACATACCCTTGTTCAGCAGTAGCCCAAGGTAATACCTACTTTTTATGCATACCTTTTAAAAAAGAGAGAACACGTTACTTGCATATCCCCGATGGGCACTGGGAATATAAATGAAGCATTAAAAGCTGGTCTTAGAGGGGGAGCATTGTATCTACTGCAGACAAGGTTTCTTTGGCCTTTCCCACCATCTTGTCTCTACTCCTTTCCGACCTGTGGGTCTTTCTCCCCCTTTGCACCCTAGACCCACGGCCCCCTGGAGCTTCTGGCCTGCTTCCTCCCAAATGTTCCTGAATGACTTCTTTTATTCTCTTCTCTCTCTTTCTCAACTGTTAAACATGAAGCGTTGGCAAAAAACAAGCCAGCCAACCCCATTACAAGTGGCTACACAAGTGACTTTCTACCTGAGCCTTCTCAGAGAAGTTGTCACATTTAAAACATGGGGTGGGGAAGCTTTTTATCTGACTATTAGAGAAATACAAGTCCCATGTCGGAAATGCCAAAAGATACAAAAAAACCACAACACACACACGTACACACACAGGGAGAGAAAAACTCCATCACACTGAAATTAAAACTACTAACTACTGACTACTAACATTTTGGTGTGTATTCTTTCAATATGTTTTCTATGTAAATAAATATGCTTTCTTTTTCTTTTCCTTTTTCTAAATTGTGGTAACATTGTTTTGCCACTTGACATTTTCACTTAACGATATGTCAGAAACATTTTCTCAGATCATTGGTATCCTAAAATATCATTAGGATAACATTTTTTTTAACTTTACTTATTTATTTTGAGAGAGAGAGAAAGAAAGAGAGAGCACAGGAGGGACAGAGAGAGAGGGGGGGAGACAGAATCCCAAGCAGGCCCATGTTATCAGTGCGGAGCCTGATGCAGGGCTCGAACTCAAGAGCTGTGAGATCATGACCTGAGCCGAAACCAAGAGTCCGATGCTTAACTGACTGAGCCACCCAGGTGCCCCTTGAATATCATTTTTAATGACTCTTGCATTCTATCATGTGGATACAATATAATTTATCTTACCAATTCCCTGTTGTTGACTTTTTTGGTTGTTTCCCAATGCTATTATTTTAGATAATTCCACAATAAACATCTCTTAGATAAATCTTTATAAACATTCATATTTATTTCCTTAGGATAAATTTCTAGGGCGGGGGGAGAGTTGGATATTCCATTTTTAAGATCTTGGATAAATATTTCCAAAGAATCCTCTAATTTTCTCTGCTCTGGAACGAGCAGTGTGTGGAAAATGCTTACTTTCCCACACCTTCAATATCACTAAGTTGTTACTGTAAAAAAGAAAATTTCTTCCAATTTGATTGGAGATAAGGGACTATTTCCCTTCTTGTCATTTACGTTACAGCTCATTTATTTTCTTTTTAATAAAAGATCTTTGGTGATACACGCATACACACACACTCAGTGGAATATTACTCAGCCATAAAAAGGATGCGACTGTGCCATTTGTGACAACATGGATGGACCTAGAGGATATCATGCTAAGCGAAATAAGTCAGATGGAGAAAGACAAGTATCATACGATTCTACGCATATGCGGAATCTTAAAAAAAAAAAAAAGAATAAACAAACAAAGACCAGAATCAGACCTGTAAATACAGAGAACACACTGATGGCTGTCAGAGGGAACGGGGGTAAGGAGATGAGCAAAATAAGTGAAGGGGAGAGAGAGACACAGGCTTCCAGTTACGGAATGTACAAGTCACAGCGATAAAAGGCACAGCATAAAGGAAAAAAAAAAGATTTTCTTTGGCCCTTGGTATTTTCAAATTTTCATGTCCCTCTCTTTTTTTCTTTTTGTCTTCCAATTGATCTATTTTTCCCTCTTTGATTTGTATATTCTCTGTATGCATTAACGATTGACCTTTGTCTTCCATTTGTGCTAGTTTATCCCATTTTTGAGGAGATTACCTGATCTCCTATATCCAATGTCTAATTGATGAAATTGGAGGCAATGTCATTAAGTAATATGAAATTTCCCATAAAACATAAAGGAGAAGGGCATTCCCCAGAGCTCCCCAAGGTCCGCATGCAGGTAATAAGGCCCAGTAAAGAAGGAAGACTCTTCCTCGTGCGTGTGTGATCCACGAAAGCATGGCAAAATCATGTACTCTAGGGACGCTGTAAAAAGAGAGTAGCCTGTTTTCAACCCTGATCTGACAGTCCTGTAATGGCTCCAGAGACAACTGTCATTGTGACAAAGGCCTCAGGGCTTTCCTGTCTCTTAAAAAAATCAGCTTCATATCAATTAGTATGTTTCATTTGTCACCAGGGATGAGGGAAAGAAACACTACTTCCTCCTGAGATAAATACTTCCATTTAGAACTCATTAATAAGACGTAGCTCGGAAAGTTGTAATCATAATTTAAGTAACAAAAACACACTTCCAGGTCAATGCTTTGGAGAGTGGGTTTCTTTTTGTTGCTTGTTAAGGGCCTTATTAGGGCTTTAAGATACATTTAAAATCTTTGCCTCAGCAAGACTTCCAGACTCGTTTAAGCTCTCAGCACGCCAGTAGGGGCTGTTTAATGTTTGTTTCTGACAAGAGAGAAATAAATGCATCATACTTTGAGAATGGGTTCTCTGGGGACCAACAAAGAACAGGAACAAGAATGTGGAGGGAGATCTCAGGGGCTGGGTGTGAACAGCTGCCCCAAAGCCTAGAAGAGTATGAAACAACCTATACTGCTGCTGTCATTGTTTTTAGATTCTTATATGTAAATATTTTTATATTCTTGACCTCCGCTGCTCATATCAGGTACACTTTCCTTCTCTGAATCACCCAACTGCAAACCAAGAGCTGCGAAGCCAATCGCTTACACACGTGTGACAAATCCTGATGTCAGTGGAGTAACGTCACCTTAAACCAGTTGTTGGATCTGAAGTAAGAGAAAAACTGTATGTTGGAGTCTCCATTTTCGTTCCCTTGGCCTTTTATAATAGTCAAGATAACCAATGCTTGTAGGTGTGACAAACCACCCCCAAATCTCCGTGGCTTAACACAATACAGATTTATCCCCTCCCACATCGTGGTCCAATGCCGGCCAGGCAACTCTCCTGGGAGTCTCTCCTTCAGGCAGTAAATCAGGGGTCTGAGTGCCTTTCATCATGCAGAGCTGATACCTAAAACATGGCGGGCGGCTGTCATGGAAAGGAGCTCTGGAAGTGGAGAGAGAATATGGAGGAGGAGGAAGAAGACATGCGGGTCTTAACAGCTATTGCCCAAAACCCAGTCAGATGGCCAGGTCTAATTATAAAAGAGACAAGGAAATATATATATATATATATATATATATATATATATATACACACACACACACACACACACACACCCAGGAAGAAGAAAATGGAATGAAATTTGATAACATAGCACTGTCCCTCCCACATCTCAGTTGGTTTTATCCATATGAATGACACAACCAGTGCAAGGGCCCAGTGACCCAAAACTTTCTTTCTTCACCTCTCGATCTTGTTGGATGCATGAAATGTCTATGTCACTATCCCTTTCTTTAAGACTTCAAAGACTATATTGAAGGGGTCAAAAAGTGTATACTAAAAACAGAACCCCCTCTTGAGGAATATATCCCAATATTTCTTCCTGTCTTAGGTGTTCTTTTTTTTTTTTTAATGTTTTTATTTATTTTTGAGACAGAGAGAGACAGAGCATGAGCAGGGGAGGGGCAGAAAGTGAGGGAGACATAGAATCTAAAGCAGACTCCAGGCTCTGAGCTGTCAGCACAGAGCCTGATGTGGGGCTCGAACTCACAAGCTGTGAGATCATGACCTGAGCTGAAGTTGGACACTTAACCAACTGAGCCCCCCAGGCGCCCCAGGTCTTAGGTGTTCTTAGCATCTTAGGGAGGTGGAGTCTACTTACCACCTGATCCACAGCAGATTAGCCCAGGGGGGCTGTGCATAAGTGAGAGACACCCTACACAGACCAGGCATGAGGCGACTCAGACACATCAGCTGACTGGTACAAACAATTCAAATAGACATGATTCATACCAAATTGCTCTGGACAGCCTGCTCTAATGCTCTCTTTTGTGAATCATAAATATAAAGGGAACAAAGAGGAATCGGGTCTTCAGCTCCAGGTTGTTAATGCTGCTACAGAAAGAAAAGTAGGACATGTGGTAACCATGTGCCACTACAATAACCCCCATTTTATAGTTTGTCTGGGCCTATCGTTTAGCTCATGACAGATCTCTGGCAGAATTCCAAATGGGGTCTGAAATTTTTCCAACACAGAGTGGGGAGTGAATGAAACCATTGCTCTTGAGCAAGGTGGGTCAAGGAAGGACGTGAATAGTCAGGAGTCCGCAGCGATTCTGACATCCCATCGGGTCCCTCTACCTTAATGGATAGGAAATGGTCTTTCATTAGGCTTTGATTCTTCCTGGGAATAAGTTCCACCTCCACTGTTCTCCATGGCTCTTGAGGCTACTCTCTGTCTGGTGTTCCTTCCCTCCTTCATTGTTTTCCTTGGCTACATAGAAATAGCATGGTAGAATGTGCCCTCTTTGGAGGTTGACCAGCTATCCAAGTTTTTCTGGGACTGAGAATGTTCCTGGATTGCAAGACTTTCAGTACCAAAGCTATGAAAGTCCCAAGCAGACTATAATGCGTTGGTTACCCTACCTTCCTGGTTGCTTCTTTAGATCTTTTTATGTCTTGAAAAGTCACCGTGTCTTTTAGAACAGCCTAGGGTGCTTTGTGCAAGATAGCTCACTCAAAAGTTTTGTTGTTTTTAGTTTTGTTTTTTTGTTTTTTTTTTTTGGTTTTTTTTGTTTTTTGGGGGTTTTTTTTTGTATTTTACTCTAGAATTTTGCATGCAACAAAAGTTATACCCACAATTTGTTGTGAGACATCCAATATTCTTAAGAGTCACTTTGATATATCAAGCTTCTATGGGTCCATTGTATCCCACTGGACAAAATTCTATTAGGTCAATTTTTTTTTTAATTTTTAATCCTTTCCAGGATCTTTTAAAAGCTTGATTTGGTCTTTTCCTGGAGGTTGAAACTTAGCAGGTTTTTCAAACTCAAAAGGACTTCTCAATTTTCTCTTTTGCTGGCTGTGAAAGAGCAGACCTATGCTGGCTGACTCCATCTTGTTCTGTGTCCTCCACCTTGAGTGACTATGTCCCCGACATGGCCCCTTTCCGGGAAAATCACAGAAACCTCAGACCACGCCTCCTCTCCTTGGGTAACCTCCCGCTCACCCATTCAAACTTCCCAATCAAAACACACCCAGCGACCTGCGTAACAGGACTCCGACCCTTCCCCAGCCATTCGGCTGAGGCCATGACCCTTCCCCAGCCAATCGGCTGAGGCCACAGCCATTACCTCACCAACTGCCCCTAGACCCCTATAAAACCTTTGTGCTTTTGAAACTCGCTCTCTCTTTCCGGTATCTCACTGCTGCGTTGGTGCAGGTAGGGGATTGAGCTCGAGCTAGCTCGAATAAAGGCTCTTTTGCTTTTGCATAGGACTTGGCTCCTTGGTGGTCTTTGGGGATCATGAATTCTGTGCATAACAGTTGGAGATGAGAAACAGGTTTGTTACTTAGGCCTAAGAGTTTCAAAATTCCTGGAGTCTCTATCTTTCTTCTCTATTCTGTTTTCAAATCAACCAGTTATCTTCTGATCTCTTTCTTTTAGTATTTTATCATGTACAAATTATAACCACTGGCTCACATGACCTACATTCTGCCTCAAAACCACCTTTACCCTATTCACAAATTCGTCAGGTTTTCTTCTTGTTGTTTTTGTTTTTGTCTTTCCAATTTTGACAGGTGACAATGTTGCCAAGTGTTTTGCCACCACATAACATGGCTCACCAACACATAACCTCTGTTATTGTCTCCTTACTATGTGTTGATTGAACTTAAAGCCACTGTCCTTTGTCTTAGGCGATACTCCACTTCTAGTACCGATTTCCGTACTAGGCACTTTTTTACTATAACACTTCTGCCCAACAGAAACTCCAACATCTCAGTGTATAAAATAATAAACATTTAATTTCACACTCAGGTATTTAGGTAATCTGCAGTTCAGCTGATATCAGCTGGACTTAACCAACCTAACTGGATGAGTCAATTCTCCTTCATTTCTGGTATTATCTAAGAAAGTCACCAAACCTTACCACCAGTCCTGATGACCTTCAAGGTAATGGGTGATATTTGGATGTGGGCACCAACCCACAACTCTAAACAGGTAGACAGAGACATCTTATTAAAAGATTATGAACAATTTCATCTCTCTCACTGAAAAAAAAAACAGTTATTAAATTTCACAATACCATGCTTTATTTCTATTATTGCAAAAATTGTGATTCTTCTACAAATTTGCTTTAAGGGTCTGTTAAGTGCTTTGTGGTATAGGATTGTCTGAGATGAATAATTCTTTAATCCATTGAGAACTGTAATGAAGGAAACCAATGGTACTGTCCCCAACACATGTTTATTGGATGCTGATTATATATGCAAAAGATGCAGTGGGTACCAGACCTATCACTGTTACCAACAATGATACTGATATGTAACTTACATTGGGCTGGACAGTGCTCTAAGCGCTTTCTATGTACTAACAACAGATTAGTTGTTGAGGCAGGTGCTATGTTATCCCCATTTTATAGACGACATGGTGGCACAGAAAAGACAAAGTTCTGGGGCGCCTGGGTGGCTCTCTCGGTTAAACATCCGACTTCAACTCAGGTCATGATCTTGCAGTTTGTGACTTTGAGCCCCACATCGGGCTCTGTGCTGACAATCCGGAGCCTGGAACCTGCTTCAGATTCTGTGTCTCCCTCTCTCTGCCCCTCTCCCACTCGTGCTCTCTTTCTCTCTCTCTCTCTCTCTCAAAAATAAATAAACATGTTTAAAAAAAAATTTTAAAGAAAACACAAAGTACTTTGCCAAAGTTTGTGCTTCTAGTAAGTGGTCGAGCAAGGAGCTGAATCAAGGCCGTTTGCCATCAAAGCCCCTATTCTTAACACTGAACTAGGCTGGGTTCCTGGTGCCTGTCACCCAGTGAGGCAGACTGTGACAACAGCGTAAAATGAAAGCACCATGGATTGAAGTGATCAAGGAGGAAGTGACTTTTGTGTCTGGAGCTGACCGTTACCAGAACTAGTCGCTCAGTTAGTAAATCCACAGGAAAGGGAAGCGTTAGGGGAAGGGGTGCAGTTAGAAATGGTCAGAGCACAGGCTAACTAGGAGAGGGCAGGCTGAAGAGATAAGGAGAATGCTCCAGGGTTGTTCAATGGCAGTGTAATGATGGGAGTGCTCTGTGAAAACAAGAGGGAAGTATAGAATGGTAGAAATATACATTATTTGATAAATTGGCTTGACCTGACCTTGCCATAAGATCTAATTCCCTCCACTGTTTGTATTGTTGTTAGCCACAACTGGACATTCTCAGTAAGATCTAACCTGCCAACTCAAAAGTAGTGTTACTAATCCAGGTAAATGTTCCTCGGGGATCTTACAGACACAGGCAAAGTCATAGCACGTAGTTGCTCTCGTCTGGATTTAACTGCAGGTGAAAAGCTATTACGTTAACCTGCTGAGCTGATAGCAATGACTGTTTCAGTCTCATTTAATCCTCCGAAGGGGTTTGGTATGGTGTCTTACCTTTGACCACTGTTAAATGAGAAGATGCCTGTGTAGAGCACTATAGAAATTACATCACCATGTGAATGTTAGTTGTCATTGTGTAGATAGATTTCAGGCAGATGATTACTTTAGTTTCAAACATGACTCTGGCTGAAGATGAAGTTATGTCCAAATATTGCACAAAATGTTAACTAGTCCAGTTGCCTCATAACACCAGGGGTCTGAGGATCAGACAGATGGTAGGGTACACCCAAGATATACTCATGGGGATCTGGTGTCAGGGCCTCCAGATAAACCAGGAAATCATTCAGTTGTTCAACAAATACTTGCTGAGTGCCTACTCTGAGCCAAGCACTGTTCTCCGTGATGGGCATTCAAAAACACGATAGACAAGACCCCCAGCCAAGAGCAAGGACTCTCAAGCCAAACTGTTTGGATCTAGTCTTCGTTTTGTCACTTGTGAGCTAGGTGACCTTGAAGAAGTTTCTGTGCCTTCATTTCCTCATCTGAGAAAAGTATATAAGGGCCATTATGAAGATTAAATAGCTAATGTTGCTAAAACATCTAGATAATCCCAGGCTCATAGTAGTGAATATAAATGCTTGTTAAATAAATAGGAGTATATTTAGTCCATCAAAATAGACAATAAACGAATAAACAAAGTATGGGTCATGCAGAGTAATATGACCAAAACTGACAAGGCCCCCTTCAGATGAGGTGGTCCGGGAGGCCTTCTCTAAAGAAGCAGCCTTCAAGCAGAGACTTGAATGATGAGAAAAAGCTAGAGGAAGGACTGAGGCCAGAGAATTTCAGGTCGGGAAAGACTCTGCAACAGGAGTGAGCTTGGTTTGTTCTAGTAACAGAGACAGATAAGCACGACTGGGGCACAGCGAGCAGGTGGGAAATGGTGGGAGGTACAGATGGGGAGCAGGTGGGAGACAAGGTCAGAGACAGAGGCCATGTTGGGTTTGCGTATGGACAGCCTGGGTAAAGATCTCTTTAGAGTTTATTCAAAGGGCAATTAAAGTGTTCTGAGCAGAGAAGGAATAGAAGCTGATGTGAGTTGGGAAGGTCACCTGGCTGCCATATGAAAAATCGACCATGGGGTGGAGAAGTGGAAACGGGCCCGGTGGGCAAGCTGTTGCTGTCGTTCAGCAGAGAGATGACGCCGGTTTGGACAGAGGTCCATGTGGTGGAGATAGAGAAGATAGAATAGATTTGGAATATGGTTTGGAAATAGGATAGGCAGGTGATGATAATATATAGGGTGTGAAAAAGGATAAACAAAAATGAAAAAAAAAAGGAAGGAAGGATGGAAGGAAGGAAGGAAGGAAGGAAGGAAGGCTTAGTCGTTGAACATGGGGCATTGAGAGATTTCTACTGACATAGTCAGCGATGTATTCTAAAAGACCTGGCACATGAGGACGCTTTTCTTGAACACATTCGTAGAAGAAAGCTGAGCGCCCGGCGTGTTCCATGTCCAATGTCACTTCTGTTTTCTCATTATAACCCATTGGCACCAACAACATTCTGATCATGGACCCAATGACCGTATTCAGGATCTAATGCCTTCTGACAGCGTTTAAAGGAATTTTGTGTTAGGTTTTTAAGTGGGAGAAAATTCACAGCGTTGAGATGTCACTTGCAAAGTAAGCGAGACTTGTCGGAAAGAACTCTGAAGCAAAGAAAAACCAGTCCTCTCCAGCTTTCGTGGATAATAGTCCATAACTAACACTACACTAAGGGCTTCCTTATAGCTTAGCAAATTTACAGAGAAATCAGACCCCTGAATTCCCCCTGAATTTTATTATGTGTAACAATGGTATCTTTGTCCAAATCTACTTTTTATTGTAGCACAATTTGTTATATTAAAAGAATATAAATGATATAAAAGTACACGAAGTTCAATTACTTAGATGATGTTATCTGCCTACAATGAACTGTATATGCTTTTTAAATGATCATATGTATTTCATGTATTAATGTTGTAAT
Organism: Panthera tigris; assembly: GCF_018350195.1. NCBI lineage: Eukaryota > Metazoa > Chordata > Mammalia > Carnivora > Felidae > Panthera > Panthera tigris. Next base: position 13,213,356 of record NC_056664.1, read on the forward strand.
TTTTAAACATACTATTAATTGACAAACCCAGGTTAAAGGCTTGTGTATGACGTATATCCTCATTATGTTTTTAGAATATGTATTTGCATGTGTGTTGTATATATGTGTTTCTTTTTGAGTTTTGAAACAATTTCAGATGTATGGAAAAATTACCAATATAGTACAAAGAAATCTTTCCTGAGCCATTTTTAGAGTAAGTTGTTCTGAGAGCCTTAAGTGAGCCATTCTGAGAGCTGGTCTGTTCCTAGAATTGGAGAAGCACAGGTCTAGTATTTGTCTCCTGCCTGGGGGAGGAAATTGTTGAGCTGAGAGTGGCCTGCATTTCCAAACTGGAGAGCCCAAGATGCTTGAGATCCCGTGGGGCCAAGATGGACCCTGCAGAAGAAGCTGGGTCACCTTGGGGGGGACTCCTATGAGAAGGGTCTGGAGAGGCCAGGTGGCCACAGGAGAGGGTGGACCCTTGAAGGCAGGCACTGAGGGAGCTCCTAGGCGGCCAGCCAGGGAGGCACTGCCCACATCAAGGAGTGGCATTTGGAGATCCTCCGAAAGAGTCACTCAGGAGCCCGTGAGTGAGGGAAGTCAGCATCTGGACTGTGCCATCCAGGGGCCCAACATTCTAGAACTGTACCAGGTGAGCAAAACCCTCATGCCACTTAGCCCTTCCCCCTCCCGAAGCCCTGGAGGGGCCCGATGCTGCCTGGTGAGCAGGAATGAGGCGCAGGGAAAGGACACAGAGCAGCTGACCCACTTCGCTCTCCCTGCCTTCCCACCCCCAGCCAGGTCCCAGCTGGAACAGCAGATTATCGAATGAGACTTTGCGCAGAACTGGATTTCTTTCCTGAATGTGACCTGTCATGAAAAGGACTGGAAAAGTTCTCGGACCCGCCCAAGTTTGTATTCGGTGGCAGGAAGAAACCAGTCGAGAGCATCAGTTTGCAGAAGCAGAGGTAGAACATCATAAAGCAAATTGTTGCTTGCATTCTATTAAGCTGGTCTGATAAGCCGGATACATATAACATAACAGAAAAGATAACATTTAGTTTGAGCGTGAAACTTATCTCTAAATATAAGAAAGAATTCTGCCCATTTAAAAAAATGTTTTCAACATTTATCTATTTTGAGAGAATGGTGGGGGAGGAGCAGAGATAGAAGGAGACAGAATCCAAAGCAGGCTCCAGGCTCTGAGCTGTCAGCACAGAACCTGACGTGGGGCTCACATTCACTGTGCGGGGCTCGAACCCACAAAATGTGAGATCATGACCTGAGCTGAAGTCAGACGCTGAACCAACTGATCCGCCCTGGCGCTCCAAATTCTGCCCATTTTTCATGGATCACTACTTCCCCACCCCACCCCCAGTTTTATTGAGATGTAACTGACACCCAACGTTGTGTAAGTTTAAGGTGCACAGTGTGGAGATTCATTACGTTTTGGGATTTTTGCCTGTTACAATCTATCGACAACTTGCTAGTTTTCAAAAATTAGCTCTGTGTAGCCCTCTACTACATTTCCCACTTAATTATGATGTTTGTGTGTTTTAAGACTCCTGCTAGCAAAATAATACTGATAATACTGCTTCAGCAAAATACCTCAGAAAGGACTTTTTTTTTGAGGGATTTATTTTTTATTTTTCTAAATATAATTTATCCTCAAGTTGGCTAACATACAGTGTGGACCGTGTGCTCTTGGTTTTGGGGGTAGATTCCCGTGATTCATCGTTTACCTACAACACCCAGTGCTCATCCCAACAAGTGCCCTCTTCAATGCCCATCACCCACTTTCCACTCTCCCCCCATCCCCCATCCACCCTCAGTTTGTTCTCTGTATTTAAGAGACTTTTATGGTTTGCCTCCCTCCATCTCTGTTTGTACCTATTTTCCCCTCTTCCCTTCCCCCATGGTCTCTGTTAAGTTTCTCAAGATCCACATATGAGTGAAAACATATGATATCTGTCTTTCTCTGGTTGACTTATTTCACTCAGCATAATACCTTCCACTTCCATCCACGTTGCTGGAAATGGCAGGATTTCATTCTTTCTCATTGCCAAGTAGTATTCCATTGTATATATAAACCACAGAAAGGACATTATAAGTGTCACCCATATGATAATTTTCTAACACACTACCAAAGAAAGAATAGCTTGTGCATAAACCCGTGATCTCAGGAAACACTGAATTAATCTTAGAAAAAGAAGGAATTCATATTCTATTTCTATAACATTCCATTTTATACTTGCACGATGCCTATCATATAGAACTGGCAACAATAAATGACCCAGGGCACTTATTTAAATGTGACTGGAATTATTAAGTTCCCAAGATACCAGTTTGTTAACTTGTAATTTTAAAACATACTAGTTCTTTCTAGAATTACACTAATTCCATTTTCCCAGCTGCTGCTGTATCATTTTATTTTATCCTCCTGGTTGTCCTAGAAACAGTCCTGGAATTATTCATTTTCAGAAAACATTTTCTTATTGCTTCCATGGCAAGTTCCTCCTATTATTTTGGAAAATAAGTTAATTGGATATACTCGAAAAACAAAATACTTTAAAGCACATGGGGGGAAAAAACACTGCAAGAAAATTATGAAGTCCCAAGTTCAAAAAAGAAAACCAGGCATCTGTAAGAGTCCGCTAAATTCCAGGTCAACATGGGTTTCGGACATGCTCCTCTGTTAGACTGTATAGTTTGCAGAACGAGTAACAAATGTCTACCCATTGGTGTATATGCCCATATGTCACCTTTCTTAGGAGATCCCCAGTGGTTGGACAGGTACCATGGCTGCTGGGGTAAAGCAATCTCTGTCCTAAGGTCCTCCAATAAATGTGGATAGAGACATCTTGAAGTGTGCAGACCAGGAGGAGAAGGTAGTTCTGAGCTTCTGCTATCTTCTACAGGTCTCCCCCTCACAAAACAATAACCCCAGGACCCTCTCCATGCATCCCACCCAATGAAGAGAAAGGGAGCTAAATCACCAGTTTGGTCACTATCTCTTAACGTCAACAAAAGTAAAATGTCTCGGACTGGAGCCAATTGACAGGTCCTAGTCTTACGCAATCCCTTCCTCAGGTTTCAGTGCAATTTCAGGGGGACGTCTTGAACTGCAAGGCTAGCTCGTTTGCTGACACTTCTTTACTTCACATTATGTGTATTTGTTTGTTGGTTTATTTATTTAACTTTATATGGCTCCTGTATTTCAGAAGCTCATGATTCCATCTCCGGTATACCCAAACCCTACTTCTGGCTTTCAAAAAAATGCAAAACCAATGCCAGTCTGCCACTTCAAGATCGTCAGAAGAGGGGCGCCTGGGTGGCTCAGTAGGTTAAGCATACAACTTCAGTTCAGGTCATGATCTCACGGTTCGTGGGTTCAGCCCCGCGTTGGGCTCTGCTCTGACAGCTTGGACCCTGGAGCCTGCTTCGGATTCTGTGTCTCCCTCTTTCTCTGCCCCTCCCACTTGTGCTCATTCATTCTCTCTCTCTCTCTCTCTCTCTCTCTCTCTCTCTCTCCCTGTCTCAGATCATCAAAAGACATAAATTCTGCAAGGAAGGAAGGTGGGAAAAGAGGTATTTTTGAACACCACCAACCATCAGTAAGTCATTTGGCAGACCGTGCAATGTGGTAAAAACCAGAATACCCAAGTGCTGTTCCCAGCATTGTCCGTAACCAGCCATGTGGCTTTAGTCACTTCGCTCTGCAGCCTGAGCTACCAGAAAAACTACAAGGTCCTTTCTGCCCTTAAAAAAAAAAGATCTATAATGTGAAGCAAGGGGACTTTAGACTTTTAACAAATGCAAGACCATAAAATGTTTTTTTTTTTTTTAATTCGCAGAAACTACTAATGTACCACAAGCATCATTTATCCATGACAAGAAGAGAATTTACAATGCCTGGGTGGCATGAACACCAGAAGCTGTTATTTGTGCGTGGTGCTCAATCGAAAAAAGCTTTTGAATGTGAAGATCCCGTCCCCTCCTGGACGCCCACAAGGAGTGTGTCTGTTGCTTGAAGGCAGGAGGCATTTTTTACTTGGAGTGCTCCGTGTCAGGGGAAAAATCCAGTGGCAGCATCAGCAAGGACTCCCGGGGCTCTCTGCAAGAAATTCTCCAGGATTTCAGATTTCTGAGAGTGAAGAGTGTGAAACGTATCTTGGACACGAGGTAATAAATGATGCATTTGGACAGAAATCTCTAGGATAAAAAATAAGAGGAAACTGCTGGCTTGAGTTTACAGTAAAATTACCAAGCAGAGTGAAAAGGGCGTACATTCCCAGAAAATATCATGATTGTAACGAAGCCAACCAAGTCGTGTTGTGGCTAAACAGGGGCTGCAGTGTTCTAAGTCATCCGAGCCAGACGACAGCAGGAGGGGGTAAAAAGACAAAGCCTAGGGTAAAGAAGGATGGGGGGGGGCGGTCAGCTACAATAAACCACCTGCAAGGTGTTCTTTCCTAAGATTGCAGCTGCTATACTCTGGACCCACAGAGATCTTCATCGTCATGGTTAATTTTACATCAACTTGACTGGGCCCCAGGTTGCCCAAACACATGGACAAACATTAGTCTGAGGGGATCTGGGAAGATGTTTCCAGATGAGATTAACATTTGAATTGGTAAACTGAGTAGAGAAGATTGCCCTCCCTACAAGGATGGGCCTCACTCAATCAGCTGAAGGCCTGGATGGAACAAAAAGGCTGAATAAGAGGAAACTCCTCCTGCCTGAATTATGTTGGGCTGGAGTATCAGCTTTTACTGTCTTCAGACTTGAACTGAAACATCTACCCTTCCTGGGTCTTGAACCTACCAGTTTTACCTAGAAATCTGCCATAGGTTCTCTTAGTCCTCAGACCTTCAGACTCAGACAGGAGCTGATATCATCCACTCCCCTGGGTCTGCCGACTGAAGATCCTGGGACTTGTCAGCCTCCATAATTGCATGAGCTAATTCCTTATAACAAGTCTCTTTATATATACATTCTATTGGTTCTGTTTCCCTGGAGAATCCTGCCTAATACACTGATACTTACATATGAAGTCAGATATAAGAACATCTATCCATTCTTTAAAGGGAAAAAAAAAGATTATTGCAGAGAAAGTAACATCCTATGTAGCCTGTGGTACAGAAGCACTTATTTAATCTATTTTGCTCACATTCAAAAGCCTGTCTGGAGACCTGAATAAACAGGCAGGCAGAGGACCCAGATAATTCACAAACATTGTCTTTAGTCATAGGGAGCAGGTCTTTGATGGGGGAGGGGGTTGGGGTGTGCTGCGGGGGAAAGAGAATGGCAAGACATAGGGACAAAAATGTAATGTTCTCCTACTCCCAGACAGGCATGGGCTACGTCCTCTACATGCAAAATCCTAACAATAATCCCGGGAGGGGGGTGGTGTTTAATTTTTATTTTTTTAGTTGCCACTTAAAACATCATATAATCCCACTGATTTTAAAATTGATAAATCAGGAGAACCAAGAGAAATTAAGGGCACAGGAAAATTAGATGAATCCAGGGTGAGAGGTTCGTCTCTAAAACGCAAATCATAGCTAGAAGTAGAACACGGATTGGTCTAGCATCTGTTACAAACCAGAGAGCAAGGTCAAGTTTGTGACTCATGATCAGAAGACAATGGCAGGAGAAATAAGAGAAATAAAACTCCTCAAAGCATCCTTGGAGACATTGCCCGGGGGATGATGAGAGCAAGAGAATCTCTATAGAAGTTACAAGGAGAAGCGTCATATGGTCGCTTCACATCACGTCCGTCCATGTGGGCAAATAGAATAACGCCAGGTGCCATTTAGTAAAAACAAACAAACAAACAAAAAACACGTTGTCCAGGTACACAGCTCTCTGGAGACCTGCCTTAATCCACAGGGTAATTTTTTAGCATAATCTGGAGCAAGGTTCTCACCGGGACATTTTGCAAACGTATGCTGGAGTCTTGGGTTGGCACAATGTGAGGGTGGCTCCTGGCAGTTAGCAGGTGGAGACACAGGACCCGATAAAGAACCGTCCCACATCCCTTGTGGTTTTTAAAGTATAGTGGTGGATGTTTGTGTAGATGGAAAAGTTGTTTATCACATGCTGTCACACATAGCTCGTGAGAAGGCAAAATGGTGACATTTCTATGGGGAAGAACATGACAACGTCTAAAATGCTACACTTTCGACCCAAGCAATCCTACTTGTAAACAAGCACTCTCAAGTTACAACCATACCGATGCAGATCAACATGTGCACAGGCTAATGTGTTGTAGCGTTAGTTGTAACTTTTTTAAAAAAGGTTGGGGGGCGCCTGGGTGGCTCAGTCGGTTAAGCGGCCGACTTCAGCTCAGGTCATGATCTCGCGGTCCGTGAGTTCGAGCCCCGCGTCGGACTCTGTGCTGACAGCTCAGAGCCTGGAGCCTGTTTCGGATTCTGTGTCTCCCTCTCTCTGACCCTCCCCCGTTCATGCTCTGTCTCTCTCTGTCTCAAAAATAAATAAATGTTAAAAAAAAATTTTTTTAAAAAGGTTGGAAACCACACAAATGTTAGAACTGGTCAGAACGCTAAGGTACATCTATATAACAGAGTGCGATACAGCCATAAAAAAACATGTAAGAAGATTGACACAGAGTGACTTCAAGTTATCTATGAATATCTATGTCGTTTGGTACACTACATTTTCATATTAAGAGGGATAAAGAGAGAAGGATTTGCCAAAAATGAACATCATTACTCATGGGAAGTTGTAGGTGGAAAGCAGAGTGCAATGTGTGGGAAAGGGAGGAAGGCTTCTCTGAGAATAACTTTTAAATAGTTATAGTTTTGGGGCACCTGGGTGGCTTGGTTGGTTAAGTGTCCACCTTCGGCTCAGGTCATGATCTCATGGTTCAGGAGTTTGAGCTCCACGTCGAACTCTGTGCTCAGAGCCTGCTTTGGATCCTCTGTCCCTTTCTCTCTCTGTCCCTCCCCCTCTCGTGCACTCGCTTTCTCTCTCTATTTTAAAAAAAATAAATCAAAAGTAAAAATCAAAACTGAATACAAGGAGAAACAATGAACACAATCATCACCGTAACATAAAACTAATGGCAAAGACAATTCTTTCTAGTCACTTTTTTTTTCCTGGTAACTTTTGAACAAATTTCTCTGACAATTCATTCATCCTTAGGGTCATGTAAAAAAATTTTTAAATGTTTATTTATTTTGCGGGGGGGCTGGGGGGCGGGGGGACAGAGAAAGAGGGAGAGAGAGAATCCCAAACAGGCTCCACGCCTCCAGCACAAAGCCCCTTTCAGGGCTCGATCTCACGAACCATGAGATCATGACCTGAGCCGAAATCAAGAGTCAGACGCTCAACCAACTTAGCCATCCAGGCACCCCTCTAAAGGCAAAATTAATTGTAAAGAAATCTTAAACTTGATTGAGAAGATTTATTGTCAGTAGTACTATTGATATCATATTTTTAAGGATTTTTTCAAATATTATAGAAGACAGTAAATAAGTTAAAGCTATTAAAAATAAAAGCTATTAGAAATAAAAATTTTCAGCCTAAGAAAAGAGATACAAATATATACAATAAAGGGAAAATCTTGGGAATATTTCATTTGAACTGAAAATAGCATATGAACTCAATTATGAAAAATGCTGATGTAACCCTAGCTCTATCCACTGACAAGGACACCCTCAAAACGATGATCACACCTGCTTCCCAGATTTTGGTTTCTAAAATGTGTACCCTACTAAAAAAAATAGAGATCTTTGGATAAATGGAAAAATCCCAATTCTAGGGAGAGAAAAGCAAAGTTGCTTCAAAGATTAATGGCAGAGTTATGTCAGAAAGTTACAAGACTCAGAATGTGGCACGTTCTACAAGACAAATGGCTTGGATTCTTCCAAATGTATGTATCTCATGGGGGGAGAAAAAGGTAGAGGGATTGTTCTAGAGTCAAAGAAACTAGTAAAACAGATAAACAAATACAACAGATCAATGTTGGTTGGATCCTGATTTTTTTAAATCACAGCTTTGAAAGTAATTTTCTAGTCAACCAGAGAATTTTGCAGCTAGACTAGATATTAGATAAGATTATGAAACTGTTGTTAATTGCTTAGGTGTGATAACAGAATTACACATATGAGAGAAAATGTCCTTACTCTTACAAGTTGCATACGGCAATAAATTGTGATATCTGCAACCACTTTCTAAAAAAATTTTTTAATGTTTATTTATTCTTGAGAGACAGAGAGACAGAGTGTGAGCAGGGGAGGGGCAGAGAGAGAAGGAGACACAGAATCGGAAGCAGGCTCCAGGCTCCGAGCTGTCAGCACAGAGCCCGACAGGGGGCTCAAGCTCATGAACCGGGAGATCGTGACCTGAGCCAAAGTTGGACACTTACCCGACTGAGCCACCCAGGCGCTCCTCTGCAACCACTTTCAAATGAATCTAGAGAGAGAGAAGGAAAAAAAAAAAAAGGCTGAACTTGGTTGGAGGGTATATACATCAGTATCTTTTGCTATTCTTTTAACTCTCACGTGTTTCAAATTTTTCATAATTAAAAACAATGGGAGAAACATTTCTAATTTTCTGAGCAGAGACTTCTACTCTGTTTCACATAAAAGCCCCAAATATTTTTTTGGCATGGTTTTTAATCAGTGCATTTTCGAAGAATGCACCGGCTCTATGAATCAAGAGGAGCTCTTAGTTTTGTTTGGAATTTAACCAAGAGTTATGCACCAGTCCATACACAACACACCCCCGCCCACCTGTGCCGATAGCTGTCACGCGGTCACGCTGACAGGTGACGCATCTGACTGCTTCGTTCTGCCTTCCACAGCGGTTGTGCCGAACACTCAATACTTCTGGTTGAAATACACATGTGTTATAAATTAATCTCCTTTTCTGTCTCCTTTAGATTCCAGTGAAAATAATATTTTGATGTTTTTAGAAATCGTATGTGTGGGTAGCCTATGTGTCACAAGAACTCCATCTGAGAACAGTAAATGGAGTCCTTATAAAGCTTTGTTCTAGAAAGACAGGGCGGAGAATTGCTTGACTGAGAAAAGGCCACGGCACACATCCTCCGGGGCAAAGCAGACACGCGTAGTTTTTCTCCACTAAGCGTTTGACAGAGACCCCGTGGCAGCCGGAAAAGGGGGCCATCCACCAGGGAGCCGCCCCACAGTCAGCAGAGAAGCTGATGCCAGCAGTAGATCTGGCCTCGGCAGAAGCTTAAATCTCCATTCCCTTATGTTTGCACTTGAAAATAGAAAAGTTACCAAGAGACAGATATTTAAGACCCAAAAAGTTTTATGAGGATTTGCTTTGGTCTTTGCGAGAAGAAATTTGCACCATGGTGCCTTTCTTTCTTTCTTTCTTTCTTTCTTTCTTTCTTTCTTTCTTCCCTTCCTTCCTCTTTCTTTCCTTCTTTCTTTCTTTCTTTCTTTCTTTCTTTCTTTCTTTCCTTCCTTCCTCTTTCTTTCTTTCTTTCTTTCTTTCCTTCCTTCCTTCCTTCCTTCCTCTTTCTTTCCTTCTTTCTTTCTTTCTTTCCTTCTTTCTTCTTCTCTCTTCCTTCCTTCCTTCCTTCTTTCCTCCCTCCCTCCCTCCCTCTCTCTCTGTTCCTTCCTTCCTTCCTTCCTCTTTCTTTCTTTCTTTCCTTCCTTCCTTCCTTCCTTCCTTCCTCTTTCTTTCCTTCTTTCTTTCCTTCCTTCCTCTTTCTTTCTTTCTTTCTTTCTTTTTTTCTTTCTTTCTTTCTTTTTTTAATGGCATTTCAAGAAGCATGTGATAGCTCTGAAGGCAGTACTGGAATTACCTTTCTCTGAACCCAAACTGGGAGGCGGCTTGACAATGAATCATCTATGATTTAAGAAGGAATTATCAAGAAAGGTTCACAATGGTATGCAAATGAACCGTCTCTAGTGAGTCGATTAATGAGGATTCTTCACTAAAAAAGAAAAGAAAAGAAAAGAAAAGAAAAGAAAAGAAAAGAAAAGAAAGAAAGAAAGAAAGAAAGAAAGAAAGAAGGAAAGAAAGAAACTTTCACTGCCGATGTTTGCAGGAAATCTAGGACATGCTCACTTTACAACACTGAACAAAAGATACAGAGGGATGGTGTGCCCGGCTGTCTCAGTCACTGGAGCACGTGACTCTTGACCCTGGGGTTGTGAATTTGAGCCCCGCGTTGGGTGTAGAGATTACTTAAAAATAAAATGGTTACCAAGAAAAAGAAAGAAAGATACAGAGGGAAGGGAGATTTATTTTTCCATTCATTCAACTGGCATTTATTCGATGCATTCTATGTGCCAGGCTCTGTCACAGGTGCTGAGGCTAAAACAATGAGGGGCAGTATCTGCCCTCAAGGAGTTTACAGTGTAATGGGGAAAAGGCAACACGCAGTGAACAGGTAAAATAGTTACCATGCGTGCTGCATGGTGTGTGTTGGGGTGGCCCGAAGAGACGAGGAGACAGACAGGCTGGTTAAGAATCAGGCATGGAGAAAGCCATCACGGAAAAGGCTGCTTTTGTGGAGAGAGATAAAAACAAAGCCCTCTGTGAAGCAAGGTCATTGTAATAAGGAGGTGAAAGACATCATTTCTCCTCATACTACAATGCCAGAGCTAGAGAATCGCTGGTGAAGAGGCAGAAAGAAAATGCTGCATAGACGGATTCTGCTTGAAAGGTATCTAACGATGCTAAAGTCAGACGTAGGTCTTATGGATGTTAGGATTCTAACAAGGGCAGAGAGGATGGCTGGTTTTGTCTATTTATTTGTTTTCTGCCCAGGATCTGGACTTGCTTTCCATGTGGGGGCCCCCCTCTCCCCACCGCTTTGTATGAGTCTTGGCAGCCCCCTCCCCCACCCTTCTCCCCACCCACTGCAGCAAGGCTGTGGACACCAGACCTTGGCGCAGCTCGCCTGATTCTCCAACCTCCGATTCTGACTCTCAGTCAAGCGCAAGAAGCCCAGGGGGCAGCTCGAATCCCGCTTTCGGTGACAGTGTTCAGCAGTGACGATCACCAGCAGGAGTGTTCCCCCAACCGGACTGTTTCTGTGGCATGACCTTGAAGCCGCTCAGCTTCCACTGGCTCCTAACTGCATTCTGACCTTGTCCTTCGGCTCTCCCATCAATCTGTGCATGTCTCAATATTCTCGTGAAGGTTGTGTAGAGATAAGTAATTTTCTAGACAGGAGAGAACAGGTGAAGGTAAGCCACGTAATTAATGAACAGAAAGACCTTCTCAGCCTTCAAGATAGACACGATTGATGGGCAGTTGTGGGGGAAAAAGACGTGAAGCCAGCGGTGAGAAGTAGAATCAATGCGAGACGATTTAAAAGACAAAATCTGTATGGGGGACCAATGAGGAGCCCACAGAAAATATTGACAGAGGGATGCTGGGGGAGGGGAAGGCACACGAACAACACGAGGCCAAGGAGCACAGAGAAAGCCAGAAAAGAGGAAACAGAAGAAGAGACCTTTGTTCGAAAAAGATGAAAATGTATCTACCGATGCAGAAAGGGTCTGGATAAATCCAGACTAGTTCACCAAAAAACGGTGGAAGAATTTACTCAGATGTGTTCATAGAAAAGAATGAGGAAGAAGGAAATATTAAAGAGGCTTCTGGGTAAATTTTTGTACCTTTGTGTTAAAAATAATCACGTCCACTGTAAATATAATACTGGAATATCAGGAAAAAATGAGGGGAAATTGCCTATCATCCTAATAAGCCTGACATAACCTTATTAGCATGCCGGCCAGTGCTCTGTTTTTACTGCATTCGATTTTCTTTTAACTTGGTAGTAATTTTGTATCCTGATTTTTCATTTTTTATTATGGTATCAACAGTTTATCTGCTGGCTCTGAAAATCTTCTTTAATATAAATTTTAATGGCTGCATTATCTATAAAGGAGATAACCTTTATTTCAGAGGGGTGTGTGTGTGTGTGTGTGTGTGTGTGTGTGTAGCCCTTATCATGTGCTTACTATGTAATTAGGGCTCTGCATGCATTTTCTTTAATCCTCAAACAACGCCATTCCTCAAATACATGACCACCATTAACAAGTTCAGAGGTCTGCCACAAGGAGGCAGTAAAGCCAGATATGCAGCCACATTTGTCCAATTCCAAGTCCAAGACTTTTCCACCATGAAACTTCCCGGGTAGTTGTTGCCAAATTTGTGTTACCCTGAATTACATTGGGATTAGTATCCGCATGTTGATAGTTTTCCCCTTAGTCTGAACTGACTCCCAAGAAAAGCTACCCAGAAACAGAATTATTAGGTCAAAAAATTATTTTCGCATCTTGACACATCTTGCCAAGTGGCTTTCCAAAAGGTTGAATGTCGTTTATAGTGCTGTCCCTAATGAGTAAGAGTGTTTCAGTACATCCTTGCCATGCATTAATCATTTTTTCGAATTTTTTTAAAAAATTGTTTAATGTTTATTTATTTTTGAGAGACAGACAGAGTGTGAGCAGGAGAGGGGCAAAGAGAGAGGGAGACACAGAATCAGAAGTGGGCTCCAGGCTCTGAGCTGTCAGCACAGAGTCCGACATGGGGCTTGAACCCACGAACTGCGAGATCATGACCTGAGGCGAAGTCAGACGTTTAACTGACTGAGCCACCTAGGTGCTCTGAACGGTTTTCTTAATTTAATAGTAAAATTTCTTAATTTTCTGGCAGAATTTTTTGATATAATTGGGCAAAGAGAAATGACAAATTACATAATGCAAAAATGCTTGACTTTTTAGTTTTCAAATGATTCCAGTACGGTAACATTTCAAGAGACCCAATCAGTCTCCATATCCCCTTCTTCTTTGCCATCAGAACCCCAATGTTAATCAAGCATCCACATTCCTCTGGAAGACCTCTGGACCCATCTAAACTCCATGGGGTAAATCTTAATTAGCTTAACCCACTCATGGTAATGCCCTTCCCTTACTAGGGATGGACTCGGGAAATGACACATGACCCTATTCTGGCCAGTGAGCAGGGAATGATTCTGGGGAACGGCTTCCTTGCCACTGTCCCCATTTTTGCCAGTGGACATTAGCCAACATGAGCCAACATGATAGAAAGCCTGGAGATACCGTTGCTATTTTGAAAGCATGAAGGAAGCCGCATGGCACACAGATTGGCAGATCACAAAGATGGGAAGAACACGGGTCCTTAACGATGTTATAGAACCACTGAACCGACCATCAGCAGAATGCCCCTCTGTGTAGACCTCTTGATTGATTTGATAACAAATATCAAATCAAGCCTGTTGATATTAAGCCTGTTGGGTAGCAAATATCTTATTGTTTAAGCCTGTTGGGTATGGGCTTTCTGATTCTTTCCTGTTCTTTGCAGCAGATGATACCCCATCTGACGCGAGGATTCAGTCAGAGGCCTTCCATATGTTGGACTATCATGTCTCAAGGGTCAGTTCTGGCCCATCATGAAGACTGTAGTGGAAACTGCCAGAGCAACACAAGAGGCCCCAGAGGGCAATCAAATGATACAATACGGAGTGAGTGCACTCCTTTTGAGAAACTATAATTTGCAAAGGTCAGGTACAAGTCACCTACCTGGCAAACCTGAGTCATAAGAAGACTGGACAAGACCAGGAGTGATTTCCTTCTTAAAACAGCATGAGTCCCTAGCCTCCATCCAAGGTGTGAAATCTGTGATCCCTGTAGAAGGAATGGAATAAGCAGAGAATTCCAAGAAGAGGGGCCAAGTGGAATCTCCCAGTGAATGAGAAGAGACGAGGAAATAGAGCTCACACACACACAGTCAAGATCATTCAGAGGTCAGGTGTCAGCTCTGGGGTTTACTGTCAGCTTAGGAAAGGTGCTTCCTCTCTAGGGGTCTTAGTTTCCTCGATTGTAAATAGAGGAGGCTGCCCTAAGTGATCATTCAGATTCATTTTAGCTCCAAAGTTAAACGATGGGTTCTACCAATGTTGAGAGGGAGAAAATAGATGACCATGCAGCGTTTACTGATACGGGTTACTCTTACTCTTATTAGAGGTATCACTAACACTAGAGAAAGTGCGAGGTACGGTGGTAACGGGTGGATCCTCTGCGATCAGACAACGCTGGGTTCAAATACCACTGAGACATGTGGTGTTGGATAAGTCACTCAACCTCCTCCAAACTCAGTTTCCTCTCCTACTATACGAGGATAATAAAACAATTCCTTTAAAAGGCTGCCACGAGGATTACGTGAGCTAATGCACGTAAGGAAGCTTAACCCATGGCAGGTACTCGATACGTTGGTAGCTAATGTCGTTAAAAGTAACAATGACCACCAGCATCGACACGGCACACTACAGTTTATGAAGCCAGGAGTAGCACCTGGGTCTCCTTTTGTGTTCTTCCTAATATAACATGGAGTCTTCTGAGGTCAAGTTGAGTGGTATCAGAGTCCTAAACCGTAAGAAAATGAGAAGAAAACACGCACAGAGAGCACTGCACTGTCAAATACGCACCGTGTCGCCATCCCGGGTATACCATGACACTACTCTGTAACTCTTCCACATGTCACTTTAATAGTTTTCTACTCCTTGCTGAGTTCAGCTCTGCCCAAACCAGCAGAGTAGGAATTTCCTCCTCCATGAAATGTCAGACTTGAGAAAATAAGGGGACATTCGTGGTGGGGCCGTTAGCTGGTGGGGTCCTCTCCCCCGATCCCCAGGAAGAGGAGCAAAGTGGAAAATCTGTACCCCAAACAGAGCCCTCTCTGGAATCCCAAGTCACTTTTCCAATGTGCACAGTTCTCAGGGTGGGAAAGGGTGTCAAAGTAGTTATCTAAAAATAGAAAAGGAAGCCATCGAAAGTCCAGCAGCATACGTAGCGGTAAGAGACAACACAACAAGAAGGAAGGGAACGCCCGACTTTGGCTCGGGTGGTGAGTTTGAGCCCCACTTCGTACTGCCTGCAGTTCCATTTGTGCTGATAGCGAGAAGCCTGCTTCGGATTCTCTGTCTTCCTCTCTTTCTGCCCCTACCCCCACTAGCTCGCGTGCCGTCTCTGTCTCTGTCTCTGTCTCTCAATAGTTAATAAAGAAAATAAGGAAGAGAGCAAGTAGGTGGGCCCCCAGAGCAGAGCAGTTCAGCGTCTATGGAACAGACTCGACCTTTCAAAAACTTTCGAATTCCATTTGAAAAGAAATGCACGTTACGTCCGGCTCTAGACAATTACAAACTATCTCTACCGAGTCTGGGTTTTCCATTGTTGTTTATTTTGACAGAACAGCGGCCAACACAGCATATTAATGTACTCAGGCTCCCGTTCAGACAGAGAGAACGGCAAGAAAAGTAATGCGAGATTTCTTTGATTCCACTTGAAGTTGTTAACTGAAGGTCACAATAACCTTTTGGGGGATAAGAATAAAAGGCTTAAGGGACAAAGACATAATCAAAAGGATCATAGGGAGCACTCCAGAGCCGACTGGAATCCTTCCTTTGCTTTCTCTCAAAAACCTGAAATTCTCCATATGTCAAAGAGCACGTGCAAGGGAGAGCTGGGGGTGCTAGGAAAAACAGTTAAAGCTCCCAAATTGGAAATTACTATAATTTAAGAAAAATCTGAAATAACAAACCACGATCTCAAAACTCCTAAATGTAGAAGGAAGAAATATCTAGACACTCTGAAATATCTAGAATCAGAGAGGGGTGGGTGCCCAATAACCAGAGTCTCAGTGATGCCTTGAGTAAGATCTAGAAATCCAAATATCCTGGAAGGATACACATCATGTCAAAGAGGACGAGTGGAGGGAATCTGGGTCAAAAGACATTAGCCACAGTAATTAAGACTCTTCAGGGGCTCCTGGGTGGCTCAGTCGGTTAAGGGTCTGCCTTTAGTTCAGGTCATGATCTTATGGTTTGTGGGTTCGAGCCGCCCATCGGGCTCTATGCTGACAGCATTTGAGAGAGAAAGAGAATGACAGAATGTGAGCGGGGGAAGGGCAGCGAGAGAGGGAGACACAGAATCTGAAGCAGGCTCCAGGCTCAACTTTAGAAATCTTCCACATTAATTTTGATCTAGGTGAGCTGTGGATGTCTGGCCAGAATGGAAATACATTATGAGGGGAACATAAGTAAAAGTTCATGGAAAAGTTAATAGAACGTTCTCGACTTCCCAAGAGGCCATGTTCCAAATCCATTGTCCTAGACCACAAGCTCTAGGGTGTGTTTTAAATAGCACTTAGCTTCTACTCCCCATGCAGCACCCAGAGCACATAAACACACCACACTGGGTGAGGTTTGAAAAGTTAAAAAAAAACCAAAACCCGGACATGTGGATGGGATGAAAATGTAGGCCAGACGGAAGCAAACACCTGTGCTACTCCAGGATTCGAGAGTAGGGTGTTGCCGGATTTAGTGGCCAGGCTTAAGGATCCCACTGTGAAATAGAAGCCATAAAGCAGGGGCACCTGGGTGGCTCAGTCGGCTACACCTCCAACTTTGGCTCAGGTCACGATCTCATGGTTCGTGAGTTCAAGCCCCGTGTCGGGCTTTCTGCTGTCAACACAAAGCCCCCTTCAGACCCTGCTGTAGATCCCCTGTCCCTCCCCGCTCACATTCTCTCTCTCTATCTTGCAAAATAAATAAAAAAGAAGAAGCTGCAAAGCAAAGGTGTTTTGGGGGGGGCAGATTTTTCTGAATCCTAGAAGAATAAAGATTTGATCCCAAAGACCATACGCATTCCTCTGAGAAATGGTACTCTCAGACTTCAAAGTGCTGTTGTGCACCCAACAAAGCATCCTTTATCTCCATCTGGAAAATGTGCTTTCACAAGAAAAATGCATCCTGAGCCCCAGGAGAAGGGTACAAAATCAGAAGCAATGGAAAACCATGATCGGAACCTGGGCTGAAACACGAGGGGACCTTGGAAACATTTGGATCTGACTCCGTCACGTTCAACGAGAGAAAATGGAGGAGGATGGGTAGAGGCACGGCCTTACCCTCAGGTCTCACAGGAGGGACCAGAGTGCAGGGCTGGTTGAACAAATTCGTCAGGAAAAAGTCCTCTCCAACCTCTCTTGGGAGAATTACCTGCCCCTCCCCTTCTATATATACCCCTACCTCCGCATTTACCAAATTGTAACCAAGTAAACCCCCATCATGCCTTCTCTTCCATCTCTCCCATGTTCCCCAGCGGCCTTCGGGATGAAGACCGTGTTTCACTTTTCCCTTTTAACCCAGACCTTAAAATAAAAGGCTTCACATTAATGCTCATAGTTAGGAGTCAGTAAGTATTTAGAGAATGAGCTAATGAACGCCAAACATGTAGATAGGAGGGTGGGCAGCCACTGAGGAGTGATACCCAGGGTACCCCCAGGACTCCAGACCAGACAAGGTGATAGTCAGGTGACGGTCTGTCCTGGTCAGACCACTTACAGGCACAGAGCACACACTGACAAAACACAGTTTATCTGGGGAAAGGGATCTAGATTCGTGAAGGTTCTGGAAGCTTCTAAGTGCACCTGAGGAGTCAGGGAGGGCACTAGACATATGCAGCCTGAAAAAGAGAAGTCTCAGGAGGGTTTGCAAATTGCATGGATAATTTTACAGAGATGCCCGAAGGGTTGCCAACAGAGAACAGAAAGGGAGTGGGCAGAACGGCGGGCCCTAAACCAGCCTCAGAAGGAGGAAGTCTGCTTTCCTCTCCTTTCCATAGTGGACGGTAGCATAGGATTCACATCAGGGAGGGTGCGCAGGCCCCCCTGCCACTGCAACTGGAAAACCACAGCCCAGGGTACTATGATAAGGGCCCTTAAATATTTGGAGATCCAAGGACACCTGGGTGGCTCAGTCGGTGGGGCATCCGACTTCGGCTCAGGTCATGATCTCATGGTCCATGGGTTCGAGCCCCGTGTCGGCCTCTGTGCTGACAGCTCAGAGCCCGGAGCCTGCTTCGGATTCTGTGTCTCCCTCACTTTCTGCCCCTCCCCTGCTTGTGCTCTGTCTCTCTCAAAGATAAATAAACATTAAAAAAAATCAAATATTTGGAGGTCTGGCTGTGAGGAAGAAGTATTAGACTTGCTGTTTGTTGCTCTCTGGCAATCTGAACTAGGAACACAAGGAAAGGGCACCCGAGGACCAGGCCGATGGCAAGCACCTGTCCAGATTCCTGCCCTGGTCCCGTTGGCACAGCCGGGACCACGAGGCCTACGCGCCTGGCTTGTGTGTTTCAAGCTCTGTCCACTCCAGACTCCCCAGGGGGTGGACTGGGGAGTCCCTGAGGGCAGCAGCTCAGGGTTCCGTGGCTAAGCGGGTCGTGCTGCTGATTCCGCTCTGACCCTAGGCTGGGTTCTCATCCTTCAGAAACTGAGCCTCCAAATTTATGCCCTCGTTTCTGCATCCTTCCCACCTGCCTGAGCTTCCTAAGCTCCCTGGTACTACAACAGAGATTCTCAGAATCAGAGTTTTTGGGAAACAGAGATTTTATTTCTGAATCTTATTCCTCACCACCACATCTCTCTTACCATCATCCTCCAGCCATCCAGGTCCTCTCCACAATGCCCATGACCTCATGCCTTCCGGAAGGTGCTCCACAAAGGTGCTGTCTTTGGCAGCAATGCCCCCAGCACTGGGGCTCGCTGCCCTTGACACCTGCCTTGACCTCCTGGCCCACTAGCAACTGCTTGTCTCCTCCGATCTTCCACAAGCTTGTCCAGATCTCCTCCTGGTGCCTGGGACTGGGTACTGAGCGAACGGCCAGCTTTACTGAGGGGATTTTGACGACGATGATGATGGTATTCCCCTCTCCTTTCTAGAATGCCAGCCCCAGGAGGGAGCTGCTTTGCTCACAGGTGTAGCTCAAGTACCTATAACAGTATCTGGCGTAGAGCAGCGGCTTCACAGATATTAGTTGTTGGTTTTCTTTTGTTCCTTGGCCATGATCCTTCCTGATTTGGTCTTTTATGCCATTGACCAAACTCTACAACCAGCACTGCCTTAGCATTACCTTGCTGCGTATCTGCCTTTGAAATCCACAGCTTCGTGGGGACGGAAAATGAATATTCATTCTTGCTTTGAGAGTCAGCAAGGGAGGGAGAAGGGGAGGTGGCTGACCCAGATGCCTTCCAAGGCTCCTTACAATTAATCAGCGACAAATTCCATATAAACTTGCCCCTACACTATTGATTCAGAAAGAAAATCAATGTCCCACGTCCTTATTTGTGCCCTAAATTGGCTTCAGTAACTATCATCAGCACCCCCTCCTTCCACCCACCCGCTGCCCCTTCTGGCCAGCCATGCCCCAGTAAAGACATAGCTCTCAGGCAGCCCCATGTCTCAGCATCACTCTGAATAGGAGTGGTACTCTATCTAAGGACAGTCCACATGTAGGCTGACCCATGACATGGTCCAGTACAGTAATTGGGCTGGGTCAGTCAGGTTGTCCTCAGGAATGTGAACTAAGTCATACTGAAAGAATGGTTCAGGGGCACCTGGATGGCTCAGCCGGTTAAGCGTCCGACTCTTGATTTCAGCTCAGCTCATGATCTCTCCATTCATGAGATCCAGCCCCATGCTTGGGCTCTGCACTGACGGCATGGATCCTGCTTGGGATTCTCTCTCTCTCCCTCTCTCTCTGCCCCTGCCCCGTGTGCTCACTGTCTTTCTCAAAATAAATAAATAAGCGTTAAAAAATAAAAGAGTGGAGCAGATAACAGGGAACCTGAAGCTAAGGGAATAGAGTTGCAGCCACGATGCATCATTCTCAGGGCCAAATTATGAGGGAGAAAAAGCAGAAAAGCAACAGAGACCAGGAAAAAAAAAAACAGAACACAGAGAACATGGGGGGAGGAGAGAATAAGCCAGCTGGAAAGGAGAAGCAGACTCACCCAGTAGCCCAGTCAGGCCAGGAGCCACCGGGTCTCCTGCTGAGGTCCCGGAACCATCTCCAATCCTGCTCTTCCTGGTGGGTGGGCTTCTGGGCACAGGTCTCCTGAGCATAAACATCTCCTTGTTTCAGGTGCACTGAATCCTTGCCACTAAACGACCCTAATTACAACCCGTGCCAATGGGGGGGGGGGGGGGGGGGGAATGCATTTGTTTCCTCTTGCCACTGTTACAAATCACCATAAATTTAGGGGCCTAAACCAAAACAAATTTATGAGCTTCCGGTTCTGGAGGTTCAAATTCGTAAAGGGCTTTCACTGGGCCAAAATCAAGATGTCAGAAGGGCTGCGTTCCTTCTGGAAGCTATAGGGGAGAATCCAACTTTTTTTTTGCCTTTTCTGATTTCTAGAGGTTGTCCATCCACCTGGGCTCGTGGCCACCAGCCTACAACTGCATCGTACCAACTTCTATTCTCCTACCTCCTTCTTTCCCTTACAAGAACCCTCATGTTTACGCCGGGCCCTCCCAGATGATCCAGGATAACATTCCCATCTCAAGGTCTTTAACCTAAATTATATTTGTGAAATTCCCTTCGCCATGCAAAGTAACATAGTCATAGGTTCTAGGAATTAGGACACGGACATCCATGGAGGACCATTATTCTGCCTCCCACGGGGAACAAGAGGTCCTCCCCTAAGGACAGCAAAGTAGGCTGAGCTCTCCTAATACCCACAAAATCATATGTCAGTCAACAGAGAGACACATTTCAAATGCCTGGAACAGGAAGGAATCAAGCTGGCAAACCCCCTTCTCATAAATATCTGATCAAGAATAGAGTCTTCTCCATATCCTCAATGCTGGTTTCCACATCTTACATTAACACAGGGGTTCCTGTCTGGGTGTGTGGGCTTAATTTGAAACGCCAGGTAAGAATCTCACCCTCGTTGGAACACCATCTTATTAGTATAGCGATGAATAAATAAGCCGTCTTGTGAGAGTGAGGCCAAGCAGAAGCGTTAAAGGGATTGGTAGAGCTTCCCCTTCTACTGTGGTCCTTCCTCATTACGGAAATTTATTTAGCTATATTTCACTCAGAAGATCCTGTTGACAGCCCAGATGCACACTGCTGGGTAATTACAGGGAACCAAGAAATGACATGATGGGAAGAGAGTTGAATAAATGGTCAGAAAATAATGTCTGGGAACAGCGCTGACTGATCGCACAGAGCTGACCCACCACGCCTGTCAGGCCAGGGGGAGAGAGGCAAAGAAAGACGCCAGGCCTTGTCCCATTCTAGACCTACCCTTTCTAGCTCATGTTCAGGCTTCTTGTTGACTGTGGAAGGAACTTCAGGTGCCTTTTGCACTATTTAGCTGGAAAGGAGTCTTAGAGGCCTGGGAGTTCATGAAAACCAGTTGTTTGGTTTAAGAAGCAAAGATGCTTACCAAAAAAAGAAAGAAAGAAAGAAAGAAAGAAAGAAAGAAAGAAAGAAAGAAAGAAAGAAACCTTTGTTGGATTTAGATTTTCAAAAAATATGTAGGCACCAAACACCAAATAGAGCATCTTCAGAAGCCAGTGACTCATTATTCAAATGCATCCAGGGGGAGTCAGATGCCCACCCCCACCGCTGGGTTATAGGAACCCCAAATAGATTCTGCAGCAATGACTCCACATCCTTTTGTAAAAGTCATGAAATCAGCATGATTCGAACATGGTGATTCTTTCTGATGTGATACTGAGCCATGTTTCAGAACAAGGTTCTGACCTCCTCTAACACGGTCACAACGGAATCTACACTCAGCTAAATTTAGATCACTAAAAGAGCAGAGGTTTTGGTCTGAGTTATGAGGTCACAGCTCATTGAGCTTTCTATGTGGACATCTTTTGGTGACTGGGACCCAAATGCTAACACCGAAGAGTCCAAAGTGGGGAATTAACTTCCATCGTCAGGGTTTCCTGGACCACCGACAATCAATACGGGTCAAGTGCCAAGTGTGCACGATGGCAGACTGTGCACGATTTACATCTGTTTTCTGTTTCTTTATGAATTCTCAGTTGCCATGGCCCTTCTCGTGTAAGTATTCTGTTTTCCAGCGTGATCAGTTTGGATGATGGAATGATGAGAAAGCATGTTGTTATAGCCAATGAGATTGGGAAGGACAGAGGAAAAGAGAGAAAGGGTATCATTTCTCACCTGTTGAAATAGCCTAAGACAGTTTCTAATATGAAGGCAGCTTGGGTGATCTGTCCCAGCCAGGAGCTGGGCTAACAGTTAAGCAGTTTAAGCAGTTTCCACAGACTCTCGAAAAAAGGAAGCCAAAAAGGAGAAAGTACACTCTCTGCTCCCAGATGGATTTATTCCGACAAGGAGGCCATACGAAAAAGGAATGAATGCATATAGTACAACCCTAAATAGGAGCACCGTGGGATGGGGATTCTATAACGGGCAACTGCACAGAAATATTGACGCTATGAGGAGCAGAGGCTTAGAAAGCAGAAAGAAGAGATACTTCTGCTCTCTGATCCGATTTCAAATTTTGTGTCTTCAGCGAAAAACCAGCGGCACAGCCCTTATGGGCCCAGGGGACATTTAATGAAATGGCCTCTAGAACACTGAAGCTGCACTAGTTTGAGGCCAGAAGGATCCTATGAAACTCTGAGAATTACAAATACCACAAGAACGGGGTGCCTGGGTGGCTCAGTCGGTGAAGCGTCCGACTTCGGCAAAGGTCATGATCTCTCAGTTTGTGAGTTCGAGCCCCACGTGGGGCTCTGTGCTGACATCTCAGAGCCTGGAGCCTGCTTCGGATTCTGTGTCTGCTTCTCTCTCTGTCCCTCCCCTGCTCATGCTCTGTCTCTCTCTCTCTCTCTCTGTCTCTCAAAAATAAATAAATATGAAAAAAATTTTTTAAACAAATACCACCATAACAAGAAGCAAATATTATAGAGAAGGAAGGGAAATTGTTTTCCTACCTACAGAACAATGACTCCCCCCCAAAGATTTCCATGTTTCTTATCCCGGAACCTGTGAACTTATTAGGTTACACGGCAGAGGGGGATTCACATTGCAGATGAAATTAAGACTGCTAATCAAGTGACCTTGACCTGCTAATCAGATATCTTGGGTTATCTGGATGGGCCCAAAGTCACCACCATGTTCTTGAATGTGGAGGATGGAGAGCAGAAGAGAAGGTCAGAGTGTGGGGAAGGCTCAACCTACCGTTGGTGATTTATAGAAAAATGAAGGAGCCGTGAGCTGAAGAATGTAGGCAGCCTCGAGTAGCTGGAAAAAGCTGGAAAAGGCAAAGGTATAGATTTTTCAAAGAGCCTCCAAAAGGAGCGCAGCCCTGTGAACACCCGTATCTTAACCCGATAAGATCTATTTCAAATGGACCCCTGACCTTCAGAACTGTGAGACGACAAATCCTTGTCATCTTTAGCCAGTAAGTTTATGGCCCATTGGCTCAGCAGCTAAAGGAAACACACACCTGCCAAGCGAGTCGAGGATCATTACAGGTGTCTGAGTTGGTCTCAGTGAGTGCTGGGTATATACGTCATGCTCCCCGCAGGGCACGAAGTTTTTGAGAAACGCCAAGCAGTTGTTAGGAGAAAAGGAAACGTTTTCAGATTCCTTGATCTTAGTACCTTGACTAGTAAGCTGGGGGAGTCTGAGCCACGTGGAGGGACCACTCTAATGGAGCTTAGGAATCAACCTTCTGACCTCCAATAAGGTGCAGGCGCCTCGGCTAAGGATCGCATATTCACAACGAAGAGACTTTGTGACGTCGTGACCTCTGCTCTAAGAAAGATCTCAGATGTGCCACTCTTTTGTTTCAAAACCAGAATTCGACGTACGAAAGTAGTGGTGTGGCAGATACTGTTGGAAGTAAATCCAAAGGTCGTTCCCCCAATCTTCCCAGCTAAGGGTCCCTTTGTTTTGTTGAAGTATCCACTTCTCCACCAGTGAGCTTCAGGGTCAAGTGCTGATTGATCTCAGCCCATCACAGTGGTCACCTTGGTGCACAACTGTCATCCCAGGCATGTGATGCAGTTCTGGCCAATGGGATAGAAAAGGATGTCTGCTTGCCTTGAAAAGAGACTCATGGAGGAAAAGAGACTCTCTCTGCCTCTGGGTGTTGTGATGAGGAGGTGATTTCTGGAGTTTCAAGCCATTATCTCCAGTTCGTGAAGGCACGAAGCTGAGACCAAGGCGATTTGTCACGGATAGAACGGTGGAAAGACAGAAAGAACCTGGGTCCTTCATGCTGCCAAAGTCCCCAAAGTAACCAATTTCGAGCTGCCCTACTTGGGTCTTCTTATTGATGAAATTACGAATCCCTTCATTTCTCTGTTGGTTTGCAACTGAAAGTATCCCACCTGATGAACAGATGGTTAATTAACATCCTGACAACATAAAAGTTAACGAGGCAAAGATGTCTATTTCAGGATTTTAAAAACTAAGCAAAAGAAAAGAGCAAATCATTGCCAAATGAAGAAAAACAGTGAGACCGTAAACATTTGAAGAAGCATTCGAATTGACCAGTAACGAACTGAATGTCAGTAAGAATAACCAGATACTATTTGTTGTCTCCAAATTGACAAATTCCATTTTTCAGCAATGGTGTTTAATACTGTTGATGGCTTAGAGAAGCAGGCGTTTCTGTGAGAGATGTGCATGTATGCATCCTTTCCGAAAAACAATTTAGTGACACAGATAACAGAGAAAAGTACTGCTGACTGGGTCAGAGATGGGAATATCTCTGGCAACACCTTTCTCCCCTAATATTTGTTTGTATTCTCTGATTTACTGGGGAGGCTAGAAGCTATCTTGGAAATATCCAGAATATGTCCTCATCCGAAGTTCAGACATGTCTGGCAAACTTCCATGGGGCCGTCTGAAATTGAGTTTTCGCGGCAAACACAGTGTCCTTGGAAGGAAATCTCCCACAAGGAAGAAAAACCAGACTGGTCAGGCAACAGGGTCTCCAAATGGAGGAGACAACAATTCTGAGCACATCGTTAAGTATGCAAACATGTGGCCCTGTCCAGATCCAGCCACCTGGGATGTTCTGGGGGTGGGAGGGGGGATGCTACATTTGAAACCAGAGATCCTCAGCACAAAGGCGGTGATAGCTCACACCCCAAGGTTCTCTGCAAGGGGGCCCCTCAGTCATAGAGGTTAGATGGGCGGGAAAGCAAGCCCCAGAAACCCGGAGCAGAAAAGAGCCGCTTAGCAGCACCCCCAGGGCACATTGGTAGTCAGGGTGCCCATATGTCTGAGGGACCCAACCAAAGTGAGGCACCCTCTGAAACCTCCTTAATTTGCTAGAGAGGAAAAGGAAGCTGTACGGGGAACTCTAGTAACTCAGCTACTCAGGTAAGAGAAGGGGTCGTCAGGCCAGGCCAGTAAAAGCAGTTGGTTAAGCGTCGGACTTTGGCTCAAGTCATGATTTCACAATTTGTGAGTTCGAGCCTCACATCAGACTCACTGCTGTCAGCACAGAGCTTGCTTCAGATCCTCTGTCTCCCTCTCTCTCTGCCTCCCCGCTGCTCGCACTCTCTCATTCTCTCTCTCTCTCTCTCTCAAAAATAAATAAACCTTAAACATACAAGTCTTCAGGACTATGGTGGGTGAGCCCAAGGCAAACCGCCTCCCACTTTACAGACCCTTTGCCCACTGAGTCGACCTCCTCCTGGCTTGTGAATTCTGGCGGCTTCTTGAAAAGGTGCAGGAGCACCTGTGAGATCAGCAACAGGTGAGTCTCTCAATGGCCCTGGGAGGACTCGCCTCTAGAATGCTCCAAGGCAGCCTCCTTGTTCAACCCAGTTGCAGACACTGCTTTGCTTTAAGCTAAGTCAAAGGGGCGTTGATCTGCAGCGCTCCTCCACAAGAGATGGTCCCTTTGGCCAGGACAGTTGGATATCTTACTCGAGTCGTTTAATTCTCAAAGCACACTGAGGATTTTAAGTCTGTGGCTTCACAGGTCTAGAAAGACCTGAGTGACATTCGCCAGGTCTTCCTTCATTCCATATGACCCAGCTGTTCCTCGAGAAATGTATCCTGATAACCAAGATTCACTCAAAGATCTTTGGACAAGAATATTTATCATAGCATTTTCATGATTGCAAAGTATGAAACAAAAAATGTTTAAGAATTAGGGAAGGGGGGCGCCTGGGTGGCTCAGTCGGTTAGGCGGCCGACTTCGGCTCAGGTCATGATCTCACGGTCCGTGAGTTCGAGCCCCGCGTCGGGCTCTGTGCTGACAGCTCGGAGCCTGGAGCCTGTTTCACATTCTGTGTCTCCCTCTCTCTGACCCTCCCCCGTTCATGCTCTGTCTCTCTCTGTCTCAAAAATAAATAAACGTTAAAAAAAAAAAAAAGAATTAGGGAAGGGCTGGGGCACCTGAGTGGCTCAGTCGGTTAAGCATCTCACTTCGGCTCAGGTCATGATCTCGTGGTCCTTGAGTTCGAGCCCCACATCGGGCTCTGGGCTGACAGCTCAGAGCCTGGAGCCTGCTTTGGATTCTGTGTCTCTCTGTCTCTCTGCCCCTCCCTACTCTTGCTCTGTCTCTGTCTCTCAAAAGTAAATAAACATTTAAAAAATTTTTAGCCAAAAAAAGAATTAGAGAAGGGCGAAGTAATTTATATCACCTTCAAAAATTATATTTATAAAAAGTATTTAACACCACGGGAAACGTTACAGATTATCCAAGGAACAACTAATACAAAGAACTCAGTGTGGGTTATGACCCTCATTTTGTTGAAAAAAATAATAATGGAAAAAAGACTGGAGGGTAAGCAGTTTTGCACAGTAATTAACTCAGGGTGCGGAGGTTATGTAGGGTTTTACTTTTCATTCTTTTGAGGGAGAGTTTATTTTTCATTTGTTATGTTTTGCAATTGCTTTACCATGAATGCGAATAGCTCTTGTGACCAATGAAATTAGAATAAAGCTATGAGAACACTGTGTTAACGAATTTGAAAACGTCTATTCAAAAATCTGATACTTCGTTTATTTTTGTAATTTTAATTCCTGTCTAGTTAGCAGCGTTAACTGTAGTATAACAGTATAATATAACAGTGCCATATTTGTTTCAAGTGTGCAATATAGTGATTCAACAATTCAATACATGACCCAGTGCTCATCATGATAAGTGTCCTCTTCATCTCCTTCCCCTGTGTCACTTATCCCCCCTTCCGTCTGTTTGTAACCATCTGTTTGTTCTCTGTAGTTAAGAGTCAGTTGTTTGGGGTTGTCTCTTTTTCTCTCCTTTGTCCATGTTTTGTTTCTTAAATTCCACATGTGAGTGAAATCACACGGTATTTGTCTTTCTCTGAGTAACTTATTTCACTTAGCATAGTATTCTCTAGCTCCATCCATGTTGTTGTACATGGCAAGATCTCCTTCTTCTTTGCGGCTGAGTAATATTCCATTATGTGTTTCATTCTCTTCTTTATCCATTCATCAATCAATGGATGCATGGTTTGGTTCCATAATTTGAAAAGCTATAGGCACCCCTATGTTTATTACAGATAATGCTGCAATAAACATAGGGGTGCCTATAGCTTTTCAAATGAGTGTTTTCATATTCTTTGCGTAAATACCCAGTGGTTCAAAGCCTATCATTTTAAAAGAAAAAAAAAAATAGAATGGTGATAAAGTGCCCTGTTCAGACAGAGAACAGATTCACCACCCAGTTCTTTTCTGTTAATGAACCTGCAAGACAATACTTAAGATGATTGCCCTCTGAAGCAGGCTATTTTATTTATTTATTTTTTTTTTTTCAACGTTTTTTATTTATTTTTGGGACAGAGAGAGACAGAGCATGAACGGGGGAGGGGCAGAGAGAGAGGGAGACACAGAATCGGAAGCAGGCTCCAGGCTCCGAGCCATCAGCCCAGAGCCCGACGCGGGGCTCGAACTCACGGACCGCGAGATCGTGACCTGGCTGAAGTCGGACGCTTAACCGACTGCGCCACCCAGGCGCCCCTGAAGCAAGCTATTTTAAAGCTATCTTTCTTTGTACGCATTTGGTACATTTCTCTAACACTTGAAAGAAATGATTTGTTCTATGCTGGATGTCTTGTTTTGTCATAAAATTTTCCTCAGAATTAGGATATTCAGTTTTAATGTGAAATTGAAATATTATTTCTCTTACAATCTTTCATTTGCCGTCATTCGTGTAAATACAGCGTTTAAATAAACCTCTTTTCACGTAATGCGTGTAAAACTAGATTTTGAGAAATATTTTTAAAACGCTAAAACTAAATAAAAATATTTAAGGAAGCGACTAGCTTCCAGTTTTTGACATTCCCACCTCGCAAGAACAAGTGAAATGTTTGGGTCTTGAATGCGGTGAGGCAATGAAGATCTGTTGGAAGAGTGGAGTTGATGGAGTTGCCTTGGATCCTCTGATCCATCCTGACCCTCGGCTCCGCTGGGTCTCCCCTCTCTGTGGGGTGGTGGCCCAGAGGCTGCAGAGAGTGCCCTATCCCCTCCTTTCTGCCCCGAGACTGCCTGCCACTGAGCTAAGCCCATGTCCGTCCAGCAGAGAGCAATTCAAGTCTGCCACAGCTTGGGGGCCTCCTGGCGTCCCCTTAACCCTATTGTCTATGAGTAAAGACCTTCAACCCCAAAGCCTTCTCCATTCCCTTCTGGATGTCAGGACCTGGTATGGATTCCTGATGGTCCCCAAAGAGCCAGGCCCTCTGGGGACCAGAAGGCCATTGAGAAACACAAGAAACATGGGACCAACCAACAGTTCTTCCGACCCCACACTGAATTGTCACTCTGTTTTGCCTGCATCTTGCTCTTTCCCTACTGTCTTACCAATGTTCTCGCTGCTAGGCCTTCCACACAGCCCCATGGCCAAGTCCTGTGTCACATCTCTTCTCCTCTCGCTCCCCTTCCTTCCCTCTCTCCCCTTTCACACATGGACACACAAGCATACATAAATACACACGTGCATGCACACACACACACATACATGTATATACACACAGATGCATACACACGCGTATACATATACACACGTGCACATGCATACATATGCACATATATGTATAGGCACATAGATGCATACACCTGTATGCATATATATGCATGCACACATACATACAGGTAGACACGTGCATACATGCACACACATACACCAGGGCTTTGGGAAGAAGTTCCAAGTTGCCCATTATCAATTAATGAAAACCGTTTGCTTTTAAACTGTTTGATTGTCTCAGTTATTGCCTTCTACTTCCAGTTCTCCTTTTAAGTACAAAATTCTTTGTTTTTCAAATATTAATAAAATGCCCACAGGATAGTAGTTATACCTTGAGGAATTGAGAGCCCTATAACCCATAGGGATTCCCAGAATCTTCACTGTACCTCCAACCCCTCCACGGCCACCACCAAGGCACAGGGGTCAGACCTTTGCTGGGAGCCAGGACAGAATCATTCTGTCTCAACTCTTCCCAGAGCTCAGGAAAGCTCCGGGAAGCTCCACACACACAATGACTATTATGTAGTGGCGATTTGATCAGCTACAAGAGACCAAGGTCAACCGTGCCATTAGATTAGAAGCTCAGTCCCTCAAGGACCCTGGAGCTGATGTTCATCCATATTGATTATCCATAATGATCCATAATCATTATCCATGATTATTCTTTTGGTTCATTAACAATTCCTTGACAACAGCCTCTGTAACTTGGGAAAGAGGGTTGGGGGATCAGAGCCCCGTGCGGTCACAGGTCACTCTCCACTTGGGGGGCCACACCTCTCACATACCTGAAACTCCCTCCTGCTGTCCACTTCCTTCCTGGCTGGGAACTCTGTCCTGAACCCCACTCTTCCCAGCTGTGCTTCTGACACTCTGCCTCATTCCTGCCAGCCCCCTCCCCTTTGTGGCCATATCCAGCTCCCTAAAACCCCACCGGTGGGGTTCACAGCCTTGCTACAAATGGGTTCAGTGCCGAAAACTTTAGCTGACTGGCACCTGACTGCCAGATCATCTATGGCCCCAGGTGCTGCCCCCCAGGTCAAACCCAGTGAATTAGAGCCCAAGAATCTCACCTACCTTTGATGCAAGCTTGAGACACCACCCCTTAGGAAAGGAAGTCCAGTAGCTGGGATACTTTGTCTAACTTTTCCCCCATTCCCACCTCATTTGAGGGGAGCAGCTGACTTCAGACATACCCAGATGCCAATCCTAGCCTTTGCTACTTATTAGCAGTACAATGTCAGGCAGGTACTTAACCCCTTTCCACCTCACCTGCCTCAACAAAGAAGTGCCAATAACGACACCGGCTTTGCCCGGCTTTGCCCAGTGCCCAGTTCTAAAAGTAACTTAGGCAAGTATGGCATTGGGCACTTAGTAGACGAGCAAAACAAGGTCACTGCTGTTATTACCCAGCTTCAGTATATCCTCTCCTGGCTCTTCCCAGAAGTTCTGGAGACTCTAGCCATATACCCACTTGCCGGCCAGATGCAAAAACATGGCAATGACCACAAATCGTGGGTCAGGTGTCCGTACACACACTCTCCCAGATAAGCTCAGGCTTTACGCCTGCCTGTATAGGCTATCCCTGTAACTTCTCAATTTGGACTTCTGCCTGTCACGTGTTCCCTGTGACGCCTGCCTTTAGCAACACCCCCCACCCCCGCAGTGGTATGCCACAGCTGTTTGTACTGGCTAGCAAGAGCTGGTCATTAAATTTCCGGGAATGTTGCTAGCCAGTTGAAATCAGCCATGGTAGGAATATTTACACCATGGAAATTGGCAATCATTACAAATAAATCTGGTTTTCCCCCCTGCCTCATGCCCCCCGTTGCTGGTATATGAGCCCACCCTCTACCCAGCACTCGCTCTTAAGCATGATTTGTCTCTGCCATTCCCCCCTAGACCACACTCCTTCTACCAGCTCATGGCCCATCACTAACACCTCGTCTTAGGGAGGACTCAACAGAGGACTGGATTCAAGGGCTCCAGGCGCTTGTGACCCCATGTGGCATAAAAAGAATCCCAGATGTGGCGCCATCCAGTAGAATAACACAAACTCTGGACATCCCAGAGGACTCCTTGCTTTGTTTACTATCCAGTCCCGTCCATCTGAGACAGCTCCTGTCAAAACAGAGGCAATAGACCATTTCACACATTAATTATCTCAGACTGCAAACCTAATGGGAAGATTTCAGAGGTTCTCCTGCTGAATAAATCAGCCCTGTCAATGTTCTATAGAAAAGACCCTGGAAAGATGAGTCTAAATGACAGTCCCCCGGTAATATTTTAATTGAGATGATGCCGTGTGACAGAGCGAATTCCATCCACGACTTTCCGTTGGCTCCCATGTGACCTCTTCCCCCATCTTGTGACAGATTTGTCTTGCTGAACATCTCGTGGCGAATGCGAAAAACATCCCTTTTTTTCCTCTGTCATGCTGAAATCTGAATCTCATGAATTTATTTTCCTTAAAATAACAGGTGCTGCATTTTCTGATCACTTCTTGCTTCACTTATATTTGGTTTAATACTCCTCTTCTAAGTAGCTCTGCGCGTGTTCTCTCTCTTCCTACCCTCCTCTGTAGTCTAGCTCTATCAGTGAAAGATTATTGCTTTGAACTTTAAGTTGACCATGGCCAGCAAAATAGCAAAGGGAGCAAGGATGCTGTTGTTTTCATGGGTATAAGTTCAGAGTATAGTTTTTCTTTTTTTTCTTTTTTAGTTTGTTTATTTATTTAGAGAGAGCCTGAGAGCAGGGGAGGGGCAGAGAGAGAATCCCAAGCAGCCTTTACATTGTCAGCGCAGAGCCCGATGTGGGACTCGAAATCATAAACCATGAGATCATGACCTGAGCTGAAATCAATATTTGGATGCTCAACCAACTAAGCCACCCAGGTGCCCCCAGAGTATAGTTTTTTTTATTCTTGACACTGTCTTTAGTGCTTTAAGTCAATGAGGGTAACTTAGGAAGGTCCTATAAGAGAGTCACAGACTTAAGATGGCTTAAGGGTGATGGGGGTGAGGGCGGTGCCTGGGTGGCTCAGTCGGTTAAGCGTCCGACTTCAGTTCAGGTCATGATCTCGCAGTTTGTGAGTTCGAGTCCTGCATCGGGCTCTCTGCTGTCAGCACAGAGCTTGGAGCGTGCTTCGGATTCTGTGTCTCCCTCTCTCTCTGCCCCTCCCCTGCTCATGCTCTGTGTGTATGTGTGTGTGTGTGTGTCTCAAAAATAAATAAACATTAAAAAAAAAAGATGACTTAAGAGAGGGATGGGTGGCCATGCCTGTCCATCCACATTTATGCAGGTCACCCGCATTTATGTAGCCTGTTACGTACTAAGGCCTCTGATAGGGGAGGCTTTTGAGGCGTCTTCCCTCAAAGAATTTCACTATCTGTCTCGTAGAGAGAGAAACAGGAAAGCAGACAAACACAGTCGGGTCTGATATGGGCAGTGATACAGGTACAGACAGAGCGCAGAGGTCGAAAGCAATCGAGAAGGGGTGATTGAGTCAGCCAGAGAGCGTATTCATTTCCCGTTGCCGCAGTGACAAGTTACCACAAACGTAGTGACTTCACACAACACAAATTTATTGTCTTGAAGTTCCAGAGGTGAGAAGTCCCAAATGAGTCTTACGGAGCTAAACACAAAGCGTTGGCAGGACTGGGTCTTTCTGAGGACGCTGGCAGGGGGAGCATCCATCCGTGTGCCTCTCAGATCTGCTAGAGGCCACCCGTGTTCCCTACCCCATGGCCCTGTCACTCCTGTCTCCGGGTCCATGACCACCTGATCACCTGCCACCTCTCATAAACAGCATTGTGATTACAGTGGGCTCCCCCAGCCACCCAGGATCACCTCTTCGTCTCAAGACTTTTCACTTAATCATATCTGCAAGTCCTTTGAACTGGGTAATGAATTCACACGTGCTGGGAAGTTGGACATCAACACGCAGCCGACCTCGGGCAGCAGAGTTCAGCGACACTTCTTCCCAGTGTCCAACAGAGGACGGTGGCGCCATTTGCTGTGTCCTGCCCTCTGCGTATTGCAAATGTGACCTGTTGCAGATACCCACCCATCAGCTTCTGCCCTTCTTACTTCTGGAAGAGGCTTCAGCCTCCAGCTCCTCCAAGATCACAGGGGCCTGTGAGGCTGGACCTGCCCAATGGTCCAAACATTGGCCAGCGGTCCACCTTAGAAGTGGACCACCAACCACCACCTTTCTCAGGCACTACGGCCGAAGTACAAAGGGTTTCCCTTCTACAGTGGAAAATAACGAGAATAATTTTTCTATTTATTCTTATTTTTTCCATTTAAATTCAATGTATTTAACATAGAGTGTAGTATTGGTTTTAGGAATAGAATTTGGTGATTCGTCTCTTACGTACGACACCCAGTGCTCATTCCAACGATGCTCTCCTTAAGTCCATCACCCATAGAGCCCATCCCCCACCCACCTCCCCTCCAGCAACCCTCAGTTTGTTCTCTGTCTTTAAGAGTCTCTTATGGTTTGCCTCCCTCTCTGTTTTTATCTTATATTATTTTTCTTCCCCTTAAAAAACAAATAATCCAGTGAAGAAATGGGCAGAAGACGTGAACAGACAGTTTTCCGAAGACATCCAAATGGCCAACAGACACATAACAAGATGCTCCGTGTCACTCATCATCAGGGAATAGCAAATCAAAACCACAATGAGATAACGCCTCGCGCTTGTCGAAATGGCTAAAACTAACAACTCAGGAAAGGACAGACATTGGCGAGGATGCAGAGAAAGCAGAAAGCTTTTGCACCGCTGGTGAGGATGGATGCAAACTGGTGCGGCCACTCTGGAAAACAGTGTGGAGGTTCCTCAAAAAGTTAAAAATAGAACTACCCTACGGCCCAGCAACTGCACTGCTAGGTATTTATCCAAAGGTTACACAAATGCTGATTTGAAGGGGCACATGCATCCCAATGTTTTTAGCAGCACTATCAACAATAGCCAAATTATGGAAGGAGCCCAAATATCCATTGACTGATAAGTGGATAAAGAAGACGTGGTATACACACACACACACACACACACACACACACACACACACAAGGGAGTATTACTCGACGATCAAAAAGAATGAAATCTTGCCTTTTGCAACAACGTGGATGACACTAGAGGGTATTATGCGAAGCGAAATAAGTCAGTCAGAGAAAGACAGATACACGATTTCTCTCATATGTGGAATTTAAGAAACAAAACAGATGAACATGGGGCAAGAGAATAATTTTTAAGTAGCTATCTGCTATGAAAACTTGTTAGTCACAAGAGATACTGAGCGATTTCTGTGAGTTATCTCACTTAATCCTTAAAAATAACCTTGGCGGCAAATACTATCTTTATTTTTTCCTCGTCCTTTATTAGGACGAGGAAACTAAGGTGTAGTAAGGTTCATCCATTTGTCCAGTGCCACTCGTTTAGCAAGAAACTGTACCTCAGACTTGAACCCATCTTCCTGTGGCTCTGAAGTCCTTGCTCCGACCACGACTCTGTTCTAGTGCCTACGTCAGCTAAGTGCCAGTCTAGACGTCTATTCACTAAATGATTAGAAGCAATAAAGTAGAAAAGATAAGAGCACGGGTCTTGGACCTTAGCCACATATAAAGTTAGAAAATTGGTCAATTGCTTAATTCCTGTGTGCCTCAGTTTCCCATCCAGAAATAGGAGATAATAACATTACCCTTTGAGAGAGTTACCATGGGAATTACATGAGATAATATTTGTAAATATTAGGTATATGGAACACAGTAATCAATAATTGTTAGCTGTTTTACTGTTATTTAACTGGATAAATGTTGTGTCGTTGAGAGTAAAGGATAGATAGACACATCTTCTGTTCGGTGAGGACTGGACTACAGAAAGGTGTTCTTTGACATGGAACCTTCAAGTGAGGTTGGTGATAAGCATCTTGGTGCACAAGGCAGGTCCAAAGACATGTTTACTCTCCTGAAAAGGGTGCACAAGGACCATGGCAAAGAGCCTTTGTCTGGCTGTTATAAAGTGTTGACTTTCAACTCTAAACTCCCTTCTACAATTTGTGCGGGAATACTGGGGCCAGAACTTGACCAACTCTGTCCCCTGCCAGCTTCCTTCCTGTTAAACTCTAGCAGTTGGTGGGATTGAGTGAAGGCTGCAAGACCATGGGAGAAGAAGGACTTTCTCTTCCTGCCCTTCATCCCGGCACCAGCAGGTCGATTCTAGAAGCAGGTGACTCCACTTACCAGCTTGCTTTCCCTCTCCCAGAACCTGGCTCACAGAACCCTCACCTCTGCTCTCAGGAGCCCGAACCTGCTGGGAAGAACCCTCCCCAGAGACCTGAGTCCCAACTCCCACCTCCTGTGGTACCAGCAGCAGTCAGGCAGTGTCTCCTCCTCAGGAGTCTGTCACTTATGTGGTCCCCATCCAAGCTTCCAGGTTCTGGAGACCTTACCATCTCAGCCCAAGAGCTTCCAGCCACTTCCTGCTAATATTGGGTTACATGTGTGTTCTCTTTTCACTTTTTCTGTCTAACCAACAGCTGTTGGATCAATTCCTTATAGCAAATTCTGTCTATTAAAGTAACTCATGTAGGGGCACCTGGGTGGCTCAGTCAGTTAAGCATCTAACTCTTGGTTTCAGCTCAGGTCATGATCTCATGGTTCTTGAGTTCGAGCTCCACGTTGGGCTCCATGTGGAGCCTGCTTGGGATTCTCTCTCTCTCTCTCTCTCTCTCTCTCTGTATCTCTGTCTCTCCCTCTCTCTCTGCCCCTCCCCTGCTCACTCTCTCTCATTCTCAAAATAAATAAGTAAACCTAAAAACAAAAAAGTCACTCATGTGGATTCCATTTCCTGACTAGACCCTGAGAGATAATACACACACATACACACACACACACACACACAACACAACACGCTAATGTCCAAACACTGTTCATGGGCATTTGTGTAGATACAGACTCATGCATGCTTTCTATATGCAAATTCACGGCCCTTTCCTTACTATGTTCCAGCCCTGCACCTGCTCTGTTGGCCCTCGTTGACGCTCTATCCTTTCCAGATCCTAAAATGTTTGAGAAAGAACAGTGACAGAGTTCTAGATGATGCAAAATCTTTTCCCTCTTATAAACATAAGCGTCTGTTCGATGCTTCTATAGTCAAACACTTATAGGCCAACTCTTTTTAACATCAGGCATTCGTGGTGGTAACATTTGTTAAAGTCTTGCTGGCTCAAGTGGGAAATGTTAAGCAATTCAATGACAGAAAAATTCCCGATTGAAATTTTCACCAGTTCCTTCATTTATTCAACATACATCATTTTCCACTCGGTGCCCAATACTTTTCAAGATCCTTCAGAGACAGGAAATAATAAGACAAATAAAGCCACGGCACTCATAGAGGGAAGGATGGGGGAACAAGGGTTGGGGAACTGGCGTATTCACAGACTTGCAGCAGGGAAGGGAGGTGTGTGAGGCGACATTAGGCAGGTAGAACAGGAGCTACATGGAGGGCATCTGGTTTCGGACCCTGCCTTGACCACTTACCGGCCAAATGACCTTGGGAAAGTTCCTAAACATGTCTGTGCCTCCTGTTTCCTCTCTTTTACAAAATGGGGATAATAATAAATATCTTCTTCAAAGGGTTGCTAGGAAAATTTAAGAAGATAAATAGTGCTTGACACGGTGCGGGCTGGCTGTTATTCCTATCAACATAAGCACAGCTCCTGCAACCATCAACACCATCAGTAGAGACACGCTCAGAGGGCTCACTTGCCCTGAAAATCTGACTCGTTAATCTGCCAGGGGACCCCAGAAGGGCCAAAGGCACTACCTGTTCCACCCCTCTGCTTCCCTGTCACCATTATAGGGTTATTTATTGGAGCGAAGACATTTACCTAATAGATGCATTAAATCACCGTTTGGTCATCTGGTGTCTAATTAATTTATTATGCAACAGTTTGCCGAAGGAATGAGGATTTTTATGGGGCAGAGGAGCCTCTACGTGGCCCTGGAGAGAGGTCGGGGGGGGCGAATAGCAGAAGGAGGACCCAAAGGGGACGCGAAGCGGCACCAGAAATGATTTCCTCCCGCACGGCAGGGCTGGCCCTGTGTGTGTAACCTGTGCTGCCATAGACTTTCACACAAGACTTATGAATCACCCTGAATACCTCCTTCGGGTCATTGACTTCCCTCTATCAATTACGAGCCAAGCCAGCCACAGCCTGAATTTAAACCAAATCGCTTTTTCCACCCCCCCACGCGCTGCAACCCTCATCATCGTTATCGGTGACTGCCAGGGCTCCATCCTTCCAGGGAGGGAGACGAAGAAATGCCCACGTCTTGAAAATAACCTTTCTAGGTACATTTTTTTCTCTGTCCTGATGAGCCCGGCAGAATCACGAGCCTCATCTCCGGATCTCCTAAGCGGTCTCGGCAGAGCCAGAGCCAGGCAGTAGCTCTCCCCTTCGTCAGCTTAGCGTCCCCAGCTTGCTGCTAAGCTTTGCTTCTAGGGGTTCTTTATCATCTTAATTGCATCTTGCATGCCCACCTTTCCTGCTCGAGGAGCTCGGAGTATTAATCACCTCCGAGTCACGTGGGGTAATGCCGAGTGCTTTATCTTTTGCTCTGTCACCGACATAGGCATACGGGAGGTCTCAGGCAGGCAAACGGCTTCCTCTTCGATCACAAGCTTCCCCAAATCCTAACCACTCACGACCCTGGAGGAAAACTTCTGGCCCTTTCCTCTGGGTAGCCATTCTTCACCCTAGTGAGTTGCTTCCAAGGCCAAATTCATCAACGTCCGTTGTAAAATTACCAACCAGCCGATGCTTTGTTAACCCTCGGCACGCACCATCCACAGAGGTGAATGACAGCAAACCACAGAGCAGTAGTTCCATCAGGCCCGGCAGCGTTAGCATGGCCTGGCTCTCCTTACAAATGCGAAGTCTCAGGCCCCACCAGGACCGACGGAACAATCAGGACCTTGGGTGGGACACACCTCAGTCTGTTTGATCAAGCTCTCCCTGGGTGCCCGAAGCACACTAGAGTTTGAGAGCCACTGCAGAAAGTGCTCCGGGAGGGAAACAGGACTGCCCGCTACGCCAGTGAGGACGCTCCCCCCCTGCCTTTGGTTGGGTCGCTTTGCTTTGCACCTAAAAGTGGGCAGATAAGCGTCACAGGGTTCTCCTCCCCTCTGAGGTTCAGCGTGGCCATCCTGACCCACCCTCCCAGTTGGAATCAGGTGCGTGCTTCGGACCTCACCACCTCCCATGGGTATTGCTTTGAGCTCCCACAACTGGACGGTGTCACTGTCACCCCGGTCCTAGTTTCTCCCACTAATGCAAGCTCTTCGAGGGGAGGAAACAGGTTTGTACACCAGCATCTAGCCCAATGTCTGACGTTTTCTGAGTGAGTGAATCGAGGGGCACCTGGCTGGCTCAGTCGGTTAGGTGTCCAGCTCTTGGTTTCAGCCCAGGTCATGACCTCCCAGTTTGTGAGTTCAAGCCCCACGTCAGGCTCTGTGCTGACAGTGCAGACCCTGCTTGGAAATTCTCTCTCTCTGCTCCTCTTATCCTTGCTCTCTCTCTCTCTCTCTCTCTCTCTCTCTGTGTGTGTGTGTATCTGTCTCTCTCTCTCTCTCAAAATAAATAAACTTAAAAAAAATAAAAGAAATAAATGAGTGAATCAAAGATGAACAAACGTGCTCAGAAATTCCACTGGGATTGGCAGGGTTTTGTCTTGGAACCCCTTCTCACCCCAA
Source organism: Panthera tigris (assembly GCF_018350195.1). Taxonomy (NCBI): domain Eukaryota; kingdom Metazoa; phylum Chordata; class Mammalia; order Carnivora; family Felidae; genus Panthera; species Panthera tigris. Next base: position 13,251,908 of record NC_056664.1, read on the forward strand.
ATACCTCTTATTCGTTCATGTCCCTGTTTGCCAGAAACCTCTGGGAGGTAGTGGCCTTTTACATCACTCGGGCCACACTCCTCAGCAAAGTTCACATTCCGCGTCTTCTAATCAACCCACCTTCGCCTAATCTCTGACATAAGTGACTCGTCCTTTCCTTTTGCAAAGATATATTAAAAACCTGCCCTCTGATGTATTTGAAAGCTCATTGTTTTACTGTGTGGTGTACAATTGCTAAGTGGGGGGTATAATAAAGCTATTTCCATTAAAATTTTTCTGTATTTCTCCTCCTGCAAAGGCAACAGCTCTTCTCCCTCACTAATTGCCCCTCGGGAGAGGGATTGGAAAGCTTGGCCTTAGGTCTCCTTAGTGAGGTGTTTTTCGCATTTCCGTGATCCACGCATAAAACAAATACAAGTGTGTGAAGATGTTATCGCTAATGCTGAGACCCTCCTCATAGACCAAGCAGTAGGGTTCAAGGATTGTGCAAGAAGAAACCTCAGGGATGGGGATGTGCCCAGGAATGGCCCCACTATCGCACCCATATGCTGCCCACACGCTCTAACACACTTTCAGGAACTTTGTCTAAGATGCTATGTAGGCAGAATTCTTAGATGGCTCCCAAAATTCTGTTGTCCCTGGGTGGACACACACCTCCCAGTCATTTGACCAAACGATAATCTAAGTACTTCTGTGAAGGGATTTTTGCAGATGGAATTTAGGTCCCAAATCAATTGACCCTAGGAAAGGGAGATTACCTTTGGTCTGACCTTATCAGGTAACCTTAAAAGTGACAGGACTACTCTCGGCAAGACAGAGTTGAACTGTGAAGGACATTCTCCACTGCTGCCTTTGAAGATAGAGAGGGCCACAAGGTAAAGGATGCAGGTGGCCACAAGCTGGGAGGCAGCAAGGACATAGGACCTCAGTCCTACAGCAACAAGGAACTAAATTCTACCAACAACCTGAATGGGCACTGGAAGAGATTCTTCCTTAGTCGAGCCTCCTGTTGAGACCACAGCCTGGCTGGTAACTTGATTTTAGCTTTGTGAAATCCTGAGCAGAGAACCCACATATGCTGCACCCAGATTTCTGACCTATAGACTGAATTCATCAATGCATGTTGTTTTAAGCTGTTAAACATATGGTTATTGTTAGACAACAGGAAGAAACTAACACAGATGCTAATAGATAACGCCCCCTCCTTTACCCTAAAAAGTCTGCCCTACCATGTAGATAGCCCAGGTACTCCATGCCTACCTCTCAGCCCCACTGCCATTTTTAACCTTGCCAAAGAAGGTTCCAGAAATATAACACTCCCCCCGTTAGAACAGAGGGCAAATACATGTGTGAGGACAGGAAGAGGCCAGGCTGTTCTGTGACAGGCAGTGTTCCCCACAAGGTACCCACAAGCCAGTGTGTACGTGCCTTGCCCCTGAGTGTGGATATCACGTGCTTTTTGGAAACCATTATTTGTATGTCTCACGTCGTCTAGCACATAACCTCTCGCCCTCACCGCAAAGCCATTCTGTACTCAGTGCCCTGAAATCTCACAGATGGTGCCAACCACCTTGTGATTTCCATGACCCTCCAGCTGTCTGCTTTGTTTTATTGGCCATAATAGATGGCCTGCACTTGCTACCCCACCGCAACCCAGACAAGCCCTATCCTTCAAATTTCTTCACGGGCACACTGATGGAGAGCCATTCCCGGTCTCTCTGGCTGGACTCTTTGTAAACTACAAGGCCGAGTTTATAGGCTAAATGTTCAGCAGGAATATTCAGCTCAAGCTGAGCCATTTCCCTGCAGGGGCGATTACAGGGAAAGTGAGCGTGGTATCTTTTCTTTTTTTCTTTTTAACTTTCTGGTCTCGGCAGTTAACATTTAATGCAATACATCACCGTGAGTCGCTGGGGGAGGCTCTCCCACAGTACTCATTAGCTTATTAAAATGAACACAACTGTTCTGGCTCATCTAAATTGTAGAATGATGACAAAAATAACAACGATAATAAATCATATATCCACCTCAGCCTCTCTTCTGTAATATTTCAGCTTGTCCTCCATGGATCCTGCAGAATAGGGACAAGAACTTGTAACTGGAAGGGACACCTGGCACCCCACCCAAGGAATGCCCTTCTCTCAGCTCAGGATATCTCCCACCCGGGATGCTCTGCCCTGTACCTAAGGAGCAGGAAAAGGTTAGTATTCCCATCTGCATCCCCCAGTCAAGCACTTGGCCTCTATTTTTTTTTTTTGATTGAAGTAGAGTTGACCCGCAATGCTACATTATTCGCAGGTGTGCAATATAGTAATTCACCTTCTCGATACATTATACAACACTCACAAGTATAGCCACCATCTGTGGCCATGCAATGCTATTATAATACCATTGACAATATTCCCTATGCTGTGCCTTTTATTCCTGTGACTTATTCATGGCATAGCTGTAAGCCTGTCCCTCCCACTCTCCTTGCCCTCCCCCACTCTGGAAGCCATCAGTTTATTCTCTGTATCTATGGGGCCATTTCTGCTTTTTGTTTGCTTTGGCTTTTAGATTCCTCCTCTAAGTGAAATCATATGGTATTTGTTTTCCTCTGATTTATTTCACTTAGCACAATTCCCTCAGGGTCCACCCATGTTGTCTCATTCTCTTTTATGGCCGAGTAATATTCCACTGTGTATAGACAACATCTTCTTTATCCATCCAACTATTGATGGACACTTGGGTTACTTCCATTGGCCTCTACTTTTGAAAAGCAATAGGGGCGCCTGGGTGGCGCAGTCGGTTAAGCGCCCGACTTCAGCCAGGTCACGATCTCGCGGTCTGTGAGTTCGAGCCCCGCGTCAGGCTCTGGGCTGATGGCTCGGAGCCTGGAGCCTGTTTCTGATTCTGTGTCTCCCTCTCTCTCTGCCCCTCCCCCGTTCATGCTCTGTCTCTCTCTGTCCCCAAAATAAATAAAAAACGTTGAAAAAATTAAAAAAAAAAAAAAGAAAAGCAATATAATCTAAGAAGTAGTTCCCAAATTTTGTTGCACACTGGAATCACCTGGGAACCTTTAACCAACACTGACACCTGGCTCCCACCCAAGTATTTGAGGAGATAATCAAGAGGGTATGACCACCAGCTGACCCTTGAGCTGGATCTGGGCCATCAGAGGCTCCCTAGCACATTATCCCGTCCTGGTGACAGTACGCTATGCTTACCACTCCCATGGCGCGGGCTGTTCCAAGGACATAACCTTGAGAGAGTATGATGTTGCTGAGACCATCTGGATGATATATATGACTGAACCCAGTTAAGGCCTGTCTAGAAACTTTAAGGACTCGGCTGGTGGATGTGGAGGTCTACTCGGCAGGACGCCCCAGACAAGCCTCAAATGTAAGTTTCCTTGCTCATTCAACTGGCCACCTACCAATCTGGAGTGTCTGCCTTTTTCTGTGGTTTCTCCCTGGTCTCCCAGGAAGGGGCTGGTTTCAGATGACACATGACAACTCCTAAGTAGGTTTTGAACAAATGCCAAGACACTCTGATTTCATCGATCTGAGTGTAACACTGGACCAGGGGGTTTCAAAGTTCCCAAGTGATTCCAATGTGCAGTCGAGTGGAACCACTGGCCTGGTCGTTCAGATAGCCTTCACGTTGGTGCGCCTGCTGAGCACCAGTCAGCTGAGCGTTCAGCTCTTGATTTCAGTTCAGGTCATGATCTTACAGTTTGTGAGTTTGAGCCCAAGTTGGGCTCCAGGCTGACAGCATGGAGCCTGCTTGGGATTCTCTTTCCTTCTCTCTCTGCCCTTCCCCTGATTGTGCTCTCTCTCTCAAAATAAATAAACTTAGAAAAGAAAGAAAGAAGCCTCCATGTCAAGGCTTTACCACTTACAGGTGGACCACTTTGAGCAAGTCACTTATTTCTGTACTTCAGTCTCCTAATCTGTAAAATGGGTATGATAATGGCACCTACCCCATAGATATGATTAAGTGAAAGAATGCATGCCTGTAGTTTACCAAGGTGCCAAGCACTATTAAGTAGGCAGTGTGTGTTGATTATTGACATTCTAATTATCATCATCCTTATGATTTCTCTTGGCCTCTCTAGATCATAAAACCAAAGAATCTTAGGTTGGCAAAGACTTGAGGGGTCATCCACATTCGGGAATTGCTTTTTAAAAATCCCGGGCAAATGATCTGGTTTTGATTTTCAAGCACTTTCTCCACCCAATGGAAATTGTCCTGATATTTAAATTCCCACAAAGATGTTCTGAAGGCATGGTGTAGGGGGTAAACAAAGTAGGTAGCATAGTAAAGCTTCATTCATTCGACAAGCAGTTAGTGAACATCCATGCTAGGCCGAGTACTGTGCTGGGAACACTATGTGAGAGGCACAAACTCATAGTTCACTTAATACAAACTCCTCACTCTTGGTCACCCCAGAGCCAGTTAAAGCTGAGAAGCCCAGCTGATCACTTGTAAACTGGTTCTTTTGCTCGGGTTTTTCTGGTGCCTGGAACCCTCAGAGCCCATCTACTGTCTGGACTTCCTCCTCCCCATCCTCCACCTTCCCCCACTACCTTGGGATCTGTTTCTTCTCACTGCTCTCCCCTGCCCTGTGCCTCTCCTTCCTTTGCCCTCAGATCAACTGTGCCATTCAAAAATCCCAACTCTTGTGCCTTTCCCAATATTCTTCCTCTGCCTCTCTTCCATTCGGTACCCATACAACTTGTTAATCGTGACCACCCAACACGTACCTGCCTCTTTCAAAACAACTCTTCTGAATGCTGGTCTACGATTTTAATTCTTGTAAATTAATAATCCACATTTGAGGGGGTTCACTATAATTCTGTTCCCCTTCCTAATAAAATGTCCCAGGGCAGTTGTCTATATTTGGGTCTCCACTTTCTTCTTCATATTCTCCTTCTAAACCTTCTACAATCAAGCTTCCCCCTCTACCACACCACCAAACTCCTACTCACCTGTGCTACTAAGGGGCCCCTGCAGTATTGCAATCGATTCTGAAGCTAACCACATGGAGTTAGTGCAGACCCCACCAGTTAAGGGCTCAGTCCCCCACATGACGGCTGCAGGTCCAGGGGTCCCCGGGACCCCTTTCTGACCAATTTGCTACAAATTCAGATGTTCCACAGTACTGGGTGTTGATAATTCACTAGGACTCACAGAACTCTAGAAAGCACTATACTTCTGATTCCAGTTTTATTGCAAAGGATCCAAGTCGGACAAGCCAAATGAAGAGACACGTAGAGCCAGGTCTGGGAGGGCCCTGAAAGCAAGCTTGTGAGCCCTCGCCTGTAGAATCAGGGTAGGTCGGCTTCCCAGTGCGTCGATGCGTTCGCCAACCAGGAAATTCTGCTGAGCTTCAGTGGTAAGCAGGGTTGATTGAATCACTGGCCACATGATTGAACTCAATCTCCAGCCACTCTCCACTCCCCAAGGTCAGGAGATGGGGTTGGTGTCACGTGGCTCAAAGCCCCGACTTCTGATCACATGGTTGGCCTTCCAAGCATGGCCATCCCCCATCCTGAGTCATCCTATTAGACTTGGCTGCACATGGCTCTGTTTTCCACAGGGCAGCCAGAGTGATCTTTCTAAAATGGAGTTCAGACCACACCACCACTCTCCTGCCCCAACTTTCCCATGATTTCACATCATACTTAGAACCCCAAGTCCTTCCACCACTGGACCTGGCCCGCTGCCTCTGTCTCCATCCTCATAGCCTAATACTCTGCCCTGTGCTCCTCCTGCTCCAGCCACACCGCAGACTCCTCCCTCGTGGACTCTGGGCTCGCTGTTCCTTCTGCCGGGAGCACTTCTGCACCTCGGCAATGTCTCACTCCCTTCCCCCCTCACGTCTCCGCAAAGTCACCTCTCCGGACGCTGACATTCCTTCCTCAAGAGCAGACACCATCCCTAACATCTGCTATCCTCTTGCCCTCACCACTTCTTATTTATTCTACGTGTATTCATTTTTGTTGATGTTTGTATTTAGTATTGGGAGTGTATATGAGTCCACTCAGGCTGCCATAACAAAAAATACCATGGACTGGGTAGCTTACACGACACATACTTATTTTCTCACAGTTCTGGAGGCAGAAAGTCTGAGATCAGGGTGCCAGCACGGTCAGGGGCTAATGTAGGTCTTCCATTAAAGTGAAGAGGGGGGGCGCCTGGGTGGCTCAGTCGGTTAAGCATTCGACTTCGGCTCAGGTCATGATCTCGCGGTCTGTGGGTTCGAGCCCCGCATCGGGCTCTGTGCTGACAGCTCAGAGCCTGGAGCCTGTTTCAGATTCCGTGTCTCCCTCTTTCTCTGACCCTCCCCTGTTCATGCTCTCTCTCTCTTTCTCAAAAATAAATAAATAAATAAAGGGAAGAGGGGAGGGGCGCCTAGGTGGCTCAGTTGGTTGAGCGTCCGACTTCAGCTCAGGTCAGGATCTCACGGTTTGTGAGTTCAAGCCCCGTGTTGACGGCTCAGAGCCTGGAGCCAGCTTCGGATTCTGTGTCTCCATCTCTCTCTCTGCCCCTTCCCCACTCATGCTCCTTCTCTGTCTATGAAAAGTAAATAAAAAAGTTTAAAAAAAAAAAAGTTTTAGAATGAGGAGGGGTAATGGAAATTTTCAAAAACAGGATGCCCTTCACTTTTTTTTTTAATGTCTATTTATTTTTGAGAGAGAGAGAGACAGAGACAGAGCACGAGCAGGGGAGAGAGAGGAGACACAGAATCGGAAGCAGGCTCCAGGCTCTGAACTGTCAGCACAGAGCCCGTTGCAGGGCTTGAATCCTGGAACCGTGAGATCATGACCTGAGCTGAAGTCAGACGCTTAACCGACGCAGCCACCTGGGCGTCCCAGGATGTCCTTCACTTTGTGCCACTTCAGCTTATGAACGGCTTTAGAGGAATGCTGTACTTTCAGACAGCGGGGGAGCCCTGATCTAGATGCCCATGGCTTGTTGACACCTGCAATTAACCATCGGGGAGGAGAAGCTGTAATCAGCTGCCAAGAATTCTCTTCCCTTTAGCCCCTCCTTCTTCCTGCATCTAAGCTTCTGGAACTATCTTATAAGCCTGAGAACCAAAGCTCTAAGAATAATGGATTAAGAAGCTAGAAAGGGTCTAGGTTTCTGATGCTTCGTAGAGCCTTCAACCGCCTATTTCCAGATTTCTCATTACGAGACACGAAAATGTCTGAACACTGACGTCCCTGTTTTTCTTTTAATTTTTCTGCGGTATGCAGCCAAACTAAATTGTTCACGTTTCTAGGGCTAGACTTTAGGGGCCTGTAACAATAGCCTGGTGTCCTTCTTCTTTACAACTCCGTGCAGTGATCTTCATGCAGCAGGCTGCATTTCACGTCAGCCTAAATGTCAGCGGTAACCAGACATATATCAACGCTCAACCTGCCAGACAGGTTCCACTCGCTGCGGCTGTAGCTCTTTTTGGCTCCTTCCGAATATTTGTACAACCACAGAGCACTATCAGCCACAGACAAAACTGAGAGGCCACCCAGGGCCCACATAGAAAGAGAACCCCACATGACTTGTTCCAAAACAGTACGATAGCAAACAAAGATTTGAGACTCCCATTTCTGTGACATCCCCAGATTGTTTTGGAATTTATCAAAAGCACTGGAAGATGTAAACACTGGGAGAGCAAAAGCCATGGACTTGCCCAGCTGGCCAGGGTCTCCTAGAGACAAACCCAAGCTCTTTCAATGCTTGCACACGGCTGTCCCCATTTGGGATTTCTGCCCCTCTGGCCAGGGGGCTGAATCAGAACTAAAATTATGCTTTGACCTTGACTCTAAGGTGTAAGCTGTGCTTCCCACAGCTACTGCACGGGCAGAGAGTGACCCTCCCATTTCTAGTTCTTAAGACACCCTGGGAGGACTGGTGTGGCTTAGAGTCCAGTCCACCCTTAGACCTTGTAGGAGCCAGATCTGCCAGTGCAGGGGAAGGGTGCTGGCCCTTTATGCCACAGTCCCCTCCATTCATTCCTGCTGATTCAGGGCTCAGTCAGAGCAGAGCCCCCAGACTATCGACACATGCATACATGCACACACACGTACATTAGCTATAGGAATCTGACCTTACACAATTGTAGGTGTTGGTGAAATAGTCTCTGTAAAGCTGTTCCTCTGCATCTGATGCTGGAAATTGCAGCTTGCAGCTCAGAGAGCCTGGAAGGGAGAGACGATGCAGAGTGCTATGGACTGAATGTGTGTATCCCTCAAAATGCGTATGTGGAAACCTAATCCCCAATGTTTCCCCTTTGGAAGGTAATTGTGTCAGGAGGGTGGAGCCCTCATGAATGTGATTAGTGCCCTTGTAAGAAAGGGCACAAGGAAGATGTGAGGACACAACAAGGAGGTGGCTGGCTATGGGCCAGATAGAGGTTCTCACCAGAACCCAGCAATGCTGGTCCCCTGATCTTGGACTTCCAGCCTCCAGAGCTGTAAGAAATACATGTCTGTAGCTTAAAGCCCCCAGTCGATGGCATTCTGTCATAGTAGCCTGAACGACGACAGTGGGGGACATTGAGGACAAGCCAGAACCCACAGGACAGCTTGAAACGCAACCTCCGTGATGATGGGGTATCCCACAGGACTCAGAAGCTAGGCCCCTTTTTCATGGAGCCACACACCCACCCGTCCCGGTGTTGGAAAAGCTGAGTGAAGTGTCTGCTGGCCACAGTGACATGAGCCAGCAGATAAGTGATCACGTGGAGGGGTTGCTGTGGCGTTGACTGCCACGTACAAAGACAATATGGATGTCCCCAGTCTTATGTAAAATGTCTCTGGGGCCCACCCTAACTGGAAACATGCAAGGAAGGGAATTCTGGGACAGGTAGTACAGCCCAGCCAACCTAACACACGACGAAGCCACCACACTTGCTGAGAGCAGCTCCTCCCTGCAGGACTATGTGGGTCTCCAGCAGAGGCAACCCCCGTGTCCTTGTGTTCCCACATTCCTCTCCCATCTGGCTCCCTCTCGCTTCCTCTCCATTTTCTCCATATTCTCTGAAGGCCATAGTGCCAGATGGTGGGAGTGTCTCAGAAATTGTTAGGATCGAGAAGAGGGACACTGTAGACACCCAGCTGGGTTGTGGGGACCCCTGCTCTTCGGTGGGATAGAAACCCAGGGTGCAGACCCCGCACCCAGGGCTCTGTACCCTCCTACTCCAGTCTTGAATAGGCTTGAACTACTCTTTGTTTCCTTCCTCTGGAGCCCCCCCAAAATGAAAGATAATAATTTTACTTTCTCATATTTGGACACCTGCTTACTCAGCATTGAACAAATATTCTGGAAATGGAGGTGGTTTCTTCCCTTCTTCCCAAAAGGGGGCAAGTATCTTAATATCACCAGAAAACTTTAACAGACTCAAAGTGCTGTGTCACCCCTAAGATGAATCTAAATCCAGATCCTATACACATTTTCCATGGATACAAATCTCAATTGTTCACCACCTCCCTCATTGATCGTAATCGAAAGATCAAAGGTACGAATTTTCACAAGAAGGGTTGGCCCTCAAGCAGAAAAACCTGTTTTCCATGGTGATGCTCTGTTAAGGGACAGTTCAGAACGGGGACCTGAAGAAAGTAGTTGACTAGAGCTGTTGAATTTGAAACCCCTACCACCCATTAGAATGTTGGGGGACTTGGACACCTTTACAATGACTTCAAATGTTGGGGGGGGATGAGTCACCCTAGTTATTACATAAGTGCCATTTCTAGCCAGGCAGCTAGCTCTATAACTAGACCTACCAGGAAGAGTCGAGGAAGTGGACATGAGTTTTATTACTGACCCTGAACTGGGGAAGTAGAACTTTCTTTTCCCAAGTAACTCAAACTTTTCTGAAGCATGACTTAAGAATGAGTTATTCAACATGTGGATTTTCCTCTCCTGGGGTCAATGAAATACTCATTAGAACAATGGTTCACAGCCTTGAACACAAGTTAGAATAACCTGGAGAGCTTCTCAAACAATACTGATGCCAGAGCTCCCCACTCTCCTGACACTCTGATTCTATCCATTTCAACTGGGGCCCAGGCAATAGAAGGTTTTCAAAGCTCCCCAGATGAGTCTAAAGTGCATCCAGCATGGAGAACCATATGCTTGAGTCTCTCTCCTAGTTAAACAGTTTCCACAGGTTGTCTGGTAGGAGGCAGGTCTACACTGCCCATGCTTCTATTTATTGAGCGTTTGTCATGAAGCAGCAGACTGAGGACTTTCATTCAGTTATCTGTCTTCATCGGTCAGCAACCCTGTGGGGTAGATGCCATTTCATCCCCGTTTGGTAAATGAGGCAACTGAAATATACAAAGCTTAAATAGTCGCCCCAGTTTGCACAGCTGAAAAACACGGAGCTGGATGCAAACTCCAACCTGGTCACCCAAACCAAGGCTGTTACCCTGGATTGTAGCGCCCTCCCTATCACTGGGTAGCCCTCCGGCTACTAAAATGATGCCCCAGTCGTCCAATTCTCATCCCCTTCACAGAAGAGGCAGAAGCAAGGACAGAAGATAAATGGACCTCAAAGGCTATATTTTGGAGGTCAGAGGGAAAGTTTGTAGAGTCTCGGTGCTGGTGGAAACCTCCAAGGAGACTCAGTTCAACCACTTCACTTTAGCGATGAGGAAACGTAAACCCAGAAAGATGAAATCCTTTCCAAGGTTAATAAGCAGGTTGACTTCGGAGCGCCATCTCCCAGTCCCAGGTGAAGTGACTTTTCCCTGCATAATTTAATTTCCTATTGGTCAGCTAGTAGAGAGGAAACATGTGCACGAGCCAGGTGAGCTCGAACTTGGTAAATGTGAGTTGTAAGCCGGGAGCTCAGGGCAGGAAGGGGCTTGCTTGCTTGTGGCTGGTGAGATTGGGCAGAACGTCATGGCAGAAGAGGCTTTCGACGTGAGCCAAAAGTCAGGTAGGCTTTCTGTCTGCTGAGCTGAAAGAAGGAACACTCCATAGGGAGGGAAGAGTGTCAGCAAAGGGGCGCCTGGGTGGCTCAGTCGGTTAAGCATCTGATTTCAGCTCAGATCATGATCTCGTGGTTTGTGAGTTCCAGCCCCCGCGTCGGGCTCTGTGCTGACAGCTCTGAGCCTGGATCCTGCTTCAGATTCCATGTCTCCCTCTCTCTCTGCCCCTCCCCTGCTCGCACTCTGTCTCTCTCTCTCCCTCAAAAATAAATAAACATTAAAATTTTTTTTTTTAATGAAAGAGTGTCAGCAAAGGCAGGAAGAGGGGAGATTTGTTCTGGGAACATAGGGTGTGGTCTGCATCATCTCGAGAAGTTACAAGAGACAAGACCGGGAAGACAAGCCAGGGCACCATCTGGGGGGGCTGTACTCTGATCCACAGGCAGTAGGGCCACGGTCACTGTGTTCTGGGAGGAATGACAGCTTCAGAAGCAACAGGGCACGGACCGAAGTGGACGAGGACACGGGTCGGAGACCAGGTAGCGGGGAAGGGGAGGCAGTGGGGGTGCAGGGGGTGGGGGGAGATCAAAAAGCCATGATGGGGAACTGGCTGATCATAAAGGAAAGGAACAGATGTAAGAGACAGACACCAACCCCAGGGGCTGATGGAACTTCCTTATGCTGGGCCTCACCCCATAACAGAACTTAGAGAAAAAAGAGAGGGTAGGATGACAAGACCCTTCTGCGGTTCACTGAAAATCTACTTTCCAAGGAGAGAGCTCAGTGGGAGAGAAAAGCCCTGGGAGCTTGAGAAGCAGGACAGGTTGGGAGGCCATGAGGCAAGAGGGAAAGACCACCGGAGATGAGGTGTGAAGGCCGAGGGGCAGCTGTGACTAAATGATCTGCACGGAGACAGTGAAATTTCTGGGGGGAATGTCATGAACTCGGGTATGTGGATCCTTCTTGAATACAGCATATTCCACACCATCAGTTGAGCTCACAGAAGGAGACAGAATTCCATTCAGGTGGTTTAGCTGGAGAGAGTTTGAGGGAGGTGTGGCCAGAGCTAAAGAAACCTGTCTACAGGGACAAGCAAGCACAGACAGGAGCAACATGGTGGCCTGAGGAGAGGGCTGTGGTCACAGAGAGGACGGTCATGTCACAGCACAAGGATGGGCAGAGGAGAAGCATGCTGACCTCTGTCTTCTGCCCCATTGCCCCGCCCCTGCATGCATTCCTATTGGCTGAACACAACAGGGATTTGGAAGGCGGGGCAGCCCAGGTGAGGCAGTTCTTACGGGCTGGCCTTCCCAGGCCCAGAGCAAAGCAGAGCAGGGCAGAGAATGGGTGTGGGAACAGGGCAAATGGAGAGGGACTAGCACACCCAGAATGATCGTATCACTCACAAGGCCCTTTAGCACACAACATGCCAGAAGATTCAAAATGTGCAGCGTTGGGAGCAGGAGAAAGGACACCCAGGGAACAACTTCTGATCAAACCAGAAAGTCACGTAAGACTGGAAAAGACACTTCCAGATGAGATGCAAAGCTGGGATTTGTTCGCATGATAATAGAGGCACCAGGGCCTTCCTTCCAGAGCCCGGCTCACCTCCCCGGGCACCCTGTGTCTGGCACCAGGAGATCAGTACCCTCCTGACGGCCTCTGCCCCTCGGCAGGCCCGACAACACCTCCTGGGTCTGCTAGCCTCTCATCCTTGCTTGACAGGGTGCTGAGATTCTATCAAAGCAAAACTGCGTTGTCAGTTAAAAATAGCTTTTGCTGAAGACAAAAAGACACCACCACATCATATGTGCACGTTGATCGTCAGAAACATAAAATTAGAACAAAATCTTCCATCAGGCTTCAAATCTTCCAACTTCCAGGGTGCCACCTAGAAGTTGTTTCCTTGATGACAGTAATTCTCGTGAAATTGCCGAAGAGTCTGAGTTTGCTCCCGGGAGGATCTTTCTCTTCCCAGGAGTGGCCTGCCAGCCTGAAGCACTCTCCCGTTTGTAAAACAGGGAGAAAGAGATACTTTGGGTCCAGAAAAACCAACTTCACACCCCGCTTTGGCATCCTGTTTCCAAATATCACGGCCTCCAAACTCTCATGCCAGGACTTTGAAGCGCTTTACTGGGTCACTAGTTGAAGCTTTCATGTGGCCCGTGCTAAGGAGGAGAGGAGTATACAACACCCGGCAGAGGATGAGGGGATGAGGAAGGTCAGGGAAGCATTGACCTCAGATCTGAGGGATAAATAGAAGTCAATTAAGCAGAGAGGGAGAGGAAAGTATGTGCAAAGGCCCTGTGGTAGAAAGGACCATGGGCTAGTAGGAGAGATTGGAAGAAGTTAGTGTGACTGGGATAGAGAAGGTTAGGAGGTAGAGAGCTTTGGGACCAAGTTCTCAAGGCCAATGCAGAACCTCGCAGCCCATGTTCAGGACTTGCCCTTTGTTGGCTTGTGTCTTTGTTTTCTATCATTCAAGCAATTGGGGGGAGGGGGGAGGGGCACGTCCTGAAAAGCAGAAGGATGACATTAACAGGCTTGCCTTTCGAGACAGTCTCTCTCGCTACCGTATAAAGAATGGAACACGGGGGCAAGATTGACGTGGAAGACCAGTTAAGAGACCGTTGCGATAGTACAGGTGAGAGATGGGAGTTTAAACCATAATGAGCAGATCTGAGAGATATTTAGAAGGAAGAAAGTCATTGGACCTGGTGACAAATTGGAAATACAAGGGTAAGGAGAGTTAGTCACGAAGGATGGTATCTACCCTTTCTAGCTCGTGTAACTTGCAGAACCATTCACCAAGATGGCAAATCCCCAGGTTGGGGGGATAAGGGGTGATGAGTGTGGGTTGGGGCATGTTGAGTTCAGCTGCCTTTGGGATATCCGAGCGAAAATCTGCAGGAGGAAGGTGGGCAAGCAGTCAGAGGAGAGGCAAAGATTTGAGGTGGAAATCTGAGAGTCCTTTGCGTGAAGTTGATTAAAGCCATGAGTACAAGAATCACCATGATCTTGGTAAGAAATAAAAATAGTAAGTTTTGCACAGTTCTCTGATTGTAAAAGAAAAGATAGATATAGATATAGATACAGATTTTTTTTTTTTTGCTTCTGAGACTATTTACTATTCTACAATTTTGAACACTTAGGTATGCTAAAGTTATAAAGGGTGCTTATTCAGACTATAAGTTTTTAGGTCTGGGTGATGGGGGGGAAATAATTATATTAATGACAGAAGGAAGGAACAGAACTCATTTCTGTAGAGAGATCACTGACGGCAAAGGACTAAAGTTTAGGAACATCTTAGGAACATTTAGTTGTAGATACAGATTTAGGAGCTATCTGTTTTACTTCAAAAAATATTTTGATTTCAAAAGTAGTACATGCGTTAAAGAAAACATAATTAAGGGGCACCTGGGTGGCTCATTCAGTTGAGTGTCCAACTCTTGATTTCAACTCAGGTCATGATTTCACGGTTTGTGAGATCAAGCCCTGTGTCGGGCTCCTCGCTGACCATGTGGAGCCTGCTTGGGATTCTCTCTCTCTCCCTCTCTCTCTCTGTCCCTCCCCCAGTTGTGCGTGCTCCTTCTCTCTCTCAAAATAAAGACATAAACTTAAAAAAAAAAACCTTAAAAAGTAAAATTAAAAAACATAACATTTATGAGCTAAAAATAAAATAAAAATCACCTAGGATCTATAGATAGCCACTGATGTTTTAAGTATATCCTCCTAAGTTTATGTATTTTTTTGACAAAAATGGTATAGTTCTATAAATACTATCTTCAAAACCTGCTATTTTCTCCTAGCAGTATCTCATGAGCATCTTCCTAGATCATTATAGCATTTTACAACAACAAAAAAAAATGTTTTTGGATGAAAAATACATGGCCTCAAACATGTGTTTTTCTTGAATTTGCTCTTATAGGAATAAAAAAAAGTGTGTTCTTTAATGACATAGAATTCATCAGATTGGAGACTTGTAGATAACTTGTGTACGTGGATGAGAGAGAGGAGGGTCTACGCAAAGCTGGTTCCCCACAGCTTCTCACCCAACGTGTTGATTTCCTCAGGCTCCATGATCAATTACCACACACTGGGTGCCTTCACACAACAGAAGTTTATTCTCACAGTTCTAGAGGCTGGAAGTCCAAAATCAAGGTGTCCATATTGCCACGCTCCCTCCAAAAGCTCGACGCAGGACTCCTTCCTTAATGCTTCCAGCTTCTGGATGCTGAATCCAATCTCTGCTTCTATGATCACACAGCTTTCCCTGGGTTTTCTCTCCTCCTCTACTAAGAACATTTGCCGTTGGACTTAAGGCCTGTTCTAATCCAGGAGGATCTCGCCTAGAGATGCTTAACATAAAGTACATCTGTAAAGACTCTTTTTCAAGTAAATTCACATTCACGGGTTCCGATGGATGTATCTTCACCCACTGGGCAACTCACTGCGTCCTCCCATTTCCCGTTTCCTCTTACCCGAAAGTCTCCAACCCAAAACTGAAGAGCCAGCAATCCTATCCCTGCCCCCTTTCCACCAGCCCCAGCCTTACTAGGTCCCAACAGCCACCAATTTGACTTAAAGCTGAGTGTCCCCTTTTCCCCACCAAGCCAGTTGATAAGGGAGACTGTTCTTTTTCCAGACCCCAGGTCTCACTGAAACAGGGAAATAATTTTTCTTCGCTGGGTGTATTTCCCCAAACACTCATTACTAAACTGCATCACTAAATTCTATCACCTTCTTTGTTCAGGACTTTGGGCATCTCTCTGGATAAATGGTATTTTATGGATGTGGGGGAGAAGAGGGAAACTGATCCGTTTATTTTATTTTATTTTATTTTTTATTTTATGTTATTGATATTTATTTTTGAGGAAGAAAGAGAGAGCACAAGCGGGGGAGGGGCAGAGAGAGAAGGAGACACAGAATCCGAAGCAGGCTTCAGGCTCCACACTCTCCGCTCAGAGCCCAACACGGGGCCCGAACCCACGAACTGCGAGATCATGACCTGAGCCAAAGTCGGACACTTAACCAACTGAGCCACGCCGGTGCCCTTCACAGTTTAAATACACTGTAGTTTCCCAAGTTCTAAATGAACTTGAGACAATGTCCATTTCCACACCAGGGACTCTGTTACGACTTCCTGTATCAGCTTCCTGAGAATTAAGACTGGTTGATAATTGGTCCCTCTAACCACGAGGACAGAGTTGGGGCTACCTAACACGTGTGGGGTCGGGGAGGAGTCTTGCCGGCCTCTTTTCCTCTGAGAGCTCAGGAGAATGATGCACATGGTTCAAAGTAATGGTCACATGAATAATTAAAGAGATTTTTTATGGGCTTCATGACTCAAGAGCTGTATCTTCTCTTCAAGACAGTCAAGAACAAAAAAGTGGCACTTCATGTAACGGCTACGGTAAAGTGCTGTTTTAAGAAGAATAGCCGCAGCTTCTCTCCTCCCAGGAGCTCATAGGACCGTGTGTACGTGTTTAATTTCATGCAATGTCAGAAGAGCACTTTCAGACATCCCTTTATGGTGCATTTGGGGAAACTAAGGCACAGAGGTTCTAAATGAGTGCTGTACTATGTCTTCGCCACCCGTGGGGCAACGTATCCGTTCTCGCCATCACAAAAGACATTTAAGACTTAAAATTGTCCTTCAGAAGTTAGCCTGCGGCCGAGAAAGAAATCGGATGCAAGCCTCGTTTTCTGAATCTACGGTTTGTCTCGTAAAGCAGTGGGCTTTAGGCAGTGGCTGAACCAGCTTGTTAAACTTCACCCTTCTTTTCTGCCTGCGATCCACTGAGTCAGAATCTCCAGAGGGTAAGAATAGCCTGGTGTTGGCTGAAGCCCCACCCCACCTTTTCCGATGCTCAGTCACAGTTGGGACCCCCGTTACGGGCTTCCTGGGGAACTTTGCTTGGCCGTCTCTAAGCATTAGTTCCTGACCTTCCAGCACTACTCAGTGCTGTCTGAACACATTTGGTCTTTGGCATCCACATGTGGGTTGGTGTTGCCTCCTGGCAAATAAAACTACACTAACAAACTGTCCCTTGGGTAGGCTTCCCTAGTCACAAAAATTAACAGGTTATTCCTTTAAACCCAGGGCCTCCCTCAGGCCAACCAGTGAAGCCCCTTCTCTGTGTCCCAACCTCCAGTTAGAATAGGGGATAAAGCATGGAGTCTGACAGCCATATGAACCTGACCAAGCCTGTAACCTCTCCTTGGGTCTGAGCCTCAGTTTCCCCATCTGTACAAAAGACACAGGAGGGGAGCAGGAACCAAATTAAATAGAATATGTTAAATGCCTGGCATAGTATTTAACAAATGCCAAATCTCTTTTCTTCTCTCTAGGAGGTCCTCGTTTCTGTTGCGTAAATTCTGGAAATCCCCGTTCCTTCTTTCTGTTAGAAAGGGCACAGCAAAGCATTCTCTGTGTGTGCACAGTTACGTTAGAGTTTGTACTTTATAATTTTAACTCCCTGACTTTCCCGGCTTGGCTGAGGAGAACCACTAACCGTAGTTCCTGGTTAAATAAGCAGCTCTGAGGTGACTGGGTGGCTCGGTTGGTTAAGCATCCGCTCGGGTCACGATCTCACAGTTGGTGGGTTCGAGTCCTGCATCGGGCTCTGTGCTGGCGGTGCGGAGCCTGCTGGGGATTCTCTCTCTCTCTCCCTTCCCCACTCATGTGCTCGCTCTCTCTCTCTCTCTCTCTCTCTCAAAATCTCAAACTTAAAAAAAATCAAGGACATCCTAGGCAAATTGGGACACGTTGACCACCATAGCAGGGAAAGAATGGGGTGAAGGGGAGACCTTCCCCCTCACTTTCAACAGCACTGGCTGGTCACCCACCAGCCCCTTATGGGTGAAGCTGGCTCAGGTAAGACGTGCCCCTTACCACCAATCTCAGGTACAAGGACATACTTGCTGCACTTGTATGCCAAAGGGTAGAGATACCCAGGCTCTTTGAACACTACACAATGATTGGGAATGGCAAACAAAACAGCTGGTACTTCCTGCTTCTGGAATGATGGGAATTTGCTCGGAATTATCTTTCAATCAAGTTTGATGCTCAGGACTAGTCCTGCGGTGGACACGGAAAGGGAGTGTGGATAGACTCCGCCCTTTGCTAGCCTTGGGCAAGTCCTAAGTATCAATTTCCTCACCTGTGCATCAGTGATAATATCTCTTTCAAAGAACAGTGGTTAAGAATCCTGGAGGTAACAAGCATGAACTTAGAAGACACTGAATTCTTGCCCGTTCTTCTCCCCCATCCCCTTGCCCGTGATGAGATGTATATTTAGGGATGGTGCAACGATGCCTCTAAATGTTCCCTCATGAGTTGAGAGTCTAACTCTCACTGTTAGGATCACAAAACATCAGAGTTGGAATTTTTTTTTTCATGTTCTGATTTCCTCTTCTCTAGAATGAATGTTACTAATTATCCATGAGCCTGTGAGTTATAAAAATCCAGATTCTCTGGGGCACCTGGGTGGCTGTCAGTTAAGCATCTGACTTCAGCTCAGGTCATGGTCTCGCGGTTCATGAGTTCAAGCCCCGCATCGGGCTCTGTGCTGACAGCTCGGAGCCTGGATCCTGCTTCAGATTCTATGTCTCTCTCTCTCTCTCTCTCTCTGCCCCTCTCCTGTTCTCACTCTCTCTCTCAAAAATAAAAGACATTTGAAAAAAATTTTAATGCAGATTCTCCAATCTAGCCATTTGACAGATAAGGAAACTGAGGCTGAGTGGACAGGTGAGTGACATGCCTGCTGGACAGCAGATCTAAAGTCCAATCTTCTGGTCCAGTTGCTTCTCCATCACTTGTCTCCCAGCCTTTTCTTCAAGGATGTGGTCTCTGCAGAGTAAAGAGTCAGGACAGAAAGAAGCAAAGCCTTAAGAAGATACTAGCACATTCCTGATGTTTGATTAAAGGGGTCAAGAGCTGGCTTTGCTGAAAGACTTAGGAAGAATATCTAAGTATCAAGTGTCTCAGGGCGGGTAGGGAGGGACAAGAAAATAGGGCTTAGAAGCGCTAACCAGAAAGAAGACGGCAAACATTGCCCAACTAGTTGGTTTCAGGGTGACCCCAGTCAAGAGACTAGGCTTGACGCTTAATGATAGTGACCCAAACTTGGTTACTTTTCTAGGGGGCACAGTTCTAGCTACTGTGATGCTTACTAAGAAATGGGGCTCCCTGACCTAGAAGTATAGAAACAGAAGCCCCCTTAATATAACAGGGTGCTGGAGCCAGCTTTCCCAAGCTATCAGATGAGGATCTTTCCTACAGGTAATAGCGGGCTCACCCAACTTCATTACATCTGTAATTCTGCCATGATTTTGTTTATACCTCAGGGCTGCCTCTATAATTTAGGCTTGTGCCTTAGGATGGCTCTCCCCTTGATGAATCACGCCGCTAATGTGAAATCACTCTGTAAGCTGGGAAGGAACCGAATACATAATCGAAAAGCTGTACCCAAGTTGCTCAACCCAAGAATCCAACAGTTCAAATAGTAGAAAGTACTTCTTGCCAAGAATGGATCATAAAGTGGATTAGAGAATAAAGTCTTTTATTGTAGCTCTTGAGTATCCCTGAAGACAGTAGTGTTACCCCATCATTTTGCCCAAGAGGGAACTATGGGTATGGTTTCAAGTTACTTTAACTGTAGTTTTTCCCCTAAATGGTAGATAAGAATCAGGGATCAAAGCGGATTCCCTCCTTCTTACTAATCTGTGAAGAAAAATGAGCCTGTTTATCAAGTTCTCAGGGAGCTGTAGATTTAGCTAGATCTTGTAATACCCTATGACAAAGACAAAGTATTTCTGAGAATAATAGAAGCAATGTAGAATGTGAGACTCTAAAAAGTGTGTTCAATTATGCATTAGATTAAAATGGAAAATAAATTACAGGTGAAATTGCACATAACAAAAGAGATTTCTACACTCTATCCCTGGCCCACTTATTAAAAACCATACCCAATGAGTCAGAAGTCCAATATACCAAAAGAAGTATCATAGGATCCCTTGAAGTTTGTCAAAATGGGTTTAACATGGAGATGGTGGTGCCTGGGTGGCTCGTCCATTGAGCGTCTGACTTCAGCTCAGGTCATGATCTCAGGGCTCATGGGTTCGGACCCCGCGTCGGGCTCTGTGCTGACAGCTCGGAGCCTGGTGCCTGCTTCGGATTCTGTGTCTCCCTCTCTCTCTGCCCCTTCCCCACTCATGTTCTGTCTCTCTCTCTCTCTCTCTCTCTCTCTCTCTCTCTGTCAAAAATAAAAAAAATTAAAAAACATTTAAAAGTTTAAAAAAATGGGTTTAACATGTAATAAGAAAATATGAATAATAGCAAGTTATGTAAATGCTTATCTCCCGCCAAGGGAGAGGCCAATCACTTCCATGCATCTATAGTTGACACAAAAATAAGCATTCAATAAACATTAGGTATCATCACAGCACATATAACCAGTACAAACCTATGAGTTATGTACTCTTATTGTCCCCATTTTATGGACAACCAAACTGAGATCAAGACATGAGGTAGTTTGCTGAAGCTCCAGAAATTGTATGTGTTGGACCCAGGATATCAGCAAATATCTATCTGACCCAGGAGGCCATCCTTTGGTACCTCCCTGCTGTCCACCTTACCCCTGTTCAACGCCTCTGTCCATTTGGCAAAATCAATTATGCAACTAAAGGTAAGAATCACGTAGATAATGTATGTGAATTTTTAGCACTATGTAGTGTTAAGAGAATGGGCTTGGGGACCAAGTCTTCTACGTGCCAATTGTGTGACCTTCCACAAGTTATTTAACCTCTCTGTTTCTGTTTCCTTGTCTGTAAAATGGGGATACTAATACCTTATCATAGGGTTGTTGGAAGGAAAAAATAATTCCAGATAACTTCTCTGTGTTACCTATGACTATTACGACATGAACCTATATCTTAAATGTAAATGGCCTCTCAGTGACATACTTATCTACACAATATATGTTAAAAGTATAGTAATGTCTTAGGACATTTTTCCAACTTGGGAAGACACCATCATCCTAGCTGATAGCCATAGATTCCGGGAGACTGATCTTGCCCCAGCTCTATGTACAATGGTTTGAGAGCACCTTAAGCCATCAGGAATAGAGAGAGACTCTATTTGTGAAGTATTTTTTCCCCTCTGGGCTTATGGACATCAAGGATCATACATTGTGTAAAGATGACTAAAATGACCAGTGCCCTTTTCTCATGGACCAAGTATGAAACTGACATTTCAGTCATGGCCACAGCTACTGTCTTCAGAAGAGTCAGCTCAGTCAGCTTCTAGTTAGAGAAAGCTCCCCACGTACGCTCTCCCGTCAGAAAGCATGACCCCCACATCTGTCATTCCACCATTACGTCGTCTTCTCTCCAGCTCCGAAAAGCCTCTTCTCCTGAAGAATCCACTAATAGGATTTAAATATGCTCGGAAGGGTCCAAGCTTTATCAGAACCCACCTTGATTGGTTCATTGGTTGATAGCTTCCGCAAGCATCCAGATGAAAAGTGAGATAGTTCTAGGGACTGGACTCAGGATGGTGAGGGAACAGTTAATGAAGCCAACCTATTGGATGTTGTCCTTTTGTGGGTATCCAAGTCCCTTAAGGTATCAACAGAATGTCTTGCCTATAAAGAGACATTCAATAAGATTGTGCCTTTATCTACAAGATGATGTGGAAAAACTCAATTCTCTAACTCCCACAGTCTACATGCTCTCGCCAAGGACCCCAGGAATAGTCTAAGGCTTTGTAGAACAAATGAGGGGACTGATGATTAAACATGTCTGTCATTAAGCCATTAGTGATTCATACATTTAAGTCTAATTAAAAAATGGGCTACTCTGCTTAATGATTGTTGAAAAGAGAAAACTGTTCAGTAATTCCAAAGATTTAACCTCCATCTAGCAGGAAATGTGGCTTTACTAAAGGCTGGGCCACCAAGGACTTTCTCATTAAACACAAGTCCCTCTCAGGCAGGTTGCACTATCTTCCTATTGTTAAGGACTCTACCTTCAAATGCTAGATGTTGATGTTACTCAATTATCTCTAAAAGTGAGGAGGCTTTAGGGGCGCCTGGGTGGCTCAGGGGGTTACACATCTGACTTTGGCTCAGGTCATGATCTCACAGTTTGGGAGTTCAAGCCCCGCATCGGGCTCTGTGCAGACAGCTCAGAGCCTGGAGTCTGCTTCAGATTCTGTGTCTCCCTCTCTCTCTCTGCCCCTCCCTAGCTTGCACTCTGTCTCTCCCTCTCTCAAAAATAAATAAACATTAAAAAAAGGTTTTTTGAAGTGAGGAGGCTCTCTCCATTTTTTTGCAGTTGAAATGAAAAGCTTTTCTTACCCAGCAAAAAGATGTTCAAGATTCATGCTTACATGTTCATTCTAAAAAACAAAATTGTGTATCTTCTAGTGTGTTGTATTTGTTTTTCTTTTTAACCCTCCAAAGTATGTATACTCATTTTAAAATCCAAAGTGTCATGATTAGTTTTCATACACACACACACACACACACACACACACACGCAAAATGTATTGCCTTTTGGGCTTTGTTGTGTTTTGTTTTTGATTTATTGAGAAAGAAACTGATTACAAAATTGTCATGCTAATACCTGTATACATCTTCACTCAATCACCTGCCCTGGAAAATCATATTTGGATATTCCATGCCTGTTCTTCCTGTTCAGTTGCCTAGTTATGGAGATACAATGATAGTAATCATGCATGGATGATACATGGATGACAGGGAGGAATACTGTTTATAATTATTTCTTTCCTCTCCTATCCTAATACAAAATCTGGGAAGTATTAGCCTAGACCAAGGACCCAACTTTTTGTGAAGGCCCTAAGAGCCCTGCCCTCTTCTCCTCACTAGGGACCCCAGCAGAGGGAGGACACAGGCATGTGCCAGTGACAGCTGGCTCAGGGGTCTCAGATGTACCCCAAAACTCCCCCAACATGAGGAAACACATTTGCCAAGATAAGAGCCAGGTGCTTGAATCCTGGTGCTGCCCCTTGTAGCTGGTGGGACTTGGGAATGTTACCCAGCTCCTTGAGCATCCATGTCCTCATTTACAGAGTATGGGTTAAAATAAGTACATCATAGATTTGTAATGACAATTGAATGAGACCACATTTGAAAGTGAATAACAGAAGATACTTAACCAATGTTAATTTCCTGCCTCTGATCTGACTATTGATTATGAGTTTCTAACTCCCTCTATAAACTATTCTCCTTTTCAGAATTTTAATCTAGTCTTATCTTTGGCAGCTCTCCCCAAAGGAGTTATGATTTATGAAGGCTTGGAACGAATGCTAATTTAAAAGCTGCTAGCAAGACTGACTTAAGGAACACACAGAGATCAATAAATATTTGATGTGTACTGGGTTGAGTAGTGGTCCTCCACAAAAGTATGTGCATGCCCTAATCCCAAGAACCTCTGAATGTGACTATATTTGGAAGAAAAGTCTTTGCAGATGCAATAATGAACTTAAGGATCTTGAAATGAGATTCTCTCGCTTCATCCTGAATTATGCAGTCATGTGTCCTTATAAGAATGAGGCAGATGGGCAGATAACATAGAAGAGGAGCAAGTAATATGACCATGGAGGCAGAGATTGGAGTACGTGGCCACAAGTCAAAGAATGTTGACAATCACCAGAAATTAGAGGAGACAAAGGACAGATTCTCCCGAGAGTTCCCAGAGGGAGCACAGCCCTGCTAGATTTGGAACCTCTAGTCTCCAAACTGAAGGAGTAAAAGTCTCTTGTTTGAAGTCACTAAATGTATGGGACCTTGGTACAGCAGCCCCGGGAACCTACTACATGGTGCTATTCTTATTAGTAATCAATACAGATTTCCTTCCTTTCCATTTTGTGATAAACATAAAACTGCTCTAACAATAACGTGTGTGTGTGTGTGTGTGTGTGTGTGTGTGTGTGCGGAGAGAGAGAGAAAGAGATTGGCTTTAACCATTTAAACCGTTACTGTTTAATTTTTTTAAAATTTTTTTTTAACATTTATTTTTGAGACAGAGAGCATGAACAGGGGAGGGTCAGAGAAAGAGGGAGACACAGAATCTGAAACAGGCTCCAGGCTCTGAGCTGTCAGCACAGAGCCTGACGCGGGGCCCGAACCCACGGACCGCGAGATCATGACCTGAGCCAAAGTCGGACGCTTAACCGACTGAGCCACCCAGGCACGCCAAACCATTACTGTTTAGCCTTGATACAGAGAAGGTAGAGAAGTCCCTACTCTTGGCATTTTTGTAACAAGGTTCTTACCAAAACACTGGCAGTCAAGGCTAATGGAAGAGTTTCTCAGCACATTAAAAT
The DNA here is from genome assembly GCF_018350195.1 of Panthera tigris. NCBI lineage: Eukaryota > Metazoa > Chordata > Mammalia > Carnivora > Felidae > Panthera > Panthera tigris. The sequence goes on from NC_056664.1 coordinate 13,276,181, forward strand.
CATATTAAGTCATTCTGCTTTTAATCACCAAAGGTGTCCCCTGAGTACTATGGAGAAATAAGAGAAGGAACCACATTTAAAGAAAGCATTTGCCTTTATACCCTTGCATGTCAGTGTTGATGGTCCTGGGGAGCCCTGATTATCCATGCACTTGATTTTATTACCAGAGAGTGACTTCCTATCCCCATCCCACAACCAGCCCAAATCTAGTCAACAAGGATAATGAAGACACTTGATGACTCCATCACTCCCTCTTGCAGAACTTACAACACTGATAACCCCCTACATTTAAATAACGAAAGTAGAATGTTGGCTCCACTCTCTGATCTCCTTTTTAAAGTCCCTAGATCACCGTTTGGCATCTTCGGGTTGGATTCATTCAGGATATTGTGTTCTCTTCCCGGCTTCGCAAAGGAGCAAAGTTTCTCTCAAAGGTATAGCTATGTGGTTAGGAAGAAAAGTTTATAAGATTTTCTTCTTAACTCTAATAATTGAAAATCAGCTTTCTCATAAAAAACAATTTCCCTTTTTTCCAGGGGTGTAGTATAACCGGAAGTTCAGAGCACATCAAGAACAAAATATTCAAATTGAACGTAAACATGTATTAAAGGTGATTTGGAACTTTGAGCAGCAGTGGGGTATCTGTGGTACCTGTGCTTTTATTAAGATCAGAGTTTGGGGTGATTGTCTTACATCTCGGTTCAAATGAGGTTAATGGGCTTTCAAATCATCACCAGGCAGGGGAGGTTGGGAGGGGACACAACGAGCATCTTTTATGTGATGAGTATGAGTTTCTTGGCTTGTTTTATAATTCCTTTGGTATGTCATATTTCACTTTAAGTCTGTGGGAAGTAAGGGACATGATTCATTTTCAGAAATACCACATAAAAGCCGTGCTGTCAAGTTAACAATAGGTTTACAATCTATTGGAAATGTGTACAACCCCTCCCCGCCCCCCACAATGGAGTTCCAAACCCTTAGACACTTCACTTCCTGGTTCTTCTTCCCCTCTCTGTTTCATAGGCTTATTTTCACGGGCTTTGCAATGAGCATGTGCCAAACAACAAAGGGAGGAGGGACTGAAAGCCTCTGCATCACCTCGGGGAATGTACATTTGTTCAAATCAGACTACTTTTTGCCTTACATGGGTGTAGATGACTTCCGGGTAAGGCTGTAACCTCTGTAGTACTCAGCCAATAAGGAACCAGGGGAGGAACTTGCCTGCTAGGAGATAAATTGTCTGCTGTAACTGTCCCGAGTGTGCCCCGAGTGTGCCTGTCTCTCAGACACCTGCTCTTGCAAGAACGTTGATTAGAGCTTCGCTTCACTGTGCTCCGAGTCTCACATCCCTCCTTTGATTGGGTCGATGGGCTTCTTTCTAACAAGCCAGACTCTCTCCTTTTGCTCATTTTTTCCCACTTATTTGGCACAGGCTGTTTTTCTCTTCCATGAGAGTCAAGAAAGCATCAGATAGAACTTTTACCTATTTTTAATTATTTCTTCAGGAAAAAAGAAAACTTATATAGACCTTTCCTGCTTTTAAGTACAAGCCATCCTGGAGACTAAGTGGCTCCTTATAGGACAGAATTACTACTTCACAAATTCCCAGCACTACCGTAGGTACTCAATAAATATTAACTGGCTACTGAATGAGTATGTTCAAATGTACATATTGAGCATCATAAGTAAAAACCATACAGTGAGTAAGTCATGAAGCAAAGAATAAGTCTTTACCAGATAGCACGGAAAGAGTACCAAAAAGTGGTCAGTATCTAAAGGCACCTATTACATGTTGGGCACTTTTTAGGCACTGGGAATGCACCGAGCAACACAAACCCTTGTTGAACCCTCGCTCCAACTAGGGGGAAAAGACAATAAACAAAGAAACCAATATATGCAAGGTTAGGAGCTCCACTTGAGATGCCTGTAGACATTCACCCCAAACCAATTGTAAGTGTTGGTTAACGTCCAGATCAACTGACTCTGGTCCTTTTTGATGCCTTATTTTAAATCCCCCCACCCCAGTTTTAATCTTTCACAGTGCAGCATGTTTTAAATGGAAGAGACCCGTGTCTGCAAACCAACGTTTAGAGCCACCATTTTAGGAAGGCCTTCTCCAACTCTATACCACAGCTCAGAGCAGGCACCAAACGTCTAAACCAGTTTCCCAATGTGTGTTCTGCAGACCTAAAAATGGGAGTTGTTCCTTAATCAGTTATTCAACAAAACATTTATTGCATACCATATACCTTTCTAAATACTAGTATTGGGGATACAACAGTCTCTTCTCCTGGAGCTTATATCCTGGGGAAGGGGGTAGGCAGATAGTAAGCACACACACACACACACACACACACACACACACACAGGCAGGGGAAACAGCAAGAGCAAAGGCCCTGGGGCAGGAGATCAGGGTGACTGGAACACAGTGACCAAAGAAGTAAGTGGTAGGAGATGAGGTCAGAGAGGTAACAGAGGGCCAGATCAGATAGGGTCTCAAAGGCCACTGTAAGGGTTTTGGCTTTTATTGTGACTGCCATTGGAAGATTTTGAGGAGAAGAATGACATAGTCATGTCATGTTTTAGGGTAATGGTATTAAGGAGGGCACTTGTGATGAGCACTGCATGTTGAATGTAAGTGATGACTCACTGAATTCTACCCCTGAAACCAATATTTCACTGTATGTTAACTCACTTAAATTTAAATTTTTAAAAAAGTTCATAAAAAAATAAAATAAAAGCTGCTGTATAGAGAGCAGACTAGGGAAAGCAAGGACAGAAGTAGATGAGTTAAGTGGCTGATACAACAATCCAGGAAGAAGATGGTGACAGTTGGACTAAGATGGCTGAAGTAGAACTGGTGAGCAGTGATCAGATTTGGGATATGTTTTCATGGAGCCAATAGGATGTGCTGAGTTTTTGCATGTGACCAATTAGAAAGAAGCAAGGAGCTCCCAAGACTTAGGAACCAAGAAACTGGAGAAGGGAGTTGCCACTAACATAAAGAAGATGAACGTAGGCTTGGATAGGCAAATCAAGGGTCTGTTTCTGAATATGTTAAGTCTGACACGTCTTACACATCCAAGAGGGGCTACCAATCATACAGACAGATTATTCCAGGCCAGAAATGAGGGTTTGTGTCACAGGGAGAGAGTTCTATGGACAAAGGATTTGGAAATGATGGGTTAGACGTAACAGGTCACTTTACTCCAGGACTTCTTAGTTTTTAACCCAAACGTGTCTTGTGAATCTCCAAGAGATTTTAGCAAATCTATTTCACTTACTAAGTTTTATCACTCTTATTTGGGGGAGCCTCCAGATACACTATTATTGTATAGAATTCCCTTCGCTAAAGACTGAAAATACTAGTTTTTTTTTTTTACCAGAATTCTCTCCACCTTGAAGCAAGGTAGCACACCAAGCGATGAGTTTAGAATTTATATCCTTTTAATCAGTACTTGAAGACTTTTGTGCCTCTTTGCACTTCCCGTTGTGAATTAATAGAACCCCGTTCCAGTGTGGAACCCCAGTTTGAGTTTGGTTGTTTATTTATTTTAAGTTGTTTATTATTTATTTTGAGAGAAAGAGAGCAAGTGGGGAAGGAGCAGAGAGCGAGGGAGAGACAGAATCCCAAGCAGGCTCTAGATCACCAGCGCAGAGCCCAATGTGGGGCTCACTCAGACTCACAAACCATGAGACTATGACCCAGGCTGAAATCAAGAGTAGGACGCTTAACCGACTGAGCCATCCAGGTGCCTCTTGAGTTTGGTTATTTAAATTAAACACTAAGAGGAGCGCCTGGGTGGCTCAGCCAGTTAAGCGTCCGACTTCGACTCAGGTCATGATCTCGCAGTTCATGGGTTCGAGCCCCGCGTCGGGCTCTGTGCTGACAGCTCAGGGCCTGGAGCCTGCTTCAGATTCTGTGTCTCTCTCTCTCTCTCTGACCCTCCCCCACTCATGCCCTGTCTCTCTGTGTCTCAAAAATAAATAAACACTAAAAAAAATTTAAAAATAAATTAAACACTAAGATCTCGATCAGTTCACCCCTTGGGTGAAGTAATAAAGTCAAGTTTCTAAACCTGCAGAGCAAAGGGCTCAAGCTCACAAAGCCCAGGCTGAAACGGTTCAACGTGCCTCTCTCCATTCCATTTGTTCAGTGCAATAGGGTCTTACAGATTCCTACCATCACCTGAGTCACGACCTGATTTTATTCATGTTGATGGGGTTTGGCTGGGACCTCTTGTCCTGTCACCATCTCAGACCTCTTCCCTAATGATCCCATGTTTTCCCATGACTTAAAACCTTATGGGGCGCCTGGGTGGCGCAGTCGGTTGAGCGTCCGACTTCAGCCAGGTCACGATCTCACGGTCCGTGAGTTCGAGCCCCGCGTCAGGCTCTGGGCTGATGGCTCGGAGCCTGGAGCCTGTTTCCGATTCTGTGTCTCCCTCTCTCTCTGCCCCTCCCCCGTTCATGCTCTGTCTCTCTCTGTCCCAAAAATAAATAAAAAACGTTGAAAAAAAAATTAAAAAAAAAAAATAAATAAAACCACATACACACCAATGACCCCCAAATCCACATCCCCTGCTCCCAGCTCTCTTGAATCCCAGGATGGTATTTCCTACTGCTATCAGCATCTGTACTGTGGTGTCCTAGGCATATCGCCAACTCAACGTCTCCCAAACTGAGGGAAAACTTTTCCTCAAAACTTGTTCTTCCTCCTGAAATGTTTATTTGGGTTTACAGCACCACTGTGCCCTACAGAGAAACCTGGAGTCATCCTCACCTCATCCCTGTCATCCTGACCTCAGTGCCTCCATCTGCCTCCCACCCCCCTCCCCAGACCCCCAACTTGCAGCCATTCATCAGGTCATGTCATTGCTACTTTCTGAATCCTACCCGGGCTTGTTCCTCTTCACCCTCCACTGACATTCCCTCAGTTCAGGGGCTCATCCTGGTGTTTTTGTTTTTTGTTTTTTGTTTTTTAACTTTATTTTTTTATTTTTTAAAAATTTACATCCAAATTAGTTAGTATATAGTGAAGCAATGATTTCAGTAGATTCCTTAGTGTCCCTTACTCATTTAGCCCATCCCCCCCCCACAACCCTTCCAGCAACCCTCAGTTTGTTCTCTGAATTTAAGCGTCTCTTCTGTTTTGTCCCCCTCCCTGTTTTTATATTATTTTTGTTTCCCTTCCCTTATGTTCATCTGTTTTGTCTCATAAAGTCCTCATATGAGTGAAGTCATATGATTTTTGTCTTTCTCTGACTGACTAATTTCATTTAGCATAATACCCTCCAGCTCCATCCACGTAGTTGCAAATGGCAAGATTTCATTCTTTTTGATTGCCAAGTAATACTCCATTGTATATATATACCACATCTTTATCCATTCATCCATCGATGGATATTTGGGCTCTTTCCATACTTTGGCTATTGTCGATAGTGCTGCTATAAACATTGGGGTGCATGTGTCCCTTCGAAACAGCACACCTGTCTCCCAGATAAATGCCTAGTAGTGCAATTGCTGGGTTGGAGAGTAGTTCTATTTCTAGTTTTTGGAGAAACCTCCATACTGTTTTCCAGAGTGGCTGCACCAGCTTGCATTCCCACCAACAATGCAAAAGAGATCCTCTTTCTCCGCATCCTCGCCAATATCTGTTGTTGTCTTAGTTGTTAATGTTAGCTATTCTGACAGGTGTAAGGTGGTATCTCACTGTGATTTTGTTTTGTATTTCCCTGATGATGAGTGATGTTGAGCATTTGTCCATGTGTCGGTTGGTCATCTGGATGTCTTCTTTGGAGAAGTGTCTATTCATGTCTTTTGCCCATTTCTTCACTGGATTATTTTTTTTTTGGGTGTTGAGTTTGGTAAGTTCTTTGTAGATTTTGGATACTAACGCTTTATCTGATATGTCATTTGCAAATACCTTCTCCCGTTCTGTCGGTTGCCTTTTAGTTTTGCTGATTATTTCCTTCGCTGTGCAGAAGCTTTTTATTTTGATGAGGTCCCAGTAGTTCATTTTTGCTTTTGTTTCCCTTGCCTCCGGAGACGTGTTGAGTAAGCAATTGCTGCGGGCAAGATCAAGGGGCTCATCCTGTTTTACTGGAATTGTCTCATGAGCTTCCAAGTGGTCCTCCTGCCTTCCATATGGGGCCACGACCAAAAACCAACAGCCAGAGTTGCCTTGCCATATGGAAAACTCCTCTGACTAAAAGCCGCCCCAGTGTCTCCTTGCCTCCAGAATAAAGCCCATGAGCTCAGGGCCTTTCATAGTTCAGCCCAACCCACCTTCCCCACCTCACCTCCCACCACACCCCCAACACACACAGAACAGTTCTTTCTCCACATGACATGAGCTCTCCTACCTCCATATCTTTGCACAAGCTGGAGTCCCACCTCACTTCACCACTACCCAAACTAGCATCCCTTGTTGGACTTCTAGAAAATGAAACCTCCTTTGAGAGACTTCCTTCTGGACCTCTCAAGCAGCCAGATCTCTCTGGTACCCAGAACCTTTATATTAACACAGGTTTTCCTGGGCCTTGGCAGCCTGGAGATACACTGGAAGGCTATGGATCGTCTGGGTGACAGTCACTTGCTCCTACACCTACTAACAAAAGTTAGGCATTGGGGGTTGAGACAAACACTCTGTAGGTGAATGTTTTTAAGGCTATTAACACTGGTAACAATGACTCCCAACATTCCAGACAAAGAACCAAACCCATAGAGGACTGAGGAGTAGTACAGCAGAGACTTATGGAGACTAGAGCTGAGAGTTTGTTCAGGAACCAATGGGAAATGGGGATGGAGTTGTCTTGTTGTCCCATCAGCACCTAGAGTTCATGAAGCTCATTCTAGAGCTCAGTCATTCTTTCTATGTGTGTTTCTCTCCAGATCTATCACTATCTGCAGCTCTACCAACTGCCCAATATCTCTCTCGCCCACATTCATACTCTCAGCGACTGAGATTCGAGTTGTCAAGCCCAGCCCACCTTGGAGGCCTCTGGAAGGCTTTTAAAATGATTTCCTCAGGTCAGGTACTCTCACCGAGGCCACACAGTTATGGTCATAGGAGTTGTAAGGGCAGAGGCCTCAGCAGCGACTGGAGCCTTGACAAGTACGCCAATGGCTTGTCAAGTTCAAGTACCTTCATTGTGTTTGGCGAAATCCCTAGGGTGTCTACCATGTATCCCTGAACCGCCATGACGGTCTTCTGCTTCTGCATTTTATGCCATTTGCTCTTTTCCCCTGTAACCCAGATGCTCGATCCCTGGCCCCCTGGTCACTGCATAGATAGATGTCACTGCTGTTACACAGGTGGTGTGCCCGTGGCCCCACCTTCACCATCCTGAAGGCAGCTTATAACCTCACTGTTGTTAGCTTAGTCTGCAACCGTGCTTGTGTCAGAGCACGATTGCCCTCCTCTGGCTCTTGCTAAACACTCTTGGACCACAAAAGGGAGCTTCCAGAAGCACCTCTTGTGATTCAAGTTTTTTCCTTTAAGTTCCTTGTTTGCATCCTCACAGCTCAGCCACGCTGGAGGAACCTGACACATTCAGGAGGTGAGACCAGGGAACGCTTTGACCACCACCCTCAGAAGCTTTCTTCCTTGTCATCCCTAGCCAGTATCCCAAACCAGACCGTGCCTTTCCACTCTCTCTCTCCTCAAGGTGAGCTCCTCCTCCTTCGAGGACACTACCTAGCAAGTGAATTGCTTATAAATCTTAGCGCGAGGTTGAAGCATCAGTCAGTGTCTCTGCGGACTCCTTGTCTGAGCCCAGGAAGCTCATCAAACTCCCGTGGCCATGACATTAGCCCCCTATGGCACACCTACCTCACCACCAACCCCCACTGTGACCCTGACTAAGTGGGTGCTCAGAGCCCAAGGCCTCTCTCTTGCTTCGGGGACATACAACTCTGATTATCCTAACACTTGCCATGTTACATTATTATAATTATCTGAGAGAGAAGGAAAGCAATATTTACTGATACCTAGTATGACCCAGATTTCTGTATTACATGCTTTATATACATGATACTATTTAAGCTCAATGCCCACCTTCTGAGAGGGGTATACCTCTCTCTCTTTTACACATAAGGAAATAGCTCTGAGAAGTGACATGTCCTGTCACAAGACCACAGGGCTAACGAGGGCTGGAGCAGGAATTCACACCCAATGGGTCTGACTGACGGGGGATTCTCCCCTCTCCGCCATGCTGCCTCATATTTATTCATGTCTACCTCCCCCGCTCTGCCCCCACCTACTGTGAGCTCCTCCCTGGCAGCGACTGTCTATAATTTGTCACTGTATCTCCATTGCATCTGTCACACGCTAAGTAGGGGCTCAAACAACATTTTCCAAGGAAAGATGGAAGGGAAGGAGGAAAGAACGAAGGGAAAGTAAAGGCCCTGGATTTTGCCTCGCACTTAGTAAGCACTTAATAGATGCTTATGAATGAATACCAAAGTTTGAGAGAAGCCCTCGAAACCCTCCCCTGAGGCAACCCAAGTGATCTGATTGGCAGGACTCAATTTATCAGCCTCCTCCAGGCAAGCTAGTGAAACAGAGCAGGAATAATGGGGCTGAAGCTAATGCAATTTCAGATGAATCCATTAGAGCCGAGTCCCTGGACTGCTGGAAACCGGGACGCGGAATTAAAGTGCCCTTTATAATTTATACTCAGACACAAATGGCATGTGGGAAGTGGGAGCCTTGCTTTATATTCTGACGCCTTCTCCTCTGGCCCTGAAGCTAGTTATCAAATGACAAGGGCTTCCATAAGGGAAGAAAGCTGGGGATGATTTAGGAGCAAGCCTCACCCCCGTCCCAGGGCTAGGTGAGCCCACTTCTCAAGCTCCCCACCAGTCTTTCAACTTTATGATGCTATTATTTGAGTAATAGGAGACAAGAGAGACGAGGCAGCCAGACTGGGGGACCGCCTGTCCGATGAGAAGCTGTCAGGTCCCAGAAACAGCACAGTAAGGCTGGGAGTCTATTTCGTAGTGGCCCTGCGCCCTGTCACTGAGACACTGCAATCAATAAATCACTGCCTGTGAAGGTATTGATGTTTCCACAGCTTCTGTGCATAAGAAGGGTCAGCTGGAAAAGTATGAAATTCACATCCACGAAGCTTTGCTTATTTAGCATTCACAGAGAGATAAAAAGGATATTTCAGGAATTTCTGCTTGAAGCAGAAGGGAAGAGAGAGAGAGAAAGAAAGAGAGAGAGAGAGAGAGAACATTTTAAATTTATACCATTATCTTATCTTATCTCTGGGAAGAAATCAGGAGAATCCAAAAGCTAAAGACTGCCAAGGCAGATCTCCATTGGTCAAGACCTCGTGGGTTTTAGGATTTTAAAGGTTTTAGGGTTTTAAAAATCATAAGGATTTGAGAGCCAGAAGGGACCTTTTGTGCATCTCTCCTATTTTGTAGATGATGGAGCTGAGACCCACTGGGCTAATGCTTGCACCAATGGGAAGCAGAGCCCAGGCCACATCCGGGTCACGTGAGACCAGCTGCACCTGAAGAGCCAGGTTCGACCATGCTCGACAGATTCAGCGTCCTCCATAAGGTAAGTATAATGAGGGGCAACTGGGTGGCTCAATCTATCGAGCATCTAACTTTGGTGCAAATCGTGATCTCACAGATTGTGAGTTCAAGCCCCACATCGGGTTCGCTGCTTAGAACCCACTTAGGATCTTCTGCCCCCCACTCTGTCTTTCCCCCACTCTCCGTCTCAAAAATGCATAAACATTTAAAAAAAAGTATAATGATACCTAGTCCTTTTAACTCATCAAATGAGATAACAGATGTCAGATGAAAATGTTTTGCAGGTTATAAGCCCCATAAGGTGCTGTAAACCTCTGGGTAACCATAAGCATCATTACCATTGTTGATATTAAAAACCAGTTACCCCCCCATTATACCGTCAGTATAGATAACAATGACACATTTCCACTCTTCACAGGTGAGTTTTCAGTTGACATTTCCTTTTTTTTTTTAATTTTTAAAGTGTTTTATTATTTATTTTTGAGAGAGAAGGAGACACAGCGTGAGCAGGGGAGGGGCAGAGAGAGAAGGAGACACAGAATCCAAAGCAGGCTCCGGGTTCTGAGTTGTCAGCACAGAACCCGACGCGGGGCTTGAACTCACAAACTGTGAGATCATGACCTGAGCCGAAGTCGGATGCTTAACTGACTGAGCCACCCAGGCGCCCTGACATTTCCTTTTGAAGCCTCTAATAACAATTCCTGTACGTTTTCCTTACAAGCTCCAAGCTCTTTTTTCTCATTATACAAATATACACTTATTACAGATAATTTTCAAAATACCAAAGGACATAAGGAAAAAATTGTCACCCATAGTCCCCAAACCCAAAGATAATAACCATTAATCTTTTGACAGATTTCCTTCCATTTTTTCCCCTTTGTGTATTTTAACAGAGTTACAATCATATTGAATGGAATATCCTATTTCTTGATTTTTGTTTTCATTTAAAATATATTTTCCCATATCACTAAAATCTGTTTTTAAAATGTCTTGGGGTATCTGGGTGGCTTAGTCGGTTAAGCGACCGACTCGATTTCAGCTCAGGTCATGATCTCATGGTTCATGAGTTGGAACCCCTTACCAGGCCCTGCACTGACAGTGTGCAGCCTGCTTGGGATTCTGTCTCCCACACTCTCTGCCCCTCTCCCACTTGCTTTTTGTATCTTTCTCAAAAAGTAAATTTAAAAAAAAACTTTAAAAATAAATAAATAATAGGGGTGCCTGGGTGGCTCAGTCGGTTAAGCGTCCGACTTCGGCTCAGGTCACAATCTCACGTTCCGTGAGTTCGAGCCCCGCATCAGGCTCTGTGCTGACAGCTCAGAGCCCAGAGCCTGGTTCGGATTCTGTGTCTCCCACTCTCTCTGCCCCTCCCCCACTCACACTCTGTCTCTCTGTCTCTCTGTCTCTCTCTCTCTCAAAAATAAACACACACTGGGGTGCCTGGGTGGCTCAGTCGGTTGAGCGTCCAACTTCAGTTCAGGTCATGAACTCATAGTTTGTGAGTTCGAGGCCCACATCTGGCTCTGTGTGGACAGCTCGGAGCCCAGAGCTTGCTTTGGATTCTGTGTCTCCCTCTCTCTCTGCCCCTCCCCTGATTGTTCTTTCTCTCTCTCTCTCTCTCAAGAATAAATTTTAAAAAAACATTTAAAAAATTGAAGAGAATTTTAATGTATAAATAAATAAAATGTGTTAATGGTTGTATAACATCTTATGCTATGAACATACCATGGTCTCCTCAATCATTCCTTCTTATTAGCTACTAGGTTGTTTCCTTCGGAAAAATATACAGAATGCAACAACAAATTATAAATAAAGCTTTTCTGCATCTCCATCTATAAACAACATTTTAGGATAGATTGTTAGGGATCCTGAGAATATAAATTTTCAAGGCTTTGATACATTTGGTGAGTTGCTTTCAAGAAGATTTTATCAATTCGCCTCTACCCGTCAGGGATGCAGTAAGATAACGACGAACTCGGTGCCTTAAAAACAACAGAAATAGGGGCGCCTGGGTGGCTCAGTCGGTTAAGCGTCCGACTTCAGCTCAAGTCACGATCTCGCGGTCCGTGAGTTCGAGCCCCGTGTCGGGCTCTGGGCTGATGGCTCAGAGCCTGGAGCCTGCTTCCGATTCTGTGTCTCCCTCTCTCTCTGCTCCTCCCCCGTTCATGCTCTGTCTCTCTCTGTCTCAAAAATTAATAAACGTTAAAAAAAAATTAAAAAAAAAAACAGAAATATATTCTCTCACAGCACAGGAGGCAAGAAGTCCCAAATCAGGGTGTCGGCAGGGCCGTGTTTCCTCCGACGTCTCCAGGGCAGAACGCGTCCTTGAGTCTTCTAGCTTCTGCTGGTTGCTGGCAATCCTTGGTTTTTGGAAGCATAACTGCAATCTCAGCCCCCGCTTCGCACGGCCTTCTTCTGTGTTCCCAAACCTCTCTGAAAAGAGCAACAGTCTTTGGATTTGGGGCCTGCTCTAATTCATTAGCACCTCCTCTTAACTTGCCTGCATCTGCAAAAACCCCATTTCCAAACCAGATCACATTCTTGGAGGATGGGACCTCAACATATCTTCTGGGAGGACACAATTCAACCCATAACCCACATCACGTGGTCCCCAGCAATATATCGCTTCATATTTTAATTGTTTTATGTCTACCCTGCGGACAGAGATAGAGTTCTAAACATATTTTCACCAATGTTGAGTATGGTGGAGTGATTACTTTTCAGGGATTTTTTAGGTTAGAGTCTTTAAAATTTTTTTTTTAACGTTTTTATTTATTTTGAGACAGAGAGAGACAGAGCGTGAACGGGGGAGGGTCAGAGAGAGAGGGAGACACAGGATCGGAAGCAGGCTCCAGGCTCTGAGCCGTCAGCACAGAGCCCGACGCGGGGCTCGAACTCACGGACCGCGAGATCGTGACCTGAGCCGAAGTCGGACATTTAACCGACTGAGCCACCCAGGCGCCCCAGGTTAGTCTTTTTTCCATAAGCATTTGGGGATACTTGGGTTAATTTGGGGAGCGGCACTGATCTGCTTTTGCCGTCTACCTGTATGCCATCTCTGCTGTGGGCCCAGGCGGTCACAGAACCTCAGGGAGGGAGCTTCTATGAGGAGCCATCCTGAAGACGGAGAGGCTCATGAGCTCAGGAGTGAAGCGAATCTGAGTTCAAATCCCAGCTCTGCCACTTGGTCCTGTGTCACCTTGACCGTATACTTTGTCCCTCTAGGCCTCCGTACATGGAAGGGTCGAGCAGTTCCCCAGTACATGGTAATGACTCAGTACATGTTAGCTGTGGTTATTCGCGTTGTCGCTATTGGTCCTATTGTCAACTGGCCGCTGAGACTTCTCAGTTCTTGTGTCACAGGTTCCGCCCCCGACCTGGGCACGCCACGTCTGCACACTGTTCCTGGAGTGCAGGCACTTCCTGTCTGACTGTGACTCTCTGGTACCCAGGCATTCATTGTCTGGGTTCTCAATGCACCTTGCATGCCTGGCTTCTCACCCAAGTGTCTTTTGGTCCCTTGCAGGGCCTTGCTCTTCCTCACCATACCTTCCCCTCACGTTGGTGGCTGTCCTGCGCCGCAGAAACAAGTCCAGGAGGTTTGGTTTCCCCTTGTGCCCAGTCATATCTCATTACACCAAACCTGACCTAAACATCCTGAACTTGCTTTGCATACGAGCCCTCCGGAGGCCCAGACATCAGATACTGCACAGCATCTCCCTTTAGCCAACCCTTCGCTTCCAACCACTGTGGTACGCTGTGATTTTCCAAAACTCGACGACCTTTTCTGGACCACACCAGGCCCAGCTTTTTTTCTCTTAGCCTGTCTGATCTCTTCTCTGTTCAAGCCGTGCTTTCAAGAATTAACTTGGCTGGGGGCGCCTGGGTGGCTCAGTCGGTTGGGCGTCCGACTTCGGCTCGGGTCATGATCTCACGGTCCGTGAGTTCGAGCCCCGCGTCGGGCTCTGTGCTGACAGCTCAGAGCCTGGAGCCTGTTTCAGATTCTGTGTCTCCCTCTCTCTCTGACTTTCCCCCGTTCATGCTCTGTCTCTCTCTGTCTCAAAAATGAATACACGTTAAAAAAAAAAATTAAAAAAAAAAAAAAAGAATTAACTGGCTGGAATCATCCACCTTCCCGGCCTTGAAAGGAGTCCTCAGTACCATATACAATAATTCCTAGATTAAAAAACCAAATGACATTTCCCCCAAATTCAGCAGTTTTCAGCTCCTCGACTACTTTGTACTCAATAGATCAATCGTGGGGAATGGAATGGGAAGAGAGGGAAAAGTCAGTGCTTGGGTGGTCTGGGGCCATGCGATAATGCACACATTCTCTCCTACTTCTGATCAAGAAGCAAATTACTTTTTCTGCTTAACAAGGTGAGGGAATCACAAAACCCATCTATACATATTTTATCCTGTGTATTTATGTTACTTTGGGGTGCCTGCTTACAGTAGCTATAGTCAAATCCATTAAAGATGACTTTTATTTCTTCTTAAATGTCAGACCCATCTGCTTGACCTCCCTTCATGCATATTCATGGTGTCATTAACAGCTAGACCATGCCCCTCAAGATAGCAAGCATAGAACAATGGGTCCTCCATGACCCGGAAGTGCATGGTAAAATATCACACTTTACATGATGTTCCACACAAGCAAGACTTAGTCCTATGAGTCAGAAATAACTTCTTTGCCCTACAACACTATATGTTCTCCTCAATGTTGCCAAACATCTTCAAGCTGGCAGATACCAGCACCCTCCTTTTTGTCCTCTCCAGAACAAATCTCTCAATTCAACAAAACAGGCAGCGGTTCAATAAATGGTCAGATATGCCAAGACTTTGGTTCTGATCGAGGCAGATCTCTAGAGGTAAAATAAAAGACGCCACCTTGGGTCTGATCCAGTTTCTCTAGTTGTGTAACTCATTCCTGTGATTTGTTATCAATGTTGTGTTCTATGCCTGTATGTACACCTACATACACACGCATGCCTACTAAAAGCCCTTAGTATGACATTCCCATACCCAAATACACAAACTGGCAGTGGTGCTGCTCAAGGACTTGACCTTCTCTTACTTGATCAGGAAGAATAGTGGCACAGGGCTAGGGGTGGGAGAGCTTTCCTCCTGGGTCCTTGAAATCACTCAATCTTTTCAATCATAAGAGGACCTTCTCACGGTAGCAACCAACATTTAAGGGTTTGCATACAAGATGGCGCTGAGCTCAAGTTCGGTTTCAGAAGACAACTCCAGGGGTGCCTGGGTGTCTCAGTCGGTTAAGTGTCCAACTTGGGCTCAGGTCATGATCTCGCGGTTTGTGAGTTTGAGCCCCGCATCGGGCTCTGTGCTCAGAGCCTGGAGCCTGCTTCAGATTCTGTGTCTCCCTCTCTCTCTGCCCCTCCCCCCCTCTCAAAAATAAACATTAAAAATATATTTTAAAAAATAAGAAGACAACTCTAGGTTGGAATTCTAGAAAACTGGGAACTTGACCATTGTTTCTATAGTTGCTTAGTTCTTAAAGGATAGCATCTCGTGGGAAATCAGATGCCGTGGGACATTCACATGACTGAAAACATGATAAGCTGATGAAGGAATGTGAGGCAGTTGGGAACCAAATCACAATCGCCCTAAATGTGACCGAGGTTAACAGCTAAGATTCGATCGTTTAAAGAATATTTCTTTTTATTGCCTGAAAGGAAATCAGTTTGTGCTAAAATGTAAGCAGTCAAGAAAAGTCTTATTCACAGAACTTACAGAACTACTTGAACAAGGTGGATGAAGCTGAGCACTTCACTCTTCACAGGATGTAGAACCTCAGAGCGGATCGACACGGCAAAACCCACCTATGCTGTGGCTTCAGGGGTCTAAGACTGGGTATGAGATCTCTGACTCAGGGCTTCAGTCACACATCAAAGGGCATTTTGTTCTCTCCCAACATGCTGATGGCCTCCTGAGTCAGTCACCTTTCACACCCCTCTCTTGGGACAGTCTGGCCCTTAATCCCAGGACTCTCAAGAGCTGGGGTGTTGCGGGGGCAACGTCATTCACTGTCAAGTGGGAAACATTATTTTCTCAAATTCCTGGGCCTCTCAGCAAGGGTGACAACATGAAACACGAGTTTCCCTCTGCTCTGGAATAAATAAAAGCCCATTAGTCTGCAATTCTTAATTAGATTTTTTTTTTCTACATCTTATCTCCCTACCAGGAATGGAGACTATTTTAATTGCCCCTTTCCTTGAAACCAGCATCCATTCCTTCATTCTCAAGAGTGTTCCTTATGTCAGAGGACCGCTGTAAGGGTGTAGCTTCGTATTGTTCAATAACTAGTGTGCATTGACTTAGCTACCCTGCGTGTAGGACTTTGAAAAATGTGTGGCCAGTCCTAACGGTCAGCCCTTATTTATTCATCTGTTCTTTCAGCCAACATTTCTACAGCTCTCTCTCACTGTTCTATGGCTTACAGATTCAGAGCTACAAATATACCATGGATATCTTCAAAGAGTTCAGACTCATACAGAAAGAGTGGGGGCAGAAAAGTTTAAGATAAGTCAGGAAGATTAGCTACAAGTTATGCAATATAATTTCAGGAGTTGTAGAAACTTTATGAGAGCCTCGATGAAAGGCCTGAAGTGCCTAAATGTCCGTAAAAATATTTTATGCTACAAAAATAGAGAAAATTCCCTAATGGTGTTCGGAAGGGGAAAAAAGGACAAGTTGACCAAATAAATACAAAAATCAGATTCTGCCGTGCCATTTAGAAAATAATGGTGCACTATTCTCAATTTTGAGAGGCAAAGCCTATAACCCAAGAATTCTATGCTCAATTAGTAAATAAAAACATTGATATGACACTCAGTTACATTTGAATTTCAGATAAACAGTGTATATGTTTTTAGGATAAGTATGCCCATGTAATATTTGGTACTACTTATCCTAAAAAATATATTCATTGTTTATCTGAAATTCAAATGAACTGAGATCCTGTACTCCAATATAAAAAACATTTGTATTTCATACATGAAAGACCTATAAGATTTTACCACACCCCATGGTTTTCTAGAACAATTACTTAAGATAGTCACAAAGTAAGAAATTTAAAAATTTGAAAATGAAAGTCATGATTTAGGGGGCTAAGGATGAGCGGTGAGCAAACTGCATTTAAGAAATTAATGTAAATATGGTTAAAATTTCTAAACGTTGATTCTAAATTTCTCCTAGGAACCACATATTATTCAAACATAATCATTTAAAAGTAATAGAAATACTCACAATTTGGAGTCTATAATCTTGCATTTTGGATGCAGCCAGTGGCTGGGGACAAATTTTCTGCATCTTCAAGAGCACACTTCACACAGCATCACAAGGTTAGAAAGATGAATGAGAACACACCTCCTTATTTTGTAGAGTGCTATTGTGTGTACCATGCCATTTCATTCACCCCAAGCCCTGGGAGAGTTGAGAGAATTAATAAGGCAGACAAGCACACATTTCTCACCTACACAGTTGGAAAATGAGGCTGTGAGGGGCACGCGTAACTCAGTCAGTTACGTGTCTGACTCTTAATTTCGCTTTAGGTCGTGATCTCACAGTCTGTGGGATCGAGCCCTGTGTCGGGCTCTGTGATGACAGCACAGAGCTTGCTTCAGATTCTCTCTCTCTCTCCCTCTCTCTCTGCCCCTCCCCTGCTTGCACTCTCCCTCTCTCTCTGTCACTCTCAAAATAAATAAACAACAACAAAAAAGAAAATGAGGCCCAGAGAGCTTTAATGGATCACCCCATGTTTAGTTACTACTGAGTAAGCAGCAAGCTCTTACCTCCAGGTTCAGAGGGTTATTCCAAGCTAAAATGAGATGTTCTGTTGGAGTTAGTCAAATCTCAAATCCAGCTTATTGTTAACTAAGAGGTATGAGAAGCCAATCCCACTTGATAAATATTTGTTGATTAATTAACATTGTTCTGGTCCATTCAAGTGTTTATTGAGTTAGTTCCATATATCCAGCCACATTCTCTGAGGTATGTAGACATAGTATGAAATATGACCTCTGTCTTCTAGGCTTAAAATCTACTTAGAGAAAAAACCAACACATGTGTGGCAACCTCAAAACTTCAGGGAAGAACTGTATTTCTGAGCCAAAGCATTACAAAACAGTACTAACAGAATGATTCTAAATTTTAAAAAGATATATATATATATATATATATATATATATATATATATTTAAATTTTTTTAACATTTATTTTTGAGAGAAACAGAGACAGAGCATGAGTAGAGGAGGGGCAGAGAGAGAGGGAGACACAGAATCCAAAGCAGGCTCCAGGCTCTGAGCTGTCAGCACAGAGCCCCATGTGGGGCTGGAACCCACAGACCACAGGATCATGACCTGAGCCTAAGTCAGATGCTTAACTGACTGAGCTACCCAGGCACCCCTAATTTATATATTTTTAGTTATGTTTAGAAATAAAACCCTGGACGTAGAATACTGTGAAGTTTTGTTTTATTTTTTGTGATTTTCTGCATTTTCCAAGGTTTTTACAGTGAATAGAAAATGCACATCAATAAGAGGTAAACCATAAGAGACTCTTAAATACAGAGAACAAACTGAGGGTTGCTGGAGGGGAGGACTAGATGGGGGATGGGCATTAAGGAGGGCACCTGTTGGGATGAGCACTGGGCGTCATAGGTCAGAGATGAATCACTGGGTTCTACTCCTGAAGCCAAGACTACACTGTATGTTAACTAACCTGAGAATTGGAAAAAAAAAGAAAAGAAAAGAAAAGAAAAGAAAAGAAAAGAAAAGAAAAGAAAAGAAAAGAAAAGAAAAAAAGATGCATGCATCTTGTTCTGTCTTTAAAGAAGTTATTTTATAAAAGAACTTTGAAATATGGCATTCTAAAAAAAAGTTTTAAGTAATTCTGTAACTGCATTCGCTGATATGTGGCTGTTGAACCCCTGAAATTTGGCTCATCCCAATTTCCATGGAGTGGAAGTATTTCACTCTGTATTTTGAAGACTTGATATAAGGAAAAAAAGTAAGCTGTCTCAACAATTTTTATATTGATCCCATGTTGAAATGATTGTATTTTGGATTTACTGGATTAAATAACATTAATCTCACTTGTTTCTTTTTACTTTTTAAATGTGATCACTGGGGAAAAAAATTTTAAGGCTTAAAATGTGTTTGAATAAGTTGATGCTGTATTATTGCTATGTTTCTCAGACAACCTCCACAGATATCAGGGACAAATCCAACATGGTAGACCAATAAAAAAAATGCATAGCATAACTACCTAACATAGTCAAGGCTAAGAGCTAGTGTCCAACCTTCATTACACAGCAACCCTGTTCCCAAGATTGTACGAGGCCTATCAAGAAAAGCTGTGAATAAACCATGTTGCCATGGTTCCGCCCTCCCCTACTCAGGTCCTCAACAATCACATGAGACTTCAGGAGTACCCCACACAGAATCGATTAAACAATACACCACATGGAACTGATTTGTTAAATATCACCCTTCCCCTGAGCCAGCCGGGCCTTGGTTTGTATTTTTGAAATCTTTCTCTACTTGGGGGTACCTGGGTGGCTCATTCGATTGAGCATGTGACTCTTGATTTTGGCTCAGAGCATGATATCAGGGTTTGTGAGTTCGAGCCCCGAACTGGGCTCTGTGCTGACAGCATGGAACCCCCTAACAATTCTCTCTCTCCCTCTCTTTCTACCCCACCCTCAGAATGAGTAAATAAACTTTTAAAATAAAATAAAATAAAATAAAATCTTTGTCTACATGGTATATTGTTTTACACTATGGTGTTTTGGCTTTTAAAAACTACAAAGCAGAATCTAATTTCCATAGTTTCTGGAAGAGACTCTACCTACAAGTTCCAGAGAGTTCAGAGCTGGGCGATGGATGGGTGTTTAAGAGAGGTCTAGGGACATGGTGGAACATACACTGAATCTGGAAGGATGGTGAGTATTTGACAAAGAAATGGGGGAACAAGAGTCTCAGCCCCACTAGTGTCCTGGGCAGGGGACATGGACAGAGCACTAGAGCAGGTGGCTGAGAACACAAATGTGCCTGTCTTACTGCCACTCACACAGAGAGACTTTTAACTTCTTTGTGCCCTGGTTTCCTCATCTATAAAGCAAAGGTGCTGTCAGAAGGAGGAAATGTAATACTTTCTGTAAAGTGCTCAGCACGCACAAAAAACCACTCCACAGACTAGCATTACTATTTTTATTGCGAATGGAAACGAAAGCTGTTTCAAAAAGAGAGGACCAAACTTTTATAGAAAGTTTCGAGGGGCGCCTGGGTGGCTCGTCGGTCGAGCATCTGACTCTTGATTTCGGCTCCGTTTGCAATTCTAGGGTCGTGGGATCGAGCCCCACGTCGGGCTCTGTGCTGAGCATGGACCCTGCTTAGGGTTCTCTCTCTTTCTCCCTCTCCCTCTGCCCCTCTCCCCCGCTCACACTTGTTCTCTCGCTCTCTCTCTAAAAACAAAGCAAAAGCTTTCGAAAACCATGAAAGAACTAGACCCCGAGAAGTCAGTGCCAGGATGACACGAATCACGTGAGAGGTGGTGTTTCCCCTTTCCTAAAGCTGCTGTAACAAATGACCGCAAACTGGGTGGCTTAAAACAAGAGTAACTTACTATCTCAAAGTTCTTGGGACTAGAGGTCTGAAATCAAGGTGCCAGGAGAACCACACACCATCCAGAGGCTTTAGGGGAAGATCCGTTCCTTGTCTCTCCACTTCCGGTGGCTTGGCTTGCTCTGGCTTGGGGCTACCTCGGACCAAATGTCGAGGCCAGCATCTTCAAATCTCTCCGTTGCCTTCTGATAGTCTCCTCCTGCGACGTCTGTCGAATCTCCTTCTGTCTCCCTTTGATAGGGGTAGATGTGATCGCTCTTAGTGCCCACCCAGATAATCCAACCAAATCTCCCGATCACAAAGGATTATGTCCTTTGCCAGTCACAGGTCTGCCTCTTAAAGTAAGCTATTTATCACAGACCTCATATCTCTGGGGGATACTTTTCACCCCACCACAGGTAGTAAGGACCCAGATAGAGCAGTCCTAGAGCTCCCAACCACTGGGGTATTAACCCATGGTGTGCTGGGTCCAAGTGAGTGGCCAAGGGCTGGCACGAGCTGGGGGAAGTCACCGGTAGCTATTTGCCAGGTGGGATGGCTTTACCCATACAACCTAGTAGAATATTAAACCTGATTGTGAGATAGAAAAGGAGAGAGAGGCAGCTATGAGGGACTTTTTACAGGCAAAATTGCTGGGCCTCTTTATGAAACATGAAGTTCAACAGACACTGTGTAAAGAGAGATATTGATGAGGGACAGAAGCAGAAACAATGTTCACCTTTAGCCCAGAAGGCTGACCGATAGACTGCCTAGTTCCAATACGGATCAACTACATGCTGGTTTCGACATTCTTAAAGGGTCTCATGACTGCCTGTATATCTCACTGATAGTTAATATCGAACTGAATGATAAACAACAGAGAAATCTCCTGAAAGTGGTTTTATGGGTAGAAATGTGAAGAAGACATTTATGACTTAATACTCCCTGCACGTCCCCTCCCCCTTGCATATAACCACAAGCTTCATACAGCAAAAATGCAGCCACTTCTGCCAAAGGTCCTGTCCCTGTGCTACTTAAGTAAACTTACTAAGTTGCACCACACAAGTCTCAAAAATTCTTTCTCGACCTTTGGGCTCCACGACCCCACAACAATATTCCTGTCAACGAGAAGAATAAGGGCTTGTTTTCCAAGCCATCCAACATTGAGGCTTCCAGGACGTGTTCCAGCATGTTCTAGGGGTCCCAGTTCCTGATACCGCTGGACCAGTGCAGGACCCTGCCTGACAGGCGTTAATGAATTCACTTCTCAGTCTGCAGACCTGGTGAGGATCCTGGTGTGAAGCTGCCAGCAGCTGAAGTGTGTCAAAATAGACTGTTTACCAAGCTCCCGCAAACATGCAAACATCCCTAAATCCAGAGGACAGCTCTGAACCGGGAGAAAACAGGTTCTTTCCAGAAAGTTAGTGCCCTTGCCAGAAACTACTAATAGAGGGTTGCTTTTCAGTACCTCACGAGCTGATTAGGAGGTCGATGGGTCCTAATTAGAATGTGAGGTTTATTCATCTGTAAACTTGCAAAAGGAATGCTCTGGAGGGAATCTGAATCAGAAAGAATTGTTTCCCGTTGGCTTGGCTTAACAAAAAACAAGACAATTTGCCTGTTTCTCCTGGCAGGCAGGTAGACTGGAAGAGAGATTCTTTCCTGATGATCCTTTTCAAATACTTATTAGACATCAGTACAGGCTTCAGTGATGTAGCAAATCAGCTTCTAGGATTTTCAATGAGACAATTATATGAATGCTCACTAAAAGTGCATAATTTGACCGAAGGGCCAGGATATTGAGAACTAAGGTCGGCAAAGCAACTTAGACTCCATTCTTTGCACGGAATGAGAAATCATGATGGGACCGCATGCCTGGTCAGAAAAATCTCGCGTGAACATCACTGAATAAGCATGACACAGGTGCAATTTGCAGTCGGTCCAAAGGTGGAGTTCGTTTGCTATAAACATGAGGTAGTAATAACAGGTTGTGGTAAGGCCAGGCCTCGTTCCACCCACCCCTGCCCCTACTTGGTCAATGCGAATTTATTTACTTTTGCTGTTATGCAAATATGGGGGGGGGGTTCAAAATGTAATAGACTGACCATCAAAGAGCAACCAACTCCTGTTCTGTACAGACACCCACTAAATGTCATGCAGATTCGGAAAAACAACCCTTGGCTTCTAGGAGTTAACAAGTTAACAATCAACTTTTCATTGCCTAGGCAAAAATTATTTCCATTTCATTACATTCATTTGTTACAGATGCTTACATTTGATTTCTCAAGAGAATAGGAATAAGACTGCAGAAAACGCTTCGACCTATATTTTCCGAACCCCTATCACTAGCTAATCCCAGACGTCCCCCTTCACAGCTGAACACTTCATCGGTTGTGGTTTTTCTTAAGAAATGTGTAATAAATCCCAAGAATCAGGACTATTTAATACTTAGCCAGACACTTTAATGAAATGCCATCAATTGTATCGCCAATCCATCTCCCTGCATGTAGACACCCCAGAACTGCCTTCACCTCCGAACACCCCCAAAATCTGCTCCTGGCAAAGGTTGTCCTGACTGAATGGAAATCAGTCATTGGACAAAAGAGGTGCCAGCAAGAAGGCTCCTGGCCCTAATTTTACTTTTCACACCCCAAAAGAGGAAGGTGGGACTGAGTCTGAGTCTTGACCAGAGCAAGAAATGAGAATGAGGCCATGTAGCAGCCATGAGGAAGACCCCCCCCCCCCAAATCTCCCACTGCCTGGAGTGCAGTTGCCCAAGGGCCCCAGGGCTGTGCTATGCAATCACTCACCACACTTCCCTGCAGGCCCCCCTCCCCTGGCTGCTTCTGTGGTCACTAGGCACAGCCGGGGTACTAAGGCAGGCCTTTCTGTGGGAAATGCAGGACTCTTCATGTTCATCACCCAACCTTCCTTAGAAGTGCATTGCCGTGTGGGTCACTTCCTCCCAACCTTCAGTTCTTCCTTCCCTGGGATCAGACTGGCATCAGGGTCCGATGGCTTTTCAAGCCTCTCCCGGCTTCCTCCCCCTTTCTTTCATAGGCATTTCCCCTAATAAATGTCTTGCACGTTTAACAGATCTTGGGAACTGCTTCTCAGGGGTCACGGACTAAGGTAATCGGGGATCTTCCAGGAGGAGCAGAAAGCAGCTGGGGGAGGAGGGAACATGGTATTGGTGTAAAGACCAAACTCACTTCCTGAAATATGGGCCACAGTCTGTTGCCTTAACAAGGCTCATTCAGTGCTCACAGTGATGTTTTGGTAAGCTCCCTACTTGGCCAGGCTGGACTACATTTCCCAGGATTCCTTTCCTCCTCTGTTTCAGGTTAGGACGGGCTCCAAGGGACGTTCTCTCGCGAGAGTTGGAAGGAGGAAAAGCGGCGGCAACCATCTTGTAGCGTGAAAGCACATCCTGCTGAGCGACTGACTCGTGCTTCGGTGAGACTGCTGCGGGGCCCTGTCTTCGCCCTGGACCTTCCTTCCTCCAGTTTCTCTGCGCCCTGGGGCGGGTGTATACTTGTGCAACAGTGTGACACAGGGCCTCAGCTTCTGCAGGATCCCTTCATCAATCATTAAGGTCGAGGGGAAGGAAAAGGGCATGGGTTTCAGTGTGCCCACGTGGTGTTCCGGCTCCTGCTTGCGGGGTTCTAGCCCGCTTTCGTCAGCTTCCCTTCCTGACTGTCTTAGGGATTTCGGGCGCCAATGTTGGTCAGGACAGCCATGTGGACAGTGCCTAACCAGCTCCCCTAATTGTGCAAGTCCGTTCCTAACAATTCGTATGTATTTTTCAATCGTAGATACGTGCATATACATGGGTGTATGTACTTGATCGTTAAACTCTGAGCGATGCACTCATTGTGTGCCCTCTGGCCAGTTTCCTTCAGGGCAGTGGTACTCGTTAGGGCCTGGAATAGGCACTGGGGCTTCAAAGAAAACAATGCCAACCGTCTGTGCTGCTGCTTAGACAGACCTGGCCGTCAGCAACGTAAAGGAAGGCGGAACTGTGTTAGGAAGACAAGTGCACCTTCACAGCCCACCTGGCAGAGGGGCGACGTTCATGATTTGGTTTTTGTGTTTTGAACGAAATGAGATCCAGCTTTTTGCCCTCCCCTCCCTGGCTGGGAGGACATCCCAAAGCCGTTTGGGGGACGCTGGCCACCACCACCGTTACCACTCCTGCCTCCCCATTGTATAGATCGCGAATCCCGGAGCTTATAGCAATGGAGTGGGACCCGGCCCTTAGTTCAGGGTGTTTGCTCTCACTTCCCTCCCTCTTGTTTCCCAGGGCTGAGCCTGATCCTCTGTCATCTGTCAAGCGTAGCTGCCACCAAGAAGCCTCTCAACAGTCCAGGCTGCTTCAGCCTGGGTCACAAGGCTCCAAAGCCAAGAAGTCCAGTGATAAGTTTCAGACAGCCATATATCACATCATCAGAGGTCGTGACACCTTGAGGCATGCGTGGGGCAGGTACTGTCTCCTCCACTCACAGAACCTTCCATCCTCCAAGTCTCAGAACCCAGTTCTCCTTGAGTCCATCTATGCCTCTGCCCACTCTTTACCTCCTGTAACTTTCTGTTATCCAAAATGACAGCCTATATGTCCCCCCACCCCTGCCACCCTGGATTTAGAGAAACCCCCAGGCGGGGGGGGGGGGGTGTTATCTTTTACTTCCCTCATGATAAACCTGTAAATATATTTCTTTTTAATCTATGGGATTAAGAATCAATACTTTTTATGCTAAGTGAAATAAGTCTGACAGAGAAAGACAAATGCCATATGATCTCACTTATATAGGGACTCTAAAAACAAACAAACAAACAAAAAGAAACCCAGACTCTTAAATACAGAGAATGAAGTGACGATTAGCAGCAAGAGGCAGGTTAGGGAGGGTGGGGCAGAGAATGGGTAAAAGGAGTGAAATAGGCAAAAGGGATTTATCGGTACAGAAAAATTTAGGATAGGGATGACTGGGTGGTTCAGTTGGTTAAGCATCCAACTCTTGATTTCAGCTCAGGTCATGATCTCACAGTCATGAGATCGAGCCCCACATCAGCCTCCATGCTGAGCATGGAGCCTGCTTGGGATTCTCTCTCTCTCTCTCTCTCTCTCTCTCTCTCTCTCTCTCTCAAAATAAATAAATAAATAAACATT
This sequence comes from Panthera tigris, assembly GCF_018350195.1. Classification (NCBI taxonomy): domain Eukaryota; kingdom Metazoa; phylum Chordata; class Mammalia; order Carnivora; family Felidae; genus Panthera; species Panthera tigris. Next base: position 13,301,526 of record NC_056664.1, read on the forward strand.
AAAAATTTAGGATAACTTTGGTCGGAAGGATAGAAGTAGAAACTAGAGGGATCACAAGGTGAGCTTTAGGGATGCAGACAATGTTACTTCTTGATCTGGGTGACAATTGTACAGATGAGTTCATTTAAAATTGATTGAGCTGTATATGATTTATGTGCTTATCACCATGTGTTATACTTCAGTCTTTGAAAGTTTAAAAAAAACCTAAATGCTAAAAAGGCATACAGTAAAGGGGCGCCTGGGTGGCTCAGTCGGTTAAGCAGCCGACTTTGGCTCAGGTCATGATCTCACGGTCCGTGAGTTCGAGCCCCGCGTCGGGCTGTGTGCTGACGGCTCAGAGCCTGGAGCCTGTTTCAGATTCTGTGTCTCCCTCTCTCTGACCCTCCCCTGTTCATGCTCTGTCTCTCCCTGTCTCAAAAATAAATAAAATGTTAAAAAAAAAATTAAAAAAAAAAAGGCATACAGTAAAAAAAAAGAAAAAGAAAAATCCCTTTCCCACACTTGGTGTTCTATGGCCCATTTCCCCTCCCCAGGTGAATAACGTGTTTAGGAGCTACAGCACCTTGTAAGCATTGGTAGTATTTAGTGCTATTCCACTTCTCCTCCTTGCAGGCACATGGTCTCATTGCATTTCCCGGCCCTTCTGGAAACATAAGGAACTTAAACTGGTTGATTGGGGTTGTGTAACCAGTTGTAGCCAGTAAGTCGTAAACAGAAATGATGCGTGTCACTTCTGGGCCAGAGTGTTTGACTGCTACAATGAGATCCTGTAGACTTCTCTTTTCCTCCTACCACAGTGACGTGCATGTTTTAGTTAGTGTTCTCCATCTGCTTTGGTCTCCGAGGGATTATGACAAGGAGCCCACTCACAACGGACACAGGCGAGAGGCATGAGCAAGAAATAAATGTTTGATGTTTTGAGCCACTGAGATTTAGGGATTGATACTGTACTGATTCAGAGTGATACCTCCTGGGAGGTGTGTGTGTGTGTGTGTGTGTGTGTGTGTGTGTGGTCTGTATTTCTCTGAAAAGTACACCAAGACAAGAAAGTTGAAGTAGACACAGAAATATGAGGGGAAATATGCATGTAGGTAATATATCTGTATCTGTTCAGGTATTTTCCACTTTATGGAAACCCAAACTGAAAATTGCTTGCACAGTAAGACTACTGCTAATATAAAAGAGGTATGGTGCTTCTAGGATTGCTTAGTTCAGCTGCTCAACTGTGTCCTCAAAGACCCACATTCTTTTCCCTCTGCCATTCTTGGTGTGCTGACGAACTCCTGTGTCGGCTACAGCAGATTCATGTAATTCGTTCCCTCCCTCTCCCTCTCTCTCCCGTACATACTCTTACCCACATACACACACACATCCAGAGACAAATAAGAGACTATCCAACAAAATGCTGAGAATGACAAAAGAAGCACATCGAGCTTATTGAGGAGAGTATCGTTTTAGCAATTCCGTGATAGTGAGCGGAAGTCTCTGTTAATGGTTGGTGTATTTGTTATTGGAGATTTTAACGCAAGAACACCAAAGTGTTCTTTTGGTGGACAACCCCCAAATCAAGGAAGACCTGTGACAACCAAGGAATGACATTTGCTATTTCCCGGTACCTTGATGCTGCCCGGTGCTAAGCTCTGTAGTTTCGAGCGAGTTACTGACATCTCTCAAGCTCACTCTTCTTCTCCTGCCCATAAAGGGATTAACAGTTGCACCTCCATCACTGCTCTGCCGTGAGGCTTAAGTGAATTAATACATATACAGTACTTAAACAGTTTCTGGCACGTAGTAAATGCTGTGGAGCCAGCAACCATTATCATTATAATAGGGCTTTGGGGAGAATTAAATAAGTTAATGCATGTAAAGGAGTTGAAATCATGTCTGACATGTAGTAAGTACTCAATAAATCTTTGCGGCTGCTACTACAGCTATTATTATCATAGCTTTAAATAAGAAGATTGTAGAAGTTAAGGAGGGTAAAATAGAGCTAATCCTTTAAAAATGAATTTGTCAGTACGAAGTATCATTGTCATGGTATTGGGGGGTTTTTTGACTGTACAAGGTAATTTTAATAAATCAAGATCATTTTCCTTGGTAAAGGTGAGAATACAATTTTGTTTCTTAGAAGCAATGTCTACCATATCGTTTCCATAAGAAATAAGAGCTGGAGAAGTTGCTATTCAGAGATCAGGATCAAAAGAGAGAGATTCTTCAGGATGTTGGAAGAATGTGAACACCAGGATCATTTCTGCCTGTGACATTGATTTGAGTCTTGGTGGGAACTTTTGGCTCCATTCATGCTGACTAGGTCAGCACATGAAAGTACAGTATGCGCTTTCTCAGATGAGTGGCTTTTATATATGCGTGTGTGTGTGTGTATACACACACTTCGTAAGACAGTGTCTAAAGAATGCATCAACAGAAGCAGATGCACGTTTCCTGTTTTTGAATATGATTCTGAGCGGGCATTAATAAACGCTAACTGGCATTGCTTACGGGTGTAAAACTAATAATGGAGTTGGATCTGATTAGGAAAATGAAATCAGAGCTCTCAGTGTTCTTGTGTCCCACCCTGAGATAGGTAAAAAAAAAAAAAAAAAAAAAAAAAAGGGGGTGGGGTGGGGTGGGGGTCGTCTACCATCCTGTCACCAAAGAATCATTCATTAACCAAATAATGTAACTTAAAATAGTACATGGCATCTAAGGAGTAAACTAGTACGACAAACAAATACAAACAAAAACATTTTCCGAGCACTCTGAGGTGTTAGCCACTCTCTAGTTTCCCCGGGCTGCTAAGGTTGAGATGCGATGTCTCATGGAGCCCTGTGGTGGAAAGCGGCAGTGAACTGGTAACAGCTACGAAATGGTCCCTTAGAGGTAGGGAGGGCTGTGACTTTGCTTTCATTTTGTTGTTGTCGTTTTGTTTTAATTTTTTACTTTGAAATAACTTGAGACTTAAAAGTCTTTAAAAATTGGAGCACCTGGGTGGCTCATTCAGTTGAATGACTGACTTTTGTTCCCCGCTCGGGTCACCATCTCACAGTTCATGAGTTCAAGCCCCATGTTGGGCTCTTTGCTGATAGTGTAGAGCCTGCTTGAGATTCTCTCTCTCCCTCTCTCCCTCTCTCCCTCCCTCCCTCCCTCCCTCCCTCTCTCCCTCTCTCCCTTTTTCTCTGCTTCTCTCTCTTTCTCAAAATAAATACACATTTTAAAAAGTCTTTCAAAAATAGTATAGAAAGTTCACATGCTGCCATTGATCCAGAACTTTCTTTAATGTGAACAAATTATGAGACTGTAGCATAAAATTCTCCCTCGAAACCAGGAGATTAACATTAGTACAATGCTATTCACTAAACCACAAACCTTATTCCAATTTCACATACTTTTACATAACAAGAAAAATGGCAAGGGCAAAAACTTGAAGAGCAGATCTAAAGATGAAGGCTGCGTGTATTGGAAATGGTCAGTTTAATGCACTGTTTTCTCTTTCCTTGAAAAATTGTCTTTAAAGTATCTATTATATTGTCCAATTTTTAAAAAAAAAACCTTAACTGCCAGTATTCTTCTCTTTTCTCTTCAGTAGGCTCTTTCCCAGGGAAATAGGGTTGTTAAATTTAGCAAAACTTAATGCAGGGTACGTAGTTAAATTTGAATTTCAGATATGCGGTGAATATGGTTTTTGTTTGTTTGTTTTAGTATGACTGTGTCCCATGCAATAGCTGGGACATACTTATGTTTAAAAATTATTCTTACTTCTTGGAAGTTCAAATTTACCTAGGCTTCCTGTATGTTATCTGGCAATCCTACAGGAAAAGAACATAAACATGGAGAGTGGAGCTTAGTGTACTGCACCTGGGAAGGGTGATGATGGCAGGATGTCTTCGAGGTAAGGAGATGCAAAAATTATTTCTCCAACATTCTTGACCATGTTCTACTAAAGGGACAATTTCTCTATCAGAGGACAGAAAACAGGTGCATGGAAAGGAAACTCATTAAACTATGTCTTAAACTATTTCGAGTTATTTCAGGAAACTGTTTACTGCAGCTGTTACCTGGGCCTGACCCCCCTCACCCAGACCTAGTATGTGGGTAAAATAGGGGTGAGTGGGTGGAGCACGTGGACAATAAGCATGGGGGGGCCTGAAAATGCAAAGGGAGAAGCAAAAGTCCTCAGTACTAAAAGCAACATAAAGAGACTGGCCTTTTCCCCATATTGCCCTTAAAAGAAATAAAACTGTGGGCCTATTTCAGGTGGTAATAAAACTGAAAATATGCCAACCAGGCCAGTGCCGATTTCCTATAACTGCCTCTAGGACCAACCTAGAATCTAAAACAGACTACTCAAGATTTTTTTCCAATGAGCTTGCTGCATGCCTAGCTCCAACATAAAATTTCTAGAATCCAAAGCAGTAATTAAAGAAACACCATAAAAAGCATCCTGAGGCTTTCACCAATGGAAATCCCATAATCTGACAAGTCTCCTTGCCTGGGAAATGTTGGCCGCCGCCTTAGTTAAACTCTTTCACTAGCAATGTGCAGAGTCTCTAGCTCGGTGTCAGGGGCCTCTTCCCCTCCTGCTCCGGTCCCCTGCCCAGCCCCTGTACTGCACCGTCTCTACCCTGGATGGGAGCAGCTGGCCAAGCTCAGAAATTGATCAGAGTGCCCTGAGAGGGCCCGTTAGTACCACGTGGAAGCTGCTGTTGCCACCTGAGAACTGCCCATCGTGGGAGCACCATCCCCTTCAGCGTATTTTTAATTTCCAACAAGGACTTTGCTCAGTGTGCTGCTGTTTTTCATTTCTCTGTATAAATCCTCTCTGTTTTTCCAACTGCTTCTGCTAGTTCCCTTGGAAGGCCTAACTTTTAAGTGATCTGATCCCACCATATGTGTTGACATATGTCGATGATGCAGGCAGGTCGAGTCTAAGGACCCTGAGGGGGTCTCGCAGGACCAGCCAAGAAGGTCCTTGGCTACACGCAGGATAGAAATCAATCACAAACCAGTGGGAAGTGAGAGCAGAGCTTATCGAAGCTATAGAGACGTCACAGATACAGACAGTGTCTGGGAGACAGAACGGAAAGAAGAGACAGTCTCATCTCTGCTTGGGGTCTCGGGTTTTTATTGAGGATTGTGGTCTGGCCTGTGCGTCCTCTTGGGCATCCAGGAACCAGTTAGAACAAGGACAGAGGTCCAGGTGTCCTCCATAAGTCCTTAGAGCCAGGGGTCTTGGCGTCCAGCTGTCTAGCACCGGTGGTCTGGAATATGCGCACGATGGCCTCATCCCATCATTCGTACCCAGTCCTTCCTTCGGTGTTCTCTCTCTTGTGCTGGAAGGCTCCAAGGAAATCATCAACTTCTCGTCCCTTACAAGAAGGACGTACTCTCTCTGCACTCTGAGCCATGTGGAAAGTGGGGGTGCAGGGCCCAGCAAGAATAGAGGCAGGAAAAGGAGCAAAAAGCAGATTCTTCTGGAGTCCTTCAATCTTCTCGTCTCACCGACCTCTACCTTTCAGAAGAGTCCGTGAAGAGCATTCCTACTGCGTAGAGGTTCCCAAGGCATTGTGGGTGGTTGAAGGAACATAGGATCTTGAGGCAGAAAACCTGGACCCAAGCACTAGCTTTCTCCCTTACTCCCCACATGACTCTGGATGACTTACGTAACTAACCTCCTCAGATTTGCTATGTATCAAGATGGGTATGGTTCTTCTGGCTTGTCTCACAGCCTTGTTACACGGAAGAACTAGAAGGAAATGAGAATGGTTTGTAAACTATAAACCTGCTGTGCTAATAACGGCAAACATTTCTCAGTATTCATCATGTGCTAGGCATTGAGTTTTAGGTGCTTATCTCGTTTAATTTTCACAGTAATCTCACGCTAAATACTGTTATGCCCATTTTACAGATGATTATACTGAGGCACAGAGAGCATAAATATCTTTCCAGAGCATCATAGTAAATGGTGGCCTTGGAATTTGAACCCAAGCCATCTGGCAGCCATGCCTACTATGCTGAGAGACTTCCCGGTGTAATTAATGGGTTAAAGTCAGTATTAGAAATTGAGGGTAAAGGTACTCTTTCCCCGGCATCACTGGTGCCATCACCTTGGGCTCTCCTGTTACCCTTTGCTTCTGTACCTCTAATTGTAGGTCCCATGGTGAGGCTGACTTGGAGGAATCAGAAGCACTCCCTGCCTAATAGGTTTTGTCTGTGTCTACCTGTCACGTTTTAGGGGACATACCTGGCTAACAGCATATCCCAAATTGCACCCTAGTGGGATCTGCCATGATAGTCCCACTTTCCTAAGACTGACAACAGAACAGAAACAACTGAAAACATCTATGGCCCTGAACCCTCAGACGTGCCACTGGTAGCTCAGTTCCGTGGGGGATTTCTCCAATGTCCACTTATCTGCCACTTGGTAAGTGTAGATAGAAAAGTCTTGAGGCTGTGCTTTTTAAAACTCTTCAGTGGGTGCAGACGGCTGGAACAAGGAGATGTCATACCTCTTAGAGGCAGTAGCTCACTGGGTATGTGTCTGGACGCCCTGTTTTGGTGGGCTCAGCGTTACTAGGCACCACTATATTTCATTACAACTGAAGCACAAAATACCAGTGTTAGACCGAAAAGCCTGGCTCTCGAGAAATACCGAGTTCAGCCAGCCAGCCTGTTTCAGTCCCGGTCAGGTTCTTTGAGCTTATTTAGCAGCAAATGGCGGTAGTGTTAACTGTCCCGAAAATGGCTCTCTACAAGGCGATTAGTCTTGAAGGCAATCTCCCCCTGCTTATAAAGCCCTCACTAGACCTTTAACTGCCCATGTGTTTATTCTGTGGAGAAAGAAGCCGGCACGTTCGGGAGAGCACGCGGCAGAGAAGCCAGAAGTGACACAGCGATCTTAGTGCCCGGGAGCCTCCCCTGCAAACATGGGAGGGAGGTTTCACCACGTGCATTCAGTGGAAAGAACGGAGGGTTGACAATAACGGCAGACCCAACAGATAAAAACTGCTGTGTGGATGCGGCAGGGAACCAGCGTGTGCCTGCGTGTGTGTATGTGAGTGTGTTAGTTACAGACTTAGCTACCTTTATTCTCTCAGTGATGATCCAAGTGGCTCTACAGTTATCCTACCGCATTATCAAACCCCTAAGCTGAGGGCGGGGGATTATTTAGGATAGGTTCACTAAGTGAACCAAAGTGAATGGAGGAAAATGGAGGAAAGAAATACAAAGATAGGAGCAGAAGAGTCTCTTGAGCATTGCGATGTGATTAGCTTAGTAAGTTTCTCAAAGGGAAATCTGGAGGGTCCATCACAGAGGATCTAGAACTGAGATAAAACCATCTCATGGTACTCCATTTATAAAGGGCGTTATGTGGAGAATGGGAACAGGAAGCAAAGGACTGTGTGATAATTTCCCGAACCTGCACATGCCTCTAACCCTCATACCCAAAAATCTGCAAACCTCACTCAGTGAGATTTCCAGGATTCACTGCACTTCCCATAATACAGCCTTCTTCTCTTGAGAGGGAAGACGTGTGGGCTCCATAAATCTTCTTTCGTTTGATCCAGTTTGTGCCATATGTGGCATAAGGTGGACCCTATTTCAGCCCTGGGCCGGGTCTCCATGCCTTAGCATCTTTCTGTCCTTTTGGCTAAGTAAAGTCTAAAACCTGGGGTGGCACCGATATCACCAAGTTCCCTGGAGGTCTGGCTCGATCATGTTCTCTCTTTTTTTTTCCCCTCCCCAGAAGAGTTCATATGGATTTGGGAATGGAGACATCACAATAATGTTCCGTACGAAATTCTCTCCCACGCCGTAGCACACTTTCCATTCTCAAAGGCTTTGAGACTCTGTTGTGCCTCTAAATGAGATAAGTGGCTTGGCTTTTCTTTGCTTTTGATGCAAACCCGTAATTCTGGGTGGGCTGCAAAGCAGGAGGTATGCTTCTCTTTTCTGTTTGGGATGACAAACAGGCATCTCTGTCTGTCTGGGATGACACGAAGGCAGCACCACTAGTGTGTCGTGAACCGGAGCTCAAATGTGAGAAACACCAGTGGCAGTGCTAAGTCAACCCTCCTCTCTCCTGAGTTTCTAGATATGTGTATTTTAAGTGTAAACCTAAGCAGGGAAGTTGCTGAGAAAAGCACTGTTACTGAGATGTTTGTTGACAGGCCCCGTATATCAGATGTTCTTCTGCCATTTCATGCAAATTTATGTTTTGACAGGTGCCAATTAATTTAGTTGGCAGGACTTACTCTATTGTTTTTCTCTTCAGTCCTCTTTGCATTTCCTCTACAAGGTACAGATACCAAGCTGATGTACTAGGTAGATTTGTTGGCCAGAAGTGATCATCAAAAGACAAAATTGACAAGTTCTAAAACAGATCCTAGCTGTCCTTGCACAAGCTAGTCTGTGATATTTTCTTTTGTAAGGTGGCTTAAATTTAGTTTAATTGTTTAGTTAATTCTTTGTCTTTCCTCCGGTAAATTATTGATTTCTCGGCCTTGAAATGGAGATTCAGATAAATACTTGGCAAAACAGATCTGATGAGCACATTTGTTTTACCAGAAGGGAAACTTCCATCCTCTCTAATGGCTCTGTGGGCCTCACTCGAGTGTTATTTAAGTAGCCTCTTTGGAGAATCCCAACACTCACTCTCTCCTTGGCTGTAATACCCTGAGGAGAATTCTGTTTCCTTCTTCATGTCAGTATAAGGAGATGAGTTTCGTAGAAGACGACAGTCATTGGGACAAGTCTTGGCCTCCTCACTTGATTTAAAACAAAGATAATGGCTATGTTTCATCAGTAATATCTCCAGAGACTAAAATTTTCTGAGTTTCCTTTCTAAGGGAGAATGTAGAGAACCCAGCACCTCCCTCCCCTACTTTTAAAAACTTTTCCTTTGTAAGAAGGTGCTGCCCTTTGCATTCTCCCACTTAATTAACTTCTGTGTGTGAAGCTGGACCCCGAAAGCCTAAGCTACATATGCCCTTTTTGGCTCTCATAATCTTACGGATATTGGGACAAGGTCATTCCTGTGGAACTTTATGGACTTCACCTCTCTCAGAACTTGTGCCTTTTATACATTTTACCCTATCGGTCGATCTCAACCTTTGCTCACGTTCTTTTGACAGGGTGGTGTGAAGCCTGCCTGTATTCTGTCCTTCTCCCCTGATTAATTTGCATAGAACTTGGAGTTGCTCTTAAACTGAGAACATAGATAACTCCCTCGCCCTTGGAAACAATTGTAAACCCTCCTTACAAATTCTCTCTGCCTTCCCTAGGACTGCTAATAAAAGAATTCAGAGGAACTGGTTAACATTCTCCATGTTTCGCAAGGCAGGAAAGCCACACAAGAAAGAGCTCGTCTTCATAGGATGTGGTGCATAGGCAGTGGGGTGCTGCCCAGACCCCCTTCCGTGAAGGAAGGCAGGGATTCGTTGGCTGTGGACAACCCCCTTGACTAAGGTCACTCCCCCACCCATGTGCCGCACTGGCTGATGTGGGAGAATAAAGGCCAGGTCGTCTCAGCACAACCTGAGACAGTTCTAAATGGCCGTTCTAGCTCCAGCAGTCCACCGGTAGGCTGAGGCTGCTGAGAGGCCTGCATTGCCGTCAGCTTCTCTCTCAGCCCACAGCTGCTTCCTCCCAGACCCCGATCCCAGAGGCAGTTCCTAATGCATGATTGCTAAAGCATCAGAAGTTGATCAAGAAGCAGGTCTATAATTTTCACCGGCTCAGAAGCCCCTTGAAGGCAGAGATGGAGCTACTTCAGCTCTGGCCTCTTGACTAGTGCCTGGCAGTCTCAAATGCACTCTAATGACACGTGACAAAATACACGGGAATCAAATCAAAGTGGAGTAGGAAGCATGGTGGGTCCTGAGCCCTGCCAGTAGCCACCCACATGACTGTTGGAAGCTTTGTTGGGTCTCTGTTTCCTCAGAGGTGAAATGAGGAACTTTAACTGGATCATCTCCACAATCTGTCCTAGCTTTAAAGATTATTGATTTGTGCTTATGACAAATGTTTAGTCACAGAGGTGGATAGAATGGATTAGAGTGACCTCTAATCCATCTCTCTCTCTCTCTCTCTCTCACATAATGACAGCTGTATACTAACTTGACTTTCCCTAGTACTGCTCTTCCCCCAGCTCTGCAGGAGACGGAAAGGAGCATCCCAGGAGATAACAACAGAGCTTCGTCCTCTATCACCACACCTTTCAAACAGACTACCTTGTTCTTTAGTTCATCGTGGAGGCAGAAAGGGACAGAACGTATGTATTATTCTGGCCAAATTTACCAGCCAAAAGGAAACCTGAAAAACACTGAAAGCTTAGCTTCAAAAAGAAGGGATGCCCCTCTCATTTCAGTAAAGATGATTGACTTTGAAGGTGAGCTTTGTCCATTAGTCCAAAAGTCACAAGTATTTTCAGGTTTTGTTTTGTTCTAGCTAAATTCCTATACTGGTAAATCTAACTTCTGGTCAAGTAACACAGATATAAAACACTTAAGAGTTAGGCAGTCTTTTGATAGAGAATATAAAGTAATTGTCATAAAGATATTCACTGGATTTGAGAAAAGAGTGGAGGGACCTCAGTGACACCTTCAACAAAGAGACAGAAAACATGAAAAAGAACCAATCAGAGGTGAAGAATTCAAGAACTGAAATTAAAAATACACAAGAGGGAATAAATAGTAGACCGCAGAAAGCAGAATGGATTAGTGACCTAGAGGACAGAGTAGTGGAAAGCAATCAGGTTGAATGGGAGAAGAGAAAAAAAGAATAATAAAAAATGAAAATAGACTTAGGGAGCTCAACAATGTCAGTAAGCATAACAACATTTACATTAGAGGGATCCCAAAAGGAGAAGAGAGAAAGGGGGCAGAAAATTTATTTGAATAAATGATAGCTGAAAACTTCCTGAATCTAGGAAACAGAAATCCAGATCCATGAGGCACAGAGAGCCCCCAACAAAATCAACCCAAGGAAGTCCACATTAAGACACATAATAATTAAAATGGCAAAAAGTAGCAATAAAGAGAGATTTTAAAAGCAACAAGAGAAAAGAAAAGTTAATACTAGGGAAACCCCATAAGGCTACCTACCAGCTGATTTTTCAGCAGGAACTTTACAGGCCAGAAGGGAATGGGATGATGTATTCAAAGTGCTGAAAAAAACAAACAAACAAACCAACCCTCTGCAACCAAGAATAGGCTATTCATCAAGGCTATCATTCAGAATAGGAGAGACAAAGAGTGTCCCAGAAAAGGCTTATGGAATTCATCACCACTAAACCAGCCTTTTAAGACATGTTAAAGGAAATTCTTTAAGTGGAAAGGAAAGACCATAAGCAGGCGTAACAAAAGTAGGGAGCACAAAAACAATAAAATTAGGTATACCTGTAAATATCAGTCAAGGGATTCACAAAATAAAAAGATACAAACTATGACACTCTATACCTAAAATGTGATGGAGGGTGGGGAGTAGGAGTAAGAATTTAGTGCTTTTTGAATGGGTTCAAACTTAAGGAACCATCAAGTTAATATAGACTGTTCCATGCATAAGGTGCTATACATAAACCTAATGGTAACCACAAATGAAAACAAATGGTAATAGATATGCAAAAAATTAAAAAGAATTCAAGTATATCACTAAAGAAAGCCAGAAAACTATGAGAGAAGAGAGCAAGAAGGGAATAGAGAAGAACTACAAAAACACATGTAAAACAAGTAACAAAATGGCAATAGGTACATACCTATCAATAATTACGTTGAATGTGAATAGACCAAATACTCCAGTCCAAAGACATAGGGTGACTTAATGGATAAAAAAGCAAGACCTAGGGTACCTGGGTGGCTCAGTCAGTTAAGCATCCGACTTTGTCTTAGGTCATGATCTCGCAGTTAGTGGGTTCAAGTCCTGCATTGGGCTTTGTGCTGTCAGCACGAAGCCTGCTTTGGATCTTCTGTCCCCCCACTCTACCCCTCCCCCACTCATTCTCTCCTCTCTCTCTCTCTCTCTCTCTCTCAGAAATAAACTTAAAAAAAAAAAAAAAAAGCAAGACCCATTTATATGCTACCTACAAGAGACTCTCTTCAGACCTAAAGGCACATACAGATTTAAAGTGAAGGGATGGAAAAACATTTATCATGCAAATTAAAGCAAAAAAAAAAAAAAAAAAAAACTGGATAGCAATACTTAGATAAAGAGACAAAGAAAGACACTACATAATCATGAAAGGAACAGTCCAATAAGAATAGTAAATATTTATGTACCCAATGGGAACACCCAAATATGTAAAGCAGCTAATAGCAAACATAAAGGAAGTAATGAATAGTAATAAAATAATAGTAAGGGACTTTAACACCCCACTTACACCAATGGATAGATCCTCCAAACAGGAAATCAACAAGGAAACAGTGGATTTGAATAACATATTGGACTAGATGGCTCTAAAAAACATATTCAGAGCATTCCATCCTAAAACAGCAGAATACCCATTCTTTTCAAGTGCACATGGAACATTCTCCAGAATAGATCACATGTTAGGCCATAAAACAAGTTTCAAAAAATTCAAAAAATTTGAAATATCATACATCCTTTCCAACCACAATACTATGGAACTAGAAATCAACCACAAGAAAAAATCGAGAAACAACAAACACATGGTGGTTAAATAACATGTCACTGAACAGTGAATGAGGTAACTAAGGAATCAAAGAGGAAATCAAAAAATACATGGAGATAACTGAAAAATGAAAATAGGCCAAAATCTTTGGGATGCAGCAATAGCTGTTTTAGGAGGCAATTTTATAGCAATACAGGCCTACTTCAATAAGCAAGAAAACTTCCAACCTAACCTTACACCTAAAGGAGCTGGAAAAAGAACAAACAAAATGCCAAACTGGTTGAAGGAAGGAAATACAAATATTAGAGCAGAAATAAGTGAAATAGAAACTAAAAAAAACAATTGAACAGATCAGTGAAACCAGGAACTGGTTCTTTGAAAAGATCAACAAAATTGATAAGCCTTTAGCTAGACTCATTTAAAAGAAAGATTCAAATAAAGTCAGGTATGAAAGAAGGGAAATAAAAACAGATACCTCAGGAATACAAAGAATTACAAGAGAATATTATTAAAAAGTGTATTCCAGCAAATTTGACAACTTAGCAAAAATGCATAGATTCCTAGAAACATACAACCTCCCCAAAATGAGGAAAAAATAGAAAGTTTGAACAGACCAATTACCAGCGATGAAATTGAATCAGGATTCAAAAAACTCCCAACAAACAGAAGTCCCAGGTCACATGGCTTCACAGGTGAATTCTACCAAATGTTTAAAGAAGAGTTAATACCTATTCTCAAAACTATTCCAGAGAAAAAAAGAAGGGGAAGGATAGCTTTCCAATTCATTCTATGAAGCCGATCTTACCCTGATACCAAAACTGGGTGAAGACACTACACAAAAAGAGAACTAAAGAGCGGTATTTCTAATGAACATAGATTCAGAAACCCTCAACAAAATATTAGCAAACTGCAGACAACAATACATTAAGAAAGCATTCACTATAATTAAGTGGGATTTATTCTAAGGATGCAGAGGTAGGTCATTATTCACAAATCAATGGGATACATCATATTAACAAGAGAAAGGATAAAAACCATATATGATCTCTCAATATATGCAGAAAAATCGTTTGGAAAAGTACAACATTCATTTGTGGTAAAAACAATGTAGGTTTAGAGGGAACATATCTCAACATAATAAGGACCATGTTGAAAAATCTACAGCTAATATCATACTCAATGGTGAAAAACAGAGCTTTTCCACTAAGATCAGGAGTAAGACAAGGATACCCACTCTCACCACTTTTATTCAACATACAACTGGAAGTCATAGCCAGAGGATTCATACAAGAAAAAGAAATAAAAGGCATCCAAATTGGTAAGGAAAAAAATAAAACTTTCACTATTTGCAGATGATATGATACTATATACAGAAAACCCTAGAGACCCCACCAAAAAGCTAGCAGAACTGATAATGAATTCCGTAAAGCCACAGGATACAAAACCAATGTATATAAATCTATTGCATTTCTATGTACTAATAATGAAGTAGCAGAACATTAAATTGAGAAAACAATCCCATTTACAATTACACCAAAAAGAATAAAATACCTAGGAAGAAACGTAACCAAGAAAATGAAAGACTTGTACTCTGGAAACTATAAAACATTGATGAAAGAAAAGGAACATGACACAAACAAATGGAAATACATTCCATGCTCATGGATTGGAAGAAGCAATATTGTTAAAATGTCCATACTACCAAAATCAGTCTAAAGACTTAATGCAATCCCTATCAAAATACCAACATTTTCCACAGAACTAGAACAAAAGTAGTCCTAAAATTTGTATGGAACCACAAAAGATCCCAAATAGCCAAAGCAATCTTGGGAAAGAAGAACAAAGCTGGAGGTATCAGATGAACAATATCAGATTTCAAAATATATTACAAAGCTATAGTAATCAACACAGTATGGTACATTTTGTAATCCTAGCTTCACTCTTGCAATCTGTGTGACTTCAGATGGGCTAATCACCATCTCTAAGCTTTTATTTTCTCACCTGTTAAGGAGGAGTGTAGAGGTAATAATGCATGTATCTGAGAGTATTGTGAGGGATATGTAAAGTGTCTAGCATATAAACATGTAATAGAAATTGTTCTTAATCATAGCAAGCTAGGCCACAATGAAATGGTTGATACAATAGAAACGTCCTGTCTCTGACAATGTCACAAGATATCCCTACCTCCCATCACCCACTGTACCTCTAAGAGCTCTCACCCATTGGAAAAGGTAAAAATGAATTGGGACATCACAACATGGCACTGAAATGGCCTCCTGGCAGAGTCTGAGAGTTTTCTAATTTATTACTCAGCTTCCTGGACTTTTTAGTTGTTTTCCTTTTATCACTTAGTTGCTCCAAGTTTTGTTCTGCCAGTTTATTTCCAGTGAATTACTCCCAACCGGGGACACGTGGCAGACCCACTCCTATAAGGAGATAACTGATCGGCAATGGGTGTTGGGGCTGGACTTCAATTACACCAAGCTTAAAGTGCCTCCTTATTTTTAGATTCCTAAAAGGGACCCTGAAGAATACCCTCTTACAATGAAGAAGACTCTTTGTTGAAATTAATTGGCTCATTACTATGTTCCCAAAAGATGTAGTGACAAATATCAGGGACATTAAACCCCATTGTCTTAACTGGCCCAGTAGACTTGGCCTATTTTGTCAACTTATTCTTCTGATAATTCCTTCTTTCACAGTTTTCAAATTAAGACCCCAGCTTGACAAGCAATTGTTTGTCAAGCACTCTGCCTTTTATCTTGTGTGACTTACAGTTCATATGCCTATATGGCTTAATACTAACACTAGGTATTGGACTAAAAACTTGACATGTTAATCTTTGCCACATCCCTAGCCATTAGTTACTATTATTATCCCCACTTAACAAATGAGGAATCTGCACTTAGCCCCAAGTACATGCAACTTAAGAGACACAGTTGGGTTTTAATCCAGCTCTTAACACTACAGCCCAGGGTTACCAACTTGTAGGGCTTCCTGACCTTTTTTGAGACCACCTGTCTGGTAGACTCATGAAATTTATGGACCCCTTCTCAGAATAATGTTTTAAATTTAAAAAAATAAAAGGAAGAGACAGATTTAAAAGAAAGCCATATTGAAATATAGTTATCAAAATAAAAAATTTATCATACAATTATTTTATTAATACACTAAACATTATCTAGAGGTAAATCTAATAACTACTTAAATTTTGCAGTGATAGTGGGTGTAAACAATATTTTGAGATAACTGCAACAACCATAATGTGTTACAAAAGTGATCACTGATTTCTATGGGTGACAGGTACTCCAAAAACTACTGGGGATTGTTTTCTATACCTATAACTGAAGGAAATGCTAAAATTTTCCACAGAGGTTAGTGAAAATAAAGATGTCATTTTTTTGTCACCCTAGTTTGTGGGCCCCCTGAAATCTCTCCATAGATCCCACAGGAGTCTGTGGATTCCAAGTTAGGAGCTCTTAGCAACAGACTGACTCTTAAAAATAATTTAAAACTTTTGTTTCTGCATTATCTTCCATTCATTCTATGTATACTTATTGAGCACCTAGTAAGTGCTAGGCACTGTGCTAAGGACTGGGTATAAAAACTTTGAGTAAGACTTTGTGCCTACCCTTATTCCCTACTAAGATAAATGCGTAAACTGATAATGCACATCACAATATGGTACCAAGATGTAAACAAATTATTGTGGATGTGCTTGTTTGTGATTTCTTTTTTTTTTTTAATTTTTTTTAACGTTTTTATTTATTTTTGAGACAGAGAGAGACAGAGCATGAATGGGGGAGGGGCAGAGAGAGAGGGAGACACAGAATCGGAAGCAGGCTCCAGGCTCTGAGCCATCAGCCCAGAGCCCGACGCGGGGCTCGAACTCACAGACTGTGAGATCGTGACCTGAGCCGAAGTCGGACGCTTAACCGACTGAGCCACCCAGGCGCCCCTGTGATTTCTAAGTATAAACTATAGTCTGTTCATTCCCTCTGGCTAAGCAGTCTGAAAGAGACTTCTAAAATTATATTATTTTTCTCTCTCATTTCTCATAAGTGCCTTCCACTATGCATCCATGCCAAATTTGGGGATTTTCCAACTAGTTGCTCTATTAGTCAGGGTCTGATTATCTAAAAACAGAAGATATTTAATGTAGGGAATTGGTCACACAGATGTGAAAAGTTGGAAAGACAATAGGGAATAGTGAGGCAACTGAGAGATTAGAGAAGGAAAGCTTTAACCCTGGGTTGGCTGGAGGAATAAAGGAAGGAGGTCATGTTACCAGAGCCCAGAAACTAGAATAGCCCACTAGAAGTTTGGAAGCATGGTGGAACAACATTCAGCAGGAATTAGAGCCACAGAAAATGCACAGCCATGGCAGAGAGAGGAGAAGGAATACCTTGGCTTTTTTCCTTCCTCCTATCCTCCAGTCTCCCACGGTTGCCTCCCGGTGGACAAATCCAACTGGAACAGCTGATATGAAAGCCTGAGCAGTGCAGGCTATGAGTCAGGCTCTTGCTGTATAGATAAAAGCTGGGAAAAAGCAAGGAATGTTCCAAAGGCACACATGCCCAAGACCAGCATAGTTGCATTTGTTCTTTACATGCCATCCTCCTTCCTGTCCCTTCTCCTAAATATATGACTCAGATCTACATTCAGTGGCTTCCACAAATATTAACAAACACCAGACTGTGGCTTTTCTTCTTTGGAACTGTAAGAGAATTTCTCAAACTTGTCAGTGCCTATGAATCTTCATTTTCTCCAGAACCTACCTTTTTGAATATCTAAAATAACCCACTATAGGGCAAGGTTCTCATATGTTCTATATGCAAAGGATGTATTCTCAACAGGGGTGATATCACTCCCAAGAGAGCAAAAATTGGTTCTTGGAAGGGGGTAAAGGAATGGGTGAAAAACCTTAGATTCTACAATGGTTTGGGATCCTCTAAAGTTCAACTCTACCTGACAATACCTTATTCCTTAGCATTTAATTTCTCTTATGAGGGAGAAATTTCATTTTGAACATTAAATAATTGATTTTTCATCTTAGAAGGCAATAATGAAAAGCAGGGAAGGATAGCAAAACATTGCCCCAAAAGGTGAAGAGTACTTTCTTCTTAACGTTCATCTCCTGGTCCCACTCTTATACCAATAGAATATTTTCACTTCCACCCTGAATCTTTCTTCATGGACTATTCTTTCTGTCCTGTTAAGAAACTCTACAACCAGAGTTGTAAACAGTAAAAATCAATTTGGGCTGATTTAACCACAACAATTTTTTTTAATTAGTAGGGTATTGGGATCTTAAGAAACATTCCAAGTTACAA
Source organism: Panthera tigris (assembly GCF_018350195.1). NCBI lineage: Eukaryota > Metazoa > Chordata > Mammalia > Carnivora > Felidae > Panthera > Panthera tigris. The sequence goes on from NC_056664.1 coordinate 13,319,484, forward strand.
CAAAATAATTTAAAAGAAACTAGAAAGAATGAATTTGATAAAGAAAAAAAGGAATTTATGAAAATAAAAATAAACCACAACAACAAAAGTCCAGGTAAATCCAAAAGCTAGTTCTTTGAAAGGAATGATGAAATAAACACTTCTAAACTATAGGTAAAGAAGAAATAATTTATAAGTGAGTACTACATGCAACTCTATGGCAAACATTTTAAAATCTAGAAGAAATAATTTTATAGGAAAATTAGGAAACTCAAGAAGAAGAAAGCTTCAATAAACCAGTTACCATAACAGATATTAGAAAGTAATTAGAGTCTACCACTGGACAAAATACCAGAACCAGATGGCTTCACAGCTGAGCCTTATCTAACCTCTAAAGAGCAAATTATTCTAATGTTATTTAAAGCATTCCAGTCATTGGAAAAAAGATGAAACTCCCTCCAATTTAGTTTACAAAGATAGCATAATTTTAATACCAAATCCAGAAAATCAAAAAAATAAAAATAAAATCTCGGATCAATCTCATGCATGTATAGAAATTTATAAATTCTGAATAAAACTTGAACAAAATCCAGCAAAATGTCAAAGGGATAATACATTATAAAAGAGTGGAGCTAATTTTTAAAAAACTGACAACAATAAAGCAGAACTTGCATAAAGTGCAAATGGATAAAGAAATTGTGGTTTATATACACAGTGGAATACTACTTGGCAATGAGAAAGAATGAAATATGGTGTTTTGTAGCAACATGGATGGAACTGGAGAGTGTTATGCTAAGTGAAATAAGTCATACAGAGAAATATAGATGCCATATGTTTTCACTCTTATGTGGATCCTGAGAAACTTAAGAGTGTGGGGGAGGGGAAGGGGAAAAAAAGTTAGAGAGGGAGAGAGCCAAACCATAAGAGACTCTTAAAAACTGAAAATAAACTGAGGGTTGATGGGGGATGGGAGAGAGGGGAGAGTGGGTAATGGGCATTGAGGAGGGCACCTGTTGGGATGAGCACTGGGTGTTGTATGGAAACCAATTTGACAATAAATTTCATATTTTAAAAAAAGGAATACTGTTAATATAACTTATTAAATGAGAAAACTAGAGGGAAACAAGCAGATGTTAAAGGTCTTCTGATGAAATTTATTGCTTAGCCTTTATAAAGAATCAAAATTAGATTGCCCTCCCTGATGGAGGATGGCTACAGGGAGCCTGGCACCTCTGCCTACAGGATTAAAAGAAGCCAAAATATGAGACAAAAACTATTAATCTGCCAGTCTCCTTTTGAAAGGGGAGCACTCATGAACAGCTCTGATGGAACATTGGAGCAAAGGCTAACAATTTTTCACTCACTCATTCATGGATCATTTACTAAAACCTAATATGTGCTAAGTGAAAAGCTAGATACTAAGGAAACAAAGATTAATAAGACCACAAAAAAGTAAGATTGAATTAGAAGGAAATAACTGACATATAATAAAGATTAGTTAACAAATAATAGTTAACAAATAATAATACTATCACAAATGATAAGACCGTAACAATTTCTGTTAAGGTCAGAAACTAGACTGTTATGTCACCGTTGCCATTTTTATTTAACATTGACTTGGAAATTATAACAATTGAAATAAGAATAAAAAATGAGATAAAGAAGAGGTAGAAGTGGAAAACCTAAGAAACCTTGTTACAAAAAAAAAAAAAAAATTGACTTACAAGATCCAGGAAAAGTGGCTAGATAAAAGATAGGTATGCAAAACAAAACAAAACAAAACAACTTTATCCTGTAAATAAGCCTAAAAATGAATATGAAAAGAAATTATTCCATTCACAATCATGATAAAAATTACAAAATGCTTAAGAATAAATATAATTTAAAATGCAGAGTATAGGAAATTATGAATGTCTTAATGAAGGATATAAACTAAGATACGCATAAATGGAAAGTTTGGATACACACCAATCATGAGTTTGGATGGAAAAAAAATTTAATACAGAAATCTCTATCCTGCTAAACTAACATATAAATTTAATGAAACTAATTATTCCAATGGAGTTCTTTCATGACAAAAGGAAGGAGAAGGTGAAAAGAGAATTAAATAAATTATTTTAGAGTTTATACCAGTGGATAAAAATCTAAGAATAACCAAGAAAAGTATGAAAAATAAGGTTAGTGAAGGGGAGCAGGGGGACATGCTTCAACAGTTAAAAGAATACATTATCATCTGCTTTGACAACATATTATTGGCATATGATAGACAAATCAAAATGCAATAGCACAGACCATCCAACTACATATGAGAATCAATATATTATTAAAGATAGCATTTTCATTTAAGTGGGAAAAGTGAGTTAATAAATGGTGGTGATACAGTTATCTGACTGAAAGAAAATAAAATTGGACCTTCATCTTATACAATATATAGAAATAAATTCTAGATGGCTAAAAGACTTAAATGTAGAATTAAGGAAAAATTACACAAATTTGAGAGACGATGTGTGGATAAGACTGAAAAAAAGACACTCAAGTAAAACAGACGTTTTTTCATATATAAATTTAAATCTATAGATAAAAAAACAAAGTCAATAATAATAAGCTTGGAAAAATAGTTGCAATCCAGAGAATATACGGGGGTTAATTTTAATATACAAGAACCTCTTTCAAGTTGAAAGAAAGAAAGAAAAATATTGAGGCAAAGGATACAAAAGGACCATTCATAAGAAGGAAAATTCAAATGGTCAACAACATATAGAAAGATAAATCTCACTAACTGTTGAGAAAAATGCAAATTAAAGTAATAATAAAGTATCATTTTACACCCACCATAATGGCAAATATTTTCAAGTATTATAACACCTGTTGCTGACAAAAATGCTACAAGAAATATGAATTGTTTTAACCTTTTGGGAAAGCAATCTGACAATATCTATTCCATTTAAATACATAACGAACACACCCCTTTTGAATATTTAGAGGGAAGAAAGCAGAAAACCACATTTTTAATAGTAAAACATTGAAAGCATTCTCTTTGAGATAAAAAAAAAAAAAAAGAATTCCTAATAACACTTACCTAATTTAGCATTATAATGGTCCTAGCCAGAGTAGTAAGACAGGTAAAATAAGGAAATCTAGAATTATCAGAGAAGACAGGCATTATTTGTAGATAACAAAACTGTAGGTATAGAAAATTTGAAAGAATCCAGAGAAATTATAATAGAGAGTTTAGCAAATTTGCTTGATACCAAGCTAATATATAATCATATTTCTAAATACTAGCCACCAGGGGTGCCTGGGTGGCTTAGTCGGTTAAGTGCCAACTTCATCTCAGGTCATGATCCCGTGGTTTGTGGGTTGGAGCCCTGCATCAGGCTCTGTGCTGAAAGCTCAGAGCCTAGAGCCTGCTTCTGATGCTGTGTCTCCCCCTCCCTCTGCGCCTCCCCTGCTCATGCTCACTTGCTCTCTCTCAAAAATAAAATAAACATCAAAAAAAATTTTAATAAATACTAGCCACCAAATAGTTAGAAAATAAACATTCTTAAAAATTGTATTTATAATAGCAGCAAAAATACCAGACACCAAGGAATAATTTATCAGAAAATATGCAAGACCATTATGGACAAAACTAAAAATTTTGAGAGAATTTAAAAATTACACAAATGGAGAGACATACTATTTTCATGGATTGGAATCCTTATGCCAATTTTCCCTAGTTCAATAGATTTAGTGTGATCTCAGTCAAAATTCCAGCAAATCTTTTTTTTCATGGAACTTAGCAAGTTGATTCTAAAATTTATATTAAAATACAAGAATAGTATTTGGCCAAGAATTTGTTAAAGCCCTCCTAAAGAACAAGGTTCTTCAAGTCTTGCTCTACTACATATCATGACTTTTATAAACTTATAAAAACCAAAAGAATATAGTACTGACAGAGAGATAGACGTATAGACTAAATGGAATAGGAGAGAGGGCCCAGAAATATACACTGTAACTCAGTGATAAGCTTTTTCCCTTCAAAAGAAGAATTATTACTTGCCTAGAGGAGTGTGGCTTAAAACCCAGGGGTCCTCCACTGTAATTCTCCTAGCAAATTTTCCAAAGACTCTGTCCAAGGAATCCATATAATATCTTTTCTGCCACAAGCACTTTGAGCACCACTGGATCTTCTGATAATAGGGCCAAGGGACAAAATTGCCTGTACCAGTGCCATCCCAAGATGGAAGAATTTGCTCTGGGCCCCAGTCAAAGCTACTGCCTTTCCAATCACCCAATAAATGAGTCAATATAACACATTTGTGTCAGTCATTGTACTAAGGACAAGAAATCCAACCACAGTAGTTTAACCTACTGACGGGTTATTTTTGTTCCATGCTAAGTATGGAGGTGAACAGCCCAGGGCTTGTGCAGTAGTTCCCTAATATCAATAGTGTCACAGGATCCTTCAGTATTTCTGCTCCACCATCCTTCACTTGTGATTTGTGTTCATGCTTATTGTCTTATGGTCATGCCCACAGGTTGTGTACCACAGCTCCAGATAGGAAGAGGGAGGGAAACAGAAAGGGGAACTACCTTTCTTAGAAATCTGGAGCTTATGCCACATTAGCCATACTCTGATACTTGGTGACTTCTAGTTGCAAGGGACTCCCTGAATATTTTTAACTGAACATATTGCTGGTCAAATAGAATTAGGGTTCCATTAAAAAGAAATCCAGAGGTGCCTGGGTGGCTCAGCAAGTTAAGTGTCTGACTCTTGATTTGGGCTCACATTATGATCTCATGGTTTGTGGGATCTAGCCCCATGTTGGGCTCTTCACTGACAGCACAGAGCCTGCTTGGGATTCTCCCTCTCCCTCTCTCTCTGCCCATTGCCCACTCTTGCACATGATCTCTCTTTTAAAATAAATAAACTTGAAAAAAATCCATATTGGTTGATAATTATTAGTGCCTGCCTCAGCATCCAAATGTAGTACATATGATTTCCAAAATTTAAAAAGATCTATAAAGCCTTGTTCCTCTACTTTCTTAGTGGTAAGAAAAGCAATGGACAGCTACCTGTCCTTCATTTTGTAGAAGAATATCCCAACATTCCCCGATTCCCCAGGTCTCTCTGTCTCTGTCACACACACATGCGTATGTACCTGGAAGTTTACTAATATAACAAACCCCATAATTATATGTGAATTATTCTTTACCTTCAGACACAGTTTACCAAGGCAACTAGGCTGCATTCTACTCCCTGTTTCCAAGTTTATCAGTATGATGTTGATATCCAGTTCCATATTCTGCAGACTAAATTTGATACAAACCCAGAGAATTGTCATGCCCGTGAGACACTGTGGTGAGAGAGTATTTCTGACCCTGACAAGTGAAAACACTCCTTCTGATGTCTCTTATTTACAGGGATAGAGAAAAACAAAGGATATTCAGTGGGAATTCAAGATTCAGGGAATTCTGAGTAAACCAGGTTAGACTGCAAAGGCTGGTCTTGAGGTCAAAAACTAATGAGAATGACTATTTAGATTTGATTTAAATTATTTTAACTTGGTTTAATTATTAACCAGTAAACAGGAGTGCAAAAGAACAAAATAAAAGTTTGCAAAAAGTTGGATAGCTTCAGTAGTCCTCATGGAGTAAGGATTTTGATCTGCCATTTATACTTGAAGAGTTTTGTTCTTGAAGAGGCATAGAGGAATCCATCAGTATTCAAGGGTCCATCATCAGTGTAGAAGGAAGTTCTTATGTTCAACAATAAGGTAATTGGATCTTCTCAAGAGTTCAATGCAGCGTGCCTGGCCATGACCTCCATGAGTCGTCTAAATCTTCCCATTGAAATTCTCCAGGCCTGCTCTTCCCCAAATCAATGTTTTATCTTTCTCCGAAGAAACCAGCTGAGGACGTGAATTCAGCTCCTCTTTTTTTTTTTTTTTTTTTTACATCTTCGTTTTTGTTCCAAGTTTTTATTTAAATTCCAGCTAGTTAATATACAGTGCAGTGTTAGTTTCAGATGTAGAATTTAGTAATCCATCACCTACATTCAACACCCAGCGCTTATCACAAGTGCCTTCCCTAATACCCATCACCTGTTTAAGCCATCCTCCCACCCACCTCCCCATCAGTTTGTTCTCTAGAGTGAATTCAACTCTTTAGTTCAGTAATTTTCAGGTTCAAACTGTACATTTGATATTTGGCCTTCTGCATACTTAAGCAGCAAGTGATAAGAAATTCTTTTAACAAAGGCACGGAAGCCTCTGGTTTTCAGCGTGTGCTTTGAAGTGAGAATTTGGGAATTTGAGCATGTCTTTCTTTTTATTTAAGCTATCAGTTATCATTAGAAGAAGGCATCTCATCCCATAGTCCTTGAATTCCCTGTGACTTTCATGTTATTCAATAGTGTTGATCTCTTGGACTCCTGAAGCTTTGCCTTCCATGGCAATTCAGTCTAGATACACACAGATGATGATCTGATTAACTGCTTCACCAGATCATGACAAGAACCCTTAACAACACCAGCTGGATTTTCATTGCCTTCAGCTTCCACCGAGCCAGATGACACTTTCGTGTTTGCACATGCATCCCACATTTCTCTAAGGCTCTATGGTTTGCAGCCTCTCCCTTCCCATTTCTGGATCATCCACAGTTCTTAGTTGCAAAGACGAGACACCAACTCTGTCAGATTGAAGGAGAAAATGAATTTATTAAAGGGCATTGAGGGCTCGCGGAATTTCTGTCTAGGAAGGCTACTGAGTTAAGTTTGTGGTGAGGCACCTGGGAAGAGCACTCCTGAGAAGGGACACAAGGACTTGCAGAGGCAAGAGGCTAATGGGACCCTAGGCCCCGCTGGCCCTCCCAGCACCGCTGCCCTAGAAGCTTGATCATTCTGCCGTCTCTGACCCTGAGAGACACTAGGGAGTTTGTTACGGCTCCCCCACATTCATGACTTCATCTCTCTCAAGTGGATGCCATTACTCATACCTGACTAGAAGTGGAGACTGAGAAAGCAAGTATCTGGCATTTCGGTTGCTACAGTGGAAGGTATGCTCTTTTGTGGACACCAGCTGGGAAAATCCAAATGCGGGAAAGAGTTTCAGATACTGAACAACCAAAAAGAAGGACAAACGTTTACTTTACCTTCTAATAAACCAGAAGAGGGAGGAATATTCAAGCCTCTTTCCCTTTTCCACAAGAGACAAGATCATGTCCAGCAAGAAGACATATACAGCACACATCCCGGAGGTCACTGAAACACTTCTGTACCTGTGTCTATTTCCAGGGTCTCACATTTTAAAGTCCCCGCTTAGTGTCTGTAGCTGATTCACCTCCTCTCTCCACTAGGGATTTGTCATCACACAAGAGCTTACGTGGCTGCTTCTTCCCTTCATCCAATGCTGACCTATTAACTGTTAGCTTTCACACTGGTTTTTACCACAGCCTTTGTCTTTCTCTGTATTCACAAGGACATAAAGATTCACATTCTATGAGGAAAGAACATAACAAGTAAGGGCAATTGATGATGAGAAAAATGCCAGTGCTCAGATCCTTGACAGAAATATTGAACATTTAAAGTATCTGAAAACAAAAAACAAAAAACCAACCGAACAAACAAAACCCAAAACCCCAGGGAACTCTCCTTGCACTTGGAATAAGTCCAGACTCCTAACCATGCTGGGCCTCTGGGGCCCTCCAAGGTTGGGCCCAGACTTTCACACTGACCTCATCTTCCACTACACGTCTGTACTGGCTCTGATCCAGCCCCCTCAGCCTTCTTTCTGTTCCTTGAACAGGCCAAGCTCCCTCTCACCTGAGTGTTCGCATTTCATGTGCCCTATTCTTCACAGTCTTCTCCATGGCTGGCTTCTCAGAGAGGGCATTCCGAGTGCTCTGTAAAATAGGCCCTCTGCTTCCAGTTATCCCACCTGATCACTCACGGCTCCCCTAGGTGGTGTGTTTACCATCCCGCTCCCCACCCAATAGCACGTGCTCCCAGAGCAAGGACCTGCCAATGATGTTCGTCGCGATCCTCAGCAGACTGCATAGTGGCCACACGTAGTAAGCTGTTAAGAAAGGTTTAATATATGAATGAAAGCCTAGAGAAAGGAATGGCAAAGTCCAAAGTGATAGCAAGTGCAGCTGTGGGCATGTCAGGGGATCGGGATACTTAATGACACAGGTCTCCAAGGCATGCTAGGATGTCCTAGATTTTCATATTTTCTGCAGATCTTTCTCCCCCTTTATAAGTTTTGTCAGAAGGTAGAAGGGGAAAATGGAACTATCTTTGGTCCGGCCCAGAAGGATCGCACGGGCAGTATGGCATTAGAAGGTGGGAGACCCAGGTTTGGTCATCACTTAAAAAGACAGTCCTTTCCAATGGGAGGAAAGCACTTGTCTGCTCTGTAATCTCACCAAAAGGGCAGCTAACTTGGGAACGTCTCAGTCTGGCCTTTTCTATGTAGTCAGAGACGGCAGTACCTGCCCTCTTCTCTGGTCGCGTGAAAACAACAATGTTCTCGGTCTCATTACATTTCAGGGCTAACAGCAGATAGCAGTCCCAGCTCCCAATCAGCTGCTTCTCTCATCAGTGTAGAGATAGCATTGGCAACTTTCACTCTATCTCAGTACTCAAAAGCTATTTATACACTGGCATAGGAAAACATATTATTTGCAGAAATGCCTCCGGATCCTCTGTCATTTATACAGAGACAGAAGATGTTTTCAAAGAACCATATTTCTGTAGTATTTTTGCGACAAAGACTGTGCAGCACACTGAACTGCCAGGTTGTGTGGGTGTAAAAACAGCCCCCATTAACTAATCTTCAGTTCTACTTTGGCTGTTTAAATATCTATTCAGGTTTTCCAGTCTGTCCGTATTTAGGTTTGGGGTTTTGTTCAAGATCGGTTTGCAAGCTTTAAGAGGATACTAAGGTGCCCAGGAGTCCCTTTCTCCATCGTCTCTTCCTCTCTTCTGGGTTTTATTGGAACCACACCAGTATCACTGCACTTTGGAGCTCTTGCTTCAGAGAATGTGGAAGTGTGCAACTGGTTTCATTCCCAGAGGCTCCTGTGTTAGTTCAGATCCTTCTAGAAGCAGATGCCAGTACAGGATTAGACGTGCAAGACATTTATCCAGGGAAATGCCAGTCAGGGGCAAAGGGGAAGGAGCTGAAGGCAGTAAAGAGAACTAGGAACGTCAAGAGGGAAGTAGTAAGTGGGGCTGGATGGGCCATCTCAGACTGTAGCTCAGTTCTAAGAGTTTCTCGGCCAAGTCGATGGAAAGAGTCTTTTGGTCAGAGTCACCGTCAGAGGAGTCCCCCATCTTGCCTGCATAAGCAGCCCTGTCCTATTCCATCATTGGCTAGGATCGGCCCATGGGGAGCTTGGCTTCATCCAAGTGCTATAGGAAATGACCATCTATCACTATGCTCCCCACAGCAAGAGATCTGAGTGGTGCATTTTCATGGCCACCAAAGCCCCCCTCCCCACCCCTCAGTGTTCTTAAAGTAAAAGGCAATGGCTTTTCAATTATTTTCTCTAAAGTTCCAGGGTCCTAAAGTGGGCCATCAGTCCACACAGGGAGGGAGAACAAGAGGTCAAGAACCTCTGCAGAGACCCCTCCACCTTCTTCTCCCAGAGAGGCTTTTTTCACAGTTTGATACATTGAGGGTTCTACATCAGATATCTTTTGGGGGAGAAATGTTTCAACTGTGTTCTGAATCGTTTCAGAATAAAGTAATACCACTGGTGGAGAGATTCTTTTTATAACCCAAACCCTTGATGTGTGGGTGCCCAGAGGGGACAAATATATTTTATGCATGATGTTTATTTCCCCCGACACAATTGTGGCTTTCTGAATGCTGTTCCACGTGCCTGGATTGCCTTTCTCCCTCTATTTACCTAGAAAATCCTCATCCTTCAGACCCTTATCCACTGTCGTCACCTCTCTGAGGCTTTCACCGACCTCCTTGGGCACAGAAAGCACTTCCTGCCACCGTGCTCCCCTGGCGCTTTATATCTTGATTACAGCACTTGTCACATTTTTATAATAATTTATGTGTACATTCGTGTGCTCCAAGTTGTAAGATTTTTATATTTTATTCTTTCCCTCTTTCTCTAAATGGAAAAACATCGGCATTATTCTACAAACATTCTACAAACGTTAGTAAATTCTCTTGTTTTACAACCACGACCGATACCTCTAGCTGGTTAAGAAAAAGCCATGTACTTCCAAGTAATTTTGAATTTCCCCTATATGCTTTTAGAAGGAATAAAACCCTGACTAAAGTAAAGCCACAAAACAAAACAAAAGCGGGCATAGTTATGTAATGATGCTCTAAACTAATTATCAATATGGGATCATTTGCATGACAACTTTGTGAGCATGATGAGAAGCAAATACAACAAGAACATTTCACCTGTCATTCATGAGTCCATTCATTCCACAGATACTTATTGAGAATCTATGTGTACCAGGCAATGTTCCGGGTGCTGCCACGATGAAAATAAAATGGTGAAGTGGTAAGGAGTGATAGGCTACTCTAGGTCGGGCGATCAGGAAAGGAACTTTCCATAGTGTGTTAGGACCCGAAGGACATGGGGAATTCTAAGACTGTAGCAAACCTGGCCGAGAACAGCTAGCAGAAAGGCCCCGAGATGGAGACACACCAAAGCCAGGGTGATGAGCCTTCGGTGGGCAAGGCAAGGAGTGGTAGAAGTTGTCAGAGAGGCAGGCAGGAATCAGTTATGTAGGGCTATGGACAACAGCGTAAAGATTTTAGGTTTTTTTTTTTTTTTCTGTGGGGAACAGGAAGTCATTGGAGGATTATAAGCAGACAAATGGTGTGATCTGATTGACCTTTCTCAAGGATCATTGTGGATACTGTGTATAAAATGGATTGTAGTGGGCTAAGAGTAGAAATAATACTCGCAAGGAGTCAGTGGAGTCCAGACAAGGGCTAAGAGGGATTTGGATTAGAGTAGAGCAGTACAGTGCAATGTTAAAATATGCAAATAAATACTATCTATGGACGCAAGTGCACAGAGAAACACACATCATAGTTAAAGCAGAAAAAAAAAAAATTACTTCTGTGACCTCAGACCTCTGTAATGTCATCCCAATTATGCTCTTGCAAGAAACAATTAAACACAACTTGTAAACCCACTTCTACCCCGGCTCTCTGCTCTCTGTTCTCTAATTATTAAGGGAAATGATTAAACTGAGTTGAGAGGGTAGGAATTTCCATTTGAGGGTCTGGAAGGATACAGGTTATAGAAACACGGAGTCTAATCTGTAAGACTGCTTTTCTTTTTTATTATCCAAGTCTTCACTCATGAATTCAAGGAGATGTATAGTTGTGTCCCCTGAGCAAATGGACTAGTTACAATATTCTGAATTAATAAGGGGAAGGGGGCTTGGTGTTTAATTAGTTGACCATCTGTTCTATTAAATCATCTCTTACCTTCATGAGGCACAGGTCCTTAATTGAGCTCCCTTTCTCCCAAATCCGTTCACCATATTGTTTCCAGAGTGCTGGAGCTAACAGACAACTCTAATTATTTTGGCGCCCCCCCCCCCGCCCCGCTATATAAAACCTTCAAGAACTCTCCACCACCCGAAGAATGAAGGTTCAGCTCCTTCCATGCATACGGGGCCATCTCTATCTCTTGCTGCCTCAGCTCTGACCTCGCCCTCACTGCACCTTTTGCTTGCCTGAAACTGAGGAAGGGAGCCCTGCCATTCACACTTTGTACCTTTGCTTGTGGTGTTCCCTGTATCCAGACGGCCAACCTTTTCTTACATACGTGTCCACTGAGCCTCCACTCAGGCTTCACTCTTGCAACAAAGCCTCCAGCATCCTTCCAGGTTGTATTAAATGCTCCTTTGTGTTCTGAAAGCAATGGTTCTTAAAGTGTGGCCCATGGAACCCTAGGGGAGAAGGGGTTTCCTAAATGATTATGGGGGGGGGGCTCCACAAATTAATTTCATAATAATACTAGGATGTTATTTGCTTTTCCACTGTGTTGACATTGGTGATAACAGTGCAAAAGCAGTGGTGAGCAAAACTGCCGGCATCATAACACAAATCAAAGCAGTGGCACCAAATTACACTGGTAGTCACTCTCCACACACTACTTGTGAAAGGAAGGAAGAAAGAAAAAGAAAGAAAGAAAGAAAGAAAGAAAGAAAGAAAGAAAGAAAGGAAGGAAGAAAGAAAGGAAGGAACCAGTTGCCTTTAACAACGTCCTTAATGAAGCAGTAAAAATGAGCTCACTTTATTAAACCTCAATCCCTGAATACACAACTCTTTAATATTCTACGTGATGACATGAGAAATACAAATAAAGCACGTGGGCTGCACGCGAAACCACAGAGGTTGTCACAAGAGGCACCTGTGTTTGAGTTGCAGGCTGAGCTCACCGGGTTTGTTTTTGGCTTTTTTCATACAACACCATTTTTATCTGAAGGAGCGACTGACAGACAACTAGAATGATTCAGACTTGGGCATTTGGCAGACATTTTTTGAAAAAGGAACCAAGCGAGCCTGTCACTTCAAGGAAAACAACTGTAAGTACTTGTTGCCAAAGATAAAATTTGAGCTTTCCAGCAAAAATGAGTATTTTTGGAAAGCATGTTTCTGCCACTGTGAACTTGACAGCTTCCCAGTACTTAGAGACATTTCTGAGATTGGTGGAGATATTAATGAATATGTTTTTAAAATATATTGTATAATAAAATGTGTAAACATTTGGAAGATCTGCATGACTCAGTGAACCAATATTTTCCAAGGGACCAAGACATGATGTTACAAAGTCATGTCTGGTTAAATCCATTCACACTGAGAAATAGCCAATGTATTGCAATGTAGCAAAGTATAAAATGTTTATTGCTATCACCCCAAATGGATTTATAGAATCAATGCAATCCCAATCAGAATCCCAACAGGCTTTATTTTTTTCTTTAACTTGGCAAGCTAATTCTAAAATGTATATGGAAATGCAAAGAAACTAGAGAAGCCAAAGCAATTTGGAAAAGAAGTTGGAAGAAATTTCTACCTGATTTCAAGACTTACTATTAATCTACAGTAATCAAGATAATGTGATACTGGTACAGAGATAGACATATAGATTAATACAATAGAGACTCTAGAAACAATTCTATATATATATGTGATGAATATATTTTTAGTAAATATGCCAGAACAATTCAATGGTAAAGATAATCCTTTCAGCAAATGATTCTAGAACAATTGGATAGTCATTACCAAAGAGGGGTATAGTCATTAAAAAAGAAGGACCTCAATCTTTATCTCATAAAATATACAAAAAACTAAACTGTATCCTTGTCTTAAATGTAGGAGTCAAAACTATAAAAATTTCTAAAAGAATACATAGAAGAATTTAGTGACCCAGGGTTTGGCAAAGATTTCTTTAAAAAAGCACAAAGTATAAAAAGAAAAAAATCAATAAATTAATCAAAATTTAGAACTTTTGCTCTCAAAATGCCAAGAATATGGAAAGTAAGCCATGGCTTATGAGAAAATATTTGCAAAACAAATATTTCACAAGGCTGATGTCTAGAATTGATAAATAGCTCTTACAACAATAAGAAGACAAGTTACATAACAAAAAGTGGGCAAATGATTTGTAGGCACATCACCAAAAAAGATCTATGAAAGGGAAATAATACATGACAAGATGCTCAACATAACTGATCATTATGGAAATCAAAATAAAAGCCACAATGAGCTATCACTACATATCTGGTAGAATGGCCAAAATTGAAAAAGCCAACAATGCCACTCATTGAAGTCTCATAAATGCTGATGGGAATGTTAAACGGTACAGCCACTGTGGAAAACAGTTTGACGGTTTTATAAAAGCTTAACATACACTGTATGGCCCAGCGATTTCACTCATAGGTATTTTCTCAAGAGAAATGAAAATATATGTCCACACAAAGACTTGAACTTAAATATTTATAGCAGACTTATTTATATAGCCAAAACCTTGGTATGGTGTAGGGTGGGGGTGGGGGGACAAATGTCCACCAGCAGGGGGAAAGGATAAATAGTGTCACGTCCAAACAATTAAATACTCGCAGCAATAAAAAAGAACTCCTGATACATTATAAGACGGGGATACATTTCAACATAATTTTGTGAATGAAAAAGGCAAGTCAAAAAAGACTACACACTTTATAATTCCATTTAGATACAATTTTAGACCTTCAAGATCAAATGATGTAGCCACTAACCACATATGACTATTGAACACTTGAAATGTGATTAGTTCAAATTGAGTGATGCTGTAAGTATGAAATACCAGATTTTGAAGACTTACTATGAAAAAAAAAGAGAATATAAAATATGTCTGGCTTAGTCCACTGGGGCTGCTTAATAAAAATACTGACCGTTGTGTGGGTGGCTTATAAATAATAGGAATTTTTTTCTCACAGTTCTGAAGACTGGTATGTCCAGGATCGAGGTGCTGGCCGATTTTCTTTGTCTAGCAAAGGCCTTCATCCTGGCTCATAGATGATCATCTTCTTGCTATGGCCCACATGGTACAAGGGGCAAGGAAGCTCTCTGGGGTCTTTCTTATAAGGGCACTAATCCTGAGGCACCTGGGGGGCTTAGTCAGTTGAGCATCTGACTCTTGATTTTGGTTCAGGTCATGATCTCACGGTTCATGAGTTTGAGCCCCATATCAGGTTCTGTGCTGACAGTGTGAAGCCTGCTTGGGATTCTCTCTCTCCTCCTCTCTCTCTCTGCTTCTCCCCTGCTCATTCTCTCTCTCTCTCTCTCTCAAACTAAATGAACTTTAAAAAAAGGGCATTAATGTGGGCTCCACCCTCATGACCCAATCACCTCCCAAAAGCCTCACCTGACATATTGGGGATTAGTTTTCAATGTAAGACTTTTTTGGAGGAAACAAAAACATTTAGTCTATGGCGATAATGTTATTAATAATTTTATATTATTATATGCCAGAATGATAATATTTTGATATGTTAAGTGAAATAAGCTACTGGAAAAATTATAATTACATATGTGGCTCACATTTGTAACTCCTGTTTTATTTCTGTTGGGCAATCTCTTACAGAAGAATGCAAAGTAATCTATAGGGACAGAAAACACTGCTTGGGAACAGTTTCGGGTACATAGGAAGGAGGAATGGACTGCAAGGAGGCACAAGGACACTTTTGAGAGTAATAGAAATGTTTATCATCTTGACTTTAGTGATACATACACGAATGTATCCATGTGAAAACTCATTAAATTGTACATTTCAAATATGTGTGATTTATTGTATGTCAGTTATATCTCAACAAATCTGTAAAAAAAATATAAGTTTTTTGGTGTTTTCAGATTGAACATTGCAAACAACTTTTAAGAAACTATCATTTTCAAGAGAATGATCTTTTCTCAAGTTTTTGTGTAATAGTGAAGAAGAATATCCAGAACTATTTGAAAAATAGTAAAATATTATTCCTTCTTCAAACCATATATCTATACATAAAATGTGGGGGGAGTGAGTAAAAATTGGGGGCTTTTAAAATGGATTCAAACATAAGCCACAATCATCTGAATATAGACTGCTATAGACATACAGTGTTAGCATAAACCTAATGGTAACCACAAATCAAATAAAAACCTAAACTTATACCTAAAGGAGCTAGAACAAAAAAAAAAAAAAAGTTTAAAGCCATGGAAGGGAGGAAATAATAAAGATTAGAGCAGAAATAAATGAAATAGAGGCTAAAATGACAATACAAAAGATCAATGAAACCAGGAGCTGCTTCTTTGAACAGATCAATAAAATGGATAAACCAGCCAGATTCATCACGAAAAAAAAAGGACCCAAATAAATAAAATCAGAAATAAAAAAAGAGAAATAATAATCAATACTATAGAAATACAAAGGATTATAGAAGACTATCGTGGAAAATGAGATGCTGGGTGCCTCGGTGGCTCAGTCAGTTAAACTCTTGATTTTGGCTCAGGTCATGATCTCATGATCTCATGGGATCAAGCCCCACATCAGGCTCTTGTGCTGACAGTCAGAGCCTGCTTGGGATTCTCTCTCTCTCTCTCTCTCTCTCTCTCTCTCTCTCTGCCCTTCCCCTGCTTGTGCTCTAAATAAATAAATAAATATTTATTTATAAATATGTCAACAAATTGGACAAGAAGTGGAGAGAAGAAGTGGAGAGATTGGTAGAAGCATATAACTTTCCAAAACGGAATCAGGAAGAAATAGAACATTTGAACAGGCCAATTACTAGCGATGAAATTGAATCAGTAAAAAAAAAAACAACAAACAAAAAGCTTGGGTCAGATGGCTTCACAGATAAATTCTACCAAATATTTAAAAAAAGGTTAAGACCAATTCTTCTCAAAGTATTCCAAAAGCCAGAAGAGGAAGGATAGCTTCCAAATTCATTCTACAAGGCCAACAGTACTCTGATACCAAAGCAGACAAAGACATTACAAAAACAGAAAGCTATAGGCCAATATCTCTGGTGAACATAGATGCAAAAATCTTCAACAAAATATTAGCAAACAGCGTATAACAATAATCAGAAAATAATTCACCATGATCAAATGAGAAATTCTAGGGATACAAGGTTCAATATTCACAAATCAATCAACAAGATATATCATTTTAACAAGGGAAAGGAAAAAAAAAACGTGATCATCACAATAGATGTCGACAAAGCATTTGACAAAGTGCAATATCCATTCACGATAAAAACTCTCAAAAGTGTAGACTTAGAGGGAATATACCTCAACATAATAAAGACCATATATGAAAAACCCACAGCTAATATTATATTCAATGGTGAAAAGCTGGGAGCTTTTCCTCTAAGATCACGAATATCCACTCTCACCACTTTTATTAAATGTACAACTGGAAGTCCTGGCCATAGCAGTCAGACAAGAAAGAAAGAAAGAAAGAAAGAAGAAAGAAAGAAAGAAAGAAAGAAAGAAAGAAAGAGAGAGAGAGAGAGAGAGAGGGAGGGAGGGAGGGAGGGAGGGAGGGAGGGAGGGAGGGAGGGAGGAAGGAAGGAAGGAAGGAAGGAAGGAAGGAAGACAAGGTATCCAAATTGGTAAGGAAAAATGAAAACATTCACTATTTGCATATGACCTGATACTATATACAGAAAACCTTAAAGATTCTACCAAAAAAGTTGTATAACTGATAAATGAATTTAGTAAAGCCACAGGACACAAAATTAATATACAGAAATCTGTTGCATTTCTTTTTCTTTATTTTTTAATTTACATCCAAGTTAGTTAGCATATAGTGCAACAATGATTTCAGGAGTGGATTCCAGTGATTCATGCCCTATGTATAAAGCCCAGTGCTCATCCCAACAAGTGTCTTCCATAATGCCCCTTGCTCATATAGCCCAACCCCCCTGCCCACAACCCCTCCAGCAACCCTCTGTTCTCTGTTTTTAAGAGTCTCTTATGTTTTGTCCCCTTCCTTGTTTTTATATTATTTTTGCTTCCCTTCCCTTATGTTCATCTGTTTTGTATCTTCAATTCCTCATATGAGTGAAGTCATATGATATTTGTCTTTCTCTGATGGACTAATTTCGTTTAGCATAATACCCTCTAGTTCCATCCACATTGTTGCAAATGGCAAGATTTCATTCTTTTTGATTGCCGAGTAATACTCCATTGTGTGTGTGTGTGTGTGTGTGTGTGTGTGTGTGTGTGTACCACATCTTCTTTATCCATTCATCAGTCAATGGACATTTGGGCTCTTTCCATACTTTGGCTATTGTTGATAGTGCTGCTATAAACATATAAAGGGGTGCATGTGCCCCTTCCAAACGGCACACCTGTATCCCTTGGATAAATACCTAGTAGTGCAATTGCTGGGTCGTAGGGTAGTTCTATTTTTAATTTTTTGAGGAACCTCCACACTGTTTTCCAGAGTGGCTGCACCAGTTTGCATTCCCACCAGCAGTGCAAAAGAGCTCCACTTTCTCTGCATCCTCACCAACATCTGTTGTTGCCTGAGTTGTTAATAGCCATTTTGACAGGTGTGAGGTGGTATCTCATTGTGGGTTTGATTTGTATTTCCCTGATGATGAGTGATGTTGAACTTTTTTCATGTGTCGGTTGGCTATCTGGATGTCTTTGGAAAAGTGTCTCTTCATGTCTTTTGCCCATTTCTTCACTGGATTATTTGTTTTCTGAGTGTTGAGCTTGATAAGTTCTTTATAGATTTTGGATACTAACCCTTTGATGTCATTTGCAAATATCTTCTCCCATTCCGTTGGGAGCCTTTTAGTTTTGCTGATTGTTTCCTTTGCCGTGCAGAAGCTTTTTATCTTGATGAGGTCCCGATAGTTCATTTTTGCTTTTGTTTCTCTTGCCTCTGGAGACCTGTTGAGTAAGAAGTTGCTACAGCCGAGGTCAAAGAGTTTTTTGCCTGCTTTCTCCTCGAGGATTTTGATGGCTTCCTGTCTTACATTTAGGTCTTTCATCCATTTTGAATTTATTTTTTGTGTATGGTGTAAGAAAGTGGTCCAGGTTCATTTTTCTGCATGTTGCTGTCCAGTCTTCCTAGCACCACTTGCTGAAGAGACTGTCTTTATTCCATTGGATATTCTTTCCTGCTTTGTCAGAGATTAGTTGGCCATACATTTGTGGGTCCATTTCTGGGTTCTCTGTTCTGTGCCATTGATCTGAGTGACTGTTTTTGTGCCAATACCATACTGTTTTGATGATTACAGCTTTGTAATACAGGTTGAAGTCCAGGATTGTCATGCCTCCAGCTTTGATTTTCTTTTTCAGGATTGCTTTGGCTCTTCAGGGTCTTTGTGATTCCATATAAATTTTAGGATTCTTTGTTCTAGCTCTTTGAAGAATGCTGGTGTTCTTTTGGTAGGGATTGTGTTGAATATGTATATTGCTTTGGGTAGTATCGACATTTTAACAATATTCGTTCTTCCAACCCAGGAGCATGGAGTATTTTCCATTTTTTGTGTGTGTGTCTTCTTCAATTTCTTTCATAAGCTTTCTATAGTTTTCAGCGTATAGATTTTTCACCTCTTTGGTTAGGTTTATTCCTAGGTATTTTATGGGTTTTGGTGCAATTGTAAATGGGATCAATTCCTTGATTTCCTTGATTTCTGTTGCTTTATTATTGGCGTTTAGGAATGCAACCAATTTATGTGCATTGATTTTATATCCTGCGACTTTGCTGAATTCATAGATCAGTTCTAGCAGTTTTTTGGTTGGTGGAATCTTTTGGGTTTTCCATATAGAATATCATGTCATCTGTGAAAAGTGAAAGTTTGACTTCCTCCTTGCCAATTTGGATGACTTTTTTCCTTTGTGTTGTCTGATTGCTGAGGCTAGGACTTCCAATACTATGTTGAATAACAGTGGTGAGAGTGGACATGCCTGTCATGTTCCTGATCTTAAGGGGAAAGCTCTCAGTTTTTCCCCATTGAGGCTGATATTAGGGGTGGGTCTTTCATATATGGCTTTTATGATCTTGAGGCATGATCCTTTTATCTCTACTGTCTTAAGGGTTTTTTTATCAAGAAAGGATGCTGTATTTTGCCAAATGCTTTCTCTGCATCTGTTGAGAGGATCATGTGGTTTTTGTCCTTTCTTTTATTGATATGATGTACCACATTGATTGTTTTGCGAATATTGAACCAGCCCTACATCCCAGGTATAAATCCCACTTGGTTGTGGTGAATAATTCTTTTTACGTATTATTGGATCCAGTTGGCTAGTATCTTGTTGAGGATTTTTGCATCCATTTTCATCAGGGAAATTGGTCTGTAGCTTTCCTTTTTAGTGGGGTCTTTGTCTGGTTTTGGAATCAAGGTAATGCTGGCTTCATAGAATCAGTTTGGAAGTTTTTCTTCCATTTCTATTTTTTGGAACGGCTTCAAAAGAATAGGTGTTAACTCTTCTTTAAATGTTTGGTAGAATTCCCCTGGAAAGCCATCTGGCCCTGGACTCTTGTTTTTGTTGTTGTTGTTGTTGTTGTTGTTGTTTTGTTTTGTTTTGTTTTGTTTTTTTAGATTTTTGATCACTAATTTGATTTCTTTACCGGTTATGAGTCTGTTTAAATTTTCTATTTCTTCTTGTTTCAGTTTAGTAATTTATATGTTTCTAGTAATTTGTCCATTTCTTCCAGATTGCCCAAATTATTGGCATATAATTGCTCATAATATTCTCTTATTATTGTTTGTATTTCAGAAGTGTTGGTTGTGATCTCTCCTCTTTCATTCTTGATTTTATTTGGGTCCTTTCCTTTTTCTTTTTGATCAAACTGGCTAGGGGTTTATCAATTTTGTTAATTCTTTCAAAGAACCAGCTCCTGGTTTCTTTGATCTATTCTACTGGGTTTTTTGTTTCGATAGCATTGATTTCTGCTCTAATCGTTATTATTTCCCGTCTTCTTCTGGTTTTGGGTTTTATTTGCTATTCTTTTTCCAGCTCTTTAAGGTGTAAGGTTAGGTTGTGTATCTGAGACCTTTCTTCCTTCTTTAGGAAAGCCTGGATTGCTATATACTTCCCTCTTATGACCGCCTTTGCTGTGTCCCAGAGGTTTGGGGCTATGATGTTATCATTTCACTGGCTTCCATGTACTTTTTAATTTCCTCTTTAACGTCTTAGTTAGCCCATTTATTCCTTAGTAGGATGTTCTTTAGTCTCCAAGTATTTGTTATCTTTCCAAATTTTTTCTGTGGTTGATTTCAAATTCCATAGCGTCATGGCCTGAAAATATGCATGGTATGATCTTGATCTTTTTGTACTTGTTGAGGACTAATTTGTGTCCCAGTATGTGATCTATTCTGGAGAATGTTCCATGTGCACTCAAGAAGAATGTGTGTTCTGCTGCTTTAGGATGAAATGTTCTGAATATATCTTTAAGTCCATCCAGTTCAGTGTGTCATTCAAAGCCATTGTTTCCTTGTTGATTTTCTGCTTAGATGATCTGTCCATTGTTGTAAGTGGAGTGTTAAAGTCCCATACTATTATGGTATTATTATCAATGAGTTTCTGTATGTTTGTGATTAACTGATTTATATATTTGGGTGCTTTCACATTTGGAGCATAAATGTTTACAATTGTTAGATGTTCTTGGTGTATAGACTGCTTAATTTTGATATGATGCCCTTCTTCACCTCTTGTTACAGTATTTATCTTAAAATCTAGATTGTCTGATATAAGTATGGCTACTCCAGCTTTCTTTTGGTGGCCGTTAGCATGATAGATGGTTCTCCATCCCTGTACTTTCAATCTGAAGGTGTCTTTAGGTCTAAAATGGGTCTCTTGTAAACAGCATATAGATGGATCTTGTTTTCGAAGATGGCAGAACAGCATGGAAGTTTTTTGTGTGTCTCGCGTCCATGAAATACAACCAGATCAACGCTAAACCATCCTGCACACCTAGAAAACTGATCTGAGGATTAACACAACAATCTGCACAACCTGAACCACAGAACTCAGCCAGTACGGGGTGCGGAGAGGTGAACTTGGGGAGCAAGAAGCCGCAGAGGGCTGGGAGCTGTTTTTGCATGCAGAGAGAGGACTGAGACAGGAGAAGAACACGGGAAAAGCACCCCCCTGAAAAGCAGCTGGAGAGAAAGTGGAAAAGTGGAAACAACCGCAGGGACTGAACTAGATGGATCTTGTTTTCTTATCCATTCTGTTACTCTGTGTCTTTTGATTGGAGATTTAGTCCATTGACATTTAGAGTGAGTACTGACAGATATGAATTTGTTGCCATTATGTTTCCTATAGAGTTGGAGTTTCTTTTTTTGTAATTTTTATTTTTTATTTTTTTAAATTTACATCCAAATTAGTTAGCATATAGTGAAACAATGATTTCAGGAGTAGATTCCTTAATGCCCCTTACCCATTAGAATTGGAGTTTCTGATAGTGTTCTCTGGTTCCTTCTAGTCTTTGTTGCTTTTGGTCTTTTTTTTGTTTTGTTTTGTTTTGTTTTTTTCTCCCCTCAGAAAGTCCCCCTTAAAATTTCTTGCAGGGCTTGTTTAGTGGTCAGGAACTCCTTTATTTTTGTTTGTCTGGGAGGCTTATCCCCCAGATCCTTTAGAATGCCTCTCATGGAGCCTATTTGTCAAATAAACTACTAATTAAATAAAAACAGCAAAGAAGTGCATGCTGTTAGATTCAGAGTTTAAAGTTTAGCAGGGGGAGGGGCACCTGGGTGGCTCAGTCGATTGAGCCTCCGACTTCAGCTCGGGTCATGATCTCATGGTTCTTGAGTTCGAGCCCTGCATCGGGCTCTGTGCTGACAGCTCAGAGCCTGGAGCCTGCTTCGGATTCTGTGTCTCCCTCTCTGTGCCCCTTCCCCGCTCATGCTCTGTCTCTGTCTCTCAAAGATGAATAACGTTAAAAAAAAATTTTAAGTTTAGCAGGGTGAAATTCTGTCTGAAGAATTGACAGAAGTAGGGGTTATCTTTTCAGAAGGAATTTTGAGATGTTCGCTCTTGGGGTCCAAATTTAATGGTAGCTTAAAATGATGATCATCATGGGCCATGATGTATGATATAAATGATTGATTCTGAAATGATCTCTTACCAGTACTTGGGAAGAGAGGCCATGAACTCCGTTATTTGACATGAGCTTTATGTGAAGGAATAAGGAATAAGAAACTCATAGGGTTTGCACGTAGTGGATTTGATTAATTTTAAAATTAAAAGCCCCAAAGGATTAAGAATACAAGATAGAGTCTTTCCCTTTTTTATACTCGATAAGAATGTTAGACTGCACTACAAATATGAATGCATCAATACCAGAACTTAATAAAGTCATCATTTACTTAAAAAAATTTTTTTAACATGTATTTATATTTGAGAGAGAGAGAGAAACAGAGTGTGAGCAGAGGAGGGGCAGAGAGAGAGGGAGACGGAGAATCCAAAGTAGGCTCCAGGTTCTGAGCTGTCAGCACAGAGCCTCATGCAGGGCTCGAACTCACGAACCATGAGATCATGACCTGAGCCGAAGTCAGATGCTTAACCGACTGAGCCACCCAGGTGCCCCATAAAGTCTTCATTTACTTAATGTGAGGGAGCCATACCCAACAAAAAAGTCAGACACAGCCCCCTGAAAGCCAAACAGAGCCCCGCTTGTGCAGGGTTCTCCCCAGGGGGAGGCATGGTGCAGGGGTTTCCAGACCTCAGCCTTCAAGTCTGACCTTACATCTTTATTTTAGGCTATGGATTTCCTGCTTTACCCTATCCCCACCACGAAATTTCTAACAGAGAGAGAGATCAATGCCCAAATTTGGAAATTTAGAGCTTACTTAAGCAATATAAATTCATCAATTAATGTTCTGTAAACATACTCCTTTCTCAGTAAAATTACTTCAGAATAGCAATGCTGTAGTCAATGGCTATCACCAGAAAATGTCAGAGGGTTTGAAACACTTGGCTTCTCCTCCCTCTGTAATCAGCCAACTTCATTATGCTTTCTACTTAATAATTATAGATCTTATTACCAGAGATGGGTTTAATAACATAAAAATAATAGGCATCACAAATTGCCTGCGCTCCCCAAGGACTAGAGATTTGTGTCATTTCATACACCAATATGAAAACGGGCCTTTTGTTTAACCCATTTAACCCATGGGTTAAACAAAAGGCCCGTTTTCATATTTCATAGTGAAATGATAAGATTTAACAATAATGTGAGCTACACAAATCCTTTCTGAGAAAAATGCCATTTTATCCCTGCTTGGAGGAACTGAAAATGATACATCATACCTGTGCCATTAGATTTCTTTCTCTCTGCACACGAGCCAATTCATGTATAATGAATATAAAAATATGCTACCACTTTGGAATTTTTAAAATATCTTTTGTGTTTTACTATAGTGGTAATAGTACTCATTGTAGAAAATTTGGAAAATAACGAAAAGTATAGAGAAAGAGACAAAAATCACTTACAATCCCACAGTCTGAAAATTACCACTTGTTAGGATTTTGGTTTATTTATTCCAATATTTTTATAGATACATATTTTACGTAGTCGAGATAATGTACTACTTCATACTGCTTGTTTTATTTAATATAACCTTGTGAGCATTTTTTCTTTTCATAAAGATCTTGGCAAACATGCTTTTTATGCATCTATCCTCCATGATATGAGCACACAAGTTACTCCAGTAGTCCCCGTTGATGAGCATTTAGATACCTTACTTTTTCAGCATTATCCGAAATACTTGATAAATATGCATGCCTATTTGTTCCATGAACTGGGACCCAAGCCTTTGAGGAAGGGAAGAGGGAGGTCCCTGTTGACTGAGGCCATGTCTCTGAGAGTTTTGAAGGAAACAGTCCTAGTAGAATTATAAGGTCAAAGAATATAAACATGTTGAGAGTTCTTAATATATACTAACACACTGCTTGCTTTCCAGAAAATTGTCCCAATTTACACTGCACTGTGCATACAAGAATTCCCATTTCATTGTATCTTTGGCAGCATTGAGTATTAATATTTTCATACATTTTTTAAAGTTCACTTATTTGTTTTGAGAGAGAGAGAGTGAGCAAGCAAGTACAAGCAGGAGAGGGGCGGAGAGAGAGGGAGCGACAGGGAATCCGAAGCAGGCTTCACACTGTCAGGGCAGAGCCCAGTGCAGGGCTCAAACTCACAAACTGTGAGATCGTGACCTGAGCCAAGATCAATAGTTGGACCTTTAACCGAGTGAGCCACCCAGGCACCCCGAATACTAGCATTTTTTAAGATGGAATGGTATATCAATGGATTATTAGTGAATTTGAACATTTTAGTTCTGAGGTATTTTAACTCAATGCAAGAAGCATAAAAATAAATTTTTGTAGAATACTTCCTGCTAAATTGATATAGTGAACACTCCTCTCAGCCAATTCTGAATACTTACAAGAAAAATACTTTGATTATCATTCTAAATGTGAAGGTTCTCTTCCTCTGGTTAAATAAAGGCAGCTTTATTTAACATTAATTCATGGCTTAAAGCAAAATCTTTGGTTAAGGACAGTTGGGCATTTTTCTTGGTTCTTTTTAAAATTTTTATTTTAAGTAGGCTCCACCCCCAACATGGGGCTTGAACTCCCGACCCTGAGATCAAGCATCACATGCTCCGCTGAATGAACCAGCCACGCACCCCAAAGTTGGGCTTTTTTCAAGCCAGAAAGACTTCAATATATTAGGGAATATGGAAGTTAATATTAGTTGGAAATTAAAAAAGAAAAAAGTTCAGAATTTTGCCCAAAAAATGTACTTTTCCAGTGGTAGGAATAATTTTAATGTCAAGGGAAAGACTTCTGAGAGTATGCAGTTAAGAAAAATACTTGCTTTTTGCACGTCCGTGGCAAATGATTGCCTGTTCCAATCAGAAGACTCTCCTCATTGATCTCTCTACGTGTCTCCTGTGCTTTGAAGCTAGAACTTAGCATTAACAGGGAATTGACTTTTCTTTTTAACTCTTCTAGTTACAAACACCCACAAATCTACTTCTTAAAGGGCTGAGGTTCATTTTTCAGAAGTATCTCGACCTCCAAAATTATGTAAAGTGTCAAGCAATTTCTCGAGCACTTAAATATGCACGAACAAAGAGTTTTAGGTAAGAACACAACAGCCAGCAGAAGGCAAGACAGTTTCTGACCAAAGTTTACACGGTGGGATGCAGAAACCCTTGCACAGTCTTCTTCTATTCCCCACCCCCCCGCCTCCCCCATAGACTTGATCGATATTAAAGTTTCCCAAGGACATGCTGGTTACACTCTGTTCCTTGGGTACGTTATATCTGAACCATACAACAGATGCTGCCAACTAGGAATAATTACTCCCATACTATAGATGAAGAAAGTAAAGCTCAGAGAGGCTAAAGTTGGGAACCTACGTCTCTCATCCCAGAATCTAGGCTTGCTTTCATTTTATTTTTAACAATATATAACATACATGTGAAGAGGGCATAGAAACACATCACACCAAAAAATAAAATAACCACCATTGCACTCACTGTCAATGTACCTTTAGCTCAGCAGCCCCCACCCCTGAATTTCGTGCTACTAATTTGCTTTCTTTCCTTTATAATTTGTCTTTATATGTCTGTAGGCCTAAACACTATATTTTCAAGTTCTGCCTGTTTTATATTTAATCTGTACAGAAGTGATGAATCATGTCTTTCTTTTGTTATTGTTCATTTATTTTTTTTTTTTTAATGCTTATTTATCTTTGAGAGAGAGAGAGTGCAAGCAGGGGAGGGGCAGAGAAAGAGGGAAACACAGAATCCGAAAGCAGATTCCAGGCTCTGAGCTGTCAGCACAGAACCCGATGTGGGGCTCAAACCCACAAAACCTGAGATCATGGCCTGAGCTGAAGCTGGATGCTTAACTGACTGGACACCCCAGTGCCCCCAATGTCTATCCTTCTAAGAAAAATTCCTTTGTCATGAATTGATCACAGACCTCTTGCTATATCTCTAGTCCTAGGCTTTTAAAACCAAAGAGGCCTAGATTCATAGTTTTAAGGTAGGCTTGCCAGATTTAGCAAATAAAAGTGTAAATAACATTTCAGCATGTAGATACCATACAATTCTGGGGACACACTTACACTTAAAAAGCGTTTGCTCATTATCTGAAATTCAAATGTAACTGGGCATCTTGTATTCTGTCTTGCAACTGTTTTAAAGAGACTTATTATATCAATCTTGATACCTGAATGCCGAGTGCTAACGACACTGGAGGATAATCAGCATCTTTCTAGTGACCCCCACAACACAGTGGTGGAAATTACGTGGATTCTAAACTTAGAAATGCAGGTCCTAATGTCCATTCCATGGGCTTTTGGTTATGTGGTCTTGGACAAGTCCCTTAAACTTCCTGAGCTTTGGTTTGTTCAGGATCAGGAGAGACTTCCTCAAAAAAAAAAAAAAAAAGCTAAATCAAATGCTAACATCCAGACTTAGAAATCAAGAAATAATAGCATAAGCACATTCCTTAGAGATATGCAGGGACCCCTAGAAATCCTGAAAACACTAACAGTTAAACTCCAAATGTTCGCCTCTGAGATGCAGAACCATGAATGGAGTGTGGGCAGGAGTAGAGCAGGAAATGCTCCTTCTTAAGATAAGTGCTCTAGTGGCATTTCATGTTTGTAACATCAATTTACTTCGAAAAATTTTCAGTCGTTAAAATAGAAATTGAATGGGGGTTAAAAAGAAAAAGCAACCCTGTGAGAATGAGTTCTAAAATGATAATAAATTGGGATAGTCATAATGCCTCCCTCGAAGAGTTAAGGATAAAACAGGAACGTGTGTATAAGAATTCTAAGAAAATACCAAAGTTGATCTCATGCCCATCATTTCAGATAAGGGAAAGGAATGGTAATACCCTGCCGTCTTGGAAGAAATTGACAGCAGAATTTCCCCCAGCATTGTTTTATAGGTCACTCAACCTTGACAGGCCAGCGTCTGTTTAGTCTTTTCTAGTTCAACGCTCACAAGAGTACAACGCTCCTGAAGGCCTTTGTAAATATTTTTCACTGCCAATGATGAATTCAAGTTTTAATTCCAAAAAAGGAGAACTCCTCCCGGGCTCCTGGTGGAGGGCAGCGTCTTGAAGAAGGCAAGGTGCCCCTCCCAGCTTATCTGTGAAGTAGGTAGATTCCCACCACTCCAGTGAGGAGCCACCTGCCCCGAGCCCTGGAGCTGACCGCAGCTTCTGCGAGCAGCAGCGCCTTCTGGGGACGCGCCGGGGAGATGCAGCGAGGGGCTGGTGCCGCAGCTCCGGAAAGCGCATCCTCAGGCTGCGCTCTGCCCTCTAGTGGCAGCAGGTGCTAGCTACTCTTCGAAAGCGCTCACTCCCCTCCAGCGCGTCTTCTCCCTCCTACAGAGCAGAGAATTTTGAGTCCGGAACACCCAACGCCCGCCGGAGAGAACTAACTAGGGAGAGAGACAAATGAGAAACAGTGCAGAGGGCACGTGTTGTTGAGATGTGGATGACTGGGTTTCCACTTCCTTGAGTGTCTGTCCTCTGAGCTAGCGTGGTTCCCTGGAAATTAGAAAAATAAGGCTAATGCACACAGCAACAATGCATTTAAGTCACAGGACTTGTATTCTGAGATTTTTGTTCTGCCAAAATTTGGGGGCTTTATGAAATGATGATGACAGTAAATGGTGATTTTTTTTTTCCTTTAAGGTCCCATGTCGTCTCCCAAATGCTTTGCAAATGTTTACCCATTTGTTACATCTCCACTTCTAGGAACCACTGTTGCAACCCACCATGGCAACCTTTCACATCATAACCACAGAATTATTTTCAGTTGGAGTGGACGTCTACAGTTGTCATATCCTGGGAAAATAAGGTATTCTCTCCATGTTACTGATTTGAGACCTAGGCAGGATAAGCCGTCTGTCTGCCATAATTCAAGGCTTTGCGTATAACAGGTTTTCAGAAGGAGTAGGCCTTCAGAGTCTCTTTAGTGAGTATTAGACTGAACACGGGGAAGTTTGGGACAGTTGTTATCGCTCCTGATGGCTTTCCTCCTGGCTGGCATATGACTCAGACTAGGGTTGGGGAGGAATTACTGGGTGGGGTGGGGAGGAAGGCTTCGCATGCTGCAGAGAGAGAGGGGGGGGGGAATAAAGGCCTACGAGAAAATGGGAAGGTTCTATACCATGGAGGGGGCAAGGGAGGGAGCCGTAAAACTAGCTGTGAGGTCAAACACATGTGGTTCCCAGAATAACCAGGTGCTCTGAGTACGGGGAAGAGCTAGGTAAACCCACGCTGCTAACACGAAATCCAAGCAGTGTGGCAAAGTGACCTTCAAAACGTTCTGTAAATTTCACCTTCCACAAACTCTGTTTTACCATTCCAGAAAAACTGTTTCCATGTAATGATGTTAGTGAGGACATAGAGAGATCGGAACCCTCCTGCATTGCTGATTGGAACACAAAACAATGCAGTTTCTATGCAAATCAGTGTATCACTTCTTCAAAAAGTTAAACATGGTATTACTATATAAATAATCAATTGTATTACTAAGGATATACCTCCAAAGAACTGAAAAACAATGCTCTATTCATAATAACCAAAAGAAACAACCCAAATGTCTTTCAACTGATACATGGATAAACCAACTGTGGTATATCCACGTAATGGAATATTACTCAGCCCAGAACAGGAATGAAGTACTGACACGTGCTACCATGTGGATGAACCTCAAAAATGCTATGCTAAGGAAAGAAGCCAGACACCAAAGGTCATATATCCCATGATTCCATTTATATGAAATAGCCAGAATAAGATCTGCCTGTGGATTGTTCTGTTCTGTGGATTCACAGAAACAGAAAGCACATTAGTGGTCACTAGGGGCCGGGGACAGCAGAAAACAGGGAGGAGACTGCTTAGCAGGTACACAATGTCACTTTAGGGTGATGATCATGTTTTAGAATCAGATGTGATGGCTTTACAACATTGTCAATGGACTAAATGCCATTGAACTGTATACTTTTAAATGCTAAACTTTATCTTATGGTACTTACCTCAATAAAAGTGAAACAAATTATAATGGTTTAAGAATCTATTTAATGACTAGTTACTCTAGTTATAAAGAGATAATGAGAAGATAATGAGAGAAATCTAAGTAATTTTCATGAGTTCCGCC
Source organism: Panthera tigris (assembly GCF_018350195.1). NCBI lineage: Eukaryota > Metazoa > Chordata > Mammalia > Carnivora > Felidae > Panthera > Panthera tigris. Next base: position 13,349,118 of record NC_056664.1, read on the forward strand.
TGAATTTAAGTAATCAAATGTAAAGGGTTCTCTTTTTTTCAACTGGTTGTATATTTAAATACACTACACTACTACTAAATACAAATCACTACCAAACTTTAATAATTTTATGATCATGGTGCACCTGGGTGGCTCAGTCAGTTAAGCATCCAACAGTCTCACAGTCTGAGAGTTCGAGCCCTGCACTGGGCTCTCTGCTGTCAGCACAGAGCCCGCTTCAGATCCTTGGTCTCTCTTTCTGTGCCTCTCACACTCATTCTCTCTCTCTCTCAAAATAAATAAATAAACTTTAAAAAAAATTTACGATCACCCCTGAAGTTCACTTTCATGACCTTTGATTATCATTGTGCAAGTAGCATCAGGATGAATGTGAATGAAAGGATTTCTGGACTCCATGCGCTGTAGTCAAATTGCCATAGTTTATAAAGCTTACCTACTCCACCACAGTAGAGAGAAAGAAGTTAGAATTGGTTAAAAATCGGTTAAAAAAATTGGTTAAAAAAAATCATTAAGACCTTTGGAAATGGGTGTGTCATTGAATGCCTTATTTCACTGATTTGAAGCTGCACGTTTTTTTCCATATTTTAATATTGCTGAAACTGAGATGCCTCTTACACCCACCGAGGCCAGGTGGCTGTCATGATGTAGCTGTCGTTGCTACGTTGTAGCCTAGTGCTAACTAGGCATCAGAACATTCTTTTTGATTTTGCAGATTTTATTTTATTTTTTATTCAAGTATAATCAACATACAGTATTTTGTTAGTTTCGGGTGTACAAGATAATGATACAACAGCTCTATACATTACTCAGGGCTCTTCACAATAATTGTGCCCTTAATCCCGATCACCTGTTTCGCCCATCCTCCCATCAAACTCCTCTCTGGCGACTATCAGTTTGTTCTCTGTATTTAAAAGTCTGGCTTGTTTGTCTCTTTTTCCTTTGTCTGTTTTGTTTCTTAAATTCCACATATGAAGGAAATCATATGGTATTTGTCTTTCTCTAGCTGGCTTATTTCACTTAGCATAATACCCTCTAGGTCCATTCATGTTGCTGCAAATGGCAACGTCTCATTCCTTTTTATGGCTGAGTGATTAATATTCCATTGTATATATATCACCTCTTCTCTATCCATCCATTTATCAATGGACACTTGGGCTGCTTCCATATTGTGGCTATTTTAAATAAAGTGCAAAAAAAAATCATTTGCAAATATCTGCTCCCATTCAGTAGGTTGCCTTGATATTTTGTTGATGGTTTCCTTCGCTGTGCAAAAGCTTTTTATTTGTGTGTAGTCCCCCTAGTTTATTTTTGCTTTTCTCTTGCCAGTGGAGACATAGCTACAAAAATGCTTCCACGGCTGATGCCTATGTTTTCTTTCTTTTTTTTTAAGATGATACAGTTTCTTTTTTTTTTTTTTTTAATGTTTACTGATTTTTGAGAGAGAGACAGAACACAAGTAGGGGAGGGGCAGAGAGAGAGAGGGAGACATACAATCCGAACCAGGTTCTAGGCTCTGAGCTGTCAGAACAGAGCCTGATGCGGGGCTCAAACCCACAAGCTGTGAGATCATGACCTGATCTGAAGTCGGACACTTAACCAACTGAGCCACCCAGGCGCCCCACCTGTTTTCTTCTAGGACTTTTATGGTTTCAGGTCTCATATTTACATCTTTAAAGCCATTTTAGTTTCTTTTTGTGTATAGTGTATTAAAGTGGTTTCATTCTTTTGTGTATAGCTGTCCAGTATTCCCAGCACCATTTGTTGGAGAGACTGTTTTCCCTGTTGTATATCTTGCCTCCTTTATCGAAGATTATTTGACCTGACAGGTGTGGTTCGTTTCTGGGCTCTCTATTCTTTTCTGTTGATCTAAGTATCTACTTTTGTGCCAATACCATTCAGTTTTGATTACTATAGCTTTTTAGTATATCTTGAAATGAGGGATCGTGATTCTTTCCCCAGCTTTGTTCTTCTTTCCCCCAGATTGCTGTGGCTATTTGGAATCTTTTGTGGTTGCATTCAAATTTTAGGACTATTTGTTCTAATTCTGTGAAAAATATCGTTGGCAATTTGATAGGGATTACATTAAATCTGTAGATTGCTTTTGGTAGTATGGACATTTTAACAATATTGCTTCTTCTGATCCATGAGCACAGAATATCTTTTTGTTTGTTTGTGGCATGTTCAATTTCTTTCATCAGTGTTTTATAGTTTTCAGAGTACTGTCTTTCACCTTCCTCAGTTATGTTTCTTCCTAGGTATTTTATTCTTTTTGCTGCCATTGTAAATGGGATTGTTTTGTTAATTTCTCTTTCTGCTACTTCATTATTAGTGTTTAGAAATGCAACAGATTTCTGTATATTAATTTTGTATCCTGAGATATTACTGAATTTATTTTTTCAGGTCTAGAAGTTTCTTGGTGGAAGCTTTAAAGTTTTCTGTATATAGTATCAGGTCATCTGCAAATAGTGAACGTTTTATTTTTTCCTTGACAGTTTGGATGCCTTTATTTCTTTTTCTTGTCTGATTGCTATGGCTAGGACTTCCAGTTGTCTATTGAATAAAAGTGGTGAGTGTGGATATCCTTGTTCCTGATCTTAGAGGAAACACTCTCAGTTTTTCACCACTGAGTATGACATTAAGCTGTGAGTTTTTCACATATGGCCTTTATTATGTTGAGGTATGTTCCCTCTAAACCTACATTGTTGAGAGTTTTTATCATGAATGGATGTTGCACTTTATCAAATGTTTTTTCTGCATCTATTGAGATGATTGTATGGTTTTTATCATTTCTCTTGTTTTTTAAAACGTTTTTAATGTTTGTTTTTTATTTGTGTGTGTGAGAGAGATAGAGCATGAGTGGGAGAGGAGCAGAGAGAGAGTGGGAGACACAGAATCTGAAGCAGGCTCCAGGCTCTGAGCTGTCAGCACGGAGCCCAATGTGGGGCTCAAACCCACAAGCCATGAGGTCATGACCTGAGTTGAAGTTGGCCGCCTAACCGCCTGAACCACCCAGGCACCCCTATCATTTCTCTTATTAATGTGATGCATCACGTTGGTTGACTTACAAATACTGAACCACCCTTGCATCCCTTGAATGAATCCCACTTGATCATAGTGAATGATTTTTTTTCAAATTTTTATTTAAATTCTTGTTAGTTAACATTTACTGTGATATAGGTTTCAGGAAGTGAATTTAGTAATTCATCACTTATAAATAACATCCAGTGCTCATCGTAACAAGCGCCCTTCTTAATATCTATCACCGATTTAGCCCATCCCCTACCACCTCCCTCCATCAACCCTCAGTTTGTTCTCTATCATTGAGTCTCATTGTTTGGGGGTGCCTGGCTGGCTTAGTCAGTTGAGTATCCGATTCCTGGTTTCAGCTGGGTTCATGATCCTGGGATTGAGCCCAGCATTGGGCTGCATGCTGAGCCTGCTTTGGATTCTATCTCTCCTCTCCCTCTACCCCACCCCCACTTGAACTCACACATGCACTCTTTCTCTCTCAAAATATAAAAAATAAAAATGGGGCGCCTAGGTGGCTCAGTTGTTTGAGCTTCCGACTTCAGCTCAGGTGATGATCTCATGGTTCGTGAGTTTGAGCCCCACAACAGGCTTGCTACTGTCAGTGCAGAGCCTGCTTTGGATCCTCTGTCCTTCTCTCTCCGCCCCTTCCCCCTCTCAAAAATAAATAAACATTTAAAAATATAAAAACAAAAAGAGTCTCATGGTTTGCTTCCCTTTTTTTCCTTCCCATATATTCATTTGTTTTGTTTCTTAAATTCCACATAGGAGTGAAATAATATGGTATTTGTCTTTCTTCGACTGACTTATTTCACTTAGCATAATACTCTCTAGCTCCATCCACATCCTTTCAAGGGCAAGATTTCACTCTTTTGGATGGCTGAGTAATACACATACCACATCTTTTTTATCAGTTCATCAGTTGATGGACATTAGGGCTCTCTCCATAGTTTAGCTATTATTGATATCACTGCTGTAAACACTGGGTTGCATGTACCCATTTAAATCTGTATTTTTGAATCCTTAGGGTAAATACCTAGAAGTACAATTGCTGGGTCATAGGGCAGTTCTATTTTTAACTTTTTGAGGAACCTCCATTATATTTTCCAGAGTGGCTACACCAGTTTGCATTCCCACCAACGGTGTAAGAGGGTGGCCCTTTCTCAACATCCTCACCACCATCTTTTGTTTCCTGTGTTGTTAAGTGAATGATTTTTTAATGTATTGTTGTACACAGATTGCTAATATTTTTTGATGATTTTTGCATCTATTTTTTATCAGAGATGTTGGCCTATAGTTTTCTTTTTTTGTAGTGTCTTTATCTGATTTTGGTATCAGAGTAATGTTGGCCTTGTTTAGAGTGAATTGGGAAGCTATCCTTCCTCTTCTATTGTTTGGAATAGTTTGAGAAGAATAAAGATTAACTCTTCTTTAAATGTTTGGCAGAACTCACCTGTGAAACTATCTGGTCCTGGACTTTTGTTGGGAGTTTTTTAATTAGGGATTCAATTTTATTGCTAGTAATCAGTCTGCTCAAATTTTCTATTTCTTCCTGATTCAGTTTTGGAAGGTTATGTTTCTATCAATCAATCTATCCTTTTCTTCTAGGTTGTCCAATTATTGGCATATAAGTTTTCATAATGTTCCCTTGTAATCTTTGTATTTCTGTGGTGTTGGTTGTCATTTCTCCTCATTAATTTCTGATTTTATTTACAGTCAGTCTTTCTTTATTTCTTTCTTTATTCCTTTCTTTCTTTCTTTCTTTCTTTCTATGAGTCTGGCTAAAGGTTTATCAATTTTGTTTATCTTTTCAAAGAACCAGCTCCCGGTTTCATTGATCTGCTCTATTGTCATTTTGGTCTCCATGTCATTTATTTCAGTTCTAACGTTTATTATTTCTTTCTTCTATTGTCTTTAGGCTTTGTTTTTTCTTCTTTCATTGGCTCCTTTAGGTGTAAGTTTAGGTTATTTGAGATTTTTCTTGCTTCTTGCTGTAGGCCTCTATTGCTATAATCTTCTCCCTTAAAACAGTTTTGCTGCATCCCCAAGATTTTGGACTATTGTGTTTTCATTTTCATTTGCTCCCATGTTGTTTTTGATTTCCTCTTTGATCTCTTGGTTGACCCATTCTTTATTTAGTAGCATGTTATTTAGCCTCCATGTATTTGTGTTCTTTTTCTTGTGATCAATTTCTAGTTTCATACTGTTGTGGTTGAAAAAGATATTTGATATGATTTCAATCTTTTTTGATTTATTATGATTTGTTTTATGGCCTAACATGTGATCCATTTTGAAGAATGTTCCATATGCACTTGAAAAGAATGTGTACTCCACTGTTTCTGGATGAAATGTTCTGAACATATCTGTTAGGTCCATTTGGCCCAATGTGTCATTCAAAGCCACTGTTTCCTTATTGATTTTCTGTCTGGGTGATATGTCCATTGATGTAAATGGAGTATTGAAGTCTCCTACTATTTTTTAAATAAAGCTTATTTATTTATTTTGAGAAAGAGAGAGAGAAGTGGGGGGGATAAGCTGGGGAGGGGCTGAGAGGAAGAGAGAGAGAATCCCAAGCAGCCTCCACACCCCTTGCTACAGCCAACATGGGGCTTGATCTCATGACCACGAGATCATGAGCTGAGCTGAAATCAAGAGTCAGATGCTTCGGGCTCCTGGGTGGCTCAGTCAGTTAAGTGTCTGACTTCAGCTCAGGTCATGATCTCGCAGCTCATGAATTCGAGCCCTGCATCAGGCTCTGTTGACAGCTTGGAGCCTGGAGCCTGCCTCAGATTCTGTGTCTCCTTCTCTCTCTGCCCCTCCCCCACTCACACACACACTCACGCACACACACACACACACGTTCTCCCTCTCTCAAAAATAAAATAAACATTAACAAAAAAATTTAAAAGAGTCGGATGCTTAACCAACTGAGCCATCCAGGCACCCCATGTCTCCTACTATTGTATTACTGTCAATTTCTCCCTTTATTTGTTAACAGTTGTTTTATATATTTAGGTGTTCTCATGTTGGGTGCATAAATATTTATAATTGTTATATCCTATTGTTGGACTATTCCCTTTATCATTATGTGATGTCCTTCTTTGTCTCTTGTTACAATTTTTATTTTAAGTCTATTTTGTCCAATATAACTACTGTTCCTCTAGCTCTCTGCTTCCATTTGCATGGTAAATGACTTTCCATCCTGTCACTTTCAAACTGCTTGTATCTTTCAGCCTGAAGTGAATCTCCTGTAGGCAACATATAGATCGATCTTTTTTATCCATTCAGTCACCCTATGTCTTTGGATTGGAACATTTAGTCCATTTACATTCAAAGGAATTAATGATAGGTATGTTATGTATTTATTGCTATTTTCTTACTCATTTTACAGTTGTGTTTGCAGTTTTTGTCCATTTGCTTCTTCTGCTCTCTTCCCTTGTGGCTTGATGGCTTTCTTTAGTCATATGCTTGGGTTCCTTTCTCTCTATTTTATTTCATTTTATTTGAGAGAGAGGGATGGGGGAGAGGGGCAGAAGGAGAGAGAGAGAGAGAGAGAGAGAGAGAGAGAGAGAGAAAATAAATCTTAAGCAGGCTCCACACTCAGCATGGAGCCTGACATAGAATTTGATCCCAGGATCATAGGATCGTGAGATGTTTGTCTTCATGACATAAGCCAAAATCCAGAGTCAGAAACTAAGCCACCGTTTCTCTTAAGTTTTTGCATATCATTACAGGTTTTTGATTTGTGGATACCATTAGGCTCACATATAACATCTTACGCATATAACAGTCTGTATTAACTTGATGGTCACTTCAGTTTGAAGTCATTCTAAAAGCACTACATTTTTACTCCCCCTCCCACCCTGTTTTATGTATATGATGTCATACTTTGCATCCTTTTATTTTGTGAATTCCTTAATTGACCTTTATAGATTTTAAATTGATGTTACTGATTTTGTGCTTTAACCCCTGTACTGGTTCTATAAGTAATTAATCTACTATTTTTATCATGTTTGTATTTACCCGTGAAATCTTTTCCATTCATAATTTTCTTACTCCTGATTATGGCCTTTTCTTTCCATTCAAAAAATCCCTTTAACATTTCTTGTAAGGCTGCTCTAGTGATGATTAATTACTTTAACTTTCGTTTGTCTGGGAAACTCTTTATCTCTCCTTTTATTCTCAATGATAGCCTTGCTGGATATTTTTGGCTGGCTGCAGATTTTTTCCTGTCAGCACTCTGAATACATCAGGCCACTCCCTGCTGGCCTGCAAAGTTTCTGCTGAAAAATCTCTGGTGCCCTTGTATGTAACTGTTCTCTTTTCTCTTGCTGCTTTTAAAATCACGTGTTATCACTACTTTATGCCCTTTTAATTATTGTCTGTCTTGGTGTGGACCTCCCTGGGTTGACATTGTTGGGGACTCTCTTGTTTCTTAGATATAGAGGCCTTTTTCCTTAGCCAGAATCAGGAAGTTTTCAGCTATTGTTTCTTCAAATAAATGTTCTGTTCACTGACCCGTCCTTCTGCTTCCTCTACTCTACTCTTTGTGCCCTCTAGTGCATTTTTAATTTCACTTATTGAGTTCTTCATCTCTGATTAGTTCTTTTTTTATATTTTTTATCTCTTTGAGGGCCTCACGGCAATCTCCACTCTTTTCTGAAGTCCAGTGAGTATTACTTCGAATTCTTTATCAGGTATATCGATTATCTCCATTCATTTACCACTTTGGCTGTGGTTTTGTCCTATTCTTTCGTTTGAGACATATTCCTCTGTCCCCTCATTTTGTCTCACTCTCTGTTTGTTTCTGTATATTAGGAAAGTCATTTACATCTCCTGGTCTTGAAAGTAGTGGCGTGGCCTTATGAAGAACGGATCTTATGATGCCTTGTGGCACAATGTCCCCCGTTCACCGCTTCAGGGGTGTCTTCTCCGTGGGCTACATGCACCCTACGGTTGTGGCTGGGCTGTGTTTGCCTTTAGTCCAGTCAGCTGCAATGGTCCCCTTTGCCTGTTGTGGGCCTGGTTTGGTCCCTGCGTTGTTGGGGGGCCGATCTGGGGCCACCGTCGCTTATAGCCGGGCAGTGTCAGTACTTAGACCAGATGCCTGCCCTCAGCCCATTTGCAGCTGCACTGAACTGCAGGGTGCTCTCCCTGCCTTGTTCCCTGAGAGGCTTTTGTTGGTGGCCAGGGCCTGCAGTCAGGCTGCCCCCAGATGCCTGCCCCTGGGCTGTCTGCTGGGGCTGCAGTTCAGCGATCAACAGGGCACTCTCTCCACACTGCCATTTATAGAGTTTGGCTGCTAGAGCTGCAGTTGAACCGGTGTGTGTGGTCATGTGCCTCTCTCTCCAGGGCGGGAGTCATTTGGGAGTGGCCTAGACCCTGCTGCGCTGCTTATGGCATGAGAGGTGGCAGGAAGTGCTTTTTAAACTGCTGCTTCTGGGGCGCCTGGGTGGCTCAGTCGGTTAAGCGTCCGACTTCGGCTCAGGTCATGATCTCATGGTCCGTGAGTTCGAGCCCCGCGTCGGACTCTGTGCTGACAGCTCAGAGCCCGGAGCCTGTTTCGGATTCTGTGTCTCCCTCTCTCTGACCCTCCCCCGTTCATGCTCTGTCTCTCTCTGTCTCAAAAATAAATAAAGGTTAAAAATAAAATTAAAAAAAATAAATAAATAAACTGCTGTTTCTATGCTGTATCTACATGGGGTTGTTTGTTAGGCTGTCTCTGTAAGGGCAGGGACTCAGTTTCCCATTAACTTCAGGCTCTCCGAGAGCCAAGCTTGATTTTAAAGTACAGCCCGCTGGTTGTAAAAGCCTCATGAAGGGAAGCCCCACTGGTTTTCAAAGCCAGATTTATGGGGACTCATCTTCTCAGTGCAGGCCCTCCAGTCTGGCTTGCCTGCTGTGGGTTCTGTGCCTCTCTCCCCTCTGGGCTCGTGGCGTCCCTCCCATTTGTAGTTAGTGTCACGGGGAGTTTGGTTCCCAACCGTGTCTCCATCCCTCCTGCCTTTTTCAGTGTGGCCTCCTCTCGGGATTAACTGTGGAGAGTCTGACATGCCTGTTAATCTCGGGATCTGCCTAGTCCGCCACCTTCCGGATATTCTTGATCAGAAACACGGATATTAATGACTCCGTGTCAAAAAACGATTCCAAAGAGTTGGATTCTGAATATGAAAAAGTTTTAGGGATGCTTAACAAATTCATTTCAGTTCTGTTTTCCTTTTCACATCGTATGAACATGATATAAAATATCTTTGCTAAATAAGTCTTTAAAAGTTCTTACAATGAGTGTAACGTAAAAATTCAAGTGATAAATAACTTGGTCATAGTTTCACAGCATTTTTTTTTCTGCCTCCATAGAACATAAAATAGTGAACGATGTGTCATATATTCAGTGATGTCTTAGATGTAATCAAATGTGATAATCATTTTCTGTAAAAATCTTAAACCCTTGGATTATCTTAGAAAATTATCCATAGTTCCAAATATTAACACTAGTGTACCTTCTTATTTATGAGGAAGCATATTTTTTAATTCAGTAGAGCTTACCCCTTTCTATAAATGCTTACTGAAAATCTGGAAAAAGGAAGAACTATGTTAGGTACAATGTGGAATATCAAAATAGGTAAGACAGCCCCAGTCACCAAAGAATCTACAATCTAGTGGATAATTGATATTACTACTCTGGTGTGTTTCACTCGTGTATTCATTCAAAAATATTTACTGAGCAATCCACCTAGGACTGTACCCTTGCCTTGCTTTCTATCCTTCCCCACCTTGTATCCCCCTCCTCCTTGCCAGTCTGCCCTGGGAGCACCTCTTTACTAAATCATTTGCACACAAATCCTTGCCTCAGGGTCTGCGTCTGGGGCATCCAACCTAAGACAAACACAGAAGTGATATTTGAAGCCAGGATCTAGGTAAACTATAAGATATCAAGAGACTTGATATTCATAATTACTGTCTATGTTTGATGTTTTAAGAGATTTGGGTGTTACCCTTTTTTTGTGGAACAGAGGCAGTTCTGAACGTTTCCAAGTATAGTTAACCCTTGACCAACATGATTTTGAACTGTGCAGGCCCACGTGTCTGCAGATTTCAAAAGTGTAAATATAGCACAGTAGTGTAAATGTATTTTCTCTTCCTTATTTTCTTAATAACATTTTCTTTTTCCTAGTTACTTTATTATAAGAATACAGTATATGATACAGTATATACAGTATATAATACATATACAAAATATGTGTTAATTGACTGTTTATGTAAGCCTTCTGGTCAACAGTAAGGCTGTTAGTACTAAGTTTTAGGGACATTACATGTGGATTTTTGACTACCTGGGGGGTTGGTGCCAAACCCCCGCATTGTTCCAGGGTCAGCTGTATAAAGTCTGCCCTTAGATTGCTGACTTGATATAAAAACACTCAAGACTCAGCTGAAATAGCGTTTCCTACCTAGGTCATCCCCTTGATATATACATATTGGCTTCTAGATGCAAGCACAAAAATGCACAGAGGTATATGAGTGTGTGTGTGTGTGTGTGTGTGTGTGTGTGTGTGTACAGACCAAGGACAAAGCAATCCTATGTGTGTTGTTGGCTATCAAGGCAAGGTGAAGAACAATCTCAAACTAGACTAGAGAATACATCCCGGATTCTCGAATTGTTTTGCCAAATATTTATGAGTAATATGGTCACATTCTGAAAAGGAAAAGTGACCATAAATGCATATCATTATTCACTCAGAAATACTTCTTTTAGGTCACTTACTACATGTCAGGCACTGCGCTGGGTGCCGGGGATACAATGTGAACTGGCAGACCTAAGCCTGGTCTCACTGCACTGAAATTTTGAAGGAGAAGGAGAGCCAAACACTAACTAATGACCTAAGTAATTCTTTATTTACAATTATTTGTGTTAGGAAAAAAAGGGACACGGCATTATGAGAGTAGATAAGTGCGGACTAAAGTAATAAGAAAGGCCTCTCTGAAGAAGCACAACCCAGGCTGAGCCAGAAGGACAAATAGAATCACACCGACATAGAGGGTGTGTGTTCTGGACGTGGGGCCCCAGACGGTGTTGGCCTCAAGCTCAAGCCCTTAATGATATCGCAGCTGTGCTCCAGCCCCAAGAACTACCCCGGCAGCTTTGCCCTCCCAGGCCCCTCTTTTTCCAAATGTGGATTTTGTCCTTGTCTGAGGTTCCCTACCCGGAAGCCATCTGCTCACCTCTCAAGATGCAGTTCACGCTACTTCCTCTTGGAAGCTTTTTCTGACTCCAAGGAACGTTAGACACCCCGGTTGCCACGTGCTTTGCGCATTCCTGGCACGTCATAGGTACTTGTAGAACATTCGTTAGGTAGTTAGTGAGTAAGTATGATAGCACCTTATTAGGTGGCCTTTTTTTACCTGGTATTCCCACCCCAAGACTGAGCTCCCTGGAAGTTAGGACGATAACTCCGTCAGCAGAGCGCGCAACAGGCAGATGTGGGGAGAGACTGGGAGCTGGCGGGCCACGCAGGAAGTTACCTTTCCCGAGGGGAGCGGTAGTAGGAAGGGATTGGGGAGGAGATGCTGGGCAGGGAGAACCGGCCGCGTCAGGACCTGACTTCCCGTGGGAGATTCACGCTGGGGCACCTGCCCCCAGAGGCTGCAATTTTCACAAAATCTCTGTGACGTTTCCCTAGAACTCTCCAGGGGCACATGAGTTTCCTAGTTAGGTAATTAAGAAATAGTTACATTCTCCAGAGAATAGCTAAATGCCCTAGATGCTTTCTCCAATTCTGATTTAGCGAAAGGGTGAGATGGCTATGCCCAAATTCCTTTTCGGTTAATTCCCACTAGTTTCGAAATAAATGACCATCGAATAGCACCCCAGCAGCATCAAAAACCTAAGCTTTTCCTAGAAATTCCACCATATTTTCTCCTAGATTCTGGACTTTCCTCGAATAACTCGAGTTAATGTTTCATTTTTACTGCTCCGTCCCCCTGCTGCAGCTTTAATTACCAATAAGGTAGACAATGCTATGGGTTTACTTGTTCGTTAAAAGTAAAATGAAAAAAATGGGGAGTGTATAAAAACTTAGACTGTATTACAAATTTTATACCACAAGTCAGGAACCAAAAAATTTAAGACATTCGAGGCACATGAATGTTAATTTATCTCCCCGGCACATGTCTTAAAAGATGTTTCAAATCTAATCCTGAATCCAAACTAATCATCTATAATGTGGGTGGGTTAGCATTCGTGTACTTTATCTTTTGGTGTTTTTAATTCCATGAACCATATTTATGAGTGACCGTTCTAGGTATACTAAGCATTTATGAGGGCCATTCTATGCCAAGAACTGTATTTTATATCCTTATGTATCTAAAACTTTAATCTTTGCAAAACTCCTGCAAGGTGTTGTATTACTGAAAGGGCGGGCCTACGCCGGCCTCCATCTTGTTCTGTGTCCTTCACCTTGACCACACCTCCTCCCCTTGAGTAACCCCCCCCCCCCACCTGCCTAACAGGACTCGGACCCTTCCCCAGGACCCTTCCCCAGCCAATCGGCCGAGGCCATAGCCATTACCTCACCAACTGCCCCTAGGCCCCAATAAAACCTTTGTCCTTTTGAAACTCGCTCTCTTTCCCTGGTATCTCACGGCTGCGTCGGTGCAGGTAGGGGATTGAGCTCGAGCTCGAATAAAGGCTCTTTTGCTTTTACATCGGACTCGGCTCCCTGGCGGTATTTGGGGATCACGAATTCTGGGCATAACATTACCATATCTATTTTATACCTGAAGAAACAGGCTTAGAGTGGCTCAGTGACTTGCCTGAGGCCACACAGTTCATCAGCAGTGGAGCCTGTTGGGAATTCAAATCCACTTGGCTCCAAAGCCTCCCCACCATGCTGCCTGTCGCTAAGATTGAACCACACTGCAGGTCAGCTCCAACATAGCAACACATTCAATGAAAACACTGAAAATCTTCCCTAAAACAGGCAAGTAGAATTAAAGCTGTCTTTCATCCTGGCTGTGGTCAAAGCAGAGAATAAGCCCCAGTGAACTGAACAGTTTCAATGAGCAAAAAAAAAGCTGATTCCCAACAAGAAATAGCGTAAGATGTAAGCACCACAGAGATATATACTTGCTTTAAAATGGGTTTCTCGGGGCGCCTGGGGGGCTCAGTCGGTTAAGCGTCCGACTTCAGCTCAGGTCACGATCTCGCGGTCCGTGAGTTCGAGCCCCGCGTCAGGCTCTGGGCTGATGGCTCAGAGCCTGGAGCCTGCTTCCCATTCTGTGTCTCCCTCTCTCTGCCCCTCCCCCGTTCATGTTCTGTCTCTCTCTGTCTCAAAAATAAATAAAACGTTAAAAAAAAAAATGGGTTTCTCTTTCAAATGTAACTGTCTTCCCAGAAGGTCATGACCCTGTGTTAGATGCCACCAGAGAATACAATTGTAACAACATTGCAGGCTTCAGTGGGAGGTCTCTTTACAAGTCTCACCGTCTGTGAGCATCTTTCCTCTGTATGTAATGATGCTTTGTTATTGTGTGGAACTGTTCTCCAAAGCATTTAAAGGTAATTGATTGCTTATTAATATTTACAATAGCCCTACCGGTCATTTGAAGCTGAATGCTGCTTTTTTCTTTCCCTTTCTTTCTTTCTTTCTTTCTTTCTTTCTTTCTTTCTTTCTTTCTTTCTTTTGTTCCCCGGAAGAACTGATGTGTAGAAAAATCAGGGAGACCCACTGGATGCTGAAATTAAGTACTCTTCCCTGGCTCCGAGTCCAGTGTGATTTGTGCCCTTGAAGATTATCATTTATTGGTTAATCTGAGAAAATAATAAGGATAGATACTTTCCTTAAGACTGCAAGATAGAAATAGTACCCTTGGGGTCCCTTTGTGGCTCAGTCAATTGAGTGACTCTTGATTTTGGCTCAGGTCATGATCCCAGGCTCACGGAATTGAGCCCCACATGGGGCTCCATGCTGAGTGTGGAGCCTGCTTCAGATTCTCTCTCCTTCTGGCCCTCCCCCAGCAAATAAAAATTTAAAAATAAAAAAAAAGAGTAAATTTCAGCTATCATAATTTTACATTTTTAATAGTAAATTCATAGTATCACTAAGAAGCAACTTCAGTATATATTTTTATCATGGAAGTTCAGGATGAATGTTTTGAATCATCATTACAGACTCAAATTTCTCATTTCTCTCTCAAAGCATCCTTGCTTTATAATACAAATGTGACAGGAAAATACTAAATGTCCCTTTAAAAATTTTTTTAATGTTTATTTATTTTTGAGAGAGAGACAGAACGTGAATGGCAAGGGGTAGAGACAGAGAAAGAGAGAGGGAGACACAGAATCTGAAGCAAGCTCCAGGCTCCGAGCTGTCAGCACAGGGACTCAAACTCATGAACCACAAGATCATGACTTGAGCCGAAGCCAGATGCTTAACTGACTGAGCCACCCAGGAACCCCTCTAAATGTCCCTTTTTAAAGGAAGATATATACAGAGGTGATAAGGAAAGGTTAGTTCTCGAAAAGAGAGAGAAAGGACCCTCTAGTCTGGGCCTGCTCCAGCTCTGGCCATCCTGATAAGGTGGCCCGATGCAGTGCACCCTGGGACTCCATGCCCACACCCACTCCAGCTCCAGCTGGCCTGCCAAAGCCACTGGGCACACACAGTCTACACAGGGGATGCTCCTATACAAGGCGACTCCTTCAAGACTGGGAGAGGTAGCCATTCTGCCTGATTAATAGAAACAGACACACTAAGTCAAACAAAATGAGGAGACAGAATATGCTCCAAACAAAAGAACAAGGTAAAACCCCAGGAAAAAACCCTAATGAAATGGACATAAGTAATTTAATAAAGAGTTCAAAGTAATGGTCATAAAGATGCTCACTGAATTCAGGAGAAGAATAGAGGAACACTGTACAAACTTGAATAAAGTATTAGAAAATAAAAGAAAGAACCAATCAGAGGTAAAGAATACAACACCTGAAATGAAAAATACACTAGAGGGAATCAGCTGCAGATTAGAAGATGTGGAAGAACAGATCAGTGATCTGAAAGACAGGGTAGTAGAAATCACCCAATCAGAACAGGAAAAAAGAAAAAAAGAATAAAAAATATAAGTATAGTTTAAAGAACCTCTGGGACAACATCAAGCATACTACCATTTGCATGTGGAGGATCATAAGACTACTAGGAACAATTGTACACCAACAAATGGGAAAACCTTGAAGAAATGGATAAATTTTTAGAAACACACAACCTTCCAAGACTGAATCATGAAGAAATAGAAAATCTGAATAAACCAATTATAAGTAATTTAAATATCCCCAAAACAAAAGTCTAGGACCAGATGGCTTCACGGGTGAATTCTACCAAACATTTAAAGAAGTTAATGACTATCCATCTCAAATTATTCAAAAACACTGAGGAAGAAGGAACACTTTCAAACATATTTTATGAGGCCTGATACCAAAACTAGACAAAAACATCACCAGAGAAAAATCACAGGCCAATATCCCTGATGAACGTAGATTTTTAAATCCTCAATAAAATATTAGCAAACCAAATCAATAAGACATTAAAAGGACCATATACCATGATCAAGTGGAATTTTTTCCAGGGATGCAAGGATGGTTCAACATCCACAAATCAATCAGCAAGATACATGATGTTAATAAAATGAAAGATAAAAATCATATGATCATCACAATAGATGCAAAAAAAATCATTTGACAAAATTCAACATCCATCTATGATAAAAACTCTCAACATGGTATAAAAGGAACATACTTCAACATAATAAAAGCCATATATGACAAACCCACAGCTAACATCATACTGAATGGTAAAAAGCGGAAGCCTTTTCCTCTAAGATCAGGAACAAGACAAGGGTGTCTCCTCTTGCCACTTTATTCAACAGAATATTAAAAGTCATAATCACAGCAATTACAAAAGAAAAAGAAATAAAAGGCATCCAAATTGAAAAGGAGGAAGTAAAACTGTCACTATTTGCAGATGACATGATACTATGTATATATAACCCTAAAGACTCCAACCGAAAAACTATTAGAACTAATAAGTGAATTCAGTAGTCACAGGATACAAAAATTAACATGAACATTCTCCACCCTTCCTTCCTTCTTCTGTCGCTTCCACCTCACCCCCCACCACCTATCCACTCCATCTCTTCCCCAGTCTTTACTGCAAAATGATTCAGTCTCTTACAGAAAGTCCTCTCTTCAACTCTAGTCGCTCCAATTCTATTTCTCTGGCCATCCTGCATGACAGGCTTAGAGAGACCATTCTGAGATGCGAAGGCCAGTCGTTTGTTTTGGGAAGTGAAGGTTGGCAGATAAGGAGGTTTAAACTGAACTGGAAATTATAATCGTTTTCCTTGTCAGTGTAGGAGGGTGACGTGGCAGAAAATCTGCCTACCCTTCATGTTGCTATTTTTCACCCCAGGAGATATGTTAAGACAATAGCACAGGGGCTGGCACAAAGTGAAATCTCAGTATTTGTCGGTGCCTCTGTTCCAGACACCTATGGCTACATTACACACTATGCCAAAATGAAGTCGCTTAAAAAAATAATTACTGTCTCGCATGGTCCTATGGTTAACTGAGCTCACCTGGCCAGTTCTCACTTGGGGTCTCTATTGTGACTGCAGTCACGTGGCACCTGGGCCCAGAGTTATCAGAAATCTCAACTGGACGGGGCACCTAGGTGGTTCAGTCGGTTGAGTGTCCGACCTCAGCTCAGGTCCCAATCTCGTGTCCGTGGGTTTGAGCCCCACATCGGGCTCTGTGCTGACAGCTCAGAGCCTGGAGTCTGCTTTGGATTCTGTGTCTCCCTTTCTGTCTTCCCCTTTCCCCCTCTCTCTTTCTCTCTCTCAATAATAAACATTAAAAAAATTTCAGGGGCGTCTGGGTGGCTCAGGTAGTTAAGCATCTGACTTTGGCTCAGGTCATGATCTCACGGCTCCTGAGTTTGAGCCCTGTGTTGGCTCTGTACTGACAGCTCAGATCCTGGAGCCTGCTTCATATTCTGTCTCCCTTTCTCTCTCTGCCCCTCCTCAGCTCGTACTCTGTCTCTCTGCCTCTCAAAAAATAAAACGTTAACAAAATGAAAAGAAAAAAAAAGAAATATCAACTGGACAGTCCAGTGTCTTGACCGGGATGAGTTGAAGAGCTGGGAGCTGGCTTCTCTGTCCTTCTCCCTCTCCTGCCCTCTGTCTCCATATGGTCTTTCTGTGTGATTGATGTGGGCTTCCTCCTGGGATGGCAGTCACAGGGTGGTCAGACTTCTTATGCTCTATCTGGCTTCTTCAGAGTGAGCATTGCAAGAGATGTAGGTAGAAGCTCCTTATGAAGTAGCCTCAGAACTTACAAAGGCATCACTTCTGCAAGTTAAAAGCAAGTCCGAGGGACAGCCCAGATTCAAGGGGAGGAAACACATAAGGACAGGAAAAGGGGATGGATAGCTGATTGGGGGCCATCTTTGGAGACCGCCTATTACATAGCTCACCCAACTCGCCCAAAAGCATTTCCTCCCCATTTTGGAAATTTAGAAATAATAAAAATAATTTATAGTTAATTTTTAAAAACATTTATTTTTTAAGTTTATTTATTTTAGTAATCTCTACATTCAATATGGGGCTCTAACTCATTACTCCAAGATCAAGAGTCACATGCTCTTCTGACTGAGCCAGTCAGGTGACCCTAATTTTTAGTTAATTTTTGCTGCAGAATAAAAAATGTGGGTCTTATTGGCAGCCTCTTACATTAAGCCACAAAATTCAATATCAGGGCGCCTGGGTGGCTTGGTCAGTTGAGTGTCCAACTCTTGATTTCGGCTCAAGTCATGATTTCATGGTTTGTGAGATCAAGTCCCGCATTAGGCTCTGTGCCGACAGTGTAGAGCCTGCTTGGGATTCTCCCTCTCTCTCTGCCCCTCCCTCTCTCTCCCTCTCTCCCTTTTTTCTCTCTCAAAATAAATAAACAAAAGCCAACAAAGTGCAAGACTCCTGACATTCCTTCTTGGAGAAGCAGTGTAACCCGAAAATCAGACTTCCTGAATTTGCCTCTGGACCTCACTCTCCTCTGCCTCTTAGAGCTCGAGCCGGTTCTGAATCCCAGCACTTCCAAGAGAATTTTGCATCCCAGCATTTTTGGCCTGTGGCTGCAACAAGACACGCCGGTCAGGAGACACCTTAAGCTCACCCAGGGATTCTAGGCAGTCAACACTAGTGTCAAAGGGTACAGGTAATGTGCTCTGTGACACGAACACGCTGAATAACAGACAGGTTGCTGGCAAGCATGTTTATGGAGCGATGCCAACGAGACTTGCACTTGCTTGGATTTGTCATCTTGTCTTCAGCTCCATTGGGAAACAATGCAAAACAGCATCTTAACGTGGCCTTAACTTTTTCAGTTGATTTCATTATCCTGGTAGGAATTTAACTAATGACAGATTTCACTTGGGTGAACAAATAAAAGCAGAGTTTTGCAGACAAATGGTAAGTAATCCCAGGAAGCATGGCCAGCTAATAAACGTGAGGAGACCGATTTCAAGATGGGTAGGAGGGGACGGGGGACTGTCCTCGCGGTCCCTTAGGAGGAAGGCAGAGCAGGCTCCACTGATCTTCCAACAGACACTTAGAAACCAACCGACAGAAGCACCAAAAGTGCCCAAAGCCTTTCTAGGTTTGACTGTGGGGTCGGGGTATGAGGACAAGTTTTGGGGTAGGGGTGAGTTCCTTCAGGGGAATAAGAGGTCTGTCGTCCCTTTGATATCTTGTCCCGCCTTCGTGGTACAGATAGAGCAAGGGAGGAAGGGCAGAGCTGTCATCCAGTAGGGTGTTTTGGGTCAAGCAACAGAAACCAATTATGGCCAACTTGAACAAAAAAGGAGTTCACTTAGAAGGATGTTGGGACACAGAAGGAGAAAGGCAGTTTCACAATGGACAGGCCGAGGCATCTCCAAAGCCCTCAGTAGCGGGAATTACTGAATGGTCTTGTCCAGACATCCCTACTAGAAAGGATGAACCACCCCAGCCACGCTGTCTTTTTGCCACTAAATTTAAAGAGGAAGACAGCAATTCGCCTGGCAGGGGTTGTTTGCTCAGCCATTGGCTACAGACAGGATGATCACCGTGTTGGAAAATCCCATTCGATACATCTGGTAGAGAGGGGTAATCCCTCCACATGAGTGCCCAAAGAAAGTTAAAGGATGGTTGACCGCCCAAAGCAACATGTCTCTGTTACAGAAGTCAGTATCAACCTGCATTCCAGGGTTGGAAGACCAGCCAGGTGAATGGTCCTTCCTCAACAAGACAGAATCATCAAGCACGGGGCTGTGGGGTAGGGTGGACAGTCATGTGCGGCTATAAGGCCAGAAACGGCTGGTTTTACCCCAAGAGGCTAAGAGCTGAGAAAAAAGGATAATTACAGTCTGAGGCAACCTTTCAGCAAAATAGGTCTATTGTTCTCTTGTGCCCTATTCCATCCTCCAAACTCCTGGAGCCAGGTGAAATCCCAAACACAGAAGCATTTTTTTCCAAAGACCTAAGCACTTAAAGGAAGGGGCTACTAGACAATCACATGTTAGTTTGGACTAATTAATTGTTTGCTGTTCTGTTAATCTTAGTGAGGGATCGGGGTTTGAGCAGAGAGGTGGAGAAGGAGGTTGGACTCCCTACAGAAGTCGGGAAGTGTAAGAGTTCAGAGCAAATGCAAGTTCAGATCCCTGGAGCAAGGGGATCTGCTGTGGAGGAGGGCAGTCAGGGCTGGCCTTGGACCCTGGGAAGGGGTAAGAGCACTTCTTTCTCTTACTCTCCATAGAGGATGTGGTTCCCACCCCCAGACCCAGAACTCTGGCTCCTGTTGCCACGTGGCCACATTGAGGGTTAAACTGCCTTCTGTAGAAAAGGCTTTGCAACCAGGGCGAGGGGGGGGTGGCTGAATCGGTTAAGTGTGTGGCCTGGTTTGGGCGCAGGTCATGATTTCACAGTTCATGAGCTCAAGCCCCACGTCGGGCTCCCTGCTGACAGTGTGGAGCCTGCTTGGGATTCTGTCTCTCCCTCTCTCGCTGCTCCTCCCCCACTCGTGCTGTCTCTGTCTCTCTCAAAATAAGTGAACTTAAAAAAAAGAAAAGAAAAGGTTTTGCAACCAAATCACCATTTATAACCTTGTGATTGGGAGGGAAGATGTGATTGGGAGGCACTGACATAAACTTTGGGAGCTCAGCCTTTGCGTACATTGGGCACTGCCTATAACATGTCATTTATATGCTCTGTGATTTTGTTGGCGGGATTTACGCTGAGCCATCCGGCCTGGAGAGTTCCATCATCAAGCAAGCATTTATCTCACACGCATGTAATTTAGTTAAGCCCATAATGATGCACAATGGCTTTTATCGTGTCTGTCTCGCGTCTTTATTTAGTCTGACCGATTAACTGGCCCAAATCCTGTGCCTCTGTGGGAACAGATAAACAAGGGCTTAACAAACTCAAGGGTACCTGACAGTCTCCTGGGGGGCAATGAGAGACTTGGGGAGCTCCTCAGAGTACTGTCTGTGGGCGGGGAGGGGCAAGGGCACCTCAGTAACCAGAGGCTCAGGGGGAGAGAGGAGTCAGATTACCCGAGTCAGAACACAGCAGGGGCCAAGGGAGGCAGACACAGACCTCAGGCTCTCTTTAGAGGATTATATCCGTGCCTAGTTCAGGGAAACGTCTTCCCCCTTAACCTGGGTATGTCCTCATACTCCGTGCCCTGCCCAGGAAAACCTAAAACCACAAGACAGAGGAAGAGCAAAAGCGAGCACAGACCAGGCCTTAGTCTTCTTACACTCCACGAGGCTCTACTGAGCCTAGACCCGGTCTGCACCTCAGGAGGGCAGGGGCTGAGCACGGAGCTTGAAGCGGGACTGACCTCTGCGTGCGTGTGCGTGTGCGTGTGCGTGCGTGTGTGCGTGTGCGTGCGCACGCGTGTGCGATGAAAGTTTCAAGAAAACCACGCCCATGACAACTTCAGAATGTAAAAAATGAAACTACACGTCTCCTTCCTTCCGTCACCTGATCCTACAGCTCTATTAATTTTACAAAAACCATAAAAGGTGACAATATAGCCTGATGGCATTTTGACCTTAAATCATCTATATGGCTAATCATGAGGTTCACTAAGAGCCGTCAGAACACTGAGATGGCTCTTGGAAATGAAGCCCCAAATCACTCCAAGCTTACAGATTGAGAATTTTAAGACGTCCGACGTATGACCTCCATCTTTCTGAACCTCAGTCTTCCAAACTGGCAAACGGCATAGACTGAAAATGAAGAGGAAGAGCTCTTTTCGGCAGCTGACATCTGTGCGCCCAGTACGCGGGGCCGTGTCCGCCCCCCCTTCCCCGTGTGATGGGACAAGCGCACCAGCTCATCCCCACACGCCATGCCGGCTCCGAACTCCGAAACCTTCCTGCTGCTCGGAAGCATCGTAGCTCCCCAGGGTCAGCCTCCAGGCCGACAGAGCAAGTGTTCGTGGGGTCACCATCTGGTCGTACAGTGGCTTAGACCGTGAGAAAAATAGTTGAGGTTGTCTGTTGTTAAATGACTAATTAGCTGCTAAGAGTCGAGACCTCCAGAGTCATTTGTGTGTCAGATAAACACACAAGCTAACGTTACAACCAAGGACCATACTCTTAATGTACCATCTGGAAATGAATAACTTAATTGTACAGCTGGCCAAAGTAGGAGACGCAGAACTGAAATGGCAATAGGTAGCAATACACTAAGTTTAAAAAAACAAAACAAAACAAAACAAAACAAAAAACAGACTTCCTTAATGCCATTAAGTCTAAATTATAAGACCTACTGAATGCCATTGCAGGGAATTGTGTGTGTGTGTGTGTGTGTGTGTGTGGTTTAAGAATGCTGGAAATGTCAGTTCTGTAACAAATGAATAAAAAAGACTCTTGTACAAAGCGCCTGGGTGGCTCAGTCAGTTAAGTGGCTGACTTTAGCTCAGGTCATGATCTCACCAATAGTGAGTTCAAGCCCCGCCTCGGGCTCTGTGCTGACAGCTCAGAGCCTGGAGCCTGCTTTGGATTCTGTCTCCCTCTCTCTCTGCGCCTTCCCCAGTCACACTCTGTCTCTTTGTCTCCGTCTCTCAAATATAAAATAAAATATTAAAAAAAATTTTTTTAAAAAGACTGATGTACTATTTTAATTGCTGGAACTTAAATTTCATTTCAACAGGATATATTTAGCATAAACCATTGTAGTTTTGCATTTCTACTAAAAGCTGATAAAGCACCATTATATTGAGATTGTTGGCAGGAAGCCTTTAATTTAATACTTGTTTTCTTTTCCAAAAATAATTTTCCAAGGACATTTGCATAAGGTCAGATTTCTAAGGGAAAGTTAGCTAATTTTCCAAAAACTTTCCAAAGGTGAACAGTGTCCCACAGAGATTGTGCTATCCAGTGTTCACTAATGTGGGTGAATTCTGGGGCACCTGGGTGGCTCAGTTGGTTAGGCATCCGATCTTGATCTTGGCTCAGGTCATGATCTCATCCGGCTCTGTGCTGGCAGCTCGGAGCCTGTTTGCCATTCTGTCTCTCCTTCTCTCTGCCCCTTCCCCAATCGCACTGTCTCTCTCTCAAAATAAATAAAGGCACTTTTTAAAACAGGTGGGTGAATTTTAATGGGGAGGAGTAGTGACATGTATGGACCCAGGCCCTCCTCCCCCCGATGGTAGATGTGAAGACAAAGCATGGGTAGGACAGGGGGAATGTATTGGCATTTAACCAAACTCTGATTGATCTTCCCTTCCACTCCCATTTCATCCCCTAGCTATTTTTAGGGCAAAGAACTTGAGACTTCACATCAAAGGTTAAATTAGCGATAGATGCGGAACAGGGAGTTAACGGAAACTCTCTTCCGACTCAAACACGTCATCAGGTTTGGGTCAAATGCGCTTGCCTCAAAAGCAAAAAGCCGTAAAGATATGACAATGAAGAGAGGGAAAAGGGCCAGTTTGAAGGCTGGATCTGATCCTTGGCTGAATTCCATTTGGCTTGTGGGATAAGCTCCCAGATCTGATTTGATTTAGGGCTGCAGTCGTGAAAATGCAACAAGGTATCACAGACATTTAGTGGCGATGCTCTCTATTGAAAGGTGAAGACAGGGTGTTTATGGTCCCCTGTGAGTAGATAAGGCAATTAAAAGAGAGAGCGACCATAGTCAATGTAAGGGTTAAATTGTAGTGTAGGGCTAATGCTTAGCTTGAAAAATAACAGCCTTGTGTTGACACTGAAGGTTAAGAGATAACAGCCTTGCTTTGCTCTGGTAAACTACGCCTCATACCCTTGTAAATTAGGCTTCACCAATTAAGGAAACAAAAGTTCAAAGAAAAGAGCATCAGAGGCAGGGTCAAGGAGATCCACTGGTTGCAACTTAGAGGCAGAAAGTCTAAAGTAAACACCTCATTAGGCAACTGTTAACTCATCTGAAACCTGTTTCTTTGTTTTGTTCCCAGGTGATGATAAAACGATGTGATTGGTTATAAAAACTCTGTCCCCCGGCTGTTCGGGGCCGCACTCTTATCAAGAGTGTTGGTCCCGATCGGTCGGCCTTGCCTCTCATTGTAATAAACTTTGTTGTGACTGTCACTGGTGCCCGTAGCATTCTGTTTCAGGAGTCGTGTGGATGCAACATTTGGTGCATTGGCCGGGAAAGTTAAAGGTCT
Organism: Panthera tigris; assembly: GCF_018350195.1. Taxonomy (NCBI): domain Eukaryota; kingdom Metazoa; phylum Chordata; class Mammalia; order Carnivora; family Felidae; genus Panthera; species Panthera tigris. The sequence continues at coordinate 13,372,879 of NC_056664.1, forward strand.
GAAACAGGGCCCTTTCCTTGGATTGTTCCGTGGGAAAGTTAAAGGTCTGAAACAGGGCCCTTTCCTCGGATTGTTCCGCCAGAAAGTTAAAGGTCTGAAACAGGGCCCTTTCTGCGGATTGCTCTGCCGACCCCTGGGAAGAAGCTCGGGATTGGGAGAGGTAAGGAATTCTTGGGGCGCGCCATTTGGATGACTCAGGAGGGTCTGCTGGACGCGGCTATAGACCCAGAGTCAGGGATCCTACCGGGATGCTGGTGGACCCCATTTGGTTTGGTTTTTGTCAAGAAGGATCCTATTTTCAGGTGGCTGCCACGGCCTACTGGCCTAGAGATCTCAAATTTGTGTTTTCTTCGTGTCTTGATTGTCTTCTTCCTGTTGACTGTCTGTGCGTCCTTGTCAGTTCTGCCTATCTTTGTCATGGGTCAAAATCAGAGTACCCCCACCCCTCTGAGTCTCATACTAACCCATTTCCAGGACTATAAGAGAGCTACCTCAGTTTTCGGCCTCCACGTTAAGAAGCCAGTCCTTCGAATTCTCTGCGAGGTGGAATGGACCAGCTTTCAGGTGGAATGGCCTCCACAGGGGACCTTTGACCTTACATTGGTATATAAGTTTCATGATATTGTCTTTTCTAGGCACGAAGACCAAATCCCATATATTGGGGCATGGAGGACCCTCATCGAAAACCCTCCTGATTGGTTAAAACTTCTCCTTCCCCTTCCCCCTTGCCTCCCTAAAGTACAGGCTTTACCACTCAAAGGCAGCCCATCTGGAGCTCAAAATAAGAATCTTAACGGGACTAAGCGGCTGCCCCCTCTATCACCTGCACCGGAGGAAGAAGAAGAAACTTACCACCCGCCACCCTATAGTTCTCGCCCAAAAAAATACGGGTCAAGATGCTTCAGATCAGGAGGCAAGTCCGAGTCGGGACATTCCCCTGAGCTTGTCTCACACCCAGTCAAGGACTCCCTTCCACCCCCCTCCCGCTGCCCTACCCCTTTGTCCGGGGTCACCCCTGCAGGGTGATATCCAACCCTTTATGACTTATGTACCCTTCTCCACTAGCGACCTTTATAATTGGAAGCTTCAAAACCCCTCGTTCTCAGAGAAACCCCAAACATTAATTTCTCTTCTTGAAACTATATTTGTGACCCATCAGCCAACCTGGGATGACTGCCAGCAGCTCTTGCAGGTTCTCTTCACCACTGAGGAGCGAGATAAGATCCGTCGTGAGGCCCAGAAATTAGTGATGGGGCCAAACGGGCAACCCACCGTGGATCCTGCTGTGCTGGAGGAAGTTTTTCCTTCCTCGCATCCTGAGAATTGGGACCCAAACACTCCTCACGGTAGGCGATCATTAACCCTATTTCGCCAGACTCTACTGGGAGGTCTCCAAGCGGCCGCCCGCCGGCCCACAAACATGTCTAAGGTAACAGAAGTAATTCAGGGAGCTGAGGAAAGCCCCTCGGCCTTCTTAGAAAGGCTCATGGAGGCGTACCGCACCTTTATCCCTATTGACCCTGAGGCACCTAAAAATAGTAGGGCATTAAATCTGGCTTTTGTCTCACAGGCAGCCCCAGACATTCGGAAAAAATTACAAAAATTAGATGGGTTTGAAGGAAAAAAAATTTATCTGAGTTAGTTAAAATAGCCCAAAAAGTTTTCAACAATAGGGATTCTCAGGAAAAAAGACAGACAAAAAAAAAAAAAAAATTAAGCAGGGTGGTGGCAGCCGTCCTGGATGCCCGTGAGGGAAGAGGACCCAGAGCGCCCAAAGAATTCTGGTCTGAACAAAAGAAAAAAGATAAACAAAGGGTTCAAGTGTCACTGGGAAAAAATCAGTGTGCATATTGCAAACAAGAGGGACACTGGAAAAAGGATTGCCCCAACTTAGCCCAACGCAAAACTGGGCCACCCCAGGTATCTGTGATGGGAGTCGATTTCGACTGACGGGGCCGCGGCTCGGTGGCCCCTTCTGAGCCGTTGGTTACTGTTAATATAGGGGGCCAACCTAAGACCTTCTTGGTGGACACTGGGGCAACCTTTTCAGTTTTAAAACAAGATCCTGGCCCCACCAGGCAAGGGGCAACCCTGGTGCAAGGAGCAACTGGGTCCCAGACTTGTAAATGGACCACTGAACGACAAGTAGATTTAGGCCGTAAAACTGTTACACATTCTTTCCTAATCATGCCTGAATGCCCCTACCCTGGATTACTAGGTAGAGACCTACTGCATAAACTAACGGCTTCTTTGAAATTCACTGAAGGGGGTATGCATATTAAAGTCGGCCAGGATGGCCCAACAACGGTAATGGTGACTGTGCCACTTGGGGAAGAGGGCCTGCTCACTCCAGTGCCTAATGAAAATGTTCATGCAGTCGATCCCCTCCTTAAAAGCCTCCAGGCGGATTTTCCCCAGGTATGGGCTGAAACTAATCCACCTGGGCTGGCAATTCATCAAGCTCCCATAATAGTGGAACTTAAGGCATCCGCACTTCCGGTAAGACTAAAACAATATCCCATGTCCCGGGAGGCTAGGCGGGGAATCGCTATTCACATCAAGCGTTTGCGCGACTCTGGCATTTTGATCCCATGCAAGTCGCCATGGAATACTCCGCTTCTTCCTGTCCGGAAGCCTAATTCATCCGATTTCCGGCCAGTTCAAGACCTAAGAGCAGTAAACGCCAGGGTAATGGACATTCATCCTACTGTACCCAACCCTTATACTCTCCTTAGTCTGCTTCCCCCTTCTCAGGTGTATTATACAGTTCTGGACTTAAAAGATGCCTTCTTTGCCATCCCGCTGGCCCCACAAAGCCAGCCACTATTTGCATTTGAATGGACTGATCCTGAAGAGGGAAAAGCCGGACAGCTCACCTGGACGCGACTCCCCCAGGGATTTAAAAATTCTCCTACTCTTTTTAATGAAGCCCTGCACCAAGATTTAGAGCCATTTCGGATTTCCAACCCACAGGTAACTCTATTGCAATATGTTGATGATATCTTGCTGGCGGCCCCTTCTAATTTAGAATGCCTGAATGCCACCAAAGGACTCTTGAGTCTTCTACAAAAACTGGGGTACCGAGTGTCAGCCAGAAAAGCACAGGTCTGTCGTACTGCAGTGACCTATCTAGGTTACAACCTTAAAAAAGGTAAGCGCTACCTTGGTGAACAAAGAATTCGGGCCATACTCGATATCCCTCAGCCTAAAACTCGCAAACAAGTCCGCGAGTTCCTTGGGGCGGCAGGCTACTGCAGACTATGGATACCTGGCTTTGCTGAACTGGCAGCCCCTTTGTATGCCACCCTCAAAGGGTCTCCAGAATCCTTCATGTGGGGAGAGACTCAAACCAAAGCCTTCCAAGCCTTACGAGATGCTCTCATGACCCCACCAGCCTTGGCCCTACCAGATCCCACCAAGCCATTCCATTTGTTTGTAGCCGAAAAAGGGGGGGTAGCCAAGGGAGTTCTGACACAGCGCCTAGGACCTTGGCGCCGACCAGTGGCTTATTTATCAAAACGGCTGGATCCAGTTGCTTCCGGGTGGCCCCCATGCATTCGACAAATTGCTGCCACTGCGCTTCTAGTTAAAGATGCAGACAAACTAACCTTAGGGCAAGCATTGTCTGTCACGGGGCCCCATGAAGTGGAAACTTTACTGCGGGCTCCCCCAGAGCGATGGCTGTCAAATGCTCGGATTACCCAATATCAAGCATTGCTACTTGACCAGCCCCGAATACGTTTTTGTGCTCCCACAACCTTAAACCCAGCCACTTTGCTGCCCGAAGGCCAGAATCCCCCTGTACACCCTTGCCCAGAAACCTTGGCTCTGATCTTACGGACATTCCTTTACATGACCCTGATATCAGCATGTTTTCAGACGGCAGTAGTTTTGTGTTTCAAGGGCAAAGGTATGCCGGTGCTGCGGTGACGACAGACCGTGAAGTTTTATGGCAACAGACCCTTCCCCCAGGAACTTCAGCCCAATGCGCAGAGCTCATCGCACTAACAAAAGCCCTAAAACTCAGAAGAAACAAGTCAGTTAACATTTATACAGACAGCCGCTATGCTTTTGCAACCACGCATGTACACGGATCCATTTATCAAGAGTGCGGTCTCCTCACAGCAGAAGGCAAGGCCATCAAAAATAAAGCTAAAATTTTAGATCTTCTAGCAGCCATCTGGGAACCTGCGAGGCTGGCAATCATTCACTGCCCGGGACATCAAAAAGGCGACTCCCTACAGGCAATCGGAAACCGCCTGGCTGATGCAGCAGCCCAAGAAAGCTGCCCCAACTAAAAGTAAAAGTGCCTTGGAGCTACCGATCTTGACAGACCCCCTGCTTCCACTGGAGCCCAGTTACACTCCTAAAGATTTGGAGTGGATTTCCAGAAAAGGGGGAAGCAAGATGCCGGGACAAAAGTGGTTTCAAGATCCTAAAGGTAAGATACTCTTACCGGCGGCACTCGGGAGGCGCATGGTGGGTCAGCTCCACCAAGGGACTCATCTGGGAAAAACGAAGATGGCGGAATTAGTGCGGAGAAAGTTCAGGGCGCAAGGGCTGGGAAAAGAGATTGAAGAGGTGGTTGAAAGATGTGTAAGCTGTGCCCAAGTAAATCAGGGTGCAAATAGGAAGGTTTCAGAAGCTAAAAGAGATAGAGGAATTGAGCCAGGCCGCTTTTGGGAAGTAGATTTTACTGAGATTAAACCAGGGAAATACGGATATAAATATTTGCTTGTTTTTGTAGACACCTTCTCCGGGTGGGTCGAGGCATTCCCCACTAAATCAGAAACGGCTCAGGCGACAGTTAAGAAATTATTAAATGAAATAATCCCTAGATTCGGGCTGCCTCTGAGCATAGGATCGGACAATGGCCCGGCCTTCACGGCGCAGGTGTCCCAGGGTCTGGCCCAGGCATTGGGAATAGATTGGAAATTACACTGTGCATATAGACCCCAGAGCTCGGGTCAAGTAGAAAGGATGAATAGGACCCTAAAAGAGACCTTAACCAAATTGTCCCTTGAGACAGGCGAAAATTGGGTTGATGTCCTGCCTTTTGCCCTTTTGCGAGCGCGTTGTACTCCATTTGTCAAGGGATTTTCCCCTTATGAAATTTTATTCGGCAGACCTCCACCTATCCTGCCGAGGCTAGGAGACGATGTAATGGAACAGTTGGAACAGGACCATTTGCTGGCTTCGCTCATGGCCCTGCAACATGTACAGAAGGAAATAACCAGGGCCTTGAGAGAAGCCTTCGCTCATCCTCCTGTTCTTCCCCACCCCTTTCAACCAGGAGACTTAGTCTGGGTCAAAAGGCATGAGCCTAAAACCCTGGAGTCGCGCTGGAAAGGACCACACACCGTGATTCTGACTACGCACACGGCCATCAAGGTAGATGGTGTCCGAACCTGGATTCATCACTCTCAGATTAAGAAAAACTGCGTGAAGGCGGGAGCAACCCAGACCGATACAGAACCAGATAACAAACAGCAACGGGAGTTTCAAAGGCACCCAGAAGATCCTTTAAAGCTAAGACTGATGCGAGCATAATTTTTTGGGTTTGTATGGTGTTAAGTGTGGGGGACTGTATGGAATTGCATCCCCTATGTTTTTGGCCATACAAATGGGAACTCAGGGACACTGTCATGAGGAAGGTGATAGCATCTAATACCTCTTCCACTGTGCCTTGTTTTTTTTTTTGTTGTTGTTGTTGTTTGTTTGATTTATGCGACTTGGTGGGGGACTCATGGGGGACTTTAGTTACTAATTATAAACAGCCAACGGGCTTTGCTCCTCCGGTCCCTAAAAACCCCTATATGGTTACCTATGGATGTGGACACAGGGATCAAGAACAAAAATTGGCTAACATACCAGGGTAAAAAGGGCAACACCAGTCCTCATTCCACTCCTAGTGGGACTGGAAATTGCGGGATCCACAACTATTGGAACTGCTGGACTCATTGTGGGGGACCAAAACTTCAAAACTGTAAACAAGTAGACCGAGACCTAGGCTACTTGGAAACTTCAATTTCTCGGCTAGAACACCAAGTAGACTCTTTAGCCGAGGTTGTATTACAAAACAGAAGAGGGCTTGATTTACTTTTCATGAAGGAAGGGGGCCTCTGCGTGGCCCTCGGAGAAACATGCTGTTTTTATGCAAACAATTCCAGAGTAATCCGAGACACTCTCAGTTTGGTCAGGGATAATCTTAGGGCCAGGGAACGTGCCAGGGAAGCAAGCAATAATTGGTATCAGAGTTTATTCTCTTGGTCCCCCTGGCTCACATCATTGCTTACAGCCGTAGCTGGGCCACTGCTATTGTTACTTCTCGGGTTAACTATTGGCCCGTGCATTATCAATTGGTTAGTACAATATGTCAAAAAGCGAGTTAGTGAAATAAAAATTATGATGTTCAGGTCCAATTATATCCCCTTAGTTCCTAATGATGAATCAAGGGATTGATTCACTGACAAGAAAAGGGGGAAATGTAAGGGTTAAATTGTAGTGTAGGGCTAATGCTTAGCTTGAAAAATAACAGCCTTGTGTTGACACTGAAGGTTAAGAGATAACAGCCTTGCTTTGCTCTGGTAAACTACGCCTCATACCCTTGTAAATTAGGCTTCACCAATTAAGGAAACAAAAGTTCAAAGAAAAGAGCATCAGAGGCAGGGTCAAGGAGATCCACTGGTTGCAACTTAGAGGCAGAAAGTCTAAAGTAAACACCTCATTAGGCAACTGTTAACTCATCTGAAACCTGTTTCTTTGTTTTGTTCCCAGGTGATGATAAAACGATGTGATTGGTTATAAAAACTCTGTCCCCCGGCTGTTCGGGGCCGCACTCTTATCAAGAGTGTTGGTCCCGATCGGTCGGCCTTGCCTCTCATTGTAATAAACTTTGTTGTGACTGTCACTGGTGCCCGTAGCATTCTGTTTCAGGAGTCGTGTGGATGCAACAGTCAATATGGCCCAGAGGGTAATTTCCAGATGGTAGCCTGAAGGAGTATAAACAAGGGGGTCTGGGGACAGTAACAGTTTCGGACTCACCACTCCCTCAAGGCTCAACTCCAAGATGCCAGGATGTCCTGCCTCACCAATCCTTTCCCAGAGCGTGTGATAAGAGGAAACGTCTGATGGGCTTTGGGACCGTTTCCTGAGGCTGGATGCTCCAGAAGGATTATTTCTACAGGCAAGTATCGGTGGGTTCTGTGTGACCGCCGGGATCGCACCGCCGTGTAGGTGACTCAGAACGCTGACTGCCTTCCTGCAGTCATACAGGCAGTGCCTTAGTCCTCTGAGTTTGAGGAAGCGAGGCTGGTAATGACCTGGAGGTGACCCACTGTCTGTGATTAGAGGCAGAAGCAGGGTTTGGCCAAGAGGATGGACAGATTCCCCCGCCTGAGCCGACCACCTGGCCTTCTTCGCCCCTAGAGTCCAGGCTCAAAACCCACCCACCCAGGTCTCTGCTCCACATTTACGCTGGGAAGCCTCTGGTTCCCATAAGGAAAGTCTCCTCCCACCTGAGCCTGAATCTCGGCAGCAGGATCCCAGGCGGGGGCCCCCTCCCCGACTCCCTTCCAAAGGGCAGAGTGCAAAAGTATCTGGCACGGGCATGGCCCGCCCGTCCCCTGCCCTGCCCCTAACACCGGCGGGCTCTCTGTCTTCACTGTTCTCTCCCTCTAGGGTCTTGCCAGTCCGGGAGGGGTCCCCCTGCCATGGGGGAACCACAGATAACCACACAACCAGGGGAGCCCCAGCTTCCATATGACCAGGTGCCATTTGCCAGGAGCTGGCCCTGGAAAGCTGGGCCAGGGGTCCAACCTGAGCAGCGAAACACACGCACCGTCCAGCAGTTTGCGGTGACACACCTGGATTTCAATTTCCCAGGTGGGCCCCAATGACAGGCCTCCTTTTGGGACTCCTTCCAAGGCAAAGTCTACCTAGGCCAGGCAGCCTCCATCTGGGCTGTCACAGCCACATGCAAAACACCAGTCGCCTCACCTCTAGCCTAGTAACTCCTCATGGGTTCGTTGGTGCCTGACTGTCCCTTCTTTCCTCATCGCTAAAATGGGCAAAAAAATGGGGCTCCTGGGGGGGCACCTGGGTGGCTCAGTCGGTTAAGCGGCCAACTTCGGCTCAGGTCATGATCTCACAGCGTGTGAGTTTGAGCCCCGCGTCGGGCTCTGTGCTGACAGCTCGGAGCCTGGAGCCTGCTTCGAATTCTGTGTCTCCTCCTCTCTCTGCTCCTCCCCTGCTCATGCTCTGTCTCTCTCTCTCCTTCAAAAATAAATAAAAACATTAAAAAAATTTTTTTTAAAAACTGGGGCTCCTGGGTGGCTCAGTCGGTTGAGCGTCCGACTTCGGCTCAGGTCACGATTTCACAGTTGATGAATCTGAGCCCCACGTTGGGCTCTGTGCTGTGTGGAGCCTGCTTGGGGTTCTCTCTCTCCCTCTGACCTTCCCCCACTCACGTGCACACACACTCTCTCCCTCAAAATAAAATAAACGTTAAAAAAATAAACATAAAATAAACAAAAAAATATGTGTAAAGTGCTGAGAACCCTGCCTGACACAAGCGTGCTATCAGTAAACGATTGCAATCGCCATCATTATAATAGTTTAAGATAACATCAATACCATTAACGTGTCCCTGGAATGTATTAGAATACCTAATAGGTAGGGCCTCAACAGGTGTTTGTGGAGTAGACGATGTGGCAGAAAACCGTGAGGACACCGGGCTTGCTGGGCCGAGGGATGAAATTTTAGGAAGCGATGGGAAATCGGTAGACAGAATGTGTTGCCGTCCTCCCTCCCTGCCTTCGAGGTCGTCTTACTCTCCTGGAAAAAACTCAGTGTTTCCTCTTCACTGCAGCCTCCGGGGAGGGGGGTGGGGGAGAATGGGGCTCCCGCTTTGTTTTGTTTTCTTCCCCCTCCTGTGACATTTCCTGTATTTAAAAAAGCTGAAGTTGCGTGAAAAGTCCTTCACTGACTACTAGTTCACGCTCTCTTAGTGTCGTGTTTTCGCAGGCAATTCCACAGATACCTCCAGGAAATGAGGGGTGCCTAATTAGGAGTGGATGAGCACAGTAAACTAGATTCGTTTCAGGAGCAGAACCTCAACAATAGAGGCACAGACCGTTCAATATACTCCACAACCTTTTCATCGGCATATAAAGCGGTTTATTGAGACAACAAACACATCTGTTTACTTCCATTGGTGTGCGTAAACGGAGACGATCCACGAGTTAAAACAGAGGAATCCAGTGTTTTTGTGCACGTGAGCTGCTTTCTTTCCTCCCTTTTTGAGATTCTCAGCACGTCAGAAAGGCAGGGTTTGAAACCTTACTGTTGGCTGTATGTGAACCTCGGAATCGAAGCAACTCAAGCAAAACACTACTAGGCACACACTGCGTACCTGGTCTCTAATTTAGCTATTCTAGGCTTATTTCCCCCTTGAACAGTCTAAGAAACATCCTCTCAGAGTCCCCTTTTAGGAGACACACACACACACACACACAAAGGGTGAAAGCAGTTCTTGCCCCAGTTTTCCATCAGCTGACCTGCAACCTGGTCACAGTAGAGGAGGTTGGGGACTGGTCTTAGCCTACGGGCAAGTCTAACAAGAGACAGGGTGGGGGTGGGGTGCCGGAACTTTGCTTATCTGAGGCATTCTCTGTGAAAAGAAAGAACAATGAAGGCATTTAGAGCTTTCTTCTAGTCACCAGGGAGAGGCCCAGTCAGTAGCAATGGTGGAAACCAAGAGGCATGGGGGTGCCTGGATGGCTCAGTCGGTTGAGCGTCCGACTTTGGCTCAGGTCATGATCTCACAGTTTGTGGGTTTGAGCCCCGCATCTGGTCCTGTGCTGACAGCTCGGGGCCTAGAGCCTGCTTTGGATTCTGTCTCCCTCTCTCTCTCTCTCTGCCCCTCCCCTGCTCACGCTCTATCTCTCTCTCTGAAAAATAAATAAACATTAAAAATTTTTTTTAAAAAAAGAAAGAAACAAGAGGCATGGAGAGAGAGAGAGAGAGAGAGAGAGAGAGAGAGAGAGACATGAGACACTCACGGGGCAGCGGACGTCCGTGGAAGAGCAGAGATTAGAAAGAGTGAAAAATGGAAGCAGAGAGGTCACTCCGAGAAATCAACAGGACTGGAGGACGCATCAGGAGGAGGGACAAGGAACACTTTTGCTGGCATGATGGCTATAGAGCTGCTCAGGACACCAGAGCGTTTGTTGTTTCCCTGAAAGGCAGCAAGACCTTTCCAGTTCAGGAGGCCTGGCCCAGTCTAGGACGCGGCCGGTTCCAGAGCCTTCCTCCCTTTGCTGTGTACACGTGTTTGCAAAGAGACCACATGCCTTGGGGCAGCCTGAGCACACACCTGTGTCCCCGACAGAGCCTCGGCCTCCCTCGTGCGGCACCAGGATAAGCGAGTTCCCTGGACCCCCCACACTGTGGCCTTCGGGGTCAGTCGGCACAGAGTGCTGGGCAGAGCCTGCAGAGCTCAGGTCCCTGCACCGACTGTTCACAAACCAAAGTGATGGGGCTGCTGGCCCTTTGAAGGCACTGGGGGGGTGGGGTGGGGGTGGGGGGTGGGGCTCACAGTGATTAAATCAGTGTTGTGGGGGGCACTGTAATAGGTCAACTTATAAGATATCAGAAAGCGTATTGTATATAAGTTCGGCTTAAACTCACCTTTCATGAATAGTTGAGATAAAAGGCTTATGTAGTTCCCTATTAGGGTTACTAGAAATTACTAACCGCCCTATCTCGCTTCTGCTTGCTGAGTAGATAACTTAGGATGCAAAACGCTCCCCCACCCCCTCTACCAAGATCTGGCCTAGGCAAGACCAACATGTAAAAAGTCAAGTACTCACTGCCCTATGGCATCTCAGGTGTCTAACTATGATTGGTCATTTTAAACCCTCTTAGGACAAAGACCTTTAAATTGATAGGTTCCCGCCAAAACTAACGTCTCTGTGTCACAATATAATTGGCTATCATAAAATGCTGTAAGTTGTAATTGGTTAACCAAATAATGATGTATTCTGACTCGCTAAAATCCATATAAACTCACTGTTGCCTTTGTTTGGGGTCATTCTCTGCACTTTCCTCCTTAAGATCAGGTTTGGCCCGGCCATGAATAAAATCTTGCCTCGCTACTATTCGGCGTCTGGCGGGTTTTTTTCGACAGCACCCTGTTTCAGGCACCTGGGTGGCTCAGCTGGTTAAGCGTCAGACTTCGGCTCAGGTCATGATCTCACGTTCCGTGAGTTCAAGCCCCGCGTCAGGCTCTGTGGGGACAGCTCAGAGCCTGGAGGAGCCTGCTTCGGATTCTGTGTCTCCCTCTTTCTCTGCCTCTCCCCCACTCGTACTCTGTCTCTCTCTCTCTCTCTCTCTCACTCTCAAAAATAAAAAAAAGCTCAAAATTAACCAAAAAAATTCAGTGTCCTGAGATTGGCCCCAGGAATAGGGGCTCCTCCAGTGATTCGAAAGTGCAGCCAGGGGTTGAGAACCATCAATTTAACTGCATATAAAGGACCCTTTCTATTTTCATACTAGACTCTCTAAGTATCAGTTTCCACTGATGTGTGGACAGAGAGGAACTAACTCTTTGCGTGCTAGAACCTAACATTTGCTTTTTTCTTCAATCCTTTTCAATGATTAGGACCTTTTCCACCTTGCCTATATTAAGCTGAGAGTTAACCACAGATAGTAATTCTCTCTCTTTCTTTTTTTTTTTTTTTTTTGGTGCTCCTAATTCTTATTAAAACGCTTCAGCGTGGATTACCACTCTGTAGTGGTGCAGAAGATGTCATCTCTGAGAAATAACTTTTTCTGGGGAAAACCACTTATTTATAGGACTATATCATGTGGTCTCCTGTGCCGTGTAGAGTTCCTCCAACTTAATGAATGGCTTCAGTTGGTTGTTTAGGAACACTTCATAGACCATACGGAGCCAAACACAGATTAGCAAAAACGAAGAGGTTTCGTACTCCAACGCACCGTGCAGTAACTTTCTTTTTTTCACAGGAGCAGAAAGGTGAGATTAGGTGCCCGATTACATTGTATGATAGTGTGGTACGTTTTTGAAACATAAATAGAGGGGTGCCTGGGTGGCGCAGTCGGTTAAGCGTCCGACTTCAGCCAGGTCACGATCTCGCGGTCCGTGAGTTCGAGCCCCGCGTCGGGCTCTGGGCTGACGGCTCGGAGCCTGGAGCCTGTTTCCGATTCTGTGTCTCCCTCTCTCTCTGCCCCTCCCCCGTTCATGCTCTGTCTCTCTCTGTCCCAAAAATAAATAAAAAACGTTGAAAAAAAAATTAAAAAAAAAAAAAAAGAAACATAAATAGATTCAGGTGAACTGCCTCTCAGTGTTCATTCACATTGGTTCGTGTTGAAAATTCTCTTCCCCGTCCAACCTGGCTGTGCTGAGTGTCTCTCCAGACAGTATTTGCCTTCTCAGTGTCTGTCACCTTCTGGCGTCAGACTTCGATGTCCTCCCCTGTTACCTAGTTTATTTTATTCTTCAATTTGCTCTAACCTTTGTTCCTGCATGTTAGGAGGAGCTCCTCTGCCTCTCTGGGTCCTGTCTCTGCTTTCCTTTTCAAAATGCCACGCTGATAATTACCTTTCCGGCTTCCATAGCTTACCTTATTCTTGGAACTGCGCATTGCTTCAAAGAAACAGTTTTATAGCTTTTAAATGGTTTCTTCTGGCATCTTTAACCACTTAAAATTAAAGATACCAAAAATATCTACATCCCGGTTTAAGAAAAGAAAGACAAATAAGCTAATATTAGTGCACTGTAGATCTCTCTACAGATCTATGATTCCTGTAACTCAAATGGCAATAGTGCCTTTCAGTTACTCAAAGGGACGTTTGCCAATAAAGTGTGAAATCCTCTGGGTTCTATAGCGTCTTCTTTTATATAGCATCTTTCTCTTTGGTTCCAATTCCACCAAATTCTCATTTATCACGCCTGCTGTAAGAATCCATTGACACAAGGAACCGCTTTCCTTGGGCTGTGCTTCTCACATGTTAAATCCATATGAATCACCTGGGGACCTTGTGAAAATTCACGTTCTGACTCAGCAGGTCTGGGTGGGGCCTGAGATGCTGCATTTGCTACAAGCTTCCACCTGATGCTAATGTTGATGGTCCATGGAAGCAATAGTTTAGGGGCCTTCTTTTTTTTTTTTAAGTTTATTTATTTATTTTGAGAGGAAGAAAGAGGGAGGGGCAGAGAAAGAGAGAGAGAGAGAGAGAGAGAGAGAGGGAGAGAGAGAGGGAGAGAGGATCCCAAGCAGGCTCTTCACTGTCAGCACAGAGCCCCACACAGGGTTCGAGCTCACAAACTGTGAGATCATGACCTGAGCTGAAATCACCAGCTTAACTGACTGAGCCACACAGGTGCCCCAGTATAGGAGCCTTCTTTTTTTTTAAAAAAAATTTTTTTTAATGTCTATTTATTTTTGAGAGAGAGAGACAGAGACAGAACGCATCGGGGTAGGAGCAGAGAGAGAGGAAGACACAGAATCCAAAGTAGGCTCCAGGCTCCGAACTGTGAGCACAGAGCCCAATGCAGGGCTCAAACTCATGAACTGCAAGATCATCACCTGAGCCAAAATCCACCTCAACCTACTGAGCCACCCAGGTGCCCCAGCAGCCCCAGCATAGGGGCCTTCTTACCCAGCTTTTGTGCTTGTCCCCAAAGTTTTATCACCAAAGCTTTCTCTGTGCTTTGCTAATATGTTTGCAGATCAACTCTTGACCAGTTGCTGAGTTAAGATTAGGCCAATAGCCGTTAATATTGATGTTGGTTCTCTAACTGTTCTTAAAAATTTGTTTTTTGTTTTCATTTTGCAAATCAGTCTTCCTGGTTTCCAGCTAATTACCATCACTTAAATCAACATAATGCGTCACATGCTTCGAATCTTGGTCCTTAATCATTCCTCCAAAACGACTCACGTAATGGTAGTCATTTTCTCTCCCCATTCATTTTCTAAAGCTTACTTTTGCTTATCACTGTTCTTTCTTATTAGCCCTTTTAATATATATACATTTTTAAATGTTTATTCATTTATTTTGAGAGATATGAGCACATGTGTGAGCAGGGAAAGGGCAGAGAGAGAGGGGAGAGAGAACCCCAAGCAGGTTCCATGCTGTCAGCTCAGAGCCCCCACATGGGGCTCGATCCCACAAACCTTGAGCTCATGACTTGAACTGAAATCAGGACTCGGACACTCACCTGGCCGAGCCACCCAAGTGCCCCTTATTAGTCCTTTTAAAGTTTCCACTGTTTTTGGCTTTAACAGACAAATTAAAAATGGGATTAAAATTAAATTAAAAGGGATTAAAAATGTTCATAAAACACCTCAAAACAAGGCACAAACATACCACAGACCAATAAGGCGATGTCAAAACAAAAATGATTGGGCACAACAAGTAAAGGCTATTCTCTAGTGATGGGCAGAGTCTTTTTGTTCTGATTTGGTGCTTTGTAGGAACCCGTGAAATTTAGTAGATTGAAAATTTATGAGCAGAGGTGTTTATTTAATTGAATTACAATAATAAAAGTTTATTATTTCCCAGTAGCTGTGGTTTCCCAATCTACTAGATACTGAGGCATCTGTCTCTATAGACTTGATCATTTGATCACCTTCTCTGTACCAGGTAGTATTTCTGGGAGGTTGGGGGAGGGCTCAGTAAACAGCACCCCTCTCTCTTACTTGTCTGGACCAACTGAGAAATAAGAGCGTCAGCATAAAGTGGCAGGAACATCACTTTCATTTCTGGTAAGGCTGACGAAACACATGGCTTATACAATATTCATGGGCGAGCAGAATTCCTGTTACTGAACCTCAGATTAAGACTTGCCCATCCAGTTACAGAAAATACCAGTCACCCCGACCTCCTCATCTGGCACCGGTCCTTATGGAACAGAATGAGTGTTTCTAACTGGAAGTTTTCAGCCAAGATAAAGAAGAGAGGATGGGGCCAGCCTCCTTTGTCCCTAGCTCACTAACCTATATAGTCACCTCTCCTCGTCCGGGAAAGACCTAGAGTGTGTTACATCGTGGAGGAGATTTCTCCACGTGGAAGAAATCATCAAGTGGGGAGAAGAGGTGTTCCCCCCAGCCAGAAGCCACATGGTTTATCTTATTGGATTCCTCCAACAAAACTATCAATATTCAATATTTCCTGGGTGTTTACTATGTACCATTCACTGTTTTAGGTGCATACAGAGCTAACCAACTCAGATGAGGGGGGTTTATATTGGGCCTGTCCTTACATAGTCCGTCTCACTTGCCACATTCGATCCCAGCCATCTTGGATCCAGTCTTTATTTAAACATTTGTTTTGTTAATCAGATTTGTTTTTTGCATGAATTTTTAAAAATTTTGAATTTTTAAAAATAATGCATTAAAATATTATTCATCTTGGGCACCTGGGTGGCTTAGTGGGTTAAGCATCCGACCTCAGCTCAGGTCATGATCTCGTGGTGAGTTCGAGCCCCACATCAGGCTCTGTGCTGACAGCTGAGAGCCTAGAGCCTACTTCAGATTCTGTGTCTCCCTCTCTCTCTCTCTCTCTCTGCCCCTCCCCTGCTCGCCCTCTGTCTCTCAGAAATAAACATTAAAAAAAAATTTAAAAAAATATTATTCATCTTGAATACTGAGCTTTCTGGCTCCCCTTAAATTTTGCACACCTGAAAATGAAATGAACACCTGAAATGAACACCTCACCTGCCTCACCCTAGTCCCAGTCCTGAATTGAAAATAAATGGTGTAAAAAAAAAAAGTAGTAAAGAACTTTTTCTTAATTAAACAAATAGTAGATAAATTGTCAGATAGTGATGTGTATTAAGTTGAGAAGCAGGCTGTGTATAGGAAGTGATTACATAGGTAAGTTGAATTATCTGGGGAGACCTATTTAAAGGGATGATATTTAAGCTGAGATGTGAATGCCAAGAAGAAGCCAGCAATGCAACATGCTGGAGAAAAGCTTCTGAAAAGGCCTCAAGGTGGAACTGAACCTGGACTTTTCAAGGAACACACACACAAGGCTACTGTGGCTTAAATGTCAAGGTCATGATAGGCGGGTAGTACAATTGACCCTTGAAAAAGGGGTTAGGGGCACAGATCCCCTCCCAGTCAAAAATTCACATGTAACTTTAGATTTCCTGAAAACCCAAAACTTAACTACTAATAGCCTACTATTAGCCAGAAGCCTTATCTATATAAAATAAATAGATTAGCACATATTTCGTATATGTATTATATACTGTATTCTTACAATGATACCTAATTTTTTTTTACTTTTTTTTTTTTTGTATTTCTAGGCTATGCAGCTCATCTTCAAGCTTTTTCAAATCGTCACAAATCTCCCAAAAAATTTGCACTGTATTTATTGAAAAAAATCTGCATATTAGTGGACCCACACAGTGCAAACTTGTGTTATTCGAGGGTCAACTGTGCTTGCCTTGGATAGAATATCAGGAAGGTTCAAATTTTAGGACTTTGTAATTTTATTCTGAGGGCACAGGAAGCAACTGGAGGCTTTAAAGCAGGAGAGCAACCTGATCTGATTGCTTTTAGATAATCCTCTTTGGCTGTCATGTCAAGGATGGATTACAAGGGTGTAGATGGCAAAAGAGTAGCATCAGGGGACCTGTCAGTGTTCCTAGTAAAAGTTGACAGTGCCTTGGACTAGGGTGACTATACTGAAGATGGAGAAAGGGGAGCAGGTTCCAGGAATATTTTAGAAACAGAGTGGGGACACCTGGGTGGCTCAGTTGATTGGGCATCCAATTCGCGGTTTCAGCTCAGGGCATAATCTCACAGTTCGTGAGTTCAAGCCCTGCATCGGGCTCTGCGCTGACAGTACAGAGCCTGCTTGGGATTCTCTCTCTCTCTCTCTCTCTCTCTCTCTCTCTCTCTCTCAAAAATAATAAATAAAAAAAAATTATATATAAGAAAAGAAATAGAGTGGATTGGATTGGACCTGATGAGTTAATATGGGGGATGAGGAAGTGAGGAAATGGCTGATTTCAGGTGGCTTAATTTGAGCAATTTGGTGGTGCCATTTACTGAAATGGGAAAGACTGGAGGACGAGCAAGTTAGGACGTGCATATGCAATCACATTTTCAATTTGGGGTATGTTGGGTTTGAAATGCCTACCCGATACATGTTAAGTAAGCAACTGGTATGAATTGAAGGAGCAGGAGGGGGGGACAGGGCTGAAGATAGAGAATTGGGCGTCCATCACTGCCTTGATAGAATTTCCAGCATGGTAGAGCGCACATGGAGAAGAGCGGGAGGCTGGTGATGGAGACTTGGGAGCAACTGTTGAAATAAGACTGGACAGGAAGGGAGAATAGAAGTATGATGTCCCTGAAGGCAAGAGAAGAATGTGTCTTAAAAATGGTATAAGGTATTGCTTTGAGGGTCACTGAAAGGTCGAGAAAAAAAACCAGGGCAGGTTCGTGATAAATGGCATTGACAACATGGAGCTCACCGGTGACCTGACAAAGGCGACCTCCTTTGGTGTGAAGGGCACAAAAGCCTCCTGGAAGTTGAAGTGGAAAAGTGGTGATGTGGAAACAGTTGATTATCCTTCCCATTTTATGAATGAAGAAACCAAGGCTTAGAATGGTTAATTCTCTCATCCAAGGGCAAAGTCCCTGGGGTCAGTTCCCGGACACAGGCGGTGAAGGTTTGCTTCAGGGATGTGCACTCTGTGCAAGAAATTTATCCCATTCTCTCCCAAGTCGTAAAAACCAACGCTGCTCTCAAAGATGCCCTCAACTGAAAACATTCTTTCACGATGCCACTTGTGTTTTAGAGAAAAAACGAGAGGGCCCGGCTCGGGCTGCAAAAAGACATCTTTTGCTCAGCTGCGAGGGAAGGCCCGCCCCCTTTCCGCAGCCCGAGGCCGGCGCGGCCCACTGCGGCTGCGCGGGCCTGGGCGCGGCGGGGGCAGGGCGGGAGTGCGCGAGAGGGGGGCGGGAACGCGGAAGGGGCTGCGGCGCCGGGCGCCGACCGAGTCGGGGGCGGGGCTGGGCGCGAGTGTGCGGGGCGCGCGGGTGACAGGTGTGGGGACGGCCGAGCGGACCCTGGGTGGAAGCAGAGGCGGCGGCCTGAAGCCCGAGGGAGGGAGACACGGCGGCGGCGATGCTGGAGACACTGCGCGAGCGGCTGCTGAGCGTGCAGCAGGATTTCACCTCCGGGTGGGTATACGGCGGGAGACGAAAAGGAGCCGGGGGCCGGGCCGGGCCGGGGCCCCGGACGCCGCCTCCTTCCCCTCCGCGCACCCAGTGCGCTCGGTTCCCATCCCGCACTTCCCGTCCCCGCCCCGCCGAGCAGAGTCACGAACTTTCCGGCGTCGGTCCGGCGGCGCTAAGTAACTTAGGTCCCAGCAAGCCGGCTCCGCGGAGCGCGCGGAGGACGTCCGGGCCCCGTCCCGGCGTTTGGGCGGCCGCGGGAGGGGAGTCACGTGGCGGGCGGCGCGCCCCCCGCTTCCGCCGCCCGTGGAACTGGGCCCGCGTCCCTTCGGTCTCCGGAGCCTGCGACGCACCTGCCCGCTCGGGCCTCGGGCTCCTGCGGCCGCGCGGGGAGCTGGGCCCTCCGCCCCCTTCTCAGGGCGAAGGTCGCGGACTCCCCGTCTCTGCTTTCTCGAGCGGCCCGCTCGCGGAACCCCCCAGGCCTCGCCTGCCGCCTCTTTTCCTTTTGTTTTCTCTCGCTGCTTTTGCCCCGAGTTCGGCGCCTTGGTGAAGAAACTCTTGGGCAAGAGAAGCAGCAGCACTACAGCGACACTGTTAATACAGCTAGCGCAGACCAAGCGGTTCCCAAACTTTGCTTAGACTCACCTGGGAACCTTTTACAATCTTGGTCCCAGGTTGCCTCCCATACCGGTTTAATCAGGCAGGAGATGGGGTTTTAAAGATCCTCCGGTGATTGCAGTGTGCGGTGAAGTCCCGGAAGCACAGGCATAGACTCTAGCGGCAGACTGGTAGGGATCTCCTCTCTCCCACTAAGCCACTGTATTTTTGCAAGTTCCTTGAGTTGTCATGCCTCGGTTTCCACAACTGTACAGTGGCGATAAAGATGGTCCTTACAGGGTTGGGCAGATTAATGAATTAACGTGTAAAACGCGGCCTGTGGGACAGGAAGCCCTATGGCATTTGTGGTTACTAGGTAGGGCCTAATTCATTTTGATTTTTTCTTTAGGAAAGGTGTTACTTTTATAAAGAATCTGTTACCTTTAGCTTACAGATCCTTTGGAGAATTTTCTGAATGAGGACATCTCAATCATCTGGTTTTAAGTTTCCAATGAGCAAGATGCTGGCTAAGATTTTATCTAATGGGACAAAAGTGTTTACATTGCCTTTTGGGTGCTGAGTGGTAACAAACTGGTATATACATGAGCACTGACCACAAGTAAATCATTTTTGATAGTTATGGTTTGGAGTTCTTAAGAATATTATAGATGCTATGGGAGTCATTCGTTTATGGTGTATTTGCATGCTTGCAATTTTTTTTTCTCATTTAAATTGGAAGAGTAATTTCTGAGTGTAAATTATTGAAGAATTTCGGTAGGATACTGGAATAGTCTGCCTGTAGCATGAGAATGGTCATAGATAAACCCATCTGGTATGCCCCTGTTATCATTACTTCCACATTCTTTGATGACATAACCGTCCGTCTTCTGGCAGTTACTGTAACTGTCTAGGTTGTACGGATGCCTCAGAACCCATTCATACTCATGACCTTTGCTTAAGAAGGTTAAACGTACAGGGGCACCTGGGTGGCTCAGTTGGTTAAGCGTCGGACTTTTGACCTCGGCTCAAGTCACGATCTCGTGGTTTGAGATTTCGAGCCCTGCGTCAGGCTCTGTGCTCACTTTGCAGAGCCTGCTTCGGATCCTCTGTCTTCTTTCTGGCCCTCTCCTGCTTCCCCCCCCCTCCCCCCCAAATAATTAAATGTTAAAAAAAAATTTTTTTTAAAGAGGTTAAACCTAGAAATCTGGACTCTGGATCCAAACCTTCCTGGGAGATCTGGATAACCTGAGTTTAGAGTTTAGGTTAGGAAGAGGGTTGGGGGGATCTGGTTAGAACCCCTTGGAA
This sequence comes from Panthera tigris, assembly GCF_018350195.1. Lineage (NCBI taxonomy): Eukaryota > Metazoa > Chordata > Mammalia > Carnivora > Felidae > Panthera > Panthera tigris. Next base: position 13,392,999 of record NC_056664.1, read on the forward strand.
ACTGACTTTACTACTTGACAACGTCATAGGCTGGGGCCACTTTGGGATTTAGACACCCTGAGAGAGCTTTCATTCCATTTAGGCACCTGGTCGACTTCTTCTGTGCAGGTTCCTCTCAGCTGACAAACCTCTAGACGATCAGTGTGTGCCATTCAGCCTGCCACCTGGCAGGGAAATAACTCCTCTCCAGGTGATGTCTGTTTTCCAGCTGACTGTCAGCTCGGAACTCTGATGTTCATTTTTGTCAGGTTCACAAATATCCTATGCGACCCTTGCCAAGAAAGACTCCTCTTAATTCATCTTAGTAAACTCTTCTATATTCAGCTTGAGATCAGCCTATTTGACGTCATTGAATATTTCACCTTGACGAGGAAAGATGAAATTAAACACAGCCCACGTGTATATTGCACGAAGGCACTGAGGGATCCAGAGGTGAAAGGGACATGGCCCTCACCTCCCCCAAAAGATCAAATTGTGCCCGGCACACCTTTAGAACACTTGGCGTTAATGCCTGTAGAAACCAAAGCAGCTGGCTTCTAAAATGATTGGAAATTTCCCGTGTTGGGTTGCCCGAGGGAATCAGAAGGAAGGCCGGTCTGTTTCTAGTTCCTTCAGTGTTTCCAGTGTTGCTCCTTACGGTCACCCAGAGTGGTACCCTCTCAGGGCTTTTCTGTTCATTTTCACCTTGTGAGAATTCATGAAACTAGACCTTAAATGTAGGCAAATTAACTTTTTTTTTTTTAAGTGAAATAGGATTATCTTTATCAGTCTCACCAGGGAATGTCCCATTAGTGATAAAGCACACCTGAGGAACACAGTGAATTTCTACCTGCCATCCACACTTTGAAAAATGCAACTTTTTCTAATGAAGGCATAGTGGCCAGAGATGCTGATGGCCTGCTGGGTCACTGGGTTGTCTGTGGACTTGGGGTCTTTTTTTATAAATTTTTGTAAGTTACAGTTATATCAACATTGAGATAAACTCGGAAATTATATCATGTTCATTCTGACTTAAGCAGATGGCCGGCTGACCCCAAGGGCCTCAGGAGTGAGGGAATTGGTTCTGGGTCTCACCCTCTTCCCCTCACCTAAGTGAGTCTTAATTTGATTTCACTTAGAGCTCTTAGAGCCTTTTGGAGAGTTCACATAGAACATCCACTTTTTAAGGATTGGCTTGAGCTCTGAGGGAAACTTTTGGATGATACATGGAAGCACACACTTCAGATCCACTCTGGTCTTTGAGTTTTACCTTTTGAGCTGTTAGGACTAGAAGCCTCAGGACTGAAGTAATCGGGTGCACAGAACCCTCCAGGTACTGAAAATCAGATATACTGATGGTTTACAGCCACCTGTCACCGCCTGGCGTTTCCGGTTTGTGATGCTCTGGGTTCTTGTGAGTAGGGATAGAAACCTTGTACTGTTTCCCCCCTCAGAGGCCCCCACTGCCCCGCAGCCTTATTTCTCTGCTTCCCTCCTGTGGTATCAAAACCTGCTCAAAGGAGAGGATCTAATAATCTAACTCAGTGTCGTAAAATGGTGAGATTTTGCCTAAAATTTTGACTCTTCCAGGACTACTCACCTTTTAAATAAGCAGGATAAAAAAAATCTCAATATTCAACCTGATTTAATAACTAGTGAGTTCCTACTAAGTGTCGGACAGTAGGTGATGCGCTCAAAAAGTGTCCTTTTGTCATGGCAGCTTTTTTCATTTCATTAAAAAAAAAAAGATTTAAGAGGCTACACGCTCAACTGTCTTTACTAATTAGTGTCCGTATCTTGGGCTAGATCCTGGGGCCACAAAGGCGACTGAAACAGTCTCTGCGCTCTGGATGCTGTAGACTGGGGCGGTGTCGTGGGAGCAGAAGGAACTGAGCATTAAAGATGCACATCTGGGGCGCCTGGCTGGCGGTGGAGCGTGCAGCGCTCGATCTCGGGGTTGCAGCTTCGAGTCCCGCGTTGGGTGTGGAGCTCACTTAAAAATAAAATCTTAAAAAAAAAGAAAAGCAAAAGATACAAGTGATACATGCGTGAGCCCAGAGGAAAAGAGTCATTAATTCAGACGCATTTACAGAAGGCTTCAAAGAGAAAGTGGCTCCTCGACTGGGCCTTGAAGAATGAGGAAGGATTGTACTGGCTTACGGTGAGGGTGAGGGCATTTCCCAGACGGAAGCAGTTGTGGGAGAGGAAGCTGGGAGGGAGGTTAGTGACTAACCGAGGCTCTTCAAGTGCTCTGCTCAATTCACTCATTTATCAAATCCTCACTGAGCACTTAACTCTGTGACCCGCGCCATTCTGGAAGCCAGGGAGGTAGCAACAGAACATGGCAGGCAGCAAATAACGTCCCTGGGCTCATTCTGTTCTGCCTCTAACGGGAGGCAGAATACTTAGAAGGTCCTAAGAGGTCTTGAACAGTAAAGCAGGCGAAGGGGCTTGGGGATGAGTCGGTTGCTACGTTGTACAGGGTGGCCCTCGCATATTTTTTACACCGACCGAGCCATTTGAAGGTTTTTGGGAGGAGGTAGTAGGAGTCTGCCCGTATTTCTGGAAGAAATTTGAGACGCGGTGCGATGGGAGAGGGCTGGAGATGTGGAGCGGGGAGATTACTTGGGAGGCTGTAGCCGTGGGCCGGGGGAGAGATGATAAGTCCATGCTGGTAGGAATTTAACAAGCAAGGGGATGTGACAGGCCCCGGGTGGATGTGACAGGCCCCAGTGGACGTGACAGGCCCCCGGTGGACGTGTAAACTGGGACATAGAGGAAGTGAAAAGGGTGGAGGAGTATGGAGGGTGGTAGCTTTGAAGGGTCTTAGGTGAATGATGTCATTTACAAACAAAAAGGATTTTAGAATAGTTCTGAGAGAGAAGCAGTTGACCGTGAATTTGTTGTGAATTTGTTGAGAGGTAAGGTGCGGCCTGACATCCAAGAAGCAATTGGAAGTTTAAGAAACCCTGAGGAGGCAGGTCGGAACACGGTGGATTTGGGGTTAATTAGGGAAGAGAGAGTCTAAATCCCTCTCCCTTTCCTGGGTTTGTGCAGCTTTTGTGTGACTCTCTGAGGCTTCAGAGCTTAGGGGTCGCGTGTACTTTTAAGTGTGATCCGTGCTGTGTTTCCGTGATCTTGTTTTTTCTTTCTTTTCTTTTCTTTCTTTCTTTCTTTTGAGAGAAAAAAGTATGATAAACGTTAACGGGAAAATAGAATAGACTGGATTTGGATTTGCAAGCAGAATTTAAAGTCAGAATGATGGAGACATGAACGTTAAAGGAATTGTACCTTAATGATAAAAATGTGCTCATTAATATGTTTTTGTGGTGTTTTACAGCAATCACGACAGCTGATGAGGTGAGCCAAGTAGGAAATTGAAGCGCAAATAAATGGAATGCCATTAAGGTCACCCCGGGAGGCTGAGTTAGCTGGAGAAAGCACATTTTCTGCTCATCCTTCATCGTAGTGTTCCCTATATCACTCTGTTTATCTCCTTTTTAAACCTGTCTTGGGGGCCGTTTTGCTAATCACCTCCATTTCTTAATAAGAGGCCCCCATTTTTAATATTTTTCTGCCAAACTTAAAAAAAATAAGCGTGCTGGTCGCAAATCAAGTGAAGTCTTTAGAACAATCTAAAAATAAATTAACAGGGGCCCCTGGGTGGCTCAGTCGGTTAAGCGTCCGACTTCGGCTCAGGTCACGATCTCGCGGTCCGTGAGTTCGAGCCCCGCGTCGGGCTCTGTGCTGACCGCTCAGAGCCTGGAGCCTGTTTCGGATTCTGTGTCTCCCTCTCTCTCTGACCCTCTCCCATTCATGCTCTGTCTCTCTCTGTCTCAATAATAAATAAACGTTAAAAAAAGAGAAAAAAGAAAAATAAATTAACAAAGTGTCAGGGTAAATTTGAGGTTTGGTGCTTTGAACCCAAAAGTGTATATAAATTAGTTGCTTTTGGTAGAAGACAATTGTCAGGTCTAAATTGATAATAGCCACATAGCAGCACTAATGTCTTCCTGGGGATAGTGTGGGATTAGGAAGAAGTTTGGGAATGGTGGGGAAGCCTTTTATAGGAATCTCTACTTTATTTCACCTTGACCCAATAACGTACTTAGTTTCTTACCTTTGTTGGTGGAGATCATTTTTCTTATACTTTTCATTTGAGTTAGCTCTGTTTACAGAATGCGGCCAAAGTCGTATTTGGAATTTTATTTAATTCCTGTGGCAAATTATTGTGGTCAATATAATACTACCGTTTTATATATGAGGAAACTGGGGTATTACACCTGGCTCAGTATTTCCTTCTTAGTGTGTCATAACATTGTGGGACATTAAATAGCTTTTATTAGTGGGTTGTTCCCAGCACAGAATCACCGTGGGAAGCTTTAAGGAGAATCATTGCACAATAAAAACAGTAAGCTACCTTTAGTTGAATTCTGGGCTTTGAGGATGTATTTCAGAAAGGAATGTTTTGCTTTTTTTGTCACTTGTTAAATATACCTGACCTTAAAAATATGTGTATAGATATATATAGATATAAATATATCTATATCTAAATAGATAAATATATTTATATCTATATATATCTATACACAAACACACACACACACATATGTATACATATACACACACAAACTCACCTGACCTTATTTTTTCTCAACTTAAAGTAAGAATAATAGTCATTGTAACCCTTTATGTGTTCCTCTTCTCAACTCTCTTCACTGTTTTCATCTCCTTAGAGCTACTTTGTGTTCTCCATCAGTTTCTGTTCTCAATTTCGGCACACATGATTTATGTGGAGACAGCATGATGAGAAAAGATGAGTATCTAAAAGACTGTTTATTACAAAAATGTTTTTATAAAATTTCAGACATATAAAAAAATGGAATAACACAGTGAACCCCATAAATCCATTATTCAGATTCAAGAGTTGTCGACTATTGCCACATTTGCTTTGCCTCTCCCACAGTTACAAAATAAATCTTAGATTTGTCTGCTACATCTCTCCTACATCAGTTTGCATCTCTAAAAAAAAGTACAGGGGTGCCTGGGTGATTCAGTCTGTTGGGTGTCTGACTTCGGCTCAGGTCATGATCTCGTGGTAAGTGATTTCGAGCCCTGCATTGGGCTCTGTACTGACAGCTTGGAGCCTGGGTCCTGCTTTGGATTCTGTGTCTCCCTCTCCCCCTTTAGATTCTGCCCCTCCCATGCTCATGCTCTTTCTCTCTCTTAAAAATAAATAAACATTAAATTAAAAAAATACAGACATTACATACATTTAGTGCCAACGTCATACTTAACTGAATTAACACTGATTCTTTGATATTATCAATTATCCAGTCCATAATCAAATTTCCTGGTTCTTAGAAATGTCTTTTTATAGTTGATTTGTTCAACTCCAGATCAAATAAGTTCCACACATTACGTTTGGTTAAGGTCCAATTTTAAAGCAGATGGTTGTTAAGGAGCCACACGGAGAAGCCGTGGCTTCTGGGTGGCTCAGTCGGTTAAGCGTCCCACTTCAGCTCAGGTCATGATCTTACAGCTCGTGGGTTTGAACCCGTGTTGGGCTCTGTGCTGACAGCTCAGGGCCTGGAGCCTGCTTTGGATTCTGTGTCTCCCTCTCTCTCTACCTCCCCCCGCTCATGGTCTGTCTCTCACAAATAAATAAACATTGAAAAAATTTTAAAAAATAAATATTTTGAAATATCAACCTCCACATTTGCTGGACCATATAATAAGAGTGGTCCAAAAAGGATCTTAACGGTTCCCTTGCAATATCCTTGTCCACCTAACTGTATGCAATTGTCCTGAATCCCCAAAAATAATACCAGAATCCTTGTGAGCATAATGTCCTGCTGTGTATCACCATCCTAGGATAATTCTACCTGGGATGTACAGCTAAGTGCCTTTCTCAAATTTTGGAGTGGAGGGGATAGAGCATAACTGTCAGAAAAGCTTTTCCTAGGTGTTGCTTAATCTTAGTCTAAACCGGATTTACCGGTTGCCAAAGTAAGCTTGGAAATTTATATTATTTCTGTAGGACAGTTTAGACTTTTTACATACAGCTCCCTAGACTCATCTGGGGAGATATATACAAATGAGTTTTCAGTTAAAGAGATGGCAGAGTCTCTTTAACAATGTGGAAAGTTCATCTCCTCATCTTTTTGAGAAACAACAGAGTAATATAAACATTTTTTGTATGAAATTGGCATTCCAGTTTGTTTAAAAAAAATAAAGGCCCTTTCTGGTACTTAGCTGGGCATTATTGACAAAGCTCTAGTCCTGTATCAGGACTCGGACGTGTGGTGGTGAACTACACAGGGTTGGGGCATTCGTAGGAGAGCCAGCTTGTACGTTAGGGCAGTTTCTGGCTGAGAGCAGTAAAGTCCGTTGAGGAAGGCGCACTTATTTCTAGTTTTACCAAAGACTTTTTAGGGGCTAGTGGTGGTACTGTGGTCTGTGTTTCACACTCTATTTAGAAATGAGTATTTGTTGAAGTATACACATTAAGAAGAACATTTACAGCAATATCGCATTTTATATGAGAGTCGCTCATGATTTAGTAGTCCCTTTTTGGCAACCTCTATTGTATAGTACAGAGCCGACAGCCAAAAGAAGGTGAAAGCGGGCCAGTGAGGCAAAAATAAATTGTACAAAGTCTGCGTATTATGTAGAGAGGCGAACCTATTTATTCTGTGCATTTTCTGGCCCATTATCTGTTTTCTAGCCCGGTAATTTAAAACAAATAGTGGGGAGCCTGAGTGGCTCAGTCAGTTAAGCGTCTTGATATCAGCATGATCTTGATATCATGATCTCACGGGTTCGTGAGTTCCAGCCTTGCGTTGGGCTCCATGCTGACAGCACAGAGCCTGCTTGGGATTCTCTCTCTCTGCCTCTCCCCCCCCCCCCCCAATATAAGTAAGTAAATTTTTTTAAAAAGTAAAAAAGTGGATAGGGAGGGAGGAGGCTGCAATAGTTAAGTAGCCAGCAGAAGCAGGAAGTTATCACAGATAACCAAATGACCAGTGTTGGAGATAGAGCGCTTAAATTTAGAAAAAACAGACACAGGATCCCAAACAAACTCAGATTCCCGTAGATTGGTCTCACGTTGGCAAGGGAAGAGCTATTCCTCGCTCGGAAACGTCTGAGGAGATGGCTGTTTCGCCACAAAACGTAATCGATCGTATTCATAAAAATGACCTGGAGTTAGCAGAACATGTTAAATAGAGTGTATCTTGCCCTCTTTCATGAGAAAGGTTTGTAATATACTTTAGGAAGCTTTTTATCAATGTGTAAAATTTCACAAAATGTCGGTAAAGAGCTTTGAGTGCCCGGTTATAGTATCTACTTAATAAAATGTGCTGCTTTGATAATCTTTGTTACCTACCAAATTCACCTGTGTGAACTGCTGCTTTTTCTAATGATGCCAGCTAAGTGACATTTCTCTAGTCTGATTACACTTCAGGATTGTTTCTAAAAAAGGGATTGGGGCAAGAACAAATATAAAGGTGCTTGCTATAGATACTCTGTTTTGGGTGTCTTACAGTAAACACTCAAGTACTTGTCTGTAGAGGTGCTTAATTCTTGCCAAAAAATTATTAGCTTATCTGACCTCAAATTATAACAACTGTGAAATTTATGGTTGAAAAGAAATCTCTTAACCTGTAAAGATGTGATATTTTATACTTGTTGAATTATAGGCTGAAGACTTTAAGTGACAAGTCAAGAGAAGCTAAAGTAAAAAGCAAACCAAGGTAAGCCTGTGCTAAGATTTAATTTCCTTTGATGTAAATTTCATACGACCACGTTGGGGCTCTAATTGTAATAGTATTGTTACTTTAATGAATTTTGCATTTGTTGAGCACATTTGACTGCAATCTGATTATTTATAAATTTTGTTAACACTGGAAAGTTTTCTGATAAAATTGTAAAATGGTTGAGGAAGTGGTGAGATGTAGTTGTATTATTCTAGGACAAGCAGTGGTTATTTTATTGTTTGATCACAATTAATCATTTCTGTATATTGAACACAAAGTAAAAGTCCTGCGTTATCGAGAAGCAGATTAATAATGAAACCATACTTGGCAAGAGAGCCTCGTTAGCTGTGTCACTTGACATGTATGAAAACCAGTGTTGTGCAACTTTTTCATTTTTTTTACATAAGTGAAGCATGACCAAATTTCACTTTCAACCTAGTGATTATGAGCTTTTTATTTTTTTAAATTATTTTTTAATGCTTATTCATTTTTGAGAGAGTGTGAGCAGGGGAGGGGCAGAGAGAGAGGGAGACCCAGAATCTGAAGCAGGCTCCAGGCCCTGAGCTGTCAGCACAGAGCCCTACGTGGGGCTTGAACCTATGAACTGGGAGATCGTGACCTGAGCCAAAGTTGGACACTTAACTGGCTGAGCCACCCAGGTGCCCTGAGATTATGAGCTTTTAAAAAAAAAAAAATTTTATCATGTAGCATTTTATTAAAGTATTCATTGCATTATGTGCTAAGAATAATCTGTAGGGCAAAGTGATGGATGATAGTACATTACAGTATTTTATTTTATTTTTTTCCTAAATGTTTATTTTTGAGAGAGAGCGTGAGCATGAGCGGGGGAGGGGCAGAGAGAGAGGGGGACAGAGGATCTGAAGCAGCCTCTGCTGTCAGCAGGGAGCCTGATGTGGGGCTCAAACTCACGAACCCTGAGATCGTGACCTGAGCTGAAGTCAGATGCTCAACAGACTGAGCCACCCAGGTGCCCCTACAGTATTTTAATTGTGAAATAAAACAGTACATTTCTCTAAAAGTTTAGGTAAACTGTCATCAGTGATTTAAAAATATTTCATATCATAATTATAATGTCAAAATTCTCATATAGGTTTTTGTTTTTGTTTTTATTTTTAGTCGGCCTAAATCAGAAAGAATTTTAATAACATAAGTGGGGTTTTTTTTTTGGCAGGACTGTTCCGTGTTTGCCAAAGTACTCTGCTGGACTAGAATTACTTAGCAGGTAAGTATTTTCATTTAAATAACAAAATTACGCTTCTGACTGTTGCCTAAAAATATTTTACAATTTTATAAATAGAAAATGTAAAACAACTAAATCTTACCCAAACATAGTGATTAGAAATTACTTACTTGTTCATTTCCCTGAAGGGTTTTTACTTTTCATTGATTAGTGCAAAGGCCATTCAGACTTTGAGCAGATTGATCACTATTATCTTTGCTCATCAATACTTTATTATGTATATTTATTATGTTTCTGGTTTTTCTTTTGTAAGAACATTGATTTTGAATCTGAGTCTTTGATACTTCTTTTACTTTGATTTTTAATTTTACACCATTTCTTCTCAACTCCTCTCCTGTTGGCATGCAGATTAATATTAAAAGGCATGATTTTCTTAGATATGGCAACAAAAGCATAAACAACAGAAGAAAAAAATGGGTAAATTGGACTTAGACAAATTAAAAACCTCTGTACTTCAAAGAACCCATCAAGAAAGTGGAACAGTCCACAGAGTGAGAGAAATATTTGCAACTCATATATCAGAGGGATTTGAATCTAGAGTATACAAAGAACTGTGATAACTCAATGATAGAAAAACAACCCAACGAAGGAGAGGCAAAGGACTTGAGTAGATAGTTGTCCAGAGAAGATAGAAATGGCCAATAGTCACATGAAAAGACGCTCAGCGTCATTTGTGATGCTCGTCAAGACCACAGTGAGATACCACCTCACACCCACTAGCATGGCCGTCATCAGGAAGGCGCTAGCAAGTGTCGATAAGGATGTGGAGAAATAGAACTCCTTGCACTGCCGGTAGGAATGGAAAAAATGGTGCAGCTCCTGTGGAGAATGGTTGGGTAGTTTCTTTAAAAAGTCAGTCATAGAATTACCGTGTGACCCAGCAATTTCACACCAAGAGAATTGAAAACTCACGTCTGCATAAAAGTGTGTACACAAATGTACCCAGCAGTGTTATTCATAAAGCAGAACTAAGCAGCCTAAAAGTGGAAACAACACGGATGTTCATCGACTGGTGAAGTGTATATTCAGCCACAGAAAGTAGTGGAGTGCCGATACAGGCCACAGCGTGGGTGAGACCCAAAAACATTATGTTAAGCAAGAGGAACCAACACAAAAGTCATGTATTACATGATTCCATTTGTATATAAAATGTCCAGAAGAGGCAGATCCAGAGAGACGGATAGATTAGTGGTTGTCAAGGGTTGGTGGTGGGGGAGAGGGGAATGAGTAGTGGCTACTAATGAGAGTGGGGTTTCTGTTTGGGGTGACGGAAATGATTTGGAATTAGACGGTAGTGACAGTTGCCCAACTCCGTGAATATGCTAGAAACTACTGATTGATATACTTTAACAGACTGAGCCACCCAGGCGCCCATGAATTATATACTTTAAAAGGATGTATTTTATGGTGTGTGAATTACTTCAATATAGGTGTTACAAAAATAAATATATAGTTTATGTTATGTGCAGTTCTGAACTTAATAACGTGTCCTCTGACAGATACGTGGTAACAACGTGTGCAGCGCGAGATCTCCTCCTCCTGATGTGCGTTTATTATGACACAGTCCCCTTTGCTTACATTTTGCTTTCTCTTTTCTGGTTCTTTAGTGGGTTTCTTTTTATGGTTGCTAAATCTAGAGGTTTTTTTCCTTTTCTCAAAAGTGCTTAACTTGATATTAACTTCTTCTTTGGTTTTGTTGAGTGAAGAGCATAAGTGAACATGAAAGAAGGTGTAGTAAAATTAATCAGTGGTGTATTGCTTACATTTATCCCTATTTTTTTTTTTTTTTTTTTAAATTGAGTGATTTAGTTGAATGAACCTCACTGAAAGATTTATGTTAGAAGTGTAGACTTACGTGTGTGGTAGGTTTTTGGAGTGGAGTGTGCGTCTTGGGGCTTAATACGAAAATTTACAAGCATAGGAAGATGCCTCTAATGTGTTCATTCAGTGCATTGAAACACAGTCTTTCCTCTTCGGAACTAATATGAAGTGGAGGAAAGACCATTTTATTTTTTTTTATTTTTTAAATTTTTTTAACGTTTATTTATTTTTGAGACAGAGAGAGACACAGCATGAATGAGGGAGGGGCAGAGAGAGAGGGAGACACAGAATCAGAAGCAGGCTCCAGGCCCTGAGCCGTCAGCCCAGAGCCTGACGCGGGGCTTGTACTCGCGGACCGCGAGATCGTGACCTGAGCTGAAGTCGGACGCTTAACCGACTGAGCCACCCAGGCGCCCCAGGAAAGACCATTTTAAATGGCAGATCTCTGTATTACAATTTTTTAACTGTTAAAAACTAATAAAATACACATAACAAAATTTACCATCTTAACCGTTTGTAAGTGTGCAACTCAATAGTGTTAAGTACATTCACATTGTTATGCATCCAGTCTTCAAAACTTTCCATCTTGCAAAACTGAAACTCTTTGCCCATTAAACAGTTCCCCGTTGCCCCCTTCCCTGTCTCTGGTGACCGTCATTTGACTTTCTTTTTCTATGAATTTGACTACTCTAGGTACCTCATAGAAGTGAACCCATATAGTATTTGTCTTTTTGTGACTGGCTTATTGCACTTAGCTTACTGTTTTCAAGATTTATCCATGCTCAAGCATATGTCAGAATTTTCTTTTAAAGGCTGATTAATGTTTCATTATCCATTTTTGTTTTTCTTTTTTTTTTTTTTGTTTATCCATCCATCTGTTAACGAACACTTAGGCTGCTTCCACCTTTTAGCTATTGTGAGTAAGGCTGCTGTGAACAGGAGTGTGCAAATCTCTCTTCAAGACCCTTTCAGGTTTTTTGGGTATATACTCAGTTGCCGGATCATGTGGTCATTCAATTTTTAAGTTTTTGAAGAGCCACTTTACCATTTAGATAGCAGCCACATGACTTTACATTCTCACCGGCTATACACAGCACTCCCATTTATCCATAGCTTCAGCAAAACTTGTTATTTTCTGTTTTGGTTTTTTGTTTTGTTTTACAATAGTCATTCTAATTGGTGTGAAGTGGTATGTCATTGTGGTCTTGATTTGTATTTCCCTAATGACTGATGATTGTGAGCATCTTTTCATGTGCTTATTGGGTTGTTATCTTTAGAAACATGTCTATTCAAGCCTTTTGCCCATTTTTGGATAGGGTGGTTTTTTGTTGTTATTGAGTTTTAGGAGTTCTGTATGTGTCTGGTTCTTAATCTCACATCAGATACATGATTTGCAAATATTTTCTCCCATCCTGTGGGTTGCCTTTTTACTCTGTGTTCTTTGATGCATAAAATCTTTTAATTTTGATGAAGTCCAGTTTGTCTGTTTTTTGTGCCTGTGGTGTCATTTCCAAGATATCATTGCCAAATCCCATGTCATGAAGCTTTTCCTATGTTTTTTTCTAAGACTTTTATAGTTTTAGTACTTATGTTTGGATTTTTGATCCATATCGTTTACTTTTGTACCTGATGTTAAGTAAGGGCCCAACTTCATTATTTAACATGTGGATGTCCAGTTTTCCCAGCTCCATTTGTTGAAAAGACTATCCTTTCCCCATTGCATGGTCTTGCAAAGCTTGTTGAAAATTATTTGACCATGTATGTGAGAGTTTCTTTCTGGGTTATTTCACTGGTCTAGATTTCTGTTTTTATAACAGTGGCACACTGTTTTGATTGCTGTAGCTTTGCAGTTTTTTTTTTTAAGTTTATTTGAGAGAGAGAGAGCATGAGTGAGGAAGGGACAGAGAGAGATAGAATCCCAAGCAGGCTCCATGCTGTCAATGCAGAGCCTAATGCAGGGCTTGATCCTATGAACCATGAGATCATGACCTGAGCTGAAATCAAGAGTCAAATGCTTAACTAACTGAACTACCCAGGTACCCCTATAGTAAGTTTTGAAATCAGGAAGTATGAGTCCTCCAACTTTGTTCTTTTTATCAAGGTTGTTTTGGCTATTCAGGGTCCCTTGACATTCTAAATGAATTTTATGATGGATTTTTTTCTGCTTCTACAAAAAATGTCATTGGGATTTTGATAGAGATGGCCTTAAATATGAATCGATTACTTTCTGTTATTATTGACAACATCTTAATGATATTAGTCTTCCAGTCCATGAACCTGGGATATCTTTCCAACAATTTATGACTTCTTTAATTTCTTTGAGAAGTGTTTTGTAGTTTTCATTGTACTAGTCTTTGATCATCTTTGTTAAATCCTAAATTTTTTAATGTTATCATAAATGGAATTTTTAAATTTCTTTTTTGAATTTTCATTTTCAGTATATAGAAACGCAACTGACTTTGTGCATTGATTTTATATTCTGATACTTTGCTGAATTTGTTTATTCTAACAGGGTTTGTTTTTGTGGAGTCCCTAGGCTTTTCTACATTTAAGATTATATCATCAGCAAACATAATTTTACTTCTTTCCTTCCAATTTGGTGTCTTTTATTTCTTTTTCTTGCCTAATTGCTCTGGCTAGATCTTCCAGTACTTTGTTGAATAGAATTAGCAAAAGCAGTCATTTTTGTCTTTTTTGTGGTCTTAGAAGAGAAGCTTTCAATCTTTTGCCATCAACTATGATGATAGCTGTGGGTTTTTCATATATGGTTTTATTATGTTTACATAGTTTCCTTTTATTCCGTGTTTTTTGAGTTTTTATCATGAAAGTGTATTGACTTTTGTCAAATGCTTTTTCAACATCAGTTGAAGTTATGTATTTATTCCCCTTGATTTTATTACTGTGGCATATTACATTGATTGGTTTCCATATGTGGAACCATTCTTGAATTCTAGGAAAAAAATCCCAATAGGTCATGGCATATAATCCTTTCAGTATGCTCCTGAATTCACTTTGCATCACTGTTTATATAGGATATGTCGTTTTATTGTAGTGTCTTTGTCTGGCTTAGGTATCAGGATAATGCTGGCCTTACAATTAGGGAGTGTTCCCTCCTGTTCAGTTTTTTGGAAGAGTTTCAGATGGTTTGGTGTCTTTTAAATGTTGGGCAGAATTCATCAGTGAAATCATCAGGACCCAGGCTTTTCTTTTTTGGGGAGGTTTAAAACATTTTTTTCCCAGTTTTATTGAGATATAATTAGATATGTCACTGTATAAGATTAAGGTGTACAGTATAGTGGTTTGACTTCCATGTATTGTGAAATGATCACAACAATGAGTTAACATCCATCGTCTCATAGAGATAAAACAGAAAAGCAAAAAAATAAAAATTTTTCCTGTGATGAGAACTCTTAACTTTCATATGTGTTATATGTTAGTATTACTATACACATCATGTTGTACAGTACATTGTAGTAGGAGTTTATACTTTCTGACCACCTTTCTCCAATTCCTTCCTCTTCCACTCTGCCTCTGGTAGCCACAAATCTGATCTCTCCCGGTTCGGATTTTTTTTTTTTTTTTTTTAATTATGCATGTAAGTGAGATTGCACAATTATTTGTCTTTGTCTGATTTATTTCACTTCGGTTAGCATAACAGCCTCAGAGTCCATTCATGTTGTCACAAATGGCAGGTTTTCCTCGTTTTTTTAATGGCTGAATAATATTCCGTTGTATATACTCTGTATATATATATACGCATATGTATATATACATGCATCACTCACCCATCAGTGGATGCCTAGGCTGTTTCCATGTTTTCACTATTGTAAATAATGCCACTATGAACGGGGGGGGGGGGGGGGTGTGGATATCTTTTTGAGTTAGTGTTGTTTCCTTTGGGTAAATACCCAGAAGTGGTGGGATTACTGGATCGTGTGGTATTTCTGTTTTTAATTTTTTAAGGATCCTTTGTTATGTTTTCCATAGTGGCTATACCTGTTTACAGTCCCTCCAACGGTGCAACCGAGGGTTCCTCTTTCTCAACGTCCTCACCAGAATTTATTGTATCTTTTTGATGATAGTCATTCTAACAGGTGGAAGGTGGTAGTTCCTTGTGGTTTTGATTTGTGTAATAATTAGTGATGTTGAGCATCTTTTCATATACCTGTTAGCCATTCATATATCTCTGGAAAAATGTCTAGTGACATCTTTTGTACATTTAAAAAATTACATTATTTGGGTTTTTTTGGGTATTGAGTTGTATGTGTTCCTTATATATTTTAGATATTAATCTTTTATCAGATGCATGGTTTGGAAATTTTTTTTTCCCTTTAGGCTGTCTTTTCACTTTGTTATTTCTTTTGCTCTGCAGAAGCTCTTTATTTTGATATATTCCCACTGCTTTTTGTGGCTTGTACTTTAGGTTTGATAGCCAAAAAAACATTGCCAAGACCCATGTCATGGAACTTCTTACCTGTGTTTTCTTCCAGGAGTTTCATGGTTTCATGTCTTACATTTAAGTCTTTAATCCATTTTGAGTTAATTTTTGTGAGAGTATAAGTTAGGGGTATAGTTTCATTATTTTACATGTGAATATCCCATTTTCCTAGGACCATTTATTGAAGAGACTGTCTTTTCCATTGAGTATTCTTAGCTCACTTGTCAAATATTAGTTGACCATGTATGCTTGGGGTTATTTCTGGACTTTCTATTCTGCTCCATTGATCTATTTGTTTTTAGGCCAGTTCCAGACTGTTTTGATTACTGTAGCTCTGTAGTATATCTTGAAATTGGGAAATGTGATGCCTCTTTATTCTTGTTTCTTAGGTTGCTTTGGTTATTTGGGGTCTTTATGGTTCCATATAAATTTTAGGATTGCTTTTTCTACTTAAAAAAAAAATGTCATTGGAATCTTGATAGGGATTGCATTAATCTATGGATAGCTTTTGGTAGTATTGACATTTTAACAGTATTTTCCCAGTCTATGAACATGGGATACCTTTCCATTTATTTTCATCTTTGATTTCTTACATCATTACCTTATACCTTTCAGAGTAGAGATCTTTCCCCTTCATGGTTAAATTTATTCCCAACCATTTTATTGTTTCTGATGCTATTGTAAATGAGATCATTTTATTTTTCAGATGATTTGTTGTTAGTGTATAGAAACGCTACTGATTTTTGTATGTTAATTTTGCATCCTGCAGTTTTATTGAGTTTGTCGGTTAGATCTAACAGGTTTTTTTTGGTGGAGTCTTTAGGATTTTCTAGATATAAAATTATGTCATTTACAAATGGAGACAATTCTACTTATTCCTTTCCAATTCTGATGCCTTGTGTTTCATTCCTGATTGTTCTGGCAAGGACTTCTAGTACTGTGTTGAATAGGAATGGTGAGAGTGGGAGCCCTCGTTCCTGATCTTAGAGGAAAACTTACAGCCTATCATCACGGAGTATGACGTTAGCTGTGAGCTTATATATGGCTTTTATTATGTTGAGTTACATTCCTTTTATACATAATTTGTTAATAGTTTTTATCATGAACAGATGCTGAATTTTATCAAATGCTTTTTCTGCATCTATCGAGATGATCATATGATATTTTTTCAGTTCTATTAATGTGGTATATCACATTGGTTAGTAGAGGTTGAACCATCTTTTTATCCCAGGTGTAAATCCTACTTGATCATGGTGAATGATTATCTTAATGTACTGCTGAATTCGACTTGCTGGTATTTTACTGAGTTTTTACATCCATCTATGCATCAGGGATATTGGTCTGTAGTTTTCTTTTCTGATAGTGTCCTTTTCTGGCTTTGGTTTCAGGGTACTGCTAGCCTCCTGAAATGAGTTTGGGAGCATTCCTTTTCAATTTTTTTGGAAGAGTTTGAAAAGGATTGGCATTGATTCTTCTTTTCAAGAAGAAACATTTCATGTTTAGTAAAATTCACCAGTGTAGCCATCTCATGCTGGGCTTTTCCTTCATTGGGAGATTTTTGATTATTGATTCAATCTTCTTACTAGTAATTGCTATTCAAACTTCTCTGTTTCTTCCTGATTCCATTATGGTAGTTTGTATGTTTCTTTTTTTAAAGTTTTTTTTTTTTTTTAATGTTTATTTTTGAGAGAGACAGAGACAGAGCATGAGTGGGGGAGGGGAAGAGAGAGAGGGAGACACAGAATCTGAAACAGGCTCTAGGCTCTGAGCTGTCAGCACAGAGCCCGATGCGGGGCTTGAACTCACGGACTGTGAGATCATGACTTGAGCTGAAGTCGGATGCCCAACCGACTGAGCCACCCAAGTGCCCCAGTTTGTATGTTTCTAAGACTTTTTCCATTTGTTCTCAGTTGTCCAGTTTGTTGTTGTATAGTTGTTCATAGTACCCTCTTATGATCCTTTGTATTTCTGTAGTGTCAAATCTAATGTCTCCTCTTTCATTTATAGTTTTGTGGGTTTGGGTCCTCTGTCATTTTTCCATGGTTAGTCTAGGCTAAAGTTTTGTCAATTTTGTCATTCCAAAGAATCAACTCTTAGGTTGGTTAATCTTTTTTATTGTTTTTCTGTTCTCTATTTCATTTATTTTTTCTCTCATCTTTATAATTTCCTTCCTTCTGCTAACTTTGGGCCCTTTCGTTTTTCTGGTTTCTTAAAGTGTAGAAACTTAGGTTGTTTATTTGAGATCTTTCTTTTTAATGTAGGCATTTGTTATGAACTTTCCTCTTAGAACTGTATCCCATAAGTTTTAGTATGTTGTACTTCCATTTTCATTTGTTTCAAGATACATTTTTATTTCCTGTTTAATGTCTTCTTTGATTTATTGACTGTTCAGGAGTGAGATTTTCAGTGACTGATACAGTCTTCCTTACTAATTATGGGTCTTTTCAGATTTTCTGTTTCTTTGGGATTCAGTCTTGGTAGGTTTTATGTTTCTAGGAATTTGCCCATTACATCTGGGTTATCCAATTTGTTGGCATACAGTTACTCATAGTACTCTCCTATAATCCTTTTTTATTTCTGTAAAATTGATAATTTCCCACTTTTCTTTCTAATTTTGAGTCTTCTTTTTTTTTCCCTAGTCCACTTAAAAATTTAATTTTGTGAATCTTTCTAAAGAACCAATTTTTTATTTCACTTATTTTTCTCAATATTTTTATTCACTATTTTATTTATCTGCCCTAATGTTTACTTTTTCTTCCTTCTGGTAGCTTGGGTTCAGTTTATTCTTTTTCTACTTCCTTAAGTTGTGAAGTCAGGCTGTTGATTTGAGATCTTCCTTCCTTTTTAATGTAAGCACTTACAGCTATAAATTTCACTCTTAGCCCTGTTTTTCTTGAGTCCTTAAGTTTTGGTATGTTGTAGTTTTATTTTCATTCATCTCTTAATACAGTCTGATTTATGATTTTTTTTCTTTGACCCATTGGTTATTTAAAAGTTTTAATTTCCACAAATTTGTGAATTTTTCAGTTTTCCTTTCATTCCTTTTTGATTTCAAACCTCATCCCATTGTGGTCAGAAAAGATACATAGTATGATATCTATGTGTCTTTTTGTTTTAAAAAAGTATATATATATATATACACACATTTATATATGTATGTGTATATGTATACATATGTGTATGTGTATGTATATATATATGTGTTTGTATATATGGGCTGTTTTTAGAGCAGTTTTTAGGTTCACAGCAAAATTGAGCAGTAGGTTCAGAGATTTCTCATTTACTCCCCTTTAAAAAATCTATTGAGAGTTAATCTGTGGTTTAGCAAATGATCCATCCTGGAAAATTTCCCATGTGCACTTGAGAAGAATGTGTATTCTGCTGCTGTTGGGTAGAATGTTCTGTATATATTTATATATCTAGTTGGTTTATTGTGGTGTTCAGGTCCTCTCTTAAGTATCTTTTGTCTGGTCATTTTAACCATTATTGAGAGTGAGGTATTGAAGTCTCTGTTATTGGAGAATGGTTTATTTCCCCCTTCAGTGGTGTCAGTTATTGCTTTGCATATTTGAAGATTATTGTTAATGATCTTACCAGTTGTACTCTTACTGAGTACATTTATTAAAGAGTATCATTATTAAAACCAGGAAATCGATACTACCCTATAACCGACAGACCTCATTCAGATTTCATCAGCTATCCTACAAATGTCCTTATTTGGGGACCAGAATCCAATCCAAGATCATAAATTGTATTTAGTCACTCTATCTCCTTCATCTCCATTAATCTGGCACAGTTCCTGAGTCTTTGTTTTTCATAACCTCGACACTTGAAGAGTACTTTTTGTTATTTTGCAGAATGCCCCTCAGTTTGGGTTTATGTGCTATTTTCTCATGGTTAAATTCAAGTTAGTGGTGTTTTGGCAAGAATACCAGGAGGGCAGTGTTGTGTCCTTTTCAGAGCATCATATTAGTAGGCACATGATGTTTATGTGTTTCATTAGTCTTGATCACTTGGTTAGGGAAGTGTCTTCATGGTTTCTACACTGTTACACTGTTTCCCCCCTTTTAATTTATGTGTGTCCTTTGGGGAGATACCTTGAGACTATGTAAATATTTTGTTTCTCTTCCTAATTTCACCCACGAATTTTAGCATCCATTAGAATTCTTTCCTGAAACAGTTATTGTTGTGCTTAGGAAGTGGTGATTTTTTTATTTTTATCATTTTTTTCTACAGTTATTAATAGGAATTCTACTACAGAAGTACTTTCCCCTTCTTCCCCATTCATTTATTCAGTTATTTATTTAAAACACTGTGGGGGTAAAAAAAAATAATAATAAAAATAAAAAAATAAAACACTGTGGGGGTGCCTGGGTGGCTCAGTCGGTTGAGCGTCCGATTTCGGCTCAGGTCATGATCTCACGGTCCGTGAGTTCGAGCCCCACGTCGGGCTCTGTGCTGACAGCTCAGAGCCTGGAGCCTGTTTCAGATTCTGTGTCTCCCTCTCTCTCTGACCCTCCCCCGTTCACGCTCTGTCTCTCCCTGTCTCAAAAATAAATAAACGTTAAAAAAAAAAATTAAAAAAAAAAACAAACACTGTGAACTCTTGGAAGTTTGTTTTATTCCTCGAGTTATAACTCGTTACTACCATTATTAATTTGCTGCTCAGATTGTCCCAGGTTTGGCCATTGGAAGCCGCTTCAGGTTTCTTCTGTGTCCTTGTGAAATCCTATTATTTTTTGAGTTGCTTTTTTCTTTTTTTTCCCTTGGCACCATAGGAGTTCCGGGTTCAACTTTATTTATTTATTTTAATGTTTATTTATTTTTGAGACAGAGACAGAAAATGAACAGGGGAGGGGCAGAGAAAGAGGGAGACCGAAGACAGAATCTGAAGCAGGCTCTAGGCTCCGAGCTGTCAGCACAGAGCCTGATGCGGGGCTTGAACTCACGGACCGTGAGATCATGAACTGAGCCAAAGTCGGATGCTTAACCGACTGAGCCACCCAGGCACCCCCAGGTTCAACTTCAGATAGTATTTTTGTTAAATGTGTGGTTTGCATTGAGAATTATTTTTGGCTTTTTTTAGGTATGAAGATACATGGGCTGCACTTCACAGAAGAGCCAAGGAATGCGCAAGTGCTGGAGAGGTAAAGAATGGGCTAACCTTGGGGGGAAATCTCTTTTCGCAGCGTTAAATTGTAAGAAATTAAATTTGGAATTGCATTAAAGTATTTTGCAGGATATCTGAAATTGAATTTAGTAGTTATGAAACTCCCTAAATTAAATTTTTGCAATTCTTCTCAACTAAATCTAAGCTGAGTTAGGCGTAGAGAGTTTATGACTTTTATCCTCCAGTCTCAAGGAGATATTTGGTTCATCTCAGTATAATGTTTTGAAGTTGAGTCTGAAGCCTAAAACCATTAATTTGCTTACCAAATAAATGTAAAAGTTTCAGGGGTGATCCTCAATTCACTTAGGGGAACAAACTATTTTGAGGCACTATGTGTAGAGTATATAATGTATAAAAGTGATTGTACTTTTTATAAAGTGTACTTTTATTGTGTATAAAAGTGATTGTGGTGAAAAGTATTTGGTACACGTACTTATAGCTTTATTAGCCAAGATTAAATACTCTGTCCTATGGTTGTCAGTCAGACTGACTTCTTTATAAAAACACTTCTGTGATTCTGAATTTTAATTAACGTAGACTGACTTTCTTAACCACTTACCTAGATGTGGGAAGCTGTAATAGTTACATAGAGAAGAGTAATGTATGTGATGAAAGTTACACATTAGCGTTTCTCTTAGAAATTACTGACAAGGGGGAATATAGGTTTCTGGTAGTAAGGCAGACCAGGTACTTTGAAAAGCCCTGTAGCTGTAAAACACTTAAATGCTGGATAGATATTTTAAAAATTATTTAGTGCGTTAGGCTCACAAAAAAAGGAGATCCTAAAGTGGGGGGGGGGGGGGGAAAGAAAACAGAAGAAAAAAAGGGAACCGAAATCAGAGTGGTTAAAAAACAAACAAACATGGAAGCTGGGGTCAAATACTAAAATAAAAGCTTCAAGATTTATGGAGAAAGGAGACTCTGTGGGGAACTGGGTCTGAGACGCATACAGCTCCTGAATCTTTGAAGCAGCTATATCCCTCAGTGAAAGGTTAAGGTAGGGGAAAAAAAGCTACCTGTCTACAAAAGGAGGCAACAGGGAAATCTGTCTGTCTTTGTAACAGCTTGGAATAAATACAGTCCTGTTTCTAGATTTGTTACCATCATCTTGGCGTCGTATCAGTGCAGAGCCCCACTCCATACTTCCTGCATGATTGAGGAAACACTGAATTAAGAATAAAGGGAACACAGGTGACTGTGTTCTTTGACACCCAACAGAAACAAACACAAAGTCTGTGTGGATGAAACTGTGTAAACCTAGGCCCCTCAATATTTCTACAGACCAACTTTCTTTTTTTTCCTACAGATTTATTTTCTGCCACCTCTCCAAAAAAAAAAAAAAAAATTTAGCAAACACACAGATATATTATGAAAAGTTTGAGAGGCACCAGAACCAAAGAATAAGACTTAGACCTACAAAGGACATTAGATATTGCACTGTTGGATATAGACTGTTAAATAGGTATATGCAGAGTCTTTTAAAGAGGTAAAAGGTGGATTAAAAAATGAGTAAGGAATAAGGCTTTGTCAAACAGGACTTTAAAAAGTCAGTGACATTAAAAATCCAAAGTGTGTGCTTAAACAGCAATTGTATACAGCTGAAGAAAGAATATAGCAATGAAGAAAGAAAGTCACCTGCTTAGAAGGGATCTCGGAGGTAAGGAAGGGATCTTGGAGATAAGGAAGAGATATCTGAGATAAGAAAGGGATCTCTGAGATGAGGAATCTCGGAGATAAATATGAAAGAGGGGTTAGTAGAGAATAGTTACAGAAGATCTTTAGGTTGAACCCAGTGAGATTACCAGTATTGGACTAATTTTGCTGTGTAAAGTTAGTGTTTCATATGGATCAGCTTATCTAATAAACATTCTAGAAATAATGAGGGAAAGGCAATATAGGAAAAACTAAATATATAAAAGACAAATAGAACTACAAGGGAAAAAACAGATAAATCCGTGATCAAAATGGGAGAATTTTAAATCATTCCTCTTAGTTGATAGAGAAAAAAAAACAAAAACAAAAACAAAAAACAAAAAAACAAGATAAAAGAAGTATGGATATAGGAGATTTAAATAATGTGATTAACAAATTTGACCTGACGGACAAATGTAGAACACTGTCCTAGCAAATGTAAAGTACAGGTTCTTTACAGCATGTTTAGAACACATGAAAATTGACCATTTACTGAGCTATAAAGCAATTCTCACAAGTTTCGTATAAATGAAGTCATACAGACTATTCTCTGATCCTCCTGCAAATGAAGCTGAAAATCAATACAGGAAAACAATTTTGAAAATTCCATAGGTTTGAAATAAAAAATACTATGACTAATTTATGGTTCAAAGAAGGAAAATTATTGAAAACTTTATTTTGAAAAACGTTTTTAAAAAATATTTATTTTTGAGAGAATGAGAGAGATATAGAGCGTGAGCAGGGGAGGGCAGAGAGAGAGGGAGACACAGAATCTGAAGCAGGTTCCAGGCTCTGAGCTGTCAGCACAGAGCCCGACACAGGGCTTGAACTCACAAGCCATGAGATCATGACCTGAGCCGAAGTTGGACACTTAACTGACTGAGCACCCAGGCACCCTGGTGTTGAAAACTTTAAAATTTACATGTAAGCTGTTGAATTTGCTCAAGTCTACTTAGATGGAAGTTTTATAGAGAAAAAAGAAAAACTGACAGTGACCTAAACTAACTTAAGAATTTGGAAAGCGAACAGAATAAGCCTTGAAGAAAGAATGGAAAAGAGGATAGAGAGAAGTAAATGAAATAGAATATAAAAATACAGTAGAAACTAAAAGTGAAAAGTTCTTTTTTTTTTTTTTTAAAGTTTTACTTATTTTTAAGTAATTTCTACACCCAGCGTGGGCTTGAACGTACAACCCTGAGATCAAGAGTTGTGTGCTCTACCGACTGAGCCAGCCAGGTGCCTCCAAAGTGAAACGTTCTTAGAAAAGACTAATATAGTAGATAAATCTCTAACGGTATTCATCAAGAGACAAATGTTAAGAATTGAAGAGAATGCTACCAGTTATCACAGAGAGCAAAAAGATTAAGTTTATGAACAACTCTGACAAATTTGAAAACTTAGATGAAATAGCAAAAATCCTAGAAATTTTTACCAAAATCAATTCTAGAAGCAATTCAGATAGGGAATAGGAAATTGCATTAGTGATTAAAAATTGTTTCTGCTCAGAAAGTGCTGCAGAGTTAGGTAGAAGAGTTCTATCAAACTTGGGGAATCTACCAT
Organism: Panthera tigris; assembly: GCF_018350195.1. Taxonomy (NCBI): domain Eukaryota; kingdom Metazoa; phylum Chordata; class Mammalia; order Carnivora; family Felidae; genus Panthera; species Panthera tigris. The sequence goes on from NC_056664.1 coordinate 13,416,677, forward strand.
TTCAATGTTAGACCAACTCTTGTAGCAAATGAAAAAGAGGAAACTGTGCCCAACCCACTGAATGAGACTAACGTAACTTTAATACTGAAACCAAACAAGGGAAGTATGAGAAAGTGACACTGAGGTCCAGTCTCACTCATGAATATAGATAGAAAAATTATGAACAAAGTCCTCATCTCTCGCTTAACTTCAGTTTCTGAAAGTCAGATGTTCCATGCAAAAACTCTGACAAGGAGTCTATTTCCCGTATTCTAAATTGGAAAAGTTATGACGTGTCACCCACAGCCCTCAACCAGCTTGCTTAACTGTATTTAAAACCAGCAAAATGTCTATACCTGGAGCATTCTGTTAGGATGTAGAGTGCTTAAAGCATAGTTTTCCGATTGATTACCAGACTTTTAACATGACTGTTAATAAAGCGTTGCTTATGTGCAGTTGTGCGGCCTCTCAGCGCCAGCAATATGCACCTCCTTTGTGGATGTGCTCCTCATGCTGTATCGTGATTGTGATATTCTAACAGCTGTGTTTGAAATACAATTTGGGCATCTTCTCGCACACTGTTTTAAAGTGGGGGTCAAGCTGGTATGTAAAGTTTTCCTACGTAAATATTAGCCGGCACTTGGCATTGTCACGTGGATGTCCTGTGAGTGCTGGATGATCAACAAAAGGCATTCTTTGGCGGACATCTGCACCGTATGCTTGTGTTGGCAGACAGACCCAGCAGTGCGTAAAAACCAAAATCCTGTCCGCCAGGTCTATTCCAGGATTAAAAGGTTGACATTAGAGATTTGATAAATGCAACTGACCACGTGAATATATTAAAGAAAAATATGTGGCCATCAGATGCAGAAAATATAATGGACCAGTTGTATAATATCATACAGTTAAACACAAGGATTCAGTACAATTCAGCATCTAATTAAAGTAAAATGATTTAGCAAGTTTTTATAGAAAGTAACTTCTTTGTCCTGATAAATTTCCCCAAACCTGAAGTATTTATTTGACTCGCAGCATATCGATCCCATATTCAGCCATATTGCTAAATCTGCTTTTCCAATGATTTGTATGTGGGCCCGGGAGTTGTTTTGTGTAGATGGTAAGTTTTGTTGCTTCCCTCTTAATGTGTACAACTTCCATTTCTTCATATCTTTTATACTGGGTAGAACCTCCAGAATAAAAGTAGTTGAAGACCTTCATTCACATTTTGACTCCATCAGAGTTAAATGTGAAAGAGAAATTACATCTTTTGGAAAATAGTGGACAACCTTTAAGACCTCAGGGTAGAGAAAGATTTCTTTTTAATGTTCATTTATTTACTTTGAGAGAGAGCACCAGTAGGGGAGGGGCAGAGAGAGAGAGAGAGAGGGTGAGAGAGAGAATCCCAAGCAGGTTCCATGCGGTCAGTGCAGAGCCTAACGTGGGGCCTGGTCCCATGAATCGGGATCATGACCCAAGCTGAAATCAAGAGTTGGACGCTTAACTGACTGAACCACCCATGTGCCCCAAGATAGATTTCTTAAAGAAGGCATAAAAAGTACCAACCAAAAATACTAATAATTTTTATCGACAGTTCTGCTCATTAAACAACACCATGAAAAAGTGAAGCAATTCATAATACAGAGGACAAGTGTTCATAAAATAGGAACAACAAACCAATAAAAAGAGGGCAATAACCCAGTAGAAAAGTGAGCAAAAGCTATGGCCAGGCATTTTACAGAAGAAAATAAGAGTGGCCAGTAAACATGAAAATGTGTTTTGGAGTTGATTAGTAATCAGAGAAATACAAATTGAAACCACAAATCTGTACTCATTAGATTAACAAAAATTTAAGCCTCAAGTGTCTGTGTGGATGGTCATCATTTGCAGAGGACAGTGTGGTTTCTTGCCTTGCAAGAAACATGATGAGGAACAACTAGAACTAGAGGGTGTAGATCAATTGCCACGATTGCATTAGAAAGCATGAGTTGGCACCAAGTAAGAGTTGAAGTTGCATATACGTCTCCAAGAGCAGTTCTGTTCCTGGGGATATTTCCAGAGCATTGCAGCTCAAGCTTTCTCCTGAGAACATTGGTATGGCACATATTTCCTCTGATAATGTCAGCTTTGCATTTATTACCTAGGAAGTAGAGGAGGCTCCTTGAAATCAGAGGTGGCTAGGCCCGGGCAGGTGGCTACTTATCCCAGGTCGCGTTGAACCTGTCTGGGAGGTGAGGGCACTATCTTGGATGCAGCTGTAACTCATTTGTGAGACATACACATGTGCACCGGGAGACTTATACCAGGATGTTTGAGCAGCTTTTCCAGAACTTTCGGCAGTTACACAGTCCCATCTACAGAATAAATTCTAGTGTTATTCGTAAAATCAAATACCATACAGCAGGGACGATTAGTGTCCTACTGTATCTGTGTGAATCAGCATGGGGAGGCCCACAGTGTTCAACAAAGACTGTATTCTGTAGAGGAGCTTTAACAGATAATTCTTTTGATTGTACAAAGGGTTTTATAATGAAATATATAGGAGAACGAATTTCCTGTAAGATACGTTGTTGAATTCATGCTATTTGAGGTTCTTAAATTTATTCACAGCGTTATTGTAAGACCCACATCTGATCAAAAGTACCTCTGTTGTTTTCCAGAAATACAGTACTCAGCTTTAAAGAGGAAAGTTTACTGGGGCGCCTGGGCGGCTCAGTCAGTTAAGCATCCAACTTCAGCTCAGGTTATGATCTTACGGTTCATGGGTTCGAGCCCCATGTTGGGTTTTGTGCTGACAGCTCAGAGCCTGGAGCCTGCTTTGGGTTCTCTGTCTCCTTCTTTCTACCCCTCCCTCTTTCCCTCCCTCCCTCTCTCTCACTCAAAAATAAACAAACATTAAAAACATTTTAAAAAATGAAAATTTATCTTAAATTCCTCTGATGTATTGTTGAGACATACATAAATATTTCAAATATCTATCTTTAATATGCACGGTGTTAACCTATGATGAGTTTATTTGGTCAGACTGTCGCTCGTGTGTCTTTGGTGGCCTTGAACCAAACAGTTTCACCCTGCTGGGGCAAATACACTTAGGAACCATTCAGTCTTTTCTGACACATTATTTTATACTCATCTTAAATTTTAGAGCTAGTTCTTACTATATAGTCTTAAAATTCAGATGGTATCTTAGAAAATGAACAGTTGTGGTTTGTCTAGGCTTTTCTACACCTTTTTTTTTTCAACAAGTTCTTAAATTTTTTTTCTTTCTAGCAATATATAAATGAATAGTTAATAATGACGTTAGGGGTTAGACTCTGAGGGCAGTTTTTAAAAGTCAGACTCTCAGTACATTATTTTCTTATTCCTATTATTGTGAAATACTTGTTTGCCTTCAAATTGAACCCTTAAGATTCATGGTTTAACAATTTGAAGTGTAAGCTGGTTAAATTAGACGTGCTTGTCTGTCTTTGCAGTCCAGCGTGGCTCTCTTCTGTGGTTTCACCGAACTGCGTGCTGGAAATCCTAGTTTCTGCGCTAGCACGTTTGACCTTGGGCACCTAACCAAGTCTCTCTGTTGTTTGTTTCCTCATCTGTAAAATGGCACGCATAACACCACCTATCCTGCTTACCAAACAACGTTGTTTGGCAATCACATGAAATTATGTACCCCCAAAGCGCTGAACTCTTGAGTTTCATACACAGTTGGGTACTATTATTAGCTGTCTTGGCATTCGTTGGCATTCTCCTTCCAGTGTCTTCATTCTGCCTTTAGTACCCAACAGAAGGAATTTTGGAATGAAGCTGTGGGTTTGTCTTCCTGCTTAAATTTGATTTCCTGGTGTTCGATCTGGTTTTATTCAGAACCGTTTATTTAGAGGTGGAAAAATTAGCCTTCTTGTGATCATTTCTTATCATGAAGTCAGGTTGATCGTTTTTTTAGAACCTTTTCTTTTGCCAGCATTTTCACTTCTTCCTTTCATACAGCCTGTAGCACAAGCCCTAGAATATTAGGCACATGAGCTTCAGTGTCAGATTCCGTAGGATTGATCTCAGTCCACTCTGGCCCTTGGGAAAGTGACGTAACTTTATTACGCCTCAGTTTCCTCCTCTGTAAAATAGAGGTGATAATAGTGCTTAGTTTATAAGGTTGCTGTGTGCTCTAAGCGAGATAATGTATGTAAATCGCTTAGCACAGGGCCTGGTACACAGAAAATGCTCAACATGTTTTAGTTTTATTACGTAATTATTGAATCTGTTCAGTCTCTCATTCTTTCCAATTAAAATGGCATGTTAGTGTATTCTGATAATATTTTTTCTATATTATATATTATTTCTCATATCCTATATTCAGAATATAATTTTCAGTTTTCTGGAAGGCAAGAACTAGATTGTAGTTGTTTTAATATTTATGCTGCCCTTTAATTTTCAGTAAGACATGGTTAATATCGAAAAGTTGTTCTAGATTTTTCAGATTCACCTGATTAACCAGGATAGTTAAGCTTTAACAGACTTTGTAAAAAAAGAAATAATAATGCACTGCATACCCAGAAAAATATATTATTTATCCTCAAATCAGCCTGTGATATAGGAATTATTTTTTCTTCTTTAGAGTTTAAAACCCGGAGCGAAGAGAATTTGGGAGACCTGCTACCAGGACATAAGCATCAAGTGGGCAGAATTTGTTCTGTTTCGTTCACCATTGTGTCCCCATAGCCCAAATAGGGAGTGGTCAGGAGAAGTTTGTATGGATAAATTTTATGAACACAGATCCTTGTTTCAAGCCTCAGTTCTCTTAGTCTGGCATCACAGCTATATATATTAACATTGCTCAGCATTACTTAGACTCCTCTTAGGGATCTTTATAAAACTGGTTGGCAGTAGTCATTTAAAAAAATTTTTTTTAACGTTTTATTTTTGAGAGAGAGAGAGAGAGAGAGAGAGAGAGCGAGAGCAAGCTGGGGAGAGGCACAGAGAGAGGGAGACACAGAATCCAAAGCAGGCTTCAGGCTCTGAGCTGTCAGCACAGAGCCCGACATGGGGCTTGAACTCACAAACCGTGAGACTATGACCTGAGCTGAAGTCAGATGCTTAACTGACTGAGCCACCCAGGCACCCCGACAATAGGCATTTTTAAGTAAACAAAATTAATGAGTGGTACAGCTTGAGTAAAGCTTGGTGTCACCTCTCCAGCTCAGTCTGGAGAGATGATGTGGTCTTCACTGCAGTGTGGGCTGAAAAGCAGGGGGGAGGCGTGCAAGCCTGGGGACAGAGTGAGGAAACCAGGCGGCTTCTAACCCTCTCTGTCTGAGCTTAGTTCTTTTGTTTTCATGTTGAGAATTTCTTGAATGTTCAAATGTTGAAACCCAAGCAATCTAGCACCACGTACAAATAATTTTGCATCTAGTTTTGATATTTTATTTCTCTAAAATAAAAAGTTCTCTGTTACTTTAGTGAGATTCAGTAACAATTTGTTATATTCGTGCTCTAACTGCTGAAAAATCTTAATCTTGGGATGTGTAAATTGTCTTTTTTTAAACCGTGAACTCTGATTTTCAGACAAAATTCAAATACATTTTCTGTTAGATAATGAATTTGCAGTCTTTGTATTTACTGTACTAATGTGGTATCTTTCACAGTGCTTGCTTACCATTGGTGATGTTTTCAGAAGATGACCTCTCCTTGATCCTTCTAAATCTTATCCTAAGTCTTCTCTCTCCCACCGTGTTACGACCAAAACAAAATTGTCTGGGAGAAACTGATGACTGTCATTTTTTCCACGGTCCTCAGTAAAAGAAGTTAGAATTCTTTTAGGCCGGTCTAGTATGTCACTGCCATGCTATTAGGAGCCCTTCACATCTGAATTCCTTGTTGACATAAATCCTTTTCTCCTTTTTCTGGAATTGATCACTTGCCTCAATCATTCCTTCGTAGACAAGTACTGTTGACCTTACTTTATGCAGTACGTTCCTCTTTAAATGTAAATTGAATCCTATATATTATAAAGGCATCAAGGAGCTTTTCTGTTAAAAAAAAATTCCTTTTGTAAAGCAAATAATTACCCGGTAATTGTGTTTCGGGTTGTTTTTTGTTTTCCTTTTGGTTGTTAGTGTTGGTTTTTTGATTTATTTTTCTTCTAGATTTGGATTTTCAAATACGTAGTTTACTCAAAAGTAGGGTGTACTTAGAAGTGATTTCTGAGGTCATTTCTGAACTTTCTCTTCTCCGGGTAAAGATGCATGGAGACCAACAGTAATTTGAGGTTTTCCGCACTGAATATTAAGTTGGTTCTTTTCTAAGAAAGAAAACAACTTCAGTTTTCTTTAGGTTGTCCTGTTGTGGGACACCAGCAGAGGGGTTTTTAAAGCTAAAGTTGAGCAACTCTCATTGTGCTGACTGTCATTTCCTTGTGCCTGAAATCGGGTTTTGCTTTACTCTTGCTCCTCTGTGTTGCAGCTGGTGGACAGTGAGGTGGTTATGCTCTCCGCACACTGGGAGAAAAAGAAGACGAGCCTCGTCGAGTTACAGGAGCAGCTACAGCAGCTTCCAGGTCTAATAGCAGATTTAGAATCCATGGCAGCAAATCTGAGTAAGTGTTAACGTTTGTGTCTGTACATGACTTGTAGGAATGAAAATAATTTGGACAGAACTCAATATGAATTCAAAGCCTTCTAAGACTACATTACAGTCTTGGTCAACATGATTTTGTTTGGAAGAGAGTGAGTTATAGTTAATTTCATGTTCTGATTAACTGAGGATTAGGCAGGAAATGGTTTTAAAGTCTAGAAGTTATTTCTAAAATATATGCTAACCTTTTCTGCCTCAGTTCAGCTTAGGAAGTATAATTTGTCGATTCTTAGAGTGACTCAGGGTTGTGTGTGACATCAGATCTCTGTTTAAAAGTATAAATGTATAAAGTAAAAGGGGTTATAGTGACTTGTTCTGGTTGTAGAATGTCCTCTAAAAGTCATTGCTTTAAAAATGAGGTCTTCTTAGAGCTTCGTATCTTCAAATAGGTTTTTTTCCCCTCCTTGAACACTTGAGAGATGAAAGAAATCCAGTTCAATGAGGGTATCTGTTTGGCTAAATCGATACCTTGTGGAAGTTTATATGTATATATTTATAATTATATATATAATTATAATTATAAATACATATATTATAATTTTCATCGTAATAAATTACACTCATATTCTTGATTTCTTGAGTTTATAATTAAAAAAATGCCTTTTTTCTTTGCCAGTGCCACATTTTAGGATAACACTGTGGCTCACTATTTTCTAACCAAGCTTAAGATCTTAGTGAAATGTAGGAGTAGGAGTATCTACATGGGAGACCAACTTCCTGGGGCAATAACCTGATCCAGTGTTGTAGGTAAGAAGGTGAGGATACCCTATCATCTCTCCTTGTTTTTCAGTATTTTCTTTTCTTAAGCAAAACAAAAATGATTTACAAAGCAAATCATTAGTAAACTTGACAACAGTTTTTTGTGTGTGGATAAAATGGACCCGAATGGTATTTAGAATGCCGTTGCTGGTAACCGTAGCTAACATTTATAGCACCTGTTATACGTCAGACATTGGTAGGTGCTTTACAAACATTGTCTTTAATCCTTACGTGAAACCTTTGAAAGTAGCTATTATTATCCCATTTGACAGCTAAGGAAAGTAAGACTTGGAGAGACTCTGGCTCACTCAGGGTCACACAGTTCGATGAGATGTGGATGCAGGATCCCCGTCACAGCGATGACGCCCTCAGTGGGGATGACAGTTCGGAAGCTGTCAGTAGCCTCTTGGACTGACTATTCTTAAGTCTCTGGCTGTTACAGAGCTCTTCTGGTGGTGGTGTTTTGTGATTTCCGAAGGCAGGGCATGAAAAAGCAATTCTGGGTCTTAAGAGAAATGTCAAATAGCTGTGGTTGCCCTCTGCCTGACTTCCCTCTTGTGGGGATAGTAATGATCCTTGTCCGGCCTTTGATGGCTGACTATGGAAATAGTCTCCAAGATATTTGGAATTTTCTTCTTAGCCACTTTCTTTTGGCTTATCTTCCTGTATCTAACAGAGTCATTTGCTGTATATTGCTTGTGTGTATGTCTTTGCAGATAGGATAACCTCCCTTCTTTTTTTCCTAGCTGGGAGTACATTCTGTTTATAGATGTTCTTTGTTCGATAGCACTTTCCTGATTAAATGCATTCTGCTGCAATTCTAATTATTCTTGTAGTTAATTCTGCTTGGGAAATGCAGTTTATAGGCGCCTTTCTTAAAATAGAATATACAGGCATACCTCAGACATTGTGGGTTTGGTTCCAGACCACCGCAATAAAGCAAATATTGTAATAAAATGAGTCAAATGAATTTTTTGGTTTCCCAGTGTATATAAAAGTTATGTTTTACACTACACTATAGTCTATTAAGTGTGAAATAGCCTCATGTCTAAAAAAATAGCGTATGTACTTTAATTAAAAAATACTTTTGCTAAAATATGCCAACCATCACCTGGGCTTTAAGTGAGTCATATTCTTTCTGGTGGCTCTTGCCTCCATGTTGATGGTCAGGTTGGTGTCTGCTGAAGGTGGGGTGGCTGTGGCAAGTTCTTAAAATAAGACAGTAATGAAGTTTGCGGCATTGATTGGCTCTTCCTTTCATGAATGATTTCTCAGTAGCAGGTGATGCCGTTTGATAGCCTTTCACCCACAATAGAACTTCTTTCAGAACTGGAGTCCGTCCGCTCAGACCCTGCCGCTGCTTGATCAGCTAGGTTTATGTGACATTCTACATCTTCTGTTGTCCTTTCGACAGTCTTCCCAGCGTCGTCCCCGGGAGTAGATTCCAGCTCGAGAAACAGCTTTCGTTGCTCATCCATAAGAAGCATCTCCCCGTCAGGTTTTATCGAGGTGGCGGCCATTCAGTCCTGTCTTAAGGTTCCACTGCTAATTTCAGTTCTCTTGCTTTTACTCCCACATCTGCAGTTACTTCCCGTACAGATGGCTTGAACTGCTCCAAGTCTTCCATCAGGGTTGGAGTTACTTTCTTCCAAACTCTTGTTCATGTTGATATTTTGACCTCTTCCTATGAATCATGAATGTTCTTAGTGGAACCTGGAAAGGTGACTTCTTTGTTGAAGATTTCCAATTTTCTTTGCCCAGGTCCCTCAGAAGAATCACTATCTATGGCAGCTACAGCCTTGTGAAATGGATTCCTTAAATACTAAGACTTGAAGGCCACAATGACTCCTTGATCCATGGGCTGCAGAATGGGTGTTGTGTCAGCAGCATGAAAACAACGCTAATCCCCTTGTCCACCTCCATCTGAGCTCTTGGGTGACCAGGTACATGGTCAATGAGCAGTAATATTTTGAAAGGAATCTTTTTTTCCGGAGCAGTAGTCTCCACAGGGGGCTTCAAATATTCAGCAAACCATGTGGTAAACAGATTTGCTGTCATCCAGGCTTTATTGTTCCCTTTAGAGAGCCCAGGCAGAGTAGATCTAGCGTAATTCTTAAGGGCCCTAGGAGTTTTGCTGTGGACTGGCTTCAGCTTAGAGTCAGCAGCTGCATTACCCCTAACAAGAGAGTCAGCCTGTGCTTTGAAGCCGGGCATTGACTTCTGTCCGGCTCTGAAAGTCCTAGATGGCAGCATCTTCCAACTGAAGGCTGTTTTGTCTACACTGAAAATCTGTTGGTTAGTGTAACCACCTTCATTAACTACCTTAGTTGGACCTTCTGGAGAACTTGCTGAGCTTCCAGTCAGCACTATCGGGTTCACTTTGCTCTTTTGTGTCGTGGAGACGACTGCTTTCCTTAAACCTCACGAACCAACCTCTGCCGGCTTCAGATGTTCCTTCTGCAGCTTCCTCACCTCTCTCAGCCTTCATAGACCTGAAGAGAGTCAGCGCCTGGTTCTGAATTAGGCTTTGGCTTAAGGCGTGCTGTGGCTGATTCGATCTGTCCAGACCACTAAAACTTTCTCCATGTGGGCAATAAGACCATTTGACTTTTTTGTCGTTCATGGCTTCATTAGAGTAGCACTTTTCATTTCCTTTGAGAACTTTTTCTTTGCATTCACAACTTGGCTGACTGCTTGGTGCAAGAGGCCTAGCTTTCAGCCTGTCTCAGCTTTTGGCATGCCATCTTCACTCAGCTTAATCATTTCTAGCTTTTTAAAAAAAAAAAAAATTTTTTTTCTTTAACGTTTATTCATTTTTGAGACACAGAGACAGAGAGCAACGGGGGAGGGGCAGGGAGGGGCAGAGAGAGAGGGGGAGACATGGAATCCGAATCAGGCTCCAGGCTCTGAGCTGTCAGCCCAGAGCCCGATGCGGGGCTTGAACCCACAGACCGCGAGATCATGACCTGTAGCTTTTGATTTAAAGCGAGAGATGTGTGAGTCTTTCCTTTCACTGAAACGCTTAGAGGCCATTGTGCAGTTGCTAATTGGCCTCATTTCAGTATTGTTGTTTCTCAGGGAATAGGGAGGCTCCAAGGGAGGGGGAGAGATAGGGGATTGGCCGGTTGGTGGAACAGTCAAAACACACGCGACATTTGTCAGTTCATTTAGGTGCGCCGTCATCATGGGTGTGGTTCGTGGCATCCCAGAACGATGATAATAGTAACATCGAAGATTATTGATCACAGATCACCCACAATAATCATAAAAAAGTTTGAAATATGACGAGAAGTGCCAAAATGTGACATGAACACATGAAGTGAGCAAATGCAGTTGGAGAATCAGCACCAGTAAACTTGCTCAAAGCAGGGTTGCCACAGACTTTGAGTTTGTACAAACTCAAAAAGCACAGTACCTGCAAAGCACAACAAAGTGAAGCTCAATAAAACACGCGGTGCTTGCATTGAGGTCTTCTTGAAGAGGGAATTCTGTTTGCTTAGAAGATACCTCTGGGGGCGCCTGGGTGGCTCAGTCGGTTGAGCGGCCAACTTCGGCTCAGGTCATGATCTCACAGTTTGTGAGTTCGAGCCGCGCGTCGGGCTCTGTGCTGACAGCTCGGAGCCTGGAGCCTGCTTCAGAGTCTGTGTCTCCCTCTCTCTCTGACCTTCCCCCGTTCATGCTGTGTCTCTCTCTGTCTCAAACATAAATAAACCTTAAAAAATTTTTTAAAAAGAAGATACCTCTGAAGTCTGGCTGGTTGGTTTTTATACATACTGCTAGTCTGAATTACCATTAGCATTTGAAGCATGCTGTCTTTGGTTTTTACTATATTGCTGTTTTTTGTCTGATATTGATCCTTAGTAATGAACGAGTAACTGTAGCACAGATCGCTGGTCAAATCTGGGAGTTCAGAGGCCTAGTATTTGTTGGCCTAGAATTGTTGGCCACAGAGAGTGTTTTGAAATTGAGACTTTTAGATAAGTAACTTAAACTTCTTGGAATGGGTGCTGATACTCTTTACAATAGGAAAATATCTTAAAGCCAGATTGGGTGGGCAGAGTCGTGTAAACATGTATCTAGATCATTAAGGTATTTTATGAAGTCATTTTAAGGAGTTTATGTATCATTCTTAGTTATTGGAAACACTGCTGTAAATGTTTGCTCATATGTTACTGGATTCTTTTATTTTTTGGTAGCCTCAAAAAAGTAAAATATCTCTTACCATCTGAACACTTTGATATGTTACAAAGCTTAAATAGTTAAGCAATAGTAAAAAAGTTTTAAAAACTAAGAAGGACTAACTGACCTGTATACAGTCACAGGATTCCCCTAACTTCTTTGAACCTTGTGCTTTGTTGCTGTCAGATCTAACATCACATCCAATCAGTCCCTCCATCTTCCAGGCCACACAGCACTTTTAGTCTTGCTTTGCTTTCTAGGGCATCTAGAGATGCTTATTACAGAGTAACAGATTTACATGATGTGAGAGATTTGAACCTTTGATGATGCTTTTAGCTCCCTTATCCTATTGCTTAATACATACGACTTCTGATTACATGATCCCTTGGGAATTGTGAAGTAAGAATGGATAATTCCTTCATTTTTTTCTTTTTTCAAATGGATTGTGATCCCTTCATCTTACATAAGCCTGTGTAATAGATAATTACTGGTAGTTTGTCATTTAAAAAGGAAATGATAAATACTGGGAACGGGAAAATAACAGTTGTGGACTAGTCTCAGACCTAGGTTTGGATCCCAGTTTCGCAACTTCCTGTGAGACCCCATGCAGGTTTCTTGGCTGCTCCAAGCTTGCTTCTTTGTCTGCAGAAAGAGAATGAGAGTACCTGCCTCCGAGGGCAGTCGGAGGGTTGAATGAGATGACAGGTGTAAATATAGCACTCCACTCCATGCTTAGCACCAATGTGGCTTCTACTGTGAGCCATGGGCTCTTTGTAGGCTCTGGGAATACAGCACTGACCAACACTGGGTGCCCCCCATCGAGATGCTGACTTTCTAGGGGCGCCTGGGTGGCTTAGTCGGCTAAGCGTCCAACTCTTGATTTTGGATCAGGCCGTGATCTCATGGCTCATGGGATCAAGCCCTGAGTTGGTCTGTGTGCTGATAGCACGGAGCCTGCTTGGGATTCTCTCTCCGCCCCCCGTCCCTACCCTGCTCGTGCTTTCTCTCTCTAAATAAATAAATAAACATTAAAAAAGAAAAGATACTGACGTTCTAGCAGAAGTCTCTCTCTAGCCTTTCAATTTACAAAACCCCTGTTCTTTGACAGAAGGGTTTGGATAGATGTTATGCAATTTAGCTTGTCCTGTAAAACTATGTAGAATGCAGTCACAGCATGAAATGTGTTGATGAACAGGGTAGCATTCTGAACATTGAGAGATCGTGTATAAGGAGACAAATGGAATGTTGTCAACCAGATTCTATACACGTTCTTCTTCTGAAATAACCACAGCGTGCCTTTTATCCTAAAACTGGTAAAATGTTTGAAAAGTATTTGTTGAATTCTCTTGAACTTCCACTAGAGGGAAGCCTAACCCTATTCCTTTATTGAAGTTTAAAATGTTAAGGGCTCGTCTGAGTTTTCACTGTTGCTTAGTTTATTTTCAGTGACCTACTTTGAAAAGACTGTTCTCGTCATCCAGAAGAATTTGTGAATTCTTCGATAACGAAGTGCTGTAAGAGAGTGACAGCCATATACTGAGCTTCTGTCTTTCTTTTGCTCCGACCTAACCTGATAACGTTGTTTTGCTTTCTTTTTACAAGTTGAGAGGGCGTCTGGCAGGGAGACTGGCACAGCTGAAAGTGTTCCGTGAACTAGATTATTTTATTGTTCAGGTTATTTCTGAGATTAGACCGATCAAGAGGCGTATTAACTCTCTTCAGACACCTTTTCATGTACTACAGAGACCTCGTTTGTTCCATAATGGCTTTTGCAAATTAATGCACTTTTTAAAGTTCCTCGTTACCATACTGTCACTGCCGTATTATCTTAGTACATAAAAGAGTAATGGAAGCATTTGAAGAATCTTTCAAGTCTTTTAGTACCTGGCCTCTGTGACCTCTGGGTTTGCAACCAAAGGAGATTTCTTTCTTCCTTGAGGCTAATTAGTGTGTTAGAAAAGTAATCACTAAGTATGAAATCATTTTAGTGTGCCAGCCCATTCTTTGTATATCAGTGGTTCTGCTGCAGATAATACGTATTTGAGACAAATGGCACAAAGAAAAATTCCAAAGAGAATCGCTCTTCCTCTGGGACCATCTCCCCACAAAGATTTGTGAAGCTCTTTCCTGCACAGCTGTCAGGCATTCCCACACGGCTTTTCACAATAAAACTCCACCTATCTTTTCCACTGATCACTGAGACATATGCTGTTGTTACAGTGAGCAAAACGGTCAAGTCTGAGCTTCTTGTCGAGGTATGTTTGTGTCTGGAGGCCTGCTTGTGTTTTTATGTACACACGTTCCCTATGTGATTCATTTCGTAATGGGAAATGAGAAGGCTGTGACAGGGGCGTTCAACTTCTGCCATTTAGGTGTAGTATACGATAATTCAGAGGACATCATCCTGTATATGCTTGTCATTATCACTTAAAGGGTTTTTTTTTTTAAGTTTTTAATTGATTTTTGTCAGTACAGTGGATCTATGTTTGATTACTGATTTCAAGCCTGTTAAGAATTAAAATGGAAAATTCCCATTGCTTCTACTGTTGTAGCTCACTGATTTGGGCCTTATGTGACATACTGATGACAAAGTGTCATCGTGTTGTCTAATGTTTTCTAAGTACTCTGCCCACGTTTAATTTATTCTTTTTACAAAATTTAGCATAGCCTTCTAATATTTAAGTTAGAGGAACATGAATCATGCATTTGCTTTTTTGGTTATTATTTTATGTTTTGGTGGGATAGAATCATTCTTAGTTGAATTTGGTTTATATCCTTTGTATTAGGGGGTACAAAGATACAAACATATAATTATTACCCGTAAGGCCCTCACTGATTCCTGAGAGAGAGGTTAGTACACAAATGGTTGTATAATATCGGAACATAAGTTCTGTGTAAGGGTCAAAGATGTGTGGAAGCTCAGAGGGAGAGAGAGCCCTGCAGCCCAGAGGAGGAGTAGCAGCACCCCCCTCCCCCGCCCCGGACCCCCCAGCCTGCAAGGGGAGCACGAGGTTGGGCAGTAGAGACAAGCAGAGGCATCTCAGGGGGACAGGTGGAGTCAGCGAGACAGGAATATGAACGACTCATCTTGGAGTGATGAGTGGTCCTGAAGGTAGGAAGTGCTGAGACTGGAAAAGTAGGTTGTGGCCCCGGGAGGGGTGGGGTTATAGATTTCCAGCTACTAAGTTAAGGAGTTAAACTGGATTCTTAAAGCACTCGGGAGCCTTTAACTTTCCAAAGGAGAGAACATAAATATGGATTTGATGGTAGCAATAAAATGGCCCCTGAGTCTCCCAAGTATTCTAGATCTAGATTTGCCATTCAGAAACATAAGGACAGGATGCTGTCATCCAATTAGGAAGGACATATGGTTTGTTTGTTTCTTATATAGTAGTTCCAGGTTGGTACTAAATCAGTCACATGTTTCACTTGGTCGCTATTTTATTAACCCAAGTATGACCTGGGGTGTCAAGTTTCATATGTATCTAGAAGAGAATTTCTCTCCATGAGAAATTAATTGGCCTGCCTGGGAATCAAGTCATTTCATTCAAGTTCCCAGCCTCATCAGCTCTATAGCCAACCAACAGAGCTAGACTCTAAATAGAAATTGCCAGCTGTCCCCCCTCCCCTCCAAAATTATATATATATATATATATATATATATATATATATATACACACACACACATACACACACACACACATATATGTATATATATATATATCTTCAAATATAGAATAATTATTGCTTCCATTACTTATTTTCTTTTTAGCAAAATCATTTGAAATTCAGTCCTCCTCACTTAAAAGGGATCTTAAGTCTAACAACATGGTTTTGAGTATAATTTATAGGTATTTAAGTTTGCTAGAAAAAAATGAAACTTTTATTGATTTTTTTGGGGGGTCTTTTAGATCCATAGGTGTTTACAACATGATCATTACTGGTCTACAAAATTGCTAGTTTTGGGGCACCTGGGTGGCGCAGTCGGTTGGGCGTCCGACTTCAGCCAGGTCACGATCTCGCAGTCCGTGAGTTCGAGCCCCGCGTCAGGCTCTGGGCTGATGGCTCAGAGCCTGGAGCCTGTTTCCGATTCTGTGTCTCCCTCTCTCTCTGCCCCTCCCCCGTTCATGCTCTGTCTCTCTCTGTCCCAAAAATAAATAAATGCTGAAAAAAAAAATTAAAAAAAAAAATTGCTAGTTTTAAATGACCTTTGCAAAACTTAGCTAATTTTTATACATTTTTTTTCCCTGCATTTTTTATAGTCAGTTTTAAATTACTTACTGTCAAATGCTAAGTTAGGTATACTTTGTATTTATATTTATTTGTAAGTATACAGTATTTATATACTTTACCCCCTGGACCTTTTTGACATCTTTGCAAGATGTGAGTTGTTAGCCCTTTTTTCACTGATGAGATGTCTCCCCTCATCTGTCAGGAGCAGAGCTGGGTTTCCAAGCTATGCTTCAAAGCCCTACTCCTGACCGGTCCCCTGTAAGCTAAGGATGACAAGGTAACGTGCACGATGCTGCAGGAACCGAGTAGCTTAGAGTTAAATGGATTCCATATTAAATTTAATTATTCTAGTTCTTATCACTAATCAAAGTGAAATAGCCGTTTAAATAATCCTATTAGCTATGATCCCCTTTTAAGACCCTGTCAAACTGGTTATAACAGAATGAGCTGAATATTGCTTCTTCAGGGCCAGTAGTACCAGCTCTGGCACTAAGGCTCCTATTAATTTTTCCATTTAGTGTAATAACAGAAAATAATCTAAACAGCAATGAATATAATAACATTATTTTGCTTGTTTTCCCCCCGTAAATTCACTATGTACTGTTCAAATCATTATTGAAAATCTCAGATTCAATTCCTCATTGATTGACACTTAGAGTTTGCATATTGTTCGAGGGAAGGCTTTCCATAATCATATATATTAACAGTCTTTTGTAGCCCCTGAAGATACATTCAAAACTGTTATGAACTGCATTATCATCAGCCCTTTGCAGACTTCCCAGTGCTTGACAGTGTATCAATATAAGTCAGTACCTAAAATGTCTTTGAAGAGGAGTGCTAAACTGTCATCACGTTTGTACTTTTCGGTAACATTTTATTTTCCACCCCAAATCCGTGTCTTTAAGCCCTAAGCCTTACCAAATAGAAGAGGAGGGAGGCTTTATAGATAGCATAGATATTTAGTCAGATCTTTGGATCAAAGATTAATGACACAAACAGGCCAAAATTTGCATCCTAATAAACCTAGAACTGCAAGTTGAAATTTGAGGAGTTTGCTTCCAACCCAGATGCCCACAAAGCTTATTTGGAAAGTCCTCAAAGTCTAGTGGCTGCGTGAAGGAGTTCGATGCACAGAAATTATAACTGGAGAGCGGCACAGCCAGCTTACTCCTTGTCTGCTGCCCCTTGCCTTCCCCACTGGGCGGCTGTGACTTCCAGATTTGGGAGTCGGTCTCTTGCTGGACCTTTCCCTCACTCTTCGTCATCTGTGTTAGAGGCCACTCTTTTGAGTTTCCCGAGCATCGCATACCTTGCTCTGCCAGGCCGTGTTGTCTCTGGCAGAGACATATGGCATATGTCTCCCCTCTACTTTAAGCTCGAGGGGCACAAGGACTGTCTTTTTCATCTCTGTATCCCAGGATCTGGCGCATGTAGTATTTGGTAAGTGGCCGCAGTGCTGTTTGGGTTCTAACATCTTTGACGTCTAAAACTTCTCTGCTGTCTGAGAAGACAACCGGATTCTCCCTTCTGCAGCTATGAAGTCTTGGTTCACTTGGTCCCCTATCAATTCAAAATGACTGTTGTGTAAGAGAGACTCGGTTCTGATTCCCAACTGCCCTTCAGTAGCTAGGTGACCTTGTGCAAGGCGGTGAATTAATTTCTGCAGACTTTGGTCTTGAATCTTTTAAATGAAGGATGTGACTGCATAATCTCCATGTTCCAGTGAAGCGGAGAGCTCTGTGGCCTTAGAGGCACAGTAGAGACCGGTGGACTGGTGGGCAGAGCTGTCTCTTCCCCACCACCCGCAACCTGTGCTTACTGAGCACCTGTCCCTTCTCTGCCGTGACTTTTGAAGATTGACGTATATCATTTGCCAAGGCAAAACAAGTGCTCTGCTCACGTAACTTAGAATCTCAAATTTTAAATCATGCTTGGTATAATTTGTGTTAATTCTAATTTGCCATATTCTCATTTGAAAATTGATCATTCACATGTGGTAGATGGGATCATTAGGATATCACATGAGATTAATCACAATGCTCTGTTGCCTCCTCATCCTGGTTAATAGCGTATTTAAAGTGTGTTGGAAAATTATGTCTTGGAAATGAAATCTAAAAAGAAGCTCCAGACAATTTGAAGTGTATTTTAAAGTGGGTCAGTGTGTTTTATTTTGCTTCGAGAAAGCTTAATAAAGAATCTTAAATAAAGGCAAACCAATTTCAGCTTTTAACTTTTGGACATTTTTTTCTTTCTTTTCTCCATGATCGAGGATTCTGATTGTTTTTGTTTTTGTTTTTGTTTTATTTGGACCTTATGTACTTTCAGCTCACTTAGAGGCTAGCTTTGAGGAAGTAGAAGACCACCTGCTGAATCTGGAGAATTTATGTGGACAGTGTGAATTAGAAAGATACAAACATATGCAGTCCCAACAATTGGAAAGTTACAAGAAAAAGAAGAGGTGAGTTTGCAAAATTGGTCAACAGTATTCATTTTACGTGCTGTTCTTTGTAAGTTTGGGCTGATGAAAGACAAAGGTCGCAACTTGTAAAGCTCATTAATAAGCTTTCCAGAACATGACATATACATACATATGAATTTTGGTACCCCTGTCTGTTGCCATTTTATGGAGATGGGCTCTGGAAAGCTAAGGATAGGATAATTGGGGCGCCTGGGTGGCTCAGTCGGTTAAGTGGCCAACTCTTGATTTCGCCTCAGGTCACGATCTCACGGGTTCTTGAGTTCGAGCCCCGCATCAGGTTCTGCTCTGACGTTGTGTGGAGCCTGCCTCAGATCCTCGCCCCCTCAAAAATAATAAATAAACGTTAACAAAATTAAAAAATTAGAGGGGAGCAGAGCAACAGGCAAAGCTTTCCCAGAAAGCAGGAGCCCTGACCTCATTTTCTCCCAGTGGCATATCTGGAACTGCCTTTTTCCTTTTCTTTCTTTTCTCCTCCTTTATTATTAGAGCAGGAAGAAAAGGAATCAGAGCCCAGGCTGTGGAAGGAGATTCGTTGGGTTTGAATCTCTGCTTTGTCACATTCTGGCTGTGAGACCTGAAGCAAGTTATTTGATCTCTTAGCCTCGATGTCACCAGCTTGTAGTGAGGATAATAATATACCAGCTTCATTGGGTTCTTGTGAGTATTAAATGAGGTAGTAGTTATCAAGTGCAGAAAGTGCTCTGTAAGTATTAGTTATAATCAGGATTGTTGTCATTGGGCTGATGTGAACTAGATGCAGGAGAGAAGCCCCAGGGTGACAGCTTGTGGAACCAGCTACAGCGTCCCATGCAGTGCCACCTGGGATAGGGTTGGAAGGTCCACGGGCAGTCCACGGTAGCCGACAAGAGTGCCCGAGACAGTCCGCCGTCTGCCCTGTGCAGAGCGAGGAGTGGAGCTTTGAGGGGGTTTGTGATAGATGCAAGGAGACAGAAGTCATGGGGTTGGAGTCAGGCTTAGGTCGAAGAGCAGACATAGAGGGAAAGGGAGAAAGATGGGTTAGGCAGAGCACCCTATTGATTTTAAGATTATTGATAAATTGAGGGGTGCCTGGGTGGCTCAGTCGGTTGAGCCTCCGACTTCGGCTCAGGTCACGATCTCATAGCTCGTGAGTTCGAGCCCCGCATCGGGCTCTGTGCTAACAGCTCGGAGCCTGGAGCCTGCTTCGGATTTTGTGTCTCTCTCTGTGCCTCTAACCCACTCGCATCCTGTCTCTGTCTCTCTCAAAAATAAACAAACATTAAAAAAAAAAAACACTTAAAAGGTTATTGATAAATGGAGTAGTTCTGGATCTAGGGTGTGGTGATTATAGGAGGAGGGCGTTGTTGACACCCACAGCAAGTGCTGTTCACTGGAGTGCAGGAAGTAAGAAGGGGAAGCTAATATATAGGCACCGTAGATTATCACACTGATGTCATGGTTTTCTAGAATAATGCCAAGGGATAGAGCAGAGATGAAAACTGAGTATTCAGAAATTTTCAGTCAGGTCCTTGTGTTCCATCCTAGGGATGGGTCTTAAGTGTTACTGAACCATAAGGATCACCTGGGTGGTGTTTAAAATGGAGACTCCTGGACTCCATCATTGGACCGTCCCAGTGCCAAAGGAAATTCCAGCGGTTTTGCTGTAGACAAGCATTCCAGGTGATTCTGATATGCGCACTTCAGGGAGAGACCTTTTGAGAGACAACCAGGAGGAGGTGGGATTGGGTTGTGTGCAAGCTCTAAATGGAAGAGCTTCAAAAGGAGCTGCGGGGGGGGGGGGGGGGACTGTGAATAAAATTGTTTGCAGAAGTTTGTAAGTGTATGAATTTTTCTGGAGGTGCTTTCTGTAAATTGCATTTGCCTACATAGATTACCAGAGTGTAGGTGGCAGCGTTGAGTATGGAGTCCTTGTCAGAGAAGCGACTTGGGAAGGAGTGGGTGAGTACTGGGACCCAGGGGGTTTCAGACCGAAGCACTGGGGCAGGAGAGATGAAGAACTTTCCCTCAAGAACAATAGAGCAGGGGCGCCTGGGTGGCTCAGTCAGTTGAGCGTCCGGCTTCAGCTCAGGTCATGATCTCTCAGTTTGTGAGTTCGAGCCCCGCGTCGGGCTCTGTGCTGACAGCTCAGAGCCTGGAGCCTGCTTCGGATTCTGTGTCACCCTCTCTGTCTGCTCCTCCCCCACTCGTGCTCTGTCTCTCTCCCTCTCTCAAAAATAAATAAACATTAAAAAAAATTAAAAAAAAACCACAATGGAGCAGAGTTAGAGATGGTTCAGCTGGTCTACCATTTTAAATGGAAAAGTAGGGAAATACTCTGTTGTGAGGATGTTAATCATATAACTTAAGTTTATTTATAACACAGGTTTCAAGGAGCCTGGTAGGAAGGCTTAGAATTTTGAAAGGACATTTTTGCTGGAAGTTGGGCAGTTTGGGTGCGGGTCATGTGACCCTAGGAGTTACATGGCTTCTCCATCTGTCAAATGGGGAAAACAATAGGACATTATAGGGTTATTTTAAGGATTCAGTTGGTGTAGTGCTTAGAATAGTGCTTGGCACACGGTAGGTGCTATGTCGGGTGGCCAGTGCTGGCTGACTTATAGGAGTACTTGTTCAACTGTGAATAGAAGGGTATTCCGTATTTTTACACCGTTATGTTTTGTAGCTACTTGAACACAAGAATTATATGAGCATTGTGGTTTTTCTATCCATATGCATTACGATTATTTGAAACACCTTATGTGATACTTTAATATGTAAAATTAAATTTCAGGTTTTCCTAAGTTGGTTAGACAGAAAAAAGTAATACAATGTGGAACAATGAGATTTTATATCATTCTTTTCTTCACTTCCACCCAGTGACTTAAATATATTTTAATTAATGCATTCTAATTTATATATTATAAAACGAAAATTAACTTTAGTGTTTGGAGAGCAGCATCGCCTGTCATTTAAGTGAAAGCCAAAGTGCACTGAACAGGTACATTTCACGTAATTGAAATGACAGAGTATTCGTCTTTCAAGAGGTAGAATTGTGTAGTACCAAGAGTGTGAGAGGACCCAAGTCCTGACTTCCGTCAGTTACCAGCTTGGGCGCAAGCCATTCTTCCTTTTGTGTGTTATCCTGTTGTAAAGCTTTCCTTAATCTGGAACCTTCTTGATTAGCGTCGGAAAGCCTTCTAAACAAAAATTACCTCTTTTTAATAAACTTAGATGTGATAAACAGATCCGTTGGTAAGCGCCTGTTACTCTGAAATACCTAGGAAAAAATAGCCTGGCTATGAGGACTCCAGTTTATAATTAGTGGCTTGAAATCTACAGGTAAAATAATGGTAAATATTTCATACTCTGACAGGCCAAATTTTTAAAACTTATAAAATTTACTTTCTATTTCTCAAGGACAGCATCAAGTTAATGTAAAATGCCTTAACAGTTAAACCTAAGTTTTTTGGTGAGAAATTTCAAAGGTGAGAAGTTTAAATTAACTTGTACTTTGAGTTTCCGAGCCTTTGTCTAAAAAAAAAAAATTATATATACAGGTATTTATCTGTTAATACTTAATAGTATCTTTATAAGATATCTATTAATAAGTGCCAAAGTATTTTGTATCTAATTGTCTAGTGACAGTGCCTTGTGATTTAAAGTCTTCTAATCCTGAAATGATGATTACTATGGCTTTAATTCAAAATTATTAACAGAAATACAGTTTGTTTTGGTTATTGTGGAAAGTTCTTGAAGATCTAAGCTTGAATTTCTCCTCTGCTATTTGCTGCCTGTATGACCTTTTGCACATGACTGATCTTTGGCTTTCCTATCTGTAGAGATAATGATCCTTTCTTGCAGGGTTATGGAAGGTAAGAGACAGTTTTGTTTTGTTTTAAGGGCCAAATAAAAGCCTTGCACATTTAACTCACAGAATCACTCATAATTCTCAGTTCTAATTAACCTTCTAAATAAAATAGTGGAAATATTGAGTATGAAACATTGCTCAATACTATTTATAAACCGTAATCTTTCTGAAACCTTTAACCTATTTTAATAAGCATATAAAAGGATGAAGTCTTTTTTTCAAAGAAATTGTTTTTGAAGCAATACATGTAGTCAAGCTATATACACACAGACACACACATATGTATACCTAAATATATATAGTTGATTAATTCTTGGTTGTAGGATAAATAATTTGTTTGGATTGACAACACTGAGAAAGTAGAGCAGTTTTATTCAGTCAAAATTCAGGTTGATCAAAATCGTCTTTTAAATAACCATGTACAACATTTATTATTCAGAGATGTTTTATTTATATTTCAGCTTCTTGGTTACTTCAGTCTTGTATCAATATGATGGGAATATGATGAAGGCTGCCGTAATGACACCAAAGTAGTTTAAATTGATACAGAACATCCATGTAACACCATGGGTTGAACACAGTCACTTGTTTTCACTGTAACTTTACAGAAACTTTACTTTTTAAAGTTATAATTCACACGAACAGAAAGACTGTAAGAGGAAGTGGCAGCAGATAAGAGACGTTATCAACATTTTGGAAAACAGGAAGATAAATGAGGAGCAGTAGCTGACAGCGGGGCAGGGAAGGGTGTAGAAGGACCCAGACGTGAAGCATCTGGTGTGTCCCATGGGATTCTAGAAGGGCTCACGAAATGAAGGCACCTGGAACCTTGTGTTGGAAGTACACATGTGGAGAAGATACCCCCCCTCCTCTGCTCAGCCTCATGGTCACCCCAGCCCCAGCTCATCAAGCCACATAAGGTTGTTCCTGAGAGGCCCCAGACTTGAGTCTAGACACGTTTGAGGGCAGGTGGAGATACTGTTACAGTTGGCCCTTTAAACAACGTGGTGATGATGAGCGCCAAGCCCCCACACGGTTGAATACCCCTGTGTAACTTTTGACTCCCCCCAAACTTAACTGCTAATAGCCTACTGTTGACCAGAACCCTCACTGATAACATAAACGGTTGATTAACACCCATTTTGTATGTTATATGTGTTGTTATTTTTTTGAGAGAGATGACCCTGTGGCAAGCAGGGGAGGGCAAAGGGAGAGAGAGAGAATCCCAAGCAGACTCCACTCTCAGCTCGGAGCCTGAAGCCGGGGCTCCATCTCAGGAACTGTGAGATCGTGACCTGAGGAGAAATCAAGAGTCCAGTACTTAACCAACTGAGCCACCCGGGTGCCCCTGTTTGTAGGTATTCTATGCCGTATTCTTACAGTAAAGTAAATGACAGAAAAACAATGTTACTAAGAAAGTCATAAGGGGGGCACCCGAGTGGCTCAGTCGGTTAAGGAGCCACTCTTATTTTCGGCTCAGGTCATGATCTCACGGTACAGGAGATCGAGCCCACCACCTTGGGCTCAGAGCTGGGTGTGGAGCCTGCTTAAGATTTCTCTGTTTCCCTCTCCCACTGCCTCTCTTCCTGCTTGTGCTCGTGCGCGCTCTCAAAATAAGTAAAGATTTTTTTAAAAAAATCATAAGGGAAGAGACATTTACAGTACTATACTGTGTTTATTTCCAAAAATAATCTGCGTATAAGTGGACCTGTGCCGTTCAAACCCGTGTTGTTTAGTGGTCAACTGAAAATTGAAAACAGAGAGGTCAAGTGAAAGTCTGCGTATCAAACGGTAGGGCTGTTTAGGCCTCTTTCCTCACTGGCTCCTAGAGCTCTGGGAGCCAAACTTTCATCCCCTGTGCAGATTATTGGAGGGCTCATCTGAGATATTGACCAGCCCAAGAGGAGAGACCTGCCCGTGTGGACATTTGGGGGAGTGGTCTGATGAAACAGCAGGGTCCACACCTTAGCACCCTCCCGTGCTGAGCTCTGTACTTGTGTATGTGACTTCCAGTCGGCTTTGTCATGCTTCACTCTTCAGTATGAATGGACAGCTGAGGAAGAATATCCAAATGAGGAAAGCTTCCAGAGAGAAAAGGGGCAAAATAAATAGGAAATAAACTAATAATAGTTTATAATGCCTTGTAAGAGACCATTTTGCATTTATGAGACATGAACAAGATGCTACAGAAAAGAAATAGAGAACAAGAAAGAGCTCTTAGAAATAAAATATATGATAGCAGAAGTATAGAATTTCAATTGAAGCATTGAGAGATAATGATCAGCCTCTGTGTAAGAGAATAGAAAAAAGGAAAAGCTGGGTGCCTGGGTGGCTCAGCCGGTTAAGCATTGGACTTTAGCTCAGGTCACGATCTCAGTTTGTGAGTTCAAGCCCTGCATCGGGCTGTGTGCTGTGTGGATCCCACTTTGGATCCTCTGTCCCCCCCTCTGCCTCTTCCTCACTCGTGCTCTCCCTCCCCCTCTCTCTCTCAAAAATAAATGAATTTTTGAAAATTGAAAAATACAGCAAGATAGGGGCACCTGGGTGGCTCAGTTGGTTAAGCTCTGACTTTGGGTCAGGTCATGATCTCATAGTCCGTGAGTTCGAGCCCCACACCGGGCTCTGTGCTGACAGTTCAGAGCCTGGAACCTGTTTCAGATTCTGTGTCTCTGTCTCTGCCCTTCCCCTGCTCGTGTGCTCGCTCTCTCTCTCTCTCTCTCAAAAATAAACATTAAGAAAAAGAATTTAAAAATACAGCAAGAAAAGCTAAGAATGTGGAGAAAGTAGGAGAATTCCTGAGTCTCCTATCTTACTACTAGAAACTTCAGAAAGAAAGAGGAAAAAAAGGCAAATTAACAAAGATCTAATACAACACAGTTCAGAACTGAATGCTATGAATGAGTTTGGAGGGACCCACCAAGTACCTGACAACATGAGTGGAAAAAGATCCATTGTCAATACATATTGTTATAAATTTCACTACAGTAGGAATAGAGATCATAAAAGCCTTCAGAGAAGGCTTAATATTAAGGTTCAGGAATCAAAAGGAACTTCAGCTTTTCAGCAGCGCCCCCAGAACTGGAAAATGATTTTCACTTCATATTTACGTAGCGACATTAGAGCAAGGAAATGTTCGTTTCCAGGCGAACAAGGACTCAGATTTCGCTCGTGCGCACGCTGTATCAGGAAACTACGGGAGGACGTGCTCCACCAACAAGGGAGTACAACAAGGAGAAGGAAGAAGGGACACAGAAGAGGGGTGCGTTGCAGTGAGGATCCATCCCCTCGAGAAGAGAAACAAAGGGAAGGCCCAGGGGGATGGCAAAGAGAAATTTTAGCAGGCCTGGTGAGCAATCCAGACTGAAGAAGGAAGACCTTCCGGAGGATTCCAAGAGCAGTGTTTCCAAGGAAAACAAATGAAACGAATAGGTTGTCTGATACGCTTGAACATGTTGAGAGTTTTATAAGCTCTGATGGTGAGTTTGGTGATCAATTAGTGATAGGTGTGATGTTTTGAAAATGGGGCAAACAAGACAACTGTTAACACTAAGGGAAAACACAGTTTTACAAGAAAAGAAGTAAAACACTGCAAGACTCAGTTATAAACAGTATTTCTAGAACTCTGTAGTAGCTAACATGGGAGTAAACCAGAATTGTGATGTAACTTACTAGAAAGATGGTGTAGAAGCCTGCTGTATTGCAGGGTCCGCAGGAGGGATTTAAGAAAGCTAATCCTCATCTTCCACAGCAGGAGATCAATAACATTTAAAAAAAAAAAAAAAAAAAAAAAGAATAAATACCACCGTTGGCATATTATTGAGAAATAATGGAGGAAAATACCAGAAGAAATAGCTCCAAGAATGGAATGTGGCTTCTTGTGGAAAGCAGGACAGAAAGGTGGAGAGAGCAGGGCAGGAACTCTGATCTTCATCATAATTGAAGCCTGTGGGCACTGTTTGACTAAAGGAATGTACATGCATTATTTTGATAAATATAAAAATTGAATTAAAAAACAATCTAGACTGAGAAGATAGCCACTGATGACACATTCTATGGTCAAATAAGTTCCAGAAACACTTTGTCCCGAGTTTGCCGCATGGATCTTTGCAGTACATGTGAGTGCTACTGGGAATTCCTGTAGTAAAGAAATTTGTTCGACTTAGCATCTCACAGCTTGCTTTTCCACAAACCAATTTGTGTGTAACACAAACTAAAATTCTGTGACTTAGTATTTTCTATGTCCTATAACACCATTTGAGAAATTTTCAAATACTCTTCCCCCAAATGAAACCTATTATCTGATCCACAGAGAAGAGTTTCTTAAAAATAAACCTCCTTCCGGGGTGCCTGGGTGGCTCAGTTGGTTAAGTGTGGGACTCTTGATTTTGGCTCAGTCATGATCTCGCGGTTAGTGGGTTCAAGCCCTGCATCAGGCTCTACACTGATGGCATGGAACCTGCTTTCTCTCTCTCCCTCTCTCTCAGCCCTTCTCTACTTGCATGTGCGCTTGCTCTCAAAATACATAAAATTTAAAAAAATAAATCTTCCTTTTTAACAAGATGCCCTGCAACCTAAACTAATGACTTCTCTTGCTCTAAAGAAGATAACATGTGAAACAAAGATTGGCTCTACGGGGTGTGTGTGTTTAAAATGTCTTCATGCTCTGCAGATTTCCAGAAAGGTGGGGTAGACAACTGGTTGGGCGGGGGAGAATAGGGGGATGAAGGATTATTTCTTCCATGCCTCCAGGGCTAACGGTCTCTGCAGTAGGCTCTGGGGCATTTTCTCACTCAGCTTATATCTTAGGTCAGAGCCTGTGGAGTGGGCAGGGCAGCAAGGATTGGAGTTGAGGAGGAAATTGAGGTCCAGGAAATCAACTGGCTGCTTGGAGGCCAGCATCAGAGCCAAGGTCTCCAGTCTCCTCGAACTTATCTTTTTTTTTTTTTCCTCTTAAGTTGGAACACACTTAAATCAGTCCCCGGTGTTGATATCAATGCATCTGTAGTTGAGAGTGGATCTATGATATTTTGTCATACATTAGATGTGCCTTCCCAACACGGGGAGTAGATTCCCCACCCCCCATGAGAGGAGGACACGGTCTGTTCCCAGCACTATTTGTGGCTCACTGTGGTAGCGATTGATTCTCACCATGAGCAAGGGGAAACATACCACTTTAGAGCACTCCTGGGGAAGATCCCCTAGCTCTTGTCTGCCCTTGAAAACCATTTGAATGATGGTTTAACCCAGGTGCTTCTGCTGTAAAGAAGGACATCCTTCTTCAGCTGGTTGTCTAATGAAAGTGACGTACAAGGAACAATATACATTTTGTAGAGGGAAAATACCCATAAATAGCTTGTCTGATTTCTGCATATGAACTGATACTACCTTTTATAAACAGGAATAGACAGTGCCTTGATAAGTAGTGAAACATTACATAGCGGACAGGATGTGTTTATAGGCAGAGGACAGGTACTGATAGTGGCTAAGTTGTCACACAATTCAGAAGATACGTTAGCCATACACCCCTACCCATGGATTCCTTGCAATAGGAAGTACACTTTTTGTCAAGTCAGAAGAGTTAATTTTTTTCTCTTTTTTTTTTTTTTTTTTGAGTAGAGTTGACAAGGGTTAATATTTTGTATGTGAGCCAAAACCACTTAAAACCATTTATCCACGTTCATCTAGCTAGCAGTTAGAAAAATGGACTTGAGATTTGGCAGTCAGCTTCCATTTGGGAGGGGGGGGTAGGTGACAAATGTGTAATAAAGTGTAAGTTCTGATGATTCTGTGGGATTGGAAGAAACTGGGACCTGAAGCAGAAGGCAGAAGGTGGCCATGAAAGGATCTGGGATTACACAGTGCCAAGCGGAAGGAACAATAGGGTCCAAAACACCTGAATCATGAACAGTAGGTAAGTTTAGGAAAATGAGAACGTGGAGCTAGAAACAGTCGTGGAATCTCAGCCTTCTAAGTTTTTGATCTTTCCAGCACCACCATAATATTCTTTAAAATGCTTATTGAAATTCTTTCACGGCAGTTATCCTTAAAATCATACACAAGTGTGTAATTTTATTAAAATATTTCTTATTTCTGGGGCGCCTGGGTGACTGCATTGGTTAAGTGTCCAACTTCGGCCCAGGTCATGATCTCAGGGTTTGTGGGTTCGAGCCCTGCGTTGGGCTGTGTGCTGACAGCTCGGAGCCTGGAGCCTGTTTCAGATTCTGTGTCTCCCCTCTCTCTCTCTGCCCTTCCCCTGCTCATGCTCTGTCTCTCTCTCGCTCTCTCTCAAAAATAAATATTTTTTAAAAAGTTTAAAATATTTTTTATTTCCAAACTTCTGGATCCTTTGTTTTCTTCAGTACATAGCATACGTCAGAGTTCTTCTGAAAATAGCTACATCTTGAAGAAGAAAGTGATTTTAGTAATTCCACTTAATCGTAAATGACTCATAACTTTAACACAGCCTTCCATTGGACTTGAGATCTGCTGAGGGGCAAGCTAAACTCTAGAAACATTTTTCACGGATTTAGACTTTGAAACTTGATTGTTATCTCCTAGAAGCTCTGTCTTCTAGGTGGGGGAGGGTCACTGCTACTGTTGAAATTTAGCAATCATGCATATTTTGAGAGTCATTCCTTTTACTGTATCACAGCTAATGCTTCTCGTTGTTTGTATTTTTTGGTACCATGTAGGCTTTATAGATAAAGTTTAGAAAATCTTTCAAGCCAACTGTAAGATGTTCTTGAGATGTTATGACATGTTTTGTGGTATCTGTCCAGTTTATGCTCTAGAGAATAATCTGCCAAATCCTGAGCTAGGAAATGACTGTCCAGACTCACCTGGACAGGTAGTGGGCCGTAGGTCTGACTTGGGCTTCCTGTTTCCAAAGATTGGGGATGGTGGGCATTGAGAGGCTGGGCAGGACTGTAGCACACAGGCCTGGCTTTGCTGAGAATAGAACAGAGGAAACAGTGGCATTCTCCAGGGCGAAGATGGTTCTGGAACCAGAAGAGAAGTTCCAAAGTATGTCATCCAAAGGAGATAGAAAGTCAGTAACTGGCTTCTGAGGTTTTGCAGTGTAGTCGGTTGAAGATGCTGAATGGTAAAGTGGAGCGGGAGAACTTTCCCTCAGGCAATGCTGGACAAGAAGGGTATGGACTCTGATTCTACCCAAGATGGAGTAACAGGGACCGGATTTACTCTCCCACCTGATACAGCTGAAACCCAGACATAACAGGCTTATGAAGAGCCTGGACATCAGGCAAAGAGGAGAAGTGATTGTTGATGGACAGGAAACAGGTGCGGCGAGGCCTCTGATCGCCCCAGCATTCTGCCCTGTTTCCAGCAACAGTGCAGCAGGGGGTGCCCAGGAAGAGTCTGGCACATGCGGAGTTGAAGAAACAGAGCTGAGAATCTGGGAGACAGAGGCAGCCAGAGTCTATAGGACATAGAACCAGAGAGGGGAGGGCTGTCCCGAGAGAATCCCGGAAATCCGCATAGGTTTCCCTTGAATATCCAACAGAGTACTGATAATGCCTGTGAGGGAACTCCCCAAGGCAGGAGGGAAAAAACCGCACAGGACTAGTGAACAGTTCCTGTTGCTTACACAGCGCCTGTTCCCAAAAGCCAGAGTGGAAAAACTTGCAATTCACGGGACATTGGGAAGAGCATTCAGGAAAGTCTTCTCTCAGGAGAAGGGGGTATGATTAGCCCCTACTCAGAGCCCTGCTCTAGACCCAGGGAACAAATCACAAAAGCAAGCATCAAAAGGTCCAGATTGTTTCCAAGGAAATTATCCCAAAACAAAGCGCAAGAATTTTTGTAGGAAGACACAAATATCTAACACCCATTAAGGTAAATCATAATGTGTGGCATCTAATTAAAGATAACTCAGTAAACATTGAGATAACCAATCAATCAAAACCAGTTCAGAACAGATACGGATGTTAGAGTTTGCGGACAGGGACCAGGACATAGTTATTTTAACTATCCTAGAAGTTCAAGATACCAAGTAGAGACATGGAAGATGAAAAACGGGCCCAAACCTGTCTCTTCATTTTTTTCCTTTTACTTTCCACTTCCCTGTTAGATGCAAGTTTTAGATGGTTCCCAGGTGGTTAATTGATAGTAAATTATATTGATTACACTATAGTAATTACAGACCTGCTAAGCCAATGACCTCTTAATGGCAGGCTATGAATTTATTGGGTTCGTAAATTTGTGATCAAATCTTACGTTTTCTTTCAAAATGAAACCGAAGCTTACGAGTTGGCAAGGAATTCAACAAATTCTTATTTCAAAGCATCAGAGAAGAAATCTTGACGGTTGCACACTTTATACATAGCCACAGGAACAGATGTAGCTAGACTATTTTAACAGGTTATTAGATCCTTGGGTTGACAGTAAATATAGTTTAGGACTGGTTTTTAAGTTCTGCGAGCTTTATTTTGAACAGTGAGTATCTGTTTGCCATCAACATGAGAAACTCATGTTCTGACTTCTTCTTTAAAAATAATACTTCTGTAACTGGTTTGCAGTATGGTTTTCCTGAGCTTTTCCTCCCAGGTGTGTAAATGCAGTTCTGTATATTGGGATTCAGTATACAGATGTTTGCTTTAATAGAAACAGTGAAAACTTGAGTATGTATTTGTGGCTCAGAGTGATCAAGACTAAAAATACAGCCATCTTAAGCAAGGTTAACTGAAATTCAGCCAGACATCATTATGATTATCCTGGGCTTACAAAGAGGTGATCCTTTTTCTGAAGAAGAGATTGGTTATAGCTTGTGCGTTATAATTTACAGGGGCCATAATAACTTTCGGTGTTCTAGAACCAACTTGTTACATTTGGAATAGTTGACATCTTACGTGGCCCGATACCGTTTCGGAGTCTGTCGCGTTTCCTCATTGGTTACTCTTTTCTTCAGAGATGCTCTCGGAAGTATGAAGTCCGTTGTCGTTTTAGTCTTCGGGTGAGCGTGGCTACAACGTGGTGGGACCCTTTGCTTTTGTTACTTTTCTGGAATTCTTGGTGGGTTCTGGAGATGCGACAGGCTCAGCAGCCTGTCACTCTGCGTTCAGTGGCAGGAGACACCAGGGCAAAGCAGCCCCTCTCCCCGGTGCCTGTTTCTCTCACCCTCCCGGGCTGCGCTCTCAAGGGTTTACATTGGCCCAGTTTCTCTGTGGTCTCTATTCCCACCTGCCTTCCACCATTCCCAGTCTTTCGTTCTGCCTCAGAAAATTGGCACTGTGATTGTTTCAGAGGGCACGGAGTCATTAGCTACTGGAGGGTCCGATCCTGGATTTAGAAGAGGGGCATTTTCCTCCAACATGAGCAACATTTTCCTTTCTCTCTGGAAGTTTCACGTCAGGCTTTGTTCATGACGGTGTTCATCTTCTTACTGATATCAAAGTGCACTCCTGTCGTAAAATAACACATTACTTCTTTGGGGAGGAGAAGAGAGAAGCTGATACATACCTCTCAAGGATTAATCAGATAAGAATTTATCCCTTGAAAGCAATATTCTGTACTTTTACATAGATTTAAAAACATAGTATCCATTAAAATTATAAACATTGGGCTGACTCAAGGAAAGTTAAAATACTATTTTCCCTCATAAGCGAACTTTTAGAAAGAATTATTTATTCATTTAAATGAATGGACAAGAAGCCTGGCACACTAAAGGTAAAATATTAATAGAGGGGGGTGCCTGGGGGGCTCACTTGACCAAGCGTCTGACTCTTGGTTTCAGCTCAGGTCATGATCTCATGGTTCGTGAGATCAAGCCCCACATCGGGCTCCGCGCTGACAGCATGGAGCCTTCATGGGATTCTCTCTTTCCATCTCTCTGCTCCTCTCCTGCTTGTTCTGTCTCCCTCAAGTAAACTTTTTAAAAAATGAAAATGTTAATAGAGCAAATTGTATGAAGTTTTATGACTTGAAGACATTAATAGAGACAGAATCCATGATGCACTTTAAACATTTGATCTGTATTTTTTTCTTATTTTTTTAGGTAGCTAAGTCCATTGACAAACAAATCCTTATTTACCTGACTTCTTGAAACTGTCCATTCTTGACTTCTACAATACTAGCATCATAAATTTTCTTCTCTACCCTAGATTAGTTTTCAGTTTTTGTTGCTTTAATGCTGTTATTCTCTTGGATTCTGTTCTTGGTTATTGCCTCCTCCCATTCTGCATACCCTCCCTAGGTAACACCTACCAGATCCTTGGCTCATCTACCACCCAAGTGGTGACCATTAGGAAATCGCTGTCTTAGTTTAGGTCTCTCTTCTTACCTTCAGAATCCGTTGCCATCTGGACATCTCTACTTGTATTTCTCAACAGATGTCTCAAGAGCAGCCTGCCCCAACTTATATTCCACAGCAAAACTTGACCTTTCCTTGTCTCAATAAGGTATCACCATCTACAGATTTACCCATTCCACAGACATGCAAGTCGTCCTAATCTCTTTTTTTTGTTCTTTTTAGTTAACATATAGTGCAATATTGATTTCAGGACCAGAATTCAGTGATTCATCATTTACGTACAGTACCCAGTGTTCATCACAAGTGCCCTCCTTAATCCCCATCAACCATCTAGCCCATCCCTCACCTACCTCCTCAATCGACCCTCAGTTTGTTCTCTATCATTAAGAGTCTCTTGTGGTTTGTTTTCTCTCTCTCCTCTTTCCCTCCCCCTTTGCCATATTTTCATCTGTTTGTTTCTTAAATTCCACATATGAGTGAAATCACACGGTATTTGTTTTTCTCTGACTTATTTCACTTAGCATTGTACATTCTAGCTCCACTGGCAAGATTTCATTCTTTTTGATGGCTGACTAATATTCCTGTGTGTGTGTGTGTGTGTGTGTGTGTGTGTGTGTGTGTGTGTGTGTGTGTGTATGCATACCACATCTTCTTCATCCATGGACATTTGGGCTCTCTCCATAGTTTGGCTATTATTGATAATGCTGCTATAAACATTGAGATGCATCTATCTCTTTGAATCTGTGTTTTTGTATCCTTTGAGTAAATATTTAATAGTGCAGTTGCTGGGTCGTAGGGTAGTTATATTTAGTTTTTTGAGGAACCTCCATACTGTTTTCCAGAGTGACTGCACCAGCTTTTATTCCAACCAACAGTGCAGAAGGGTTCCCCTTTCTCCGCATCCTTGTCAACACCTGTTGTTTCTTGTGTTGTTAATTTTAGTGAGTCTCACAGGTGTGAGGGGGTATCTCATCATGGTTTTGATTTGTACTTCCCTGATGATGAGTGGTGTTGAGCATATTTTCATGTGTCTGTTAGCCACCTGGACGTCTTCTTTGGAAAAGTGTCTATTCATGTC
This sequence comes from Panthera tigris, assembly GCF_018350195.1. NCBI lineage: Eukaryota > Metazoa > Chordata > Mammalia > Carnivora > Felidae > Panthera > Panthera tigris. The sequence continues at coordinate 13,450,119 of NC_056664.1, forward strand.
TTCTGCCCATTTCTTAACTGGGTTGTTTTTTGGGTGTTGAGTTTGATAAATTCTTTATAGATTTCAGATACTGACCCTTTATACGGTGTGTCATTTGCAGATGTCTTCTCCCATTCTGTAGGCTGCCTTTTAGTTTTGGTAATTGTTTCATTTGCTGTGCAGAAACTTTTTATCTTGATGAAGTCCCAATAGTTCATGTTTGCTTTCGTTTTCCTTGTCTTCAGCGACATGTCTAGTAAGAAGTTGCTCCAGCCAAGGTCAAAGAGGTTGCTGCCTGTGTTCTCCTCTAGGATTTTGATGATTTCTTGTCTGACATTTAGGTCTTCTATCCATTTTGAATTTATTTTTGTGTCTGGTATAAGAAAGTGGTCCAGGTTCATTCTTCTGCATGTCACCGTCCAGTTTTCCCAACACCATTTGTTGCAGAGACTGTCTTTTTTCCGTTGGATGTTCTTTCCTGCCATGTTGAAGATGAGTTGACCATATAGTTGTGGGTCCATTTCTGGGTTTTCTGTTGTGTTCCATTGATCTATGTGTCTGTTTTTGTGGCAGTACCATACTACCTTGATGACTACAGCTTTGTAATATAGCTTCAAATCTGGAATCATGATGCCTCCAGTTTTTTATTTTTCAGGATTGCTTTGGCTATTCAGGTCTTTCGTGGTTCCATGCAAACTTTAAGATTGTTAGTTCCAGTTCTTGTGTGAGACATGCTCGTGGTATTTTGATAAGGCTTACATTGGATGTGTAGATTACTTTGGGTAGCATAGACATTTTAGCAGTGTTTGTTCTTCCAGTCCATGAGCATGGAATGCTTTTCCATTTCTTTGTGTCCTCTTCAGATTCTTTCATAAGTGTTCTGTGGTTTTCAGAATATAGCTCTTTTACCTCTTTAGTTAGGTTTATTCCTAGGTATCTTACTGTTTATAGTGCAATTGCAAATGGGATGGATTCCTTGATTTTTTTTTTTCTGCTGCTTCATTAATGGTATATAGAAATGCAGCAGGTTGCTGCATGTTGATTTCATATCCCATGACTTTACTGAATTCATGTCTTCTATAGCAGTTTTTTGGTGGAGTCTTTTTGGGATTTCTATATAGAGTATCATGTCTGCAAATAGTAGAAGTTTGGCTTCTTCCTTGCCAATTTGAATGCCTTTTATTTCTTTTTGGTGAGAGTGGACATCCTTGTCTTGTTTCTGACTCTAGTGGGAAAGGCTCTCCGTTTTCCCCCCTTGAGGATGATATTATATGGCCTTTAGTGTATGGCCTTTATGATGTTGAGGTATGTTCCAGCTATGCCTATGTTGTTGAGGGTTTTCATCAAGAAAGGATGCTGTATTTTGTCAGATGCTTTGTCTGCATCTATTGAGAGGACCATATGGTTCTTACCCTTTCTTTTATTAATGACAAATCATGTTGATTGATTTGTGAGTATTGAACCAGCCCTGCAGCACAGGAATAAATCCCACTTAATCATGGTGAATAATTCTTTTAATGTACTGTTGAATACAATTTGCTAATATCTTGAGAACTTTTTCATTTATGTTCATCAGGGATCTTGGCCTGTAATTCTCCCTTACACTGGGGTGTTTGTCTGGTTTTGGAATCAAGGTAATGTTGGCTTTTTAGAATGAGTTTGGAAGTTTTCCTTCCATTTCTGTTTTTTGGAACTGTTTGAGAAGAATAGGTACTCACTCTTCTTTAAACGTCTGGTAGAATTCCCCTGGAAAGCCGTCTGGCCCAGGACGATTGTTGAGAGATTTTTGATTACTGATTCAGTTCTGTTTAAATTTTGTTTCTTCCTGTTGTAGTTTTGGTAGTTTGTGAGTTTCTAGAAATTTGTCCATTTCTTCCAGATTGCCCAATTTGTTGGCATATAATTTTTGATAGTATTCTCTTATAATTGTTTGTATTTCTATGGTGTTAGTTGTGATCTCTCCTCTTTGATTCCTGATTTTATCTTTTTTTGGGTCCTTTTCTTTTCTTTTTGATAAGTCTGGCTAGGGGTTTATCAATTTTGTTAATTCTTTCAAAGAATCAGCTCTTTGTTTCATTGGTCTGTTCTACTGTGGAGTTCTTTTTATTTTTATATTGTTTATTTCTGCTCTAATCTTTATTATTTCCCTTCTTCTGCTGGCTTGAGACTGGCTTTAGGTTTTATTTGCTGTTCCTTCTCTAGCTCCTTTAGGTGTAAGGTTTGATTGTGTGTTTGGGACCTTTCTTGCTTCTTGAGATAGGCCTGAACTGCAGTGTACTTTCCTCTTAGGACTGCCTTTGCTGCATCCCAAGGGTTTTGAACTATTGTGTTTTCATTTTTATTTGCTTCCATGTTTTTGTTTTTTTTTTTAATTTGTTCTTTAGTTCCCTGGTTAACCCATTCATTCTTTAGTAGGATGTTCTTCAACCTCCATGTATTTGAGGGCTTTCCAAATTTTTTCTTCAAGTTTTGACTTCAAGTTTCATAGCATTGTGATCTGAAAATATGCCTGGTACGATCTCAGTCTTTTTGTACCTGTTGAGGGCTGATTTGTGATGCAGTACGTCATAGTCCCTCTCTCCCTCTCCTGCCGTCTCCGTTCAGTTCCCAGGCCAGCCCAATATTCCTTGACTCTGTTCTTGCCTTTCTGTCTTCCCTGGTCCTTTCCAGCCCACATCTGTGCAGCCTCAGTTATAGTGATAGCTTCCTAATTAGTCTGTCTACAGTCATGTCCTTCAGACCATTTTTATTACTGGTATTCCTTTTTTTCCCCCTAAAATACAGATATGATTAAGACTTCTCATCATCTTTGAGGTAAAAGCTAAGTTATGGTGGTATGTTAGGTAACAGTAGCATTTACTGGGTACTGGGTACTGTGCTTAAAAACGGTAGTTTGGGGATGCCTGGGTGGCTTAGTAGGTTGAGTGTCTGACTCTTGATTTTGGCTCAGGTCATTTTCTCATGGTTTGTGAGTTCGAGCCCCACATGGGGCTCTGTGCTGTGTGTGGAAACTGCTTAGGATTCTCTCTCTCCCTCTCTCCTCTCCCTCCCCTGCTAAAAAAACTTTTAAAAAAACTTTTTTTTTTAAATTTTTTATTTATTTTTGAAGGAGAGAGAGGGAGACAGAGTGTGAGCAAGGGAGGGGCAGAGAGAGAGGGAGACACAGAATCCAAAGCAGGCTCCACGCTCTGAGCTGTCAGCACAGAACCTGACGTAGGGCTTGAACTCAACGAACTGTGAGATGACCTGAGAGGAAGTCAGACGCTTAACTGATTGAGGCACCCAGGCGCCCCCCCCCGCCAATAAACATTTTTTAAAAACCTGTAGTCTAGGGGCACCCGGGTGGCTCAGTCAATTAAATGTTCAGCTCTTGATCTCAGCTCAGGTCTTGATCTCAGAGTTGTGAGTTCAAGACCATGTTGGGCTTTGTGCTGGGTGTGAAGCCTACTTAAAAAGGTAAAAAAAAGCTGTAGTCTAATTTAACTCAGAGAATTCTCATAATGATGATCTGAATATGCGTACTCTTCTTTTTATCAAGGAAAATCAGACTAAGAGAGCTTAATTTCTTTAAGTGTTTATTTTTGAGAGACAGAGTGTGAGCAGGAGAGGGGCAGAGAAAGAGGGAGACACAGAATCCCAAGCAGGCTCCAGGCTCCCGGCTGTCAGCTCAGAGCCCGATAGGGGGCTCGAACTCACAAACCGTGAGATCGTGACCTGAGCTGAAGTCGGACACCTAACTGATTGAGCCACCCAGGCGCCCCCAGACTAAGAGAGTTGAGATAACTTACCCCGAGCTGCAGAGCCAGAAAGTGGCAAAGCTACACCAGACCAGTGTGTCTCTGACTTAGAAGTCTGTTCATACCCTTTATATTACACCGGCTCCGGGGCCCCTGGGTGGCTCAGTCAGTTGTGAGTGTCTGACTCTGGTTTGGCTCAGGTCAGGGTCCCAGGGTTGTGCTGTAGCCCCATGTTGGGCTTCACGCTCACCGTGGAGCCTGCTTAAGATTCTCTTTCTCTTTCTCTGTCTCTCCCTATTTCTGCCCATCACCCCCTCTCTCCCTCTGTCCCTCTCTCCCACTCGCTCTCCCTCTGTCTCTCTCTAAATAAAATGAAAAAAATATACATCAGATATCAGCTCCACAGAAAGCTATCCACACTGGGATTGGATGCTGTGGAGAATGAAAATAGTCTCGCTTCTCTCCGAACGTTGACCACCTCAGCTCTCGTGACTGCTAATTTTAAAAATGAGCAAGCGTGGTTTTTCAGTAGTGGTACCACTGGATCGTGAATACATTTGGATGTGGAATGCATGATGTTTTTCTTTAACCCACCTTCTACCCTACCAGCCACAGACTCACCACACCTGTGGGGACATACAGTGTCAGGTGTGTGGCTGGCCGTACAATGCCAAGAAACAGCAGACCACTGCCTCGGCAATAGTGAGTGATAGAGTATTCTTTTTTTAGGAAGCTGGGTGGCCACTGTGAATTAAAAAAAAAAAAAATCAGTAATACAAAGGTATTGGATTCTTTTTTTTTTTTTTTAATGTTTATTTTTGAGAGATAGAGACAGAGCGTGAGTAGGGGAGGGGCAGAGAGAGGGGGAGACACAGAATCCGAAGCAGGCTCCAAGCTGTCAGCACAGAGCCTGACACGGGGCTTGAACTCACGAACTGTGAGATCATGACCTGAGCCGAAGTCGGCCGCTTAACTGACTGAGCCACCCAGGCGTCCCTCACTTATCTTGTAATTTAAAAAATCAAGCCATTAGCTGTCGTGGGTTAGTCACTGAACACTTTTCAGTACATCAGTGAGAATAAAGGTGTTGAACAGACTTTGGAACTCACGAGATGTCTTCTGGGGTGTGTTTACATCCGTGATGATGGCTTTCAAGTTTAGTCTCATCAGTTTCTTTTTTTTTATTTTTATTTTTATTTTATTTATTTATTTTTTTTCCATCAGTTTCTTAAAAGAGGAATGTGCTTGCATAGAGCTGAGTGGACCCAAATGATACCCCAAACTTCGGGGGGTGTCTCTGAGTTTAATAAATGTGACTCTGGTATCCAGTAGACTTGGTGGTTTACCCCGCTGCTTTCTCTTGGGGCTGAAGTATCTCAGGTCGGTCACAACTTGCACTTACGGAGGCCGTGTGCCCTTGACCTGCATTCTGGGTACCACAGATGGCACGTGCATAGAGTCCCAGAGAGGCGCGGACTTTCTTCCCCAGTGCTGTCACTTGTCAACCGTGTAGCTTTTCATCCTCAAGCCCGCTCTTCCTCACTATATAATATTCCTTTTCCCTATCTCGTCCTTCTTTATCCTGCTTCCTCCACCCTCCTGTGTCCCCCTCCAAATCAGACAGATTTGAATGGAAAACAGGTCTAGGAAAGTAATTTTCCTATAAGTTTGGGGGGAATTTAATCTACACAAAACTTAGTGCTGCCACCAACCAGCCCATTTCCTAGACCTTCATTATCTTGTTGTGGCAGGGAGGCGGGAGGGAGAATTTTTTTAAATTCTAAATCTTTAATTGCCACTATTCAGGTTCTTTTCAACTTTGGATGCCAATATTGTAGGTTCCTGTCATTTTATTACTTTTTAGGCCGTGCTTTCCCAAAGTAGGTAAGTACATAAAACTATATTAATAGCATGATAAATAAGGACTTAGTGCAGTTTTTATGATAAGTTAGCTGCTTTTCAAGAAGTTTCGTTTTACAGATAAAACAAAATGTTTTATGTTGTGTAATACATCCCCTGGGCAGGATGTGTGTAAGGAGTAAATAACAACAGGGATTTCTAAGATACAGATGGTTTTGAGAAAGTTTACTTCAAGCTAGAAGGCCAACTCTCTTCCTCCCAAGCCTTCCCCCCCATCCACCTTCTGCCCTGTCAGCCACAAACCCAGCAAGCCTGTAAGGATGCACATTTTCATAACTGTGGAATGCTGGGACCTGGTGATAATGCAGACCTGGTGATAATGAGTGGTAGGTGGTCCTTTTTGTGAGATCTTTCCTGTGAACAATTAGTTACGGTGGTCGATTCCATCCATCAGCCATAACAAAGGGAAACTTCAAGTCTGTTCTAGAAAAGTATTGGCTGATCGTTCTTAAAAAAAAAAAAATTACCCCTAAATATTTTCAAATGTGAAGAAAAACGTGAAGAGTTGTACCGCGGTTGGCATTTTGAATGTGATGTCTTGCCATACAGACTCATCGTGTTAGCTTTCTGTCGTGGGTTTGTCCGAGGGGAAGCAGTTTAGTATTTAGAGAAGGTATGCTTCCATCTGTGAGATGATCGTGTTCATGGAGATATTTATCCAGTGGTTCCAATCTATTAAGTTTGCATCTGTGAGTCTGATTTAGTTGATTTCTATACATATACAGATTTAATACATTTTCTGGAACATTCCATAGATTTATATATTAGTATAATGGTTTGTTTTTTTTTTCCTTTTTCATTCTGCCCTTGTAACTCAACCCCTGTAGAGAAAATGATTAAATAGCACTATCACCCTTTGGAAATATTAGTAGATTTTGAGTCTGGTGTTACTTGTTAAATGTTTTAGTTTCAGGGTTCGTTATGCTGAATTTTATAAAGTGCTTGCTGAACTGAGTAAATTTTAAGATACGGTAAAATCTAGAAGAGTATTTCAATTCTTTCTATTTCTGCGACCTTCTGAAAATACTATTAAATTACGAAAAATAAGAGACTCCAATTTTTGGAAATGAAAGTGACAAGTTATTATCAAATGAGATAGTATATGACCAAATGTTTTTATAAAGAATGAAATTCTCTGTAGTTACAGCAAGGGCTTCCTTGAAGAAGCAGATCTTAGTCATTTCGCAGCCACAGTACTTGATAACCTTGATTTTCTGCATGTCGGTTGGGTCTGACCCTGCCCGTGTGCGGTCAGGGTGGTTGAGCCGGGATCTTTGCACATCAGGAGCTCGGCAGTGTAACTGTGGCGTTGATCTCTGTACGGAAATAACTGCATCACAAGGCAGCACGTGACGTTTTAGAAAACTGACAGAGTTAAGCCCTATGGGAGCTTGGGTATGAGGCGATCACCAGTTGGGTGTCAGGGATGTCTTTGTGGAAAAGATGAACTTGAAAGCTGTTTTACAGCGATCATTGTTCCATTTCTAGTAGAGTTTGGAGCGTGACCGGGTGTTAAAACGCCTGTTTAACCTCTTCATTTGGTTGACGGGGAGTGTTACGTAATGGCTAGGAGTAACATGTCTGCCATGTTCTCAGTAAATGTTGGCCATCGTCATCGTAGGTACACTCTCCTTCGAAACGCAGTCCGGTCCCCGCGCCTTCAGAGAGCCTTTGCTGCAGACCAACGTGTCTGAGTTGCCCCCTCCTCTTTATTCCTGTAGAAACTTGGCATTACCAGAGTGATACGTTGTAGGACCGATTTCTGTTGTTGCATTATTACTTCTGTGTCTCCTTTGAGGTTATGGAGCATGCATATTCCAAACTTCACATTATTTCTAGTGTCTAAGGCTCGATAAACATTTTGCTGAATGAGTGACTGAACACAACAAAGATTACATGCCATATAAGAAAAGGGATACAAGGTTGATAACAGTGATCATGGAGAGAAATGGGTGCATTCAGGATATGTTTTGGGATACAAGTGACAAGGTGTCCTGATGGATTGGACGTGAAGAGTGAAGGCATGGATAAGCCAAACTTGAGGAATATGGTAATGCCATTAATGGACATGCAGGAGGAGACTGGCGGAAGAATAGGCCGTTGTGTAAATGCTGTCTGAGAAGCCTGGTCTACTTGAGTAGAGGTGTTGAACCGCAGTTGCATATGAGAGAGAACAGATCTGTAAATCAAGAAGTCAGCATACAGATAGTATTTAAGGCTGCGTAGCTGGATGAAGTTACCTTGTTAGGGAATGTAAGCGAAAGAGAAAGGGAGCCCCCAACCAGTCTTGCAGTGAGAGTGTAGTGGTCTGGAAGAGGTGGGGGGGGGGGGTGGCTAGCAGAAGAATCCAAGGAAGAGAGAGAAACTAGAGGAAACTTTCTCAAGGGATTGCCAGTTGGGTCGAATGCTGCTGAGGGATTCAGATGGAAAGTTAGAAGTGATCTCTGCATTTGGCAACATATGATTGTTGGTGACCTTGACAGTGCAGTGGTGGTGTCTGGAGGCCAGGTTGGAATCTGTCCAAGACTGGGAAGCAAGGAAGTACAAATCTGGAAGAGCTAGAGTTTTGAGTAGCCTACTCAGCGGGTGGGAGTCCTGTCTTTCAGCATCGCCAGATTATTTCATCGGATTCCAAACTGAACTCATGCCCTGCCCTCCAAAGTCTGTTCCCCTTCCTGAGTGTTCTGCTCTTAATGGATTCGCCTGCCTTCCAGGGGTCCAGACCGGAACCCGCTGGATGAATGTACTCCTCTCCTCCCTCCGTGGATCCCTGTGGGATCGGTTGCCCAGACTGTTGAGTCTTCTCCGTGGCGTTTTCAAACGGACCTCCTCCTGTTCGTCGCCTTTGCCACTGATGTTGCTCTTCCCAGGCACTAATTAGCTCTTCTTCAAACTCCTCCGATAGTTTCCTGAGCGCTGCCTGCTTTTGTTCTTCCCCTTGTCACTGGATCTATCCGTCACAGCTAGAATGTTCTTCCTAAAGCGCAGCTTTGCTCATGCTATCCTGCTAAAAATAAAACCAGATCCGTTTAGCCTGGCACTCGGAACCCTCTACCTTTTTAACTTTCTCTCCCACTCTTTCCGTTCGCTCAGCCTGCCGTCCTCCAGTGTTTGCTCTTGCCTGAATGCAGAGCCTGCATCATGTGGCCTCCATGTCTGCAGTTTCACTGTCGCGTCTGCTCGGCCCGGCACGCCTTGCCCTCTCTTCTCTTATGTCTGTTATTTCCAGGTGCTTAGTACTGCCGATAAACGTGGACTCTGCCCTAAAAACTAGGAGATTTCAAGGCTTTTTTCAAAGCCACTGCTTTGTCAGTTCTTTATTTGATTTCAATAAATAAAATTTCAATAAAATAAAGATTTTATTCAATAAAATAAAATCTTTACTTGATTTCAGAGCCACTGCTTTGTCAGTTCTTTAAAAGTTCCAGAACGCTGGGCCCCTGGGTAGTTCAGTCGGTTAAGCGTCTGACTTAGGCTCGGGTCATGATCTCACGGGTCATGAGTTCGAACCCCGCATCGGGCTCTGTGCTCACAGTGCAGAGCCTGCTTAGGATCCTCTGTCTCCCTCTCTCTCTGCCCCTCCCTTGCTCGTGCTGTCTCTGTCTCTCTCAGAGATGAATAAACATTTTCTAAAAATTTTGTTTTTAATTTTTTTTAATGTTTATTTATTTTTGAGACGGAGAAAGAGCACGGGTGGGGGAGGGGCAGAAAGAGAGGGAGACACAGAATCTGAAACAGGCTGCAGGCTCTGAGCTGTCAGCACAGAGCCCAACGTGGGGCTCGGACCCACAAACCGTGAGATCATGACCTGAGCCGAAGTCGGACGCTTAACCGACTGAGCACCCAGGCGCCGCTCACTGTTAACCAATTTTTAACGAAAGTTCCATTAACACTGATCTTTCCTTTAAACCACACCTATCCTTCCCTTTGCTACCTCGGCCAGTCTTCTTTTTTAGGAAATGGGCACAGGAATGATTTAACGTCTGGAAGGAAGTTTTTTGGAGATTTAACGAACAGTTGTGGGTCATGATAGTCCATAAATAGGGGATGCGTATGCAGCGCGTGCTGCTAGGCTTCTCCCCTTTTCTCTTGACTTTTCTCTTGACGTGAGGAGGCGGCCCAAAGCTGGGGAGGTGAGCATGGGCCTCCTCATGAAGGGCCACGTCCCTCTATCGGGTGGCCACCCATCGATGAAACAGACGTGGGATTATGTGTCTTGTAGCTGTTACCGTTTGGGGATGTGGGGGTGGGGGAGAGAAAGTCTCTGAAATTATTACTCTTGAGTTCTGGCTTTTGAAAACAGAAGGTACCTTACAGGAATTTTGCTCACTGTTACATATTCTAAAAGGTGGAAAGCCAGTGCACTCTGAAGCCTATAGTCAAAGAAAGACTTACTCGTTAGAATATGGAGCTGAGGGCTCTTTCACCTTTTCCACCCATCAGCGGGCTTAGAGAATCGCTCCTGTGAGGGCATCGGTGGGGAGTAAATTGAAGGTGTCTTTGCAAGATGTTCTCTTACATCTTGCCTTTTGGTTACGTATTTTCAGCTTCTTCCCATCATCAGAGGATAAAGTAAGTCTTAGGCATGTTTAACTTGACCTAAATAATCTTTCCAGAATGAAGTGGGACTATGGGCTGAAGGAAAACAATTGCACTTTCTTTTTTTTTTGTTTAAAGACGGGATTGAAAATAACCGTCTTTGTCTTAATGAACTGTGGCACTGGAGCATTGTTACAAGGAGTCAGTGTGTTTTCAGAAAAGAGGAGGGAGGTGACCATCTGACTTCAGAGCCTTCCCTTGGCTGTGACAAGTGTATTCTGTGTTTGGCCTTCCGGCAGGCAGCTTGCCCGTCCCCTCCACCAGCTGTTAATTGTAGTCAACTATTTTGGAACATGAGGGGTATTGTAATTAGTAGTGTGGAGAGTGGATTTGGGAATTCAGAATATCCCTAGGTTTTAGTAAAGCCCAGAGTGCAAATAAAGATGAACGTCTCCTATTTTGAGGGGATAACAAGCTTTTACTAAATAAATTTACCTCCCCAAATTACTTTTTATTTTTATTGATCATGATGAAAAATATAGTTATGAGATTATGAAGGAAAACCTGAAAAAAACTTGCTATGTCAAAAATGTTCTGTTTTATGATTGTTTATCTGTTTTCTGCTGTTGTGCATTTCCCCAGGAAACTTGGTCTTTCAGGATCCTTAATTGACACTGACAGAATTACAAACCGGACAGTTTCCTGGAGGCTTGGCCCTTTTGTGTCAGGATGAGCTATGGACCGCAGTCCTTTGATATGTGCTTTTCTCTTTCACTTAAAAGGGGAAATAACGGCACCTATTCTGGATGACTTTTAACTAACGGGTCTTAAAAATCTATTATTTAATATTGATCAGTGGAGGGAAAATTGTTAAGTGCTTTTATAAACTGACTCTTATATATATGAGATGGTTCATAGCTGGCATAAAAATACCTTTTTTTTTTTTTTATATAAGTGTTTCAGTGTTTTAATTCTTTAAATTCTGGCAGGATTTTGTTTTAAGCCATTAATAAGGTAATAGCAGAAAAACTGAAAATAGTAGCTTTAGACTAATTGTATTGATAATTTCAGTAACGTATATGTGAACATCCAGAAATACCACTCTGGGCTTTTATTTAGTTAGTTAATTTATTTATTTGATTTACCTTTTTAAGTAGGCTCCATGCCTGTTGTGGAGCCCAACATGGGACTTGAAGTCAAGACCCTGAGATCATGGCCTGGCTGAGATCAACAGTCGGATGCTTAACCAACTAAGCCCCCCAGGTGCCCCTCTGCGCCTTTGAAGTGTATACATTTTTATTATAGTCTAAGAGCAGTTTCCATTGGGAATAGATGACTTTAAAACCAAAAATACATTTTCTTACCAGACAGAAAAGCCAGACTCTTAAACACAGAAAAGAACAAAATGATGGTTTGTTGCCAGAGGGGAGTTGGGTAGAGAGATAGGTGCAATAAATAAAGGGGATGAAGAGGGACAAATTTCCAGTTACAATTTTTTTTTGATGTTTGTTAATTTTTGAGAGAGCGAGTGAGCGTGAGCTGAGGAGGGGCAGAGAGAGAGAGGGAGACACAGACTCTGAAGCAGGCTCCAGGCTCTGAGCTGTCAGCACAGAGCCCGATGTGGGGCTTGAATTCATGAACTACGAGATCATGACCTGAGCCGAAGTTGCCACGCTCAACCCAGCAAGCCACCCAGGCACCCCCAGATTTCCAGTTATAGAATAAATAAGTCACAGACATGAAAAGTACAGCATAGGGAATATAGTCAATAATATTGTAATACTGTTGTTTGGGGACAGATGGTGATGGCATTTATTGTGGTGAGCCTTGAGTGATGTGTAGGATTGTGGAATCATTATGTTGCACACCTGAAACTAATATAATGCTGTATGTTAATTATACTTCAAATAAATAAAATTCACATTTTCTTCTTTTTTTCTACAGGAAGGAACTTGAAACCTTCAAAGGTAATTTTGTGTTTAATTCTCCCCTTTAAAGTAAATGAGAGTTAATTGATGTCAGATGTTCTCTCTTGATGATGAACTCATTCCTTTTTCTCTAAATCAGACAGTTTACATTAAAAAAGTTTGCTCAGTACTGTTTTTGTAAGTTTTATTCAATCACAAGTTGTTCTGATACCCTCTTTGAGCTATAACACATACACTCAGTGAGAGTTTTGCTAATGACCATTGTAAGTAATATGTCAGGATGGCATGGACCTAACTTTGAGGTTGTTGCGAATCGCGGTTGAAGAAGATTCTGGTTTCCCTTGTGAAAGTGTGGGCCACGTGGAGAGGGCATGGTGGTAAGATAGAGATGTGCTTCTGCAGTTGATCTAATAGTCGCTTGAACCCCCAAGAGGCTCTGAGTGCCGGGTCCTGCTCTGCCGCTGTCTTGTAGCTTCGGGTAAATCTCTTACCTTTTTCAGGCTTAGTTTCTCTGTCTGTAAAATCAGAAGCTCCGCTGAACGGTTTCCTGAGATACCCGAAGCACCCAGATTTTCATTTTAGGGAACTGGCGAAGCTGAGGCCCTGAAAAAATGACCTGTGGTCACGTTGACCCTTACTGGTCATGGGGCAACAACAGTCACAAAGGAAGAAAACCACAAACTTTCCAGCAACTCACAGCCCTTCCGATGTGCTGTTTTTTCACTTACCGATTAGCAATTACGTAGTGAAGTCACTATTCTCAGAGAGACTCTTTTCAGTAACTAGGAAGGCTTTGAATTATTGCCCTTTATATTACACATTAAGCTAGGTTTATGCCTATTATATTTCACATATAAGCGAGTATTGACCAAGATTTACTGAATGACTGAAGATTTTGCAGTATATCACTTACCGCTGAATTGTTTATGTGTATGGTCTGTTTGGATGCTTTGGGAAAATAACTAATCTTCAGGATAAAAGGTATAAAGGCTATTCCTGCTGTGACTCTAATTGAACAGACTTGTTTTGGCTGGATTCCTGTTTGACTCTAGTTACAGTAAATGATTGAGTTCGTGGCTGGTGTGTTGAGGGCAATGTTAAATGATGATGTGATATAATGTGTTTATCATGGTTTTCATTATTCCTAATCAATTTGTGCACCAGGACTCAATATATATTATTTTATATCAGTGTTTAAAATAAGATTTGAAATCCTCCTAAAGTGTTCTTTTCCCTCTCATTTAGTTGACTAGCATCTTATATAACATTAGGAGAAGAAAAAAAACCAATCAAGTTAATAGTGAAAGACAGGCAAGAACACAGATGATGCAAAAATGTCAACTTCAGTTCTGTCTCAGTACTGAGGCCTTTTTTCCTTTCTTTCTTTCTTTCTTTTTTTTTTTTTGTACGACAACGTTCACAGTGAGAGACCAGACATTTTCAAAAGGTTCAATAGTGTTACATATTACCCAAGACAATAATTCAGTTTATGCCACAGTATCTTACACACACACACACACACACACACACACACACACACACACCTGAATATGATATATTTAACAGCACGTCTCACCCACCCATAGGCCAATTAAAGCTCTCACATTTGAACAAACTCTAAATTGATTATTGTATCATATCTAGATTTTTTAGTACCAATATTCATTAAAAGTTCTTTCCTATGGAGTGGTTTGCTAATATTTCAAAAGCATGAGGAGCATATAATAAGAAAAAAGAAATGGAACTGCTCTTCAAAGACAGTAATGGAAGAAAAAGAAAGAAAAACATACAAACAAATTGTAACAATTTATTTTTCAGACGTTGTCTTTCTTTTTCCTTTATAGGTTACAGGAAAGCAAAATATGTTACTTCCTCTAATGGTCTTATTTAACTCCTGTACTTGTATTTGGAAGCTTTTTTGTAAATAGGTGAGAAGCTCACTTTGGGGAACAAAAACAAAATTAGTAGCCCCCCAAAGTTGGTGGTATAGATCAATGTCATGCAAGTTCTGGATTCTTCTTTCTGTACTCCGTGGATGTTAGTGAGATGAGTGCCCCTCTCACAGGTACCACATGTAGCACATTTCTACAATACTAGAAACTGGTAACTTATTGTTAATTTTTTTTTTTTAATATTGGCAACAGGAAGGTTTTCTGTGTTCCCTGAAGATTACGTTTTTAAAAAACCTTTTGATGATAGTCACTTGAATATTAAACAATCAAAAAAGGAGGGTAGGATCTCAGAAATCTTAATTTTTAATTTTCACTGGGGAAGGCATTCCGTTATCATAAGTATGTGTAGAATAAATAAGTTTTTCACAGTCCTTAAGGATGTACAAAATTTGCCATGAATAGACATGCCTCTCTGTTAGGATTATTTATAATTTTTACATTTTAATTTTTAAAATAGCTCATTGTTCCATGTATAAATCTACAAATCTCTCTTAAGATTTTTAAAGGATTATGTCTAGAAATATTGTGCCGCTTGCCTCTGTAATTCCTGACTTAACGTGGCTTTGCTAGGCAGGCTCGTTCTTCTGCCTTCACTTGGGTGCCTCAAGATTAGGCAGATTAACCAGTTTAACCATCGTTCTCCATGAAATATACCGACCGATGCCCACAGCATGCTGAATCCTCATGGCTGGTAGGCTACTCACCAGTCCACCCAAATGTTTTTATTTCTGCTAGTTGCATTGAATGCTTACCCAGAGTGAGTAGTTTGCTCTTGAACTCATTTATACTTGTACTTGTTTTATAATCTGTAGTTTAATTAAATATCAGAAAAAAAAAAAAAACGATGAAACCTCAGTGTTAAGGAGAACTGTTGGTAAGAAAACAAAGTTGACAGCTTTGGAAGACTTAGTATAGGTAAATAGATTTTTTTTAATTGCTACAAAAGGTAAAATTCAAGACAGAAAAGAATTGGGGAAAAATAATAAAAATCCTGAGAGGTTCTGCACACAGATTGTTTCACACATCTTAAATTCCTGCTGTGCTTTTAAAAATACACTGGAAATTTTATTCATTGTAGTATGGATGGCTTATGTGAGAATTTTCAATCAGTGGACCTATCTGTGCTCAAAGAATTCATGAATAGAAGTATGGTTGCATTTTTTTTTACTATGGTTGTATTTTATATTACAGTGTATATGTGTTTTTAATGGATTCCTGTATTATCTGCTTTTTAAAAAATTAAATGACCAACATGGGATCCAGTTGTATCATGTAAGAGGATGTCCATTGTAATCTTCTTAATACAAAATTATCCAGCCTTGTCAGAAATGTGACTGACAGTGTGAAAACATGCCAGGACTTAGGAGTTATCACTATCACAGTGAGTGGATCATCATGAGAACATGTGGGGGAAAGCAGCTAAGGCCAGCCTGATACAGTGATCACAATTATGGCTTAGCGCTGGGAAGCAAAGCCATGAAAGAGCTAGGGCTGGAGTGGGCAAAGATATGAGAGGAAGACTGAGACAATTTAGTGATAAGGAAGGACATAGAGGGGAAAGTTTAAAGAAGTGGTTATCAGTGATTTAAGTACTACAAGGAAGTTGAGCAGAATGGGGAAATCCCATTGGATTTGACAGTGAACAGATTGTCAGATTGGTAATCGGTGACCCGAAAGAGCTATTTGTAAGGGGGAAATCCAGATTGTGAATCAGTAGTGTACGAGAAGTTAGGATATAAAGGTGATGTGAACTCAGCATTCTTCCTTGAATGAAAGGAAAGAAATAAAAAAGTAACGTGAGACAGAATCAGGTCAAGGTCAGGGGAGAAGGTGAAATTGAGATGTTAAGGAGTTGAGTAAGATCCTAGAGAAGATGGAAAGCAGTGATATCCAGATGAATTACCCTTGGGAAGGATCCAGGGATTATCTCTTTCCCTGAAACCTTACAGAAGGAGAGATGCCTGGTAATATGGGGGAAAAGTTGACATGGAGAGAGGAAACAATTTTTTGGAGAATCCATTTAGGGTAAGATGGTCTGAATTTTGTAGGACTAGGCCCAGAAGTAGCAATAAAAACTGAAACAAATACGCTTTAGTGAACACAGGGTTGGGAATTGGGAGGGTGCATATGGTGAATCAGCAGTGCTTGATAATCTTGGAAACTAATGAGAGCAGGGTTAAAATGACTGGCTGTGGAATTCAGGCTGGAAGGGAGAGGCCTGGCTAGACCAGTTAAATAAACAGGATCTGAGGCACGGGGGATGGGGTGCACCATAAAGACGGAGAACAACAAAGCAGTGGTTGAGGTGGATCTTGTGGTCAAAGAAGGAATTTCAGTTTGAGATCTTAGCGGTGGAGCAGGTTCCCAGGGATGATGGCTAATTTGAGTAAAACTAGAAGTCACAAAATTGTAGAGGTTACCTGAATCAGAGAGTTCTGAGACCTTTGGGAGTCTCAAGTGTTTGGATGACTCTTCTGGCTTGCAGCCCTTAGCACGTTATAAATCTGGATTATGACAGATAGTAAACTTGGGGAGAGCTTGTTGATTCCATTCAAGAGTTAGCTTAACAGGAGCTCCTGGGGGGCTCAGCCAGTTAAGCGTCCGATTCTTAGTTTCAGCTCAGGTCACGATCTCACAGTTCCTGAGTTCGAGCCCCACACCGGGCTCTGTGCTGACAATGTGGAGCCTGTTTGGGATTCTCTCTCTCCCTCTCTCTCTGCCCCTCCTGTGCACGTGCACGCTCTCTCTCTCTCTCTCTCTCTCTCTCTCAAAATAAATAAATAAACTTAAAAAAGAGTTAGCTTAACATGTGAGGCACAACTGTTCAGCTGCTGTTTGGCAGTATTTAAGTGGGGGAGACTCTGTTTGAATCCTGTCATTGTCCTCTGTCCTCAAGGAGCTAAGCCCTGTGGCAACCCTTGCAGGATAGAGAGGCAAATACGTATGCTTAATACAATGCAAAGAATATTATAATAGAAATAAGCACACTAAGGCAGGAATAATGGACTATTTAGAGAGAGGCAGCCGCACTTGAGCTGGATCTGAATGAAGAGTACTTACCAGGTCGAAAAGGGTGATAAGGACATTGCAGAAAGAGGAAAGAACAGTTGCAGAGATGTGGAGATGTTTATTTCAAGAACACAAGTGAAGATTTAACTTCTTGTTCAATGAGGGAACTACAAATAATTTGTTAACAGCTAAAGCATATGGTGTGTGGGGCTGAAGTAGTGAGGGACAAAGTGGGGATGTAGGCAGGGAACAAATGATACACAGCCTTAAATGTCATACAAAGGAGGTTAGGCTTTTTCCTTTGGGCTGGGGGTCTCCAAGGAGGGATGTGACCGTGCAGAAGCATGGGAGTGCAGAAGAGAGCTGGAACTTCCCCTTGTTTCTGTTTTACGTCGTCCTTTTAAATTTCCATTTTTGTGTAGGTTATAGAACACACTGGTACAGGAACTCATATCTGTCTTATATAAATGTATGCGTTTGGGGTCCACGTAAAGGTTCTTAACTCATGGTGGAGGTACATGGGCTCAGAG
Organism: Panthera tigris; assembly: GCF_018350195.1. Classification (NCBI taxonomy): domain Eukaryota; kingdom Metazoa; phylum Chordata; class Mammalia; order Carnivora; family Felidae; genus Panthera; species Panthera tigris. Next base: position 13,467,713 of record NC_056664.1, read on the forward strand.
GAGGGAGGGTACTGCTGTAGCTGGTAGGCACAGGGTGGGCCTGGGGGGACCCAAAGGGTTTTCGTTAGGCTGGTAGAATCAGATCTGCATGTGAGAGCAAGCGTTCTGGTATCACATGAAAGATGGGTTGGAAAGAGCAAGTCTCCAGTAAGAGATTCACTGGGAAACTTAAAAGATTTGGATTTGAGGCAGTGGTAGATTGGAGAGAGACACAGGAACAAAAAAACTGGGTGGGTGGAATAAAAAGACTTTTCTAACTGTGTAGGGTTCCTCTTAGACTTCTGGCCAGGGCATTTGCACAGGTTACGTGTTTTCCTTCAAGAAATATAATACGGGTCAAAGCAGGTTTGGGAGGGAATGGTAGTGAATTTGGCTGATTTGGGTGGGGGAGAGGGATGTAAAAGTATCAGTTTTGCAGGCAAGTTCCCAATAACCCCATAAAACTTTTTGGTATCCAATCGATTGAGAAATGATTTTTAAGAACAATCTTATTGAGGTTCGATTTGTATACTACAAAATTTATCCATCTTTAAATGTACAATTCAGTGATTCTTTTTTTTTTTTTAGTGTTTATTTTTGAGACAGAGAGAGACAAAACATGAGTAGGGGAGAAGCAGAGAGAGAGGGAGACACAGAACCCGAACCAGGCTCCAGGCTCCAGGCTCCGAGCTGTCAGCCCAGAACCCAACGTGGGGCTCAAACCTATGAACTGTGAGATCTTGACCTGAGCTGAAGTCGGACACTTAACCGACTGATCCACCCAGGCACCCCTTGTGAATTTCTTTAAAAAAGGAAGAATGCTGTGATCTGGATAGGGATTGTGTTGAATGTATAGATCAATTTGGCAAGAATTGCTGTTTTAATTTTGAGTCTTCCAATGCATGAACAAGGACTGTGTCTCCCTTTATTTAGATCTTTGATTTTTCTCAGCAGTGTTTTATTTTCCATAGAAGTCTAGGACTTTTGTTAAATTTATCCCTAAATATTTTATTCTTGTTGAGTGAATTCTGTCTTGATCATATTAAATTTGAGGTGTCTGTGAGACATTACAGGTAGAGGTGTCCAATGAGTCATTGGGCCTCGAGAGAGAAAAATCTGAGCTATATTTGGGAGCATATAGGGGAGTTTGGCTGAAGTTGCCCACAGAGAGCCGGCAGAACCCAAAAGAAGATGATCGTGGATAGAAATCTAGGAAGCACTAACATTCACCAGACAAGCACACGAAGGGAACTTATAATTGACCCGTGGACAACATGGGGGATAGGGGCATCGACCGCCTGCGTGATTGAAAATCTGTGTATGACTTTTGACTCCCCCTTGAAGCCTAACGGACTTCTGTTGATCAGAAGCCTTACCCATAATATAAATAGTTGCATGTTATATATATTATATAATGAATTCTTGAAGTAAGTGAGAGAAAAGAAAATGTTATTGAGAAAATCATGAGGAAGAGTAAGTACATTTACACTACTGTACCGGATTGATGGAAAAATAATCACCCGTAAGTAGATCCATTCCATTCAAACCCACGTTGTTCAAGGGTCAGCTCTACTGCTTATAATGGAGGCTGAGGGCAGTCGGCCACAGAGATGAGGGAAGACTGTGGTATTCCTAAACAGAACGTTCAAGGAAATGCCAAGAAGCAGTGTCATACTATTGTAGAGAAAGCAAAGAAAAGGGTCATTTAATCGGGCAACTGGAGGCTGATTGGTGAGGTAACTGGGAACGGTGTCAGCAGCATGGGTGTTCGTGTGCGACGGGGGCAGTGGAAACTGAGCGGTGGAGGATTGAAGGGTGAGGGGAATGTTCTGTCTTGTTCACCCCTGTGAGCTGGGCGCTTGGCACATTGGTGGTTATTAGATAGTCGAACAAGTGAAAAGTAGCTAGAATGCTTTCAAAAGCCAGGCTCCGGGGAGGAAAGAAGAGAGGTTAGAGGACAGGGTTAGGTTCAAAGGAGGACTTGTTGTTTGTTTTTTAAATTTGTGAGAAACTTGAGTCTGTCTGTATGAAAGGGGAGGAGAGGCTGAGGCTGAAGGGGGGACGGGGCGGCGGTGGGGGGGGGGGGGTGGCTGGCAAAGCTGGACTCAGAGCCGACCAGAGGGAGTGGGTTAGAGCATCCTCTTCTGAAACAGGCAGACACTGTTGACAAGTGTCTGTAACTGTCGGAATCGTCATGATTTAAGATACTTATTAAGAACATATAGCACATTCTAAGCCAGTGGTGAGTGTCGCTGAATTTGAAGAAACCTTTAGGCTGAATTTATGTTAAAAGTGAAGCGGGGGATGGCTAAAGATACCTTACGTGTTGTGACACGAACTCTGTTCTTAATCTTTAGTGTATTCCTTTCACATAGCAAGGTTTCTTCTCCCTTTTGCTATGTCACCAACACATCTCTGTGTCTAAATGACGAATTCACCTGAATTTAGTGTCTTTTCAGCCCCCACCCCCCTTTTGTGAGCAGCATTTGGTATGGCCCCAGATCTGTGCATACGTCTTTGCACACCAGAGCCCCGAGAGCCTGCATGTGGCTTTTATAGAGGCAGTAGATTCCGATATGTGTCTGCCTGAGCCATCAGCAGAAAACTAACAGGCTTAATACAGCCTCTTTGGAAAAACCTGCTTCTGGCTTCAGCCTCACTTCCTTTGTTCCACATCTCAGAGGATGCACATCAGGGGAGCTGCGTGCTAACGGGAGGTTTCACTTGACCGGCACTGAGCTCCTGTTTACCTGGTCACTTTCCACATCCATGTCATCTCCAGGACTCACCGAGAATAGTCAGAGGGATCCCTGTAGGTGGAACTTTATTTTATGTTTTTCCTTCACTGCTTTTCTTTACAGTTTTCGCCTCCATGCTTGAGTACATTGCAGTGTTTGCATGGTACACAGATGATATATTCTTAAAAAGCAGAAATTAAATTTCAGTTTGCTTTGAATCTTCAAGTAGTACATGGTAATGAAAGCGTTATTACTCTCTGTGTGTTACCACGTAATAACTACCAAACTGATACCTAAAAACAAATAAATAAAAAAAAACAACGTTGCCTGGAAATGTAGGACTTTGGGTTTTATAATACTGTGTGTTATCATCCATCAGGTGAAATGCACCAGACAGGCGTTTATATGAGGCGGCGTTTACATTAAAAGATAAATATAAAACACCAGGAGAGTCATGCCAGCTATTACAGTAATGAGCCCAATTCTTATGTGGTACAGTTCCATAAAACTAATTCAGCATCCTTTGTTGCCGGTATGTTCATTTTCCAACAAGCAGTTGATATAGTTAAATATGTGAGCCATATCCAACTGTGTAAAGTTAAAATTCGTTCCATGCTACTATATGGGTTTATCTAAAATGGCTGATTTTCAATTGGATTTTGAGAAGGTCCTAATGCTTCATACAGATAAAAAATATATATGTATATGTATTATTTTTCTGATTATCCAGAACTTCAAAGCACTTTAACACTTGTTGGCTAGAGGCCATGGTTTTGGTGATGGCTATGTGTGGCATTTTTGTAAATACATATACAGGGATATTAAGCTTGTGGAATTTATTGCAAAAATGATACCTTACATTAATGGCTTTTTTGGGTTGAAAAATCTATCCGTGGAGAAAACTGAATAATTTTTAATAATTACTGCATTTTTTAAAAGCTCCATATTTAAAAACTCCATTATGCCTTTTAGGCGGCATGTGTTAAGCCGTGCTGTGGATCGTCCCCTGTCAGATAGAAACCCACTTGTTTTCAAGGGGGAGAAAATGAAAGAAGTGCATTTTGCCCTTGACAGCTTCCTCCATCATGATAATTCTGATTTTGTAGATTACAGATTAGAATAAGGGACATCCGACTTGAGTTCGGTGGAAAGTTCCTTCTTTTTCTCCCTCTCTCATGTCCATCTTGTGTACAGGATAGCCGAACCTTTCAGGCTTTTTAAGCATAGATGCAAATATTACCTGAAGCTAAATGGTAGCTCAAGAATTCATCATAAAACTGGAGCGTTAGTGGAACCAAACTCTAACCTGAGGCGTTGCCACATTCTCGTTCATTATTTAGTTGTTCAGGGATAAACTGGTAAGAATGGGGGAAGTGAGAACTTCAGTATTTATTTTTAAAGTATTTATTTATAGGGAATCTATAATAAATGGCATTTGCTTCCCTCGGCCATACCGTCTTAACATAGTGGTGGTAAGAGTAAAGCTTTGAATATGGATATAATCTGGTATTAAATTTTAAAACTTTGAATTATTCATTGAAGAAATTACTCCCTGAAAGTCTTGACTTGTTGGTGAATATTGGCAAGACTTTTAGTATCTGCTCTTTTTTCTTTCACGTGTCAATATGTGCAAGTGTATATTCATTTTTGAAACCCAGGTTTATATCCTATAACTTAGTATTTAAGTGAAGTTGCTGTCTATGTCCTGGAGTACAGAAATAGTTATATCCTGTCTGTGGATTTTGGTTCTTAGTTTATTTTTAAGACCTAGTTGACTCTTTATCCTAATAGCCTGTCATAAGATGTCATAGCGTGGCATGATCCAGGACTCTCCCAGATGCTATTTTATGCTCAAGGGGAACTGGAGTTCTAACAGCTTGTTTGGGTATTCAACTCCACAAAGGAGAGCCTTGAGATCAGGGTTGTGTTGCTTACCTGTTACCTGTGATTACTTGCCGCGATTACATACCACTGTTGTGTAACTAGTAATCCTAGCAGTCGCGTCTGTTCAAACGGCATCAGAACAGCTTTTTGTTTTATGTCGTATATGCTGGTATCATGAATGAATACAGCTGTTCTGTTTCATTACCTTTCTGCTGGAACCCAGTATAAACTTGACAGCAAAAATTATACCTTTCAGCAAACTAAATTCCAGTCCCACAAAAAGGAGAGTTCTATGAAAAATTTTACCTGTCAGGCTCAAAAAGAGATTTTTATATGGAGCCGCATGATTTTGTGTCAGGTTTTTTTGGAGGTTTGTGCCGGAAAATGACACGTAGGATCTTGTAGCTCAGTTGTGGAAACTGTTTCAGGCCCCTTCGCAGAAGACTGGGGCCGCTTGGTGATTTTTATAGACTTCAGGACAAGGGAGAAGTCCAGGTGGCCCTTCTGGGCCCTAAGCTCGCTCCCCGACTTAAATACTCATCTGGCTTTCCTTGTGGAGGTATGCCCATTCTGTCAATAAAAGTATATGAAATTTTGTCCGTTTGACTGCAGTCGAGGAATAAAACAGTGCTTACCCCTAAGATGAGGGAAATAACTACAGAAACATTAGAACAATACTGAGGTATTTACGTCAGTTTTCTGTTTTTCTCGAGAATGGAAGTGTTAGTGTAAGATAACAAAGGGGAGCATGAGGTACTTACTCACAGGCTGTTCACTTGCAAGTCTTCTCATTATAGTTTTGAAAACTTACGAATGAAGCACTGTAGCTGTAGATAAGATGAAATTGAACAGCCAGAAACTTACCAGGTGAGGATCACTGCTAGTTCTGTTTACATTTAGTTTTAATTGAAAGCAAAAAATTACTTGTAATGAAAATTGTCTTCATAATTTCAAAAATGCAGCAGAAAAATAAATAATATTTGAACATATGAACTTGACCTGAGGATTTGTTCTTTTTACATGTAATAAAATTAATGTGGTACAGAATCCCAGCTGTACCATTATAGGTATAGGAGTATAATTCTGTTATTTCTATTAAAATTTTCATAAAAAGGAAACGATCCTCACAAAACTAAAAATAGAACTACCCTACGACCCAGCAATTGCACTTGTAGGCATTTATCCAAGGGAAACAGGTGTGCTGTTTCAAAGGGACACATGCACCCCCATGTTTATAGCAGCACTATCGACAATAGCCAAGGTATGGAAGGAGCCCAAATGTCTATCGATGGATGAATGGATAAAGAAAATGTGGTATATATATATACAATGGAGTATTACTCGGCAATCAAAAAGAATGAAATCTTGCCATTTGCAACTATGTGGATGGAACTGGAGGGTATTATGCTAAGTGAAATTAGAGAAAGAAAAATCATATGACTTCACTCATATGAGGACTTTAAGAGACAAAACAGATGAACATAAGGGAAGGGAAGCAAAAATAAAATAAAAACGGGGGGGGGGACAGAAGAGACTCATAAATATGGAGAACAAACTGAGGGTTGCTGGAGGGGGTGTGGGAGGGGGGATGGGCTAAATGGGTAAGGGGCACTAAGGAATCTACTCCTGAAATCATTGCACTATATACTAACTAATTTGGACATAAATTTAAAAAAATAAAAAATTTGTAAAAAGGAAACGATTAAGTATCTGTAGTACGCTATGTGCCTGGCTCATTGTAGTATCATAGTAGCTCAGTTAGTACGATGTTAACTAACCTCATAGGATGAGAAACTTGACGCTGAGAGATTCGACAAGTTCCCTGGCCAGTGAGCATTTCAGCAGGGATTTAAACCCAGGAATGTCTTCCCTCAAAACTTGTGTTTTTCTCACTTCACCACAATGATTCATGGGATGTGGGGAAAAGCAAACAGTGAAAATGAGAATAATTTTCTGTTCCTATAGTTTTTTCTTTATCTGTTATATTTATTCTCATTCTTTTGTCCCACTCTCTTTCTGGGCCAGATCAGCTTAAATTCACACACTTTAATAGCTAAGTAGCTTGTTGACATTTCATCTTTAACTCCTGACATTTCATCTTTAGCTCTCCTTCCATTATACCTGACTGTTTTAAAGACAAATACCAGGCAAAACCCAGTGTAAGAAAAGGGGGAGGCAAGCTGATGGATGCTACAGGGCCCTAGAAAGACTGCTCTGAATGTGGAATGTGGATTGAGGCTTAAAACAGGACTGAAAGAAAAACTTGTGAAGGCTTCCCGATCCCTTCCTCACACCACACCTGAGTCCGATGTGAAAACTGGAACTTTTCTTAAAATACAGTCTTATTACTTCAGACACTGATTTCTGCCTAATAGTTTTAAAGGAATTTCAGACAGCGTCCCCTTTTTCCACTTCCGGAATCTTACCTTAGAAAAACCTTTTCAGTCCTATAATCCAGCATCTTATTCTGTATGAAATCCCTTTTTGGGCTATTCTGGGGATGTGTGTCTAGAGTTGGTTGAACAGCCTTATTCTCCATGGACTTTCCTGAGTTTCAGAGTCTTAGCACCCTCACCTTTTTTTCCATAATACCTGGTTGGAAATGCTTTGTTCTCCTCATCACTCTTGTCCGGCCACACTCTGGTTTTCAGTACCCCTTAGGAAAATGGCGTGGGGAACTGTGGTCTTCCAGAAATGGTGACTAGTAATGTAGCATTCCCTTTTTCACCCGGTCAGTTCATGTTTAATCACAATGCCCACATCTTTTTCAACGGGAAAGTGCCCCCATATCTTTATTATTATTTTTTTTTAATGTCTGTAAAAGCAAAGTATCTCTATTGTGGACAATTTATAAAATGCTACCAAGAAAAAAAATTGAATTGCTGGTCAGAAGCAGTCTCAAAAATTTTGGAAGACACACACACACACACACACACACACACACACACACGTACACACACCCCTTCCTCAAGTTACCATGGGGATTATGTACTGGTAAACCCATTGCAAGTTGAAAATGCATTAATATACCTAACCTGCTGGACATCATAGCTCAGGCTAGCTTACCTTAAACATGCTCAGAGCACTTTTTTTTTTTTCAATGTTTATTTTTGAGAGAGAGAGATAGAGTGTGAGCAGGGGAGGGGCAGAGAGAGAGGGAGATACAAAATCAGAAGCAGGCTCCAGCCTCTGAGCCGTCAGCACAGAGCCCAACGTGGGGCTGGAACTCATGAACCACGAGGTCATGACCTGAGCCAAAGTCGGATGCTTAACTGACTGAGCCCCTCAGGCTTCCCCGTGAGCAGTTATATTAGCCTACAGTTGGGCGGAATCATCTAGCACAAAGCCTGTTTGATACTAAAGTGTTGAATGTCTCATGTAGTTACTGAACTCTGTAGTGAAAGTGGAAACGGTGGTTGCATGGGTACAGAGTGGTTGTCCACGTTCCGGTTGTTCCCCGTCATGATCGTGTGGCTGACTGGCAGCTGCGGCCACTGCCCCACCTCGCGGGAGAGGACCATTTCGTGTATCACCAGCCTGGGAAAAGATTAGCATTCAGAACTCAAAGTATGGCTTCTGCCGAATGGCTATCACTCTCGCACCATTGTCAAGTTGAAAAGTTGTAAGTCAAACCATCATCAGTCAGGGACGGACACACACACACACAAAGTTGAGATAGTGTGTAAACAGTTCTGTTCCTTGTTTTTCCACATTATGAAATCAAGATCGTCCCATGTCATTAAAATATGTGATTATTGACTGAGGTGCGCTGCTGAGATGAAATTTGACTTATTGGCCTTTCATCGTGAACTGTTTTGTTCGTGCTTTTCCCCGCTTTCATGTGAGGTTTTCATGCACTTGTTGATTTGAATGAGACTGTCACATATTACGATTGTCACATTGTGGTCCTGTTTATCGCAGATATTTTTCCCAGCTGGTTATTTGCCCTTTAATTTTGTTTACTTCATTAATTACACACAGAAGTTTAATATTTTGATATATTCAAATGAATGTTTTAAAATTATGTCCTTCATTGCGTTTATGCCTGAAAAAAGTTCTTTCCAATCCTAAGAAAAACTTTTAACTTGTAGTTCCTGCTAGTTTTTACGCTAATTGTCATTTGCTGGTTTTACTAGTTAACCTGAAACTTGCTTGGACGGACGGCACAAAGTGAACACTCGTTTTTTTGCCATTTAGGTTATTATTTTTTCTAGTCCGAGGGAATAGTCCTGTGTGGTTCCCTACCTCTGTTGTTAGAAGGTTTGGATCGGTTAAATTAAACTCTGCCTGTGTGATGCCTGGCCCCGAGCAGCTGAACGTCTCCGGAAAACAGAAACCCGGCCACCTTTCCTCAGGGCCGCACTTCACATCCTGTCCATGAGAGCCTGGAGCACAGCCTGGCAGCTTCTCTCCTGTCACTGCCGACCTCCCCTCTCCCCTCCTCATTCCTGATTGGTTTCTTCTGATTTCACCGAGGAAGTAGAAGCGGTCAGAAGGAACTCGCGTGTTTCCTCCACTGCCGCTCTGGCTGCCTGTGTGTCCGCTTAGGGTCTGTCTTACCCCCAACCCCGGGGGACTGTCCCTGCTCCCCGAGCCACCTCTCCCTTTCGCGTTGCCTCCGATCTGCCCTCTCCTCCTTCAGGACATTGGCGGTTCTGCCCCCACCCCCCCTTCCTACATCATTAGTTTTGCCTCCTGCTGAATCATTCCCAGCGATGGCTCTCATTTTCCCTGGTTCGTGGTTCTTTTTCTGTCTTCTTTGCCACACTGTCCTTTCTACCCCCCTCCCCCCCCTTGCGAGCTGGGTTCCATCCTTGGACCTTTTCTCTCGCCTCCTGCGGTCCCAAGGCTCGGAATGCCACCTGACCCTAATGACTCCCCGAATCAGCAGCTCCTGCCCTAACTGCCCCGCTGAATCCTCTTTGGGTGTAGGCGGCTCCCAGCTCGGGGTCCCTGCAGCTTTGCTCGCAGGCATCTTGCCCTCCACAGGTCGCCCCCTCCCATCCGCAGGCCCTTCTGTCTCCCCAGGTCAGGAAACCATACTGCCATTCACCCCAGGACTCGGGCCACACAGCCAGAAAGCGCTGCTTGAGTCCTCTGTCGCTGCCACACCTCACGTCCGGGTCCTCCGTCCATCTGGTCAGCACCGCCTTTGAGCCAGACCCCACACCTGACCACCTGTCCCTGTCCCTGCCTCTGCCGCTGCCGCCCGCTCCCTGCCTGCACTCCCTTCCGCCATCCGAGAGGCCACCTCCTTGCCCAAGATGCGCTTCTGGCTTCCCGTCACCCCATCACCCCGAGGGTAGCGTCCGAGCCCTTCTCCTGCTCTGCGAGGCCCTCCCCACGCAGGCCCTGAGTCCCTCTCTGCCCTCCTCTCCACCCATCCTCTCCCAGGCCCGCACTGTTCTTCCTCCAGGCAGCTGCCCGGCTCCTTCCAGCTGCCTCTGCGAGGGGTCTCCTCTTAAATCATGCAGCCTTCACTCTCTCCCTTTACCTGGCTTCATTTTATTTCATTTTCTTTTTGGTCAGAGTGCAGACCTGACATAACGTTTCTCTGGCTTTTCTCTGCTTTATCCAGAGCGTATAGAACAGTGACTGCACTGAATACACGTTCATGGGATGAGTGGAGAGCTATGACAGCATTTTCCTTCCTTGCTTTCTGGCCCGGACGCCTTTCCACTCTGGCTTCCACGCATTGCCACAGCCACCCACCCGAAACCTCACGTCTGTCTGCCCCCGTCTGCCGTTGAGGTTCGGATGGCTCCCTGATCTTGCGGCCGCATCTCCCGCACCTCAGTCATTTGAGCTTTGCTTTCAGTGTTTGTCCTGTCCGTGTTCAGTCCACACTGTTGTCAACTGGTTTTCTTTAAATCGGCTCAATATGAAATTGTATCTTAAAGTACAGTTATTATGAATGGAAAATTACTGTCCCTTGACACGAATAGGAACTAATGGCAAAAGTAAGCACGTAACTGTTAAAACTGTCCCACCCCAGATGACCTTGCCTACAGTAATTAGGAGAACGGAGCCTCAGGGTCACAGCTCTTTTAACACAGGAGACAGAAGCCTCCTTGAAAGCTGCGCTCGCCTCTGGCTTCATCATTTGTTCCTCCGTGTTGGACCTCATGGTCCAGAAACACTCCATCATCTGTTTCCGCCTCCGTTCAGGCTCTTCTCAGATCCGGGTCTTCCCCCTCGTGCCCTCATCTGGCTTCTACACACTCCCCTGTGAGGCCTGCTCAGGTGCCCCCTCCTCCCAGAAGGGCTCCTGGCAAGCAGGTTAGACAGGTCCTACCCCTCTCTTCTGCTTCCATGGCCCCCTTAGTTGCTTAGTTGCCCCTCCCTCATCTAATTCATGTTGAATTGTAGTTTTCTGCAGTGATTTTCCCACACGAGTGGACGCTGAGGTCCCTAAGCACAAGGACCCTCTCACGCCCATCTGTGCGGGGCTAACACTGAGCCCGGGGCCCGTCTGTGGGTAAACGGCAGAGGCACGAACTGGCCCTGAGGTGTGAGCTATAAATGCACATAGGACAGGATGGTAGGGGTTTTGGTTCCCGGTTGCCGAATGAGATTGGCCTGTTTCGCAAGAGCCTGAGATGGGGTTTGCCCAGCAGATGTGGGCGAGGGAAGGAGGCAGCGGCTCAGGAGGCCGCCTGTGGCGTAGCTGCTGGAGAGGAGTGCCCGGCAGGGTGGGCACGCTGCGGGTCGGTCCAGTGCCGTCGCTAACTTCTGCGGATGATGTTGTGTCCAGGCGTGAGGGGAGAGCAGATGATGGGCTCCAGGAGTTCGTCCCAGCAGCAGTATTAAAATTCGCAGAAATGTGACGCATTAAATCGAGAAAGGGGTTAGGAAAAGTGTGTGCGAGGTCTTCCCGAGGATAGGGAAAGGAAGAGATGGGGGGAAACACCGGATTCTGCCTGCGGGGAGCTGGCGAGGTAGAAACAGGCAGTTGGGAGGGGACAGAGGAAGAATGTGAAGAGAGAGAGCGGCGGTGCCGTGAACCAAGCCTCCTGTGTGGGTGTTAGTTCCATGGCCAAGTTGAAAATGACTTGTTTTTTGCACTGAGGTTTTTGGGTGTAAGTTTCTGAAGTATCTGCTATTAAAAGGACTTGAGGGCAAAACATTTTAAAAATAAGGCATTCCCCTAGGAAGCATGACACGTACCTAACGTAGGGCTTGCCTAAGAAAATAGGGTTGCCAGAATTTTTTTTTTTTCCCGTACTGAAAACTTGAAAGGTATGCCACCACCTGCTGAGTTCATCTTGAACCAGACAGTTTTCTGAGAAGTGTTTTTCTCCTTAATCTGTAATAGATTTTCGAAAAGAAAACTTCCGTCACCCCGAAAGCTGTTTTGCCAACAGGACCCACAGCCCTGATAGCATCTTTGCCCTCTCCTTCCTTCCCAGGGGCGTTTTTGTTGCCAATTTTGCCGATTCTGTCATTCGTGCCGTGGTGAGGCTGAATACCAGAATGCTAGTTACAACTTGGAATATTACCATAGAACTGAGGAGAAGTTGTGTGGTCTCTTGCCCGTGCGGGTGATTTTGGGGAGTGGTGGCAAACGTTATTTTCTTTCCTTGCTTTTTCGTTTGCTTCATATTCAGCCTTTTCTCAGATTGCCTTCAGGGGAGTCTATATTATGTTATACACCAAAGGAAAGCGTGTGTGGGTTTTCCAGACTGTGGTATGGAGGTGTTACCGTACACCTTTTTTTCCAAATTTAACACTGGAATAGCACAGTAAAGTATTTTTTAAAAAGTCTCCATGCATGAAAAGGGGAGCCTGGGTGGCTCAGTCAGTTGAGCGTCGGACTTCGGCTCAGGCCACCATCTCGCAGTTTGTGAGTTCGAGCCCCACATCAGGCTCTGTGCCAACCGCTCAGAGCCTGGAACCTGCTTCGGATTGTGTGTCTCCCTCTCTCTCTGCCCCTCCCCTGCTCATGCTCTGTCTCTGTGTCTCAAAAAAAAAAAAAAAAAAAATTAAAAAAAAAAGGCTCCATGAAAACCAGATGAAGATGTGCCTTGAAAGGGCAGAATCGGTTTGTGCAGAGTAAAGAGCGAAAACATTGCCGTTTCCTGGAGTAAGACAGTCGTGCGAGCCTGGCGATACGTGCATTGTATTCAGAGAAGATGTGGGCAGAAAGTTGTGATTGTGTTTATAGAATAAATCTGTTTTCAGTTCTCTGTCCAGAAAAATTAGTACATATAGCACCTTGGTGGAAAGCATTCAACTCGGATCAGAACCCTCTTGCTCCTGTTTTAAGGTTGTATTGAATAATGTTAGGAGACTTGGTGATTTGATTGAGAAATCTCAGAGGATCTTACCGCTAATAAACAGATTTGCGTTTTGTCATGTCCGAGTAACTCCAGAGTAAGAGCGTATCCTGGACGGTTGGACACTTCATTACCCTTCCCCTCCCCCACAGACGTGGTGTGGAGCGTTTGGGGGGACACCTGGCTGAGGCAGTCCTCGGGGTGCTGGAGGCCATTTACTTCCGCACGTGTCGGAGAATGACAGTAGATTCGCTTCTGATAACTTTTGGTGAAAACCATATGCTCAGAATGGACTGAAATTAACATATACAAGACATCCCAAATTGTACGGATGATACACCGTGAGCCTTCCGTTTGGGTCTCAGCACCTTGACAGCGGCCTCGCGGTTGTGTGTCCTTCTCTGTAGGAGTGCCTGGGCTCCGCTTCGGTTACTTCATTTTCTCTAAGGGAGCCTCATTTTCTCCAGCCATTTCCTGGCTGAAATGCTCTTGATTCATTTAGTAGGCAGCTGTGTTTACTGCTCTCGCACCCCCTCTACGCGACACTGAGGGGACGGGATGACTACAAAGAGCCACCAGTGCTTGCACCTCGAGCAGCTGTTGCCGCGTCTGGCACGCAGAGACCCTCGGCCAGTGTCGGGGGAAGGGAGGGAGGGAATGAGTCATCCGTTTACGCGATGTCTGCATTTTCTCCTTGTAACGGTGGTGATACCGAGAAGCTACAGAGGATTCTTGTTTTGCTTATGTGCTCGGATTCTGGAGACGTGGGCATCGGGAACCAGGTGTCTTTGTACCTTTGAACTGCTTAACCATCTGGATTCATTGTCTTTCTGATAAAGACCTTGAGCAGTAGGTGCAGAGACTCCTTTATGTTTCAACACGGTACTAAGAATTCGTATTAACTGCACGCAGGAGAAGATGTTTACAGAGTGACCACCCTGTTTTCTCGTTGTTAAGAATTTTCCAGAGTTGACTCTTTCCAGTGGCTTATGTAAGCTCGTTTGCGTTGACTAGTCCCAGAAATTGTATTGACTGGATAAATCACGTTCCTAAGTTTATAAAATGACCTTTGCTTTAGTTTTGTTAATACATACCATGCATCAAAAGTGTCCTGTACGCTGATAAATATGGAAAATAATTGTGTACTCTTGTAAATTAATGCTGACCACTTTAATTTTACCTAAATATGATATTAAAGACCAGACTACAAAATATAGCTGGGAAAAACAGGGTTGGTGGAAATAGTAACTTTGCTCCAATTTGGGGGATATGCAAGGCTTAATCCTTACACCATGCATGCCAGGTTCACCCAAGCGCACGTGCACCTGTTTATCGGGATAGCAGGTGAGCGAGACCATGGAATGTGGACCAGACGAGGAGAACTGAAACCTTAGCTTGTCTGGGTATGTCTTGTAACCTGGCTGAGCCTCCGTTTCTTCTCCTCATTAAAATAGAGACGATAGGGGCGCCTGGGTGGCTCAGTCGGTTGAGCGGCCGACTTCGGCGACTTCGGCTCAGGTCATGATCTCGCGGTCCATGAGTTCAAGCCCCGTGTCGGGCTCTGTGCTGACAGCTCAGAGCCTGGAGCCTGTTTCAGATTCTGTGTCTCCCTCTCTCTCTCTGACCCTCCCCGTTCATGCCCTGTCTCTCTCTGTCTCAAAAAATAAATAAACATAAAAGAAAAAAATTAAAAAAAATAAAATAGAGATGATAATAGGACCTAAAGGATGAACTGGGCCGATATGTGTAAAGGATTTGCAGCAGTGCCTGGCAATTACATAAAAGTGCTGTATATAAGCGTTAGCTACCATTACTACAGAGACAGAGCCAACGGGCTAAGTGACTTGTTTTCCATTACTTGCATTCTCTGTCTTGTGAGGCGTAAAGATAAAAGAACAACAGAAAAATCAAGTGTAAACCTTCCCAGGTTACAGAGCTGAGTTTCCTGTATGTAATAAATACGGGTTGGTGGGCATCTGCTACAGTGTTTAGGAGAAGGGTATCAGCAGTTTCACACACAGCCTGGGTTTGAATGGCCTGTATGTCCCTGAACCTCTATTTGCTGGTCTATATAATGGGATAATTATTAGTACCTAAGCCCTGGTGAGTAATCATGTATTCACGTTAACTATAATTTTTACTGATAGGACTCCTAACTCTTCATTTTTTGATTAGCCATATGCTCTCTCTTTAATGAAAACAGTGGTAAAGTTCTGTAAATTAAGGTAGTTGTTCATCTCCAAATATGGGCTATTTTTTTTTTAATTTTTTTTTTTTAACATTTATTTATTTTTGAGACAGAGAGAGACACAGCATGAATGGGGGAGGGGCAGAGAGAGAGGGAGACACAGAATCGGAAGCAGGCTCCAGGCTCTGAGCCATCAGCCCAGAGCCCGACGCGGGGCTCGAACTCACGGACCGCGAGATCGTGACCTGAGCTGAAGTCGGACGCTTTAACTGACTGAGCCACCCAGGCGCCCCAAATATGGGCTATTTTTATCACAGATCTATCTTTAGGACTCAAACTTTGGTTTCAGAAACAGTTTATTAACAGATGTGCAATAGTAGGATTAGGACATCAGAGTAGGTTTTGGGAAAATGCCTTAAAGTTACAGTATGAAAAATCTCACATATTTAGAGTTTAAGAATGAGCTACAAATATTGAGACTTACAGATTTATTCTCTCTTTTGTCATACATTCATTTTGCACTAGTTTAGCTGAAGTAGAGAATGTCAAGACGAGTAGGACTAAGTATTTCCCATCTCGAAGTTCACAGTGCAGTTGGGAGACAATCAACGGTTATAGGAGCAGTAGACCACAGGGTTAGCAGGGACCGGTTCAGGTTCACAAGATGGGGGGCCTTCCAGATGTGGAAGGACACCCAGATGGTGTCAGGCATCCTTGCAGTCAGTGTCACTAAGCCTGTGGAATCCGTGCACCTGTCTTGGGTGAGTATAGGAGTATCTTGAAAAATCCCTGTGGCTGTTGAAGCCCCGGGAGCAGTGGCTGCAGTGAAAGTAAGTGAAAGGACAGGAGAATTTTTCATGGATCGGTGATTTACAGTCTTTACAGAGATGACAGTGACGTTTAATGTGACAGGTCACACACTTTTTCAGTCTTTTAATTTAGATTGACAGTTCTTTGAATAAATAGGAACTGTGACTAGCTGGTCTTTTCTTTGATCACGTAGGCAGTGAAAAGAATTATTATGCTTCCCCTCCCCTTTTTGATACAGGCATTTTCAAACATGTACAAAAACAGAGGGTGATGGACGTCCACATCCCCATCACCCAGCTCCAGCAGTCAGCATATGGGCCTGTCTCGTTCCATCCCTTCCCCATGCCTATTCCCTCCCTCCATTTTTAAAGGCAAATTCCATGAAATACTTTGTGTTTTATAAATATTTCAGTGTTACTCTCTGAAAAATGAGATTTTTTTAGTATAACCACAGTGCCATTATTAAACCTAAAATAATATAATTCCTTCATACTGTGAAGATAGAAAGATATTGTAATGTCAGGTTTCTTAGATTGAGTTAGATGTCAAACCGTATGTTTTATTTCTGTAATGCCTAGTTTACTAACTTCTATTTGACTAAATGCATGGTTTTGAATGGCTCCTTATTTTCATATTGTACTGGTGGAAAACTTTGCCTTTCCTCCCTTCTAGGTTCTTTGGCTCATCTAATAATTAAATTGACATCAGATAGATTACAGGAGAAAAATTTAATTTCATACATACGAGAGCCCCATAAAAATACGAGACCCAGAGGCCGCGAGGCGGTTGAGGCTCAGGTGCTGTCCTGAGCTGGGGGTGGGGGTAGGGGCCTGGGGCTTCAAAGGGGAGGAGGGATTCACAGGAAGAGAAAAAGCAGATGTTTGATAACCAGATGCAGGTGGATCTTTCAGACAAAAAAATTACTTCCGGTGATAGCTCTTTGGCTCGGGCAGGTCCCCTGTGTAAATTCTTTTAGGCATTTAAGGGACAGGTAAAAGTTTTATCCATCCACATGCCAAAGTGGCACGTTTTGGGGTGGCATATTCGGCACGCCTTCCATATTATCCAGTATGCAGTTAGCAAACTGCCTTGGTTCACATTCAAATGTTGTTACTTTGTCAGAAACTTTTACCTTCGTAAAGTGGAAATCTGCAAGTCGTGAGTATTACAGTTGGCTTATTTAAAGCACTGCTCCAAAGAACAAAGTAGTAACTCCAGAAAGTAAAGGGATAGTTGTCCCAGCATGGCCTCCACCAAAACCAGGCAGCCCTGAACCTCTGCTAATAGGATTGTTCACCTTTATACCAAGAAGGTCGGGAAGGCCCCCAATCGGCATGGGGCGTGTGTGCCTGTGCCATCTTCAAGGAGCTCGTGCTGTGAGCCCGAGGCGCTTACGAGGAGGCCCAAGACGAAGAAAACACGTCAGCAGGGCCTGTGATGGTTCCGAGTGTGCTAAGCGGCAGGATCCAGCCTGCTTTCCTTATGGAGCAGGAAATCGCCGTGAAAGTGTCATAGGCACAAGCGGAGAGTCAGAAACCTAAATGTAAAAAAAAATGAAGCTTTTCTGAGTAATAAAAAAAAAAAAAGAAAAAAGAAAAGAAAAAAGAAAGTAAAGTGTTTACTCCACAAACAGACCTGGTATGTCTTAGGGGCCTGCAGGAGGAGAAGAGAATTAATTGTTGATGTGCCAGGGAACACCCTGGCCTGGCTCAGGAATCAGAAGGAAGCAGGGCTAAAAATAGGGCATCGTTGGAGTCATTAGTCAGGGTCCTTACACACAAGCTGACAAATCACAGTGCATTTTCGGATTCCTCTTTATCCCCCTTTTGTACCTCTTGGGTACTGAGGTTAGGCTGAGGAGCAGGGCTGTTTCTGCTAGTTTTATACCAGTTTTTCACAAGTAGGCCAGATGTGTTACATAAAAATTCTAGTAGAATCCCATTTGTTGTTTCAGGTTGCTTTAATGTGCTCCGTGAAAACACAGTGAAACACACATTTGTCCTTGCGTAGCAGACGGTAGCGACATCTCTTTTCACCTTTTTTTTTTTTTTAACGTTTATTTATTTTTGAGACAGGGAGAGACAGAGCATGAATGGGGGAGGGTCAGAGAGAGGGAGACACAAAATCCGAAGCAGGCTCCAGGCTCCAGGCTCCAGGCTCCAGGCTCCAGGCTCCGAGCTGTCAGCATAGAGCCCGACGCAGGTCTCATGACCTGAGCCCGAACTCGGATGCTTAACTGATTGAGCCACCCAGGCGCCCCTCACCTTAACTTTATAAACCTCTGTTGCCACCAACATGTTGAATTGATTTTGTAACTAATGCATTTTCGTTTATTTTAATTTGTTTCCACTAATGGTAGAATTTTATTCTTTTTTAAAATGTTTTTATTGTTTGTTTTTTGTTTGGTTTTGTTTTTTGAGAGCAAGTGCTCGAGCAGGGAAGGGGCAGAGAGAGAGGGGACAGAGGATCTGAAACGGACTCTGCTAGCAGTGAGCCCAACACGGGGCTTGAACTCATGAACTGTGAGATCATGACCTGAACCGAAGTCGGATGCTTAACCGACTGAGCCACCGAGGTGCCCTGATAAAATTTTATTCTTTCTAATCACGGCATTACAGTGAGTCTTCCTGTTCGAGTACAGGATGGAGACAAAACAGTTCAATAAGCCAGGCTTCAAAGACCAAGACACACGTAAGATGCTTGCAGGAGGGGAAAAACAGCCTCAAATGTTTACACTTAATTTGTGAACTTTATACTTAAGTTTGGAGGAAGACTTGGGTGAGCGCTGTCATGTAATCAGCTCAGAAAGTTTTGCCAGCATTATGTTAAATGGGCACTTAGGCAGCATTGTGTGCTAACTCTGAAACTGCCTTTTTCTGGTAAGTCTGCTTCTGGTCAGGGCACAAAACTGTTGGGGGGGGGGGCTCCTTCTTCATGTCAATAGTATGTGAATGGATGTAAGAGGAAAGGGTATTTTGGTTAATAGTGTATTCTATACGTCAAATAAAAACATGAAACAGCCAAAGAAAGCACCCTGTAGATCCCAGTATATTTTTTTAATTGAAACAGTTTTGCAGAACAACTCCCTCCCCCTCTCCCTCTCTCCCTCTCCCCTGCTTGCACTCTCTGTCTCAAAAATAAATAAATAAATAAACAAACAAACAAATAAATAAAATAAACTATATATGTGTTGTAAGTGTATTTGATAGAAGATGAAAGCAGGGTCTTTAGGGATTTCTGTGTCTAATTAACTGTTTATTTAAAGCATCAAAGTAAAACCAGACCGCTTGCACACTGGTATCTGTGAAGGTTGCCCAGAGAAAACCTTAGGTTTTTAAAAATGAATTTCTGCCCTGATCAGTGTATGTTGATTCAACAAAGATTTATGTCTGTCTTTGTTAAGAATTCAAAGTTGAAAAGCTTCTTACCTTCAAGAATCTGACAATTAAGCAGGAAAAGATAGAAAAAGTGAGGTTAGTTGCGTTCATAAGAGCATACGCAGGTGTATTTGGAACAGGAGGGAGTCTCCAAGCCACCTTGGGGCTTTTGGGAAAGGAACCTGGAAGACTTTGGGTGAATGGTCATTTTATTTTGTAACCCTTAACAGAACATAATAAGATCCATTTGTTGATTGCCCACTACGTGCCAGGCACTCTGCCAGTTAGTAGGTATACATATTGTTAAAGAACAGAAATTCAGCCGGGGAAGTTTGAGGATCTAGTTGGATTGCCAGGAATTGGGCAGCGTCCCATCTGGCAAGTAGGGGAGGAACTCCCAAGAGTTGTTCAAAATGGAAGGTTTTTACAAGAGAGGGAAAAAGTTACGAACAAAAAAAAGCAAAGGATTGTTCAGTCAAGGTCACTGTCCTTTAGGGGAAAGGGCAGGAGGTCTTGTGCAGATGACCTCATCTTCCTTTGGTGGATGGAGAGGGCCCACGTGACCAATTCCTTCACTGGTGCTGTCCAGAAAATGCCTGAATGACCAGTTAAGGCCACATGTTGGGGGGTAGGGGAGGTTGGGTGTGGAAACTACAATGATATTGGGCATTAAGCCCCGGTTTGGGAACTCAGTCTAAGTGACACCATTTGGGGCCTGTAGTTTTCCTTTTTTTGTTGTTTTTTTTTTTTTGTTTTTTTAACAAATGGAAGGCAAGAAAATATTTTAAGTAGTGTATGGGAGAGGGTGACATCTTGAACAAATCCCTCTAGTTGGGTATGTGGGAAAAGCACTATTGTTGGTTTCTTGTCAGATGTGTGGAAAACAGACGGGGGACAGGTTAGGTAGAAGCAGACTGGGTAGAATGTTCAACAGGGAATGAATGGTACCTAGGATGGAGGCAACAGTGGTGGAGAGAGGTAAAAATGGATTAAGGAGTTATTCCGGAAGCACAATAGATAGAGCTGGGAGTGATTAGGTGTTGGGGAGAATGCCGAGCTTTATCATCTTCACAGAAACGTGGAGACTCACCTGTGTCCATCAGAACCGGCAACACGTAGGCTGTTGGTGGCCGTGAGAAGAGCGTCTTCATGGAATGAAGGGGACGGAAGCCATATTGTATCTGTATTGTTAGTTCTCACAGCAGTTGTAGTATTCTTGTCCCTATTTTACTGAACTTGAGAGATTTTAAGTAACTTTCCAGAATTACCCAGCAAGGAGGTGGTGAGGCAGTGTTTGAACATTGCCTTCTTGACTTGGGAGCCTGTGGTCTCTCTACCGTGTAAGGCCGCCTCTTACACAAGAAGCAGAGTGCTTTCACAGGACTCTGTACCCCCCTTCTGAGTGCCCGGTGTGCTGGCCACTTGAGGGTAAGTGCTGTAGAAGAGAGCCACACGTTCACATGAGGTTGTGTTTTTGTATTCTTAACAGCTGTGTTGGGGTGCAGTTTGTACACCGTAAAATTCGCTATTTTAAGTGTACAATTCAGTGGTTTTTAGTAAATTTAGTCAATTTAGTAATCTGTCTCCTTATGGACATTTCATAAAACGGAATGATAACAAGTGTAGCCATTTGTTATTTCCTTTCTTTGACTTAGCACAGTGTTTTTGAGTTTCATCCTTGTGGTAGCACGTATCAGTACTTGGTTCCTTTTGTTGCCAAATGGTATTCCAATATGTGAATAGAGCACATTTTGCTCATCTGTTTCACAGTTGAAGGACAGTTGGATCATTTTCAGTTTGGGCCTATTACTAATAATCGCGCTGTGGACATTCACGTGCAAGTGTTTGTGTGGATACGTGTTTTCATTTCTCTCTGGAAGGATGCGTCCTAGGAGCGGAATTGCTGAGTGATGTGATAAGTTTCCATTTAACTTTTTTTTTTTTTTTTTTAATTTTTTTTTAATGTTCATTCACTTTTGAGAGAGAGCATGAGAGAGGGAGGGGCAGAGAGAGGGAGACACAGAATCTGAAGCAGGCTCCAGGCTCTGAGCTGTCAGCACAGAGCCCGACATGGGGCTCGAACTCACCAAATGCAAGATCATGACCTGAGCCGAAGTCAGACACTCAACTGACTGAGGCACCCAGGCGCCCCTCCATTTAACTTTTTAAAGAAACCGTCGAGTTGTTTTCTATAGTGGCTTTGCCATTTGACATTCCCACCAGCCATGTAGAAGGATTCCAGTTTTTCTTCATTCTTGTCGATGCTTTCTACTGTCAGTCTTTTTTAATACAGCCACTGGAGTGGAAGTGAAGTGGAATCTCGTGTGATTTCGATTGGACTTCTCCACCGACTAATGATGTTCAGCATCTTTTCCTGTATTGATTAGCCATTTGTGCATCTTCTTTGGTTAAATGACCTTTGAGGCATTTGGCCCGTTTCTTAATTGGATTGTTTTATTGAGTTGGAATGTTCTTTATATATTTTGGATACATGTTTTTTATCGGATATATGGTTTGCTAATACTTTCTTACATTTTTTAGTTTTTCATTTTCTTGTATGTTTTGAAACACAAAATTTTTAATTTTAAGGAAGTCCTTTTGAACAAAAAAATTTTTAATGAAATCTGCTTTTGCTACCGTATGCAAGCACTTTTTGCCTCACCCAAGGCCATGAGGCTTTTCTCCTAGAAGTTTCCTATGAGGTTTTGTAATAAGTTTGGTGTTGCTTAATTATGGAGGTCAGAGAATTCTTCTGTGAGGAAATTGTACTTAAACTGAGATCTGAAAGGGTAAGGAAGAGATTCCAACTAGAGGGAACACCATGTGCTCAGCTCAAGGCTGGTGGGATTGTGTCGAGTTTGACGAGGTAGAGGAAGGCCCTTAGAGCTGGGTGGAGTGAGTGTCGGGGCTGTACCTGATGAGACTGGAGAGCCGATAGGATTATGCAGGCCACATGAGGCAGTCCTCCTCTTATGGAAGACTGACTTCCCTTCTTCAGAGCCAAAATAGAACTTGAAGACGGGATAATTGGGGATAAAGAGGAACAATAGCTATATTGCTTTGCCAGGCAAAGGAGGCTGCAGCAGGCTATGGCCTTCAAAACCTGCAAGCCCTCCCCGAAGAAGGGGCTGGGGGGGCGGGGTTTCTAGGGAGAGATCTAGCCCGTTTGGCCAGGAATCGTGTTCCTGCTACCAGCCTCCTTCCTCACTTCTTTAGGGTGGTACCAGGTTCCTGGAACAAAAGACTAAGAAGAGAGGAGGGAGGTTTGTGGAAGAGAGGAAAAAAGTCACTTTAAAATGGAGCTTTGCCGAAGCATTAGTGTAGCCATTTTGATTTTTGTTCAACTTTAGGCTTTTAAGCTGTTTCTCTCCCAGGCGCCATTGGGTCAGAGAGGGGGAGACATGATCAGATTTGCTTTGTAGGACAGTCAGTCTGGCTGCCATGCAGAAATGTATTGGAGGGAGGCCAGTGTTTATTTGGATAGACCAGGTAGGGAGCTGTTGACAGGTTAGTGCGAGATAATGGCAGCTTGGGCCCAGGGGAAATGGGAACCTAGAGAATACCCGGGTATTCGAGAGCATGCCTGCCTTGAGTTCTGCACGATCTGTCATGCTTCCCAACAGGAAGTTATAATAAGAGGGAGGAAGCCAGCACCTGTGAGTCCCCTCCCTCCCTAGCACACCGCTCTTTTGGGTTGTGCCCGTTGGGTTTTCTTTTTCCAGGAGGAGATAGTCCTGGTAGTCTGCTCCCAATAGTTTCATTTAAACACCTTCACTGCTTTCCGTCTTCCTGAGACTTTGGGAAAGATTGAGGACAAGTTACTTATTCATTCATGCATCTGTTTCATTAAAAAAAAAAAAAAAGTACTTACTATATGCTAAACACTCTGCTACACACAGGACAGCAAGTCCCTTTGTTGTGGGAAGGAACATTTTTGGGTAAACATGGCTTGTGATCTGGGGACCTAGTAGCATTGGATTAACTCACCTGTCGGTTAATTCAGGAAGTTATTGGGGAAAATGTATCTGAGTCTGGTAAATAGAAGAGAACAATGAAAGCAACAGAAACTCTGAGCTTGTAATCCACTAATTCAACAAAAGATGATTTGAGACATTTTCAAGGACTACAGTAGCAAGTTTAAATGCCAGGCTTTTATTTTAGTTTTGAAACACAAAATGTGGAAGAATCTTTCCTGTGGTTTTCCCTGAATGTCCTCTGATTGACTCAGTGAATTAAGAAAGCAAATTACTATTTCTCAAAGGGGTTACAGTAAATCTAATTCATTCTCTCTTTCAAAATACAACAGAGAGCATTGGGACTTCTAGGCCAAGGGTGAGAAGTGTCTTGCTCAGAAAATGAAAATGTATTATTTTTACTAAGTGCTTTCCATGAAACAAGTACTAGGGAACAGATTTCCCTTTTTGCAGGTTTCTAAATATACAGAAAGAAAGGTTTCTCTTGATTGAAGTTCTAGAGAAAAATAGGTAATGAATTGTTGCTGTGAAGAAAGGAAAATAGACCTGATGTTGAAATCCCTTTGCCAGATCCTTTTACTTCATAATGTCTAAAATGGTAACTGTAGGTAAATTTTGAGTGTCAGGAGATTGTAGTAAATTAGAAAGTATTTCCTCTCTTGTGGCATAACCGTGATCATGTATGGGAAGAAAAATTAGGTTTAGGAAAGGAAGGGGGAGGGGAATGAAAAAGACATAAGAAATTAACTCTCAGGCCTGTGGGCCTTTTTCTGAGGACCCCGCATGGGTTTTTATTTTTATTTTTATTTTTTTATTTTCATTGTTTTCCCACGTGGGTTTTTATAAGTCAATTTAAGAAACAGTAAGGCTGTATGAGCAAAAAAAAAAAAAAAAAAAAAAGTGAGAAAGAAAGTTCACCTGTCGTCAGGAGCATTGTCCTTCAGTGCCTCGTGCCTGAGGAACAGACAGAGTCGCCTGTGTGCAGACAGGGGAAGGTGGCTAAAGGACACTGAAGTCCTGAAACCGGTCACCCCAGATGCTGCTCAGATCCCTTGTGTGCAGTACTGTGCGCTCTCAGCTCCCCTGAGGCTACAGCGATGCGTGTGTTGTGTCGTCCTCACACGGTATGAAGTGTGTGTTTTTACATACTTTCGACTCTAATCTTGTCTCTCGACCCAGGGCCTCCATTTATATACGAACATATTTGAAGAAGCAGCAGACAGAGAAGGGTGGTGTTCCCGTTGTGTCATGATCTCCTTAGAGTAAACTCAGCTTGTTTTACTAGACTTTTAGACAGGCTGTTTCATAAAATGGCAAGAGTTTGGGGGCTTTTTTTTTGTCTGTGTGTCTTGTTTTCCTCTCCTGCTTATGATTATATACAAAAAGTGATGAAATGGAAATAACTTTGTTTTGGCTTAGACCAAACCTTCGTCTCAAGTGGGTGTTTCCTGAGGGCTGCGCCTCCTTTCTCCTGTCTCGTGACAAGTCTCCAGCCCACTCCTGGCCCAGTCCCTCGTGAGTCCCTCGGGAGGCCATGCGGTAGCCCACAAACGCGCAGATTCTGTGTACTGGATCAGCGGGCAGGCCTTCGTTCTAAGGAATATTGACATTTTCTGGAGGATTTGTGAAAAAGACGTTGTCACATCGCAGTTTGCAAAACACCATGGATCGTATTTTAGGATTATCAGCTCAGCTTGTGTGGTACTTTCCTTACAACAAAATGATCTTGTGTGTGAACTGTTGTCGTTTTAGTTGAGTACACGTGAGGGAGTTTCCTGTATGGGAATGGATACATTTCCTCCGGGTCAAATGCTCTTCTGAATAAACTCTCAACACTCCTTCCGTCTTTCTGAGTACTTACCGTCGTCGTCAAACCAAAGGAAAGGCTTTAATGCTTCAGTTTGTAAATAGGAATTTTAGGGAGTGATTCAGAGGCTAAATTAGTTGATCATTTGGACGAGATTTATTACTTTCTGGAATGCTCTTTTTCATGCTGTATGGGCTTCTCTGCCAACCCTTCTGTAGTCCCTGAGCAAATGGCATTTCTGGACTAAAACGAATCTTGTTAAGCTCAGGTGTTTCTCAGTAGGTACCGCACCGATTATATGGGCCAATTTGATGACACTGTCCGTTGCCGGCCCCCTGAGGCTCACCGTAGCCACTTCCTACTCCCACATTTAGCCTCGAAGGTTCTGCATGTTTGTTCTCAGCCCGTATAACAGCACGCGAGTGTTTCCTGAGCTGCTGTGTGCTGTTTATCTTCTGCATCTTGAACATCTGGCCTGCGGGGACTGCCTCGGGCAGCTTGGTCACCAGGTGCAAGTCAGGCCACCAGGTGCAAGCCCACTACCTAGACCCCATTGTGCGCCCAGCGCCCCCCTGCTCCCGGACACTCGGCATTTGTGACTGTCACCAGTTCATTCATCAGACTTTTGCTCAATACCTTGCAGGCACTACAGCTGCTGAGTTGAACGTGTAACGGAGGAAAATCTTTTTTCCTCTATGTCTTCGGGCTAGTGCTTAGGGCCCTGGAAAATAAGTTGACAAACAACAGCTCAACAGGAGAAAAGGCATACCGATTTTATTTGATGTTAATATTTTAATTTTTACATGCGCCCAGCGGCCTTTATAGGAAAGAAGTGAAGGCCCACAGCAGCAGTTAGGCCTGCGGGCTTACACACCATTTTAAGAGAGCAATAAATTGTCAAGAACGAGACGAAGAGGGCGAGTTGGGGCGTCTGGGGGTGGTAAACTACAGGATGGTCTGTAGGTGGGGGAGCCCGATGGGAGATGAAGGTGACTCAGCAAGGTTTGCTACGTGCAGATGACATCGGACCCTTCTCTGATGATGAGTCATCCTGGGGTTTAAGACTCGTCTTCCTCTTCCTGGTGTGGGAGAGGGGAGCACTTTACAAAGGGGAATCTGCAGGCTGCTTTTAGACAGAAAGGGGTGGGTCAAAGAGCTTGCCCTACACCTGCTGCTTCTCCGTTGCCTTCAGCTCATCTTGATGCCAAAGTGGCGTCTTGCGGGGTGGTATATGCTGATCCCCTTTAAAAGGCACAGTGTCTGCCCTCCAGGAGTTTAGTATCTGGCCGAGTGACAGAGGGCACGCAAATGGCACAAGACGTGTCCGTTACCTCCGGGAGCCCAGAGGAGAGAGCCTAAAACTTCTCGCGTTTGCCAGAGGGCAGAGGTGTGCTAGGTGCAGGCCTCTGAGCACAGGGCAAGCAGAGTCACCACGTAGGGATGCGAGACGGGAGGGAGCACCGTAGGATGTCGGTCGGAAGGCGTTCGTCTCCGGGAAAGCCGTTTCTTAGGGATACTTCCTGAATGGTGCTCGAGTTTCTAAGCTGATCTTCCAAGAGTCTCCACTGCCCATGATGTAGTTGAAGAGCCAGGAGAAAACAGGAAGGCAGAAGGTAAGATCTCCGAGCACATTTGGAATCAGGAGTAGTGCATCCCTGACAATTCCTGCTTGTCTCTTTCACTCTCCGGTTCCTCCTCCTGCGAGGCAGTAGTGCCTTCGCGGCCAGAAGTCCCTACTAAGGCCCCCAGGGCGGCCGCCTCCCCCATCCCTCTCTTCCCTTCTTCAGTCATCCTTCTTTCCACCCCTGGCTCCCCCTACTGTACAGCCATTAATCCGAGAGAAGGATGAGGGAGAAGACAAGCATGTGAAAACAAACTCACATTCCCTTTTGAATGTCAGTTTCCTCAAAGCTCCCAAATACAACATTCCGCTCACTTAGGAGAGGCATGTTCAAACAGAAGTCTCGCGATGGTGAGATCTCAGGAAGCAGCACTGAGGGAAGTGAGCATACGCGGACTGCCCCACATGCCGACCGGTCCCCTGTCCCCCCACTCCCTGCAGCTTCTTCCTCTGCTTCCAGACTCTTGGATGTGCTCAGGGGCCGTCTCCTGTCATCCCCGCTGGCTGCACCACCGGCCTTCCTGGGAAGCACACAGTCCATCTCCCCGTCTTGTTAGCTGGCGGCCATTTATGACACTCATTTATTCATAAGTCACTTGCTCAGAAGTTTTCAACAGCTTGCCATTGAAAGCGATAAATCCCCATTTCTAAAATATTTTCTGGAAATAATCACATTTCCAACAGATATGATCAGCTTTCAAGCATTCTGAGCTTTGACTGTTGCTGAACCTTTTAGAAGCAGAGTATTTCCAACTTGGGGCTTGAGGACATTTATAACGAGAGGCCCTTGCAACCAGAAGCACATTCAGCTTTGTGTCCTGTGTGATAAATAAATATTTTGTATTGCAGATATAGGCAATATTCTGTTGCAGTGTGTGTAAATGTTGTGGGAAATACAATTCAGAGTCATTTAAAAAGTGCCACTGAATTCATAGATTTTTGTCGCCATGCTATTTTCTCAGGAACAGCACAGCCACTCTTAAACCTGAAAAGGTTTGCAACCATTGTTCTAGATTGCAGTTTTTCGACCATTTAATTTGAAATCAGGCATTATAAGTACAACATCTATAAAGGTGGTTGTTTCAAATATTACTGAGTATTCTTCAGCGATATTTAAAAATCTAAAGCGGGTCAGAATGAAGATGGCAGAGCAGGAAGATCCTCAGCTGTCCACCTGCCACAGACACATCAAAATAACTACATCTAAAAACAGAGTAACTACATATGGACCAACTGTTGCTGAGAATGACCTGAAGATTGGCAGAGCTGATTTTACAGAACTAAGGATATAAAGAAAAAGCCGCATCGAGACAGGAAGGGTGCAGACACGGCTTAGTCGAGACCCACACCTTGAGCCCAGTGACCCACAACAGGAGGGATGTCACGACTGCAGAGGCCCTCCCCGAGGAACAAGGGGTCCAGGCCGCACATCGGGCTTCCCAGCCTGGGGGACCTACCCACACAGCCAGGAAGACAAGCCCAGACAACATCTGGCTTTGAAAGCCAGCAGGGCTTAACTCTGGAAGAGACAGAGACTTACAGGAAACTGAGGCTTCATTCCTAAAGGCAGCACGTACAGACGCCCTCACTCTAAGACCCAGCACAGAGGTGGCATTTTGAAAGTTGCCTGGGTTACGCATGAAGGGGATTCAATGACTAGTTTTAGGGCATGTGCAGGAGGGGCGGGAATCTTCGGAACTGTCTCCAGGGATGGCAGGTGCCATTTTTTTTTCCCCACTCCCGTTCTGTATGGCCGGCCAGGTGCTTGTGGGAGCCATTTCTGACCCTCTGCTGCCCTGCCCTGGTGCTCCCCCGTGGACTTGCCCTTCCCAACCTGCCCACCCTGGCTGGGGCCCCTCCCGAGGAGTTGCCTGCCCTGCCACACCAACGCCCCTCCCAAGTGGCCCCCCCCCTTCCCCACCACACCCAGCAGGCCGCCCAGTCCAGGACTGGCACCGCCCCAGTCGGCCCCCACCCCACGGGGCAGCCCCACACACCAGAGTGTTTGTAGGAGTTGTAGCCGACCTTGCAGAGAGCTGCACCGAGGGCTGGCTCCACACTCCAGCACACCCAGGCCAGGGGGACAGCACACACACCAGCAAATCTGCACCAGTTGCAGCCCAGCCACCACAGGTGAGCATGTGCAGCCCACACTGGAGCACCCAAGGGTGCAGGTGACTGGGGAAGGTTTGCACTACTGGACTTCACAGGACACCTACATAAAGCCACCCTTCTAGACTGTGAGATGTAACTGATACACCTACTATGTAGAGAGAAGCACAGAGAGGCAGGAGGAAGCCAGAGGAGTATGTTCTAAATGAAGGAACATGACAAAACCTCAGCAAAAGAAGTAAATGAAACATAAACAACCTATCAGGTAAAGAGTTCAAAGTAATGGTCGTAAAGAGACTCCTAGCAAGATCTATTACAATCAAAATGTCAACAGTTAAAAGTGAAGAGAGAATCTTAAAAGCAACAGGAGAAAAACAATTAGTTGCGTACAAGGGACTCCCTGCCTCCATAAGACAGCTGATTTTCAGCAGAAACTTTGCAGCCTGAAGGGAATGGAACAATATATTCAAAGTGCTGAAAGAAAAAAAAACAAAAAAACTTACAACGAAGATACTCTACCTGGCAAGGTTATCACTCACAATTGAAGGAGAGATAAGGAGTTTACTAGACAAGCAAAACCTGAAGTTCATCACCACTAAATTGGCCTTGCAAGAAAATTAAAGGGACTTCTTTATTTATTTTTAAGTTTTTATTCAAATTCCAGTTAATTAGCATACAGTGTGATATTAGTTTCGGGTGTACAATGTCGTGATTCAACACTTCCATATATCACCCAGTGCTCCAGCCAAAGACATAGAGCGGCTGAGTGGATAAAAACACAAGACCCATCTATATGTTGTCTACAAGAGACTCGCCTCAGGTGTAGATACATAGAGACTGAAAAAGAAGAGCCGGAAAAAGGTATTTCATGCATATGGAAAAGAAAAGAAAAAAGCTAGGGTAGCAATACTCATGTCAGACCAAATAGACTTTAAAACAAAGACTATAATGAGACAGAGGAGCATTACATGATGATAGAAGAATAAATCCAACAAGAAGATATACCACTTGTACATATCTATGCATACAACATAGGGGCACCTAAATACATAAAGCCAATATTAACATAATGGGAGAAATTGATAGTAATATGATAATTGTAGGGGATTTTAACACCCTGCTTATCAATGGGTATAGAAAACCAATAAGGAAACATTGGCCTTAAGTGATACACTAAACCACATCAACTTAATAGATTCATAGAGAGCATTTCATCCAAAACCAATAGATTACACATTCTTTTCAAATGTTCATGGAACATTTTCCAGGATAGACCACATAGGAGGCCACAAAACAAGTCTTGGTAAATTTAAGAAAATTGAGATCATATCAGGCATCTTTTCTGACCACAATGGTATGAATCTAGAAATCAGTTACAAGAAGAGAACTGGAAAAAACACAAACATGTAGGGGCGCTTGGCTGGCTCAGTTAGTGGAGCATCTGACCCTTGATTTCAGGGTCATAAGTTTGTGCCCCACGTTGGATGTAGAGATAACATACATACATACATACACACAAAACCAAAAAACAAACAAAACAAGACACACAAACATGTAGAGGCTAAACAACATGCTACTAAACAACCCATTGGGTCAACAAGGAGATCAAAGAGAAAATCAAAATCTGTTGAATCCACCAAAGGCAGTTCTAATAGGGCAGTTTATAGTGATAGAGACCTACCTCAGGAAACAAGAAAAATCACAATCTAACCTTACATCTGAAGGAACTAGAAAAAGAAGATCAAAGCCCAAAGTTAATAGAAGAAAAGGTATAATAAGATCAGAGAAGAAATAAATAGATACCGAAATTAATAATAAAAAAGGTCAGTGCAACTAATAGTTGGCTCTTTAAAAAGATAAAGTCAATAAACCTTTAGCTAGACACATCAAGAAAAAAGAGACCATCTAATACATAAAATCAGAAGTGAAAGAGAAGTTACAGTGGATATCACGTAAATACAAGAGATTATAAGAGACTACTACAATCAGTTATAAACCAACAGATAATGCAACCAGAAAAAAATAAATTTCTGGAAACTTGCGGTCTTCCAAAACTGAGTCAGGAAGAGAGAGAAAATTTGAAGAGATTGATTACCAGCAATGAAATTGAATCAGTAATCGAAACAATCCCAACAAACAAAAGTCCAGGATTAGTTAGCTTCACAGGCAAATTCTACCACACATTTAAAGAAGAGTTAATACCTGTCCTCAAACTATTCCAAAATTTTTAAGAGGAAGGAGTGCTTCCAAATTCATTCTACAAGGCCAGCATTACCCCAATACTGAAACCAAAAATACCACAAAAAAGAAAATTACAAACCAGTCTCCTTGGTGAACATAGATGCAGAAATCCTCAACAAAATATTAACAAACCAAATTCATCAGTACATTAAAAGGATCATGCACCATGATCAAGTGGGATTTATTCCAGGGATGCAAGGATAGTTCAATAACTACAAATCAATCAATCTGATACCCCACATCATCAAAAAGGATAAAAATCATGATCGTTTGAATAGATGCAGAAAAAGCAATTGACAAAATTTGACATCCATTTATGGAAAAAATTCAAGTTGGTATGAAGGAATGTACCTTAACATAATAAAGGCCATATCTGAAAAATGTACAGCTAACCTTATGTTCAATAGTGAAAAACTGAGTTTTTATTCTAATATCAGGAACAAGATAAAGATGCCCATTTTTGCCACTTTTATTCAACACAGTACAGGAAGTCCTAGCCACAGCAATCAGAAAAGAAAAAAAGGCCTCCAAATTGAAATATAATACAATTGTCACTATTTTTAGATGACACGACAGTATATATAGAAAACTCTAAATACTCCATAAAAAAACCATTAGAATAAATGAATTCAGTAAAGTTGCAGCATACAAAATTATTATACATAAATCTGTTGCATTTCTATGCTTGAACTGTCAGAGGAATTAAGAAAACAATCCCATTTGCAACTGCATCAAAAAGAATAAAATACCTAGGAATAAATGTAACCAAGGTGAAAAACCTGTACTCTGAAAACTGTAAGACACCAATGAAAGAAATTGAAGATAGCACAAATAGATGGAGAAGTATACCATATTCATGGATTGGAAGAATTAGTATTGTTAAAGTATTCATACTACTCAAAGCAATCTGTAGACTCAGTATAATCCTTATGAAATACCAATGGCATTTTCCATAGATGTACAACAGATAATCCTAAAATTTGTATGGAACCACAAAAGACACCCAATAGCCAAAGAGTTAGTTTAAGAAAGATCTAGCCACAGACGGGGTGCAGCCCACATTTCTGCCAGCCAAGTTAATGACCATGACTGTTGAGACAACAAAGGCCCTTTATGGACCAGGACCCCTTATGACCAATTCTTCTTAGAACTTACAAGACACACAAGGAGAATCTGCTTATCAGCTGCTATTCGGCTGTACCACACTGGTGCATGCATCTCTGGTTGGTGGAGACCTGAGTGAATATTCTCGCTGGTTGGTCATAAAGCCAAGCACTCAAGACATAGAACAGTTTTAGATGAAAGGAAAACCTCATCCGGTTTTTCTTATATGCATGTTAAGAGCTTTATTTAAGCCTTGGGTCTCAGAGCCAATACTAATTCCTAAAAGAGATGTACCACTGGGTTGGGGATTGTGTGGTATTTTACAGTGTACCTCATTGTACAGAAATTTTCTTAAAGTTGATGAATGACCAAGTGTGAAAAAAAGACTTTTTTGTGCCCAACTTATTCTATCACAGGAGTTACTGAGTTAGGTGGTCAGCACTCTAATAGTGTTCTACCCGTGCCCACCAATTGTGCAGCTTTGGCTTCTAAGATGTTCCTTAGCAACAGCCTTTACGTCATCTGCACACTGACCACTGCAGTATTTGTCAAAACAGATGCCAGTCTGGTGAGAAATGTTAACTCACCAGTCTGTGAGGCCAGCTAGAACAGCAGGCTTCTAGAGCCTCTGCCTGCATTCTGGCCTCTGGTTTTCCTCCTTGTGACAATGGCTAGAGACAAAGAGTGACCATCTCTGGGAAGAAAAGGATTGATAAAAACCACGAGTACTTATAATGAATCTTTACTAGAGTTGCTGTACCCAAGGGTCCAGTTCCACAACTGTTTTCTTCTGCTACTCTAAATTCAGGAAAGGCGGTGGGGGGGGGGGGTGCAGGGCAGGGGGAGGACGCTCCCTTGTAGGGAGATTCCGGCCCCTGTAAGCAGAAATTCAGGAGACTGATGTGGTAAGAATTTTGCTATACTTGTCAGAGGTCCCAGAATCTCTCTGCTGCAAGGAGCCCTGAAGCGAGCAGGGTGCAGCCAGTGAAATTGGTCCCTTCATGGTAACCAACTGTAGGGGTGGAAAATTTTTCCTTGCACCCACTAGGTTCTTTGGTTGACAGATTAACAGGAGAAAAACAAATTTAATTTTGCACCGACGGAGCTCCATGAAAATATGAGACCCCAAAGCAAGTCAGGCTGTTACATTGCGTATGCCATCCTTAGCTAAGGAACCGGGTAGGGACCTGGGGCTAGAAATGGGAGGAGGTCGAATCACAGAACAATCAGAAGAGCAGATCTTTTAGATGTTTGCCCTGCTCGTAAGGTCTGTGTGCTTGGATTCTTCTCGGTGTCCTTTTGTCTTGGAGGTAAGAATGCTACTTTCCTTTAGGTCTGGGGAAGGCATCTATGACCTACTTCAGGGGAGCGAGACAGGGAAGGTCAGAGTGCACGTCCTGTTTCTGCCATTTTCTCAGACTCCTTCTGCTTAAAGTATTCAGTATGCCAAGGTGCCATATTTTGGGGCAACCTCTTGAACCCCATCACCAGTCACATATTTTTACATCTGTCCCGAATCTCTTGGCATACCCTATATCATATCTCACTTTGGATATGTGTACTTGTTCTTCCCAATTTTTATTTGGCAGAGTTTTGTCTATTAGTTTCAAACACAAATATGATTTTATATTGTTCACATGGATGTATAATTGGAGATGGTGGGAAAACGTCTCCAGGTTGTTTCTGTTGTCTCTGGAAATGGAGAAGGATGAGAACCCACTCTGGGTTAGGTCTGGGGTTCGGGGCACAGAAGTGATCTGACCACAGTGGTTTTGTTACCTATTGTATGGAGCCACTAAGCCATTGAGCAGGGATGGGTAAAAGATTCCACAAAATAGGATTCCACAAAATCAGATCGAGCTGCTACAGAGGGACTTCTGTCCCGAAGACACTTGTCTGTCACTGGTAAAAATGACTATGCTTGTTTCTGATTCTACATTTTGGTTGCTGCTGAAGATTGTCCTTTTTAGAAGATACTCCAGATGTTTTGGAGAGCATCAAGGAGAGGACGTTTCTGTCGTTTCCATGAATTGTGCCAGCTTCCCCATCTTCTATTTATTCTTTCCCATTATAAAAATATTTGTACCAAGTAAAAAATTTGAATGCAGTGGATGCACAGATACAGTTCACCTAGAGCAGTGGGTCTCAGAAGGCTGGTCTGTGGACCAGCGGCATCAGCACCATCTGGGAATTGGTTAGAAATGCAAGTTCTCTGCCCCACCAATTACTGAGTCAGAAACTCTGGGCAGAGGGCCCAACGGTCTCTGTGTCCAGCCCTCCAGGTGACTTTGATGCCACTAAATGTCTAGAGCCCCTGGCCTACTATCTCCATAACTCATTAGAATGAACTCTATAGTAGTTGACTTTGACATTTAGACACAAGCAGTTGGCTTATACCTTTTATAAAGTTTTTTGGGGCGTCTGCTTGGCTCAGTCGGTTAAGCTTCTGACTTGGGCTCAGGTCATGACCTCACGGTTTATGAGTTCACGCCCCGCATCAGGCTTGGTGCTGACAGCTCAGAGCCTGGAGCCTGCTTCGGATTCTGTGTCTCCCTTTCTCTCTGCCCCTTTCCCACTCGTGCTCTGTCTCTGTCTCTCAAAAATAAAAAAAAAAATGTTAAAAAAGTTTTTCATGTAGTAACAAAAAAATACCTTTGGAGTTTGAAAGGCTTCCTCTAAAGATCTACCCATCCTCTGCCCCAATAATTATTGTTAAGTAGGTTAATACCCTAAGTAAAATTCAGGAAAGTATCGGATTTGACTTAAAAATGCTAGGAAATTAGGCTATTGTCTAAATATTTACAACACAGAGCTTTTAGCCTGGAGGGTCTTTTTTTTTTTTTCAGTCTTCCAAGAAAAAAAATTGGAAATCATCCAAAGAATAGTATATTATGATACAGGCTTGATATTTTATCATTTTTATGTACTGTTTCTGTAAAAGGTATGTTTCATCCACATATCGCGGAGTGATAGCACCTGCAGGTGGTGGTGTGGAGCCATCGCTTGGAACCGTGATCCACACCCCCCCCCCCCATTTAGTTGTGTGTTGGTCCCTGCAGGAGGCACAGTGGTCTTGGTGCTGCCCGGACTCATTTCAGGCCACCAGGCTGTCCTGTCAGCCTCCCACCTTGGGCCCATGGAGTTCGAACAGGTCAATAACTCACGAAGCCTCTGGCCACAGGCGGAGCTTCTCACTTACGCATTAATCCTTAAGCCTCTCGGTTCTAATCGTTCTTCAAGCAATAAAAAGGCCAGGAAGACGAAAGCAAAAATACTGTCAGGATTTTCTTAATAGTTGGAGCTAATTTTCTTGAAATGTCACTGTCTAACGGAAGAGGTTCCAAATTCCTACCGCTAATCTGGTTTTCCTACAATTTCACCACAAAGCACACAGGATTTAGGATGACCTCTTC
Source organism: Panthera tigris (assembly GCF_018350195.1). Taxonomy (NCBI): domain Eukaryota; kingdom Metazoa; phylum Chordata; class Mammalia; order Carnivora; family Felidae; genus Panthera; species Panthera tigris. The sequence goes on from NC_056664.1 coordinate 13,503,237, forward strand.
CTGCTCCAATCGAAAGCAAGTAAAAATAGAACTGTGGTACTTAAGGACTGGAGGTGAGCTCCTTATGGATGCCATCCAAGCCTGGCCTCCTCCCCCTCACTAACTGATGGGGGCGGGTCCCAGGCCTGGAGGGGTGAGCGGGGCGGCCCAGAGTCTCCCAGCCGCACAGAGGTCTTTGGAGCTGCCTCGCCCCTCCCACAGAGACAGCCAACAGCTGAGCATTTCTGTCTCACTGTTTCAGCAAACCTCATGCACATGGAGTTTCTAAGCTGTCCATTTTGCTAATACTCTAGATAGTGGTCATTTCCTTCAGGGCAGTTGATGGAAGTTTTAAAATGTTCCAGAAGTTTAGATACTAGAATAGTGTTTGTTTCCTGTGACATGGGTTTAGGAAACAGCTGTTCAGGAGCTGCCCCGAATGACTGGACATTGTGAGATCTCGCTAGGAGTGGCCATGAGTTCTTCGTTGTCCGAAAGAGTTCTTTTACTCTGTTTGCCGAACCTGCCAACTACTGTGTTCTAGGTAAGGAATACCTTCTCTTAGTTGCATGTAAAAGAAAGAAGTAGCGTTTGGTTCTTGATAGATGTGTGTAAGGGGTGTGTGTGTGCGCACGCTCATGTGTGTGTGTGTTGGAGAGTGAGGAAAAGTTAAGTCATTTAGCTTTCTTTAAAAAATTGGTTAACTTTACCATGCGCAGGAAAATTAAAAAAAAAAAAAAAATAACCAGTGCTAAGGACTAAGGGCTCTGTGCTGCTTTACAAGAGTCCCAGAAATAATGCATGGTTTGCAGTACTTATAAATCAGTCTCGGAAACTAATTGTTGATGAAGGCTAGACCGAAAACTATTAAAAGCTGTAGAAATGTGGGGCCCAGAAGTTGATATTTTAAAAGGCATGTTATAAAAACCCCAATTCTAGGACAACATTAAGGAAAGGTCTGTTTGTGCTCCAATCTAAGACCATTTGTATTCATTTTATAAGGCGGTTGGGAGACTTTAAAAATGGTTGTGTAGATGCCTCATTCTGAAAACCCAATTTAAGTTAGAAATGAAGCCATACTGCTAACTAGTAAAAATAAAGAATAAGTGAGTTTTAGCACTGGAAAGAAATCTTACATGTTTTGTTCTCATCTAAATCCTGAGTTTCCAAAACAGAGTTTTTCCGAAATTAAATATAATTTATTAAATCCAAATGTAAAGAAAACTAAAGTGGGGGGGAGTGGGGGGCGGGTAGGGAAATGCCTCAAGGAACTAAAAGCACCTTTAGAAAAATAGCAGTTGTTGAAAATAAGCCCACAGTTGTTTCTGATGGACACACTGTGGCGGGGGGGGGGGGGGTGGGGAGGAGGAACGGACAGACTGGCTGTATTCCAGCTGGAAGGTCTCACTGATGCCGACAAGGATGTGGAGGGATGCAGTCTGTGATTTACTGACGGTGGACCTAGAAAATGGGGACAGCCACTCGGGAAGAGAGTTTGGCGGTTCCTTTCGAAACTAAAGAAAATGCGCGTACCATATGATGCAGCCATTGCATTCTTGGGCATTGATCTCAGAAATGACCTACTTTCACCCCAGAACTGGTACACAAATGCTCATAGCAGCTTTGTTCATAATAGTCAAACTTGGAAACAACCCAACTGTCCTCCCAGGAGTGAACGGTTTCACTGTGGTATGTCCACACCACGAAATTCTACTCAGCAATAAAAAGGAACAAATTACCCATACATGCACCAGCGTGGATGAACGTCCAGAAAACTACGCTGGGTAAAAAAAGCCAATCTCAGAGGGATGTGTACTGCACGATCCCATTCTGAAACCTTTGTTCGATAACGGAATTCATAGGCTTGGAGATCAGTGGTTGGGGAGGCAGGGAGGGAGGGTGTGGTTATACAAGGATAACCTGAGGGGGCCTTGCAGGGTCGGTACAGCTGAGGATCTTGTGGTGTGTTACACAAGACTGTACACGGATAAGGCTGCATAGAGCTCCCCATACACACACGCTCACACACTCGAGTGAGTGACTGATGAACTCTGAATAAAGCTCTGGGGGTTGTACCAATGTCATTTACTTGGTTTTGATGCTACACTGTTAACTGTTTAAGGTATTAGCCTTGGGGGAGCCGTGGCACAGGTGCACGGGCTGCTGCCCTGTGCCCTGTACCTTTCTCAACGCTGTCCTGTGAACCTATGATTATTGCAGTTTTTTAAAAAAGTTTTATTTATTTAAGTAATCTCTACACCCAGTGTGGGGCTTGAACTCACGACCCCGAGATCAAGAGTCCCATGCTCTTCTGACTGAGCCAGCCGGGCATCCCTATGGCTATTTCAAAGTAAAAAGTTCAACAAAAAAAAAAAAAAAAAGGATTGGCTCTTGCAATTTCATATAGTTTAACCTAAGAGGACAAAAGATCTGATCAGAGTGCACAGATTGCTAGCTGAGGTCACCTGTTCATGGTGCCTTAAGGGGGAATTTTCACATTATTTGTAATTTTTTTATTACTAAAATTTTTCCACAGTGTACATGCATTGTTCACACATCCAAAAAGATCAGTTGAATAAATGCAAATAATTAGAAGCATCAAAAAAATTCGTCCCAGTGGGTAAATTCCATCACACGGATGGAATTTCACGGGGTCTTTTAGTGGTCATGTGGCTTGACTGTCTGCAGTTTTTATCAAAACTGATCCGGAAAGGCATTTGTGTACCTGTTCGTGTTTAGAAATATACAGAGATTTCACAAGGTCTGACTGGACCCTGTCACATGTGCTTTACTATCCCAGAATTCTTTCTCTAGCAATATAAAAACATCCACATTGTAAATATCTTGCAGATTTTAAATCTGTTCTTATTCTTGGGTAGTTACCTTGAATGAAAAACGTTCTCGCTATTTTAATGTTAGAGGCTGCCAGAGTTTTTCTTAACTCTCCTACGTACGAAATTTCACTGTTTCTCTTTTGACATTTTCGGATTCAAGAGGTTGCTACCACCAACTCTACTGGAAAGGTTTAGCCCGGTTTTCCTGATGTCTGCTTTTCTCTCAGCACTTTCGGGGGGCCTTTCTCAGCCATTCACACCTCACTTTAGGGCTCCCCGACTCCGTGAGAGGCACAGCTGTGCACTGGTTTGAAATTGTTCCTGAAATGAGCTTGATGGGCTTTTAAAAATATATGTTTAAATATATTGAATATAAATATAAATATATTTAAAAATATATGTTTCCTGTATCCTGTTGCCACTCTTACGTCCCGTTAACACGTGTGATGGAGAATTGATTATACCATCCTCACTGGTAATGGGACTTGTTTTGAGGAATTCTCCATTTGGAGGTGGTCGTGGCAGCCAGCCTGGAGGCTGGGGCCACAGGAAATGGGCACGGCTGTGGGGGGCGCAGACCAGGCTGGTTATGGAGAGAAAGGGTTATTCTTGCCTTCTGGCAGGAAAGCTAGTGCTGCTTTTTTGTGGGTTTTTTTTTTTTTCTTTTTAACCTTAAGGTTCTATGTTGAAGCTCCTTAAATCTTTGTATTTGCTTGCTTTTCCCAGTACAATAAATGACGTCTTAAATACGAACGAGGAGGCATTTTTCCTTGTAGAAGATGTTCTATAATGTACGTTTTTCTGTAGTCATTCAAAATGCGGATGCTGTTAAACCTCGGGTGCTGAAGGACCCTTTCAGATGGCCTTCCCGCGTTGTACCAGCCCCAGATGTGGTGGTTTCTTGGTGAGAGCCGGCCCGAGCGCAGGTTGAACCGCCCCACGAGGACCCCCCCCCACACTCAGTGGGCCCAGGGCTGGGGGTGCAGCTTCCGCGCTGCTGAGCAGCATTGGCTATTTTTGTTTGTTTGTTTGTTTAAGCTTTTTATTTCTTTATTTGGCGAGAGAGCAAGCAGGGGAGGGGCAGAGAAAGAGGGAGAGAGACTTCCAAGCAGTTTCCACACTGTTGGCACAGAGCCCGACGTGGGGCTCGAACTCACAAGCCGTGAGATCGTGACCTGAGCCTACACCGACCCAGTCACCCCCAGCATTGCTGTTTTTAACTAAATCTGCCATGTGCTTTTTCACCGTGGCCATGAGCGTGACTGTGCTGCTGCTCAGTGATTCTTGTGTGGCCCTCGGCCCTGAGATACCACAGTGGCTCTGAAGCCAAGCCCAAGCCCATAGGGCAGTCGGAGCTATTTCAGATAACTACTGCGTAACATGTTTTAAAACTGAAAACAGTGATTTTCTTTTTTCCCAAATCTACCCCCCGCTTTTGTGAGGGTTAAGATGTGATGAGATTGCATTCCACGATAGAAAACCCAAGATGAAAAACTCTGGGGCTTCTAATTCAGACAGGAGAGAATGGAACTTCTGAGGCAGAAGTCTCGAGAAGAACGATGTTTTCAAGCTGCACACAACTGTGTGGAAAATCTCAATTCTGTTGGAACAAGGTATTCTTTAATGAAAACCCCTTTGATGATTTCTACACTGATCTCTGTTTCTGAGCTGCTTATTCTGGAATTACTTTTTTAAAAGATTAATTGGACTTGGTTTGAAGTGTTTGAAGCATACTTGGTCTGTTTTAGGCTGACCGTCTCCCATGCACTTGGCAGTCAGGAGGCATTTGAGCCGAGAGGCTGACAGCTGAAGTGAACAAATGAAGAGGCTCCTCTTGGGTCCCCTCTTCCCCTCTCAGGAGTGCACTGAATTCCTTGCAGATTTGTGAAAGGCACCGAGAGGTGACTAATTCTGGAGTGTCTGAGTGAGGCTGAGAGAGCTGGGGTAATTCTCAGTGTCGCACTCGTCCGAGTTTGTGTAGTGTTTCGTGTTTCCTTCTCCTCATGTCCATTGTTTTCAAGAGTCCATTGTTTAAAAAATTTTTTTTTCATGTTTATTTTTGAGAGAGAGAGCACGAGCAGGGGAGGGGTAGGGAGAGAGGGAGACACAGAATCCAAAGTAGGCTCTGGGCTCCGAGCTGTCAGCACAGAGCCCGACGCCACGGGGCTCGAACTCACGGGGCGAGAGATCATGACCTAAGCCAAAGTTGGACACTTAACTGAGTCACCCTGGTGCCCCCAAGAGTCCACTGTTTTAAATAATTGCTGGTAGGAACCGTCACCTCTTGGTCAGTGCTGGTGCCTGGTGATTCACAGCTGCTACCTTATTTAATCCTGCCAGCAGCCTTACGGAATAGGTCTTTGTACCTTCCTTGTACACAGGAGGAAGTTGATGCTCAGAGAGGTTAAGTCCCAGCTAGTGCTGGATATCGTGGTGCAGGTTTGTGTGGAAGCAGAGCCTGAGAGGATTTTGCTGCAGGTAGTTTGTACAGGAGGTGATCCTGGAGAGGAGGAGTGAGGAAGCAGAGAGGAAACACAGGAGGAACGGCCAAGACAGGGATGTGTTATTAAAGTTGATGCTATAGCCCCGGGGCTCTGCTTCCATCAGGATCTCTGAGAAGTGTTCAGAAGGCCTCCTAGAAATGCCCGTCCGAAGGAAGGGACACCAGAACACTGATATACTGACATCTGTCACCTGTTGGCCGAGAGCTGTCTTAATTCCCCAGAACTTCTGGGCTATGGGGCTTGACGTTCCCCGAGACTCGGAGAATACTCTGAGCAGAAAAACAGAGACAGGTACAGGTAAGGGACCTTGTGGGCCTCCGAAGGGGCTCACGCAGGGCTGCCTTCCTTCCAGAGCCACGCCTGAGATGAGAAGTAGGCTAAAAGGGATGTGATGTGAGAGGTGCCAGAGCGGCTGCGGAAAGGGCTGGGACCTGTGCCCCGACGGCTTCCAAAACCTGTGATCTTAACAGATCGTCTCCCTGTAGACAAACCTAGGAGATGGGGGAAGTTAGGGCAACACAGAAATACAGAGAATGCACAGTGATTATAATAGTGGGAACAGAATGAACATCGTCGGTACAGCACCTGTCATCGTGGAGTCGGGAAGATTCACTTTCTGTTGGTGGTGGCCGGTTAACGTGCGTGTGTCTTCCTTGCGTGTATGTAGGTTAGAATACAAGATGAATGCCCAGAATATTCTAAGTACTGGAGACTGCAACTGACTTGGGATTAAAAATATCCTCCATCATCGAGTTTTTAAGGTCGGTCACGCATACGAGATTATGTTGTTCTCAGCACGTGTGAAATGTGGTGGTGGGTATTGGTGGGGGACGGGTAGCGGAATGCCTACGCTGGGCCTCATAGACCACCGTTCACTCTGAGTTCTGTGTATTTCTTGTTGTTAAAAATCACTTGGTAACACCCCAAGGATGTTTTAGTGCTGCGTAACTGACATACAACATTGTGTAAGTTTAAGGGGTACGTGTTGATTTGGTGCAAGTGTGATTACCACTGTAGAATTAGCGGACACCCCCATCACCTCACGAAGTTACCGTTTCTTTCTTGTGAGAACATTTAGGATCTAGTTTCTTAGCAGCTTTGAAGAACGTAATATAGTACTGTGGACTCTAACCACCGTGTTTTACGTTAGGTCTCTTCCAACTACAAGTTTGTACCCTTTGACCCCCATTCCCCCTCTCCCTGTCCCCCGACCCCCAGCTCCGATAACCATTCTACTCTCTGTTCTAGGAGTTTGGCTTTTTCAGATTCCACACCTAAGTGGTAGGACAGTATTTGTCTTTCTCTGGCGTGTCTCCCTTAGCTTAACGCCGTCAAGGCCTGTCCCTGTTGTCACAAACGGCAGGATTTCCTTCTTCCTTAGGAGTGAGTAGTATCCCATTGTATGTGTCTGTACACACGCACACCCCACACCCACGCGTTTGTTGGCACTGAGGTGTTAGCTATGGTGACTAATGCTGTGTGCAGATACCTTTTCGATACGCGGTTGCGTTTTGTCTGGATATATACCCAGAAGTGAGAGCCCTGGATCATAGGGTGGCTCCAGTTTTAATTTTTTCAGGAGCCTCCACGCCGTCGTCCACGGTTGGCTGCATCAGCTTGCATTCCCACCAGCGGTGCACGAGGGTTCCCCTTTCTCCACGTCCTCGCCGACACCTGTCGTCTCGTGTCTTCTCAGTGGGGACCGTTCCGACAGGTGTGAGGTGATGTCTCGTTGTGGCTTCGATTTGCATTTTCCTGGTGATGAGTGATGACGCACCCGTTGGTCATTTGTCTGTCTTCTTTGGAAAAACGTTTGCTCAGATTCTCTGTCCGTGTTTTAATCGGATCTTTTTTTATTGAGTTAAATGAGTTCTGACGCCCCAAAGATGTGACACTCCCCAGATGTGTTATTCCCAGGTGGGGAATAACGTCTGCAGTGAAATTATCTTCGGCGTTTCAGGCCCCCCGTTTCTTGCACGACAGTAAGGTAGCTGAAACGTTCTGTTCTGCCACGCTCAGCCTAGCATAGTGTCTGCACGAGGTAGGCGCTGCGAGACGTTTGTTTAGGGGAACGAACTCAAGGAGTCATCGTTTGATTCTTGGGCCAGTCGCACTTGGGCAGGGGCTGGAGCCAAGGCGGCTTGTCTGGAGGGTCTCCGTACTGCTGCGCGAGAGGCCAGTGCACACTTAGTGTGTAAAACGGCGCAAAGGTAGGAGCTTACCCGCCGCCTGTAGGGCAGAAGTCAAGGCCGGTGCCTCGCGGGCCGACGTCAGGGCGTCGACCAGGCCACGTTCCTTTCTGGGACTCGGGAGAAGAGCCCCCGTCCGAGTTCATTCAGGTTGTTGGCGGGGTTCCAGCTCCCCGCAGCTGTAGTTAAGGCCCCTGCTTTCAGCCGGACGCTGCTCTCCGTGTCTGGCCGCCACCTGCGTTCCTCGCCGTGTGGGCCCCGCATCCTCAGAGCCAGCACCGGAGAATGTTCCTTGTGTCACGTCCCTCTCTCACGCTTCACGTCTCTCTCTCCAGGGAAAGTGCACGCAGGCGCCTTTAAGAGCCCGATCAGGTCAGGCTTGCCCGGGTGACCCCTCTCTCTTAAAGTCAGCTCTGCCCCGGGGCATAGCCTGCTCCTGGCAGGAGAGCCAGTCCTGCTGATAGTCGGGGAGGGCGTCGTGCAGGGTGTGTGCACCAGGAGCAGGGCATCTCGGAGGCCGCCTGAGAACTCTGCCCCCCGTGGGACGTACAGAGGACTCCGGAGTTCAGAGCAAATGTGAAAATAACCCTGGGTCCGTGAACGAGGTGAATAATGGTAAATGCCTGACCCAGATTTCATTCTTGCGTTCCCCACGCGCGCATTGAGGAAGGTTAGAGCGCTAGGAAGTGGTCACGGGATGGCAAATTGGGGGCCCTTCTGGCATGACGAGGCTCAGGGTGATGGCCTGGTATTGCTGACTCGGCCCGAACTCGAAGGGTCGCTGCTGACACTAATCAGAAAGTTCTTTCACCGTTATTTCACTGAAGGCGCACGTCAGGATTGGGTTAGTATCTCTATCCCAGATTCAGCCGGGTGATGTGAGGCTCAGGAAGGCTGACTGACTCAGCCGGGTTGCCCGTTAGTGAACAGCAGAGCCGGGACCTCGCTTTTCTGATCCAGCACGACGGCTGCATCCTTGCCCTTCCGCTTATTGAACGCCTGCCGTGCCCGGCTCCGAGCCGGGTGATGAGGCGTCGCTGTCCGCCAGGAAGTCCGAGTCTTGGCCCCCTGTACTGCATGTAATGTACGAGTCAGCGTCACCAGTCTGGTCGCAGGGGGTGCCCCAGGGCGGGATAGCGGGGTCCGCTGGAGTCAGGTGAAGTGTTAGCCAAGAGGCTGGTCTTGGCTGATGAACCGCTGATCGGCAAACAGTGGACACGTGGTGGGAGGTCATGGCGCAGGGAGAGGCACGGGGGGCCGGGGGGCTGGCCCGCCAGGTCAGGGGAAGAAGTGCCGTGGAGGGTGGGCGGGGCGGGGGGGCACCTCCATGGCAGTCGGGGCACCAGCCGGGGTTTGACAAGCAGACGCGACCCTCTCAGCTTGGAGGGTGGAGGTGAGTGCGTACTTACTCCCATTTCCTGTCTCCGTCCCTCTTCAGGCCCTGACCCCGAGTGTTCTGTTTCCGTAGCTGAACTCGATGCAGAGCACACCCAGAAGGTCCTGGAAATGGAGCACACCCAGCAGACGAAGCTGAAGGAGCGGCAGAAGTTTTTTGAGGAGGCGTTCCAGCAGGACATGGAACAGTACCTGTCCACGGGCTACCTGCAGATAGCGGAGAGGCGAGGCAAGTTGGGCAGAGGGCCGCTGGCGGCGGGGACCCTCCCCGGGAGCCCGGAGACCGTGTCTCGCCGCGCCCCCCAGGTGGGGTGTGGGGCACAGTCCCCGGAAGTCTGGTCTGGCCTTAGTCCCCAAAACCCAAAGTGGCTCTGCCATGCGGTATTCGTCTCGTCCTCGTCTCTACCTCTTCCTGCAGGTCTAGGCTTCAGCTGGAGATACTTAGAAAACATGGAGCAGGCTTTGTTTTTGTTTTTTTTTTTAAAAGGTAAAAACCAAAGAAACATCACCCATAATTCTACAGCACAGTAAAATCTCCGTCACTATTTTAGGGTGGTTCTTTCGTGTGTGTGTGTGTGTGTGTGAGTGAGTCTGTACATAATTGGTATCAAACCATTCACACATCTGGCTTTGTGTCTATCTAAATACTGTACAGGGATCTTTCCCCGTGTTATTAACAGTTCTTTAAAAGGGTATATTTTCAAAGCTGCGTCTGCGTCGTCAGGATGTCCGCAGTTAACATTTAACCAGACCCCTAGTTGAACAGATTCTTTATCTTTATACACGGTTCTGAGATGAACATCCAGATTCATAAATGTTCGCGTCTCCGAGAGTTCCCAAGAACAAACAGCAGGGGCGAAGCCCGGTACGGGGTCCCTCATCCAGCCTCTAGGAGGAGCACGAGCAGCTTGGTTGCACGGCACGCGGGCAACCGTCCAGGGCCCCTCTGCTCACCTGCCCCTCCTCACCCCTGAGCCCCTCCACTCCCCAGCCCTGTGTCCTCCATTCTCTCCCCTGGCCAGCCTGGCCCCGGTCTTTGTTCCGATACCCTGCCCCTCACCACACCCCCCAGCTCCTCTCTGTTCCCCTCACTCTGTTCCTTCCCTGTCTTTGAATCCGGTGTCCGCCCCCAGGAGAGAGGTTAAGGAAATAAAAACCGAGGAAGGAGAATAATGGAGGCAGAACACATCAAAAGTAGCATGGCAACACGCCTGGGAGAGCACCACAGGATGCACCGTGTGGATAAGGCTTCTTTCCTCAGGGCGGGTCAGATTTGAAGGAGGACATCCGGTCTCCACGGAGCCGGCTGTGTCCCTTTTGTATGCCCTCCTCTACAGTCTGTCTGCGTCTAGAAAAGCCGGACAGATCGCCTCAGAATATGCGTGCTGTTCGTGGCCTGCAGGGTTTGGTGCCGCTTATGGAGGGAGTAGCCCGTTCGCTGCAGGGATTCGCGTCTCGTCACGGGCAGGGGTGAGGTCACTGTACCCTGCACGGCCGTGAGACCCTCTCTGGTGTGTCGGGGGCCCCGCCCTCCCCACCCCATCTCCACCTGTTAGCCTCCCAGGGGCCCCACCCCCAGACACTGCGATGACACTGGGGGTCAGGACTTCTACATGCGAGTTTGGGGGACACAGACATCGAGGCCGTACCAGCCACGCACCTGCTGGGAAACATACTGGAGATCTAAGGACAAGGAGCCGCTGCACCCAGGAGGTGGGAGGAGGTTGGCCAGCGAAGGGAACAGTCAGAGACTATCAGTGCTGAGGTTGACCCCGCACGTCCAGCTTGGTTCCCTGGATGTTTCCGGAGCACCTGCGAGCACTCGGCACATCTTTAGGCCCAGAGGAAGGAAGAAAGGCCAAGTGGAAGTGCCTCTTAGGTAGGCCCGTGCTCGTGGGGAGACATGGGAGCACACACGGAGGTGAACCCGGTGCAGGGAGGTTCGAAGTGCCTCCTTGCAGTGACCGAGAACCTGGCACACGGGGACCCTCCAGCTGGCACGGTGGGGTGCCCGGCCAACTCTTGTTGGACAGACATCAATGAAGTATTAAGGAATCGAATTCTCACATTTGGGACACTTAAAAAATAACATTCTTCAAGTTTCCAAGAAGTCTTAGGCTCCTTTTTTTTTAAGGTAAAAAAAAAAAAAAATGGGAGTCAGGCACATGTTGCCAATATGTGTGATTTTGAAAGCACTGAAGAAGAAAATTGGAGATTTGGGCTTTTTAGCTTTCTACTTCAGCCGTAGCTGGAAAAACATTCAGATAACAAATAGGCATCTCTCGGTGAGGCTGCTCAGAGCCATCCCTTAGACTTCCGGCCTGGCAGGTCCCACGTCCCCTTACAGACTGTTCATCTCCAGGGATGAACGCGGGGATGTTTAATGTAGGAGAATCCGTCAAAGTAAAAAATCTCCATAGTGAATATGGTATTTTGGACTCATTCCACTACATCAGAAATAGCAGTGAATTTTTTCTCACTTTCCAAAGCATCATTTTTTAATTAAGACAAAGGAATGGAAAGTTTTATCCAGCAAATTATCAGAGTAAAGGGTAAAGGGACACCCGTGACTCCTTGGATTGGGGTGAGGCTGGAGAAATCACGGAACTGGGAGCATCAGGCACTTGAGGAGGTGAGGAGGCCACGCCAGCTTGCCAGGCAGCAGAGGGGACCTGGCACCCGCCATGCGCCCAGCAGTCCTAGTGCCATCAGGGCACGTGTAACCTGGTACGACCCTGACCCAGGTTCTGTCTTCCACCCGACGTGACTCCTGTTTTCCTTGTTGCTGGGTGCTGGGGTATCTTGACAGATCACCTGGGAGACACGCCGTTCCGTACGTGTGTGTGCCCACAGTTAGATCTCAGGCTCCCGTGGGTCCCTGCTGAACTGGCAGTTCGGCAAAGTCGAATCTTCTGGAGCCGGGGGCTGCGCCCTGTGCCGCGAGACACTCTTAACTCAGGCCTCGGAAGTCCCCCAGTGGACCCAGTGCCCAGGACAGAGAGGGAGGTGATGTCTGGGCTAGTGGCAAAATTAACGAAGTTAGAAGAGATGGAATTAGTAGATAAAACCGCACTAAACTAAAATTCATATAGCGTCCCCCAGGATACAATCTAGAATGCAGTAGTATCTCAAAACAATTGCCAGCTTATGGTTTTAACTTTGCGTGATTGTCTCTCCGTGAGTGTTTTATTTAGAACTTTGAAATTTGGGGTGGCTCGGTCGGTTTAGTGTCCACCTCCTGATTTCGGCTCAGATCGTGATCCTAAGGTGTGGGATCGAGCCCCGTGTTGGGCTCCATGGTGAGCATTGAGCCTGCTTGAGACTCTCTCCTCCCCTCTAAAAAATAAACAAAACCAAACCTCACTGTTGAGGACATTCTCTTATGTCTTCGTACATGTGATGAGAGTTTCTTTGGGGCAGTGGGCCTCAAACTTGAGCAAGCCTCAGTCACCAGGGGGGCTGTTCACACCCCCTGGTCCCACCCCAGGGTTTCCGATCTAGTAGGTTTGTGGTGGGGTCTGAGTGTTCACATTTCTAACAAGCTCCCCGGTAAAGGAACTCTTGAGGCAGTTGGACACTTTGAGAACCGCTTCTTGAGGGTGTATCACTGGGACAGTAATTAACGGAGTCGTTTGACGTGCTTATCTGTAATTTCACTAGATTCTGTCTGATTACCTGCCCAAGTCCCCCGTTGGTTTACGGTGCCCTAGCAGTGTGTATATGTGCCATCACTCATCTTTGTCAACACTGGGTAGTGCCTGATATTTAAATTTTTGCCAATCTGTGAGTATGAAATGACCTCTTGTTTTTAATTTGCATATCCTTGATTGTCCATTTTCCTCCTGGTTGCCTGTCTTCCTTTATGGGGCCTTTTTTAAAAAAATTTTTTTAATGTTTTTATTTATTTTTGAGACAGAGCATGAGCGGGGGAGGGGCAGAGAGAGAGCAAGACACAGAATCCGAAGCAGGCTCCAGGCTCTGAGCTGTCAGCACAGAGCCCGATGTAGGGCTCAAACCCATGGACTGTGAGATCATGACCCGAGCTGAAGTCGGACGCTTAACTGACTGAGCCACCCAGACGCCCCCCCTTATGGGGTCTGATGCTCGTGGTATTGGCCTTTACGGATTGTCATCTGAGGCAGTCACCTTCACTCAGTCTGTGGCTTATGGATTCTAGAGAAATCTTTGCTAAATGTGTGTTTATTTCAACGTGATCGGCTCTACCCATTTTATTGCTTATGGTTTGTCCTTTTGTGTCTTGTTCAGGAAATCCTTCCCTCCAAGTATAAGCACACAAGTAGAGCTTGGCTGTAACTCCAAGTCCTAAGAACATTCTACTGTGTTTTATTCTTAAAGTTTCAGTGTTTCCCATTTTATAGTTGGCTGTTCAGTCCACCACCAGTTCGTTTTTCTGTGTATGGGGAGGTAAGGACCCAAATTCAGTAACTTTGCCTCCACCCCAGCACTCTTTCCCCACTGTTTCTGGGTGTCTCCACTGCAGTACCCGGTGAGTCTTTTCTGGGCTCTCTTCTCTGTCTCTTTCTTCTGTTTGTCTAGCCTGGAGCCCAAACTCTACTGTCTTCATTCTTCACTAAACAGTGGCTCTCAACTGGGGGCGGTTTCGTCCCCTCGGGACATTTGGTGGAGTCCCCAGAGTTTTGCCTGCTGTGCTTGGGGGCAGGGCTGTGCTGTTTGCATCTAGCGGATAGATGCAGGGCTGCTGTTGGGCACCTGCCAGTATACAGGACAGCCCTACAACAAAGAATGCTCTGGTCCAGAGCGTGGACCACAGTGTGGACAAGGCTGAGAAACCTTGTCTTACAGCAGGTCTTGCTGTGTGGTGTGCTGGAGCGATTCTTACACACCCCGAAACACGTTTATGCGTTCTTTCTTGAGAGTTGCCTTGGCTGTTCTTGGCTCTTTGTACTTCTGTATAAATGTTACAGTCAGATTTGCAAGTTCTACGAAAACCCGTCCAGGCCTTGATTGCGGTTGTGTCGCTTCTGTGCCGAGGGAGCACCAGCCTCTTAGTGGTGCTGGAAGTCCACACGTGCAGTAGGCAAGCCCTCCTCCCTGATTGCCCAAGCGCTGGGTAGAAGCAGCCTCAGACACTGCGGGGGCCGAGTAATTTCTCTGTGGGAAGAGTTGCCACCTGTTTTTCTCCACTAGGTACAAAGGTTTCCTATTTCTTGTCAATTTTAACAAGTTTTCCATGGAATCTGTCCGGCTGATCTGTAGTTGTCAAATGTGTCAGCATAACGTCCATAGTATCATTCTCAGCCTTTGTGGTATTTGGGTTGAAGTTTGCTTTTCCACCCCTCTCGGATCACTAATTTGTGCTGTTCATCCTTCATGATGAGTCTTACACAGAACAGTCATTTTTAAGTGTTTTCTTAAAGACCCAACTTTTAGCTTTGTTGTTGCTATCGTGTATCTCATTAGTTTCTCTTCCTTAGTGCTGGGCATCTTCGGTGGCAGTTTTGTTTTTTGGTTTTTTTCCTTGGTTTTGGTCTAATTTGACTGGGCTTGGTTTTCAGCATTCTTGTCTGCATAAGGCATTCAAAGCTATGAACTTTTTACAAGGGTAACGTTCACCACTTTTTAACAGAATTCTACAAGTTCGGACAAGTAAGTTTCTTCCTGGGTTTAGATTTTCCATTACAATTTCTTATTTGACTTGTGACCTGTTTAGAAGTGTTTTTAAATAATGTGTGAAGTTGTTTCTAGTTACCTTTTGTTCCTGATTTCTCATAAACTTCATTGTGGTTGTTGGAGAATGGGTTATTTTTTTTTTTTTTAATTCAAGACTTAGAGTTTTCCTACATGTTTTCTGTGCATTTGAGGGTAAGATCCTAAACGATAGGGTTCTGTGTGTACCCGTTCCACCAAGATCATAAGTTGGGCTGTTTAAGCATTCCCTATTATTGAATTGTATAGTTTAATTATTATCAAAGAGGTGTATTAAACCATTCTTCCCAGGATTATGGATCGGTTAGATCTTCCTTGTCACTCTGCCATTCTTTAAACATCGCCACAAATTCTATGTCACACAAATTTTGAATTGTCCTCCAGGCAAACTGAAACTTTATTAAATCACTAAGTACTACTCTTTATTTCAATATTTTTGTTTTCCCTTAAAGTCTGTTTTGTTTCCTATCAATATTGCTATGTCAGGGGCACCTGGCTGGCTCGGTTAAGTGTCCGACTCGATTTTGGCTGAGGTCACGATCTCTCAAGTTGGTGAGATCAAGGCCTGTTTATCTGCCTGACAGTGTCGAGCCTGCTTAGGATTCTCTCTCTCCCTCCCCCTGCTTGCCCTCTTTCTCTCTCAAATAAACTTTAAAAAAATATTGCTAGGTCAGCTTTCTTCTTCGAGTTAATTATTTAACTACTTAAGCTTTTGTTTGTTTCTTTTAACTTAATGTCCTTATGTTTTGGGAGTGTCTCCAATAAACTAGACATAGCGAGATTTTTATCACTTTCATTCAGTCTTCTAATCTGTTAACTGACTCATCTACATTTACTGTGATTACTGACACGTGGCTTCATTACTACCTTTCTTGGTACTGTTCCCATGCCTTTTTAATCCGGTTTTGCGTTCTCTTCGGTTTTAAATCCTACTCCTGCCCTTTTCCAAAGGATGGGACAGACGGAAATGAAAGGGAGCCTGTGTCCCTTTCAAAACTGCAGTCAGACCAAGGCCAACCGCCAGAAAGGCCCTGCTGACAGACCGTGGCCAGAACAGAAAACCTGCCGGTTGCCTGACTTCTGGTGGCCCGGCAGCCGCACACAAGCACCCACGGGGCCCACGACTGACCAGTGGCAGTGTCCCCTGACCAGTCAGCCTGGAGAAGCTTCGGGACGCCGCCCCGCTGGTACCCCTCGCGGTATCGAGCGTGAAGCAGCGCAGTGACTCCGCGTGGCAGTGGCCCCGGGCCTGCACCCCACCCGAGTCCACACCACGTGGCTCTCATGCCTCTACTTCGAGGAGTCACCTCAGCTACAGTAAGCTTCCCCCTGCGAAGAACAGAAACTACGTGCTTTCTTATTTTAGCGCTGGCCTTGAACAAGGTTGTGCCTAAGACGGTCAGCTCCTCCCCTTCTGCTGCCGGAATGGGGTCTTACACCGCGATGGCTCTCGGCCCCCCCCCCCCCCCCGAGCTCCCGAGTCACCCACCTCCTGCATCCTGGGCCCGACCTCCTGGACTCTGTGGTGCCTGTGGCGAGAGTAGGTTCGTGGTGACGAGCTGTCTGCGCTCATAGCTGATGCTCGGTCTTAAATGCCATTTAATGTTACATAATTTTAGAAATGGCATTTATCTCACCTCTTTGAACTTATTATTCCATTGTCTTCTTATATTGTTGTCGAGAAGCCGTCAATCTAACTATTTCCTTCTCTTCCCTCTCGTGCCCTCTCTCTGACGTTCCCCAGCTTCACTGCAGGTGATGTAGGAGAGGATTTCTTTCATCTGTCTTCCTTGGAATAGATTCTTGCTTCCTAAATCTGGGACGTCACATCTTCCAGCAAGTCTGGGAGAAAATCAGCCTCTTTGTCCGTGTCCCCCACCATCTCTTCTTGTCTCAGGACTGGGATGGTGCTGCGGGTTTGCATTTTCCGTCTGTTTCTGTGCCCTACGGTCTTACTCAGTCTTCCTAACTTGTTTGGCCCTAGTCCCTAACCATCGGTTTAATACCGGCCCACGGTTTTACATTTCAGTGATTAAAATGTTCCTATCTGAAAGTCGTTTGGCTGGTTTTTGATTCCATTTTTAAGGTCATTAAAATGCGTAAAGTCATTTGAATTCTCAGTAAAGGGTGTTACACGGAGCTCCTTTCCGCTGACCTTCGCCGGGAGTGACGGACGGGTTCCCACCGTGTGCTGTAGACTCTGGACTGGGCCGAGTTTATGTTTTTATATCCCTGTGAGACCCAGGGTGAACCAGAAATAATTTGTTTCTGCCAGGGACGGTCATGCCTGGGGTGACCAAGTCGACTGGCTCGTTGTTTTCTGGACCACAGAGGTAGCTGGAATGTGGGCTCCAGACCCAGGGGCTGCCCTCCCCCAGGGCCCCGGCTGGTGGACCCCTCCTGGTATTGATGTCCTTTTGCTCCTGGGCCAGTTTTACTTTTCTCTTTCACCACAGAGAGCTCGTGCTCCCCGCTCACCAGCCTGCGGCTGCCCAGAGCTTGTCTGCTTTTCAGATCAAAGACCGGAGAGATGTCATAAGGGCAGTGACAGCTTCCCCAGGAAGCTCGATAAAGTCTGGGGGCCTCTGCAGGCGGAAGGCAAAGCTGTGTCGGCAGGGAGGTAACGAACCTCCTGCTGCGGGGATGTGGCTCTCGGGACCCTGCTCCCCGCAGCTGCGGGCTGCTTCGTGCAGAAACGGGTCGCGTTCCGCACCTGCAGGCCGAGGGCTGGGGGTGAACAAACGGCCGGAAGGGGCCGACGTAACAGCAGCCAAGACCGGTCTAGGATGGAGTCACAGGGCCCGACTCGGGTGTGTCGTTTTCTGCCTTAGAAAGCCTGGAGTAGCAGGAGAGATCTCATACCTGGAGAACATACGTGGTCAACTGATGCACTTGAAGGGTCACTGAGGGCAAAAAGGGTCATTCCTGCTCGTGCCCGTCTCTTCCCAGAGCCCATGGGCAGCATGTCGTCCATGGAGGTGAACATCGACATGCTGGAGCAGATGGACCTCATGGACGTGTCTGACCAGGAGGCCCTGGACGTCTTCTTGAACTCCGGCAGCGAAGACCCCGCTCTGCCGTCTCCGGCCGCAGGTGGGGGCGACAGCCTGGCACGAGGTCTGTCACGCGTCCGCCAGCTCCCTCCGGAGGGAGGATCCCGGACGCCCGGGGCCAGTCTCTAAGTTCTGCCTCTTGTCCCGCCACTTCTGGGCTCACGGCGGCGGGGAGGGGGGCTCTGGTTGGTCCGTGGTGAACCTCTCCCAGCTTGTGACGCTCGGCCCAGATTCGTCCAGGGACCGCGCAGTCGGACCCGGGTCGTCCTTCTTCCTCGGGCTCAAAAGGCCTCTGGGGGTCAGGCTGTAAGGCCTGGAGCTTGGGGCTCACCCTCAGCAACCTACCCCCCCCCCCCGCCCCCCATGCTGCCCTTCTCCCCCCCCCCCTCCCTCCACAGGTGGTCGCTTGACCTTTTGCTCAGCTTGGGCTGAGAGTTTAAGAGTTAAGTCGCCACCCTTCGGGCACTTGATCTCCATTTACTGCCTTCCCCAAATTGCGATTCATGGAAGTCCAGTAGAAATTTTCCAAGGCCCCCTCTACCCAGCCCGATTTAAGTCTGGGACGAGCCCTGCAAGGTGGGGGCAGGGCTGTCTCATATGCACATCCTTGCTAAGAAAGCACTTCTGTTCTTCCACAGGCGCAAAAAGGGAAAGGCTCAGACCAGGGTCCCGGCGCTACTAGGCCCCCTTCCTCCGAAGCCCACCTCCAGTTTTCTTGTCCACTTGTGTTTCCTCTACCTTCTCCCCGAGGCAGCGCTCTCCCCCTCCCCGCCGTCGGGGGGGGGGGGGGGGGGGGGGGGGGGGGATGGGGCAGGGCAGTCCTGAGAGTGCCTGGCGCTTTCCCGGAGTCAGGGACAGACAGACTGGGGTTTAGGACCTTCTTCAGTTTCCCTGAACTTGGAGAACTGCTACAAGATCAGTGAGACCGGCGCCCAGAGAAAAACTCCCCGAATTACTCGCCAGGACATGTCCTGATGGCCGAGGTTCCTGGGCTGCTCCTCAAAGCAAGGCGGCCTGTGCCTCCGGCGGTTTCTCTCAGAAGCCACCCCGGACGGCCGGAGGGTCCCCGGCGCCACCTGCCCTCGCGGAGACAGGCAGCCGGGTTCTGCGGCCCCCGGAACCAACGCCGCGCGCCCCTTCTGTTCCGCGCGCGTGGGGGGGCCGGGTGGGGGGGGGGGGAGGCGTCTCCAGCACAACTTCCGTGGCAGCTTCTCTGTTGTGTTTGCAGGGCCCGAAGCGGGCGGCGGGCCGATCGAAGTCACCCTCCAGGTTCCCAGGCCCTCCGCGTCGCGAGCCGAGCCGCCGTCCTCGCCGGCCCCCGGCGACGGCGGAGAGTCCCCCGTCGTCCAGTCCGACGAGGAGGGAGTGGAGGTGGACACGGCCCTCGCCACCCTGCACACCGACGACAGCGACTCGTAGGTGTGCGCGCCCCGCCCTGGAGGCAGGTGCCGTCCCCGAGGCTCCTGGGCGTGACGCAGTTGCCGCCGCCGGCGCGTGAGGCCCTGACTGTACAAACCGCTGACAATAAAGCTTGCGGACTTCACCCCGACAGGGTACAAAGCCATTTTGTGCGGAAGGGCTTCGAATTCCAATTTGTGCAGCAGGGAGGGTGTCCACACGGGCCGCCCCCGCGATCCTGAGTCCGTCCTCCCGAGCGTGGCCGTAGCCGGCCCCCGAAACGGCCACCGCACACGGTCCGCTCCACCGCTCCCTCCTTCCTCCTGCTGAGGAGCGGGTGGCACGCGGGGTCCCCTTCGCCACCACTGGTAGCCCGGCGCCTAGTGAGGGAGGGCGGCCCGGCTTGCTGTCGCGTCCCACGACGTGCCACTAGCCGGCGGGCGCAGGGAGTGAGCGCTAAGCCGCATCCGTGGGGCCTAAGCGACGGGGTTTCCGAGAACCACCTGCGGACAGAATGGGGGGGCGGGGGGGGGGGGGGGGGGCGGTCAACTCGCCGCCGCGGGGGGAGTCGCAGCCCTCTGCCCGTTCACCGGAAAACAGAGACCAATCTCAAAAAAACTTCGTTTTTATTATTAAACCTTGTAGTACAAACCTGAAAAGTAAACAAAAAACTGGCAATAAACAACATGAAGTCTTCCCTCCCGCGGGAGGAGTGCAGAGCAGCGCTAATAAATTAAATGTCAAACTGTAAGCCATAGGCAGAAGTTTACTGTCAAAAAGAGGGAAAGTACACAGCAAGGCCATAAAAACCGGACAACCACATCGGAAAACACGTGACTCTGTTTATGTAATTGTTAAATATTCCAAAAACAGTTCAGTCTTCTGCAACAACAACCGACAAAGTGTATCACAGGACGCTCCCGACAGTCCCACTGGCAAGCTCAGTGCATATGAGTAGCTACGGGCTCGATGGATCCAATTACGAAACAAAGGACAGCTCGTGAAAACAGTTCCCTTTTTTATTCCACACGTACTGTACACACAACCGGAGAAGGGCAACAGCTACTCCATTATTATTTTGTTGTTGTCGTTCAGTGATGTAAGCAGCACTTATAAATGTTACAAGAAAAACCCTGTAAGCATCCAATCCACCCGATGAAGAAACGGAAACGTAAGGCTTTTCTTCATCTTGTCCTCGCACCCTCCCCACCCCCCACCGAGAAAAAGGCTCAAGTATTTAAAACAATTTACAGGCGTATGTACAAAAGGGACGGGATTCTTTTTTTTTCTTTTTTCTTTTTTTTTTTTGTTACAACATGAAGAGAAAAAATAGACAAGATGAGCGCAAATGCATTTTCACATTCAGAAAGAACTGCAGACCTCCTAGTGGCTCTAAGTGTGACCGTCAACGAAACGAGTTTAGAAAGAAAGATTAATGCTGACTTGTGAAGGTGTAAACCAAGCAGTGACATGAAGACGGAATGTTAGAGAGATTGCACGTCTAGGACAAAGAAGCACTTTCGGCTTCGATCACTTTTTTTTCCTTTTTTGTTTTTTTGTGGTTTTTTTTTTTCTTAAGGATGCTATTGAAGGGTTTTTTGATAAAGTAGCCAACAGCACCAAAAAATAACAGAATGGATTTCCTAATGAAATCAGGCACAGGTTTCCCTCACGTGACCCCTCCAAGGCAGGCAGTCTGCTTTCTTCTCTCGCTCTCCTCTTTCCCTTAAACAGATGCATAGAGATGTGCTGGTAAAGAGAACCTCGTCGTCCGCTTCCGCATTTTGCCTCGGGTTAGGAAACAACGTCCGCCTTCAGCTGCCATAACCGCCCAAAGAAACAAAATGGGGGTTCTCCGGTTTTAAAAATTACAAACTCATTTTGCACATGACAGAAGAAAAGACAGCCAAAGTAAAGCCATTTCTTTTCAAGTTTTGTGTGTGTGTGTGTATGTGTGTGTGTGTGTCTCCTATCCCTTTTCCTCTCTAGAAAAATCTGCTCACATGACTGGTTTTTTAAAATTTGTTCTCCAAACTTCACCCTCTTCGAAAATGGGTTAAAAAAGCCTTTTTTCCCCCCAAGTTACCAAAAAAAACCAAAACAAAAACAAAAAACAAAAAAACCAAAACAAAACAAAAAACCAAAAAGGCTTTTTTCAGCCACAGGGGCGATACAAATTAATACAGCCCCCTCAAGGGTTTTTAAAACAGTGAATATACGGCAGTTTCCAAAATCTGACTGCAGTATCTAGGTATTCTAAGTACAAAAAAAAGTTCAACAGTTTAATGCTAAAACAAAATTAGTTCTCTAAAACCAGAAGAAAATCTTCTTTAGAGCTAGTGCAAAGACAGCTTGTATCCTACAGCAAGTACTCCAAACTAGAATATCATAATTACAAAAAAATATATATCGATCGACACGGTGTTGGCATCTTCACGACGAGCTCGAAGCACTTCGGGGGGAACCGGAGGAGGAAAGCCGGGGTGGCGGCACGTCCACGGTCGCCCTCTTGCGGGGCCCTCTTTTCGGTGTGGGTTTGCCGAGACGGTTCTCGATGCCTCCGTTCTTACCAGACACTTTGCCGCAGATCTGATTGACCAGACTGATGATCTGCTCCTGTTTCCGGGCGAGAGGAAGACAATTAACAGACCAGAAGCACGCGATCCCAGACTCCTCCCGGGGTGACGCTCACCACCACAGCACAGGACAGGGGGGCTGCGGAGTGCTGCCCCGCGGAGGCGGTTCACGAACCAGGCAGAACGATCCTTGAGAACCAGGCCCCTAACCTGGCCCCTAAAGCGGGCCCTTTGCTTCTCACAGACACACCTGCCACTTCATGGCCCGGAGGGATGAGGGGCAGAGCACCTGCCCCAACGCGCATCCTAGCCTCCGAGCCCCCGAGCCCCCGCCACGGCACTGCCCCGCGGCTGGCAGGGTCACTGAAATCCCTGAAGTCCCACAACTGTACCCAGTACGTTGTTTTCTACACGCATCTCACGTGTAACGTGTCCCTCGCCCCGGAGCCTGGGCCACCCAAACAGCAAGAGCGGGTCACCGTCCCGCGGCCACACGACCCAGCCACCTGGCAGACGGGCTCCGTGCGCGGACAGGGTAACGGGGCTGCCTGCACGCGAGGCTCACGGGGGCGTCCCGGAGGCTTCTTGCCCCGAAGAGGCCAAGTGCCTAGGGCGGTGTCATTCCAGCTGCCCGGGCACTCGAGCCTTCCTTCACCTGGCCTTGCAGATAAATACACGTGTCTACTTCTGGATATTTCTGGCACCCCCTCCTCTCGGCGAAGGGGAGATGATTAACAAGCATCCTTAAAGTCAATCAAGGGAACCATTCTGCTGTCGGCATCAAGTATGTATTTGTAACCTCAACATCACTCAGAACCATGCAGTTTTACGAGAAACCATGGGGGGAAATACCAAAATGGCATATGGCCAGACCTTTCAGAAGCACCTGCTCTGGACCAGGATCAGAGGGAACCATGTGGACACAGGTGGGGGCGAGGGGGGGAGGGGGGATTGCTTATCCTTCACTCAAAGGCCTGGGGTTCACCTGAGTCCGAAGCTGGCCCTCCCGCAACAGGAGCCTCTCCTCACGGAAGTGGAAGGTGTTAAAGGCGAAGAAGTGAAAACCGTGTGGGAAGAAAGTGAAAAGCACCCTAGAAGCAACAGGGCCGCCCATTTGCGCAAACGCTGTCTGTGGCCATTTTTTCAAGCACTTATGATAAACTTGCTAAACGAAGATAAATAGATGAGCTGCTTTAAAACCTGTGGCTTAAGCTTTCGGGGCACCACGGGCCGGGCAGGGCCCTGCCTGTGCCCTGTGGCTCCCTCGGCCGGCCCGGGGGGCTCGGACCCGGGATCTGTGTGCCCCAAATACCGGGCCTTCCAACCAGAGCTGCGGTGCCCTCAGGAGGCATTTCTGAAACCCAGCCAAGAACCAGAAATTAGAGTTAAAAAGCACACAGCTTAAAGAAGGAGCGGATTCAGATTCTCATTTACTAAAATTAGTCCAATGACAAAGTAGGCGGCTTCTACGCCCTTTTCTCTTACTCATCAAAGTGATGAAGCTTCACACAGACCCTACAGACGGGATTCTCTGTCCCATATTCCGGTCACAAAAGACAATGGGCTACAGATGGAAGAACCCAGATTTTGTAGAGCCTGAAACCCTGAGGGCAAAGCCCCCCAGCATGTGGGCGGCACCCCGCGGGCTGACCGTGCTGTTCTGACTCCCCGCTGAGGGTGTCTTTGTCGCGGGCTCTGACGTCCGCGGGTACAGCAGAGCAGCAGGGCGCGCAGGGCGGTTATGCCTTCACCGACGCACACCCTAAAAGCCAGGCCCGGATCTATTCTCAGCTCAAGCTTATTCCGCCAAAGTCTTATTACCCCGACCGACCCGCAGCCTGAGCCCCCACAGATGCGCCACCACGCCCTCCAGAGTCCTGCCCGGAGCAGAGACGTGTGACGCCAGGCGTGGTCACCTCACCCGGGACCCACCCCCACTGAGATCTGGGTGCGGGGGCCTGCGGGACAGAGGGGCCCTTGGCAGATACAGCCCTGGGGGCGGGGCCCTGCTGGGGGCTGGGGGCGGGGCCCTGCTGGGGGCCGGGGAGGGCCTGGTGCAAGGGTGTGTGCAGCCGCCCAGGGTAGGGGACACAGCACCACAGTGATCTGAAGGGTGACCACCCCATCCCACCCCCGCCAAGAAATGTTCCGGGTCAGCCAAGACGTGAGACACGTCCTCCAGTCGCCGCGCAAGCGACTGCCCAGCAGCCCAAAGCGTTCATGCTGGACGTGCCAGGAAGTCACCGAGGCGCGGGCCCGCTGCTCGCTGCGGGGAGAGCCCTGGCCCAGTGGCACCTGCTCTCCGTGCCGGCTAACAGACACCGCCAACCGAGCGCGCGAGGGCTTCGGATGGAGTCTGCCTCTGCAGACGACCGGGGACTCAGCGAGACAGGGGCCATCAGGGGACCGTGAGGCGCGACGCCCCGGACCAGAGCGGAAGCACAGAAGTGGCGAGAACTGGCTGGACTGGCACTTATACAAAGCTGGAATGGGATCTGGGGAGCTGGATGCAGAAAGACAAGACTTCATGTTTCAGCCCGGGGCCCTTGGGTGAGGACCCAGAGCCGCCCCTGGCCTCGTGCGCGGCAGCCCCGCCAGGAGCCCGGCAGTGGCTTGTGTCAGATGTTCCGCGTTCTTGACCTGATGTCGGTTACACGGGAGTTTCTATGGAGATGAAAGACGCCGGGCACGGTCTGCAGCACTTCCAGGAGTGACCCATGGCGTCCACGCCCCCACGCGCCCCCTGCCCCCACCCTAGCCCCGGGCAGATGGCGCAGTCACGAGGGTCATCGGCTCCAGGTGTCGGTCACCAGTGCAGCGGGACTCTCGGCAGACCCCGAGCTCCTCATCGCACTGACCCCCACCCTGGTGGTTGCTCGCTGTGGGGGTGACCGCGGCAGGCAAAGTGCACGGCTATGGGAGGTGGTGGCCGAGGGGGCTCTGCAGGGCTGCAGCGAGGAAGGCTGTCTGGCCCTGGCCCCAGAACCCTAGAATCGGGCTTTTCCGGGAAAACCAGAGACAGCCTTGGCTCTGAGGCCCCTGAAGTGGCCAATGCCGCTCACAGGGGGCCCCCCGGCCCGGAGAGAAGGGAGACAAGGCCCTGATCTTCCTGTGCTGTCCGCACCATGACCTGTCCTTCCCTTCCCCACCGGCTGCATCTGTCCCGCGATGGACATGCACAGGTGGCCCACCGTGCCCCTGGATCTGGACCCTACCGGGAGGGGACAGCACAGTCCCTCATTTCCTCAGCAGCCTAGCCAACCAGTGGGGCCAGCACCCAGATCCCGCCCTCGTAAACGGAGGCCCTGGCGGCCACTGGTGCTGACGGAGACGCTGTAGGGGAGAGATGGGCCAGGCTCCCGTGCAGGGGGAGGTGGGCCAGGGGTCCCCATTAACTGGAAGAAGAAAACCGAGATAGAACGAAGTTTGTGGAAGTAAAGAAATCTCCCCGGTGTTACTTCCTAGGGCTCCCCAGGTCGGATCGGACACAGGCTGGACCCCACCCCCACCCCCACTTTCTGTGGAGTTAGGCCGTCCAGACAGGGGCCCAGCACCACACTGGGTGCCCTCGGCCTCCGTTCACACCAGCTGTTCACCTCTGTGGAAAGGCCGAGCAGGGCACAGGTCCCCCCGGTGCGGACTGACCTCATCGTAGCGGTACATCAGCTTCAGCCCTCGACAGGACTTCTGCTTCTCCACGTGGCGCAGAGCACACTCCAGGCAGAAAACCACGTTCTCGTTCTCCTGCACGACCTGTGGGAACAGCGGCGGCCGGTCCCGAGGTGCAGAAGCCATCGGGCCCCCCCAACCCCCCCGAGGGAGCAGGGGCAACTCAGGGAGGCCCGACCCCGGCTAAAGTCCCCTCCCGATCTCTGCTGCCCCTTCCCAGGAGGGGTTCTCGCCAGCGACAGGCTGGAGGAGACAGGATGAGACCGTGGTGCCGCTGATAAGCTCTCAGGCACTGGGCCTTCCGGGACCTTGTGCACACAAACCACCTGGGGAGAAGATGTGGCAGGGTGACCGGGAAACGCACCCCGAACGTTTCAGCGGCGCGATCGATTCTGCTGGTTACCCAGAGGCTGCCCCCCGCACGCCCCTGGGGGACCCGATGCCTCTGCCCGAACCTGCCCCGAAACTCCAGCTGCCTCCTGGGTGATCTGCAAGCCAGACAGGCCCCGACCCCCTGCCAGCCCGTGGGAAAGCCTCTGGCAGCGGGAAGCGCACACCAGGGCCTGGGGCCCAGGGTCCCTGTAGGCAGCACAGGGCCTGATCCGCCACAGACATGAAGATTTGGGGGTGGGGAGGGTGCAGAGGGACAGCTGGTTTGCATGGGGGCCCTCCCCCTGTCCCCGTCCCCCCAACTTCTAGTCCTGGTCTCATTTAGAAGGAAATTCGGGAAAATGCTGCCTTCGCACACAAGACGCGAGAGGTTCACAGGCCTTTTCATGAAGACTGAGGAGAAACAGCCAGCCGCGGGAGTAAGGAAGTGACACTTAAGGGAAGAAACCCATCACCTTTTAAAGACGCTCAGGCTCAGGACAGGAATAAGCAAAAAGAGGAAACCGTAAACAAAAATACAATCTTATTACTAATCCAAGCACTGAAAGTTGTGAATCAAAATAAAATCTCAATTTTTACCTATGAATTCAGGATGATACAAGCTTTCTTTTCTAAGTAACTTAATAAAGTTTTTTATTTATGTGAGAGAGAGAGAGAGAGAGAGAGAGCAAGCAAGCGTGAGCAGGGGAGGGGGCAGAGAGAAGAGAGAAAAAGGAGACAGGATCCCAAGCAGGCTCCACATGGTCAGCACAGAGCCCTACTTGGGACTCGAACTCAGAAACCGTGAGACCATGACCTGAGCCGAAAGCGAGAATCAGATGCTTACGGAGGCAGTGCAACGTAGGCTTTCTTAAAACAACAGTCAGGCTGCTAGGAAATGCCTAGTGACAGCCTGAAAACAAACCCACGGGAACAGGCCAGTGCCCCGCACGGAGGTCGTGACAGTGCTGTTCATGGTCGTGGGAAGTAACGGGACACTTTCCCACGGGAGTAACTCCGTTCCAACACAAGAGGGACGCCCACGGGACTATGTGGCTTTTATGAGCCAAGCTCACAAAGCATTTTTAAGACCCGGGGGAATGCTTATGCTTTTCTTTCTCTCAGAGAGCATGGCTCTTGATTTTCTCTCTTTAGAAACGCCTTGGAAAAGAAAAACTAAGGCGGAAGAAAACACAGATCTTGCTGGACTTCTAAGAGGGCTACACCCGGATCGAGCCGCTGAGAGCTGAAAACCTCCTAAAGCTGAAACTGCACGTTAGGCAGCTAACCTCCCGGACAGCACAGCTCGGCCGGGCCCCCCTGACGCGTGCTCCCGACAGCAGTCTACGCTGGGCCAAGTCCCGCAGCACAAAGCCTATGTGACAAGACAGGCTGACTGTCCCGTGTGACTGCTTAAACGCCGTGCTGAACGTGAGGCCAGAAGGGCTGCATGGGGCAGAGCGGTTGCGAGAGAATCGGCCATTCAGCCTCGTGACTGCAGAGCTGGCTGGGAGCCGCGGTCGCCGCTGCTCTGCGTCACACGGGGGACCCCGTGGCACATCGCGGGGGGGTGAGGGCGCGGCTCTAAAGTAAAAATCCGAGTACAGTTTCCACTAAATGCCTACCAGCTTTGGACCATCGTAAAGTGGAAACGTCCTAAGTTGGGAAGCATCCATGTGCACGTGTGTGGCCGCTGTGGATGCCATTCTAACCCCTCCCCCCACTCCCCGCGCCCCCAATCAGGTAAGTCCTAACGCCCAGTACCTCAGAATGGGACTGTATTTGGAGGCGGGGCCCAGAACGAGGCAACTGGGGTCAAATGAGGTCACAGGGAGGGTCCGGTCCAAGTAGGACTAGTGTCCTTACAAGAAGGGGTTAAGACCTAGACCCTCCGGGTGAGGGGTGGGGGAGGGTACACGTGACGAAGACCCGGGGAGACTGTGGCCATCTGCTCGCCAAGGACCCAGAGGCCTCGGACGAAACCCACACTACCGCCTCCAGGAGCCCAGACTCGTGGCCTCGAGAGCTGGGAGGGGAGGGAAGGGACGGTCGTCCAAGCCCCCCGTGTGCGGTGCGGATTAAAGCAGTTCTCCCCTTCTCTCAGCCTTCGGACTCCATGGGAGCAGCTGGGGGTCCCCCACCTCTGCAGGGCACCCGGCCGAGGGCTGGGGGACACGGGGTGAGGCGGCGTCCTCCAGGCACGAGGCCAGGAGGGGGGCAGGGGTGTGCCTGATGCCCCGTGCCTCGGCGACCACGTGGGACGTCAGTGCCACGGCGGGTGTGAGGACACTAAGCTCCAGTCACTGGAGGGCCGTGGGCACCGGGCAGAGGTGCACGGCGTCCGGACAGCCCTGTGTGGGGGCGGCCACCCCGACGGACCACACCAGCCCGGCGGCCATTCCCCTGAGGCGTCCGAGCCCCGCTCTGGCCTGGGACGGCCGTGGGGAGACACGGTGACCGCACGAACACGGCTAAGCCCAGGGCTGGGCGGGCCGGGGACACCGGCGGGGACTCTGTGGAAGCCAACGAGGACGAAAGCGGGGCGGACGACCGCGGGAGCAGCAGCTTCCGCCAGAGGCCAGGAGGCTGGAAGCAGGGCTGCTCCGCTGCGGGGACTGTCCGTTCTGACCCAAGACAGCCCCAACTCCGCAGGGCAGCGCACTGGACCCTGACCCCGAGGCAAGAGCCGAGGACGCGCGGGGCCCAGGCCCCTCGGGGGGCAGCGGCCGGGTGGGGGTGGGGGGAAGGACGGGGAGGAGTGCAGGGCAGAGGAGAGAGGAGCACGGGGCAGGGGCGAAAACCGTCCCGACCCGCGGCCGCACGCCCGGGCTCACCATGGACAGGTAGCACAGGTGCTGGCAGACCTGACACCTCCTCTCTGACGTCTCCAGCTGCAGCCACTTTCGAGGCTTTTTCTTGCCATCCGCCATGGCGCCGTTGCCGTCGTGGCTGCCGTAGCGGGCGGACGAGTGGAGGCCGGCCTCGAACAGCTGCCGCCGCTGCCGCAGCTCCGTGTCCCTGCGCGGACAGAGCGGGGGCGGGCGTCAGGGCGCCGTCGGGCCACGCCGGCCTCTGCCTCCGCCAGGCCCCGCCCCGCGGCCGGAGGGAGTCGCGCACGGAGGCGAGCTTCGGCCTCGGCCCTGAGCCGCCTCCACCCGTGGGGTCTCCCCTCTGACCGCGGAGGACGGAAGCCAGGACGGGGTCTCGGACTTGGCGGGACCCACGGGCCACAAGCAGAGGCGGTGGGCGAGCTAGACCGCGGCGGGGCGGCGGGGCGGCGGGAGGGCTGAGTGGGGAGCACCGTGCGCCACAATGGACGTGCGGGGCCGGGCTGGGCCTGGGGGCTGCGGGTCCCGTCTCCTCTCCGGGGCCACCCCGCCCCCACTCCCTCCCACAGGCGGCTGACGTCCTGAGAGTGCCCAGCGACACGTACTAACCCCACACATGAGGCAGCGAGAGAGCAAGAAGAAAAGCCACCACTCTCCCCCGAGTCTCCACCGGCCGAGCACCAGGTGGGCCCCGTGGTTCCGAGAGGTGGCCCTTGTCCCGCCGCCCCCCTTCCCCCTGTGCGCGGCGCCGGCCTCGGCCTGTGGCTCCTGGGCGCTCCCCTTGCCCTGCTGGGCCCAGAACCCAGACTCGTCACCTGAGCTCATCCAGAAGGGCGGAGATGGTACTGAGAGTGGGGCCGTTCTCCTTTTTTGCTTCCGCTTGTGCAATCTGGTAGAGGAGCTTCTCCATGGAGAACGGCTTAGCTATGTGGCGACGCTTCATTTCCTGCAAGAGGGGGTCACGGCCTTTAGGGCACATCTTCCTTACCAGGCGGCTGCCGGGGGTTCTCCCTCATTTGGAAGGCGGGGGGCCGTCTGAATTCTCAAACTCTGACTTCCATCTGGATTCGACGCAACTGGGAATCCTGGGAACGTTCCTGCCCGCCTGGGAGACCAGCACGAGGCAGCGGGAAAGGTCATCGCTTGGGGCCACCAACCACAAGGCAGGTGCCACGGATTTAAAATGGGTGCGGGGGCACCTGGTGACACACTTGGGTCAAGCAGCCGACTTCAGCTCAAGTCATGATCTCATGGTTCGTGGGTTCAAGCCCTGCATCGGGCTCCGCACGGAGGATTCTCTCTCCCCCCTCTCTCCCTCCCCCACTCGCACTTTCTCACAAGAAATACACTTAAAAATCCGCACCCGCTTTTCTTCTTTGAAGTTTTACCTTCAACTCCTTCCGTACTGTGTTCCCAACACTGTGTGGGAGTCAACAACAGAATTCAAAACCTCTCATGATACAAACTTTCCTTTTAGAAAAAACCCATCGGCTGCCTCTTAAGAGGTTTCAAAACTCTTATTCTGAAACTCAGCATCGCCTAACGTCAGACCCGCGAGTGCAGGGCCGTGCGCGCTGCCGTGCACCCACGCGGGGGCCGGTCCCACCTTACCTTGGCCGTCTCGAAGCCCATACTCGTCCACTGGGTGGTGGCAAAGTGCACGGTCTCAGAGACGCTGTAGCCGCAGCACACTTTGGACACAAAGGACCCCGGGAAGCAGACGACAAACTGACCGCTCTGCTGCACGGTCCTGTGAACCTTGATCCCCTCCCTGCACAGCACCTCCGGGGAGATCTAGGGAGACAGGCTGGGCTCGGAGGCTTTCCTGGCTGTCGCCCCAACCACTATCGGTCGCCCAGAGCCCCCCTTCTGTGACAGGTCCGCCAGCCCCTCCCCCAGCGAGTGGACCGACACGCACCCCTGCTGGCCAGGAGGGGGGGTGTCGGGACGGAAGGGACCTGCTGGCCACGAGTTGGATGAGGTTTAGTATTAAAGATTTGCTTCTCCTTTGAGAAAATAAAGACACAGGGGCGCCTGGGTGGCTGAGTCCGTTAGGCGTCCGACTTGGGCTCAGGTCATGATCTCGCGGTCCGTGAGTTCGAGCCCCATGTCGGGCTCTGTGCTGACAGCTCAGAGCCTGGAGCCTGCTTCGGATTCTGTGTCTCCTTGTCTCTCTGCCCCTGCCCCGCTCGCACTCTCTCTCAAAAATAAACGTTAAAGGGGCGCCTGAGTGGCTCAGTCGGTTAAGCATCCGACTTCAGCTCAGGTCATGATCTCGCGGTCCGTGAGTTCGAGCCCCATGTCGGGCTCTGTGCTGACAGCTCAGAGCCTGGAGCCCGTTTCAGATTCTGTGTCTCCCTCTCTCTCTGACCCTCCCCCGTTCATGCTCTGTCTCTCCCTGTCTGAAAAATAAATAAACATTAAAAAAAAAAAAAAAACCAAAAAAAAAAAAAAAAAAAAAAACGTTAAATTTTTTTTAAAAAGAAAAGAAAGACACATAATTCCTAAGAACAACAAAGATCTGCATGGATACCGGCCTAAAAGGGACAACGGTCCCGCAGGGGCACGGCCTCAGTGAAGACCCGGCCCTGTCCCCATGCAGCACTGCCAGCTTCGAACGCGGTAAATGGATACCACCTGGTGGCTGCTGGGAGGCCTCTGGAGCCGGGCGAGCACAGGGGTACAGGCTGGGGGCCCCGGGCCCAGGACATCGAGGGGCTGCTGCTCCCCCTTCTCTGGGCTGAGCCCAGAGTGAGCGGGGCCCTGCAGGGACGGGGACCGAGGTGGGGGTCAGCAGAGGCCAGAGGGGACCTGAACTCAGGCGTCAGGACACAGCTCAAGGCTACAGATCCCCAGAAACTCAACTGGCCCAGGACTTCCCGAAGACAGGGTCAGAAGCCCCTGTGCTGGTCCTGTGATGGTGAACATCCCCGACCGGTAGCCCAGTCACCCAGGTGCCCAGCAGGTGGGGACGGCAGGGCACAACAGAGCCTGAAGACCACCCGACACAAGCCCGTGGCCCCCGCCTCCTAGATTGCCCGGTCTCCACTTACAGAAAAAGCAGGCCCTGAAACAGACTCAAAGGCCAGCTCAGGCCTCGTAAGCCTGGAATCCCGTGCCGTCTGAGGGAAACACCGCTTTCGTAAAAGAGAACGGGTTGGTTCTTGTAAAAGAGGACAGGTTGGCTTGCACGGATCCCCGGAGGGTTCATTTTTCAATGTCCTCTTTGCCTCTGGGGGGCGGGCCAGCAAGGAGAGGGACTCGGTAAGACCGCTCAGGGTTGGGTCCCAATCCTGAATGCCCGCTCCCGGCCAGCATCCGCGGCCCCGGCCAGCGGAGGGGACCTACCATGACGTTGCTCTCCAGCATCTGTAGCCCTGGGGTACCGTTGGCTTGCAGCAGGGTGTGGACCACATCCTCCAGCTTGTTCTCCTCCTCAGCAGGAATGCAATACCTGGGTTGTGTGGGAACACGGGCGGGACACAGCCTTGACGTGGAGCCTCTGCCCGGGGAGCGCTCGCTGGGCCCGCCCTGCAACCCTCCGTCCCAGAGGGGAGCGAACGCCGGCTTGCAAAGTGGCCTTGGGGGTAGCCGGGAGGAGGAACGCACCCCAGTGACCGGCGCCCCGCTTCCCAGGGCGACACCGCTGCTCCCAGCCAACGCGGCCAGAACGCAGCCACGGCGGGCGAACGCGCCCCCGTCACGTGGAGCTGACCTACGCGTGAGCCAAAAAGCCTTCAAACCCAAACCAGATGTCGAAAGCCGCCTAGAAATCAGATCCAGACACACATGCAGACGCGATCAGCCTCTGCTAAGTGCCCTAAACCTTCAGAGGACGCGACAGGACTCTGGCGCTGGTCCCCCGGGCAGCCGAGGGCTGCGGCGGCCGGAACGGGCGAGGGGACCCCCGTGTTCTCCGAAGAGGAGTCCGGCCTGTGCGCTCGGCGCCTCACGGCCAAGGCTGCAAGGACACCACAGCAGCTGTGAAATCCTGGAACGGGAGCTGGTAAAAACCCAGGGGACAGAGGAACACATTCCCGGAGGGAGCCGTGTGCCGGGAGCCAGCCCGGCTCAGCCGGCTGAGGGCACAGGACGGGCGCCGCCACGAGAGCCACATCAGGCGAGCTGCACAGGCAGACAGAGGGGCCAGGCCACAGGGGCAGGGGACAGCGCAAGCCTTTCCGGAGCTAAGGAGCCGCAGGGATGCTGGGGGGAGACAAGGCTGAAGACGTGGGCAGAACTTCACCAACAGAAGAATCTGGAACCTCACCGTGTTACGGGGAGGGGGGGAGTCGTCACCAGTGTCCCAAGAGGGCCCACCAGGGACACACTCCTGGAACGGTCCTGACTGGGCCACAGGCCAATGAAGCCACTGACCTCCCTTCAGGGGAGTCGGCCAGACAGCTCACATCCTGCCCCCGATACAACCGGTTCCAAATGTCCAACCTTCCCACGGGCCCCCTGGCTGGCCCTCCATCGCCACTGGAGTCTG
Organism: Panthera tigris; assembly: GCF_018350195.1. Taxonomy (NCBI): domain Eukaryota; kingdom Metazoa; phylum Chordata; class Mammalia; order Carnivora; family Felidae; genus Panthera; species Panthera tigris. Next base: position 13,536,211 of record NC_056664.1, read on the forward strand.
TGAGGCAACCCTACCCTTGGAGGCCAAATCCTGCTTTCAGTCGCCAAGCACCACATTCACGTTCTCTGTAAATGCTGATTTCAACGCCTGTGTATCCTACTCCTGACCTGTGACTGAAATCCAGGGGTTCTACCCTAAATCACCTGTTTTAAGAAAAATCACACACCATCAAGTCCCAGGGTCACATCCCGGCCTCCTCTTCACTCTCCACCAGCAGGGTTTCTGGGGATGAGGCTTCCAAAGGCCCACGGAGTCCGACGTCTCCCCACCTCTAACTCGCGGCGAGGACGGCCTCGCAGCCACAGCATCTCACCGCCCCTCGCCCCTGTGTGCAGGGCGGGCCGGGTCACAGGCCCGGGCGGGACCCTCTGCTCCCCAAGCCGGGCGTGGCCACAGAAGCTCGTCCACGGGGAACAGCCCTCCAGACGAGCAGGCCGCACACCCCTGCACGCCACGCACTCTGTCTCGGGCCACCAGCCCCCGTTCCGGCCTTCCCGCAGGATGCCGAGGACCCCCCCATCCTCGGTGGCACAGCCCCCACAGGGGTCCCCCGGTCCCGCCAGGCTTCGACACTAAGCACACCTGTGGGAACGTGGCCCGAGAGCAGGGGAGTCCCGGTGCGGAGGCTGTGGCAGAGACAGGCTCCCGGGGGGAGAGCACCGGTTGTGCGACTTTGCGTGTTTTAATAAAGAATGCCGAATCACCCCCTCAGGACAACAGCTGCAGTTAGTGTGGGACAGATGTGGTGTCGGTGGCTTGTCAGGTGACAGGACAGCCTGATTACGTGCAGTAATTTCCCATCTGCCACCGGGAAGGAAGGGCCCAGAGCACCGGCCGTGGACGGGGACGGGCGGACAGGGCAGGGTCACAGGTGGGCACCCAGGCAGCGGTCAGAGTAAACCCGTGCCTCTCCCACAGCAGGGACCCACCCAGTGACACCTGTGCTCTGTGGCAGCGACGGGTCGGACGCCCCACTGTAGAGATGCCAAAAATAACCTCACACCAGGCCCGGGAGAGGACGGTTTACACTGGGTGAGGGGAAGGCTGGGGAGCCAGCACAACCACTCCACCTTCTGTGACCCCCCTAACTGCTCTTACCCCTAACAGGACACGAAGTCCTAGAAAACACCACCGACAAATAACGTCCCAGAAGAAAAAACAAGGGTAAGCAGGCAGCTGACAAAAAAGGAACAGAAACGGCCAATAAGCACACGAAACGATGCTCAACCTTGCTCACCATTCGAGCAAATCAAACCTCCTTCGAAACCTTCCCGCCACCTCAAGCGCTTCCAAGAGAGCTAAGAAATCCTGTGACTGAACCGGGGGGCACAGGACCAACCCGCACAAGCAAGCTCCCGGGGGCGGTCGGCCGCCTGGTGAGAGGTGGAACTTTCCGGAACGCTGGGGCCCCCAGGGCAGGCGTACTCACCAAATGCAGTCAGCACCAGTGTGTAAGTAGTCGATATAGGGAAGGTGGTTTTGGTCTCGAGACCAGCATGAGGTAGAAAAGACCATGCCGATGTTTAGCCAGGGAATTGTCACTCCTGCCAAGGGGGAGAGAGGCGTTACAGAGGACAGCCACATGGCCCCTGAGTGACGGCACCTAGAAACCCCTGCCTTCTTCCCAAGCGGAGAAAAAGAAAGAAACAGGACTCAAAAGTCAGACGACACCGGTGAGAAGGTGCTCGCTCCTTCCTGTTAGCTACGCAGAAAGGAAGCCAAGGCAGGCAGACACGGTTACAAAACGGTTTTTAAAAACCTCTTCATCTGTGAGTTTCGGCGGGAAGCCCTAAGATGCCCCGAGGGGCAGTACACGGGGACTGTCGTCCACCAGCCACGTGCCGTGGCCCGCTGAACCTCCGCTCAGGACGCCCCACAGACATGACCTGAACTCCTGCGTGTGCTGGATGGAGGCAGGAAGCTCAGGCCCCACTCTCTGGGGAGGCCTCGAGGAATCGCTTGCTCCCCCCGCCACCCCGCAGCGTGTGGAGGGGCCCAGCCGTCAGTGACCACAACCCCCAGGGCACCTGGCTGTCCCTGCCCTCTGCAAGCAATCGATCACTTCTGAGCCCACACCCAGCCCTAAGGAGTCAGGACATCAGCTTTGAAAAGACCAATTTCAAGATGAAACCTTGGCCACGAAGTGTCTCCCCCGCTTCTAGATGCTACCATTCGGTTCACCTCTGCACACTTTTCTGACTTCAACAATCCCATTCCTCTGCACGCTAAAGACCAAAGCTTCCAATCTATGCGATCTACGCCGCTAGCCTCCTGTCCCGTCCCGGTCGTTTGGGGCAAGGGGCCTCGGGACCCGGAAGACGGCGGCCGCAGCAGGCTTACCAGGCACAGCACCGAGGTGACGCAGGATGGACCCTGTGTTATTGGGGAGGACGGTGAGGTTCCATCCGTGCCTGCGGCAGAGGAGAGCAGAGGGGCGTCACAGACTGGCGGGGGGAGGACGCCGCCGAGGCCCCCAAGTGCAGGCCAGAGCATCGGACGTTACCTTGAAAACGGTTCTGATTTTCCCACTGGGAATCCGCTGCCGTGAGTGTTGGTGTCCACCTTGCCACAGTGCACGGCCACGTGGCAATCCTTCTCTTCCACGAGCCTCCAGTACTCTTGCTGTGGGGACAGGAGAGGCCCGGTCGGCACCGCGCCGCGCGCGAGTCACGGAGCGCGGGTCGGCGCGAGGCCATCGACGGGCGGCCGAGGAGCCCGTCCCACGGGAGCGGCGGGGCGCCTCCGACAGCACAGAGTAAGACGGCAGGGGTCGGACGGCCCTGGAGCAGACACATCCCCACAGAACCGCGGACGGGCGCCAACCGGGACGTGGTCACCGCGTTCGGCGAGACGCCCACCGGCAGGTGCACAAAATCCACACGATGGAGGACTCGGCCTCTCAAGGGAAGGCCGTGCGGACACGTGGATGAACCCGGAAGACCCGAGGCTGAATGCAGTGAGCCGAGCACAAAGGGACAGGCGCCGTGTGAGGCCACCTACACGGACACACGGCATCACGGTCAAAGAGAGAGACGAGAACGCTGGCGGCGGCCAGGGGCCGGGGAGTTAGCGTCCAGCAGGAACAGAGTTTCCGTCTGGGAGGATGAAATCCCGGAGACGGATGGTGGGGACGGTCGCGTGGCAACGGAAGGCACTGAATGCCACTGGACCGCGCACAGAGAAAACGGCTGAGGTGGTTACGTTACGTTATGTTTATTTTTACACAGTTTTAGAAGTCATGTATAACGGGGCACCTGGGTGGCTCAGCGGGTTCAGCGTCCGACCCTTGATTTCTGCCCAGGTCACGATCTCGCGGTTTTTTGAGTTCAAGCCCCACATCGGGCTCTGCGGTGACAGCACGGAGCCGGCTCAGGATTCTCCCTCTCCCCCCTTCTCTGCCCCACCCCAGCTTATGTTCTCTCTCTCAAAATAAATAAACTTAAAACTTTTTTAGGTTATTTATACGAAAAACAGGGGGAAAGCAACGAGAGGAAGGAGGGGGAAGCCGTCCCCCCAACATCCTATAAAGAACACGGCCTCCAGATTGGCCATCTTGACAGACACACACCTTCCTCCCTTCCAGTCACGGGTGATCCTGACTTCTCAGCCCCGTCTGTGCATCAGAATCACCAGGAGTGAAGACTACTTCCACCCGGACTGTGATCCAGCCAACTAAATCGGACAGGGTGCCAGGGGGATGTCACACGACCAGTTTTTAAAGCCTACCAGGGGGCGCCTGGGTGGCTCAGTCGGTTAAAGCGTCTGACTTCGGCTCAGGTCACGATCTCACGGTCCGTGAGTTTGAGCCCCGTGTCGGGCTCTGTGCTGACCGCTCAGAGCCTGGAGCCTGTTTCAGATTCTGTGTCTCCCTCTCTCTCTGACCCTCCCCCGTTCATGCTCTGTCTCTCTCTGTCTCAAAAATAAATAAACGTTAAAAAAAAATTAAAAAAAAAAAGCCTACCAGGTGACTGTAAGGAGTCTCAAACAGCCAGGGGCAGAGGGGGGTCAGGAACGTGTTTTGCCAACAGCTAAGATGTGCTCAAGTTTCCCACAGGCAATTCCCCCAACTCAGAGGCCTTTTTTGTTTTCAATTTTCATTCCAGAAGCACAGCATCATCTTCCCTAATACCTTGGCAGACCCCATTTAGCTGGAACCGCACGGAAAGGAGGAAGCCTAGCGAACAAGCAGCGGGTGTCACGACGCAGTCTGGCTCAGAGAAGTGCTACCACGAACCATACAGGCTCCACAACAACTTCTCCAAAGGGGGACCAGCCTGGAGGGGTCGAAAGCCCCAAGAATAAATCCCACAACATTATGCGTCTGGGTTCCTTAAGCGTGTCTCCTGGAAGGGGAGGAACAGAGTCTGTGTGAGGGGATAGCTCGAGGCCCGGCCCTGCCACCGGGTGTAGAGACCGACCAACGGCCACCTGGGGAAGAAGGGGACGGCCACCAGCCAAGAGGAAGGCCCAGACCTCTTTGGCGGATCTAGAAGCCAGACAGACTCCGACTCGTCCAAGTCTGGATTTTAGCAGACCTTCCCCTTGTGTTCAAATATTAGGCAAGTGCTTAGGAGAAAGCGAGACTCTTAGAACGAATTCCTGAGCAGGAAACTAAAACAAGCTGTGTGTCCTTCGTGCCCCACACAGGATCAAACCCCGCAGCCTCTGAGGCCCCCACGGGGACCTGCGCTGAGCAGCCAAGGCCTCCCTTCCCAGCCCAACTGTTCACCCCAAAAGGTCCCATCCCTTTCTCCTGCCACCACATCCCACAAATGCCATGAGCACTCGGGAAGCAAGTGTGACCCAGAGTCGTGGCTGAAGGGATGTGGCTTCCGCGGGTCCAAAGCAGGGGGGTCAGGCCATGGTGTGGTATTCGGAGGCGCCACCCAGGGAACAGAGCTGGGGCGGCCCCGTGCAGATCAGCAGAGACATGCGGCCCGAGGGAAGGACGACACTCAGGGCTAAAACCAGACACGGGGAGGTTCCCCCAACGGGGAAGCCTGATCCGCGGGGCCGGGGCTCCGGTCCTGGGCTTCTGATGGCTGCCGTGCGTGGCCCGTGCGGCCTGGTTTGACCTGGCCCGTCCAGGGACTTGTCCTGACGTCCCACCCCGGGGAAGCCGGGCCCCTAGCAGTCAGCACGGGTGTATGCACAGGGGCAGACATGCTTGACAGGAAGAGGGAGCCTGAGACCCGCCCACCAGCCGCTGCCCTCGACGAGCCACGGGAGCTCGTCTTCCTTCCCTTACAGGACCAGGCGCGGGGCACCGGGTTGGGGAGGTGAACAGATCCGGTCCCCGTCCTGCAGCGGCTCACCCAGAAAGCCCCCTAATCGGCCGGGCACAGGAGGGCTCCGGGCTTCCCAGCCTCACGCTAAACTCCAAGAACAGAGTTGGGAGAAGCACAAAGATGGCAATCTGCCAATCCCATTAAAGAGAAAACAGGGGAGAAGAGAGAAAGTGCAACCGTGGTTTCAAGGGATTCCGAACATTCTCTTACATAAGAGACGATGGGGTGAGGGGTCCCCCAGGCAGGGAACGCGCCCGGAGCTCACCCCGACTTGGCGTCTCCCCACCCCTGGCCGGGGGGAGGCACACACTCTTCGCTACACCTCTTGTGCCCTTGAGTGAGTCTAGATTCGGTGACGACTTGCCAGCCCCCCGGCACACAGACACCCAACGATGGCCCCGGGGGTCCCCTCAGCACCATCGGGCACCAGCGGGCCCGGGGCCCCGGGAGGCGCGCTCACCTCGATTTCAGCCGGGGCGGGCTCCTTGCTGAAACACATGTTCATGATATTTCTTGCTGTTCGATAAAAAGTTGTTAAAGACACAGACCTTCCCTGGAAAGAAAACAAAGACGAGAGTAAAAAGCGTGAGAAGCCAAACTGAGCCCCAACCCCACGTGAGGCCGCACCCCTGTCCTGGACCACGGCCGCTGTGTGTCCTGAGCTGACGTGGGCAGGGGCCACAGAAGAACGTGCTCTCGGGAGGGTCCTCGGTGCCGACCGCGGGGGATAGAGGGCCCCTCGGCCTCGCACCAGCAGCAGACGGACTCCTGCCCTGATCCGGCAGAGATGGAGGCCATGCGCCAGGCGGGCCTGCCTCGCACAGGCACACCCGTGACACACAGAAGCACACTTCGCTTTACGGGGAAGGGGGTATGATGTGGGAAGGGCGCAGAACTCCCCAGTTTACCCCACCTGAGGGGCAGGAGGAGGGGCTGGGGGCCAGGGAAGAAACCAGCGGCATCCCAGACCCGCTCGGAGCTGGGGCCAGACCAGGGATGGGAGAGGGCCCGAGAGACACAAACGTCAGGCACCCTCCACACCTGAGAACCAGCCAAACAAGCAGCCTCCTCGAGCAACCCTGGGGAGCAGAAGCGCTCTGCTCGTTCTCTGCCACAGAAGCCACGCACTGCCCCCTCCCACCTCCCGGGGAGCACCTAGCATGCCAGATGCCTAGCATCAGGACGGCCAGCACCCTGCCCTCTGCTGCCCCCTGCCCGGCGATCTCCACAGCGACGTGCTCAAGACGGCTCACGGTTTCGGCCTGGGAATCCCACCGGAGACTCCGTTCTCACCTCCACAGACAGGAGGTTTCGTTTTGCAGAGGCAAGCCTGGTCAGAGCTGTGCTTTTCCTGACCGGGCACGTTTGTCCCTTGATTGCAGAGGTACTCACTGAGCACCGACTGTATACCAGGCCTAGTGCCAGGGGCTGGAGACGGAGCGGCGCGGGAGCGGACTACGTCTCTGGCCTGTGGAACCCCAGCCCTTAGTGAATGAGTGAGTGAGGGCCGTGAGCGCAGGGAGCCAGAAGCAGAGCGGCAGGCGTGGCTTTTCCCTAATGTGCACCCCCACAGAGCTAACGGGTTTAGAACAGGTGACAGACCCTTCTGGAGGAAGGAAAGTCAGAGCGATCGGCATGCGAGTTGTGGCATCTGCTTTTGCTCTGCAGCACAGAAAGGGACCGCGTGGGGCGACTGCAAACTTCTCCAGACGTTACAAGGGAAGAACCTACCAGCCAGAGAGACAGGGCTTTGCATCACCTAAAAAGCAGAGCACCTGTAATTCGCGAAAATGACACCTGGTGCCCAACAGTCAACACCCACGGAGAGCCAAGGGCTTCAGGACGCGCCCCCCCCTGCCCACAGGCCCTCGGCACGCACACGGCTGCTGCCGACACCCCCGTGGCCACCACGGCCAGACTGTTGTGATGAACCCTAAAGCTGTCAGTTACAGGGCACGTTTCCAGAAACACTCTACTCAGATTCACCTCATTCTCATAGAACTGACCTTCTTAAATGAAAAATGTGACAAGTAGAAAATATCTCATTTCTGGAGCTGGCTATCTGGAGTCGCCGGATTTAACAAATGGCTTCAACCAAGAAGAGCTTTTCAAGCAGACACCCAAGGAACACCCAAACATGCGCCTGAATGTATTCCACCTGCCTCCTCTCCCTTATCTCCCAAGGGTAAAAGGGAGAAGTCCTTTTTACCCACGGGAAGTCCCCCCCCCACCCCCTGCCCAGGGTCTCTGGGGACAGCGCCAGGTGATGAGAATGGGGAACCAGAGCAAAGGAGACTGAGCCCTGATGGGTCTAGTAAGAAAGTTCTACCTAGGCAAGCAGGGCATCTTCTTCCAGAAAGGTGCACAGGACTACAGCCCAGGAGGAAAAGGAAGTGTGGCACAGGGCAGCCGGAGTTGGGGGGGGGGGGGGGGGGGGGGACTTCCCGTGGGCTCAGAAAGGAAAGACCCAGAACCCGGAGAGGAGTCGCAGAAGTCCCAGGCTTCCGGGAGGGAATCGGCATCGGAAGCCCATGGAGACTCCACCAGGCAGGGACCCGCTAGGGCCCCGGGGCAGTGCGGGTGGGGAACGACGGGGACCCACAGCAGCCTGTCAGTGCACCATGAAACTGCCACGCCACTGCCAGGGGGGTTCAGGGGTGGCACGGCTCACCAGGTGAGGGTCCCAGCTGGGATGTGCCCACCGTGCCAGGTGTCCTGCTCACCCTGGCAGGCAGCCCTCACAGGGACTCCACCTGCCTTTTGGAGGAAGGGACTTCTCAGGACAGCAGGTGCAGCCATGCGATCTGGCAGCAGAGGAGAAAACCGTGCGTGCTTCCATCTGCCAGGCTCCTGCCTCCCTCCCGCAAGCCCCCCAGCAACTCCCTGCAGAGGCCTGCGCTGATCGCTTCCCCAGAAGGGACCGGGCAGGGCCAGGGGCTGATGGGCGGCTCAGGATCCAGACAAGGAGGCAGAGGAAGCCAGTGCCCCGAGCCCGGGGAGTCCGGCCCGACTGAGCAGCTCCCACCACCTGGAAGGGCTGGGGGCGCTCCGAGGGGCAGACTCGGCCCCGTGGGCGTCTACACCCAAGCCGCCGTGTCCCCGGCACGTGGGTGCCCATGCCCCCTAATGCAAAGGAGATCCAAGGACCTGGAGCCCGCATGGGGCTCACCGGCGGTCACGGCTCACAGGGGTCAGACGTCCCAGGCCTGCATCCCGCCCGCAGCTGCACACACTGCCGTTCCGGGCGCCACCGGAGACCGCAGCCTGGCGCCTCGGGCCCGCACAGCCCCGCCCCGCGGCCAGCCCCCCCAGCCCCGCCGGGGGCCCACCTTGTATATGCATTTGTGGAAGTCACTGAGGATGCCCTTGTCCTCCTCCTCCTCTCGAGCCACTTCCTTTTCCTGAGCAAAGAGTCGCCGTCGGCCCGTCTTGAGCTGGGCCTGGCCCACCTCTTTGAGCTTGCTGCGGAAGCCGTTCCTGTGGGCCACGCCGTTGATGAGCCCGTTCTTGGGCTCGAAGCGAGGCAGGGGGTGGAACTTGTTGTAGTCATGCTCCGTGTGGCCCTCGAGGGGCCCCTTCCGCTTCTCCAGGATCTCCTTCTCCATCAACACCTCCTTCTCCAGCCGCCGGTGCTCCTCCGGGGACAGGGAGTCGTAGGACAGCAGGTACTGGCAGTAGGCTTCCTGGAGCTTGGCCAGCCGGTCCTGGGCGGTTTTGGGGATGCGCAGCATGTCCGCCAGTTTGTTCCACTTTTTGAGGTCAGTCACTTGCTGCATGCCGCCCATCTCGTTAATCAGCCGGAAAAAGCAGGCCAGGTCGAGCTCGCAGCCTCCTGGGACGGGGACAAAGCACGGGGACACTCAGTGACAAGGACCACAAACGACACCCTCTTGCTCCAACCGGTTAAGTCCGGGGCCGCCCGCTAGGTGCCAAGGATGCTGCCGGGCCCTGGGGCCAGAGCGGCGAACGGAATTGGTCCAGGCCTTCGGGGAGCTTAGTCCTTACACGAGGACAATCTGGGAGGCCACGGGGATAAATAAAGCAGGCAGAGGGGCTGGGGAGCTAAGGGGCTGCCGTCTCAGCTGGGATGGTCAGGAGAGGTGTCCCCAGGGAGCTGACAGGTAAGCGGAGGCCTGAATGAAAGGCGAGCTGGCCTGGTGGGTCTGCGGGAAGGAGCATCCCAGGGCGCCCCGCCCCCAGCAGGAGCAGCATGTACCGGGGTACCCCCCCCCACCCCCCGCCACAAACCCCAAGAGGCAGGTGGAGCCAGGTGAGGAAGCAGGGGCCCGTCCCTGCAGACAGGGACAGGGCCTGGGCTGTGCTGCCCAGCTGCACCCATGTCCCAGCGATCCCCGCAACGGCTGTGACGGCAGAAACCGTTCGTGTTGCGCCCGCTGTCGGTTCCCATCTCATCCGCACACGCACAATGACTGGTTTTCCACCCCCTTGACTTCCAGGGCAAGAGGCAGTATTTGAGAGGGCAAAAAGACGGTCTGACTGTCCCTCAACGCTCTCTCTCATGGCCCAAGGCCCCCGAGAGACTGCTTACCTCAGTCTCAGGGTGGGGTGTGGGCTAGTGTTCGCTACCCCCCTCGATCAACTCTCAGGACTGTACGAACGCACATCAAAATCAAATATACTTGAAAAACGCTCATAGAGGGACTACCTATGTGGGGCCTGGAAAGCAACCTCCCTCCAGACAACAGAGGAGGAACAAAACCTTCCAGAATAACCATCCACTGGCTATTAAGGGAGTAAATACGTAACAAAATGCTAGGGGAGGTCAGTAAAAATTAAGTTTTAGGTCTTTGGAGCGTGGATAGATTTATAAACAAAGTAAAAGATGCTGAGCTCCTGTGGACTGACAGCCTCCTGGGCATCGTGAGACCACGAGGTGGGTGACCCGGGCAGACTGTGTGGGAACAGGTCCCCCAGCCCATCAGACACCAGGGGAGTGGGCAACTGGAAGGTCATTAGCTCTGCTGGGGGAGATCAGTGAGGAAGCTCGCCCTCCTTGGGCAGGAGAGGCCATAAGGCGGAGATGCCATCACTCGCTTCCGGTCTCCAGCTCAAAATGGGGAGATGTGGGGCCGGCGGCACAGTGCCGGACTTGCAGAGGCGGACAGGGAAGGGAGTCCCCTCCGCCAGCCACAGGCGCTCAGATCACAGGCTGACTGGGGAGGCGGCAATCCATACCTTTGTGTTTTCCTCTATGGAGAGCATAATCCAGCAGCACCTGAAAATTTATATGCTGCTTGGAAATCGTCATTCCACGGACTCCTCACCTGCTACCACTGGGCCCATCTGCAGGGCCGCGAGGCTTCCAAGCGGCCAAGCGCCTCCCTCACCCCTGGCTCCCCCAGGGGCTGGGAACAGAGGCAGAAGGAGCTCCTGTACCGGGAGATCCTGGAAAACTGCTTCGAAACTGTTAAGTCGCTTGCCCTGCGAGGCGGCCAAGCTCGGGCCAGTTGAGCACCCCTTTCAGGGATGGGGACAAACAAGGCTTTACGCTGCTGGGCAGCACCAAAGACTGCAGACACACGCACCGTGGGGACGCGTCCACCCAGCCTCAGGCACTGCGTGAAGAAGGAGTCAAGGCCAAGACGAAAGGTTGCTGGCTGTCGTTACATCACCTGATTCCCCCACCATCCCCGGAAGAACCACGGTCCCCCTTGCACGGGGTGGGGCTCAGACATGTCACCACAGCCCGGAGGGCCTGGTGCTGTTCAGAGGACACGCAGGGCACAGCTGACACCAAAAGCTCACGCCTGCTCAGCCGGCTCCCACAACCCAGAGTCGGGATTCTCACTCAGGCATCGGTTCCTGCAGGCACCTGCTGAGAAGGTAAGGACGCCTCCCCCGCCTCACCCCTGCAGGGAGCCCTGACGGCCAATCCCTGACACGTCAGTGGCGGTTAAATGGCTCCTCTCCTCACCGCCTTTACAAAATCGGGACCCCCGAAACGGAGGCAGGAACATGCCCGTTTCGTAGGTCTGGAGCCGAAAGGGAAAGGGTGCGAGACCTTCCCCAGCCGTCCCCAAAGCAAACCCCGCACTCTGCAAACCCAGCCCAACCCAGACAGAGGGTGAGAATCCAGGAGGGACGAGCGGCTTTCTGGGAGGAAGAGGGACCCGGGACATGGGGGGGCCTGTACGTGGGCTCTGGGGGCCACGGCCCTGCAGCTGCCGGGACACGTGCTCGCACGGGGAGCCACCGAGGTGAGCTCCACAGTGGGTTCAGCCCTCAGGAGAACCTCAAACCCGTCCCCCGATCTGTGGCCTCTGACAAGGCCCTGCCCGATCACCAGAGACAGTGACGTGCAAGGAAAAAGGAGGAGGACAGAGGGAAAACGGGCTGACCTGTGTCACCCAAACGTGCACGTGTTCAAGCCCGAGTTCCCAGTGCCTCAGATAGGGGACTGCATTTAGAAACGGGGTCTCGAAGGAGACGAGTGGGGTGAAATGAGGTGCCTGGGCGGGTCCTCAGCCAGTATGACCGATGTCCTTACGACCAGAGAAAAGGACACCAGGGACGAGCGCACAGAGGGCGGCCCGGGGGGTGGCCCCGCGCAGGGGCGGCGGGGGCGGGCGGGCCTCACCTATGAGCGGGAGCTCGTCCATGGTGATGCCCTGAGATCTGAGGTGCTTCTTGATGCAGGCCAGCCGCTGCACGTTGGGGCCCCAGCGCCGGCCCAGCTTGTGGATGTGCTGAATCTGCGTGACAAACCGCATCTCGTCGTTGAGCTTGCACTCGGGCCGCCAGTCCGGAGGCGGGATCACCCTGCACATGCCGTACTTCTCCACCTGAGCGCGGACCGACTCGATGTAGACGAGCGGGTCGTGGAACTCCTTGGCGGACGGCCTGAGCACGGGGATCTCGTCCATGGCCGCCCAGCCGGCCCGGCCGCCCCCCTTGTCGGGCTTGGCCGCCGCCTCGTGCGGCTTGTGCAAGGGCTCCGTTTGCGAGGTAGAACGATTTTCACAGGAGGCGCCGTCCGACTTGCCGTGTGCTTGTCTGCCCGGCGTGCTCTTGCCGGCCGCGGCCCGCTTCGGCCGGCTCCTCTCCGAGCTCCGCTCGGGCACCTCCTTCTTGGCGTGGCCGGGCGGCGGGGCTCTCTCCGCGGGGGCCGGGGCCGCGGGGACCGCCGCGGCCGCCTTCCTGCCGGGGGCTTCGGCGCAGCCGGCCGACCCTTTCATCTTCTTGGGGGGCGACTGCGGCTTCTCGGGCTGCTGGGCCTCCTCCAGTCTCCTCTTGGAGTTCCGCAGCCCCTCCCTCAGCTGCCGCCCCCCCACCTCCTTAGTGCATGACTTTGGGTTCAACCTGCCACTGACCTTGAGGCCATTGACGGCGTGCCCGGTGGACTTGGACGCCCCCCCGAGGGATAGCACCTGTTTGCGGGTTTTTGCATTGCTACTTTCGGTTTTCCCTGAGATTGTGTGGTTGACGGCAGAACTGGGCTTGTGGGGATTGGGTTTGGTTTCCTTGACCAGTTCTCTCTTGGCTTTGGTGTATGTGACAGTCCCCTTAGTCACCGTTGCAGTGTACTTCACAGTTTTGGACGGTGAAGGTCTGACTTCGCGCATCTTTTTGGCACCGGTTGCACTCGTACCCAGAGATGACGACATTCGAGTGACTCCGTTTACCTTCGAAACCTGGGAGGCGGCAGAGGGGGAGAGGCGAGAAGAGCAGAGTTAGTGACCTTTCCAAGAGGGTGACCTCGCGGCACGCGGTGACGAAACCGAGCTGGCCGCCGGCTCTCGCGAAGGGGGAGGTGCGGGGCCGTCGTCAAATACCGTACGCGGCCGTGAACTGAAGACAGAGAGACTCCGGTTCAAACACAGGCCTATCCTCCTACACAAACACACGCGGCCCGACCTGAGTGCCCGCGGCACGGATTCCGGGGCATATTTTCACATGCGTGCTAGTGGCTCTTCTAGAAAATCAAGGTTTCACCATGACCACCTGTCCACTCGCCTACCAGTCACCTGCCACAGGTTAAGGACACTTATAGGAGCAAACTCCTGCCCATTTAGGGGAAGAGGGGATGGACGGACACAGGGACACACACACACACACACACCCCTGTTGAGAAAAGACGTGCTCGCCACTCTGCTCCACAGAACAGCATGCTCTGCCCACAGAATTTTTAAATCTACGTGCTAAAAAAGGAAAGACACAAAAATACCACAAAAAGAAAAGAACAAGCACACTCATGTGGCCCGGCTCCCGTGCAGGTCGCAGGCCAAGCCCAGACATGTGACTGCCAGCCCCTGGCATCCGTCTGCCCCGTCACCTTTGACACTGGGCCCCGGGGACCGCCTCGCAGGACGCACCTGACCTCTTCCACGAGGCAAAAGATGCCAGTCCCTCCTCTGCATGGGCAGAGCTGGCTTCCCCACCCTCGACAAAACCTCCACATCCGGTTAGAACCTGTCTCAGCCGGCTCGCAACTTGGACGCCACAGGAATTCTGTGACACATAAAAGTCACCCTTGTCGGGGCGCCCGGGTGGCTCAATCAAGCGTCTGACTTTGGCTCAGGTCACGATCTCACAGTTTGTGAGTTCCAGCCCCGTGTCGGGCTCTGTGCTGACAGCTCAGGGCCTGCGGCCTGCTTCGGATTCTGTGTCTCCCTCTCCCTCCGTCCCTCCTCCTGCTTGTGCACTCGCTCTCTTGCTCTCAAAAATAAACACACACTAAAAAAAAATAAAGACACCCTTGTTTATAAAGGGAAACCAGAGAGTGACGGGTGCACACTGGAAATGCGAAACTTCCAGAGAATGATGAAGGCCCAGCCAGAAGCCACTGCTGGGTGCACTGCTCTGTGACCATCACATCACAGCCCTGTTTGCTGCGGCTGCTGCTGGCCTCTGACAGGTCACTAACATCTTGGGCATCAATCTCTCATCTGCAGCAAGAGTTCAAAACGGGGACTCCAAGGTTCATAAGCACCCCCACCCCCAAAAGAGGCCAACTAGAAATCACACAATCAGCAGGAAATGGAACAACCACAGCCATTGCTTCTCACCGGTAACCCCCACGAGGAGGTGACTGGATAGAAGGAGCCTGTGTTCCCAAGTCAGAGAAGCTGACCGACCAGCTGTGGTCACGTAGGAGCACATCCTCCCGTCACAGCACAAAGGTCGTGTGTTCCCAATCAGCCCCCAGTGCTCCCACGGGAATCAGGTTCCCCAGGACAGGGCCCGAGTCTGAGTGACCTCTACACTACGTCCAGGGAAATGCACTCAGCCCAAGTGGGGAAAAACAAAAACAAAACCAGAACTTTCCCATCAGTGACTCTCAGAACCCGTAGATCACCGGGCCCCACCCCCAGGGTTTCCTAGACCACTAGGTCTGGGATGGGGCCCGAGAATTTGAATTTCTAACACGGTCCCAGGTGATGCTGATGCCGAGGCCAGAACATACTTTAAGAACTGAAACAAACCATCGGTAGAAGATTCTGGAAACCGAGCAAGAAGGGTATTTCTTTATATGCCATCAGTTACACGCAGTGCAATCAAAGCGATAACATCTTGGTAAGAGGCTGTGTTCCAGAAGCCAAGCCTGGGGCATTCAGGGAACCAGGTTTCTGGTGAGGCAACCTGGACCTCTGGACTCCAGGCCCCACATGGGAGGCCGCGGGGCAGGCCCAGGACTTACGGTCAGGTCCACCACTGCTCACCACCCTACAGAGAGTCCAGAGAGGCAGGACTGACCAGATCAGGTGGGGGAGAGAAGAGTGTGGAATGAAGAAATGGGAAATTAAAACAAAACAGCTAACAGCCTGGCAACAAGAAGTTAAAAATAAATGTATACAACCGAGGGTGGGTGAAACTTCCCAAGGTGGGCACCACTCCTACCTGGAATAAAAGGTAAAGTGAGGGACACAAAGGTCTCTAGTTTTTCATGGTGTTTTTCAAATGCTTTCATTAGCTCAAACCAAAACGAGCCACTTAGGATAAAACCAGAAACAGTATATACATAGTCCTGCTGTGGCTCCGAGAAACTTTTCCATCATCGAGACAGAGAGAGACCTCAGGGATCCAGCATCTTCAGAGAAGGATTCCACTGCCCAGAAAATAGAAGACACACCCTTTAGGCCTTTGATCTCTCCTGAACCACTGAGAGGACGGCCTGTTCCAACTCTTCACCCAGCTCAAAATAAAGCTGATTCTGCAGCCTAACCGCCCCGCCCCTCCACCCAGACTCTGATCTGATCAGTGCGGGCGGGAGCCCAACAGCTCAGTGTTCCCGTAACGATTCTGGCCCTGCTCCTGCCCAGTATTAGGGTTCACCCAGGGGAGACTGGAGAGCCAGAGTCAGAATCTCTCAGACTCTACATCAAAAAAAAAAAACCAACAAAAAACAAAAAAAATGCACAGGGGCCTTGAATGCATCCATTCTGCCCCCTTGGGGGCACCTGATGGCCTCTCCTGCTGTGCTAGGTTATGGGGAGGTACATTTTCTACAGGACAGAATTCTAGAAAAGTATTTCACCGTCTTCAATGGCAAAAAGAATCCCCCCTTCTTGTTTACATATTTCCGTAAACTTCAATATGGGTGGTTCCTGCCAAGATGTGCAGTCAACTGCCCTGCCCAACCAGAAGAGTGAGTTCCTCTGTTCCTTTGCTTCCTCACCATGCTTACAGTCCCCTTCAAAAGCCGCTGCCCAAACCCTATGCGTGCAGGTCCACACATCACAAGCTCAAAGACTAAATGCATCAACCTCACAACTCACTGAACTCAATGAACCTGATTGAGAAATCACCTACGGAGACGGGAAAGGACATGTCTCATTGACCGTATTTCTTCCTCCCACCCAGCACACCTGTGTTCCGCCTACAGCAGAGGTCACATTCTCCCAACCCAGGAACCCACCTGTCCGCACACACATGCCTACCCCTTGGCCCGTCCTGGTCTTTCGGGGTCCAGTGCTCAACTGTTACCAAAGAAAGCAAAGGAATGGTGGTGGCAGGCATTGTTTTACCTTGCCTTGGAGGGTTTCCTCCCACCCACCACCTTATCAAAAAAGGGCAAAACACCGAGTTTGAGCTTAACAAAACACCCAGGTCACTCAGCCAGCTCACAAGGCACAGTGGGTCTGATGTCACTGTGCACACCTGAGGAAGTACTTACCCAGAGCACGTGAGAAAGAGGTCACTTAGCTCACTGGAGGCCTAACGCAACGTGCTGCATGCAGCAGAACCTTCCAAGGTGCAAGAGAAACACTGCGGTTGAATAACTACAGCTCTCCAAGCTGTTCCTTCTCTGGGCTCTGGCAGGGACTTCTGCCTTTGCATCCCTCTCCCCCTAAACCCACCTAGCTCTGCAGGAGGTGGGATGTCTGCAGCCTGTTCTCCCTGGCCCACCACCGCCCACCCACCACCGTAGCTCAAGCTCCTCCAGGCCCACAGCCATGAGGTTTCATGGCAAAGAAGTCCGAGCCAAGTTCACAACCAGGAATCCTGTCGTCAAGCTCCTGTTCCCCACCAGAGGGAGCTGCTGAGTCGGGAGCCTCTGCTCATCCTTTCAGAGCTGGGAGGCTGGGGACAGCCCACTTGGACCTTAAGACTTGGATTAAAAACAAAGAGCCTGAGATGAACAGAACTGCACCAGACAGGCGGAGGGGAAGGCCTCCTGGCGCAGCAGACCCCGTCGTGAGAGAAAGGGTAAGACCCTAGTTAATGAGCGCAGGACCCTCCCAACAAAAAGGCAAGGCTGGGTTCTGGTAGGAGCCCCCAACCCTTTGATAGCACCTGCTCCCACACTACAGGTGACTTAATGGAGTCCTTAATACCGTGCCACCAACACCAAGCACGACCCGCTGAGCGGCACGGCTAAAACCCTGAACACCTTACGGCACAGGCGATTTTCTGACCTTCTCTCTGGATGTTCCTATTTTCCAGAACTTTAAAAAACAAAACTACTCCTGATTCTTTAATCAGAATTTAAACCCCCTCTTTGAATCTTTGAGGCCAACACATCTGCAGCAACCCCCGTACAGCTTATTGTGAGGACCCAACCTCCAAAGGGAACAACGGAGCCCAGCAGATCTTCCTGCCAAACGTGCCCGCGGGCTGCCTGTAGGAGGCGATCGTTTCTTTCACATTGTGGCTCAGCCTCAGCACGATAAATGAGGACAGTGACCGCGAGTGGGGTGGCCCAACAATCCACATCGTGGCTTACCAACCTCACAACATCTACAAAAGTGAACACCTCCTCACGAGGCTCTTGGAAACCAACTTTTTTTTTTTTTTTAATGTTTGTTAATTTTTGAGGGAGAGAGAGTGAGCACGAGCAGGGGAAGGGCAGAGAGGCAGAGAGAGAGAGAGACAGAGAGACAGAGACCCAGAATCCCCAGCAGGCTCCAGGTTCTGAGCTGTCAGCACAGAGCCAGCTGCCGGGCTCGAACTCACCGTGACCTGAGCCAAAGTCAGAGATGCTTAACTGATTAACTGACTGAGCCACCCAGGTGCCCTGAAACCACCATTATAAAATGCTCTCTAGGTGCATAAGGTTCTTTGGTTTTACCGTCCTGCGTGTGCTAGTCTTTTACTGCATTTAAGCTGAACTGCTAGGTGAAGGAACCGAAGAGGAAAACATCAGCTGCTCCTGTGTCCAACACTCAGCACACGTCCAAATCATCCTGCCAGTGGCCCTGACAATCCCAGGGCAGCCACACACGCATGACAGACACCGTGCCTCTGGTGTCGTAAAGGCGGGAGAGGCCTGGCAAGGCCCCTCACGCTGAGACACAGCCACGGGGGAGGTTATTCCTGGGCCCCGAGGAAGCGCAGCGAGCACATGACATTGTGCAAGGTTAACGGGGAAGGGGCCGTTTCGGTACAAAGGGCAAGTGAGTTAGCAGAGGGTGCCTCCGACCACATCAGAGCAAACAGGGTCAAGTCCCTGGGGAGCGGCACCTCCTCAACACCACACCCCACACCTCCCACCACCGCTTGACACGATTCACATTCACCCTCTTCTTTGGGGGCGAACCTGAAGAAGTTAATCCTGTTTAAAATTAAAGACCCACATATCCTCTGGCCCCAATCTTTTCTGCAGGTGAAAGATGAAAAGGTCAGATTCTAGTCATTTCCATCAGGCCGTTACAAAGGAATCTACAACTTGCTTTCACTGACCTTATTTTCTCTGTATTTTAAATACTGGGATGTGGCAGTTTCTAATTCGTCCTTTTGTTTATCCCAATATCACGGGGTGGGGGTGGGGGGGTCAGTGTGACTGCGCCCAAATGAACAACAGGGCCCAGGAGCGTTAAAGATCTTAAATTTCAGTGGAGGTCCCGGTTAGCGCCGAACAGGAACTGGAGAGCTGGCGCCCTGGGCCAGACAGAGAAGGCCGAGGAGACAGAGGAGGAGGAGGCGAAGGGGAAGGGGTGGGGGGAAAGAGCCCTGAGCGCTGCCCGCGCACACCCCGCCTGCAAAGACTGACCCGAACAAAGCACGAGAGCCAGGTCTCTGCAGTCGCTGGGTGACAGGGGGCTGCTCTGCACGGGGACCCGGACCTCTCACTCCCAGGCCGCACAGTGAGACGGGCCACGCACGCAGGCCGGGGAGCCAGGGCGCGGGGTCCTCTCTGCTCCCCCAGCTCCTCCCGCCAGCTGTGCCAATTCCTAGCGGTCAGCTACAAAGAGAAAACCCGAGCCGAGGGGCACGAGCTGACAGCTGAAGACGAGCTGTGACCAACGGACACCAGAGGGATCCGCCACCCAGGCCCACTGGAGAAGGGGCGAGTGTGTGTGCCCACGTGTGCACGCGCGGTCACGCGTCTGTGTGAATGTGAAGTCCTGTTCGTCCCCTTCCAAACCCTTCAGTCCTGCCCCACAGATGGGAGCTCCCCTTACTCTGGGACCCTTTTTAATTCTTCTCTTTCATAAGCGAAACACCCGTAGGAGAATCCCATCAGAGCACGTATCAGGCTGTCCGATCTGGGAATGGAGGGGAGAGAACGAGCCACAAACACAGGGATGGCGGTGCCTCCGGCTGCAAACGGGGAGCCCAGCGTTGACCCCGCGGGCTAATTCCACCATCGCGCGCAATTGTGGTCTCTGCGAAAACCGTGACGTCTGGGTCTCAGAAGACGGGCCAGTGTTTAAAATACGCTACGACTACTTACTCAGTCTCAAGGTAACACCGCCGAGGATAAAGACACAGGTATGTGAGAACCCTGCCTGGAAAAGACATGAAGATTCTCACCCTGCTCACCTCACCAAGACTGGGGCGCCTGGGTGGTGCAGTCAGTTAAGTGTCTGACCTTGATTTTGGCTCAAGTCATGGATCTTCACAGTTGTGAGGTCAAGCCCTAGGTCCTCGGGGTCTGAGTGTGGAGCCTGCTTAAGGTTCTCTCTCACGCTCTCTCTGCCCCTCCCCTGATTGCACTCTTAGAAATTAACATTAAAAAAAATTTTTTTAAGCCCCAAAGTACCTTTAAAAAAACAAAAAAAAACTAAGGTTAAAACTACACACACACACACACACACACACACACACACACACACACACACACACACACAATCTCTCTCTCTCTCCCCCATGCATGCATGCAAATACACATATTCCGAGAAACTATTCTAACATCATGAACAATGAGAAAGGCCCAGGCGTCTGGGTGGCTCAGTTGGTTAAACATCTGACTTCAGCTCAGGTCATGACCTCGTGGTTCATCAGGAGTTCAAGCCCCACATCAGGCTCTGTGCCAGCAGCTCAGAGACTGCTTTGGATTCTGGGTCTCCCTCTCTCTTTCTGCCCCTTCCCCTCCCTCCCTGTCTCAAAAATACACATTAAAGAAAAATTTACAAAAAACATTAAAAAGAATGAGAAAGGACACGCATAAAGAACAGCTCCACAGGGGCACCTGCGTGGCTCAGTCACTTAAGCGTCTGACTCTTGATTTTCGGTTTAGGTCATGATCTCTCAGTTCCTGGGATCAAAACCTGAGTCGGGCTCTGCACTGACAGTGTGGAGCCTGCTTGGGATTCTCTCTCTCTCCCTCTCTCTCTTGCACTCCCCTGCTCGCTTACACTCTCTCAAAATAAAAACAGCTCCACAAGGGGAGGGATTACATTATGTTCCCACCATCTCTTAGTAATTCTAGAACATGGCAGGTCAGGAGATCTCTCTGGCCCACCCATACCTGGCCCCGACTCCATCCATTCTGCAGAAAAGGTTAGCTGTGTGTCACAAGTGCCCAGTGAGGAGATCTGTGATCCCCATGGCTCCCTGACTTTAAAATGCAGTGAGAACAGGAGCGAGGGGTCAGTGACAAGCCACTGACCCGGGTGACACAGCCCTTCACCGTGTGCCTTCCTCCAGGCTGTGCCTTCCGGGGGTCCCGGGAAATCACTGTCCAAGGACGGAACACTGTGACAATGACAATGGCAGACCCTGAGGCCATTCTTCGGAGTTTCCCAACAGGATCCGTGTTATCTAACGCGACCTTGAGCAGGGGGCAGTGGGGGCTGGAGAACAATGTGACCCGCGAGCTGTGATCCTGAGGTGCAGGCTGACGTGTGCGGGGTGAACCGCCCCCGGGCACACAGGGACTGCTCAGCGGTGCGTGTGCCCGTGCACGCCTCCTGCCCCCAAGTCCTGGCGGAGATGCTAACTTGTCACGTTAAGAACAACAGAGAAGCGGTCCAGGACTGTCCCCTGACAGCGCGAGGCAGTTTCCGGGCCTGTCTTCAAGGTACAGCTTCTCCAGGCTTGAGAGGACGACCGAGCTCAGAGCCATCAGGCGCCAGGACACGGGTGGAGGAGTGGCAGTGAAGGCGACAAGTCGCTTTGCCCAGCCAACAGGCGCCAACACACCAGATCCACCAGAGGGAGGCGCCTGGAGTCTGAAGCAGGTGCCAGAGCCGCTCCCACCAGAGGCCTGCACACCCAGCACCTCTGTGCCAACACCGTGCTTCCCTCCCCAGCTCACCTCTGGCCGTCACCCTCCTGGCTTCCTGAGCCCTCTAGGTACGGATTTCTCGAGGCGGCCACTCCCACGTCCCCTTCAGTTAAGATGGTGACACGGGGACATGGCGCCTGGCAGGCAGGCCCCGTCCGGGCCGGAGCGGGGTCACCTGTGCGGCAAGGCCGGGTTTACCTGCTTCCGTAAGTCCTGAGCCGACCGATGCAGAGGGGGGTGGTGGTGGTTAGCAGCGAGCCCCTTGGCCGAGGAACCCGTGGAGGGGGCCGCTGGGGGCGGGGCCGCTGACGCCTGTTCCCTCCGGCTGTCAGTCCGGTGATCGCTGTGCTTCTCCTTCCCGGGAGTGGCTTCTTTGCTTTTGTGTTTTTGAACAGGTTCTTTCTCCCGTGGAGACCTGCTGGAACCATTGAAAACTAGGAAGGAAAGAGGGACAATGAGGTCACCACATTAGATTCTGCCACCATCCAGCATCAAGGCCCGGAAGCCAGGGAGAAAGCCAAGTCCCCGTAACTCGAGCCACCCCAAGACCACAACACCACTCTGGCACCACAGCCTAAAGTACGGAACAGTCCTAGGCCCCGGGACAAAAACCATTATAAAGCATACCCAAAGAATTATTTGCTTTGGTTGAAAAGACTGAAAAAAATCTATTTTTAAAAAATCCCTACCAAAACAAAACAAAACAAAAACCCAGCGGCCCTCAGAACATCAACATCACACGTTTAAAAAAAAGAAATGAACACACAGTCAACATCCCAAGAACAGAACCACCTGGTGTATGAAGATACGGGGCATATGGAATAAAGTCGTATCTTCTCCAATTTAAAGTTACGCATTCTAGGGGCGCCTCAGTCAGCTAAGCGTCCGACTTCATCTCAGGTCACGATCTCACGGTTTGTGAGTTCGAGCCCCACGTCGGGCTCTGCGCTGACAGCTCGGACCCTGGAACCTGCTTTGGATTCTGGGTCTCTCTCTCTCTCTCTCTCTCTCTCTCTCTCAAAAATAAACATAAAAATAAACATAAAAATAAACATATAAACAAATAAAGTTGCGCATTCTGAGACTGAAGATCTGCTCACCATCCCGTCGGTGACCAGAGAAGCGAGAGAGGGCAACAGAGCCGGACCTGTTTCTCTTCCAGAAGCCCTAACAGCAGGAACAGCCAATGCATTTCATGCTTGCCACAAGCCAGGTGAGCCGGCTACGGCAGTGAGGCACGCTCACTGCCTTTACGTCCAAAGGGACAGGCAACACGTCGTCAGGCCCATTTTACAGATAAGTTGGAGAAGGAGTCATGCTGCCCGTCACCAGCACCGGCAGGCTGGCCTGCCTCCCAAGCTCACCGCCTCCCCGGTCCCCAAGCATGTGCCATCATGCCACCCACCCAGGCAATTCCAAAGAGAACAGCAACGCTCAGCAACTTGACGGTCAATTCTGTTCCTGCCAGGAGTTCCTTTTTCCACATTACAGCTGGGGCTTGTGAGCCGGACCTGGGGGGGTCTGGCCCCTCTCCACGGAATACAATGAGCTTTTACCATCTGCCCCTCCCACAGCACAGGCTTCCCCTGCCCTCAAACCATCCGGGCAATATTGGCCTGTGTCCTCAGGGAAGGAGAGGGAAAAGACTCCCCACAGGCTCTGGCAGAACAGACCACACGGAGCCCTTGCAGTGCAGCCAGTGCTCATTTTAGAAAGGCTCCTGACAGACGGGGCGGGCGGGCCTGAAAGGTCGCCACGCCCACCCCACCGCCCCCAGGCACCTCCTCTCCAGGCCGTGCCCACCCCCACCAGGCAGACTTCCAGGCCAAGTGCACCCAGGCGGCTGTAAGTCAACGCCTCCTTGGAGCGGAAGTCTCTTCCCGCGGGGGCGCAAAGAAGTCACACTCACCTCCACCCACAGCCCTTTCCGAGGGCTCAAAACCAACTAAGCCTCTCTTCCGAGGATAGCAGCCTCCAAACGTGTGCCCACAGCTCCGTATGCCTTCTCTCTCACCTCTGTCGTGTCCTGTCAATTACTTTCGTGCCGCAGAGGTGAAAAATATTTTCCTCTTATCTGCCATTGGCTTTCCTAGCTCTTGTGATGCTGCATCTGCTAACCCATTTTTCTTGTTTAAAGTCTGTCTCGGCTTCTGTGCTTAGAAAGCCTGCCCATGTTCTCAAATGCGAAGATATTCCTCCACTGGTCTTCCTAAATCTTTCTTATTTATTTATTGGGGGGAGGGGGAGGGGGGGAGGGGGGGGGAAGGAGAGAGAGAGAGGGAGAGAGAGAGAGAGAGAGAGATCATGCGAGGCGGAGAGAGAACCCCAAGCACTGTCTCACTGAGAGTGCAGAGCTGGATGCGGGGCTCGAACCCAGGAACCAAGAGATCATGACCTGAGCTGAAAAACCAAGAGTCAGACGCTCAACCGACTGAGCCACCAGACGCCCCCATCCTCCTGATAATCGACTGAATTGCTTACACGGACTTCTTTGGTCCACTTGTTACCACCCCAGATACGGTCTAACAGATTTACATGTTCCGTGCCTGGACTGGATGTGAATCTCGATCTGGAAAGTTCCTCCCAGCACCAGTGACTGACTACATGTTCTCAAGAGATTTTCAATACTGCAGTGAAAGAGCTCGCCGCGTCAAAATATGGTATGCGATCTGGCGTTATGGAAGGTTTCAGTGGGTACTCTCGGTTACAGGGAAAACGGAGAGCTTCAAATGGTTGGCATTTATTCTAAGTGTAAGGAACTGCACTCCGTCAGAGCCCATCAATCACACCAAGCTGGCAGGATCCGTGCTTACTTTCAAGACAAATTAAAAGCAACATCCGTAAGAAGTCACACTTCAGTGTGATTAAAACACAAGTGAGGAACATGAATCTGGGCATTTCTTGACCGTTCACCCATTTTCTAAAGCAGTGAACATAGATAGCTCCTTTATGGAAACACAGCACAGGAAGCTGGTTCTTTGTCTTTTTGGTTTTTGGGTTTTGTGTTTTAAATCCCAAATATTCCATGCCCTTCCATGCTTTGTTACTGAAGAAGTACCAGTTCTGTCATTACTTCCCTCTGTCTGGTTAGAACGATTTTCTTCTGTGGCTTCGTCCCCTTTCCTAACACTGCATCATGGCAACTCCATTCCCAGCACTGCCATTTGCACCCAGGCAAGTTACTGACTCCTCAGTTTCCCCATCTGTAGACCGGGGATAAATGGGCGTTCCTACACAGAGGTTTGCAAAACCCCATCTCTGCATGTTCAGAAGGACCATCTCAGACGGCTAGGAAATCAGCCTGTGGCAAGACGGCCTCTGGCCTCCCTGCTGAAGGGAGGTGCGGCATGAAGAAGGCTTCCATACAGATAACTGTCTGGCCTGTGCACATTTCTGTCTCTTGGGGGAAAAGACGTGTGGCTGATGCCCTGCCCGTGCAAGAAGGAATAGATGCTGAAAACACAGCCCACATTTTCTACGAGCTTCATGAGTGACTTCACCCCTGGGGGAACCGGAGACCCTTTCAGGGCACCCCTCCCAGGTCACAACTATTTTCGTAATTATACCAAGATACTGTTTGCCCTTCTCACTGTGTTGATTTCATTAACGGAACAAAACAAAGGTGGATTTAGCATCAGGGAAATGCTAATCAAAACCACCACGAGACAACAACCGTTTCACACCCACTAGGATGGCTATCCACAAAAGACAGATAATGGAGAGTCCTGGGGAGGATGCGGAGAAATTCTAACCCTCATGTAGTGCTGGTGGGAATGCAAAATGTTGCAGCCGCTTTGGGAAACAGGCCAGAAGTTCCTCAAAAAGGGAAACAGGGTTACCGTGACAATTCCACTTGCTAGTATGTACACAAAATACAGAAAAAATAGGTCCACATTTGTGTGGCTCAGTTGGTTGAGCCACTGACTCTGGATCTTGGCTCAGGTCATGATCTCAGGGTTCATGAGTTCGAGCCCCGCACCGGGCTCTGCACTGACCGTGTGGAGCCTGCTGGGGATTCTCTCTGTGTTCTTCCTCCACTTGTGCTCTTTCTCAAAGCAAATAAACTTAAAACATTTTTTAAATTTTGTTTCTTAATGTTTATTTCTGAGACAGAGACAGAGCACGAGTGGGGGAGGGTCAGAGAGAGAGGGGGACACAGAATCTGAAGCAGGCTCCAGCTCCGAGCTGTCAGCACAGAGCCCAACGTGGGGTTCGAACTCACAGACCGCGAGATCATGACCCGAGCCGAAGTCGGACGCGCAACCGACTGAGCCACCCAGGTGCCCCAAACTTAAAACATTTTTAAAAACATAGTTCCACATAAAAACTTGCATACAAATGTCTGAGGGGGAATAAATACTAACAATTAAGAACTATAGGGGAAACCCAAAGGTTCACTGATTGGTATGTAGATAAGCCAAACGGGGTATCATCCATCCAATAAAAGGAGTCAAGTACCCACACGTGCACAAGTGCAAAGGGATCTTGAAAACACTGATAAGTTGAAGAAATTAATGACGGGTTCCATACTGTAGGAGCCCATTCATATGAAACGCCCAGAAAAGACCAACACAGAGAGACAGAGAGTAGATTAGCAGGCTGGGGGTGGGGGTGGGGGTGGGGGTGGGGGTGGGGGTGGGGGTGGGGAAAGAGTTCAGGAAAATGGGAAGGATTTTCCCTGCTGATGGGAACAAGGTTTCTCAGGGGAAGCAGATGACAGCACTCCGAAGGTGACTATAATGACAGACACACAACTCTGCGTGTACTAATAACTATTAAGTCGTATACTTTGCGTACATTTTGGGATTTGTGAATCATAGCTCAATAAAACTATTTTCTTTTTTAAACTAGCACTTAACAAGAAGGAAGGGAAGACAAGCCAGTTTTCATTTCAGGGAATGATAAAGTATAAATTGTCAGTAGCACTAAATCCTGACCCCTGAGCACACACACTTTATGTGACAATTGGGGAAGTACACACCAAGCCCATCCCTTGATCAAAGCAGGTTATTTGTAGGGAAAAGCACTCGTGTGGCGGTCATTTAAGCCGCAAGCCAGCAGTTTCATGGAATGCTACGTTTATTTCAAAGAAAGACTGATGTAGTTATCTATCCATCGTTTCCACCAAAATGAATACAGCAACCCTGTGGTGGGAAATAACGAACAGAATTTTTTTTGTTATTTGGTTTTTGTTTTGTTTTGCTGCCAATGATGGAATTCACCATTTGGGGTAAAAATTACAGTTGTGGAAAAGCTTTATCTGCCACCATTGAGTTTCAAAGTCTCTCCACACTAAAATACCTCTCTGATGAGGTCAGAGAAGATGAGGATTGTTTGATGGTTGCTTAATGAAAGGTGCTGACCACTACAAGAGGTAGTCAGGTGAACCATTTTTTCAAATTTTTTAAAAAATTTATTTTGAGAGAGTGTGCACACGCACGAGCATGTGCAAGTGGGGAGGGGCAGAGAGAGAGGGAGACACAGGACCCGAAGCAGGCTCCAGGCTCCGAGCTGCCAGCGCAGAGCCCGACGCGGGGCTGGAACCCACGAACCGTGAGATCATGACCTGAGCCAAAATCAAGAGTCAGACACTTAACAAATGAGTCACCCAGTCGCCCCAAACCATTAATTTTCAAGTGATCAATACAAAACATTATAAAATTGTGCACGGATAAGAGAGATGTTCAAAGCCAAAGGCAAACCAACGGATTTTAGAAACACCTGGTTTGGCTAAGTCAGAGGAGCCTATGACTCTTGATCTTGGGGTCATGAATTCGAGCCGTACGTTGGGTGTAGAGATTACTTAAATAAATAAAACTTTACGATAAATTTAATGTAACAGAGTATGAGAAGTACCACTTCCAACTGCTGGGCCAACTGACCTTGCAGAAACTACCACTGCTTGAGTCTGGGGGTGTGATACCAAAGGATAAAAATCATCTACAAAGTTCCTCCCTTTTCCAACTATGTTTTCATCTGAGACTGATTTCTCTTCATATATGTCAACCAAAATTATGTATTGCAGGAGACTGCACACAGAAACAGACATTAGAATTTAACTGTCTTCAAGGTTCCTGGGTGGCTCAGTTAAGCTTCCAACTTCGGCTCAGGTCACGATCTCACACCTTGCGAGCTCGAGCTCTGTGTTGGGCTCTGTGCTGACAGCTTGGAGCCTGGAGCCTGCTTGGGATTCTGCGTCTCCCTTTCTCTCTGCCCCTCCCCTGCTCACGCTCTGTCTTTCAAAAATAAACATATTAAAAAAAAATCTAGCTGTCTTCTATGCCTCATATATATATTTATATATAAGTTCCCTCAGTTTTAATTTTAATATGGTAAATATCAATTTTTAATAACCTGTTTTAATATCATTTTTGATATTTACCATATGAAAAATGTATCAGTAAATACAATCCTTTTGGGGTTCCGGAGTCAAAAGGGGTCTTCAGATAAAAACTCCTGACATCGCTAGGCTAAAGCATCTCTTCCTTGATTAGCTACATCATCGTTTCCAGAATGTGACGGAGCGGATACTTACATGTCAATACCTACAAGCCCCCACAACACTCAGGCCCTGAGAGGAAGCCACCTGAATCTGAATCCACGAAATCACCTGCTAAACTCTTTGACCTTGAGCTAGTACCTGTCCAAGTCTTAGTTTCCCCACTGACTACCTCACAGGATGGCTCTGAGGAATCAGCGAGGAACTATTAATCTAGAAAGAGGCTAATGGGCCACGAGATGTGTGCACCGGCCAGCTGGTGGCTTGTCAGTGAGGGTCACCACACTCCAGACACGTGGCAGGACACCAGTGCTCACAGTTTCCCTGCTGCTCCTTTCCAAACGAGCCACGGGGCAAGGTCGGTTGCTAAACTGAGGTTTCAAGGAAATTCCTTACGAGCGGCACTGTGGTTATTAGCCAGCAAGAACTTCCTGAAATCCAGGGGAAAAACCAGATCCTTCCATGAGCACCAGCTCTACCCGACAGGGAACGCACAGCTGTGGCTCTATTCTGAGGCTGAGGACGAGTTTCAGCCCCAGCCGAGTTTCAGCCCCAGCCGGCAAGGAACTGACACCTTGGGAAAACTGCTAAGGAAGCCGAGGGGTCCTGGGACTACAGACTGGAAAGCCGGTGCCATTAACATCACAGATCAGACTGGGGCTCTGTGAACCGCAGCACCACGTTCCCTTAACAGACTGTTTTGATCGGAGCATCGAAAAAAGAGAACGTTTTCAAAAATACAAAAATTAAAACTGGAATAAAATTGACTTTGAATTGCAAACAAAGAGATCGCTTTCAAATGAACCCACTTTCTGTAACAGCTTGCTATCTTTCAGCAGCAGTATACCCAAATGGCAAACACAGCCAAAAAGTCAAATCATGTGTTAAATGGGAAGAAAGGGGGAAGGGGCGGGGCGGGGAGGGGGGGGGGGGACGATGGAGCCAGAGACAAGGTATATTTTGTCCTCAACAGCTCATTAATTTTAAGTGTCGTGGGAACCTGCCAGTTTTACCCCTCCAAGTAATTATCTTTTGTCTTAATTTGTAAGATTCTCGAGAAGGGGAAAGGCAAAAAATATTCACTCTCACAGGGAAAGACTAAAACCCTGTGAACATAAGAGACAGAAAGAGAGAGGCGGATAGAGGACTACGTGCGCTCTCCCCAATTAAAAGGAATAATTGAACTCGTTTCTTCAAGGAGGGAAAAAAAAGCATTTATCACAGGGAACTGTATTAGGAAATTGTATTGTGCTCAGATACAAATAGCTTTACGTTAATGAACAGAGACAAATCTATTGATTTGTATACACACACTCTGAAAGTTAAATGGCCTATAGACAAGTGTTTTCACACCACGGCAGGCAAAATCTTTACAGCCAAAGGCTGATATTTTGATTTAGGGTCACTTCGTGCCTGAGAAGACAAGATGTGCTCCCAATGAGGGGTGAAAAAGAAAACTGGGCAGGGCAAGTTACATTAGCAACGTCGTTCTGGCAATCCCACAAAGGTGGAAAGCTAGGCTTTCCAAGGAGGAACTTCTTCCCTTTTTTTTTTTTTTTTTTTTTTTTAGAGCTTATTATTTTTTTTTTTTCCAACATTTTATTTTTGGGACAGAGAGAGACAGAGCATGAACGGGGGAGGGGCAGAGAGAGAGTGGGAGACACAGAATCGGAAACAGGCTCCAGGCTCTGAGCCATCAGCCCAGAGCCTGACGCGGGGCTCGAACTCACGGACCGCGAGATCGTGACGTGGCTGAAGTCGGACACCCAACCGACTGAGCCACCCAGGCGCCCCAGTTCCTTTTCTAGCTCCAGGGACCGCACCCCACGAAAGCTATTTGCACTGATTGCAAGGAGGCTGGGGGGTGGAGGGTCCATAAGGCAGTCCATGAAAAGCCCACCATAAGGTCTCTAAAAAGCTCACCACATGCACAGCCCCTCGTAGGGATGTGCATAGCTTGGTGTTGATTTTTAGCTCCCAGATCACCAGACACATCTGTGCCTCAATTCTCTAAACTATGTAGCCAGCTGCCTCCTCTTATCTGCCCTCCAGGAATCGCTGGAGTATTTACAATAAAGTATATACAATGCTTGGTGTTCTTCAGGGGAAGGAGTTCTGCAAAAAGTAGAAGGCTGATCTTTTTTTCCAAGCTCCTGCTGCCATGCCGACGCACGAGACCCACATTTTAAAGCAGTGATCCCCTTGAACAGAGCGGACGAGGCCAGCACATCCTGTGGCCTGTCTCCGTGACACCCCCATCTTGCTAATTATTGGTGCTAAGAAAGGCACCTCATCAGAACACAAGGACAGAATCCTGATTTTTTTTTTTTTTATGAGGCGACTTGGCGTCTGCCTAAGTTACAGGACACCCTGAGATGACTCAGTGTCTGACCGGAGCTAATGGGGTTCTGAAGCCTTCACCTCCTTGAAAGAGAAATGTGAACATGAGATGTTACAGGAAGCCGGGCCGAAACGGCTGGTCGGCCGGCAGAGGCACAGAGACCAGAAGGAAAGAACGATCACGAGGCCCACAGGCTGGACCAACCCCCAAATTACATAAAATAAGACGTGTTCCCTGTCCCACCCCCAAAACGAATCGAAGGGACAAAAAGAGAACCACTGTAAATAGAGAGGAACGTGTGATGGAAAGGAAAAGAGAAGCATGCCAAGTTTCTGATCGGGAGCCAGATATTTAAATGTAAGCTTCGTGTCATTACAAGGCGTCCCGACTTGGGGAAGACAGACTCCATCAATTGGCTGGCATTAAATCCTTGTTACTGTACAAAAACTGTGCCTGCTCCCTGGAGCCAGTTCAACTTTGAGTCACTATTGTCTGAAAACAATGGAATGTCTGCCAACCTTGTGCCAACAGTTCAAAAGGATTTTAATGCAGCCTGTGCGAGAGCTGTAACCCGGTTTGCCCTGGGCACAAACTGCTCCGCTCACGTAGCTGTAGCACTCACGTGTTCGACTAGGGAAGGCAGAGAGGACGTGTTTCGGTCAGCACAGGTCCTGTTGTAACCCCACGGCACCGCTCACTCACACCGGGAGCCAGCGCCCGGCCGCAACGCGAGGGAGGAAAGCATCGGCGGCCCGTGTGCACCCCGACCTTCAGCATCACAAGCCGGGCTCTCCTGGTTAACGCGGCGTTGGCAAAACCCCTCTGGAATGGACACCCTGAAATCCTACCACTTTGGTTATAGGAAAGAAACGCATTAAAAAGGATTTTTAAGGCATGTTACATTTTCTACGTACGACCTTCTAGAACTTAAGTCACAGGCTATTTTTCTGCAATCAGAATCTGGTCGCGACCGTCCCAGGATCAAAAAATGTGAACACACGATGGGCAATGATGTCCCATAACGGAGTTGGACGGATCTGCCATTTAAACACGTTTCTTGGGGTGCCTGGGTGGCTCAGTCGGTTAAGCGGCTGACTTCAGCTCAGGTCACGATCTCGCGGTCCGTGAGTTCGAGCCCCGCGTCGGGCTCTGGGCTGATGGCTCAGAGCCTGGAGCCTGCTTCCGATTCTGTGTCTCCCTCTCTCTCTGACCCTCCCCCGTTCATGCTCTGTCTCTCTCTGTCTCAAAAATAAATAAAATGTTAAAAAAAAAAAAAAAAAAAAAAAAAAATAAACACGTTTCTTGCAGATGATCCTAGTAACTTCTGATACTGAAGTTTAAAAGGGCTTATGACCTTTATGAGAATATAAAGGTCAGGGCAAGGAAAAGACCATGAATCAGGGTGAATGGTTTTTGTCATTGAAAAATGGTTTCTTGGCCCACCTGGCCCCCAAAGGAGCCGAGGACAGGAGGAGACTGAGCCTGAGGGTGACCAACCCCCACACCCCACCCCCCACCCCCCACCCTGCCACCGGTGCCCACATCAGTGGGCTCTAAGCTTTGTGCATTCTCCAATGTGCCAGAACAGGCTTGGGGAGGGACATCTGGGCAAGTGGCCTTTTGGGACGGCAGGCAGTGGGGCTGACAGGGATTTCATGCTTTATCACTCTCAAGAAAGGAGACAAAGATCGCAGAACTATGGGTTATACTCAAAAGAGATGTGCATTAACTCTTGAAGAACAAAATGAATGCAGTATTTTGCAGTCTGGGGATAAAAAAAAAAGAAAAAACAAAGAAAAACCCTACACAGAGGTGGATGAATTCTAACAGGCCGACCACATCTGAAGTATACGATAAGCTATCTGGCCCAACGTTGGATCCGAACAAGCGATCTCATTCACAGCACATTTGGAGAAGAACACCCTGAAAATGTGCACAAGAATGCGAGTGGAAGGCACCCCCTCCAGATAACACAATCGACTATACAAGTTAGAGAACTGGTGATTTTCAGAATAAAAACGCTAATACAAAAAAGCTAAATATAGGAGTAGCCGCACTGCAGGAAGGATTGCTTTCAAGGTTCCCCAAATACATATCGGGGATCTGCTCCTGTATCACAAACACCTCCACCCAGCCTCCAGCCAGGAAATGAAGGACTCAAAACATTCTATATGTGCATCGTACAGTCTCGGAACGAATGGCACATATTCCCGACTGAAGATTCCCCTGAAGACAGGCCTGATGAAATCAGCTGAAAATAGTAAATACGGAGCAGTGTGCAAAGAGCTCAACAATTCAATTTGTAATGTGTACGACATGAACACATCCCAGCCCATTCTGGACAAAAGAACGGATTCAAGATTCTGAAAATCTAATGCAATGTATTAATTGTGAAATGTCACAGCTCTTCTAAAGGATCATGGGGTGGGACACCAGTAACAGGATGGTGGCCAGCCTCTGCTTTTTGAGGACCCACCAAGCACTGGGCACTGTACTAAGTGCTACTGTCACTCATTCAGATTTCGGTTTATTCTCAGGAAGTCAGGATTCACATAATGTGTGATCCGCACATTTAAAGCACAGAGTGCCGCACATTCAGAGTTGTGCAACCCATTACACCACAATGCGAGTTTAAAATGTTTTCATCACCCCAAAATGACATGCCATTGTCCACCAGCGGCCACTTTCCTTCCTCCCCTCGCCAACCCTAACCCCAATCGAAAAAGCCACATATCCTTGTCGGCTGTATACCAATGGAGAAAGTGAGGCTCCCGGACTTTAAGTAACTGGCCCAATGACAGCTAATGAGGAAGGCATCGGAGCCAGAACATTCTCCCCGTCTGCTGTCGCTGAGACCTAGATAAGCCCCTCACCCCGGATCAGAGCAGCTCTACCATTACCAGCAAGAGGCATCCCCACGCTAAAGCAGGAACAGTGGGCCGGTGCCGCTGCCAAGTGTCCACGTAGGTCCCTAAGGTCCCGCATGGACCAACGTAACCCAGGCTTAAGGAAAACGAGAAGAGAACGGGCACAGGCTGATTACGCTGACGGACAAGGCATGGCCCCCAACCTTCTACCACACTTGACACTGCTCGACCTGGGAAGGTCAAGCACACCACATGCTGACAGCACTTAACAGTCACCTCTCAGACACACCTCACTGGGTGCCAGGGTTTTGAAACATGCTACCTTTCTGGGATTCTCCTCATTACAAGGTTGTTCTGGGCTCGAGATCTTTTCAATCACGTGCATGGTAGTAATGGTAACAGCCAATATAACACTTTCTAGCAGATACACACACACACACACACACACACACTCACTCACTCACTCAGCTATCGTAAAAATCTTTGAAAAAGCACTCCCATTATCTCTTCTTTAAATGTGACCTTTAGGAAAATTTCCTTATCTTCTTTGGAGATAAGGAAGAGGGGTGCCTGGGTGGCTCAGCCAGTTAAGCATTCAACTCTTGATTTCGGCTCAGGTCACGATCTCATGGTTCATGGGATCAAGCCCCACTTTTGGGCTCAAAGTGTGGAGCCTGCAAGCCCCACTTTTGGGCTCTGTGTTCAAAGTGTGGAGCCTGCTTGGGATTCTCGCTCTTTGCCCCTACCCCCCGGCTCATACTCGCTCACTATCAAAACAAACATTTAAGAGCGGAAAATAAAATAAAACCTAAGGGAGGGGGAAAAAAAACAAAAAACAAAGGCTGCAAGCCATAAATGAGAAGAGCCAGTATGGTGCTCGCAAACCACTAAGTCAAGCATCTCCAAACACAGAAGTCGAGGACGGGAAGAAATAGAAACTTCTGACTCAACGTTGCATGTACTACTGCTCTTTAAAAACACGCTCCTACCAAAATCTTTTAAGAACTTACCAAACTCAACACCCAAAAAACAAATAATCCAGTGAAGAAATGGACAGAAGACATGAATAGACACTTTTCCAAAGAAGACATCCAGATGGCCAACCGACACGTGAAAAGATGGTCAATGTCACTTATCATCAGGGAAATACAAATCAAAACCACACTGAGATACGACCTCACACCTGTCAGAGTGGCTAAAATGAACAACTTGGGAAACGGGCTTGCGTGGATGTGGAGAAAAGGGAACCCTCCTTCACTGTTGGTGGGAATGCAAACTGGTGCAGCCGCTCTGGAAAACAGTGTGGAGGCTCCTCAAAAAATTAAAAATACAACTACCCTATGATCCAGCAGTTGCACTACTAGGAATTTATCCAAAGGTTACAGGAGCGCTGATTCATAGGGGCACAGTACATGTGTTTATACCAGCGCCTCTAACAATAGCCCAATTATGGAAAGAGCCCAAATGCCCATCACAACTGATGAATGGATAAAGAAGATGTGGTTTATATATACAATGGAATACTACTTGGCAATGAGAAAGAACGAAACCCTGCCATATGCAACAACGTGGACGGAACTGGAAGGTATTATGCTAAGTGAAGTAAGTCAGAGAAAGACAGATATCACATGTTTTCACTCCTATGAGAAACTTGAGAAACTTAAAGGAAAACCATGGGGGAAGGGAGGGGAAAAAAACAGTTTCAAACAGAGAGGGAGGCAAACCATGAGAGACTCAGATACAGAGAACAAACAAAGGGTGATGGGGGAGGTGGGGGGAGAGGGGAAAATGGGTGATGGGCACTGAGGAGGGCACCTGTTGGGATGAGCACTGGGTGTTGTATATGACCGATGAATCATGGGAATCTACCCACAAAACCAAGAGCACATGGTATACACTGTATGTTAGGTAACTTGACAATAAATTATATTACACACACACACACACACACACACACACACACACACACACACACACAAATACACTCCTAGGGGTGCCTGGGTGGCTCAGTTGGTTAAGGGTCTGACTTTGGCTCAGGGCATGACCTCACGGTCCATGAGTTCAAGCCCCATGTCGGGCTCTGGGCTGACAGCTGGGAGCCTGGAGCCTGCTTTGGATTCTGTGTGTCCCTCTCTCTCTGCTTCTCCCCACCCCCCGCCGCTCATGCTCTGTTTTTCTCTCTCTCTCAGAAATAAAACATTAAAAAATTTAAAAGAGTAATAAAACAATAAAACCACACTCCTAGCCCACAGTCCAACTTTTGGGAAAACTCACAATGGCAGGGCAGGGCAGGGCGGGGCGGGGATTGGAGCTGCCAGAGGTGAAAAAAGGTGAAGAGGACACCCCACGAAGAAAGAAGCATCTGGCGGCTGGAGAGCATCTCCTCGCTGCACGTGGCCACGGGCAGACCCCGGCCCTGCCCGCGCGCCCCTGCCCCCCACTGCCCAGCACGGAGAGGGTGGAACGCACCTCCAAGGCAGAAACGTGGTAAACTCATCCAAAGGACTGCTTTTTGGCCCTGGCACAACGTGCCCCCGGTGTGCATCCAAAAGCAATTAAATCATTCCAGCTGTGAGTCCAATGACATGTTGTTTAAAAAGTCTTCCAAGAAATGTCCCTCTTCAGAAAGAGGGGCACAAAGAGAAACAGTGCCATTCGTCCCATGTTTCCTAAGGGCAAGAAAGCAGGCGAAAAGCCACCGTACGTGGCTGCCGTGAGCAGTGACCTTCCCCCAAGGTCCCCTCTGCAAAGGAGAAGGAACGCCTCGCCACAGCGACAACACTGAGGAAAGCCAAGGCCAAAGTCATTCCAAACGGATGTATTCATGCCCCCAGTCTACCATGGTTATCCCACTGGAAAAAAAAATAACCAGTTATGAGAACTTTCCACAAACTAAGCCATTTCAAGTATCAACTCGTAACATAAATATCCCCAGAGCAGTGTTTTGATGCTGGGGTTTTGTTTCCAAATCGGGATTACCTAAGGGCTCTATTGTTAGGATCATCTGAGGTTCTGTATACGAAAGGCTATTCTGGAAACTCTGAAGAGCTGGTGGACGAGAGAGGCTGCCGAGGGCATTGTTATTGTAACCCTTGAGTGGTAACCCGAGGCTGAAAATGCACGTGATGCTGCCCATGTCATTTCAGATTACGTATTTTAATAAACACATGCATTTCCGCGAGGATGCTCAGCGCATTAGAAGGGAAAACGTTATAGCGCGGGATCACGTCTGCAAAACTACACGTCTGCCCGGTGACAGCAGGCTCTCGCAGGAGACCGCTGGGGTCTGGGCTCCGCGCCCACCGGGGATGAGCGCGGTCACAGGCAGGCCCAATCCGACACTGATGGCAGGGTCGCGGGGCAAGTCAGGGGGTGCACGCACTCTCCCTGGGCCTCCACCACCGAGCCACGTGCCTGCTCGCTACAGAACCCCTGATGCTTCACTGGGCAGGGAGATGGGAGGGTCCAGGCTTTGGGGAGAAACAAGATAAACAAGACATCATTCGCAGTCCGGCTTCTGGTTTCGTCAAACTAACACAGACCAAGCAAAACTCTTTGCCTGGACCCATGGCCCGGTGAGGAATTTTTGGTCAAAGCTTCTCCCAAAATCAAGTGTTCACGTTCCCCGTTTTGTTCTCTGTGCGTTTATTTCCCCACATTTCAGTGACGGGGACCCTCCTGGGAGAGATGCTGTTGGACTTCTGGACACATCGCAACATGTCCAGGGCACAAAGCGGGA
The DNA here is from genome assembly GCF_018350195.1 of Panthera tigris. Taxonomy (NCBI): domain Eukaryota; kingdom Metazoa; phylum Chordata; class Mammalia; order Carnivora; family Felidae; genus Panthera; species Panthera tigris. The sequence goes on from NC_056664.1 coordinate 13,572,855, forward strand.
GACACACACACCACACTGTAACAACAGAAACACCGTGTCGTGGAGAAGTAAGAAAAAGCAACTCACTGTCCACTTTCTTGCGTGAATATAATCAACAAGTCGGAGAACCAGCTCGACTACATGATAATTATGCCCTCATCCAAGCCCGAATTTTAGTGAGGGATCTTTCACCTGGCTAAACAGGTGATCTTGGGACAAGTCCTTCCCCGTGAGCACACAGCAATGCCCATTATCTGCTATAAAAGATCCCAATGGGAACTATTCCTATACACGAGACACAAGCAGTGATTTTGCTCTATGCAAAATTTTGCTTCCTGCTCATTGCATGGAAGAGGATATTAATCAGAGAAGTTAAATGCCTCACCCAGGAACACACAGCTAATGTGTAGCTTTAAAGAGGCAGGACGCAAAGCTCATGGTGACTTTTTGAGGACGATAAAGACCTGTGTAGGAACTGAATAGACAAAAAAAAAAAAAAAAAAAAAAAAAAAAAGGACAAACATATTGGGCAACTTGGTATTACAGTACAATTCTAATTACCCAGAAAAGCTTGGGTAGGTTGTACAAAGCCGAATATTCCATTTTCAAAGACTACTATGTTTTACTTGTAGCACCTTTGGGTGACAAGCTTCTAGTATCAAGGACTCCTTTCTCTACTGTGGAAAATCGTGACCGCAAGAACATCTTCACGTTCTCCTGCCTGGGGACTTCCTCCCAATCATCGCTAGGACTTGCTTTAATAAACTGCTGGCTGGCGGTGGTTTGTTTGGTGATTATCTGCCTCCTTTACAGAAGAGAGGGTCCAGAACACAGAGGGTGAGGCAGCTCACCTACCAGGTAACGAGACAGAGCCCCACGTTCCTCTGAAACACTGGCTGAAACTGGCCTTCTCCAAAGAGGACTTCCCCCCCTTGTTTTCTTTTCACATCGTCGACCCTTTTGACTTCTCTTTTACCAACAAAACCATTCATCTTTCCCTGGGTCACCTGAAATTGAAGGAGCACCGCTCACCGCATGTACATTTCTGAGCTGGCTTCAACTCCATCCCTCCGATGGCCTCGCAGAGAAGCATCGTCATCCTGTAAGTTTTAATTATTTGGCTGCCAAGGACATCAAAGCCACGCAGGCAACCGACAAGGGGGGACCTGAGCCGAGCTGTGTACCCCAGGCAGGGGCTGGTGGCACTGGTTTTTCTGACACTGCCTACCAGACAGGAGTGGGAAGTCCACTATCACAGTGCAAACTGCCCCTCACTGAACACTGATGCTCACCCTCTCACCCCTACACGGAATCCCATACGGGGCCAGAGGCATTTCGAGAACCTCGACTCTTGGCTGCAACCTGCCACCTCGGGTGATGGGTCCAAGACCTCAGGTTTTCCATTACTCCTCCCACCCGGACACCTTCATGGAACCAAGAGATAACATAGGTGCACACGTCCTAAAAACTCTGGGATTCCTGGAGCACTGGGTGGGGCTCAGTCAGCTAAGTGTCTGACTCTTGATCTCTGCCCGGGTCGGGGTCTCATGGTTTGTGGGATCCAGCCCCATGTCAGGAGCCTGCTCGAGGAGTTTCTCTCCCTCCTTCTCTCTCTCTGCCCCTCCCCAGCTGGCACTGTCTGTCTCTCTCAAAAATTAATAAATTTTAAAACTTTTTTTAGTGTTTATTTTGTGTGTGTGTGTGTGTGTGTGTGTGTGTGTGTGTGTGAGAGAGAGAGAGAGAGAGAGAGAGAGAGAGACAGAGTGCGAGTGGGGGCAGGGAGGGGGCAGAGAGAGAGGGAGGCACAGAATCCGAAGCAGGCTCCAGGCTCCGAGCTGTCAGCACGGAGCCTGACACGGTACTCGAACTCACGAACCAGAGATCTTGACCTGAGCCGAAGTGAGACACTCAACAGACGGAGCTACCCAGGCACCCCCAAAAATAATAAACTTTAAAAAATATTTTAAAAAAAACCAACCCTCTAGTATTCTTATTGTCGTGTGTGGAAAATGGACCTCAACTCATACCCTCACACAAAAAAGCAGGTATGTGAGGCCACCTACCAAAACCAATGAGAGAAATCACCCTCCAACGATGAACATGTCTGCACACACAGTTAACAGAGAGCCTACGGACCATTTGCTTCCTCCCCACCTTCTGGATGAGAAGCCTGAGACTAAGAAATATTAAGCCACATGCTCAAAGTGAGGCAGCCATCGGGGCACCTGGGTGGCTCAGTCGGTTGAACATCTGACTTCAGCTCAGGTCATGATCTCACGGTTCGTGGGTTCGAGCCCCGCGTCGGGCTCTATGCTGACAGCTTGCAGCTCGGAGCCTGGAGCCTGCTTCGGATTCTGTGTCTCCCTCGCTCTCTGCCCCTGCCCTGCTTGCGCCGTCTCTGTCTCTCAAAAATAAATAGATGTAAAAAGAAAATAAACGAGTTTTAAAGCGAGGCAGCCATCAACTGTGGACGGCAGAAGTGCGAGCCAGGTGGGTCAGAGTCTGAAGCCTGGGCTTCAAGCCCTGTGCTATTCTCTCCTCTGTGCGGGCATCCGTACAAAAGTCAAAGGCTCACTTAACTCACCTGGCATACGCCAGAGGGACTCGAGAGTGGGAACTGCAGCTAGTTCACGGGCAGCTCTTCCCGGAGGAATGCGCCCCACAGAGCACTGCAGACGGTCTGAAGACCTACCTGGCACCTGTATTTCCACGGCCACCAAGCCATCTCCAGGTGTCAACAATCTGTCCAATGTGACCTTTCCGTTTCATTCTGACGACACCTCGATTAAAACCTCAGGATCACGTAGAGGCTAGTGCAGTGGTCTCTCAGAGGGTCTTTTCTCTTTTTTTGCCTCTGAGCTGCGCACAATCCATCTTTCAAAATACAAACGTGATCACGGAACACGCTTGCCAAGGAAAGTCCTTTGCATCAGGAAGGGAGGGAAAGAGGCAGGAAGAGAAAGGACACCATGACCTCTCCATTAGAGGGCTTCCTGACGCTGAAACTCAGGTTATCCTTGTCATGTGACCTTACAAAATATTTCATACGCAGATGCCCGAAAAGCAGAAACAAATTCACAAACCCTTTCAAACATACACGAGAACCTACGGAAACATCACTTTTAATGGAGTCCAAACACACACTTGAGGACTTTGGTTGCTTGTACTCAACAGCCCCTTCCTATGGAAGATGTTTGAACCTGGGTGTGAGGGAGGCTTGTCAGTCATAGAATGGGTGGCATGGGACAACAGGGGGACACACTAGAAGTGACAACGAGAGAAACACAAAGTGACAGGGAGGAGGGTATACATGAACCAGATATTAAGCCTGTGTGATTGGGAAACGTGGATAGAGCCTGAAGGTCTTAGGCTGTTTCTGATGGGATTCTCCAGGGAGTTTCCCAGATCATCAGCTCCTTAGGGAAAGGTCCCTGTCCCTCGTTCATCTGGGTCATCTTCCAAAGCACTAAAATTAGCACGTTTCTCGCGTGCACATAAATTACACTTATTTTATGTAGGACAGAAAAATTAACTCCAAAAAATTCCCTAAGTGTTTAATATGGCAAGATCCTGCCCTCAAGAAGGCTATGATTGTGTTCCAGTACTTTTCCCAGTGAAACGATGGCCAGACCTCCCTTCCAAATCCTCCACAAATACATTTTCAGGAATAAGCAAACACAGAATCTTTCTCCAACACTCACAGGTGTTAACATTTGCCAAAAACTCACAAACTAATTTTGCAGGAGATACTACAGGGGAGTTGATTTGGTACTTCTAATTGATTTGTTGGGTCTTCTGAACACCGCATAGTAGAATAACTTTACTGACAACGATGTTTGTTTAGAATGTAAAAAGACTTCTGAGTGCCTGGGTGGCTCAGTCAGTTAAGCATCTGACTTCAGCTCAGCTCATGATCTCGCGGTTTGGGAGTTCGAGCCCCGCGTCGGGCTCTGTGCTGACAGCTCAGAGACTGAAAAGCCTGCCTCAGATTCAGTCTCCCCTTCTCTCTCTGCCCATCCCTACCACCCCCCCTCAGAAATAAACATATAAAAAAAAAAAAAAAAAAAAAAAAAGAACTTAAAAGGACATGAAAGATCTCCATGCCCATGGCAACATTACAAACTCAGACAATACAAATTCGTAATTTTCTTGGAGCCTACTAGAGAACAGATGAGCTGAATTCCAGAGGTTAAATGCCCACGGTGGAAGGGTGGCTGGTGTAGGAATGAGCACACCCCACGGACTGAACAAGGTCAGGGCTTCAGATGACAAAATGGCACCACAGGAGGGACTGGTATCTGGCGGGCGCCCAAACACAAGGACAGATCGCCTGGGCCTGCAGCTCTCGCCCTATCACCCCACCTCCAAGTTCAGGTGGGTACTTAGCCCCATGGGTTCTAGAACTCTACCGAAGCAAACCTTTGGAACTGCAACCAATCCTTTCCCAGCTCAAAAGCAGACATAATCAGGGGTGCCTGGGTGGCTCAGTAGGTTAAGCATCTGACTCTTGGTTTCAGCTCAGGTCACGATCTCACAGTTTTTGAGCTCGAGCCCCATGCTGGACTCCACGCTGACAGCGCAAAACCTGCTTGGGATTCTCTCTCCCTCCCCATGCATGTTCTCCTCTCTCAAAAACAAATTTAAAAAAAAAATTTTTTTTTTTAACGTTTATTTATTTTTTGAGACAGAGAGAGAGACAGAGCGTGAACGGGGGAGGAGCAGAGAGAGAGGGAGACACAGAATCGGAAGCAGGCTCCAGGCTCTGAGCCATCAGCCCAGAGCCCGACGTGGGCCTCGAACTCACGGACCGCGAGATCGTGACCTGAGCTGAAGTCGGACGCTTAACCGACTGAGCCACCCAGGCGCCCCTCTCAAAAACAAATTTCTAAGAAAGGGACATAGTCTAAAAAGACAGAGGGCTGGAGGCTGGGGGTTGATGAACTCAATCTAACTAAAGGTAGAAGCCAACCACTTCAGGAGAAATCAGAGAGGTAGCCCTTCATCTTAACTGCCCCAAAACAAAACAGAAAAAAAAAACACACAGAACAAAGACACTTCACTCCTTGGAAGTATATACACTGTACATTAGAGCACCCTATACACGCAATGCCTGAAATCCAACTTTCAGAAGAGAGATGTACGAACACCCACTGTGACGGGAACGGTCATGAGAAGGAGACCCACAGGAACCAGCATCAGTAGAATTAGCACAGACAGGAAATAAAGGGGCTTGCACCTTTGGTTTCTAAAGCCTCATCAAAGAAAGCACAGAAAGTGCTGGCAAGTACAGGCAGAGTCAGAGCTCCAGCGCAGCCCCGCTGGTCTGGGCACTCTGCTGGCTTCACTGGAGAAAAAGCCTAGGAGAAAGCGGGAACAAGGAGAGTCAAGGAGGAAGACAAAGTGTGCAAGAGTACACGGGCAGAAAAGACAGTAAGAGGGTCGTGGGGGTTCCCAGCTCAGGCACCCCACACTGCACCCAACACCCCTACCCGGGAAGAGACAGAAAATTCATCGCTATACGAAAAGAACGCGAGAGTGTTTCAACAAGCAAATCCCCAAAGGGAACACTGAAAACCCTTTTAGTTGCCACGAAATCAATTTCAATCACATGGTAACTACTTCGACTGGTAAAAATCTGACATAAAAAAGAAAAAAAAAAAATTCGGCCCACGTACGCGCACGTGCGAATGCAGACACACGTATCTACAGACAGATTTTCCTTGACTCCTGATCACAGTGATCATGGTCAAGGCAAAAACGGTTGCCCTCTTCCCGCAGGTAAGTCGGCCGATTCCCTCAGCCCGCCCCGTTCGTGAAACTTTGTGACGTGCCACCGCATACCCACTGCCCCTTCCTGTCACCACTCTGCAGCTCCTGTGGAAAAAGAATTCAAGGGAGTATAGGCTCCCCGCACGTGGAAGGTGGTAACTTGGACACTGTCAGGTGAGTCAACGAGAAGACTGGTGAACCAGCAAGTTCACACGAACTGAAAAGCAGGAGTTGGAGGCTCAATCTGTGTGGATTCACTCAACAGATCCATGTGATTTGACTGCAACAGCATGATTTAGGAGAAATACATACTTCACCGTTAAGATATGTATCTGGTCCCCACTCATGATTCCTGATTCACGGCTCCCCAAACCCCAGCATTTCCGAAGCGGTGAGTGATACAGAGGTCTGTTAAGAGAGGGGACCTTTGGGAAGCACCCAAGGACAGTGGCCAGGTGCCAGGAGAATGAACCACGTGAGCAGTGGACTGGAACCTTCAGTCCGACCCCCCCACCCCACCCCCGACCTTGAGGAAGGTGAGAGGAGCTAGAGGTTCAATCAGCCAATGGCCAATGACCTGGTCGATCAGCACTATGTAAGGATGCCTCCATAAAAACCCAAAAGGACAAAATTCTAAGAGCTGGGCTGGAAGACCTAAGGAGATGCAAAGTGACTGACGTGGAGACAGTGTGGGAGTTCCGTGCCCTTTCCCCATACCTCACCCTACATCCCTCTCCATCTGGCTGGGCATCTTTATCCTTTATCAAACTGGTGAAGGTTAAGTGTCTCCCTGAGCTCTGTGAACCACTCTAATAAATTAGTCAAACCTGAGTGGGATTTCATTGGAACCTCCAATGTGTAGCTGGTGCCCAAGGAATAGCGGGCTTGTGGGTGGCATCTGAGGTGGGTGATAAGGGGACAGCCTTCCAGGACTGAGCCCTTAACCTGTGGAATCTCATGCAATCTCTAGATAGGTGGTGTCGGAATGGAGTTAAATTCTCAGAACCCTACTGGGGACCGAAATCTGCTAGGTGTTTGGGGAGCGAGGGAAGTACTTACCTGCCATGTTGGAACTGGGTCCAGAAACCCTGAAAGACTGATGAATTCACCCACCCAGCACAGTGAGACAATGAAAAATAGTACCAAGGAATAATTCTGACACTATCCTGAGGAAATATACTTATCATATGGACACAGAGACCAACTGATAGGAGTCTAATTTCATGTTTTGTTCGTTTTTATTTACTCCTGACTCCTACTGAGCCCAAAGTAAAACTAGAAAATACCTTCCCAAGAATTCAAACGAAAAGCAAATCTCTACAAGTCTCCTTTCCTGCTTCATCCTATCTCAGAAAGCTCAGCCCCCTTCTGAACGCCTCGGCCGGCAGCTCTGGGACGATAAATTTCCAGTCCGTCCTCTGGATCTTTGTCTTTTACCATCGATGCAAATTCGGCAGATAATAAAGTCCTTAACTACCCCCAAACCACCTCCCTTCCTAACTCCTGTTCTATTACCTCCAGCCTTGGTTCTCCAGACAGTAGTGAAAAGCTGCTCACCTTTGCTTCAAAAGGCCCTTGCGCACACGTGAGCCATCGTATGTTCCCAAGTCCAGCCCTTCAATGGTTATTTCCGGGCTGGGCTCCTTGGATCTCTTTAATCTTATTTCCACATCAAAAATCCTCCACGGTTTCCCACTCTCCACATTCCAACCATTCCTTCTGCCTAGCGGGGCATGTTATCGACTCCATTTGGTCATTCCCAGTCACCCTGAAGAACACCACCCCCCATACTCGGGTGGGACAGTCACCCCACAACCCGGCGACGCACCCCAGTTCATGATCGTGCGTGTCAAGTTCATCTCTATACCTACACCTGTATTCCAACTCCTATACGTAGCTCTCTTCCAACCATCAAGACTTCTGACGATCACAGCCGCAGGTGGAAACCTTGTTCTTGGAAGGTTAACATGCGGTCGCCATTTTGTATTTTGCACTGAGGTTATGAACCCCATTTCCCCGACTAAACTGTGAAGTTCTTAAAAAGCGGGTCACAGCCTTTGCTATATCTGCATGCCTCCTGCACTCAGGCCCCAGCAAGGGGCAGGACAAACACTCGTTATACTGACAAGGGAAAAATGCTCCCCAACGGTGAAAGCCAGACACATTCCCATTATGTCTAGGCCTGTGCCTGACCCGAGCCTCTATATCCCCCTGGGTCCAGAGAAACAAGTGGTAGCTCAAGGCAGTCATGGAGGGGGGAAAAGGGAGACCTCTTCCTTTGCCTCAATCACTTACTGATAGCACTGGTTTTTTGCCACTCCCGGGTCGGGGCTGTAAGCCTACCATCCAGCCCCTCCTCCTCCCAGTGAGAGCCCCATGGCCAACTCTCAGTCCCTTGTTACCTCTGGCCAGGTGGCTGACCACAATTACAACCTTCGGAGCGGGTTTCCCCTTCCTCGCTCCCTTCCCTCCATGTAATCCTCACCCCGGAGGCTGGTTTCATCTACTCCCGGCACAATTCCAATCACGTCACTTCCTTGTTGGAAAGCCACTGAACACGTTCCACAGCCCCCTCACCTAAGTAGCTTCCTCACTGACATCCACTCGTGTCCTCCTGCCACCCACGGGAGCACGGGGAGAAAAAAAAGAACTCAGTCGGGTACACAATATACGTGCGTTTACTGGATCTCACGTGCTCAGTAACAGTTCTCTTTCTACGTGACCTCCTCCCGCTAAGAAAAAAATCACAGTTTAAGTTGATCATGGGAAGATTTTTCAGGAGTGCTTCCTAACCATCCCTGTTTAGACGTGACCTTGTCCTCTTCCGATCGCTATCACCTGCGGATCTTACGAGATTGAACGTCGCCTCTACCCTGCGAGAAACACCCATCGCCACGTCTTATTCTGTTCAGCTGGAACGCACCAAGACGTACGGGCACGTACTCCTCTCTCTGCAAGAGCCTGGCACCCAGAGAAGCGTCCAGGAGTAGCCTGAGCACCAAGCGGCTACGCAACCTTCACCCGGGTCTTTCACGTCCACAGACGACCCGTCCCAGCTCTCGAAGTCGGAGCCGTGGCTTTTACCTTGTCGCTACCCCCGGAACCAAGAGCCCACCTACCATGTCCATTGTGAACGTGCTTGTGGGTTTTTCCTTTCCTGGGGGTTGACTGGCATGAAGATGAAGCATTGTTGGTGGCCGTTTTGACGTCTTCCGTCTCATCGTCTTCCTCCTCGACGTCCTCCTCGTCCTGAGAGCTTCCGAAATAAACCATGCTGTTGGGCAGCGCAGGAGAGCCTGGTGGGTTTAAGGGAAGAGGGCTCGTGAACACAGGCCCGGGTCCTCGCCCCTTCCAGAAGGGGCCCTACACATGGAGACATTTATTAAGGCACGAACCGGAATCCTCAGGCCTGAGCAGAGAACACAAAGCTGTTCGTCTCCACCGCCACTTGTGTTTTTCAAACATCCCCCAGGAAATAAAACTCCATCTGTGTCCTTTCAACGGATTTCAAGCAAAATCGCCCCAGTAGGGAGATGGTGCCATTCACCCAACACAACAAATCAAAAGAATTTCTAGCTCCTATGAATAGTTGTGAGGGGGTGGGGGTGGGGGAAGTAAAATTAAAAACACCTATTCACGATGCCAAGGAAGAGACAAAGGCTATTCTGGGTTATGCACTTAACTTACTCAACTTAATGTGAATTTAAACAAATGAATTTCAAAGTGAAAGACAAACCAAGCGGCAGTAACAGAGAATACAACACTTCCTACATACAGTAATGGTCTTGAATTCACATGAGGTGAGTCACAGACACGGATCCCCCAAAAATCGCAATGTATTTGGAAGCTACTTTGATATTACGATCCGGTTAATAGCATGTAAAATTATTAAAATAAATTCCTGCACAAGACTAATTAAAAGTACTGGATTAAAAAAACAAAACAAAAACCTAAGAAAACCCCACATCCCTCACACTCCTTTTACACCTTAACCTCCTCATGCCCCCAGATGTTTTCATTTCTGCATTTAAGATAAAGCAGGAACACCAGAAAAGAAGGTTGCTAATATGAAGCAGCACGATATGGTTCTTTATCAAACAATGACCATTTAAAGATGACACAACTCACTGGTATATTGTTTAGGACCAGAGGCTACTTAAAAATCCAAAGAAATTCTCCCAAATTATTTCTAGCAACAACTATAATCTTTAGTATTTATTTTTCAGAGAGAGAGAGAGAGAGGGAGAGAGAGAGAGAACGAGAACCATGAGCAGGGGAGGGACAGAGAGAGAGGGAGACAGAGGATCTGAAGCAGACTTCGTGCTGACTGATGAGGGGGCGTGGGGCAAGCTGAGGGGGCAAAATACAGGCTGGTGCCCGCATCCACCCCCCTCCCCACACCGGTGGAATATGTGTAATATTCCTCGGACACCCCCAGCTACCCGAGAACAAAGGAAAGGGGTCTCAGTGCTTGCCATGGTATGCAGGGAAGTTAAGGCAAATGGAAAATTATCCCTTGCTGCCTATGGCCCACTGACAAGTCTTTGAAACCGGCAGAGTGACCTCCCTCTAGGAGCTCAGCTGCCTCGATGAGGACACTTTGCTGGGGGCAAAGGAGAACCTTAGCTTAACATTATCCCAACCTCAAGGATCCTGTAAGTCTACTTCCTTTATCACAACTGCCTTAAGATATATGCTGGCGATTATACCCCAAGCTTATGCCCCCCTCCTCCCTCAATATGCATCTGAAGGGTCTCGTGACAGATTTTATTAAGCGGTAATAAATGGTGTTTCCCTAGTAACAGCTAGCCCCTCAAGGTCCTGGAAACCTTGCTTCCAAAATTCCTTGGAGACTTACTCTATCCCTGACCCCCTCCCAGCCTGAGGGTATATGATGAGTTACCTGTCACAACCCCACGCAGCTCTTCCTGCCCACGGGTCCTGTCCCTGTGCTTTAATAAAGTCACCTTTTTGTACCAAAGACATCTTCAAGAATTCTTTCCTGGCAGTCAGCTCCAGACCATCCCACTGTCACCCCAAAACTGCATCAACAGCACAGAGCCCGATGCTGGGCTCGAACTCACAAACCACAAGACCATGACCTGAGCAGAAGTCAGAAGTTTAACCAGCTAAGCCACCCCGGCGCCCAACAATTTTAATCTTCTTAACCATGAAGTATTTTAGGAAAGAGTTACTACCAAGCAGCCAAAGACCTATGAAGTGTGAAATTCATTTCTTCTCTTGCCCACTTTCCTGTGAATGAGCTAATGCTCCGGGACAGCAACAAAGACACAGGCAACCGACCCGCTCCCCTTCCCAGTGGAGGTGTCTAGAACCATCCCTGTCCGGCTTCTGGGCCACACGATCCAACAAGGACACAGAAGTGAATGAGCAGCATCAGGGAACAGAGGTCGCCACCCCAATACCCGCCCTGCAGAAATGCAAAGAGCACACAGACAGCTCTCCAAGCCACCTTCCGTCTGCTGCAGTCATGACCTTTTGTGCATGTTAAAAACCCCAAAATGACGTGGGTCACAGCACTAGGTACAAATGAAACTCCACAGGGATGTACCTGGCAGAAGAGACTTGGCTACAGGCTAACAAAAGCGATTAACCTGTTTTTCCCCCCCTCCCTTTTGATCATCTCCAATTAGAAGCAGGTTTTTGATAGAAGGAAGGTTCTTATAAACAGAAAAGTAAAGGAAGGAAAAGAAAAGGAAAAACTATCTGGCCATACTTCCCCTGGAACAATATGTATCTATACTTGTTCTAAAGTGGTTTTATAATCAGGAGACTGACTAGGAAAAGGGGACAGCACTCTCCCGTTTCCACCTCGGGAGGTCTGCAGTCAGGCTGTGCACAGGGTAGGCGAGGTACAGTCAAACAACCAGTGCTGGTGGATCCTTGTTCCCAAGTCTAACTGCTCAGGTATACTTTAGAAAACGCTGGACTAACTGTATTTCAGCACTCATGAGACAGAGATGGATGGATTTTCCCATGGGCTCTAACTCATCCTGGCACATATGTGACGTATGGGTGGGTCATCTCTTCAAATTCCTTCCGGATTAAAAGACCCAGGTCTGATTTCTTCTAACGAAGAGCCTCCCTGGGCTCCATCTTGGGACACGCGGACCAGCACAGAGAAGAACAGGCGTGTGTGGAGAGCACACGGCAACCCCAGGACGCAGCGGCCAGCCAGGGGGGCAGCAGGGGAAGGGATGTGCTGGGGGCAGGGGGTGGCAGGTGCCCCTCCAGCCTTCCCCAGTGTCCTCTCAGCAGGAAAGGCAGTGAACTCCGCAACCAAGGCTAATGGGAGGTCATCTTTAAAAACAAAAACAAAAAAAGGGAGGGATTAAGACTGAGAAAAATGGTCTGTATTTCAAATAGAATCAGCTGAAATCCAGGTGCAACATATGAAAAGGAATTAACTTCCACTTTAACAGAATCTGTAGAGGCTTTTTTAAGTTTATTTATTTTGGGTGTGTTTTATTATTAGTTTATTGAGGGGAGGGGAGGAGAGGAGAATCCCAAGCAGGCTCCACAATGTCAGTGCAGAGTCCGACTCAGGGCTCCAACTCGTGAACCGTGAGATCGTGACCGGAGCTGAAATCAAGACTCAGACACTTAACTGACTGAGCCACCCAGGCGGCCCTCTGGTGTGGGTTTTTAAAAGCTCCTGCCTTGGATAAGCATCACGAATGCACTATTCCATTCCTTATACTCATGATTTTGAGAGAATGGGGTGAACCTTATGTTCCAAAGAACCAAAGTGGAGAGAATGGCTAAAAAGCATCCAAGTTCCGTCAATATTCCCAGAAGAAAAGCTCACAGGGTAAGAGCTTCCACAAAAGCAGCAAACAACCAATCTTTTGCATGCATCCGTTCTAATAGCTTCTCAGCAAGCAAACACACTGTCGTAACCTCCTAGATATTCTAGAAGAGAGTCAGAGGCTAACACGGGGACCTGTAAGATGTGAAGAACCGGGATGGGCCGTCTCTGAGGGACACCCTCAGACGGAAACTCGGACCGCCACCAAGTCCTGAGGGAGGGGGCTCCACCGTCAGCTGCGGAACGAGCCGATCCGCCCTACGTTCTGGGGCACAGGGAGAAACGCAGATCTCCCTCACACTGAGAGGGGACTGTGGTTCTGGTCAGATGACTGACCCACTGGTCTGGACCCAAAGATAAAGAAAGCATCCTCAAAGAGGCAAGGTGGGGATGTCCTTCTTAAGTTTACGTCCTCGCCTTGCACCAACTCTCGCCACTCACTGCAAACAACCCGTCTCCCCCTGGGTATGGCCCTGCTGTCGTTTAGCCTGCGTTCACAAAGCCACTGCCAGCCCACAACAACCTGTCTACCAGAAGCCACCTCGTGAACCGTGAGCTTCCGCCCCAGAAGGAACAGACCTCCAGAATTTTCCTGGGTACCCTCATCACCTTCCACTTCACGAAGTTTGCACTCAAACCGAAGCGAGCGCAGGACGCTGCATCCAACAGAATGTGACACTCTGTCGCCATGTGGCTACGTACATCCTCGAAGTCCCTGCTGGCATGTCCATCTGGAAAGCTAGCATTCTGATCAGGAGAAACCAGAACCCGGGCAAAAAGCAAAAGGAGCTTTGAGTCTCACAGAGACAAAACCGGTTATTTAAAAAAAAAAAAAAAAAAAAAAAAAGGCATCCTATTATTTTATGCTCAAGTGAAAATAATCAAGGCGACAGAGAAACACGGCTATATGCAAATACCTGGAGAACAGCTAAAATCCATAAAAGGAAATACCAAGCGTGTCAGGAACCACAACTAGTTAAAAGGCATTCACATAGAGCACATTTATTTCTTCTTAGCCTAGATTCAAGCTCGATTATCTAACTTACCAATCAGTTTAGAGAAAGAGGAATCTCTTAAGACACAGGAAAAGATGAAAGAAAGGGAAGTTTAAAACCCTAAAAGCACACAGCGGTCTGGGTTATTTATCACTAGTGGAAATTACCCCACATTCCTCAGTATAAACATGGGTGAATGGGTGTTTTACGTAATCATATTGACCCAGAGTCCACAGAAAGTGAAAGCAGTATTCGAAAATAGAAGAGTACGTATGTTTTTCGTCAAAATAGTTTTCATCAAAAATAGCATGCAGCTTATAGATCCTGGTACATTAGAAATAAGCTTCGCCTCGAGGCACCTGGGTGGCTCAGTGGATTAAGCGTCCGACTTTTCTGGCTCAGGTCATGACCCTGCAGTTCGTGGGTTCAAGCCCCAGTGGGGAGCTCTGTGCTGACAGCTCAGAGCCTGGAGCCTGCTTTGGATATTCTCTCTCTCTCTCTCTCTCTCTCTCTCTCTCTCTCTCTCTCTCTCACGTGTGTGCACACACACACAATAAACATTAAAACCAATTTTTTTTTAAAAAACAAAACCTTTAGGGGCGCCTGGGTGGCTCAGTCGGTTAAGCATCTGACTTTGGCTCAGGTCATGATCTCACAGCTCGTGAGTTCGAGCCCCGCGTCGGGCTCTGTGCTGACAGCTCAGAGCCTGGAGCCTGCTTCGGATTCTGTGTCTCCCTCTCTCTCTGCCCCTAGCCCACTCACATTCTGTCTCTGTCTCTCTCAAAAATAAATAAACATTAAAAAAAAATTAAAAAAAAAAAAACCTTTAGAAATAAGATTCATCTCTAGACAATTTATGAGAGAAAATTCTTTACTCCAACTGTCAATGAGGCAGACTCTGGAAAAGCTCCCTGTGGGTCTAGCATTCGGGAAAACAGGTATTACAGGACTGCAAACATCAGGGAGAGAGGGCCCGGTGGTCTCACAACACCAAAGAACTTTGCCAAAGAGATCGTCCCTTTCCACAGCAAGGCTCACCTGCTGCAAAACACCAGCAAAGACAGGAAATACAAGGGGTCTCACAGAAAGGGCTCAGCAGCCCTCAGTCTGAGCTCTGCCCTGGTGCTCCCAGGGTGGTCTCCCCAAGTCAAGGGACAAGCGCCATTCACGACCTTAACGCCATTCACGACATTAACGCCATTAACGCCATTCACCACAAGGCAGAGAGGCTGACTTCCCACACAGAACTACATCCTGCCTCCCCTACAAACTGTAGTTCTAAAGGGGTCATCAATGAAAGGTGAATGTTTCAAAAGACTTAAGGAATGTGTTTGGGGGGGGGGGTGTATTTGGGGAGGAGTAAAGAAGGAAGAGTTCTTTTCTACCCCATAGATGATAAAAGTGTATTGAGGGGATACAGTTTTCTACTAGAATTACAGGCAGATTTTCTCTTCTGATTATTCAAGTGCATTAGCAAA
The DNA here is from genome assembly GCF_018350195.1 of Panthera tigris. Taxonomy (NCBI): domain Eukaryota; kingdom Metazoa; phylum Chordata; class Mammalia; order Carnivora; family Felidae; genus Panthera; species Panthera tigris. The sequence goes on from NC_056664.1 coordinate 13,587,905, forward strand.
TGTGGGAAAAAATCTGAACTTGGATCAGATAAGTGGATTCGGGAGTACAGAATGCATGTGCACTTTGCCAAAGCCGTATTTCATTACTTTTTCAGAATTAGCTGGCAATGTCTCCACAATATTTACTGAAGTGAAAACCAAATGTTTTCATCTGGACAAAAATCAAACTGTGGTATGTTACAACCACAACAGAAATCATTTTAATCCAAAAGCTTGCTTTCTCTAATTTGGGCTGTGGTTTCTATAAAATTGGATTCTTCTCCATGAATCATAATCATGTACACATAACAAGCCCTCCTTCCCATTATCTTCCCTCCCCCGACCAGTTATCTTAACAAGCTAAACATAGCTCAGTTCTATTTTGGAAAGACCCTAAAGGGATTCCCTGCACACTGTTAGCTGGGGAGTCCAATTCCGTAGCTTGACCTAATAAACCCGCCTGGCCCACCGAGTTGGCATTTCCACGATTGATCTTTAGGCTACACACACAGAATATGAAAAGCAGCCGGCCCCTACTGTCGTTATGCAATTTTAAAACAAAACTTCAGAGTAAACTGGTAGGCACCGCGGGGGGGTGGGGGTAGAGGGGTAATTATTTACTGATTTCCTGAGTGAGAAGAAAAGCTCCGATCATCGACATGGGAGAGTCACAGAAAAAGGCAGTTGTGACTGCCTTGGTTCATTCATCCGTGTATGTCCAAGGCACTATTCTGGCCACTAGCACGCCAAACAGAGCAGAGGTCTGCCCTCATCCCCCCACAGGTAAACACGAAGGATGTGGAACAGCTAGAAAACAGTGAATGGCAATGTTGCTTGGTCCCTTCCAGGTCAGCCTTTATAATTCACCAGCGAAGAACTTACTTACCAGAGTTCCCAAACCTCATCCACTGTCATGTGCCTGAAGATGACTCACCATATACAACTACTCCGTGTGATATTTAAAATATGTATTTTTTTAATGTTCATTTGAGAGAGCACAAGCAGGGGAGGGGCACAGAGAGAGAGAGAGAGAGAGAGAGAGAGAGAGAGAGAGAGAAGACAGGGGGAGGGGAGAGAGGGAGAGAGGGAGAGAGGGAGAGAGGGAGAGAGGGAGAATCAGAAGCAGGCTCTGCACTGATGGGATGCAGGGCTTGAACTCACAAACCTCAAGACCACCACCTAAGCTGAAGTTGGACTCTAAATCCACCCAGGCGCTCTGCGTGATTTTCTTTTTAAAGAGATCCACGTGGGGCGCCTGGGTGGCTCAGTCAGTTGAGCGTCCGGTTTCAGCTCAGGTCATGATCTCGCAGTCTGTGAGTTCGAGCCCCGCGTCGGGCTCTGTGCTGACAGCTAGGGGTCTGGAGCCTGCTCGGATTCTGTGTCTCCCTCTCTCTCTGACCCTCCCCCACTCATGCTCTGTCTCTCTGTGTCTCAGAAATAAATAAACATTAAAAAAAAATTTAAAGAGATCCACATGTCTTAAATGATTTATCTCTATCAGATCAGTAGAAAATTAACATCACTGGTCCTAAAGGAAAGGTAATTAAAATTACGGTAAAATTTTAAAACGTTCAGCTTAAGTCATTTCTGGCACTACCAGGGATACATTCAGCAGGGCATGGGCCAAATTCAAAGGGAACCCCGAATTCCTAAAGGGGTTTGGAGCTGCCTACACCTGATGCCCGTCCTAGGACTGCTCTTCCTTGTGACCTGTGCAAATCCAATTCACTGGCAAAGACCCTACACGGAATCCAAAAATCTAGGATGAAGCGTCAGCTCGGCGGTCACGCGCTCATTGGTTGTGAGACTCAGTTTTCTTGTCTGTACGGGGAGGAGGAGGAGGAGGTCTTCAGTTGGAACAAGCGTGATAACCCCAAAGGGAACGAGGTAACATACGCCAATGCACTGTAAGCAGCTCCCACCCAAGTGGATGCTAGGTTAATGTGTGGCTTCGGGGACAAAAACTCAGAACTGTAAAGATCAGACGGTCCTGTAACTTTACGTAGGTAAGAGCAAAAGCAGTTTCTCTCCTACCTGCTTTCCCAAATGGGGGAGCAAGCAGGTGGATAACAAGCTATGGGGGTGCAGATGTGCAAAGTGGACTCAACAAGTCAGAGGATTTCTGGAACTGGGAGTTCAGGGAGAATGTTGAGTGAGAGCTCGAAACCTTCAGCCATGTGAAAGTCTTCTAAGAACAGGGAAGAAGCGCCGACCTCCTCACTGCCTGGCTGGTCTGGTCTTTCTCAGGACAGTCCTCCTCTGTTACAGCCCGTGGGCACCTGGGAAATTCCCCAAAGTTAGGGCACCTGTCCCACCTGCCAGAGTCCTAACAGGACGGACTCCTAGCAGTGAGAACCACTTTCGCTCCCAACAACTGTCAACTCCTGCCGACCTGCCCATAGTAGCAACAGGAGAAGCCAACTTTTAATTAACAGCTGGAATCCTCCCCCTTACAGCCTTTCCCAGGTTTGTTATTTATACACGCGGCTTAAAACACACACAAATACACATCCCATCAAATGCAATTAGGTCTCTCTAGCTCTACCTCAAATGAACACACCAATCACACCATATGGCAGCTATGATGGGCTCGATGGTACATAACTTCTACTCATCAAGTTTGGAAGTGCAAACAAGTCAGAAAAGTAGCTTTATCAAGGTCACACAGCCACTATTCCAACCGCAAAGTCTCTCTCTCCATCATGCAAAGCATCCACAAATCCTAACACTGAACACTGAAGGGTCACCTTGCCTGGGGGACATGCACACTGTGAAAATTAATAAAGGGAAACCTCATTAGAGTTGGGACGCTAGAAAGGGGAGAGGTACCATCGATGTAAATTACAGAAAGAAGTGTCAATTACGGGCCCCGACAGAATGGCAACAGGAGAAAGTCATCAATTACGGGCCCCAACAGGGAAGCATGTCCATCCCGTCTCCTGGAAGAAATCCATACCCCCTGCGACTCAGCCCTGAGAAACGATCACCACGCTGCACACATGCTTTTCTCCAATGGACTTTTCTTTTGAAATAACCCCTTCCCCAACTTCCTCCTCCGTAAAGCCTTCTTCTTCTTTGATGGGTTTGCCTATGGTTTGCTTGTACGTCGGAACTCCAATTCCCTGCTATTCCCAAAGAAGCCCATTTTTGCTGGTACGGGAAAAGAGTTTTATTTTTAAGGTGAATAGTACTGAGGACTTCAGTGGTATCAGAACAATGACACCTCGGCAGCCAGCAAGGTGCTCAGCAAACAAAATAGGGCTGTCCTTACTTTTACCCCCATCTACCTTCTCTAAATGGATTTCGGAAAGGACAGGAAATACTAAGGGGATCTCTAGAAATTACAGAGAAGGCCAGAACTGACTGTGAGGAACGCTACTGAATCCGTGCCAACAGCCACTGGCTGGGAAAACGTGAAGCATGCTTTATCTCCAGGGAGGGCAAAGCCTGGTCAGAGGCCAGCTGGCCTGGAGCTCGGCCAGTCCTCTGAACAAAATGTCTTGGAATCTTAACAACTGATCAAGGTCACAGAGCAATTAAAAGGGATCCATCCTTTCCCCCCCCTCCCACCCCCCCCCCCCAATCCTCCGCGCTTAAGAATTCCAGGGTTTCATATTTCTTCCTAACTAGCCTGATAAACTATCCTGGCAAATAAATTGCTTGCTCAGCAGAATTCAGCCATGTAACACGGACTCTTCTGGAAAACCAAGCACAGGAGGCTGGTTTGATTTGCAGAAAAGAGAGGGTAGCCACTGAAACCCTCAAGGTAAGGAGAATACCGTTTCGGATCCCATTTTTCTCTCAAAAACTACGATGCAACACGTCTCTGAAGGAACCTTCAAGAAAAGGTGTGCACCACTGTGACACAGTGTGGCTTCCTCCCCAAAGATCGCATACGGCGTAAAGCATTCCCATTCTGCTCCCGAATCGTTATTAGCACTGAAGTGTTCCTTGCAGCTGGAGGATTACTTAATTGCTTTCTAGCGGGTTAAGCTCCTTTCATCCTGTGACCTCTAAGCCGCCCCAGGCTTTTGCATGTGCCCTACTTAACATCTCGTCCCCAATAGCCAAAGCCAGTACTCCATCAACTTACGAGCTCCCGGTCAGTAAGGCCCGCAATGGGCTACCTGCAGTCTTGTCTACTCTGCTGGTCTTTCAGAATGTCCCTTCCTAAATCTCAACTCCTGCCTTCTTCTCTTCAGGAAATTAAATCTCCCGGGATGGCCACCATGGGCATCAGCTGGGCCTGTTTAACACTCACTAGCTGTAGTTTCTGAGTCCACAACAACTCTGTGCTACAGACACAATCTACCCATGCTACAAATGAAGAAACGGGCTTAGAGCAGATTAAGTCACCTGCCAGAGATCTCAAATTCGCCAGGGCTGTGCCTGGATGCCTCAATAACCTCCCCACGGGAAGGTGGGGGGTGGGGAGGCTTTCTGCGGCCTCAAGCCTTCTTCTACTGAGCCACCAGGATCATCTTCCTAAAGGGCCCAGGTAAAGTCAATCATCTCGTCAGCTTCTCGGCTTGTCTAACGCGAGGCCAGCTGACCTTGACACGTCCCACTTTCTTGCTTTAACTTGGGGCCTCCCAAGCACCAAACCCCTGTACCAATCCACGCCTTGGCAGAAGCTGGCCCCCTCTCCCTTCCACAAAGCCTGAGCAAGTGTTACTTCCTTAGAGCAGCCATCCCGGGCAGCCTTGGGCAGGGTGCCATTTGGGGTACAAGGTCTTCTTATTGTATGTGTCTATGCTTTCCTGTCTCTAACCTCTGTTTTCTAGGTGTCTAGCATATAAAAAGAGTTCCACAGAGGCTTGCTGAATTAATTAGCAATTGAATGACAGCTGATCACTGAAGATGCTCTAAGATTCTGGAAACAAAAGGCAGGCAGGTCCACAAACAGAAAGCACCGCTTCACAATGGCTGACAGTGTGGTTCCTCACCCAGGAATTCCCCCCTGAAAAAAAGCTCTCTCCACCCTGCAGGCCTGTGACACTCCGCTGGGACACCACCCACGGTCAAGAGAACCGTGTAGGTGTGTGTGTATATGTTCCAGGAATCCCCTTTGGGAACCCCCCTTGTTTGCAGTGCCCCATAAAGAGAAAAATGTAAATAAGGGAATCATTTAACCTGCCGTGGCTCTCCGGTGTTAAGCTTTTTAATCTGTTAATAATCATAGTCAGAACAAAGAGAAGACGACCCAACTAATCAAGAATAACGAGACCGCTGACAGGAAATAACAGCCATCGTACCTCAGCACACGACACATACCCCCATCCCCCCTTCCCCGGGTTTACCAGTGAAAGATACTAATTATGCCTCCGGCAGGAGACGTGTGGACCCCCTTCAAAGCAGCTATTTAAAGATAAATACACTGCAGGCAAACACTTCAGGCCCCACTGCACTGTTCATTCCCTGTTTTTCCTTTTGAAATTTTAGGTCATGATCTTAAATAGGAAAGGACAGAGCCTTGCTGAACTTAGCTGAAAGGTCTCTGATTTTTGTAAATCGCTAAAGCATTTTTAACCCTGAATAACTGGCAAGGATGTTTACATATAGACACTAATCCTAGTAGTATTAATGGGGGCGGGGGGGGGGGGGTGGAATCTCTATCCTAAGGTTTTTGTTGAAAATACCTGATGGAGGTGTGGGGAGAAGGCAGGATCTCAGGCTCACTGGACATCCTGAATAAATAACCAACAATGAGGCTTACAGACCTCCATTCGCGGGGCACCTGGGTGGCTCAGTCGGTTAAGCTTCAGCTCATGATCTTGCAGTTCATGGGTTCGAGCCTGGCGTTCGGCACCGTGAGCCTGCTTCTGATTCTGTGTCTGCCTCTCTCTCTGCCCCTCCCTGGCTCAAGATTTATTCTCTTCCAGCTTCTAAATTAGCACCGATATGATCACAGGTAATAATAGGGGACTAGAGAAAAGGAGGACCTGTAATCCTCGGCAACAAACATCACTTCCAGGTCTTTGATTGGACTCCTTCGTTAGTTCTGCAGCCAGACATTCTTCCGTATGAATAATGAGCTTAAGGCTGAGTTTTACCCCTACCAGTGCCCGCCGTCACCCACAGGCTGATGAGGTAAATGGGGACGCTCTACGAGGACCTGGACTATGGGGCTCCGTCTCTGTGGTTTGGAATCCGCACCCAAGAAGAGGGAATTAGAATGCAGGTATTCGAATGTGCATCACATCCCTGAATGCCGACTCCTGAACAGAACGTGAGCCCAGGCAAAGCTTCACCGCGGATATGCAGCAGCAGCAGCTGATACCAGAAAGTCAGAAATACGTCTAAATGTACACAAGGCATCTGATAAATGAGGAGGCGCCCACAAAATAGAACCGGTATTTATGGGATATGTTTAGGCAGGAAAACCAGACGGCGCCAATAACAATCAAACGCATTTCCTTTGGGAGAGAGGTTGGGTTCGCAGAGGTGGGGACGCACAGATCATATATGCACACGGAAGGCTCAGTCATATTTTCATCAGAGACGTGGTGACCAGGGGTTGTCTCTGGGAGACCAGAAGGGAGGGTATTTTGGATTTACTCTTTTACCTTCCCCATCTTTTCTGCTGATATTCCCTAGAGAAACATCGATTACTTGCATGACCAAAGAAAGTTTACCATCGTATTTTTCTTCATTTCAAATATTAAGAAAATTACTGAAGTACCACCACAGCAGAGATCATCTATTTGACCCTTGTCTGCTTCAAAATAGGAAGTTTAATAGGTAATTAATTGCTCGAGCTAATTAATGATACACCCCACTTCCAGGACTATGAAGGTACCATATAAGAATCACCTATTATTTGGGGATTTTGGAGCCAATTCAGGTAAAAGCACATCTGACTTCACAAAAACAGGATCTTTTTTTTTTTTTTTTAAATATAAAGCTAAAGAAGACTCAGCCTTTTAATACCTCATGTCGAAAAACTGTTAAGACAAAGAGAAGACGGCAATACTATGTGTCAAACTCTTACTGTTTATCAGCTAAAAACAAATAAGAAAACCTATTTGATTGCCTGGCTCAAAAACACAGGAATAAATTTCCAAGGTTTCAGAGCATTTTTCCCCGAATTGTTTTAAATAACTCCTAGATTTCATTTATTGAAACCTTTTGTTCCATCTGAGAACGCAAAGTAAATTGTGGCTATAAAGAGACATGGTTCTCTTTTATCTAGAGCCTTGAAACGTCAAAGCTGGGTAATGGGTAAGTTTTCCCCAGATGCAATTTACTTAAGCAATTACAGCAGGCCTCTCCAAGCAAGCAAGGTCCTTCTCCAAATCTCCCAAACCACAGAAGGTATTTTTGTAAGTAATGCACATATAGGTATGCATGGCACAAATTCCTCTCTCAAAATGAGTCACACCTACTCCACAGTAAAAACTTGCATAACTAAATTCAATTCTCAACAGAGCCATTTTCAGACATCGTAATGGAACAAGACCAGTGGATCCTTCCTTGAGTAAATATGAAGCCATGGCAGGGCACCCATGTGGCTCTGTCGGTTAAGTGTCCAACTTCAGCTTAGATCATGATCTCCTAGTTTCTGAGTTCAAGCCCCACATCCCTGCTTGGGATTCTTCCTCTCTCTCTCTCTCATAATAAACAAAAAAATAGTAATAGAAGGACACCTGGCTGGCTCAGTCAGAACATGCAACTCAGTCTTGGGCTTGTGAGCCTGATGTTGTAGAGGGTAGACTGTACTTAAAAAAAAAAAAAAAAAAGTTTTAATCTTTGAATAAAGACTCAAATATTTTTTTTGAAAAGTAATAGATAAGGACACTGTGAATGAAATTAGAAATGAGGCATCGGGGTGGCTCAGTCAGTTGAGCGTCTGACAGGTTAGCTCAGGTCATGATCTCATGTTTCGGGAGTTCGAGCCCCGCGTCGGGCTCTGTGCTCACAGCTCAGAGGCTGGAGCCTGCTTCGGGTTCTGTGTCTCCCCCTCTCAAAACTAAATAAACATTAAAAAAAAAAAAAAAAATTTTTTTTTTTTTTTTTTTTTTTTTTTTTAAAGAAATGAGCCCACACAGGTGAAACAAACGAAACAGTGTTTGAGGAGAAATGGAATATGGACCTCCAGAGAACCTCCCAACAAAACAAAAATTACAAGGGCGGAAGAGATCACTTCACTGCGGAGAAGCCTGACAAACCCACCTTTATCGAGTGATTACTGTGAAAGGATAGACCTTCCAGAATTGTGTACCACTCGACAGGATGCAAGGAGAAGCAACACTTTTGGGACATTCCTGCCAGAAACGCAAAACGCAAATCTAATGAGGAGACCCCAGACCACAGGAACGGAGCAGGGCCATTCTACAAAATAACCAGCCTGTAATCTTCAAGAGTCAAGGTCACGAAGCACAGGCTGAGGACCTGATCCAGAGTAAGCGGACAACAATTAAAGACAATGTTCAGCTGGGACCAGGATCCTCCCCTCTCTAAGGGCACTTGAAGCCATCAGGGAGGAGGGCCTGGAAGATTAAATGGTAATAATGGATCACTGCGAATGTCCTTATTTTCAGAAAATATGCACTAATGTGTTAAGGAGTGAGGGGGTACAAGGTAGAAATTCTCACACAGTTTAAGAAAAAATTCTACTATACTTAAATCTTGCTGTAACTTATTTCAAAAAACACTAGTTTTTAAGTACATAACCCTGAACCGTAAGCCCTACCTCCACCAAATGACCAACAGCAAAGACCACGTCCTCCTGGCGCCTGTCAAGTAACCTCATCAAAAAACCTCCATAATCACAGCTTTCTAATCACACACTCCTCTGCAGCTACCAAGGCCCTAAGAAGTTCCCGAAGCTCCCAAGCAACCTTCTATGTTCTTCACCAATGAAGTCAGTTCCTGCAGTGACCTCTTTCCCAAATAAGGCCATGTAAATCCCAACTCATCCTTCATTATGAAATTTTATCCTCAACCTTGCACTCTGTTAATCCACATATTTGGGCCATGATTGTCACCTTTACGTTCAGTTGACGACGAACAATGTGCAGGTTAGCTTGGGGCATCAACCCACTAACACGGTAGGAACCCGTGTAGAACTTAGGACTCCCCCAAAACCTTAGCTACTAATAGCCCACTGCTGACCGAAAGACTTTCCTATAGTGTAAATAGGCCATTAACACATATTTTCTATGCTGTATGCATTTTATCTTGTGGTCTTATAGGAAAGGAAGCTGGGGAAAAGAACGTTATTAACAAAATCATAAGACCAAATATACTTACACTACGGTACTGTATTTACTGCAAAAAACACAAAAACAACAAAGGAAAAAAGCAAACACAAAAACACCATGGAGAAGTGGGCCCATGCTATTCAAGGGTCAACTGTACTTGGAAAATACTGGTAGGATTCTTCCCAAAGGAGTAGGGTGGAAAAGTGTGAACCTCAGTCAATGTGGCCCTGTGGCGGACTTTGCAAAATATGACCAAAGGAGACTATCTCCACTCAAGACACCCCAAGAAAAAAAAAAAACAAAACAGTCACAGAACAAAACGCCATGTTGGCAAAGCACGCGTGTGGTGGAATGGTGGGGGTTCTGGAAAGGGGGATCCGGAAAAGTCAGGCTGTAACATTACAGCTGGAAACGACCAACTAGGAGACGGTGTTGAGAAGCCAAGAAAGGGGACTTAAGAGTCAAATCAATGAAGACAGAAGGAGAAATGTGAAGACTCAAGGCACATGTCACTTCAAACTGACCACCAAAAGCAGGCCAGCGAGCGGTCTACAACGCTGACCCCAGCTAACGTCTACTGCTCAGAACAGGGTCTTCCTCTTTGTTGCAGTGGGTGCTCCTTCCTGCCCGACGGGGAACCCGGTCTCACCTCGAAGGCAGAGAAAGGTAAGAAAATCTTCTGTCTTGGGCTTCCTTTTAGAGAGGTCAGAAATTTGAGTAGCTGGAGGGGGCAGCAACGGCTCCACGATTTTCACCGGGGTTGTGCTGGGACTGTTCGGCTGAGACTGAGCAAACTTCCTCTGTGCTTGCAGCCTGGGCCTGGAGAAGCAAAGGAAAATTAAAAATGAATTAGGCAGCGATCGGAGGATACAGATCTACGTGCGGCAGTAAGTCAAGACACGAAAGGGGGGAAAAAAAGGACCCTAATTCAAGCAAACTCTTCCTAATTGAGCCTCTGTATCTCTCACCTTCTCATAAACCACAGGATCGCCGTAAAGGGCAATAAATTTGGTTAAAAGGCTAGGTGTTATACACGGGTATAAAATGGGTGCCATGCGTGTGTACGCATACAAGAACATGCCTGCCAGTGCACAAACCACGTGGGTGCCTGGGTATTTCCAACATCGTAGGTGGCATTTGAGGACACGGGATTAATGAATGGCTTTGTAGTTTTAAATTAAGCCCAGAGTAACGAGAGAATCGCAAAGCCATCTTGCCACATGATGTATCAAGCAAGCATTGTATGCTTAAACATGATACAATCACACATACACGATTACCTTCATATTGTGCCCTTATTTGCACCCAGCCAGCCCCCCAGCACCTGCCTGCGCACCACTGATCCCGTCTCACACCCTCAGAGTGCGGTCTCCCCGCCCCCAATCTCTTCAGACCCCAATCCAGCCATGTCAATTTGTTACATTAATGGACGCTTGTAATGCAGGAAAAAAAAAATATTTCTCTAGTCCCTCTGAAACACCAACAAATTCTGGGCACCCTCTGCCGATAGGTAAGTCCTAACTTCTCAGGGATTCCAAAAACTGGCCTTAATCTACGTGTCAGGCCTCTTCCCGACACAATCCTACGGAGATACTGATCCCTAGTTCATCCATGGTGTCTACAAATCACAGCACGTATCTCCTGACTAGGCATCTTTCATTTACAAAATCTCACATGCAAGAAAGATACTCCTTCTAGCATGTGAATTCTAATGAGTCTTGGAAAGCCTCCTTTACTTCCTTCCTAACACTGTAGGCACCAGTTAATTGTTAATTTGCTTGCCTCCACGCATGAAAATGGCCATATTTTTATTTTATGTGTAACTAACCTGACATTTATCACAAATTTCCTCATACCAGCGCTTCCTTCATTGTAGAGATCCCAGTTCACAATGGGGAGTGCCAGGCATCAGCTAGAGCAAGAACCTGCTTGTGTACTGCTTAGACCAACTAGCCAGCCCTGCTCAGAGAGATGCTCAAGAAACAGGATTTGAGGGGCGGTGGGGGTGGGGGGACAGAAAGACCACCCTCCCCCCCCAAAAAAAACCCCAAAAAAACAGAAGAGACCAAAAAGCAGCCCAATGGCACAGGGATGGGTCAGAATCCAAATCAGAATCAATCACTGTGTGGAACTGAAAATGCACCCCTCCCCACAAAGGCTGCTTGGAGAACAACAAAAAGAATCCAGGCATATTAGTAAAGCACAAATAAATCTTCCTTTACTTATTGTTGAAGTTACATAAAATAGTAATAATTGGGGCACCCGGGTGGCTCAGTTGGTTAAGCGTCTGACCTCACCTCAGGTCATGACCTCGCGGTTCATGAGTTTGAGCCCCGCGTCGGGCTGTGTGCTGACAGCTTGGAGCCTGGAGCCTGCTTCCGATTCTGTGTCTCCCTCTCTCTCTGCCCCTTCCCCACTCACTCTCTGTTTCTCCCTCTCAAAAATGAATGAACTTATTAAAAGAAAAAAACAAAAAACTTTTTAGTAAAAAAATAAATTTAAAAAATAGTAACAATTGTAGTCTACTAACCTAGCGATGCTCACAATACCTTCCCATGTTAAATCAACACTCTGGTATTTAACAAAATAGTCCAGCAAAATACACGTACACACACACACACACACACACCATGGTTTCTTTGCCAAAAAAAATTTCAACCACCTTGTGTACTGATGAGTCTCTACTCTGGCCTCCCTTCCCAAACCCGTGAGAAACACCACCAGATGTATAGATGGCGTTCCCAGTAACGACTGACATTTGATCCAGAGGGAGAGGGTGCGACCACTCTTTACTTACTGGGCAACCTTCAGTCCGTGAAACCTACAGACATCAAGGCTAATCAAAACAGCTGAGAACCCAGGAGTAACCAACATGAAACAGCCCCACAAACAAGCCATCAGCAGAAAGCCCAACACGTGTAATGAAAATTCCCCAAAGACTAAAATGGTTAAGAAAATAGGGCAACACCACCGTCCCCTGGTTATAGAGAAGGAAGCTTTTTTGTAACCAACCGACTGCCTGTATTTAAGACGTGACACACCAAAAGCGTGTGCAAGGGTGAGCACTAAGCCCAGGGGAGGGTCCCTCGATGGGGGTGCTGAAGCTTAAGGACCAGATGCGGGGTGGAGAGACCACAGTGGTGCCTCTCAGACTGTGGGGAGGATCAAAGTTATGAGTTCGGTGACTTTTTCCCCCCTTTAGCTTTTTTATTGGTTGCAAATGGTTGTGTGTGTGTGTGTGTGTGTGTGTGTGTTTTAAGTTTATTCATTTTGATAGCTAGGGAGCACAAGTGGGGGAGGGGCAGAGAGAGAGGGAGAGAGAGAATCCCAAGCAGGCTCCTCGCTCTCCGCACAGAGCCCGGTGTGGGGCTTGAACTCGCGAACTGTGATATCTGACCTGAGCCAAAACCAAGAGTCGGAAGCTTAACCGACTGAGCCACCCAGGCGCCCCTACTGAAAGGTATTTTTATAATAGGACTAGGTTGGGGTTAAAAAGAAAATTATAAAGAAAATAATAATAAGGCAACTGGGCTCAAATTTATTATCAGATTCTACAGATATACAAGCAGTGTAACTGAAAGTCTCTCACTGCTCATCCTCAATTTCTGTATTCAACTCGCAGGGCCCATGAAGCAGCACCCACAGCCAGCAGCATGGGCATCAGAGGATGGGCCAGCAACTAGCACATTCCAACAAGCCAGAAGCCCACAATGCAGGGTACACTGACCCCAACGCAGCTAGCCAGCTCTTCTGGCAACTTTTCCTCCCTGTTCAAAGAAAAAACCCAGTTCATCTTATTCCACCTGAAAAGGGTTTTTTTTTGTTTGTTTTTTCTATACTGGCAATTGTATTAACATGTACCTCTTCATCTAAATGGACACAACTCACACTCTGGACATGAGAGAAAGGTCACGGAAATACCGCCTCCTGCGTGCACGCAGGATGCTGTTGATTGCCGCCCCCCCCCTTTTTTTTTTATTTTTTTATTTTTTTATTTTTTATTTTTTATTTTTTTTTTAATTTATTTATTTTTGGGACAGAGAGAGACAGAGCATGAACGGGGGAGGGGCAGAGAGAGAGGGAGACACAGAATCGGAAACAGGCTCCAGGCTCTGAGCCATCAGCCCAGAGCCTGACGCGGGGCTCGAACTCACAGACCGCGAGATCGTGACCTGGCTGAAGTCGGACGCCCAACCGACTGCGCCACCCAGGCGCCCCCCCCCTTTTTTTTTTAAAGTCAGCAACAACAAATGTCACAAGGTGGTGCAGACCTAATGAAAATCCAACATGCAAACACGGACAAGGCGCGTAGGACAAGAGCAGGACGCGGTGAAGTATTTTATAATTTCAGGACCTTAACGATAAACTGCTCCCGCCATCGTTCAAATAAAGCACTTTCTGCCTGATGACTTTCTCAGTGAGACCATGAAAAATACAGCAGTTAACAGATTTAAAAAAAAAAAAAAAAAAAAAAAAAAAAAAAGTCAAATAAATTATCCCTCAGAGGAATAAGCCAAGCTCCCAAGTGATTAAGTATTTCTGAGACTCAGATGAAAGCAAGGACAGAGGGAGACAAACCAATTTTGTATAACATATATGATATATATAATATATAATATATATCATTATTATATATTATATAATTATACATTATATTATTAAATATAGTATATTAAAATATATATTAATATATAATTATATGTTATCTATATATATTATCTATATCATATAGATAATATATACAATTTTTTTTTTTAAGGGGCAGCCCAAAGCATCTTTGTTTTGTAAAAAGTGCAGGTCTGCGGTCTGGCTTCTCATCCTGCACAGTCCCAGGAGGATTACAGACACGTTGGCTTGGCTTTGCTGGCCCCGCACAACAACGGAGTCTGGAGGATACAATTCAGAGGCAAAATCCATGGGGTGAGCTCACTATGTTAAGGGACAGACAGGTGACTCCATCCTAAAATGCCCGATCCAGGGAAGTGAGTGTATGTGATTTTAAATCAGTAAAAATGGGGGATGGGGGGGGGGTCCCCCAGATGTGCTAAAGAACCAGAATATCTGCACCTAGAGAGGTTGGGGGCATAAGGGTGCGGGGGGGGGGGGCAGGCCAGACGTGACTCCTACCAAAGACCTCAGCAAGCCAGCTGGTGTGCCCGCCCCCTTCCATCAGCTGACATTTTGCCCAGAAACATGCACCATCCTTTTCATTCCCACAGTGAAAATGCCTGAGAATGAAGATACTGTTTGAACTAAGATGGTTCAGGGTCCTCATGGGGGTGGAAGAGAATATGGAGTCCAGGGGGCAAGGGGAATCCAGAATTCTGGGTCTCCTAAGCCTCTGGGCTCCTAATTAGGCCTTTAGGCAGGCAGCCCAATGGTGATACACAGAAATGCCAGAATACAGAGAATTGCAGAGGGGTTTGTCCTTCATCCAAACCACAGAAGGATAAACTAAAGCAGGATGCACTTCCACGTTTGTGTTTTATTAACTGATTAAGGAAGGAGTTTTCTTGGGGCGCCCAAGTGGCTTAGTCAGTGGAGCGTCCGACTTTGGCTCAGGTCACGATCTCATGGTTCTGTGTCTCCCTTTCTCTCTCCCTCTCAAAAACAAACATTTTTGAAAAAAAAAATTTTTTTAAAGGAAGGAGTTTTCTTCCTTTCTAGAAGGCTTCGTTCTAGAATCCTAGGTATATCCTTAAGTCAATGAAACCAATTAAATCAGACGCTGCAGCTAGCCAAGTTAAACAGATTAAACCAACTTAAACCAACGGAGGAAGACCTGAATAAATGTACTTATAGATGAATATATATAGTCCCGTTTTACTTACAGTGTGTTAAACTCACGGGCTGGGGGCCGCTGGGGTGAGGGAAGAGAAGTGGTCTCAGGTCAAACCACCCCATCACTGCTGCTTCCCTTCCATGATGCGAATGTGTATACATGACGTAATGGACTAAAAAATTCAGATAGCAAGTTCAGAGAATACAGACAGGGGCTGCTATTTGTTCGGCGTTTGAGACAAATGGTAAAAGCTAAAGGCTTTGGGGCGCCTGGGTGGCTCAGACAGTTAAGCACCTGTCTTCAGCTCAGATCATGATCTCACTCACGGTTTGTGAGTTCGAGCCCTGCATCAGGCTGTCTGCTCTCAGCACAGAGCCTGCTTCAGATCTGCTATCTCCCCCCGCCCCCCCACTCTCTGCTCCTCTCTCCCCTGCTCTCTGTCAAAATGAGTGAACTTAGCCAAGCTAAAGGCTTTAATTTTTGCAAGGATCTTGCAAAGATCACCCTCACTACACAGATCGACCAACTGAGCAGCCACACACAGCTTGGGAGGCAGGACCAACAAGACCAAAAGCCAAGCACAGGGTCCTCGGTTCTGAGTTTTCTCGATCACAGCACGCTGCTTCTAAGTGGGAAGTGAGGCCCAGCCTTGTCACAGGCAAGGCCATCTGGGAGGCTTCTTCTCCAGAAGCTTTTGGCTCCAAGAGCCCCATGCCAATTCAGTCATAACAAAACTCAGCCCTGCTGGGGTGAATCCGATTTAAGCTAAAATGTCCCCAAAGGGGAAGAAAAGAATATGCTGAGATGAAAGGCAACTTACTGCTCTGATCCCAAAAGGTCATTCTATATAAATAAATAAATGCCCTAAGACAGAGGAAAATAACCCAAGGGATCTTGCTTCCTTGAGACTGCTCTCTCCATCTGGAACGTTCTTCTCCTTTATGCTGGCTTCTTCTCATCATCCAATGACAGGAACCCTGCAGGCCTGTTACTTTTTATGGAGGTCACTTCTTCCCTGTCTCCGCTCAAAAATCTCCCCTTCAGAGGGGACATCCTAAAGGAGTACACTGCCCCTGACCTACTACTCAAGCCCCTGATTCCACCCCCCCTGCCCTTCTGGGGGCCTGCAACATTCACTCTACTGGGCTCTCTGCCCACAGGTGCAGAAGACAAGCCCTCCAGCAACGATGGGAGCAAACATCAGGAATGCTGTCCCACTGTACCACAGATGAAGGACACTCACCATCCATTCTGGAGGAATCACACAGTTAAACATACAAATGTCTGGGGGCGCCTGAGTGGCTGCGTCTGTTAAGTATCTGACTCTTGACTTCGGCTTAGGTCATGATCTCACAATTCTTGGGTTTGAGCCCCATGTCAGGTTCTGCACGACAGTGCGGAGACTGCTTGGGATTCTCTCTGCGCCCCCTCTCTGCCTCTCCCTAGCTCTCGATTGCACAGGCGCTCTCAAAATAAATGAACTTTTAAAAAATACGTAAGTTTTTTAAAAAAGAAAAGAACCCGTTTCACAGGAATCTTACTAAGCATCTGCCCACAAGGTCATCATCTCTACCATAACAACTGTCATCACTCAGTTAAGAACTCACCAAGCCACTTGTCCACCATCAATATCGTCAAACAAAAGCCAAGCGGGGGTCCGGTTCTGGTTCTTGACTCCCATGCGACACAAGGTGCCCTCCCGTCACATTGTGATCAGTACGTCACAACTGTCCATGGGCCACAACCCGCTGGCCCCAGGAGTGTGGTCCTTCCACACCTTCATGCACACAGGCCAGGAACACAGAGACTGTGTGTACTTCAGTACCGAGCTGAATGAGCTGGGGAGGAGGGTCCATCTTTCTCCTTTTCCCTTCCATTCCCCAAGCTACTCAAAAGGCGACATTCTTTTTCTCCTGAGCCTTCTCTCATTCGGGGTTTAGCTGGCATGGTCAACAGCCAAAAGAAATGTTTTGCTTGATCACTTAAAAGTTTACTCAAACAGGGGCACCTGGGTGGCTCTGCAGGTTAAGCATCCGACTCTTGGGTTTCAGCTCAGGTCATGATCTCGGTTTGGGAGTGCGAGTCCTGCGTGGGGCTCTGCACCAACAGCACAGAGCCTGCTTGGAATTCTCGCTCTGCCCCTCCCTTGTTCTCAAAATAAGTTAAAAAAAATTTTGTTTTACCCAAATAAGTCTTCAAATGTTTCATATTTAAGTTTTTTTTTTTTTTAAAGTTCAAAACCTTTACAGGAGAAAAGAAACACCAGCACTATTTTGAAAGCTAATAAACTATGAGACAACACCTGTAAAGAAATCCCACCAACGAGCTAAGTTCTATGCCAAATATGTTTTGTTTTGTAACTCGCCCCCCAGCCCTGTGCTCCCCTCCTGGCCTCCTCAGATCTGCGTGCAGAAGAAGCTCCCGGGCAGCCTGCCATGAGAAGACCCACAGGAGGGTGGCACTGGTATTCCGGGCTTCCTCTCGCGCTCGCTCTCCAGGACAGAGTTAACCAGCTTATTGCTATCCGCGCCCTCAATCTCTGGGGCAGCCCTAAATATGGCACGACATCAAATTTCTAGGTTAATTAAATTCCATTTCTGCCCAGAATTTCTGATAGTTTACAAACCCGAGGAGGACACAGTGTGTGTGTGCACCACTCGGCTGGAGAAGGCAGGAGCGAGGGGGACTGGGGGACTGAAAGCAATGCCCAGCTGGCCCCTTGTGGAGGGACGGGTATGCCAAAACGCCATTTTATTAACTCAATTTTCCAATATTAAAAAAAAGGAAAAAAAGTGAGCTGGTAAATCCAATTATTTAGATTACATCTCAATTCTAAACAAAGAGCAAGGAATGGGTGGGAGGGGAGGGTCTGTTCATTCAAAAATAAATAAATAAATAAATAAATAAGACACGTTGTGTCTGGCAAATTTAAAATGACCAGCATGGCTGCGTTCTTTGTGCTGGTGTGGGAGCAGGGCCTGAAGCTTTGCCAACTTACTGAAAGGCCTATTCAAAAAAAAAAAAAAAAAAAAAAAATATTTCCTGTGTTTCCATCCCCCAAATAATTACCCACTCTATTCTACCCCCAGACACACACACTAGAAACCTGGCAGATACTCAAAGAAACAAGAGAGAAAGAGTGTGTGTGTGTGTGTGTGTGTGCGCGTGTGTGTGTGTGCGCGCGCGCGCACGCGCACGTGTGTGCACGCGTTGGAGATTGTGGGGGGTCGAGCAGGGGGTATCCCCTGCCCCAGGGCAAGCTGCCCACCAAATTCAAATACAAGTGCAGTTGTGGGCAAACCACACAGGATGGTTGTAAACATCCTGTATAGTAAAGAGAAAATAAACACATCCTCGAGTGAACCCAGAGGCGAGCAGAGACCGATTCGTTCCAGACAGTAACGAGCACTGTCAGTGGACGAGCCCCTTCTGGGCTCACCTCCCACCCTGCTCCGTGGTTCCTATCGGTGTTTGTTTCAGCAGGCTGTGAGGACATCACAGGACAGAAAAGGGAGGTCAGCTGGCTCCAGGAGAAGAGTTTCACTACAGAGAATGTTCGCTTTAGGGCGTTTCTGGAGCTCTTGCCGTACGGATTCCCGGGCCTCGTTTCCTGCGTTACCCATAAAGCGATGAAATAGTTTGTTTATGCTAAAAACCACAGGACATGAAATATCTGTGGCACTTGTCTTAATTAAGTTACATAGGCGGCTGTTTAGAATCGAGTGTGCTATCAACCAGATTTACCCAAAAGGAACGGCTATTGGTTGAATCCCCTCAAAACGAACGCTCACAGAAGTCTGCTTTGGTCAGAGAGGTACGGAGAATGAACAACAGGGGTATCAAAACCTGGGCTTTAGGGCAACCAAGTTGTGATCTAGGGCAAGGTGGCCTTCTATTTCCTTATTAACGGGATAGGGGGGGAGGGCTACGCAAAGGAGAAAACTGAGGCTCCTTCTAACTCCACCTTGTCTGACCTCATCAATAAAACCTGAATACAGTAATTCCTGTAATAAATTCCTTCTGGGTCTGTGACTTCCTAAGTCTACAGGAGAAATACCGATCTATGGCCTGTGCCCAGAGGGAAAGCATAACCTCGGCCTCCCAGAGGCCTGTGTCGCTACGTTCGAGACGCCCAGCACCACCCTTCTAATCGCTGGTTTTCCGGCGGCACAGCAAATGGGGGAACTTCCAGAATCTCACCTAAAAGTCCTGCCTCGCACTTCAGACAGTGAGAGTGGAAAAACTAAAATACATACAGAGATTTTAAAAGATGGCACAATGCCAAAAGGTGTTCCACAACTCCTTTTGTACTTGTAATCCTACACTCTGCTTCCTTAAGACTTAATCTTTCTAATTACGAATGAGTCCCTCATGTAGGGCAACACATCAACTTCATTCAGGACCCAAAGACACCCTTAGGAACACAAACATCCCATTAAGTACGTATATTTACCAGCCCTGCCCATCAGAACACGGGCCCATCGAGAAGGGCAGGACCTGCAAACCCCCATATTGCCACCCGCCTCGGGAAGACGGGTCCTTTGCTCAAGGGCACCACACTCCCGCAGAACTCACCCACTGGAAAGCAGACGGGAGCCAGAAAAGATTAGGGAAGAGGAATAATGTCAAAATTCAGAAACAGCACAAAATGCCAGTAAGCAATGCAGCAGGGAACCTTCCTAAGAAAACCAGTCCTTGGTCGCATGAATCTCAGGGGGACAGGGCCATCCTACCCAAATGGTATGGAAAGTAACGTGCAGTAAAGTTTTTGATTCAATTAGTTAAAAATTATGCAATTATGGGTTTTTTCCCCTTAAATCTTATGTGACACCCTGAAATGTCAAAGAGCCACGGACTGCCTGGAAATCATGACTGTCTCATGATCAAGGAAATACGTGACATTGACTTCTTTTGTGTTCTAGAAAGCAACCGTGTCAAATTTGAGAGGGATCGTCATTAATCAACAATTAAAGCGGCAACAAAGCCCTTTTGTTCTGTCAGTCACAAATGTCACATGTGTTGTGGTTTATCACCTATGGCAAGCTGTCTGTTTGGCCACCCCAGGCACCATAACCCCGCCTTGTTTTTTTTTGTTTTTTTGTTTTTTTTTTAAATCAGGGATCCAACTCCAAACCCGGATCCAAGAGCTGCAAATGCTCTTTCTCTACAAAGACTGGGTTTCAGAGCAATCCTGAGCAAAAACTGTATCCTATAGCAGGAGCAAAACAGGGAAGAGTCCCAGAACACCACATGCAAGTTAGGAATCTAGCCAGGATCTGGCCGAAGAAATTCCTAATACATTATTGTAGTTACAAGGTGTGAACAATTTATCTGAAGTACATTCAGTTTTAAAAGCCTCAAAGAGCCAGTTAAAATGTTGATCTTCCTTTCCACCCTATCTGGAGGTGGCATGCCAATTTTGTTTTTAAAATATTTCAAGGAAAAAAAAAAAAGGCATTTTCACAGTTTTAGGTTACTTGATATCCAATTGCCAAAGGCCAGAAATCTCCCTGCGTCCTGGCAACGGTGATGACTGGGGAGGGACAGTGAATCACTCTGTGAGGCCAGAATCAGGTCTTCCTTCAAGGAAAGAGAGAAAAACATGGGAGGAAATCACATCTCGCAGTGCTTCACAGCTCGTCCTTCAAAAACCAAAATCCACTGGAATCCTTCTCAGAGTGTAACTGGAGTCAGTCCTGTGGGAATGAACTTCCCACCAGAAACATTCTCCACGGAGTCGCATGGTGGGTGAGACTCGAAGCCCCACCAGCACATGACACACCAGAGCAGAAAGGCAGTGCTCAGAACGCCAGCTAGTCCCAGAACAATCCAGAGTAGGCTTTGGCTTCTCCCATCCCTGCCTCTCAGTTAAGTCAGCTGAGAAGGGATCCCGTACAATTTCCCCGTCCCCCTGGAAATCCCATGAAGTAGCCAACAAGCACCAAGAGATGGCAATAGAGAGTCTTCAGATGTCAGCTCTGGGATCACCACTGCAGGAAAGAACGGGCTCCCAGTTTCACGGCTTTATGAAAAGCCCTGGTATTAACCAATTTTTAGGTCGTGCACTAATGCGGGTAAGAAAGGATGGGGGCTAAGAAACCAGCACTGTGTGAGGAAAGCAGCAATATGAACACTAACACCACTGCCCTTTTATCCCATTAACTCCATTGCAACTCAAGTGCCTTGTCTGGAAGATACACGGGAACTCCCAACCCAGCATTTTATGTAGCTATTAAAAATCTGCCAGGGCAAAAACCCTCTGGATTGTCTTCTGAAATATGCATCTCCCCCAAAAGGGATTCTTACCACCCAGATAAGGCAAGGGGGCACCTGGGTGGCTCAGTCAGTTAAGTGTCTGACTCTTGATTTCAATGTAGGTCATGATCTCATGGTTTGTGGGATCGAGCCCTGAGTTGGGCTCTGTGCAGACAGTGTGGAGCCTGCTTGGGATTCTCTCTCTGCCCCTCCCTGGTTCATGTTCTCACGCTCTCTCAAAATAAATAAATAAACTTAAGGGGGGAAAAAAAAAAAGATAAAGCAAACCTAAAGTAATGCACCACGGTCCTAATGTTTCCTTTACTAAGGAACCCAAAATATTCATCTTGGGGCTCTGACAGAAATTCATGCAGTAGGCGGAAACATAAATCATGTGTGATTTTTGAAGTACGGGGGGTTACTAAAGCTCTCACCAACCAAAATGCCAAGTGAAGTCTGTTCTGTAATGAAAGGATTCACCACAATGCACACATTCTCTCTTCTTGAACATTTGTAAAAAAGGTCCAGGCTTTTATGACAATTACCTAAGATGAGAAACCATGATCGTGAATGATTAAAGAATCTGCTAGCAGATGTAAGACCAGCAAGTACCCTCCTTTTTGTTGTTTGTGCTTTGTGACCCTGGAGTAATGGCACTAAACTCTTACACTGGAACCCGGGAGCTCATGTGGCATCCCCGACTCCGGGACTCATCTCAGGCTCCAGGGCACTCCTGGAGGCAGCCATGATGGATCTAGGACACACACATCAGTGGCATGGAAATTTACATGAAAAACCAAAGCATGTCCATCTAAAGGCAAGACCATCAACAGATGAATGGATAAAGAAGACACGGTGTGCATATACACAACGGAATATTATTCGGCTATAAAAACGAATGAAATCTTGCCCTGCGTCCATCAGTAACATAGATGGAGCTAGTGTCATAGTATAATGCCAAGTGAATTAAGTTACAGAAAGGCAAATGCCATAGGATTTCATTCATGTGTGGAATTTAAGGAACAAAACGAATGAGCAAAGAAAAAAAGTCAAACCAAGAAACAGATTCTAAACAACAGAGAACAAACTGATGGTCACCAGAAAGGGCGGGGGAAGATGAGTGAAATAGGTAATGGGGATTAAGGAGGGGCACTTGGCCGTGATGAGCACGGAGTGATGTACAGAATTGTTCAATCATTGTATTGTACACCTGAAACTAATTTAACATTAAATTATAGCGTCAACTATACTGGAATTTTAACAAATTTAAAACATTTTAAACAAAAACACAAGGAAGGCAAAACACTCCATCGAAGACATGGAAATCACCTTCCTACCTAACCATGCCTAGAAAGAATATTCTCCAAGCAATGTTGAATCCCTACCCATATTCAAGGCTGCACAGAGGAACCACAGGTGAGGCCAGGAAACAGAAACATCTTTCCAAATGGCGACGCTGAATCAAACCAAACCAAGTGACTTCTTAAAGCAGAAAAACAAAGGGGAAGGAAGGAGGGGGAGGTGCCCTCATCACATCTTCCAACTCACAACACTCTCAGTAACCATCCATGACTATGTAAGGTACCTCTCTCCTAGTTCCTCCTCCTCCGCCACCTGGCAGGCCCAGGCTGATTTTGCAAGGTGGGAACCCCCCCCCCCCCGGCCTTTACCTGATGCCAGGCATGCACTAAGTGGACAGAGGCCACATCTGCGGGTGGCAGCAGATGACAAGCAGACAGTGAACATCTGCAGGGCACCCGCCCACCCTTACTGTGGGCGGCTGAAGCGAACCCTCAGAAGGGTCTGGTGAGAAAGTCTCCCGACTAGACCTCACATCACAAAACGAAAGTTTCTCCAAGAGAGAAACATCATTCTGACCTCCGGGAGGAGCTTGTCAAATACAATTATCTGACTTCCAGCCATTTAACCAACAAAAGACCCTGCTGTTCCTAAGAGGAGGGATTTATCGCCCCTTTCCGGAGATCTCCTATTCATACTTGCTGGGATCCTTACAAAAATAGCTCGGTGGACTTGGTACAGGATCGGAGCAAAGCCTGTGGCAGAAACTCCCCACAGAGAGACTGGAAGCATGCAGAAATCCAAGCCAGCCCTCCCCTTCACCTGACGCGGAGGCTGACGGACTAGTCAGCTTCCCTCTGAGCACCTGAACTCCCTGACAGTTTCCGACCCCCACTCAAAATGGTTCCAGGAAACAAACCAGAGGGAAGTGCAACCTCTTGTAGAAGACTCCAGATAAACACCCAAGCCGCATGCACCACTTCAACTCGGAAGGGCTCGAAGACTTCCTGTTCAATTAAGCCCTTCTTACTACCCCTGACTGCTTGAGCCCATTTTCCTGGTCGACAAACAGGAAGCGATAAAGCCCCGAGGTCCACTGCCTACCAAAGGAGGCCACAGCCACTGACCTGTCACTGTGCTTCAGGGCTGCCTGGTTCCGATTGTTTCCCCCGTAGGGAAGGACGACCAATAGCAGAGGAAAAGAGAGGAAGAACTGGGACAGAATCCAGAAGCTCTACAGGATCCTAACAAAATGTGAAAACAATGGAAGGGGGTAATAAATGGGGGAGGAGGGTAGAGATCTAGCCACTGAAGCAAACCTCAACAAGGGGAGCTATCAATAGTGTTTACGAGCCAGAAGTTTGAAAGTGACCAACCTCCAAGGCACCTGGGTGGCTCAGTTGAGCATCTGACTCTTTTTATTTATTTTTTTAACATTTATTTTTGAGAGACAGAGAACGAGCAGGGGAGGAACAGAGAGAGAGGGAGACACATAATTTGAAGCAGGCTCCAGGCTCTGAGCTGTCAGCACTGAGACTGACGCGGCGCTCGAACCCATGAACTGTGAGATCATGACCTGAGCCGAAGTCGGATGCTTAACCGACTGGGCCACCCAGGTGCCCCTAGCATCTGACTCTTGATTCTAGCTCAGGTCGTGATTCTGCGGTTAGTGAGTTCGAGCCCCACATCTGGCTCTGCGCTGACGGCACAGAGCCTGTCTGCAATTCTGCCTCTGTCTGCCCCACACCCTGCACGCACCCCCGACCCCCACTCTCAAAATAAACTTTAAAAATAAATAAATAAGTGACCAACGTCCAAAATCTTATGTTTTTAACCCAACGCTCTGAAATCTAGCTTCCACATAGAGTCATTTCTGTGATGGGTCCCATGGGCACATTTTTGGCCATGGCCCCATTCTCTCCCATCCCCACTGCCCAGCCCAAACCAAAACCAGCCATGTCAGTTGAGTGGGCGAAGCACTCTGTCGAGGGAATGTTCCTCGTGGTTCTCTCCAGCGATGCCGCACCTCCCCACCACAAGGCCAGCCCCCTCTGAAGGCAAAGGAGGGCCCAAGGGGGCGCTGCTGGTAAGGGAGGGGGCAGGCAGGAAGTGGGGCGGGATAGGGGAGAAAACGGTCACATCATCCCAAACGCTGGGAAACAATGGCATATGCTTGGAATCACGGAAATAAACTACACACTTCTCTCTCGGCAATCCACTGATTAACTCAAAGAAGCTAAGTACACGCTTCCTCACAGCTGGCTTCTGCAAAACGCTATGCCAGCAAACTGGGCAAATCAGAATCCTGTTCATAGATGTGGGTGGCAGCCGCTGAGGGCTGGGGGTGCACAACCGCTCACTTTCTAATGAGTGTCTTCAACTCCAGCACCCTAAACATGCCCTAATGGTCTCCCTTCGATCAAAGGGAGCAGCATTTCACCTTGTGACTCCCAGCTCAAGGAATCCACTCCATCTTCAACTGTGTCAACCCGCCGGCCAAACACCACACTCCTGGCCCCACGTCAGTCCTGGGAAGCGTCGCTGAGGCTCTACCTCTAGCACCTTGTAAAGGAGACTGGTTGGACCACATTTCCAGCTGGACACTCAAGGCTGCCTGCCCCCTCCCCCCACCCACCCAAAATACCCTCAGAGAGGGGGGATAACCCCACACCCCAGAAAGGGCACCGAGACAGAACCACAGGAATTCACTTCCCCAGCTAATTCTCGCCACCGTTCCCTTCCACGTCTACCTCTGTCTGGTCTCGTTTCACACAATTCCAGGTATCGGGAGATTTCACCTAGCCCTTTCTGAAATGGACATTTCATCAGAGATACTTAGGTCATGATCTCACGGTTCGTGGGTTCGAGCCCCACATCGGGCTTTGCGCCGACAGTGTGGGGGCCTGCTTGGGATCCTCTGTCTCCCTCTTTCTCTGGCCATCCCCCACTTGTGCTATCTTTGTCTCTCTTTCTTGCTCTCTGAAAATAAACTTAAAAAAAATAAAATAAAAGCAGAGAGGCACCTGGGTGGCTTAGTCGGTTGAGCACCTGACTTCAACTCAGGTCATGATCTCATGGCTTGTGAGTTCGAGCCCCTCATTAGGCTCTATGGTGACAGCTCAGAACCTGGAGTCTGCTTCAGATTCTGTGTCTCCCCCTCTCTCTGCCCCTCCCTTGCTTGCTCTCTCACACGCGCTCATTCTCTCTCTCTCTCTCTCTGAAAATAAACTTAAAAAAAATAAAAGCAGAAAATGTTATCCAAATGACTACTGCAAATAGTAACAGCGTGCACCCACGGAGGCTGCCAGTGCCACTGGGAAGGTTAGAACAAGTTCTTGTTCTCGAATATCATGGTCTCTCAGCTCTAGGATAATCAAGACCCCAACAAACGTGAGCTAGGAATCACAAGATGAATTACTACTCAGTGAGAAAAAAAAAAAGAATCAATCAGCAATGAAATTTCAAATGTATTTCACAGGAGAGAAAGGCAATGACTGAACAGGAAAAGTAACACTCAGAAAGCACAGAATATCCATGCTCTCCTCATTCGGCTTCCCCTTCCAGAAAGGAGAAGAAAAGGGCAATCCCAGGAACTAGGCACTAATTACACAATGTAAGTGTGGGTGTGGGTGTGTGTCTGAAAAGGGAACGGAGGCAAAGTGATTCCATGATAGGACTGAGCCGGACAGCAACAGTGACAGAAGAGAGACGCTACCTTCCATGTCTGAACATGGGGCCCTAGGTTTTGTGAAGTGGGGTCTCATCCACCCCCAGGGGGGACGCGGCCTAGGCTACGCCAGGGCGTGCCTAGGGAATCTTGCCACCCCAGCCAGCCCCTGGCAGAACCAGGTTTGGGAACGCGGATCACTTGCCACAGAAGAACTTTCCAGGAAGAAAGGTACAATTTATTCCTTCCTTCCTGACCTCTTCTGGAAGCAAACAACAAAGACAACCTCACACCCCTGGGTTTCCATGCTGATTAGCTCCAACATAAAACCATAAAGCCACACTGGGGGAGAAGGGAGGTGTGGCTCCCAGGGGCCTGGAGTGGCCCAGCTGGGCAGGGTCCACTGAGGGCTTCACAGACCCCAAACCTCCAGCCAGGCCTGAGGAAGAAAGTGTCACACACCACACGGGGACTCACAGGCTGTCCCAGGGAGGCCCGCCACGGGAGGCCGATTTTCCCGTGAACTGAACTCATTTTAAGCAAATGTGAAAACGCAGAATATAAACATCAGACAGCAAAACAACTCGCTGAGCAACATCTAAGTGCAGGCGAGGCCGGGGAGCAAAGAACCCTCTGTCCTGGCGGTGGGAACATAAACTGGTGCAGCCGCTGTGGAAAACAGGAGGTTCCTCCAAACATTAAAACAAGAACTTACCATACGGTCCAGCAATCCCACTCAGCGGTGCAGCCGAAGGAAGTGAAACCACGCTCTCAAAGACATACCTGAAATCCCATGTTCATTGCAGTGTGATTCACACTGACAGCCAAGCCTTGGAAGCAATCTAAGAGTCCACGGGTGAATGGATAAAGAAAATGCGGTAGGGGCGCCTGGATGGCTCACTATTGAGCATCCGACTCGGTTTCTGCTGGGGTCAGGGTGCCAAGGTCGCGGAGCGTGGAGCCTGCTTGGGATTCTCTCTCCCTCTGCCTTCCTCACCGGCTTTCTCTCAAATACAAAGGAAATGGGGTACATAAAATATATAGTAGAATATTCTTCAGCCATAAAAAAGGAAGAAATCCTGCCAAGAAGGACATGGATAGTCCTTGAGGGCATTATGCTAAGTGAGGTGAGTCAGAGGGAAAGAAAGAGTGAGCTTACTTGTCTGTGGGATTTAAAAAAACCGAAACTCCAAGAAACAAAGACTGGTGATTGACTGCTAGTGGAGTGGGTGGGTGTGTGTGTGTGTGTGTGTGTGTGTGTGATATCTAGAGGGGGAGAGGGGAGAGATGGGAGAGGGAGAAAGGGGAGGGGGGAGGAAGGGGTAATGTGAACATGGTACGTAAGTCAATGAATAAGTTCTGGGGCTGTAATGTACAGCATGGGGACTAGTGTTAATACTGCACTGTTTACTTAAAAGGTACAGATTGTAAATCCTAAAATCATTCACCCTCCCACCCACAACACACGGGTAACTATTTGAGGTGACGAGTGTGTTAAATGACCTTATTATGGCAATCATCTCACCCTATGTATCTACACCAAATCACCAGGTCGCATGCGTCAAACTTTCTACAATGGTATATGTCCATTACATGTCAATAAGGCTAAAGGTCTGGGGGAGACACACA
Organism: Panthera tigris; assembly: GCF_018350195.1. Taxonomy (NCBI): domain Eukaryota; kingdom Metazoa; phylum Chordata; class Mammalia; order Carnivora; family Felidae; genus Panthera; species Panthera tigris. The sequence goes on from NC_056664.1 coordinate 13,615,719, forward strand.
TCACACCCTCTCATGTAACCTACCATCCAGGAAACCTAAAGCTAGCCTACAGACCCCACTTGGTGGTAACTGAAAGCATTTTTTTTCCTTAATTTTTTTTCAATGTTTATTTATTTTTGAGAGACAAATTGTGAGCAGGGAGGGGCAGGGAGAGAGGGAGACACAGAGTCTGAAGCAGGCTCCAGGCTCTGAGCTATCAGCACAGAGCCCGACGCAGGGCTTGACCTCACAAACCATGAGATCATGACCTGAGCTGAAATCAGGACGCTTAACCGACTGAGCCACCCAGGCACCCCAAAAGCATTTTCTATTAAAACCAAACCCAGATTTAGGATTTAGAAAGTAAAAACTGCATGAATTAAGACCAACCACGAGAGTTCAAAGAAAGGTCCCAGCACAGGAAGGCTCTAGGTCCTAGACAGAAAGTTGAAAAGTCCTATTCTGTTGTTGAGTATCTTCTCATCCCTCCCCACCCCTGCCAGACATGAGGAAACAATGGCTCAAAAAAGCTATTTGGTGACCTGACTACCATTAGAGAATACACAATGACGTTCTATCAAAATACTGCAATTAACAGTCCATGGAATTCACATAATGGAATTTTGAGTCAGTTGGATAAATGAATGGGTTCATTTCCTGTCATGGGCCATCCTCCTCCCCCCCCCCCACCCCGCCCCGCCCCAAGGAGGAGAACAGCAACTGTAGCCACGGCAACAGTAAACCAACATGTTCCCATCCACTCCAGACAGTGGCTCAAATAAACACAGATGAGAGTTGACCCTATTTGCCCTTGTAAGAATTGTATGAGAATCTTTCTCCCCCAGCATCTCCTTGAGGGAACAGGCTCCATCCCAATCTCTGTGCAACGCTCTCTGGGAGAGACCACCACCCCTTTAGAAACCCCACAGGCTAAAAACACAATAAATTCCTTTTTAAAAGATAAGCCACCGAGAAAATGACGATCAGTATATGGAACTGCCCTTCACAGCAAACATGACTAGAAGCATGAATTCTATGCACCAAGGGACAGCCACAGTGTTATTAATGTCCTCTCTCCTTCTCTTGGTCCAAAACCCTACTTGACTGGTAAAACACCAAAGCAGTTAGGCACATAAAGAAAGGTGGAGACAGCCTTTCGGAGGTGTGTGTTTTATGGGTAGATTCCCCCGCTGGGTATGAATTAAATTAAATCTGGTGCAAGGTAAAATGTGTGAAGTCAGGGGAGGAAGGAGAGGTGCACTGGTACAAACGTCCACATTCTCACCTCCACTCCACCTCTACCTGCCCTCCACTTCCCACGACACACACACCCTGGAAAGGACTATGGGAAAAACTCTTAGGCCTGGAAGAGTCCTAAAACCAGGGATGTGATGGATATTGCATTGTCTGACTGTGAGCCCGGATGCCATCCACGAATACTAAATATAAAGCAAAGAAGTAACTCGCACAGGCAGACTTCCTTTCACACTTTCTTCCCTAGAGCCCAGAAATAGTGGAAAACATCCCAGACCTGTACTGTTCCGATGCTGTGGGTGTGGCTGTGAGTGTTTCCACCCGCCCAAAGCGAGCCTCGCCTACTGGGGCCTACAGTGAGCTGGGAGCCATCTTACAGATAGGAAATTCAAACCAACTGGACGCTCCCTTGCAAAGGTAATCTAAGATTAAATCACATTGTCTGCTTTGAGGAGACAAAGCCTTTCACTCGGGGCTGCATGCCCTTAGGTCGGGCATAGAGCACATAAGCAACTGTCTAAAGTGAAGTTGCACCAGAGAAAGGAGACGGGGGTGGGGAGGAGGCGGCATGCAGCCAGTGACTGGTCTATAAATACTTTCAAATAAACCGCAAGGGAAGGAAAGACATGATTACTCTTGTGCTTCTGCACAAGGCCGATGAACAAGCAGGAAGGAAACATTTGGGGACATATAAAGAGATAGGTCTCCAAAGGCATGGTCTCCAGTAGGCACGAGAAGATCTACTAAGGCCTAAAAATTCAACATCTGGGAAGGGGGAAGGCAGAAATAGTGGATTCTGGTATGAAATTCATACCACATTTCACTCACTGGTCTGAGCAAAGGTTTGTACAAAGAACCCAAAACAGAAAACAAAATAATTACAGAGCACACACCAAAAAGGGGTAAAGGCCGCGGTGGAGAATCAACTGAATTTGTTTAAAGTCTCACCTAACGGAATCACAGAAACTATCAAGTAGAAATCAGAGAATATTCCAGAGAGGTCAAGCATTTGAGCAGCAAAGCTACGTCTACCTGACAGAAATTGTAACTGGCTCCAAGAATTCTTTTTAAAGTTTATTTTGAAAGAGAGCAAGCACAATCAGGGGAGGGGTGGAGAGAGGGAGAGGGAGAGAGAGAGGGAGAGGGAGAGAGAGAGGGAGAGGGAGAGGGAGAGGGAGAGGGAGAGGGAGAGGGAGAGGGAGAGGGAGAGGGAGAGGGAGAGGGAGAGGGAGAGGGAGAGGGAGAGGGAGAGAGACAGAGACAGAGACAGAGACAGAGACAGAGAAAATATGATTCTCAAGCAGGCTCTACACTGTTAGCACAGAGCTAGACACAGGACTTGAACTCACAAACTGAGATCATGACCTGAGTCGAAATCCAGAGCTGGACACTTAACCAACTAAGCCACCCAGGCATCCCTGGGCCCCAAGAATTCTGAACCACAGGGATATTCACTGTCTATTTACATAGCGACTATATATAGAATGGAGCTGTAGATTTACTGGCAGACAGTATTATGGTGGAGCTGCTTTAAATCATAGGGCAGTGGTTACCAAAGTGTGATCCCTCAACCCACAGTATCAGAATCACTTGGAAACTTAGTAGAAATATAAATTCTCAGGCCTCACTTCACACCTACTAAATCAGAAACTCCGGGGTGGGACCCAGGAAGCTTCATTTCAGCAAGCCCACCGGATGATTCCCGTGCATGCTGAGACTGAGAGCCACGGACTTAGGGCCGCCTCTATAAGGTATCACGGTTGCATTTATCTATCAGACAATGGAATGGAGGTTCAGACTCGAAGCAGCTTTCAAGAGCATGGATGTGAAGCAAAACCTACCTCATTCCAAAGCTCTCTGTATCGCACCACGTTCTATGGGCATTGCATCCCTGGTGCTGGACGTTTCCCTGGTGAGGCACCATCAGAGATCTACTTTCTATTTTAAGTTCACGTGAGCAGACTCAGTCCAAAGTGATTTTCGCTCTGGATTTGCCCTCCCGCTTTTGGATTAAGTTCAACTACCCAAAGGAGCACCATACAGGGGGACGGCATTAGTCCCTTATGTACTGTAGGCCCCCGTCTGCTTAGCAAAAATATGCAGGCACAGCTCGACAGGGCCAACCGGCTTCCCTAGCCGAGCGTACCTGGAAAGGAACGGACTCCTTATTGGTTTTATTCAGTAAGAGACGTGGGTCTGTTCCCACTGGCATACCCTTGGCGGCTACTGGTTGAAGGGCATTTCAACCAAAGCGGTCTCAACGTTTCTACATGAAGAGTTAACACTGGAGGATCTACCATCTGGAAAAGTCCATGGTGTCACAATCCAAACTGACGTCTGTGAAGTATATTCGTAAGTTGCTTCTTTGAAAGGGAAAATTATGTTCATAGTTTTAAATCTTTCCGTGAATACTAAAAAAAAATGGTCTTGAAGTGTGAATTTCAAAGTGCCTATCTGGGCAAATGTAGGAGACTGGTAAGAGAGGAGCCTTTGTGACAGAAGGCCAGAGGGGGCAGATGTCCATCTTCAAACAGAAAAGTTTGTCCTGCTCATCTGAGGCTTAAGCCATAAAAATCTGAATAATGTGGAAACTTGTTTACACCCAAGGTGGTGGTAATGGATGAACAACACAAAAGGTGGTGCCTCTCAGCCTCCCCCCTCTCGGACCTCCCAACAAGCAAGTAGGTCCCCAGCAGAAAGGGAAAGCTATACCTGTCACCCCCTCCCCTCTGGCTTCCAACAGTCCCAAACTCGCAGTCTGAAGGCATCTTTAAGCAGCCACACGGGTTTGGCTGTACGGAAAAGAGGAATATGCACATTTCAAACATTAGACGACATTCTGACAGTCCCAAGTCCTCTCTTAGCCTTAGATTTCTCAGCTTCAGAACAGGTGATCTCCCTTCCAGATCATCCATAAGGGCTGGATTTACCCCAGTCTCATGCAAGGCGCCTGGAGTATAGGAGGCATGAGAAAGGCGAATCGAGAGAGAAATCCTGGCGAGGGCGGCTCAAATCCCCACAAAGGGGAGCAACTACGAGCTCCAGAAAGGCCAAGTGCCATCCATGCTACAAAATGGCACTGGCCACAGCAAGGAGCAGATCACGGCCCTGCAATGTACCAACAGTCTGCAGGCTGTCACAGCAAACCAAGCATATTTCTCGGGGGCAGAATAACAGGCTGAACAAATTCATAACTTATGTTGCAGGGAAAGAATGGCTGAGAAAAACAATACTTAAAAAACTGCAAGAATCCCATCCTTTACAGCCCCAGAATGACAGAATCTGAAAATCTTTCTTCAAGACTTTAAGTTAACCAATATACCAAAGGCTAATCATGAAGTAACCACAGCTCCCACCCCCCACCCATGCTGGGCTCAATCATGCTCATGTGACTTAGAAGCATCCTCGTGGGTTCTCCCTCAAAGTCTGCAAGGGGCAGAGGCGGGCTCCGATCTGGAGAACGGCCAACTACCCGATCACCCCAGGTAAGTGGGCACCCACACTGGCCTTCTCTCGAGATCGTAACCAGTAACCACTACGTGGATTTATAGCCTACTACATCCAGGCCAATGCATGATTTGTGTATTTTTTTTTTTTAATTATACTTTCAGAGGACAATTTACTTGATTCAGTAAAGCACCTGGCCTATTATACGGTTATGTACTCAAGAGAATAGTACTTCATACGAAAGAAGTAACCTCTCCAGCCTCCATTCGTTTCGAAATAGGTCTGAAACCACATACGGACATCAGGACAGAAACTCGCTTTAGTAAGAGCTGGCTTTGCTTTCCTTTTGAATGGTTTCATTCTTTCAGTTTATATGTGGTAGACAACAGGAATTAATATTAATGTTAATTCTACATATTTGAAGCTTTCTGCCAAGTCATCCTACAGGCTATTGAAACGTTACACAGTCCACCCCCCTCCCCAAAATTAACTCCAAGAGCACAAAAGCGAGGTCAGGTACCTTTGGGGGAGAAAGCGAAATCTCTGAGGGTAACAGGAGAAAAAGCCAGCTATAGGCTTAACACCATTATTATCAGAGAATAATTATCATCACAGAATCATAATCAGCTTCAAGATTTGAAAATTTTAAAGAGAGCAGAAAACTGTATAGTCTACCTTAAGCTGGTACCCCAGGGCTTTGGGGCAAGAAGACATTTTTCCCTTCCCTCGGCATCGCTGATTGATGATGTTAAGTGAAAATTCAGTGACCTTATACTATAGTAGTTTGAGCCCCCTGAATGGGCTGCAAAAGTAGAAACAGGCACTTCTTTATTATTTATATCCTAAACCCATTTTTGCTCTCAGGGAGTATTTACAGAACCAAAGAGAGGTAAGAAGGATGAAGGAATTGAGGGGAGGGAGGGAGAGCAGTATGAAAGACAGGAAAATTATATAACTACCAAAAAAGGACTTTGTTTGCTCCTAAATCTTTAAAGCAAGACAAATAACTACGGGAAATACTTCAAAAGCACACAATGCGCAAACTTAACACAGGCACCTACCTACCTTCCAGTAGGATAAAGTGGATGTGAAAGATCTGGAAGATTCTAAACAGGAAAATATGCTTCTCAAATCCTCCCAGAGGATTTCCTTTCCTTATGCTTTATTTGGCTACTTACTGGTAGAACTGGTTTACATTCATTAAAAAAAAAAAAAAAAAAAAAGCCCTACAAATACTTACTGCATTTATCAGATACCCTGCCAGTAGTTGGGGATGCAAAGATAAAAAGGGTGTGGGGCGCCTGGGTGGCTCGGTCGGTTAAGCGTCCGACTTCGGCTCAGGTCATGATCTCGTGGTCCGTGAGTTCGAGCCCCGCGTCGGGCTCTGTGCTGACAGCTCAGAGCCTGGGGCCTGTTTCAGATTCTGTGTCTCCCTCTCTCTGACCCTCCCCTGTTCATGCTCTCTGTCTGTCTCAAAAATCAATAAACGTTAAAAAAAAAAAAAAAATTAAAAAAAAAAAAAAGATAAAAAGGGTGGATCCCATTTGAGGAAGCTGAGGGCCAGAGCTTTTTAAAAGCTTGAAGGAAAATAAATTTTTAAAAAAGCGTGAAGGACGAGTGAGCAGGACTAGATGGGGAGATCGCCCAGATCTGGTTTCTTCCCCACCCAGATGACCCTGACTCTACACCCATTCCCTGCAACAGGCTTTAACCTTCATGAGACACAGATCGAGGCATTTTATGAGGATTACACTCTTTAAAAGATTCTATCTTGTGCAAATCAAAGCAACTGAATCAAAAACAAAAGAGAAAATATTCTTGCCTGATATTTACCTTGGGGGGGGGGGGGGGGCGCAGGGCACTACTTCTGATCAGGATTCTTTACATTTCTGACATCAGAAGCCAACCAGATGCTCCCCCTAACAAGTCATTTACGGCTGCCTCGCCTCCTTAGCCGGTCCTCTGAGAATCTCTCCAGCCACCCCCTACCCTTGGGCCCAGCTCTAGAATTGAGAGGGAGGGAGCAGAGCTGGGTGCTCAAGGCAGGAACATTCTCTTCCCATCCAAGAGGCAACAACAACGTACACTGCTTTTAATGGAGCTGCAAAGCAGCAGGGGGGAAGGGGGGAGGGGGTACTGACAAGGAATGTTCTGCATAAAAAGCCACCTCTAACAACCCAGGCACATGTGAACCACAAGTGACACAAACGGCTGTCACGTCACCCCCTTCACAGACAAGGTGCCTCCAAACCTCACAAAGCCGCATCCAGTGCCTTGCATGTGAGCCGTCTGGAACCAGTGTCTATTTCCCTCCCTCTCGATTTCATCAAGGAAAACTCCGGAACTGATAAGATGTTTCCAGGAGGGTCAGATACTGCTGCAAAGATCAGGGACAGGTTTACACTTGTCCTGTGCAGGGGGGGGAAGGGGGGATGTCAGAGGCACGTGGCACAGGCATTCATATTTAAGAGATTAAGAGGAGCCGGGATACAGGAAGAAGGCAAGAAACCGGTACCCGGTTTCCGTGGCAACCACAAGCTAGATCAGAATCTGCATGGGAGGTAAAAGGGATACCCCTGCAATCAGATCTCCGAGGTAACGGAAAAAGGAAATGGCCACAGCAGTAATGAAACTACCTCAGATGAAATTCACAAGCCATTTTCCTTAAATAAATGTGGCCAGAAGCCTGCGTGCTCACCAGGAACCTCAAGCAAATTTCGGGGGGCAGCTGCCCACTCCCACAAGTGTCTAAAAAATTTGTCATCAGCGATGACTGCCGGCCAATTAAATCAGAGGTGTTTGGCCAATCCGTAACCCTACAGAGGACACACCTGCGTTGGGGCAGGCCCCAGGCTTCCGGTTCCTTCCTTCATGTGGAAGACCCACGTGCGCCGGCCTGTAGGATAGTGGTGTGCATTTATGCAGAAGAACCGAGGATCTACAAAGACTTCTCTAGACAGAATCCCACATTTGTCAAAAACAAGGAAAGAGGAGCCCAGTTCCACCAAGGAAAAGCTTCATGCAAATTCCAAAAAAATCAGCATGAACAGTAAACTTAAAGATAAGCTGCACAAGGATGGAAAGATGGATGTTCTCCCTCCTTTGGACCCCTAGGTACTGTGAGCCCTATCTGTGTAAGCATTACCCCACCCCTAACTACCCAAGGCCAGATAGGTGGTGCTCTGACACACAGAGCGAAATTCCATGGTAACTTTAAAACTCAAGACAGGATGGAGCCAATGGGAGTTTATACTAAAAGCCTTCTGATAAAAACCAGAAAAGGACAGTGATAGTTCCCCTCCCCACCCCCACCCTCCCTTTTAATTAGCCTTGGACCTCATGTTCAAGTCAACTCTTCCCCTGGTATTTAAGAAAAAATAAAAAAAATAAAATACAAATCCAGATTGGGGTTTGTCTTTTATTTACTAAGGTGAAGACAGGGAGTTGATCTGTCTCCACCTATATGATCAACAAAAGCTAATGCTGTCATCCAACAAATAGATTCAGTGCCTGGGAATACATCCTGGCTTAGACCGACTCAGGGACCAAGGTTGAAAGCATCCGAGGCTCCTATCTAGGGCTGAGATAGGTTCTTTCATTTAAGGACCATCTGGGCTATCGGGGACTGCCAGGCTGTCTAGCTGGCCCTTTCCACCCTGAGGCCTACACAGCTCCCAGCCCACAGCACTGTCTCTGCAGGACCCTTGGTCAGTGTGTCATTTCTATACCCAAGAAGGGGTGGTGAGGGGGTGTGAGAGGTGCCCTGCGCTCTTATACATGAGTCTTCTAAAATCAACTACAATAACACCGTGTCAATTCTAAGGCTTCAACAAGATAGAAACAACTAGACTGGGACCCAATACCCTTCCCCTGATCCCATAACCATCCACGTGTGCCTTTTCAAAATATCAACTAACCCTCTGGTCTCGGGCTCACCATATTGATAAAGAAAAGTTAAGTAAATAAACCCTGCCTTCTCCCAGTCCTCTCGGGAGGTCAGATACACCACTGAAGCACAAAGACCTTTTTCCAGGAGCAGCCTGCTACAGAGCCTTAAGAACCACTTCACAGGTCAAGGCCCAATCCCAGCCCAGGACAATGCAGAGGCTCAGGGCCGGGGAGGAGCTGGGAAAGCCAAGTAGCTTAGCACACAAGGCACCGGTCAGTGGAGCCCTAGGCCTGTCTCTGTCTGTCTCTTTCTCTCTGTATTATTTTGGCTGAGACACTGGCACAGGTTCCTAACATTCTGTCAGGAAGTCACAAGAGCAGCTCTAGCGTGGGGTCTTAAAACACAGCAAGAGTCTCCTTTGCTCTCCGTGGAAGGAAAGACTCTGTGCACAGGTCACCTTACGGATGCCCCAATGTCCCTAGACAACCCTGTCCGCTCTTCAGTCCGGGTCCACGGACGTCACATCTTACCGTGGCGCTCGCCACCCAGCACTGGAAACCAGCTGCTTCGGTTTCCTCTCCCTGGACTGGAGGTCCCCTGGACCACAAGATCAGGCTTCAGGAATCTTTTTTTTTTTTTTTTTTTTTTTAAAAGCTCCATCCCAGGACCTGGCAAACAACTTGAATTTTGAATTATGAATTGTGCCCTTTAACTCCTCTCAGAGTTAAAACGGGATCACTGTGCCCAGACTGCAGAATTCTCAGGCTGTTCCAAACACTCTTGAAAACACAACCCTTCTGTCTCTCTCCATCAGCAGCACTCCACGATGGCTCTTCACGGATTTACTCAAGGTGACAGAAACCATTTCCTGAGTCCTGACGATGTGCCAGAAGCTCTTTATCTCTTGTGCACAGTGCATGCTGTGCCTCAGTTTTCTCATCAGTAAAATGGGATGGTAGTAAAAGACCGATCCCACGGGGTTTGCTAGGAGAATTAAATGGGACTATCACATGTGACGAATTTAGAGCAATGGCCGGCACTGAATTGCACACGTATTTCTATAGGCATGCTGCGAGTGGGTAAGTGCTGTATTAAGTGTTCATTGTGGCCACCCTGCAAAGGGGGTGTGGCGGGGGGCGAGGGGGGATGACTGGCTCATGGAGAGCTAAGAGGACAAGCTGGGATCCAAACCTAATCTCAGATTCTAAAGTTTAATTTTTCTTTTCCCCAATTTCTAATCAAGGGCCTCACTGTAAGACTGTGCCAGGAAAACATGTTCCAACTTAAATCCTCAAGCTCTGAGGATCATTCAGACACCAGCGTCTCACCCTGGTATCACCCGCCTTAAGATCTACAGGCTGGATACAAATAGTCTACACATGCCTGGGGGCTATGATCTAAGAGTTTTAAAAACCTCCTGTACACCAAGGCCTGGGAAGGCCGTCCCAGGGAGGGTGGCCTCCTGGGATGCGGGGAAGGAGACCCGTGCTCCGAAAGCATTTCACCTCCTAGAGGCCAGGTGGCTGTGAGCCCCCCTCCCCCGGAGTCCTGGTTCTGGGGATACACCTACTAACTGGTGACTGGCAAGAAGGGAAGCCAGCAACAGGGGCCCAGAAGGCTAAGCACCGAGCCCTCGCCACACGGCCTAGAAGGAGGAGAGGAGGGAGACAGTTTCACTAGGATAGCCGTTCCAGGGCCAGGAAAGCAGTAAGGAGATGCAGCCGAAGACAGGGCGGCTGGGACCACAGCACCAACGTGCCAGCCAGCATGGGTGCCCAGAGCCCTGGAACGCTGCTACCCTCTAGGCTTATTTCCCACCCCCTCCCCGCCATTCCTCAGAATGACAGGAGTCGGCATGAGTCAAGTGACACGGTGCCCCAGCTCCCGCATCCCAGACATCCGATCCAGGGTGAAACGCAAGCACGCAGAGGCTCAGCCCTTGCATCCTGGCTGGGTAGTAACAACAAGCCTTTGCTTCAGCTAGAGATAGAGGATAGAAGGAAGGGGGACGAGAACATCCCAAAGGGAACCTACAAGTCTACCCTGCCATTTAAGCCTAACTCCTGGACCCAACCCATGCACGTTCTTTCAAGGCAACCTCCAAACACCAGCCCGAGTTTGCTCGGTCACCCGGGAACTTCACGTGCCACCTCGTTGCAGGTTCTTCCTTCTACAGTGTCCAACTCCACCCTGACTCGGATATTCTGGATTTCCTAACAACCAACAACAGAACTCTACCCCACACCCCCAAAATCCACCTGGACCTCCCGCTGTCTTGCCAGATAGAGGGCTGGGTTGCACCTCTGGGCCTCCGTAAAGGGGGCTGCCTGGTACCTTTAGACACGATTCGCGTACGGAGTCAGAGAGGCCCGGTGTGTGAGAAGGAAGACCAGGATGGCCTCAAGATGCACCAGTAACGTGAGAGAAGGCCGTAGAAGATTATTTTGTAACCCCCGGATCATGCCACCTAAGTACCGATCTGCCAAGCAGTTAAAATTCTAAGCTAGGCAGGGGAGATGGGGAATCCCATAAACCTCCCTTAAGTAATTTCGTGCACAAAACCAGTCAGACGTTATGTTTATTACAGCGGCTCCCTTTGTTTTGCAGATGGGGCCGCAGCCAGGCTCTATTCACCATGGGCAACAGAAGTGGGGGGGGGGGGGGTGCGTTCTTTTTAATAGAGAGAACCCGTGCCATGACTTAGGGAGGGCGGAGGGCGAGGGAGAGAATTGGTGAAAATCATCTGAGAGATCTGAACAGCAGCCCAGGGCTCTGGCTGCAGGGAAAAAACCTAACCATGAACGTGGGAGAGCTGCATGTGCTATCCTGCAGTGAACAGAACACGTGCATGCTTCAACCACTGGGAATCTCTGGCATAATCTGAAATGATCTGATATCCCTCCGCTACTCGACCGAAGACATCTGACCTTCAGCTTCACGTCAGTGACCATTTTATCTGGGCCAACGCTTAAGATCAAGGGTAAGGTATGAAGAGCTACAGATAGAGACTCCCCTCCCAAACTTGCATTGTAAGAAATGCGGCCATGAAGCAGACACCACGAGGTGGGCCAATACTTGAACTCTTGCCCCTCGGAGCCCACCAACGCCAAACTACTGAAAAGCCAAAATCAAAGAGGATCCTCCCAGAGGAACATGGGAACAACCCACTACAGTCATAAATTAGTCACAGATCTGTTTGGAACAGCCACCTGAAAGGAAGAGTCAACTAGGTCCTGAATGTTCTCACATCCAGGATGGACCTCTCCCCAAGTGCCCCTGTGCATGAAAAGCACGACCTGTAACCTCGAATACTGGAGGACTCCAGAAAGGATGCAAAAGCAAAATGTGTTTTACTCAAGTTAAAGCTTTCCCCCTCTTTCTATTTACTGCTTGGTTTACAATGCAGAAAAAAAAGAATTTTCAATTCATGAAAGAAGGAATACAAACACTTGGCAGAGAAGAAAACATTGACTAAGATGTGAGGGGGCCACACGGAGTGTGCATTGCACAAACATGCTCAGCGAGACAGGGTGTGACCCAGCCATGGTTCAGTTCACCAAGCCAGGTGCTGCTGGCCCAAAAGGAGTGTCCTTCTGGAATCTGTCTGTCCCACAGGTACCTGAAAAAATAAGACCTACATTTGAAGGACCCAATGGAAGGGGACGTGGTGTAGTGGAAAAGTCCAGGCATTATAGATATGAAGTCTTGGATTCCAACCCTGACTTTGCTACTTCTAAGAAATGTGTCACTGGGGTGCCCGGGTGGCTCAGTCGGTTAAGCGTCCAACTTCGGCCCAGGTCATGATCTCACGGTTCATGTGTTCCAGCCCCGCATCAGGCTCTGTGCTGACAGCTCAGAGCCTGGAGCCTGTTTCGGATTCTGGGTTTCTCTGCCCTCCCCTGCTCATGTTTGGCCTCTCTCCCCACCCCTCTCTCAAAAATAAAGGAAGGAAGGAAGGAAGGAAGGAAGGAAGGAAGGAAGGAAGGAGAAAGAAAAGAATAAAAGAATAAAAGAAAAGGAAAAGAAAAAGAGAAAAGAGAAAAGAAAAGAGAAAAGAAAAAGAAAAGAAAAAGAATAGAAAAAGAATAGAAAAAGGTGTTACCAGTTAAGTATTTTCAAAATTTGTTGACTCGGCTATGAAAGAGGGATAATAAAACCTTCCAGGTGTCTCGTTAGGATTAAGGTAAGATTGATTAAGCACCATATGTTCTATTCACTAAGCCGTTCTTCCTCTTTTAGAAACAGAGGTTCTAGAACTTCAAAGAGTCTCAAGTATTCCTAATAGTCACACGCTCTCTTGCAGAGCTGCGGGACTTGCTATTTATAGATCAATTGCTTCTTTATTTTGAGATTCTCCTACAGTGCGTCAGAGATTACTTATGCAATTCACTCTTTTCTTCTTTTAATGACTAACAAAATTGGAAAGGTTAGGACCATGACTAAGATAAAGTGCAAACACGGCAGTTACGTTTCCTGGTGGTACCCTTCTCCCTCTCACTCAACGTTCAAGGAACAGAACGACAGGGACAGGACTTACGTACCGCCTGAAAGACACTAAAAATCCTCACAAGACAATGGAAGTCACAAAACAAAGCACTGTGATCCTCAACAGATCAGGACTGGGGCCCTGGTCAGCAGATCAGGACCACAGCCCACGGACGGGGCAATTCAAGCAGGGGTTAGAGGAATCGAAATTGAGCAAAAAGGAGCTGGGAGTTTGCGAAGGCCAAGGTATGGAAGAGAATCTGTAAGGCAGAGTCCTGGAAGGGAGAGGGCCACACAGAAAATTCTGGAGGCTCCTCAAGTATTCACAGAGTACCAGCAGGCACTCGTCAGGAAACGACTGAATGCAAAATACCACGAGAAACAATTAGAGGTAACAGTCATCGAATCCCACACAGCACCGGGAACAGTGCCTGTACCTACTAGCCAAAACAGCAAATACCATTAGCTCCCGGGGCAGCAAGGACTCCTCGTGCCTGAGCAGCGGGACGAACTTAGCCCTACAGAAGACACGGCTCTGGCTCTATCCAACAAAGCTGAAATGCCAAGATCCAAAAGGACCAAACGGCTTCCTACGAACTTCATCACACCTTAGGGCAATGCTCAAGAACAGGTAGAGAAATACAAACGCATCCAGAACCCAAAGGAAAAATGTGTGATGCCAGACATCCAAGAAGAAATCATCAGGCAAACAAAAGAGCAGGAAAATATGACCTCTAATGAGGCCAAACATCAGTCAATCCCAAACTGACTCCTGAATAACACAGCTGATAGAATTAGACACGTGTACTAAAACCCCTACTGTCACTGTGCTCCATGAGTTCAAGAAAGTAAAGAGTAAGCACAGGAGGGCCACTGAAGATTACTCAGAAGACCAAAATCTAACTTCTAGAGATAAAAATCTGAGGTTAAAAAGAAAAAAAAAAAAATACACTTCTACAGATAATGGGTAGAAACTACCTAAAGCAATGGGGGTGCCTGGGTGGCTCAGTCGGTTAAGCATCCGACTTCAGCTCAGGTCAAGATCTCGCAGTTTCTGAGTCCGAGCCCCGCGTTGGCCTGTGTGCTGACAGCTCAGAGCCTGGAGTCTGCTTCGGATTCTGTGTCTAGCTCTCTTTGCCCGTTCTCCGCTCACACTCTGTCTCTGTGTCTCTCTCAAATGTGAATAAACATTAAAAAAAATTTTTAAAAAGAAACTACCTAAAGTAAAACATGGGGGGGGGATGGGGATGAAAGGAACTGAGCCTCAAGGAGCAAGCAGCCCAACCCAAATAGACACGCAATTGAAAAACCTAAAGGGGAAAAGAACACACACTAACAGATATTCACAAAATTACTACCTCTGATGTTTCCAAAACTGACAAAATTTACAGAACAAAGAAGTTCAGTGAACTCTAAACACAAGAAACAAACTATTCCAAGGGACATGGTATGGTATGATTAAGAAGAAGAAAATCTTAAAAAGTAGACTGGGGAAAATGATACTTCTTGGAGAGGGTTTTAAAAAAAGAAAAAAAAGTGACAGCAGACTTCTTGTTGGAAACCATGCAAAACAGGAGACAGGGGACATTAACTTTAAAATACCTCGGGCCAGGGGCGGGGACACCACCGTAAAATCCTATAATGCACAACATATCTTTTTAAAATGAAGATAAATTACTGGGGGGCCTGGGTGGCTCAGTCAGTTGAGCATCCAACTTCGGCTCAGGTCATGATCTCACAGTTCGTGAGTTTCAGCCCCACTTGAGGCTCTACGCTGGGGGTGCAGATCCTGCTTGAAATTCCCACCCCCCCCCCACCGGCTCGCTCGATCAAAATAAATAAATTAAAAAAAAAAAAAAAAAGAAGGTAAACTTCTTAGAACTGGAAATAATCCTATAATTCTTACATTAAAGCTGGAAGAGTAATCCAACGCCAGCAGACTAGTAAATATTTAAAGTCCTGTCAGGCAAAAGGAAAATGACCCTGGAAAGACAGATCTACAAGAAGGAAAGAAAAGCAGACAGGCTTGACACATCTCCATTTACCCTATATATAATTCCACAACTATTTTCAGTGGTTTTTAGAGATCCCACATAACATTCCATTCTGCAATTTTGTCCCTTCCTTACTTCCCATAAGTAGAGTCTAGATCTTAGTCAAGATAGCTGTAGAATTAAAAAATGTTAATAGTACTCGTCTCTACTAGGTGAGATAGTCTTCAAGGCTATAACAACAAAACCATCTGTAACACCCTGGTCAGTGGAAGCGTCTAACTCTAAACCAAAGATTAAGAGGAACAGATCTAAGGCTATTTGTTGCTTGTTTTGCTTTCAGTCTTGGCAGTAACAGCAAGGCAAGTATCTTTAACATTACATTGGACTACTTGGGCCCGTGGGTGGCTCAGTCAGTTGAGTGTCCGACCTTGGCTCAGGTCATGATCTTGCAGTTTGTGAGTTCAAGCCCCGCTGCGCTGACAGCTCAGAACCTGGAGACTGCTTTGGATTCTGTGTCTCCCTCTCTCTGCCACTCCCCTGCTGCTCACACTCTGTCTCTCTCTCAAAAATAAACATTTAAAAAATAAAAAATTAAGAATTAAACTGGATTAATAATGCATTTTGTTAAAGGGAAGCAAACATTTAGACTTTTAAAAATTCTAATTCTTCAGGATGTTCACAGTGAATAACTCCAATGCCTAACAGTGCCAAGAAAGAACGCTATGCATTTGGACCTATCTTCCTTCCAAATCTGGAGGTAGAAAAGTATCTTGTATCACCCAAGTAACTCAGAACAGAAATAAGGAACGCGTCCGTACTGACTCTTCAGCTATGAAAGGAATACCTATTCCAAAAGCCCAGGAGAAGGCTCACCATCTTCAACGAGTATTTGTAACCAGAAACTCAATGCACCTAAGTCATGGCATCCTCCCTCTTAAGATGATTCTCCTATTCAAAACCCAATCCACTGCAGTGGGACGATCTGTGAACTCAAGTCTTGTATTATCAATGGCCTAAGCTCTTTAACAAGAAACCCCCCACCCCCTTTTTGCTAGTTCACTAGACTCTCTTATTAGAGTTTTCTTTCAAAGTGAGTCAGGGATCTTAGCCATTGGTACTAGCAAAACAGAAGCCTCCCTGGCAGCAAGGTGCATGGTGGAGACGGAATCTGCTCACCAACAGCCCATCTTCGCAACCTTGAACCTCATCCCATTCAGGACTGCTTCACGCGGGCAAATAACCTGGTTACGCCAACCTCCGTGGAGGAAATCCACACTAAAAGCCATAGGGTCCCTTCCTGTGACTCAGGAACTTCAGAAGAGATACCCGCCTACACTCTTCCATCTGCCCACAGATGGTGGTGACAGTGTCACCACAGTGATTACCGCAGTTTGTAGAAATCAAAATTCCTCTAAAACGTGTTTGAGAAGTTCCCAGTAAATGTGCATGCTCACGTACAATTCAGGTGTCCTTCAGCAATGATCACTAATAATACAGCATCTAATACATGGTATGTATCACATACCTAGGGGCTCTTCACAAATTCACTTTGTGCGGTGCACAAAACCACCCCGAGGTGGTTACTACTCTTAAAAAGACATTTTAGGGGCGCCCGAGTGGCTCAGTCGGTTGAGCGTCCGACTTCGGCTCCAGGTCATAATCTCGCGGTTCGGGAGTCCGAGCCCCGCGTCGAGCTCTGGGCTGACAGCTCAGAGCCTGGGGCCTGCTTCGGATTCTATGTCTCCCCTCTGTCTGCCCCTCCGCTGCTTGCACTCTGTCTCTCACATTGTCTCAAAAACAAACATTTAAAAAAAAAAAAAAGATATTTTAACAAATAAGGAAACTGCAGCCCAGCTATGCTACAAGAACCTGTCCAAAGGCACGAGACAAATAGATGCTGGGCCCGAACAACAAGCCACATAGTCTAGCTCCAGTCCTCACTGTTCCTAAAAAGGAATCCATATTCCCATCACCATCTGAGTCTTTCCACACCTGACTGACAGAATCTGTCCATTCTGGCTTCTAAAAATACTCAGATACACTTGACTCTCGTAAAACTTGCGTGCCCTGCAAAAAGTAACAGGACAGGCACTGTCCGTGTAACAGGATGGGGAGGGAAAGGAACCAGGTAGGCATGGCCACCATCGGAATCAGAAGGTGCTGATTAAAAGCTCAAAGTTTCTATAATGTTTCCGTTCTGAACATTAACGCTACATTAATGCGTATCTTTTAATGGCATCCACCCCAGGGATCAAAAGACAAGGAAAATCAACAGGCAGGGACTCCCACCAGCTCAGAGTCCTCCAGAGATCATCAGTGGCTGGGATGTCTTGTCCATCAAAGAGGCAAAGGGCTTCTAGAGAGGGTGGCTTTTGTTTTACAAAGAGCGCACAAAGATTTCAGAGGACTACCTTCCGATGGCTGGATACCTTTCACGTTTGCCTCAATAAAGAAAAAATAAGTCCTTCAGAGCTCTCGATTCTTTTGCTTTCTGTATGCCAAAAAGATCCCCAATGTCCAGTAAAACCAATGGCACCAAGTACACAGGGCCAAATGTAGCTCAGGGAGGGGGGAGGGGGAGATGTTCCTGTACAAAAATAACACTTTGTAAACACATGACATGTTTGCACTGAACACTTGAAAATCACATGACAGGCATCACCAGAAAATGGAATTGCTCTCATTTCCAGGTTGGAAACTCAAGGCAAGGTCTAACTGAGGCTGGCCTAGTCTACGCTTCGTATCTTAATTTTTCTTACGAAACTCAAACACAAATTCCCTCTTCCCTCCACTCCCAAGACAAAAGGCATATTAAGTGGTGATCCTAAAAACCGTGTATTTAGGAAGAGCAATTAACTGTACAAGAATGGCTAGCAGTTCTCAAAGAGAAGGCTGTGTTCAGAGCAAAGACATAAATCATGGCCCTCCAAGTTTAGGATTCCGTGTGTTGTCCCACACAGTCTAAATGCCTACAGAGAACCCAAGTGGTCCATCACAAGATTTGCTCCTCTCGACTATACACACACACACTATATATACACAAGGCTCAGGGGACGTTAGACACACGGTAAAAAGTAGCGTCTACTCAACAATCCACCAAATGCTCCAAGCGACATTTGGAAACAACGACCTTAGGCAGGTACTCTGAGCTTGATCAGTCATCAGCAGAGACAGCACACTACGCGACACCCTATTCGATTATTTAAAAAGGTCTAATAGGTGTAAGATAAAGGAAGGCTGAGCACTGAAGTCTGGCAGAGCACTGACAAAGCCCCAGGAATTCAGATTCCAGTTCTAACGATGTGTCTCGGAAGGCACGGTTCATGCCAAATACCAATGAAGTGGAGATCAAAACAAACGAGCTCTTTGAAAGCCAGAAAGCATTATTATTTTGTATTTGCGACGTACCCTAGAACCCTGCAAGAAATTTTAGCCCTAACTACCCTACCTACTTATTGGTAAACTACAAAGCCCCCCCACCTCCTGTCAAATCCAGACCACCCCAGACCAGCCCGAAATCTAACCTAACCTGTCAAACCATAACCTACGTTATGTCCCCGATGGATTTCACTAAGTAGAGTGTGATTATAACCAAATGAGATGCAGCTATGAATCCTTAATCCCGTAAAACAAGTTACTTGGCACACTAATTAAAGCAGATTAGCGATGGTCACGTTTTCCTGAGATTCACCCTGAACAAAATTTCTCTTTTCCACTGTCCTGGAGAACAAAAGTTAAAAGGACTGATTTGCATACAGCTGCTGCACAGCACCGTGCAAAGAGGAGGCCAGCAGCACCGGAGAAAGGCGCTGGGGTCAAGGACAAAGGGCCAGCGACCCCCTTCGACCAAGAGAACGAAACCGACTGATCTCGGGCACCACCCCCCCATGCTGGCAGGATCTTTCTGGAGGTGAGAGTGATTGACAGCCATGCGGCTAAAGGACCGGGGACTGACGTTTCCAACCCCACTCATAGAATTCTGCTCCCCAAACAGGGATGAAAGATGCCAGATGCATGACCACCCACCCATGTTTGCAAGCATGGATAATATCATTACACGTCCCAATATATTTACTGAGGGGATTTATAACACACATTCTCGAATTCCCTCTCTTGTGAGGATGCATTTCTCAAACTGGGGCAGAGCGAGAGTGTCTGTGGCCCAGTATCTGAAACGTAATAGGCTTGTCGCTGAGACACTCACCCAAGGGTCTGTAAAGAGAGTAAGTAACTTGCAAGGCCCAATACACTGGCAGAGAAACTTCTTACATATGCTTGCTGAGTGTACTAATAACAAATCTGGGACCTCTTCTCAGACGCAGTGCCAAGAATTAAGAGAAAATGCAACACGGGTTTTCCGAACAAAGACACTGCATGATGGAGGCAAATACAAGAAGACTGAGCGGTCACGTCAACGTTCAGACCAAAGTCCAGTTCTGTTAAGGATTTGGAATACCTAACCCATGGCCAATCCATTCCTTTCAATTTCCACTCTGTTCAGTTCTTTGTTAGATACACGCATCTAGATCGTTTCCGAAAGGTAATTTAGAATTCTGTAGAAAGAGTAAAACAGAGGCAACCAGACAAAGGGGATTTTCCCCCTTTCCCCAACCTCTCACATGATGAAGTTCTAAGAAAAAGTCCTTAATCGAGTCATCCAGGAAAATCACAAGTATGAGAATAGGAAGAAAGAAAGAAAGAAAAAATAAAAGAAAGAAAGAAAGAAAGAAAGAAAGAAAGAAAGAAAGAAAGAAAGAAAGAAAGAAAGAAAAAGAAAGAAAGAGAGAGAGAAAGAAAAAATGAAATATAAATTCTAAAGGGGGGGTGGGGTACACAACACAACACATGAGGAATGAAATAAGGCAGGTGACCAGCAAGGGGATTTTGAAACACCGGACTAAAAGCATTATATAATGTCACTGCTGCTGTTTGACCAGGAAACCACAAGCTTATCAAGCTCTCATAGCCAACTTCCCTATCAAACTCTCACAAGCTTATTATTCAGGAAAGTCCTTAAATTAAAAAAAAATAAAAAATAAAAACCTGGTAAATTTAAAGTTTCATGAAGGATTCCACCACTGCTGACAGAGTTGAACACCAAGCCGTTCTGCTTTCCTGAGGAGGGAGAAAATTTTCAGAAACACCACATTTCGTTCTTCACGCAGTTAGGAACGGCTCTCCTCAGACATGGCAAAAAGAAATACCATTGAATGGACTCCACAAACGGGAGAGTCGATGAAAAGGATCAGTGAAGACAAGAATTACAAGTCGGTAAACCCTCAGGGCCAATTCTCAGGCCAAGAAGAGATTCTGTGAGGCCCAGATCGTTTGCTGAAGTGTGTTCATTTTTCATGACAACTGGTGGACAATACTTAGAAACCAGGACATGGGCTGTGACACATCCAGAGCCCTGGCTCCTCTGTGAAAACCAGGAGGCAGGGTGAGGGGGCCCGAGTGTGTTCCCTGTGGGAAAACCTGGCGCCTGGTTTGAGGTCCCTGGTTTAAGGCGTCAGCATTTTCAGCCTTGGGTACTAACCTTTTCCTCGACGGCCCTTCTTCAAAATCTGAAGAACTAACATCGTTGCTAGTTGAGGACACCTGGGATGCATCGTCCTTCTCATTCTCTGACTGTTCTGATGCTGGTCCTAATCCCTTAGACTGGCCATGACCAAGGAGCCCTACAGGTGAGAAAAGGGGACAAACACTTAAAACACATGACATCAGGAAGCAGCGCTTTACCACAGTTACCCCTCACACAACGGCTGATGAGGACAGACCAGAATTTGGGAAGAACAGGATTAAAAGGTTCAAGTCCTGGGGCACCTGGGGGGGGGGGGGGGGGGGGGGCCTCAGTCGGTTGAGTGTCCGACTTCAGCTCAGGTCATGAGCTCATGGTTCCTGGGTTCGAGCCCCGTGTAGGGCTCTGTACTGACAGATCAGAGCCTGGAGCCAGCTTCGGATTCTGTGTCTCCCTCTCTCTCTCTCTCTGCCCCTCCCCCCGCTCAAACACTTATGTCTCAAAAATAAACATGTTTTTAAAAAAATTTTTTAAAAAGAAAAGGGTACAGGTCCCTCCTGAGTGGGACACTTCCTCCTACTTTAGGCCCAGGAAGTAGTTTCAACAGTAAGAAATCCAAGCAGAGTTCTGTAACACAGTATACTGCAGGGTTCTTTTCAAAATACATGAACATCTTTTGAGGCTGGGGTGGGTGGTGGAAAGAAAGGCACCTCGTGTGTTACCGAGTTGAACTAGTTTTCCTTCAAAGGGCTGAAGACCTACTCTCAGAAACACTGAAATCCTTTCTGGAATGGCCTTCAGGAACCACACAAGCAAACGCATCAGTATTTTGGAGCCACAGCTTAGGTTATTAACTAGAAATCCTACTACACAACTTCATCTTCCTAAGTAGTCCGTTACGGGAGACAGTCACATTTACCTTTGATGATCTCAAAGGATAAGGATTCTCTAGAACTGCATATAGGACACCATGCAGAAGAGGGAGTGTTGTGACCACCCAAGGATGTGATTTCTTTTTTTCAATTTTTTTTAATATTTATTTTTGAGAGAGAGAGAGACAGAGAGAGAGAGAGGATGGATATGAACGAATGAGGGGCAGAGAGAGGGGGAGGGAGACACAGGATCTGAGGCAGGTTCCAGGCTCTGAGCTGTCAGCGCAGAGCCCGACGTGGGACTTGAATTCACGAACTGTGAAATCATGACCTGAGCTGAAGTCGGACACTTAACTGACCGAGACACCCAGGGGCCCCTGTGATGTGCTTTTAATAACTGAACTGGAGAAAGGTCACAGGGAAGGGGCCGTGCCAAGGGATACGGAAGTATTTTAATAAGCACTAAAGCCGCACTAAAGCCACACTAACGGGTGACAGCTGAGTAAAAAAAAGCCTGGCCAGTCTTCTAGCATGCAGATGTTCCTGAATCTCGGGTTCTGGACACAACTTAAGTCCTAGCAGTGGGAAGCTTGCCCCAACACAAATGTCCACAGTGAATGGCCCCCAATTTCACGATCTAGGCACCAGCCTCATGGGCATCAGCAGCTGGGAATCAGCGTTTGGCTTTTAAGCAAGGCCAAAAAAGTACAGTGTGGCCCCTTGATTTTTGATCTTCCAACCCTTCCACCAATTTTTTGTAAGTACTTAGTTCCCTGTATTAAATCCCTTTTCGGGTCAAACACATAAGAGTGGTTCCTATTCGTGGCACTCAACACTATACAGAATACAGGATTCTACAGATTTGGGAACGTCGTCTGAAAGGATGTAGTACGTTGCAACAAAACCCTGTGTGTGCATACACTTCCCTTGTTATCTATTTTCCCATCATTTCAGAGAATGAGTAATATTCTAAGGTTGGCAATCTAATACGATGCAATAAATATAAATCCCATGGCAGCTGTGGGAGGCTGGGCTGCAATATGGAAATGAAAACATACACAACTTCCCCCGAAGAAGAAAAAATTTGGGAAGTTTGCGCTGGGAGGCAAAGAGGAGACGTTAATTATATGGATGTCTAGGAGTCAAAGGGCAGAAGTATGGTCCGTGCTATCCACTCCTGTGGCCACTGGTCCCATGTAGGTATTGAGCATCTGAAATATAGCTAGTGTGGAGATAGAAACCATTTGTTTTTTAACTATTTATTTATTTTGAAAGAGTGTACAAGTGCAAGCAAGGGAGGGGAAGAGGGAGAAGGAGAGAGAATCCCAAGCATGCAGAGATCACGACCAAAGCTGGAATCAAGAGTCAAATGCCTTTTTTTTTTTTAGTATTTATTTATTTGTTTATAGTATTTATTTTTGAGAGAGACAGAGAGAACGTGCATGGGGGAGGGGCAGAGAGACGTGGGGACAAAGGATCTGAAGTGGGCTCTGCACTGAGAGCCCGATGTGGGACTTGAACTCACGAACCAGGAGATAGTGACCTGAGCTGAAGACGGACGTTTAACCAACTGAGCCACCCAAGCGCCCCAGAGAAGGAAATCATTTTTAATTTTAAGTCAACTGAAAGCTGAACGTTCAACAATTTTATATAAATTTTTGAAATATTTGGGGATATATTCTCGGGGGGGGGGGGGGTCAAACATATGAAAATTAATCTTCCCTGCCTTTAGATTACTTAATGAAGCTCTAAAACACTAAATCTACACGCAAAACGTAGGTATTAACTACATAAAACTACACTACATAAAGAGCACTTTAGTAAGGTCCCAGGGTGGGGAGCAAGACCACTGAAAACAGTAGTATGAATACAGACAATACTCGGAAATTAAGAAACTGATCCAGGGATACACGTCCTATTTGTAAAGTGGAGGTGGGTGAATGACCACACTTGAAAAGGACGGGAAATTCAAAACAAAAACTCTCAATTACAGAACCGCGTGTAAAATTAATAGAAGAGAGGCCTCTTAAATATAAGCTTACTCTTGGTGGAGCTCCTATTTTTCAATGGCCCTAAGTCCACGAAGGAGAATAAAGAGAGGGAGGGGCAGAATGGAAATTCATCCATTCATTTTCTTTTTTCTGTAATTTTGCTTCAAGTTTTTATCACCTGTTCACTTTCTTAACACCTACCATGTGCCGGGGCCCTGGGGATACAGGCATCATCACACAAAATCTAAATTCAGGTGAGGAGGTCGACCGACAAACACACACGGATCAGTCAGGATGTGCAAAGAAGACACCTCGCACTTGTCGGGCAAGGAAAAAAGTGACGGGGAGGACAGTGGAGATGAATCAATGGGGACAGAAAGCAAAGCTTCCAACCACTACATGAAGGAACACCAACCTGGAATGTGCAATTGACCTGAAAACAAAAGCCAAAACCAGGTGGTGGTGGTGGTGCTGGTCAAGGAGGAGGAAGAAGAAGGGTTGTTTTGAAGCTGTATTTGGATCAAGGGGGAAACAAGTGAGGGCTACACGCAGTCAGGTGAGGCAGGGGCAGACCGTGCAGTTCGGTACAGAACAAGATCTTCCGTATTTGCTGCACGAGTAAGCAGCTAGTGAGGGAGTGAATGACTTAGTTCAATGACAGCTATATTCCCGCCCCTCTGACAATAATCACCTCGGCAGATTATACACCTGATTCTCAAACTCGACCATGAATCAGAATCCGGTTTCCAGAGTCCCCGGGGCCTCGCCCCCAGCCTGTCCCTATTCTCACAAGTCCCCACAGGATGCTGATGCTTGCTGCCTTGGCTGGTCTGCAGCCCACATTTTGAGAACCACTATTGTAGGGGAAAGCAAGGTTCACACCAGAAGACCGAGGGGCCTGAGCCACTGTGAGGCTCTGTGCAAGTGTGAACCAGAGGGAAGGAAACCGAAGAGGACTGCACAGCCTATCACGACACAAATCAAAGTAAGGCGTCCAACCCCACAGTTCTGTTGGGCCATTCTTCCACCTTTCATCGGGGATTTCTGCGAAGGGAAAGAAGGTTCTTTACACAACTTCGCACAAAGCTCAAAGAGTGGCCCAATGGCAAATAATACCGAGGGAAAAAAAGTAGCGCTCCGGTGGGGGAGGAAGAGCGTTCAGGGGCGCCTGGGTGGCTCAGTCGGTTAAGCGTCCGACTCTTGGCTTCAGCTCAGGTCATGATCTCGTGGTTCGTGAGATCTGTCTGGCTCCACCTGGCACTGCGGGGGCCGCTTAGGAGTCTTTCTATCCCTTTCTCCCTCTCTCTCAATGGAAAAAAAGCTTACAAAGAAGTAAATGTAAAAAGACACAGGATGTTTTTCTCCCCTCCAAAAGTCGGACAAGTGCAAAGTCAGAGGAACCGGATTATCAAATTTTACACCCATTTCAGAGACAGAAGTCTGACTCGCTTTCCTGATCAGGGAAACTGGGGCCCGTACTGCGGGAACTGATTGCCTGTCAATGCAAATGGAAGCAGCTCGGCTTTTCACGGCCTTTTGAAGGGCCAAGACCAATTTGTGCTGCACACAACCGACTTTCAATTTCAGTCTTCCCGTCCTGTACAGCGAAGATTTATTTTTAGTTAAGCGGTCTACATGGCTGGACAGACCTGGGTTTCTTTTGTGTTCCCCAACCCCCACCTACTGTCACACCTCTGGTGTAGCGGCCACCCCATTTCATTTTGAGTGTTTTAACCCAAATCATACTGCCTGCCCAATCCACAAGAGCTAGGTCAGCAAGATGCAATACAATTTCACAGGGCAGAAGAGCCATTATCAGAACATTAGGCAAGCTAACGCACACTGCCTTTTCTTCTCCCTAACAAAGCCCTGCCGTCAATTTTTTGAATTATTATTTTTAGCTGATGAGAAACAACAAAAACAGCATCCCCTCCTTCAAAGACACCAAATGATTTTATTTTCCCCAACCCCTCCCCTCCGACAAACCCATACCTTCACTGGGAGAGGAGGTTAAACAGAGGAAATTGAATGGCCCAAAGATTCCCTTCTCCCCATATTAGCACGTGTTCTCCTCGATTAATATTCAGTAGGTTGAACTTAAATTAAACCACGTCTATTGTCTTTCACAAAAGCAATAAATATGAGCTGAAAATTCCAAACCACCGCGAGGGAAGGCCGCTTGGGGACCGCCTGCAACCCTGGCTAGCCACCAGCAGCTGACAGGAGGGGCAGGTCACAGGCCTGAGACCACTCGGCCACCCTGACCACAGTGTCCGTTCTCACACGCTGAGAACCCCAAAGAATCGAGTGTGACAGAATGGAGCCATCAAATTCCGGAGCTTTTCAGCCTATCTCCCAAATTAGCAAGAAATGAAAAGGCTTTCAAGGCAAGACACCAGAACTGGCTTCTTTTCTATGCCTGGGACAGCATCAGCAGAGGGTTAAGAAGAAATCCTGTCCTTTGGACGGCTGGAGATGTACAAGTAGGAGCTCCCTCTTGCCTGAACACAGGGGGGTGGGAAAATCCAAACACAAACAAGGCCAAAGCCCATTAGCTCAAGAACTCCAGCTTAAACAACTGAGGAGAGCTATAGATTTTAGAACACCAGCGCAGGAAGAGATGGGAATCCTTTGCTAACATGGGGAGGAGGGGGGGAGGGAGCCTTAAAATGCGCAGCCCTTATAATTTTATGTCTTAGACACAAAGAAGTTTCACCAGCCATCCCGTTAGCTGCACGTACATAACAAAATACAAAACCAAAGGAAAATCGAATGCCTCTGTTTCACAAAAAGCAGTGCCTAAAGATGGGTTAAAGTGAGGGGGGAGAAAATAAGGAGACCTTTGAAGCTGTTCCCTAGCTTCCAAAACATCTGGAGCACACCAAACGTATTAGCATATTAGGGAGAGGCCATGTATTGGGCTTTGTTGTAGAAGAGATGCACAAAAGGTAATTCTGTATTATACAGCCCAATGCCCGTCTGTCACCCTGTCACTGCGAGACAAGGTATCACATTACATATTAAACAGTCAAGCATCCAAAGAGAGCTTTCATTTTCAGCTGCAGCGCGTGCGTGCGTGCGTGTGTGTGTGTGTGTGTGTGTGTGTGTGTGTGTGTGTGTTGGGGGATGGGGATGGCTGGCACACTTTGAGGTGAGAGAAAAATTAGAAAAAGAATCCCCTTGTCAAAGTAGGACCCTCCCTGAGATATTCAGAGTGCACAATCTAGTGTCATTACTAGTGAAAACTAAAGTCTGTTTTTCACCCAAATTGTCAAAGAAAAAAAAATAAAACTGGTTTGCTTTTTGCTTTGGGGTGCCAGGGAAAATCTGGCTTGGGCCAGCTTTGCAGGTTCAACAGGAATTCGGACTTTAAACCCAACCCTATACACTTGGGTCAGCAGCTAAGCGTTTGGTTGGATGTTAGGGTTCCATGGAACGGGGCGGGCAGCGCAGAGGTGTGCCAAGCCGAGCCCAGGCTGGTCCACGGACATCCTCACCACATCAAAACGCTGCGGTGAGAGCAAATGACAGTCGGGAGGCATGGTGTCACTGCCACACTCATGGTCAACGAAGCACAAATGAAAGTGGTTTAACACCTCGGCTTGTGGAAAATAATCATCCCTTCCCTCAGGAGACTGGCCCCTGGGCAGATAGGGCTCCCCTTTGTCAGCTATGGAGATTTCCCATTCCAACCAAGAAAATGCAATCCAAAAATAACCCCAATGACCCCTCACGAGAGCCCCAAGATAAAGAGACAACACAGGTTTTTGCTAGTTTAACACCCAACAAGTAAATAGACAGATAAATCCCACAGGAGTCCTTTACCACCACTACTCTTGCCCTACAAAACCTTCCTGGACAATCTGAACCTCCTTTGCAGGCTCAAGATTTTGAAAAAGAGGTTAGCAAAAAAAAAAAACAAAAAAAACAAAAAACAAAAAACCAGAAACAGAAACAAAAAAAAAACCAAAACAAAACAGAAAACGGATACAGTGACAATTAACATGGAGAAGGTGGGCCACCGGACAGGCAAAGAAGATGTCTGCTTCTATCCTTTCTTCCTATTTCAGATTTCAGCAGATGCCTAAACTGCAGACAGACGAGTGGGGAAGAGAGACAGAACCCTTGAGCCCAGAGGGCAACCCCTCACCTTGAGGCACAAAGGAGCAGGCCAGCAGACAGGGCACCTGCACACACAGGAAGGGTGAGCGCATGGCTGCTTAGCACAAAAACAGGCCCTATTCTGGCGGTCTAGACCCCAAACGAGTGAGCACCACCAGAGCTCATCAGGAGACAAAAGACTTCTCCTTCCCACATCCTGACCCAGCAGTCACCAGAAGAAAGAAAACAACCCTCGTGGAGAGGCTCCAACAACCACCGCCAGAGAGCCACGGTCGGACTTGGATACAAAAATCACTCGGTGGGAAGGATCTGTGGTCTCTAGGAGAGATTTCTGGATCAGCCTGGGCAGCTATTGGAACTCCGAGGATGACAATGGCGAGCAAGGTGTACTGTGGGTTTTGGAACAGCCCCCTTGCTTGTTTAGGCCACGGTTTTTAGAACGTCACAACAGGTAGAGGATCTTCAATAACAGTAATAATTGCCGAAATAGAAACATCCATGTTTCTCCACAATGAGAAAGAAGCGCTCCCCACTTGTGCGTCAATTACTCCTCCATCCCGGGCCTTAACTCCTCTGGGTCCAAGCCCCAGCCCGATACCTTATTGATTTCACGTGGGCAAACCAGGCAAAACATGCCCACCAGGCGACCTAGTGTAACTGTCCGTCCAGAGCGTGAATCCTTGGAATCCCCGAGGACATGCAACTCCAGCTTCTATCGGCTGAGTAGAAGGGTTCTGCTGTACAAACGACCCAGGACCGAACACCCTGGAGGTGGAAAACCGCCTTCCACATGTGGAGGAAAAGTGATTAGAGAGGATGTTGGATTTAGGCCGGCGTGGGGACGGCGCTATAGAACAATGGCATCACTGCAGAGCATGGAACTTAAGAGTCAATACACAGGAGAGGTAAACACAGGGCATTTTTTGAGATATTCTTTTCAATCGGTTAATGAGACCAACACATTCAAAGTTTTACATTCAGATAACCGGACATGCCAAAAAATCTGATTTCTCCTGAATCATGTAACTTGCACTTCTCAAAACGGAGATATCCATATACATATACAGTATGTTCCTGGATAGCCAGGGATATTCTACTTTTAAGTAATTACCATACGCGTGTGTATTTTATCTTTCAAGCTGAAGATCACCAACTGCATTTACCCCACAGGTGGGTTACCAAACAAAACGGGCTCTCAAATATTAACAAGTCTCTACAAAGTTACGCAAAGCTGGCTTCAATGCAAATCAACAAATCCCATAAAGTTACTAGTTTGTGCCGATAACCAGGCACAACTCCCAAATACTTTGTCTTGACATCACAATCTGTAGATAAGAGCCACACCCTTAACCCTCAGACCTCTCTGGCTGCTTTTTCTCCCTAACACAACAAAAATGAACCCCACAGAAGTTCTCCAGCAAGACTGGGAGGGGCAGAAGTTTCCCCGTGACCTCATTACCTCACTCACAAATCAGACTGCACACCTACTTTTCAGACGAACATAATAAAAAAAGGATTAAGTGGGCTACTGGAAATTAAAAAAAAAAAAAAAAAAATAGAAAATTTAAAACTGCTGACAGCAAGCAAGTTCAGAGAGGCCTACTCCCTCCCAGACCAACATTCTTTCTCCTACTGAAACCTAATGGAAGCAACACAGAAAGCAGAACTCTAGGAACACGGCCACAGAATCTGCAAACATCGGAGGCACCTAAAATTGATGGTTCCTAAAATTCATCTGTGTTTATGTCTAGTAATGCAGACACAGACTAATGCACGAAACATGGGAGAAACACCGACAGCACTCGGGGTTCAAAGCTTTAAGGGCTGACCTAGAATCACTCAGCATCTATTTACATGCCTCAGTTTCCTCCATCTTTCAAGGAAGGAAGACAAGAGACAGAGAAGCAAAGTATTAAGGGAAACAACACCATGCATGCTGTTGATGAAGGAAACCAAAGCCATGGTGAGGAAAAACTAATTAACTTTAATCAAACATCTATTTTTAAATGCTGGGAAATGATCACATAAACTGGCAATAAAATAAAGGGACCAGCCATAGCTGGATGGCGTTCAGTCCCCAGAGAAACGTCTAAATTCATACAAGCCTGGCTAAAACTGCAGATTTGTCCAAAATGGTCAACAGAGCTGAATGCTTTAAGAACGACATTAATTCTCTCTTGTAAATTTCCACAGTGCCTTTGCAGGAGCCACCATTGCCCCCAGGGAGGAGATCACAGCTAAAAGAATATTAATATTAAGCAATTGCAACACTTTTTACATACTCCTATACATATACATCTAGCACCTTGCCATCCATAATGGATTTAATCAGGACCCCAGCAGGGAAAAAAAACCACAAAAGGCCTATTTCTCCAACAAAAGCCATAGCAGCCTGAAACAAACCTAGAGCTATTTGGTTTTTATTTTATTTATAGGAACAGACCTTCTATCCCAGGTTCCTCAAGATAAGCCACCAAAAACTGCACCTGACAGACCCGTGGAGCAGCCATCCTCCTCAGAGCCGGATCATTGCAGAGAGACAGAGAGGAAGAAGGACAGAGGGAGGGAAGGAGGGAGGGAGGGAGGGAGGAAGGGGGGAGGGAGGGCGAGCGCGGCGAGCGCGGCTCCAGAGCACTTGTCAACAATCCACCCCTGTACGTAATAAGCAGGCGGCAGTGCAGATTCCGGCAGTGCAGATTCCGCGCGGCAATAGGACGGCCGCACAGCCCTGGGCCGGGGGGGGGGGGAGGGGAGGTGCCGGGGAGGGAAGGTTATTTATGTGCGGGGGAGGGAACCCAACACCGAAGAGGAGGGGTCTGGGGCGCTTTCTCCCCCTCCTGATAAATTGAGGGGGGGAAAAAAAAAGGAAAAGAGCGACTAGCTTTTCTCCATCCGGCAATTTCCCCAATCTGCAATGCAGATAATTCCTTATTTGAGAATTTCTGACATTGGGGGGTGGGGGGTGGGGGGGAGACGGGACACATTTGATGGGGCGGTCAGTGTAATTGTCCACACTTCTGTGCCCAGTCTGTCAGACCGCCCCCGCCATGCACACACTGCACCCCTGTGGACAGCAGGGGGTCCGTGGCACATTTTCAATGGCATCCCTTTTTAATATCCTAATCTGTGTCATTCAGCACTTGCCTTTTATTTATTTTTATTTGTTTTTTTGGCTGGGAAACCTGGGCAGCGGTCCAGACAGACTGCAGAAATCTCCCTCCACATGCTCCTCCTCCAGCCTGCCCTCCCCTCCTCCCTCCAATTCCGGCTACCAGGGTGCTTTATTACTTCTGTGATGACCACCGCTGCCCTCCCCACCCCCAGCCCGCGGAGGGCCCTCCTCCACGCACGTAAATTCATCTAATCTAATAACACAGAAGCTGTTTCTCCTCATTGTTTCTTGAGGATCTGTCACAAAACAGGCTCTGTGGCCTGGCAGCTGGGGGGGGGGGGGGGGGGGAGGCAAGAATCCAACAAGGCTGGCCAGCTCCCCTGGCCCCGATAACTGGAGCGTGCATCTTCCTTCATTTGTCATAAAGCTATTTGATTTTAAAAGTCCCTTCTGTTGAAGCTTTTGAACTTCATCTGGCGATTATAATGTCCGAAACAGTGCTCTGAACACCATCCCACACTAGTTAGTTGTTGTTTAACCACTGAAAGAGCCCCTTCTGGGCTTTACACACGTTAGCTTATTACTTAGACCTCACAAAAACCCTGAAAGCAGACGCTAGCTTTGCTCACGGACAACTGCCCAGATCTGGTGATTATTCTTTCCACGATGGCAATCTCCTGTTTCCTAAATCACCAAGGCTTATCTACCTCCCTCGCTTTTAAACAAACAAACAAAAATTATCAGGAGGTAGATGATGGTCTTTCCTAATTTCTACTTGCTATCCATGACTTTAAAATCAGTATTCCAAGTTGGGCCTTAGAGACAATCTAGCATAATCCCCCACTTTGCAGATAAGCAAACTGAGGCTTATGCAGGTACGGTTCTTAACCAAGATCAGAACTAGTTCCTCATAAGGTCTCAACAGAAGGTCATCCAGGAATCCTGGGGTATCTGGGGATGGGGCATGCTAGCCCAGTGGAAAAACCTCAGGATACAATTCCCTGTAGAAGTCACAGGGATGGAAAATCCCTCTCCAATCCTATCCTGCTCGGTAAGAGCCCACAGAGCAGACCCTCATTTGGTTCTCTCTGGTGCAGTATATCCCCAGAATGTTCAACAACTGTTTGTCATGTATCCCACTGCCGCATAAGTCATATAGTCAATTAAAGGATATTTAAGGGATGACTATTTGGCTTTTTTCCTCTTCTTTCTACTGAGACTTGGCTTTTAGAGCCCTCAGTAATCAAAAGCACCCAACACAGAACTGGAAGTACGGTCCGGTACTTCTGAGAAAAGGTAAGAAAGAAAGCAGGAACCACAAGACCCAAAATAACTGGCCAGAGACACAGCTTGGGGGGGGGGGGGGGGGGTCATGTATGGATACTGGTCATCCTTAACATCCCCAGCTCTGACGCCTCCCACATGGGAGTGTACATAGCCATCTGTGTCTTTTTTTTTTTTTTTTTTTTTAAATCTCTACTCTCCTTGACTTCATTGCTTCTTCCTCTTCCCATTGTCTGGAAAGTAACTAGGTACCTAAAATTTAAGAAGGTAAGACCTAATAACAGCGTTGGCCCAGACTTCTTTTACTTCCAAGACCATCATCAGGATTGGATCGTGCATGCCATATTCCCTGAAACGCATGCTTAGTTAGCCCTAAGTGTCCACTTTTCTGACCTGTGCTCTGCTGCTGGGTCAGGAAAAGAGCTGAAAAACTCTTGCCTATGCACTCCAGTAGCTTCTGGACGGTTTCGATAAAACGCTGGTTAACCAAAGAGGAAATGCATCAACAGTACCAGATACATGGACTTACAGCAGCCTCTGGGGGACACGTAATAAAACAGAACAGGATTCTGCTTCTGAACAAAAGTACCACGTTCAATACTGAAATTCCCAGCAACAGTGGGTAGAAAAGCAGATGAGACGGGCCAGGATTGCAAGGGCGGTTTCTTTCTTCGTATGACTGACGGCACCACCAGCAAAGTTTTAACATTCAAAGATCTGAGCAAGTCCAAAGTTTTAAATGAAGACTCCCAAAATATCGACGTCAGCCTCCCTGCTTTAGTTTAGTATCCAAAATACCTGTAAATCCACAGCCAAACCCAATTACTAAAACATTACCTATATGCTTCCGCCTACCCCATGCTTCATTATTTTTGTTAAGTTCTACTTCTTAGGTATGTGTATTTGTGCTGTATTATTTATTTCACTGTGCTTGATTACGAACTTCACGAAAAGGGGATCGCTCTGGGTTAAGTCTTAGGGGATTTGTTTTTCACCACCACCACCCCCCCCCCAACTCAACACGAGGTTACTAAGATCACCTATCCATGATTTTGCTTATTCTTTGCCTATTTTCACTGTTGTTCGTCACACTCCCCCGCAGGAATATTCCACACTTTCTTTTGATAATCTCCTCCAAGGACATCGAAGTATTGCCAGTTGGTTGCTATCAGGAACAGCGCTGCAAACATCCCTCTGCCTGTCCCCTGGAAAGCACACACTGGACTTGCTCTGGGATGCTTACCGAGAAGTAACAACCATCGGATATCCTTGCATATGCAAATCAAATTTACAAGTTCATGGAAACTGGTTTCCAAAGCAGGGGTCAATTTCTGCTTGCATATCATTGTAATCTCTAAATGCTTAAATATAAAGACCTATTACTTAGGGTTGGGGACAACAAAGTACTCCAACTGCTACTTCCCAAGAGATCAGAATTTCAAGAAGGGGCCCCATCCTAAGAACTGCTATGCGGCCAGCCAGCTACATGGCCACCGTCCACCTAATTATCACCTAAACGCCAGGACATCCAAGGACACGCTGCGCTCCTGGGAGCTTCAGAACAGAGGACCTACCTGCATGTGCAGCCATTTCATTACCTCCCACTTGGGTCAACTCCAGCAGCCCCACCGACTACCTTGGCATTTTGAAAGTAAGTGACTGGAGCAAACCCCAATCTAGGATTTGGATAAAACGTGAGAGTGCAATTCACTTGCACATCTTCATCAAATGTGGAGATCTAATACTGCTGTGTTGAGTAATTAAAGAAGCTGCTTCGTACGCATGAAGACTTGTTTTATTCATGTATCCAATCAAGGAAGTCAGCTCACGTTGAGAGCTGGGACCAAACTCATAAAGGAAAGACAGGCCTTACAGAGTTAGGGCACGTCAGCAAGTACTTATCATCCATGATCCACTTCCAAAAGCTCTCCCATTTCCTGCCACCTACAGAAGTTACCGCATACAAAAGGCGACACCTTAACAATCCAATATCCAAAAACACGCTCATCACAAAGAAAGGATAGGGTGAAGTGGGTTGCCCGGCACGAGGGAAGGATGTACAAGGTTGTCGAGTCTGAGAATTTTAAATAGGAAATAGAGGGTTTTTTAAATGATCACACTGCATTAGCCATGTATTGATAAAGACACATCTGTAATTTGGGCTGAACTACGTAATACTGATCATATCACCTATGCTGTGATAAAAAGCCAAAGCAGAAAAGTGATCCGCAGGGCTAATATTTGACTTTCAGAAGTATTATTTAAGTGTGGGCCCTTTACAGCAGCCAACATGATAATAATAAACATTACTTGTTAGAATTCTATTTAAGTAAAAGTTAATACACTGGCACTATACCAAAAGGAATTAGGTACATACAGAGTCTGGCTTGGACTCCTTCCAAGAGGGCTTGGTAATTCCTGAAGAACCAACAGCGTTCAACTATATAATTCATGTGGCTGGCCCTATAGCCAACGTGACTTCAAGGCCACACTGTACAATTATAAAATAATACCAATAATTATAAGACACAGTAGGGAGATCGAGGCTGGGTGACTGAATGTATATTAACTAGTGAATGGTTGCTATGGATTTAGTCACTAATACCAATGAAGGCACCACAATTAAAACAGGAAGTTCAAATTAAGAAGCTCCTAGAAAAGGCAATGTTCCATCAGGTTTTTCTTATTTAACAACAACAACAACAACAACAACAACAACAACAACAGCAAAATGGGCAACTGGGTGGCTCAGTGGGTTAAGTGTCCCTTTGGCTCATATCATGATCTCACAGTTCATGGATTTGAGCCCAACGTCGGGCTCTCTGCTGTCAGCTCAGACTGATCCTCTGCTCTCTTCTCTATCTGCCCCTCCCCCTGCTCATTCTTTTCTCTCTCTCAAAATAAGCATTAAAAAAATTTAATAAACAAAGAAAACTGATTTGGTAAACATCTAGTACTAAAGAACCTTCTTGGTTCACAGCACACACAGCACAATTTGGAAAAGGCTGCCTGGTTCCAATCCTACTCTTCATCAAGTGTGTGAACCTAAGGGAGGATCAGAGAATGCCCTCAGATTCCTCTGTTAAATGGACAGAAGGACAACTGTAACTGGTTAAGTTAAGGCATTCATTATTTACGTAAAAGGGTTAGCGGTACATAGTAAGCACTGGATAAGAGCTACCTATAGGACTCAATAAATGTTGGTACTAATGAATTATATTTTTAATTATTTGGTTGTAAAAAGACAAGACAAAATATGCTTTGGCTCTCAATATATTTTTTAAAAGACTCCAGTAATGGATTTGTAAAAAGGTAAACACAGAAATGATGACAAGTTAGAAAAGATTAGAATGTTGAGATTTTGAGAACATGACCTGCAGAAGTATCAAGTAAAATTCAACCACAGTTACAATATGGTCATTTGACCTACTTAGAAAGAAATGAATAATGGAAAACTAGGTTTGAGAAGGACTGACAGGTCCTTCTCAGCTAACTCAGGTCACAATTAAAGAGTTCATCTCCTTCCCAAATCTGATTCTGACAAAACCCCTATTCCCATGTGCTGCTAGGGTGGGAACGAATTGATAAAATATTTCTGGAGAGCAACGTGATCACAGATGCCAATTTGTTTTAAAGTCTGTAATTCAGCAAGCTCACTTCTAAAAAGTAATATTATGATATTAATGAGAGAAGCAAAGATTTACGTGCAAGGATTTCAACATAGTTTAACACTTCTGTTGCCCCTTTTCACTGGTTCAAATTCTATCTGCATCCAGTTAAAAAAAATTAAAGGCACCCAGCTGGATCAGTCGGTGAAGTGCACGCCTCTTGATCTAGGGGTTGAGTTTGAGCCCCACACTGAGTGTAGAGACTACTTAAAAATAAAATTTTAGGGGAGCCTGCGTGGCTCAGTTGGTTGAGCGTCAGACTTCGGCTCAGGTCACGATCTCGCGGCTGGTGGATTCGAGCCCCGCATCGGGCTCTGTGCTGACGGCTCAGAGCCTGGAGCCTGCTTCGGATTCTGTGTCTCCCACCCTCTCTGCCCCTCCCCTGTTCATGCTCTGTCTCTCTCTGTCTCAAAAATAAGTAAAAACATTAAAATTTTAAAAATAAATAAATAAATCAGTCTTTAAAAAACAAAACGCAAAAAAAAAAAAAAAAAGAGAAAATTATTTTATATCAGCTTCCTAAGCCATGCAATCCACTAACAATGCCTTGGTTTTGCAACCTGATGGCACCCCCGGGTGCGGCACGAAGGGGTGGAGGCAGCTGGAACCTGCGTGTATCTCTCAAGCCTCTGACTCCATACATGCAGCTCCCTCTTTTGGAATATTCCCTCCTCTGTCTTCCTAGAAAGCTCCTCACCGCCCCCACCCCCCCACTCACCTCCAACCCCAGTCAGCCTTCAGGGCTACTTCAAATACCCACAGTGGCAAGCAAACATCGACTGTCCTGTTCTCCGAACAAGAGGATTTATTCTTGCTCATCTTAAGAGTCCTCCAAACTAGCATGTGCCTAGAGAAAACTGCTGAGACCCAATAAATACTGCTCAAAGAACAGGCTGCTCCTGCAGACCATTTCAGAGCCTTCAGAGCCTGATGACGCACTCTTACCTTAGAGGCTCCCTTTTACAACTTCCAGAAGAAAAGGTCTCAAAGAATTGTCTTTCTATTTAGAAATATTTGGCTGGGAACACATCTTGTAATTTAGAATACTTGATTTTTCAGCAGTCACTGATCAAAGTTAGGAACTCTTGGGGGAAAAGATCTAATTTTCAAATTTTCAAGTGAAAACATCTTATGAACACTATGTAACTCTCACTAACCTTCCCAATATGTTTTCTAGACATTTAATCCCTTGTTAGTTTCAATGTTAAAGTTCTTCGTTTTAGAGCCAATGATTTCTTCCCGTCTGCAAAACTGTTCAGGTCTTCCTCAAAGAATGACCTTTTATACCCTGCTAACTTACACGAACTCATTTTGTTACTACTGTGTTCAAATAAAAGCCACAGTTAACTATAATCCTCCCACCTTTTCCACAAAGTGAAACTACATCAATCACTTAAAAATTCTGTGTGTATTCTTTGCGGTATTTTCCTTAAAGGTTTCATGTGCCATCCAGGCAACTAATACTGAATAAAGAACATAATTTTTTCAAGATATTGCATGTTTAAAAAAAAAAAAAAACCCACATTTTCCAAAACTTAGTAACATAAGGAAAGACTCCTAAGGTTTTAAGTTGCAGTGATTCCACTGCATGAAATATTAAATGGGGTTCAAAAGAAATACAAGTATAGAGAAAGGAGATTAGAGGAAATAAGCTAGTTATAAGAAGTAGTATCCTCTCCAGTGGCAATCTTTATAGTTTTCTGAAATTTCTATGTTTTCTACAATAAATTACTTCTAGGGATATCTGGGAGGCTCAGTCGGTTAAGCGTCTGACTTCAGCCCAGGCCATGAACTCAGTTCAGGAGCTGAAGCTCCACATCGGGCTCTGTGCTGACAGCTCAGAGCCCAGAGCCTGCTTGGGATTCCCTCTCTCCCTCTCTCCCTGCCCCGCCCTGGTTCACGTATGCTCTCAAACGAAATAAACAAATGAATTACTTTAACAACATGTTGGCGGGGAAAAAGACATTAATGATTATTTAAATGATATCACAAGGAAAATGGTGTGTTGCCGGATGGAAGTAGTACCAGCCACAAAAGAAGCAGTGACGAAAGCGGGTCTATGAAACACGGACTCCTGTGGAGCTAACAAACAAAGACAAAGTGAAGAACAGCAGACAGTGACAACTCTGAAGCCAGCAGTACGTTGCCATATTGAAGCCAGGGATAATAGGAACACCATGACATTAATACCACAGGCAAAAGGATCCTCGAAAGGCTCAAAACACTAAAAGGCAGGTGAAAAGAATAGGAACATGTTTTCACTCTGTCAGCATTGCCTGCATATACAACATACCATGACGACAGCTAGAAGAAGGTTTCTGAGTTGAACTACACTGGTTATCTAAAAAACCTGCTGCCAAACAACAACAAGACAGAGCTTGAAGACAAAAGGGAAGCAACCACTACGTTCATCCTGTCTCTATAGCTATACATGTTAATACAGTAGCCTGTAGTCACATAAGACTTTTTTTTTATGTTTATTTTTGAGACAGACAGCTTGGGGGGGGGGGGGGGGGATGGGGGGGGCAGAGAGTGAGGGAGACACAGAATCCAAAGCAGGCTCCAGGCTCTGAGCTGTCAGCACAGAGCCAGCTGCGAAGCTCAGACTCATCAACCGTGAGATCATGACCTGAGCCGAGGTCAGGTGCTCAAATGACTGAGCCACCCAGGTGCCCCCATACTTTTTTTAATGAACTAAAACTAATCGGACCAGCTAAGTATAAAGGACTCATGGACTCTTAAGTGGCTACTGTACACAATGAAGCCGACCCTGAGCACCCCATCATTGTGGAAACTTCTACAGGGCAGTGCTCACCTACAGATTCTTCATGAATGTAGTCTCAAGACCCTTTCATCAAGTCTACAGATGGCAACAGTCCCTGGGTCTCTGTGCTGTCCTCTGCTAGAGCTCAGACCGATAAACAGGGCCAGTCAGACAGACGGGCACTTCTTTCCAGGCAGCAGGGTGAAAAAGGACAGGGGATCAAACAGAGCAGCAAGGAGACAAACCCCCTTCAATCCTGCAGCAGATGGCCCCCTGGTGTCATCAGTCTAGCTTTCAGATGAGGGAAGGGGGGAAAACCACAGGTTAGACCCAGTCATAAAAAGCCACGAGCTTATTCAGTAAACTAAAAACTGCAGAGAAACCCTTAGCAAAGCAATTACCCCAAAAGATGAGTTTTATATCATCAAGGATTTTAGGCAATCCTGATGCAGCTTGAAAGTAAAAGGCCAGCAATCACCACTTAATACTCATGAACAAAGTGCCACATGAAATCGGTTCTGAGTTAGACTCACATTTTGCTACTCTCAAGGCTATAGGTACAAAGAAAAGTGTAAAAGAAAAAAAAAAAACCCACAAACAGTGGCTTCTGGGCTCACTGCCTCGGTTCCTACATACACAAGGGATCCCCAGAAAGAAAGCACCAGCCTGCATTCATTCCTGTACGCAGGTGGGGGTTGAGAGATGGGGAAAAGCTTCATATACCACAAAGAAAACATGGTGGTCACAGAGGATGCCGATCTTCTAGAGCTTTCCACTCTCCCCCAAATTCTGCAAAAGCATCCCAATGTTTCCTAGAGAAGGATCTGGCAATTAAAAAGAACACCATGGAACACCAGGGTGGCTCAGTGCGTTAAGCAGCCAGCCCTTCATTTCGGCTCAGGTCATGATCTCTGGGCTCGGGAGACAAAGCCCTGCATAGGGCTCCATGCTGATAGCAAGGAGCCTGCTTGGGATTCTCTCTCCCCCCCTTTCCAGCCCTCCCCCACTCACTCAACTCTGTCAAAATAAATAAACAACAACAACAACCACATGCAAAAAAAAAAAAAAAAAAGAGGGGCACCAGAGTGGCTCAGTCGGTTAAGTATCCCCTTTCTGCTCAGGTCATGATCTGATGGTTCATGAGTTCCAGCCCCACATAGAGCTCATTGGTGTCGGCACTGAGCCCACTTCGGGTTCTCTGTTCCCCTCTCTCTGCCCCTCCCCCACTCGTGTTCTCTCTCTCTCTCTCTCTCTCTCTCTCTCTCTCTCTCCCTCCCTCCCTCCCTCCCTCCCTCCCTCTAAAATAAACATTTAAAAACAAGAAGGAACACCACCACAAACAGGCTTCATTATAAGCATCAGGCTATCACTCATCATGGAAACAAAACCAAACAGGACAAAGGGAGGTCTCAAGTGTCGTATCTGACATAAGAAACCCGCGAAGGGAGGATTGTTCATGGTGGTACCCAGTTACCTGTACAAACAGACCTATAATGACATCAGTGCTCATTACAACATATCAAATTTTTTGACACATCCGATATTGCTTTAAGTGGCTACAATCCAGGAATTGTGGTCGAATGATTTGACAGATGGTGATGTGAATGGTTACATAACATAGCCTCTATGACTTCTAAAAAGCTGCTGCAAATATAGAAGCCCTAGAATTTTCCTTCCTTGACCCTCCCTTCAAGTTGCACGGCCAGGCTGATGGACTCACGTGGCCACTTTCCCCTTCTGCCTCCCTCCAAGCCTCTCCCCTCCAGCCCAGCTGGCCCAGGTCCTTCTTCCATACCAGCTCAGAAACCTCAGAGAGGACAGAATGGAGACTGCTGTGCACTGCTCGGGTCACCCGCCCCCCCAAGACACCAACCCCTGCTACTGCTATTGGGGCAGGTTTTCCCGACACCACTAAGGAATGCCCTACTGGGGAAAACTAGGGTTCGCTTCCTTCTAGCTCGGTCAGAGTTTCTGCTCTCCAACGCCTAGGGTGAGGTCTAATTGTAGGATGATGGCATCCAGACCCAGGGAATGGGGCAAACAGATTTTAATACAGTCCCTGAAGTGTGCTTTTATGACACAGCTACAGCTTTTATGGGAAGTAGTTAGGTAATGTGTATCTAGAACCTCGATCACAATTACCCTTTGAATGCTCACTTCCTGCCAGATACTAAGGACTTTAAATAAATCATCTCATTAATCCTAAGAATATTGCCTCTGAGAAAGAAATTACTACTCCACTTACAGAGCTGGGGAACAAGAGCCAAACAGAACGGCCACCTCGTGTGTGTTAGTTCTCTTCACTCTTGGTGGGGCCGTGAGGTCACCCTTTCAGGGATGACAGCGTGACCCTCCCTGCCAATGTCCCCAAGTGGAGGTGGAGGGCAGTGGTCTACGGGGGCCCAGAACTGGCAGGAGGCTGAATGCCCCGCAGTTTCCCCCCGGAAGCCTCTAGATCCCTCAGTGTCCACAGCTCCAGGGCCCTGAGCTCAGACCACAGGTGCGGGTTTTGTTTTACAGAAGAGAGCTTCCTTGAGGATGCAACATATAGATGCCCCGAGCTCTCTGTGCCCGCCCCCTCCCCCCCCCCCCCCCCCCCACCAGTCAATTCCTCAGACTGAGAGCACTCTGGAGCTCGGTAATTTTTCACAAAGGGGCTAAGAAATTGGAGGAGAAGGTCTGAGGAGTCGGCCAGCCGGAAGGCCAGTATCCTCCCCATCCACTACCCAGAGCAGCCACTTGATGGCAATCTTAACCTATTCCCTTGGAATTCTTCCATAAAGAGCGACCCCAGGAGGGTAAGAGCAACAGAGAATGGGCTGCAGAATGTGGACAGTGCTAGAAAAGGCATCACTGCCTGGCCAGAGGAGGCAGAGGCAGGGGCATAGAAGGATGGATGGAGAAAGCACGCCAACACGCTCCCCTGGGTTATTCTCCTGTCCCCAGACTTCTCTGGGGCCCTGGGTAGAAGCGAGTGTACAGGTTTCTGTAGTCAGACAACTCAGGAAGACGGAAATTTCTCAGGCCCCATGACACAAGCACATCGGGCTTTCCATCAACAGATTGAAGTGCGAGGCAGACAGATGGTAGCAAACAGGGTAATAAATCAACAGCAAACTCCTGCTTCTGATCTCAGCACCTTGCCCCCTGAAACCACAGAAAAAAAATAAAGCCAAATAATGAAAAAAAGGCAACTTTCCCTCGTTGGGGTGTTACACCTGTTGAATAAGGCAGCCCAGCACTTTTCTTATTTAAATTGTAAATGAGGGGTAAAAAATTAAAAGCTATGTGCTTCTACCTTGGAGAGAAAAGGCTCTCCAGGAAAAAAAAAAGGGGGGGGGGGGTTGGAATACCTTGCAAATTACATTCACCGCATACTTCTATTTTCAGTGGCAGTAAGATTAACATCAAGATGGTGGGAGGAGGGTCACTGTGATCAGAAAACAGTCCGTTGTCTTAACACGGAGGTTTCCCCCACACAGTTCAACCTGGCCCTTTGTGACGGCTTCGTAACTCTTGGCTTCTCGATTTATAAGAAGAGTTCAGGCAGAGAGTGGAGAGTTTGCCAATATTTTCCTCCGAGGGATTCAGAAAGTGCCAGCTGAGAGCCTTCCAACTCACCCTTTAAAACTCTGTAACACTTTCCAACTGAGTAAACTGGAAAGGCCCTTTTCAAATAACACTAGTCTGAAGTTGGGTAACTGCTGAGTGAGGACAGGGTAAAGCCACTCCGGTACAGGATAAGCAATTTGCGGTGC
This sequence comes from Panthera tigris, assembly GCF_018350195.1. Classification (NCBI taxonomy): domain Eukaryota; kingdom Metazoa; phylum Chordata; class Mammalia; order Carnivora; family Felidae; genus Panthera; species Panthera tigris. The sequence continues at coordinate 13,657,856 of NC_056664.1, forward strand.
AGATCCCTCTAGAGATCACCAAGCCTTCCTTCGTGCCCAAACAATACACGTGTGTGGTTTTCACTGCTGTGGCACCTGCCCTACTTAGGTCTGCAGAGGATTCGCTGACCTTCTATACCATCACTCCGGAAGGGGAAGCGCACGGTTTCAAAAAGGCAGAGAGTCAGAGCCCTTCCTGAATACCCCAATCCCGTCAGAAGGAAGGGATCGTAATTAAGAGAGGTGAAGGTTTCCAGAGTGAGACCTTGAGCTGCCTTCGTGCATCAGAAGGCAACAAAAATCGTTCAGAGCCATGGAAAACTGGAAGGAACACTCAGCCACGTGGGGCAGCACCAGAAGCTGGCAGGGGACTCCCAGGCACAGATGTCTTTCCCGGTTACCCACCAAGACCAGGTGCCACGCGTGATCAGGATACCCACCCACCTGCCAAAGGGAAACACAGACCCAGGTACAGGAGTGACCCGAAAGACACTGGCGGGGCGGGTCCCCAGGAAGAGGCCTGATGTGCGGAAAGAGCTGAAACCGTTAGATCCAAAGCAGGAACGAGCCCACGACACTAGTGAAAGGTCAGCAAATGGTAGAGAGGAGGAACGGGCCCCAGGAGCTCTGAAGCTCCAGAAAGAACAGCTCTCCTTGCAGAACACAGGGCAGCCTGGCTGACACACTGGCGACTCTGCTCCTTAACAGGCAGGTCTAAGGTTATAAAATAGCTCATGTTTCCCTCCTGGGCCCCAGACCTCCTCGCAGGAGAGACCTACACTGTTTTATGGTCTTTTAGAAAGAAAATCATGAGGAAGGAAGCGAATTTCGGGACTCTGCAGAAGCACCCTAAAGCCTACAGAGAAAGCTAGAAGGATACAGGTGATTTGGCAGGTGAGATTGAGTAACAAGTTGTAAATTAAGGGATTTATGGGGTGCAGGCTAATTTCCCCCAAAGCATACCCAGTTATCACCCTTCTGGGTTTAAAGATACTCCATACAGGACACTGAACATTTAACGTAGCTCAAGTGGGAACACGTTTTTTTCCAAAAACTAGGTAAAAGGTCTTCTAAATGTGGGGGGAAATGGGATCTGAGGAAGTCCCACGCAAAACCAAACCGCACTAGTGCATCGTGGTAGATCCGATAGGAATCAAAGCCCCCATCACAGAACCTGAATCACAGAACCCATCACCCATCACAGAACTTGAATCAGGAACCAGCACAGACGGAGACAACACAGGCAGCCTAGATCCACAGGCAGGAGGAGGTGATACACAGGACCGTTTACAAGAGCGTACACAGATAAACTCCATGCCTGGATAAGTGGCCTCTGGCCGAGGGGAGCGCTATCTGGGGACCCCACAGGCACCTCCCTTTCTGTACATGTTGATAAGTAAAACTGGTTGGTACGTATTGCCGTAAATTACAGTTACGGCATAGAAAAAGAAACGGAATCCATGCATAAAATACAAACGAGGGGCGCCTGGGTGGCTCAGTTAAGCATCCGACTCTGGATTTCGGTTCAGGTCATGAATGTGAGACCCATACTGGGCTCTGCACAGACAGCACAGAGCCCGCCCTCTCCCTCTCTCTGCCCCTCCCCCGCTCTCTCTCAAAATATGTAAGCTTTAAAATGTATACATACAAATGAAATAAATTCATGTATGACAAAGAAGACTCTTCAACCTCAAATAATGTCATCATTTCTCCCAAACTGACACGGAGACATCCATCCAGGGCCATCTTGATGGGCTTTGAGCCTGGAGCCTGCTTCGGATTCTGTCTCCCTCTCTCTCTGCTCCTCCCCGACTAGCATGTGCTCTCCGCTCGCCCCCCCCCCCCCCAAAATACACATTTAAAAAAATTTTTTTTAAATAAAAAAATAAAAAGTGGAGATTAACTGCATCCAACTGGGAGGAACAAAAACCTCTCCAAGCTCAAACCAGTTCCTAGGGGTTCCTGACATACCAGGAAATCCTTCTAGTACCTCAACACAAAAGGAAACATGTTGCAGATTAAGATGGAAATTAACTGCATCTAAAATTAAAACGCAATGAAATTGTCACCACCTCAAAGTTCTACCCACGTACTAGCATTGGTGCTGTTTGCCACCTCACCCCACTCCCCCAACTCCTAGGTTGAAGACTTAACACCCAATGTGACTGTGTCTGAGCAGAGCTTGTGAGAAGGTGAGAAAAGTAAAGGAGGTCACGATTCGGGGAGGCACTGATCTGACGGGGCGAGTGTCCTCCTAAGAGGAGGAAGAGACACCCGCACACGCTCTCCCCCACCGTCAGCCTGGTGAGGACGTGGCCAGTACCCTGGATCCGGACATCCAGCCTCCAGCGTCCAGAACGAGAAACACACTTGCGTTGTTCAACCACCCCACCCAGTCTACAGTACATGGTCACGGCAGCCCGAGCTGACTAATACAGACTTCTGTCACAGCCACAAGAAAATGAACGCAAGTGAGCAATCCTCCCGTGCCATCACCCTATGTTTCTGCACCCTCAAGGCCATGGGACAACTCACGGGCTGTGGATAAGAATCCCTCTAACTGAAAACACACTTATTTGGCAGAGAAGGGGTATGGCCCTATGGATGCCTCTTTAGCTTCCCTTTGGAGGAAAGCCAGGTCTGGAACCCCTATTCCAGAATTTCTTGAATTCTATCACCAAGGCCAAGATTTCTTAACGCTCGCAGAATGGCACTACCGGAAAGAGGGGACACCGAACGGGAGAAGCAGAAGAGCTGTTCAAAAGGCCAGTGTGGACTGGACTTGCACACAGCTGAGAACCAAAACTTTAATGATGGTTCAAGACAGAGAATCTGTCTGGGGCACCTGGGGGGCTCAGTCAGTTAACCGTCCAACTTCAGCTCAGGTCATGATCTCGCGGTTTAGGAGTTTGAGCCCCACCTCGGGCTCTCTGCTCTCAGCACAGAACCTGCTTCAGATCCTCTGCTCCCCCCTCTCTCTCTCTGCTCCTTCTCTGTTTGTGCACAGTCTCTCACTCCAAGAAATAAAAACATTTAAATAAATTTTTTAAAAAATCTGGCCCACGAATGCCACCACGAGCCGGTGAAGATCTTTTGTGACCATGTCCAGTTGTAGGACTCTTATTCGTGCCCCCAAGCCAGGGCTTCTAAGAGTTGCATACTGGACACACGTGAGCCACTGGCTTTGGGGACCCTTCAAGTCTCCACAGACACTCTCAGGCATCTGGTACATTCTGGGGAAACACCATAAACCCACATATCATCATAAAAGCTCGTGGGGGGAAAAAAAAAAAAAATCAAGACAGCCATGGTGACAAACCTCAAATGAACGCATACTTTAAAAGAAGTCAAATGAAATGGAAAGGGAGGGAGCAACATTTCTGGCCTGGTGGGAAAGCCCTGGGTCTACACTGGAGCACTGGTCACGTGGGTATATGAGCTTTTTTAAATACATCGAACTGGGGGCGCCTGGGTGGCTCAGTCGGTTGAGCATCCGACTTCGGCTCAGGTCATGATCTCACGGTCCGTGAGTTGGAGCCCCGTGTCGGGCTCTGTGCAGACGGCTCAGAGCCTGGAGCCTGCTTCGGATTCTGTGTCTCCCTCTCTCTCTGCCCCTCCCCCACTCACACTTTGTCTCATTCTATTTCTCAAAAATAAATAAATGTAAAAAAAAAAAAATTTTTTTTAAATAAATACATCGAACTGTACGAGTAAGATGTGTGATTTCACGCGGCGTATTCTTTTCCTCAAAAAATAAAGTGGGGGGAGGGAGCGGTATGCAAGACTGGAGTCCAGTTCTGGGGTCAAGTCCTGATTCGCTATGCAGTCTTGTACAAGCTGTGGAACACTGGAGACCCTCTACAAACCCACAGAACCGGACAGTAATAGGTTGCAATAAAGTTATGAGATTAGAAGCAGTAACTTATTTCTTAAAAGCCTCATTTTAGGGGCACCTGTGTGGCTCAGTTGGTTGACGTCTGACTTTGGCTCACGGTCTCATGGCTCGGGGGTTTGAGCCCCGCATCAGGCTCTGTACTGACAGTGCGGAGCCAGCTTGGGATTCTCTCCCTCCCCTTCTCTCTCTGTCCCTCCCCTGATCTCTCAGCCTCTCAAAACAAACAAAGAAAAGTCCAATTTTAATTTAAACTTCCAAGCAACATATCTCATACCTGAATAGGCATTCCGCAAATGTGGTTAAGAAAGGGTACAAGGGTGATCCAATTCCAGGAATCTTTATGATAAGACGAGGGTATCACAATTATGAATATGCATTTTGGGGACAGGGAAACCAGCGTGGGCTGTGATCCAGGGAGTAGGTGTGTACATTTCCAGAATAAAACCCAGAGTCACATGTGGGACACTCAAGCCCTAAACAGACAGGAGCATATCCACGGCGCGGCAGAGGGTGCTGGAGGGGGAGTGGGAATGGCCAGCGGACAGAGAGCTGTCTGCACACTGGTCCACGCTCCACACGCGCTACGGAGAACCCAGGCGTGCAGACAGCAGCCGTGAATGGTGATGGAGCTTTTCTCTCGTGGACTTTCTGTCTGTCGTGGGGAGAGCACTTACCACCAGCAAACAACAAGAATACAATGTCCCGCAGACAGAAATTCTATGCAGAGAAATATTACGAGGCAAAAAAGCAAAAGGGTATCCAACAAAGTTTCAAGAAGATGTTCAAGAAGGATGTTCCGGTTCAAACCTCCAGGTTTGAGCAGGAACCTGAAATTCAGGCAGGGATCAAGCACACAGTTATCTAAAGGGAACTAGAAGAAGCAGAAAGCACAAGAATTCTGGTGGGTTTGAACAGCGAGGAGGCCAAATTAGGGGGGACAGTGGTAAGGAGACCTGACAGATACTGTGGCCCCCATCAGCTTATCATGCTAAGAGGCAGGGAGACGCTGCAGGAACAGAGCATCGCTAATCTGCATTTATAAATGACGGTTCTGGCCACCTCCTGGTGGGGTAAAAAGGCAGAGGCTGAGGGGGCATAGGGATCCCAGCCCAAGCTGGAGGTTACAGACTAGGAGGCAGTAGTGCAAATGCAGTTTTGGAACAGGTTTTGCTAAAGGACAGAATGCAAAGTGTGGGAACATCAGAGAAATACAGCTAATTCCAAGGTTTAGGCCAAAGTAACCAGAAGAATGGAATTGGCGTTTACTGACCAGGGGAAGACAGGCAGAGCAGAGGACCGGTGGTGGAGACAGAGTTGGCTTAGGGACCCCTCATGTTCATAAGGCCTTCCCAAGAAATCAAAGTGGAGAAGGCAAGTAGGCAAGTGGAGTTTAGGACAGGTTCAATCATGTCAAATGCTGCCATGGGGGTAAACAAGGCGCTGACCAGAAACTTGGTCAACGGACTTGGCAACGGAGGTCATTATTAAGCCTTAGTCGTGGCCTCATTCTAAGGGTTCAAAGGAGTACGAAAGGGGAAAGGATATTAACAAGAACATAAATAGTAGAGGGAGACAGACTGCTTAGACATTTTCTACCAGGAACCCTGCAATAAAGAGATGAATAGCAGGAGGGAGATAACAAGATCGACGGAGGATTATTTTATTATGAGCGAAACTACAACATGTTTTGTTTACTGATGGCAATCATCCAGCCCAGAAGTAAATAAGGAAGAGGGAGATCTTCCAGACTGATGCCCTTGGAGAGATGAGAAAAGGACCACAGCAGATTTCTGCCCTTTTGCCCTCAGGACCTCTCAACGCTGGCTTCTTAAGAACGGAGACCAGCAGAAAGAACCACCACCCCCATAACTGCATACCACCCTTCCACCCCATCCTAGGCCCTTCCTCTTAAAACAGCCCAAGATGTGATGAGGATGACAGAATCTGGGACAGAGCTGACAGAGGAGGCAGGCTGACAGAAATGGGGGGGGCAAGGGGCCCCATGCACAAAGTGACAGGAAAGAAGACCAACTTGAATTCCATGTTATTACTTACAAAACCACCTACATTCTAGACTCAATGGAGTATCAACCAGTATGAGCTCTATCAAGAAATGTCCCATGTGCATCACACTCAGGTCTTACAGTGACTACACCACAGCCACAGAGAAAGACATCAAGCCTTTTTTTTTTTTTTTTTTTTTTTTTAATATTTTTGAGAGAGAGAGAGAAAGAGAGAGACAGACACAGAATCCGAAACAGGCTCCAGTCTCTGAGATGTCAGCACAGAGTCCGATGCGGGGCTAGAACTCATGAACTCCAAGATCATGACTTGAGCTGAAGTTGGATACTTAACACACTGAGCCACCCAGGGGCCCCTCCAGCCCTCCCCTCCTTTTTTGTTGGTGAAGTTTATTTTCAGATCAAGAGAAAGAGAACGTGAGCGAGCAAGGTAGGGGCAGAGAGAGAGAGACAGAGACAGAGAGAGGCAGGGAGAGACAATCCCAAGCAGCCTCAGTGCCATCAGTGGGGAGCCCAACGCGGGACTTGAACTCATGAACCAGGGGATCATGACGTGAGCGGAACCCAAGAGTCAGATACTTAACCCACCGAGCCACCCATGAGCCACTCAAGCCTTTTCAACTCTACCATTTGCAAGAATAAAATGTAGCTTTTATTTTCTAACAAAGAATAAATTTGTTTTCAGTGAAGTGTATTTACCCTTCCTGTCGCCCCGCTTCTTTCACTTGGGAGTGTCAGCTCCTACATCAGGGGAGACAAGTAAGAAAAGTCTCCAAGGTTGATGTGTTCCAGAAACCCAAACCTTCAGCAGCTGCCGGGGGGCAGCCTGGTGGTCCCCACAGCTTACAGAGGACTGGCACTTACACATCGGCATTTCCATTTGGACAAAGCAGTGGGATAATCCACTTTCTTTTTTGTCTTTTTTAATTCTTTTTAATATTTTTGAGAGAGAGAGAGAGAGAGAGAGAGAGAGAGAGAGAGAGAAGGAGGAGGGGAGGGGCAGAGACAGAGACCTAGAATCTGAAGACAGACAGACTCCAGGGTCCGAGCTGTCAGCACAGAGCCTGACCCCGGGCTCGAACTCACGAACTGCGAGATCATGACCCAAGGCGAAGTCGGAGGCTCAACACACTGAGCCACCCAGGAGCCCCTAAGCCACTTTCTTCAGGAGGAAAACAACAAGACGGTCTTTCCTGTTGAAGTGGGGCCCATCCTTAGAATAGCTAGATGTGAACGCTTGGGGGCCAAAGCAGAAAGGAGAAGTGTCCCCCCACACCCCCCTCCCCGGACTTCTGTTGATGAAGACAACCATTCGACTGTGACACATGACAGTGTTTTCAATAGAGCTGTGTAAATAAACTGCCATTCATGGGACACTGTGCTTGGATTTTTCATTTTGAGTCACAAGGCATTTTTATCTTATGCTGTGAACAATGAAATCGCAGGACTTGGGCCCGAGTTTCATTCCACAAACAAAACATCCGGAATCTTTAAGATGTAGATGGAGTCCAGGAGTGCCTGGGTGCCTCAGTCAGTTAAGGATCTGACTCTTGGTTTCTACTCGGGTCATGATCTCACGGTTGGGGATTTGGGAGTTTGAGCCCCGCGTGGGGCTCTGTGCTGACAGCTTGAGCCTGGAACCTGTGGATTCTCTCTCTCTCTCTCTCTCTCTCTCTCTCTCTCTCTCTCTCTCACCCTCCCCCCCGACTGTGCACATGCATGCGTGTGCTCTCTCCTCTCAAAAATAAACATTAAAAAAGATTTTGGGGGCGCCTGGGTGGCTCAGTCGGTTAAGCGTCCGACTTCAGCCAGGTCATGATCTCGTGGTCCGTGAGTTCGAGCCCCGCGTCGGGCTCTGGGCTGATGGCTCGGAGCCTGGAGCCTGCTTCTGATTCTGTGTCTCCCTCTCTCTCTGCCCCTCCCCCGTTCATGCTCTGTCTCTCTCTGTCTCAAAAATAAATAAAACGTTAAAAAAATAAATTAAAAAAAAAATAAATTAAAAAAAAAAAAAAAGATTTTGAAGGAGTCCAAAATTCTTCTCCTTAAGGGGGAAACGAAACAAAACAAAACAGGTGTGTGGAGAGTTCTCTATCTGCACACTTCCAACTTCAGCTCCTCCCTACAAATCGGCAGTTGTTGCCAGAAAGGCCCCTTGTCATGTGAGGACAGGACTGTATGGAGAGAGTCAACCTGGTGGTTCAACAGCAGCATTAAAAATCCAAATCCCTACCTCTAGGTGAAAAAAATGAACGTACCTGTGCCCATCTTTTGCTTCCCCCCCCCCCCAATTATAAGCTCTAATAAAGACCACAAATATGCCCATGTTCATACTTCTCCTGCCCCCCACCCCCCACCTTGGAGGTCTCCTTCCCAGTAAAAGAGGTTACATGCTCTCCTTCAAAAGAAACAGCTATTGGGAAAAGTTTTTTAAAAGGTCTCCTACAAATTCTTAGTTTCGGGAATCCTATCTTTACAGAGGGTTCCCAAAGTGACTTCTGTTTATCCAAGGGGTGGTATGAAGTCAAGACACAGAAAGCCAAGCTTTAAAAGTCTGGCTGCCGAGGACCACTCGCGTAGATGGACGGCTAATCCACCCCCGTGTATCACTCCCTCATCTACAAGAATGGTCTGTTCTGAAGACTAAATTCATGAAATACAGCTCAAGTGCTAGAACAGTAACGGCTCAACGTACGGATTACCCATCACGACCGCAGTCAGGTTCTAAGAAAAAAGGATCCAGGTTCCCTTAAATCTACTCAAGGTTCTTTGGCTGGCCAGAGGGCTTTTGCTGGATCTCGGATGACATTTATAGGAAGCAAATGAAACTCAAATACAGCTAATAGCTCCCCTCTCTTACCGTGTAATTATCTGTACTCATTTGTGCAGCATGTTATTATTTAAATGTCCCTAATTTCAGCCCCAGCGGGCCAAGGGCCCTCAAAGAGTGGCCGAGGCCTCAGCCTCCGCCAGCCCTTCCCCATGCTTTTGTTCATTTATAACAGCCAGAAGAAGTGGCATTATCTACAGCAGGAAGCAGATAGAAGGTTCTCACAATCAGCAAAAATCGGAGTACCGCCTCTCCTACGCCCAGCTATAACCAACACGCCACAAGGAGGGCTTCAGTTCCTACACAGACAATCCGCGAGGCCGTTCAAGACTCATGTTCACTCCTACTAGGATGGATGGATCAATAAATGGTTAAAAAAAAAAAAAAAAAAAAAGGAAAGAGAAAGAAATATTCATTCCTGGTTACTTTACAACTGCAGACATAATAAAGGTTGATGGCAAACATGGATTTTAGGACATAAAATGTGATGTCTCCCTACAATCTTGTGCCTGCTTGGGTTATTACTACTGCACTAGACCCACAGAAACAGGGTAGCATAGCTCAGCTGCTTGGGAGCTGCTGCTGTCTGTGTGCAGTTAACAGACGCCAGACCCCACCCACCTCACAAGGGGGGGCGGGGCAAAGAAGGAGGTGCTGGTTCATGGTTCTAGCACGCCAAGGGTTTGGCGAAGTGACGTCAATCCGTTCTCCAATTAGGTAACAGTACAGCAAGCCTATTCTATTTGTGAACACAAAATATTACTTGAACGTGGAATTTTCCCCAGTAACTCCGGTGAGACCGATAACCCAGAAACATCTCTGAAAAGTGATCCAGTGAAAATTAAGATGTGTTTTCAATACCGTCGTTAAAAAGATACGGTGTCCTTTTCATCCCTCTTGTCTTCCAAAGTACTGGATTCAAAAGCTCCGCGGATGGAGTTGTAATTCCAATTCTGCTACCGCATTGCAGACAGCCGTGTCACCTTAGAGAAGTCACCACCACACAGAGCACTCACAAAGCCCCACAAGGACATTTTGGTCAGCTCACAGATGACAAGAGCAGGGGTCTCGGAGGTAGGTCAGTACCCAAGGTCCCCCGCTGCAAAGCATGAAAAGGGGGAGGCGGCGGCACAGGGGCAGCAGCTAACCCTCCCGCCAATCTGGGCACAGGAACCTGCTCTGATCCTCGTCTCGTCCCTTTCCTTGCCCGTGTCCTAACAAGGGCTCTGAACGGGGCAGCTTCAAAGCCGTACTGCCACACAAATTTCTCTGACAATTAACACTGGACCAATGGAGTTCAGTTTTTGCAAGAGAAATCTCAAAAGGTTAGATAACTCACCAAAACAAAACACCAAAAAACAAACATGCACCTTGCAGGGCTGTGAAAACCTACTCCCCTACTAACCTATTTTCATCTGCCCCCAGGGCAGAACCCCAAGACAGCGTGCGGTGCACAGCTTAAGACGAGGTCATCATTCTACCATGCAGAGTATACACGAGGAGTACGAAGCAACCATTCAAACAGGGGACATGCTCACAGGCACACACATGCGTGCACACACACAACACTGCTTGCAATCATCCTACCACCAACCTCAGCTGCCAAAAAAGTCTGGGACACTCTCCATGTTTTCTGCTTTCTCTGCACCATGCCCCCTAGGAGAGCACGGCTGAGGTTTGAGGACCTACAGAGAAGGAGCTGCTGGTCTCCCAAGCTCTCTGGGACGCCCCCAAAGACAAAGCACAACTCAACCTGTTGGCTGCCCTCAAGAAAATTATTCTTGAAACACAGAGTCGTGTTTACTCAGAACAGCTATGGAAATCCAAGGTACAGAACGACAAAAACGTGGACTCGGACCATTGGCTCCACTGACACCAACAAGAAGTGGAAACAGGCCTATTCACAGCAATTTCACCACCGAGAGAGAGAGAGAGAGAGAGAGAGAGAGAGAGAGAGAGAGAGAGAGAGAGAGACGCCTTGGGGTCTTGGTGCTTAAACAAGAAAATGACAAGTCCGTCTTTATCAGCAGGAAATACGAACTACAACAAAAGCCTCTTTTTTGTTATTGAACGAATTCTTATACTAGTTTCATAAAGTCTTCAACGATCCCAAGAAGTCTTTGCCACTTTTCTCAGAACCTCTTCCTCAGCACTGTCAAGCCCTTGACAAGGGCGGTAGAAAACGAGAGCTACGTGTGGTCAGCTAGCTGGCAGGGCAGGTTCCCTCTTAAAAGAACAAAAGGTAAAGATCGTCACCTAAATTCCACCTTGATTTAATCCTGGACACCCGGCTAACTTGTCCGAAAAGCTGATTTTTCTCCGTTGGGTTGTTTTCTGTTAACGGATTCCAAAAACCACGAAGGCATCTCCCCTCCTAAATAGCAGAACGAGAGCACGCCTGATCACAACAGTAACAACTACACCCCCAGCAGCTAGCGCTCTATTGTAACTCCAGGACTCAGGGACGTTCTCTCCCCCCCCCCCCCCCCGGATAAAAAACGTAAAGCAAATCACCATCTTCACTGTGAAGCCGAGAACACGAATGATCACATCACATCACACGTGGCTCCAGATTCTATACCTGTGACAACACATTCTACAACTTACCTTCTACCTTTTGATTCAAAAACAAAAGCCAGGGGGGTGGGGGGGGCCTTCCCACGCATGTTGGCTCAGACTTCAGGGGCTTCTGGTTTCAAGTCACATAGTACTAGAAGCAGACAGGGACAGACGGGGGGGGGGGGGGGGCAGTGGCAGGGAGGGCATCGTCTCCGAAAGCACTGCCATGGCTCTGTGCAAACAGAGTGGCAACAGGTCCCGCCTGTAAGCACTGGTTCCAAGAAGAGGCTCCCAGACAACCCACCGTACAACTAAGCAGAATGGAAAGAAACTGGAGGCCCTAAGTGAACCTGTCACCCTGCACCCTGGCATGCTGCCAAATACCCTCCAAATGCCTCTATTACCCCGTGACCAGAGCAAAGACTCTGAAACAGAACAATCCCCTCTTCCTTATCTGCTTGCTCCAAGCAGGTACAAACCAGAACACGATCGATTCATTCACATTTCTCTGTAATTCTGAAGGACGAACAAAGTTGGACAGAGCCTGGGATGTCACCACGACCACATCCCCTGCAACGAAATACAGACTGTGACCAGAAGCTCGGTTATGATCATCGGAGGGTTCCAATTCCACCATGCTAACCCTGTTCCAAAGAGACATCAGAATAAACTCGGGGAAGAGTGAGTTTCCCTCCAGGCTTCAAGGATCCATCTGATAATCATACAGGTGCACTTCCACAGGCTCGGGCATTCTGTGCCACCGTATACCAGCCTCCACGTAACAGCCTGCCCGGCCTGATCAACAAGGAAGCAGGTACTTAGGAGGCTATGAGCCAGAGAGCAGGAAGGGTAGGAGGCAAATGGTAGATCCAAGCTGCTTCCTATACAATCAGGGGAGAAGAACCAGCAGACAGTAGGGAGGTATCCATAGGAGAGAATCTAGGACTGCCCTCAGTTGTGGGAATCAGCACTTTAAACCTTACAAACCTTCTTACTGGTTCCCTAAGACGATCGGGGAGAACCGCCCCACATCACAGCAAAGTAGAAAGGCAGAGATCCACAGAAACACCTGTTAAGACAGACTCTACGTTCAACCCAGGACCTAGTAGAAATCAGATCACAGCCCTGGTCTTATCTACAGGGACCAGACTAATTAAGGCACCCTGCAAATTATATTACACAGCATATAAAGGAGCATAAAAGAAATGAATCTATAAACCCAGTAGGATGTCCAAAATAACTGCCAAGAGGGGCCTAGCCCGAGAAGCACAAGCCGCCCAGATCACATCCGATTCAGAAACAAGGCCGTGCCCGAAGACATCATCCAATTCCAACAAGACAGTCAACTCACCATTCACAGTCTTCAGGCTCCCAGCAATGCCTTCCCCGTGCTGCCTCTTCTGGGCATTCTTGAACTCCTTCAGAGACAGATAGAGGACTTTCCGCACCACCCTTTCTTCTGACCATGGAATCCCATCGCTGTCATCCTGCAGAAACAGGAAAGAGAGAAGGGAAAGCACTTAACACAAAAAGCAAGTAAATATGAAGAATCAAAAGAAACGTTAAAGAAAACTCCAAAGTATCAGAGTGAGAGGCACTTCCAGGGGATCCCATCATCCTGTGGTAATGGTTCATTCAGCACGACCTTCCTGACGTCTGGAGAGTCCCCAGAAAAGCTAACCCACGGACCACAAAAGGGGGCAGAAAGACGGCCACCAGCTCGCCTCCTTTACAAACCTTTACGCCCACATACCCTCATTAACCAATAATACTCAAGTTCTATATGCCTGGCAACATTTCGAAACAGGAGTTCGTACCCCCAAAAGCACAGGTGTAATGAACCACCGTGCTGGAGTGTCTGAGGAATTCTGGGACGTGTGCTGCCTCACACACATGCGCCGCACTCTTTTAGAAACTGCTGCCGTTGGCACTGGGGGCTAGGGGGTTGGTGCTGCCTTCAAAGAATTTACAATTCGGTCAGAAGAAGTGAAATTGGATCTGTACTGACCTCTTAAGGAAATGAGCCCTGAATGAGAGAGACAGAGCACAGCAGAAAAGGGCAATGGATCCTGGCAGAGCAGAGAGAACTGGGAGGCAGGGGCAGGAGGTTTGGGAAGGGGTGACGTAAAGAAAACAAAAAGAAGAAGAAGAAATACACACAGGTTAATAACAGGTCTTGAAGGTCTAATTAGCGTGGCTCCCTTAGGTCTGTGGTATCAGATGCAATGCAAGTTCTGGGGAGGAACAGAACAAGGGAAGGCCAGGTCGGGCGGGTGGGGGTGGGGAAAATCCCAACAACCAGCAGCCAGGCCAGAGACCATCCCAGCCATTCCAGTAGTGGCCACAGAAAAACAGAGGACAATCCAGAAGCGCCAAGAGGAGGAGGGGAGGGCGCCAACCAGCAGGGAGACCAGAAGCTACATCTGGAAACATGGAGATGGTGGGTACCAGGACAAAGTGGAGGCAATGGTCTCAGGGAACCAGCAAGAAGGTCTGTAAGGCTTAAAGCGCCAATTCCCACGGCTGAGGACAGTCCTAGATTCTCTCCTATGGATACCTGCCTACCGTCCGCTAATCGAAGAAGTCCTTATGTTCACATCCTTGCTTCAAAGACTTAAGCATTTGATAATAGTTCAACTTAGAGAACGAAGGATTGGAGCTTCTCAGATCCTTCGGGCCTTAGGAGATCAACGCAAATATTAATGCCCTGGGTAAATGCAGGAAGGCGAATCTTGGATACTTCGGGTTCCTTTTGCTCAAACGGAAGACCTCAAAGGTCAAGCCGGCACTGTTGTCCTGCATGTCCGACAGAACTGGTTTCTCCTCCCGTAAAAGCTCCCTGGGACTAGGTAAGGGAGCCAGATGACCGGAGGTCTTTTCCAGCTCTTAAACTCCTAAATTCTGCGTCAACACAAACTACATCTTAGAAATCCAACCACACAGAGACTCTAAGCCCTAAATAACTTGAAGCTGCACTCTGGTTAAGCTTCCAGGATTTTCCCAGAAAGAGAGCCATCCTCCGTCTTCCGTACTAAGGGGAAAGAGGGCCCTGGGAAAGAAGAGCTGGGATTTCCACCTGCCCCACGACACCCTTCACGCCTGCCCATCTGCCAACTGAGATTTCCGGTAGCTCCAGAGGAAGGAGGCACATCCTGTCTTCCTGGCCGTGTTCCCTGAGAGGCAGGAGAGCTCTACTAAACCAGACCAGGGTGGTGGGGGGGGGGGGGGGGGGTCGAGGTTCGAACCCAAGGGCTGAAAGAAGCCAGTGAATTGCCTCAGAAGCCCATGGAATCTCTCCACTGCTACTGCGAACAAGTCGCTCTCCACCTCCCAATTTACACGGTTAACAAACAGAAAAATGAAGCACCTGACCAGACCCCGTTTGCAAAGCCCAAATAACCAATCTGAGTAAAAAAGAGGCAGAGGACTGACCCATATGACGCACAAAAGGCACAAAAGAAAAAGAACTCGCTGCTCCTCTAGCTGATCCGTTGCAACTGGGATGATAAACTTTAACTCCTCCTCAAGTTCAACACAGTGCGGCGGCAATCTCATCGTTTCTCAGCAGCCAGGTAAGGCGGCCTGGCAGAATTCTCTTCTTCATGCTCAGAGTCCTATTCTCATGTAACGCCGATGTGATTACAGACTATTATCTCCTCACACCCACAGTTTGTAAATGATAAAACCCCCAAATAGCTTCCAATGCAAAAATGCCTGCAATGATTTACTGCATCGTGTTCAGACTGGTGGCTTCGTTCTGACTTCGGGCCTCCGCACAAGAGAATTATACCCCCTACAACTAGTGTCTAATTAAAACATAAACCATGGGAGATGAAACCGCCCGCAAAGGAAGATGCATTTAAGGTTCACTTACTGACAAAAGACGCTTCATGAGACCTATAAAGTACTTTAACTACAGGAGAAGCAAACGCATGACCCAGATTATGGGGTTTCAAATTCTAGACATTTAAAAAAAAAAAAAAAAAAAAGGCAAACTTTTTTTTGGAAACACAAGAGTTCTTTTATATAATGTACCGTGCTGGTCAAGCCTGGTCGCCTCCCTCGGTGTTGAAGCGAGACACAATAAGGTAATAAGGGATTCTGTTCTGTTTCCAAAAGCTCAATGAGGAGGTCATAATTCAGAAATTAAAACTCAGGCTGCTTTTCACAGCTGCGGGGTCATGATGAGTCACCCTATCCTAAGCCAGGAGAGGCTGGAACTCCCCCTTCGTGAAGCTGCCTGATGCAGAAAGCCCAAGTGTAGCCTGCACCCAATGAGGGGGCAACACTGGGCTGAATGCCCAAGTTGTAGGTCACAGAAAGTCTACAAGAAGGTACCTCGGGTCCTTAACGATCACTCAGAACAGTCCAGTACGGAGTGCTCTACGAAACAGCCCTGACAGAAGGATCATGAACACTTCTCTAAGAGTTTATGGCTTTTTTATTCCCCCCCCCTCCCCTTCAATAGTCATTTAACCAATTTCATCAGCCATTTAAACAATGGCGGCATGGGGTCAGGAAATCCTGTTCACTATGTATATATATCCCAGCCCCTAGGACAAGCCTGCTAGAGTAAGAGCTCGATAAACCTTTCTGGAAACATAAGACTCAAGTGCCAGCTCGCTTCCCACTAGGTTTACCCACATATGGCCTGCCTGTCCCTAACCTTACGAACATCCAGGGCATTTTAAGTGGAGTGCATGAAATCTCTATTGTTTTCTTAATGTAAATTACAGCTACCCCCATAAAACAGTCCCCACAGTGCTAATCCAAAAGGGCTGGCTACCCTTCTCTCCCTCCCTCCCTCTCTCTCTCACTCTCTCAGCAGTAAGCTTGCCAACATACCAAAGCCCTCCTACTCAATCCACCTAGTTCCCTACAAGAAAATGGCACCCATCTGGAAATCCACGTGGCCTCATAGGGCCCAAACCTAATGACCCTGCCAGAGTCCCGTACCTTGAGCTAAATACTGACTAATTCCTTCAACAAAACAATTCTCTCCAGCTCCAGCTACACAGGCTCCCCCCCTTCCTCTCTATCACTCAGGACTCTCCCATTCTGTTCCCCCTCCCACCCGCTATATTCAATTATACATTCCCAGATCACAATTTTCAAATCAACTGATATTCCACTCATGCCTCCGAGTTGACAATTCCAAATAATCCCCTCCGACCTTCCCTAGACACCTTCAGGCCACGTGCCTCTCTGGGCAGATGGAATCACGGAAGATTGGACAGTGTGGCACTGAACAGAGAGAGATCCTTTCCTGGATTCCTTTGGGATGCTCCCCTAAAACCAAGTATCTAGTCCCTTCTGGTTTACTGGTCAGCTTAATAAAAGACGACAGAGAGAGGCTGTAGCCACTGTCAGGAGTCCAGTGGCTTTATTCTGATACAAATTCAGCCACCCAGAGTGTATCAGTTTTTTAAGTTTTTATTTGAGAGAGAGCGAGAGCGCACACACGAGCAGGAGAGGAGCAGAGAAAGAGAGGGATAGAGAGAATCCCAAGCAGGCTCCACACTGTCATCATGAAGCCCAATGTGGGGCTGGAACTCACGAACCGTGAGATCATGACCTGAGCTGAAACCAAGAGTCAGATGCTTAACCAACTGAGCTACCCAGGCACCTCCCAAGTGTGTCAAGTTCTTTTTATGAATTTCCTTAAAGATTTTTTTAACCTCTTGCCATTGGGGTGTCATTAAGACCTCTGAGTTTTTACATTTCACCCCATTATTGGGGAAGCACAATTCAAGCCCCCAAACAACCAAACATACCACCTTCCCTCGTTCTCATCCCCTAATTCCTTAACCTGTAGTTCCCCAACCACAAAACAAAATGCTCTGCAAATACTGCCATAAATAAGAATATCTGGGTCTCCTGACCCAATTTTAAGAAGAAAAAGAACAACAACAACAAATCACAAGGATCTAGATTCACTTTACTATTCTGACTACTAAAAGTCACTTTCTTCAGCAAATGGAAAATTGAGCATTAAGGCTTTACGAAGTAAAAGTGAAAAAAAAAAATGCAGAAGTGACAGGGATTTCTTATCACTTGAAAAATCTCTGCCATTCTTTGAAATAACTGGAGAATCTCTCATCAAAAATGGCAGCTGGTCAGGAATTAAACTTGAAATGCTTATGGTCATCATCTTTTATTGAAGGAAAAAAAAACAAAGACCCGTAATGGCTCCAAGCCTCGTAATAAGACACGTGAGAACATGGGAGCGCCAGCCTAGCGCATGAAGACCCCACACTTGTGAGGGATGGCATCACCTGACAATACCCCAAAGCTCACATCCAGGTTGAAGATTTGCAAAGCCTGCTACCACCTCCTTTTAGTTTAAAATGGGTGGGAAAGGAAGACATCACAAGTATCTTAAAAAAAAAAAAAAAAAAAAAAAGAGGTGGATTTCAAGGTCTTGCCCAAAAGGTCACACAGCTGGAGAGAAACGAGAGCTGCCATGTGAGGTCAACTGGTCCACGTTAGAGGGCAGGTGCCCAAAGCAAAGTTTCAAAACTCAGTAATTTAATCTCAGGGAGAAAACGTCACACATGTAACTCCCAATGACTCCTAATCGGTAGCAACATTAAGATTACTCATTTCAAGAGGTGAATGTAAATGTTATATGAAAAAACAATCCATGAGCAGCTCTAGCTGGAGGCCGGTAAAAGAACAGAAAGGGGAGGGATTATTACTGGTCTCTACAACTACCTCAGTTCTAAGGTCATCTCTCAAGGCATCCTTATGCAATCTGTCCAGGTCTGACTGCTTGTTACGGCTTTACATTCTGGCCATCTTGACTTAGGAGAAGGGGAGACGAAGATGGAAATGCATGGATTAGAGGGAAACATTTCGGGTTTTTAAAAACCTTTTTTCTAGCCATTACCATTATTTTAAAAACGAAATAGGACCCTTCCGATGGGAGGTACTTCATTTCCTATCACTTGTGAGCAAACTGAGTAAGAAGAGATTTAAGCATCACAGATAGAGTGACCAAGTAATTTATCATCCCAACCAAGGACATCATAAATAATGATACAGGAACAACTGGTGGAAACTGGGGCACAGGTCAACCAACCAATTATACTAGGTCCCTTCCAGGAGGTAGGAAGCAATGAGGTCTAACAGCAGAGATCATTTTGAACCACATCACCAAATAAAAATAAAGCCAACTAGGAATGCAGTGTGATACACACCTGTGTTTCAAACGGACATCCAGAACCTCCCACCAAGGTTTTAAAGGTCAGCCTGCTGGGGGGGGGGGGGGGGGGGGGGGTGTTAATCCCTAAGGACAGGCACCATTAAAGATGGCGTTCCGTTCCAGAGAAATCACTCCTGCTTCCACAGGGAGGGGGCACAGGAAGTCAACTGTTCCTCATGGTAAGTAGCGTGGGGGAGGGGGGACGGATTGGGAGGAAAGAGAATGTTCACATTCACAGGTAGGAAGACCTTCGGACACGAAACCACCGTAGTATAGCTTATACAAGTGCGAAGACAGGATTCGTGTTTGGATGACAGGAGCTACCAGAAGAGTTAAACCAACACCACCTCCCCGTGTACATATCCTATCTCTATCCACCTTGTCCAGGCCTCGGGAATGGAGGGATTTGTGACTTTCCAGCCCTTTTTAAATGAAAATGAAGTGATGGAGCACCCTGGGTGGCTTAGTCAGTTGAGTCCGTGAGGCTCCTGGGCTCTTCATTCTGGCCCGGGTCAGGATCTGAAGGTTCCCAAGTTGAGCCCTACACCGGGCTCTGTGTGGAGAACGGGGACCCTGCTGGAGATTCTCTCTCTCCCTCTCTGCCCCTTCGCTGCTCACACTGTCTCTTCCCCCCCCCCTTCTCCCTCTCAAAATAAGTAAACATTAAAAAAGAGAGAGAGAGAGAGAGAGAGAGAGAGAGAGAGAGAGAGAGAGAGGCAGGCAACTGGGTGGCCCAGTCGGTTAAGCATCTGTCTGACTCTGACTTCGGCTCAGCTCATGATCTCTGGGTTCAGGAGTTCAAGCACCAGATCAGGCTTTCTGCTGTTGGCACAGAGCCCGCTTCGGATCTGGACGCTCCCCCCCACCTCTGCCCCACCCTGTTCAAACTCTCCCTCAAAAATAAACATGAAAAATAAATTAATAAAATAAAAAATGAAACTGTGGCGCACAATGCCCAATTCCAATACTCACCCCTCCCCTCTAAGTTGTATTAACAAGAATTAAACACTTCATGGGGGGGGGGGGGGGGGGCGGCCCAGGGAGGGAGGAGGAAGAGGGAGGAATCTGACAAACACACAGAGCCAAACAATAAGGAGGCAAAATCTGAAAGACCGGGTTGGTGAGGGAGGGGAGGAGGAAGAACCTGATGGCATCTTCTTTCCTTTTTCCATGGAGAAGGACTGGAAACCTATCCACGAATGCCTTTTCTTCTCAGAAGCAGCTCTGCATATACCTGCTGGTAAGTCGCCCTACTTAACACAATTTGTTGTTGTCTGAAATGCCAGCCTCTTCTATCAACAGTTTGGGAAGAGAACAATGAAAGCATCCCCCCCTCCAAAAAAAGGTGCGGGGGGGGTGGGGAGTGTTGTTGACTTCTTGGCACGGATTCAACATAAACAAGGATTTATGACGCCAAAAATAAGGAAGAGAAAACACTGAAGAAAAATGTGAGCGGTAGAACTTGGGCTAAAACTAACACTTCTTCCCTTTTAACAAAAGGCGTTTTCTCCGTTACAAGACTCTCGCAACTCCATTTGATGCCGATCCACTTTCTGTCAATTCCATGAACTGGATCAACTATCAATACTCAAAACAGCAAAGAAGGATCAGGGCAATATTCACATCTAGAAAGACAAGTGGCCAGGAAACCACGGACTTCCTGAACTCGTGAAGGATGTTGCTCCGCCGTGACTTTAAATGAAAAGCACTTCCAGCAGCAAATTTTCTCCCAGAGACACGCTTCCTGGGATAAAGCAAACAGCCTAAAAATGCTTATGCAAGGAAGAGTTTTACTTCTTCCAAACTCCCATTAAATAATGTGTACTTATCTTTGATTACCGCCTATTTATATTAAAAAAAAAAAGCCACAGCTGAAATTGGATTAAGAACTTCTGCTCAAAACGATTTATTGCATAACACAACTCTGACAGCCTGATTCTCCGGCCACCGACTGAGCCTTTATAAAAATCTGCTGGGCAGCTGCCAAGTCAGCTCTTTTGCGTCTGAGCATGTCAGACATTGCTGTTGTCAAGGCAGCAACAGCATGGGCTGCAACATCCCCACATTCATGGTTAAACGGCACAGCCAGGGAACAGCACAGAGGGCCAGCCACACAGGGTTCCACCTTCCTGCAGCCCTTCCTCTGACAGTCTGGGGTCTCGACAACATCAAAAAGGCCCAAGATCTACAGCAGGGTTATCTCCAAGAATCCAGCAGAAATCTGGGTTGACCATCTTCGGTGTAGGGAGTGGGGAAAGAAAAGAAAATCAAGTTACAAGGAAATACTTGACCAGGGTCTTTGGAAAGACCCATCAGAATGAGGGAACGACTCGGCATCAGCAGTGGGGACGGGGACTCCACAAGGACGTCATTTGGGAATACGTTCTTAACAAGCAGGTTCCCAAAGGACTCCTAACAGATTTGGATTTTTTCCATCATTAAAGCCTTCCTATCTGAAGAATACACTCCCCCCACCCCCAACAAAATTTTCCCCAAATGGCATATTCTAAACCTGCGCTAACCGAACGGCCATGTGGCTATTTACAATTAATTAAAAACGATGCTCCAAGTTGCACTAGACACATTTCAAGGGCTCAACAGCCACATGTCTCCCCTAAAACGGACAACGCAGCTACAGAAGGTTTCCATCATCACAGGAACTTCTAGAGCACGCATTTGCACTTAATTGGATGGGGTTTCAAGGACTGTGTGTTACTTCCTCCTGCGTTTCCACACGGTCCCCGAGACTCCTCAAAATAGGTACCTTTATGCTCAGCTTAGCAGGAAAATTCTGGAGTATTCAATACTTTGCACAAGAATCCGCGTCTCAAGTAGGGGAGAACGATGTGAACTGCAAATAGCCACCCCTATATATAGCTCTCTGGAAAACCGGTCTCAGTCCTCCTTGCTACAGTGGCCTTGCAGTTTTGCAGGGAACATATAGGAAATCCTGGGGGGGGGGGGGGGGGGGGGGGACTTTTGAGTCTACAAGTAAGCCCTGAAGACATAACACGTTAGTATGCCTTCAAGTCATTTTCTAAGGAATCTCCTTCAGAACAATTCCTCCAGAATTAAGACTAGACAAAAAAAAGCCCCATCTTCCACCAGCCAGTTTCCAAGCACCAACAGAGTGACCCAAACCACTGAGGTGGATTCCTGCCCCCCACCTCCTGCCAGGACCAGTCAAGGGTTGTGGGCCTTGAGCCGCGGCGGGGGGGCAGGGGAGGTAATTTTTACCCTTCTGTTTCTTCCCCAGTGTTGGGGTCATTTTAGGAGTTTGACCAATAGCTGGGGTTTGCTGGCTTTTCTGGGTCAGCAGCGCCCCCATCCAGAAAATAAGTGTAAGCATATATACGTGCCCAGGGGACAGACTGACTGGCCAGGCTACATGACAAGCCAGTAGGTTGAATTTGGCCATTTTATGCAAACTTTTCAAATTTATGAAAGCTATTTCAAATTATCAAGTTATTTTCAAACAGTTCAAATAAACCCTGTCCTTGGATTGAACATATAAATGGACACTGTGCCACATTTGTTCTAATATGTACTTGTCCCCTTTTCTCATTACCATCCAGCCCTCTCCAGACCGAACGACCACCCTGGAAGTGCTCTGTGCCAGGTCATTACAGGCACGGGTCTCCAGAAACAAGGCCAATGTCGGTTTCCCCCTCCATTAGCACTTTGCGCTAACAATGAATGGATACCACTATGTGACGGGCCACAAGATACGTGTTTCTTGCACATATTCTCCTCTCCAAGTGGCCTACAAAGTATTCACACAAACATTCCTAAGTGACACACCTTAGGCACGGAGGTTCTTAAAAAAAGATCCCATCCTGATGGGTCGGTGTGACCACAGAGTACCTGCCGGGTGCCCTATCATCTCTGTGTTCCTGACACAACAGCCTGGGGTCTAGCACAGACTATGTACTCAAAACCAGTTCGGGGCGCCTGGGTGGCTCAGTACGTTGAGCATCCACCTTTGGCTCGGGTCACGATCTCCCAGTTCGTGAGTTCGAGCCCCGCATGCATCAGGCTCGTGGCTGTCAGCACAGAGCCCACTTCGGATCCTCTGTCCCCCAAACCCCTCTTTGCCCCTCCCCCGGCTCACGCCCGCCCCCAAAAATAAACGCTAAACACACACATACTATGAGCGAGCACTTATAAACAGATGGAAAGCGTAAAGAAAATAGTAGCCTGGAGGGAAGAGAGACCTGGGTTCCAATTCTAGAACTCGGTTTCCTCATGTGCAAGACCAACGACCCAGGAGAATGACTGCCAACTTGAGCATCCGTGAGAAGCCATCACAAGGCTTAAAAGGCCCCCAGATTGTGGGCCCCACGTCCACTCTCTCCCAGGTAATGCTGATGCTGCCAGCCCGCAGACCATGCGCTTTGAGAATCACAGGTGCACACTGGCCTGGTGACAGAAGGCACGTCCACCTGGCCTACGAAAACTGTTCCGCCGCCACGAAATGCACTAGAATTGCCAAACCTAATGCAAACTTTCTATTAGCCACCTGATTCTCCCCTGGCTTTCCTGTTTCCTCTCGGGGACCTTCCACTAGGACTCTCCTGCCCCTCCCAATCTGTAACGATCTTAACACCCATGATGTCTATTTCATTCTCTTAACACTCTCCTCCCTCCTCTCCTTGCTCCGCCCTCCCTGTGGGATTCTACCTCCATCATCCCTGCCACCGCCCTCCTGGCTGCCCAGGGTTTGGCATCTTAAGTGGGACTCCTGCTTCTTTCTCATTATTCACGTTCAGTCTCTAAATCCAGGTATACTGCTGCGCGTCCTTCCAGATACAGGTTAAAACAACGCCCTCATCTCCCCTCCTACAGGGGAGACCTTCCAAAATGAGGGCCACCAACCAATCCCTAGTGCAACCATCCCCCCTCCCACCCACCCCCCCCCCACACACACACACATAAGGTCTCTAAAAACACAGCTACAGGAGTTAGTCTCTAAAACAAACAAAAAAAAAAAAAAAAAACAAAAAAACAAAAAACCAATACAGGTCACTCCTTCCCCTACATAAAGCTTTCCATGGCTCCCCAATGGCTACTATGGGAGACATTTCCAAATCTCTTTGGGAAGCCTACAAAATTTCTTTTACAACCAAGGCAACGTCCCTTCTAGGCTCTAATTCCCTCACAACTCAACAAGAGGTGGCAATGCTCACCTTGCAGCCCCACCTCAAAGCCAATACCAGGAAACCGGAGGACTGGTCTTCCTGACTAAAGGAGCTCATCAGGACTTCAGTAATTCCACAGAAAATAAAGAACAGACTTTCTAAACTCGCCAGCAGAGAGCTCATTCTCCGTTCTCTTTTTCGTATCAATACTTTGGTACCAAGAAACACAGTCAATTAGGCTCCACAGTCCGTTTGACCCGATTCACCACCTATGGCTGTTACCCACCACTCTTGGTTTTATATTGCACAGAATGCCTGATTCTAGGTTACCAGGGCCCTTTGTACAAGATAACAATTGTTTGTTTTCCATGTGATAGATTTCCTACCAGTTAATCTATTCCTAATCCGATGACAAGATTGAACTCTATCACTATTTCACACTGGTTTCCTAAACAAAACCAGAAACTTTCACTGGTTCCTGCATCCAAGCCAGTTTTTTTGTTTTTGTTTTTTGTTTTGTTTTGTTTTTTTGTTGTTGTTTAAATTACAGGTTTACTTATTTTTGAAAGAGAGAGAAACAGTGTGGGGGGGGGTCAGGGGTAGAGAGACAGGGAGACACAGAATCCAAAGCAGGTTCCAGGCTCCGAGCTGTCAGCACAGAGCCCGACACGGGGCTTGAACCCACAAACGGTGAGAACATGACCAAAGCCAAAGCTGGATGCTGAACCAACTGAGGCACCCAGGAGGCCCCCAAACCAGTTCTAAGATTTCTGCTTTCACGCAGGACAAAAGTCCCTGCAGTTAACTCTCTCCATAAAACCCAACGTACCAGCACACAGGTTCAAGGAAGAGACTCGTGCTTACCTACAGGCTGACAAAGCTCCCTCAAAATCATGCGGGCTGACCGCCTCAAAGGTGACACTGCGTATGTCCAACCTTATTTTAAAGCAAAGCGGTTAGCGAAAGCAAATGTGGCTATCTGGAAGCAAAGTCAGGATTCTTTCGATGTTGGCATTTCACAATGATAAGAGAAAACTCATGTCATAAGCAAAGTGGATGTGAGTAGAGACTTACCATTCACACTTCAGGCAGGATGTGTCAAAGAATAAAGCAGACACAGGCAGAGGACAATGTTGCTCTAAATGGGAAACCACTGGAAGATTTTGAGCCAAGAAGGAACCATTTCATGTACATTTTTAAAAGTTCCCACAGACTGTGCTGTTGAGAATTAACTGTGGTGGGGTGGGGTGGGATGGTTGAGGAGGGAAGCAGGGAAGGCCTTGCCATTTGCCCACACACGGGGGGGGGTGGGGGGTGGGGGGGGGTGGGGGTGGGACACCAGGTAGGTATATGTGGTGTGGCCGCCACGGCTAGTCACGTTCTGCAGTCCCCTCTGGCAGAAAGGAAGGCACTTCTGGAAGGAGAGCTCTGGAGCAGAGAGAAGGGAGGAACCAGAGTTTAGTTTTTAGTCATCCCAGTCGTTACCTGGAACTTCATTTCCTTAACATGAAAACATTCTCTTCTAGAGCAGAGGTCAGAACTGGAGATCTGAGTATAACTAGTAGTTTACAAATCAAACTTAGGATCAAGCTTCTGGTACCCTAATTTACTGAAGGGCAGAAAAAAACAGGTTACACATCCCCGTAAAAGTTAGAGACAAAGTCAAACAAAGGGCTGGCTGACCTGGAGTGGTTTTATGGCTAAGAAGGTTTTTGGAGCCTTTAGGAAAAACGATGCTTTAAAACTTTTTTTAATTAACATTTATTTTTGAGAGAGAGAGAGAGAGAGAGAGAGAGACACACAGAGCACAAGTTGGGCGGGGGGGGGGGGGGGGACAGACAGAATCCGAAGCAGGCTCCAGGCTGTCAGCACAGAGCTCAAAATGAGGCTCAATCCTACAAACCATGAGATCATGACCTGAGCCAAAGTCGGACACTTAACTGACTAAGGTGCCCCAGGAAAGATGATGCTTTAAGACAAAGAGGGGCGCCTGGATGGCTCAGTCGGTTAAGCGTCCAAATTCAGCTCAGGTCACGATCTCGCGGTCCGGGAGTTTGAGCCCCGCATCGGGCTCTGTGCCTCGGAGCCTGGAGCCTGTTTCAGATTCTGTGTCTCCCTCTCTCTCTGCCCCTCCCCCATTCACACTCTGTCTCAAAAATAAATAAACGTTTAAAAAAAATTAAAAAAAAAAAAAGTGAAAAGGGCACCTGGGTGGCTCAGTCTGGGATCTCACGGTTCCTGGGTTTGAGCCCCGCATTGGGCTCTGCGCTGACAGCACACAATTTGGGGACCAGTTCCTTCCAGCTAATAGGTTTTATGTTTCAGAGCACAAAAGCTTTAGTATCTGCCAAAACTTTCTGTCTCTATTTCAAAGACTGAATTCTTGACCTTAGAGAATTTCTATAAAAGCAAGAAGAAGTATATTAAGACATGCTGGATAACTATTTAAATAGTTAATCTGGTTTCCTTACTTACAGGGGTTTCAAGCGTGGAGCCTGCATGGGATGCTCTCCCCACTCCGCGCTCTCTGCCCCTCCCCCACCCACTCGCTCTCAATGCACATCAACAAATTTAATAAAAACAAAACAGAGTGAATGGAGGCAGAGGAGTGCGGATGGATGGAAGGAAGAAAATGAGAGTTTTACACACTCAAGAGTCCTTCTAGGAAAATCCACTTGCCACCACGGCCCTAATTCACAAGCGATGGCAGTTTAGCGAGGTGGCAGCGGTCAACAGGGGTACTGTGATGAGGCTTGAGCTCACCAGTTGCTGCTGGTAAGAAACTTCTATTCGGCCACGTCAAGTCCTAAATAAAAAATCAATTTCCGTCTCTGTGTCTCTCTCGTGGACACACACACCCTTTAAAAACATACTTTCTTCTATTTAGGCTTCACATGCAAATAAGAAAAACATCCACCCCTAAGCAGAGTCAGGCAAGCAAGGAGACACGGGCCTGAGGCCTGGCTCACAGGGAGTCAAAACATGGTCACAAGAGGACCCGTCCAGCAACTCGGGGACTCGGTGGCGAAGTTTTCAAGAGGTCACAAAACAGAAAGATTTGTGTGGAGAGAAGACGAGGGACGACCTGTTCTCTCTCCAGCGACTCCAGGAAGGACCCCCAACAGCCTGTTCTAGAAGCCAGCAACCCACAGACAGAACAGGGCGCAACACTACAAAACCCAAAGGCGAACACCCTAAGACCCTGGAGGAAGAATACAGGAAAAAACCTGCTGAGTGTCAGAAGGTTTTTGTTTTACCCACCCTAGGGGGTCACACCCCAATGCCACACCTAAGCTGGGCTTTCTCTGTACATTCTTCCTTCAGGAAACCTCAAGCCTCTGAAGCAAGCAAAGATTCTCACCTTAGAAATACTGTTCTCTGGGTTTACCAAAAACCCATATTCTCATCTTGGCCGAGTAGATCTTTCTCATCTCCATTGCTAAGGGCTTTTGGCATTCAGGTTTGAGCAGCCACGGAAGCTCATCCAACTAGAATGCTAGCTGTCAAGCTTGACTGCCCTGGAAACCCCCTGGGGAGCTCTCCGAAGTAGACCTCACCCCTATTCTGACTTCACTGGTCCAGGGTGTCCTGTGCGCCCTGAGAGATTTTGAAAGACTCAGAATCACATCTCTAGACTCAGCCCTCGGACCATCCGTCTATCATCGAGACTCCCACCCTGGGTACAAATCACTCTCAGGGCGTGAATGGGATCTATATTCTTACAACTCCCCAACACCAACCCTCGTACACATTAGAAGCTTAAGTAACTGATGAGCAAATGAGGCTAACAAAAAGAAACTCAAGTAACTAAGGAAACCAGATTAACTATTTAAATAGTTACCCAGAACGACTTAATACACTTCTTATTGTTTTTACAGAAATTCTTAGATCAAGAGTCAGTCTTCTCTGAAACAGAGACAAGAAGTTTTAGCAGATACTAAGACTTTTGTTCTCTGAAACATAAAACCCATGAGCTTGAAGGAACTGAATCAAACAGCTATGAACTACTCAAAAGCGTCCAGAGTTCCCACTGAATGCAGGAAACTGCGTGTCTGAGTCAGAGATGGGTTCTGATTTGCCAGTAATAAATACAAAAATAACATCTCAGTAAAAGATCAGGAAACTAGGTTATGACTGGTCTCTGATTTAATTCTATCAGGAGGGAGAGATTCGAAATACAGATCATCTCTGACCCAATATCCCATCATAGGGAACGAGGCTAAATGAAGGTCAACTTACTAGGAGAAAAAAGGCCTGCACATGTTCGGTTTTACTTCTCATTTACCTAAGTCTCAAGCGACTGCCAAACGACCCTAATTCCCAGGTTACCTGAAGGGCACAGCTGAAGCTTCTATCCCTCTTCTTGTGCCTGGGAGCAAGGATGGTCAGGCTTTGCTCTGGGAAATCTCCTGGCCACTGTTAACATACAATTCCACTTTTGTTTCCAGACAGACTGAGTGGCCTGCCGGCTCGCTTTTTGTTCCTGACATTCCCCAGTTATCAAGGCAGCTCTCAAAAAGACCTTCTCTAACCCCACGGACAAGAGAAAATAGATCTTGTACTTCTAACAGGACAGTAACGGATGGATTTTATCTTTAAGTTGATGAAGAAACACTTGGGGGGTGGGGGAGAGGGGCGTGGGGAGTAGTCCTATACAAACACACACACAAAAAATTTTAATGGCCAGTTGGGGTTCGACAAACTTTTCAGACCACTTTACAAAAGCCCTGACCTCAAAGAAAACACTTTCCAAGGCCAACATACATGCCCACACAAAGAAACACAGCAGGCGCTCCCCAAGGGCCAAAATAAAATGCTCTCTAGTAATTACCATAAATAGAAAAGGAGACGGGCTTCCTGAGTCAGAGTACAGAGTACAAGAAAAACCACCAGCAACAAAAACATCATAAACAAAATTACATGGCCAACAATAAACCGGGAGCAAAGCGGAATTGCTTCTCAGTGAGATGCAAAGAAACACATCTGGAACAAGAGGACGCGTCCATGAGCCTGCAGAGAGGGCTGTCACAGTAGAACATGCTGGTACCTTTCTTAAATACAGAAGCAGAATGCAATGACAATTGCTTTCCTTTGGTACAAACAGAAGTTTCTGAAAAACCCAACAAATAAACTATAGCTGAACATCTGAGAAAAGATCTGCTTCTCGTTACTCTGGGCATTTATGATTTTCCCTAAATTTGGTACAATTTTCCAATCGATTCCAATTTCTTGCTTAATCAGTAGAGAAAATTAGAGATCCTCCCTCAAAGAACAGTCTGAGAACCTCTCAAATGAGCATATGAGGCAGGTGCCCATCAGAGCAACCACACTAGCTCTCACTAGTATTGTGAGGTTAGCAGTTAGAAATCAGACATGTACTGGGGCGCCTGGGTGGCTCAGTCGGTTAAGCGTCCGACTTCGGCTCAGGTCACGATCTCGCGGTCTGTGAGTTCAAGCCCCACGTCGGGCTCTGTGCTGACCGCTCAGAGCCTGGAGCCTCTTTCAGATTCTGTGTCTCCCTCTCTCTCTGACCCTCCCCCGTTCGTGCTCTGTCTCTCTCTGTCTCAAAAATAAATAAATGTTAAAAAAAAATTAAAAAAAAAAAAGAAATCAGACACGTACTGTATAAATCCTCTCCAAAATGAATCTGTGATTAAAGATAAACACCATAGAAAATACTAGTGAAGGAAGAGCATGAAAGTAAGTCTACACATTTGCCTCAGAATCCTCACTAGCCTAGGGGCACCTGGGTGGCTCAGTTGGTTAAGTGTCCGACTCTCTTCAGCCTAGGTCATGATCTCACCGTTCGTGAGATGGAGTGCCCCCATAGGGCTCTGCACTGACAGTGCGGGGCCTGCTTGAGATTCATTCATTCATTCTCTCTCTCTCTGGCCCGCTCTCTCTCAATACAAACGTTAAAAAAATAAAAAAATAAAATAAAAAAAGAGCTTGTAGAATCATCCACCAGTATTCACAATAAAACCATAATAACTTCTTACCAAGTAAAAAATCTAATTTCTTAATACAAAATATACCATTAATACTGCAGCCTAGGTGAAGCAAAATTATCAGCTTGCTTCCTTTGGTTTTGTGTTCAATAGAAAGTTCGCCCAACATACTACTGAAGTTTAAAAAAACAAGCAATACGATATATAGACAGGCAGTTCCTTTATAACTTCTACTATTTCTGGAGACCCACAGACTTCCTCTTCACAAAGAGCAGGATGCAGCTGTGTGGCATTTGCTCCCTTCTAGAACCAAAGCCTTTGCCTGGCAAATAGTAGCGACCGAATCTACGGAATGTCATTCACTGATAGAATGGGCTCAACCAACATTCTTCGTTTCCAGGATTTCTTACTTTGCATCCTTGCTATGGTCTGCAAGGGTCTAAACCCATCTTCTAAATCACTCTTTAGCACTCATTTCTCCTAGAATTCTCGCCTTCTGGATCCTCCCTTATCACAATATTTGTTTCTCAGATACCACCTCCTCCCCGCCCACCAACAAAGTCTTCTCAGACCATCCTACCACACAAGCTAAACAGCTGCTTCAACTTTCTTCACAGCATTGATCACCCATAAAATCCTCATTTTTCAGAGTATGTAGTATGTGGCTTTCTAAATTACCAACTGAGCCCCATCAGCAATGGAGCAAAATTTGTGCACAGCATTCAGTATGTAGCTGACCCTTGAACAGCACAGGTTTGAACTGCACAGGTGCGATTTTACATACAGACATTTGCAATAAATACAGCACAGGGCTGTCAATGGGTTTTCCTTAGGATTTTCTTAACATTTTCTTTCCTCTGGCTTACTCTATTGTACGAACGCAGTATGTAATAACATAAAATACCAAAAAAACCCACGTTAATTGACTCTTTATGTTACCTGTAAGGCTTCCAGTCCGTCAATGGTAAGCTATTAATTAAGTTGGGGGGGGGGGGGGTTGTGTGCTAAAAATTATACACAGATTCTCCACAGCGCAGGGGGCTGGTGATCCTAACCCCCAAGTTGCTCAGGGGTCAACTGTATTCAAAACTTGACTTCCCAGTTAAGCGTCCGACTTCAGCTCTGGTCATGATCTCACGGCTTGTGGGTTCAAGCCCCGCATCGGGCTCTCTGCTGTCGGTGCAGAGCCTGCTTCAGATCCTGTCCCCTCACTCTCTCTGCCCCTACCCTGCTCGTGTTCTCACTCTCAAAAATAAACGTTTTTTGAAAATTAAAAAAGAAAAATAACTTGAATTTCTAGGGTGAAACGTTTTTTTTTTTTCCACCCTAAAGAAAGAAACATGGGTCAAAGAAATAAATTAGCTCACGTAGCTAACAAATTCAAGCGTGAATCCCAATCTCCCCATAAAAATCCTGGAATCTGGAGCCACATACAAGCTGTGTGATCTTGCCGACTGATGTCGCCCGTCTATGCCCAAACTAATGCCAAATGCATGCTGTCACACAGCACAAAAAGGGCGTCCAATGAGGGTCTACCCCCTCTGTTAGTGAGGGACAAAGGAACGAAACAGAACATGTGGCCTCTTTTTCTCCTGCTGCTGTTAAATTACCATAAGCTAGCATCAAAACCACCAACTTATTTGCTTACGGTTCTGGAGGTCCCAAGTTCAACATCAGTTTCACTGGGCTCTCAGCGGAGGTGCTGGCAGGTCTGGTTCCTCCTGGGAGTTCTGAGGGGGGGAGAACTCAATTCCCTGCACCTTTTTCAGCTTCTGGTGGCTGCCGTATTCTGTGGCTTGCGGGCCCCTTCCCCCTTCTTCAGAAAGCACCACCCCTACCCCCAGCAAGCTCCTTCACATCCCTCCCTCTGAGGCTCCTACCTCTGCTTTTATGAGGATCCATCCCTCTGGTGACACTGGGTCCACCTGGATAACCCAGGACACCATCCCGAACTGAAGATCCTTAACGTAATCACATTGGCAAAGTACCTTTTACCGCGTAAGGGAACAGGTTCCGCGGATTAGGAGTTGAATAGATCAGGGGCCTTCAGGCAGCCTGCCAGAAAGTACATGTTGGAATCTTCACACCTGAATAACGGAGCAATTGCGCCAGACAAAATACGCTTCACTGCGGAAAACTGCCACACGTACACTGAGGTGTGTCGAGGGGGAGCAGAATGCGACTTGAAGCGGTCTATGAGGACGTTTCAGGAACATGAGTGGCAGAATTTCTGCCCGTTTGTTTTTCTTTTTAGTGGAGATAGACAATCAGTTCCTAATAAAGTAAGAACACCTGAATAGGCCAACAATAAAGGGTGGAACTCTTAGGCTCATCTACAACTACCATTTCTCAAAGCTTTCACTCTGTGTTTCCCTAGAAACAGCCAAGTAATTGAGTGTTTCTATTGAAAAGGCTTCTTTTTTTTCCTGCATTGAAATCATGGCGAGTAGGGGAGTAGTGAACTGGTTGAAGGGTTTTACTATTGTTCTGACTTCTCAATAAAGAGGAACAGGAGCGGGCGCCTGGGTGGCTCAGTCAGTTACGCATCTTGAGCGTTTCGGCTCAGGTCATGATCTGAGGGTTCATGAGATCAAGCCCCGCTTCCGGCTCCGTGCTGACAGTGAAGGAGCCTGCTTGGATTCTCCCTCTCTCTGCCCCTCCCCTGCTAGCTCTCTCTCAAAAATAAACATTTAAAAATAAAAAGAGGAACACGGAGTGCACATCAGGAAGTGGAACACCTAATGTGACAGGGTCTTCCCTTCTACATCTGCAAGTGATTGTTAGAATTTTGTTAATTTACCTGTATCAAACGTCATTACATTTGGGGATAAGAATTTTCTATTTTTTTTATTTTACTATTCGAAATGAGCCCTTCCTGGGTCATGATTTTTTTTTATCTTTTCATAAACAGAGACACCTCCAAACTACTCTTTTCAAAACTAGCACGGAAGTCGAAATTTAAATAAAGAAGTCACAAATGTCTTGAAAATTTCTCAGATAGGAGGATATGAATTACTCAAGATCTCGACTCTAAGAGACATAAATGGATAGTAAACACATGAAAATACGCTTTGACAGCATTAGTCAGGCGGGAACTGCAGCTCAAAACCACAATGAGATACCATTCCGTCCCCAGGAGGATGGCTATCATCAAAAAGACAGACAATAATAAGTGTTGACGAGAACGTGGAGGAGTTGGCTTCCTCATACATCTTGACAGTAACGAACCCTGGGGCAGTGGTTCTGAAAAACGGTCTGGCTCATTCCTCAAAAGGTTCACGAGAGTCATACCGTGTGACCTGGCAATTCCACTCCTAGGTGCGCACCCAGGACACGCGAACGCACCGTCCGCGCAACAACTTGCAACCGTTCACAGCAGCTTTATTCATGACGGCCAACACGTATGAAGTGGCCATCAACTGAAGAATGGATGAAATGTGGCACGGATCCCGGAATGGAAGTATTGGCTGGACGATAAAAAGGAAGAAGTACTGATCTAGCTCGATCAAGCTGGCCTCTGCAATTAACCCCTGCCGGGCTGCACTACTCGTAACTCGTAAAAACAAACTCCATTTTGCACATTCAGCGAGTGTTTCCTCCACAGTGAATCTAGACTCCTAAGCACGTGGGAAAAGGAAAACGCTGGAGCTGCGTGATGCCTTTAAATGCGACGTCTGTTCCCTACACGACAGGCCCGCCATGCAAACTACTTAACATACATCCGGACGACTTCGTGTTCACAGGAGGTGAAGGGAGAGAAAGGAGCTAACTAGTAAGGATGGGGAGGGAAGGAGACCAAAGATATAGCAGCTTCCCCCGCATGGCCCCCGCCCACACCGTTTCGCCCATTCGAGAAAACGCAGAGAGGCAGGTGCGTGGCTCCTCGGGGGCTGCTTCTTCGGGAGTCTACGTCGCAGCCAAGGAAAAAAACTGCTCGCCTACAGGCATGGCGCATGTGTTACTAGGAAACAACGCACGGATGGGGGCCAGTGTGACATGAATGTAGGGGGAGAGAGGAGGATCTAAAGAGAGTTTCTTGTCAACGAGTCAAAGGGCTGCACTTGTTAAAACCTACAGCCTCCCAGGAATCCCAGCGAAGCATGATTGCTCAGATGCACGGCGGCCTTTAATGGGTTCTGTTATAAAGAATTACATGTCAATAAATTAATTTGAGTGTAAGACACAGACAGGATTTCAGGGAGGAGGGGGGCCGGGGGACCGAGCTAGCGGTGAGGACAAGGATTGGAGGGAAGGAAGGCGCCCGGCCTGGCCTCTGGGGAGCCAGTGGACAGAGCTCCACGGCTGCATCAGAGAGAAGTGGGGGCAAACCACTCATGGGGGGGGGGGGGGGGGGGGGGGGGAGATAAAAAAAAAAAAAAAAGAAAGAAGAAAGATAAAAAAGAAAAATCAACACAGACTTCAAACACCTCGTGCGTGACCTGGGACTCGGTGCAGAAATGCTCCCGGAGACGAGCGCAGATAAAGGAGTCTAGGCTCCTTCTGACCAACTCTCCAGCCAAGCCCCAAACTAGCCTGGACAGAGGAGTCTCCCGAGATGTGATCAGCAGAGGGAAGCAGGGAGCGGGGGGTCCTGGAAGAAGCACCAGGGAAAAGTGACTCAGGCCGCCTCTCTCCCTGCCAAAACGAAGCAGCTGCCGATGCCAACACGTCCCATTTAGAACGCTGCACAAAAGCATGTGCACGGAGGGACCACACAGCGACTTTTCAGAAGCCTAGAATAACTTCCAAGTTTAACCCGTGAAGTAGTCACTTCTTTTAAAAAAAAAACAAAAAACAAAAAACAAAAAAATCTGCCAATATAAAAGGCACCCAGAGAAACAGGTGCTTTTCAGAGGCTACAGGACACCAGGCTCATGGGACACAAAAGCGCCTCCTTGAACTGCCAGGACACTGG
The DNA here is from genome assembly GCF_018350195.1 of Panthera tigris. Lineage (NCBI taxonomy): Eukaryota > Metazoa > Chordata > Mammalia > Carnivora > Felidae > Panthera > Panthera tigris. The sequence goes on from NC_056664.1 coordinate 13,692,342, forward strand.
GCGTTTGCACCGACATTTACATAGGATGGCAGTGTGACCGAGAAAGCCTCGATAGCGGTCAGAAAGGCTTGCTGGGTGGGACCTTCCTCGGAAGAGAAGGTATGAAAACCCAGACCTCCCGCTCCATCATCACAGTGTCTCTTCGGGACACTAGATGCTAGAAGAAACGTTTCCTCTGGCTGTTTGGCACAACCACCCCCACCTGGTGGCTAGCCATGGGCGCAGAACCGGGGCTCTGCCCAAACTCTGCAGGCCTCTCCTCAAGTTTCCTCATATTCGCTTTTCAAGTATCGACTGAAGTGTCTCTCTTCACCTCAGAAACATTCTCCTCGAACTGTGAGAACATGCTGTTCGCCCGTGTGAGCAAAATGCTTACTCACAGGTCCTCAAAAATGGTTGGCTCCCCCACTGGACGTGAGCTAAGTGTTCGCATTTAGCAACATCCACTTCCTTCACCAACAAGGTGCCTTCAAGTAATGGCGTCAACGAATATGAAATTCAGCGTTGCATTTATACCTAACACCGCACACACACTGTTGTCAATCAACCGCGACCCGATCCCTCAGTGGTGCAAGACACCAGCTTCGTGTGCTTTCCGTGTTCTTTCTTTTGGTTCAAATTCTCCTGCCTTCGGGTGCCCCGGAAAAGTCAGTCCTAGCGGACCGAAGGGAACTTCATCTATTTGGGGGCCACCGTTCTTTTTTGAGGTCCTCTAAAACACCTGGTGGTGGTCTGGCATGAAAACGTGACATTCTGGCCACAATAAATATTCGTTTCGCTAATATGAAATTTGCAGCCTGCTGCTTTCATTTCATCTCTGTTGTCTTTTGTTTGCTCAGAATAACTTTACAAGATGATCTGGCACTGGAATGAAGTCTTTCTGAATCTTGTTTAAATCGGTGTTAACCCTGCACTACGGGAAGGCCCAAGAATGCCTAGAACTCGACGCAAGGAATGGCAATAGGAATCAACCGTGACCAAATTCACTCCGCCTCGGGCTCCGGAAAGCACGTCACGGTTACCACCCGGGTTATTTCTTTTAGGCTTTTTAAAAATATGAAAACCAAGAACATCTGAAAAATCAACAAAATATGACAATTACTGAGGACCACTGGTCGGGAGCATTAACGTTCCCCCGTCGGCTATACGGTCTCCATGTCATTAATCAAGGGACGTCTGTTAGGCAAACACGTAACTGGATAACACGTTTTAGTAAACGTCTCCAGATAGAAATATTGAGACACAGAGAGAGCCACACCCGAAGTCTGGTGGTCTGCCTTCATTGTGAAAACAGCAAAATGCAGGGTGGTCACTTCCGGTGCCTGGTCAAGAACAATCATCTATAATGGCCTCTCCGGCCCATTCTGCTCCATGTTCCCCAAAATTCTGGTCCCGAGTCGGATCAGATGCTGTGTATCCACAGACTGGGACAAGTCCTGCAGTCTTACCCAACATGTAGCCCTCGGATACAGGTGGGCCCAGTAACCATCTCAACCAATCTCGAACTTTCATCGTGTCACGGATGATTGAAGACCACTAAAATTAAGAGTGATCAGATGTGACATCAGTGACAAACGATCAGGAGTCATCGACAACACGGTTAAAATGATGCTTGCCTTGTCTCTGAAACACAACAGGCAAGGATTTTTGACTAGAAAAGATGGCCGGCCGTATGTGTTAAGATAAAGGACAGAGTAAGAAATCGCTGTTTGGGGGCACCTGGGTGGCTCAGGCGGTTAAGCGTCCCACTTCGGCTCAGGTCATGATCTCACAGTTCTTGAGTTCGAACCCCACTTTGGGCTCTGTGCTGTCAGCGCGGAACCTGCTTTGGATCCTCTGTCCCCTTCGCTCTCTGCCCCTCCCCCACTCACTCTAGCTCTCTCTCAGAATAAATAAACATTTAAAAAGAAAACTTTAAAACAAACAAACAAACAAGAAATTGCTGTTTGGGACCCACTGTATCTCCTGGGACTTTCCCTCACGATCACGGACAGAAACAAAACTGCAGCCTGCAGCCTGGGGAAGGGAATGAGGGGCTTGGTGTCTCCCTCTCATTTAGACCTCCCTCTGTGGTGTCCCTTCCTTTTGGTTTCAGGGCTTCTTCAGGGAGCAACTCGTGTCTGGCAAGCCAAAACCCACCAGAGGATCTTTTGCCAAAAGTGCAATTACCAAGCTGCCAGTTCCAAAACCCAATCCCACTTCTAAAACCGTGCTCTTTAATTTGTGCTCTACCTCCAGACTGAGCAACCCTGGAAATAGAAATGGGAGTTTTCCAACCTGGAAATAGCTCTCACGGAAACCTTCTCTCTAGCCATTCTCTTTGGAATAACCCGGTTGGGCCTGCTTCACTCACATGCACCCAATTAGGGCACATGATGTGGTTGTGGGCAGTGGATGTAGACTCTAAAAATTTACCCGCCCACAAAATTCCATTCTCAGATGGAACATTTGGGTTCAGCATCTCCCATCACCAAAAGGAAGTCGCCATCTTGGATTAGAGAACAAAAGCTGAGATAGCAATTAGGTCCTTCAGAAGGAACTAGTATCAATCTTCCACATTGCCTATAGATGAGCTACAACCCCATGGACAGGATCTTTCTCTTTCTTTCTCTTTTTTTTTTTAAAGTAGTAAGTCAAAAGGGGAGTTCACATTATGATACGGACTGAGGCATCCCACTGGAAATGTTTTCCATCCCTCATGCGCACACTGTTACCTCAGAAAAAAACCTTTTCAACTGTGGCCTAGAGTTCCTTTCATGCATGGCCTTCATTAATGAGTCTTCGACTTCCACCCTGTGTGCCTGAGATGGTCTACACCATGTCCTGCTTCTTCCCTTAAATAAATAAATTTTATCCACTTAATTGGCTTGCCCACCCCCCCCCCCCCGACTACCCACCCAAAGAGGCAGTAAATAAGGAAATGCTGAAAACCTCAGCAGCAAAGCATATTCTGAGTTCTTCCCGCTCTGACCCTCCCGGCACAGCTGCTTCTCATCTAGATGTATGTTGTTCCTGTCTGCAAAGGCTTGCCTTCTACCCTCTAATGGTTTCAATGAAGAATAAAGGTTAACTTTGACTTTGACATTTTTATACTTGAGAAGAAAGCAAGAGCAGTTCACGCTGCCCTTTCAAGTAGAACTAAAAGGAAAAAGAAAACGAACTAGTTAACATCTGGAACAAAATATTAAATCAAATTAAAACGTTAAGCCATTCCTGTGAGCTTGTGAAAAGCTGGAGGCAGTCACTGGAAGTTTCCAAAATACATTTCGGAAAACACTACGACAGCCCCCGTTCCCCCTAATAATCTGCTAAATGAAGATTCAGAGAAAACAGCACACGTAAGAGAAATAATGAAATCTCCTTGTCCCGTAAAGTGGATTTCAGGCTACCGCCACCAACACAGGGTAAATTTTGAAGCCCCAAACAGAATTCTAATTTTTACCAAATCCGTGTAATTGGTGACAAACATCTCATTCTTCGTCCCTTTTTCGTCCACATCTTCAAACAGAAAACGGTACACACGATGCCTGGGGATCCAAAACACACATAATGGGAACTGAACCACTTCGCATCAATGCCCACCAGCCTCATGAGGTGACTGGGGAGGACAGAATTGGATTCTGAAGGCACAAAAGGTGAAAACACTTAGAAGAACGCTTGCTTGCTTAAAATAAAACAACCATGGGACACCTGAGTGGCTTAGTCGATTGAGCACCCAACTCTTGATGTCAGCTTAGGTCATCATCCCAGGGTCGTGGGACTGAGTCCTGCACCAGGCTCCACACTGAGTCAAGAGCTGCTTAAGATTCATTCATTCATTCATTCATTCATTCATTCATTCTCTCTCTCTCTCTCTCTCTCTCAAATAAAACTTAAAAATAAAGCAACCATGTTATTTCTCTTGTGAGTGACCACACACTCTTCTCCCTCTCTCCACACACCCCTCCCCATTTTCATTAAACCTGGCATTAGAGCCACATATTCCCTTTCTTCTCCAAAAAGATTGAGGGTAACTTACTTCCCCTACATTCTTTCCCCATATCCTTGTTCTACACATCATTTATAGCAAAATTCTCAGCCCCAAATCCTTAAAAGTGGTAGCTACTGAATGTTTAGCTTCGCAGCACGTATGGGGTCTCGCGTACTCAGATTACTTAATCACCTAACGGCTTAGGTTAGTGACAAAGTGCTTTAGGAAATCACTCTGCCTGGCTTTCTCCTGCTACAAAATAGTTCAACTCGATAACTTTAACCATGGTATTCAAAACCGATTTGGAATTATAAACAACCAAATGCTAAAATAAGTGAATAAATAAACAACCAAATGCTTGAGTCCACTGGGCACACTGAGGACAAATGAAACTAAGCAGTTCAAGTTTCTTTAAATGGTGGCTCCCCAGGTCCTCTTCCCAGAGAAAGGACAAGAAATTCTTTGCTTTGTTATATACACAGGTGCATCGACTAAAGGCAGAAAAGCAGGAAGGAAGACGGAAAAAGGCCCCACCAAAGCTGACTAATCTGCCCTACAAACCAGAGAACCATCAGCATGTTAATTGAATCCAGAATCTGGGAAAGCCAAGAAAATTTAAAAGGGGTGCAAACGTTTATAACAAGAGGAGGAGACTCGTGGATTTAATTACTTCCACTATACATGACAATTAAGAATAAATGGTGGAAAACCACAAGACAGCAGACAGTGAAGAAAAAAGTTAAATGTTGATTGCCATTCGTGTTAACAACAGGAGTTTCTAGCACCTGCTATAAGCTACTGTGTAATAAAAAAATGAATTACTCTTCCTAGTGAATAAATGAATACATCGATGTTAAGCCCGGTTCTTGAGAAAGCACACTTAAACTCCTCTAAGCCACCAAAAGTCAGAGTCACCAAATAGAGGCTTCAAAACAGGATGGAAAGAGTCTGAACCTCTTCAAAGCTTTCAGCCTACATCTGACAACAAAGCACAGAATGGAGTATTACCAGACAGGAAATGTATTTAATAAAAAATTCATTCTTTCAAATACAAACAGCTGAACAACAACAACAAAGCCAATAAACATTTACTGAATACATCTTACATGTATCACTGCAATGCATTCTCAGAACCACCCCAAGTAGGAAGGCTAACTTGACCCAGACTGCACAGTGTAATGAACAGCAAAGGAGAGGCTCAACCCCAGGCACCTTCCAAAGCAACTTCCCCAAGTGAGCTACAAGTTCAGCCTTTTGGTCTACCGGAGGCTGCGTGACCCAAAACAGAACAAAGCAAGCGAGGGGCGACATTAAACCAGAACCTCACCCATGCTACCCTAAGAAGATATAAGCAAGCAGAATTCCTCTTCAGAAGATTTCCATCTAAAGGGAATAAAGTCAAAATTTGTATTTTAAGGGTGAGTACATTTATAAAAGGCGATAAAATTTATATAAATCACAGATGGGTTTTATTTCATTCCCAACAGCATAATAAATTGTCAGCTATATTTAATTACAAATTCCATGTTGGTTGAATCATACTCCCCCGCCCGCATCCCCAGAACTGAAACTATGTTGCCATACACTAAACTCCTATCAAAAGCTCTTTCTCAGGTGCCTGGAGAGCTTGGGTGACTCGGATGGTTAAGCATCTAAATCTTGATTTCAGCTCAGGTCATGATCTCATGGTTCATGGGTTCGAGCCCAGTGTCAGGCTCTATGCTGATGGTGCAGAGCCTGCTTGGGATGTTCGTTCGTTCTTTCTTTCTTTCTTTCTTTCTCTCTCTCTCTCTCTCTCCTCTCTCTGCCCCTTTGCCAGCTGTGCTTTATATTGCTCTCTCAAAAATAAATAAGTAAACTTAAATTGGGGATAAAAGCTCCTTCTCAATTACGCAGGTAGAAGACGGGAAGATGACGACTAGACTAAGACAAATTGATAAACTTGACCTTCAGACTTTCAGTTGGAAGACAAACCAGTCTACAATGGTTCCCAAATTGGGGTGTGGCTCCAAACCACAGACCTCCACTCCCGTTATTCCAAACCACAGTAGCTGGAGGAAAAGGCTCACTCACGGGAGGTCAATCTTTATAGTTCTCCAAAAGGACTCAGAGGCACATCCCTGGAGAAGAATACTAAACCACACCGCACTACTCAATCTGCCCTAGCCCCTCTTGAAAAAGCTTTGAAAGAAACCTGCCTGCAGGTTTCAAGGACAACCAGTGTGTAAGTCTCTAAAGCTTAGAAACACAAGAACCTATACTAAAACCTTCAAACACCAGTCGACTCTGACCCCAGAGCCTGGAAGATGGCTCAACAACAACAAAAACAAAAACAAAAACAAATTACAAACGTGGCTATACAGAGGGAATCACATGTGACACACATCTGACGATTTTACAACAGCAAATTTACTTTTCTCATTAAATTACGCTTTGGCAAGAGAAACAAAAATGTATCCTCAACTCTCCACATTAAAAAAATGGTAATCCAAACTAGCAAAGAATCCAGGCCCTCAAAAATGTCTGGTGTTGTCAGTAGTGTTTTTTCACGCTTCTTAGTAAAATTGTGTATATATAGATGTCCTGAGCATGACAACAGTTAGGGAATTAAAACCATTTTAGCTCACGAAGAGGTGACTGTTACAGAAAACCTGACACCAGGGAAAGGCAGGTAAGCTGGGAGAAAAAATTTTCTGCAGAGTAGGTATGAAAGTAATATAAAAGGCTAGGTCACTAGGTGAGGTAGGACGTTTTCAAAATAACTCCACCACTGACTGATCTATCTATCCTCATGGAAAGAAACAGATACTCCTTTCACCTTCTTTCCAAAATGGCTTTCGGGCTGCCCATTTCTTTACAGTCAACTAGGAAAGTGAATTTCAGCCGCCATTGGAAGCTATAAAATCCCCACCTGCCCGCCAAGTGTGACCGAGTATCACAGACTTCCCCGGAAACTCTGAGACACGTTACATTCCACTCTACAATACATATGCACCGACCTAACTTTATAAGCCAAGATTAAATTAAACTGAAGTTCCAGGACGAGGGCTAAAGAGTGAGGTGTCCCATAGGTGCAGAAACAACCAATGGCTAGTCTGTCCTCGCGCGCTCTCTCCCTGGAGGTCTGAAAGCCCGCACTAGCTCTGATGCCCAGATCAGCAAGGTCAGCAGCAAGCAGCTTAATACTCTGAAGCTATTTAAAAGGTCCTCCCAGGTAAATCTAAAAGCAGCATCCATCAGAATGAATGACTATAAATGAGACACGCACACCAAAACCATTCTCCAATTATTAATTGCTTTGTTTTCTGAATTTAACAATCCACCGCCCACTCTTCCTTGTCTAGTAGGCTTACAGTCTTCTGCTTACTATAACAAGATCAACGTGCATTAGTCTAAACAATCTGATCTTAACCAGACCCTGCTTCTGTCAAAGATAACTGAAGGGCAACATTAACTCACAGAACATCTGCTAACTGTTGGAGGGCACAGAGACAGAATGTTCCACAGACACTGATGGAACCATACTTAGCACGGGCCCCTTTGATGTACAATAGCCTAATTTTATACCAGGAGGTGATTGGACTCCCGGTACACATCCAATTCTTTAATGTAACCTCAACCCAGCTTTGGGGGAGTCTTTAAATATGATATTCACCATCTTTGAATTCCACCAGCAAGAATAATGCCACCGAAATTATAAGACTGATTTGGTTGCATTTGAGAACTTAATGACACCCTTCCTTTGAAGTGGAAAAATCCCAGAGATCACAAAAACAAATTACGAAAAGCATTCATAACAGCATTTTTTTTTTTATTAAATCCTAAACTAGAACTGCATAAGTAAAGCAGCTTTTCACACATCAATCCTCCTTATTTGACCTGCCTAGGAGTCCATGAACCCATCTTCAAATGTGAATATCAATAAACTGTAAAATCAAAGCATCTAAATAATGACTGAATAATTTAGGACTAGTACTAAATGCCTATGTAACAAATAGGATACAAATTAAATATCGGGGCGGAGAAAGGTCACCATACATAGTAATGTTCCTTTTGAAGTAGGAGGGGCTATTTGAATAATCCTTAGAAAAACACTTTGGCAATAAAAACCATCTCCTAACTTTTTCTATAAATTTAAGAAACTAGGAAACTTCACAGGACGACTCCATGACTTATATAAAGACGTAAGACTCACCAAGATGTAAAGGAAAAAAAAAAACGTATATTTCTTTGGACCAAGTCATTCTCTCCTTTTTTTGTCCTTAAGGTGATAATTATGAAAACGCATGTGGAGCCTGTGGCTCAGTCAGTTGAGCACCTGACTTCGGCTCATGTCATGATCTCACAGTTCATGAGTTCGAGGCCCACGTCCAGCTCAGAGCCTGAAACCTGCTTCAGATTCTGTGTCTCCTTCTCTCTCTGCCCCTCCCCTGCTTGGGCACACACGTGCTCTCTCGTGCTCGCTCTCTCTCTCTCTCTCTCTCGCTCTCTCTCTGAAAAATGAACATTAAAAAAATTTTAGAAGATGCATTAAACTTTGAGGATATTCCCTACTTTATCAGAGAGCCAGGTGTTAATAAATTCTAGCAGGCAGCGAGGCACAGTGGACGGGCGGCTAGCTGAAAATCTGGAGATCAGACCACCCTCAGCGTGGTCTGCTTTGCCCCCAGATTCCCACACCCATTACCTGTCCTCTGAGGCTGTTCCAGAGATTAAATAGGCCCAAACAAAGGGAGTGGAAGGCCACACTGCACAGAGCCCGGGGGAGGGAGCTTGTGTTAATTCAAGTCAGCTACGCTGTGAAACACTATACAACTGGTTACAAAGAAAAGAGGCCCCCCCCAAAAAACAAAACAAAACAAAACAAAAAAAATATATATATATACACACACACACACACACACATCAAGGACTTGAACTAAGAGGAGCAACATGTCCAACACGCTTTGGGGACTGTTTCTCTTTGATTTCTTCACATTTCGGCCTACTAGAGGAGAACAAGAGAAAAACCGATCAACACAAAACGTCAATAATCCTCAGAGTGGCACAAATGTGGGGCTTTTTTTTTTTTCTTTTAAACATTGAGTTCCTAAATGGTCTATGATGAAAACAAATTACTCATGTACTATAAAAGGCTACTTTAAATAAACCGTACACAAAAGAGAGTATCAAACTGTACCAAATTCTATTCTTCCGCTCTAACTTTGAGCCATTCTCAGTCCTGCCCACCCTCTTGATAGCATTTAATTACATGCTTTCGTTCGCTGAGCATCCATCAGCGAAGGTACTTGGAGGAGACCGGGCACTGTTCCCAACCCAGCCTGTCATCAGTGTGATTTCTCCTCTCCTTCTACCAAAGAATGACAACGAACCCAGCTATCAATGGCAAAATTAACTGGCATCCCTTCAGTGATTCCTGGAGTATATTCGCACTCAAAGAAGAGAAGTTTAAATATAAACTTCTGTGATGACAACATAGAAGGTGTGATCAGCGGGGCGTGGCAGGCCTTGTTTCCTGAGCACCTACGTGGTGGCAGGCCCGCAGGGGACAGGCGGCCAGTCTGGCAGATGCCTCTGTGAGGTGTGAGGCGGGGGCCTGCCCCAGACTTGACCACTTCCCTTATCTGTTGCAGAGAAACGGAAAGCCCGTGTGCTTAAGGAAGCCTTTCCACGCTATTTCAAAGAAAAAAAAAATCCTAACTAACTACAGATAAGAATAATTTTTTAATTTTCCACTCAAAACGTGGTTGAGTGGGAAAGAACCACGGGAACAGAGAGAATGATCACTCACGTGAACAATAAGTATATACGAGGGTGCCTGGGTGGTCAGTTAAGCATCCGACTCTTGATTGAGGCTCAGGTCATGCTCTTAGGGTTCACGAGATTGAGCCCTGCCTCTGGGTTCCGCGCTGACAGCCCAGAGCCTGCCTGTGATTCTCTCAATCCCTCTCTCTCTCTCTCTCTCTGCCCCTACGCCCCTCTCTCACCCTCTAGCTCTCTCTCTCTCAAAAATAAATAAACATTAAAAAAAAAAAAAACAAACAGTAAGAATAATATACCACAAAAGAAAATGGGCTGGAGAGGAGGCACTGGCTCTGCGTGAGTATTTCACACTTTTCCATTAACAAGGAAACATCTTAAAATTGCACACAAGAAAAACCATCAAGAACTTTCACGTGACAGTGAAAATAACACTTTTTCTAACATGACAAGGGCAGGAAGGATAGCGTAGGTATAGAAGAAAATATTTCCTTTTGAAAGCAGTCTCTTTCTACTCTTTTTTTTTTTTTTTTTCCATTTTTTGGTTTTTAAGAGCTAAAGGTCATTGGGTTTATATGAAATAGGTGAAGGCTGCAAGCCTGCTCCTGTCTCAAGGTGGCCAGGACATTGACCAGGTTTGCATTATCGTGGAGAGACAAGATAGGTCCCAACACCGGCTGGGAAGCAAAATTCAGTTAATATCCCACAGGTGACCTCAGGAGGAGAGAGGTCACAAGATCATCTGAGATCTAAGAGTGTTATCTCAAACGAGCTCACCTTCACACCCCCCACTGAAGGGGAATCAAGATGCATGTCTGACCTGGAAGGGACTAGTAAGAAGGACTGGAATGAAGACCGTAACGTCAACACCATAAATCTGCCTTCCCCATCAAGCCTGTAATTGTAATACACATACAGAACACCACCAAGTCCCCCGAGTGGAAGCCTGCCCGAGATAAATCAAATGTTTCCAACATGCCAATTCAATAGCTCTTCCAATATCCATCCACTAAAAAGACCATTCAAAGTAAGATGAGAAGTAGACTCTACAGTCCGGGGGTTGGTGTGCCAGCTCCAAGGAATCAGAACTAGCACCAGACTGTGTTCATAACTACTCCCATGTCGTGGGTAAACTCCCGGTCCGACCGATGAAAAGCAAAGTACTGAGGCTCCTGGGCGGCTCAGTTGGTTCAGCATTCAACTCTTACTTTCAGATCAGGGCATGATCTCGCGCTTCGTGAGTTTGAGCCCCGCATCCGGCTCTACGCTCCCAGCTCAGCTCAGAGCCTACTTGGGATTCTCTCAAAATAAAAAAAATAAACATTTTTTTTTTTAAAGCGACATATTAATGGTACCGTTCATGTTACCATTCGTTTGAGCCTAATTAAAATTAGGCTCAAACACCAGCCCTTGACATTTCCTGTTCTGTGACCTCACTGGGCATCAGCTTCCTCCTCCTCCAGAGAAGGGAGAACAAAGGAGACTCACACACAAAGAGGAAAGGGCACACCCAAGACACCTCGGAGGCATCAGAACACAGCATCCGCATTCACAGAGATACCCCTATCACCTGGAATACACAGCAGAGGGGTCGAAAGTCACAAACTGACTGGTAAGTCTGAACTGGTGAACCACCACACTCCATACTGAGAGTAAGTTAACCTTTACCTGGCAAATGAAATCTGCTCAAAGTCCAGTGCTTATCCCCGATCCTGCTGGGGTCCCGAGCCTGGACAGCATGTTCAAATACACAATCCTGGTTGGGTGTTAAAGTGCGTTACCACTTAAATTTAAAATTCTTAATTTATAATGAAAACACACACACACACACACACACACACACACACACACACACACACCTATTACCCCGTATTTGAGCCAATGCTGAAACCGAACACTGAAGGGGGTGTGTTTCTAACAAACTCCAGAGAGCGGTTTTAGACATCTGGGAATTAGTACAACATTCTTTCCCCAAGCAAAATAGTTTCTTTACAAAAGCCTTAGTATCCACCACGGTACACAGGAATTTACAAATGTTGTTTGAAATGTATGCTTAAGATGCATACTACACTACGTGTTAGCGATCATTCATTTTTGAGGCTGACAAGCATAGTTCATTCCGAAATTTGACAAGCCATCGTATTTAATCCTTGGATTCCTCTTTTTAACAATACGCTGAAATTTTAGAAATAGTGTCACAAAACATAAGAAGTTAGACTTGACATACTTTTCCTTCCCTCCCAGAGGCAATCTACATCACTGCCCCACCCCATCACTTTTGTAGTTTCGGTGACAGAAGCCCCCCCCCCCCCCCTTCCCCCAGGACCACGGTGTTCATCGGGGTGAGGAAGGAGCCATGCTGTGGATAGCCTCATCTACCAAGAGGAGAAGGAGGGGATGCCTGGGTAGCTCAGTTGGGTTGAGCTTGATTTCAGCTCAGGTCATGACCCCAGGGTCATTGGATCAAGCCCTGCCATGGGCTCTGCACTGAGTGTGGAGGCGGCTTGAGATTCTCTCTTTCTCTCTCTGCTGTTCTCCCCCCACTAGTGTACTCTCTCTCTCTCTAAAATTAAAAATTAAAAATTAAAAAAAGGAGGGGGACATAAAGAGCCCGTTCTAACTGCCGGCAAAGAGGAACATGAGTGGTCATACAGGAATGGCTGAGGCTGGGAGGAAAGGCTGTGGCTAGAGAATCGGGGGCTCTTCTGCACATTCTAGAAAGGACAGTGGACAACTCAACATCTAGGAACAAGCAGAAAAAGAGGAACAGCAACTAGAGAGTGGTCAGAAACAGGAAGAGAATAAAAGAAGGGAATAACGGTGTCCAGGATCCAAAGAAAGGGGAAAGAACTCCTAGGACTAGCCAAATGTTATTTACATACAGGTAGCGCCCTGCCCTCCGACATCTGGGTTCAAAGCAGACCTCTGCCCTAAACAAGGTGACCCTGGCGTCTCTAACGCTGCCATGCACAAAACGAGGGGTGTGGACAGAGTAATCCCCAGGGTCCCCTCCAGGTCTACAGGGCTAAGATGCACTGACTTTCAATTACCATTTATAAAATCAAGAAGAGAAGAAAGGCTGGTCAGTGTTTAACAATCTGCATCAAGAAGAAATTAAATATACCCTACTGGCTTAATACCATTAATTTTTGAAAATTAAGCCAACGAAAATAAATTAATAGCAACATTCATGAGCCTAGGTGGTGTCATATGCTATTACATTCCAGTTTTTTAACTGGCAGTAGGGGTCCATTTTTAACAGGAACTAGAATGTTCCCAGTCCCACATTAGCCCATATTTCATTCCTACTTTGTGAAGAGTTTCAAAAAAAATCTTGTGTCTGAGGTTATACACTATCTCACATATTACAGTATTAAGAATCTAGGAAAGGGACACAGAGAACATGATTTAATGTCTTCTAGGTGCTCTCTACTAACTACAGCCAATACCTGCTTCACCCATCTGGTAGTCAAGGCTCCAAACGCAGAGTGAAGGAGGAAAAAAGGAACAAACGCTCTGCCCAATGAGTGCAACACTGCTGTAGCAGTAAAGTCAAGACCAGACCAGCGAGAAAATTCAGAGAGGGTCAGAGAATCAATGGCCGTGAAAATAAACAGCGAATGAATGAAAACCTCTGTTCCTTTCAATGTATATAAAACGCCCTCACATTTAAAGTACATGCCCATATAAAACGCACCTTCAATACAAACAGAATTATCAGGATGCATTCTCTGAATAACTCCAAAGCAACTCCAGTAGGGCTCACATTCCTCTTGGTGACCAGAGTCATCACCTCACAGGAACCCCCACGATTACAAGGTCAAGTTTTGTTCCATTATGCAGCACACTGACAATGCCTCTTCGGAGACACGATCTGTTAATGTATGATTTATTGTAATTAAGCAACACAGTTTAATGTCATCAAGAGGCTTTAATTAGAGAAGGCTGCCGTGTCTTCACGCTGTCAGATCAATTGCTGTTTGCACATCCATACGGACTTACACATGCTCTGAGAACACTTCTGTGTATAGCAAGCCAGCCTTCCATTGGGGCTGTGGACTTTCACTGTAAAACGTTTCATTTTTTAAAGGTTTGCCCACTAAATGGGTTTTGTGTGTTCATCCATACCAATAACCACAGACTATTTAAAAAAACAAAACAAAACAAAACAAAACCACTCCTCTCTTCTCCAGAACACGGGGCATGGTAACTTTGGTACTTATTTGAACTATGTATTCCTACCTCAATGGTATGTTGCCCTTGACCCAAGATTCCCTGATCATTCATATGTTACAGCACCAACTACAGATCTCACATAACTCAACCTCCATTTCCTTTCTCCACCTACACGTTCCTGAACAGATGTGGATGCTAAACCAGCTATAATCCTTTCTGCCGATTCCAAAACTCATTCAGATGGATTTGAGAAAAAAGGAACATCCACTATACTCCTTATTTCTATGACAATATGGGGTATGACATACCCCTTATTTCTATATGTTTTTGCAAATCATATATCATATGAAGGACCTGTATCCAGGCTATATAAAGAATGCTTACAGGTCAACAATAAAAAGGCAAACAACCCAATTTTAAAAATGGGTAAAGGAGGGCGCCTGGGTGGCTCAGTCGGTTCGGCTCAGGTCATGATCTCATAGCTCGTGAGTTCGAGCCCCGCGTCGGGCTCTGTGCCGACAGCTTAGAGCCTGCTTCGGATTCTGTGTCTCCCTCTCTCTCTCTCTCTCTCTCCGCCCCTCCCCCACTCGCATTCTGTCTCTCTCAAAAATAAATAAAAACATTAAAAAATTTTTTGATAGATAGATAAAATTGGGTAAAGGAGGGGGCGCCTGGGTGGCTCAGTCAGTTAAGGGTCCAACTTTGGCCCAGGTCATGATCTCATGGGTCCTGAGATAGAGCCCCATCTCGGGTTCTGTGTGGGGGGCCTGCTTGGAATTCTCTCCCCGCCCACCCTCGCCTCTGCTCTACTTGCGCTCCCTCTCTCTCGAATAAACTTTTTAAAAATTGGGCAAAGGATGTGAATAGACATTTCTCCAATAAAGACATATAAAAGACATATGTAGCTACCATATGACCAATCGATCCCACCCCTAGGTATACAACCAAGAAAATTTAAAACCTATATCCACACAAAATCTTGCACACAGATGTTCATGGCAGCATTATTTGTAATAACCAACAAATGAAAACAAAACGTGTTCATCAACTGATGAACAGATAAATAAAACGTGGTGTTATCTCTATAATGGAATACTATTGGCAATAAGAATGAATGAATTCCTGAAAATTGAGAGCAGTGATGGTTGCACAACACTGTGAGTAAAGTCGGTGCCACTGAACTACATTCCTAAAATTGGTTAAAATGGGGAATTTTGTCATGTATATTTCATCACCATTTTTTGAAATGTGAAGGGGGAGTAAGGAATAAAATGCTGATTCATGGTACAACATGGATGAACCTCAAAAGCATTATAATAAGTGAAAGAAGCCAGACACAAAGACCACATAGTTTATGATTCCATTTATATGAAATGTCCAGAAGAGGCAAAAGCACAGCAACAGAAAAGGACGTTAGAGACTGCCAGGGCCTGGAGGGAGGGAAGAGGCAGTAACTGCTAATAGATACAGGGTTCTTATGGGGCACCTGGGTGGCTCAGTGGGTTAAGCGCCCGACTTCAGCTCAGGTGGTTCGTGGGTTCGAACCCTGCATCGGGCTCTGTGCTGATAGCTCAGAGCCTGGAGCCTGCTTCAGATTCTGTGTGTGTGTGTGTGTGTGTGTGTGTGTGTGTGTGTGTGTGTGTGTCTCTCTCTGCCCCTCCCCCGTTTGCACTCTGGCTCTCAAAAATAAACATTAAAAGAAAAATTAAAAAAAAAAAAGATCTGGGTTCTTTTTTAGGAGTGATGTACTAAAATCACAGAGCAGAACTCTCTGAATATGCTAAAAACCAAAGAATTATATACCCTATAAGTGTAAATTTTATGGTATGTGGATTATATTTCAATAAAGCTATTTTTAAAGTTTTGAGAGGGGAGTGCGCACACATGTGTGAGCAGGGAGGCACAGAGAGAGACAGAGAGAATCTCAAGCAGACTCCCCACAGTCCACCATGAACATGAAATTATGACCTCAGCTGAGAACAAGGTTCAGACGCTTAACCAATTGAGCCACCTAGGTGCCCATCAATGAAGCTCTTTATAGGGGCACGTGGGTGGCTCAGTGAGCCGAGCATCTGACTTTGGCTCAGGGCATGATCTTGCAATTCATGGGTTCAAGCCCCACCCACATCATGGTCAGTGCAGAGCCTGCTTCGGATCCTTTGTCTCCCTCTCTCTTGGCCCCTCCCCCACTTGTGCTCTCTCAAAAATAAATAAAACATTAAAAAATGAATAAAACGTTTTAAAAAATACAGCTATTTTTAAAAGACAGTGGAAAGAAGCTTAAGAAACAAACGTGTTTGTGTGTGTGTGTGTGTGTGTGTGTGTGTGTGTGTGTGTCTATGTGCATAAAAAAAGAATGTGTGTCTATTTCCCCAATTTGGATTTGTTTGTCTTTCAGGTCAAATCTACTCACAAAGAATTATTTGTGTCCCACACCTTTAAACAACCGAATCCCTGGCTACAACCTACAAGGCCTCACAGACTGGCAGAACAAGGTGGCCAACAATACTTGTGTAATGAGTACCCACCCAACTACAAGCCAAATCCTTTTTCTAAACACCTTGGTCTCTTCTCCTGGCCCTGAAGTACAAGCTTTAGTTTCTCTAACAAATATTCCTCTAAATTTTTTTTTAATGTTTATTTATTTTGAGACCGACAGAAGGAGAGAGAAAGAGAGAGAAAGCGAGAGAGCAACAAGCAGGGAGGGGCAGAGAGAAAGAGAATCCCAAGCAGGCTCCACACGGTCAGCCCTCACCAATGGTGAGATCATGACCCGAGCAGAGATCAAGAGTCAGATGTCCAACCGACTGAGCCACCCAGGCGCCCCTAACAAACAGTCCTTTAGAAGTATAGGCAAATTAAGGGCAATTGGAAGAGGGGTTTTAAATTTTGCCCCTTCTTTGTAAGAAAACTGCTTCTACACAGTACTGCCTTAAAAGACCTACGGCTTTAATGAAACGAAAATAAAATATTTGGTATTAACTCTGTGAATCTTTTATGTGAACACAATGTATTTTAATTCACTCAAAATAGAAGTATGAGGCATGTCTGACCTCCAATTATTACTCAGATTTTAAAAATTAAATTCATGAGGCAAATTGCTAATCTGTTTTTCCGAAATAACCATCTGACTCCCCCCCTTGTAAAATATCAGCATATTATCGATGAAGTCATTTTTATGTGAATATTGCTCATCGTTCTTTGTAGGCATTTTTCCCCAGCCTGTTTTAATCCTCCCACCTTCCTCCTCTGACACGCTGATGTATGCCTAAGTGAGAGCTACTGGGTTTTAGTTTGGCAGTACTTTTTACCAGCCTTTCCAAATTTTTTGGTCATGACCCGGCTCTGGTTTCTATGCCAGAACATACATTTGTAATGGATTACCTTAGCAAGTATTCCCAAATCTCTGGGATATTTCATAAAGTCTTGCTCAAATGGACAGCTTTAACTAAAAGTACCTTTGGGGGGGGGGGAGCTTTTTCCGTTTTCCTTTCCCAAATATTAGCCTCCGCCTTTTCTTTTGTTTTGCTTTTTAAATGGCGATTTGGGAGGACAATGGGGTCAGAACCACTGGGGATTTGAAAAGACAATGAATATGTAAGTTTCATTACCTATTGTAATGAATACGTAAGCGTTCACCAAACTGCCTTAAGAAACAATTACTGAATCACACCCAAGAATATTTCACAGAACGTGAATAAAGTCATCTTCTAAAAACAACTGCCGGCTTTTAAGAGTTCAGTCATCCAAAGCAGGAAAGTGGAGAAATGAGGATTTAAAAAAAAAAAAAAAATTTTTTTTTTTTTTTTAAAGAAACCTTTTGATGTCACTTTCCTAGTATTAAACAATACCTCTTTGCCATGCTAGCATCTTTTGGCTGATTCACTAAAAATAATGACTGAACAGAGAAGTTTCTGACTACGCTCTTTCCATTATTCATGCTGTGGAGAGTGTTCAAAATGTAAGTGTTTTGAATACTTTATTTTACCAATTTTTGAAATACACATTGTCCCTTTCATAACACCATGTGCTAATCTAAAGCTGTCAACCTAAGCCATTTATAATCATATTTCTGTTGGAAGAAAAATGCACTTAATTAACATTATTGGAGATTAAAACAAAAAAAGAAAGAAAGAAGAAAAAAAAACCCACACACTGACACCACATTTCCTCTGGTAATTTTAAGTCGTGACCACTGTGTTGTATCAGGCGCTGGCCACACAAGTGGATCGACTTAACCATTCGGGTGCTGGCGCAGGATGTGGACTCCGCGGTATTAATGAGAACGCGCGCTTACAGCGTAACCTCACAGACCAAATAACCTCCTGGCCACACAAGTAGAAAATAATTAAAACAAGCATGATTCCAATTTAGCTTTGTAACCAGATGGTGAATGAAAAAAAAAGCAGACAAAGACTCATTTTGTGAATAACCTGGGGAGCAGCTCCTACAGTTTCTTTTAAAGTTACAGCCTGACTTGTGAAATAAAAAGGGGGGGGGGGGGTGTCGAGGGGGGAATACAAAGGTTCTCACCAGAATTCACTCCCGAAGTACACACATGTCATTTTCCCTAGGTCGTGACCAAAGAAATCACAACTCCCTCCTTACATGAATACCAAGTTTAATTACAGTAACCCCCCCCCCAAAAAAAATCCAGTGGAAATTAAGTGAAAGATGCTGTTACACACGTTATCTCACCGATCAGCACTGAGCTCTATATTACCAATCATACAAGGTTAAGTTTTTCCAATCAGCAAGACTATGGAACAGCACAAACCTCCACCAACATTCTACAAAATATTTTTCCGGAAAAATAAAATGAAACAAACGACGTTTGCAACCTAGCGCGGGGGCTCATGTTCTTTACTGATCTCCCCCGCAAGAAGGATAAAGGTGTTCCGCATGTGGGCAAAAGAAGAAGACATCTGAAGACAAAACCCAGTGACTTTGGTAAAACACTGCACAACAACTCGGGCAAGTCTGGAAATGGGAACACAAAATCCAAATGGCTGCCTGACCCTTACAGGATGGAGACAGTGTGAATGGTCTAGGCTGCATGGTAAAGATGAACACGCCTGCTCATGAATGGGAGGTGCTAACAAATCCGTGCACCTTCAAAGGGGGGTAGGCGCAACACGAGGCCATCATGCTGTTCTGCGCACGCGTGTGCGTGTGCGCGCGGGCGCGGGCGCGCGCACACACACACATCCCTGGTTTACAGCAAGCCTGCCATGAGTAAGTAGGACCATAAGGGAGTCCGTTTCAATGTATCCCCACAATCACACTCCACCATCCGTTAGAAACCAGGAGGCAATCACCTTGCCCTATGCTCCCTATCCGTGGACCCTTGGTGGCAGCGGACTTCCCCAGGCCCATCCCTCCCCAAATCCATCCCACTTACGCCCCTTCCCTTCCCCTCCCCTCCACTCCATTCTCCTGGAAGGACTAATCACAACCACAGAGCAGAAGCATCCCAGACCAGCATCCCAAGGGATGGGAGAGAATGGTTTAGGAGGGAAGTGCAGGGCTAAGAGGATACCAAAATAATGCAAACCAACATATTAAAAGGACATTTTTTTCTGCCTTTAAAAATTAAATTCAAGCACCAATACGCAGATTGTTTCTCTGGGTTCCTGAATTTTTGCGGACCTAGTCGGCTTCCTACAGCCAATGGATTAACAACGGGGGGTACGGACAGATACTCTTCTGGCACAAGGGAAACAGGAGAACCTAGCAAAAAGTCTGTTTTAAGGGCATTACATTTGGAGGCCTACTGGCTATTTCTCTGGCTTTCACTACTAGCCTGTGCACCAGCTGTGTGACAAGAGGTGTGTCCCCAGCCCACCCTTCATGGCTAGGCCTCCAAAGCCATCGATCTGATGGACAACAGGCAACCATCCCACGGCAGCAACAGCCCACATCCTATAAAACACACGCTGAGGTGTTGTCAATGAAGTTACTACCAATTTGAAATGGGGGGAGGGGTTTCTGGACAGATCGAATCTCTTGGTTTGAGGTCCCAGGGGCACACATATTCTCATTATCACTGTATTTATATTCTGAAATCTGAGTAAGGAAGACTCCAGGCTTGGCTTTAGCACATAATAGTTAACATTACACAACTTGGATGAACTTTTTTTTTTTTTTTTTACAGATTCTATTTTTAAGTAATCTCTAATACCCAAGATGGGGTGTGAATTCATAACCCCGAGATCAAGGGCTGCAGGGGTGCCTGGGTGGCTCAGTTGGTTAAGTGTACTGACTCTCAGCCTCAGCTCCGGTCATGATCTCGCAGTTTCATGAGTTCAAGCCCCAAGTTGAGCTCTGTGCTGCCAGCGCAGAGCCTGCTTGGGATTCTCTCCCTCTCTCTGCCCTTCCCCCACTCACACTGTCTCTCTCTCTCTCAAAATAAATAAATAAACTTACTTAGGGAAAAAAAAAAAGAAAAAAAGGAGCCAAGCACCCCCGGACGAACATTTTTATGCTTTGAATCCCGATTTGTGAAACCAGAGAGAGGAAGCATTCAATAAGGTTTAGCTATGGTCTAAGCACTATACTTGTGTAGTCATTTAATCCTTCCAGTGACAAACTAATAACAAGTTTTACCAGTATCCACCGTTCATGGCCATTTCTTCAAGGAACTTGTCCAGAACTACAGGTAGAAGAAGACAGCAGGGAAGGAGAAACAGGACCCACGAGCAGAGCTGAACTGGAAATGCCGAAGCCCATCTCACAGAGCCCCTGGTACATGGTAGGTGCTCAGTAAACAGCAGTTACAAGCCATGACCACTGAGGATTTCTGGGGGGTGCTACGGGCCTCCTGAAGTCCACGCAGGTGCCTCTGTGGGAGTGTTCTCGGCTTCCTGAGCGGGAGGTTGGTGTGCCCCAACTTTTCTGTCAGGACCTACAAGGCCCCCACATCATGCTGCAAAGCGCTCCCTGGAGAGCTGCAGGCCGGCCCGTACCTCACCTCCTGGTATTTGTCTCCGTGAACTCTCATCCAGAGCGATTCTTTCATTCAGCTGGCGTTACTGAACAGCCACCCGTGCCAGGCATGCGGTAAACATTCACCAGCAATCTGCTAACAAGATGGATCAAAGGGGGCCAAGGGCAGCAGGAGGGGAAAGCCATCTCTGAAAACAAAGTCACATCCTGTGTGACTAGCGCTGTGACAGAAATAGGAACAAGGTGAGAAGAGGGCCACACAGAGGCGGGAGGATGCATCCCACTGGGGAGGAAGAGGAAGGCTTCCCAAATGAAAGGACTTGAATCTTGAAGGCCCAGAGCGTACATGTAGAGAGGGTAGAGACCTCCTGGTTAGGCTCTGTTCATCTCCAGGCACATTAACCTGGTTTTTGTGAAAACTGCCCACGAACCAAATTTCTCCAGTCCAGTGGGGCCTGTCCACACAAGATCCTTCCATTAGCTTCATGAGGGGTTGATCCTCTCCCTCCCTCCTAGCCTTAGGATTAGGGCTAGGGTTAGGGTTAGGGTTAGGGTTAGGGCTAGGGTTCTTTTCTGTCCCCAGCCAGGCTCCCAGACACCCCCCAAGACCCGCATCCAGAATGAAAAGGGCGGTGGCTGAGTTCAGCCTCCCACACATTTCCACCGACCTAAGACCCCACTGTCAGATCTCACCCTCACATCTCCACTAAATGTGCATTTCTCTTTTTTTTTTTAGTTTATTGATTTTTAGAGAGAGAGAAAGAAAGAGAATCCCAAGCAAGTTCTGCGCTGTCAGTGCAGAGCCTAACGTGGGGTTTGAACCCATGAACCGTGAGATCATGACCTGAGCCAAAATCAAGAGTACGACACTAACAGACTGGGCCACCCAGGTTCCCTCACATGTGCATTTCTGAGCCAAGGACAACTTCACATTCCCGCCCTCTCCATAGTGTCACATACCCAAGTACCGTGGCACTCGAAAAGAGTCAAGAACCTTGAAGAAGTTTCCGGATAGCAACTGAACATTACACATGCAGTAGCTCTGTGCCCCTGAAAAAGTGCAGATGAAGGGATTAAAGAAGAAAAAAAATGTGGAGGGGATGAAGTGGAGGCCAACCAGAAGGAAGAATGACATACGAAAAACCACGAAGGATGGCCTATCCTCAAAGCAAAACCCTATTCACAATCAACAGTGTTTCACATTCGCCCGAAATGCTGCTGGTAAGCTAACCCACACACCGGCACACCCAAGAGCTATGCCCCCTTGGGACAACCGACCCTCTTTCTCCAAAAATTGCACACTGCAGGGGCAAGGGTAATGGTGGGGGGGGTTTAGATTAGTAACAAACTCGTGTTTTTAATCAACCAATCTCAACATACGCACCTCGTTTGAAACCAACCTTTAAAAACAAAATGAAAGGAACGCCTGGGTGGCCAGTTGAGTGTCTGACTTCGGTTCAGGTCATGAGCTCACGGTTCGTGAGTTCAAGCCCTATGTGGGGCTCAGTGCTGTCAGTGTGGAGTCCCCTTCAAATCCTCTGTCTCTACCCACCCACCCCACGCCTGCCTCTGGCCCTCCCCAACTTGTGCTCTCTCTCTCTCTCTCAAAACTAAATAAAACATTTACAAAGTAATCAAATGAAAACAAAGTGAGAAGACAGTAAAGAACATTTGAACACTGACTGGTTGAGATTAAAACAGTTACGTTACCAGTATCATGGGTATGTTTTCTTCAAATAGAATCCTCCTCCTTTAAAGATTAATCGTGAAATGTTTGCAAAAGTAGACGAGACGATGTTTGAGATCTGCTTCCCGACAATCCCACTGGAAGCTCAACTGTAACAAGTGACCACGTGCTGAGTATATAGCTGGTGCTAGGAGAGGTGTGTGTGGGAGCATTTTACGCTGTTTTCACTACTTTTGCAGATATTTGCAATTTCCTAGAATAACAATTTTTTGTAAAGGGGAGAAGGTGTTTACACCTCCAGTTACGAAGGTTTTATTTAAGCCCCACAACATGTGAGTAGAGCAGCAATTATCACACTGCTGGGTCTCAGGATCTCTTTGAACTCTGAAAAATTACTGGGGACCAAAGGAGCGGTTGTTTACACGGAATACGGATGTACAGATATTGAGAAACAAAGCGAGAGAAAGAGAAATTTTCAACTGGAAACGTTGCAAATTGGGGTGCCTGGCTGGTACAGTTGGTACGGCGTGCAACTCTGCGATCTCAGGGTTGTAAGTTCGAGCCTCACAATGAGTATAGAAATCACGTAAAAAATAAAAGAAAAATTTTAGGGGCACCTGGGTGGCTCAGTTGGTTAAGCATCTGACTTGGGCTCAGGTCGTAATCTCATGGTTCTTGAGTTCAAGCTCCACGCTGGGCTGTCTGCAGTTAGCACAAAGCCCGCTAGGGATCCTCTGTCCCTCCACCCCTCCACACCCCCTCCCCAAAAGTAAATAAACTTGAAAATTTTTTACTGAATAAAATCTTTTCAAAGTTTTCAAACTGAGAAAAATTTTACATACGTATTAATTCATTTAGAAAATAACCATCACACGTTAACATAAGTAACACTCTTATGAAAACTATTTTTTTCCAAAACAAAGAAAAATCGAGTGACAAATGAGGCGATGTTGCCCATTGCTGCAAAGCTTCTTCATGTCTGGCTTGAATCAGTCAGCGGCATTCTCCTAACGGATTTCAATTTGATATGACATCTCACATCATGTAGTATTCTGGAAAGCCCCACCACACGCTCGGGAGAGCAGAGTAAAAACGGGAAAATTCCTCGTTCGTGATTCTTGGTATCATGAAGCTAATGTGTCTTTCCGTGCAAATGCCCCAAAAAGGGACTTGAGAACCCCAGCATTCCCTGGGGAACCACTGCAATGGAGGGCACCTCTGTGAGAAAAGGCAGAATCGCCTTGATAACAGGCCTCGCAAGGAACCTCTACTCCTTTTTAAATGTGAAGTAAAATGAGGCACAAGATTTAAGTTGGGGGCAGAGAGGCGGCACCCTCCCGCACACAGCACTGTTAAGAGGAAGGGCCTCTGTGTAGTGATGACTGATACAAAGCGCCTTTAAACATTCGCGCACATAAATCCAGGACAAGCTGTGAACGTCTCTCATAGGAAATCAATATGCTAGGACTCTGGACAAGTGTTTTTCTTTTAAATTAAATAGAAAAAAAACTGGACAGGTCAGAGTATGTCATAGATAAAGAGAAATCATGGGGCGCCTGGGTGGCTCAGTCGGTTAAGCGTCCGACTTCAGCTCGGGTCACGATCTCGTGGTCCGTGAGTTCGAGCCCCGCGTCGGGCTCTGGGCTGATGGCTCAGAGCCTGGAGCCTGCTTCCCATTCCGTGTCTCCCTCTCTCTCTGCCCCTCCCCCGTTCATGCTCTGTCTCTCTCTGTCTCAAAAATAAACTTAAAAAAAAAAAAAGATAAAGAGAAATCATAATAAGGCAAAGTCTCGTGAAACACGTTTCAGGTGTGTGTGTGTGTGTGTGTGTGTGTGTGTGTGTGTGTGCACGCGCGCGCGCGCTTGTGCACAAATGCTGGGTCTTGATTCAAAATTCCTTAGTGCAGAAAAAAGTCAAAGTTTATAAAAACACTGTGCTCGGGTCCCAGGTATAGATTCTAGAAGTCTTTGTAAAGAAAGGAAGGCTGAAGAGGCACAGCAAGTGAAATGGCAAGTGAAATGACTTCTCGGAGACAAACTGGGGGAGCGTGGGTGTGCAAGACCAGAACCTATTCGAGAAGCCGCAGCAGCTGCTCCTGGAAACATCCAGCCTGTGGACCGTCTTACTCAAAAGATACACAGGTGGATGTGTGAGGGTGTTCAAGGACCGAAACCAAGAAGCCAGATGGTCAGTAGCAAATTAATTTTTTAAGGCAAAGTATCTACAAACCAAAGGCTACAGCACGGCAGTTGAAAACAGAGGAGGGGAGGCTAGGTAGCTCCGTCAGCTAAGCGGCTAAGCATCCAAATTCAGCTCGGGTCATGATCTCACGGTTCGTGGGTTCGAGCCCCACGTGGGGCTCTCGGCTATCAGTGAGGAGTGCACTTCTGTCCTCTGTCTCCCTTCTCTTTCTGCCCCCTCCCCCACTCATTCTCTCTCTCTCTCTCTCTCTTTCTCTCTCTCATAAACATTTTTAAAAAGAGAGAAATAGAAGCAAGTTCAGCCATGCACAGGTGTGGGACACACCTAGGCCACACAGCTTCCATCCTTACAAGCTTTGCACTCAGGGGTTTTCAGTGAGACCCACAGGCCACCCCTCCACCAGTACCAGCCAGTGGTGGCGGCCACCTGCAATGGGTCCTCACGGGCTTCTGTCAGAATCTTTGCAAAGTTGTAACCCAACAGACTCAAAGGCCTTCCAGAAATTTTTAATGTTTACTTATTTTTGAGAGAAACAGACAGAATGCAAGCAGGGGAGGAGCAGAGAGGGAAGGGAGACACTGAATCTCAAGAGGCTCCAGGTTCTGAGCTGTCAGCACAGAGCCCGACGCGGGGCTCAAACTCCTGAACTGATCTAGACGAAGTCAGACGCTTAACCAACTGAGCCACCCAGGCACCCCAGGCCTTCTAGAAATTAAGTGAAGAAAAGCAAGTTTCAAAACTGTGCTGTGATCCTCATTTTAACTAAAGAATGACATGATCCATACAAATACTGAAATTTGAAAGATTTCCTTTACACCAAGATAGGACAGGGTGGAGAATTTATTACTTCATTCCCGTCTATACTATTGAAATTCTTTGTCAAAGAGCATGGAGTTTAAAACCAAAAATAAGGGGCACCCAACTGGCTCAGCAGATACATAGTACCACTCTTGATCTCGAGGTTTTAAGTTCGAGCCCCATGCTGGGTATGGAGATTACTTAAAAAGAAAATCTTTAAAAAAAAAACAATAAAAATAAAAACAAAAAACAAAAGGACAATCGTTAAAAAAAAAAAAACACCTCTGACCCATACTTTGCACCAAACAAAAATTAACTCCAAAAGTGGTCCCAGTCTAAACGTAAAAATGAGTTATTAAAACTCGCACGGGAAATGTGGGAGATGGTCTTTGCCATCCATCCCAGGCTACGCAAAGATTTCTTAGGCCACAAAAAGAAGAAACTGATAAAGATACATCAGGTTTGACTCAAATAAAAATGATTCTGCTCTATGAGAGCCAATGTCAAGAAATGTTATGGCCAGAGTTGTGACACCCCTCCCCCCCAATCTCCCCAAATTCAGAGTTTGTCTCTATTTAGAGATAGGATATTTAAAGAGGTGAGCAAGGTCATTACTCAAATATGACTGGTATTCTTAAAGGAAGAGAAAATCTGGACGTGTACAGGAGAAAGAGAACATGAGGACTTGGGGGGGGCGGGGGGGGGGGGCGGGGGCGGGGGGGCGGAGTTGCCCATGGAGAATGACCAAAGCCAAGGAATGAGTTCTCAAAAGAAACAAACCTGATCTCAGATTTCTGGCCCCCAGAACTGTAAGAAAATAAATTTCTGTTAATAAATTTAATTTCTGAAAATAAATTTAGGCCATACAGTCTGTGGTACTTTATTAAAACAGCCCTGAGCAAACTAATGCAGAAAATAACATACGTGCAAAACACATATCTAATAAGAGACTGGAATCCACAATGGATGGAGATTTTTTTTTTTTTAATCTCGATACTTGACAAGAAAACAACCCACTTTAATTCTTGTTTTATTTTTTTTTAAGATTTGAATTTTAAGTAATGTCTACCTACACCCAACCCCACGTGGGGCTCGAACTTACAACCCCCAAGATCAAGAGTCACTGCTCTTAGCCAGCCAGGCGCCTTGTCAATAACCCAATTTTATTATTTTTGTTAATGCCTATTTATTTTTGAGAGAGAGAAAGAGAGAGAGAGAGAGCACACACGAGCGAGCACGGGTAGGGGTAGGAGAGTGGGGGAGACATAAAATCCAAAAGAGTCTCCAGGCTCCGAGCAGTCAGCACAGAGCCCAACGCGGGGCTTGAACCCACGACCCAGGAGATCATGACCTGAGCCAGAACCGGACACTTAACCAACTGAGCCACGCAGGCACCCCTAAACAACCCAATTTCAAAAGGGGCAAATAAACACACGAAAATATGCTCAACATCTATCAGTCACTAGGGAAATGCAAATTAAAACTAGAGTGAGATTCTAACTACGTACCTTTTAAAATGGCTAGAATTGGGGCAGCTGGGTGGCTCAGTGGGTTACGTGTCCAAATCTTGACGTCGGCTCAGGTCTCACACTCGGGGGATCAAGCCCTGCCGTGCACTGGGCTCCTCGCTGAGCATGGAACCTGCTTAAGGCT
This sequence comes from Panthera tigris, assembly GCF_018350195.1. Lineage (NCBI taxonomy): Eukaryota > Metazoa > Chordata > Mammalia > Carnivora > Felidae > Panthera > Panthera tigris. The sequence goes on from NC_056664.1 coordinate 13,719,533, forward strand.
CTCTCCTCCCTCTCCCACTCCCACTTCCCCCCGCCTCCTCTCAAAAAAAGAAAAATTATGTATACACATACACACAATGGCTAGAACTTAAAAACTGACAGTTCCAAACACAAATGAACCCTCAGCAACAAACTGAACCCTCATGCATTGCTTGTGGACTACACACAGGAGTCCAGTCACTCTGGCACTCTCTTGTAATAAAGTAAAACCTACACAAGCAATGAATACCTAGTGATGAAAGAACACCATGACCTCACAAAAACCCACGTACAGCAGCTCTACTCGTACTTGCCAAAGACTGGAAACCAAATGGCCACGAACCGATGAAGAAACAGACAGACTGCGGTATAGCCAGACAACAGAATCACTCTCAGCAACTTAAGAAAATTAACTTCAAGGGCGCCTGCGTGGCTCAGGAGATTGAGTGTCCGACTCAGGTCATGATCTCGTGGTTCATGAGTTTGAGTCCTGCATCGGGCTCTGTGCTGATGGTGCAGAGCCTGCTTCGGATTGTCTCTCTCCCTCCCTACCCCTGCTCCCTGCTCAGGTGCGCGCTCTCTCTCTCTCTCTCTCTCTCAAAATAAATAAATAAACTTAAAAAAAAAAAACTTTTGGGGCGCCTGGGTGGCTCAGTTGGTTGAGCGTCCGACTTCGGCTCAGGTCACGATCTCACGGTCCGTGAGTTCAAGCCCCGCATCGGGCTCTGTGCTGACTGCTCACAGCCTGGAGCCGGTTTCAGATTCTGTGTCTGTCTCTCTCTCTCTCTCTCTCTCTCTCTCTCTCTGACCCTCCCCCGTTCATGCTCTGTCTCTCTCTGTCTCAAAAATAAATAAAGGTTAAAAATAATAATAATAATAATAATAATAAATAATAATAAAAAATAAAACTTTTAACACATGACATTTTTAACTCAAATATATCTAAAATATTATCATTTAAACATGCAATCGTTATAAAAATCAAGTTATTCAGCCTTATTTCCTTATTACAAAGTCCTAGAAAGTCCGTGTGTATTTTACACCTATAGAACATATCAGTTCGGACCAGGCATACTCCATATGGCCAGTAGCTCCCTTCACATTGGCAGCAACTTTGAGCGCTAACGTACAGGACCACGCATGATCTCAAGAAAAAAGCACAAAAGGGAAAACAGCAAGGTGGCTGCTGGAGAACCTTCCCCTGGTTTAAACTCTTCAGGGGTGGCAGAGTCACCCACACATGCATGCAAGCTCTAGAGCGGAGCCAGGAGGACAGGATTCCGCCCCCGCCCCCCCCCCCCCCCCCGCACCGGGGCTGCAGCGTGTGCACATGCGCGAGCGCACACACACGCTCACACGCTAGCTAAGGTGAGTCACTCCCACGCACACACCCACACATCCCCCAGCTCGTTCCTCTGATTGGATGAAAGGAAAAAGCAAAGCACTAGAGATAGCTACTCCTACACAACTCAGACATGCTTTAATGGAGGCAGAAAGGAACGCAGGAGAAATGCATTCGGAAAACTAGGCTGTGCCTGCCTGCCACCCACACAGATCCGAGAGATTCCCTACCATGCATCTGGGGAAGCAGAAAGGAAAAAGCCAGAATGATTCTATTGGGAAACTTAACATTATCACTATGCTGTAGAGAGAAAAGTAACCTCCAGTCCCAGGGCTGGCTGCCCCAAGCACTGCAACTAAACTGCATTTCTAGAATGAACTTTGCCACTCTAGGACCAAATCACACAGAGCCCAACCTCAAATGAACCAGATCATTCAGAGCAGCTTGGAATTTTTCTCTTTGGTTTAAGAGTATGCTGTTATGTTTATATTATGGTTATGTCTAATATTCTGGAATTAAGGCAGGGGGGAAAGATTTATTTTGTTGGAAGACATAATCTGGAGGTGGCTAAGAAATCATCAATCCTTCTCTACCCTGAAATGTCCCCCTGCCAACACCCACCCCCACCATGTTACCTCATACAAAGGATCACCCCAAGAAGAGCTATCTTTTTTTTAGCTCAAGGACTGAGAAAGCTCAAGTCTGATTCAGCCAGCGCCTTAATGCAGACACTCCCTGACTGCTGGCTGAAAATACCACCCGGGATCTGTGTTCTAGACAAATCCCAGAAACTGCTCTTGAACACTTACAACACATGTCAGGCACTTTTCTAGGCATTGCTCAAGTGGTTCATACTCACTTGATCCTTACAAGGTAGGTGCTTTTTTTTTTTTTTTAATGTTTGTTATTTTGAGAGAGAGAGTGTGCGTGAGCACAAGCAGGGAGTACAGAGAGAGGGGAAGAGAAAAAGAATCCCAAGCAGGCTCTATGCTGTCAGCGCATATCCAGACCGGGGGCTCGAATTCACGAACCTTGAGGTCATGACCTGAGCCGACATCAAGAGTTGGGACATGTACCCGAATGGACTACCCAGGTGCCCCAAGTAGGTGCCATTATTTAGTATTCCCCCATTCTGCAGGACAGCAAAGGACTCGAGGAGAATGTTACTCAAAGTACACACCCAGACCTTCTCTGGCACAGGCAGATACGCTGAATGTTAAAACATTTTGTAGCCTACTGCAAATCAATACAAAATCAGTCTAGAGAATGAAGACAGTAATGCTCTATTTGAGCCTTGTCTTTAGCCAAGTACAGGATCCACAGGAATCCACACACCTTCCCTTTGTTCTCACTGTCCCTTGAAAACTTAAGGTCCACCAAGCAGTCATTATTTTATACGACTCTTAGTATGTCTGAAATTACATGTATTCATACCACCAGTCAGGACCTATGAAGATCTCCCACCCTCTTATCAATCCCTAGACACCAATCTAAAGTAGAGAACCCTTCCAATTATAAAAATAGAATGCTAGTCTAACTCACACTCTACTGTTACTGACCAACTTTCCTTAAAATGGTCAAGGCAAGTATTTTTGTTGTGTCTTTGCTCAGCCGTTCACCCAGATTAGTTTGCAACTACAAGGGGTAGTCACAAGAAACAATGGAGAAAAGGAGTTTTCTGCTGACAAGTTATGAAACAGGTAGGTCCCCTGACACGCACAGTCTTCGGTTCTGAACAGACACAGCTTGGTTTCACTGCCACCAACACATGAACACAGAAATAGCATAAATAACAAAGCTACAAACCAAACATCTATGACCCACCGAAAAGGACTTTCAAACTCATTAAATATGCCCTGGTCAAACCTCACGTGGATGGCACCGGTGTAATACTTAATCTTCACATAAGTGTGCACTTTCGCGTTAACAAAACGTGTTCTGTATCCAGAAAGCTCACGTGGGTACGGTTAGCCTCAGTTACTCTACAGAGTGGACAGTTCACAAATCAAGTAACAATTAATAATTAATTTTATGAGTTTTATCTTCTTCTTGAGCAAAAACATGGCATGCCCTTTATATCCCTATAACAAGAAGGTGGCTGGTTACACTGAGAATATTAAAACTCAACGTAATATAAAGCGGCACAGGCCCAAGATTGCCATAATTGGGAACGTTCAAGAATCAAACTCAAACTTTTGAAAACAGCTTAGTTACTTTCTTCCCCAAATTCTTTTGTAAGCTTCTGGCACATTTTCAGCCTGCTCACAACATGCAGCCAGGGCCCCAAATACGGCCTTGCACAATGAAATATAGATTTCTTGAGTGAATGTCATTCATAATGATATACTGCCTCCCCTCCCCAGATCAACATACTACAATTTCATAAAACTCTACAAACGAAATGGGCAAAGGCACCAATACCACGACATTGCTGTATTCCAAACGGCAGATCGTATTTCATAAGCAGATTAAAATAACAAACAGAGTATCGTATTCTTGTGTGCCACTGGCTAAAAATACTATAGGCTGCTCTTTATTGGTTTTATTTTCATACGCAATGTATGCAAAGTTCGAGGCCATATGGTTAATTCCACAAATGAAATATGGCTAGTAATTATTTCTTATATTATCCATTCGGAATAACATCTCATCTAGCTGCTCGAGAAAAAGATTCCTGATTAGATAAGGAGGAAACATTTGATGTCATTAGCTATACACAGCTTCATCTTGTTTAGGAACTGCGATTGTAATGAATACCAGATGAGTTTAAAATACAGGAGGTTCCAAGACAACATCCTCCTTCTATTTCAACCCACTCACAAGACAGACGTCCGCTCCCAGATACCTCTAAACTAGTACAGTACAATCATGGAGCTTAACAAAGTCCTGTTTTATCTATTTTCACCCATGTATTCTTCTATGAGCTGCCTAACTCCATTCAAGGTTTTCCTTCTTTCTAAATCAGTCATGGTGGAAACAAAACACGGTTAACCTAGCTTGGGCTACTGGTACACAAGCGAGATTCTACCTGCGTCCTAATGAAATGTTAAGGTCCCTGGAATTGGGGGTGGGAGGTCAAAAGGATTAAAACAGCAATGCACGGGTGCCTGGGTGGCTCAGTAGGTTAAGCGTCTGACTTCGGCTTGGGTCGTGATCTCATCGTTCATGAGTTGGAACCCTGCATAGGGCTCTCTGCTGACGGCTCAGAGTCTGGAGCCTGCTTCTCGGTGCCACCTCCCCCCTTCTCTCTTTCTGCCCCTCCCCTGTTCTCATTCTGCCTCTTTCTTTCTCAAAAATAAACATTTAATTTTTTTTTTTTTTTTTTTTTTTTTTTAAATATAAAACAGCAATGCAGCCTCTGTCCTCTTCACCAGCCTTCTTGGCCATGGTCTGAATTCTTGCAGTTACCCTTCCCTACAGACGGAGTCACACGGGATCAGAAGCTCCCAGCAAGCCGGGCCCAAAAGACCATGATGGCAGTTTCAAGTCGTGAAACATAACTGAAAAACACACGGAGGCCGAAGAAGCTGGTGAGTGATCTCAAATTAACCGAATTCTAATAATTCAGCTGTGTCTGCCTGAAATTACCAACCCGTATTTACATAGATACACTCCCCGGCTAGGGTGTGACTGAAAATATCTGGGCGCCTCGCTCCAGTTCAAATAAGGAAAAGAGTCACGGGGCTGCACTTCTCTGAAATCAAAAGGTAAATGATGCGGCGGCGGAGCAAGAAGCTTGATTGTTGCATCGAATTTACATAATTTGCAACCGTTGATTAGGTGGTTTTTCCTCATAGAAAGTTAAAGGGGCCATCCTCAGGTTAAACGTTCATGCTCCTGTCTCAAGCGTACCCCCCGTTTCCCAATTCTGTTCCAGAAACCGAGGACAGGTCACCCATCTCCCTCACTTGCACAACAGCCCGTGCAGAACCGTGTCCAGAAAAGGGTGACACAGGACACAATGACGCTCAGAACCACCCCCTTTAAAACACGTTTAAGGCGGCCAGCCCCTCATTGGTCCCAGCTCTCCAAACAGCATGAAACATCTGCTTGTGTCTCGTGAATCTCTTTGATGATTTAGAACATTCCAGATATATCTCACCCCTCCCCCAAGCCAGCCATCCTTTCTCTGAAATCACCAAAGGCCTGTTTCCATACCACCCCCCCCCCCCCCCAGCACCTCTCCACAAGCCGGCTTAGCTCAGAAAACTGATTGGAACTGGATGTCTAGGCTGCTTCCTTATGCCCTTTTAATAAAGCCAACCACAGCAAAGAAAACAGAAATTAGTGGCAAGTACAGAGCTTTTTGCCACTGGGATTCATAGCAGCCTTCGGACAAGCCATTATGGCTGTCTGGCTCCAGCTCCCTTCTCAAAAACCGCCACCCCCTTGCTGGCCCGCCCCACACCACCCCTAAGATCAAAGGGAGCACTTACTGTTTATAACATCCTGAGCAATCTGGGAATCCCAAGAGGTTTTTGTTACCTTTCCCATCCCTCATTGTCTCTGCTCCAAAACACATTTTCTAATGAGGCAGGCCAGCCCTGGCCCAGTCACACCAGTGAATCAGGCCTGTCCCTAGCGTCGCTGCTCTGAGAGGGAGTGGGGGTGCCTCCGGGGGAGTGTCAGGACAAGCTCTTCAAGAGCATGTGGTTCCCAGACTCTATTTCCGGCCAGAGGGCTGCGTGGCAAGCTTCTCATTATAGAGAGATGGCAACAAAAGCAACAAACCCCCCTAAACGTTCTTGCTGCACATGTAAAGTGTCGCAGGTATCCTACAGTGACATTCCTGTGTGTTTTCCCGCAGGCGCCAATGTGCTCCTACGCGGCTCTGCTGACCTTGCTCCTGTCCTTTTCTGCTCACCTTTGAAATCCCAAATGCCATGTGTCCTGCAGCCTGGCCCTGCCCATCAGCTTTTCCCGTGCGGCTCAGACACAAAGGCAGGGCAAGACCTCTCTGAGTGATTGCTCTCCTCCTTCACCTCTGCCAGGCTCCCTTCTGGGGCGAACCTCCTCAGCGTTCACACTGGCCTCTGCCTCCCCGAGTGGTCCCACCTCACCTGGGAAGCGGTGGGGAGGCCCAGCCGCGGGAGAAGGGAGGTGTGAACACTCAGGACTGGTGTTGAAACCAAACCACTAGCAGGCACCCTCACCTCCCGCGGCCGCGGCTGGGTCTGCACACCCCAGCTTCGGGTGGTGCCTTGGAGGAAATAAATGCCCCCAAGGGCAAAGAAGAGCCTAAAACAAATGCCCAGGCAGCCTCTGCATCTCCTAAAATAAGAAACTCAGTAGGAGGCCCTAATTCAAACTGCAACCCCAAAAACTGCATTCGAAGCCAACGTCTCAGGGATTCAGAGAGCACGTTCTTTCTAGTCGGAATTCTGGACCCACTGGTCACAAGATTAGCAGCCAGGTAGGTTGGAAAGAACTCACCTTGTAAGCAGCGCAAAACGTCAAGTTCAAGAGGCAAAACTCCACGTTTACAGAGGTCAAAGGTAAAAATTTCCTAGGGAGTTTTGGGGGAAATTACTCTTTGCACAACACTTGCTGAACATCTCAGATGTCAAACAAAAGCATATCCTACCCACAAATCTATGCACCAACCTTTACATGACTCCCAAAGTCACATCAAACCATAAATAATCACCTTAGAAGCCAAACTATCATCCTAAATGATTCTTGTACATTTTTCAACTGTGTGTGTGTGTGGGGGGGGGGGGGGGGGCGTGTTCATACGGTCTCTACACTTACCGAGAGATTATTTCTGAACTGTTTCTAAGAGCTGTTTCTTCCCCCTTTATCAAGGGGGTTTCACAAGGGAACAGGAAGAAATCATTTGACTTAAAAAATTCTATTGCTTAAAAAAAAAAATTATACTGCTAAATTGATACAATCAAGTCAATTTCTGCAACACCACACCACTTTTAATAAGAGACAGCAGAAGGATATATAAAATCACAGCTGCCGGGCGCCTGGGTGGCTCACGCAGTTGAGGGTCCAAATTGATTTGAACTCAGGTCATGATCCCAAGGTTGTGGGATGGAGCCCTTTAAGTCGAGCTCCACGCTGAGCCTGGAGCCTGTTTGCAATTCTCTATTCTCTTCCTCCCTCTTCCTCTGCCCCTCTCCCCTGCTCGCATGTTCGCTTGCTCTCTCTCACTCTCTCAAAAAAAACTTAAAAAAAAAAAAAAGTGTTTCTACAGGGACTCATTATGGACCACACATAACTCATTTTTTTTTTAAGTTTATTTTTGAAAGGAAGGGAGAGAGAGAACAGGGGAGGGAAAGAGAAAGAGAGAGAGAGAGAGAGAGAGAATCCCAAGCCAAATCTGCAGGGCCAGCGAAGAACCACGACATGGGGCTTGAACTGACAAACTGTGAGATCATGACCGGAGCCAAAACCAAGAGTCAGACGCTTCACCAACTGAGCCCCGTAGGTGCCCCCAGACAGAACTTATTCAAACCCCACAGCAACCCTATGGCAAAAGTACTGCTAACTTCCTTGTTACTCGTGAGGAAACAGAGGCGCACACAGGATAAATGACTTGCCCACTCCACTTAGGGGCACAGATGAGCTTCCAGCCCGAGGTATGTGTCTCAAGAGATCCTTTTAACTAAATATACACTACTTCAAAGGTCTGTTAAAAACTGCAAGAGGGCCGCCTGGGTGGCTCAGTTTGCAGAGGGTCCAACCCTTGATTTCAGTTCCGGTCACGATCCCAGGGTTGTGGGATCAAACCCCAAGTGGGTCTCAACGTGGGCTCCAGGCTGAGCATGAAGCCTGCTTAAGTTCTCTCTCTCCCTCTCTCTCTCTCTCTCCCTTCAAGGGCAGTCCAAAATGTCCTCATGTTTAAGCAGGGCGAAGCATAAGTTCTATCGTCCTTGGCAACAAACCTCAAAATTATTAAAAAAGCAATCTTTGTTATAAAATATTCGTAACTGGTAACCTCTGCTGAATAACATCAGAATCTGAATTTCGTGTCTCTCAAGGTGCTCCCTTTTTGGAAGTAAAAAACGTATAGGCCCCCGCCTTAGTTGTACTTGCTTATTAGTCGAGAAAACTCTTTTTGGTTTTTTTAATGTGGTGTTTATTTATGTATTTTGAGAGAGAGGAGGGGAGGGGCAGAAGGGAGGGAGAGAGTGTATACCCCAAGCAGGCTCTGCGCTGCCAGCATAAAGCCTGACCCGGGGCTCGAACTCATGAACTGCCAGATGGTGACCTGAGCCGAAACCAAGAGCCAGACGCTCAACTGACGGAACCACCCAGGCGCCCCTAAGTTGAGAAGAATACGTAACCAAATGACATTTATGGAATGGAACCCAAAGAAAGCAGGACCCAGGTGAATGGTCTATGACCTAATCCTGGTGCCAGCTTCCTCAGTCAGTAGGAAATCCATCCGAACACTGAAGATTAATTTAAAAGCATCACTTTCTTCTTTCACAGATTTGAGAACCGTAAGAAAATCATCTGTCAAAAGTCAGTAATAACAGCAGGTACTGGACGGACGGCCAGCACACTGGGCCCAGCTGACCCACACCACAGGACCTGCTTCTTTAATTTTTTTTTTTTAACGTTTTTATTTATTTTTGAGACAGAGAGAGATAGAGCATGAAGGGGGGAGGGGCAGAGAGAGGGAGACACAGAATCTGAAACAGGCTCCAGGCTCCGAGCCATCAGCCCAGAGCCCGACGCGGGGCTTGAACTCACGGACCGCGAGATCGTGACCTGAGCTGAAGTCGGACGCTTAACCAACTGAGCCACCCAGGCGCCCCAGGACCTGCTTCTTTAAACCGCCCTCTCCCAACTCTAGTTACAGCGCTGGCCTAAAAACTCGAAGTCAGACGGGAAGAAAGAACTGAACACCGACAACCCCCAACCCCCCCATTCCTGCAAGTAACTCAAGACTACCACAGTTACTGGGACCTGCAGCCTACAGGAGACTCCCCTCGTTTGCCCAGACCCCCATCCTGATTCGCAGGGTATTCCCGCTGCACGCCAGGCCCACTCCTGAACAGTGGTGTTGGTCAAAACACCAGAGGCCACTCTGCGCTCTGGGGTTTATGGGCTCGACTCTGCATCCCGCGCTCAAGATCAAAGCCGTGTCTGAAATAATTCTTCGAGATGGGGCAACAAGGCCCACGGTGGGTCTCATGTGGTTCTCAGCGCCCTGGGAAGCCAGCGGATGCGGCCGGGGGAATAGGGAGGCGTCACTTGGTAGTGAAGTTAAACAAATAAAATTCCCAGGGAGGGGCAGCTGGGTGGCTCAGTAGGCAGAAGCCTGCTTGGGATGCTCGCTCGCTCTCTCTCTCTCTCTCTCAACATAAATAAGCAAACAGTAAAATCACAATAAAATTCCAGGGACTGACACGGTTTCTCACCCCCTGCAGTCCTACAGATTACATTACCCCCCAGTCTCCGTCTTAGAGAAGTGATGTCTGGTAATAAAGCCACGACTGAACTCTGCTTCCTGACAGAATCAATATACGCAAGTACAATGAGAATTCCTGGGCAAGCACGCCACTCTTCTGTTTCTTGTGAAAACAACTTCCACAGTAGCACCCGGGACTAAACAAACCAGGCCAGGTAAGGACTTCCCCCCCCCCCCCCCTTGACTGACATTCTCCAGAAACCAAGAATGGCAAAAAAAGACTAATTCTAATTCACGAATTATTACTGCCGGTCCACGGCCTTTCCCTCCGACATCGATTTCCGGCATCTGTGCTCCCCGGATTCCCTCTGCCATGTTGCAAGACTTCAAGCTTCCTCTTTCCCGCCGCCTCGGACTGTATTTCCAGGGGGCTGCCCGCCTCGCCACACAAGCACCGAACTTCTAGTTTTCCCTACGGAATCAAGGCCCTGCCCTGTGACGAGGGTCACGATTTGAACCACAGCAGATTGCAAAGTACTAGTTGTTCCCTCATTCCTTCAACAATACTTAGGAAGTATCACGGGTCAGGTGCCGTTTTAGGTGCTTGAGGTAAACCTGTGAGCAAGAACAAAAAGAGCCCCGCTCTCCGCTCTCCGGGAGTTTACACATTCAGAGGAGAAAACCAACAAGTTAACTAAGGGATAAGGTATCTGAGGTGGTGGTAAATGGCTAGAAACAGAGGAACCTGGGTGGGGCCATCCTGGGGGGTTGGGGGGGGGGGGTTGGGGGGCAGCGGGCCCTGAGGGCAGATCAGCGCTAGAATTCCAGGGCAACCTCGCCCCTCACTCCCTGAGTCACCTTCCCTGTGCTCCTTGACCTCTGGAAGCCTCACGGGTATCCTCACCTGGGAGCAGGATCCAGAATAGGAGGGTTTCCCTTGGCTGGCCCGCGGGCCCCAATGCAGGGTGCTCTCCCCAAACAAGATAAGGAAGAGAAAAACAAAAGGGGCGCCTCCCAGAGGGCCAGCGGGGCAGCCTGGGGCTGGGAGGGCACTGAGGGCTTCTGGGGGAGACAGAGCCAAAGGTAATTACAGCTCCCGCCCGTAAGAGGCCCAGGCAGGGCTTAGCTAGCTGCCTTTAGGAGAAAAGGCTTCGATGACAAATGTACTTAAGGTACTTCTTTGTCCAAGGGGGAAAAAACGTTCTCATAATTGGTTCTTAAAGTGTAGTTAAGTCAACAAGTTCCTATGTATCAGCCAGGGAATGCTGCCACGCAGCTGGTTTCAGACTCCTTCTTCTTCCCCAGATTTGCAAGCCAAAAAACTAGTATCTGAGAGCGCGTGCGTCACCCCGAGACTTCAACACGCGTGGCTCTCAACACTGCGCTGAAGCACAACGCACACGCCTTCTGCGGCAGCGCCCATGACCCCGCGGGCTCGGACTTGACCAGCAGCAACACGTGTCGTTTCAGTTCTGCCGTGCCGATTTCTCAGAAAAGCTGGCCCTCTTCGAAACCTGAAGTCACCAGTGACGAGGAAGAAACACAAGATCTCGGGAGAACTGTGCCCCAGTTCCTGGCGTTTGAGCGAGCCTCCCGGGGCGGAAGGAGCTGGCACACAGAGAGATTCCAAGCCCAGGCCACCCCCCACCCACTGTCCCTAACAAGACACTTGCTCTCAACACAGCACTTTCTTCACACGAGGAAAAAAATACGAGACGTTACAGTGTGTATGCGCCAACCAAGCACAAAGATGCAACAGAATGGGGCTTTCTCATCAATTGAAACAAAGAGGGGGTAAACCGTGAGGGACTCTTGGGGCACCCGGGTGGCTCAGTCGGTTGAGCGTCTGACTCCAGCTCAGGTCATGATTTCACGGTTCGGTCGGTGCTTTCGAGCCCTGCGTCAGGCTCCGTGCTGCCGGCTCAGAGCCTGGAGCCCGCCTCTAATTCTGTGTCTCCTTCTCTCTCTGCCTCTCGCGTGCTCGTACTCTAGCTCCCTCTCAAAATTAAATAAACGTTGAAAAAAAAAATTTTTTTAATCAAAAGAAAAAAAAACCATGCAGACTCTTAAACACAGAGAACAAACTGAGGGTTGCTGGAGGGGAGGGGGAGTGGGGGGATGGGTTAAATGGGTGACGGGCATTAAGGAGGGCACTTTCTGGCTGAGCACTGGGTGTCGTGTAAGAGATGGATCACTGGGGACTACTCCTGAATTCAAAACTTGAATGTGTGTGTGTGTGTGTAACCACAGATAGATAGGTAGATAGATGACGCCTGGGTGACTCGGCTGAACATCCAACTTCGGCTCAGACCGTCCCGGTCTCACAGTTCGGCAGTTCGAGCCCCTCATGGGGCTCTCTGCTGTCAGGTGGTCAAAACACAGGCTGATTCAGACCCTCTGACCCCTCTCTCTACCCCTCCCCCACTTGCATTCTCTCAGTTATAAAAATAAAACATTTTAAAAAACAAACTACACAGGCAGAGATCATTAGACATTTTCCTGTTACTGAAGGCTCCATGGGTCCTGTTGGGAGTTTCTTCCCCCCCCCCCCCCCCCACCTTTTCCATTTTCTACTGAAAGAAGGTATGTAAAAAGGTAGCAGATAGTTGCCTAGTGCTGAACTCTGTGATACTGAAGTGCTCCTTTTCCAAAAATTTAAGTTTCAACACAGGCAACACAATCAAACAAAAAACTCACATATTTTGTGGAAATGGAAGCTGGCAGCCTGGTTTAAGAGGAAGACGGTTGGCCCAGAGTCAGAATTCCAGAAGGAGATCAGCCGATACTACAGAACAAGATTGGATTTTCACCCTCATCTGGAAGGGCGAGGGTGGGTCTCTCTCCAGTCATTTGGCTTTTTCAGTTTTGTGTGAAAGATAAAGGTTGCTTTTAAAGCCCAGCTGAGAAACAAGACTCTACAGGGAATAATGGAAGGACCAGGCCATTGCCGAAGAGAAAAGAGAAAGACAGAAAGCCACAGAAGACCATAGAAAAAAGGCAAAGACAGAAAGGCATAGAAAGAAAGTGAAAGAAAGATTTAAAAGGAAGGAATGAACTCCTGGTACACCCAGCATGGATGAATCTCAAAAAAACATTACAGTGAAGGCATTCGACACAAGAGTGCCTCCATTTATAAGAAGTTTTACAACAGTGCCAGAAATCAGGTCAGCTTTTGGCCGGGGACTGGGGGAGGGGAAGAAATGACTGCAAAGGGAAATTTCTGAGGTGATGGAAGCGTTGTATTATCTCGATGGGATGGTAATACCCAGGTGTGTGCAGTAGTCAAAATGTATCCAACGGTGCACTTGAAATAGTTTTGTCATGAACTGCGACAAACTTGACTTTTTATTTAAAAAAAAAAAAAAATCTGAACAGATTTACAATTGTTTAAAAACAAAAGAGGGATGGGGGGAGTGGAGGTAGAATGAGTTGTGACAACTCATTAGGTTAAGCTGATTTTTCTGGAAAGTAGCCACCCAAATTAAACACAAGTCCATGCCAGAAGCCACACCTTTGGTGATACAGTTGAGGGACCTGGTCCAAATGTGGAAAATTCCTCCAAGTTTCATGCTGTTAGAAGTGACTTATTAAGGAAATATTTACAATACAAACTCCCTTTCAATGCTTGCGACATTTAGAGGAAAAGTAGATTAGGAGCTCCTGGATGCTCAGTCAGTTGACTTCGGCTCAGGTCACGATCCCGTGGTTTGTGGGTTCGAGCCCCAGGTCAGGTTCTGCATTAACAACACAGAGCCTGCTTGGGATTCTGTCTCTCCCTCTCTCTCTGCCCACCCCAGTGGTATGTGTGCCCGCACTCTACCTCTCTCTCTCAAAATAAACTTAGAAAATGTTTAAAGGAAAAGTAGATTTTACCTTTTTTAAAAAAAAAAAGGGAAGACAAAACTAAAAAGTCACTTCTCTGCAAAATGAATCGGTATACCATGGGTGGTTTGCATGAAGAGATTTGTTTCTGGGTTGTGCAAAAAAGCAAATCCAATACTGATCTGTATAGATTAGGAGATCTGTACAGCTCTTTCTCTATAGAGAAAGATCTACTCAAGTTTTCATACTTTTTCAAAGCCAGACATTACTCTCCCACGTCTGAGGGAGGCTCCCTACACTCAGGCTTCCACTAGGTGGCAGGAAGCAGGCGACGGGCACTCCTGGGGTCATTGCTAGATTTGGGGTGAGGGTGGTATGAATCTCCTGCTCCCGTCTACACTCCATATAGAGGGGTCCTGTTGTTACAGAAATACTACAGAACCATCCCATCGCAGTACACGGGGAAAAAAAAAAAAATGCTGTGGCAAAAAAGCGCAGCACTGGAACTCAACACTTGCCATACCAAAGGAGCCCAGTCCTGACACTGATATGGGTCACACACTCCCTGAGGGTCCCTCCAGAGGGGCCTGGGGGCAGGTGGCCCCACAGAGGCACAGAAAATCAAAACGCATTCCCAGGGCTGGAACCAACAGCCCACAAAACAAACCAGTCAGCCTGGTTCCTGGCACAGAACGATTCACAAGTCATTCTGGCAGAGGCCATGTCCAAGTTCTATTTTAAGACAATAACATTGGTCTGAATCTCAACTTCTAGAACAGGGACACCCCAGAGGCCCGAAGGGTGCCGATTTTCAAAGCTGAAATCCCATCTCGTAGAAAGGATCAGTCAGAAGTCCTAGGCCCATTCCCTTTTAGTACCTGCCGAAACTTCCATACCTGGGTGAGGGCATTCCCCTCTCTCCAGAACTACCTGGCATGAAATTGCAGAGAGCGTGGGCCAGACACAGCAGTGGGGGCAGGGGGCGCAGTCAAAGCATGCTTTATGCCATCCTAAGAAGCCCCATGCTAGAATTCAGGGCCTTCTTTCTCCCTCAGCTTGTGTTTTGCTATGTAAATCATGTTTCAGTTTTGGTTGGGGTAACATGGGAGGGGGGGGGGGGGGAGACTTATTAATGCTATCTACAAATGGTGAGTTCAACAGACAGGTTTGTTTTTTTTTTTCCACTGTGACTAGTCATCTGTAAAGAATACTGATTTTCTTAATTTTATTCTGCAACGCAGCTACGGCGGGAAGCGTCCCTTTTACGCTGTTCTGCGGGGTAATGATAAAAACTAATATGCATGTATTTTTACATAAATCACATGCTTGTTTTGCTCTAACCAGTAGTAGGAGGCAACGGCACTTAGGCGGCATTTCTAGAAATTAAATTAGTTATCTGCTGTTCATCTGTTTCACCAGAGACGCCCAACCCAGCCAGCAAGCCGGCCTGGGAAAACCTCCCTGCCTCGACCCACAGCTGGATTAGCTGCCCCTCCTTAAGAAGACCTGGAAACACCCTGGGTCCCCACTGCTTCCCTGACCCTTTTTTTATTTTGGGGAGAGTGCACGTGGGGGAGGGGCAGAAAGAGGGGGACAGGCTGATAACAGTAAGCCCGAGGTGGGGCTCGAACTCACGAACCATGAGTCCAAGCCGAAGTAGGACGTTCAACCCACTGAGCCACCCAGGTGCCCCCCCGGACTCTTCTTTCGAAGAGGAAGATTCTAGATGTCCTCTTTTTAAATCGCATTGTAATACACGTCTCCTAGAGAAAATACAAATAATCTCTTGAGCATCCCTCCCTCTTCCCAAAGTCCTGCATGCTCTCTCCCGCCCCAGGACCCGAAAATTTTCTCGGGAACACACCGCTCCCTACCACCCTCTTCACCTGGTTCACTGCTGCTCCCTCTACACCGCGACATCCAGAAAGTCTACTTTCATCCCTCCACGTGTATGAGCTGTTCTTCCAAAGTGTGCCCACAGCACCTGGGACGCTTGCTTTATCAAAGCGCTTGGCCCGCAGTAACAGGACAGCTGCCCAATGGGTGTCCAGCATTTAGCACAGGCCCAGCATACAGCAGATCAAATATCAAATATAAATACCAAGGGCAAATAGTTCTCGGATAAACAAACAAAACTAACACTGAGTGTATTCTGTATTTGGATATAAAAACACTGCAGGGGGTACGCGGGTGCCTCACCGGGTTCTGCGTCCAACTTCGACCTCACAATTCCTGAGTTCGAGCCCGGCATTGGGCTCGCTGCTGTCGGCACAGAGCCCGCTTCTGATCCTCGGTCCCTGCCCCTCCGCCACTCACACTCTCCCTCTCAAAAGTAAATACACATTAGAAAAATAATAATAACTCTGTTGATTTGGGTCTGTAACCTTTTACAGTAGGCTTCCTGAACAAATATCCTATTTACTGAAATTATTTTACCCGGGGGGGGGGGGGGGGGGGGGGGGGGGGGAGACTAGGCCGTATATACTATTTTCTCACTTGCTTCTCTCATTTACTACATTATGTCATTAAATATTCTTGCTACCATATCATTTTAATGATTGCATGGAACAGATGTTCCCTAATTTAACCAATCCCCTATTGGCTGCAATTTTTCACCGTGATACACAGTGAAATACACTCGACATACATCCCATGGCCAAATCTAAATAAATTCCTAGAAGCCGAGCAGCTGAATCAAATGGCACGCAAAACACACGAGCTGTGGCGTTCCGACAGCTTAAAACCGGGGTCAGGAGTTTTGAAGGGTACTAACGGGGTCTCCACACCCAGAGCGTAATGGAGACACCGAAAACTTCATTTGAAAAATGGCTGCGGCAACACGGGGTCGCTCGGCCTGGAGAGGATGAACAATGAGCCCGTCGGAGGGGAGATAACGTTTAGTGCTGTCCGAGGACAAAACTGGAACCAGCCGAAAGAGACGGAGGAAAGAGGTGCTCCGTCAAGTTCGAAAGAATGGAATTTTCCCCACGAGCTATCCAACGTGGCCCTTGCAGTTGCTGGGAGTATTCAGGCCCAGGCACGCAGGAATCCTGAGGAGGGAAAGGCACGGGGCCGGCGTCGCCGAGAGGCCAGTCAGTCACCCCAAGAGGTCACTCCGTGTTCAGCTACTACTGTTTCGACCTTCCAGAGGGCTCCCCACCACAGTCTTCAAGTGAAACTGGAAAACGGCCACAGTGCAATTTTCCCCAGAAAGTTCCTCAGAATTATCAGAGCTCACGGCGTATTCATGGCACACAGGCTGCTTGGGACAGAACCAGTTCCACCAACAAGCAGAGTCGGGGTGGAGCCAACAGTGGGCCGCGGTCACGTGTTTTACTGTAGGTCTCTGGTCTTCTCAAAATGGGGAGGGTCTGACTTAGCCTCACAGCTTGTGGCCCTCACTGTAATGTATGTAATAAGGATAAATGGCTCTAAGGAGAACACGTGTTGCAATTGCCTAATCTCCCTGGGTTTTTGGGTTTTTTTTTTGAAAAGGAAGGTATTCAACAGATCAACTGTCACTTTTTAACCACAAGGTGGGGAGTAGGGGGGATAGGATTATCTCTTCCTCAATTTTTACCAACGGTTCATATGTAAATGAAGTAAGTTTCTAAAAGATACCTTTTTTTTTTTTTTTTTTTTTTTAAAGAAAGTAAAAGGAGGAGGAAAACACCCTCGTGTTTCCACTTCCCTGAAAAATCTAATTTCTCTGGAAAGGCAGAGGGGGGAGGAAATGCCATGACAAACAGACAACATCTAGTCCTTTGGTGGCTCTAAGATTCAGGAGCAAGACAGCCCGGAGTCTGGCCCTTTTGGCTTCTATTTCCCCATCTCTGACATGGGGTTGACGGTACCTGCTGACATGGGTAGTATAAGGATCGATGTATGCAAAATACTGAGACCACCGCCCAGCACACAGGAAGCGCCACAGACCCGTCAGACACACCTTCAACCTGTCACTTCCATGTGTACAAAGAGGGAGGAGGACCACGAGACTCGTGACTCGTGCGGGACCTTAACTAAGCACGAAGGGCTGGTGAAGAGGTTATTTTAAAAACACGAGCAGACAGTCGGTGAAGGGTCCAACTCTTGATACTAGCTCAGGTTTTGATCCCAGGGTCTTGAGTTCAAGCCTCGCATTGGGCTCCGTGCTAGGCATGGAGCCTACTTTTAAAAAGAAAGAGAGAGAGACAGAGAGAGAGAAAAGAAAAAAGAAGAAAAAAATAAAAATATGAGTAGAATCACCATCAAATAATCTACCTTCTATGAGTTTATTTATTGGGAAGTGGGGGGGAGTTGGGGGGGAAGAGGAGAGAGGGAAACAGATCACAAGAGACCCTTCGTGACAAAAAACAAGCTGAGGACTGATGGAGGGGGGTGGGGGGGATGGTCTAAACGGATGATGGTGATGGGGGTTAAGGAGGTGGGGGTTAAGGAGGGCATTTGTGGTGATGAGTACTGGGCGCTGTATGTAAGTGATGAATCACTGAACTCTACTCCTGAAACCACTATTGCAGTGTATGTTCACTAAAATTTAAATTAACAACTTTTTTTTCTGAAGTTCACTGATCAGCCAGCCATTTCAAACACGGAACACATTTCATCACAGAAAGGAGATTTTCAAACGGCAGTTGCGTTCTCAAACCAACACAAAGCAGTTAAACAAAACTCACTAGGATGATAATGAAAAAAGAGGGAAAAGATTAAGGAAGCCGTATGGGGAACAAAATAGAATAATCTGCACTGAGCCAAAAGACTGGAAAAATTAAATGAGAAAGTGAGGTCACTACCACGCTGTGGCATGAACACTACAATGGAAACTCAGGTTTGAATGAGAAAAACCAAGTCAGGGTTTACAGTTTAGCAAGTGCTTGTTTTAGCTGTCACTGACTGGCTCCAAAGAAAATAATTCAGTTTTAAGCTACACTGGCTAGGAGTCTGGATTTCTTGGACCAGATGAATTACGCACTATAATGAACTCGGCAAATTAACTGAAACCAGACTCTGCTATCCTAGCAAATCTGGGCAATGAGTGTATTTCTCATTGGTTACTAGTAAGAAGCCTGAAATTAAATTAATCACATAATTAAAGTGAGAAACTAAAGTAGAGAAATATACAAAATTCACCTCTCCCCGCCAAACAGAAGTGCTCTTGATTTATGGAAGTGCATCATCAGAAAAGGAAAAATTTCCAGAGCAACATCCAAAGCCTCAAATACTATATAATGAAATTCCAAAATGGACCGGTCAAATTTCCTGGGGGGTGAGATACGGGTCTTTTTTAGAAGCTTTTTTTAGAAGCCACAACCATCCGCATTCCCTTTTCCCCAAAACAGAGCTCCAAGGAATTTTTAAGTCTGAATGTAAATGTTAATTGCAGTCAGAAAACCGAACAGAAGAAACAGATATTTAAACATTACAGTGAAGGATGAGGACAGGAGAGAAGTCGGGTTTCCCCCACCTTCCATCTGTTCTCCACCTGCCCCTGGTGCTTTTCTCCCCCCTGCCTTGCACACCCTTCTGCCCTCCTCTGTGAAAGGACTGGCTTCCCATGCCTGTTTACAGGTCCAAACAATTCCACACTAAACTACAGCGTCGAAAACAGCTTTCTGGGGGAGAAGCAGGTAACATTCTGTTTCTTGACCAAGGCACCGGTTAAACAACAGGTATGTTCAGTTTCAGATGTACATGATGATTTGTAAACATGTCTAACATGTGTTACTTCAACAGAAAGTTTAAAAATTTTGGGGTGCCCGGCTGGCTCAGTGGGTGGAGCTTGTGACTCTTGATTTTGGGATTGAGTTCAAGCCCCACGCTGGGTGTAGAGATTACTTAAAAAATGAAATCTTTAAAAAAAAAAAAAAAAGTTTTAAAAGATTTTTCTTAAATTCCCTGGAAGTAAGTTTAAAGAAAACCGTATTCTTTCTCATTGCCCCAGAATGTGGGCTAAATGGCATGAATGTCACGGGAAGATATCGCCAACCCAACAATTCCCACGTCACCGATCAAGAGAAAGGGGGCCAGTGGGGAGGTAGGAAATCAGGAATGATTTTGCGCTGCCACTGGGGTTGCTGTGCTCACCTCCAAAGGACACTCAGGACACAGCACACGACTCTCCTCCCTCCTCAAACTTAACAAACAACCAGCCTGCAGAGCACTACAGAAGTTACTGGCCAGCAGAAACCCAGGAGCGCCATCCGCCCAGAGAAACTGCTGGTAAGGCTTCAAAAGACCTGACACTGAGAACACGGGCCCCTCTCTTTCCACAAGTGGGCCTTTAAGAAATGTAAACTGAGTAATTCTCTGCGTTTTAAAAATTGTGGCTAAAACTTTCATAGCAGTGAATGAACGAACGCCAGTAAATTCTTGCCTTAAAAAAAGTTTGAGAGTGGGGCGCCGAGGTGGTTCAGTCGGTTCAGAGCCCAACTTCAGCTCAGGTTCTGATTTCACGGTTCGTGGAATCACTGCATGGGGCTGCATGGGGCTCTGTGCTGACAGCTCAGAGCCTAGAGCCTGGAGCCTGCTTCGGAGTCTGTGTCTCCCTCTCTCTCTCTGTCTGCCCCTCCCCTGCTCATGCTGTCTCTGTCTCTTTTAAAAATTTGTTTAAAGTTTGAGAGTAATGTATATATGTGTGTAACATGATGTGTAGGGCACAGACACCCTGAAAAGATGGGGAGATGCCTTGTAAGCATTCATATGCTGCCCAAGTAATTCTTAAGACTCATTTGAGCTGGTAAGTTCACCTCTAACGCTCAGAATGTTAGGTATTGGGGGAGTACCCAAAGGGACTAGGAAAAAAAAAAAAAAAGCCAAGGCCAAAAACCCGTATAAGACTGCTTGAACTCTGTTTATTCTCAGTCTACCGGGACATCTGCTTCTGTCTATTCCCCAACTACAAGGTCACAGTCTACGGGGTGCTGCCTTACTCACACTTAAGATCCCTATTCTGGCTGGAACCTCAACTCATCTGCAGAAGGAAATAACAAGATAAACACCACCAGAGAATTAAGCCAGTCTTAACTCTAAGCTGGACCATGCTGCAGAAAAAGATGATGGTGCAGAAGACTGGAATTGAACGTGGTGCACACATGAAGTCAATGAGTAAAGGCATCTGGCTGTTTGGGAGCAACCCCACGCACTGGGGCCTCTGCCCTCTCCAGGACGCCGGAACACAACCAGCCTGTGTGAGGCCCAGATCTGAACTGCTCTCAGAAGAGCAAGGCCCCGGTGCTGTTCGAGACGGCCAGCCCACGTCAGTCTCCAGTGGACATTTGTTAAAGCCTTCCTCACAGCTGCTGGGGCCATGCTACAACATGTCCAACCTCCCAGAGACAGAAGGCCTTGTGAAAGGCCGCAGCAATTGCCTCGGCACGGGCTCGCTTTCCAGCGGGAAAGACCAGGCAAGAAACCCCGTCTAACAAAACCCCACGCTTGTGCTTGCTCCCCGTGGGCGATCATCCTGCCAGAAGCCGCGAAGATTGTGGTGACCCCAAAACAGGTTTCAGATGCCCCTACACAACTGGTGATAACGAGCCTCCGGCAGAGACAAAAAGACTGATAAAAGGGATGAAACAGACAGTGAAATGCTTGCCTGCACCCCTCCCCCGACCACACCATTCATGAGGCTGCCCCTCCATGAACCTGAACTGGGCCCTTCCCTGTAAGCACGCGCTCTGCGCACACAGGGTGGCTCCGAGGAACACACGGAGACTGCCCAGCCCCAGGCCATAATCTCAGAAAGCAGACACCAAAGAAATGGCCAGGGCTACCATGTGCTGCTCCCCAGGTGACAGTGGGATTTGGGGCAGAAATCCACAGAGCCCGTGGACCCACAAGGAAACGTTCAATAAATACTTGTTGATGGATTTTTTTTTTAAAGATGAGATTAAGGGTTCCAGGGAAAGGGGCCATGGTACAAAGGTCAAAAGTAACACATCAGTTCGCGAGTTCGAGCCCCACATGGGGATCACTGCTGTCAACGCAAAACCTGCTTCAGATCCTCTGTCCCCTTTTCTTTGCTCTCTCCCACTTGCACCCTCCCCACCCCGCCCAAAAAAAAAGGTAACGCATCAGTCATCTCGAAACAGGAGTCTGAGAAGGGCCATTTGATAATGGATTTGCCACTGCAGAGAGGGCTGGACCCCCACAAGCCGGCTTCTTCCCAGTGTCTGCACCTTGACCGACTGGGAAAGGCTGCCAACAGACTGAGAGTCCTCCTGCTTTACAGTTCTCTAGGAAAATGAATTATCACCTCGCTGGGAGGTTACCAGAAAGTGCTAGTTAACTACCCAAATTATGCTGGAGAATCAGTAAACCATGTCCACTCTCTACCACCAACTCCAGGAGAGAACAAAAAGGAGGTGGGATAGGAAATGGCAGGGGATACTGAGGTTAGGAAGCTCAAGGCAGAAATCGAGGGCAGATCATCACGAGTTATCATGGCTGATTATAAGGGGTAGTAACCATAGCCACCTGTGCTTACTCTAGGAATGTCTACAAGCCCTTGACATTTACTACCTGCTTTAATTACCTCTACAGCAACAACACTGGGAAGATACCCACAGAGACACAGATCAGGTAAGCAACGTGCCCACAGTCACACAGCTTAAACAAATGGCAGAGTTAGGATTTGAACCCAGTGCTCTTAGCCTTAAATTATGCACTGGGTTGAGTTCTGAGTTCAAGATTACCTATTATTAAACCTACAAGAGGATGCATCCCAGATGAGTTAAAAAGAAGGCCCCCTGGGGCACCTGGGAGGCCCAGTCAGTTTAGCATCTGACTTCGGCTCAGGTCATGATCTCATGGTCCGTGGGTTCAAGCCCCGCATCACGCTCTGTACTGACAGCTCAGAGCCTGGAGCCTGCTTCGGATTCTATGTCTCCTTCTCTCTGCCCCCTCCCCTGCTTGTGCTCAGTCTCTCTCTCAAAAATAATAAACATTAAAAAAAAAAAAAAAAAAAAAAAAAAAGAAGGCACCTAACACTAACAATACCAACATGGTAGCGTCTGCGTCTGAAGTATCGTTGTCCAAAGTTGAAAACTTACATCCCCTTCAACTACTACCTTGTTCAGCTGGCTTACCTTCTGTAATGGTGACTGGATTTGGGGTTTTTCTTGGGGACAGGATGTTGGGGCCAGTATTGAAAACATCACTGATGATTTTACTCACAATCATTTAAATAATATCAAAAGAAGGGCAAACTCTTGTCACATTAGGCCTTACATGACTGAGCAAAGAAGAGGACAGGCATTTTTAAATAGTGCTTCTGATAAATTGAAGGAAGGAAGGAAGGAAGGAAGGAAGGAAGGAAGGAAGGAAGGAAGGAAGAAAGACAGGCAGGCAAAACTGCTGGGCTTTACAAAATCAAGCCCTAAGGATAAAAAGTCCCCTAAAGAAGAAAGGCACAGAGCTGCTAATGTAAGTGGACTTACAAGCAGGCCAGTGTTTTGGGGGGTCACTGGTACACCCTTACTCCCCGCACCCGCACCCACACCTCGGGACAGCCTGTTTGAAATTCGTCCTCACTGGCCTAGCCCAGATAACTGAACCCAAACCAGTATTTCCACAAGATTCCTGGGTGATTTCTACGCAAGGCTGAGAAGTGCCACCCTATGGGATGTGTGCCTTAAGACAAAAGGAGGGGCGCCTGGGTGGCTCAGTCGGTTAAATGTCCAAATTTTCCGACTTCGGCTCAGGTCATGATCTCATTGTTGGTGGGTTCGAGCCCCGTGCTGGGCTCTGTACCGAATTCTTCCAATTCTGTGTCTCCCTCTCGCTCTGCCCCTCCCCTGCTCACGCTCACGCGCTCGCTCTCTCTCGCTCTCTCTCTCTCTCTCTCAATAAATAAATAAATAGATAGATAGATAAATAAAATAAAATAAAATAAAATAAAATAAAATAAAATAAAATAAAATAAAATAATTTTTAAAAGACACAAGGAGACCTCCTACCAGAAAGCAAGTAAAGGCAGGGAGAGAGAGGAACCAATTGCTGTGAGGCTGTCCAAATGAGCCCCAAATACTACAACTTACCTTTACAACCACATATTAGAATTGCCACTTTATTCTAATTCCTGCCATCAAGCATGAACAACAGGAAATTTATTGAAAATTCTTTGTAGTTCATAACCGTCCCCCAATTTTGAAAATTAACCACCAGAAATCCTGTGACCACAAGAAATGTATTATTAAAGGAGACGATCTGTTATTCTTTGCGTTTAAATGGTCTCCCCTGGGCAGTGGGCAGGAAGCTCTGTTTTAGATACATAAGAAATCCCCAGTTACCAAAAATGCATCACTGTAAAACCAATTAAGCTTCCAAACTAAGAAAATGTGGAAAACAATGTGAAGAAACTTAAGTACATTAAATCAGTAAGATGTACAGGGGCGGCCTGGGTGGCTCAGTCGGTTGAGTATCTGACTCTTGATTTCAGCCCAGGTCATGATCCCAGGGTCAGGAGATGGAGCCCCAAGATGGGCTCTGTGCTGGACACGAAGCCGGCTTAAGATATTCTCTCTCCCTCCCTCTGCCCCTCTCTCCCACTCGCGCTCTCTCTCTAAAATAAACTTAAATAAATAAATAACATGTTAAAAATTATATGAAGTATGTAATAAACCATCCTGAATATCTTCAAAGCCAAAACAGAACTTATACCATTAGGTGTTTGGCTACCAAAGAGGCACTCAGTGGCTCGAAGTAACACATTTGTAGTAACCGTAAAATGAAGGATTTGGAGGTCATGAATCCTTACTATATCTCACGCAGAAAAATCAAAAGGTACACCTTCCCCTCCTCCGTAAGGAATTATAAACCATCTTTTCCCTTCAGAGTTATACTATTCCATATGACGAGGCTCCCCCCACCCCAAAAAACACAGCAACATACAATTTACCAACACTGACGATCTACGTTAATCAAAATGTTTAGTACTCCAGAAAAATAAGGAGCTTCTCCTAATTACGACTTAAGTCATTAAACCAGACATTTCCTTTTTTACAGGCTAAGAATAAAACGTGTCCCTCAACACACCACGAGGGCACCCTCATTTCCTGATGTGAATTTAATACTCAAGTAACCAAGCAATTTCCCTTCTGTTTCAAAGACACAGGACAACTATAGGTGTACATTCATTCCTCCCATCAAACCACGGTGGGAAAGGGGCGCAGAATCATCCCACGCAAACCGCTCTTAAGGACTTACAGGCTGCAGAGTTAATTCTGTAAAAGAAAGAAAGAAAATGTGGCCACCGCTGTAGGTAGGTTGTGATTATCCATCAGTGTAAATCTAGCCCTCACCACCCCCAGCCCCCGGGTCAATAAACAAATGTCACTTCCAGTGACGCAGGTGACATCGGGTGAGAGGGCTAGAACGAAATCAAGATATAAGCGTGATGTTCTGTAAACATCGAAGGAATACACTGATGACTGATTTCAAGCCCAAAGGCCTAAAACCCATGACAGAAAGTGAAAAGCCCATGATTAATACGGCCCCTCTTCCAAATGCATTCAAGTTACACTAACCCTCTCACCAGTCTCTGAAAAAGAGAAAAAATTTTAAGTGAAAAAAGGGCTCCAGTTCCAATTTGCTAACTCAAGTCACACCCTATCATTTTGCAGTTTTCCTCCTGACGTGGCCCTGCTGTTCCTTTGGAATTTTTAAAGACCTAGGATTTCGGTAATTACAGCCATTTCAGAAAGAGTTACTGAAAACCCAGTTACCTACACACGTACACTACTTTAAATGTTTGCCTGGGATGATTTGTAAAGAGACTATGGAGCCCGTTTCTTCCCTTGATTTTATACCCAGAATCTTCTTGCCCCAATATTATTCTGCTTCCTGGCTCCCAAAATTCACTCACTGAAGAGCTACCTACTTACTGACAAATGATAATCCTATCCCTGAGCGAGTCTGGGTAACAGGAACCCTTCTTCTTTTAAAACTGTTTCAGGGGCACCTGGGTGGCTCAGTCGGTGAAGCGGCCGACTTCGGCTCACTCACGGTTTGTGAGTTCGAGCCCTGCATCGGGCTGGGTGCTGACAGCTCAGAGCCTGGAACCTGCTTCTGATTCTGTGTCTCCTTCTCTCTCTGCCCCTCCCCCGCTCATGCTCTGTCTCAAAAATAAATAAGTATTAAAAAGAAATTTTTTTTAAACTTTCAAATTAAGAATGCAAGCTTTGGGAAGCACTAGGGGATTGCCTGCTCCCTTTCTCCACCCCCTTACATACACATACACATACATACACACACACACACACACACACACACACACACACACA
The DNA here is from genome assembly GCF_018350195.1 of Panthera tigris. Classification (NCBI taxonomy): domain Eukaryota; kingdom Metazoa; phylum Chordata; class Mammalia; order Carnivora; family Felidae; genus Panthera; species Panthera tigris. The sequence goes on from NC_056664.1 coordinate 13,745,321, forward strand.
CACAGCAGCAGCACTGACAACACAGGGCGCTTGCCTGGTCTTTGCAAACAGGCTCCACCATCCGGTAATTGGCTCATAAATTTCATTCATAACTTGAAGCAGAAAGGGCCCAAAATGAACGATCTGTAATTTTAAATGTTGTCATTATTCTCCTGGCTGCGAGCAGTTAAAGAAGGCCTTGCAAGCTCATGAATTACGGGTGCGGTTTGTTGCTCTGAATAAGCTCTGAACAAGCACAGTATCTCAGGAAGCTGGCAATGAGGGGAAAGAGGTGGCTCGCAAAGCCCAGATGCTTTCATGGAATGAAGCTTAAATGTCAATTATCCAATCACGGTGGAGTGATCCTTTCTGCTCCCAGAACCCCTCGCTCTCCCTCACACCTTTAAGGTGGAGGAGAAATGTTCCGCATACGCTAGTGTGCATTTTTCCTGAAAATATATTTCAGATCAGGCCTCGCTGATTTTGGCCTTGCTGACAAGCAAAAAACTGGCACTCAGAGAATTAGGAAAAGACGCATCCGACCCTCGCTGCTGAGAAGTTTTCCCACAGATTTCAGTCCATGTGTCAGGGATCCACACTACCCCAACCCCAAATGGGGGGCTAAATAAACACACTCCGGAATCAGTGATTTATTCTTCCAAATACCAGACTAATGAGAAAACACATTTCATGTTTATCTGGAAGTCCAGGGATGGGAGACCTCAGAAAACTCTGGGTTACAGGGGGACGTGGCAGGTGGAGTTCAACAGTTATTCAGCAGCCCACACCCACCCACAAGGCCAGACATCTTGCCCTTGGCCAGGCGAAGTCCAGGTTTTTATGGGACAGTGGGCCAGGTGATAATCGAGACAAGACCCCAAGATCATCCTCAGGGCAAGCAAGTCAGACCAACAGAAAAAATGATTCAATACTAAATTTCTTATCTCCTTCACCCACACCCACGCCCACCCCTTTGAAGGAAGGAAACTGGCAGAGGTTGCCTCAATAACTTCCGGCCAATGGAGGATTGCTCTGGAAACTGCAGAGGGGCCATCTGGGTGGCCCCCAAGCTACAGTGCAGTGGGGGAAAAAAGGGAACGGAGACAAAGAGCACAGGTTCTGGCAGAGCTTGGGCAGACCTGCTCTTATTTCCTCTCCCAGGCCTAACTGGGCAGGAAACCAGTGCCTCTGAACCCAAGCCAACCAACCTAGGTTTGGCATCCAGCTCCACCCCCTCCCCTAAGTTTAAATTCCTTGCTAGAGACAGGCGGGGAAACACCGACTTTAAGAGCTAAGAGCTGACGGGCAGGCTTAATGAGGTAAAGCACAAGAGGACACGGCAAAAAGCCAGCATTCCACAAACGTTTCGGTTGCCTCCCAAACTGTGTCCCCCACCGCTCCCCCAAGAAGGGATTTCATCGGTATACAGTCCCGCTCCCTCAAGCCCCCACCCAGAGATCAATGCCATTTCTTCCCTGGCTCAAACACACCTGCAACTCTGTGGTGGAGAAAATGGAAATTTTCGTGACCCTACTGACACCTTCATTTTTACAGATTAGTTGCTGGTAGAAGAAGCTCGATTAGGACACAGTTGGTGCTTTTTTTTTTCTTTTTTTTTAACGTTTAGTTATTTTTGAGAGAGAGAGAGAGAGAGAGAGAGAGCGCGTGCGCGCGAGCAGGAGAGGGACAGAGAGAGGGAGACACAGAATCCGAAGCAGGCTCCAGGCTCTGAGCTGTCAGCACGGAGCCCGACGCGGGGCTCGAACTCACGGACCGCGAGATCGTGACCTGAGCCGAAGTCGGACGCTTCACCGACTGAGCCACCCAGGCGCCCCCAGTTGATGCTCTTTACGCTACTTTGGTCTTTCCCAAAGGGGAGATTCCAGGGAACCCTAGGCCTGTGGATACAATTCAAAATCGGGGTTCACTGATGAACTAAGTTTGAAAAATGTCAGGCTAAACAGGTTTCTTTCTGTCAGGTTTGTTCATGTGCACTGTGATTCTCTAAGCTAGAGTCCTAGTGCCCCCAAATTATCTGAACACTGAAACTTCTTCCGTCCCTTGTCCCCACAGAGCATGTCTTTCTCAGAACATACTTGTGGGCACCTCCCAGCCCCGTCTCCTACCATCGTGCCGGTGGTTTGATATGGGTGTTTAGTTGAGGGGGAGGCCGTTTTCCTAAGTTATAAATGAATGAATGTTCACTTTAAAAAGTAAACTGCGTTGAGTGTATCAGGTAAAAATTTTCTACAGCTCAGAGAAAACTGAAAAAGGCAATTATCCTAATCCCTGGAGGCTTCCACTGTACAAATAACAGAAAGTTATTAACAAAACGGAATTAGAGACACTCGTGAAATTTCAAGTTCTCACCGCAGTAATGAACCCGGGACCCTTAACAACACTAGGACTTCATTGTAAATTGTCTAGCAAAAACTAGCAGTCACGTTTTTCAGAGCAGACTTTATTTTTACTATGGATAAACATATGAGAAAAGTAGGAGTCCTGGGAAGCTATCTAATAAAGCAAATTAACAAATTGGAAAAAAATTACTTGAGCTACAATTCAAATGTCGTTTTGATTGCATCTGATTACATTCTGATTACATCAATTTCTGTTGCCATATATGAACAAAAAGTTGGATAAACTCCCCCCAAATCTCTCGGTTACTAAATGTCTGCTAACGGGGTGCCTGGCTGGCTTAGTACAGCATGCGACTTTCGATCTCAGGGAATGAGTTCAAGCCCTATGCTGGGTGTAGAGATTACTTTTAAAAAATAATAATAATAAAAAAAAAAATTCTGCTGAAGCATTCCTGGGGAGAGTCTTTTAAGAAAAAAGTATTAGATTGTAAATGTGATTTAACGGTCTTAGATCTATCTGTGCACAGATTCGGATTGCTATGAAAGCAAGATGAATATTCTATTTCCCTAGTTCTTCTATTTCTACTTCCTGAATTTTCTCTACTACATCTAAGCTCCTTTCAAAAGGAGAAACGTTATTATGTTGTATTTATAATGAAAATAGAGGGTTCACTAAATAATCTAATATTTGACTTTTTCCAACTCCCCTGCCTGGTCCTACACATTGGTAGGGCCACCACAAGTGTCGTGTGGAAAGGATTCTAAACAGATTCCAAGAGGCTAGGACCTCCATGGTCCAGAGGAAAGGAAAAGGATGAAGGGAACTTACCAACCCTATGAGTCGGGGCAAAACTCCCTAGCAGGGGTGAGAAAGGATGGGACTTACAGAAGCATACACAGATAAGGAATAGACTCGGGACAGCTGAAAAATACCAACACCTAGGGGCACCTGCGTGGCTCAGTCGGTTAAGCATCGAACTCCTGATTCCGGCTTAGGGCTTGGTCTCAGGGTTCTGGAGTTCGAGCCCCACAGTGGGCTATACAATGACAGTGCAGAGCCTGCTTGGGATTGATTCTCTCTTTCTCTCTCTCTCTCTCTCTCTCTCTCTTTCTCTCTGCCCCTCCCCCACTTGTCCTCTTGTTCTCTCTCTGAAAATAAATAAAAATTTATATTAAAAAAATACCAACACCTATGTAGATGGCTTGGTTTAGGAATTCGGAGATTCACTAGGCCCACCCCAACAGGAGTGGACACTTCAGAGGACATAAGCAGGAAGCAACACTGTAGACAAAAGCCACCCGAGGTGCTGTGAATACCCCGGTGTAAGCCAAAATGGAAAATGAAATCAAAGAAACAAAAACTTTTACAACAGCATCAAAAACTATGAAACGGTCAAGACACAGAAGGAGCTGGGCAAGTACAAGATGAGCCCGGCACACCTTGCTGGGTCGGAAAGTAAGAAAGGGCCCAAGGAACAGAGGGGACACGTCACAGAGACGCAGAAGAGGTCTCAAGGGCCCCCAATACTAATTTCCTCATGGCTTAAACTAACCCATGGTTTTATGGGGCACCTGCGGCTCCATCGGTTTAAGCATCTGACTCTTGATCTCAAGGTCCTGAGTTCGAGCTTCAGCATGGAGCCTACTTAACAAATAAAAAAACAAACTCTGGTTGTGTAAGACAACATTCTCGTTTTTAACAAACACACATGGAAGTATCAAAGGGGGCTTGTGACTGCAACTTGCTCTCCAGGGGTTCAGAATTGGCTAAGTGTGTGGTAGGGGAAGGGACACAGAGACAGAGAATATAACACAAACATGAGAAGATGTTAACATGACGGAAATTCTTGGTATGAATTTTGCAACTTCTCATTTAAAAGAAAGTTTTAAAACATACCGCAACCTAAGTAGGGGGGGGGGGGGGGGGGGCAGGGAAGGCATGAAGGAGGAAAAAAGTCACCGGGGGCTGAGAGACGGGACAGGATATACCAGAGTGTCTGCTTTAGGAAGATCCGCTGCCTCTGACTTCTCCAGCAAAATCCACAAGCTCAACTACCCCCCAACACGATACCATTTCAAACGCACTACAAATGTCTTAACTGTAGTCACTTATGCCAAGAATCATTCCAAGACTAATAAAAAACAGCATTTCCTTAAAACTAATAAAAATGTTACTGACAAAGCCACTTACAAAAATGTTACTGACAGAGGCATTTCTTTCGGCAAGTTATTCAAAAGATAAAAGCAAACTTTGCTTTTTGGATTGGAAACTCTGAAAGAAGATCAGAAAATGAAGGAGAAGGGGGCGGGGGGGGGGCGGGGCGGGGGGGGGATGGTCACCTTTCTACAGGAACTTCTGGCCTCACAAAAAGGGAGAAAACAACAGGCCTGAGAGAAGTAGTCCATCTTTTGTATGTTTATGTGAGATCTAACTTTTTTTTTTTTTTAAATATAAAACTGGGGGCGTCTGGGTGGCTCAGTCAGTTAAGCATCCAACTCTTGATTTCAGCTCACGTCATGATCTCACGATTCGAGGGATCGAGCCCCGAGGAGGGCTCTGAGCTGACAGCGCGGTCTGCTTGGGATTCTCTCTCTCTCCCTCTCTCTCTGCTCCTATCCCACCTGCGTTTTCCTGTCTCCCGGTCAAAATAAATAAACAAACATTTTTTAAAAAATAAATAAAATAGGGGTGCCTGGGTGGCTCAGTCGGTTAAACGTCCGACTTCAGCTCAGGTCACCATCTCGCGGTCCGTGAGTTCGAGCCCCGCGTCGGGCTCTGGGCTGACGGCTCAGAGCCTGGAGCCTGCTTCCGATTCTGTGTCTCCCTCTCTCTCTGCCCCTCCCCCGTTCATGCTCTGTCTCTCTCTGTCTCAAAAATAAATAAAAAACGTTAAAAAAAATTTTTTTTTAAATAAATAAATAAATAAAATAAAACCATAAACAGCAAACCACAAAGACATGCTCGGTAATGAAATATACATTTCTTAAATGTTACCTCATCCTTCTAGCAAACCACCACGACTTCCAGCAATATCAGTATGATTTTCATTAAACCACAAGGCCAGTACACCAACCAGTGTTCAAAACTACACCTGCTGAGAAGATCATCAAATTCCAGCTGTCTGGTATCCTATGTTCAGTCAGAGTTCACTTGGGGCACACAATCACCATTTTAGGGCCAGAGTAAAAGAGCTATTCAATTAAAAAGACTGGTTTTCAGGGGCACCTGCCTGGCTCAGTTGGCGGAGCGGGCGACTTGTCCCAGGGTTGTGGGTTCAAGACCCACATTGGGTGTAGAGATTACTTAAGTTTAAAAAAAAAAAAAAAAAAAAGAGAGATTTTATTTTTTTCCCTTAAAATGGCCCTAAAAGGCTACGTGCTTTGTACTTCTTGAAATCTTCCCTCACATAAAAGTAACTTCATTCACATTAGAAACGACACCAACAGTCCGCATAATAGAATGGACGGATCTATACAGAGAATTTCCAGGCCATGGCGGTGAGCGAATGCCACTTACGTGTTCTACTGCTTAGGGTTGTCTGAATCCTTGAAGTGGTTTCTAGGTTCCCTTTTTTAACTGTATTATTATTGTTCCACCAAAAAGAAAAGATTCTGAGTGTATCTCATTCTCTCCTCAAACAACCTTTGTTCCAAGATCCTCCCTGTCCCGAGCTCCCAGTTGTTTCCCAGGTGGCAAAGTCCTTCCCGAGTCTCTTCTCCATGTGGGTAGTCGGGCTGAGGCCCTCACACGGAAGTCACCCCCCGTAAGAGTTCAGGAGGTACACCACCCCAAGCTCAAACATCTTCAGGCTTATGATTTCTTCTTTTTCTTTTTCATCTGTGTTTATTTTTCAAGTTTATTTATTTTGAGAGAGAGAGAGAGAGAGAGAGCGAGAGAGAGTGAGCACACGCAGGTAAGGGGCAGAGAAAAAGGAGAGAGAATCCCAAGCAGGCTCTGTGCCATCAGCACAGAGACTGATGCGGGGCTTTAACTCACAAAACATGAGATCACAACCTGAAAGGAAACAGTCGATCTTAACTGCCTGAGTGAGTGCCCCACTGATTCTTCTTTTTTTCTTATTTTTTTTTTATGTTTATTTTATTTTTGAGAGAGAGCGTGAGAAGGGGAGGGGCAGAGAGAGAGAGGGAGACACAGAATCTGAAGCAGGCTCCAGGCTCCAAGCTGTCAGCAAAGAGCCAGAGGCAGGGCTTGAACTCAAGAACCATGAGATCATGACCTAGGCTGAAGTCGGACGCCCAAGCTACTGAGCCACCCAGGCGCCCTCTCACTGATTCTTGATTACTAACAGGAACGAGTTCTACCTCTCCAGCCTCATCCCCCTCCGTGACCCGCACTGACCTCTCCACTGCAGCAAATGTCCGCGTGTGTACACACACACACACACACACACACACACACACACACACACACACACACACTGCTCCAGGCCCTCCCCGGGGCATGCCGTGTTCTTTGGCCCTGCTTCTGTCACCATTCAAGCCTCACCTTTTATATAACTTCTACTCACCCTTTATCAGAAACTGGCTTCCTCCAGGAAGCTCTCCCTGACGTACCCACCTCACTCCCAAATGGGTCGGTCAGGCACCTCCTTCTTGGAAGCTTCCACAGTGGCCTACCCATGGCACCCAGTTCAGGGACACACGATAAATCAATTTGTGTACATGTCTACCCTGCTAAACAGTGAGCTCTTTGAGGGCCGATCTTTACTGGAAAATACTAAGAAACAATCCATGTTTACTAAACAAAAGAATATCGAAGGTGGCCTTGAAACAAACATTTACAACTGTCTGTTCAAAACTAATACCCACTAATTCCTTTGTTGCAAAATATTTGTCCCTTCAAGAATGAGAGTACTTTAAAATTGAATTCCAAAATAAGTTATTAGGAGGAAGTTTAACAGGTATCAACAAGTCTCATGACGTAGCTAAGACAAAGGAAAGGGGGAGGTCCTTGAAAGTGGCCAAATTCCCTGAACACCATGAATTCATGATGCCTCACAAGGTCTGCTGTCTCTACAGATCAGCTGAAGACCCGTAAGGGGCGAGGGGCATCAGGCCCTGGATGGGAAAACCCCTCCTCTCTGTGAGGGCCTTCAATACCCTGAGCATTTGGAGGTAGAAATAACGAAGTTAACCAGCCTAGAGCTGGCTGGGTAATCTTCCTTTCAACTGCTCAGTTTCTTAGGTCATTTTAGAGATACAACAGCTTGCAAAAAGGCAAACAATTCTCCAAGCTTGAAGGCAATGAGTGCATTCTTGCCAATTACACATGAAAATCTTTCTGAGAGCGCCTGGCTGGCTCAGTCCGTGGAGCATCCAACTTCAGCTCGGGTCATGATCTCGTGGTCTGTGAGTTCGAGCCCCACACATCGGGCTTTATGGTGACAGCCTGGAGCCTGCTTCAGATTCTGTCTCCCTCTCTCTCTCTGCCCCTCCCTCGCTCACGCTGTCTCTCTCTCTCTCTCTCTCTCTCTCTCTCTCAAAAATAAGCAAATGTTAAAAAAAAAAAAAAAAGAAGAAGAAAGAACATCTTTCTAGAACGGTGTCCTATCTTTCATTAAGGAAATATTACAATTTAAACCTTCAGGTGACTGTAGATGTCATAGTTTCAATATTTAAATATTCCAGTGGCCTCTGGGATGCCACAGCCAAGCACCCTCACTCGGCCTTTTTGGGGAGCAGGGTATTCTAATTCTGGTGAATCATTAAATACAACCAGAGGCTTTAAGATGCCCGCTGACCCAGGCTTTCCATATTTGGTAATCTAGCCTGAAGGAACAAAGAGCTTAATATACAAAAGATGGTCATACTTGTATAGGGTCACCAAAATTCAAAACAATTTAAGATCTTTAAATATACTGGGATGGTTTAAAAACAACAACAACAAAAAAAACAAAACAAACAAAAACCATGAGTTGTGCATTCACTGAAGAGGTACATGCCCATTAAAATCGTTATGGGTGGGGGTGCCTGGGTAGCTTAGTGGGTTCAGCATCGGACTTTGGCTTCGGTCATGATCTCGCGTTCATGAGTTCAAGACTTCCATCGGCGACTTCCATCGGGCTCTCTGCAGTCAGTGCAGAGTCTGCTTTGGATCCTATCTCCCTCTCTCTGCCCCTCCCCTGCTTGCTCTCTACCCTTCGCTCTCAAAAATACGTAAATAAACATGAAAAAAAAAAAAATCTTGGGGCACCAGGGTGGCTCGGTCTGTTAAGCTTCGACTCTTGATTTCGGCTCAGGTCACGATCACGATCTCATGTCACGGTTTGTGAGTTCAAGCCCCACATCAGGTTCTACACTGACAGGGCAGAGCCTGCTTGGGATTCTCTCCCTCTGTCTGTCTCTCTCTCAAAAATAAATAAACTTAAAAAAAATAATAGATCAATAAATAATCTTTAAAAACAAACAACTGTTATTATGGAAAAAGAAAGACCAAACACAAAAAGAAGCCTCGCCTCACAGGACTGGCAAACCGAGAAGACCTAATAAGATTAGCTCATTAGGAAAGCCTGAAGTGAAGGGGGGTAGTTTCAGAAAAGGCAGAGACGGCAATGGGGTAAGGTTAAAAAAAAAAAAATGTTATTATGGAAAATAGGTAATAACATAAGGTAACGCTTATGGTAATATGCAGTGGAAAAAAACAGAGAAAATTCACATGCAGTAGGATTACAAAAATATTTGCATGGAGGGCCAGAACAGCTGTAAAAAGGAAAATACAGCAAAATGTTTACAGGGGTTGTGTGGGGTCTTGGAGTGAGGGAGAGATCACTTCTTCTCTGCCTTTTCCTGTGGTTTCTGTGTTACTACTTGAGAAAAAAAAAAAAACATGACTTCAGAATATGCATGTGTGAACTCCGCAGGAAGGCAGTGTCCTACCACAGACATGGGAGGTCTAGTTGCCCATTCAGTGCACTGCCACAGATCGCTGCGATTTCGGGTGTCCCGGCCTCTGCTGCGTCCCTTCATCCGAGGGCCAGCGCTCTCTCCTCCTGTAGGTCGAGAAATTCCCCGTCTTCGCTCAACTGCTACTTCAAGTCTGGTGCCAGCTGAGAAATCGTATCATGCAAGTCGCTTAGAACTACAGGTGAGCACGGCACATTGTGCGCCTTTCCCTCGGTACAAAGCCGCACCACGGGCGAAAAGCGAGGGGGTTTTCGGCAGGAGAGTCAAAACCTCAAGAAGATGAATAAAAGGCGCACTTCCAACCTAAGAAGACAAACACCTTCACCAAGAGGTCACCCGGTAACTCGACAAGCTCAGGGTAATGTGAATTTTTCAAACCTTTCTTTTTAGCCTATTTGAAAACCACCTTTTCATCAACCGAGCTTCACTCTGGCCAGATACGAACACCACTAACCATTTCAAGAAAGCAGCTAAGACGGGTCGTACTCAAGCGGACCAGGGCGGGGGGCAGCTGGAACTAATGTTCCGGGGTGCGAGATGCTTGCAAGTCGCTTCTAGAACCTTGTGTGTCGAGTGCAACGCACATTTGCTTCATGACCCAATGACACACCTCAGGGTTCATCCCCAAAACATGAAAACCTAGAACTACACAAGCCTTGACCTCAAAATGTGCACAGCAATTACCCAAAGTCCATCAACCAGCAGGTACACAAACAAACCGTGTGGTAGCCACAAAATGCAAAATTACTCAACAACAAAAAGGAGCGAGCGACTGATAAATCCAACACCACAAATGAATCTGAAAAGATTACGCTGTGAAAAACGGGCACTACTGATCTTGGGTGTGATAGAAATCAACACAGTGGATGGAAGGAGATCGAGTAACTAACAAGGGCATAAGGGAACACTTTTAGAGTGATAAAAAAAATAGATTATGATCTGGTGGGAATTAAAAGAAGGCATAAATAACTACCAAAACTCAAAGAACAGAGGCGCCTGGGTGACTCAGTCCGTTAAGTGTCTGACTTCGGCTCAGGTCATGATCTCACAGTATGTGAGTTCGAGCCCCATGTCGGGCTCTGTGCTGACAGCTCGGAGCCTAGAGCCTGCTTCGGATTCCGTGTCTCCCTCTCTCTCTGCCCCTCCCCCGCTTGTGCTCTGTCTCTCTCAAAATTGAATAAAGGTAAAAAATAAAATAAAATAAAATAAAAATAAAAATAAAAATAAAAATAAATAATAAAAAAAGAAAAACTGAAGGGTAGTCTTTCGGACTGTTCCCCTCAAGAGGCACACCAGATACAGCGTTCTAAAGACACCAGGGACAAATCCCCTCCTGGGGATTTGTGAACCTCCTGGTTCACTTTAATCCTGGCCCCAGACTCCCCTCCTGCCAGAGGAAATCAAATCGCTCTGAAAGCCGCCCCCCGCCCCCGCCCCCAGCTCACCAACCCAAACTGTCCATCAGCAGAACTGCCCCAGTGACCTCTCTCTCTGGCCTCCCTCCTTCCTCCATGACTTGGGACCATCGACCCCTGTTCCCAGTGTCCCAGTCACTCAGCCTGAGCCCCGCTATCATCTAGTTAGAGGCTCCCCTGCTAGACCTCATGATAAGATCAGAGGTCTGGGGCCCAGGGCAATCAGTACCCAAATGGCTTAGGACCCATTCCTACCTTCCTCCCCCTGCACAAGGCAAAATCCAAATGATTCACCTTTATAACCCCAGAGGACCTACTCGATGCCCTATGGTAAATTCTCTAGCTTCAGAGCAGAGAAAAACCTTAGCGAGAATCTAGAAGGGGCCTTATGAGGAAGCCCCCTCATTTCTGCAAATGATCAAGCTATCATCCAATTAGTTACACATTCATACATTTAATAGGCACTGAGAGCCTACCGTGGGCCAGGCCCTGCAAGGCAGTGGGACCAAAGCCGTGTGTTCATCTAACACGTATGAACATACATACGTATACGTTTTCACGAAAATTTATGTAGACAGATGTGTGGGACTTACATCCCCCTCGAAGAATACATGCCTGCGTTCTTTCTGGACTATGTTCTACTTCATCTCTCACCCTACCCCCCAAATGTGCCTTACTCACACTCCCTGCAGCCACTGCCTGGGATCTGCACACTTTCTGAGCCTTTCTCGTGTGGTTTGTCCCCTCTGCTTATGGCGCTATGTCATCGGAGATGCAAATATTAAACAAGCGCCTAGGATGTTGAACTAGGCACTGGGGGATCCGTAGACAGTCACTGCACCCCCACAGCTCACAGAGCCACACAGTGCCCCCCCACCGGGAAGCAGGTATCACACAAATCATTTCATAAAATGTCAATGATTCAAAGGGCTACAGGTAAGTGGAGGGAGCTGCCATGTCACGTAGACTACAGGCTTCTGACTTAGAGAGACCACCGTGAGGAAATGGCATTTCAGCTGAGGCCGGGGGACAGTGGGACGAAGAGAGCTCCAGGCACAGGGACAGGCTGGGGGAGGCAGGACAGGAGTGCAGGCAGTTCAAGAAGATTCATGGAGCTCTGGAGTCTGTGAGCCTGGATAAGCAAACAGTTACGTCTTCATTTTCATTAATCTCTTACTGAAATTTAGCATTTCCTTAAACTATAAATATAGGCAATAAGCCAGAGATAAAAAGTACCTGTGTGTTTGATGTTAAAAAAAATCATAAATATTATCGGATCACATTACAGTGGTTGCAGAGATCATGAAATACCGTTTGCTGACATCACTATGAGATCACAATTATCAGACACCCTCGCCCCCCAATTAGGGCTTGGTATTTAACAGGGGATTCAGAAGTCGTCCGTACAGCCAGATCCCAAATTAGCTTGTTAATATTCTGATGGCTGTATTTCAATGTAATGGGTTCCCTTTGTAATCCTGAGGACTGTATTTTACTTTAAACTTCTGGAAACAGGGGCACCTGGGAGGTTCAGTCGGTTGTGAATCCCACTTTGGCTCAGGTCCTGATCTCACAGTTTGAGAGTTGGAGCCCCGCGTCGGGCTCTGGGCTGACCACCCCTCAGCGCCTGGAGCGCCTGCCTCGGATTCTGTGTCTCCCTCTCTCTCTGCCCCTCCCTGTGCTCACTCGCTCTCTCTCAAAAATAAGTAAACGTAAAAACAAATAAATCTGGAAACAGTGTAAGAAAGAGGTCAACGGATTTCACTAGATTGCAAAAGGTTAAAGTACCTTCCAGATAAAGAAAAGGACGTGTTGGAGCAGAGAAGGCTCCAAGGACTCAAGATTTTTTGGACTGGAGGTGGGAGGGTAAGGCGGGGGCGATGGGAGACGCAGTCAACAGAACCTGGCAAGCACTGGCCAGAATGTTAACTCAGAGTGAGGGGAGACCCCAGGAGGGTTTTAAGGCTGTAACAGGATCACTTTCGCTGCTCTCTGGAAAATGGGCGAAGGACAAAGAGGCAGAGGTGTGCGGCAAAGACAAGGCAGGTGAATACAAGGAAATGAACTGGGACGCTAAAGCTAACAGGTGTGAGGTTCTGGAGAGTTGTGCTAGGGAGGCAGCACTTTCAGAAGACACGGCCTAACCAAACTGAGCATAACCAATATGTAAAGAATAATCCTAGCTCTACTCTGGAAGTTGCTGGTGGCTGAGTCAAGCAGTGTAAACCTGCTGTTCTTTCATCAAGTGGGTTTTAATACAGAAGTCTGATACATAACGCATGTTTATGCCTGCAAAAATTCCTTTACGAGAGATTCCAAAGGCTTTTCAAATTGTTCTGGTGTGATCTGAATTTTATGGAGGCAAAAGGTTAGAAGAAAAGATGCTGTCTTCTGTTCTAGGATTCAGTTATCCTATAACCTCGCTTACTAGGGAACACGTTAGAGAAGTAGAAAACAAAAGGTCTCTGAGGAATCAGAAAGCAATTTCGAAGTTCCTGCACAAAAGCAGTGACACTTCACTGATCACAGAGGCCCAGTCCCACAATCAGGCACTTTTTAGCTCTACTTTATAATAATAGCCTAGTTAACTGGTTTCCCATATTATAATTAATTACATCACAAAAATATACTTGAGGAGACATTCACCAAGCCAATGGTAAATGGCAACCGTCAAAAAAAAAAAAAAAAAAAATCAGGAAAAACTCGAATGAAGGCAAAAATAATAAAATAACCCACACACACACACACACACACACACACACACGCACGGACACGTCTAAAGTGGTTGTTCTAAAATGCTTTTAAAGCAGTTCTACCCTTCAAGAGAAAAACCTGGGGGGGGGGGAGCATACCTGGAGGGGTTAAGCACCTGACTCTTGATTTCAGCTCAGGTCATATCTCACAGTTCATGGGATCGAGCCCCCGCGTCAGGCTCTTAAGTGAGCACAGAGCCTGCTTGGGATTCTCTCTTCTCTCCCCCTACCCCTTTCCCCTTCTCCTGCTCTCTCTCTCTAAAAAAGAAAAGAAAACTTGTGGATGGTAAGGTGAGTATGTGCATCAGACAAAGACAGGCCGCACTGAGTGCAACCCAGGCAAGCAGCTCACAGCCGGTCTTCACCGTGAGTCACCAACGCAAATCTGACCGCGAGGAAAGCTATTCTGTTCGGAGACCGGCTTTTACTTTTACGTTAGTTTTTGTCTGGTTTCTACCTTTCATGTGTATAGTAACACAGTGGTACAACCCGTGTTACCCTTTTATCTCATCCTCTCTTGTCCTTTCTTTTCCAGGACTATAAAACTCATCAACAGAATTCATCTGATATTTTCAAATATTTAAGTGGATTTCAAATTCTGAAATTCTGACGCACAGATCAGAGCTGTTTTCTCATATATCCAATGGGAACATTGATATGTTATTTAATACAGGATAATGATGGTCATGATAATAATGGAGGACCAAGACTCTAGAAAGTACATTTTAGGGGCACCTGGCTTGCTCATTCAGTAGAGCATGCGACTCTATTGAGGTTGTGAGTTTGAGCCCCATGTTGGGAGTACAGCCTACTTAAAAATAAAACAAAATAGGGGTGGCCTGGGTGGCTCAGTCGGTTAAGCGTCTGACTCCTGATTTCAATTCAGGTCATGATCTCACGGTGAGCCTTGAGACAAGGCCCCAAACTGAGCTGAGGAGTAGGCTTAAAATTCTCTCTCTCTCACCCTCTGCCCCTCCCCCACTTGCATAGATGTGCTCTCTCAAAACAGAAAAATAAGATAAAAAATATTTTGATAAATAAATAAAATGAAAAACTAAAATGTTCATTCTAAGCCTTCTGGTACGTAGATGGGGATAAGCCCTAAGGTGTCTATAAAATGTGGCTGTCAGAAGAAGTCATTACCAGAAGATTCCAGAGAGCTGAGGTTTTATACCATTTTAGTGGTTGATGTGAAGTGCAGAGAGAATTAAGAAATTGGAGGGTGATATTTAACTAGATGGGAAGTAATAAAGAGAAAAAATTTCTTAAGAGAATATTTTCATATTCTTGAGGTCAGGAAAGCATTCCTAAGCAAGACACAAAACCCATAAAGGAAAACCAAAGAGGACTGCAGAAAAATTTTAAACTTTCTGTAAGAGAAAAAAAACACTTTCAACACAATAAAAGGATAAAAGAATAAGAGAAAATACTCGGAATGGGTTTAAGAAACATCTAGAACATTAGGAGCTCTGACAAGAAAAAGTAAGAAAAAGACAAACCAATACAAAAATGGGCAAAGGTCACGAACAAAAGAAATATGGATTGGCCAACAGACCAACAAAGACTGCTCAGTACAGACAAATACAAATGATATATCTGAACATATATATACAAAACATACATAATATATACTCTAATATATATTATGAATATATATTGTTTATTCATTCAACAAAAATTAAGGAAGCTTTATAATACCAAGCGTTGGCAAGAAGGGAAGGAAATAGGGGAACCTGGTTGGCTCAGTAGGTTAAGCATCCAACTTCAGCTCAGGTTATGATCTCACAGTTCATGGGTTCAAGCCCCTCATCGGGCTCTGTGCTGACAGCTTGGAGCCTGGAGTCTGCTCTGGATTCTGTTTCCCCTCTCTCTGCCCCTCCCCTGCTCACACGCACGCTTGCTCTCGCCCTCAAAAATAAGTAAATATTTTTTAAAAATTTTAAAAAAGAAAAAGGGAGGAAAATAAAGACTTCCCTACACTTGTGGGGATGCAAATTGGTGAAACCTTTCTGGAAGGAAAAAGCTCTTCCTGCTATAAAAACTGAGCACATGCCCTTGGACTCAGTAATTCCAATTCAATCCTATGCCAATATGCCTACACGTGTGGAAGGTGTCTGGAAAGAAATTTGTTTCTCAGTAAACAAAACAGCAGAAACAACCTAAATGTCTACGGAGTGGCTCCTAAATGCCGCAGACACTCTTCTAGGAAGAGAATGGCCAGGGAGTGGTTAAATACGTTACAGGACACCGGCTCGGTCAGACACTACAGGGCATTAACAAGAGCAGCATGGAAAGATCTTCAAGACACAGTTAAGTGAGAAAAGGCTAAATCACACAACCTGACCCCATCTCGTTTATATATAACAAGCAAAAGGAAAGACAATCTACGTATGTCTGCATAAATATGCACATGAATACACAGAGAGTAAACTGAACAGGAGTACGGGGGAAACAGAAGGATTTCATATTCTGCTCTGAAGGTTTCTGAATTTGATCCTGGAACTTCATTTCAAAATTCAAAATTGGGGCGCCTGGGTGGCTCAGTCAGTTAAGCATTCGCCTTCAGCTCAGGTCATGATCTCAACGGTTCGTGAGTTTGAGCCCCACATCACTGCTGTCAGCACAGAGCCCTGTTTTCCATCCTCGGTCCCCCATCTCTGCCCCTCCCCCACTCGCACGCGTGCTTGCGCGCGCGCGCTCTCTCTCTCACTCTCCCTCTCTCCAAAATAAACATTTTAAAGTTTTTTCAAAAAATAAAAGAATTTTCAAAATGAAGTTGGATTTTGTTTGCCAGGATGCATTCACATTCTTTTTCTTTTGGACAGGAAGTTGTACCTAGTAGTAGCATGTGAATCAAAAGGCAAGAAGACTGGAAGATAATCTGGGGCAGACCCAAGATGGCTTTTCAGGCCACCGGGCTACACCAGTTAACTAACTACAAAGGGTTCTGTAGCCCAGCTGCTCAACCAGTCCTTCGGGCAGGCGGACTAGAAGCTGCTTCCCAAAGGCACATTACATTTGGCCCTCCCACGCTAAAAAAAAAAAAAAAATCAAACCCGGACACACCTAAAACTCTCAAACGTACCCCCAAATCAGTCTCAAATACCAGCAAATGCATAGTTATCACACAGTGATATATCCTACAGTGGCGTTACTCGACGGTGCTTGGATTTGATTTCCAGGCTAATAATAAACTTGCATTGCAGAAAAGCAAAAATCACGTGTTGAAAAACAAAAGGTTATGGTCCTTTAGTTACCATTTTATTGTTTGGAAGAAACATAGTAAACTGCCTTCGATATAGATTCCAATGCCCTATTTGAAGATTATCACCAACAACCACCCCCTATAAATACCATAAAATCAGATCTCTCTGTTCCTTCCCCTGACAACTCAGCCAGTTCTTCTCGGTCTTTTTTAATGCAGGAGGAGAAGAGAACCAGGAAGAGGATTATAGGAACGAGAGTATCCAAAATCTAATTTTTTTTTTCTAAATTGGAAGGGAAAAAACCGAGAAACTAATTTCTCAACTTGGCCCCGCTTTAGTATAACTCGAACAAATTGAGAGAAGCTACATTACTACAGCTGAAAGACAGCCAACGTTTACTTTGGCAGAAAAAAGCCAAAGTCATTGAAGTTATTTTTTTTATTACCACTAAAGTGCCGCAGCAGGAACAACAGCATGTTTATTTTTATCCTTTTTTAATGGATAACCAAGAGCACCATTCCAAATTTTCCAAAGTCCCAGATTGGCGGGGAAGAAAGCAGACACTGGGTAACACACACACACACACACACACACACACACACACACACACACCAGAGTATTAATCTTGGAATCTGGGCCACGAGTGTCCAAGTGTTCAGCAAACCATTCCTTCAACTGCTCTACGTGAAATTTCTCATAATATAAAACGTCGAGAAAAGGGACTTAATCAAATTTGTCTGGATGAGCCTCAGGTTAATATGGAAATCAGGAAAACAACATCTACTGATTGCCTGCCAAGTGCCAGTAGACCCAAAGAGGAACCAAACAGGTATATGCCTGTCAACACAACACTGTGCCTTTGTTCATGCTGTTCTCCTAGAACAAGGCCAAATGCCCAGCACACGGTGGATACTCACCAGTGATACCAACAATGCACAGTAGGGCGCACAGAGTTCATTGATGTTGAGCCTTCAGGGGAAGGCAGAGGGGTTCACCGGTGGTGAAACAGATGAAGGAAACAGGCCATGTCACCACAGTCTTAAAGGACCATGACCTTGACAGGAAAGAGACAGAAAATGAACAGGAACAGATGACATAGAGGAGGAGACTGGGTAAGACTGATCTATTGAAGGGTTTTAGGTAATGCTTTAGAGTTCAGATTTTATCCCATAAGCAAGGAGAGGTATGGAGGGGGGGAAAAAGGTAACTTTTTTTTAAGTTTATGTATTTATTTTGAGAGAGACAGAGACAGAGACAGGGAGAGGGAGGGAGGGAGAGAGGGAGACAGAGAGAGAGAGAGAGAGAGAGAGAGAGAGAGAGAGGGAGAGAGGGAGAGAGAGAGGGAGAGGAGCAGAGAATCCCTAGCAGGCTCCATGCTATCAACAGAGAGCCCAACACAGGGCTCGAACCCACGAACCATGAGATCTTGACCTGAGTTGAAACCAAGTCCGACATTTTAACCAACTGAGCCACCCAGGCACCCCAAAAAGTAACTTCTTTTAAAAGAAGAGCACCGTGCCAACAGTAAGGAGATTGGAGGGTAGTGCCTCAACAACATGACCAATCAACCCAAGTACCGTTGATTAATGGTGTCATTTCACTATAGGAGAGTTGGGCTGGGAGAGTAACAGAGGTGCAAGCATGGTTGTTAGTAGAGAAAGACTTTTATAAATTAGCAAGAAGGGTGGGGCACCTGGCTGGCTGGGTCCAGGCGACTCTTGATCTCAGGATTCTAAGTTCGAGCCCCACGTTGGGTATAGACATTACTTAAAAATAAAGTCTTTAAAAAAATAAAAAATAAAAGAGTAATAAATTAGCAAGAAGCAACATAAACAGCAGTACACTTGGACACATTTGTGACCCCAGAATATTACTGAAAATAGAAAGTATACTAGCATGAAGTTCAACACATAAATTCATTCACATTAAAAATCAAACTCGCAGGGGTGCCTGAGTGGCTCAGTCCGTTAAGCGTCCAACTTCGGCTCAGATCATGATCTTGAGGTTTGTGGGTTCGAGCCCTGTGTCGGGCTCTGCACTGACAGCTCACAGCCTGGAGCCTGCTTCAGATTCTGTGTATCCCTTTCTCTCTGCCCCTCTCCCACTCACACTCAGCCTCTCTTCTCTCTCTCTCTCAAAAATAAACATTTTTTTAAAACTCACAGAATTAAAAGACTCCTGATAATATGAAACTTTAGCAAGGACGTGCATGGCCTGGCACACTGATGTTGCTGGTAGGAGTGTAGAGTCCTTCAACCATTTCAAACCATCTCAGAGACCATTTTCGTGTTCACTAATGTTGAAAATGCACACATCCTCCTGCGACCAGACAACTGAAATCCGAGGTCTGTACACATTACAGAACTTCCTATGTAGGTGAGTCGGGAGATCTAAAAATGAAACTTGAGGGACGCCTGGGTGGCTCAGTAGGTTAAGTGGCCGAATTCAGCTCAGGTCATGATCTCACAGTTCATGAGTCTGAGCCCCACGTGGGGCTCTGCGAAGTAGGCGAAGACGGCGCAGAGCCTGCTTGGGATTGATTTCTGTCTGCTCCTCCCCGGCTTGTGCTCTCTCTCTCAAAAAGAAAGAAAAAAAGGAAGGAAGGAAGGGAAGGAAGGGAAGGAAGAAAAGAAAAGAAAAGAAAAGAAAAGAAAAGAAAAGAAAAGAAAAGAAAAGAAAAGAAAAGAAAAGAAAAGAAAAAACAAACTCGGGAGATACAAAAATGAGGACCAGGAATATATCATCCATCGCCAACAGGTATAGAAGAATTAGTTTTTCTCATGCCAAAAAACAGAATTCGGTCTCCAAGCATTGCCTTCCTGAATCCCATTTCTAGTGCAAACTATTTCTTGCTGTGTAAGGCAGACAGTCCTCTATTCTCCCGGGTGGCGGACACCTGCCACTCCCCCTTCTCTTCCGAGTCCTCCTTCACCAACCCCCACCTCCTTCCCCCAACCCCAACCTCCACCTCCACATGGCCTCCTAGAGATTTTGCTGTGAGAAGGCACAGAAAAAAAACTTTTTTTTTTTTCCCCCAGTAAATAACTAAAAGCATCCCACAGGGCTAGATTCCATTACCAGCTGTGTCCCCTCTCCTAGTGCCGGGTGAGCCCAGCATCTCTTGGTTCAGCGGGGTGGGCCTGGGTGATTCTTCCCCGCACACAAGAAGTTTTGAGTACTAAAGGTGTCTCTCTTTCTCTTCATTCTGGAATTCTTTTTGGTTCGCTAATTAAAATGCCTTCTTTCTACTGTGAGAATCTCACCTTCCTGCTCTTTTAGCTGAGAAATTCATACTGAGTCCCTCCCCCCTCTTCCTTCCCTTCCGCCTCCCTGTTAATCCCCCCAGCCACCACCACCACCAGGAGAGGGTTCAGCCCCATCGAGTGACATGGCCACCAGCAGCCACCTGTCTGGGCTCTGCACAGTGGCCTCGTCCTACAGCCGGGTAACCTCTCCCCCAGCCACTCCTCCTACAGTCAAGCAGCCCTGGCGGACAGGAGGCTGTGGACTGCGTCCCAGACCCTCTTCCTCTCCTCAAGGGCACCTTCCTTAATTCTCATTATCCAGCCACAACGGTTGCAGGAGTTCATACTCCTTACCGGGGCTAATTTTTTTTTTCCTTCCACTTTTTATGGCTTGCTCCAACAGTGTGCTCTTTTCCCCAGAAAAGGAGCTGTTTCTACTCTCTCCCCATGTATCCATATTGTTCTTGCGAACGTCCCCCTGAAACGTCCCTAAGCCTTTCCTAACTGGATGGAATTCGTGACTTTTTTTTCACCCCCTCAAACTCGGCTATCTGTTAATAAGCTATATAGTAGAGACATTTTTCCGGTCTTCTTAAAACAGTTGTGAAAATGTAATAAATGTAATAAATGTAATGCTTCAGCAATAGCTGTTCAATTAATAAAAATCATTATGTTGGGGCGCCTGGGTGGCTCAGTCGGTTAAGCGGCCGACTTCGGCTCAGGTCATGATCTCGCAGTTTGTGTGTTCCAGCCCTGAGTTGGGCTCTGTGCTGACAGCTCAGACCCTGGAGCCTGCTTCAGATTCTGTGTCTCCCTCTCTCTCTGCCCCACCCCTGCTCATTCTCTCTCTCTCCCTCTCTCTCTCTCAAAAATAAACATTTAAAAAAAGGGTTTTTTTTAAATCATTATGTTGCCTTATTAAATTATTATTTCCAACAGCTGCCTTAAAATTCAAAATGAGACCTGGTGTACTTTGATTAGAGATTACTATTTAAATACTAGTTCCTTTTTCCATGGAAGTATCCTGAAAAAACAGACTGGCTGGCAACCCTGGGGGCCCCCCGGCAAAAGAAAGAAGAGTCAAAATCTCTAAGCCTAGAGACATCTTTGGGGGACAGAAATATCATCTCATTATTAAAATCAGCACACTGGCGGGGCGCCTCAGTGCCTCAGTCGGTTGAGTCCAACTTTGGCTCAGGTCATGATCTCGTGGTTTGTGGGTTCGAGCCCCGCATCAGGCTCTGTGCTGACGGCTCACAGCCTGGAGCCTGCTTTGGACTCTGTGTCTCCTTCTCTCTCTGCCCCTCCCCAACTTGTGCTCTGTCTCTCAAAAATAAATAAATGTAAAAACAAAAATTTTTTTTTTTTTTAAATCAGCACACTGGAGACAACTGGGCTCCACCTCCAGCCCCACCCCCTCCCACCACACCACAGACTGTTTTGGGCCATTTATCCCTCAAAAGCCAAGTCTGTTCATCAGTAAAAATAAAAGAATAAATTCTGCTTTGCAGAAGTGTGTATAGTCTATATGCAAGTATATACTGGAATGTTTAATTCTCTTATTTAACAGGCAAAGCACTCGAAAATGTGGCTGAGGGGGTGCCTGGGTGGCTCATTCAGTTAAACGTCCAACTTCGGCTCAGGTCATGATCACGCAGTTTGTGAGTTCGAGCCCCACGTCGGGCTCTGTGCTGACAGCACAGAACCCATTTCAGATCCTCTTGTCTCCCTCTCTCTCTGCCCCTCCCCCACTGGCACTTGCAAGTTCTCTCTCTTGAAACTAAACGAACTTATTAAAAACATTTTCTTTAATCGATTTTTTTAAAAACGTGGTAGGTACCACATTGGAGAGAATGCAACCAAGCACTTTTTCTAACAACTCACTCACGAAGAACCGAAAATATGAAGAAACCGTAATTTTCCAATGAAATACATGATAACGTTTTGCTTTGTCCAATGTGTTCCCTCTTCCTTCAGGTGTACCTAGAGGTTGTCTGCTGATGGCTCTGTAACTTGGGGAAAAAGGCCAAAAAAGCAACCAAACCGTGCAGACCTATTACCAAGAAACTACGATAGCAAATCTGTGGTGAATAGCCACTGGAAATTCCAAGGCGCATGGATGAAACACGAAGGGACCATCATCCCTAAAGGTAACACTGCAGCGTGTCTCTTCTCTGAGGCCAGTCTCTGTCCCAGCCCCTGACCATGCACGTGAACCAACAGAACCCCTTGCTTCGTTCTGTGGGACCCCCAAAGCTCTGACCCAAAGCACAATAAGCACAAGAGAAAAAAACCTGGGTTCTCTGGTTAAGGGGCTCCCAACTAGTTCTGTACCCTCAGACAAGCTCTAGGAAAATAGAAAACTGGAAGGATTGGGCTGGATGAACTATTACCCTGTTTCAATGGTCAACTTTTACCCCCAAACAGCTAGCCAACCCCAAAATCCCCTCTCCCTGGGCTCTCGCCTGTGCTCAGTATTTAACATACAGGATATACGGACAGTGATTCACGTTAATTCCTTAAATGCACTGACGGGTAGATGCTTTTCCTCTCCAGGGACACTTTAAACTCCTTGTGGACAAAGATCGTGTCTCCTACACCCTTTTAAACTTCCCAGATCACGCAGAATGCTTATAACAGGCACACGTGCACTGCCCTGGTTTTTTTGCAAGTCCGCCCAAATTGGACACTCAAGGGGAGGAGAGGGACTAACACAAAATTAAATTAACTAGAACATTTATCAAGTCAAACTTTAGTCAAGTTAGGTACCCTACATGGGGAAAGGAAGCTTTGCCTCTTTTCCTCATTAGCACCGGGGAGACGGCAACACAAGGCAAACTCCTTTTTTTCTTCCCCCCCTGAAAATTAAGGTAGTCGGTTTTTTCCCTGCAAGCTGCTTGTGGAACATTCTGTATCTATACAGAAGCACGACATAGCCTCCCCCTTGCACTTACTTTTTTCTTCTAAGAAAATTTCCCCACTGCCCCAAAGCCCCACTATTCATGGCTTAATTTGCAAACCCCATTAGACGAAAAGTACCAGAAAATTGCTTGTCCCCTTTCATGCAGCACCTTCCCCGTAGCAGTGACCCAAGCAATTAGGCTAATATGCCTGGGTCCCAAGAGGAGGAAAGG
This sequence comes from Panthera tigris, assembly GCF_018350195.1. Taxonomy (NCBI): domain Eukaryota; kingdom Metazoa; phylum Chordata; class Mammalia; order Carnivora; family Felidae; genus Panthera; species Panthera tigris. The sequence continues at coordinate 13,768,337 of NC_056664.1, forward strand.
GGACAAAAGTCTCAACTTTTCTAAATGGAATGAAATTTTCCCCCCACCACAGAAGCAAGGTTCAGAGGGTGAGAGAAGGGAACTGCCGTGCAGTTAAATTCTCTATTTAATAATACAAAACAATAATCAACCACAAGCCCTTGAACGTATATAATGCCTTTCTACTGGGATGCTCACGTAATTTCAAACGTTATTACTGTAAAATCCCGGTCATCGGAGAGGCAAGAGACTGGGGGGAGGGGAGGTAAAATGGACTTTAATTAAAATATGAATAATCCAAGTCCAGCTAATTCAAAGCATCTGATTCAAACACCTCGTCAGCTGGGAAACAGCAGCTGCTTCCAATTACAAGCGATTTTGAATTAACCGGTATCAGTATCTAATGAAGAAGCTGTGTATGTAGGAAATTTTCCAATTCAGCTGTGCACAGGGGCTTTTAAAAGAAAAGAAACGCTGAATATCCAAAGGCCTGTTCTCTTTCTGGGTGAGGACAACATTTTCCAGCTTGTTCTTGGCTTTGCCTCTGACCCCAAGGGCTGGCCTTTCTGCTGCTCCTTGCACTGTGCTTCTCAAGCCCAGACACTTGGCAAGAGACATCCACTGTCCCTTTTCTGCTGTCTGCACACCTCCCGCGGCAACTCGGGCCGGGAGACTGTGACCCCAAGTCACACAAGTATCCCATCTTAATCCTATCACACCGCCTAAAGGCACCTCTTTGCAGTTTGGTGGCCTATCCATAAACCACAAAACGAAAGGCCGACCTAACCAAAACCTACTACAGCCCAGACACTCGTGCCAGCCTCCTATGGAAAAGAACATTCCAGAAGGATGACCGGCTTCTAACTGCAGGTGGAGCTTGAGACCATCACATTGCCGATAGCTTTTTAAGGGTCCCACTGATGCGGATCAAGGAATGGCAGAGTGGGATGGGGGTGGGGGGTAGCAAAGGGGAAGGGGAATCCCCCGGAATCTCCTTCTTAGGCCCAACAAAGACTCAAAGTGTCAAGGATCAGCACTAACAGAAAAATCCAGAACCAAAGTCAGTTGGCTCTGGTTTAAATTACCCCCTTTACACACAAAAACTCAAGTTCTAAAATCACCCTCTTACTTCCTGGGCTGCTCTATAATAAAGCACTCTGGAAACATCAGTTACTAGGCTGTGTTAAATTATCTGAATGAAGACAAATTAATTTGGATCTGAGAGCCCAACATACTGCTGAAATGCCCTTTTCCCACACACTTCCTGTTTTACAAATAGAACGTGTTTCCTCAGAACAAAATACTAAATAGTAATACTACATGGGAACCTTTAGCTTTTCAATGAAAATAAAATAGAATCACATAATTCTCTAGTTAACAGACAAAAATGTACCAGTTTCTTCATACACCTCCAAAAAAGCAAGCAGAAACCGTAAGGACATCCCCCAAATGTCTCAAAAAATGCAAAGTAAAATACTTTTTAGCATCCAAAAAAAAAAACCATATTGTTTAAAACACAGAAGAGGAAGAAGATATAGGCAGAAAATTTTTGAGAGAGACACAGAAGGGAAAAAAAAAATGAAACGGCACATTTTTCCGTTAGAGTCTCCCCCCCCCCCCCGCCCCCGAGGATAAAATTGATCTTTAGGGGACGCAAAACCAGGGTGCTACTAATTCACATTATTTCTAAACATCAGGCTTCCAAAGAGCCACCTTTCTTTTTTCCCCTTAAAAACAGTTTTTCAAAGAACACCATCATCACGGGAAAATCACTTCCTCGTTTTTGGAAATAAGAGCCTGTCCCGGAGGGAACGCTGGTGGGGACGATTGTAGAAGGACATTATAAATGCACATCCCACTTATAAATCTTTAATCATTTCGCCATCCACTGTGTTTACAGAAAACCCACTATGTGTATTCAACATTGTTAGCAAATGAGAAATATTTTTAAAAACAGTCTCCAGGCGGCAGTGAGCGTTAGCGTGGGGGAGACCAGGACAGGCACTGGCTTTTATTTTGAGGAAGCTGCACTGTTTCCAGGCAGAAGGAATTGCCCGCACACACTGGAAAATGAAGTGAATAAAAAAGGAAGCCCCGCAAAAATCTGGTAGGCACCAATCCTGACTCATCCAACTTCCTTCTCCGTCAATAGCCACTCAGTGGGTTTTAGCTTGTTTGTTCATAACAATACATAATCTCCTATACCTTACGGTCGGAGAGAAAAATTAAGATTCTGCTCTCAACACTAGGGACAATATTTTTTAAAGAACTCTTGGGGAAGGTTTGGGAGGGGGCATTAGGTGTATAAATTCAGTGACAGTATGGCAATAATCAAAAGTAAAATTGTAGGGGCGCCTGGGTGGCTCAGTCGGTTGGGCGTCCGACTTTGGCTCAGGTCATGATCTCACAGTCTGTGGGTTTGAGCCCCGCGTCGGGCTCTGTGCTGACAGCTCAGAGCCTGGAGCCTGCTTCGGATGCTGTGTCTCCCTCTCTCTCTGCCCCTCCCCCTGCTCACGCTCTCTCTCGCTCTTAAAAATAAACATAAACAATTTTTTACAAAAAAGTAAAACTGGATGTGCGGTAAGGAGGCAGACGTCCAAAATTAAAGGACATAAATGCCACACTCAGGACCCCCATTTTCCAGATAATCTAGGGCTCCATTCCCACGAGTGAATTAGGAGATGAAGTCAATGACCAGATTCAGAACTGAAGCCTAGGGCTCTGGCAGCATGACCTCCAGGAGCTAGTCTTCAACCACCGCCAGGATTCAAATCTCACCTGGGGCGGGGGCGCAGAGCGGAGCCGAGTCCAAGCATGGCCCCTCTTCCCAGCCTTGTTTCCTCAACTGCAATCTGGGGAAAGCGGCTCCTTCACAGGGTTGTGGGAAGCCTGGAACAGGTAAAACACTGCCCGTTTCTGTAGGTAGGCATCCCATCAGTGGGAGCTATTATCCAATAGAGAACTTTTCTTCTTGTAAATGACATAAAAGCTTTCAGGATGAGTTCTGGATAGAAACCAGCAAAACAGCAAGGGCTCTACACAGAAATCCCTGAGACTGCTCTGTGTTTACCAAATGAGACATGACAGAGTTTGGGGAAATGCATAACACTATACAGACAGTGCACTATAACCAGTTGTCTGTAAGGAAACAACACCAGGCTTCCTTCCAGAATAAAAACCGAAGAATGGTCCTCAGAAAGGAGAGCATATAGGACACTGGGCCAAGAAAAGGCTTTTTCAAGCCATGTTTATTAGGCTTTACAATCCCATCAGTGTTTTTAAACATCTTTCAACTGTGGGAGAATGACTAACAGGCTCTTCCATTCCAGCTGGTTCAGAAAGCGGGATCCCCTAAAATGATGGTTTTCAAACTTTTTTTTAGTAGCGGAGATCTCAGACCTCCCCAAGATCTCCCCGAGGAGTAAAAAGCTGCTGTGGTTGGAACACAGGAGAAGGGAGACCCACCACCCACAAACTCCCTACAAAGTTATTCCTAAACCCTCGCACCAAATCCCCAGAGTCCGTTAGAAAGGCAGACCTGCCGAATGAGAAGCTCCTTTTTAAAACAAGATCCTTGTGTGAGTACGTACCGGCCCAAAATCCTTTTTTTTTTTTTTTTTTTTTAAATGACCATTTATTTTTGAGAGGGGGTGGGCAGAGAGACATAGAATCCGAAACAGGCTCCAGGCTCTGAGCTGTCAGCACAGCGCCCGACACGGGGCTCGAACCCACGAACTGTGAGATCATGCCCTGAGCTGAAGTCAGACGCTTAACCGACTGAGCCACCTAGGCGCCCCCAAAACCCTCTTGCACCTCATTTGGTCTCAATCTTGAATTCCCTCCATGTCCTTCCTCACCACAAGAGTAAAAATACATAACTGAACAAATTAACACCGAGTAGACAAGAAATTTTTGGAAATAAAACCAGATAAAGTGAAGGGAAGTTGAGCGACCAAGGTCTAGGGAGACGGAAAGCCCAGCATTCCGGAGGGAAACTCTGTTCCAATCCCACCCTATAGTGCTTGGCAACTAACGAAACTCAACTGTACAAAGTCCCACGGCTCTCTCAAGACACAGCAAAAACCTAACCCAGAGCCCAGCGCCTCCAGAACAGTCGCTGTAAAGCCAAGGGTATAGCTTCAAGTTCCAGCTAAACCACATATTAGCCCGACAGGCCTCGAAACCCTGAAGCTTCTTAAAATCTCAATTCTATACCTACGAAATGAGAGGTTGTCAGACTACCTAAAAAAGTGCTTAGGATCAAATACACAAATACCCAGGAATGATCCTGAGTAATTCTGTTTGAAGAAAAGAAATGGGAGGATCTGCAGAGGTAATAAGGAAAGACTATGTTCCCTACGTATATATTCCACGTGTAAAAAAACAACACACACACAATTTCTATGGAACTACTCAGGAAAAAAATTAAGAAGTTGAGATGGGGCCGCCTGAGTGGCTCAGCTGGTTAACCCTCTGGCTCAGGTAACGATCTTACGGTTTCTGAGTTTTGAGGCCCTCGTAGGGCTCTGTGCTGACAATCCGGAGCCTGCCTCTGGGATTCTCTGCCTCTGTCTCTCTCTCTCTCTCTGCCCCTCCCATCCCCTGCTCTCTCGCTCTCCCTAAATAAATAAACTTAAAAAAAAAAAAAAAAAGTTGAGATGAAGCTCAACCGTCTCCTGACAAAATTCAATTTAAGGCTATGTCACCAAATATTAAATTTACCTGTCTTCAGTCTGTGAGAAAAATCCTAAGTATCCTTCCTGGGGGCACAAGTCCAGGTCTGGCTAGACTGCAATTTACTCCTGGACCTTGATGGGGCTCTGGTCTGCATGATCAGGCAAAGCACTTCAGACATCCATAAATCCTGCCTGAATATGATGATAGGATTTTTCCCACAGAGCAAACGTAGCTGTTTGTGACCACGTGTAAAATCTCCAAGAACAAGGAACCAGCCCATCACCCCAAATGCTCAGACGTTACCTCAAAGCATACTAAAAGAGTAACAAGCCAACATTAGGGGGACCCAACTGGCTCAGTCAGTAGAGCGTGCGACTCTGGATCTTGGGGCTGTGAGTTCAAACCGCATGTTGGGCCTAGAGCTTACTTAAAAAATGATTAAGTTTTTTTAAGAAGAAAATAAAAAGTCAACGTTAGAAGGCAGTTGTGAAGTCAGAAACGTCACTTACTGAAGAAGGGTCACAGCCCAGTGGCTTGGTCAGGGACTGGGGGCAGAGCAACTAGCTAATTCACATCGGGTTGGGAGGAGACCGAGAGCTATTTAAGGCTCTTCCTCCCCCTCCTCCCTCTTCCCCACTCCTCCTCCTCCCCCTCCCCCTCCTCTAAGGAGGCCACCACCTAACAAAGTGGCAACCATCTCAAGGCCACCACGAGGTGATAGCTGGCCACAACTTCTGATAAAACCGTGCTCCCTGAGCACAGACCAGACAAAAGGGGAGGCCCTAAATTTCCTCGCCGGGAACAGCCGCTGGCATTTTCCACCTTGCCTGCCGCTGGCGCGCGCCTGACTCCAAAAGATTTAACAAAAAGAGTTATAGCCCCCAACTTCCTGGAGTCTAATTAAACTTGGCTTCCACTTCTGAAAAATCCTCCAGTTTTTATTTTGTTTTGTAGCCCCACTAATGCTTTTAAATGAGAGATGCTGTGAAAAGGGGGGGTGGGGAGGAGAGGAAATTCTCCGCAGCTGCGTGTGAGCATTCTGCCAAGGGAGGCACAGGAAGAAATCTCCCGTGTTCAAAATTTCCAGCCGGGAGATTTACAAAACAGCAGGGGAGAATGGATGGACGGGAGGAAGACGTGTGCGTGTGAAAGATTCTGCCAAAAGTTCCCTTTTTTTTGTTGTTAAGTCCCCGGGGGCCCCTGGAGGCCTGTCATGCTTCAGCGACCCGGGCTCCCTCCCACTCTACCCCCATTCTAAAGCCACCGATCTTTCGGATGTAAGGCAGAACCACGTCTTAGCAGCTCCTTTCTTTTACCCCCGATTCCCCAGGCCTCCCCCACCCCACCCCCCAAAACAACAACGGGATCACGGAAAGAAGCTTAACAGGGAGGCAGCAACCATTTCCGTGGGACGAAATGAAGTCCTGGAGTAAAGCTGTTCTCCTAAGAAGGAAAACGGCAATCGTCTGGGCGAGTGAACTTTTTAGTTTCCATTAGCGGCAGCAGGAGAACCCCTGTCAACAGTAAAAGCCCAAAGATGAGCTCTTGGGTTGTGCCGTGAAAGCACTTTAAGCGGGACAATCTAGCTCTGTCCTTGCGAAAAGCTAATTCGGGTCACACGGGCCGCCGCAGAGGGTTCGGAGGTTTGGTTTTAAATTTCTGTATCGAGTGATGTGTCCAGGCCTTCCAGAGCAAGAACGAGGTGGTGGCCGCTGTCCCTTATCACAATCTCCAGGAAGCAGAGAGGCAGTGAGGAGCAAAGGTCTCGTCACCGACCACCACGCACCCGCCCCCGTGGAGGGGCGAGCCGTCCACACTGCGGGCGTGCCCACTGTGTGGCCAGAGTATGAACGACTGATCCCCCGCCTCTGGAATTCAGCGGGGAAGACCTCAGAGGTTCTGACCCGGCAGCACGGTGGGAGTGTGTGTGTCCGTGTGCTGAAGCCTCAGATGAATGGCCCCAAGTAACACAACACCCCCCTCAGGAACACAGGTGAAATACACGGGCCCCTGGGGATCTGCGTGTGCACCGCCCGGTAACCTCCCACCCCATCTAGATGAATGTACGGTGACAAAGAGCTGTCAGACGAACGGCCAGGAGGCCCCATAGAGTCCTCTGTAATGAAACCAAGGTGAAATCCTCTTCCGGCACCACCCGGACTCGTGAAGGCAGAAAAGCCGGTGAAATCTCCTCCCACGGTGTCCGACAGCACGGGCTGAAACCAGTCGACCAGAAAACACTAGAACCAGCACAGTCCATTCCCAGGGTATTGAGAGTCCGTCTGCATTTTACCATCATTTGAAACCCGATGCTGAGCACAACATCCTACCTGGACTATTCCACAAGGGCCGCCCTTCCAGGGGCCGTTCACAGCCAGCTGGTTAGGACTCAGGCGCTCCTCTCCATCCCCAGCCCTTTGCTTCCCCTCAAGCCCCTCTCTGAGCCACCTACCTTTGTGGGAAAAGCTAAGGCCCTCAGCCTTTCTCTCTTTGTTTATTTTGATGGGTGGAGGACACTGAGGTCAGGAGAATGACAGTCCAGGACACTCAGGCTCTCTCTGGACACATTTCTTATGTTCAGAGCGGTGAGCTCACCGTCTCTCCCCACAGCCAGAGGAGAACTACTTAACTAATAGTTTGCCAAGGGCAAGTTGCAACATGTCAACGTTAGTCCAAGCCCTCTGTCACGGTAGCCGGACGAGCGACACTGATGCGCGTGCAGGGGGAAGGCAACACCTACCTATGCATGGGGGGCGCATATACTAAAACACCTACTCCTGGGGCGCCTGGGTGGCTCAGTCGGTTAAGTATCCGACTTTGGCTCGGGTCACGATCTCACGGCTCGTGAGTTTAGGCCCCACGTCGGACTCTTGTGCCGACAGCTCGGAGCCTGGAGCCTGCTTCGGATTCTGTGTCTCCCTCTCTCTCTGCCCCTTCCTCATTCTCTCTCTCTCTCTCTGTGTCGGAGATAAACAAGCAAAACAATTTTTTCTTAATTAAATAAAACACCTACTCTTTGCTCAGGGAGGCATGTGCATCCCATTTCACAGCGGGGAACACTGAAGCTGACCTGAGGACGAGGCCCCAGTGATCTAGGGCACTCGGCCAGCAAGTGTCAGGGTGGACATTCGGTGGTCCATCGATGCCCTGATTGACAGGAGTGACTTTTCTAGGAGGCAGGCCACAGAGGTCCCTAGGGGTCACAAGGTGACATTCATTTGAATCAATGAACGAACGCGCGCACACACGCGCGCGCGCACACACACACACACACACACACACACACACACACAATCACTGGGATATGTACTCCACAATACTGTTGAAAACAGTGAGAACAGCAATACTTTCAAACAAACTAAAACAAGAACACATTGTTGCCTCAGGATGACTCAATAAAAGCGGAAGGGGCTTTGATCAAAGACTCTGTAAACTCAAAATATACAACAGGCACCCCAGCCAGGAGAGGAACGGGGCTGGGCAAATGACGTTTCCCCAAGTGCAACCGAGCACTGCTATGGGGAGACAATGACCATGAAAACTGCTGCTTCCTTATGAGGCCCCACAGATCAGCCTCTCCCGGGAGGGAGCGGATGCGGAGCTCACTCTTGGCCACTTCCCTTTTCGCTGCTACTGTTCCAGGGTGTGTGTGTGATGGCAGCCTGGCCGGGGGTTGTTGAGAAGAAGGTTAAAACTCTGGACCGATGTTTGTATTTGTTCCCTATTGAAGTTCTAAGTAAGAGTTCAATTCTTATCATTCTAAGTAAGAGTTCAATTATACCCGCCCATCCTCTCCCCTCAGAAGAGCTCTTTAAAAGGGAGGCCATACAAGCACCCCCACCCCCCACCAAACTGCTTTATCAGCACAAATACCACATGGGGACTCATCAGCCCCACGTACTCTTGGGCTCCAGATAATTCATAGGGTCAAACGTGGAGGCGTAAAGGAATTACGAAGAGCCTATGTGACAGTGAGCGGAGACATAAAGCTGATCAGTCCTGACCTTTAATTTGGAGCCCCTGAGCCTCCTGCCACCCTTTTTATGAATATGGGAGAGCACTTTGGGACATTTCCAGCCGGGAGGAAGGAAGCACCGTTACTCATCACTGTTGGCGGAGAGCCCTGACAAGCTCTGCTTTTAAAACCTATACAGACCGGCCACCACCACTGCCTTCCAGCCTCGATGAGGCAGGACTTTTGGGAAGGCCCCTGAGTTGAGAGAAAGAGGCTGGAAGTAACTCAAAGGTACTTGGGACAATGCCACACTATCCTGTGAAAGATCATGTATGCAATTCCCGAACACAGGCTCGCCAGCCCAAAAGGGACTGGACATACTGCCACGGCCACCCAGGTCCCTGCAGAAAGGGGTTGGCATCCGCTGAGGGACCCTGGAGAACACCCCCTGATTGGCTGGAAAGTGACCTAACCAGTGCATCTTTCTGCAGCCAAGAAGTAGCCTTAACTTCTGTATCCATCGGAGAAATTGAGGGCAATTCCCAAAGGATTAGCACTTGGCAAAACAAATCCCAGAGAGCGGAATCTAGAATGTTCCTGCACAGATCTCTGAAGTCCCAGCTGACGATCCCATACCTATCTGGGCTGGGAGGATAATCGAGGCTTTGAAATTCAATTACAATCATGGCACTCTAAATAATGGACTCCAAACCAAGGAATACAAACCCAAGTTTGGGGTGGGGATCTAAAGGGACAAGAACTCTGTGCCCCCCACCTTGTCCCAAAGAAGGTCAGTCCCGCAGCACAGACTGGGGCAGTGGCTGTTAAAGATAAGGGCTGGGCTGGACCCTGCCAACATTGCAAGGGCAACCAACTGGTCCCGTTCCTTAGTCTTGTGCTTTTAAAGGGCAACCAATGTGCCAACTATTTTAAAGCTCCAACACACTAATTCTGTAAACAATAATGGCTACAGCCTGCACACTGCACACTGGAATGGATTCCTCAACTTGGCCTCATCGCTTATGCAGCTGATGAAACAAACATTGACAGCTTTTTTGCATTTGTAAAGGCCCCACAGCAGCTGTGGTGATCCCACCATAGAGCAATGAATTAAGCCTGAAACCCAGCTGGGTCTGAACAGAAGCCTTTTCTGCACAATACAGCAAGACTATCATTGTTAACCTAGGCGTTATTGGGAAATATTCTGCATTACATTATAGGGCAGTTCTAACTCAATTCTTAAAATTAGCTCTAATAGGCAATTTTGGTAGGAGGGATGTTGCATTTTGCTTTGGAAATGGCACCAGTATGGTGTATAGGTTATAGGTGCACCACACAAAGGCAGCTGGGCAGAGAGAACACAGTTTTCCAGTTAAACAATGCAAAGTTTAAAACAGTAACTCCTTCTTAGATATTCAGACACAAACGTACACACTCCCTCACACCTACCTTCTGAACTGAGGTAGGTATCTAACCTTGCCAATTCTTGGTTGTTCGGCCCCTACAGAGAAAATTTCAAACACAGCTGTCTGTCAGGGCTCCCAATTGGGTAAGCCGAATCCAGGACCTGAGCACAAGAGTCAATCTGGGACAGGGAGCTGTAGCAAAAACACTGTGTGAAAAACCAGGATTAATACCATGAGTAAGGAATGTTTTTGACACTGAACTTAAGCACTAACTGACAGATAAGATTCCAAATGCTGACAGACAAGCTGGTCTTCAGCTTTCCTCGAGGACAGGCACAGATATCCACACCAAGATGCTCACTCACCCTCCACTTTCCCAGAGGCTCTGGAACACCCCAGGCCACGTGACTTTTTCAGACCCTTCCCCCCCCCCCCTTTCCACCTCTCTTCTATTGCCTCACAATTTCTTTGAAGGCTTAAAAATAAGAGTTGGGAGGGGCGCCTGGGTGGCTCAGTTTGACTCTTGATGTCCACTCAGGTCATGATCTCACGGTTCATGGGATCGAGCCCTATGTCCGGCTCTGCACAGACACCGAGGAGCCTGCTTGTGATTCCTTCCCTCTCTCTTTCTCTCTCTCTCTCAAAATAAATAAATAAACTTTTTTAAAAAATAAGCATTGGGGAAAAATAAATCTGGTACAAATCAAAAACCACAAAAAAAAACATGGCACCATCCCTCTTCCTTAAAACAACTCCCCTTTCTTTTTCTTTTTTTTTTTTTTTAACATTTATTTTTAAGAGACAGAGCACAAGCAGGGGAGGGGCCGAGAGAGAAGGAGACACAGAGTCTTAAACAGGCTCCAAGCTCTGTGCTGGCAGGCTGACAGCCCGTTCGTGGGACTCGAACCCACGAACCGCGAGATCGTGACCTGAACCAATGCTTCACCAAATGAGCCACCCAGGTGTCCCATCACTCCCATTTCTTAAAGGAGTTCATTATGAAGAGCCTCGGAAGCATTTTTGGTGCAGGCAAAGCAGGCTTGGAAGGACCAAGAAAATCGGGGAGAGTTTCTAGGTGGATAGTGGTTCTAGTCCCCGAGGTGTTTTGCCAAAAAATGTCAACGTAAGGAACCACGAGAAAGTCTAAAGTGAAGAGAAGGCAGAGCAACAATTCTGAGTCCTTCCTCATGCTCCCAGAAAGGAGCGAGGGTTTTACTCCACCCCTCCCAAAACTGTGTGGACCTGAAAGACCCACAGCCACGGCCAAAATCACCTGAGCACCCACAAAAAGTAAAATTCCAAGTCCCACTGTTTTTTCACGCCTAAGCCGGCGGAGCGTGTATATTTCTAAAACTTGTGAGAACGGTGTTTACAGACTGCAAAGGGACAGAGAAAGTAAGACCACTTTGGCCCCCCGACATACACAGTGAAGGGGCTGGCAATCAGGCAGTGAGAGAAAGGAGAACCCCAGGCCCCCAAAGGCAAGGCAAGAGCCCCAGAAGGGGAGAGCCCAGTATAGCACCCAGCTGAGCAGAGCTGACGTGGCTCAGGGGCACAAGCGAAAGAGAAATCGCCTAGCGGGTTAAAGAGCAGCAAATAAACGTAGCGGCAAGTGGGTTTCACGTGCAAGGTTTTCTAACTTGAAGTGTTCCAAGAGAAATGCAAACGTCGCCCGCAACAAAAAGCTGGGCCCAAATGTTCGCAGCAGCATTATCCCCAATAACCCAAAAGGGGGAAACCACCCAAATGCCCATTGGTGGATGAACGGATGGACGGACGGGCAGACGGACGGATTAGCAAACTGCGGTAGGCCCACACAATGAAATAGTATTTGGTCACAAAAAGGAACGGAACATGATCCATGCTCCAACAGGAATGAACCTTGAAAATGTTATGCGAAGCGAAAAAAAGCCAGTCACCAAAGGCCACATGTTGTATGATTCCATTTAGATGAAATGTCCAGAAGAGGCAAATCCAGAGAGACAGATCAGTAGTTGTGAGAGCCCAGGGAAACTGGGAAGAGATGGGATGGCTGTTCAAGCGGGGGATGGAGGTCCTTGTGGGGGGTGATGAAAATGTTCTAAAACTGACCGTGGTGATGCCTGCACAACTCTGAATATACTAAAAACCAGTGAATTGGGGGGGGGGGGGGGGGGGGGGGGGCGGGGGGCGGGGATCACAGTCACGTCCAAAATCACTCAGGGAAGAGACTGAGATGCCGAAGATGCCTTTCGTCTTGAACTCACACTGAAACGCCAAAAGAAAAATAGTTGACGAACTGCCAAACAAGCTGGAATAAGTTGGAGATGTGAGAGAGTTTTATAAAAAGAAAGGCTAAAACGGGCCGACACTTTGCTAAAGATACAGCAGCAAAGGACAGCACCGTATGCCAAGAATGTATAGATAACGCTGCAGTTAAACTGGAAAGTGCAACGAGGGGGAACCTGAATCTCCCAAAAACTAAAAACTGCAACTTTAGGCTCCCTATTCCCCCCTGGAGCTCTCCTGCAGGCTTTAATTAAGAGCACGGGAGTCTTCCATTTAAATATATTTACTCAATGTCCGTGCCAACTCAGACAGGTCCTTCCAACGAGCTTGGTTGAAGCCGTCTTTGGATTCAAATGCTGGGTAGGAAGCTGAGAGGAAGGGCCTCCAAAAGTAAATTAGATATTATTTATCAGCTTTAGAAATCTTTCAACACCGGCAGGGAGGATTATTTGCTGTTGATGGTAGGGGAAAAAAAAAAAAAAGGCAACCACGAAGTACCATCCAAGGCCTTCCCTGGCTCGTATATAATGCCTGTCCAGAGGAACAAGCACTTATGCCTGGGCCAGGTGGTTCTGTTCTTTATGGAGATGACCTCCCGTGTACAAATAGAGTAAAAAGGACTCCTCTTACAATAGGTACCATTAAGGTCTTCATTTGTATTAAACAACTGTAAGCAAACAATGTTCGGCTGTAAAAGCTTTTGCAAGTCAAAGATAATAGCCTTTCTTGGTAAACTGACTGTTCTTTATAATCATCCTTATTTATACTCCCAAGAGGCTTTGCCTACTGCTCCAATAAATTCTGGAAAGAAATAACATGACAACTTCAGCAAGTCCTGTAGAAGAAGGGAAGGAAAAAAGGCTGGTAGGTAGAAAATGTGTTTCATTTTGGGCTCTGTCAGTGCTGGGGGAGCGATCACATCACTTAATTAGAGCAGCGGGCAGAATTAGAAGAGAGAAATGAATACCACTTTCTGGCTGCAGATATTTCCAAGTCAGATCTATGTTCCTTGCCTCCCAGTGCTTTCTAGCTTACCAGGGCCAAAAGAGAACCTTATTTTAATAGCATCGTTAGAGTTCTGATTTATCACAAGTACAAAAGGCTGTGTTTCTCATCTAGACAAGAACGTGGTGTAACACGAAGCTTTGCAAGTTCCTATCTGTAGCAGGAGTCTCTGCAGGGCTAATTGATGGGTGTTTAGACTGAGCTGGGGGAGAAGAGGCCAGTACATTGAAGCAAGCATTCCCCAACCTCTTCCATCAGGAGACTTGGCCCATGGTTCAGCTATGCCCAGAGCCCAGACTCTGGAACAATCAGGCAAGCCAAATGTGTTCCTTATTTAAAGGAGGTTTCCTTTCACTCTGTCAGCCACCTTTCAGATTCCAGCTAAGTTTAAACCACAATGGTTTGGAATCCTAACAGTAGTTTTGAGGATTACCATACAGAACGGGTATTTGAAAACATTTTTAAAGACACAGGACACTGAATCATGCACTAACATCTACCAATCGCTTCCCCCAAAGAAGTTCATTCTTATTAAATCCAGACCCTCCCTGGCCCCCTGCGCTGTGGAAAAAAGTGATGAACTGCAGTGGCATTTAGACAGAAACCTGATCTCTGCCACTCAAGGATGTTACCACCACTGGGGATCACTTTCATGCATCTTTAAAATTCTTGCAGATTAAGAGTTCTGTCAGGGTGTCAATACCAATATTACTTAACAAAACTCGCCTTTAATTAAAATTTTGGCTCAACTTTTCAAAGCGAACACAAAAAGCTACTCAGCCCTAACTCACACTGCCTGGCTCAGGACGACAAATGGTCAGGGCCCGTTTTAATATGCTTGTCGCTTTTTGCATTTGGAGAGTGAACTTTAGTCGGATCAAAGGGAAAATTATTTGCTCCCAGGATGACTGCTCATTACGGCCTTAAATCCTTTTTGGAACGGGGCGTGGTACAGAGAAGTAAATACGGAAAATAAACACGTCTCAAAAAAGGGCAACTAACCACAAGTCCCAGCCGAAAGGCCGCAGAGCCGGTAGGCAGGCCTGCAATGTTCAACAAAACCAGGCTAAAATAACCAGGCTCAGTAAGCCGGTGTCCCTTGCCCCCAAGCTAGCCCCTCCAGTCCGGTTCCTAAATAAAGACTCTGCCGAAGGCCCCACCAAACACTGCAGGCTTTTCAAACTGTTGAGAAACCAAGGCCACTGTTCACTCGGCATCAAAGGCAGTTGGCCTCTGCAACTCAGAATCTTCGATGTGAAAAGGAGTCACGTGGCGAGTGCAGGGGACCAAGGTTTGTGGTGTGGTCGTAGACCCAGCGCCGGCAAGACAACACGCCCACAAAAGCCTTCAAGGCCCGAGAAAACCGTGGGCTCCAATTTGACTGGGACTCCAGGCCACGGCTGCTTATGCAAAGCCTTCCATTCCCGTTGGCTCTTTCATCCTCCAACATCGAGACCTCATGGCCAGCCCGAAAATAGAACGCATGGAGCTCTAACGCTCTGGGCGGCCTAAGGGTGGAAAAGGGCGCCATTTGGGTAAAACCAATAAACGTGCAAAGTTCTACCACATCTCTAAAGGGACGTCTTGACTAGAAAATTAAAAAGGGAGGAAAAGAGGTTTATCCAAAAGTACTCTTTTAGACACCAAAAAGCAATGCTGCTTCTTAGCACTGCGACGCCACCTCCTCAAATGCGTGGGGCGGGGGGGGGGGGGGGGGGGGGGGGGGCGGTATCCATCACCCGAACGACCAAGAAGTGTGTCCAGTGTAGAGATCAGGTTGCATTTTTCCTCAAGTTAGGAAGAAAAAGCAAGTCCTGGTAAGAAGGAAAAGTGCTGAGCACCTTGTATGATTTTCACAACCCAGAAACACTCTGTTCCCTTTTCAACCTTGAGCCTGGAGAATGACAGCCACAAAGACCTGTGCGATTTACAAGAATAACACAGCCTAGATAACAGTCTGTAATAACCGTTTGTAAGCCCTTCCCAGGTTAACACTGGATTCTGCCTCCCCCAAAATGACCTTGAGATTAAAGGTGCAATTCTCCCCACATGACAGATGAAGAAACGGCGACTGGGATGATTTGTCCAAGGCCACCTGCTCTTTTCCCAGTGTTTTGCATCCCGCCGTCAATTAAACTACAAATTTCCCAAGGGCAGGACGATGACCTTTTTTCTAACACCTAACACCGTGCCAGTGCATGGCGAGCAACCCGAATGCTATCAGCTCTATTTAAATGGAAGGTCTCTGCCAAGCCAGAGTCCAATGGGACCTTTGTAACCATGCAAAGCCCACCTCACAAACAAGGCTTAAATCACACGCGAAAACAATGACATTCCAGGGCGTCCTAAAGCATGTCATGTCCTCGCAAACAAGCATTTCATAAATAGGAAATACCGTCTCTGTACCAGTATACAGACTCTCTTCACCCTTCAAGACTGTGGTCGGTCGTTCTAATACCACACTGTGTTCTTCAAGCAATTTTGTTTTACAAAGTGATTTCACGTTATCTTATCTCGTTTAGTTCTAAAGCCCTGAGAGAGGACAAGGAAAGAAAATAGAAACTTAAATAAAACCCAACTGACATCTTTACTACTCCTTACAAGGGCCCGTATTGGTTTTTAAAAGCCAACAAACAAACAAACCCGCTGGCCTCACATGCACTACCTATGGGACTGTAAATTAGTACAGCTTTTCTCCAAGAAAACAATACGGTAACAGGGCTCCCCGTGTAAACATGGGCACTTCAGAATCAGGTATTCCACTTTGAGGAATTTGGAGTTCAGGGAAAAAACATACAGGTAAAGCATACTGCCTGCATACATGATCTTGCACAAGAGTTCCCAAACCGAAAAGGCCACCAAGAACAGGCAGGTGGAGTAAACCGTGGTAGAGACCAACCAAGTGCCTTGCAGCCATTAAAAATAATGGTGTTGGGGCGCCTGGGTGGCTCAGTCGATTAAGCGTCCGACTTTGGTTCAAGTCATGATTTGGCGGTTCAGGAGTTCGAGCCCCGCCTGAGGCTCTGTGCTGACAGCTCAGAGCCTGGAGCCTGTTTCTGATTCTGTGTCTCCCCCTCTGTATGCCCCTCCCCCACTCACACTGTCTCTCTCTTTCTCTCTCTCTCTCTCAAAAATAAACATAACGTTTTTTAATAAAATAAAGCAACAATAAATATAATGCTGTATAAATGTATTCTGATCATCAGGATATAAATGCAAAAAGCACGTAACGTCCCTTAGGAGCATGAGACTACATGTGTAAAACTATATATACGTATACGTGTATATACATATATGTGAATGAATGTCTAGCATGCAATTGCAATGGTTTTCAACATTTGTAATCATCTGATTTGAAGGATTTCTGATAGAACAAAGAAAGTCGTTTTCACAATGCTTACATGTGGATGGTCTTTTCCCATGAAAAGTAATCAGTTCCTCAAGTTACCATGGACAACTGAGAATCCACGTGTGAAGAAGAAGGACCTCTTAAAAACTTGTCCCAAAACACTAACACGCAGCCTTCTGCTGTATCAGGGGCTGGATTTCACGCCCTGGCTGTGTCACTGATGAAATGTGTAACCTCAGTCAAGTTGCTTAACAGCACTAGACGCGCCAGGCTTTCTCAGCCCGGAGATACTCCTCAGTTGAGTTTTTCGTTTGCTGCCAGATCCATACCAATTCCCTCCCGCAACCAGGCAGCAACTGACATACTCCAAAAGCTTCAACTCAACAAATACTTCCTCGGCCGCCTGCTGACAGAAAATTCAGCCCCTCCCTCTTGGGGGGTTAATAGGGTAAGAGACAGGTAAGCACGGATTGCAGCGCCTGGAGATAGGTGTAAGGAGTCGGAGAGAAAGGGCTTAGCCCTGCCTGACTGGAGAACAGAGTAGCAGGCCTCAAAAGGGCGAGGTGGGCTCCTCAGGCAACCCGTTGGGAGGAAATCAGGATATGCAAAGAGGCTGGGTTCCCGATTGAGCGGCAGGATGGGCCCAGGGTACAGCAAGAAGGGCTTCTTACGCTGTGCTGAGGACACACTTAGTGTAGACTTGATCCTGAAAGCCACAGGGAGCCAATGAAGGATCATGATCAGACATTCAATTTCAAGGATTATTGTTCCAAGGTCCAGTTTAAACATCTGTGGTGCTCTTTGCACGCAGACTCAGTGCCACTCTAAACTCAACCATCAACCCGTGCCTCTCAATCTGTGTTTGGGAGTCAAGTGCCGGATACAGAAGAGTTTCAACAGACAGAGAGGGTGGGGGCAGAAAGACATTACATCAAAACGGGCTTCAGAATATCTGCTGCTACTCATTTGGTTTATTAAGAAGCGAAGTATAGAATTCACTTGATTCATTTATTTCTGAGTCAGCTATGAAGGCTGCCGGCAGGCCCGATGCTTCAGGTTGGTGATTTCCAACTGTGTAACACCTTGAGCACTTGTGCAGGCGTATGCAATTTACAAAGTGCTTTCACATCAAAAATCTCACTGGCTCTCCCAGCCCCAAGCCCGTTAAGGTGCACGGAACAAGTTTTCCAGATGAGGAAGCAGCTCAGTGAGGTTATGTGGCTTGCCCGGGGTCACACACGGCCAGTGTATTATAGGACCCAACCCTGAACTCGGCTCTTATCCCCAATCTTGTCCATTACCATGTAGAGGTACCCTGTATCTTCATAACAAGCCTGTCCAAATCGGAGGCATTGCATTACCGAAGCCCATGCACTAGCAACAAGGCGGATACACAAAGCACAAAACTCTCCAAGTCTTAATAACGTCTGTATCCAACTGCTGCTTAACAGAACAAGCATTCATTCCGTAGTCCGCTTTCTGCAAACCTATGGAAGGAATAAATGCAAGAAACACATGCTCAGTTGTAATCCTTTCTCATTTCCTCCTGGCACCTGTTTCTGCCCCCACAGGCACCAAACACTTTAACAGCTGGCAGAAATGAGAACCAAGAGATAACCATTGGAGATCAAGCCCTAACCAAAACTGTGGTTAGGAAATAATAGAGAAAAGAACCACCCAGATTTTTAAAAAGAGCAATAAAACAGGGCACCGAAAGGTCTCCCACGCTCTCCTGGATCCTTCAGGCACAGCAAACCAGAGGGTCTCCTGATGGAAAACAGACACCCACACGACCCACCCCCCTCTCACTGCATCCCCCACCCACCCAAAATGAGATTGCTGGGAAAGAGCTCCTGGTTCGACTGGAGAAAAGGGGGTGTGTGAGGCAAGTGCTGCATTGGGAGTACTGAAGGGGCAAAACTGTGGCGATTTTGTTAACCTTCTAGGATTCCTGGTAACTGAACACTGCTGGTGATTACATTTCAATGCTCACTGGCCTTCCTCTTCATGGGTGGTGGAGCTTGACAGACTCACAAAATTAGAACTTAAAATCCAATTTAGGCCTCTCAGGCAGCACCAGCTCTCAAAAACAGCTCTCAAGAACTTCAACCAGTAGGGTTCCCTCTTTCGAACACCCTCGTACATCCTATGAATATGTGAATAATTACGTATAATATCCCCATTACTCAAGCTGCCTCATTAACATATCTGGGCAGCCTTTGTTTACCAGGATGGCCCGGACCTCAGTAAGGACTGAGGGCAAATGATTTCCCCCAGTGTCCCATGGTCCCCCTAAAGCAGCAAAGTCAGGGGCAAGAACGTAAGTGCAAAAAAAGAGTATGCGGCCGATTTGTCACAGCCCCTGTGAAGAAAGTTCTCGGAGCCTGGAGAGCTAATGCCGGCCGGCGGGCCCTCAGGTGCAACCCGGAGGGCAGGTGGGGACACTTACAAAAATACAGAGCACCCGCCAGCCAGTCCCCAAGGGGTACTGGGATCTCGGAGCTCTTTCAGAAGCGAACTCACGGAGACAGCCAGCTGGGGATAAGGGGGTAGCTCCACCAACTGGTGTTTAAAAAAACAACAAACACAAACATGCACTTGAGACGGAGGCACTCCTTCTGTTCCAGGCTGACAAACTACCTCAACTTCCCCAACTTCCTTCCGCAGAACACCTCTCCAAAGCCCGCTGAGAGCCCCTATTATGGCTCCCCTCCCCACCCCCACCCTTTTTGGGGCTACACTGGTCATTCACTTTACTTCTATTTCATCTGGACTAAAAAGTGGGCAAGAGGTATAGCCTTTAACTATCTGGCAAGTACCTGTTAGCCTTGGTTTTCTCTTCTGTAAAATGGACTCAACAGCCTCTGTTTCTGGTGTGAACTCACCATGGAAACAAACGTAGGTGGTTATTTCAGAACTGCCTGGGCCTTCTCTTCACGAGGCTTTCAGGAGAAGCGGGTGTTGCGCGGCCCATCTAGAGTGTTTTCTATGATCCAAGCTCTTCTGGCACATTTCTTCAAACTTCAAAGAGAACCCCAGGAGAAACGGACAGCCTTCTCGCAAGAGTAGCAAAAAAAATCTGTTGCAAAACAGTGTGGAAGTGGAAAGAAACCCAGACAGACACCCAAGAGGCCCAGGAGGTAGTCCAACTGCTCTGCAGGCGGGACCTAGACCTCACCCTCTGGAACAGCATCTCCCTCTGTAAAGCACGGCCCCTCTCCTGTCCCCAGACATCCTAAGAGAACAAGAGAGAACGCACCTGCAAGCAAGAACAGGGACAGGGAGTACCGGAAGCCGGCAGCTTTACCCAACCAGGAGCGAAGGGGGATCTGGCCAGCGCTGTCACTTTCTATAAGGTTCGGCTCTGCTTTTAGTGACTTTATTCTGGACCAGCAACGAACTGAAAAAACCCCTTATTTAAAAAGTGTGCGGCTGCCAGAAAGCAGAGTGTTAACTGAAGCCCCGGGAAAGGTCAAAACCTTAAAAAATCTCACTCAGACTGCCTACCTCCCGGCACGAAAGAAGCTTGCAGGGATGAATGAGGCAAGTATGGAAAAGGCCCCCTACCATCCAGGGAAGGACACAACCCTTTAATCCTAAAAGTAATACAACTTAACTTTCAGTAGAGCCACTCGAAACTGGGCCACACTTCACCTACCTGGCCGCAACTGGCTGGGGAGTCTAGTTTAATACCTGGGGATTAAGGGCAAACACAACGGAAGCACTCTAATCAGGGGTGACAGGGACCAAAAAGCTCAAGTACCGTCTGTTGGTCCGGAAACCTGAAAATCCACACCTATTTTAACACTTTAACGTAAACACCTAAATGTACAAAATTTTAGCAACAGATTTGTTGAGAATTCCAGTGTTCCGTGTTATGCTTTGTTTGTTTGTTGGGAAGAGAGTCTGGGCATAAATGAAGTTTGGTTCTTAAAAGGGAATCACTTGCAAAAGCAATGAATCCGTAACAGATTTTCCCCGAGTCTTTTAAACGGCGGGCCCACATCTCATTAAACAGCCTGATTTTTTTTTTTTTTTAAGTAATTCGCTTTTATCGAATGTTCCCAAAACAGTCAACTTAAAAGTTTTCATAAAAATCCACACTCCAAAAAAAAAAAAAAAAGAAAAAGAAAAAAGAAACCAATTTTCTTTCCACACTTGTTCAAAGGTTTACATAATATTTAACTGTAATTGCAAGAATAAGTCTAACTGGAATAACCAGATTTGGAAACAACTGACACTTGGCAAGCCTTCTATGAGTCGGAGCCAAAGTGGACAGAGGCACATACACCCAGGGCTACCCACCGGCCAGGAGCTTTGTGCTGGGGTATCACAGCCAACAGATTAAGTAGGTTGGATAGGTAGAACGTGAGAGTGGTTATGTAATCCAGGGGGAGACTTAGAGGAGGACCCCGAACAGCAGGATGAGAACAATGCAACTCGGGCACCCGGCTGGCTCCAACCATGAACTCTTTACCTCTGGGCTCGTGAGTTCGAGTCTCACGTTGGGTGTAGAGATTATTTAAAAATAAACTCTTAAAAAAAAAAAAAGAAGAAGAATGCAACTAAATTTTTAACCATTCAGAATGCAGGAGCCTGGGTCCTAAGAACGTCATGATCAAAGGTAAACCTTAAAAATACTCCAGCTTGGCCTTTACCAAGCGTTTCAATGTGCTGCTAGGCTTCGTATGACATGTCTGTGTCATCCTTGAGAGGAGGAAAAGGAGAAAATAGCTCCATTTTGAACGTTAACAGACACCAGTTACGTATCCCAACAAAAGATTTTCTAAAGGACAAGAGTTTAAATAACCTTTGGAGCAGGGGATATATTAAGATTAACACTGGAGTTATTTCCAAGGCACTTGGAAGGGAACCAATAGCCCCCAGCTCAGCACCAGGAACTGGTTATGACCTACCAGGAGAAAAGAAACAGCCATTATACCATCTGAATACCAATTAACTCCAGTTAGCTATTTGGGCCAATGACAACAGAAGACACACAAGTCAAACACCCACTGACAGTAAAGTAATAACGATGCGGGTTAACAGTAACTCAAATTGGGTTATTTGGGGACATTATTTCTTCTTCTTTTTACATTTTCATGACACACTTTTTGGACTCTTCACTTGACGGTCTTTCTAATCTCTCCCCCTCCAGTAATAGCTACCAAAGGGCCCCTGCCCTACACTTATGTGACAAAGAATAAAGTTTTCCACTACTAGAAAGAGGCAGAAAGCAAGCCACATACACAGCCCAGGAAAGGAAAAACAGAGCAATTGAATGACACGTATTTGGTTTTTCCCCCCTCACAACTGTAAAATAACCCAATGGGTGTAAAGGGGGGGGGGGCTCATAAATCCTTCCACTACATTTTGGTGTGCTTCTACTTTTTTCTTTAGAATTTTATGAAATTGTAATTATGGCAAATCCTGCTTTTGAACCTTGTAACATGAACTGTTTCCAGTCTTGTTTAATTATGCTGCACTTTTACATCAGAAAATTAGATACTTAAAACCCTTACAGCCTGGTGCTACAAATTCCGCTTGAGCTGTCCTAGGAATCAAACCAGTAATTTGTTTTTGAGCTCAGTGCGTGCGTCATAGAATTTTTTATTCACGTGGCAGGGATTTTTATTTCAAACGCATACCTGCTATAAAGCATCAAAGACCCAATGGTTTTGAAGCTTGGATATCATATCCGTTATTTTCCCTAGGAATAACCCCACCAGCAGAGTGAAGGAAATGGTAGAAAACATCCATAGAGCAAGACAGCTACTGTTTTTATTGTCCAAGTGGAATGGCGCTTTGAAAGGCAACTGTTTTCAGTTATTTAAGGTATTGGGGGGGGGGGTCGTGCCCGGCACAATTAAAACAGGATTACCTTACAATTTATGAGTTTCTCAAGGATGCCATTTAATATGAAATACAACAATCATTTCTCCCAAGGTCTGCCATCGACAATCCCACCCCCAAACTCTGCCTTGTTAAGGCAATAAACTAAAATGGCAACGCTGCACGCATCTAAGGCTTTTGAGACCAATTGTAAGAAAAGTGCTGCCTTCCACCAGCTTGATAATACCACCTTACACAGAAAGAGCACACTGTTTTACATCTTTCGCGCACATTATCTCTCACACACGTGAGCCTCTCAGATAAAGTGCGGGGCAAAAGCAGGTCAGGTGTTACCATTTCCATTTTACAGAACAGTAAATACAAACACACTCAGATTCCAAGCCTCTCGTTCCACCGTTCAAAAGTACTAAGCACAGAGTACCCGGGGACTTCACTGTCCAGTGCTCTTCTAAGAATACATATACATGACAAATCTTACCTCGCCCGGGCCCCCAAAAAAGATACAGCACAGAGCTGGCACAGCAGAGGAGGAGCGCCACCCCCTCCACAGTATTACAAGGCTTCCAGAAAGAGCAACAGTTGCTGCTGAACAGCATCACCCAGAAAGGCATCCCGTCCCATCCCCCAAAGGCACCCCAAACATGACTTCAAGTGACAAGGTGGCCAAATCCACAACACAGTCCTTCTTACAGAGCAAAGCTTTTCCCTGAACAAAGTTTCCTTGCTTTTTTCAAAAGCGTTGCTGAGCGATCACAACGACCACCGCAGCAGACCATCAGCCACACCATCAGCAGACCTAGAAACAGAAGAAGCGAAAAACATTTCTGCAGAAAGGAGGCGTCTCCTCCCTGCTCACCACCCCCTAAATGGAACCCGAGCGAGGTCGGCAGCACTCGTCGGGGGCCTAAAGGCTCCCAGCGGCTCACCTGCAGGGAAGCGCAGCATTTCGGGGCGGAAGGCGGAGGCCGATCGCATCCTCCTCCTCCTCCTCTTCCTCCTCCCACGCCGCAGCCCTGCTCCGCGGCCGCCCCCGCCTCCGCCCGTTCCCTCCTCCCCCGACCGCCCCGCCGCGTGGAACCTCCCGCCCGACTTTTGACGTCACGGAGGAGGAGGAGAAGGTTCCACCCGGGCCCGTCCCTTTGTGACGTCACAATGACAACAGAACGCGGCCGGGAGCGTCCGGGAACCCGGAGCGACGGGGGAGGGGGGGGGGGTGGAAGGAGGAGGGGGAGGCCGGCGCGAGGCGGGGGGAGAACCGGGGGGCGGGGAGGGGGCGCGGTGACGTCTCGTCGGCTTAACCTGTTGCTCTCGAGACTGCGCTGGAGCCGGCGGGCAGGGCCGCGGGGAGCCGGCCGGGCCGCCGCCGCCATGCTCGGCCGTGCGCGCGGCGGGGGGCGCCCGCTGCAGCTGTGCGCCGCACCGCCCCCACCCCGGCACGCCCCCGCCCCCTCCCCTCCCTTCCCCGGGGCCCAGCAGGCCGCGCCGCCCCCGCGCCCCACCCACCCGCCCGGCGGCCCGCCCGCGCCGAGCCTGGAGCCGGAGCCCCAGCGGCCGGGAGCCGGAGCCCGGAGCCAGGAGCCCGCAGCCCGCCCCCTACAGGCCGCGCGCGCGCGCCCGCCCGGCCCCGGCCCCGGCCCCGGCCCCGGCCCCGGCCCAGCCCGCCTCGACCCCCGCGCGCCCTCCCTTCTGCTGCCGGCTCGAGCACGTCGGGAACACGGGCTCCGCTCCCCTGGCGTCAACTCGTGCTCTGCCTCCCGCGGCCGCCGCCAGCCACGGGCTTGCGGCCGGACGCCCGCACTCGACACAATCCACTGACCGCCAGCAACAAAAAATCCCACCCCTCACAGCTCTCCACAACTTAGCGAGGTCTGGGATGGGGTCCGGGGGAAGGGTGGGGGCGGCGGAGGCGGTTCTTGTCCAAGTTCTACCCCATTTGCTTTGTGGCTGCACCCGGATCGGACGTGCCCCGGGAAGGCGTCCACGCTCCAAGGCAAGGTTGTCTCCATGCAGTTTCTACAGCCCGAGTTTAAACTAGTCCTTTGCATTCTACCCAGCCCTCTGCAATGCGGATGTATTTTAAATCTTAAATTCTTTAGGGAACAGCTTTTTAAGTTGGGCTTGATTATTTAACATTGCATTTCTTTCATAGTTGAAGTTTACGTGCCTAGATTAGAATCAGCCCTCTAGAAGAGGCATTCAGCTTTTTCATTAAATGTATTTTTTTTTTACAAAAACCAGTGCCCGAAGGTCATCTCCCATTACACACATCACACTGCTCAAAAAGGCAAAATATTAACACCAATCTGTCGACTCGACTCAAATAAAACTTTCTTATAACGTTGCATTATTCCAAATGTATGTTCATTTGGGCTTTTTTTTTTTTTAATGGATTCTTTGATTTAAAGCATGCAGCTAATCACCGATCACTCGAGTGCATATTTGGTTAATCCTCCGTCCCCCTCTACCCTCCCTCCCCCCAAACTTAAAAAAAAAAAAAAGCCATACACAAAACAAAAACACTCCCCATGCCAATCAAAACGTAGCTGTACTATGCACAAAACAAATTTAACTATTCCAAACCATTTAAATCTCTGAATAATCACCCAATTTCAGAAGCCCAGTTAACAGGGAGAATTCATTTGTAGTCACTTACACATGCATTCACATACCTACTTAAAAACATTAGCTATATTGTATGTCTTTCCCCCCTAAAACTGGAAACCATGAATTTTTAAACAAAACCAGTCCCATTATTAAAGTCAATCCCAACAAATGCATTCGCTGTAACATGATTCCCAACTGGTTTACGTTGCGAACCAAATAAGCCAAAACGACCACATACATTAAATTTGATGTGCCAGTGCAAGGAACAAGATCGCCATAATCGGACCCTCGGTTGCAACTTAAAGGGCTTCCAACACACACGCGTTACACGATTTTCCAAATAACATTAATAATAACAACACATGATCATTTGCATGCAAAGTGCAATATGGGACCAAATCCGCCCGAGAATGCAGTTTAGTTACATTACCGCAGCCCCCACCCCCCCCCTCCAAGCTACACCAAAATCCCTTGCCTTTCATCTAAAACTAGATTATGGTTGTGTCATTCGAGGTCAATTTATTCACTTGAGGTATCGCTACACCAATCTGTTTTTTCATCCAAACTAGGCAGACACGACTTTGCCTGAAAAGCCCTCTTTCAGAAAAGAAAGAAACAGCCTTATCGGACGCTGTGTTTAAAACCCTTCAGCTGCAGAATTATCTATAAACTTGACATTCAGAGCCATTGCTTAAAACTGCAAGTCAAAGGATGTGTTGTTAAGAGCACTTACGTATTTCTTCTGAATGATATTCCTCTTGGGTCTTTCCTTGCTCATTCTGAGATCCAAATGCTGATTGCAAAAGGGGACAATTGCTTCATGAATTTAAAGCCGTCAGAAATTTGCAAAAAAATATCCTGGTGGTTTTTATTGTTGTTGGTGGTGGTTGATCTTGTAATCCGACTTTTCTTCCTCTTCCCCCAAAGCCCGATTCGCCTTGAAATAAATCCGAAATTGGGAAGGAAAAAAAAAAAAAAAGAGCCAAAGACGAACGAAGCAAACAAAAAAAAATTCACTTTAGTAAAACACTCATAATGGAAAATTTCCCCCGAAACACACACACACAAAAAAAACCGACGCCCTTCACTCCCCCCCTTTTTCCTCCAAAAACTACATCAGCGAAACGTGAAGGTCCTTAGTGTCTGATCTGTAGTTACATCTTGGAAAAGAAAAGGGAAAGATAAATAAAAAATGTTGGAAGTCACGTTTGTGCTGCAGCAGCAGTGCGAGCAGAAGAGTCAACTCCAGCGGCGGCGGCGGCGGCGGCAGCACCACAGCGAGGGCTCGCCGAGTCTCTTTTTTCCAAGCCCCCTAACCAATGAGAGAGAGGCTATCCAGCCCAACTTTAAATGGACTCTGCTTTTATACAAGTTAGGGCTCCTCGGGTAATTCCCCGACGGACGCTAGCCGAAAACTCACACAGCTGAGCCACCAGGCGCCCGCCTACTCCGGCGCCGACCGACCCTGGCCCAGTCCAAAGGACCCCGACAGCCCCGTCGACTAGACACCCGAGAACCTTCGACGAAGCCTTCCCGGGCAACCCCTCAGGCATCGCTCCCACGCCGAATCTGGGAGTGGAATTGAGAGAGGCTCCCTAGCCCAATGCATGGCACGCTCGGTCGCTCCACCTCACCCCCTTTCCCCAGCTTGCCGCTCACCCCACAGCCGCCACACGCCAGCCCGCGCCACTGCCCTCGCGTCTACCTGCAGCGGGGCTGCTGGATACGAGTGCCCCAGGACTCCCGGCCCCGGGGAGAGCCGCCTATTCCCGGGGCACCTTAGAATGGTCCCCTTGATCTTCTGGAAGTTGTAGTCCCCCGACTACAAAATGGCTATGGCCACGGGAGCTGCAAACTACAATTCCCAGCCTGCCCCGCAAGCCTGTCACTCAACTCCCCTCCCTCCTCCTCGCCCCCTCCCCCTCATCGGCCCTGCCAACAAACGCTTGGATGTGTCCCGCGTGTGACACTGCTAGAGGCTGGCTCGGGATTGGCCCGCAGAGCGTGTGGTCCGCGAGCGAGGAACTCCCCACGCCGGCCCGCCCCCGCCCCCCGGGCCCCGGCCCCCCTCCCCCGGCGGCGCCCCGCCCCCACCCGCGGCGCGAACCGCCTGTGGAATCGAGGAATCGCGCGCGCGCCGGCCCGAGCCTAACGGCGGGGGAGGGACGCGAGGCTTCCTGGGGGAAGGCCTCGGAGCGTGGCGGCGCGGGGGGCGGTGTCGGCGAGGGGTTGGAGCCCGTCCTAAGGAAAACTGGGCCACGCACCAAGAGGAATCCTCGGTGCGAACTAGTTGATCGGCGGCGCCTGCTGCCTGTGCCGCGCAGCCGGTGTCAGCTCAGGACACCGCCTCGCGTATTCGCACACGGCGTGCTGCGGCCGGGCCCGGGGTAGGCTGAGGTCACCTCGGCCGGCGCCCCGCAGCCGCACGCGCTGGAAGGCCACCTCCCGGCGCGGCACGCGGCCCGCCGGCCGAGCACGGCGTCGGGGGTGGCCGGGAGGGGGACCCGGGGCGGCCGCCTCTTGCAAGAGATCACCCCCCCCCCCACCCGGAGGGATCCGGCTGGAGCTCTGCGCGGGGAGGCGTGTCTGGCATCGGGGGTGCCCGCGAGCGAAGGGAGGCCGACGCGTTGAGGTTCGAAACGAGTGGAATATGGAGACCGAGCCGTACGGCCATGCAAACTGCAGGGAAGCATCTGGATCACCGAATGCCAGGAATATCAACCGCGCTGGCCACGCGGGAGCCGCCTTCTACCTGCCTCTGCCCCCCCTGCTGTGGTTCTTTGGTCGCTGCTGTGAATGAAGGAGCAGGCCCCGCGTTATCTCCTCGGGCCTTCGCCCTTAGTAACAACTTTGTGGAGTCTGACGCAGCCATTCTGCATCATAAATGTGCTTGTTTCGACTGTGGCTGCAGAGAAGTGAGGTTTTAAATTATTCCTCTCGGACTCCCCTCTGAGGACATGAAAAGTGGGGTCATCAGACTCCCCCGTGCTCTTGGCTACACGTCGTAACTCTCCTTCCCATCCCGTAGATTCTCCTAACCTTGAAAGTATAAATACTCCCTTAACACAATTGTTAGATTTTATTTGTGGCACTGTTTCAGGAGGTCACCGTGGTCCAGAAAGGTCTCCGAAACTGGAGAGAGACCTGGATTCGGATCAGACCTCAGACCTCGCTGAAAGGCCACCGGCCGCTTCTCCGAGCTCCTCGTTTGCCTCCTCCACAAATTCGTGATGACCAAACCTCGCGGGGAGGATTATGTAATAACATTAACCTAGCTAAGAACCAGCCACGTTATAGGAGGCTTTCAGCAAATGCACTAAAAAATGCCTTTTTCAGATGCTTTTTAGTTATTACTCTACCTCTTTAAAAACTCGGAATGCCTCCTAAAAAATAAATTTGTCTTACAAAATTTCACAGTCAGAAAACTAAATGACCTTCTGTGCCTTAATACTGCAAAACTTGCCTGCTGGTGCCATTTGCTGGGGGAGGACTCAATAGAACAGACTCTACTTTTCAGTCGTGACCACCCAAGTGACTTTATGGTTAGGTTACAACGAGGTGTTTTCAAAAGATTTTCTGATCATTATGACCGAGGTCTGCACTCCTCCGCAGCGTTATGGTGTTAACCAGTTTTCTGGAGGTTTAATGTCAGATCTGTCATTCCCCAGGCAAAATATTAAAGAACAAAGGTGGGTTTCTTCTTGGATCCCTGAGCTAGCCCTGAGGCCGGGCGTGTCCGTCCCAGGCCCGAGGACTCCCCTGCTGGGATACCAACTCCCAGGCACCACAGGCACAAACTAAAAACCCTTCTAGTGGAGGCTTGAGGGCAGGAGAAAGGAAGGAATGTGCTCATTTCCAAAAGATTTGGAGAACATTAGTTGTTGTTTTCCCTGAAAGGGAAAATGGATTTGGCTTTTTGGTGATTGAAAGCCTTTCCTGTTGGGGACGGCACTGGCACTGTCTCCAGGAGAACACCCTTTCCCCGATACCTTGGCAAAGCCATATATTACCTTTCCTTTTTGTCCTCCTCTTGTGTGTTTCCTATAATCTACTTCACTTTTTCTCCTGATGATTTTACCTCCTCATAGCACTTGCCTTGATGTCTCCCAGTCGGGTAGGAGATGACGGCAGGCAGGGCGGAGGGAAGACCTCACTGGGGGCATTGCTTCTACAAGGACCTGCCAGCACTGTCGCACTGTCGTCATCCCTGAAGACAGAGTGAAAGCCTTAAAGTCCTTTGTTAAGAAACACACAGCTGAGTACAAAAGGCAGACTTAACAGTGGATTGTGATACCTCTAAAAAGTGCTAATTAGCAAATGGAAAAATGTGCTAAAGGGAACACATGACAGAGGTGACCAGGAACTAGGGAGTTTTGAAGGATGAATAGGGGTTCAGCAGTATGAAGGAAGCCAGACTGCTTCACAGCAGAGAAGAAAAAACAAAATCATGAGAACTCCAAAAACATACCAAACTGATGGATAGGACCCAATATTTGTTTGGGAGTGATTTAAAGATGATGCTGGGAGGTAAGCAGGAGCCAGGATCAGAAAAGGCTCTGTATGCCATGCAAAGGGAGTTTGGACTTTGCCTGTAGGCTAAAAAGAACCTTAGAAGGATTTTCACTAGAGGAATAAAGCAGATTTGCATTTTTGGAAAGTAATTCTGCTCGTGTGGGAGATGAAATTGAGGATCAGAGAAAAGAAAGACACCAGAAGCAGGCAGACCTAGAAACCAGTTGCAAGGTTACCGCATAAACGAGGTGAGAAATGGTTATGATCTGACTCCAGTGGCTGAGGAAATACCATAGAGAGCAGAGAACAGGTTGAGAAATATTTAGAATGTCAAAAGTCCAATGGACTTGGGAACTGGTTAGCTGGAAGGAATGGTGATTAACAGGGTAGAGTCTGTCCTCCCCTACCCTTCCCTAAGATTAGGGAAAACCTAATCTTACCTTATTTTATACTTTTTTACATTTAGATCAATTACCTACT
The DNA here is from genome assembly GCF_018350195.1 of Panthera tigris. Lineage (NCBI taxonomy): Eukaryota > Metazoa > Chordata > Mammalia > Carnivora > Felidae > Panthera > Panthera tigris. The sequence continues at coordinate 13,798,425 of NC_056664.1, forward strand.
CTGGGAAGAATGGGAACACAAAGTGAAAGAGGAAGAGGTAGCAAATCATCAGACACAAATAAGAGCAGGCACTCACCATTCTGGGTTCAAATCTGTGCCGGAAATCATATTTAGTTAAGCATTCTAGTCCGCCCTTTGGTTTACCATAAGAAATGACAGGCAAAGAATCGTAAGTTAATAAAGACCAAGGACACGGGACACCTGGCTGTCTCAGTCAGAGGAACGTGCGACTCTTGATCTCAGGGTCATGAGTTCGAGCCCCACATTGGGCACAGAGATTACTTAAATTAATAAATATTTTTAAAAAATAAAGTGGCGCCTGGGTGGCTCAGTCAGTTCAGGGTCCGACTCTTGACCTCGGTTCAGGTCCTGATCTCGGGGTTATGACTTCAAACCCCGCACTGGGCTTCGCACTGGGGGTAGAGCCTATTTAAAAAAATAAAATAAATAAAGTAGCCAAGTAGAGAGCAAGAATCCATCGTCCTCTATTATACGCATATTGAAATTTCCTTCTTAATGCAGAGGATGGCCCAGGTTATCCCACATGCTTCCAAAAACCAATCACATCTGTGGTTCTCCCAAGGAATACCAAGATTCATCTTCCCCAGGAAGCCTTAACGGCACATATAACACCCCTTTATATTGTATACTTACGTGCTACCATTCTCCAATTATGCCTTCTGTTCCCATCTCTTCTCTCCAAATAAGAAATTAACTTTCCAAAGTCAGAGACCATGTTGCCTACTTGTCATATCCTGCCCCAAAGCTCTAGAGACTTCACAGAATTTGGAAGTGGCCAATGCAGGTTTACTGTTGGATATTTCACCAAAACTGTAATGCCCAATTATTTAGACTATGGCCAGCCGCTTTATCTCACTATCATCTCCAGTTCCATTTTGGAACACTGCTTTCTTCCTCTTGCAATATCCAAATTCATCCCCAGCTACAGTCCTATCTCCAGTTCAGCCTGGCTGTTTGGCTGTCTGGTTCCTGCATTCTTATAGTCCCTGTTACTTGAGCCACTTTTTTTTTTTTTTTAATAAAAACTGTATATACGTAAGGTGTACAACATATTTTGATATGCATATTCATTTTGAAATGACTACTACGGTCAAGCTAATGAACATACCCATCACTTCACATGGTTACAACAAGCCACGTTTTTGGGAGCTTTAAAATGTTGTTCAGTGTTGTCTTGTTTTCGGGTGATGTCATTTGTATATCTTGTCCCTCCTGATTAGATTGAAATTTTCATGGGGCCGTGATTTGTCTCATACTGAGGCAGGCCTTGGCAATGAGTCCAAGCTCTGGATGGGAATCAGATGTTTTTAATATTAACTTTCTGAGTGACCATAAGCTATTCATTTGACCCCTCTGGGCCTTACCTTAATCATCTATAAAATTAGAGGGTGAAATTAAATTATCACCAAAGACATTTCTGGATCCAACGTGCTCTAATCCTGCTTTGACCTTTGTACTGGCTTCCTTGCTCCCCTCTCGTGCTGGCCCCTAAGTACACTTAAGTAGACAATTGTTGAGTAAAAATTGCTAGGGTAACTTTCTTTATACCTGTACATTATTTTTTTTAATTTTTAAAAAATGTTTATTTATTTTTGAGAGAGAGAGAGAGAGTGCAAGAGGGGGAGGAAAAGAGAGAGGGGGACACAGAACCTGAAGCAGGCTCCAGGCTCTGAGCTGTCAGCACAGAGCCTGACATGGGGCTCGAACTCACGAGCCGTGATACCATGACCTGAGCCGAAGTTGGATGCTTAACTGACTGAGCCACCCATGCCCCCCAATACGTGTATATTATTAATTTTTAAATATAGTCTTCTTTCTCTGTGATCTCTAATGACACCTTTTAATAGTGTTTAAAGCACAGTCATAATAATATCACCTAATCCACAAAAACAACCCAGATCGAGATAGGTATTATGGCCCGTACTCTGCCACTGTGAAAGTAAATATAGAGAGGTTATGATTTGCTCAAGGTCATACAGAGAGTAGGGCCGCAGAGCCAGAAGTCAAATCCAATGCTTCTGGCCACATCCCTTGTGCAGGCTACCTCCCTGGTTTGCCACAATGTGATCCAAGGCCCATCATTCCATGAAATGTTACTAGATATGGCTGGAAAGAAAGGGATGCGTTAACAAAATAGATTTGGCAATTGCCAACTCGCACAAAGATAATTTGACCACTGTAGGATTTTTTCCATCTCAAAAAGGCATATAGTTCTGTAGTTTGCCAAACTTATTTGGCCACAGAGGCCTTTTGTTGTTGTTGTTGTTTAAAGAAGGAACTGGTGTCAATGTAACAGCCTTGGAGACATGCTTCACCCAATATGATGAATTTATGTTTCAGAAATGATTGCCGACTGACAATAATTCTTACCTAAGTGGCTGAATACTTTATGTGAAGTTTCTAATTTTATGTAAGTCTGCCTTCGTATGTGGGGGGGAAGGGAATAATGAGGAGGGATATAAAAAATAATCTTTGACTGACATCAGGTTTATAAATAACTATGAGCCAGTGTGCGGAGAAGTTGGGGGCTTCCATTGAAAGAAGGTAGAACAGCTATTTCCAGCTGACTGAGATTTGCAAGAGTATTTCAAAACACCCTAGGAGGTAAACTGAGAAGTAAACAGCCTTCTTAAGAGTGACTGATGTCAAGGAGACATTAGCTCTTTTCGTTACTCACTGCTTCCTGTCCCTGAATTTGCAGTATTATTTGTCAAGCCTCGCTAAAATGCCACGGTATAAACCGGATACAATAAAATGATGTCTTTAAAACCTCCTGGTTGTCAGTGGACCTCATTTATACGAGTCACTGAAAGTCCCTGGTTCTTTGGATAATTTAAAATTTGGGGACTGTCATTGCTATTCTGCTTAGATTGTGTCTCATGTTATTGAAAGAGAGCTGGCCCGGATTCAGAAACTCTGGTAAAGGAGCAAGGACGGGAAACCTGCAGTTCCTAAGAATAGAAGTTACTGTTTATAATAAGACTCTACTCTGTGTTGGGTGGCGAGGGGGGGGGGTGTAGAAATCTTATGAGTGATCAACTAATCCACAGGGAATCAATATGAGGAAACTGAGGCACAGAGATTCCAAGGCTCCCTTAAGTTGGCAGGGATAGAGGGGGAGGAGCTATATTAATCAGGACACTTTCTGTTGCAAGGGAAAGAAACCCAAATGAAAATAGCTAATGGGGTGGGGGAGGGCGCCTGGGTGGCTCAGTGAGTTAAGTGTCTGACTCTTGATTTCGGCTCAGGCTATGATCTCTGGGTTCCTGAGTTGGAGCCCGGAGTCAGGCTCTGGGCTGCCAGAGCAGAGCCTGCTTGGGATTCTGTCTCTCTCCCTCTCTCTGACCCTCACCCACTCGTGCGCTCCCTCTCTCTCAAAATACATAAATAAACTTCAGACAAAGAAACAAACAAACAAAAAAACAGCTAACAGAAAATAGGGGGTAGAGGGGTTTGGTTCACCTAGCTGGGAAATCCAGAGTCATAGTTCCAGGGCTATAAATGATATCTTCCTACCCTCCCTCCTTCCTTCTCTTTCTCTCTCCTGTCAGCTTGTCTCTCCACGCAGCCAGTGAAGATCATTCCAAAGAGAACTTTTCTTTCCCACCTTCAGTTGGGGGGGCAGGGTAGGGCAGAATCAGTTATCAGAAGGAGGGGAAGAGAAACACTCTGGGCAGCCAAAAAAGCAAAAGGAATCGCACCCACCACAGGAGCCATTAGTTCTATCTGTCAGGGCCACAGAAGTGATGGGGTGGGAGAAAAATACCCTTTCACCAATCAGAAGCCTAACGATTCCTCATTTCCTCTGCCTGGAGCCACGCGTATTCAAACCCACCTTGTACAGTTGATGTTTTTTCACAGGCAGGACGCACACCAAGATGCCGGTTGATCTCCCTATCAGACCCTTCCCCGGCTCCGATGCTGCCTTCCATGTACTGCTCAACAAAAACACAGCCCATCTCCTGCAAAATTGTAACGTCGGCCAAGTTTATGTTGGGTTTTTGTTGTTTTTTTTTTTTTCAAAACCTTTATGTTTCTAAAACTCCAGATTCACCCGCACCTTTACAGAAACCAGCACCACCTCCCTTTCCACTCCTACACACACACACACACACACACACACACACACACACACACACACAGTAAAACACAAAAAAAATTCAGACATTAGCAGTTACACTGTGACCGAAACTTGCTGGATTACTAATTTCCAGATGTTTGTCTTCCCCTCGATTGTCAAGCATTCGTTGGAAAAAAAAAATTTGTTCAACATTTATTAAGAATGCAAAATTAAACACAGACCTTGTCCTCAAAGTGTGCACTGTGTACAGAACACTACGAATTTCACCCCTGGTACAAGGAATGTGTAGGAAGACAAAAGATGGGTGAAGACATCTGCAGGTAGTAGGGGACCTGTAGGCTCTACTCGGCCAACTGAGGGCTGGCCGGGACTTGCTCTGGTCTTGAACCTGACAGCAGGTACAGGACGAGGCCCCCATGCTTTAACTCTAAACCCTGTCTACCCATCCCTCAGCCAGAGACCCACAGGTGCCAAGGACCCAGAAGGTCAGCCCCCTCGCCTTTTTTTTTTCTTGTCTCCCCTTCTAGCTTTGATTTGTTCATTCATTCGCTCATTGATTCATCCATTCACCCAAGAAGTACCCAGTAACTGCCTACAGTGCTCTCCTCTCTCTGCACTCTCCCTTCTGTAGACCTTGGCAGCAACGTAGAGCTTCTGTCACCTTAAGCCCAACCATCCTCACATAGGAAAAGCAGCTGGGGAGGGAAAAGGAGAGAAGGTCTGACTGTAAGTGAAATCCAGAGAACCTGAGACAAGACAAAGGAACCCAGATTACCAGAATCTGGCCTTAGTTATGACAAAATGACAGTGTTTTCATGTGTCCGTGTGTGTGTGTGTGTGTGTGTGTGTGTGTGTGTGTGTGCACATAAGATAAGGGAGTAAGGGCTTCCAAAATCTGTCTAGTATCTAGAGAATTTGGGGCATTTGTGATGCTAGATAAATACAGATGACAGGAGAAAAACTATAAAACCAGCATGACTATTTAACACAGTCTGGCTTAATGGCAAGATTATGCTGGGAGTCTGAAGGCTTGAGGTTCAGTTTCAGCTTTTTGTGACCTTGGCCAAGTCACTTTGCTACGTCTCACTTTCTTCATTTGTGAAAAAAGGAACCAACTAGTTATGCCCTAAAGACCCTTCCAAATCTAATAGTCTGTGATTATATATAAAACAATGTTAATCTTAGTAATCTGTGATCATGCCAATTTTATATGACATGCTTACTGTTGTAAATTTTTAGTACAGTAGTAAATTCCTAGTGCATAAACTATGGACATGGTTAATGTAGTGTTCATAGACTCATAGTATATAAGCAGACATCTTTATCAGAAACTGAGAGAGAGAGAAGGAGAGAGAAAGAGAGAAAGAAGGAAGGGAGGGAGGAAGGAAGGGGACAAATCCTAGTCTCAGCTTATGCTTTGGGCACTCTGTGTGGATCAATAGTTTTTAAAAAAAAATTTTTTTAACGTTTATTTTTTTTTTAATTTTTTTTTTTAACGTTTATTTATTTTTGAGACAGAGAGAGACAGAGCATGAACGGGGGAGGGTCAGAGAGAGGGAGACACAGAATCTGAAGCAGGCTCCAGGCTCTGAGCTGTCAGCACAGAGTCTGATGTGGGGCTCGAACTCACGGACCACGAGATCATGACCTGAGCCGAAGTCGGCCGCTTAACCGACTGAGCCACCCAGGTGCCCCTTTAACGTTTATTTTTGAGAGAGAGAGACAGAGTGCAAGCAGGGGAGGAGCAGACAGAGAGGAAGACTCAGAATCTGAAGCAGGCTCTAGGCTCTGAGCTGTCAACACAGAGCCCTACGCAGGGCTCGAACTCATGAGCCGTGAGATCATGACCTGAGCTGAAAGTCACATGCTTAACCAACTGAGCCACCCAGGCGCCCCTGGATCAATAGTTTTGAAGATGAGACTCGGGTCCCAGTCGGTAGGGGAATCCATAACTCTCAAGCAACCTAGGGCCCAAACTGGGTCCCCTGGGATTCTCTCAGTGTAGAAGGCCAGAGAGACCAGGAGGAAGGAGGCTGGACTTTCTGAAGTTACTACAGAGCCAATCCTTGGCGATTTCTCAGCCACGTCAATATGCCTGCAGCTGTGCCAGACTTTCCCAGGTGTCAGACATAGATGATCAGAATCACATTCCTTACGCTTGCAAAGTACCCAGCACTTACCTAGCGAAGTATCTATCACATGGGAAAGAAACTGCTGCTTAAATAAATGAATGGAATTTGGCACTCTGCCAATTATCATTTTGTTCACAAATAATTCTCTGCATCTGGAGTGCTCCTTCAAATAGGTCAGCTCCCACCAAGCATTTGCAATTATAGAGGAAGTGAAACTGTTTGACATGTGGCATCTAAAAGATCTCCATTTTGCTCTCCAGCCAGTGCTTGTCTGACAAAATGTCCAAAGAGGAGAGGACACAATGAAATATTACTGAAACACGTCAGTAACGTAACATGCCGGACATTTACCTACGGTGAGTCTAAAACTCAAGACCAGTAGAGATGTAGTCATCCGACAAATGGTGTTTGTCTGCTGCTGTTAGGGACTGAATGGTGTCCCCTCACTAAAAATTAAAGTGTTGAAGCTCTCACCCTCACTCAGTGCCTCAGAATGTGCTTGGATTTGGAGTAGGGTCTTTACAGAGGTACTTAAGTTAAAACGAGGTCATTGGGGTGAGCCCTAACCCAATACTACTGGTGTCCTCATAAAAAGAGGAAATTTGGACAGAGACACACAAAGAGGGCAGACTGTGTGAGGACACAGAGAGAAGGTGGCCATCTTACAAGCCAAGGAGAGAGGCTAACTAACTCTGCTGACACATTGGTCTTGCACATTTAGCCTCCAGAACTGTGGAGAAATACATTTCTTTCTTTAAGCCACTCCGACTTTGGTACTTTGTTATGGCAGCACAAGCAAACTAATACGGTTGCCTTGCAAGTTAAACCTTTGATATATGAAAATAAAGCTGACCAATTTTAACATAACAGAAGAGCCTGATGTTGGGTAGTCTTTGTAGTATCGGGAATAGGTCGTGTGGATCTATTCTCGCACCCGCTTCCCCTGAGACATGAATTTGCCAGAGGAGGTAGGTGAAATTAGAATCCTCTAGAGATGATACTCCTAGCCCATGGTCTCTTAGCCATGGTCTTGCTGGGGGACATGGGGATGGGGTGTGGGGTGGGGAAAGGTAAGAGATAAAACTGCCCACTTTTCAGTATTGTGGCCCAAGGATGGGTCCGATGTTTACGTCCCGGACAAGGACTTAAGAAAACTACCTTGTTCCTCAGAATAGAGAACCCAGAAATGGACCCACAAACGTATGGCCAACTCATCTTTGACAAAGCAGGAAAGAATATCCAATGGAATAAAGACAGTCTCTTCAGCAAGTGGTGCTGGGAAAACTGGACAGTGACATGCAGAAGAATGAACCTGGACCACTTTCTTACACCAGACACAAAAATAAAGTGGATGAAAGACCTAAAGGTAATACAGGAAGCCATCAAAATCCTCGAGGAGAAAGCAGACAAAAACCTCTTTGATCTTGGCCACAACAACTTCTTACTCAACATGTCTCTGGAGGCAAGGGAAACAAAAGCAAAAATGAACTACTGGGACCTCATCAAATAAAAAGCTTCTGCACAGCGAAGGAAACAATCAGCAAAACTAAAAGGCAACCGACAGAATGGGGGAAGATATTTGCAAAAGACATATCAGATAAAGGGTTAGTATCCAAAATCTATAAAGAACTTATCAAACTCAACATCCAAAAAAGAAATAATCCAGTGAAGAAATGGGCAAAAGACATGAATAGACACTTCTCCAAGGAGGACATCCAGATGGCCAACTGACACATGAAAAGATGCTCAACATCGCTCATCATCAGGGAAATACAAATCCAAACCACAATGAGATACCACCTGACACCTGTCAGAATGGCTAAAATTACCAACTCAGGCAACAACAGATGTTGGCGAGGATGCGGAGAAAGAGGATCTCTTTTGCTTTGCTGGTGGGAATGCAAGCTGGTGCAGCCACTCTGGAAAACAGTATGGAGGTTCCTCAAAAGACTAAAAATAGAACTACCCTACGACCCAGCAATTGCACTACTAGGCATTTATCCATGGGATACAGGTGTGCTGTTTTGAAGGGACACATGCACCCCCATGTTTATAGCAGCACTATTGACAATAGCCAAAGTATGGAAAGAGCCCAAATGTCCCTCGATGGATGAATGGATAAAGAAGATGTGGTATATATATACACAATAGAGTATTACTCGACAATCAAAAAGAGTGAAATCTTGCCATTTGCAACCATGTGGGTGGAACTAGAGGGTATTATGCTAAGCGAAATTTGTCAGTCAGAGAAACACAAATATCATATGACTTCACTCACATGAGGACTTTAAGACACAGAACAGATGAACACAAGGGAAGGGAAGCAAAAATAATATAAAAACAGGGAGGGGGACAAAACTCTTAAATATGGAGAGCAAACAGAGGGGTGCTGGAGGGGTTGTGGGAGGGGGGATGGGCTAAATGGATAAGGGGCATTAAGGAATCTACTCCTGAAATCATTGTTGCACTACATGCCAACTAATTTGGATACAAATTAAAAAAAAAAAAAGTATACAAAAAACAAAAAAGAAAACTACCTGTTCCTCACAGCTTTCCTGGTAGGTTCCTGCTTTTTTTCCCAAGAGCTAGCAACCATCCATTGGCTCTTTGAGGGTTTTTTTTTTTTTTCCTGCTAAAGAATAGAAAGAGTTTCAAAAAGATAGAATTACATTCTCTGCCTAAAAATTTTCTTTTCCTACCCCAACTTTTAAATAAAGAAGCAGCCAAAGTATTTAATTTTGCTGGTTTAGTAGATGGGTATATACTGTGATAGAATATTATTTAAGCACTATTTAATTTTTTATAATAGTCGACAATAATTTTAAAAGCCCAACATGTATGGCCTTCACAGCCCCAAAAGTAACTCATTTATCCACAGCTTAAATTATTACCTAGGTGAAGAGAGGCACTTAATAAAAATATCTCCTTTCTCAAATCCACAGTCAAGGTTGACCACAGATCATTTGCTGCCCTTTTAGGTAGTTAATTGGCCTACATAGTTAGAGTTCTACCATTAGAATATCATTAGTGAAAAGAAAAGAAAACGCACCCCTTTGGGATAAGGCACTCCAAGATCTAGGGATCTATTTTTAAATGAAAGGTCTATGAAAGAGTTTTAAAACCATTATTAATCATTAATGCGTTAGCATGAATCAAGTATTAGAGATTAGCAAGCTAGACTTTTACCAAGGTCTAAGGCAACAAAATGAGGAAGTGTTGAGATGTAGGCAAGATCCTCACACTTTAGAACAGGCAAGAATTTTTAGGGCACTTGTTTGAAATACTGATTCTAGGCCACCAGCCTAGAATTCTGCTTTATTAGGTCTAGGGTGGGCTTCAGGAATCTGCCTTTGAACAAGCACTCCAGGTATTTCTTCTATAAATCTTGTCCTGTACAGTTTTAAGAAACACTGGCCTACATGATGCCCCACCCCCTCCCGGTTCTCTGTCTCATGTCGCCTGCCCCAGGCCTTTCAAAGATGGATCTCCTAGGAGCACCTGGGTGGCTCAGTTGGTGAAGCGTGCAACTTTCCGCTCAGGTCACGATCTCGTGGTTCGTGAGTTCGAACCTCATGTCGGGCTCTGTGCTGCTCAGGGCCTGGGGCCTGCTTCCGATTCTGTGTCTCCCTCTCTCTCTCCTCCTCTGCTGCTTGTGCTCTGTTTCACTCTCTCTCAAAAATAAATGCTAAAAAAAAATTAAAAAGAAAAAAGATGAATCTCCTACAAGCCCCATTTAGTCATCTACAGAAATCCCTGGCTTTGAATGTCCCCAGGATCACAATTACTCCCTATGGACCAGGCACACGACAGTGACCAGAGATGTATTGCTTACTGACATCTGACAGCAACTGGTTCCGTGTGAACTGACAGCAAAAATTCTAGAACCTCTGCACTGTGGCTAGACTCTAGGTCAAGAGGGCAGTCTAAACCGGATACAAAGTCTGTGTCAGGTTCTGCCCGGGGGAAGCTTAGCCCAACATCTGGGGAAACCAGTGTTTGGAGAATTGGGGGGGGGGGGGGGATTTGAGGAACCCAGAAAGAGAAGGTAAACGAATGCCAGAGATTTCTTTTAGGTGAATCCTCCTTTACAGACAGTTACTGTTCTTTGCATTTATTCTTTTCTGGAACGTACAATGTATTAATAATATCTTCTGGGGCGCCTGGGTGGCTCAGTCCGTTAAGCATCCAACTTAGGCTCAAGTCATGATCTCACGGCTAGTGAGTTCCAGCCCCGCGTCCGTCCGGCTCTGGGCTGACAGCTCAGAGCCTGGAGCCTGCTTCACATTCCGTGTCTCCCTCTCTCTCTGCTCCTCCCCTGCTCACACTCTGTTTCTCTCTCTCAAAAATAAATAAACATGAAAAAAAAAATTTAATATCTTTTATATCTCAGCTTTCTTATCAGTAAAATGAAGTTATCACATGCTCTAGTATGGATTTGGATGAGGGGAAAAAATATTGGAACTATATAAAAACCAGCTGAAAGGAAAAGCAAAAAAGAAACACAGGTATCATTGTAAATATCCTTTGGCAAGTGATACAGACATATTCCTGGGATTTTGACTATGATAAGCAGATTCTGCATAGACAACTAGCTTCTCCTAACTTCTCATTTGAATACTGAAAATGCATTCTTCTGGAAAATGGTTTCAGTATGAACTTGGCAATAGCCTCCTCATAGCCAACCTCTAAGTACCCAGCCCACTGTTCGAATACGATAGTCTGCTGTCCTGAAGTACACATAGCCATTCCCTTCCTCAAAACCTGATATTATGCCCTAATTCACTAAAAATGTGTATGATGGGGGCACCTGGGTGGCTCAGTCGGTTGAGCGTCGACTTTGGCTCAAGTCATGATCTCACGGTTTGTGGGTTTGAGCCCCTGGCTCTGTGCCGGCAGCTCGGAGCCTGGAGCCTGCTTCGGGTTCTGTGTCTCCCTCTCTCTGCCCCTTGCTCTTTCACACTCAGTCTCTCCCTCTCTCTCTCTCTCTCTCTCTCTCTCTCTCAAAAGTAAACATTAAAGCAAATTTTTAAAAAATAAGAAAAAATAATAAAATCTTTTAAAAATAATAAAAAACACTTTAAAAACATTAAAAAAAATTTTTTTTAACATTTATTTATTTTTGAGACAGAGAGAGACAGAGCATGAACGGGGGAGGGGCAGAGAGAGAGGGAGACACAGAATCGGAAGCAGGCCATCAGCCCAGAGCCCGACACGGGGCTCGAACTCACGGGCCGCGAGATCGTGATCCGAGTTGAATTCGGACGCTTAACCGACTGAGCCACCCAGGCGCCCCTAAAAACATTTTTAAAAAACAACACTTTTATTCCCCTTACCTTCCTTCCCACAAGAACTATTCTTCAATAGAGTTACTAGGAAAGAGCACACCTCCTTCTCCTTCTTCCCTCCAGCTTTCTTGGTTTCTGCCTAAATTTTTCTCTCAACACCCCCTATTTCCAGAGCTCAAAGCCATATGTGGCTACCACTAGTGGCTACCATTTTCAACAGCACACCTCTATAGACTCAAGCAGAGTCGTATTACTTAGGCGCTCTCGAGCCCAAGTTCATGAATGACCGCCATGATCAGGAAACGTGGGATCCAGGTAACAGTCCAACTTCTGGTTTGTCTCAGTCTTTCCTGGTATTTAAAACTGAGAGTCCCACATCCTGGAAAAGCGCTCAATGCTGGAGAAACCATCAAAGCTGGTCATCCTAGGTTACAAGGACATTTGAGACCACAGGGTCCAGGAAGCCAGAGCCTTTGTTCCACTCTTGACTGCGCATCGGCATGAAGGGCAGAACAGGCCCTCAATAAATATTTTCAGAGTGACAGAACCCGTGAAGGTCCGCTTTGCAAAGACCGCTCTCCCTGGACCCGTTCCTCTGCACACTTGGGTGAAAGGCATGACCTAAATCCCGGGTCCCAGTAGCCACTGTGATGCACTGGGCCTCTCTGGTCCACAAAGGAGTCTTTTTCCAACCGAGTTACCTTTCCAGGACTCCCAGGACATTCGTCCAATTCTTGCCAGTCTTACAGCCCAAAACAGAGGTCTCAGCACAGACCTGGAGGCCAATCTCTCCAAGCTGCGAGTTTAGAGCCAGCTGCAGTGGAGTGCCACGGTGAGTGGCACAACTTCCAAAATCCAAGGTTAATAGGCTGTGAATTGCCACTTTCTTCGCTCATTGTCTGTGCTTCAGCAGTTCCTTTAACCCACTGTCATTCAACTTGGGGAGGAGAAGAAAGTGGGAATAGCACCAGCTGCGAGGGGGCAGCTGACAACAATGCCCTCTCCTCCTGCCGCCCCCCTCACCGCCCACCCCACTTGCCCCCCAAAAGCACCAGGCATCCAGTTATACAGTAGATATTTATATAGCCTACCCGATGCGAATTCAAATTTATTGCCAAGTCATTAGGGCCAATTACTCACCTTTGGGCCCTGTAATATCATTTGTTCCCTGCCAAACTGATTGCTTTTCCTGTCACAAATATGATAAATCCTGCGCAGTGCTGCTCAATCATGTTTAAACTGATTCAGATGGTTGCTGGGTGGGGATGAATGAATGAATGGGCTGAGTCATGAGATGCAGTTCTCATGGATGGTTCTCTCCATTTGAAAATAATTCGGTCGTACCGAGGGAAAAATTCTTATTTGGGAGGTACAAGTGTGAATACTGGGGCTATTTATTTCCTCTAATTTAGCCAAGTCTTGAAAGAATGCACATATTGTCTTTTGCCTTTATTTTTCGCCGTGAAGGATCCTATTTTCTTTCTCCCCCAGCTTTCACAGAGGTATTGAATTACGCTCCGTGTAGAACACTGGGCTAAGATCGGAGGAAGTTAGAAGAACAATGATAAAATAGTCCCTGCCCTGTGGGAGATTGTAGTCTGCCTAAAAGAAAAGACAGGCACACGGGGGGGGGACAAAAAGAACCCACGGAAAATGTTCAATACCGTCCGCGATTAGGTTCCCAAATGGTCCAGCCCAGGGATTCTCCATAAGCGCTGTCCTGCACCTGGGGGATCAGAATCATCTGGATTCAGACTTGCTAGAAATGCACACTCTTGGGCTCCATCCCAGACCCACCGATGGGACTCTGGGGGCAATGCCCCCGCGGTCAGCCAAGCCCTCGAGGGCATCCTGACGCTCAACCAGGTGTGAGAACCCCTGGCATGGACGGTTTCGTTCAGAGGAGGTTGGGAGAGTAATGGGGAAAACAGAAAGGAACATGAACGGACTTTGGCCCTGCCGGCTCCTATCTGGACTTTAATTTCCCAAGCTTCCAAGTAAATCTCTGTATAAATAATTCTCTTTACAACTATAGTTTTTGTTTTCGATTTTTGAGAGAGAGAGATAGAGCATGAGCTGGGGAGGAGCAGAGAGAGAGGGAGACACAGAATGGGAAGCAGGCTCCAGGCCCCGAGCGGTCACCACAGAGCCCGACATGGGGCTCGAACCCACGGACCGTGAGATCATGCCCTGAGCAGAAGTCAGCTTCTTAACCGACTGAGCCACCCAGGTGCCCCACAATGGTAGTTTTTTTTTAAACCACTTGTGTTTAACATCTATTTGTGATGGTCTTAGCTCCTTTCATTAGGATGTCAGCCCCATAAGGCAGAAACCTCGTTTCCACTTCCTTGCCTACTCTTGACAATGTGTTGAAAATAAAAGCTGAACCTGTTTCCTGTTGTCCCTGGATTTTGTGTTTGTCCCTGATTTATGAAATATATATTAAGGGCCTGTAATGCACCTGATAGTGATATCGAAGGGAGTGAGAAGTCACACAAGAAATGAGCCTTGCTCTTAGAATCTGGTTGGAACAAAACACGTCCTCAAGAAAAATTAAATAACAGCACAAGGTGGCTTACGGTTAAGTACAAATAAAGATGTAGATTAGATTAAGAAATGCCATAGGATTCAGAAAAGAGGGAGAGATCCTGCGGGTTCAGAAGGCTTCCTAGAAGGGATGGAGCTTGAACAGGAATTTCCAAAAAGACCAAAAGGAGGCTTAGGCTGGCCCAGAACAAGGTGGAAAGAGGAGGGCTAGAACAAAGGGACTGGACAGCCCGCGGCGCCGATCCCTAGATTTGTAAGTGTTCCAGGAGCTTGGGGGTAAGAGCCGCGCTCTTACCTCACACAGGGTAAGGTTGCCCACACAGGGAGGAGGGGTTGGAGTGGAGAACGGAGCGTATTGGAGAGCCATGACCGCCGGCTTCATCTAGAACCTTTCCCTTAAGCGCATGCTCTGTTTTGTTTTCAGGGCAGGGCAGATAATGAGAAGAGGGTAGATGGAAAGCCTTGTGCATGAAGGAAGTGGAAGTGGGAAGGAAAAGAAAAATACTCAGAAGGGGCTCTTGCCGGAGGCTCAGACATTCAGCTCCATTTACGGGGTGCTTACGTGGGTGTCCTGAGACACAGGGAGGGCTCTTTCCCGAAGGAGCTCTCCGTGTAGTGACGTCAGACAGGCTATTCTACCGCAGCGCCTTGAAGAGTACAACGGAAGGGTCGGGGATACCCAGCCCGGGCTATCGGGGAAGGCGTCCCGAAGGAAGGCACACCGGACGCACGAAGAGGAAGGGCTAAGTGGAGTTAGCCAGGGGCTGAAGTTGGGGGAGGAAGATGCGGGCAGAGGGACAGAGAGGGCGGGAGGCATGGTGGGCACTGCGAGCTTTGGGCGAGGGAAGTTGGTGGACTTGAACCAGGGACGAAAGGGGAGTCTTGGGGAGACGGGCAGGAGCGAGGTCGTGAGGGTCTTACGGGAGGGAAGCTTGGGGCTTATTTAGAAGCTGTTAAGGGGGCGCCTGGCTGGCTCCGTCGGTAGACCCCACGACACTTGATCTTGAGGTTATGAGTTTGAGTCTCACGTTGGGTGTAGAGATTACGCGAGAGTAAAATCTTAAAAAAGAAAAAAAAGAGAGAGAGAGTTAGGAGGTATTAGAGAGTGTGACATGTTTGTAGAGGGCACTCTGATGAGGGATTGAAAGGAGGGGATACAGAGGGGTGTAGGGCGAAAGGCCAGGCCTTGGTGGGAGAGGGCAACTGTGGGAATGTCACAAAGCTTTGAGTAGACCAGTGAGACTTGGTGGCAATGGGTATGTGGGACGAGGGGACAGGGAATGGTCAGGATTAAAAAAAAAAAACAGGAGTGCCTGACCGGGTCAGTCGGGAGAGCATGCGACTCTCGATCTCGGGGTCGTGAGTTTGAGCTCCGCGCTGGGTGTGGAAATTACTGAAATAAACTTTCTAAAACCTTTTTAAAAACGATAAAAAACAAAAACAGTTTCTTTGAGCTTGGGCAGCTCAGAGAATGCTGTGACTGTTGAGAGGAATAGGGAAGTTGGGAGGGGAAACCGGTTTTTGGAGGGGAAACTGGGGGTGGGGAGAAAGATGATTATTTCAGTTTTTGGACGCGTTAAGTTTGCTCCCTTCAGCTGCTTTGTTTGGTTTCTATAGTTGTTCCTTCTTCCCTTAAAACTTAGTTTCGGTGCTTGGAGAAAGAAAAAAAGAGCCCAGTTTTGTATCTTGCACAAGATCTAGGTGCATCTATTTTTATAACCTAAAACTACCCGAGAGCCTAAGGAATCAATAGACAACGGAGTTGCCCCAGATTTTAAGTGCCAAGAGCCAAGGTGAGGAGGTGAACCGGGAGAGGCTGTTTCACTCTTGTCATCTCTGGCCCCAGGTTAAGGGAGGCTTGGGAACCTCACTTGATTGGCTCGCCTTTTGTTGTTCTGAGAAGTCCTCACTCCAAGCATCAGGGCTTCCAGAGGGACCTGTCTGACTAGAATCGCAGGTTTCTCCTCTCCCACCATCCTGGCTCAGCATCCTGAAGAAAAAGCTTTCGACACAGACACGGACTCTTGCTCTCTCCGGGGGCAGGGAGCTCTCTGCAGCCTCCCAGACATTCACTCACCTCAAGTATTCTAGAATCCTGCTCCAGCTGGTGGCTGACGCTACGTGTCAGAGAGAAAATAGGTCAGCCCGACTCTCCTGATCGCTGTAGTGGAGGAAGGGGTGTGGGGTCAAGGCAGGACAGGACAGCCTGACTGACCCTGGCTCCTCTCCACGGGGGGCTAGAGTTTGAGCCAGTTGGAGTGGAGCCAGCTGACCTATCTGCTTCCCGACAAACTCTTTCAAGCCACCAGCCATGCTGCCTCTTAAAAAATTTCTTTTTTAAATGTTTATTTATTTCCGAAGGAGGGAGAGACAGAGCGTGAGCAGGGAGGGGCGGAGAGAGAGGGAGACGCAGAATCCGAAGCAGGCTCCAGGCTCTGAGGCATCAGCACAGAGCCCGACGCGGGGCTCGAACCCACGAACCGTGAGACCACGACCTGAGCCAACGTCGGACGCTTAACCCAGGCGCCCGTCACGCTGCCTCTTAGACTCTCACGAGTATGCAGGGGATCCCTGACTGGCTTGTTGTAAACACAATCAATTTACCTTTGAGTTCTTGGAGTGCAAAGAACCCTACCTGAGCGACTTCCTCAGCAGGCAGGGAGCGCTGCTGACAGATAAACTTCATCTAGGACGATCAACGACTTTCTTAGGCTGGGTTCTGACGGGAGTAGGGGCGGCTGCTCTGAGATCAGAAAGGAACCCTCTCTTCCTTCTCCTCTTGGCCCCTTGGTTCTTCCGGCTGTAAGGCCCCCTTCCAGTCCATTCACTTCTCGGCCTCTTGACCACTAGCCTCCACCGACTCCTCTGGGATGCCCCCAGCACTGGCCTTCTCACCCTCCTTCCTGCCTGGCTACAATCCGTTCTCTACAGCGAACAGAGGCCCTTCTTCCCGCCCGGCAAACGCCGTTCGGCCCTGCGGTGGACTGTCCGTAGTTACTCCCATCCTCGTGTGGGCACTCTTGCCACGGACAGGTGGACCCTCCTTCCCCTTCTCTGTCTCCTTTTTTTAAAATCTTTGTTTGTTTTGAGCGTGAGCAGGGGAGAGGCACGGAAAGAGGGAGAGAGAGAATCCCAAGCAGGCTCTGTGCTGTCAACGCAGAGTCTGACGTGGGGCCCGATCTCACGTGACATCAGGACCTGAGCCGAAATCAGCAGGCACCTGGGGGGCTCAGTCGGTTAAGCTTTTGACTTCGGCTCAGGTCACGAGCTCACGGCTCATGGGTTCGGGCCTGCAGGCTCTGCGGAGCCTGAGGCCTGCTTTAGGCTCTGTGTCTCCCCCTCTCTGCCCCTCCCCTGTTTGTGCCCTCCCTCCCTCTGTCAAGAATCAATAAATAAACATAAAAAAAAAAAAAAAAGACTCAGATGCTAACCAAATGAGCCACCCGGGAGTCCCTACCTCCCCCTCTCTTGAATCTGGATCTCGCGACTTGCTTTTTACCAAAAGAATGTGGTAAGAGGTAGAAAAGAGGTATTCTGGAATTTCTAGGCCCAGGGGTTGAAGGCTCAGCTTCTGTTTTCCTTCTCTTGGGAGTTAGCTGCTATGGACAGTTTGGGCCAGATTACCAGATAAGAGACTCGATGAAGAGGCAGAGGACCAGTCAGCCCCCACATGTTGTAGCACCAGGTATGTGACTGAGGCCACGTGGACATTCCAGCCCGAGAGACCTTGGATTCCCCAGTCCCAGTGAAGCCACCACGGCCTGCGCCACAGGGAACAAAGATCCATCCCTGTCGAGCCCTGTCCAAGTCTCAGAATCGTGAGCAGACAAATGCATGCTGTGGCTCAAAGCTACTAAGATCTGGCGTGGGTTGTTACACGGCAGCAGACAGAAAGCTGAAACATGTCCTGCTCTTCAGATAAAGTCAGCTTGCCTTAAAATAGGGCTGAACAGGTCCTTCTGTCTCCAGCCTCGTCGCTCACCATTCCACGTAGCCTTCTCCTCTAGGCCTTGGCACACTTATCACACCTCTCTATCCTCCTTCTTAGACCAACTTCTCTCTCCCAGGAAACACTTCTTCCGGGAAGTCTTTGATTCCATGAGACTAGGTTGGGGGCCTCATCGGGCTTTCTGCCACACCCAAACTTATTTTACAGGATCACTTAGCAGGTCATATTATCATGGCCGGGGAACTTATCTGGCTCCACCATTAGACTTAAAAAAAATTTTTTGTTAACGTTTGTTCACTTTTTTGAGAGAGAGACAGAGCACGAGTAGGGGAGGGGCAGAGAGAGAAGGAGACACAGAATCTGAAGCAGGCCCCAGTCTCTCAGCTGTCAGCACAGAGCCCCATGAGGGTCTCGAAGCCATGAACCCTGAGATCATGACCTGAGCCGAAGTCAGACACTTAACCGACTGAGCCACCCAGACGCCCCTCCACCATTATCCTTTTAACTCCGTGAAGTTGGGAACTGTCTGCCTTATTTATTTTTATTTTTGTTTTTTACTTTTATTTTTATTAATTTAGTTTTGTAAAGGAAGCTCCACACCCAGCGTGGGGCTCGAACTCACAACCCTGAGATCAAGAGTCACACGCTACACTGACTGAACCACCCAGGCGCCTCTGTCTGCGTTTTTTATAAGTGTATCCCTTCTTGCTGGCCCACGGACACAGTATGTGCTATTCAGTGTTTGATGAATGAATGAACGAATGAATGGCCAATTGAATAAGGGATTAGAACAATGGAATAGTCTTTTTAGACTTGATCACGTCATTCTTCCCTTATCCCATCCCCCATCAGCCTTAGCGGAATATTACCTTCTAAAAGCTTTGTTGCAGATTCTCTGAATCTTAAATTTCTTCTCTTTATCTCAGCCGTCTCCAAAGGGACAGTAAGTGGTGTTCATGATGATGAGTCCCGAGATACGATGAAATGCTGAATTGTCAGAGATCAGAGTACAGTCTTAATTTTTGAAAATTACGAAATTGATTGATGAAAATCTACATCTGTAACTCTTCATCAACCCCAAAGGTAAAAATGCTCCAACAACACAAATGTTGCCCACGCTGGGTAAGAAAAACATCCCTTACTTTTGTAAATGTGTTTACTTTCTCAGAGGGGATTCCATACCTGTTACCCATTTCATTTTCACCACAGTTCATGAGATAAAGAGAAGAGGTGGAGGGGGCAGATTTCTATTTTACAGGTTTGAAAGCAGAGGTTGTATGGCCCTCCAGAGCCTTACAAGTAGTTGGTGATACACATGAGATAGGATCTGGGCGTCTGGCTGGCTCAATCTGTAGAGCATGCAACTCTTGATCTCACGGTCTTGAGTTCGAGCCCCACGTTGGGGGTAGAGTTTACTTTAAAAAAACAAAAGCAAAAACCATGTGAGATAGGATCCATTCCACTGATAATTAGCTGGCCGGCTGCTTTTGCTGCATATGGTCTCTGTGACAATAGTAGGAAAGTCTAATTTCTTGAATAACTGAAGGTTGCACTTGACGTTTGTATTTTTCTTTATAGTATTTAGCTGCTGAAATTTCCTTTCCATTCCTTTTTTTTTTCTTTTGTAAGTGAGAAAGAGAGAGAAAGTGAGGGCACATGCCTGAGCGAGGGAGAGAGGCCTAGGGGGAGAGAGAGCGAGAGAGAGAGAGAGAGAAAGAGAGAGAGAATCCTAAGCAGGCTCCATGCTAGCATGGAGCCCCACACGTGGCTGAATCCCAGGACCCTGGGATCACGACCTGAGCCAAAATCAAGAGACAGACACTCAACCAACTGAGCCACCCAGGTGCCCCTCCATTCTTTTTTTTTTTAATTTCATTTTTTATTATGGAAAATTGTAAATATATATATATATACATGTGTATATATATACATGTGTGTGTATATATATATATATATATATATAATATTATGATGAACCCTCACATACCATCCCCCCAGCTTCAACAATTATCACTCTTTCTCTGTTCTTGTTTCATCTATTCCCTCGTTTTTCCCCCTGGAGTATTTAAAAATAAATCCCAGACATCATTCCATTTTACCCATAAATACTTCTCTCTGTCTATATATACATACACATATACATATATATGTAGATAATATATATATATAGATTAGATATATATATCTATCTATAGATAAGAGGCCTTTTTTCTCTAAAACGTAACCCTAACACCATTTCACACCTACCAAAATCAGCGTTAATGATTGAATGCCATCTAATATGCTACTGATACCCATTTTTCCTCCAGGATTGTCATTTTGCAGTTGGCTCATTTACATCAGAATCTAAACATGCTCCACACACTGTTTTTGGCTGCTATGTCTCTTCTGCCTCTTTAATCTTTCCATTTTGGGGGGGGGGGGGTGAGGGTGGGGGAACACCATTTATTTGCTAAAGAAACCGGTTTCCTTGTCCTGTAGAATTCCCCAGGAGTTAGCCGACTGCACCTTCATGGACATAAAAAACTAGGTTTTTATATAATGCATTACATGTAATTCATCCATGCAAATTAAATATATTAGAACACTTTATGAACACTCCGTTACAAATATTAAACACTTCCACATTCAACAAGTGTCTATTGGGCATCTACCCCGTACAGGCTTCTCTTTGTAACCTCTCAGTTCTTGGGCAACATCTCCCACACCAGAAGCCTTGGTCAGATCTTTACATTGTTTCCTCTATTTCCACATCATATATTCGGCCATGAATCCTGCCTAACAAATTCAGACTCGTCACTTTTTTTTTTGCATTTTATTTTATTTATTTATTTATTTTTAAAGTAATCTCCACACCCAATATGCGGCTGGAACTCAAGACCCCAAGGTCAAAAGTCACACGCTTCCCAGACTGAGCCAGCCAGGAGCCTCTAGTCACTTACTCTTTTTTTTTTTTTTTTTTTTTATGTTTATTTATTTTTGAGAGAGACTGAGACAGAGACAGAGCGTGAGCTGGGGAGGAGCAGAGAGAGACAGAGACAAAGAATCCAAAGCAGGCTCCAGGCTCTGAGCTGTCAGCACAGAGCCTGATGGGGAGCTCGAACCCGCAAACCACGCGATCACGACCTGAGCCTAAGTTGGACACATACCCAACTGAGCCCCGTAGGTGCCCCTCTTGTCACTTACCCTTAATTTCTACCATCGATACTCCAAAACATTCTCATCTCAGTCTGAGTTCCTACAGTGAATGCCAGCTAAATTGTGAGCTTTATGTAATCTGTACAGTCCCTCGTCTGTTTGTTTACCAGATGGCCAGATAAAGATATCCTTAGTACTTAACACATTCTCCTACATACAGTAGGTAGACAGTAAGTATTTGTTGAATATGAATGAATAAATGAACTTCTTATCCCCAATCATTCTGTCTCTTCTCCTGAGAACACTTAGTCTAGATTCATCTTCCTAACACATCATCATAACACTCTGGTTTCTCTTCTGAACGCATCAATCGGTTGCCTTCTACGGAAACCTGGTCATTGCCCTGTCTTTGCTGAGTACATTTTAGGTTCAGTGGTGAGCTAGAACCAGCTCATATTGCTTTCCAAGAGTCGATCATTAAATTTTCAGGAATTTTGTAAGCTGATTGGCATCACGTTGGTAGTTTGAAATTGGCCACGATAGGAGCATTGACACCACAGAAATTAGCAAATGCTACAAACCAGGGTTTCCTTTCTCCAGAGAGTACAACGTTAAACACAGCCTCTGCCTGCGTTCGGTACTGCAGCCCACAAAGTCTCTCGATTAGCTCGTGTTCTGTAAATGTAGAAAGGGCTCAGCTTGGTCCTGGAGTCCCGCTGTAATTTGGATTTATCTTACGTATCCTAATTTTTTCCTGTACACCCTGCTCATGAACCATGAGGAAACCCGAAGCTCAGAGAAGTTTCCCCTGTGAACACTTTTCATTCCTTAACCTCCATTTCAGTCGATGTCACCACCTTCCAGCCAGTTGCTTAAGACTTTAACCTACGAGCCACCTTTGATTCCTTTTTTCTCTCGGTCCCCCAACAGCCAAGCCATCCATCATCCGGTCCTGTTGTCCCGACCCCCAGAATACACTCTGAATCAGAGTCTGTGCACTTCTGGCCATGCTGATTTTATCACCCTAGGGGAAGCTGCCAGCTCCTTTTGCCTCGGTGCTGGGTTCCCTGATGGTTACCTTTCCCTTTATTCCAGTCTTCGACTGAGGGTCGAAGCGGTCTTTTAAAAATGTAGGTCAAGGGGTGCCTGGGTGGCCCAGTCGGTTAAGCGTCCAGCGTCAGCTCAGGTCATGATCTCACGGTTCGTGGGTTCGAGCCCCGAGTCAGGCTCCAAGCTGTCAATGCAGAGCCTGCTTGGGATTCTCTCTCTCCCTCTCTCTCTCTCTGCCCCCCCCCACCTCACACTTTCTCTCTCTCTTAAAAGAAATACACTTTACCAATAAATGTATTTTAAAGCACGTAGGTCAGGTGGTGTTAATCCTGAGTAAAATTTTCCCCTGACTTCCCAGAGCATTTGTTAAAGTGACCAGATTGGGCCCAAGATGGAGTCGCTCCTACTAAGCCCCACATCAGCAAACCAAATTCTACCTGTTTCTATGCTTGGCTCCCAGAAGCAGAGGGCCTACGCCGATCGATCGGTGCTTGTCTGCTAGGCACAGGCTACCTCACCCGGCTCCAAGACTTCCCTTTGCTCTCTACAGGGAAAAAATAACCCTGCTTTAACCAATCAGCAACTCCCTAGTATAATTCCTTGCTTCTGCTCATTTTGGCCTTTAAAGATAATTTTTTTTAATTCATTTATTTTTTAATTGACATCCAAGTTAGTTAGCATATAGTGCAACAATGATTTAAGTAGGTTCAAAGATAATTTTTTTTTGCTGTTTATTTTTGAGAGAGAGAGCACGCGCGCGCATTAGCGGGGGGGGGGGGGGCAAAGAGATGGGGGGGTCACAGAATCCAGAGCAGGCTCCAGGCTCCGAAATGTCAGCACAGAGCCCTACGCGGGCCTTGAACTCGCGAAGCTGAGATCATGACCTGAGCTGAAATCGGACGCTTAACCAACTGAGCCACCCAGGCGCCCCTCATTTTGATGCATTAAACCCCCTCTAATTGTACAATTCTTTGGAGCTCCTTCCTTTAAAAAAATTTTTTTTTTTTTTTTTTTACTTTTAAGTCATTCCTATTCCCGACATGGGGCTTGAACTCACAACCCTGCGATCAAATGTCACGCGTTCCACCAACGGAGGTGTCCCGGGAGCTCCGTCTTATCTGCTGGATTGACTGCGACCGGATTCATGAGTCGCCGAATAAAGCCAATAAGATCTTTAAAGTTTACTCAGTTGAATTCTGGTTCCTTAACACACTGAAGCTACGCTTCACCTCCTTTTACTTCCTCCCTCGTCGATGGGCTCTGGTCCCCTGAATGTCCTTTCTGCCTGTGGCGGGGCCAGCTTTCTGTATTTGCTCTTGTCACTCCTGGGACCGGCTCTTTGGACTTCCCGCACCTGAGACCTCCCGCGGGTCCCACTTTGGCGGCAAGGCCTTCCCTGACCTCTATCCCAATTCTCACACAGTTCTGTTTCTCTTCTGTGTTGCGGCCGTCATCTTACTGGACCCCGGTCGGTCTCCTTCCCCGGAGTAGCAGTCCCACAAGTGTAGAGTCCTTGTCTCTCAGGCGGGGCCGCTGTAAACCCGGGGGTCGAGTAAGTGCCCGGCACGCTGTAGGCGCCTAGGCTGATTGAAAACAAGACGAGACTTCATCGACTAATCGATACAGGAGGAAGAGAGACAAATCCAAGACTCCGATCCAAGCTCCAGAGCTGAGCTCTTCGGTTACATGGAGACTCTTTGGTTCCAACCAAGGTGCTCCTCTGACCTCTGTTTGGAGGGGAGCTGGACAGAGAGGTGAGGCGAGCCACCTCTTTGGCCAGTTGGTATCCGAGCACACTGGCTTGGGGGTGAGGTTGCCAAACCCGGATGCCCCGCCTTTCACCTGAAGCGTGGAGGGGAGGTGACCTCACCACGCAGGGACATTTCTGAGAAGGGCAGTTCGTGGCAGTCTTTTGGAAGCCGTTCTCTGGAGGATTCAAAACACAGCAGGACCGAAATTAGAGCTCAAGGGTGGGGCGGGGAGGGAGCTGACTTGTTAGGCTTTGGGAAGGTTTAGGATGAAAGGAATCGTTTGGAATTTAGAGAACCATTGTTCTTCCTGAAAGAAGTTCCAGGCTCTACCTGTGGGCCAAAGGAGAGAACCCACCGACCGAGGCAAAGGAGGAAGAAGGGGGGGAGATGGGGATTTGGGATAGTTCCCCTTTTGGACAATGTGTTGCTTTTCACGAAGCAAGGCATCTTGGAAGACTTTTTTGTTTATGCTGTGTGTGTGTGTGTGTGTGTGTGTGTGTGTGTGTTGTGTGTGTAACAAAGGTTTATTTCTTCTGTCCTAGATTTGCTACCTTCTTCCATCTTTTTTATTGAAGCGTAATTGACCGACAATATTGTGTTAGTTTCACGTATAGCACAGTGATGGTCGTATACATTGCAACCTGAGGTTTACTGCATTTTGTTTACTGTTACCTTTGCTAATCTGGGAGACTTCCCCTTCCTTTGTGCTGGTCTTGTCAGGAGATTTGGGTGGGGGGGCGGATTTTAAGAATTTCCCCTTCCCGACACCAATTCTTTAAGTTTTTCCTTCAAATGCAAACAAAACCATTTACCATTTGAAAATGTTGTAGTTAAAGAGAGGGAGGAGCTGTTTCTTAAACCTAAAACTGACTTCCTTTTTTCTGTGTGTGTGTGGGGGGGGGGGGGGGTGGGGCGCTCAGGCCCTGAGAGGACACTTTGAGGAAAGGTAGGCCAAGGAGGGTGATGGCGGGGCTAAATTCAACAGCAGCAAATAATTGAAGCGGGATCAAATTATGAGACATCAAATCCCACACGATTTGACATTAGACAACTCTTTATGGTAAAATGTTAAGTACTTAATATTTTACTTTCATTGCAGTTCATCCTGCATCGTACCCCAAAGCTATTTGTTCTTAGAACAAATGTGCATATGCTTATTAGATTTAACAATTCACTGCTTACAGTTAGCAAAGGGGTCAGGCTAAACCTGCCTCCGTTGAATGAAAAAGCCTCATTTGCACTTGTGGAGACGGAAACATTAGTGCTGCCACCAAAAGGAGGGATAATCTGGGAGCAATGCTGACTCCGTCCTTTTGTTCTTTCATAAAATTTATTTTCCCGTGCCCCCGTGAGCGTGGACCGTTTTCCCCCGTGTGTTTACATTTGAGACCGGCTGATCACCTAAGAAGTAATCAAGATCGTCCCAGAACTTAAGCCAGAGTGAAAAGCTAGTAACCCCCAAGCCTGCCTTCTGTTATCTACCTCGTTTCGGGAAAGGATTTCGTTGAATCTTTGATGGGGTAAACTCCCAGAGGGGAAAATAACTTACCAAAAATTAGTGTTCTTTTATTCATCCTGCTGACTTTTGTCTGTTCAAAGGGAAATTTAAATTGATTTTCCTAGATCAGTATGAACTTTCGGAATCCCTCTTAAGGAAGAAAAGAAAGAAAGGAAGGAAGGAAGGAAGGAAGGAAGGAAGGAAGGAAGGAAGGATGGTTTGGGGGGCCAAGAGCTGAATCATGAGTTTTGTAGGAGGTGGACCAACCAAGGCAGTTGACTAACTGGGCTGTGTTCCCTTTGCTCCTCCAGTCACCTTACAGCAGCCTTTCTCTGGGGATGTGCGGGTGACATTCTGAGGCTGAGGCTCTTTTCCAGTTGATGAAATGCTGCGTCATTGCTGTCATCATGAACCAGGCAGGGGGAAGACGCATCTTCAGTAATAAGGCATGACTGTAATTCCTCACCCTCTGGCTATTATTAATCATGATTCATTTCATGAAAGAGGGAATAAAAGCCTCCGTAGACCCAAAGCACATCTAAACTGGAAGGATTTCAGGTTTGGGCATGTGAGGCCTTTCCATGTATAAAGGGGGGAAATGAGTGTGTTCTCCTAAGGGAGAGCTGTCTGGCCAGAGCAGGCTCTCGCCTGAGAAAGGTCTTAAAATCATGAGAAAATAAACTCCTCCCCTTCGGACTCTCCAGTAACGATCTGAATTGATTTAACATTCTGCAGTGATGTTATCTGCCCCTTTTTTTCCCTCCTTAGAAAACAAGACCTGCCCAAGCACCTTGGGCTATACGCCTAGTCCTGATTTAGCCTGGAATTATTTGGGGATTATTCACCCCGGGCTAACGAATAACTCCTAGGACTACGTAGCTGGAAGAATCTTAGAGAGATTATCTCATGTACCCCCTCAATTCAAAGACGAGGGGGAAAAAAACAAGATTGATGAGATTTACGGAGGCCTGCTCAGGGGTACCCCCACCTGACTGCAGAATTGAGGGTCGCACCCCCGGCTTCCAGCTTGGAGGCCTGTGTTCTTTCCGCTGGAACGGAACGGAAGCTGAGCGTGGGCTCTGGAGGGGTCCGAGTCCCGCTGGAGCTCCGTAAGAGGCTGCGACTAAAGGACAACCTGGCACCCGGGTAAGAGGTTACATGCTTAGAGGGCAGGCTTTGTGGAATCCGAAGACCTGCGTTCAAATGAAGACCGTGTTCCTGCCTGACTGCACAGTCTTGCGCAAACTGTTTTCCTTTCGTGAAACTAAAAGCTAGAGAACCTTAGTTTGCTTATCTGTAGGATGGGTCCAAGAACACCACCAATAAGTCGGGGCGCCTGGGTGGCTCAGTTGGTTAGGCGTCCCACTTCCGCTCAGGTCATGATCTCACGGTTCGTGGGTTCGAGCCCCGTGTCGGGCTCTGTGCTGACAGCTCGGAGCCTGGAGCCTGTTTCGGATTCTGTGTCTCCCTCTCTCTCTCCCCCTCCCCTGCTCATGCTCTGTCTCTCTCTGTCTCAGAAATAAATAAACATCGTAACAAAAATTAAAAACAAAAAACATCACCAAACAAGCCGTGGTTGCTGGGAGAATTAAGACCATGAACGTGAAGTGCTCAGCACAGCACACGGAGTATAGTTAGTACTGGGTAAACATAGGCTGGTATTGCTATTAATAAAATGGTTTCTTTACTGGGGACTAAAATAAGATCAGACAGCGAAGACTAGGCTGCTTTTCTCCCACCACGTCTTGGCCAGACGCTCTTTCCTTTCTTCTCGGTAGGACAGCTTTTTTTTTTTTTTTTGCAACGCAGGCCCCCTGACTTTGCCATTCCCAGGAATGTGCCAGAGGGTAGTTCACCCACTACCCAAGAGGAAGTGATGTCAGTTCTTAGGGTCCATTCCTCCCCTTAGCTCAGGCCACGCCCATCGTCAGAGGAGGGCAGTTGCCACTGGTCCTCTCCGCCCCTTCTCATTTCCCTCCTGTCGTCCCTTCTTCCGGGCCTTCCTCCTCCTCCTCCTCCTCCTCCTCCTCCTCGTCCTCCTCCTCCTCCTCCTCCCTCTGTCTTCCCCTCGTCAGTTGCTACCACTCAGGAGCACCAGGAGATCCTCCAGCATCTTCGTTTGCCTAGAGTTTGTTAAAAAGAATTTTCTAGTGTGTGTTACAAATGAACTTTGTTTTCAGAGGCGTGACAGACCAGAGATGTGCCTTTGAGAAAGGACTGGCCGAGGGCTGATGGCCCCGGCTGGCACTTCTAGGGTCCACCTCAGCTGGCTGTCGGCCCTTGGGCCGTGTGGTCTCTGGCAGATGGTCTGGAGGATTCGTTGCCCCTGGGCTCCCCTGGGTTGACAGTGACTTTGTCACATCTTCATCATCAAGGCTCAACCCCCGGCTACTCCTACTGCTGTCTGTTCCTTCCTCCCTCCCTTCAGGAAGGAAGCTTCCTTCCTCTCTCCCTCCCTCCTTCCTTCCTTCCCTCCTTCCTTCCTTCCCTCCCTCCTTCCTCCCTCCCTCCCTCCTTCCTTCCTTCCCCTCTCTCCCTCCCTCCTTCCTTCCTTCCCTCCCTCCTTCCTCCTTGAAGGAAAGAAACGTTCTCCCTCCCTCTCCTTCCTTCCCTCCCTCCTTCCTCCCTCCCTCAGTAAAAGAATTCCTTCTCTTCCTCTCAACCCTCCCTCCTTCCTTCCAAACCCTCCTTCCTCCTCTCCTTCCTTCCTCTCTCCCTCCCTCCCTCCTTCCTTCCTTCCTTCCTTCCTCTCTCCCTCCCTCCTTCCTTCCTTCCTTAAAAGACTCCTCCCTCCCTCCTTCCTTCCTTCCTTCCCTCCTCCCTCTCCCTCCCTCCTTCCTTCCTTCCTCTCCCTCCCTCCTTCCTTCCTCCTCCCTCCTTCCTCCCTCCCTCCCTCCTTCCCTCCTTCCCTCCTCCCTCCCTCCCTCCCTCCTCCTTCCTTCCTTCCTTCCTCCCTCCCTTCCTTCCTTCCCTCCTTCCTCCCTCCCTTCCTTCCTTCTTTCCCTCCCTTTTCTTCCTTCCTTCCCTCCTTCCCTCCCTCCTTCCCTCTCTCCCTCCTTCCTTCCTTCCGTCCCTCCTTCCTCCCTCCCTTTCTTCCTTCCTTCCCTCCCTCCTTCCTCCCTCCCTTTCTTCCTTCCTTCCCTCCCTCCTTCCTCCCTCCCTCCTTCCTTCCTCTCTCCCTTTCTTCCTTCCTCCCTCCCTCCTTCCTTCCTTCCCTCCCTCCTTCCTCCCTCCTTCCCTCCCTCTCCCTCCTTCCTTCCCTCCCTTTCTTCCTTCCTTCCCTCCCTCCTTCCTCCCTCCCTTTCTTCCTTCCTTCCCTCCCTCCTTCCTCCCTCCCTCCTTTCTTCCTCTCTCCCTTTCTTCCTTCCTCCCTCCCTCCTTCCTTCCTTCCCTCCCTCCTCCCTCCCTCCCTCTCCCTCCTTCCTTCCCTCCCTTTCTTCCTACCTTCCCTCCTCCCTCCCTCTCTCTCTCCTTCCTTCCTTCCCTCCCTCCTTCTCTCCTTCCTTCCTTCCCTCCCTCCTTCTCTCCTCCCTCCCTCCCTCCCTTCCTTCCCTCCCTCCTTCCCTCCTCCCTCCCTCCTTCTCCCCTTCCTTCCTTCCTTCCTTCCTTCCTTCCTTCCTTCCTTCCTCCCTTCCTTCCTTCCCTCCCTCCTTCCTCCCTCCCTTTCTTCCTACCTTCTTTCCTCCCTCCCTCCTTCCTTCCTTCCCTCCAGATAGGCTCCACACCCAACGTGGGGTTTGAACTCACCACCCTGAGATGGAGAGTCCCATGCTCTACCTACACAGGCTGCCACGTGCCACTGCCCTGTTTTCTTCCCAAATGTTCTCTGCGAAACTCCATCGTAGCTTCTGCTCCCCAGAGAACCCGAGTGATACGCGAAATGGCATCCCACCCCTAGGGCTGTATGCGTGGGGCACACAGATGCCAGAAAGGGGGACAGACGACATACGGCACGGAAAGCGCTCGGAAGGGAAGAAACGTCTGAGCGCCGGCCACGTGCTGGGCACTGACCCGGCCCTTGTGGATGTGATTCAGTTTAGTCTCCGTAATGAAACCGCGAAGTGGGTTTTATTTCTTCCGTTACTGGTGGAGACTCTGAGGCCCTGAAAGGTTAGGAACCGAGCCTGAGGTAAGCAGGTGCCGAAGGGGCAGGGCCACAACTTGCACCCCGGGTGCGGATCTTTCTGCTGCTGTGCCCAGCACAGGGTCGGGCAGGGCAGGGGCCCTGATCCCTTCCCAGAGCCCCATCAGCCAGTGGTGTCTTCTCCAAGGCTCCGTGATTCTCCCCGAGCTGTGAGAGCGGGGGTGGGGGGGTGGGAGTCATTCAGTGTGGTGCGCAGGACAGAGAAACTGGAGTCTTTTCACTCCACGAACTCCTTCCGAATCGCCCGCCCCGACCCAGCCCTTTCCCCACATCCAGTTTCAGACAAAGAACCAAGCCTAATAGAGGCAGAACTCGTAATCGTTGTAACAAAGCAATAATGCCACGAAGCTAGCTTGCCCTTAACGCGAGAGCTCTCGTGGCCCGTCCCTTGTCATTCACACGCATCCACACATTTTCTTGCTTCATATTTGTTCTCCCATCTGCCTTGCAAAGATCTGTCTCCCCTTGTGAATCTTCTGGCGGGTCTGTCCTCCTGCTGACCCTGAATTTCAAGGAGGAGGCAGATGCTCAGCGGCTGCTCAGCCCTCTGGCTATACTTTGAGCCTCAGAGAGACAAGCGGGTACCTGATTTTCTGCTGCCTTACAAATAGGGAAACACGAAGGAGTAACCTGGATCGTATGGATTATGCGGCGTGGCTGCACGCAGCCCGGTGGTCTTCCCGTGCTGTGCCTCAGAGGAAATTATCAACGTTATTAAGCATTTGTTATCTGCTCTGTCTCTTGGGAACTTCATCTGGACCCTTGATCTAGAGACGCTGTATCTGCGTCTGCCAGGAGAATGTTAGTATCGCGTCTTGATGGTTTACTTATGTGCCAGGCACCCTGACGGGCACTTGACATTCATCCACGTCACAGCTTTCAAGGTGGCCGCGACTGTCCCGTTTTACTTACGGAGCAAACAGATTCAGAGAGGTTAAGCAACTGGCTTAAGATCCCACAGTGAGGCAGAATTACGGTTCAAATCGAACCCCTTCTGACTCCAAGCCTGGCCTGTGCACCATGCTATGTGCCATAACGGCTTTGGGAAGAAATGCACTTCTGAAGCTTAAGTTTCAAGATAGATATGAAAGCTATCTAATCTATGTTGTAGCCTCCAAACAGTTTAGTGAGATGACAGTAAGTCAGGAAAATGACAGTATTTTCCATCCTATGCTATCTTTTTTTTTTTTTTTTTTTTTTTTTTTTTTGTGAGAGAGACACAGAGCACAAACGGGGGAGGGGCAGAGAGAGAGGGAGACACAGAATTGGAAGCAGGCTTCGGGCTCTGAGCTGTCAGTGCAGAGCCCGACGCGGGGCTCGAACCCACAAAACCATGAGATCATGGCCCAAGTCGAAGTCGGACGCTCAATCGATTGAGCGTGTTTTAGCTCCGACAGTATTTTCCATCCTTCCCTTTTTCCTCCTTTTTCTCCTCCCCCAACTACCCCTTTCAAGGTCAAACTTCTAAAAGCCCTTACCTCACATCCCATCCTCTCCTTAGCATACTTCCCCTGGACTTCCATGCCCATCTGGTCACAGAACCTGCTCTTGTCATCGTCCCCAGTGACCTCCATGTCGCCAGATCCAGTGGACCTGCCCCCCTACCTCATCTTTGTCAGGCTTTTCAGGAATATTTGACCCAGTCGATCTCTCCCTCCTTCTCGAAAGACTCTCTTCCTTTGGTTGTTGGGACACCACACCCTCTCCTTGTTTTCCTTCTTCATCCTTTGTCACCCTTGGTCTACTTCGAGGGTCCTTCTTATCTGCTGGTGGCACATACTACCAGCTGCTGATGTGACAGCCATTCCTTTCTCCTTCCTTACAAATAAACCCCCCAGTGTCAGTCAGGGCAGCAAAGTCCCCGGCTAAAAATACTTCCTTTTCTGGACTCACTTGGTGTTAGAGGTGGATGTGTGTTATAGTTCTGGCCAGCAAAGAAGTCAGCTGAGTAAAGGCTTCTGGGACAGCCTTTATTCCTGGAGAAAAAGGAGCTAATTTGCCCCCTGTCACTCCTCCTTTCTACCTGAATTGTGGTTGCATGTCTAAAGGTGCAATTACTGTCTTGTGACCCTGAGGCCGAGCTCGAGGATAGAGACCTACACGCAAGATGGCAGACGGGGAAGACAGAAGAACTTGGGTCCCCACAAGGATAACTGCTCAGCTGTTAACTGGAGCCGGGTTGCTCAGCTCCAGACTTCACGTTCCGTGAGAACACACCCCTGTCTGTTTCAGACGCCCTACCAGTATTTTCTGTTGTTTACCATTAAATACATTCTGACTCGACACACTACCTGGCCTCTGAATATTAGGAACACCCCGGACCTAACCCTAACCCTAACCCTAATGGTGGTTAGGGTCGGTGGACCCTTTTCTTTTATCTTTCTAATGATACACAGACACTGGGAGAATGAAGCTCTCAGTAGGCAACTTCATGCATTCCATTAGCTTTAAATAATAATTGTGTCCTAATGGTATCCAAATTTATGCCTCTAGCCCAAACTTGTCTTAGTGAGATTTCTAGGTGTTGTTGATTCTTCTGTGTGTCTCACACATCTGGTACAACAGGAAGCCCTGTTTTTCCCGCCTCTGAAATATGTTCAGAATCCATTCACTTCTCTCCATCCTCAGGGCTACCTCTTTGGAACAAGGCACCGAGAAGGAAAAACATTTACCCTCACTAAGAGATGTCCTAAGGACCTGACTCCCAGAGATGTCCACATGAATGTGACTTTACTCTTTCAAAAGACACTCGCCCAGGCAAATAGCTTGATTGTTCCTTACAGGAACTTCTAGAAAGATCCACTCAATTTGCAATATAAAGTATCAACAGACATTTTATGCCTCAAAATTCTTTGAACCCCTTGCCTTAAAATTCTCCCCTTGTGGGGCTGACTTAATCGGTAAAACATGCAACTCTTGATCTCAGGGTTGTAAGTTCAAGCCCCATGTTGGGTGTAGAGACTACATAAAAGTAAAATCTTTTTTTTTTTTTTAAGTTTATTTATTTATTTTGAGAGAGAGAACCAGCAGGGGAGGGATAGAGAGAGAGGGGGCCGGAAGATCTGAAGCGGGTTCTGTGCTGACGGCAGAGAGCCCAATGCAGGGCTTGAACTCACGAACTATGAGATTGTGACCGGAGCTTAACCGTCTAAGCCACCCAGGTGCCCCCAAAATAAAATCTTTGAAAACAAAACTCTCCTCTTGCTAGTTTCAACATCCTAAGTTGTGATATCATGATTTTTCCCTGATTCTAATCGAGACTCCATTCCTAAAAAACCGGCCCTAAACCAAACTTCAAATTCGCAACAATTCTACCTTGCGTTTCTCCTTCTAAGACACTGCCAGCGTTTTGTTCTACTTTACCGGAGAAAGCTTGTCAACAGGCTGTGTTGGGAAGTCAGCTTTTAACGATATCCTCATTTCTCACCAGGACCACCCCAAGACCTTCTCGGGCTGGTCTCCATTTCCACCCTTGTTGTCCTCAAGGCTAGTCTCCAAGCCGCAGCCAGAATGATCTTATTAGAAACAACTGGGCGCCCTCGTTCCTCTGCCCAAGACTCTCTGTAGGAGATACATCCTCACCTCTAGACTCTTGGGAGTTCAGCTGGGGCTGGCTGGGGTGGCCAGCCCCAGGTGGGCTTCCAGTGGATTCATCACACAGTGGCCACCCGCTGGGCACACCTGTTCGGAGGGCTCCCTGCTTCCTGCCTGGGGAGGGCTCCCTGCTTCCTGCCTGGGGAGTCCTCCGCCTTTGCCTTTGCCGATACTACAAAGCCTGAGGCAAAGGATTAAAGGGTCCCAGCTCTAGTTCATCAGGATGAGAATTCTCAGAGGCTTGCTTGCTTTGTGATTCCTAGGAAATGGAGGAAGAAGTTCTGCTTGCTTCTGTTGTAAGGGGCAACCTTCCACCTGGCTTTTTCCTTCTCCCCTGTCTTGAGCTCTGGCTCTCTCCTCTTTCCTGGGGTCACTCCAAATAAACTGCCTGCACATAGGTTTTTATTCCAGGCTCTGCTTTTTCAGGGAACCCAAGTTCAGGTACTGGCTTTCCCTCTCCCTGGGAATCATCCACACTCTGCCAGCCAATCACTGCCTAACTACATTGCCCTCATCTCATCCCACTCCCCCACCCTGTGCACTGTAAGCCCCGGGGTCCCCCCCCCCCCCCCGCCGCACCGCTACTTTCTTGGATATACAAAAATGAAAATGCCAGTGAAAGGCAGCAGAATATGCCACCCCAGAATATGCTTCTTTGGCATAAGGATTATTTTGAGCTGATTATTTTTGAGAAAAAGCAGACACAGGAGAAGCCCTAAAGTCGAATTTACCCTCTGGTAAGATAAACTGATGTTTATAAGGGAAATCTCCATTCGTAGGGTCTCTCCCTGTCTGTGCCAGGAAGAGAAGGATGGCAATAAATTACAAGAAACTCTCATCAATGGAGAAGGGGCCACACTTACACCTGTAGAACCTTACTGTCCGCTTCCTGCTAACCTGTTAAAAAAGAAACAACAGACTCAAAATGGAGTCACTTGTGCTACACCTCACATCAGCAAACAAAGACTTGATACCTATCCTAACTGCAGTTTCAGCCTTTCCTGGGAATGTGCCCTTCAACCGGTCAATCTGGAATTACCAGGTCAGCACCAGAGAGGTAATCTGCCGGTTGGACTCCTTCCTTCCCCCAAAGGACGGTGACCTTGTTTGCAACAATCCACTCTGCTGTAATAATGTCTTTGTCCTTCCTCCTTCTGCCTGTATAGATCTTCCTCGCTGGAGATGGGCTTACATCCAGATTAACCTATCATAAGTTGAAAAAAATCATAATTTAAAAAATGCACTTGCTACACCTAAACTAATAAACATCATGGTTCAGCCTAGCCTACCTTAAATGTGCTCCAAACACTTACATTAGCCTACGTTGGGCAAAATCATCTAACATAAGGCTTCCTTCATAATAAAATGTTGAATATGGAATGTAATTTCTTTTCTTAAAAATTTTTGTTCAATGTTTATTTATTTTTGAGAGAGAGGGAGAGACAAAGCACGAGTGGGGGGGTGGGCAGAGAGAGAGGGAGACACAGAATCCGAAGCAGGCTCCAGGCTCCGAGCTGCCAGCACAGAGCCCGCCGCGGGGCTCCAACTCACGAGCCGTGAGATCATGATCTGAGCTGAAGTCCTATGCTTAACTGACTGAGCCACCCAGGTGTCCCTCTACTGTAACTTATGGGATGCTGTACTGAAAGTGGAAAACAGAATGGTTGCATGGGTGCAGGATGGCCTCCTCGTGATTACGTGGCTGGTCGGGGGCTGAGGGTTGCTGGTACTGTTGCAAGTCACAGGAGAAGAGTATCCTTTCATATATCGCTAACCCGGGAAGAGATCGAAATTGAAAACTCGGAGTATGGTTCCTACAGAATGAGTATAGTTTTCATACCACTGTAAAGGAAAAAAAACTCCCACGTCGAACCATCGTAAGTCAGGGAAAGTCTCCCATTTTGTACAGCTTCCCAGAGCTCCTTTCTCCTAAGATGGGAAGTTGCCCAATTCGTGTCCAATTCATTAAACGAAAGCCAATTAGATCTTTTACTCCATTGGATTTTTGCTTTTTAGCAGATTTGGTGGCACTGGTGGGACTGAAGGCGGCTTTTGCCAGCTCAGGGGCAATGAGAAACACAGGTGTGGTACCAGTGGGCCCTCTGAGCTCTGTCTTTTTCACCACCTCTGAAGGCCCTGGGGAAGCTCCTCTTAGTTCTGAGCTCCACTCTCCATGTGTCAAGCTCCCAGTCGAATTGGCTTTCCAGTCCAGGGCAGGTCAGCTGGAGCTAGCAGGTGGTCAGAGGGTTCCACGTGGAATGCGGACCTCTAGGCCTTGGCTCAGTCTACAGTTCCCCCATTTGAGTGAAAATCCCCGACCCTTGGTTTTGTCTTCAGACTCCATGTTGGGAGTTGCTGGTGGGTTTAGGCTTCAATTCCCCATTTGTTTGGAATCTGTCTGCAGAGTCCCTATTCTTTGGAGTCTGCTGGTTCAATCTTTTCCCCTGTCTCAGGGCCCATGTTGACAATTGTCAGTGGTGTGCAGAAGGCCTTCTCTTGGCCAGGCCGTAGTAATATCTCTTGGCTGCATCTGGTGAGTTAAGGTGCACATGCTCGTTTGTCTTGTTTTGTATAGATGAAGGCTATTGTGAATGGGAATTTTAGAAGTCAAAGAGTTGCAAAAATTGGTGGGCATGAGTGGAGCACTTAAGTGGTATTAGAGCACTTGACACTCTTGTGTGAGGATAAGTTGGTCACAGAAGGGGTTAGATTGACACTAGGTCACCTTCTAACTGCAGGAAAATGTGCAAAGCAGTGAGGTACACTGTAAACCACCACACAATTTCCAACCCAATGGCATATCCCCATTAGGTATTAGTTTGGCTCCAAGATACCCAAAGTCTTAGCTAAAATAAAACGGAACACATAAGCTCGAAAGAGTGAAGGGCACCACCTTCAGCACACCTGCCTATCTTATGTCCAAAGGCTATGGTCCTAGAAGCTATAAGTATCTGCAAAAATGGCAAAAGTCAAAAACACAAAAGTTAACTAGAATAAACACCCAGGCCTCCTCCATTGTATCCTCCTAGGGGTCCATCATCAAAACTCCAACCCTGGAATTGATGTCTCAATTTGTAGTCAGGTGGGACACTGGAAAAGAGATTGTTCTCTAGGACTCTATGCAAATTCTTCATCAATATTGAATGCCTTTTTATCTCCCCCAAGGAAGAGCTCCTGTGTAGGCCCCTGCTGGAGTTGAGACTCTGAGGGATTTTCTGGTAAACTGCTACACTGTTGCCTTAAACAGCCAAGGGAAACAAAAATTAAAATTAATGAATAATCTCAGCAAATTCTGGTAGATATCAGAGGCTGTAGGGGGGATCCCGGGAACACTGGCAGAAACCAGTGAAGAATGAGAATTCTTACCAGTGTCAGCTTTCCCAGATCTCTGTCTATAGTGCCCAGTTGAGAGAAGAAATTAAAATTTCACATTCTTGGGGCGCCTGGGTGGCTCAGTCGGTTGGGTGTCCGACTTCGGCTCAGGTCATGATCTCGCAGTCCGTGAGTTCGAGCCCCACATCGGGCTCTGTGCTCAGAGCCTAGAGCCTGTTTCAGATTCTGTGTCTCTCTCTCTGACCCCCCCGGAGCCTGTTTCAGATTCTGTGTCTCCCTCTCTCTCTGACCCTCCCCCATTCATGCTCTGTCTCTGTCTGTCTCAAAAATAAATAAACGTTAAAAAAAAAATTATAAATAAATAAATAAATAAATAAATAAATAAATAAATAAATAAAATTTCACATTCTTGGGGCACCTGGCTGGTGGTAGAGCATGTAACTCTTGATCTCAGGGTCATGAGTTCAAGCCCCACGTTGGGTGTGGAGCTTACTTAAAAAAATTTTTTTTCACATTGTCCCTTCCTTTCCAAATCCAGACCCATGGATCCTTTCTCTGTCAGGTATAGTAATTGCCTTCCTCCTTTTCTCATTTTGGGTTCTAAGAACTTGTTTTTGGGGGGGGGGGTGTCTGGGTAGCTCAGTTGGTTAAGCGTCTGACCCTTGATTTCAGCTCAGGTCATTATCTAGTGGTTTGTGAGTTTGAGCCCTGCATTGGGCTCTGCACTGACCGTGTGGAGCCTGCTTGGGATTCTCTCTCTCTCCCCCTCTCTCTCTGTTCCTCCCCCACTTATTCTCTCTCTCTCTCAAAATCAATAAATAAAACTTAAAAAAAAAAGACCTTGTTTTGGCTTTCTGCCTGCCTGGGACAGAGATTGTCCTCTAGCTTGTCAGTTCTTTCTTATGACTATTTTTGGGAGTAACTGTGGATTGTGTGAAGGTAGTATCCTTTACACTCTCTTTGGAGACCCAGCCCTCTTACATCCAAGAGGATTGTTCAGTACTGCCTGAAAACTGACAAGCTCTGTGTTCTCCCCTACGCTAAAACAAAACTATGTACCCAGAGAGAAAGATAGGCCCTCTAAAGCTTTTGTGGAAGGATTCCA
Source organism: Panthera tigris (assembly GCF_018350195.1). Classification (NCBI taxonomy): domain Eukaryota; kingdom Metazoa; phylum Chordata; class Mammalia; order Carnivora; family Felidae; genus Panthera; species Panthera tigris. The sequence goes on from NC_056664.1 coordinate 13,836,053, forward strand.
CATTTCAGAGACATTCTAAACATAAGACATATAAAAACATTCCAAAGACAAAGCAGCTCTAAATCCAGAACACAGAAATCTTTTGATTCCCATCTTAGCTGAAAATCTCCCTGATATACAAAGCAAACTGAAGGTAAGAAGATTAGATGGGTAGATCAACCTATGATGTTATTTTAAGTTGCAACCCAATGCTTGAAGGAATTAGAAGCACCTATCTTGATCGTACAAGTATTTGCAAGACCAGAAATGCAGCTCTGGAAACAATTCAAAGCCCACCTATCCTTTTTTAACAATTAACCTCCTCTATTCATGTCCAAAGGCTTGTAGGTATGATAGAAATTCTGGCCTTAGGAAATAAACATCCTTCTTGAAGGATCAGTGCATTCTTTCCCCATGGCTTTGAGATGTAAATGTTCTACCTGGTCTTCTCCAGCAACCCTCTCTTCTCATCTGGGCTATCTCCTTGAAGTGCAGACTTCAGAGAGGTTAATTCTTATCAGAAGAAAAACAAAAGGGGAAAAAGTGATTTGAAGCTTAAGAGAATGGAAAATCCTTAAGTGTGTTCCCCACAAATATTGGTAAAAAACTTTGGCCATCAAATCATGTAGCCTTAACTTATTACATCTGCCAGAAATACAGGTTGGACCCAACTTTCATTTTATAACTAGTGAGTTTTGTCTTTAATGTACCTGATTCATGGCTTAGATTTTGAAACAGAAGGTATACGGTCTCTGTGTCTGCATGTATGTTCGTGTGTGTCTATGTATGTATGTTGTAGATGTAGGATAAGTTTCTGCCTATGGATGGTATTATTTAAATTAATTTGTAAACAACACTATTTAAGTGGCCTTTGGAAAGCTAAATTCTTATATGAATTAAATATTCCTAAAATTCTCAGAAATATAAGAGAAACTAACCCAGATATTTTTCAAGCTCATGTGATCTGACATAATCTTTGTTAAATAAAAGCCAGTTTAAATTTGGATTAATTAAATTGGCTAAGTCTTCAGAATTGTTAGTGTTAAAAGTGATGCAGATGTACAGTGTTTATTCTCCCTTGCTTTACTAGTCAAATAATTGCATGTTGTCCCTGTTTCAAAATTTGTCAGCCAAGAAAGTTTGGTATGATGAAATTTTCATAAATAATCTAAGCATAATTGTTGAGAACAAGTGAATGAAATAAATTTAAGTGGGATAAAAATGTTTAGGTAAACTTTTTAGTTTTCCCATCATTTTAGTGACCTGAAATCTTAAGGTTTTGCTATGTTAAGTTAAATGATGGATAGTTATTTAATATCTAGGTATTTCTCAAGTAAGACAAAATATTGAAACATTAGTGACAATAGGTTTATTTATTTTTGGCCTCCTTTACAGAAGAACTAAAGTTATTTGGGTCTATTGTTAAACATGTTTTGTGCCACAGTGGAAAATTTACTATGAGAAAAATATACTTTCAGGAATTGTGAAACATACTCATTAATTTGTCAGTAACAGCTCATTCACAATTGTTTAAGGCTACTAGAAATAATAAGGGAAACAACTCTGTACGCAAAGAATGTAGGATGTGTGTTTTTGGTAAAAGAAAGTCATGAGGATTGGAGGTGCATTTTGTTGAGGGAGAAGAAAGAAACTTTGTCCTAAAACAAGAATGGGAAAGAGGAAAAACATAGGACCAAATCTGATGTGTAAGGAAAAAAAAAAAAAAAAAGCTGTACAGTTTGTGAAAGAGGAATCTCCTGAGAAAGGAATTTTATGTGTAGTCAGGATGGCTGAGATTAAAATGAATTTATCTGAATAAGAAATGGTATTGATATAAAAAGTAAACTGATTCAAAATTAGATTTTGTTTTTCTGTTAGGACAAGGTGTCTTGGACTATTGATCTGCTCTTGATAAAATATTACGAAAGGCTTTTCTTTACCTTTAAGGCAATCTGTCTAGAGGACAAATATTTTATGTTTTATTGAAATATTTCCTGAGCATTTTGTTATTTTTATCATCAGGTCTTTGATTACTTAAGAGAACTGAGTCTTCTCAATATTAGCAGCTAAGTTGTGTCCACAACTATGTAACCTTCCATAATTGCCTTTGAAATATTTTATTGCCATTTTGGTCAAATAAATAATTAGGTATTGTTTTATAATAATCTGTGGCCCTATTAATCAAGTGTTTAAGTCTTCTGATATTCTTGAAAAACTTCCCCAAATCAAATTTTTAAGGTTTTTTTTTTTAGTGTTTTTAATTTTTTTTTTTTTTTTTTTTTTTTTTTTTTTAGTAATCTCTACACCCAATGTGGGGCTTGGACCCACAACCCCAAGATCAAGAGTCATATACTTTTCCAAATGAGCCAGCCAGGTGCCCCCCCCAAAATCAAATTGTAAATGAAGTCTTTTTGACCTTGAACTACCATTGGGATTTTCCAAAGGGTCCCTGGAACATCTGAAAAGATTTGTTCTCCTTTATAAAAAGAGAAGATACTAACTTCAGGCTTATTTGGGGGGCTTGGGTGGCTCAGTCGATTGAGCCTCTGGCTTCGGCTCAGGTCGTGATCTTACAGTTTGTGAGTTCTAGCCCCGCATCAGGATCTGTGCTGACATCTCAGAGCCTGGAGCCTGCTTCAGATTCTGTGTCTGCCTCTCTCTCTGCCCCTACCCCACTTGTGCTCTATCTCTCTCTCTCTTAAAAATAAATAAACATTAAAAAAAATTTTTAATAAATAAATAAATAAAATAATTTCAGGCTTATTTGATATGTTAAATTAGATGGGAAGCATTGCCAAGTAAGAATACTAAGTCTTCTTTTTGTTGAATTTGTATAGGAATGTAAGTGTTCTGCTGTTTTATAGTGAACTCTCCTCAGATCTTTAACCATGGACAATTCCAAGGTTTTTTTTTGTTTTGGGTTTGTGTGTGTGTGTGTGTGTGTGTGTGTGTGTGTGTGTTTATTTGGGGACATCATTTACAGTTATTATTTTACTGAGATGCTTTTTGCAAAAGTGTTCCTGCAAAAGTGCTTCATCTTTAGGGGATTCATGGAAACAACTTTGGCAAGTACAGGCTTCTGATAACTCTCAGATCATAACTCTTAACTAGGTAAAAATTTCCAGAACTAATGGCAAGAAATGGATTCAAGCAGAGCAAGTATTAATTACATGGGTCTGAATAAACTGAGGAGGCTGATTGTAATTTTTATGACCTGTTTCCTCAATGTTTTATTTTCCCAGGTTTACGGACATCTTTTCTCTTAAGCTATGTATGACTTACAGAAATTTGGTAAAGTATATCTTTGTAAACAAAGATGAAATATTTACTTTTTCTCCCTACCTGCTTCCTCCAGAATTCAGAAACTCTTTTTTTTTTAATTAAAAAAATTTTTTTGAAATGCTTATTTATTTTTGACAGGCAGAGACAAAGCATGAGCAGGGGAGGGGAGGGAGAGGGAGACACAGAATCCAAAGCGGGCTCCAGGCTCTGAGCTGTCAGCACAGCTGACGTGGGGCTCGAACTCATGAACTGCAAGATCATGACCTGAGCCAAAGTCAGATGCTTAGCTGATAGAGCCACCCAGGCACTCCCAGAATTCAGAATCTCTGCAGTATTCTTTTTATGACAATATGGTTAGTTATTTGCACAAGTTCAATAAGAGGTTGTTCTCTCTGTCACAGGACACAATTGGAAACACTGGCTATATCACCAAGACTTGGACTAGAATGTCATATTTGAGAGAGATATCCTTACACTAAGATATGACCAGACAGTTTTAAACAACTGCTTGGATTCCTCATGAAAATGTCCAGCAAAGTCATCTTAAAAAGAGCTTACATGGCCAATCACTATTCATGATATACTAATATAAACAATCAGGTCATGTTTAATGCAAACAAATGAGTGCTACTGTGATTATCTTTGGAAAAAATAATGGAGACAATTGTTAGTACCTTTATAGATAGAACATTCTAATCCTGTTGGCTTTGAGGGTTTTTTATATACCTGTAAACTGGAGTAGATCTGAAATTCTAGTTTCCTCAAATATCTGGTTATGACTCTCCAAACTAATATTTGCAATTTTCTCCAGTCTTCTCATTTTCTTGCTTTCTGTCCCCCCCCCCCCCCAACTAAGAACAAAGATTATCCTTGAATCTCTTTGGAGGGGACTTTACCAAGTCCTGCTCACTACCCAGATTGCGGCTAAACTGCACGGACTTGAACCTTGGGTACACACCGCACAGCTGAAGAAGTCTCCGCCTGACATCTGGTCCCACGCAGGCGCTGGAGACCTCTGAACCAAACTGATAAGGAAGAGGAGTAGTTGACATTGACGTAGACCACTTCCACCCAAGTGGTCTTTCTGTTCTTTCTTTCTGTTCTTTCTGTTCTTTCTTTCTTTCTGTTCTTTAATCTGCCATTGGCCTGGAAAGATAACACTATTCTCTTCATCATCCAGGCAACTGCTAAGGGGCCTTTCAGACTTCTGGATTTGTCATCAAAAACTCCCATCTGTCCATTAACTGTGCCACCTTAGCAGAAGTGGTCTGTGTCCAGAGAGAATGTATTTTTGTCTGTGGTGGTTGGTTAGCATCCTCCTTGCATCTATGATTCCTAGACGCCTGGTGCATAACTAAGGATGCCTCTTAGGTTATCCAACTGCGGCCTTAACTGTTACACCTTGTTGGCTGCCTCTCCTGAGTTTATATTGTCAGGTTACAAAGAAACTACCAGGAGGCTTTTGTGATTCAGAATTCACTTCCTTTGGCAGGGCCCTACTTTCCTGGTTAGGAGTAAATGTAAATGAGTCTATAATTAGAGATCTCTCCTTAACTATTGAAAGTATCACTTTCAATAGTTTTAGAGTTTGCTACTAAAGCAATAGCTGCCTAGCAAAGTTTTTAGATTCTCAGGCATAACCCTTATTATTATTTTTAATCTTTATGTACTTTTGAGAGAGAGAGAGAGAGAGCGCGCCAGTGGAGGGGCAGAGACAGAGCAGGGGTGGGGTGTGTGGGGGGAGAGGATCCAAAGTGGGCTCCATGCTGACAGCAGCAAGCCTGATGCGGGGCTCAAACTCATGAATCGCAAGATCACGACCTGAGCTGAAGTTGGATGCTCAACCGACTGAGCCACTACGCGCCCCGTTTTTTTAAGGTGTTAATTTTAAGTATCTCTACACCCAACATAGTAAGGCTTGAACTCAACCCTAAGATCAAGAGTCTCACGCTCCACCAACTGAGCCAGCCAGGTGCCCCGCCCTCGATTACCTTTTAGCTAAGCAAGGGGGTGTCTGTGCTGTGGCCAAGACCACTTGCTGAGCCTGGATTAGCACTCTGGGGAAGCTGAATCTCAGTTATTTAAGATCACTGAACAAGCCACTTGGCTTAAAAAGGTGACCCCTTCAACAGAGTCTTTCTTTGACTTAATCGATTTTGACAGGTTTCAGTGTTGGGGGCCATGAAGTGCACTCCAAACATTGGGAATTATCTTGCTAATAATAATCATAGTAGTCCCCTGTTGCACTGTACTCTCTCAAAAGCTTTATAATTTTTTTATGTTTATTTGTTTTTGAGAAAGAGAGAGAGACAGAATGTGAGTAGGGAAGGGGCAGGGAGATGAGGGAGACACAGAACACGAGGCAGGCCCCAGGATCCAAGCTGTCAGCACAGAGCCTGCCGTGGGGCTTGAACCCACAAACCGCAGGATCATGACCTGAGCTGAAGTCGGACGCTCAACTGACCGAGCCACCCAGGTGTCCCTCCAAAGCTTTAAATGTATGTTTGCAGCAACCAACCACCAAGCAAATGATGCCTCTAAAACTGGAATATCAAAAAGGGAATGGAGAGAATAACTGACTTAAAAACAGTGAGCCCAAAGTTGCAACTTGTGAATACTACGCAGATTCCACAAAAAATGTCATGACCTGTGAATATCACAGAGAAGATCAGCGCACACACACACACACACACACACACACACACAAAATCAGCAAGTGAGACTTCAGAGCAGTATCTGGGACTGGCGCTAATGTCTTAAATTTTGATCACATCTCTCAGTTAAGAAGAGACACTGATCGAAGTGGGAGAATTGTTTAAAAAGAGAAACAACAGGTCCAAAATGGAGTCACTTGTGCTAAACCCCATATCAGGAAACCAAGACTTAATACCTAACCTACTTGCATGGGGTGTCTGGGTGGCTCAGTTGGTTAAGCGTCCCACTCTTGATTTTGGCTCAGGTCATGATCTCATGGTTCACGAGTTTGAGCCCCACGTCTAGCTGTGTGCTGACAGCTGGAGGCTGCTTGGGATTCTGTCTCTTCCTCTCTCTCTCTCTGCCTCTCCCCTGCTAGTGGGTGTGCTCCCTCTCTCTCTCAAAATAAATAAGCTTAAAAAAAAAAAAACACAAAAAATGAAAACCCAACCTACTTACAGTTTCAGCCTCTCCCAAGAATGTGGCCTTTACCAGTCAATCTAGAATTACCTGGTCAGCACTAGGGAGGTAATCTGCCTGATAGACACCCCTGTCTTCTCCCAAAGGATGGTGACCTCGCATGAAACAATCCACTCTTTGCTAGAATAACTTCCTTGCCCTGCCTCCTCCTGTCTATAGAAGTTTTCTCGTTTGTACCCCTCCTTTGGTTCAACCTTCTATCTGCTGAGACGGAATTCTGCCTGATTCATGACTCTTGAAGAAAGCCAATTACATCTTCAAATGGATTCAGTTGAATTTTGTTTTTTAACATCTCCATAACCAATCTCCCTTCCTAAATATCTTTCTTTTTTCTTTAACCGAAGATGATATTTAAGGTGGTGGCTTTGGCCATGTTGGGGAGTTTTACTTAGTTTTCCTGGGTATGCCCCATGGATATGTGAGGTTTATATGGTATTCAATTTTTTTTTTCTCTTGTTAATCTGTTTCTTACTGTGGTGGGGGTAGGGAGTTCTTGGTCACAGAACCTAGAAGGGTAGGGGAGAAATGATTTTCCCTTCCTTATCCTAGTTTGTGGATTTCAGCTGGAATGTATCCTGGCCAGAGAACAATGTTATCCATCTCTAGAATAAATAGGTGCCTCTTGGCTCAGTTCTGGAGAGCAAGGAATGAGAGCAAAGGGGAGAAGAGCAAGCAGACCCCTTAGAGGTGGTACCACCCACCCCCTTCTACCCTCTTTCTTTCTTGATAGATCCAGTAACATCCAACCCATCGGAATGGGGACCCTCCCTTAAGCATCAGGCTACCTCTATCAACAAAGGTACTAGCATTCCTTTCTGTGGGAGCTGGGCAAAACCCCTTGCCCTTTCTACCACGGGGTTCTCACTCTCCCCATTTCCATCCAATCACAACTTTGTCTCAGATACATTACAATTAATCACATCTTAACTTGGAAGTGGCCCGGATATGCTCCTACATTTCAGGTAGATGGAGACACATCCTAGGCTCCCTGGTGGGGACTTCGTAGGTTTCCCAGTTTTATCAGCAACAAATTTTCTTTTTCTGATTAGTTTTTGTCATTGTAACCCCTCACTGCCAAATTGGTAAATCCTTTTGTGCAATATTTAGAAAATCCAGAAGGGTGTAAAGAAGCAAAACGAACCTCCCATAATTCCGCTAGAAATAAAAGGTTGGCATAAGTGCATAGGTTTTTTCTACGCATGATTTTCCCGTACATAAAACCACCAACCAACGCGATTTAAAACTCTCCTGGAGTGCGGGTCACTCGCACGGATTACTGCTGTCATCCTGTCCTCTAGCAAACACTCAGGCCTGCCCCTCACTCTGGCAGTGGAGGCAGGCACGTGACTCAAACAGGTCCGATTGGCGTTCTCCCCTGGGAATGATATGTGGACTCTGGGAGAAGGGGCTTTCTTTTTCTCCTAGGACTGTGGCAGGGCTAGGACACGGAGTGACCGACAGTATTAGGGGACATTTTTCTTTTTTTTTTTAATGTTTATTTTTGAGAGAGAAAGAGGCTGTGTGAGTGGGGGAGGGGCAGAGAGAGAGGGAGACACGGAATCTGAAGCAGGCTCCGGGCTCTGAGCTGTGAGCACAGAGCCTGACGTGGGGCTCGTAGTCACAAGTCCCGAGACTTGTGAGAACATGACCTGAGCTGAACTTGGGCACGAGCTGAAGTTGGGTGCTCACACAACTGAGCCGCCCAGGCACCCCAGGGGACATTTTTCTTAAGATAGAAGCTTATTGTGAGAGAGAAACACAAAGTAAAGAATAGCCAAGAAAAGAAGAGAGAGGAGAGAAAGATCAAGAATTGTTGATCAGGAGAAGCACCTGTATCTTTTCAGGATGGGCCTGAAAAGTCCATGGACTTCCCAGTTTACAGGAGCCGATAAACTTTTTTTAAAAAGCTAATTTTAACTAGGTTTCTTTCTTTTCTTTCTTTAATGTTTATTTATTCTTGAGAGAGAGGGAGTGCGAGTGGGGAAGGGGCAGAGAGAGGAGGACAGAGAATCTGAAGCAGGCTCTGCGCTGACAGCAGCGAGCCGGATGTGGGACTTGAACTCATGAACCGTGAGATCGTGACCTGAGCTGAAGCCGGACACTCAACCGACTGAGCCACCCAGGTGCCCCTTTAACTGGGTTTCTAATATTTGAACCAGTGAATTATAATTAGTGCAGTGCTTGTGAACATCATCTCATTTAATTCTTTAACAATTCTGTGAACTGGATTTTGGTCATGTTTTATAAATAAGGAGCCTAAAATTTAGGGAGGTTACATATCTTGCTTAAAATCACTTGGGCTGAGGGGGACCTGGGTGGCTCAGTCGGTTAAGCGTCCGACTTCAGCTCAGGTCATGATCTCACGGTTTGTGAGTTCGAGCCCCGCGTCGGGCTCTGTGCTGACAGCTTGGAGCCTGGAGCCTGCTTCGGATTCTGTGTCTCCCTCTCTCTGTTCCTCCCCCACTCACACTCTGTCTCTCTCTGTCTCAAAAATAAATAAAGATTAAAAAAATTAAAAAAAAATCATTTGGGCTGAGAGTTTATTTAATGCTAAGCCTGGATTCTTATTCTTATTATGTTACAACTCCACTTTTTTTGTTTTTTCTTTAAGATTTTATTTTTAAGTCATCTCTACACCCAAGGTGGGGCCTCAAACCTGCAACCCTGAGATCAAGAGTCGCATGCTCTACTGACTGAGCCAGCCAGATGCCACACAGCTCCACTTTTTAAAAATTAAGTGTTTAAAAAGTTTTAGTTTGGTCGCTTAAATTTGTTTGCAGCTGCTTAGTTCAGGATGTCAACTAGTCCCTAGTGTAATGACACCTGCTTTTTACTTTATCAAAGGGTGCCAAGGGTGGGACAAGACATCTCGAGAATCTGCCTCTCCTTCTGGAATTCTGACATCGTTCTCTTCATTGTCTTCCTCAGAGAGACAGGGATAGCATGGCGGTGGTATGACTTCCCAAGGGCTTTGGTGACAAAGTGCCACAGACTAGATGGCTGAAAACCGTAGAAATGTCTTCTCCCACGGTTCTGGAAGCTAGGCATCCAATATCAAGGTGACGGCAAGGTCATGCTTCCTCTGAAGGCTCTAGAGAAGAGTCCTCCCTGGTTTTTTTTCTAGCTTCTGGTGGCCCCAGGTGTTTCTTGGCTTGCGGTAGCATAACTCCCAGGTTTGTCTCTATCGTCACATGGACTTCTTCCTCTGTGCCTGTCATGGTTCCACTTTTATTAAGATGTCCATTTTTTTTTTCCCTGTAGAAGGCCTGGCTTCAATGTAGGAACTGGAAGATGGAAAAAAAACCTTTTCGCTCTTCTTTCTTAGGTCTAGTACTTAGAGCATGTGAATTCAAAATCAAGATGAACATAAGAATAAATTTGTTTATGCACATAACACACATACATGTGGGGAGACTCAGCGGTAACGCAGAGGGTGGTTAGAACACGGAGGTTATAGGGGCACCTGGCTGGCTCAGTTGGTAAAGCATCTGACTCTTGATCTTGAGATCGTGTGTTCGAGTCCCACATTGGGTGTACAGCTCGCTTAAATAGATAAAAGTTTAAAAAAAGAACATGGGGCTTATATAGCATCTTAACAAAGGGGACAAATTTATGGAGAAGTGATGTGACACAAGAAAAGGGTTTGGGCTCCTAGGGTGGTAAATTTGTGGGAAGGTAAGTATGTGTGGGAAACTGATCAAAGATAAGGGTTATTTTAGTAAAGTTTGTACAGACCCATCTCCCTACTGACTTTCTGTCTCTAGGGACGATGTTCGTTTCCCTCCTGCTCGTATGGGAAAGGGAGGGGGGACACCTTCACAAAGGGAAATTTATCACCTGCTTTTAGGCAGATAGAGAGAGGGCAAAGAGCTTTTTCTGTGTTTGTTACTGCTTAACTGATTTCAGCTCAAAACCTTTTGCCGACATTGCATATTTTGAGGGGGCGTATTCTCATCCCCTTCAAAACAATCACGTGATCAAGGCGCCTGGGTGGCTCGGTTAAGCATCTGACTTCGGCTCAGGTCATGATCTCACGGCTCGTGGGTTTGAGTCCCGCGTCGGGCTCTGTACTGACGGCTCAGAGCCTGGAACCTGCTTCAGATTTTGTGTCTCCCTCTCTCTCTGCCCCTCTCCCGCTTTCTCTCTCCCTCAAAATAAACAAATAAACGTAAAAAAAAAATGCTACTCATTTGGCCCTTGTCTCATATCCTCCATGGCCCCTCCTCACGACACACAGATTAGAATCTAAACATGGCATACACATCTTCAGGTTCTGCCTACCTTTCCAAACTCATTTCCTACCCGTCCACTCCTCTCTTTTGTTGCTCTTGTACTAGTAAATTCCTGTATTGTCTCTGTGAACATCACACTATTTTATGTCTTGGTGGCTCTGCCCATGCAAGCTTCCCCCTGACAAACCCTTACTCAGGAATGAGCTCCTCCCAGAAGCCTTCTCCAAACCCCAGCTTGCCCAAACCACCCTTCCTTCGTAGGACTGTGCGTCCATTCGAGGCAGCCACATTCATTTCTACGACGCCAGGCCTGGCCCAGTGTCTGCCACATAGAAGACACTCTATAATGTTTAGTAAATTAAACCGAATGCTTTCGCTTTCCTATTGATGGAACAACCAGGAAAGTTATTGTGCCTTCTCTACTCTGTCATACGATAGGTCTAAAAATACTTCCTTTTTGTTACCAAATTTAATTCATATGACTAAAACTTTCCCTCCTGTTTTATAGTTATTAGGTTGTCTCTTACTTAAGAAAATGCAATTTCCTTCTTGAGCCTACAGACCACCTCATCAGGTTTCCCTTTCGTGAAGGAATATGTGTCTGTGAAGGGGGATCATGCTTATGTTCCTGGCCACTTCTATTATATATATATATTTTTTCTTTTTTAATGTTTATTTATTTGTGAGAGAGAGAGAGACAGCCAGACAGACAGAGTGTGAGAGGGGGAAGGGCAGAGAGAGGGAGACACAGAATCCGAAGCAGGCTCCGGGCTCCGAGCTGTGAGCACAGAGCCTGACGTGGGGCCCGAACCCACAGATCCCGAGATAGTGACCTGAGCTGAAGTTGGACGCTCAACCGACTGAGCCACCCAGGCGCCCCAGTTCCTGGCCACTTCTAAATGACTTAGAGCGTGATTCAGTCCTACAGAGCACACACCCAGATGAGGAACATCACAAATTAGTAAAGCGTTTCACTATTTTTGATTATTATTATGAGTATATTATTTCTTCCAGTATTTCTTGGAAAGTTGTGGTTAAGAGCAGCAGTATCCTATTACGAAATCCCCCTTCTTGTCTCTCCACTCTACTGATAACTAGCAGAAGCTAAAATGTAAGAGATGAACTTACCTAACTACTGATAAAAAAGCACCTAAAATCCCTTCTCAAACCCCATCATGCTATCAATTTCTAGAAAATAGTTACCATTCTGAGACTTCAAAACTACGGCAGCAAGAACACAAAAAATAACCACATGGTCTGAATGCCAAAGAAATATTGAAATCTTAGTTTAACTTCAAGTAATTAAATTTTTGTTCATATTTTAAGATAACTGCTATTGAAATGTAATCAAAAATTAAAAATAAAGGTAAGATATTTATAATTTCAAGTAAAAACAGAGAAGACACAATAAGTTCAAATCTAGAAATTACAATGCTTGCTTTTGCTACATATATAAGGTAGTAAGACCCCTTTCCCTAACTTAAAACACTCAGAAACTATTCAAAATGGATGAGTTATCACTATCTTACTTTTAACCATCAACATTAGTTCAAATGGGTCAAAAATACAACTTTAAAAATGACATATAAAAGTTCTATAAATTATGGATTATTGAAAAATAATTTTATTATTATTTTTAATTTTTTAATATTTATTTATTTTTGATAGAGAAAGGGAGAGCATGAGCTGGGGAGGGGCAGAGAGAGTGGGAGACACAGAATCCGAAGCAGGTTCCAGGCTCTGAGCTGTCTGCACAGAGCCCAACGTGGGGCTTGAACTCATGAACTGTGAAATCATGACCTGAGCTGAAGTCGGATGCTCAACTGACTGAGCCACCAAGGCGCCCCCAAAATAATTTTAGAATGAAGAAAATGTGTCTAAATATGCTACAAAGGTTCAGGCAAATTTGGAAAAATTTTTGCAAACTATGTGACAAACATAAAGTTAATATTAATAATTACATATCAATAAGAACAAACAGAAAGAAAAAATGGCAAGGGATGTAAGCAGGAAATTCACAAAATAATAAAAGAAATAACCAATAATAATCACAAGTATATAGGAGCGCCTGGGTGGCTCAGTCAGTAAGTGTCTGACTTCAGCTCGGGTCACGATCTCACGGTCTGTGAGTTCGAGCCCCGCGTCGGGCTCTATGCTGACAGCTTGGAGCCCGGAGCCTGCTTCCGATTCTGTGTCTCCCTCTCTCTCTGCTCCTCCCCCCACTCACACTCTGTCTCTCTCTCAAAAATAAATAAACATTAAAAAAAATTTAATAATCACATGTATATACTTATTAGTGAAAGGACTTTAATAATTAAAGACTGTGGGGCACTTGGTTGGCTCAGTTGGTTAAGCATCTGACTTCACCTCGGGTCATGATCTCATGGTTCGTGGGTTCGAGCCCCACGTCTGGCTCTGTGCTGACAGCTCAGAGCCTGGAGCCTGCTTTGGATTCTGTGTCTCCCTCTCTCTGCCCCTCCCCCACTGGTGATCTGACTCTCTCTCCCTCTGTCAAAATTAAATAAACATTAAAAAAAAAACTTAAAAAAAATGAAATAGTTCTATAAGACTCGTTAGTAAAAATAGCTACCCCTGATCATCTCTGCCCATTTCTTGTTCTCCAGACACTTGAGCACTTTCAGTTGAGTAGTTCAGCATTGGTCTCCCTAATTTTAAGTAGTAAGTTTTATGTTTACTTCTCGAGTTCTTGGTTTTAGATATTATCAGTTGATTTCCCAATAGGTGGGGGAGACCACAGCTCTCTCAGGCCTACCCCAGGACAGACCCACATGTCTTGCCCTTATTCTCCTAATCTGGTTTTTAACCATCATTTAGTGTGGATCAATACCAAGTGTGCTTTTTAGTAGTATGTAAATCATGCCTTAACCACAGGGTATAATGTGATTAACTTTTATTCTTTGCACAAAATCTGCTTCCTCTGTTAATAATTGCCTTTTCTTCCCCTCTGCATTTTCTGTGTACTCACCCCACGTCACTGCAAACCTTCTCTCGTTTGCGTACGTCAGCAGCTTGAGGGAGCCTTACCTGAACCCACGCGACGAAATCGGGCAGCGTCCCGAAGGTGCTGTTGCAGATACCGATCACACAGCAAGGTTCTCTCAGAGGAAGGAACAGTGTTGCAGTCCTGATTCCTAATCCTCCACTTGCCAGCTCGGAAGTTACTTCACATCAGTGAGTCTCAGCTTCTTCATCTGAAAGGTGGTGATAACAGCAGTATCTGCAAGGCCATTTTACTGTATAATCTCAATGACAAAATAAATAGCAGTGTTGAGCATGAAATAAATACTTGTTAAGGACTGTTATTTTAATAATTCTATGAGAGTAAAAGTAGTAGGAATTTAGACTAATATCCATGCACTTTTTAGCTTTTGCCTTAATTTTTTTCCTGATTAAGCAATACATATTCATCAACAGAAAATTTGAAAAGTACACTATAACGTTTCAAGAAGCACACAAGAGAACTTTTTACAATCCCACTCTACAGAGACAACTGGCTTATTTCGTACCAGTTCTGTTTTTTTTTTTTTTTCTTCTTTTAATTCACATGCTTACTTGTGTAGCTCTAGCATTTTGAATTCTGCTTGTTTGTTGTTGTTGCTTACCATTTAAAACATATCCCATGTCATTTAAAATCTTTACGAATATATTTGTAAATGAAGATTCCATGGTCTTCCAGTGTTTTGCTACAGGGTAACCAATCATTCCCATTTGCCTGCGTCTGAGAGGGTTCGTGGACACGGGACTTTTATCAGAGAGTCCTGCGCAAACCAGATTCACCTGGTTATCCTACCTTTACACACCCTTTCAATTGGATAATTAGGGTTTTCTTCCCCATTTTTTAAATCTTTATAAATAGCACTGATGTAAATTTTTATACCATTTACTGGTCTTTCAAATTGTTTTTCTAATAACTTACTGAGGGCAAAAGATCCTATCCCTTGGCCTAGATTTTTCTGTTTAACCTATAGGGTCTGGGGCAGTTATATAAATGCTCAACAAACACGGAAACATCCAATTGACTGTGTAGTGTTGGGGTTGAACTGTATCCCCTCAAATGATCTGCTGGAGTCCTAACCCCTGGTACTTGTGAATGTACCTTCTCTGGAAACAGTGTTAGGGTTACATTAACACATTGTAGATGTACGTTAAGATGAGGTCATAGTGGAAGAGCCTGGGCGGCTCAGTCAGTTAAGCATCTGGCTCTTGATTTCGGCTCAGGTCATGCTCTCACGGTTCACGGAATTGAGCCCCACGTTGGGTTCTGCCCTGACAATACAGAGCCTGCTTGGGATTCTCTCTCTCTCTCTCTCTCCCTCCCCTGCTTGTGTTCTCTCTCTTTCTCTCAAAGATAAATAAACACTTAAAACAAAGATTTATACCAACAATAACAAAAAAAGATGAGGTCATACTGGAATAGGGTGGGCCCTAAATCCAATATGTCTGGTGTCTATATAAGAAGAGAAAAAGAGAGAAACAGATACACAGAACACCACATGAAGACACATACACCCAGAGGGAAGATGGCCATGTGATGACTAAGGAAAGTCAAATGTCTGAGTCCATTTGGGCTGCTGTAACAAAATATCATGGACTGGGTAGCTTACAGATAACAGAAAGATATTTGTTAGTCCTGGAGGCTGGAAGTTAGAGGTGAGGGTGCCAGCACAGTCTGGCTGAGGGCTCTTTTCCAGCTCACAGACTTCTCACTGAATTCTCATGTGGTGGAAGGAGCCAGGGATCTCTCTGGAGCCTCTCTTATAAGGCAGAAATCCCATTCGTGAGGGTTCCACTCTCATGACTTTTAAGGACCTCCCCCAAACCCCGCCTACTAATAATATCACCTTCAGCATACATGCACTTTGCAGGGGAACACAAACACTAAGATCATGGCACTGGAGAACACCAAGGAATGTGGGCAGCTGCCAGAAGCTAGGAGAGCACAGCCCTGTGGACACCTCTGTCTCAAACTTCTAGCTTCTGGACTGGAACTGTGAGAGAATAAATGTCTATTGTTTCAAGCCATGCAGTTAGTGGTAGTTCATTATGGAAGTTCTAGAAAACTAACATAAAAAAGAAAGTAGGCGCCTGGGTGGCTCAGTCGGTTAAGCGTCCAACCTTGGCTCAGGTCGTGATCTCATGGTTTGTGGGTTCAAGCCCTGTGTTGGGCTCTATGCTGACAGCTCAGGGCCTGGAACCTGCTTCAAATACTGTGTCTCCCTCTCTCTCTCTCTCTCTCTCTCTGTCCCTCCCTGCTTGCTCTCTCTCTCTCTCTCAAAAATAAATATTAAAAAGAAAAAAAAAGGCAGGCACTTGGCTGGTTTAGTTGGTAGAGCAAGTAACTTTTGATCTCGGGGTCATGAGTTTGAGCTGCATATTGGGGGTACAGTTTATTTAAAACAAAACAAAACACTAATAGAGTTTGGGTGCTTTGGGTGAAAATAGAAAGGTGCAAGGTCATAAGCCCAGCAAAATGCATGTGACTATGTCTAAGCAGGATGCTTCCAAATTAGTTGGTGTCTTTGTCTGGGCTGCTATCACAGAATACCATAGACTGGGTGGGTTATAAACAACAGAAATTTATTTCTCACAGTTCTGGAGGCCGGGAAGTGCAAGGTCAAGGTACCGGCAGATTCGTGTCTGAGAGGGTCCTGCTTCTTGTTTCTTGTCACTGTGTCCTCTTTACGTGGTAGAAGGGGTAAGGAGGCTCTCTGGGGTGTTGTTGTTTTTTTTTTTTTTAATGTTTTTATTTATCCTTGAGAAAGAGAGAGAGAGGCAGAGCACAAACTGGGGAGGGGCAGAAAGAGAGGGAGGCACAGAAGTTGAAGCAGGCTCCAGGCCCTGAGCTGTCAACACGGAGTCTGACGGGGCTCGTGAATCATGAGATCATGACCTAAGGGAAGTTGCTCAACTGAACTGAGCCACCCAGGTGCCCCCTCTGGGACACCAACCCCATTCATGTGGGCTTCACCCTCCAAACAGCCCCACCTCCTAAAATCATCCCTTTGTGGGGAATAGGTTTAGGTTTTAAGATATGAATGTGGGGAGGGACACACACATTCAGTCTATAATTGTTGGTATTTTCCATTTCCTCCTTTGCTCATAGCCTTTGCTCTGCCTTCATTTCTGAAGTGGCTTTCCCTGAAATGAGGACAAAAACTAATCCATTTCTTTTACTAGACTTTCTAATATTCCAAAATGATTTATGACTTTTTCCTCTGGATGTTCCCTTACATTAATTATGAAGACTCCCTAAATATTGCTAGTCTTATGGTTTCATATTTCATTAGTGACCATAAACTAATGAGTCCTATGGGTATTGGTCCTGTTCTGGAAGCTTTTCTCAAGGTAGCAGCGACAGTCCTTTCTATTCTGATAAATCCTATCAGCACCCTCTTGCTTACCCTGAGCACATTTGAGATTCCTCAAGCTCACATCTTGCGTATGGATCCTCATTAAACAGAAGACAATATCTTGAGCCCATGTTTAAGACTTCATTGACAACATGTTATTGAAGTGGACGGCAAGGGGCCGTGTTTCCTCATACTCATACTCGCTCCCAAATTCATTACTGGGAAAAGTCCCACCCTTCCCCACCCCACTCTCAGGCTTGGAGACCACCTAGGTTCTCCCATTTTGATATTTTAATCTGGATACTTCTCTGACATTTATATATACAGAAATACCACAAAACAAAAACATAATTTGACCTCACTTTTGTTGTCTGCCTGAATTTTTGTAGTAGAATATTAGTGCTAGAAGGTGTTTTAAGAGGTTTGGTCAAGACCTTTGCTCCAGGGGCACCTGGCTGGCCCAGTTAAAAGAGCACACTGACTCTTGATCTCAGGGTCATGAGTTTGAGTCCCACGTTGGGCATAGAGATTACTTACAAATAAATAAATAAATAAGCTTAAAAAAAGAAAAGACCTTTGCTCCAGAACATCTGAAAACATAAACCATGTGGAAGTCCAGCCTATCTATTTTTGTGCTCTCTAGCAATGTATAGAGAATATAGGACTTTCCTTAGTTGTCTAGTGTTAAATGACCATTATAGTTAGATCTCCACTGAGCCTTCTTATCACCTTTATGAAATTAAAACATGTTGTTGTTGTTAAAACAGTATTAAAAAATACTGTTCTGTAACTTCAAAATAGCAGAACTGGTGCTTAAAGTTTGGGGAGAAGGCAGAAGAAACAAAATACTCAGGAGACATGTTAGTTTGGTTTTCCGTTTCTAGAGGACAGTCATAGATTAGAGCTTCGATTGTTTAAGAATTCTTGCCATTCTTTGAAACAGCACGTGTTAAACATAAATGATTCTTAGAGACAAAGAAAACATTGTAGGAGGATTGGATGCCAAGAGTACATGGCCTTCTCCGGCGAGGTCAATTATGTTTTAAAAGTAACAGAATATTCTGTAACATATGTTCTTCTAATGTACTCCCTGACAGAGTCAATCCAGGATGTGCAAAGAGAATTTTTTAAAAGCAGCTGTATTGTAGTTTGTTAGCAAATGGATTACGTAAATTCTTTCATCCAATCAGCCTTGTTGGGGAAGATGCCTTAGTCTCTGCTGATCAAAATAATAACATCAGTCAGCAGCACTTTATGTGATGATCAAAATACTGCTTCTTTCCCAAGAGGAACAGATAAGCACTTCCTCCATACATAGACTATCTTCCAAGCTGAACTCAAAGGTAAGATCCCCTCTGTGTCCTGTAGACACAACACTTCTCCCACCAGCCCCACCTAATACTTTAGCCTGCATATTCTAAGTAAAGGAATATTCTTCTACTTAACCACAATATCATTATTACATCCATTTACTAATTATCATCTAAAATACAGCCTATATTTAGGGGCGCCTGGGTGGCTCAATCGGCTAAGCATCTGACTTTGGCTCAGGTCATGATCTTGCAGTTTGTGAGTTTGAGCCCCGCATTGGGCTCTGTGCTGACAGCTCAGAGCCTGGAGCCTGCTTCGGATTCTTTGTCTCTGTCTCTCTCTCCCCTCCTCCACTCACCTCTGTCTCTCTCTGTCTCTCAAAAACTAAAGAAACATTAAAAAAAAAATTTAAATACAGCCCGTATTTAAATTTTCCCGATTGTTCCCAAAATGTCTTTTACACCTTCTGTTTTTTCCTGATCGAGAATTCTGTTGAGGTTCACACATTACACGATTAGTCGGATTTTTTATCAAAATCAAAGTGTTCATTTTAAACAAATCGTTTAAGTCTATGATGATGAATCTTTCTGTAAACACCTTGACTTTTCCTGAAAAAGGAGCTCCTGGGGTTTAGAAGCATGAATGTATTATAGTGGAAAGAGAACTGGGCTAAGCATTTAGCATGTTGGATTCCAGGCCTCATCCTGCCACTAATCATCTGTACAAGGTCAGCAAAGTGATTTTGTTCTCCTGGGCCATATTTTGTCACCTGTAAAAGCTGCGTGGTGTGATAAGAGAGTAGGAGCCTGAAGACCCAGCTTTGGTCTCGGTTCTGCACTAGTTATGTGCCCTCGAGCACACACCTTGTTTTCCCGTTCATTGGAACTGGTCTGAGAAATTTGCCTTCAGTGCTTAACAAGGGCCCATGTGACTAAGACAGGTTCGGTCCTTGCCTTCACAGAGCTTAGAGGGCATTCAGGAGGTCTTACACACACAGTCATATCAGCGAATCATTGATTTCAGTTCTGGGAATTACCCTGAAAGCAGTCCTGTTGACACAGAACCCCAGGGAGACCTCATCAGATGCGGGTGGCGGGGGTGAAGGGAAGGGAGGGGAAAACCCCAGGCAGGCTTCTCCGAGGAAGTGACTTTTAAGTTGAGATAAGAGGGACTAGTGGGCATTGACCAGGTAAGTATGGAAGAGTTTTCCATCTTTGAGAATCAGTTTTTCATTTCCTTTTTTTCTTTTTTTTTTTCCAATTTAGGAATAGTAAAACATATGCGACAAAGATTGCTAGGGATCCATCCCCCGATAGATGCTCTATCCTTCTTCCTTGTCAGAGAACTCCACCGTCACAGTGACAACACTGTCAGCAGCTTTCGCCATTTCTCATGGCCTTGTGATTAATTCTGGCCACTGGAAGTATCTCTTCTGGAATGCGTCCTTCCAGGGAGGTGATAAGCCAGCCTCTCCTCACCTTCCCCTACCCTGTGGCTTGCAACAAGGACGTGGTAGTGAGCCATCTTTGGCCATGTGAGCAGGGCAACATCTGGGAGTGGCAGAATGGCAACTGTGGCCACCCCACCATCCCTAACTGCCTATACTTGTGCTTATGTCTGAGAGAGATAAACTGTTGTCTTCTTTGAGCCATTTTGGACTGGAGGAGGTGAGCTCGATCTCTGTTATATGCAGCTGAACTTAAATCCTAAGCAATACAGTGTGCCTATCAAACACTGAGACTGAAGATAATGAAAATGAATTCTCATCACCCACATGCCTCACAGTTGCATTTAAGACATCATGATAACTAGAGCTCAACAGCAGACTTCAAGTCTGCTGAAGTGACCAGTCCCTAAAAGATCAGGGCCACGCCAACCTTTACTATGATCATTCTACCTTCACCAGTGTATTTGGGGACATCACTCACTGGTGGGCCAGTTCCTATTGATGACTTTTTGTGTTGCTCTGTTAACACCTAGGGTCACTTCAAACTCCACCTCTGTAGGGGAACCTGAGTGGCTTAGTCAGTTGAGTGTCCGACTTCGGCTCAGGTCGCGATCTCACAGTTGGGGAGTTTGAGCCCCGTGTCAGGCTCTGTGCAGACAGCTCAGGGCCTGGAGCCTGCTTCGGATTCTGTGTGTTCCTCTCTCTCTGCCCCTCCCCTGCTCACGCTCTGTCTCTCTCTCTCAAAAATAAATAAACATTAAAAAAAAAAAAAGACTCTTATAGAGGAGTGCCTGGCTGGCCTAGTTGGTAGAACATGTAACTTGACCCCAGGGTCATGAGTTCCAGCCCCGCATTGGGTGCAGAGTTTATTTAAAAAAAAAAAAAAAAAAAAGACTCTATAGAGATGAATAGATTATGGGTTACGCTGTCATAAAATCACTCATATCTGATTGGGCCCCAAGTTTGCCTGGCACCATTTTCGCCACAGCTGAAGGGATTCATCCTGTGTTACCAAGAAAGCAAGCTGGAGACTGGAATGTAGCAGAATCCATATTGGATTTGTGCTCCAGTTTAGCTGATTCTGAAAAGAAGTCAGTCAGATAAAAGCGATTCATTAGAAAATATATTCTGCTGGGGCACGTAGGTGGTTCAGCCAGTTGGGCATCTGACTCCTGATCTCAGATCAGGTCATGATCTCAACAGTTTGTGGCTTTAAGCCCTGCATTGGGCTTTGCCTTGCCCACGTGGAGTCTGCTTGGGATTCTCTCTCTCTCTCTCTCTCAAAATAAATAAAAAAAAAAAAAAGAAAAGATACTCTGAGCAAAAGATTTTTATTAAATGGCCTATTATCTATGGACCAGAGTCCACCAAATGGTCCATTACTGTGGAGTGAGGGGGACAACCATGGGGGGAGCATAAGACGGGGGTCACTGCAATGTGTGTGCATTCTCCAGTGCTCATTTCCACTGGGGCCTGAACTCTTCTCTGTAAAGACATAGCTTTTGAATATTTGCTTAAAACTACATTACAGTGGAGTCTTTAAGAATAACAGTGAAGAGGGCGCCTGGGTGGCTCAGGCGGTTAACTGTCCCAGTTTGGCTCAGGTCATGATCTCACGGTTTGTGGCTCGGAGCCCTGCATTGGGCTCTGTACTATCAGCTCAGAGCCTGGAGCCGGCTTCAGATTCTGTGTCTCCCTCTCGCTCTGCCCCTCCCCTGCTCGCACTCTGTCTCTGTCTGTCTCAAAAACATTAACAAAATGAGCATTGAAGGGAGGGATTTTCTCTTGAGTTCACTTTTAGCTCCCATGGTGTGTGAGGTCCTTAGAGGTCTAGCTCCTGTCTCCTTCTACAGTTTCAATCTATCTCACTGCCCACTACCTCCCTACACTCCAGCCCTACTGGTCGCTAGAACTCTCTGTGCCTTTGCAGAAGTTGCTCACTGTTCTTAGAATGCTTGTCTTTTCCTTTTCGCCTTAATTCTTTTTTGCTCCTCAAGACTTAACATAGCATATACTACAGAGAATCCAAAGCAGTCTTGATGAGATACTTGGACTCGCGTGTTCATTGCATCACTTCTCACAATAGACGGGAGGCAGAAGCAACCCAAGTGTCCACTGGTAGATGAATGAGTAACATGTGGTAGACACACACACAGTGGAAGGTTATTCAGCCTCAAAAGGAAGGAAATTCTGACAGGTTACAACATGGACGAACCTTGAGGACATTATGTAAGTAAGCCGGTCCCAAAAAGGACAAATACGGCATGATTCTCCTTGGTTGAGGATGTATTTAGGGTAATCAAATTCAAAGAGTCAGTGGGGTACCTGGGTGGCTCAGTTGGTTAAATATCCGACTCTTGGTTTCAGCTCAGGCCGTAATCTTGCGGTTCGTGGGTTGGAGCCCCCCGTTGGGCTCTGTGCTGACAGCAAGGAGCCTGCTTGGGATTCTCTCTCTCCCTCTCTCTCTTTGCCTCCCCCTCTCAAAAATAAACATTAAAAACAAAAAATTCAGAGTCAGAAGGTAGAATGGCGTGGGCCATGGGCTGCGGAAGGGAAGATGGAGTGTTAAGTGTTTCATGGGTACTGAGCTTCGGTCTGGGATGATCAAAAAGTTCTGGAGATGGGGCGCCTGGCTGGCTCCGTCAGTAAAGCATGCGACGCTTGACCTCAGGATTGGGAGTTCAAGCTCTACTTTAGACATAGAGATTGCTGAAAAATAAAATCTTTTTTTTAAGACATTTGTAGTGTAATCTTTCTTACTAATCTGTTTTTGTTCTTTAACACTTCATGAGGTGAATAGTCTCCATTTGGAGAGCTGTCCGTCGGTCTTTTTAGATTGTAAGTTCCTTAAAGATAGGAGCTGTCTCTTTTATCTGTGTGTCTTCATAGCCTAGCAAGGTATCTGGGGCATGGGCTCATCAAAGAACGAAATGAAAGCAAAAGGGATAATTCCTGGAACTCCAGGGTTGGGAAAGAAATTTTGGAGCCTAAGGAAAACATTGTGTCCACCCTCCCAATAACGGAGATCGTGTATATAAAGAACATGGCACAATTGCTGCACTTAATAGGCAGTCAATAAATGTTAGTTCTTTCCTCTTTCTCCTCATTTTACAGAGAAGGGAGTTGAGGCCCACAGAGGTGAAGTAATTGGCTTGGAGTTAAATAGCTTAGTAACGGAAGAGACAAGTGCTGCATCTTCTGGTCCAGTGAATCCTTTTTTTTCTGTAACACTGGCAACATGGGATGTGGGAATGACCTTTGACCCCAACAGTAATAGGTTTACAAATAACTTTTTATTATTCAAATGTACACAACAGCAGAGAGGACAGCAATAAGAGCCCTATGTACCCATCACTCAGCTTCAGCAATTACCAACTCTGGCAACCTTTTGTCATCTGTATCTACCTCTCCAATGGAGTATTTTAAAGCTAATCCTCAACCCTTTATCAAATTCTAAGTATATTTTTCATGAAACTTTTTCACGTGTTGACTTTTCAGAAAGGGTCAGCTCAGTTGGAAAAGATTTCCGTAAGGTGAAGCCTCAATGCTTCTATTAAATGATATTGGAAATCAGGTCCTTAAAACACCTATGACATTTGCAGGCCTTTAGAATCTGCCGAAGTGCACGTGCCAAAACGTAAGTAACGTGATATGCCTCGATCTCTAGAGATCGGTAGGTTTCCCCCGACGCTTCTCTCTCTGCTCGGGGTTCATGTCTCCATAATGCCTTACCGCTGCCAACCTAAGTCATCCTCTGCATTTACCCCCTAATGGCAACTTCTGTGCTTTTCTTTGTATACTCTCACTTCCTGGAATGCCATCTTTCTTCCAAAATCTATCAATCCTTCAAGACCCATTTCAAGAATATTCCCCTACCTAAAATCTTTGTAGAAGATCTCACCACTTCGGGGCACCTGGGTGGCTCAGTCAGTTAAGCGTCCGACTTCGGCTCAGGTCATGATCTCGTGGTTCATGAGTTCAAGCCCCGCGTCAGGCTCTGTGCTGATGGCTCAGAGCCTGGAGCCTGTTTCAGATTCTGTGTCTCCCTCTCTCTCTGACCCTCCCCCGTTCATGGTCTGTCTCTCTCTGTCTCAAAAATAAATAAACATTAAAAAAAAATTAAAAAAGAAAAAGAAGATCTCACCACTTGGACGGACATGGCGCTCATACTCACAGCACAGTTTTGCACTTAATTCTTGTGTGTTGCATGTGTGTTGGTTGTGCCTCCTTAACAAGTCTAGGTTCCTCGACGGGAAGGATTCGGTCAAAAGGCTTTTTTGGTATTTCCGCTTATTCTTCCCACGCCCCTCCCATGGGAGGTCTTGGTCTTGCCCCAAGCATCAGATTTAAAATCTCATCTGCTCTCTTGATCCAACTTCTGATCTTCAAGAAGACAGTGAACAGAGGACTCTACAAGGATGTGAAGAGCAGAGTCTGGACTGTGGAAAACTCTACCGGAAACGTTTGGTCAGTGGGTAAATTGCAATGGTTGGGGGGGGGGGCGGGGAACAAGATGGAGGGGGTACATACATATTGAAAAACACCTGACAGCCAGTGGCTGTATATGAACATTATGTGGATTCTACTCCAGGCAAACAAATTGAACAAAATTTGTGACACTTGGAAATAAACACTCCGTGAATAGTTTGTGAAGGGCTTTAAAATTTACCATTTGCAAACTATATACACCTGACAAAATTTACCTTCTTAACCATTTGTAAGTATACAGTTCAGCCGTACTCAATACATTCTCATTGTTGTGTTACCGTCACCATCATGCAACCACACAACTCCATTCGTCTCGCAAAATTGAAACTGTACCCATTAAACAGTAATCCCCACTCTCTCCTTCCCCCAGCCCTTGGCAACCACCATCCCACTTTTTGTCTCTATGGATTTAGTGCTCTAGGAACCTCATATAAGTGGAATCATTCAGTGTTTGTCCTTTTGTGACTGGCTTATTTCGCTCAGCATAATGTCCTCATGGTTCATTCATGTTGTTACATGTGTCAGAAGGGTATTTTTGTTCGTTTTTGTAGGGATAGCAATTGCTTTGTATTTTGCTAAAAATAAAAAGGACCCTTATCTTTTAGAGAGATACACTGAAATATTTATGAATCAAATGATGGGAAGTCTGGCGTTTTGCTTCAGGATAATATGGTAGGAGGGGGAGTGGACGGGGCTACAGTTGGAGTAAGACTGGCTGTAAGTCATTATTTGTTGCGGCTTGGTGATCGGTACATGGGGGTCATTAGAATATTCTGTCATTTTTGATCTGTGTTTGGCATTTTTCATGATGAATTGTTAAAAACTAAAAAAGTATCCACAAGGGAATGTCTTGATCATTTAACACTTCTCTGTCCTCTCTGGCGCTCTTCTCTTTGGCAGTGAAGACACTTGTCATCCAGGAGGAGATGACCTCTGTTCTCTTCCCGGCCAGGCCCACAGCCTGTGCAGAAGGGTTTATGCTGGCACTTTGTGCCCAGTGATACACTGCTAAGGTTGCATAGTAATCAGGTATCCCTTGGCCACTTTTGTTGATAGATTGATCTGGCTGCACTGTTAAAGAGTCGGGTAGGTGCTTAGAATCCAGACACACAAAGTCAAGGGATTTGTCCTTGTGCTTGTCCCTGGCATGCTGGGATTTACTCAGCATTACCCAGCCGGCCTCAGGCCTAGCAGGGCCTACACAGCGGAACGAGAGGTGACCCTCCCAGGGTACCCCATCTTGGGCTTGTCAGCTGTCAGGGGCTTTCAGTCGGAGGAGAGGGGAGGGCGGGTAAAAAAACAAAAAAACAAAAAAACAAAAAACCCCAGCCTCATTGTCTTAAGCTCTGTAAGAGGCTGGCTCATCCTCCAGGGGAATAGAAAGTAAATTGCTTTCCTTTAGGAGTTGAATTAACTCTTTCTGAGCCAATAGACTTAGTTCTGTAATGACTATCCCATGGCCTTAGGATTTCCCCAAAGGGTATTTTTAATGAGCCGTGTCTACCCATTGCTACCAACGCCACAATTTAACGGAATTGACTGGTAAACTCAGCCAACAACAGGTTTGACTAATTTTTCTTCTCGGAATAGACCAGGTGTTCTTGTGAAGAGATCAACTGACTGCTTGTTTCAGAACCGAGAAGGCGCAGCCTCAGAGCAGGCTGCCAGTAGATGAGCCCTCTAATCCTTCTTCATTTTCCCAGCAAGGATTGCTGTTTCTTGTGCCCCGGCCCATCAGCCGGTCCTTTGTTTCCCTATCAAGTCTTAGTTCCTTGTTTCCAATTTGCTACATAATTTCTCCTCGGGCTGGTAGCTTCAGAGAGAAGGAGTAACAGTAAGCAAGTTTTAACTGACAGGTTTTGAAATCTGAAAGTTAAACATCTAGACAGGTTAGCGGTTGCATTGAAAAAGCTTTAAAGAAGATTGCAGTTGAATTGATTTCCAACTTTGCAGGTGGCGGTGTTTATAATTGAACAGCTCTGAAAGTCGAGGAAAAAGTCTACTTTTATTTGCAAAATATCTCATTTCCCCCAGCAGCACAGGAGGTTGGAGGAACTGGGAAAAATAAGGATTAGTATTCTTTTTAATTAAAAGCAATCTTTGGAGGTTTTAAAGACTTCTCCCCACTTTCTTTTAAGTAGGAAAGCAGTGATCTTGCCTGCAACTGGCCTTTTAAAGAAAAGCTGCTTGAGTGAGACAGGAGAATTAACGCCTGAAACAGGTTGGTCAATGTCTCCCATTTGAGAGATAAATTTACTCTGTGGAACTACCGGAATGCCATTTAGTATCTTGGAAGAGATAATTAAACCAAATGTTAGCCTGGCGTCTTGAAAGGGTTAACTCATCTTTCAAGGCCACGTGGTTTATTTCTACAGGGTGAATTATTTGCTGGCCCACCTCCCCCCATCCCAGGACAGAGGCTTTGTCCCCAACTCCTCCTCCCAGCTGGGGCAGGACTTCCCAAAGAATGCAGGACTTCAGAACCAGGCTCTCTCAGCAAAACTCCCACCAAGGAACCTACAGACCGTTGGATGTTAGTGCCCAGATCTGTCCCTGGCCGTGGATGCTGTGCGTGGGTTAATTCTTAAGGAAAGCACACATCCTCCAAATCCAGGAGAGTCCCGCGCGGCTCCTCAAAGCTTCAGCTGTGGAGTCGGGGCCCCATCAGGTTTGGATCCTGACGCTAACCAACTCTCACGAGCTTGGTGACCTTGGGCACGCTATTTAGCAACTCTAAACTTTAGTGCCTTTCTCTAGAAGATGAGGTTGACAGGAGTACAAACCTCCCAGGGTGCTAAGGCTTTCCAAGGAGGAAGACTTGATGAGTGCTGGTGGCTCAGGGCCTGGCCCTGGGTGCGTTCTCAATCTTAGTGATCTTAGTGATCGCTGTAACTATTCCAAGATTCCTCACTCTCCAGGCCCTGCCCCCCTACCCGCCACCACCCCCTCTCCCCCCGCCCCCCCAGGAAACCCTCCATATTCCTCTGTGCAGGCTCCACAGGTTCTGCCCCTACTGTGTTTCCATCACAGTTTGTAGGTGGCATTGTTACGGCTCTGACCACATCGTGTTACAACTGCTTGCCTACCCAACCTTGACAGACATAGAAATTAAAGTCACATGTGTGCCTGGCACGGAGGAGGTAATCAGTGAAGTCAACTTCATCTTATTAAATGTTGTCTCAGTAGGCACAGTCTTATCCAACAAACGCTCACTGGATGTCTACTGTAAGGAATCCGCTCACGTAACCCTTATAACAATCCTAGGAAGTAGATACTGTTACCTTCCCCGTTTTACAATAGAGAAGAAGCTAGCTTGGAGTGGCCAACTAGAAGGGAGGAGAGCTAGGATTTGAACCCAGTCTGTGAGCGCTGCCCCCCCACCCCCACCCCGTGCTATTGATCTGTGCATTCTCAGCCCCTAGCTCGGTTCCCAACACCTGGTAAATGCTCCATAAGTACTGAATAGACGCAACGGGGTCAGCTGTCATTCTCGGCCCTACCGAGGGAGAGTGGACCCTGGTGAGTCTTAATTTAGTTCAGCCCTCCGTGCTGGTCATTTGGCTGTTTGTTCTCAGATCCAGTCCTCCCACTTCCCCTGTTCTGCCTCGGATCATGCACTAGAGGCTGATGCGCAAACGGCATTTCCCAGACTCCCTTGCCAACTGGCTTCCAGCTAGGTTGAGCCAGTGGGGAGCTGCCCTGTGGGAGGCTGCAATCATGGACACGGTGTCACCACAGCCAGCAATGCTGCCAAACACAGAGCTGAGCCAAGGGGGGAGAAATACTCTGCCTTCTCCTTCTCTCCTGCCCCCATCTCTGTCCAGTGTCTCCCATTGACTGAATGCAGCTGGAAGCCAGCTGAGAAATGGAGTCTGCACAGGCCAGTTCCCGTGTGATGCAGAACAGAGGGGAAGTGAATGGACCCGAGAGGGGCCCTCCCTCTCCCCAGGTGGAAGTTTCTTCTAATCAGAAGCTTTGCTCAGATACAGAAGGTCCTGAACTGGGAGAGGCTATCTGGAAAAGGAGATGGTGGGCGTAGGACTGGGGAGCTGGAAACTTCTCTTGTGGTGTTCTGTCATTGGCATACTTAACTTTTATTAGTTGATTTGGGCTTGTGGGGCAGGTCAAAGCGTATCTTGTGTTTTTAACTTGCGCATTGAAAAAATATGCCCATTTACTCTATGAGAAATGACCACTTATCCTGAAGATGTTGTATTCACTTAAGAATCCCACTAGAGTGGCCACGGGAACATTGTTCATGAATTTGTGGCAGAATGAGACTCGTCGATAGCTCACTTAATAAATATAGATTAAAAGGATATCCGATATCTGCTTTAAACCCACAAAGGAATATAAATTTGCAGCAAGAGATTGAGACTCTAATGAAGGCAGCAGGAGATGGCTTTAAAGACAATTCCCTGTTGCAACTTGATGATGAAAATCAGTCTTAACTGTGCATTTAATTTCTTTTGTGGGTTCAAAGCACATCCCTAAAGTTTTATTCCAGGAAGGTTAATCATGATAGTCTTTGGAGCCTATAAAGCTTCTAATATTGGGTAGAGTTAGTAAAAGATATTTGTGTTTATAATAATGTCTTGCCTATTTTAAGTGAGGTGTTATTAAAAAAAAAAATAAAAGAACCTGAAAAAATACCATCTTTGTAGAAATCCTTGAAGAACCTAATGTGGGAAAAGATATGAGATGCATAAATACAGCATTTTGTTTGGGGGGCGGGGGGGGGGGGGGAGAAAAACCTGTCCACAGAACCCTTACTTCCTTCACATAGGTCTGTGCATCGACTAGGGGAAGGAATCTTTTTATAAGGGCAGGGAAAGGAGGGAAGGGAAGAGGGAAGGGGGGGGGGGGGAACCGGAAGAGAAGGAAAGGGAGAAGGGAGGGAAGGAAGGAAGAAAGAAGCAGTGGGCTGGCCGTCAGCGGATCTACCTCTGGCTTCAACAGGGTTTGGTGGGAACAGCCCCAGGGAGGCCCCTTCTTCCAGCCTCCGGCCACCCTGCGACCTCTTTTTCAGTTGCAACCCTGGGAACCATCTTGGTCTCCGGCTTAGCTTCTCACTGCCCGTTCACCATGCGCTTCTAGATTCCTCAGAATCATTCCACCCACGTGGGGGCCGCCTGTCCCTGCCTGGTCAACCCGCGTGCCTCCTGCACCCACCTCTCTTGCAGCTTCTGTTTCCACCGTGGCCGCTTCTCGGCAAGGTGGCCAAAGAGAAGCACGGGGGCGTCCGGCGTCTCCGGAAGACGCAAAAGCAGCTTGGGTCGGCGCTCCTTCCCAGGGCCTGCAGAAGGCGCCCAAGCAGGAGCCCCAGGGTCCCCGAGCAGCGCCTGAAGCGGAGCCCCGCCCCGCCTCGCCTCTGGGACTTCCGGGAGAACCACTTCCGGGTCGGCAGGTAAAGCTCATCAAGAAAATGGCGCCCCCCACCCGCGCCGACGCACCTGCGCAGACTGGCGGCCCAGGCCTGGCCTGCTAGCAGCGCTTCTAAGGCTCACCCACCGGTGCCACGGTGCCACGAGTGGCCTTCGTAGCTCAGTGGGGCTTTGAGGGGATCCTCTGCACTCGCCAGGTGCCAGGGCTTGTGCCCGAGCCGCTCCCCGCTGCTGCTCGGAGCCCTCTCCCAAGCCATGAACCAAATGGACACAATAAAGCTTTTTTGCAGAGAAGGAAGGAAAGTTAGGGAGGGCAACATCAGAATTCCTTTCTGAATGTGGTGGCAGAGATCTATGCAATGCAAGACAACGTTTCAGAGGCCCATGGCAGGTCCATAAAACTTGTGCACTTTCTTTTTTTCTCATTGATTTTCCTTTTTGGCCTCCTGTGCCTTCCAAGACTGGCTTAAACTGTCAAATGGGCCATACTTTATGAGTGTTTACCTTTGATTGCACACATAACCCCACCTCCACGTCTTCTGTTCTTGCTTTCTCTTTCTCTGCCGGCCCTAAGCCCGTTCTCACATAACGCTGTGTATAGGGACCAAATGAGAATTTTTTCATTTAAATTCAGATTCCTCGACCCCAGGTACCCCGGATTCTGATTTAGTGATTCACTGTTGAGATCCGGAAGTCTTGAGTTTTACCGAACGCCCGAGTACCTCTATGCTGTTAGACTGCCGGATAAGACATGACCTTTCACCAGGGCGTTTCCGTTTTATTGGGAGAAGAATACATCTTTAATTATGGAACTACAAGCATCAGAATTTCTATGATGAGTATAATCCCTGACAAATCCTGTTGTGGGGACTGCAGCTCTCCTTGCTGGACCCCCTCTTCCCCATAGCAGTGGGGGTGCAGTGAGCCCTAGTGGTCTAAGGGGATCATCTGTGCCTGATTTAGAATTCAAGGACTGGGGGAGTCTGTGGCTCTCATTCTTTGGTAGACTACTTTCCAGCTTTCTTAGGTTTTTAAATTTTAAGACAAGCTGAAAAGTAATCAAAACTTGCACTCAGAGCTTGCCCCTATATATGTTACTTCTGAAAGGAGAATTGAGGGGGATCAATTCTGGTTTAAAAAAAAGCTCCCCCACCATATGTCAGTGTAGCTGAGATTCTCCCATTACAAATGACCACCTTTGAAGGGCACCTGGGTGGCTCAGTCAGTTAAGCCTCACACTTGGGCCCAGGTCATGATTGCCTCATGGGTTCCAGCTCCACATCGGGCTCTGGGCTGACAGCTCAGAGCCTGGAGCCTGCAGCCTGCTTTGGATTCTGTGTCTCCCTCTCTCTCTGCCCCTCCCTTGCTCGTGCGCTGTCTCTCTGCCTCTCAAAAAGTAAAATAAAACGTTAAAATAATAATAATAAATTAAAAAAACAAGAACAAATGTTCCAGGCCTTTGAGCCCTGGAACATTGTTAGGCCTCAAAAGTCTAGCTATTACAACGCACATACTTGTAGGTCAATATCACCTTAAACTGGAGTCAGAGCATAGCATGTTGGTGATAGTTGAAGATGTTTAGAATTGGGATTGAAAAGAATGGGGAGGGGAGGGTGCCCGGCTGGCTCAGTTGGTGGAACATGGGACTCTTGATCTCAGCCTTGTGAGTTCAAGACCCATGTTAGGTGTAGAGATTACTTAAAGAAATAAAATCCTTAAACAAAACAAAACAAAAAGATTGAGGAGTTTTGCCAGAGATTAGTTATCCTCTCAGGGGAGGAAAACATCACCTTTTTTTCCCCTCTTACTTACTCTAATCGCTTGTACTGTAGGCAAATAAAAAAATTTAAAGAAAATTTGAAGAAAAAATACCCCCAAACCCAGCAGGAGTGGCTCTTTGGATGAATTCCAGACACACTGAAATAATTCTTACAATATTGCACATGAACTCTCCAAAATCTGAATATATTGAGTAGCAGAAATGTATTTTTACTGTATATGTTTTTTATATCAATATATAATAAAATAACAGTATACTTATTTTTGTATGACATAGTACATATTGAAATCAATTTGAAATATCACTTTAAAATACTGAAGGGCACTGTATTAAGTTTGAATCATTGGGTGAAACTATTCAATACAATTTTATTTTATTTTTTATTTCTTTAAGGTTTTTAAAGTTATTTTTTGATATTTATTTATTTTTGAGAGACAGAGCCAGAGTGTGAGTGGGAGAGGGGCAGAGAGCGAGGGAGACACAGAATCTAAAGCAGGCCCCAGGCTCTGAGCTGTCAGCACAGAGCCTGATGCAGGGCTAGAACTCACGAACTGTAAGATCATGACCTGAGCTGAAATCCAGAGTTGGACGTTTAACCAACTGAGTCACCCAGGCCCCACTTCAATATAATTTTACATTCTGAAATTAGAAAGGGGAAACTTTCAGGATAGAGGTATGTATTTGAGTTATAGAAGCTGTGTTAAACAATGCTAAAGCTTTATAAGATTGCAACACGGTCTCCTTTTCAACAATTGTAGAAGTCACTTGTTTGAGGAATCAAAGATCAGCCTTCATTTTTTTCTGTATTTTCTTTCCTTCTTATTTTGCCAGTTACCCAAGTCTGCACATTTTCTACAAAAGTTACCCTTTGCATGTGAGCATACAAAGTTGCTTTCTGGGGGTGCCTGGCTGGGTGGCTCAGTCCTTGTGGGTTGAGCATCCAACTTTGGCTCAGGTCATGATCTCATGGTTGAGTTCGAGCCCCCACATCAAGCTCTCTGCTGTTAGTACAGAGCCCGCTTTGGATCCTCTGTCTCCCCTCTGTCTCTCTGCCCCTACCCCACTTGCTCACATGCGCTCTCTCTCAAAAATAAAAACAAAACCAAAAACAAAACCCAAAGTTGATTTCTGAGCTGGAAACATAAGCTGTACTCTTGGATGAGCTTGTGCTCTAGAGGCCTGAGGCACGGGTATAAATGTGCATGGGTTTTGAAGGGCTCTCTTTTCTGGTTGCAGCTCTAGGCTTATGACCTTGGCAGGCGATCTTTGGATACCTTGATTTCTCGATGATAAAGTGGAGATAACAATGCCCATTATCCAAAAAAAAAAAAAAAAAAAAAAAAGAGGGGGTTCGTAAGATACCATCTATGAACTTTTCTTAAGTGTGGGATAAGAGCATCTTATAAGTGCCATGGTTCCTATTCTCATTAGCATTATTATAGTTACACCAGGGACTTTATTTTGGTTGAACACTCTCTAGGATGCAGCTATTTTGCAAAAACTGGTTGTTTTTAATATTTACTCTGAGACGAGGGGGAAGAGAAGGAACCCCTACGAGCAGATTAAAATGTTCTGTCAATGTGGTTATCTTCAACTTTAGTACAAATCATTTTCTGAATAGAATCTCCTGTTTTGATAGCTGAGCATTTCGTGTATCATTTTAGATTCCACTTTCTAGCACTTGTTTTCCATGAAAAGCTGCTAAACTGAGCAGGCCTCTGGCAAGATATGTTGTAGCCATTGAAATATGAACAATTCTTATTCAAGGCACTAAGGCTGCAACAATTTGAGACACACATGTTGTATCTAATTAGATGGGGTTCCCCCCCACCGCCCCCCCAAGACAATTTAGGGAGTTTGCTTTCTCGTCGTTTAGACGCTAAGTGATGGCAATAGTGAGTGCAAACAAGTGTTCAACTGTGTATGTTTTCGATACTCTATCCAAGTCACCAAGTCGTGTGCCTTTTGCTTGGAGAATTGCACACTTTGCAGCAGGCACTTGCACATTTATACCCGTGCACAGACTTAATGGAAAACATTTGAGTCTGGTTGCAAAGATTTGCTCAGTGTGAAATCTGTTCCTAACACAATGGTCAGATTGAAAGGAGTTTCATTACATGGCTAGGCATTTCTTCTTTCTTTGGGGAATAGAAAAGGTGAATGCAATATTTTCCAGTTTAAAGTTACCACAAAACTTCATAACTTTAACCTCAAAATCTATCCCTAACTGTATACAGCGAACCAGAGGCCTTGAGCCGGCTACAACTGCCCGTTTGACCTTGGTTAAGTTCCAAAAAGCCGGGGAGAGTTCAAAACAGGGCCAGGGGCAACTCCACACTGTAATTCATGCTCCCCTTTTCCTTCCCTCCTTACTGTCTCTCCATCGTTTGGTATGAGCTACAGTATATATCCATTTCAATAACCCTGGACACTGTAGATTCTAGAACAATGAGGAAAGCGTCTTTCCTTATTGATACTGACAGGCCCTTTGGTCGGAAAATGTCCCTCAGCAGATGTTAGCGAGTGGGGTCATAAACCAGAAAGATATCTGTTACAACTTTTAAGGCCGTTTTATTTCTAGCTCTCTAAATTCCGCTGGATAAGGTTAAAATTTTTTTTTTCTTTTCTTTAGAAACCCCTCTTGAGGGTTTAGGATACAGGAAAAGTGGTTGTGGTTTAAGATAAGTTCCTGACTTTGCTTTCATTAGTCACCCCTTCCCCAGCTTCCCAAAAAGAAATAAGGGAGAACATAAAGGAAAATTATGAAGCAACACAGACAATAAAATAAGAATGAGTTCTTTAAATTTATTATTCAAGGTACCGTATTTGGAAAATGAATAATGCCATTTTTTTCTTTCAACTTAAGCACTCCGGATGTTAGGTCAGTCTGATCATATTATTGGAAGAGGGTTTTAGATGATTTTAACTCTAGGCTAATGAATACTTTCATTGATATTAAAAAGAATTGAATTGCCCTCTGACTTTGGGATCTACAAGTAAATTACTGCTTTAGAACTGACTGACTCGGAAATTCACTTTCTATCAAAAGGACCACCCAGCACAAATGAATTCTGCTTGCAATTCTTTTCTTTTTAAACCTTATTTTTTTTAGTTAATTTTTTAAAAGTAAACTCTGCCCCAAACGTGGGGGGCGAACTCACGACCCCAAGATCAAGAGTCACGTGCTCTAGAGCCAGCCAGACGCTCTCAGCTTAAAATTCTTAATGATCTCACAAGCGTGGTCCATAAGCAAATAAAACTGGAGTTTTAACACCCTACAGTAATGTCTTCTTTTTTTCCCAAGATGATTTATTTATTCCCTGTAAGACAAACCAAACAAGTATGACAAAAAAATGGGAAAAAGCTGGAAAAAGAGATAGACATGCTATGCAGACACTGGGGTTAGAGGGTAGAGTTGTATGTGGCTGTGCTCCCAAGTCACACAGAGCCCAAGGGAGTCCTCTGCTTGCTGAGATAAACACTCTGCTTGCTCTCCCAGTTCTGAGGTTGGGCAGGAATGGGAAGGAATACTGTTTGTTTGTTTGTTTGTTTGTTTGTTTAACAATTAAAAAAAATTAATGTTTATTTATTTTTAAGAGAGAGAGAAAGAGAAAGAGAGTGAGCTGGGGAGAAGCAGAGAGAGAGGGAGACACAGAATCCAAAGCAGGCTCCAGGCTCTGAGCTGTCAGCGCAGAGCGTGATGCGGGGCTCGAACCCATGAACCATGGGATCCTGACCTAGGCTGAAGTCACACGCTTAACTGATTGAGGTACCCAGGAGCCCCAGGAATGCTGTTCTGTTCCTGTTTTCATTGCAGGGGCTCTTGAACATTGCACGAAGGACATGAAGGTTAGAGTGGGGAGATCTGATAATGTGAACTTGGGGGGAAGGTTTCAAGGGTTTTGGCAGATGGTATTTTCCAAAGGGTGTGTGTGTGTGTGTGTGTGTGTGTGTGTGTGGCCCCACATGATCTTTTTCAACATGATGTCGACATTCTTCCATTGAGAAGGTGTGTTCTCTGCCCTTGCACTTGGGAAAATCTCTGTAACTGCCTTGACAAATAGAATGTAGAAGTGACATGGTTTTGCCTCTGAGGTTAGGTCACGAAAGGCAATATGGCTTTTCTCTGGCTCCTCTGTCTGTCTTCTGATGCTCCCCTTTGGAACCCAGCCACCCTGCCACGAGGAAGCCCCGGCCACCTGGAGAAGCCATTGCAAGTGTTTGCATCCACAGCCTTAGCTAAGAGGCAGTCCTGGGTTTGGGGAGACTAGAAAAGAGGCAAGGGTTGGGTGAGGGGGAGTCAAAAGGAAAGGAGGGATGACTATGCTGTTCGGTAACTGACTCTATGAATACTATTGCATTTCTTGCTGTACTGGGCACTGTTCTAGAAGCTGGCATACAGCTATGAACAAAATAGACAAAAATAGCCCCCTTCTTAGCTCCTTCTGCAGATTCTGTAAATTTAACTTACTGAGCCTCGTACAACTGGGAGAATCAAGCTCAGATTTCACATAATCCTGACCAAGTTTTGCGATTTCAGTGAACACATTTCACAGGAATTAATTTGTTCTTTGAAATAGAGTTCCTCTTTCTCACAGATGCAAACCCAGGGAAGTTGACGGTGACCCCCTCTTCGTATGATTATTAGAGAGGGCGGCTGAGTCATCTTTGCCCCTATGTTTGACTTTTTCCATAAAAATCACCAGGACTATGCTCGCCCACAGGCAGCAGCTTGGGCTTAGTCACATGGCAGAAGCCCCTGCCCAGAAGGCACTTAGGCGGGAAGATATGAAGGTCCCTCCTCTGTCCTGCAGCCCCTAATGCTCTCTTCTCTTAGAGCACTTCCTGCTGTACTTCCTGCCTTTCCTCCTGAATGGATGTCCTTGAAGGGTAAGAACATGTGAACCTTGCCTCTGCATCCACAGTGCCCAAGAGGGTTCTAGGCCCCCATTACACGCTCAGCGAATGTTTGGGGAATATTGAACGAATGAATGAATGGATGAATGTGTGCTTGGGTGACACCATCCCCCTCCTGACTCCATTCCCCTTCAGTATAGCGCGTTTTGTTTTCTTGGCCACCACTGCTTTGGGAAGCATGGAGGTATATGAGTTAGCTCTTCCTTCAAGGAAAGGCTTACTGTCCAGCTGTCGGGAGTGTGGTCAGAAAAAGGCCTCCTCAGGGTCGGCTTTATCTGCAGAGAGCCACCCTGTCCAAGGTCATGCTCCATCAGGGCATCCTGAATCCCATGACTGAATGCTGGGAGCATTGGCCCCACCGGGACCCAACTCACATGGGTTGTGTTTACTCTCTAGCTCCCTGCCTGGTGAGCTGGGATACGACTGAGCCCACATCCTGCTTCTCCTTCAACGTCTGGCCATTCCTTCTTCCCATTTCCTTTCTCAGGTCTTCGTCCTTAAACATTTTATACCCTCAAATTCCATCTCAGCGTCTGCATCTGAGGAACCCAACCCGCACCAACTTCCGTGTGCCTTTAATTCATTTGCAAGGCTCTTTACTTTTAGTTACTTGACTATACACCACGTTAACTTACAATGTTTTGTTAAGGCTTTAAAATAGTCAATTCTGGGGGCGCCTGGGTGGCTCAGTCAGTTAAGCGTCCGACTTCGACTCAGGTCACGATCTCGCGGTCCGTGAGTTCGAGCCCTGCGTCGGGCTCTGTGCTGACAGCTCAGAGGCTGGAGCCTGTTTCAGATTCTGTGTCTCCCTCTCTTTCTGCCCCTCCCCCGCTCTCACTCTGTCTTTCTCTCAAAAATAAATAAAAACATTAAAGAAAATAGAAAAAAATAAATTAAATATTCCATTCTGGTTATGGTCCAGAAGTAAACTGACAACTCCAAATGAAGGCCAACACTAATCGCACTGCTGTGCTCACTTAGAAAGCTTGATAGTACCTTTCTTTTATTTATTTATTTATTTATTTATTTATTTATTTATTTATTTTTAACGTTTATTTATTTCTGAGACAGAGAGAGACAGAGCATGAACGGGGGAGGGTCAGAGAGAGGGAGACACAGAATCTGAAACAGGCTCCAGGCTCTGAGCTGTCAACACAGAGCCCGACGCGGGGCTCGAACTCACGCACCGCGAGATCACGACCTGAGCCGAAGTCGGCCGCCCAACCAACTGAGCCACCCAGGTGCCCCGATAGTACCTTTCTTGTTGCTGCTAGGAATATATACTTGGCTGAAATTAGACTTTAAAAAAAAATTTAATGTATTTATTTTGAAAAGAGAGCCTGAGCGGGGGGCGGGGGGGGGGGGGTGGAGACAGAGCCGGACATGGGGCTCAAACCCATGAACCTTGAGATAATGACCCGAGCTAAAATCAAGAGTAAGACACTTAACTGACTGAGCCACCCAGGCGTCCCTGAAATTAGACTTATTGTTATGAAATCACTACATCAACGGACGATCCAGAGATTTCTGGTTTTCCTCACCGCTTGACTGCTAATGTGTTTAGGGTTGTCAAATGCCCCGACAAGAAAAATCTACTTCAGCTGGCAAATACCACGGTCACACCTAAGAGATCCTTTCTCTCTGGACGTTTGCCCCTTCTGGTCCTAGGTGCCTTGGTACCTCTCTGATGCCCCCGACAGACTTTCTCCCCCATCTCCACCTTTTTTCCCCGTTGTTCTTCAGGGGAGTGTTGGCCAGTTACAAATTAATCTACCACAGCTGGAGGCAGAATGGTCCAGGATCACCTTCCCTTGAACTCATTAATCTTGCCCAACAGAAGTGATTTGAAAAAGTAGATGTTATCTTTCAGTAAGAAAGAAGAGGAAAATTAAAAGATTTTTAAAGATTAAAAGATTATTAGAGAAAAAAATACAAGGTGAAGCAGGTTCTGGAGCAGCATGTGTTGCTTTTTCCATCAGTATTATATTCCTTAATTCATCCTTAATTAGAAAAACATGACTTTCACTAAGCCATAAACACATTTAAATTTTAAGTCTTCCTGTTATTTGTTTGTTTGTTTGTTTGTTTTCTTTCCTTTTGTTAGTTTTTAAAATTCCACCACTTTAGGGGCTCCCGGCTGGCTCAGTCAGTGGAACATGTGACTCTTGATTTCATGGCTATAGGTTCAAGCCCCACATTGGGTGTAGAGATTGCTTAAAAATAAAATCTTTTTAAAAATCCCATCACGTTAACTACGCTTAATTAAAAGGAAATATTTCACAAGTTACATTTTTAAGAATTTAAGAAATTAGGGCCGCTTAGATGGCTCAAATGGGGGAGGGGCAGAGAGGGGAGACACAGAATCCGAAGCAGGTTCCAGGCTCTGAGCTGTCAGCACAGAGCCTGACACCGGGCTCAAAATCCACCAACCCTGAGATCATGACCTGAGTGGAAGTCGGACGGATGCTCAACCGACTGAGCCACCCAGGCACGCCTAAAATATTTTTTGTTAATGTTTATTTATTTATTTATTTTTTGAGAGAGAAAGACAGCATGCGGGCGAGGGGCAGAGAGAGAGAGGGAGACACAGAATCCTTACCAGGCTCCAGGCTCTGAGCTGTCAGCGCAGAGCCAAACGTAGGGCTCTCGAACTCACAAACTGGGATCATGACCTGAGTTAAACTCATATGCTTAATGGACTGAGCCGCCCAGGCATCCCTGCCCCGCCCCCCTTTTTTTAAGCCTACGACTCTTGATCTCAGGGTTGTAAATTTGAATCCCTCGTTGGGTGTAGCGATTACTTAAAAATAAAAAATAAATCTTAAAAAAAAAACTAATTTTTTTTTTTTATTTTAGAGAGAGAAAGTGAACATGAGCAGGGGAGAGGGGCAGAGAGAGAGAGAGGGAGAACGAGAATCCCAAGCAGGCTTCATGCTCAGCACAGAACCTGACTTGGGGCCTGATCTCAGGACCCTGGGGTCAGGACCTAAGCCGAAATCAAGAGTCAGATGATCAACCAACTGAGCCACCCGGATGCCCCTAGAAAATAAATCTTAAGAAAAAAAAAGAATTTAAGAGCTTATATTTTTATTCTGGAAAAAAAAAGTTAAGTCTCCAGGTTAACTCAATTATTTATAGTAAAATGTAGGGAGATTTTATATTCATAATTGACATCAATGAATAATTTTTAAAAAATTTATCTTTGGCTTTGAATGCCATTCATATTTTGCTTGTTAAAAGTTTATCTTTCTGATTATATTCTACTTAAATATATTGACTTCCAAATCTACCTTTCTTGGCTAAACAACTTTTACCATTTCCTGTGTGTCAGAGTTTAAATGCGCTTTTAAGATTGTATACATCCTTCGTCAGCCGAGTGGCATTCCATGGTCTTCTATAGGACACCCCACAACAATTAATTATGCTAATGGGAGTCCTTTGGAAATATTGATGTGTTTAGCTGTGTGCAGTTAATACTTCAAGTCTCCATTGTTTGTTTGTTTCTTATTCAAGGAATTTCAGAGTCACAGTATCAAACCTCTGATGGCCACTTGGTGAAGATCTCTACTACCAAGATGAAAGTGATGTAGAATGCTTAAAGGAAAAAAGAAAGAAAGAAAGAAAGAAAGAAAGAAAGAAAGAAAGAAAGAAAGAGAAAGAAAGAAAGAAAAAGAAAGAAAGAAAGAAAGAAAGAAAGAAGGAAAGAAGGAAAGAAGAAAGAAAGAAAGAAAGAAAGAGAAAGAAAGAAAGAAAGAAAAAGAAAGAAAGAAAGAAGGAAAGAGACTGCCTTTCTGTGCAGGTTAGAATAGAATTCAGGTCTATTGACAAATGCTGCTAGGAATGACCTTCCTTCACACACACCTGGGATTCAGTGCCTTGGAGGAGGATTTAGAACAAAAGTGATTAAGTGAGGTATTTCTCACTTTCTCTTAGGGAGAATCTGACTGCTGCAGGGGGAGAACATCTTACCGGGTCAAGCAAGGTGGCTTTGCTTAACTACTTCCAACTCTTGCCAGCATCTTTATTTTTCCACACTATGACTTTCTGACTTCTCAGTTTATGTCCAGTTGGTTCATTCATTCATTGATTCATTGATTGATTCATTCATGGATTTATTTCAGATCTACTCTGCATAGACACAACCCAGTTACCAATGCCCCTTTGTATACAGCATATAGCCCCTTCCCTTTTTCATACCCACCACTTCCCTGCCTTCCTCTACCTCGTCCTACCGTGGCCAGTCCCACATCCGCTCCCTGGGACTGCCTCAGATCCTGGGGCAAGAGACTAATGATGACTCAGGAAAGGAAAGGGAAGGTCACTAGAAGCTACT
Organism: Panthera tigris; assembly: GCF_018350195.1. Taxonomy (NCBI): domain Eukaryota; kingdom Metazoa; phylum Chordata; class Mammalia; order Carnivora; family Felidae; genus Panthera; species Panthera tigris. The sequence continues at coordinate 13,876,751 of NC_056664.1, forward strand.
TCTTTCTGACTCGTCTTGGTTCTCCAAATGGGTGTTTAGTCCACAGTCCATGCTCCTACAGCTTTTCTTTTTTTCTCTTTCTTTTTCTTTTTGTGAGAGAGAGAGAGAGAGAGAGAGAGAGAGAGAGACAGTGCATGAGTGAGTGGGGGAGAGGGGCAGAGGGAGAGAGAGAGACTCTTACACAGGCTCCATGCTCAGCAAGGAGCCCAGGGTGGGGCTCGATCCCACAACCCTGGGATCATGACCCGAGCCCAGATCAAGAGTCAGACCCTCAATCAGTTGAGCCACCCAGGTGCCTCTCCTCCAGGTTTTCTGTTGAAAAACCCAGGATCTATGATCTACTTTTCTTTGAAATGTAGATGAGTTATACTTTGCATCTTTAATGTACCCAAACTTACCTTTAGTATCCGCATTTGGCCTGTCATTCCATATAGAAGAGAGTAAAGAGAAGTGACTAAAAAGAAAAAAAAAAAAGTGAATAGAAGGAGTTGGAAGATAAAATGTTTTTGTTCTTCACTTTATTTTTTTAGCTTTAAGTAATTTTTTAAAGTAAGCTCTACACCCAACATGGGGCTTGAACTCACGACCCCGAGATCAAGAGTTGGGGCTTGAACTCACGACCCCCCAGATCAAGAGTTGGAGGCTCCACCGACCCAGCCGGCCAGACGCCCCCCCCCCCCCCCCCCCGTTCGTCATTTCTCGTCGCTATAAGCAGTAAAGATCTTTGGAAAACTTCTAAGCGACTCCGTACCTCAGAGACAGGAGGGCAGGGAGAAGTGATTGGACTCTATCACATCCTGCGGCAGGCCAGGGAGGAGAGAGACGTGGGTCATAAAGAACAGATGGTGGGGATGGGATAGGAGGTGTAGGGCTAATCCTGGGACCATCAGAAGAAAATAAAAGGCTTACGGGGTGCCATCTGTACGAGCTCACACACGCATGCTCGAATTGAGTGTTTCCAAAGGTCTTCCTTGGCACCCTAGTCCCGGGAGGTGCTCTCCAAGAAAAGGGGCCTCGGTCTCAACGTGTTTGGGGAACGTTACATATCACATTCCCGTCTTGAAGGAGTCCTGCTGTAAGAAATCCAGTTCACCTCTCCCTTCTATCTCGTTAGCAGATTGCTGTGTCAAAGGGTGTCTGCCTTTCAAGTGTGGGCAAAACCGCAGGTTTGTATACGTTTCTACATACCCCAGTGGCGTACGGGACCTCCCTGCGAGCCTGCACTTCCCATCTTGGTAGCACATTAATATTCTAGAGAGCTCATGTTCTGGAAAACACAGGTTTGGTATACTGGTCGATTTTTCACCTTCTGCTCACCTGTGTATGGCGTGTATTACTATCCTCCTTCTGTGGATGGTGAACTGGGGCTCAGAACACTTGACCGCCTCTTTTTTTGATTGATTGTTTTAATGTTTATTTATTTTTCAGAGAGAGACAGAGAAAGAGCATGCGTGGGGGAGGGGTAGAGAGGAGGGAGACATTGAATCCAAAGCAGGCTCCAGGCTGAGAGTCGTCAGCACAGAGCCTGACGCGAGGCTAGAACCTACAAACTGTGAGATCAAGACCTGAGCTGAAGTCTGTCGCTGAACCGACTGAGCCACCCAGGCGCCCTTTAAACCTGACCATTTCTGACGAGGTTGACTCCCTTTACCCCCAACCTGCTGGAATCCCCTTCCCCATGCTGATCCAGAAATGCCAGAGAAGCATTCCCTCATACTGCTGGGGATTGAACTCTGGATATTTTCCTTTAGAAGCATTGGTAAGTGGATTCAATGGCTAGGTTTCTGTGGTCTTTTAAGCACAGCTCTTCATTTCTGGTAGATTGCAGGTTATTAACTATTGCCATTTTCCCCTCTGATTCTAACTGCCATAGAAAGCAGGGTCTGAATGATAATAATAATAATAGCCATTATTAATTATTTTATTTTATTTTATCTTATCTTATCAGCCATCATTTATTGAACATCTACTGTATGCCAGGTCCTTGAGAGACATCATTAATTGTCACAACGATCCTGCAGTAGAGATACCCTTCTAAGAAGCTGTCCAAACTTTCATTTGAGGCGCTGAGAGGTTGCTACTTGCCGAACCAGGATTCACTCAGTTTTCTCTGACTTCTCTGAATCATACTGCCTTTTTTTGAAAACGTGTTTTGAGCCCTGGTTGCATAATTCAAGACGGGGGGCTCATCCCAAACCTCCCGGACAGTGCCTGGCTCCTTCTGTCTCCAGAGAGGACCCGTGTAATCACCCTACCCATTGATTAAGATCTGCTTTGGTTTAAACAGAGTTAAACTATGAGATTACTGACATTTTCTTATTCCCCTCCCCCACCATTTTCTCTTTATTGTTGCCGTCTCTTTTTTTTTTTTTTTTTTTGTCCCTCTGTTCTCTTTCTAATTTCGCTTTTTACAAGGCGGGTGAGGTTTTGTCTTTTTCTCGGAATATAACATCTTTGCCATCTGCCCCACGGGGCGTCAAATAATAGACCTTGTGAAATAAATCAAGACGGAAGGAAAAGTCAGTGATTCCCAATGTTTTTATTCAGCAACCCTCCTCCCCCCTCCTCTGCCCTCATTAATTCCACAGTCCAGCTTCTCCTACCTCTTCCTTCACCTTCCTAAGTCCCCTCTCCTCCCGCCACCCCCCATAGGGAGGTTTTCCTTTGAAGGGGCGGGATCTTAAAGGCACAGAGCAGACAGGTGCGGGAGGGGTGGGAGGGTAGGGGACTTTCCAGCCAGGCACAAGGATGGCAGTGACAGGAAAGGACTTGACATTACAGACAGGGCTGAGAATGTGCAGCCGAAAGCTCCAGAAGTGGCAATGGGGCAGAGGAAAGAGCAACAGAGGAGGAGACAGAGATCAGAAGGCTTGGAAGGAGCCTGCCCGAGCTTCAGAGCAAAGACAAGGTGGAGGCAGGTGACAACACAGACATTTTGGAGAACAGAAGGGCATTCAGGGAGGAGAGCCAAGGCCACATAGGGTCGACTGTTGGTTTCTTTCTTTCTTTTTTTTTAAGGATTAAGGATGAATCACTGTTTTCATAAGCATCAGTGCACACGCCATATGTTAGGTGTTGCTAGAGTGGAAAACACGTTACACTGACTTCGAACAGGCCCGACAGCCTCACGCTCTGCCCTGTCGGAGGCTTGGGAGGGAGCCTCGTGGGTTTAGATTCCCCCAGAGATGAGGTAATCCTTCTCAGGCGTCTCTTGGTGCATGACCCTCACACCCTCCCTCCTATAAAGTGAAACCCAAACCAATATAAACCCTGTAAACATTCCTTGACTGCTCAAGGGTTAGAAGAGAAGCAGGGGTTAGCTGCACCACCAATGACAGATTCCATGGTGAAGGCTCAATAAACACTTGGTAATTAATTACAGAGAAAAGAGGAACAGGATACTAATTTAGGTCATAGACTCCTTTGAAAATCTGATGAAAGCGACGGACCTTCTCCCCAGAAAAAAGCACATGTGCATATACACACCCGATTTTATTTATAATATCAGGATGTTCACTAAAATCCTGAGGCTATGGAGGCCAAGGGGGTGGGGCTGGGGTTGGGTCATGGGCCTTTGGGTAAGAAGCCTTGACTTAAAGTATATGAAACACTTGTATAGCCATGCACCATTTGATCAGACCAAAGCCCTGGAGGTCAGACAGAAGCTGCCGGAATTCAACAGATGAGGACCCCTACCTCTGCTCAGAGGCAACATGGGGCTAAAACTTAGAGCTCCAACCTCTGAGGGCAGTCTTGTCCCATTGCCCACTGGAAATTTGGAACTTGCTGTTAGGAAGACAGAACTTTTGTTTTATTTTATTTATTTATTTTAAGTGTATTTATTTATTTTCAGAGAGACAGAGAGACAGACAGAGAGAGAGAGAACATGGGCACGTGCATGGGAGGGACAGAGAGAGAGAAGGAGAGAGAGAATCCTAAGCAGGCTCCACACTGTTAGCACAAAGCCCCCTGCAGGGCTCGAAGTCATAAACTGTTAGATGGTGACCTGGGCTGAAATTGAGTCAGATGCTCAACTGACTGAGCCACTCGGGCGCCCCAGAACTTTTATTTTAATTAAAAAACATTTTAGGACGTCTGGGTGGCTCAGTCTGTTGAGCGACTGACTTGATTTCATCTCGGGTCACGATCCCAGGGTTGTGGGATCGAGCCTCTTGTTGGGCTCTATGCCGACAGCACTGAGCTTGCTTGGAAATTCTCTCTTTCCCTCTTTCTGCGCCACCCCCCCCCCCCCCCCGCTAGTATGGGTGCACACACACGTGCCTGCACACGCTCTCTCTCTTTCTCCCTCTCGCAAAATAAATTTAAAAAACATTAAAAAAAGAAAGATAATATTAATAATAACTACGCATATTACAGCAGCTACACCTTTCCTTTTGGCAGAAAACCGTCCTTCTCGTGGGGTCCGCTTGTGATTGGATGACGTGTATCACAGGGAGTAGAGTTCACAGAGACCCAAAATGCAATCCGGATGTGCTAACGCCTGGTGCAGCCTTCTGACCAATGCATGGGCCAGGCAGCGTTCCATCCACTTGCTGGTCTGAAACTCTTCTTGTCAGGCAGGCTGTGTGCGTCTGCTTCAGGGTTTCATAATGGAACAATGAATGCCGATAACCACGAGTCATGGAAAAGGAGTATGATACCGCATGGACGTTTCATTTCATGAGATACAGATTCCCATACTGCAGTTCCTGCTTTATTCTTCTTTTGTTTAAAGAACATTTTTTTTAAACACTGATTTATTTTTGAGAGACAGAGAGAGACAGAGCGTGAGCGGGGGAGGGGCAGAGAGAGAGGGAGACACAGAATCCGAAGCAGGCTCCAGGCTCTGAGCTGTCAGCACAGAGCCCAACGCGGGGCTCAAACTCACAAACCGTGAGATCATGCCCTGAGCCGAAGTCAGATGCTTAACCGACTGAGCCACCCAAGCGCCCCCCTGCTTTATTCTTCTAGCCCTTCCAACCATCAAGGATGATGAGTTCCTTGAGGGCAGAGACATATTTATATTCCTGGATCTTGGCACAATTGCTGGTCGTTGACTGAGTGAGACCACGGGAATGGTAGTTGCTATGTCAGAGGAGGAATATTAATACGTTGAGGCATTTCGATATAACACTCCAATCATGAAAAAGAAATGTTTGTTTAAACAATAGAAATCCCACATGCCATCAAATTCTAAAATGAAAGCAACTTGATCGTGCACATGTCAGTGCTCAGGGTAATTTGTTCCTTCCTCCCCGTCACCGTGCTTTCTGGGTATGCATCTTCCTGAAGTGAGACGTTTTCTGCTGTTTTGGAAAACATAATTTGGAAAACAGCAACAGTATGTAAGCACATACTTTGTATGTAGGTCCTGTGGCAGATCAAAGAACTCCAACTAAGAGATTAGGTAGGGGAAAGATGACGTGTACGAGCCCATGGGCATCTACAAAACAAGGCGACAAGATCAGTGAGTGCCAGGAAGGGGAGGGGAGCTGGTGTCCCGGTGGCCGGTTAGAATTGTCCGGTGGTGAGGACACCCGGGTGGCTCAGTCGGTTGAGCGTCCGACTTTGGCTCAGGTCATGATCTCACATTCCGTGAGTTTGAGCCATGCGTTGGGCTCTGTGCTGACAGCTCGGAGCCTGGAGCCTGCTTTGGATTCTGTGTCTCCCTCTCTCTCTGCCCCCAACCCACTTGCATTCTGTCTCTCTCAAAAATAAATAAACATAAAAAAAAAAAAAAAAGAATTGTCTGGAGGTGGAAGAGGTCATTCTGGGTTTGAGCAAAAGCAGAAATGTGAGTTTATAAATGTTTGCTCATTTTTTGTTAGCCTAGCATTGTTTTTACCTTTTCTGGGGACAGTACCCTCTTTTACTTTGGAGGATTCCCCGTCTGAGCGGCATGGGGTCTAAAAGGTGTTGGCTTTTCTCTGGAGGAGGAGTGGCATCCATTTAGATTCTGGAATTTGCAACTTGAATCCAGAGTTCCTAAGGGAGGTGGGATTCTAAAAAAGGCTGTTTTTGTGTTCCTGCTGCCTATATTCACGTGCCTGCCCTTCCTAGGGCCTGACTCTATCCTTCCCTTCAGTTCTTCCCAGTAGATTTCCTGTTTGCTTAAGGCAACAAGAGTTGAAGTCTGTTGTGTGAAGCCAATAAAACCTAACTAATGGATGCAGAGAGCGAAAGCCCAAGTCACATTCAGGGTACATGCGGAGGCTGTGGTTGGCTGAAGTGCAATGTCCTGGCATACGAAGAGACGGAGATAAGGTCGATTAAATAAGTTGGGACCAGACTTGAAGGAACTTAGGTGCTTTGGGAGGTAACGGGCTCCTTGTTACTGGAGATACTCCGGTCTTGGCTGGGTGACCACTTGGTAGGGTTGTTACTTATGTGAGCCAAGCATTATATGACATGACCTTGATGCTCACCTTCAACCTAAAATTCTCAAACTCTCACTAGTCATTTCCTGTCAGTGATGACCCCCCCAAACATACATCCCAGTAGCCCAGGACCATCGTAGCACACAGCGATGAAGAACGCACAGACAGATGTTTGTCCTGGGACTGCCTGTGGCACGTTGAACAGGAGCCTCTGCTGTTACAGTCTCAACTCTAAACGTGTAAACAACCCCGTAGGATTTGGTCAAGTGCACATCTACTTGGAGGAAGATAATTTTGCTTTCCCTACATGAGGCAATAATTTGTAAGCCATATGCATTAGGATTGGCTTTTAAAGCAGCAGTTGCTGTAATAAAAAATTCAACTTATGGGAAATTTCAACCATCTCTCTGCACAGTTCTCTCATGCTCAGTGGGATTTGGCTGGGGTCTCGAGAAAGGAGGAAATTTTCATAGTAGTAGTCATTTCAAACCAAGCTGTTAGGGCATCGTCATGAATGAGGTTGGGGTGAAAGGCAGGAAATGAGATGCATTTATGATTTATTTCAATGCCTTCAATTCCCAAAGTGTGTTTTAAAACATATATATTTTTTCTGGATATGAACTTATCTACCCACAAGGCTTGTTGTGTGCTCCTGGACTGGGAAAGAAAAACATTGCAAGGGTCTGTTTTGGACCATTAAGGGTCCTAGTGATGGGTTACAAATCAGCCTTTATGCTTACTCTCTGCAGTTTACAATCACCTGCCAAAGATGATCGGGAGCAGACCATTTTTCTGTTTCAGCATATCTGTGAGGGCATACAGAAACATATAATCTCTTCAATTTCTGTGTCAAGATTGGTCGGTTATTCAGCAAGGATATAGGCATTTGCTATTTGCTAAATATTTGCACAAGTTAAAATTTGGTGGGTTGTCTTATAAACCAAATGGCTTCTTCTGGAACCTACTGAACATGTAAAAATGCCAAAGAACATGGGGCTAGTGTTGATCTTCAAAAAATTTTTTAATGTTTATTTATTTTGAGAAAGAGACGGGGGCAGTGGGGTGTGTGTGTGTGTGTGTGTGCGGAGAATGAGCGGGGAGGGGCAGAGAGAGAGGAGGACAGAATCCGAAGCAGGCTCCATGCTGTCAGCGCAAAGCCTAACGTGGGGCTTGAACCCATGAACTGCAAGATCATGACCCAAGCCAAAGTGTGATGCTCAACCGACTGAGCCACCCAGGTTCCCCTCGATCTTTATTCAATGAACATTTATTGAGCGTATATCATATGTTGGATGATGAATAAACATGGTCCCTCTTGTTGAACAACTCAGTCCTGGGGAGACCAACTCATATAAGCAAGTAATTACAAGTAAAGGTCGTTAGGAATGCATATGTAGAGTCTGATAAGCAAGCTATTCTTTTTGCTTAGTGCAAAGATAGGTGCTCAGATGATTTCTACATAGGAACTGAAATTGTGTAGAATTCACGTACAGAAGGTGGAAAGGAGTATCATAAGCAGAGGTAATAATATGACCAAGGGTTTAGATATATGACTATGTGTGATTTCTTTAGGAGATAACAGTAATCTAAAACCTTGCTATTTAAAGTGTAGAGGCCAGCCAAGCAGTGTTTTCATTACCTGAGGATTTTGTTAAAAGGGAGATCCTGGGGCACCTGGGTGACTCCTGGCTCCCTCTCTCTCTGCCCCTCCCCTGCTTGTGCATTCTCTCTCTCTCTCAAAAACAAACATTAAAAAAAAGCAAAAGAAAAAGAAAGGGGTACCTGGATGGCTCAGTTCGTTAAGCAGCTGACTTTGGCTCAGGGCATGATGTCATAGATCTTGAGTTCAAGCCCCACGTCGGGATCTGTGCTGACAGCTCAGAGCCAGGAACCTGCTTCAGATTCTGTCTCCCCCTCTCTCTGTCCCTCCCCCTCTTGTGCTCCGTCTCTTTCTCTCTCTCTCAAAAGTGAATAAACATTAAAAAATTAAAAAAAAAATTTTAGGACTAATTTTTTTAGTCCGTTGAGCATCCAACTTCGGCTCAGGTTGTGATCTCACAGTTTGTAGTTCAAACCCCACCTCGGGCTCTGTGCTGACAGCTCAGAGCCTGGAGCCCGCTTCAGATTCTGTGTCTCCCTCTCTCTCTCTGCCCCTCATGTTCTGTCTCTCTGTCTCTCAAGACTGAATAAACGTTAAAAAAAAAAAATTAGAAAAAATTTAAAAAAATTTCTTTAAATAAATAAAAATAAAAAGAATCAAAATAAATAAATGTGGGGCGCCTGGGTGGCTCAGCTGGTTGAGCGGCCGACTTCGGCTCAGGTCATGATCTCGAGGTACGTGAGTTCGAGCCCCGCGTCGGGATCTGTGCTGACAGCTCAGAGCCTGGAGCCTGTTTCGGATTCTGTGTCTCCCTCTCTCTGACCCTCCCCCGTTCATGCTCTGTCTCTCTCTGTCTCAAAAATAAATAAATAAATAAATAAATAAACGTTAAAAAAAATAAATAAATGAAAAGGAAGATCCTTATTTAATGCATCTGGGGAGGGGCGCAAGACTCTGCATTTCTAACAAGTTCCCAGATGATGCTCATGCCAATGGCTCATACTAGAGTATCTGAGTATAGGTTTCTTTCTTCCTTTTTTAAAAAATTTAAAAAAAATTTTTTTTTAACATTTATTTCTTATTGAGAGACAGAGCATGAGCAGGGGAGGGGCCGAGAGATGGGGAGACACAGAATCTGAAGCAGGCTCCAGGCTCTGAGCTGTCAGCACAGAGCTGGACGCGGGGCTCAAACTCACGAACTGTGAGATCATGACCTGAGCTGAAGTCAGATGTCCAACCGACGGAGCCACCCAGGAGCCCCCCAATTTGTTTTTAACGTATATCCATCTTTGAGAGACAGAGAGAGACAGACAGAGCATGAGTGGGGGAGAGGCAGAGAAAGAGAGAGAGAGGGAGACACAGAATCCGAAGCAGGCTCCATCCAGTCCCTGCACTGGCAGCACAGAGCCCGACGCGGGGCTCGAACCCACGAACCGTGAGGTCATGACCTGAGCTGAAGTCGGACGCTTAACCAGCTGAGCCACCCAGGCGCCCCTGAGTGTAGGTTTCTTGATGTGAGGTGACATCGATGTGTATCAATCCTCTCTCAATGTCTTTGGGGGTAAGGACACTGGGGCTCTGTTTTCACCTTTGCGGGTCTCTCCCCTCATCCACAGACGTCATTTCACAGGACTGCTAATTCTTGTCGCTCCTCACGAACTCCTGCGATTTCTCGGGCTAAACGGTGTTATTGAATGACTGTAAGCCTGCTGGTGCTTGGGAGGTGGGAAGGAGCTCAAAGAAATGACTAAAGCAAACACCGTATGGTGTCAAGATACAAAGCAGATGGCCTGTGTCCTAGCGCACTTGACACAGTGCCCAAACCTGCTGGAACAATTGTTCATTTATTCACTCAATCATTCAACCCTGTGCCTTGCCCTTTATGCTCAGCACGGGAGGGCCTCAGGAAGGGGTTGGTGATGGAATGGGGGGGGGGGGGTAGGTGGGGGAAAGGGACCATTCTGACCTAGATTTGAACTCGGACTTGGAAAGTACTTTTCGTTAGCCAGATAACTCTGACACACAGCAAACAAAAAAGCAGGAGCTGGGTTACAATGGGGGATTTGAATAATTGTAGGATGGGAGTTCAATACAGAGGAGGGTGAAGCGCCACGGAAATGCAGATGGATGATGGGCACAGTTGTGGGTCAACCATAGTCTGAACGTGTATTTTCTGAGTTTTCAAAGTGCTACAAAGGGTCACCTAGATAAGACCTGATATGATCAAGACACAACCCATCACATCATCTGAGAAGAATGGCAGCATTTTACCTTGACCCATACTTGGCCCAATTTATAATCCGAGAAGAATTAATGGTGCCTAGATAGATAGGATTTCTTTTTTTCTTTTTTCTTTTCTTTTCTTTTTTTTTTTTTTTTTTTTTTTTTGATGATTATCATTTGGCTTTAGGCTTTGCTAAGATGGAAAGGACCTGAAAGTTTGCCAGAAAACGCTGATGGGAAGAGAAATATTAAAAGTGATTGGGATTTCCCCCTACCCATCACTCCACTCAAGCTAAATAAAACTAAGGGTGAAAGGAATAAAGACTGAAATCCTTTCCCTTGTGAGGGGCCCCTCATTCATTTTATTGAGTAGCACCTTCAGGCCAGGTACTTTTCATAGGTTCTGCACTTAATTCTCAAACAGCCTTATGATCAATTACCATTACTAATATTTTACAGTTAGGTAGAAAAGTAAGGTAGCTTGCCCAACAGCCTGGCAATGCAGGGCCACATTTGAATGTAGGTCTCCCCGGCTACCTGTGCTACCTGGCCTCCGGTGCAACAGCTGTCTGTGTCACGAACACTTCGATTTTGTCTCGAAAGACATGTGATCCAAAACTAATGACTCGAGGAGTAAGTCAAGGTCCCTGTACTCGTGGACCTAATGAAGTCAACTGTTCCAAGGATGAGGGAAATTCTCATCCTTGGAAAATTCCCTTCTTTACAAAAACAAAAATTTTATTTATTTTGAGGGAGAGAGAGAGAGAGAGAAGGAGAGAGAGAGCACATGAGAAGGGCAGAGAGAGAGGGAGAGAGAGAATCCCACGTAGGGTCTGTGCTGTCTGCACAGAGCCCAGTTCACGGCCCCATCTCACAAACCATGAGATCATGACCTGAGCTGTAATCAAGAGTTGGATGCTTAACTGACTGAGCCACCCAGGTGTCCCATCCTTGGGAAATTTCTTTTCTTTTTTTTTTATGTTTATTTATTTTTGAGAGAAAGAGAGCACAAATGGGGGAGGGACAGAGACACACACACACACACACACACACAGAATCCGAAGCAGTCTTCAGGCTCCACGCTGTCAGCACAGAGCCCGGGGTGGGGCTTGAACTCACAAACCATGAGACCATGACCTGAGCTGAAGTCAGATGCTCAACCGACTGAGCCACCCAAGTGCCTTGGAAAATTTCTTAATGAGAACGTCATTGTGACACATCACTACGGATAAATTTGTAGTGTCCACAGTGTCTTAAACTCTAAGGGGGTTATATTCAGCCCACTAGAATAGAGAATTCTTTCTTGGAGAAGCTTTTCCAAATGGATTAGAGATGGCTCATGAAATTCGCATTAGAAATCTGGGAAATGAAAATGAATCAAGGATCAGACATATTCTTGAGTCTTTAGGCTGCAGTCCTCCCTCTTCTGGGAAGGCTCCAAATGGATGTTAAGAGAAGGGTGAATTAATCTCCTGACACACAGTATTCTCCTATTATATTTGGAAAAGTTACGATGGTGCATTGACTGGGAAGCCGAGCCTCTCATAGATGGATGGTCCTGAGGCTACTTGTTGGTCTGGCCGAACACTCAGAGATAGGGTGGTCTGGTAGAAACAAACCAGCAAACAAAACAGCTCTGACATGAACGGACCTGAGTCTTTAATTTTCTGTCCAACCCCTTCGTAGCAAGTGAACCTCACCAAGTGGTCGAGACTCTCTGAGAATCCGTTGCCCCAGCTATAAAAAGAGACTAATGGTACCTACCTTTCGTGGCAGGTAAATGAGATGATGTACATGAAACGAAACTAGCACGGTATCTAATATCTGGCCGATGCTCGAACTGGCACTACACTAAAGGATTATTTATCTGGGAGTTTACACTTGGTAGTAGGGAAACCATGAAATGACTCAATGGTTCTAAAAGCATCTTTAAAAAGATCGTCCATTAGAAAAAGAAGAGCACTGTCATAACAGAAGAACCACTTGTTACGATCTCTGGGCGGAGAGGCTGATGAGGTGATGAAGGCCCGATCTGAGAAAGGCAGGCTTTGGATGACACTTCAGTGCCATGGGGGCGCTGTGGGGACTCACACGGAGTGCTGGTCCTTGCCGACTAATTGATTTTGATGGGTAACAGCTATTTTAAAGCTTTAACTTACTAGTGGGCAAGTATGTATCACAAGAAACGAGTTTGGATTTGCTCAGCAACACATGGATGCAGGAAATTTCACTTATTTAATTTTTCTACCATTTAATTGAATTGAGCCCCTTGGGAGCCACCTCCCAGGGCTGGTAATTTGACCGACATTAGTTGTCCATGGTGGGCTTCTCCACATCCCTAGGTATGTATAAGACCTGTCATGGACTGAATGTTTGTGTCTCTTCCTCCCCTTCAATTCGTATGTTGAAATCCCACCCTCCTCCAACCCTCCAAAGTGTTGGTAACTGGACATGGGGCCTTTGGGAGATGATTATTAGGTCACAAGAGTGGAGCCCTCATGAATGGGGTTAACGTCCTTATAAAAGAGACCCCAGAGGGGTTGTGGGAGGGGGCACAGGCTAAATGGGTCAGGGGCACTAAGGAAGTTACTCCTGAAATCATTGTTTCACTCTATGCTAACAAATTTGGATGTAAATTTTAAAAAATTAAAAATAAAATTAAAAAAAAAAAAAAGAAGAGAGACCCCAGACAATTACATGGATGGAACTGGAGGGTATTATGCTAAGCGAAATTAGCCAGTCAGAGAAAGACAAATATCATATGACTTCACTCATATGAGGACTTTAACAGACAAAACAGATGAGCATAAGGGAAGGGAAACAAAAATAGTATAAAAACAGGGAGGGGGACAAAACAGAAGAGACTCTTAAATATGGAGAACAAACAGAGGGTTACGGGAGGGTTTGTGGGAGGGGGGATGGGCTAAATGGGGAAGGGGGACTAAGGAATCTACTCCTGAAATCATGATTGCACTATATGTTAACTAATTTGGATGTAAATTTAAAAATAAAATAAAACACAAAGTGATCTATAAATAAGTAAATAAATAAAAGAGACCCCAGAGAGCCTCCTCACCCCTTCTACCATGTAAAGAGGACACAGTGACAAGAAACAAGGAGTAGGACCCTTTCAGACACGGAGTCTGCCAGTACCTTGACCTTGGACTAGCAGGCCTCCAGAACTGTGAGAAATAAATGTCTATTGTTTATAAGCTGCCCAGTCTATGGTATTCTGTGATAGCAGCCCAGGGAGACTAATGCACCTACTCAAAGTGTGGTCCTCAGAACTTGTTAATAATACAGAAATTTGGGTCCCACCTCAGACCTTTGAATTAGAATTTGCATTTTAACAAGAGATCAGGTGATTCATGTGCACATTACAGTTTGAGAAGCACTGATGGGAGACACTTGGAGACCTATGGACCCCTGAAAACTTAAGGAAGGGCCACTGGCCTTTGGAAGTTCAGGATCATCGGGGTACCTGGGTGTTTCAGTCGGTTAAGCATCTGACTTACGCTCAGGTCATGATCTCATGGTTCACGAGTTGGAGCCCGGCATCGGGTTCTGTGCTGACAGCTCGGAGCCTGGAACCTGCTTTGGATTCTGGATTCTGCCCCTCCCCTGCTTACGCTCTGTCTCTGTCTCTCTCTCCCTCTCAAAAATAAATTAAAAAAACACGTTAAAAAAAAAAAAAAAAAAGAACTTCATGATCATTGCTGAAATACTTTTGTCCAGTCTTTGAAGGTTGATTAGAAGGCAGGCATTTCAAGGCACCTGGGTGGCTCAGACGGTTGAGCGTCTGCTTTTGGCTCAGGTCATGATCTTGCAGTTGGTGGGTTTGAGCCCCGGTGGGGCTTTCTGTTGTCAGCACGGAGTCTGCTTAGGATCCAATGTCCTCCTCTCTCTGCCTCTCCCCACTCTTTCTCTCTCTGTCTTAAAAATAAACATTAAAAATATTAAAAGAAGAAGAAGAAGGAGAAGAAGAAGACAAAGAAGGAGGAGAAGAAAAAGAAGGAGGAGGAGGAGGAGAAGAAAAGGAGGAGGAGGAGGAGGGGAGAAGAAGAAGAGGAAGAAGGCGGCAGGTGTTTCTGTTTGTTCTGGGCTTCTGTTAGGACTGGGCTTCTATCAGAAGTCCTGCCACCCCGGGGCGCCTGGGTGGGCAGGTCCTCACCTCTCTGAAAGCAGCAGCATCGATTTCCCAGCCCCCTGAGAGGATCACATCCCAGCCACTCGGGGCAAACCGTCTCTTCCTCATCACTCTTACTGCTCCTAGGGACAGAGGTGGGTCGTGCCCAGGAGAGGCTCCACATGGTCTCAACAACCTGCAAGCCACACTTTCTTTTCTTCAAGGTTCTATTAAATGGGTCTGAGGTGTGACTCACCAGTGACTCCTTTTAGGAGGAAGGACACCCGGTTCTAGCAGTGAACCGGAACCAGTGGCCAGGAGCTAATCTATAACATGGGGAGGGCGGGGGAAACACTTGAGAAAGCCAGTCCTGATTCAGGTTCAGGCTGGACCAGCAAGACTGATGTCTGGCTGTGTTTTTATCCTATGAAATAATTCAGGCGTGAGTGGGCCACTGAAACTCTTTCTCAAGGCCGGGGCAATGACTGTTTCCCGAATCAACATCAAGCACAGGGTTTCAGTGACATTGCAATGATGCTTCCCACCCGCCCCCCTAGAATAAACAACTAAGAATTTTCAGGATGTTTTAATTACTTATTGTGAAATGGCAACAGAAAATTTGAAATTGAGGCTGATTCAGGAAATTCAAAATCTGAGCCTTTTGGGGGGTAGGTAATTGATGTTCTGGGAAAAATAATTTGATTAGAACCCCTAATCCACTTTTATTGTCATTGAAAATAACAAAACAGATGCTGTCGCTGTAGTGTTTCACTGACTAAGCTTTTGAGAATTCGTTTATCCTTACAAGGTAGCACATCTTAAAGAAAAAGAAAAAATGTTACAAAAACTTAGCATGAAATAAGTTTCAGTATAAATATTCATTGGTTTCAGGTTTTGTCTGTCTTCCTGTTCTTTTCTTTCTTCCTTCCTTCCCTCCCTCTTCCTTCCTTCCTTCTTTCCTTCCTTCCTTTCTTCTTTCTTTCTTTCTTTCTTTCTTTCTTTCTTTCTTTCTTTCTTCATAGAGGTGAGATCTTAAAAACCAGCTTGAGCCAAATCTCATGTGACTTGTGCCCAATTGCCTTGGTTTGATCCCCGCTGACCTTTTGTTCCTATAATTAGAATCACTGTTACATCACTATTAGTTAAGGAGACTTAATATTTAGATAGATCTGTTTTAAAATTGCTATTAAATTGGGTGCAGTCAGGTTCTCATGTGAGCTCACAAGTGTTCAGACCCAGGGTGAAGGCTGTTTCTCATTTGAACATTGTCAAACTAAGAAGAATGATTTGCTTGCTCCTGAATTTTGCATATGTCAGCATAGTAGAAGCTTAGTCATGCAAATCCCTATTACTTAGCATGTCCCTAGCCCAGAAACGCAGAGCTGTTTCCATATTTTATCTGTGTTTGTAGTTGAAAGCATGCCTTCTATTGTGCTTTTAAAGAACAGATGTCAGGACAATGTTTAAAGCACATAACCCGAGTATTGAAAAAATGTTTTTTCTACTTTAAAAGAAAAAAAAAATCCACAATAATGAATTCAGTCTGCCAGTTTGTATTTTCAAGGAATATTTTAACTGTTGAGGGACTTCCCAGCTCCTACCCTTTAAATATTGCCCTCACACAGCCAAAGAAGGCCAAAGCCATTCCGAACCAACGGTTTCTATTATAGATTCACCAAGACAGCAATATATGTCAGTCTTTGAAGCATTCAGACTTCCTTAGAACTTCAGGGCTCTGTGTTCTCATTTATGGAGCAAACAGCTCACGAGGGGGGGTTATGGCCACATTTACTTTGAAGACCTAAGTGAGGACGAACCGGAGAGGCAGTTAGCGCTCTGTTGTAGGGGCAGCAAGGGTCCGAGGACACCTGAAGGCACCCTGGGGGCAATGTAGGTGAAGTGGCAGGAACCTCAGGACGGGGGGGGGGGGGGGGGGGGGGGGGGGGGGGGGGGGGTTGGAACAGATGGTCCAGGGTCGGGACTCCAGTTCAATTCTGCGTAGGGTGGTGATGAAGGGTACTCAAACAGGGAAACAAAACTGTGGGCTGAGTACACCCAACAGGCGGATGTATGAAGGTCACAACCTGTTTGCCCACACGTGGCAACTCTTGGTCGGGTTGGAACGGTTCCCGGCCCGGGGAGGTGAGGTTCTCGCCTTATCTCCCCAGATAGAGTTGATGGGGGGAAAGAAGATAACAGGAGGTAAACTGCAGTCAAAAGCTTAGAGCTGGAGGAGACTTTTGAGATTGACTGGAACAGCTCCCTCGTGGTGGAGGGAAGGGACTGAAGCCTAGGTCGAAAGTCAGGTTATTTAATGTCCTGGGTCCTCTGCCTGTCACCTGTAAATCAGAAGGGTCCACTGTCATTGCTAGTACCGTGGTGAGACCCAGGGTCAAACCCAGCCCTCTCCACGTCACTATGTCCACACTTATCTCGCTTAGAACTAGTTTTGCAGGGCGCCTGGGTGGCTCAGTCCAGTGAGCATCCAACTCTTGCTTTCAGCTCAGGTCATGATCTCAGGGTTTGTGAGATTGTGCCCCGTGTCAGGCTTTGCGCTGACGGCATGGAGCCCGCTTTGGATTGTCTCCCTCTCTCTTTCTCTGCCTCTGTCTCTCTGTCTCTCTCTCTCTCAAAAATAAATAAATAAACTTAAAAAAAAAAAAAAAAAGAACTAGTTTTGCAAATTCGTACTGGCCCGCAACAGGAACCTGAAGACAGACGAGACGTGGTCTAAAAGGTATGATGTTATGAAGAAGCATCATGGGAACAATTTTAGGAAGAGGCTTTACTTTCCAATTTCTCTGGGTGGTGAGTGGGTGTCAGGTTTGGGAGAGAAGTTCCAAGAAGGAACAAACACAGGTTTGGCATTGGAGCCTGCCCCGTGAACCGTTCCGTGACCAGCAGTATCCGTGGGATGCACGTGAGCATACGACTACCGAATTCTTCTATCCAGAAAAACAAAGCAGCAAAATCTGCGGGCACTTCTCACAGCTCTTCCCGGATAACCCCTTTCTGTTTCTGTTGACGGTAGAGTCAGGCAAGTGATTTCAGGGGTGTCTACACGCGTCACTGACCGGGTAGAGACTCGTTCCAGGGTCCAGCTTCAAAGGGGCAGGGGGGATGCAGGGCGGGAAACGTATGGGCAGCGAAACCTGCGTTTGGCTGACAATAGCACAGCCATCTTCTTCTGCGATTTCTTCTCCAGCCCTTCCAGTCTTTCAGTAAGACAGTAGAACACACCTGCTATTGTGTCCCATGCTTCATGGTTCTGCCTTAAGTGACAGGGGGCATTCAAGGAACTCCCTGCCCTTAAGAAACTTATGCTCTATAGAGAATCCAAAGCATATTTGAAGTACGTGGGAAATAATTACAAGGTAACTCACAATTTCTCCTCCTTTGAGGTAAAAGATCAAAAGGGCTGTGTGACAATGGCTCATCACGTTGGTGCCTGTCTGAATTGCCCAAGCACTCTGGAGGCATTTGGATTGGAGGTGAAGGGGGGCCGGGACGAGGTTTTACTGGCTCTCGACTTTCCCACTCCCTCCCCTGGATCTGTTGCCTCACCAGGAGCCTGGGAATTACAGTGCTGGCTCTCTGACTCACCAGGATGTCGTAAAGATGGGCGAGACATGGCCTGTCCTGCACCTTCTGCCCTTTGACAGAAAGGCACCTCTAGAGATGAATGCAGGGTGTTAATGCTGATTACAGCAGTTTCGATTTGCATTTCCATATGCTAGACAACCTAATCCACCCTGTCTAAACATGGAAATCCCATAACTCTGCCCAACTCATCACTCCATTAATCCACTTAACCCCTGGCCAACACACAATCTAAATATTTAATCTTGTCTATTTGTTATCTGTGTTTATTCCATGTTAATTCATGGTCTGAATCTCCTCTCTGTTTATCCATGTTAGTGGAATCTAACTTTAACTAGAAGAACCCCAAGGAGGGGGAGGGAGGAATGCTTTTTCCACTTTTTCTCCTGCCACCTCATCCTGGACTGGGCACATAGTAGGTGCTTGCGAATTGTTCGATGTTAAAGGGCAAGAAGCTCTCAGAATATTCTTCTTCTCCCTCCTCCTCCTCCTCCCCCTCCTTCATCTGCAGAGAAATCTTTTATTATCGCCATGGAAAAGTCTCATTGTTTCATATGCCCACTGCAATGCCTGGCATAAAGTTGGATAAATGATCTTTGGTCATACTGGAGGACTGCTCTAGAAAGCGGGACACTTAGTTTTGCAATAAGCTGGTATACAAGGTTGTCCAAGCCCTTTCAATCTTCCAAGGCCTCCGTTTTCTCATCTGTCACATGGACAGATGCGGATTAGGTAAATGCCGAGCTGCTTTGACTCTGGCAGGGGACGGGGAGAAGCCCGAGGAGAGCGTCACCAGATGTCGGGAGGGGCACTTCCTCCCACCACTGGCGCTCAGGGGCGAGGGGAATGGGCAAGAAAACGGGGTGCCTGCCTGCCGCCCTCCAGGCCTCCCACTCACTCTCACTGTCTGTCCCTCCCCGCCTGGGCTCAGGACTCCAGACATCTGCTCATTCCATCTACATCAGCCCATGCTTATCCAGTGCCCCTGGACGCCTGGGCCCCAAGTCACCTGGGGGAGGGCATGTGCCGAGAGGGCGGGGAGTGGGTCTTGTTTGCGCCAAAACCTCCATATGGACTGTATTTTTCCCCCGTGCAAAACTCAGGCATGTGGGAGGTAGAAGGAGAGTGAAGGGGATCCTAATTTATTGCTCAGTCATGTTTATTTTCACTCTTGGCTGGTTTAGGGCATTTTTCCTTAATGTATTAGGGTCACAATTTTATCGGCTTCAAGGATGCCTGAAAGCTGTGTGCGTGAGAGAAAGAGCGCGCGAGAGAAAGTCTGCGTTAACTTGGCTTCTCTCTTTTTTATTCTCCTGAATGTTTTTTCCAGTAAAATTCTGATTCTTAGGGGTGCCTGGCTGGCTCACTGGGTATGGCACGTGACTCCTGATCTCGGGGTTGTGAGTTCAAGCCCCACATTGGGTGTAGAGTGTACTTAAAAATATTTTTTAAGTTCAATACATTTTTTTAACCTGAATAATGAGCCATCCTAGCTAAATACGATTCCCTTCTCTCAGATCACTACAGTTGTCACCACTCTATCATGATCAGTGTAATTTGCCCAGATGAAAATTAGAACCCGACTGAGATCTGTTTAAGAGTCTCCCTCAGTTTCTACTTTCCTTCATGAATCCGCACTGCTGTCTTTGTGGTCTTTTTTTTTTTTTTTTTTTTTCTAATTTTTTTGTAATGTTTATTTATTTTTGAGAGACAGAGAGAGACAGAGCACGAGCAGGGATGGGGCAGAGAGACAGAGGAGACACAGAATCTGGACCAGACTCTGTCAGCACAGAGCCCGAGGCAGGGCTCGAACCCATGAACCGTGAGATCAGGTCCTGAGCCAAAGTCAGATGCTTAACCGACTGAGGTGCCCAGGCGCCCCTCTCTGTGGTCTTTAATAGTAACTAACAGCACTGGGGCGCCTGGGAGGCTCAGTCAGTTAAGTGTCTGACTTCGGCTCAGGTCATGATCTCACCGTTCTTTTTCATCCGCTACAAATAGAGGCCTCAGAAAATAGGATTTAAAGCATGTTTTGGAGAGCCAATGGTGACGAGAAAATGTGCCTGGCCAAATTGGTAGGGAACATGTAGGCTCTTTGCTCCTAGAAATCAAGGCAGCAAAAAGGAGGAGAAATCAAGGTACGCAAAGAAGGGATTTTAACACTCTGGTGTTTTCCCTGGGCTCTCTCCCTAATGGCCAATAGAGTCGCCTTCAGGTCTTGGGAAACAGTTGGTATCACTGTTGCTGCCCAGATGAGGAAGACCCACTCTCAACCCTCCAGGGGCTCATGGTTCAGCACCTCGAGGTTTCTCAGCACTTTGCTGGCTTGAGAACCCGTGCCCGGTCACGGGTGTGTGGTCCCCACAGTCCTGAGTGAATCTCAGGCTACCTGAGAGCCACAGCGCACTTCTCTAAGCACAGAGTCCTGCAATGACCCTAGTACAGCTAAGAAAGTGATTCCAAATGCGCCCCCCCTCCCCCCCCCCCCAGGTACTGGTGGTGTGGACTGCAGAGAGCGATTGAGTTTTTGAATATGTGTCCCATCCCTTGGCCATTCAGTAGTACTTGTTCCGACAGCCCATGACAATGTTTCCTTTGTTAAATTTATGCTCTTGTGAAAGGATAGTGTCTCCCAAAGTATCAAGGCATTGCCGGGGGGGCACTTTAACTTTTAAAAATCACTTTTGGGGCGCCTGGGTGGCTCAGTCGGTTGGGCGTCCAACTTCGGCTCAGGTCATGATCTCACAGTTCGTGGGTTCGAGCCCCGTGTCGGGCTCTGTGCTGACAGCTCCGAGCCTGGAGCCTGCTTCGGATGCTGTGTCTCCCTCTCTCTCTGCCCCTCCCCTGTTCACGCTCTGTCTCTGTCTCAAAACTAAATAAACATTAAACAAAAAAATTTAAAAATCACTTTTGATGGTTGTGGAAAAGATGTCAAAGTTTCCTAAATCTTGAGCTGTTTTCCTGTTTGTCTTTTTTGTTTTTGTTTTGTGTCTTTTTGTTTGTGTGTGTGTGTGCGTGTTTGTGTGTTTTGGCTACTGATCTTTTCCCTCTGACTTCTTGGAAATAGCAGGAGGGGAAAAGAATGTTAGGATAGTAATTTTAGGGCGATAGAGGTGTGGCTACATGTACAAGCAGGGGACGTATTAGGCAGTTAAATTAGAAATGGTTCTCAAACATTGGCCCAAATATTTCTTATTTGTCATCACATAGTTTGCGTTTCTCAGTTGAATTTCATCAAGAAACGTGAGGATGATTTAACTTTTAGTTAAAGAGAATATATGTAAAGGATATTGGCTCGTTATCTTTACATATAAGCATGTAGAAAATGGTTCCCTATGGGTGGTGCTAGGACATTGGGTGGGAAATTTATTTGGACTATATTTAGATGTTTATTTTGGTTATGTGTATATGTGGATAGTTCAGGGGAAAACTTGGCCAGAGGAAACTGACCCATATTTTTTCCTGCACAGAACATGCTAAGAGTGCAGAAACTGCTCTGTACCAAGAACGGGGTGTATGGTCTGATGAGAGCAGGGACCTGGGGTTCACTTAAGATGCTTAAGTAGCTGCCTGCCACGTACCAGACATGGGAGGTTCTTGACAAATTATTATTAAAAATTTTTTCTTTAATGTTTATTTACTTTCGAGAAAGAGAGAGAGAGAGAGAGAGAGAGAGAGAGAGAGAGAAAACAAGCAGGGGAAGGGCATAGAGAGAGAGAGAGAGAGACCTAGAATCCAAAGCAGGCTCCGGGCTCTGAGCTGTCAGCACAGAGCTTGACGCGGGGCTTGAACTTGTGAACCTTGAGATCATGACCTGAGCCAAAGTCGGATGCTCAACTGACTGAACCACCCAGGTTCCCTGGTCCTTGACAAATGATTAAATAATTGTTTGGCCACATGACACATTTTCTTCCTCAGTGCTTCCAATCTGTCCATCAAGGAGAAGTGAAGCAGGACTAAGTCAGTGATTAGTCAGTCACATTGTCACATTTGATCTTTGGATCTATTTCAAGACTACTGAATCTCACTTTGGGCAACAAAAATACACAAATACATGTCACAGCCTTAAACTCTGGTCTAGCCTTTGAGTCTAATTTTATTTCTAGAATTTGTTCTAAGGGAGTAGTTGTAGATGTCCCCAAGATTTTAGCTGTAAGGATGTCTAACTCAGCATTGTTTATAATAATGAAATTTGAAAACTACTTAAATGCACAGCAATAAAGGGTTGATTAAGTAACACATGATAAATCCCAATATATCATTTAACATGGTGCTAAAGAAGAATATACGGTGACGTGGAAAAATGTTGACAAGATACTGTTAAGAAAAAGATTAAAAAATGATATGCATTTGACTGTATTGTCAATAAAGAATGTGTTCACGCTTAGAAAAAAGACTGTAAATTAGATGGCAAAATGCTAATGGTTATCTTTGGTTGGTGAGATTATAAGTTCTCTTACTTTTGAATGTTCATAATGATCACATTTCTTTTGCAGCGAAAAGAAAACTACTTAAAAAAAAACTGCATAGAAAGACATTAAATGAGATTCTCCTTTTAAAGGAAAGCTCAAATAGATGAGTGGTTCCATAGTAACCTCCAGCCACTCGATTATGATTGCACCTCAAATGGTGATAATGTAAGTGGAGGGAAGATGCTTGACCTCAGGGCCTCTGTGTTTTGTAAAATCCAGAGTTTACTGTTGATTTAAAAAAAAAAAATCTTTTATGTTTATTTATTTTTGAGAGAGAGGGAGAGACAGAGCATGAGCAGGGGAGGGGCAGAGAGAGAGAGAGAGGGAGACACAGACTCCGAAGCAGGCTCCAGGCTCTGAGCTGTCAGCAAAGAGCCTGACACGGGACTTGAACTCACAAACCGGGACATCATGACCTGAGCTGAAGTCGCTCAGCCGACTGAGCCACCCAGGCGCCCCCAGAGTTTATAGTGTTTATTTAAAAAAAAAAAAGTTACCTAGAAAGAATTGTTCCTCCCTTACGACTCTGAAAGGCACCCGGGAATTAACTCCGTTCCAATCAGGCAGGCAAATGGTCATGCATGCAACTATCACGACGACAGCAAGTGTAAATGTGGCCTGTGTCTTATCACAAATGCTAGCGGAGAGGGATAGAGGGGTACTTCTGCTGGAATGAATGTGCGATTTCATTTCCCTTATTTTCAAGACGTGAAATAGCAATCCTTGCAAGAACTGCTAAACTGAGAGCTTTTTTTTTTTTTGAAAAAAATCTCCCACGTGATTCTTGACGTTAGATTTTCGTGAAAAAAAAATATTTCACAAGTGCCAACTGCTAAGCCAGCATTAATGGGCTTGTGATAGAGGACCCAGGATTTCTTTTGGTAGGAGGGTTACTTTTTGTGCTCTTCATGGAGGTTGCTGATGGTAAGAGAGGTGTGGTAGCTGACAGGTATTTCTGATAGGGCTGAGGGTGATTATACCTCACTGTGCACACCTCATTTTAATTAATGTCATTGTGGCTATCGACTAGCTGGTGGAAGTGGAAGAATAATGGATTGTGCACTAACATAATAGTTAATATTTCCAACAACATTTTGCTTTCACGTACGTTATTACATTCAATCCTTTTCACAACCTTGTGAATATTACTACTCAGAAACGAGGAATGTGACCAAACCCAATATCTGTGATACAGCTGAGATTTGAATCCACGTCTCTGACACGAAATCCTATTCTTTTCCACAAGTTTCTGTTAGTTGGAATCTCATTAGGGCTAAAGGACGACCTAATATTTGGCCCACGATTTCCTGGATTACATTGACATGGTTAAGTTTTCTGGGGTGAAAACCAACATAACAGATACCTCTCTTACATGGTATATTTTAAGTAAGTATTTCTAGATCTTTTTCAATTATTTATTTTACTTTGGCTTTGAAGGTAAATATTAATATGAAAATACAGTGTGAACGAAGTTTTTTTTTAAAATTTTTTTAAAATGTTTTATTTATTTTTGAGACAGAAAGTGACGGAACATGAACAGGGGAGGGGCAGAGAGAGGAGACACAGAATCCCAAGCAGGCTCCAGGCTCCAAGCTGTCAGCACAGAGCCCGACGCGGGGCTTGAACCCATGAACCGTGAGATCATGACCTGAGCCGAAGTCAGACCCTCAATCAACTGAGCCACCCAAGCGCCCCTTTAATTTTTTTTTTTTTAACATTTATTTATTTTTGAGACAGAGAGAGACAGAGCATGAACGGGGGAGGGTCAGAGAGAGGGAGACACAGAATCCGAAACAGGCTCCAGGCTCTGAGCTGTCAGCACAGAGCCCGACGCGGGGCTCGAACTCACGGACCGCGACATCATGACCTGAGCCAAAGTCGGCCGCTTAACCGACTGAGCCACCCAGGCGCCCCAAGTATGAACGAAGTTTTAAATTTATGGCATCCCTAAAAAAATTTGCCAGTCTCAATGGACTGAATTTTTTAGATGGATTTTTTTTTAAATTGTTTTAAACATTTTATTTATTTTTGAGAGAGAGAGACAGAGTGCGAGCCTAGGAGGGACAAAGAGAGATGGAGACACAGAATCCGAAGCAGGCTCCGGGTTCTGAGCTGTCAACACAGGGTCCCATGTGGGGGCTCGAACCCACAAACTGTGCGATCATGACCTGAGCCAAAGTCGATGCTTAACCGACTGAGCCACTCAGGCGCCCCAACAATGGATTGAATTTTTGAGCCTTTTGCAACTCAAGAATCTAGGATTGGATAAATAGGTAAGACTCTAATGGTGGACGGAGGAAATAGAAAACATGAATCTTGAGCACCAATTTCGTTGTGAGAAATTATCTGTTTGGCTGAGTTGCAGTAGATTTTCTGCGATTAGAGAATCAGTTTGCATATAGATTTAGCAAGTGGCAAGTTAAGGGTTATATTTGGAGTTCTTGAGAAAATTTGACATCATTAAGGTCACATTCACTTTTGAAATGGATGTCTCTAAGGAATTGACATATATTACTTTACTACTCCCCAAATTACCCGTGAGGGCTAGATATTCCATTTGTGTCATTCACTGCCATCATTATGACTAACGGCAGTGTTAAGGAGAAACTGAGGCCGTGAACGAAGAGGTGAAGTGTCTGGGGCCACGGAGGTAGAGAAGGTTCACGGTGCATCCTCTGAATGGGAGGTTAACTTATGCACTAAAGTCTTAGGAGTCGAAGACAGACCAGAGTAATGGCCCTCAAACTTTACGAGGGTGAGGACCCCTTGTTAATATCGAAGAATTTAATGAGCCTCATGCGATAGTCGTTATACTTTTAATTATCTTCCTGCTGGAAACTACTTGGTATGAGTATGGATTTGCAAACTCCTTGCAATTTCTCCCCAGGGGTCTGTGGCCTATAAGGTAGGAGTCATGGAGAGGATTTTGGTGCCCCACCTGGACACCAACACTCCAAATATTCTTGCTTTCAACTGTCTTTGGTTTTCTTACCCTTGTTCTGAGCATCTGGAATCAAGGTTGTGGGTGAGTTCTCTAAGCAAACCTCTTACTTTAGACATCTGAATCTAGCCATCAGGAAAACTCCAGTGGGGTCCATCACACCAAAAACTCTTGCTCATGGTAAATTCCTGGTGAGAGACTTTTGGCTAATGCATTTGTTCTTTGTGTGAGTCAACTCTGAGGTCATCATGGGAAAGCTGTAACTTGCCCATCTATCTTTTGAAATAAATTATGCAGAGGGGCGCCTGGGTGGTTCAGTCGGTTAAGCGGCCGGCTTCGGCTCAGGTCATGATGTCGCGGTCCGTGAGTTCGAGCCCCGCGTCGGGCTCTGTGCTGACAGCTCAGAGCCTGGAGCCTGTTTCGGATTCTGTGTCTCCCTCTCTCTGACCCTCCCCCGTTCATGCTCTGTCTCTCTCTGTCTCAAAAATAAATAAACGTTAAAAAAAAAAATTAAAAAAAAAAAAAGAAATAAATTATGCAGAAATAAAAATTTGTTTCCAGGTCAGGTAACAAATTTCTCCCCCACCCTCCCTTATATGTGTTTTCTAAATTTTCTGTAATCATATGTAGTGTTTGCATAATAAAAATGAGTTTGAAAGTACACTAACTGTATTTTCTCTATTTAGGACTCTGGTTTTTTTTTTTTTTTTCATTCTTTCTTTCTGCCCTTCTTATTCTTCTTTGCTGATGCTAATAGAAGCAAGCATGCTACTAATTATGTTTGTGTAAGACCACAGTGGTCTGGAGAAGGATCTCGTGCCCTTAGGGTACGCTTGCGTCTAACGGGGTAAGACTGGAGAACATGTTTGTGGGTTGGTGGATGTTTTGGAAACTGTCTACCAAATTGATCCGTATTGTGTATAAAAACAATAATTTTCCAGGCCGAGCTTTTTGTTGTTGTTGTTATTGTCTGTCAAGCTCAGTAGTGGCTCAGCGTGAGCTCTGTGATGATAAGAGCAGTTGACAATTGGGATAGAGGAAGGAACGGTTCACCTCTGATATGTCGGCTCTGTGGGAGATTGGGGGTTTGTATGGCGCTAACATGATAATCAGGAGTGAAATTTCGCTCATGTGATATAGACACTCTGCTCAGGTTTGGCTTCTCTCTTTGTAGGATAAATTAAGCTGTTTATTCTTGTGCTGTTTATTAGCTCTGCCTGACCCGATTTCCATCACCCGGAATATGAAAACTTAGCGTCCCAGGTTGTCTGGCTGAGGATTCACCATGTCCTGAAATAAACATTATTTCACACGAGTCTCATTTTCTTTGATTCACCGCACTTCAGAGCGGAGCATGCCGGGAGATGGAAATGCTAGCGAACTTACTCAGTAGGCCACGTTCTGCCTACCAGGGGCCTTTACAGTCAGGTCATGGATTGGATTGTCCAGCTGTCCAGTTTCTTGAGGAAAAATACTTCTAAATCTCACGAGGTTAGAACCGGAAAATGCTTCCACGTATCTGACACTAGTATCTAAGCCGAGTCACAGTTTGCGATCTCTTCGTATATCTGGCCCGAATATTGCAGGTGCAGATCTCATTGGTTTGTGGGTATAGAGGAAATTCTGGTGGCTCAATTGCCCTTACTTGCCTTGCAGCCAAGGTTACCCCTTTACCCGCAGGGTACTATGAGGCAGCAACTGGAAATCCCTTGGGCAATTGCCATGGTCTACACTCCTCAGCCTCTGGTTATGTTGTAACAATATGGCGCACGTGTGGGAAGGCAGGATGGTGCAGTGGTTAAAGGCATGACCCTGTTTTAGTCCCAGCTCTGTGACTTACCAGCTGTGTGACCCTGGCACTTTATTCTCTCTGTGCTTGTTTCCTCATCTGTAAAATGGGGAGAGTTCTAGCACATTTACCTCTGGGGGTTGTTGTGAGGATTGTACGAGTCAATGGAGGTCTGCCACTTAGAAAGGTGCTTGGCACATGGCACATTTTTGAGACATGTTGACAGTTATCATTCTGCTCTATACATGGTGTTGAACACTTTCTTCATGAGTCCTAGGTTCCCCAGTGATCCTTTCTGTCCTACCAGTAGAGAAATAACCTTCCTTTTCTCTTTCTTTCTTTCTTTCTTTCTTTCTTTTGCTCGTTCTTTCTTTCTTTCTAGTTAGTTACAGAATGCGAGTGGGGGAGAGCAGAGAGAGAAGGAGACAGAATCTGAAGCAGCCTTCAGGCTCTGAGCTGTCAGTGCAGAGCCCAACGCGGGGGCTTGAACCCATGAACCATGAGATCATGACCCGAGCTGAAGTTGGACGCTTGGCTGACTGAGCCACCCAGGCGCCTCTCCCTTTCCCTTTCTCGAGAAGGCCCCCACAGCCCAGTTGATGAAGCCATGTATTAGCTTTCCCTGCTCTGGGATGGTTGCTGCCAGCCACGTGGGGCTGGTGAGCTCTTGAAATGCGGCTGGTCTGGTTGGAGATGTACTGTAAGCATAAAATGCCCTTTGGGATGTAAAGACGTAGATGAGAAGAAGAATGTAAGTCACCTGATCAATAATTATGTCGATTACATGTTGAAGTGATAGGTTTTGAATGTATTAGATCAAGGGAAATGAATTACTGAATGAATTTCCCATTTCTTTTAAACTTGTATGTTTAAATACAGCTACTAAGAAAAATGTTTGTTGCGGTGAAATCTACATAAGATAAATTTACCATTTTAATCATTTTTAGGGGTCCCACTTAGTGGCATTAAGTCTACTCACGTTTTGTGTCACCGTCACCTCCATCCTCAGAACTTTCTCACTTTTCCAGACTCAACCTCTATACCTGTTGAGCACTAACACCTCCGTCGCCCTCCCCACCAGACCCTGGTAACCGCTCCCATTGTACTTTCTGTCTCTATTAATCTGATTATTCTAGGTGCCGCGTATAAGGGGAAGCATACAATGTGTCCGCCTTTTTGTGACTGAATTACTTGGCATGATGTCTTCAAATCTCATTCATTGTGTACATGTGTCAGAATTTCATTTCTTTTTGAGGCTGAATAATATTCGTGTGTGTGTGTGTGTGTGTGTGTGTTTCCATGGGCACTGGGCTGTTCTCATCTTTTGGCTATTGTTGAGTAATGTGGACAATTTAAATTACCTATATGCTGCGTGTTATATTTCTACTGGAAAGTGATGTGCCAGGGTGTTGATATATTTCTTTTTTTTTTTTTTTTTTTTTAATTTTTTTTTTCAACGTTTTTTATTTATTTTTGGGACAGAGAGAGACAGAGCATGAACGGGGGAGGGGCAGAGAGAGAGGGAGACACAGAATCGGAAACAGGCTCCAGGCTCCGAGCCATCAGCCCAGAGCCTGACGCGGGGCTCGAACTCACGGACCGGACCGTGAGATCGTGACCTGGCTGAAGTCAGACGCTTAACCGACTGCGCCATCCAGGCGCCCCGGGTGTTGATATATTTCTAAAGGGTGGCATGGCGGGGGGGCGGGGGGGGGGCTTCTAATAAGTGTTTGGAAACACTGCCCTAGTTTAGCCCCTCGGGCCCTTTGATGATCCAGTTTGCTGGGCGTGCGTCTTCCTCCCGGCTGTCCCGGGCATCCGGCCGTTCTGTCTGGAGTGTTGCTTCTCTGAAGTTCCTCCGAGTCACTGGATGGAGCACGTGGCAGGTGAGAAGGATTTTATCTTCTCCCCCAGAGTCAGGGACCCTGGCCTTGACTCTCATCTGGCTGGGGACAGGCGTGTATTTAGGCTACGGGGTAAGAAGGACAGACAGAGTCTTCTCTCCATTTCACGGATAAGGAGAAACACTCAGAGGATGGGGACACAAAGCGGAGTCTTCTGACTCCAGAACTCCCAGAATTATTTTATTTTATACCATTTTATTATTTTAAAAAATTTTTTAAATTTATTTATTTATTTTGAGAGAAAGAGAGAGAGCTCAAGCAGGGGTGGGGCAGAGAAAGAGGGAGAGAGTGAATCCCAAGCAGATTCCCCACTGCCAGCACAGAGCCCCATGTGGGGCTTGAACCCAGGAACTGTGAGATCATGACCTGAGCCGAAATCAAGAGTCTGACTCCCAACCGACTGAGCCACCCAAGCGCCCCAAGTGAGATCTTTTTAGAAGGCAGTTCACCCAAAAAGAATTTACCGTTTTTGTTTGTTTGTTGGTTTGTTTTTTACGTAAAGCCGTGTTACTTTGGGTTAAGATTCTTTGGTTTCTGTCCTGCTTTGGTCACAACGAAATGTGGTTGACACTACATGGGGAGCACAACATTGTTTCTAAGTGTTGTGTGATGAGCACTGAAATAATTACTCAGCTTGACAAGTCCGCTTGGGCTTCAGGGACTTCATTCCTTTCAGATAAAGGCGTGTTATGCTCTCCCCCAAAACATTTCTTTTTCTTTTTCTTTTTTTTTAAGTTTATTTATGTATTTATTTGTGCAGGGTGGGGGAGGGACAGAGAAAGAGGGAGAGAAAGAGAATCCCAAACAGGGTGCACACTATCAGCACAAAATCGGACGCAAGGCTCCAACTCCCGAACCACGAGATCATAACCTGAGCTGAAGTTGGAGGCTTAAACGACTGAGCCACCCAGGCACCCCTCCCCGCAAACGTTTCTCACACGGATGAGGAAGTGGAGTCTGACCTAAATACACCTCTCTTTTGCTATGCAGGCATTTCTCATTGGTGTTTTGTTTTTTTTTTTTAAACATTTATTTATTTTCAAGAGATAGAGACAGAGTGTGACAGGGGAGGGTCAGAGAGAGAGGGAGACCCAGAATCCGAAGCAGGCTCCAGGCCCTGAGCTGTCAGCACAGAGCCCGACACAGGGCTTGAACCCAGCAACTGTGAGATCATGACCTGAGCTGAAGTCGGATGCTCAACCGACTGAGCCACCCAGACGCCCCTCTCATTGGTTTTTTGAGCTCTTCAAGTATTTTTTGTCTATGCAGCATTAGTAAAAAAAAAAAAAAAAAAAAAAAAGGGGGTGCACACTCAATTTATGTATTTTTATGCATTCTCTCACATTGTATAATGTATTAGTAGAAATAACTTAGTGATTTTTACCAAGTGAAATAGGATAAAGGAAATAAAATAGAACTTTTACTATTTCATTGCTGGCCCCAGTGGATCATCTTACATACATTCTGGGCTGCAGGTACCTTACTTCGGAGACAGCCACATGTTTTTTAAACTGGAAGGATGCAAAGTCCCAGGAGCGTAAGCAATTTGTTCTGCTCTTATTAGTGGGAGGAAAGAATTATTACTACAGCTGAAACTATCAATTTACTTAAACCAAAACCTACAACAAAGGTGTGCCTGGGTGGCTCGGTCGATTAAGCTCTGACTTCGGCTCAGGTCAGGAGCTCGCAGTCTGTGAGTTCGAGCCCCGCGTCGGGCTCTGTGCTGACCTCTCAGAGCCTGGAGCCTGCTTCAGATTCTGTGTTCCCTTCTCTCTCTGCCCCTCCCCTGCTCACGCACTGTCTGTCTCTCTCAAAAATAGCTAAAACATTAAAAAAACTTAAAAATAAAAAAATAAACACCTACAACAAAGTATTAGAAATATTGTAAATATTGTATAAGAATTACCCAAGGCGCACCCCAACCCATGAGTATTACACTGGCAAAGTGACAAGATGTTGAAAACATACATCGTTTTCATTGTATTTCTCAACGCATACGCTTGTTCGCTATCATTAGTAATCGTCACTGCATGAAAACTTCCAGGCTGGCAACGTTACAAACAATAAGACACAGAAGATCTTCTTTCAGACTCTGATGGCAAACATACAAATCATGGGCCACGTGGTGGGATGGAGGCACGGGAATTAGTTGCAAGACATTTGCTATATCATCTCCATGAGGAAGAAAAATATTCAAACGTTTGTACATGTATCTATCTGATATTATCTGTGCTTTAGAAAATGACCTATCTAGGAACTTTTCCAGATTTTAGAGTTAAATTTTTTTTTTTTAATTTTTAATGTGTATTTAAAATTTTTTTTCTTTTTACATTTATTTATTTTTCAGAGACAGAGAGAGACAGAGCATAAGCGGGAGAGGGGCAGAGAGAGAAGGAGACAGAGAATCCAAAGCAGGATCCAGGCTCTGAGCTGTCAGCACAGAGCCCAACGTGGGGCTGGAACTCACAAACCAGGAGATCATGACCTGAGTCGAAGTCGGATGCCTAACTGACTGAACCACCCAGGTGCCCCAATGTTTATTTATTTTTGAGACAGACAGAGACAGAACAGAGAGAGAGCGTGAACACGGGAGGGGCAGAGAGAGAGAGGGAGACACAGAATCCGAAGCAGGTTCCAGGCTCTGAGCTGTCAGCACAGAGCCGGACTCAGGGCTCGAGCCCATGAACCGCGAGATCATGACCTGAGCTGAAGTTGGATGCTCAACCGACCGAGCCACCCAGGTGCTCCTAAAAAATTTTTTTAAAATGTTCATTTCTGAGAGAGAAAGACAGGGACAGAGCATGAGCGGGGGAGGGGCAGAGAGCGAGGGAGACACAGAATCGGAAGCAGGCTCCGGGCTCCGAGCTGCCGGCACAGAGCCCGACGCGGGGCTCAAACCCACGGACTGTGAGGTCATGACCTGAGCCAAAGCCGGATGCTTAACCAACTGAGCCACCCAGGTGTCCTGAGATTTTAGAAGTTTCTAGATGCAGCCCTCAAAGGGACACCTCCCCAGACCTGCACTGGGTCCTGCTTAGATGTTACGTGACTGGATGTGGCCTTTCTCTGCTGCTCTCCCAGTCGTGTTGGGGGATTAGTGTAATTAGAGCCTGTGCTTGTACAGCACTTTGACATTCTCAGATGAAAAGTGCTAGATGAGCGTAAAATTTTATAACTGTAATGGAATCCAAGCAAACAGCGTTGTAATAAATGGGTCTTGTTGCTGATACTGCGTTTAAGAGTCCCCTCTTTATTATCTCATGTTTACTATATGTGATGAACCGAGGTGATTAATAACAATGATAATAATTACTCCTACAGCATTTTATGCTTTCAAAGGGCTTTACAACTTGTTCATTATGTAATCTTTAATCTTCAGAGTTGCTGCTATGCTAAGTCAGTATTGGGGTTTGCTTTGTTTTTGTCTGTTTCTTTAGAAACATTTTTCAGACAGAGGGAGAAATCTGAGGGGCAGAGAGAGGGCTGGAGTGTTCAGGTCCACACAGCAAAGCAACGCAGAGCTGCTAGCTTCCCAGCTGAAGACAGGATGAGGTGAGAAGGGAGAAGGGTTAAGGTAATAATGCTTAGCGGATGCCGTTCAGGGCTCGGGGGGCAGCTCGCTCTGCCCTGAACGTGACCAACTGAAGCAGGGGTGTTGGGTCAGGTAAAGCAAAGGGCAACTTGATTCAGGATTTGGAGGTGGAGGTTCCCGCCCCCCCACGGCCCCCTCCGGGAAGGTCCGGAGGCTCCGGCGGCATTTCCGTGGTAGCCTGTGTTCGTTCAGCTGGTACTTCACGCCTGGTCAAGGTTGATCAAGGGGAGTAGGGCTTTATACGGCAGCTAATTGGGTGCTATAAGGAACAGACCCCAAACTGTGGTCTCAGCAACTGTGCATTGCATAATCAGCTGTTTCGAATGCCCACCGGGGGATTAGAGGGAGATAAGCGAGTGCTGTAGGTATCTGTCAGACAAGCGGTGTGTCAATTACATCGTGGATGGCCAGATTTATGTGCTTTTTGGCAGTGCTGCTGAGCTATTAATCATGTTTCAGGGAACAGTCCCCATGTAAACCAAAAGCAAATGGCACATCACGTCTCGTGGACCGTCCCAGTAAAAAAAAAAAAAAAAAAAGTCACGTTTCCCCCTATATCTTCCGCTGACGTCTAAGGTCCTAAAAAACGAGAATGGAGACACAGAAGCATCCAGCAGTAATCAAGTACGACTGACCCATTTTTCCCTTCTCTTCTCTCTTTTTGAAAACAGAGACGTAACCGTGTCTTCCGAGCTGGGGAGACTGGATTCCCAGTCAGCATCTGGAAATGGCATATTTCACATAAAAACGCACCCGTTACCACATTTTCTTTTAATGACCAAGGGAGGGTTTCATGGCTTTCCTTTCCTTTTATTGCGATGTTGTTTAGATGGGCCATACATGTAGATTTCTTATTACTTGCTAAGCTACATATCTCATGAAGTGCAATACATCTAATGTCATAATTAAGTGTCGTCAGGCTAATGTGTATGAGTGTTTGGAGCTTTATCACTAATTGCTGTGTTAGCATGAATTAGACAGTGAAGTAATTAGAAGCCGAAATGCATCTGCGTCATGTGGTGCAGTTTCTGGGGCGGGCCGTGTGTTCGTGCACGTGCAAGAGAACGGACGCCGGTGTGAACCGGATCTCCCCTCTTCCCCCCTTACTCCTGAGCGTCTCAAAGCGCTCGCTAGTCTCCTGTCTGTGCAGAAGTCTCTGAAATGATGTCCAGAATGGAAGCCATTGTCTATAAGAGGGATTCCACGTTTCTTTCGATAAGCAAGCCTCTGTCATGGGTCGGCCGGGAAAGCCTCACTCTGGAAACCAGAATCCATGCGAGACAGGCCTTAGGGTTTACCGAATGCATGCTTATCTTCGGGACAGATTAGTTAGGATCGGGGTGTGGGTGAGTTGTCGTGAGAGGGGCTGGGAGTTGTATAAAGGAGAAAATAGGAAGACATTTCTTCTTAGCTTGAGATCTATGCTGACCTTCCCACCTTTGTCACATCCTCAAGGATCCATCCTGCCGACCATGTGACATCTCAACTTTTCCTCTACCTCCTCCCCTCCGTCTCCCACTCTATCTTGGTTTGGTACTAAACAGGCGTCGGAAGAGAGGCCTAGAAAAATCATGCTCTGGCTTCCTGGTCCCGTCCCCTCCCAGGGGAAGTTCAAGACACAAGGCAAGGCCTTCCTCACGAGGGCCCTGGATCCAGGAGAGTCCTTGACCTTGCCCTGGCCTCCCCCAGCCCAGGGCTTCTCTGCAACGCTTCCCCAGGCAAAGGGTACCTTTTTCTTTTTTGTTAGGGTGTAACAGTCCCTACCGTGCAGCTGATTTTGACCCACCATGGAGCTGAGGAAGGTAACGTGACAGCCTCGGGGAGAAGTCCATCCTCCAATAACTTTTATCTGCCGGGGAGGCCATTACCACCTGCTTGATTTCTCAGGCAATTTTAATTCATTGCTGCCTGGCGATAGGGAATCTGAGAGAGAGAGAGAGAGAGTCCTTCACTCTGAGTTACCCCATAGGCTCTTCCCACAGCCCCGAGATACACTGCGTGCTTGGCATGTTCCATTTTATTCATCCAGATATTTTTTTTATATGATGGATTTATGCGTCGGCCCCGCTAATGTCTGAGCGGCTTTCCGCCGTGGTTTTAGCTCTTGTCCTCGAAGGCTCAGCATAACCCACAGAGTCGTTCCCCTCCCATGGTAGGAACAGGGGAGTGAAAAGGATTCTGCCGTCGTCTGACAGCTTTGACGAGCCTTGTCAAATTCCCGTCCCCGGAGGTGCTTCTTGTCCATTAGGAGGCTGAGTGCTTGCGGGGAACCTTCCTGAATTCCAACAGAGACAAGATCAAGGTCTAATGCACCTCCTGAACACAGGGCCTCCCTCTCCTGGACCAACAAATTCTGACAGAATGGCTTGTCAACAAATAGGCCTGGGGTG
The DNA here is from genome assembly GCF_018350195.1 of Panthera tigris. Taxonomy (NCBI): domain Eukaryota; kingdom Metazoa; phylum Chordata; class Mammalia; order Carnivora; family Felidae; genus Panthera; species Panthera tigris. The sequence goes on from NC_056664.1 coordinate 13,911,765, forward strand.
GGAAGATAAAGAGTTGTCATTCAGAAATAAATGCCGTTATTTCTCTTTACAATTTGTAACCTCTTTTTCAACTCCTTCCCTCCCCCTCTCCCTCATCTTCTCTAGTCCCCCAGTCTTGCTTCCCAGCAAAATGCTCCCACGGCCGCGCCGGGAGGAGCCTCACATTGACAACCGGTGCTCGCTCCTGCTGCGGGCGCTTCCTTCCTCCTCACCTTCCTAAACGGCCCCCTCCCCGCTTTGAAACAAACTCCAAGGCGGTGTGAAAGGCAGAGGCAGATGGCAAAACCCGCCATGTGCATCCCTCAAATGGGCGAGAGATCTTTAACCTGTTCCTTTTGGCTTGGCAGGTGATGTTCGGCGTTCCTTGTGTGTATTTAGTGGTTTCTAATTTAAATCACTCACATTTAATACAATTCCACGAACTCTTCTTCACACGGCTGTTCGTCTGTCGAGTCTCACACGTTGAGGCTTTTGTATTATCTCTCTGCCCCCGCTGCCAGAGTACGCATGGACTGTTTTCTTGTCTACACAGCACACGAAATTGCACGCTTCATGAGGGATGTGTCTAGTTCATAGCTGTATGCCGTCTCTAGCATGGGACTTGGTGTATAAATGACACTCCACGATAGGAGTTGAGTGACTGCATGAATGTATGTGTCTTTTGCTGTGCATAGGATACTGTGCCAAGTTGCTGCAGGACTGACTCTGATCTTTAGAAATGTATTATGTAGGGGGCACCCAGGTGGTGCAGTCGGTTAAGTGTCCGACTCTTGATCTTGGCCCTGGTCACGATCTCACAGTTGGTGAGTTCAAACCCCGAGCTGGGCTCCGTGCTGATGGTGTGGAGCCTGCCTGGGATTCTGTCTCTCCTTCTCTCCGCCCCTCCCCTGCTTGTGCCTGTGCACACGTGTGCGCTCTCTCTCTCAAAATAAATAAATTTAATAAAAAATTTTTTTTAATGTATCATGTGGTAGGGCATATGAGACCCAGGTTTACAAATCCTAATTAACAAATTATGGAGTAAGAGAATTGCTACATGAGGGAAGAAAACAAATGTCTACAGTGGTGGTGGTGGTGGAGAAAGGCAAGAGTAAAGTCAGGAAAGTTCCTTGGAAGATATAGCCTTTAAGTTGGGCCTTGAAAGATGGATGGGGTCTTGATGGATAAAAATGGGGCAGCATGGAGGCTTGGAGGAGAAGGAGAGCGTGGTGGGCATTTATTATTTTGGGCCATCCACGTGCATTCACCTGACTCTTAGTAATAGCTCTTGGTTTTCTTTAGGATGTTGCAAAAGACCCCCGATGCCCCTCACTGGGTCCAATGGGGCCTTGGAGGTAGCCGGGGACGAGGGCTGGCCAATGAGACTCAGACTAAATATGAAAGATGAGTGACAGTCACTTTACAAAGAAAGAGACAGCAATGGCAAATAAATACATGAAAATAGGCTCGACGTTGTTAGCCGCCAGGGAAGTGCAAATTAAAACCAGCGTGGTGCCACTGCACACCCACTAGAATAGGGACAATTAAAAAAGCAACAATGCCAAATGCTGGAGAGTATGTGGAACAGTTGGAACTTTCATAGTCTCATACCTTGTTGATGGAGATACAAAATGGTACAACTGGCTTGGAAAACTCTTGGCTGTGTGTGTGTGTGTGTGTGTACTTATATATAATTGCTGGAGAGAGATATATAACTCTCCAGTAATTCTTCTCTCCTTTCTTAGGTATTTACTAAAGGAAATAGGCTAGAGCTTGGCTGGCTCAGTCAGTTGAGCCTCCAACTCTTGATTTCAGCTCAGGTCATGATCCCAGGTTTGTAGGATTGAGCCTTGTGTTGGGCTCCATGCTAACGTGGAGACTGATTAATTTTCTCTCTCTCTCTCTCTCCCTTTGTCCCTCTCCCCCGCTGTGTTCTCTCTCTCTCTAAAATAAAAAATGACAAGAAAGAAAAGCGTAAATTTACAAGAATGTTCATGGCCGCTCTATTGCTAACAGCAAAAAATGGGAAACAACCAAATGCCCATCAACCGGTGAATGGATAAATGGAATGTGTATGTCCATACACTGGAATACAATTCAGCAAATAACAAGGAATCGAACAACTAGATCAATCCTAAAAGCACTATTTTGCATGAAAGAAGCCACATACAAAAGAATACACACTTGATCCCGTTTACATGAAGTTCAAGAGCAGACAAAACTAATTTAAGGAGATTGAAATCAGAATAATGGTTGCCTCTGGGCAGAGAGGGAGATTGATAAGGAAGGGCCTTTAGAGGATTTGCTTGGGTTATTGGCGTATATACATTTGTCAAAACTCATTGACTATACCCTTAAGATCTGTATGTTTTATTGAAGGTAAATAGTACTTCAATTTTTAAAAGCCAGAAAATTTTCTTTTTTTAAAAAAGTTTTTAAACCTTTGTATTCATTTTTAAGAGACAGAGAGAGACACAGTGTGAGAGAGGGAGGGGCCGAGAGAGGGAGACACAGAATCTGAAGCAGGTCCCAGGCTCTGAGCTGTCAGCACAGGGCCCAACGCAGAGCTCGAACCCACGGACTCCAAGATCATGCCCTGAGCTGAAGTCGGATGCTTAACCAACCGAGCCACCCAAGCACCCCAAGTCAGAAAAAATTTCAAAAAGTTAAACATTGGGTTTAGTGTTTAGGAAGGTTCAAGCCACACACATCCAGAGCTAAAAATAGCTAATGGCAGCCCATTTTGTAGTTTTTATTTTATTTATTTGTTAAAGGTTTTATTTATTTATTTATTTGAGAGAGAGAGAGAGAGAGAGAGCAGGGGAGGGCCAGAGGGAGAGAGAAAGAGAGACTCCCAAGCAGGAATCCCAAGCAGGCTCCACATTCAGCACGGAGCCTGACGTGGGGCTCGATCCTGCAACCCTGGGCTCATGATCTGAGCCAAAATATCAAGAGTTGGACACTCCACCGACTAAGCCCCCCAGGCGCCTCTATTTTGCAGTTTTTGAATGGGTATTCTATATCGGCCACCCAAATTCACTTCTGAATCTCTAATTCGCTTTGTTGTCTTTACCGGAGCCAGAGGAACCCAGACCTATCTCGCAGTGAATTATGCACGGGCACGTAGGGTTCTAACTCGCATATTCACACAATGCTGTCAATCTCATTTTAATTTGTGGAAGTAAAGAAATATACATGTCAAGACTGTTCGATTAGCATTCAGGATTCCTCCGTTGCCCAAGAGCTGGAGGTTGGGTCATTTAGTGTTTAGCTTAGTTTGACTTCTCTCTTCTGGAACTGGGTCCCCTCCACTCACAGACTCACGCTGAGGAAAGCTTGTGACCTGGGCCCTGGCCCCTGACCTGGGACTCTTCGCCTGCTTGTCTTCCCCAGTGTCGGTTCCTCCACGTCTTGGGACTCCTAACTCCGTATCATCTACCGGGAAGGTCATGGCCGAAGCCAGAAAGGGAAGGACTGACCCTTTGTTCGAGGCGCCCGCTTTAACAGGTTTTCTTGTTTAATTCCCACGGAGGCCCCTTGAGGTGGATGCTGAGATTTCTATTTTTCCCAAGAAGAAACTGAGGCCCAGAGAGTTAGATAAGCTGCTCGTGGTAGAAAGGGTTGTTCAAATAATAGATGTTTATGGTCTGGAGAGAAAACAGCAAGTCAAATCTTGTGTGTATTCCCCGCTGCTGTGGCCTCTCCCTGGAGAGGCCCCGAGGCTCCGTGCGGCGGGAAGATAAGATGCGACAGCTTCCAGCGTTAGCAAGAGCCATGTCAGACAGCAGCGTGCCTGGTGGGTGGGTGCTGGAGAGCGAAATATTTGTGGGGCAGGCTGAGACTTAGGCCACGTCTACACTAGCTGCTACCGTGGCACCCTCTGTCACGCTGTGGTTCCCTCAAGATGGCTGGATTTGGGGGCGCCTGGGTGGCACCGTCAGTTAAGTGTCTGACTTCAGCTCAGGTCACGATCTCACGGTTCGTGAGTTCGAGCCCCGCGCCGGGCTCTGGGCTGACGGCTCAGAGCCTGGAGCCTGCTTCCGATTCTGTGTCTCCCTCTCTCCCTCTGCCCCTCCCCTGCTCACGCTCTGTCTGTCTGTGTCTCTCTCTCTCTCTCTCAAAAATAAGTAAACATTAAAAAGAAAAAAAAAAAGATGGCTGGATTTCCACGAAGTTACGTCAACACGAAAACAGCTGCCTCTCCGTGGGGTCAACGAATGCTACCGCGGTGTTTTCCGTTGAGCTGCCCCTTTGCAACGGAGTGAGTTTTTCCAACAGGAACCAGGAGAGTGGAGGACTGTGGAGAGGGTCAGTTCCAAGTCAGAGAGGGGAAGGGACATGCTGAGAGTTTAGTGACAATTTCCAGTCTAGATTTCGGACTCTCTCTTCCATATTTTTCCCAGAAGAGGATCAAGTGTCATTGACGTCTTTGGACACCTGGAGTGTTTTGGGGAAGTGTTTCAAGTGATACTTCTAGTAAATGATTTTCCTGCCCGACATTTGCCCCCCCCCACCACTTGAGACAAGAAGAGCTTCCTTAGCTTCTCACGTGGAAGGACACATTGGAAGTGATGACGTTGGTAAGGGCTGCTCTTGGCTGGAGGTGACAGACCCCGGGACTCTGGCCACCCTGGCTCTCCCTGGCTTCCCTGAGGTCAGAGGCTTCTCTACCCTCACTTTTGGGGTAGTGCTTTTGTCACACTGGTTGGAAACGCTGCCTAATGTAGCAGCAGAGGGGTGCCTGGCTGGCGACTCTTAATCTTGGGGTTGTAGGTTCAAGTCCCATTTGGGGTGGAAAGATCACTTCAAGGGGTGCCTGGGTGGCTCAGTCAGTTAAGCACCTGACTTGATTTCTGCTCCAGACATGATCTCACGGTTTGTGAGATCGAGCCCCACGTCAGGCTCTTTGCTGACGGTGCAGTATCTGCTTGGGATTCTCTCTCCCTCTCTCTTTCCCTCTCCCCCATTTGCGCTCTCTTTCTATCTAAATAAATAAATGAATTAAAATAAATTAAAATGCAAATTGCTTTAACGCAAACATTAAAAGAGGAAAGAAAGAAAGGTTACTTAAAATTTTTTTTTTAAATCTTCCAAAAAAAAAAAAAAAAAAAAAGTACCAGCGGAGACATTGCACATACTATCTTAGCCTTAGGGTAAATGGTTTTCTGTACAAAAGCCAAGGATAAACTCCTGAGGTTAAAGGATATATCTTTGTAATCTCCCTCTCTTTCTCCTTCATGCAGTGAATAGAAAAAAAAAAAAAAGTTTGAACTCACATCCTGGATTTACAATCCTATCTTTATATCGATGGGAATACTATCAAGTGGGGGAGGGGAGTGGGACAGAAAGAGAAGCAGAAAGAAGACAGATGGAGGGAGAAATTGCATTTTACTAGTAATATTCAGAATTGCTCACCCATGGATCATAAACCGTTGAAAAGCTTCCTTGGAATTGTCCAGCTTTAAATAATGTGCTGGGTTACTATGAACACAAATCCAGTATCTAAGTCAATTATGAAAAGACGTGACAACATGAAACAATGGATAAAGAAGGGACACTGGAGTCCGGGAGATCCGGGTATGAATCCCAGCTATGGCACCTGTTAGTTCTGTGACCATGGGAAGTGGTGGAAACTTTCTGTCAAATGGGGATAATAATACCCACCTATGAGGCTATTGTATTAACTGAGTGATAAGGCATGTGAGAGAACTAAGTGCATTATTTAATTGGACGTGCAACCCACATCATTCTCTTCATGGCAGCTTTATTCTAATATGGTCTCGTGCTGTGCCACCGATCTTATGGCGAATTTCTTTTGGCACTTTGGTAATCGTCATAGTCTGTGAAGAAGTGTCCAGAAGAGACCTAAGTCACCATAAATTTTGTGGCTTAACAACTAATGATTCAATAAGGTCTAACTTGACAGTGTGGAGGGTGGAACTGTCGAATTTGTGTGTGTGCGTTTTAATGTTTGCTTATTCTTGACAGAAAGAGAGAGACTGAGTGTGAGAGGGGGAGGGGCAGAGAGAGCAGGAAACACAGAATCGGAAGCAGGCTCCAGGCTCTGAGCTGTCAGCACAGAGCCCGACGCGGGGCTTGAACCCATGGACTGTGAGATCGTGACCTGAACCAAAGTCGGACACTTAACCGACTGAGCCACCCAGGTGCCCCTGGGAGTGTCGTATTTGTAAACATAGGCAAAATAGGTTGCTCCCATGAATGTATCTGCTCATTGTGTTCATTCCATAAATGGCAAGGGAGAATTATGGAGTCTCACCAAAGCCTTGTGAAGTAGCTATTGGTAGTCCTATGTTAGAGAAACCGAGGCTGAGAGATAAAGTGCCCCAAGTGACTGCTAAGTATGTGGAAAGGCTAGGATTCCAAGTCAGTCCTTTCTGACACCGAAGTCTCCCCATTTTTCGGGCGTATGGACACACAATTCGGATGCAACACAATAATGCGGACGCTCCTCACATTTTATTGCAAAACGTGACGTGGCTCAGGAGGCCAGATGATGTCTTGTCTTCATAGCTTGAGAGTTGACCTCTCTGGTCTGAGTTAAAGCGGAGCCCCGGTGTGAGAAGGAAGGAGAAGAAGGTTAGTAACATCACCCGCGCATCACCACTGTTAACATTTTGGTTCACACACATTTTCATTTTTCAAAAATGTATTTTGTTTTGTTTTAGAGGTAGTTGTTTTTTTTTTTTTTAATTTTGTTGTTGTTGTTTTTGTTTGTTTTTTTACCAGTTATTACCAAGGAGGAAATGGTGCCAGAATCTCACAAGCTTCTTACTGTTTGATCCATGACTGTTTTTCTCGCTCCACTTCCAAATGGTGGTTGAAAATCTCTCTCGGGGCCCCTGGGGGGCTCAGTCGGTGAAGCGACCGACCTCGGCTCAGGTCATGATCTCACAGCTCGTGAGTTCGAGCCCCGCGTCGGGCTCTGTGCCGACAGCTCAGAGCCTGGAGCCTGCTTCTGATTCTGTGTCTCCCTCTCTCTCTGCCCCTCCCCTGCTCATGCGCTGTCTCTCTCTGTCTCAAAAATAAATAAAAACATTAAAAAAGAAGAAGAAGAAGAAGAAAATCTTTCTCAACCCTCTGCCCCACCTCTGGCTTACAGTCCCTGGAGTGGGTCCCTCTTCCCCACGTCGGCAGGAAGTTGCCAACTTGGCTCACATCGCCTGCCCCTTCCTGGGTATCTCTGAGGACCTGTAGGCTGGAATTCTTGCCCGTCCCAAGGAAGGACATTTCCTCGGAATTTTCTCTTTTGTAAGCCATGGAAGCGTACAATATATTTGAGAAAAATTCGATTCCAAATTAATTAAAAATGTAAAAAGATTTGGCTTTCAAGAGATAAGTTTTGGATATGAGAAGTTTACTTATGTGGAACATCTCATTCCAGAGAAGAGGGAATTCACTCGTGAAAATGAGAAACAACCTGAGCTTTGCGTTCCCTGGACAGGTTGGGAACTTTCGAGTCTTGAGTTCGGAAGCCTGGATAGGCCGGGACGTGCTAGGCGTGTCCCTTCACCACTCTGTTCCTCCGTCTTCCGAAGGGGGAAACAGTTCGGATCTCACGGAGGTGTTGCAAGGGTTAAATGACAGGGCGATCGTGGGTCCCATCCTGCAGCTTCAGGCCCCAGCAACCGCTCACAAGACCGTCCCTTATATAATCAGAGCAAGTAATTCAGAGGCCCAGGGTGGCCGTTCTCTCTTGGTAGGGAATACCTGGGCCTAAGAGCCTGCGATGGCGATCCTTCATTATTTAGCTCTCCCCGGGGCCCTGTCCAGCTGCCTCGAGTCTTTAATTTGCGCTGCAGAAAGGACACAGAAGAGTTAAACAGGAATACGTTTTTTTACGCTGTTTTGGAGTTTTTCCTCTTTGTTCAACATCAAAGTGGTCCGCGGTCCATTTTGCCAGTTTATACATATTGTTGCACTCAGAGAAAGGCTGGGGGAGCTCAGCTGGCTGCCTGATCAGCTGTGACTCCCTCACAGGCCGGCTTAGGAGGCCAAATGGATTCCACCCCTGTAATGTTTTAATGATAAGGGGGGCGGTGGGAGGACGCTCCCTCCCTTTCCGAAGGAGACTTTGTGGAGGCCCCGCTAATAAATCATTTGTTCCCTCTAAATGCCCTCTCTCATCCACATAGGCACACTTGAGGCTCCCACTTGAGCCCACACACATAGGCTCCCACTTGAAATTTCTCATCAAGGGCAAACAGCTCCCAGCCCCGATGGCTGAGCTGCTTTTCAGCCCCCTCTGGTGCTCGTGACTAGCCCGGGGTGGGGAACTCGTGGGCTGCAGAGCCTGAGGGCCCCCCCCCCCCCAACCCTGGGAAACACAGTCAGGGGCCCGCTTTGTCTCCACCCCACACCCCTCCCCATCTCTCTCGCCACGCCCCTGCACTCTCAACTGCACGAGAGAAGAAAACCAGCCACACGGAGGGTTTGGAGGCTTCTGGCCCACTAGTCCTTGGACTTGCCTTCGCTTCCCCCCAAAGCCTGCGCACTTCCAGGGAAAGCTGCCTAAAGTGGCGGCTCAGCAGCTACGCGGGCTCCAGAAGAAAGTCACTTGGCTGGAGAGCTGGGGATTGCGCCCCCCCACCTGCCTCGAATTCTCCTCTTCCTTCCAACTGGCCCCCGGGGAGAGCTGGGGGTTGCCACGTGGCCACTTCTGGGCTGGGCCCCCCTGGGCCTGCGCCCCTGTCCCTCCCGTCCAGCCCCGGGGGAAGCCCACTCGTCTGCCCGAGCCATTTGGAGCACGTCAGCTTCTCCTCCCCGTACAGGTGTGCAGCTGGGATAACCGATGATTAATGCATGTGTCTGGCCGGGCCTTCAGGGTAATTTGATTTGCTTGATATCCAGAGTGATCACCCCTCTTTCCTTCCTCCCCACCTTTTTTTTTTTTTTTTTTTTTTTTTTCCCCTGAGTTTGTGGCAGTGTTTACCTTAGTTGGTGTTTTCAGTTGATGAATGACACTTGTTTCTGGCCTCCGTTTCCGCCCAAGTTGTAATTAGATTTTGCACGAGGCTCCTGTGATTACGGATCTGGGCCTTCCTCCCCCATCGGACCTCTCAAAAGTCACTCGGCTTTCCGAACTTTCCCCAGTTTTCCTTCCTGTCGTCCTCACCAGCAAACCCCGGTGCCGATGGGCCGGCAGGAGGCCCCCATCACCGGCGGCCGTCACCTCCGGGGGTGTAGGGTTTGTGCTGGCCAAAGCCACATCCTGCTCCTGATGGAACCCATTAGGCTGGAGGGACGAATGGCTTCCCAGAGAGATGCGCTGATCTGCCCGAGGGGAGCCGTGCTCTGCCCCAGGTAAGGCGACGTCTGCAGAGTCACCCCTCCCAGTGGATGCTGCCTGGCTCTCCGGGAGGGGTTCTGTCTCTGCAGAGGGTGAGGCGAAGCTGTGTTTTCTTTTTTCTTTTTAAGAGCTCTGCGGAGGAGGAAGCAGCCTGGGTGCCTTGGAACTGAAAGAATGCCCACGCAGCCGAGACAGCACCGCCAGTGAATTCACGGTCCGGGAAATAGATGAACTGCACCGACCCAGGTTACTATCTGTCTGCAGAGTTGAGATAAAATTAGGGCTAGTGCGTCTGGTTCCGTTTACGCTGGGTCCACATCGAGGGCCAAGCAGTAAACGGAACATGTTTCTGGGGTTGCAAAAACTGGCTGAGGTTCTGCAAAACTATTATCCAACTGCTTTTGTTTTGGTTTGCCTAATTCCCTCTTAGAAAACTCGCAAGGAAGAGATTCGGAAGTGGAAGAGGGAGAAACATTGGTCCTTAAGAAACTAAGAGAAATTTGAGGCCCCGGCGGCATCGTCTAGAAACATCTTTATGGTCTCAGCGTGGACTTACTAAAAACCGTGCTGGGTTGGTGAGGACACAGCTGACGGGGGGTGTGGCCCTTGCCTGCCCCGGCAGAGCTCGAAACCCTGTTGGGGACAATAGTGACAACCTAGGGCCATGGAGAAGAGAAGGGATGTGGATTGTACTCCCTCCTCTGTCGCTAATGAGTGCTGGGACCTTGGGCAAGTAATCGCTCAGGGTCGGGGTCCTCACTACAAATTAAGGGAGTTGAAACAATCTCCTAAAGTTCCTTAGAGCCTTAATCTTCAGAATCTAATTACCACCCCCAGTAGATCTGTTGTATCACCAAGCAATAAAGGGAACGATGTAGACAAAGGATGCCGTTCAGAAAGCACCGTGTCACTGTGGACGGCTCGAGGGGGGACCACAGAGGAGCGGGGGCTCGCGCTGGACGGTGGGGTGGGCAGGACACCCAGCAGGGAGGGAGCACAAGGGGTGTTTGGAGGATGGGGAAGAGGCCAGGTGGGGGGAGGTGGGTATTGAGAGAGAGCTTGGAAGGTTGGACCCAGATGGGGAGGGTGTTGAACTCTGGCCTGAGTTCTAGAACTTGAGTTTGTGTGCTGACAGCTCAGAGCCTGGAGCCTGCTTCAGAGTCTGTCTCTCTCTCTCTGCCCCTCCACCACTCATGCTCCGTCTCTCTCCATTTCTCAAAAATGAATAAAAACGTTAGAAAAACAAAGTAAGAAAATGTTGTTGTTGTTGTTGTTGTTGTTGTGGTAGAACATACATACCATAACATTTACCACTTTAGCCACATTTAGGTTATGGTATTTAATACATTCACTATTGTGCAACCATCACCTCTGTCCCTTTCCAAAACTTTTTCACCTTCCCAAACAGATGCTCCATACCCACAAACAGTGGCCCCTGGTTCCTCCCTCCCCCCTGCCCCTGATAACCACTGTTCTGTTTTCTGTCTCTAGGAGTTTGCATATTTTAGGAATCTCACATAAGTGGAATCGTATAATATTTGGCCTTTTGTGTCTGGCTTATTTCATTTAGCATCCTGTCCTGGAAGTTCATTCCTTTTTAAGGCTGAATAATAATCCCTTGTGCGTTTAGACCACGTTTTGTGTATCCGTTCATCTGCTGACACTCACTTGGGTTGGCCCCACCTTTGGGCTCTTGTGAACGTGGCTGCATTTAGCATTTGAAATTTGGCCAGGAAAAGTCTTACTCCTTATAAGGTATGCTAGGCTTTTATTTTATTTTATTTTATTTTATTTTATTTTATTTTATTTTATACTATAATAGCTTTTTTTTTTTAAGCTTATTTACTTATTTTTGAGAGAGAGAGAGAGAGAGAGAGAGAGAGAACACACAGGGAGGGACAGCAAGAGAGGAGAGAGGGAGAATCCCAAGCAGGCTCTGCACCGAGAGCATGGAACCTGACGAGGGGCTCGAACCCACGAATGTAAGATTATGACCCGAGCTGAAACCAAGACTTAACCAACTGAGTCACCCAGGTGCCCTGGTATGCTATGCATTTAAAAACATTTTTCTGTGGAGAACTTAGAGCAGCTGAGATATTCCTAGATGACCCAGATTAGTTGAAGGGCTTGGAGAATGGCACCAGAGGGCTCTAGGGGGTGCGGAACTAGAATGTTGTTGTTGTTGTTGTTGTTTTTTTTGACAACTACTCAAAACTCTATGGTCATTGGAGAAGGTCTTGGCAGAGGAAGGAAGCCTTTCTGGAAGCCTCTTCTGGAAGGAGGCAGAGAATCAATCTTCGGCCCTCAGGACCTACCCCTGTGTTTCTTCTCCGTTTTCTCTCCTACCCCTTAACCAGATCTGCTCACAAAAAAAGGATTATTTACTGGAACAAGCACCAATTTGTTGTTTCTCCCAAGAAATATTTGCATTTTCAACCTCATCTCTTCTTAGGGAATAAGACTAGATTTTTTAAAAATTGTCAAATGGATCTCAGCATCGGACACTCAGTTGGAAGAAGTGTGGGGAATCTTCCCTGACCTCCTACCCGGCTGTGAATCTTGCTTAGGTGCCCTTCCATTCGTACACCACTGGGGCTTGAGGAAGAAGGTATTGGTTCTTTTGGGAAGACTCTGTCCTCACAGGAGGAATGGGAGAAGGAATTCGAAATCCAAAGGATGGGAGAAGCATCCCCTTGCTTTTGCTGTTTCTAATCGCCAACGCTGCTAGAGAAAATCCGGGCATCGTCCCAGGGGTCTGCGCAGAACTTTGTAGTTTCTAAACTTTTCTGAGATGGGGGCGGGTAGAGGCATGACTCCCTTTCTTTGGGAACTCCCTGGAGATTATAGTGTTAGGGAGATTCCCCTTAACTGGTTTCACAAGGCGGGACTGACCTGCCTGGATAAGGGACGCCCAGCTGTTTGTATGCATGACGGCAGGTGAGCCCTCTGAACGCAGTGCAGACTTGGGGTGATGAGAATCGCCTCACAGGTCCCGCTCTGTCCCCACACGTCCAACCCGTGAGGAGTTGTGTTATCCCACGTAATCCCACAAAGAAGAGGTGACAAGAGTTGGGTTTTTGTGCCTTAGCAGGTGGAGTAGGAGAAGGGCTGCCAGAGGGGCACCTGGGTGGCTCAGTCAGCCGAGTGTCTGACTCTTGATTTCGGCTCAGGTCATGATCCCAGGGTTGGTAGCGGGATCGAGCCCCACGTTGGGCTCCATGCTGAATATGGAGCCTGCTTAAGATTCCCTCTCTCTTCCTCTTTAAAAATAAAATAAAATGAAGTCAAATAAAGTCAAATAAAATAAAATAAGGAAGGGCTGGTAGAACAAGCAGCCAGCGTGGCACAATGTGTCCAAGGAATTTACAAAAAATCTTTTTTCTTTTCTTTTCTTTTCTTCTTCTTCTTCTTTTTTATTTTTTAGCTACTCAAAAATCTTCATTTTTTTATGTAGCTTTCTGACTCGGTGCTTGTGCCTTCAACACTTGCACAATGATTTTCTGCTCCTCAATAAGGAAAGCGCGCTTGATCCTGTCACGAACACATGTGGCACGCACGAAGCCACCACAGGCCCTCCTGACCTGTTGTAGACAACCTCATAAGAACTTTAGGTTTCACGGCACGAACTCCCTGAAGCTGGCCTGCACACACGCCACATGCAGATTTGGGGGCTTTCCCAACCTCCTTGGTATAAGGGTAGAGGATTCAGTCAGTTAAGCGTCTGACTTCCGCTCAGGTCACGATCTCCCTTTTCTTGAGTTCGAGCCTCGAGTCAGGCTCTGTGCTGACAGCTCGGAGCCTGGGACCTGCTTCGGATTCTGCCTCTGTGTTTCTGCCTTCCCCTGCTCAAGCTCTGTCTCTCACTCTTGCTCTCTCAAATATAAAGAAAAATTTTAAACAATTAAAAAAAAATAGGGGCGCCTGGGTGGCTCGGTCGGTTGAGTGTCTGACTTCGGCTCAGGTCATGATCTCACGGTCCGTGAGTTCGAGCCCCGCGTCGGGCTCTGTGCTGACAGCTCAGAGCCTGGAGCCTGTTTCAGATTCTGTGTCTCCCTCTCTCTGTGACCCTCCCCCGTTCATGCTCTGTCTCTCTCTGTCTCAAAAATAAATAAATAAATAAATAAATAAATAAATAAATAAAAAAAAAATAAAAATAAACAATTCTATTACCACGGGTTCAAGAGAGCCTAGTTTTGTTAGAGGCTGTCTACGACGGTATGTCAAATGCTGGACCATTCTGAATGCCGACGGACAGACGCTGTCCCGGTAGAGCAAAAAGGTACAAAGGGTCCTATTTCTTTGGATACCTAATAAGGAGGACAAAGGTTGTGGTATGGCTCTCAAGTATTCAGTCAGCTAGTTAGTCAAAAAACGTTTATTGAGTACTTGTTATGTACTGGGCGTAGGGGCTAAAGAGATAAAAGGACGGTGTGTTTTCTGTGTGCACCAGTCAAGTTGAGGGCAAAGGCAAGTACATAATCAATTATAAGGCAGAGAGTGGAAGATTGTATTTCCCCCAAATGGCCACAGTGATTACTCTAAAATATCATATATTACTAAAAAATTTGAGGTAGAGTAAGGGGACCAGATCAGGAGACATTTATGACTGAAAAGATATGTCACTACACTCACAGATTCCAAGGAGGAATGCCATGCCCCATGGCATGCCATGCCACAAGGGATGACCCGAAGAAGTGCCAGGATCAGTCAGGAGGCAGAAAGGGGGGAAAAAGTGAAAAAGAACCTCCACTGTGGTTTCACAGGGAAAGCATCAGCGAGGCAGGGTAAGTGAGCTTAGGTTTGGCTACTTTGAGTAATTTCGGTGAGGCTCTGAGGCACAGGGACTGTCCCTAGTTGTCTGGGAAGTGACCCTGGGGTGATGAGGGCATGGGGCGTAGTAGCTCGGAACATGACAGACCAATAAAAACGTTGATCGTGTGTGGGCTCTGGATTGGTTGGTTTGAATTTGAATGGTGTGCTTTGTGGGTCAGCAGTTCACCATCTCCAGGAATCGGTTAACCCTGGGAGGGGCAATCTCTCTGGGGTTGACAAGGCCCCAGACGTCAAAGCATTGGATTACAGAAAATAAAAGACGTGGTTCATAGAGTGATAGTTTGGGTCCCACATGTATTCCAGAAGCCTGCCACTCCTCCATCAAGAAGGGGAATCTATGTCCTTGTGCCTTGAACTTGGAGGACCCTTGTGCCTTGAATAGATTGTGGAAGAAGTTAACACCGTGGCTTCCAAGGCTCGGTCAAAACCAATATGGCCTCCGTTTGGCTCTTTTTCTGTTGGGATACTTGCCCTGGGAACGTAGACGACACCACGTTGTGAGGAAACCCCAGGCACAGACAGAGGCTGCATTTCTGATTCTGACTGAGAACCCCAGCTGAGGCCCCAGTGAGACTGTGCCAGACATTGGGCATGTGAGTGAACATTTAGATCCCAGCCCCCAGCCTTTGAGCCACACTGGCTGATGCCAACTGGAGCAGAGGTGAGCAGTCCTCTAGGAGCCTGCCGGAGTGCAGATTCATAAGCAAAATAAATAGTATCATTGTTTTCAGACACTAGTCTTGGGGTAGTTTGTTGCAGAGTGGTAGATCAGTATGCACGCCGGGTCGCCAGGTCGGGGAGCACAGGATGTTTTGGATACACATGGGGAGGGTGGGCCAGGGATAGGGGAGGAGGCAGGTCAGAAAAGGCATCCCAGAGATAATAACGGCCACATTTGAGAGCTTACTATATGCCCAGGCACTATTTTAAGGATTTTATGTGCGTTCAAGCTGTTTTTATTCCCAACACTTCTGACACCGAATGGGGGACTTTGCCTCATACCAACCAATTCTTTAACTCTCTGGACAGCAGAGAGTTCCGATCTGTTCCGATCTGACACTGCCTGGAGTTAGTGCAGACATCGCAGGTGAAGGGGTCAGTCCCAGAAGACTGCTTCCACCACCTCACCCCTTCAGACACTCATTACAAGTCCCGGGTTGCGACCCGTGCCTCTGACCCGCCAGCTATACGTGATCCCCTTCTCGTGTTTCATAATTTGTTAGAAGGGCTCACACCCCTCAGGAAAACACTTCACTTCTTAATTTTACCAGTTTATTATAAAGACTACAACCCAGGAACAGCCAAGTGGAGGAGATGTACAGGGCAAGGGGTGGGGGTGGTGGAGGTTCATGGAGCTCCATGCCCTCTCTGGGCATGCCACCCTCCCAGCACTTTAAAAAAAATTGTTTTAATTTATTTTTATTTACTTTTTAAAGTTTATTTATTTTGACAGAGGAGGCGAGAGATAGAGAGGGAACACGGGTAGGGGAGGGGCAGAGGGAGAGAGAGAGAGGAAGAGAGAGAGGAAAACAGAGAATCCCAAGCAGGCTCCACTTGGCCAGCACAGAGCCAGATGTGGAAGAATCACTTAATTAGCAGAAACTCAGGTATGGAAACGGGCTGGCTGTGAATAACTAAAGCTGCTCCCATCTCTCGAAGTTCCAAGGATTTTATATTTTCTTTTTTAATTTATTTGTAAAAAGTTGAAGTCCGGTGTTTTATGCTAGTTTCAGGTGTACAATTTCGTGATTCAACATCTCCATATAGTACTCAGGGCTCATCGTGGGAAGTGTACTCTTAATCCCCTCTACCTATCTCACCCATCCCCCGCCCGCCTCCCCTCTGGTAACCACCACTTTGTTCACCACAGTTAACTCTGTTGTTTGGTTTGCCTCTCTCTCTTTTTCCCCACCCCCTTTGTTCATCTGAGTGAAATCACATGGTCTTTGTGTTTCTCTGACTGACTTATCTCACTCAGCATGATACCCTCTAGCTCCATCCACGTTGTTGAGAATGGCAAGATTTCGTTCTTTTTTATGGCTGAATAATATTCCATTGAACAGATACTCCATCTCCTTTACCCATTCATCTATTGATGGACATCTGGGCTGCCTCCATAATTTGGCTATTGTAAATAAAGTTGCAAGAAAAAAGGTGTATGTATATCGCCTCAAATCAGTGTTTTTGTATTCTTTGGGTAAATACCCAGCAGTGCTATTACTGGATCGTAGGGTAGTTTTGAGGAACCTCCTTACTGTTCTCCACGGTGGTGGTTGCACCAATTTGCATTCCCACCCACGGTGCATGAGGGCTCCTTTCTCCCCCACATCCTCGCCAACATTTGTTGTTCTGGATTTTTAGTTTTAGCCATTCTGACGGGGTGAGGTGATATCTCATTGTGGTTTTGATCTGTAGGAAGCTCCAAGGATTTTAGCAGCTCTGAGTCAGGAGCTGGGGAAGAGACCAAATATATATTTCTGACAGTATCACACCGCATTAATTCACGTAATCTTCGTAAAAACCGTACGATGTTAGTATCGTTCCTACTTAGAAGGTGAGGAAACCAAGCTCAGATGACACAGCTAGAGGAACGTATTGAAGTGGGGTTTCAGTCAGGTAGCCTGACTTCCAAGTGCGTGCTTTCATCTGCAAGATTATGTCATTTTATTGATTCACAGCCTCTTTCTGTCTTTTTTTTTTTTCACAGCCTGTTTATCAGAGAAAAACAGGGACCACTCGTTCACTCATTTCATAAACATTTATTGAGTTTGTGTTGAGCAATGATGCATGAGCTGAGTTGAAGAATGAAGAGTTAGTAGGTACATATGAGAGTGATCATAATCTCGCAAAAGAAGTAAAGAGGATGTGGGGGCGATCTGGCTGCCCATTGATCGCCAGGGTTGATTCGGCTGATCTGGCTGGCTAGGCGGGTGTCCCCTTCCTCCCTCACCGCTCTATGTGCGTCCCTCCCGAAGCTGCGCATTAGGTCGAAGAGGACGAGCCTCTTCAGTCAAGGGTATACGAGTAGCTGCGTTCCCCTGCTAGAACCTCTAAACAAGCTCTCAAGATCCGTTGTAGGAGAACGCAGGGTGGTCAAGCTCCCAAGACTCCAGACACATCCACATGAGGCGCTGCACGTGGCAGTCTGCCTTTCTTAAAAAAAAAGAAAAAAAGAAGAAATAAAGACATGAGAAAACCTGATGGATTTTATTTTAACCTTTATATTTTGAAATAAAGGGAGATTCACAGGAAGTTGTAAGAGAAACGCATGGGGCGGGGAGTCCCTTGCCTACATCACCTCTCCTTTCTTGATGTTGGCATCTTGTGTAATTACAGTCCAGCACCAGAGCAACAGAACGGACGTTGGTACGATTTGCAAACTATTCGGTCTCCATCAGTTACACACGCGCTCGTGTGCGTGCCCGCGACCGCGTCGGGTTTTGTCTCCTGTGCGGTCTCTTGGAAGTACCACCGCAATCAAGATGCACGGCTCTTCTGTTACCACGGGCCTGGCGCAGTTAGGGTCGGTGGAGTAGAATGATGAACTGGTAAGAGAGGCAAGCAGAGGCCATGTCCTGGCTGATGTCCTCACATTAGGGGGCTTGAATATTACACAGAAGGTCTTCAATAGTGATAAGGGTCAAAACAGAAATCCCTTTAGAGAGAGGTAATAGGGTGTCTTACATTCACCCTGAGGTTTAAGTGGCTTCTGTTAGAGTCTTTTTTTTAAGTTTATGTATTTGTTTTGACAGAAAGAGAGAGAGAGAGAGAGAGAGAAGGAGAGAGAGAGAGAGAGAGGGAGAATCCCAAGCAGGCTCCATGCCGTCAACGTGGAGCCTGACGCGGGGCTCAAACCCATGAACTGTAAGATCATGACCCGAGCTGAGATCAAGAGAGTCGGATGCTCAACCGACTGAGCCATCCAGGAGCCCTGTTAGAATCTTTCTTTTCTTTTTTTTAATTTTTAACTTTATTTATTTATTTTGAGAGATAGAGAGAGGCAAGGAGGGGCAGAGAGAGAGGGAGAGAGAGAGAATCCAAGCAGGCTCCACACTGTCAGCCCAGAGCCTGACAGGGGGCTCGAACTCACAAACTGTGAGAGCATGACCTGAGTTGAAATCTGGAGCTGGACGCTCAACCGACAGAGCCACCCAGGGGCCCCTATTAGAGTCTTTCTTTTTTTTTTTATTGAATTTTTTTTACATTTATTTATTTTTGATAGGCAGAGAGAGGCAGAGCACAAGTGGGGGAGGGGCAGAGAGAGAAGGAGACACAGAATCCGAAGCAGCCTCCAGGCTCTGAGCTGTCAGCACAGACAGAGCCTGACGCGGGGCTCGAACTCACGAACCGCGAGATCGTGACCTGAGCCGAAGTCGGATGCTTAACCGACTGAGCCACCCAGGCGCCCCCCTAGAGTCTTTCTTAAGAGTGGACTCTCGGAGCTGCGAGAAAAGAGAGAACGTGGACAGTGGGGATCAGTGTGTGGGTGCGAGTGGGTGCAGGCGACAGGAGCCCGGCCCCGCGCCCAGCCCCACGCGTCTTCCTCTGCCCCTTCATGGTCACTGCCTCCTGAGCTGCCCTTGGGTAGCAGCTTCCCAGCTTCCCTCACCAACACCGCCCCAGCCCATCTGACTCTGGAAACAATTGCACAGGATTATTGTGTTTCGGGTTTTTCTGTAACGTGGAATGAAATATACAGCACACCTTTTACAGTTTGTCTCATTTTCTTCCTGTCACCAAAGCAGAGTGTTAAGAAGAGTAAGTCATTTTCCAGCTACCGCAACTGCGACTGCATTTAGATTAGAAAAATGATTTGCTTGAGCAAAGTGGCGATCAGATAAATCCCAGGAATTTGTTTCTTTAAAAAAAAAAAAAAAAGCATGTCAGAGAGAGAGGGCTGTTGCCTTGTTCTTTGAGGGGGTGGGTCCTATATTCCTTGGCCTCATTTGGAAGGAATCCTGACAGTTCTGTCCATCAACTTCCCAGCAGTGTTGGGATAATAAGAATTATGAAGGCGTTGCAGCCTTTCAGAATCTGATAAAACCCTTCCCTTTTTCATGATCTCATTTAATCCTCCCAAGAGGTGGGGAGGGGAGGGGTGGGGTTGTATCGTCTCCGGTTTATAAATAAAGAGACTGTGAGATGGCTTACAATTGCACTGCTGGCAAGGAGAGGGGACATCTCTCGATCTCTATGTCTACACAACAGCCCAGACTTTTGGGATGAGCCATCTGAACGCGTGTGGTCTGGCTGATTTTCAGATGAGAACCATACTCCAGAGAGAAGCAGGGAAAGGCACTTGCCATTGGTTCTGTGCTCATTTCGTGCCGGGGACGGAGCACGCAGGGTGGCTTACTTTTGTTATCTCATTTAATCCAAGATGTGAGAACGCCAGCACCAGAAACACGCAAGAAATCCGTTCTCCAGGGCTGGCTTTTAATAAAACCCAAACCGTGAGTGATCACAGCGGCTCGCGGTGACCTGGGGATGCTCCGGAGGAAGGCTTTCTCTTTCTTCTGTGCTGTATCCTGCCTGTTCCCAGGAGAAGGGAGCTCCATTCCTGCTGCTGTCCTTGGTAGACATGGGGTCCCTGGGACTGCAGCCACTCATAGGCATGAGCCCTTGTCCACTTGGCCATTCAAGGCCCCACGTCCTAACAGGTTCATCAGGACCTCCAGCCTATGCAGAATGTCCACTGGATATTTCTGAGAATGCTCTACAAGCCTGTCTGCATTCTGACCCTTGTCACCGCTGGGGTGCCAAATGTTGGGGTGCGCGTGCCGTGCAGTTCTCTATGGAAGGGGTGGAGGCCCACGTCCGCTCCTTTCTGTATTGCGCTCTGCTGTGGGGTTGCCCAGTCTAGAAGCCGATACTCTACTTTTTTTCTCAGAATTCCAGCAACAAAGCTCTCTCAGCTTCTTATGGAACTCCTGGTCTCCTTAGGACACAGTTACGCATACCGGGTCCTTGGGAAGATTAACTCCCACGCCGAGTTTGCTTGGCACACACACTCCTGAGTAGTCATAGGCACTGACACAGAACTCGGGGTTCACTGGCCTCTCTGCAGATGACCATGGCGGGTGGGTCAAGGTCAAAGGGTTGGCTCCTTCTTTGCTCCGGGCAAGTTCTCTTGGTATAATAACTGATAAGGGGCATGTCCGGTATTTACCTTCCCCCCCACCCCATGCATCTTAAATACTAAAATGTGAGTCACTGATAAAAAGCAGTCAGCAATTGTTGGTTATCAACACTGTGCCAGCCTGTATTCGAGGAGCTTTCTGTACATGATCTCCTTCGAATCCCGGAACGACCCCGAGACAGCACACCTTACCGCCGATGGGATCGGAGGTCAGTAGGACCCCAAGAGTGCACACTGCCCGGCGTGAGAGACTGTATTTTCCTGTGCCTTAGTCCCTCATTTATAAAATAAGGCGGTTAGACCGTATGTTCTTCACAACCCTTTCTGACTCCAAATTTCAATTCTGTTGCCTTTCTCGGGAATATCTACAACCCAACAACAGTCAAAACTTGAAACCCCAGGGGCGCCTGGGTGGCTCAGTCAGTTAAGCGTCTGACTCTTGACTTAGGCTTGGGTCACGATCTCATGCCTCGTGGGTTCAAGCTCCACATCGGGCTCTGTGCTGACAGTGCAGAGCCTGCCTGGGACTCTCTCTCTCTCTCCCTCTCTCTGCCCCTTCCCTGCTCCCACATGCCCGCACACACTCTCTCTCTCAAAATGTATGAACTTAAACAAAACAAAACAAAACAAAACCACCCAAAACCCCAAAGAGCCATAGGACTTATTGTAGAAATACACCTATATCTATATCTACATATCAATATTTCAATGGGTTATTATTCTGAGGAAGGAGTCTTTAAAAATCAACAGCTGAGGTTTTTTTGTTTTTAAATTTGAAGAAATCAAAGGCTGGCCTCAGCCAGGCTTAGAGAATTAAGGGGTCTTATTGGCTCATTTGCGAAAGGCCTGGAGCTGACTTCGGGCTTTCACTCTTTATGTCTACAATTTATTTGCAGGTTTTGCCTTTGCCCATGGTTCACCTTTGTCCTCAGGGAGGCTTTCTTTATTGGCAAGATGGTCACCAGAAGTGATGGAGGTTTACTCCCATTGATGGGGAAGAAGCACTGTTTTCCCTCATCATTGACTGTTTTCCCTTTCACGCTGATTGGCTCATCCCTGAACCGTTCTCGAGAAACACTGGGAGTCCATTCTCATGGACCTACGTTATTATCCGTGCTTAAACCGGTCACTGTGACAGAGGGGGTGATGTGACATGCCAATCAGGGTCTATCCCTCAGAGCTGGGTGTCGATTCAGATCTACCCAAGATTGCTTGAAGTAGGGCAGATTCTCCCGAGGAAATTCTGGGTAGTGTATCCGGGCAGGATAGAATGGGTTATGCCACAGTAAGAAGTAAGCCTAACATCTTAGTGGCTTAAAACAATTAGGACGTTGCTTGCTTATGTTTGATGGGGGTCAGCAGGGAGGCTGTGGTGGTCACTCCTGGCCCCAGGCTTCTGGAGACTCTATCTCAGCACACGCTCTCACCATTGCTGCTCTAGGGAGAGAATGCTGGGGGGACCAGCATCAGGAGTTAAATGTTTCCAGCTGGAAATGACACGCACCCTCTCTGCTGCCATGGCATTGGTGAAAAGCAAGCCAAATGGTGAAGTCCAGCTTTGACGGGCCAGGAAGGTGCAGTCGTCCTGAGTCCCTGGAAAGAGAGGGGGACTGTGTCCGTGAACAGCAATGATGTCTGTCATAGCGAGAACGGATGCAGGTAGGTCATCGACAGATCCTCAAGGCGATACTTCTGAAATCCTGACAAAAGGAAATGGTGATGAACTGAAATGGTCAGAACACCCAAGCTGGAGAGTGATTGAAATTTACTAGCTAGGCGTCTCTAGGCGAGGAATCGTTGAGCATCCGTGTTCTCAACGGTAAAAATCGGGATAACGATATTTATTTTGCAGGGTCTTCATGCCGTCCCCTGAAAGAACGCACGTGAAAGTGTATTAACTCTTTGTGACCGCTCTGTGCTCCATAAGAGTTACGTTAACACTTTGACTCCTTCTGCTTATGTAAAATCTTAATATCAACGGTTCTTAGTTTTGGAACGAGCTTTGAGAAAGCAATCGCCGACTCTGCCTTTGACCTCTGCTCATCACTCTGATTCCCACTGTGCTCTCCGAAAATGTGGAAGGGTGATAGGAATGGATGGCTCTGGGTTTTCAAACAGTCTCCTTGGGAGAAAATGTTCCTCTGTCTCATTCGTGCTTTCATTTCACACCCGTATCAGTGGGTTATTTCCTCCTAGATGATAAGTGGTTTTCATTTCCTAAAGGTTTGGGGAACGTGAGCTTTCTGAACTGCCCAAGAGGAGCAGGTGGGATGGAACGTGGTCCAATGGCAAATATTCCATCCTGAAAGTCCAAAGATCTGAGTTCTGTTTAGGGCTCTGCTGCATGTAAACTGCACAACCCCGGGCAAGTCAACCCGCACAGTCAGCCTGCCTCATTGTGCTATTTTGTGAAGTGCAGATAAAAATTCCAGCCCCGGCTTCCACTGAGGACTTTTGAGAGGATGAAGGAATTAATATTCCCATTCTGTATCTCCATATATGCATAGAATACTTTCAAGGGGGGAGCAAGGCACTGAGCCAGGTGCTGAGGAGAAACCAGTTAATTGCACGTGCAAGATGCACACGTACATGTGGCCTGTTTGGCTCCCTAGGGGGAAGGTGGGGACTAAACACCATGCAGCAGTAAGCACTCTGGCTATCTGAGGTACTGCAGACCCCGAGGCAGCATGTGGGGTGGAAAGATGGGCGCCCCAAGGGGATCACATCGGTTGCTCCCCTCTAGGAGCCCTTCCCCACGTTGGTGGCCCCATCAAGCAAAATGGGTAGGCAAGTGTGCATGTGACAAGGGTACCCTTACAAGTGCCCTGGCTGGCATGTGGGGACTACCCCAGGGGTGGAAACTTACCTGCACAAGGTGTAAGAGAACGCCCTTCTGGGGTTTTGCAAATCATTCTTCTGACCCAGCTTCCCAGTCCGGAGAGGGGCAAGGGGACCGTTGTCCAGTAGCCTTTTCAGTGGAAATGGGGGTCACCCCACCTGCTGGATGGGTACTGTGCTTCAGGCCCTGGCGGAGAGCCCTGAGGATGTCTTTGTCCCTTCCTAGCTCTGAGTCAGCCACTGGTTCCCCTGGTGGTTTTGCTGGAGCAGGGCTTTGGGTGAGGGCTAATTAGATAATGCCTGCGAAGCATTTGGAGCTCCTTGGAGACGCGCTAGCTCTCAATGTATTATTAATGTGAGCACAGTGTTTCCAAACAAAGACATGCCTACTTAAATACCCGGTGGTGGTGGTGGTGGTGGTGGGGAGGGTGGGGGGAGGTAGAGGGGAGGCAGGAACGTAGAACAAGCCCAAGAGAGCCCATCTTATGGGGAGGCCCTCAGCCCCATCATGTGATCTGGGGTCAGGGCAGAGGCGGGGACTGGCATTATGAGATGGGGATTTGTAGGGCATCCCTTCAATAGGCAGGCAGTACTTGTGTGGACAGCGTGAGCTGGCAAAGGATAATTCCTGCTAAACCAGTCTGTGGCGGTGATGTGGGAGCTGAGGAGAGAAATCGGCCCGAGTCCTGGCCAGGCGGGGCTCCCCTCGGGGTTGCTTCCGATCGAGGGGACCGTGCCAGCTTCCGGAGCACTGCCCAAGCTGGCTGGCATTCCTCTGAGAGAGGTCAAATGGCTGCGTCCTCAAAGGACTAATTTGGAGGAGGAGGTTCAATTCCTGTGTTAGGGGTTGTGACACTCCTCCCCATGGAGGGTTGAGCTTGGAAAACTCACACCTCTGTCCCTGGGGACCCCTGTGGCGGCCGCACCGGTGGGTGGGTGTCCCCTAAGAGACATGCTGAAGTCCCTTATGGATTGGATGTGTACATCCCCTCAAAATTCCTATGTGGAAGCCCTGGCCCCTGACGGGATTGTGTTTGGAGGCGATTAGGGTTAGGTGAGGTCGTGAGGGTGGGGACCTCCACGATGGGATTGGCGCCTGTCCACGAAGAGATAGCAGAGAGCTCTCTCCGGTGTCTCCACCATGTGAGGAGGACACAGCGAGAAGGCCCCACGCCAGGAAGAGGTGCTCACCAGAAACTGAATCTGCTGGCACCTTGATGTCGGCCTTCCCAGCCTCCAGAACTGGGAGGAAGAATCGGCCGCCCCGTCCGTGGTACTTTGTTATGGCAGCAGAACAGACTGAGACAGAGTCCTAACCTCCCGTCCCGTAGAACGGGATCCTATCTGGAAATGGGGTTATCACAGATGTAGACGAGGAGGGTGGGCCCCTGATCCGACGTGACTGCTGTCCTTATAAGAAAAGGAGAAGAAGGGGTGCCTGGGTGGCTCCGTTGGTTAAGTGCCCGACTTTTGGTTCGTAAGTTCGAGCCCCACGTCGGGCTCTGCACCCACAGTGTGGAGCCTGTTTGGGATTCTCTGTCTCCTTCTCTCTCTGCCCCTCCCCACCTGTGTGCGTGTGTTCTTTCTCTCGCTCTCTCAAAATAAATAAATAAACTTAAAAAAACCGGGGGAGGGGGATGCACCTTGGTGAGTCAGTCGGTTGGGCACCCAACTCTTGCTTTTGGCTTGGGTTGTGATCTCACACGGTTTGTGGGATTGAGCCCCGCGTCCTGCTCTGTGCTGACAGTGCGGAGCCTGCCTGGGATTCTCTCCCTCTCTCTCTCTCTCTCTCTGTCCTTCTGTCTCTCTCTGCCCCTCCCGCACTCACACTCGTGCTCTGTCCCTCTCAAGATGAATAAACTTAAAAAAAAATTTTAAATGAAATCATAGCTATGTATTTTAAAAACCTATTAAATAACAAATAAATAAATAAACAGGGAAGAAGTGTAGACAGACACACACAGAAGGAAGAATGTGAAGACCCACCGGAAGAATGCCTTGTGAAGACAGAGGCAGACACTGGAGTGATGTGTCTCTAAGCCAAGGGATGCCAAGCACGGCTGGCAATGCCAGAAGCCAAGAGAAGGGCGCAGAACAGATTCTCCCTCAGAGCCTTAGAGAGAGCCAACGCCTTGATTGTGCACTTCTAGTCTGTGGAACCTTTAGAGGGAACATTTCTGTGTTTGAAAGCACCCACCTTTGGGGGCGCCTGGGTGGCTCGGTTGGTTAAGCGTCCGACTTCGGCTCAGGTCATGACCTCGTGGTTCCTGAGTTCGAGCCTTGAGTCGGGCTCTGCGCCGGCTTGTGTAGAGCCTGCTTGGGATTCTCTCTGTCCCTCCCCCACTCACGCTCTCTCTCTGTCTCTCTCTCTCTCTCAAAAATAAATAAGATTATTAAAAAAAGATTTTTTTAAAGTTTATTTTATTTATTTTATTTTTATTTTTATTATTTTTTTAAAGTTTATTTTTATTTATCTGTTTTTTGATAGACAGAATCCTAGGCAGGCTCTGCACTCTTAGCACTGAACCCTACATGGGGCTTGAGCTCATGAACTGTGAGATCATGACCCGAGCCAAAGTCAGGAGTCGAATGCTTCATCAACTGAACCACCCAGGTGCCCCACATAACATCAGTTTTTTTTCTTTAGTTTTATTAAATTCAGTTGATTTTTCCTTTTTTTTTTTTTTAAAAAAGTAAGCTCTATACCCAACATGGGGCTTGAACTCATGACCCCAAGATCAAGAGTCACATGCTCTACTGACTGAGCCAGCCAGGTGTCCCTAAAAAAAAATAAATCTTTAAAAAAAAAAAAAAATCACACACTGTTATTTCTCCTCATGAATCATCAGGTGACGTTTTATTAGAGGTCACCCAATCTCGTAATGGGTCAGTCCCGTCAATTACCACGGGGCAATGGGTGGGTCTGGTATGGGCTAGTAAAATCCTAACCTACTAGACAATCAGGCAGGTTCTGGCTTCGAACCACCTTCACTGTGCCTGGCGATCCCCACCCCCCGCCCGTGGCCTCAAGGCAGAGGACTTTACAGACCTCCCAGTGTCCCCCTTTTGCCCTCCTCCCCTCCGATTCCTGCTGACTAATTCCCAATCACAGCGCCCCAAATAGGTAACTTTCAGGCACGCAAACCTCAGCTTCTGTTTGTCATGTGTGTGAACGAACCCAATAAAATAGATCGCGTTACGAAAGCTGGTTGCACCATGTTATGTAAACTAGTAATTAACAGTCTTAGTAGAGCTGGCTTTTCTACAGCCGCTTAACCACCAGTGCCCCCTTCCTGGTTCTGGGCAGAGGCGACAGAACAGCGGGGAAGCCAGGCCACAGACACCTGGCATTATCTTGGGGTAGATCGCCTTTCAGAGTAAGCATAAACCTCCAGCGACCTCAAGACCAGAATCAACTTCTAGAAGGCCGGTTCAAAATAGCACCCGGGAGGCTTTGCCTTCGGGGAATGTCCTCCCCCCACCGGCATCCCCGCCTCGCTGGGAGGGGCGGATACCATTAACCCAGGACATAAAGCCTTCTTTATTTGTGGCAGTGAAGCTGTCCAGTTGACTCAACCAACCAAGCTTTCTGCCTCCAGATGTTAAGAGCCAGTATAATTCAGGTTGAGAAGAGATACAGAAACTTGTATGGGAATACCTCAATTTTTAAAATTTGGGCTGCCGATGGCACAATGGCTCCAGGGCATGACTGCTGGTTTTTAAAAATGTTCTCATTTTTTTAAAGGTCCATGGATGCTAATAGAAACCAGTCCCTATGTTAAAAACAAAACCCAAGTATTAATTAATGTGGGTAGATAAGGATTTTATTTAGAACAGGCAACCTGTATAGGTTTTTGCTGGTGTGGGCGTTTCTTTTTTATTATTATTTTAAAAAAAATTTTTAATGGTTTTATTCATTTTTGAAAGACAGAGAGATACAGAGCGCTAATGGCAGAGGGGCAGAGAGATAGGGGGAGACACAGAATCGGAAGCAGCCTCCAGAATCTGAGCTGTCAGCCCAGAGCCCGACGAGGGGCTTGAACTCACGAGATGTGAGATCACGACCTGAGCCGAAGTTGGATGCTTAGCCGACTGAGCCACCCAGGTGCCCCAGCTGGTGTGGGCATTTAAAACGTATTCGGCAGAGGCACAAATTGGGCCGGGGCTTGGAAAACTTAGGGGTAGGGTAGTGAATCGGGCAAACCAGTACTAGGTAACTGTCGTGTTGAGAACTTAAGCTAGACACTGAGGGGGATCAGCCAGGAGTCGTTACTACTAAGGGCAAGGAAACAATAATGACGTTTGCGGTGTATCCCTTGGGCACCGTATTACATTCTGACTGTATTATCTTACTGAATCCTGATTATTTCCACTCGGAGCCGTGGAGTAACTTGCAGGATTCACCTGGCCAGAAAGGCCGAGGCTTCAGTATGAATCCAAGTCGGCCTGATTCCAAAGGCCTGGACCCTTACTGACCCTAAAGCAAGGTAGACTGTGAGAGCTCCCCGACAGAAGCCCAGGGGAAGGACAGATTGATTCCGACCGGCGAAGTCGGGCAAGATTCTGTGATGGAGGTAGGATATGAGCCGGTCTTTCAAAGGTAGTGAGATTGTAATAAGCAAAGATAATTGCGGGGTATTCTTGGCGGAAAGCAAACAGCTCCAGCAAGAGTTCCCAAGGAGGCCAGCGCGGGGCTGTGTAAAGAATGGGAATTACCCGAAACGGCAGGTCTGAAGAATGTGGGCTTCAGAGATGGGCTGACAGAGGTCATATTGGCAAAGGTCTTGAAGGCTACCCTAAGGGACTTGGAGTTTATGCTATTGAGCAAGGGGTAGTGATTAGACCACGTCTAAAGAGAAGGGTATAATTAGAGCTGTTTTCTGGGAAGATAGTTCTCATAGCAGGGAGGTTGATGGCACAACCATCAGGTTGGGAGGTCAGGGACAAGACTGAGACCCAGGAAAAGCAGTGAAGAGGTCGATGCAGTCGGAAGGTGTGAGCTGTTGAGAGACGGACCCAGGGCAATGGCAGCGGAAGGAAGGACAGGCTCCAGCGGAAGGTTGAATCAACAGGGCTGGGCCACCGGCTTATCGCTCTCCTGTTGTGTCGTCATTTTTGACTAAGGGGCCCCCACATTTTCATCTTGCACTGGGCCCCACAAATGTTGTAAGTGGGCCTGGGCTGGGTTTGTAGAGCTAGACAAAT
The DNA here is from genome assembly GCF_018350195.1 of Panthera tigris. Classification (NCBI taxonomy): domain Eukaryota; kingdom Metazoa; phylum Chordata; class Mammalia; order Carnivora; family Felidae; genus Panthera; species Panthera tigris. The sequence continues at coordinate 13,940,066 of NC_056664.1, forward strand.
CCCTGCTCTGTCTCTCAAAGGCTGTGAGGATCTCAGCAGGTCACATACAATGAAATATTATATATTATAATAATTATTATTAAGGGACAGCAAAGAGACAGAAGTGACCTTGGTGACTGGGTGGCGGGGATGCCTTTCTCTGCAGAATGAGGGGAACCCAGGAGAACACCCCAGTGGGGGTGGGGATGGAATGCTGAACTTGACTTTGGGCACCTGCCTTGAGACATTCTGGTTTCTCCTACCATGCATTATCTCAGTTAGCTCTCGACAATAATTCGCTCATGCAGGTTTTATTTCTTATGGTTCCTAAGGTATGAGCTGAGTCAGCTTAGTGGTAGCCCTTCTAGGGAGACTTCCTGTTCCCAGGGTGACCGGGAACCTCAAAACGCCACCAAGAGTGGGGAATGAGTCTTATCGATGGGAATTACGACATCTTAACATACCGGCAGACTGGCGCGATTCCCACCGTAATCGTTGTACTGTGGCTGGTGACTAGGTGGGGCCGCATCTCCCCTGCAGAGAGGGTAAGAGAATCTGGGTGATGGGTGGAGGAGTCTTCAGGTGCATGGTGCCAGGCTGCACAATTCACGTCCTGCCCCTTCCTCCTGATTCCTCATTTGTGGCTCAGTGGGATTGAGCTCATTAGGTCCCTTTCAGAGAGCAGGGTGTGACTGGGGAGGTTGGGAAACCCCAAAAGTTAGAGAGTCTTGGAGGCCAGTGAAGAGGTAGGAACAACGTCCCACCAGTTAAGGCAAAGGGCCTGGGGCCGGGAGAAAGGATGGCCCATTTTCTCACGCCACCATAGAGAACAGATCTGTCCTTTGGGGCTAGAATGTCATTGAGTCCTAGGCACCTAAGGGTCTTGGCAGACAGAAGAGGGAGCGTGCCCAGAGATCAGCATGTTTGTTCCCGGGCCTTCTGCAGGTGCAGTGGTTCGCCCTGCCCTGCCAAATGTGTTTTGGATAGTTCAGGACACTATCAGTTTGAACTGACTTTTTGCATACTTCTAGACTGATCCAGCCCCCTAGGAAGGTGAATGACAGTATATGGAGGTGGAAATATTGGCAAGGCCTATTATACCTTAAGGGGCCGGGTCTAGGAATGCTGCCTTGCTGCCTGGGATTTGGAATGGTCCAGAAAATGGTGTTCGAAAAAGGAATAACTCTTCGTCAATCAGTCGTTTGTCATGATTTGAAGGGGTAGGGGCGGGGACTACCGAATGCTCATTAAACAAATGGACTAGTTCCTTGATACGCCAAAAGAAACACTTATATTCTTCGGAAATAGTCCAGTCATCACAGGAATACGCAATATAGAGAGCAACATCCCAGTTGATCTCCCCTCCAACCCAAGGTAACTACTAATTTATTTTGAAGTGAGAAGTAGGCAGTCTGTAAATTTAAGTAAGTTAGGAGGATTCTTCTGAATTTAACGAAAATAAGCACTCATGGGATGGAGCTGAATTTGGGGTAGTGGAAAGAGCACGGGACTCAGTAAGGTCTTGATGCTTAACCAGATTCTGCCACTAATATAGTCTCTTGCAGGGTCTTCCATTTAAGACCCCACCGGGACCTATGAGGACAGAGTAGGATTGCCATTTGGGAACCTGGAAACCAGGAGACTCACTCTGGCCCAACCTCACTCCATTTACAAGGTATCTGATCCCAGCTCCGTATAACCAGCCTTCTCTTCGTCCTTTGACAGTTTTCTGCCTCTAGGGTTTTGGTGTTTGGTGTTCTCAGCCTTCCTGTCTTCCATCGACTTGACGATTGGGTTGATCCTCTTTTTGGCTTGATGCATTTGGACTAATCTCACAGAACTTCCACAAGCAGTCTCTATCAACTTGGGCAAATAGTCAATAAAAAGAGAGGTTAAATAATAACGGTGACCATTGAACACTTTCATGATCCCGGCATTATGCCAAGCACTTTGCATGAACGATCAGATTTACTCCTCCCAACATCCCTATATCCCCCTATATCCCTAGATGGGGTTTAACGGGCTGAACAGCGAGTATGCTTTTGGCTGCAAGTAATGGCAAACCCGGCTCAAAGTGGTTCAAAAATAAGGACATTTATTGGCTCATACAGCTCACAGGAAATCCAAGGGCAGGATGGGCTTTAGAGTTGGTTGACCTTTCGTCTGTAGGAATGACTTCAAAGATCCAAGTTCTTTCTATCTCTCTGCCCTGCCATTAGTGTGTGCACTTGATTCGAGGGCTGGGTCTCCGCATGGTTGAGGGTTGGCCACCAGCAGCAGTTAGGGCTTCTTGCTTCCTTCTTCTTCATGTTAAGCCTAAGGGAGGGAATTGCTTCTGGAAATTGTATTAGAGGAACCGTCCTAGACACTCTGGGCCAATCCACTTGTGTGTTGTTGGCCTGATCTAGATCATGTACCATTAGCTGAAGAGCAGGATAAAACCACTTCGATGGGCTTAGATGAATCAAGGCCCACATCCAGACCCAGAGAAGTGGGAGTTAGTCTCCCCAGAGTCACATTGGCTATGCGAAGGAGACCAAAAGCAGGACTCTGTCAGGAAAGGGGAATTAGGGACATGAATGTCGGGCTGGCCATCAGCAATATCTGCTAAGATGAGGTTAGCTAACTCGCCCAAGAATGACCTTGAGCAAATTAGCTTTATTCTTAACTGCTGTACCATATTGCCTAGTGTGCCTTCCACCCCAAACATCCCACATGTCTCAATTAGAAACATTTCAGCCAGTATAAGAGTGTAAATACATGCTGTTTTAATTCCTAGACACATTTAAGTTCTCTCGATAGCCATTTTTCAAATATTTTGTAAGTACTAGTTATTGCTGAAGAGTATTTTGGCATAAGACATCTGATTGTCAGTTTATGAGTGGGATATTTCAGTTTCAAAGTTCCAGCTCTCTTTCTGATCCCAAAATATGCAAGCATACAGGATTTCATTCCAAACAAGTCATAAAACCAAATCGTTTAGTTATAATAAAAGCTGGGGAAACAAAACAACATTTATCTTTTCTTGAGTTCGCTTTTCAAGACTAACTCCCCCAATTCACCTTCAATTGGGACAATGAATCAGAAGCAACGTGTGAGTTAGACAGTTATCAGTTTCAACAACAGATCAAACTGACTTAAATAATAAATGGGGTATATTGACTTGCATCTACCAAAACCCCAGAGCTCAGCAAGCTTCCTTTAGCTCAGTCGTGTCACCAAAGATCCAACTAATTTCGTTCTGTCCCATGTGTCTTTGGTGGTTATTCTTTCTTTCAAGGCTGGCTCACCACAGGGTCACGAGATGGCTGTCTGTAACTCCTAGTCCACCTCCCGGTTCACATCTGTTGACAAAGGGTATATCCCTCAAGAATCAGGAGACTTCATTTCCCATATCCTCGGCAATGTCTCCTTGAAGCTCATTGGTCTGAACCAATCTGTGTGGCCAGCGGGAGGGAGTAGGCAGATTCTCACTTACCCTACATCCCAAACCTCACCTTTAGACTTGATCCTCAACGGCCAGCCCAGAACCAGGGCCTAAAGGAAAGGGACAGGGAAATGATGCTCGGGATGTGACCCACAAAGGTAGACTGTAGTAGTTTACAGGAGTAAGTGTTTGCCTCTGGTTGATCAGTTCACAGAATATCCCTCACAGACTTCCCAGAAACCATGTACATGGTGGCATAAGAAGGCAGTAAGAGGAGAAGAAAGAGAAAGGGAACAGTAATTAAATTGTAGGTACAGGTCATTGCGATTTAGCAAGAGCTCTATAGCCAACCCCAAGTGTCTGTGGGTGGAGAATTGAAAATCATGCCCTAACAAGGCTTGCTGAGTCATCTCTAGCCCCAAAGCCTCCCCCCTCCTCCGTACTGTAGGGCATTCCCTTCCAAGCCTCTCTGAGAGTCTCAAACTCAATTTAATTTTTCTTACGTTCATCAGAAGCTCTAGCCATTAGCTAGTACCTGCTCATTCAGTGAAGGGTGACTCCTCCCTGAAACACATCTTTAGAAAACCCCCATTGAGAATACTTGGTTCTCAACTGGCCCAGAGTCATCTTTAAACAGTCTCTCTCTCTCTCTTCTTTAATTTTTAATGCTTATTTATTTTTGAGAGAGAGAGAGAAAAAGAAAGAGAGAGACAGAGCATGAGTGGGAGAGGAACAGAGAGAGAAGGAGGCACAGGATCCGAAGCAGGCTCCAGGCTCTGAGCTGTCAGCACAGAGCCCGACGTGGGACTTGAACTCACAAACCATGAGATCATGACCTGAGCTGAAGTCGGAGGCTCAACTAACTGAGCCACCCAAGCACCCCATGGTCTCTCTCTTTTTTAAAATATTGATTTTTGAGAGAGAGAGAGAGAGAGAGTGTGTGTGTGTGTATGTGAGCAGGGGAGGGGCAGAGGGAGAGACAGAGAGAGAGGGAGACAGAGGATCTGAAGCCGGCTCCGTGCTGACAGCAGAGAGCCTGATGCTGGGCTCGAACTCACGAACTGTCTGATCATGACCCGAGCTGAAGTCAGATGCTTAATTGACCGAGCCACCCAGGCACCCCTAAAGGGTCTCTCTTGAGTTTACAGCCATCTGCAAACAGAAAGACTCAAATCCCAGAGGGCCCATGGCTGTTTGGCTCTTTATTAGGAAATGACGAATGTGATGAAGAAAAATAAAGCGGAATAAGAGCCACCCCAATGCACGGTTGCTCTTTTTGATAAGGTGGTTCAGGAAGTTCTCTCTGGAAGGACGGGCATACGGTGCCTGCCAGTATTTAGGACACAGGGGAATTCCTGAATAATTAATTTGTGACTGCTTTGGTAGACCCAGAGTTGGGGCCCTCTCAACACTCTTCCCGGAAGGAGACCTGTTTTGTTCAGTCCAGATTGAGTACGAATTCTTTGGTCTTTAAAAGAAGGATCAAATAAAGGGCGCCTGGGTGGCTCATTCAGTTGAGTGTCCGACTTCGGCTCAGGTCATGATCTCAGGGTCCATGAGTTCGAGCCCCACGTTGGGCTCTGCGTTGACAGCTCGGAGCCTGGAGCCTGCTTCGGATTCTGTGTCTCCCTCTGTCTCTGCTCCTCCCCTGCTCACGCTCTGTCTCTCTCTCTCTCTCTCTCTCAAAAATAAACATTAAAAAAAAAAAAGAGAAGAAGGATCACATAAACCATTCTGTTTTAAAATGGAAAGGGCAAAAATGCAAAGGAGTAAGTATATAAATACTAATTTGCCTCTGAATTTTTTGCACATTTACGGATAGCTTTATGAGTGGAGAGACGGTCCTTAGGGTTCATCTGCGTGTTTGCAAATGAGCATTTTCCCCAAATGGGCCCGTGCGGACTAACTTCCCCTCACTGGTGGGCTAGTTAGTAAAGCCCATGTGGATACAGAGAGAGAAAAGCATCAATTTGACCGGAGCATTCTTTGACCTACATGTTTACGTGGGGATTGAGAGTAGAATGAGTTGTCACTGAAAATATGTGCTTTGTGTATTTAGAAGATAAGTATTTTTTTATTGCTAATTAGTGTTGGACTCACACACATTTGTCATGTTGTTATGTCAGATTCATTTGTTCTCTGAAACCCAACTGCCTTAATTAATCTTTCTCCGTCCACTCTCTGTTTCAGGCTGGCTGGAACTCAGACTGTGGGACTCTTGTAATGGGATTTCTAGTTAGCAAAGCTTGAATTTTAAAGCGAAATACAGAGCTTGAATCCTGCTAGAGAACCCACCACTTGGTCAATCCAAGAACGAGCCCTTGGGGCGCCTGGGTGGCTCAGTCGGTGAAGTGACCCAACTCTTGAATTCAGCTCAAGGTTCCTGGGATGGAGCTGTGGCAGGCAGGCTCTGTGGGATTCTCTCTCTCCCTCTCTCTCTGCCCCTCCCCCGCTTACGCACCCAAGCCTTGCATTGCTGTGCTCTCTCTCTCAAAATAAAAAAATAAATACATAAACTTAAAAAAAAAAAGTGATTCTTTAAGGACAAAATGAAATACTTAATAACGTTACACCAGATCTCGTCTGACTCATATGACTGTTAAGATGGCTGGGATTGGACTCCAATGTTTAGGAAAAGTCTAATTGATGGGTAAATGTGGTATTGATAAAATTCTGTCACTGATTCAGTTTTGTTCCTGGAGAGTGAGAAAGACTGTCATTGTTCAATTTTTTAAAAATGTTTATTTATTTATTGTGTGTGTGTGAGAGAGAGAGAAAGCTGGGGGGGGGGGGGGTGGGAGGGGCAGAGAAAGTGGGAGAGAGAGAATCCCAAGCAGGCTCCGGCCCTCAGCGCAGAGCCCGACGTGGGGCTCGAACTCGTGAACCATGAGCTCATGACCGGAGCTGAAATCAAGAGACGGACGTTTCACCGACTGAGCCACCCGGGTGCCCCTGTCACTGCTCAATTTTAATAACATTTGGAAACATCTTGCCCCCTGATAATACATCTGGGAAGTCTTGTCTCAGCGAATAAGTATTCTACGAGAAGTAATATTCTGACCTTAACAGTAATAAAAACAGTGATGGCATTTGTGTATCATTTTAGTGCTTACAGGGGTGTCATACGCATTCTATGATCTGACCCTGAAAAGAACAGTCAGAGGCAATTGTTATACTTAGGACCGTTGAGATGCCGCGCGAGAGGACGAGTGAGGCTGCCCTGATTCCCATCCCTAGCAGGTACCAGAATTGGGACGGAGGCCTACCTACCCGTGTTCCAAACCCCACGTGCTGTCCTTGGCGCAGATGCGTCTACGCTGAGGCCTGGAGGCCCGTCCCAAGCGGTTGCACTTCACAGCGAAGTCAATAGTCCTGAAGAGGCCGTGAAAGTAAGAGCAGACCCAAGGGGCCTGGCAGTGACCCCGCGGCAGGGCCGGAAGGTGGAGGTTTCAAGGCCCCCCCACCCCCACCCCTTCTTCCCTGTGGCTCCATCCGCACTGGTCTTGTCCCGTCCTTGCTGATACACGGCCTCTGGCGGACCACGGAGGATGAGGCTGAGACCCCGGGCAGGGGAGGAATTAGGCCACGGGCTCGGCCCTCGTCTCCAGCTGGCCTGGCTGGTTTCCCTCGCCCCAGGCTGCTCATTTTACCTGCCCCAACAAAGATTTTTTTCGGCGGCCACCACCGGGCTGATCCCTCAAATGAGCTCCAGCTGAGAATAAACGCAGCCGCAGGGAACGCGGTCATTAAAAACACCTGCGGGCAGGATCGAAGCCACCACAGGCCCCGCAGAGCCACGTCCAACCCCCTCGGGGCCAGGTGGGTTTCGGGACGCCGAACGTTACCTAACACCCCTCGCGGGGAGTCTGGTGGCTTTGTGTCACCAAGCATCTTATTAAATCTGCAGCCCAAGAGACGGAATGAGATAGAGACTATTAATAGGCCCACCTCAGGCCGGGTCCACCCCTGGCGTCCGGTGGGTTAGGCATTAACCCGTGCTTCGGGGAGCTTTCCTAATCTCAGAATTGTGGCCAAGGAGTGGCAGACCAGAGCACCCGAGTGGCTCCGTTGGTTAAGCCTCCGACTTGGGCTCAAGCCGTGATCTCAAGGTCCGTAGTTCGAGCCCCGCGTCGGGCTCTGGGCTGACAGCTCGGAGCCTGGAGCCTGCTTCGGGTTCTGTGTCTCCTCCTCTCTCTACCCCTCTCCTGCTCACGCTCTGTGTCTCTCTGTCTCTCAATAATAGATAAACATTAAAAAAAAAAATTTTTTTTTTTTTTTAAAAGGTGGTTTATGGAAGTCTGGCAAATGAGCAGCCTCCCCAAGAATGGGTGGGCTTCTCCAGTCCGGGGGACTCTGGGGGCGTCCCCCCGGGTGGCGGTGACAGCTGGAGCCAAGGAGCCTCCGGGCAGGAAGGTGGCCCCACGGAAGGGACAGACGGGGGACGGGAGCGCTGCAAATGTGCGCTTTGTGTGGGGAAGAGGGATGTGAGCAGGATAACTGAGGGCCGGGATGCCAAATGAAGACTTTGGGTTGTCCGTCGTCAATAATGGGGAGTCAGTGAACGTTTTGAGCAGAGACTGACAGGATGGAAACGAGGCCCCAGTAACGCACGGCTCCTTGTCTGCCGCACTTGTCACCTTCTTCCAGCATCTGGAGCTCGGCTCCTGCTCTGTCCTTTGCCTGAAATGCCCTTCCCGGGCTCCTTCCTGCCCCGGGCACGCTCCCACTCATCTTTCAGGACCCAGCTCCAATGTCACCTGCTCGGTAGAAGCCTCTCCCTGACCCCTCGGAGTGTTACAGCTCCTTTCTCTGTGACCCCACGAGCCTTTGTGTGCGCCTGATGGCACTTGTCTCATTGACGGTGGTCGTCCCCTGCATCCTCGTCTCCCTGAGCTGAACCACAGGCTCTCCTGCGGAAGGCACTCTGTCTTTCTTCTTTTGGACTGGAACCTGGCACAGTGCTTGACTCACGACTTCTAGGCACTTGCTAATTGAAGAAGAAAATACTTCTGTCTTCTGCCAGCCCATAATGTCTCTCCATTCCTGTCCTTCTCCTTCTCCTTCTCCTTCTCCTTCTCCTTCTCCTTCTCCTTCTCCTTTCTTCTTGTCCTTCTCCTTCTCCTTCTCCTCCTCCTCCTCCTCCTCCTTCTTCTTCTTCTGATTTACTATTTATTTTGAGAGAGAAAGGGAGAGAGAGAATCTCACAACCTGTGAGATCATGACCTGAGCCAACATCAAGAGTTGGACGCTCAAAGGACTGAGTTACTCAGGTGCCCCCCTTTCTCTTTTTTAAAAAAACCCGATGACATCTGTGTGATGGCCGTAACAAATCTTATATAGACTAAATTTGGGGGTGTAGGAGTGACCATCATCCTCCAGTGAACAACTGAAGGATTGTGGGGAAAATAAAACTCATGAAATGGTCAAGGGTGAAGGTCAAGGTGGAGGTCGTTGGTTGTTGCAGTGGGTTCTCCCCCCTCCTGCCTTGTCCCCCGCAAAGATGTGCCCAAGTCCTAAGCCCCGTACCTGTGAATGGGACCTTATTTGACCAAAGGGTCCCTGCAGATGTAACTGAGTTTGGATCCCATGATGAGATTGTCCTGGATTGGCTGGGCCTTAAATCCGACGACAGGGGTTCTTTTAAGAGATTGAAAAGGATTGGCGTCTGGGTGGCTCAGTCGGTTAAGCATCTGACTCCGGCTTAGATCATGATCTTGCGGTTCGTGGGTTCGAGCCCCAAATCGGGCTCTGTGCTGACAGCTCAGAGCCTGGAGCCTGCTTCGCATTCTGTGTCTCCCTCTCTCTCTGTACCTCCCCTGCTCATGCTCTGTCTCCCTCTCTCACGAATAAATAAAAAATTTTAAAAAAGAGAGATGGAAAAGGACACACAGAGTCACACTGGGGAGAAAACTAAGTGAAGGAGGAGGGCAGGGATGGGAGCTATGGGCCGAGGAACACCAAGGATTGTCCGCAGCCACCAGGGTTGGGGACAGAGCCTCCAGATGGAACCAACATGCAGACACTTTGGTCTTTATTTTTTTTTAACTTATTTATTTTTTTAGTTCATTTATTTATTTTGAGAGAGAAAGTGTGGGCGTGTGAGCAGGGGAGAGGCAGAGAGAGAGAAGAGAGAGAATCCAAAGCAGGTTCCACACTGTCAGCTCGGAGCGCCACGCGGGGCTCAATCCCACGAACCCCGAGTCATGACCTGGGCCGAAATCAAGAGTCGGACGCTTCCCTGACGGGGCCAGCCAGGCGCCCCGACACTTGGGTTTTGAACTTCTTGCCTTCTTGAACCGTGACAGAATAAATTACAAGCTTTGGGCAGTTGTGGCGGCCACTCTGTGGAACCTAATACTGACGCCACTGGAGATTTCCAACAAAGTCACCTAATGGCCAACGGGGACGCTGAGGAGGAGTGTGGCGTAATGGTCAGACGCTCAGGATTGGAATCAGGCGGTCTGAGTGTTCTCCTCGCTCTACCCTCAGTGCCTCAATTCCCTTGTCTGAAGAATGGGGGTGATGACAGATTAGTGCCTCATTGGTACCTACCATACAAGGCTCCGGCAGGCAAGGGAAGGGTAACGGAGACGATGGATGGAAAGTACCCAGGGGCGCCTGGCTGTCTCCATCTGCAGAGCGTGTGACTCTTAATCTTGGGGTTGTAAGTCCAAGCCCCACGTTGGGTCTAGAGATTACTTAAAAAAATCTTAAAAAAAAAAAAAAGGACTTAATATGCACAGAGGAGACGCTCAGCAAATTTTAGTACCCAATTCCCAGATGAAGACAAGACTTGAGGGGCCCGCAGATGTTAACCTGTACAACAATGGCAGTGTATGGGAAGAGAGGTATTCAACTCTCAAAACTGCTGAGAACCCGAAGCATCCCACTTTCCCACTCTCCCAGAGGTGCACAGCCTGCTTCCTTCAGGTTGTACCTTTGTACTGATTTCCAGGCATCTGTTAAGTTATCAGGATAATTGAATTTTAGAGTTGATCAGTCATCGAGTGAAATGTTTTTTACCTGGGATGCCCGGAGGGCTCCGGCCCCTGACTGTGGTAATGGGAGTCCTTCAGCTCTTTTCAGCGTGTCTGGAAGCCTCACAGAAGATCCTGTTTATCTGTGGGAGGAGGGCACAGCCTCACTGAAATGCTAAGTGTCTGTTTTTTTAGCTTGTATTGGAACGATGTTTGCTAAGCGTGCTAACACTGGTTATGTGATGGGAAAATGAGTTTACATACGCCGTTTGTTTCAGATCAAAATTTACAAAATTGGGGAACACAGGGGAAATAATCAAAGTGTCTTTCTAATGCGTGCCAACCACTTAATGTTATGTTTTACGTTCTGTTCTGTTCTGCTCTGCTATGGTCTCTCTAGGACAAAGTAGAAACCCCGAGAGGTTCCGTAAATCGTCTACGGTCACAGCTGTGTCGGGGCAGAGACAAGATGATTTGACAGGATTTGACTCCCATTCCAAGACTCTTTCTCAAAAACCTCCTATTTTGCATGTCTTCTGAGGGCCCTCAGATGTTTAGTTTTGATGGCATATCCATTTGCTTGGCATACAAGTGTGAACGGGGCAGACACCCCACCCCATTCACGGAGCTCACGGTCCGGGTGGAGACACAGCCATAGGAATCCTTGGGCAGAAAGCAGCGGAAACTCAGTGTTAGCAAGGGTGGGGATTTACGGTCAAGATCTTGGGGTACCTCGCGGCACCCAGTGGCAGGACCACCAGAACCAGGGACTTTCCTCTGACCTCCTTGGCCATTGACCTCCACATGTCTGCTTCATTCTCTACCCTCTACCCTCCAAAAATTGATTTCCTCTAGCTGCCAGGTCCACGTGGTAAATATATAGCTGATGTTGGCAACATGGCGGCCTAAAAAATCTATTTTTAAGATTGGGGCTCTACAGAAGGCTATTTAGCGCACCAGAGAAGAGCAATCAACTTAGATTTGCCCCGAGATCTGATGTAGGGGTCAGGGATTTATACTGTGTATTTTGTAATTATGTTCCCATGGAAGAAAACATGGGGCCACATCCAAGTGCTGTTCAAACCCTGCTGAATGTCAAGGGCAAGAACCTTCTAGCCCATGGATTGTAGGCAGGGACTCCAGGCCTTGGGTGAGCCATCCCGGAAACCCTGCTGCTTCCTCCTGAGATAGTTTTCGTGCTGATCAGTCAACAGGGACACTTGCTCTCCATGAAGTGAGGGAAAGGTCCTCATGCTATATATAGTGTGCCTGTCATTCTTCTCCGGTGCCAGCTGTCACCAGGGGAGGACCGATTCTAGCTTTTCCAGGTTGTCACTTTGGTTCTCTATGTCTGGACCAAGGTGCTCCTGTTGGACGTGGTCACTCCTTCTTTCTGATCTATTACCCACGCAGACAAGTCAGCCTACGGTATACACTGTTCTTTTTAAGGAACTCCAACTGATTTGTGATTCTGGCAGTGGTCCTGTAACACTACTGTCCCCTTGAGGCTGGCAAATGTTGGAAAATGTATTTTGATTTTCCAAGTATTATGAGAAATATTTTTCAAAGGCATTCGTTCATTAAAATCTTAAGTGCACTGGGACACCTGGGTGGCTCAGTGGGTTAAGCGTCTGACGTCACCTCAGGTCATGATCTCGCGGTTCGTGAGTTCGAGCCCCGCGTCGGGCCCTGTGCTGACAGCTCAGAGTCTGGAGCCTGCTTCAGAGTCTGTGTCTCCCTCTCGCTCTCTGCCCCTCCCCCGTTCACATTCTGTCTGTCTGTCTCTCTTTCTCAAATATAAATAAACATTTAAAAAAAAAATCTTAAGTGCATAGCGAGTAAGAGTTATGTTTTGATGTGATTTTAAAGGAGCATTTTAGGGGCGCCTGGGTGGCTCAGTCAGTTGAGCGACCGTCTTCGGCTCAGGTCACGATCTCGCGGTTCGTGAGTTCGAGCCCCGCGTCGGGCTCTGTGCTGATGGCTCGGAGCCTGGAGCCTGCCTCGGACTCTATGTCTCCCTCTCTCTGCCCCTTCCCAGCTCGTGCTCTGTCTCTGTCTCTCAAAAATGAATCAACGTTAAAAAAAATTTTTTTAAAGGAGCATTTTAGACGCCTTTCTGTTAAAGAATGTTTTCCACTCTGGACAAAATTCCCATGTTAAGGTTCTTTTGAGGCACTGAGAGCCACCACTAAAATGCAATGTATGCCTTGGAAGAACGATCGTCACCTGCCAGTGTATCACCTAGGTTAAATATGGTCATTGGCTTGGTCCTCACCCCCTTGAGCAGTTTGGCTCCCCGCCTGCCCCTTCTTGGGCTGCAGGCATCCCTTCATTTCTGGTTGGTGCAAGAGTCCCCTTCCTTTTTCCTAGGGCCTCCCCCTTGCTCCCTGAGGTGAGAGGGGTAAGACCTGTTTCCCTGAGGGGAAGAAAGGCACCCGCCTTCTAGTTTAGCAAGCTCCAATCGATACCCCTGGCCCAGCGAAAAACACTTCTTAGAGGGGCTCCTGGGTGTCTCACCGGTTGAGTGTCCGACTTCGGCTCCGGTCGTGACCTTGCGGTTTGCGGGTTCGAGCCCCACACTGGGCTCTGTGCTGTCAGTGCAGAGCCTGTCTCAGATCCTCTGTCTCGGGGCCTCTCTCTCTGCAACTCCTTCTCTCTCAAAAATAAAGAAACGCAAAAAAATTTAAAAAAAGAAAGGAAGAAAGAAACGCTTCTTGGAGACGCTTCTTCAGAGCCCTGGCCGGGTCCTCTGTAGAGCAGCCCTGGCACAGTGCAGGCCCCGGCGGGGCAGGATCCCGGAGAAGTTGCTTGGGAAGGGAAAGCCAGGAGGAAGGTAACGGGGCCACCAGCGGGCCTGGCCTACAGTCACGGAGCATCTTTGGGTCAGCAGAGCCCGTAACAAAACACGTGGGCGGCCAGGGGTTGTCGGGAGGTGGAGAGGCAGAGGCAAATCCCCCTTCCTCTATGATCCTGTCCAGACCGGCCCTGCCTCCATGCACACTGTGGGTTCGTGGCATGCATTCTTTCCCCGTACGCTGGAATCCGATGCAGGGGGCTGTCTTATATTTGGAACCACACACAGTTGTACACCACATGGATAAGAAGGGTCCTGGGAGACGGACGTGCTCTGTCATCCGGGGCAGACGGGATTCTGCAAGCAACTTCTGAGGTTCCAGGGTCCCCTTCTCTTGGCCTAGCCCTGCTCTGCTCACGTCTCTTTACACCATGTTTGAGATGATAATCCCTTGAGTGGTCCACGCTGTATATGTTTTTGAAGCCTGAAGAAAAACACACTTTCCTCTCCCCTTCATTTCCGCTTATCAAAGCACTGAGGCGTTTGATTCGAAAGCAAAACAAAAAGCAAACACACGAGGCCAGATGATGCTCTCCGTGGACAGGCACTGTGTGCGTGTGGATTAAAGAGCTGAGTCGGTTCACGGGAAGAAACCGACACGGATTTTTTAGAACAGACAGAAGAGAAAAGTAGGTCAAATTTTTCAACCTCCCAACCCTGTCATTGTCCCTTTAAAACTCTTACTGTCCGTGTTGGGGGAAGTCTGTGCAAAGCCATGGCTACTAAACTCACGCTCCGGTAAAATAAGGAGCTTAGCGCTTGGGAACGTGAGCGGGAGCGCTGGGTCTCCAAAAACACGTTGTACCAGAGAGTCCGTTCCTTCTATTGACACATTTCTAATCAGGGCTGGTGGGTCAGCTCTGGACATTTTGCCATTTGGGTTGCCTTCTAACCTTGCGGGAAGAAGACTTCAAATTTAATCATAAGAAGCTAGGGTTTGGAAAAGTATTTTAATGAGATATTTTTCTCTTTCTGAATGAGAGCTGGTAGAGCCAAGGACATAGTCATTCGAACACCCCCCGGGGTCCTAAATATGGACGAGGTCCCTAATACGTGTGTATGGGTTTCCAATGGGTGTTGTAACAAATTACCACAAAGTCTGTGGCTTCAAATAACAGAAATTTAGGGGCGCCTGGGTGGCTCAGTCGGTTAAGCGTCCGACTTTGGCTCAGGTCATGATCTCGCGTTTGTGAGTTCGAGCCCCGCGTCGGGCTCTGTGCTGACAGCTCGGAGCCTGGAGCCTGCTTCGGATTCTGTGTCTCCCTCTCTCTCCGCCCCTCCCCTGCTCAGGCTCTGGCTCTCTCTGTCTCAAAAAGAAATAAAACATTAGAAATATTTTTTTCATAAAAAAAATAACAGCAATTTATTCTGTCACGGTGCTGGAGGCCAGAAATCCAAAGTCAGGGTCAGCAAGTTCACGTTCTCTCTGGAGGCTGTAAGGGAGCATCCTTCCAGTCTTTCCTTGGCTTGTGGCTGCCCCACTCCGGTCTCTGCCTCTGTGATCACACAGCCTTCTTCCCTGTGTCCTTGTCATCTCCCCTCTTGTCGCTGGTAAGGACACTTGTTATTGGCTTTAGAGCCCACCCCAATATTCCAGGAAGATCTCATATCAAGATCCTTCACCTAATTACATCTGCAAAGACCCTTTTCCCAAATAAGGTCGCGTTCACAGATTCTGGGACATGGACGTATCTTTTTGGGGCCACCGTGCAACCCACTGCAGAGTGGTAGACACTATCTGGAACTGTAGAGAAAAAGACAGCTGTTCTCCCCAGGCTCTTATTTGGTTATGCAGTCAGAGCAGGGAGCTCTGACTCTAAGTGTGTGCTTGGCATTGGAGACACATATAAACATGTCTACATTTAGAAGCACTTCTGAATGGGCTTTTCTCAACAGAATTTATAGTAGGGATGTCATCTCATGTGGGCCTTAAGTAGGATTTTTGTTTTGTTTTTATTTCATAAGAAATGTATATTCAATGCTGAAATTGAGAAGTTACACATAAGCAAAAAAGCAGCAAAATTCAGCCACGGCTGTTCTCACCACTTTTTTGTTTTTTATTAATTTTTTTTAACATTTATTTATTTTTTGAGAGAGAGAGACAGAGAGACAGAGCACGAGTGGGAGAGGGGCAGAGAGAGAGGGAAACACAGAACCCAAAGCAGGCTCCAGGCTCCGGGCTGTCAGCACAGAGCCTGACATGGGGCTGGAACTCACGAACTGTGAGATCATGACCTGAGTCGAAGTCAGACACTCAACGACTGAGCCACCCAGGCGACCCTATTCTCACCACTTTGAGAGAAGTTCTAGAAAATCCTTCCAGAGGACTTTTCCATTTATGTAAATATATTGAAAATGCGATTTCCAATAAACAAAATCAGTGTATAAGACTCCATTTTTTTTGCATATAAGACTCCAGTGTTTTGGTTTGTCAACATGGCAAGTACATGTTTCTACATTTATAACCCCTATTCCGATTTTTAGTTGCTAGTTAGAGTCCCACTAATGGCTGGGTGTAACAATTATTTAACCAACTTCTTATTGTTACACACGTAGGTGACTTCAAACTTTTGCTATTTTGAAGAATGTGACACTGAATATTCTATGACATCATATTTGTGTGCTTGTATGGTTATTTCCCAGAGGGTAAATTACTGGGAGTGAGGTTGCTGGGGGCAAAGGTATAAACTTACATAGCTTTTGCTAGTTATCTCCAAAAGGTAATCTGAAAGTTCATAACAGAGGGAAGCCAATCAAGGTTTTGTGTGTGTGTATGTGAGGTGCGACACCCATAAGCTCTCTTCTTTAAAGCTTTAAAACTCTTGTGCCCCTGGAATTCCTGGATTTAGGAAGTGTTAAGCCTGTGTTGGAGGGTCTCAAAGGGAAAGTCGTTGGTCTGGAAGCACTCTAACACCTGTAGAGCCTGGGTATCCACATGGACTTTGACATTGCCCAAGATAACACTGGAAGTAGGACCAGAGAGTATGACCAAGGGGTTAAATTCCTTCACTGATGTTTGGGGCTGATCTGGGGTTTAGTAAGGGCCACAGATGAGGAGGGGAAGAGGTGGGAAACACTCTCCTTACTCATGATTTCTGCTTCAGGGGTTCTGCTTACTGTTTTGTTTTTTGTTTGTTTGTTTTTTTAAATGTCTATTCAGTTCCTCTGCTCAATTTATTTAAAAATTTTTTTTAACGTTTATTTATTTTTGAGAGATACAGAAACAGAGTGCGAGCAGGGGGAAGGGCAGAGAGGGAGGGAGACCCAGAATCCGAAGCAGGCTCCAGGCTCCGAGCTGTCAACACAGAGCCGGGGCTTGAACTCATGAACCGTGAGAACATGACCTGAGCCGAAGTCGGACACTTAACCGACTGAGCCACCCAGGCGCCCCTTGTCTCTGTTTGGATTTGCCTGTTTCCTTGTCCTGGCCGGTCCTCTCTGTGTCTTGCATTCGTACTCTCTGAATCGAAGATGATTGGACTAGGCAACCACAGGCTAGTACAGAGCCCAGGTAACCTCGCCAGCCGCTGACTAGCCTCCGAGCCGTTGTCTTTGTATCAGATGCCCCTCTGCCCTGCCCCCGGTCAGCTGTGGCCAGGGCACCAAGCACATTCACTTTTGTGTGGAAAACCTACAGGAGATGGTGGGATGTGGCAGGCACTTAGAAACCTAGAACCCCGAGGGGGAGGTTCCTGGTGGGTTCTTGGAATTCCCAGTGACAGGAGACTAGTTAGGAAAAACTAGAATAAACCAGCCACGTGGTACCAATGGACCTGAAGGAGGGTCAGCTCGTGGGCATAGAAAAGAGGGAGGTGACGCAGTAACGACGGTGAACATTTACAGAGTGCTTTTGGTATCGCGGGGACTGTTCTTAGCGCTTGACATGTATAATAAAACCAAGTGATAAATCAATATCCCATCAAGCACAATGGCTATTGGCAATGATCTCCTGTCCTCTGCCTGCCCCCATTCTTATCTGGAAGCTGAATAAAATTCTCTTCTTTGGGGGAGGGGAACCCTTTATGATCCACAATCCCGACATTGACTTCGATGGTAGTCCCTTCCTTTCCTTGGCCCTCTCCCTTTCCGCATTCTGCCAACTTTCCTTTTTTTTTTCCTTTTTTAAAAAATGTGTATTTATTTTGAGAGAGAGAGAGCGAGTGGGGGATGGGGCAGAGAGAGAGAGAGAGAGAGAGAGAGAGGAATACAGAATCCCAAGCGCTGATAGTGCACAGCCCGATGCGGGGCTCAAACCCAGGAACTGTGAGATCGTGACCTGGGCCGAAATCAAGAGTCAGACGCTCAGCCGAATGAGCCACCCAAAGCGCCCTCGGCCAGCTTTCAAATTCGGCTCCCCTGAAGCTGACACCTCAGATCGGTCAACATGGCGTCACTTCCTCCCCCCTCCTGCCCTCCCCCTAGCCCGGTACCTGAGGCACCATTTCTGAGCAGTTGAAGACAGCAGTTGCCTTATTAGCTTCACTTTTGTGCTTTCTGTGACAATACGGGCCCACTGAAAATACCGTTTTTCGTTAACTTTGCCGTAACAGAAACCCACGTGTTACACCGCTGAATTTTTTGGATTGTGCTTATCACCTGTGTGTTATGGGGGTGGGGACGGGTGGTTGTAATGTATTCACTCATTTGCTCCTTACAGCAATATATGAGGTTGGCATTGCAATTTCCCCCCATTTTATAGATGAGTTGACTGAGACCAGGGATCTGAAGTGATTAGATCAAGGTTCCACAGCCGACTGGGGCGTCACGGGACTCAAACGGGCAGCCTGGCTCTAGCTTGTATGGTGACCTTCAGGGTACAAGTCGACCCCGGTCCTGCCTCTCAGGGACCCTGGAGCCCATTCACTTCTCACCCTTCCAATTCACGTTTTCTTTGCTTCCCAAGATTTATTCCAGGAGTGACTCCTATTTCTTGGCCCACTTACCCTCCTCCTAAACCATTAACATCTTTCGGACCCAGCCTCCGGCTGGGAAATGTCTACCATTTCTCACGTATTCGTTTTCAAACGAGAGTTGTTGTTGTTGTTGCTTTAAGTTTATTTATTTTGAGAGAGAGAGAGAGAGAGAGTGTGTGTGTGTGTGTGTATGAGGGGCAGAGAGAGAGGGAGAGGGGGAGAATCCCAAGCAGGCTGAGCAACATCCGTGCAGCGCGAAGCCTGACGTGGGGCTCGATCTCACGAGCCTTGAGATCATGACCTGAGCCGAAACTAAGAGTCGGATGCTTAACCGACTGAGCCACCCAGGCGCTCCTCAAACCAAAATTTTATATAAGCCTTTCCATCCTCACACTTTTCCCCACATCCACATACTGCCTAGTTGTTTACTAGTATTTATCTAACTTAAAAAAAAAATCAGCTCGCATTTTTAGAGTGAATTTAACCAAAAACACCTTCCTGACTGAACACGGGCCAGACAACATGGAAGAATTATTAATTTTGCTCTGTGCGATAAAGGGTATGGTTTTGCAGAAGATTCCTGTTTGCTGGGGTATTTTGAGGGTGAAGTGCCTTAGTGTCTGTAATCACTTCCAAGGTGTTGAACAAAAAAGGATTTATAGATGAAGGAAGTGGGGCGCCTGGGTGGCTCAGTCGGTTAGGCGTCCGCCTTCAGCTCAGGTCACGATCTCGCGGTCCGTGAGTTCGAGCCCCGCGTCGGGCTCTGGGCTGATGGCTCAGAGCCTGGAGCCAGCTTCCGATTCTGTGTCTCCCTCTCTCTCTCTGCCCCTCCCCCGTTCATGCTCTGTCTCTCTCTGTCTCAAAAATAAACGTTAAAAAAAAATATATAGATGAAGGAAGTCTGAAAAACGTAAACAATGGTGGAACTTCCGTGGCGGGGATATGGACGGCAATTCTTTCTTTCTTTTTTTCCTTTTTTAAGATTTGAAAGCTTTCAGAATAGGAAGCTGCAATTAAAAGGGTGCTTCCTCTCGCTCACATACATGGAAAACCTCTATCCCTTGCCACCCTGAGAAGATAACTCGAGAAATGAATATACCGAAAATAAGACAGTGTCTTTACATTCTAGCTAAGTGGACTCGCCTGATCAAAGGCTCTGTGCCTATTTTCTTTGCAAATAAAGGGGATTAGTGAGTATTAGAGAGGCGTTAAAGAAAATCAAGTCCCAACCTAAGAATTCCCCCTAAATGATTAAAAGAGAATTGAAAAGAGAATAACTCTTCTGTTACATGTTTTGATGTTATTTAATGCCATGCCCTTGTACCTCTGAAATCACCAGAGGTATTCATGCCACAGCTGGGGAAATACTGTCCAAATTGCCTCCCCCCTCCCCTTTCCTTCTATTAAACTTACCCTGAAAAATACTAACCAGGATCAGTCCAGCTATTCACCCTCATAATCTCGGGCTGTTTTGGTATAGAGGAGACCCACATATTAATAAGAGCTTGATGCAAGAAGCAGAAGACATTCTTTAAAAAAAGAATTTTTTTTTTTTTTTTTTTTAATGTTCATTTATTGGAGAGAGAGAGACGGCACGAGCCGGGGATAGGCAGGGAGAGAGAGGGAGACACAGAATGCGAAGGAGGTTCCAGGTTCCGAGCTGTCAGCACAGAGCCCCACGCGGGGCTCGAACTCAGAAACCCATGCGATCGTGACCTGAGCTGAAGTCAGATGCTTAACCGACCGAGCCACCCAGGCGCCCCAAGACAGAAGACATTCTAGAGATTTCTAGCAGAGATGGATTTAATGCAAGGAATTGGGTACTGACAAAACTGTGAAGATGTGAAGGAGTGGGGGTGGGGCACCTTTGGACTCACAGTCATACTTGGAATTCAGTTGGAATTCCAATTGGAATTTGCTGGGTCCTTGGGGCAGCCAGACGTCTCAAACTCCTCTCTTTGGACTTTGTATGTTGGGAGTGTCTGATTATTTATTCATTTATTTATTTATTTTTAAAGTTTTTGTTTATCCTGAAGGGGGCAGGGGGGAGCAGGGAGAGAGAGACTCCCAAGCAGGCTCCGTGCCTCAGCATGGAGCTTGACTCAGGGCTTGATCTCACAAGTCGTGAGATCATGACTTGAGGCAAAATCAAGAGTCAGTCGCTTAACTGACTGAGCCCCCCAGGCCCCCCTATAGATTTTTATTTTTATTTTTATTTTTAAATGTTTATTCTTGAGAGAGAGAAAGAGTGGGGGAGGGATAGAGACGGGGAGCGGGGTGGGGAGGAAACATAGGATCCAAAGACAGTTCTACACTGAGAGTAGTGAGCCTGATGCGGGGCTCGAACTCATGAACCGAGAGATCCTGACCTGAGCTGAAGTCAGACGCTTAACCGACTGAGCCACCCAAGAGCCTCTATTTTTCTTTCTTTCTTTCTTTTTAAATGCATGTGACAGAATGTATATTTAAGAATTTAAAAAAAAAATTTTTTTAAATGTTTATTTCTGAGAGAGACGCACAGAATGTGGGCGGGGGAGGGTCAGAGAGAGAGAGGGAGACACAGCATCTGAAGCGTCACAGAATTGTATATTTAAAAACAGACTGCCAAAGCAGAATTTGCAAATCCCTTCAGTACGATATCTGCCAAAGACCTCTGGTTTCCCCAAAGCGTAGGAAATCACAAATCTTTACGTAGCAAGAACAGAGCAGTAACTTCTACGCCGTCCACCTGCAGACAGGACTTAAATCTGGGGCCAGTAGAATCATGGCAGAATCAGAGCCCCGGAAAGATGATTCCAGCGAAAGCACTCCCCTGGTGAAAATAATTGTTTGCCCGATGGGGAGATTTAACACAATTACACTTTTAAACTCATCATTTAAGATAATTTCAACTTGCCCATCCCTACCTTTGTTCTTCTGCTTTGCACAACAAGGGGGTGGGTTTCCTGAGGAACTGAGTTGGGCACCCCCTCCTTCCCTCCTTTACTGAATCCTGCCATCTGGCCGCGGAGGGAAGTCAAAGAGACAGTGTTTTCAGTGCCTTCTCCACCCCTCGACTGCTCTATCTGAGTCTGTCTTTGACTCATCGGTGGGAGGACAAAATGTGGGTAAGTTATTACATTTTGTAAGAACACGTTCTTTCCCCTCTCTACTTGCTAACGCTTGACGGTTACGCGGCAACGTTGCAGAGAGTTATATCTTTGGTATCTCTTTCTATGCCGTCTAATCCCCGGAAGTAAAATTAGTAACAGTAAGAAGAAAAATTCCTTAGGAGCTTGATGGCCTGTCCCTCACAAAAGGATTCTTTGCTGCGGAGATCGTACAACGGTCGGATTCAGCCTGTGGTCCCTCTCGTGCCAAACACCAGAAATAGCGAACAGAATAATTGAGGTAAAGAACATTATCCTTCCCTATTATGGTTAATGGACAGAAGGCTACAGAACCAACAGGTAGAACAACCCCGAAATCCAGGCCCACGAAAGAAAATGTTAGCTTCCGGAAACGAGGCTCAGAGAGTGGATGGAAGTAGCTGGAACTCATCCCCCTCTGCGATTTGGAGATAGCCTACTGATGAAATTAAAGTGCCAGTAAGCAACACCCCTAAAATGTAACTGATGTCAGATAAGATGTAATCTAGGAAATTGTAATATGCCCATCATGAGGTAATGCTGTAATGGCAGTAGCTTTTGGCGGCTGATAAGAAATACTGGAAAAGGTGACAAAGTGAGAGAATGACAGTTTTTAGTTTCTCTGCCAGGGAAGCAGGGTGTAGGCGCCTTGCCTGCTTTCTTGGTTGCTTTCTTGGTCCACCGCTGCTTTACGGACAAGAGCGGATCAGGCTAGGGGCGCCTGGGTGGCTCAGTCGGTTAAGCCTCTAACTCAGGCTCAGGTCGTGATCCCGCGGTTCGTGAGTTCGAACCCCCAGCTGGGCTCTGTGGGGACAGCTCAGAGCCTGGAACCTGCTTCGGATTCTGGGTCTTCCTCTGTCTCTGATCCTCCCCTGCTCACGCTCTGTCTCTCTCTTTCCCTCATAAATAAACATTAAACAACAACAAAAAAAAGAGCAAATCAGGCTATGGGCCAAAAGAAGCCGTTCCTACACACCTTCCCACTCTGCTACGTCCACACCTGCGCTCCACCAGCAGCGGAAAAATCCGAATCGGATTTCCCAAGTAAAGTGTCCTGCTGGCAGAAGCAGAGCGCTGAGCCGCTTGGGAGGAAGAAGGAGGAGTGAAAAGAGAGTGGTCAGAATTTGGGGGCGCACGTGGGCCACAGGGAACTCTCCCAATCCGTTGCCTCATCAAAGGGAAGACGACGGACTCCCGTGAACTGTACATCATGAGAAGCGTTCAAAAAGCCAGCTCTACCCGCCTGAATATTCCAGTTAGTTGGGTACTTGTATTTCTCTGTGCGGATGAAAAAGTTTGCACTCTGTTTTTGTTCATTCGTTTTTTTCTCCTCGCTCACCCAGTTATGCAACAGATGTTTTCCAGTAGGTGAGGCTCCTGAGAGTGTGGGTGGTAGGAACTGACCCTTCTGGAACAACTCCCAGCTGGGGCAATGCCAGCCTCTTTTTTTTTTTTTTAATTTTTAAAAAATCTTTATTTATTTTTGAGAGACAGAGGGAGACGGAGTGTGAGTGGGGGAGGGGCAGAGAGCGAGGGAGACACAGAATCCGAAGCAGGCTCCAGGCTCCGAGCTGTCCGCCCAGAGCCCGATGTGGGGCTCAAACTCACCAACCATGGATCACGACCTGAGCTGAAGTTGGACGCTTAACCAACTGAGCAACCCAGGCGCCCCAATGCCAGCCTTTTAAAACGCAATGAAGGCTTTTGGTCACTGTGCCGGGCATCGGAGGGCGCGAGACTCGTTGGGCTCACTTCCTTCTGGAAGCCCGTTCCGAGCATCTTGGCTTTTCCTCTGCGCTTTCCCCAAACTCGGTGCACAGCCAGGCAGGTCAGGATGGAGGTAGAGAACATGGGGTCCGGGACCAGGGTGCCCGCATTTGAATCCTTGCCACTTTCTAGCAGGTGTTTACTCAGCCCTCTCTATGAAGCAGGGATGGTAACAGTACCCACCTCGTGGGGGCTGCTAGGAGGATGAAGGGGGTTTGTGAGCAGAGAGCTCAGAACCTTGCCAGGCACGTAGCAGGTGCTCCGTACGAGTTAGCCCTTACGACGTCAGGTTGAACCACATGACATTTCCTCTTCAGATGGGCAAAACCCACCCGGCACCGGCAACTTTATTTGGTTCAACCCCACACTTGACATAGGGGCTACAGGCTTAAAGCTTGTCTCCCACGTTGGGGCTGCTGGTAGGTCTGGCTGGCTCCCGGGGAGTGTCTGTGCGCTTCTGCCTTAACCTGGTGACTGCCGCGGCAAGACCAAGGTCAGGGCCACTTTTACTTGAGCCAGTCTGGCGATAGAGCAGGCAAGGAAATTTCACAGTGTCCTGCTCAGCATAATCTCGTAGGGTGCAGGGTAGTGTTGATGCTTGTGCTTGGGGGAAGGGAAGGAGAGGGGGGTCCCGGGTGGTTTAACCACCAGAGAGGTTAGCCCTGGCAGGAAGCCAGGTCACCACGCCAGGCTGTCACCTGAGTACCTAAGCCTCCATCTGCGCTCCCTGTCAGCTGCCTGATGGCCTCTTACTGGGGGCAGAACCTTATCCCCGGGCACTCATCCTGACCTTGTCGTCTCCGGCCTCACGAGCAGAGGTGTGAAAATATCGCTCGAAGTTGGAAATCCGGTGCAATCTTTCCTCCGGCTCACTGGCTCACTGCAAGAACGGTCAAGACCTATACCTCTCAGTCCAGGCAAATCAATGGACAGCCATAAAATATAAGTATTTATATACTTATCAAATGTAAGTAAGGGGCGCCTGGCTGGCTCAGTCAGAAGTGCATATGACTCTTGATCTCCGGTCACGAGCTCGAGCCCCATTGGGTGCAGAGATTACTTACACAAACAAACAGACAGACAGACAGATAAATAAGTAAAAATAAAGTAAAAAAAAAAAATAAGTAAAATTTAAATGAAGCAGCTCAGTCGGTTGAGCGTCCGACTTTGGCTCAGGGCGTGACCTCACAGTTCATGAGTTGGAGCCCCGCGCCCTCTCTCAAAAATAAACATTAAAGGGGCACCTGGGTGGCTCAGTCGGTTAAACGTCCGACTTCAACTCAGGTCACGATCTCGCGGTCCGTGAGTTCGAGCCCCGCGTCGGGCTCTGGGCCGACGGCTCAGAGCCTGGAGCCTGCTTCCGATTCTGTGTCTCCCTCTCTCTCTGCCCCTCCCCCGTTCATGCTCTGTCTCTCTCTGTCTCAAAAATAAATAAACGTTAAAAAAAATAAAAAAAAAAAACATTAAAAAACACCTTTTTGTTTACTGCAGGGGAACACACACACGATCGGTCTTTACTTACAGACACTGGGACCACAGCTATTCCACAGTGGCCAGTCAGGGACAAGAAGAAGCTTGACACAGGGGTCCAGTGGCTCAGCTGTCACATCTCTTGTTCCTTGTACTTGTTTCTTGACGGCAGGAATGTCTTACTCATCTTTCATGTCTGCAGTGCCAATTCCATTGTCTGGCATAAAATATGTGATCAATATTTATTGAATGCCTGAAGGGCAGGTACTCAGGAAATGTTTGTTCCCTGTTCCTCATGAACTCTGGAGCAATTACCTTCTCCCCTGACCTGGAGCCTGGAAACTTCTGTGTATGTGGCCAGGGGAACCAAAGGGTAAGTGCATTGCCCTTCATCCCAATTCTTGTGTCAACACGCTGTGCGCCGAAGTGCTCCGAGAATTGATTTAGGGTTTCACGGCTCCTGTCCGTAGGCCGTGATGGCTGCTCATTTTAGAAAGTTCTCCTCCTAGATTCCAAACAGGTTCGGGAGACCGAGGGAATGGTCCATGTCAGCCTGCCTCCCCCAACTCAGGCTCTTCTCATGAACTTCCCTCCCTCCCACCCCATATCTACAAGAAAAGGGGTCATTAGTTCTTGCAACAAACATTTTTTTTTTTTCTTTTGAGCTTCTAGTATGTGCCAGACTCTGTAGGGAGTTGAAAAGAAATGCCTTTTGCAATCCCTATCAAAATAACACCAGCATTCTTCACAGAGCTAGAACAAACAATTCTAACATTTGTATGGATACAGAAAAGACTCCGAACAGCCAAAGCAATCCTGAAAAAGAAAACCAAGCCTGGAGGCATCACCATTCCAGACTTCAAGTTGTATTACAAAGCTGTAATCATCAAGACAGTATGGTACTGGCACAAAAACAGACACATAGATCAATGGGACAGAATAGAGGACCCAGACATGGACCCACAAACGTATGGCCAACTCATCTTTGACAAAGCAGGAAAGAATATCCAAGGTATTACAGACAGTCTCTTCAGCAAATGGTGTTGGGAAAACTGGACAGCGACATGCAGAAGAATGAACCCGGACCACTTTTTTACACCAGACCCTAAAATAAACTCAAAATGGATGAAAGACCTAAACGTGAGACAGGAAGCCATCAAAATCCTCAAGGAGAAAGCAGAAAGCAACCTCTCACTCAACATGTCTCCAGATACAAGGGAAACAAAAGAAAAAATGAACTATTGGGACCTCATCAAGATAAAAAGTTTCTGCACAGCGAAGGAAACAATCAGCAAAACTAAAAGGCAACCGATGGAATGGGTGAAGATATTTGCAAATGACATATCAGATAAAGGGTTAGTATCCAAAATGTATAAAGAACTTATCAAACTCAACACCCAAAAAACAAATAATCCAGTGAAGAAATGGGCAAAAGACACGAATAGACACTTTTCCCAAGAAGACATCCAGATGGCCAACCGACACATGAAAAAATGCTCCACATCACTCATCATCAGAGAAACACAAATCAAAACCACAGTGAGATACCACCTGACACCTGTCAGAATGGCTAACATTAACAACTCAGGCAACAACAGACGTTGGCGAGGATGCGGAGAAAGAGGATCTCTTTTGCACTGTTGGTGGGAATGCAAGCTGGTGCAGCCACTCTGGAAAACAGTATGGAGGTTCCTCAAAAAATTACAAAGAGAACTGCCCTATGACCCAGCAATTGCACTACTAGGTATTTATCCAAAGAATACAGGTGTGCTGTTTCAAAGGGGCACATGCACGTATCACCAAATTGTGGAAAGAGCCCAACTGTCCATCGACAGGTAGCATGGATAAAGATGAATGGGTAAAGAAGACGTGACACACGCACACACATACACACACACCCACCACGGAATATTACTTAACAATCAAAAAGAATGAAATCTTGCCACTGGCAACAACGTGGATGGAACTAGACGGTATTATGCTAGTGAAATTAGTCAGAG
The DNA here is from genome assembly GCF_018350195.1 of Panthera tigris. Taxonomy (NCBI): domain Eukaryota; kingdom Metazoa; phylum Chordata; class Mammalia; order Carnivora; family Felidae; genus Panthera; species Panthera tigris. The sequence continues at coordinate 13,966,581 of NC_056664.1, forward strand.
AAAGACAAATATCATATGACTTCACTCATTTGTGGGATTTAAGAGACAAAACAGATGGACGTAAGGGAATGGAAGCAAAAATAATATAAAAGCAGGGGAGACAAAACATAAGCGACTCTTAAATATAGACAACAAACTGAGGGCTGCTGGAGGGGTTTGGGGTGGGGGGGTGGGCTAAATGGGTAAGGGGCAGTAAGGAGGACACTCATTGGGATGAGCACTGGGTGTTACATGCAGGGGATGAATCACGGGAATCTAGTCCTGAAATCATTATTGCACCATACGCTAACTAACTTGGGTGTAAGTTAAAAAATAAAAAATTAAGAAATAATAAATAAATAAAAAGAAAAAAAGGAAAAGAAATGCCTTCTGCTCTCAGAGGGCTCATAGCCTCAAATGTGGGAACTTTGGATTTCGTGAGGAGTCAGTGTAAATTGGGGTGGGGGGGGTTGGGCAGGAAGCAAGGCAAAACAGCCATCACCACCAACAACCTATAATCAAAATGACAATACACTTAAGAGGGGCGCCTGGGTGGCTCAGTCGGTTAAGTGTCTTTGGCTCAGGTCATGATCTCCCGGGTCCGGGTTCGGGTGCGTGAGTTCCAGGCCCGCCCTGACAGTGCAGAGCCTGCTTGGGATTCTCCGTCTCTCCCTCTCTCTCTGCCCCACCCCTCCCCACTCACTCATGCATGTGCTCGCCCACATGCACTCTCTCTCTCTCTCTCAAAATAAATAAATAAACTTAACAAAAAAAAAAAAAAATAAAAGCGAAAAAAATAGTTAAAAAAAATACACATATGAAACGCATTCTGTGCTTTTCATGCTCAGCTTTAGGACTTGTAAAACCACATCTGTTCCTAGATTTTAGCTCCAGAAGATATGTGAAATGATCAATATTCTTAGTTGAAAGCAGTTAGGAGAATGTCATGGACTGAATGGTGTCCTTCCAAAGTTTGTATGTTGGGGCCCTAACCCTCAATGCCACTGTACTTGAGACAGACTGTACTTGGAGATTTGGGCCCCATGGGGCACTGATCCAACGGGACTGGAGTCCTCTCAAGAAGGGGAAGAGCTACCAGAAATTTCTGTCTGTGAGCGTGCAGAACAAAGACCATGTGAGGACGCAGTGAGAAGACGGCCATCTGCAAACCAGAAAGAATCCTCACCAAACACCAGCTCTGTGACATCTTGAGTTTGGACGTGTGGCCTCCAGAGACTGGGAGAAAACACAATTTTGTTGTTTAAGCCACCTAGTCCGGCATCTCGTTACGGCAGTCCGAGCAGACTAAGAGAGAGCGGCTTTAACTTTCCCTTCCGTGTAGATTCAGAAAGAAATACATTCATAAGATGTCTTTGTCTCTGCAAAATTTGTTTCGTTTGGAAAGCCATTTGTTGATATCTGAAGTCACTGGCTCAACTCAAGTGGTCACATATGAAAAGCAGCTCAAAACCTTTCTCTCCTTTGTCAGAAATGCTAATATCTTCCCCTGGCTCCCCCAATTACTCTCTCTCTCTCTTTTAAGATATTTTTATTTTTTAGTAATCTCTACATCCAACATGGGGCTCGAACTCACAACCCTGAGATCAGGAGTCACTTGCTCCACGGGCTGAGCCAGCCAGGCGCCCCCTCTCCCCCCAGTCTCTTTAAGAGACCTTCATAACAAATGCGTTTGGAAATAAAGACACCATTCCTGCATCTTATATGTATTTTCAGTGGCACGTAATGCATGTTGATTTAATGCATGAGCACAGATTTTATTTATCCACTGCACTGTGGGATCAGGGATGGGCACAGGGGAGCGCTAGGTGAATAATGTGATGGTGCTCAAATAACATCTGCTCCCCAAAGTCAGACCGCCCAGTCCCCGCTGCGGGCATCGAGGGGGGCCCCTGCCGGGGGCTCCCGCACCCTGCCTGGCGCTGACCAGCTTCTCTTCCTTTCCGTCTCACACGTATTGATACATATTTACACAATACTATGTATATTCAATCAGAATTTGTTGAATTGAATTATGTAAATGCGGGCTTGCCCGTAGTATAAAAATGATGCTGCCGGGATAGGAGCTCTCTCCAATCCCGCCGTGGGTCTTATTTATATACCTCATAAAGAATGCTAAGCTGGGAGGTATCGGTAGCATCACAGCTTTCATTTATTGCAGGGGAAAAATATTTACAAGCGGGAATGTGGAATTTCATTTGTTTTGGCTCGTTGTGGGAGGTGTTCTCGGAAAGGTGTTTCGAGAAAGCACAATGGCCTCTACCACTGATTTCATTTGGGGATCACCAGCCCGCGCAGGGCAAGTGAACAGACTGTCTTGGAGAACCGCTCTGCGGCCAGCCAGTGGCTGTTCTCTGTGCTGCACGGAGTGGGCCACCAGGCTCTTTGCTCTCCCTTCCCCACCCCTGCTTTCCTTCATCTCTGAGTCTTCTCTTCCCCTTCCTTCTCCTGTTTGGGGGAGGCATCCCTGCGCAGGGAACAATGGCCTCTAGCGGTTCAACCTAACATGGGGAAAGAATGAACAAAGTAAGTATGAAGCTACGTAAGTCTGTACGTCAACTCTGTTTGTAACTCTGTATGTATGTTTCCTACACGAAACTCTGCATATGTATGTTTTCTTGGAACTGCTGGGGAAGATTCTGTTTCTTTCTGCTGGCCTGCTTACTCCCCATCCAGGCTGATGCGTAGAGGAAGCCTTGGCTGATTTATTCCTAAAAGAGCTACTGAAAGCGAAGAAGAAGAACAGCTCCAGGGGGAGAATCCTGGAGGGGAGGCCCGGAAGGGGAGACGAAAGGGGATTTGAATAGGTTTGCTACACTTCGCGTTAACTTCTCTTTTTCTATTTATTTCTTTCTTTTGGGGGAAAAACATTTTTTTTGGTTTGATTTTATTTATTTCTGAGAAAGACAGAGACAGCAAGAGCGGGATGGGGCAGAGAGAGAGGGAGAGAGAGAGAGAATCCCAAGCAGGCTCGACACTGCCCGCCGCAGAACCTGACGTGAGGCTCGAACACGTGAACCTTGAGACCGTGATCTGAGCCGAAACCAAGAGTGGGATGCTTAATGGACCGAGCCACCCAGGTGCCCCCTGAAAAAAAAATTTTTTTTGATTTATTTTGAGAGAGAGAGAGAGCGCACTAACGAGGGAGAGGCAGAGAGAGAGGGGGAGAGAGAATCCCAAGCAGGCTTCGCACTATCAGTACACGACCTGAAACGGGGCTCGATCCCATAAGCTGAGAGATCACGACCGGGGCCGAGATCAAGAGCTGGACACTTCACCGCCTGAGCCACCCAGGTGCCCCTAAACAGAAACTCGATCCTTGAGGTGCGGCCCCGCCCACCAAAGGCCAGTCTCGTTCATTCTTCTCTGGAGCTGTTGAGCCTCGCGCCTACGGCAACTCCACACACAGACACACTTTGCTCTACCTTTGCAGGTGCAGCTAGAGCTAGCTGGTCTTTGGCTTTTGGGGGAGGAGGGGACAGCACGCCTCCTGGCAGCAGAAATGGATGATTTCACCTTCGGGGACCATCATAATCCTCTTCTAGCCACTGAGGTTTCAAAACTTCTTGAGGTCCTTTATTGACCAAGACACTTGATCACACCTATTTACCACCATCTGGCCCAGCACAAGGCCCAACACTGAATGGGGTGGGGAAGGTGGAGGAAGAGATTTCTTATTTGTCACAGCAATACCCTGCGCCAGCTTCCTGCACATGGTCCTGATCGGGGCCAACACCGATCTGACCTCCCAAAATAATTCTTAGTCTCCTTCCAAAAGACAAGTAGGGGCACCTGGCTGGCCCAGTCAGAAGAGCGTGTGACTCTTGATCTCAGGGATGTGAATTCAAGCCCCACGTTGGGCGTAGAGATTACTTAAAAACATAAAATCTTTTTTATTTTTTTTCATGGTTTTTTTTTTTTTTTTTAATTTATTTTTGAGACAGAGAGAGACAGAGCGTGAGCAGGGGAGGGGCAGGGAGAGAGGGAGACACAGAAGGCGAAACAGGCTCCGGGCTCTGAGCTGTCAGCGCAGAGCCCGACGTGGGGCTCGAACTCGCCAACCGCGAGATCGTGACCTGAGCCGAAGTCAGATGCTCAGCCGACTGAGCCACCCAGGCGCCCCAAAAGACAAAATCTTTAAAAAGTAAAGAAATAGGGGCGCCGGCGTGGCTCGGTCGGTTAAGCGTTTCGACTTCGGCTCAGGTCATGATCTCATGGTTCATGGGTTCGGGCCCCGCATCAGGCTCTGTGTTGATAGATAAAAAACTGTGTGGTTTTTCAGAGAAGAGAAGAAGCAGCCCTTGAGAGTTGTTTAGAATTTTCTGGGCAGAGGTCCTCTTGGTTTTTCCTAAATCCTTTGGAAGGTCAGGTGATAAATGTGAAGGCAGGCGTTGGCCCATTTTGGGGGTGAGAGGAGGTAACATGGAGGGGGTAGGAGAAGGTCTGAAGGTATCTAAATGAACAATGGGTTTGAGCCAGATGCTGGTTGGTGGCAAGTGACACCCAAGTCAGATTTCTAGAACTTCTCTGCAATCCCTGGTGTTGTCAGATGCCTGGAAAGGGGAGCTTGATAAATAATTGAACCTTGGATAGGTAGACAAGTTAGGCGGGTAGTAGAGGGAAGCATAATCTCACAGGGTTGGAAATGATGACTGTAAAAGTGATTGTCAGAAGAATAATAATTCCCATTTAATGAATGCTTACTATGTCTCTGGTAGGTGCTTTGTCTGAGTGTACTCATTTAATTTTCCTGGCAACCTGTGAGGTCTCCTACCCACTTTATAGATGAGGAAACTGAGGGTCAGAGAGGTTATGTAACTTGGTTAAGATCACACAGATGGTGAATGTCGGAGCCAGGGTCTGAACCCCATTGATTTGACTCTGAAACTCACATTCTTGGCCCGATTGCCATGACTACCAGCCCTACTGGTACAGGACCCTTGGGAAATTAGCATTTCCTGATGGCACAAATCATATCTCAGTTGTCTTTTGCCTTTGATCCTTGCACAGTTCCAAGTACCTAACCGGTGCTTAATAAACGATTGTTGACTCAGTTTCTTTGCTCAAGGGGATTATTTTCTTGTTGGAATAAAAATACTATCATGCCTGAGAAAGAAAACAGCTCAGGGCAAAATACCCAATGCCAAAAAAAAAAAAAAAACAAAAAAAAACAAAACAAAACCATGGGAGGGTCATAATGGGAGAAAACATATAATCATTAACAGATTGGATCCCATTAGCTCCTTCTCTTACAGTGAGGAAATGATCAAAAATCAAATTAAGATCAGAAGGTTGCCTGGTGAATACAGAACCCAAACAAGGGAAACTGGGTTTCCTAGAGGGTGTATTTTCATCACATGGTGACTGTCCCAGTGAAACATCCTCCTTGAGCAAGGATTATGTTTACCCAGTGGACTGGATATTTGTGTTGGCCAGCCGTGTTCTGTCCTGGTCAGTGCTGGAAAGACACCTCGTGCCTCACCCTCCAGCTCTTTCTAGACTCCATGGTAACTCCCTATGTTCTGTTTGCACTTGCCATTACGGCATCTCCCTCCTTGGTTTCCATACTCTTTTCGCATGACAATTTCCCTGTCCACACAGTTTATTTGACGTGGATTAGAGTGCCCGCTCTTCAGGACAGTGGGCAACTTGTTTTCTGATCACGCTTTAGGGGTGCCTCCAGTAAATGGTACTTTAGCCTTCATCAAGGCTAGCCTTGAAGGTTAGCCTTCATCAAGGAGCTAGTGTGTTTTGGGCTGGTATTATTTTTACCTTTTCCCAAAGCTTATATTAGGGCTTATCGTTCCTTCAACCTATGGCTCTCTGAAAAATTTCGGGTGAATTCCTTCTCTCTTGGCATATATGTTTACTTATTTAAATAGATATAATATAGTTGCATAATTATATGTTTTATTATAATTCTATAATTATAACATAGTTTGTTTAAATGAATAACTTATTTTGAGGTCATCGTAGATTTATATGCAATCGTAAGAAATAATACAGAGAGATCCTCTGTACCTCTTATCCAACTTTCCCCCACGGTAGCAGCCTGTAAAACTATAGTATAATATCCCAGCCAGGATTTTGACATTGAAATAGTGGACATAGGATAGAGGACATTTCCATCAAGAATCCCTCATGTTGCCCTTTTTTAGCCACACCTGTTTCCCTCGGGTCTCTAACCCTTCCTTGACCCCTAGGAAGGCCTGATCTACCTCCATTTCAATAATTTTGTTATTCAAGAATGTTATACAAATGGAATCATAAAGTATCAACCTTTTGGGATTGGCTTTGTCACCCAGCATGTTCCTTGGAGACCATCCAGGTTGTTGCCTGTGTTAGTAGTTTGTTATTTTATTTGAAATTTTTTTTACTCTTTGTGTGTGTGCGTGCGTGTGTGCGTGTGCGTGTGTGTGTGTGTGTGTGAGAGAGAGAGAGAGAGAGAGAGAGAGAGAGAACAGGGGAAGTGTACAGGGGGAAGGAGAGAGAATTTAATTAAGCAGGTTCCATGTTTAGCTAAGAGCATGACACAGGACTGGATCCCACGACCCTGGGATCATGACCTGAGCTGAAATCTAAAGTCAGACGCTCAACCGACTCAGCCACCCAGGCACCCCAAGTTTTTTACATAGTTATTAAAAATGTTTCTTATATAATTATTTTTAATTTGTTTATTTTTAGATAACATTGAAAAGATATTTATTGACTTTTGAGAGAAAGAGAGAGAGAGAGCATGCAGAGGAGGGGCAGAGAGAGGGGGGCGGACAGAGCATCTGAGAGCAGGCTCTGTGCTGACAGAAGCGAGCGGATGTGGAACTCAAACTCACGAACCTGTGAGATCATGACCTAAGCTGAAGTCAGACGCTCAACTGACTGAGCCACCCAGGCGCCCCTACGTTTAGATAATTAAAAAAAAAAAAAAAGCTTATGCTACTTATTGCTGAGTAGTAGTCCCTGGAATGGATGTACCATAATTTGTTTAACCATTTGCCCATTGAAGGACATCTGGGTTGTCTCCAACTTTTGGTTATTACAAATAAAGGGGCTATACACATTCCTATACGGGTTTTTGTGTGCACATAAATCTTCATTTCTCTGGGATAAATGAGCAGGAGTGTAATTGCAGGAGTCTACAGCAAGTGCGTGTTTAGGTTTTTAAGAAACTGTCAAACTATCTTCCAGAGTGACAGTAGCATTTATGTACGAGTAGCAATGATGTACGAGTGATCCGCTTTCTTCACATCCTCGTGAGAATTTAGGGTTGTCACTATTTTTTTCGTTTAGTTATTCTGGTAGTTGAGTAGTGATATTTCACTGTGGTCTTAATTTGCATTTCCCTAATGGCTAGTGATGTTGAACATCTTTTCATCTGCTTCTTTGCCATCTGCACATTCTCTTTGGTAAAATGTCTCTGTGTCTTTTGCCTATGCTGTAATTGGATTGTTTGTTTTTTTTTTTACTCTTGAGTTTTGAGTGTTCTGTATATATTCTAGACACTAGTTCTTTACCAGATATGTGATTTGCAAATATCTTCTTCCACTTTCTAACTTGTCTTCTCATTTTCTTTACAGGGTCTTTCGGGGAGCAGAAGTTTTCAATTTTGATGAAGGCCAATTTACCTATCTTTCCTTTTATGAATCATGCTTTTGATATCAAGTCTAAGAACTCTTTGTATAGACCTAGACCCTGGGGATTTTCTCCTGTTGTTTTCTAAAAGTTTTATAGCTTTAAAGTTTACATTTAAAACCACGGTACATTTTGAGTTAATTTTTGTATAAGATGTGAGACTTAGATTAAAAATTTTATTTTAGGGGTGCCTGGGTGGCTCAGTCGGTTGAGCATCCGACTTTGGCTCAGGTCATGATCTCACGGCTGGTGAGTTCGAGCCCCGCATCGGGCTCGGTGCTGACAGCTCAGAGCCTGGAGCCTGCTTCAGATTCTGTGTCTCCCTGTCTCTCTGCTCCTAACCCACTCGCATTCTGTCTCTGTCTCTCTCAAAAATAAACATTAAAAAAAATTTTTTTTTAAATAAAAAAAATTTTATTTTATTTTTTAATGTCCAATTGCTTTAGCACGAATTGTGAAAAGACCATTTTCCCTCCATTGAATTGCTTTTGCCAAAAATCAGTTTGTCAAAAATCAGTTGGGTATATTTGCATGTGTCTATTTCTGGGTCTCTATTCTGTTCCACTACTCTATATGTTTATCCCTCTGCCAATTCCACAGTTTTGATTACTATAGCTATATATTATGTCTGAAAATCAAGTAGACTGATATTTCTCTTTTCTTTTTCAAAATTGTTTTAGCCGTCCTAGTTCCTTTATTTTTCCATGTAAATTTTAGAACAATCTTGTCTATACTTACAAAAATATCTGAGATTTTAATAAGAATTTCATTAAATGTATATCAATTTGGGGAAAATTAGAATCTTTACTATATTTTTTTTATAAATTTTTTTTTTTTAATGTTTAATTTTCTTAGAGAGAGACAGAGCAAAAGCAGGGGAGGGGCAGAGAGAGAGGGACACACAGAATCCAAAGCAGGCTCCAGGCTCCGAGCTGTCAGCACAGAACCTGATGGAGCTCGAACCCATGAACTGGGAGATCATGACCTGAGCCGAAGTTGGCTGCTCAACCGACTAAGCCACCCAGGGGCCCCAGAATCTTTACTATATTGAGTCAATCCATGAATATAGTATGCCTCTCCATTAATGTAGGTCTTCTTTGATTAAAAAAAAATCAGCATTGTTTAGTTTCAGCATACAAGTCCATGTCTTATTAGATCTACATGTAATGAGTAAATGTAAATGACATTATATTCAGATTTTTTTGTGCCCACATGTTCCTTGCTAGTATATAGAAATACAATAGATTTTGTATATTTATTTTATATCTTGTAACCATGCTAAGTTATATTTCTTTTCTTTTCCTTTTTTCGTAGATTCCTTGGGATTTTCTGTATAGACAATCATGTCATCTGCAAATAAGTTTTTTTTCGTTTTCTGATATGTACACCTTTTATTTCCTTTTCTTGCCATCTTGCACAACTAGAACTTCCAGTATGATGTTACATAAGAGTGGTAAGAACAGACATGCTCTCGTTGTTCCTGATATTAGGGGAAAACATCAAATCTTTCACCAGTAAGTAAAATGTTAGTTGTAGGTTTTTTTTGTGGATGTTCTTTATCATGTTGAGAAAGTTTTTCTATTGTTATTTTTCTGAGATTTTTAAAATCATGAATAGATATTGAATGTTGTCAAATGCATTTGTACATGGAATATGACCATGTGACTTTTTCTGTCAATATTTTGGGTTATATTAATTGACTTTCAAATATTGAATCGGCTTTGTATCCATGAAATAAACCCACTTGGTCGTGGTAAATAATTCTTGAATACTGCTGAGTTTTATTCACTAATATCTTGCTAAGGATTTTTGGCATCTATATTCATGAAGAATACGGGCATGCAGTTTTCATTTTTTGTACTATCTTTGTCTAGTTTTAGTATTATGGTATTATGAGCTTCATAAAATGGATTGGCAAGTGTTTCTTCATATTTTTCTGTTAGAGATTGTGTGGAATTGCTATTAATTCTTCTTTAAACATTTGCAGAATTCACCAGTGAAATGGTCTACGCCTGCCTCTTTTCCCCTTCCTCCCAATTCAAAAATACAGCTTTAAATGTATTTAAAAAAATGATTTATATCTGTCTACATAAAATTAGTACATCAATAACATTATTAATTAATTTTAAAGGACAAAAATCAAATTTCCTGAATGAAACATACTTCTGAAGTTCTATTTACAAAATACAAAATTGTGCTTCACGATTTAGGGGTGAAACTTAATGGTCAAGACTTCATGCCCCTTTTATTTATTTATTTTTATTTATTTATTAAAAATTTTTTTTTACTGTTTATTTGTTTTTGAGACAGAGGGAGACAGAGCACAAGACGGGGAGGGGTAGAGAGAGAGAGAGAGAGGGAGGCACAGAATTCGAAGGAGGCTCCAGGCTCTGAGCTGGCAGCACAGAGCCCGACGCGTGGCTCGAATCTGTAACCTCAAGATCACAATTTGAGCCAAGGTCAGACGCTTAACTGTTCACGTCTCTTCTAGTACCTTCTCTGTTTCCATAGCAATCTGGGGGGAATGTAAGTAATATCTGTGTATGGCAAATTTAAGACCAAACTGTGAATGTCAGCAAGATTGCCTCCCAGCTTAACACAAACATCTATGGCCAGGTTAGCCTCGTCTAACATTGACTGTCTGTGTGACCTTGGCAAAATTATTTACCCCTTCAGTTTCGTTTTCGTTCTGAGAAAGTGGATGTTAATTGGAAAGCTACTTGCCTTATAGGGTTGTTAGGAGCAAAGTGAGTTCTCAATAATTGTTAGTTGTTATTCTGCCAATGTGAAGGGAATGACTTCTTTTAAAGGGCCCCTTTACGGGGGCGGGGGGGGGGGTGTCACTATGTTACTTTCTTGAGATGCTTATGGGCCCCTAGCGGGGTTTCTCAATCTTGGCACTCCTGATGTGTTGGCCTGGATTATTCTTTGGGTGGCTGTCCCCTGTATTGTAGGATGTTTAGCAGCCTTCCGGGGTCTCTACCTACTACATGTCGCATTCCCACCCCCACAGTTATGACAATCAATAATATCTTCAGACGTGGCCAAATTTCCCCCGTGGGGGGTGGTGGTGGTGCAAAATGCCCCCCAGCTGAGAACCATTGGCCACAGTTATGTGAGCTCTCATGCAAAAATTTGTTGAAATTAATACATACTTGTGGGGGAAATTATGGAAAATACTTGTAGGAAAGGTAAAAATCCTAATTTAAACCACAGCTCACAGCAGCTGCTTCTGCCCCTCAGGGAGTGGCAGAATTCCTCTCGGGAGTAAATAGCCTTTTGTTTCGTAAAACACCTTGACGGGACACTTCAAGGGTGAAATGCTAACAGGCTCCACACCCGGGCCTGGTAGACGGAGGCAGAAAGACGAGGCGGTAGTTAAAATGCTCTGCATAAGAATGAGGAGTGATTGGAGGGTGGTGATGGGGGAGGAGGGGAGAGGTGAGCAGAGCAGTTGCGGGGGGGGGGGGGGGTGCACGTGAGGGCGGGGGATGGGCTGAGCTGTGGCCGGGCAGGTGGTGGCCAGGGGCTGTGCAGATGTGGGCGGGGGGAGGAATTCACGGGAGTGGAGGTGGCTGGAGAAATTTTAAGTGTCGTGATGAAATGGGCACCCTTCTCTGCCCCACCCTCCCCGGTTTCCCACCCCTTCTTAAGGAGCCTTCCACCCACACCCCTGGTGTTTTAAGAAATGGAAAAAAAAAGGGGGGGGGGCGGGAGAAGAAAAGAACTGAGGGAGGGATGATGTCATTGGGACTGAGAGTGAAGGGGGACAGGAAGTAGGAGTAGCAGGTCTGAGAACCAAGCCCTTCGGAATTCTTGGGGGCGGGGGAGGAGCTCAAACTTCCTTCTGGGTATGGGGGTGGGCACTGAATGAGACGTAAATCTCCGAGGGAGCAAAGATTGGGGCTGCTGTCTCTATAGGTAAGAAAACCCTTTGCTGTGTTTCCTTCCAGCATTGTTTTCTTGGCAGTTAATCTTGGTGTATATGGCCATTTCTCTTGTCTGCTGTGCCAGACCCCAGGGGAGGTGGAAGCCATTTCTGTTCCTGTCAGTGCCACCATCGAGAGCCAGTGCCAGGCAGAGACGAAGCTGTTGGAACTGTCGCTTCCTGGCACCTCTGGAGCTCTTGGGTCCCTGGAGGGCAGGGCCGTCGGGACTCCTCCGACCAGATGGGTGTGTATGGGGTGGGGGAGTGGAGGGTGTTGGTCGTCTCTGCCTTCCCCCACCTTTACGAGACTCTCATTCCCACACAGGGCTCCCAAGGTCTTTGAGAGTTTAGTAACAAGGCCTTTTGTTTTCTTTTCTCGTTCTTTCTTCTCTTCCTGTGACCCCGGCAGAAGTCCTCAAGGACTAGGTGTGAGGGTTATCTGGAGATGGCATTGCCCGGGGAAGAAATTCCAGCCCTTCCCCCAAATACACTTCTGGCGGGGCGGCCCCATGGGCCCACCAGATGGGTTGAATCCTAGGATGAGCACAGCTTAAATTTAGGTTTAAGGTCAAACTGTAGGGAAGGAAAAAGAATTTTCCTTCTACCTTGGAAGGGTAACCTAGAAGGTTCTGTGGCGGAGATCCCCTGCATAAAAGATGAACAGTAGGAAAAACATTTAAAAACACGTTACACCTGGGAGAGACCCAGGAAAACTGGGCAAAACTCCCCCACAATGGCCAAAGTTTGCACCTGAAATGCAATCTTCAGCTAGAGATGAAAGAAAGAGATTGTGGGGAGGCCAGTTAAGGGAGGTTACCAGGAAAAAGATAGTCTGTTATGCAGATTTAAGTCGGAGCCCTCTCCATTGATAAGAGTTTCTGGCGATTTAGAGTTATCCTCTTCTGGGTAAAGTGAGGAAGACCCTTAACAAATGAGGAATTCCTTTGTAAATGTAAATGTCCCTTAGAAAAGGTTGAAGTCTCTGTTTTCAGAGATTGTCTTCCAGTTTCTCAGGAATAATCATCTCAAAATAACCCTTATGCCAAAGAAACAGCTTTTGGGGTTACACATCTCCTACCCTCCAAGGCTGTGACAACTTTTTTCTCAACCTTTGCTCCCACCTCCTAACTCACACAGATCCACACAAATAGGCATTAACCCATGGAAAAGACAGTCATTTCAAGATCAAAATGGAAAGCTAATAAGGCCGGAGGTAACGGAGACCCCAGGTAAACCTGTGAGGGAGGGAGTGAGACTTGCCGCCATCTTGACCAGAGTTCAGCAGCCCCCTCCTCCCCGCTCTTTCTCTCCTCACAACACAGGTCCGTCCCTAGCTTGCTGTGTTTATTCTTCAAAGGTAGGTGTAAGGATTGTGGTTAACTGAGGAAGCTTGAAGACTGCTATGGACTGAATTGTGTGTCCCCCCCCCCCTCACCTCCACCTCAGCCCAAACTCATAAAGTGAAGCCTGTAGGGGAGAAAAAATTTTCCTCTACTGTCTTCTGCTCTGCAAAGTGGAGACCTTCGAATTAAGCTGACAAAAGACAGATTGACAGGAAGAAAAAAAAAAGCTTTATTTGTAGGCTTATGGAGGTAACAAAAGGAGTAGCTAACTGGTTAAATGCTTAAAGTTAGACGTGTATCTCCCTAGTTTAGTAGGAGAAAGGGAGAGGGGGAAGAAAAGACTTTTATGGAATGAACAAATAGATTTCTTTAGGAGTGACAAATGTGTTTCTGAGAGAACAAATGAGAGATAAGAAAGTTTGTGATAGGGGCGCCTGGGTGGCTCAGTCAGTTGGGCGGCCGACTTCGGCTCAGGTCATGATCTCGCGGTCTGTGGGTTCGAGCCCCGCGTCGGGCTCTGTGCTGACGGCTCTGAGCCTGGAGCCTGTTTCAGATTCTGTGCTTCCCTCTCTCTGACCCTCCCCCGTTCATGCTCTGTCTCTCCCTGTCTCAAAAATAAATAAAACGTTAAAAAAAAAAAAAAAGTTTGTGATAATGTTTGCCTATACACCCCTGTTCTTTCCCTCTCCTTCAGGGCTGTTGACCTCCCGTGGAGAAGGGATTTGGGGTAGAAGGTATTTGAGCTTTCCCTCCTAGGAGTCAATTCACCCTGAACGGGAAATTTGTGGCAACTTTATTTCGCAGAATGTGCTGCTTGTTAGTCAGATGAGGGAAGATCCGAGAAGCCTCCTTTCTGCATTTGTTGATTGCCAGCGGCCTTTAGTTCAGTATATTAATCCTTATACCAAAGTGGGATGTTTTGGGGTTATTGTCCTTAGAAAAGGAGGAAGAGACACGGGAGCACCCCACCTCCCCCAGCAGCTCACAATGAGATCTTCTAAGCACCCAACAAGATGGTTGGTGGCTGCCTAGAGCATGGAGGGAGAGCTCTCATCAGACACCAGCCCTGTGGACACCTTGATCTTGGATTTCCAGCCTCTAAAACTGTGAGGAAATAAGTTTCTGCCGTGTAAGCCACCCAGTCTATGGTCTTCTGTTATGGCAGTTCAAACAGACTAAGACAAAGACTATAAGTAGCCTTCAAGAACCAAAAAACTAAGTTTTAGAAGATGGTAGTAGAATTGTAGGTCGGGTGCCATATTGATGGGATCAGAACCTGTACCGACTCACCGTAAAATCAGATGACGGGAGAAAACAGGCAGTCTGCAAGTGTCCCCAAGGCCAGCCCTGGTGAGGGGGCCTCAATTTTTGTCAGGAGCTGAAACGGGGAGATGATATGTGTGTTTCTGAAAGATAGGAGTTGTAGTTCTTAAAGTCCTACCTACCCTCTGCTGGCTTCCTTTCTTTCAGACACCACCTGGGCCCCGTTCAAAGCAGTCTTAACCTGCTGATGGGTCCAGATCTCGGGACTCCAGCCTTCCAGAACGCTCCCCTTTTCGCAGGGCCTGATGGAGGGGAGAGCTGCCAGAGGCACCTAATCAGATGCACGCTCTCATCTGGAAATGATTAATCCTAAGGACAGATAGAAGCCATGTTGATAGCATTGATTGGTTCCTTATTTCTGACTTGGGCCTGTTTCATTGTTTAAGATTCCACTCTAATTTGTTGGGATTTTCTCTTCGGCATTGTAAAAAGCAAACTTATTTTGCTGGATGAGAACAGAACCTTTTAAACCGGGCTTTGAAGTTTGCAGCTTTGTAACGTGTCAGCCATCTGAAAGCTTCTGCTCTCTTGGCCAGCTTCTACCAACCCACAGCCGCCATTAGCATATCAAAGAGTGGGGGGGGTGTCCTGGTGGGGGCTGCCAGAGTGGCACTGGGCCCACGTTTAGGATGTGAAAAGATATGGGGCCTCTCTACACGCGACCTGCTGTCGGGACAGCTACTCATTTTACCTTTAATTCCATTTCCTCCCGTCTCCCGGCTGAGCACTTTTGACAATTAAGAACACACACACACACACACACACACACACACACACGTGCGCACGCGCGCGCGCGCGCGCACACACACCCTCTCCTTCTGAACAAAAGGAATTAGAAATAAAAAAAAAAAGGAAAGAAAAAGGATGGCTTTTAGGCAGTGTAAAACCCTATTTTCCTCTCCACCCTCTCTAAAATCCAAACAGCTCCCACAGATAAATACATGAACTATTCAAGAGTTATTTTAGTGCCTTCGTTTTGACTCATTGCTGGGTTAGAAAAGAAACTTCAGAAAGGTTGGCGGAAGCAATTCAAAGTAAAATTTTACCGTCGCCCTGAGGTGACATTTGAAATAATTGCAACCCTTAATAGCCAAGCTGAGCCTGGTGGGTGGATAGCCTGGTTACTTTATCCTAACGAGAGGCTGGCACTGTGAGAAAATCGTCCCCGGGAGAACATTGCCCCTGAGGCCTGACCAGCAGCATTTGGGTTCCCAAACGGGCAGGTAGAAATGGGTGACCCTGAATCCAGGTGGGGAGAGAGGAGAGAAAATGGACAGAAACTAAAGATTCCCAAGATCGGGTATCATAGGGATAAACAAAAGGCTACCGAAATGACAGGAGAGAGAGAGAGAGAAAGATCCCTCTAATGAACTGATTTTGAAAGAAAATCATTTGGACGCTTTTCATGTTAAAAGTACATACAAGTTGCTATCACAGGGAAAGGTGGTCAAAAGTTACGAACTTCGAGTTATAAGATTAAAGGTCCTGGAGATGTCGTGTACATCCTGGTGACTCTAGCTAACAATACTGAATTGTAGGGGCACTTGGGTAGCTCAGTCAGTTTAAGAATCTCCTGGTTCGGCTCAGGTCGTGATCTCACGGTTCATGGGCTCAATCCCTGCATCAGGCTCTGTGCTGACAGTGAAGATCCTGTTTGGGATTCTCTCTCTCTCTCTCTGCCTTGTGCTTCCGTGCGCACGCACACACACACACACACACACACACACACACACACTCAAAATAAATAAATAAATAAACTTGGAAAAAAAAGTTCTCTTCACTAGAAAAAAACTTGTAGCTAATGTGGGATGGATACTATTTAAACTTGTAATCATTTTGCCATGCGTACATGTGTAGAATCATGTTGTAATATGCATGTAACCTAATATACAACGTGTTACCTTAGGCACGTAACATAACATACAACAATGTTATATGTTATATGTCAATTATATCTCAATAAAAAAAGAAAAAAGGCAACAGAAAAAAGTATATGTAATACAGAACTGTCTTCTGTTTTGGGGGATCTAAGTTACATGAATTTTATTTTCTTTTTTGTCCCTAAAATATGTAAGGGAGAATGTAGTAATATATTAATTGCTTCCCAAAGTTTCAACTGTTCCTCGAGTTAAAATCAGGAAGGAAATTCACCAAAGTGTTAATAGTAGATATGCTTGGGTAGGTTGTAGATTGTTTTATTTTACTTTACTTATTTATTTATTTTTAAGATTTTATGTTTTAGAAATCTCTATACCCAACGTGGAGCTTGAACTCACAACTCCAAGATCGAGTTGCCCACTCTACCAGCTCGGCCAGCCAGGCGTCCCTCTTTTATTTTTATACTTTTTTTGTACTTTTCAAATTTTCTACAATGGGCATACATTAATTTTACATACATAAATATCATGGACTACATTTGAAATTGGGGGAATGTCTGTCTACCCACTAGTATGCAAGTTATGGACACAATAGAATTTATTTATTTATTTATTTATTTGTAAAAGACTATTATTACTTAAAATTTTTTTTAGGGGTGCCTGGGTGGCTCAGTCGGTTGAGCATCCGACTTCGGCTCTGGTCATGATCTCGTGGCCTGTGCGTTCGAGTCCCGCATCGGGCTCTGTGCTGATGGCTCGAAGCCTGGAGCCTGCTTCAGATTCTGTGTCTCCTTCTCTCTCTGCCCCTCCCCCACTTGTGCTCTGTCTCTCTCTATCAAAAATAAATAAATGTTTTTTATTTACTTTTGAGAGAGGGAGGGAGACAGAGCGAGAGTGGAAGAAGGGCACAGAGAGAGGGAGACACAGAATCAATCCAAAGCAGGCTCCAAAATCCAAAGCAGCCTCCAGAGCCTGATGTGGGGCTCGAACTTGTGAACAGCGAGATCATGAGCTGAAGTCGGACACCTAAGCGAGTGAGCTACCCAGGCACCTCTATTATTTTTTAAATGTTTATTTATTTTTGAGAGAGAGAGAGCTCAAGTGGGGAAGGGCATAGAGAGAGAGAGAGAGAGACAGAGAATCCCAAGCAGGCTCTACACCGCCAGCACAGAGCCTGATGCAGGGCTTGAACCCACGAACCATGAGGTTATGACCTGAGCTGAAACCAAGAGTTGAATCCTTAACCAACCGAGCCACCCAGACACCCCTATATAATAGAATTTATAGAATTCTATATTTATAGAATTTAATAGCTGGTTCCCAAAAGATCAGAATCTAGATAGAGCAGAGCTGTTCAGGTCCATAGCCACCAAACACATGTGGCTACAGAGCCCTTGAAATGGGCTAGTCCTAATTGAGATGTGCTGGGAGTGTAAAATATACATTGGCTTTTGAAAAATCATCTTCTCCATGTACAAAAAAATAGAAGATTTCTCAATAATTTGTTGATTACATGCAGAAATGATGAATTTTGGAGTAATGGGTTAAAATTAATCTGTGTCTTTTTATTTATTTTAGTGCGGTGACCAGAAAATTTAAAATTATATCTGATTCTCAACGTATTTCTATAGGACATTCCTGGTCTACTGATGCAGAATACAAATCTTGATTCTCAACCAAGTATTCTCTATATCCTACTTTGAAAGGAAGGTAGGAAAAGAGAAGGACAAATATACTTCTCCTTTTTTAGAATGAGGTAGTGAAACCTTACTCAAAGTGACAATATTATTGTTGAATTTATAATTTCTTGTGTTGTTGAAGATATATAGGTTATATTTTCCGTACATAATGGAAGATTGTTCATTGCATAATTGCACATATTCATGCCTGAGTTGTTTCCTTGGAGTTTTTGTTTTGTTTTGTTTTTCTGTTAGCATCATTACCACCATGGGTCAAGTTGTTCTTCTCGTCTCCTCTTCAAAAAGACTCAGAACAAAAAAATAAATATGGGTTCAAAAATCAAACTTCAAGAATCGAACGATGTTAGTTTTAAATAATGATTTGCAGCTCTTCATGCAGTTATGGGAACGCTTCCTAGATCTGTCGACAAACCTCTTGTCTTGCCCAATCTTTTCTCTTGTGGCTCCCAGTCCCCCCTCACCCCAAAGTACACCACCCCACAATATGCTACTTTGGTATAAGTATTGTTTAGAGTTGAAGGCAGTTAACTCTCTGCCCTCCTCTTTGTCGTCTAAAAGCTGGGTATAAATTTTGTGGGCTTTGTAAATGTAACATTTTCTTTTGTAAAGGTGTCTCCTCCCATATTTGACAGTCACTGGAGAAGATTCTCTTCGTTGGAGAAGGCACTGCTTGGTCTGCATAACAAACCTTACTAAATAGCTCTTCTCTTCCATATATTTAGCCTTCCCACAATAAGCTCCAGTTCCCCAAACATTCTTTTGACTAGTCACTCCTCCACACATGTATTTATTTATTTATTTATTTAATCAGTTGATAGTGTGACTGATTAAAAATAAAATATTCATTGGATTTTGGGGAAAATTCAATACGGATCTTCTTTTAAACATATGTATTTAACTGTATCCCATAAATTATGCTTCCGATAGAGTCATTTTAGTGTATTGAGTTAGATATAATTTTAAGAAAGCAGGAATTTATAAACACAGCCACAGTGAACAGATTGTTGTGCCACTAAGAAGAAGCATGAAGACATGTTTCGCATCACACCCAAAGATTCAAGAAGCTAAGGAGTGTGGTTCTTGGGCGAACACTCTGTGCTAGGTCCTAGAATATGAGAAGGGGCGAGGGGACATATGAAGACGGTCTTGACCATCAGGGAGCCATAATCTAGTTAGGAAACAAGATTGAATCTCAATTTGTGTTTAAGGAGCAGTGTAATTTAGCACTGAATGACGTGGTGTAGGCTCTAGATACCAGGACTGTTACAGAAAGGAAAACTCAGCACAATCAGAGGAACTTGAACAGGGGGAGTTTGGACTCGAGCTGGACTTTATAAACAGATGGGTTGCTATTTGAACGGCAAGAAGCAGCGAGGGAATTTCAGGCAGTCTGGATAGAGGCACAGGGATGAGAATTGATCGATTGTTGTGAGCCCCAAAAGAAGGCTAAGAGGGGGCGCCTGGGTGGCCCAATGTGTTTAGCGTCTCACTCTTGATATCTTCTCACGGTTTGTGTGTTTGAGCCCCAAGTCTGGCTCTGCACTGACAGAGGGGCTCCAGCTGGGTGACAGAAGGGGAGTTTCGTACAATAATTGCAGGACAAGATGAAATGGAACCTTAAGAGATGGTTCCGTATGGCAGGTCGATACCTGGGGGGAGCCATTGTGACCTTTGGGAAAGATTGAGATAAGGGAGTGTTTGCCAGAACCTGGAGAGAGACAGCTCTAGGGAGAGAATTTCCTGATAGGAGCTGAGAACTTGGGTGATTAGGTGGTGGCCCATGTCAGTTACCATGATTTCTGGCAAGAGAATGGTCCACATTGCAATCTGGCCACTTTTCCTGTGCAATTATAGGCCTTAATTTTAATGAAACCGTTCGGGGTTCATTCTCTTCAATACAACGAATTAATGGTAGATCCTGCCGAATTTCATTTCAGTTGGGCATTGAAACCATACGTGATACTTTGTCTGTGACCTGGGTTGGTCAAAAGGTTCCATGCGTAGAGCCATGCATTTCTTTGGAGGGAGACATAGGGGCTAGCTGTGTTGGAGTGGCCTCCTGAAAAGTCTTTTCTGAACTCTGGGTGTGGGAAGAGAGTTGACCTTCACCATTAAATGCTGTTGTTTACATCAGCTTCATTAACTTAAGCAGCAGAGAAATGATACTCTTCACGATCCAGCAATCCATAGTCTTAGTACATTGGATTAGTACAGAGTCACTTCTGTGATTTTATAGCATTGTGTGTGAGCTACAGAAAAGTGAATGGGCAAACGTCGTGTCTTTCTTGCTTAATCGATAAAGTCTCTGTGGGCCCTGAGAAATATATGAGTTTCTGAAGTCAGATTATGTGGGTTTGAGTCGCTGTTGGGACTTAGACAAGCTACCTCTCAGCCTCGATTCTCTTATATGTAAGAATGATAATGAGGAAAGGTATATCAGTTAGGCTTAGGTTCAAGAGTACAAACTAACACATCTCAAATAAGAGTGGCTTAGTCACATATGAGTTTATTTTTCTCTTGTATAAAATTGGTAATGGTAGATAGCCATAGGCTGGGATGGTGGTGCCATGATTTTACCAGAGACCCAGGTTTCTGTCATCTTCACTCTTTTCCATCTTTAGTTTGTGGTTTCCATACATCAATGACAAAATGGCAGTTGGTGCTCCAGCCATCTCACCCAAATTCCTAACAGAAGGAGAAATACAAAGGAGCAAAGGGGCACATGCCATCAATCTGGGCCCCTTCCCTTCTGCAAACTTCCCTCACCAACTTTCATTTTTCATCCCATTGGACACTGCGGATTGCAAGGTAAGCTGATACATGAGGGCTTGCGTTGGGCACGGCGACGTTTCCCGTAACCTAGGGGCTTTCTTCTGAAGAAGAAAGGGAGTTGGATTTGCAGCAGGTGACGTTCAGGTTCTGCCGGAGGAAGTGGAGATAGACTTTTTGACTTTGTTTTCTTTCTTTCATAAAGCCGAGGTGATAAATCCACACCAAAGTGTTTGGAGGACTGGCCTATTTGGGAAGCACTCATTTCCCACGGTACGTAATTATAATCTAATTCTAACGCAACGGGACTTCTCTGAAAGTAATCAAACTGAGCAACACGTATATGCTTTTGCCTTCAAAAGTAGTCACCTTGGAAGGCAACATATCACTTACACTAATTTTATGGTACGAAATGTGTTCAGAGCCATTTTACTATTTATTACAAGAGCAACAGCTTTCTTGGGCACATCTAGCCACCATCAGCTTCATTATCTGTTGTGTTCAGTAAAATTAGCTTTGAATGGCAATTCAAGGGATGATGACAGTCGATGGCTAAGAGTATTTTTAAACTGTTCAGCAGGGTCCATAGGGAATTCTGGTTTAGTTACCTCCTAGTTCCAGAAGCCAGACTTCCATACTTCCCACACCGTTGGGAGATATTTATGTGAACATAACTGAGGCATGTTTATTTAAAGCATATTTGCACTAACCATGAAGATCAGTACAGTCTAAAGTACTTCATATGCTCTGTATTAACCTTTGGGGGAGGTATTTGTGGTAGTTTATGCTGATATCTGAAATTGGATAATGATCCATTAGAATTAGACAGATATTCCCATTTCTTTATTGAAGGTGGCTGGGAATTTGGAAAATTCGGAAATCGGAAAAATGGACCTCTATCTCTTTTAACCTATGGGTAGAACTGGTAAGTATTTCTATAGGATTAAAACTTTATGAACACATAAGACTCACTTATGTACTAAATCGTGCAATGATTTTCAGTAAGTGAGCCCATTTGATACATTCCATTTAAGACCAAAAGCATGTCATGATGTGCGCTCTGGTCATTTATTAGTCAACTTGAACATATATGTTTTATATGGTTTACCCTGTTACATTGCCTACTCTGACATCATTAAGTGTAAAATCTAGAGGTAGCCTCAGATATCACCTGGCCCCATTTTTAATTTTATACGTGAGGAAGATCAGGGCTCTTTCCCTATACCAGATTCCTTCTTACTCACCTCAGGGTCGACATTTGCCCTGTAAAGTTTTCCCTGACTAGGGCAGAGGAGACGAAACACTGGGTCTGAGACTTGTAAATCTTGGCATCTGAAGCGTAGTGAGACAATGACCATGACTTCTTTGCCAATATCCATTCTTTTCTTCCTTCCACAACTCCCAAGTTTTCGCTGGGCATTTCGATACCCAATCAGACTACATTTCCCAGCCTCCCTTGCAGCTTGGTATGGCCACGTGACTGTTCTGGCCCATGGGGAGGGAGAGAAAGTGACAGGGTACAACTTCGATATCCTGCCCTGTTCTCCGTTCCCTTCCCACTGGTTGGGAAGGGTAGGACTGAAGCAGACACTCCCATCAAAAGCCCCATATTGAGGGTAGCAGAGATGCTCTGTCTCTGGACTATTACTACATGCGACAAAACCAAGATTCTGTCTTTGGTTACACCACGGTGTCTTGGGTCCCCTTGTGACAGCCACCGTGAGTGTATACCCTAACTAATACACTTGATATCAATCAAATGCTCTGATATAGCGGGAAGCAACATAAGGTCCAAGTTGCGATTCACTGAGGTCAGGTTTGCTTGGGCTCAGATCTTAAACTTACGTCCTTGTTTTATGTCACCTTAAGGACATTCATGCTACCAGACAAAGTGGTTCACTGGAAAGAGCATTGATGGGGGAGTTTGGTCCGGGGTTCTAACAATAGCTTGCTACTAACTTCCAAAGGGACTTTGTGGCTGTTTGCTTCCTTGCTGCAGAAGAGATTATGTTGTTCAGTTACCTCCCAGGGTGTTGTGAATAATACTTCATAAAAAATGGTTGTAAAGTATTTGGCAAATGCAAACCTTCAGTAGCTTTCTTGGCGCCCTGAATCTCTAATGATTTATAGATCCACCCTTTTACTGAACGGGACTTGACTTTGGCATGACCCGCCCAAGCTGACGAACTGTCTCTGTCTTAACCTTTGGGACTCAGCGCAAGTGTGATCCTTTTCCCTATATCCTTGCTTAACAGCACCACGATGAGGAAGGCCTCTGAGCCCTGAGGCAGGGAATTGGAGCACCCCACCCCCCGCCCCCCCAACCCGCCATTGACAATTCTATTCTTTTTTTTTTTTTTTTTTTTCCAGAAGTGGTGTTTGTGTCCATGTTCTGGTGATTGTTTGAGCCCTAGAAGTGTTAAATAAAGGAGTCTTGCTTCTGAAAACTTTCTTTTTTTAAGAAAGTTTCTTTATTTTGAGAGAGCGAGCATGCACAAGTGTGGGAGGGGCAAAGAGAGAGAGAGAGAGAGAGAGAGGGAGACAGAGAGAATCCCAAGCAGGCTCCATGCTGTCAGTGCAGAGCCTGATGTGGGGCTCGATCTCATGAGCCACGAGATCATGACCTGAGCTGAAGTAGGACTCTTTTTTTTTTAAATTTTTTTTTTAAATGTTTATTTATTTTTGAGACAGAGCATGAATGAGGGAGGGTCAGAGAGAGAGGGAGACACAGAATCTGAAGCAGGCTCCAGGCTCTGAGCTATCAGCACAGAGCCTGACGTGGGGCTCGAACTCACGGACCGTGAGATCATGACCTGAGCCGAAGTCGGTTGCTTAACCGACTGAGCCACCCAGGCGCCCCTGAAGTAGGACTCTTAACCGACTGAGCCACCTAGGTGCCCCAACTTCTGAAACCTTTCTAATCTTTTTTTTTTTTTTTCTAATGTTTATTTGATTTTTGAGAGAGAAAGAGAGACAGAGCATGAGCAGGGGAGAGGCAGAGGGAGAGGGAGACACAGAATCCAAAGAAGGCTCCAGGCTCTGAGCTGTCAGCACAGAGCCCGACTCGAGGCTCAAACCCACGAACCGTGAGATCATGACCTGAGCCGAAGTCGGACGCTTAACCGACTGAGCCACCCAGGTGCCCCTGAAACCTTTCTGATTTGACCAACATCACATTTGTAAAAATCACCAGGTTAGAATTGTGCTTTGGGAACTCATTCCCACTTAAGTCCCTGTGTCTGACGTATAATAGCTCATTGTGATGGCCGGACCAGAGTCCCCATATTTAGCCGTGGAGAACTTTAAGTGGGTGACTCCTGACCCTTTTATTTCAGCACTTTCTGGAATTTGCCAGAAAGTTCTTGCTTGTGCCAGGCAGTCCTTCACGTTTCCCTCTGGGCATCCTCAGTTTTTAGTTAAGTTACTTTTGACCATTAATCCTTCTTTGATCCTAAGCATCTCTATAAGGGATACACCTGGAACACTGTCAAGACCAGATCTGTTTTTCATTTTTTTTTTCATGTTTATTTGAGAGAGAGAGAGAGAGAGAGAGAGAGAGAGAGAGAGAGAGGAGGTGGGGGAGGGGCAGAGAGAGAGGGAGACACAGAACCCGAACCAGGCTCCAGGCTCCGAGCTGTCAGCACAGAGCCTGATGCAGGGCTTGAACCCATGAATGTGAAATCATGACCTGAGCCAAAGTTGGATGCTTAACCGACTGAGCCCCCCAGGCGCCCTCCAAGCACATTTTTTTAAAGCAAAGTACCAGAACTGATGTCAAGATAATGAGTACACAGCGTCGTCCCCGAAATAATCCTGTATGGAAATGATTGGTTGTTATCAAAACCCACTTACCATGTTGGAATAGGTTTGGACGAAAGGACAAGGCTATTATTTTTCCCACTGCCTCACTAGTTTTAGATGTTTTGCTTGATGCAGATGGAGGGGAGCAAGGTAATGATGTCGAGTAGGAGAGGGGAAAGCGTGGAAGGGTCTGGAATTCACAGCAGCTAGACGCTACAACTGTGGTATCATTTAATCTCATGACTGTTACGTCACGTACTTCTCCCCCCAGCCCTGTGTGGTAGGTAGCATCCCATATGTACAGAGATTGGGATTCAGAGAGGCTAAGTAACATTCGGCTAAAAAAGCGTTGGAGAGGGGGCGCCTGGCTGACTCCGTTGGTGGAGCACGTGACTCGATCTTGGGGTTGTGAATTCAAGCCCCACGTTGGATGGAAAGCCTACTTAAAACAAGAAAAAATTGTTGGAGAGAGAAGTCTGAAATCTATGTTTGCCTCGCTCCAAAGTCCTCACTCTTGCCATGATTCCATATTTGCTTCCCTGGTGAATGGAAAGTGTGCCAGGGGAGGAGAAAAAAAATCCAGATAGCAAAGTTCATTATCGCAGCCAGTTTAAACAGATGCCGACGGAGGGATATCACTTGGAACGCACTCAGCTTCGGAGAAGTAGAGAGGCTCAGAAACTACTCTGCAATGTCCTTGGAGAAAACCAGATGTAGGAATAACGTGCGGCGAGAATGCTTGCTTTAGGGAAAGGAGTCAAGCACACAAGATCTGTGATGTCAGCTGGGAAAATCGAGGAGAGCTGTAGCCAAATGCTTAGATCCACAAAGTAACAAGATTTACTTTTATTAAAAAGTCACTAATGCTTGGGGCGCCTGAGTGGCTCAATTGGTTAAATGTCCAGCCCTTGATGGCAGCTCAGGTTGTGATCTCACACCTTATGGGATCAAGCCCTGCATTTGGGATTCTTCCTCTTCCTCTCTCTGCCCCCTCTCAAAATCAATAAATAAACTTCAAAAAAAAAAAAAAAAAAAGCGAATGCTTGAGTGGGTGAATACCCTTGGGAACCTTGGCGGGATGTGACTGTAGTTTGCATTTGGGAAGGATGTAAATCTTTGGGGGCCAAAGCACAGAATCTTAAGATGGTCCTCCAAGATTTGGGCCCATCTCCCAGCCATTCGCTCAAACACTAGTCTAGGTGCTCCTATGAAAGGACTTTGCAGACGTAACCAAAATCCCCTATCGGTTGACTTTAAGCTAGGAAGGTTTCCAGGGGGGCTGACGTGATTGTACGAGTCCTTTCAAAAGCAGACTTTTCTCTGGCTGGTTGTAGAAGAGGAAGAAACAAACATCTCTGTTGTGAGCTGCCTGTGGGGGTCGATGCTGGCCAGTGGGGGCCACGTGGCAAGATATTGCGGACAGCCTCCAGCACCTGACCGTGGTCCTGGGCAGACACCTCGGAGGAAAATGGGGACCTTAATCCTATACTCACAAGGAAATACTGTTAATAACCTGTGAGCTTGGGAGAGAACCAAGCCCTAGATGAGAACGCAGCCCTAGGTGACACCTTGATTTGAGCCCAGTGAGACCCTGAGTAGAGGATCTAGCTACTCCGTGTCCAGACTTCTAGAAACAATGAGACATTGAGTGGGTGTTGTTTTAAGCCAGAAAGTCGTGGTGGCTTGTTATACAGCGATAGAAAACACACCGTTTCCATTTGGCTGGCTCCTTCGAGGAGCCTATAAAGAAGCCACAGGAAGTCTTTTTATCGCCATTTGATATTGAGGACGTTGATGCACAACTAGCTTCAATAACTTGCTCAGGTTCATTTAACTCATTGGTTATGGAGCTGGGAGTAGACTGGTTCCATTGGCCCTTCGAGTAAAGTACTTTTAGCTCTGCTGTAGATTGCACATCCTAACATGCTCACGCACACTCTCACTACCAGGGTGGTGCATTTGATCGGGTTTGGGTTCAAGTGGAAGAGGTGGTAATAAGGGGAAGAAGGTTGCAGGGGAAGAAATCAGGACGGGGGAGATGGGGGTGCCATCGACCTCGTCATGTGACTCCTAGACTCTGTGTGTCCTCTCAGGTATGTACCTGTGGAGAGAGCCTGCTCCAACCTCTTGGCCATAGTCTTGGGTCTAACCAAAGTATCTTCTGATGTTAAGGTTCTATAGTCTTTATCTTTTCCTTTTTCACGAAAAACTTACGGTTAACTATGTATTACGCTTGTGTGTGTGTATATGCGCGTGTACAGCTACATGGATGTATATCCAGTTCTCCAGCGGTGGGCACCAGGGTGGCTCCTTCGGTTTAAGTGACGGGCTCTTGATTTCTGCTCAAGTCACGATCTCGTGGTTCGTGGGTTTGGGCCCCGCGTCGGGCTGTGCGTTGCCGGTGCAGAACCTGCTTGGGATTCTCTGTTTCCCTCTCCCTCCGCCGGAATAAATAAATCAAACTGAAATGAAATTCTCCAGTGGTTTCCTGGAGAACCCTTTAAAAATCTGTGGCTGCCTCAGACAGGATGAGAGGAGGGGGAGGGCTCACGTCTCAAGGCAGAGATGGCCAGTTTCTGCCTCCCATCCGTTCCCCTTCCTTCTAGGTGACACCAGTCTACGGCTGTCCTGAACGAAGGCTTGGTTTCCTGCTTCCTGGGAGCCAGGTGACCCAGCTCTGCCCAATAGGGTCTGGGGAGAAACGGTGTGTGAGGTCGCAGGCAGCACTGTTAACGAAGGGGGATGATGCCTACTCCTGTTTGTCTCCCCCACCCCCATCCCTTCCCTCCAGCTGGAATTGAGATGGGGAGGTGTTCCACTTTGGCCCAGATGGCCGAGTACAGCATCCAAGAGACGGCGGAGACAAATCAGAAGGACTGTTGTCATCGCGCTGGTAACTGCCAGATAGCTCTGGATTGCTCAAACCCGGATAGTTAGGTGAGAAAGAATAAAATTCTACCTGCTTACGCCCCTCTGACTTCAGAACTTTGTTATATCAGCCACACTAAGTACCTAAGTCCCAACTGATGCCTTTGCTCACCGAAGCATCTGGGAACAGTATGTGCATTATTCAAATGTGACGGTGTGCATAAGAGCCAAGCAAGTGTAGCTTTACCTGTTACTGCCCGCAATTTGGATGCTAACTTGCTGCTCTCCTCTCTCCCAGGTTGCTCCGGACTTCCTTCCTCCTCCTTTTTAAGAACCCAGCTCCAGCAAGATCAGTGTTGGTCCCTCGGGCTCGTTCAGCGTCCTCCGGTGTGTGGTCTGGGGAACCCCTCGCGCACGCCTCTGCAGTGGTACTTTGCATCCTGGGTTGAGATTTCTCCCAGCTTCCAGCCTAACCACCTGGGATGGAAATGATCCGGTTCCCGAGTTGCCTTCCCACAGGGCTTAGAACTCCCTTAGGGCAAGGCTGACTCCTGTCCGACCGGACAGCCCGTTGCATGTTAAGTCCACAATACAGAATGGTGCTAAGTGATCATACCTGTGAATGGGAGAAGGCGCGGAGGGATGGGTGGCAACCTGTAGCGTTTGCAGGGATCGTCTCCTTGTTAGAGCTGGAAACTCACTTCTCTAAGTCTGATGTCGACGCCCTGGGGACTGTGCGAATATGGACGTCTGATACACAATGAGGTTTTATTTGGGAGGGACGCACGACACATGTAGCGTTAAATGCCCTTTATTTATTTATTTTTTTGTACAATCGGAGCTTTCAAATCAAGCCATAGTCCTACAACTTTCCGTCTCGTTTCTCTGTTGTTCCCCACCCTCAGGAAATCCCCCTATCTCTATCCCTTTATTTTCAAGAAGCAATCATGTAGTAAATCCCATCCCACTGAGTCAAATTTAGGTCATCTTTTATTTGGTCAAAATACAGTCTTCCTGGAAAGTGGTATCACTATTATTCAGGAACACACATATTGTTTTACTTACAGCTCCGTAGTATTTTATGTTCTCATATAAATGTTATGCCTGGATTATAGCTGAGGCAAACTGGACTCCATTTATTTGAAAAAATAATGGGAAATCGGGTTTATTCTATCCACCTTCCTGACAGCTTCCCATTCCTCAAAGGGGCCCTCGCAAGGGCTGCGTGAGGCCGCTTTGCAAACAGCCTCTCCCCCGCTCCCCGATTCTCTGGGACGACTTTCCTGTCCCGAGCAGCAAGCCCTCAGCCAGGAGGGGGAGGAGGAGCTTTGCTGACCTAGCTCCTTGTAGGGACAGCCGTGGACAACACTGGCAGGTTCTCTTGGGTTTAGGTCTCCGAAGGGACTGAGAAAAATGGTGACACTTTTTTGGTCAAGGTGTTCAGGACAGGTGGAAGAATCCAGTCCCCACTGTGGGTTTGTGCATCCTCATAGGCATTACCCTGCAGTCAGAGACGAGCCGTTTAGGGGTGTGTGTGTGTGTGTGTGTGTGTGTGAAGCTTCCCCTCACTAGCAAATGGTGAAGCCAGAATAGCAGTCTGGCCCTAAAATCCGGGCTCTGTCTGCTGTACTTCTCAGTTTCTCTGAACGCATGATTGCCTCTACTCCACTTGTCTATTTACGACATGTTACCTTGTGCTTATACATGTATATACATATGTATGTACACATACTGCTATTTTTGTGGGGGTGTGTGCAGGAACATAGTTCTGGAGCTTCTTCCACAGATTTACACAGATAGGAATGGCATTCTGGAACCTTGTTTCTGACAGAACTCAGTTGCCTGTATAATGAAACCCTGAACCACGTGCTACATACAGATGAAACTGAACGTTCGAATCCAATAGGAAAATCTGCTCATTGGGGCGCAGTCTTTCCTCTCCTCCTGAAGCAGCCGGAGCCACGTTTTCGGGTCAGGTGCTTCGCTTGAAGTGGAGTGTGGCTCATCTGGGGTCTGAAGTGAGGCCAGCAGGTCCCCCGGGGCCAGCGCCCCGGGGCACTACCTGCGGAGAAGAAGCAGACGGGGCAGCGGCAGCTAGAGGATATATTGGATCATGCTACCATGTGATGAAATGAACTTGGTTGCATCAACTCCGCTGGACTGGGGGACGGTGGTTGGAGAACTCTGAACTCAGGCTCCCATCAGACTGTCTACACGGACACACAGAGGAAGCAAGGGACAGGGGGCGTGATTACAGGCCGCATAAGCATGTCAGCGGTGGGGCCGTAAGAGGACGTGCTGGTGTCACTGGGCTTGGGTTCAAAGCCTGGGTCCGCTCCTTGAGTCGCCTGCGGCAAATTACAAGAACGGTGCCTCAATTTTACACTTGTGTCACAGGGTTGGTGTGAGCATTCAGCGGGACAAAAATAGGAATACTACCCGGAACAGGGTAAGCTTCCAGTGAATAGTAGCTAATATTATAATTAAAACAAGGGCAGCAGGCGCAGTTTCTTACAGATGATTCTTTTTACCGGTACCTGAGAAATTGTGTGAAAACATTTGTGTATACATTTTGAAAGCACTAAATGTTATTGTTTATTAAACTTCTGGTTTGTTGGGTTAAAAAAATTAACCATTAAAACTCCAGTGATTTTCACTTACATTGTTCCACTTAATAGCCCTGTTAAGGAATCATGATGGATTCCCAGAACGTAGGTAGATGGTTTTATATATGTACATATATACATATGCACGTGCACATATCTAATTGTGGTGAAAAGCGCATAACTACCAACTAAACTATTTTTTAAAATATTTTTTAATGTTTATTTTTGAGGAAGACAGTGTGAGCAGGGGAGGGGCACAGAGAGAGGGAGACACCGAATGGGAAGCCGGCTTGGAGAGGTCAGCACAGAGCCTGACTCAGGGCTTGAACTCACAAACCGTGAGATCATTGCCTGAGCTGAAGTCGGGCGCTCAAGTGATTGAGCCACCCAGGTGCCCCCAACTAAATCATTTTTTTTTTTCAACTAAATCGTTTTTAAGTATACAGCTCAGTAATGCTACTATATTGACATTGTCGTGTAATCGATCTCTAGAATTTTTTATCTTGCAAAATCGAAACGCTACACTCACTGAACCGCTCCCCATTTTCCCGTCCCCCACCCCCCTCCCGGCCCCTGGCAACCATTGTTCTGCTTTCTGTTTCCAGAAGCATGATTACTCTGGATCCCTTATATAAATGGAACCATACACACAGTATGGACAAATACTGTCCTTTCGTGCTTGGCATATTTTACTTAGCATAAAGCTCTTAAGGTTCATCTATGTTGTAGCGTGTGACAAGATTTCCTTCCTTTTTAAAAAAAATTTTTTTTAATGTTTTTATTTATTTTTGAGACAGAGACAGAGCATGAGCAGGGGAGGGGCAGAGAGAGAGGGAGGCACAGAATCCGAAGGAGGCTCCGGGCTCTGAGCGGTCAGCACAGACCCCGACGTGGGGCTCCAGCTCACGAGCTGTGAGATCATGACCTGAGCCGAAGTCGGACGCTCAACCGACTGAGCCACCCAGACGTCCCTGATTTCCTTCCTTTTTAAAGGTTGAATAATATTCCATTGTGTGTGTGTGTGTGTGTGTATATATATATATATATATATATATTGCACATTTTCTTTATCCACTCGTCGGTAGACATTAGGATTGTTTCTACCTCTTGGCTGTTTTGAATCATGCTGCAGTGGACATGGATGTGAAAATACCTTTTTGAGAGCTTGCTTTCAATTTTTTTGGATATGTACCCAGAAGCGGGATTGCCGGATCCTATGATTATCCAATTTTTAGGTTTGGGAAGAGCCTCCATACTGTTTTCCATGGTGGTTACATTCAATGCATTTTGCATTCCCACCAACATTGCACCGGGGTTCTGTTTCCTCTTCATTTTCGCTAGCACTGGTTCTGTTCTGTTTGGGTTGTTTCTTTTTTTAATTCATGTTTTTGAGAGAGCGCAAGCACGGGAGGGGCAGAGAGAGGGGGACAAAGGATCTGAAGCAGGCTCTGCGTTGATAGCAGTGAACCTGATGCGGGGCTCGAACTCACAAACCGCGAGATCATGACCTGAGTCGAAGGCAGACCCTCAACTGATGGAGCCACCCAGGGGCCCCTATTTTCTGTTTCTTTGACGGTAGCCATCCTAAGGGGTATGAGGTGATCGTTCATTGAGGTCTTTGTTTGCATTTCTCCCGATTAGTGACATTGAACATGTTTTCATGGGCTTGTTGGTCACTTGCATTTTCTTCAGAGAAAGGTCTATTCAAGTCCTTTGCCCGTTTTTAAAAAGAGATACTTGGTTTTTTGTTGTTGAGTTATATGAATTCTTTTTATATTCTGGCTATTAACCCCACATCAGATATATGATTTGTAATTATTTCCTCCCGTTAGGTAGGCTGCCTTTTCCCTCTGTGGATTGTTTCCTTGGATGTGCAAAAGGTGTTAAGTTTGAGGCAGTTGTATTTGTCCATTTTTGCATTTGCTGCCTGGGCTTCTGGTGTCGTATCAAAGCAACAGCCAAATCCAATATCATGAAGCTTTCCCCTTTGTTTTCTTATAGGTGTTTTATGCTTTTAGGTATAATGTTTAAGTCTTTAATCCAGTTTGAATTAATTTCTGTATATGGTGTAAGGGAAGAGTCCAACTTCATTCTGTTGTAGGTGAGTTTCCAGTTTTCCCAACACCATTTGTTGAAGATATTAACATTTCCCCGTTGTGTTTTGCTGAAAATCAATTGACCATATATTGGAGGTCTGGTTCCCTATTTTCTTTCATTGGTCTGTGTGTTTTCTATGCCGGTGCCATACTATTTTATTGCTGTAGCTTTGTAATGTGTTTTGCCATGAGGAAGTGTGAATCCTCTGACTTTATTCTTTTTCAAAATTGGTTTTGCAATTCAGAGCCCCTTGATTCTATGTCAATTTTAAGATTTTTTTTCTATTTCTACAAAAAATATCATTGGGTTTTGATAGGGATTGTATTGAATCCACACATATGCATATATATATTTTTAATTTTTTTAAAAAGTTTATTTATTTTTGAGAGAGAGAGAGAGAGAGACAGAGTGCTAGCAGGGGAGGGGCAGAGAGAGAGGGAGACACAGAATCTGAAGCAGGCTCCGGGCTCTGAGCTGTCAGCACAGATCCCGACGCGGAGCTCGAACCCACAAACCGCAAGATCATGGCCTGAGCAGAAGCTGGAGGCTTAACCAACTGAGCCACCCAGGTGCCCCTACACATATATATTTTTAAACCAAAGATTACAATACCAACACAAGTATTTAATGAATGCTTGGTATGTGTATTAATTTCCCCAGGGCTTCTATAACCAAATACCACAGACTGGGTGGCTGAAAATAACGGAAATTTAGTCTCTCCTGGTTCTGGGGTCTAGGAAAGTGCCGGAGGGCTGTGTTCCCTCTGGAATCTGTAGGTGAGAATTGTTGCCTCTTCATAGCTTCTGATAGTTTGCTGGCAATGCCTACTGTTCCTTGGCTTACATTTCTAGCATTTCCAACACTGTCTGTGTTATCACTGGGCTGTCCTCTCCCTGCGTGTTTCTCTCCCCCTTTTAATTTTATTTATTTGAGAGAGAAAGAGAGAGAGATTGAGAACGAGCAGGGGAGGGGCAGAGAGAGAGGGAATCCCAAGCAGGCTCCACACTGTCAGCCTGGAGCCGGTCATGGGGCTGGAACTCACCAACTCATTACCTGAACCGAAGTCAAGAGTTGGATGCTTCACCGGCTGAGCCACCCAGGTGCTCCTGTCCTGTTTTTATAAGGACACCAGTTATATCAAGGATTAAGGGCCCACCCTGCTCTACTATGACCTTGTCTTAACTAAGTACATCTGGAAAGACCCCTTTTCCAAATAAGGTCACATTCTGAGGTACTGGGGACTAGGACTTCAACATACTTTTTTGGGGAGGGATGCATTTCAACCCATGACAAGTGTGTGTCAGGCACTGTGCTAGAACTCAGACTCATTTACTCCTTACAACGACCTTTTGAAATTAATAGCTATTACCTTATTATATGGATGAGGACGCTGAACTTCAGAGGAACCCAGTGACTTGTGTGGGTTTTCCAACCTGAGACACAGCCCTCCAAGCAGTTGCCTTCCCAGGTAACTGGGGACTTCGACCTTTAGAAGGGAGACTTTGCTTCTAGGACCCCCCTTGCAGGTTAGCCTTCTAGCGATGATTTTCTTTTTCTTTCTTTCCTTTGTTAAATGATTATTTTTGAGAGAGAGGGTGAGTGGGGAGGGGCAGAGAGAGAGGGAAAGAGGGTATCCCAAGCATGCTCCTTGCTGTCAGCACAGAGTTCCATGCGGGGATCGATCCCACGAACCAAGAGATCACAACCTGAGCCGAAATCAAGAGTTGGACGCTTAACCAGCTGAGCCACCCAGGTGCCCCTAGCAAAGGTTTTCGTTATGCTTCTGTTTGATCTAGTATTTTTCAGATGGTTAGCTTACCTGGGCCGGAAAAGAAGTGTTCCAGAAACAAGCAGTCCTGTCTGGTTTCCCATTCTTTTGGACATGAGTACAATGTTGACCTTTCAAGGGGCTTTGGGTTTTGACCTAGCAGAACAGAGAGATCTGTAATCCAGGACTTAGAGAAAACTCAGAGAAGATTGAAGACGCACATGGGTGGTGATTTTTTGGTTGTATGGATAATAAATAGCAATACATGCACAGTGATATGTAGGACCCAAGATGAGCACAAGGGTTTTTGTCCTTCACAAAGAAGACAGAAAGTGGGCTATCTGCTTCCATCACTCACCTTCCCTCATCCTTTTCATCTCTAGCCTTCCAGAGACTGATCACATCGGGATAATGGAGGCAATTTGGTGTTGTTTCCCACCTTCACCTTAAAATAAGTCCGTGAAACCCGAGACTGCATGTCTAACTCTCCTCAGGGGCATTCACGGCTTAGCAGAAAGCAAAGACAAAAGAATTGAACTAGATCAATTCTTCTGACCCCTTTCCCGAAGCAAGATATTTCTAAAAATGTTTTAAAACTGTTTATTTATTTTTGAGAGACGGAGAGCAAGCAAGGAAGGGGCAGAGAGAGAGAAAGAGAGGGAGACAGAATCCCAAGAAGGCTCCGTGCCGTCAGCACAGAGCCTGATGCTGGGCTCGAACCCATGAACCGTGAGATCATGACCTGAGCCGAAACCAAGAGTCAGACGTTTAACCATCTGAGCCACCCAGGCGCCCCAGCAGAGCAAGATATTAAAAAAATTTAACTAGGGGCGTCTGGGTGGCTCAGTCGGTTAAACGTCCGACTTTGACTCAGGTCATGATCTCGCGGTTTGTGATTTTGAGCCCTGCGTTGGGCTCTGTGCTGATGGCTCGGAGCCTAGAGCCTGCTTCGGATTCTGTGTCTCCTTGTCTCTCTGCCCCTCCCCCACTCACACTCTGTCTCTCTCCTTCAAAAAATAAATAAACATTAAAAAAATTTAAATAAAAATTTATATGGAAATCCACAAAGAAAAGTAGATTGAATGGGAGGTCCCTTGTCTGGAGCAGGGTTAGGAATCCTGGAAAAGTCCCATTTGCTCTCCTTACTCCTTGGGGCAGCCTGGGAGGATCCCCTACCCCTGCAGGACCCTTAGAGCCCTGGGGAGCCCAGTTACAAACCATGGGCCTTGATCCCCTTTTAAATTGTTTGAGTGAAGAAAGATCTCTAAGAGAAATAGAAGTGACGGACAGAATAGCAGATGTGGTATGGTCTCATTCCTCTGCCAGCACTTGGCAGGTCTCTATTACTTATGTCTGTGTAAATGTCCAGAGAAATCCCTGTGAGAACAGACACTTATAGGAAAGGCAGTGAGATCAGAGAAAGGAAATCAAGAGGGCTTTCAAACCTAAACTGTTTGTATTTTTTTTTGTGGCGTTCATGCACTTCGATGTTATTTGTATAATTAAAAATAAATCAAAAAAGAACGAATTGACAAAACCCTCTAAATGCCTATATGTCTCTAATGAAAGGATTTCAGTTTTCAACACATCATTTGGGGAGAGTGTATTTGAGTCAAATAAGAAGTTACTTCTTACTTATACACCTCTGCCTTCACACTGGTATATCTTTGGTAGCTTTGAGATATTTGATCCTTCTATTTCTGATTTGTTTATATGTACCGACATCGCATGATTCTTTACAGGACAAACTGATACATGACTGAAGGTGCCTTTAACAAAACCCTCTTTGCTTTTTCCTTCATTTTCCCTTAATCAATAAGCAGTCACATTTTACCACAGGCAGACCCTGACCCGAGGATGTTTGGGGAGACTTTATAGAGAAAGGCATTCATCTCACGTTGAGAGAAGGCATTTTACTTTTTCACTTGCCTCGCTAGACAGGCCCAAGAATGAGGGTTTCCCTCAAGCCCAAAAGGAAACTGACTCGGCTGTTTTTGTTTTTTTTTCAGAGAAGGGTTTATAGCCTGCTATAGCTTTTACCACCTGCTGCCTGGCGCGAGGTTTCTATTTCTATTTCTATTTCAAAGAAATGGAGGGTGTGTAGTGCAAACAATTTCACTTCCTGTTGATTCCCGGTCCCTGGACGTAGCTTACTGATGGTTAAAACCCTGCAAATGATTCAGATTTGTTGTGATTCCATTAATACCTTGCCTCTGCCGAGGAGGAACGGACTTCCCAAGTTCTGGGTCTCTTTCTCTGTACATTCTTTTTAACCTGCCTTCTCAATGTACCTGCAGTAGGTATAAGGCACAGGCAGCGATGTGGAGGGGAGTGGAGCCTGCCCTGAGTGCCCAGGAAAAACGTCCATTCACCTGTTCGCAGAGTGGTTTATTGAGTTTCTACTGTGTGCCAGCTATGGTAATAATTACCGGGGGTGAATAAATGGTTGCAACATGATCCACAAGCTTACCCCAAAGGAGCCCACAGTCTAAATGTGTTGATATTTCCAAAGAATCACAGACCACCATTTCAGAGTCAAAAAGAAATCTAAAGATACTACTATCCACGTCTTAGAAAGCTGGTCTTGTTCCGGTTAATGAAGCTGAACATGGCTACCTAGAGAGTAGATACATGTAGATCGAGAGCTGTTAAAAATTGATGCGTCAGGGGGCACCTGGGTGGCTCAGTGGGTTAAGCGTCCAACTCTTGGTTTCTGCTTGGCTCACGATCTCACGTTTCACGAGTTCGAGCCCCACCTCGGGCTCCGTGCTGACAGCTCAGAGCCTAGAACCTGCTTCGGCTTCGGTGTCTCCCTCTCTCTCTGCCCCTTCCCTGCTTGTGCGCTGTCTCTTTCTCTCTCAAAGATAAATAAACATTAAAAAAAATTAAAAAAAAAAAAAAGAGCACTGGTCCAGCTAGAAAGGGCGTTCTTGGGACAATTGGAGAAATGTGAATGTGGGCTTTACATTCTATAGCAGTATTGTGTTCATGTTAACTTTCCCGGTGTGATAATTACACTATAGTTACATAGCAGGATGTCCTTGTTCTTAGGAGGGCCAAAGTTTTTCCGAGTGAAGCGTCATGAAAAAAAAGCCCAGGTCTCTGGCGTGGTGGTATATCCTGTCCATGGAACTTTCTCCAAGTCTCTGGCGCCACTTGGACCTTTCGTTATTATGCATTTTGTGTTTAACCTCTAACAAAAAGCCTCAGGGGATAGCGTAGATTCTGGATCCGTTGTCTTTTCTTTATTCTGACATGTTCTCCTGATTGTGGTCACTAAAACCATGGGTGCCTACGTCGCCATTGGAACTGTAGGCGTATCAGGTGGCTGTGGTTTATTCTGAATCATTATACGCCTATCCAAGCGCCATTGATTTATAGGATGTGTCTTTTTTTTTTTTTAAACATATACCACTGCAGAAGGAAAGAGTCTAAATCATTAGATGCCATCAACCCCAAGATGCATGGTGATAATCAGAGATGTGAAAATGTGAAAGAAAAAAAAAATTTGCATCTGAGATTCAACGAGGCTTCACATCTCACCAGGGTTACAAGGAGTAGCCAGATCCGAGCGTACTACTGGAATAAGCCTCCGAGTATCCACACGTGGCTCCAAATGCTAAAAAAGAAGACGCATCGAGGAAAAAGGCTGTGGTCACACAAAAATTTAAAAACAAGCGCACACATAGGAGGACTCCTGGAAGTCTGGGTCCTCTAGTCACCGAGGTCTTCCCAGATGGTCCTATATTGAAAAGGCTGGTGGTTTTCAGCTCCTGCTCCCACACGCCCGTCCCTCCTTCCTCTGCTTAATTTTTCTCTAGGGCGCTTCTCACCATCGCCGTCCACCCTACCGCCTATTTGTGTAGAGCCTGTCCTCCCGCTAGAGTATAAGCTTCAGAAGGACACTGTCTTTCATTTATTGCCGCGTCTCCAGCACCTACAACAGTGTCTCACACACGGCAGGCACTCAGTGTTTGCTGAATAGGGGGGGTCTGGTCCTGTGTTTGTCGCTTAGTAAGTGGTCAGTCTGATTCCAAAGTTCTTGGTCTTAACCTTCCTCTAAACTGCCTAGGACCTTGTGCTCCCAGATCTCTGTCCACCTTTCTCGGCTTCTTTCCTGCAGCTCTTTGCAATGGGGACGCTGTGTTCCTTTGTTAGCTATTCCAGTCCTTCCTTCCATCCTTATCTGGTGGAAATTAAAGTTATGGTTCCTCTTTTGTCTCCAATAGCGATTCCCTTCCCTCCTCTCCTCTTCATCACTGTATAGACGAATAACTCTGTAGATTAGCTCCCTGGCTGAAGATGGGCAGAGCAAAGAGGGAGAGAGAAGGACACGAGGCCATCTGGGCTCAGGTTAGGCGCTGACCGCCAACAAGTGCGTCCACGGATTGGGCCCTCGGTGTTGACCAGAACCCCTTCTATATTCTCTAGAGGTCTTCTCCCAAACCAGGCACCTGTTATTCTCGGAAGATGCCCTGTTTCCCACTTCTCACCGCAGGTAGGGCCCCCCCACCCTCTGCCACCCAATTCAAGCACTTCTCTGTACACACCTCGCCCTGTGTCTTGCTGCCTGCCAGGTGGGGCAGGACCTCCGACTTCTACCGGGGCTGGTCCTCTGCTTCTCTCCCGGGGCTCCCCTCTGCCCGTTCACTCAGGCTTTGCTCTCTCAATTGTCTGCTCTCTGCCCTACCTCCAATGTTTGCTTTTCTAGCATGCCATTTCCATCAGAATTTAAACCAACTCAAGTTTCTCCCATTTGAAAGGAAAAAAAAAAAAAAAGAAAGAAAACAAGGAAAACACCTCAGCATCTCCTTCTAGTCAAATTTCAAAATTTACACCCATACATATATATGTATATACATAGATGTGTAGGTATATATAATATATAAAAATATAAAATATAGTGTGTATTATATAAAAGTAGTATGTATAAATATATGTATGATGTATGTATGCATGTGTATATGATTTTCCACAAATGTACAAATGTGATCGTATCATCATACAATGCCTGAGCCTGAACATTTCATTTTGCAAAGGGGATGCTCTTTTTGTTAATAATAAATGGAAGCATTAAATTTTTTTTGTTTTTTCTTTAAGTTTATTTACTTATTTTGAGAGAGAGAGAGTGCACATGAGAGGTAGAGAGCAAGGGAGAGAAAGAATCCCAAGAAAGAATTCCTACGAATTTGTGGCTTGATCTCACAAATCGTGAGACCATGACCTGAGCCGAAATCAAGAGTGGGATGCTTAACTGACTGAGCCAACTTATGTCATGTTTTTTGCTCTATAATTTTTTTTTAATTTTAATTTTTATTCCTTTTTGAGACACACACACACATACACACACACACACACACACACAGAGTGCAAGCAGGCATAGGCAGAGAGGAGACACAGAATCTGAAGCAGGTTCCAGGCTCCGAGCTGTCAGCACAGAGCCCTTGGCGGGGCTCGAACTCACAACCTGTGAGATCATGACCTGAGCCGAAGTCAGACGCCAAACTGACAGCCACCCAGGTGCCCCTGGCCTGTAATTTCTAAGATGGGACTTTGAAGTTTATCCTTCCGGGGAGAAAAGAGCCGGTCTTTTGCCTCTTGGGCAAGACTGTACGTTTGGCCGAGTAACCCAACCTCGCTGGTTCCCTGCCCTGAGTCTCACCTCCTTCCGTTTCACTCACCCCACTGCTGACTTCTCTAAAGGACCAATCTGATCACCCTTCCTCAAGCTTTTCAACGAATCCTCATTGTCTTCGGGATAAATCCCAAACATCTTGATGTCATTTACAAGATGCACCTTAATTGGGTTCTCCCCAACCTCCTACTCTTGGGGCAGACTGTGTTATTGTTCTTAACGGTTTATGGCCCCTTCCTGGGGGAAAGATTACACTTCCCCTGCCCCACGGACGGGAAGCTTGGCCACACGACTTACTTTGGCCAGTGAAATGTGAACAGCGTGGCATTTCCAGGCAGCGAAGTTTAATAGCCAGTGCGTGGTTCGCTTTCCCTCCCTCATGAGACCAATAATGTTCCATCCAGAGGTTGTTCCTACCATTGACTAGCTCCTGGAGTGAATACAAAATAAGCAGAATTCCCTCTGGTTCTCAGTGGCCATGTAACATTAGGAAGAAATCACCCCGTGTTATAAGCCACTGAGATTTGGGGGCCATTTGTCACTGCAGTATAACCTTTTCTGTCCTGACTGATGTACCTTCACAAGGTCCTCTCTTGCCATTCCTTCTTGGCATCTTAAACTCGAATCCAGTGGCATATCAGATGTTTTTGAGTGCACCCACAGTAAGAAATCTGTTTTCCCTTGTGACCTGGTACTTACTTCAGATATGCATAGATACACACATAAATTGAACAAAGGCTCTGTGGAAAGATTCTTATTGTGCGCAATTCATTCTGATATATTCTATTCTATTCCATTTAGGTAAAAATGCTGGTCAGGCCCTACTGAGTTGATTTCATGACTCTTTGATGAATCACAACTCTGATTGGAGACCATTGCTCGACCCTACTAAAAAACTGCACTTCGTCTTACGCACTCCTAGATGTTCTCCAGGGCTGTGCGAGGAAAACACCCATTCGAGGAAAAATTCTTCCTACTGTAGGGTGGCTTAAGTGGCCCCATATCAGCCAGTCATTCACTGTTTTATACTTGGCTCTTTCCTTTTTTTCTTTTTTCTTTTTTTCTTTTTTTTTTTCAAATTACGGTGAAAAACACACAGCATAAAATTTACCACCTTAACCATTTTAAAGAGTACAGTTCTGGGGCACCCGGGTGGCTCAGTCGGTGGAGCGCCCGACTTTGGCTCAGGTCATGATCTCACGGCTCGTGAGTTCGAGCCCCACATCGGGCTCTGTGCTGACAGCTCGGAGCCTGAAGGCTGCTTCGGATTTTGTGTCTCCCTCTCTCTCTCTGCCCTTCCCCCACTAGTGCACTCTGTCTCTCTCTCTCTGTCTCTCAAATATAAAATTAAATAAATAAAAAATAAAGTACAGTCCAGCAGTGTTAAGCATATGCCATTGTTGCCCATCTTGCAGATCAGAAGTCTGTACCGATAGAACAGTAACTCCCTTTCCCTGCCTCTCCCCAGCCAACCACCATCCTGCTTCTTGTCTCTATGAATTCGACCACTTTAGATCCTTCAATAAGTGAAATCGTATAATATTTGCCCTTTTATAAAAAATATTTTGTTTTGAAGCAACCCCTGCACCCAACGTGGGACTCAAACTCACAACCCCGAGATCCAGAGTCACACGCTCCACCATCTGAGCCGGGGAGAGAGAGAGAGAGAGAGGTGCCTGGGTGGCTCGGTCAGTTAGGCATCTGACTTTGGCTCAGGTCATAATCTCACGGTTGGTGAGTTCGAGCCCCACATCGGGTTCTGCACTGACAGCTGGGAGCCCGGAGCCTGCTTCAGATTCTGGGTCTCCCTCTCTCTCTGCCCCTTCCCCACTCACATTCTGTCTCTCTCTGTGTCTTGAAAATAAATAAATGTTAAAAAAATTTTTTTTTTAATTAAAAAAAAAAAGAAAGAGAGAGAGAGAAAGAAAGAAAGAATTTTAAGTAGGCTCTATGCCCAGCTGGGAGCCACACACAGGGCTTGATCCCATGTCCCTGGGATCACGACCTGAGCTGAAACAAAGAGTCTGATGCTCAACCTACTGAGCCACCCAGGGGCCCCATTTTTATTTTTATTTTGAAAGAGTTTATTTTTAAGTAATCTCTCCACCCAACGTGGGGCTCAAACTCACAATCCCGAGATCAAGAGTTGTACATTCTAACTGAGCCAGCCAGGCACTCCCTCTGACTGGCTTATTTCACTTAGCATAATGTCCTCAAGGTTCATCCATGTTTTAGCATGGATGTGAATTTCTATCCTATTGAAATATTCCATTGTATTTACATGTCGTTTGTTTGTTCATTTATCTACGGATAGACATTTGGGGTGCTTCCACTCCTTGGTTATTTTGAGCAGTGCTACGACAAACACAGACGGATGTGCCAATATCTCAAGGGCCCGCTTTCCATTCTTCTAGATACATACCCGGCAGTGGGATTGCCGGGTCACGCGGTAACTCTTTGTTTAATTTCTTGAGGAATCTCCGTACTGTTTTCTAGAGCAGCTGCATCATTTCCCGTCTCCAGCAACCGGGCACAAACGTTTCAATGTCTTCATATCCTCACCAACACTGTTATTTTCTGGGTTTTTTGATAGTGGTCACCTTAATTGGTGTGAGATGCCCGGCTCTCCAGTTTCTGATCCGGAGAAACTCTAAGAGCTAATAAATACCTAGTGTTCTTTTAGGCCACTCAGTCTGAGGATAATTCGTTGCACAGCCGTGGATAACTAACGCACTCTGACTTTACAATCAAGTGGATGCTTGTAGAAATCAGGCTGCTCCGGACCACACAGCTGATAAGTAGACGTACCGCCTCTCAACTGCACTGGATCTCTGAACTTCTAGACCCCATGACCTTTAACAGCGCAATAGCTGGGTGAAGGCACTATGGCCCCTCACTGGAGGGGTCTC
This sequence comes from Panthera tigris, assembly GCF_018350195.1. NCBI lineage: Eukaryota > Metazoa > Chordata > Mammalia > Carnivora > Felidae > Panthera > Panthera tigris. The sequence continues at coordinate 14,008,831 of NC_056664.1, forward strand.
TCTGGAAAGGCACCCCCACAGAAGTGCCACAGCATTGTTACCCCGGGGTCCACACCTTGGGCTGGGTCTTGGGTGCCCTTCTCATTACTAACCTCCAAGGAGTAATTTGGAGAAAAGAGTAATTGGAAATTTTATTCAGTTAAAAACAGAAAACGAAAAACAAAACACCCCCAGACCAGCTTCTGCCTTTTCTCCTCGGCCCTTATCTTGTTTTCTGGCTTCTCTGGAGTCCTCTTTACCCCGGTCAGTCATTTGACGACAGACCTCTCTCTGGCTCCTGGTTGGAACATGCCAGTTGTTCTGGAGAACAATTAAGCTTCCTTTTCGGGTTGAGCTAATTTCGTGACAGCTTTCCCCAGTTGAGGCCATCATCCGTACAGGATCAGAGTGCTGGGCCCGCTCGGCTGCGTTTTGGAAGCCATCCCTGACAAGCCCTCCTCTTGTCTTCGTGCCCTTGCGTCTGGATCTCCCTGCCCCCTTCTGTCTCCACTGAGGTTGGGTTATGGCTTTGACGCCCTTTCCCTCTCTCTCTGCGTTCTTCCTCCTTGTTCCCACGCTTTACTCACTGGCTTCTATTTCAGGCTGTGCTGTGTTCCTGGGAAGTCAGCCTCTTCTCCAGATATCAGTTTACTTATCTGAGGAATGGCCGTAAGAGTCCTTGCCTCGAAAGGTTGTTCTGAAGGCTTAATGACAGGACACGGGTACAGCCCCCAGCACAGGGCACAGGGTCCGTATTCATAAACCAGAGCTTTCATCTAGTGTTGTTTCTCCATGATCGACTTCGCTAATTCTCTCTCAGCCCATTCCAGAAAGCCTACTCTATTTGTCACGTGATCTAACGTCGCTTCTTCCCTCGTGGTTTTTTTTTTTTTTTTTCTTTGTCACTGTAGCAGCTGCTGCATTTTAAACCTGCCATTTGGGATTCAGCTTGCCCTTCCGCTCCTCTCCTGGGCCACTCGGCACCAAACCACCCCCTCCCACCTTCTGGTTTTGTCTGCCCTCTTGCCTAGCTTTTTGCTGCCCTCCCCAAGGCCGGTGAAGCCCCCTGCCACCTGCCCTCCTCTGGCCCGGCTGTTTTTAGGGCATTCTAATCCTTTTACATTATTCCCTTCCCAGGTAACCAACAAATGGCTGTATTTTCCAAGTAACTCCCACAGATGCTTCCTCCCTCTGTAAAAAAATACTTGACATTGACGAGTCAATGGAACTCTGGCTCCTACAGATTCCTCCTCCAAACTCCTGACCCTTCTCCCGCTGAGGGGAAGGAGACGGCCCTCACCAGTTCACTGAAACACACTGGCTGCAGTCCTGGGCCATGATAGAATGTTCAAAGTTCTAATCTATCTAAGTTTTGGGTTATAGAGGTCACAAGCCCTCAGAAGTCCCCAGGGGCAGCCTTAAGGACACATTTGACCCATCCTGAATTTTAGCCCTAGTTTGCAAATTACCTGGGGATATGTTCCTTTCTATCCAATTGATTGGGGAGTTCATCCATAACCTGCTAACATTTCAGACTGACTTCAGGAATTATATATATATATATATGTGTGTGTGTGTATATATATATGTATGTATATATATACATTTATATGTATATATGTATACATACACACACATATATACTACACACATATACATATATATATACATACATATACATATATATATATACATATATATTAATTTTCAATTCACCAGCCACAGAATTAGAAGTTAAGGATGACATTCTAGAGCACAAATATTTAATTACTCTCCCATCCCCCAACCCCTGAATTCTACTGAAGAGTCTTTGAAGTAAACACAGTAGTAGGTCCCAGATGGAAATATGGACGTGAAAGGAGCTGACTATCTCTTTTGCTTTTTTGGCAGGAGTTTGCTCTAAGGGCTCCAATAACGCAATGACCATATGCTGCATTGACGTTTTGAGGTGACCAGGGTGGATTAGTGGGGATAGGACCCGGGGTGGGGTGGGGGTGGGGGGGCAGGGATGCAAGGTTATCATTGTCACAGAAAGGCAATTGAACCTGACCAGACCTCCTTGTTTCCTGCATCTGCCCTTAACTAGCGAGTGTGATATTGGGTGAGCGACTTAACTGGACGAAGTTGTAGACTATTCTTTTGAAAGGGTGATAATGAAACTTCCTTCCCTGGGCTGTTGAGTTGGAATGATGTCACACGGAAGGAGCTTCTGGGACCCCAGGGGTGCCCAGGGGAGGCAGGACTGTGGTGGGTGTGAGGGTAGGTAAACTCTGACTTCTCTTTTGGAGTTGCCTGGGTTTTTCTGCTGCTGGATGAAGTGTGTTTGTCCAATCACTCTTGAACTGGGATAAACAGTAAATTTCAGGCAAGGTTATAAGATTCTGCCGGGCAAAGCTGAACAAAGCCTACTTTACTGCCTTTTTTTTTTTTTTTTTTTACAGCCTGTGACTTTTAATGGCTCCTACAGTTGACAATGCTTCTCCCTGAAGCCAAAGTGAACTTGTTATCCTGCAGTTTATTTTGCATTTAAATAGCACTTTGTGTTTCCCAGGTGCTTAAGAGTCATTAATTCATCTTTCCTCTTCTAGGTCTTACACTTTTCTTCTGTTTATTTATTTATTTACTTTTTTTCTTTCTTTCTTTTTTTTTTTTTTTTTTTGCAAAGTGGGGAGCTGGTTAAAACTTGGAGATTTGCCCAAGGTCACACAGACCCGTTCAGGGAGGTGTGAACCTGTTCCTTTTCACATCCTGGTTCTGTGCTAAGTTCACTGTAGTTTGTTACTTCTCACTGCTCTGGGCTCATCAGCCGAGATCAAAGGACTTTTGGGTCTTTGGGAAAGGATTCCCAAAGTTAAGTGTCTGCTAGAACTTCTTTTCCTTCGTTTTTGGGAAGTTTGGGGGCAAATGTTCGTGTACTGGTCCTCAAATCTTAAGACTGTGAACCGCCTTTTGATTCTTTTTTTATTTTCTGCCGTCTTGATTCTGAGGGGAGTTATCGCAGTTCAGACCCTCTGTCTGATGTCACTTCGAGTCAGTTTGGCCATGGCTCAGAGGCTGAGCCAGGCACTTGGGCAAAAGAGCCAGATTGGAATTACCCCCTTCTCACACAGGAAAAAAAAAAAAATCCAGTGTTTAGAAACTCACTTTGTCACCTTGAAGCCAGAAATCCTTCACCCATCGCTTCCCAAATGCCTGCTGCTTCTAACACCCATTCCCCTTTCCCTTCTGCCAGGGCACATGGACTCCCCCCTCCTTTCCCCCTGCCCCGCCTCCTCCCTAATCAAGGTATTGTCTCTACCTAAGAAAAACATTTAATTGTGATTAACTCACAATGAAATCACTCGCCAGGGGCAGTTCAGAGACTAATCTGTAGGTCCATCCGTAACCACTGCCACCAAAAACATTTTAAGTATCTCTCTGCAGGTTCTGCTGTTCAGTTTTCTCGAGTAGTTCAGTTTTTCCTTTGGTACCATTTGCTTCTCTTGCTCATTCTTGTTTTTTCTTTCTCACCCCAAAAAAGCACAGTTTAGAGCCTTACAACTTCCATTTTAATACCAAGTGTTCAGTGAGTACTACATCTTGGCTCCAATGACAATCTGCTGCTGGTGGGGAGGGAAACAGAAGGCATCTAAGCCAGTCTTATCCTCCAGGCCAACCTATCAGCATAAATACCTAAAATGCCTCAATGAAAGAAAGACTCTGGCCACTCCTTGAGTCTAGAATTATGTCTTAACCTTATTCTGTCCCCAAGGTGCCTTACTAAGGTGCCATGTCTATTTCTTCACCCGTGTTTCTCGTTTCTGGAGATTATCCAGCACGATAGGAGAGTTGATTAGTATCTTTCACCGAGAACGTCAGGGCCTTTGAATAGTTTCGGTCTCGATTTTTCCTTTCTCAAGAGCGGTTTCCTTGAAGCTACTCAAGAGCAAACACCCAAGGACAAAGGTGGGCGGTCAGAGAATGACAGGTGAATGGTTGGGTGGCAAGAGAAGTCAGAGAGATAAAGGCAATTCTTGCTTTTTGCAAAAGCACAGGGACACGGTCACATCATCCCCGAAAAGGGGATTAAATATGAGGTTACTTCCTCTAGAATATCCAGCATTTGTATGAGATTTGCAAAGATTTGGGAATGTCAAAAATTTGGCTCACAAATTTGCAAGTTCCCAGAGCGATGTTTAAAGATAACTTTCACGTAGACAAAACGAACTCCAGAACACGGGGGAGGCATTCAAATGAACAGTTCATAAACTGGTAAACATTTGCCAAGCAGCTACTATGGGTCCAGCACTGGGGCAATGGGATGGATAAAACAGACCGCCTAGCCTCAAGTTTTCAAGGAAGGGATTATAGAATGAGAAGAAATATGGATGAAGCACAGAGTAGCTCTCCAGAAAGGGAAGACTAGGGGGATGGTAATTCTAAACTGGGTCTTGAAGGATAAATCGGAGGTCATGAGTCGGGCAGAGTAGGACATTTACAGGTGTAGAATTTCGTGTGTTAGGGAGACATTAGGACTGGACTGTACACGGGGAAGTGAGAGTTGAGAGCAGAGCCACACTAAGACCTCCGGGCTCGGGTCCTTGAGGGGAAGGAGAGTTAACGAAGCATTTAAAGTGATACGATCACAACGGCTTTGCTTTAGTTTATAAAGCAGCTTTACAGTAGCGTTAGCAATAGAACTCACTTGCAATTCTTGTCTAGTAACTCCTCATTCCGCTTTGTGCGATGACGGTTCTGCTGTTATTAGTATATCTGAGTCGTTCTGTATACGTGCGTACCTAGAATACCTTCATTATTCATGGACTGATTAAGAGCTTTGGGAGTTGTTGCCTCGACTTTGCTGGGGTGTTCGGCTAATTCTTAGAATCATATAAAGGTGAAGTAAATTACAGAATGTAATAGGCATTTAAACTATATGCTAGGTAATAAAGGAGACAGAGAAGGAACTCTCATTTATTACATTACTAATAAGTACGTTTGAAGGCAACTCCGAGCATGCTATGCCACCAAGAGGGCGGCTCATTCATTTTGTTGGATCTCTGAGATTAGAAATTTCCCCGCTGCATTCTCCTTGAGGTGTTCACAATAGCATGCGTAAGAAGGAGGGTGCTGGCTGAGAAAATAATTTCTTAAAAAAAAAAAAATTCATTTGAGTTTATGACAGATCTCATAATCTAGAGGGTTTAACATTACCTGGGGTATATTGCAAAGGCACAGGACCAGAGGAATAACATCACAAAGCCATCAGTTGAAGAATACATATATAAAAGGCTAAAGATCATAAAGCAAGTTCTTAACCATAGGTATAATGCTGGAATGCACAGAAAAAAAACGGACTGATAGCTTAGATACATTGCCTAGATTTTTCTTTGGTGAGATGCCAGGCAGGGCTACCTTTAAATAAAAGTTGAAATAAAACCGGGGAAATGCTATTCATATTTTGAAATGACTCAAAATCCCTCTCCCTTTTTTATATCAAATAGTAATAATAGTAGGGCAAATTGCTCCTAATTTAGAGGAACAGACACGCAAATAAAATAAAATCACAATGATAGGTGCTAAAGCAATTACAGCCAATGGTTATTAGGAAGGCACATTGTAGGGGTTCCTACGACGGGAGGAAGGGTTCCGTGGGAGGAACCTGTGAAGGCATTAGTAAGAAGGTATTATTTGATCAAATGAGGAGTGGCTACAGTTTTCTGGCAAAGTATGAGGAGATCAGTCGAATGGGGTGGTAAGAAAGGGAGCCCCTTTTAAAGCCAGCTGTTCTGTGTATAAGATGTGGGGCAAACTACCTCATCATTCAGAGCTCTGACCTGTTTATCTGTAAAATGGGAATGAGAGTGCCTAGTTCATTGGATGGTGGTGAGGACTAAATAAATCGTTGAGGTGATATTGTTAGGGGTGATGGGCGTGGGCTCTGGAATCAGATCCTGTACCGGATTAAACGGCATCTCTCCAAAATTCATGTCTACTCGGAACCTTAGAACGTGACCTTGTTTGGAAATGGGATCTCTGCAGATGTAATTAGGTAAGTTAAGATGGGGCCATATCCAGACGAGGGAATACTGTTCTGCAATCGAAAGAACTGCAGTTCTGGCACACGCTACAAATAGAACTCGGAACCATTATGCCACATGAAATGAACCAGATACAAAGGGGCAGGTATTGGGTGATTCCACTTATACGAGGTATGTAGCATAGGGCCATTCATGGAGACAGAAAGTAGAGTAGAGGTTACCCAGGGCTGGGGGAGAGGAGAATGAGGAGTTATTGCTTAATGGGTAAGGTTTCTGTTTGGGGTGATGAAAGGGCTTTGGAAATAGTGGTGATGGTTGCGCAACATTGTGAGTATAATTAACGCCTTTGGACTGTACGGGTAAAAATGGTCAAATGGGGGCCCTGGTGGCTCAGTTGGTTGGGAGTCCAACTCTGGATTTCAGCTCAAGTCATGATCCCAGGGTTGTGGGATCAAGCCCCGCGTGCGGCTCCAAGCTCAGCACAGAGCCCGCTTAGGATTCTCTCTCTCTCCCCCTCTGCCCCTCTCCCCCGCCCATGTGCGCTCTCTCTTTTCCTAAAATAATAATGAAAACAGAATGTTAAAGATTAAAAAAATGGTAAGCTTTGTTAAATGTATTTTTACCACAATAATAATAAAAAAATGAGGCTACCCTGGTTTACAGTGAGCCCTAAATCCAATTACTGGTGTCCTTATAGAAAGAGACAGAGAGACACATATGGAGGAGAAGGCCATAGGAGGTCGGAGTCCAGATTGGAACGACTACTAGCAGCCAACCGGAAGCGGGGAGACGCGCGGGACAGATTCCCGGAATCCACGCTGCCATCTTGATTTGAGATCAATCCGAGCTCTGCCACCGTCATCTGCGTGAACTCGAGTGACTTAGAACTTGCCTGAGCACCAGTTTCTTCACCTCTTAAATGGAGATCGTGATACGTATGCAATCGGGGTACTAGGAAGATCCAAGGAGATGCACGCGTGAACCCTTAACAGGGTGTGCAGCCGTCCCTCAATACCCGTGTGTCGTGATTGACAATTGGCGACACAGAGGAAGGAGGATTGACTTGGAGGAGAGGCTGGCTTGGTGAGTCCACCACAAAGGGCTCACGTACCAAAGTCTGGGCTCACCAAGCTCTGGCGTTTTGGTGACCCATCAAGCTCTGCTTGCCTGGCATCCCCCACATAGGACGGTCGTCCTCTCTAGGACTTAGGATCCCCACATCCCTCTGTGAGGCCGTCTGCCTTTTACTTCTTAAGGAAGGGCCGTAAAATAGATGTAACATACAACACACCATTTGAGCTGTTTTTGAGCGCACAGACAGGGTTGTTAAGGACGTGCCCAGTGCGTAATCTATCAAAAGAACCGTTCTCACTTTGCAAAACTGAAACCACGTAGCCATTAAACAACAACTCCCCCATCCTTCCTCCCCTGAGCTCCGGGCAACCGCTGTTCGATTTTCTCTAAGAATGTGAGCATCTCCTGTAAGTGGGATCATACAGAATTTGTCTTTTTGTGACTGGCCTGTTTCGGTTAGCTTGAAGTCTTCAGGGTTCACCCATGATGTTGCCTGTGTCAGAATTTCCTTCCTTTTTAAGGCTGAGTAATATTCCGTGATTTTTATCCATTTGTCCTACGATGGGCGTGTGGGTTGCTTCTACCATTTGGCCCACGTGAATAGTATTGCTCTGAACATGGGTGTGCAAACATCTGCTCAAGATCCTGCTTTCTGGAGTTCCTGATTCTTCTGGGTGTACCCAGAAGTGGGTATTGCTGGACCATATGCGAATTCCGCGTTTAATTTTTTTGAGGAACGTCCATCTTTTTTTCCACAGTGGCTGTACCATTTTACACTCCCACCAGCAGACCGTAGGGGTGCAGTCTTTCCACGTAGGGTGCCTGCCTTTTCCTTCTAGAATTTCCACATAGAAGGTCTTCTCTTGCACTTAGGCCTCATGCACAGAGAGCTTTCTACTCAGGAAGGTGCCCCCAGTCAAGGCCAACCACCAATGCACAACCAGCTTTCTCATTTAGGTGTCCCTAACATTTGCAGGGCCCAGGGTAAGAGTGTACATGGAGGGCCAAGGGCCATGTAACTAAATATTTAAAAGTGATAGACCATAACTAACAATCTGTTGAATAATAATTTTTTATCTTGTACCTTGTCAAAGATGTTGTCATTAACAGTAAAATTTATGAAACTGTGGTTGTTATATGACTAAAAGTTGGCAATATATCCAAGCCAACTGAATTTAATTACGATTGCTCATGCCAGAATGTTCTATCGATGGGCCGGAGGTACATGTAACACAAAGATGTACATAATTCACAAACATTAGCTATGGATTCTCCAACATTTATTTTTTCTTATCTTTGTTTCAGCAAAATCACCATTCTGTTATATTGGTGATTTTTCATACAGTTTGCGTTTTGCGGACGGTGATGCTATTTTAACATTTCGGATGTATTTTCATCACAAAGTCTAATAAGTAAGGCTAAAAATTCAAAAATTAACATTATTTCCCCCATTTTCATAAGCTTCCTCCCTTAAACCCACCATTATTAAAAGCAAAAGGCAAAAGGACAGATTACAACGGAAGGGTGTAAAGGTTTCGGAATAGAAATAATTACTGAAATTAGTATCAAAAGTCAAATAAAAATTATTTACAACATTGTAAATATCTTTTGTTGAAAATCTAATTACATCTCACTCCACGTTGTTTTGTAAAAGTAAAATGATTTGCACATCTACTGTCCTCTGTCTGTCCAGTTGCTAGCGTTGAGAATCAGTACCCCTGAATCAGTAAGAAGGTCTTTATACTCCCCCAAACTTACATTTGTATATTTAAGGGTAAGATGGCTTGTTTAGTATTATAAAATATTCCTCGGCTGTCATGTGTAACAGTTGGAAAACCCATGCTAATTTGTGAGTAGCTTTGGAACCACCGGTTGGAACACAAAGAGAAGATACTTCGTTATGCAAGAATCTATGGCAGTTAGGCAGTTTGAGAGGAAGTTTTTGACAAGCTAATGGATTTATCTAAAGCTTCTTCCTCTCAAGTTCTCCCAGCACTTTGAAGCAGGGTCTGTTCATGTTGGCGGTGTCACAATCCACAGATTGTGCTGGAACACAGTTGCCTTTGAGGGAGTGAGCAGGATCGGAGAGAGGCGCTTCCCTAGGGCTGGAGCGGAGTTGGTAGGGAGAGAGGATATTTGGAGTTGGGGCAGGAACCTCCAGCCCGGCTGTCCTGAGGCTGCTCCCAATATGGGCTTAGGCTACTGCCGGTTGCTTTTCTAATTAGCATAGTGACCATTGGAAACGGGGGCTCTATTACTGAAATCACGGCCTGTTGATGAGCTTGATGAATGCAAAGAAAGGCTTCCTGATGAAATTGTAGGTACTCCTACAACTGGAGTACGTCAGAGGCTCCCCGACTTGCAGGAACAGAGCCTAAGACCCAGGATCTGTGGGAATGGCTCCTGAGGCTGGATTCTGGCACAGTCCTGTGGCCAGCCACGGGTCTGGAGGACTCCCGGAGCTGCCTGATGCCAGCTACAAGGTGACAGGTAGCGAACTGCTTATTCCTTTGAAAGAATAGAGAGCAGGGACCCTTTGGGCACACACAAGGATTTCTAGAAAATGCATTGTGTTTACTTGCTAATAAAAGTTTATGAAATGTCTGTATGGGTAGCAGAATTGCATCAGTGACTGGCCTTCCCTATACTTTAGTAGGAGCACTGCCAACCCTCCCACAGTTCGTAACCTGAATTCTGCTTGATCAAATTTGTTTTGGTCAGTTTTACAACACCCTCAGCTAGGGTGGGTCCCTCTGGACTTTTCCTTTGTAATAGTAGATAATACAAATGGGGTGTATGGGTGTTCCTTATGATGGATTTTGTATACAATGACTAATGACCGTCTTTTATAACTGCTTTGGGGTGTAAAAAAATAACATTTGATTTATTAGGATTAATAATTAAAAAAATAAAACAGCAACTTGGGGGAGGCACCTGGCTGGCTCAGTTGGAAGAGTGTGCGACTCTTGATCTTGGGGTCATGAGTTCGAGCCCCGTGTTGGGTGTGGAGGTTACTTAAATAAATATTTTTTTAAAAAACTTAGGAAAACTTTAAGGAAAATATTTAACTTTAACTTACGAAGTGAGTTCGAGCCCCACGTTAGGCGTGGAGCCTACTTAAAATAAAAAATGAAAAAAAAATAACTTACAAATCTTACTCTTCTAGTTATAACTAGCAGATTTTTACACCCACAAGAGGCTTTTGTAAATTAGTTAATTATACTCCCTAGACATTTTTAGCTGTATTTACAAATTTAATATGTTCAGTTTTCTTTTTAAACACATCAATGATCTGAGTAACAAATAAAACCTTCCCAAGCATTTAGATAGTTTGTATAATTTGAATAAATTAACCTTATAAGCAGGGGGAATCTTAAGTTCTCTCCAATGCTCCACAGCTATTTACAAATAGGAATATTTAATTTAACACATTCCACAGCAAGTATTTCTTGCACACTTACTGTGGGTTCCTCAGGCTGGGTGCTTGAGACCCATCGAGCAAAAGTTTCTGTTCCTGTGAAGTTTACATTCTAGTTAGAGAAAAAGGCAATGATATATTATATGAGATATATATGAGATAAATATATCTTATAAGATATCATATATATATATATATATATATATATATATATATATCTCCATCCAGTAGTATGTTAGAAGGGGGTAAGTGTTTTGGGAAGAAAAGAGTAGGGTTAGGGGGTTCAGCATTGGGGTGGAGAACAATTGCATTAAACTGAGTGCTCAGGGCTCCCCGAGAAGGAGAAATTTGAGCAAAGGTCTGAAGGGAATGAACCATCAATGAGAAACCATAAGTCAAAATCAATTCCTCAGGTATGCATCTTAAATCATAATTGCAAGGCCTGTCTACCAAATACTTTGTCAGATTCTTTCAAACACCACCAAAACATCATGCGTACTCGTATCATTCGTAAGTTGAACATAAAAGTATTAATACCACAGATGTGGTTTATTTCATGAATTCTAACATTCTCAGTGTTAAAAGATACTTTCCCAGTAAGAAGAAATGGATTTTTCCAAGCAATTTGGGAGTGCTGTCTCTGTACAATGATGTTGCCTTGCAACCAGAGAGATGTTTGGCCAAGCCAAAAAGCTTGATTCTTGCCCGTGACATTTAAGGGACTCAGTGAACCATTTCTGTCATCATCGCAACCTGGATTCCATAATGAAGGTGTTGTTTTCACAGACAGATTCTCATTGATTGACCTATTTATTGCCCAGATTTTCTGTCTGATTTTAATCTGCAATGCTCATCCCGGGTCGAAGATCATTTCTTCAATGCTTCGTAGGATATTGCATTTCTCTGGCTCTCCTAAAGCGTCTTTGTCTTCCCATCTGTCCCCGGTCATTTTAAAACAGGGCTGCATATTCTTTGACATACCTTCCATCAAGAGTCAAGATCTATGCCTCCTTCACTTAGATCCTGAGCAGGCTCGGGGACCACTTCAAACAAGAGTCCCGGGGAAGCGGTGACGTCCAAGTCTAAATCGTAGAAGACCGTGCGGGTTCCACTTTGTTCACTGGAACACTTGCTCTTGGAGATGTGATTCACCACGTAAAGAGGTCTGATGATTCTGAGGCCACTATGTTGTGCAGAACCCAAGGTACATGGAGAGGCCTTTGTAGATGCTTCAGTCAACTGCCCCCAGCTGGGCTTTGAATCATTCCAGTCACGGGGCCAAACATTTGCATGAAGAAGCTTCCAGAAAATTCCAACCCTTCACCACTGGAGTCTTTCTAACAGAGGCTCCAGAAACTGTGGAGCAGAGACACATCATCCTTTCTGTTTACTGTCTGAATTCCTGACTTTCAAAACCCGTAAGTCCGATACACTTACTAAGTTTTACTAAGTTTGGGAGGGTTGTTAAGCATCCACAGGAAATTGGAATGGACACTAAAGATCCTTTAACGACATTCCATCAGATTCTTTCCTAACCTTTTTGAACTTGTTCTTCGTGGATGGGCTTCTTTTACAGATGTGAAGGTGTCATATGATTGGATTCTGCATCTCTCTCTTGGCTTTTGCTTTATTCTTCAGTTCCAACACCATTAAGGACTATAAAGATCACTGTTGTAATTAGTCAGTTGCTTAATATCTATTTTCCTTACTATCATACAATCTGCATGAGGGCAGGGGTTATATTTTATCTTATTCTCAAGCAGCTAGCACAGGGGTTGGCAAACTTTTTAGTAAGAGGCCAGCTAGTATGTATTTTAGAGTTTGCTGACCATATGGTCTTTGTCATAACTCCTCTGCCCTTGCTGCTGTTGTGGCAGAAAAGAACACATAAATAAATGTGCCTGTGTTTCAATTATTTATGGATAATGAAGTTTATTTATGGATAAATAATAAATTTATGGATAAATAAATAAAGTTTATTTACTTTATTTATGGATAATGAAGTTTTTTTTAAGTTTTAATTTATTTACTTAGAGCGAGCGAGCGAAAGAGAGAGCATGTGTGGGTGGGGGGAGGGGCAGAGAGAGAGAGAGAGAGGGAAACCCAAGCAGGCTCCACACTGTCAGCACAAAGCCTTACGTGGGGGCTCGAACCCACGAACCGTCAGATCACGACCTGAGCTGAACCAAGAGTCAGATGCTTAATCGACTGAGCCACCCAGATGCCCCAATGCAGTTTTAATTGCATATAATATTCATGGATCACGAAGCATTATTCTTTTGATTCTTTTGCCCCAACCATTCAGATAGGTGTCTGTGCTCGTTAGGGCTGCCACAACAAAGACCACAACTGGTTAAGTCACCAAAACAACAGACCTTACTCTCTGACAGCCCCAGAGTCTACAAGTCTGAAATCAAGGTATTCTCTTTGAAGGATGAGTTTATATCAAAATCCTTACCTAGTTGTCTCTGCACAGTCCCTATTTCCAAAAAACGTCACGTCTAGAAGTCCCTGTTAAACAGGAATTTTAGGAGGACACTACCCAGCCCGCTACAAAATGCAAAAGCCACTCGTAGCTCACAGCTGGCATAGGTATGGGCCTAGGACACCGTCACGAACTTAGTAAATGTTCGGAATCCTTGTTGAAGGAGTGAAGAGTGCCTCAAACAGCGCTGGAAACATAGGAGGGCCTTAAGAAATTAGTTGGCCCAAAAGAAAGACATCTAAAACCTTAAGCAGATTCCACCCGCACGAAATTAGCTAAGCATTACGATAACTACGGTAACACCGCATTATCTGATCTATTCCTTGTGTCAGTTCTATGAGGTAGATGTTCTTTTTTTTTTTTAATGTTTATTTATTTTGAGAGAGAGAGAGAATGCATATGCGAGTAGGAGAGGGGCAGAGAGAGAGGGAGAGAGAATCCGAAGCAGGCTCAGTGCCATGAGTGGAGAGCCCAATGTGGGGCCACATCCCATGAACCTTGAGATCATACCTGAGCCAAAAATCAAGAGTTGGAGGCTTAACAGACTGAGCCACCCAGGCGTCCCTGCTCACCGTTTTTTTTTTTTTTTTTAATCTCTGATTCTTTGTCTTTCTTCTGGACAGTAATGCTACTGGGCGCAATTGTCCTCCCTTGATGACCACAATTGATTCACCCATTCTATGGTCTCAAAGCAAGGTGGGTTTTTTTTTTTTGGTTTGTTTTTTAAATCTAAGTTGGTTAACATATAGTATAATAATGATTTCAGGAATAGAATTTAGTGATTCATCACTTACGTATAACACCCAGTGCTCATCCCAGCAAGTGCCCTATGAGGTAGATATTCTTATTCTCATTTGTAAGCAGAGACAGACTTAATAAGTTTAAATGACTCCCGCAAGGTCAGTGGGTAAGGTAGCTCTTGAACCTGTCCCCAGAGTAGCAAGTAATGTTGTGCGTCCCGGGAGAATGAAGCGGTTATAATAATACAATTTAGATAAGATGTGGTGGTGGGGAGGGGAAAGAGGGAGGTCAGGAACAGAGACCTCACTTTCTAATTTATAAAGTGAAGAAAAGCTTCGTGTGGTGATAGGATATGTGCCGGATCACGGGCCAGGGAAGCCACTGGCTGAGCCAGGACAGGGTGTTGGAGGCACAGGTGCATTGCGGGAAGAAGCCAGGGCTTAAAGAAGGACGGCTGGACACATTGGTTCCGTCTGGGAGTGAAGGAGAGAGACCGAGTCACTCTCATAACCTCTGAAATGGCGTGGGGGTTTTGAAACTTGAGTGATAGGGTACAGAAAAGATTTAATGACCGAAGGTGATCAGAATATGCCAACTCCAAAGATACCACTTTGGCATAAGGCTTATTTAGAACTGAAGGCAAGTGAGAAAGAGCAGACACAGGAAGAGCTCTCTGCCCTCCCCCTTCTGCCTAAAGGCAGGACATAAATTTCCTGTGAGAAAGGTGCTGTCCTTGTACCAGGAAGGGGAGAGAGACTCTTATCACTGGAGAAGGGGTGTCAAGGCCGAGGTGAATCTACATAAACAGACTTTACTAAAATAACCCTTATCTTCCATTAGTTCCCTCCATATATTTCCTAGACACCTTCCCACAATTTATTACCTCTAGAAGCCCAAACCCCCCTTTTTTTTTTTTTGTCTAGGCAGCTCTCCAGAATTTATCAACCTTTGTTAAAATGGGGTTTCCACTTCTTTTCTGTGAGGTCCTCTGTGCGCAGAAAAATATTAACATCAAGAGAAATTGTACACCTTTTTTTTCTGTTAATCTGTCATTTGTCAGTTTAATTTGCAGGCCCCAGGCACTGAACCTAAGATGGTAGAGGAAATGATTTTTTCCTCCCTTAATTTAAGATTTTCATTTGGAGGTCTCAAATGAATAGTTAAAAAAGAATTTTTTTTAAATGTTTGTTTATTTTAGAGACAGAGGGAGCACAAGTGGGGTCGGGGCAGAGAAAGAGGGAGACCCAGAATCGGAAGCAGGCTCCGGGCTCTGAGCTGTCAGCACAGAGCCCAACGCGGGGCTCGAACCCACGGACCGCGAGATCATGACCTGAGGCAAAGTTGGACACTCAACCAACTGAGCCACCAGGCGCCCCTCAAATGAATAGTTTTAAACTCTCTTATAGTCATCTGTGTTCTATGGAGAAGTCCATGTGTGGAATTCTTCCTTTTTTTAAAATTTTTTTTATTTTTTTAATGACGAGACTTTTAAAGTTTTATTTATTTGGAGACAGAGAGAGAACCTGCAGGGGAGGGGCAGAGAGAGAGAGAGAGAGAGAGAATCCCAAGTAGGCTCCACTCTGTCAGCACAGAGCCTGATGTGGGGCTCAATCCCTCAATCCCATGAACGGTGAGATCATGACCTGAGCCCGGATCAAAGCCGGATGTTTAACTGACTTAGCCACCCAGGGGCCCCATGTGTGGACTTCTTAAAGGCCTGGATATTTGATGAGCCCTAATGACTAAAATGGAGCCTGCGGACCTCATGGGGTTAGGTGGCAGGTAGCAATTGTGATTTCCAAAGCCTTTATCAACGGGAGTCATGTGAACAGTGGTCCAGGCCGGTTTTTGTGCATTTTAGTGTATGCCTCAGGCATTCCAGTGTAGAGCAAGGTCTTGCCTCCCCAAGGCTTAGGCTGATATCAGCGACCAGTGGCACCATGCCAAGAGCTTGAGACAGTGCCCAGTGGTGGTTTCCTCCTTCAAGTGCTGGAGGCCAGCTTGCTGGGCCTCCCTGGACACCCCCCCCCCCCACCCCCGCCAACACCCCAGTGCTGGCCACACAGCAGGCTCCCTATTAAAATCTGTATTGCAACCTGTATTGCAAATCTGTCTTTGACTCCCTTCCCGCTACCAAACCTGTTGGCTTTACTCCTTCGGGAGTAAAAACCCTCTGCTGCTGCGCGCTCTCTCTCTCTCTCTCTCTCTCTCTCAGGTCCTCAGGGCAGATCCCATTCAGGCCTGTTTACCCTTATCTCCTTCCCTCAGGTTAAAACCTCCACCATCTGGGTGGGGCTGAGTTCAGCTAAGAAGAAAGCGATCTGATTAGAGTAAGTCACACCAAAGCTACAGCCTTCTGGGGCGAGTATTTGCATTTTAAAAGGGAGTCTGGGGTTTCAAAATACTCCGTTTACTCGGCTGGGGTAAGAGGGACTTTTGAGTTTGAGGAACTTCCTGGTTCACTTGATTAACCCAGGCTATTGGGATTATAAACTAATCCTCGAGCCGTACTTTAGCACCTGGGAGTGTGGCACCTGGGAGCTTGTTAGAAATGCTGACTCTCGGGCCCCCGGGGGTGGGGGGGGGTGGGGTGGCGGGGGGGTGGGGTGGGGGGGGTGGCGGCGGGGGGGGGGGTGGCGGGGGGGTGGCGGCGGGGGGGGGTGGCGGCGGGGGGGGGTGGCGGCGGGGGGGGGGGTGGCGGCGGGGGGGGGGGTGGGGTGGCGGGGGTGGCGGGGGTGGGGCTCCCTCAGTTAAGTTTCCTGCTCGCGATTTCGGCTCCAGGCCTGATCTCAGGGTTTGTGAGTTCCGGCTCTGTGCTGACAGCGCGGAGCCTGTTTGGGATTCTCTCTTCCTCCCTCTCTCTGCCCCTCTCCCTGCTCGTGCGTGCTCTCTTTCTCAAAATTAATTAATTAATTAAAAAAAAAAAAAAAAGAAAGAAAGAGGGGCGCCTGGGTGGCGCAGTCGGTTAAGCGTCCGACTTCAGCCAGGTCACGATTTCGCGGTCCGTGAGTTCGAGCCCCGCGTTGGGCCCTGGGCTGATGGCTCGGAGCCTGGAGCCTGTTTCCGATTCTGTGTCTCCCTCTCTCTCTGCCCCTCCCCCGTTCATGCTCTGTCTCTCTCTGTCCCAAAAATAAAAAAAATAAAAAAAACGTTGAAAAAAAAAAAAAAAAGAAAAGGGAAAAAGAAAAAGAAATGCCGACTCTCCGCCCCACCTCGGACTATTATTGGGTTACTAGGGAAGAATCAATCGGATCAGAACCCATTTACAAGTAAACCCATTCGCGCTGGCTGGCCTGTCTTCCCCAGGGGCATCAGAGGCTGCCCTCCTCCAGGTGAAAAAAACAGATTTCTTGATTCCACCTTGTGAGAACTCTGACCCTTGCCCTAGAGTTATATACTTTTTATGTCAGTACTTTTCAATTTTTATTACGCACAAGACTCCTCTGAGGGCGCTCGTTAAAAATGCAGGGCTCCTGAGAGGGATTCAGTAGGTCGGGGGTGTGGTCTAGGAATTTGCTGCTTCTTCTTCTTCTTCTTCTTCTTCTTCGTTTTTTTTTGAATTTGCATTTTTAATGAAGCTGCTCAGGTGATTGTGAAACGGGTGGTCCTAGTTTCGCTGAGAACCTAGTCCTTAGTCTGTTCCAGCCTGGAACAGCGTTTGATGGGAAGGGCTGCCGACCATCAAGGATGGGAGTCTGCTTGCTCCACAACAAAGGAGAAATATTGGCATGAAGGTAGAGGTTCACATAAAAACTCTTTTAGAGGGGGCACCTGGGTGGCTCAGTCAGTTGAGCATCCGACTCCGGATCTCGCAGTTTGTGAGTTCCAGCCCCGCGTTGGGCTCTGTGCTGACAGCTCAGAGCCTGGAGCCTGTTTCAAGATTCTGTGTCTCCCTCTCTCTGCCCCTTCCCCGCTCATGCTCTGTCTCTCAAAAATGAATAAACGTTAAAAAAAAAAACCAAAAAACTCCTTTAGAGTATAAAGTCCTTGTTATTTATAGACTGTGGATCTTCTGCCTGTTGGTTTGTTGAGGAAATATGGTAACTTTAAATTTCAGGGTTTTTTTTGTTTTTGTAATTTTTTTTTTTAAGTTTCAATGTTTATTTTTGAGAGAGAGAGAAAGACACACACAAAGACGCACAACTGTGGAAGGGGCGGAGAGGCAAGGAGACACAGAATCCAAAGCAGGCTCCAGGCTCTGAGCTGTCAGCACAGAGCCCGACGCGGGGCTCGAACTCACAAGATCACGAGTTGAGCCAAAGTCAGACGCTCAACCGATTAAGCCACCCAGGCGCCCTAAAGCTCAAGGTTGGTTTAAGGCAAGTAACGGGAAGTTATGTTTACCACCTGGGCATGTTTCGCTCTTGGCAAGACAGATGTGATTTTTTTTTTTTTTCTCCACCACCCTGGCTTCTTGCCTCCATTATGTCTCTTCTTCCCCTTGGGACCCACCGCTGGACTGTTCACACTTTCCGGAGCCTGGGGTGGCTGCTGAATGCAGCAGGTAAGAGCCTTGCAGGGGGTTGAGAGAGAGAAGACGGAATCACTTTCTTGGTCTCTTCAGAGTTATTACAGAGAGTGGGGTCATCGGCTGCAGGGAATTAATTGAATATGATGAGCCCAGAACTGCTAAAAAATCCCCGTCCCGGGGCTTTCTGGAAAAGTGTGCTGCAGATCGCTTTTCCGGTTTGCCGTTCTTTCTCTAGGGCTTTGGTCGGTGGGGCTGCCGAGGCGGTCGGTGTCCACGCGGTCACACACGGGTCACACACACGCATAGAGTATGGCTAGGCGAACACATAACCCGCCACTTGTGGGTCGTTTAACGGAAGAATCTACGTGTCAGGATGTTCCCACTGCAACTCTGAAGGCTGTGGCTGTTTCTGAGGCTCTGGGTGTCTCTAGGAAGAGGACTGTTGAATATTCCAGAATGTGTCTTTTATTAGGAACGCGGTGATTGCAAGCACGTGTGATGTGGCGGTTCTTTTCCCTGATGAGAGGGCCTGAGAGAACAAAGACCTCAGGAGGTACGTGTGCGTTTGTTGTTCGAACTGATGAAGCTGGTTCCCGACATCCCGTCATGTTCCAACGTTGGGCTGAAATGCAGTCATCCTGTGTGCATCTTGACGTCTGCCCTGCATGTTCTTTTCCCAGTAAAACAGGCGGTTATTCTTTTGTGAAAAATGCCCGAGACGTCCACATTCTGAGGTACATTCTCCGACAGCCGGGGAAATCTCTCCCAATCTCATTTGTTTGGAGCCCTCTGCCCAGTCCTTCCCCGTGAGCCCCAAATGGTGCCTTGGCCTTCCCCTTGATGGATTCATTGTTTTGATTTAAGTCATTGTGGCAGAAAATCTGATGTCATCTGCAGCTGCTACACTGAGATTCAAAGAAGCAGTCATTAACCCTTACAAAGATCCACGCGAAGGCACCGGGGCCTTCCCAATATTCTATGTGTCAGTAACCACGGTGTGAGTCAGATTTCTGTGTTGTATTTAGCATTCGTTTGGTATTTGCAGAGGAGTTTTTAGCTCTCTCGCGCATCCAGTAAATACACGTTTCTTAAACCCTTACAATGTGCCAGGTGAAGGGATCAGTACGGACCACCCTAAATATGCCACTTTGGCATCCGGATTTTTCTGAGCCGAAAGCGATCGAGAATCAGTGGATGCAGGGGGAGTGCTCTTCTCTCCCCTTTTCTGCCTAAAGTTGGCACAGATCTCCCCCAGGGAAGGTGTCCCCCTCTCGCATACCAGGAAGAGGAAAGGAACTTACCACTGGAGAGAAAGAGCTGGAATTGAAATAAATCCGCATAAGTAAACCTCACTCGAATACCCTGTACCTTCCAAAAGTTCCCCTGTGTGTATATTTCCCAGTCACTTTCTCACAATTTTTCATCTCTTGGAGCCCAAACCCCCTTTCTGTAGCTAAAGTGGTATGTAAGCCCCTGAGTCTCATCACTTGATTTTGAGTTTCTTTTTTGTGAACTCCCGTGCACATAAAATATTGAGAAAATGTGTATTCCTTTCCTTCTGTGAATGTGTATTCCTTTCCTTCTGTCTTTTGTCAGTTCATTTGCAAGCCTCCATGTTAAGAACCTAGGAGGGTAGAGCAAAAGTTTTTCCTTCCTGACCCAGGCAAGTAAGTCGGGTCTTGTCCTTAGTCTCACTAATCTCTAGGTGCCTTGAGGATTCCCCAGCCTTCGTGAAAACTTTTGGTTCATGGGCCCTGGGGAAGAAATTCTGCTTCTGGAGAGGTGTTGGCAACGTGCAGTGCTGTTGCCTGAGCCTCAGACAGGCTTTTGGGTGGAAGGTTCGTTCACTCTCAGGTCCTTGGCCCCCAGAACACCGAGGGGGTAGGGCTGGGGACTCTGGCATGGACAGTAATGCCATGAGGTAGTCCCTATGGTGATCAGAGTCTCTCATGCTGTTGGAGCAGGATCCACCTTAGATGTTTGGAGCAGGGACCCAAATATTGGTCTTTTACGTTTATATGTTTGGATATCCTCAAGAGCTGTTGTTTTGTAGGTGAAAGGCAATTCTGTAGTTAATTTCATCGTTATAAATTAACATTTTATTTGCTAGTAACAAATTTCAAAATCTAGATCCTTTTTTTTTAAAGTTTATTTATTTTGAGAGAGAGAGAGAGAGAGCACACGTGGGAGGGGCAGAGAGAGAAAGAGAGAGAGAGAGAGAGAGACAGAGAGAGAGAAGTGAGAGAGAGAGAAACCCAAGCAGGCTCTGTCAGGGCAGAGCCCAACGCGGGGCTCCAACCCACAAATGGTGAGATCGTGACCTGAGCCAAAATCAAGAGTCGCACGCTTAACTGGCTGAGCCACCCAGGCGCCCTAGGGTTAGCGTTCGTATAAAAGAGGCCCCAGAGAGCTCTCTTGCCCCTTTCACCGTGCGAGAGCACAGCCAGAAGTCAGCCATCTCTGAAGTAGGAAGCAGGTTCTCATCAGATGCCAAATCTGCCGATGCCTTGATCTCGGACTTCCCAGCTTCCAGAACGGTGAGGAATAAATTTCCGTGGCTTACGTGCCACTCCGTTTATGGTATTGTGTTACGGCCGCCCAAACAAAATAAGACACACACCAAATACATAAAACTCCCTAACGTCAAAAGATTAGCGGTTTCTATACTAAATTCTAAATCGTCCTGGGATGGCACGGGGCTGACCCGCTAAGGAAACCGTTGTGCACTTCGCACAATATTGGGAAAGTGTTTTCAGCGCAGCGACGCCGAATACATCCTTGTTCTGACCCCAATGGAACATATGGAGGCCTCCTTACGCTCCGCGGCAGGGACACCCCCACGGTGAACAATTGATTGCATTTTGTATTTCTTTGGCTCTTAAGGTAAGAAGGTCCTTTTCTGCCTAATTCCAGAGGACCTTTGGACTGAGAGTAAACTGGTGTTCTTTTTCGCAAAATGTTTTTCTCTTATCATCTTGTGACTCTTATAAGTATTCAAACAATGTCTGACTTCTTTCCGTATTATCTCTTGGCTTTGCTTGGTTATTTGAGTGATAATTGTGTAACCATTCGGCCACAGCTTCTATTGTATTGACACATCTTGATGAAAAGTGGAATATTTTCATGCATATAAAAGCATGACCCTGGGGCACCTGGGTGGCTCAGTCAGTTAAGTGTCCGCTCAGGTCACGATCTCACGGGTTCGCGGGGCTCTGAGCTGACAGTGCGGAACCTGCTTGGGATTCTCTCTCTCCTTGCGCGCGTGCTCTCTCTCTCAAAATAAATTAAAAAAACTTAAAAAAAGAAAAATAGGATGTCCCTAGTCTAGTGCTTGGTACCCAGTAGATAGTCAATGGCGGTCATTAGTATTTGAGATTTATGACCAGGATCCCCAGACCGAGGACCCAGTGGTTACGCCAGGTCTCCAATAAACACTGACTACTACATAAGGTATAGAAAAGAAGAGATAGCTCCTCAATGGTAGGATAAGAGAAAGGGACTGGATAAGAAGGAGAAAATAGGCAGAAAATGACCTATGACCATCTAGAGATATTTATATTTAGTAAAATATTCAGCTTACACACACACACACACACACACACACCCAGCAAAGCATCCAGTTGAATACCCGAACGTGTCACGGCAGGGAGATGGTGATTCACAGAGATTTCCTTCATAAAGAAACAGAGACTCGCCTATTTAAAAGCAGTTCCATTTAATGCAACGCTGAATTGAACAGGGTTTCTTTTCAAGGGGCTACTATTAAAGGCAAGATTATTATCTTCAGCATTTAGGTGCATGCTGACTGGGGCCATAACACCGGGGCACTTAGACGCTCCCATTATCAATGTACAGTATGGTCTTTGGAAGTTTAAAAATAGCTTTCGCAACCTTTTATGGCTTCCCTTGCGCGGGCATGGCTGTGTGTGCTCTGCGAAGCCTGGGCACCCTGCAGGGAAGGCAGCTCTGTTGGAACCTGGCTAGCACGTTGACCTTGGGGGGTCCAGGCTGCGGGACCACCCTGGATGTATGACCCCGTCATAACAATGTCCTTTGAGACCACGGGTAAACTAGAGTTTAGGGGAAAGCAATGTCCTGGGAATAATAGGATTTTTGTCTCAATTATGACATTTGGGCGGTCATTTATCCTTTCTAGGTTAGATAAGCACTTAGGGGCACGGCGAGATTCAGAATTCTCGCTTTGTTTTTAAATCTCAGTTCGGTTCGATGAATATATATTGAGCACCTATGATGTTCAAGACTTCACACTAGGTGTTAGGAATGTAAAGGGGGATAAGGCTTTCTGTGCCTGCTGGTGGGCTGGGGGTGGGAGGGAGGCCTATGACAGATCCATTCGATGTGATTCCTTAGATCTCTTTCTCCAAAGGAGGTGTCCAACGCAAATGCTTATGGGAGCCAGGCCGATCTCGTGATGTGTGAACGGGTGTGCTTGGGGACCACAGCACGTGGAGATCATGCGCTCCATTGTTCCCGGGGGCAGGGATGCAGGCCCAGTGGTACCAGGACTTCCCGTTTCTCAAAGGGATCCAAGATCAGAATTCTTATGTGAACTATCCCAGGTTTTAAGTGTTGGGAATCGTGTGGGCCAACCCCAAATACATCTGTGAGCCGGGTCTGGCCTGGAGTCAACAATCACGTCCCCTCTCGGTGTAAAGGATGATGGAAGGATGGGAACCTTTGCTTCAGTCTTTTTATTTGCCTTTCGTCCAAGATCTTCCTTTTTGATAGGTTTCAGTTACTTTTGAAGAGCATCCTTTCCAAAAGAACAGTCCAGTGAGTAGCCAGGTACTTAGGAGGGTTTGAGTAGGCACTGGTGACCCTGGATGGGCATGCTCTAGAGGGTTCTCCATGCACAACAGTGAGCAGAAGGAGATAGAACCGTAAGGGAAAGGTAGATGGTGCTCAGTTCACAGAGGCAGGAGCTCAGGCACTGAGACGGAGAGCTGACCGCCATGATGGTGAAGCCTGGAGCTGGGGGCAGCAAGTGTGAGCTCCGGGGCACTTACCGCACTCATTACTGAGCCACCACAGCTGCTGTGTGTTCTGGACAGAGCCTGGTATCTGGAGCCATCTAGACTGTATGCGATGTCCAGTACGACAACCATCAGGCCCGTGTGGCTACTTAAAATAATTAAAATGAAATGGAAAATTCAGCTCCTCTGTCACACTTGCTACATTAAGCGCTCTGTGGCCACAGGTAGCTAGTGGCCCCGTATTGCAGAATGTGGAAGATATTTCCATCATTGTGGAAAGTTATATTAGACAGCACTGATCTGCAGTTTTCCATACCTTTTCTTCCCCATGCATGCTTTTTTAAAAATTGAACTTTATGCATTTAAAAAAAAATTTTTTTTCTAACGTTTATTTATTTTTGAGACAGAGAGAGACAGAGCATGAACGGGGGAGGGTCAGAGAGAGGGAGACAGAATCTGAAACAGGCTCCAGGCTCTGAGCTGTCAGCACAGAGCCCGACGTGGGGCTCGAACTCACGGACCGTGAGATCACGACCTGAGCCGAAGTCAGACGCTTAACCGACTGAGCCACCCAGGCTCCCCTATGCATTTTTTTTTAACTTCAGAAGGAGTGAGCATGAGCAAGGGAGAGGGGCAAAAGGAGAGAGAATCTCAAGTAGGTTCCAAGCTCAGTGTCGAGTCTGACACAGAACTCGACCTCATGACACTGGGATTATGACCTGAGATGAAGTCGAGAGTCAGATGCTCAACGGACTGATCCACCCAGGCTCCCCTTCTCCATGCATCCTCAGTTGAGATAACCCGACCTTGCCTCTCTTTGCCATTGGAAAGTCTTCCTAGTACCGTGACTTAAGGTCTCCTTGAATGTCATCTTCTATGAGAAGGATCAATGTCTCTGTCATGAGGTATTCTGAGACTGGTCCTCCCCCAATCCTCGGTTTGTTTATTTATTTTTATTATTTATTATTTACTTTTTATTTTTTTAAATTTACATCCAAATTAGTTAGCATATAGTGCAACAGTGATTTCAGGAGTAGATTCCTTAATGCCCCTTCCCCATTTAGCCCATCCCCCCCCACACCCCTTCCAGTAACCCTCTGTTTGTTCTCCATATTTGTGAGTCTCTTATGCTTTGTCCCCCTCCCTGTTTTTATCTTATTTTTGCTTCCCTTCCTCTGTGTTCATCTGTTTTGTCTCTTAAAGTCCTCATATGAGTGAAGTCATATGATATTTGTCTTTCTCTGACTAATTTCACTTAGCATAATACCCTCCAGTTCCATCCACGTCGTTGCAAATGGCAAGATTTCATTCTTTTTGATTGCCGAGTAATACTCCGTTGTACATATATACCACATCTTCTTTATCCATTCATCCATCGGTGGACGCTTGGGCTCTTTCCATACTTTGGCTATTGTCAACAGTGCTGCTATAAACATGGGGGTGCATGTGCTCCTATGCATCAGCACTCCTGTATCCCTTGGATAAATGCCTGGTAGTGCAATTGCTGGGTCATAGGGTAGTTCTATTTTTAATTTTTTGAGGCACCTCCATTCTGTTTCCCAGAGTGGCTGCACCAGCTTGCATTCCCATCCCATTGTATGTTTATTAAAACAATTTTTTGGGGCACTGGGTGGCTTAGTCGGTTAAGCGTCCGACTTCAGCTCAGGTCATGATCTCGTGGTCTGTGACTTCGAGCCCCGCGTCGGGCTCTGGGCTGATGGCTCAGAGCCTGGAGCCTGCTTCCGATTCTGTGTCTCCCTGTCTCTCTGCCCCTGCCCCGTTCATGCTCTGTCTCTCTCTGTCTCAAAAATAAATAAAACGTTAAAAAAAAAAATTAAAAAAAAAACAAAACAATTTTTTAATTGTGGTAAAATACAAATAACATAAAATTTACCATCTCAATGATTTCTAGTTCAGGGCATTAAATACATTGACGCTGTTGTGGAACCATCCCCAGCATCCAACCCCAAAACCTTTTCATCTTCCCAAACTGAAACTCTACCCATTAAACACGAATTCCTCCTGCTCCCTCCGCCAAGCCCCTGACACCCACCATTCTACTTCCTTTCTCTATAAATTTGCTCTAAGTAGCTCGTGTAAGTAGAAACACACACTATTTGTCCTTTTGTGACTTAGTCACTTAGCCTAATGTCTTCAGGGTTCATCCACGTTGTGGTTTGTGTCAGAATTTCCTTCCTTTTTAAGGCTGCATAACATCCTGTCGTATGGAGAGACCACGTTTTGTTCATCCATCCGTCCACTCATGGACGCTTGGATCGGTCCCACCTCTTGGCTGTCGTGAATGGTGCTTCAATGAACAGGGAAGAACAGATATCTTTCCAAGACCCTGCTTTCCATTCCTCTGGGTATATACCCAGCAGTGGCATTGCTAGATCGTATGGAAATTCTACGTGTAATTGTTTTGAGGAACTCCCATACTATTTTCCACGGCGGCTGCCCCATTTTGCATTCCCTACCCACGGTGCACAAGGGTTCCAATTTCCCCACATCCTCACCCACACTTGGCACTTTCTGTTTCGATCACGGTCATTCCAATGCGGGTGAGTGGTGAGGTGGGATCTCACTGTGGTTTTCCTTTGTGTTTCCCTCATGATTAGTGATGTTGAGCACACTTTCATGTGCTTTTTGGCCAAGCTGTTTTTGTGAAACCCCAGTGCTTAACAGTAAGGAAAGGAGCCATTTTCAAAAATTCAAGCGATTGTTTCTGATGTCACTGTTTTATTTTGTTTCTATTCTTCTGTGTGTGTGTGTGTGGGGGGGGGGTATTTACTTGGCCTTGAGGATAGATCATTTTTGTTGTTTAGGAAATGATTTTAAAGGCCTTTGGTTAGGGGGCACCTGGGTGGCTCAGTCAGTTGAGCGTCCTACTGCAGCTCAGGTCATGATATCACGGTTGGTGAGTTCAAGTCCCGCTTCAGGCTCGCTGTTGTCAGCCCGCTTTGGATCTTCTGTTCCCCTCCCTCTCTCTGCCCCTCCCCAGCTCACACTCTCTCTCTTTCAAAAATAAATACACATAAAAAAAAAAATAAAGGTCTTTGGTTAAACAGTGATAAAGTAACAACCCTCTTCAGAAACGAAGATGTTAGCACAAGACAGACCAATGATCTTAAATTTCTCTTAAAAAAAAAAGTTTGTCTTCTTTGTAGGTGGAAGATACATTTCTGTAGGTTCTTTTTTTTTTTTTCCCCTAGGAAAATCTTCCCTCCCCTTGATCTTGGGGACACTGGGGCTTGGACTTCCGTGGGGTGCAGGGGAAAACGGACTCCTGAAAACTAGGCCTGAGCCTAGGGAGTCAGATCAAAGCTCTGCGCCTGGGGCCAGGGACCTTTAAGCAGCAACCCTCTGGGGGAATCTACCTCTGGGCTCTCAGAGTTGCGTTATCTTTGCTGAGGCCCCGGCCTTCCCTACGATCTCCAATGTTCCAGTCCGTTATTAGTGGACACTGAGGGGAGTTCAGGCAAGGGTTTGCACCCATGCCCGAGGTGAAGCTGAGACAACAACAGCAGCTGCCTGGAGAGTCGGGTTTCAGGGCAGCGAGAAGGGTGGAGCAGTGGCCTAGGGGAGCGCTGGGGCCAGCTGGTGGTTGAGGTGGCAAGTGAGAGGCAGGACAGATTTGTGGAACATGTGGGTAGTCCCTGGGGATTCCCAAAGGGCGGCGGGGAAGGGAACTTGGTACTAGGCTCACTTTCCTCCAGCCAAGTGCAACGAGGCTCGGGTTCTGTTGCTTTGGGCGTAAGAAGGAAGCATAGCCTGGGTTTGTCGTCACAGGCCGGTTCGTTCTGAGACAACCACTGGGTTCCGTGTCCCTCACAAGGTCCACCCTTAGGGCTGGTTGCTCTGTGGCCTTCTTCCCCTCTGCTAATTGTAACTTTTTGTGACTTGGGCACTCTAGTGGCTCACCAAACGCCGTCCCCACTGTCCCCGAGGGGGTTGGGGGTGGGAGACACTCGGCTGGCCTTGAAGTGTACCCATGAACGTTGTGTGTGGGGGGTGTGGTGGCACGTTTTTTGAGGTCCTGTGAGAGAAAGTGCAGACTCAGGCAAGGCTAGGAAAAAAAAAAAATGAAAACCAGTCAGTGAACAAAAAGCAGATACAAAGAGGGCATTCGCTCATTTGTTGGCATTAGAAGTGCTTCGGTAAAGGTTGACTTCATTTGCAAATCTTCATTTTGGTTTGAGCCGGGGCGCTCTTGTCTGTAAATGAAAGTGTGAACTCGGCTCTGTTTTCATCCTGTCCTCCCCTGAGTTCTGAGGTTCTGAGCTGTTGTTCCCTGGGGTTCTCGAAGGAGGAAGCTGAGTGAGCCTTGGAGCAGAGGAACTTCTCTCTGCTGACTTTCACGAGAGGTTTCGTTTCAGCAAAGGGTTCCGCAGCGAAGAGAGGTCGGAAAACCAGCCACCAGATGCCCTCTGGGCTCGTAACTGGACCGCGCTGTGGATTAATCCGTATGTTTTACAAATGCAAGTATCATATGCAGAACAGTTACTTTGTATTCACCGTCTCCCCGTGAATCTATTTGTAAGATGATATTTAAAAACCATACATATTTAAAGATGACCCACAGGCCTGGCTGGTTCAGTTGTTCAGTCGGTGGAGCGTGCGACTCTTGATCTCAGGGTTGTGAGTTCGAGCCCCACCTTGGGCGTGGAGCCTATTTAAAAAAAAAAAATGACCTGCAATTTGGCTTTCTGGTTTCAGTATTGCTTTTTTCTTCTTCTCTGAGGTGGTGGGGGGGACTCAAGACAACCCCAGTGTTGATGGTTTTCTAGGAGGACTCACAACTCAACATATAGTCATACTCATGGCTACGATTTCTTACGGCGGAAGGATGCAAAGCCAATTCAGCTGAAGGTGAAGGTGCGTGGAGTGAAGTCTAGGGGGAAGGCCAGGCACAAGCTTCCAAGGTCCTCTCCCGGGGAGTCCTGTAGGATGTGCTTGGGTCCTCCGGCAACAAGGCGTGACAACACATGTGAAATGGAGTCTATCGGGGAAGCTCATAGAGACTCAGTGGCGAGGGTTTTTACTGGGATCTGGTCACATGAGGCCCCCTTTGAATGGTATGTTCCAAAATTCCAGGTCCCCAGAAGGAAGCCATAAACCCCATTATTCAGGCATGGTGGGCCATTTTTATCAGGGAATGGTGGGAATCACCAGAAATCCAAGTTCCCATCAAGGGCCAACTTCTCAAGCAAGCCTTTCTTTTTTTTTTTTTATTTTTTTTTATTTTTTTATTTATTTATTTATTTATTTTTTATTTTTTTTTATTTTTTAATATATGAAATTTACTGTCAAATTGGTTTCCATACAACACCCAGTGCTCATCCCAAAAGGTGCCCTCCTCAATACCCATCACCCACCCTGCCCTCCCTCCCACCCCCCATCAACCCTCAGTTTGTTCTCAGTTTTTAACAGTCTCTAATGCTTTGGCTCTCTCCCACTCTAACCTCTTTTTTTTTTTTTTTCCTTCCCCTCCCCCATGGGTTTCTGTTATGTTTCTCAGGATCCACATAAGAGTGAAACCATATGGTATCTGTCTTTCTCTGTATGGCTTATTTCACTTAGCATCACACTCTCCAGTTCCATCCATGTTGCTACAAAAGGCCATATTTCATTTTTTCTCATTGCCACGTAGTATTCCATTGTGTATATAAACCACAATTTCTTTATCCATTCATCAGTTGATGGACATTTAGGCTCTTTCCATAATTTGGCTATTGTTGAGAGTGCCGCTATAAACATTGGGGTACAGGTGCCCCTATGCATCAGTACTCCTGTGTCCCTTGGATAAATTCCTAGCAGTGCTATTGCTGGGTCATAGGGTAGGTCTATTTTTAATTTTCTGAGGAACCTCCATACT
Source organism: Panthera tigris (assembly GCF_018350195.1). Classification (NCBI taxonomy): domain Eukaryota; kingdom Metazoa; phylum Chordata; class Mammalia; order Carnivora; family Felidae; genus Panthera; species Panthera tigris. Next base: position 14,037,888 of record NC_056664.1, read on the forward strand.
GTTTTCCAGAGCGGCTGCACCAATTTGCATTCCCACCAACAGTGCAAGAGGGTTCCTGTTTCTCCACATCCTCTCCAGCATCTATAGTCTCCTGATTTCTTCATTTTGGCCACTCTGACTGGCGTGAGGTGGTATCTGAGTGTGGTTTTGATTTGTATTTCCCTGATAAGGAGCGACGTTGAACATCTTTTCATGTGCCTGTTGGCCATCCGGATGTCTTCTTTAGAGAAGTGTCTATTCATGTTTTCTGCCCATTTCTTCACTGGGTTATTTGTTTTTCTGGTGTGGAGTTTGATGAGCTCTTTATAGATTTTGGATACTAGCCCTTTGTCCAATGTGTCATTTGCAAATATCTTTTCCCATTCCGTTGGTTGCCTTTTAGTTTTGTTGGTTGTTTCCTTTCAAGCAAGCCTTTCTAAAGAGAGCAGTCAAGTTTGCTTTGCGAGCCCTTTTCTGCCCACCCTCCCCCTTTTCTCTCTTGTCTCCTTTTTGTTCTTCTTCCTCTTTTGAATAATATACTCAAAGGGTGCCTGCGTGGCTCAGTCGGTGAAGCATCTGACTCTTGATCTTGGCTCAGGTCATGAATTCAGGGTTTGTGAGATCTAGCCCAGAGCTCGGCATGGAGCCTGCTTAAGATTTCTCTCTCTGTCCCTCCCCTGTTCGTGCTCTCTGTCTCTCTCTCTCTCAAAACACAATATATTAGAAACCTTCAACAAAATGGAAGTAGCCCAAGCTTCTTTCCACCTCTGAGAGGCCCTGCCATACTGGGTGCTGTACTGGGTACTTCTTCTGGGGTAGGATGGCAATGGGGAGGGAGGTAGCAGCAAGGCTATGTAGGAGTCTCATGCTCAAGTTCATGTGTGAGGTGATGGGCACATACCAAGGGGGATGGTGAGGAAATGGAGAGGGGACAATTTTGAGAGCCACCAACAGAGAAGGGGGGGTGGATGTGACTTGGAGAATGCTTTTTGGCTGGACTTCCCGATAATTCACCATGCTTTAGGCTGTCTTCCTTGGCATCAGGTGACGTGTTCATAAAGGCCAGTTCTGCCCCCTTCCCCAAATAATAACACATACAGTAGAATCTTCAACTCAAATAAATATTACTTTTCCCTTGTGTTTCATTACCTGTGTCACAATTGAATCTCTTCCTATAGATAGCTTAAATAGCTGCCACTTTCTATGCACTTGAGAATTAGGACTTAGTGTCTCATTGAATGCAGAGGAGCCTATCTACGTTTATGAGGAAAAATTTAATTTTAATACAACCTGCTAATTCAGAAGCTGACACAAAGGGACAGTGGTGAAAAGGTATTGCTTTCTTTCTATTTCTTATACATTGTTTTTGACCAGTTGGATTTTTTTTTCTGACTAGAAATTACACGTGCATGTGTATTTCAGAGCTCAAACTAAAGCTAACTGAAGGTGATCAAAGCAGAAAAGACTCAACTATAGAGTGAATGAGTTCTCTGTTTTGAATTGGTTGAGTGATTATCCTGAACTGATAAGACGTTGGAAAAGCCTGGTTAGATAACACTCTTCAACTGTCCCCAGACAAAGTAGGTTGAGAACTGTTTTTCTGTGTATTTTGTTTTGTTTTTTGCTTTTTTTAATTTTTAAATTATTTTTGTGAGAGTGAATGGGGAAGGAGCAGAGAGAGAGAGAGAGGGAGACACAGAATCCGAAGCAGGCTCCGGGCTCTGTGCTGACAGCAGAGAGCCCCATGCAGGACTTGAACTCATGAACCCTGAGATCATGACCTGGGCCAAAGCTGGACACTTAACCGACTGAGACTGAGCCACCTAGGGGCCCCTTGTTTTTGTTTTTAATTGAAGGATGGTTGACATGTAATATCCTGTTAGTTTCAGGTGTGTAACATAGTGATTTGACCATTATGTATGTTACAAAATGCTAGCTGGAAATGCTCAGTTACCCTCTGTTACCGTACAAAGTCATTAAAATGCTATTGGCTACATTTTCTTTGCTGTACTTTTCGTAGTTGAAAACTGATTTTGATCACTGAAGCTTGTCTCAGTGGCTGGTTGGTGCTTTCCAAAGAGATACACCAAACAATAGGAAAGGGGAAATGAGAGAAGGAAATAGCATTAAAAGCCTAAATCAAGGGACCCAGTTTAATGAATTAATCAGAAATTAGGAGCCCAAAAACAAATGTTTTACACTTACCTTGATCCTTTCAGCTAATTGATCAGTAAAATCACTCCTCATTATTTTTGACTTTTTGACCCTCTCAGTTCTATGGTATTTGTTGTTAAACTCTTCCCCTGACTCATATTCAAGAAGTTAAATTACTTTGAGAAATTGATTTTAAGAATTTGAGACACTGACCAATGTTCCTTTAGATCAGGGGTTCTTAACATTAAAAAGAATAGTAATTATGGATCCTTTCCAAGTGAGTGAAACATTTGCACCCCTTCTCCCAATAACGTCTTTAAGTGCTCAAAATAAAATAAATTACAGAGGAAGCGAATGAAAGTACGTTTATAAGAATCTTTTGAAAAACCAAGTTTACCACAGAGTAATATATTTGCTTCCCTATTAGTGCATCAAGCATCAAGATCTAGTGGCGGGTGATGGGTATTGAGGAGGGCACCTTTTGGGATGAGCACTGGGTGTTGTATGGAAACCAATTTGACAATAAATTTCATATATTGAAAAAAAAAAAGATCTAGTGGCGGGGAGGTGGCGTGAAATGGGTGATGGGGATTAAGTTTATTTATTTATCTTTTTAAAGTAATCTCTACACCCAACGTGGGGCTTGAACTCATGACCCCGAGATCAAGAGTTGCATGCTTTCTGACTGAGCCAGCCAGGCGCCCCAGTTGATGGGGATTAAGGAGTGCACTTGTCATGATGAGCAGTGGGTATTGTGTTGGAAATGTTGAATCATTATATCGTGCACCTGAAACTAATATAACACTGTAAGTTAACGAACTAGAATTAAAATAAAAACTTAAAAAAAAAAAAAAAAGATCCGGTGGCAGACATGATACCATGATTTCAAAGTAGTGATGTGTATAAACAGTGTTTTGTGATCTCTAAAACAATGGTATGTGATATGTGGTTTTTATTGGTGGCAAAGCTACTCATAATATCACGGTCTATTGCTTACATTCAGAATAGAAGTAAGTGCTAAATTGCAGTTAGAGGCTGGTGAAAATAAGAATAAAATCCACCCCACCCCATTTTCAAATCCTCTGAATTCTATCTATGGGCCCCTTGAGGGGTTCAAGAACCCCAGATGAAGAACCCTTGCTTTAGAAAATTGCAGATTCTTTAATTGGTTTTTTCAATCCTTGTTTTGATACAATAACTTCTCTTGGTATTTCTCTAACTGAGGTTTGAAGCAGGTTGCCCTAACCATACCTGGTGTTCACTGTGGGTGTTCTGACTGGATTGAGAGGGCCACCAGATGTGGGGTGCTCTGATTGGGCGCAGGCCAGCAGCACGGGTGGTGGAAAAATTGACCGAAGGCAGAACAAAAGAGATGAAGTGTATCGAATATACCTCCAGGGAGCTGTGGGCAGGACAGCAGAGGGGACTGTCGTCTGCTCCTAGGTGGTGTTGAGGGGCCACAGTTATAGGGCGGAGTCAGGAGGTATGAGATCTGGAATTTTCATTCCAGAAAATTCTTGGTAACTCTGCCTGGCTGTAAGTAGCCCATTGGTTAGTAGGGCTATTTAGAGGGGGGTTACTTAATAAGCCTCTTTGCATCGCCTGTTGGTATTCAGCTCAGTGGTAGCCGTGGACCCTTTTGTCTTGATCAGGTTTCCAGTTGCTCAAGCCTGTTGCCTGAAAGTGCTTCTACATTCAGTGTTTCATTGTTCTATGTATTTTTTTTTTTAAAGAAAGTAATTGAGGATTTTTTTTTTAAAAAGTTTATTTATTTTGAGAGAGAGGAGAGAGAGAAAAAGCACGAGCCAGGGAGGAGCAGAGAGAGAGAGAGAGAGGGAGAGAAGGAGAGAGAGAGAAGAGGGGTTTGAGTTCACCCAATGCAGGGCTCAAACTCACGAACTGCAAGATCATGACCTGAGCCAAGGTCAGATGCTTTTACCGAGTGAGCCACCCAGGAGCCCTTGATAGAAGACTTCTATACCTCTTACTATGTGCTAGGTACTATTGCAAACATGTTAGTAATACTAATTAATATTTACAACTATTTACCAGTAAAACTGAATTAATATTTACAAAGATTAACTCGGTATTAGCATGTTTCTCCATTGGTTGTGGATACATTTCTCTTGGGGGCTGTCACTCTTTCTTTGCTCTCATTGGAGCAAACCATTTCACGGTTTCCTTTTTCCCCAATCTGTATGTGTGATTAGGAAGTAATATGATTTAAAACTTGGACAGCTTTTCACTATTTTCTTTGTATTTATTCTGGTTGGGATTTGTAACGTTTCTGTTTTGTTTTTTTTTTAATGTATTTTATTTTATTTTTTAAAAGGTTTTATTTTTAAGTAGTCTCTGTAACCAACATGGGGCTCAAACTCACAACTCTGAGATCAAGAGTTGTGTGCTCTACTGACCGAGATGGCTGTGCCCCCAGTGATGTTTCTGTTTTTTTACTTTTTGGGTTCTGTGGCTTGATGCCCATTGGTAGTTTTGGAGGGTTCTCCAGCTATTGCTTTTGCCCCATTCTCCTCCTCCCTGGGATTCCAATCACATCTCTTTTAACTTTTGGATGGTGAAGTCTTTTTATGAGACAAATGTCCCATGTGTCTCTTAGGCTTTCTTTCTTCTGTGTTCTTTGTCCATTTTGCTCCCTCAACATGAGTCTAGGTGTTTTCTACTGGTTTATTTTCCTGTTCACTAGCCCTCCCTACAGTCACAACCTCTGCATGGATTCTCAGCCTCCAGCTCAAAACTGCCTGAGAAACCAGCAAATGAAGTGTTGGCTCACCTCAGGGAGCCTCCCTGCTCTCTGGATCCTGGTGCCTTTGGAGAGTTCCATAGCTTTCCAATGTCTTCAGAAAGATGATGGTGATGATGATGGTGATGATGATGACGATGATGGTGATGGTGATGAGGATGATGGTGATGGTGATGAGGATGATGATGATGATGGTGGTAGATGGTGATGTTGATGACGATGATGGTGATGGTGATGAGGATGATGGTGATGATGGTGATGATAGTGATGTTGATGGTGATGGTGATGAGGATGGTGATGATGGTGATGATGATGATAGTGATGTTGATGGTGATGAGGATGATGGTGATGGTGGATGGTGATGAGGATGATGGTGATGATAGTGATGTTGATGGTGATGGTGATGAGGATGATGGATGATAGTGATGTTGATGGTGATGGTGATGAGGATGATGGTGATGAGGATGATGGTGATGATAGTGATGTTGATGGTGATGGTGATGAGGATGATGGTGATGAGGATGATGGTGATGATAGTGATGTTGATGGTGATGGTGATGAGGATGATGGTGATGATGGTGGTGGATGGTGATGATGATGATAGTGATGTTGATGGTGATGGTGATGATGGTGGATGGTGATGATGATGGTGGTGGTGATGATAGTAATGGTGATGGTGATGGTGATGAGGATGAGACAGAATGCGAACGGGTTAGGGGAAGAGAGAGAGGGAGACACAGAATCCGAAGTGGGCTTCAGGCTCTGAGCTGTCAGCACAGAGTCCGATGCGGGGCTCGAACCCACGAGCTGTGAGATCATGACCTGAGCCGAAGTCGGACGCTCAACCGACTGAGCCACCCAGGCGCCCCTAACTCAACTGCCTCTTTAAAAACCCTATTTCCAAATAGAGTCACATTCTAAGGTGCCAGGGATTAAAACTTCAACCTATGAATTTGGGGGGTGGGGTACAATTCGGCTGATAGCACCACAGAAAAGGCTCGTGAAAGTCATTACCAGTTTTCTTAAGAATTGTAGAAATTAAATGCGTACGGGCCATCTTTGTCTTAGCACAGACCTCTCAAAATATGGCGCCTGCTCCCTTCCAATCTGCACCTTCAGCATGAACATTAGCATCGGCAGGAACTGTTGTGAGAAGTGCAAATTCTTGCTTCCCACTCAGACCTATTCAGCTAGAAAGTCTAGCGTGGGTGCAGCAAACCCGTGGGGTGATAGTGCTGTGGGCTCCAGTTGGAGACCTGGCACCCTAGCCACTGGGGAAGGGCAGTTCCAGTGCAGAGCCGGTTCAGCTATAAATTCTGCTCCTGCTAGCCCCAAGTCCTTTTCTAAAGGATGGACTCTCCCGAGACATCAGGGTATGACTGAGGGCCGGATCTGTCAGATAGCAGCATTTAAATCAATGCTCATCTGTCTTGTGGTATCATTCAGCATTCAAGTATCACATACACATTTGAGGATTTATAAAAGAGGTAATTTTCAGTGGAAAGCTTTCTTAGTTGAGGAATGAGATTCTTCACTAATCTGGGCCTCAGGTTTATTATCTCTAAAATAAGAAATCTGGATTCCTTTTCTAGCCCCCGACAGTCTGGGCATCCAGAGGAGTGACTCAGAACAAGTAATATCCCAGTGGTGCCAAGTGCTGAGATTTTTCTGGGATTCCTTGAATGATCAGACCCAACACCCGAAACTGAATCAGGTGGAATGCTTCAGGTGGGTAGTAGTTTCTAGAAATTCTGCAGCCGGGCCCTGTAAATGAGACTGGCCGAAGACAGATTAACAAGAGAACACCGGAAGTTTATTGACATATGCATGCTGCGTGTATATGTGGGAGCACCCAGAGACGAGTAACCCAGAGGGGTGGTTAGAATGTGGGTTTCTATACCATCCTGGGCAAAAACAAAGTTAAGTGGGTGGGAGAATCAAGTTATGGGAATGTGCCCAGGAAAAGTATGGTAAACAAAGGTTGTTTAGTAAGGGTTGTTTGATTATTTATTTTTGAGAGGCAGACCGCTACTGGGGGATGGACAGGGAAAGAGGGAAACATAGAATCCAAAGCAGGCTCCAGGCTCTGAGCTGTCAGCACGAGGGGTGAGATCATGACCCGAGCTGAAGTCAGATGCTCAGCCGTCTGAGCCACCCAGATGCCCCACTTATTTATTTTTTCAAATATTTATTTTTGAGAGAGAGAGAGAGCAGGGGAGGGGCAGAGAGAGCGGGAGACAGAGGATCTGAAGCAGGTTCTGTGCTGACAGCAGAGACCCCAACGTGGGACTCTAACTCACGAACTGTGAGATTACGACGGGAGCCACAGCCAGACACTTAACCCACTGAGCCACCCAGGTGCCCCTTATTGATTGATTGATTGATTTAAAGCAAGCTCTATGCTCAGAGTGGGGCTTGAACTCACAACCGCCTCCCCAAGATCAAGAGTCACACCCTCCACTGAGCCAGACGGGCGCCCCTGTTGTGACGATTTAAATCCTTGCCTTCTTTCACCATTGGTAAGCGTTGTTGAGTCTCCTTTTTCCTTTCCGTAATAAATATAAATGTCTTTTACAAAAGGAAAACTGTGTCCTGTTTGTAATAGCTTTTCCTGAGCTCTTTAACTCAAAATAACCCATATGCCAAGGAGATATGTATTTTGGTACATCGTGGGGCTGGCATATCCTGGTCCCCCCTCAGTGCGTACGCGAGCCACGCTGTGTTCCCCCAGCCCCGACTGAGCGCATGTAATGAGTTCTTGGGAAGCGTGAGGATGGAGGTCAGAATCCCCATATTGTCCCCGAGATCCCAAACTTCCTCAAACCCAGGAAGCAGCCTCACCTTCAGGGTGGCCTCAGACAGAGGGTCTTTTGACCTCCTCACAACCTCACAGGGTAGGGAGGAAGGTTCTGTTCTGCCCATTGTACTGTGCCACGGAATCCTTGGGAAACTGACGTATTTGCCCCAATTTACAAACTGGCCGGCGAAGGGATTAGGAAGAAAACCCACTTGGCTGACGCCAAGGCACTTGGTCCTACCACCCACGTTTTTGGGGACTGGGAATAAGGAGAAAAAAAATACACACCGCAACCAACCCCCTAAAAAAAGAGGGCATGCCCTTGGAGTTTCTGTTCTGAAAGCGGCAGCTTCTCTTTCCTGATACAATCAAATTTATTTTTAAACACGATGAGTTGATGAGTGTCAGGTCAGGATGCAGTGGGTGAGCCGGCAGGACAAGACCTGTTTGGTTCCTGTATTAATTCCTCCTCGTGGCTGTGGAAAATCCAACTGACCAGGTTTCTGGGGAAATGTAGGCGGCTACTGGTGATGCTCACGGAAAGGGCATTGTGGCTTGGCCTTTGTGGAAAAAAATCAATAGGAAGCTAGGGAACCTTGGGGCAAAGCTGGCTCGGCGCGTGAGATTCATAGAAGCAAGATGTTAGCAACCTTACATGCCTGTGTTTGCACGCTGTCATGATGTATTGTCTGTGTATTACTGTTAATTATTTGAAAGTGACCATAACTACTATTAACATGCGACAGTGCCTCATTAGAGTGTGTAATTGTGTCCGTCGCTAATGATATTATTACGTGTCTTTTAACCGAATATGGGACATTAATTCTAGTCCCTCAGCCTCCTCGCTACCAATTTTCCAGGTAGAATCCTAAAGCCCAAGCAGTCTTTTCTTTTCTTCTGTCTGAGTTCGGTTGTGCTTAAACCGTTTTAAGAAAATGGTTGTCTTCAGGGCGCCTGGGTGGCTCAGTCGGTGAAGCGTCAGACGTGATCTGGCGGTTTGTGGGTTCGAGCCCCGCGTCGGGCTCTGTGCTGACAGCTCGGAGCCCGGAGCCTGCTTTGGAGTCTGTGTCTCCCTCTCTCTCTGCCCCTTCTCTGCTCACACTCTGTCTCTCTCTCTCTCAAAAACAAATAAACATTAAAAAAACATTTAAGAAAATAGTTGTCTCTTTTATTAAGGACGTACACACCCCCTCCCTCATAACTCTAAAAAGTCTGTAGCCATTCCTTGGCAGTTTGCTATACTCTTTTACAACTGGCTCCCAAAAGGTTTGCGCTCAGGTCAAACCTAAGCTCTTTTTGATGTACGTATGGCTGTCCCTTCTCTTCTTTTTCCCAGAGCACAGCTATTCTCAGACTAGAAGTGTTACCCTGCTGGCATCTGGTTCCAGGTTTCTTCCAGGGGTGGTGCCCCCGCCCAGGGGGCATTCAGCCATATGTGGGGGATGGTTCTGATGTGTGGTTGTTTACTGTTGTTGTCAAAGTCACAGTGCCAGAGGCTCTACGGGCATTCCCAAGGCCGCACGGGGCCGTCCCATCCCTTAACAAATGGTCTGCCAGGAGCACCTTCATGGAGAAACACTTCTCTGGGCCTCTCTGTCCCTGGTGTGTGACACGTTGTGTCTTTCCGTTCCCCACAGCAGTCTGGCCCTCAGTCTAGAAGTGTTTTCCCAGGAGATCGGAGATTCCTCCTCTGACAGGATGTGTCCTTGCTTCTTGCCGGGCGACCTTGGGCCCTGGGTCTCAGTTTTGTGTCCTAGGACTTGAAATTACAAAGGATCTTCAAAAACCCAACCCACCCTAACCCAACCCTGTGTCCTCGGTCCCGCCAGTGAGGCTGGTAACTAATGACCAGATATCATCACCCTGATTTTATACATAGGGAAGTGGTGAAGTTAATAAAAACAAGGGGCTTAAATACAGAGGACAAACTGAGAGTTGCTGGGGGGTGGCGTGTTTGATGGGGGAGAGGGGCTAAATGGGTGATGGGTGTTAAGGAGGGCGCTTGTTGGGATGAGCACCGGGTGTTGTAGTGATGAATCACTAAATGACTCACTAAATTCTACTCCTAAAACCATTATTATGCCGCATGTTAACTAACTTGGATTTAAATACAATGAAAACAACAGCCACAAAAAACCCTAAGGGGCTTGCTTTCACCCTCCTTCGAGGCCTTCCCTTGCTGGGACCCCTGGGGTGGAGGAGGCCTTGGCGGATTGCATCCAAGGAGGACACCTGACTGCAAGATCCCGCCCGCCACCTGTGACTGACATGGCTTAGTCCAAATGAAGGAACTAAGCCACAGTCAGGCCGTTTCCTGGAACTTGGTGCAGAGGTGTTTCAGTGGGCTGTGGGACCCAGGGTTGTTTGTGGAGGTGCAGGCTGGGGTCGGCATTCTGGGTTAGGGCTCTGATGAGCAGGTGGTGAAGACTTGTTTAGAGAGAAAGCAGGAGAGTCGCGGGTGCCTGGCCCGCTCAGTCGGTAGAACCTGTGACTCTCTCTCTCTTTTTTTCTTAAATTTTTAATATTTATTCATTTTTTGAGACAGAGATAGAGCGCGAATAGCGGAGGGGCAGAGAGAGAGAGAGAAACACAGAATCCGAAGCAGGCTCCGGGCTCTGAGCTGTCAGCGGTGAGCCCGACGCGGGGCTCGAACCCACAAACCATGAGATGGTGACCTGAGCTGAAGTTGGACGTTTAAACCACTGAGCCACCCAGGCGCCCCGAGCATGTGACTCTTGATTTCAGGGTTAGGAGTTCAAGCCCCACACTGGAGGTGGAGATTACTCAAAGAAACAAACAAACAAATAAACTTAAAAAAAAAAAAAAAAAGAATACAGGAGAGCAGAATGAAAAGAGACAGAACTAGAAAGAAAGAGCGGCTGAGAAAACACGGTTCTACTTTCCAGTTCCCAGACTAGGTCCCTGGGAGGCCTCGTGGTACCTTAGCCGAATCCTGTGAACGGCTGTGATTCGCTGTGACTTTTCACGGTACCCTCTCCGCCTTTCTTGGGAGCCAACTTTGAAGAACCTTAGTTTGTGGCCTCATCTCGGCCGATCGGAGACCCTGCTCATAAAGGGAATGGGTTTTTATAAGATGCCGAGGTTTTACTTTCAAAAAGTGTTGCCTTGTGTTCCTGAGGACATTTCTAGGAGGCCCTGTTTATGGACAAGGGCAGCCCGACACTCTTACTCCCCATTGATGGTCTTGCCAGCCATCACGGGAGGACCTTGAAACACCTGGTCTCCGTTAATGCGACTTTCACTTAAGACTGGTTGCCGGCGTTGGGGCAGGGGGTGCACGCCTGCTCAGGAAGGCAGTATCCGATCCTCACTGGGGACGGTCTGATTTATGTTTTCCCTTCCTCTTTCCTGTTGTGCTTCCTCGAGGTCGGCTTCTCTCTTCATAGCGGCCGTTGCTGCCAGCCTGAGCTGGGGCCGTCTTCTGTCACCAAAGGGAAGCACAAAGACAGATGCGTAAATCTTCCGTGGTATCCAGTGTCTGTAGTCTTCTCTTGGCCTCCTCTCCCTCCTGCGTGCCGTGTTATTTAATCTCTTAAAGTAATTAGTAGTTTAGGTAGGACAGGAGGTGAGCGTGTGCAGGTGGGGGCTTTCCAGATCTTTCTCTCTGCCGTCCTTTCTTTGATGTTCTTGTCTACAGGCAGAACGAGAGAGCAGGGGCGCCTGGATGGCTCAGGCGGTGAAGCATCCGACTTCGGCTCAGGTCATGATCTCATGGTCTGTGAGTTGGAGCCCCCGCGTCGGGCTCTGCGCTGGCAGCTCGGAGCCTGGAGCCCGCTTCGGATTCTGTGTCTCCCTCTCTCTCTGCCCCTCGCCTGCTCACACTCTGTCTCTCTCTCTCTCAAAAATAAATAAACATAAAAAAAAAAATTAAAAACGAAAGACACAACAGTTTAAGAGAACAATTGTGCTTGGGGGAACATAAAAGTTTTGAATTCTCGTGGCGGTCAGTTACAGTCTCCCCTCTATGCTTCGATTTTCCAAGGTCACAACTGAGGAGGTCTGCGTGTGGCATCCGTTGACAAGCCTGTGGGTCCCTGGAGTCTTTGGGGGTGATCCCGAGTAACACTGCATTGCACCGAGAATGGCAAAGCTGTTGACTTTCTCTGTTCCCCAGCTGGGTAAGTTCCTAAACCTTGTTTCGTGACGTCACTGGGGTGCTCCTTCTCTGAAGGGCTGATGGAAACTAATCTAACTCCCAGCAAGGTCACAGACAGCCGAGGCGCTACTTTACGATGGGTCTGTACTTTCAAGGACTACCCAGGGTTTCCTGCCTTGGCCTCCTCCTGGCGAAACCGGCCCCTCTTGGTCCACTGGGCCCCTCTGTTCTGGATTGTTCGACTCTATATACCATCGCTGCACTGAGTTGTGTGCAGAGCTTAGACCTTCCTCGGGATTCTTCAAAACAACAGCAATGATGTTCTTGAATAATCTGCCGGTGAGACAAGGAGACAAAACATATACTCCACAGCCAACAACTTGAAATTCCCATGAAATATTCTGTTTCTCCAAAGATACTTTCTTCTTCTTCTTCTTCTTCTTCTTCTTCTTCTTCTTCTTCTTTTTTTAAGATTAAAAAACATTTTGTAAGTAATCTCTATACCCAACATGGGGTTTGAACTCACAGCCTTGAGATCAAGGGTCCCATGCTCCACCCACTGAGCCAGCCAGGTGTCCCTCTCCAAAGCCTCTTTGACAACCTTGGCTGCTTTTCCCACCCTGTCACCCTGATTTTCCTGTACTTTTCAAATTCTTGCCATTCTTATCACATAGAGCAATTCAGTTGTGACCAAACTTGGGGTCAAGGTTAGGGACCTAAACTCATCCAAATGGTCACAAAATAAACATCTAAGGTGGTCAGGACCCAGCCTCCTTAGAAGGCAGATCAGTATTATCACTTATTGCTTGGGATTTTGTCTCTCAACCCATGGGGTTGATCAAAGGATTTCTTCCTGGTAAATCTAGGACTGTCCCTGAACGGAAGTCTCAGTCCAGCTGCTAAAGGAGGCAAGTGTTCCTCTGTCTCATTACACCAGAAGCCGGAGAGCAAAACTAGTCATTAGAACATTGCTCAGCATTCAGGGGATGACAGTGGAAATTGTTGGATGGCTCTGAGGGAGATTTCCGTCTAAGTGAGGGGCAGGCTTGGCTCTCTCTGTGCCGTGCTGGAGCGTGTCAACGTAATGATGGTGTGGCTGTGGCCAAGTTCACGGATGGCTAAGCCCTAACCACTTCTTCCTTCTCCGCTCCCCTTCTGGGCTCCATTCAGTCCTTCCCCTCTTGACTTGGTCTGTCATGAGAACACACTGTGTAACGTCAATACTTTCCCAAGAGTCCTCTTCTGAATTTTATTTTTCTTTATTTGTATGCTTTTTTAATTTCACCTTAAAAAAACGTTTTATGTATTTATGTTTGAGAGAGAGAGTCTGAGCAAGGGAGGGGCAGAGAGAGAGAGAGAGAATTCCAAGCAGGCTCTGTGCTCTCTGCATAGAGCCTGACACAGGGCTCAATCCCATGAACCATGAGATCATGACCTGAGCTGAAATCAAGAGTCAGGTGCTTAACCAACTGAGCCACCCAGGTGCCCCTTCTTCTGAATTTTATTGATTTCATTATTTATTGTGATTGATTTCTTCTCGATGGTGTAGAGAGAGACCCCCTCATTCCATGAGTTCTTTTTTATTTTTTTTAGAGAGAGAGAAAGGGTGAAAATGGGGGAGGGGCAGGGAAGGAGAGAGAATCCCAAGCAGACTCCACACAGTCAGAATGGAGCCCGATATGGGGCTCAAACCCATGAACCATGAGACCATGACCTGGGACAGTCAGAGGCTCAGCCGACTGAGCTACCCAGATGCCCCTCATTCTGGCTTGCCATGTCGCTCTTGCGATGCACTCCTTCAGAGAGTGTTCTCGGCGATCTCCAACCTGCCCACGGACTCCCTATGGCTGTTAGAACTGAAGAAACGTTAACACCACCGATCCAACTTTTACTGAGGTTGGGACCTAGGCTCAGAAGAGCAAAACCACGTGTCCAAGTTCACCCAGGTCGTGTTGAGGCCAGGACTGCATTTTGGCTCTTCGGATGTCTAGTTCCTGTGTTTCCACCCCATCTCCCCGCTACCTATCAGCATGATTTGTGGTTGTTCTTTTGTCCGGTGTCTCTACAATTAGACCCTAAGCTGCCAGAAAACAGGAACTGCGTTTCCTCAATGATTTAGTTAGGTTCCCAGCGGGCACCCCGTCTATGTCGTTTATGCATTTCAACAGATATTTCTAGAGAACTCATTATATTAAAGTGCTATATTTTATATATGCTTGAGTATGATAATATATACACATACAAATATAATGATAAATATATTCTATATATGCTGTCTATAATTTATACATTAATTATTGGTTCTGGGGGCATAGAAGATGAAGGATATACTTTAGGTTCTCTTAAGAAGCTTACTATCCATGAAAACTGCTATAAGAGAAGAGCAGAGAGAGTATACATAAATACAAGGGAAGGAGAGGTAAATTTCGTTCGGGGGCTCTGGAAGCTTTGTGGAGAAGATAGGATTGGGGCTGAGCCTCCTAGAAGAATTTCACCAGAGTCTTAGGAGAGGAAAGGCTTGTGAGTGGCAACTTGAGGAAACACCTAGAGTCAGGAGGGCCAAGGAGTGTGATGCATAAGGGTCCATAGGCTACTGTGGCTGGTGTCTGTGAGATGCAGACAGGAGGTGTGAGGTTGCCGCGGAAGGAGGGGTAGAGGGCTTTGGGCACTTCTGGAACGCTGCAGCAATGAACCCCTCTGTGTCTGTCCGAGCTTGAACCTGGCTGCAAACAGACACTCTATGAAGAGTTATGTTTACAAAATAAATTCATGAGAAGTATGATGTGGGTCCACAGACTACAGGAATCATGGTACCCAGGGGCACTACGTTGCTTAAGAGCGCGGACTTTGGAGCCAGAGTGGCGAGGTTTAAATCCCAGCTTTGCCGGTTATAAGCTGTGCCATCTGGGAAAAGTCTTTCAACCTCTCTGGGCCCCCATTTCCTTAACTGTGAAATGTGGATGACAATGGTGTCTACCTCATAGGCTTGTTAATGATGATTAAATTGAGTTAGTACATGCAAAGCACAATTTAGAGCAGTGCCTGTATCACAGTAAGCACTGTATTTCTTAATTATTTGTATTATTATAATATTACTGGCTTTGTATACTCTCAAACTGGAGGAAAGCCTGTCTTCTGAAAAATGCCTCCTACTACGTGCCCTCCTGTTTAAAATTCTTCCATTAGGCTTTCTTTAAAAATTCGAGGGCCTTTATTAAAACACGTACGTAATTAGGAAGCCAAGAGTTGGACATCAGCCATTAACTCCTCAGCAAGAATTCTGTTCCCTAATAGAGCCCAGAGGAAATGGGCTCTATAAAGACAAGTCAGGAGAATTAATAATAATATAGTTAAATAAGTCACTTATCTGGAGGGAGAGGGACTTACAGAAAATACAACTGCCCAGGCTCTAGCAAGTGTTTCATAATTTTTTTTTTAAATTTTTATTTATTTTGAAAGAGTGAGACAGAATGTGAGTGGGGGGAGGGGCAAAGAGAGAGGGAGAGACAGAATCCAAAGAAGGCTCCAGGCTCCGAGCTGTCAGCAGAAAGCCGGATGTGGGGCTTCAACCCACGAACTGCAAGATCATGACCTGAGCTGAAGTCGGATGCTTAATTGACCGAGCCGCACAGGTGCCCTAACTTTTTTTTTTTTTTTTTTAAAGTAATCTCTATGCCCAGCATGGGGCTTGAACTCACAACCCCAAGATTGAGAGTTGCATACTCTGGAGTGCCTGGGTGGCTTAGTCCCTGGCATCTGACTCTTGATTTCAGCTCAGGTCATGGTCTTAGGGTCTTGGGATCAAGCCCCATGTCAGATTCCCCTCTGGGTGAGGAGCCTGCTTAGGATTCTCTTTCTCTCCCTCTGCCCCTCTACTGTGAGCTCTCGCTCTCTTTGTCTCTCTCTCTCTCAAAAACAAAAACAAAAACAAAGCAAAAAAAACAAAACAAGAAGAGTCATATGCTCTATCCACAGAGCCAGCCAGGTGCCCCTCACCAACTTTATACTCTGGGATGGCACTTAAGGGGTTCCATAAACGTTTATAACATTTAAAAATAGCCTAAGCTATTAAAAAATACCTGCTGTAAAACTATGCACACAATGCCAAATATCAGAAAATTGAAGATTACCAAGATGTTACGATTTGCTATGAAATGGATGCATTTTTGTGTAGAATTTGTAACACAGCTTCTTCTGCATCCTCTGCTTAGTTGAAGAATATCTGGAGACTATAAGATGAACGGCCAAGTAATTGCAAATGGTATCTGTTTTATTTTTATTTATTTTTTTAGTGTTTATTCATTTTTGAGAGACAGAGAGAGAGAGAGAGACAGCACATGAACAGGGGGAGGGGCAGAGAGGGAGGGAGACACAGAATCCGAAGCAGGCTCCAAGCTCTGAGCCATCAGCCCAGAGCCTGATGTGGGGCTCGAACCCACGAACTGTGAGATCGTGACCTGCGCTGATGTTGGATGCTTAACCGACTGAGCCACCCAGGCACCCCTCATGGTGTCTGTCTTTTTTTTTTTTTTTTTTAATATATATATTTTTAATGTTTATTTATTTTTGAGACAGAGCATGAACGGGGGAGGGTCAGAGAGAGAGGGAGACACAGAATCCGAAGCAGGCTCCAGGCTCTGAGCTGTCAGCACAGAGCCCGACATGGGGCTCCAACTCACGGACTGCGAGATCATGACCTGAGCCAAAGTCGGACGCTTAACTGAACCACCCAGGTGCCCCATGGTGTCTCTCTTTAATCAGATTTTTGTCAACCAAAATTTTCTTGGCATTTTGCACTAACATGAAATACAGAAATAAAGCGGATGATAAGGTTGATAGATTTACCACAGTTTTCCTTAGGTCCCCATTTAAACATTTTACGTGTACCCAAGCACCGTTGTTCTTACTGATTTTATTCCAGGTAAATATCATTAATTTGAGTTTATAAGACATGTCTATTAATAAAATGCCACTTTGATCAGTGTTAAAATTCTCTGTATGATGATTTCATATGAAAAATGGGCTCCCTACTAAAAAAGTTTAAAACCCATCGGTTGGGAAAGTGGCTTTGAACTTGGAGATGGGATAAATGAGTGAAGGAAAATATGGGTGATGCAGCCTGAACAACTGATTGGAAGAAGTGACACAGTGCTGTCCTCAAGGCCGCAGACGAAAACGTTGACTCACAGCAGGTTAGAGAACACAGAAGCAGGTTAGAACAGCTGGCATCGTGTGATTTGTTCCGTATCTCTGAAATTAACTGGTTTTTGTTATTTCCAAACAATTTTAGAAAGACCGTGACATGTAGCATATGTTGTAATTTTACTGGGGCACAAAATTTTAAAATAATCCTGTGTCAGTGCATTAATCAGAAAAATCATAAAATATTTTAAGATAACAATTGAGGCATGAACTTGACTCATGCTTGTAACCAGGCTGGGGGTTAGGGGAGATATGGGTGGCAAGAAGTAGTCCTAAGAAGGGTGCCCAGCAGGTCAGGCACCCTGCTTTCATTGGCCTCTCCATCCAGCTGGCTCTCTACTAGTCTTGTCTACACTTGAACTCTTTTGTCCTGTGATAGAAACTCGATTTCTTAAAAAAATTTTTTTTAATGTTTATTTATATTTGAGAGAAAGAAAGAGAGAGAGAGAGAGAGAGAGAGAGAGAGCACGCGTGTTCAACCATGAACTGTGAGATCATGACCTGAGCCGAAGTTGGATGCTCAACTGACTGAGCCGTCCAGCCTCCTTTTTTTTTTTTTTTTAAGTTTATTTATTTATTTTGAGAGAGACAGAGACAGTGTGAGTGGGGGAGGGGAAGAGAGAAATGGACAGAGAGAGAATCCCAAGCAGGTTCTGTGCCATCAGCATGGAGCCCGACATGGGACTCGAACCCATGAAACGGTGAGATCATGATCTGAGCCAAGACCAAGAGTTGGTTGCTTAACTGAATGAGCCCCCCAGGCGCCCCAGAAACTCAATTTCTTTGTGAACAATGGCCTTGAGCTCCTTGGAGAAATGGCTGATTCTAGGGCCGGGGCAGAAAATATGCAAGATGAATTAGGAGCATCTCATAGTACCAGTAAGTAAAGACGTGCAAAACCAAAGCAAACATGGAAACCTAAGCCCTACCACAACATACAGAGCATGTCAAAGGGACACAGGAACCAGCTGAAAGAGCTCCATGGCCAAAGTTGCAACAGTTTGAGTCACAACATAAATAAAGTAGTATTGGATCATAATCCAAAATATAAAATAAATGCCCATGAGTCCATATGGATATAAATAAATGACTAAATAAATCAATGAACAGGGGAGAAGGGACACGTCTCCTGTGAAGAAAATTCCAAATAATTCTTGTAAATATTCTGCTCTCCAAGAGCAGTTGTTTTATGTAACTCATAACTTCCTTACATGGCTGGACATAGTGACTTCTTTCCAAAGAACACAGTAAAGAGGAAACAAAGACTAACTTTAAAGTGAAGAAACTTGACAATTACCACCTTCCCTTGGTGATCAAGGTTAACACATTTAGTGATAAGTCCTGTCGAGAGTACGTACCATGACATGATATGACGAAAATGGCACTTCACCTCTGACACCTTCTTCTTCAGAACTCATAATTTGAGTCTAATCTGGAGAAAAACAGATTTTAATGAAAGGATGTCTTGCAAAATACCTGACCAGTCTTCTTCAAAACTATCAAGGTCATCAAAAACAAGGTAAGTCTGAGAAATTGTCACAACCAAGAGAAGCCTAAGGAGATGTGGAAACAAAATGTGATATGGTTCCCTCGATGGGAATCCTATAACAGAATAAGGGCATTTGGTGAAAAGTAAGGAAATCTGGGGGGGAAGGACTTTTGTTAATAAGAATGTATCGATCTTGGTTCATTAATTGTAACAAATGGACCACACTAATGCAAGATGTTAATAACAGGGGAGACTGTGTGTGGGGTGGGGGTGGGGGTTTTATGAAACTCCTTGTACCATTTGTTCAATTTTTCTATAAATCTAAAAGGTAAAGTCTATTAGTTTTTTTTTTAAAGCCTCTAGAAAGAAATGTTAATGCTACTGAGGAATGAAGAGGTCAAAGGGATTTGGTTCTTAAGCAGACGGTAGGAGTTTCATGGAGAGTTATATCTGGGGATTCATGAAGATCTGGGAATATATCCCATTGGAATATCAAGCGTTTACTGTTTTCAGTAAAAGTTTGTCAACTTTGACTTTAGTGAATAGGTACTACTATCTTTCATCACAGGCAGTACCTTTTTCTGCCCACGTCCTTTCCTTGATTTGTCATGTCATGGAGAAAAAAACTGTTCCTCTAGCCTCTTAGTTTCTCGATTTGGGGACCTGCAAATTAAATTGACAAAAGACAGAACAATAAGCACAAACACAGATCTTTATTCACATACCTAAGTGGGCCCTCACAGAAGAATGGGATTCAAGATGGCGGTTACAATTTGGGGCTTAGGTACCATGTTAATAGGAGAAAGGTACTAATGCGAAAACAAATGACTATTAGGAAAGATAAAAGGGCCCTTAAGAGAAGAGATCAGAGATAGGATCGTGATGTCTGTTTAGGCAGTTCCTTATCCCAGTAACAGGCTTCTCGTCTCCAGTGATAGGAGTCCATTTTTGCTGCTTGCAAAACTCCCGAGGAGGGGATTTATGATAGTTGAATTCTTCTGGGAGGCTCTGCTTTTAGGCAGATAAGGGGATTTAGGGGGAAAAAGGGGGGGAAGGAAAGAAAGAAAGAAAGAAAGAAAGGAACAGAAAGCCCAAACTCTTCTTCCCAGTGCTATATTCGAGATCCCTTCAGTAGAAGGCAGGCTTCCCAAATGCCACCACACTAAGGGAAACACCATTTAGAACTTTGGCAATGTCTCCAGAGGGAATGGCAAGGTTGGAATGGATGGAGAACTGGACATTTCGTTTAAGGCACGTCTTTCAGCACAGTGCTTGATTAAAGATTGGCTAAGGATCATGACCCCACAGTCCAGGGTTGGTGAAAAACACCAGGTATTGGTTTCGAGGGGTGCAACAGTTTAGGGCTTTACACGGTCAGTTAATGGGCTTTTCAGGAAGTTTCTGACTAGACGTTCTGGAATAATGAAGTTCAATCTATGGAGACGTTGGAATAGTAGAGTCGTGTTATTGTACCCGGCGGTTGCTGGGTGTGTGGGGGCAGTTTTTTATTCCTCAGCGTCCAAAGCCGTGTGCAGGGGTAGATGTTTTGGTTCTCAGATTTCACTGCAAGATTGGAAAAAAAAAAAAAAAAAAGGTCCATATATTGTAACAAAAGTAGGATTCACGCTCACCATTCTGCTTGCCGGTTTCCCTTTTAACTCAATGACCGACCAAGGCTGCCTTTCCAAAGTCCTCCATTCAGACCTATGTCATTTCTTTTAATGGCAGAATCCTTGTATGACTTTAAAACCCAATGGCTTTGTGGCCTATGGCTCTGTCTTCTGATCACTTACTGGGGGCCTTGGGGCAGATTCTTAGGCCATTATCTTCTGCTCTCTTATCTTTATTTTTGAGCAAAACAAATAATACTCCTCCAGACAGTTTTCCCCAAGGGGAAGAAAGTCCAATTTATCCATATCTTCTAGATCTTAGACTTGTGCGGCCTTGGCTTCGGCAAGAGCTGACCCCTTGCTGCCTGGGCCCCTCCAAGCTAGCTGGGTCCCTTCCGTGGGTTTGGGAACACTGGTCGAGGACACTAGAAGACTCTGAAACTCAGAAGCTGGAGGTCATTTGGCCAATGCCACACAGGCAACTCTCTAGTTTAAAAGTAAACTGGGTGGCTGAAAGCTTTGAAGACATTCTGTCTCCCAACGGGTGATTAAATCAACTCTATCCTGACTGCCACCCAAGGCAGTTTGTGAGCAATACTTTTTATTTCATTTTTATTTAATATACATAATATGACATAATCTACACATATGGCTGTTCTCCGGTCCCCCTGATGCGTGTTTTAGCCAGCCTGGGTGTCTTTTTTGTTTGTTTGTTTCCCCATCCTGCTGAAGGGGCCAGGATATGCCGCCAGAACTTTCCAGAAAGTTTGGGGCAGAGCTTTTTGATCCAGCCACCAGGCCCCATTGCCTTCCCTAAATTGCCTCAGAACACCAAGCCCTCCCCCATCTTGCCTTTCCAACCCCCAACACTGCTCTCCCCTTCTCTTAGCCCTTGGCAACCTTAAACCTTTCTCCCGCCCACACCCCCCCACTTTTTTTTTTTTTTTTTTTTTTTAAACAGGGACGCAATCTCTCTCTCTCCTAAGCAGGCTTTGCAGGGCCTGTAGGAGCAGCTGACAAAGAGAACAAGCAATTTCTTAGCCTTTCAGCTCGACACTGCCTCTGTTTTTTGTGAGTGGCCAGTGCACCTGTTGTGATAAGCAATACCCCCTTCACAAGCAATTTCAAAAGAAGGCAAGCGTTACACCCTACTCCCGCCCCTTTCTTTTAAGGGGATGTTAATAATTTTAAGAAGGAGTTGGGGGGGGGCGGAGAGAGACAAATTCTCCGGATGGGTTCTTTAGGCTGTGCTGATGTGGAGGCGAATAAAGGGGAGACAGAGCTGACCTCACCGGCTTCCCGAGCGCTGCACCCGCCTAGACTGGGGCTCACAGACTGGGTGGAAGTTGGCTCCATTTGGGGTGGGGGGGGGGCTCTCCTCTCCTTGCTCTCTGTGGGCTGTTTTGGTTTATTTGTTCTGTGGTTCTCTAAGCTTCTTTGTTTGACCCTGGCTGGTAAGGAGGCTGGAGGCTTGGTGAAAAGAACCTTCTCCCAGCAAAACGAATCTTGGCATAAGCAGATTATAGGGCTTCCGCTTTGCCGAGCCGGGTGGGAGGGCGCGCATGTGGCCTCTTCCGTTTATTTATTTATTTTTCTTTTTTAAAGTCTATTAAAGTCATGCCGGCCAAGGTGTTGGCCTGACGGGCTGAGATTCTGCGTTTAGCCCTGGACCAGTGGTCCACGGGGCTGCCTGGTTGTGTGTGTTTCTGCCAGGAACGGATAGCATCACCTCTCGGGGGGAGGACGGCGTCCCAACATTCTGGCCGTTGAGTTCAAGGGGAGCCATTTGCTTCTGTCACCTCCATCCTCCGCGGCTTGTGTTGAGCTAAGGTTGTGGGTCCCGGAAGCCTCTGTGGGCCTGGAGTTATTGCCTAGAAGGTGCTGTCTTCTCGTCTTCGGGGCCTTGGGGAGGGCCTGGCCTTCCTGGTACCAGCTGCCCTGTGCTGTTACTGCCTCTGTTGGGGGAGAAAAACTTTCTCTCTACCCTGTTGTGTTTAGCATTTGGAGGTCTGTAAGTTAACCTGACAAAGGCAGATCAGCAAGAGGAAAGAAGCCGGGTTTAAGGTCAGGAGTAAGCGTGGGAATTCGCAGAGATGTGACTCAAGGAGGGGTTGGCATTTGGGGCTTACAGGTCACCTTGGCAGAGGATAGAGAAGGGCTGAGAGGCGCTTCTGGAAGAAATGACTTCTTGGAAGGGGGCAGGGAGGAAGGTGACTTACGGAAAATCGAATGACTTTTTGGAAAGATAAATGAGCCCCCAGGGGAATAGATGGCAGGTGTGATAGTTGGTGACAACTGTCTGTCTGGTTCTCATCTGCAAGCAGAGAAGATTCCAGAGGCTCCAGGTTGGGGATTAATGACAATTGAGTTCTTTTGGGAGGCCCTGCTTTTAGGCAGATAAGGGATTTCAGGAACGCAGATGGCTTTGGCTCAAAGCGCTTTTTATGACACGGGCTTATTCGCTGCCCTTTCACCTGTGTCTTTCACCGAGACCTACAGCTTAGGAGGTCTTGGGGGACAGCAGGCAGCCCCAAACCCAGCCCCTGACCCCCGGCAGGCCTGCCAAAAAGATGTGGTGAACAGACACTGATATCTGGGTAGTAGCACTTTTTTATTTTATTTTATTTTATTTTATTTTATTTTATTTTATTTTATTTCATTTCATTTCATTTCATTTCATTTCATTTCATTTCATTTTGTTTTAAAGTTTATTTATGTACTTTGAGACAAAGAGAGAGCGAGAGCATGTGTGCGAGCAGAGAAGGGGCAGAGAGAGAGAGAGGGAGAGAGAGAATCCCATGCAGACTCTGAAATGTCAGCACAGAGCCCAACGCAGGGCTTGATCTGCCAACCCTGAGATCGTGACCTGAGCGGAAATCAAGAGTTGGCCACTTAACTGACTGAGCCACCCTGGTGCCCCATAGTGGTAGCATTTAAGTACAAGTGGTCCTAACCAGTGTGTGTGCGTCAGTTATAAAAAGGCTTCAGCTGAGCTCTGTAGAGGGGGTGATGGGGTTTTGAAGAAGGTGAAGGGTTGAGAGATGGGTTGAGTCTCCATGTATGGGTCCTGAGTTGTGTGGGTTGAAGATGGGGCGTGTGGGAGGTTGTGTGTCTGTTCACTATGTTAGCAATTTATCTGAGGTGCACCTTACTTTTTTTTCTTTTTAATATTTGTTTATTTTCGAGAGAGAGAGTGAGAATGAGCAGGGGAGGAGCAGAGAGAGAGGGGGAGAGAGAGAGAATCCCAAGCAAGCTCTGGGCTGTCAGCACAGAGCCCGATGCGGGGCTCCAACTCACGAGATCGTGTCCTGAGCCAAAATCAAGAGTCGGAAGCGTGACCGACTGAGCCACCCGGGCGCCCCTGAGGCACACCTGACTTTGTGATGCTAGATGTGTTTCCTCTAACCTGACGTTCCTTGGCCCAGCACTCTATGGGCCAACCAGAGGGTGACAGAACGTTTTCCTCGCCCGGTATCGGGCCCCAGGGAATTGCCCAGTGTCGAAGCCCTCGAGGGTGCTCGGTTTCTGTGGACGGTTACCTCTGGGAGGTCCTTCCCCACCTGCTGTTGGTTCTTGCCCTGCCCGTTTGTCCACATTCTGCTAGCTTTTCCTTACGGTTCAGTCTGCTGACCTGCCTGCTAATGTCAACTCCTTGACAACGCCTGCTTTCAGGTACTTTGAAAAATGGGGTTTCTAACGGGGGTTTTGGTCATCCTGCCCAAACTGACGGATAGTCAGCTGATGTAGTATCGAAGAATTGACAGCTGCGAGAGTTGGAGATCATCCTGAAGGGAGATTTCTGGGGGGTTAAAAGTGACTTAATACTTATTTTAAAGACTAACTGTCATCACGTCTAAAGAGTCGTTGCATTTCATAAGAAAACGAAACTCTACAGTGGTTATTGTGGGTGATGGTGTACCCTCCTCGGAGCGTCTGGGGGTAGATTGTCTTTCCTCCGAGGACATTTTAGGGTCTTTCTGTCTGGGACAGCACTGGGGAACTAGGTGTTTCCTGAAGACTGGGAAATGGTGGCAGGCCGTCCTCTCACATGTGGCACTCGATAAAATATCAGATTGCAGACTTGAGAAAGCATTGCTTTTCGGTTCTGACCTAGGCCCACGGGTTAAGTCAAAAAGTCTCTGGCTCTTTTAGTTTTTATTTTTATTAAAACATTTTTTTTAATGTTTATTTATTTTTGAGAAAGAGAGAGAGAGTGCAAGCAGGGGAGGAGTAGAGAGAGGGAGACACAGAATCCGAAGCAGGCTCCAGGCTCCGAGCTGTCAGCACAGAGCCCGACGTGGGGCTCGAACTCATGAACCGTGAAATCATGACCTGAGCTAAGTCGCTAAGTCGGATGCTTAACCGACTGAGCCACCCAGGTGCCCCTATTTTTTTTTTTTTTTTTTTTTTAGATTTTTAATTTTTAATTTTATTTTTTGGAGAAAAAGAGGGAGAGAGGATGAGAGGGGGAGGGGCAAAAAGAGAAGGAGAGAGAGAATCCCAAGCAGGCTTCACGCTCAGCATGGAGCCTGATGCTGGGCTCGATCCCACGACTCTGGGATCATGACCTGAGCCAAAATCAAGAATCAGATGCTTAACCGACTGAGCCACTCAAGCACCCCTCTCCATTTGGTTCAGGAATGTCTTGAATCCTTGTCTCCCACCAATTCTTCTTTTTCTCAGGTTTCTTCCTCTTTCTGGTCACAATCCTTGTCATTTTTCTTGGTAAACAAAGAGGGAGCCAGCCCCAGGCTCCCAACCCTCAGGATCCTGCTGGAATCCACAACGCTGCAGTCTCTATATTTATTTTCATGGTTCCCTTCCGTTTACAGCACGTGATACTGGTTGGCAATTTGCTGTGTCAAAATTTTTATTTAACGTCATATTTAAGATAACACGTGAATGGGAAAACAGCGGCTTAGATCGTTTCTATTCTTTTCTCATTGTATCTTCTTGTCTCTTAACTCCTGTTGTTTGAGGGGATGATTTTTCACTGCCGCCAGCTCGATTTCACGGGAGTTTCTCTTCCACCACCAGTTTTGGCTGCTGGAAGGTTTCCTGTCTGAAGGAGGATGAATTATTACTTTATGAAAAAGTCCCTTTTTTTTTCTTAAAAAAGTGTTTAAAATTTATTTATTTTGAGAGAGAAAGATGGAGGATCCCAAGAAGGCTCCGAGCTGTCAGCGCAGAGCCCGGGGCGGGGCTCGAACTCACGAACTGTGAGATCATGACCTGAGCTGAAATCAAGAGTCGGACACTTAAGCAACTGAGCCATGCAGGTGCCCCTGCTTTTCTACCTTTTGCAGCCGGCGCCCATTCTGTCTGTAGCTTGCTGTGGAATGCTGGGCTGGGAGGCAGGGACAGGATATGTCGGCGGGGACCAGCATGCTTGCTCTCCTGCGAACGTTTGTAACCTCTGTTTTGCACCCCCCCTCCCCTTGGCCTTGATCACTTTCTACTCTGTGCATAATGTGCTGGCCTCCTGGCTTACCTTTATTCTGGATAGCCAGGCCTTACAGGTTTGGGCCCGGCTTACTCATCCCTGCGTCTTACACAGGGACTGGGCCATCTTTAGCGCGTGGAGGTCCCCGATAGCGGAGGCAAACTGCTCGGTGTGGCGTTTCAGCAACCGGCAGATTAATTTGGTCAATACCGGCAACCCCGGCAGTTAGCGACAGGTGGAGGTTTTGACAGTTTGTCCCCACAGCCTCATCACCGGGTTGGAAGCCAGGTCTCAGATCAAAGGTTTATTAGCAATTCCCACAGGGGGGGTGAATTGGTGCTCTCGGTGGTCAGGCGCACGGATGAGCGTCTGATATCATAGTTTCCCTCCGAAGTGACACAATGGCCTCTTTTTGGGTCAGGTGAATGTCCCCCCGCAGTGATTAGAGGGACACAAGCCAAAGCAGAGTAGAAGACCCACCATGCTACTTCTAAAATATTAAGATTGGGACTTACCGGATTCTTTTTTTTACTTTTTTTACTTTTTTAAGGTTATTTAATTATTTTGAGAGAGAGAGTGAGCTGGGGAGGGGCAGAGAGAGGGGGGGGGGGAGAGAGAGAGAGAACCCCAAGCAGGCTCCACACTGTCAGCACAGAAGGCTTACCAGATTCTTGCACCTTATTCATGCAAAGTGGTGGAAACTGAGCCATTTTTCTCTCGACCGGTACGTCATACAATGAACACTTCACCAGAACAAAGACGCAGTTTAATCTTCCGTGCTAATAACAAATCCCCTGGTGTGCATTTTCATCAGGTTTTTTTTTTTTTTTTTTTGATGCATTTTTGTAGCATCTTTGGTGGGTTCTTGATTGGGGAATGTCAGATGGTAACTGACTACCCCTAGGCTACACCACCCACCCACACACACACACATACACACACGCACACACACGCACACACCCCACACTGTTAACATGCCGTATTCTGGAGTAAATCACCACACAGGCCATGGGATATTTTTGGAACTGGAGAGCACTGTCCGCAGAGGCAGACGTCTGGGTTTCGGCCACGGCTCCGCCTCTCTGAACGCTGGCCGGAGTAGAAGTGATGTCTTCACGGTGGCTTGGTGGCCCCACCGTATTTCCATGCGTCAGCCCGGCAAGTCACAAATAGGCCCTTCTCATTCATTTCCCGGATTGGCTCCTTATCACAAACACGGGGATAGTAAGATCACCGAAATCACGAGTTTTCTTCTCCGCTTGCGGAACTCAGGAGAAAACACGGGTGAAATTGCCTCGTCAGCTGTAGAAAGCCGTACAGGTGGCAGGACTTTTGTCGTGACTCGACCACGGAGGCCCGGGTAGGAGCGAAGAGGCAACTGCCTCTTTCCTGGCAAGTAGGACTAAATCACCTGGGTCTGTTAAAGGAACAAATGCAAGTCCCGCCCTTCCCTCGGTGGTGCCGAGCCGGGTCCGAGAAAGTGACGGGAACCTTTTCGGTTCAAATGAAGATCTCTGTTCTGCTCTGCGCTGATGTGTCGTCCCGAGGTTCCTTCGTAGCCGGTGTCAGGAAGCATAAAACCAAGCGTTATTAATGCCTGCGTTGAAGATATGGATGGTTGGTTGTTTTGTCAAGAGTAAGGTCATACTTTGTTGTCAGCTTTCCCCTGAAATTTGCACCCATCTCCTTTGGCTTAACTCCTATCAGCGGGCCATCTATCCTCCTTCTGTTCCTATTTCCGCCTGCAACGTTTGACTTAAGAAAACACGCACTTGCCTGTCAACTAGGGACTTGCTCTCCTGTGGAATCAGATTCTCAGAGAAAGCAAAAGAGGGGAGCAGAGGGACGGGGGATGGAAGATGTTGGGTCTCTTTTAGGCCAGGGCTGATCTTCTTGGCTGGCGAAGGCTTTTTTTCTCACCTTTTGGCAAAATCCGAATGGTCCCATGAAGATACATGTAGCCCTTCTCTCTCTCTGCTCCATCGGCCAGGACTCTGTGCCATGTGGTGAACGGCAGGCAGGTTTTAAGTTCCAAACAGCAGAGAACAGGCTAAGTATTGGAACAGGATCATATGTCTCCTGTGTTTATTTTCAAAAATATCCCCCGTTTTATTGCTGAGTGTTGAGTTGCAGCTGGGCCGAGAGAGAGGCTTGGGCGGCGGCAGAAAGAATACTCCACCTCTGAGGTTACGCATGACACCCAGGGCGGGTTTTCCGAGGAGGAGACTGGGGAATCTCTTTTATGAGGAATCTTCTGGAGCGAAATAGCCGGGCTGTGTTATTTTTGGAAACGCCGAGTTAGCCCCGTGTAGGGGACTCTCGACATTCCTTCCACTTCTTCGAGCGGGTGATTTTCGGGGCTGTTGCTTGGGTTCAAGTTCATAAATAAAGGGGAGCGTGCCTCCGCGTCGCGCGGGCTTTCTGGCAACGGGCAGAGCTGGGAAGGGCTGAGGTGGTTGCAGATTAAGGGCAAATAGAACTCATCTACAGTGCAAACAAGCTGTGTTTACTCAGCCTCTTTCCACGCTTGCTCTTGGCTTACCAGTGGGCAGCCGCAGCTGGGCTAGGGAAGTGAGACGGTGCTGGAGGGCCTCTTAAATTCTCGTCCCCGTCGCCGAGAGTGACACACAATCTCTTCCAGGAAACGACGTGAGCCCACGACCGCTGGCCAGGGGAAGCTTTCTGTTCCGGTCAGGAGGGCCCGCGCTGTGGTTAGAACGGCCCGGCTGCAGCAGCCTTGCGGCGAGCTTTGCATGCTGCTGGGCAAGGTGCGTGGGTGGATGGGTGGCCTGTCCCTTGTGGGGAGACTTCAGGGCCTTGGGAGCTGAGTCCAGTTTCTCAGGGGCTTGGGGATCCTCTGAAAATGCCCGCCATGTCACCGGAGGAAGTGCTTCCTGAGAGGTGGCTGGTCCTGGGGGGTGATTGTAGAGCAGGGGTGGGCAGGGGTGAGGGGGGCAGAAGCTACAGCTTTGACCTGCCTCAGATCACTACCCTGTTCTCTACTCATACAGCTCTATTTTCAGGGTCGTTTGCTTAGCTACCCAGCGGAGGCTCTGGGTCCCCCAGCGACACTTGGTGCCATGCATGGTCTCTCAAAGTGGGCAGTGCTGTTGACATTCGGGCAGGGTGCTTCTCTGCGGTGGGGGCTGTCCTGGTTGGTCCCTACTCCCAACATGCCAGCAGTACCCCCACGCCACCATGACAAACAAAAACGTCCCCAGATGTTGCCAAATGTCTCCTGACGGGGCAAAAATGCCCCCAGTTGAGAAGCACTTCATTTACGGAGAATAAGAAACACTCCCCCACCGCCCATCCCTCCACCTCAACCTCCAAATTGATATGTAACTATTTAGGAAGAGAGCAGGTAGGAAGCCTGATAATGTTTTTAATAGTTGAATACAGGGTTCCCTTATTAGCTAGAGGCTCACGACGCGGTCATTGTTTCCGGACGTCCACACTGTTGAATAAACCACAACTTCATAGGGTTCAACCTAATCCTGGACCCTGAAACTGGATTTGCATACAACTCGATCGCAAGGAGCTGAGGACAGGGTCATGACCTATAGTGTTTGCAAGGGGCGGAGTTATTTGAGGGTGGATGGGTGGGAGGGAGGGGAAAGAGAGCTGGAGAACGGAGCCAGAAACATCCAAGAGTCCCCGAGAGGAGGATGGGCTGGGAATCGTTTTACACGTCCTGGCTGTGGGAAGGGAAGATTCCCGCTGGGGTCCCTTAATGGCCGGATCATCCCGAAACCGAGGGAAGGAGGGGATGGGGGCTCCTGAGATACAAGGGTCTTGGAGGAAGAGCGGGCTTGTCCTTTGCTTTCATTTTTTGTAAAGAGCCATCATGGCACCGCCAAGGTAAGTTCTTCAAAACACGGGCTCTTGAGCCTTTTTCTTTCTCACCTGTTCCTTCATCCCTGCCTCTATCATGCCTTGATATGCCCATTTTTTGAAGTTTATTTGTTTATTTTCAGAGAGAGAGAGAGAGAGAGAGAACAAGTCAGGGAATGGCAGAGAGAGAGAGAGAGAGAGAGAGAGAGAGAGAGAGAATCCCAAGCAGACTCTGCACTGCCAGCGTGGAGCCTGATGTGGGGCTTGAACTCCCGAACCGTGAGATCACGACCTGTGCGGAAACCGAGAGTCGGCTGCTTAACTGACGGAGCCACACAAGCGCCCCTCGATGTGCCCTTTTGAAGACCGGTACACTGAAAGCTGTTTATCCATCTCATTATAGAATTGTTTGCCGTTTGATCAGGGAGAAGTCTGGCCCGGGGCAGGAGGGGTGCTAGGTCAGTGGGAACCTGGGAGGCTGGGGCAGGTGAGGGACGGGCCTTGGTGACAACCTGAGGACCGTGGCGGCTCAGACAGAGCAAATCCCTGGATGGAAATCCTACGGATTCACAGGATGAGAGGGGGCCTCAGATACGCGGATCCCCCTAGCTCCATTTCACAGGCGAAGCAACTGAGGTCCAGAACGACCTTCCACATTGCCCACGTCACACGGTGAGTTCCGACACTGGGGACCTAGTCCCTTCGGGCCGAACGGTGCCCTTTTCTCGGAATTAGCCCGGCACGATCCGGAGGGAGCTAAGGTTGCAAAGTTCCGTGGTCTCGGGGCCACGAGGGTTTGCTTCCACGTGGAGGAAAGAGCTGAGTATTAATTCTTGTGCTTTCACTTTCTTTTAATAGCTCTAGTTCCGAGCAGTATATGTAGTGGGCACTTGATACGTGCTTGTCCACCCCCGGCGTGGGCGAGTGACTCTGCTTGAGGGCGGCCTCCCCCCCGCCCCGGGAGCTCATCAGGAGGGCTGGCTCCGGGTGCCAGCCAGGCGATGCCGACTCATGATAGCCTCTCATCCGATGGCAGTCCCTGGCTCAGGCCCAGCAAAAATCCCCATCCGTTTGTGCAGCTTTTAAGTGGGAGGGAGGAAGCAAAATAAAGAAGAAAGCGACCCAGGGCGGTTCCTCCTGACTCCCGCGAGTGGTTCCCTCGCACCCACTCGGTATTTGGGTCAGATTTACTTGGCCCCTTTTCAGGAAGCCGTGCGCATACACCTCCCCGGAGGCGGATTTCTCGGGAAGGGAAGGAGAGCGAAACCGTCAGGGCCCTTCACTTGCATGGCCGCTTTCGGGGACCCCGTACTTAATTTGTATTTGTAATTTTGGATATGCTTTGCATTGTACGAATTGTATGGCTTCAGGTCTTGCAAAAGGCGGACCCACTTGCATTCTGCGATAAGAAACTACAGCCCTTGGTGGCCCAGTATCCTCTCATGTTTTCCCCAAAGCCTGGCTGGCAAAGGCACACGGCAAAGAAGGGCCGATGGGTGGTTAAAGGGGGTGCAGAAAAACGGCCACCAAAAAGGAGGAGGTCTGCATGGGATCTCCCCTCCTCCAGCCCGTTTAAACAGGTGTCAGCCCCACGGATGAAGGCAGCGAGGGTCCCCTTTAATTTGGCTTCTTTTCTTCCTTCTCTCGGTGGTGGCCTCTGGGGACATGGGAGAGAAACAGTTGAGTGGGGCCCCCAGGAGGAGCGAAGCCCAGGGAGAGCTCCCAGGCTGTGCGGGGGCTTTCCCGGGCCGTGGGAACACATCAGGCACGCAGACTCCCCGGGAGAGGCCAACTGAGGCAGGCTCGAAGTGACTGGGATATTGTTACCCGCGTCACCGGGCGGAGATCCGACGTTGCCTCATCGCTGGTTTAGGCGCACGCACGGGCTGCGGGTTCCGACGTCTTGCTGGGGGAACGACGGTCACACCGGGATTGCTTGGGAGCAATTTGGATCGTGTTGCCCTCCCTTCCCCACGCTCCCCGTCCTCGCTGCTCTGTGTGTGTAACTCGAGTGCCGGCTGCTGGCCTGCTCACAAGGGGAGGAAGCTGTCCCTCCACCCCCCCTTTGTCGTGGCGTTAAGTGGACACTCTATTCTGTGCTTCCTGCCTTGCAAGTACTGACCGGGGTCACTTGCAGGGCTGTTAAACAGCCGCCGGGCCTCACCCTGGCGGCACACAAGGCCATTCCGGGCCCATCCATCAGTTTGTGTTGACAACTGTTTTGGGACCTGACTGGGTGAAAGATGGGAAGTGAGTGTAGGCGTGGCCCCTCACTCACCCGAACCCCAAACCTAATTTGTCCAGAGGCCCCGTGTCCCCCGTCGCAGGGAGTGACAGAACCCGCCCGGAGAGGCTCAGGCACCCCCATGTTGTCATCTGCCTGGTGGCCATGGCTACTTTTCTTCTTTTTCACTCACTCATTCAATATTAATTGATCGCCTGCTTAAGAAGACACAAAAGGCTGTTTCGTCAACTTCTTTCTTTCAATAGCTAACATTTGGTGCTGATGGATGTCCAAAAGATTGCTTGGCTCTGGAGAAAAGAAGTTTTTTTTTTTTTTTGGTGTTATTTCACCCTTCGGGGGTGGCTAAAATCCAGCTCAAGGGTTTGGCTTTTTCAAGAGATGATGCCATCTATTTCTAGTTTTATAAACGGAGAATCTGCCTTCAGTTGGCCACTCTGTTCTTGAGAAACCCATGTGGAAAACCCACACCTCTAGTTTCCTGGGCCTTTTGGCCATCACTCCCTTGGTGGCACCAGGGAGCCAGGTGCATTCAGGGCAGACACCCACAGCCCTTGGACCTCAGCGCCTGCTGTGTTTTTGGCCTCTGCTGTAAAGACGAGGGGAGGAGGTGACAGATAGAGATGAGTTATGGGTGAAATAATATTCTTCTTCCTTACACCTCTGTCTGCCCTGAGAACGAGTCCTGGGATTTGTGAGCTCTGGTGGTAGAACGGTCTGTGAGGTTAACCCTCCAGGAGGGCACAGGGAACAAAAGGGAGGCATCGGTGAGCTGGAAACCACGAGTGGGTGTGGTGGCAAATGAATAACGTCTTCTACATAAGTCTTTCAAATATCTGTAGAAGCCATTGTGATATTATCCACGTATATTAGGAAAGGATTGCATAATTTAGAAAAGGCTTTGTCATTGTGTGTTTTCTCCATCAAAGGAAATTAAAATACAATTACTATCATGTGGTAGTGAAGCACATTATTTGACCTAAGAAGGAGAGTCTCATGGTTGAAAAGTTCACTCGTGTTCTAGGAAATAAAATATGAATGTGCATTCTGTTTTTTTTTTTTTAATCCTGTGAGATAAAATAGAAACCACGGAAGCTGGCTGTGCTGTAAAAACTGCCTAATCTATCTTTCACGTTTAGATCATTTGCCTTTCAACAGCACACACAAGCCCTGAGCTCTGTAGCAGGCCCACTGTTATCAGCAAAAGTGCTTTCGGGAGATCTCTCTGTGCCAGGGTGAGTGGGGTAGGACTCTGAAGGAGGAAAGGCAGAAAAGGAAAGTTAATCTTCCAACAGCTCCTGGAGTGTAGAAAGCCCCTCAGATCCCTCAGCACACCTCGGCTGTTTGCCTACTGGCCCGGTTGCCCTGGTGTAGTCGTCGGTTAAATATTTTCCTTGCTTTCCTTTTGGCATGATGGATCGTGGACGTCTAAACATGAGGCCTTTCCCACCTGGACTTGTCCTGCCTTCTTCCTGGGGATATAAGGGGCTTGTTTGAAGGGCCTGACCTGTCATGGATGCTGGGCAAACAGGAGCAGGGGCAAAAACATCTCTTTGTGCTTCGAGCCCGGGCTAAGTAGCCCTTTCATTGGAGTAATCAACACCTTTTGTTGCTGCCAGACCCTTCAGGATGGATCCAGTATTAGCCGTCCTTTGAGGTGGTCTGGAGAGGGGTAAATGTGCCCAGAGCAGCTTCCAGAAGGGACACACTGAACACTGCTTCCATTGGTTCCCTCATTCAGGAGATCTGCTAAGGAAAACAGAAGCTTGTTAGTCTCAATTCTGGCGATAAGTAGAATATATAACCAGAGACAGTAAAAACCCTTCAGAAAGTTCCCACTTAACACATTTGCTTCTATGATTCTTCACATTTTTACATCCTGCCCTTGATTTTCTATTTCCTTTCTATGAAATTTTCATGAGTTCGTTCCTTTTGAAGAAAGAAATCTTAAATCACACATAATTATATTTACTCAGACTCTACTTAATGTACAAACTCGCTGGAACCAAGAGGGGACTGCTCTCTTAGGAAATCCCCAATTCAATCAAAGGCTCCAAACGGGGTCTGTCAGGAGCAGGAACCCACTGCGAGTGGGGCGTGGGGTGTGGTGTTCAAATTGTGAAGCTGCCCGTGTGAGCCGGTTGGTGGTTGGCTGGATTAAAAGCAGCACAGGGCCCCCCCCGGGTGGCTCCGTCTGTTAAGCGTCCGACTCTCGATTTCTGCTCAGGTCGTGAGCTCAAGATTTGTGAGATCAAGCCCGGAGCTGGGCTCTGCGCTGGCAGCGTGGAGCCTGCTTGGGATTCTCTCTCTCCCTCTCTCTGCTCCTTCCCTGCTTGGGCTTGTGCTCTCTGTCTCTCTCTCAAAATAAATAAAAACTTAAAAAAAAAAAAATAGCACATCTACTTACTTTTGCAAGCGATGAAGCCAAAGGATGGTGACCCTAACCGTAAGGAAGAATTCTCATCTCCCTTTTCCTGTCCTCAGAGTCTCTTCCTTTGCCCAAACTGTCAACATTCAGCCTCCAGACTAAGTTCAATGAAATATGACAATCTCCAGGCACTTTTCCTCCAAAAAATCCTATTTTGCTTCCATGCCTCTCCCCCTATATTACCCACTTTAAGGGCTTTTGGTTTTGTTTTGTAATGGGGGGTAGAAGGAGTACCAGGAGGGATTTTGCACGAATAACTGCTTCTGTTCAAACTCTCAGACTCTTGCACTTTTGTCCCAACCCCAGGACTTTAAAGTCCTGTTATTATTATATCCATTTGGCTATTACATTTGCGGTGAAAACCAATGCATGCCTTATATTGGCCCTGGCGCTATCTCTTGTGCAGAGGCGTGGAGAGGTGGCATAGTCTTGTCTTTAAGAAACTTACCATCGAGTAGTACAGGCACGATTTATGAATGCGTCAACTGGAGAGCCACTTTTGGTGGACCTTAAGCTAGTCTTTAATCTGGCGCCATGCATGTGGAAAGAGCTCAGTTGCTTTTTGTCCGGTGAATAAAGTGTTGTGTTTTTCAGACAATGGCACAGTTGGACCTCAGATAATGAGAAGATGTGGTGGGTGCGGTCTTTTCAGGAGGTGGGGGCGTGAGCCACGTCTGGAAGGAGGGCCGAAAGGGCTGAATGAGTTAGAATGAGGGTATGTTAAGAAGATGGGAAAACTAGAGAAAAGACCCAGGGAGCCGTACCTTGGTTGGACCCGAGGATATGGCTTGAATGAGGGCCAATAGGAGATGAGATGAGGTTAATGGTAGAGGGGGTTGAAGATCGGCTGGAGTTGGGGCTTGGAGTAAGTCAAGTGACAACGCAATGAGGGAGCTAGTGTGGCTGTAGAGGGAGTGGTATGCTTAGAGTAAGTTTCTCAGGATGAAGGGAAATTCATAGCCCTCGATCAAATGTAGCAAGGCAGACAGTTAAAAAACAATTATAATTGCCGTAAAACATATCTAACAAAATTTTCCATCCTCGTGATTTTTTTAGTGCACGTTTCCGTAGCATTAGCTATATTCACGTTGTGCAACCATTACCATCATCCATCTGCCGAAATCTCTGCATCTTCATGACCTGAAACTCTATAATCGTTAAACGACATCCCCTCGGCCCCCTCCACTAGACCCCGGCAGCCACCAGTATCTGCTTTCTGTCTCTATGAATTTTTACCCCTCTAGGTACCTCACATGAGTAGAATCATACGGTATTTACCTTTTTACGACTGGCTTTTTTTTTTTTTTTTTTTTTTTTTTTTTTTTACTTAGCATGATGCCCTCAGGTTCATTCACACTGTAGCATGAGTCAGAACTTCTTTCCTTTGTAAGGCTAAGTAATAGTCCACTCTATGTGTATACCGCATTTTGTTCATCCCTTCATCTATCGCTGGACACTTGGGTTCATTCCACTTCTGGGCTGTGGCGAATGAACGTAGATAGGAGTAAAAATATCTCTTGGAGCCCCTTCATTCAATTCTTGTGCCTATATACCCAGAAGTGGAATCGCTGGATCATGTGGTAATTCTATTTTCAATTTTTCAGGGATCGCTATGCTGTTTTCCACAGTGGCTACACCATTTTATATTCTCACCAAGAGTACACAAGGTTTCAACTTCTCCTCATGCTTGCTAACGCTTGTTAACTTCTGTTTTGTTTTTTGTTTTGTTTTTGTTTTTTAATTCTGTTTTAAATTTTTTTTTCAACGTTTTTTATTTATTTTTGGGACAGAGAGAGACAGAGCATGAACGGGGGAGGGGCAGAGAGAGAGGGAGACACAGAATCTGAAACAGGCTCCAGGCTCTGAGCTGTCAGCACAGAGCCCGACGTGGGGTTGGAACTCACGGACCGCGAGATCATGACCTGAGCCGAAGTTGGACGCTCAACCGACCAAGCCACCCAGGCGCCCCGAGAAACGTGTCTTCAAAGCCCTTTGCCCATTTTTGAATCAGGGTTGGTTTTTTTTTTTTTTTTTTTTTTTTTTTTTTTTTTTTTTTTTGTTGCTATTGATGTCTGTATATATTCCGGAAACCAGACCTGTGTCAGATAGATGATTTGCAAGTATTTTCCCTCATTCTGAGGTTTGCCTTTTGACTCTCCTGATAGCCACCTTTGCAAAATGCAAAGATGTGTTCAATTTGTCTACTTTTTCTTTTGTTGCCTGTGTCTTTGGTGTCACATTCAAGAAATCATTGCCAAATCCAGTGTCACGAAGAATTTTCCCTATTTTTTTCTTTTAAGAGTTTTGATAGTTTTTGGTTTTACATTTAGGTGTGCGATCCGTTTTGAGTTAATTTCGTGTCTCGTGTAACAGAAGGGCCCAACTTTATTTTTTGTGTGTGAATATCCAGTTTTCGCAACACCAATTGTCTTTCCCCTCTTGAGTGGTCGTGGCATCCTTGCTGAAAATCATTTAATCGTATATGAAAGGTTTATTTCTCGGTTCTCTATTCTCTTCTACCGGTTTATATATCTGTCTTTATGCCAAAAACACATTGTTGTGATTTTGTAGCTTTGTAACACGTTTTGAAATCTGGAATTGTGAGACCTCCTCCAACTCTGTTCTTTTCATTCCAGATTGTTTTGGCCACTCAGGATCCCACGAGATTCTATATGAGTTTTAGGATGGAATTTTAGGATGAATTTTAGTTCTGCCAAAAAAGAAAAAAAAAAAAGGGATTTGATTGGGATTGCCTTGAATCTATAGATTGCTTTGGGTAGTATTTGGCACTTTACCGGTATTAAGTCTTACAATTCATGAACGCAAGATGTTTTCCCATATATTTGTGTTTAATTTCTTTCTGCAACATTTTATGCAAGTCTTTTACCTCCTCTGTTAATTTTTTTCTCCTAAGTATTTCATTCTTTTTGACACTATTGTAAATAGAATTGTTTTCTTAATCAAAGCAGACAGTTTGGCCTTACGTGATAGTTTTTATGCCTCCATTCTGCTCTCTCTCTTGCGGAGACCGGCCGATACTAATTAGGATGAGAGTTCAGGCCACCCAGAGGGTCACCTTTGCCCTGGGAGGTGGCCGCAGCTCTGAGTCTACGGAAGGAGCGAGTCAGGGCTGATTTAGAGTGGACCAGAGGTTGTTCAAGGTCTGGGCCTCACAGACACATTATCTAAGACACTTTATCTGGAGCACAAGTTTGAATAACTTTCTTCCAAATACTTCTTCGAACAAAGGGAAGAGACGTATAGCAGCTGCTGCGAGGCTGTTCAGTTACTGAAGTTCAACTGCAAGCAAAAATCGCAAGAGGTAAACGGTATGTCCTTGGCTGTGCCACTTCTCAGGCCAGTGCTGCTTTGATCTTTCACTTCTATTATCCTATTTCCCCGTTATCCGGTTATCTCCCTGCCTCACTCCTTTTTTCAAAGCTCCCTGTCCTCGGCCTCCTTCACAGAATGTACCTGTCCTACCAGGATTCCCTCGGGTCCTTGCTGAGCAAAACAGCAAGCTCTTCCTGAAAAATTCACTCTTGTAAAGCAAGAACAGGTACAATCTGCAGATTTATAAGGCGACAGTATCTTCATCTGAGCAAAGTGACGTGAGTCAGTCTAATCCTGGTGACTGCAGGAGCCCAAAGACAGGGAGGGAAAGTGGTGACCAGAACCTGATCCAACGGTGGGCAGGGAAGCCGGGCACGGATGAACTGCTGGCCTTTGAGGCAAAACAGCTGTCCTACGGGAGGTGCCCCGGAGGGCGACCTCAGTCCTGCCTTTGAGTGGCTTGTCACAAGGTCTCAGGGAGCCTGGAGCTGGAACTGATACTGGTTTCTCAATGATCCGCTCGTAACCTTAGAGCCTCCTGCAGGCTTGATGTTGGCGGTGGTTTACCCTTGGACCACGTGGTCGCACGACCTTAGGATGCTCCCGTAGGAGTGTGTTAATTAAAGTCTAGCAACGAGGAAGGTTTGTTTACAAGTCAGGGCACCTCAAAACTAGAGGGCCCCAGACTGCTTGGACTGGCCAAATATCAGAGCATGAGCTAGTGTAGAGGCCACGCCCATGGGCCTTTGTCGGATGTCCCCCGTGCCGCCACTGTGGGTGGGTAACAGGCACCGGCCTCCAGACCTCCTGAGGCCTCCCTCCTCCTCTGGAGACCGCCGAAGGCCGCACACTTCCTTGGCTCCATGGTGGGAGGGCGGGGGGCTTGGCAGTGAGCAGGACTTGGGATTCTGTTTTGAGTCCCATTGGTCCACAGAGCCATCGGCAATGGGAATTTGGTATACAATCCACCAGCATTTCACTGCCAAAGGCATATTTTATCTCCCTTGCCAGAATCTCCGAGAGAGCCAAGCTTGGGGGCTTGCCAGTCAGGCTCTATTCCTTGCGTCTGATCTGGTGTAAGTGATGTTGGTGGCCATCCACCTACGGAACCCCAAGTCCAGAGCTCTGGACGCAAAGTGAAGAAGATTGTAGTTTTTTGGGGGGGGGGTGGTGGCTAGAGGAGAAAGATGGCAACAGTAATACCTCAGGCAACGGGCAGCGAGCTAAGTACTCAAACAGATTGAGGTAGACCAGAAGAGAAAAAAAAAAAACCACACAGACCAAAACCAAAGGTGAACGCTTCTCTCCTACTTCCTTCCTCCCAGGTACCTAATTTGTGTTGGTGGAGGCTGAAGACTGATTGCTGTTTTGGGGCCTCTGATTACAAACCCATGTGTGTCAAGATTCAACTGTAAGATTAGGACCTTCTTTGTTGAACCGGTGAAATCTCATGCTATTAAATCTTCCCTCTTAACTTGCCACCTGTTCCCCTCCTCCCCTGGCCCTAAGACCTTGAACCCCTTTCCCCCTTTAATCTTTGTTGCCTGTTAATTCCTGTTTCATCAGTTACAGGACTTGTTTGGAAAATTAAGGTTTTGAAGGCAAGGTTCTTCTTCAGCCCGCCTCTCTCTGGGGAGGACAGGGAGTCCTGAAGGTTCCCATAATTACACCTTGCCTGTGCCCCCCCTTGCACTTATAATCGCTAATAGCGTGCATCAGACGCCTTTCATTTATAGCCTCATACAAAAGGGATCTTTTGCCCGTGTGCGCATTTTGTTGCCAACCAGACTGTCAGATGGGGTGAAACGGGCTCCAGATCTACTTCTAAGTAGCTCTAGAATTCTCCGGTTCTACGTAACTGCTCTGACAGCATCTCGGTAACTTCATCTTTGTGGGCATCTAAGCCCCTAATGGCACAACAGGCACTCAGTTCGTGTTTACAGTGGCCGCCCTCTGGGGACGTTCCTAGGGACTGTCTTAGATGTCTTCCTGTCAAACATTGGGGTGGGCGATGACATCCCTCTCCAGATTTAAAGTCAAGAGGCAGACGTCACAGCAACCCATGCCTCCTCCAAACTCCGTCGTAATAGGAGAGCCCAACTGCCACTTCTTAACAACTGTGAAGCCATGATAATAGGCCTAATAAATTTTCCTTGCAGTTTCAAGAGGATGTGGTATCTTTCGCTTCCTGTCCCAAACTGCTCCCCATGGTTGCACCATTGCAACAGCTGCTTCGTATCAAGGCAGGGCCAAATTCCAGCTGGGGCGGGGGCGGGGGGGGGGAGGGGTGAAGCTTGGAGTGCCACAGCGATGTAGGGGCATCTTCCATTGGTGGCGTAGACTCTGAGTCTGCCCTCACAGGCTGCCTGGATGCTGATGTCTAAAACAGAACATGAAAGCGTTAGATCGGGAAGAGACCGGAGCCCTCATTCCAGTGTCACAGATGACCCACGGATGTCCTGTAGTTCATTGACACCAGCTTGCTGCCTGCTCACGGTCGTATATCAGGCATGCTTTCGTATCGTTTCGCTTCTTTCATAAATAGAAGGCAGGAATGAGGAGTTGCAGGGCTATGTAGACGGGCAGGGGAGAAACGGTCAGAAATCTCCCCCGTGCTCCCATGGTACTTCATTTATACCTGTGCTATCACACTTTGCTTGTGTTTCAGGAAATCTTACAGCGAGACAGGTTGTCACTGACCTCACCGTAAAATAACGGGCCATTCATGAAACAGCTGAGGGACTTGGCAACCGACCCTGCAACGTCAGTGCCCACCCTTTCCCCAGTGGACTTTTTCCCCTGCCATTTTGTAGCAGGGCCATTAACAGGGACCTAATTGGCGTCGTGTCTATGCAAGGAGAGAACCAAGATACATCTGTGAATCAGGGTTCAGTTGACTTATTTTCTCAACTTTTTCAATCTTGGAATGATTTCAGATTTACAGAAAAGTTACAGGAATAGTAGAAAGAATTCTTCCACACCCTTTGCCCAGATTTCCTGAATATCAAAATATCATCGCATTTGTTCTCTCCTTCTCTCTTTCTTGGTAGTGCACCGCAGCCAGTTTGTTTGGGCTTAGGAGAGCCTATGGGTAAAATTTCTGGAACTTTGTGAGCCAGTTGTTTAACATGGCCATTGTTAAGATTTTTTTTTTAATTGATTTTTTTAATGTTTATTTTTGAGAGCGAGAGAGAGACCGACAGAGTGCGAGCAGGGGAGGGGCAGAGAAAGAGGGAGACACAGAATCGGAAGCAGGCTCCAGGCTCTGAGCCATCAGCAGAGAGCCCGACATGGGGCTCGAACCCACGAACCGTGAGATCATGGCCTGACCTGAAGTCGGACGCTTCACCGACTGAACTAGCCCGCTGCCCCAACATGGCCATTGTTAAACATTAAATGATTTTAGCTTATGATTCAACATGAAACATAAAGAGGCAGATGCCCCAGTGACCAATGCCCCCTCGAAATTCCAAACTCAAATAAATACACAATGGGTCAACACTCAAAACTCACCTCTTAATTATTTTACTCTGATCTATGCTCTGGAGGTGAGTTTTCTTTTATGAGATCGATGGTGGAAATACTATCATGGAGCACCAGTGTGTTTGTCTTTGCAAGGCCACATTCAGTGAGCTCTCATAGAGACAAATCAGGGCTTGGATTATTTTTTTGTTATTTATCTAGACTTAGGAAAGTAATAAGACTATGCTAACCACGTCTTAGATTAGAGTGCGTTGTATCTGCAGGTGTTACATCGTGAACAGCAATCTCAGGTTGAGTATAGGTGGGAGAGCTTGGCAAGAATCACCGAAAGGATTCTGTGAGAATCAGTTATATAAAATTTACAATAAAGCATCCTGCATATTTAATCTTCTTTGCAAACTGGGTACGATGCATTCTTTCTTTTTAATTTTTTTTTCAGTGTTTATTTATTTTTGAGAGAGAGAGACACACACACAGAGTGTGAGCTGGGGAGGGGCAGAGAGAGAGGGAGACACAGAATCCCAAGCAAGCTCCAGGCTCCGAGCTGCCGGCACCGAGCCCGATGCGGGGCTCGAACCCACGAACCGTGAGATCATGGCCTGAGCCCAAGTCGGACGCTCAACTGACTGAGACACCTGGGCATCCCCACGATGCATTCTTTACATCAGTAAGTTTATATCAGTAAACTTATATGTATACATATCAGAATATATTGCCTCAAGAAATGAGGACATCGTCATGCACAACTCCAGTCCATCAACAGAACCAGCAAGTTGACATGAACACATGACAGCACCCTGTCATCCCACTGGTCCTATCCAAAACTTGCCAATTGTCCCAATAATGTCCTCACTTGTCCAAGAGGTAATCCTGATTCACTCATTGCCTTAAGTCCTCATGTTTCCTTATATCCTTGAATCCAGAATCATTTTCCATTTAAAAAAAAAAAAAGATGGAAATTTTTTTCCATTTGGGGCAGCTAATTTGTAGAATGTTCTTTCATTTGATGCTTTCTCATGCTTTGGTTCAGATTTTGAATATTTAGTAGGACTAGACAAGAAGTGCACTGTGTCCTTAGTGTTTCACGCTGTAGGTATATGATGCCAGTTTTGTTTCATTAGAGGTGATCCATTTAATCACTCTGGTAAGGAATTTGTTTTACTACTGTAAAGTTTTTTTACTACTGTAAAGGTTTTACTACTGTAAAGTTATTTCCCTCTTTATAATTAAGAATCTTGGAGGGAGATAACTTGAGATGCTTTAAGTATTCAGTTTCAACAGACTTTCATTCACTAGCTTTAGTATTCAGTGATGATTCTCGAGTGTTAATTATGACCGTAGTAATAATAAAGTGCTTATTTTTATTAACTGGCTTTCTCCAGTAAGCATGAACTTTTCCCTCTGTCACTAATTGTTTATTTCTTTATTCCTTTATCAGAGTATGGGCTCAGAGATTTGTTTTTTTAATTTAGTGGGTATTATCCCTGACTATCCATGACTCCCATGATTACCATTATTTATTTTGATGTTCAAATTGTTCCAGATTTGGTTGATGTGAGTGCCTCCCAACTGTGTCCTGTGTCCTTTTATAAGTCATGTTCATTGTTGTATAATTTATTTACAGAAAAACCTACCATTTAAAAAATGTTTTTAAGGTTTATCTTTATTTATTTTGAGAGAGGAGCAGGGAGTGGAAGTGAGAGAGCGAGAGCGCGAGAGAGAATCCCAAGCAGACTCCCTGCTGTCAATGTAGAGCCCGATGCAGGGCTTGATCTCACAAACCATGAGATCATGACTTGAGCCCAAACCAAGAGTCAGACGCTGAACCGACTGAACCACCCAGGCACTCCAAACCTACCCTTTTTGAAAGAAGAGTTGGGTAAGTTTTGGGAAAT
Organism: Panthera tigris; assembly: GCF_018350195.1. NCBI lineage: Eukaryota > Metazoa > Chordata > Mammalia > Carnivora > Felidae > Panthera > Panthera tigris. The sequence goes on from NC_056664.1 coordinate 14,080,652, forward strand.
GTACATGGCTGTGTAATCAGATACAGAACAGTTCTGTCGCCCCAGAAAGCTTTCTCCTGCCTCCTTGTATCAGTTCTTTCCCCACTCCCAGTTCCTGGATATCATTGCTCTGATTTTTGTCTCAATATTTTGCCTCTTCAGGATGTATTGTTTGTTTAGCTTCTTTCACTTGGCATAGTCGTTTTGAGATTCATCCGTGTAGTTTCAGGTATCAATAGTTCATTCAACCAAGATTACACTATATGTTAACTAACTAGAATTTATATAAAAACTTGAGACAAACAAACAAAAAAGAAAAAAAAATCATTCATTTACGTCGATTGATGAGTAGTATTCCATGGTATGAATATTCTACTGTTTGTTTATCCATTCATCTGTTGGTGAACATCTGAGCTATTCCCAGTGTTTGGTTATTAAAAGTAAGGCTGCGATTACATTTGTGTACAAATCTTCATATGGACATGTGCTTTGATTTCTTTTTTACATTTTTTTTATTTAACGTTTTATTTATTTTTGAGACAGAGAGAGACAGAGCGTGAACAGGGGAGGGGCAGAGAGAGAGGGAGACACAGAATCTGAAACAGGCTCCAGGCTCTGAGCTGTCAGCACAGAGCCTGACGCGGGGCTCGAACTCACGGACCGTGAGATCATGACCTGAGCCGAAGTCGGACGCTTAACCGACTGAGCCACCCAGGCACCCCTACATGTGCTTTGATTTCTTAGGGGTAAATAATGCAGAGAAGAATGGCTGAATCAGATCGTAGGTGTGTTTCGCTTAAAAAAATGGCCGAATTGTTTTGCAAACTGGTTGGTACCATTCTGGATTACCATCACCCTTCTGTGGAAGTTCCAGTTGTGCTGCATTCTTGCCAAAACTTTTTTTTACTTTCGGCCATTGTCGGAAGCGGGCAGTGGTATCTCACTGTGGTTTCAGTGTGCGTTTTCCTGATGACCCACGATGTTGAGCATCTTTTCACGTCCTAATTTGTCATTCATGTACCTTTGGTGAAGTGTGGGGGGTTCAAATCTTTTTGCCCATGAAAAAAATCGGGCTTTCTCCTTATTATTGAGTTGTGAGAGTTGTGTCCTGGACTCGAGTTGTTTATTTTGTATTGTGAAGAAAAAGAATATAGATGTCAATTTCAGTGAAGACTTAAGCTAGGGATGAACTGACTTTTTTTTGTAAAGGGCGAGACGTGAATATTTTGGGCTCTGCAGGCCGTCTTTGTTCCAGCTACTCAACTCTGCACTCTTTGTGTGAAAGCATTCGTGGACGATATGTAAACAAATGACCCTATGTTCCAGTAAAACTTAATTTACAAAAACAGGTGGAGGGATGAACTGGCCATTGTTTGCTAACCCTTGGCTTAGGCTTTGGTGTCTAGAACTTGATAGGGGTGACTGAACCTGGGTTCCTGGTGTGAAAGGCAAGATTGAAATACCAAGCGAAAGCCGATTAACTAGAATTATTTGGGAGCTAAGTCCAGGCCACTTCGCCTAAAAGTCAGAGTCACAGAATATAGAGAATTTCCCTAAATGTATCAGGTTCCATGTTTTCTAAGTTATTTTTAGTGTCCAAGAGCCATCTAAGGATACTTTCATGTGCAACAGGCCACCAGAAGAAAGTGTCCTTTTTGGTCAGTGGTCTCCATACTCGGGTGTGATCAGAATCACTGGTGGAATTTTCTTACATGTATTTCTGGGCTCTACCCGTTGCATCAGAAGCTCAAAGATGGGTTGAGTTGTATGTGTTTCTATTTTTAAAGCATTTTCCAGGTGTTTCAGACGAAGCCAGATGAGGGACTAGCACTGTGATGAATAGAGCTTCTCAGGGACTTATCTTAATGAAGAGATGAGAAGAATCGCTAATTACTGCATTGATTTTATGTAAATAGGTACTTCTAAAGGGTTCACAATGTTTTAAAAGTTAATAAGTGGTTAAAATATTCTTTCCTAAGCCCTCTCTCTAAACTCGATTGCCACTATCAAACTCTTTTCTCACGCGTGGTAAAGAACAAACTCCAGAACAGCCTTTGCTGGATTTAAAAAAAAAAAAAAAAAAAAAAAAGTCCCAATTATTGGACTCTAATTTAAAGAGTCTAAAAAGTGTTGTGGAAATTCAGGCCCATTACCATTTATTCATAAGGACAAGTGACAATCAAAACAGTATCTCTGATGGATTAAATGTGTTTAAACAAACAGTTAACTGTAATACTCGAGGATTAGTATTTTTGGAGGGTTCTATTTTTGATGGAGTGTTAGCTGATATTCTTTTGATAATCCCTATTTTCCCCTGGAAGTTGATGCCTGCATTTGCTTTGGAAACAGTCCTTTAATATATTGCGTTTTCACTCTATACGTGCAGGACAGAGAATGAAGTTCTGCTTATGATGTAAAACGTTTATCACGTAAGCTTGGGACATGACAAGATAGTTTTTTTGCACATTGCTTTAGACCTAAGACAGAGGGGCGCCTGGGTGGCTCAGGCGGCTAAGCGTCTGAGTCATGATTTCAGCTCAGGTCATGATCTCACGGTTTGTGGGTTCGAGCCCCGCATCGGACTCAGTGCTGACAGTGCAGAGCCTTCTTGGGATTCTCTGTCTCTCCCTCTCTCTGCCCCTCCCCTGCCTGGGCTCTCTCTCTCTCTCAAAAAATAAATAAACTTAAAAAAATTAAAAATTAAAAAAAAAATTTAGACCTAAGGTAGAGAATCTGAAGATATCAATCTAATTTGTGATGTGTTAATATAAGACTCTAAGCTGTTTTTACATTCACAGAAGTCTAATCTACTATTAAGAAAAATTATCTAAAACTTTTGATGTCATACTGGGAGATTGTCCAACAAGCCCATCCCAGGATTATTTAATTCACTACAGAATGTACTTTTGCTTTAATTAGTATTTACTCTTGATTAGGGCTCAGACGCTGGGGAAGTTACATGTTAACTTAGAGACATTTGTTCATTAGAATACAAATAGTTTTCTGACTGGTGGAGAAGACAATCCCAATGCCTACAGTTTTATTGTCCTTTCTGTCATTAACCAGTTTGGTCTTTAACTCAGAAAACTTACTTTGGCATACCTTTCTTGATTGATCACATAAATCTCTGTTCCTTAAATTCTCCTCTGAACCCGGTCTGTTACACTGTGGGGTCTCTCATTAATGGATTACACAATTTTTTTTTTTTTTTCAACATTTTTTATTTATTTTTGGGACAGAGAGAGACAGAGCATGAACGGGGGAGGGGCAGAGAGAGAGGGAGACACAGAATCAGAAACAGGCTCCAGGCTCCGAGCCATCAGCCCAGAGCCTGACGCGGGGCTCGAACTCACGGACCGCGAGATCGTGACCTGGCTGAAGTCGGACGCTTAACCGACTGCGCCACCCAGGCGCCCCTGGATTACACAATTTTTGATTGTGCTTTACCCATGTAAAAGTTTCACGTTTTTCTCTGTTTGAAAATTCTCTGTTTCGTTTCTGTTTTTCTTTAGTGATCCAAAGGTACGCAGGTAGTTTTTGTGTATCAATGACATCTGGCCCTAGCTTTTGCTCATTTTTTTTTTTTTTTTTTGCTCGTTTTCTGATTGCAATTGTCAATCATATGAGTGAAATATTCCATCTTTCACCTGCGAAGTTAGTTTTTCAAACTGATCACCAGCCGGACATTCAACTTAGCTAGAAAATAAATGTGTTCATCCTACACGTGTCAGGTATAGGGGAAGCTGGGTAAGGGACTCTTGGAGCCTTCCTCTGGAGCCTCCATAGCCTGGTGGGCGAGAGAGAAGTGCCACGGGCCGGGCGCTATGTCAGAGGTTTGCACGGGGGGTACGGTCCAGGCCTATCCTCCTCGACCTAGCTTTAAGTTCTTTCTTCCCTGGAAGGGAGAGCGTAGAGTCATCCACAGGCTTCGTTTAGTCCTTCTTGAGACCAGCAGCACATGAATAGGGCAGCAGCAGAGGAAAGGTGCGTCTATATGGCTCTGAAGTCAGATGGACGTGGAGTGGAATCCTGGCTCCTCCATTTACTAGAGCGTCACCTTCCGATCTGGCTCCGCCATCTAAAGCCTCCCCGGGGACGCCTGGGTGGCTCGGTCGGTTGAGCTTCCGACTTCGGCTCAGGTCACGATCTCGCGGTCCGTGGGTTCGAGCCCCGCGTCGGGCTCTGGGCTGACGGCTCGGAGCCTGGAGCCTGTTTCGGATTCTGGGTCTCCCTCTCTCTCTCCCCCTCCCCAGCTTGTGCTCTGTCTCTTTCACTCTCAAAAATAAATAAACATTAAAAAAACTAAAAAAAAAAAAATCCTCAGTTTCCTCGACTGTCAAATAGGGTAACAGTACCAATATACAGCTCTTCCTTGACTTATGATGGGCTTATCCTGATGTGCAATCCATCTTAAGTTGAAATATTGTAAGCGGAAATTGCATTCAATGCACCCAACGTAGTGAATATCATAGCTCAGCCTAGCTTACCTTTTTTTTTTTTTTTTAATTTTATTTATTTATTTTTTGGCATACCTTTCTGAAGCAGGCTCCAAGCTCTGAGCTGTCAGCACAGAGCCCGATGTGGGGCTTGAACCCACAGACCGCGAGATCATGACCTGAGCCGAAGTCGGACGCTTAAGCGACTGAGCCACCCAGGCGGCCCTCAGCCTAGCGCTTTAAACGTGCACAGAACACTTCCGTTAGCCTATAGGTGGGCAAAATCAGCTAACACAAAGCCTATTGGATCATATGGTGTTGAACATCTCATGTAGTTGATTGAATACTGTACCGAAAGTGAAAGCGGGATGGTTGTGTGGGACAGAGTGCTTGTCCGTGTGTCTGCGGTTCGCCCCTGTGATTGCTGGGTGGCCGGACGGTGGCCCGCAACAAGGGAGACTATTGCACGGCATACGGCTAGCCCGGGACAGATCAAAACTCAAAATGTGAAGCATGGGTTCTGTGGCATGGGTATGGCTCTCACACCGCCATGAAGTTAAAAAAAAAAAATCATAAACTGAACCGGAGTAAGTTGGGGACCATCTGTAGGGGATCACCGTGAAGACCGAATGGAGCTGGCTGTAAAGGGTGGACTCAGCGAGTTTGGAGAGTTCAAACTCCAAAACACGCCGAGGACGCTGATCCTGGATGGGCTCCCGGGGGGTGGCCTTTAAGGCCGCAGCGTATCCTGTCTGCTACGAACGTCCGTTCATCTGGGGCCTTGGGACAGGCCAGGTCGTTTATGCAGACCGTGTGATCTGCGACGGAGGCCTTGGGTCACGCTATTCCTGAAGGGGATGAAAACTGCGAAACGGGGGTCAGGCATCCAGGTACGCCGTGGCTACGTGACTGACCCCCAGGCAGAACCCTGGACTCCCAGGCTTGGGTGACTTCCTTGGTTGACAATGCTCTGTACATGTGGCCATGCACTGTTGCTGGGATAATGAGGCATCGTCTGTACAACCTCCCTGGCAGAGAAACCCCGAAGCCTCACACCTGGTCTTTCCCGGACTCTGCTTTCATGCCTTTTACCTTCGCGGATGTTAATCTCTGTCCTTCTGCTGCACTAAATTGTGACTGTGAATTAAACAGCTTTTCTGAGTTCAACGAGTCCTTCTTGTGAATGACTGAACCTCAGGGTGGTTGTAGGGATTGTTCTCTGGAAACTTTGTTCCGGAAGGAGAGCAAAATATCCAAGCTCAGATGGTTGGCCGAAGACCCCCTGCTTGTTCAGGTCTGACAAGCTATGGCCTGTGCTGGTGGTTAACTTCTAACGTGCCTCTATGTCCTGCCTTCCCCCCACCCCCCGATTATGATTCAAGGTTCAAGAGTGCTTCCTGCGTCCTTGCCATCCACAGAGCCTTGCGCCTGAGATGACAGCATGGTCTGGTGGGAAGCGCCTAGGATTTCGAGGTAGAAAAAGCTGGCTCAGATGCAGCTCGGCCACGGCACCTGCCACGTCACCTTGGACGAGTTGCTCTGAGCTCCGCTTGCTCATGGGCACAACAGGACGCTTATTCCCAATCCCACAGGGTTGCCGGGAGTTTGATGGCATTCTTTCTTGCTGGCCGGACCTAAGACCTGCAATGCCAGCCCTTGAGTTAGGTGGCCCACTCACAGAGGGAGTTTGTGCACTTTACGCGCATAAGCCTTCTCTAGCCGGCATGGAGTGCCAGGGGACACTCAGGACGAGGCTCAGCCCCATCCTCTGGTTTGCCTGGGCTCTAGGAGTTTCTTAGGAAGCGGTGTGAGCTCCGCCCACAACCAGGGTTCAGGCATAAACAGACACAGCTGATGGACTGGAGGGCAGGACAGGCACTAAAAGCCAGGTTGCAGGTACGGATTACTCTCGCCGAAGATTGGGTGAAGCCATCTAACTAACCGTATGCCAGATTCTATTCTAAGCAATTAGCGCGTATAGACGCCTTTAGTCTTCCTAATTTCTAAAACGGAGGCCACTTTTTGAAATCTGAAACTAAGGCACAGAGAATTTAGGCACCTTGGCCCAGGCTACCCAGCTGGTAAGTGGCAGAGCTGGGACTGAGTGCCAGGCAGTCTATAGCCACGCTCTTAACCATTGTACCATATGGCTCTAATTGAGCTAACTCGCTGCCCCAGTGCCAGCGCATTCAGGGCAGGAGAAGCAGCGGTAAAAATAGAGCTCTTTATTACTGGAAACATAATAAACTCTCCTGGGGAAAGCTTTCTCAGAGAATTGGGTGGGAAAACTGAAGTCACTGCAGCGGCAGAAGCCCCCTTGTAGCCTTGGATATGCAAGGAGGAAGAGGCTTCTCCCTGCTGGATGGAGAGAGAGCTAAGTCCCCGGAGATCTGCAGACAGGGAGCATGAGGACTTCAGAAAGCAGCAGAGGGCACAGGGGACCAGGACCTCTGTGATCTGGAGCTGATCAGGTGACCCCAATGCAGCGTTGGCCTCCTCTCTAAAGCTGAGACCTACAGTCCAGACACCAGAAAAGCACATTCCCTTTCCCTCCTTTTAAGACTTTTGTACCGGAGTGTATGAAAGGGACAGGACGCACACACGCCTGGTGTCGAGTTCCAAGAACAATTAATTATAAGCCGATTCCAGCCCCCGGCCAGGATCGAGAATCAAGATGTTGGGATGTCGGGGGTGGGGGGGCGCTCAGTCGGTTAAGCATCTGACTCTTGGTCTCGGCTCAGGTCATGATCTCAGTGCATGGGTTCAAGCCCTGCGTCAGGCTCTACGCCGATGGCATGGAGCCTGGGTGGGATTCTGTCTCCCTCCCTCTCTGCTCCTCCCCTGCTCAAGCTCTCTATCTCTCTCAAAATAAATAAAAATAAGCCTAAAAAAAAAAAAAGAAAAGGAATCAGAATGTTACCGGCACCCGGAAGGACCTGCTATGGACTCCTCTGGGCCATCTCTCCGCAGGGACACTGCCATCCTGACTTAGCCGCTGGTTCATTTTGCCTGATTTCAATCTTTTTCCTCCCTATTATTCTAAATTGCCTTATTGAGTTAAAAATTTTATAAACTGATGAAATATGTGTGAGACAAGAGAGAGATGGTTTTTTAATGAAGTTTAAACTGAATGCTTTGGTAAAGACATGACAGAGACAGTTGCTAGAAAATTCCTGTCAGAGTATGTGTAGGTGGGACAAACAAAAAAGATTGCAATAAAGAATAAAACTCTTGGGGCGCACCTTAGAACATCAAAAGAGTGGATCTACATTTAAAAAATAAAATAAGGCCTTAGCCCAACAACAAAATATTGGTGGATGCATGTACATTTTGAAGGTTTAATGTAAAGCGTTAACGTGTGTATATTTTGAACGATTCCTCGCATTTTTTAAAGTTTATTTATTTATTTTTGAGATAGAGCACAAGCAGGGGGCGGGGAGAGAAAGAGGGAGACACAGAAGCCGAAAAAGGCTCCAGGCTGTGAGCTCTCAGCACAGAGCCGGAGGCGGGGCTTGAACTCGCTAACTGTGAGATCAGGACCTGAGCCGAAGACGGATGCTTAACAGGCTGAGCCACCCACGTGCCCCAAGTGATCCCTCGCTTCAACGGGCTCTTTTCTTTCTCCAGCTTTATTGAGCTATAGCCGCACATGACATCGCGTACGTTTCAGGCGTACAAAGTGATGATTCGATACATGTGTATATGGTGAAATGATCTCCACAGTAAGGTGGAGATCTTCAACAATTTTGCTGTTGTTACAGTGAGAACATTTGATATCTCCTTTCATAACAACTTTCAACTATGCAACACGTGGTTGACGTCGTCACCACGCCCTACATTAGATCCCCGGAACTTACTCCTTTTGTAACTGAAAGTTGGTACCCTTTGACCAACATCGCCTCATTTTCCCCACCCTCTTGCCCCTGGCAACCACCGTTCTGCTCCGTTTCTTTGAGTTTGGCTTGTTTTAGATTCCACGTACAAGTGAGATCCTGCAGCATTTGTCTTTTTTTCTGTCTGACCTCTCTTCACGTAGCAAAATACCTCCAAGGTTCAGCTGCGTTGCTGTGAGTGGCAAGATTCCCTTCCTTTTTTATGGCTAAATACTATTCCACGGCATTTATACACGACAGTGTCTTTATCCATGCATCCGTCAATGGCCAGGTTGTTTCCATGTCTTGGCTCTTATGGATAACGCTTCGGGGAACGTGGGGGTGCAGATAATCTCTTCAAGATAGTCGTTCCGTTTCCTTTGCTCGTACACACAGAAGTGGGATTGCTGGATCGTGTTGATTTTGATTTTTATATGAGTGGGCTCATTCTCGCATATTTCCTTTTGTGTCTTTCTTCTTTTGAACAGCTTTATGTTCACGCTCTTCGTACCGATGGGGGTAGAACGTGGGTTCGCGCCCTCTCATCGCGGCCTAGTACTCCACTGAGCAAATAATGCCGAAACGTTCCCGTCCATTCTATTGTCGACGGGCATTAGAGCAGAATTTCCAGTTTGGGGCCCCTTCCCCTTTTGAGGACTCGTAGAAAGACACGGGAAGGGGGAGGGTTGAGAACCACTTACCGGTGGAGCTAGGCAGAAATTCTTATGGTAATTGCCGTAAGACTCACAACAGAGGGTTCTCAGAAATATTTGGAGAAGAAGGAAGCACAAACGGGGGTCTGGAGTACTGAAATGTGAGGGGTTGACTGTAAAGTTGCTTTCATTTATAGTCACCACCTGGAGAAGCCTGCTATGTGTGGCTTATAAGGACTGGAAATAATATATGAAACACCTAACCTGGCACCACGTTGGCACCCCAGAAGTGGAAACTGCGGATAGTGTTACTTGCGCACCGAAAGCCATTGTTAACTTTACGAATCAATATTTATGTGCGACAGAAATGGGCTATGGTAATGAGAAAGAGAAAGGCATGTTCAAAGTGATACGCCGTCCAAGCGGGGACTATTTTCATTTTCCCTGGGGGCCTTAGGGGCCGAGAGCAGGCTAGGAGGGCTTTGGGCAGAGAATAGGGTCCTTTATTTTAGCACACACAGGGCTAGAGAGTTTTGTGACTTATCTCTGGGAGCCTCGGAATGATTGTTTCATCTTAGAAAGGCAGAGCCAGGAGTCCTGGTCAAAGACGTGAAAGAAGACACCGCACCCCAAGGGGCAGGGATGAGGGGTGCAGAGATTCACGGGTTTGCAAAGTTAGTTTGTGGAAGGTTGGGTGGCAGATGGCCTCAGGATCATCTGGAATCAAGGTCCGGGATGTTTCCGGACTCTTCCCTCCTCTTTCAGTAGGGATTTTTCCATCTCAGAAGGCTTTCATCACAAAGCAACTAGGTGGCTCTTGGTCACTCAATGTCGCTACCGGAGAGGGGCCATCTCTCTCCTTCAATCCCTAAAATGAGGGAAAGGCTCCGATTGGTCTGGTTGGCTTTTACTCTTCCCTTTTGGCTTGGGGAGGGATGGCAGCCTCCTTTAGAATTATGCATTTGTGGGGGGAACAGTTTCCCCGTAGAGGGGGAGTAGTATTTCTAGAAGAAAGGGGTGCAAGGCAGAATAAACACTAGGTATTCACTACGTCAGCTAAGATGCTGTGGTTGTATGTAACAAAGCCTAACCTGAACTAATTTAAACAGCAAAGGCAATTGGTTGGCTCACATTGTTTAGCAAGTTCAAGGTGGGTCCTGGCATCAGGAGCATTTTGATCAAGTTCAAGTCCCTTTCCCCCATGATTTCCTTTTGTTGAATATTTCCTGCCGTGTGTGTTGGTTTCATTCTCAGGCTAGCTCCCAGGACGAGAAATATTACTCGTGTTGTCAGCTGAAGTCCTGAGATTCATTCTGACTCAGGGGTAGGTCACAAGCCTAGCCCTGACCCATTTTGTTGTGCTCAGATGACGAATACACTAGCTTTTCCTAGTCTTTTGGCCCGCGTCTGGAGCTATGGTAGAATTGGCTTCCCTAGCAGGGAAAAGCATAGATGCTCGGGTGGGGGAACAAGCAACGGGGACTCACTTTATCACTAAAAGAAAAATGAAGAGAGGTTAAAGACCTTACCCCAAATCACACACCTAGTACATAAGATTTGACCTCGGTCTGCATGATCCTCAAGGTCATAAGCATTTGACTACAATTCCTCTCCCATGAAGCTGTTCTGTTTATCTATTGCTGCATTACACACGATGCCAAACACACTAGCTTAAGACAGTGACTGAGCGGTTCAATTGGTTAAGCGTCCGACTCTTGATTTCAGCTCAGGTCATGATCGAGAGATCTCGGTTTGTGGGATCGAGCCCTGCATCAGGCTCTCCGTTAAGCATGGAGCCTGCTTGGGATTCTCTTTCTCTTTCTCTCTCTGTTCCTCCCCTGCTTACACACACTCTCTCTCAAAATAAATAAACACTAAAAAAAACAAAAAAAAAAACAAAAAAACAATGGCAAAGTGATTTCTCATAGTTTTGTGATCTGGGCTGAACTGATCTGGGCAACTGCTCTGTTCCATGGGTTGGCTGCTGGGTCTGGATCATCCAAGACGGCTTTTTCACTCATGTGCCTGGTGCCTCTGCTGGGATGCCTGGGTGAGCTGGGTGCTGGAAGGCATTTATCTCTCTGGCTCGGCTCACCAGTAGGATAGACGGACTTCTTCACATGGCGGCCCAGGTCTCCAAGAACACGCGTCCCTTCCCAAAGGGTTAACCTCTGCTGGTGTCATCTTTGCTAGTTTTCACTGGTCAAGGCAAGTCACGTGGCTAAGCCCAGAGCCAATGTGGAAGGAATGTGAGTATCAGAAGGCATAGGTTATTGGAGGCTGCCCAGTGTAAAGACCACAGTGGGACATTTTGTCCTTTTCCATGAATACAGAAACGATTTTGTCATACGGCAAGGAGCAGAAACCTTTTTTTTAAACTTCTCTGTTCTTTGAAGGAAATGAGTGTTCATCCTTGGTCCGATCAGAGATGCAACGTGCCATCAGAGGCCCCATCCCTGGACCATCAGAGGAGCATTGTGGGGGGTGGCCACACAGACAACGGCTCTGCAGCTGATAACATTGGAAGTTTCCATTACAATCTTCCTCTCACAATATAAACTGTCCCAGACGGGCACTGCAGAGTTTGGAGTTTTATTTGGTCTTATTTAAAAAAAAAAATTTTTTTTTTACATTTATTTACTTTTGAGAGACAGAGTGAGACAGAGCACGAGCAGGGGAGGGCCAGAGAGAGAAGGAGACACAGAATCCGAAGCAGGCTCCAGGCTCTGAGCAAGCTGTCAGCACAGAGCCCGACGCGGGGCTCGAACTCATGAACGGCGAGATCATGACCTGAACCGAAGTCAGGCGCTCAACCGACGGAGCCACCCGGGCGCCCCTATTCGGTCTCATTTTTTAAACATCGGTTGAACTTTACATAGTTTCACTTGGGGTTTTTTCCCCCCTTTAGGTTTTATTTGGAGAGCTTCACGCGTCTGAAGCCGTGCTCAGATGCCATATATTTCATTGCCCTTTTTGGACACCCAAAGCATATGTTTTACTTTTGGCATTTGGCTGGGAAGAAAAAAAGAAGACTATTTTAGAGGAGAGGTCATTTGTCACCTACCCAGTGGTCTCCCATAAGGCTGTGGTGTACTGTTCAACTAATAAATGTCTAATCTCTACTTTCCTGAACACCTGGGTGATCTGTCTGCTTCTGACCCGTTGCTGGCATCCCATTTCTTTTTTTGGAAAATACAGCAGCTTTCCAATTGGTATCTTTTTCCTACAAAGCTTACGGATTTCATTCTGTTTCTTTCCTTCTCCCCTTCTAATGTAAGATCAGTTCAAATATATTCAAGTTTCTAAACTTCAGGGTTAAGATTTGTCAAGATCAATATTCTTAACATCGTATACATATTTTGAGGAGGTGTGAGGGCATTTATTTTTATTTTCCCTCCAAGGGAAACGTGGCATGGTTTTCTTAATTCAGCTCTGCCTCTTTCCACACGGGGATGCTGGTTTTAGCATTTTGTTGTTTCTCTCCTCTCATGTTTGTTTTGAGATTTTATTTTTAAGTAATCTCTACACCCAGTGTAAGGCCCGAACTCACAACCCTGAGATCAGGAGTCATAGGCTCCACTGACTGAGCCAGCCAGGCGCCCCTCTCTCCTTTTATTTTAAATATCTGAGTTTTGCTCTTTGATCTTCTTGCTTGGCATTTTTTATTCTATGGATGTGTCTATCCCATGTTAGCTGTTTTTCTCACTCTGGTTTCATGGCTCATAAAGAAGAAATAATTTGAGAGCGTGGCTTTCCTGGTGACTCTCAGTGGTAAATGTTTCGAAGTCAGATGATGGCTCCTTTTGGTAGATTTCCAGACTATTTGCAAAGAGTGAGTCAAATTTCTATCTTACTCTGGAAAATCATGATTGGGTATCAGGTTCCCTTTTTTGGATGCTGAAGCTTGGAGATGCCAATAAAATGCCTATGGCTTTTGGTATCTGTGGGTCTGCAGAAATTCTTAGGAAATTCATTCCTAAGTGCTCTCTAAGGACAGCCTGTGACGACCTGTATGCTGCTATCAACCACATGGGGGTTGTCGGTTCCCGGCTCATGCAGTTAAGAACCATGTGGAGGGTGAAAGATCATATGATGCTGAAATTATTTAGGGCCCTTGCCTCTTCACTTGAACAAAGCCGCTGGCAGTGTTCCAGCTATGTGGAAGTCGGGTATGTGGTCTTTCCCAGGGCTGAAAGGAATTTGAGATATCAAGTCTATTCCCATTTATTAAATGATGTTTTTCAGCTAAATGAGGCTCTTCCTGGCTCAGAGCAATGTTCATGGATGGTTTCCAACTTTGGTGGAGTTTAACCACTCTTTTGGACGTCCAAGCCAAATTGTATCCATCAGAGTCCATTAAGCCTCCATCTTGGTCTGTCTTTGTTGGCCGTTGTGGGAGACCCTGGCCAGGCTCGTTCTCGTGGAAGGTTCCGCACCAACCCTTCCATGGCTCAACTCTCCACAGTAGACTTGCTGCTTTCCCAGACCATATAGATCTGGGTGGGGCCGTCCGATGAATTAACAGAGTTCTGGTCAATAGGATGTGGGCAGAAAAGACGAAACCACTTCCAGAACTTCTCCCCCAACTTTCCTGAGTGATCCTGTATGTTCATTCTCTCCCTGGGGATGCCAGCTTATGTCAACTCCCAGGGCCAAGGCACGGGGGCCACAGGTAGAAGACAGAAGAGCCTTTGTCGCCTGTGTTTCATAATGGCTACGTAGATGAAGTTGACTTCCCTGTTTCCGGCCATTAGGCTTGGTGTGAGGAAAATTAAATGACTCTAAATTTTGTGAAGCTGCTGAGAATTTGCAGTGCACTAGGTATGCGAGGCAGCGTTATCCAAACCGTAATACTCAGGGGATTTCTTGACCTTTGTGGGCTGCTGGCCATTGCCTCCACCTTGGGCATGCCCCCATGGGGAAGAGTCAGCAGACAACAAGAAGGCACACTCACTGTGGACTTCCCTGGGTCTAAGCAGCTCTGTCCTTTACCAACTTGTTAAATCTTGTGACTAGAAATGATTGATATCCTTGAGTTTCATTTCTGCCTTCCCCTGAACCAGGGCCTGGTTCTTTCCAACCTGGGCCTTAGAAAAAATTGCTTTTTGATGCCCGTTTGCTGTCCTCTATGTGAGTGACCAGCATTTATTAATTCCTTGCTATCTATCTAGCCCTGGGCTGGGACTGAGAGAAAGAGAGAGAGAGAGAGAGAGAGAGAAAGAGCCAAGAACACAGTTTCTCTTTCCAAAGGTTTTATAAATTAAATAGAGAAGCCAAAGATCCGTATAGAAATCAACCACAGGATAACGTGATGTCCTAACGTAAGAAGATTCTACAGGAATTCAGCGAAGGGAAAGATTCCTGTGGACCGGGCTTGGTTGAAGCTATTCATAGATATGAGGATGCTGCTTGGCCTTGGAGGGAGTCTGAACACCAGAATACGATGAGTCAGAATGGGTCCTGATGCGAAGTCTCCTATGCCCTGCTTAGCGCAGAAAGAGCCCATCACCTTCTGGCTGGAGAGGGGGAGTTAGGTTTGGTCCAGCAAAGTTGAGGATGAGTAACTGGAGAGGGTGAGAGCGGTGGGGAAAATTAGTGAGGTTGACACCCTGTCACCCAGGGCTCATTTGGGGGAGGGGGAAATCCCGGATGGAGACGCAAGAGCCTATGGGCTGGTTTTTCTTATTCTAGGTCCTGGGGAGCTATAACTTCTCTGGGGACCCTGTTCATAGCATACGCTCCCCGCAACCAGGGGGTGTGCTGAAACCAACTTTTATTGGCTTCAGAGGGTCAGCTGACAAATATCCAAGAATTTTGCCAGCCAGGTGTGAAATACGTGTATTAATATTTCAATTAAACTACCTACGTCTTTTCTGAACTTACAACTGAGCACATTATATTAAAAAAAAAAAAAAAAGTAATCAACACTCAAAACTCATCACTTCCCTGGTAGTTGCTACGTTTTTCTATTCTTTGTGCGCTTCGAGGTTATTTCCCATCATTGTAGCAGCCGTAGGGTGGTCTTATGGGTCGAGTCGTGTCTCCGCACCTCCCATCCCCAGTTCCTACGTTGAAGTTCTAATCTCCAGTCTCAGAATGTGACCTTATATGGACAGGGGGTTGTGACACACGTAATCAGTTAAGAGGAGGTCATTAGGGTGAGCCCCTCATCCAGTGTGCCTGGTGTCCTTATAAAAAGGGAAAATTTGCACACAGACGTGCACGCACAGAGAGCACCACGCAGACACAGAGAGCCCCTAACTTCACCGGAAGTTAGGACGGAGGCAGGGCACAGAGTCTGCCTTACAGCCCTTGTAGGGATCCAACCCTGTCCACGCCCTGATCTGGGACTTCAGCCTTCAGCACAGTTCCTTATGCACCAGTTTGTCCTATTTGGCGACGGCAGCCCCCGCAGAGGAATGCAGGTGGAAACACTGTATCTTTCACCTAAGGGTCCGCCGCTGCACGTCCAGCCTTCTGCGCTCATTCTTTGACATCACAGCTTGGAATCAGCCACCGTGGGCTGAACTGCAAAGACATACCACAAATCGGGGCTTGATTCATTGTTGCATGGGTGGTCTAGACAAGGGGGTGGCCAGCTGCAGCCTGTGGGCCAAATCCGGGCCCCCGCCTGTTTTTGTACAAGCGTTATTGGAACACAGCTGTGCCCATCCGTTGTCCACTTGGCCGTGGCTGCTTTCAAACCACGAGGGCAGAGTCAGCACTTACAACAGAGACCGAACGGCTCACAGAGCTGACAATATTTATCATCTGGTCCTTTAGAGCCAAAGTTTGTGGACCTTTGGCCTAGACAGAAGAAAGGGATGGAGGGGCGCCCGGCTGGGTCAGTCGCCGGAGCCTGCGACCGGTGGTCCCAGGGTTGTGAGTTCGAGCCCCACGTTGGGTGCAGACATGACTTAAAAAAAGAAAAAAAAGAAAAGAGAAAGACAATGATGGGGGCAATGTTAAAAATACAGATAAAATTTTAAAGGGCACTTGGGGCGCCTGGGTGGCTCAGTCGGTTGAGCATCCGACTTCGGCTCAGGTCAGGATCTCCCAGTTTGTGAGTTCGACCCCCACGTCGGGCTCTGTGCTGACAGCCCAGAGCCTGGAGCCTGTTTCAGATTCTGTGAATCCATCTTTCTCTCTGCCCCTCTCCTACTCATGTTCTGTCTCTCAAAAACAAATAAATGTTTAAAAAAACAACAAACAAATTTAAAGGGTTCTTGTGTGTAGCTATCACATTGTGATGGCCAAAATATTTTTAGAAAATATTCTAGTGTTTGA
Source organism: Panthera tigris (assembly GCF_018350195.1). Classification (NCBI taxonomy): domain Eukaryota; kingdom Metazoa; phylum Chordata; class Mammalia; order Carnivora; family Felidae; genus Panthera; species Panthera tigris. The sequence goes on from NC_056664.1 coordinate 14,096,879, forward strand.
AATCTATTATCTGATTCTGCAAAAAAGTTCCTCTTACTGTGGACCGGCAAGTGACGTTCTGACATAGATAATGTTGTTTTGCTTTTCTCTTACTTGTTTATGTAAATAAAAATATCAGCCCAGGGGCTCAGGCGGTTAAGTGCCCGGCTTCGGCTCAGGTCACGCTCTCCCAGTTTGTGAGTTCGAGCCCCACATCAGGCTCTGTGCTGACAGCTCGGAGCCTGGAGCCTGCTTTGGATTCTGTGTCTCCCTTTCTCTCTGCCCCTCCCCCACTCATGCCCTGCCCCCCCCCCCCCCCCTCAAAAAAAAATAATAAACATTAGAAAAATATATCAGCCCACATTCAGGTCAGAACTACACTTGATTGTCAGTTTGTGAGTGGTAACCGTAGGTTGATTACAGATAGGAATTTGTCAAAGATCAAGGGAAGTATCTGTGAGAATCAATGAGATATGTGGGATGTCTTTGTATATCGGTAGAGTTTATAACAAACTTATGTAGGTATATAGGCACACATTTTCTCCCTTGGAGAGCAAGCTTTGTTTTTTTTTTTTTAAGTTTATTTTTATTTCTGAGAGAGAGAGAGAGAGCACGCGCACACACAACCGGGGCAGGGGCAGAGAGAATGGGAGACACGGAATCCCAAGCAGGCTCCAGGCCCCGAGCTGTCAGCACAGAGCCCCACGCGGGGCTCGAACTCATGAACCGCGAGATCACGACCTGAGCTGAAGTCGGACGCTCAGCCGACTGAGCCGCCCAGGCGCCCCGTCAGAGCCAGTTGTTGAACATTTACCAGCCCGGCACTTCCCCCGAGCTCCATGTAACATGAGCAGAGATCACCCAGTTCATGGGTCTGTTGCAATGACTTTGGCCTTGGCTTGGTTTCCCCACCGTGTTGGTCTGGCTTGCCTAAGAGCGCACTGTCGGTGGGCAGTAGCCCTAGGAAAGCTTGGTGGCAACAAGAAGCCCGGCCTGGCTCAGATCTGCTGTGGGGGAGGAAATAGCGAGGGCCAAGTGTTCACGGGTAAAGTGGGCTTGCGGGCAGAGGGCTGTGAACCCTAACTTGGATTCCTACCAGCCGCACACGTCCTTAGGCAAGGGAGCAGCAGGGCAAAGAAGAGGTTTAAGAAGCTGGGTTTGGCAACAAAGTGAAGGACGCGGGGAAGCCCAGCCCGCGGGCTGTTGCAGACTGGACCTTAAAAAACAGCCTCAGGATCCTGATGGCTCCGCCGAGTCGTGTTTCCTGGCATTTGTCAGGCAGGCTTGCCAGACGTTAAGAAATGGGATCCTTGCTTGATCCTGGAGGTCTCAGCGGACCCCCGGAGCTTGCAAAACAGAGGACTAGTAAGGCAGTTCCGAAGAGCTTTGCCAAATGGCTGTCGTGTGGCTTTCTACTATTCCGCTGTTGATTTCTGGATGTCCGGCAGAAACGAAGAAATGGTGTTTCTGGAACCTTCCTCAATAACAAACAAGACACGCGTGGGGAGCCTTGCTTACTGAGATCCCGCCTTTGCGGGAGTTGGGAAGGTGTCGGGCTCCATGGGGAGTTTTGGTGGGGGGACTTCCAGAGGACTTTGGGTTTACCCTTTGCAGAACATTGCCACCCCGTCCCACCTTCCCTGGCCTGCGAGGGCAGTCCTGGGGCCGTCCCCCGCAGTGTAGCCAGGGCCCCATTGCTGCCTGTGACTTTTCGAGCTTCTCACCCCTCAGCAAGGCAGTGACTTCAACTGGCATCTTCTCAGACCTTCCCCTCCCCCACCCCCCCAAGTTCCAGGAGCTTCTCCTCAGGGCTGCTCTCACTCACCTCTGCCTTCTGGGCCCAGGTTTGATGCGCTGACCTGCAGCCTCCAGACCTCGGTTTGCTACCTGCCTGCCGCGTTGCGTTCAGTACTGGTGACTTGGCTCGTGCCCTTCTCCAGATGCAGGGAGGGGGCGACAGATGCAGGGAGGGGGCGACTGGACCCACCCTGGGGTCCCCGCTCAGTGCTACCGACCCCTGAGATCCCGGGTGTGGGCTTGTTCATGCCCAAACCCCTGTGGCCTTCAGAAATGGGTTCCTGCCCCAACTTGGTGACTGTTGACAGAGGTTCGGATAACGGCCTGAATGCATGCTTCCCACATCTCCCAGAATGGCCTGTTGCTAGATTTTCCTTTTCTCCTCTCTGAATTGGACTTCGGGTATATAGTGGAAAAAGACAATAGTGCTGAAATCTCACCTACTGGGGCTCAAATGTATGATTTGTCACAAGGTAGCTGTTTGTTCTTGGGCAAATTCTTTAACCAAAGTCTCTGAGCCCCAGTCTCTTTCTTTCCTTCTTTTCTTTCTTCCTTCTTTCCTTCCTTTCTTTTTTTTTCTTGCTTTTTCTCTTTCTTTCTTTCTTTCTTTCTTTCTTTCTTTTATCAAAGTCTCTGACCCCCAGTCTCTTTCCTTCTTTTTCTCTTTTCTTCTCTTTTCTTTTCTTTTCTTTTCTTTTCTCCTTTCTCTTCTTTCCTTTCCTTTTCTTTTCTTTTCTTTTCTCTTCTTTTCTTTTCTTTTCTTTTCTTTTCTTTTCTTTTCTTTTCGTTTCTTTGTTTTGAGAGAAAGAGAGCACGAGCAGGGGAGGGGCAGAGAGGGAGGAGAGAGAGACTCGGACAGCACAGGGCCTGATGCGGGGCTCGAACCCACCAAGCGTGAGCTCATGACCTGAGCCGAAATCCAGAGTCGGATGCTTAACCGACCCAGCCACCAGGCGCCCCGCCAGTTTCTTGATCTGTAAAAAGGAGGTAAGATATCAGGGTGTTCTGAGGATTCAAAGAGATGATGTAGGAGGAGGGTATTTTATTTATTACTATACTCTTAGACCCATGCATTCAGATGTTCCAGTGCAGATTCTGATTCAGTCACTCAGGGGCTGGGCCCGAGGTTATGTCTGTTGAAATGACTCCCAGGGCTGCTAATGCGTCTGGGCTCCAGACTCCATTCTGAATGGCTGAAATCTCACACTGACACTTCTTTTCCACGTACTTGCAGCCTCCGGGTCCTTCTTTATCCGGGCGGGAGGCCCTTACTTCAGGCCAGAGCCCCCCTGGCCTGACCTCCCCTGCCCCTCTGTCCAGCCCCGTCAGGAGACATGTCTCTGCCTTTCATAACCCAGCGGGACCAGTGACAGGGAAGAGCTCTTACCTTCACAGAGGAAGAAATGAAAGTGTGGCAGTGAATTTAAAACGAGGACAGTGAACAGGGACAGAGGCAGTAGCAGGTACAACAGGAGAAGGTGTCAGGCCCAGTACATCCATGTGTCTTAAGAGCTTTGCTTTGGGGCCCCTGGGTGGCTCAGTTGGTTGAGCGACCCACTCTTGATTTCCGTTCGGGTCATGATCTCTAGGTTCGTAGGTTCGAGCCCTGTGTAGGGCTCCACGCTGACTATGTGGAGCCTGCTTGGGTTTCTCTCTCTCCCCCTCTCTCTCTGCCCCTACCCACCCCCCCACCTCAAAATAGATAAATAAACGTTAAAAAAAGAAATAGAACAAGGACCCCTGGGTGGCTCAGTCGGTTAAGCATCTGCTGGTTTCAGCTCAGGTCTTGATCTCATGGTTTGTGAGGTCGAGCCCTGCATCGGGCTCTGTGCTGGCAGTGCAGAGCCTGCTTGGAATTCTCTCTCTCTCTCTCTCTGCCCCTCATCCTCTCTCTCTGAAAATAAACTAAAAAAAAAAACACACACAACAAAACAAATGAAAAAAAAAGAACTTTAACCTTTTTTTGACATCTATGAAGCATGAAAACTAGAGACCTAGGACACGGCAAAAACTTGGAGGGAGGTTCAGCTCTGCCCCTTGCTAGAAATCTGAGCTGCCATCAAGTATGGAAAATTGCAAGAGGGAAGCTGAAAGATGAGGACAGATGTGTGTGTCTGTGACCTGACAGGTTTTCCTTCCTAGAAATCCACCTTCTCCTTTATTGTTTTCCTCCCTGAATGTTTTTGTGTGAGCCTCTCCCTGACCCAAGGGACAAACCCTCTTCCTTCTACGAGGCTCAGCTCCGAAGCCGCGTCCTCCACGGAGGTTTTAGCGAACCCACTGGCGAAAGGGTCACGGCTCTCTCGAAGCCATCCGAGCCTGGGGTGTGAGGCTGTCCCAGTGACAGAGCCACAGGGGCTGCTGATTCACCCATGGGCTCATTTCTGGAACACTCCGGGACTTCTGGGCTCTCGCTCTGATTGGAGGGGTGGGGAACTACCGAGCTGCCCTCCCCCCCACCCCCCCCCCCCCCACGCCAGGTCACGCTCTGCATCAGGACAGTGACCCAGCTTTCCACTGGCCTGCTTTTGTTGTTGTTTGTTCATCTTCCCCGTCTCAGGAAGCTGGCAGTGGTCCCAAGGGAGCCGGCCTGGAAAAGTCCACCTTCCAGTTCCCTGGGTGACCCCTGTTCTGCTGTTTGAAGACGGTCTTTCCACACAGGAGGTGTCGGCGTCCAAATGGCCGGGCCTTGCCCTCCCCGTGAAGCTTCTCAGACAACAGTCTGGTCCGTTTGCCGGCCGTCGGTTAGCTTTGGCCTGTCTTCCGGAAGAGAAGGGCGCCTTCGGAGGAGTTTCCTTCCTCCACACGTCCTGAAGTGTCTCTGTCTTCTGCACTTCTACGACCTGCTTCTGGCCTCGTCCTGTGTACACGTGTGTTATCTCAAAAGGTGCGAGGAGTTGTCCTCGAGGGCGGGAGACAAGCCCGATCTATCTTTGTACCTTTTGCATCGACGGTGTTTGAAAATACGTACTTACTGGGTGACTGGGTGTGCTTTTAGACCAGACATGGCTTGCGAAGCCAGTCTCGCTTAGATCTGGAATCGATTTTTTTGGGCCACCTTTGTCTCGTCCCAGCTCCTACCGGCTCGGACATCTCTCCGAGCAGTGGTGATGGACAGCCACACCACCCGTTGTACCACGTGGATCCTAGGGAAGTTACTGCCAGACCATTTCTCCAGCCCCACACCAAATACTACGCCGTCTGAAGACGCAGGATGGTTTTTCTCGAGTGCTACGGCTAGAAAGGCAAGCCAGAATGGCAAATGCTTGTTCTAAAATTCTTCCAACGTGACGATTGCGGTTTCTTGTTTTTCTCGCTTTGCACGCAATTGTCTGCAGAGCCTGGGAAGCGTATGTATCACAAATGCGACGTCTCTGCTCCCTGAGCCCAGGCCAGCTCGCATTCGGGACCGTCACCGGGAGTGGGTTTGAATCGGTTTTCGCCGGCAAGGCCCAGCTCCCGCGTGACCGTGAATGGTGGGATTGGGGGTGCGGCAGCTAGAACCCAATGGGATTGATTACTCTATGTCGTGACCCGAGCGAGCAAACTGGGGAGCAGTGTCTGTATCCACGGCCGGGGACACTGACATTGTCTTGCACGTCACCAGCTGCAAAGGTTTTCTATCAGATTATGTTTTTTGTGTTGTCCCTCATGTAGGGCAGTCGGCTTCCCGTCTGCAGGACACGGTGTCTTCTCTGGGCTACCTGCGCTTCTTCCTCCCGTCAGGCTTTGCTTCCCCGGAGGGGCTGGGGCTGCAGGTTGAACCTGTGGCCTCTATAGCGGGGACTACCTTTCTAAACTCCTTTCTCAGTGCCTCTCGGCCCTCGTTTCAAAGAAATCTCTGACGCCTGGGTGGCTCAGTCGGTTAAGCGTCTGACTTTGGCTCAGGTCATGATCTCCTAGTCTGTGGGTTCGAGCCCCGCGTCTGGCTCTGTGCTGACAGCTGGGAGCCAGAAGTCTGCTTCAGAGTCTGTCTCTCCCTCTCTCTGCTCCTCCCCTGCTTGTGCATGCTCACTCGCTCTCTCTCTCTCTCTCAAAACTAAATAAATATTGAACAAAAAATCTCTCATGCGTCTTCCTGGCCCAAGTGACTGTGGAGAGAGCCTCCCCTTGGATCACGGGGTTGACATGGGTGTGGATCCATGCACAGGCGTGCGTCACTTAGACTTTTCGTCTTGAAAACAGTTAATTAACCTGCCTTCTTCCCTGCCCACCCTGCCCGCCCCCCTGCCCAGAAAGAAAATGAATTCTTTTTTTCCCCCTCTCTGAATTTGCTGGCTACTCTTGACCAAGCAGCCCATTTTACCAAGTTGACGTGCACCTCTGTCTTGTGGGAAATGCACAAATAGAGGCAATTTGCTGACCGTCCCTAAAGAGACCAGGCGATTTCTGGGCCCCTGCGGCATCCTGGGATTCGCGGCTTCCGCCGGAGGAATGATGATTGTTTAGTTCTTACGCTGGAAGTTTGTAATAATGCTGTTCCAGGGTCAGGGACCGTGGGTCCATGGTTGTATTGCAGTGAGGTCCCTCTTGGGACTCACTGTCAGAACTAGAATTTCACTGGCCTATGCCCCTCCTCTAGCACCCAGATTCAGCCTGCTATTTCTGTGAGCCCCTGGGGGCTCTCTCGTGTTCTTCGGCTTGGTCCCCGCGATGTCCTTGGTCCCTGCAGCTGTTTCTGGACCTTGCCTTTCCGCGGCCAGAGGTTGCCTACCAGGCTCCAGCCGACAGGCGCCCAGATCCTCGGTGACTTTCCCGAGCCACGCCACCCGGTGCCCTGAGCTCCGAGGAGAGGACACAGCTCTCGATTTTGGGTCGCATTTTGTCCCCTGGGCATGAGGTGGCATGGCTTGCGCTTCTGGGCCCCACACTATCTTTTGAGAAAACAACTTCGGCTACTGCCGTCTGCAACATCTCTTTCTGGGGAACTTGGTCGTAAATCCGCGAGGCCGGGTCCAGAGACCAAAATCTCTGAGCCACAGAGAAAGCACGTCCTCGCTGACATCACCCCCGTATCGGCAATGGCACACATCCGTCCCCCCTTTCCCTCCATGCGTCACCTCCTTAAACAGGTGGCTCCTGAGGTCCACCGCCATCAGTTGTCCTACATGCCCAAGCTCAAGGCCTCTTAGGTACGCGCTTTTCTTCCTGGCCTCACCGTTTCATTCCGGGCCCTCGTTACCTCACCTGGACCGCTGCCATTGTTTCCTAATTGGCTTCACGGCCTTCTGGCCGCTGCTCCCCTCCATCCTGTACCCAGAGTTACTTCAATAAATGGCCATCCTTGGATGGGGTCCAGTCGGAATCTCCCTTCTACAGTATTCATTCGTTTTGCTAGTTAGAACAAGGTTCCAGGATATCATTATAATCACATTGCTAGTTATTGGCCAGTTAAATATTTTTACGTGTATGATTTTTTACCTTCCCCATTTTCAGTCAGAATTAGACAACGTTAATCATTCTGGATATTCCCAACCTATCGGCCTCAAGGGCAAATGGCCATTTAGAATCAACAGCTTTATTTTTCCACCTACTTATGTATGGAATCGGAAAGGATGGCAGTTCTCATGGAGAAATCGATCCCTACCAAATTTCAGAAAGAGAGTGGATTTAGGTCAACCGTAACTCGATTGACCATGGCCTTCCAGGCCCGTGTCTGCAATGGATTTATTTTCTGGAGAGTGCTGTCCTGCCCTGGTGCCTCATGGAAACCGCTGGCAAACAGAGCAGCAAGGTGTAAGAACTCAGGGTATTAATGAGGCCGCGTCGGATGAATCAGACTGTGATCTAAGACATCAGGAAACTGAAGCTTCCCGAAAGAGCTGGCTTTTTAGCATTGACCGGGGCAAAAAAAAAAACCGACAACGATAAAAACATTTTTTCTTTCAGTTTATTTATTTATTTTGAGAGAGACAGAGATGGTGTAAGTGGGGGAGGGGCAGAGAGAGAGAGGAAGAGAGAGAGAGAGAGTCTCAAGCAGGCCCCTCACTGTCAGTGTAGAGCCCGACTGGGGGCTCGATCATGAGGTCATGACCTGAGCTGAAACCAAGAGTCGGATGCTTAACCGACTGAGCCACCCAGGCGCCCCCACAAGAAAAACACATAAAAAATATTTTGCGAGCAAAAATAGTTTGAGATTTTTCTCATTTTCATTTTGAAACAAAGAGGAAAAACCTCAGGAGGCTCTGTTCTCGGTGTATGTTCTGCCGGCTCTGGGGGCCCGGATCTGAGGACCCAAGTGGGAGATCTCGGTGGAGGTCGAGATCTAGAGGGGATTTTGCCTACAGAGCTGGCTGGAAAATATTTCTCCAGAGCCAACCACCCCCAAACCAAGAGGACACTGATGTAGGGGGAGGAAAAGTGTTCCTTGACCTTCTTAGGGACCCTGGCCAGGACTGAAGATTAAACTTACAAAGAGAAGTTAATAAGAGAAAAGCACACCCATTTATGCAACATAGTTTTATGTGATGCGGGAGCCTTCGTAAGGAAATGCGGACCTGTAGAAATGGTTAAACATGGGTGTTCCTATACTGGTTGTGATGAAGAGGGACAGTTGTGGACAAGTGTGATACGGAAGGGATTTGAGGTAAGTGTGGTGAACCGGGGGGAAACTTAGTGAGACCTGTGTGCTTGGGTTCTTCTCAATGTCCCTCCATCTTGGAGACAAGGATGTTCCTTCCCTGCAGGTGTGGAGAAGTCACCTTTCACAAGATAGGCTTGTCACCTGCTTCACAGGACTGAGGCGGGGGGTGGGGAGGGGGGGAAGGTCACCCTTGTGTAACTTTCTTGCGTCTGCCATTTTCCCAGACTCCTTCAGTGTAAGATACTCAGTGTGCTGAGCTGCCATATTTGGGAGGATGTGCATTTTGAACCCTGTCACCGAGGGAAGCCAGGGTCTTGGTGAAGGAGGCCTCTATCCCCTTTACCAAACAAAGGAAAAGGCATTGTTTTATCCTTACAGGACTTCACTGTGAGGTAGAGACTGACTGTAGATAGAGACCCAGGAAGGCCCAATTGGACAAGGGAAGAGGAAATTGCCCTTGTTTCTGAAGGAGCGGTAGGATTTAGACCATCAGAGGTGAGCCCATTCTCAGCAGGGAGAGTGGAGTGGGGGTATTAATGTGGAAGATGGGATTTTGAGACAGTAAGGCCATTGAAGAAGGTATGCTCTGGGAAATAGGACCCTCCATTTCTCTCTCTCTCTCTTTCTTTTTTATGTTTATTTATTTTTGAGAGAGAGAGAGAGAGAGAGGGACAGAGACAGAGTGCAAGTGGGGCAGGGGCAGAGAGAGAGAGACACACACAGAATCTGAAGCAGGCTCCAGGCTCCGAGCTGTCAGCACAGAGCCTGATGTGGGATCTGAACCCACAAGCTGTGAGATCATGACCTGGGCCGAAGTCGGACGCCCAACCGACTGAGCCGCTGAGGTGCCCGGAAGCTACAATTCCAGGCGGGCTGGGACTTTATGACAGAGGGCTATGAAAGCCAGGAAGAGAAGTTTAGATTGAGTCCTGTGGGAAGCCAGAAACCATGAAAGCAATAGAAGAGAGATTTGGAGAGGAAAAGCCTGGGTTTGGGGGTATTGTAACTTGAGATGTGAGGGGGACACTGAGGTGAATGTGGTTGCACTGGGAAAGACTGTGTGTGAGGGACAATCTACAGAGCAAAAGGGTTGAGACTTGAAGTCTGACCAGAATGAGAAGGGAAGGGAAATGATATCGAAGATGCCAGCAGGTTTGGGCCAATGGAGACCACGGTGGCGTAGACACGAGGAGGAGCTGGTCTGAAGGGAGCCTTGTGCGTTTTGCTCTGGTTGACAGACCCGAAGAAATGATGAGAAACCCAACTGGAACTCAACAGTGGGGCCGCTTCCTGAACCCCCAGAGTCCAGAGACCTGCTCAAAGGTGATGGACTCTGTGAGCAGGGAAAACGTTCTCTTAGAAACAGTGTTCCGAAAGAAGAGCAGAGGTCTGGGACTGCAAGTTAAGAGGAACCTATGAAGGAAACAAAGTGCTTCTGGTCAACGACTCCCCATCCTGTAGGATGCCTTGCTGCCGGTTGCTTGGGACACAGTATCCATCCGTACCAGGACAGTGACAGCTCCAGCTTGCGACTGAGAGAAGCAATGCAGGACTGGAAGCCACCAGAAAGGTATTTAATTAAGGTGATTTGCTACAATATTTGACCTGCCCACTTGGTGTCTAGTTTAGGGCACAATTTTAAACATGGCGCCCTTTGTCAGACTCAATGTCCACATTATCAATTGCTTAAGCTGATACTGACAAGAAGACCCTGTAATTAGGGTTGCCAGATTTGGCATAGGAAACTATGGGGCACTCAGCTGAACTTTGAATTTCAGATAAACAATGGAAAGATATGTAGAGTGAGTATGTCCCAAATATCGCATGATATATACTTACACAAAAATCGTTATTGTTTTTCTGAAATTCAAATTGACTAGGTATCCTGTGTTTTATCTGGCAGTTCTCCTATCCTCTGATGAGTCTTCTGACTTCAGCATTAAAGGGGTCACGACAACTCCTTTTCTTAGCTGAGATTTCCCTTCCCCAAGACACAATGCAGTCTCTTTTTTCTTTCCCTCCCCCTGAATCAAATGATGTAATTCAGAATCAACAAGCAATGTTCTTTAGTCACCATGCTCCTGACAAGGCCCAACACATTTTCACACATACAATATCAATGGTTTGCAATTTGTTCAGGGGATACAGCACCTGGAGATCAGGTGTTTTTGACAGAATATCTTGAACTTGAAATAATTTTACCAGCGTTCTGGACAATATGGGAGTATTAGCCGGCAGGCCATAATACAACACAACAATAGAAAAACACATATATCCACAGCAGAACAATTATGTTTTTAAGTTTTAAGTTTTGGTAATTGTGAGAAACAATTTATTGAGATATTTATTTTTGTTTTCCCTCTTGTGGTTTCCCCCATCCCGAGAAACCAAGCCTTTGTGGTTTGAAGCCAAAGCATGATTTGTTGGTACCCAGAAGGCAATCCTACCCAATGCTTTATTGTTTGAGTAGGATCAACTGGGTGGTCCAAGAAAAGAAGTGAATGAAGGAAAGTATTTGTAATTGAGGAGTTGCATTGGCTCATTGTTGGTGGGTAGGGAGGGGGAGATTCCATAAAACTAAAAGGAGAGGCCGACTTTGGGGTTTCTAGGCATGAAAGGTCCCCAGCCCCTCTCCAGTCAAGTGCCTCCTGAGGATTGTGGCCAATTTTCTGTAGAGTAGCCTTGAGGGTCCCATGGGTGGGTCTGTGGATACTGCATCTACAAGGGAATCCATTCAGAGCAGAATGTCCAGACCTGGCCAGGCAACTGGTGACAAAGGCTCTCTTCTTGACTCGAGTTTAGTGAGGCTCCTCTAAACCAACCATACTTTGACCTTGAGCTTCAGTGTTTGTCTTTGTCGGACCTGTATGGCCCACTTTTAGCAAGAATCCCGTTGGGTGAGTTGGAAAGAAACCCCACACTTAATGTCTAATCATCCTCTGTATCTGATCAGATTCCCCACCCCCCCATCCTTGGTGTCTGGTCATCCTGGCTTGTTTTCAGCAAGGAATCTGTTAGGCCGATTAGCTGGAATCCCCCTGCCCCTGATGTCTCTCCTCTTTGTAAGTTTCTATCCACTGACCTTCTCATCCTGCTCCTTGGCCAGAAATCCCCACTTTTCCTTGTTACGTGTAGCTGTGTCTTGAATAAAGTCTTCCTGACCTTCAGAATAATTTTTAAACCACCAATCAGCAGCAGGAAGAGGGACATTGGCTACGAGCTGCCACAGCTCAACCTCCTGGCACCTCCTCTCCCTCTTCCCCCCCGTTCTTTCCCGGTTTCCCATCTTGTTCGTTCTTGTAGTCTAAGAGGCCACAGGAAAAACAAGTTGAAGGAAAATCTGGGCAGGAAAACCTAACGTTGATAAATTCTATATCCTCACTTCCAGGGTTATGAAAACTACCACCTGAAGAACGTTTTTAATGTAACAACAAAAAAATTAATTCCAGTGTGGTTAACACACAGTGTTATAGGAGTTTCATATATTAGTCAGCGCTCATCAAGAGACGTCTACTCTCAATCTCCTTCACCTACCATTAAAGTTTTTTTTTTGGTTTTTTTTTTAGCAGCTAAATACCTCAGGTCAGCGTCACAGGAATGCGGTTAGAAACATCATATCTCATCACATAAGGCTGAGCACAGGACGCTGACATTTAAAAACCCAATGTCCAGCATAACACAATGGTGTTATTTGCAGGGCAGCGAAGATTCAGACAAATGTGATGCATAGGGAGAAATGAAAAGAAGGAAGGGGCAAGCCATAGAAATTGGAGGCTGAATTGAGACGGAAATCCCCCAGCAACAATCTGAGACACATGGAGCTTTTGTAGGGTTCCTGTGATTAGCAGGAAGTTGAGGTGACTCACTGTGTCCTGTCACCCTGACTCTGTGCTCCCATTTATCGCCACCAAGGGTTTTCGAGCCCTGGTTTGTGTAGGAAACTTACACAACTTGTCAGAGAATGTCTGTGGTCTGCTTTTTTATATCTGTATTTAAACACACACACACATACACACAATGGTGTACTTCTCAGTATCTAAAGCTGACTGGGTCTCCCAGAGTGACCTTGCCCTGGGCGGGGGGGGGGGGGGGGGGGGGGGGGGCTGGGTGCCATGTGGTGGGAGAGCACCTAGGGTGAGCTTTATTATTTTTTTTATGTTCATTTATTTGGTTTGAGAGCAAACGAGTGTGCATGGGGGAGGGGCAGAGTGAGAAAGAGAGAGAGGGAGAGAGAGAGAGAGAGAAAAGTCCTGGTGGGAGGGTCGATCCTATGAATGGTGAGATCATGACCTGAGATGAAACCAAGAATCAGATGTTTAACTGACTGAGCCATCCAGGCACCGCTCTTTTCTTTTCTTAAGTAGGTTTCAGGCCCAGCGCTAAGCCCAACACTGGGCTTGAACTCATGACTCCTGAGATCAAGACATGAGAGCTGAGATCAAGAGTCCAGTATTTAACCGACTGAGCCACCCAGGCACCCCAGGGCAAGCTGTCTCCCTGGGGAACTTGGCCTCCAACTCTTGTCGTGCGTGGTTTTGACAGGAACTATCCTCAGATAAATCTTCAAGTTTCTTTGGCTTTTCTATCTTCTAGCCTCAAGTTAGGTCTTGAGTTGACGTGGGGTGGGGGGGGAGGATAGAGAGAGCTGTCTCAACATAATGTGGATAAAATCAAGAGAAATTCTTTTTGTTTTCTTCTTCTTCTTTTTTTTTTTTTTTTTTTACTTTTGTCCTAATTGTCATTACTGGGGTTATTCCTTTCCTAGATAGTTCACTTTCACCATGAACTATTATGACCTAGAAATTAAAGAGAGATATCTTGGCTCATTATTCCCTTTGGAATAGGCTGGCCTGTGGTGATCAATAGAGGAAATGTGGAATGTTAACAAATGTGTGGTCTTACTTGAGAGTATTGAATTAAGTGATATGTGTTCAAGGTAGAAAGATGAAATCATTTAGAAATGAGTTTTTAAAAGTCTTTGGTCATTATCACTTGCATTTAGAAAACCCATTTGAAAAAGAAAATCAATCTGAACTGGATTTTTTTTTCCCCCTTAAATCTTTATCACTCCTTAGGTGACAGGATGCTACAGAGATAAAAGGGAAAAAAAAAGGAAGGTAAAATCTGTTGGCTAAATGTATGGAAACAGCCACCAAAAACCCCATTATTCACATGGCCTGGCATCCAGGTTTATACATTTTCTCTTTCCTGTCCTCCCTGACGTGTGTCTATTGGTTAGCAACTTAGCGATTACAAGTTCTGGTGAAATACCAAAGGTGAATAAAGACAGAATTTTGCCCGAGTTTAAGGGGCTTTCCTGGGAGCTGATGTTATTTTGTGGCCCAGCACTTCACTACCTAGTCTGTAGATCTGGTTTCTTTTGAAAACAAACCCTAAGTCTGGAATTTTCCACGCTAAGCCTCCACATGAGTTTCAAGAAGAAGGTCTAGAAGACTTAGCAGAGTAAAAGCCATACTCGAGATGAATGGTTAGTGCTGTTCTTTCTCACTGGGAAGGCTGGGGACGACGGCAAGGATTAAATGACCTTTTTATACAGCGGTGATGTTTCTCTGTGCCTCAGCGTTTTCATCAGAATGACTGCAGCCGAAAGAAAAATAAGGTACAAACAGAGAGGGAGGCAAACCAGAAGAGACTCATAAATACAGAGAACACACTGAGGGTTCCTGGAGGGGAGGAGGGTGGGGGATGGGCTAGATGGGGGATGGGCCTTAAGGAGGGCGCTTTTCGAGATGAGCGCTGGGTGTCATAGGTCAGAGATGAATCACTGGGTTCTACTCCTAAAGCCCAGACTACACTACATGTTGACTAACTCGAATTTAAATTAAAAAAAAAAAAAAGAGTGTAGCCCAGCAAGGGGGAGAGAAGCTTTTGTGGGGACACTGGCAGTGTCATTAGGGCCTCCAGTCATCTCAGAAGTCTTTGTGTAACTTCCTGTGGTCATGTCAGGATGTAACTTCCTGTGGTCATGGCAGGAGGCGTGGGAGACGTACGTGCGTCTGCTCTTTGGATCGTGTGAGGGAGCCGATCAGCTTTGGAAATCTCCGAGAGTTTGAATTAACATCCCCGAGCAGGGGCCCTGAACATACTTCCTACTGTACCCACCCAGACAAGGTGCCTTCCGCCGCGCGTCACAACTCGCTGCCACAAGGCACGATGCTCAAATACCGCTGTGTCTCAGGGCCGAATGCTCCAAACAGGGCCCTGTGCTTGCTCCCTCCAGACGCCCGCTTGTCCCCAAAGTGTTCTAGCCTTTGCTGCACAGAAGTCTCCTGCCCCTCTCTTCTCTGATTTCCTAATTTAAGTGTGGCGAGTAGCAGGCAGCCAAGCGAAAGGAAGGCCTGGGGTTTTCAAAGCAAAGGCAGAAGACCGGGGGCACAAAGGAAGAGCTTGTCTCATTCAGTTGCCGAGGTGGCGTTAACCGTGAGACTCCCCCGAGTTTTGCATCAGTGCTCGGTTCAGTCCTAAAAGAAGTTGCGTCAGGCATGGCAACTTTTGCCTGCTTTGCATTCTCTCTGGTGAATGAAGTATTAATAAATGGCTCCCCGGGGGAGTTTGGGCAACCTATCCTAGAAAACAAATTGAAATGTGAAATTCTTGGGACAGTAGAGACGTCGCACCATATTTACCGGTGGCGATCGACTCTCTTTTCCATAATTTCAGAAGAAAGCGAGAGAAAAAAAAAAATGTGCGGCTGACGTAGTTTCCCCTTTTTCCTTCACTCATGAGCTCTTTGCCTGAAAACAGCAATGAGGCGGCACGTGGCTGGTTCAGTCATTGATTGGAGCATCGGACTCTGGATCTCTGGGTTGTGAGTTCAAACCCCACTTGGGGTGCAGAGCTTACAAACAAACAAACAAACAAACAGACTAGCAACGGAAACCACGGGTAGATACTTAGTGGGCAGATTAAAATCTTTCTAGGAGACACAAAGAAAGGAAGATGATAGCTAGTTGTTTGCCACCAACTCGGGGAAGGGGAGAAGCATGGTTATTCCGGTCACTTCCCCGCTCCCAGTCAGCTGCCTGTCCCCGCCACTGGCCTGGCCCTGGAGCTGGCCATCAGGAGATAGCAGCCTTCCATGGGCTTCTCAGCTTTGGAACAGACACAAGGCGGGGCCATCTGTCTAGTCTAGTTTAGGATGGTGGCATTTGTCCAGTCCACCTTTACTGGGTTAAAAGTATGTGTGAGACAAAAGCGAAACTTGAAAGTTAGAAAACGCCTACATGTAACCAATTTCCCCTTCGCCTTCATGGTTTTCTCCCAAACACGTGAAATCTCCAGAACCACAGTTATAGAGAACTTCCTCTAGACAGCGGCCAATAGTTCACAGAAGAGAGAAAAACATCCAAGATCCCCTGTATTTGGTCGATGTGTACCTGGTCATGTTCCAAAATTGTTGTTAGATGCGTGCATGATGAACCATGCCACTGGCTGCCATTATTTACTGCAAGTCCCTTTTGACTGCAGCTTAGGGCTCAGCAAAGAGCCTCCAAGCAAATGATAGTGGGCCGCAGAGTTATCTTCGTCGCCGTAGGAAGTACTCTTCAAATAAGACGTCACATGAGCCACACTCAACATGAGCCAATATGGTGTGCTAGACACAGGTCACTGGGGCTCTCTAAAGGTGCTGGGCTTACCGATGAACATAGAGGAATGAGAGAGGATGGGAAGAAAGAAGGGTGGGAAGCCAACAACACGGCCAGTGCATTGGAGCTGGACAATGTCAAGTGACGATAGGGTCTTGGTACAAAGGCATTGGCAACTCCGGGGCTTTACTCACTCAGCCGGTGCTCTGCTGGGTGGCGCTTTGAGTACGACCCTAATCCCAGATCACATCGAAGTATTCTAGTCTTGACAGCCAGATTTCGAGGTATCTAGAAAGATGCCCGCCATCCATGCCTACAAAGGCTGTGTGACTCTCAGGGAAGCTGAAGGCTGAGTGGTGCCTTTTTGCCCTACGTGGTGACCCAATCTTCCTTTCCCCAAACACTTCTTTCCATTTATTCAACCCCTCTCAGAAAAATTGTTTGGGGTCGCAATAGAAGGGCACTTTGGAATTTTCTTGGGCTGTCTTAGATTTCTCTTTAATCATTTGTGCCTAAAAGATGCTATTTCTTTTTTCTTTTTAAAGAGCACAGAGTAAAGATGCAGTAACCGGCCAAGATGAAATGGCACTGAAACACGAAGATGCCCGATTTTTTCTCTTGCTACCTCTTCTGAGAATTTTCCCACGGAGCTACAGTGACATAAATCGGCAGAGGGCAGATCTGCGTCCTTAGCAGTCTCTGTCATTCGACAGCCTTGTGATCATTCGACTTCTTTCTCCAGAACGCTTGACTCACCAACCTCGTTCCTGGCGATGTGCGTGCTGGAGAAAGCAGCCAAGTGTTAGGACCTAGTTGGGGTGATAGGCCAGCTCCCCACCGGCAGCATTTATTTCCAGTAAAGGGGACAACATTGAACTGACATGAACGAGGCCCACAGAAGGCTCCCAGGAAGGAGCCCATCGATACACAGCAAAAGTGATTCAGGCTCCCGTTTGCCACAGGGGTCTCCGAATAGCCAGAGGAAGCTGTGCCCAAGGCATCACACACACACACACACACACACACACATCACCTTTTGTTACCTTCACCCTGTCCGCCCCCCTCCCCCCATAACTTTTGACTGTGATTTTTTTTTCCCCCTGGCCCTTGTGGGAAGCAGTTTAGTTTTGAGAAAACCAGGCAAAGCACCATCACACGGGCTTCAACCAGCCTCTTGCTTGTTCTCAATTCTCTCTGTTCTTTGCCCGCAAGCCACACATCTCAAGTCAGAATCCAGGCTGGTGGATGCATTTTGCAGGAGTTTCTATGTATCTAGGGTACAGGCTCCTCTTTCATCCTTATCCCCCTTTTCTTTCATCCTTATTCACTTTTTCTTTGGTTTGCTTTCATCCACATAGGGGTATCTTGGCGGCCAGGCGGACTCTTAAGCGAGAGGTTGCCTTTTTCTCCCTTCTCTTCTTAGACGTGGGGAAGTCTGGGCTAATTAGGCCACGGAGGAAGCGACGGGGAAAGCCATCCACGTCGTGCTTCCTGGAGAGGCAACTTTAGATTATTTCTGGAGACGGAGGAGGCGGGTCTGTTGTGTTTTAAAGCAGTGGCATTTATACACGTGTGACAAACAACATGTTTTGCTGACTGTTTCTCCCTGTCTGAACAGGTGGCCCTGCGGTGTGGGTACTTCCCCAAGTCTTTCATCGTTGTTCGCCTACGAAAGTGTCATCGCTGCAGACACAGTGACAACGCTTGTAAAGACGAGATGGCGTAAGAGAACTGAGATGTCCCGGGATGGAGATGTGGTTGGCGGGTCTGGAACTCCAGAGAGACAGGAGGAGGCGCCGAAGTGGTTGTGAGCCAGACTGGGAAGGGCTTAAAGGCGGTGTGGGCTTTTTCTTGACGGCTGTAGGGGAGCCCCTGAAAGACGGTAAACAGGGATCAGGTTCGCCTTTAGGAAACATAGTTATGGCCCCGGTGCCAAGAATGGCCGTGAGGGGCACAGGTGGCAGGCAAAGAGTCTAATTAGGAGGCCACAGAAATAATCCACAGGAGAAATGACGAGGGCCTGTGCTCTTAAGGATGGGAGCCTTGGGAAAAGCATGGCAGAGAGGAAAGGCCAGGGGTCTTAGGGGCCCAATGACATGGCCGACCCAGTGTACCAGCCTCGGGATGGTTTACCTCTGAACCTCATGCCACGTAAGAAAAAAATAGACATCTTTTCTCGTTTAAGCCCTTGCGGTATCCGTCATTTTCACCCAGCAGCCCAAAGCACTTCCTAAGGGAGACAAATAATGATAAACTGGGTGTAGGGGGTGAGCAGAAGGATCTGAGGGCGAACTCCAATTCGTTGCTTGAGTGATGGAGTCGTTGCTAGATGATGGTGCTAATTGCAAAGATAAGGGATGGAAGGAGAATTCAGGAATCGGTATGCATTTCATTTTGTACATAATGAGTTTGATGAACCCCTTTGATGGCCAATCCGTGTCCAGGAAATAATGGGATATAGACCTCGGAAATATGCCTCTGGAAATATCACCTTACAGATAACAGCTGACGTCATGGGAGTGTTTTAGGTCACCTAGGGAGAGCATAGGAAGGCCAAGGACAGAGCCCACGGAGCCCGGCATTTGAGACTGGTGTGCCCATAAGCAGGATGGGGAAGAAGCACCTAGAGCAGTATCGTGGAAATCAAGAACATTCTGAGGGCAGAGTGCCCACGAATGCCATTGTCAGGAAGTTCTTAGAAAATAGAATGGAGGGTTCAAGAAGAGAAATGGTCAGAGGGTTCCTTCCTTCCACAAAAAGGCTGTTCTCAGAGTGCTCTTTCCCTGGAAGAGGCCCACAGGTGCAATTTGTGACACCACTTGAGTTCTGACTCTTTGGGAGTCTTGTAACGCCTTGTTATTTGTTTCACTAAAGAAAAAAAGTCATTCCCTCTTCCCCCAGTTGTTCTATCTCCCCAAATGTGTCAAATGATGTATTTTATTTAAGATCAAAGTGTACCCAAATGTGTCAAATGTTCATTTTAAGGTATTTCTTTCTAAAGAATTTTGGGGGATCCCCCATAGCACACTGAGGTAAAACACAACTGAGACAGGATTTGATGAAATACATCATGAGACATTCTCAATGCTGTAAGAGGAAAATAAGGTTTTTAAAGAAGCGTAAGGAAGAGAGTCGAGGCAGAGGGCAAGAACACTTAGCTTCGCCTGCGTGCTTCTAACAATGATACCAACAAGGCACACTTACCCTCCACCGGTGGGACCCCCCTGGCCTGCTCTCAGACTCTCTGGCCTTTGCCGGATGCTAAGCCGAGCTAGCACAGGCTAGATCTGTCTTTTGTCTCTGAAGTCAATTAGTGTGATGTTTAGGATTGTTTTCCTAAAGTTTTAATTTATTTTCTTAAACTAAGAAGGGAGGCGTATGTCTTCTGGGGAATGTCCTCAGATTGCATCAGCCAGGAGCTCTGAGGACCTGCTCTCTCCCTGGTCCAGGTCTCTCAAGGATGCTCAGAGAACCTGTTCTAGCTCTGGGCAGACTCCAGCTAAGAGTGATTAAAATAATTGTTTTCACATTTAAAGGGCAGTTGAGTGGGAAGCTGTGAGGCGAACTCATTGCTTTTTAGCTCGCTCAGTGCTCTCTCTGGGGAACACGTAATAGTACTCATCTGGAATATTTTAATTGGGAAGAGATTGTATTTGATATCCCCAAGAAGGACCCCAGACACCGCTTTGATAAGGAGTGCCTTGTCACTTAGGAGCTGGGGCTGTTCCTTGGCCCATTAGTCAGCTCTGGGAGAATCAGCAGCAACATGAGTGTTAAAGATCACTCCGAACAATAAATATACTGTGAACTTCCTGGGTATAAAGTTTCTGTTCAAGATGTCACACAATGACGCATTAAAGATATGATACCTGCTCTCAAGTTGCTTGAACCCTCAGGGAAGACATTATAGTTTGAACTCATCACCTGTAGGCTAAATATCTATAAGCATATGCGTATAGAAAACACATCATCCATCACACCTAAGCGATGTCATAAAACTTGGCTTGTCTGGTGGTCACTTCTTTAGCTAGCTCAGCTATCCAGAAAAAAGCTGAGGTGTCTGAGCAGACACGTTTGATGTTTAAAAAAAGACTTAGACGATGCTACAGCTCATGCTTTTTATTTGCACTGTTTCAAGTTCATTTCCCCTTATTTCAGGTATATTCTAGACAGTTTTTCCAGAACATTCTGGAATAGAGTTGTGGAATGTGGAATAGGGCTGTTGCAGGCAATGGCTACAGACCAGCTACAAGGAGAAGTGATTTCCGGGAGCTGACATTAAAGCAGTGGCTCTCAAACATGTCTGACACACATTAGCATCACCTGGGCATCTTTTTAAGCAATTTTAAATCCAGGCCACCCCCAAGATGGATTCATACAAACCCTGGAGATGGGACATAGGCTTCGGTAGTTTTGGAAGCTATGCAGATGATTCCAACATGCACATAAGATTGGGAGTCGCTGCATTGGAGGTTAAGGAAGAACAAAGGGCGTTTAATTGTGGGTGTTCTGGGGCCATTTTGTATAGGGGCAGCTACCTTTCCAATTTCTGTAGGCAGTCGATAACTTGCTTGGGGTGCAGGAAGGTGAGACCTTGTCCTGAACCGGTAGCGGATACATGCTTTCTTTCTTTGGCCATTGGTAGTCCTGGGAGACAACCCTGTGTTACAAATGTAACACATATCGAAGCTCCCTTTTCTGTGTCTCAGGGTTGGTGCACGAGGATCCTCTGGAAACGGAAAAGTTGGAAACTTGCGTGTCTCCAAGATGGGACGTCTTCTCTGCTTGGATGATAGTCTTCAGAAGGTGTTCTTTCTCAGCTGGTCCAGTCTAGCCTCTGAGGGGTTGTCTCCACTTTCTGCCAATGATGACGGAGGAGAACGGACACCCCCACTAGTCAGAGGGTATTATCCCATAAAGGTGCCCCTGCTTCTCCTGGACATGTCTTTTCACTTCAACATGTCTCCCTTTTCTTTCTTCCTGTCTCAGTGTCTAGAATCTCCCGTTGCTGTACCTTGCTCCCCAAGACTCGTAATTCCTCTCTCCAGAAATAGGGACGAGTCGGTCTCTTAATTCATTTATGGGTCCTACAGATTTCACAGCCTCAGGCATGCTGTGTCCACCATTTCTCTGCTCTTTCAAGCTGCTACTGCCACAGCAGAGGATGGGGGAAGCTCTGTTCCCCTGCATGGGGGCAGGAGGGGACAGAGAAGTAGGGAAAACAATGAGGACCTGGGATTTCTCTCCTGGTTGCCGTTGTTCAACAAAGGATGCTTCCTGGAAAACCGGCTATGCCATACCGTGAACTTGTAAGAGAGCAAGCTATGAACTTTTGTGTTCGATCTATTATATCTCTATCATGGCAAACTTCCTAAAATTGGATTGGACAAAAGCCTAGAAAGACATGCAAATATGTTAACAGTGGTTGCTTCTTGGATGGTAGGACCATGGGTAACTAAAAAAATTTTTTTTCAACTTTTCACAAGGAACGTGTTGTTTTTCTAATTAAAAAAGAAGAAATATTCAAGTCGATGCACCCAAGTCAACACAAATATTTCAGATGTTGTTCATTCCTCTCTGTTTAAGAAGGCGGGGAAGAGAATGATCTGCTTTAGTAAGATCTATCGAACAAGGCAGCGGGAGAAGTGAGGGTGAAATTTTTCATCCCCTAAAGGAGGCCCAGGCTTGTTTCTTGGCCTGTGTAATGAATACTCTCTGTGTGTTTACTTTCCTTTGCTTAAAATCTCTATTGTGCAGCACGGTGTTTGGCACATAACAAGTGCTCAATAAATATTGGTCCATTCAATGAAGCAAATAAAATATTGATGCTTAGGGGAAAAGCTCTGATTGTCTAGAGAAGTCTGCTTATTCCCCTAAATAATGATGACAAATGAGATGATTTCTGTAGGAAAAACATGTTAACACAGACCAAGTCTATAGTCAAAGGACCGTAGGGGTGCACCATGTGTTGAGTTCATATTCAGAAAACGAATGGGAACTTTGTAGACTGGGTAAGACTTAAGCATGACTTTGAAGAAGTCAATAGAAATTTTATAGAAAGAGTGGGACATTCCAGGCACATGGACTGGCTTGTGCCAAGATCTGATGGCCTTGGTACCTTCCCAGCCTTGTCTTACATCACCTGTGCCCTGCCTTCCCCTCTGCACAGGTCCCCATCCAAACACAAGATGATTCCATTCTCTGCTTTTGCGACTGCTCTTTTTTTCTGATCTGGCATTTCTCAGGCCCACCCCACAAACCCTTTATGCAAAATAATGTTACATACAAGGCTGTTCACTGCCCTGCTCACCCTTCCTAGCACAGCTCAAGGTGCCTTCTTTGCAAAGCCTTGCCTGTTGCTTTGTCCATGCTTCGATCCGAGTTTGTAGAAGATGACTTATTTACGTGGTTATCTCTCATGTACAATATCGGTTCTCTTAGAAGGCGAGATCTGAGTATTTGCCATCGTGGTCCCAGATCCTAGGACAGAGCCTGCTGCTAGGTAAATCCTCACTCAGTATTTTATGGATGAAGTAATGAATATAGTCTGTATTCTTCTCACATTTTCAACTCCCTCCCATCCCCAAAAGGTCCCATGTTCTTTAGAACTTCATCCCTGAAGGTGAAATGATTAGTGGACCATTCTTATCCCCTGTTCCTACATTTGCATGGAGGGATGAGAATTTCCTTGCCTCTGGGGTGCCGGAGGGAACGATTTGGGGAGTGACACTTCTATGGCAACATGTAACATGTGTTGCTGGTCTGGTTGAGCAGACCATGTGGCTCAGCCCTTCTGCAGGCTCCTTTTGGGCCTGGCTGTCCTCAGGAAACCCACTTTCCTCTGAGGCCCTATAATAAACAGCCATTACTGCACAGAAGACTGCCCTTTGCAGAGGAGGCCTGCCGGTGGCTGGGTGTATGGGTTTAATTATGGCTTTTTTTGGTTTGTTTTTTGGTTCAGGGCAGATATTAGAAAACCCATCTGTTTCTGGGTCTAAGCTTTAGACTCCAATCGGCTTTATCAGACATAAAGCAGATATTTTCATCTCCATCTGTCTGATTCCTGTGACTGTCTCTTGATTGGTCCCAAGTCGGAGCTGGGTTGGGGAGGGGGCTGGGGAGAAAATTGGGACAGGAATATTATTTATTTTCTCCTCCCAAATCCCAATAATTATCCTATTATTCAACTGCGAAGAAATCAGGAGTTATTCAAATGCCAGCCATCTGGAGGAATCTTAAGCCACAAAATGATTTTGGAGAGAGATTCTGCTTTACAGGGTGAAGGGGTGACTGGGGTAGAGCTTTGTATGTGGGAAATGCCTTATACTATTTAAATGAATGAATCAAAAGGTTTGTGGGCAACAAGTTACACTTTAAACTCAAGTAACCTGAGGCAAGAGAAGAAATGGATTTTCCATTTTCATCTATCAGATGGGCAAAGACCAGAAAGTTTAATAATCCACTGTGTTGGAGAGGGTGAGGGAAAATTAACAATCTCCTACGTTGCTGGTAGGCATGTACTTTGTTAAAAATAATCTATGGAAGGCAATTTAGGAGTGTCTATTAAAAATACATGTGCACATGGCCTTTGACCCAGAAATTCTGTTTCTAGAAATTTATACTATGGATCTACAAACATGCAAAATGACATTATGTCCCAGAGTATTCATTGTCACATCATTTGCCATCGCACAAATTGAGAAGTATTCTGATTGTCCAACAGAGAACCTGTCAAAGAAATGAGGGTGCCTCCTAACGGGCTATTTTTATCTATCAGGAAAGGTGAGGACGCTCGTTGTATACCAAAATGGAATGATTTCCAAGATTGTTCCCAGTACTGACAAATGGAAACAATCAAAGCACACCGGGTTGAGTGTGTTATGCTATCATTTAAAAAAAGAGGGAGAGACAAAATGTATTTGCTTGTAATGCTTTTATCTGCAAATATACAATAGAAGCTGATAACATTGTTTGCCTCCAGGAAGGGGAACCAGATGGCTGGGAGAACAAGGTGAGGAGGGAGACGTTGCTTTATACCATTTGTACCTTTTGAATTTTAAACAATGTGAATATTTAATTAAATTAAAAGGCATGCACATGCGCGCACACACACACACACACACACACACACTTTGGTTTTTGTTTTACCAAAAACCAGGCATTTAGCTTCCTTCGACAACAATCTCAGGAGGACAACAGAAGAAGCAGGAACTGATGCCGGCTAAAAGGGGTAATAATAGTATCAGACTCACAGTATTGCTGTGAGGATAACCTGAGAGAGAAATGTGTGTATAACCTGTATAAAGGTGGGTTCCCATGTGGTCCTGTCTCCACTTACAATCACATTCAAAGACAAAACACAAGTTAGCAGAGAAGCTCGAGCAAACGCAATTCAAGCAAACGTTTGCTGTAGTTTCTGAAGAGAATTCCGAGAGGGTAGAATCTACATCAGGAAGAGCCACACTTAAAAAAAAAAAATTCTCTGCCTTCAATTTGTCTGCTCCTTACTTTCAACCCAGAGTGGCTGTACTTGAAAATCTGTCCTATTCCACTCTCAACTGCCAAGTAAAACTTCTCAGACTCGCTCTGCTGTGCTTTCTTGGAGCTATTCTTTTTTGTTTCAGCCAGGAGTTCTCTTTATTTCAAATATAAATCTTCTTGTCTCTCAGGCTTGCAGCATTTTCCCCCAACCTGTGGATTAAGGGCCCAGGAGCTGAGGATATGGGGAAATGCCAAGTAAACCAAATCAGAATTTTACTGGTGGAAGTGAGGGTGGAGAGAGAGCTGGGAAGGGGATGGAAAACAGGCTTTAAAAATATTCTTATATTAATAATTTTTCGTCCTCCATTACACGTGTAAGGAATTTATAACATTGTCTGGCATATTATAAGCACTCAATAAATTTTGGCTATTAATATTATTCATAATAACCGCTTTTCCACAACCTGATAATACTAACGTTAACATTTACAGAGTCTGCTATGTGTCACGCGCTGTTCTGGCATTTTGCACGTATTAACTCTTATAAGCGTTACGCCACCGCCATAAGCATAGGTCTTTCAAGAGCCCTCATTTTACAGATGAGGAAACAGAACTAGAGAGGTTTCATGACTTGGAGTGACAGGGTAGGAAGGGGGCGTGTCAGGACGTGAAGCCAGGCAATCTGACGCGAGTCCCATGTCGGCGGCCATTTGTATTGCCTCTGAGTCAGGTTTTCTATTTAATGTACTTACCAGGAACCCAGTCAATTCGATCCTTCTGTACTGGATGTTTTCCCCAGGGTTCTCTTCTACTGGTTTCCATAGTCCTTAGGGCTCCCAAGTGAGGTATGAGCAAATAATAAGGGTGGTGGGCACCTTCGTGTTCCTGGGAAGACTATTATTGTTGGATCCTGAAGGTTTCTGGCTCTGAGCCAGAGAAAGGCCCCTGCCAGTGAATTCTTAATGAACACATTGGAGGGTTCTCTTCATTGCCTCCCTAGTTACCTATCTACTGAGGAAAATAATTCCGGGGCTAACCAGATCATTAAATGCCCGTAACAAATCAGCTTATTCTGCGGGATGTACTGGAATATTTGTTTCCCAGCTGCTAGTGCAACAGGGGACTGTAGTCTCGACATATCCATGTATTTCCACTCCTCGCTATCAGGCTGTCCTGGCATCGAATCTGTCAATTCGGGGGAAGGAGGAGACCACCCAGAATAAAGAATCTTGGCTTCGCTTTGGGTTTCATGTTAGAACTGTTGTGTGAAAAGCGAGAGAGTCTTCAAACCCAGGCTCTGCTGAGACGGAAAAGTGTTTCCCAAATTCCAAAAGGCTTCTATCTGTATATCAAGAGTAAAACTTGGAGGCCGGAGATAGTGTCATTATTTTGAGCCATGATGTCAAGTTCAGAACTTGAAAGGAGGTCACCTCACACGGTGCTGCAGACTGAGAGGAGGTGGCCGCAGCCAGAAGGAGGGCGGGTGATGTGTTAGTCAAAGGAGCCTGGTGCCCTGGCCCCATGCTGCTGCCACAGTGTGCGTTAGTGGAGATGTGGGTGAGACTGAGGCACTGGCTTGGTGAGCCTCACCATGGTGAAGGGCCAAGTTGTCCCGCACGAGAGCGTTGGAAAGGTGATTGCTGGAGCTGAGGGTCAAAAGGAGGCTAGAGCAGATTATGCGGCCCTTATGGGACCAGTGAGGCAGCTCTTGTCAGCAGTGGGACAGGCCAGTGTCCCTAGGAGTAATGACCGTGTGACGCCTACACCAGGGGAACAGACACTGGGTCACGATGGCCTTGGGCGCTTAAGCAACAATAGCAGTGACAACAGACGCCCACACCTGTCCTCGGGTAGGAGAAGCCGCAGCCAGGGGAGAGTGTGACCGTAAGCCTTCCTTTCACCGCCACGAGGATACTACGTTTCCCTCCACACCTGGTAAACGTGGGTGTGCAAGTCCCTGAGAGAGATGAGACAGCCTGTCCAACTGAGCGATTGCTGGAAGACACTGGTTTCCTCCAACAAGACTGCTTGAAGCCGTAAGAAACTAAGACCCTCCCCCACCCCTCGTGGCTCCCACCATAACAGTTGGAATAGGAAGTTCTGATCAAGTTACAGAAAGATGTCAAGGGTGTGTATGAGTGTGGGTGCATATATGTAAGGGTTTCCCCTAGTGATGCTGGAGGAAAAAACATGCCATGGGCCTAATTACGTCCTCTTCCCTGCCCCAATTCATACGTTGAAGTCTTAACCCTAACCACCTCAGAATGTGACCTTATTTGGAGACAAGATGTTTAAAGAGGTGATTGAGATAAAATGAAGTCATATGGATGGGCCCTAATCCAATATGACTGGTGTCCCTATAAGAAGAGACTAGGACAGACACACACAGACCGATGGAGGACCACGTGAGGGCCGGGTGAGAAGGTGGCCCTCTGCAAGCCAAGGAGAGAGGCCTCGGGAGAACCCAACCCTGTCCAACCTTGACCTTGGACTTCTAGCCTCCCGAACTGGAAACATATGTGGGAAAATAAACTTCATGTTGTCTAGGTCACCCAATTGCTGGGATTTTGTTACGGTAGCCTCATGCAGACCAGCACCGCAATCTGGATCATTAAACATTTAGGATGAAGCCAGCAGTTGTGGAGGTTCACAAGTAAGTTATGGGCATAATATACACCCGAAACAAAGGAAGCAACATGGCATGGTGGAGAGGCCCAGCGTGCCGGATAAAAGTCCATGCGGGGCTATGAGATGGCTCGAACGCGTGCTATTTGATCGCTTTTCGGCAAAGTTGGAATTTCTCCTCCCTGATTTTCCCAAACCAATTCGGTGCCAGGAGGCAATAAAATACTCCTACTTTTCACAACTTTTCCTCCTCTCCGTGGGGGGTGATGATACATAGCAGGCAAAAACAGAGTGATGCTCTCCGTGTCCTTGTATAGGGAGAAGGTAGGTGGACGGGATTAACGGTGGGGGATGCACGAATAGCTGCTTCCACCTATACCCCAAACTGAAAGATTTGTTGTGGCCAGAACCATTTCCTCCAGCTCCGGGTAAGCGATTTACTCCAAAATATCTTTATAAACAGCCTTGCCTTCATCTCGTCCTAAGATGCCAGTTGCCGTGGTCTCTCGGACTATGACAGACAGTGTGAGACTCAAAACACAATGTGATTTATGATCTCCATAAATCACAGAGCTAACGGTTATGATTAAATCTCGTATTTACAGCTAAGAAGTCCAAAGGGGTGGGAATCATTTGTAATGCAGGATTGTGGTTCCCGTGTGAAAATGCATGATTTCGCACAACCTGAGGCCAGTGTGAATGAACGCCTTATTAAAATTGAACGCCGGGCCCACGTATGACCCAGCAATGTCCGTGTGGGCTCTGTGTCCCTGGGCCTGCCGAGATGGTACGTGATGAGGCACAGAGAATGTTCCAGTCACCTTAGCATTTTTCTTCACTGTCCCCGCTTCAGGTTGGGAACCCTACAGGTGAGGTAAGTCTTCGATTATACCGTGAATGTGAAATTGGATGAGCTATTTGCCCAGAGAGAACATTCTTACTTCGTTCCCGACGAAGTGACATCTCGAGACACCATTAATTGAAACCTCATCTGTTTTGCGATGATCCCTCTCTTCTCCTTTTTCTTCCCCATCCCTGTCACGTCAACATTTAGTTAAAATAAGCCGCAGTGGTGATGCCTCCACTAATTAATTTCTCTTCGCACCGATGGAGACCTTTGGCTAGCGGGGCATATTAAAAATAAAGAAGACCCCAAACATAAGCATTCCATCTCTCCCTGACGCACGGGGGGTTCCACGTTTTCTTTTCACTCCTCACTAGAAGATGGTGGGCTGACAGCCCTGTGAAACTACATCTTTTTTGTTTTTCCTTTGAACAGATACAGCATATGATTTTTTTTAAGTTTATTTATTTTGAGAGAGAGAAAGAACAAGCAGGGGAGGGGCAGAAAGAGAGAGAGAGAGAGAGAACCCCAAGCAGGCTTTGCACTGTCAGCGTGGAGCCCGAAGCGGAGCTCGAACTCACAAACCGTGAGGTCATGACCTGGGCTGAAATCGAGAGTCAGTCGCTTAACCTACTGAGCCACCCAGGTGCCCCACTGGACAAGACTTATATCAAGCAGTGCTGAGTTATGCTGGTACTGAGCTGGATTGGCTGGGGGTGGGGGTGGGGGTGGGGGCAGAAAAGCCCAGAGGAGCCCAGGGAGTCCCTGCCTTCCTCGGGAAATAAACCCTGACCCTGGAAATTAGTATGTGTGTGAAACAAGGTGTCAAACGATTTGGGGTCGGTTGTCTGATAGAGACTATGCGAACAGTAAGGATTTAGAGGAGGCAAGAACCCCTGGAGCCCAAGTTAGCCAGAAAGACTTAAGGATATCAACCGTGAACTGAAGCGCCCGGCAAGCTCAGTCGGCAGAGCGTGAGACTCTCAACCGTGAATTTGGCAGCCAGGAGATAAAATCCATTCACTTGGGTTCACTTGTGAGAGTGACTATTCTGAGCTATTTCCGCCCCCAAGTCTGAACTCTTTGGTAAGGTTCACATTTCCTTAGGGAATAATCGAGTGAATTGGGCATATCTTTTGGCTAAACGGCAGCAGGATGTGGTCTAATCTCCTGTGCAGGGTGCCAGAATTTAATTGCCAGGTCTGGGGGGAAGCATCGTGATGTTTGCATCTAAGAAGCACCTCCCCCGCCGCCCCCCTCCTCCTCCCCAGATGCAACTGTCTTTAAATGGCCATCTACTGGTTACTTCTCACTTAGCTCTCTTATGGGGAGGAGAGTAATATTATTCCCGTTTTACAGATGGGGCTGAGACTTAGAAGGAATTTGCTGAACTAGGGAGAAGAAAAATTGGTTCTCCAAAGGTGAGAAAACCCAGGACAGCGTGAGCAATCCTGAAACATATCACTTGGTTTTCCTCTTATTGTAGGAGTAAGGTGTTCTTGGTAGAAAATTCAGAAAATGCAAACGTGTTTAAAGAAGAAAAGAAGGACCATCTACAGTTTCACAACCCGGATACCTCTGTCATCAGAGTGGATTTCATTCATTTAAACATACAAAGAGGAAAGTACCATAAATACTCCTCTGAAATTGACTTGTGTTAAGTGTGTATTTGTATTTCACTTTTTTTTTTTAAACCTACTGTTATACAATAAGTAGAATGGTAGAAACTTCTGGCACTGCTGCTTAGCTGGCTCCCCGCCTCCAACGTAGTAGGACTGCATTTTTTTGCGCAACGTGACTAGCTCTGGCCAATGGGCCGTCATCAAAAGTGAGGTGTATCGCTTCTGGGCTGGAAATTGAATGCCTGCGCGGGACGATCTTGTCCTCTCTTTCACTGCTGAGAGGCTGGTCACACGTTCATCTGAGAGGTTGGGGCTCTGGGTGATTGTATGGGGGGAGCCTCCCCCATCGCCTCCTGCCTAATCTCACTTGGATGTAGAATGTGAGCAAGAAAGGCATTTTTTGTTGTGCTGAACTACTGAGATTTTAAGGCTGTTAACTGCGGGACAACCTAACTGGTCTCAGTTAGTTACCATCGTCTCTCATGTCAGGAATTCTCCTGAAAACTTGATTTCCAGCGACGACAACAGTGTTTCATTATATGCATATTCCAAATTTTATTTAGTCATCCCCCTGTTGTGAAGCATTTATTTATTTCACACTTTTTTTTTTTTTTTTTAAGCGTACAGCTGTGAAAACTCTCAAGCGCTTATCTGATGTGTTCTCACGAGAAATTTTTATAAATGGAGGAGTTAGGTCGGAAAAATACGAACGTTTTCAAGGCTCTGGATGTGAATTGGCAAACTCTCTCTCCAGAGACGGTTTTTGCATTTACGCTTCTTTGGGCGGCACACGAGAGTGTCCCCATTTCAATGCGCTGTTGCCAAAACCCTGTCTTAGAAGCTTAAATCTTTTTGTTTCCTTTTGCAACTTTAAAGAAAAAGTAATTCCCTTTTATTTGAATAACAATGAGTTTGACCTCTCTTTAAGCGCGTTTTGCCTATTTGTATGTTTGTAAATGCTGTGAAGTGTAGTCAGACAGACCTCCTGGGGTTCTTTTGTCTTTTTCTTATTGACTTGTTACTACTCTGACATCCTAACTTGAAGCTTCTTGTTGATTTAAATATTTTGATATTTTATATAGTTTCAGGGAGAAAAACGAGACAGATATGTATGGGATAGATGTTCCCTAAGGAGAGTTAATTACAGCCTTCAGGATGAGGGAAGGAAGAAGGAAATCATGTGAGGCGTGCCTGTCCATCAGAGACCGCTCTCTGAAAAGCCATCCTGCGTCGGGGGAGGAAGGTGGGGGACTCCCTAGTGCTTCTTCGTGACTCGGGGACAGGTCCGGGGGTTCCCATGCACAGATCTCCCTCAGCCTGATAGGAACCCTAGCATTTGAGACAGGTGTACGTTTCCCCAGGCAAGGCCCAAAGGCCTTAGTGGGAAACACGGGATTGTCCGGCACTCTCCTAAATCAGGTCTCAGTGAAGAGTTTTCATCGAGCACAGGAGGTGAGAGGAGCACAGGAGTTGACTGTCCTGCACCCTGGGACAGAGAAAGGAAAACAGAGCAGGAGTGCAGGTGATGTGCAGCACATGTGAGGGGGAGGAGGTCCCTGCTTCTACCTGCCCGGGGCACCCTGCCCGCCGATGAGAGCGCTGGGGCGATGGCATTTGGCTCAGTCATGAAAGTTGGGTAGAAAGTCGCTATTCTGAGACACGCATATACTGAGTATGGGACGTTATTAAAAACTGATTCCCTGTTTATCTGAAGTTCAAATTCAACTGCGCATCCTGTGTTTGCTGCCGGGCTAGAAGCGGATGGGGGTGAGGGCTCTCGGGGTGGGGTGGGGGGGTGCCCATCGCTTTGGCCTCTTGCCGGGTGGGAAGGGCATGGCTGGAGGAAAGCTGGAATGGACTTCTGGGCTGTGGGGCCCAGAAGGGGGACCCCGCTTGCCAGGTCAGGGCAGCAATGTAATGAGGATTACATTAGACAAGAAATATAAAGTGACTTGGTAAATGTTGGCGAAGTGACTTGGTAAGCGGTTACTATGATTGCGAATCTCTCCTGGGGGTGGTGAATGGTAAGTCTACCTTAGGACCTACAAAAACCTCAATCAATTGGCCCATGGGCTACATAGAAAAGCATTCAAAAATAACTTTTTCATCCTTTTTTTGTTTGTTTGTTTTTTAACTAATTTATTGGGGTGGGGAGGGGAAGAGAGAGAGGGAGAAAGAGAGAATCCTAAGCAGGCTCTGCACTGTCAGTGTAGAGCCCCATGTGGGGCTCCGACTCATGTGGGGCTTGAACTCACGGACCGTGAGATCCCACCTGAACAACAGTCAGACGCTTAACTGACTGAGCCACCCAGGCACCCTGATTTTTTTTTTTTCATTCTTGAATAGATATTTGGATACACTGTATACAGATGCCTTTCAGAATTCTTTCCGCTTTCGTTAACTTGATGTTTTTGTTTGGTCATACGCCGCATGACCTGTTAGCTTACTTGGAAACTTGGGCTTCGGATTCCCTGCTTCCATTGTCTGCATTCGATTGTTGTATAATAAAGGGAGGAACAGGTTTCTGTAGCATCCCATATTCAAATTCTGGATCCCCCGAAGGGCCGCTGGCAGCTTTTGTTTTATGGAACCCTACGCTTAATCTTTCTCACATTGTCTCATGGCTGTCTGTAGAGTCAGCATTATTCACTCCAGAAGGGCAGGGACCTTGCTTTGTTCTGCATTCCCTCAGCATGCAGGCTCTGAGGTCTGAGTTGCTGGTGTTTGTCACTCAACAAATACTTGATGGATTAAGCGGATCACCAGAGGAGCTGGGTTCTTTCCTCGGGACCCCTGTTTGTGTTATCATGCAGGCACTGTAGGTGGAATTTGTGTAATAGATGTCTGCACTTTCCAGGGTGGCAAATCCTCCCCTAGCGTCACGGATTCCCTTGATTCGTGAGCATGTTCTAGGTACCAGGCACCGGACTAGGCCCCGGGATACAAAGATAAACAGGTAGTCCCCACCTTCAAGGAGCTTGTAGTCGGAGATGAAAATCGAGCTGAGTTACAGTGGAATCATGCTATCACGGAAGAATGGACAGGCTGAAACACGGGAGCCTCCCAGGCAGACTAATCAGTTGGCATTCTTCACAATGATATTCCTTTAACGTATGTTCAACATATAATCAGGGTGGCTCAGTTGGTTAAGCGTCCGACTCTTGATTCTGGCTCAAGTCATGATCTCGCGGGTGTGCGAATTCGAGCCCCACATCAGGCTCTGCCCTGAGGGTGTGAAGCCTGCTTGGGATTCTCTCTCCCTCCCTCTCTCCGTCCCTCCTAAGTTCTCTCTCTCTCTCAAAAGAAAGAAACTTAAAAAAAAAAAACACAAAACAAACCAACCCACGTAATCAGGGAGGATGTAGAGGAAAGAATTGTCTAGTAATAAAAACTACTTTCTTCTTTTTTTTCGAAACACGAGATTTATGACAGACACTGAACGTAACAGGACAGCTTCTTCACCTCTTTGGAAGTACGATTTTTGAAACCGGGCAACTTTTGGGGAGGCCTACATAAGTTGTTTAAGATTTTCATATTTCACCCGTTACCTAAAGAGTCACCTGGGGAAATTTGCGTTAACTGGCATCATCCACCAAGGTCATTGTTGGTGTCTTGGGCGGATGTCCAGGTGCTTTGCTCTTTTGTCCGACTCTAGCAGTAGAAGCCCCAAAGTCAGGCCACGGGGAGACAGGGAAGGTTCCTCGGGTGAGGGGGGAGCTATTGCAGCCCCAGTCTGAAAGCTAAAGTAAAATTTTATTGGAGCACCGAGAGAGGTGGGGAGGAGAGATTGTATTCTGGCTTAAGGAATCACACGTGAGAAGACCAGGAGACAGGGAAGATGTTTCCAGATCATGAGGCCGTTAGAGCAGTTAGGGGATAAGGAATACGGCAGGCCAAGGACAGGAATTTCACTCTTCAGTCTCGGCCTCACGAAATGAGCTAACAATTTTGTTTTTTTTTTACATACATACAAAACTTTTCCTCCAATATTTCATTATGAAAATTTAAAAATATATAGAAACACTTAAAGACTAATACAGTGAATACCAATATACCCAGCCCCTAATTTTATTTTATTTTTAAAAGATTTTATTTTTAAGTAACCTGCACGACCAGTGTGGAGCTCGAAGTCACAATCCTGAGATCAAGAGTTGCTCACTGTACTGACTGAGACAGCCAGGTGGCCCAAATTTACCACCTAATTTTATTTTATTAAAAAAATTTTTTTGACATTTATTTATTTTTGAGAGAAAGAGACAGAGCAGGAGTGCGAGAGGGGCAGAGACAGAGGGAGACGCAGAACTGAAAGCAGGCTCCAGGCTCTGAGCTTTCGGCACAGAGCCCGACGCGGGGCTTGAACTCATGAGTGGTGAGATCATGACCTGAGCTGAAGTCAGGTGCTTAACCGACTGAGCCACCCAGGTGCCTCCTGCCCCCTGCCCCCACCTAATTTTAAAATAGCCTCTTGCTGTATTTGCTTTAGCACTTGCCAAAATGTGGCATTTGGGAGGTCAAAAAAATTTTCATGATAATGCTAAAATGCTCTTTCTTTCTTTCTTTCTTTCTTCTTCCGTTTTGATATTTGTACTGCTGGGGCACAAATGAGAGTAGACAAAACTCTCATCTGAGGGTTTTGAACCAGACATTGGCACTCGCTATACCAGTAGTCACCATATTCTTTACTGCCACTCACTCATAGTATAAAGAATACCCCCTTGGGGCGCCTGGGTGGCTCAGTCAGTTGGGCGTCTGACTTCGGCTCAGGTCATGATCTCACGGTTCGTGAGTTCGAGCCCTGCGTCGGGCTCTGTGCTGACAGCTCAGAGCCTGGAGCCTGTTTCGGATTCTGTGTCTCCCTCTCTCTCTCTGACCCTCCCCCATTCGTGCTCTGTCTCTCTCTGTCTCAAAAGTAAATAAACGTTAAAAAAAATAAAAAATAAAATAAAAAAAAAGAATGGTAGATTTCTTTAAAAAAAAATAAAGAATACCCCCTTCAATTAAGATTGTCCTTAGGGATTACTAAATATTTAAAAGCGTTCTTGATTGAATTTACATTACGGTAAATTGATAGATACCACCCTCAAGATAAAAACTCTCTGGGGTCCTTCAGTTTTAAGTGTGTGAAAGCGGCCCGAAACCAGGATGTTTGAGAATTGCTGTTCTAGGAGTTGGGACAGAGCAGTGGAGGTCGAGGGGATGGGACCTGGAGGACTCTGGGGAGTGGGGAGGCAATTCCAAACTTGCTAAAGGGCAGGAACAAGGAATGAAGGGCAGAAAGGGCGGAGCCTATCTGGGGAGGGTCAAAGAGGCCACTTTGGCAGGAGCAGAGCGCTATAAGGGGATGTGATGGGAAACCCACGTTGCAGGCTGGTGTGAGGCTGGGCCGCGAAGGACTGTGAGTCTGGCATGCAGGCTTCATCTGGAGGCGGTGGAAAAGCATTGATCGCCCTGCAAGTGGGAGCGCCCTGCTGGATGGCGCCGCTCCCGATGGGGAGCCAGAGCCGTGTCTGTCTTCAGGTTGTCGTCTTGATCCAGGCAGGAGGCAATGAGGACCACCCCCGAGTCAGTGGAGGAGAACGATGGAAATATAAAAGGCTGAATACGCGGGGCAGACATTTGACGGAAAAAACCCAACTCTCCATGATGCAGAATGATCCAATGAGTGAAAGCGATGAGACAAAGACAAAGTCATTGTTATGTCCTACTGAAAAGCGGTAATATGACATCTGAAGCTGTCTTTTCAACCGTCAGATGAAAGGATTTCTATTCGTTCCCCACCCTTCTGTCTCCCTTAATTTTACAGACTAATTTTGTTAAATGCACATTGATTTGCAAAAGTCTTGGATAGGAGCAGAGTCCTACTCTTTGGAATAATCAACGAAGGTTTATCCTTGATCACTTAGCGGCATTTACACCAGAATTTAAAATTTATGCTCTGCTCTAGAGGGATGGAAAAGCCAGGTCTGTTTACTGAAGGAGGAAGGAATTTCTTGGAAAAGAATGCACACCAGGGCACCTGGGTGGCTCAGTCAGTTAGGCGTCGGACTTCAGCTCAGGTCATGATCTCGTAGTTCATGTGTTCAAGCCCCGCGTCGGGCTCTGTGCTGACAGCTCAGAGCCTGGAGCCTGCTTCGGATTTTGTGTCTTCCTCTCTCTCTGCCCCTCCCCTGCCACACTCTGTTTGTCTGTCTGTCTCTCTCTCTCTCAAAAATAAACATTAAAAAAAATAAAAAAAAAAAAAAGAAAAGAATGCACACCAAAGGGAAAAAAGAGGGTCCTAATACTTTCAGAAAAGTGGAGGTCATGTGCTTGGTTCCGGGGATATAACTGAGGCTCAGAGGGTGTGTACTCTCCTATCATTCTCCAATTTTCCATCAATGAGTTGTGTCAAAGCCCTCTTGGTCACCAACCACCTCCTAATCATATTCCCTCTAATAGACTACTTTCCTTGAAACTCTGTTTTCTTTCGGCTCCCATGACATCACTTTCTCTTGGTTCTCTTGTTACCCCAGAACATTTTTGATCTTCCTCCAGGATTCTTTTCTCTCTACTCCGTAATCTTTTGATGTCCCTCTGAATTCTGCCCTTGGTTTTCTTTCCTACTCACTCATCCTATATTCTCTTTCCAAGTGATCTCACCCACTTAAAGTTATTATGACTAGAACGTAAATTCCATGTGGGTTGAGGATTTATCTTCTTCACAGATGCATTCCCAGCCCCTAGAAGAGTACCTGACATGTTGTGGATGCTCATTAAATATTCAGTGAATGAATGAATTGCCATTCACAGGGAAAATCTAAATGTAACCCTAATAAAGCCTGGCTGCCTTGAGTCCAGTTTAACGTGGTGACGTTAAAAAATAAAACAAGACATAAACTCGATTTTTATTTTATTAAAACAATTTTTTTTAAACATTTATTTATTTTGAGAGATGGAGACAGAACGTGAGCGGGGGAGGGACAGAGAGAGAGGGAGACACAGAATCTGAAGCAGGCTCCAGGCTCTGAGCTGTGAGCCCAGGGCCCCCCCCCAGCGAAGCTCGAACCCACACACTGTGAAACCATGACCTGAGCTGAAGTCGGATACTTAACCCGACTGAGCCACCCAGGCGCCCCCAATAAGCTTGATTTTAGAAAAAAGCATTTGTAAGCGCAGATTGGTTGGAGCTCTTCTGGAAGGCAGTCCGGTAGCTTTTAGTTGAAACAAGCATGCGTATACCTCATGACTCCGTAACCACTTTCCCGGTTTTATAGTGTAGGAAGAAAAATGTCATCTGGGTCCGCAAGAGAACATAAATGAGGATGTTCGTCTGGCATTATTTGTGGTAGGGAGAGCAGGGGGCAGTCTAGGTGTCCTTCACTGGGGAAGGTTACATGAATGCGGCAGGAGCATATGGGAGAGACTCTGAAGTAGCTGGACGTGAATATGTAAACACAGACGCATACATCAACCTTGAAAATGTTTGTTGTGTTGTGGAATGAGGTAAGAAACAGAATGGTATCTGTTATTCGATGTCATTTATGTAAGTTGAAAATACGTGCACTGAGCCACAGAAAAAATTCCCCGTCTTAAGCCGGGTGGTGGTTACCTAGGTGTCTACCTGGGTAGAAATTCAACAAGTTGTGTAATTAAGGTCATTTCACTGCCAGATGAAGGTATACCTCAAAAAGACAAAAACATTCACACAAAACAAGACGCATTGTATATGAACACTTAGCAAAATGTAAGGCTACCCATCAAACACTTGAGAAAATTGCCTGAGGTGGGGAGGATGGGGATAAAAGGGAACGTGTGAAGTGACTACTTTTAGAAAATCAGACAAAAATGGGGTTTTGTATGAGCCAATGATGATACTGTGCTGTGAATTGATGAGGTGCCTCCGTCTATTTCATCGATGTATCTATCAGTCTATTTATAGAGTTATCTGCAGTCATGACGTCACCCATGACAAGTCTATGTGGATGGTTCCCCAAATATGACTCACGGCCCTACTGTCTTCCTAGACTCCAATCGCCTTCTGGGTACCTCCCTCTGGATGCTTTTGTTTTTGTATCTTGCATAGTAAGAAACTCCTTTAGCTTCCTTCAGAGACGGTCGGTTCCAGCATCTTGAAATGCTCGTGGGTGAAAGAATCTCTGGGCCTCTCCAAATGTTTTAGACTGGAGCAGAGTTTTGGGTCAATAGCATTGGCATTACTTGGAGGCTTCTTAGAAATGCAGAGTCTGGGGCGCCTGGGTGGCTCAGTCGGTTAAGCGTCCGACTTCAGCTCAGGTCACGATCTCACGGTCCGTGAGTTCGAGCCCCGCGTCGGGCTCTGGGCTGATGGCTCAGAGCCTGGAGCCTGCTTCCGATTCTGTGTCTCCCTCTCTCTCTGCCCCTCCCCTCCCCCGTTCATGCTCTGTCTCTCTCTGTCTCAAAAATAAATAAACGTTAAAAAAAAAATTAAAAAAAAAAAAAAGAAATGCAGAGTCTGAGGCCCCATCCCAGACTCACCGATTTGAGACTTTCAATTTTAACAAGATCCCGAGAGATTTGTTTGCACGTTAAAGCTTGAGCCACCTGCTCTGTTTCTCGTTTACTTTGTTAACCTTGCTCAGACGATTGGGTAGACCTAAATGGGGGCCCCTTCCAGGAGTACCCAAGTGGGGTTAAAGACACGCTCCATTCATGTTTTGTGTGCCAGGGTCTTTTAGACGAAGAGTAAGGCATCCAGAGTTCGAGTAAGGCATCCAGAGTTCTAGCCTCTTCTTCGAAGAGTGACCTTGAAGGGGCCACTCCTCATTATGCATTTCAATCGCACTATTAACAAAGCACTTCACCCTCAATTTGTTAGCGATTTTCTCTCAAACTCCCTGCATCATCTTTCCAAGCAATAAATCGTGGTGGATTTTCTTTGTAACCCATAAGTGGTTGTACATTGTAAACAAATGGGTTGAAAGGGGACAGCGGAAACGTGTTTCAATTTTCCTTCATCCATCCTCCATGCATCACTTAAGGAGAAATCAAGTGCTCACGGGCTGGATTGTGTATCTAGAATACAATTCTAAACAGAGAAGAACTTTATGTTGCATGATATAAACCATTCGTTTGACAACTCTGGATAGGTTTGACGAGGTGGTCTGTCGGTCCAGTGGAACCTGTCGAACGTAAGGGCAATGCCAACAAAATTCAGCGACAGCCTTCCACCCTCTGACTGCGTGCATATCACGACTGAGCTACTGTGTTCACGCAGAGACGAAGTATATTCTGCATTAGCTTGTGAGCTGCCTCAATTTGAGTTGGACATGAAATACAACCATGAATATGCAGTCTGATTTGTCTTCTGTATGAATTGATTCTTAAAACACGTTCCCCTTCGCTCAGAGTAAGAACAAAGGGCGACTCTAAAAATGCCCTCTCCGTCTGCACTCATTTGTCTCCAGGAACCTCTCTAAGCTCTACCTCTGTGTCTATGAACAAGGAAGCTCCTAGAATGAAGGGGAAGTCGGAACACGAACCAAAGGTATCAGGCAAAGAACTGAAGAAAAGCAAGACAGGCAGAGGTAGAGCTTAGCTGTCTTGCTTTTCTTCAGTTCTTTGCCTGATACCTTTGGTTCGTGTTCCGACTTCCCCTTCATTCTAGGAGCTTCCTTGTTCATAGACACAGGCTTCAGTTCCCTGTTGTTTTATATCCCTGTTGCTCATGCTAGCCTCACCTACGCCCATGCACAAACCAGGCCTCCCTTCCCTCCCCAGCCCCAGAATGATAGCCCAGGTGGGCACCCCAACCAGTTCTGACTCAACCTCCCCCTGAACAAGATTGGATGGCCCCCATTCATGCCAGTCATCGTCATACGTCTTAGGTTCACCCAAGATAAGAAGCCGAATATGCAGACCTAGAATTTCATGGCCAACTCGTCGATTTTGGGGCTGGTGATGCTCTGAAAATCAATGTTTTGGTTATGTTTGACTCCCAGAAGAAAAGAGATTTCTAGACACAACAAAGAAGCAGCAACCGCTGGCCCATGGAGAACCCTACATATTCATCATTGAAAAAAAAGTGAGCTGTGCTACAGGTATGAACACAAGTTTCAATATGTAATACAAGCGGGGAGGGGTGTGGATGAGAATAAAAAAATAGAATGAATGAGAAAGAGACAGCCTTTTGGTGAGCAACATCAAAGAGCCTGCTGACCCCACTGGAATTTGACGAGGGCAGGGCCAGCACTCCATGGGGGAAAGCAATTATTTTAAGAAAATCTATTTGAGGGCAACGTTGTCATTATCCTTTAACGGTGCTGCTCCAACAATCCAGTTAACAAGTAGGCTTTAAAAAATAAAAAAAAAAATGCTCTTTTTGCCAATACAATTAAGGCATTTTGGAGAGGCAGATGCTGTTAGTTCAGCTTATAAAGCCTTTTTCTCACCATTTTAGAAAAGAACATTTTTGCAAGTGTGGTGTAGTGCAGCAAGCAAGTCCAATATAGGCGGGCTCAGCCAAATGATTGTACTTTACCAGGTTTACCAGGAAACACACACACACACACATGCACACGCACACGCACACACACGCACACACACACTGCAAAACAGAGCTTCCTCTAAGATCCAAACAAATCTGTTTCACATCAGTAGAGAATAAGTGGAAAATTACTGTGCTTTCCAAATAATAAGAGAAGAGATAACTTTTGGGAAGCTAGCAGGAAGTTTTTCCGCATGTCATAAATCAGTTGCCCTATAAGCGGATTACCTCATCCCCCTCTTTCTCTGCATAAGGCAACTACATTCGCCCAACGTCAGGGGGTTCAAAGGGGCTTTAAGTTTAGCTAATTAAAGAAACTCGAGGAAGGAGCTGGAGAAGCACGAGTAGAAAACAGATAAGGATGAAAAGGTTTAGCCTTTGTCCATCCATTACTTGAAATCCAAAATGAACCCGGAGAATATGATTCCTGAAGACACTGAGCTTTGAAGGCAAGTGTTCCTTCCGAAGCTTTGCTGTGTTATCTGCTGTAGACAGGCCAGAAATCCAAGAAATGGTTTCACTCTAGCAATATGCAAATGTTCCCATTTGACGTTGAACGGGGCAGATATGAGCAAAATAGAGAGGTGACAGGAAGTTGTAGAAGTACACTGCCCCCCAATTTCGGACCAGCAGATCAATTCCAACTTGGGGGCACATTTGGGGATGGGCTCTGTTTCATTCACCCGGATAAAGACAACCGCGTGACTGTGAGACACACGAGAGGCACCCATGTGATCAGGGATTATAGCTGTGAGACGGTTCCCTGACTGGAATTTCGTACAGGCGTGTTGAAAGACAAAACCTTTCTCCTTACCGCAAACCACAACGTAAAGGACCTGGGTGGCTCCTTACCAACTACCCTGTGCGTGACCTTGAGTGACTCAATCTCGTTTGGCCTGTAGGTTCTTCAGCCATAAGATGAGGGGCTATAGTAAATGACCTCCGACACATTGGAGGTTTTAGGTTCCGTAAGACTCTGAGTACAGGTTACGGGCCACTTGCTCATGGAAGTGCCCATCAAATCAGGGAGACAATGCACGCACACGATAAAAGTTGTCCGTGCAAGACCGTGTATATTAGGCGCCAGCTGAATACTGCAGCCGCTCACTTGGGTGTGGCCAAGCTGCTCTGCTTGTAAGGCGAATCCTCCCGTGACCCTCGTCCTCCTCGAAACGTGTACACCTTCCCTTGCTCCCGCCTCTCATGGCCACGTTTCTAGAATGATCCGACTTCATGTGCTGTCTGTGACCTCATCTTCCGTTCAATTCTCGGCACACCAAAGTTTGGCTTCCATTCCCCCAGCTCCACGACAACTATTTTCTGTCAAGGTCACCATCAACCTCCAAGTTGCCAAATCCCATAGACTCTGATCTTCTTATCTTTCTCCACTTCTCAGCATTTTACAGCACTGACGTGCTCATCTCGAAACTGTCTCCTCCCCTTATTCCCAAGGTCCCATTCTCCCTGGTTCTCCTCTTTCCTCGGCTTCTTCTGTTTCTTTTATGGGCATCTCTCCACTGCCTGCTCTGTAAATCCGTGCTGCTTCAAGCTC
This sequence comes from Panthera tigris, assembly GCF_018350195.1. Lineage (NCBI taxonomy): Eukaryota > Metazoa > Chordata > Mammalia > Carnivora > Felidae > Panthera > Panthera tigris. Next base: position 14,138,470 of record NC_056664.1, read on the forward strand.
TGTTCTTGGCTCTAGCTGCACACCCGACTCTCTAGACAAAAGCTTGCAAGGCCACACAAATGCTGCGGGTTCTCTAATCTGTCTCTCTAACTGACACCTCCCCATGCTCCTGTTGACTGGCTAATTTATGTGATGTCTCATAGTATCCCCAAATTATATCTGAAGCTCAACCTACAACTCCTCCCCCCAGACGTGAGTCCACCATCCAAAAGTCGGTTCTTAACTGTTGCTCAAGCTAGAAATTTGGGAGTTGCTATGGATTCCTCCTCTTCCCTCATCCTGTGCCCCACCTGTTCTCTCTTGCTGAGACCTGCCAATTCTACCGTCAGATTTGTCCCCTGCTCTCCCCTCCCCCCGTCCCCTGGTCCAGGCTCTCATCATCTACCTCTGGAACTTTGGCAGTGGCCCCCCGACCGTCCGTCTGAGCCTCTGAGTCTCGGTCTCTCTTTCACATCATCCTCCCCACTGATGCCACTGGGCTCTTCTCACGCTCAAATGTGACCATGTTGAATATTCTTTGTTGCACTGAACTCTAGTGGGGGCAATGCATGCCGATGTGTGTAGGAATAAGTCTGCAACTTACTGTGAAATCCATAAAAAAAGAAAAACAACAAACAGATGGATTGATGGATGGATCAAGGGACTGATAGATGTGTGGTAAACTAGAGTACTCTGTCTTTTTTTGTTTTGCATTGTCAATGATTGTTAAGCAAGTGCATATATTGTCTCATATATATGAGCGTCTCAAAGGCTGGCCAGCATAATACACTTCTGTATTCCTCATGCCTCCAAATACAGGAATGGGTCAGAGGAAAGTCTCCGCTAATATTTTTGGCAGAAACTAATGGAGGGTATCATTTTTATTTGGCTTTTTGCCTAAGCTCAAAATGATGACAAGGAATACCGCAGAGAAAATCAAGAGGCATAAGCTGAACGTATCTCTACTTTTAATTGCGTATGTTAAGAAGATTATTGATTGAAATATGCTTTTTGAAGCACTAAGCGTTCATCTATATACCAGAAAGTGGGTCCCCCCAACCTACCCCCCCCCGCCCCCCCCGCTCTGTTTTTCTTCATGTAGGGGATTGAAACAGAAGTAATCTTGAGGCAATTTTCATTTTGGAGAGAGCACAATGACAGATTATTTTGTCAATAGTAAGCTGTTAACACTGAGTTGTGTAGATATTTAAAAGAAATTCACTGGTGCCCCACGATGAACCACTACGTGAGTCTTATGCTTGGGAATCAACGATGAGACGATTTCCTAATAAGCCCTGTTTGCCACCTCAATAAATAAACACCTTTGGATGGTGCTTAACACACCCTTTTATATAAAATCCTGTTCTTTGGAGAACAGTAATACGGTGAAGACCGAGGAAAGCCAATAATTTCTTTTGCAAATAACACAATGCTACGGATATTTATAACCTCTAAAAATAAGGAAGGATTTATTCCACATTGCGCACGTTGGTTATAATCTGGAACTCTTTTGTCACAAGAAATCGGAACCAAGCATATCCTAGTTCCAAGCATAATTTGGCATTATTTTATTTTATGTGGTTCCAATTTCTTGGAGTGAAATAAGTCCAATTTGCTTTTCATGAATCCAATTCAGAGTAATCTTTCCAACAGAGTTTGGCATCAGGGAGAACGTTGAGGAACGTATGTGGTTAGGGGTGTTGCAAAAGGGGAATTGGTCATTAGTGCTGAATTCGTACGGGTGAATACTCTGCCGTTGCAAAGAATTTTTCATCGCAACTCGAGTTTTGGGGACCTTTTTAATTTTATGAAAACTCCTTCTTTGGGTGTCTAAAAAATAAGAGCCACAAAAAGCAAAACCAAGAACAAGATAACTCCTCCCCCCCCATTTTTGGTGTCAGCATAAAAGATGTACAGTAGGAACATTCCCAAGAAGTGCTATTAAGCAAGCCTTCTTAGGAGGATATAGACGAAGATGTACTTTTACCAAATGTCAAAATTATGTTGTCAGGTGTGATATGCAATGCCACAAAAATGAATTTATTGCATAGATTTCCATGGTAGCAGTTCTCTGAGGGCAGGAGTATATTTGGTTAGGGAAATAGTTTGCAATCAAAGTATTATTGCTTTGGGGGCAAGGAGGATGCCGTTCAGAATAAGACAGTAGCAAAACATACTGACAAAAAATTTAGTTACCACACCATTAATAGAAAGTTATGTGTGTTTAAATAGCAACCGTAGTTTAGGTTCTAACTATTAGAAACTCTGGCATTAGACTTAGGAAAGTGGCAGGAAATATGAAAGAGTTTTGTAGGACCAAAGCAAAACTAAGGGTTCATGGATCTTCTGGAACATTCACTCTATCAGTGGTGTCCGAGGAATAGCGAACTAGGAACACTGAAGACGACTCCTTCGCTCTGGTGAAAACTACCAGTTTTTAACCACTGGCGTCCTTTACCAGACTACCTAAACCAGAGCAACCCAAATCCCACACCGACTTCTGGTAAACGCATCCATTTGCTTTCATTACTCTGTGCAAAATGCACAGACTTTGAATCGAACAGAGCTGGGTAATCCCAACTCTCCCACTCACTCCCTGGACGGTGCTGGACAAACGGCTTTCTCTTTGGAAGCCTCAGTTTTATCATCTGTCGAAGGGGGATAATAACTCTTACCTTATAAATGTTATGGAAGGTTTCACAGCATATTGTTCATAGACTCTCAATTAATAAGAGCCATTATAGCTATGATAATAGTAGGAGATTTGCTTTTGCTCTTACGGGGATGGAGTAGTTTCTCCCAAATGACCCAGGGGGGAGTACGAATTTGGGAGGCAGAATTTTGTCAAGAAGACCAAAGAATTTAAAAAAAAAATTTTTTTAAATCTTTTACTATTTTTGAGAGAGAAGAGCAAGCAGGAGGGGGACAGAGAGAGAGGGAGACACAGAATCGGAAGCAGGCCCCAAGCTCTGAGCTGTCAGCACAGAGCCCGACGCGGGGCTCGAACCCACGAACGGTGAGATCGTGACCCGAGCCGAAGCCGGACGCTTAACTGCCTGAGCCACCCGGGCACCCCAAAGACCAAAGGTGTTTTGACCTTCCCTCCCCAGTCTCTGTAGAGCGGCCTCTCCTAGAACCTGCTCCTGGAGGCCCCTTTTTGGGGTCATGCCCTTTCTGTCCTGAGTTCCCCACCAGTGGCCCTTGTGAGGCTGCCTGCTCCCAACTGGGAGAAAAAGTCGTTTTCTACAAGTCAAAATATTAAAATACTCCTGAATGGGGTGGTGAAGAGCAGCTGCCTCAAATCTCCTGAGTGACTCCCCCCTTTCTTACTCTCCCCAACTGGATCCCTTGTGTGATGGCTGGAGTCTCACGTGTCAACTTGGTGAGGCGATCGTCAATGTCTGGTGACTCGATCAGACCTCGTTCTTTGCCGCGAGGTGTTTTGCGGGCATGGCTGTCAGTCGGCTACCAGTAAAGGAGGTTTCTGTTGGTCGTGTGGGTGGGCTTCATCAAGTCAATGGAAAGCCTTGAGAGTGAAAACAGAGAAGAAATTCTGCCTCAAGACGCCAGCATCGAATCCTGCCCGAGTTTCCAACCTGTGGGCCTGTCCTACAGATTTTGAACTAGTAAGCCACTATGTGGCATGAGCCACATTCCTTAAAATCTCTCTGTCTCTCTGTCTCTGTCTCTGGCCAGCTCTCTCTCTTTCGGCCTCTCCTTTTGTGTCTTTGTCTCTGTGTCTCTGTCCCCCTCCCCTCTCTCTTACTGGGTGTCTCTGTCTCTCTCTGTGTATTCATACCTCTTGCAACACCCAGTACAATGTTTATATGGTGCATGCATAGTCATATATGCGTGTGTATATCCTACTGGTTCTGTTTCTCTGGAGAATCCTGAGTAATACACTCCCTTGCTGTCCTTTCTGTGATCTGTAAAGTGTTAAAATCAGCTCAGCAGTTATCCAGCCGGGGACCTTTCTCTGTTCGGATTGGTTGGTTTCCAGGCTGCAAGGGTTGGTACCTCTTTGGAAACCACTCCTGGCTCAATGAGACTGCATTGCCCAGGAAGGTACACAGAGAGCAGAGCTTCTGGAAGGTGGACTTCCTTTCCCCTTAAGCTTTCCTTGGTGGTCTATTACCCCAGCCCTGGTGCTCTTTACCTCTCTACGTCAAGGCGGTTTCAATTTCTCGCAAAAGAAATTGCGCCGCCGATAAACATTAGTTATGGAAAGGTTTTCTTTCAAACCCAGGGGAAGGAACGAGATAATTTCCCCTGGTTCAGGAAAGTCGGAGTAGAATAAAGCTTCTTGAAATATGAGCTTGATAAAAATAATATTGTCAGTATGAAATAAAAATGAGGACTTGGAGAGAGTTTCCTTCAAACTCACTTGATCATATATAATAAAGGCAAGAGAAATCGGGTCGGGGCAGGGGAGAGATTTGAACATGCTGAATTGAATCTAGCCGAGTTTTTAGCTTGTAGTTCAGCTTTCTCTGGCAGAATGTGGGAAGAGTCACGTGGACAGGGGCTGTTTGTGGATCTCAGGGGTCTGGGTGAACAAAGGAATGTGCTGGGGCCCCAGTTAGAAACACTTCTCTGAGCTCAGGTTAACTTCGCTTTTTCCCACCCCACAAACAAAAAACCATTACCTAATCTGTGTTAGTAGACTCCAGAGCCCCTAGAACACTGGACATTTATACAGTTAAAATCCGCAGTAACCCGAAAGGCCCACCTCACCAGTTTAGAGAAAAAAGTAAGGCCACATCTGAGAGCTCCTTTATATCAGATGGAAGAACTCTAGTGTTCATGTTCTTGAAGTTTCTTACAGTTTCGGGGTATCCCTGATGACTGCCATCGTGTTCTACAAATTCATCCTGGTGGGACCCAGCCATTTAAATCGGATATATGAATCAACCTGGCTGGTTCAGTAGCTGTGCTCTGCTGTGTCCCCTCTTTTCCTCTATCATGGAATTTTCCAGGTCACATGGTCACTTGTTTTCCTTGTACTCCAGCACTGGGTGCTCTCAGGCCTTGGAGGCCCCATATCTGGCTTCAGGTTTTTGCCTGGCTTGCAGCAGATTTCCACATATCTCTTCTAGGCTGCCTCCTGGTATCTGTGGGGCACTCCCCAAGCCCCTTCGCTGGGCCCTCTGCCCCGTGGAGCAGAGATGGTCCTCCCCTCTGGCAAGGACTCCCTCTTCTACCAAACTTTAGTCAGACTCCTTTGATCACTCTTCTGGATCAGGCCTTGTCCTTGGCCTGCTGAGCCCAGATTAGTGAGACTCCCCCCACTGTTGATATCTAATCAAGTTCCTCTTCGTAATTTTCCAACCACTGACCCCATCACTCACTGGCTGGCCGTGTAGCAGTTTTTGCCGTATCCAGAGTCAGGCTCTGTTCTAAACCATTGTCTCCCTCCCCTGCTATAGTAGCTCAAATAAAATCTGCCTTGTCTTTTTTATTTTTTATTTTAGTTATTTTTTAATATATTTTTTAAGTTTATTTTTGAGAGAGAGAGAGAGAGAGAGAGAGAGAGAGAGAGAGAGAGAGAATGTGTGCAAGTAGGGGAGGGACAAAGAGAGAGGGAAAAACGAAGATCTGAAGCCGACCCCAGGCAGACAGCACAGAGCCCAAACCACGGGGCTTGAACTCACAAACCATGAGATCATGACCTGAGCTGAAGTCGGCCGCTTAACTGACTGAGCCACTCTGCTTTGCCTTTTAAAACAAATGTTGGATGCAGTTTCCCTCTGATATCTTCCCCAGGTGCAAAGCCCGCTCATTCCCTCTCTATGGCCCAACATGGTTGACAATGGGGACATTTGTTTCGTTTTTTTCCTTCCCTCTCAAGTTTATTTATTTTGAGAAACAGCACACGTGCGTGCACACACGAGATGGGGAGGGGCAGAGAGGGAGGGAGAGAGAGAATTCCAAGCAGGCTCCATGCGGTCAGCACAGAGCCTGACTTTGGGTCTCCATCCCATGGAACCGTGAGGCCATGACCTGAGCCAAAATAAAGAGTCGGATGCTTAACCGACCGAACCACCCAGGTGCCCCAACACTCATTTCCTTAAGAAGAAAATGCTACCTCTACCGACAAGGCAAGTCTAGCCTCCAGAGTTTGAATCCTGATGTCTCGTGAGGACAACCCATTCTCTGTTCTCTTGCCTTTGGTATTACCTGAAGACACTGCAGGTTCTTTTCTTTAGAGAGGAAAAAAGGAGAGCTGGTTGATTGACGTCCGTATTCTTCCTCCACTTGGTTTCTTCACAAAGAGGACTTGATGAGAAACCGATTGGTCGACAGGTATTTACAATTTTAAACATTTTGGGCATTAGGGTGGATGCATTGGGGGGGCTTGATGAGGCAGTGACCATCTGCATGATTTCTGGCTCCTGGCAGGCTTATAGGAGTCTCTATATCCTGGTATTGGGCAACTCTGATTCTGTAAGAGACACTTTGTCTTTTTATTTCCATTTCTTCTCATTGCTCAGTCCCCTGTCCAGGGCTCACGGTCTCATGCTCCCAGCTCAGCCGGAATGTTTCTGGATGTCTTGCCCATTACCATGACCCTCTCTCCTTCTGACCTGACAGCTTTAGGACACGTGCATTTTTTTTTTTTTTTCCTCCTGAGTCTTCTCTCTTTTTTCTGGTTCATTGTCATTACTGGCTAGTTACCATAGTTAGAAAATCAGTGTGCGCTTTCCTTTCTTTACCTATGGATAATTTTATGAAGCTTTCATTTTGCTGTGTGGTGGGGATAAAGACAAATGAGACAAAATTCTCACTCCTGAATCAAACAGTAGTATAAAAAAAAAAAATCAGGAAAATAGAACAATAGAAGTTTGAACATATGCACAAAGGAGCCTTCCCAGAGGAAGTAACTTTAAGTCTGTTCTTTGATTCGGGATCATCCTGATGGAGACCCCAAGAGGCTAGTGTATCCCCACCCCTGGCTCAAGTCAGATTCTAGAAGCATCCATGCCAAGCAGTAATTGGCACGGCAATTACTGGCACGCCCCTTCCCTGTCCATACTCTGTCTGACTCTGAGGGTGGTGACAGCAAGAAGAGACAGTGAAAACACAGCGGCTGTTTTTTTTTAAATATTTATGTATTTTTGGGAGAGTGCAAGTGAGGGAGGGGCAGAGGGCTCCGTGCCGACAGGCTGACAAAAGCGAACTCGGGGACCGCGAGATCCTGCCCTGAGCCAAAGTCAGACGCTCAACCGACTGACTGGCTGGCGCCCCCCCACCCCCACCCCCACCCCCACCCCCACCCCCACCCCCACCCCCACCCCCACCCCCACAGAGGGTATTGATGTTCTTTTTCTCGCATGTGATTTCAGGGCACAACAAAAGTTTCAGCTTCAAGTTTCAAGCAGGTAGATCCTCAGGGCCTCACGGTCCCACCTTCCCCGAGGACTCCCGCGGCCTGTCCTGGCCCACGTGCACATTGGATGGGACCCTTCTCAGGCATAGGGTCCCCATGTCTGTCTACTTGACCTGAAGGGGTCGGTCAGGGAAAGTTTCTGAGGAGTCATTCCATCCTGCCCCCTTGGCTTATGATCTCCGTACCTAGGAAGACCTATAAAATGCAACCAACGCCTCGTTAATTTTAAATGAATCTCCCCATGTAACCACTCATCTCTGACGGCCACAATTAACCTCCACTCCACACTCCTCTCCTTTTGTATTTGGCTGGGTGACTCCTTACCCGTCTGCCCTCTCTTAACTGGAACCCTGGGAGTGCTGCAGGAGGTTCAGTAAAACTCCAGGGGAGAGGGGGACTCTCAAGTTGACAATCTCCTTCTTTTTCTACAGCTCTCCGGACCCCTCCCACCCCCCCTTCATTCTGTACCTATCACTTCTAGACCAGCCAATAATGCTTTCAACATGTTGAGTAATCAGACTTCCTCAGGCGGTCACTTTGACCTTCCGGTTTCCTCCCCTACCTTCTTCCTTTGACTTTCGGGCTTCATGACGTGTGTGGGCCATGGGCGATGGAGTGGACTTCACCAACTCTGCGTTTCCCGCAGCAGGAAGGAGGAAATTCTGGAGTTGGTCTTGTCTTCACAGCTAAGAAACCGCTGTTTTGCTTGCTGCTGGGTCCCCTGGATTTCTCTGTCTTCCCCGAGCCCTGGGCCCAGCTTCCTTTATGTGTACTGAGTGGGGAAAGTCTGGATGGGTCACAACGAGCGGAACCTTCCCTGTGGCCTAAAGGAACCGAAAGCTGTGTTTTTTTCAAACCTACTTTGTCTATTGAGCATTCCCTCGCACTTTGCCCTTGGAAGGTTTCAAGGCCTTCCTCTACGTGTGCATTCAGCCCGGTGATCGTGGACCCCCGAGGGAAGGTGTCATTGAGCCAATGTCATTGGCTCCCATGCCCTCCCGGGCTTAGCCAGCAGTATAGGTTTCTGACGACTTGGGGGTGTGATTTATATGTTGGTGATGGGAGGGCCGGCCGAGGACCGGGGACTCCTCGGTGGGGGGTGTGGGGGGACTTATTTCGCCAGGTGGAGAGAGACATGGCAATTATGGCAAATGCGATAAGGTGTCTGGAGAAAAGCAATCATCTGAGTGCAGAAGGCCCAGGCTCTTGTGAGCCTGAGCCTTGTCCTGGTTCCCCGAGAGGCTTCGTGGTTGTGCAGTGATGATGAAACCTGGGCTCTTAACTCCCTGCGTGCTGGAAAGGTCTAGTAGAAGACGGACTCTGCTCTGGCACCTGGTGGCAGGAAAAGTTCCTCCTCCACGAAATTACAAGCGAATATTCCGCTATATATACGCTATATACTCCATTGGTCTTTTCAGACTAGCTGAGGATTCCTCTGTGTCTGTTGTCTGCTTTCCTTCTGTCCTTTCTCCTGGCCCGTTCTCAGTTGCTTTCCCTCCCCCATTTCCCTCGCTCTCTGCCTTCATCCCCAACTCTCTGTGCTTCCCCATACTTTTCATCCTTTTGACTCTGCCCGCCTCCCCCCGCTTCCCTCCCCCCCCCGCCCCCTGCCCCCAGCCCTGGAACGTGACCTGTGTTTGCATTTCAGGTAAACAGCAAGTAAAGATTTAGTACAAACATGCCCGTGCGACATTTGGGACATACTCACACTAAAAAAAAATTATTCCTTGTTTACATGCAGCTCAAAGGTAACCACACATCCTATACTTTATCTGGCAACCCTGTCCCAGGTGTAAGGCTGGTGGCTGGTGTGCTGATGGCTGGTCAGTTGTTGCCGCACCCTCCCCCCACCACATTGGGTCTATTGACAGGGGACAATCTATTTCTTTTCCTGGGGCATTTCATTTTCTCCTTATTCTTAGCCTCAGCACAGCCAACAGAGCCAACTGATCCTTAGTTCTGTTCACCCCAGAGTCAGGGATCCAGCTTTAGGGTGGTTAGCTCAGATAATGCAGTTCAGGAAGGGGCCCCAGCCCCACGCATTGACCATGAACCAATGGCGGCCTTGGGCTGGCACTTTGGATGAAACCCCTCTTGCCACGTCCACAGCAAGCCCTCGACAGTTATTCCAACCCCATTTAACAGATAAGACTCAGCGTGTAAGTTACTTGCCCGGAGGTACACTGGATTGGAACCCTAGCTCCCGTTCTGTGCTGAATTCCAGACTTTTCCACTCAGTTTGGGACCATGTCTGTTAGGAGAGAAAGGACCCCTGTGTTTCTGCATCGGCTTTGGTTGGAAAAAGGGAGGTAAACATGCAAGAAGCTCTTCAGGTTTGGGGAGGAGGTTCGGGAGCTTTCTGATGGATGCAGTGCATCCCCTGGGAATGTGCTACCCCCGGGGGGGGGGTGGGTAGGACCGCAGGAAGGAAGGATCTCACCAAGGAAGGGTCTCACCGCCAGGCAGACTTGCGAGGCAGTTCTGCCACGGCCCTGCTCCCGGGTGACTTTGTCCTTCTTCCAGACGCCTTTTCTGCCTCACACGCTTTTCGCTTTTCGTTTCGCAAGCCCCCCTCAACCTCAACTAGCTGCTCTCCCAGTAGCGCCGGAGAAAGTTCTCTCAGACGCCCTGCTTATCTGAGAGTGTTGTTTTAGCTTTAATGCTTGACAGCTCTCTCAGATACAAGAAGCTAATACTATTTTAAATCGTCTATCTCTGGCAAGGTTAGGTCGAGTTGTTCTGTGACTTAAAATTGTATTAGCATTTTCCTCTTTTGCGAAGCGCTATCTTCCTGTAAGCCATAAATACCGAGTGGCAGATTTCAGGGGTTATGACTCTCCTTAAAAGAAACAACGAGAAAGAAAAAAAAAGAGAGTGCTCAGTCTTTGTCCCTATCATGGTGCAAGTTTGTTTTCCTAATGGGGCATTTTCCAAGAGCTCTTAGGGCTGGGACTTGATGGAATAAATGTGGTGGAAAAGGGCACACTTCCCATGCCGAATATCCTTTTTATTCTCTTCTGCTCCTCTGAGCTTTGCTTCTGAATACACAAAACCTGTATTTGTGACTGCCAAGAGGCCTTCTACTGTGAGGGAGAATGCATTGTAAATCACTCTTTCACGGCCAGTTAACAGGCAGTGTCTTTCTCACCAATAATTACGGTTTTGCTTTGAGTTGAGAAGGTTGTTTTTGGGGCAATAAATTGTGATGTCAGTTACCCTTCACTGTCTTTGCATGTCTTTGCTCGGTCGGAAATTGGTGTTCTTAACAGTTGAACCTCTGGGGTCTCTGAGGGTTTGCAGCTGAAAATCTTGGAGTCCTCTGCTTTGGAAAGAGGAGAGAGAGAGAGAGGGAGGGAGGGAGGGAGAGAGAGCGAGCGAGTGCGATTCAGAGAAGGCCCTTTTGTTTTCAACTTTGGCGATAGGGAATTTGAAAGTGGGGGAAGGGACCTCTTCTTATGGAATGTGATTTATGGTAGAGAATTTTAGCACGGTTGTAAACTAATAAGAATTAAAGCAAAAAAAAAAAAAATCAAAACCGAGTGGAATAAGGTCATGACCAGCTGAGCACTTACAGCGGTGTGTCCTTTCTGTAAAGCCCTTTGTATGCTCACGTGTTTTCTGAGAAGCACCCCCACGCACACATTTGGATCATCCCCATGCCAGGCCGTCAAACTTTGTGAGTAAGGAAATTCCAAGTAGAGTAAGAGAATCGGAGCTCTTCAGTTCATGGAAATCATTAGTGCAAAACTTCCTTCCCCACATCACATCTGATTTTACCGACGGGCAGGCTGGGATACAATTGTTTTAACACTTAAAAGCACACTGTTTTATAAGTCTTCGCTATTGACGGTGTTCTGACGTTGTTATTCTGCTCGGTGTAGGTAAACAGTTATCAGAATTGTTTGTAACTCCCTCAAGACAGAAAAGCCATTCACCCAGATTTCAGGCAATCCAGGGGAATTGGTCAACCCTGCTGTGGCCAGGGCCCAAAACTTGGGGCTTGGCCTGTTTCTTCTTCTTCTTCTTCTTCTTCTTCTTCTTCTTCTTCTTCTTCTTCTTCTTCTTCCCCTTCTTCTTCTTCCTCTTCCTCTTCTTCTTCTTCTTCCTCCTCCTCTTCTTCTTCTTCTTCTTCTTCTTCTTCTTCTTCTTCTTCCCGTTCTTCTTCTTCCCGTTCTTCTTCTTCCCGTTCTTCTTCTTCTTCTTCTTCTTCTTCCTCTTCCTCTTCTTCTTCTTCTTCTTCTTCTTCTTCTTCTTCTTCTTCTTCCCCTTCTTCTTCTTCCTCTTCTTCTTCTTCTTCCTGTTCTTCTTCTTCTTCTTCTTCTTCTTCTTCTTCTTCCCCTTCTTCTTCTTCTTCTTCTTCTTCTTCTTCTTCTTCTTCTTCCCGTTCTTCTTCTTCCCCTTCTTCTTCTTCTTCTTCTTCTTCTTCTTCTTCTTCTTCTTCTTCTTCTTCTTCCTCCTCTTCCTCTTCTTCTTCTTCTTCTTCTTCTTCTTCTTCTTCTTCTTCCTGTTCTTCTTCTTCTTCTTCTTCTTCTTCCTCCTCCTCCTCTTCTTCTTCTTCTTCTTCTTCCCGTTCTTCTTCTTCTTCTTCTTCTTCCCCTTCCTCTTCTTCTTCTTCTTCTTCTTCTTCTTCTTCTTCTTCCCCTTCTTCTTCTTCCTCTTCCTCTTCTTCTTCTTCTTCTTCTTCTTGTTCTTCTTCTTCTTCTTCTTCTTCTTCTTCTTCTTCTTCCCGTTCTTCTTCTTCTTCTTCTTCTTCTTCTTCTTCTTCTTCTTCTCCTTCTTCAAGTTTTAATTTAATTCCAGTTAGGTAACATACAGTGTAATATTAGTTTCGGGTGTACAGTATAACGATTCAACACCTGGGGCTCACCACAAGGGCTCTCCTTAACACCCATCACCTACCGCCCCCCGCCTCCCCACCTCCCCTCTGGTAACCATCAGTGTGTTCTCTAGAGTTAAGAGTCTGTTTCTTGGTTTGTCTCTCTCTCTTTCTTTCTTTTGTCTCTTTGCTCGCTTGTTTTGTTTCTTAAATTCCAAATACGAGTGAAATCATATGGTGTCTGTCTTTCTCCGACTGACTTACTTTGCTCAGCGTAACACATGCTGGCTCCATCCACGTTGTCGCAAATGGCAGCAGTTTGTTCTTTTTATGGCCGAGTAATATTCCAGTGTATGTAGGGACCGCACCTTCTTTATCCATTCATCATAATTTGGGCTGTTTTCATAACTCGGGTTGTAGATGCTGCTGCCATAAACATCGGGGTGCGTGTATCCCTTTGAATTCGTATTTTTGTATTCTTTGCGTAAATACCGAGCAGTGCGGTTGCTGGGTCGTGGGGGAGTTCTATTTTTAATTGTTTGAGGAACCTCCCTACCGTTTTCCAGAGTGGCTGCACCAGCTCGCATTGCCACCTACTTCTATTTTATGTTTGGATGAGGCACAGTAGTCACGCTGGGGAGGCTTGACCGGTGGCATTTCTGACTTGCGAAGCTCAGAAGTTTTACAAGAGGGACGGCGTGGCGGCGTGGCGAAGAGAATGAGCTCTCAAATCAGGCCAGTCCTGACTGGAGTCCTGGCTCAGTGTGTCACCAGCCGTCACCATCTTGGGCACGTTTCTCCGCCTTCCGTTTCCTCGTTTGTAAAATGGACACGATAATGCCAACGGACGGTAATGGCGCTGTCTCTGCCTTCCACATATTTCCAGAAGCTTGCTGCCTCTCACCGCTTCCTCTGCTGCCACCATCGTATTCCACCTGGATTATTACATTGGGCTCCGGACCAGTCTGCCCTTGGTCCCTGGCGATACGTATAGTAGACAGCGTGGGTCTTTAAAAAGGTGAGCTCAGAAGTCTCCCATGTATTCCCAGTCCATTTAGAATATAGCCAAAGTCCTTGTCGTCACTTGGAAGACCCTGCTTGGTTTCGTTTCTCGTTACTTCTCTCTTCTCACCTTTAAATACTCTCCTTTGGATCCAGGCACTCAGACCGCTTCGTTACCCTGAAAGCACAAGAACTGTGTTCCTGGCTTAGGGAATTGTACTTGCCTGGAATGTTCTATCCCTAGGGCTAACACCCTCATTTCCTGCTCAAATGTCTCCTGAGCAGGAAGGCTCTTGTTCTGCCTTATTTTTCCCCCAGAGTTTGCATTTTTCGCCGTCCTGTGCACTTTGCACCTACTGTGCTTCTCCAGCTCTGGAATGCAGGTTCCCTGAGGGGAGGGTTCGTGCCTGTGTTATGTCTTTATCCTCTGTACCTGGAACAACGCCGGGCTGATAGAATCTGCCTCATGGAGTTGTTAAAAATTAAATGATATTACACTTCTGAAATGCTCGGGACAGTGCCTTACAGAGGGTAAGAATGCAGCGAACGTTAGCTATTATTATTCGTACTGCACAGTTTAGTAGCAGGAAAATCACTGATGAAAATGGGGATTTAAGCAGACCTAACGGACAGAGCCAACTGGTGGGAAGAAACTCACCCCAGCTTCTTTGTTGGGGCCTGGATTGTCTTTGTGGTTCTTCCCTTTCTGCTTTTCCTTATTTTAATGGTAATACACAAAAGACAGAGAAGAATAATAAAGATGAACTCATAGGACATGCTAGAACAGTCACCTCGAGCAGTGTGGGGATGTGGGGATAAGGAAGAGCCTTTAAGCTGGGGCAGCTGAGATTACCGGCAGGTATCTTCTCTGATTGAGGTCCCAGGCTTGGGGGGCTATCGGAAGGAGGCACTGAGGTGATAGGGCCTGTGTCCTGCGTTGTAAGAATCATGGGGTTAGCGCCCATCTTTTGTATCCGTGACTTACCGCTGTGTAACAAATGATCCTGAAACTTAGCGACTTGAAACAACGATGATTCATTATGTCTCACGATTCTGCTGGGGGTCAGCTGGGTAGTTCGGCTTCTTCTGACATTAGCTGGGGCCACCTGTGTGGTGTACCTGTCTGGGCGTCGGCTGGGCCTGGGACCGTCACGAGGATGGTTGTCTGGGTTTGTAGTGCTGGCTGCCAGTTGGGAAGCCTTGGTTCTCCTCCACATAACCTCTTACCGGGAGGCCTCTCATCATTCAGTAACTGGTCTAGCTCGAGCTTGTTTACTTGGTGGCTGGCTTCCAAGGAAGCAAAAAGACACAGCAAGGCCTCTTAAGTCCCAGGCCTGTAATTTACAAAACGCCACCGTGCTGCTTTCTAATGGTCAAGGTATGTTGCAAGAGTTCTTCTCTTGCTGCGAGGAGCGGTGCGCACGTGTGCCTATGGAATTGGGAAGGCGGCGGCCGCCATCTTTGTGGACAATCTACCGCACCCTTTAACTTGTACCAAGCGAGGGCTCTTGTTCTGAACTCCTGTAAATCCTTCCGGCTACGGGGAAGCTGGACTTCACAGCCCCAAAGTTCCAGTCTCCGTGCCCAGCTTCATACAGAAGACCCTGACACTTGTGGCGAGGGGTACAATTTTTCTCTCTGCTTAAAAAAGGAAATTATTCATAATTATTGATTAGAAGCCTATTGCTTGGGAGCTGTGTGCTCTGTGGGCTTCTTTCTTTCTTTCTTTCTTTCTTTCTTTCTTTCTTTCCTTTTTTAGATTTCACAAGTATTTATCAAGCCCCTCCTACATTCAGACACTGGCCAAGCTCTTTAACATATTATGTCATTTAATGTTCACACCAAACCCAGGGGGATTTTGGTGATTCAAATGGAAATTGTTCACCCCGTTTTTTTGAATACAGGATGTCATTTCGTCAGGGTTACATGGCTAGTAAAGGGCCGAGATGAGAGTCAACTTACGCTTCTCATACTACACATTTCCTGCATGTTCTGTGATACCATTCAGCGTCTCTTTTACTGGGTAAAGAAAGTCACCAAGGACTAAAGATGGGGAAAGGCATGATACTTATTTTGGCCTATTTAGCTGAAACGAGCCAAGGTTCCATTTAATATTCAAAGAAAAGCATTGGCGTGGATGTGGACTCTGGAGGCAAAGCTGTGTCACATGCATTGGGCAGGATTTTGTTTTGGAGTTTCTGGAAGTTATCCATTGAGTGGCAAGTTTTGACTCTCAAGTGGGCTTGTCAGTTAAGATTAGGTCTAGCTGCACGTTACAGAAAACCCCACATAACAGTGACTTAAATAGGACAGATATTTCTTTCTCTCTCATGAAATGAACTCTGAGGCGGGTATTACGAGGCTAATGTGTCTACTCTGTAAAGCCAAGGGCCACGCTTCTTCTGTTCCATTTTTTCCACCACCTTCCACATGTTTCTGTTCATGGCCCATGGTTGTAGGGTCCAAGCCATTTGTATTTATCAGGAAAGAGAAAGGGAGAAAGAAGGAAACGTTTCTCCCTTTTAGATCCTTCTCAGAAGGCGCACGTGACGTTCCTGCCTATATCCCATTGGCCAGACGCAGTCATAGGCCATATCCAGTTAATAGGCTGGGCAGTGGCCATCTAAGAATTGGAGTTTTGGGATGCCTGGGTGGCTCAGCTGGTTAAGGTCTGACTTCAGCTCAGGTCATGATCTCACAGTTTGTGACTTCAGGCCCTGTATCAGGCTCGCTGCTGTCGGTGCAGAGCCCGCTTCAGTTCCTCTGTCTCCCTCTCTCTCTGCCCCTCCCCTGCTTGCATTCTCTCTCTCCAAAATGAATAAACATTTATAAAAAAATTGGGGTTTCTTCTACTAAAGAAAGGAATGTAACCTGGGAGACAACTAGCTATTTTTGATATAGCAGATGTCATTTGTCGAGGGATATTTTAATCAATGTGTGAAATAAGAATACAAGTTTATTAAGCGATTGACAACTAAAGGTGAATAAGAAAGCTATCATTTTTTTTTTCCTTAGGCGCTTATCTCTTCTCATAGAAAGCTACTCCAGTGTTGCCTTTCAAACATAGGGTTTGGTGGCAAACTATAAGAGACTCTTAAATAGAACCAACTGAGGGTGGATGGGGGGGGGGAGGGGGAAATGGGTAATGGGCATTGGGGAGGGCACTCGGGATGAGCACTGGGTGTTGTATGTAAGCGATGAGCCACGGGAATCTACCCCCCAAACTAAGACCACACTGTATACACCGTATGCCAGCCAATTTGACAATACAGTATATTAACAAAAGATAAGCATAGGGTGTGGTAAGGTTAATGGATGTTTAAATTTAGATGCTTTAACCGGGCGCTCTGTTTTCGTTAAATAGGGAAAGCCTGTGGATCGCCATTGCAGATGACCCTCGTCATTGGCGCAAGCCATCCTGTTTAGGCCACCCAGCCAAATGTGACACACTGACCCTAACTCCTGGCAGCTGACTCATCCCGCCACGGAGAAGGAGGAGACAAATACATCTATCTAGTGTGGATTTTTTTCCAACCCGTAGGAAATGAAAACCTAGGAAGTAAAAATTATAAATGCAGCATGAGAGTCTTCAGGGTCGCTAACGCTTGCCACGCAAGCCATGCTCGAACACAAGGGAGTTTCTTTGCTTGTTGCTGTGATGGTCAAGACAGAAGGAATTTGTCTGGTATCTGTTACATGTTGGGCTCCCATATGTCGACCATAAGGGTTGAGGGGATATTCAAGACGGTGAGACAGCTTCCTGGTTTTCTGTGCATTAATCATACAAGTGAGATTAAAGATTAAGGTTTAGCTCGATTTTGAAGTAGGAGTGGGATTTGGCCGGAGAGGAGGGAGGTAGGGGGGACGTGGTCCAGGTGGAGCTTTGGAGTTTATCAGCACGTTCGCACCTGGGGTCCAGGGAGGAGGCCAGCACCCGGGCTGGAGCAGAAGGAAGCATGGTGGACAAAGTTGGCAGGGTGGGGTCAGTGTGGAAGACGTCCGAGGCTATTAGTCCCAGTCGGTACTTGGCTCTACAGGCAATGAAGATCCACGGGCTATTCCAGAGCATGTAAATAATGAGAAAAGTACAAGGATGAGGAATAATCTGAGCCTTGGGGATGGATCATCCTCCTGTTCCCACCTTTGAAAGGGAGCCCACGAGGAGACAAAAGGGAAAAACACCCGGGGAAAGACCTAGGAGGGCAGAGTGCCGCGGAAATCCAAATGGGGGAGATAGGGGGTGGTCGTTACCAAATTGTGAAGGGTTTCAGAGAGTTAAAGGTGAGTGAGAGATGAGAAACAGTGATGCTGTGTATGGTCAAGGATCACCGCTGACATTTGAGAGCTCAGGGGTCCAGGGGTGCCGGGTGGAGCCGGGCCAGGCTACTGGAGGGTGAGGAAGGGATATGTGCTCAGCAAAGGCAATGGGGATGGGGTGAGATTACCTGAGCCAAAGAGTGGCTGAGAAGGAGGGAGGAGAAGAGGTTCAGAGGGGGCCCCCTCCACACCCACAGACGGAAATGGGAAAGAGTAGCATGTTTCAAGGCAGAAAGGCCGTGGCTCTAGAAATGGCCTGGATAAACATGTGGAGAAGAAGCGGTCAGGGGTGTGAAGTCTCTTGGGTGTTAGGGTGGGCTGTCCTTAGGAGGAAATCCTCTGTGCCCCTAGGGCTGGTAGGATACACGACGGGATGGGAAGCCGAGGGAGAGACAGGCTGGAGCTGGAGGCAAGGGTTAGGTTCGCGGGGAGCCTTGGAACTCCCCCGGGAATGTGCGAGGGGAGATGGGCGGCCATCGAAGGCTCGGAAAGCAGCAGAGAGGTTTCCATTGAACGCGCATCTTGGATGAGGGGCAGCGCTGTGCGTGACCGTGGTGCAGACAAGCCACGACGGTTCGCTGCGTTGGGGACTGGCTGGACATCCGGCAAAGACATAAAGGGTGCAGAGGGGTCTCTTGGAGGTGTGGAGGTTGTCAGCTCCCCCTCTGTCCTTGGGCAGGGATCCCATCACGCATATTTAGTCATCAGTTTGTAAATGTCTCGTAGGCGTTCATTTTATCTCACACGAGCCGCTGGTGAAAGCGGGGTCCCCTTTGACCGTGGCACTCTTGGATTCCCTGGCACGCGGAAAGTTCTAAGGAAGTACTAAATGTGGGAGCAGGGGTTGCTGATAAATAGCTTGCTCCAGCGTTAACAGCGCGCCTCACAATCTGCGTCTTTGGAGAGTAGCTAGAGGCCTTTTGTTCTTTCTCTTAATTCCGTTTGAGGCCTCGAGCCGCTGCACTTCATGGAGGGCATTACATGGTCAAAGTGTTATTGGCCTCAGGCAAAAGCAAAGCTCATAGACACGGGAGAGGCCTTTAAAAGCAGTGCGATTGTTAGTGCTTCTGTGTCTGGACCAGACCCAGCGGGGTCTACAGGTGGCCCAACAGCACAGGGGCGGGACCCAGGTTCCTTGGCTTCTGGCCGACTGTCCGGAGCAAACCCGCAACAGACAGGCGACAGACGGCAGGGTGGGGGCGGGGGAGACAATAGCAGGTGGAGCCTCTGGGTAAATGCAGACACCTGCCCTCACCTCCTGCCCCTTCCCTCCCTCATTCGGCTGTGCTCTTACCAGGAGAGAATCAAACAGAACATGATTGTTTCTCAGGCCCTCATTAAATAGTTACTCACTCGGCCCGCGGAGCGATCCAGCTGCAGGCAGGTGAGTCAGAGTTCACGGCTGGCTCAGTGGGAACCCTCTGTTGTGGAAAACAGTGTCTGGGCCAAGGCTGACACCAGTCCTCCTCAAACTGCAGGAGGATGGCAGTCTGGCCCCATCGCCCCGTCTCCAAGCAGAGACCGGCTCCTAGGAGTTTGTGTTTCCATAGAACGCACCGATTACCAAATCGGCAGAGAGTGCTGGAAGGGAGGTCGCGAGTCGCTGAAGCGAGTGGTCAAGATCCCAAGGGGATCTTTGGAGGAAAGGACACCACCTGTCCTTTACTGGAGACCTGATCCTTGACATGTGGAGTTACCCTAAAGCCGAGGGTTGATGGCGTCTCCTATTCCCTAGAAGCGTGTAACTCTCCGCTGTATACAATGTGTGCAATTCACACTGTATCCAGGAATCCAGAATTCGTGTATTCAGTGCAGCTGGTGAGTAGGGGTGTTAGAAGCCTGAGTGATTAGGCTTGGAACGTGTGATCTCTTTTCCTCCACCCCTGCATTGGGTCCTCTGAGAATACCAGGTTGGTCCCACAAACAATGGCCTTAAGCACTGTTGGAAAAGGGCTGTTTTTTGTTTTTGTGGTTTTGTTTTTGGTTTGGTTTTTGCTATTTCCCCGGAAGCCACAGGTCGAGATCAATAGTGCTGGGAAAGATAAGACACAAGGTTAAGGGTTAGTGATACCCAAGGCTTGGCCTCCGTCTGCTGGGTGACCTTGAATAAATCCCCCTTCCCTCTGGCTCTGGGGTTGGAATGCGGGCTGATAATACAGCCCCACTGCCAGCTGGCGGAGCTCAGGGAGGTGTGCGGAGGCTTACGCAGGTCACTTCCGTACAAGGGCTTCGGGCTCCTTGCACAGAAAAGCGTAAGACCCCGTGTCCCAGTCACCAATACGGGACTGTGCCGGGAGGCGCCTGAGTCCCAGACGTAGGGACTTCCAGCTTCCCCACACCCACAGCCTCTGTGACAGTCGCTCCAGAATCACACAGGCTCTGGGCTGTGTGTCGGTGGACATTGAATTTGATTTATCTTAGGCTGGATGAAGTCAACTAGCCAACAAGTCCACGATTGTTTCTGAAGAGACGTGGCTCAAAGGCAGGTCTCTAACCACTTAATTACCCTCAGTTACAGGAAGAGCGAAGTCTGGATTTGAATAGGGCATTTGCATATGTGCAAGGCTCTCCTTCTGTTCAGTTTCTCCTCAAACTCGCAGAAGGTTCCGGCTGCACAGCTCATCGGATTTCAGGAGGGTTTTTTTTTTTTTTTTTTGACTTTGGCCAGAAGAGCGAGGTGATGTAGAAACCCAAACGTTTTCTCGTTTTGTTTGAGTTGCGGTCTGGGTTTAATCACCGTTGGGTCTGCGTGTTCTTTCATTTTGTATCTGTCTGTCATATATACACATTCTTTTCTTAGCCTCCAGTGCCTCAGGTATCATCAACTGCATTGAGAGTGTTCAATCTTGACCCAGAAAAATAGGTTAAAATACTCTCGTGGCCCTGAGACCATCTCTCTCCTCTATAGCAAGGGCTGTGCCGGAGCGGGTGACCCGGAGGCTCCTTCCCTGTAGACGAGAAGGATCCTTTTCACTGTCTTTCTATAATCAGCATTCCCCGGGGGATGGGAGTTGCAGACCGACTCCAAAGTCAACCCATTGTCTTCCTCCTCCAAACAACGAGGGCCGGTCATTTTTCAGAGGAGAATCCTGGGCACTGTCTCTTCCTTCCAGCAGTTCTGACGCTGAGGCTGTGTGGATGTCATGACCTCCCACGCTACCGAAAACAGTGCGAATAACCGCTCCCTGTTCCTATCCACTGTCCTTTGTTCGTGATGCGGGAACCACTTCCAACAGTGACTTAGCCGCTCGATGTTACTTTCTGGGTCGCGAGGAGATGGCGTGTTCCGTCTCTATTTCCTCCTGACATTTCTTCCCCGTCAGGCTTCTCCGGGCCTTTTCATTCTTTTGGCCACAAAGACATCTGGAAAGAAGGAGCCTGTAATCATGGCCTCCTTTCTCTCCTCTCAATTCATTCATCGTTTAATTGCACTCTGGCTCTTGCCCCATCCCTTGCCTCAAACCGTTCTGGCAAAGGTCAGCGACGACCTCATTGCCAGTTGGGTGACTTCTTCGGGGTCTGTGAATTTTGCTGGGGCCAATTATGAGCGTAGGCAATCAACCACAGTATTGGTGTTCGTTGTAGCTAGATATCTCCCTAGATATTTTAATACCACGTTGCAGTTACTGGAGGTGCCTCGAAGTATTGTTTTCTTTCATCACTGCTGGGAAGTGGCAATGGTTTACCGACTACCTTCTAGATCTTACCACATAATGCATTAATAGAGAAGCTATGACTATAGGGTGATGTTTTAATATTTTGACAGCTGCATTTCAGTATAAGTAGTTCTATTTTTAGTCCCGTGTGTTGTATTTTAGATATGTAACAGTATTATTTTTGAGAAGGGGCCCATGGGCTTCACTAGACTGCCACAGAGGTCCACGGTGCAAAAAAGGAGCAAAGAACCCAGTTTTAATCTTTAGCCACCCGATTTCCCTACATCATTTCTCTCATGATGAGAAGCTCCTTGTTCACAAGACAGCACTCTGCCTAACTCTTCATTTTCCTTTAGTTGATGTCTTACGCTTAAGACTTCTCCAGGATTTTTATCCTCCTTTCCTTTGTCTTTTCCTCCCTTCCTTCTTCCTTCCTTTCTTTCATCCACAATTATTATTTCTTTAATTGATTTTTTAATTTCCTCGTGTAATCTCTCTACCCGACATGGAGTTTGAACTCACGACCCTGAGATCAAGAGTCACATTCTCTACTGACGGAGCCAGCCAGGTGCCCCCTGCTCTTTCTTTCTTTTTTAAAATTTTTTAAAATGTTTATTCATCTTTGAGAGAGAAAGAGAGAGAGAGAGTGTGAGTGGGGGAGGGGCAGAGAGAGAGGGAGTCACAGAATCGGAAGCAGGCTCCAGGCTCTGAGGTGTGAGCACAGAGCCCAAAGCGGGGCTCGAACCCACAGACCGTGAGATCATGACTTGAGCCGAAGTTGGCCGCTTCACCAACTGAGCCACCCAGGCGCCCCGTTATGCACTTTTTTTTAAATCTCTTCTTGGAGTTACTTGAAGACAAGGAATGAGTCCTGTTCATCTTTATGTGTCTAGCACTTGGCATATTGCTGGGCCCATAGTAGCTTTCTAAACCGAGCCAAATTAAGTAAGAGAAAGCACAAAGAGGTACAGAATTTGTCTACAGTTATATAGTAAGAGAGCCTACGAATCCCCTCAGAGCTGTCCATAGAATCATGAAATCTCAGGATGAGAAAGTCATCTAGCTGTCCTTCAGCTTCTTAAATATAAGTACTTTTTAAAAAAAGTGTTTATTTACTTAGTTAGAGACAGAGACAGCACGAGTTGGGAAGGGGCAGAGAGAGAGGAAGAGAGAACGAGAAACAATCCCAAGAAGGCTCTGTGCCACCAGCACAGAGCCCCGTCTGGGGCTCAAGCTCATGAACCGTGAGATCGTGACCTGAGCTGAAATCAAGAGTCTGATACATAAGCGCTTTGTTTTTGTGCAGGAGAAATCTGCTGGGCTTATACCTCCCCGGCCACCTCCAGCCCCTCAGTGGGTGTTAACAGCCAGGATTCAGAGGTGTTTTAGCAGGACTTTGAAATTTTGTACTTTTAGTAATACGGATCTAATAATCTTCTTTTGTTTTTTAGTGGGAAAGAGAGATCCCCCCCCCCCAGGATGATACAGTAGAGAATACCTAAAGTTAAAAAAAAAAATTTCTGTAAAGTTAAAAAAAGTTAAAGTGTAAAGTCACATGGATAATCAGTCAAGGGAGATTGTAGGTTGAAAGCCAGGAAATCCAAACCCTGAGCCCGTGGCAAAATGTACTTGTGTGTGGCACGCCATCTTGGGGGGAAGGGTGGGATCCATTGGCAGTCCCAGTTGTAGAGATCTCACCGTGAACCTGGGCAGAGCCCTTGAGGTGCATCGATAATTGGCAGGGGGTGACCTCTCATACAGCTCCCACCTTGGATTTCAGAATCTAGAGGAAAAAACACAGGGTACAGACTATATATATATATATATGTTCCTGTTGGTGCTATTTCCCAGCTTTTCCCCATGATCAAAATGGAAAAAATGTTAATGGTTCAGGTTCATTGCTTTTTATGCAGGCGGCAGCCAGACAGCAGAGAACGCTGGGAGTTGGAAAGAACATCATAAAGATTGCAGGTGACTCCTTAAACTTTCTGTGTCTGCAGGTCAAGTGGGGGAAAGGGCTGCTTGCTGGCTCGAAGGGGTGATCACGTAACAGGCTCTTTTTCTTAATTCCTGGCGGGGAGAATGTTGGCCAGCACGAGAATCAGGCTGCTTCTCATGCCTTCCCAAAGCAGGAATACATGGTGAGGGGGGTGGGGGTAGTTAACCCCTGAAGAGACAAACAAAACAGAAACTTCCGCGGGCTCTAAAAATAAGACAGTTACTTGCGATGGTGGGTGAGGGAGCCCCAGTCTACGTGGGACAAATCTTCGGTATTGTTGTCAGAAATTTAAGGCAAAATTTCGCCTAGCCAGATTTTGGCAGGGAAAGTTCCCTTGGTTCCTGTCAGGACTAATCCCTGTAATTGGAGATTTCATCAGCTAAGGGCCAGCTGGGTGGCTCAGTCGGCTAAGCGTCCAATTCCTGATTTCAGCTCAGGTCACGATCTCACGGTTCGTGGGACTGAGCCCTGCATTGGTCTCCATGCTGTCAGCACAGATCCTACTTGGGATTCTCTCTCTCTCTCCCTCTCTCCTTGTGCACTCGCTCTCTCTCTCTCTCAAAATAAAGAAACTCAAAAAAAATTTTTTTCATCGAGTAAGTTGTTAAGTTCTGTGGAGTAAAAAAATTGGGAGGCCCAATTTTTGACGTAGGGAGAAAAGAAGGGATAAAAGTTGGACTTTAAGAAACCCTTGGGATCAGGTCGGGCACCTGCAATGGACTGAATGTGTCTGCCTAAAAATCATGTTAAAACCCTAATTCCAATGGGATGGTATTTGGATAGTACTGGGGGGTCTTTGGGATATAATCAGGTCATGAGGGCAGAGTCCTCATAAGTGGGATTAGTGCACTTCTAAGAAGAGACTCTAGAAAACTCTCCCAGCTCTTCCACTGTGTGAGGACAAAAAGAAAAGTCAGCAAAACTTAAAAAAATTACCTAAAAAAAGGGGGGGGTGCCTGGGTGGCTCAGTCGGTTAAGTGTCCAACTCTTGAGTTTGGCTCAGGTCATGATCTCACAGTTTCGTGGGTTCGAGCTTCGCATCGGGCTCTGCATGGAGCCTGCTTGGGATTCTTCCTTTGTCTCTGCCCTTCCCCCTGCCCGTGCTCTCTCTGTCTCTCTCAACATAAATAAATACACATCACAAAATTATTAAAAATAAAAAAGAGATAAGTCAGCGGTCTACCACCTCCAGGAGAGTTGTCAGCAGAAGCCAAGCACGCGGGCATCCCGGTCTCAGACCGCAGCCTCTAGAACCGTGAGAAATAAATTTCCGTTTATAAGGCACTCAGTCTGTGGGACTCTACAGCAGCCCGGACAGACCAAGATAGCACAATCGTTCTTGCTTTTGCTCACTGCCACTGTTGAAAGCCCCGCTTTGCAAAGATATGACTTCATTGCAAGGAATGTAGCACTATCTAATGATGAAGCTATGGACTAGCTGTGCCGTGTGAACGGCTCGATAGATGCGGAGCTCGCCGTCCGAGCGAGCAGAGACAGACAGATGTTCAGTGTGATGTGGTTACTTCCAACTTCAGATATTCCACAGAGCCACGTCGAGTTTGTGGTGGCAACTGGGGGCGCCTGCACGGTTTCGAACGCCGTGTCGGAATGGCTATGGCAGACCAGGGGCGTTGGAGGACGCTAGAAAAGAGAAAGTCAATGCAGTCCAAAGTAACCCATGAGAAAAAAAAAAAAAAATCTCCAAAACCTGTCCACAGCTGCCAACTTCATAAAACGGAGGCTCTTGAAGGCAGGGAAGTGTAGAACTGTAAAATATTAGAGTCCGAGGAAATGGCTTAGCACACGAGCCACGGGTGCCTATTTTGGTTTAAAGGCATCGAACCGAAATAAAGCTAAAAATTCAAATCCTCAGTCGCACTAGCCACATCTCAAGTGTTCAGAGCCACAGTGCGGTTAGACATTTCCATCGTTATGGAAAGTGCTGTCGGGCAGCAATGATCTGATCTGAGGCAGGAGTCAGCAGACTACGTCTCCGGGGCCAGCTGCGGCCCACTGCTTGTTTTTGACATAGCCCATGAACTAAGAACGGTTTTCACATTTTCAAATGGTTGAAAAAAAGTCGTGGAAATTCGTTTACTTTCTTGTTCTATAAGTACCTGCAAATAGCCTTGGTTTTGCCTCTTGGCCCATAGAGCCTAAAGTATTTACTATCTAGACCTTTCCAGAAAATGTTTGCCAACTTCTGGTCTAAAGCATCTTCTAAAAAAATTTTTTTAATGTTTATGTAGTTTTGAGAGAGAGAGAGAGAGAGATAGAGAGAGAACACGAGCGGAGGAGGGGCAGAGAGAGAGGGAGACACAGAATCCGAAGCAGGCTCCAGGCTCTGAGCTGTCAGCACAGAGCCCGATGCGGGGCTCGAACTCATGAACCACGAGACCATGACCTGAGCCGAAGTCGGGTGCTTAACTGACTGAGCCACCCAGGTGCCTCTTAAGCATCTTCTAATTCCAGTTGAAGAAACTGAGGCCTAGAAACAGAAAGGGACTTGTGGTAGATGACACAGACCAAAAGAATAGTCTCAGCTCTGCCTTTGTGTCACCATGCCTCCCCTGGGTCCCGGCCTCGTTGCTTCTGAAGGCCGCTGTTACCATTCACCCAGCGGAGAAAACAATAGGTTTCTTTTACTGCATCGTGAACTAAGAAGGTCCCTTCAAGGCCTTGATCAGCATTCACATATGAGCCTGTCACAGGGGGGATCAGGAAAATCATCTGCCTGAGCCACATGTTCACAGAGAGCTTCAAATATAGAAATTGGAATGCTCTTCAAAAGAGGTTACAGACACAGAAATATCCAGACGGAATAAATGGTGATTGTCATCAGATGACTCCAAACTCGTGTTCCTCTGCCAGACCAAACTGCCTGTGATAACCTATGAATTAATGTTAAAAAAATTCTCTCATTATCTCATGATTAGTGGAGTGAAAGGCATTCGTTTGTCCAGCGTCAACTGTGGAATACACTGTTTGATCACCCTGTCGGTCCTCTCTTCGTGGTTGTTTTTGTTTTAACAAGATACTAAAATCCAGAAGAAATACAAGTGGCTTGAGTGGCCTTGAGGACGGACTGCTTTACACGGTGATGTGTTTCAACATCTAGTTTATATCCCCTGCAGAACAGCCAGGGTTCGGGGAAGAGTGGCAGGACACCTACAGTCGGTTCTCATTATTCACAAATCCGTATTTGTGAATTCGCCTACTGGCTAAAATTTATTTATAACCCTCAAATCAATAATCAGAGTGGATTCGTAGTCCTTGGTGCCCATGCAGAGTGGTGAAAAATTTGACTCATCCAACCTGCACACTTCTAGCTGAGGGGGGAACTAGTTTCAGCCCAGACTACAAACAAACATCTTTTTCATGGTGCTACATTTCCCATCTTTCTGGGTGCTTTTTCTGGCAATTTCGTTATTTTGAATCGTCCCGCGCATAATGCTGTAGCTCTATCTAGCGTTTCTGGTGCAAGAAGGCTGGGAGGTGTCTTAAATACAGGTGTTAGAGAATCTTCATTCAGGCATGAGTTATAAGTGCTGTTGGCCACGAGTTTGATGTTTGTGAATCAACCATATATACGAAATAAGGTGTCCTGAAACAGAAAGACACATAAAACCAGGTTATGTGTCGATCGTTTGACGGGAATGTTTTGACCAGAGGCTTGTAGGAACCTAACCCTGTATTTCCTCTAGGAGCAACGGTTCAATGTTTAATGGCTCGGTGTTCATGGTTCATGATGGTTTTATAGAACGTAACTACCGTGAAGAATAAGTATTAGTTGTATTTGTAACACACGGGATCTTGTGAACACCTGTGCCTCTTCCTGGGCGGTATATCTGGGCTAGCCTTATGGTCCACGCTGCTGTTGAACTGGAGGGTGGTTTAATAGTTGGTCTAGTAATACATGTCCAGACTACCTTCTTTATGGGGATGGATGAAACTCCTTTCTCCAAATGACAGAGATTCCTGACCATCTTCTAATTGGGAACACTTAACTTAAGGCTGAGCTCTCACAATTTGCTGTATTATCTCATGGAAGTTGCTTGTTTCTTCTGTACCCCAGCCAGGTAGGAAAATGAGACGACTAGGGCTGACTTAGTTCATAGGCAGGTCTGGTGGAAGAGAAAGATGACCAGGAAGATCCCTTTGGCCATGTTACAGCCATATAGATTTGGGTTTTCCCCTGGGCTTTATTTTATACCTGGAAATTATAGTATGCACCAGAGAGGAGTGGATTCATTGCGTCCGGGGCCGAAGAATTGATGTGAAGGCTTAGTAAGAATTTCTTGGTACTTGGGGAAGCCAGGATGATAAGAAAAACGTCTGAGGGGAAGTAGATAATAAGATAGTCTGTCTACTGATTGATTGCTCATGATTTCTTGTTTGGAATTCCACAGGTAGACGTCTGACGGGACCATCACTGTGTCCTAGAAGTCCGCTGGTGTTTCAGATTGAGCAACTGAGCATGGGCTAAGGCTGCTGATGTGTGCTAAGGAGGATTCTTTATTATTATTATTATTATTATTGTTATTATTATTATTTGTTTTCTTCTCTCTGTATTTATTTAAAAAAATTTTTTTAGTGTTTATTCATTTTTGGGAGACAGAGAGAGACAGAGCGCAAGCTTGAGTGGGGCAGAGGGAGAGGGAGACACAGAATCTGAAGTAGGCTCCAGGCTCTGAGCTGTCAGCACAGAGCCTGATGTGGGGCTCGAACTCAGGAACTGTGAGATCATGACCTGAGCTGAAGTCGGATGCCCGACCGACTGAGCGATCCAGGCGCCCCTTTTCTTCTTTAAACGGGGCATGTTTCCTTGAGGTTACTGAGAGCACTGTGGTTTCTTCCTGAGCTCTTTGGAACATATATGAGAAACAAAGTTAGGCATTTCTCCCTATTTGGAAATGTTCCCGGAGTCTGCTTTGTCATAACGTTAACTCAGAAGGGGAGTCATGGCCGCCTTCTAATTGTGCTCTGCTTTCCGTGGCGTCTTCTCAATTAGCATCAGGTTTTCTTCAAACACGGAAATGTTCTTATCAAGGGGGGGGGGGTGACACATCCGGAAATTCTGGAGGGTGTGTGTATATGTGTGCATGGGAGTGTGCATTTGCATGAGACTCCGGGGGACAGAAAAAGACATGCAAATTCCAGACCAGGAGAGGCCCGTCCTCCAGGACGGAGCTCCTGTGTGAGGTCTAGAACTTCAGAACACCTGCTGGATCACTCCGTCTGTCATGGCAAAAACAGCAGTCACCATGTAAAACGTGTCCCTGCTCCAGCCTTCCTGGGCTCCTTTGTGTCCTATCATGTTAGTAGGATCCCCATAGCCCCCTACCCCCAAATTACCCAAGCCAGAAGCTGGAGGCTATTTTGAGCCCTTCACATCTACGGGCTTCCTACCTTTCATCTGAGGATAGCCTACCTCCCAGATACCCATATTCACATGTCCCTCCAACCCACTGCCGCTGCCTTTGTTCCAACGTCACACGTCTTTTCACTTGCCCATTTCTTCACCTTCAAACACTTTTCCTTTTTTTTTTCACCCCCAGATCTGTCTCTTTTCCCATCAAAGTAGTTTCACCCAGTCTCTTTCTGGTCATGCCTTCTGATGGCCCTCATCACTTTCAGGAAAAGGGTTGAATTCCTGTGTATGCTAGACTATTCTCCGTGAGCTCTGGCTCTGGTGTGTCGGCCCAGCCTCCTTCTTCAGAACACCCCAGCTAGTTGTCAATTTCCATTCTCTTTGCCTTTGTCTGGCTTGCCCCTTCTGTCCAGGATGCCCTTGCCAGCTCTCTGGTTTGTTTGTTTGTTTGGGGGAAACTCCCATTTGGTTTTTAAGATCCAGCTCTGGAGCCCCACTTCTCTCCCTGTGGGTGATGGCCAAGATAGTTAACAACTGGTCTTTCGGGCTCTGAGCAATCAGAACAGACCCCATGGGAACTGCTGATATGGCCCGGCCTTAATGCACAGGTAACTGCCATCTGGGCTCATCCACCCCAGCAGAGTTGATCATCCTTCCTTTGGGCCACTAGTGTGCACGTGGAGACATTCCATTATTCACCCTGCTGTCATTCCACACACAATTGTTTGTTTATTTATTATTTATTTATTAAAAAAATTTTTTTAAACATTTATTCAGTTTGGAGAGACAGAGTGTGAGTGGGGGAAGGGCAGAGAGAGAGAGGGAGACACAGAATCCGAAGCAGGATCCAGGCTCTGATCTGTCAGCACGGAGCCCGACGCGGGGCTCGAACTCAACGGATCGCGAGATCAGGACCTGAGCCGAAGTCAGAACTTAACCGACTGAGCCACCCGGGCGCCCCTCGACGAACATTTAAAAATTGCCTGTTGTGCACAGACCTCGCGTGGATCACGGGAATACAAAATACTAAGACAGCACCTCTGGGCTTGGGGTGCTTATAGTCCGGTCGTGCGGCATTTTTGTTTCTTACGTGATTGTGCTGGAGAAGACTGCGTTCCTTGGATGGTGGGGACCAGCTCTTTCAACTCTGCATCCTTGGTACCTTCCTGGTGCTTGGCACATATTATGCTCAGTCCGTAGCTGTTGAATGAGGGTATCTGGCTGGGATCGCCAGTGTCTGGACTCCTAAGTCAAGGTGTTAAAGTGTTAGAATAGTTCAACGGGGCGAAGGGCTTCCAACAAGAGGTGTTATAGATAACAATGTTTATTCCTAAAGGTATAACCCAGAGAAACAGTTCATTTGTCTTCCCTGCTCCTCCTGATTCGGCTTTATTTTTTTCTCCTTTAGAGTTCTTTTTTGAATGGAATCATGTCACCCACTCACTGGTTTTATATAGCTCCTACCAAAGTAGAACTCAACAAAAATTGTGCCTATTAATTAAAAACCCAGAATGTGGGCAGTTTTTGAACGGCTAATTAAAACTCTTACCAATCAGTTTGCCTTAGCAGTTTTAAACCTTTTTTTTTTTTTTTTTTGAAGCTGGAACTTTGCTTCCCAGAGAAAATGACTTTAAAAAAAGACAACTGCCAAGAATGATCGCATCTTGTCTTGAGAACTGTTTCGTGTGCCTCCGGTGAAACTGTAGGGTCGACTATCTTCCTAGTGCTTTGAAGGTTGTTAGCGGCTGGAGAGGACACGAATGGCCTCCCAAGGCCGGTCCCCGCTGCCCGCCAGTGATCGCTCCCGCTGCGGGTCTGCAGACAGCACAGCTGGTAGGTAAAGGCCGGAAAACGTTGTTCTCTTCAGGCCGATCAAGAAGACAGTATCTTACCAACTTCTAGCTGCTGCTGGCACAACGGTGGCCTCTGAAGTTCCAGCTGGTCGGCTGCTGGTCACCTGAAGCGAATGAGGTCCCCGAGGTAGACGGCAGACAGGGCTCAAGGCTCCCGATCTGCTTTCTGTTCCGTCTTCTTTCGGGGACCAGAATTCTCTGCTGTGCCCAGCAGTGCTGGTGCTCCCATAGGATGTGGCTTTCCAGGCACGGAGCCAAAGAGCTCACACAGGACTCCCTGTTCAGCCCCAAATGGCATCCTGCGCTGGCTTTTGGGGTGGGGCGGCCCAGCAGGGCCCCCCTCGTGACTGGAGTCAGGGCTCATGTGGGCTCCCTCGAGGCG
This sequence comes from Panthera tigris, assembly GCF_018350195.1. NCBI lineage: Eukaryota > Metazoa > Chordata > Mammalia > Carnivora > Felidae > Panthera > Panthera tigris. Next base: position 14,169,232 of record NC_056664.1, read on the forward strand.
GGCACGGGCGAGGGGCACGAGGCGGCTCCAACAAGCGGCCCCATTGTGTCCAGCAGGGGTGGGGCGGGGGTGGGGGGTTGCTGCACAGAGCGGGTGTGGGGTGACCACCGGGTGACGGAGCCTGGACTCATCTGTGGGGTTTGATTCCGCTGCACCGGGGGAAGAAGCCATGTGGTGAGCATGTGCTTGGGGCCGCGTTTGGGTCCACGGGCTGGCAATGTGCTTTGAGTTTGGGTTTCCTTTCTTTTTCAGAAGGTGGTTGATTCATGCAAAATGCTTAATGATGCCTGCAACACACGGAGGGGAGTGGGGGGGGGGACGGGGGTGGAAATCGGATCCCCTTTGATGTGCGGGGTCTTTTTGGAGGTTCCAAAAAAATAGTTCAAAGGTTTACTTTGGACACCACACCTCCAGCACATGTCAAAGTCAAGGCCTGGCTCCCCAGGCAGCGCGCTGGAGAAAACATTTTGGGCCGGCTTCTTCCCCTCTCTGTCTTGTCTTGGGCTGAGCACAGATTTCCTGACATTGCAGTGTCTCGGTGTCGAAAAGGGGAGATTGAGCAAAGGAAAATAAATGGCTCTGAGCTTCTGGAGGGGCCAGAGAAGCAAGGTGCACTGTGGTCTTTCAGTCTGGCTGAAACTGGACCCTGAGATCGAGGCTGATGTTTGTCTGCCGTCACAGGATCTCCTGTCGCCGTGGAGCTCGGGGCTAGCCGAGGGAAGCACGCTCCCAGGCTGCAAAAGAGCCATCTGGATGCCCCATGTGGGTCAAATCGCAGTTGCTGTGGCAGCAAGGCTGTCTTCCCTCGTCTCTTGTCCTCCACGGGTGTGAGACTCCGGGACGGGCTCTGGGAGGACGGTGAGGGGGAGGGGTGCGGGGTGCTGGGTGGGGGCAGGTTTGGAGGCACATGAAAGGGAAGGGCAGGCGTATCCATTTGGAGACTGGAGGGGAAACCATTTATCATGCTTCTGTGTTCTGAGAGTTTCCTTGCCCTTCCCTGCCCACGAGGCCCCGGGCATGAGGAAGGTGCCCCCAGCTCTGCTTACAAGCCGGACGCCAGCGGGGTGGAGGCTGGACGATTGCTGGCTGCTTCTTGAGAAAAAGCAAAGCAGAGCTGCGCCTGATGGTAGATGTGGCCGTGACCTTGAAGTCAGGGGCCCGGGGAGAGGTTTTCTTCCCTCTCTCCATTTCTAATTATCAGGAGCTCTTGAGTCCCTTGGAGGACTCACTCGTCTGTTCTGTGGGCTGTTTACTCGCTGACTAGAGGTCTGAAATCTGACAAAGAAAATCCCGATGTATCTTTTACTCAGTTAGAGAAAAGGCACAAACAGGGGCGCCTGGGGGGCGCAGTCGGTTAAGGGTCCGACTTCGGCTCAGGTTATGATCTCATGGTTTGTGGGTTCGAGGCCCGCCTTGGGATCTGTGCTGATGGCTCGGAGGCTGGAACCTGCTTCGGATCCTGTGTCTCCCTCTCTCTCTCTGCCCCTCCCCGGCTCGTGCGCGCTCTCTCTCTCTCTCTCTCTCTCAAAAATAACCATTAAAAAAAAGAAAAAGACAAAGAAAAAAGGCACAAATCAAATGACATCTCTGGCTCAGGATGAGCGGAGAGACCGGAATCCGGAGCGTCGCCGGGCAAGGGGTGAGATGTGGAGGCGCACGGGGCTCCACGGCTGGTCCTTAGAATTATGGTTTCTTTCTCCCCATGTGCCCTGTAGGTCCCTGCCCCCGCCCCCCCAGCCCTTCCAGAGCTGGCGTCTCTGAAACACCACGCCCGCCGTCAGCTTCCACAGTGATTTTACCCCAACGTATGCAGTCTCTAGGGGTCAACTCCACAACAATTTAGCAAATTGCAGGAATATGGAATCTTACACTACTTTTTATGTAATCTGCCTCAGGCTTTTGTACGTGTCTCCAGGTGCCCCTCATCGGTCTGCCTTTTGCCGCCTTTGGCCCTCCATCGCAGAGGGGAGTTTCCGCAGGCCTCTCCCTCGTGTGCGGTTGGAAATAATCCCTGTGCGCCCTTCGAGGCTGTTAGGCCAGGACTGTTCCCGGGTCCCGCCCGTTGGACAACTCAATGAATTATTCCCTTTCTTCCGAGGGCCTGTGTCCTTGGAGATCCCCTCTGGTTCCCCAGCACGGCTACACGTTTCTCTGTCACTTCATGCTGGGTCCCGGCCGGTTTTCTCGGGTTGTCTGAAATCTTGCCTCTTCGGAGGATATAGGTTCATTCCCCGCATCCTTCCCCTGGTTTCACATACCGTATTTTGGCAGCCCTTCCTTCCGCGTCACTCCAGGCTCTTGTTTTCACGTTAGAACAAATGTTAGCATTTTATAACGTCCGTTTCTGATAGAGCTAACGACTGATGATTCATTGCTCTGGGTCAGGCAGCGTGCGAGGGGCTTTCATTCATCAGGAACTTTTCAGAGAAATCCTGCATCGCTGGCCCGTTTTTACGTCCGGAAATGCTGTCACTTGACAAGTCAGACTCTTGGTAAAGTGGGATTGGGCGGCCCTTCTACAGACAGAACTCCGTTTCCTGGGTGTGTGTTTTATTTCATATCGGTCGACGTTGCCAGATTGTACTCTCACCTTTGGTGAACAATGAAACAATTTGATCAGCTTAGAAAACAGCTCTGGACACACTTGCCAATGGTGTATAATGAGAATCAGTCCCTATTTCTCCTCGCCTCATCAATCCGTGTCCTGATCTTTTTCAGGCCTGCCAGTCTTGTCCTTCTCCAGCCTGGGTTCCCCGGGCACCCAGGCCAGTTTGCACAGCCCCCTTTTCTCCGGCTCCTGGGAAGAGATCACTCAGCATGAGGTGCCACAGCGACTGATACAAGAATGCAAGGTTTGCTATTTGGGGGGCAAGGAGAGAGGCGCTGAGCAATGATCTCCAACGTTGATAACGCGTGACTTAAAAGCAAACTGGGCCATGGCCTGAATCCGCTCCCACGTGCCCCAGGACCAGGGAAGAGAAGGAAGGCGTCCTGGAGAGGCTGGGAATTCCAAATCATAAAGTCAGAGGGATGACGACATCGATTGTACGCGGGGCGTTGCATAATTGCAAAATTTGAGGTCGAGGAAAACGAAGTGATCTGGCGAAGGGAAAACGTACTCAAATCCCACAAAATCTTACACCCAATTGGGAGACCTATGGCACCGGGAAGAGCGTTATTGATGATGGTGGAAGAAACGTGGCCGAGCGCTCACCACCGAGATTAACGACGTCCAGTGCTGCGTTGTGATATTGTTGTGTCTCTCTGGGCTTCGTGGCTAGATGATGTACTTTTTGAGGGCAGGATAATGTCACGTATATCTCCAGGGCCACACAGAGTGCTCTGAACAGAGCACATGCTCAGAAACATGTAATCAGTAAACTGACATAAAATTAAAAACTCACTTGAATAAGAGACTTGAATAAGTCACAATTTAGGTGAATGCCCTGCCAAGTTCTGTGGCATGAAAGTCCTGACCCTCTGTATTTGTTAGGGCACAGACTAAGGTATTAAAACAGAAAGATCCCACAACATAGTGACATAAACAGGATCGAAGTTTCTTCTCTTATGTAACAGTCCAGAGGTCAACACGCCAGGGCTGGAGGCAGGGAGTGGCTACAGTTGCCCTCAGCAGGAGGGAGGAACAGAGCCAGGAGGGTGACCTATGGCGGGGCTGTATTCTTCTGCTCACATCCCATTGGCTACAACTTGATCACATGGCTACCAAAGCTGCAAGGGAGGCTGGGAAATGTAGTTTCCAGCTGACGGGCTATGCCCAGGCACAATTTAGGAGTTGCATTATTAAAATGGGGAGAATGAATATTGGTGGGCAAATATCCTCTGATAGTCCCTAAGCTAAATTTGCCCTAAGAGCCCTCTCTCCCTTCTCCTCCCCTCCTCTTTCCCCCTCTCTTTCTTTCCTTTCTTTCTCTGAAAGGAGGTTAACATTGCCTCTTAAGCAAATGAGATGAACCTCCAAAAGCATTCCCTGTGGTTTACCCGTTAATATTGCCAATCTGGGAGGGATCCTTCAGTGTGACCAAAGGAAAACAAAATTTCAGCTCTGATCTAAACACAGGGCAGGGATGGGGCGCTTGGGTGGCTCAGTCAGTTAAGTGTCTGACTTAGGCTCAGGTCATGATCTCCTGGTCCATGAATTTAAGCCCTGCATTGGGCTCAGTGCTGAAAGTTCGGAGCTTGGAGCCTGTTTTGGATTCTGCGTCCCCCTCTCTGTCTGCCCCTACCCCCCCACTCCATCTGTCTCTCTCTTTCAAAAATAGATAAACATTAAAAAATAAAAAAGGAAGGGGTGCATGGGTGGCTCAGTCAGTTAAGGGTTGTACTTTGGCTCCAGTCATGATGTTACGATCCATGAGTTCAAGCCCCACGTCGGGCTCTGTGCTGATATCTCGGAGACCAGAGCCTGCTTCGGATTCTGTGTCTCCCTCTGTCTGTCCCCCTCCCCCTCTTGCACTCTCTCTCTCTCTCTCTCAAAAATAAATAAACATTAAAAAAAAAATTAAACACAGGGCAGGGACAGAGCCAGCCAGAGTTGCTGGGAACAAGGCCATAGCATAAGAGACATTTTCTCTCTGCAAAGAATACATCTTTTTTTTTTTTTTTTTTTTAATTTTTTTTTTCAACGTTTTTTATTTATTTTTGGGACAGAGAGAGACAGAGCATGAACGGGGGAGGGGCAGAGAGAGAGGGAGACACAGAATCGGAAACAGGCTCCAGGCTCCGAGCCATCAGCCCAGAGCCCGACGCGGGGCTCGAACTCACGGACCGCGAGATCGTGACCTGGCTGAAGTCGGACGCTTAACCGACTGCGCCACCCAGGCGCCCCTGCAAAGAATACATCTTTAAGTGACACCAACCTGTCGAGTTTGATGATCAAGAGCTGAGGTCAAACAGCATGTGTCTGGGGAGCTGAAGCACGTGGTAGCCTAAGCCCTTGAGGAGATGTGTGTGTATGGGGGCGGGGAGGGGGGCGGAGTGGCTAAGAATGTCAGGGAACAAGCTTGTTTTAAACTGGAAAGACACCCCATCTGATAAAGGTTGGGATATGAGACACAAAACATGTGGCTTCTGGAGGAAGCAGGCTAGGTTTTCTGAGCTGGCCCAGCCAGGGCTATGGAGGTCAAGCAAATCCAAGGTGGGAAAGACAGGCCAGGCATGGCTCCAGGGCACGGGCTGGCAGGCAGAACGGAAAGGGTGAACTCTCAGGGCCCCCTCAGAGACCGAGGCAGGGAGCCTGGGGAAACTGGACACGGTGAGAGATGAATGTAGACGAGATCTTTGCTTCTAGGCTGGATGTGCCAACCGTGCAGGAGGAGGGACATGGGGGCAAGTCCCCAGGAGCAGCATATTGGGGTAAAGCTGGTTTTCAAAACTTAGATCACTTGGTGCGTCTGAGTGGCTCAGTTAGTTGAGCATCTGACTTTTGATTTCGGTTCGGGTCGTGATCTCGTGGTTCCTGAGATCGAGCCCCAAGCTGGGCTCTGCACTCCCTCCTTCACTGTCTCTCTCCTCTTTCTTAAAATGGGTAAACAAACCTAAAAAAAAGAAGAAGAAAAAGAAAAGCCTACGCATTTGCATCTGTTTATCTCTGATCTGTTTTCCTGGAAGGAGTCTTAGACGCCTAGTCTCTGTCTCTTCCCATCCTCCCTCTCTCTCCCTCTGTCTCTCCCTCCTCCTCTCTCTCCCTCCTTCCCGCTCTCCTTTCCTCCCCTTATAACAGACATTAATTTAACCCTATTACTTACCAGGTACTATCCCAGGAGTTGGGGAAAACAACCATGAACCAAGATTTTAAAAGTCTAGTTGAAGAGACAAATGATTCATGGCCAATTACTGGCCAAACATCTTTGTTCTCCGGGCCAAGTCTATTCCTGGCCTTCCCTTGCCCACAACAGGGCAGCTCTAAGTGGCATTGGCATGGTGATCAGTGAGGTGATTCATTTTCTTCCAAGGAAGTTTCAGAAAACAGAAGCAGTGGTTGCTGAATACTATTTGCAAACCACCTGTAACGCTGTAGATGTTGACTGTTTAGAGCCACGCCCAGAATCCGAACTCTCTTCCTCTGGAGGCATATTAGAGACAGAGACGGAGCGAGATGACGAAATCCGCCGAGGGATACAGAGGCAAACCATCAGAGAGTCGAAAGCTGTTTGCCCCAGAGAACCAAAGTCTTCTTGATTGGTGGCTGGGAAACATTATAAATGGACACACAATTGCACAAAGCATCGAAGCTTCAGGAGAGCCGCCAAATGCATCAGTATTTAATCAGTATTGAATACCAAATGTATTCAGTACTTAATCCTCTTGGTTTTTACGATGAAGTTTTACCCATTTTAAAACTGGTTCATGCACAGTTTTAAATATAAAATTGCTCTTTATTCAACTTGCGATTCCCCGATATGTATCGTAAATTGATCTGATGTTGCTGAGATTTCTGAAGGAGCTTTAGATTTTGAGTTAGATTTTCAAGCGACTTGAGTGTGAATCCCATAATGGAGTTTGTTCAGCCACAGTGTTACTCTATACAAGGAGGATAATAGTAGCCAATTTAGCCAGGTCGTGGGGATTATAAGGCAATGTGTGAGAACATTCCATCAGCAGTCCAGCATTGTACGGATGTTAGATTTTGTTATGCCTCTTCTATTACTAAGTGTCAGTTTCCTTTAAATAACTTTGAATGGCGTATCAACCTGGCCATCTTGAAGCTTAACCACTAATTACATAACACTACAAAAATAATTGTAATGGTTGGATAGGGACTATAAAAAATCTCTGCCCAGTCTCCTTTTGGTGTAGCCCAAGCTTTCTAAAGTATTTGGAATTGTCTTAGATGTCTTCATGGGTTATGCTCTTTCTCAAGGTATAAGACGTAAGAGGTTTTTTGTAATAAAATACATCTTATAACTGGCGGCGGGGGGGGGGGGGGAATCTCTGCCCAGTGATGGTGAAAATACCAGGGAAGATTCCTGGCTAACAGTACCTGGGTGTGACTCCCTCCTTTTCCCCCAGTAAGGGGCCAACTGGTAGAAATCTTGTATTTGGGTGGCAATGTTTCAAAACGGATTATCAAGTTATCAAGATTGAGTGACTTAGAGGCATTGCCCACCACATTGTTACGTTATGTACAGAATAATTCCGAGATGAGAAGAAACCTATGACCAATACAAAAATCATAACAAAAGGCCCCTCCTTTGAACTCTTCTTATGACTATTCACCCAGAGCTGGTAAGGGAGAGGGACAAGAGTCTGAAAGCCTCGAGTGTATCCCTGGACAAATGACTCCTCTCTTCTTGGTGTGAGATGCTTTATTTGTTAATGGGAAGCCCACTGCTGGATTCTTAACTCACCAGGCCACGCTGTGTGGGGGCTAGAGAGGCATTCAGGGATGGAGGTGGTTTAATTCCACCTGGTCTTGGCTTACTGTCTGTTTATTTTTGAGATAGAAAGAGAGAGAGAGAGAGAGAGAGAGCAGGGGAGGGACAGAGAGAGAGGGAGACCCAGAATCCAAAGCAGGCTCCAGGCTCCGAGCTGTCATCACAGAGCCCGACGAGGGGCTCGAACCCACGAACCGCGAGATCGTGACCTGAGCGGAAGTCGGATGCTTCACCGACTGAGCCACCCAGTGCCCCCACCTGATCTTCGTTTAGATACCGCAGAGAAGTACACTCCTTGGTGGGCTGAAAGAGACTTATTTCAAACCCTGGAATATACGCCGAAGAGCTCCTTTGCAGCTCACACTTTCTGGAAAGTAATATAGACTGAAAACCAATGATCCATATCCTGTCTGGTAGGAACCTTGGAGCCAGAGGAGAACTCTTCCTGCCACTGGAATACTATTAATGCCCTTACAGAATACCCAGTTTGTTTCCAAAGAGCTGACCCATGAAGTAAAATAAAACCAAGTCAGCTCTATTATCTTGCAAATGGATCTGTTCTGAGGACAGCAGACAGTGGCTGAGAGAAATTCCTAGGAGCCATCGATGTTCTAGTTATTATAAACACAGGACTACGGTTTTCACGGGATTGCTAAATGAAGGAATCATTCTCATTGTAGAGTCTGGACATCATATCAGTCCTACTTCTATTGAATGTCACAGATTACTTTTTAAACAGTTGGGACCTTTAATACTCAACTGATAGGGGGCGCCTGGGTGACTCCGTTGGTTAAGCATCCAGCTCCTGATTTCTCCTTGGGTCATGATGTCACAGTTTGTGAGACGGAGTCCTAGAGTCTGGCTCTGTGCTAACAGCGAAGCGTCTGCTTGGGATTCTCTCCGCGGCTCCCCCTGTCTGCCCCTCCCCATTTGTGGCTCTCTCCCTCTGTCTCTCTTTCCCTCAAAATAAATAAATAAACCAACACCCCCCCCCCCCAAAAAAAAACCCACTCAACTAAAAGACTGCCAGGGAAGACCTTCTATGTTCTGAACTGTACAATGGTGGAGGGAGGGAAGGATACTAGAGAGAGAACCGGATGATGAGATCCCTTTCTGCCGTGGCATTAGCCCAGGTAGTCGAAGGTAGAGGTTGTAGGAGTCTGGAGAGAGACACCACAATCGGCTTTGATCTTCAGGCAAAGGTCAGGCTGGTCATAGTACAGATATTTGGTTTCTGCCCTGCTTGGTGAAGCAGAAACCACGTGCTCTTAGTTCCAAGAAAACCAACCCCCAAACTGAGAACCACTTCAGCTTTCAGATGAAACCGACCAAAAGTTGTCCAGGGGCTCGTGAGACTGACCTTATTTCTTGCCTTTCTGCTCCCTGACTTTCCTGCCCTGGGTTCTGCTCTTTTCCTCTGGCACAAGAGCAAATATCCTCTGGCTTTGAGGTCACCCCACCAAAGGTTTGACCTACCTGTACTTAGTTCTTGAAAATGCAAAAACACTTGTGATAACATATAGCGAAGGGGCAGGAGTACCTTCAACCCAAGGCTCACAAAGCTTGTGTCTTCGTGACTTTGGCCCTTGAATAACAGGTTAACTCGGCCCCCGGCACCCTGGCCTACGTAGAAGGTCGGATACGGAAGAGACTTTAGGGCTCATTTTCTAGTCTATCCTCTTCACCTTTAAAGGTGAGAAAAGGGAGGTCCAACGGAATCCCCCGGGAGCACCATCCCAGGCGCAGTATGAGTGGCACCCTTGGGGTGGTGTCCCCACACCTCCCTTTCAAGGCCATGCCCCTGGGACTGTGGCCTTTCCCCTTTTCCTCTGTCTCAGGATTGCCACCCGGTGTCCCCGAGCCTGTTTCCTCCAACCTTCAGAATAAGAATCCCTCACCAATGCATGGGGTTGGCTTAATGTTCATTATGAACTAATGGGTGGAAAGCGTCATCTGTAATTTTAAAGCAGTCTGCTGGTGTGAGATGCGATTATACAGATATCTACCGCGTAACATCACCTATCCGTGTTTTTCTGTCTTTTGGCCTGGAGCACCTTAATCCTTCGGTTGGCTTTAATTAATTCCAGGTGTACAATTAATATGTTAGTGGCGCCCTCAGCCCTCAGGACTTCATTGTTCTGCAATTTCTGGGGCTTCAGTCGCGCTCTGTGCTCTCAAACTGAGCGGGGCTTTTGTAGAGAGAGTGTCTCTTTACCACCGTGTGCAAATCCCCACGCCAGCCACAGATAAACCAAAGGATTGATAATTGTGGCTGCGAATTGATTCCAGAGAAGCGTGAAAGGGAGCTCGGCTAGTACGTCGAGAACGGCTCACGTTGCAAACATGCAGTTTGGACGCGCAACGTCCCAGGGACCCAACTCTTGTTGAAAACAGGGAGCACCACGATTGTAGCCCCACCAACCCCGGGGGAATCTTGGGAATGAATGAGGATGCGCCGTGGGTCCTTGGCAGGGGCAGGGGAAGAGTTTATAAGGGCCTTAGTGAGCAAGGACAAAGTGATCGTTGGCAAAGAGAAGAATTTTAAAGCAATTCGTGTGACGGGGTGTATGCGGGGTGAGCTCAATCTTGGTGGCTCCTTCCTTCGAATCCCTTCTTCCCATCCGTGCCATGGGTGAGTAGCTCGCTGTCGCCGTAGCAGTCTGCTAGCAAGTAAGGAAATTAACAGAAGTTCTTGTATCAAGAGATTCTTCCAGAATGCGGCCCCACACGTCCGCTTTCGTCTTTGTTATTTTGTTCTGCGAGGATTTTCTCAGTCTCTGCATGTCTGGCTTGATGGATAATCTTTCCAATGTGGAGGGATATTTTAGACTGGAACAACAGTATCTTAGGCATTAGAAAAGCTTGAAGAATTCATTTGTCATACCTGCTGCGATGTGTTAATGACGAAAGGTTACACACAACACGAAATATTTGAATCTCCTGGATACGGAAAGTTAGTGAAAATGCTTCGTGCCATTTTCCATCACTGTTCCAAGATCACATCTGTTTGGAACTGAACCGTAGCATGTGTGCTGGGGAACCTGTATGAAATTAACTTTTATAGCTGCCTTTACAAGCAGGATCTTTTATTGTCTACAACTTGGCTGGGATTCAGGAAGTTCCCAAAATGATTTATTGTCATTTGTGCCTATTCTATGGCGGCTGATGAAACTGATATATTATTGAACATATGCAGTCATTCTGGCTAGAGACAACAGATCATCTAAGCCTTTTATCCAAAAGGATCGAAGAATTCACATTGTGGAAGAAAAAAAAAAAGTCAAGTATTTTGTTTTAAGTGAAATAATTACTTGCAGGAGCAAAACATTTGTTACTAATCCTATAGGGTTTTTTTTTTTTTCTGTTTGCCAACATAGTAAAAACTTATTAGAGTCTAGAATACGTTCTTTGACTAAAGTCTTCAGGTACTATTTCCCCATAAATGTTCAGTCACATTCTTACAATATCTGAGATGGTTAGTTCAGTTTATTAGACCGTGGTATTAAGAATCAAAGATGACGAACTTAAATTTCTTTCATGTTACTTAAGGCAAAAAAAAAAAAAAAAAAAAAAACCCCAAAAACCCACCTCTCTTCTAGTTCAACAGAGGGGCCCCTTTACTCCAGCCACTCGTCTTTCATATGGTTGCAAAAGGAATTTGGTGAAATGGGGGTGATAACAATGGAGTCTCTCTTTCCTGGTCGAAACCCTCAGAAGCATGTTTTTCTATTAATGAATCGGAACTCCCGTACATGAAGGACAGCGCCATGAACCAATCGTGTTCTCGTGATTGAGAACAACAAGCACCACGTTGCATGTGATTCAAGTAGATGTGGGAAAGAAAAAGATTAAATATAATTCTAGGAGCTGCACTTACAGCATATAAAATATTTAATCCTGTGGCAAAATCTGGAGTTTCTGGATTCAGTGCGCACTGTCTCAGCCAGATAGCTAATTGACACATTCATAGTTCAGTTGGGTAGTCAAAGATCTGGGAGTTTCAGATGGATTTGGAAGTGTTAACCAGCGAGAAGATTTAGATCCAGTTTTCTAGCGACAGTGGTGGTTAAAAACATTTGACTTATAATGTCAGTGGAAAACAAAACCAAACAAAATCCCTAGGCACCGTAGAAACATTTTCCACAGGGTCACCCACGAGACAAAGGTGGTGATCGTTACTCCATATGGAATGAGAGACCCACTTCTGGGCAACAGAATTTGGAGCCCGGTTCTGGGATTCTGCCTGGTCTACACCAATCCTCTTTGTTCCAGAAGCATTTTTCCCCCCTTTAAAATGGAAGTGGTTTATATATTTACAACCCCACTCATCTTCTTCATTTAGGTATCAACAGATGCCATTAACTTCCTACAGATCGAAAAATAGAAACTCAATTTAAGGGCGTTACCGGCATTGATTACAAGATTCTTTAATCCCTAAGATTCTGGCATTAAGTTTCTGGTCTGCGAGCGGACTGTGGAACCAGCATCAGTCTTGACCGAGTAAGTGTCTCAATTGTATTCGGAATTTGCTTTCCCTTCCCTTAATCTGCTAGGCTTGATGGTTTGACGAGGGCTCCGCGTTAATAACACTTATTTCCCAGACAGGTGAGTTCACTTCAAATAGCGAAGGAACCTTTCATAGCCGTGGACAACTGCTGACGATGTCAGAGCAGAATGTTCCCGCACCAGAGTGGTTCATTCTCCGCACGCTCTTGGGGGCCGTAAGCAAACAATGCAAAGCACACGTCTTACTGTCAGGCCCATGTCTTTGCTCCTGAAGAGGGAAAGCACATTTTCGAGGGGCTCGGAAACCGCTGCATGCGGGTAATGTTAATTGGGTGTAAAACTTCAAGGGGCATATTACTAATGCCAGAGAACAAAGCAATCGAGGATCTGGTAACTAATTACTAACAGCACTGTCACTATTTTATGTAAGTGTGAACAAGAATCATATGTTTCTTATAGTTCATCCTTGTTGATGTACTTAGCGTTACTGGTAAAAGTGTAATAATGAGCAGCTAGATGATTACTGGCAACTGCTGTAGGACTTTTCTCGATAGCAGCGTTTTGTACCCATGCCCAGAGGCCCCGGGGGCAGTGGACATTCTTTAACTAAATGAAGCAATTCAGTAGTTGTTGTGATTTAAAAGCACTATCACAGACTTGAGTCAAGAGACCCTGTCATCGTAATCTGAGGCTAATGACACTGTGATTTGTTGTTGCAGGAAGCCGGACAGACTCCCCCGGTGGACGAGTCTAGACGTCACCGTGTGACTCTGGCTTCCCTGGGAGCCCTAGGTCTTGCGGGGAGATAGAACGAATAGATGCTGGTGGAGTATGAGGGAACTTACCTTGGGATTCCAGGAAAACAGGGGGATGCTCATATTTATTCGAGATCAGATGAGCAGCTGTGGACACCTAGTTTTTTGCTTTTTGGTTTTTTTTTTTTTCAAGAGGCTTTTATTTGAGAGTACTGAGAAGATTTATCTAAGGACCTTGTTAGGACAAAGAGGATCCACTCCAAAAACTAGGTGATTAGGGATCGGAAGAACGTCTGACCAAGAGTAGAGGGTTGTATGCTAACCTATAAAAAGGGATCCTGAAGGGGCGCCTGGATGGCGCAGTCGGTTGAGCGTCCGACTTCGGCCAGGTCACGATCTTGCGGTCCGTGAGTTCGAGCCCCGCGTCGGGCTCTGGGCTGATGGCTCGGAGCCTGGAGCCTGTTTCCGATTCTGTGTCTCCCTCTCTCTCTGCCCCTCCCCCGTTCATGCTCTGTCTCTCTCTGTCCCAAAAATAAATTAAAAAAAAAAACGTTGAAAAAAAAATTAAAAAAAAAAAAAAAAAAAAGGGATCCTGAAGATATGAAGGCAGAGCCATTCAAGGAAAGAACTTAGAATCACAGAATCCTAAAGTGTGGAGCTGGGAGAGATGGGAAGGTAATCGTCTCACCTCCTGCCACGTAGTCAATGATGCGATTGAAGCTCGATGAGGTCGCCTTCTCGTAGTGGGAAAATCACTCAGGGTCAGCTTCCTAACTCCTCGTTCGGCTCTTCTGTCCAGTGCATCGTTTCCTCGAGAAAATGCAATTGTATCTGGCCTCAAGACCCATCCTCATCGGGAAAGCCTTGACCTGTAATTTAATTTCTGGGTAGGTCTCTCTGTAGATAACTCGTGTAGCCAGCCACGTCTCACTCGTCCTGGAGAATCAGTAAATTTACTCTCTGGTATGTTTCCATCTCATGTGCCCCTGGGAAGTTTGAGCTACTTCCTAGGGCCCCCGGGCTGGGAACCAGAAAGTCTGGGCTCCGGTCTCATTTCTGTCAAGTAACGTAACCTCTCGGGTTTGTTCTCTCATTTGTAAAGTTAGAAAGTGATAGGGTGAGAGCTAAGGCTGTCTCAGCTCCAAATTGATAAGGCTCTAACCATATTTCAAGGGAAGACAACGGGGGCTGCTTTCAGGGCGGGATGGTGGCCGTCTTTTTATGCTTAAATGTGTGTTGTGAGTTCCAAAAAGGAAGCTGCTAGTAGAGGCAAATGGAGCCAGGCGGCTTGTCAACATCAGCAAGCATCATTGGGAAAGACCTAAGAGGTCTCTGAACAAAATGATGTCTGGATGAAAGGGATGAGCAACGAACCCCGGGGAATTACCGAGAGAATCGAAGTTAAGCTCATCGGGAGTCCACTGGTGGAGGACGTGGGGGAACCAGAATCTTTGAGTTTCTCCAAGTGTGCTCTAATAATAATATAGGGAAAAAATGACTCCAGGGGCACCTGGGTGGCTCCGTCGGTTGAGCGTCCGACTTCAGCTCAGGTCAGGATCTTGGGGTTCGTGAGTTCGGGCCCCGCGTCGGGCTCTGTGCTGTGCTGACCGCTCAGAGCCCGGAGCCTGCTTCGGATTCCGCGCCTCCCCCTCTCTCTCTGCCCCTCCCCTGCTCGCGCTCTGTTCTCTCTCACGCAAAAATACATGAACATTAAAAATTGTTTAAAAAAAAATGATTCCAAGATCACATAAGTTTTTAAAACATTGGGAAAACAAAATCAAATTGATTTGTTTAGGAAAGGCTTCTCAGTGCCTTTAACATGACAAAGTGCTTTGGGAGTATCAGAGGTGCAGAATTTCCCAGACTCTTTCGTCCATGGAACACCTTGTTTCCTGGCACATTTCTGGGGAAATGTTGTCTTAGAACACACCAGGGGAGAGGAGTGAGGGTAGTTCAGGGTGACAACTCTTAGAGCACATATGAGTCGGAGACTAGAAACTATAAGGCAGTGGGAATCTGTGGGAGAAACTGTGACCTTGAAATAAAGCACACACTTTCTAAAAGGAGGGGGTGGGCAAACAGTAACTCCTAGAATGTCTAATGCTTTCAAGGACACGAAACTGGTAGTATTGCTTAAATGGCTTCTGGTTATTTCCTGGCTTGCAAATGGTATAGGCAGCAGGATACTCTCATGCCGAAGCAGAGATGAATTTTTATGTGATTTTTGGGGGGTTTTGTTTCGCAAAGACTAATTTGTAGTGCACAGCTTGAGCCGAGGGGAACGGGCTGGAGCCCAGCACAAAGTCCTAGATGAAGACATGCATTCTTATTGTCGTAGGGACCTGGAGTTCTCATTTTCTTTGCATATGCACCCAGAAGTGGGATCGCTGGGTCACACCCTGGAGTTTTTAACTGGAGGTTCATGGATACGTATCAGAGGAACAGCGGATGCACGTGGGGATACGCATGCCTACTGCTTTGTGTTTGTTTGTTTTGTTGGTTTTTGGAACAGTGGAAATGGCTTTTTATCAAATTCTCAAAACAGTTTATCATATCAACAGTAGCCCACAGTGCCGGACTGAAGCTCATTTTGCAGAGGGCAGGAAGTGAAGCTCAGAGAGAGGAAACGTTTTTCAGGACATCAGCATATTGTCTCTGTCTTTCGTTGCTGGCGGTGAAGTTCACCTGAGAATGGATGAGCAGTGGGTAGACTGGAGAATCCACTGGGTGAGCCTTGACCATAGGTTTTGGGGTTACCCTTGTGCCTAGACTGAAGTAGGCTTTGAAATATGCATCATGCTTCTCATTTCACAGGCAGAACGTGGACGGTACAAATTATTCAGACTGACCTCCAACTTGAACATTTTACTAGAAACCCTGAGTCTTGATTCCCATAAGAAATGACTCGTAATTAATTTGTTGCATGTTCCGTATCTCTAAAAACAAAACCAAACGAATGAATTTTGGTTTTAAACATGCCATCATCATGAAAGATTTTTCTCTGTGCTCGGTATCACACTGGGCTTTTGCCTTGAATATCACAAAGATTTTGAACTCAAAAGGGTTTTCATTTTACCTTTTAGAAACATGGTCTAATTTATCTGCATGATTGCATTTTAATTAGCACTCCCATTGCCTATTTAAACATGCAAAGATATAAAACGAGCCAACCAAATAGGAAGACAGATAGCCAAGGTGTTTGCTACTGTGCTATTATTGAACACTGCCTTGGGATAAACCCTGTACCAGACTCCAATTTAATAGCGTGAACTGGTTCAAAATAAACCCATTTGTAGGCACAATATTTTACATAAAGGCTAAGCTGCCTTGGCAATTGTTGATAATTACGGATCCCGGCACAGCTCGGAAGATCTCCAATAAACATCCTTTGGAAGTAAATCAGCCATTCTCGCCACTTAAACGACAAACGTGTAAAGAGTTTTATAAGGGGCATTTTTACACAAGTCTTGGGTGGTTAGGTGATGACCCTTGGAAACCTACGACCACGTCACAGTCCCGCCTGTGTGCATGTTGTCGTGGGAGGGGAGGGCAAGGGAAGGGTGCACACCACAAGAATGGACTTAATCTGGGGGAGAGGTTTTAACTCTCTTTATAGCCTCGCACAAGGCAGAGGTTCCGCGTGGCGCGTGCGGCTGTTCGGCCGAGCCTCTGCTTTGCAAAATTCCGAATCGGGCTATTAAGATCAGAAATAAAGGCGAGGCAAAGGGAATTTGCCCCACGGGACCCAGCTTGGGAAGCCCTGGCTTCGGACACCTTTTTAACTAAGACCTTTGCGGGCCCGCGTCCTCTAACCAGCAGCCATCAGGAGTCAGGTGAGCCCTAGCTCAGGCTAGTGGCCAGAACGCCGTGATTATCTGCCAGCACTCAGGTTTCAAAAATCGGTTGAGAATTGGTTCAAATAGTAGTCTATGAATATTTCCCAAGAGAGCTGCTATATGCGAAGATGAAATGTTTATTGTTCTATGTCTTGGTCAGCTACCGGTTACTCTGCTAAAGCCTGGACTCACTGAAATGCAATGTCTTACTTTCCTCTTAAGTCACATTGTGGCCACGAGTCACCCAACTCTGTGGTTTTGAAAGAGAACCTGGAGCAAACTTGGAACTTGTGGCTCGAAAGTGACACCGCTTGTTCGGCCCGTCTGCGATCGTCGTCTTGGGACATCCCGTTGACGGGAAGGACAGAACTATTCTTTTTTTTTTTTTTTTTAGCGGAATTCAAAATCGTGCTTCCGGCAAAGCAGTTTCCATCTTTGTACGAGCAGATCTTTAGGAGGCCCGTCGGGAATCATTCTGTAATGACTTCTCAGTGATTGCAGGCGTCTGGAGTGTTCTGGGCCCCAGGTGTAATAAACAGTCAGAGGGACTTGACCTCAGAACTCTTAACGTCCAAGCAACTCATCTCCAGCTCAGTCACTGCCATCGTGGATGGCGAGGGCCCCAGCGGGTGGCTTCCTTCTCTTCTCCCGTCAAATTCCTCGGAAAAAGACGGGGCCGGGGGCGGTGTGGACAGCAACCAAGGACGGCCAGCCAGCAGCTTCATCCAGCTCGACTCTTCCCCACCGCGCTGACAAGGCAGAACGAAAGCACAGGCATCCTGCTCTTTCTCATGAAACCCATGGCGCCCTCTCCGGTCACCAGGCCGGCGGTTGCCTTTGCTTCGTTGTCCTCCCTCCCCCACGTGCTCAAAGCCTTGCAAAGTCTCACGACCGCTGCAGCCCTCGTCCTCCCAGGGTACAACCCGCGCCGCGGCGGAGCCAGCAGGAGAGGGAGGCCGGCAGCGACTCCTCTGGGCCTCAGTTGGTTCCACCGAAGCGGCCACCCCCGCGTAGGTAGTGAGGGCTGACAGGTGGAGCGGGCCCTTTGGAGAGGCCATCTGCAGGCACGTAACGTATCTTTGCAGGGAGCATAGGTCAAGGAGGCTCCGGCAGAGTGCTCACTTGTTCCCACGGTCCCGACCTCTGGCTGGGGCACCGCGCGTGGAGCGTGGAGACACGGCGCCGAGAATTGCCTGCATCTGATTTGCAAGGACCTCCAGGACTTTGACGATGCTCAGCGCCTGCCTTCACCTCCTTTGCTGCTGGCGCAGCCGCCCCCGCCGTGCTTTGGTGGCACTTCTCAGGCTGGGACTGGGGGATGGGGGGCACGGGGGGGGGCGGGGAAGGGAGAGGGTTGTAAGAACCGGGTAAGATGTCTCCTATTTATCTGTGAGGCCACTACTTGTGAGGACCTTGGTTCAAAAATCTTCATAGCTCTTTGTTTCTTCCCTGCTCACTATATTCCCCCAAAACCTGCATTGGATCACCGAGACTTTCTACCATTTTTACAGAAGCCACTTGTTGTGAGATAATAGAAATAGTGTATATTGGGTTCTGCCCTCAGTTCTTGGCACAGAACTCATAAAAGCCTTGTAATTTCTTTCTTTCTTTCTTTCTTTCTTTCTTTCTTTCTTTCTTTCTTTCTTCCTCTTCCTTCCTTCCTCTCTTTCTTTCTTTCTTTCTTTCTTTCTTTCTTTTCTTTCTTTCTTCCCCTTCCTTCCTTTCCTTCCTTCTTTCCTCTTTCTTTCTTTCCTTCTTTCTTTCTTTCTTTCTTTCTTTCCTTCTTTCTTCTTCTCTCTTCCTTCCTTCCTTCTTTCCTCCCTCCCTCCCTCCCTCCCTCTCTCTCTCTTCCTTCCTTCCTTCCTCCCTCCCTCCCTCCCTCCCTCCCTCTCTTCCTTCCTTCCTTCCTTCCTTCCTTCCTCTTTCTTTCTTTCTTTCTTTCTTTCTTTCTTTCTTTCTGAGAGACAGCAAGCAGAGCAGGGACAGAAGGAAAGAGAGAGAATCCCAAGGAGGCTCCACACTCAGCACAGAGCCTGACGTGGGGCTTGATCTCATGAGATCTCATGAGATCATGACCTGAGCCAAAGTCAGGAGTCCAGTGTTTCACTGGCTGAGCCATCAGGCACTCCCCCCCCTCCCTTTTTTAAAAACCTTGTAACTCCCTAAGTAATCAGAGTCCTTGAAGAATCTTTCGTTCTTATATCTGGTCTTTGACCCCTGTTCCTGACACAGAGCTCCTACCTCTCTTGGAATTTCCTGGGTGATAGCCATATCTTTTGTTCTGCTGAGGCGACTCTGGGTGGGCTCTCAGGTGGCTCCGGGATGGGGGCTGGTCACCTGAAAGACCAAGCCAGGATTAGATGCTTGGAATTTTCGGCCCTGCTCCCATTCTCCAGCGAGGGGAGGGGGGCTGGAGATGACGTTAATGACTGATCAAGCCTGTGTGATGGAGGCTCCAGAGAAACCTCCAAAACATGGGGTCCAGAGAGCTTCTGGGTTGGCGCTGGTAGAGAGGTGTCCAGAAAGAGTATGGAAGCTCTGTGCCCCTTCCCACATTCCTTGCCTTGCACATCTCTTCTACCTCGATTTTTTTTTAATCATTTCCTTTTATAAGCTAGTCAATAGTAAGTAAACTGTTTTCTTGGGTTCTGTGAGTTACTGTAGGAAATTAATCAAACCCGAAGAGGGGGGTTGTGGAAACCTCCGATGTGCTGCCCGCCCATGGGTCAGTCGCCCATGTGACTGCCAGGACTTGTAATTGGCATCTGAAGGGGGGAGGAGGGGAGCAGTCTGGAGGGACTGATATGAGAGTGTTGCAATTGAGTTACATTGTAGGGCACCCAGCTGGTGTCACAGAGGATCGCTTGGTGGGGACCCCCTCCCCATATCTGTGCTCCAGACACTGTGAGGGTCGCAGCTGAGTGAGACACAACAGGAAAAGTGTAGGTTTTCTCTACATTCTCTGAGTTTGAGTTTCTCCATCAGCAGGATTAGGAGTAGTTCAGTGGGTCTCAAAAGTGCGGTCCCCAGACCAGCAGCCTGGGCACCATCTGGGAACCTGTTAGAAATGCAAATTCTCAACCTGCTCACCCCCCCCGCCCCCCCGCCCCTCCACCCCTGGCTGAGGCTTTCTGAGTCAGCCCTCCAAAGGGGGCTGCTGCAGGTTCAAGGTTGAGACCCCCTGGAATGAGTTGCTAGCACCTGTGCTTGTATGACCCTGCCCTTCGGCTCCTCAGGACAGGGCAGACCCAAAGCCCTACACACCCAGGAGAGCGTCTCCAAAGTGTGTCAGCCGCGAAGTGTGTGGTTGCCCAAATGCAAACGCAGAATTAGAAGAATCATGCGATGTCAGGAAAACTGCAGAAAGGTGAACTGGACCGGCAGGCTCAAAGCCTTTTCGTTCAAGATTCTTTATCCCTCTTCAGTCGAACTGCAGTGATTTCACGGGACAGCGATAAGTTCTCGGCTCCTGTTCGCCGGCTCCAGGCAATATCGGCTGGGATGTGCAGGCTTGAGCTGAAGGATTTTTTTTTTTTTTTTTCTTTTACCCAGGGATCGCTCCTTTGTTTGAGAGAGATGCCTCCAGAACACTAATAAATGCCGTGCAGCTCCACCTGTTAAAGCAACTGCTCTATCTTCAGGCTAGGAAGACAAGCTCTTCTGAAGTAGGTGTCAGAGTTATTACGGTAAAGGTCTGACCTCGGGCTCCATTGCATATGCGATGTCTCCTGCTTCTGATGCAGCCCCCACCTCTCTCCTTGCTTATGTGACTTTTACTTGCACCGGCGTCTCCTGGGATGCTCTTCCTGAACTTCCGCAGCTGGATTCGGAGCCCTTCTTCGGGGTCCCCCGGGCACCCTGTACTGATCTGCGTCATAGCCGGTGACACAGTGTGGCAACATTGCTACCTGACTCCTCGATTTCTCTCTCAGCTGAACTCCACGGGGACAGCGACTGTCTCCCTCTTCACTCATTTCATTCCCAAGGTCTAGCACGGTACCTGGCTCATAAAAGAGCATCAGGAATTCCTTACTTAGGGGGCAGCTCCATGGCTCCTGGCCACCCTCCACGGGGTGGTATTTTTCCTTTTTTTGAGCCATTTGTTCACCCATCCGTCGGTCAGATATCTATCGGGCAAATGGTAGGCGTGGCCCAAGGACAGGACACGGGGCTTGGTGCTGTTGGCCATTCAGAAAGGGGTCTGTTGCCTCTTCTCCCCCAGGACCTGAAGACCCAGTGGCTTCTCCTGCCCCCTTTTTGGTTTGTTTTTACACCTCCAGTGCACAAGGCCCGTTCATGGTAAGCCACGACTACGGACCTCTTCAAGGCTCTGCTCTTGATTGATGGAATGTTTTCCTTTTTCCCCTTTCATTTCCCCCCTCATTTTTGGTCCTCTCTGTAGGCAACCAGTTTAACCTGTTTGTGTGCGTTGTGTTCTTTGCCTGTATTCCTATAAAACATGTATTTCTCTTTGGGGAACATGTGTTTTCAGTTTATGCAAACGGCATACCGGAAACCTCACGGTGCTGCTTCCTTTTTCTGCTCTGCCTGGTCACGGGCATCTGTGTGGCTGTGCGCAGCATCCCCGTTTGACGCTTCTGTTCCAGTGATGAGCGCTAGACCATCTCCAGCTCCCCATTGCCGCAAATGTTGTGGTGAGTACCCTCAAACTCGCCCCCTTGTTGACCGATAGGACAGTCCTTAGGGATCCCTGACGTATATCACCTAGGACTCAGAGGCAGGAATGCTGGGTGATAGCATATATATGTCTTTACATTGGCTGAGTATTGCCAGATTCTCTCCAGAACGGCTGCCTGGACCTTGTAAGTTGGCAGAAGTTCCTTCTATGTATTCTAAATCGTAGTCCCTCGTCAGATTTGACATTGCAAATATCTCCTTCCAATATGTTGTCTGTTAACTTTATCCATGATGTCCTTTGTCTTGAAAATATATGTGTATATTTTCTTCCCTTCTCTAAAATGTATTACAGGGATTGGTTTTCAATGGCCCTAAACGATCCTTTGATTATGAGCAAAAGTGTATAGCTTTTCACCCTAGCGTAAATTTTGCCATACAGTATCACACGTGCGTGGACCTCAGCGTGCCTAAGTGGGTTCATCGGTTGAGCCTTAAGAAAGAGAAATCCCTGGGTATTAACCATAAAACTACCCAAATATCAGTCCATTTTGGAAATAGGGCTGTAAGGACTGTAAATAAAGAGTCATGCATAGTTGTGACAACCCCGGTCAATAACCAAAACAAAAGGCAAACAAAACTCCTAAGAAGTACTTGTGACCTTAGAGCTTGGGGACCAGGACTTGGAAAAGCTGAAAGAAGACATTGGGTTTCCCTTGGGCAGGCCTCTGTTATACACTCCTTTTGAGAATTTAGAAGTAACCCTCTCAATGTTTCCTCTTGGCTCTGCATATTTGACCTTGGCTGGCAGGTGGGCCGTTGGAGTTCGTGAACATTCCGGGGGTGTATGTATAACAAAAATATCCAAATTCCTTGGTATATATTAAGAGACTTTATCATTCAGACCTTCTTGAGGAAGGAACAGGGTCATGTTCATTAGATGTCACTGAGAGAATCTCAGACATACAGTGGAGACTCAATAATTTTCCCCAGCATAAGGGAAATCTGCTCTTTCCCTCATTAACGATGACCATAGGACACGGTAGGTCCTTAAACTTTAAAATATCAACGAATGAATCTGATGACTGAATTGATGCTAATGTGTAGTTTAGTGTGTAACATTTTCCACATGGTATTGACATCTTAAGAAGAAATTTCTGCAAACAGTGTTCATAGTAATATAGGGGAATGATTGTAATAATGGAATTTACAGGTAGCAAAATACCAGCTAGAAAGGGTGGGGGATGTTTGGGACTAGACAGTTCTTTCGATGCCACTCAAATTCCTTCGTCTATGGAAGTGTCAGTATTTAGGGATGTCTTAGGTATGTTTATAAGCAAAGTTAGCCTTTCCTCCCAGGCTTTGTATTTTTGGGTTTATCAGAAACGTGAGCAGATAAGTATACAGCACATGGAATTTCTGAGTAGCTATTTTGATATGGGTCACATTTCATCATGACAACAGTATGCTGATACTTTTACCTTGAATAAGATGTGTTCGATGATATGCTTTGTTGCCAGAGGTTCACTGCCAGGGGAGGTGAAAGTCATGTAAGAGGCATGGGAATGTTTCTTCTTCTTAGGAGCCTCAGTGGGGTTTTCTATCCTGACCTTTCTTCCTTGGCCCTGAGGGTCAGTGGAAGGGCCTTCACTCCATGAATGCAGAGGTCAGCTGGACAAGTCGGCCCCAGCGAACAGGATGCTCATTTGCTGGGCCACTGGGCATCCAGACACAACCTCCCTCCATCTCACTTTTCCCCTTCTTTTCGCACCCTTGTAGTATTTTCTTTTTGCAGCAAGATGATGTTACCTTGGCCCCAGTTCACAAGGCAGAAAACACAGCTACACCCTGATGTCCACCCCTTAATCCCTACTCCAAAGTCCGGGGGTCTGGGATTCGGAATCTTACTGTTCTGCAATGGATCCCATGCCTACTCTTGTTCCGGTCAACTTGGCTGGGGGTAAAGGACCTCGTTGAGCAGACATAGCTCCCGTGAGTTCCCTGTGACCAAGGCAGAAGGGTGGAGGGCAGTTCCAGAAAGGAGGATGGCACCTAGACTCTAATAGGCACCTGTTCGTCCAGCAATCCTTAGGGAAGAAAAGGCTTTTTAGGCACTAACCTAAGGCCCACTTTCGAGAAAGAGCCAGTATTTTTTTTTATGCCAACACACAGAAAGAAAGGAAAGGAAAGGAAAGGAAAGGAAAGGAAAGAAAAGGACAGAAGTTGGAATGTATCATGTTGTAACACACACACCTCTGTCCCGTGCTGTACGTAACATATGTGTGCCCGTGCCTAGAAAACACATATTGTCAGGGACACTGTAGCGTGACCATATGATCTCTTAAGGATCCTGCTTCTGTGAGCTTCTCGAGACACACACTCCACCCAAAAATTTCCCGACGAAAGCAAATGATTGAGGTTTTTAGGAAAGAGCAGGGATCTCTTAAGATAAAGCGTTCAACAAGTGTAACATTCGGGGCTCAGAGCAAATGCCTTGTGGGAGGAAAAAAAAGCGCGCTAAAATGGCTTGATTGGAGTTTTAATGAGAGATTTTTCTCCTTTACTCCACCCTACGCTCCCCCTCCCCTACACCGGTTATTTTTTCCAGCAGGCCAGTCAAGAGCCCTGTGCTGGGGAACACTGAGGGAATGTTAACAATCCGACTCTACCAATTAATCGCAAGCACTTTCCTCCATCCTGCTCAGCAGGGCATCTCTCTCGCAGGCTGCTGAAAACATAACTATGCGCCTCTCCGTTGTGAATGCGACACGGTGTGTTCATCAGGGGGCTTAAAAATCCTCAGGGCTACAATATCCGGTCCTTGGGCACACGTTATGGAGGCTACAGCCTGTTCCCCACCTCCCACTTGGATGCGAGTAAATTCTTATGTGACAGCGAAATGTGAAACAGAAATCCCCCTCTTCAAAGAGAAAAGGCAAAACCCAGGGGAGACAGGAAATGTACAGACGCACTGACTTAACATACACATGTAAACAGTCCCCACGCCTCTGGTTTCTCCCTGCTGATTAATGAAATGGCTGGCTCAAGAACCTAGGTTTGAATTGCAGGGTTGCCTTCAAGCCCTAGAACTGCATGGGAGTTGAAAACATTGAGCTGGTGTGTGAATTCAATAGGTATTAATATGAAGAACTCTGAAGGCCGGACCCCTGTGTTGGGAGAGACCAGGAGACGTCAACCACGTATAGTCCCTCCACATGGAGCCCACGGTCTGGCTTTGGAGCCTAAGTGCAGGGGTGAAGTGTGAACAGATTCAAGCGAAGAGGTAAGGCCAGGGGTGGTGGGTGTGCTGAAGGCTGGGAGTCGCTGGTTTAAAGAGGGGGAAACAAGGAGAAACGTCTGACTGAAAGCACAAGATCATGAGACAGCTAAGCGAAGGAACCGAGCTAAAGACTTCTGCGGTCGAAGTGCTCTCCAGGCACCGAGTGATCCCAACTCCCATCTAAACATCTGGGGATTTGGTAAAACTGGGACCAATCAAATTCCCTTGCAACCAAAGCTCATTTGGACAGCGTGGGCCCCGGGATGCTTTGTATTCTCACCACTTGCCCCCTCTCAGCCTGTAGAAGGTCATCAATAGGATACTTGGTCTTGTTCAGGTTGATCCTGGAACAGCAGAGAGAAAGGAAGTGGTGGGTCCCATGGTTTCCATGGTGTCACTACCAGCCTCAAGAGAGGGATTCTGGTAGGCTAACCAACCTCCCCCTGTTCCTTAGCACTTGCCCCATTTATTAAAGGACTCTGACATCAAAACAAAACAAACCAGCAAATGTCATCCGAGCTGGTGCCATCCATTGGAGGATGGTGGGAAGAGAGCCATTGATGGCTGTTGTAATGACTGTTGGGTATACGCATGTAAGCCCAGGAAAGAAGAATAAAAGACTTCATCACACCATCATGCCAAAGTTCATTATTTTGAGAGAAGC
This sequence comes from Panthera tigris, assembly GCF_018350195.1. Taxonomy (NCBI): domain Eukaryota; kingdom Metazoa; phylum Chordata; class Mammalia; order Carnivora; family Felidae; genus Panthera; species Panthera tigris. Next base: position 14,194,302 of record NC_056664.1, read on the forward strand.
AAGGCCAAAGTCACATTTACTATAGGGATGTCCTTTCTCCATGTTGAAATAATATTGTAATGTCTTCAAGGAAAATTAATGCTTGGCTTGGCAAGGCATTCTTTGCAATTACTAAGGAAAGCAGCTGGGAGTTAGCCAGCGTGCTTCTTGGTGGCAACGAAAGGATTAAACTAGAATTCGGGACCCGGTTTTGTTCTCATTCACAGTACTGGAGCTCATCCCCTGCCCCACCCATGCCCCCCAACCTCTGCTCATAATAGCCGAAATTGCAAATTTGCAAGAAACAAGAAGGGAAAATGGTAGAGCCCCTCTTTGGGTTCCGAGTGGACGTTCCACGTTGGGAGACTTGAACAACAAGAGTCTGGAAAAGAAGTGGAGTGTTGGAGAGAGAGAAGCAACTTCCAGATGGGGCATTCTTCTTGCAAAGGCGCAGCTCGGGATGATCGCCTTCCCTTCTTAATAGGGAAGAAGAATTAAGTGAGACACAGTTATAACTTCAGTTCCTGCTGTGCTATACTCTCCAGAAAATATAATAAAAAATAAGATGCCATGCCAATAGGAGCAACCAAACAATGCTATTTTGGAGTTGATTTAACCCAGATTACCTCAGACCTCCATGGGGAGAAGCTTGAAAACTCTAATAAAAGACAAAGAAAATAGTATCAGTGACTATCATGTTCTTGGATAAAGAATTTAATATTATGAAGATTGAAATTCTTCCCAAATTAATTTATAATCTCCATGCACTCTCAGTCAAAATTCCAGTTGGACTTTTTTCCCAGGAACGCAATAAATGTGTGTGTGTGTGTGTGTGTGTGTGTGTGTTATGATTTACAAATAGCTAAGTGAATAATATGAAAAAAGGACCACAAAAGTGAAAGGGGGGGTGTATCTATTCAGATACTAAAACATACAACCAAATCATAGTCATACAAATAGTATTCAGAAACGGACATATAGACCAAATGGAAAGCAATAGAAAACTCATGGATACGATCTTCAGTGGGAGGTGTTCCCAGTATCTAAAATGGACAAAGGATTACTCTGTAGACCATGGAAAGATGGCCTACAAATCAGCTCCCGTGGAAAAAACGAACAAAAGATATAAACAGACAGTTTAGGAAGGAGACAACCTAAAAGACGGCGAACACGTCGCGAGAGGCTCGTATGTACTAACAACCAGAGAAACGCAAATACGAACGATGAAATTTTGCTTTACTCCAACTTAGACTGGAAAAGAATTAGAAAACCCAGTTATGTCAACTGATGGTGGTGATACGGCTTGTCTGGAATTCCCCTGTGCTCTGCTGATTGAGCCTAGACTTCCACGGAGCTGTTTTCATGAGTAACCTGGCGCTGCTCTGTACATTAGGTACCTGCCGAAACTGTGTCACAGATATTCCATAGTGACACGTACGCCCCAGAGAAAGTTTTACGTAGTCTGGACAGGGAAATAAATACGTGAGGAAGTCTGTGTGCGTGCGTCGCTATACTATTGGGCTGACAGGGAGTAAGAGACTTCTGTCTCTCAGCAGAATTACCAGTTAACACATGGTAGATGGAGGTCATCTATGTACGAGCCATGCAGTAATTTAAAGCAATGCGCTAAATGTGCCAAGCATCATGGCGTCTCTTAAAAAAATAATGCAGGTGAAAAAAAGTACGAAACAGAATAAAAGGAAACACCGACCATGTGTGCAAGTTCAACGTACGCATACACCAAAGAACAACGAACGCCATGCAAGAGAACGTACAGACCAAACAACGGCTGGGACCTGATACTCTTCAGGCCTTGCCTGTGGGCCCTCCTGTCCACGGGTATGACCGTCTGGAAGGACGCAGAAGATGTTTACTTGTTTGTGGAAGTCTACCTTCTCCCTTTCGCCTCCGGTGCACATTCCTGACCCTTGGGATGGCCCAAGTCTGTTCAGGGTAATTTGTAGTCTCCCACCAGGCTCCCCATCTGCCTAGAAAGCCTTCTCCTTTCTTCCGCTGGAGGGCAGGAGCCTGTGTCCACCCCCACATTCCTCAGCCCTTGACTCTTCTCCAGAATTTTCTCTAAGCCACCTCCTCTGCCATCCCATTTCCTTTTTTCTCGTACGTTCACGTTCCCCTGCAGCCTGTGGGAGATGACAGCTGTTGGTTTAATCGTAATAACACCCTTTCATGACGCTTTTGACCTTTGGGAAGGCTTGGGGAAAGAAAGGCTTATCCCTTGGTGTAGTCTAGAGCTAAGCTCTGTGGGTTGTTTGGGGATGGGCCACATTTAGGGGCAGGTAGAGGGAAACGCGGTATGAAAGTTGCATCTCAGCCTGGGGTCTGTCCTTCTGCCATCTACCCTCACTGCACCGTCAAGTGCAAGAGGTTTGTGTGTCTGGGTGTGCTCAGACTTTGTGTGTTTTTGGTGTCTCCGTGTTTCAAAAGCATTTCCCTCCGCTACCAAAGGCTTGCGGTTGCTAGGAGGTTGTGAAAATACATTGCCGATGGAGACAAGCTCCATCAAATGCCCCCTTGTTTTTGCCGATGTGAATCAGGATGACCTTTTCACCCTCTTCAAGAGGGTATTTATAAGAACCAGGCACAGTGCACATGATGGAGAGATGACACGCAAGGAGGCCACGCACAGTTGGAAGGAAGCAAAGAGCACACCTCTCTCTGGAATGATGTTCTGGAAAACCCGCCTACAGTGTTGTATTTTTCTAGTTGGTATCGCCTCTTTGCAAGAGAGGATATTCTCTGCGCAATGTACACACACACACACACACACACACACAATTCGCTTCTGTATTTCCCTCCCAGAAGTCAAAGGCTTAATCCCATGATCTTCAGAAGGAAGGAAGTGAAGATCAGTTGGCCGGGTTAAGACAGGGATTATTTTTAGCAGGAGAGGAAGGTGGCCTCCTGGAGAAGCTGGCTGGCTGTGGTGGGAGGGACAGAGTGGGATGTGTCTTAGTCTCCACAACAAAGTAGCACAGACTGGGGTGCTTTTCATGGGTCTGGAGCCTGGAAGTCCAAGCTTAAGGTGCCGGCAGATCTGGGTTCTGGTGAGGGCTTGCTTCTTGGTTTGGAGACGGCTGTCTTTAGCTGTGTCCTCACATGGCCTTTCATTGGTGGTGGAGGGGACGTGGTGGGGGCGAGGGAGAGAGGATAGAGAATCTGCCGTCTCTATAAAACCACGAATCCGGGGCACCTGGGTGGCTCAGTCGGTTGAGCGTCTGACTTCGGCTCAGGTCATGATCTCACGGTCTGTGAGTTCGAGCCCCGCATCGGGCTCTGTGCTGGCAGCTCAGAGCCTGGAGCCTGCTTTCGATTCTGTGTCTCCCTCTCTCTCTGCCCCTCCCCTGCTCATGCTCTGTCTCTCTCTCTCTGTCAAAAATAAATAAACATTAAAAAACAAATAAAAAAAAATAAAACCACGAATCCATCATCACGAAGGTCCTCCTCTCATTAACTAAGCTAGAACTAATCAGCTCTCCAAATTCCCACCTCCAAATACCACACTGAGGGTTGGGGCTTCAACATCTGAATTTTGCCCTGGTAGCCTGGAAAGTTCTCAGTGCCCAGACCTCAGTCAGGTCCGGCCTCAGGAAACCCCAGGCCTATGGAGCCCCCTTCTTGGTGGGATCAGCACCCCCTTGGTGGGCTCGAACTCACCAAGAGCGAGTTCATGACCTGAACTCAAGGTCCTGAACCAGGTCCTGAGTTCATGACCTGAGCCCAAGTTGGATGCTTAACCCACTGAGCCACCCAGGCGCCCCTATACTTAACCCATTTTTTTAAATGAGGCTCTTTAACTATATTAACTTAGTAATTAGTTGTCACATCTAATTATGATATTAGGTAATATGGATTTAAAATTTTCGTATCATTTCAATTTTCAAAATCTAACTTTTTAATTTCGGCACGGTGGTTGCCTCGACACCGTATGGAAAACTTACCTCTCCATTTAAGCAAATCCTTATCTCTCTTTTACATCTACTTCCCCTACCCCTTTACCTGGAGGTACAAGGCATCGTATAGAATTAGTTACTCCTTCACAAGGGCCATTTTGTGGTGAACGATTTCATTTTCCATTCTCTTTAGCACTATATGTGGGAAGAAAAACCTGGACTATGCTTCTAGGTGGTGTTGCTTGCTGTACCTTTGAGTTTTGCAGAGGAGGAGGGAGGGAGGGAGGGAGGGAGGGGAGATCAGCCGCTGGGGATCAGACAGGGAGCACGGGATGGCGGTGATGGAGTTCATATGGCTCCTCTGGTGGCTTCTCAGTGGCAGCCAGCCTACCATCCGCTTGATTACTTCTCCATTCAGGGAGCTCACTCCCTCTGTGGCTGGCTAGTGCGAGCGGTGGAGAAAGGCAGGGACAGTTCATTTGTTCAGCAGCTGGAAGAAAAAAAAAGTCTCTTTGTTTTTGCTTCTCGTTCTTTTCCTCCTTTTGTCCTTGGATTCGTGTAAAAGTTTCAGGTTGTTTGTGACCGAGGGTCCACAGGAACCTCATACCGTGTCCCAGAAGCTTGAACTTGAGGAGCTGAACCTCACCATTTCACAAGACATGGTGGCCGTGTGCTCTGTTTAGGGACGTCTAGGCAATAGGCACAGGGGTCTTCGTGGCATTAAGGCCTCATTTGTTTTAAGCAGATATAAGGATTTGTAGCTTCTGAAAACAAACTTAATTAACCCCCTTTTCTTTGGGGGTGTCCTTCTTCTCCCCCTTCAAAAGTCATTCACCCCCTCCTGTCTATTAATCACGGGTTCTTACACGGAGGTGGGGAGAGGATCGTTCCCTTCAGTCCTGCCCTGCTCTACAGTGAAAGAAATAGAAGTAAGCCCTTTCTGTCTCCATATTCAAGCTGATGGAAGGAAAGTGCCAAATTATCCTGCAGAATGTTCTAAGACCTGGTTTGACCCCCAATGCTGCTGTGAGAAGCAGCAGATGGAAAATAAAAGACGTCCTTTTTAAAAGAAATCCTTTCTCCTACAAGAGGCTTCCACAGAAGACCGCCCCTCGGTTCCAAGGAAGAAGTGAGTCCAGGAAAGCCCCACCCAGCTTATTGGTGTAAGTGGCCGGGTGGGGCAGCAGATATCCGGCCTGATCACTGCGTTGTAATTGGTTTTGAAAACACATTTGCACGATGGCGGTGAGCCAAAACCCCCCCTTCCCGGCGTTGCCTTGCATTTCACGGGGCTGATTCCTCATCGAAAGTATTTTTCCTCCCATGGGGCGCCTGGGGACCTCAGTCGGTTAAGCCTCCGACTTCAGCTCAGGTTGTGATCTCGCGGTGTGTGAGTTCCAGCCCCGCGTCGGGTTCTGTGCTGACAGCTCAGAGCCTGGAGCCTGCTTTCAATTCTGTGTCTGCCTCTCTCACTGCCCCTCTTCCACTTGTGCTCTCTCAAAAATAAATAAATGTAAAAAAAAATTATAAAGTATTTTTCCTCCCTGTGTCCCCCAGACTTCCGAAGAGACAAAATATCTCAAATCTTGAGGACCGGGTCCCAACGGCAATTGACCTGCTCGTTACGACGGGAAGACTAAAGTTCAGGTTTGCTGATTTTTTTATAGCAGGAACTGATCCACAATTTGCTTGGGTTGCTGGAGCCAGCTCAAATACAAAACAGATTGGAACAGTGGTCAGCCTTTCAGCGTTGCGGTAATGGCTTCAAAGTCCGATAAAAATAGAGAAAAGTATCTTTTGAAGGCAGAGGAAACATACGCAGGCATGAATGTATGTGTGTGTGTGTGTGTGTGTGTGTGTGTGTGTGGTTTCATCGCCAAGAGTGAAGTGGTTACTTTGGACTTTTGGTTCAGTCCTGAGAAGCTGTCCTTCTCCCACCCCTCACCCCTGCCATTTCCCCCCACCCGTGACACGATGTTAACGTCCTGTGGGCCCGGGAGAGTTTCATGGCGGTGGTGTGTGTGTGTGTGTGTGTGTGTGTGTGTAGAAAGAAGGGAAAGGCACACAATTCAGATTCTCCAGGGTGGAAGTTTTGGCCTTTGTTTTAGGTCTTGAATTATGAAGAGTTGCATACGGCCATACATATGAACATGATTGACAAAATCTGCAGATTAAAGAAAATCTGTGAATGGCGTAGAGTGCTTTACACACACTGCACACTGGCAGTGTCTATTCATAGGATGCACATTCTAGAATTTGTGCTCTCTCTTCCTTTTCTGAGCTCGCTCATTCTACTTTTATGTGTGCTTTTCTTCTCCTTGGTCTTCCTTCGGAAATCTTATGTTTGAGCAGCATAACTGGAGACGTGTAAGCAGGGTAACCCTCAAGATCCTATCTGTTTAGATCAAAGGGCACGGCTAGTCCCCAATGTTGGCAAAGGGATTATTTAACAAGAAGTCCTTGTCAGTGTCCACGTGACACACGGGATGACATCACACTTGGGAGAAATAAGCATATAGGTCGATATTCCCTCGCCAGCTTCAAAGGTGGAAATGCTTTTACCTAAGATGCTTCTCATTCTCGCTTGCCTATTTTTTCACGATTGCGTCTGACATCCGAACATTGTCTCCTGCTAAGTTTTTTGTTGTGATCTTGCCATGAGGGTGTTCATTAGAAACCTTGGTGGCAAAGTTGCCTTTTCTAGGCCGTGGAGCGATCCATATCTTCTAGCTTTGTCCCATCCCAATCCCCCCTTTCCAGCAACACATGGAAGGAGCTTTGCTTTGCTACGGAATTTGGCAAAGTTCAAAAATATTTAAGTCCTTCCTGCCGTTGACACTCTTCTGACCGAGGAGAGGCTGGAAATATTGGAAATATTGGACATCCCTCTGGGTTTCGCAAACGCAGCCTCTTATAGGAACTCTTGGGAATTTGCCACAGATGACAACTGGCTGGAAGAAGAAAGACCGATTCATTACTGCTATGGAGTGAGCTATTTAAAATGGATGTGTGTGTTCTCCCACGACCCTTCAAGGATGGGTTTTAGCATTTAACTTAGCATTTAGCATTGAATTTATTCAATCTTCAAAATCGCTGACCTGTCTTCCTCCCCAGGCCTGAAAGAAAATTTGTGACCGAGGGAGGCACCCTTGCGAGGAAGCATCTCCAATGTTCTGGACATTGTTCCTTCTCAAACTTTAATGTGCGTGTGAACTGATCCATCATTAGGGCATCTTGTTAAAATGCAGACTGTCTCCATATTAGGTAGAGGGGTGAGCCCTCGATTCTGCATTTTTAATAGTTTCAGGTGATGCCCACGAGGCCTCCGTGATGGGATCTCACTTCCTCACTGGCAGTGGAGGGGGGGAGGGCGCCCGCCCTGAGCCCGGAATTTCTGGAAATTTCCTTCTGACAGCTCCCAGGCCCCCAGCATTTTGCTCACTCGCAAGCCTTCTTCGAAACTATTTAGAATAAATTAAATAATGCTGTGCTCTTTCAGGAGCCAGCATGTGGGAGACAGGATAGAGACAGGTTATAGAAGAGAATGGGATCAGACAGATACAGAGAAAGATAAAGACAGATAGGGGCAGACAGAGAGTCCCTCCCGTAATGTCTGTCACTCTGTATCTCTTCTATTCTTTCCTCTCTCTTTCAATTTCTTTTTTTTTTTTCCCATCTTGTTTCCCTCACTGCTTTCTGTCTGTTGTAAGATAACAGAATCATTCCACTCGAATTCCGACACAAACGGGGGCTCGTAAGAAAAGTGGACTGCTTGAGAAGCTGGAAAGGCAACACCTGGGCCCCAGCTCTGCCACTGGGTGCAGCGGGGCCAGTCACTTGGGATTTCTGGGCCTCAGTTTCCCTTTCTGTAACATGAGCAAGTTTGGTGATCTGGTCTCTGGACCCTTTCTGGCTCTGCAGCACTGTGACTTAACATACCGTGTCGATATGTTTATCTGTTACTTGGGGCAAATCTGTTCACCTTTCTTTTTTTTTTATTATTAAAAAAACAATTTTTTTTAACATTTATTTATTTTTGAGACAGAGAGAGACAGAGCATGAGTCCATGGAGCTGATGGAATGTGATGGAAGAAGGGGTGAGAGACCCTTTATCCTTCTTCTGTTTTTTCTTTAGGTCGTTTGATTTGCAAGTGTAATAACCAAGAAGTAATCAGATACAAAACCCAAGCAGAAGGGAAAACAAAAAGAAGGCACCCAGCATTGCAGAGGATAAGACCTGTCCTCAACTCGGCAGGTGACCGTGGCCAACGCACCCGGGTGTAAAAACAGGACTTCATCATTTCCAAGAATATCTTTCACTGACTTCTGTTTCTGTTCTGGGTTCTGAGTCTATAGAGAAAATGGAACCAGTTGGATGGAAGCTGAAGTTATTTTGGACTATTTCATAATGGTGCAGAGAACAGGGTATACCTAAGGTAAGTAGGTGTGTTTTTGAGATGGCTTCTTAGGGATGGGTGACCAACGCTCATGGAGGGTCTTCATGGGCCTGGTCTTGCCAGAGTCCCTTAGCCACTAAGGGTCCCTTCACTGAGCTGGTTACAGTAAAGAATATGTCAGAGATAGAAAAGGGCTTCAACTCATTGCCTTTTGAAGCCCAAAGCTGCCTAACAAAGCTTTATTGATTCTGCGAAGCATTCCCTTGAGTAGAGGTAGCAAACTCATCACTTGCCTTGGCTGGACTTTAACCTCGATCGTTGAACCTCGAGCTGCATTCACGCAGAAGCAGCTAGCCAAGCTAAACATGCCAGTTGGGAAATGAGTTTCCCAGAACTGGTACTTCAGAGAATTTCAAGCACGTTCGTGGAGGCAGGAGGTATAGGTACGGCAGAAGTGAGGGGAGAACAGTTCTCAGGGAGGGTACACGACACGGTAGGGTCTGAGAGTAGCTTTATTGTGTTTCTCATATTTATTTTTCCAGGAGATAAGAGGGGTTTCCATGAGCTCTCCTAGGCTAGTTGGCCTGGCTGATAACCCTTCTAACGATCATTGAATCCTCATTCAGGGGTAGGCTGTGTTTACTCATCTGATAACTCTTTTTTTTTTTTCTAACGGAAAGGCTTGGAGTCTGTTCGTAAAAGGCACTGTCCTGATTTAGTTTCTGGCCCTTCCGCTTTTTCCACCATCAGCGTTGTGTTGCTGTTTGTTCAATACTGGTGCCTACGATGGAAAAACAGACGGCAAGTTAGTCTGAGTACGGGGACAACACCGTCCATCTCTGCCACCCACTCCCTGCTTTGAGCATAGTCTTGCTGCTTTGCTCACCACACCCCTTGCTGGTGTGCTTGCTTCACTCATGCCCTGTTCCAAATCAGTCTCCTCCGTGCGGCCGGCCCGGAGAGACCGTTTGAATTGCAAACCAGGCTGTGTCACCCTCTGTTATAAATTGCTCTAATGGCTTCTCGTGGCAAGTTTAAACATTCTTAATATTATAAATACCTCTGAATCCATTGCCCACAAGCACGGGAACATTAACGAGAACATTCGTCTCCTTGTGCATTGAGCCCCATCCCACAACGCTGCCAAACTCACTGTTCTGAGCCTTCTATTTAATTTTGCCTTGCTCTATTTAAATACGGTTTTATTATATAAACGTATTCCTGAAAAGTGTCCTGTTAAATTTCAGTTACCTTAAACATTATGAAAAGTTCATCATTCTGGGTGTCATCTTCTGAGACTTGCTTTTTTCATTGAATAGGAGACGGTTGAGATACATCCATGCTGTTGCATGTAGCTTGGATAGACTTGTTTTAATTATTCTGTAATATTCCACGCAGTGGGAGATACCATAACCGATCTTTTCTCCAGTGGGTGTCTTTGGTTGCTTCCAGAATTTTGCTCAGGGGACAGTGTTGCTGAGAACACCCTTGTACAACTGCTCTTTTTTGTTTGTTTTTTTTAATTTACTTTGAAAGAGAGAGAGAGAGAGAGAGAGAGAGAGAGAGAGGGCTGGGGAGAGGCAGAGAGGGAGAGAGAGGCACCCAGCAGGTGCCACACTGGCAGCACAGAGCCCACTGGGGGCTCGAACGCGCGAACCGAGAGATCATGACCGGAGGCAAAATCAAGAGTCGGCGGCTTCACCGAGGCGCCCCCCCCGCCCCCCCCCCCCGTATGACTTCCCTTAAGGACAAAATTCTTCATGTGGTCTGCCAGGCTCCGCAACCCCAGCCCCACCTGTCCTATGCACCCTTGCCTTCTGCTGTCCCCCCTCACATTCTGTGCTTCTGCTGCTCTCGCCCAGGCAGAGGTACAGTGAGGGGTGGAAGAAAGAAAGAGGAGGGTGCACAAGAACTTGAAATAGCTGACCCTTCTCTTCCTTCTCGCCAATCTCACCATTTCCTGCAAATCCCCGATCATTAATCTAACTTGGGCGTATCTTCCTTGATATGGTGGAGCAGGAGGTCGATTCACCTGTGATGTGGGTTTATAGCTCCCTGCGCCTCCCGTGCAGAGCACTTGGCCCGGTTTTCCTCTGTAGCACGCTGCGTTTGCATGGCCGGTTAACGCCTGCTCTGCGCCTGGACTCTGAGTGCTGAGAGCAGGACGGTCTGTCGCCGTTCACAGCTGTCTCTCCAGGACCTCGCACGGCACCTGGCACCGAACAGGAGCTCCACGTATATCGTAAGTGAATGGAGCAGTGATTCACCAAGAGTTGGGAGAACGATCGGAGACCACGGAACAAGATTCAGCGTGCTTCTTCCTTAATCCTCTAGGGCAGGAGTTGGCGAACTTGTTTGCAAAGGGGCAGACGGTCAACGTTTCAGACTTTGCAGGCCATGTGCTCTCTGACCTTACCTAACGTGGCTGCCGTGGCCCGAAAGCGGCCGTAGTTAATATGCAAGCGAAGGAACACGGCTGGGTTTCAATACAACTTTATCTGCAAACACTGAGACTTGAATTTCACATAATTTTAATTTTCATGTGTCATGAAGTGTGATTCTGTGTTAGAAAATAGGATTCCTTTGATTTTTTTTTTTTTCCCAACCGTTAAAAGATATGAGAACCAGCCTTAGCTTGTGGGCTGCCCCAAAGCAGGTCATGGGCCACAATTGATCGGAGGGCTGTGCGTGGTTGGTTGATCCCTGCTCCAGAGTAGACCTGCACCCTGGCCAGTGCAGTGACCTTGGGTCAAGGTCAACTCTGAAGTATTATTTGTAAATAGCTAGCCACTGGGGATGGGGGATGAAAAAAGGTCCAGAGGTAGCACCTTCTTCAAAGAATTAAAAGACACTTATCCTTCCTTCCTTCCTTCCTTCCTTCCTTCTTCCTTCCTTCCTCTCTCCCTCCCTCCCTCCCTCCCTCTGTTTCTTTTTCTTTCTTTCTCCTCTTTCTTTCTTTCTTTCTTTCTTTCGTTCTTTCTCTCTTTCTTAGCTTTTCTTGAAAATTGTCATATGGTTCTTTCGTTCCTCAGCCCTTCCATCACTATCCTTGGATATTAACATTAAAATTTACGTACTTAAAAGTGCCTCTTATTACTGCCACGTCATCACCCCAAGTTGCACGATAAAGACACTGCATATGCACTCACCTTGCTGTCGCTGTCCTGGCCAATTCATCTGGCAGGAGTGAGACACTGACGGCTGCAACTCGCCGACACTTTGACATCTCAAGGTCCCGGCCAGGCCAGCGGAACGTGGTCCGTCTACCTTTGCACGGGTGTAGGCGTGGGTCCACTGACATTACCGTGAAACCAGGAGAACAAAGCAAAACAAAACAAACAAAGGCTTCTGCTCTGCAATGTTTGTTACTATAAAGCTGTGTTGACACACTTTTTAATCTGTCAGCAGACCAACCCTGGAAGGTAGCCCATTTTGTTGGTGCGTTGACTTGTTTTTGTTCACTGAGACGGAAATATTCATTTATTGGAAGGGATGCGTATCGGGACAGCTCTGAAAAGGAAGCGGTAATGCGGGGCCCTGGCGTGCACCATCACGGACAGGAGGGAGGAAGGAAGCAGTGGGGAGGTAGGCACCATTGACCTCTCATGGCCTGACCCGCTGAAGGTGGCAGTATCTTGTGTTGACTTACGGTGTGGAAAACGTCCTCACCATATACCCCTGCAGGTAGAAGGGCACTCGAAAGATCATCCTGTTCTGTCCTGTGTACTCGGAACCTGTCCTGGTCAGTTTCTTGTCTCTACCTGAAGGCTGATGGTCTTTAAGTTCCAATTTCCCTCTCCTGGTGGACTGTGTCCAGACAGCTTTCGCTCACAGAGCAGACGTTCTCCAGGTGAGTGTCACCCCACTTCCTGGGTCAGTTCTTTGAGAGGCCACGCCTGGGTGCATGTTGTATCTACCTGGCTTCACGTATCAGGACCGCTTCCCAGCCAGCCTCACATCTTGCCTGAATTCCCGTGCTAGCTGGTGTCCCTGCTTCTCCCCTTGCCCCAGATAATTCACTTTCCGTCTACACAAACTTTTGAAAGCAGGAGTCAGATCATATCATGCACTTACTTAAAATCTTCCAAAGGGTTACAGCAGATCAAGTCAACTCAAGTCAAATCACATCCAGATTTCTTAAGGTATGTTACGGGTTGAACTGTGCCCTCCCCAAATGATGTTGAAGTCCTAACTTATTTGGAGGACTTATTTGGAATCCACGTCTTTGCAAGTGATCAAGATGCACTTAGTAGGGTAGGGCCATAGTCCAATATGACCGCTGCCCTTTTAAAAGGGAAATTTGGCTAAGAGACAGACAGGCATGGAGGGAAGACAGAATGAACACACGGGGAGAATTTCATCAACAAGCCAAGGGATGCCTGAGGCCACCAGAAGCAGGAGAAAGGCCTGGAATGGTTTCTCCCTCACAGCCCCCAGAAGGAACCAAACCCTGCTGACACCTTGATCTTGACTTGCAGCCTCCAGAACTGTGAGAGAATAACTTTCCGTTCTTTAAACAGGAAGTTAATACACCGGATGGCAAAGCCCCTGGAGTATTCTTACTCCCGACCCACTGTGCATTAATGCTTCTCGATTGAGGCAGCATGGGGGGAGGGGTTTTTGGTAGCTAGAACCAGGTGCTTTACTGGCATGTAATGGGCAGCGCGGCCAGGGATGCTAGAAATCCCTAAATGCAGGGAAGAATCCCACACAATATTGCCACTCAAAGCCTCGCAGAGAATAACTGCAACACGCTGGCTGTCATTCAATTCTGTAAACCCTTCCCCTTTCCCAACAGCTCGGGGCCTTTGTAGGAGCCGTTCCCTCTGCCTGGAAGGCTCCCTACCTGCTCTCCTTGTGGTTTAGATCTTGACTTAGATGCGATCTTCTCAGATAGACCCTCCAGACTGTAAACAATCCACTTGTCCGCTCAATTTCATCAGTCTTTGAAAAAAGCATTGCATTGACAGCATTATCACTATTTGATTTTTTTAGAAAACCGACGAGATTATTTGTCTCCTCCCACTAGAATATAAGCTTCCTGACAACAAGGACTGTGTTTGTATGCCCAGGATCTACAGCAGAGCCTGGCACGTAGATGGTGCTCACGTATAAATGTTGGTTGAATGAATCAATCATGAGCCCTGAAGCTGGAGATCCATGAAAGCCTGGGGGTCAGGGGAGGGGAAGGAAGAGATGGGGAAAAAATAGGGTGGGATAGAGGGTGGGTTTGGTAAAGTGTGGGGGGAGAGGGGAGAAGGCGTTGGTAGGGTAGAGAATTCAACAGCAGCCAGACTTTCCAGAATGTTCTCAGGCCATGGAACAAGAGTGCACAGATTCCTGGAAGAGCCTTCGGTGGAACAGCCTTGCTTCTTCATACAAGAAGGAATAGGCTTGTGGAGTTCATTATCCCCAGAATGGTGGAGCCTGGAAAACAGAACCAGCTCCTGTATGGTTTAAGAGGAACTCACGGGTGACGGTTGACTTGTTGCCTTTTAATGGGTTATTGGGGTAATTGGGAGCCAGGTGGCAAAAACCCAGCTACAGAGTTGACATCGAGAAGGACAAGCCCGCCGTCCATGGAATACCCTTTCATGTCTCTGTGAGAGCCAGGACTGGGCTGCAGGGGGCCTAGACTTCCCCAGTATGGCCATCGTTGGTTTTTAGAGGCTTGTTTCTTCCTTGAAAAGATATACGATATTCAATGAGCTTCTACAAGGACCTTGAAATGGAGTCATTTCAAAGGACATCCAGTCATGAAAACACTGTTATGTTTTTCAAGCCAGTTGCAGCCTTTACTTTTCCCTTAGAAGTCCTCTGTTTTACTTAGTTTGCTTTATATAAAGTTTCATTTTCCATCTTGTTGCACACTCAGAACTTTGGAGGCAAGAGACACGTTCTCAACGGGGCGAGAGATGGCCTGCGTTGTAACTCTATCTCTGCTGCTAATTTGCTGGGTGACCTCTAGTGTTTTACTTAACCTTGGAAGGGCCTCAATTATTCTATAGAAAATTCGACGGAATACATTACACCACAGGGGACTGGTGTGGTGAAAGAGTGCAATAATATATGTGAAAGCACATTGAGGAACTTTCTGTCTTGCCTTCCTTTTCCTTCATTTTGTTATTTCAACTCTTGCCCGAGACCCTTCCCTCCCAGGTGGCCCTCACCTTTCTTACCACCTTTCCTTCACACAGACTTCCCAAGCTTCAGTCAATCATGTCCCCAATTCACAATTTGTGATATGTTTGAGTACCAATCGCACTATTATTTGCTGAATATTGTCTTTAAATCAGCTGGCTCACTTTTTAATTTAAAACGGTTCACTTGGAAAGGAAAAAATGGGGGCACTGGGGTGGCTCAGTCAGTTGAGTGTCTGGCTCTTGATTTCGGCTCAGGTCGTGATCTCATGGGTTCGTGAGATCAAGCCCCACGTGGGGCTCTGCCCTGACAGTGCAGAGCCTCCTTGGGGTTCTCTCTCTCTCTTTCTCTCTCTCTCTCTCGCCCTCTGCCCCTTCCCCACTCATGATCACACACACTCTCTCTCTCAAAATAAATAAGTAAACTTTTTCATTAAAAAAAAAGAACAGGCAAAAATGTGCATCTGTATATATAACGACAACCGGACCATAAGTTTTGTCGAGCATGTTGTCTCCAACACACGTTGTATCGGTACATGTTCATTACAGCTTAAAGAATAAAAACATTCGCAGAGTCCTGGCTTAAGTACCCCTCCTCAGTCACACCTTCTCCAGTGCACCCCCACTCCGACTAAGTCGGTCCCCCTGTCACGTACACTTGTTTCCTCTTCTGTGACACTCTTTTCTCCCCCAGGTGATCACCACCTCACATGTGCCTCCTCTGCTAGACTGTAAGCTCCATGTGGGCAGGAGCTGTGCTTGCACATCTAAGCTGTAGCATCATACCTGGTGCATAAAAGGTATTCAGAAACATGTGCAATTAGATAAAAAGTTCATCTATGTACTGACCTAAGAGTGTGTCAAGACTAACTAGCGGAAAACTGCGATGCACGGCATGTTCTCTTTCTTCCATCCCTCTGCTTTCCAATCTGGGGACACTAAGGGTACTTGTGAGCAGCCTGGTCATAGCTCTGCGATACGTAGTTAGGAGTCTAGACACTTCCTCTATTGGTCCAAGTTTTAAGAGTTGATAGGAACAGGGTAAAGAGCTTAGGGCCATGGGATTCTCAAAGCTATGAGTTCTTGGAATGTGTAAGTAACAGGTAATTGGCAACTTTGCCAGCCCAACAGACTTCTTCCCATATAAAGTATATTTCCACAGAGAGTGTTTTGCTGTTGTTGATCATGCCCGGGCAGTACTTAAATCTCCACGGAAGCCCCAGAGGAGGCCCTAAACCTTATCTGTACCTGTTGTTCCCTTGACCTCCCACATCTGGTTCTGTTCTAAATTTCCACAAGTTTCCAAACGTCCGAGCAAGAGATCATGGCAGACATTGTAGATGTCTTGACAAGTGTCTGGTTCTCCATGGGTACTGAGTCCTTGACAGAGGTTTTCTAGAAAAATGATGTGCTCCTTATCTATTTGCTAATTCCTTCCACATATCACAAGACTTTTCTGTAAATTCCCATCAGTCTTGACAAAGTTATCTTGTAGACTTATGTAGTGATTTTGATGGCTGCACAGAGCTGTTTGTCTTGTTCAGAACGAAATTAATAACACCACGATGGCACCTACTTTAGCACCAAACTTCTTAAACTCTCCTAATATACTAATCAGCATGTCAGGGAAATGTTTTTTTTCTGGATAAAGACAAGCCTGGCGAAATGGATTAGACATTCACACGGCATTGCATAATTCAGCATGCCAGGGCGGTGCATACGATTTGCATTAATAGCCAGCGCTGGAAGCTGCTGCTCATAGGTTTCTCTCATTAGGTCGAATATCGAAGATTCCAGACTGTCAATCAATTACAGTAATTTCCTTTTCCATATTTATTCCATCACTATCATTGACAGCTACCATTAAGTGACATTAATACAATACAATATCATCTTGCATTTCTACAGAGCGTCTCAGGGTGCCTAACGGTTCCACTCCAGCCAAGAAATCACATTACAAAGGACAAAGTACCCTCATTCTCGAGGTAGAAAATAGGCTGCCAACTCTGGGAACCAGTGGGAGTTGCCCAGAATCTCTGGAGATGCTCCTGACTTCCGGGCAAGGGGGTTTATTTTTTGTTGTCTGAAAATACCCGAGGCTGGGTCTCTGGCGAGTGGGGCGGCTTAGTGGGTAGTGATGACTTTCCAGGCACCCCACTCACCTACATCCCCTGCCTCTTCTCACCCTTGATTTAGGACGTGTTTACAAGGCAGAGGGGGCCCTTGTGGAAGAATGCGGTTCTTCCTTACGAGGGCTGCAGTTACCATATGCTACTCTTTTGCAGGGCTTTCTTCCTCCATACCCGCCCCCCCGCCCCGCCCAACCACCGACAATACCATCGGCACTTTGACTCAGAATGCAACAAAGCCCTCCTTTGCCAGACAAATTATTCATATATGTAAGATGCCAGCGTTGGTATATCCTCCCTTCTCCTTCTGTCGTTTCTGTAGTCAGTGATAATCAGGATTGTGCTACACAGAAGCCATCTCTGTTGGCCAAGTGTCACCAACTGAACCTACGGAATATTCCTTTGCTCCGTTTTGGGTGACACTCCAGGAGGGCTTCCAGATAAATTATAGAATGCCCAAGTTATATTTGAATTTCAGATACACGATAATTTTTTTTAGTATAAATATGCTCCAAATACCGCGTAGAACATGCAAAGATGCTCATCATTTCTCTGAAATGCAAATTTAACTGAGCATCCTGTTTTGTTTTGTTTTGTTTTGTTTTGTTTCGTTTCGTTTCGTTTCGTTTCCAAATCTGGCAACCCTACCCATCAGGTGAGTCAAAGGCTTCAGAACCAAGCCAGTCAAGCTACTGAAATCCTAGGAGAAGTCAAATCAAGACAGTACATCTCCATTGAGCTGAAGTATTTGCAAAGTGCCATGCTCACAGCTGTGGGAGATGCAACACCGTGTCAGATCTGGCGAGAAAATAGAACAGGAGAGGAATGGCCACAGGCCAGAGAGAGACTACGGTACGAGTGTAAAAAGTTTGGCTCAAGAACTATCGAAAAGCAAAATAGTAGGAAGGATGTTTCTAGTGGTTCTCTTCATCCATAACCTTTTGTGATGGCTTCTTGCAAAGTGCGGCTTCTGCTCCACAGCTCGGGAGGAGGCTGGCGAGACCGGAGAAGAACATTCTCTGACACGCAAGGAGGCTTGTGGGCACAGCACCTGCCTTAGTCTTTTATTGCTGAGGTAAAGCAAACATCAACCTGATTGATGATCTGGGAGAGCCTGGGGGAAACAATCAATAGGTATTTGTGGACTGGATGACTGACAGATTTTTGAGTAGGGAGTGCATGATGAAAGGTATTGTACCAAGACTATTTTGGAGGTGTTGTGTGGGAGAACAGAGGGACTAAGGCCCCTCTGATAAGTGGGGGGGAAATCAGCCATCCGCTCTGATGGGCCGGCCGTGCCTAAGCATCCACATCGGGTAACACCTGACCTTGCCATCCCTCCTCGCTCTATCACCTAGCATCAGGTAGCTTAGGGTGCCTCGAACACTCATGATTATTGGAGCAAATTATTATTTCTCTGCTGCTTCTGAGAGCTGGAAGAAAAATTATTCACTGGAGGAGGGAAGTATGGAAAAAAAATAAGGGGCAGGATTGGGACAGAGAGAGGACAACATTAAAAAAAAAGTAACTTAAAGAAAAAATGGATGAGTTGGAGGGTAGGGTGTCATTCTTTTTGTTTCGTTCTGTTTTTAATTTTCTGATAATTACTATTTGTGTGGTTGGGGATAAGGAACTATCTGCCTTGTACTTTTGTTTCTATTTCTGTATGGCAAACTTCATTCTTATTTTTAATGGCTTTTCAAGCTGTGAAGAAACTTTATCGAGTATCCAGCAGCAAGAGCAGAGCCAAGACTGGAGAACAAGTCTTTCTTGCTCCAAGACTTGTCCTGATTTGCTGCCTCGGCGGCTGTCTCCCAGCTGAAAAGCTACTCTGCAAACTGCCTCTCCAGTTTCACAGATGTGCTTGTTGATGAAACCACACAGATAATCTATAGCTTTCACGTGCCTTCACTGTACTCTATTTTAGTGTTTGGTACAAAAAAGAAACTTACTGTCTGGATTCAGCATAACCTAGTCTGCCTCTGTGATATGATTTATTTGCAAAAGGATCAAAACATAGACTCCCTTCGATCTTTTAACCTTCTAGGAAGGCCAACCCCTTTGGAAAAAAATAGTATTTAAGGCAGTGGTAAAGAGATTATCTGGTTATTTGGTAAAATAGTCAACCATAATATTCTACAAAAAGAACTCTAATCCAATGACAACCCATAGAAAGAAACAGCAACAGAACAATGGAAGTATGTGTGATCCTTTTAAAGACTTGTGTCTGAGGAGGACGGGAAGGCTTTTGAGATCCTGGGAGAGGAAAAGGATATCAGAGCTGAAAAGGATCTTTGTGATCCTTAAAGCTGCTTGAAGGTTGGGAAGGAACAAATGAGACCATACCCATATAATAAAACTAAGGTGATCATACTTCTCCCACAGAGCCTGTTTGGTAACCAAGAATGAGTAAGTGACTCAAGAATTTAAAAATTTAGTAAAAGAAGAAGGGATCCAACCCACAAATTCCCCTCCTCTCTCTCCTTCCCTTGTGCTTTGTGTCCCCAGGTTCTTTGTAACTTAAATAATTAATAGTTAATAAAAAGGTAACTGCTACTCATGCTTTTGCCCTTGTGGCAACCTTGAAGTGAGGCTCTGCATTTCCGTGTGTTTCCCTCAACAAAAATTCACTCCACAACAGAGATTGTACTGAAGATTTAATTTATTTTTATTATTTTTAAGTTCTAATTTTTTAAAAATATTTTATTTTTAAGTAATCTCTACACCCAACGTGGGGCTTGAACTCACGACCCAGAGATCAAGAGTTTCCCTGCTCCATGGACTGAGCCAGCCAAGCACCCCTGTATTTTTAAATTTTAATGTTAATTTCAGTGTAATTAACCTACCGTGTCATATTAGTTTCGGTGCCAAATGGAGTGATTGGACAATCCTCTATGTTTCCCAGCGCTTGTCAAGATAAGCTGTACTGAAGATTTTATAAGGAAAACTGAAGAGGGGATTTACATCTCACAACGTTCAGACTTCACTTCTCAATTTGCTGTCAAGCTCTCTCCTCTCAATTTTATTCTCAGCTGTTGGCCTTTGTATCTTTTAAGCCTTCCACAGAGTCATTTCTCAAAGTCTACGAGTTAGTGAATTCTAACCCCCATCCCCATGATTCTTCTGCAGAAAAATTTAGCTATTTCTCACCTCTCTCAGTCCTTCGCACCAGCCACCCACAGCACCGTGGGCACTCAGCCTTAGATTAGGTTTTATCAGAGCATTCCTCCTTAAAATGCACATCTCTGCTTCTTGCAAGGGATTCATGTAAAACTGCTAAGGAAAATGAGATTTTCTTTGCGGCGCCACAGGGACATAATTTATAAGGGAGCAATCAATGTCTGGCAACATTTACCATCTGCTTCGGATTTCTTAGTTTTTAGGTTACTTGCTGACTTCTCCAAAGCTAGAGGTTGGGCTTGGTGGCCGTGGAGATAAATCGACTCCTGTCTGATCACTTTTAGAGGATGACATCAGTCCTTTCCTCACTGTTGAGTGTTCGCAAAGAATTCTGAGGTGATATTTACTCCAGTAGCTGGGAGAGAAAATGACCTTCTGTTCTGTAATTTCTCCATCCATGGGGAGTGGCCAACCACCTTTCTTTCCTTCTCTTTTTTAGGGGCTACCCTCCTTGGAATTTCCCCACTGTCTCTCATGGGGATCATGAACTTTGGCTTTCCTTGTGATGCGAATTCCTTTATGACCACACTAAATCTCAGACTCTAAGATCTTAGAATTACTGTGTTAATTTTCAGATTTTAATATTATTGGTTGCTTATCCTCTTGGAAACACTGGAGAGTCTCCTGCATACGGCTCTTGGGAACTCCAAGATGTTTGCTCCAAAGTTGTCTTGTGAAAATTCTTTCCCCCTCGACGGTAACCCACCCTCTTGGAGTTTTATGTTATTTTCACATGAATGGTACTCACTACGAGTCACGTTTTCTGATGTGAAAATCATGCTTGACGTATACTTGACATGTACCAGACTATCCAAGATGTTTGTTAAATACATCTGGAAAGCTCAGCATATGTTGTTGGGTTTTAGACCCATGTAAGGAGCGCCTTCTCAGAGGCCATTGCATTTCCCTGCTCATCATTTGTCTTCCTGATTTCTGTCACTTTTCTCTTCTCCTTCTGACTCACCTGTGATATTCTTTGATCACCTCGTCACTATTTGATTGGTGATTCTGCTCAAGCCCAAGAATTTTGCCCCCTCTTTCTCAACTTATTGGTTTCTGTGGTGCATCTTCCTTTTCAATATTTCTTTCTAGGTCAGACCTGTCCCCTCGCCATTCTTCCTCTGATTTGATGTATGTCACCTCCTAAGGCATATCAGCTGCCATATGCCATCCCCTCCCCGTGCACCTGCTCCCTCCCCACCAGACCTTCCAGTAGCTACGGCTGCCCAGTAATTCCATGTCCTCCTTCTCACTGGGCTTCATTTTGATCCTTGTCATTCAAGGGGTAACCGTGCAGTGATCTTTCCCCTTCTCTGTCCACTGAGTTCATGTACAACTTACAATCCAAACAGTTTCTGGTTGTTGGCTTGCCTGACTGTAACCTCTGCTATTTAGTCTTGCTGTCTGTCCCTTCCTCCAGATACTCCCTGTCATCTTTCATCTCTGGGGTGGTCAGTAGTCACCCCAAGTTGTTTCTTTTTCTTTCTTTCCTTTCGTTCCCTTCTCATGATTTTTTTGATCATTCTTTATTCTTTTTTTTTTTTAGATTTTGAATAATCATGGATGTGTAAAAAGTAGCAACGAGAGCAAAGATAGCCCAGACCCCGTACCCTTTTCCCAGTCTCCCCCACGGTCACATTGTACATAATTGGAGTACGATATCAGAACCAGGAAATGGGTGTTGGTACACGGCGTGGGAGAAGTTCTATGCCATTCTATCATATGTGTAGATTCATGGAACCATCAACACGCAGAGCTATTCTATCACCACAGATATCTCCTTCATGCTACACGTTTTTAATCATACTCACCCACCATCCCTGCCCCCATGACAACTGCTAATCCATTTCCCAGTTCTGTAATTTTGCCATTTTGAGAGTGCTGCCTAAACGCTGTTGTATCGTATGTGACCTATTGAGACTTGCTTTTTTCTCATTCAGCATGATGCCCTTGCAGTCTGTCCCAGCTGTTGTTTGTACCGATAGGTGGCCCTTTTTTATTCCCGACTAGCATTCCATGGCATAGATGTACATTGGCCCATTGAAGGCCATTTTGATTGTTCCTAGTTTTTGCCCAACAAATATTATTTTCTCCCTTTCTGTATTTTTCTTTCAGGCTGCTACTTATAGCAGATGTTTGCAGGAAAAGAAAACTTTGTGTAAAGGAAGACTTACCCATTGGTTCTTATAACTAATGGAGACCCGTAGGTATAACCTAGAGTTATTGACAATGTAGATAAACAGTTTTCTTTTCGGAGATAGGATTGGTTTTTTGTCTTGGCATCTGGACTTAGACCTTCCGGTCCAATTCTTATTTGTCAGCAAATACCCTGTGTGGGGTGAATGCACTCGCTTTCGCCTCCACAGCGGTGTTCCAATATAAATTTTGATCACAAACAAAAATGAAGTCTCGTTATTTTAAGTTAGGATGTTAATTTTAAATGACTACATGGTTACAAGGGCTTTGGTGCCTGTTCAGGAAAGCCTTCAAGTTATTTCTGGCAAAACAGATTGAAACCAGTGGCCTTTAGAACTCAGTACTCAAGGGAAACAAGGCAAGCTGCGTTTGACTCGAAGGTGGGGTCACCCAGTGGCATTTACTAAAGGAAAAAATTCGTAGGCTTATTTTCCAAATGAGTTTAAGGTTCAGTATTTTGTTAGCTCTGCATGTGTTTGAGAGGGAACTCCTGGACGCTGGTGGGTAGGTTCATCTTGGTTCTAGTAAATGAGTGGATTGGCCTGACATTTTTGGCATGCGTCAATGAAGGATGACATAGGGTTTCCCTGCTGTGAGTAACTTGGCTTCATTTTATGTTTGAAGATTTCACATATTTGCATAATGTCCCAGTTGAGGTGATTATATGGCAGAGGAAAAAAAGTGTAAATATTCAAATGTTAGCGGACACTTGAGAGTCTTTCAGAGCGAAAGGGGATTTAACACATGTGAAACACAAGTTTGGACTGGCACATTAAGATTTTTGGGGGGGGAGGGGTTCCTTAAAGTTTGCAGGAAATTTAAAGTTTTGGTCCTTTAAAACTGTCATCAGAGCCTTCTCTCTTTTATAAAGTTTCTAGGTCTTGGGGACATTCAGTTGTGGTTAACACATTTGCGAAAGTAAGATCCCACTCCCTATCCCTCCCCCACCCCCCCACCGCTTCCCTCCCCTAAATTTGAATGCTCCGGAACACCTGGGAGATTAGAATGCCTCCTATTCACGTAAACTGTATCAGGATGAACTGAAAGCACTTTGTAGCTTTATCTACTGAAGCCCTAATTTCCTTCCAGGTAGGCAGAGGAAGGTGGATAGACCCTGTGGATCTCTGCATTGTGTGACGAGCTCTGAGTCACCAAAGTGAGTCACTGGCAAATGGGGATGACGCTTTCCACCCAGGCTGATGTTCTCAGACTGGTGCTTTCAGCATTTGTTTTTACCATATCCCAAGTAAGTCTCGTGAGATGACTCTCAGATTCACATGAAAGTTTTGAACGACTTTTAACCCAAAAAGCTGAAAAGGAAAAAACAAAACCACCATTGGAAGGTTTCTTCGGAGGCATTCTAGAAAAGTCCATCCCGAGGCAGCGTTGTAGCTCAAGGAAGTTTGGCACATGGCTATCAATGAGGATTTGTCGCAACCGCTCCAAACGAGAACGGGGCCAAGAACGAGAACCAGGGCATTCAGGGTAAAAAGGAGGGGAAATCCAGTGGTCTCCCTTTCAAAAAAAGTTGCTGATCAGAGTTCTTGGGCTCGCCTTTAGTAATACTGTGAACATTGCAGTAATCAGAATTCTGCATTAATCAGTCTTTCTGCACATCTGCAACGTGAAGACTGATACTGGTAATGATGACTCAGGCGTGAAACGTCTTGGCTCTGAATGACCGAAAACCAGATTTCACCGAGCTTGTTGTGGTGTTGGTGTTTATGCCTGCCACCGTATTTGAATCCTGTAAAGAGTGAGAGCATCCGTGACTAGCCACGGTGGCAGTCTAATAAGGACCGCAGTTCATTCGCTGGTGCTTCTGGGTCGTGGAGTTTCCAGTTATATCCTGCCAGGCAGTGGGGCCTCTAAGCACACAACCATCCAGAGGCCTGCTGGGGCCTGGCTTTTATCACACCAAGCATTTCAGAAACAATGGTGGGGATCTGAGAGAGAGCGAGGGTGCTTGAAGCTGAGAAGTGGGACAGAGCAACGGCAAGAAAGTTTAGCCAGCGCCTACTATGTGCTAAGCCCCGTGCGAGGGGCTTTGATCCATGTTGTCTCATTTGTCACTGAGATGCGACAAGGGACAAGCGACGGGAACGTCACCGGGGGAGGTCTGGGGTGGTGTGGTTGCGGAGCAAAGCCTCAGAAGACACGTGTAGAGGTCAGGGTGCTTACGGCGGCAGCTACTAGGACACGGGAAAGTGGCCTAAGTGATAAGGACATATATTGACTCAGAAGAGGTCCATCCAGTGGCTCAGTGATGATCATAAGGACCCAGGTTCTCGCCACCTCTGTCTGAAGGCCCTGGGGAAGATGCCTTTAGAAGTCCTTCCTCACCTTTTCCAGCTTCTAGTAATTCCTTGGCTTGTGGCTGTTCAACTCCAATCTCTGCCTCTGTCTCCACATGGCCTTCTTCTCTCCATGTCTCTGTCTCCACGTGCTGTCCTTTCCTGTCTCTCATAAGGACACTGGTCATTGGATCAGGACCCTCCCGACAATCCAGGATGATCTCATCTCAAAATCCTTAACTTAAGTGCAGCTGCAAAGACCCCGTCCCCACATAAAGTTACCTTCACAGGTTCTGGGATGTGAACACAATTTTTTTCGAAGGCCACCACTCAGCCCACTACGATGGCCTCATTTTTTTTCTCAGATGGTGGGTATGGACGTATCTGACAAGGATGGAACTTCCTGTCATCAGTTCTTGGCTTCCAACCCAAGGATTGGCGTTATCACCAAAATGAACTGCTTACAAAAAGACGAGTTGCAGGTTCCAGAAAGGACAGACTCGATCCCACAGAATCATCTCGTTTCTTGCTTTATTGATTGCCCCATGCAACGTACATGTATGGGAAAGAGCTTCTGAGCTATACCGGTGAGTGACCGTCAAGTTCTTTAGATTGTATCTCTAAGCGCTCTTGAATCTTTTGTACCCCTTCCTTGATGTCTCCACCGCCTTACCAAATCCCCATCATTTGTCACCTGGATTATGTCTTACTTGTCCCTATTCTCCCTAGCCTCCTTTCTCCATATTGCTGCCTGAGGAGCTGCCTGAAATTCCAGTTGGGCGTTTCGTGCCTGGTGCTAGATTGCTTTTGTTTGTCCCTGCAAAGCCATCCTTCTACACCTGGCCTTTTTCCTCCAAAGCTCCTTCTCCCTCTGGCTTCTGGTTGGGTTTGGCAATGGGGGCACTGGTGAGATGAGGTGGCAGGCGTGGGAGGAAGGAGAGGGGCCATTCGTCTCCCTCACTCCTTCCCCGGAGGTCCTTGCACCCGGCGTCCCTCAGTCGATGCCCCCATTAGGAGAATTCCCACATGGCTGCCTTCCAAGTTTTAATAACTGTCTCTCTCCTCACCCTTCCAGGCCCAAGGATGGCAACAGGACCCCTTGTGGTTTCCCGACGCCCTGCCTACACCTTTGAACATAACCCCATCATCAACTCTTCTCGAATTACCCATCTCAGTGTTTCTTGCCTGCACCATGACTGATACAGCCGGGCTGTAAACACGTCACTGACTCTACCTTGCCCAGAGGAGGAAGCAACATCCCACAGGAGGGGAGCAAGATTCCACCCTTGCCACATCTTGAGACATGCTTTCCGCACCCTGGCGGACGTGTGGTTTCCTGGACGCAAGGTGTTCTTTTTCTTCTTGGAGATTCTGTAACTGACGATTTCTTTCCTGGCTTAGCTGCCTGGACAGTGTCTTCTCTTCCTTCAAGACTGTTCAGGGATCACCTGTTGATTTTTTCTGACTTTCCTAGGCAGGATGGGCTGCTTCCTCTTCTGTGCTCCCTTATCACATTATATGCCTGCCCATTAAAGCTCTTTTCGTTGCTGCGAGTTTTTGTTCCTGTGTCTGCTTTCCAACCAGTCTTGGAATCCTCTGAGTGTATTCTGTTTTCCTTTGTTCTCCGAGTACCCGCTGTTGTCCCTGGTGGGCTTAATAAACATATTTTGAATGACTATATTTTTCTTTATTCACTATATTACTACTTGCTACACTCATACAAAGATTACTGCAATAAATTACCACGCTCGTATGCAACTGTGCACATTGTTTTCTCTTTTGATGAATATTACTTGGGTTTTTCCTCATGACCACTCTGAGAGATGGGTTGGTAGGAAGTAAATTCCCCTCTGTCACCTGAATTGCTGGGGGCAGAACTATGCCGGGAATCTAGACTTCTTGTTAGGAGTTTGTTTGCCTTTGCATTAGACCATGCTGCCTCCTGAGATGCCAGATTAAAGCAACGACAACAGAACCAGAGGTATGCTAGATGAATGAGCACTACCCGAAGGGTCACTTCAGACGGAAGGCAACTCAAGCTGCTGTAGAGATAACCCCATGTGATTGCAAACACATGTCAGGAAGGCTGTGTAGACAGGTGGTCCTAGAAGGGTCCTAACGAACGGAACTGGTCACATTAGCTAACTTCCTGTTGTTTGAGAATGATGTCTGATATAGACTCCAGAGACCATTGACAGAACATACAGTTGGATTAAAATTAGGATGTGAACATCAAAAAAGAGTATTCCGTGACCCCGGGGAAGGGCTGGCAACCAATGGGGAAAGGCATGGACTGTTTCTGTAATTCAAACCATATCCCATGAGAAAGTAATTTTCGGACAGCAGCACAAAGAAAGGTAAATTTAAGAGCATTTGGGACAATTTCTGTGTCAATAGAAGGCTTAAAGCTTCTTCCTTCTGTCCGCCTTAGGGGAGAAGCAGTATGCTGAAAGCCCAGCGAATGAGGTAAGGAACATTCACCGAGACGCAATTCGAGAATTTCCGCGGGGAAAAGGAATCTTACAAGTCACCCAGTGCTAGGCTTTGGATGTTTGACTCTTTTCCAACAGGAAGGAAAAGATGAAGTCTGGATGCTCCAAGTGGTGGAGGGTCAGGACAGACTCCGTTTTAGACGTGGCGCATGGCCACTATCTCGCATGCTCCTTGCAACGCTGACGGTGTCAGAACATCCGTGTGATCCCCGTGGGTCCGTGTCAGAACCTCAGAATCAGCCTTTGATTAACTGAAACACTCCTCAGTTGCTTGGACCTCTGTCCCTGTTCTTCACGGAAGACCGAGAGGCGAGTTAACAGAAAATAAAGGAAATAAAATACATTTCTACGGAGCCAGCCTTAGCTCTTCAACTTTTTCAACCTCAAAATGTTTATATCTCTTAACCCAATCATTCCCTTATTGAGAATTTATCTTTGCGATATAATAAAAGTTACAGGCCAAGATCCAGAAGGAAATCTTCCTGTCCAACAATAAGGAAAACATTAGTTAAATCCAATTAAAAGACTTCCATGTGGTTATTTAAATCACGTGTTTGAAAAACATTTAGGGGCATGGAGACATTTATGATCTGAATCATAAGAAAAGATAGAAACTTGCATCTATGGCATAATCTTTCCGATATTTTGAAAACTCCTTTCTCTCTGTCTAAATATGTCTGGCTATAAATAGAAAAATACCGGAAGGAAAACCATCAAAATGTTAATTACGGTTATCTCTGGATGGTGGGATTTTGAGATTATTTTATTTTTTCTTTGTACTTAATCCATTTTCCAAACTCATAGTATAAATCAGAAAAATAAAAAAAAAAAAACACCCTACAAACAATATTGAAAATCCTTCTCTGGCTTCTCCCTTATTTCCAAGCTAAAATCCAGACTCGTTAGCACAGCAAATGGGCTTCTTAATGATCTGGCTGCCCGCTCTCCTGGCTCATTTTTTCCCTGCTCCTCTCCTTAGGTCCTGTCTTCCAACATGCCTCATGAGTCTGCCGGATGCCTGGTGGTTTTCCAAACGTGTGATGCTTTCTGAAGGTTCCTTGCCTTGGCTCGTTGCTGTTCTTTCTGCCTAGAACACTCTTCTCTCCTTGTCAGTATTTGCAGGCTCTGAAACTCAGCTCCACCTCTCCTTTCTTCTGGAAAACCTCCCAGAGTGGAGGCTGTGGTGTTTGCCCCGTCTCCCCTCTCCCCTTCGTGGCCGATGTGCTCATTCCCCAAGCGTGAGGGCGGGGGGTGCCCGCTGCCGGCTCACAGATGAATCCCTCCCCTGGCCTCCACTTGGGCGAGGTCCTGTGGGACAACCCACATCCAATGAGTGGTCAAGGCAAGGCACCGAGCCTCAGTCCGCCATAGCTCTCTGAAAGGCCATCTCAGCTTTCTATCTCCCTGAGGGGTGAGCCAAAGCCCCTTTGGCAACTGCATCACAGTTAAACTTCTTTCTCTGTTCAGTCCTGTTCCTCTCTCCCTTGTAAGTGAGTTCTCTCCAGGAAGCCTCTCGCAGACAGTCTCCGAGTCTGTTTCTTGGGGAGCCCAACGAAGACCCCCCGCTATGATAGCTGAGCTCACTCCCCAAGTTCGAGCCCTCTTCTCCGAGCTCCTTCACTGCCTTTGTCTGTGCTTGAGCGCTGCTCTCATTGTATTGTGACAGACGACGGTTCCAGGGTCTGTCCCACTTGACTGGGATCTCCCTGAGGGTAGGATGTGGTGTCTCATTTCTCTGCGTGTGCAGCACCTGTCACAGCACCTGGTTCCTAGGATGTGGTGAATGAGTACACGTGAAGGCGAAGCAGATAGTAGAGAGGGTAATGGGCAGAAAAAAAATGGAATGAGACCCTTATGGGCAAAATGAAATAACACCCTTCCGACTGGCGTTACATTTCCTATTGAGCCTTTCTGTCTATCTACCAATAAACAAAGCTCTGACTTTGAGGTCTTGGGATTGGAGGGTGGGGTAGAGAGGGTCTTGGGGAATTCCAATCAGGAGTTGAAAGAATTTCGCACTTAATTTTTCCCCTAGTCTTCTATTTGCAGGACGAACCCCCTTTTCTTCTCTTCTTCCTCAGTTCAACTTTCTCATAACTTTTCTTTCTCCTTCCCTTTCTTCCCCAAACTTGGTCAAAGGCGAACATGTTGCCAAGAGAATGACAGAGCAGCCATGACCAAGGGATAAGCCAACAACAGTTGTTCCTCAAGAAGCTGCAGGGGAAAATATCGGACGCCCTTTCAAGTTCCTACCTTTCTCTGATGAATAATTCTGGGAGTGGGGTGTTCTGGTTTTTTGTTCCTAAGGGAGAATTTAGGGAGAGGTTAAAGCTGAGGGTTAAAGCTCTCAGAGTTATCAATGTAATGAGTCACAAATGAGTTGTTAAGCCCCTGGCTATGTGTTGTCCAAATTGAGTCAGTAACACGCAGCCCTTTGGCTCACAGGTTTAGGGACCTTCCTTACCCTTCCCTCCTGCCCTTCTGTTTCACTTTCATGGGTCCTCTCTTGGATGAGCTCCCTAGTGCTGAAACAGTTCTGTGTGGTGACAGAAGGCTGCTCCACATTTATTCCATTTTTCAAGAAAGGTGTTACTATTTTCTCTTAATATGGGACCACCTTGGTACCTGCGGAGTGGAGTTGAGTGATATGGTGACCCCTTTCCCCAACTTATCTCCCACTTTATACATGTGGCAAGAAAGGTGCCAGTTCCCAGTGCGTAGTTGGGGACAGAGAACCTGGAGGGCAAGTGACCTTGAATAATTATTGAGCCACTTAAAGCCAGTACTAGGACAGAAATTCAGGACGCGTGACTTAGGGGTCTACGCTTCTAACACTAGTCCATGCTGAGGGCAATCCCTCACTGGGGAAATTTTTCCATGAGTGCATTTGTTTCCCTCAGACTTCAAATTTATCATAAATCTTAGAGCTACAAAGCATGACCCTGGTATTGGCAGTCATGTGTGAGAGCGTATGTGTGTGTGTGTGTGTGTGTGTGTGTGTGTGTGTGTGTATGTTCCAGACCTCGACCCTGAGGATGGTGGAAGACCATGGAAGCTTTTTGTGTGTCTCGCGTCCATGAAACGCAGCCAGACCAACACTAAACCATCCTACACACCTAGAAAACTGATTGGAAGGTGAACACAACGATCTCCAAAACCTGAACCACCAACCTCAATCCTGAGGAGACTAAGCTCCGCCTGTGGTGGGTGTTACACGGGAACATTTGTTCCAACTCCTATTGTTTCCATGGGGACATGCTTCCATTGAGTAAGGCCCTTGGGCTCTTTCCACCCTCTCTTCCACTGCATTGGAGGAAGAGGAGAGTGGTCAGTCTGGATGGAGTCATTGAACGTGCATGCCTCACCTTCTCTTCTCTCCCTGAGAACTGCCTGGAGAAAGTGAACATTCTCTGCTTCTTCAAATCTGAAGTTTTAAGGGGCAGCGACCAATGTGGCAGTTTTCTGTCGTCCAGCACTGCCAGGTACCTGCTACATGACTTCAGTGGTACCATATTAACAAGCCTATAGACCTGAAGTCACAGTCTTCAGTCAAGACTTTGTCCTTTTAAAAAATAGTGATATTTTTACCTCTAACGGTCTAATTCTTATGCCTCTTAATTGGTTTAGAAATTGGGCAGGGAAGGGGGTACTATTTATTGTGCCCGAAAACCCCGGCATCAGGGAGGGCTCCCTGCTTGGCCTCCAGCAACGGCCTGGTGTGGATAAAGATCTACTCTTGGTGGGTAGCCAAGAATTTGAGGGAGAGGGCTGGGAATACGAACACAGATGAACTTAACTGAGAGGCTAATTGGGCAAGGGTGTCTTGTCTACAGTCTGAATGACTCAGGGAACATTCTGACTCACTTGGGGCTCATGAAGAGAAAGGAGGGACCTTCCCAAGAAATCACTCTGTCTTCAAGTGACAGTGAAAGTAGTCATGGAACAAATGCGTTTTCTGCCAGGGCTCCTTTTGGTTCCCACAAACTTTCAAATTTAAATGACCGTGTGAAGAGGGGAATCTCAGGAATGACTAGAATTATGTTCTTCTGTGTACTGAAATCCAGTTTGTATCTGACCTCCCTGGCCAAAAGTCATCCCTCGCCTATAAACTTCTATACCCATTGCCTGAATTGCACGCGAGGCTTTTTATTCCTGACTGGTTTTATCACTTGCTTCGTTGTCGTGGTAGTTATTCCTGATCTTTGTGCATTTTATCTCAAATCCTGTAGATTTTAAGTTTATTGAGTATCAGGACTCTGTCTTATACCTCCTCGTACTTTTTTTCCTACCCTCCAAGAACCTAGCGTAGAATTTACTCGTGTTTGGTGGTAAGGAAACAAATGAAGACCGACCAAGTAAGAACAAGAAAAGGTTATTTTTCAGAACCTGCTATAGTCAGCTGCCATAACTTATGTTTTGGCAAAGACTTAAAGGCAGGAGGAGGAGGGGGAAAGATTTGTAGTGGAAAAAGGGGAAGGCTTCAGGTATGCCTTGATTGGAGACTGTTGGTATGAGGAAGCTGGTGATGGGCTAACTAGAAGCAAGTATCCCACGGAATTGGTTAGGGGTCCATACTCGGCTTTCTCTGGTGGGTCAAAGTTGGATGTGGAAACAAAACTTAGAAAAGCTTTCAGCTGTTAATTAAATCCTGGAGACTCTGGGCCAGTTGTTACAGGGGTTGTTTGGCTTCCTGGATTGTTGCTGGAGATAGTAATGTGACTTCCTACAAGTCTGACTTATATCAGGCTGGCTTCCTGGGCTGGTTCTTATGGAAACTGGGTTGTGTGCCTGGGTTGTTCACTGCAGCTTGCAGGTCAGAAGTCTAGTTTTATATATGACCTGGCCACTGACCATTTGTATGTTCAGTCTCTCAGTAGGGTGTCAGTAAATACTGGCTGATTGATTAATTGATTGCTCTGACTATGGTTTGAAATATTTCCTTTGAATTGATATCCTTTATCTTTCCTCTTGGTACTTGCTGAAGTTTATTCAACAAATATTTTCCATTTAATTTTTGTAACAAGATCTTAGACGCAGAAAATGTACTACAGCTTTCCTCCCTTTCTTACTCATCATCTTGGTGTCCAAAACACTGATGAAGAAAAAAGAAGCGTTGTGGTCTCCAATGTTTCAGGCTAGAAATTACTGTAGCTCAAGCCCTTCATCTTCTAATGAAGAGACAGAGACCTAGAGACCTGTCCGCAGTCACACTGGTCGGGGAAAAGGTAAAATTATAGAGGAAGTCACCACTGAAAGGGTAGAGGGTCAGTCTCTGATCTGCTGAGTCTTTGGGCAACATGTTGGGGTGAGGGGCAGGAAGGCCAATAAGGGTCTTGCATGGGCTTTTCAGAATCAGAAAAAAGGCCAAATCGCTGAAAGTGAAGACCTTTGGAAGAGTGTATCATTTTAGAAGTCATGGAGGGGCCCCTGGGTGGCCCAGTAGGTTAAGCACCCAACTCTTGGTTATCAGCTCATGGTTCGTGGGATCGAGACCCGCATGGGTGCTGAGCTGACAGGGTGGAGCCTGCTTGGAACTTTCTCTTTCCTTCTCTCTCTCAAAACAAATCAGTCAACTTAAGGAAAAAAAGAA
Organism: Panthera tigris; assembly: GCF_018350195.1. Lineage (NCBI taxonomy): Eukaryota > Metazoa > Chordata > Mammalia > Carnivora > Felidae > Panthera > Panthera tigris. The sequence goes on from NC_056664.1 coordinate 14,226,610, forward strand.
GTCATGGAGCAGAACACCTGGCGGGAAGCTCGTGGGGTTGACCACAAGGCGCGTCACGGCCTGGATCTGCCGTGTAACAAAGTACCACAGGCAGGATGCCTTAAACAACAGGAACCGATTCTCACAGTGCTGGAGGCTTGGGGATCTGACATCAAGGTGTCAGCAGGGCCACACTCCCTCTGAAACCTGCGGGAGAGATTCCTTCCTTGCCTCTCTTAGCTTCTGTCCTTTGTCAGCAACGCTTGGAGTTCCTTGGCTGGGAGAGATTGTCACTACAATCTCTGTTTCTGTCATCACGTGACGTTCTTCCTGTGTCTCTATTTCTGAGTCCAAATCTTCCTCTTCTCACAAAGATACTAGTCATATTGGATTGAGGGCCCACCCTACAGCAGTATTCTCATCGTAACTAATTAAATCTGTGACGACCCTACTTCCAAATAAGGTCTCATTCTGAGGTGTTAGGGGCTAGAATTTCAACATATCTTTTTGGGAGATGTAAGTCACCCCATAACATTCGCCATCATGCGGAGCTACTCCCCCCGCCCCTCCCACCCATGGATCTTTGTAGTCATGAGCTGCTGTCCTTCCTGTCATGTCCCAGCTACTGCCAGCACAGGGCTCATGACTAAACAGTGCTGCTTCCAGAAGAACCCCGGTGATTAGCAGTGCTGCAAACAGGCCGTTCAGAGGGGGTGATGAATAAGAAGGTGTCATTTAAAATAGAGTCACCCAGTTCCTTTGTAAACATGTGTCACAGGGTGTTTAGAATCATCATACCCGACCCACTGCTGCACGTTGGTGGAACTATTAAGTAAATTACACACACATGTCTTTTTTTGGAAGCCTTTTATTCGCAATCCCCCACCCAAGCCTTATTTCCCAGAGGGAATGTGTCCACCCACCTGCATTTCAGCACATAACCTTGCCTGTTTCGAACGTTCGTGCTGTCCTGGGCTTCTTTGCGTCAGCTTGTCACCTTTGTTAGTCATTCCTGACACTTTCTCTCTTTCTACTCTTTCAGGAAGTAATGTTTTTGCTCAGGTAAGAGTCACAGGAAGAGTGTTCTGCCTGTGTGCTGATTCATTCCTTTGCTTTTTGCCATTTCTAAATGTTAGATGGGGGCAAAATACCTTTTATTAAGGGCGTTGGTCAATGAGGGTGAGAGTACGCAGGCATGAAACACGCTTCGCCGAAAGGGGAAGCAATCCTGTTTCTCGGTCTTTCTGATTCTTTTCAGAGGTGGCATCATCACGGCCGTGGCCCCTGGAATCCGTGAGATCGACTTTCCTGCTTTCAAATGATGTGTCCGTCCACTTTGTTTCCTTCATGTTTGTCGTGAGAGCATCATGGCAAGATGGATGCACTCTGTTTATGGATCCAGGCCATAGGCGCAGAATGTGCTAGAACTGAGATAGATCTAAGCTAATTCAGTCAAATGGGTCCCTCAGGGGGTATTATGGGCTGAAGCGTGTTCCCCCCAAATTTGTATGTTGAAGCCTTAACCCCCAATACCTCGGAATGGGCCTGTATTTAGAATGAGGGTCTTTAAAGAGGTAATTAATTTAAAATACAGTCAGTAGGGTTGGCCCTAATTCAGTATGACTGGCGTCCTTACAAAAGGAGATTAGGACACAGACACGCAGAGGGAAGCCACGTGAGGTCACACGGAGAAGATGGGCATCCACAAGCCAAGAGGGGCCTCAGGAGAAACGGAGCCTGCCAACACCTTGATCATAGACTTTTAGCCTTCAGAACCATGAGACAACACATTTGTGTTGTTGAAGGCCCCCCGGACCACGCTGCTCTGTTACAGCAGCCCCAGCAGACTTATATGGAGGGGGACAGGTTCAGACATGTGAAGCAAGCCTTTAAAGGTACTGTGTCCAACAATAGCACTCCAGACCCCAGGACCCAAAGACCCTTATTCCTGTCTAGTCCAGCCCTCATTACGCTTCATGATGCTATATTGCATTTGTCATGGAAAGGACATGGGATTCATTTATGAATTCAGTTTAATTGGCATCTCCGTGGTGGTGCCCCATCTTTTGCCATTTTCTGCAACACCGAGGGAGACATTTTCTAAGCTATTTTATTTTATTTATTTATTTTTTTTAGCTGCAGAGATGACAAATGTTATCAACGATATCCAACCAGAGTGTATTTTCATCCCTTTTCCTCCCGTCAAGATAAGCCAGAAGTATTTGTTGCCAGAAATGGAAAACAGCTTGCTCATCAGCCAGATGATCGCAGTGTTCAAAAGTTCTACTCGTTTGCCATGTGTGAAAAGTTAAGAATTGAAAACAGACAGGCTTACTCTGCTTAAACTGTGGGTTCTGTGAAGCAAGAAAAAGAGACACTTGGATACTGTAAGAATTGTGGAGAAGGTTTGCATGGCAAAATGAGGGAGGTCTTTTCACATCGCTCTGAGGCGGGACCCCTAGGTTGATTTGATAGTGAATATGGCTATTCATCAAGTGGATGAAAGAGGAGTCTAAAATTACCAACTGTGGCAGGCTACCTTTGTGTTCTGGAACGAATCCCAATGTCCTACACAAACGAGGCTCTTGGGACTTCTACTATGCTGTCTGAAACAAAACCTTCTAGGCATTTCAGTTAGACGTCTTTCTAATTATCTTGATGGAGATATGTCCATGAGGTCTTGGTGGAAGTCAGAGGTATACCGTCGAGCTGAAGCTTCGTTAGAAACAGCCTTCAGATGACAGGTTTGAATTATTCCGTTACTCTCCCACTCTTGAGGAACTAAGGGGTATTTGTTGAATTTTTGCGAGATTGACTTAAATCGCTCAGTTATCAACCCCTTATTGTGTTAGAAGGCTTCGTGTTGGCTGGGTGATTTCTGATCGTTTTTATTAGTCTCTCTTGGTCACTACTTAAGAGACTTTTTGACAACCAAGAGAGCCGTTTTAAGCAAATAGAAATGCAGGCTGACAGAGGTCAAATGATTAACTCAAATTGACCAAAATGGCGGGGGGTGGCGGGACAAAGAACCCCCCCCCCCCAAGAAAAATCAGCGTTCACACTTAGGGCTCCAATTACCCATTCTGTAGGTTTCTGGAGGCTTGGCACAATCCCATTACCCTTTATTTACCTCCTTCGAAGTTATTTGCATTTCAACACTCACATTTCCCCCCTGCACTTGATGCTCAAGGTCTGGGAAGTTAAATTGAACTCAAGGATTTGGCTACTTAAGAGAGGACAACAAAACCCAAAAAACAACACTTGCCCTCATTCTTCTTTGTGAAGGCGAGCTCCAAATGGGGCAAAAATAAATAAGTTCTCACAGAAAGACAATGCTGCCTTGAGTTCCACTTCCCGTCAGTGAATTCATGACTGCCAGTTTGTTTTCAGGGTGGGTGTTTTTAGCAGCAGGGAATTCTGGTTGACCGGAGGCCAGAGAATGAACAGGAGGAGGGAGGGGAAGAGGGGGAAACTCTCAGGTGCACACCCAATGTGCTGCTCTGTCTACTTTCTCCTTCCCCATCTGAGTCGGTGACATCTTGCCTCACCCACCGCTGGCCTTTCTCGGGGTCTCAGGTTTTGAGTTGACTGGGCCCTCGGCAGTAGTCCGCAACTCTTCCTCACATGAAAGCACAAATCAGAAGGTACCTATTACAAGGCTGTGAGCACAGAGACAAAGGCCTGGCTGCTGACACCCTCCCACTAACTTGGGTTTTAATGGTGGGTTTAATTTCCTCGCGCTAGCTGAAAGAAAGGGAAAAAAGTGAGCGGAAAGAGACAGGCTGTGGATAGTGGCGGCGGTGGGGAAGCGACAGCTGTTGTATTCATGGTTAATCAGGTGTGTCTGTCTTTGTGTCGCATCTGTCTGCTACTGTTGCCGGGCCACATGTGAAAGGGGACGGAGGGGAAGGGGCCATTCATGTTCAAAGCCAGCAAGCACTGACCTCTGCTTCGTTCTCCTCGGGGTAGGCGAGCTTGTCTATTTAACTTTCCCCATTATAGGAAGCTGTAATTCTACTGGATTAGCCCACCCTAACCATTTTGGCCTGACAGACGCAAGCTGCATCCAGAATGCCATAAATCTGCCTGGAGAAGGAAGACCGTTCCCTCCTCCCGTGCTTTTCCTTTGGGATTCCGTTTGATTTGTCAAACAAGAGAAAACCGGAAAGAGAGGGGGGGGGAAGAAAGAGAACTGAGGGCTTCTTGGTTCCCCATCGGAAACTGACCCACACGCTGCGTTTACATTTTCTCTAATGATTGTCGGGAGCGGAAGGGCTTCTCTTGTCATGACTAGAACGCCGTTTGCCTCCAGTTCTGTTCATCTCACGGGTCCCACACAAGTGTGGTGTTGGCGTCGGACCTCAGTCATCTCCCTGGCACCAAACCCTCCCCTGGCTTCCCTCTGGTCCGTGCCCACGGGCAGAGGGCAACGGTGGAGCATGGGAAGCTTCCGGCTCCTTTGGGGGGGGGGCAGGTCTACGCTGTACGTGCTGCTGGCCCAGCTCTGCCAGGCGGGACTCTTCCTGGGCCTGCGTACAAATAGCTGAAGCGCAAACAGCACCCACTCCCCACATCCCGGTGCGTGAGATTGTATTACGGCTGAGTGTCTCCAGGTTCGAAGGTCTTCTCCGGCGAAAGGCATCAAACTGAGCACCTCCTATCAGTGGTTTGGGGGGGGGGGCTCTACCTCACCCCCGTGGAGGTACCTTGTTTCTAGCCCTTCTCCTTCAGGGTCAACCCTCTACTTCTTGGTATTGGTTGAGTAATATCGGTTGAGTATTGGTAATCCTCAGCATTTTCAAGATCAAGGAGCTTTGGCTGAAATTTTGACTTTCCTTAAGAATCTGCCATCACAGACCTTGTCAACAGAGCTTGCCACATGCAAATCTATTTTGGTTTAAGCCATTTTTCAATATAGGCTCTAGTTTTCACCCCATCGTGTTAATTCTTCTTGTGGGGAAGCTGGGTTTAGGCTTTATTGACACTTTTGGGGGGTGTGTGTTTGTGTGTGTGTGTGTGTACATGTATATACATATATGTACATACATATTTTAAAAATATCTTAATATATATTTCTATCATCTGTCTCCTATCTATCTTCAATCTATCTATCTATCCATCTATCTATCTATCTATCTATCATCTTATTCTCTAGCATCTATCTATCTATCTATCTATGTTTAATATCAAAATTGTTACCTTCCCAGAGTGTGGGTTATCATGAGCACAGCTGAGTTTGCTCTATAAGCCTGTGCTGATTGCCGTGGCTGTATTCTTGAGGTCCAGCTTTGGGGTCAGGAAGCTTTCGTTTTACTGATGTCAAAGGATTTCAGAAAACGATCCCACTACCCTCTTCCCTCTGATAACCCCTGGATCTCCACACTTCCATGAAGTCACTAGGCAAATATGAAGCTTGTAATAAAAGTCTAGCACTCTGCTAGGCTCTCCGAGGCTTTCGGGAACTCATCATCTTGTGAGAGGCCAACGACCGTACAAACGAATGAAGCAATAACAAAGCAGGGCTGGAAAAATTTTCAATAACTTAAAAAAAAAATCAAAGCCTAATTTACATTCAGAAAAGTGCACAAATCCTAATTGTATAGCTCGATGAATTATCACAGAGTAAACATACTTATGTAACCACCACCCAGATCAAGAAATAATATTACTACAGCTGGAAGCTTTTTTGAATTTCTCCCTATGTGGTAACCCCATTACATGTAAAACCATTCTTCTGCAACACAGTTTGGGACTGAGATTTAGTCTTGATTACGGGGCTACAGCAATGCAGAGATGGAAAGTTTCCCATTAGCTGGAAGGGATTTGCTCATGGCAGGGTTTTAACACGACCCAGGCTGGCCTTCTAAGGCTGGACTTTAGGAGGTCCAGGTGGGCTGGCGTGTGTGATGCTTTTGGCTGAAGGGGAGGACATAGGAGATTTTGGCGTCGCTTTTTAATTAGCACCAGTCGTGTCCCGGATAAACCTCATTGGCTGCTTTGCCGCCACTGCTCAAAGCTTTGGCTTCCCTTTTTAAAACGTTACGGTAAAGATAGACACGCTATAAAACTGGCCATCTTAGCCAGTTAGGTGTGCAACCGTTCTCCAGAACTCTTTTCCTCTTGCAAATTGAAACCCTGTTCCCATGAAACAATAACACTCCCTTCCTCTTTCCCCCCAGCCCCTGGGAAACACCATTCAACTTTCTGTCTCTAGGAATTTTACTGCTCTAACGACTTCACGTAAGTGGAATTCTTTAGTATTTGTGTTTTTGTGACTGGCTTATTTCACCGGGCATCATGTCCTGAGGTTTCATCCATATCGTAGCCTGTGCCAGACTTTTCTTGCTTTCTAAGCCTAGATAATATTGTACATATATATTATTTTATTATTTTTTTAATATGAAATTTATTGTCCAATTGGTTTCCATACAACACCCAGTGCTCATCCCAACAGGTGCCCTCCTCCATGCCCGTCACCCACCTTCCCCTCCTTCCCACCCCCCATCAACCCTCAGTTTATTCTCAGTTTTTAAGAGTCTCTTATGGTTTGCCTCCCTCCCTCTCTAAGTTTTTTTTTTTCCTTCCCCTCCCCCAGGGTCTTCTGTTAAGTTTCTCAGGATCCACCTGAGAGTGAAAACATATGGTATCTCTCTCTGTAAGACTTATTTCACTTAGCATCACACTCTCCAGTTCCATCCACGTTGCTACAAAAGGCCAGACTTCATCCTTTCTCATTGCCAAGTAGTGTTCTATCGTGTGTATGAAAATATGGAACGCTTCACGAATTTGCGTGTCATCCTTGCACAGGGGCCATGCTGATCTTCTCCGTGTTGTTCCAAATTTAGTATATGTGCGGCCGAAGCCGGCGCATAATATTGTGTATGTTGAGTAATAATGTATGTACCACAGTTTGTTGATCTGTTCATCTGTCAACGGACACTTGAGTCACTTCTGCCTTTTGGCTGTTGTGAACAGCCTTAGATCCCATGGGAGTGCTATCTTTAAAAAAAAATTTTTTTTTTCCCGCTGATTCCTTTTTGAGAGACAGAATGTGAGTGGGGGAGGGGCAGAGAGAGAGGGAGACACAGAATCCAAAACAGGCTCCAGGCTCTGAGCTGTCAGCACAGAGCCCCATGTGGGGCTCCATCATGACCTGAGCTGAAGTCGGACGTCTGACCGACTGAGCCACCCAGGCGCCCCCCATCTTTAATTTTTTTGAGAAACCTTCATACTAGTTTTCATAATGGCCCCACCATTCTGGTGTCCTTTTCACCCGGACTGTTTCCTCCTGACTAGCCTCCCAGATGGCATTGGTAAGAGCCTGGTGTGTGGATTGAGGTGGTGGCCATGTTAGGATGGAGGTCAGGACTCTATGTGGGCCTGTCTAGAGAATTTAGTCCCAAGGAGGCAGGTGGGCTGGAGACAAGGCAATCATGGTGGGTATTTGGAGACGCCAATAAAGAGAGTGGGATTTGCCCAAAGACAAATAATGTGTGCTTTCATCTGGGGGGGAGGCAAGGAGGTTCTTGATTGCCGGGTGTTTGGAGACCCAATACTTGTTCGCCCTATCACCTCCAAATCTTTTTTCAGGCTTTAGGTATAAGACTTAGAATAATTATAGGACAGATGGTAAAGAAGAGGAAGGGAAATGACGGGAGATAAGATAATTGTGGAACCCATACACTTTTTTGCCTGGTCGATTGTGGGGACAAGGGTGCTATTTGAATGAAAAAGATACTCCTTAGAAACAGAGGTGCTAGGGTGTGAGTTTAGAGCTGGCTCTTAATGCGGGAAACACCCATGTATTGAATATTGAAGCAATTTTAAGTATTTCTGTTTTCTAAATCTTGACGCTTCATTGCTAGGGCCAGCCTAGCATTAGTGTCCATTTGAAGGACGCAGTTTGTGGGTCATCAGGGTAAGGGCCTTCAGGACTGATTTAGGGGACTCGTGGTTATTGCTACAAGAATATCCTACTCTTTTCAAATCCGTTAACTTTGGCCTCCTCCCTTTTCATCGTGGAAAGAACTTTAGTCACAGTACACATTTTTTCTTAATTTTAAAACTAATATACAGCCACCACTGACCATGTTTAAAGTAAAAAAATATTTACCCTATCCCAAAAGGTAACCATTGTTTAACAGTTCATTTCCTTTTCTTCCAGAATGTTCTGTATCCTTGAGGCACATACATACATACACACAAATACTTAAAGTCCACAGTTTAGTTTCTATTACTCAGAACCCAAACACTACTATTTCATACAAACATGCAGACAGTACATTTACGCAACTCTTTACCATTATAAACTGCTTTCGTATAGTGTTGAACCTCACCCCAGTGATTTAAAGTTGGTCTTATTCCCAATTAACAGAAAGGAGGCCGGAGAGACTAAGACGCTTGTCCAAATTTACACTACGTGTTGGAAATGGGAGCTGGGACAGGAGCCCAGGTCTTCAAAGTAGGCTTTGTCCACCGATCTTTTCTTCCGGGTCACGGGTCTGTCGTGATCACTGGCATCCAGCTACCACCTTGCAGAGAGATTCCAAGACGCTACCCACACGCCCTCTTCATCAACTTACTAATCTTGATCTCTCCATGGGTGTCGATTGGTAAAAGACTTGATTTTATTTTGGGGGGTACAGTGAACTCATTTCAAGAGAAATGAAATATAATAAGAATTGAGGCTATCGGAAGAGGCCAAGTGGTAATACAATCTTAGAGAAGACAACCGTTAGCCAGGAAAAGATTTTTAGTATTCATGGGTGTGTTGGCAACAGCTCATTTGTAAAGTTGCTTTGATAATGTATGTCGATCGAAACATATATATATATATATATATATGTATGTATAATATATATAACATATATATGTTATATATTATATATTATATATTATATACATATTATATATATTATATATTATATATTATATATTATATATTATATATTATATATTATACATATATTATACATATATAATATATTATATATATTATATATTATATAAACATATATATAATATATGTATAATATACACACACACACATATAGTAGGGATTTGTAAGAAGGAAAATGGGGTAATCTTGTTCAGCTAAGTTTCAGGCCAAATGGGAAAGAGGTCTCGATCTGCCTGTTTGATATAGAACAATAACTATTTCTTTTCTGCTGCCTTTATCATTTTTAAGTACATAAGTGAATGAGGCACCATTTACCTAACGATATGTTGTCTCACCTAGTACAGGCTGGGAACACGGCCATAGATGTCGAGCAGCGACAGAAGTGCTTCTGGGATTTTGGAGGGGGATTCTCTTAACTTTTTAATTTCACCGTAGCTGGGCAGGGAATTGTGGATGGCTCATGTTTTATTTCCTTTTGTTATCAAATGTTCATAGTTTGCAAAACTAAAAGTGATGGGCTTTGTGTCCTTTATTTGCTACTCCCTGTGAGCAAGGTTGAGACAGAGAAAGAAGGTTCAGGAATGGCCATGTTGGTGGAGAATAGTGCTGCTGGTAACTGATAAATAGACAGGAGGGGGAAAAATATTCACTACTTCAGTTGTGTCCTGCTTAGGACTAGATTCAGTTTTATAGGGGCCAGCAATGTAACAGTGGCATAAGTAAAGATAAAAGTTAATTTCTCTGTCGCATAAAAGATGTTCAGAGTGGGCAGTCCAGGGATGGTATGGTTCCTCTATGAGGTTTGCAGGTACAGAGTTTCCCTCTAGTTCATTCGTCTGTCATTCTTAGGATGCAGTTTTTGTCTTTATGGTCTTTATGATCCAAGGTGGTTGCTAGAGCTCCAGCCATCATACCTGTGTTCCTTTTAAAGAGGAGGAACTTCCCAGAAATTCTACGTAATATTTCTGCTTATGTTTCATTGTCTAAAACCTAGTCATATGTTCACACTTAGCTAGCTGCAAGGTTGGCGGGGGGATATAGTATTTATTATGGGTGGCAATAAACTGGCATAAAAATTGAGGTTCTGGTACTGAAAAGTGGAGAGATCGATATCGAGAGGAACATAGCATCCTCTGACACAGGCCACCCATTTTGTTCCCCAAATACCCACCCCTACCGTTCTCTTAACCTTCCTGTTCCCTGGATCGTGGCGATAATGACTGGAGCTTCAGAGCCGTCTTGGACCAAGATGTAAACTTGGGAACGAAAGCCGCACACAGTAGAGCAGGCACATGGGAGCCGTGGACAGAGTCCCTCTAGACATCTGTGTGCAAGAGAAATACACACCTGTTTTGATTAAGTCCTTTTCGTTAGGGTATCGATGGAGGATGCCGAGCTTCGTGTTAACCAATACAAGTATAATGTCAACTTGCCGAATAGCTTTCTTTTTAAGATTGTGTCTTGCTTGGCCTGTTATCGTAGGCGGACTGGCCATCCGCTTATCCATCTTAAGCCCACTATGTAGCAGCACCCGGTGCCCATAGAAGGCTAACGTGGTAGTCCCATTCCAGTGAGGGACACACAAATCAATACCGTAAAGGGACTCCCGTTAGTTTAGTAGAAATCTGTATAGATCTGGAGCCCAGAGCCATCTACAATATTCTCTGCTGCCATCTTTAGACTGAAAAAAAACAAAAAAAAACTTTTATAAGTGAATTTGGGGTGTTGACTGTCGCATATTTTTCTTTATCATTAACTAAAAACTGTCATCATATTAATCACCCAGAATTATCGCCCAGATACACAAAATTTGTGTGTGCGTGTTTTTTCTTATATCAGAGGATGATGTTATCAGGTCAAACGCTAATTTTCTCTTGAGAAGCTTTCGGTATAATTGGAGCGGAATATCCTTACGTGAAACTGAAGACAGATTGGCTACTTTACCACCTGCTCATGAGGTGCTCAAGAGCATTTTTGTGAGAAGAAGTGTACTTTTCACATTAGCTTTTGTTTTTGTTTTTTTTTAAGTCTATTTATTTAGTTTTGAGAGAAAGAGTGAGCGAGAGAGGGAGAGAGGCTGAGAATCCCAAGCGGGCTCCACACTGTCAGCGCAGAGCCCAACGGGGGGCTTGAACTCGCAAACCGTGAGTGAGACCGTGACCTTGAGCCGAAACCAAGAGTTGGACGTTTAACTGACTGAGCCACCCAGGCACCCCTCCACGTGAGTTTTTCGAGTAAGCCGAATCCCTATTTACTTATTACTGTTGGCATTACAACAACCATCACGGCACCTTCCAAACAGGTATCACCTGATTTGATTTTCCATAGCAACCGCTATTTTATAGGCAAGGCAACCGAAGCTGATAGGATCTAGGCGACTTGCCCAAGTTCACGCCACCGGTAAACAGCAGAGCCAGGATTTGAATCCAGGTAGGGGACCCTTCTTCGGTACTCCCTTCGTGCGCTGATCACAACCTGGCCACAGAAATTGAGCCGTGAGAGAACGGAAGCAGGTGGAAGTTTCGAGGAAGCCGAAGGGGAAAAGAGGTTAAGCTCTTTTGGAGTTTTCCTGCTCGGCTAGAAACACATTGCCACGGTTATCAGGTAATTGAAGTGTCAACGTGATGCTGTCGAAAGGGCTGAATGGATTTGTTCCTGTTGGCCTCTGAGGGGCTGCACAATGGCGGTGTTTTAGGTGAAGAAACTGTCCGGCTGCCGTGGGAGTTCCCCTTTAGAAGCAACCCCACGAACGTGCAAAATCAATGTCACCGGAGTTTTGGCCTCTGCTACTGCCTCCGACGCTGTTTTCACATTAAAGAGACATTGGTCATTTGCCAGGACTGAGACCCGGAAGCATGATGGAGGCACCCCCCCACCCCCAGCTCTGTTGCACAAACGTCTACAGGCTCTGCTTCCCTGGTGTGTTTTCATTGCAAAGCCAAGGTCACCCGGGGGGGTCTCTCCCTGTCCTTTGACATTCGTGAACTATCGCTTGCACTCCTGATGAGCTCAAAGAGCAAACCTCGGGGCGCCTGGGTGGCTCAGTCGGTTAAGTGTCCAACTTCGGCTCAGGTCGTGATCTTGTGGTTCACAAGTTTGAGCCCCGCGTGGGGCTCTGTGCTGACAGCTCGGAGCCTGGAGCCTGCTTCGGATTCTGTGTCTCCCTCTCTCTCTGACCCTCCCCTCATTCATGCTCTGTCTCTCTCTGTCTCAAAAAATAAATAAACATTAAAAAAAAAAAAGAGCAAACCTCCATCGTCTCCCCCATATTGGTGGTGAAGAACGCTGGCCTACCTTGGCTTCATTTTTTTACCTCTCTCCTCCCGGACCCCTTTTCTTTTTCTTCCTCTTGATTTGTGTCCTTCTTCCTGCAGGGACTACCCACCCCCTGTGTAACGGTCTCTCCACGGCCCTGGTAGGCGCCCCCCTCTCTCCTCACCCTACCTCAAAGCTCACGCTTTTCGGCTAGAGACATGGTGAGCTATATAGAAAAGCTGTCCGGTGGTCCTCTGGATTTTCAGCGTCATAACCCCTGATCTCGGTTCACCTGCCCAGACAGGTGGAAAGAAATAAGCCCAAGCCCTTGTCTTCCCAGTGATCAAGTAAGTTTTGGTGTTGGTTAGTGGGATACGCATGATTGATCCATTTTCATTTCCATTTCTGGGACACTCGTCTTCCAGAGACCAAGGTCTCCCACTCATAGAAGCTTAGCGGACAGATGACTTGATATAACGTCTGTTTGATATAACAGATCCTAGAGGTCATGTCTCACAGACACTTAGAAAGAGTTGTCTTCTAATTGTTCGTTGAGAAGGTAGGAGTGGTGTTATAATCCCTATCACAATGGGAGGCAGTCAAGAAATCTTTCAGTAAAGGGGAGGCCTGGGTGGCTCAGTCAGTTAAGCGTCTGAACTTTAAAAAAAATTTTTTTTTGGAAATGTTTTTACTTATTTTTGAGAGAGAGAGAGAGAGAGAGAGAGCGAGCATGAGTGGGGGAGGGGCAGAGAGAGAGAGAGAGAGAGAGAGAGGGAGACACAGAATCCGAAGCAGGCTCCAGGCTCTGAGCTGTCAGCACAGAGCCCGATGCGGGGCTCGAATTCATGGACCGCGAGATCATGCCCTGAGTCGAAGTCAGATGCTTGACTGACTGAGTCACCCAGGCGCCCCACATCTGACTCTTGACTTTGGCTCAATTCATGATCTCAGGGTTTGTGAGTTCGAGCCCCTCATCGGGCTCTGTGCTGACAGCTCGGAGCCTGGAGCCTGCTTCGAATTCTGGGTCTCCCTCTCTTTCTGCTTCTCCCCAACTCATGCGCTCTCTCTCTGTCTCCCTCTCTCTCTCTTTCTCTCTCAAAAATAAATAAATAAACATTAACAAAAGGAGAAAACTTTTAGTGAAAATGTGATAGCCATCTACCTTTCTCCCCCTCTCCCTTTGGAGATATTTTAGAAAATGTCCCCCTCTCCTCATTGCCCTAAGAAGGTTCTTAAATAAATGTTTTATGGGGATTAGCCTGTGCCCTGGAGAATCTCCTCAGATCCCATGACTTTCCACTCCTAGTGTTGAAAATACATTTTTGACATAATATTTTGAACACTATCCTATTAAAAAATGGTGGATGTTCACTTTTAGGGAATTAGGAAGTATATGAAACAACACAAAATAGTAATCATCCATAATGATGATAAACTTGTCATGTTTTACCATTTCCTTTGTTTCAAGGGTAATAGGGCCTTTATTGGGTATTACACAATTGTTATTGTCATTGGAGATTATGGAAATTTGGTGAGTGCATTTTAAGAAAGGCAGAGGTGCCTTGGTTCCCTTCAAGGTGCTGGAATCTTCTATGAGTCAGTTAACAGTGGCAGTTATTCTTTGTGCTCAGTGGTCTGATGTCAACAATTCCAGTGGTAGGCATCTTAGGGTGTCTGAGAAGTCCGTGTTCTCAACCACGGTGTCCACACTGCACGTAAGAAGGAATGTGTTAAAAAGAGTTGAAATAGTAAAGGTTTGAATAATTTACTTTATTGATAAATTATAATGCATTCCAGAAAGAGCCCCCATAAGGGTGTTGTTCTTAGGTTCTTGCATTCTGATATCCTTTCTTGAGTGGGAGAGAAATGGGTAGGTATGCATCTGGGCCGTGGGCATGCTTATGGGGCCATATTGGTGTGCGCATCATCTGGGTTGGGAAGTAGGTCAGAAGAAACCTAGAGGCTTGCGGCCACAAGTCGTGCCTGTGCTACTCACACCTTCAGAGGATATGGTTGTTTTCCACTGGAGAGAGGCCCATTAGACCACTCCAGTTACTGGTGAGTAGGGAAAGAGGATGATGGTAGAGTATGGGGTCCGTATACTTTAATCCCCCATCACAATCTGAGTTTCTGAGGTGGAGACTCCAGTGAGATTGTTATTATTATGTATTTAAATGCCACATAAAGGGAACCTCTATAAGCTATATTCAGACATAGGTTATTAACTGAGTCAGAAATTTTCAGCAAGAAAGCAGAGAAGAAAGGCCTCCATCGGAGAAAATAGCTAAAGTCTGCCCTTTTGGTACAGGTAGCCATTTCTGACGGGAGGAAAAGGCTGCCATGTTTTTCCTGAGGCATCGTCTGCACTCAGCAGAAAGGGTCACCCCTGCAGATTCTTTTCCTCACTCCATAGCTTTCATTGATTGGTTCTCTTGCTCTCTGAGTGTTATAGAATCAACTCCTCCATAGATTTTTTTGTGTGTGTGTGGAGAATCGCGATGGTAGAAATAGAACTGGGCCATTTGTACTTCACTTGCGGACTTTGAAGCTTGACCCTTCCACAGTCGATCTGAATCAACACCCGATAGTCCCATGGCTCTGTGGTTGGGGCCACTGAGGCGGGATGGCTGCCTGGGTGTCGGGAGAGGTAAACTCACAGCTCTTGTTTTTACCTCAAGGTCTTTCTCAGCTTTCTTTCCACGGGCCCAGGCAGTTGTTGTTCCGTTTCCAACTGCCCCTTGCAGTTGGCTTGTCAACCTGGAAGCAGGAAGTTGAAGGTCTCATGCTTGGGCGTATATTAATAAACACATATTAAGTTTATTTATTTGTTTTGAGATGGGGGAGGGGCGGAGAGAGAGGGAGGGAGAGAATCCCACACAGGCCCCCCCGCCTGTCAGCGCAGAGCCCAACGCGAAGCTCGAACTCACGAACCGTGAGATCATGACCGGAGCTGAGACCTAGAGTCGGACCCTTAACCGACTGAGCCACCCAGGCACCCCTTGGGCATATATTTTTATATAGTGTTTATTTTTGTGTAACGCCATATGAGGAATTAAGGAAACCAGGCTAATGTCCCGGGCATAATGTAGAGGGCTGGGCTGGAAGGAAATCACTCTTCGGAGTGAAGGAAGGAAGGAAGGAAGAAGGAAATCACTCTTCGCCTCTGTGCTAGCGGCTGCGAACGCCAGGTTATGCATCTGAGGAAGACTGACCTCTGACCCCCAGGGCAAGGGGTGGGGGGCCCGGTGAGCGCAGAGCAGAGAAGGCCTCCGAACCTCTGGGGCGTTGGGGGTTTGTCGCGCACACGGGGATTAAGTAAGCAGGCAGGGAACACTGAGGCCTGCTGAGGCCACGTGGGGAGCATGGTGCTTCCTCTCGTTCCCAAGGGCCTTGACTGGCCTTGTGGGACAGCCTCTCTGTTGCCCTGCGTCAACTGCCACCACCCCCCGCCTCCTGTTTCACACCACACGATTCCTGCTTCGGCCTGTGCCCCCCGGGCTTCTGCTCGCCGGCTGCTTCCTGTGACGTCTCTCAGATTCCTTGCGGCTACACCGGCCGCTGCCCTTGGCCGAGTCTGACTCTCATCACCCGGCCCGAGAGAAGGTCTCCGGGGGCCTGGTTGGTTTCCACACCACGTGGACGTTGCCTTGTCCTGCCCCATCTCGTCAGGGGCCACCGGCCCGCTCTTGCTGGACTCAGGGGCTGCTCCTCACATCAGATGAGGGGGTGGAGGCTGCTAGACGCCCTTGACCTTTGCATGAAGCGTCGCCTGAGGTGGGCCCATTCTTCAGAGAAAGGCTACGGGCCTTTCTCGGAAAGAGGAGACATCGGTGAGGGGCACTTGTGTCTGTAAATCTTTGCGCAACGGAGGGAAGAAGATTAAACTTTCCGGGGGAAGCTCTCGAGAGGCTGGGTGCTGGGTCTGAGGAGGGAAAAGAGGATTCCCCCTCCTCCAGATTAGGGGGTGGCCAAGAGGAACTCAAGAGCACGTATCACGGATTCTTAATTTGTGCCCGATGCGAATCCTCCCTCTGTCCCCCTGTCTCTAGTCCCCATTAACGGCTTTGCAGGAGTGGTGTTGGACACAGGGTGTGGGAGGGTCGCCGCGTGACGCAGCCCAGAAATGGTACGTGAAGGTGTGGGAACCAGAAGCAGCAGCTGAAATTGCAGCAAAGACTTTGAACATTCGGTGGCCTGGAATTGGATGGGGTGAGCCAGAGGTTGCCCGTATCCCCGAGGGACCGGGAGGTCTTACTCAACCTCTAGATGCCACATTAAAGGCAGTGTCTGGATGCAAAGACGGCCTCAGACACCAGACGAATGCGAATGCATGTTTGGTCCCAATGGCTGAGCGCGAAGAAGAACCAGGAGGCCAGAGTAGAGGGGGCCGAGATGCCACCCCCCCCAGTGGACAGGGGCAGAGCCAAGAGGGCTCCGCTTTTTCTAACGATGGCCTGGCCAGTGGGTGGAAGGCATTGTTCCGGGACACTTGCACGATTGGGAAGGGGAAGTTAGAATGGCAGAGAGAGCTTCAGACACCCCGTCTTAACACGTGACCCTTCCTACCGCTGGTTCCGGTAAACGTGATCCCATCCCTAAGAGAAGCGCTCTGCAAGCCTACTCGCCTTCCTTCCTCTCTTCCAGATCATTGTGTCCCCTGACTTTCCCCCCGGATCTGTGAAAGACAGACCCCTCCTCAGAGAAGGCTATGTTAAAACCAGCCTGGAGACAGGCCCTGAAAAACGAGTGAATGAACACAAGAAGGTAAGCTGCTGAGCGGATTTTTGAGACCGTATTGGTGTTGGTCACCTGCCTCCTTTGGCTGTAATAGAAGTCATGCAGCTTAAAAACTCTGACTGCTGATTTGAAAATTTACCCCATGCAGTGATTGATAATAGAAGCTTTCAGGGATGAATAAAAAAAGAGGGGGAGGGGATGGCCGGCAAGCGGCTGGGGAAACATATGTGGATACGTTCGGATGCTGAAAAGGAGGATGATTAAAGCTGTACCCGTTCACCTCCACCCGAGCGGTGCTCAGATGTCCGGATCTCCCACGTCCGTGGTACAGGTGGGGAAACAGAGACACGGGGAAGGAGAGGAGGCTTGCAAACTCTCAAGCCCACCTTGCTGTCATTATTCAAAGACGTGCAGGGACCAGGTCACCGCTGGTGGCTTATCTCGAACCAACCATTAGCAGAAAAATGAGGCCTGGCCGTTCCCATAGATTTGTGTGGGTTTCCTCCCACACTCGTCGTAGCCATTAGGTCCTAGGAAGAGGTTGCCGTGGACAATGGGCCACTTAAAAAGCTGAATGAGGGGCGTCTGGGTGGCTCAGTCGGTTAAGCGTCCGACTCCGGCTCAGGTCAAGATCTCGCGGTATGTGAGTTCGAGCCCCGCATCGGGCTCTGTGCTGACTGCTCAGAGCCTGGAGCCTGTTTCAGATTCTGTGTCTCCCTCTCTCTCTGACCCTCTCCCGTTCATGCTCTGTCTCTCTCTGTCTCAAAAATAAATAAACGTTAAAAAAAAAATTTAAAAAAAAAGCTGAATGAGGCACGAGTTAAAGAAGAAGAAGAAAAAAGATTCTGTCTGACAGGGGCACGCCCCAGAGAGGGAAGGCATTGCCTTCAGTTTTCCCCGTGAGCCTTTGCAGCAGGGTCTGTCTGTCCCCTGGTCAGTCGTTCATCAGATTAGAGCCTTTTCAAGGTCCTTGGCTTTATTAAAGATTTGCTTAGGGGCCGCTCAGTGGTTCGGATTTTAACAGAAGGTGTTAGGCGGGACTTGACTTCGTGTCCGTCGAGCTTGAGGCTGAGATGAGGGCCGTGGCTTGTCCTGTTTTTTTCTGTTGTCCAGGAAGGAATGAAGGAAGGAAGGAGGGAGGGAGGAAGAAAGCAGGGAGAAAGAGAGGGAGAAGGAAAGGAAGGGAGGGTGGGAGGGAGAAAGGAAGGAAGTCACACTAAGTATCATGCATGGTGGCTTCTTGGAGAAGCCGTCTAAGAGTCAGCCCTGGATTTAGCAGACTGAGGGGAATTTGTAATCTAGAAGAGTGAGTTCTACAACACAGAGTCAACACTCTAGGAAAACTTTCATAAATACTGATGTTTAGGTCTCATTCCCAGAAATTCTGCTTCAATTGGTGCATTCGTTTCCTGAGGCAGCCGTAACAAAAGTTACCACAGACGGCGGGGCGGGGGGGACTCAGGCAACAGAAATTTATTGCCTCACAGCTCTGGAGGCTGGAAGTCAGAGAGCCAAGTGTGGGCAGGGTGGGTTTCTTCCAAAGCCTCTCTCCTTGGTCTGTCCACAGCAGGCTGCTCCCCGTGTCCCCAGATGGTCTGCCTTCTGCGCGTGTCGGTGTCCTAATCCCTTCTTCGTATAGGGATACGAGTCATGTGGGATTCGGGCTCATCCTAATGACCTCATTTTCCCTGAACGAACCTCTTTAAAGACCCCACCTCACAGAGGGTCGCGTTCTGAAGGCCTGGGGGTTAGGGGCCCCACGGTGCTGGAGCGGAGCGTGCTGCTGAAGCTGAAGAGCCCTGTTTCCGATGGATCCTGCCTAGCATCGGGGAACAGCTGTTTGGAATATAATCCCTGGACGGCAGAACGTTTCGCGTTGTGTCAGTGTTGGGAATGCGTGTGGAAAAAGGCCGCTGTAAGCAGAGCGACGTGATGAGCTCTTGATCCCAAATGAAGGGGACCCTGGAGAAACTTCGTGGAACGGGGCCTTCTCACTGACCTGGGTGGGGGCGGGGGGGGGTGCTGTTTTGCTCCATTGGAGGAAAGTAACCTCCACTGGAGGAGGGTCAGCTCGTTTTCCTCCACTGCTGGACTCTCTGAGCCTTGCCATCTGTGGCTTGGTTTCCTGACCTGATCTACCCCCTGGGAAGGGAGTGCCCCGTGCAGGCAGCTGGTCTCAGCTCTCGGGCGAGGGCTGCGGCCCAACCTTACATAACCCTGCGTCTGAACTCTGGGGAAGGAACAGCTCGCCCCCTGTGAGCATGCTCAGTGAGGGGTGACCAACTAAGAGGAGGATGGTGACTGGTGTGCGGGGGTGGGGTGGAGAGTCGTGGGGAGGCGGCCCTAACCCTGACTCATCTCTGGCTCCCCCAGCTCACGACAGGCCCACGCTGCTGTCTCCCGTAGCTCGTCCCCCGGCAAGGATTCTGTCCCTACAAGCTCAGTTCTGATGTGTGAAAGAATTGCCTTTTTTGTAAGCATCCTTTCGTGAATCTGTCTTTTCTCTTTGTTTCCCTCGGAGGGATGCTGTCTGGCATCTCCTTTTACCCCCTGGCCAGGTATTCGTGAGCGAGGGGAAACCGTGGTCCCCCCCTCGTCCCCACTTAACATCGGAAGGCACTCACGTTCCCCTTTTGACCTCCCTCGTCCTTGGTTTTCTCGCGGAGCGGGACACATTTGGCTGCTGCCCCCTTCTCCGGCTTAGAGCCCGCAGGCTGGGAGCTTCCCTGGCCTCACCGCGTTGAATCCTCGCACGGGACCAATGCAGTCGGTGTGGTTCTTATCGTCCCCATTTCTCAGATGCGGAATCGAGG
This sequence comes from Panthera tigris, assembly GCF_018350195.1. NCBI lineage: Eukaryota > Metazoa > Chordata > Mammalia > Carnivora > Felidae > Panthera > Panthera tigris. The sequence goes on from NC_056664.1 coordinate 14,246,293, forward strand.
CGTGGAGTGGCGAGCAGCTGCCCGGGAAGGCCCAGGGCTGGTCGAGTTGGTCTCAGGTCTACGACATCCTGACTCCACGTCCCATCCCCAGCCACCGTGTGTGGTGAGCCACGTCGACATGGCCAGGGCCGCTCTCGTCCGAGCAGGTGGCTTTAAAAATCCCTCCCTGCGGTACGGGAGCCTCACATGCACGCCTTAACTTAGACCCCTTCCCGAGCTCCGGACTCGGGTGCCCAACTGCCCACAGCGTCGTCACGCGGCCTCCTCACAGGCGCCTCGAACCAGTCTTGCTCCACTCAGAGCTCGAGTTATTGAGGCCAGGATGTGGGAGTCACCTTGACTGCTCTCTTTCTCTCACAGCCCACATGCAAATCCTCGGCAAATCCCGTGGGGCCGAGGGTACCCAGAATCTAACCACTTCTCCCCGCCTCCGCTGCTGTGGCCCTTCTGCCATCTTTTCTCAACGCAGCCGCCACAGGGACTCAGCTTATGTCACTCTCTTGCTCAAAATTCCCTGATGTCCTCCTGTCTTGTTCAGAGGGTGTCAGTTGCTAAGTTATTGCTGCTCGGCTCTAAACCCCTGCTTCTATACTGGATTTTCGGGGACTGGAGCCGGGCCCCCTGGAAAACACCTTTCTCCTGGGTCTGCCTGTGCCCAGCAGGGGGCGCCGGAGGGGGGGGCACACCCCCTAGAGGAAAGAGAGGGGTCTCGCTGTTTCCTGTTTTGTTTTCTGTGGGTTTCCAGTCAAGCGCAGCCCTCGAGGGGCACCGCGGCCCCAGTGCCTGACCTTGGCCGTGGCGGCTCCTTCCTGTAGCCACAGTTAAGTCCATTTGGCAACCGTTCCCCACGCTCAAGAGCAGTCTCATTGTGCTCCCTCTGGGACACCAGAGCCAGCTGCCGCTGTCCCTTCTTCAGCGGTCTGAGCTCCAGCCTCACGGGACCCTCTTCTGAGCTTCTGAATGTTAACAATTTACCCTTCGTTGCCCCAGCCCTAGGTGTGGAGACAGCTTCCTGCATTTGCTATCTCTTTTACCCTTTCAGTTGCCTGGTTAACGACTTTATTCCTCATTAACATTTCTTTATATTCAATTAGCTCTGTTGAAATAACTGGGGTGGCTTCTGTCTCCCCACCGGCCCTACTGATATGCTGAGTCAAAGCCAAAACCCTTAAAGTGGCTTGTCAGGTCTTCTATGAGCTGGCTTCCTGCCCTCTCTCCTGTCTCAGCAACTCCCACTTTGCTCTGCTTTTCTCCTCTTCTAGCCCCTCTGGCCCCCTGCTACTCTGCAAGCACAGTAGCCCTTCTCGGGCCTCAGGGTCCCCACCCTTTCTGATCCCTTTCCTGAAAACCTCTCTCTACAATCTGCATGGCTTTTTCCACACCTCCTTAGGGCCTGTCTCTCTGAACCATCACCTCTTCAGAGTCCTTCCCTGACCATCCTGCATGGTCCACGTTCCCCGCCCCTGGGCGATTCCTATCCTTTTTGATCTGCCCTGTTCTTCCCCACGGCACCCATCACCCTCGGATAGTCATTGTATTTACAGGTGTCTTTGTTAACTGCCTATCTCGTCTTGACAGAATATAAGATCTGGGAGGACAGAGACTTTTCCTGCTTCAGTGATTGCTACCTTCCAGACTTTAGAACGCGTGCCTCCCACATACTGAATGCTTGATAAATATTTACTGAATGAAAGAATGAATTGAAGTTCTAGACTCTCAGGACTTAACTAAGATGCCCCAAGCCTAGGTGGCGCTGTTCTCACACATCAGGGAGGATCCTGAAAAGGGTACTGGCTTTGTAGGAAAATGAATACATCACTTATCTCCACGATAAGTGATGGGGGCGGGGGGGGGGGGGACACGCAAGATTGACAATGTCAGCACTCTGGTGTGCATGGGCTTGGGATGCACTTTTGAAAAGTGAGTTGTATTTTTCCTCTCGTTTCTCCCAGGGACCACTGCTAGCCCTGGGGAGGAAAGAAAATAACGAATAAACACTGTAACAAAATTCAGAAGCTGCTGAGACTACGGTATCTCAACGTCACTCTTAACTTCCACTCTGACTGGCTTTTGAACTGATGAACCTTGGGGGGGCTGACTTTCTAAGAATACTATCCTGAGAACTTTATAGAACATTCTAAGCGGTTACGGCCTTCCTCTGAGCTTAGTTCATAATAAATGAGCCTGGGAACGTTGGATGTTGGCTTTCTGTTGTCATCTGTGTATAGACTGTGTCTGTGAGGGTTTGGTTGGCTGTGTGGATCGCCACGCCTCACTTCCAAGATGGGGCCCGGGTCCCTAATTCAGGTGGGCTAACGACATTTTCAGACCAAGAAGAGGCAAGAGAATTTCTTAACGTGAGCAATTAGGGGAGACCCAACTTCCTGTGTCTGAAGGTTGAGTTGGCCCTACACCCGGCACATTATAGGTTACTCCCTGCCCCGCTGGATTGTGGGTAAGCTCCCTGGATTACAATGGCAGCTGCTTGGTTCTCACCGCTGTGATTCATCTGTTCAGTCTTGTTTGCCTTGGATTTCAGCCACCCGTGTTTCAGAAGGTGCTGAGCTGGCCACCGTTCTTGGCCCCAGAACACAGGTGTGACTGGTGCCATGTCAAATGGAGGTGGCACTTATGGCTGTCGATCTGAAAGGAAGCTGAACACACTGGCTTTCATCAGGTCAGCTTTGCTTGGCCACATGCAACTTTCCACTTGGGCAAACGAAGCCTGAATTCTTGATTCAGACACACTCTTCCGAGGTGTTATATTTCTGGGTTTGGATAACTAAACAAGGCCACCCTGTGAAGCTGGGTACTGTCTACACTGTCACCGAACTTGGTGTCCCGTGACAAGAGATTCTTAAGCACATAAAACCCCTTACCCCAAGGGTTTAGATTTTGCTCAGTTTGGGCTCCAGATTTGGTTCAGCTTGGTACCACCAGAGCCTCAGTTTACTGGGCCATATTGGAAACAAAAAAATCTGATTTATGTTTTAACTTTTGCCACGTAGGAGGAGGTAAGCGCTTGAAAATATGTAGCACTGTGCCGGGTACTATGGGGAATACGAAACCAAAGACTCGGTTACCGTCCTGAGGAAACTCCCAAACCGTCAGGAACAATGGACAGTACACGCCCTCACAGACATAAGAAAACGAGAATATACTTAAACATTAAAATGTTTGTATAGCCTGGGGTGCTATAGACGCTCAGAGTCCGGGCAGGTAATTGTGGACCTGTGTTTGCTGGAGAAGGCTTCATTGGAATTTGAAGTGGCCTTGCGTAAAGAGTGTGGATTTCGACTGACAGGGGAAGGGGAAAGGACCCTAAAGTCAAGGGCAGCCTGAGCTGGGGCTTTGTGGCACGAATCTGCATGGCATCCATGGTGTTTTGCAAGGGGATGAGCTCTCTCCAAGGGAGTTATTAGAAAGAAATATGAGCAGGTGCCAAAGGACAGAGCATTGGAGGACACCCAATCTGGTTGGGTAGATGGGCCATGTGCACAAAAAAAGAGAAGTCAAGCTGTTTGTGCAATTTAAAATATTACAAGAGGGTTCCAAGGAAAAAAGGTAAGAAATACTTGGCACCTGGACCCTAAAAGCCAAATAAGAGCTGTGCTTCAGGACTTCAGGAGAGGGAGGAGACCCGGAGGACAAGCTTTGTAGAGGAGAGTTGAAGGGGGATAAGTCTTAGGAAGGGGGAGAGGCAGGAGAAAAGGGTATGTGTTGGATGAGGGGGGCTCCAAGGCAGAGTTGACCCCAGAAGGTCTCCAGCTACTTGGTGAAGAAGGAGATGGGCATTTGGCCAGGACTGGGGGCTACCGACAAGAAGGTCCGTAACCGTCATACTGAGTAAAGAAGCGGGGAGCGGATAAAGGACAAATCCTGGGACTACTAAGCACCGGTCAACGGCCAAGCTGTATTTGGATGGTGTGAGCCTGTGGTGGGCCGGGTGTGGAGGTGACGGGCCCTTCTCCAGTTGTGTTTTGTGATTCCAGAGGTCAGGATCAGGAGTAGGTGGGGCTGACCCAAAGGGACGGGCAAGTCTCATTTGCTAAAGAAGGCAGCCTGTGTTCAACTCAGTACCAGGTTTGGTGAGCTTGGTGACGGTGGTGGGTTTCTGGGAAAGTGGGAGGTGACGCTGCTGGGTTAGACCCGTGTGGAGGGGGAGGCAGTCTTGGGCTGATGTGGTCCCGGGGGGGAGACCTCGCTGGCCAACATGGCGAGCTGAGAGCAAGAAGAATAAGGGGAGCGGGAAGCAGATTCCTTAAGAAGAGAGCAGAGCACATGTGTTTTCTTTGCTACTTCTCTACCTAAAGGAAGTCGGGTTGAATTAGGTTGTCAACGGTGGTGTAAATAAGATGACAATGATAACTAACTTGGAAGATCTCTCAATAGCTCATTCCCCGAATTTCTTCAGGTTCTCTTTGTTTTCTGTCCAAACTTATTTTGTTAAACACCCTTTGGTTCATATTTCTGACAGAATGTTCGAGGTGGGGAGAGCAGGGAGTTGACCTAGTTTGGAAAACTCAGCTCTAGCGTTTGCCTAATTGCGTGTCAGATCTTGGGCAACTTACCCAACCTTCTGCCCTTGCATTTTCTCATCTATAAAATGGGTATACAAACAATGATTTTCCTTGGGGCTGTTGTGGGGTAAGTATTAGGTTCCAACAAATGGGGGCCATTGTTATTTTAAAATTAGAATTGGGGCGCCTGGGTGGCTTGGTCGGTTAAGCGTCCGACTTCGGCTCAGGTCATGATCTCGCAGTCCGTGGGTTCGAGCCCCGCATCGGGCTCTGTGCTCAGAGCCTGGAGCCTGTTTCAGATTCTGTGTCTCCCTCTCTCTCTGCCCCTTCCCTGTTCATGCTCTGTCTCTCTCTGTCTCAAAAATAATTAAACGTTAAAAAAAAATTTTTTTTAATTACAATTGCAGAGGGGATACTGGGTGGCCCAGTCGGTTGAGCGGCTGACTTTGGCTCAGGTCATGACCTCACGTTCCATGAGTTCGAGCCCTGCGTAGGGCTCTGTGTTGACAGCTCAGAGCCCGGAGCCTGCTTCGGATTCTGTGTCTCCCTCTCTCTGCCCCTCTCCCACTCATGCTCTCTCTCTCTCTCTCTGTCAAAAATAAATAAACATTAAAAAAATTTTTTTAAATAAAATAAAATTAGAATTTCAGAGGAATTTGTCTGTTTCAACGTGGGTTGCTGTTCAATCCTGCTCATCTGCTCCTTTGCCGCTCCTTCCTTTCTCATTCCTCACTCACTCAGCAACTGTGTCTACTTAGATTTGCGATTTGGTATAGCCGGAATTTTTTTTTAACAAGTTGCAAACGATGCCATTTTTAAGCGCAATGAGGGAAGTAGAAAGAATGAGCCCTGTGACTTAGGGCTGCTTGGCAAATCCCAACAGTCTTTATAAGCCAGTTGGAATCTTTCTCTCCTCGACTCACGCCAGCTCTGATGGCAGTCTCCTCCTACGGCGACTGAGTCAGGGGTCACCGTGCTGAGTAATGTGGCCCTTTGCTGGGAGGGAAGTGGGTAGACCGGGAAGGGACGCTGAGAGCGAGTGACGTTGGCGTTGTGGGAAATTGGAGGAGCTCCATGAGCCCAACATATGGGTCAAAACCGAGCAGTCCCTGAGTCGTGTTTCCAAATGTAGCTCACATCTGTGAAGTGTATCAGGGAAAATTAAATGAGTTCAAGAAGGAAACAAGTTCAAATATATTTGGAAGATAATAAAGAAAGGGAAAAAAAAAATTCCCCACGGGGTCTGATCTCACCTTTCACTTTTTATAGAAAACATTCGGTTCTCTGGTTACATCGTTGCCTGAAGTATATTAGCAATCCTGTGTGTGCATTTGACAACCATGATATTTCTTTCTTAGTGTTGCATGTAGGATGGAGGTCCTAGTGCCTAGTTCCTTGATGAGTTCTACTTCCTTGGCATAGAAAGTCTCTAACAGTTAAGGGCTTGGCCAGGATTTTGTTGGCTCTAATTTAATTTGTCTAAAGCACAAACTCAGCCTGTGGGCTGAGGCCAAGAAATCATACTTCATGTTTGCCTAACACTTATTGCCTATAGATCTCAGATTCTTAGCTCATTGACAGAGTAGTTGAGAGAACACAGAATTGCATGAAAACACAATCCTTATTCAAGTATTTCCTTTGACTCCTAACTCACCTGTGTTGTCCCCAAGGATAGAGATTAATCCTGAATGTTAATTTCCCGAGAACGGCTCTGGCTCGTGGCAGGGAGTGAGGGTTTCCTTTTCCTTCCCCTCCTCCTTCTTCCCAGTTCAGAACCATTCCAAATCCATGGGAATTTCTCAAGGAACAGCCTGTCGATAGATCTACACGTCGGCTTGAACGACTCTTCGGATCTGGCCAGCATAGAGCACATGAGATTTTTCTGTAGGTGCCAGAAGGTGCCAACCTTTTGCACTTGAGTCTGAATTGGGCCTTTTCTTGGTGAACGGTACCTTGTTGCTTTTCACAGACACTGAAGGACGGTCTGCTGGGCTGGTTTTTTTCAGGGTGACATTTGTAGCCACGGGATCCGTGAAAGTGTGTGATCAATCATCGACAGCAGCTCATTTCCCCACTGATAGGCAAGGACGAAAGCATCTCGTTGAAATACCGTTGGAAACCTAAGCATGAAGAAATTTAGGAATGAAAGTGATGTAGAACTGATAGCACACATTGACCTAAAAAAAAAAAACACATTTTCCTCCCAAGTGCTCAAAAAATCACCACCACTGCTGTCTGGTGTCCAACTGAGTGTGTGAGCAAAACAAAGCCAGATGCAGTCCATTAACTGCCTGGCTTTCTTACGCAACACTGCCAGGGCCAGTTTCCCTACTGCACTGATTTTCTCAAAATGAGCTTTTCAGTTTCATCCGCGTCGCTTCTTTGGGCTGGGGCCGCCAGCGAAGGAAGGAGCAGGATGGGGAGAATCCGGCCGAATGCTAGGGAACACGGCCATGGTGCAAAGGGGGCTGTCGGTGAATTACATCTGCTTGTTTCCAGCCTTCTGACCACAAATGCTCCTGGTGGATCCGATTCCCAGCAAAGCAGCTCCTTTGTGAACGTGTCCCTCAAATGGCTTTGTGCAACATGACATTGACTCTGAGAGAATGGTGCCATCCCCGGTTAGGGCTCAGGTCACTATTTGTGGGGCATCTTCTAGGGAATTCGAACAAGCTGCCCCCTCCCCGAGACTCCTGGGCCTGGAGGCAGATAGCACAGCGTGTGTGACGACAAGGTGTGCTAGTTGCCGAAGCCCTGCTCAGAGTCGAAAGAGGACTTGACCTTAGCTCCGACGGGGCCCTTTGCAACTTACAGACTACACAGCCACCCACAGCAGCCCAGCTAGGGCAACGGAGCACTTGGCTCGTGACATTCGGGGTGAATTTCTGATCACGCAGGGACCCCTTTTTTGCCTGGAGCTCCGCGTGCCCCGCCTACACGCTCTCACCTCACTGTTCCCAGCAGAACGTATCCTTCCCAGGCAAACAGAAGCCCGGCGAGAGAAATTAGTTACCTGGGGGATGAAGTCAACCAGCGGTCTTGCCAAGACCCGAACCCCGGTCTTTTAACTGGGTTCTATAAATCTCCCAGTGGGACGTGACTTCGATTTAATTTAGTTTTCAAGTCTTGGCAAGCGAGGTGCTGTGTGTTTGTGTAGACTTGCGCCATTTAAAAGGTTCTTGGAGTTTAGACCTCGCATGTAATTTGCTACATTAGCTTTGGGCAAAAATATTTGCTTTTTGGTCCTTTGTGGTTTAAGTTCCTTCTCAGCATTAACCTGGCGTGTTAGCGAGAGCTGTGCTGTGGAACGCAGCAGGGGCCCAGGGTTCAGGGCAGGGTGAGCGCGGGAAGGCTTATTACTAATGGCAGCTTTTCAGGCTCCAGGAGCTCGTAGGAGATTTTTCCGGTTTGATTGGTCGGTTGTTTCTGTATTCTGGATATTACACGGTGGAGATTAGGAAGCTGACATACTTCACGTGAAGGCATTTAGATTTGGGTTGAGGGCAGGAGCAACTCTCTCCTGATACCTTGGGTGCGGTAAGGACATCCCGGTGTGGTTTGTCGCACGGAGTGACCCTCGCTCTGCCATGTTTGTCCCAACGGTTCCAGGTTCGGCTGTCTTAGAGGCGAACAGAACCGGGATGGAGTATTCCGGTCCGAACTTGGCGGTCTTCCTGGATTCTCTAGAGTGTCAACCACTTCAGCCTTGGGGAACGGGCTCCGTAGTAATCAGATCTAATCACCATAGAGGCTTTGGTGACAATAAGCGAGGAGCAGATATCATGCCCCCATTGCACGAGGTAGCTAGCGGAGGCAGCGAAAAGGCAGTCACCGGCTTAGTCGCAGGGTGAAATCTCAACGCGGTCTCTGGGCTTCCAGGGGACAGCCTGTGGAGATCAATCCTGCAGCTGTACCGATTTCCAGCACCGCCTTCTCTTTTCCCCCTCTCTTTGCGAAGCGAAGGCGCATACTCTGGTTTGGATAGACTGGGAAGCCCTTTCTCCCTGTTCTTGCACCGCAGCCAGCCTCTCAACTGAACGTTTAGTTCCCCGGGCACAGGCACCAGAATCACACCATACGGGAGGCCTGGGTTCTAACGTCAGCACGGAAGGTGAGAATCTTTTGTATTTTTTAAAATCTCCGCTTCAAGAGTCTTCATTTGCCCATTTTGCGTAGCGCGCGTGGGTGGCCGCATTGGTATGCAGAGTATATGTAAAAATACGTACAAGTTAAGACCATGCCAGAAACATTTAATTTTTCAGCGCCAAATCTTTACACATTAGCGTCTCAGCCAAGAGGCTTTGAGAGATAAGCGGGAGCAAAGATTGCTTTAGGGCGGAGTAGATGCCCATCTCTCACCTCCTGCTCACACCAGAGCATTCGCTCGCGGTGTGAAATGGTAGGTAAAATTGCCCACGATATTGGAAAATTTTCCCTTTCTCTCCCTACCCCCATCCCGTGGGTCCCCCACTACTCTCCACCCCCACCCCCCGCCAATGGATATAATTGCACTTGTATAAGTTAAGTATGCATGTGACGTCATTGTTCTGTAGACGTCACAGATGCCAGCTGTAAGTCAATGAATGTCACTGTGAAACAGAAGAAAAAGAAAAAGGAAAGCTTGTTGCTTCCTAGTTCATTAGCCGGAAACCACACTGATGGATTTTATGTTTTTGTTGGAAGGATCAGCCTGTCATCAGAGTATGGGTTTATAGTCCATGTTAATTTAGTAGTTTACATGGGGATGTTACCTCGTTTAAGCCAATGGGATCAATGTCCTTCTGGAAAAACACAGCTTGTGCGCTACTCGGGGATACACTGCACTGGGAAAGCCCCAGTTATGAGCAAGTGTAGCACATGTTAGGAAGCATCTAGAGAAGAATTCCGGAACGCATACAACTGAATGTTGCCTGGCATGGTCTTCACACATCATTTCATCAGACCATTTGTCAGTAGCTTCCCTCTTAGCTACTCCAAAGCATCGACACTTTACAGCAAAGTGTAATGCCAGCAAGTGGGGTCGAGAACTTCAAAGAAGTCACAGAGCAAGAGACCACCTATTCTGGAAAAATCATCTCTGAACTGAGCTCCCAGGCCATCTGGGTTGGTTAATTGTCCATTCGCTCTCATGCCTTTGTCTCGGTTTCTCCTCTCTGCTTTATGTTGCATGGGCTGACCCTTGTAGACTATGTTCCCGGATTCTCTTGTCCTACAGCCAGGTTTGGCCAACAGGAGTCATCAGAAGATAGGAGAAAGGGAGAGGCTGAGGACTGTCCCCTTCTCATTTTCTCCCTGGGGTGGTGTATTTGGGAGTAGCTAGGTCTCATTTGCTGTAGTAGCCCTTGCGGAATACTCTCTCCTGCTGGACCTCTCCAGCACCAGCAACATCACCTTCTTTTATTCCCTCAGCCTTAGAAAGAGTAGTAGCTTGCGGCCATTGCGAATCCGCGGGCTGCCTCACCACCTCTTTTGGATTGTCCTTATAGCGCTTCCAACATCTTTGTGGCATTAGCACACCATTAGCATTTCTGTGTCGAGTGGGCTGATTTAGACTGTGTTTGTTGTTGTGTTTGGTTTGCTTGCTTTCACAGACCCCAAGTAATGCTGATCGATGTGCCCTCCATATTGGATTTGTTCTCAGCCTAATGGGTGTGCCCTTAGGTCTGACCTTAAGTTTAACCGGCCCTTTTTTTCCCTCACACGTATCTTTGTATTGTTTTCTGGCCTCAGTCTCAACGCTTGGCTCCTTCTTACTGGCACAAGACATTGTCTGAGATATGGGTACTGGGTGTACAACCAGAAGGGTCCTCGGATATTTAATCCAACTCCCTGTTTTCACCAGTGAGAGCACCAATGCCTAGAGTAGTTAATGACTCCCCCAAGGTCACCACGTTAACGGCGGGGAGTGGGGAGGGGAAGGAAGGTTCACATTCCTGCCTAGATAAACTTTGTATCACCTTATTAACTATAACATGTGATAGGGATTGGAGACATAAAGATTGAAATATTTACTACCTGATGGCCCTCCTCATTGCCTGGCTTTTGCCTTCAAGCAGACATTTTGCACTGAGTGGACAGAAATATTAATTAATTAATTCAGCTCACGTGTATCGATTGTCACTAAGGGCAAGGCTCAATGCTGAATGCCTTGGGAAGGACACATTTGAATAGGAAATGACCCCTATCCTCAAGAAACTCACTCTCTATGAAGGAGTACGATATATATACACATAAATGATTCATATGTCTGTCTTATATGTCTTATATGTCTATACAGGATAGAAAGCTCAAAACTCCACGAATGGGATGCAAATATGGTATTATTTGATGTGGAGGAGAGAGAACGTTGCTGCTGGCTGGCAGTGTTAATGAACAGTTAATGGAGCAAATGGTATTTAAAATGGACTAAAAAAACACATACAGTATTCGGCCACGTAGAGCTCGTGGGAACTATTTGGGAGTGATCAAACATAAGTAAGGAGACAGGGAGTGGTTCAGTGCAGCTGGAAAGCTGATTGCCTCTAACAGGGACAATAATAATCATTTTGGTGAAACAACAATCACGGCAAATATCTAATGGGCTCCTACCATGTACCAAACACTGTGCTAAGTCCTGTACATGCTTTGTCTGAACCAATGAGATAGATATGATCATTCCTATCTTGCGGATGTGGAAGCTGAGGCTCAGATTCCACGTAGGTCTGCCTGATTCTGGATGGAAAAGATTCTGTTATCCCCTGTGCCAAATAGGTCGGCTCTAAAGAAAAGTCAGGGAATTGCATCTAGATCCAAAGGCATGAACAGTAAATATAGAACTGACTTCTTAGAAAAGTTGTCAGGAGGAATGAAAAGGCCTAGATTCCAGGAAAAAATTAAATAAAAACTCATAAAACTAAAAAAAAATTACTGCTGCCATGTTCTCACCAGAGCAGAGGTATCTACGCATGGTTTCGAGCATATTCTCTCAATAGAAGTGTGCTTATTTATTTATTTTTTTGTTTTGTTACAATTTTTTTAAATGCTTAATTACTTTTGAGAGAGAGACTGAGCGTGAGCAGGGGAGGGGCAGAGAGAGAGGGAGACACAGAATCTGAAGCAGGCTCCAGGCTCCGAGCTGTCAGCACAGAGCCTGACTCGGGGCTTGAACCCACAAACCAGGAGATCATGACCTCAGCCGAAGTTGGACACTCAACTGACTGAACCATCCAGGCACCCCAGAAGTATGTTTATTTATTCTTATACGCATGTGTATATTTGTGCTTTGGTTTTAATATGTAATTTATAAAAATAAATTTAACAAAGGGGCGCCTGGGTGGCTCAGTCAGTTAAGCATCTGACTCTTGATTTTGGCTTACCTCATGTACCTCATGATTTCATGGTTCATGAGTTTGAGACCCTCATTGGGCTCCTGTGCTGACACCATGGAGCCTGCTTGGGATTCTGTCTCCCTCTCTCTCTGCCCCTCCCTTGCTTGCTCTCCATATCTCTCTCAAAGTAAATAAAAATACACTTTCAATAAATAAATAAATAAATAAATAAATAAATGTAACATGGATGAAGCAAAGATAAAAATATTTCAGAAACATAATTTTTATTTATTAACCGTTCAAAAAGCCACTCTTGTCTTCACAAAAAAGAACCTTTTAAATATTTATCATTGGGATGCCTGCCTGGCTCAGTCAGTAGAGCACGCGACTATTGATTTTGGGGTTGTGAGTTCGAATTCCACTTCGGTGTAGAGATTACTTAAAAATAAAATCTTTAAAAAATATTTATCATTGAGCTTAGTAACGTTTTATAAATCCTGACCGGGTTTTACATAACTTGAAACCTGCTTGAAAACATTGTAGATGTTTGGTTTCTAGCTCTGCCTGCTTTTCTTTTAATGTCTTGCTCACTTGCTGATTTTATACCATCACTAAGTAATAACTTAAGTCATACTAGATGCTTAGTGCAAGGTTCACTGTTAATGGTTGTGGGGGTACTTTCTTATTTTAAATCAATTAAAAATAGTTTTAGGGTTTTTTATTTGTTGACCTTTTGAAAGTGAAATATTCTATATTTTTTACCTTGTAATGGGACTGATGAAGAGCTTGTTGACGTGCAAGAGAAGTGTCGACTTTGCCATTTTCTCATTGCTTGCTTGGGCTGGTGTTATTGGTAGGACTTCCAATATGGGGTTTCTTTCTACAGCTCTTTCAAGGACTTGAGGATTAATTTAGTTAAAAATAAATTAAAACAATTATATATTGTCATGCACACAATCACTGTCACTTAGCCAGGCACCAAAAAAAAGAAAAAAAAAAAAAAGACAAAATTCTCTCAAATTTTAGCTAAAAGCAAGCAAAGGGCTGAGGAGAGATACTGCTCTCAGCCTCCTTGGGAAAACTCACCCAGTTTGAGCGTTGCAGGTTAGGTAAAAATTCTGGGTTAATCTGGATAGAACATATTTTTTGAGCTTAATTAATGTGTTTTGAAATAAACATGTATAAATATCCTGATGCTCCGGATCCCCCATTACTGTTAAATAATCAAAACTGTATACCTTGAGGGGGCGACTGCATGGCTCAGTTGGTTGAGCATCTGATTTCAGCTCAGGTCATGATCTCTCTCACAGTTCACGAGTTCAAGCCTCGCATCAGGCTCTCTGCTGTCAGCGTGGAGCGCGCTTCGGATCCTCTGTCCTCCTGTGTCTCTGCCCCTCCCCTGCTCTCTGTCTCTCAAAACAAAACAAAACAAAACACCTGTATACCTTGCCCATCTATTTATATGGCTTAGGCTTCTGGAGAAAAATCTGAAAGAAGAGGGGCACAAAAGTCTTCAGATAATGTTATTTTGTCTAGAAAAATCTGAAGTGGGGTTCATAATCCCTAAAAACATTCTCCTGGATTTCTTTTGGGGCTGAGCGACTAAACACTGCTTTAATTGAGAGGAAGGCATATTTTACATGCATAAATATTCATATTCCTATATATGAGGGTTGAAGAACTCAAACATTTATAGGAAATTAAATCCTATTTTTATTATAACCCCCCCCCATTCAGAATCCTTAGAGAGGACAGCCCTGACATTTAAATTGGAATCCACTCCTTTCTTCTTTCTGTTGACCAAAGTAATACTGGAAAAATACGGGAATGATCTGTTTACCAAAGTGATATCATCTATATCCAAGCATGCTAAGGCAAAGCCCAGAGCCTCGTGGACGAAATATCTGCCTCCTGTGTTAAGGCCAGCAGGTTCAATTCCTGCTGGGATGGTAGTTTTTTCAATTAAATTTCCATTAACTTTTTGCCTCGGTGTCATTAGACACTAATTCTTGTGTGCGGCAAGGATGAAAGAGTAGAAAGGAAATATCCGATTCCGGTTTCGTGTTGCTGACAAGTGAGATGTGACGATGGTAACTTTTTAATGTGGGAGATAGGGGAGTCAGCAAGGGGACAGTCCTTTTAGACCTGACACCGTCCACGGTAGAGGAGTGGTAGCAGCTGCAGCTTGGAAGGCGATTTGGAAGATAGGGATCACGCGGTGGGAACACGCAGGGTCTAAACGCTGGGGCGCGAGGGAAGAGAGCACGGGTTTCCACAAGCCCGAGACGCTGGAGGGGGAAGGACATGAACGGCGCGTGGAGGGAGGAGAAGACAGGAGGGGTGCTGATCGTCTGGAAAACTGCTGCTGAAAGAGAAACCTCTTTCACTAAAGAAAGAAAAAATGGGGACCCACTTGGTTAAGATAGGTGTCCTTAGATGACCTAAAGGTCAAGCAATGCTGCATAAACATCTTGCAGAACAAGAGTCATGTAAGAGCAGTGTATGCCTTCAGACGTAGACACGGAAAGGCTTCTCAGGCACAGATGGAGACGGTGAGAAACACACAAGTGAAGCACGACAACCATTTTACAAGGAAGAAAGTAAAAAACAAATTTTTAAAAAGGCAAAAAGCAACCAACCCCAAATCCAAACATACTGTTGCTTGTTGTCGGTGAGAAGTCGTAACAGCTGATGCTTGGGAAGGCTGGCTCGAGAAGACTTTTAAAGAAGTGCCCAGATTCTTTCAAGTGCTTATGGGAAGAAGAGTGAACGATCTTGAAGAGTTCCATTACACAGATTTAACCAAATGAACTTAGAACTTAGAGAAATAGAAGCACAAGAGATTAAGGACAATGTATTCACCAGGGGCTTCTCTGGATTCACATTTGGGGTGTCTAAAGGACTGGATAATCAAAATTTCATTCGAGTCCATGTTTTACTTGAGAACGCAAAGTAAAAGAGAACGATTGTGCATACGTACCCTGGTATATGTGTAGATACGAAGATGAACAGTCCATAGGTATTTGCATATATGACATAGAATCAACTTTTACATACCCACGAAAAGCCTAATATTTATTGAGTTCTTAGTGTTCCATGCACTGTTTTAAGCATCGTACATCTTGATTATTCATCACAGTTACTCTATCGGACACATAGTCTATTTCTCCCCATTTTATGATGAGGAAACGAAGGCAGAGAAGTTCAAGTATGAGTTCACAGGGTGGGTTTGTGGTCAGCCGGGATGAGGAACCCAATTGTAGAGCCTGGGTTCGTAACCACACCTCCTTGGAATGGCGGTTAGTAGTAAAAACATGATATCTGGAATAGTTTTAACACTTCCATTAAAAATTTTTTTTTTTTCAACGTTTTTTATTTATTTTTGGGACAGAGAGAGACAGAGCATGAACGGGGGAGGGGCAGAGAGAGAGGGAGACACAGAATCGGAAACAGGCTCCAGGCTCCGAGCCATCAGCCCAGAGCCTGACGCGGGGCTCGAACTCACGGACCGCGAGATCGTGACCTGGCTGAAGTCGGACGCTTAACCGACTGCGCCACCCAGGCGCCCCTAACACTTCCATTTAAATATGGCTTTGCGTGACGTTCTAAGAATATTTACTTCAAAAATAGAAAAGTGGAGTTCAAACTGATATAAGATAAAAAGGCTAAAGAGATTCACGGGGAACTATTTCTTATTCTCCTGCTGGAAAGAAACCACATCCCTTCTTGGAAGGAAGCAAATGACGAGTTTAAAGGAAAATCGGCTTATCTGGGCTCCCTAAAGCCATAGTGTTAGTTAGGAATGCATTTGGCCTCAAGTAACACAAAATCCAGCCCACCGTAGCTTAAACAAATAAGGGTTTATTTTTCTCACGCAGCAAGAAGTCTGGAGCGAGGCAGCAGCTGGTATTGGTTTACCTGCTCAACATCATTGGAGTTGGAGTCTATGGCGCTTTTGGTCTTTCTCTCATGGTTGCGATATGGCGGTTGTAACTCCAAATGTTCAAATAGGCAACATGGGGAACAGGCAAGAACCGGCCATGTCTGTTTCTACCAGGAAGACAATTCTTCTTAAAGGGCACTCTGCCCTTCCCTCCACCTCTACCCTCCAGGGACTTGCCTGGGACAGCATCATTGCAACACAGGCAATATATTTGGGAATATACTGGTGATATATTGGGAATATACATGGGCCTCAAGAAAGGAGGAAGTTGGATACGGTTGCTGAGTAGCCCATCTCTGGAGTTTGTCTTAGCCCCTCAATAGACCTCATGAAGGACCAGCCCGAATTACAGAATGATGTAATAGATAATCAAATTACTTTCAACCTCATGTTTTAGGTCAAACTGAGCTAAATCATATGTTTTTCTTTAATAACCCTTTAATAATATGTGGTTTCATCTCTTAAATGTTTGTCCCCAAAGTTTTATTTAAAAATAATTGTTTTCGGGGTGCCTGGGTGGCTTGTCGGTTGGGCGTCCGACTTCGGCTCAGGTCATGATCTCACGGTCCGTGAGTTCGAGCCCCGCGTCAGGCTCTGTGCTGACAGCTCAGAGCCTGGAGCCTGTTTCAGATTCTGTGTCTCCCTCTCTCTCTGCTCCTCCCCTGTTCATGCTCTGTCTCTCTCTGTCTCAAAAATAAATAAATGTTAAAAAAAAAATTTAAAAATAATTGTTTTCATCGTCATGAAGAAATGACTTCTTAAGTCACGGGGCACTTCAGTTTAGATCCTGTCCGAAGGATCTCAAGTTCCAAAATGTTGGATTTCAAACTGGTGAGATTTAACTGCTCTCTGCTCTGCATCTATGTTCACTTGGATGGGAGGAGCAGAGCAGACCTCAAATAAAACAATTTCTTTTCATGGAACTTTGAAAAAGTTAGCACCAACTATTACTTTGTTTCATTTCTACTCACTGGCATGCATTCTTGGAAATGCATTTAATACAAAATGCACTTAAAACAAAATTATGCAGTCTGTTTCCTATTTCCTATTTCAAATAGGAAAATGAACGCGTACGGAAAACTACATTTCTACAAAAATTCAACCTGTAAAATAAGAGGAAAAGTGGAAACAAGTTGCGGAAAACGAGCAAATAATGCTTTTTGAGGATAACTAACAGTGAAGACAGGGAGAGAGAGATGGGGAACATGGGGTCCACCCAACTGTTGATGGTGCCTTCTTTTTGGGACGCAGGTTATGGGGAGAGAGACCGCCTACTTATTGTCTAATAGTTTGGATAGTTTAAAAGCAGAAGGCACGCTATTAATAATTACGCCAGGATGAGAGACATACATTGGCATGGTGTTAGGTAAGACAGCCTGTTGAGACTTGGGTTTGAATCCAGGCTCTAAAGTTATGGACTCCTTACTTATGAGAAACTTCCATTAGTTAGATCATGTTTTTCTGAAATGTTTCATTTTGTCCAGTTTTGTATGACGCTTGCAAATTTTAAAAGGTCAATCAAGGTTTAAAAAAATATGGACCGTATGACATTTGTACTCTGAAACTATTTGGAAACGAAACCCCATTTTGGTTTTTCATCAGTGTTACCTCTTCAGGAAGCAAAGTGCCAGTTGATGGCCGTTTCAGCCTTCTATATTTATAGCTTATTTTCAGTCATTCATTCAATTTGAGTAACATTTATCAAACCCATATTTTACATCAGGGATTGTATTACTGTTCCCCTTAATTCTTTAAACAATTTTTTTTTAATGTTTACTTATTTTTCAGAGACATAGAGCGCAAGCCGGGAAGGGGCAGAGAGAGAGGGAGACACAGAATCCGAAGCAGTCCCCAGGCTCTGAGCTGTCAGCACAGAGCCAGACGTGGGGCTTGAACTCACGAACCGCGAGATCATGACATGAGCTGAAGTCTGACGTGTAAACAACTGAGCCACCCAGGTGCCCCTATTTTTGAGAGAGAGAGACAGAGACAGAGACAGAGAGACAGAGAGAGAGACAGAATGCGAGTGGGGGAGGGGCAGAGAGAGAGGGAGACACAGACTCGGAAGCAGGCTCCAGGCTCTGAGCCGCCAGCCCAGAGCCAGACGTGGGGCTTGAACTCACCAACCGCGAGATCGTGACATGAGCTGAAGTTGGACACCTAACGGACTGAGCCACCCAGGCGCCCCAAAATATGTGCCACATTCTTAAGTGTGTTTCTGATTATATTTCAAGGCCAAATTATTTCCATAGGAATGTTACCTCTAATGTTGTAATGATATCAGTTGGAAAACACAAGAGGCTGTATGGAATTTTCCCCTACTGCCAACAACTCCATGGGAGGGATATAAAAATTATAAGTGTAGGAACTGAAGACAGAAAAAAGTTAGCAATGCCAAAGCACTATTGTTATCCATATAAGCTATGGGAAACTAGAAAAGCACGTTTGTTTCTAACAAGATTTCCAAGAACCCTGAACTTTGTCACAATAGAATTCGTTGTAGAGTAGATGTGATATAAAATAGGAAACTTCCGGTACTTACCAGAAGAATTTACTTTATTACTTTAGTCCCAGAGATATCGGTATAAGTGACCTAACTTATAAAGAAGGCACAATGCTACATTTTATGATGAGGATCTCATGTCTTTTTTACAGGTGTAGACGTAAAATAATTAAAAAAATATTTCAGGTCAATTATCCAGCACTAAAATAAAGACGCCAGGAATAAATAGCAGCCATAGCCATGTCCAACAACATCACACAACTGTTCAGGACAGGAGCAAGAATGAATTATGCCGGGAAGCTATGAAGTGGCCACATTATTTGTGCCTTTTCTTTTGGCCATCGGTCTTGAGTTCTCCATGACCCGCTCCTTTTAAACGATTCTACCGAAAAATGCAAAAGAGCTTAACCCATTCAATTTTCCTTCAGTTCCCTTAAAAATAAAACACCAAGGCTGTAATTTGTTAATCATATTTCATCATTCCTGACAATCGCTGCATAGAGTTATGGTTGGTGAAATTGCTGAGCGTCTGCGTGGCTGTTATTGGATGAAGAAGGCCCGTTTTGGCAATGGAAAATGTGTTAATCAAGAACAGTTCATAGCATCGCAGATTCCGTACGGAAACGTAGGTCCTGGTAGTGATTTATTTCTATCCTAGAGCAGCTCTCAATTTTCTATGCCAACGATAAAGACTCTTGACCTAGAGGTTCAAAAACAGTGGATAATCCATCCAGTTAGGTAAAGGCCATGGGAGCTGGATAACAAGGAAATTCTTCCTTTTATTGTGAGTCAGTGTGGTGGCTCCAGTTTGAGCGGAAAATGTCTCTGTTGCTGACTTAGCAATGGTCTCACTGACTGGCATGGTTGCTGAGCAGTCGGGCCCATGTGACTCGTGAGACATGACTAATCTATGATGCTGACGATGTGGTTGGGTACCACCAAGAATCTATTCCCTTATTCAGAAGAATAAGTAATATTTACGAGCCAAACCGTTTTGCCGAATGTTTCAAAAACACATAATGTGTTTCACTTCATCTTCTAACAACTTTAAGAGGTGGGTATTATTATTGCAATACTGTAAAGGAGGAAGCTAAGACTCCGAGAGGTTCAAGTCATTTGCTAAAGTCATCCAACAAATAAATGGCTGAACTAAATCTGATTTTAGGTCGCCGGTCTCCAAGTTCATGGTTGTCTTCTTTAGACTACACTGCTTCTCCATAGCTGGGTATGCAAAAGAAAATCTTAAGGATGGATGATAGGCTCAAAGGTAGTCCGCAGGTGTTAGCCTAAGTTAGACCATCAGGCATGAAGAAGAATAGAGTCAATGACCTGGGGTCAACAAGTAGTCTGCGTTTCATTCCAGAATTCTTAGACAAAGTGTGAGCTCTTGGTGGTAGCTTCTCCATACCGCTCTCTAGGGGTTCACGTCTGGTCTTTCCCAGCTCACTGGTGCACGGAGCCCCTTTGCCCCCACTGTGGTGTGGGTGACCCACTTGTCACACAGAGAAGTAACGAATGGAACACGAGCCTCTCCGGAGAGTGAAGCCTTTCTGTCACCTCTCTGCCATGATAGATTCTCTGCTAGAGCACCTGAGTTTGTGTCTCTGTCCCTTACTTGCGGAGGAGCCTTAGTCTGCCCCCCTTTACCTCTCTAAGCCTTGCTGAAAAATAGCCAGCCTCACAGATGTCCTATGGGAGCCAAGTGGGATGATGCAAATGAGAGCGGACTGGACATTTCCAAGTGCTCTACAGGCTTTGGATACCAGGTACCTGCCACCGCCTTCTTATAAGGCCAGTTACCCTGCAGATACTCATTTCTTACCGAATCGCTAAAACATGTCCCGATGAGGCAGCATTAGGATCTGGAACTATCGGAGGGATTCTAATTCCAGGGAGAGTGAAATTCTTGCCCTGGCTGAGCGGGGACTGTCTCTTCGTTGCTTCCCGCAGTGTCTTGTACCTCCCTTCCCTGTAGAACTGACCCCACGGAATTGTCCATGTCTCTTTCCACGTCTGTTTCCCCTCTTCAGGAACAAGGAGCCAATGTCAGCCCTTTTTTTGTCCACGGTGCTTCACGCCCCAAACTGCACCCAACAAGTACTCAGTAAGTGTTTAATAATACGGCTAATATTTGCTGAGCCTTTACTCTGTGCCACTGATTTAAACACCTTGCATTTGTTAATCCATTTAACCCTCACAACAATAAAATCCTCCTCCTCTTATCGATGGGAGAACCGAAGTTCAAGGAGATTCAGTAAACTGCGTGAAGTCACATATAGCTCATAAGCGGTGGGTCTGGGCTCTGGGATGGGAGGCTGGGGGTTCTGACTAGATGCTGTTCTTAACCACTTTCCTCTCCTGCCTGTAAGATGTTAATACTCGTAGAAGACTCGGACAGTAAGCATGAAACGTAACCAAGAGAAAAGCCTATTTCCTTTTTTAAATTTTGTCTATAAACCTGATTCTGCCACTTAGAGGTACCTACACTTAGCATCCTGCGGGGGGTATTTTTGTCCAGTTGAGTTTGTACTGTAAATGAATTTATAACTGTTTTTTACTTTGGCCACGTTAGGATCATTTTAATGATAAAAATGTCCTTGCGTGCACGGGAGGGTCATCCTTTGCCCACGCATTTCCCCGTCAATGGGCACGATGTTTTTCCTTTCTGATTTAAGGGTCTCTGTGAGGACCATTTTTGTCTTTTGTCCGGGTTGCGCGGCTCACAGAGAAGGATGCTACCGGGGTTTGTGATGCCCGCTGGTCGGATCTGAGCAGGCCTTAGATGTCGGACAGAAGGTTTTGAAGGAAGGGAGTGCAGCGAGGGGAAGGATTCTGAGGAAGGAGACAGCACCAGGAAACACTGAGTTGCCTACTTCAAAGTGTTACGCAGGGTCGGCCTCTCACCCACTTGGAACAAATGGAAACGCAGCAAACTGCCTCGGAGGAGGTGGAATCACATTGTCTGGGGCTGCACCTCTGTCGTCTAAGGGCGTCTAAGAAGCCCCCTTCTTGCTACGTGCGGCGAGTCTTTGGTCCTTAGTTGGTCAGCAGGACGATGACATCGTCTTCAGTTTGGCCAAAGAATAACGAAACACATCTCACAGGCAAAGCAGCCCACCCAGAAAACGTTCCCGGAATCCGCGCCCCTTCTGTGTGTGCAGACAAGGCACGCGTGTGCGCGGATGTGCGTGGGACGCGGGACGGCGGGAAGGCGCCAGTTAGAAAACAGTTACCGTTAAGAGAAATCAACTGATCAAAGGCATTGACTCTTGCCGTCTTTGCAGGTTTTCTGGGCTTCTTTTTGTTAGGTTTGGCACACCGCAGCGAATTCAGAGCACCATGCTGAGGCCTTTTCATTAGTACCTGGGAGGCTGTCTCTAGCCCATGGCGCTTCGGCAGAGGAATTAGAAATATATAATTCACCAAGTGTCTAACCTCATATCTCGTACGATCCCAGTTTTAATTATCCGAGGAAAGCATTTACTTCTCTCTGCCTTTATCGTGCGCTCTGAGCGGGTCTCTTGGCTTTTCCCCATCTTTTTGCTCCCTCCTTCTTCTGTTCTGTTTAGCTCGCTAGCAATTACGTCTTGACTGCAGGCGCTCCTATTTCCCATTCAGGGGTTTCATTTTTATTGTTTGTCTTCACAATAACTGCATTCACCTTGTGTCTATCTCTGCTCTTTTTTTTTTTTTTTTTTTTTTTTTTTTTTTTTTTTTTTAGTCCCAAAGACCGAGTGTGCTTTGCTTACCTTGGTCAGCAAGAAGGCAATGACCTCGGTCCATTTCAGAGCAGCAGACCCTGCCACAAGTGGGAACAGTAGCCGTGAAGGCTACCCATTATTTTCAGTAACAAAATTGTCTCCTTTGCTAAGAAGAATAAGGATCCACTTGAGAGAATGGGTAGCATGTTCCTGGGTGTGTGAGAGCTTTCATATCGGCAAGAGGCATTGTTATTAAAACCATGGGCTCCCGAATCAGATAAACCTACGTCAAGGGCTGGCTCTACTTAATAGCTTAGGAACTTGGCAATGTTTTCTGAGCCTCAGTTGTTTCATCTGTGAAATGGGTGTCATGACATGTACCCCATAGGGTGGCTGGAGATTAAATGAGATAAATCATGTAGACCACTCCGCACAAGGCCTGGCCTTTATGTTTCATAAATGCTGGCTGCAATTATTTTGATAATTATTCTTATCATCACCATTATTAGCTCGACCCATAAAATGCCTCATTTGCTGTATCCTCTAGTAAGGACTGTTTGTTGCCTTTCTAAGTGTAGCCTCTATTTTTCTGATAATCTCGACAGATGAAAGGGAGGGGATATCCTTTCCCACCACCAGTTAATTGTGATAAGCATTTTGCACGTTTGATGTATTTCTCCTCCTTTTGCAACTGTGTGGGAAACAGCTGTCTGTTTCCACGGCTTGCCCAGTAGCGTTTGATTATGAGGTTAACCGATCCCTAAATGGATAGGGAGGCACGCAGAGACACCAGAGAAAATATTTATGAAGAAGAAAGCATCTCAGACATAAATATGTATCTAGCTTGTAATAGAGTCGTTCAAACCAGGGGTCTGCTCTGCCATCTCGACACACGGCTGAGGGCTTGTTGGTACGTTTCCTTCCCGCAATACCATCTCCTATGGTGCCGGCTCTAAAAACAATAAAATATTAAGAATCAAAAAGCAACTTCCTGAAGCTGTGGTGTGTTACGACAAGTTGTAGGGCATTAGCAGCAATTCTGTGAAACGTAATTTGAGGCATATATTTTCAAAAAAGCCTGCCCCAAATCTATGGCAGGCTCGATTCAGATCAGCAGCCGTGGTCAAACGTGTCTCCTTGAATTTTTCCTTCCATTGCTCCCATATGCTTGCACAATTTTTTTCGTTGCCTTTCCTTCCATGATCCATTTCCCGCTTGCACACGGCACCAGACCTCTCAAAGGCTGGTTTCTCACTCCTGGCAAAGTTTCCCCTCTTTCTATTCTGTGTCATAGGGCGTAGAGCGAAAAACAAGACTTGGAAGTCGGCAAGTAATTTTTCTGTGTATGTGTGTGCTTTAACCCTCTAGAATCAAGACCTTAATTCTTAACGCTTCTGGATCTTGCGCCATTTTCATAGATTGACTATCCACCCACCTGGGCTTTCTCCTCCTGTGATGAACTGAGCAGAGAACATTCAACCCACTTGGTTAGAACCCAGAGGCCTGGGTTAGGTGTCTGATTTCCATGTGAGCAGCTCCGGCCTTTTTGGCATCAGCCGTCACAGCCTAGAGAGACGCTGGTCGGGGCAGGGGTGGGGGGCGCTGAGAGTGGAAAGGGGTCCTATAAAAGCATCCCCCCCCCACAGGCTACCCCCACCCCCAAGAAGGATGATTGAAAGTGCTTGTCCTTAAGTAATCGTGAAATGAGTTTATTTTTATATGCATCTTAGTGGGATGGGATGGAAATAATTGTGTATAAGTTCGTCCGCTGCTAATTTTTGAATGCTAGGTGGTGGGGTGGTACAATTCATCTTGCGGGTGAGAAACTCGGGGGAAAACAGCTTGTTGGGACAGTTTATATGAAAAGAGAAGACATTTCCGACTCAGTACTCGCATGGTGTGAGCTGGTAGGAAAGAGCTACGATTGTGCTGCGTAAAGAGAAAACAGGTCTTGGGTAATTAGCTACTCCTCCTTATTTGATGGTTAGAGGCAGAAAATTTGAAGGGATTGTTGGCTAATAATACTATCTCTACTTTATTTATATTTATTTGCTCAATTTATTTTATTGAGTGATTTATTGAGTGATTTATATTTATTTACTTTATTGAGTGATTAGTATGTCTCAGGGACTGTTCTTTTTTTTTTTAATTTTTTAAATATTTATTTTTCAGAGACAGAGAGACAAAGAGAGAGAGAGAGAGAGAGCACAAGCAGGGCAGAAGCCGAGAAAGAGGGAGACACAGAAGCCGAAGCAGGCTCCAGGCTCTGAGCTGTCAGCACAGAGCCCGACGCGGGGCTTGAACTCACAGACCGTGAGATCCTGGCCTGAGCCGAAGTCGGCCACTCAACCGACTGAGCCACCCAGGCGCCCCAAAATAGACCATTTTAAAGCAAACAGTTCAGTGGCATTCAATTCCATTCACAATGTTGTGCAACCTCAGCTTTGATCTAGTTCCAGAACATCTAGATTACCTTGAAAGCAAATCCGGTATCCATTTGTATTGGTTTTCTCGGGCTGTGCTAACAAAGTCCCACCAACTGGGTGGCTTGAAAGAACCGAAGTGCGTTGTCTCCTAGTTCTGCAGGCCACAAGCTTGAAATCAAAACGTCTGCAGGGCTATGTTCCCTCTGAGACTCTGAAGAGGATCCTTTCTTGCCTCTTCCAGCTTCTGGTGTGGCTTCTGGTGATCCTTGCCTTGCAGGTGCCTTGTCCAATCTCTGCGTCCACCTTCAGATGGGCTGCTTGTGCCGTCCTTCCTCTCCCCGTCTGTCTCTGTACTCCGATTCCCCCCCCCCCTTTTATAAGGACACCAGTCGTATGTCCTGATCACCGAGCTTTAAACTGATTACCTCTGGGGCCCCTGGGTGGCTCAGTCAGTTAAGTGAAGGACCCTTGATTTCGACTCAGGTCATGATCTTGCGGTTCATGGGATGAAGCCCCACGTCTGGCTTTGGACCGTTAGCGCAGAGCCTGCTTGGAATTCTCTCTCTCCCTCTTTCTGTCTGTCCTTCCCCTGCTCGCTCGCTCTCCCTTTCTCTCTCAAAATGAAGCAATAAATAAATTGATTACCTCTGTCTGTAACAAGCCCATTTCTTTTTTTCCCCTGATAGTCTAGTGTCTTTATTTTTAGAAAACAGATTTTTTATTTCATTTTGTTAAATATAATTTGTCGTCGAGTTGGCTAACATACAGCGTATGCAGTGTCTCCTTGGTTTTGGAGGCGGATTCCCGTGGTTCCTCGCTTACCTAACGACACCCAGTGCTCATCCCAACAAGCGCCCTCCTCAATGCCCATCACCCATTTCCCCCCTCTCCCCCCACCCCCCATCCACCCCCAGTTTGTTCTCTGCATTTAAGAGTCTCTTATGGATTGCCTCCCTAAACACCCTATTTCCAAATAAGGTTACGTTCCGAGTTATTTGGGGTTAAGACTTCAATATATCTTTTTAGGAGAACACGATTCAACCTAAAATACCCATTAAGCAGTGACTTGTCATTTCTCTCCTGCCCCGGCCCCTGGCAACCACCTCTGCTTCCTGTTACGATGGATTTACCGACTCTGGATGTTGCGCATAAATGAAATCATGCAGTCTGTGAACTTTTGTGTCTGGCATAATGTTCTTGAGGTTCGTCCACGTATCAGTATTTATTTCTTTTTACGGCTGAGTGAGGTTATACTTGTTTTTCAAATGAAGATGCTGAGGTACGTAAAGGTTAAGTGATGCATCCCAGATCGCACAAGGGGAAGATATCAGAGGCGGGAATTGAAGCTAGAAGACCAATTGAAAAGCCTGTGTGTCCTTAAGGAGCATCGCCTCTAAGGAGCACGGAGAGAAGAGGGCGCTAGAAGGAGTCCCAGCCAGCAATAAGGAGAGGAATATGGCACGTGTGACATCCCCCAACAGCAGGGAGATGGCCAAGGACCTCCTGAGAAGGGAGCCCTATGTTCAATTTTAAGGTGTTTCTCGTTTCCTGTTGTGCAGTCACCTTCTCCATCCTCCATCCACACCTTCCGTAAACATTTCCTCATTTATCTGTTTTGTAAGAAGCACGCTTTGAAGAGATAATGAAGGCAGCCTCCAGAGCGGAGACAGGAGTGTGGAATAAAACATGACCTGGAAAACGCCAGCCCCGAACATTCTGTGAATTTAAGGATGTCGGACAAAGCTGTTTTATCCAAGAATCAAGGCAAAGTACGATCTCAGGGGGCTTTCGGGTTTGGAGACGGGTCCACACGGCTTTGTGTAATGGACTTGATGTCACCCAGAAACTTCGCTGCATCAAAAGTAATTCTGTTGCCTTCATCATCCAGCCTCCCCTCATTCTCTTACCCTCCGGTTGGACGAGTGGATGCCAAAGTCCTAGCGTGCCATGGGACAAGATGTGGAGACTGTTCCTGGGTCAGGTTGGTCCAAAAATTGCAAGAAGTCCGATTGCAAGAAGTCCAATTGCAATTGAAGTCCAAGCGCTTCAAAAATTGCAAGAGCTAACTTGCCAAGCCAGAGAGACATGGCTGTCCACATGCAAATCAAGACTGGATTTTCAGGACATTCAGGGGCGCCTCTCGGGTGAGAAGGCAGTGTGGCGGTTTCCTGGGGCTGCTGTAACAGGTGCCTTCAACACCAGAAATGTATTCTCTCATGATTCTGGAGGCCAGACAAGGTGTCTGTAACACTGGTTCCTTCTGGAGGGTGCTGAGGGAGAGCCTGTTCCCCTTGGACACCAGTGACCAAGGATGATTATCTCCTTCCAGGCTAGGTATTCAACCATGGGAGCATCCAATTGCTGCTGTCTCCTGGCAGCTCGGGCTACGAGCCTCAGCTTGTGTCAGACCCCGGGGCGATCAAGACGGAGTCCTTGAAGTCAGAAGGAAACACGGGACATGTGGGGTTCGGTGGATGTGAGCGGTCAGTCCACAGTGGAGTGTAGACAGAATGGTCTGAGCCCACTTGTCTTGACCTCGGTGTTGTCATCTATCTCATAAGATAGACCCATAATCTGTGGTTTTACCTTATTGTGTGATAATACTGTTTCCCCCCACCCTCCAGCAGCCCTGAGCTAAACAAAAAGAAAAGGTGCCTGTTTCATGAAAAATTAAGTACCGAATATCCTTTGCTCAAGAATGTTCACGACGAACGCGAAAGTTGCACAGTGCTGGCGGCCATTTGTACAAACCCTGGGGGCTGTAATAACACCCCCAGCCACAGTTAAACCCAGAAAACGAAATCTTATAAAAAAGCATGACCGTCTAATTAAAATAAACGAGTAGCTATTTTAAGACAGTTTTGCCTGGTGCCGATGACTTCACACGGGCTGTTGTGTTTCTTAGATCACTTTGGGAAGCACAACTTCTCAGTTAGGTAAAATGATTATTCTTCTAGGAGCATTTTGCATAATTTTGATTTCGCCTTTTCTGGTGCACAAAGTCACGGGTGTCAACGGGGCGACTCTGCTAGCAGAAGGACATTACGACTGGTTAAAATGACGTGGTTTTCTATCAGTTTCTTTAAGAGGAAGCTGGTCAATTTAAATAACGGTCTGATGTGTTTCTTTTCCCCAGCCAGTGCGTGGACTCTGAGCAAAGCTTCTGGAAGTTCATTCTGTCAGAGAGGTAGCATCTGACCCTATTGTGGTTTATCACTTACTAACGATCCAACAATGGAGATCGTGGTGGGGCTCCAAAGACAGTTTTTGGTGGAGCTCAGCATCATGAGGGAAATGGCGTCATTACTAAATTAAGGAACCCGTAGAGCAGAAGTGTGTTTGGAATTAGATGTACTGCGTTCATCGTTCATAATTGCCTCCAAACAAGCTGTGCTAGTCTACCAACAAAGTAGAAGCCATAGTCGACAGACATAAACATTTTTATTTATACACAGAGAAGTACAAGTACAAAAAATTTGTAATAGAGCTGATGTCAAATCAGAAAAGGGCTTCAGCCTGGCAGAACGAGCTCTTTTTTCTTTTTCGGCATGTTCTCAAATTTTCAAAATGTTTGAGGCTCTAACGGGCTACTTTGTAAATCAACTCAAACATACTACAATATATTCTGACCTTTTCCTTTTGTTTTTTTTTCTTCCTGTTCAATAAGTGAGTCCTCTAAATTTTGTGTGCGTTTTGTTCAAAATCAGTTGGTAATCTTGAGTCAAGTATTCAAGCAACGGTGTGCCCAGAGCCTTTGGTTCTGGAAGCTTTTCAGAAAATGTAATCATTGGAAAACAAATTTTGTACCTGCAAAACCAAAGGAAAAATTGAACAAATTAAGTAATCTGAATTTGAGAGTGAATAGTTATGCTTCGGAATATCTTATGATCTGACAGCATCTAAATTTAGTAAAACATTTTAAAAAAACTGTAGAGGACGTATTTGATGAGTTTTGCCTCACAAAATATCTGTTAAAGAATGCTTCTCTGAATGACAAAAAAAAATGGCACCCACGAAAAGATCTGGACTAAGATATTAACACATGTCAATAAGAAAATAATTCGTATACACACACACACACACACACATACACACACACACATATATATTTTTTATTTATTTAGTTTTGAGAGAGAGAGAGGTGGGGAGAGAGGGAGGGACAGAGAGAGAGGGGAACAGAAGATCCGAAGCAGGCTTCACGCTGACAGCAGTGAGCCAGATGCGGGGCTCGAACTCAATAACGATGAGATCATGACCTGAGCCGAAGTCGGATATTTAACTGACACAGCCACCCTGGTGCCCCAGGAAATAATTAGAATTCAACATATTTTCCATTTATCAAACAATTAGTTCTTCACTTACCTGTAGAAGGAGTATTTTCTTAACTAAAAATACTATGGGGACACCTGGGTGGCTTAGTTGGTTAAGCATCCGACTCTTGGTCTCAGCCCAGGTCATGATCTCACGGTTGGTGGTTCAAGCCCTGCATCGGGCTCTGCGCTGACAGCACAGGGCCTGCTTGGGATTCTCTCTCTCCCTCTCTCTGCCCCTCTCTTGCCTTGCTTGCTCTATCAAAATAAATAAATAAACATTTAAAAAAGTACTGTGGTCAATCGAGAAGGGTCAATTGAAGGGCTCAACAATTTCAACTTTATAAACCATAACATGCAACTCGGAAAGAGATGGCAGGCAATTTCATTAAAAAAAATATTAAAACATAGTCTTAGAGAAACACCTGTGACATGGTATTATAGATACGACGCTACAATGGATTACAGTAAGTGTTTATGAACCACGAATAATATGCCACTTGTGTTATTTATAACTGTTCAGACAAATCAGTCTAATTAAAATTTTTGCTTTAACGTGCATTGGTTTTCGCCTTCAGAAATGACTTTATTTATGAAAATAATTTTTAGCTAGGGCTATTTCATAGACCTACCATTATAATAAAATTTAAAAAATTGTCAATCTACAAATGCATACTTTAGAAGTTATAGTTTTGTTTATTTGTCTCTCTCTTTGACTTTTTTTTTTAATGTTTATTTATTTTTGAGACAGAGAGAGACAGAGCATGAATGGGGGAGGGTCAGAGAGAGAGGGAGACACAGAATCGGAAGCAGGCTCCAGGCTCCGAGCTGTCAGCACAGAGCCCGACGCGGGGCTCGAACTCACAGACCGTGAGATCGTGACCTGAGCCGAAGTCAGACGCTCAACCGACTGAGCCACCCAGATGCCCCTCTCTCTTTGACTTTTAAAATCATCTCAATGTGGGTAATAAATTATATAGTTACATAGTTAAGACAGATGTCTATTTTGAGTCTGTGTGTGTGTGTGTGTGTGTGTGTGTGTGTTGATCCTGTGACCTCATTTATGACTTTGAATGATGATCCATAGTCACTCATTCACTTCAGATTCCTGAATGCCCACGAGGGAAGACCACCTACGAATTCCCTACTTAGGAAATGGGTGTGCTTCGGGTGTTCAATAGTTTCACTCTTTCCCCGGCTCCCTTGACTTCTCTTTGCTCACGACCGTGTGGTTCACTCATTCAGCAAGCAAGCACTTAAAAAATTGCTTCTTTTGTTTGGATAACTATATTTGCCTTTAGTCTGTGTCTTTCACAAATCATTTTATTGTTTATTTACATTACAGTGTATAGTTCCTTCCTAGGACCTGTATAATTCTTTCCGTATGCTAACATACTGCACACACGAACGTACTCACTAATGAGTTCATTAAGAGTCAAATAATTAGGTAATTGGTGTTTTAAATACCTTATATCATGCAGAAATCCACAGTGGGCTGTTTTATAGGTGACCAAGGAATAGAGGTGACATGGGAAACACATTATTACTTTTCCCTTTAATGTCACTATGTGAGCCAACGTTTCCAACACACTGAGGAACTTTTTAAAATGCCAGGCACTCTTGTAGGCCCTGGGGATTTCACGGTGAACACACCAGACAGAGTCTTTGTCCTTACAGAGCTTCCCTTTGGTACAGGGGGAAGGACACTGAAATAAATAATATGAAATATGTCAGGCGGAGATGTGCTAAAGAGAAAAATAAACCAAGCTAGGGGACATCCAGAGAAAAGAGGTGCCATTTTACTGAGTCAGAGAACGTCTACTTGGTATGGTGCAGACTGGAATGAAGTGTTGAAGCAAGCCGGTTGGATATCTGGGGGGAGAGCAGCTCAGGCAAGGGCCGAGACGAGGAGATGTCTAGAGGGCTTGAGGAGGAGTGAAAGGGCCAGCGTGGCCGGGAAGGAGGGAGCCATGGGGGGAGAGGGGAAGAGGCGATCGGAAGCTGGGGTGGGACAGATCTTGAAGGACGTTGGAGGCCAGAATAATGGCTTTGGAGTTCATCCTCAGTGAGATAGGGGGCCACTGCAAGTTTTGAGCACAGGACTGACATACGATGGCTTACATTTGCAAAAGACCATTCCGGCTATGGCACAGAGAAAGCACCCTGTGTGCGCGCATGTGTGAGATGGGAACCAGAAGGGTGGATGCTGGGAGACCAGTAAGAAGGCTCTTGCAATGGTCCAGACAATATATAATGGAGGCTTAGACTGGGTTGGTCCCACTGGGGGTCCATTCGAAAGCAAAGTTGACCTGATTTGTGACGAGTTGGAGGTGGGAAAAACTGGAAGGCTTTGGCCTGGGTCCAGGGAGAAGGGAGCTGCCTCTTACCGAGCAGGGGAAGACTGGAAAAGAAGCAGGTTTCGCTGGAGTGATGTGGTTAAGCTGGAGTTGGCTCTGAGACGGCCAAGGGAACTGCAGTGGTTGATTACTTACCTGTCTGTGCAGTTATTCCACCAGTGGGGCTGTCTGTCATACCTACCCGGCCCGCAATAGGACTGCCGAGAAGACTGAGTCATCAGGTTAAAGGACTTTGCCAGAGGTCCTTTACGGGAGGGAAGACGGATAGATGGCCGGGCAAGCTCACAGTGAGCCTGGTTCAGAGCCCAGGGCTGCGATCCCCGAAACTTTCCATGCCACAGCGCTTCCCATAGAGCATCATGTTTTTCCTTTGGGGCCTTGGGGTGGAAGGGTGTTTGCTAAAAGCCCAAGGTGATTTAACTCGGCCACAAGCCTAGTCTTCAGGCAACAGGGAGGGGGGCATTGGAGCCCCAAAAGAAGACGCCTTGACCAAGGTTCTCACTGCACCTCATTTGGAGGATGGGATGTGGGGAGCACTGCTTTAGTGCCTCATCATCTCCAGATGACCGGCCCCTGCGGGCAAGGGCTTACATACAACACCCAGTGCTCATCCCAACAAGTGCCCTCCTCTATGCCCATCACCCGTTTTCCTTCTCCCCCACCCCCTCACCCACCCTTAGTTTGCTCTCTGTATTAAGTCTCTTGTGGTTTGCCTCTCTCCCTCTCTGTTTGTGACTATTTTGTTTCCCCTTCCCTTCCCCCATGGTCTTCTGCTCAGTTTCTTAAGGTCCACATATGAGTGAACACAGGGTATCCGTCCGCTGATTGACTTATTTCACTCAGCATAATACCCTCCAGTTCCATCCACGTTGCTGAAAATGGCAGGATTTCATTTTTTCTCGTTGCCAAGTGGTATTCCGTTGTATCTATAAACCACATCTTCTTTATCCATTCATCAGTTGATGGACATTTAGGCTCTTTAGCTATTGTTGAAAGCGCTGCTATAAACATTGGGGTACAAGTGCCCCAATGCATCAGCACTCCTGTATCCCTTGGGTAAATTCCTAGCAGTGCTATTGCTGGGTCATAGGGTAGGTCTATTTGTAATTCTTTGAGGAACCTCCACACTGTTTTCCAGAGCGGCCGCACCAGTTTGCATTCCCACCAACAGCGCAAGAGGGTTCCCGTTTCTCCGCATCCTCGCCAGCATCTATAGCCTCCTGATTTGTTCATTTTAGCCACTCTGACTGGCGTGAGGTGATATCTCAGTGTGGTTTTGATCTGTATTTCCCTGATGAGGACTGATGTTGAGCATCGTTTCATGTGTCTGCTGGCCATCTTGATGTCTTCTTTAGAGAAGTGTCTATTCATGTCTTCTGCCCATTTCTTCACAGGATTATTTTTTTTCGGGTGTGGAGTTGGGTAAGTTCTTTATAGATTTTGGATACTAGCCCTTTATCCGATATGTCATTTACAAATATCTTTTCCCATTCCGTCGGTTGCCTTTTAGTTTTGCTGATTGTTTCCTTTGTGGTGCAGAAGCTTTTTATCTTGATGAGGTCCCAATAGTTCATTTTGCTTTTAATTCCTTTGCCTTTGGAGATGTGTGGAGTAAGAAATTGCTGCGGCTGAGGTCAAAGAGGTGGTTGCTTGCTTTCTCGTCTAGGGTTTTGATGGTTTCCTGTCTCACATTTAAGTCTTTCATCCATTTTGAGTTTATTTTTGTGTATGGTGTAAGAAGGTGGTCTAGTTTCATTCTTCTGCATGTTGCTGTCCAGTTCTCCCAGCACCATTTGCTAAAGAGACGGTCTTTTTTCCATTGGATGCTCTTTCCTGCTTTGTCCAAGATTAGTTGGCCATTTTTTAAAATTCTTCAATAAGCTTTCTCTATTTTGGTAGTACCAAAAGTAGTCTTTTTCTTCATTATTTATTTTTTAAAATGTACATCCAAGTTAGTTAGCATATAGTGCAATGATGATTTCAATAATGATTTCAGTGATTCATCCCCCACATATAACACCCACTGCTCATCCTGACAAGTGTCCTCCTTAAGGCCCATCATCCATTTAGCTCACCCCCCCCACACCTCCCCTCCAGCAACCCTCAGTTTGTCCTCTGTATTTACGAGTCTCTTATGGTTTGCCTCCTTCTCTGTTTTTATCTTATTTTTGCTTCCCTTCCTCTGTGTTCATCTTCTTTGTTTCTTAAATTCCACATATGAGTGAAATCACATGATATTTGTCTTTCTCTGACGGATTTATTTCACTTAGCATAATGCACTCTAGTTCCACCCACGCCGTTGCAAATGGCAAGGTTTCATTCTTTTTGATCGACGAGTAATACTCCATTGTATATAAACGCCACATCTTCTTTATCCATTCATCCGTCGAGGGACATGTGGGCTCTTTCCAGACTTTGGCTGTTGTCGATAGCGCTGCTATAAACACGGGGGTGCATGTGTCCCTTGGAAACAGCATCCCCCTACCCTTGGATAAATACCTAGCAGTGCAATGGCCGGGTCATAGGGTAGTTCTATTTTTAACTTCTTGAGGAAGCTCCATATTGTTTTCCAGAGCGGCTGCACCCGTTTGCATTCCCCCCAGCAGTGCAATAGTGTTTCTCTTCCTCCACAATGGGTAGGGAGGAATTTTAATTGCTGGTCTTGTTTAGGATTGCCCTGACACCATGATAATAACATGCAGACCGGCACTGAGTTTTATCATTGTTTCTACACTTTGTGCAATTTCCCCTTGTGGCTTTGTGCCACGGCTACCCACTGGCACCCACCCTGCTCTGGCTAGTCTTTAATGCAGTGCCTTGCATACAGGAAGTACTTTATGAATGAGTCAGGGCGGCTGGATCTAGAGACCAGGCAAAGGCTGGGATGGAGGCGTTGCTCTAGGAAACAGCCAGAGCACAGCAACGCTCGACAGGTTGTGCCAGAGCGAGGGAGGCTCAGGGCCCAGAGGGAAGCTGGGGACTCAAGGAACCTGGAATAGTCCATGTTCAACAAAGGCAGGAAGAAGTCAGATAGAAAGGCACATGGTGACTGTTGTCACTTAAAATTTTCCCCACGTACCTTTTTCCTTCAACAGCTTTTCCAGCAGGTGTGTCCCCGTGTTTTTGTTGGTCTCCCATACTGGGAGCTTCCTCCCCTGTCGTTGGCTACAATGGCTCATGGTGACGAAGATTCCATCTTGTCTCAGCTTCTTGTCTCACAATCCTCAATTATTAAGCACCTACTATGTTTCTGGCACAGTGCCAGGCACCTGCCATACATCGGGCACAAAAATTAGGCACCCTGAGTGTATTATCCCATCCCATCTGTCAACAAAAACCATCAGTATATTAAATAGGGTACAAACAACAACGGCTGGGACAAACAACCCTAAAATCCCAGTGGGCGAATACAGGGAGATTATCGTTTTGTCCACATCACGGTGCGAAGCGGTGCCTGTGTGAATGCGGGCGGCGTGGGAGGGGAGCTCTGTTCTCCGTAGTCTTTCAGGGACCCTGAATCCTTCCAGCTAGTGACTCCACTGCCTGTAGGATCTCTGAGTCCCCTGTGGTGATTTTTGTACCCAGATGGCTAAGGAGAAGAGATAAGGCAGGGAAGGTTGTGGGAAGGGTTTCAGAGGCCAGACCTGGACGGGGCGGTCCAGCCCTTCTGTCCACATTCCACTGGCTAGAGCTCATTCATGTGGGTGCTGCAGACCTGCCGGGCAATGTTCAGCTGTGTGCCCAGACGGAGAATGAACCAGAGCTGATGAGCACACAGCCTTGTGTCTGTCTCACAGAGATAGTTCTTAGGTCACCATTTTATAAATCAGCTCACGTTAGCCCTCTTATAGCCAACTAATGAGCTTTTCCCTGCGAGAAAGTTGGTCTTCTGTTGTTCCAAAGTCCCTGGTGCTTTGTACAGACTGAGACACACGGAAATAAATCGACACCTCTCGTGTGTTTGGATTGAACTGGAGAAGCTGAAGCTCACGGCAGAGTGGTGAGTGAGTCCTAAATCCATCCTCGCTTCTCCGAGAGGGTCTGGTTTTCCACTCTAGCTGGCAGCCTCTGGCCGGAAGCCGACAGCTGGATCCCCCCGGGGTTCCCCAGCCAGGGCTGATGTCGCAGGGGTGAGGCTTCTTGCCACGCGGGCAGCTCGAGGTCCTTCCGGATGCTCCCCCTTCTGTAGTTTCTTCAGTGGGGTAAGAAGAGTCTGGTGATCCAGGAACACAAGGCCATTGTCACAGAGAAGGAAAGGGAGGGACAGTTCTGCTGCACCTGAGAGTTCCAGCTTTGTCATTGAGGAGAAAGGATAGATGAGGATCCTAAAGCAGGGGACTATCTACGTGGGGTGAACAAATGGCTTCAGAGGGACATGTGTTTTCCCTCCTCGCACCAGGCAAGCTCAAGCCCAGGGTGGTCCTAGAGGGTGCTCCCCCTTTGCCACATGCTACACGTTATGCGCGATCCTTTAGGGATACACCACCCTCTTCTCCCTCCTCGGCCCTTTCACAGGGAAAAATATTGTTCCTGACCCAAGCACTCAACTCAGCAATAAGTAAATGGCCGTTTCTTTCTTTTCCGTAACTATGTTTCCTTTTTTCTTTTTCCCTTCTGCCCTCACCACTGCCATGACCCCCCTTTTTTTTTTCTTTTGCCCCCAATGACCTAATCAGTGATTATCACTGTGGATATCTGAGAATGGCTACGGATGAACCAGAGACTGGTAAAACTACCACAGGGGGAGAGGAAAAAGGCCGCAGAGAATGGAAATCATCAAAAACAAAGACTCAAGATAAGGTTTAAAGAGCTTCATCATTATTAATTTAGGAGGCTTAAGGAGGGTTGGCGACAAGAAAAGGGCAGGGAAAAACTCCTAATGATAAGCCTGCCAAGCATGTGAAGGTTGTCCGATCCTCTGAGAGCCAGAATGATCGCAAGGCTTTCACTCCCTTTGTTCTTCCGTCGGGACCAGTCGGGGGGTATTGTGGGGGCAACAGGCCCCAGCAGGCTGGGAGGGCAGAGCAGGCCTGCAGCGGATGGCCTGTCCCTGTGGGTTGTTGGCAGCTTTCGAGAAGGCTCAGCAGTGCTGGGCGGTCTAATGGGCATGTCTAATCAAATATGAAAACTATTTAATAATGAGTCTGGCCTGGACATTGACCAGTCAGGATGGAAGTCGCCCTACCATGCCAAATCAGGGCGCAGGCGGGGGCTCTTCCCCGTGCCAAGCTTTGCCAGTTTAGTAAAGTTGCCGAGCTGTGGGGGTGGGCCAGGGGTTTTAGGACATGGGTGGGAGAGGGAGTTGGGGAGTGGGTTTTTGCCAACCAGTATGCAGAATTTCAACATTTTAATAACCGGTCCAGCCATCCTGGTGCACACCAGCTGAATTCCTGCCTTGGGAACCTCACCCTATAATTTGCACCGCTGTAGTGACTGAGCCATGAAATAGAACTGGGTCTCTTTGGTTGGGACCATTTGGGCTCTACTGGAGAAAGTTAATCAGGCATTGTCGCTGACAATTCCCAAGAGTGCAAGTTTCAAGGAACATCAAGGCCGGTTGCCTTTGACCTCTCTGACTTTCTTTAAAAAAAAAATTTTTTTTTAATGTTTATTTATCTGTGAGAGACAGAGAGAGAGCACGAGCAGGGGAGGGGCAGAGAGAGAGAGAGAGGGAGACAAGAATCTGAAACAGGCTCCAGGCTCTGAGCCCTCAGCACAGAGCCTGACGTGGGGCTCGAACTCACGAACCGGGAGATCGCCACCTGAGCTGAAGTCGGACGCTTAAGCGACTGAGCCACCCAGGCACCCCGACCTCTCTGACTTTCTTCAACGCGTTTTTCCTTAGGATGGCTTCCCCCTTCCTCTGTGCGGACCTCTCTGGTCCCTTTCCCCATCGGGGCTCTTGCTTGCGGTCCCTCATGCGGGTCCCGTGTATTTTAATCAAAGGCAAGGAGAAGGCAGCTCGTGGGTTGTCACTGGGATGATAGGATGTGAAATGACCACTGTGTTGTTTTCATTTCTCCAAGACGGCAGCCTGGTGTTCCGCGTTGTCAGCTCATTAGAGGATGTCACTGAGAAATGCAAAATAGCCCCGCTCCAGCACCACCCGTTCCTTCCAATTCCCTCAGCACAGAACATCAGAGTTGGAACATGCTAATCTGATTTCATCACTTGGGCAGTGGAGTTTTTTTTACCAAGCTCACTCAGAGGTGGCTGCAGGGCTAAAAAAGAAAAAAAAAAAAAAATCCACTATCCCCCCCACCTCCCCTTTTTAGATAGATGGCAGATATGTTTCCACAATCATATATATCTATCATATCCTATCTTGTTTCAGAAAGGATTTAAGGCTGTTCTCAGTCTGACGTGCCTCAGCCTAAACCCAAGTCGGGTGGCTCCAGTATTAAACGATTTCAGAAAGGAGAAATTTGGGGGGTAGTGATCCTCTACGTAAAAGAATTTTTGACTTTAAACAAATGACACGTCTTCTGCCTTGTCACTGTAATTTAAGCTCCCTAAATTTCTGACGAAGGAAGAGACTCTTTTAGTGGAGCAGAGTGGGTTCAGAAGTACCTCACGATGCTTCTCCCCCAAATTCTCTGCTTTCCCCCCAAATTCCCTGATGCTAGAGGACCAGGACCCTGCACCCTGGTGCTCTAAGGTTAAGTTCGGAGGGGGGCTGCAGCCAAGGAGAAGGGGTCCCGAGGAAGTTCTAGCCTCGGAGAGACCAGAGACCCAAGCGTCCAGACCAACTCCAGCGTTTCCAGGCATTCTTGGTCCCTGAGACTCAGGCCCTTTTATCATTTTATCCTCATTACTGGGCTCTTGAGGCAGGCTGTTCCTTGCCAGGCCTCTGATGGGAGGGGAGAAACTGGAGACAGGGGCAGGTGTATACAGTTCAGACTTTCAAAAATGTCCATGTGCTTTGAGTTCGAGTTTGGGGCCAACCACTCTCTTGGGTCTAAGTTTTTCTATGTATAAAATATGGCCCAGAAAATTCCATCCTGAGAGAGAAATACGGTATCATGAAGGCTATCTATGTCTTAAAATGCCTATGTCCCCCTAGGATCCAGACGGTGGCCACCAAATACCAGTGGAAGGAACCAAAGTACTTTGGAGAAGACGGTGATTCCAGCCCAGGAAGACGAACATAGATGACGCTGGAGTGTCTTGTCTTCCAGAAACGCAAGCAAACTTTTAAAGACTACCAGGGTGTGTCAAAAAAACTCAGGAACCAACCCGAGTAAGCCCCTGTGGTCTACCGATGAGACCATTTAGGGGTCTGTAAAGAAAATCATGGTATTGTTGGAACACACCCAATAGCTTTTACGCTCTCAAGTTCGTAAATGATCCTTAAAGGAAGAAATCCTATTGGTCACCTTTGGAGACGCCCAGCAACTGCTTCCTCGTTTTGGAAACTGGTAAGTGAAAGGAGCAACCGCCATACAAATTCTCCCTCGGGGAAGCCAAAACGTTGATCAGGAAGCTTTCCGTGGTACAGGCGGTCAGGCTACTCCGTAAAAAAATGAATGACGGAATTAGGGTGACATCCAGACTGGCAAACCGTTACGGGCAAACGGCATGGTTGGTCGAGCAAAAAATTGCAAGAAATAAGGGTCAACAGAGGGAGAATGTATAGGTTCAGAGGCTATAACAGCCAGTTGCCCTGTCTGGACCTTATCTGGATCCCCGTTTAAACAAACTGTTAAACATCTGTACGATTCATAAGGAAATGCAATATTATTAAGGAATTAGTAGATTAAAAAAAAAATAAATCCAAGTTAGTTAATATATAGTGTAGTAGTGATTTCAGGGGTAGGATTTGGTGATTCGTCCCTTACGTGTAACACCCAGGGCTCATCTCAAGTGCCCTCTCCAATGCCCATCACCCATTTAGCCCATCTCCCCACCCAGTATCCTTCCGGCAACCCTCAGTTTGCCTCTGTATTTAAGAGTCTCTTATGGTTTGCCTCCCTCTCTGTTTGTATCATATTTTTCTTCCCTTCCCCCGTGTTCATCTGTTGTGTTTCTTAAATTCCACATAAGAGTGAAATCATGTGATATTTGTCCTTCTCTGACTGACTTATTTCGCTTAGCATAATACCCTCTAGTTCCATCCACGTTGTTGCAAATGGCAAGGTTTCATTCTTTTTGATAGCCGAGTAGTATTCCATTGTGGGTGTGGGTGCATGTGCACGCGCGCGTGTGTGTGTGCATCACATCTTCTTTATCCGTTCGTCCGTTGATGGACACTTGGGCTCCTTCCATCCTTTGGCTACTGCTGATAGTGCTGCTATAAACAGTGGGGTGCGTGTGCCCCTTGGAATCAGGGGGCGCATTTTCGTATCCTTTGGGTAAAGAAACTATTAGACATTTTTAGGGGTGATAATGGCATTGTGGATACGAGTTTTTAAAAGTCCTTCTCTTTTAGAGATACGTACTGAATATGCATAGATGAAATAACATGAGGTCTGGGATTTGCTTTAAAATAACCCAGAAACGGGGCACAAAGATGACATAAGAGTGGTCATGTATTGATGGTTGTTGAAGGCGGGTGATGGGTACCTTGCCTTCATTGTGCTTTACCTATTTTTCGTGTTCGACTATTTCAATCGTAGAAAATTTAACAAGTGCCTAGGCCCTCAGAGGAAGCCCCAACGTGAAGAGAAAGTTGCATTTAGTCCCTGGCCCATCCCATTCGCTCTGCCCCTCGGGATCTGAATTGAGAGCCGAACTGAGACCCGTCTTCTGCCCTGGAGTCTGCAAGTGGGTGTTCAGGAGTGAGTGGAGATAAATAGACGGGTCAGCCCTCGTCCTCGTGTTAATTAGCCATTAATCGTTCTAAGTAATGGATTAACTGACTCGTGAGTTTCATAAACTTATTGGCCCTCCAGTTAATGAAGAGCCGAATGCAGTCCCTTTTGGTATATATCACTTCTTTGCAGGACCGCCAGGTCCTTTATCAGCAACCTGCTGAGCGCGGCTACACGGGGAATGACAGCTGCTCAAATCTGGGCCCGGAGGAGACTGGCGTGTCCTGTGTGTCCAGAAGGCAGAGAGATGGGGAGAGCCGGGGACACAGGCTGGAAGGAACAAAGACGTCCCGGTGAATCACTAATGCACACGCACTTCCAGCGGCCGGGGGGGTGCTGCAGTCGGCTGTCAGTTTAAGGGTTTTGAAAAGTGAACCTGCGTCCTCCCGCCTCCCTCCTCCAGCCCCTCCCTCCCATCCTCATTGCCTCAGGGGAAGGATGTGGTCGGAGGGAGAGCAAATGCCTTGGGCACTTTTCGCTGTCTTACACTGTTTCAAAGGACTGCGCCCTTGGAAATGTCGGGAGCTGACATCACTACCCCCATCACTACCCCCACTACCCCCAAATCTGGCTACGGTTTTCCCTGGGCTTAAGTAAGGACTAAAGGCAGCGGGTAAGTGGTGATCATCTGGAGAGAGGTGCTGTGCCTCCTACTTTACTACCAGGCTCTGGCTGTAGGGCGAGACCGGGCTGATGGCCTCTGCAGATGTTGGGGACACTCCGCAGGCCTGTGTGACACAAGCCGTTCCCTGCTCTACGCTCCTCTACGGACGGAATAGTAAGGAGAACCAGTGGGCCGGGAGGTGCCTGGTGGACAGGCAAAAAAATTCTAGGCATCCACCCCACTTTTTAATGGGCTCCATAGAAGATGATGATCCGGGGGGCTCGGTGGTCCCCAACCTCAGCTACTCATCACAATCTCTTCCCGATTTCTCAACCGTTTGTTTCACATCTTTGCCATTCTCCTCTAGACCCTAATTCTGCCCCCGGTTCCCCGGGGGTGATTGCTCTTCTCGCTTCATGATAAAAATGGACACCAACTGTCTGCATTTCCCAACCACGGCTCCCACTTGACTTGTATTACCACCTGCTCTTCAGTGGCCCTCTCTTTACACCCCGCCAAACACTATCGCCACAACAATGATGATAGAGCTTGACGGGTTTCTTCCCTACGTGAAAAGGCGATACATCCTCTAGCCTCCAAAGGAACTCAGAAAAATTTGAAAATACCCGATAACAGGAAGAAGAAAATAAAATTCACTTTTCAGGTTATCCAACGGATATAGCACCATTGCATGCTGGGTGGCTCCGTCGGTTGAGCGTCCGACTTCGGCTCAGGCCACGATCTCGCGGTCTGTGAGTTCGAGCCCCGCGTCGGGCTCTGTGCCGACAGCTTGGAGCCCGGAGCCCGCTTCGGATTCTGTGTCTCCCTCTCTCTCTGCCCCTCCGCAGCTCATGCTAGCACAGTCTCTAAAATATATAAATAATCTTCAAAAAATAAATGAAAAGTGTTTATCTTTGCTGTTTTCTGTTGTCCTCTACTTATGCTTTTCATTATCTCCTCGGTGTGCCGACGTTGGTCCCCAGGGCTCTGCGGTAATTGTTAGGAAGAGCCTGGCATCGACCTCTGAGGTGCAAACTCCAGCGATCTCTGTAGTGATGTTCTTGTGCTTCCCAAAGTGCCTTCCGTATTGACCTCTGTATTGGCCCTGTGCTCACTCCATTGTCCCCGCACTCAGTGACTTCTCTCTTGCTGTGTCCTTTGTTTGCTTCTCTTGCCCCGTGTCCCATTACACTGGTGCAACCGTTCATCCTTTCGCCCTTCTACTCTTCACCTTCTGCCTCCAAAAACGTCCCCTGTCTCCTGTGTGCAGATGACTGTCAGGCACGTCACGCCCTTCCAACAGCTGGAAAATGCATCTGCTGCTCATTCTAAAAGCAACTCTGACTCGCGGCGTAACCCAGAGAAGACAGAAAGACTCATGTGGTCCAGTCTGCCGGGGGAGGGGTGGGGAGGGATGTTGAATCTCGGGATTGCATGCATGTGGTTCAGGGCACTCACAACCCTTCATACTGTCCTGCCTTCAGGGTTTTTCTCATCACTCTCCTCAATGACCCCGCACCCTCTGGCTGTGCCATGTGGTCTGTTCACCGTCCTTCAATCTTCCCTTTACTTTCACGCTTTGATTTTTTGTTCACAGCGTTTTTATTCCCTGGAAGTCACGTAAGCTCCCCTCTAGCTGAGCACCTCTAGCCTCCAGCCAAGTCCTCTATCCAGCCTTCCTGCCCCCTCCTCCATGAGACCTCCCTCCTTGCTACTCCCAACCACAGGTTCAATGAATGCACAGGCTCGCCGCTCTGTGAGCACAGGTGTCTGTCCATGCCTCTACTATATCACTTACTCGGTTTGTCTTTACTACACGGTAAGCTCCAGAGCAGGGGCATTATTCATTTGGAAAACCTCCAATATTTAGATATTGGCTACACCGATGATACCTTATCCACGCAAAACGAATTAGTGTTCGCTCACCTTCCGCGTGCCCCTTCAGCACAGTGTGCAAAGCCTGAAAGAGCCTCTGATTCCTGCTCACACGGACCGAAAGTGGAAGAATTTCACTCCAAATGCAGGTATCCGTCTCGGCAGCGAGGCTCTCCGTGGGAGACCGTGGAAGAAATTTATTGGTACGAAAAGTTTCCGTTAAATCAAAGCTGCTGTGCCAGAGAGCACGGTTGCAAACAAGGCTGCTCTGTGTAAAAATAGAGATTTATAAAGCCGATGTATTAGTATATGGCAATTCACTTTGCAAAATAAATCACCCTTGTGGGTATTCCTCTTCCCTGTTCGGTACCGGGACCTGTAAGACACAGG
The DNA here is from genome assembly GCF_018350195.1 of Panthera tigris. NCBI lineage: Eukaryota > Metazoa > Chordata > Mammalia > Carnivora > Felidae > Panthera > Panthera tigris. Next base: position 14,289,039 of record NC_056664.1, read on the forward strand.
AACTAGCCGTCACCAAGTCCCGTAGACCCTTCCGCCTGCCTGCAATTCTTCCCATTTGACTACTTTCTCCCATCTTCCCCGTCAATGCTCTGCTCAGACCGCTTTTGTCTCACTTCCAGGTTATTGCAGTCCCTCTGGCTAACATCAGGCCTCATCTTAGATAGTAGTCAGCTTGGATGGCACTTTTTTTTGGATCAGCCGATCTGCCTACAGGCTCCTACACAGTCTACTGCAACTGCTTTACCTCTCCTGTGTCCCCATCAGACTGCAAGTTATTTCCATCGCCTGCACATAATAAGTACTCGATACATTTTCATTGCACAAAGGAAGGAAAAGGTATGCATCAAAATACTTGGAACACGTAGCTTGCTTGCATCATAGCTACTAAATGGAGCAGGACGCGTTTATATTTTTGTATGAAAAATCAGGCTATTTAGTGAATTGAATTGAATTGGGTTAGGAAATACATCTTTTTTTTTTTTTTTTTAAGTTTATTTATTTATTTTGAGAGGGAGAGTTTGCATGGGTGTGTGAGTGCCAGTGAGCAGGGGAGGGGCAGAGAGAGTGGGAGAGAGAGAATCCCAAGCAGGCCCTGCGCTGTCGGCTCAGAGTCCGACTAAGAGCTTAATCTCACAAACTGTGAGATCATGACCTGGGCTGAGATCAAGAGTCAGACGCTGAACTGACTGAGTCAGCCAGGCGCCCCAGAAATACATCTTTTATTTCTGTCTTTGCCCTTATACTTTTCCGTTCAGATTAAGATTTGCCTCATGTAACATGGGATGAGTTATCTCTTTGGTCTGGGGCTCGACACTTGTACATACTGTCTCTTTCTGACCTATTTTCATCGGTTAATTGGGGATCGGTAATCAGATTGATTAGCAAATAGTGCTGTTAAGACCGGATTCCCATCTTGAAAGAGTGGCTTCCCCTCTCTCTCTATGCCTGAGTTTCTCCTAGACAGGCACTCATTCCTTGGGAAGACTAACCAGGTGTCACCAGTGGTTTTGAAGTCCTCTAATCGACACGCATCTATCTACCCATGCATTTGCAGCTTCATATCTCACAGAAGAGATCTCCAAGCGTTACATCTTTTTTAAAGAAATGAGGTCAAATCTTATATTTTTAGCCACCTTCCAAGTCATCCCCATCAACATACTTCCTCATTTCTCTCCATGTGAGCGACCTTCCAGGATTTGATTCCGCTTGGACCTGGAACAGGGGGAGTTTTTTATGAAGCGGCTTCTTGAAATTAAAAGTCAATTTGAAGGAAAAGACCTCGTGAAAACTAGGGCTGGAGTCAAAGTAAGATTTTAAAAAAAAATCCCATTTTCATGCAGGCAACTAAAAATCAAGTACTGACTCTCCTCTCATTTAACCAAGGGTGAAATCTCCTGGGTTCTTGCAGCCCATCAGAAAAGAGGGGCAGTCAAACATCCATGTGATCAAGCCGTTCAGTCTCTGCTTGCCTAGCAGCAGCTTCAAAGGCAGGATACCTGGAAGAGAGATCCGTGGCCCCAGAAAACTGAGACACGGAGTTGGAATGTCAGTGACAGCCACCACAAGCGGCTGAGAAATTGCAGATGGAAAGAGAAAATGCCCCACCATTTTCCTTCATCAAATCACGTGAAACAAACTGGCGCAAGATGCTGTCTGTTCAGACAGGGAGTGAGTGAGATCTTAGAAGATTGCTCTAGGGGCAAAGAAAGAGGAGCAAAGAGCGGGAGTAGCATCGGTTAAGGGAGGGAAAGGTGAGCCTGTGTGACCCGAAGAGGGAGGTCCAGTGGTGAGACCATCAGGCGTGTGGAAGGGGATAGGGGAAGACTGAACCAGAGGTTACCTGGGTGCCTCTGACTCCTTTAACCTCAGGAGACCTTGACAACTGAAACGCCATTCCTCGTGGTGATAAGACCCCAGAAGACCATAAGGAAATTGGAGCCGGGGCCATATCAAGCTCACTCTCACCTCCTCCATGAGTTTTTTGGGTTGAGGTCAGAGCATACAGAATGCAGACCTCAGATTTTGGAGAGAGTGGAATTAATTATGCACTGGGAAGAGACGAAGGGATTCTTCGTGGGCGTCAGTGTTATGGGTTGAGTTGTGTCCCCCCGCTATTCCTGGTTTGAGGTCTTAATCCCCCAGTACCTCAGAATGTGGCCCTTTTTTTTGGAGATAGGGTCTTCACAGAGGTAATCAAGCGAGGTAATCAAGTGAGGCCAATAGGGTGGTCCCTAATCCAACACGACTGTGTCCATGTAAGAAGGGGCAATGTGGCCCAGAGACATGCACCCAGGGAGAAGCACACAGCCATTGAAGATGGCCATTGGCAAGCCATTGAGAGGGCATAGAACAGATCCTTCCCTCACAGCCCTCAGAAGGAATCAAACCTGCCAACAGCTGGGTTTCAGATTTCTCAGTCTTCATAACCGTGAGACAATAATCTCTGTTGGTCAAGCCACCCAGTCTTTAGTGTTTTGTGGCAGCAGCCATAGTGAATGAGTAGAGTTGGCCAATACTAGCAGCCTCTTCTTTCCTCCAGGGGAGTGGAGAGAAGAGAAGGATTCTCGAGGCCCTGCAAAGCAAGTTGGATTTCTCCTGGCAGAGTACTTGGAAAGTCCAGTGGTGTTTCCATAAATAGAACAACTGGCCTTAGCTCAGCTGATCCGGGGATTCTATCATCTTAACAAGCAGTGTTCATTGGCCCATAATAATTGTGCATTTGCTGCACGATTGGTTGCGAACTGGCCACATAACCTAGTAGATACGCGGCGTGACCGAATCTGTGCCCGTCTGCAGAAAATCACCAGGGAGCTCGGCTGAGAGGCGGCGGAAGAGGGCTGCGCTGAAGTGAAGGCCTTCCTCCAGGTTCTTGTAAGTTCTTTGGTGGCTAGTCTCCGTGTGTCTTTAGCCATAGTCACTTAGGAAGATGAGGGCTGAGAAGGATCCAAAGCTTGGGCCCCAAAAGGTTGCCTAACATCGACGCTCCCTCTTTACGGGGCTAAATAAAACCTCTTTATTGGGTTTCTCTTCATTTGAAGAGGGCAAGCAATTAAGACGCGAGCAAGCGTTCTGGAAAGCAGCACAATCAATTGTCTGCAGGAGCATAGCAGAGAGGGAGGAGAGGGAGCCAACCCGTGAGTTAGAGACGCACGTACAAACTGCGTGCACGCACCAAATCTGACGTGCCCAAACCCGCTTCTGCTTGCATAGCTGTTGAAGCCTCCGCCTTTTCTGTGGCTGCTTCTCTAAGCCCGTGTCATACGCTCCACATCGTCTCTTGGTCTCAGGTGCAATGATGTGTTTCCAGTCTGTGCTACTCAGTCAAGTCCCGCAGTGCGTGAGGTTCTGGGGCGGGGCGGGGGGGGTGGTGGGGTGGGGGCGCTATTGAATCGTCAGTCAAAGTAATGGAAGTGGAGATGGGTCCCAAAGCCACGGGGACACTTCTAAAGGCAGTGAGCTCTGCAGAGGTGGGCAGATCTGGCTTTATGTCACGGTACTCAAACGGCCTCTTCCCCTGGGCCTCCCAAATTATTTATACAAAAGACCTTGCCGCCCATCAGGGAGGGGTTCCTGCAAACGTGGCTTTTCTGAAAGGCAATACAGTTTGGTGCTGAACAGCGTGGGCTTTGGAGGTAGGCCAACTTCAGTTGTAATCCCGGACCCACCGTTTCCCAGCTTCGTGAACCTGGGCGCGTTTTTTTTTTTTTTTTTTAACCTTCTGAGTCTCGGTGTTCTTAACCTTCAACCGTGGCCTAGAACTTTAACCTCAAAGTTAAAACGTGTATGAAACCCATCAACAGGAAAATGGAAACATTAATTGTGGCGTAGTCACACAAGGGAATATTTTGCAGCTGGGAGGATGCGCCACGCTATGCACAATACACAGCTCTGCACAAAACACAATACACTTACACACTATAACCCCACACAACGCACGGTGCAATTACATACTAAAACTGCACATAAGGATATAGATGAATCTCACAACGTAATGTCGAGGCCACAACGTAACGTTAGCGAAGCCAGATGCGCAAAGGTACCTATTGTGTAATGCCCACTTTCCGCCACTTACTCGAGGTTCCAAGCTTGATGAACCCGCTCCATGTTCTGGGATGTCGGGACAGCGGTTACCTTCAGGGGGTATGACTAGGAGACAGGAGAGGGCTGGAGATGCGCTCTCGTGCGGCAAGGCGGTGCGTTCAGTTTGCGGAATGCGCTGAGTTCCGTGCTTAGAATTTGTGCCATTTGCCGGTATACACGTTACGCTGTCATAAAACGTTGATTAAAGAAAGCCAGATCATGACAATACCAAGCTCATAGAGATACGAGGACTAAAATAACGAACGGAAAATACCTAGCCGTAGTATTGCTTGATATACGTTAGCAATTTATTATTGTTGTCATTACTATCCTCACGATGGTGTCGGTGACAGATTTAGCTCTGGTCACTTCTGGGTACGCCGGTGATACTCTGGGGCTTTTAAACAGGAAGGCGTAGAGGGAGCCCTGTTCTTCATTAGAGGCAAACCCCATAGCATTGTGTTTCATTCAAGAGCCTGCCTGCCGGTGGGGGAAATAATAGAGGGGGGAAAAAAATCTGCCCAAGTACTCTGATTTGGGATAGGGTAGTTCCTTAAGGATTTTTTTTTTTCTTTCAAAACGTCGATTAAAACAAAACAGACATCCACCCTTTTCCCTCCCCGCTGTGCAAAAATAACTCAGCAGAAAAGAGCAGGTCAGTTTCTGCTGTCCTTAAAGCGGTTTACACTTCCTCCAATCTCCTCCTTAGATAAAAATAACGGTTTAATCTATTGACAGATAAAAGCCTTTCAGAGTACTAACTGCATTTGGAGCTGTTGCTCTTTATTGTTGATTTTCTATAATACAGACGTTTGGGGCATAATGGATTCTCCGGAATGTCCTCTGTCAGCTCCGTAAAGAAGACAGACAGCAGCCCGATCTTGAAAACAGGGCCTCTCCGGAAACCAGCTGACATAAGCTCACGTGGGCTTCACCCCACACAAGGATTTTAAGAAATGAACCTCGCTGGTCAGCAGATTGCTCTGGCGTATTTAAACATGTCCGTGCTTTCCGATCCTTTTCACAGTTCTGCAGCTTTCGCGCAAAACAAGTTCTGGGTTAACAGGACGTGATGAGCCTGAACAGGGAGAGATGCCTCTTTTGCAGAAGCCCCGAGACAGCCACCGTGTGAGGGCACGTGTGGACTTATTCCGGACCCACGGGGTCTCCCCGAGCGTATCTCCACCTGGCTCCCCTCCTCAGTCCTCCCTTACGTGCTGGGCTGGAAATTTATCTGTGTTTCTGGCTTCTTGAGCGTTCTCCAAGTCTGTTCCCTTGTCTTTTGAGTCAGACTCCCTCCTTCCAGCCCTGGCTTGGGACTTAAGACCTCTGTCATTTTGGGGGGAAAAAAAAGACCTCTGTCACTTTGTGTGTGTGTGTGTGTGTGTGTGTGTGTGTGCATGTGTGTGTGTTTTATTTTTTAAAAATGTTTATTTATTTTTGAGAGAGTGACAGACGCAGAGCTCAAGCAAGGGAGGGGCAGAGAGAGAGGGAGACACAGAATCCGCAGGGGGCTCCAGGCTCTGAGCTGTCAGCACAGAGCCCGGCGTGGGGCTCGAACCCACGAACCGTGAGATCGTGACCTGAGCCAAAATCAAGAGCCAGACGCTTAACCTGCTGAGCCACCCAGGCGTCCCAAGACCTCTGTCACTTTGAACACCTCACTCAACGTTCTTAACCCCGAATCTGTCGTCTGAGAGGATCATAATGGACCTACCGTACAGGGCTGTTAAATGTGGTCATATGTGCAAGGCTCCTAGAACAGTGTTTGGTCAGCTCGGAGTGAGTGTGCCATAAAGGACAGCTCTTTCATTCCTTCTCGACCCCACCTCTGTCTTATCCCATGGAAATTAAAGAGGACAACTCATTGTCCAGAGAGAGATTAGTTAACTGGATTCAGAGAATTTTAAAATGGAAGGAGAATTCCTTAAATTAAGATCAGAGTTTAGGAGCTAGTGGTTGTCCCAACTTGGGAGCGCTATTTGAAAATTTGTGGCAGGGGGCCGTCCCGTGTAGGATGCTTAGCAGTATCCCTGAGATCTACCCACGACCTGCCAGTGGCACCCCTCCCTGGTCCAAGTCGCGACCATCAAAGTATCTTTGCATGTGGCCGGATGTTTTCTGGAGGGCAAAAATGTCCCTGGTTGGGAACCACTGGGCTGATCCGAGATTCCAGTTGTGAACTATCTCACAGGCATTACGCTGGGCATAATAAATGAACTAAAAAGGGGGCAGAACCAGTTAGTCTGTTGGTGCCTTCCTTACCTCACCACGGAGCAGAGGAAAGAGGTAGGAGGGGAAGTCAGATTTGAGCCCCTCTGATCCCCATCGCCGGTCTACAGAAGGTTTACCACTCCCGTGGGCAATGCCTTCCCCACAACTCCCGACTCACAGCGACGTGTGAGAACAGAACGACAGAAGAGGAGGGCATCCCAGTCCCCAAAGGCTGCAAGCATGATCAAATCTCTAGTCGTACCTCTGCTTTCGGATCCACTCTTTGAAGGTACATTTGCAGCGGCTCCTAACGGTTCCTTCGTTTCGCTGTTCTCCTGCACCAATTTCAATCGGGCGCGTATTTACCCACAACGGGCTGCCCTCTTTCCACCTTTGTCTTGGCGGCGTTAAGTTCGTGAGAATTACACAGAAGTGCTTTCATTTTTCCATTTCCCCACTTATTTTTATAAAGCCGTAGGGGCAAAATGTAATAAAGACTTTCAAATAATTGCGGAAGCATTGCTGTGCAGGTAAAAACAGCGATGGTGACAGAACTCAGCTCTTGGCTGACGGCGTCACCGTGCAAGAGCTCAAAATGCTCACTTCTCAGCTGATTGATGAAGATCTCGAGTGGGCCCGCAAAAGCTGGCTGAGAGGTGTCAGTGTAAAATGGGTGAGGGGTTGGGGCGCGGGGAAGTTTTCGATGAATGGAAGTTGCAAACTACCAGGAATTGTGACGAGGTGACATCCTAGCGTGGGGTCACAGTGTGTATTTTATCTTCTTAATTGGGTCATAAGGACTCCAAGGGGAATTCCAATTCAAGAAGGAAGGGGTGGAATAAAATGAACAGTTGCTTTAAAGTGAGGACGCTAAGCTTGAGGATTCCTTCCATTTTTACATCCGGAAGTACTTTGTGTTTGGCCGAGGAATGTCGCATGTATTGTATGTTGATAAAGCAAGGCAGATATCTGTCGGTAGACGGACAGATAGATCGGTCTACCTCTACGTGTGTCTGTTGTGAAAAGTAAATCTTGACCCATTCATTTTCTTTGTTGGAGCTCATTAGGGTGTCAAACAAGTTTCTCCTGGTTGTTCACAACAGAAATCAGCTTGAACCGGTAGAAGCTAAAAAGAAGGTGTGAGGATGATATTTGAATGTTATGCAGAATCCAAGGGCTGCAGGGCCCCTTGAGAGACTACAGTGAGGGCTTGAGGAGCCGGGAGGAACCCAGAGAGGACCCTCTCTGTGTCTCTGATCTCTGTTTTTCTTTGGTACTTGTCACCTTCTTCTCCGGCCAGATTGACCTGTGGTTGTAAAAATGCAGGGAGATGGCCTCCTGATGGCTGCTGAGTGTCCTTCTCCTCTGTGCCCAGCCAGCTCGGTCTGCCCAGCTACCTTCACTGCAACTTAAAATCCCCCGGAGAGACAGCGGGATTGGTCCAGCTTGGGTCAAGGTCTGGCCCTGCTCCCATCAATTACAACTGGTCTAACAGGAGGTGCAGAGGAGTCATGCGATTCCAACAGGTCTTGGCCACAACTCTGAGAGTGTGGGGCGTGAATTTCAGAAAAAGGGGTTCGATTGTTGAGGACAGACCTCCTCAGTTGCATTGAGCACATGAGCGTTTATCCTGAATTGTAGTGAAAACCTTAAGCATGTGTCCAGCATTATTTTCTAGCTCATCTTGTTCTTGCTTTCAAATTAGTAGATGTTGAGTGTATTTCCTGACTGATTAGTTTGAGGGATATGACCAATTACATGATGAAAGAAAGCGAGGTTTCACATCAAACCTATGAGCTTGGTGATAGCTTGATGTGGCCTTCTGGAAGGTGAGAATGTAGTTTGTCCTTGAAAATGAAGCAAGGGGTATGAGTTTCCTAGAGCTTCTGCAACAAATTACCACCCACTTGGGTGAAATGGATCCTCTCTGGAGGTCAAAGTCCAAGATCAACTTGTCGGTAGGGCCTGGTGCTCCTTCGGAAGGTTCTAGGGGAAATCCTTCCTTGCACCTTGCGGCTTCTGTGCCTCCAGGCATTCTTCGGGCTGTGTCATTCTCATTTCTACTCCCATCTTCCCGTGGCTCTTCTTCATGGGTGTCTCCTCTTTGTGTCTCTTGTAAGGACCCTTGCCGTTGGTTTTAGGGCTCGCTTGGATAATCCAGCATGGTCTCGTCTCCGGATTCGTAGCTTAGTCATGTCTGCAAAGACCCTTTCTCCAAATAAGGTCACATTCACAGCGTCCAGGGCATGGACATATCTTTAAGGAAGCCTCCCTTTAACCTGCTACATAACGTGAAATTGGATGGACCCCTAGGCCGTCTTGCATTTTGGTCTTACTGTGCCTACATTTTGCTCAGGGCAGTCCAAGAGAGCAGACGCATTGGCGAAGCTGGGGCAGAAGTGGGAGGTGGGGGGACACGACGGACACAGTCTGGGGCGGCAGGCGCCCGTAGGATGGCCATGCTGGGCTGATGAACGGTGCATTGGCACTTTCTTGAATGAGGTCTGTAGACAAAATTCAGCACCTGCATTTCTCTCTGATTTTTGAAGGATGGCGTTTCTTGCTTTTTCTGGTAGACTGAACTAGGAACGAGAAATGGGTTGGAACGGATCTTTGTGGTGAACCCCCTGGCATAATGGAACTCAGCGTCCATCTGGGGTCACCCTGATCTTTAAGAACTAGATAAAGTCAGCTTAAATTGTCCTCTTGTGGTTACAGTGTACCCTGGGAGAATCTGGGCATTAGCCAGGCCGACCCCAACTTCATAATATTTCTCAGCCATGTGAACGGGTGTATGGAGGTATTCTTTGTAGTTCTGAGGATATAATTACAATTATGCATAGTATTGTTTTTATTGGTCAAAACATTACACTCGGGACTTAACATGTGTCATTTTTTAGGAGCAAAGGTTGGAATCACAACACGGTGTTATCTAAGTGGCCACTTATCTGGGGGCAGAAAAGTTCTTTACTGGGCAGAGTCACCAAAGCATGGCTTCTGAGAACATTTTGCAGTTTTACTTCCAACTTTCTTTGGACAGCTGGTGGATCTCTGCCAATTTTCTTAGAAATGTTCCGGGACATAATTTAGTTTTCAAAGATAACGGCAGAGCCCTGAAGATAAGGGTTGGTTTAGGATGATTATCTATGTCTTACGCATGGAGTCTCAACTATGAAAAAATCAGAAAAGTCATTTTACTATAAGATGCTCCTCATGTACATGTTAAAAAGTACAGAGCAAAGGAATCACTCTAGCGAGAGATTATTTCTGAATCACGATATTCTAGCCAATTTGTAGTTTGACTATCTGCCTGTCTTTTTTTTTTTTTTTTATGTCTGTATGTATCAGCTCTCAAGGGTAAGTATTCTCCGGAGTTTGCCTCCTAAATTGTGGAAGGCTTTGGTAGAGAAAGACATCTCTGTTGTGAGAAAGGAACCTTCTAGAACCAGTTGACAAGGTATGCTTTTGATTTCTCTCCACCTGGTGTCCTTATCATCTTGAATAATGTTCCACCCACCCCACCCTCCTCCCCTGCCCCTTTGGAATTTAGGAGGGGGTTTTCAGATTCTTTGCTTCCTTATTTCTCTGCCTGTGGGCCAGGCCATCTCCTGACGGGGGTGCTGAACGGACGGGGTTTCACATGGGAGCTCAGATATGGCCTCTCATAACTCAAGTATTGAAATGCTTAAACAATTCAACAGGGAAAGAACAAGCTCGCTCCTTGGCGTCTATCCGAGGTGTCGATTTGTGCACAAATATGCAGAAAGCTTTTCAGGGAGCCATCACTCCTGTCCGTGTGTGAGCCATTTCTGACTCTGAGATGCTCTCTGCTCAGACATCAGAAACATCACGCCCCTAGTGCACTGTTTTTGCCAACTGTCTGCCCTTCCTTTTACTATCTAGACAGACATATCCGCGGCCGAAAGGAAGCTCCTCAGGGAAGAAATCTCCCTTGTCCCCCGTGACACCTCCCTTTTTCCTTCAGTTCTCATTTTTACGGGTAAGCGGATTTCAGCGGCACATGCACAAGAAACCAGCAGCACTGCTTGGAATATGGAATTATTAGGGAAATGGGCCATGGAATTCTCGAGTGATGGCACTTTCCAATGTTGTTGTTGTTGTTATCGTTGTTCAAGTTGTGCTGTAATGACCTATTTGCTTTCTGTCTGATTTATCAGATTAAGAACTCCTCGAGGGCAGGAAGCATGCCTTATTTATCTCGTATGTCTGAGGCCAGACTAATATCCAGCCTCCAGTAATGGGCGAATCGTTAGTAACTCCAAAATACAGCGTTTCAACTCTGGTGTAGGGGAGTGGCATTTGAGCCTCCCGTTGCTACAAGAGGGTGTCGCGGGTTGAACGGTGTTCTCCAAAGAGTGATACCCACATCCTAACCCAGAGAACCTGTGAATGTTCTGGGAAGGAAAAAAAAAAATCCTTTCAGATGTGATTAAGTTAAAGATTTCAAGATAAGATCACCCCGGATTATCCCCGGTTTAGGGGGGGCCCTAAACCCCATGACAAGGGTCCTTAAAGACACAAGAGGAGGTGGCCGTGTGAAGAGAGAGGGAGAGATTGGGACCATTCATCCACGAGCCACGGAACGCGTGGAACCACCAGAAACCGGAGGAGACAAGAAAGCATTCTCCCCGAAAGTCTTTAGAGGGAGCATGGCCCCACCAATAACGCGATTTTGTATTTCTGGCTTCTGGAAGCGTGAGAGAGAACATTCCTGTTGTTTTAAGTGCCCAAGTTGATGGTAATTTGTCACGGCAGCTCCAGGAAATTAATACAGAGGGTAACCTGCCTTCAAGAAAAGCCATTAAATCCCACGCACCGAGCTCCGTTCAGAGCACTGCAAAGAAGAGACACAGGGGAGGATAGTGGAAGGATTCCTGTTGGTGGAGCCCGGGGACCAGGAACCGAATTGTCAAGAGACATTGGGAGGGCGGCTCTTCATTTCCACGGGTCTTGAGGAACTGAAGGGAGTTTCAACCTAGGCTAAAGGATTGGAATAGCTGGGGCTTGTCTTTTACGACAATCGCATAATTGAGACCCCGAGCGTGCCCTCCGGTATGCGCTTAAATTGACCAGAAAAACACTTCAAGGCTTTACACACGAGGGGACAGGAGTGCCTCAGTGCAAAACAGAACGTGGTACGGGCTAAGCCAGGCCTTCGAGAAACCATCTTTTGCCACTAGCCAGGGTTGAAGGAAGGGGACCCCGGGTGGGAAGGTTTGGTCCTCCCAAGCAAGTAATGGTAGCAAGCCGCTTGGGCTCATCTGTTCCCAGGAGTGTCGTGGGCTGCCCAGCCGGGGGTCACCCTGCCTCACGGGGACTCGATCCTTACAGGCGGCGGGGGGGGGGGGGGGGGGGGGCGGTGGGGGCCCGCGTGGCACTTTGGAGAACCAAGCGTCTTTCCCTGCGGCACATGGCAGGGAAAGGTCAGAGATGTCCTCCGGACCAGGGCCGGGTCCAAGAGAGCAGCCTGTGTTTCCTGCTACTGAAGGCAGCTGTGAAGGCATCTGAATTGTGGGTAGTGTGGGAACTGGGGGGGGGGGGGCGGACGGAGAGGGGAAGCTGGGCTGACCACCAGGGTATCCGGGCGATTGCTCCTGCCCGCCACGCTGAGCTCACTCACTCTGCAGGAGAAACCTCAAGTTGGCTGGGTCACCTTCAGGGCCTATGACCCCTGAGATTCTATGATCTCTGCCTGGATACTGAAGGAAACAGATTCAGCCCGTGGAAGGGTTTTCTTAGTGAAGCACCCAAATCAACGCGAAACGTGGTCCGATAGGTCCCGATAGGTCCCCAAGCTCTCCCGCTGTGTGGTGTAAGAGATCTTTGTTCCACTTGTAGGAACAGGTAAAAATCATGACAGTAGGGCATCCTTTTTTGGTGGGGGGTGGGGGGTGGGGTTCGGGGGCGGATTGCCAGCGTCCTCTTACAAGAAACAGATCACAAGACAGAGAGAAAGCCCAAATGGTGGCAGGAGGCCAGGCCAGGTAGCAGCAGAACCCCCAGCCACCTGGCCTGAAGCAGGAGCAGGGCTTGGTAGAGGCTGGCTGGGAGCCAGGCCCGCCTTGCTTTGATTGGAACCGGTGTCATTTCTGTGTAAAATTCTCAACAATCACATTAACAAGCCATTTAACAGACGCTATAACCACCCTGACATTCGGGTGTTCATCAGATTTCTCCTCCTGTGACAGGCCCTGAATGAGCGCTAAGATTTAACGTGATTGGTTTTGGCAGGCTGAGTCGCCCCATCTTCCTGGCACACCCCTCCATGCCCTCCATCACCACTGAGACCTACTGGAGGGACACCTGTTATGGAGGACGCCACCCAATCACGTGCAGACTGGTGCACACCCACACTCACACATGCTCGCACACACTCTAATGATGCTCCTGGAGAAACATAAACAAAGGCAACAAAATAGAGCTCTTGGCTGAGCGAGATGAGGTTCTCACTTCTCCAAATCCTGTAAGTTTGAGCCATGAACTGAAAATAACCACGCTCTACATATTAAAGGGGCCACGCGGAAATTGATTTCTTGTTTGGACTGGGGTGACATTTGGGTCAAGGACATCTACGCAGAGGACAAGAGAGCTTGAAAATTCATTCATTCATTCATCCATCCATCCATCCATCCATCCAACCATCCATCTGGAAAGCCCCAGGTACTGTGGGTGTTTGGAGGTGTGAAATAACAACGTCTGCCTTTCCCCTCTCCGTCCTCCCGCCTTTTCACACACAGTCTAAAAAAAATCAAGCAGACGCACATAGAAATAACTTTAACCGTGTGAAAAATTTTGTAGTCGAGGAACAATCCACCTATTATCAGGGCACAGGAGAGGAAGCAAGGCACTGTCTGCAGATGAACAGGAAGCCTTTTGAAGAGGGCGATGTCTGATCCGAGTCCTGAAGAGTAAAGAGGCGTTTGTCGATTTGGGTATAAATGAACTTGGCTCTCTGTCATTTGTCCCTTTCTTTCTGATTCTCACATCAGCTTGTCAAGAGCAAGAGGTGTGTGTCTGGTTTCTTTATACAGCAAGAGCCTGGCCCGGTGCCTGGGATATGGTAACCACTAACCATATTTTAGCTGGATTAATGAACAAATCTATAAAGGGCAGGTGCTGAACTTCATTAGGCAGCACCTTGGCGAGTCAAGGTCAAGGCCTTATTTTGGTTTTAGGTGACAGCAGACAGGGTCGTGTGGCAAATATACAGGGTACACGATGACCGGGGGGTGTAGATGCTACCCCCGTGGGGCCTGGTGGAAGGTGACCCCAGATGTAACCACGGGTCCAGAGTCAACTGTTGATTATCCACCTGTGAGTAATACGAGGCCGTCACGAATTCACCCTTTAGCTGGGAAGTGGGTTTCCGCTGAGAAATTCTGCCTAAGGGGTGGACCCTGGGGAAGCTTCTCAGTGGCCCTGCCGTTCTCTCCAGGTTGCAGGCAGTGTGTGGAGAACCAGGGATCAACCATACTGTGATATGGACCAGAATGATGGAAATAGGAGGAAAGACCAGCGATTATTTCTTTCGAAGTATTTCTTCCTTCCGCATTGCCCTTTTTATCTGCAGAGCACAGTCTAAAGAGGAGGGAAAGCTTAGAAGGGTCAGAAACGTGGTGTTTGCTCACTCAAACCTCATTTCTTAGCCAACTTGCCAAGAATTCTACTCCAAAAACGGAGAGAGAATTAGGAGGGTCAGTCTGAAGCTTTCCATCAGCACGAAGCAGTCGGATTTGTCTGGGACTTGAATTAGGTGGTTTGGGAGATGATGTGTTGAAACACGAGCCCGGGCTAGGAACCAGAAACCCCTTTCTCTCGGCCAAGCCCAACCTTGACCAGTGAATGACCTTTGGCAGTTATTTAAATTCTCAGGGATACGGTTTCCTCATCTGTTTCCAAAATCCAGCACTCAAAATCATTACTCATGTTTATTTATCTGATATTCAATGTGTATACTCAATATACATGGGTAGCAAATAAAAATTTCCAAGTAATAATATAGAATAAAGTTTTTGAAAATCCCTGGGCCTCTGAGGATTTTTGCGGGCTGCACATTATGTCAACCATTCCTACATTTAGCAAGCTCTTTGGGGTGTATGCTGTTTCTAAAGGGACAGAGACATTAAACGTGGGATTCTATAGATAAAGTAGAAACATTTACTGCAGTCAGCTATGTGACTGGTCCCGGGGCCTGCCTTTCCTCCAAACAGAAGAGCTGAAAACCTAGGTGTCTAATTTCAGAAATGCAGAGAGATAATGACCTCTTTCATTCATTAGCCCACACCTTTCATTATACAGTTGGAGTTAGAATTAAAATGCACATATACACTTATAATGTAGCTAAATAAATCCTGATTATTCTAATTCATACTAAGGTGTAAATGACTGACACCAGGCCCTATCCTTGAAGTGTGTTTTAAGACTTGGAAAAGGGAAAAAACAAAGCAAATCAGGGAAAGTGATGGGAGCTACAAAGGGTGGGGGTGGGGGCATGGGACAAGAGCTTGGAAAGGGAAGGATGGAGTTTCCAAAGATAAATTTTCCTTTACTTAGAGCTTTTTCACTACGTTTAGACAGAAATCAGTGGTTTAAGATCCAATTTCAGGGAATGTCATAGTCTCCTTGTTTTATGACCCAGGCTAATTTTCGAGACCAGAAAGTCCCTTCCGCAGAAATCAGATAAAGCCGCCAGAGCAAACCTCGGGATCTTGAAGGATGTTATAAAACAAAAATAAGTTTCTTTTCTTTCTTTTTTTTTTTTTTACACCGTGCTTTTTTTTTTTTTCTTCTCCAATACAAAACATACACCCTCAGTGTAGACTATTCAGATACTGCAACAAAGTATAAAGAAAAAAAAAAGCAAACGTGTCCTCAATCCCACCACTGTTATCATCATGGTGCTTTTTTTTTTTTTTTTTTAAACTTAAAGGGAGATTTCAAGACTGTGGCACTTTGGCCTGAGGACACTGCTAAGCCACCACAGCAAAAACAAGTGGGGTCTGAACGTGGGGAGAGAACCTGGGAGAAGAAAAAAGCACCCACCTGTGTGTATTCAGTGAGGTACGTGTGTGTGAGGCTGAGGGCTGGGCGTGTTCATGCACAACCTCCTTTCCTTTTTCACTCTATATTCCTGGGAAGCAGCTTACCCAAAGAGTTCATTCAAACCGGAACCGACTTTTAAATTAGGTGACGACTGAGTAATTCTGACCAGAAACACCCTGCCTGTGTGTGCGGCGTTCTTAAGCGTGAGGGCGTGAGTGTGCACACGTATGTTCTCGTGCCTCCGTAGAGCTCCAGTCACCAGATTAGGAATGAGGTGGCTGGAGATAAGACCTTTTATCTGTTTGCACTCCTATTCCCGTCTTTAACTTGCAAGCGAAGCCTTTCTTCAAAAAGTAAGGTGGCGTGCGAAAAATCTAGAACATTTGCAGGGGGGAGTGGTGGGGTTCCATGCTTCGTGCTCAGCTGCAGAGAAATTGGAGGCTGGCTGGCTGTGTCCACCAGGCTCCAGGTGAGGCCTCGTTCCTCTGGTTTTAGAAAAGGGCTGATGGCGATAATAAATATCGTTTGCTGACACGGAGTCCTGGGGCTGCGCTGACCACAGGAACCGAGGTCCCCAGGACTCTGAGACCGCTCACAAAGCAGCCATTTATGAAGTGGTTGGCTTTGCATTAATTAATTCCCCAGCCATTCACCAACAGTAACAATCCCTTCAATTAGAGTCCAGGCCTGGGACAGCCCTGGTGTTTATTGGAAGTGACATCTGCAGAGCAAAGTGTGACTGTGTTAATACAGAGTAGCACAAAGGGACGCGAAGCCCCTCTCCTGTTTGTGTTGCTTTTGAGGAAGAAAGGGCTCTGGCAGGAATGTTCGATTTGTGCGTTTCCTCTTTAGCGGTCAGCTGGTCAGCTGAAGTTTTCTCATCTGCTTCTCCTCCGGGGGCGGGTTGGTTCTGATGGGTGAGTTCTGCCGTGAGTCCACGGAGTGTCAAGGAGAGGGGGGCGGGTCTCAAATGGCTTCGGGTCCTGGCAGCCTGATGTGTCGGCCCTGGAGCACACGTGGATGGGGATCCCACTGGGAGGCTGGACAAAGCTTGGCCAGTTCTCTCGTCATAAATATAAGAATGGGGGGGGGGTCAACGAGAGGCCTGGAGCTGCAAGGGTCTCGGGGTTATGAAAGCTGAAAGGTACGGGAAATAAACATGGAGAGTGGAGCTGATTGTTCATTCCCAGAGGCAGGGAAAACCTCTATTCTTTAAGGGTGGTTCTGTGTCATGAAACTCACGGGCTCTAAATAAATGTTTGAGGGCCTGCTGACTGATGGGTTGATGACATATTGCCCCTTTGTCCTCCAGCCTGTTTAACTGCCCGGGTTGGTCAGTTATCCAACCTCTTTCGTCTCTAGATCTTTCTAGTATCTGCCTCCATTGTCAGCACCAAGGATGCACGCGTTTGCCGGGTGGACATTCCTCATGCAGCCTTCCTGGAACTACAGAAGGCTGGGTTCCTACAAGCCACATGGCTCCATTGTAGGTTTGTTATTTGTTTTCCTAGTGTTTTGTATTTATTTTTGGGAGAGCACACCCAGGGGAGGGGCAGAGAGAGAGAAGGGGACAGAGGATCTGAAGCAGGCTGTGTGATGACAGCAGGGAGCCCGATGTGGGGCTTGAACTCACGAACCCGGAGCTCGGATCCTCAACTGACTGAGCCACCCAGCTGCTCCCGGTTGGCTACTTCTTTATACATCTTAGCAGCTATTCACTGGTTAATACTGCCATGTGTCACTGGCAAAGCCTTTTTGTTTTTGTTTTTGCCTGTGCTTTTAGTAAGCAGACTCTTTAAATGGTTCACCTTACCACTAGAGAAGATTAAACATAAGCACGTTCACAGTAACCTTAACGCAGGATTAAGACAGGTCGGTGCTGAAGGAGACACACACGGAAAGGTAACAGGGGCTCCAAGGAAAGAGGGTCACGGCTGCACGACCGTCAGCCCAGGCTTCCTCGGGCATTTGCAAGGAGGAGTCTTAAAAGATGAGGGTGATGAGGGTTTTGTAGCGCAAAAGGAGGGCACCCTCGCCAAAGCGGATGAGAAACTATCTGAGGGTGTGTGTTCTGGAAAGAGGGAAGAGGCATTGCTCTACAAGCTCTATTTAAGATAGATGGGAAAAAGTGGGGGTGGGAGGGGAGATGGTGTGAATGTTATAATTAGGAGTTAAATCAGACAGAGAAGACACAGCCCATGGGAGGAGGGGAGCGGTAGAAGAGTGCCTTTCAAAAGAGGGAATTCAGACAGACGAGCACTGGATGATAATCACCACTCCCATAATAAATAGCTAGCACTCAGGGAGCGTGCCAGGCGCCCAGAATAGTTCTACACACTTCACACGCATTAATCCATTTCAAGATGGCCAGAGAAGCCCGCCCCCGTCCCCCTGTGCCTGGAGCCCAGATTGTCGAGTTCTAGTCTAACTGTGCTTTAAGGAGTTGTGGGGAGTTGTGGGGGGCTCTGGCTCAACTCTTCTACCTGTACAAGGGTGAGGTACATCCCAAACGTCCACTAGAGTTCCGAGGTCCCGTGTAACTCCCGACATTTGTTAATATCAGCTTACCTAAAGCGAGAACCCCAGCAGGGGGACCCAAAGAAGGATCAGTCAAGATCTCTCAGAACAGGTGCCTTGGGAGGTAAATCCCTGTGTCCAGTTCTGCCTTTCCCTTGTGATCCTCTTTCCAACTTTACCCAGCACCGGGGGCTGGCCCACATTTCCCTCCCTCTCCCTATTGCTGTTGTGTCATTAACAAAACTCCCCGGACCTTCGCAAAGCCCCCACAGCAGAACTGCCCCATGAGAGAAACGGTGGGTTTAATAAACTTCCCCTTAAATGGCCCCAAATCCTTCCCAGTGATTGGGGCGGGCGGGGCGGGGGCAGGGGGTGGACAGAGAAACAGCTATACACAGGACAGAGATTTCAGGGGGCAGGAGGCGAGGGAGGGAAAGAGTAAAGAAAGTTCTCGAGATCCTGGGCCTCAGGGACCAAATTAAAAAAGCAGCACCACTTAATTCAAAATCAGATGAATGTCAGTAGGATGTTTGTCAAACAAACTTGTCATCATTTGTCACAATTTGAGGAAGTCTCAGTCAGTAGTCACACTTGCACGTGTAACAGAGTTATTTATAGCCGCCAGTCTACAGTTTTAAGTAAATGCAGGGCCGGGGTTCGGTGTTATAAACAGCTTTATTTATAATGATTGTGCGGCTATAAATAGTTTGGTGTGCTGGGTGTAGCAGAGTGGCTCGGCTCAGGGCTGCCAGAGCCAGGAGGGAAGCCACAGGAGGAGGGAAGTGCATCCTCCTGTGTTTTCCTCTTCTCGGAGGACCCTCTCTGTGAGTCCTTGGCCGGGAAGGTATTTGATCCTCTTCCTCGCTGTCCCTTGTGGAAGGAGAAGTTGTGCACAAGGGTGTTCCCAGGAGAAGGTGGAAGTTACTCACTTAATTAATTAACATCCGCCCCGAGATCTCCCGTGGAAAAGTTGAAAGGGAGTGGGCATTCCTGTACGGCCTGCTTTGTGCCTATTCATGGGCAGTGAGCTAATTACGGGCTCCTTCTCATGCTGGAGGGTGGAGGGAGACATCCTGTTATTTTCCAGAACAGGCAAAGCTCTAAAGGTTTGTTTATAGCTTCAGCGTTAATTTGACCGACAGCAATAGTCTCTTCTAAAAATAAGCAGTTGTCAGAAATTTAGAAATTTACTCGTTTCTCGTGTCAGCAGAACCTCGTCTAGGGAGTAGGGAGGTGGGGCGGAGAGGAGAAGAGAGGAAGGGGAATATGTATACATAAATTTTACATGTAAAATACATAGGTATGTCAGCTTAAAAACTGATCATGATGCTGTTTGGCACAGGGGCAGTGTTCTTACAACGGGGAGGGGCACCCTTCAGATGTTAATGTGCTTGTCTTATGGAAATTTCTGGTTCTATATACATCCCCGCCCCACCCCACCCCACCCCCAAAAGCCCTACACTCAATTTTTTTTTTTTTTTTTTTTTTTTGGGGACAGAGAGAGACAGAGCATGAACGGGGGAGGGGCAGAGAGAGAGGGAGACACAGAATCGGAAACAGGCTCCAGGCTCCGAGCCATCAGCCCAGAGCCTGACGCGGGGCTCGAACTCACGGACCGCGAGATCGTGACCTGGCTGAAGTCGGAGGCTTAACCGACTGCGCCACCCAGGCGCCCCAGCCCTACACTCAATTTTAATACCGTTAGGCTAAATCTTATTTTGCCCCTTTTTAAAAAATTCTTTTTCTGTCTCTTTTTTTCTTTCTATTATTATTATTTGTTGAATATGAAATTTATTGTCCAACTGGTTTCCATACAACACCCAGGGCTCATCCCAACAGGTGCCCTCCTCCACGCCCCTCCCCCGCTTTCCCCTCCCTGCCGCCCCCCCCATCAACCCTCAGTGTATTCTTAGTTTTTAAGAGTCTCTTACGGTTTTTTTTTTTTTTAAAGAAAAGGTGTGGCTATGAAAAAATTTATTGGAACTTAATTTGCAAAATTAGTCCCCCCCCCCCCATCAACCCTCAGTGTATTCTTAGTTTTTAAGAGTCTCTTACGGTTTTTTTTTTAAAGAAAAGGTGTGGCTATGAAAAAATTTATTGGATCTTAATTTGCAAAATTAGTTCCCCCCCCCATCAACCCTCAGTGTATTCTTAGTTTTTAAGAGTCTCTTCTGTTTTTTTTTTTTTTAAAGAAAAGGTGTGGTTATGAAAAAATTTATTGGATCTTAATTTGCAAAATTAGTTCCCCCCCCATCAACCCTCAGTGTATTCTTAGTTTTTAAAAGTCTCTTCTGTTTTTTTTTTTTTGAAGAAAAGGTGTGGCTATGAAAAAATTTATTGGATCTTAATTTGCAAAATTAGTTCCCCCCCCCCCCCATCAACCCTCAGTGTATTCTCAGTTTTTAAGAGTCTCTTATGGTTTTTTTTTTTTTTTTAAAGAAAAGGTGTGGCTATGAAAAAATTTATTGGATCTTAATTTGCAAAATTAGTTCTGGTTCATTTTATTGCCGTAATTTAATACTTATAATGATTTTCTGACACATATGTTTTAGCAGCAAGATCTACTTCCTGTTCATTTTTCATTTCAGTACAGCTGAAGTCTATTAGGTAGGACGGTACAAATCAGGGAGAGAAGAACCTCGCAAGAAATTGACTTCATGCTGACATCTTAGCATCCTCTGAGACACGCGCTGAGCCCCTGTAAGCGGAAAGTAGTCACAGCCGGAGATTTGGGGCAGAAGGACACAGGCAAGCAATCCTTCTTGGAAAAGGGATTACTTTTTTTTTTTTTTTTTTTTTTTGCCGTATCATCAGCAACCTCTTCATTGTCGTCATCATCATTATTGCAATTTTTGTCCAAGAGCGCTGTGAGAGGCATCCTATTTGAACCCGTCCCCCTCGAGCTGTAGCAGGGACAGCCTGCCCAAGTAAGCTGCCAATTAACACTCAGAAGCCACAGGTCATGGATGCAGAGGAGCTAAGGTCAAGGGACTCTGAGGGGGTGCTTCCCATCTTGACCTGGGTGCTAGGGAGGGCATCCCGGAGGAGAGGGCCTCCTGGGGTTGAATCCTGCAGGTGGTTCCTTAGGGCAGCGACTGTGTCTTTTTGTTTCTGTATAGACACCTGTGACGCGGAAGGCACGTGGTAAATATTTGCAGAGAGAACAAACGAAGGTTTACTCTCTTTTTGTAAGTTGATTGCCTCGAGAACACCGCCGTTGTGCATTTGCGATGTGTCAATAAATACACAGATGAATTACAACAGTTAAAAATGAAACATTAGAGAGACGAGATTTCTGGGGTATGTGCACCAGCGTGGGACAAGGGGCCTCTTCTGACTGATGCCCTCGCAGGCCTGATCAAAATGATAAAGTCCTTACTGAGTTATGATAAGGGTGTCCAAGGCCAAGGTGGAAGGAACAAAACGGTACAATACGCATGTAGCGGTGACTGATTTCAATGACCTCAACAGCATCTCCCAAATTCCCTGCCTGTTTATTTTGGGAAGTACCTTTACCATACACGGGGTAAGACGTCATCTGCCGTGGGTTCCAAGTCTGTACTCGTGAAAGACGTGGCTGCAAGCCAAAGAAAGGGGACCACTACAAAGAGAAAGATGTTACATCCAATTTCTCCCTCCTTCTCTCTTTTCTTTTCTTCTCTAAGATTGTTTTTGGTTGTACTTATCTCCGTGATTATTTTCAGCATTTAAAAAGAGAGAGATTCTCAGTACTTATTTTGGAATACGAAAGACAAATGTTTTTCCCCATTGCTTACTGGGTGAAGGTGGGGGGGGGCGGATTTTAATATTAGCATCATCAAGTCAGTGATTTCAGAGAAGATTCTTGGAACTGGACATGTGTTTGGCCAGTCTGTATTAACTCCCATCCCAGCGATATTATGACCATATATCCTGGACCTAGATGTTCCCATTCGGGGAAGAAAGAGGAACACAATAAATTTTGCAATATAATTTGTAAATCTGGCAGATAGCTTATACCTAATATTTTTGTTTTTGTTTCTGTTTCTAAGAAATCTCCCCGATGCCGAGTACTAGCTGAGAAGGATGTGGTATAAGTGCCTTAGTTCAGGCCCTTTGGCTACACATTCTTGGAACTCGACGTATTTGGAGCTTCAGGACGTCATTAGCTCCTTCCATTCTGTTCCCCTCCTTTGACCAAGTGACTGGTTCGAAGCCATTTGCTTTTCTAAGAGATGGAGCTGGGATAGAGTGTTTCTTGCCTTCCAGAAACGAGAGCTCACGTTTTTCGGAGATGGAGAGACACGCCCATTATAAAGGTGGGAAAGGGTGAGGAGTCTAGAGTCAGGCGGCCCTAGGTGTGAATCTTGGCTCTGTCAGTGTGTGAGGCGGGGGCGCGTTGAGCCCTAAGTTTCTCCTTCATGCTGTAAAAACAGTAATGATACCACAAGAGAGGGGTTGGAGAATTAAATTGGATAATGCGGGTCGAATACTTTGCTGTGGTCCCTGGCGCACGGAACGTTCTCCAACATCTGTCAGAAGTAACAATGAAAACAAAACCAAGAAGCGAACTAAGTCCCCTAAACTGGGTTCCTGGTTCTTTGGGCCAGTGGGACCAGAGTTGTTACTGGTGAAGTATCTTCTTCCTGCACAGCC
Organism: Panthera tigris; assembly: GCF_018350195.1. Lineage (NCBI taxonomy): Eukaryota > Metazoa > Chordata > Mammalia > Carnivora > Felidae > Panthera > Panthera tigris. Next base: position 14,311,548 of record NC_056664.1, read on the forward strand.
TGTCGTGTGCCCTTATTTTCCTGGGGGAGAACGTACATGCTTATTTCCTCTGAGAGAGAAACACAGGAGCCCTGTTCACTCCCCATCGGGCTTTGGGCAGAGAGAGACAGATGTGGTAGGCTGGTGGCTAGAGATGGGGACAGTGAGGGAGGGCCCCGGATGAGCAGTCCCCAGGAGCAAGAGGGGCTTGACAGGTCCAGCTGGCCTGGCAGGACCAACTGTGTGGGACAGCGGACCCCCACTCTGGAACCCAGCCTGTGCCCGCAGGAGGAACAGCAGGGGTGACCCAGGGTGGGAGTGATCTCCGCCAGCAGGGACCCTGCCCCCCAGATGGACGCAGGTCAAATGGCATTTGAGGAACCGAAGAACGTTGGGAGGGAATTATAGAAGCCTCCGGTAAGTCAAGCTGGTGAGGGCTTAGAGCAGGGTTTCACTCGCAGACTGGGAAGTAACTATTTGCACGCAAAATGATCCCATTGAATCCCGCAATAACCTTGTGACGTTTTTATGGTGCTTTGCAGATCAGGAGAGTGGAGGCCCAGAGAGATGTGAATCACTCACTCCGAGTCACAGGCATCAGCTTGGAGCCTAGATTGAAAACGAACCTCATCGATTTCAAAGTCTGTCCTGTACATGTCACTGACCCAGCTAAACTTTACGGGACTACATTTTCCCCTACACTTCTCTCCCTGACTTCAGCTCGCTGATGATGGGCTGTGTGTGAGTGTCTGGGTAAGTCAGCCGATTCTGAATTCAGGCTGTCTGCTTTCCCGTCCTGCCTGCACCACTTACTGGCCTTGCGACCTTGGGCCAGGGAACTAAATTCTCCGTGCCTCAGTTTCCTCATCTGTAAAGAGGGGCATGTTAGGCAGGGCTGTTCAGAGAAACAGAACAGATAGGATGTGTGTGTGCACATGTAAACACACACACACACACAATCCTATTTCTATGTATAGAAATCGATGTATTTTAAGGAATCGGTTGGAGTGATGACGGAGGCTTGACAACTTTGGAATCTGCAGGCAGGCCAACAGGCTGGGAGAAGACCCAGGGAGAAGCTAATATTGCGGCTGGAGTTTGAAGGCAGTCTGGAGGCAGAGATTCCTTTTCCTTGGGGGAAACCTCAGTCTTTTTTTTTTTTTCCTTAAGACCTTCAACTGATTGGGTGAGGCCCACCCACATTATAAAGGGTAATCTGCTTTACTCAATGTCTGGTGATTTAAATGCCAATCTCACCAAAAAGTACCTTCCTAGTGATATCTAGACTGGTGTTTGACCAAATATCTGGGTACTGTGACCTCGCTGAGTTGACATACGGCATTAGCCATCACATGGGGCTAATAAGATCTATCTCCTAAGATTGAAGGGGGGTATCCGTGAGCTGATGTAGAAAAAGAGCTTGGGCACAGGTAAGTTCCGGCTACATATTACCCGTTGATCTTCCCCAGAACTGGACGTGCTGTCTCTGGCTTTGGCTCGGACGGGTCATTTCTGTCCGTGGACCGGCCCTCTGGCAGCCGGCAGGTTTGAGTTCTGTCCCATCTGCTTCTTGCGGCTGCCGTAAAGTCCGGGTGCCTCCTGTGTGGCCCCCCGCGTCTGGGAGGAGATTTATGTATCCTGTTTCCCAGGATAAATTAGGATCCTGGGCGCTGCCTCCCAGGGACGGCCTCGGTAGAGACCCAGGAGGGGAAATACCGCAGGGAAGGGCGGCTGAGGACGGCTGAAATGGCAGGGCAAGAATGCCACCCAGAGAATCTTTGTTGTTGTTTATACCGGTGGCAGGAAGCAAACATAATGCTCTTTAATTTTCCTTGGCAGGGTCTGAGGCGCCTCGCGGCTGCCATTCTGTTTGTCTGGCTGCGCTGCACCCCCCACCTCCCCCAGCCTCAGGTGGACGGGCCCCCCAGCAAATGCCTTTCCTGGAAACATGAGGCCTCCACAGCCCTCCGCCGCCCGACCCCCTCTGCGTTCAAGCCTCTGCTCTGTCTCCACCGGCCAGCCGTGCCCCCCCACCCCCCGACCTCATCCTGACACAGCGAGGGACCCTTGATGGCCAGACGTGCATTGCAAGCCCCAACCCACGCTCCGCTTGGAAACAGGAGAATTTTCATTTTGCTTTGGTTTGGCGGGGGGGGGTTGGGTAAAACTGGGACACATGCAAAAGATCTAGGCGGACAATGGGGAGGGCGAGATGGGGAGGAAACAGGGGAAAGGGGCTGGGGGCAGCAGTGGGAGGGGGCCGGCAGGACCCGTGAAAGAATAAACTAAGCCTTCATCTCGGGGTCTGATCCGTTTCTGGACCCTGATGGGAAAGGTCATGAATTTTAAAATGTATCTCTCCGGCCGACAGCTCCAGTCATAAAGCCAGCACTCTCTGAAGCTCTGGACGGCGGGCGGCGGGAGACCTGAGACGGAGGGTCCCCCACCAGCCGCCACTGGCCACAGGCAGGCCTGTGGGAGGCGGTGATTATGGCGGGGTGGAGGGGGGGTTTGAACACGCTGTCCCCGCAGGCTTCTGAGGTCAAGCCCTCCTTCCTGCCAGCGTGTGGACGTCTCCAGCATGCCTGGCACCAGTTCTTAACTTTGCAAGTGGGCCTCGTGGACTTAAGGTCCCTTGTGTCACTTGTAAGTCACATGGCCACCTGCCGCAGTCCTGTCCACCTGCCGGGAGCACTGGGAGCCCCCCCTCCTCTGGGGAGTGGCACCCAGGCTCTGAGAGCTGCTGTAGGAGGGGAAGCTCGGTGATCCCCCCCAACCCTTCCGCCTCTCCCCACGCCCACTCCTCACGCTCCCCCCCAACCCCACTCCTATGCCTCCCCTCACCCCATCCCTCCCCCAACTCTTTATCCTCCTCTTCCCCCATGCCACTTCCTCTCCACCCCCACTTCTTACCCTCCCCCATCCTCCCCCTCTCCTTCCCCCTCTACCTCCCCCCCCCGCTCTTTACCCCCCACTCCTCCCCCCCCCACCCCACATACACACATCTCAGAGGAGGGTCAGAGGCTGCACATTGCAGGTTGGGTTCTCTCCGGTCTCTGACTGGCCGTGGGAGGGATGCGAGGGTGGCCGCTCTCTCTCCTGGGCTGGAAGAGGCCATGGTGACCACCGTCCTGGGGCCCTGGGCTACTGTCAGTCTATCTGCCTTGAGGAAAAGTGCCTGCTCTTGAGAAATGGCGTGTGGTCTTTGAAAACATGTATTGTTATATCTTACGCAGAAGAGGGGCTCATTTTTTTTTTTTTTCTTTTCCAGAAGGAACCCTGAAGGAGCATAGTCATGACTCAACTGTTTGCAAATTTAGGGTAGGGAACATTGAGTTTTCTGAAAGCAAGATAGTGGTAACGGAAACGGGATGGCAGGCCTTTCTGAAACCCCAAGGTAGCCAAGAGCAGTGCCCTCACAGCTGCCAAGGAAGTGGCCCCTTGGCGAGACGGCCGAGCTGGGGAAACGGAGGCTTGTGGCTCCGGAAAGAGGGCCGATGTGCAAGCCAGTCCTGTAGAGACAGTGGGGGCTCTGGGGGGCCCAGGAGAGCCCCACTTGTCTCCGCTCTGGGTCCTGCCTGGTCCTGTCTTTCCATCCCCAGGAAAGGAGGAAGCTCCTCCCAGAGGATGGAGGGAAACCAGCCACCCGTGTTTGGGGCACTGGGGCTCCTGGTCGTCTCAGTTTTGGGGAGACTCTTTTCAGGGGGTGTGCTGGACAAAGCAGCCTCCTTCCCATTTAAGAAAAACATGTTTTCGTCGCGATAAAATATACCTAAGGTAAAATTTTAAATCGTAACCATTTATAACAAATCGTTTCAAGTTCACATGTTTATTTTGAGAGAGACAGAATCCCAAGCGGGATGCGGGGCTCGAACACACGAACCGTGAGATCCTGACCTGAGCAGAAACCAAGAGTCGGAAGCTCAACCGACTGAGCCACCCAGGGTGCCCCACCATTTTAACCCTTTTTAAGCGTACATTTCAGTGGCACTTAACTCGCAATGTTGTGCCCCCGCCGGCACTGTCTACGTCCAGAACCTTTTCATTTTCCGAAACTGAAACTCCGTGCTCGTTAAACAGTAACTCCTCCCCCCTCCCACCCCCACCCCCAGCCCCTGGTGACCACGATTCTATTTTCCGTCTCTATGAATTGACCTGTTCTAGATACCCCTACGTGACGGAATCACATAGTATCTCCTTCATTTTTAACAAAGATCATTTTGGAAACCACCGATTTGCAAAGACACAGAAGCCCGCACGTGGCCGGGTTGGCGAAGGGTTCCTCAGAAGCAGGTGGCAAGCCGCAGTGGCTAAACAGAAATGGGACCCTGGACGGGACACCCTCCCCCCCTGCCCCCCGCCCCCCGAGCCGGGAGAGGGTGGTGCTCTGCTGGGGGGTGGCCTGGCAGGTACGCCCAGCTGCAGAGAAGACTATATAGCAACAGAGGGAGCCTTGACCCCCTTTTCTGACTTCATTGGCTGTGACCAACTTTCTGAAAATCAGACTCCCCTGCAAGCCTGGCGGCGGGAGTGAACACAAGGTGACGCGGGCATCTCTTTGCTTGGCGTTTCACCCTCGTCTTGGCCACAGACAGGAGTGGTCAGGACGTGGACGTAGGGGTCCTTTGTGAATTGGAGAACCAGCTCTTCCATTTACAACGTGTGGAACCTGGCACAGGTTCCTGTAGTCGTGGGGTTTCGGTAGCTTACTTGTGAAGACTCATCTGTGGGGAAGAAATCTCAACCCACGACCTTATTTTGGTTGGTCAGACCTCAAGGACTGCCCAGGGACAGATGGGCGACCCGGTGGGAAGGCGGACAGAACAACGAACGTTGCCCCAGCTAAATTCACCTGTGGCGGGATCCAGAGGGGAGGCTAGAGCAGGTCTCTGCTGTCTGAGCCCACGTGTCTGTCCCGGACATATTTCCTGGGCGTCTTCGGGGGTTCCGCTCAAGGGGTGCCGGCTGCTGTTACGGCTGCTGGTGGGATCCTGGCAGGGGTCCTCAAGTTTTGAGGAGTCTCCTTCCAAGGGCGGTGAGGGGATATGCGTGGCAGGGATTCAGATGCACCCTTGCGGGGGCGGCCTCCGTGCAGACTCGGGGCGTAACCCCCTCGGCTCTTGGCCTTTGGTGAATTTGCCCAAGCCCTCGGGTGAATTCTTTCTCAACAGCCTCCTGGTCCCCTTCTGTCACCTCACTCAGGTTACCCAGAGATTTTTCCTAGCAGCGGATCTTGAACGCGAAGCACGATGGGCTTACTCTCTGTCCTCTCAGGTGCACCGACGGCACCCCCACGCCACATTTAGAGGTGGGTGTGGCAGGGTGGTTAGGGAGCGTCCATCTGCCCACAGATCCCAGTTGGGTGGGTTAATTAATGATCATAGAGTACTCCGAAGGTTGGAGGGCTAATTATTTAGCCAATCCCCTCCCTTCCCCCAAGTCCCCCTTGACGGCCTTTTGTCTCTTGCCCTCACGGGGCGTCCTTTGCAATGAATAGGATGGGCTGAACCAGGGGTCAGTTAATAGAGCCGGCCATTCCAGATGGGCTGAGCTGGAATTTTCTATGGTCAGAGCTGAGATTTTCTACGAGACTGGCGGCCCCGTATAGCTTTCTTCATATCAGCGCTGGCCAAGGTTCCAGAAGATTGTGGCTTTCCGGGCTCCCAACTGGGCACAGCCGACAGGAAGCCTTCACCGGCTAAGGAGTAACCCGGTGCCCCTGTGTGTGTGATTTCAGCGTGAGATCCCTTGGCCATTTGTTTATTCTTTCCTCTCCCTCTTGTTGCTCTCTTCCCGGAGCGTGGATCCAGAGCAAGAACCTGGGAGGTTCTGTTTCCTTCGTGGGTTAGTAGCAGGTGGCAGGGAACAGCCGTCCCCGCGGGAGCGGTGTGCTCAGGCTGCCTCATAGAAGGAGGGCTTCCCTCTCTCCCAACACACCAAGGCTTTGGAATAAGATGTATTTTTCTACTATTTTAAAATCTTGAATGGTGTATCCATTTTTAGTCGGGGGGAAACCCAAGGATGAAAGAGATATTGTAGGAGGTGGGATTACACTCAGGTATCTGAGCCCGAGACCAGGCCTTCGGGGCACCTGGGTGCATTTTAAGGGCAGAGAAGTTTGGGGCCGAGAAACCCCAAGTCAGCGTGAGCCACGCACTCATTCATCTATGTCCACCAAGTTTATCGAGAGGCTCTTTTGGTTTTAGAGACAGCAGGGATACAAAGAGGAGACGATGCTTAGTTCCGAAGGCAGGTTGAGTCTATACAGGGAGAAAAGTATGAAAATACAGAAATACGGCAAATGATACTCGGAGCGATTGTTTTGTATTTTGCTCTATTTTTACGTTCCCTCAGGTCAACAGGTAGATTGGCTCTTTGCGTGTCCTTGCCTCGGGATATTTCCAGGGCAGAAAACAGAAGCTGCTTGAAGTCAAAGGCTTTTGTAAAACTCCCAAGTTCTTTGAAGAAAGGACGCTGGGGTCCCCGGGGGGGGGGGGGGGGGGGGGGGGGGGGGGAGAGAGGAGGCCTTTGAGGGCTTCAGGAAGAGACAGAGATGGCTCTAAAGGCCAAAGGCTGGCAAGAGAGAGCTTTGAGCGTGATGAAAGAGAGGGAGGAGGGCAGAGAAGCCAGGAAACGTGGAAAGATCACAAAGGTGTGGCTGTAGGAGGTCTAGCGAGGCCAGTGAGACACAGGGGATCCCCGCCTCGCCCCAAACTCCCCCAGCGAGACCCCGAGGTGGAGGACACACTGGCCACGGAGGTCCATGGGGACCGGGACGGTGGAGGACTCTGGGGACCAGGAAAAGCTGCCCGGGGAGGGGAGGGGCTCCCCAGCGCTCTGGTGATGGAGGAAGCCTGACCGCCGGGGAGACCACAGGTAATGACTGGGCTAGAATTTCTGCCACCCCGGCAGGACGGGAGCTCAGAGGGGACTGAGATGGTTTAAGATAAAAATATTCTGCACGCTGGAGTACTCTGATACTGAACCCATGACACAACAGAAAGCGGGGGTTGGAGATGCCCACAGAAGCCAAATTCGTAGAGACGGAAGGCAGAACAGCGGTTTCCAGGCACCAGGGGAAAGGGGATTGGGGGCACGGGCCGGGGCGGGCGGGGGTGTTGTTTAATAGATGCAGATTTTCTTTTCTTTTTTTAAACATTTTTTAAAAAGTGTATTTGTTTATTTCAAGAGGCAGAGAGAGTGTGCGCACATGTGCGGGGGGGGGGGGGGTGGGTGGGAGGGGCAGAGAGAGAGAGAGAGAGAGAGAGAGAGAGAATCCCAAGCAGGCTCAGTGCTGTCAGCACAGAGCCCAACCTGGGCTCACATTCACGAACCATGAGATCATGACTTGAGCGGAATCAAGAGTTGGATCTTAAAGGACTCAGCCACCCAGGTGCCCCAAGAGCTGTTTCCTTTTCCTTTCCTTTCCTTTCCTTTCCTTTCCTTTCCTTTCCTTCCCTTCCCTTCCCTTCCCTTCCCTTCCCTTCCCTTCCCTCCCCTTTTCTTTTCTCTTTTCTTTCCTCTTCTTTTCTTTCCTGTTTTGTTTTGTTTTCTTTTCCTTTTTCTTTTCTTTTCTTTTCTTTTCTTTTCTTTTCTTTTCTTTTCTTTTTTTCTCTTCTTTTCTCCTTTCCTTTCCTTTCCTTTCCTTTCTTTTCTCTTTTCTTTCCTCTTCTCTTCTTTTCTTTCCTGTTTTGTTTTGTTTTCTTTTCCTTTTTCTTTTCTTTTCCTTTCTTTTCTTTTCTTTTCTTCTCTTCTCTTCTCCTTTCCTTTCCTTTCCTTTCCTTTCCTTTCCTTTCCTTTCCTTTCCTTTCCTTTCTTTTCCTTTTCTCTTTCCTTCCCTTCCCTTCTCTTCCCTCCCCTTTTCTTTTCTATTTTCTCTTCTCTTCTTTTCTTTTTGTTTTGTTTTCTTTTCCTTTGTTTTCATTTCTTTTCTTTCCTTTGCTTTTTTTTTTTTTTTTTTTTTTTTTTGAGAGAGAGAGAAAGCATCATGAGGGAGGGGCAGAGAGAGAGAGAATCCTCCTTCCGGGGGTGGGGGATATGCGTGGCAGGGATTCAGATGCACCCTTGCGGGGGCAGCCTCCGTGCAGACTCAGGGCCATAACCCCCTCGGCTCTTGGCCTTTGGCGAATTTGTCCAAGCCCTCGGGTGAATTCTTTCTCAACAGCCTCCTGGTCCCCTTCTGTCACCTCACTCAGGTTACCCAGAGATTTTTCCTAGCAGTGGATCTTGAACCCGAAGCACTGTGGGCTTACTCTCTGTCCTCTCAGGTGCACTGACGGCTCCCACATACATGTGTTCGCCCGATGTTTGAACCGAAGTTCCACTCTTGGTTTGTGAGTTGGAGCCCCACGTCAGGCTCTGCATTGACAGTGGGGGGCCTGCTTGGGATTCTCTCTGTCCCTGTCTCTCTGTCCCTCCCCTGCTCTCTCTCTCTCTCTCAAAATAAACACATAAACTTAAAAAAAAAAAAAAAGAATGGAGGACCAGGGGAGGAATTTGTCTAGTTTAGAGTTTATCCAGTAGGTGGGGGGAGCCATTAAGTGTTGTTGTCAGGGGAGGGTTACATAATCAGACTGGCGTTCCGGAAAGGGGACCCAGGCTGCCGTGGGGGGGATGGAGTGGAGCACGGAGGCAGGACCCCACCCACACCCCTGCTTCACCCCTTTCACTGCAGAAGAGAAGGCAGGTCTCAGGAGCCCCGGCTCTCGCAGCTCCCTGGGAGCAGGACGGTGAGTGGCACCCCTCTCTCCCCGCTCCTCCCTGGCGACTTGGCCATCTGTGCACCTCAACCCCTGTGTGCTTGGCCTTATTTGTCATTTCGAGAGTCTCTGCTTTTGCTACCGTGTCAGGGGATGGAAAGAGCTGGCATCAGGGACAGACCTTTTCTCGGGCCTCCCCCCACCGCCGCCCCACTTCTGTGGGCAGGACTCATTCCTGGCCCAGGCCCACAGAACAGTGTCTCCACTGTGCCTCCTGTGGGGGCCCACGGTCCCAGTGGCGGACGACTTCTGGCTGCCTGGGGCTGTCTGTGCCCCGCATGGGGACAGAATGGTGTTTTCCCCTGGGGCCGGGGCAGGCCCAACAGTCTCGCTGCCTAGGTTGAAGATGTGGGTAAGTTTGCAGTCCCGTTACCACGTCTGTAACCAGAGCACCGACAGCCTTACCTCACTGGACTGCTGGGAAGTGTTTAAAAAGGATTAAAAAAGACGATTCAGGGGCCGCCTGGGTGGCTCGATTAAGCGTCTGACTCTCGATTTCGACCCAGGTTACCATCTCAGTTTGTGAGATCAAGCCCCGCGTCGGGGGACAGCACCGGAACTTGCATGGCATTCTCTCTCTCCCTCTCTTTCTCTCTCTCTCTGCCCCTCCCCTGCCTGGGGGCACTCTAAATAAATCAAAAATTTAAGAAAATAAGTAAAAGAAGACGATTCAAGTGGTACAAACAAACTTTATTTAAGTAAAAGAAGACAATGTAAGCGGTACAAACAACCTTTATTTAACGCTTCATGAGTCGGACAGCCGGCGGAGGCCAGGGGGAGGCTTTCACAGGATAAACGATAAAGAACGAGGAAGAGAAACACAGAAAATACCCGATTGACTGAGGCCACATAGGCAACCTGGCTTGGGGTGAGAAGACTTGGCGTTTGGGGATTGGCAGGCTGGATGAGGATACCGCATCTCTTTTCTTTCCTTTTTTTAATATAGTTTATTGGCTAACATACAGCGTATAGAATGTGTTCTTGGTTTTGGAGGCAGATTCCCGTGGTTCATCGCTTACACACAACACCCAGTGCTCACCCCAGCGGGTGCCCTGCTCAATGCCCATCACCCATTTTCCCCCTCCGCCCCCCGCCCCCCAGCCACCCTCAGTTTGTTCTCTGTATTCAAGACTCTCTCATGGTTTGCGTCCCTCTCTGTTTGAAACTATTTTTTTCTCCTTCCCCTCCCCCAGGGTTTTCTGTTAAGTTTCTCAAGTTCCACATATGAGTGAAAACATATGATATCTGTCTTTCTCTGACTTATTTTACTCCGCATAATACCCTCCAGTTCCATCCACGTTGCGGCCCAGGGCACGATTTCGTTCTTTCTCGTTGCCAAGTAGTATTCCATTGTGTATATAAACCACATCTTGTTTATCCGTTCATCAGTCGATGGACGTTTGGCCTCCTTCCATAATTTGGCTATTGTTGAGAGTGTGGCTATGAACACTGGGGTACACGTGCCCCTATGCATCAGCACTCCTAGGGGATACTGCCTTTCTGGCCGAGCATGGCATTAACAGGGACACGGGAGTTCTCCAGGCTAAGCTTCTGTTTTAACACGGCACCTTGGGCAGGAGTACCTCCATCTTGGGTCTAGAAATCTTTTTCAACAGGGGACTGAATGACTCAATACTCGAAAAGCACTTGGAATAGTGCCTGGCACGGAAATGGTGCTATATAATTGTGAAGTAAGTATCTACTTCACAAAGTAATTTGGGGGATTAAATGAGATGCTGCTCATAGGGCCACAGCACAGTACCTGGTGAACAGCTAATGCACAATAAATACAGCTGCTCCTACTGTTACGATGTTTAGAGCTGGACCCCTGCGGGGTGGCATGGAGGAGATAAGGTGGGTTCTGCCTTGGGGGTCAGCCCAAGCAGTGGGCCTCAGTGCCCCTCAGTCCTCTTGGTTGTCTCTCACGTATTATCTGTCCCCCCCGCCCCAGCCCCCTATGGCTGCTGCCTTTCTAACTAGATGTGGATCTAGTCGGCCCACTGCCTGACTTAACCACCTGCTATTGATTCTTGTTACGGGTTGACGTGTGTCCCCTTGAAAAGATACGTTGGGGCCTTCAACCCTAGAGCCCCAGAGTGGGACCTGACTTGGAAATGAGCTCGTTGCAGATGGAATTATTTAAGACGAGGTCACGTTGGAGCCTCCAATATGGCTGGTGTCTTTACAAGAAGGTGAGCACGTGGAGGGGCGCCTGGGTGGCTCCATCGGTTAGGTGTCTGACTTCAGCTCAGGTCATGATATCAGGGTTTGTGGGTTGGAGCCCTGCATCGGGCTCTGTAATGACAGCTCGGAGCCTGGAGCCTGCTTCGGATTCTGCGTCCTGCTCTCTTTCTGCCCCTCCCCCGCTGGCGCTCTGTCTCTCTCTCTCTCTCTCTCTCAAAAATGAATAAACATAAAAAAATTTATAAAAAAAAGAAGAAGGTGGACATATGGAAACACGGGCACCCAGGGTGGACACCATGTAAAGGTGGAGGGAGAGTTCAGAGTGATGCATCCACAAGCCAAGGAGCACCAAGGATTACCAGCCATGGCCAGAAGCTAGGAGAGAGGTACGGAACGGATTCTCCCTCACAGCCCCAGAAGGAACCAATCCTCTGACACCTTGATTTTGGACTTCCAGCCTCCAGAATTGTGAGACAATAATTCCGGTTGTTTTAAGCCCCTCACCGCCCCCCCCCCCCATCCCAGTTTGTGACACTTTGGCCGACTTCGGAAACAAATACTATCCTCATCGCCTGGAGAAGCCAACCAAATTTTAGCCTGGTATTTGAAATTCACTATCCTTTACACACACACACACACGCACACACACACACACACACACACACACACACACACGTGCTTTAGCTACCTATGATGCCACACCAGACTCTTTGTAATTCCGCAGATGTGACGAAAAAAGTATTATTTGTCGTAGGACGAAATTATTTGATATTTATAAAAATGCCTCCCAATCTGCTAAGGTCCGAGTACTTGCAGCTCGCTTTTGTTTGTGGGGCGTCTGTACCCCAGAAGACAGTTGAGGTGACAGAGTGAGAGAGGACCCAGAACAGAGGAAGGCTGATACATAAAATACCTCTGGGCTGCGAAAGGGAGTGTGTAACGGGCCTGGGAAAGTGTGCAGGGCTGGGGATTTGGGCCCCGGAGGCTATGCGGTCCAAGGAAAGACCAATCCGAGATGGTTTGCAGGGGACCTTGAGGGGGAGGACCAGAACGTGGAAGGGAGGTTTTCCGAGAGAAATTCTCCTGCTATGTGACGTGAGGTGCCCCCGCTCGCTCTCCCTATAAAATCTTCGGTTGAAACATTGCCCCCTTGTATGCTTGGGGTGTTCGTCCCTCCTCCCCCCCGCTCCTCCCCCCCTTCCCCACTCCTCCTTTCTTCTTTCACGGGTGGCGGTGAGGTGCCTGCCTACAGATGGCTCAAGGTGAAATCAGAGGCTGAGTCATCCAAGCCAATGACACATCCCCTTGTTCCCACGGTTCCCGACCCCTGGGACGACCTTTCCCTCTTTCTCTGCAAAACCCAACCCCCTCAATCTTGAAATGCCCTCGCTTCTGTGGCCATTTCTGTGCCGCCTCCCCTCTTCCTACCCGCCGGGCGGCATTACGGCAAATCGCCACCTAGAATTCCCGTGGAGCTTCCCAGATCCTCCTGTGGTCATGCGTCCTCTCCCCTGCCTGCAGCGGGCACTGAGTCCCCGGCGTGGAGGCAGCACGTGAATAAAGGGAAGGGCCGAGGGCAGCAGGATTGGACAGGGAAAGGACAACATGCCCCAAGAAGAAAATGAGATTAAAAAATGAGGAGCTGGAGTGGGGAGAAGGAGTTAAAAGACAGCCCTCCCAGAAGCGCCCCTCAGAGAAGTCTAACTGACGTCATTCAACTCCAAAGAACTAGGAGGACGGATGGGGGGCCAGTTGGTAGGTGGAGTGTAGACGCAGGACAAGATCAAGAACGGGGGTTAGAGACACCGTTTGTACCAGCGTCATAAAAACGCGAAGTTGGAGGTGGGAGAAATACAGCAGGAACAGGGTAGAACCACAGCCAAGGCGGTGGGGGGAGGAGGGGGGTGGGGAGAACTGCATTCATAAAAGCTGCCGGGACCGGGGAGAAACAAAATCCGTGACCTCAACTCAACGTCAGGACCAGCGAGGGTGGTTGCTTGCAGCCATCTCAGTCTCACATCTAAAGGGACGTATGTATGCCTCTCACTGCCGAGCAGAGCAGAAGACTGAGCAGGAAATGGCGAGGATCGGCCCAGAAAGGACTGGAAACCCAGCACACAAGTTCAACAACGGTCGTTTTTGTGGGGGGAGGGGGGACGGGGGGAGGGGGGGGAACGGTGGATAATGATCTACCGTAGAGCTAAATTAATAATACTAAGCTACCCCGCCAGGGTGTTATGAGTGTTAATTAATTAATTATTGTTTGCAAGGCACGTTGAAGGTGGAAAGGCTCTATGATTATTATGAATGAAATGTCAGAGATAATAATCCGGCAGAATGTGGTGACCTCATCAGCACCTCATTTGCATGGCACCAAGTAGAGCAGATTCGAGGATTCTCTGCCAAGGGGGAGACCTGCTGGGGACGCCAGATGCCCGTCTCAACGCCCTGCCTTCTCCTTGCCACGTCTTTCTGTCAGCCCCAAAGCTGTGGCCTCTGCTCCCCCGACAGCAGGCCGGTGAGGAGCCGTGTGAGGTGATATTTTTATGAGTCAGAAAGCTGCGTATGCGGGAAGCCGATGACTGGATGACTTCACGGCGGGTAGCGTTCGAATGTTCTAGGCCCGAGGAGCGCTCTGTACCCTCAACAGCTTGGATTTGGCAGGCGGTTCTCTCTTACAGAGGAGGGTGAAAAACACGGCGGCGTGGGGCTGTTCTTCTGGAGTGGGATGGGCATAGACCGTTGAGGGACGGACGTGCCTACAACGTGCTTGCTCAGATCTGGTGGAAGGAAGAGAGGACAGACTTGCACCGTAGGGTGAGCATTATCCGAGTTACAGGGACACGGGGAACGCAGAAGACACTCTCAAGTGTGAGAGTTTCACCCCGATCTATACCAGAAAGACACAAGAGCAAAGTATGAAGGCTTCTTCTCTCTCCCTGAGACGAGAGGACTCACTTGATTTGGCCGGTGGACGCCTCGTGAGAGATCCCGCGAGCTAATTCCGGAGCGAAGTATGGACAGTCCAAGGGCCATAAGACCCATGACCTTGCATGGTGAAATAGAAAGCTCTGAGCTTTTTATCGGGCCTAGTATATCCTCAAGCAGACACCCCGAAGAGGTCCTCAGAATTTGTGCAATTTATTAACCTTGCTGAAATTAAAAAATTTATTTTTTATGTTTTATTTTATATTTGACAGAGATAAAGAGAGACAGAGAGACAGAGCGTGAGCAGGGGAGGGGCTGAGAAATGGAGACAGAATCCGAAGCAGGCTCCAGGCTCCGAGCTGTCAGCGCAGAGCCCGACGCGGGGCTCGAACTCACGGACTGCGAGATTAGGATCTGAGCCGAAGTCGGACGCTTCACCGCCTGCGCCACCCAGGCGCCCCCGTCTTGCTGAAATTTATTAATCTCAGTGGCTGGACCGAGGATTTATGATGAGACACGCACGTCTGGGCAAACCGTGGGTTCCTAGCTCTAGTGTCCTGTTCCTGGGGTCTTAGGAAAAACAACACCCAGCTGCGGGCTGCCTTTGGCTCAACAGTGATTCTCAAACATCAGAACGCTGTGGTGGGCTCCTTAAATTGCAGCTTGCTGGGCCCCACTCCCAGAGCTTCAGATGCAGAAGGTCTCAGGTGGGGCCCAAGAATGTGCATTTCTAACTTGCCAGGTGATGCCAATGCGGTTGGTCCAGAGCCCCCACTTAGAAAATCGCTGATTTGAGAACTAACGAGCCTGCCTTTGGAGGGAGGCACCAGGAGAGGGAGGCAGGGCCGTAGGTGAAGAGAGTGGCATCCAGATCAAGAGAACTCGGGGCACGATCATGACCGGGAGCTGGTAAGTGGGGGTGACCCCGGGTCGGGAACGTAACTCTTGTCCCCATTCTGAGTGTGAGCTCGTCTCCTCGGCCTTCCGTATTCTTCCCCGTGGGCAGCGGTGCCTCCGGGGAAACGCTCTTCACCCTCAAGACTCCAGAAATGTCACAAGTTTTTCCTTTTCTGGCACCCTGCGGGTATTTCTAGGATGGGTGTATTTATTTCCTAAGGCTGCCGTATAGCAAAGCACTGTTGACTCTTGAACAACACGGGTTTGAACAGTGGGGGTCCACTTATACGTGGACTTTCTTCATAAATACACTGCAGTCTTGTAAATGCCTTTCCTTAAGATTTTCTTAATATTTTCCCCCTCTGGCTTACTCGACTCTAAGAATACAGTATAGAGTACACATCACATACAAAATATGTGTTAATCCACAGTTTATGTTATCAGGAAGGCTTCTGGTCAACAGTAGGGTGTTGGTAGTTAAGTTTTGGGGGAGTCAAAAGTTATATTCAGATTTTTGCCTGCTTAGGGGGCTGGGATCTGTAACCCCTGAGTCGTTCAATGGTTCAATCTGGGTGGTTTGAAACAATTTATTGTGTCTCAGTTTGGAGGCTGAAAGTCCAAAATCAAGGGGTCAGCAGGACTGGTTTCTTCTGAGGCTGTGAGGGAGAATCTGTTCCGGGTCTCTATGCTGCTTCTGGTGGCTTCGGGCATTCCTTGGCTTATAGTGGCCTTTTCCCTGTGTCTTTAAGTCCTTTCCCTCTGTGTGTGTCTGTGTCTATGTCCAAATTTCCGCCTTTTGTAAGAACACCAGTCGTTGGATCAGGGCCCACTCTATGGACCTCATTTTATCTCGATCATCTGCAAAGATCCTATTTCCAAATAAGGCTGCATTCGTAGGTCCTGGGGGTTAGGACTTCTCTCTTTTTTGGGGGGTGGACACAATTCAACATATTAACAGTAGATTTTTCTTCTCCTCTGGGATGGGCCCAGGTCCCTGCCTTTGGGGGCTTGGTTTTCACCTGGCTGTGGGGAAATTGAGGTGGACCATCCCATCCTGGGAAAACAGGAGCCCTCTGCCCGTATCCGCACACAGGGCCTGGGTGGAGGTCTTGTGCAGGCTGAACGGACAGGTTGCTGGGAGGCAGAACCGTGCTGGTACCTTATCCTTCCATCCCAGTCCTGACTCCTTGAGCTTGGTGCTGCTGATTACAGAACTGACCATCGGGGTCCATGTGGCAACCTAGCCCATGCACGGTCCCGGAAGGCCAGACTTTCAGGGACGGGAGGATGAGCCGGTTTAGGGTCCGACGAAGGGCTGAGGATCCAGCCCCCATCTCCTCAGCTATGATAGGGGGGTGGCAATGCTTACCTCCTAGGGTTGTTGCGTTAAATGAGATAGTTTGCAGGCAGCGGCTGGTACAGAGTGGGGGGGGCTCAATGTGGGGGCCCGTCAATAATTAGGAGCTCAGCAGAAAACCTCATCCCAAAACTGCCCTAGACTGTCGAGCTGTGAATTGACGCTAAGTTTGCTCAGTTCCTCCTGACTTCTTTCCTCCCCCCTCACCATCCCCCCACCGTGGCTGGGAACCCTGCAAGTCAACGGCTTTGAACTAGGACTTCAAAGGGAAGCCAGCTCTGTTCTTCAAACAGGTTTATAAAGAGATTTTGATACAAGACAACAATACTTGTCAGCGGTGCCCAGTTATCGTCCTTCCCTTTGTAGTTTTATTAGGAAATAATTTCCCAGCTGGTGAGGCTCCTGCCGGCACGTCTTGTTTTGCTATTTGCGATCGGATCTGCCCACTGGAGGGGCTGCCCCTGTGCACAGCGGTTTTGCCAGCTGGGCACCCCACCCCCCTTCTCGAGAAAGACATCACCGGAAAGGTCTCTGCCGCCGATTTACCATCTGCCCCACCCCCTCTTTGTAGCAAAAAATGCAATTCGTTTGACCTCTGGGGAGGTGCAAAGCCTCAGCCTCTTAATTGCCCCGCCCCCACCTTATTATTGTTATTTATTTATTTATTTATTTTTTAAGAGGGAGGAGAAAGAGGAAACCATGGCCAGCAAATACAAGTGCCACGTAAGCCTTCCTTTCTGTCGTGTCCTGCATTCCAGGCTGGCGATAAGGATTCCAACAGATGAATGCTACAGAGCCCCGTTCACCAGGGGGAATAAAGCCGGGCCTTTTTGCAAGGTCCAGCTTTTCCAAGCCGAGACGGGGTGCGGTTTTCCAGAAGTGATTATCCCTTCTTTTCTCCTTGGCGCTTTTCCCTGCAGCTCAGGACACGCGACGAGGAGGCCACCGTGTGCGAAGCACCGTGGCAGGTTCTGAGACACGGCAATGAGGAGGGTCCTCCCGGTACGTTTGTCAGCACGGGCTCGGGGGGAGCTGGATTGAGAAGCAGACTTTTCAGGGACCGTTCCTCAAAGGGCTCTCTGTGCCACAGCAGAGGAAGGCTCCCCGGGGCTTCAGGAACATACTCCTTCAGGACCACTTGCCAGAACTCCTAGAGGTGGCTCTTGACCATCAGCGAGACGGGGAGGCGGGATCCAGTGGGGGGTTTCGTGGCGGTGGTTTAGGAATGGGGCCACTGGGATGCGTTACCACAGCCAGGAGAGGGGACAGATAGAGAGGGAGTTTGAAGACTCAAAGAGGAGGAAATAACTGATGTTATATGAGGGCATCTCTTGGGGGTGGGGTGGGGTGAGATGGCCTAGCGGGATTTAGGAAGTTTGAGGCAGGGGTTCCTTAGAGATCATTTAGTTCAGGGCGCCTGGGTGCCTCAGTTGGTTAAGCATCTGACTTCTGCTCAGGTCATGATCTCACGATTCGTGAGCTTGAGCCCCACATCCGGTGAACCCTGTTATGGGTGAACCCTGCTTCTCTCTGTCTCCCTCTCCCCCCCACCTGTCTCTTTCTGCCCCTCACTCACTTGCACCACCCCCCACCCCCGTCTCACACACACACACACACACACACACACACACAGGATAGATCATTTAGTTCCGAGCCCTCATGTTATCTGATGAGGTTCAGAGGGATTGAGAAATTTCCTAAGGTAATATGTTGCTGAGTGAGCAGGGCAGGGACTCGAACTCAGGTCTCCTGGCTCCCAGGTGGGGACCACTGCTCTGCAGGATGCTTGTTACCTCCCTGAGGACTCAGGGCTGTTCTGCACAAAACTGGGAGGAGAGTTGCTGTAGGAGAGACTGGTCAAGGCCCTCTGAGATTTCTGGCCAACGGGGTGTTGGGGTTGCTCCCAACGCCCTTGGTGTGTTTAGAGAAAAGGGGTCAGTGCAGAGGGGAGCTTGGCGTGGTCAAGGGTCACCTCAGATCGGTGCACGATAAACAGAACACAGCGGAACGGGAGTCTCGGAACCGATGCCATTCCCGACTCTGAAATATTTTGCTGACTCAAGATCACTCACCCTCCCATCAACATTTCCCACCGTTGCCAAAGGAAATAGTGAAGGCTTCCACTGAAAAGCCACAGAGTAGGAATTGACCTAAAAGCTTGTTGTTACGGAGGAGAATGTGCCAGACCACAGGAACACAAGTAACCTACTGGCCATCCTGCCTGGGGCCCATGCCAGCGTTATCGTACCCATTGCGCAGATGGGGCGACTGAAGTGGAGAGTCACCCACTGAAGTGGGTGGATGCTCTCCAAAGATCCACCCAGAGGCAACAATAAAATCCATAGTTTAATGTTTGTGGCGCTCATTCCCAAATCTCCCTCCTGCTGCCGGCTTCCTGGGCCCACGGAGTATGCGGAAAGCATTGACAAGGACAGTGAAAGTAAACCACGGGCCCTTCCCCATGAAGGCCCCTGGCTGGGGTCTGCTGGGCCTCAACTCCAGTCACTTATATCATTTTTTTGAGGCAACCAGCAAAAAAAAAAAAAAAAAAAAAAAAAAAAGAAGCTCTAATAAAATGGTTGTAATATATTTTATATGTCTGAAATTAGCGGATGGCGAACTATGGTTTGCAGGCCAAATCTGGCCTGCGGCCTGTTTTTGAGCAGCCTGTGAGCTAAGAACGGTTTCTACATTTTAAAAGGGTCATAAAAAGCAACTCCCCCTCCAAAAGAAAAAAAAAAAAAAAAACCAACAAAAAACAAAGAAGAATAGGCCACAGAGACTCTCTGTGCCCACAACGCCTCCCAGGTTTGCTAATTAGCCCTTACAGAAAAAATTTGCTGACCCTTGATAACAAACGAATTCTCTTATCACAAAAAGGCAACGATGCGGCGTTGAATCATAAACAAGCATAGGATGTATTAAAAATGCTCATTTATTGTAGACTAGGAGTAGGGTGGCCTTGTAATGAGATAGATTTCCACTCACGTCAGTTAATCTCATTGTATTCACTTGGGCCTGAGTCCCAAATGAATCACGGAGGCCTTTGGAAGCCTGAGGTCTGGCCACACGGCCCGCATGACCCCCGGTCTGGCGTTACACGTTCTGGGTCTCCTTTGAGCTGGAGGCCAGAAGCAGTCACCCTGGGCGTCCTCTGCGTAAGCCTGTGGCACCTCGGTTTGCCTCGCCCGTGTTACGAAACTCAGCCGTCTGGAGGGCAGGGTCCTTCCATAGTCCGAGGGCAGCTGAGCCAGGCTGGGTTTGCCAGGCCTGTGACGGATGGACACGCGGATTCTCCGGCCAGCACGAGCATCCAAAGCCTTGCGGTGCCTGTTGTAAATGATCTGGAGGGCCAGGTCACTGCCGTCAGGGAGACCTGTGTTTCGGAACTGCCCGGCCTGCTGGGCTCAGGCTGCCAGCATGTTCTGGAACCGCCCCACAGCGATGGCCAAACGGGGACCCCATGACACCCAGCGGCTGGCCGGGGGAGCCCAGGCACGAGGACAGTGTATCAGGGTCACGTGAAGCACACCTACCTCCCCTCTTCTGGGAACCAGAAGGGCAGAACTGTGGAAATGAAGGAATATAGTGGTGAAGTCCCCCAGAATGGGATTCAAATCCTGTCTCTGCCGTTTAACTAGTCATGTCAACTTGGACCGACCACTTCATGACTTGGATCTTTAGCTTCCTCATCTGTAAAATGAGGTAATGAGAGTTTACCTCGAGGAGTTTTTGGGAGGCTGAAAAAAGATACTGGATGTAAACAAAACAAAAAAACAGACAAGAAGACAAAAAAGCCTTTTTTGGGGCTTTTTGGGGGCTTTTTTTTCTGCACAAATACTTTACTCAATGGCGTGAGAGTTGTTTCCAGGGAGGAGAGGAAGAGTGAGAGCATGAGATGTTGCAAGGGAGAGAGGGAGAGAGAAAGAGAGAGAGAGAAAGAGAGAGAGAAAGGAAGGAAGGAAGGAAGCAGGGAGGGAAGGAAGGGGAGAAGGAGAGAGAGAAGAAAGAAAGAAAGAAAGAAAGAAAGAAAGAAAGAAAGAAAGAAAAAAAGAAAGAAAAGAAACAGAGAAAGAGAGAGAAAGAAAGAAAAGAGAGAGAGAGAAAGTGTGAGAGAAAGAAAGAGAGAGAAAGAGAAAGAAAAGAAAGAAAGGAAGGAAGAGAGGAAGAAAGGAAGGAAGAAAAGAGAGACAGGCAGTTTGTGGTGCAGAAATGACAAATTCTGGAGAAAAGACAAATTCCGAAGTGAGCAGCTGAACAGCCAAAGTTCATCAGTTCTTCTTAAACAAAGACAAGAGTCAGAGGAACAGCTGCTGGCAGGTACCCAGTGATCACAGAGGCCAAACATCCTCAGACATTTGCGAGGGAACATTGCTTGGTTGTTGTCTCCTGAGGCAGACAGTCCTGGGCTCCGACCCCAGCTCTGCCACTTGCTGGGACTGGGCAAGTGACCGAAGCTCTCTGAGCGTCCACCTCCTTGTCTGTAAATAGGAAAATAACAATAATAGTAAATAGGCACAAGGTTACTGTGAACGTTAATTGTTGGCCTCAAGGTTGTGATAGGAGGGCAGGTGAGGGCCAGGTGCCTCCATATGCCGGGTCTGATGATAAATGGGGGACTAGGGCATGGGATCCAACTGGGGCCCCTCGTGACCCGGGTCTCTTCTTAAAGGTGCTATGTGGAGGCCTGGACAAGGTCTCTCTTTGTACAGGACCAGCAGATCTGTGCAGACCGAGTCCCATCAAATGACGACAGTCACAACTCAGAACCTTCCAGTCTACGTCACTGCAGCCAGATCTGTGCAGTTAATTTCCTGTTTCTTAATGGGTTGGTTACCTTCGCTTTTGGTGGAGGAGAAGTCAGTTTTGAAAACACCCCTTGTAATAGGTGTTTCGAAACCACCGTAGCATCGGTATGAGCCTATTAAATTCTAACAGCTCTGCTGGCCGGGCTTAGAAACATAACCGTACTGTCTGCCTTCTGGACTGCTGGACCATTCTGAAGGGACTTCGTGCTTAAGGTCAAGGCGTTTTGAAGGGTGAACTTCATTTCTCCAAATCGCTCTGCTCCCTATTGCCCTTCTCTGCAGTATAAGTTCTAGGATTGTTTGTCTGCCTCTAGATGAACCCCGTCTTTCTGGAAACCCGTAGATCCTTCTCGACTAGATACATCTATTTTTGAGTTGTCGCCATCTCAAAGGGATTATGCCACCTCCGGGCTTTTCCTATTCTAACTCTGCCCAAAGATTTGCGTGTCCGGAAGCCGCAGATACGATGATTTCAACCCCGAGATTCCGCAGGGTGGGATTCCAACACATAGTGAGGCTGTTCGATTGCGCAAGTAAGTGTCCCAGGGCCAGAAGTTTTTGCGGAGGGAGAAGGATCTAGACTAGAAAATAGAGAGGTTAAAGCAAGGTTTAGCTTCCCGGGAGACAGAAGGAGGAGAGAATAAACGAGTACTTGCACAGGAGGCTAGGTCAGACAGGGGAGGGAAGGAAAGGGTAACAATGGCTGCCAGGCTCAGAATGATCTACAGTCTTCTGGAGTCAGGTATTTGGAACCAATGCATTCCAGAGCCAGCAGACCTGGGGGGCAGTGACGTGTGCACTGGAACATGTCGGGACCTCGGACGTGCATCCTAGGAGACTGCAAACTGTTCCATCCCACATGTTGACCTGTGGTTTTGAGACAGCAAGGCAGCAAGGGACGGACTGTCTGAACACCAGCTGAAGTTTTCAACATGGCGGAGAGTCATGAAATGATGTCAGAACTTCAGAAAATGTGTTCAGACTAGCCTCTGTTTTGCTTTGTGGGAATTCAGTTCAAAGCATCCGTAATTTGTTCATACGGCTAATGTCATCGATTTACAAAGAATTCCTCTCCCAGGCAAACATAAAAAGGCATAAAGCCCCACAGTCAAATGCCGGCTCTGACCACAAAGTCAGACTGTCTCAAACCATCTCTTTCATGCACACAGAAGGACGCATCTCTCAGCAGCCACTGAAAACTTATGAAGTAGATGTTCTCCCTTTATTCTTCCTGGTACTACGGTCTTCTGAGATGGACCAGCACCGGGGGGGTGGGGTGGGGTATGGGGGATGGTATTCTGAATTAACGCTTTCCGCTTCTGGAGCGTCCTCTACTGATGTGTAGAGTGACGTGGACCCAGCCACGTCAGGTGGGTCCAGAGCAGACGACAAGGTGTCGTGAATAACGAGGTTGGAGATGGTGGATTCTTTCCCGACTCCGCGTCTTGGGGTCCCGCTGCAACCGTTGTCACCTTCGCATATGCGACTCTGGGGTTTTTAGAGGCTCCGGCTCTGCGAGATGAGATGGAACCAGTATAACGGCCTGAAGGGCTCTTCCAGGTGAGAGAGGGGCAAGCTCTTGGACTGCTGGCTGCTTCCGGGGAGCGCTGTGCTTGGCCTGTCCCTTCCGCCGAAGTCACTTATCCCAGCCCTGGCTGTGGTCGGCTGAATGGTGGCCCCCAAACAGAACCACATCCCAACCCCCAGACCTGTGAATGTTATCTAACCCAGAAAAATTATTAAGATGTGGTTACATGAAAGACCTTGAGATGGGGACGGGTTGGGGGGGGGGGGAACTATCCTGGGTTGTCCAGGTGGGCCCTGAACATAACCACAAGCGTCCTTATAAGAGGGAGGCAGAGAGACCCTTGACTACAGAAGGGGAAGTCGCCATGTTGACGGTAGAGGAGATTGGAGGGAGCAACCACAAGCCAAGGTATGCTGACTACCCTCTGGAGGCTGGAGGAAGCAAGGAAAGACTCTCCCCTGGAGACTCCAGATGGATCGAGTCTTGACAATACCTTGATTTTAGCCCCAGAAGATTCCTTTCAGACTTTTGACCCCCAGAACAATAAAATAATAATAATAAGTAAGAGAATAATAAGAATAGGGACAAGCAACCAGACAATAAATTCTTGTTGTCTACAAGTCACGAACTTGGGGTGATTTGCTACAGCAGAAATAGGATACTAGAACACTTTTCTCTCCGGACTTGCTGAGAGTGAGGGGACACCCCCCTCTGGTCCTCATCTGGCTGTTGCGGGCTCGCTAACAAGCCGCCTGGGGCCCCGTGGAACACCCCGGCACGTGTCCTGAGGGAGACAAAGGCACGTGTTCCCGATCTGCACACTTGGACCGTTTCTCAGAGCAGAGCCCTGCCGAGAATAAAGCAGTACCAAGCAGATGACAGCTCTTTCAACAGAAAACATCAGCATTCGGGCGCCGATCTATTTGCTCTGGTCCAGGTAGTAGGCGAAGTTGTTCGAGCATATGTTAGAAACGGGTCTAACCGTAAAACTAGCCATGGCGGGGAAGTGTCCCCAAATACAGAAACAGAGTGCCCCCAAAACATTTTAGACAGGCTGTCTGTAGGTTTTATAGCCAACTACACTTGCAGGTGCCTCATAAACCCAGCTCACTCTGCCCACGTTGATACTTGGATGTTTTATTCCCCCCCGGGAGTGTCCGTGCTTTGGTGAGGTAAGGAGCTGACCACAGGAGCCGCCTCCCTTTCCTTTTCATAGTCATGTTTGCTTTTCCTTTTTTCTTTTCCAGGTCCACACCTACTCCTCAACGTCCCGTAAAGCCACCTGGCTCTGTGGCTCATTCACCGAGAGGCTGGCGCGATCAGCTCCCCGAATCACTAATCGGTGTAGCAGAGTCCAGACTGCTGTCCATTTCCGCATCGTGGCGAGCTCCTTCCTCATCATGTAAACCATGCCCTTTAACATCTGCCTCTCGGAGATGCCGTTATCCTTCTTGCTTGACAGAGTCATTGAATTGCAGAGTTAGGAGGGACCTTTATTAAACACATCTATTCCAAGTCCAGTGAAATAATGAACTTGGGGCTCAGACAGTCTGGAGGAGGGGTAATGGGGCCCAGGGACCCCCAGCTGAAATGCATACCCCGAGCAATTCTGAGACATGTGTGTTGAGACGCAACATTTGAGAAATGGTGGCCAGACTGGGAACTCAATGGAGTGGAAGCAAAGAGTTGCGACCTTCCTGTTTGGGAACAAATTCTCCCCGACAGCCACTCTCGGGCCCCCTTTTCTTTGTTCCTGCAGAATTAGCCAACAACCCCAGGATGCGTGCCCTGATTCACCCCGTTTGGCGTGTGCTTGGTAGGTCCGTAGTTGGGTTTGTGAACCCTGGGACCCACAGGAAAACCTGGGTGCCCACCGCACCTGGGCAAAGGCAGCAAAATTGTAAGAACCCTTCATTGACATGCGGGGCTACCTGGAAAAGGGACAAGCAGTCAGGCGAACCAGAAAGATCCATTTAACCAACTCCGAGGATGGGCATTTTTGATGAGAGCATTAACCTTCTCCAGGCTGGCTGTCATTTCCAGATGACAGCTGCGTGCATGGCATTTCCAAGAAGTCTTTTATCTCTAAGAAGAGAGGGGAAGCAAGGGTCATATCTAATATATTAAAAGCAGAAAGGAAACCTTTAAGCAATTTGGTACCCTTTGGCCTGTGGGTACTTCCCCTGTGCTGAGGTGGTACGTATTTTAAAATCCTAACCTAGGAGATGTTTTGAAAAAATAGATTCAAACAAAAAACAAAAAATAAAAACAAAACAACAACAACAACAAAACCTAGCTTAGACCTGCTTTTAGGATGTCAGCAACTGTCTGCTCTCGTGGTTAGGGGATACATTCTTTTGGGAGCAAGTTAGGTCCCGAATCAGTTAGGATTCTGTTGGTTGCAAGTGACAGAAAGTCAAGTTTGCGTTTCCTTCATTAGAAAAAGAGAAGTATGTGTCTCAGGTATCTGAATGGTCTCATTACAGATGTGGCTTTAGGCACAGGTGAACCTAGAGGCTCAATGGTGTCATTGAGGGCCTCGATGGTCTGTCGCTTCCTCTGTGTAGACCTTGGGTCTCATGCAGCCTTTCCCTTTCTGTCCACAACAAGGAAGTACGACTTCTAGGTTCAAAATTGGTCACTGTGAGAAGCTACTTCCTCCCGTTCGCTAACATGAAAGTGTGGGCAATCGACCTCCTTGGTCCCAGGTGACCTATTTTGTCACCGCTGGGACAATTACCACGAAGCGGGCTTTGATTCCCTGCCTCTCACACTTTCATGTGCATATGAATCCCCTGGGAATTTTGTTAAAAGACCCACGCTGACTCGGAAGGTCTCAGGGGGGACCTGAGATTCTGCATTTCTAATAACCTCCCAGGTGATGGTGATCCAAGAACCACACCGCGAGTAGCAAGGATATAGACGAGGCTTGCTGGCTCCACAGAGCCTGATGGGGGCCTCGAACTCACAGACCGCGCGATCATGACCTGAGGTGAAGTTGCCGCTTCACCGACTGAGCCACCCAGGCACTTCTGGGTGGGATTTTCTTTCTCTTTCTTTCTTTTTTAATGTTATTTACTTTTGAGACAGAGAGAGAGAGAGAGCAGAGGAGGGGCAGAGAGAGAGGGAGACACAGAATCCGAATCAGGCTCCAGGCTCTGAGCTGTCAGCACAGAGCCCGACGTGGGGCTCGAACTCACGAACTAGGAGAACATGATCTGAGCCGAAGTTGGATGCTCAACCGACTGAGTCACCCAGGGCTTCTGGGTGGTATTTTCTATATCTGTAGCCTGACCATAGACTCCGATTCAAATGAAGACAAAAGCAGAGTATTGGGGTAGGGCATGGGGGAGAACATTCCCTCAAATCAAAATGTAATAGTGTTGCCACGTGACGAGTTGGGTTCTGGTGGCAAAACAAACGAAAACAACCCCGCCCTCCACATTCCCACCATGGGCTCTCTGGGCTGTTTAGTTAACTGCAACGTTAAACTTAGCTAGTGATGGTCAGGGACGTATGAGTGTCTATGCCTCGGTGGGACCCCGCCCACCCCCCCCAACCAAAGCAATGAAAGACATGACCCTTAGATAAATGACAAAAGATAAACTCTTTAAAAATTCGCTCACGATGATCATCATTACTATTATTAATTATTAATTGAGGAAGGACTAGCGTGCGCTTGATGTGGGCAGAGATTTTGTTTAAGTACCAGCCCAGAGAGACCTGGAAAGGAAACCAATGGAGAAGCATGAATTATAAATACGGATCCTGCCATAGGAAGTTGATGGAAGCATGAACGTCTCGGGGCTGCAGGCTCCGGAACTGTTATATGGAGTTAATGGGCAACCCAGGAACCTGAACGCAGCGGCGTGTTAATGCTTGTTAGGGGACCAGGGTTCATGCTGCTCGCGACGGAGAATCAATGCAGAGGCAGGAACCGCAACTTTGTGAATCTTGGGAGGCACTTACATTTCTTTGACTCCTATTATATAGGAATTAAAAAACGATGTCTAGAGTTTTGTTTGTTCCTTAATTGCTTTGAATATCATGGAAAAGAGGTAGGCGGACCTGAGCTACTATATAATTTGTTGATAAACTAGGAACACGAGACGCGCTGTTCTGGAGAGCGTTTATTTAGTATGTGGCATTTAAGGGGATTGGTTGCACAATGTAGACGTAGAATGTCAAAACATAATACATAATAATAATAATGGCCACCCCAATCCCAGCTTGATGGGGGCCCTGCTGGTTATAGAATGTTCTCGTGAGGTTACCAGATGGAGCGTTGGAATCAGGCTCATTCCCCGGTAGTTTGAGAAATGAAGGCAGCGTCGCTTTTGGCCCCTGACCGCTGCACCCATCCCTTTGTCTCTCAGCATCCTGTTGCCTTTGGGCTGTGGCAAGCAATCTCTCCCTCCTTCCCTCTCTCTCTCTCCTTCCTCCCACACCCCCATTTCTCTCTCTTCTGGAGCCTATGCTGTTAGTGTTTTGCTGCTGGGAATCCTGGCACCGTGCGAGTTCCTTACATGTATCTTATCAAGTAAGCCCTGCACCAGCTCTCAAATCCCTGCCGTAGGAGGATGTCAAGGTGTTAGCCACACAACAGATGAGCTGTCAAGGGCATTTCTCATGCGGTAGATCCACGTTTGGAGTGATCCTCGTCTCTCCTCAAACAGGTCCTTGTTTCCACAGCAGAAAAGTTAAATCGGAGTCATTTTTTTCTTGTTTTTGTTCAGCCAGGTAGGCAAGTTCTAGCAGCTTCCTTCTGTAGATTCTGAGCGCCTAGACACCAGAGCTCTGGGAGACCACGACCTGTCACCGTCCTCAGGCTGCTGCCCTCTGACTTTCTTCAGCAAGACGTGTCTCCCACTTCCTCTGTATCTCAGCAGTGCCCTCCCACGCAGACTTTTCTGCTGAAAATTCTCTTTCTTCATAGACGCTCCTCCCCAATCCCCCCTTCCTCCTCTCATCGGCTGTTTTAGAGGGTCTAGTTCTGGCTCAGAATTAAGTCCAACAGGAGATGCTGAACCGGGCCAATTTCCTACGCTCAATTCGGGGTGACGGCTTAACAAGAGGAGACAACGAGAGGCAAAATTGTGAGTCGCCACGCTCTGTGGTCCTAACCGTAAGTGCCACCGACCTTCCGAAACAGGGAAGAAAAATGTGGTCCCCAAGACGCGGGAAGAGACATCTACCCTGCCGCGTGATCCCCGAGCATCCTGACGGCACTTCACACGCTCTCCGACAACTGCTTTAACTGTGAATTTCCCTTGTTAGACGGCGAACTCCCCCTGGCCAGAACTGTGTCTGCCCCTCTCACCTGCCCGTTTCCGGCACCTAAGCAGGTGCTCAGGACACATGTTTTGAATTCGTTTATTAATTCACCTCTCAGGGGAGGCGTACAAGGATGAGGAGAGCCAGCTCTTCTGCTTTTAGAGTAAAAGGAATCCATTAATTATAATGGTATTTTTTGAAAAATAGCCAGCAAAGTTGTGACCGGTTCAGAATCTGGAAAATGAAAGTGAAAGAAAGGCGGAGGGGATTAATAGGAATCACCGAGACACTAGGGGATTCTCCATGATTAAAAATTACATTCCACATGATTAAAAATTAAATTATATATTATTCTCCTCCTCAAGTAAATTTCCTATTGAAATACAACCATGTGCACAAATCACATGTATACCACTCGATTAATTTTCACAAAGGGAACTTGGGTGATGACCCTCAGATCATGAAACGGAACACTGGCAGTATACTAAAAGCCCCCCTCTGGGACCCCCTCCAGTCACTTCCCTTACACAGGTAATTCTTGTCTTGACCCCTGTCGCTATAGATTAGTTTTGCCCATTTGTGAACATTGTATAAATGAAATCACACAGGGGCGCCTGGGCGGCTCAGTCGGTTGAGCGTCCGACTTGGGCTCAGGTCACGATCTCACGATTCGTGAGTTCGAGCCCCGCGTCGGGCTCTGTGCTGACAGCTCAGAGCCCGGAGCCTGCTTCTGCTTCTGTGTCTCCCTCTCTCTCTGCCGCTAACCCACTTGCATTCTGTCTCTGTCTCTCTCAAAAATAAATAAACATTAAATGAAATCATACAGTATTCTCTCTTCTGAGCTTGACTTCTTTTCACCAGGTTATTAATCTAGAAGTAGTTCATTCCTTTTGTTTGCTGTATAGTTTTCCATTGTAGAAATACGCTGCTATTTAATTGTCTACCTTATTGTTGATGGCATTTGTTTCGTCTGTAGTTTTTGCCTATTAACAGCGGTGCTGCTATGAACATTCTTAAATGTCTTCTTTGATGCCTGTGCATCGGGTATATACCTGGGAGTTTGCATGATTGCAGAATATGTACATTTTCCGCCTTAGTAGATATTGCCGATTTTCGGATTGCTTGTACCAATTTGCACACCAGCCAGCGTTCGGTGAAAGTTTCAGTCCAACCCCCCCCCCACCTTTAAGACATTTTTTGGCCAACACCCTCATATCATATCATCATCTTGTAAATTTATCCCTCCTGGCGGGTACGCAATGTCACCTTTCGTTGCTTTGATTTGCATCTTCCTGACATCTAAAGGAGTCAAACACCTTTTTAGGTGCCTATTGACTATGCGGGTGTCTTTTATGATATGCTTGTTCAGGTCTTTGTATGTTATTTTGCATATCACTCGGGCATTGTAACATTTAGTCATTTTACTGAAAGTTGGAAGGAGAATTCCTGTTGGGGGACTTTTAGACTATGAATTTGGTTGGCTTTCTTACTTTAAAAAAAAAAGAAATTGTTTTTTTTCTTTTATAGCACCAGAGCACAATTTTCAGATAAAATCTTTGGGAGAAGACCAACATGCAAAGCAGAGAAGGTCTCACAGAAGGCAGGATAAAGGGCTCACATCCTTCCCCACCCTTGACCCCTAATGTATTCCATTCAGCCTTAAATACTGCCTTATGGCAAAGATAGTTTTTAAGAACCAAGGTAACAAGTGAACCAGTAAAAGGCTTCACAAATACTTTATTAAATATTTGCTAACACAAAACGACAATCATAACAGGAGAAATAAGGATACGAAAGGCATTTTCGCAACTTCAATGGGTTATGACGGACATTATACTCTTAATTTCCATTACATTCTCTTGCTTCATGAAGACGTTTCGTGATCTCTTCTCCTCACAGTCACAAGACGCTTTCAAGTTTCTTTCTCCTTTCTTTCTTTCTTTCTTTCTTTCTTTCTTTCTTTTTCTTTCTTTCTTTCTTTCTTTCTTTCTTTCTTTCTTTCTCTTTCTTTCTTTCTTTTTCTTTCTTTCTTTCTTTCTTTCTTTCTTTCTTTCTTTCTCCTTCCTTCCTTCCTTCCTTCCTCTTTCTTTTTTTTCAAGTTCCATTTATTGAAATAATCTCTATCCCCACTGAGGGGCTCGAACTCACAACCCTGAGGTCAAGAGTCTCCTGCTCCTCTGACGGAGCCACCTGGGCGACCCGACACTTTTCTGATGGTATGACTGAGACTTGGAGATGCCTGTGTTCTGAATCTTGCCTCAGTCTCGCAGACGCAAAAGTACTTGGATATTTCAAGTGGAAAAACTTTGTGGTGAGCCTTACTTAACACAGCCGGGGAGGCATTTTTGCAGGCACTTATGTTTTCAATGCCGGAGCCCCACACTTGTCACACAGAAGACCATCTACTAGTTCCTTTCACATCATCTCATTTTGCTGCCTCCCAGGCCCTGCGGGGGGGGGCAATGCAGGGGCTCAGGCTTCTCTCTATTCCTCTCCTTTTATCTCTCCCAGACCTTCACGCCCAAATTTCTTTTTCTTTGCAGCCACCTGCTTTACTTCCCTTTAGTCTTTCCCAGTGCCCCAGTTTCCTCTTTTCTAATTATTCCCAACAGGAATGACTTGGAATCTGTAGATAGAAGAATCTAAAAGAAATATGGAAATAAATTTGCATACAAGGGAATCTGGCAAAGCAAGGGAGCTCAAAGCTAGGGGGAGGGCTTTCCAGAAGTGTCCGTGGTGGTTACTGGAATGATCTGAAGGAGTGCACTCGAGGAACAATTCTCTAAAAATTGGAGGAGTTATATATTTATTTTAAGGGTATTCATATATTTCTTCCATTTGTGGTATTCATCTTCAGCGTGATAAAAGGTCTTTTAAAATATTGAAGTATAAGAAATGGCTATATTTCTCTGGCAAAACTTGTGAATCAGTGACATTTGGGAAATATCGGACGGTTCATGTGCAATAAATCAACACTAATTTTATTAGAGGACTCTCTTCTCCCATCAGATCTAGATAAGCAGACGCGAGCACATAATATTTCAAATTCTGCTCCCCCAGTGTAATATGACGTATTAGAATTAAGACGGTCTATTATAGTGGTTTTCAAGGTATAGTCATAGAGCCCTGGGGTGTCCCCAAGACATGTTGAATACTTTCAAAATAGTACTATTTTCAACATGTTTTCAAAATAATACTAAGGTGTGATTTACTTTTTTCAACTGTTGACATGTCCACTGTTGATGCAAAAACTTCATCATGGTGGATGGAGTGCCCGTGTCTTAAGATGGTTCCAGGCATTGGCACCAGATTGCACCAGTGGGGACTGTGGTATTCTGACAGACAAACAGAAAAGCCAGGGTCACTCAAAGTGATCTTGGCAAAGCAGTAAACATGATTGATTTCATTAAATCTCAACACTTTACATCTTTTTACTGTGCTATGAGACGGGATGGACGAATCAAGCATCCTGCGTACCAAAGTTCATTGGATGTCTCGAAGAGAAGCACTCCTTCTGAGTTGAATTAGCTCCCTTTTTCCGTGGAACGCTATTTTTATTTGAACGAACAACTGACAGACATTGGTTCTGTAGACCGGGTATTTGGCAGATGTTTTCTCAGAAATGAATGAAGAGGGGCCTGTTACTTCCAGGAACAGAACTGGTAGGGTTTATAACCAATGACAAAATTTGAGCTTTCACTTGAAAGCTTTCTAACACCTGCTTTCTAACACCTCCAGGCTCATAATGAGATTGATTGCGATATTTATGAATGTGGGATTTTTTTTTGATATTTCAGAAC
Organism: Panthera tigris; assembly: GCF_018350195.1. Taxonomy (NCBI): domain Eukaryota; kingdom Metazoa; phylum Chordata; class Mammalia; order Carnivora; family Felidae; genus Panthera; species Panthera tigris. The sequence continues at coordinate 14,343,062 of NC_056664.1, forward strand.
AAAATCTGTCACCGTGTGAAGATCTGTGTATCTCAGTGAATCGATATATATGTATATATATGTATATATATATATATACACACATATATATACATACATATATATATATACATATATATATACATACATATATATATATATTTTTTTTTTTTTTCAAATGGCCAATGCATGATGTTACAAATCACGCATTGGTAAAAGATCCACTTTACGAATGAGGTAGGCCAGTGGATTTTCGTGTAACAGAAGGTGAAAAGAAGTCATTATTATGGTTTCACATTGCCTTCCCCAGCATTTAAGAAACCACCATTGTCAAATTTGGGGGTATCAGAAAAATATCAAAAAAGAATATCTATAATTACATCAAGAGGCTATTAAAAGATTTCGCTTTTTCCGGGCGCCGGGGTGGCTCCGTCGGTTGAGCGGCCGACTTCGGCTCAGGTCACGATCTCGTGGTCCGTGAGTTCGAGCCCCGTGTCGGGCTCTGGGCTGACAGCTCAGAGCCTGGAGCCTGTTTCAGATTCTGTGTCTCCCTCTCTCTGACCCTCCCCCGTTCATGCTCTGTCTCTCTGTCTCAAAAATCAATAAACGTTAAAAAAAAAAAAAAAAGATTTCGCTTTTTGTCAGTGACACACCTGCGTGACTGTATGGCAGATTTTTTTCACATACTTGCACCAAAACAAAATACTGGTGAAGCTGGAGTACAGAAGGAGATGAGACTCCACCTGTCTTCTCTGTAGCCAGACCCGGAAGAGAGTTCTAACAATGTAAGGTATTGGGGCAGCTGGGCGGCTCGGTCGGTTGAGCGTCCGACGTCAGCTCAGGTCACAATCTCACAGTTTGTGAGTTCGAGCCCCACATTGGACTTGCTGTTGTCAGCCCAGAGCCCACTTCAGATCTTCGGTTCCCCCCCTCTCTGTCCCTCCCCAACTTGCGTGCTGTCTCTCAAAAGTAAATAAAACATCAGAAAAAATTTAGAAAGGTAACACATTGTCAGTTTTCTTAATATTTTTTTTTTGGTTACAGAAAAAGCTAAATATTTTTACCTTTCATAAAAATATTTGCTCGCGTAGAGCAGGTCTATTATTTTTAAAAGAATAAATATTTTTAAATGTCTCAGTTTTCATGTCTAACACAGCATATATCCGTGGATATAATTTGCACAAAGAGAAGCTCTTCAGAGTCGTCAATGATTTTTAGGAGTGTAAAGGGGTCTGAGACTAAGAAGTGTGAGAACCAGTGTTCTACAAGACAAGAGTCTTATCCTGTCTAATCAAAACACTCCGTCTCTCACAACTGACAATGGACTAAAATGTGGGGTGTGTGTGTGTGTGTGTGTGTCTGGGTACGAGTGACAACATAGAATCTTACATCATAAAAATGGTAAGGGAAGGAGGGGCACCTGGGCGGCTCAGTCAGGTAAGCGTCCGGCTCTTGACTTCAGCTCAGGTCATGATCTCATGGTTTGCGGTTTTGAGCCCCACATTGGACTCTGTGCTGACAGTGTGGAGCCTGCTTGAGATTCTCTCTCTCCAACTCTGTCGCTGCCCTTCCCCTACTCATGTGCTCTCTCTCTCTCTCTCTTTCTCAAAATAAATGAACTTAAAAAAATGATAAGGGGAGGGTATACAAAGACTATTGTAGACAGACTGTTGTAAGAGGGGAATAAATAAGGAGAACCTGGTGCAGACAGACAATTTCCGGCAACTTGTGAAAATGTAGAAGACTTTGGGCAAAACCAATCCTTGGGACAGAAACAAAGAGAAAATGCAAACGTTGATTCAGAAATAAAAGATATGTTGAAAAGTACGGATCATTTTCCTCTTCACCGTGTGTTGTAGCAGTCACCCCGTAAGATGACCGACCACCCCCCAATGATCCCCACTTCCTGACATTCACATTGTGTGTAACCTCCTCCTCTTGACTGTGGCCCAAACCCAGTGACTGGCCTCTGACCAACAGAATACAGCAGAAGGGACGGGATGTCACTACTGAGATCAGATCGCAAAGAGACTGTGACCTCTGTCTTGCTCACCCTCTCTTACTGTCCCTGGCTGGTTCTGCCATGTCGCGAGCTGCCCTTTGAAAGACTCAAGTGGCAAGGAACTGGTAGGTCCCCAGGCAACAACCCATGGGAAACTGAGTCCTGTCAACTACCTTGTGAGTAACCTTAAACGTGTATTTTCCTTTACTGTGGTCTTTGAGTGCAACACAGATCCCTGAGCAACGCCTTGATTATTGCATTTTGAGAGAGGCAGAAACACCCACTTCATCCATGTCCGGATTTCTGATCCATAGAAACTGCTAAATAGTTGATTTTTATTGTTCAAAGTTGTTAATTTATGGGGTAATTTGTTACACAGCGATTGATAACTAATACATGTGTGTGTATATATATATATTTTTTTTTCATGCAAAACTTGCACACAATTTCAAGAGACTTTGAGAAATCCCTGAAGCCCATTAATGGATAGTCTATAGACCCTGTTAATAAACCTGCTGTAGGAAAGCATGAAAAGAAAAGACATCAAAGGAAGAAAGAAAATAAGACCAGCCAAGAAAGCAGTAGAAGGGAAAATCTAGACAGTATAATTAGAGACAGTTATATCAGGGAAGTAAAACAAGAACCCAGCGTCTTAATGAGAAGAAAGTTTCACTAGAACTTTCCAGGGGGACGGATCCCTAAGGATAGCAGCTAAATTGGTAAGGGAAGCACTTTTGTCACGAAATGAAATTGGCTGGATCTGTACCCAAGAAAAGAAAAGACCAATGTTCTGTATTTAGGTGTGTGGGAAGAAAGTTTTCAACCCAGCCTTGTGGGTAGGAGATATGTTGAGTAATAAATTAAGGAGTCTAAAAGTGGGATCTGTGGAATAAAAAATGTGCATGTCATAGAAAAGACTCGAAGTTACAAGAGCTTTATAATGGCCCGGGTAAGTTGGCAGTGCAGAGGTTGAAGTGGGCTCAAGAATGACCAGATCCAAGGATCTAGCTGATGTCATCAGGTCTCTACCTTTTTGGTTGGCCTTCAGATAGCCAGGGGTTGGGTGTGGGGTGGGCAAGTCTTCAGAGAGAGCTCCAGGCTTTCTAAAGCCACAGAGAGTGACACTCAAAGAATAAGACTGTCTTCCCTCAGTGTCCACATGTAAAATCCGGGGAAGGTCTCAGATGGTTCCCCTTAGGCAGCCATTATCTCTCCAGATACCCCGGAACCATATGAATTGGCATGAAAGATAATTACCTAAAAGAAAAGGGGGTGCTTGTGTCTGAAAAGGAGAAACAATGTGGGCCAGATAATATGACATATGTCTACTGCAGCGAGTGACAATAATCAGAGGCTGGGAAGGTTGTTTAATATTTAAAGTTATGCCAATACTATAAACTTGAGACTTAACACGGATGTGTAGTGTTTGTGTCTTAACGGTCCCTCATTATAGGAGATTTGGACTCTTTGAACTGACTTGGGATGATGGAGTCTAATGAATAGAGCTCTGGCAGGGGAAATACTGGAAAGGGGGTTTGGGGATGAAAACATGAATTCGGAGGCTTGGATTTTTAAGGAAAAATTCAGCCCTTTCTCCTTCTTGCGCGTCAGCATCTGTTGTTTTCCTTCTAGAACACAAAGTGGCTCGCAAAGCCCATATCCATCTGAATAAAGACAGAACAACCACTGCAGCAAAGGCTTAGCTGCCAGATGCTCTCCGATGTGACTCTGTTGAATTTCTACCACTCTCTGGAGTCCCTGGGAGAGCCCTGGGCTCATGTGGGGACTCCCAATATTTTTGGAACTGGAAATTTGGTTCCAAATGGCAGAGATTTAATTCCTAAGCACACAGAAAGAGTTGGTGCCGACTATTCAGTTTAGCTATTCTTAGGTTGTAAATAAAGACTTGTGATTTGCTAAATTGAGAATCATTGTGGGGGGGGGGGGGAAACCTGACAGTTCAGCTGAGACCAACAGTAACGTAGAACTTGGCAGAAGAGATCTCTTTGGTGGGCGATCTTCCTTCCCCATTTGCCTGCAAAAAAGTGTCACGGTGGGATTTGGTTGGACACGGGCAATGCTAGAGAATCCATGAAAGAATCAACAGATGAGAGATAAGGCAACACATTTCTAACTTCTGTAAAGGTTTTCAACTCTTAATTGGTCACCATCATGACATATGGGCAATATAAATTTCCACTTAAAAATTACGTTGTACTGAATTTGTTTACTTTAAGAAAGAGACATAATTTCGAATCGAAAGGCATGCCCTTAGTTACATTTTATGACCTTGTTCAAAGCCAGTCCCTTCAGTAAGTGTCTGATAAGTGACTGCTTGCCCTGTTTTTCTAAATACACCACCTTTTTCTCGATGGCCCAGGCACATTATAAAGATACACCGCTTTATCTCTCCTCTCAGTACCTGAATTAAGTAGAAGTTCATGGTGTATCCTTGATCAACACTCAAGATGCTTCCCACTGGATATATTTATCTTGAGGATCCCATCAGATATTAATGACCTCCCTCGTTTAAGTTTTGCCTTTTCTCTCATACCTATGCATCTTCTATGTTTTTACCAAGAGTCTATCTGGAGTTAAAATAAATAATTTGGATACCCATCATATTTGTGTTCTGTGCTCTGGCCAACATTTTCCATGCATGAAAATCGCCAAAATTATGAGAGGAAGAGGTCAGAGAAATGAAAGGGAAGTTTTTTTTTTTCTAATAACCACACTTTTCAACGCCTGAAATTACAGGAGGGATTTGCTTTGGCTCTTCTGGAATATTTCTTCTGATTTCTGGAAATGACTGCCTTAGAGATTCTGTGCAATATTGACTTTTGGGAAAGAGGGAAAAGAAACATTCACATGTCCCCTAAATGTCCTTTGGTGGCTTTTCTGGTAGTTCATTTTGGCTCAATAATGGTTTATTGAGTCTAATGTATGCACTGCAGTGCTAGACACCCAAGATACAGATGCAATTCTCGCTTTCCAAAACATTCTGGTCTATAGAACCAGAATTAAGGGAAGAGGCCGAGGGAAGCAGCACTTGGTGATGTCTAACTCTAGGGACACCTTGTGGCAAGCACCCTCATAATTACCTTCACATCACCTTCAGAACCACACTGTGACCTCGGGCATAGCTGCCCTCATCTTAGAGATTCAGATTTTAAAGACTCAGATTCGGATTGTGTGTCCAGGCCATGCAACTGATATGTTGCCAAATAGACAATGGGACATGGGGACAATGTCCCCCATGGGGACATGGGACAAGGGGACAATTAGACATGGGATTCCATACTTATTATTATTTGGTACCAATCCTTCTCCCACTGCTGTTCTGTTTTCCCTGAAACTAAGTCCATTTCTCTCTTCTGGCTGAAGTCTAGAACTGATAATGTTAAGACTGGTTGGTCGGGGCGCCTGGGTGGCTCAGTCGGTTAAGCGTCCGACTTCGGCTCAGGTCACGATCTCACAGTCCGTGAGTTCGAGCCCCGGGTCAGGCTCTGTGCTGACTGCTCAGAGCCTGGAGCCTGTTTCAGATTCTGTGTCTCCCTCTCTCTCTGACCCTTCCCCGTTCATGCTCTGTCTCTCTTTGTCTCAAATAAATAAACGTTAAAAAAAAAAAAAAGATTGGTTTGAAAAACATGCTTTCCTCGAGCCTAAAAACTGATTAGTCTTTGTAGGTTGTGAATTTCAAATCTCACGTAAGCCTTTCAGGATTTGAGTTCATTCAAATCTGACTTTCTATTTCTGAAGGAAGAAATTATAATGATAGTATGCATACATACTGTGGCTTTCTAGCAAAGTATCTTTTTAAAAGAGATTATGAAGACATTGACAGTGCTTGTGGGGCAATAAATAGCTTTTTGCAAGGTAACATTTAGAAGCATCAAAGAATCAGGCATTAAGAACAAAGGCGCTGGAATTATTTGTAATATATCCCACAAATCTTAAATCATGTCTGGATTTGCCCCTCATTATCAGCAGAATCTTTATTCAAGCCTGGTTTATCCAATAGGTTTTGTCAAATTCAAGGGCTCCATCCCGTGTCTTAGAATTAGCGTCGTGAAGACGGTCCCCAGATTGAGGTCAGCGATCTGATCAAGTACAGTTTTCAAAGAGTTCACATAAGGCACTGTTTGGTTTGAATACTGATTAATGAGTGATTTGTGTTGGTAAACACAACCATAACATTCATTATTTAAACACACAGGAATAATTGTAGGAGTACAAGTCCGTGCCATGATGGGCAATCGGGCTATTTCATGAATAATATATTAGTGAGCATTTCTTTTTATTTATTGTTTAGGCCTAAGAGTGTTGGTCTGACTCCCCGGGTCCAGCCTAAAGCTGGCACGTGTCCATAGTGGCCACACTGTCTGTGAGAAGTGCATCCAGGCTGCAGAATGGAGCGTGTGTTTGTTTAAGAAGGAGGGCAATGACATCACGTCATCGGCCTTATACTCCAGAAGGCCCAGGGACCCATGAAAGAGCACAGCCTCCCTGCTCAGTTCATGCAGACCTAACACCAGGATTTCTGTCTTCGGATTTGATTTCAAGGAGAACCAGGTTGGAGAATTCAAGGGGAGACTATAGATTTTTTTTTTTTTTTTTTTTTTGCTTCCCACATTGGTTGGTTGGCCCTAAACATAGTATTTGATTAATGTCTGAGAGCTCTAATTAGCAATGGCTAATCAGGTCCACATGCACCAGGATATTGATTCCTGCCTCCAGAAAACTAATCTAATTATGCTCCTTATCATTAGCAAATGGTTGGCGTATTAAAATGATGACCCATCCGTATATCGGAAAGGCTACTCCATTATGACAGTTCTGGAATGGAAGCGAGTCTAGAAACTGCCCAACAGTAGTGTTGGGAAAAATATCTCTGATCCCCAAAGGAGAAGAGTCACAAATATTCAGGATGAAGTTTTCCTTTTAACTTTCCCCACAGAGGAAAACTGGCACGAGACTCAAACGCGTCCTTTGGACCGCAGAGGGAAGGAAGTAAAGCAGCCTTTGCTGGCCTCTCTTGGCTTTTGAAACGGTTGTCCACACGCCTGTGTCTGCCTTCCTGCTACCCTCAAAATGCTGGTGTTCGTTCTGCAGTCATTAAAGCATCTTCACTGCTCACCTTGGTGGCTTCCTAATTTTCAGGGACCGTAATAAAAAACATATCCCGAAAGAGGTAATCATATCAGCAAGGCACTAGAAAAATGTACACAGAGTACATACAAGTTACGTGGGATTTTCCCCCCGCCTTTGGTAAAAATTGCAAATTCACATTTTTGGTGGCACTTTTTTTTTTTTAATTTTTTTCTTTAACATTTATTTCTTTCTTTAACATTTTCTTTCTTTCTTTAACATTTATTTATTTTTTTAAACATTTTTAACATTTTCTTTCTTTCTTTCTTTAACATTTATTTATTTTTGAGAGAGACAGAGACAGAGTGCAAGCCGGGGAGGGGCAGACCCAGAATCCGAAGCAGGCTCCAGGCTCCGAGCGGTCAACACAGAGCCTGACACAGAACTGAAACTCACTAACCGTGAGATCATGACCTGAGCCGAAGTCGGACGCTTAACCAGCTGAGCCACCCAGGCGTCCCTCGGTGACACTTTTAAATCAAGAGTACCATCTAGTAAAGATGCTCTTCTTTGTCTCTCTAAACGTAGCACTAGTCATTTTTTTTTTTTATAATATTGACATCTAAAATGTGATCATTTGGAAATTTTCTCTAGAAAAGCCCATAGGCGCCATCACTCCAGCCACAGTGGAATAATCCTCTGATAGCCGTGTCTGCTTAGTGCCCCCCTGGAGCCAGTATTACATACCGCTGCCTTTGTGCGATCATTCTTATTAGCTATTCCCGTGAGAGCACTTATCACACTGTATTGCCATTATTTGTTTATCCGTCTGTCTCTCCAACGAGGCTGGAAAGTCCTACAGGGCAGCGGCTTTATCTGATTCACTGGTGCAAAAACTGAATGTCTTAGGTGCTTGTCACAAAGTGGTGAGGTCACCTCTCTCTTAATACTGTGGATTACAGCAGGTAGGAGCTGCAACCCACCCCCCACCCCCTTCCGATGTCCCCTGGCCTCTCCAGTTCTCTCAGAGTTTCTCAGGGTGCCCCACGTCCAAGGTGCCCAGTTGAGGTGAATCTGTGAGGTTGCCTCTGTCTCTTCATCCTGAGGATCTGCACTGAGATCCCGCTGTTGTCTCCCAGCAGGTCTAGGACCACCCATTCCCCTTGGGGCAGTGCTGTTACTGTTAGTCCGACATGCAGGGTTGCGACGGTGAGGTCTCCCTTCCCTTGAATGGAAGCCATTATGGTGGAAGTGAAGGGGAAGGGGAATGAAGTTAGAGAGCCAGGTGGCTTGCAGACATGATAAGGAGTTTGACTTTGATTCCAAATGCAGCAGGAGACCTCAAAGAAGGGCACGATTTGCTAAAATTTATTTAAAAGATTATTCTGGTGTTGAATAACTAGCAGAGTGGTTAAGCAGGCATGCCAGTCGGAGGCTGTTGGAACAGCCTTGCGTGATGGCAGCGGAGATGGGCATGGGAAGGAATGGGGGTGCATTGGACATGGAACCAAAAGCAACCTTCTGACCGGCTATGAATGCAGGAGAAAAGGGAAGAATTGAACCTGACTCCCAGTGTTCATTGAGCAGATGAGTGGGCTTATTACAAGAGGAATATCTATGGAAGAAAGGCTTGGGACCCAAATCAAGGGCCATCTTAGAAGTTCCGGGTGAGATGACTATTGGCTAGCAAGGGTCCACGTCGAGAAGGCAGTTAGATATGCAAGTTTCAAGTTCAAGGAAAAGTTAAGGGCTGGAGATGTAAATTTAAGAGGCATCAAAATAGGGATGGTTGTTCAAGCCCCAGGAGAGGCTGAGGCCACGGAGGCACAGGGTGCAACTCCAGACGAGAAAAAGATCAGCCACCAGGGCCTGAGGTCATTGAACTTGAGGAAGAGGGCCAAAAAAAGTAGTTTGAACAAGAGGATCCAGGGCTGTAGGACGAGAACCAAAAAAGAGGACAGTTTGAGAAGCCAAACGAGGAGAGAATTTCCGGATCGAGGAAGCAGTCAGGTGGAATGTGGAACGCTTGCACAAGAAGACAGAGAAACGTCCACGGTTTCCTTCTTCCCCAGGCCCGGGGCCACTTCTCAGGCTCTCGTTTCTGTGTTCTACAGCAGTGGGACGAGCCCAACAGGCTAGCACAGGGGAACGCGGTATTCCCACACTGACGCGTTTCCCAAGGCGCGTTTTATTTGGTCTTGAATAACGCGGTGTGCAGGACAGCCACGTCTTAGAACAGCCTGAACTGCCAAAAGCCCATTTCAATAGTGAACCTTCTTTTATCCCCACGTTAGGATCACGCCTGAATGTCCTTCTGTCCTCAAGAGAAACAAAGGCTCGCTGGCGCGGGGTACGACCAGGTCCGCGTAGAGAAAAGGCATATTCCTGCCACTCAGTCTCTAAACGCATAAATAAACAAAGAAAAGAACACCAACAAAAGAAGCAAAGCAACAAAAGCTTTGGCTCAACCGCAGGTAAAAATTTACAATTAGAGGGGCGCCTGGGTGGCTCAGTCAGTTAAGCAGCCGACTTCGGCTCAGGTCACGATCTCGCGGTCCGTGAGTTCGAGCCCCGCGTCGGGCTCTGTGCTGACAGCTCAGAGCCTGGAGCCTGTTTCAGATTCTGTGTCTCCCTCTCTCTCTGCTCCTCCCCTGTTCATGCTCTGTCTCTCTCTGTCTCAAAAATAAATAAACGTTAAAAAAAAAAAATTAAAAAAAATAAAATAAAATAAAAAAATTTACAATTAGAGAAGGCTTTTGTTCCTGTTCTAAAACACCGTATTGCTGTCATTTCTGAGCGTCCGCTCTCGATAACAGGTGGGTGTTTGCTTTGCCCTTGGGCAATTAAAGGGTCCCCCCAGGTTGTTTATTCCAAACATGGGGGACAATCAGACCCAAACGTGACTGAATTTCGGTCTCTCACTCTTTCGCTGAGATTCAAAATGACCGATTTTGCAGTTTCAAGTCAAGTCATTTCCCCCAGGCCTAGGATAGTGCCCGGTCTCTTACGCGATCAGTGGCTGCTCGTTGCAGGAGTGAACGAACGAGAAGGCCTCGTGACGAAGTGGGATGGAACGCTTGATTTAATGAGAAGATCTGGGTTCTCGGGAAGGTCATTTATACACTCGGCACCTGAACATTCTTAAATGTGCCGCCTGAAAACCCAGGAGTTTTAAAGCGATGTGTTGAAGGAGCAGTTCAATAGGCAAAAATAACAAAACCAAATTCTACTGATTTCTCACATGTGTCAGATGAAGTCAAAGTCAAAGGAGATGCAAATACATAGTCCATAACATATATTAAAATCTTCCTTTGCTCATGCCCCGCAGCTGCCCCAATGTCTCTCTCTCCTTAACATCCTGTCTCAGAGGACTTGTCCTCCACTCGCTTAACTGTAGCTGGCGAGACTTGCCCATCCTCAGCACTTCTGGTTGTGCCTCCCTCCAGGAAGGATTCTGCATCTCTCGGAGGGGAAAGCAAAGGAGAAACTGGGCACAGAGGGTTATCTTTGGGGGTGTGGGAGAGGAGGTAAGTCGTAGACGATTCTCACGTAAGTAGGTTTTGCACCGTCACAGATGCAAAATGGGAAAAATAATTCCTGCTCCCTGGTCTTGTTGGGATGATTAAATGAGATATGACCATGGAGTCGTAAACTCCCCACAGACACCCGCTGTCATTATTCTGTGCGCTGCATAAGCATCGTTTAGGGCCCTTAGTGCAATTTTTGATCTTATTCTCACGAAAGATTAGTTTTATCTCATAAGGAGCCTGTATCTGCTGTCCTATTTAAAAAGTAAGTTCCAGGGCGCCTGGGTGGCTCAGTCGGTTAAGCGTCCGACTTCTGCCCATGTCCTGATCTCACGGTTCATGGGTTCCAGCCCCCCGTTGGGCTCTGTGCTGACAGCTCAGAGCCTGGAGCCTGCTTCAGATTCTCCCTCTCTCTCTGTCCTTCCCCAGCTCATGCTCTGTCTCTGTCTCTCTCTGAAAAATAGACGTTAAACAAACAAACAAACAAATAAATAAATAAAAATAAGTTCCAGGGGCACCTGGGTGGCTCAGACAGTTGAGCGTCCCACTCTTGATCTCAGCTCAGGTCATGATCTCACGCCTTCGTGGGTTCAAGCCCTGTATCCGGCTCTGTGCTGACAGCATGGAGCCTGCTTGAGATTCTCTCTCTCCCTCTTTCTCTGCCCCTCTCCCACTCTTGCTCTCTCTCTCTCTCAAAATAAATAAACTTAAAAAAAAAATAAGTTCCAAAATAAATAAAAAGCAAACTGATAGCCTTACAAAAAAGCCAACACAAGACATATCTGGAAGTGGCTTTAGATGCATTGTTAAGGTTTTCATTGTCAGCCCCAAACATAGCAGTTTAGAGTAGTGAAAGTCTGTGCTTTTGCCGCTCATTTAAAAATAATTTTAGTGTCCATGTGAATTTGTTGAGTATACCCAGTACCTTCGATGAGCTATTTGTTTAAAGGAACCACATTCGAGAATTGTGTCTTAAGTAGAACATCAATGATAAACATCCGGAAATGCTATTCTTTCAATTAAAAAAGTGAGACTTGTGGGTTTTCTGTTTTCTGTGTGTGTTTGTTTTTAAATCATTGATTTCACGAGGATTGTTGATTCTCAGAACAGACAAAATAGAAAATCTTAAAAAAAAAAAAAAAAACAAGAAAGAAAGAAAATCTGCTCAATTCTGTGTTCGTTCCTTATGGTTGCACCAACATTACCTTAAAGCTTAGTGAGTTAAAACTCACGCATGGTCTTTTGGGTCTTTCTGGCTTGGAGTCCCCTATGAGATGGCAGTCGTGCTGTCAACGGTGCGATCTACCTGTGAAGGCTTGACTGGGGCTGAGGGATCTGTTTCCAAGATGGCTCCCTCACGTGCTGTTGGGAGGAAGCCTCGGGTTCTCACCACGCGGACCTTTCCGTGGGACTGCCTGAGGGTCCTCATGACACGGTGGCGGGCTTCTCCCAGCAAGAGTGATATAAGAGAGAGTAAGGAAAAAGCCACAGTGCCATTTACGTCTTTATCTCGGAAGCCAGGCGCTGTCACTTTGTCGACATTCTATTTGCTAGAGGTAAGTTCGCTCGCACTTAGGGGAAAGAGAATTAGACTCGACTTTCTGAAGGAAGGAGTATCAAAAAACTTTGGGGACACGTGGTAAAAGCAACACAAGTTCTTTGGCATAAGTTACGTTTGTAAATTATGTTCCGAACAAAATATGAGTCTTTCACAAGCGGGGTAGCTACTTACGTTACTAGATTCTCAGGATACAGAACATAAATCTCTTTATTGGTTATGGGGAAATTGAGTTCAGAAGCCTAAGTAAGCTTCTTCTAGGTATAGAAACATTCAGCATCCAAATCTGGACTTGGATTCGATTTTCTGATATATAATTCCATTGTATATAATTCCAGTGTGGAATTCTAAAAAATGATAGCAAAAACAGGGCTGTTTTGCTATTCTGAACTTAACTTTTCTAACTTTTGGCTACTTACATGATCTCAAACAGCTGGATTTAAATTGGAAACATTTCATGAAAAATTCGGATGTTTCCAAACATAGGAGAAGTAAAAGAGCTATCCAGACCCTTTGGTAAATGCGTAATTCTGCATGCTGCTGAACACTTCCTTCCCCTCCCCAACGTATATTATTCTATATGGGAAGTTTCCAATGTCGCCAAATGTTAAATTGGAAATTCGGACCAAGGAAACAAGATCCCATAAATATCAGATGGCAGAGTGGGGTGTGAGACAGGACCAGGATGTAAGTGCTGAGACAAAAGTATTTGTAAAATTATCCCACAACTTCTGTGCCCTACTTCCTGGGTCCTTCACCCAGCTGTGGCTAAGTCAAGGCAGAGCTTACAAGGAGGGTTTTAGAATAAGGCAACCAATCCCCCCAAAGCAAGGAAGGACTTCGGTGGGACCACTCAGGATTCACAAGTGTCTTCTGTAGGCAGAAGGCACAAGGAAATGGTCCCTCGCCCTGGACTGTAAGACTTTACCTAAGAGAACCGGAAAAATCATGGGGATTTCCAGAAGTTTCATCCAGCAACAGTGAAACCATTATCCCACAGCACAGATTTAAAGGGATAGTGAAAAATAAAAAGCAAGAAGCTTTTACGATGAGCTATCCTTCGCACACGCTCTGTGTTTAACATAAAGCTTCACTGAAACATATCACAGGTATCTCCTGCCTTTTAAACAATGAAAGGTGAGTTATGAAGAAAGGATTAAGTAGTTTCAGTGTAATCATTAGTTAATGTAACAATTAATTATTAATACAATAATGCAAGAAACTTGGACTTTGTATACTACAGTGTTTTCAAAGAATATGTATCAATATCCCCAGGGTTTAGGGAGATGTATAGGGGTCTTTACCGCTAACTCATAATTCTCATCAAGTTGTTTCTAACTTTCCTGCCTCCTCATTTGGTGGCTCTTTTGTCACTTCTCCCTGTTTTCTGTATGCTTCATTATTTTATCCCCTCTCTTCTTTAATTGACAGCTGGTGGGGAGACAACCTTGCTGGGATTATGAATTAAAGGCGCTTAGATAGGACCATAGTGTGTCCCCCTCCCCCCCTTTGGTTGCTCACCAAAGTTCTTCAGGGAAAGTTGATGGAGAACTGACTTAGGACAGAAGAGATCTACTTAATCTTGTGATTAGGTAAACCGCAGAGGTATGTCCACACGAGATGATCGCTGAGTATTGGCTGACTAAATTTGTTCTTGTTTTTAATGAGACTTTTCTCTACATACATATTTTTCATTCGTTAATTGATCAGGTGTATACTGAGGTGCCTACTCTGTGCCAGATGCTGGGTGTGGATGGCTTAACGCCGGCATGGATTGAGTTATTTAGTCAGCTGATTCTACGCAAGTTCCTGCACTCCGTCCTAAACGTTGTGCTCTGTAACGTAGACCAAGAAATGAATTTTCCATGCCCTTTGAGAATGGCAGGTCTTATATGCCACTTAAACAGATAAGGAAGCAATGGATTTAGCACCAGATGAGGAATGAATTCTAATATCGCAAATGGCAGAGAGTTTGGCCTTCTGAACTCTGTTACAGGTGAGGTGAAGGGTGCTTAAAGCCCGAAGCTGGTGATCAAGTCAATGTGAAAGCCCATCTTCAGTCTATGAAACCCAGTCTTTTCTCGCTCAACTCACGGCGGGAGACGTTACCTCTCTGTGCCGTCACTTCGGCTTGTGTCCTATTGGGTCGATTCTGATGCAACGTGGGTTAAATATTTGGAGAAGCGACTGGACACGCTTACAGCCGAATGGTTTCCCCAGAGCTTGGATGTATCGTTAGCGCCTCTGTGTTGGAGCCTGAAATATTCTTCACCTTCTGCTCTGCTTAATAGAAGAGTTGAGAGACCAGAAATGGAACTGAGGTTTAAGAATGGTTTTCATGCATCGAGCCCTTGGCATGGGTCCCTGGTAGCAAACCTCTGCCCTTCGTATGCCAGGAAGCTGAAGTAAAGGCCTACTGCCAAAGCTAGATGCTTTGGGAGGAGTGATTCCTCCCCACCACTGACTCCTAAACAGCAAGGAGGGACTGAGGCAGGTGAAGGCCCAGGGTGTCCTACCTCTCATAGACTTCGGATTCCCCAGCTGCCATGGCAGAGTGAAGCCACGGGGGAGAAGCAAATTTGCCAAACAAACGGTGGTACATCCAGACAATGGAACATTATTCGGTGTTAAAAAGAAATGAGCGCTCAAGCCACGAAAAGATGTGAAGGAGACTTAATTGCACGTTACTAAGTGACAGAAGCCAATCTGAAAAGGCTACGTATGGTAGAATTCCAACTCTACGATATCACGAGAACGGTAAAACTATACAGAAAGTAAAGACATCAGTGGTCTCCTGGGGGTGGGGGGAAGGGATGAATGGGAAGGGAAGGGAAGGGAGCACAGAGGATGTTTAGGGCAGTGCATATATTCTGTATGACACTGGGGTGATGGGTACACGTCATCACACCGGGTCTAAACCCTCAGAAGGATCACCAAGAGTGAGCTGTAATGGAGATTACGGGCATGTGGACTATGGCGATAATGACATGCCAATGGGGGCCCATCCGTTGCGACGGGCGCACCACCCTGGTTGGGGGAGGTTGAGAACGGGCGAGGCTGTGCCTGCGTGCGGGCAGAGGATAGACGAGAGACGCCTGTACCTTCCTCTCAATTTTTCTGTGAACCTAAAATTGCCCCCCCAAACATAAAGTCTTTAAAAAAGACAAAGGGAGAATCTGCCTGCCCTAATGGCGGCCCTACTCTTAGAAGCGGGGATCCTCCCGAGAGAGTTGTCGGGCTCGAGCCACCGAGGCTGAAACACATTTAGGGTTTGCAGCCAACTCCAGCATTTCCCTCATTGCACATATTGTGTTGGGACAATGGTCTGATCAAATGTTTCCTAATTTCGTTGCGGACTTCCTGTCTAATGAGTCCCTTTCTCCCCTGCTCTAAATAAAGAAGATGCTAAAAACGTGACACACGCTACAGATGGGTCACCCACATCTGGGCTTTTCATTTTAAAAGGCAGTGCGGGGGCGGGGAGGACAGTGAAGCAGGATGTGGCTGGCTTTCTTATGAGAGGGGTGAGTTGGGGGAGGGGCGCAAAGAGACGAGGGGGTGAGACGGAATCATCCGCCGTTGTTATCGAGTGACAGACGTGTCCCCTGGGATTAATTATAGTGATGATCTCGGTCCACAACCGACTCGGGGCTTGAGTGCACCTCTCTATGCCAAGTTCTCCAATTTGGGCACCTGGACGGCACCTATGAAGTTGGCATTTACCAAAGAAACCGTGTGCAGATGGATATTTGCATGTGAAAACCGGGTAATTGTGTGTGTGCGCGCGGGAGCTTCTGTGCACAATTATCAGCCTCTCCTCAAGAAGTTGGGAGCAGTGTCTGGTCCTTTGGAAAGCTGGCCCGCAATTTGCTGGTGCGGAGCCGATGGCACGTGCCCAGGTTTCAGAGAAGTAGCTCAGATGAGTTGTTATGTGTGCGTTGGCCGGCGGTGACGTGTCCCGGCACTGTCGCGGAGTGAGGAAGGGCTCAGACGGTGCCATCGAGTGGATCTGCATTAGGACTCCAGCTCCACGACAGCGTTCGCCAGGGCGAGGTGGTGGGAGAGAGGAATTCGTTTGAGGAGCTGCAGGTAACTGGGTCCTCTTGAGCGCTCCGGCTGCCTGCTGTTGTCAGGGAGGTGTCTCGGGAAACTGAGACTTGGAGGAGAGACGTTGAAGCTGTGGCGGAGCAGGGTTTGAACCAGGGCTGTCCTACGGATTGTCCTGAGCTCTGCCATTTGTCCTGAGCTCTGCCGTCTCTCAAGGGCGGGGAAAGAAAGTGGGACCCCAAGAGCAAAGACGTTCACCTGCCCGTCATTCTTCCACGGGAGCATCTCCCTCTTTTGTTCGTGAGCCACAACTGGGGCCTGGGGAGAAGAAATCTCCGAGCCCGGTGCAAAAGGCGTGGGTACGACTTCCGTAGCCAGTGCTGTCTCGGGTCAGCGTTGAGGACGACAAGAGCCGTGAGAGGTGCCTTTGGCTGGAGCGCCCCTGTCTTACTCGTTATTTATATGTGTTCTATGCCTTCTTCAAGCTCGGATCGAGGTGCACCTCTTTCCGGAAAGCTGCCCCGTAAGAGAGGGACTAGTCCTGTGCCCATTTCATGGATGAAGAGCTGAGTCACAGAGACAGGAAGTAACTAATCCAAGGTCATAAAGCCCAGTGAGTGCCGCGGTTGAGCACCGGTCACCTGGCTCTCCAAGCCAGTGCTCTTAGCCGTTGCCCCATGCAACTGCTCCATTACCATAATCTCTCTCTCTATATATAAAAGCTCTAAGGGTCCTCGTCATCTTAGAGCCTCTTGTGGTGCTACGTGCTCAGGGTACCCAGTGGTAAATTTTCCACGAAGCAGCAGAGGAGTTTGTTCTGGCCCTGGACAGATCACTTACCAGCCTTGGTTTTAAAGTGCATTTTGATGGTTTTATAACATTCCTAGAGGAATACAGTCGACAACTGGGAGGGACAGTGGACTCTGGCTCCTATAGCAGTATTTTTGTTTTTTTAAAGCTTATTTATTTTTGACAGAGAGAGAGAGAGAGAGACAGAGCACGAGTGGAGGGAGGGGAAGAGCGAGAGGGAGACACAGGTTCCAGGCTCTGAGCTGCCAGCACAGAGCCCGACGTGGGGCTCAAACTCGCAAACTGCGCGATCGTGCCCTGAACCCAAATCAAACGCTGGAGACGCTTGGGGCGTCTGGGTGGCTCAGTCGGTGAAGCGTCTGGGTCTTGATTTCAGCTCAGGTCACGATCTCGCTGTTTGTGCGTTCGAGCCCCGCATTGGGCGCCGTGCTGACAGTGCAGAGCCTGCTTGGGATTCTCTCTCTCTTTCTCTCTCAAAACAAATGAAAACACTTAAGAAAAAAAGAGTTGGACGCTTAACCAGCTGAGCCACCCAGGCCCCCCTCTTGTAGCAGTTTCAAGCCACCAGCTGGCTTCCGACAACCTGCCACCCAAAGGCAGTTCGCCTCAGAGGAGCGACGAGACTCAAGCGAAAGTGGTGTTACTCGTGCTGAGGTGTGACAGACCACGCGTTCCGTGGCCAGTGGGGGTGGGGTGTCATGCTGTATTTTCTGTGAGAGGCCCAGGGTTTCTCCTGAAATCCTCCTCAGCCCTCCACAGTCTCTCTCCCCCCGCTCCGCACAGCCTCCGGGAAATCAACTCACTTTCCTTTCCTTCAGAAGCTGCCACCGTGCCTCGGGGTGTGGCCCCCCTCAAACCTCTCCAGAGACAAACACGAAGGACCTTTTCTGTTTTCAGGCTTTTAGTGCTGGTCACAAAGGGAGAACAGAACGCGAGGAAAGTAACGAAGATGAAAAAGTGGCAAACGGTTGTGCGTCTTATGAAGTCCTTGTTGCCTTGATGCCTTGGATATGGTTTCAAGCTCTCTCGGGGATCGTGAAAGGGAGCCCCGAAGGTGGTTTGGCCTTTTCTGACGATGAGGCGCACGGAATCGTCTCACCGTGTCCCGATTCTACTTTGGCCTTGTTACAGGGATCATTTCTTTCACACGATTCATTCCCAGCCTGACCACATAGCCTCTGCCTTGGTTTCCTGTAGATATTTGACCTTTCAGAAGACCTCTAGAGTGAGCTGTGATGACTGCTTTAATTGACTGTTGCCTCTCTGGGTATTTTCCTGTGTTCACCTAAAGCCCCACGGGTAGGAACTGACCCTCTGCTCTCCTTCTGCCTCTCCACCTTTTGAGGGCTCATAGCCCAGGGCCTAGCCTGTTGTCTACACAAGCCACGTAGAAATAGTTTATAGCTCGACTTGGGGCTTTCGCATCACAAGGCGCTTCATTCTCCAGTGATAAATTTATACAATTTATCTTCATCATTGACCGGGGATCTTTAGGGAGATTTTGTTTTGTATTTTTGTATTTAAAAACCATCTAGTAGATGCTAGCAAATACAGGAATAGGTGAGTGGGTTGAGCCAGCCTCACAGGGTGGGGAATATCCACTTGGAAGCGGCTTAATATGACCTGCTGTCTTGAATAATGAAATAAGGAAGTCCTGGAGTCAGGGAGACCTGCGTATGGGTGTGGCTGTGCAGGAAGAGGGCATCCAAACGTTCTTATTATATTTCTATAGTTCGATGCGCTTTGACGATCTGGTGCCAGAAAACCAGAAAGACACGGCTGGGAAGAGACAAAAAAAGAGGAAAGGAGGGTCGGAGGATCAGAAAAAGGGGCAGCCAGATCTGAGAGGCAAGGTCAAGGGACCAAGCATCACACATGGGTTGGGAACGACAGACTTTAATGAGGCAAGAGAGAGGGAAACATGATTAAAGTATGGCCAGACACTGAAAGCATGGCAAGTGGAAGCCAAGAGCTTTGTGAAGCAAATAAGGAATGTAAACCCCAAGGTTTGCTCTGCCTGCAGGATGGATGGCCTTTTCCTGTTCGGTCTGCATGTCTCAGGCAGCTGTAAATGACGAGGCCACCCGACAGAAGAAGGAAGTCCCCGGAACCTCAGCTCAGGAAGGCTTCTATGCCACGGGGTAGAGTGTTGCTGGCACTGACCAGCAGACCAACGTGAGCTTCTCCCTGGAGAAGCGGTCCTGACAAGACACAAGATTTAGAGCAGATTATGATAATAATTGCCATCATTTTGGCAATCATGGAAGTTTGCACATGTAAGGCACTAAAAATCTTCTGGTGCTGGTGATTCATTTTAATGGGAATTTGGCACCGATTCAGAAGACAGTGCCTCTGGGCATTTAGCAGGCAATCCCAGGAATGTGATTGCAACAATTTAAAATACTTGCCCAGTAAGAAACAAAACAAAACAAACTAACGACAACAACGACAATACGTGCCCACTCTAAAATCGACAATACGTGCCCACTCTAAAATGATACGTTGAGACTCTAGGAAATGGAAGAATAACTGTTATAATTACAATCATAATGATGTTAATTATTTTGATTTGAATGTGAATTTCTGATAGTGATCTGTTCCACGCAGGGTCTTTAGCCAAGGAAATGCACGTACATCATCTATTGTGCAGATAAGGTAGTCATGCAGTAGTCCAAGACCCACTTTGTAGATTTGTCATTAGTTACATTAGATGCCCAATAAGGGTCTGTAAAGCCATTAAGTATTTCTCCAGTGCCCTTATCCTTAAAATAGCCCAGAGGTTAAGTTGTTCACTTCTCCCTTCTGGGGATCAACATCTTCCCCAGGGTCCTGGAGGGATCCTGACGCTGGCTCACATCTCCTGGTCCCCTTCATGGCCAGAGTCCTTTATGTTGACCCGGAGGCCTCATCTCTTACTTCAAGCTCCAGATTCGTCTCCGTGTGGCTATGGGTCTCTGAGGTCTCATTACCTGATTTGGACGGCTTGTCCAGCACCGAGCGGCTGTCAGACTCTGCTCCCTGAGTATTTCCACCTAGGACCTCTGGCTGTTCGTCTCCAATACTCCCTCTTACTACCCTTCTTGCTGAATCCGAGAGCTGAGGGCTTACTCCTCTCTGAACAAGGCGGCCTTACATTGGATCTTATGGGGAGGTCTTTGGGAGTTGCATTTAAAGAAAATCTGTTTTATAAAAGCCTGGCACGTATATAGTTGAACATTCAAATCTAACTCTTACCGTTGTTGTTAAGACGCAACCCCACTCTCCAGTCTCAATTCTTGATATCCCAGTCCAAATACTTCTCACTTTTTCAGATGTTTTGTCCCTATTTCAAGTAATGTTATGATTTTTAGTTTTCCATGCTCCCTCTTGATCCTCTTCTATGAAAAATAAGCATTTAGCTTCTTGCTTTCCCCTCCCTACACATACTCTCTCTCTCTCTCTCTTTCCCTCCCTCTTCTTCTCATCCTCTTAATTATGTATCAGATATCTACTACTGCGAAACCAATTACTGTAGAAGTTAGCGCCATAATGTAATAAGCATTCATTACCTCATAATTTTTGTGAGCCAGGAATTTGGGGGTTCTGAAGCTGAAGGATCTTGATTTCAAGGCCATTCACATGGATGGCCAGTGGGTGTTGGTTGCGGGCCAGAGGCCTCAGGTCTTCCCCATTTTGGCCTTTCTACAGGATGCCCGAGTGTCCTCGTGACACAATTGGGGTATCTGGTGCCTTGCTCCTTCCTTGTTGACCTGTGAGTGCACGGCGGCCATAGCTTCTGTGAGGGGGCTGTCTCCTAGAGCTACAGCTGTCTTTCCATGTTCAGGAAATATGGCCTCCTTTCGTGCCTTCAGCACTTAGCATTGTAACAGCTCCCTGCTCCCGCCGGCCTTAGGGTACTTCATCGTTTCCGGCCGAATTCCCTTAACCCTGGCCATATTTCTGTAAATAGTTAAACTCTTCTCAGTTTGAGTGAGCCCTCTTGTTTCCTGCCCACACTGACTGCCACAGAAGTAAGTTTTTGATCGCTCGTATATCTCAAAATGTCTTTATTCTACCCCCCCCCCCCTTTGGGTATAAAATTTTAGGTTGAAAATAATTTTTTCCTTAGGACTTGAGAGATGTTCTGCCTTACAGCTTTCAGTATCACTTTTGATAACACAAGTGAGATCCCGATACCCAATCCTTTGTATGTGACTTGCGTTTGCTCTCAGAAACCTTTGGGAGTCTCCTCTTTATCTCCAGTGTTCAAAAGTTTCATGATGATATGCCTTGATATATGTTTTATTTCATTCATACTGCTGTACACTCAGAGGCTCTTTTCAGTCTGGAAAGTTCTGGGAAATCCATTACTTCTTTGATAACTTTCTCCCTCCCCTTTTGCTCAGTTCTCTTTTCCTGGGACTCCTTTGAGTTGAAAGATGACTTTCATGGACAGATATGTTATCTTCAGTTTTCTCTCCTTTTTTCAACTTTCTTTCTTTTTTTTTTTTGTTTTTGTTTTTTTTTGTTTTTGGCTTTCCAAGAGACTTTACCATCTAATCCATTTAGTTTTTTATTTGCCTATCATATTTTATTCGTTCCTATTTTTCTTTCACGGGTGCAACCTCCTGAATATTATCCCCTTTTGTCTCCCATAATTGAGGCTTTCCTCCGATATTTGGTTATTCAGATTTGCCGTCTTCCGTTTAAGAGTGAGATGCCAGCTTTCTGGTAGGCGCTCTGTGTACATGAATGGAGCTTGTTAGCTGTTGGGAGCCACTCTGGGTGATCAATGGACAGCAGTCTCTGTAGGTTTGTCTCTCAGTCTGGTTGGTCTCCTCGGGAGAGGGACTCTCTCATCCAGGGCTGTCCCACGAAAACGTTCAGTATCAGCGCTGTCCAATATGGTAGCCACCGAACGGCTATTCGGTATTAGCAATGTGGCTAGTACAGCCGACAAAGTTAAATTTTAACTTTGTTTAATTTCGCTTAATTAGAACCCGGTCACTTACGGCTAGTGGCCACCATACTGCACAGCTCCAGCCTAATGGGCTACGTTGGCCGCCAACCTCCTACCAGCTACGGTGGAGGAAAAGTTGGGGAACCCCATTATTCAGGGTGCAGACTCCCCTCAATTTCCCCTTTGCGTAAGCTCTCCCTCTGCCTCCAGCTGTTTGGAGCCCAAGGTCTACCTTGCTGAACTTCTCTAAATGTCTAGTCTTCTGAGGCAAGGGGGGAGGGACAATCATCTGACCGCATGACACAGAAGACAGACTTTGGGGATCCAGATGCTACTCACACATCTCCCAACTCGTCCTCCTGTTTTCCTTGCCTTCTGAGGGCCCCGTAACACGAACATCTGGGTTTCCAGGATTCCTTAGGGAAAACGGCTAGTTTCTGTGGCTTTCTCGGCGGCAGGTCTGTTTCAGCTTTCTCTGATCTGCTAAGTCAGCTGCGATTGACCTTCCAGCTCTCAGTTCTTGCTGTCGTCTCCTCTCCAGGTCTCCCTGGCCATGTGGGTTGGAGTCACTTCTTTTTTTCTTGCCTGTGTTTTAGTGGGGTCTCTGCAGGCAGAGGAGAGGAATGGGTGTGTCAGCACCTCCACGCCGGCAGCTGATTACTTGGTTTCCACACTTACTTGGTCTCGCTCTTCTGCCAAAGTCACGGCTTTATTTATTTTCCCTACAGATGTTTTTGTGATGTTCTAAAATGGAAGCCATTGTTCTAGTTGCCATTACGTTATGTATTTTAGCGATAGTGGGATGTCCTGTGAAAAGAGGTGGCCAGAATTAGCTGTTCTGTTTTTATGGCACTTTCCTCGGACTTCATCTGGTGGCCTTAGCAGGACAGGCTTGGGTGTTTAACGGGAACATCTTCGTCTCACTTGTCTGCTCACACAAGTGAAACCAGGGTTATAAAAATACCCTTCCTGGCTGCAGAAAGCTGAATTGCTTCCAGGATTCTCTTCTCAGATTTTTTTTTTTTCTCTTAGAATCCCTAAGGGTGTTCACGTGTGTCCAGAAATCAACTCTGGTCATTTATGAGTCCATGGCCAGCCAAGCCAGGACCACACAATAGCTCCGAGCTGGAAATTTCCACTACGGTGTCATTCTGCATTTAGAAACTTTCTCCCACTGCTGGTGCAGCTGGAGATAGCATTGTTGGTGAAAACGGGCTCTACCTCTCCGAAAGACAGAGGAACAGGCGCATCTCCTCTACGCCAAGTATCGGTCACATTTGGGAGGTGAAAGATAAGTGCCAGTATTGGAGTACTTGGGGCCGGAGGTTCTCAGACCTACCTGTGTTACACCTCGCCTCTGACTCTGGTGTGGTTGAGCTCTGACTTCCCGCTCAAGCCCTAACAGACCTGCAGAGACTCCCAGCATGCAGTGACCCGCCCCCAGCGGCTCTCAGTAGATCTCTGCTAATCTGTCCAGACGACATCTCCACTGTAAGGGAGAGAATACTCCCTCTGCCAACTCTGGATTATTTCGGCAGGAGTTTCATAGTAACAGCGCCTGGACCCAATGTTATCTGGCTGTAGCAGCTCGCATTTCTGCCTCCAGCCCATCGTCCGCCGTCTTCTCTGCTTCTCTGACTCTCTACTCTGAGTTCCCTCTCAGGGACCCACTACTCTCTCTTTCTACCCAGCCTCCAGCTGGGAATACTACTGTTCGTCACACATACGCCTATATTCCCAAAACCCCAGGGATCTTATGAGTCAATCCATTTTTTTCTTCCACGAATCTCTTGAGTAGCGTCCATGTGGATGTATAAGTGTGAATGGGTACAGGGGAGAATCATGCCCCCTCAGCCACTCTGCCCCAACTTCACTGGCTAGCCATACCCCACAGGCAAGTCCGGCCGAATAGATAAAGGATAATTTTGTCTAAGGCAGTGGTCTTCAAAGTGAGCTTCCCGAGAGGGCATGGGGATAAAAAAAAAAACAGAATTTCTATTTTACTTGAGTTTATTTTGTTGAGGTGTAATTGACGTATAACATTATATTAGCTTCCGGCGTGCCACATAATGGTTCAGTATTTGTGTACCATGCAAATTGGGCACCATCCATAAGTCTGCTTAACACGGGTCACCATACATAGTCTTTTTTTCTTATGATGAGAACTTCTAAGATTTATTCTCTTAGCCACTGTTAAATATGCAATACGGCATTACTATGAACCCTAGGCGCTGTGCTGAACATTTCTATTTTTTAATCTCACACCTAAACATTTTTTTTGCATGCCTGTTTCACACACGTGTATAAATGTTATAGTCCACGGTCAAACATTTTTTTCCTCGTGTGGTACAGTCTTTTTAAAGTAGGCAAACCAATATTGTCCACATATGTGCCTGGAGGCCCCAGAGGCCCCAGATACCTCGCCATGTTCGTATATTTAATACTTTGCACATGAAGGGTTACCGGGGTACAGCTTTGGTGTGGGCACTAAGCCTGTTCACCCTTTTTAATTCATCAATAGGGTGACCAAACTCTTTGGATTTCAACTTTCAGGAAACGCACACCATCTTTGCCTACCACGACTTTTAGGTCCAGACCACAGCACTGACTTTGAAAGCATAGCACATTTGAACTCACGTTATTAATATTGTTATTACCTACATCTTGTTGCCCACGCGGAGATCAGTGTTCAGTGTTTTCTTTTTTTTTTTTTTTTTCCAGCTTGTGAAACAACTGTTTCCTTTACGTTTCTTTACAATTGCTGTGTGGTTGATTGCTTTCAGCTGCAAAAAAGCCTAGACGTTTATAGGCTCCTCTTTGAAGTAGAGCTTGAAAAATTTGAGAAAGCCCTTACAAACGAATCCATTCATCACAGCAAACTGAACTGTATTTATCCATATCAAGGCCCACTTATGCTGGTGGGGGCTGCCGACCGGACTTTGGCCTCAGTGTCAGTATCACCGTGGTAAGAAGATGTGTGTACAGGGAATGGGGAGGGTTTGACTTTGCTAGCTGCGCAGTATCTTCAGGCCGATGACTTAGGTGCCATCGAAGGCTAAGTTCACTGTTTGCGTGGTCTAAAAGCGGGCGTTTCATTCCTTCGGCCTCCGCGACCGCCCCCAAGGACCCACACCTCCTGGTACTTATACTCGGTGAGTCCGCTTTCCCACCGGCCGGAGGCGATCTGTGTGACCAAGAGAATATGGCAAAAGTGATGGTGTGTTACTTCCAAGGTCAGGTTTTAAAAGACACCGTGGCTTGTGTCTTGTTTGCTTTCCTCGTTCTTTGTTGGACCATCCACTCTAGGGGAACCAAGCGGCCATGTCGTAAGCAGCCTCGTGCAAGAAACTGTGCTTGATACGTATAGGATGTAGGGAGGTAAGATATATCCCCTGCTTTTGAAATAATTTCGTCTTGTAAGGGAAGTGAAAGGGCCTCAAGCAAGTTCAGGGCAACTGTACTAGGTACAACAGAAGTAGAATGGACAGGGGCGCCTGGGTGGCTCAGTCGGTTAAGCATCCGACTTTGGCTCAGGTCATGATCTCACAGTTCGTGGGTTTGAGATCCGCATGGTGCTCTGTGCTGACAGCTGAGAGCCTGGAGCCTGTTTCAGATTCTGTGTCTCCCTCTCTCTCTGCCCCTCCCCCACTCATGCTCTGTCTCTCTCCATCTCTCAAAAATGAAGAAACGTTAAAAAAAATTAAAAAAAAGAAGTAGAATGGACAAACCTTCCATGGAGTCTCAAGGAGGCCATCTTTGTTTCAGCTTTGGTTAACTCAAGAATTGCCTTTGAAACTGGAGAAGAACAACTAGAAAAAATGGGTTCCCGGAGACAAACAGGAAATGAAGGGGGAAGGATCCTTTCAGAAAGACAACTGGGTATGTAAAAGCAGGGAGTTGGGTTCAATTAGAGCGTACTGGAACAAAAAAGAATTTATTGGACCTTCTCTCGTTGATCCCACTGTAAAGGTCAAAGATGGCTGAGAGAAAATGTCTGTCTCTAAAATCATACACCTTCCCAAGACTTGAAACTGTGAGATCACTTGAAACTTTTATGTTGACACTATTAAATACGGCAGCCATTCTCATAATGCAGCTGGTCCAAACTAGCTGACGACTTAACCAAAAAAAAAAGGCAAACTATCTCATTAATAACTTTGTACACCGATTACATGTTGAAAGGATATTTTTGATATACTGGGTTAAATGGAAAACACCGTTAAAGGTGATTTCACGTGTTTCTTTTAAGAAAGGGGCTGCTACATTTCAAATTCTGTCCATGTGGCTTGCCTCGTCTCCCTCTTGGACGGGGCTGGTTTGGAGGCTGCTTCTGTACTAGCCCGAGAGCGCCTCTGTCGCCAGCACTGCGGGTGATGAGGAAGTGTTGGGGTCAAGAGGTGCTGAGGACACCACGGACATGTGCTTTGTGCTACACTCTGTGCTGTGAGTGTCTAACCTGGGGCCTGGAGAAACTTAGCTGGAGGAGAGGTGGTGCATGAGTTTGGAATCCAAGGAAGGGTTGTGTGTGTCCCAGGCCACTTGTGGTGTGGACCGACATTCTCGGAGAATAGTGTGTGTCAGTGATTTAATTGTACCCTCTCCCCCATCTGAACCTCTTTGGTTCAGAATTCTCTGGGTCATCTGCTTCACGTTTGCTTCTAATATTGTGGCGTAGACGGAGGGGGCGGGGATCGTGCTAAGAGAAAGGCAAGGGGTGTACATCCTTGGCAATAGAGAAAAGTTCTACCTTCTCTAGAAGGGTTGAGTCTGGTTCTGGATGTAGCCCATTAGCTCTGCTGGAGGGTCTGAGATTCCACTGTGTCTCTATCTCTCCACATGATTTGGGGTCTTTGGGGGTAACTCTGGGGGTAAGCCGTAAAGACATGTTTAGCTTCGTGAGTTGCGAGACACCAGAATTGGGTTTTATCGGGCCGGAAGAGACAACAGCAGCCTTCTAGGCCTGGAGATTCTACCCGTTGGCCCATAACCTCCAGGGGCTGACAAGGTCAACTGTTGGAGGCATTCAGATCCTTGACCATGTGTTGCAATGGGGCATTGATTCTGTTCCCATCTTTGGCACGGACTGCCGTGTGATCTTGCCAAAACATCTCTCTGTGTCTTTATATCCTTATTGGTTAACCCATTTCCCGGTCTGAATAGCCAGAGTGCCCTGTAGATTTACTTCAGAACGTTTTTTAAAGTGCAGCGTCAATAAGAACATTGTGCTTTTTCAGGTCGAGAGCACTCTAAAAGAGAATAATTGAGTGGATTCCAGGACCTCTCTGTGGAACTGAAATATTAATAGGGGAGGTCATTGCCCAATGATGGGAATGTTACCGGGGATGGCATTGAACCTTGGGTCACAGGATCTCTCCTGCCCCCTCCAGGGGACTCCAGACAGTTAAAGAATACATGGTCTGAAGCAGGTCCGCGCTGCAGACCCGGGTGGGCTATTTCTCCTAATGCGAAGACATTACATCGAGTCTTAGGGAATAGCTGTTGTAGTCCGTTAGGGCTAATAGGGTACCGTAGGTTGGGTGCCTTAAAGAACAGACATTTATATTCTTACAGTTCAGGAGGGTCCAAGGCCAAGACCAAGATGTTGGCAGCGTTGGTTCCTTCCGAGGGCAGTGAGGGAGACGGTGCTATGCCTCCCTCCTGCTTCGGGTGGTCTGCTGGTGTTCCTCGACTTGTAGACATACTGCCCTAATCTACGCCTTCCTCTTCATGTGGTGTTCTCCCCGTGTGCACGTGTCCATGCCCAAATTTCTCCTCTCTTATAAAGACGCCGCCATTCCTACTGGACTAGGACCCCACCCCAATGACTTCATTTTAACTCCGTTACCTCTGAAAAGATCCTCTTGTCCAACAAAGTCATCTTCTGAGGTACCGGGGGTGACCACTTCACCACCTAAATTGGGGGGGGGCCGGGGAGGAGGTATATAAACTAGCCCATAACAAGCTCTATTCGAGCAAGTGTGGATATGTGTTGCCTTCAGTTAGTTTTACGTACGGGCAGCAGGTCTGATTACCTTCCCTTTGTTGAGGGATAAATGTAAACCCATCTTCCTTTTCTATAACTGGGACCGTTTGCGTGCTCTCAAGGGTCCCCTCTGCTCTGGAGCCCGGGTCCTTAGGCACATCCCACTCCGGTTCCGTCACGTTTCATGCGTTATAATGGCCACATTTGGTTATTGTGAGTCTGACCCATTCTTCCCCGGGTGAGGGGATTTGCTTCTGGTGGTACGGTACATACCCTACAGGAGTCTCCAAAATATACAACTAAACTATTGATTACAGGAAGAAACATCTTTTTCAATGGGCCACCTACCTGGCTGGAAAAAAAAGCCAGAAATCACCAGAGTCTTCTTTTTATTATTTTTTTTAATGTTTATTTATTTTTGAGACAGAGAGAGGCAGAACACGAGCAGGGGAGGGGCAGAGAGAGAAGGAGACACAGAATCCGAAGCAGCCTCCGGGCCCTGAGCGGTCAGCACAGAGCCCGACGCGGGGCTCAAACTCACAAACCGCGAGATCGTGACCTGAGCTGCGGTCGGACGCTCAACTGACTGAGCCACCCAAGCGCCCCCAGAGCCTTCTTTTTAAATAAACTTTGGATTTGGGAAGAATGATGGATTTACAGAGAAGTCACCAAGATGGCACACAGGTTATCATCTTATACCATTCTGGTACATTTGCCAGAACCTTCCTATTAGCTTAAACTGCAGACTTCGCACAGAGTTCACCGGTTTTCCTCGTCTCAGAATCCAGGCCAGTGCACCACCGTGCATTTACCTGTCACGTTGCGTGAGTCTCCTCCTGTATTTCGTGACCTTGACGGTTTTGAAAAGTACAGGTCAGGTATTTTGCAGAATGTCTTTCATTTGGGCCTGGCCTGATGATTATCCCAAGGTTATAGAGTTTGGAACAAAAAGAAGGGATGCTATAAAAATCCGTGAGTTGCCAAATATCCCCAGGACTTACTGCCAAACCATAATGGCTTGAGATACTGAGCGTTAGTTTTTCGGGCCTCACAGGGTGTACGCGACAGGATGTAAAACCTAGGGCTTTCTCAAGGTGAGGAATAAAACAGGAAGGCGCTGTCTACCCCTCGGTCTCCATCTCCCACCCCCACATGTTAAGTTGGGAGCCCGAGGAACTACATGGTCCCTGTGAGATTAAAGAGAAATAAACTCCACCACCAGAAAGGGACTGTTAGAAATTTGTCCATCAAAGAGCTCCCCATGAGAACGTATAACCCTACGCCAACTCTCATACATGTTTTCAGTCTGAATTTGGTGGGCTGACCAAATCTCGCACATGTAAAAATCTAATCTGAAAAACATCCTGAGTTGGAATCACACGAGGTACACTTAGGGTCATATTTCACATATTTTAACATATTAGTAGATAGATAGTCTAGAAATGAAAAATAATCGTTGGAATTGAAGAAAGTCAATGATGAAGGAGGCTGAAGAAACGGAGAAATCGTGAACCGGAAGATTGACCTAAACAAACCATTCAGTCTGTGGTCCTACGAGACAAAGAGTCAGAAAATGTGAGAGAAAGGTTAAGAGAAAGCAAGAGGGGAATGAAGAACTCTGTCCTTGCTGCCCAACAGAGCCTTCTCCAGTGACGGAAATGTCCTAAAGAGTCACGTGTGGCTAGTGACGACGGGGCATCACAGGGTTAAACGTCTGTCGAACCAGTGTTCTAGAAGGAGACCATTAGACTCCAGAAGAGCAGTATCCAGAGCGATCACGGCTGAGACTTTTCCAGAGTTATTGGAATCTAAGCAAGATGAAAAGGAATACACAGCCACCGGCAAAGCTCAGAATACCAAATCGGAGACAGGGGATCTTTCCAAAGTAGCCAGTGAGCAAAACCAGGTGACGTCTCATCAGCACTGGTGGCAATTCCGGGACAAAGGAACAATGTCTTCAGGGTTCTCAGGGAAAACGTATCAGTTTGCCAAACTGCATCCTGCAAAACTAGCTTTTATGAATAAGGGTACAACAACCACATTTATAGACAAGCCATATCGGGCAGAGTTTACCACAGAAAGACTGCCATCAAAGCCAATTCTGAAAGATTGTGTTAGACAGAAGGAAAGTGGTTCCAGGTGAAAGGTCTGAGATACAGATAGGAATGATGAGAGCACAGACGTAAGCAAACCTAAATAAAAGACTTTAGAACAATAAACATAAGGCCTGGTTTGTGCGGAAAACTAAGTCAGAGAATCCACAATATTACAGACAAACAGCATGTAAGAGGGGAGAGGCTCGATCATGGTTGTATAAGGTCTTTGTCCTGTTTAAGAGGAAGAGGGAGCACGGGAGGCTAGGCCAAAACCTTTAGCTTTCAAACAACTAGAGGCTAACAGTGGGACAGAAAAAAGAAAAGAAATAACCCAACCAGAAGGAGGGATATAGAAGGTCTGAAAGGCACAATTAGTGACCTTGATCAGACAGGCCTGCATAGAGCATGGCACCCCGCTGTAGGAGAAAATACCTTATTTTCAAAACACATGAAATATTAATGCAGACTGCTCAACTGCCAGGGCCATCAAACTGGATTTCAAAAGATTATGTTCGCCCATATTGGGGTTTCATACGACAAATAAATTAAGTTAGAAATAATATATTAAACACAATGTAGGAAAACCACACTCATTGGGAAATTAAAGACATACAGTACATGTAACATGCACACAGGCGTCCAAATAACTTATGGCTCAAAAAAGAAATCCTAATGAGAATTTAAACATACTTGGAACTAAAAAAAAAAACAAAAACAAAAACCTAGTACTTGAATAATTAATATATTAGAAATCAAAACTTGGGAATGCAGTTAAACCCATTAGAAAGTTAATGCTTACATTAGAAAAGGAGGAAGGATCGGGGCGCGTGGGTGGCTCAGTCAGTTGAGTGTCTAACTTCAGTTCAGGTCATGATCTCACGGTTTGTGAGTTCAAGCCCCGCATCGGGCTCTGTGCTGACCGCTCAGAGCCTGAAGCCTGCTTCTGATTCTGGGTGTGTGTGTGTGTCTCTCTCTGCACCACCCTCTCTCAAAAATAAATAAACATTACAAAAAAAAAAAAGAAAGAAAAGAAAAGAAGGAAGGATCAAAATTATTGAGAGAAACCGTAAACTTAAGGAGTATGAGAAAGAACAGCAGAATGGAAACCCCAGAAATGTGGGAGGAAACGAACAGATACTGATCAGTAGAACACGGTCCGGTTATGACTCTTACTCATTCATTGATGTGGGGATTATTTACTGAGCACCTAATCTGTACTAAGAAGACAAAGTGCCTAACCTTCCAGCTTCTTTTTAATGGGGTAGCAGACAGTGCATAAGAAAACGAATGAATGAATGAATGAATGAACGAACGCTGATGATTTCAAGAGGTGAGAAGCACATCGACGCAGAAGAACATACAGCAGAGAAAAGGCATGGAGGGTGGGGCGAGGTGGCGGGTTGGTGGTGGCTATTTTAGACTTCAGCGTTTCTTCCAAGGACGGGAACCCATGCAGCCATTAGGAAATGGAAAAAGCCCACATCCTAAATAATAGAGTGATAATGGGCTCCCAGCCTGATGGCTTCTGCATGTGGCCATTTGTGGCGGGGCCAGGGCTGTGGGTAGGGAGGCTTCCAATACGGACACAAGATAAAGCAGGTGGGTAATTGCCCCCCAGGACTGAGACTCCAGAAACTCTGAGCCCTTTGCCTGATTCTCTCCTGACCGTTGGACTCATGTCCTCGGGTTGCCCCTGCTGGTCCTGCCTTCCTGGCGGCCCCTCCAGTCTTTTTTTTTGGAAGCTCTCCATGCTCAGACCATTGTCCTCTTACCCACCTCTATCAGGCTTTGTCCTGCTTTTCCAGGAGCCTGGCGGGATGACCAGAACAGGAGGCGGCGTGTCACAGCCGGCTCTAAGCCCAGCCGTGTGACGTCGGCTAAGTCGGTCTCTGGGCCTCTGCTTCTTCATCGGTGAAATAGGAAGGTCAGCCCATGACCTCTCGGAGTCCTTCCGGGGCTCTGATCCCACAATCCTGGGAAATTAATTGGTGCTAAGGAATACCTAACAATGCAGCCCGTGGGAAAAATGTGTACCCCTCCCAGGGCGCATTTACACCGTAACAGTGCTTTTCGGCACCTTGGCCCCCCTCCCCCCCCCCCGTAGAGTTCTATCAGGCATAGTGAGGGACATGGATGGGGGAAGGGTCATGCTATCACTTGAGAACCCAGCGGCCTCCCAGAGAGCGAAGAAGCCAAAGTTTACCGGCAATCGAGGATCAGCCAAAGTTCCTTACGTAAGGTGGCATTTGAGGAGGGGTTTGAAGGACACGTAGGAGTTCGGTAGGTAGGGAGAGACCTTTCAGGATAAGGGAGCGCTGTGAGCATCGTCAAGGGGGTAGGGAAGCGGATGGCCTACGTGCCCTGTCACACTCTCCCTGGGCAGGAGCAGGCAGCAGGTGGGTGCAAAAGCGTAAAGAGTTACTTGTCGAGAGAGCGTGTAAGGAAGCAACAGCAACCTCTACTCTCCTGCCGGGGGCGGCTATGGGCCTCACATACCTTCGCATTTCAATCCTCAGACCAGCTCTATGAGGTTGGGCACTACCATAACCCCGTTTTACAGATGATGACACCGAGGCCGGAGGGGAACTCCGCGGTGAGAAAGCTGGAGCCGGGAGGCAGGTCCGACGGGCCGGGAACCGACATCAGGCGCCTAGAGAATTCAACAGAGCCCGGGGGGGGGGGGGGGGGTCGGGGTGCAAAAGAGCTGAAGGTGTGAGCTGGGCACGCGGGCGGTGGGAATGCGGGAGTCAGCAGACGGGAAGAAATGCTGGTCTGGGCACAACGGGACCAGAGAAGGCTTGAGTCGGCCGACTTTGGTGGTTTCGTGCCTCTTTGGAGTGGAAATGTTCATAATGAAAGTTCTGCGTGACGGATGATAACTGCTCTGGAGGGAATCATGAGGCAAGACGAATGTGTGCTCTGCATTGTCCCGAATGCGGTCGCTGCGGAGAGCAGAGTGGCGCAAGGCCCGTCGTTCTGTCCCTCGGGGAGGCAGCGCACGGCGCGTGCCGTGGGGGCTGGGCCGCCACCCTGTCGGAGCCCCCGCTCACACGCACCTTAATTCGCAGCATCTGCTGACTTCATGGTGTATATCCCACCACCCCTCCCACCCCCCGACCCCGGGGGGCTGATTTCAAGGACCCAAACGTGATGTCACTGCACGCGGGGCTGGGAGGAGACGAGGACGGTCACACGAGAGTCCCTGCGCGCAGGTCCCGGCGCCCCTCTCTCCCAGGTATGTGTCTCGCCTGGGGACGAGATGCTAGGAGGGTGGGGTGTCCGATGCATTCGTTCTTCGCTCCTGGTATCCGACAGGTTGGGCCTCTTTTCTTTCGTGGGAGAATCTCCCACGGGTGCGAAAGGAGAGAAGGTGCGAGGCTGCAAGAGTGAGAACCCGCGCGGGGCCCATCTCCCAGGCTACGCGCGAGTTGCCGGCGAAATGAATGGGAAAAGTGCGTAAATGAACCTGTGCAGCTCCGAGAGGCTCGCCCTCGCCCTCAAGGCCGGCTTGTGCCAAACCCGGGGTTTCCATCCGGGGGTTACGGACGTGCCTCCGGAAATTTGGAGGAAGCTGCACCGCACGGTGGTCAAGAGCATAGGCCGGGAGAGAAGGCCAAGGTCTACTGCTTATTAGCTGTGTGACCTCAGACAGTGTCTTCACCACTCTCTGCCTCCATTTCCTCATCTGTAAAATGGGGGTGAGGTGCTCACTTCACAGGGCTGTTGTGAGGGTTAAACTGTTATATGTAGAGCCTTCGGAGAGCGTCAACGGCGTGCTCATCACCATCACCAGCATCGGCATCGGTAACTATTACTCTCATTTGCTAGTTTTCTCCTTTCCATGCAGACGGAAGCTATAATTAACATGCACACGTTACAGTTTCTTTTCATGTTTGTGTGCCTTAAAAAAAA
The DNA here is from genome assembly GCF_018350195.1 of Panthera tigris. Taxonomy (NCBI): domain Eukaryota; kingdom Metazoa; phylum Chordata; class Mammalia; order Carnivora; family Felidae; genus Panthera; species Panthera tigris. The sequence continues at coordinate 14,377,003 of NC_056664.1, forward strand.
AAAGCCAAAAAAAGAAAAAAAAACCAACCCAGGTTTAAAGTGGCTTCTCGAGTTGCATAGTCCTTGCACATAACGTCTGCTTCTGGGGTTCAGAGGTGGCCTTCACAGCCCGGATGCCCTAACCGTTTGACACGAACACTTGGGCAGTGAATGAGTGATTAATATTTTAGCCCAGAGCATTAAGTTCAGCATCATTTAATAAATGTGCAGCCACAGCCACTTCTGGTGGTAGTGGGGGTCGAGGGGATCATCCGGATAAATTAAACATACCAATAATTCCCAGGCCTAATTTGGCCAGTATTTCACTAGCTCTCTCCCGTTAGGCTCTATGATTTTTCCTGACCCAGAACTCCAGACAGATGTTTTAATGACTGGCTTTGGAGGGTCGTCCCTGTCCCTCCCTGCTGTGTGTCCTGGGGCTGTTCGGATAAGCAGCAGGCAGCCTGGAATTCTCCACCTGCGACAGAGAGCCAGTGGGCAACTGAAGGTTAAATTACCTTCAGGGGCGCCTGGGTGGCTCAGTGGGTTAGGTCTGACTTCGGCTCAGGTCACGTCCTCACGGTTTGTGAGTTCGAGCCCTGCATCGGGGCTCTGTGCTGACAGCTGGGAGCCTGGAGCCTGTTTCGGATTCTGTGTCTCCCTCTCTCTCTCTCTGCACCCCCCCCTCCCCCACTCTCTCTCTCTCTCAAAAATAAATAAACATGAAAAAAAATAAGTTTACCTCCAAAGAAAACCCAGTTTCCTTACCAAGATACCAGGAGAACACTCTCATTTAAATAAAACCTATAACTGAGTCTTGTTCAAATTAGCCAAGGTGTTCTGTCCGTGACACCCGGGGGGCAGTGAAAGCAGTGTCATTGCCAGAGAAAGCAAGTCTTATTTTCCTGGATTCGATGGAGCCAGATACAGCGAATCATATTCCTTACATCTTCACCAGCTGGCTGGGATGGGGCAGTAAAAGTAACCTCGAGCCCCGCCTCAAAGGCCCTGCAATCAGGGTCCAAACTTGGGTTCATTTGTTCAACGACATATGCGTTGGGCCAGCCACCTTTCAGGCACTAAAGATACAGTAACGAACATACTAGACAAGATGCCTGCCCTCACAGAGGTTACATTCTAGGTGGGGGGGGGCCACAAACACGTGACGTTTAAATCCATAATTCGACGTCCCCCGGTAGATCCGTGAAGAAAAAGAAAACAGAACAAAGGGTAGAGAAGGACGGAAATGAGAAGCTATGCAGATGAGGCGGTGGCGGGGGGGGCGGGGGGGGGGGGTGTGAAAGCTGGACCGAGACCCGATGCCAGTTCGGAAGCGAGTCACGTGATGATCCGGGTAAGCGGGAGTAGTGAGTCAAAGGCCCTGAGGCGCGCAGGCGCCTGGCCCGCTGGAGGAATAATTAGAAGGCCAACCTAAGTCATCACGTATCAGTCGTAACAAAGTAGAACCTGAATGAGCGCTCCCTTCATCCAGCTTTATCTGATGCCTCATTTTCCTGTTCAGCATCCCTTGTAGCGAGGACCCAGCTCGGCCCTGCGGTCAGTGACGGACTCAGCTTCCCCAGGAAGCCGGATCCGTTTTCAGACAGCTCGTTACTAATACTCGGTTCTACATATGGAAAGTCCTTCAGGCCTCCCCAAGCTTTCAGGTACCTGTTCTGGTTTAATCACGTTGAACTGCACAAGATAAAGTCTAATTCCTTTTCCATAAGACGGGCTTTCAATTACTGCAAGACAGGCATCTTATCCCTCGGTGTCTTTTCTTAATAAGCAAGACGGTTCCTTCACTTGTTCTCTGTACAGCTTGGTTCTACGTCCCTTCACTTTGCTGGCGGATCTCCCTGAAATAGATTCCGGACGGTGTCTCTCCCTTCTCCCAGGCGGGACCCAGAAATAAATGCGAAGATCCAGGTATGAGCTGGGCAGCAGAGTCCAGGGTGACCAGGCCCTCCTCCTCCAATATAGATTCTTGACTTTTATGAGAGCGGTACTTTGCCATTTTCGGGTTTTGTTTTGAGCTACCTTGTGTTTAATCGCTGTGAAATTCACTGTTGACGGAAGCTCGTAAGAAACACCAGCTGCCTTTATACTGAATGTCTCCCTCCAAGTACTGTGAGAATTTAGGACTTCGTACTGGACTTTCAACTTTATTAAATCTAATTATTTTTAGATTTTTTTTCCCCCTGTCATTCCAGGCCCTCGAAAATCCGTTTTAGGCTCTGATTCTGCTATAAAATAATCGGATTATCACACCAAGCTATGTCTCCTCTAGAAGTAGTGAGCAGGCCCCTTGGATGTTCATCCAGGTCACTGATAAAAATCCAGAGTTTGCGCAGGGCTGCAAACGACTTCTCTGGCACATCACCAGGACGCTAGGAAGCCCTCACCACGTTTGACATCAATCCATTAACGCGTGTTCTTTAACTATGACTCCTGAACAGTTAATAGCCCACTAACACGCTCTAGCATCCAACCCTTTCTTCTCTGTCTTCACCAGAAGTATATCATTAGAGAAATCGCCAATTGTTGTGCTAAAGTCCAGATGCCTGAATGGAAATGTGCGTATATTGTCTCTATCTGCCAACCCCCCACTGAGGAATGGAAATGGGCCGGGCTAACAGGACAAGTTCTCGCGAGCTCATGCTGGGTCCTATAATCACTTCTTTGTCATTTGGGTGCCTATTATAACATCGCTTTAGTAACACATTCTGGAATCTCTTGTGAGATCCATATCCAGGGCAATCATCCGTAGTTTTTGCAGAATCCATTTGCTACCCGTTTTAGAAAATTGGAAGGGTATTTACTCATGGCCAGCCTTCAAAGTTCTCTTGACTTCTTCCCAGACAGCGTGCCTATCCTGTCCCTGATCTCCAGTGCCCCCCAAATATAGCTGAAAGGTATTCTGCTTTGGTTTTTGCCTTTTTGTTCGTTTGCCAGCCCCAGGTCCTGTTGATAAAATTCTGGCACTTTCTTACACACTCCTTTGGTTTGTGCTCCTCTGCATCCCGTCCTTTGAAATCTGAGCATCCATGGGGTGCCTGCGTGGCTCTGTGGGTTAAGCCTCTGACTTCTGCTCAGGTCATGATCTAGCAGTTTGGGAGTTTGAGCCCCGCATCGGGCTCTGTGCTGACAGCTCGGAGCCTGGAGCCTGCTTCGGATTCTGTGTCTCCCTCTCCCCTCTGCCCCTCTCCCCCCCGCCCCTTAAAAATAAATAAACATTAAAAAAATGAAATCTGAGCATCCAGAGCAGTGGTTTGCAACCATAACTGAATATTGGGATCACGCAGGGGAGATTTAAGAAAAAATGATCTATGCTGATTTCTCTCCCTAGACAAATTGAACCAAAACTTCAGGGAGCGAGGGAGGTGTTTGTAATTTTGTTTTGAAGGTCCCGCAAACGACAGCCCAAGTTGGAGTTCTAAGGGAGTGACCCGTCAGTTTCGGTTCTGTTTTTGTGTGCTGCGTTTTGTTACTTGTGCTAGACTTTCTGTCTCTTTTTCATTGCCTTCACCCGTATCTGCATTGTGAGATTTGAATGTTTTGAGAAATCTGTGAAACATTTTGCATACAATGAAACTTCCTTCTTCCTGCCTTGCAATTATCCATTTCTTTACCTCTGAATTCCGTCTCTGAATCATGTTACCTTGTATCTGCTGGCTCACACCATGTGCCCTGGGTGACCTTTTCTCTGAGATTCCTTTCTCATCCTCTCTGATAAACACTACGTTGCCCTGGAAGGTCAGAGTTAAATCCAGGACAGTAGTTTCTGCATTTGCCTGCTTGATCTTTTTAGAAACGTAGCAAGTTTCAGGCTGTTCTGTTTTTGGCCAAATGAGGCTTCCAGGAGTTGTCTATAAAGTTGAAATCCCCCACCATTATTGAATCACGCCTCTCTGGTTTTTAAAAAAAATGTGTTAGGGGGCGCCTGCGTGGCTCAGTCAGTTAAGCGTCTGACTTTGGCTCGGGTCACGATCTTGTAGTCCGTGAGTTCGAGCCCCGCGTCGGGCTCTGTGGTGACAGCTCAGAGCCTGGAGCCTGTTTCGAATTCTGTGTTTCCCTCTCTCTCTGCCCCTTCCCCGCTCATGCTCTGCCTCTCTCTGTTTCTCAAAAATGAATAGACGTTAAAAATGTTTTTAATTAATAAAAACGTGTTAGGAAACGATTTCCCTTTTTATTCAAGTGGGACAGTGGCCCCGTCTGTGTATTAGGGATTCATAAACCGAACCGATCCTCACTCAGGACTACTTGGAGAGTCGTAGGAATAACATGTTAGGATCCAACCCCAGAATTTACGATTTACAAGGGACTCAAGAGATTGCATTTTAAAGGTCCCCTAAACAATTTTGATGATTGGCTAGATTTCAGAAACCTTCACCCGTACCACAACAATATCCCTTCTGTTTCTGTTCCCTTATCTCTTTGCTCTTTGGCACGCATCCATCCACACGACTATGGATTTCCGCAAAGATGTCTGTCTTCTTGACGTAGCATTCTCTCTGATCTCTTCCTCCAGCAGGCCTATTTGTCTGGAAGAGAGCATATGTTTCCATCAACATATTTCAATTCTGTGTCTCCTCTTTCCCAAGCTTGGTGAAACAAGGTCAGATTTATTGCCCTATCTTGGAAGAATTTCTTTCAAATTATCTCCAATCCATTTTGTTACTCATGCACTGCTGACTGGCGTAAAATAAGACCTCGAAGAGTATAACAATTTTTTTTTCTGTCTCCCCTGCTCAATTGCTTTCTGGTAAAAAAAAAAAATAATAATAATAATAAGTAAATAACCAGACAGTACTTATTCTTTGCTTTTGCTATGCGATGTCTTCTGATTTTCACGACAATGAGTTGAATGGATTTATCGGGGCGTTTTCACTTCTCCTCATCTATCCTTCATGTTTAAGACATTCTTCTTGCCCTTTTCAATTCTCTTCTGTTAGAAAAACTTGTTAGGGGCACCTACATGGCTCAGTTGGTTGAGCAACTGACTCTTGATTTCGGCACAGGTCATGATCTCGTGATTCGTGAGACCGAGCCCCGCACTGGGCTCTGCACTGCGAGTGGAGCCTGCTTGGGATTCTCGATCTCTACCTCTGCCCCTCCCCCGCTCACGTGTGCACGTTCTCTCTCTAAAATAAATAAATAATAAATAAAGCAATTCATTCATTAAAGCTTTTTATTGTGAAAATGCGCCAAGATACCCCAATGTAGAGAGACTGATCAATGAAACTTTAAAGACCTCACGCGGCTTCAACGGCATGTCAGTTGGCTCTTCTGGGAAGCGGGTGTTGAGGTGCCGTTAGGAGGGCAGAAGCTTCGTGTGGGGTGACACCCGTGGAAGGGTGTGGGAAGGGGCAGGATTGGGCCAGGGGAACCGCCAGATGGTGATGGAGAGCCAACAGAGTTTGTCACAGTCCAACAAGGGGGTCCAGGGCCAAGCTTATCGTGAGAGGAGTCCAGTGGTGGCTGGAATGGCTGGGCCCTTAGACTTCATCACTGGCTGGGGCCACCCTGAGAAGATCGTGATGTGTGGTTTACCTGAAGGATTCACAGCTAGGAGATGCCAGCTGACCACATTCCTCAAAGCAAACACACCCAACTCTAGCCTCAGTTGCTGCTTTTCCTTTCACAATCCCAACTGGACCACGAGGCATTCCGGTGGATCTCCTGGGTCTGCATGTTTCCTTCTGCCTCCATTTTGTAATGGCGGCTCTATTTCCTCTGCTGGTTAAGCTCGACTGCTTCTGCCGAGGTGGTGACCGCTCTGCTTGCCTGCTGGTCCCTGGACCCGGGAGTTCAAAGTGCCCAAGCAGTAGTCCTAACTTGTGGTTTAATGGGACCTTTGGGGAATCTTGCCTTTTAACCCCGAAAAGCCCAGAACTCCATGGACTGGAGGCACAAAGATTCCCAGTGGGTCATTGGGAATGATGGTAAGTAGGCCACTCCTGGATGCATCCCTTCGTTCATATAGTTTTCCTGTTGGGGACATGGCATCATAGTATGACTCACTACATCCTGGAGGGTCTTTGCAGATGGCATTTCAGCCGTTTTTTTCAGCAGCCCATTCCAGACACTTTCTGCAGGGGTCAGACTGGTGAATTAAGTGGAGCTACATTAGGGACTATCACCTGCATGTCTAGATCTTTAAGAGGGGCGCTAATCTGTTATCCCCTCTCCCCGACAGTGATGATGATGATGATCTTTGATCTCACTGTCTTGGTTGAAGGTGAAAGGGAGGGCAGTTGCAGTGCCTTCCACATGTTTTACACTATACTAGATCTTACTCCAGACCAAAGTTCTAAAGTGGGGACGATCCCAACTTTTTTTTTTTTAAGAGAGAGAGAGAGAGAGAGAGAGAGAGAATCTTAAACAGGCTCCGTACTCAGTGTGGAGTCCAATGTTGGACTCAATCTCATGACCCTGGGATCATGACCTGAGCTGAAATCAAGAGTTGGATGCCCAACCGACTGAGCCACCCAGGCGCCCCATCCCAACTTCTGAATACGTCAGTTCTGGTTATGCCTTTGGGGATTGGAGAAATGGCTACTAGGGTGTCCTTGGGCACAGGGACTTACTGTAAGTCGGACTTTGGCCAGGAGGTTCATTACCTCTTTGTGTCAAGGACTATCTATCCAGGATACCCAAACTGAATGGGGTGGGTCCTCACTGCCAGTCAGTTGTGAATGATCCAGTCCCCAATCCCAATTGCTAAAAAAAAAAATTATATATGTATATATATATATGCATTGATTTTTGACTGTAGTAAAATAGGCATAATACAGAATTTGCCTTTTTAACTACTTTCAAGTAAATGGTTCAACGGCATTAACTACATTCACATTTTTGCACAAGCATCTCCAGAACTCTGTTTACCTTGCAAAACTGAGCATCTGTCCCTGTCAAATGACTCCCCATCCCTCGTTCCTCCTAGTCCCTGCAAACCACCATTCTACTTTCTGTCTTTGTGAATTTAACTACTCTAGGTACCTCATATAAGTGTCATGTCATATATAAGAATATCGTACATATCATGTAAGAGTCATACGGTCTTTGTCCTATTGTGGCTGGCTGATGTGAGTTAGTATGATGGCTCCAAAGTTCATCCATGTCGTAACGTATGTCAGAGTTTCCTTCCTTTTTAAGACGAAATAACATTCTAGTGTATGGATGTACCACATTTTATTTATCCATTCAGCTGTTGGTGGGCATGTGGTCAATCCCCATCCTACTGTCTGCCTTGTGGGACTGCTCCTGGTACCCCCTCTGGGACCATGACACCATGATGCTGACGTGGAGTTAGAAATGCAGCAAACAGGATTGGGCAGAGGGGCTATCAGGCTTCCACACACATGTGATAGAGTCTCGACCAGCCCCATGGAGAGGTCTGGAGTGAAAATTAACCCATTACAGGAGTCCCACGTGGGTTTAAATGGCTGAGCTCTTGGAACGCAGTCTTGCTTAATCATTGGCTGGACCCTCCCTGAAAAGGGCATGACCTTGGCTCAGAAACTGTGATGGACCTGACGGAATTGACATTTGGGGGCTGTCTCTGACCACCCTCCTTGTAGCGGAGTCAGACATCCCTTCTTAGAGGCAATCAGCATATTGCTGTGTCTGCCCTAGAAAAAATTATCAACATTTTGCCAGTCTTGAATTATTAAAACACACTTGATTGGGTCAGTGGGTCTCTGGGCAAATTCTTTCTTTCCTGTCCTCACGAAATGCATTTTTACCCTCAGCCAAAAGCCCGCCATTTTGGCCTCTTAAACCATGGCCCAGCAACCTAGATCCCACCCACGGTACTATCTGCAGGGCCAAAGGCTCACCTCCTCCACTGCCCTCTCTCCCCCTTAATCCCAGCCAGTGACATGAAGGAACGATGAAAATACCACCCAGTCTTCCAAGTCCTCCACGTCCTTGTTTCAAATTTCATATCCCTTAAAAATATATTGCTCGTCACTTAAATGACATTATTCATGCCCCTGAGAACAGTAGAGGTGGACGTGGTTTGTGAATTCGAGAAACCTTGGAGAACTTTCTGTCACATCCCACCTTCTTCATCCAAGAAATTCGGGTCGTGGCCATTTTCCAACGACCTCCCTCCACTTCTCAACATTGAGTCCCAGCTCCGAAGCCCCTTTTGTCTTACACCATTAGGGCATTCCCTGGCGTCCATCAGGGGTTGGTCAGTCTCCTCATCCTTCCGCCTTTTCTCCAGAAGTTTGAGCTTCACTTTCACTAGACAAGAGTCTGCAAAGCTCTAAGGATAGAGAATTTCTTTCCTTGGCTTTTTCTCTCTCTGTCACATTTCCCTAATCTTTGTCCCACGACTCCAGTTTTAATTTGTCCCCCTACATTTTGAACTTCTTACTTTTTGTGTTCCTCCGTGCGTTTTCTCCAAGGCTGCCCCTCATATAGAGAGATGGTTTTTGTGCCCCTCACCTGGTTCTCAGTGATGAACACTGGTTTGCTTCTGAAGCGAATGCTTCTACTTATAAACATCTCCCATGTGGCACAGGTCCCAGGGACAATTCTGCGAGTTCCCACTTTTCCTGGTTAGGGTTGAGAGTCCAAAGGCGAGAATATCCGTCCCAGACTTGCCGTCAGGGCTACTTTTTATAGCCACGCCATCATCCAATATCTCTCATGAGTCTGCTGGTCGGAGAGAATCTCTTGGCCCCTTCACGCCATCAAATTACCAACAATGATAAACGTTTGTTTAACGTTTATTGGATTGTCAATAATTAACATCGTTCTGCCACAGCCACCAGATTGCAAAACACTGAGGAACCAGAGACAAAAACGCGAAGGATTTCGGTGATTCATTCACTTCTCCCACATGCCAGCCTCTGCTGCAATGTCAGATTTAATTTTTGTCTCTCTGGGTTTAGGCCGGCAAGAACAATTCGCCTACCTTGACTATCTCCACATGCAAAACGGGATCAACATTTTCGCCCGAGTTGAAAAATCAATCCTTACAAAAAGGTGAAACAATCAGTTTGGCTCTTTTGCTTTCCACTTAGTTGTTGAGCTGAATTGACCGATCCAGTAGCGACAGATTCTAAGGTAATGAAAAATACCGCTGGCATCTAGTTACATCGTGTAGCAAGCTCTTTTGTGGGAATCCTGCCAGATTCTGTATTGTCCTGCCTGGTCTGCAGGATATTTGAGTACTTCCGGTGATGGGGAGAGTGCTACTTCACCTACACTCGACTCAACCCATTTATTAATAATTCATCAAGTTGCCCTGGAGTTGGTATGGAGACATTTAACGGACACACACCTTAGTTTCACTAAAAAGTGTTCTCTTCAGCATAGTGTCCTAGAAAAGAGCCCAGGAAATATAGTTTTGTACTTATCTGGGACACTTCCTACACTGTCCACAATTTTGCTCTGCATACACCTCCTAATGCCCTGTGACCATACCTACCCCCATCTCAACCATCCTTAGGACCTATCCATTATTTCTTCCAGAATCATCTGGCCTCTATGCATGTAAGTCTCCTAAAAACTCTCCCTGGTGGGCCAAATATTTGGATAAGGGCCTGTTGAATACCCCCCCAAACCCTCCTACATTTATGACCTTCCTATGAGAAAGGGAGACCCAAAAGCTGACGTTATCTCCATGCTCTAAAAGGGGGTGATGGGGCTCCCTGGCATGATTAAATCATCATGCCACTGTCACCAGCCACCACTGACAGGCATATCTAACTGATTTATTCATCTACCCATTCCTTCTCTGTCTTAGAATTCAAGGCGATGCATAGAAGGCATATAGTGAGAAAAAAACTTAAAAGTAATTGTCAACCCCTCCCCTCCCCCACCCCCAAACACACATACCACCGCCACCAACAACAACATCAAAACAGATGCCAAAGGGGAACAAAAAGAGACTAAAATCCAAACAGGTAGAAGGCTAAGAAAAAAACAAAAAACCATAAGCCAGTATCTTATACTTTTGTTTATAATTAAACCACAAGTTTCTCTCTGAGCTTTCCAGAGAAAGAAGGCTCAGTTGGTAATTAACAGGGCCCATAAAAATTGATGAGCACTTAACTGCATACCAAGTGTTGGCTCGGGATCACATTAGGCAATGAATGACATTTAAGTTACAAGAGTCAGCTACAAAAACAAAGGTTCCTGTTTTCCAGCCGTTTGATTGGCGAAGACAAGGAGGAAGTGTGACGTCTGGAATGAGGTGTGGGACACGGGCACCGTCAGGCTCAGCTGTGGGGACGGGGAAGTACCGCAGCCCTGCTGAAAGGCTGTGTCATCTTGCGTCAAAAATGCACATGGGTATTTTTTGGCCCAGAAATTCCATTTCTAAAAACAAGTCCTAAGGAAATAAGTGGACAGGTACACAGAGATACATATCGAATGACATTTATTGATGTCTTATTTTTTAACGTTTACTTATTTATTTTGAGAGAGAGAGAGAGAGAGCATGTGCACATGAGCAGGGGAGGGGCAGAGAGAGAGGGAGACAGAGAGAATCCCAAGAAGGCTCCACAATGCCAGCGCAGAGCCTGACGCGGGGCTGAAACTCTTGAACCACGAGATCATTAGCTGAAATCAAGAGCCAGACTGTTAATTGACTGAGCCACCCAGGTGCCCCTATTGATGTCTTATTTTTAATAATGAAAATTAAAAACAATCTAAATGAATGGGCAGGATAGAAAGCTATGCGGTGATTGAAAAAGAAACGTCGCTATATCTACACTGACCTGGACAGACATCCATGATATATATATTGGGAAGGTAACAGATTCTGTGTCGTGCAATCACATTTTTATAAAAAAGGAGAACAACTATTTGCCAAAGTACGTCAGTGACTACGCATCTAAAATTTAAGAGTGGCTATTTCCAGATGCTGGGATCTTGGAAGAGTGTTGCTGTCTACTTCGTACTTTTCCATATTGTCTTAATTACTTCACGATGAGGATCGACATTACTTTCATTATCAGAAATAAAAAGATCCCTTGCTCGTGGCTCTGAGAGATGATAGAGTGTAGCCAGTTCAACTCCTTTGCTTTATAGATGAGGAAAATGTAGAACAGAGAGGTGGTCATAGGCTTTTATGAAATTTCCCTGTCCTTATAATTACTATTTTAATGTCTGTATACTACCGCAAAAAGTATGCTGATGAGGTAATTACGCTCATCAGCATTCGCACCACAAATCGCACTCAACTTCGGCTTTTGCGCCGGATGTGGGAAGGGATTCCGGAGAACTGATGGAGCATCATGTTTGAATTTGGGCGAAACCCAGTAGGTAGCCATCGCGGGAATGAAGGGTCCCCAACGGCGGGGCCGCTCCCACCTCTGAGTCCTCGCCAGGTCACTCTACCCGTGGGAGACTTGGCCCCTGTCCCCGAGTTGCTACTCGTTTCTGGGCGGATGCCGTATCCCCCCTGCGATGAGGTAGGCCGAAAGGGGACCAGAGCCCGCACTTGCAGCTCTGTGTTCTCATTCGTATGTCAGTACGGGTGCAGGGCAACAGTAAAAGCACACTGGCCTATAAATAGATACACCAAAACAAAAATCGTGTCACCAGTCGTGAAGTTGAAATAAAAGTTCACCTGGTGTCCCTGTGTAATGTGGTCCACGGGGAAGCTGGCTGCCAGGAATTGGTGTGACCGCTCAGACTCAAGAAACTGTTTGGATTCTGATTCTATAAAAATGTGTTGGGTTGGGGGGAGGTAGGGATGGTAAGGGCAGTTCTTAGGGTTCCATATACCCTGGCTTAGAGATAGAAGCAAATCTTTTGTACTTTGCTAACACTGGTGAACCATTGATTGGGGCGACCTTTTCATTCTTCCCTTTTCAAAAGCATATCTTCATAAAACATTTATGAGTACATAAACTGTTCTAGATGGGCCGGTACAGGCCCTGAGCTCCACCGATGGGGCACTTTCTTCTGCCCGGGCTTGGCCTGGGGAATCCTAAAGTAGTTACAGACAGTTCAGGAAGGCACATGGCAAAGACTTCTGCTCATGCTAACGTCCTGCTCGTGCTAATTGTGTCTGAGCTTGCGGGTTGGGCCAGAGGTGCGGGCTTCTAAGGCGGAGTCGGCTTAGGACCCGGATATCAGGTCCCTGGAGGAATGAGATACCTGGATGGAGTGTTACTCCTCTGTGTTCTGGAAGGGTCCCTGCGAGTTGGACCTACTGATGGGCAACTTCCAGAGTTTGAAAAAAAAAAAAAAAATCAGGAAAGTCCTCTTTGTCCTGACACTTGTAGACCAAGGCTTTGTAGACTTGACCTTGTAGAGCAGCTCTTCTGACTTCCAAGAACAGCTGAAGCATGGGCAGGGACCCAGCTGGTTTTGTGTCTTCTTTGCCCCCACTGCTCCCATGCCTGAGCTTTGGAGAAGCACACTTGCTTTCACAAGTATCCCCACAGATTACCCAAGAGAGGTACCAGGAAGCTGGTAGCTGAATGGGATGGAGGAGATGGAAGAAGGGAAGTAAAGATATTTTTCCCCATCGTTCTACAAATTCCGCATCATAAGAACCAGGGTCCTGAGAAAGACCGCATCCAAAAATAGCTCCCGCTCATACTTGGATTCTACCACTTGGCATTTCCTTATTCATGCATTCAGCCACCCATTCATTCACTCCATCCATCCGTCCATCCATTCATTCACTCATTCACTTATTTATTCACTCATTCATTTGTTCATTCATTCATTGATTCACATCCACCCATTCATTCATTCACTTATCTATTCACTCATTCATTTGTTCATTCGTTCGTTCATTCATTTCATTCATTCACATCCATCCATCCACCCATTCATTCACTCACTTATTTATTGACTCATTCATTTGTTCATTCATTCATTCATTCATTCACTCATTCATCGTGTCAGGCATTCCATGACTAGGATGTGATAGACACAGACCTAATCCCAGCCCTCACAGGATTTATAGAGGCTAGTGAAGAAGCAGATAGTAGCCAAAGAATTGCAGAAGTAAGGACTCGGTTTAAAAATGCCGTGAATGCTCAGTGGAGAAGTACATGGTGCCGTGGCTATAAAATAAGGTAACTGGGCTTCATGAGGAGGTCCAGGGAAGGACCAATCATTACTGCTCGTTCCCTTCAGTGTAAGGAACTAATTCCAGTTGAAATTAACAACGCCTGGCTCAGATGACACTCAGGAATGAGGGAGAGGCAGGTCTCTGATTTTGGAGGTGCTATATCATAGTTTCTTCCTCCTCCGAGTCTTTCTCCTGTATGTCACCTTTACTACTCCCACAAAACATGCACACTTCTGACACCTCTGGTCACCAAGTGCGTAGGGATTTTCCCCCACACCAAGCAATTCTCTGCCACACCAGCTGGGTGTTGCAATGTAACCCAGTTCTCACACTATCTTCCTGGAGTTAGTGTCGGATTCCACAGGTTAAGGGCTCAGTCCCCCAAGACTGCTCCCACCCTACCTCAGATACCCGGGTCGTTACCTGGGCTTCTGATCAACCCGCGAGAAGGGTGAGGGCTCCACGACCCCCTCCTTGGGTTCAATTAATTTGCTAGCGTAGCTCACAGACCTCCCGGAAACACTTAACTTACACGATCGCTTTATTAAAGGAGAGGATACCGGATACAGATGAACAGCCAGATGCAAATAGACACAAAGTGCCTGCTGAGCACAGGAGCTCCCGTCCCCGTGGAGTTGGGGTCCATCCCCCTCCCCGTGTGGATGTGTTCACCCACCTGGAAACTCTGGAGTCCCATATTGTTGGGATATTTTGGAGGCTTCCTCAAGTAGATATGACCAACTATTAACTCCAGCCCTTCTCACCTCTCTGGAAGGCGGGATGTGGGGCCGAAAATTCTAAGCTGCTAATCGTGGCTTGGTCTTTCTGGTGACCCGCCCCCATCCAGGAGCCATCTGGGAGCCCACCCAGAGTCACCTCAGTGGAACAGAAGATTTTTCTAGTGCACTTAACACTTAGGAAATTACAAGGGTTTTAGGAGCTCTGTGCCAGGAACCAGGGGCAGAGATCAGTTTGTATTTTCTATCTCACAGGTGTGTACTCTGTGCTCAATACTTTATACACCTTGTCCCCTTGAGTCTCAGAAGGTCAATAGGGTTGGGCCCCTTGTTCCTCACTTGACAAATGAAAACCCAAGTTCAGAAAGAAGTGACTTGCCTATGGCCGTGTGCCTTGTGAGTAACAGAGCTAAGGTTGAAGTCCAACACATGATATAGCAAGTAGGATTTATTTCCTCCCTAGTGAATAAGAGGCATCTGGGGAGCCATTTTTCTTTTGGAGCATTAGGGAGGGCTTGGGGGCCTGCGTGCGGGGGAAGAGAACAGGATTCCCAAAGAAGGGAGAGGAAGAGAAAGGATGCAGAATCGGGACCCTGGTCAATGTAAAGAAAGCACGGGGGGCGCCCGGGTGGCTCAGCCGGTTGAGTGACTAACTTCGGCTCAGGTCATGATCTCACGGTTCGTGGGTTCGAGCCCCGCGTCGGGCTCTGTGCCTGACAGCTCAGAGCCTGGAGTGTGCTTCGGATTCTGTGTCTCCCTCTCTCTCTGCCCCTTCCCCACTCACACTCTGTCTCTCAAGTCTCTGTCTCTCAAAAATGAATAAATGTTAAAAAAAAATAAAGGAAAGCAAGCGCGGGTGGCACGGCATGGCCAGTCCTGTCCTATCCGACTGTCTGAGGGCGAAATGTCACAGCAGGAAGCCCTGGCCCTGGGTGGAACACCAGTGTGACTATTACGGGAGGGGGGGGAGGTGTAAACATATTTGCCCACCCACAGGACACGAGCACCAATTGGTCAGAATGGATGGTAACCTCGGGGCCAGAGAACTGTCAGTTCTGGAACTGGGGAGGTCTTCTGGGTTTTGGGGAGGCAGGGAAGCACTGGGAGTGAGGCTGGGGGCAAGGAACAGTGTCTGTTTGCCAAATAGCTCAATGTTCAACAGTACCCAGGCCACCTGTTGAATAATAACCCTATTACAACCTCAGTGACAGCTTAGCCAGAGGTTTAAAAAAAAAAAAAAAAAGAAAAACAAAACAAAACCAAACAAAAACCAATGTATCAGTGTCTCTTTGATGGAAACTGGCCTGAAGTCTTGTTTAATCCAGAGAGTAATAAAAAAGAAATGTGGGCCAACCTTCAAAATGGGGAGAGTCAAAAGTCCACTTTCTTATAAAAACAGATCTCAGGGTCTGGCATCCGAGGCCCCTGGGGCCCACGGTGTCCGCCCGGCGATAGCAGAGTAGAATCTGTCCCCCTGTGTTCAGGGCGGACTCCCCAGGTGATGCTTCTGTTCGCCCAGCCCCGAAGCCAAGGACGGGGGGCCATTCAGCCTGTACTACTGTCTCATAGAAAGTGATTTCCCCGCGTCTGTGTCTCTATCAAAGTCAAGTCCTAGAGGGACAAGAGCAAGTTATTTCAGGAAATATGGGCAAGAGTGTCTTTCTCTACAGAATAGAAAGCTCTTCCCACTCACTTTTAATATTGCAAAATTGTGTCTATGCCAAAACAGCGGACTCATCCTCCTTGTTCACCTCATTCCCTGCCTGGTTTCTCCGGGCACCGAGTTTATGAGCCGTCATAGTCGATGTTTCAGACGGTTCTTTTGATGCCTCCTTTGTGGCCCAGCTTGCACGAAGCTGGAGATGTGGGTCCGCATTTTAACACAGTGAGTCTCATGCAGGTGGCCCGGGGGTCACCCTGGAGCAGGGGCTGGCCAGCGCTCTTTGCGAAGGGCCAGATGGTAAATATTTGAGGCTGTGCAGACCGCACTGTCTGTCGCAAGTACTCAGCTCTGCCGGTGTAGTTCGGAAGCCTTCAAGACAGTACGTAAATAAATTGAGACTGGCCGTGTTCCAGTGATACTTTATTTACACAACAGGAGGAAGGCGGGCAGGATGTGGCCCCCCGGGTTGCCGTTTGCTGACCCCTCTGGGCAACAAAATGAGACGGTTTATGACAGTACTGGGCGTGTGGTGATGTCTGAGCCTGCGCTGCCCCAAGAGCGGAGGCTCCAGCAAAGACCGCCAGGCGGAGCGAGTGGCTTATTCGGCAAAAATCCCAGGAAACAGGGCTGAGACAGGGGTACTACATGGGGAGTGGGGGGGGGGGCGGCATTCGATGCCAAGATGGCCCTAGGAGACTGGGAGGCTTACTTCCCAGACTCTGAGAATCCGGATGGTGGAGCCACTATCCGCCGAGGTTTGCCCCGTGAGTTCCTGACTCTCCCGCACCTCTGGGCTGTACGTGTGGGCCCGGAGTGGACTCTGCAGACGCCCTCAAGTCGGAGACGTCGGGGGAGGGATGCAAGAGGCATGAGATTCATGCCTAAAGTGAGGCACGATGAGGTTGTGCCGGCAGGAAGCCTGCACAGACGGGTCATGGCGGAAGTGACCGGGAGGAAGAGGGGAGGTCAGCACAGAGGGGTCAGGGGTCATGGCGGAAGTGACCGGGAGGAAGAGGGGAGGTCAGCACAGATGAATCATGGCGGAAGTGACCGGGAGGAAGAGGGGAGGTCAGCACAGAGGGGTCAGGGGTCATGGCGGAAGTGACCGGGAGGAAGAGGGGAGGTCAGCACAGATGAATCATGGCGGAAGTGACCGGGAGGAAGAGGGGAGGTCAGCACAGAGGGGTCAGGGGTCATGGCGGAAGTGACCGGGAGGAAGAGGGGAGGTCAGCACAGATGAATCATGGCGGAAGTGACCGGGAGGAAGAGGGGAGGTCAGCACAGACGGGTCAGGGGGCATGGCAGAAGTGACCGGGAGGAAGAGGGGAGGCCAGAAGGATTTGAAGCAGTAGACAAGCAGGGCCTGATTCGGTGACCATTCAGTCACCCTGAAGCCGATCAGCATTTCAATTCCTTATTCTCAGGAGGGATCGAAGAGGACAGCAACGGCCTCCAGGCTCGCCAGGCTTAGAAATGGTGCCATGCTGGGAGGCCTCCTGGAAATCCCAGCTGCGGACATATTCACTCTTAAGGGTCACAAAGCATTAGTTCATCCAAATATGCAGACAGTTCTGATTTCTTTCTCAATTCTGCTTGAGAGGCCGTTTACACAAATACTTATTAAGCACAAATCGCCACGCCACCATCCTGTAAAACACTTATTGGCACGCCCGTTTCACAGATAAAACTTGAACACAGAGAGGTTGAATAGCTGGCACGGTTTTGCAAGTATTTCCTGACCCCCGTTGTGAGCTGAGGTCCCTCAGTTACTACCTGGCCGAGGGAGATTGGACATCTTTTCGTTGGCCACTGATTAGAGCCGATCTGGAGAGGAGAGGATATGGAAGTGATTGTCACTTGGTCCAGAGGGGGCATCAGTCAGCCAGCCAGTCATTTACATGGCACGTGTGGGGTTCTTACAGTCCATTGTGTGAAGGAGCCCAGGGGGGTGGGAGGACGCAGGTAGTGAGCAGAGCTGTGCGGTGGCCTCAGCAGATCAGATGCTCTGGGATAACTGTTGTCTCTCTTAAAAAATTTTTTAATATTTTTTTTAATGTTTATTGATCTTTGAGAGAGAGAGAGACAGAAAGAGACAGAGCTTGAGCAGGGGAGGGGGACAGAGAGACACAGGGGCGGGGCAGAAAGAGACAGAGACCCAGAATCCGAAGCAGGCTCCGGGCTCTGAGCTGTCAGCGCAGAGTCTGACACGGGACTCGAACGCATGACCTGAACCCAACTGAAGTCGGAAGCTGAGCCGACTGAGCCACCCAGGTGCCCTAACTGTTGTCTCTCTTAAACGCATAGGACCCCTTTGAAAGTCACCCTGTCGGGCTTGGAAAAGTCCCTGGGAAGAGAATTCTGCTGGAGTCACTCTGGCAGAGCCCCCTGAGCCACGCTTAAAATTAGATGGGGCGGCAAAAGGGCAGCTCAAGGGGAACGGTATCTGTGCGTAAATTAATGCCGACCTTGTTGGAATAACTTGCACTCTTCAGTGTTCGCAGCTGTGGGGTCCCTAGGGAGTTGTCTGGCTACATGTGATTTTACATATCTGACAGCTAAATCAGAGATCCAAATGCCAAATCCGGCGCTCAGGAACATTATGTGGATTTGTGACACTCCCAGGGGGACTTTGGATCCATAAAGCAATGAATGGATTACAATGAGGCATAAATATAGCATTTTCATCTGTGACATACAGTCCTGCTCTACTATTTCTCACATTGTTATGTGAAGGAAATCTATACCCACTCTCTCAAGTCTGTTCTCACAGAAATTAAAAATTTTTTGAAAAGAGCTTTAAGGAGAAAAAAAAAAAGAAAGAAAGAAAAGCTCTCGATGCATCTGGAATAAACTAGAACACGGCGTCGCGAGTGTGGGAATTCCGCGGAGGTAATTTGCAATACAGGGTAAACTCCAGGATCACGCGCGTTGTCAGGAAGCAGTGATCCCAGGCCTGGTGTGTCAGCCCCAGCACCAACGAGCTGTGTGGCTTTGAGCAAATCGCTTCATCTCCCTGGGCCTCAGTTTCCTTATTCGTCCAGTGGATTCCAAAGTTACGGGCGTATGCTCGCGTGGGGTGGGCAAAAGGACCGACGGTGTGGCACAGGAAGAACGTATTAGAACTCCGTTGGTACTTTTAAAATTTCTAATTATGTATTTTTTACAGGGCACATTATTAGCATAATGGTCTCATCTATTGTTTACAAATGAATAAATACGCATATATGGGGAGGATATGCAGAAAAGTGCTTTAGCGCCAGAAGCCGGTGAACAAAACCTTTGGAGGCCACCGATTTAACCCATCTGGTTATCCCCAAAAGGCGGGAAGTCCCCGTTAGATCTCATAGTCCATGATCCTATGTACTTGAAGAGATTCTCAGATTTCCCAGATTCCTCCCATTAGGGTTGAGTGCATCAGCTGTCTAAGGAAAAGAATTTGTGCCCATTGGGGTCGGGCTGCAGATATGCGGGCTCAGAAACCCCAAGACGCAATTAACGGACCCCTTAGAACCGTGCCTTCCACAGTCAAGCTCTGTGTTAAGCGATCTTTGCAAATAATTTTAAGTCCTCATATTTGCTTCACACCGTAGAGATTCACAAATCAGCTTCAAAAGTAATTTTATACGTACATACAGAAACAGGACAGGTATTTTTTTTTTTTTTCTGTTTTATATGTGAGGGCAGATTCCAAAAGGCTTAATGACTTCCCCACGGCCACCCAGCTAGTATGTGACAGGGAGACCCCCTCCCCGAACCCCCGTTCTGGTAAGGACTCCAGGGGTCTTTGCACTTCTAACCAAGTGCAAATGTGTTCCCTGGGTCCCAGGGAGAATTAGGTGACCGTGTAGGAGCGAGCCAGTGTAAATGCGACCCCCGGCTATTTAAAAAACACGCAGAGCTTGGGGCCCGCTGTTGGTGGTCTTGCGGGCACAAGACCTCGCATTATTCAGGGAGGCCTGGCAGAGGGGGAAAAGCAGATGCGTGGGCCCCTCGTGCCACCAGCTGTCATGGCTTGCTCCGCTGCAGTCCCTGACAAGTGCTGTTGTGACAGTCTTTCTACACAGTTGCGGGGAGCAGCTTGATAGAAACAGGAGCAAAAAGCCTTGTTTACAGAGGTGTGAGGGAACAAAGAACCCAGATGTACTTAAGAGAATGGAATTTTTAAGGTCTTTGGTCCTGCCAGGTGTGTCAGCCCTAGAGGATGCCAGGTATGGCCACACCCGGGCACCCGCCACAGTACATGGGACCTGCCACTTGGGAGAGACCGGTTCCCCGCTGCACTTCTCCCCACAGCCCTGTGATCATGACCAGCAGAAATGCTGTATCCTGTTTACCCTAAAGTGACCTCCCTGTGGTAAGATACGCGCTGCTGTTTTGCTAACCGTGATGGTGCTGATGGGGTTGTAATAGAATTTAAATATTTACTTGTCTGTGTCCTCCCCAGGATGGCAAATTCCTTAAAGGCAGAGATCTCTCTTGTTTATTTCGCTATCCTCAGACCTTTACCCCCCTTCCCCCGCCGCCCTGAGTCTAATCCATAGAAGATCGTGATATTTGCTTATTGAACGAATGCATTGTAACTCACATGTTGGCTATCCCTCTGGGAAACCTCTTTCTGCCCTGCATTTGCCTTAAAGCAGGACTCAGAACCTCTTCAGTTCACCATAAAGAATTACTTTAATTAATGCTTGCCACAATGCAGCTCACCAGAAGAGGTGTGCTATCAGAATATGTGAAGAGTTGCCTGCAAGTTGAGAGACATACGACCATCTCGTGGAGAAATGGATGGATCAAGGATCGAGCAGGAAATTCACAAAGGGGGAGCCCCAGACAGTCCAGGAAAATATGAAAACAAACGAAAGCTTGTCCTTACAAGTAATCGTGGAAATGCAAGTTTAAGACGCCGAGAAACGATTTTGCTCCCTCCAGCGTAAAAGCGTTAACAACAACAAAACCCAGCTGTACGATTTGTTGGAGGTGGCACGGAGCGGATGATCCCTTACATTGTTGGCGTGAGTATAAATTGGTACAACCACTTTGAAGAGCAATTTGGCACGATCGAGTAAAATTGAAATTGTACCAGCCCAGCAGCGATTCTGCTCCTAAGATAGATCCCAGCGGTCTTCAACCATTTTTGCAGAGAATTAAGCCCTAATGACCTGAGGCATCATCGTGTGAAATGAATTAACTTCTCATTTAATGCATCTAGAATGGCGCTAGTTGCATACCATCCATGGGAACTCGAAAAATAGTCGTTCCAATCATCTTCTGTGTTCTGTGGTTCAGAGGGAGAACCCCGATTGGGAAAGGCTTCCCCTTGGCAAAGTACGCGAGAAGTCACGAAGAATGTCAGGGCTGTGTTGTTTGGAAAAAAAAAAAAAAATTCAAAATAATCTAAATGTCCATCAAGAAAAGAAAAAAAAAAATGAATCGTGATCTGCAATGGAATGTTATGCAACAGTTAAAAAAAAAAAAAAGACAACCTGGAACCACTTGTATTGATAAGGATGAATATAAGAAATGTCACGGTAAAGGCAGAACCAAATTGCGGTAAGATACACGCAGTATGATTCCATCGATATGAAATTGAAAAATGTTTATTTCTTTATTTTGAGAAGGACGGAAGTCACGTATGCATGTGTGCGCAGGGGAGGGGCAGAGAGAGGAGAGAGAGAATCCCAAGCAGTCTCCATGCTGCCAGCGTAGACCCCAACGTGGGTTCTGTCTCACCAACCGTAAGATCATGACCTGAGCGGAAATCAAGAGTCGGATGCTTAACTGAGCCGTCTAGGTGCCCTTCTATGAAATTTTAAAATAGGCGATTTGGGGGGGCCTGGGTGGCTCAGTCGGTTGAGCGTCCGACTTCGGCTCAGATCATGATCTCACGGTCTGTGAGTTCGAGCCCCACGTTGGGCTCTGTGCTGACAGCTCAGAGCCTGGAGCCTGCTTCGGATTCTGTGTCTCCCTCTCTCTCTTCCCCTCCCCTGCTCATGCTCTGTCTCTCTCTGTCTCAAAAATAAATAAAAACATTAAAAAAATTTTTTTAAATAAAAAAAATAAAATAAAATAGGCGATTTGCTCTCAATTGTTTATTATATATTGCCCATATGTACTTACATACATGGTAAAAAGTGTTAAAACAATGCATTGGCATGCATGATAAACTCCAGAGTCAAAAGAGTGGTTATCCTTTATATTATTTTTAAATTATGATATAATATTAAAATAATATATAACCATGCATTGACACATTACACTTTATATAATAAATGATGTTACATAAATATATAATATAAAATATAATATATAATTATAATTATTATATGTCATTGATAGATTGTATCATTCCCTAACTTGTTCTGGATGTTAAAGTAGATGATTTCAAGAATGCACCATGTTAAAAAAGATAAGTAAAATATACACAGGCCCCCACTCCCACCCCACCCTCTGTCCCAATCCACCTGCCCTAAAGCAATTGTGATGAATGACTTGTCTTTCGGGAGACAGAGGAAATTTTTCTTGAGATTATCTTATTTTTTAATTAATTTATTTTTTAATGTTTGTTTATCTTTGAGAGACAGCACACAAACAGGGAAGGGGCAAAGAGACGGGGACACAGAATCCGAAGCAGGCTCCAGGCTCTGAGCTGTGAGCACAGAACCCGACACGGGGCTTCGAACTCACAAGCCGTGAGGTCATGACCTGAGAGGAAGTCGGATGCTTAACCGACTGAGCCACCCAGGCGCCCCAAGAGATTTTTTTTTTTTTTTGACAGAATCTGATCATTTCACTCCCCAGTTCAAAGGGTATGCTGGTTTCTGAGTGCTGCTGACAAAATCCAAATTCCACAGGCAGCTCTTTAATTTCCCATCTTCGGGCACTTTACATTCCTTTCAGATGGGAGTGTTTGCCATTTTCCAGATATACCCCCGTGCTTTTCCTGATCGCATTTTCATTTTCTGAGAACTCTTTTCCTCCTTTTTGCCATTTGATGTTATGTACCAAAGCCTTAAGAACAGGCCCACTCTTGGACACAGCAGATCTCCTGCAAAGAAATAGTTCGAGATGCGCGCAAAGATTTAGCTTAAGAATGTGTGCTGTAGCATTGTCTCTAATGCTAGAATATTAACAATAACCTTAATGTCCAAGGGATCCATTCCACACGGGACACACCGCATAAAATTAAAACACAGATTCTCAACCAAAAGGCAGACTACCCAGGTCAAGTCCCAGCTCTGGAACATTCGGGCACATTCCAGCTGTACGATCTCAGCCTCTCTGTGCCTACATATTCTAAGCTGTAAAATGGGACTAAGCCATTACCTCCTTCACAGAGTTATTAGGGGGATTACGTGTCTTAATACACGTGAAAGCACTCAAAACAGGATCTGGCATGTTGTAAATTTGCTTATGGATGGCGAATTCTGGAGACATGTCATCTACAAACTCTTGACGTAAGAGAATGGTCGCTATCTATCTTGGTGTCCTGAACCTAGGCATGGTACTTGGTGTTTAAACGTAGCATCATGCTAACCCAGTGAAGGGCTTAAAAGCTCTATGCTCAATGCACAAATCACTACTATACTAGCTGAGTGCTTTTTAATTTTAGGTTCTGAAGTAGTGAATCAGTTTTGAGGAGTCAAGTAGAAAAACCCAAGGGCTAGAGAATGAGTCTTACAAGGAAAGTGAGAAGGAACTAGATTAGGGTAGAAAACCAAGCAGAGGAATGAAAGAAGAAACACACGGGTTCCAGAGTCACTAACTCCGACTCTGTCACTAACTTTAGGCTGTGCCCTTGGGCCCATTTCCCTGACGTCTTGTTAGGTTTCCTGTTTTGTCAAAGACTTACAATAACATCCACCATCATCAGCTCATTGAAACGTTTGGAAATTATAAGAGTTTGTGTTACTCTGTGCCAGGTGCTGGGCAAAGCTGTTCTCACTTTTTTTGGTAGGGGGAGGGGGACAGAGGGACAGGGGCGGGGGATGAGAGAAAGAGAGAGAGAGAGAGAGAGAGAGAGAGAGAGAGAATCTAAATCAGGCTCCATGCTCCATGTAGAGCTTGGCGTGGGAATCAATACCGTGACCCTGGGATCGTGACCTGAGATCAAGAGTCAGATGCTCAACTGACTGAGCCACCCAGGCGCCCCCACTTCTCACATTTTCTCTAATTCTCACAACAACCTCATGGGGTACTATCGTGGGTTGAATTTTGTCTCCCTGAAAGATACGTTGGAGTCCTAATCCCAAGTACCTGTGAATGGGTCCTTCTTTGGAAACAATGTCTTTGCAGATGTAATTAGTTGAGATGAAGTCATACTGGATTAGGGTGAGCCCTAAACCCAATGACTGTTGTCCTTATAAGAAGAGGAAGAAAGGACACAGACGTAGGGCGAATGCCATGTGAGGGCCGAGGCGGAGACGGGGCAACGTGTCCAGGAGCCAAGGAGCACCAAAGTAGTGAATAGTTTCTATTCACTACTTCGAGGGCAAACCCCGAAGCTGGAAGACAAGGAAGGCCCTTCCCTTAGAGCCTCAGAGGGAGCACAGCCCTGCTGACACCTTGATTGTAGACTTAGAGCCTCCAGAACTGCAAGACAATGTGTTTCTGTTGTTCCGAGTCACCAGATTTGTGATAACTTGATACAGCAGTCCTAGGAGACTAATACAGACGCCATTTTGACAGAGTCAGAGATGGAGACCCAGAAACCGGGCTGACGCTGGAGTCTGTGCTCTTAATACTGGATAATATTCAGTTGAGTTCTGGGTAACTTCATTGGTTTTTTTTTGGGGGGGGGGGACACCAAAGTTTTTATTTTCAATGTTTGCATTTTGATACATACTTCACTATCCACTGTCCCAAGAGGCATCATTCTGTGATATGAGTGGTTTCGTCACCTGGTTATCTGAAGTCCGTCCTCATTATCCCAGCTGAGTCTATGTTCAAGTTATACAATTTTCACGAGCTTCACATAGCAGGGGCCCCGAGCCCCGCTGGGGACGGCAGGCTGGTGCTGAGGTGCTTCCTCCGTGGCTCTTGGGGAGAATGTTCCGACAGCTAGGCTCCCTGGACCAGGACGGAAGCCAGCCGGCCCACGCACAACACATGACAGCCACTTCCGGAGGGCCTTACTGACTTGCAGAGAGAACGAGGAAGCGAATAAGTGACATCTGAATTGCCCCTCAAATTCCATTTTGTCCCCCCAATTGACCTTCCTCTCCCATCAAAATGATGTTGCAATTTGCAAATATTAGAAGGATTTTCAGGCTGGGGTATCATCTTTGTTTATTCCATTGCCTCTCTTTCCCTCTCTCTCTCCCTCGCCCCCTCTCTGTCTCTGTCTCTGTCTCTGTCTCTGTCTCTGTCTCTGAAGATATTCAGGGAAATGCATGCCTGACAGAGACGACTAGCAAAGCAGAGGCAATCCAAGACTGCATTTCCAGCGCTGGCGCGAACTTGGCTTTGTGTCATCGGTCATACCTCCGGAGACCCGAAAGCTTACTGGGTCGCTGCCCTCTACCTCCCTGGTTCTTTTCACCCCATGACCTGCAGCTTTACCAAGAGCCTCCCCAACCTGGTTCCGCAGCAAATGTAGCCATACAATCTATCCGGGAGCTCCTGTTCTTGGTTTTCAGAGGCAGGGCCGAGCGAAACCTCTTCATCGGGACTCCGTGGGCTCTAGGCTACTGCAGGTCGTTATTCAGGTTGATAAAAGCTTCCGTCCCTGGGGGAAACTCCTCCATCCTGGCAACCATGACCCTGCCTCAAGAGTGTAAGCTGAGCCCAGGCACACCTGTACATCTGACAGATGAGCCAGGCACAGAAAAGCCTCTGCTGACAAGCTGACCAGACAGCAGACACCTGCAGAGGGGCCCACACCTTTCCTTCGTGAAGGCTCCGACAGCAGTTTCGATCCAACAGGTCTGCGCGCGTGGTCAAAGAGAGATCACTTGGAGATTCGCAAAGGGGTTGGATTACGCCAAGCCTGAACGTCATGCTTGGAAGGAAATACAACCACCCGTTCCTGACGCGGGCCCTGTTTGATGGGATTCGTTGCACGCCCCTCCCTGGTTTTAGTCCAAATAAAATCCTAGCTTCGTCTAGTGAGATAAAAGTGAAGGCAAAGGCCAGTTGCACATATGAAGACCACAGTCTGTCTCCACGGGAGCGGGAGCCGAATATTTAGTGTCTGTTCAATGCTCCGAAGGACCGAGGTGACGAAAGTGCCGTCACCCCGTGTCCCGATTTTACAGACAGGAAAACTGAACTTAGGGATGTCAAGTCACTCCGTGACACTGGGCATCTGATTAGCGGCCAGGCAGCACCCGAAAAAGGGCCCTTCCAGGGTTTCATGGCCACTAGAAGCTATTCCCAAGCAAATCAACCCAGGGAACCCGAGGCCCCGGGGCTTGGGAGCAATTAATTCTGTTTGGGGGCCTTCGTCTGGGGAGCTCGTACTGTTATGCATCCGCTCTATGGCGGGTCGAACCGCAGGCATGACCCTGTCACCAGAACTCGGGGCAGAGGTACCCAGCATCCTGGGATGACCGACAGGGTAAGCCTTCTGACCCTGTGCAAGTCCAAACTAGAGGTGAGCGGTTCCACTCTGTCAATTTAGAGGCACATCCGTTCAGACTTCGGAACGGTGCTCCTCGCCTGGGGGCAATTTCGTCAATAACTGGAGATATTTTTGTTGGCGCAGACGTGAGGGGCTGCCGCCGAGCATCTTACAAGGCACGGGCCAGCCCCACGAGAAAGAATGATCTGGCACAACGTGGCTGTAAGTGCGAAGGGTGAGAAGCTGCTCTGAAATCTTAGCACCCCCATACGTGTGAAGTTCTTGGCACACAGGCTGGCAGCAAACGGCCGTTTATTTCTCACCTAACCTCCGTTTCCAAGTGTGGCTATGCGATGGCCGAGTCTGTGATCCCGTGTAGGTGATCCCTGGGGGTTCAGGAGGACCCGATCCTTCCTCCTCTGGGTGACCGCGCAGGGCACTGCGAGCCAGCACACGTGAGAATCTGGCCAACAGGTTCGTTCTCTAACGCCAGGTCTCTCGTTAACATCTATGCTCCTCATAAACTGACGTCTTCACGGAAGGTTTTTTTTGTGTGCGTGCTGGGTTTCTAAATAGAGGAGGCGAGGTATGTGACTGGCAGTGGGGGGCAAGGACTGGTCTCTAAAAAGCCACTTACGGAGTCTGAACTCTGAGACCGGTGGGCCCGGAGGCTGTGCAAGGCAGCACCACTAAGAGGAGAGTGCACGATCGTTGGAGTCCAAACTGGCTTTTGACTCCTAGCTCAACCCCCTTCTCAGAGTTGCCATTTCCTCATGTGCGAAACAAGAGTGGTAATTCTTACCCTCAAGGGTCGGTGTGAAGATTCATTGACATGATAAACGTAAAGTGCCTAACCCAGCAGGTGGCATGATAGACACTTCCAAGGTACCCTGCCTCGTTGGGAAAAGATTAGGACAGGCTGGCCCTCGAGGTTTGCCCCGAGGTGTGGCCTACTGGTTAAAATCGTGGCCTGAAGGCCGTTCGGAGGGCTTGGCCCGCCTTCCTGCTGGTCCCCACGTACCCGGGCACTCGCCTGCCACACTTTGGTTGGCCCCGTGGGTGGGGATGGCATCAGGACCGCCTGGGAACTCTTCAGCAGGGGAGTTGAGTCAGCTTTTGCTGAGACAGGTCTTGAGGCTTGAGGAAAATTCTAGATCACCCGAGGGAGCGTTCAAGACGTTGTGGGCCATGACCGCGTCCCCCGACTACCTGTCCTGGGAGGCAACGGGGGTGTAAGAGATGGTGTGTGACTCTCAGCTCCACCCACACACTGTGCGACCCTAGGTGGGTGACACTTACTGTTGGAACCTCGATTTTCTTCCCTCCACCATGGAGAATATTGGCTACTTGCGATAGTTGCATAAGGGATTCCCTGGTGGCCATGGAGGCAATGTTGACAAGGGGGAATAATCGAAATGAAAGCGTCTGGCTCTAGTGGGAATTTGATAGAAGTTAATATATCTGTTCTTCTTTGATTATCTTTTTCTTCTCAAGGAATAGCTCCATTCCTCATGCAGGTGAGGATCTGCCCCCGTGGGTCTGTGCACCGGCCTAAACATCCCTTCATTACTTACGCCCAGGGTCCTTCTGCCCGATGTAGGCCCCCGGGCGCCTCTCTCTCTGCACATCCATTTTCACTGCCAACTCTACGCCTTGGCCAGTAGCGAGCGTCTCAGAGTAGCCTTCTCTCTCTGCTCATCCAAACCCCTTCCTCTCTGGAAGCCCAGCTCCGCTCTCGTCTCTCCTGGTCACCCCATCGGCTTCCGGTCACCACCTCCTGAGCACCAGAGAGTGACCTCTATGCCAAGGAGGACCGCCTCGCCTCACGTGGCCACCGTTAAGGGTCGGGGTAAAGAATCTATTAGCCTTCCGCTTCGTTCAGAATGTTGGCATCTGGGGGTTTCTATCAAACAGAGACAGCTGGCGCTCCCCCCTCACCTCCTGTAGCCTCTAATTCCTCTTTGCCCAACAACTAACACTTCTTGCTGTAAAATACCACTTCACAGAATTCAGTGCGCCTACATAGCTCTTTCCTCCCCCTCCGCCACCCCACCCGAGCCTCAGGGGCCAGGTGATATTTGACTTTGTATCTCCGGACTTTAACAAACAGTCAGAAATAGGGCAGGCAAACTCAGCGAACGCTGAGGGACGACAGAACCGCTGCAAGATTTTTGTGCTCGCCGACCTCCCTCCCCTCTCCGCCACCGAATTCCCCACCTCATCAATGTCCATACAGATGACCAAAGGTGTGGGTGGGCAGACATTCAGGCTGCCTCGCTGCGTTCCTGAGGATCACACTCGAATTTCCGACGTCTACGCCCCCCCCCCCCCCCCGCCCCCAGCAGAACCCTGATCACAGACACGTCTCCCTATTTTCACAAGAGGTGGGGAACCGGGGCATTTTCTTTCCTTCTGTTCTCCCGAGCCTTCCTTCCACACACGCATTTTATTTTTGGCCCCAGCCAATCTACAGGCCATTGTCCAAATTAAATGCCCCACAATGCCTCCGACGACCTCCGGGGACACGTTCTGGTGGCCCCGGCCTATCCGTTTTAATCGCTCACCTATTCAGCTGAGGGCTTCACGCTGGCTTTCATTATCCTCCAAGTGGCTTTGTGTATTTGTCCTTTGTTTTGGTTTACTTTCTCCGCTCTTCTTTGAAGAGCATTCTCCCTGCTTGAGGCTACTTTCTCCGAAGGCGCATTCACTGGACCTGTCACTGTCTTCTTGAGAGCACAACACGGGCCCGGGCTATTCGCCTGGCAAGTGTTGCCAGATCCCGGGGAATCCAACAGACTACTACCTTCCTCCCTCCCCTTCCCCCACGCCTACCCTGGTGGCGAAGGCCAGAACCTGGTGAAGTCACCCTGGGTGGGGATTTTCAAAAGGAAAAGACCATCACGGGAACTGAAGAGCGGAGGCTGGAAACACCGAGACCGACAACCACCCCACCTGCCCCTTCAGCTCCCGGTGAAAAGAGACCGATGCCATTCGATTCACTTCAGTTGCTCTCAGGGCCTGAAATGGCTCCCTCCCCCAGGCCTGTAGGAAAATTCAATTAAAGGGTCCATCTGCGAGGCAGCAGCTGAAGAGGGATGACTGTGGGGAGGCCCACGTTTTCATCAAAAAGACCCAGTGTCCTTCTAGAACGCCCCTCCCCTCCGTGCCCTACCCCCCCTTACTTATTAGGCCTAGGCCTCACCTCGCCACCACAATTCTGTCCAATTAGGCTCAGAGAAGCAGCTTCCATCTGCTTCTTTCAAATGCATGCGTGTTAAAGATGTGGTATATCCCACAGACGTGGGACCTGCTGGGAGAGAGTGAGAAAACCCACAAAACACCCACAGAGGTTGGGGATCGAAAGCCTCCTGGCCCAATTAATCCCAGTGCAACAGCCGGCTTAGTGGCTGGTGCATCTCGGGGCCTGAGTTCTGCAGAAGCCTCTGAGCCAAAAGGCAGGATGCACTCAAGCCTGGGTGTCTCAGTCGGTTAAGCATCCAGCTTCGGCTCAGGTCATGACCTCGTGGTCTGTGAGTTCAAGTCTCCCGCTGGGCTCTGTTGCTGACCGCTCAGAGCCTGGAGCCTGCTTTGGATTCTGTGTCTCCCTCTCTCTCTGCCCCTCCCGGGCTTGCTCTCTCTCTCTCTCAAAAAAGAAATACATTTAAAAAAAAAAAGAAAAAGAAAAGAAAAGAGAAAAGAAAAGGATCACCACCAGGAGAACTTCCTGGGGTTCTGTGAAAAGCAAAGGGAAAGGCAGAAGGGAAGGGTTAAATGGAGGAACCTCCCAGAACGAGCCTTGACCCTTCGGAGCCCCCTGGCTCTAAGGCCTGGGGTGTCCTCCCTGCCTTCGTGTTTGTTTTGGGTGAGGGGAATGAGCCGCCCCACTGGCTGCAGACAGGGTGGAGTTTGGTGGCCAAGGGGCAGGTGGGAACCCCGCCATCCGCTGGCTAAGTGCTGTTCTGCCAGCGTTCGCTGAGGCTCTCTGAACATGAAGGATGGTCCCTGCAGGGACCCCACGCCTCTTCCTTCTGCCCACGTTTCTTTCCAAGTGAGCAACGCTCACGCCAGGGTCTGTGGGGCAAGGCTGAGCACAGACCCCCACAAAGGCTCCTCAGCCCCGCATCCAACCGTGTCCCCCGGAGGACCCCTCGTTTATCTTGGGGTCTTCTTGGGCTTCTCTCCCGCCTCCCTTCTGCAGCGCCATGATGATTTTTGATCAGACAGCCCAGGGATAAGGGAGGCTCGCTGCCTTCCTCTGTCAACTCCAGTGAGAAGGGGTGGAGTCATTTTGGTAAGGGGGACAGTTGGCTTATTAACGCAGGCTTGCTGTGAGGCCGGGCACTGAGGGTCCCCACGCGTGGTCGGGAAATGGTTTTCCGGAGCCGCCCTCACAAAGTACCGCCGACCAGGGGCTTAAACGATGGCAAGGAATTGTCTCTCGTTCCAGAGGCTCAGCCAGAGATCACGGTGCCAGAGGGCTGGTTGGGTTCTCCTGAGGCCGCCCTCCTTGACTTACCGATGGCCGCCTTCTCCCTGTGTCTTCTTGTGGCCTTTTCTCTGTGCGTGTCTCGTGTCCCGATCTCCTCCTTGTACGAGGACACCAGTCGTATGGGATGAGGCCCACCCTACTGACTTCTTTTTGACTTAATTACCTCTTTAAAGACCCTGTCTCTCGATATGGGCACATTCTGAGATATGGGGGCGGGGTTAGGACTCCAACATAAGAACTTGGTGGCGGGGCTGGGGGGACATGGTCCAGCCCATAACATATACCTTTGTAGTTCCGCCTGAAATTGATTTGTTATTGGCCAGGTTCATCGTTTCATCTCAGGACTTTTAGGACTTTGAGAAGACATCAGCTTCACAAAGGAACGGGAACTGTCTCAGGAAAGGCCTTCCATAGTGGTTATTAGTGCCCTCCTACTTTATTAAGTGCAACATAGAGTCTGGGACGCGATTTATGACGGTGATGTAAAATTGGACTGGACAGCTTCCACTGATGACCAGCATTCATTTGGTCAGGACAGAGTCTGGAAGATCCGTTTCCTACTCCGAAGTGGTTAGCACGGCTCACACGTACACACAAGTGGAGCCAACGGCCTTCCCTCCCGTTCCGGGCTCCTACCCGTCAGGCCCCACTAACCTCACCGGACCCCCGGCCTCGCTCGCCGTTCCTGAATCCAAGCCTCTGTACGGGTTGCTCCCTCTTCTGGAAACGCCCCTTGCCTTCTTCAACCGTGGAGTATCACGGAAGGAAAGGAGAGGACAAATTAGTTTTACATTCTCTGACCTCCCTACCAAGAGAAATGGTGTCTAGACAAATAGAAGCCGTTGGATGCCGCTGGTTCGTGTTCCTTCCCCTGCTCGCTGTCCCCTCCTCCCCACCCCCGGTCACAAATGACTCACTCTTGAGTGGAAAGACGTACATCACCACGCCATAGATACATGTGCTGCATTGTGCGTGTTCTTAGTCACCGTCTTCTGAGCACAGCTCTTCCCAGGGGTCTGAGTAAAGCTCTTCTGCTTCCAACTTCTTTTAAGAGCCCAAACCACACACACGCGTTAACTCAAGTTAAACACGTTTGTCCAGTTGTTGGCTATAGTTTCGATTAGATGTTGCGTTGGACAGACTTGAACCCTTTTCTTCTTCTGGGAGTGTGAGTGCCCTAGGGTTCCAGGGAACGCCCGGCCCATGCTTTCCCATGTGATCTTCTCTCCTTTGGGTGAGGGGGTGTATGCAGACAGGCCTCTGATGACTGTGAACCTCAGCCTCTTGGTCACCCCACTCCTCCTACACGCTGGGCCTCAGGCTCCCCGGAGCTTGGCTCCTGCTGTGAGACAGGACAGTAAAATAGCTAAAAACTTAGGTTGTCTTTCCGAGTGTCTGGGTTCAAACCCGATTTGACACTTTTCAATTGCATGACCTTACTCATTCACTCACCGGCCCGGACCTCCGTTACTTGTCTGTAAGACGGGGATCGTGAGAACCCACCTCGTGTAAGAATAGAGCACGCGTTCTCTGCCTTCTCGTTGCTGTCGTTAAGTGTTCAGTGACATTCAAAGCTCCTAGGTCTCAAGGGACTTCAAGACCTTTTGAACTTCAGCGCATCGTGATTTGGAATGTTTGGGGACGGCATCCGGAAAGAAGCAGCCTTCAAAGCTGTCTGATGTCATGTTCTATTCATTTACCTTCGAGCAAAGCAAGTCAGGAAACCCTTTCCCCTCATGAGATCAGACGGCTACCTTCAGCGCTGCTTTCAGGAAACAGCCAGAAGCCCCACGTACAGCAACGTCCTAGCGGTGCCCACTGAGATTTAGTTATTCTGTTATTTGTTTGAATCCTTCGGGAAGGCATCTGATGGGAGAGGCGGGGCACAGAGAGAGGAGAGAGGGGCTGTGCGGTTATGTGATTTGTAGGAGACAAGGACACCCAGGAGAAGCATGGCCTCTGTTCCTTACACAGTAGTACCTGGCCTAGTTTGGGGACCTGATGAGGGGAGGGGACAGAAGCCGAAGGAACTGTTTTCATGCAAGTCTGGAGGCTTTGGAAACGGCCCGGAGTTGGGAGGGAAATCATTCTTGCCACTTTTGCACAGACTCTGGTATTCTCACTGCTCAGAGGTGATCAGCTATGAGGACACGAGGGCACTGAAGCATTGACAAGGACGTTAGTCATCCGACAATGGTCATGGTGTGGCGGGTGGGGATGACCCCCTGCGACTCGCAGCCTGGGAGTCGGGCCGAGCGGACAGGCTGGCTCATCAGGGACTCCCAGGGGTATGTGGTGAGCACGAGGAAGTATCAGATAAAACCCTGTCCGGTTGGGCAGCAGGTCAGAGCTTTCAGTGAGCAAAACTTAACATGTTCCAAGCCTAGAAACTCTGGCTTCTGAGGGACACTTGAGTTACATGTGTTTCTGGTGACACCGTGTTTTCTTTCAACCTCCACATCAGAGACATGTCCAGGAGGGGTCGCGTGTTATGCCTGAGAATCTAGAATGAGAAGAAAGGAGGAGGGGTGCTGGCTGCTTACTTCATCACCCCGAGAATGCCATTCCCAAGTGCCCCTTGGTGTGTGTGTCCGTGAGCCTGACCTTCTGTGTCCATCATTCTGCTCTTGGCTAATCTTCCCTCCTTCCCTCTGGAGCATGAGAACAAAAGGACGCATCGAAGGCAAGGGGGTGGGGCTCTCACCGCCATTTAGGGCCACCATTTTACCTGATCGAAAATGAGACACAGAGATCCCATTTCTTTCCCTCTGGCATCTTGGGTTATCTATAAAATGGCTTCACGAGGCCATAGGTAACGAAAATACACTACTGAATCTCAAACGTGGCTTGACCCCTTGTTCTGTAGTCTCGCGTTCAACCTCCACCCACCCCCTCTGCTCTTAACTTTCAAATCAGTCATTCCAGGAGACACAGAGTGAGTGCCTGCTGGATGCCAGGAGCTGTGTTAAACTTTTTTTTTCTTTTTTCTTTTTTAGCAAACAACTCATTTAACTAAAGTTGAGTTTCTCCATCAGTAGCTGCCATTGTGGTCTACCCAGCAGAAGCATGAATACATGCGTTGTGGTGGAGAGGTAGGTATTGAGTTTATAAAATGCAGAAGAAAGACACACACCCATAAAACAAGAGATCTGGATTGCCTGTGGCAAGTTCATGAACCCCCAAGTAAGTGAGAGTTGATGGTGTTTTTTTTTAATGTTTATTTATTTATTTGTGAGAGAGAGAGAGAGAGAGAGAGAGAGAGAGCGCACAAGCGGGGGGAGGGGCAGAGAGAGAGAGAGGGAGACACAGAATCTGAAGCAGGCTCCAGGCTCTGAGCTGTCGGCCAAGAGCCCGACGTGGGGCTCGAACCCACCATCCGTATGACCTGAGCCGAAGTCAGACGCTTAACCCAGGTGCCCCTCTTTTTTTTTTTTAATGTTTATTTTTGAGAGAGCGAGCGGGGGAGGGGCAGAGAGAGACAGGATCCAAAGCGGACTCTGAGCTGACAGCATGGGGCTTGAATTCATGAACCGCAAGACCATGACCTGAACCGAGGTCGGATGCTCACCCACCTGAGCCCCCCCAGGTGCCCAGATGGTGTTTTCTTAATTGAAGGTGTAACTGACATGGAGTAAAAGGTACCGATCTTAAGGGTGGAAGGACATGAGTTTTGACCAATGATACACTTGTGTAGCCCACACCCCTCTCAAGCTATTGAGCACTCTGTCACCACAGGAAGTTTCCCTGGGCCCTTCCTCAACCAGCACCCACCCGTGTTCATTTGTAAGAC
This sequence comes from Panthera tigris, assembly GCF_018350195.1. NCBI lineage: Eukaryota > Metazoa > Chordata > Mammalia > Carnivora > Felidae > Panthera > Panthera tigris. The sequence continues at coordinate 14,411,273 of NC_056664.1, forward strand.
TTCTAAAATGTCTTTATACAGGCATATCCCAGAGATATTGTGGGTTTGGTTCCAGGCCACGGCGAGTATTGGGATAAAGCGAGTATTGCAATAAAGTGAGTCGGATGAATGTTTTTGTTTCCCAGGGCGTATAAAAGTTATAGTTATACTCTCCCATTGTCTGGTGAGTGTAATGCAATAGCATTAGGTCTGAAAAACACTGGACACACCTTAATTAAAGAATTCTTTCTTGCTACAAAATGCGGAACATCACCTGAGCTTTCTGTGAGTCACGTCACTGGTCACAGGTCAGCCTAACAAAGGTGATGGTAATGACAAAGTTCAAAATGTTGCAAGAGTTACCGAAACGTGATACAGAGACATGCAGTGAGCAAAGGGTGTTGGGAAAACGAGGCCGACGGACGTGCTTAACGCAAGACTGCCGCAAACCTTCCACGGGCGAAGAAAAAATGCACCATCTGCAAAGCACCATAAAGCAAAGTGCAGTAAAATGAGGGAAGTCTCGGGGCGCCTGGGTGGCTCAGTCGGTTAGGCCTCCGACTTCCGCTCCGGTCACGATCTCACGGTCCGTGAGTTCGAGCCCCGCATCGGGCTCTGTGCTGACAGCTCGGAGCCTGGAGCCTGCTTCGGATTCTGTGCCTCCCTCTCTCTGACCCTCCCCTGTTCACGCTCTGTCTCTCTCTGTCTCAAAAATAAATAAACACTAAAAATAAATAAATAAATACATACATACAAAAAATGAGCTAAGTCTGTATTTTGGCCGAGAAGTAGCCTGGACACCTGGGACACTTTCGAAGTGACCCTAAGATTGTGTATGTTTGCTTGGTGGGTTGTGCTTAGATGGCTGTCCAACACCTGCTTTGGGTATTCGGAAGACTTTCACTAAGGGCTGCTAGACATTTCTCCTTAGGGAGGGATTCACAAAATTGCCCCGTTGAATTAGGAGGAAACCGTCTTTCTCCTCTCGGGTTTACCCAGCAATAATCCCTCAGCTGGCCTGGAAAACTGTCAACTCAAAGACAGGGATGCATTTGGCCACTGTCGAATTCTGGCCCTTGGCCCTGCTCCTCTCTTATTTGTGAAAAAGGTGAAAACTTAACAGGCGGCTATTGGCAGGACACTTCGGCGTAGGTCGCTCACGTTTCTGCATGTTTTGCGACCAGAGGCACTCGCCGATTTTGTTCCAGAGTCACTTCCAAGATCTTTGCAGAGCAGACCACGGTAGAAGATAGAGGTAGTGTCGCGTTCCCAAACTAAAGGCAGATCCGTCCAGGAAGATAAAGAAAACGTCTTTCCCTCCACCCCCAGGACAGAGAACAGGACTCCCGAGACCAATATCACACTATATGTTAACTAACTAGAATTTAAGTAAAAACTGGAAACGAAACAAAACACAAAACACAAGAGAAGGGTCAGGTTTTCTAAGTTGAAAGTCCGCTCTTCTGATGCTGTCTGCTGAGCGTGCGTTTGTCCCCTGGCCCTCTGCACCTTATCCTGTGGGCACCAGGGCTCGGGGAACCGGCACGAGAAAATGATGATCCCCGGGATATCAGCAGTGCTATGAGACAAACCCACTCTTCCTCTGACTCAGGGGTCTCGTGTCTTCTGCCAGCATTCCGGAATCTGTCGTAAGGCTACCCGGCTCGTTTGCAGGTAAAATCTCAGGCTCCTCGCAGCTCCTGACAGCTACAAGTCAAAACGATGTCTCTGCCATGTTCTGTTGTAGTCAAATCAGAACTTGATTGTAACAGTTGGCCAGAGGGGATGCTCATGGGCTAAGAGCGTTCGCTTTCAGCCCAAGTCTCAGCACAGGTGTGCGTGTTCTTGTTCCGAAAGCAGAAAGAAGCCGAGGGCTTGGCTGCGGAGATAAGGAGTAAAGGGCCTGGGTGGGGGGTTAGCCTCAGCTGACCCAAGCTCTATCTCCCCTGTCTGACTTGCCCTCTGCTATCTTGCTTTGCTGCTGCTTCTTCTTCTTCTTTTTTTCAGTGCTTTAAAAAGTTTTTACTTATTTATTTTGGGAGAGACAGAGCGCCAGCAGGAGAGGGGCAGAGGGAAAGAGGAGAGAGAGAATCCCAGGCGGGCTCTGCAGGGTCAAGCACAGAGCCGGACGTGGGGCTCGAACTCATGAAACCGTGAGATCGTGACCTGAGCCAAAACCAAGAGTCGGACGCTTAAGTGACGGAGCCACCCGGCCGCCCCGATCCTGCTTTGCTTCTGATCAAAACCGGTGTCACCCCTCGCTTGGGTTCTCCACTCTTCTCCACTCGGTCTGCAGGAAGGCAACGCTGAGACCACGAGTAGAATTTTTAATTCTCACTACAGCTTCTGGAGCTTTATTGTTTTGTATACTTGCGAACGTAACACATGATGATGGTAAAACAGTTGTGATTGAGAAAAATCACGGGAAGAGTAATATGGAATGTTCATCATCACACTCCACAGGAAGCCCTGTGAACATTTCGGTGGTATCTTCCTAGGCATTTTTCTACACACGTACATATTGCGTTTTTATTTGGGGTGTATTTTCTTCACTTTCTTTGGTCTTTTTCTAAGTAGAACTTTCTTTTCTCTTTTAACAGCGTAGTGTGGGGATCTTGCCCTTTTAACCGTCTAAAATGTGACATTAGTTTTAATGAATATGTAATGTAGGCGTATCCTTAGTTATTTAACCAATGTCTTTGATGTGGAAATGGAAGTTGTTCCTCATTTTTCAGTATCATAAATAATGCTTTTATGACCTCTGTGTGTGTATCTCCCTACCTCTATCTATCATCTATCTAACTACCTATCTATCCGCACTAGCTTGAACATTTCCTTAGGATTTATTCGCAGGAATGGAACTACACAGTCAATTGCCTCCAAATTTTTCCTTGTCCCAGGTTTATTTGCCTTCGACTCCAATAATCTTTCCTTCTGATTACAAGGTTGTGATGATTTGTCTGGAGAAAACAAACAGGTATATTTCTTCATTCTTGGGTAGGTTTTGTTCGGTTCAAAGTGTAGAAACAAGCTCATGTTAATTTATGAAATGAAGAAAGTATGAGCAGAATCCCAGTCTACTCCTTTGACCTGACAAAAGGACATGTCTGAGCTTTAGAAAAAAGAAAGACACACACAGAAGGGAGGGGTCCAATGCCACGAGACTCTTCTAACCTCACATCTCCGCTCCTCTTGATTTTGGAGGACTGGCTCGTTCTACAAGTGGTGAACATGGAAACAAATGGTCCCCAAGTTTTACATCGTATAGCCCCAGTTTTGAAAATCCTGGGCAAGTTGCTCATTGGCCTTGCTTGATTCCACCACCTCCCCCTCGCCCAATCAACCTTGGCCTGGGGTCAGTCACATTGCTCTAACACAGCAGATCTATAGGGACCTCTAGGGCAACTATAGGAATCAGGGAGGGAAATATTCTCAGAAAAAACCTGCTGGGCAGACAGCTCCTTAGGTATCTGGTAAATCTATGGGCATGTGTAAAACTAAGATGTAGTTGAAGATCAGGGGTGGCCTGAGAGGCTCAGTCGGTTGAGCGTCCAACTCTTGATCTCGGCTCAGATCATGATCTCGTGGTTTGTGAGATCAAGCCCCACGTCAGGCTCTGCATTGATAGCATGGAGCCTGCTTGGGAATCTCTCTCTCCCTCTCTCTCTGCTCCTCTCCTCAAATTGGAAGCTACTTTTCAAGTGAAAAATTTCAAGTGAGAAAATTTAAAAAGTCACATCTGAGACTATAGCCGAATGAGCTAAGAGAAGGGAAAGTGTAGGGACGAACATTGTGTGGACATGTATGAAATAACATGTATAGATAGGCGGATGAAATAACACCTATAGTTACATGTATCAAATAACTCTTTTCTTCCTTTTCAAGGATGTCACCTGCCATTCTTCTGCAAAAAAAAAAAAAAAAAAATCTCACTCTCAGGAAGCGCCCTAGTCTGTGAAGAGATCTTGTTTATGCTGCCTCTCTATCCTTATTTTAGAAAGTAATTTGTCCCCTCTTTTCTGGAGACTGCACGGGTTTGGGGATTATAAGACCGAAACTTTACTCCCAGTTCTGCCATGAAACGGGCACCCTTGGCTGGTGCTTATATACCCTAAACCCGTTTCATGAACTGAACATATCAAGGGTCTTGCCCTTTCCCTCGTTATTTGTTCCAGATTGTTCAAAATTCACTTCCCCTTACCGCCTCACTCTGATGGTGTTCCTGTCCCCACCATTCGAATCTATTCCACACCTGTCATCTCTGTTACTCATTTAGAAGCTAAAGTTTATTGCTTTGCCTCCAGGGTGATGGTAAAAAAATATTTAACAGCCTGTACTTCACGGTCACTGACCAATTACAATGGACGGGGTGGTGATGGACAGGGTTCTGGAGGAAACTGCAGATCCCAGAGTGAGGGAGAGGTCCGGAGCCCAGGGGAGGAGCCAGGAACACCGAGTAAGGGGAGGGGGCCCTCAGGATACTTAAGGCAGTTCAGAGGAAAGTAATTCAATAATTTAACAACCAGTATGATGATAACTGTTTAAACAAATATAAGTTCTATTGATTTCTTATGGGTATGTTATTCTTCTTTCCATTTGAATTAGAAATTCCTCGAGGTCTAAAAGGACGTCTGTAGGGGTTCCTGGGTGGCTCAGTTGGTTAAACGTCCGACTTCAGCTCAGGTCATGATCTCACGGTTCATGGGTTGGAGCCCCACCTCAGGCTCCACACTCTCTCTCTACCCCTCGCCCACTCGCTCTTTTTCTCTTCTCAAAATAAATAAGTAAAACTTAAAAAAGTAAAGAGTATGTCTGAAATTTCTTGGTATCTGTGGGATCCAGCCCACAGTCATCTGTTGAGTAACGATGACATTTCTGAGCCACATCGTTCAGGAGATCTCAGGGTGGGGAAAACACTTGGTGCTGAGAGACGGGTAGTACTTGACTAAGAAAATCAGAACTTAAGGGGCACCTGGATGGCTCAGTCAGTTAAGCGTCTGACTTCAGCCCAGATCATGGTCTTATGGTTTGTGAGTTTGAGCCTCACGTTGGGCTTTTTGCGGTCTGCACAGAGCCCTCTTCGGATCCTCTGTCCCCTCCTCTCTCTCTGCCCCTCCCACTGGTTCTGTCTCTCTCCCTCTCTCTCTCTCTCAAAATAAATAAACTAGAAAGAAAGAAAAGAAGAAAAGAAAGAAAGAAAGAAAGAAAGAAAGAAAGAAAGAAAGGTCAGAACTTAAGATTGACCCTTCCCATACCCAACACTTATAAGGGTTAATTTTTTTATTCTCTTTGAGATCTGAGCCTTTGTGGGACTGACTACCTGACCAGCGACTTACTTCAGAACACCTGAAGTGTGAAAAACCCGGCAGGGATGCCTCGTTAACGCAGAATCGGACTTCGAGGAGTTTGTATTATCACGATTCCAGTGGAAAGTCAAGTTGCTGGTGTCCAGAAGTAACCCTCACGCATCCTATTCCCCACTTTTCCCCATTTGTGGTGGTGACGGTAAAGTCACGGAGGAAGGGGGAAAGGTGTGTTTAGAATAGAAACCTGTCTTGCGAGGTGGAGACCGGGAATGCATCCTTCATACATGGGTTTGAGGAAGCAGTTGAAAGGGCATCAGTAACACTTCGGGTATATTATGGGAATTGTATTATACTTTTACGCAGCTGGCCTGGCAACTTTGCCTCGATGTAGAACATGAGTTTCTCAGCTGCCTCCTCTCTAAAAGCAAGACGTCGGACTCAATTTCAGTTCCCTGTTGCTGTGTTACCAGCCACCTCAAAAGTCAGCAGCTTTACGCCGACCCCCATTTATTTATTCATAATTCTGCAGTTGAGCCGGGCTTAGCTGGGTGGTTCTTCTGCTGGTCTCACTGCTGCCCACTCATGTAGATGCCACCTCCTGGCAGCCCAGCTGAGGCTGGGTAGACCGAGGTGACCTTATGCCCATGTCAGCCAGGATGCCTCAGTTCTGTCTCACGTGGGCTTTCCAGCAGAACGTTCTGAGTTTTTGACGTGGGGCAGCACTGTTTGGAAAGGAGCATGGCCCAACGCCCGAGCGCTTATCAAGCCCGTTGACGAACGACGTGAGTGACGCATCGCATTTGCTGGTGTCCTGGTGGCTAAAGCCAGATCCCTGGCTGAGCCCAGAGTCAACGTGGAAGGCAGCTACACAGGGTGTAGGTCACGGAGGCCGTTAAAGTCACAATCCACCACAGACTCCATGGTCTCTAAGGCTCTTTCCGCTACAACATTCCGTCTCCCTGGGGATGTGAGTTCTCATTTCGAAACATCAAATTTGGAAACATACTGCCGGAGCCCAAGCAGCCTGAAAATTCCCTACTATCACCAAGACGACAAAATGGGAGTGATTTTTCCTTTTCGTACATATCAGCACTTTTAAAAATATGAAATCTCTGGCTCTTTCAGATTGGGCTACCCATTCATTTTTGTTCGCTGTCACTTGGGCAAAACTGTAGCAGGAAGTGAAGAGTTAAAGAATGAAGTCAGAACCCGTGTGGTTAGGGAATGTTTGCACCTCATTCTGTACTCCGAGTGTATTCACAAAATCACAGAATCTATATTTTCTCATTCATGATAGCAGGCTGAACTCATGCGTATGCTTGTCCTCTCTTACCAAATCTTATTGAAATTCCAAAAAACAAAAACAAAACCATATTTTAAAATAAGAAAGGCAGAAGTGCTTTCAGAGGAACAGGAAAGAGCACACTCAAATAGAAAGTGGATGGGATTCGATCAGGGTTTCTCCAACTCGGCCCTATGGACATTTCGGACTGGATAATTCTTGGTTGTGGGGACTGTCCTGTGCATTTCAGGATGATCATCGGCCCTTCTGGCCTCCACCCGCTACAGAGTCGTGACACAAACCACCCCCCCCCCCCCCCCGGCCCATGACGACTAAATGTCTCCAATTGCTAAATGCCCCCCGGTGGAAGGAGTATAAAATTGTCCCCAGTTAAGGGTCACTTGATGGGCTGGGTTGGGAGAACTGGAGTCCAGAACACATGAAAGAGGAGGCCGTTTCAGAGGTAGGAGACTTTCAGAAATCACAGTCAACTCCAGCCAGAGCAAGAGTGGTCTTGTGAGTCACCTACACGGTGAGTAACAAAAGGAGGCCTGTCTCCAGGGCAGCAGGGACAATCACACCCTTCTCCCTCGTGGCCCCCAGAGGCTGGCTGGCTTCAAGGGAGTTGCTCCCAAACCGAAGCGCCCCCCTGCCCCGAACTCCCACCCCCAGAGCTACTCTTCAAATAAATGGAAGGACCTAGTTTAGTGGTTGAGGCTGGAGAGCAAAGCTGGGACTCAAATGTTCACAACAGCATGGAAGAGAAAACACGGAAAGAAAGGCAACTCGGCTCAGAAGTCAAGCAAAGACCCTTCTTGCCTTGGAAATGGTGAAGCCACTAGGCTGTACCGGCCCCCGCCACATGCTTCTCGTTTCCACCCAAGCCCTCCAGTTCAGGGGAAAGACTCACCGAGGAAAGGAAGATTAAATGAAATGCAATCCGGTCACTGATACGGCTGCATTTATTAATTGGTTCCGGAGGAGGAATGTTCAGTAAGACTGTCAGACATTTGATGACACCAACACATACAAAAGAGAAAAAAGGTAAATGAAAATGAATACTAATAAAAAGCGGGTTTTTTTTTTACCTTATTACTAATCAGATGAATGCAAATTAGAACATCTCTTTTTATGTATTACGGAGGCAGACAATAAAAAGAGTGATAACATCCAGTGTTGGTGAATCTATGAGGAAATAGGGGCGCCTGGGGGGCTCCGTCGGTGAAGCGTCCGACTTTGGCTCAGGTCACGATCTCATGGCTTGTGAGTAAGAGCCCCACGTGGGGCTCTGTGCTGTCGGTTCAGAGCCTGGAGCCTGCTTCGGATTCTATGTCTCCCTCTCTCTCTCTCTGCCCCTTCCTTGCTTGTGCTCTGTCTCTCAAAAATAAATAAACATTACAAAAAAAATTGTGTGAAGAAAGAGACACTCTCAGATACCGTCAGTGAGAGGGCAAAGCCCCTTAAAAAGTTAATTTGAAAGTACCCATCAGTGGACGCCTGGGTATCTCAGTCAGTTGAGTGTCTGACTCTTGGTTTCAACTCAGGTCATGATCCGAGGGGTGTGAGATCGAGCCTCAAGCTGGGCTCTGCTCTGAGTGTGGAATCTGCTTAAAATTCTCTCTCCATTGGGCTTTCCTTCTCTCTCTAAAATAAAATAAAATAAAATAAAATAAAATAAAATAAAATAGTACCATCAAAACTAAAAGTACACAAAGTCTTTGCCCCAGATATCTTTCATCCAGAAACTGTCTTACAAAAGTATTCATATACATGCTCCAAGATGTATGTGCAAGGATGTTCACGGAAGCACTATGTGTAATATCAAAAAAAAAAAAAAAAAATAAGGTCCAATATAGATGGCTTTTTAATAGAGGAACAACTGTGATACGATGCCCATTCATAGGATGACATACATCTGAATGTACTGATAAGGAAAGATGCCAGGTATTAAGTGAAAAGAGTGAAGCTCGAACAATACATATGTTATAATGTCTTTTACGTCCCCAAAAGATTCCCGTGTGTTCACACGTGCACACGTACTCACACACGGCATATGGAAGTGCATAAGGGGTCTGGCAGGAAGAGGTAATAGGGAGAGGTCATTTTTAAAAGGGTCATATGATACCTCCGTAAGCTTAGAAACAACTTTTACAAAGAGAAGTAAACACGGCAGGTTAAATCCTACACATTTCATAAAGATCACATCGGCTCCCTTTAATTTAAGACAAGGAAACTAAAGATTCCTTGAATGAGAACACCAGTGTTCTGGTTTCTACTCTTATACTCTTTGAATTTATCATGTTCCTTCAAAAAAATCTTTTTAATGTTTATTTTAGAGAGGGAGAGAGAGCACGCCTGTGTGCACGAGTGGGGGAGGGGCAGAGAGAGAGACACACACACAGAATCCGAAGCAGGCTCCAGGCTCTGAGCTGTCAGCATCAAGCCCAACGTGGGGCTCGAACCCACAAACCGTGAGATCATGACCTGAGCCGAAGTCAGAAGCTTAACTGACTGAGCCACCCAGGCGTCGCTCTCCTGTTCCTTTTAAGCGGCTAAGTATTTTATTGTTTATGTGAAGCCATTTATCACAGCTGTTATCTTAATCGTAGTTTTGCTTATTTAACAACCACTGTTGCTGATAATGTATTTATCTAATACAGTTTATAGAATCACCATGCCCTTTACAGAGATTTGAGTATTATCCAAAAAATCCTTACCTAATATGTTTCTCCAAGCATAAGATTTTCACGCGATTTTTAGTCGCGTTTCTACCACAGCCGATCAAACAGTATACGTATTTCTGTGACTAGCACAAACACACAGCGAGAGAGGTGGACAAGAACCGTGTGGGGCAGCTGGGGACAGAGTCCTGTTCTGGATGCCCCGGGGAGACCCAGGCTGCTCTCTGAGATCACATTCTAGAAACAGTGGGTGACGTGTAGGCTTGAGAAAAAAAACATCGCAAAGAGTCATCCAACCCCAAGGACGATTAAGGACAAACAAATATAATCGTGTCTGAGAACGTAGGCGATAACGGTGGACAAGGTGGATATTTCACTTCAAGGGTCCAGGATGTATATTTAGAACTGGCTTCCAGGTAGGTAAAATTTGAGCCAGACTTTAAAGGGGTAGAAACAACTTCAGGATGATAGAGGCTCTTCTTCTCCTGGAAGAACGTCAGATCGTTCGGACAAGGTCTCAGATCACATTTCGTTTGCCTCATCTTTATTTATTCAACATGGCTGATTCCAGAGGCCTTGTGAATTTCAGCAGAAACAAGCAAACAAACGTGAAAACCATGGCTGACCCACTTTGAAAATATGGAAACTTAACGGTTTTTTTTTTCCCTAAGGCTTTGACCAAAGTTTTTTTAAGTCTAAAAATGGACTCTCTTCAGGCTTGAAAACCATAACTCAATATTTTAAAGTGGGTGCAATTTCACGAAATTACTTAGGATTTGGCCAAAGTGTCTAATACTTATTGACTACCTTTGATCTGGCTTGAAAATTACATTTCCCTTTTTCAAATACGAGGCGAGCAGAAGGACTCAAAGACAGGCCAGAGGTGGCTGTATTTCAGAGGCACTCGCCTCTTCCAGTGAGGATTTCTGCTCTCCATCCTGTTCAGAACTTGGTGTAAATGCAGACAAAATGTGCTCATGCAAGCATGTATGTTCCATGTCATTAGAGCTGGAAACTTCTCTAAGGGAGGATCAGTACACTCCCCTGCTGTCAGATTAGCACCAAAATGTTCCATGGGGGAAATACGTATACGGGAGGCTTTTCATTGTCTCCTTTATTTTCTTTGCATTACATGGAAAAGCTATCAAGACACATCCTTCGAAGGAGCAAGGCTTCTGCATCTTTGCAAGTATACTGTTTATCGGGGGTGGGGAAGGCGGGTACGGAGGCTTTGCGAGCTGGCACTCATTGCCCTCAGAAGTGCGTTCCGGGTTCACAGGTGGAGACGACGTGCCCGGCCGTGCTGATGTCACTCGCTGATGAGGCCAGACAGCGATCCAAACCTGCAGATCAATAGGCACGCAGATAACTGTGCCAGGCCGCCTTCCCTGATTTCACTTTCTCCCCAGTCACACAGCTCCTCGCTACGGTCATGCAGGTCAAAGGAGAGATCATGCCTTGGTTTCAGATACATACAACTCTTGTCCCTGCAGAGCCGACCGTCGTGAACTCCTGACGAACAAATGGAAAGCGTGGCTCTCCACCCCAGTCCGGACGGCATCGTCATCGCGGCGTGCACCCAGTAGCCTTGCTTTTTGCAGGCTGGGCACTTCCATCAGGCCAGCTCCACGGGCAAGAGACTCTACTGACACTCTTGGATTCCTGACTCTGATTGCGGTGTGTGAGTGTGGGGGGGTGGGGCGTAGGTTGGGAACGTTTTTTTGGCTGCTTCGTCAGAGCTTGCTCTAAACATTCATGGAAAAGGACAAGGCCCTCATTCTTCCACCAAGGCTCACCCTCATGTTAAGTGAGATTCCTCCAGGGGCACCTGGGTGGCTCAGTCAGTTGAGCGTCCAACTTCGGCTCTCGTCATGATCTCACGGTTCGTGGGTTCGAGCCCTGCATCGGGCTTGCTGCTGTCGGTACAGAGCCCACTTTGGATCCTCTGTCCCACCCCCCACCCCCCATCTCTCTGCCCCTCCTCCACTCACACTCTCTGTCAAAATAATAAACATTAAAAAAAAAAAACCCAAGAATATTCTCCAGACAGGCCTTTCTGCACTGCTTCTACCGATGAGAAGTATTTATCGGAGGGCAGGCTTGGAGGTTCACAGAAGCCTTGGAAGTAGGAGCTTGTCTGAGCGCTGGACCTCAGTCTTTCTTGGGTGGATGCGGCCAAAACCCCAGACTTGAAAGCATCTAATCATCTTGGAGCCTACTAGACATTTTGTTTCCCAGATGGATCATTTCCACCCATCTGGACAATTGGGACTGTTTAATCGGATTGGGGGTTTACAAACCGGGATTAAAAATAAACAAAACCCAAACCTCTCTCACTTTTTGGTCCACAAAGATATCCTTAGTTGTACACTCTCTACTATTCAATCAAGCAGATAAGAAACAGGACACCGAGAGGGCTGAGAACCGCTCTCGCTCACTATTTAACGGTGCTTGTCTGGATGCTTAATTAAAATCTTTTCGTCCACCAGTAGTGTTCTCTTCTCGTGCCTGGTCACGGGGTGGAGACATGTCAGTCCCTGGGCAGTTCTAAAGCCCCAGGGCATCGGCTAGCAGCACCAACTGGTGGCAAAGCTGAAAGAGTCCCTAAATTAAAAAAGGATACTCAGCACTTCTCTTGAAAAGCATTTAGCGTAAATGTAACTTGTTATCAACTTCATATATGTACACAAATTGCAAGGTCAAAGAGTACTGACTACAAGACATATAAAGAGAAAAGTATCTTATGCCTCTAAACCCAACCCCATGCCCCAACCGCCAGGCAACCAAGTTTTCATTCTTTTAGCACTTTCATTCTTTTAGTACTTCTGGTACTTAGCTCTGCTTTTCTAATGACCATGCTTGTTATTTGTTTATTTTACCAAGTTAGATATTATCAATTGACTTTTTGTATGAAAGGATATATGGAGAATCTTGCAGGGAAAATCTTACAGACACCCACAGACACCCATACTGTGCATGTTCTCCCCACATCCTCATCATATGATAATACACGGTCACCTTACAATTAGGTGTTTACATGTGACCATAGAAATTCTGTTCACAATGGAGATGTATAGTCATAGCACATTTCTTTCTTCCCCCTCCCTTCCTCCTCCCCTCCTCCTCCTCCCCTCCTCCTCCTCCTCCCCTCCTCCTCCTTCTTCTTCTTCTTCTTCTTCTTCTTCTTCTTCTTCTTCTTCTCCTTCTCCTCCTCCTTCTCCTTCTCCTTTTTCTTCTCTTTCTCCCCCTCCTTCCCCTTCCTCCACCTTCTTCTTCTTCTTCTTCTTCTTCTTCTTCTTCTTCTTCTTCTCCTCCTCCTTCTCCTTGTCTTCCTTCCCCTCCTCCTTCTCCTTCTCCTTTTTCTTCTTTCTCCCCCTCCTTCCCCTTCCTCCTTCTTCTTCTTCTTCTTCTTCTTCTTCTTCTTCTCCTTCTTTTCCTTCTTCTCCTCCTTCTCCTTGTCTTCCTTCCCCTCCTCCTTCTCCTTCTCCTTTTTCTTCTTTCTCCCCCTCCTTCCCCTTCCTCCTCCTTCTTCTTCTTCTTCTTCTTCTTCTTCTTCTTCTTCTTCTTCTTCTTCTCCTTCTTTTCCTTCTTCTCCTCCTTCTCCTTGTCTTCCTTCCCCTCCTCCTTCTCCTTCTCCTTTTTCTTCTTTCTCCCCCTCCTTCCCCTTCCTTCTTCTTCTTCTTCTTCTTCTTCTTCTTCTTCTTCTTCTTCTTCTTCTTCTTCTTCTCCCCCTCCTGCTTCTGCTTCTCCTCCTTCTCCTTCTCTTCCTTCTCCTTTTCCTTCTCTTTCTTCTTCTCCTTCTCCCCCTCCCCCTTCCCTCCTCCTCCTCCTCCTCTTCCTCCTTCTTTTTCTTCCTCTTCTTCATCTCCTCCTTCCTTTCCTCCCTACCTTGCTTCCTTCCACAACCTTCCTGGGGCTAATAACTGGTTTATTTACTGTTCAATGTTCTATGTTCTATAACTAATACTTCTACCAGATTCCTCAACAAAAGAGATCCTTTGATTTTCTTGGAAATGTCTCCCCTGGAGCCCTCCACCTTCTCTAGACTTGATACACAGCTATTGTCCTGATATATGTCCTCATCATCCTCTGGAGAATTTCATTGGCCACTCTCATTTTGGGGATCCCCTGTTCCTGCACCCCATGTCTTCCTTTCTTAGTTTATTCTCTTGTTTTGGTGGAGCATGGGCACCAAGCCATTGAAGGCAAAGTTTTAGGCATTGCATATTTGAAAATGTCTTGATCACTTGGGTGGAACAGAATTTTCGGTTGGAAAAACTTCTTAGAATTTCAAAGGGCATTGCTACACTATCTTCCAGCTTACAGCTTTGCCGCCGAGAATCCACTAGAGATCTGGGTTCCTGATCCTTTCTAACTTGCTTTGAAAGCTTTGGGGGCCTTCAGAATTTTCCGATTCTCTTGTTTTGTGTTGCATCTTATCCAACCCTCCTTTGTGTCTGCTATCCTTAAGCCCAAGGCTCCTTTGCTTGAATTTCTCTAGAAATTAAACTTGTTTTTTTTTTTTTTCCTTTTCTGCAGGAATGGGGCGGTGAAGTCAGCGGTGCCGTAAGACTTTCCATCAGCCTTCCTGCTGGCACCTTGATCACAGACTATTGCCTGTAGAACTGTGAGACCATAAATTTTGGCTACCCAGTTTATGGTACTTTGTCACAGCAGACCTAGGAAGCTAATATACCACCTGAAATTTGACCGGCTCTGTAAGGTTGATCCATAAGAATTATGCCTGTGTCCAAAATCGGTTTGATCATATTCAGTTTTTTAAAAAATTAACCATTGATCAGAACATACCTGTGAGGGTTCCTGGGCATGTACTTCTGTCTGTTAACCCGGCTTTGTCACCAGAACCTGGTGCATTAACCCTTCCCCTTTGAAGGGAAGCACATGGTCCTTCCCACTTTGACTAGTCCCTCTGATGCAAGGACCACTGAGCAACCAGTGCTCCCTCCTCCTGGAATCGGGCAAGAGGCCACAGTGCGTATCGTTCGCTGAGCCTGAGACCTTGACAACAGCAGACAGCAGGGTGAGGAGCTCAGGTGGCTAAGCCATGGGTCTTCTTAGGATGTACAGGATATGGTGGCACCGGAAGGCCGAGAGTGTCCAGCAAGGAGAAGTCAAGCTCAGAACCCTCGGTGGCACACGTGCGAGACTGGGCAGGAGAAGAGGAACCAGCAGAGGAGGCTGAGAGGCAGTTGGCAGAAAGGTGGCAGGAAAACCAGGGAGAAAACGTCTTGGAAGCCAAGGGAGAAGGGCACTCATAGCGAGGGCAGCCTGTGCCCCTGGAAGGTCACAAGATGAGGACCAAGATGAGGCACTGAATTTGCAGACTGGGAGCCACCGACTTTTAGACATGCCATCTCTGTGCCACGGAAGCTGGGTTAGCGTGGAATGAGAGATGGGCCAGAGGTGGTGGAGAGGGGAGAATACAAGTAGATATTTTGAAGGGACCTCATGGTACAAGGAGTGAGAGAGAGAAGACAGGAGGCAACATTAAGGAGGGGATTGTTCTCCTGGTTTATTAGTTTATTTTTAACATTGAGGAAAGAATGAAATGTTTGTGTTCTGAGGAGAGAGGAGAGACAGAAGCAGAAAAAGAGAAGAGATCATTAGGAAGGAAAGTCCCAGTGGAAGAGGCAGGGGCATGAGCTCAACGATGGAAAGGACCATCTCCACTGAGCTAAGAAAGAAGCACATGCAGATATAGACTCAGCTGAAGGGCTTTGGTTGGGGGGCAGGGGCAGGCAGGAGACCGGCAGAGCTCTGGGCTTCATTTTGATAGGAAGTAAGTAGGAAGAAAGGTCAAGGGAGTCCTGGTTCCTTCCAATACTGTGACTTAGCACAAACTGCTGGCTCCCTTGCCCAAGACCAGCGTTGGAGAAACAAAAGAGGGAGACAGAAGGAAACAATGAAATAAAATTGGTTAATATAAAGATTTTAAAAATGACTTAAAAAAAAAAACACCTCCAAGTAACTCATGGGTTGAAGAAATCACAATGGGAAATTTAAAAAACACGAAAGGCGGTGCCTGGGTGGCTCAGTCGGTTGGCGTCCAACTTCGGCTCAGGTCACGATCTCGCGGTTTGTGACTTTGAGCCCCATGGTGCTGACGGCTCAGAGCCTGGAGCCTGCTTTGGATTCTGTGTCTCCCTCCCTCTCTATTCCCCCCCCACCCCCCCCAACCATCCTTCTCTATCTCAATAAGAAACATTAAAAAAAATTAAAATAAATAAAATAAAAAATACAAAGGACCGCATGATAACGAAAACACTACACACTGAAACTTGTGTCATGCAGCGAAAGTGCGATTACAGTAAAGTCACAACATTAAATGCTTCTAGGAGTAAAGAAGAGAAGCTGAAAACACATGCCCTGTGTTGTCTAGCTTAAAAGGTTAGAACAAAAGAGTAAACCCAAGAAAGTAGAAGGAACAAGATTACAAAAAATGACAGTAGAAAGCAATGAAGCCGTGATTCAATAGAGAAGAACAATAACCGAAAGTCGATTTCTCTGGAAAGACAAAATAATCTCTGGCAATCCCCATCAAGAGCAAGAAAAGGCAAGGGGCGCCTGGGGGGGCTCAGTCGGTTGAGCGTCCGACTTCGGCTCAGGTCATGATCTCACCACTCGTGAGTTCAAGCCCCGCGTTGGGCTCTGTGCTGATGGCTCAGGGCCTGGAGCCTGCTTCGGATTCTGTGTCTCCCTCTCTCTCTGCCTCTCCCCTGCTTGCACTCTTTCTCTCTCTCTCAAAAATACATAAACATTCAAAACAAAAAAGAGCAAGAGGAGGCAGGAGCATTAGCACTGTCACTGTGAGTAAAAGGGGACATGGGACAGACAAGCAGGGTCCAAACAATAGGGTAGTGCAGAACACATCAACAAGTTTGTATCAACAAATTGAAAATGTGGATGAAACAATACATTTTGGGGGAATGTAGATAAGTGGGATAAAAAAACTGTATTTTAAAAAAAATATTTATTTATTTTGAGAGAGAGAGAGTGAGAGTGAACATGAGTAGGGGAAGGGAATGGAGAGAGGGGGACAGAGGATCCGAAGCTGGCTCTGTACTGACAAAAGAGAGCCCGATGTGGGGCTTGAACTCATGAACCATGAGATCATGACCTGAGCCGAAATCAAGAGTCAGACGCTTAATGGACTGAGCCACCCAGGCAGCCCTACAGACTGTATATATTTTTTTAATTTTTAAATATTTATTTATTTTTGAGAGAGAGAGAGAGAGAGAGAGGAAACATGAGCGGGGGTGGGGCAGAAAGAGAGGGAGACACGGAACCTCAAGCAGACTCCAGGCCCTGAGCTGTCAGCACAGAGCCCAAAGCGGGGCTCGAACTCGGAAAGGCGAGATCATGACCTGACCGGACGTTAACCAACTGAGCTACCCAGGCTCCCTGCCCGCCCCACCCCCCTCCCCCCACCAAATTGTATCTTTACAAAAGTAAAGCACTTGTAAACCCCAGTTTTGGTTCTCATGTTGGACAATAAGTTCAGGCGACTTTATTTACATAATGGTAATAATCAGTTATTTAATTCTTTTATAAGAGGGCCATGCGTGGGTCGATGGTCCCAGCGTTCTGATGGCCAAAAAGTATGATGAGTCCAAATCTGTACATTTGAGGCCTGAAAAGAAAACTCAAGAAAGAAAGTGGTAGGGTCATTTCTACCAGACCTGGGGAGCCAGGGCGGGGTGGGGGGGACGGGCTGTCTAGCTGCAGTGAGGAAGAAAAATTAAGGCATAGGGGAAACCCAGAGAAGAAAATGGAACGCAGTGAACGGCTTCTCTGTGACACGTAGTACGAGAAGTGTTTCACGGGGTAGGAGGAGGCTGCCTGTATAAGCCTGTGTGGCCTCCTCCATTCAGCTTAGTGATGGATCAGGGAGGTACCATCATCGCTGTGCAGAAGGCAAGTTATCACCGGAGCGGTGAGTGGAACTGCCTGTGGGAAGCTCACTACTGTCTACCCAAGGGTATATCAACAGACCTCTTGTGTTTTAACGATCCCATATTAACCTGCGAGGGCGGCCATACCAAAGTACTGAAGACTGAGGGGCTCAGACAACAGGAGTGTGTTATCTCACCGTTCTGGAGGCTCAAAGTCCAAGATCAAGGCATCCCTACAGTTGGTTTCCTCTGAGGCCTCTCCTTGGCCGCTTTCTCCCTGAGTCCTCACACGGCCTGCCCTCTGTGTACACGTGCTCCTGGTGCTTAGCACCTTTTTAAAGGACCCATCTCCAGGGGCACCTGGCGGGGGGCTCAGTCAGATAAGCGTCTGACTTAAGCTCAGGTCACGATTTCGCCGATCGTGAGTTCGAGCCCCACGGGGTGGTGGCGGGGGGGGCTCTGTGCTGACAGCTCAGAGCCTGGAGCCTGCTTCGGATTCTGTGTTGCCCTCTCGCTCTCTGCCCCTCCCCCATTCTCTCTCTCTCTCTCTCTCAAAAATAAATAAACATTAAAAAAAAATAAAAATAAAGGACCCATCTCCGAAAGCAGTCACGTCCTGAGGTGCTATGTGGAGAGTTTCAGCGTAGGAGTTTTGGGGAGACACAATTTAACTCAGAACCAAGCCAAGGGAGAAGCTTCCAGACTCCAGGAGAAGACTGAGAGGAGAGAAGATTTGGGGGGTTCTGCGTCTAGGAGTTAGCACATGACAGACCGTTCTGACCACGTATTCCTGGAGGTGGAAGGTGAAGGTGAACGAGGGTGAGGGAATACACAAGTAACAGTGGATGGAGTAGAGACCTAAGCCGCTGGCCCAGTCCTCTGGGTCACTAGACCTTTGCCACCAATGCTCCTGTCACAGCCACAGAGGCAGAACCCCCAGAATTCCCCAGGCTCTACATGGATGGGGGCTGATGATTCCAGCCCATAGGCACTTCTATGGGATGGGACAGACTGGTTACACCATGAACCACACAAGCGACAGACACAGCGAACCGAGCAGATAGCTATTATTGTCCCCAGTGGGCCATTGCGGTAACTGTGTCTCAGTGACGTCATGTAAATTTCCAGAGACCCGGACCTAGTAAGTGACGGACCCAGAATTCAGACCTGCCTGACTCCAAACCCATAGACTTCCCAGGGCATGCACAGGGGCAGGGCTTTCAATATTTCATTAGATAATCTTAGACTCTGTGATGGTGAATTTTATGTGTCAACTGGGCTGGGCCACGGTTGCCCAGATATCTGGTTAAACGTTATCCCGGGTATGTCCGGGAGGGCGTTTCCAGATGAGATACCGAACTGAGTAAAGCGGATTACCATTCCTGATGTGGGCGGGCCTCGTCCAAGCCCCTGATGGCCCGAACGGAACAGAAAGGCTGAGTGAGAGAGAATTCTCTCTCTGCTTGACTGTGAGCTGGGGCAACAGTCTCCTGCCTTTGGATTCACCAAAGCCCATGAGCCCGTACCTTATAATAAATCATAAATATAAATGGAAATATAAATATATCTCCTGTTGGCCCTCTTTTCTCTGGAGAATATAGACCAATGCTGAGTTCCAAACACCTTGTAAATGTTTTTCCACATTATCAATGGGTGGATAAGCTATTTACAAATTATTCTTGTTAGCACAATAAAAAAAAAAAAAGCAAAATGTAATTTGATGAACTATTTCTTTCTTTCATTTCCTTCTAGAGAGAGCACACAAGCAGGGGAGAGGGGCAGAGGGAGACAGAGAGAGAGAGAGAGAGAGAGAGAGAGAATCTTAAGCAGGCTCGACACCCAGCACAGAGCTTCTCCCGTGAAAGAAGGAGACTGATGTTTGCTGAGCAGCTGCTTGGGGCCAGCGGTCAGGCGAAGTCCCCTGGTGTTGTGTGCCCACGCGATTCTCACAAGCCTCACCTTGTTCACTGCCTCTGGGTTGGGGGAGCTGGAGGATGGCACCTGGTGGGAGGGGGTTGGCACCTGGGGGGGGGTTGGCACCTAGGGGGGCACGCAGGGCAGTTACAGAGGCAAGCGGCTCTTTCGCCAGGAGGCGGCTGCAGTGGGTCAGGATTGCGCAACTCCACAGAGCACCTTTAGCAAGCGGCGGGCTAGACAACAAATCGGGCTGGATCCGGATGAACTTGTCAGGGTTTTCCCAACCGGGCACGTGGGAGACAGCGGCGCACCACGTGCGAAGAATCCCCACAGGAGCCGTTTCCCCCAGATTCCCCCCACCTCCCCCTCCGCCTCCCCCACTCATTCTGCCACGTTATCTAGTTTGGAAAGCGCCCCGTGCCTTCAGCACCCCCAACGTCGGGTGCCGCGCCCGGCACCGCCTGGGCCCGGTGGTTGTCAGAACCCCGGGGTGTGCGTGGCCCTCCTCCGTGGCGCTTAAGAACGTAGTTGATGCATTTAACAAGAAACACATGTTTTCATTTAAATCACAATTAGCAATTAGAGAGTTCAGCGTGCCCTAGATAGAATGTATAATCGTCGTCGAGTTTTGTGGCCGATCTGCTTTCCTGGTGCCATCCTCCTTTTATGCTTTGCTTTATGATTTTATAGTCAATTTATGCAGAACCGAGAGAAGCCCCAGCTAAATAAAGCCGCTGGGTTGGAGTTATTTGGCTTAAAAAAAAAGGTCACCAGGCTGGGCCCGCGGGCGCGGCAGGCTCACCGCCTGGTGTGATTCTCTTTGTTTTAGGGAAGGTGAGAAGAGATGTTTTATTAACCCTCCTGGTAGAGATATAAGTTGCCTGGCTTGTCGGTGAGGGTGCCGGGGGTGGGGGGGTTGGGGGGGGGTAGACTGGTGTACTTCCGAGCATACTTCGGGGTACCTGTCTACCCACTGCTTGGAGTGAGTTCCTGCAAATCCAGAAAGGAAGAAGCTAGCAATCTTCTCCTTCGGGTCTTTGGGAACGTTTCATGGAGAAATTAATATTCACTTCTGCTTTTCAGTAGAGATTATGTGTTCTTTTCTTTCTTTCTTTCTTTCTTTCTTTCTTTCTTTCTTTCTTTCTTTCTTTTTTTTGAAACAGGCCACGAAAAGGTGCCAATACATACAATTTGGGGGACTAATCAGGTGCGTTCCAGATGGCAGGGGGGGCCTGGCTAATGGAACTACCAGGGGCAAATCCATACTCATGAGCCACAAAGGGTTTCTACGGCGGAGCAGGTTTGGCAGTCATGGCGAAGCCATCTAAGGAGAAAGTAATTCTTCGTGAGGGGCCCCTCCCTCCAAATAAAATAAAATGAAAAGAGAGAGACCTGGTCTACGGTGAAATTACTCCGGGGGCTGAGTACAGAACAGACCATACCCAAGGCACATAATTGTAGGTGGCTGGGAGACCTGGATCCCTAACTCCTTGGCACCGTCTAAGGAACCACAGCGGTCTCGAAATGTTAGCAAAGCAGACGCAGAGGTGAGGGGAGATTGCTGCTCAGGGACAGTGTCAGGAATCTGAGACTCTTGGCGGGTGTTGGCTGGGGTTGGCAACGAGTGGACGGCCACTGGTAGACACTGGAGAGACTCATTCCTGGGTTTCTTTAAAGGGGGAGGCAAGTCATACGGGCTGAGGGGAAAGGAAACGATCTCCGGTTTCTACGAAGCAGCCACTATTTTATTCTTGCTTCTCCTGTAGCTGCCTAGACCCAGTCACTCAAGACAATGCAGATGGATAGTCTCTCCTTGTTTCGCCAGGGTCCAGTAAGTGTTTCCAGGTGGAAATACTAGGCTAAAAAAAAAAAAAAAAAAAAAAAAAAAAAAAAAAAAAAATTGAGAAGATTCCCTAGGTTCCCTGTCCGTCGTTGATGGAAAGAAGTGGCTCGTCAGGCACTGTTGTTACCGAAGTGCACTGCTCCACGCAGGGAATGAAACGTCCTGGAGACCACACAGAGCCGAGTTCTCCCTTCTCCTTCCGCGTTGTTTTTCATCTCGTGGAATTGTGTGCGTTGTGCATCAGAGACAGGGAGTAAATTCTCCTCGACACCCTGACAGACCTCGCGGAACATCTGCATAACGATGGAATTTATTTTGTTCGTTATGACTGCCGCATCGCGCGGGGCTTTATTTTACTCCCCCAGACTGGTTCTGCTTCCCATAAATTATCCAGCGTGCACTTCGCGAAAATGGCCAGTAGTCCTGGGAGTCTGAGTTGTCTCTGCTTCTTCATTTTGGTTATTTCCGTGTCATAAAAGTTATGACATATCAGACAGAAGAAGGATCGAGAAGGGCTCTAATAAATACTTTTCAACAAGCTCGAGACAAATCTAATAACAGAGCCACCGAGGCTTCAAAGGAAACTTGGGACGTGTCCCCGGTCCTAACAGCTCAAAGGCAGACGCACCTTTCTGCGGAAATCGGCACCCATTTCCGCTCTGAGCGCTTTGTTTTGTGCGTAGTGATGGAAACCGTATCTTGCTTACTTGAAAAACCGTCCAGGTCTGTGGTCCTCTTTGTGTTCCCGACAATGGATCTCCCCTTTGATTTTTTGAATACCTAACAGGTATAAACAGAAGCAGTGTGTAAGTACAAGAACAAACAAGGACGCCAAGTTTCTGGACAAAAGCGTGACCCACGCAGGAGTTCCTTCAGCTGTTGTCCATCGACCAAGGTCTCACATGGCATTTTCTAGAGGTAGGCGAGCCCCAAGAGCTGCAGGGTGAGTTCGTACCTCAGGAATGCTGCTGGTAGAGTTTCAGTCCCAGGGCCAGCAGGCTCAAAACCCAGGGAGAGACAATGTTTTAATTGGAGTCTGAAGGCAGAAAACAGCCGGTGTCCCAGGCAGTCAGGCAAGAATTTTCTCTTGCTCAGGCCAGGGTTCACCTTTTGCTCCACCCACCCCAGGCAGGGCAATCAGCTGGACCCCATCTGTCAACTCAAAATGTGATCTCATCCCAAAATACTTTCATAGAAACGTCCAGAAGAAAAATGTTTCGCCAGATACCTGGGTGTTCTGCGGCCCCGGGGCAACTAAAATATAAAAAATTAACCATCATGGGGGGTAGGGGGCCATGTGAAATTAGGCCCTAGGGTGCATGCGCTGTGTCTGGTTTACCTGAGACATCCTGGGAACAGAACCAGTGGCAGGATAAATTGCAGGAGACTGTTATCTATCTCAAGAGATACTAGTGAGCAAGAAATCGTGCCGCCCACCTCACCCCTCTGTGCCCGCCAAAAATAGCAAAACTCTTCTATCCTGAAACCCTCATTTTATGGTGGAAGTTTTCAGACTGCTGGATTATTTGTTCTTATGCTCTCGGGGTTCCAGGATGGGCTAGGGATGGGCTGTAAGGGAAGGCAGGGAGCAGGGAGGCTTGCTTCTTTGCCTACCGGGGTCACGGACTTCAAGGTTATTGTTCTCCTGTGATGTTGCCGCTTCGTATCCGTTGGGCGATACCGGGATGCCACAGAGATCCCCATGGACGCACTTGGGGCCATGAAGCAGAAAGGGGGGGGGTCTCCCGGGTGGCCAACCAGCTGGAGCCACAGAAGGGCTGGCCGCCTCCCCGACGTTGTCTCAGAGCAAAGCTCCAGTCTGCCATCATTGACATGAGTTGGCTCCTCTCCTTCCCCTCCCGCATTTCTTATCCTATCCTCTGGAAATGCATCTTTGGGTCCGTCCTGCCTGCTTCTTCAACATGAAGACTCATTCCTCTAGCTGAGCCTTGACTTGTTGAGGTAAGGCCTGGCTGTCAGTTATCTTTAAATGTAGCCCCCGAAACATGACAATCGATTGACTCCCCTCGGGGCAAGGATGTCCAGAGCTCAAAGACTCACGGAGATTCCCGAAGATGTGTAAGTGAGGGCAGGGGTGGAAGAGGGTGGAGTGCAGAAAAAAAGAGCAAAAACGTACTTTATAGTCATTTCTTCAACTACAGACGTAGAGGTCGTTAGCAATAATAATTATATAAATATGATGTCGTTACGATTACCATCTCAAGCTCATCCCATTAAACCTTCCGTATATCAGATACGACGCTCGATGCTTTTAGACGGTTTTTGTTGAATCCCTGTAACTTCACGAGGCAGATATTTCCCTCCTGTTATAGATTGGGCTGGGGGAGAAGTTACATTTTTTGTTCTAGGCACTGTGCTGGGTACTTTAGATATCTTTTCAGTAGTATTTACAGCCCCTTAACATACCAGATCCACTTTACAGATGAGCAAACTGCAACAGCAGCCCTGTTTAGGAATCAGGCGAAAAGTTCATAGCTGTCAATTTGGTCAACGCCAGAGGGAAAGCCTCCTAAAACACCGGAACTTTGGGAAGTCAGCTTTAGGCTAAGGTGCTTTGGAGAGTCCAGTCTCTTGGAGATCCTTCTGGAAGTTTCTCTGAACCAATGTCCCTGGCATCTTCCAGTGTGAACCCTCTGGCCGCTGGGGGCTGTTTGGAAGTCAGGAAGGACAGTAAGAGGGGAGGGAGGATTAACTTCTCTGTAACGCACAGACAGCCGTGATACACGTCGAAGGCAAGTGGATGCTAAGTGAGAAATTTTATTTTTCATTCTCACTTCTGTCCGCCGGACTGCTTTACTCTCCCTACGGCGTAGCAATGATATTATGTATATAAAAGACTGCATGATTTCCTTTCATCATCACTGAACGCTATTTATCGAGTGTCTATGTGGGTACGCTAGCTGCCGTGGAAAATCAGGATATCTACTGATTGACACATTCATCACGTGTGCATGAAGCGGGGGCCTCTGGGTGCCTGGACGCAAAGCCGCAAGTTTTGAAATAATAAGTATTTCGGAATTCCTTTCCCAGTGCACCAAGCCGACTCTCCGGTCCCTTGCCAACCAAAAAGGCAGAATAAACAGAGCATGTTCTCTCTCACCTCCCCCCACTTCAGGTCCAAGGCAAAACACTGGGCTATTTGTTTCCCCCCAAACCACAGGGTGAACTTTTCCAGCAATGGCAGGAAAAGGTTTCCCGTTCCCTGCCTCCTCCACCCCATCCCCTTCTCCAATTAATACCAAAGGTTTCAATTATACTGGAAACCTGAGCTCCGGCATGTTATTAGAATCCTGTTTCAGGAAAACACACTCCTGAGCCCCCAGGTCCTATGGAGATTTTTCCGTTCTCCAGAAGCTGCTGAGGTAGGACTGCTATCTGAGATACTTCTCAGGAGGTGGTTCGGCTTTCCCCCTTTCCTAGGAAGGAACGGGATCCCGATCTGATGGGCTCTGGGCTGCCTGGTGCTCAGGAAGTTCGAGGAACTTGAGATTACCCTTTAGGTGCTTGACGCCATGAACTTCAGAGGACCCGCTTCCCCTGCCCTGGTACTCTTCACCTCCAACCAAGAAGTGTGCTGCTCTGGGGAGGCAGATTTGCAAAATTAGACTCTTCTCTTTGTTTTTGTTTTTCTTATCCATCGTGTACATTTCTTAAGGAAAAGATCAAATACTTTATCCATTTTTTAAAGAAGAGTAATCACTGGGGGGCCTGGGTGGTTCAGTCGGTTAAGCGTCCGACTTCGGCTCAGGTCATGGTCTCATGGTCCATGGGTTCGAGCCCTGCGTCGGGCTCTGTGCTGACAGCTCAGAGCCTGGAGCCTGCTTCAGATTCTGTCTCCTTCTCTCTCTGACCCTCCCCCGTTCATGCTCTGTCTCTGTCTCAAAAATAAATAAACATTAAAAAAAAAAAAAAAAAAGAAGAGTAATCAGGAACCAAGCTAAGAGATACGAACCGAAAGAAACTACAAACCCCAAACTAGGAAGAACTACGCTCCTTTGTGAAACGTATCGTCTTACCTTCAGTAAACACTTGCAACAGGTTTGCTTAAATAATCAAAACTCCGCACCGGACAGACATAATTTTGTGTATTTTCCAAATGACTGACATCAGCTTTGCTCCTCAAGACCATTCGTTACGGACAGACCAACGAAAATGGAAAATTTCCTAGTTAAAATACAATAGTTTCTTCATACGAACGTCAGCTCCCTCCAGGAACTTTCCAGTCTCTTGTGGTTCAGTCAATCCCTTTTTTGGTGATTATCGAATCGATTCCAAAATAAACTTGTCGCTCAGCCTTCAAGATGGCGCCCAAGGACCCCCAGCTCCTGGTATTCGCACTCTTATGTAGTCCCTTCCACATCACATCAGGGTTGTTCTTGCGACCAAAAGAATGTGGCAGAAGTCCTGGTGTGTGACTTGAGACTAAGCCACTTAAAACATGACCGTTTCCACTTTGGTGTTTGAGATCACTTTCTCTGGAGGACGCCAGCTGCCATGTCAGGAAGATACCTCAGCAGCGCAAGAAACTGTGACTTCCTCTCAACAACCGGCAGCAACTTGCCGGACGAGCGGAGGGGCCATCTTCCAAGTGGATTTCTCCAACTCTAGTCAAGCTCCCAGATGACTGCCATTCTGGCCAACATCTTGACTGCATCCACACGAGAGAGCCCAAGCCAGAACCATCTGCGAAGCCACTCTCGAATTCCTGATTTGTAGCAACGGTGCGAGACAGCAAGAACTTACAGCTTTTTACTTTTATTTTTTTAAGTGTATTCGTTTATTTTGAGAGAGAGAGAGAGAGGAAGTGGGGGAGGGGCAGAGAGAGAGAGGGAGAGAGAGGCTCTCTGAACCACCAGCACAGAGCCCGATGTGGGGCTCAAACTCACAAACCATGAGATATGACTTGAGCCAAAGTGGGATGCTCAACGGACTGAGCCACCCAGGAGCCTCCCCAAATGTATAGATTTTTAAGCCTCTCAAGTTTGGAGTCATTTGTTACGCAGCAATAGATAACTAATGTATCACGTGGGACACTCCTACCTCTCCCCCCCCTTGTCTGGCTTGAGACACAGGTTTGGAACGGAGAGAATGACAGTGTTGGGGCGTCGAGTCAGGAGGTTGTGTGACTGCAGGGGTGACGGAGAGGGCTCCTGGGTCTGTGTGGTATCCTGAGGGTGCTCCACATTGGATGGATGATCCAGGCACGGAGGGGATGCTGGTTGGATCTGGTCTCTGCTGCCAAAGACTCTATAAATGATTTTTGTGATCCGTTCTCTGCACGGTTGGTGGTTTGCCAAGGCTGGGCCAGCCCGCTTAGCTCCTGCCAGTGCTGCAGAGCCCTCCTTGGGCTCAGCTTGTCATTCCCAGTCAATCCCTGGCCCAGAAGTTCTGCAGCACCAGAGGTTACTGGCCCCACGGCTATGGTGGCAAGAACCTTCGTGGCAGATGGTCGGTCAGCTGACGCGGCTACCTTTCTTGTTTCTCACAGGGTCGGAGACACTTCTGGATCCTTCCATGACCCACGTGCACCAAGGGAGGCTCAGGAGTGCTACCTCAGACGTTCACTCTGACCATGCCACCCCATCTTTTTAGCTTTTGTTCAGCAGGCTTGCATTGTCACAGGCTCATTCCATCAACAGTCTCCCGGTGGAGTTCCAGAGAGGGAGCAGGGAGCTGGACCCCTGCTTTGGGCCTCGCTGCTTGCTCTGGCTTGCTGGAGGGCAGGACACGCGTTCTTGATCATTTGTTCCAATGCCTCTTCCTCCACTCCATAGGGGATAATTTTGATTAAATTAAATATGGTCCATTTCCCCTCAATACACAAACTCACCCGCATGTGCACGCACACACACACACACACACACACACACACACACATACATACCCAAACACATTCCAGTTCAAAGTGGAACTATACTAACCTACTTTCTTTAACACGCTCTCCCAAAGCAGCTAAGTCTAGAGTATTCGAATCCCCTCCAGGCTGAACATGAACTTCACTGAAATTCATTCAGTTCCAGGCCTTGTGCCCCAAGTCAGACTGGTGTGGGGACACGTAGGGTCATGATACATCTGGACTTTAGATCCTGGGTTGACAGGAAATGAGTAAAAGCTATGAAGGGAACCTTATGGCCTCAATGAAAACCTCATAGGGTATATATTTTGAGGTCTGTACGTGAAATCCTGAGCATGGTCAGATTTGGGGACCCCCCTCCATAAAGAGCTTTTTTCCCCCATACCTGCTAGGGTTCGTTAGAACTGATTTGAGCAGAACCAAAGATATAATCCAGTCCCCAAGCAGAAAGCAGTTCTCTGATTTTTCTCTGCCTTTCTGAGTAATCAACACACAGTGTCCTTAAGTCATAAACAGGTTTCTATTTGTTGCTACGAGCTTTTGAAGATGTCATCAGGAGACTGACCTAGGGACTTCCTAACTGATGAGAGTTAGTATTGACCCGGACACTCAACATGAGCCGAACTGAGGGCCCCCATCTCCGCAGGATTCAGCAACACCGCGAATGAGGTTCCTTAAGCAACAGCACCTGCAATTCCACTGGTGCGTCATGACTGCCTGGGTGATGTCCTCAAGACCTCCAGCCTCGCCGAGCGGCCCTCGAAACCTCACATACAGACCTAGGAACAAGTCCTCCTAGACTCCTCGTCCAGGGTAATAGCTCCCTGTATCCTTAAGGCTACAAACTTGTGTGCTGTTAATGCAAGACAGTGTTCCTTTCGGTCCTACCACAGTAGAGACAGGCAAAAATCTCCCTCCCTTGTTCTGTCTGCCATTTTGTCACTGGAGCTCTGAAGCTGAGTCCCTCGGGGAGACATCCCCCTCTGCCAGTCCCTCTTTCTTCAAGGGCCCCAATGAGTCTGGTGTCAGACCCCATTTGCCTTTCCTGTGTTTTTTCTCTCTTTTCCAGGCACAAATCCTCTTGTGCATGGGTACCCTTTCCTTCAAGGCAATCTAGCACAAAGACTCTCACAGTCTAGTGGCCATGAGACCATCCCACAGGATGATTTCGATCTCGTTCCAGGCTCACCTGGAAACCCTGGCTAAATTCAGAGAGAAAGTAGTTTGGATGTGCCTAGGAGTTTTTTAAGTTGGCCGGACTCTGCCCCGGCAGCAAATCCCCTTATGGAAAATTCTAATAGGTTCTAGACATTTTTTTCCAGCATACCTTTATCATGCCGGCAAGTTTTAATTGGATTATTTGCAAATGGCTGACTGTATCTGATAAAATCAATTAGAAGAAGGAGCTGGTGGTGGGGAAGGGTGAGATGGGGGAGGGAAGAGCAGGGCCTTTGCACTGTGGTTACATTAGTCATCTGGGGCTGCCATAACAGATACCACAGACCAGGGGTGTTAAGTAACAGACATTTACTGTCCCACAGCTCTGGAGGCTGGAAGTCCAAGATCAAGGTGTCAGCAGAGTTGGCTTCTCCTGAGGCCTCTTTCCTTGGCTTGTAGATGGCCATGTTCTGTCTGGGTCCTTCCCCCCATTATGTGTCTGTCTCCTAATCTCCTTGTCTTATAAGGACACCAGTTACATTGGAATGGGGCAAAGCCATATGACCCCATTTTGACTTAATCACCGCTTTAAAGGTCTTATCTTCAAATATTGTCGTATGCTGAGGGACTGGGGGTTGTAACTCAAACATATGAATTTGGAAGAACACAATTCAGCCCATAACACTGGCCTTGGGGGAGTCAAAGGAAGGTGAGCACGGTGAAGCAGAGCCTTTATGTGAGACCCCCTAGGTCTACTGGGCTGAGCGAGTCTCTGTGGGTCAAGAGGCTAGCTGAGCTTGGTGGAGTGTCTGACATCCTTCACTATGACCGACTGCTACGTTACTATGGGCAGAACTAAAGGTGTATGACTCTGTGTTCCAAAGAAGGGTTTGGGAAATCCCCCATGGAGCCTTGAACTTTTATTAATTAAGGGTATCCCAAAGCTCTATGTTCCTTGATCAAACAGATGACTCTCTTTGTGACCACAGGGAGCCCTGAAGGATAGGAACAGGCTGGGAGACATTCAGAGTCTCAAGACTCAAGATGAAAAGACACAAAGTGTTTGGGAAGATACAGAATATGCAAACTTCTTTATGGTGACAGTATTATTAAAGCCATGGGACGTGAAAATTCTATAGGGTTTGGAATAATCAAGGAATGGCAAATGAAAATGGTACCTGGACCATATTCTCATTTAAGAACTGATAAATGTCACCTACAACCTATTGATTTATTGTTCTATCTTTATTGTTCTATTTTACTAAAAGCACTCTATCAAGTTTAATAGGTCCACATGAGACCTTTCTGCCCAAACTCTAAGCTCTGTTTTCTCTACCAAGACTTCAGTTTTGAAATGGCACGCGCTCGTGCGTAGCTTTGGCCGGGTTAGACCCGCATGGTACATTTTGAGACCCAAGCCCAAGATATTGTTTTGGGGGAGAGGAAGTCACAGGCTTAAGATATGCAGTCTTGTTCCCGGTTTATGGCTCAGCCCTTCAGATACACATATTTCATTTTAATTTCAGGATCGACGTAACAACGTCTCTCAAGCCCATTGACTACTTTGAAAGAATAGGCTCTAGTATTCCTATTAGCAGCAGTGAAATATTCATAATGGTATGCACCTGTCATGGCCCTGGTGTACCAATCCAGTATTCCCTCATTCATTTCATACATTTTTATTAAGTACCTGCTATATACCAGGCACCGTGTCCCCAGCCATCAACACAACAGACAAGCCCCCGCGCTCAGGGATTTATAGAGCGTTAGGTGCCCAGGGTGACATCACAGGGAGCAACGGAGGGAGGCGGCAGGGAGAACAGCATGGAGGGAAATGAAAAGGTGAGCAGCCGAATCACGTTATCCAAAGGCCCAGGACGATTTAACACGTAAGAGTGAGAGGCTCCAATTCATATTTTTAAAGGATTAAAATTTGGACCTCGGTGCGGACAAAGGATTACGTGAGGTCGATGTTGAGCAGAGGAATGAACTGAGAGGCTGCAGTGGTCCAGGTGAGACGTGACAAAGTCTGGGAAGAGGGCGGTCGAGGTGGTCGGTTTGAGAAGGGGGTGTGGAGAGAGGAGAACGGCTCTGGTGCCTAAATGAGAATATTGCCCACAGAGGAGGGGAAGGACTGCTTGGAAAAGAGCAAAACTGTAGCTAATGGAAACAGGCTTACAGCCTAACGTGTCAAATTTAGTTCAGGCTATGAAGGATCTCCTTACAGCAAGGGCTACTTTGTTCTGAAAAGAGTAGCAGGGGAAAAAACGGGGATATCCCAGGAAAGGGGCTGAAAAAGCAGCCACATGTTGAATGATGGAGGAAGGCCCTGTGCGAAGACAGGGGGTTGGACTAGGAAACCCGAACTTGCTCCGGGCACGGACTCCGATCTGTGCTATTCGGTGTGTGCACTGAGCCAGCTCCTTCCTCTTCCCGCCGTGTTGCCCGGATTGTAGCCGCTAGCCATATGTGGCCATTTAAATCTAAATCAAAAATTATTACCTTAAATGTAAAATTCAGTTCTTCAGCTACACCAGCCACATTTCAAGCCCTTCAAGTACCACCTGCGGCTAATGGCTACTTTGTTGGTTATCATAGTTATAGAACATTTTTTCACGGACAGTTCTATTGGACAGCCCTGTTATAGAAAGTTCTCACTCCCTTAGATTAAATACCTCTGGGAATATTTCTAGGCACTGCCCGCTAATCTCAGTTTCATCTTGCCAGTTCTCTGTTGCTGACCCTTTTGGTTTGGGTACTAGGACGATCCCCTGCCCCCAGACCCCCAAATTGCATGTTAAAATCCTTTCCCCTGTGATGATGGTATTAGGAGGTGGGGCATTTGGGGAGTGATTAGGTCATGAAGGTAGAGCCCTCATAAATGAGATCTGTGCTTTTATCAGAGACCCCATAGAGCTCCCTTACCCCTTCTGCCCTAAGAGGACGGTGAGAAGATAGCCGTCTATGAACCAGAAAGTGGGATGTCACCAGATACCAACTTGCCAGGGCCTTGATCGTGAACTGCTAGCCTCCAGAACTGTAAGAAACAAATCCCTGTTGCTTATAAGTCACTCGGTCCATGGTATTTTTTTAAAAGCCTATTTATTTATTTTGAGAGAGAGAGTGAAGATGAGTGGGGGAAGGGCAGAGAGAGAGGGAGAGAGAGGGAGAGAGAGGGAGAGAGAGAATCCCAAGCAAGCTCTGTGCTGTCAGCCCAGAGCCCAATGTGGGGCTTAATCTCATGATCCGTGAGATCCTGACCTGAACCAAACTCAAGAGTTAGACATTTAACCGACCGAGCCATCCAGGCTCCCCAGTCCACGGTATGTTTGTTATACCAGCATGAACAGACCCAGACAGGTGCCCTGCCTGCTCTTAGACCGACCACCCTGGACCATCCTTCGTGTCTGACTTGCCCTCACCTGGTATGTGGACCCCAGGTCCTCTTTACTCCATGTCCCATGGCCACACACCAGAGCCCTATCCACTCTCAGGCCAAGAACCAACTCTTGGGCCACATTTGGCTTGGTCTTGGGCCCCATTGGCTAAGCCTAGCAGTCTGCCGATTCCAGGAGAGGCTGTGACCCAGGAAACAGAGCACCTGGGCCAAGGGTGGGAGTCAGATACCCATGTTCAGTCTCCAAGGAGACTGGTTGGGTGTCTTAAGGGTGAGCATCGACGTGTTCTACAGGGGCAGTATCCCATAGGGGGAAATGCGTGGGGAGGAAATGTCAGTCCCTGTGAAGTAAAGCAGTCAGGGCCTTCGAAGAGAAACAATAAATTAAAGAACAGGTATAAGAATTTCGTGCTTTCCCTGTGCTTCAGAAAGCAGGTTTCATGTACATTTCCACACCCAGCATGCTCAAGAATGGAACAGACATTCACGTGCCTGCAGAACCCAAACACAGCTGGTTGGTCTAATTTTAGGTCCCTAAGCATTGGCAGTGTAGCCAGACTCAGCTGAACTCACTGGAGGTCCTGTGTGAGCGGTAGGACAGCACCTTTGTGAGCCCGGGCTCCCCAGGAAGGGGCAAGAGGCCGTGTCTGCTCAGGTGTGACCTCTTAGGACCAGGGGAAAGGACAACCTTTTTCACTGGCCTACTTGTGGGCCTCACATTGCTTTGAACACCTCTGAAAAGGAGTCTTGGAAAGAAGGCTATGGTAATACCAGCCTTGTGTGGTGGGCAGAGTGGGAACATTCAGGAAGATAATGTTTGCCTGGGATAATGGTTCCATGGAATATGATGTTCACCATTTTTAAAATGTTTGTTTGTTTATTTATTTATTTATTTATTTTTTAATTTTTTTATTGAGAGAGAGAGCAAGCAGGGGAAGGGCAGAGAGAGAGAGAGGGAGACAGAATCCCAAGCAGGCTCCATGCTGTCAACACAGAGCCCGACGTGGGGCTCGAACGCACGAAGCGTGAGATCATGACCCAAGCTGAAGTCAAGAGTTGGATGCTTAACCAACTGAGCCACCCAGGCTCTCCAATATGATTCTCCATTTTGCCTGGACTGATCAGAGAAATAGGAGTTCTGGCTGACAGAAGCCTCTGGAACCATGTGGCTTGGGTTTGAATCCGTTTTGTCATCTACTGGTTATATGACTTGGAGTGAGTTATTTAAGCTCTCTGTGTTTCAGTTTCCTCATCTGTCAAATGATGCTTATAATAGGGTCTACCTCATAGAACGAGCCTGACATGTTGTCGTAAAGGTAGATAGGGTTATGCACGTAAATTTAGAATGGCGCCTGGCACACAGCGAACATTTAGTAACTGTTAGCTACGATAATTAACTGATTGTTCTGATCGGAGACACTTAGCACCGATAATATCACAAGACAGCAAAGGGTAGGGGTGAAATGTATTTTCTGGCATCAAAGCCGGGTTCTACCACTAACCAGCTCTGAGAGCTTGAGCAAGTCACTTAAGCTCTCTGTGTCTCAGTATCTTCATTGATAAAATGAAGTTAATAATATGGGCTCATTAATAGTATCTTTTCCAGATGGTAGTTACAAGGATTAAAGCAGCTAATATACGTGAACCGCTCAGAAGAATGCCTACTATTACAGAGTAAGAACTTGGTAAGAGCTAGTGGCTATTATTATTGTGTGATTATTATTGTATAAAGGCAAAGAGTGCAGTAAAGTTCACTGAAGGTTGAAATGAGACTAAGCCTCATTTACTCTTGCTCTGAAGAATCAGACGGAACTCTCGGATCTTACAGGCACCAATCCAGTTCATCGGCAAATGTTTGTGGAACGTCCACGGTGTGTCCAGAACTCGTCACTGTTGCCAACATCCGATAGCACCGTGCCGGCGAGTTCTTGGGTAATGAGAGTCTGGGTGCGGCCGTCAAACCCAGAGGTCAGTCTAGTCCTGTCTGTTTTGTCAAGGCGAAGTACGCCCAAGGCCGCAAATATCATGGCGTCTCTAAAACACTGCCGGGCTCGAACCCAAGAAGACCCAAGGAAGGAAGACCTTGTCTAAGTCCCTTAAACATCCCTCGTGTGATTCTAAGTGAGGTCAAGGCCCAGACCATAGAGGCAGAATCAAGTCAAAGTCTTGTGGTGTTTCTCGGGCCTCCCTCTTCCACACCTGTGCCTTTTTCTCTCACCGGCCTGTGGTATGGCACAGGTGACAGAAGAAAGACAGGAGACTCGGGGAGAGAGGCTCATAATGGTGACTCTGTGTCACCTCGAAGAGTCATTGGACACCCTTGTCCCTGTGTACCAATAGGAAGCCTCATCTATGGCAGGTAACACAGCAGTAAGACAGAGGAGCCCATGAAGGGTCTTTCCTCCTTCAGAACGTACAGCTCTCTCACTTTGCCCCACACCACCTTCGAGCCTGGCTAAGACGCAGGAGTAGTTCATAGGTCATGATGTGGCCTCTGGGTAGGCCTAGGACACCCGTTCTGTGAGGAACTGAGAGCTGAAAACAAGAATGTGTATGTGTATTCTCTGTCGGGTCCTGTCCACTTCTCCGGAAACAGGACCCCGGAAACCCCTCTCCTCTCTCTGCCATTTTGTCGCCCTTGCACGCCAGTTCAACCTCTCTCTACAGCGAGGTCAGCCTCATTTTCCAGGGCCAGAGATGCCTCCACATTTCCCAGGGCTGAGAGCCTCGGCTCCAAAGAGCCAGGCTGAACAGCCAAAAAGCAGTTGCCAGGCATAGAGACCTGTTCGATTCCTAAGCCCATCCTCTGCAGGACTCAGGGAAAACAAGGGAACGAATGTAGGATTTTTCCCTCCGACTCACAGCGGAAAAGAAAGGCCACTTCTCAGGCTGGAGAATGGTTCAGAAATAGGCCTCCCTCTTGCTCGTTTTCTCCTTTGCTTGCTTTCAGTTTAAGTCAATTAGACAGAAAATGAGATCCCAAAACCTACAGCTGAACACGCCTGGGGTTCTTATTTATCTACTTATTTATTTATTTGCCTTTTTTTTTTTTTTTTCCCCCTTTCTCCCTCCAGCACCTTGTTCTTGAAACTTGTCTGGTTCAACATTTCACCGGCTTGGTTAAGTATCTTGTAAGGAAATCATTTATAATAAAGCGGGTATGCTTGGGTTTATCATTTCTAAGCATGGGTCAGGGTTTGGTTCGCTATGTTAAACTCTCCATGCTGCATGTGATTTGTCAAGCTTTGTCAGGAACAAAAAGTTCCGGGATGTGCAAAGCAGGACTGCTTGGTTTCCATGGAGATACTGCTAGTTAGGCTATGGAAATCCTGAAAAGGCCAGAGGATAAGTGACAATACAAGGATTTAGCGGCTGATCTGAAGAGCCAGACTGAATTAATGAGATTTTGCACCGAGCGTTATTAGCAAGGCTATAGCACCGTATGGCTCTTAGGCCCTCATTTTCTCAGCGGCAGGCTTGGAAAACAGAAATGGAAAGATTTAATTGCTGTTTTTTAAACCCTTTAAGATTATTTTAACCTATAACATTTTAAGGTTGTAATAAAAAAAAACGAGATTCTTCTCCCCGCCCCCCATCACTCCGTTACTGTTATTACTGTGTTTTGGGGGGCGGTTGCCCTTTATCTGTGCGGAGATGGGAAATTCAATAGTACTTATTATATTGAGCAGTTAATTCCCACATACTGTGAACACATTACTGTTCAAAGTAGGTTATCTGGAGTTGCATTTAGAGCCAAGGGAGAGATACCATGTCATTGGCTTTATATCTCCTAGGGCTATATTAATTATTTATGATAGACTGCTGATGTAAACTGTTAACTCTGGCAGGTCATAGTTCGTGCACGTATCTTTCCAGGGCTCTAGGTTTTTGGAGTTTGGACGCAGATTTCTGAAGACCAGCAACCTGTGTGGTTGGTCTGTGTGTTTAATTTCCACGGCTGCTGCCGGGGCCGTTACCACCAGAAGGAAGGAAGCTTAGAAGGCACTCTTCTAGATGGTCGTCAGGTAGCAGTTTCCCCCAAAGTTTGGGAGGAGGCATACAGTCCAGAGGGCCTTCTTCTCCGTCTTTCTTTGGGAGGGCTGATGCCAGGACTCCTAATTCCAGCTTCTGGTGCCCTTGTGCCACTCACCCCCCACCCCCGCCACCATCACGAACCAGGTTCTGGGCGTGGAAATGACGGGTGTGCTTAGCCCGATTGCCTTGTCATTTTCAACATGCTGCCGGCTCAAACTCTTGGTAAAATATCGGTATCCTTCGCCCTCCAGAAATCAGCCAGCCCGGTGCAGGGAAGGCCCCGGGCCAGCCAGGCGCTGCTTTTTCTTGCTAGTTTGCAGAAGGGCGGCACAAGCCCATATGTTTCGGGGAGATGTAAAACCGTAAGGTTGCTGCCGGGTAACCCACAACAAAAAATCACACGGAGCCACATTCCCCGGATTCCTGTACAGTAGACTAATCCACTTAATCTCACTGTTAGCTTCCCCGGGCGGGGATTTCACAGTCTCTTTTGATTTAGTGGTTTGTAAAATCTCTGATTAAGTGCCTTTGCCCTCCTATTGTCTCTCTATTCCCTAAATGATTTTGTGAAGAAGGAATCAGGGAAGTTGAAATAGGGGTCAACATACCCTCATCCTTCCTTATCTGGTTTTTCTTCATTATTGTTATTGTTATTGTTTTTTATATTTTACATTTTATGTTTTTTATATTTTTATATTTTATGTTGTTTATATATTTATATTTTATATTTATATTTTATATTTATATTTTACATTATTTTATTTTTTGTTTTTTGTTTTTTATATTTTTATATTTTATATTTATATTTTATATTATTTTATATTTTATTTTATGTTTTTTATATATTATATTATATTATATATCATATTATATATTATATTATAATTGTTTATATTTATTATATTTTATTTATATTATACTTTTATTATATTTTATATTTTATAATTTTATTATATTTTAAATTTTAAGGTCTTTTTTTTTTCCCCTTGATTATAGTACCCCTCGACACTATTTTATTTTTCACCTTATCAAATTCCCCTCTACCTTGCCAATTGATGCTGAGTCCCGTCCCCCCCCCCCCCCCCCTCCGCTAAGCCGATCGTACCTGTATTTCTGTTGTGGATTTGTCCGTTACCCCTTCTGCTCGGAATGTCCGACTTCACCGCGCTGCGTCTCTCTAGAAAGGGCGGAGGCAAGATTTCGCCGAGCGAGAACAAAAAAAATCCTAAACTTTGTATGGAAACACAAAAGACCGCAAGTAAAAAAAGAAAGAAGGGGAGGGGTAAGAGCAAGCGTGATAGGGCCAGAGAGGCTGGGCCTCGAGACCTGGTTCTGTCACTTGCTAGCTGTGTGGTTGGGGACGAGCTAACACCTCTGGTCTTCATTCCCTCATCTGGAAGCGAAGATTAAACGCAACAGCATATAGTGCGTGTAGAGTACCGACGTGCCCACGTATTATGACAAGACTAGCTCTCATTCATACGAATGCACCTATTTCGCACACCAGCGATTTGTCTGGGGGCATTTTGTCAAGCCCTTTGATGTGTGTTTTTTTCTGGTGTCTCTGCTCCGATTAAGCCTCTTGAGGTTGAGAGCCCAAGTTTTAAGATTTATTTCATAATTGCTAATTACATTTAGTTTGTGCTCTCGTGCACCTGATGCTCTGCCTCTTCAAAATGCTGATCAAAATATTTGGGGAAAATTACGTTGGGTCAAGTAGTATAAATTACCGAAACACAGTAATCCCTCCAGCCTCCTTACCTGTGGTTTCAGTTTCCCCAGGTCAACCATGACCCACGATCTGATGATCCTCCTAACATATGGTCGGAAGGTGGGTGGCAGCCTAATGGTTCGTCATGGTGCTTACCTCACTTTACCTCATCACATACGCAT
Organism: Panthera tigris; assembly: GCF_018350195.1. Lineage (NCBI taxonomy): Eukaryota > Metazoa > Chordata > Mammalia > Carnivora > Felidae > Panthera > Panthera tigris. The sequence goes on from NC_056664.1 coordinate 14,448,552, forward strand.
TTTCTCATCTTGCATCGTCCTGAGAAGAAGAGGAAGTACAGTACAGTAAGATACTTTGAGAGAGACCACATTCATGTAACTCTTATTTTAGTATGTGGTTATAATTGTTCTTTATTATTAGTTATTGCCATTAACCTCTTCCTGAGCCTAATTTAAAATTTTTTATTTAATGTTTATTTATTTTTGAGAGAGAGAGAGAGAGAGACAGTGTGTGAAGGGGAGAGGGGCAGAGAGAGAGAAGGAGACACAAATTCCGAAGCAGGCTCCAGGCTCCGAGCTGTCAGCACAGAGCCCGACGCGGGGCTCGAACCCATGAACCGTGAGATCATGACCTGAGTGGAAGTCGGACGCTTAACTGACTGAGCCACCCAGGCGCCCCTTCCTGAGCCTAATTTATAAATAAATCTGTGTGGTAGGTATGTCCATGTAGGAGAACGGCGTATATAGGGGTTGGTTCTATCTGCAATTTTAAGCGCCTTCTGGGAGTCTCAGAATTCATCCCCCTTGGATAAGGGGAGACTACTGGACTGGATACTTGGTTGAAAAACTGCCATTTATATTAAGGTTCTTACCTAAATTTAAAGTCGACTAGCAAAGCCGTTGAATTTACATCCATCCAAAAGGAGAAACTCAAAATGCCGCGCACACACACGCACACGCACGAAAGGCCAAATAAAAATTAAAAATTGAAGGGTTTTTGATGTGGTTGCTGTTCTTTGTTTTTTTGGTTTTCTTGTTTTCCTCATGGAATTCTCCTTAAGACCTTTGAGCCTACTGAACGTGTGTCTTCTGCTCTTTCTTCATATCATGCAAGGAAGCAGAATTTGGAGATATTTTTTTCTACAGACACTTCAGAGGGCGAACCGTTCTATCGACGTGCCGGCTGCCCTCAAGCATACTCCAATTCTACGAAAGAAGCCAGCCTCTCCTCAAGGCTGGTTGGTGCAGAAGGTAAAACTTTGCTTTGGTATCTGGGAATGGGAAGCACAGCCGTTCTTTTCTTCTTTCTTTGTAAATCCAATTATACCTGGCCCCCAAGCCCCCACCATCGGACTGGAGGGAGGTCCAGGACCAGCCCTGCTGCGCTCGGGGCTCCACTGCTCAGTCACTGCCTGATGTTGGCAAGTCACGTAACCATTCTGTGCCTCAGTCTTCTCATTAGTAAAATGCAAATGCTAGTAGCTGTCTTGTTTATGGAAGGTTGTGGTGGAAGGATGAAATGACACTGTGTGTGTAAGTGCTTAGAAAAAGTGCCTGTTTCATATCAAGGGGCCAGAAAGTGTCGGTATGATCATAACTTTGATGATTAATTGCGTAAGTTGAAAAACTTATGTGATACCAGCAAAACGGGGCAGTTGCATGACTTAGTCTATAACTATGACATCCCTTATCATTTAACTCCTGTGTTCCTTGGACGCTGTATCCAATGCTGGTCCTCTGCCACCTGTTGGGCACCTGTGTGTGCTCTGGGCATGTTACAAAGTTTGGCCTCAGCCAGACTCAGTACCGGTGGATTCCCACCTAGAGCTGTGATCCCAGAATACGGTCCCTTGAAATCCACAGGTCAGTCCCACCAGAAGACTGTTACGTCCTCGTAGAAAACTCTGGACAACATCTCTTCTATCCACCCAGCTACCCAGTGTCAGTGTCTCTCTGTCTGTTTGTCTCTGTCTCTCTCTCTCTCCACCAATGGGCCCACGGCCTCCTGGGCAATCCAGTTCTGTAGCCTTAGGACGAGAGTCTTTAAACAAAATCTGTTCATTTTTCCCTGGAGCAGAAGGTGTTCCGCCTGCAGAATGGAAAACTCCTTCATTTCACCATTCTCTTCAAGGCATAATGTGGTAGGAGGCTGCGATTGGGCTAATCCTTGTGATTGTGTTGAGCTTATAGCAGAAATCAGGACACAGCTCAATCCTCATTCAGATTCCGTGCTGGCTCAGAGGCAAGTTTTGGACCATGCGGGTCTGGCGCTTCTACCCCATTGTAGCCTGAGCCAGCAGTGTTCTGGGGGCTGGGCTGAAAGAGTTGAGGCACTAGGCACTTTGGACAGATGCCTGAAGCAGAATCTTACGGAGTTGGTGAGGCAGAACTGAGTATCTAGACCAAAGCCAGTCTATGAAACTCAGAGCAGCCGAAACAAGATAGGAAGCCGATGGATTAATGGGCCTTGGGGAGCCAGTGGATGAGAAGATTCCAAGAGGCAAGAAGGAAGGAAGGTGAATTTGAAAGTCTTTCTAGTTGGTGGCAGTGGCTTTTTTATTTGACATATATGTTACTTGTTTCCATTCTCTTCTGTGCTTACTGTCCTCAAGTGGCCTCTACGTCTCCTTCTTTTTCCTCCCTTACCCCTGGCATGCTTGTTCCAATGTCTCAGGCCAGTTCAGGAGGCCAGCTTATTAACTGTGGACCCTTTGAAGAATATCCCAAGACTCACTTCTTTTTTTTTTTTTTTAATGTTTATTTATTTTTGAGAGAGACGGAGCATGAACAGGGGAGGAGCAGAGAGAGAGGGAGAAACAGAATCCTAAGCAGGCTCCAGGCTCTGAGCTGTCAGCACAGAGCCCAACACAGGGCTCAAACCCATGAACCCTGAGATCATGACCTGAACTGAAGTTGGACACTTGCCGACTGAGCCACCCAGGAGCCCCAGACGAGACTCCCTTCTTTATTCAGTACCCCTACCCCAGCATTAGATTTAGAAGGAAAGAGAACTGGCTTCTCTTGTTCATTCCTATATGACAGGCCACATCTATGTGCATTATCTAATTTAAACTCGGGTTCTAACCCTAGCCTTTCCATTCCAAGCTGTATGATATTAGGCAAGTTATTTAACCTCTGAAGGAATTGCCTCACTTGTAAAAAGAAGCTCTGGGGCGCCTGGGTGGCTCAGTCGGCTGAGCGTCCGGCTTCGGCTCAGGTCATGATCTCACGGTTTGTGAGTTTGAGCCCCGCGTCGGGCTCTGTGCTGACAGCTCGGAGCCTGGACCCTGTTTCGGATTCTGTGTCTTTCTCTCTGCTCTTCCCCTACTCATGCTCTGTCTCTGTCTCTCAAAATAAATAAATAAACATTAAAAAAAAAAGAAGCTCTAAGAACAAAGATCCTTTGACACTATCAAGCTTTGCTCCTTATCGTCATTCTCTCCTCGCAACCTAATTTTCTGATTCTATAATTTTATGTCCCCCATTTTTTGGATTTCTGATAGACAAGAAAATAAATGGAAAACCAATCTTCAGATAAACTAATCAGCGTTAATGAATGTTAATGGTGTGAGAAGTGTTACCTCTCAAAGGAATTGGAGTTTAAAAGGTAAATTTCATTTCTTAGCTCAAAAAAAAAAAAACTACCAAGTGTCTAGTGTCTGTCAGATTCTGTTATTCATGTGGATTGGATGCTTTAACCTACAATCTCCCAAAGTAGGCACCATAAGAAAGAGTCCCGGAGTCAAATAAAATCTTAAAATGGGGCACACTTATTTCTGCTTCTGCCAAGGTGGAGGTAAGGGGTCTGGATCTACTTTCCTTTTGAAAGAACAACCAAAAATATACAAAATACACAAAACAACAATTTTCAAGACTTCCCATCAGGCAATAAAGGACAGACAGGAGACAAAGGGGTGTCCTATGAATGCCTTAGCTTACTGTCTCAAGAGAATTCCCAGGCTGCAGTGCAGGAGGGGAAACCCAGGCAGAACCGAGGACATGAAGCTGAGGTTAGGAAGGTTATTGTGGCCACAGCTCACACGACAGTATGCTAGAAAGGAGAGGGCTGCACAGAGAGAAAACCCTGGAGATCTACAAAGGTCCCCCCTAAGTATATAGCGAAGTATAGATCTATGTCCAAAACTATTCAAAAATGGGGGAAAGAGACAAAAGAACAAGAGAATGGCACCTGGCACTTGCGAAAGCTGGGAATCATAACTGTTCCCATCAGCCACACTGGAAAATCTCCTAATCCATGAGATATTTGGGGAGAATACCCAGGAATGGTGTCTCTCCTCTAGAGGAGAATAATTAGCTTTAGATAGATCATGGCTATGGACCTACTTAACAACTCATAAAAGTTACATGTGAAAGATTCAAATCGCTTCCAAATAACTGCATCCCAGAACAAAGGTAAAGATTTTATAAACACAAAAATATCAGGAACCCAACAGGGTAAAATGCACAATGTCTAGCATTCAAACAGAGATTACCAGGCATTCAAAGAACAGTAAAACAGAGGGAGAGAATCATCGATTGAAATCAATCCAGAACTGATACAAATGTTAGAATGAGCAGAGGAGGTCACTAAAATAGTTGCCAGAGCTATATTATATATGTTCAAATGGGAAAGTAGAGATATGGAAGATATTTTTAAAAGACCCAAATAAAACTCCTGAAGGTAAAAACTGGAATGTCTGAGACAAAATGATACATGAGATGGGACGAGCAGTGTATTAGACATGGCTAAATAAAGATTAGTGAACTTGAAGATAGGAACGGAAACTAGCAGGAAGCTCAGAAGAAATAATGCAAACAAATGTAAAAGCATCAGTGAGCTGTGGAACAATTTTACATAGCCTAATATGTGTGTAATCATAAAGATATTTTAAATATCATTATTCTTTCTGAGGATATCTCAGACTATTTATCCTTATTTTATTGAAGTATAGTTGACATACAATATTAGTTTCGGGGGCACAACATAGTGATTTAGCATGTATATACATTATGAAGTGATCACCATGATAAATCTAGTTGCCATCTGTCACCATACAAGGTTGCTCCATACCCCAATATTTATTTTGGCTGGCTGGAAAATCTTCAAAGGGATTTTTCAAGACAGGATAAAAACAAAAGACAAAAACAAAACAGAAAAAGAAAAGAAAAGAAAAAAAAAAAAAAAACCAAAACCAACCCCTCCCCACCCTACACCACCACCACCAACTATACTAGAATATCATGGTGAAGCTGTTGACAATCAAACAAAGATGTTAAAAGCAGCAGAAGAGAAGAGAGGCGCGGTACATTTATGAGACTAATAACAGCACTAACAATAGACCTTGCGAAACCAGAAGAATGACATTATTAAAGTGTTAAACATAAACAAATAAGTAAGGAAATAACTTCTCCCTTAGAAGCGGTAGAATTCTGTACTCAAACACAAGATCTTTCAAAATGAAGGCATAATAAAAACTTTTTCAGATAATTCACTTTTGGCAGGACCCTGAGAATAAAATACCAAAGAGAGATCTTCAGATAGAAAGAAAATAATTCTTTAACAAAGGGTGCTGGGAGAACTGGACAGCAACATGCAGAAGAATGAAACCAGACCACTTTCTTACACCATTCACAAAAATAAACTCAAAATGGATGAAGGATCTGAATGCGAGACAGGAAACCATCAAAACCCTAGAGGAGAAAGCAGGAAAAAAACCTCTCTGACCTCAGCCGCAGCAATTTCTTACTTGACACATCTCCAAAGGCAAGGGAATTAAAAGCACAAATGAACTATTGGGATCTTGCAAAGATAAAAAGCTTCTGCACTGCAAAGGAAACTATCGATAAAACTAAAAGGCAACCAATGGAATGGGAAAAGATACTTGCAAATTACATATCGGACAAAAGGCTAGTATCCAAAATCTATAAAGAACCCACCAAACTTCACACCTGAAAAACAAATAATCCAGTGAAGAAATGGGCAGAAGACATGAATAGACACTTCTCTAAAGAAGACATCCAGATGGCCAACAGGCACATGAAAAGATGCTCAATGTCAGTCCTCATCAGGGAACTACAAATCAAAACCACACTGAGATACCACCTCACGCCGGTCAGAGTAGCTAAAATGAACAAATCAGGAGACTATAGATGCTGGAGAGGATGTGGAGAAACGGGAACCCTCTTGCACTGTTGGTGGGAATGCAAACGGGTGCAGCCGCTCTGGGAAACAGTGTGGAGGTTCTTCAAAAAATTGCAAATAGATCTACCCTATGACCCCACAATAGCACTGCTAGGAATTTACCCAAGGGATACAGGAGTGCTGATGCATAGGGGCACTTGTACCCCAATGTTTATAGCAGCACTTTCAACAATAGCCAAATTATAGAAAGAGCCTAAATGTCCATCAACTGGTGAATGGGTAAGGAAGTTGTGGTTTATATATACAATGGAATACTACTTGGCAATGAGAAAGAATGAAATATGACCTTTTGTAGCAATGTGGGTAGAACTGGAGAGTGTTATGCTAAGTGAAATAAGTCATACAGAGAAAGACCGATACCATATGTTTTCACTCTTATGTGGATCCTGAGAAACTTAACAGAAGACCATGGGGGAGGAGAAGGGGAGGGGAAGTTACAGAGAAGGAAGAAGGCAAACCATAAGAGACTCTTAAAAACTGAGAATCAACTGAGGTTTGATGGGGGGTGGGAGGGAGGGGATGGTGGGGGTGGGCATTGAGGAAGGTACCTGTTGGGATGAGTACTGGGTGTTTTATGGAAACCTATTTGACAATAAATTTCGTATTAAAAAAAAAAAGAAACAAAATAATTCTAGAAGGAAACAGTGTAAAACAGATAAGGGGTGGAGAGCCCTGGGAAGGATAAATGTGTGGGTAAATCTACATTCATATTGCTTGATTAAAACAAAAATAACAATGTCTTGTGGTGTTTAAAATATATGTGGAATTAAAAAACATGAAAACGACAGCACAGAAGACTATAAAGGAGTAAATATAATGACTACTCTAAATCCAGAAAGTGGCAAAACCACATGTTGAGATTGATTCATAAATCAAGGTCGCATATTGTTATCTCTGGGGTGACCACCAAAGTAATGATACAAAAGGGTATAACTAAAAATCAAATCGAAAATGGAAAGACGTATACTCAGTAAATGCCAAAGAAGTCTAGAAAGGAGAGAAAATGAGAACAAAGAACAGAAGGGACAAACAGAACACAAGTAGTTGTAGGAAGTATAAATCTACATTTATCAATAATTATGTTAAATGTAAAGAGAACATTCCAATTAAAACAAAAATATTCAGACTGTATTAAAAAAACCCACCTATATGCTGCTTACAAAGACATAACTCAAATGTAAGTAAATTTGAAAGTATATACTATGCAACCACTAAGTAAAGCTCTAGTATTGGTAGAAAAAAGACACTTGTTACGGCAAGAGATTGTACTAGAGAAAAACATGAATTTTTTGTTGATGAAGGAAACAAATTCAGTTAGTGAAAAAAGGGCCAATTCAACAGGAAGATGTAACAATCCTAAATTTGTGTGCACCTAACACATTGCTTTAAAACATATAAATCAAAAGTTGGTAGAACCCAAAGGAGAATTGGGCAAATGTACAAGTGTAGTGGAAGAATTTACTACTTTTCTAGTAATTGATAAAACAAGTAGATACACAAAGTATTCGAGTGATACTTCTGACGAACTTGATCTAATTGACACATATTGAAAACTGCACCTTCAAACTGTAGAATATACAAGCGTCCAAGGAATATTTCACCAGATCTAAGTAAATACTGGGCCACAAAGGAGGTCGTAACAAATTTCAAAGAACAGCAATCACACAGAGTGTATTCTCATAGCACAGTAGAATTAAGCTAGAGAGATCAATCACAGAATCATGTCTAAGAGCGTCTTCAAATGTTTGATAACTAAGCAATGAACTTCTAAGTAATCCAAGAGTCAAAAAAGAAATCATATTGGAAATTAGAAAGTATTTTGAATGAAATAAAGATGAAAATACTATATATCGGCGTCTGGGTGGCTCGTCCGGTTGAGTGTCCAACTCTTGATTTTGACTCAGGTCATGATCCTGGGGTCGTGAGATCAAGCCCACGTCAAGCTCCCACCTGAGTGTGGAGCCTGCTTGGCATTCTCTCTCCTCTCTGCCCCTCCTCTGAGTTTTCTCGCACACGTGCTCTCTCGCTCTCAAAAAATTTTTTAAAAATTAAATCTTTAAAAAAAAAAAAGAAAATACTATATCTCAAAACTTGAGGCATGTTGCCAAAATAGTTCTAAGATGGAGATTTGCAGATTTAAATGTATACATGGGAAAATAAGATTTGTCATGATTCCAAACTTAAAACAAATGCTTATCAAGAGTAGATGGGTATATTCATGTGGCATATTTACTATAATAAAATACTCACATGATGCAACAAAGAAAAAGCACAAACTCTTCATGCAACATGAATCTCACAGACATAATACTGAACAAAGGAAACTGGACATGGGAAGTATTTATGTGTGATACCATCTATATAAAGTTCAAAAACAATAAAAACAGGTCTGTGATGATTCAAGTCCGAAGAATCCCTACCATAAGGAGGAAGGGGGTTAATAACTAAGAGTCATTACAAGGTTCTGGCACGCTAATAATGTTCTATGCCTTTATCTAGGTGGTGAACCCAGGGGCAGGGGCACTTTGTAAAACTTCATTCAATAGTAACAATAATAATAAAAAAAAAAAGTTCGAAAGCTAATTCAGGTACGTATTTTGCTTATGGACGTGATTTTCATGCTTGGCAGAATGGCTAAGGAGGTTGCTAGGACCCAACTATCTATTCCGTGTTTCTCTGCATGTAAGACGATGCTAATCTGAGCCAGCGGCTGAGAGCGTTAAAACCTAGTTGCTGTTCATAGCTCTGTCAACACTGCTTTTTTCCATCTCCCCTGGCTGCACATTAAGCAAGTTTTTGCATTAATTTTGGTTCCTGGCATTCTTTTGCCTAGCCTCGTTGCTTGAGGCCATCGACCAACACGAATCAAGTACTGCATGAAGACCAGTTTGGAAGTTCTACTTCTTTCTGGACCTACAGTGGGGAGGAGCTGCCACCCTCAACGCAGATCTTGCCGGTGAAGGTGAAAAGCGAGTCACCAGGAGAATGTCTGCCTTTCACGGGAGCCTGTTCCACGTTATAGGAGCACAAACTAATCTTCGTTGTGTGCAACTGTGCCCTGGGTGACTAGTCCAAGTCTTTGAAATGTACTAACTTATTTGCTGTGATAACAACCGCATGAGGTAGTGTTATGTGCTGCGTGTTTGTTTCCTATTTTGAAACCCTAACCCCCCCCACCCCGGGTTGGCATTAGGAGGTGGGGGCCTTTGCGAGATGGTTTGGTCATGAGGGCAGAGCCCTCGTGATGGGATTCGCGTCCTTTCGGAAGTGACGAGAGACAGCTTGCTTCCTTTCTGCTCTCTGCCGCGTGAGGTCGACAAGAAGGCAGCCGGATGCACACCACGAAGACAGAGGTGTCAGAGAGGATGCCACACTGGCATCCTGGTCATGGACGTCCAGCCTCCAGAACCTTGAGAAAAAAAGCCACCTCGTCTACGGTGTTTTGTTAAAAGAGCCTAAAGTAAGACGGGGAGGCAATACTATCTGCCCCATGTGGCCATTGAGGCATAGAGCAGTTGAGTAATCTGTCAATGATCACTGCTAGCAACAGGGAGGCAGGGAGTGGGGTTCTTTCTAGAGCCTTTGCTCTTTACGCACACACCACGCAAGACACGAGGAGCCGCCTTCCTACGTTGGCGTCTTCAGTTTCAGAAGCTCCAGGAGGAGGTCCTAGTGTGCAGATGTCTCAACAGAACCCAGCCCTTTGTCAGAGGTTGGCTGTGCGACACAAGAAAGCCCCCCGGGATTCAGTGCTCAGGCCTGAGGAGGATGAGGGAACTTGAGGAATGTCCCTACCCCGTCTCTGGGTGGCGGCGGCTGGGGAGCAGGATTGAGGGTGTTGTTTGCATAAAAACTGAAAACACATCACGGGGAAATGTAAACATGGGTCAGTCAAGGTTCTGAGTAACAGTGACAAACAGTTTTTTGAAAAAGGAAGCATGGCTTTTCTTTATCGCCAGATGCTGCTCTCCAGGACCGCCATTTTCTGAGCCCTCAGCAGTAAACGTAATAAAGATTGATATCAGCGACAAATTCTGTCAACTTCCATGCTGCAAAACTTAGTCACTGTGCAAAATGGACCAAGGAAAATAAATAACCCGAGGAATGATGGAGTGTGTAAATATTGATGTGGATGCCGGGCGCGGGGAAGTTGGATGAAGCCAAAAGGAGCTGAGCGAAGGTGAGTCCCCCTCACCCTGGCCGAACACAGCGAGGTCTTTTCACACTGACTTTAATTCTCTGGCATTATGTCCAGAGTGGGAGTGTATGCTGTTTGTTGTGGGAGAAGTGGTAAGACCGTGAGTTCCAAAAAATCATTCTAGAAAAAGCAGTGAAGAAAAAAAGAAAAAAAAAAACTAGATACAAAATTACTCTCACAAAGATAGCACTGCCTGCCGAAAAAAATTGAGAGTACGTACATGAAAAAATGGAATGATAAAAAATACCCATGATTCCCTCACCCAAAATACTAGCTGTGAGCATCTTCCAGACTTTTTTCCATGCTTATGTATACATTTCCTCGTCTATACGATGTAAGTATCTCAAAGTTCAGTATTTCTGAAATAGTTGAATGCGAACTGTGGGTACACATACTGTGGCTTCCTCTCTGCTCCAAAAAGGCTTTTAGTATGCTAATGTTGCCACCCACAAACGATGACATCTATTTAAAAATTTTTTTTAATGTTTATTTATTTTTGAGAGAGAGAGAGAGAGAGAGAATGAGCAGGGGAGGGGCAGAGAGCGAGGGAGACCCAGAATCCAAAGGAAGCTCCAGCCTCTGAGCCGTCAGCACAGAGCCCGACGCGGGGCTCGAACTCGTCAACCGCGAGATCACGACCTGAGCTGAAGTCGGACGCTTCCCCGACTGAGCCACCCCGGCGCTTCTACAAATGATGACATCTTAAAACCAAAAGTGCATGTGGGAATTACACAGTTGTAGAAAGTATATTGTACGTACTATTTTCTCTTTTTTCTTTTTTTTTTTTTAAGCCTTGTTTTCTTTTCTTAGGTTGAGGTATAAACGACACAACATTATATTAGTTTCAGGTGTAAAGTATAATGATTCAATTCATATTGAAATGATCACAGTAATTACAGTTAATGTCTGTCACCATACGTATTTACAAATTTCTTCTTCTTATGATGAGGACCTTCAGGATCCATTCTCCCAGCTCCTTTCAAATATACAATACAGTATTATTAGCTATAGCCCCCACGCTGTGCATCACATCCCCATGACTTGCACATTTTGCAACTAGAAATTTCTCTCTTTCACACCTTTACCCGTTTTTCCCGCCCCCTCTCCCCTTTTTTCTTCTTTTCACGAAGTACACATAACACTAAATTGACCATTTCTCAGTGGCATGAGGGCTATTCACGAGGTCGTGTAACCATCAGTGTCTATTTCCTAAACTTTGTCATTATCCTAAACAGAAAGTGGCCACCCATTAAGTAATAACTCCACATTCTCCCCTCCCTGCTGGCGACTGATAACCACTATTGTACTTGCTATGTCTATGGCTTAGCCTGTGGATCTATGGATTCCGTAAGTGGAATCATACCGCATGTAAGTTGAATCATACAATATGTATCTTTTTGTGTCTGGCTTGTTTCGTATGGCATACTGTTTTCAAGGTTTGTCCATGTTGTAGCATGTATCAGAATTTCATTCCTTTTGCTGAACGAATCATATACCACATTTTGGTTATCTGTTGGTGGAGACTTGGGCTGTTTCCATGTGGGGGGCTATTGTGAGTTATGCGGCTATGAACGTGGGTACGTGGTATTTATGTGAATCCCTGTTTTCAGTTCCTCGGAGCTCAATCCCTCGGGTAGAATTGCTGGATCCCATGATAATTCTGTTTGACTTTTTGAGGAATTGCCGAACTGTTTCCCACAGCAGGTGCACCATGATACGGAAGGTCCCTGACTGGGGATTTTACGACTTTACCTTTGTGTGAAAGCCCTACACGTTCACAGGAGAAACCGCTGCGAATTCTTGGTTTTGCCCTTTTTCCCAGGCTAGCGATGTGCAGTATGATCCTCTCCCGTGAGGCAGGGCAAGGTCAGCGAGACAACAAGAGGGTGAACAACCGATACGCTGATAACCACTCTGTCCCACACAACCATTCTGTTTTTCACTTTCAGTACAGTATTCAGTCAATTATGTGAGATGGTCAACACTTGATTGTCAAGCAGGCTTCGTGCCTGAACATATTTCCATGTGCGTTACTATTCTTCTATAATCCGTATCAATTATCATCTTAAAGACGGGCAGAGCCGGATGCGGGACTCAAACACACGAAGCCGCGAGATCATGACCTGAGCCAAACCAAGAGTCTGATGCTTAACCAACTGAGTCACCCGGGCGTCCTACACACATACTTTTAAAGATAATCCTCTATTGTGGAAAAGTTAGGTTGTTCTCGGTTTATTCCTATTAGAAATGGTGATGAAATGAATACTGTATGGCTATTTTTTGCACACATTCTCAATGACTTATTGACAGAAATTCCTAGATACGCTATTGTTGAATCAAAGATGTGAACGTGGAAGGCATTTAATTCATAATTCTAAATCGCCTTCATTTCATTTCAAAAGGAAAAAAAAAACCCAGCAGCCCGTGGGAGGAACCACCCACACCACTACTGCCAACCCCCCAAATTTAACTGGAAAATATTTACATTTATGAGGACAAGAGGAAATGGATATGAGGATTTGGTCAATAAAATAGAAATTGTATCAGTCAGCTCTTTTGCCAGATGGCTTGACAATTCTGGAAAGATGAGATTCTTTACAATATTCATCTTGGGTCTGGGGATGAACTTTTTTTCAAAGAAGTGTGATTACTTTCTGACTCGTTTTTCAGATTTCTCATCGACCATTCTTGCCTGGGATGTAGCAGGAAAATGAAAAGAAAATAGACACGCCACCGAAGATTTCCTCTCGCGGTTACTTAAACTTGAAATTCTGGGCGTCTGCTTGAAATTTTTAGACAAGAGGAATAAAAAGAACTTTTTGATAGGTGTATCTAAATTAGTACACACAATCTACACTGTATTCTCTGGAGAAGTTTCTTCTCTCTGAAAAATTGCATGATTCTACCCAAAGCGTTAGGATTTTCACCATTGCTTGTTAGGGTAAATAATGCACGTGCACATTCACAAGAGGGCAGATATGTGAGCAGTCATTCTACACAGTAGCCCCCACCTTATCCGTGGGTTTGGACACCGGAGGTCACCCACTGTCCCTTTTATCATCTCAAGAAGAAGGGGAGTACAGTAGAATAAGACACTTCGCATGCACGAGATAAAGATCACATTCACGTAACCTTTGTTACAGCAGCATCTGGTTATAATTACTCTGTTTTATTACTGGTTATTTTTGTTGATCTCTTACTATGCGTAAGTTATAAATTAAACTTCATCATAGGTATGTACGTATAGGAAAAAAAAACATGATCTATGGAGGGTTTGGTACTACCTGTGATTCTAGGCATCCCCTGGGGATCTTGGAATGCATCCCCCATGGATAAGGAGGGCTGTAGCTAAGTCACTTGGCTCAGCCCATTTGGGCTGCGGTGACAGAATATCATAGACTTCTCTCAGTTCTGGAGGCTGGGAAGTTCCAGATTAAGGGGTTGGCAGATTTGGAACCTGCTTCCGGGTTCATAGATCTTATCGCTGTAACCTCCCACTGTGGAAGGGACAGGGGAGTTCTCTGGGGTCTCTTTTCTAAGGGCCCTAATCCCATTCATGAAGGTTTCACCCTTTGGACCTCATGGCCTCCTAAACGCCCCACCTCCAAATACCATCATCCTGGGGATTGGTCTTCAACGCATGAACGCTGGGGAAACACAAATTGTCTTCCTGTGGCATCACCACCTTAAAAGCCACGGTCTGACCTTGTGGTCCTTAAAGCAGCGGTTCTCAGACATGAGTGTGCATCAGAATCACTGAGGGCTGTTAAAACAGATTGCTGGGCCCCTGCCTCCAGAGTGGCTGATTCGGTAGGTGTGGGTGAGGCCTGGGCGTCTGCATTGCTAACAACTTCCGAGGTGTCGCCGGCCAAGGGCCACACCGTGCAAACACTGTCTTAGATGACGTTACCTGTCATTCACCCCCCTCAGGGCAGCTCTGGATGATCGTTTAGGTGAGTGATAAAGAGTGAGGTTGCTATTTGAGCAGCAAAACGAGTATATGGATTGTGATGATCATGATGAAGGGCTACGACCATGTTTCACTCGTGGGGCATTTTTTTTCCTAAGGGAATTATCGGAGTCCTCATGCTTAGACTTGGCATCCAAGGAAAACAAACTTCTCCAGACACATACAAAAAAAAAAGGGGGTTCATCTGGATCATATATTAACTCTGATAATGAAAGTTTTTACCGTGTTGACTCCGGTGGCTTTAGCTACTAATATTTTTATTATGCGTAAATAGCACTGGTAGGTAGCTTAAAATATCTTCAGGGATAGATCATGTAGGTCCCCAAATAAAACATATAGTTCTTGAGGCAAGGACTCAATACATGCTGTTGACCAACTCAGGGTAAAGGAATAGATCTACGAGGTGCATTGAACCATCAGCATACGAGACAAGGAATATTCAAGAAGGATGGCGGCGTGGTAGAAGGCTGCGTGCCCTCGTGTGGTCCCTTCCACATTGGTTCTGGATTTGGCCACGTGACTTGCTCTGGCCAATAGGACAGCGGCAAATGTGATAGCAAAGCCCGATCAGCACGTGCACGTTGGGGCTTGTCCTCTTGAGATGCCGCCTTTCCGCACCCATCTGTCATGCTGTAAAAAGCCTTGGGTGAAAGCAACGAATGATGAGCATCCCATTGGAGAAAGACCCCCAGGGAAAAGAGGCCATCCAGAAATTTCCAGCCTCAGCTCCCAGGTGAGTGTGGTCCCATGAGTAACCTCAGCTACCGTACTTGGTGCTGGAGAATGGTGAACTGACCCCTGGCAACTGCAGGCTCCCAAGAAACCGCAGGAGGTGGTTGTTACAAAGTAATATGCAACTGAAACGGGGGGGGGGGGGGGTGATGCATGCTATTTTAAAAAGCGGTGAATGTGTTTTAAAATCTAAAAAGTAGTTCAACAATCACATGAGATTTCCCTTGCGTCATTTCTGCTTTCGTGATATTTTTACAACAGTGCTTTGTTGGAGTCTGAGAAAAACCAGTGATGTCACGAAATTTTGTTGCCCTTCTCTTACAAGCCAGCCTCTGTGTGAACAGAGAGGATGGGGAGGGAAGGGGACACAAGGAAGCCGATAATCCGAGCGTGGCGTGGAAAGTGCCTGAAGGGCAGTACCAAGAGCCTGGGGAGGATGGAAAGGAAGGAAGGACGGGCGATCCTGGGGGAAAGATTTTGCTGGCTAGTGACTTCTCTGGAGCCCTGACTTGGGCTAATCTGATTCCAGGTAGCTTTATAACCCTCAGGATAAAAAGTAGAAATCAAAAAAAAAAAAAAAAAAACCAAAAACAAAAACCCCGCACAACCGGAGACAAGAGGAAGCTACAAGCTTTGGTCATTTATTTCAAGATTCCAAACACCACTCCTCATAAGATATGAACGATCCCGCCCGGCTTCCTTGAAGCACATCCTGGACGTGTGGCCAAGAAACTGTTTCCTTCAATCGCCGTGACAGAGCGCCTCCTGTGACAACACAATGCGCCCTCCCCACCCGCTCCCCGACACCCTGTGCCGAAAGTCAGGGCGCGGGCTCACGCGTCCCCATCCCTGCCTCCGACACGAACACCCTGGGAATTACTGGGAGAGAAGCCTGGCATGTGCGGGAGCCCCCCGGAGAGACACCGTCCCAGAAGAGGGGCCCTAACTAGGTGGAGACATCTGACTCCGAGCACTACGTCCTAATTCTCACGAAGGGGGATCCTGGCACCCAGCCAGGACACGGAAAAGGCAGGAAAGGAAGAGCGAATTCGGAGCTGGCGAAGCGAGTGTTTGCTGGCTTATTGAAACCCATAGATACAGAATTCAAACAGGGAGGAGGAATCTGACTACCAGATGGAGCTGCGGAGAGAGGCAGGATGTCAGCACTGGAGTCATAAAAGGATGCATTTTGACAGCACGGAAGCCACAGGGAGAGCGATGCTCGGTGGCCTGGATGGGTTCACCTTGTGCTCGGTATTTTCTTTCTTTTTTATTTTTTTTAATTTTTTTTCTCTAACGTTTATTGATTTTCGAGACAGACAGAGACAGAGCACGAACGGGGGAAGGGTCAGAGAGAGGCGGAGACACAGAATCCGAAACAGACTCCAGGCTCCGAGCGGTCAGCCCAGAGCCCGACGCGGGGCTCGAACCCACGGACCGCGAGATCGTGACCTGAGCCGAAGTCGGCTGCTTCACCGACTGAGCCGCCCAGGCGCCCCTCGGTATTTTATTTCTACCTAAACCCCTTGGAGGCCGAGGTGGAGGCTATTGTGTCGGTCCTCTAGTAAAGAGAACCCACGAGCCCTTCAAAGACCTTTGGGGCCACCAGGAAACAAGGCAAACGGACAGCCAATAGGCAGATGCCCAGACCTTCACCAAACACGATTTATTGGACGCCCGTGATGTGACAGGCACTGCTCTGGTGTCCAGGGAGCCAACGAGGAGAACGACTGAGACTCCCTGCTCGGGGGGGGGGGGTGGGGGGGGTGGGACACAACGATTCTAGTCGCCATTTAGTTGGTCAAACACGTGGAGGGCCGTGGAGCACAGGGGAGCTCAGAAGGACAGCTTCCAGTGGGGGTGGGGGGCTCACGGGCTCACAGGAGACCCGGCTTGGAGTGCTCTCCATAGCTCGCTCACTCTATGACCATAGGCAGGTCCCTGAATCTCTCTGTTCCCCACCTGTAAATTGGTGATAAGACTATGCACCGTACAGGGTCGTGGTGAGTCACTGAGGCAACATCGGTTGCTGGAGGGTGCGGAGGAAGGGCGAGGCTCTGTAGAGGAGACCGACTTTGAGCTTGTGCTGTTGGCCAAATCAGGATGGGGACAGCTGGGTACGTAGCTCACAGGGAATGTGGTTGCCTGTGGATCAAAAGGTGGGAACTAGAAAGACAGGAAAAGCCAGCGAGAGCAAGGACGCCGTCCATCCCCAAGGTAATTTTGCGGCAGCTGGCATTCGTTGCCTTGCCCTCGGTGTGGTGTTGTGATTCCCGCTTCTCTCGACATCATGCAACGTGCCCTGTGATGTTTATCGTGCCGCATTCCAGGGATGGTGTAGGGAGCCGTGTCCGATGTCGGAGAGCTTGGAAAATAGTCCTCGGTTTAATTTTAACTCTTCCTATAAACAGTGACCTAACGTGAGGAAGGCTCGGCCGGGCCAGTCCCGAGCCTCTGCCTTTCTTCCTTCTCCTCACCCCCCTCCTTCTGCCCTCAGTCCAACTGTCCCGCCTCTATCTCACATATGGACTGTGCAAATAAACGCGGGGTGATTTGTGTGCTCAGCTAAGCTGAGAAGAGAGAGAAGAAAACATGTGTCAGCACAGCGAAACACTCCAGCCAAGTCAGGAACCTCTCGGCAGGAGGGAGTCACCTCCTCTTTTCTCCTTGCGAAGTGTCGTCTCAGCAGGGCGGGGTGGAGGGCCGGGCCAAGGCCTTACCTGCCATGCCAACAACGGACTGTCCAGAAGAGAGCCCCTTCTTCCCCTCCCAGCCCCAGCTGTATTTCCCCCCCTTGAGCAGTAGGTCAAATTCTCTCTCTCTTCGTGTAAATTAGGTGAGCTACTGAGCACTGCTTGGGGCTGAACGATCTACCCTCTGGTTGCTCATGGTTTTTCCTTCCTTCACTCCACCCATTGTCAACTCAGCTGAGCCCTCCCTGATTTTTATAGAGGGGCAACACCTTGAGAACACAGAGGACTAAAACCGCCTTTTGAATGGCCCAGGTGCAAACAGGCGAGCTGAACTTCCCACTGGGAGCCCACTGGTGAGGAAGTCCTAGTTACCTGGCCCAGGGATAGGTGGGAAGGGGTCAGGGGAGAGGGGAATGGAAGAATTGTGTGTCGACGTGGTGGGATGAAGGGATCGGCGGACAAGTCGGGACTGACTGCGAAGCACCAACCTAGCTCAGGGCTCAGCAGACGTTTTCCGTTAAGAGGCCAGATAGTCAATAATTCGTTCTCTTTGTGAGCCATCCGGTCTCTATCGCAGCAACTCAGCTCTGCCTTGTAGGGCCAAATCGTCTATGGGCAAGTGGAAAACGAGTGAAAATGACCGTATTCCAGTAAAAGATGGTTCACAACAACAGGTGGCAGGCTGGATTTGGCCTGTGAGCTGTAGGCTTTGGACCCCTGATCTGGAGGACGTGCTTTGCCTTTTGCCCCTTCCACGGTCCTGGAAAGAGGCCAGTGTGCCTTCCTGCTCCCAAACCTTTGTGCGACTGTGCTTCCTCCACCCTGGTGTGCCATATTACAAACCCCAAGCGCTGGAATTGGCCATTTACCTCGACGAGGCAGTCTCCTAAGGCAAAAGTCAATGGGGATTATGACTTCGGGTGTCGTGACTTTGTTAAATTCCCACCACCGGCAGGAATAGGACAGGTGGACAATGTAGGTGCTGAAACTCACCTCCTCTTGTCAGCTAAGGCGTGGTACAAGGACATCACTCAAGCAATTTGGTTTAGAATCATACAGTTCTCTTATTTTCGGTCTCCTTCGTCTTTCCAGGTCTCTTGCAATCAGAATGTTGACACTTCCACTTTATCTTCTATGTTCCTTAGCTTTCCTTTCACATTTTCTATCACTTTATATATTCCTCGTGCTTTCAAGAAGGGTTCCTTAGCCAACCCATACACGCCTTCTTCGGCCGCATCCATGCCGCCATTTTCTTCCACGGGAACCTTTCGTCAAGCATGAGAGTGGGATACGCTTGAGGCTGGACTCGGAGGTAGACTGGGTTCAATTCCAGCTCTGCCTGTAATCCTAGGCAAGTCACTAACCCTCTCAGTGTCTCGATGTCCTCATCTTAAAAATGGGTTTAATAATAGCACCACTCCCATTTGTGAGAAATAAATACATACATAAATGAGTAACTTGTGTAGAGCACTTAAGTCAATGGCACATTTGAACCCACGGTCTTTCCGTGCCTAGTGCTCCACCTTCTTTGTTTGTCTTCAGAAGATTTTATATTGATAATACCTTCCCTGTTTCTTCACTTACATGTATCGTGATCAGTTTAAACCCCAAGTCTTCTAATCCTCCTGCCTCAGGCGGTATTTGTCGTACATTTTGTAGCTCTTTTTGGCCGCAGTGGTCCTCAAGGGTCTAGTTGCACTCGGGCAAGCTCACAGTCCTTTGGGGACACCTGCTACAGTTTTCGGGGGCTGTGTCTTAGAGAGGGGTGGTGAGTTTAGGAAGAAGGCAGGGCATGAGTCCTGAGTGGGGGCCCCAGTTGCCCTAGGACCACTGTCCATCCTTCCACCAGAAAGCTCTCTGGCAAGGCTTAACTTTAATGCCTCACAGTGAATCTGCATGAGGAGACAGCATTCTTCAGGGTGGTTACCCACCAGCCTCAAGGGAGCTGCTCGCACCTAAATCCACCTTCAATTAGGGTAGGGTTTCTTCTGCCCAGATGTTAGCATTACTCACACCCCTAAGCCCTTAGACATATGGACACCGGGGCTGAGCCATTGCTGTAATGTTGGGGTCATCAGGATTGTCCCGAGGCCACCAGGAATGGACATGGGGGTGGGAAGACCAGAGCAAACTTTACAAAGCTTTCTTCCAGCCTCCTCTCCCACTGGCACTTCTACTCGCTTCCCAGCCCCCAGAACTCGGCCACCTCTCCCTCACATTCACACCAGAAGATGAGCTTCTGTCACCCGATGACTACGCAAGGTTTTGCACAGTTACTATTGTCCTTGGTTCCTAGAATCCGTCTTTCCTTCTTGTGTCTGCTGTTTCTCAAGGACTGAGTTTTGGTGGGAGGGCAACGCATGCTGTGCTAATTCCCTATCTTACGAAGAACCGAAAAAACCAGAATCATAAAGTCCAAAGAAACCGCAATGCTGTCCGGCTTTCTGTGCTACGTGTGGCTCTCCCGTGATTGCCCAAAGAAGATGTCATCCGGGTTCTCCCTCAAGAGTTCCACCACAGGAAACACGAACGTGAGATGAACCTGTCCACTTTTTAAAAACTTTTTACTAAACAGAAGCTAACATACATACTGAAAAGTTCATGGATTGTAAGTGTACAACTCTATAAACTCTCACAAAAAAGAGCACATCCAGGTCATAGACACTCCAATTTCCGTCTTGACAAGTTAGCTGTTTGAGGTGTTCCTCAGGCTAATTTTCCAGGACTGAGTATTTGCTGAAGCAAGTAACTTAGGTTATTTTTGCCCGGGCCCGGTATTGTTCACCTCAAAAGCAGGAAACTGTGCTTTATCCCAGAATTGTTTAGCACACGAATGGGAAAATACGTTAGTTTTGGTTCTTATGGGTTTGCAAAATTTGTTTATACTACAATTGAAGCATGCACCGGAAATATGGTTTTAATATTTTGCCTATAACTGATCTGCTCTTCAGGGTGAGCTGGTTAGTGGGGAAATAATAACAAAGTCAGAGAAGCAGCCCCCTTAGCTAATACTTAGCCTCCCTAAGTAAAAATGTCTAATCTCGGCAATTTCTCCTACTTCTCCTCTCTCCAGCTCCTTCCCAAGATTATGTCTAGATGTACAAAGGTAGGCATGTGACTTGTGTGTCTTCTTGGAAGAGGGGGAAGAGGACAGTTCGTGGCTTTCTGGCTCTCGTGGTCCCCAGAACAGTGACCCTTGGCCACCTGCTCGCTACCTACCCTGTCGGATGGTGCAACTAAGGTTGATGATCCTCACTTGGTTCAGGACTAGGGGTTCTCTCTGGGTCAACTGATCTTCAATGACATTAGTCCTTTGTAACACTTCAAACTCTGGTTCCCCATTCTATTCCCCAGGGTAGGCGGGCTATATCCTGTGTGTTAATGTGTCTGGGCTTCTATCACGAAATATCACAGGCTGGGTGCCTTCTAAACAACAGAAATCCATCTCTCACCATTCTGGAAAATGAAGTCCAAGATCAGGGTGTAAGCATGGCTGCATTCTGGTGAAAAGCCTCCCTTGGATTGCAGCCTGCTGACTTCTTGCGTCTTCACATGGGGGAAGGGGCAAGGAATCTTTGTGGGGTCTTTTTTATAAATGCACGCATCAATCCCATTTATAATCGTTCCACTCTCATGACCTAAGCACCTCCCAAAGGTGCTACCTTCTACTACCCTCACATTGGGCATTGGGACTTCAACGTGTGAATTTTGGCAGACGCCAGCATTCAAGCCAAAGCACCGCCCTGCCATGGGGGCCCCCAGCTTAGATCCACTGGCTCCGTATTAAGCTTCCCCACTGTCCAAAGAAACAAAGACGACCCAAATGAGAAAAGCGAAGCCTGTTTATTCTGAACTTGCTGTAGCACGGGAGTCGGCCATTGTCACTTGCATTTTGACAGACTGAAAGGCAGGCAGAGGGGTGGGAAAGCTTTGTCGTGGGAAAAAGACAAAGACATAGAAGGCTTCGCCTATGCCCTGATTGGAGGCTGTTGGCATGGAGAAGCCGTAGGCGAGCTAACTTGTGCAGGTGTCCCATGTGATTGCCAAGGGTGCATACTTCGCTTTCTCTGTTTGGTTCAAAGTTGGAAGCAGGGAAGCTGTCAGTAATTAATCAAGTTCTGGCCATTCGCGACCAATTGTTATAGGCGTCCTTCAGCTTCCTGGACTATCAGTAGAGATAGCAATGGCCTCCTACAAGACGGACTTAGAGCAGGCTGCCTTCCTGGGGCTGATTACTATAGATAAGGGATTGGTTTCCCGGGCAGATTGCTGCAGATCTGGGGTCAGGGTTCTATTTCTAAGCATGGTCTGGCCATTGTCCAGGTGTATATTCTGCCTCTCCCCATCACGTAGAAGCTGACAAAAGCACCAGACCTGTCTCCAACCCCACCCTGTCTGCTTAACAACGCCGGGCTCCTCTATTCTGTCTCAGGGCCCCTGGCGTTCCCATCAATTCCTTTTGGACATTCCTAAATCAAACCCTCCCCTCTACTCTCGTCCTTCTTCCTCTCTCAACTCCTGGGACAGGAAGGGCAGGTCCCCTGTGGCATCTCCTTCTCCCACAGAGGAGCAAGCATCAAGGCCTCCTTGTACCTCCCGGGGAAAAACTTTTCTACCCGCAGGAGAACTCTCACATCCTGGATGCCTCGGGTTGGTGCTTAGTGAGCCAAAGAAGAAGATAAAGGAGCTCGGATGGGTATAAAAAAAAAAAAAAAAAAAAAGAGCCATCTCCTTGCAAGACTATTATCTGGCTTCAAATCCGCTTTTGAATATCAAAAGCTGAATATCAATTCTTTCTTTCTCTTTGCATACCACATGTGACCTACCCCCACACCCCCCCGGTAGATAACCCTGAAACCAATTAGGAAGAAGGACCTGTACTCGCAAAGTGAAAGAGAAAATTACATTAATATTTTTTTTTTCAAAATATGGCCTCCATCACAGAAGGTATTCTTTATGTTCTCACAGAATTCTTTTGTCCTGCTCGCTTCAACTGGCTTTCTTTGGGGGAACAGAGGTTAATAGGGAGAAATGAAGCTATTTCTTGGGGCCTGTTTGGAAATGATCTCTTCCTCTTCATTCTAAGTGCTGGAGTATAAAGTCTCTTTTATCCTTTCAGTTCAGGCCTCCGTCTTCTCAAAAGGGGCTCCATTGGCTTTTCTATTTCTTCCCCATAATTCGAGCTCCCCACCCCCACTTGCTTGAATCCTAATGGAAAATGGATCTGCAATCCATCACTTTTAAGGATCTTGTTCACAGGGCTCCCCATGTCCCTCCCCCTTAACAGCAAGCTCTCTTGAAAGTTTGTGTGCGTGAGTGTGCGTATAATAATAGGCCCTCTATCCCTTCCCCGTCTTGATCGCTCTTACAGACTGCGTGTAATAATAATTTTATATCTGACTTTGGCTGTTACTTCATTCCCTCTAGTTCTAACCCATTATTTCACATTTTCAGAGGCTCATTATGACTCATTGGGTAGCCGAAGAAACATAATGAGTCCAAGATGATTGCACATGGCGGTGCTCCACAAATAGATATTAAACAGCTCATGAAATCTATAAATGTCCTTACTATCCTGGGTGCATTATAAAGCTATGAATCAATAATTCAGGCTAGTTTTTTTATCCTCTCTAAAAACCTAGCTTTCTGGACTTTTTTTCTCATGGAAATGGAAGCTATATACACAAGGAGGAAAGAAAGCTAGAAGAGAGAAGGGGGGCTTGGATAGAAGGAAAGGTGGAAAAGAAGATACGAAGACAAAGAAGGAGGCGGAACTTATTTTAATGGCATATGCCTTTTCTCACAGCTTCTTGACCGCTGTCCACATCAAGAATAAACAATGGCAGGCACAAACTAGCCACTCAAGAACTAGGGGTTGAATGAGCAAAAGTTCTATGACTGTTTTGGGTTGAGTGTATACATTGGTTTTGAGAATGACCTTTACTGAATAGTTATTCTGTGCCCGGAACAATGGATGTATTTACTTCTTAATCATTAATGTGAGGTAGGAGCCGATATTATACCCAGAAGCCACTGACGGGAGAGCAATATACCTGCTGAATATTTGAGAAAAGCTAATAATCAGAGGAAAATCATTGGCACACTGAAAAACAAAAACGAAGAGTGAATTGAATCAGCTCTCCCTTTCGGATTTCCTCTGTTGGCAAATGATTCCACCATTTACCAACTTACCGCACCCAGAGCCCTGGGAATCGTTCTAGATGTTCTATCGCAAATGGTCCCCCACCAAGTTCTCGCTATGTCTCCAGAGGTCTCATATACACCCACTTCTACCCCTCCACTGTGGAAAAATTCCAAATTGTCCCTCATTCTTGCTTCGCTCATTATATAAACTTGCCAACTGGTCTTCCTGCTTTCTTCTATACTGCCCACCAGAGTAATCCTCTAAAATATAAACCTGATCATGTTACTCGTTGGCTTAAAAGTCTTTCAATTATTCCCTATTTTCTGCAAGATAAAATCCAAGCTCGTTAACAGGACGTACAGAGCCCTTCACGAACTCCCTCTTTCCCTTCCTTCCAGCGCCACTGGCTCCCAGCCTCTCTCTTCACTAGTCTTTCCTCCAGTCATCTCCTCCCCCCACCCCCTCTTCCCTCCGGTCATCTTGAACATTGCACCTTCCCCCCCGGGACGCTTTTGTGCCTCTGAACATCTACATTTTGCTCTCTGAAGTTATCTCTCCCTTCTTATCATTTCTTTAGCTGGCTACCTACAGGACATCTTTCAAGATTGAGCTTTGTTTTTCTCTGGGACACTTTGTTGTTCTCCGGTCCTGCCCCTTCTCTCTCTCTTCGTCTCTTCTGCCTCCTTTCAATGCGTACACATCTCAAAAGTGGATTTCACGCCTCTATCAGTCAGGGTCCCAGCAGGAAACAACTGGCACCCTTTGATCCACCTAAATTTGAGGAAGATTTAGTTAAAAGGGACTGACTACAAAATTGTGGGTTGGGTTCCATGGGGCCCCAGGAACTGACGCAAGAGCTGGTCTGGCCACAGTGTAGAGCTTCCACAATCACTAGGTCAGGAAGGAAAGGGTGAGAGAGAGAGAGAGAGAGCAGTTCAGCTAAGGACGAGTTGTGACTTTTGATTGAGTCATCCTCCCAGGAAGGGGCAGAAACATCTCTGAGCTCCCTTCTTCTCTCTCTGTCTCTGATCTCCTGAAATGGTCCCCATCGACGGAAGCCAACAAGAAGCCAGTGAACCCGGGAGCCTTGGTGCTGTGGCCCGTGGAGGCCAGCCTCCAAGAAAGAGCCAAGAGTAGGAGAGGGGAGGAAAGACTTCGCGACCTTCTTAAGTTCTGCGGCTGAGCCTGGGAAGGAAACTGACAAAAGACAGCTTAACGGGAGAAAAGCATACAGATTTTATTTGATACTAATATTTTTATATGACACAGGAGGCTTTGTAGAAAAGAAACGGGGAGCCAAAAAAGTGGCTAGGCCTGAGAGCTTTTATACTATTTCTGCAAAGGACGACAAGTTGTGGAGATTTGCCAAGACGAAGGGAAAAGGGGTCTGGGCTGGGGCGGTAAATAATGGAAAAATGAACTGGGAAGCATATGGGCGAAACTAATGGAAGATAAGGCTCATTTTTGCAGGTGTGTTCGTACGGATTCATCTCGATGTCAGCTCCTCATGTCAGGGGATAAGATATTCACCTTTCTCTGGTATCAAGAGGCATCTTTTCTCATGGGAAAAGTGTCTTACTTTTAAGGCCGGGAGGGAAGATCGGAGAGGAGAGCGCTTCCTGCGTTTTCTGTTGCTCGAGTGCTTTCAACAGCTCAAAACAGTCAACATGCCCAAGTGACATATCTCAGGGCAGCCCGTTCCGATAGTCTTCAGCGGGGAGGTGCCGGCAGGAGATCTGGAAGGACACCGCGCCCTTCTTCCGTGCCCCACAGCATCCCCACACACCTCTCCGATCCCACCTCTCCTGCCGGACTCCAACCATTCAACTAACTGCTCGACCCTTCAGCAAGCCTGTCTGCTTTGTCTCTTTACCCCAGAGCCTGCCACAGTGACGGGCACGTCATACGGACTCAGTAGGTATTCTCTAAAATGAAGTAACAGAATTTTAATGTATTCGGTGCCAGAATTGTTAGAAGCCTGAGAGAGGATTTCGTTCACTCTTCTTATTTCAAAGATGGAAAAACCAAGTAGGGCGAGAAAAAAATAAAATACAATAAAATAAAACACAGTACAATAAAATACAATAAAATAAAACACAATACAATAAAATATAATAAAATAAAATTGATGGGGCGCCTGGGTGGCTTGGTCGGTGAAGCGTCCGACTTCGGCTCAGGTCATGATCTCACGGTCCGTGAGTTTGAGCCCCGCGTCGGGCTCTGTGCTGACAGCTCAGAGCCTGGAGCCTGTTTCAGATTCTGTGTCTCCTTCTCTCTCTGCTCCTCCCCTGTTCATGCTCTGTCTCTCTCTGTCTCAAAAATAAATAAACGTTAAAAAAAATTGAAATAAAATAAAATAAAATTGAAATAAAATAAAATGAAATTGAAATAAAATGAAATAAAATGAAATTGAAATAAAATAAAATTGAAATAAAATAAAATTGAAATAAAATAAAATAAAATGGAAATAAAATGAAATAAAATGGAAATAAAATAAAATGGAAATAAAATAAAATAAAATTGAAATAAAATGAAATTAAATGAAATTAAAATAAAATAAAATAAAATTGAAATAAAATTAAAATAAAATAAAATAAAATGGAAATAAAATGAAATAAACTTGAAATAAAATAAAATTGAAATAAAATGAAATTGAAATAAAATAAAATAAAATGAAATTGAAATAAAATAAAATAAAATAAAATAAAATGAAATAAAAGAACGAATCTGCATCAAAAATGACAAGACGAACGCCTAGAGGTAAATGGACTTGCCCAAGCGTGTTGCAATGAATAAGCAGTACGTTCAAGACCAGATCCCAGGTCTCCTGATTGCCAGGCTCCCTCTACTTCCTTACTGTTTCCAATTCTAATTTTCAGGTTACATTCCCTGGAAGGAGGATTCACACGAGTTTCTCATAAACCCAAGACTCTTCTGTTTTGGCAACACGAGAGAGGCAGAGAGAAGGTTGGATCCGTCTGCTCTGAGTCCCCTGCCAAAAGCCGACTCGGAACTCGCTGGATAAAGCGACGCTCTGAAAGCCAGCGAAGTGCCAGGCGCCGGGAGTCCTGAAACGAAGCGCCGGGCTCGCGAATAACGCATTTACACAAACTACCCCTTGGTGGCGGGTGGTGAGGGTGGTTTTGCTTTAACATCCTATTAACACATGATCTTCGGTTTCCAAAGCCTTTCTCGGTTCCAAACCCCACAGGTGGTGATGGTGGGCGGGAGGGAGGTTGGGTACGATGTTCCTCAGTTGGGAAGGAAAGCTGTTGGCGCCTCCTCGCTTGCTTTCGCGATTGGCGGCTGCTGCTCTGTCCCCTGCTGTCCCCTCCCCCGGAAAAGCAAGCGTCGCTGGGGACGCGACTGTGCGCCAGGAGCCGAAGATTCGCGGAGCCTCCTCTGTAGAGGATTAGAATCGTGCATTCACGTATGGGCCCTCGGGGAACTGCGTGCTCCTTGAGCTCCAAGGTCATGTCTTCTGTCTAGGTAACTCCAGACCCTGGGCAGGTGTCTCACGCATAGGGGGTGCCACCCCACAGAACGAAGAAAACACTGGGGAGACTTGAGGACGTGGATTTGGGGGTGAGGGGTAGACCCTAAGACCGGGCACTCTTCTTAGCACTGGGATGTCCCTTCATCTAAGGTGGTTCCATCACTGCCATGCGGCTGATGCGATGATGCAAGAAGGTCGTGTGCTTGCAATTCCATGGGACATGAACTGTAAAACGTGGAACACAGCTCAGTTTTCTGGAAGCCAGTGGCTCGTTGTATGACCGGGCAATCTGAACCACCTACGACAAACTCAGCGGTAAGATAAGAAGGCTGAAAACTGCCTTCTCCGGCCCTTTTCTTGTTTGAAACTCTCTAAAATCTCCCTGCTGTCCAGCCCCTCAACTCTCCTCTTCCGCGGGGCGGAAGCCAGCCTGCCAGGCTGCCACGCAAAGGGGTAAGGAGAGGCACGATGCGGGGGTGCGATCATAACGAGTTTCTCTGCTGTCAAAAGAAAAACAGAGCTGAATTTTTTAGTTCCGCAGAGGACGTGCAGTGTCTCAGAATCATTGGCCTTCTCGCATTTGCCAAAAACGGCCCTCAATTCATTAAAACGTGTGGTTGATGAAAACCCTTTTGCCCAACGTGAGCTTTGTGAGAAGGAAAAGGCAGTGAGGATGTGCATGTGGGGGGGTGGGGGACAAGAAGGAAGGCTTATCGGTTGCTAAAGGTTGAATCCCCCATAAGAACGCGCAGGGAGCCAAATCGCGAAAATTAAAATGCAAATCGGGGGAGTGGAAATCTATTGGGCGCAGATATCGTGCACTGACGTTATTGTCCCGCTTTTACGCTGATTGTGAATATTCTCCAACGACTCGAGAAAGTTGGAGGACACTTCTTTCCAGTCACGCTTCTCTGTCATTCACCTTTTCTCAAACGAAATGGCAGTAACGTAATTATGTTCTTTAGTCCTTTCTGTCCAGACTGAGAATTATTTAAGAAACTGACTGCGTGAGTTGGGGCAACACCAGCGACCGTGACAAATACACCCAAGCTTCGGTCATGTAGCACCGCAGAAGTCCGTTTCTCACCCGCAGAATAGGCCAGCAGGGCAGGTATTCCTGGAGGAGGGGAGACGGGGGAACACAATTTTGCTCCAGGAGATAACTAAAGGACCCAGTTGCCTTGCATCTTGTGGCTTTGTTATCTCATAGGAAGTGGGAGTATCTCGCCATGGAAAGAGAAAGCAAGGGTGGAGAAGCCAACCCTTTCCCTTAATTACCTCGGCTCTGAGTGACAAGTACTATTTCTCTGCATATTCTATTGGTCCAACCCAGACCTAACGGGGTGCTAGAAATAGAGTCTCTGACGGGTCAGCTCTACCCTGGCAGCAACATTTTCCTAAGTAAAGAGGAACGTGAATGTTGACAAACAGCCATGGCTGCTCTGCCCATTTGTCTTCATCGCTCTTAGGCTCTAAGAAAAATGGCAGCCCTTCCTTGTCCATTGAGTGTAACTTTCTCTCTAAAGATTTCTAAAGCAGAACCCTCATCCATCTCTCGTGAGAAACCCATGATTCAAAGGGAAGTTCCCACACAGGCACTACCAGCTTCGTTACGCATCTGCCTTGGGGCTTTTCCCCTGATTCTTCTCTACCTCTGTTTGGAATCCACTTCCTTTCAGGAGCCAGTGCCCAGATCCTGTGGTTTCTTCTGCGTTCGTTAGGCATCTGCTTGTTTTACCTTGGGACGGGGGCAGGGGAGAGTCCTCCTCCCTCAGAGATATTTCTTGGAAAAGCTTTGTCTCTATCAAAGGCATTCCAAACCTTCACAAACCGGTGGGAAGATAACTTTCCTTAAGAAATCTCTTGACATTCAGAGTCCCCAGCGTCTTTGCGGCCACCAGTACCCAAAGGGTTCCCCTTCCTCACTCGTAAGTCAGAGAATGTTAGAGTCAACTCACTTTTTAGGGGTACACAAACTGAGGTCCGGGGAGCTTAAGTAGGACCTTGCCTGAAGTTTCCCAACTAGTTTGTGAAGAATCAGGCTTAGGATTCAGAAGGTTTGATGCTCGACTAACATTATTTTCACGCTGGCATGTAGTCTTAAGAGCACATAGCCCATGAGTCAATACCAGTGGACGTTCAAAACCCATAGAAGAGACACTGAAGTGAATACATTTATACACGTGCTACATGTGATTCTGGGGGTCAGCCTTGCATTTTCCTTTCCCAAGCAAATCTTTTTATTTCTTGAGACGTGGAATATCATTTTAGGTTTCCACAATATTTTCATGAGGGCATGGTATTTAGTGACTGACTAGTCAGGTGTTCGTTCTCTCTCTCTCTCTTTCTCTTTTTTAACATAAAAGCCAGTACTGACATAAATTTGTACTAGCCTCCAAAACACCTAGAAAGCCACCTATCAGATAGATTCAAGATCTCAGTCAGAAAACCTACAGATTGCTAAAAGAAATTAAAGAAGACCTAAATAAGTTTAATAATATACCACGTTCATGAATTGGAAGGCTCATCACGGTAAATAAATAAAATCTCTCCAAACTGACCTGTAGAGACAACGCAATACCAATCCAAGTTGTCCCAGGAAGTTGTTTGGAGGAAATTGTCAAATTGATTATAAAATGCACAGGGAGATGCAAAGTTTCAAGAATAGTAGAGACAATTTTGAAGACAAACAAAGTGGGAGGATGTCATGACTCACTATAAAAATGCACCAATTTGAACAGGGTGGCATTGGTCACAGGCTAGAAAAATGGACCAACGGGACAAGATAGTAAATCCAGAAATAGCTTCGTGTATGCAAGAAGGCTACTCCTGAGTTCTGGAGCTTTCATTTAACTGAGGTAAATAAAGAGAATTTTGATCTCCCCAATCAGAGTAGAAGAATAATTATTCTACCTCCTTCGTGTTTCTAACCCTGGAGATCTTAGGAGGTGCCTAACTAAGAACTCCTAAATTTATTTCCTCTGAAGTATTCCATAGTAGCTAGCACCATTATTGGTGCTGAGAACGTTCTTTGGCAGACGTACAATTACTCATCTGTCAGCGTTCACGGGAAGCTGACTTCAGCGCCATGTTTTCATAAGCTTTGGTGGTTGAGAGAATGCGGGCAGGATGGCAAGCTGAGGAGGTTTCAGACACGTCACCTGGAGTGTAGCTTAACAGAAAAAGCACAGGCTTTGGGAGCAGACAGATCCAGGCTCAAAAGCAGCGTGCACAATGCTTGATCGTGCACAAACGATTCCGTCTCTCTTAGATTCCGTTTCCTCAACTATAGAATAAACAAGATCGTGTTTCTTTTACAGAGATGGCGTGAGTGAGACACAAGACGGTCTAGGTACAGTACCTAGCACCTTGGTTAACCCGGACGATCACAAAAATTAATAATCAAGGAAAAGTTACGGACAACAGGACCGCTTTGATCAATTTCCTTTCCACCGGCAAGCACACACTGAGCACCTACGGCATGCCAAGCGCAGTGCTAGGTGACAGGTGGATGAGAGCTAAGTCAACTTCCGCCCACCCGCCATTTTTCCCACTGGGAGCCACCCTGCGAGCGCTGGGGCCTCAAGATCGGAGAACACGCTTTGGACCATCAGGGGGCCGTGGCTCACACTGCTCAGCCCCCTCGATCGCTTTCAGGGAGGTCTGTGTGAATCCAGAATCAAGCCCAACCCTGAGCTGGGCCGAGATGCCCTCTCCGGCCTGGATTTGCTTTGCCGGTTCGCTCCTGACACAGCAAGTACATTGTTCCTGACTCCTGGACACTCTTGCCAGCAGCCAGTTCATGACCTTCCAGAAATTGCTTTGCTTTTATGTAGCAGGCTTTCATTTTAACTCCCTTCCCTTTTTTTTTTTAATCAAAAAGTAATTAAAACGCCATAGCAAGCATAGATTTCACTCACTCCGATCGGCAAGAAAGGAAAGAGAAGAGGAAACACACGTTTCATTGTTTGCCATACCTGGTTGGCAGAGTCCTCAGGGGTTTTGCTGAGGTTGGGATTCGAGACCATCCCTCCCCGCAGCACGAACACTTCTGTGGAGCACGGATGTGCCTCGCCGGGCCTTCCTCAGAGCTGTGGGTGGAGGGGAAAGGCCAGGCCCTGAAGGGCACACCCGGTGCACCCTGAATGATTTACTACAGACACAAGGCAAATTTTGTTGCTGTTTGGGGCCCTCTCCCACCCCCCTCTCTCCACCTCTCTCAGTCCTGTGGAGCCTTTGCTTCCCTTGACAGATTCCGGAAGCATCCTCCCTGGGAACAGATCTTTGCACGGACAGCCATGCCCACCTCCCCCAGTCCACCATTACAAGACTCTCAGGTCTTGCCAGCGAAAATCAAGTGCACCAACTGGGATTTGGAGAGCTTTCTTGACACTTCCTGTTTCTCGTGCCCCCCCACCCCCACCCCACAGGTTCCGTGCCCTGAGATGGGATAACCCATAAGACTTCAGAGTATTTGCCTGTAGGCTTCCCAGCCAAGCTTGGATCTGGAGAATTTGCCCATGGTTGGGCCAAGAGAGACCGCGATCACGACAGACCCAAACTCTGCTTGGAGACTTGGTGGGGGGTGTGGGAAGTTTCCCGGGGTACACATCACACTGAAGCAAATGTCGATGCCTCTCCTCGATGAGGCACTCTTGGGGTTTTTATAAAAGGCAGGAAGAACAAGATCGGGGGACTGTAGTCCTCCTAATTGGCACCATTTGCGGCCCTCTCCGCGGGGGTGGTCCCCCCCGCTGTCTGCTCTGCGGAACGGTAAGAGTTAATTCCAGGGCTCACAGGGCTGAGAGAGAGAACAGAGCTGACAGCTCCCAGTAGGCAAGCCGTGGGGTTTCCATACAGCTTCCTTGAGCTACAGGATTGATTTTCTGCTGGACTTCCCAAGTGTCAATGAATCTACAGTTCTCCTTCCAGGAATTATTAGACTCTGGGGAGATAATAAGAAAGGGACTAAAAGTATTTTTGAAAAGTTTTCCAGAGTTGGCAAACGCCATACAAGGCCCGCATTGGCTTTGATTTCTTTGCTGGGCTGGAGGGAGGGGGAAACACAAGGTAGTTGTGTGGTTGCAAGTTTTGGCCAGGGCCCACGTTACTAGAAATTAAGACTGAGGAAGCAGAACTTCCCCTGGGGCCCTAGTGCTGACTTTGAGTTGCGATCTTCCAGAAGATTCTGTGGAGTGGGAAAACAGTCGCCCGTTAAACTAGTGCAGCAGGATGATAGATTCTTTCACTCCAAGCGTCTTAATGAGACAGCCCAGGAAGACTGGACTTTAAAGGGACAAGAAGCCATCTGAGCTGAGGGGAAGCTGGGTTGATTTGGAGTCTCAGAGCAAACGTTGCCTCTTGTGCCTTGTCTCGTGTCTTAGGTTAGATTCCCTGGAAGCAGACCCTGAGGGATTCATTTAAGGAATGTTCCCAGGAAAAATCAGCAGGGGGTTTGGGAAAGGGCCAAAGAAAGGAAGGATGCCAGCCAGGTAAGAGTACAACATCATGAAAAGCCCCAGGACTGGAAGCGGTGAGGGGTGACTTACATTCTCTCCAGAGCTTTCCGGTGCCCCAAGCTGTGGTCCTGAGTAGACACCAGGGGAGCTGGATATTTACACTCCACTCGCATCGGTCATCCACTGGTTAACGGCTGACATCCCGGGGAAGATGCAAATTCTCATCATTGCTGCCTATCAGCAGGCAAAGTAGTTTCAGGACCTTGAGGGGAACCTTCCAGCAGAGACGCAGGAGCTGTTCGGCACACCTGGAGCTGGTGTGCAAGAAAATGATAAAGGGTTCCCAAGGGGTATGGGCCGAGCACTGACTACATTGCTGTGTCTTGTCTGGACTTGAAAGCCCTGAGCTGGCAGGCCACCACTTGCAGTCAGGGGTATCCAGAGTAGACACAATTATCTGTAAGAGAAACTCTACTGAAGCAATCCATGGTGGCACGGGTACTGAAGGATCTAGATGGTCACTGATGATTTGTGAGTGCTCCACACTCTGCCACTGATCCCGGAGTTACTGCCAGCCAAGGGTCCCCTGGGGTTGTGTCCTTCATCTTGTCTTAACTTGTTCTGGTTCACACGTCCCCCACATGACCACATGGAGACATGTGTGTGTGTTCGGGGTGGGGTGATGCTGCATGAGCTGGAGGGCAGCAACACCCATCTCTGTGTTCTCTTCTATTTCCCACATCTGAAAGGAAATGGATAAAGCCCAATACCAAAGAACCAGCATATCTTTCTCAACCTTGGCCGTCCCTCAGTCTGGAGTTCCTACAACAATGTAGGAATCATCTGGATTATAGATGTCCAGCCAGCCCGCTGGAGCTCAGCATGGTGGGCAGACTTCTGAAGCCACGGTTCTTGTCGGGAAGAGGCAAGAACGAGCTTCTTGAAGCCTGAAGCTCAGCTGTTGGCCTCTCGAGCGTGACCTGCCGGCCTGGAGGGGAACAGAGAAATAAGATGGAAAGGCCGATCTGGGACCAGTTTTACTCCTTCCTGTCGCTTCGGGAGACTGGCAGGGAATAAAAGGTGAGGCAATGACCGGAAGCAGAGCACCCAACGACTGGTTTTGTGCAGGTGCAAATCCTGCTACTTGAGCCATGCCACACTGGAGCCTCCAGATCCTTGTGAAGCCTCTTCCTCAGACTAAAAATAATCAGTCGTGTATAAACAAATGTAAATATATTTTTAACATGCCTCAGAAAACCACCTTCCTGTCGGGTTTCAGGGCTCTCTCTGCGAGTCAACTGGCAGATCGTAAAAGCAGCTGTAACTGCTTTGGAACTTTCCACCACAGACGAGCCACTGTGACCTCAGGTGACATCTGATCGGGGGGGGGGGGGGGGGGCAGAGTGACTTTGTGTTGAGAGATTAGAATCTCTAACTGCTTTGTGGTTTCAGGAGGCTAGAGAGGGCCAGAGCCGAGGAGAGAGGGCAAGAGCTTAAAACTTCAGGGTGAATACCACCAGAAAGCCCTTGCATGTTGAGGGTCACTCGTGTGGCTTCCTGGGGAAAGTTCTAGCAGCCAGAGAGCCATGCCGTTGCAACGTTAGCCAGCGGAAACGAAGGAAGCCCATCACTCAGCGAGGCAGCTAGCTGGCTGGCAGCTCCTAGGTGGTGATGGTATTTCACCCTGTGCGGGCAGGCGGAGGTGGGAAAGAAACTGACCAACTGTCACCAGTCTGAGAGACTCTGACACCAACTTGGCAGGATGAGAAATGTATTTCCTCTTAAAGGCATACACACAGCGGATGACCCCTGAGTAAACAGCATATCTCTAGTAAACTAACGCCGGGTGTTCCCACTGAGGTAGACTTTCTGACTCACTTATCAGACATCGGACATCTCTTACCTCTTCTTGGAATGTATCATCATTCCATGGAAGGAAGAGACTGGGTCACATAAGGATTTTTGCATTGGGAGGACATTGGGTGCTTTTCAAAGAGTGATCTACGCCCACCCGGGAAGGCGAGGATAGAAATGATTAGGGGCGCCTGGGTGGCTCAGTCGGTGAAGCGTCCGACTTCGGCTCAAGTCATGATCTCACGGTCTGTGAGTTCGAGCCCCGCGTCGGGCTCTGTGCTGACAGCTCGGAGCCTGGAGCCTGCTTCAGACTCTGTGTCTCCCTCTCTCTCTGCCCCTCCCCTGCTCATGCTCTGTTTCTCTCTGTCTCAAAAATAAATTAAAAAAATAAAAATTAAAAAATTAAAAAAAGAGAAATGATTAGGAAAACGTGGGGCATAAAAAAAAAAAAACAGAAGACAGAGGGCAGGAGGACATATGCCAGAGGCTCAGAGCTAGTTAAGTGGCAGGGGCATTTTGCTGGGCACCAAAGATAAGGTCACTTGATGACCCCCAGGTGCTGCTGCTTTGGTGATGACCTAATTCTTCCTATTCTTCTGATGGAATGGTGGAAGCCCAGCCCGATGGAACAAACAGGAAGCTCTGCTCAGGCAGGGAGAACCCTGAGCCCCCAACTCCAAGTTCATTCACAGCCTCCTGCCTCTGCCGTTAGAAGCGCTTGGGAGATTCCTTGCCTTTGGCCTTTGGCCCCGGACAATGCCATTTCTCTGCCCGTGGGTGAAAGAGGAATTCCTTTCACCCTGCCAACATCATCCCCTTTCTGCTCCCCCAAGGAGAGAGCAGAGAGGGGGCGAGACCAGGCCTGCCCAAACCTGGCGTTTCCAGCCATGAGGTATCGTCGATTCCCCGTCTAGGCCTGAAAGCAGAGGGCGCTTGGTAGCGGCCGTGAGCCAGCAGATGCCGGATTGGAGATTTCATGTTTGGCCTGGATGTTTTCCAACCCTAAACTCAAATGGAAACTTTAGAAATGTTATATTACCAAAGTGTGCGTGCATGCGCGCGTTGGGGTAAGGACGGGGGTAGGGGAATTGTCGCGGGGGACGGGGCTGCCACACAGCTAAACAACGACACCTGAACTACAGCAGACCCTCATGGTCCCCACTAAGAGGAGGGGTCCTGACCACCCAAATTCTCGGATCCTGTGCCTCGATCACACAGCAGTCCGGGCGTGTGACTGGAACACCTGGGCTTACCATTTGTGGCGTTGCTCACCTTCCTTCAATCGCCACCTCTGTGACCCTCAACCTCTCCGGTCGTAGATTAGAGGCATGAATCAGAGAGCAGGCATCTCTCTCCACTCAAGAGTGCGAATCTAGTGTGGTCAATGGCGCCTGTGATTTCTAAATATCAGTCGCCCATGCTTCCAACACGGATTTGAAAACGGGGAAATGTTGTCAGGCTCACTGCCTCTCGTTTCCGTCCTTTTCGAAGGACTTCTCCCACTTCAGGCAACTACCTCTGTCGGGAGCATGTGCGTGAAAGCATATGTTTGCAAAACCGATGAAACATTTGCGTATAATAGCATTTTCACAGCACTTAGTATAAACAGGGAGAAACTTATCTTCTGCCAGTGATTAGGAGTGGCTTTCCGTGGGTGTCTGCGAAATGACAGATTGTACAATTTTTTTAGGGGGAAAAAAAAAGTTTGTCGGAAAAAAAAAAAAAAAACCCTGCAGGCAATAATATTTTGACCTGGAGGGGACTAAATATGCCGGCTTGTTTATAGAAAATAAACTCGGCTCCAAAGTTTACATTCAGAAGAAACTTGGTCGCTTGCTCCCACATTGAGAGCAGAACTGTTGATCGCTGAGGTTAATGTTCTTTTACGAAAGTGAAAATATTGTATGTCATTAGATTAGGAAGAGATTTCAGAAGAGAGGGTGAGGACTTGGGTCAATAAGGGCACATTTTGATTTTATTAGCCAGCTATTAGAGCGGTCTTTGGCATTTCATGAGTGACTCCCAGCGTTGGGATATTGCCATGGAAAGTCATTTGTGTCCTCTGTCTGGACTAATTGAGCGACAATCATAAATAAAACGCTCTTTTTAGGAAAACAATGGGTGGCAGAGCCCCATCCTGTCCCTGCAGGGAGCGTGTTTATGCCTTCCGAAGAGCCACTGGCTGAGCTCACCTGCCCCGGCTAGTTCACAGAGGAGAGTCAAGGCGGTCCAATCAACTAAGTTGAACGCAGTTTTGAAAAGGAAATCAGCAATCCGGGTTTCCAGCTGCCTCCTGGTCAATGGGAAGGAAGCTAGAGGCACCGATTGGCTTCTGGTGCTCTCTCAAGCCTCATTCAAAGGAAGAAGGCCCTGGGTAATGTGGATCGCGAGTTAGCAATACAGGGGAACGAAATACCACATGTCATATGTTTTGGGTAGTGTGTGGGTGCCGAACAGGCTGACATGGAAATATCACCATAAACCCCAGCTGCCCGCTTCAGCTCCCTCCCTCCTGCGCAGACACAAGATGGGCCCCAGACAGACGGACAACCAGAAGGCTCCAAGGAGGATGGAAAGGAGCGCCTCGCTGCTCCCCGCGTCCAATGGGAAGGCATTTCTCTTTGGGAGCATAAGCTCTTACTTACCTTCTCTCTCCCCCTCAAAATGTGCCCCTTCTTCTCCCTCCTTGCCCTTTAGAATAAAGAACGTGTCTGGAGGCAAACATCTACTCTGTGTAGAGATTAAGATCTCTGGTTACAGACTCAGGACCGAAAGGCATTTGCGGGCTGGTCGCCTTGAAGTCCTTTATCTTGACGTTGGCTCATGTGACCACCAGGCTCTTGTGGCCTCCAGGGGGTGGCTGGGGGTATGTCACCGCCTCCCTCTTCTCAGCTGTGTGCCTTCCCCAAGCTGACCCAAACAACCACACGATCTAGGTAAAAACCCAGCTAGTATCTTTATAATCGTGGTCTTTAAATTCCAGTTCAGACCTCTTACTTTATATCCGGATTGGCTAAATCCCTGGCTGGTAGCTCTTTTGCCTGTTCTTCCTTTGGGGGTGAATCTCTCCATCTTGTCATTTGGCAAACACAGCTTCGCGACAGGTTCACTGCAGCCCCCCGAGTTAAGTGGCTCTCCCCCCCCCCCCAAACTCTGAAATTTCATCAAGTTAGTCAGTGGTGTTGTCACTCAATAACTCTTGCTTGAGCACCTGCTGGGAACCAGGTCCCGTGCTGGCTGTAGAGGAGGCATCCTCTCGAAAGACCAGCTTGTGGAACTCGAAGTCTTGTGGGGACACAGAGAGGCGGGCAAGTGCAATACAGTCGAACGTTGTTCTGGTGAGTCACGGTCGGGAGGCCGCAAGTGTCTTCCTCTGCGTGCGTCTGTTGGGTCACAATACCGTAAGCTGGGTCACAATACCATAAGCTGGGTGGCTTAAACACACACGTATTGCTAACAGTTCTGGAGGCTGGAAGTTCAAGATTAGGGTGCTGACAGACTCGTCTCTGGGTGAGGTTCAGTTTCAGGCTGCCTTCCCGCTCACATGAGAGAGGGGGGGACGATCCGGTGTCCCTCCCTTTTCTTACAAAGGCACCGATCCATTCATGGGGGCTCCAGCCTCATGACTTCATCTAACCCTAATTATCTCCTAAAGGTAGTGGAGGTTAGGGCTCCACATATGAGTTTTTGGGGCCACCACCAACAGCCACCCAGGGGCCCCATCTCTGCTCCAGATTCCATCCACCCTGACTTTCTAGTCACCCCATTTCCCACCCTTTATGCCAGGGCAAAGTCCCTTGCATCACGATAGCTGAAAACACAACGTTCTTTCTGTCCTTTCCCCTGGTTCAAACCACTGTGACAGGTTAAACTACTTTTTTTTTTTAAAGTTTTGAGAGACAGAGAGAGAGAGCAAGTGGGGAAGGGACAGAGAGAGAGGAAGAGAGAAAGAATCCCAAGCAGGCTCCACACCACCAGTGCAGAGCCCAACGCGGGGCCGGAACTCATGAACGGTGAGATCATGGCCTGAGCGGAAGTCAGACACTCAACTGACTGAACACCCAGGGGCCCCACAGCTACTCTTTATATCATCCTTAAATGATGGCTTCTCCGAGTCCTGCCCCACTGGGGCATTGCCCAGGACAAACAGCCAAGAAGATTTCTCTGCCTTCTCTTTTTTTTTTTTAAATATGTTTGTATGTATTTATTTACTTTGGATAGCAGTGTTTATTTTTTATTTTTATTTTTTAATTTACATCCAAGTTAGCATATAGTGCAATAATGATTTCAGGAGTAGATTCCAATGATTCACCCCCTATACATAAATTTTCTTTAATGTTTATTTATTTATTAAAAAAAATTTTTTTAACGTTTATTCATTTTTGAGAGAGAGAGAGAGACAGAGCGTGAGTGGGGGAGGGGCAGAGAGAGAAGGAGACACAGAATCCCAAGCAGGCTCCAGGCTCCGAGCTGTCAGCACAGAGCCCCACATGGGGCTCGAACTTACAAGCCGCAAGGTCATGATGTGAGCTGAAGTTGGACGCTTAACAGACTGAGCCACCCCGGTGTCCCATCTCTGCCTTCTTTTCTTATTGCCACTTCCTGACTTTCCCTATCATGGACACATTATCGTATTTGCCCAAAAATTGTCTGTGATGGCTAATTGCATGTGTCAACTCGGTTAGGCTGTGGTGCCCTGTTTTTTTGGTCAAACATCAGCCCGGCCATTGCCGTGCAGGCATTTGTTCGATTAACATTTAAATCAGTAGACTTTGAGTGAAGCAGATTACCGTCCGTCACGTGGATGGGCTCAGGGAACAGAGCACGGGGCCAAAAAGGATTATTCTCAAGCTTTAAGATTTAATGGATTTTACTCTGCTAGGTTTCAGACTTGCTAAGGACCCATGACACCTTTTTTTTTTTTTTTCCTTCCAATTTTTCCCTTTTAGAATGGGAATGTCTAGCCTAGGCCTGCTGCACCACCATTATATTTTGGAGCAGATGACTTGTCTGCTTTTATAGGTTCACAGATGGAAAAGAATTTTTGCCCCCCCCCCCCCCCGGGTGAATCATGTTCCAAGTCTCCCCCTTGCCTTACTTGGATGGGATCTAGGACTTAAAGTTGCTGCTAGAAGAGCTTCAGATTTCGGGGGCTGTTGGGACGGGGTGAATATATTTTGCATGAGAGAAGGACGTTAATTTGGGAGGGGTGCAAGAGGGTGGACTGTTATGAGTTGAAATGCGTCCCTCCTCCCCCGCAAACGCACACCCCATTTATGTGTTGAAACCCTAGCCTCAGAATGTGACTGTGTTTGGAAATATCATTAGTTAAGATGAATTCATACCGGAGGAAAGTGGCCCCCTAATTCAATATGACTTAAGTTCTTATAAAAAGGAGTAATTTGGACAGACACACACACAGGGGAGCACCATGTGAAAACTGGGGCATACCATCACGAGCCAAGAAACTACTAGAAGCTAGGAGACATTCATGGGCCATTCTTCTCTAGAGCCTTCAGAGAAAGCATGGCCCTTCTGACGCCTCGATTTCAGGCTTCTGTGCTCCAGAATGGTGAGCCAATACACTTCTGTTAAGTCACCCGTTTGCAGCATTTTGCTACAACAGCCCTACCAGATAAATAGTGTCATTCCTTGCCACCTCTGCGCCACACACACCGCTGGATCGTCACCTGGAAGCCCACCTTGCTGGACACTCCTAGGTCACGTAGGGTGACAAGGCGGTCCTGCCCCTCAGCCCTCATGTCTTTGGCTCCCCTAGATCCCCTGCCCCTGACACCAGCGCCACTATGAACACGTGCCAGACGCAGCCACCCTGGGACTGTTCTGGCTCCAACCACAGGGCAGCACCCTTCAAACATTGGTTAAACACCAGGGTAGCCAAAAGTGAAGCCCACAATCGTCAAGTGCCTTAAGCGTATTAGCATCCCCCATGCAGAGATCACGTTCCTACTGAGACATACATTAGTGTAAAAGAAGTAAAAGTTATCTCTGTCTTTGTTGAAAATGCTGGCAATATTGGGTCCAGGTCACTCCCTAAGACCTGGGTGCTTTTTACGTTAACTGGCTCTGAAAAGTAAAACCCAGGAGGCACCTGGCGGGTTCCGTCAGTAGAGCTCGCTACTATTGATCTCGAGGTTGTAAGTTTAAGCCCACGTTGGGTGTGAAGATTGTGAGAGAAAGAAAGAAAGAAAGAAAGAAAGAAAGAAAGAAAGAAAGGAAGGAAAGAAAGAAGGAAAGAAAAGGAAAGAAAGAAAGAAAGAAAGAAAGAAAGAAAGAAAGAAAGAAAAGGAAAGAAAGAAAGAAGGAAAGAAAAGGAAAGAAAGAAAGAAAGAAAGAAAGAAAAGAAAGAAAGAAGGAGAGAAAGAAAAGAAAGAAAGAAGGAAGGAAAGAAAAGAAAGAAAGAAGGAAAGAAAGAAAAGGAAAGAAAGAGAAAAAAAGAAAGAAAAAGAAGGAAGGAAAGAAAAGGATAGAAAGAAAGAAAAGAAAGAAAGAAAGAAAAGAAAGAAAGAAAGAAAGAAAGAAAAGTAAAACCCAGTTTATTTCTTCCAATGACTGTCTCCAATGAATTAAGAATAACGAATAATGTGAGAAGCACCAGTTGGGTAGTTAAGGACCTAGGTTCGAATTCTGACTGGGTCTCTGATCTTAGGTAAAGACTTATTAAGCCCTTTATGCAACATCTTTCTTACCTGTAAATGAAAGCAAAAAAAAAAAAAAAAAAAAAAAAAAAAAGCCCAACTCAGCGATGCACAGACTTTCCTTCAAGTCACTTAACTTCCTCAGGCCTGTGACTCCTGGAAGGGAGGGAGTATGTTAGCGTGAAATACTTGATTATTTCAAGTTATGGGGTGAGAAGCCATCGTCACTCACATGACAATGGTCTGCTGTATAGATGCCCCACCATGAAGAATGTGCAAAACAAGAGTGTGGCCCAGCTGGGGCCAGGAATGGCCTTCGGCTTCCAGGAGAGCATCTGTGTTTTGTGGGCCCTGACGTCATCGATTCGAGGGCCTTTCGGAAGGTGTTGAAATCCTACATACAAGTACAGACGCAGGTCAAGGCCTTGAAAAAGGCTTGATGAACCCAACCGAGTCCACTTGGGACACCAGAATACAGCCAGGATCTTGGGCAGTCGGCAGAGAAGGGAAAGAGGAGGGAGATTAAGATAATAACAAAGGGATTCTAGAACCTCCATCTGAAGCTGACCTGGTATGACTGGAGCGTCAATCAGCGTCTACATTGAAGTGTTAGCGACCTCTAGCAAGATTAAATGCCCGCGTTGACCACCCGCCCCCCGGCCCCAGCTAACTGACCAGACCTAAACACCTTCTCAGATCTGAAACTATTTTGTCTGCCTGTCTATTTATTTCTTAATACGATGCTAAGGACGGTCACTGTGTGATGAAACTCCCACGTGTGGTCAGGGCCCAGCCCTGGTCCAGCGGTGGGACCATTGCCCACGGAGCATGCTGACCCTGTGTAGACCCAACGAAAAACCTGTTTGCATGAGGCTGGGGGCAGTCCCTGCCGCAGCGGAAGGAGCTAAGAGCTCGAAACTTGACCCGGAACAAAGCCCAGGTGTGGGAGGAAGAAGCGATTCAGACACTCATTCAGCATTCATTTACTGAAACGTGCCTAAGCCACAATCACAGATCTGAAGCCCCTGCGGTCAGATGTGTTTCAGAATTCAGTGTTTCAGAGTTTAGAGGAAAATAGGGTGCCTAAAACAAATATTATGTAACACCCCAGAGGGGTCGGAGGTGAATCAAGCACGCTAATATTTCCAGTCCTGTATCAGCAAAATATATGAATATTCACACTAAGTGGGATACGCGGGGCTTTCTATCACTTCACATTTTACCGCCAAAGCGGTTATAAAAAATCTGTTTTCAAAGCCTTTTTGGATTTTAGAATTACGGATACGAGACTGTGAACTGGGCCAAGTGCCAGGCAGTATCTATGTTCTGGGGAAACAGCTCCGAGGACCACAGACCAGGTCCCCGCTGGTGCTGGTGGGACCTGAATGGAGGAAGGGTCTCCAGCCGGGCCACATCGGTGCAGGTGTGCGCCCAGGGGGACAAAGAAGGCAGGGTTTAAAGAGAAGACTGTACCATGTCCCATTTAAAGCCCTGGAAGACAACAGAGCACAAGCTTGAATGTTTTTTTTAAAAAGTCGCCAACAGAAAATCACACAGAGGATAGAAAGAGGAAGATCCCTCCCCCCCCGCCCGCGCACTTCATCCTGCGACAGTAGGAGACTCCGTGACTCCCAATAGGAGACTCCGTGACTCCGGTGTCCTGAGGGCCAAGGACCTCAGCTGGGGCTGGGGCTGTGAGTGACCGGAGGGGGAGGAGGCGGGGCCACAGCTGACGCCTGCCCTTGGCAGGGGTGGGGGGGGAGATGCGCTTCAAGTGGTGCATGTGCCATTGTGTGGGTCAGGGTGGGGTGACAAAGGGCCCTTGTGGGACAAGTAGCCGGAGTATCTTCAGATCTGAGAGGGGCTGCAGGAACCGTCAGTTGTCAAAATATAGAACTCTGTGCGTGTGTGTGTGTACATGTAAACACATACATATGTATAAACACACATATATACACTATTAATTTGTATAGATATATTTGAGTGTGTGTACGTATATATATGTACATGTTTGTATATGTAAACTGTTGGGAGGAAACTATTCCTCTGCCCACTTAGGTTTCGATGGTCAGGCCCTGCAAATTAACCGGCAACGGACAGACGGACAGGAGAAAAGACGAGATTTGTTTACTTGTGCATGTGGGAGTTCTCAGAAATGAGTCACTCACCGAATACTTATAGGTAAAGGTTTATATACCAACCTAATAAAAAGTGTGTGTGTCGGGGGAGGGGGGGGTTAGGGTTTCATTGGGAAAGCAGGGAAGGTTTCATTGGGAAGGTTCTGTAGGGTTTTTCTGGAAGCTAATGGGAACGGGCATTCTGTCTTCTTCCCAGACATCGGGAAGCCCCTGCCATTTCACAGGGGGCTTGGTGGCAGCTGTATTTTTCCGAAGGCTCTGGTGTCGTCACATGAGGGAAGCTCAGATAAGATTTCAAATATTTGCGCTTTAAAATAATCTTTATGCAGGGCGCCCGGGTGGTTCAGTCCGTGAAGCGTCCGACTTCGGCTCAGGTCATGATCTTGTGATTCATGAGTTCGAGCCCCACGTCGAGTTCTCTCCTGTCAGCACAGAGCCTGCTTCGGATCCTCTGGGTCCCTCTCTCTCTCTGCCCCTCCCCCACTCACGCTCCCTCTCAAAAATAAACATTAAAAAAATAAAATAACATGATCTTTATGACAAAACCACGATGCCGTTAATACAGACACGCACATATATACATACATTTATATAAAAGGTATACTATAGAAATTACATTTATGTATATACGTGTGTGTGTGTGTGTGTGTGTGTACATACATACACATAGGTAGGTAGATGGAAATGTTTCTAGTAATCAATCCTGAGCGTGCCATTTCTGGAGGGTGGCTTACAGCATTTCTGCTCCTTCCAGGTCTCTGTATCATTATTTGTTATTACTTTAAAAAATCTCCCTCTGTTTTTCCTCTCATTCTCCCCTGCCCCCCCCCGCCAGGATCCTCTCTGGCCCCCTGGGGCCTGCAGGACCAGGACTCTGAAGACAGCTGCGGAGATAGGAGATCGGCGTGGGCCGGGAGGGTGGCTTGCCGGGGAGGCTGGCAGCACTGGGCTCTTAGGTCTGATGTGGATTTTAGAGGAAGCCGGTTACACGTGGCTCAAGATCATTACCCTCCAAGAAGATCTCCCAGGGAGTCTCAGAAACATTAGCACAGAAGGAGACAATCTGGGGGAGGGCACTTTCTCCCGCATCAGCAGGTGTGAAGCAGAACGAAGGAAACAGGGCTGGACGTTCCCTGGGCCCCCTCAAGGTACAGACACCCCCACCCCCGTGAAGATCTTCCACAGAAGCTTCCTGCACTGTGCCGTCCCTGGTGCCCTGCGTCTCATCCCAGCTCCCGCGTTTTATTTCCGGGCCGCAGAGCACGCCGTTCAGGGTTCAGGGGCTCCCCGCATTGAGCAGGGATTGTCACCAGCCCGGGGG
Source organism: Panthera tigris (assembly GCF_018350195.1). Taxonomy (NCBI): domain Eukaryota; kingdom Metazoa; phylum Chordata; class Mammalia; order Carnivora; family Felidae; genus Panthera; species Panthera tigris. The sequence continues at coordinate 14,493,119 of NC_056664.1, forward strand.
GAGACTCTGCCTGGAGGCTGATTTGTCGCTAAAGAAAAGGTGAAGCAATTTCTGAAGCACGGCTCCGTTTGAGAAAGGGAAAGCAGCTCGGTCCGACTTGTGGCCAAGTCTCCCGTGAGTGTTTTGGTTCTCCGGGTAGACTGCTTCAGCTACTGTTTATCCAGCACGGGGGAAGTGCTTTGAATAGATGTCTTGGCTGACACGGATCCCTTCGCTCTGTGAATAGGGCGATTAGTAAACAATGAAGCTATTACATAAGGAGCCGGGAGCGGGCTTGAGCCAACAAATCTTGTACTCTAGCTTTACAGAGCTATAATTATCCAAAGTTTTAAAACACAATGGTATCTGCTGAAAGGGAACATCTGGGAGGCAACCAAGCCATCCCAATTAAATGAATGATGCCCAGATCGTGGGTTGCATGACTCCCTGTAAACGGGGTGGCGATTTTTTTTTTTTCAATGTCACTCAAGTTAACAAACGGGCTGAAAGGTTTAAGCGGACCCAAGGCGGGGGCGGTGGGGGGGTGGGGGGAGGCAGGCGGCATGGGGGCGGCCAAATCAGATCAAGAAGAGAGATCCATTTCATGAGATAGATCAACCACACACTGGCCAGAGAGGGCATTCGAGGCCGCTGGTGTGAACACGCATCTGGAGAAAGAAATGCTTTATGAGGTTTGCCCCATGTGAAACCACAGGTTTTTCACTTCAAACTGGACTCATTTAACCTCCAGGGGCCCCCCGAGTGGCAGAGAGGGGGCGGGGCGGGGCTGTGCTCGTGGGGAGGCACTTGGGGCACCCAATAAAGATGAGTGGAGGGGAGCCTGGGTGGTTCAGATGGATGGGCGTCCGACTTTGGCTCACGTCACGATCTCGCGGTTTGTGAGTTCGAGCCCCACGTTGGGCTCTGTGCTGATAGTTCCTGGCCTGGAGCCTGCTTCGGATTCTGTGCCTCCCTCTCTCTCTGCCTCTCCCCTGCTTGCACTCTTTCTCTCTCTCTCAACAATAAACAAACATTAAAAAAAATTTTTTTTAAAAAAAGCTGAGTGGAAACCAGTTGTTCTGAGAGAGTAGAGCCTTTATCCTAAAAATAGGTTTGGTCCCGAGAGTAGCCTGGGACTCGACTTGGGGAACGAAGGTTACAGTGTGTCATCTCCTCCCCAGACTAAGCGTGGTCCACATGCTTCGGGCTCCGGAGCGCTTTGTCAAGATCCCCAATGCAAGTGAAGGTCTCTACCCCACCTGTTCCTTATGTTGGGGGCCGTTCTTTCAGGTAAAACAAACAAACCAACAAAAACCTAAACAAGAACAACCAAAAGGGACTAAAAAGAATCTCTCGTCTATCACCTTATACGTATAATGACGTCATAATGTAGTTTTGTGGGAGTTAGAATTTCAGCTGAGGAGAGGGGAAGGCAGTGGGGTTTGGGATTGTGGATTATTCTTTCCGTTGTCCTTCCTCCTCATCTGCTGGGGGTCGGGAGAGGGTGGGAGGTTGCAGCCACACACAAGAGCCTGGATCAGTTCTGCAGGCACAGCCTGAAAGCGATTTGGGTCGTTATGGGCTGATGATGCAGTGGGACTGATGACAGGCACATCAGGAAGGTGGTAGATGATCCACTTTGGCCCTAGCTGCCCTTCCTTGGACTTTTCCCGAACGCCCTGCTCCAGGGGTGTCCCGCTTTGCTGGTCTTCCTTCCTGATTGTCGTATCTACCCATCGGCGCAGCGAAGCGTGCAGACAAGCACTCGCTAGCTTTCACTTACTCCGTGGGGGGAAAGAGTTTAAACCTAGTCATCAACTCTACCATAGGTATTTGTATCTTAACTGCAGCAAAAGCAGTGTTATAGAAACATGAAAAAATTAATAATTAAAAGCGGTTGCCAGTTGGCCCGTCACCCTAACAACATCCAAGCCAGTGCTGGGCCCTTTTGTCCTCTGAGACATCACCTGCCTCCTCTTTACCTTGCTTCGTTAGATACTTGCTAGTCCTACGTTCTACTGGTGAAGGTAGAACCTCCAGAAGACGTCCGTTACTTTGACCTTCTGTGAAAGATCTCTCTATTGATCTTGGCCTCTGAGGGACCGTGTTATGAACTGAATTATGTCCTCCCAAAATTTGTACGTTGAAGCCCTAACCCCCTTCGTGACTGTATTTGGAGATGGGGCCCTGAAGGAGATACTTAAGGTTAAATAAAATCATAAGGGGGAAGCCTTAAACTGATTAAGATCGGTGTCCTTACAAGAAGAGGAAGAGACGCCAGAGGGCTCTCTCTTGTTCTTGCTCTCCATGCACAGAAGAAAGGCCTTGTCAGGACACAGCAAGAAGGTGGCTCTCTGCAAGTTAAGGAAAAGAAGTCTCACCAGAAATCAGTCCTGGTGGGCCCTTCATCTTGAACTCCCAGCCCCCAGAATGGTGAGACATAAATTCCCGCGGTTTAAGCCAGCCAGTCTACGGTACTTTGTTACGGCGGCACGAGCTGACTGATACACAACGTGTTCGGGCTGAAACGAAAGAAAACGAACAGCAGCCCTCGACATCCGGGAACTGGTCCAGCATTCGTAAGTCTTTGTTGAACTTAAACAACTTCACAGAAAACGTGAAACCAGGCCACCAGGAGGCCATGATGATCAAGACAAACACAGGACCATTCTGTAACCGTGTCTCTACCCAGATAAAACATGAACCTTGTCCAAACCACAACAATAACCAGACCTCTTTCTCTCCTGGCTACTGTGAGTGACCGCTGCTTCTTTACCAATTTTAGCTTTAGCCTCACCCTACTCTTTTCTCCTCGGTAAGATTCGTTCTCGAATTACCTTCATTTCCTGACAGCATTCCAGCCAGAGCAAGGCTCCACTTCTCTAAAATCTCACCCAAAACACCCGACACAAGCCCAAATCCTATCCTAAGTCCTATCTGAGACTCTTACTGAGCTTTCCCATGGCTCCCCAAGGGCATTAAACCCAGTTTTGTCAATTACAGGTATGTCGTGTGCCCCTGGTGGTCATTGACTGAAGGACATTGACAAAGAGGTATGAGCGTGTCTGTGGCTTTCAAGAAAAATATTTAGCATTGCATATCATTATGAGCTGAATGTTTGTGTCCATCCCCCCAAGTTCATGTGTTGAACCCTCAATCCCCAGTGTGATGGCATTTAGGGGTGGAGCCTGTAAGAAGTAATTAGGTGTAGATGGGTCATGAGGGAATTCCTTATGATGAGATTCATGCCTTTATAAGAAGAAGACAGAGCTCTCACTCTCTTCATGTGCAAGTACCCAGGAAAAGCCATGTGAGGACACAGCAGACAGTGGCCATCTATAAGCCAGAAAGAGAGCTTTCACCAGGAACCAAATCTGTCAGCACTCTGATCTCAGACTTCCAGCCTCCAGAACTCCAGAACTATGAGAAATAAATGTCGATTGCTTAAGTCAGCCTAATGATCTTTTTTTATAGCAGCCAGAGAAAACTAAGATACTTATCAAAGAAGTTGATAAATTTTTCTTGCTTTCAAAAATTTTTGCACAGCCCGGCTGTGTTAGGCTGGGTTGAGTGTCAGAATCTTTTAAAATTAATTTGGTAGTGCAAAATGCATCTGGTTTGAATCTGTATGCTTTATTACTTTGTACGCTGATCAGTTTCTGAGGTATTTTTTTTTTCTACAGCAATTTTCCACTGTCCATCAGTAGGTTGATATTCAATTACGGAAAAAAATTTTTGTCTCCTAGTAAAGGAATTTCCGAAGTCTGGCCGGTAAGGGAGGTATTTGAGGGGTTGTGATAATATAAGGCTGTCTTTCACTTCTATTTCTTTTTTGAGTTTTATTTATTTATTTTGAGAGAGAGAGAGAGAGTGAGCAGGGGAGGGGCAGAGAGAGGGAGAGAGAGAACCTCAAGCAGGCTCTATGCTATCGGCACAGATCCCTACATGGGGCTCAAACTCACGAACCGCGAGATCACGACCTGAGCCGAAATCAAGAGTCAGACACTTCACTGACTGAGCCACCCAGGCGCCCCTCACTTCTACTTCTGAAATTAGTTCATGGCCTGGCATTTGAGGTCCTCATAATAACAACGATTTTGCACACTCCCACACACCGTATCATTTTGGGTGATTTTGGCTTTACGTATAAGAAAATTTCGACCTAAGCAATAAGGTTATTTCTTTCACTTTGTAAGTGGTCCAGAGGTAGGGCAGACTGCGAAGCGGGTTGAGTCACCCACTCAGAAATGTCCTTATGGATCCAGGTTTCTGTCCCCTGAATCTGTTACCTTTACTTAGTTTGTGTAACTGTCATGTGGTCATAGTTGGCATATATAACGATCTTCTTCCACCATCCATTCTAATTCTCTTGGCCTTTTGCAAGTACCTCAGCTGGTTGTGGTTCTTTACCTGGTGGAGTATAACCGTCCTTCACAAATATGGGCCGTTAGAGGTTCTGCTTGGATTGGGTTGTTGTAGTTTTTCATTGACCTTCATCATAGGCCATGATAATAGTAAGAGACTCCCTAAGGGACTTCTTGTGTTCCAGACATATGCTAACTGATCTCTATCATGGAGTCGTCATCCAATTTCCCCTTAGTACTCAAGATCAGTTGCCCCAGCCAACAGTAATTTCCTTCTTTGTCTTTTGCTTCAGAGGCAGGAAGTGCCGATGGGCCAGGCGGTACTCTTAACTTCTGATTCAGTAGCATCCGGTGTGTCTTCTGGTGGAAGCATTCCTCCCTTTGGAGCTAAGACCGTTAGGCCAACAGAGCTTAAGGTCGAGAGAACAGTAAGCAAACATTTTACTAGCTGGGCACAAAGGGTAATAGTTAGTGGTGCCATCTCCAATTCCAGTCTTTGATTCCTGTGCCCATAAATCCTGACTCTGGGAGAAACATCATCATACGTTAGACACCGATTCAGAGCACACACTGCCTTCTCGAGAACTTGGCCCCAGGCCTGCGAGGTGTTACACGGTGCTGAAACCTAGTCTTCAAGATGCCATTACACCACTCTCTCAAACCAATTGCTTCAGGATGATGGAGAACATGGTGAGACTAATGAATTCCATCAGCATGGGCCCACTGTCGTACTTCATTTGCTGTGAGGTGATTTCCTTGATCAGAAACAATGGTATGTGGAATATCATGACAGTGGGTAAGGCATTCTGTACATCCCTGGATGGTAGTTTTGGCAGACGCACTACATACAGGGAAGGCAAATCTGTACCTGAGTGTCTCTTCTAGTAAGAACAAATGCTGCCCTTTCCATGATAGAAGTGGTTCAATGTAATCAACCTGCTCCCAGTTGATTGGCTGGCCCCCACCGGTACTTGTGCCATACTGGGGACTCCATGGTGCTCTCTGCTATCGGCAGATTAGGCGCTCAGCAGTGGCTGTAGCCAGGGAAGTCTTAGTGAGTGAAAGGCCATGTTTCTGAGCCCAGGGAGAACCTCCATCCCTGCCATCATGACTACTTTCTTCATGAGCCTATCATGATGAAGACGGTGGTAACTGGAGAAAGAGGCCAACTTTGATCCACAGAATGGGATATCTTACCCACTCACCTTTAAAATCCTCCTCTGTTGAGGTCACCCTTAGGGAAGCATTTATGTAGGACACAAATAGCTTCGAGTTTCTTGCCCATTCAGACAGGTCTATCCACATACCTCTTCCCCAAGTTTTCTCATCACCATTTTTTTTTTATCACGTTCCTTGCAAGTCCCCGACCATCCAGCCAAACTATTGGCCACAGCCCGTGGATTGGTATATGATCATATAATTGCACATTTGGTCATTTTTCTTCCAAGCAAATGAATAGCTAGGAGCACCGCTCAAAATTCTGCCCAGTGGGAAGATTTCTTTTTCCCATTGCCCTTCAGGGATGTCCCATAAAGGGTCTATAGTGCTTTGGCTATCCACTTTCTCATGATGCCTGCATATCATGCGAAACAGCCTGCTAACCAGGCTCCCCGTCTTCTCTTCCCCCAGGAGATAAAAGACAGTGTAGCGGGAATGGGGACCATGGGTATTTTTTGGCCACTTCTTCGTGTAAATTCCTTGTGCTTTAAGGACCTGCTTGGGCCTAATCAAATATCCATTCGATGACAGAATGCTTCTGTACATATCCAAGTTTATGGCTTGGTGAGTCAGATAGCACCTGGTTCATGATGGGCAGCTCAGTTCACATGGCAACTTGTTCACTCTCCATTAAGGCCCAGTAGAGGCTAAGCGCTGTTTCTCAAAAGGAGAGTAGTTATCTGCAGAGGCTGGCAGGGCTTTGCCCTAAAATCCTAATAGTCTGCACTGTGATTCCCTTCTAGGAGCCTGCCAAAAGCTCCAAACAGCATTTTTATCTGCCACTGACACTTGAGGCATCATTGAATTTACTGGATCATATGGCCATGTGGCAAGGCAGCTCGCACAGCAATCAGATGTGCTGCAGAACCTTCTCCTATTCTGGGCCCCACTCAGTGCTAGTGGCTTTTTGGATCACTTTCTAAACAGGTCAGAGTAACACACCCAAATGAGACATACGTTGCCTCCAAAATCCAAGGAACCCCAAGGCGGTGTGCCTTTTTGTCGGTTGTAGGGGAGGCCAGATGCAACAATTGAATCTTCACCTTGGAAGTGATATTGCAACATGTCCCACAATACTGAGCCCCTAGCAATGCCACTGACGTAAAGATTCACCGCATTTTTGTCAGACTTATTTCCCACTTCTGACACAAAAATGTCTAGAGTAGTTGCTGCTTCATGCTCAAAAGTTTCAATCGGCTCAGTGCCATCCATGTAATGAACCAGCGTGGTATCTCGTGGAAGGGAAAGGCGGTCAAGATCCCTGTGAAACAACTAATGATATAGGGCAAGAAAGTTGGTACCCCCCCTGAGGCGGGACAGTGAAGATGCATTGCTAGCCTTGTCAGTGGAAAGCAAACTGCTTCTGGTAGTCCCTATTAAGAGGCGTGGATAAAAAGTCCACTTGCCAGATTAATAGCTGTGTACCAGGGACCAGGTGAGGTCTAAAAGAGACCACATTAGATATCAGCTGGAATTGGTCAAGCTTATGAGAACCCACCATCAGTTTTCAAGGTTCATTGGTCTTCTGTTCAGGTCAAATAGGCAAGGTGAATGGAATATGCCGGGAATCACCACTCCTGCATCTTTTAAGTGCTTAAGGGTGGCACTCAGCTCTGTAATTCCTCCAGGAACACAGTATTGCTTTACTGAGGTAGAGGCATTTCTATGTTTTCAACTTGACCTTTTCCATCATGATAGCCCTCACTCCACAGGGCCAAGAACCAAGCTGCTGCATATGTCTATTCCAATTATGCATTTTGGAACTGGGGAAAATAACCACTGGATGGATTCACACTGGGGCCACTGTGAGACATGCCTGACTTAAAATCCCATCGATCACCTGACCTCCATAGGTCCCTACTCTGACCGGTAGACCCTAGTGACATTTTGGGTCTCTTGGAGCGAGTGTTAGTTCAGAGCCGGTGTCCCCAAAATGGCTTATTATTTCCTTTTCTACAAAGCACATTTACCCTGGTAAAAGGCCATGGATCACTTTGGGGAAGGTCGAGAGAAAGATGAACAATATAAACATGTGAGGTCCTTTTTCAAAAGGACCTGGCCTCTCTTTCATTCAAGAGGTTCTGATTCTGTAAACGGGCTCAACTCTGGGAACTGACTGGGGGGCCATGACTCTCTGCTTTATGATTCACGTTAGACTTTGGTTCACTTAATCCAGTATTTGTCTGCCTGTATAGGTCCTGGGATGTTTGCCACCACCGGTTCTCCTCACTTGTTAGAATGGCTCACAAAGCTCAAGTCAACCTCTACTTACATTTATAACAAAAGATAGAGATGAGCAACCAGATGAAGAAGGTACATAGGGTCCAGATGGGTCTTGAGCACAGGAATTTCTGTTCCTGTGGGACTAGGATATGCCACCCTCTCAGCACGTGGATGCATTCATCAACCTGGAAGCCCCTTGGATCTTTTAGTTCAAAAGTTTTATGGAGTTTAATCTCTGGCCCACCTCACTCCCTTTCCTGTGGGTCAGCGACTGGGGCTGAAAGTTCCATCCCTCTAATCACTTGGCCCTTCTAGTGATCAGCCCCATCCTGAGGCTGCCTAAGGGCTCACGCTTTGTTACCCTATTAGCATAAATTCAGGTGTGCTCCACAGGGGTTCCTTTTGAAGAAGGAAAGACCTACCAGGTTTCTAGGGTTTTAGAAACTCTGTGCCAGGAACCAGGAACAAAGATGAGATATAATTCTTATTATTCCACCTAGATCAAGTAATAATTTAGTAGGGTTCTTATCTAACTCACATCTAGAAACACCATGATCAACTAGCTAATGCCATAGGTCTGCCTAAGTCAGACCATCCTATTCATATTGCTGTTTTGATTTTGTTGTTCATTATGGTAATCATTTCCGCCTTGCTTTTGGCAGTTGAGTGCCACCACTTGGTTCCTGCCACCCCGGTATCCAATTACTTCCATTCCATTCCATTTACTTTTTTTTAATTCAGTGACTATAATTTTTATGGTAAGGTCTGACCTACAGAGAAGAGGGATCACAGAGCTTTTCAAGGATTCTGAAACACTCCTTGCGCATTTATTTCTCGCAATCACAGTGAAAGGTATGTCTTTTGTACCCTTCGAGAGTGGGTAGGTAGGTCCTAAATGACAAATCCACTCTAACACCCCAACTTCCCTTCCTCTACATCCAACCAAGGCAGGTCTGGCATTTATAACTTACTCACCGTGGGCCACCTTTGGGTCCATGTTTCAAACAACCAACCAAGCATATGATTAGAGCCCTTTCTAACTCTCTGAGCTGCAACATTACATTACAACGTTAGATTGCGGCAGGATCTCCGCTTAGTGAGCTCACGTCAATACATTTGGCCTGATCCAGCTTTACGTTCTTTCCAGCATTTTCCCTAACCTTTAAAAGCCATTACCTTGTACGTGCCCTAGATTTCTGTCTTGTAAATTGGAAAACTGAAGTCGTTCTTTAGAGTATAGCACACGTCCTCATGAGTCACACCTTGGACAACACCTTTAGGGGCCTGCTGGACCTTGAGTCTCATTCTAGGTCTAGAAACAAAAAGTGGTGGAAGGGGCGGATCCTGAGGAGAATCACCATTGTCTTGTGTGGCAACTACCTCTGGGAAGGCCAATATAGTTTCCTCAGGCGATGCAGGGCGATGGAGAGGTTGGAAAAAGCCACTTCCCCTGGAGATGGACAGCCCTCTTCCACTGGCAAAGAAGGCTCATCAGAATTTAGGGACTCAATGTCCTCATCTTCATCAGGGCCTTCCCACATGTTCCCATTTAGACTTTCAGGATCCCATTCCTTACCAATAAATGCCCTTACTTTAACAGTAGAGTTCAACACGGCCCTATAGTTCAGCCAGTCACAGGATGAGATCCCGTGTTTGATTTTCAGCAATCTCAGGAGATAAGAGTCCCCTTGAGGGCACACATAGAAGCTTTCAGGGCAAAGACAGACAGAGTGTGAGCAGGGGAGGGGCGGAGAGAGGGGGAGACACAGAACCCGAAGCAGGTTCCAGGTTCTGAGCTGTCGGCACAGAGCCTGAAATGGGACTCAAACCCACGAACCATGAGATCATGACCTAAGTCTAAGTCCAACGCTTAACCAACTGAGCCACCCAGGTGCCCCTAGAATCTCGGGTATTTTAAATTCTAATCAGGTGAGAGAGTCAATTCCCAGAACCAATTCAGAAATTTCACCCTTAAAGTTCTGCTCCCCTAGAATCATGCTCCCCAGAAGCGATGGTTGTACAACCTTGTTAATATACTTAATGTCATCGAATTGCACACCTAACAATGGTTAAAATGGTAAATTTTACGTTACCTGTATTTTACCCCACTGAAAAATATATAGGTACAGAGAAAGAAAAAAGAAAAGAAAAGAGTAGCCCAGGTCTGAATTAAGGCAGGACAGGGACAGAAAGGCCTTAAATTCGGAGTTCAAGTCATGAGAAAGCACGGATCCGCTTGATGACCAGATGACAGTAGAGATTCAAAACTTTTAGAGTTTTAAGAAATGAAGTGTGCGTCGAAGGCTTTGTGGTTTTCATTTTATTTTAGTCTTTCTTTCTCTGCTCCCTCCCCTTTGAAGAGTTTGATTATTTTTTCTGGACTTAGTCAAAGTCTTGGCAGCTTTTGGACCTATGATTCTATGCTAATTTCCACTTCGACCTTAACATTTGCAATATCGTTTTCTCCTTGGTAAAATTAAAATAAAGACTCAACATCGGGGCGCCTGAGTGGCTCAGTGGGTTAAGCGTCTGACTTCAGCTCAGGTCATGATCTCACGGTCGGTAAATTCAAGCCCCGCGTCGGGCTCTGTGCTGACAGCTCAGAGCCGGGAACCTGCTTCGGATTCTGTCTCTCTCTCTCTCTCTCTCTCTCTCTCTCTGCCCTTCCCCAGCTCATGCTCTGTCTCTCTCTCTCTCTCTCTCTCAAAAATAAGTAAACATGAAAAAAATTTAAAAAAAAGACTCAACATTAATCTACTTCTCCAGGTATAATTGCAGGGAACATCATACGCGGTCCACAAAGATTTCACGGATGCCGCTCCTAGCATAAATTCTGAAGTGTGCCAACAAATTCACTCCACCACATGCCCATAGAGTTGCAGTTCGGGCTTAAGTCTTAACTGTGCTCCTATCTCACCTAACACTTTTTGCCTACTTTTCCAGAGGTCATGGAAGTAATCCTAGGTGGTGATTTGAAGTCCCACAGCCATTGGTACTTGCTATCCTGCTTTCTGTTGTGTCTCCCGGGCTCGGAGTAGGCAGCAGAAGGAGTAACGAGGCCACTGGTCTTTCGTGCAGGGATCTGCAAGGTGTGCAGGGAGCGTCCAGATTCTCCAGCCTCGTGTGACGCGTGCCTTCTGTGTTGTGTACAATTGTTCCCAAACGCTTGGCGGTTGCAAGATGACTTTCCCATCCTGAAAATCTATTAAACGGGAAGAGTTTCTTCACTCCTCTCCACCCCACCTCCAGGCACTTCTAATGGCAATTAGCACCCTGCACAGCCCCTCCCCATAACATCATCAATTTCTTGCCTGCGTGGCATCTACTTCACAGATCGAGACGTGCCAAATCACACACGTCCTAGTACTCGTTGCTAGCAACAAATCCATCTTCCCAAGTGGCCAAGCACAGGCTGTATTTGGAACGTCAGAGCACCTCATTCCTCCCTGGCTCATTTCCTTGAGCCGAGACAACTCCAAGCCTTAAAGTAACCTTATCTCTGCTTCTTGGTCCTTCTTCTCCAGAGAGGAACTCTGGATCAACTCTGCAAAACACAAAGTGACACAGAGACAGAGAAACGATCAGGCTGTTTCCCATCAGTTCCTTTTTCCTCTGTGAAAACGATATTATTAGCAATCCCTCCCTTCTGGGACAAGAGCGAATATTTAATGAGATCATCAAAATATTAAAAACCGGCAGGGAGTGACAACTGTAGATCTGAAGCACGTCTGTACTCCATATTCAAATACTGCCGGGTATTTTGACTTCCTTTCTCATCCTCTCTCTCTTTCTCTTTCTTTTTTTATTGAGGTAAAATTCACATAATGCCAACTTAACTGTTTCAAAGTGAACAATTCAGTGGCATTTAGTGCCTTCACAAGGCTGCGCGATTACATTTTTATCTAGTTCCAGAATATTTTTCTCATCCCCAAAGGAAACCCCGCGCTCATTAAACAGTCAGTCACCATTCTCGCGAACCCCGCCCACCCCACCGACCCTTGCAAACACCAACCTTCTTTCTGTCTCCATGATTAACCTATGTTGTGTATTTCACACACATGGACTCAAACTAGTCTTTTGTGTCTGGCATCTTTCGTTCCGCGTTGTTTTCGAGGTTCACACATGTTCTTCATCATGTTCTTCATCCCTTAAAAAAAACCATTTTATTCAAGTGTAACTCACATACAGTGTATATGAGTTTCAGACGCATAATGTAGTGATGTAGTGATTGAACACTTCTGCACATTTCTCTGGGCTCATCAAGGTAAGTGTACTCTTGATCCCCTTTACCTATTTCACCCCTCCCCCACCCACCTCCCCTCTGGCAACCACCAGTTTGTTCTTGTATTTAAGAGTCTGTTTTTCTGTTTGTCTCTTATTTTTTTTTTCCTTGTCTGTGTACTTCATGGCTGAGGACTATTCCATTCCATGGATATACTACCACTTGTTAGTCCATTCGTCCTTTGTTGGAAATTTGGGTTGTTTCCACCTTTGGCTTTTGTGAATGGTGCTGCTATGAACGTGTGTTTGCACGCGCGTGCGTGTGTGTGTAAGTGTGTGTATTTGTTTGAATATCTGTTTTCAATTCTTTTCAGAAGGAGTAGAATCGCTCTCTTTTATTTCTATTTCTTCTCTCAGTAATCTTATGTCTGCAGGATCTGTAATGATGCCCTATTTTTAAATTCCTGATATTTTTTCCATTCATCAGCTGATGGACATTTAGGCTCTTTCCAGAAATTGGCGATTGTTGAAAGTGCTGCTATAAACATTGGGGTACAAGTGGCCCTATGCATCAGCACTCCTGTATCCCTTGGGTAAATTCCTAGCAGTGCTATTGCTGGGTCATAGGGTAGGTCTATTTGTAATTTTTTGAGGAGCCTCCACACTGTTTTGCAGAGCGGCTGCACCAGTTTGCATTCCCACCAACAGTGCAAGAGGGTTCCCGTTTCTCCGCATCCTCGCCAGCATCTATAGCCTCCTGATTTGTTCACTGTAGCCACTCTGACCGCTGTGAGGTGTTGTATGGAAACCAATTTGACAATAAATTTCATATGAAGAAAAAAAAATTAAATAAATAAAAATTAATAAACTCCTGATATTTTTAAAACATGTGTGCCTCTTCTCTGTGCCTCTTCTCTATTTTAACTGACAAGTCTGGACAGTAATTTTTAAATTTTAGTAGTATTTTAATGAACCAGTCTATGGTTTTGTGGATCTCATCTATTTATACATTTAAATTTGTTTTAATTATTGTGTTCCCTGTGGCTTTGTTTGCTGCACTTTTTGCAACTTCTGGAGAGGGCTGCTAAGCTGGCCCTGCCGAGGCTGGCGTGGGCCATGGAACCGCTTGCCATTGCCATGCACGCTAACCTGACTTCCAAGGGCCACCACTGGATCCTTCATCGGGACATTACCCTCAAGCTGCCTGAACCCACTTAGTCTGTGGACATTGGAGGAACAGATGTCCCCAGAAGCTAACATCTCGCAGGGGACACCCTTAACTAAAGACCAAATATAAGTACCCCAGCTCCTTGCCTTTTGGCCAACGTAATTCTGAAACGTATTTTACATAGTTTTCTAGAATTTTCTTTGGCAATCAAGCTCTAGTTACCTGTTGTTACGGTGCCTTAATACCATGCCCTTTATTGGCTGCCTTCCTTCCTCTGCTTACTTTCTATTTGTTTTTCTACTTGTTTTCCCAGAACTTCCCTGTTATGGGCTCAACTGTGCCCCACTCCTCCCCGGTCCATATGCTGAAGTCCTAGCCCACCTCAGAATGTGACTGTATTTGGGGATAGGGCCTTTAAAGAGGTGGTTAAGTTAAAATGAAGTCACTGGCGTGAGCCTTAGTAAGAAGGGGAGATTTTAGGACATGTGTGTGCGTGTGTGCATGCAAGAAAGACCCCTTGAAGACACAGGGAGAAGGTGGCCGTCTACAAGCCAAGCAGAGAGGCCTCGGAGAACGCAGTCCCACCAGCAATTTGACCTCAAACTTCCAGCTTCCAGAACTGTGAAGAAATACATTTCTGTTGTTTAACCCATTCCGTCTGTGCTATTTTGCTAGGGCAGTCATAGCAAACTAGTTTATTCCCAATAAACTGCGTGTCCTTGAATCTTTGGCTTGGGATCTGCTTCTGTGGGATCAAAACTAAGATTCAAAGTTTACTGACGTTTCAGCTTTTCTTCTCTCCTAATATGCATTTGAAGCTATAAATTTCTTTCTAAGCAAGGTCACAGCTTCAATGTGTAGTATTTGGCACTCTAATGATACATATTTGTAGTATAATGACAAGTTTTTTCAGGCAGCATTATTATTTCCTCTGAATTATTTTCTGGTTTTCATTGTAGTTTCTTCCTTGACCTATGGGTTATCATAACTTGGAAGAGCCTGACACTGGCCTTGTAAATGTTCCAGCCATGATTGGGTCACCTCTGCTCAAAACTCAATGGCCAGAACTAGCTACAGGGTTCCACCTAGCCACAGGGGAGCTAAAAACACAACCTACCATGTGCCTTGGGAGGCAGGGGGAAAACCATACCATCTGGCCAACAGCATTAATGACTACCACATAAACCAGGCGACATAGACCTCCTTCTATAGGTTTCCTCTTGCGTATCTGCTAGAATTCCTTCAAAATAGAGGCTAAACATGAAGACGGCATTGCAGGTCATCGTATAAACATAACCTTCCATTTTACTAGGAATTGGCCGAGCTGCTCTCCAAAGCGGTTGTGCCAGTTTTCATTTCCGCCGGCAGGGTGCATGCACGTTGCTCTGTATGCTCACAACACATCGTATTATCAGGCTTACAATTTTCTGACAAGTTGGTAGGTGCGAAACAGTATCTTGTCGTGGCCTTAATTTGCATTTCTCTAATAGGTTGGCCAAATGCTTGTCCTGTAGACCATCTCCAGTTTATGAAAATTAATGGCTCCTTTGCCAGTAGATCACATGAAAATCCCCTAAAAATAATCCATGCGCTTGAGCAAGACCTCAGGCATCTATTTGAGGACCGAGGTTGAATTTAAGAATGAACTTTATCAGGAATCTGCAAACTTTTTCCGAAAAGAGCCTGACTGTAGGGGTGTGGTTGTTGTTTGGAGTTTTGGTTTTTTGCTTTTTTGTTTTGCGTGCCATATAGTCTCTACTGCGGCTGTTTAGCACAAAAGCAGCCTTAGTCAATACGGTATGACTGTGCTCCAATAAAACTTTACTTTTGGACATTCAAATGCGAATTTGATATCATTTTCATGTGCCACAAAATATTACCCTTCTTTTAATTTTCCCCAACAGTTTAAAAGTGTAAAAATCATTCCTGACTCACAGGCTGTATAAAGACAGACGATGGTCCATATTTGGCTTGGGGGCCCTAGCTTGCTGACCCCAGAACTATACCAAAACTGGATCCAAAAGACTAAGAGTAGAGTGGAAGGCATCTGCCTCCTGTTAATGCACCTCTTGTTACAATCGACATTGAGAGTTACGATCTTGGCTGTGTCTTTCAAGCTTCTTCCTCCACTTTTGGACTACAAGGATTTTCTTAGATGAATTTCATGAGCACAGCTGGGCCCACTGTTCCCCAAAGATTCATTCTGCATTCTGGCTGCACAGCTGCATCACACAGCAAAGGCCAGGGGCACAAACCTTACAGTCTTTGGATGACCAGACCCTACTCATCCCTCACCACTGGTTCAAAAACACCCACATGACCCATCATCTAAATACACTCTTGAAGTGCTTTACAAAATGGTTTGTCCCAAACGCTGAATGCTTAGCGCCATGTCGTGTGGAAGAAGAAAAGACTCAATAATGACAATGAATATTTTGTTCAAAATAAAGGGGAAGGCTTAAGAGGGCCATGATGTGCTTTTTTGGAGGGCTGTCACGTGTTGAAAGGGATGAAGTGATTCTAGGAGACAAAAGAGAATTGGAAAAAGCTGAGAACATTTTTGTGAACGATTCCCCAGAGCTTATTTTGGACAGATGCAGGTTATGTAAATATTGCACAAGCCCTGACACTCATCCCAGGGATCTGACTCTGCAAAGCTCATATGATGGTGCCTCAGCATCACCCTGCTTGATTTTCTCTGAAATGTTCTGGAGTCTATTTAGTGTATAATTGAACACTTGCTACTGTCTCATTTTGATCAAGTAGAAAATGACATTTAGGTCAAATAAGTCTTTGGTTTCTTCCAGGCTCACAATACCCTCCCCTTGCTGGTACTCAAGAATAGAGACCCAGATGAATATTGTGTGCTGTTCTAGCCTTATCTTTTGATACCTGGGATTTTGTTTCTATTCTATCCTTGAACAATTCTGTTCAAATACATTGTTGGACAATATATTTGCTTATATTGTCAACCCAGGTCATTGCAGAATATAGACTTAGGCACTGTGTTCTCCCAAAGGCTGAGCAGAACTTTCTTTCTATGAAAATTTTCAATAGATTGCTTTCAAGGTGTGGAAGTAAGAAGTATAAGGAGACTCACAGCAAGGCAAATTTTTTCTTTCTTCTTTTACTTTTGTTACTGAGAACGTTTCTCTCATGGAGGGCAATTCCCTTTCATTTTACCAGATCTAGAGAAGCTAAGGTACGTCTATAACCAATTCTTTATTCATAATTTATTTTAGTAACAAGGGATCTTGTGATAGCAGTAATTGATAAAGACAAAAGCTGATGGTTTTCTGAAAGAAGGGGACAGACCCTCTCAAGAGTGTCGTTTCATGGTCATGTGTGTCTGTCTAAAGTTTCTGTCTTTTTGAGAGCGTTTTCCCTCCTTTTAGGTCTGAGTTATCCACAGAAAGAAAGAGGGAAAGAAATGGAAGACGCCTAAAGTATTTCTGTGATATTTAAGTGGATCCAGAAACCAAAACCTTCCCTTTTTTCCATCCATATTTTATCCCAATTTCTATTTTTTTGAAGTAAATAAATTCAGGTTTCAGCAACCCACTATAGCATACAATGCTCAGGCTGTTAAGGAAGTAGAAGTAATTCCTGTGATAACTGCCATAATGTTGTTTATGAACTTCATGCACACTAGTATCTGTTCAGAGATACAGCCAAACAAGCATTTACAGCCTGGAAGTGAATAAGAAAGATCCATTCATCCATGGGATATTTATTGAATACCTACTCTTTTGAAGGCATTGGCTCACCACTCTGGGAGATGAATAAAAAATCGGAGGAAAGAGGATGAATACAAAAAATATCATAACTGATGAAATGAGGACTGAAGAGAGGTAGTCAAGGAATCTGTGTCTCAGGTGGTTCCAAAAGCAGACAGAATGTACAGATCAATTTCAAAGACATTCGTTCTCCCTCCATCCAATTCAGCCCCATCATGCCTCCATCTTGCTCCTCAGAGACTCAAGTTTTACTTATTTTTCAGAGAGGAGACCAAAACTGATTCTTCCCTGCAACCAAAAATGGAAACATGCATACTATTCTCTTCTCGTGCTTGGGGAAATGACTTTCTTTTCCTCATATTAAGGCTAAATATTTCTTTTTGTGGGGCTATAACGAATACCTCCTGAAAAGCAGAAATCTAAGAGTGTGTGTGGGGGGGGGGGGAAGTGAGGTGGGGGGAGGGTGGTGATGGGAAGTTTGTTTCCAGGATTAAATTACAAAATTTCTTACGTAATAATTTCCACATTTGCTAAATTCTGAATGAATCTAAACTCTTTTGCCTAAGACTTTGTTTTCCTCAGTCTAGGTTTCTGCTCTAGAAGATTTTGAAGATGAGGTAGGTTTTCAACCTAGCCCACTAGCTGCCAAGTAACAAGAGCCTTTTATATGAAAAGTGGAACAATGAGGAAGCTGTTTGCCACAGATTTGATTCCATCGTTAAAATAGTCCACATCTAATCCATTTGCAGTGGAAGATTTTGCATTGTTTTATTTTATCTGGGGGCATCTCCAACCATGGGTTTGGGCCGTCTGCATGTCGTTATGGAGTCACTGTCTCTGAAGATACTCTTTCCTCTCTCCTGAGCTGGTGAAACCTAGGGGAATCACTGGAATCGATTTGACTCTATTTACTTGGATGTGTTTCACAGGGAATCCTTTGTATCAACTCAGTCACTCCCATCGAAATATCCATGGGAAGTTCACATAACCTCATTTCCCTCCGTTAATGTTACTGAGTTAAGCACAAGACAGAAATATTCTTAGAAGATATATGGCTTCCTCTTAACCAGGGCTGGCCTAGAGTGGAGAAACAGAGCCCCTGGGGACAAAGTGAGACACTCATGAACTCTGGCCACTGTAAGACAAACAATGGGGACCTTATTCTTAATTTAGTTTCTAAGCAAAGGTTTTCCTGATGACCTTGTTCCTCTGGAGCAATCACACTGCCTGCTGATGGATTAGCAACTTGCCCCGGTGCCGTCGGTTCCCGCTTTGCCCCTTACCGTCCATTTTTTTTCAGATATATATGGCTGTTTTGTTTCTCATTATACCTTTCCTCCCCAATTCTGCACAACAGCAAAAATTAATATAACCTCCCACCTCTTAAAAGGTGATCACAGTTCGGCTAGAGAAAGAGCGACTTTGGACATAGATCGAAAGGTCCCCATGGGGTGTCCCACCTAGCTGTTCTTGCAAACTTGATCTCATCATCATGAGGGTTTCTCATCATGAAGGTCTCTCATGCTTAGGACAGTACCAAGCCATGGTGACTTAGCTGGATGTAGCTATTGTATTGTACTGGGGCCCATGAGCCCGGAGAGGTCCACGTGGCTTATCTGAGGTGAGAGCTGTCACCAAAAGGACAAGTGCCAGCTGCTCTCTTCAATGAAGCCGTCACAGCATCGCCCTCATTGCATTATCTTGTGAAATGAGTTCTCTGATAGGAGAATTAGAAAAGAGGAAAGAAGGAGGAGGGTGTAGAATGTGCAAAAAGATAGAAAGGGAGAGGAAGGTGGTATCTTGCTCTCAACTTCCAATGGTTTAGAAGAGTACTCTCTCAGAGACATTGGCCCAATTCCACAGCTGCTTATGGAAGCCCCAAAGGTCCTGAAATATCAGCTTTCTTCCGCCATGGAAATCACCCACAAAGAGCAGTATGCATGCTTTATGTTTTACACCATCTTTCAGTGGTGCCAACACAGTCAGTTTTTTTCTATTGTTGGAACATGTCTCTGTTTCTTTTTTCTTTTCTTTTCTTTTCTTTTTCTCTTCTATCTTTCTTTCTTTCTCTCTTTCCATTTTTTTCTAAATCACCAGCTAAAGTAGTGAGTGTATATTTAGGGGTATGTTGTGTAAAAAACGCGGCTATGGTGGTTGTTCATTTTCCCCAAACGTGGAGCTGAATGTGTGTAAGTTGCATGTGAGTGTGATGTGTCTTCACCGAAATGCAAAAAGTTATGGGGAGCTCTCTTTCCCTCCCCTGGAAAATGCTGGCAGAATATCTATGATATTCTAAACGTGGTATGGTCATAAAGGGTAGTTGACAGGCAAAATTGCACTTCCCTCCTTCCCCAGGAAATGTCTGGTACTCATTCCAAGTTAAATCTGTTGGTTCCAAAGATCCACTGGCTTACTCATGGCTCCTCTTTCTCTCTTACCCAAATGCTCTCCCACTGCAATTATTTGCCCAGGAGAGGTCAACATGTGAGCACCTGGTAAATCATGTCAGGCTTGGATTTCCATTGTAATCCTGTGACTTCCTACATGAGCATTTATATCACAGAGAAAGGAGTCTGAAGGACAGGGCAGATAGCTTGGAGAGATTTCTGCTAATGTTTTACTCAGACTTTATGTGAAAAATTCTCTCCAGCTCCTACTTCTCCCCACTTTAAACACACAGACCTCCACAGAAATGAGCACTATTTTCATTGCTTGCTGCCACACGCAGAATGGAGACAGCAGGGCCAATCTAGATTTCTCCCACAAAATTTTGGGGGCAGCACGATACAGGTTAGAGGGAAAAATGCATGCAAGTGTAATAGAATGGTGTTTTGCATGTTGTGGATTGTCACTATATGTTGATTGACTGAAGTATATAAAAATAAATACCATAAATACCTGTCTTCTGCCAATATACTTAAAAGGGGAATTTTTTTTCATTTTCCTGTCATCGTGCAACATCTCCAAATATTAACTGAAATTTTCTATAACTCCAACATATAGTTTACATTGGGATAAGGTGGTGTTGTGTTGAAAATATTGCACAATTTTCTGATCAGTTCCAAGGCTGATATAGTAAATATGGGTGACAAAATAAAAATTAGAGGTTGAGATAATTTTGCCCAGTACAGATCCTGTTTTCAATTAAGATTTGAGATATTGTTTCAGGGAATTCCCAAACAAGATAGTATGAAATAAAAGCCACATGGGTGAAACAAGTCAAGAGCTATGGGAAAGCAAAGGAAGAGATGGTCATGTTTGTGAGAAAGTTCTTAGAAAACTTTCACAGATAATATTGGGGCAAAGGGCACGGATCCTACTGGTTTTGCCTTACATGGTACCTAGAGCCAAACTTAACAATTAGTGGATTCTCAATACATAGTTGTTGAAGTTATAATGGAAAGGAAGATGAAGAGATAAGAAGTTATAATCTTGGAAAATATCCATATTTATATGGCAAGAAGAAAAAAAAGCAAGAAGACAAGAATATTTCAAGGAAGTCTAAGAGGAAAAGGATAGAAAATTACACAAAGTATGAAGACATGCCAAAGAGAACTTGTTGGACAATATTTTCTAATGCTGTGAAACAGCGCAGTTCAAAGTTGTTCTCAGACCAGCGGCAGAGGTATCACCTGGGAACTTTCTGGAAATGCAAATCTTTGTGCTTATCCCAGATCTACGGAATTAGAATCTTTTGAGGTGGGGGCTGAGAGATCTGTGTTTAATAAGCAATCAAAGTGATCTTTATGCATGTTAGGACCTGAGGAACAACTTTGTAGCATATTTCTGGAAGATGGGTTGCTACAGGCAAAAAGTAAGTTTTCTGATTCTGAAATTTCAATAGTTTGGTTCTAGGACCTTCCCAGAAGTAAGTTGCAGGGCAACTGTTG
The DNA here is from genome assembly GCF_018350195.1 of Panthera tigris. Classification (NCBI taxonomy): domain Eukaryota; kingdom Metazoa; phylum Chordata; class Mammalia; order Carnivora; family Felidae; genus Panthera; species Panthera tigris. The sequence continues at coordinate 14,513,919 of NC_056664.1, forward strand.
TATTAAATTGCTAAAGATTAAATTACATTTAAACTGTTCGAGGTCAACAGTTTATGTCATACTTTATTTCATAAAATCTTTCTTATAATTCCTCACATCTGTTAGAGTGAGAGGGAAAACAATGTTAACATTACTCAGTTAACCTACCTAATGATCACTCAGCTTTATTATTAGACAACACAATTTACCTCTATGGGCTGCAATCTCAAAGAAAATTTAGAAGTATTTGGAATTGAACAAAAATGAAAAGACAACATTTTAAAATTTGTTTGATAAGGATAAAGTAGTGCTTGGAGGGACATTCATAACATTAAATGCTTCTATTAGAAAAGAATAAAGATGACAACTCAAAAACTAAGCTTCCACTTCAAGAAACTAGGGAGAAAAAAGAAAAAGAAATACAAAGAAAGCAGAGAGAAGGATATAATAAAGGTAAGAACAGAAATTAATGTAATTTGTAAAAGAAAAATAATAAAGAAAATTAATATAAAAAATTGGTTCTTTGAATACATCAATAAAATTGGTAAACCTCTAATCGGTCTGACAAAGGGAAAAAAGGAGAAAGGATACAAATCACTACTATCAGGAAGAAAAAAAGCGCATAATTACAGACCCCACAGGTATTAAAAAGATAAAAAAGGAACATTACAAAGAATTCTACAAACATAAATTCAACAACTTAGATAAAATGGACCAATTCTTTGAAAGATCCAAACTACAAAAACTCACCCAAGAAGAAAAAGATGACTTGAAAAGTTTCATACTTATTAAAGGAACTGAATTTAGTTGAAACTTTCCCAACGAAAGAAATCTTCAGACTGAGATGGTTTTACTCATTAATTTCATTAAACATTTAAAGGTGAACTTATGCAAATTCTACATGACCTTTTCCTGAAAATTAAGAAAAACCTACTTCCCAAGTCATTCTTTTAGGTCAGCAATAACCAAATATAAAAAGCAAACAAAGATCATTAAAAGAAAAGAAAACCACAGAAGAATATCTCCCAAAAACATGCATAAAAATGATTTAAAAAATACTAGTAAATCAAACCAACAATATATAAAAAGACAGTACATCATAATAAAGTGGAATTTATCCTAGTAATCCCAGATTGATTCAATATTAGAAAGCCAAAGTAATGCACCATATTATTAGACCAAGAAAAGAACCATTTTATCATATCAATTGATGGGGAAAAGTCATTTGACAAAATTCAAAATCCCACTCCTGATCAAAAATCTCTCCAAAGTAGGAAAAGAAGGGCACTTTCTTAACTCGATAAAGGAGTTTTATCTAAGATTGGAAACAAAATAAGTATATATGCTTTTATCACTCCTATTCAGCATTATACTAGACGTCCTAACCAGTGTAATAAGGCAAGAAAAAGAAATAAAAGGTATACAGATTAGAAAAAGTGCCTCTATTTGAACACAACATAACCATCTATATAGAAAAATCTGTGGACTCTACCAAAATCCTCATAAAATTAATAAGTATACTTTAAAGCATACAGAATACAATATGCACACACATCAATTGTATTTCTATAGACTAGCAATCAACAATTGGAATCTGAAATTAAAGCAATACTATTTATAGAAACTCCCCAAAATAAAATATTTAGGTGTTGTCTAACAAAACACACGCAGAATCTGCATGTTGAAAAGTACAAAATTCTAGTGAAAGAAATTGAAGAAGATTTAAATTTTTTTTCAACGTTTTTTATTTATTTTTGGGACAGAGAGAGACAGAGCATGAATGGGGGAGGGGCAGAGAGAGAGGGAGACACAGAATCGGAAACAGGCTCCAGGCTCCGAGCCATCAGCCCAGAGCCTGACGCGGGGCTCGAACTCACAGACTGCAAGATCGTGACCTGGCTGAAGTCGGACGCCTAACCGACTGCGCCACCCAGGCGCCCCAAGAAGAAGATTTAAATAAACGGAGAGGCATACTATGTTCCTGGATCAGAAAACTCAATAGAGTCAAATCAATCTTCCATCACTTAATCTATGGAGTTCATACAATCTCAAGCAGGTTTTGTTTTATATTGTTTGTAGGTACCAAAATATTATAAAATTTATATGGAAAGGCAAAGCAACTAGAATAAAATAATTGTGAAAAAACAAAAAGAATAAAGTTGGCAGACTCACACTACTTGATTTCAAAAAACCTAATATTCCTGTTGTATTGCAGATTGTATTTGTTAGATGCTGATTTGGGGAAAACAAGGAACAATAATTACTCTTGCCCTGAAGCTGTTCATTTCATGTATAGTCACCCTCAGTTTCAAATGTGATTTCCTTTCTCCTATGTTCACAGACACATTTGTGCCCTTGCTACCCATCAGGCAAAAATAATAACCATATAGGTACCATTTGAAAGAGTTAGAAAGACCTGTGCCTTGGACAGACACCACTCTATTAGAGCCAACACATTCCAGATTTCCTGTTCTGGGCACTAGAATTTTAACAAAATAGTAAATGGATACTCTGAGTTTTGCTTAAACAATGCATTAATGCAGCACTTCTTAAGCATATTTTACTACATCTGCATTTGGATTGGACTATGATCTGATCTCTGCCTTGAAGGGGCTCCCAGCTTAGTGGAGTAGTCAAACTAAACATAAATAGACGGATGAAAAAATGAGATGGGACCATAAAACAGGACCAAGAGCAGACAATGGAAGTCCTCAACTGCCATGCTAAAAAGTTGTAACTTTATCATATAAGTGATGGTCACGCATCACTTCATGGTAAAACCATGAAGATTTTAAGCAAGGGAGAGCTGTCACTGACCTTTTGATTCATTTCTTTACTCATTCATTCAATAAACAGTTACTGAGTGTCTCCTATACATTAGGTGCTACTCAGGTTTCAGGGAAGGCAGAGCTTACTCAGTGGTTACAGGGAATAAGGAGAAGGGAAACGATTAAGGCCCGTGAGTCTCAGAGCAGCAGGATGCCAGACCCGGCTCCGAATCATCCTGCTGTGACCATGAAAATACTGCAAAGAGAAATGGGTGCATGACTCATTTAGGCAGCAGGTGAGACCAAAGATAGGTTTGCAAAGATATAACTCAGCGTGGCAAAAAGGCAACAGAATGGGACAATACCCCAAGGCTGTATGGAGACAGACCTTGACTGACTCCCATCCCCACCCCCACCCCAACATTGTGCAGGTGCAGTCCCGTGGCATGGTCCGGGGGTGAGAACAGTAGATCCCAAAGGTGACTGAAGGTAAAATTTTTGCTAGCCTGGCCAAGTGACACTTCGAGTCAGAAAGTCGTGTCGTGTTCTATTGAGTACAGAGCTATGTCCTACGCTACTCAGTAGGTAGAATAAGATTAGTCCTGCCACCCGCATCGAATATCCTATGCCAGGAAAAGTAGCAAATTCTCCAAGGCATAGGAGTGGCTGTACAGGAGAGGTGAGAGGTCTTCTCACAGAAGCTAAAGTCTGAGACTGAGCTTTGCAGAGTAAGACGGGAGTGTGTGAGTTGGGGGGAGACGTCAGATAAATGGAAAATTAGCGCAAAGGCAGACATGCAGGGTCTTTGCAAGGAAACTTAAGACATTTAAGTTTGTTCTTATATAGGTATGTTCTGAAGGTGTGCGGGAAAAATACATTGGAAAATCAGGCACAGAAAACAGTACGAAGGGCCTTCTTTCTTTTTTTTTTTTAATTTATTTTTATTTATTTATTTTTTTAGTATATGAAATTTATCGTCAAATTAGTTTCCATACAACACCCAGTGCTCATCCCAAAAGATGCCCTCTTCAATGAAGGGCCTTATTTCTAAGGGTGAAGATTTTGAACTTGAAGATTGAAGAGTTTCAGGCAGAAAAGCAACATGACTAAAATGTCATAGAGAGACAAGATACATATTTAAATAATAGTGATTTAATCTGTGCCATGTGGCATAAAACCACATACTATCTATTAACCATTCAACTTAAGCATAGGTGTGCCCACCTAATACTTAATAAGGCAAAAATCATCTCTGGTTTGCTTACTGCTTTAGCTTCTGGCACAGCCCCTGAAATACCCCGGTGCTTAATGAATTTGATAAAATGAATATAAAAGACATTATCTGTCTTCTATCTGAAAGGTGTTTTGATTATTCAACACCGTATTGCAAATGCTAAGCATAGCATTTGGCTCAGAAAATACTTGAAAAAAGGAAAGACTTATTCTGTAAGTGTGGAAAAAACACCAACTAATGAATACATAAGGAACAATTCATATAAAGCTGCAGCCACTGTAAATATGTCACGTGAACCTCATTGCTTTTGACAGGGATCAGGCGAAACCTTGAATGAAGGGACACTCTTATAAGTACGTCCACTGTGGTGTAAGTTCTTGGACCACGGTCAGCCTGATTGTGGTCGTGTATTTATGGAATACCAGCCCATGTTCCGTGGTGGTTTTAACCAGAGGGGTTATTCTCAGATCAGGGCTGTGCTCCTGAGTGGTGCTGGATAAGTTTCCTTAAATTTAATCCTCTGTAAAATGGGAATTGTAATTTCCATCTCCCAGGGTTCGTTTGTGGATTGATACAAAGGGAACCTTAACGGATGATGATGATGTCGACTGGGAAGGCCTGAAGTAGCCCGAAGGAGTTGGATCTTTACCATATTCAGCCAAATTGGTGGTGACACGTCCAGTCTGAAACGCCGCGCAGACGTGATAGGAGTCAATCTTGCACTGTTTGCAAAACAATCACCCGAGGTGCTTGTAAAAACTGTTAAGTTCCTAAGCAAGGCTGGCCTTTCAGAGATTCCGATTCAGTATGTCTTGGGTGAGGTTTTGGCCCGCTGCCAGAGTAGATAAAGTGTTACAGGAACCAAAAAGGTCAACGCAGGGGTGGAAAGTCAATGCTTGTGTGTCATCAGATAATAGACAGTAATCCTATACTTGGGTGTGATAACGTTGGCCTGAGTCCTGGTTTATACTAAGAAGATTCAGGCACCAAGGTCTTTTATAGCTAGACGGAAGCAATTGAACGTGCGCATTGCTAAAAAAGCTGACACAGGAGTAGCCAGAAAGGTCAGCAGCTAACTCAGAGCTGTGTTCCAGATCTGCGCTGGCCCAATACGTGGCCGCCAGCCACCCAAGATTCAGCTACAAGGAGAGAAGGAGTAGTTAACGTACTTTTAGAATACACGTAGAATACGCTTTTCTGAGTGCTCGGGGTAATGAAAAAAAAAACCTTTTATTATGGGGAACTAAAATTGAATTTATAGTTAATTTAAAATTAATTAAAATCATAGAAAATTAAAATTTGGCTCCTCAGTTAAACTAGCCCACTTGGGGTGCCCAATAGCCGCACGGGACGAGGGGCTGCTCTATAGGACAGTGCAGGTATGGAACATTTCCATCACCGCAGAAAGCTCCGTTGGACGGGGCTGTCGAAGGAGGTGCCGATAACCTGCCAAAAGCCCACTCGTGATGGGGAAGAGTTGCTGCTAATCTCACTTCTAAAGACCGAGAAATGCTTGATGTTTAGTGAGTAAAAGACTCTTTCAGTTGGTCTTCTTGCCAACGAAAGGGGAACAAAAATCAAGACTGTAGCAAGCCAGGAGAGGTTTGCTGAAGTGAAGACAAGCGTCTGTTTACAACCATCTCCTCTGGTGTCGGGAGGGTGAGGCAGGGACTGAGCCTCTAACCCCTATGGCCTCCAGGAGCACGCTACTGAGAATGCCCTCTCCCAAGGGACCGTTCCGTGAGCCATTGTTGGATCCCACTCTCCTCCTGGCCCACGCCTTCCCAGTCCCCAGGCTGTCCAAACGCCAAGACGGTTGGCAAAGCCCAGGTGTGAATCCAGGTAGCTGCTTCCCTCTCTGCATGAGGCTCCTCTGGCCCCCCACGAGCACAGTCTGCATCTATTGCCCTGGAGGAAGCCCTTATTGTTCCCTTCGTACCAGAGAAGAGACAAATCGGGAGCAGCAAGGAAACACACGGAGCGTAAGCATGTGTTTCCAGGTCATCAACAGGCAAGCAAACGTGCATGGAAATGAGTGTTAATTTACTGCCTGATTCAGTGTTTGCAAGACTATCAAGTCATTTCCCATAGGCAGCCCAACAGCCATCACACGGTAATGAATTTCTATTATAACCTTGTATGATGGTTGAACCAGCAAACTAATGATCAAAGAAAAGAACAAAATAATAACAATGGTGATAACAATAATGATAGTGTAATAATTAACTGGCAAAGGCGTTTACAACTGGGGTCAATTGGGTAATAGAGTTATTGGGGGTGGGGAGAACAGGTCTGATTGGCTTACTTTAACATTTGTGGTTTCTGCTGCCTTTGTGTAAAAACAAAAAAAAAATTTTTTTTCATTCTCCACTATGAAAATAGACCCAACCTAGTAATCAAAATAGAAACAAGTTATATGGGGAGTAGATTGTATTTTTATTTCTGTTTTTCATATTAGGTCCCCTAGAATTTGTCTGGACTGTTCTAGGGAAATGGTGAAAACTGTACATTTTTGGAATTTTGGGTTCCGTGTAGAATTATAATCTTTATTACCAACGTTCTCATTCGTACATATGCGTCTTTCGCGTTGCTTTAGTTACCTGTAAAACTCAAGACACTCTTGTACTTTCACGTAGAGCAAACCATTTGGAAACAAGATCACTTTAAAGATAAATTGGTATTGGGGCACCTAGGTTGGGCATTCAACTCTTGATTTCAGTTCAGGTCATGATCTCAAGGTCATGGGATTGAGCCCTGCAAGGCTTAGGATTCTCTCTGCTTGGGATTCTCTCTCTCTCTCTCTCTCTCTCTTTCCTACACACACACTCTTTCTCCCTCTGCCCATCTCCCCCGCTCCTGCTCTCTCTCTCTAAAATAAAAAAAAATTTTTTTAAAAAAGATACTTAGGTATTTAAAAACGTATTTTATCCTTTTTTTTATCATCCCTTTTAATTTTTCCCTCCTCTCATATTTTTTCTTTTACTCAGATGGCACGTGTCGTGATAGCTGATTGAATGGAGAAGCGCTCTGATGTTAACAATCTAAGAGCACACGATGAATTTAAACATCCGAAAGAGAGTTCTGAATAACGTTAAGTGGGGTTTGATGCTCAGTGTGCCCCTTTTTCTTTTTCCCTGTGTTTTTCATTCGGTGCAACATCGCAGGTTGCGTTTTAGCGGTTGTGTTTCTAGTTCAGCTCTTTTTTTTGTGAAAAGTGGCCCCAGTTCAGCCTCGTTTTCTTCAATGCAATGTTTGTGGGTTATCTCACTTTCGGCAAGTATTCTCCAGCGGGTCCCAGCCAGAACAAACATGTACAGCTGAGCCCTAAACTCCAGCAAAGGGCTTTGCGTAGGCGCTGGAGGGAGGGGGAGAGGGGGCACAGGGAAAGGCTGACTTTGTCTTGGCTGTAGAAACACGAAGGGAGCCACCACAGCGACGCTCAAACGGATGTTTATTGGAAGAATGCGAACCTCTGTGAAGCTAAGGTAGAGGGTGTGAAGTCTACAGGGACCGTGATCCCACATAACTCATGGGCACACTTTTCACAGACAGAAGGGCCATGCTTGCGTCATAGTGGTAAATCTGTAGTGACAGACGTTTGTTCTATATTTGTGAGTGACCTGATTTGGCATGCGGCTCGTTCTACTGACAATAATGGTAACATGGAGAGAGGGAGAGAGAGAGAGGAAAGGAGAGGAGGCGTAGTGGCAGGGGTGAGAAGCCCAAGGGGGACTAGAACAGAAGGGGAAAGGAATATCAAAAAGCAGAGACCACGAGCACGGCAAGGTGACTCAAAGGAAACGTGCCTTTAGACGACGATCATTTTCGTTTGGGTGCAGGTCTAACTGATTGGAGAAGAATCTTCTTTTCCTTCCTCTGTGCTCCCTCCCTCTGCTTCTCTGCTCCTCTCCTGGCAATCTCTGGGGAAGATAGCTATTCAGACAGCTGTCAGCCGGGGAGAGGTGGAGGTGGGGGGTAACCTGGTCATGGGCTGCTTCCGCGTCAAGGAGTCCCTTCTAATTCGCAAAACTTGCCTGGCCCTCCGCCCTTCGCTGCACACCTGCAACCTTCTTCAGGTGAGGAAGAAACTGGCCCAAAGTGGTGAAAAGCCTAAGAGGCTGTCAGGAGTTGAAAGAGAGGTAGCCTGTGCTCTCTGCCGCCTCCCCAAAGTATGGTCCACCCCAATCAGTCTCAAACATAGTATTTACCAGCATCTGAAATCATCTTGTGGATTTCTTTATAGTGGTTTGATTCACTGACTGGGATATAAACTTCGTAAAAATAGGGACCCCGTCGGTCTTATTCACCATTTCTTTAGTGAAAAAAAATACAGATTCTTTATATTCTCATTATGAAATAAATGCTTGAGGAGTCCTGAATGAGTCGCTCCCTACGTTTTGCTATTTTGGGTTCTTTCGGTTCGCAAACCACACGGACACCCCAGGGTCACCTCGGCGAGCGAGCGAGCGAGCGTTGATGTGGGCTATGCAAGCAAGGAAGAGGTCAGGGGGCTCTGGACGCCACAAGCCGGCCCTCCCGAGATATGAGCGTGGCTGTCACTCTTTAGGGTCCAGTCAGAGCTTTATAGCCTCACAGCCCCTCCAGTGACACAGCTTCTGTCCTGGTCACCGTCCGCTCAGTGGACACGCCTTCCTTTCGGCGCCAGCGCTCTGCCATTTCCCCAAAACGGTCACCAAGGCTCACCGTTTCCACGGTTCCCGACTCTCCAGCATCCCCACGTCTTGTGAGTCCTGAGGTCAAAGTCCTCCAGAAAGGGTTGGATTGGTTGACCCCGGTATAGGAAACCCCGTTAGGGCAGCGTTTCTGTAACACGGGCACCCAGCTTGCCAGGAGCAACTGTGTGGCTTCTTCAAAGCACACTTCCTGGGGAATCCGGTCAGACACGATAAATGAGAATCTCCAGCTGGTGTTGAATTGGACATTGGTATTTTGAAAAGTCTCCCCAGGTGTTTCTGTTGCACATCTCTGGACCAGAGCCACTGCCCTGGAGGATTGCCTTTGGGGCCAAGTGCGCATTTTTTTTCCCCCAATCAGCTCTGCCCAGGGAAGTGGAATCCGTGGTACAAAGCACAAGGAGTGGACACTGCAGATGCCCAGAACTCCGTAGGGTCCCTCCAGATACCCTGTCTGTCTCCCCATCGATCTGTCCATCCGTCCTGATATCTACCTATGTTTTTATCTTCTAGGGGTGACGTTTAGATATTGGATCTTGGTGCTCATATTGCTTTTCTTTTCCCTTCGGAAACGTATATGGAGTTTCAGACAAGCTAGCCTGGTTCTAAAAACTGGGAACAGAAAGGTGTGCCTGCCAGCTGTGGTTCTAGAGAGCAGAGCACATAACCCTAGATTCCATTTCAGAATTTGAATTTAGCTTCTTTAAATACCAATTCTCGGGGCGCCCGGGTGGCTCAGTCGGTTAAGCGTCCGACTTCAGCTCAGGTCACGATCTCGCGGTCTGCGAGTTCGAGCCCAGCGTCAGGCTCTGGGCTGATGGCTCATTTACTGAGCTGACAATCCAGTAAGGAGACACGCAGGAAGGACGCACGATATTGATTAAATAAGATGATGTACATAAAGGCCCTAGTAAGTGCCAAGGCTATCGTATGATCTCAGTAGACGGTAGTTCCTTGCACTTGAAACAGAGAAGCTAACTACATAATAAGTCACCTCCGATCCACCTGTCCTGCCTGCATTCCAACTTCCTTCTCCCTTACGTACCTCTGTTTGATTCTGGGGGCTTCCTTGGCAGCTAGCGTGGCCGCATGACATGGGAGAAGCCTTCTGGTAATTTCTCTATCCTGTGCAGGGTTGAATAGTGTCCCCAGGTAATTCCTAACCACCTATAAATGTGACCCTATTTGGAAATAGGGCCTTTACAGATGTAATCGAGTTAAGATGAGGTCCTACTGGGAGGATGGGGACCTGAATCTAATATGACAGGTGTCCTTCCAAGAAGAGGGACCTTTGAATGCAGAAGTCCAGACACGAGGGGAAAAGGCCAGTTGAAGATGAAGGCAGAGGTTATAGTGATGTATCTACGAGCCAAGGATTGCCAAGTGTTGCTGGCAACACAAGGCACCAGAAGAGGCAAGGAAAGATTCTTCCCCAGAGCCTTAGGTGGGAAGCGGCCCTGCCCACCCCTTGATTTTGGACTTCTGGCCTCCAGAACTTTGACAGAATAAACGTCTATGGTTTTGCCCCACCCAGTCTGTGGTAGATGGTAAGGCAGCCCCAGGGAACTCCTTCTTTCTTCTTCAAATAAGGATGTGATGCTTCAAGGAGTAGCAGACAGCTTATGAGCATGAGGACAGAAGCCATCAGCTAAATAAAGATAATACAGAAGAGAGATGGTAGAAACCTGCTTCCTGGGGGGCAAATCACCCAGATTGGAGAGAACTCAATCCTAGGTGTTTCAGTTAGTGGCACTCAGGTTTTTTCGGGTTTGTTTTGTTTTGTTTTTGTCAAGTATGGTCCATTTCTTCTTTTTTTTAATGTTTATTTAGTTTTTTATTTTGTGAAATTAAAAAAGAATTCAGTTTATTCACTTATTTTGAGAGGGAGACAGTGCGTGTGGGGGAGGGGCAGGGAGAGAGAGAATCACACGCGGGCTCTACGCTGTCAGCACAGAACCCCAGGCGGGGCTCGAACCCACGAAGCCAGGAGATCATGACCTGAGCCGAAACCAAGAATTGGGCACTTAACTGACTGAGCCACTCAGGTGCCCCTATTCATTTATTTTTAAGAAAGAGAGAGAGAAAGAGAGTACACAAGCAGGAGAGGGGCAGAGAGGGAGGAAAAGAGAGAGAGAATCTCAAGCAGGCTCTGCACTGTCAGCACAGAGCCTGATGTGGGGCTGGATCTCACAAACCACGAGATTACGACCTGAGCGGAAATCAAGAGTCCGACAGGACAGCAGCCTCCTGACTAATACCCTATGGTCAAGGGGAACTGACATGAGAGTAACTTGGGTTCATGTCTCAGCCATGTTGTTATGTAGACGGGTGGCTCTGGGCAAGTCATGAAAACTCCTTGAACTTCCTTTTCTTCCCCTGTAAAATAGAAACAATAATATCTACCTGAGTTTTAAAGGAGATATTTTATGGGGCGCCTGGGTGGCTCAGTCGGTTAAGCGTCCAACTTTGGCTCGGGCCATGATCTCACAGTCCGTGAGTTGGAGCCCCGCGTGGGGCTCTGTGCTGACAGCTCGGAGCCTGGAGCCTGCTTCGGATCCTGTGTCTCCCTCTCTCTCCGCCCCTTCCCCACTCGTGCTCTGTCTCTCAAAACTAAATAAACGTTAAAAAAATAATAATAAAGCTAGTGAGATATTTTGTAAGAAAGCCTGGGTCTTCAATGGGACAGAGGAAAGTAAATATAAATTATCAAGACTGTGGAATCCCAAGGGGCTTGGATCCTGTCTGTTGCATATTAATGCAAGCATTGTACAAAGACTATTTCCCCACCTGCATACTCCATCCTTGCTGGGGTGGGGGGAACCCTTGATTCTTTAAAAAAAAACTGTAAGCAAGAAGCAGCTCTTGGTAGCCCTGGTAAAAGAACTTTATAAAATAGAAAGAACCATATCAACAGTAGGGATTAATACAAATTAAATGGCTGCCTTACACAACTCATATAAGAAGCGTTACTGGGATGAAGGGCTCCCGGGGCTCTCATCCAACAGAAGAGAGCAGAGGTGACTTTGCAAGTTCTTCCGGGGGTAGTCCCACCCCACCAGCTTCCTGAACCTAGGCGTGCCTTTCTTGCCCAAAGTAGGTCCTGCTCCCTCCCAGGACCTTGCCTTTGGTTATGATCAAATACAACACGAGAGCTGGTAGCCTGGGGTGTTGACACTTCCTGGTCAGAAGGGCAGCTGGGTTGTGGTAATGTTCTCCTCACTCCGATCACATCCCCCTTTCCTCCAAGTCAGGCGAACCCTAGCCTTGGGACGGGGCGGGAGGAATATGCTGATGGGAGGAAACTAAATAAGCCAGCTATTGTGTGCTTCCTTGTATTTAAGGGCCTAGGGGAGGAGGTGAAGGAAGGGAAAGAATACTTCTGATTTCTAAGATAGCCTATTATGTGTTATGCTCATCAAAACATCTGGAGAGATTAACCAGGTTTTTAGAGGACAGAGCAAAGATGTTTCTACCCTTCTTCTTCTTCTTCTTCTTCTTCTTCTTCTTCTTCTTCTTCCCAGAATTGCTCCAAAACAGAAAAGAGAACAAGACACAAAAACACAAGCCCCATATTCTTTAAGGGCAGGAGACATCATAATCTGGAACCACAGCGCGCAAAGGTGAGAAACGGAAGGAGAGATGGCGAAGCCCTTAGTAGATCCATGGAAAGTCAAACCCAAAAGCCCCAGGGTGATGCCCTTGTGAATCAAGCCGGTTCACTCTGCAGAGCACAGGACGACGGCCCCAGGAGTGAGGAGGCCCCCCACACAGCATTGGGCGAGAGTGAGCAGGGTGCTGGGGGAACCAGACCCGTGGGAAGAAGGTAATACATTTTACTGGCTGCATTTGTGAAGCACGTGCCTGGTCCTTTACAAATACTCTCTCTTGCGATCTTCCAACAGCAGCAAGAGATACGATTTTCCCCAATTCACAAGGGCAAACACTAAGGCTCACAATAGTCATTTGACCCGGGCAACAGAAAGATACGAAAGCAAGACCTTCTTCCTTCCAAATCCTGACCACTGGCCTCTACCTCCGCTCCGTGCGAAACCAAGGCCCGAAGACCAGCCGAACCTGTGCTGACAACACGGCCTTATGGTTGGTTCTCGTGATGGCAGGGGCGGAGCAGGGTCGCTGCTGTCGGAGGTCTCGCTCCACAGCTTGGCTCAGCCATTGCATCCATACTACTCCGCTATTTTGAAAACTCCTATAGAAACAGAAGTGTAACCACCTGCCCTTCTGCAGGATCCGGTCCTCAGGGCCCTCCTGCTGGGATGGGGGGGTGGATATCCAGGAAGTGAATCCTTTGAGGTCCACAGTAGCTGACGGGCCACCAAACCCACTGGCCTGTGTCATGAGAGAAAGGCTGGGCCATCAAGGAAACTGCTCGCCCCCTCCTATACTCTCTTGTCTGCTCCTGTTCTGTTACCAGTCCTGCGGCACCAGGAGCGGGTCCCAATTCCACCGTTGCTTTCCGCCCCCCTCCTGCCCTTGGGGCCCCTGCTCACCAAGAGCGCAAAAGTCTGGGTGAACCTAAGTCACGAAGAAACCAAACGTTCAGCGTTGAAACTGCAAGATAAAGTCTGCAATGTCTATTTTCCAGCTTGTTTATGCTTTTCTGTTCATGGCGTCGAAATCAATCAGATGCTTGGGGACAATCTGCTATGTAAGGAGTCACTGTTAGGGGCTTTTGAGGTGAAAAAGACAAAGGCCATCGTGTCTGCCCTTGAGAAACTATAACCAGTTGGAGAGCAAGAGACTCAGCCCCTGAAAAAGGTACGGAAGGTGCCAGGCTGTGTGTGATTAAAAGCTAGCAGAGAGGTCCTCAGTGCGATCTAAGTCCTTCTCACTGTCTGTGTCTCTGGCTCTTCTGTTGAGCTGGGGACTCTTTGCAGGGAGTTTCGGGTTTTGTTTTCCATTTTCCTATCTCTAGGCTATGACATCTTATGAGGCACATACCGGCCGCTCTGTAAGCCCCCGTTGAATGAACGAATTGATGAACTGATCAGTCAGTATGTTCAGAGGAAGGGACGCTGAGCAGACCTGGAGTTCGTTAGGGAGGGTGTCGGTGAGGAGATGGGGCCACGGCCAGGCAGGAAGTCGTCATCCGACGAACGACTCCGTATTATCAACGGAAACTTCCAGAGGACAAGACGGTCCCAGAAAGAGGCTAAGGTTGCGGAGTAAGCCCAGAAGGCAGGCTCGTTGCAGTGAATTTTGGTAGGACCGATGGAGACAAACGGATGCTGTGAGGGACCCTGAGGCAGCCTTTCCAGGAAGCAAGCAAAAAGGCAGCTGTGAATAAAAGAAGCATCTAGAAACAGATACATGTTCTGATCCAGACGTTGCCACTGGATCTAAATTCTTGTCTTGCAAAGACAGGGCAACTTTTTATAACGCATTTAGTTTTACTCTAGCTGGCCTGTCTGATCATTCATGGTCCAGATCTGTATACCAGGCAGCTGCGACAATCTGGGCTTGTCATCAAATGCTATTCAAAAAGGTGTGACATTCTCGTTGGCATGGAACACATCAGAGTCATGGGTTCCTATTTGCCATTTATACCGACATATCCAGTGATCAGGGCCAATACAAACTAAATTTTGGCCATGCTCTTGACCGGTAAATGGAATTGGTGACTATTCTTTCATTTAATAAATATTTATGAGATGTACCCTATAGCCCGACACAGTCCTAGGCAGCAAACTGAGCGTGGCGATCAAATGGGGGATAAACAGACAAGTTCTGCTCTGGGGACTCTGGGTCTGGTATCTACATAGACATTCAGTTCTTTTACTAGGTGATACGGCTGCCAAGCGGGGGACTGGCAACCTGGGACCTGCAGGTCAAATTCAGCTCACTGCTCATGTTTGTCCAGCCCCAGAACTAGGATTTTGTTTTCATTTTTAAATGTTGGTTGGAATTTTACATGTGGCTGGCAAAAGTCAAAAGAAGAATAATATTTTACGACACATGAAAATCATCTGAAATTTAAACTTCGGTGTCCGTAACCAAAGTTTTATTGGAACACAGACCATATGGCCGCAGAGCCGAAATGTTTTCCGATTTGATATTTCACATTCTAAGCTAACTTTCTCAAAATGCACTCCATAAAACGTTACTTCTGAGGACTATTCATAAGCGTCAAGTTTTTTTTTTTTAGAGTTTTCTTGCCAGTGTATCTAAAAAACAACACACTGTCAAAAATTAAAAGCTGCTTTACTCACTATTTCTCTAATCTCGAGCCTGTCAAAGCATGCTGTGACCTTGTAAGGTCTAGGACACGGAGTCCCCCAAATTTGTTCAGGCATTTATTTCTGAAGAATCTCATAGCACGGGGTGGGGAGGGGGGGTGTCCACATCACTCTTTGGGAAATACTGACCTAAGTAGGTTTCTTAGTCACAGGTATTATTTGTGTTGCCAAACATCAAAATCGTGTCATTGCGTAGCAAAGTAAGACTTTGCTGCTGGGCACCTAAAGCCTCTTCCTATGATGCATAGCGTGATTGTTTGCAAGGTTCCCAGCTCGATTTCAGCTAAAAACCTAGGTACGTGATGTCTACCTATTATATGTGAAGAGTTTCTGCGTGCATTCCGAAACGAAAACTTGTGAGAGAAAAGCCTAGACCTCCAACTGGTGGGTATATTGACAAGGAGATGCTCCCGTAACCACGCCTGGAATTATCCACCTGTCTGTGCCAAGGGTCTCAGAATGAGCCTGGGATGGGTCAGCTGGGGTTCGGGGACCTGAAGTCTATTTGCACGGGAGCTGAGGAGTTTCCTGGGAGGACATTAAGGGAGGGGCACACTAAACCAGGCACAAAGAATTTGACTTCTTCATTCTAGGGGAAGGGCGCTTCTCTACAGAGTGTGATCTGTCACATAGACGTATGTGTCTCCCGGGCTGGTACTCACTCACCACCTGTTTGAGTCCTATGAGGCGGTGGCAACGTGAGAGTGGGTAAGGGGGCATCCTTCCCACCAGGCTGCGGGGCATTGGTCCAGTCAGTGCTCGTGGCACTGGGGCCACTGTGACCCAGGAGCCAAGATCAAGAAATTGCCCTGCCTCCTGGGGCACTGTCTACAATGGGAGAGCCTTATCGCCCACAGCTCAGCAGAGCAGTGATGTGTGGAACCATCAGCCGGCAAGAGACAACTTTGTCTGGTGGCGCTGTGGACACAAGGGCCACCGCCAAGGATTTTGGTGTCCCGCAGGAGAGACAACGGGGCCAAGTGGGCGAGGGAGGGAAGCCGCTGGAGTATAAATGAGACGTCTACGGTGCCTCCTGGGGAGGGGTGAGGGCAGAGATTCCGGGGGGGGCCGTTCTGTGTTAGGCTGATGACTCAAAGGGCTAGCGACGTCTGCTCTCATTCCTGGACATAGATTTCAAGCTGTTTTGCGGGAAATTTGGGGTTCTTCTATATAAACCCACATAAAGACACGCTTACATGTGTACCCTACCAAAAAGAGGTACGGCGAATGTGTACGCACACACAGACCAAAGCTACGCTTGTATGTGAAACCATAAATTGTTGAAAGGTGGTGGGGATGGGTGAAATTTGCATAAGAGGGATCTAAGT
Source organism: Panthera tigris (assembly GCF_018350195.1). NCBI lineage: Eukaryota > Metazoa > Chordata > Mammalia > Carnivora > Felidae > Panthera > Panthera tigris. The sequence goes on from NC_056664.1 coordinate 14,530,176, forward strand.
GAGGGAGTCTCACCACCCCTGCTTCAACCAGAGAATCTCTGCTTTTATCTGTTATAGGCATTGTGCTTCTCCCTAAGATTTCTTTTAAGAGAGGTTCCCACGTCTAAAAAGGAAACTTTTCGAAAACCCTGGCATCTTATACATGAGGAAATGGGGACAGAGAGGGAGGTTCAATAGCTCACCCGAGGTCCTGAAGACAAAAGTAATGAACGAAGAGCTCAAGACCAATGTTTTCGTGTTGTTTCGTTCTGTTTTGCCATTACACCATGCAGAGGAAAGAGAGAACATGCCCTAAACCAATGAAGTCTAGATCTTTTACAGAATGCCACGTGTCCCTCAGTTTTCATGGTGGGAGATTGGAGACCTGGCTGATTAGATTTCTTAATTTTTTTCTAGCTGTGATTTTATAGCAAGAAAAATATTAGCTATGGGGGCAGTAATGTAGATTAAATTAATACAGTTATGTATCAAATGGCTACAGTTAGTCCCACTTTAGATTCAACTTTAGAGTTGAATTTAGAGGCTAGCAGACATTTTGTGCTAATCAGAAACACAGAACAAAATGAGATCATCGTGGTTTAGAATGGATCTTGAGAAGCACTGGCCTAATTTCCTGAGTACAGAAGGAGACAAAAAAGATGACGAGAAAGGTCGAGAAGAAGTTCATGAGTAAATGTTAACAGAATTATTCACTCGGGGGCACATAGGACCGCTTAGCTGAGATGAACTCTTTTCTGCGTCCATGGGAGGACGGAAAATGCACGAACCTCTGGAAAGACCGGGAGAGGTTTGCAGTGACAGAGTCGGTAGAACTGAGATGACGGTCCACACCGCTGAGGTTCCCCAGGCCTTGCAACTTGTAAAGATCAGGCTAAGGAACCAGTCCAAGGAGGAAATAGTGGTGACCCGACTCACGGTCTCGACTCTTATTTCAGAAAATATCGAGCGTCACCATATGGTGGAAGCTAAATGTAATTCCCCACGGAGGCACAGGGGCAGGGAGGCGGGGGTTGGGAGGGGGCACCACTTGCCAGTGTGCTGAGATGGACATGTGGAATGCCCACCCACTCTGCAGGGCTGTCTTCTGTCGCTGCCTGCTCCCCTCCTGCTGTCCACTTAGAGACTCCCGGCTGCCTGATGGGCCCGTGCCTGAAGTCCACCAGTGGGTATGGGAAATAAGACAAAACACTTCAAAACAAAACAAAACAAAACAAAACAAAGCTTAGGGTGCAGGGCACCTAACGTCGTAATCTCTTAATATGGTGCAATAAACACCAGCAACATGATAGACTTCTGGACACAAAGAATTACCGTAAATCCTCCCTCCTGTCCCCGTTGTCTCTTTCGTATCAGAAAAGGAATTGGAAGCTGGCGGCGGGGGGACCTCCCCAGCTCGGAAGTGGACGCAGACACATCTCCCCGGAGGAGGTTGTGATAAGACACATACTCGCGTGAAAAGCGATGGAAATGACACAGGGATTCCGAGCGTACCCCTTAGTACCTTAGCAGTGCCCATCGCAGGATAACAGGACCCCACTGCCCGTCTGCCTATTTTTTACGACCCTTTTCCTCTGAATATGGGTGCAGTGTTCATATACCGTTATCTGTGCCTGATCCTGCAGCCCTGGGTCCCCGTGGTAGTAGATATTTATAAAGAAAAAAAGAAAACTTCTTAAAGATTCAGAAATACAGTGATTGTTCATTTCTGTGTGAACGGGCCCGGAAGAGATATTGGGATCCCACAGATCAAAAGGGTTACTTGGGAATGGCGAAGGAAAGATTTTTAGTCAGTTAACCCTGAGGCATTGGCATCATTAGAAAGTTAAATCCGAGGGGCGCCTGGGTGGCTCCGTGGGTTAAGTGTCCAACCCTTGGTTTCAGCTCAGGTCATGATCTCACCTTTCGTGAGTTAGAGGTCCATGCTGATATTCTCTCTCTCTCTCTCTCTCTCTCTCTCTCTTTCTCTCTCTCTCTCTTTCTCTCTCTCTCTCTCTCTGTCTCTCTCTCAAAATAAAGAAATGAACTTAAAAAATTTTTAGAAAGAAAGTTAAATCCAAGATTTCAGAAGGGTATATTTGCAAGTTGTTAGTTGTGAAAACAACCAAGCCAGCTTCCAATCCGGGGCTTGCCAGATGCCCTAAGGTTTTTGAATGACTTGATGTCGGGTGTCACGTTCGCTTTTTGGAAAGAAGGAAATGAGCAGCTGAGACTCCCCAGGACAAATCCCTGATTAATTCTCTCGTTCGCACCTTTCTCGGTGGGGGTGAGCCCCTTGGCTGGAAGGCTCAGCTTCAGCTGGTGAGGCACCGTCTTGGGTATTAATAATTTGCAACCTCTGCTGGTGACTCAGGTCTCTGCAGATGGGCTGTTTAGTTTGCAGCCAAGCCCCATGTCTGTGACCGCGGCCCTGGCCCCCCACATCCATTCCAGGGTTCCTCGTCTCGAACGAGCCTTCGGGGCTGTAGACGTGCCTCTGTCTTCACACCTCTGGAGATAGGAGATGCTCCGGAGGCAGGCGGGCTCCTTGGAGTAGAAGTTGCTGAACCAGCCTGCTTTGACCGATTCTGTGTCATGAGTCTGCTCCTCGTGGAGAGCGGCCGTGCCCTGAACAGCTCAGGCCGGGAGAACACAACTTGTACAGAAGGCTTGGCGAAGTCGTCGAAAAGCCCGTGTGTGTTCTCCCATTTTGGCGTGTGCTAAATTTGGGCAGGGCGAGGTCTGTTTCGTTACAGCAATTTTCTATGGATTTTTAAAAATTGGTATTTCTGAGACTGACCTGAGCAGGTTACTAATGAAAAGTGAAAACCAGGACAAAGAACCACCAGATCTTGGGTTCAAGATGGAAGAGACATTGTGGACCGTGGAACAAAAGAATTAAACTACAAAATGGTAGATTTTGTGTTTTGAGAGAGAGAGAGACAGAGATCTCGCGAGGGGGAGAGAGGGGGCAGAGGGAGAGGGAGCGAGGGAGTCTCAAGCAGGTTCCACACTCAGGGTGGAGTCCAACGTGGGGCTCAGTCCCATGAACCATGAAATCGTGATCTGAGCCAAAGTCAAGAGTTGGACGCTTAACCGACTGAGCCACCCAGGCACCCCCAAAATGATAGAGTCTTTAAAGCGAGCTACTAAAGTAAGGAAGAATGGTGGTCGCTAAAATTTATATAAAGGCTAATTAGAATTTTGCTGCCTTCACATGGGTTTATTCCTAGTCACCTGCACAGTCCCCTAGAAGCTTTCTCTCCCCCGTCTCCTGGTAACTGTCTCCTCCCCAATCCCACATCTCTCTCCCATTTTTCCAAACCGCCCAAACATCTCAAGCCCACGTTCCTGTTTGCTCCACCTCAGTCTCCCACCCTACACCTTTTCTCACCTCCTGGCTGAATTCTCTTCCACAGGAAACGCTGTCCTTTCTAGCAGGTGCATCACTCTGGCCAGACGGCTTCTCTCCATTCTGCGCTCCGTGCCGATTCTGCAACCAGAGATTCGAGGACCAACAGAGAGGCACAGAATCCTTTTGGACAGGTGGAAAGGGACACAGCTATGGATAAATACTGATTTTTTTTTCATCACACATGAAAAGGCCGAGTACAGTGCCTGGTCCACAGGAGAGGAAATGATCAATAAATAACTCATCGGGATGAGCTGCTATTCCCATAGAATCGAGCTGTAACATCTCCCCAGCTGCACCAGCCATTGGTATCCTCTTTCCTGAAATTCTCTCCATTGACATGCTCTTCAGTGGTCTCCCTTCTTCTGTCCTCTCTCCCTCTCCTCCTGTTTCTGTCCTTTTTAACTACTTGGCACTCTCTTAACCCATTCAGGCTGTTGTAACAAACTACCATAGACTCGAGGGCTTATAAACAACAGAACTTTTTCTTCACAGCTCTGGAGATGGGAAAGTCTGAGATCAAGGGGCCAGCAGATTGGTGTCAGGCCAGAGCCCCCTTCCTAGTTCATAGATGGCTGTCTTTTCACTGTGATGGAAGGGCATGGGGGAGCTCTCTGGCACCCCTTTCATAAAGGCCTCCACCCTCCTGCCTCATCCTCCCAAAGGCCCCCACCCACCCCCTCCCGACACAGTGGGCGTTAGGATTTCAACATACAAATTCTAGACGGACACATTCTGTCTATAGCAATCACCATCAAGGACATTCAAGGATAAAGATGTTGGATGAGGGTTGGGTTTCCATACAACGGGATTGGCCTGATTCTCTTAAAAAGCAGTCATCAATATTAGACAAAGGGCTAGTATCCAAAATCTATAAAGAACCCACCAAACTCCACACCTGAAAAACAAATAATCCAGTGAAGAAATGGGCAGAAGACATGAATAGACACTTCTCTAAAGAAGACATCCAGATGGCCAACAGGCACATGAAACGATGCTCAACATCACTCATCATCAGGGAAATACAAATCAAAACCACACTGAGATACCACCTCACGCCGGTCAGAGTAGCTAAAATGAACAAATCGGGAGACTATAGATGCTGAAGAGGATGTGGAGAAACGGGAACCCTCTTGCACTGTTGGTGGGAATGCAAACGGTGCAGCTACTCTGGAAAAAGTGTGGAGGTTCCTCAAAAAATTAAAAATAGAACTACCCCTATGACCCAGCAATAGCACTGCTAGGAATTTACCCAAGGGATACAGGAGTGCTGATGCATAGGGGCACTTGTGCCCCAATGTTTTTAGCAGCACTCTCAACAATAGCCAAATTATGGAAAGAGCCTAAATGTCCATCAACTGATGAATGGATAAAGAAATTGTGGTTTATATACACAATGGAGTACTACGTGGCAATGAGAAAGAATGAAATATGGCCCTTTGTAGCAACATGGATGGAACTGGAGAGTGTGATGCTAAGTGAAATAAGCCATACAGAGAAAGACAGATACCATATGTGTTCACTCTTAGGTGGATCCTGAGAAACTTAACAGAAACCCATGGGGGAGGGGAAGGAAAAAAAAAGTTAGAGAGGGAGCCAAACCATAAGGGACTCTTAAAGACTGAGAACAAACTGAGGGTTGATGGGGGTTAGGACGGAGGGGAGGGTGGGTGACGGGCATTGAGGAGGGCACCTGCTGGGATGAGCACTGGGTGTTTTATGGAAACCAATTGGACAAGAAATGTCATATTTTTAAAAAAGCTGTCATCATTTGGGCTTCTTCAAAAGTGAGTGAGGAAAGTAGTATTTCGTATTGATTGAATACACACCAGCTCTCAGTCCTCACTCCTCACACCTGTCGTGCGAGATGTGCATCTAATTACAGTGGCCGCGTAACGCGGGCATTTGGCTTAGATAAATTCAGCTGTGTATATTCACAGAGAGGGAGGCATGGAGGTTCAGGAGAAAGAGAGAATGAATTTGATATAATTGGTGCAAATGATTTTGCCCCCAGTTCCTCTCCGTGAACTTGGGCCCCAGAGTGCGCAGGAGATGTGAGTTCACTCAAACGCTCTCTGTTCCCAGGATGCCTTGCATGCTGTTAGCAACTCACAACACTGAGAATGATTCGGTGATGGTATTTATGACGCATCCAAAATGGCCCATAAACTGAGGCCGAGAATTTCATCTGTTCTACTGTTAGAGGAAAATCTGGTCATGTTAGACCCACTCAAAGATGATTTGGGACATAAATTTTATAGGCATTTGGAAGCATTATCAGGAATAAGGTGTTTTTTTTTTTTAATGTTTATTTATTTTTGAGAGAGAGACAGGGTGTGCGTGGGGGAGGGGCAGAGAGACAGGGAGACACAGAACCCAAAGCAGGCTCCTGGGCCAACACGGGGCTCGAACTCACAGACTGTGAGATCGTGACCTGAGCTGAAGTCGGACGCCTCGCCGACTGAGCCACCCGGGCACCGCAGGAATAAGTTTCAATACGCTCTATACTTGGGCTCACGTGCTTAGTTTTGTCTCGTATGTGACACCCCACTTTATCTCCATTTTACCGATGGGAAGATTAAGGCTCAGAGAAGTTAAGTAATCTGTGGGAGGCCACACATCTGGGGCCGCGGGAAGATCTGAGCCAGGTCAGTCTGACCCCAAAGCACACGCTCACTGTTCTCTGCCCCGATCTGGTTCTCTCTTCTTCAGTCCCCCATTCAAATAGTCAACATTCTGCATTTCAATAGTCTGCCTTTCGGCCATCTCCTGGCTGTCCACACCGTCTTGCTCTCCCTTCCTCTTCTAAAGCCGCAGTTCAGGACTACTTTGGCCATCCCAGGGACCAGGGTGGATGTTCAGCGGGCACAGAGGGCGTGCCATGTCACTACTCCAATGACTGCACCATATTCCAATCGGCCGGGCAGTCACCCTAGTTCCCATGACCCAGTGGTCATTCCATACTTTCCACGACCCAGGGGTCACTCCGTATTTCGGATATCATCCTGGCCGGAACTCACAGTACTATAGACAGAGTCACAGATGACAAAACTAATCACCCAGATAAGTTTAGAATGGCTTTGCCTGGTCGACCACTCACTGGCGGTCACTGACACCTTCCTTTTCCAGAGCCAGAAACTGGGGTCCAAGGAATACACCTTGTCCACGGCCAGAAGGAGGTAAGGCTGGATCCTACATGCTTCTGACTCTGCATCGTTTCGTGCTGGCTTCTGTGCACTGCCCGGGAGAGACTCCCGCCAGCTGGTTCGGTCCTCGCTGAGAATTCAGGGTGACAGCTGATAGGACCCTTTCCACGAGAAGGTTGGCACGCGAACCCCGTGCGAAGAGAACTGGCATTTTACCGTCTTCCTTCAGCAACGCGCGGTGTGGTCACAAGACCGTGTCGGGGCCACACCATCAAGACCCCTTTGGGGCCTGCCTTGTTTTGGTCCATGCCACGGCCCCCGCTAATTCCGTGGGCCACGTGGGTGGCCCAAACACCTCGCTGGCGGGAGGGCTTCCCGGAGAGGAGACACATCTCCCGCCATCACGTCCCGCGTCAGCCTGTAGGATATTAAAACCGACTCAAGATTGCGTTGAAGAATGTTTTCCTTTCCAGGATGCTAATAAGAAGAAGATCGTATCAATGGACGTGCACGGTGACAGGATCCTTTCTGCGGCTGAGCCTTCTAATGAGCCATTCTGTAATGAAGGCCACTTCCGCTCACGTCTTTAGGTGCCCGTCAAAGTTGAAAGACCTGATCTCTCCTCCCCTCACCCTCCTCTGGGCCCTGGCTGTAATTCTTTTAAGCAGTAACATTAATTGACTGTTAAGTAAAACAGGAGGGAACACAATAGATTTATGATATTTGGGGAAGCTATACCATTTCTCCAGCATTCAGAGAAACAGGCCCGGCTTTTATGAGGTAATTATGATTTAGCGTTTCCTCTCGCCCTGTTGAGTCTGTGGGCTGCCTCTAGAATGGGTCTGGGATAAATGTCAAAATGAGGATTTACGGTCAAACCTTTTCAACGTATAAAGCACAGGAGAAGGTTTGGGTTTTATTATTATTTTTTTTTTCTGGAACGGTATTTCCTTCCGCATCTCTGTGCGGTCAGGTGTGGTGGGACCCCCACCCAGCCACCCCTCGCCCCCTTTGAAATGGTCATCCGTGAATTGCTTCTCCTGATCAAGCCGCTGTTTCATCAAGAAGCGAGCGGTCGCGAGAGAGCACGTCGGTTGAAGCAATTTCTTTCTCTCGCTCTCCTCCCCCCTTCCCGGAGAACTGCTCTCATCTGTGGCTTCACCCTTTCAGAAGCCAGCAGCACCCTAGGAAGCTGAAAGCACGCCTCGTCTTTCCCATGTCTTATTTTCCCTGGTCTGTCTTGGAGATGAGAAGTGCGTGGAGCTGGCCCCGGGGGGTCACGGGGCGCCGTGGGTTTCACCAGTGGCTCCCCCCGCCCCCAAGAGGAGATCTCAGGCCAGCACTCTCCCTCCAGGAAACTCGCCTTCTCTCTCTTCGTTTACAAAGCAAGGCAGGAGTGGTGCCTCCAGCCTCTCTCGACTCTGAAACGTTAATGTTACCGATAGATGCCTCGAAAGTAGTACACAAGGCCAACGTGGCAGATGTTGTCGAAGGGAATATGCCACCTCAAACTATGCGTCTTTGGCATAAGAATTGTTTGGAGCTGAAGGTGCTTGAGTTCCTGAAGTTCCTATCTGCCTAAAAGCAGAGACTCCACTGTGATAAAGGCTCCCCATCCCCCACAACATCAGTTCTCCAGAGGGCCCGTTTGTCTTTCCTAAAAGTCAGTGGTTTTCCTCTAAGTGCTCTTGTCCCCTCCCCTTCCCTTGTTAAAAATGGCATCGAGACCTCCGTTTCTAATCACTTCCTTGAGTCACATTGTTCTGTGGACTCCTGTGTCTGTATGAGAATAACAACCCGTCCTTTTCTTTTGCTATTCTGTCTTTTGTCTGTTTAATTTGCAGGCCCCTACGAATGCACTGAAGAGGGAGCGTATAAGAGTGGGGGTTTTTTCTTCCTGACGTGTGTGTGTGTGTGTGTGTGTGTGTGTGTGTGTAAGCTACAGAGCTGGAGGGGGGGGTAATGCTAGGAGTACTATTTTTCTTTAAATGAACATTTTTTTAAAAATTTTTTTTAATGTTTATTTATTTTTGAAGGAGAGAGAGACAGAGTGTGAGTGGGTGAGGGGCAGAGAGAGGGAGACACAGAATCCGAAGCAGGCTCCAGGCTCCGAGCTGTCAGCACAGAGCCCGACGCGGGGCTTGAACTCACAAACCGCGAGATCATGACCTGAGCCGAAGTCGGACGCTTAGCCAACTGAGCCACCCAGGCGCCCCTAAATGAACATTTTTATGAGGCAGCTCTGTGAGAGAAGGCGCATTCAGCATGCCTCCTGTCTCCACCAGGAACCTCTCGACCACATCCTTGTCAGTACAGCCCTCCCTTCCCAAGGTAAGGGTGTAAGCACGACAGGCATCGGTTTTGGGGGTGGTGGTGGTGAAGGAATGGATGCCAGTTCAAGATCAGTAGGTTTTCAATATGGGCTCAGACCACAGCTATGTAATGGTCAAGGTCATCCTTTGTTTTGGTTTTTGCTTTGTTTTATTTTAGTTTCTATCTTACCGGACAATTCTTGGTGGTTGCGCCTGGCAAATTGAGAGGAGAAAGTTGCACTTCTGGTCTGTTCCCCGATGTCTTCGTGAAAGAGACCATTCCATGACTTGGAGCAGAGTCTAGAAATAGCCCTTGAACATTTGATTAGGTCGCATAGTATATGCAATACATTATGTATTATATATTATATATGCATAATATTATATATTTTACATTATTATAATATATATTATATAATATATAAAATATAAAATAAAATATAAAATATATAATTATATAGAATATATTTTATTATATATATTTATATATATTTTTATATATTATATATATTTATATATATATTTATATATATTTTTATATATAAAATATAATATATATAATGTATTATATATGCCTAGTATATGCAATATATTATGCATTATATATGTATGTATATATACACAATATATTATGTATTATATATAATATATGCAATATATTATGTATTACATATTATATATGCATAATATTATATATATTATATTATATTATATATATTATATAATATATAAAATATAAAATAAAATATAAAATATATAATTATATAAAATATATTTTATTATATATATTTATATATATAAAATATAATATATAATGTATTATATATGCCTAGTACATGCAATATATTATGTATTATATATGTATGTATATATACACAATATATTATATATATTATATATAATTTATCATGTATTATATATATAGCGCCAGGCATGTACGATGTACCTATGGTGTCCTTCCTCATCTATTAGATACAGCTTTACAACATGACATGGTTTGTTGTAGCTACAACGTATTGAGTATTAACCATGTGCCAGGCAGGCTATTAAGCATTTTTCCCATGCCTTCTCATTTAGTTTAGATGATGTAGTTTATATACAGGGCAATTCCAAATAACGTTTGGTGTTAATAATTTCCTCCAAGCGTGCCTCCTGTCTTCGGGACGAAGAAGTTAAGACACGCGGAAAAAGACCCAACAACGAGGGTGTCCTCGCAAAGAGAGCAGAATAATGAAATAGGGATGATTAGAAGTCATGGCCCTTCTCCCCTTGCCGCCCCCACCCGCCTGAACCAAACACATAGACACATCCTTAAAGGTCTCGTATAGAATAATTCGAGGGTCCCATTATATTCTAAACTCTTCCCAGCTGGGCTAATTGGCTTTGGAACCTCCCTTATCCCCATGACTCTGTCTCTCATATGCCAATATCTCTAACACATCGATAATTTATGAAAACAGAGTAGACACTTTTTAATAATTAAGTGATAGATAATAGAAGCTTTTAAAATAAGCTGGAAGAGGTTGGAAAAAGAGGGAGGCCCGGGATGGTTAGTGGCGCACGTATTTATTCGGAAAGACGCAAACAGCCTCTTCGCCTTGCACCCCGTTATTCGTGACCAGAGGCCCCGAAAAGTTCGCTTTATTTGCTAGCTGGACTTTTCCAGCCGGCACGGGGAGCCGCAGCCCCTCGGAGGAGAGCCAGATGCCTGCCCCAAACTCATTCACCCGGCATCACCTCTCCATTCTCTCCAAATTACGGTGTGAACAATAACACAGGTAAAATTAGCAAAGACACTAATTATGTAGCACGAATGCGCAAAGGCTGTGGAACGATGAATGGCAAACGTAGGACATGTTGTGTCATATCATGTAATCTCTCTGGCTGCCGAGCCCGGGGAACAAAGGGAGAATTGTACCCTGTTTGTCTAACATGCTCCGTATCACAGATTGGAAATCCTTCCTAATTAAGATATTGTTAAATGTCCTTTGTTAGCAGATTTTAACAATGTTAATTAGGAGGGTAGAGTGATCATTGTTCATCTAGCAAACAATTAGGGTGATTTGCACTATAGCTTTTGAGAAACTTCTGAGCAAACTGGGAGTCTCCCTTCTGGGGGGAGAGGGGTTACCACACAGCGGACAGGAGGGGGGAGAACGGGCAACGCTACCCCTAACATTTTCGGGCTACGGGCCAAGGCAAAATGTGAGGAAATGTTCGCTGTGGACCTAGCAGCTGCCAGAAAGCAGTGTCGACCTTGGCTGTGTAGAATAACAATGTCTGCAGATGTAAAGCCTAGCCGGGCGATGGTTCTCGTCTTGATAACTCCGGAGAGGGTGCTCAGAGAAGGCATAGAGTCCTCGGGGCTCTCCATCGGTCAGGTAAGGGTGTTGCCGGGGGTTCAAGACGCGTTACCTCAAAATGTGCCAACTTGGCACACTGAATATTTCAAGCTGAAGGAGTTTGAGAAAACGGCAGGTGCAGGAAGGTCAGTGTAACCTCCTCCTTGCTCCTCGCTCCCGAAACAGGGGATAAAACTCATGCGAGAAGTGCCTTCCCTGTACCCAGGGGACAGGGGCATCCTCGTCTCTGAAGACAAACAAGGAGGGCTCGGTCAGGTTCCCCGGCTTTATGACACTTACCCCATACCCCTTGTCCCACGGTACTCCCCCAGGACTGGGCTTTTCATCAAACCTAGCGTAAAAACGCTCAAGTCTCACTGCTTCCTCGGGTCTCCGTTTCCTTCTGAAGGCTCCCTAGGTCATACACCACAGACACTCATTAAATAAATCCGTCCCACGTGCTTATCCGATGAGAATCTTTGTTTAATTTTCAGACCCAGCCAGGGACCCTAACGGGGTCAAGGGCAACTTTTTTCTCCTCCACAACGCCTTCTCAAGGAAATAAAAACGATGCTGTGCCAGCCATGTTGTCCGGGTTCTCTAAAACTAGAATTGTTCGTTTTAGCCCTAGAGAAGTCTGGGCTCCTCCTGCTCTAGGACCCCTACCCCCTGCCACCTTTGTGCCTGCAACACACGCGTGATTTTCCCCTCTTCTTTTGAAGGGGCGCAGAAGATACCGCCCAAAATATGACTGTAGAAGTTTAGGACATGCTACCCCTGGATGTCCTGCTCTGGCCTCCTGGTTATTCTGACCTCTAGGCCCTTGAAAAAAAGCAAATGCAGGGAGAGTTTCTCTGAACTCCCCTCCCTGCCTAAAGACAGATCGTCGAAAAGAAACTCAATTTTCGTTAAGTCCCTCCCCTCCCCTGGCGTTTGATTAACCAGGGAAGACTGAGTCTTATCACACGAGAGGAGTCTGAAAGTCCACACCACATCCAGATACACTTTGTCCCAGGCTACCATAGTTCCTAGGTACTCCTTTTTGTTTGTTTATTTTTTGAGAGAGAGAGAGAATGAGCAGAGGAGGGGCAGAGAGAGGAGAGAGAGAGAGAATCCCAAGCAGGCTCCGCACTGTCGATGCAGAGCCTGACGCAGGGCTTGAACCCACGAACTGTGAGATCATGACCTGAGCCGAAATCAAGAGTCGGACGCTTAACCGACTGAGCCAGCCAGGCGCCCTCCTACCTACTCTGTTAAGGGCCCACTCAACTTTCCTAAAAATCATTTATTTCCCCCTGAAAGGCCTGCGACTCCCCTCCGCTTTCCCTGTTCAGATGGTATTTAAGCTTGAATTCTAAAGCCACCTCAGAGAGCCATTCATTTTTCTCTGGTGTCTCCCAGTGGGGTATAAATGTTAGTAAACTGTTTTTCTCTTGTTAATCTGTCTTTTATTACAGGAATCTCAGCTAAGAACTCAGAAGAGTGGAGGGAAAATGATTTTTTTTTTCTCGCCTACACTTTCTTCCCCACCCCATGCCTCATAGTGGAGGCTCCAGGATTCAAAGGGAAAAAAAAAAAAAAGGAAAGAAGGGAGGAGGGGGAGGAAAGAAGGAAGGAAGGAGGGCAGTCAAGCTGCCGTGTTTTGCTGCTTTGAAACTGTAAACATGAGAGCAAAGCCTATTTGGAGAGGAGGCAAGAACTGGCCGTTTGAAAACTCCCAGAGTACTCGAGTGGCTTCGAGAATCTCCTTCTCTCCTAGCAAAGGTGCTTGTGGAGGAGAGGAGGCATCCCAGCGAAAGGAGGTATTGATTGGAAATTGGACACAAAGCCTCTGAATTCTGTTCTTGGTGTCGTCAGTGATGTCTCCAGACAAACTCAGGGTGAGTCCCTTCAATAGCAGTCGCACCTGCTTGGAGATGGTAACAGGGACCCGCCTGATTTTCTAGCCACGTCCAGCCGGCTCCAGGGGGAAAGCATGGAACAGATATCCAGCAGCTGGTCTGTGCCAGGCACTGTGCTGGCTACTTTGCATAAATTTAATCACAGCTAGCACTTTGCTTCAATCGCAAACGGCCCTGCGGCCCGTTTAAGTGGCTCTCAAGTCTCTTTTATTCTTGGGGGACCCCATCTGCTGGGGGGATGAAAAGCCCTTTTATGTTCCACAACCTCACAGACCACCCACCCCAACAGTTTGTGCTCTGTCACAGAAACCCTCCATCTAATTAACAGGGCACCATTTTGATGAAAAACCGCTGAAAATATATTATTCATGCATGTCAGAAATCAAATAGAGATCGGGTCATCTTGTAAACTGTTACAAGGTCTGTAATTTGCTGTAGAGAGTACTTGGGCACAGATAACGTTGATATCACGCGGGCGTTAGCTTGGTCACAGCCGAAGCGTGTAGGAGGCGGGTTAATCGGAATTTACCTTTTAGGGGTGGGCAGTTAACAGCGCTCGCGGGGAAGTCCCGCGGCTACAAATTCATTTCTGTTATCTCATCTTGATCAATACCAGACGGTTTGCAGAACAACATGGCCACGGTCAGCAATGGGCCTTCATCGGTGAACTTAGTGCCTTATTAACCAGCATACCAGCTGTCGTAAATAGGCTCTCGTTGATGAAATTACATCCGAGAGTCACCTCCCAGCTTAGCGTGGAGATGCGCTCGGTGTCCTGTTTCTTTGCGCTGACGTGATACCAATTCACGCGTGCCTCTGTTCTCCTGGCCTGCCTTGTCCGTCTGTCCCTTCGCACATGCCCCCTCCCCCCACCCCCGCCACTTAGCACGTCTAGCTCCCTGCACAGACTACACACACAGCACCCATCCCCTGAATGAACGATCAAAATTGTTCTGTCACCACGGCAGAGAATTCACCTAGCGTAGGACAACCTGTCCACCTTTTTGAGGTCCCGACAGACAAACTTGGCAGGTGTGTATTTCCCTCTTCAAATTTCCAGCCGGGGTCGTCTGAGTTGGTATGTGTCGCGGGGTTGACCCCCTCCAAAAACAAACCCCAGCAAACCGTGTTCACTTCCATTTAGAATTCCTGGTCATCTTAACAGCGGGTCCACTTTTCCGGCTGTCTTTATCCAGGGGCACACAATGCCCCTCATCCAAACTCATCCAAATTTGGGCACACAATACGCCCGGGGAGCGCAGAGAATATTCAGGCTATGAAATTCTGATGGCTCATTACCATGACAAAGGTTGTAACAACTTGGACAGGAAGCTGAACAAAAGGCATCCACCGTTCTATTTGCAATTCTAGGATTGTATTTGTAATCTCTTTTTGCAGGAGAAAGGGACTGCCAGTAAAAGGCTGAAACACAATGGGAAGAGAGAATCCACAATGCTCAGAGAGACCAAAGGGATCAGTGGAATGTGCTCAGACATGCACACCGTGTGTGTGTATCTTCTCTGTGTATGTACACATTCGACAAGAGTAAATTATTGTCATGGGTAAGAGTTTAACATTATTGACCTAGAAGATGGCTTTTTAAAAAATACGTGCAACATGGCTGGAATGCCAAGTTGAAGTGGAGACGCATTGAGGGAAAAAATGAATAGGGCTGAGCGGCAGTATTTTCATGGAGCGGAGCAAAGCCTCTTTAATTTGGTGGCGGCCAAGGCTCTGAGTAAGCGAACGCTCTAACCTGCTGCGTAAGGAACCGTGAACGTGATTCATAATGCAGGAGGGGGAAGGCTCCAGAGTTACCGGGCCGGGTAGGTTTTGGTGTCAGGGACACAGTAATTGTTCTAAAAGTCACTGCCAATTTTGGTGTAACAAGTTCCAGGGACGTCACGGGTCGGTCTGCCCTGCTTCGGGGCCCTCCCTCGCCCGCAGCTGCTGAACTCCCCAGATTCAGATGCATTACCCGTTGGCTCCCCTTTGGTTCCCTATGTAGCCGGTGACCGTCGTCAGGGTGCGTGCGGGGGGGCAGCGGGCTCAATCGGAGAAGGCTCACCGTCTCGGGAGCTCAAGTAGCTTTTGTGCAGCTGGAAAAGAGAGAAAACTCGCATTGTATTCCATTGTCCCACCGCAAACCGGGCTTTTAATTGGCACGCGGGCATCGGTCTTTAGAAAGATGTGCGACAGCAAGTTTAGAAGCAAGGCGTCGTGGGGGGGGCGGGGGGCAGAAGTCACTTCACCTCCGGGTTTCCTGCCTGGAAATTGTTGTGTGCTGTGACGGGTCCCGATGCTAGGAAATGGGGGTGGTTGCTGTCCGTGGAGGGCAGACTGAGCTGCTCTGACGTCAGAGGGCCACAGACACGGGGCCACGCTAATCGTGCGCTCTGATGCATTGATCCCTTCTCTCCCTCCGCCTCCTGGCCCCCGATGGACATTAACAAAGTTGGTGCCTAACCACAGGTCTCGTTCTGCTTCCTTTGGTTGCCATCTTGTGAGGTGCACATGCATAAAAATGTCAGATGGTCAATCCCATTTATGCTTACAGAGTGAACACCTGAGGTTGAGACAGACGATTAACATCGAGCAATCCAACACAACAAGCATTTATCGAACCTCCGACCGTAATGCATTAGAAGTGCTGAGTCATTAACAAAATCCCTTCCGTGCCTTTCATGCCGAAGTCAAGGTGACTGTTCCCGTCAGCCGCGTGGGTGTGTGTATTTCCGCCGGCCGATGGAGGCTGCGAAGTTCGGTGTGGATGCTATCTAGCTGGGAGAACTGAGAGTCCTGTGTCAACCCAGAGAGGGGAGCCAGCCTGCTGTCTCTGACCTGCCATTAATACTGGCTCTAGAATGTCTATGACCTGACTTGATGGCATAGTGCAGTAGGGATGTTTGCACACAATATATCTCTGCGACAAGAGTGTTGCATGTGTGGGTTCCAGAACGGGAGTCTCTAGAGATTCTGTCTCTCTCCTTTGCTTCACCCAGCCCCCCAGTCCTCAAAAGCTAAGCATCGTCAACTCTTTTTGTACACAGATAGGGGAGGAAGAATTCTCTTCTCCCCACCCTTCTGGGTTCTCCAGCTGGGGTCTTGTAAAGGAGACTCACAAAAGACAGGTTGATGAGAGGAAAACATACAGATTTATTTAAGGTAAGTTTTATGTGACACAGGAGCCTTCGTAAGGAGATGAAGAAATGGTTAAACCTGCATATTTTTATACCAGGTTTGATGAAGAGTAGATAGTTGTGGAAAAACATAATAGACAAAAGACCGCAAGCCACACTGGGGGAAACTTGGCAAGGTCTCTTCATTTGGATTCCTCTTGGGATCCCTCCATCTCTGAAGACGAGGATGCTTCTTTCCTCCAGGTAGAGAGAGGGTGCCCGCCAGATGAGGGTCTTATGACCTGCGTCAGGGAGAAGCGGGTAGTCAGAGAATCCTTCTGGCATTTGCTGTTTCTGTTTTCCTCAGCTTAAAATGCTCAATATGCCAGGGGCACCTGGGTGGCTCAGTTGGTTGAGTACCAACTTCAGCTCAGATCATAATCTCACAGTCTGTGAGTTCAAGCCCCTCCTCGGGCTCTGTGATGACAGCTCAGAGCCTGGAGCCTGCTTTGGATTCTGTGTCTCCCTCTCTCTCTGCCCCTCCCCCATTCATGCTCTGTCTCTCTCTCTCTCTCAAAAATAAATAAACACTAAAACAAGAATGTTTTTTGGGGCACCTGGGTGTCTCGGTCAGTTAAGTGTCTGACTTCGGCTCAGGTCATGATCTCACGGTTCATGGGTTTGAGCCCCACATCGGCCTCTGTGCTGGCAGCTCAGAGCCTGGAGCCTGCTTCAGATTCTGTGTCTCCCTCTCTCTCTTGACCGTCCCCTGCTGATGCTCTGTCTCTCGCTATCTCAGAAATGAATAAACTTAAAAAAAATTGTTTTAATTTTTTTAAATGCTTAATATGCCAAGTTGCCATTTGGGGGCAGTATGTCCTGAACCCTGCCTATCTATCTATCTATCTACTATATAAATACAACCTTAAATCTCTTTACTCTTAGGTAACGCAATATCCATTTTACAGGAGAATGGTACATCAATGAAGGGAAATATACGTATTTTTTCTAAAGTCTATAAAGAGACTTTGCTTCAAAGCCAGAAAGATAGGATTGAGCTGTTTTTTCCTTCCTCTTAATATCCTAGGATTAACAACATTTTTCTTCCAATGTAATTCTGGAAGTAAAGGATTAAGGGGTATTTATTAACATTTGGAACCAATATAAGCTGATAAATGGGTGGTATTAAAATAATAGCACTTGTATTAATTGGTGTATTTTTCTGAAAAGCAGCTTTTCAATAGGCATCAAAGTCCTTTTAAAAAATGTGCACACTTATTGACCTCATAATTCTCTTCCTAGGAATTTATCAGGGAGAAATAACTAGACAAATGGAAAGACGCATGACTGAAGGTATTCAGTATAGACTTGTTTATAATGAGGAAACATGAGGAAACTCTTTTCATGTCTATCAGTTAAATATTGGTATATTCGTGTGGTAAAAAGTGTTATAATAATTAAAACCCTGTTATAGTAGAAATATATATATATATTACTTGGAATAATTCACATAATACGTGATCAAGTGCAAATATCAAGTTTAAAATATTCTTTATAGCATGACTCCATTGTTGTAAGAAAAACATTGGGAAGTTGCACATCAAAAGTTAACAGCAACACTTCTGAACAACCAATGAGTCAAAGAAGAAACAAAAAAAGACTTGAAACCAGTGAAAGTGGTAACACAAATGCCGAAACTTATGGGATGCAGCTAAAGCAGTTTTGCTTACATCAATTGGCTTCAGATTCTGTGTCTTACTTTCTCTCTGCCCCTCCCCTGCTCACACTCTGTCTCTCTCAAAAATAGATAACCATTAAAAAATAAATAAAATAATCATATAATATGATCAAATGGGATTTATCCCTGGGATGCAAGGATGCTTCAACATATGTAAATCAATAAATTTGATACACTACCTTAATAGAACAAAACACAACAAATCATATGATCATCCCAATAGAGACAGAAAAAGCATTTGACAAAATTCATCATTTTTTATGATAAAAACTCTCAACAAATTGGGTATAAAAAGGAAAATACCTCAATATAATAAAGGCCATATATGACAATCCCACAGTTAACATCATACTAATCAAAGGCTGAAAGTTTTCCCTCTAAGGTCAGGAGCAAGACAAAGGTGTCCACTCTCACCACTATTATTTAGCACAGTACTGAAAGTCCAAGCCAAAGCAATAAGACAAGATAAAGAAATAAAAGACATTCAAATCAGCAAGAAAGAACAGTTTTCTCTGTTTGCAGATGACATAATCTCGTACATAGAAAATCCTAAAGACTCTACCAAAAAACTGTTAGAACTAGTTTCTGAATTCATAATGTTGCAGGATATAAAGTCACCACGCAAAAATCAGTTGCATTTCTATGCACTAATAATGAACTATATGAAAAATAATTCAAAAATTCAATACAAATACAATCAAAAACAATAGAATACTCAGGAATAAATTTAACTAAGGAAAAGTGAAAGATCTATACATGCAAAACTACAAGATATTGACAAAAGAAATTGAAGAAGATACAAATAAATGGAAAGATGTTCCACGTTCATGATCACAAGAGTGAATATTGTTAAAATGCCCACACTACCCAAAACCATCAAAACCAGATTTAATGCAATCCCTATCAAAATTCCAATCGCATTGTTTCACAGAAATAGAGCAAACAATCCTAAAATTCATGTGGAGACACAGAAGACACCAAATAGCCAGAACCATCTTGAGTAAGAACAAAGCTGGAGGCATCGCCCTTCCTGATTATTACAGGAACTATAATTATAAAGCTATAAAATATAAAACAGTATAGAACTAGCATAAAAATAAACACACATATGAAGGCAACAGAACTGACAGCCCCAAAATAAACCCACACATTACATTTATGGTCAACTAATATTTGCCAAGAGAGTCAAGAATGCTAAGAGGAAAGGATAATCTCTTCAGTAAATGGTGAAGGAGAAATAGGATATTCATACACACGCAAAAATGAAACTAGACTCTTAAATTATACCACTCACAAAAATTAACTCAAAATGGATTAAGGATTTTAATGCAAGAATGGAAACCATAAAACTCCTAGAAGAAATCATAGGGGAAAATCTCCTTGACATTGGCATTGGCAATGAGTCTTTGAATATGACCAAAAGCACAAACAACAAAAGCAGAAATCAACAAGTGGGCCTGAACTGAATTAAAAAGCTTCCACACAGTGAAAGAAACCATCAGCGAAATGAAAATACAACTTGCAGAATGGGAGAAACTATCTGGAAAACACGCATCTGATAAGAAGTTAACATCCAAAATAAATTTCAAAAACTCTCACAATTCAATAGCCAAAACGAGAGGAAAAAAATCAGAGAGAGTAAAAGGGGGAAAAAACCACAATGAATAATCTAATTTAAAAATGGACAAAGGACCCGAATAGACATTTCTCCAAAGAAGACCTACAAATGGCCAACACGTGCTGCTTCACATCACCAGTCACAGGGAAATGCAAGTCAAAGCCATGATTAGATATACCTCGTGCTTGTTGGAATGGCTATCATAAAAAAAAAACAACAACAAAAAACTGAGAGAGAGCAAGTGTTGGCAAGGATGCAGAGAAAGCGGAATCCTTGTGCACTGTTGGTGGAAACATAAGTTGGTGCGGTCACTGTGGAGAACGTATGGAAGCTCCCGCCCAATTTAAAAGCAGAACCGCCATATGATCCAGCTATTCCATTTCTAGGTATTTATCTGAAGGAAATGAAATAGCTACCTTGTAGAGATATCTGCACCCCTTTGTTTATTGCAGCATTATTTACAATAGCCAAAACATGGAAATACCCTAAACGTCCACCAGTAGATGAA
Organism: Panthera tigris; assembly: GCF_018350195.1. Classification (NCBI taxonomy): domain Eukaryota; kingdom Metazoa; phylum Chordata; class Mammalia; order Carnivora; family Felidae; genus Panthera; species Panthera tigris. The sequence goes on from NC_056664.1 coordinate 14,550,248, forward strand.
TGGATTAAAAAAAAAAAAAAAGCAGTATATACGTGCAATGGAATGTTCTTCAGCCATTAAAAAAAAAAAAAAGAAAGAAATCCTACCATTTGTGACATGGATTTAAAAAGCCAAATTCATGGAAACAGAGTGGAATGGTGGTTGCCTGGGGCAAGAGGTGGGGAAAATGAGTAGATGTTGGTCAAAGGATAGAATCATCCAATTATAAAAGGACTAAGTTCCACTTGCATACATGAAAGTTGCTATGAGAGTAGATATCAAATGTTCTCACTGTAACACCAACAACAAAATGGGGCGTATGCGAAGTGAAGGGTGTGTTGGCTAACCTTACTGTGGCAATCATTTTGTAACATAGAGGTGCCTCAAATAATCACACGGCACAACCTTAAACTTACCCAATACTGTAGGTCACTTATGTCTTAATAAAGCTACAGGGGGAAAGATAACAGCAATTACTTTGTGATTATGGGATTACTAATGAAATTTATTCTTCTCTTCCTGAGGTACCCTAAATTTTTAACAGCCATCATCTGTACCTTGTATAATTTTTTTGAATAATGAAAACTCAAACAAACTGAGGACGTCCAGACCTTCTTTTCTTTCTTAATTTCATTATAATGCCGTGCCTTCTACCACCACCTACGTTATCAAATGTAGGAGTTGGTAAATATTACAACTGGAGTTCACCCAGAGTGATGATTAATTATATGTCTCAACATGGCTAGACTATGGGGCTCAGCTGTTGGGTAAAACACCAGTCTAGGTGTTGCCGTACAAGGATTTTTTAGATGTAACTAACATATCCTCACGGTTCGAGTAAAGCCGATTACTCTCCATAATGTGGGTGGGCCTTGTCAAACCAGTTGAAGGTGTTAATAAAAAAAGAGTGAGGTCTCCCATAAAAGAAGGACCTCTGCCTCCAGGCCTGCCTTAGGACTCAAGACCGCAACTATAACTCTTGAGGGAATTTCCAGCCTACCAGCCTGCCCTGCAGATTTCAGACTTGCCAGTCCCACAATCCCACGAGCCAATTCCTTAAAACAAATTTCTCTATACCCACGCTTACTCTCACATATTTGTCAGCTCTGTTTCTCCGGTAAACGCAAAGATCACTTGCTAAGAAATTCTGATGTCTGAGGCACGGTGCGTTGGTGACCAGGTTATCGCAAAAGTGGCATTGGTTCGTGGGACACCCTGTTCTAGCCACCAAGGCTCTATCCATCTGAGAAGAGATCAGCTGCCCAGCCATACTTGGTCTGGCTATCGCACAGAGTTAACAGGGCCAAATGAGAGCTGCCTTTGGCTGATGCCAACCGGCCTTCAGCAATGAACATCTTGGTGTTAGCAAGGCCTGGGGTTTCTTCCCCGACCACGTGGACCATGGGACATTCTTGATGCGTCTTCTCCACCCGGCTTGCCCCACCACAACCCTTGGGAAAGGATTCAGAAGGTTCTACAACTAGCTTTAGCTACGCCTTCATTAAAGAAGCCAGCCGTCAGATCCAGAAATGCAACCAGCCTAGCAAGCGTTCACCGACCAACGGAAGCTGAAGCCCTGTGAGGCCCGGGATGGTGTCAAACTCCCCTTTGCTTCCCCAGCAGCTAGCACCGTGGACAGCACCTGCTGGGCCCTGAGCTAACGCTGTGGACTGCGCAGATGAAAGAAAAAATGAATGGGAGCTCTTCAGATTTAGAGGCAGTCAGCACAGGCTCAGAAATGAAAATCCAACTTTAGAAGCTGTCAGGGAATGTCTCCCAAGGATGTAGGTAGAGCCGTTTTAATTAGTGCTTACTGTTTCGCTCCCAGCCCTGGCGCAGCAGACGGCTTGGGCCCCGTTGTTTCCACGTTGTCGCGGCATCACATGCATCACCTGGGATGGTCCCTGGAATCGACCCATCTGGGTCAGTCTCTATATAAACCACAAGTAAAGCAACTAAAGAAAAAAAAAATCAGCTGTGAAACAGCAGACATTTCTACGAGTTAATTTCGTTTTGTGGAGAAGCCAGGCTGCGGAATCTATAAAAGTTAGGAAGAACACCGAGGCAGATGCAGTGAATACTGTTTTTGTGTGTGTTCTTAAATAAGGTAATTTAAGAGAATGGCAATTGGCAACGGGGAAATATATACATTTTTAACGGGCTCTCCGATAAGCAAAAGCTAACGTGAGACAAGCACCATGTGCTGGTCTGTTCCTCTGCTTTCTTGCCTCATGTCTTCCCGACCCTCTGTTTGCAGAAAGCCCTTGGGAGATATTCTATTTAACGAAACATCCGAATTGGACGCTGTGCCCCACTTTTACGGAAAGGCAATTTCCTTTATGTGTCCCCTAGCTGCACCACCCCTGTACTGCTCTTGACCCTTCCCCCTTCCTTCCGTTTCCCTCTTCGCACTGTATTTCCTCACCTGCTTTTCCTTCCACTCAACTGCTTGTAGGACCTTGTGGCTATTATCAATCACACTCAGATTTTCTAAAATAAGGATGAGGACATCAGCTGAAAAGTGTCAAGGCAGCCGTGGGGCCGGGTGGCTGGCTCCTTCAAGGAGCAGTGGCCCCAGTGCAGTTAGAACACAAGAGGTTTGTTGGGAAAACACTATGACAGATAAAAGGGGGTGTCGAGGTAGGTGAGGAGAGCCCTCAGACTCCAGGTCTGACCCCTGTGGAAGAAGGGAGGGTTCTCAAGAACCAGTGGGAAATGTCTCTCTCTCCTTTATATAAGGAGGTTTATTTTAAGGAACTGGCTCACGTAATTTTGGGGCCTGACAAGTTTGGAATCCGTAGGCCGGAAACTCAGGCAGGAGTGGATGCTGCGGTCGTGAGGCAGAATTCCTTCTTTTCCAGGAAACCTCAGGTTTTGCTCCTAAGGCCTTCCACTGATTAGATGGGGCCCACCGCCATTATGGAAGGTCATCTCTTTTATTTAAAGTCAGCTCTTTGTAGATCGTTAGCCACATCTGCCAAGTGCCTTCGAGGCAACACCTACATTCGCGTCTGGTTACACAACTGGGGACTGTGGCTCAGCCAGGTGGACATATGCAACTAGCCGGTATGAGAGGGGGTAGGGAGGAAGATCGGGTAGGAAGAGTCTTCACGGGAAGGGCAGCTCTGAGAAAGTTTAGTCAGCCCGAGAGAGAGCTCTGGGCAGAGTCCACACTAGGCAAAGTAGCCAGGCCCTAGAGCCCCGCTCAACCGTCAGCTGGGGGCTCCCAGGAAGTTCAGACATTGTAGCAGGTCCCAAAGGGGCCTCCGGGACACTCCCAGCTGCCTGCACCCTCGGCCAGGAAAGAGAAAGGGATCCGGGCCACGCGGTCACGGTCCAGTACCCCCTCCTGTCCTTTTCCCCCACCTCATTCTCTCACCCGATTTCTCCCTTTTCACTCCAGCCATGCCACAGGGCTTATGGGGCTGGCCTTCTCTGCCCCTTTCCCTTCCTTCTATCCAATATTTCCTCTGCCCACCTCTCTCCTCTCGCATTCTCTTCATTGCTCTCTCCACCTCTCCCCCAGCTTCCTCTTGCCGTCTGCGAAGTCTGCTGTGTGCCACCTTCCCCATCCCAACCCTCCGAGAGTGGCGGGGTCTGCGGGAATCTGTGGCGGGGTCTGGGCCGCCGGGGTGTGCCGAAGGAGAGGCGTCTCAGCACCGCTTCTCAGCCGCGGTGAAGACGGGCAGGCTGGCACCGACCCAAATGCACGCTTAAATAATGGGCACACCAGCGCCAGAAAATTAAAACACAGCATTGCTGAATTCACAATTTTATTGTCACCGATTGCCTGGTGGCTCTGCGTATTGAGAAAATCTTCGCAGCGTCTCCCATTTTCCATGGCTTGGTTAATGCGCCAATTCTAGAGGAAAACTTTTTATTCCCCCTCATCCTCTCCTTTCCCTCCCAACCAGACCCCACAGAGTAAAATACACTCACCACCGCCACAAACGTGCTTCCTAGCTCGTCTCGTCGCTCACCCTCAGCAGGACGGTGACATTTTACAGCAGGAAGTTCCTTGCAAATCATCTGTCCTGACCTCATTCACACTTTGCAGATGAGGAGAATGAGGCCAGAGGAGGTCACCTGACGCGGTCAAGGTCGCATAGAGAAGCAGTGGGAAACGAAGAGCGAAAGCCCAGTTCCTGACCCCAAGTGGAGGGGGTGTTCGTGGCTCCCTTCTGGAGATAGACAGGATAAATGCCCTCATTTCCCATTTACAGGTAAGGAAACTGAGTCTCAAGGCTTCCCAGGGAGGAAGGGTCACAGCCAGATCTCCGGGACTAGTTATTAGTATTTTTTTTTTCAAATGCTCATTTGCTTATTTTTTTTTGGGGGGGGGAGAGGAGGAGGGACAGAAAGAGAGGGAGAGAGAGAATCTCAAGCAGGCTCCCCACTCTCAGTGCAGAGCCCAACACGGGGTTCAAACCCACAAACCGAGAGATCGTGACCTGAGCCGAAATCAAGAGTCGGACGCTTAACTGACTGAGCCCCCCAGGAGCCCCCTACTTAATGCTATTTTTAACGGGTGAAGCTGCCTTTTGCTAAGTGCTGGAGTAGCCTGCTTCCCTGTTGGAATGAGAAATGGGGCCTGACAACTTGCCCACAGAAATACAGTACTCTATCAGCATACGGCTCCCTAGCTCACCCCCTTGCCTCACCCTTGCAGCTCTCCAATCTGTGTTCCACGCTGGGCCACGCTGCAGCTGGGGCCACCTTTCGAAAGCAATAGTCCTGCATATTCATCAAATATATGCACCTGTTACTGCTACCATATTGAGTGTGTGTAAACGTACGTAGAGTCAGAACAATTTAAAGGGTGCAGTTTTTAAGTTTATTTTTTTATTGCGAGAGAGGGAGAGAGAGAGGGAGAGCGAGAGGCTCCCAAGCAGGCTCCGTGTTGTCAACTCAGAGCCCAGTATGGGGCTTGACCTCATGAACTGTGAGATCATGACCTGAGCTGTGATCAAGGGTCAGACGCTCAACCGACAGAGCCACCCAGGCGCCCCCAGAGGGTGCAATTTTAAACGATGTGATTAAAGGATCTAATATTTTCTTCCTATTCCCCTGTTTTGGAGAAATTATTTGAAAGCACGAGTCTGATCCCTCCCATGCTTACAAATCAACATTGGCCAAAGATTAAAATCCAGACTGAAATGAGATTGAAGAGGCTCTTCAGGATGTGACCCTGCTTATCTCTCCATCCTAATTTCTCGCTGTTTTTCTCCCTGAATTTCCCTCCAAGCAAATGAACAACTTGCAATTTCCTGCTGCTGTTCACCTGGCTGCGGGCTTTATCCTCTGTTGTTGGTTCTGCCCGGAGCGTGATTCTCCTCCCTCTGCCTTCTTCTTGGTCTTCCTCTTCGTACTAGTTAATACCCCCGGTGTCGCAGGTCTCCAACAAACCTTAACTTCCCGTGGGAGGTCACCCTGCTACCTCTGAGATGAGGTCAGTTGCTTCTGGATGGCTGTTTAGTGTCACTTACCACACGGCAAGTGACACTTCTATTTACTTGACCTCATTTTTCTTGAGACCATCAACTCCTTGAGGGCCAAGCTGGCGTTCGTTGACCATTTACTCTCCAGTGTTCCCAAAGTACCAAAGTGTGTCAACAACTATTTGTTAAAAGGATCCATGAATATCTGCTCTCATCCCAAAGGTTTCTATTTCGTGGAAAATAGAGAATTTAACCAACCCATCCGTCCTACTGGTCTCTTGCCATGCAACATTTTTGACGCCCATTTTCTCGTTTACACTGCCCAGCAGGGCATCTTTCCCTTGTCTGGGAATAAAAACACGGACACACTCCACACCCCACAACTTCTCGCTTCAATTTTAGGCCATAGAAAAGTCACTCAGTCCTTTTATGTCTCAATTAATTTGGTAATTAATGGTGTGCAACCCAATGCACCAAGCAAGATGTCAGTATTCACAGGAAGATGATAGAGGAGAAAAGTTTCCCCTTGACGCTCTGAGGGTCCCTGGCTGGATCCGAATGTTAAACTGCCAAAGACAGATTCACAGAGGAAAAGCATACACATTTACACGATATGATGGCATTCATATGTAAACAAAGACCCAAAGAAATGATTGGATCTTAGTGTCGCTATGGTAGGTTTGAGGAAGAGTGGATAGTGGTGGAGAAATATGAAAGTTATGAGTATGAGGTCAGTATACTAAATGGGGAAACTCAGCAGAGCCTGCTTGTTCAGATTCTTCTTGGCCAACCTGTGTCTTTGGAGACAAGGATTTTACTCTCCTCCATTACAGGGGTTGGAGGCACCTCTCACGTGAGGGTTTTATGACTTGTTGTAGGGGAGAAGGGTAGGGAAAGGTCGGAATGACCTATCTACTACTGCTGTTTTCTCAAATTCCTTCAGCTTAAATTGTTCAATATTCTGAGATACCATATTTTGGGGTAGTGGGTTCTGAGACCCATTGATATACAACATCTCCCTCCCTACCAAGTGCATTGCCTTTCTTTGGGGAGAGGGTGTGGTTGGCTTTTTCCCTTTTCCGGTCAACCTTCTCCCTCATCCACTGGCTACCATTTCTAAACCTGTGGCATGGAATGGGTGGGTGGAAAGGAAAAGAAAGAGAGAGAGAGTGAAGTTCTTAATGGACCAATGTTAGAGCAGAGAGTTAGTTAGGTTCTAACAGGACACCCGGAGGCTAGCAATGAGGAAGTCATGGCAATGAGGGCTGGCTGTTGGGAAGGTCAGATGCCTGTCCTGGCAGCGTTCCGCAAGAAGCTGAACCAAACCAGGCCTAAGATGGCAGACGCCATGACAGGAAACCCCTGACCACAGAAGGAAGAAAAAGCTGGAAACCACACTCCCCGCCCCCCTCCTCTCTCCAGAGCGCCCACTCTCATCTCTCAAGACTCTACTTTCTGCTTTAATAAACTTTCCCGCTTGCGTCTCTTGTCCGCTATGCTGCGTGTCTGTTCTTGAATTCATTCTCATGACAAGATCAAGAACCTTTGACAACTCTGGCTGGGTTGGGGTCTCAGCGTCTGGGGTCTTCCTAGTTCACCTGAAGCATCAATACTGCCATATGATGGCATCACGACCTCTGGACCTTATAGATATTCCTTGTTGACTTTTTCTTATGGGCACTTTCGCATGCTCTCTCTTCTTGCCTCTTAAGTACTTGTAGGATACTGTCTATGACAGCCCCAGGCCAGTATTCCCAAACTGGGCTGCATCTCAATTCCCCAGGATGCAAACAGCTTTGACCTGCCACTGGGGAGCTGCAGTGACACAGCCCTCTGGGGACTACAGTCACCCATGGATGAATCTGTCATAAATTCTCCATGAGTTCCCAGCTGCAGAGACTATGTGTCCAGTACTCCAAGTGGTTTGTTGAAGCCCCTCTCACTGCATATGAAGGAGGGTCAGACATCTAGTTAGAAGCTCCATGAGAGACAGCTGGTCCCAAGGGGGAGACCACTAAGTAAGGATGCAGCTTTGACTCTCTAGATGTTCCCTGGGGAACAGATGCAACGAATCTTTGACTTGCCGGTTGCTGGGCATGAAAAGATGAAACCCAAGTTGGGGCCCCGAGGCACTTGCCACACAATGGTTGACAGAGGTGCCCTTAGTGCCCCTTCTCCTACCCCGGGCTTGCACAATTCTGTCAAAAGGAAGAGTTTATAACAGGAAAACCTAAATCCTAAGCCTGCATTCCCTTTCTTGATTGCTGAAAACATTGGTTCGAAACTTAAGGAAGGTGAATGGAAGTCTTTCCTGTCAGCTCTTTCTAGAACTGGCCTTTCAACTGGCAGAGAATTCATCAAGAATTATTGTCAAGAATGGACAAAAATTGACAGAAGCAGGCTGTGAGTCTGGGCAGTCACCACCCCATTTATTTCAAAGGTGAAATTTTCCATAATGATCAGATTGGCTTTTAAAAAATTCAGTTAATGAATTTTAAAAATACACAGTCATCTTAAATTGACTGATCTATCCCCCCCTAATGCTGCCATTTATTATTCCAATCCTTAGAACGTGTTGCAAGAGAGCAATTTTATGTGGAACCCCTCTAAGGCAACTATAGCAAGATGGGACTTCCTGCAGCCTTTTAGAGTTAAAAAAAAAATTTTTTTAGGAGTATTGCTTAATCAGCAGTTTTGAAAGACCTAAATGAAGTCATAAAATGCATGTATGTCTCTAAGAGTCTCTTCGTAAGAATAACATCATAAGGCCTTGCTAAAATGCTTATAATCTAGAAAATGAATGCATTTTCTCCTTGAAAACAGCAGAGGGTTCTTTGTTTCTCAATTTCATGGAATTATAATACAAAAAAACACCCAATAATGCATTTAAATAACCATGCCAGGTCTGACACAACACACACACACACACACACACGCACACACACACACACACACACCACCAACAAGAAAAAAGAAAAAAAAAACACCTAAAAACAAGGAAATCAGCCAGGCTGAAACCTTAGGGCAACCACACTGCCTTCAGCTCAGACTACAAAGCCAGCAAATTAAACAGAAAGAAGGCCCAAGGTACAGGAAAAACGTGTCCTGTGCCTTCTAGACTCAAGTGTATAATTCCTGGCTTTTAAAATAACTCGAATGTTTACTCCTTAAGGAAACGTGGTGGAGATACAAACGCAATTTCTTTGTTTTCTTTGAGGGGAAAGGGTGTGTGTGTGCCCATGTGTGTTTAAAGCTAAATGGTATTTGAGAGCTTAAGTGTTCGAGTCCACGGAAAGTGAATAGACCATATGGTCTCTTGTAGAATAAGTAATTACAGACTTATTAAAAATACATGTTAATTTTACTCACTGACACTCCATGATAATGGCTTCCCCAGGATCTAATCCATTCTGCCGACTATGCTTCCCTATTTCTAGTGCAGGAACCTCTCGTTCTGAGCAAATGGCTTGAGCAAGAATCAAGTTGACCCAGTCCTCTACCGAAAGATTAAATCACTGCTTTTCAGTGATGTAGACAATTTAAGATTATTTTCTCCGATGCCCTTTAAATTCTTATTTCAAGCCAGAGGCAGATAAAGCAGAAAAGGGATTTCTGCTCCCCTAACCCCCTCAATCTGAAGGGAAAAATAATATGAAAAACAGTCATTTCATAGGGGGGTAAGACAGAAATTCCCTTGAGTCGCTTCCTTAAAGAATGCAGTACTCATTTAGGTTAATGACCCCAGAGTAAATCACTGATACTTGAAAATGGGTTTACAAATGTTGTCCTAGTCTGCTTTGGAGAAACTAGCCTTGACATTCTTGCAGCGGCTAATGACAAACTTACTTATCAGTGCTTCTCACACTTGAATGTGCTTGTGAATCACCAGAGGTCCTATAAAAGGCAGATTCTGATTCAGTCGGTCTGGGTGGGGCGTGCGACTGCATTTCTGACGAGCTCCCTGGTGACGCTGAGGCTTTTGGTCCCGGACCAGTCTTGGAGAAGCAAAGATGGGTAACTGACAAAACGCTCTGGGGTTGCTACATGTGTACTCAAGCCCGCAAATGGACCAAATGGCTGTATTAGTCGCTTATTAGTTCGAGGTAGATTGCAACCCAAGCCTATAATATTAAACTTTATTTTCCTAGACTTTCTTTCTTTAACCCTACGAAGCCTCTTTACAGTCGGTCAATTGCAGCAGATGCAGACCATCCACGGGGTACCCTTGCAGAATACAATTACAGAATATATTTCCCTTTCTCATAACTTGGGCATGCTGGTCAACAATGTGTGTTCTTCCAAAGGCAGTGTAAATCTGTATCTCCACAAACTATGACACAACATGACATTCGACAAGTCGAAACATCCCGTATGAAACCCTGGAAGGCCAAGGGTGGTTTAATGCCAATAGGCTCATGATGGCAATAGGTGCCACGTACTGAGTGCCTACTTTGATGGTCATCCTACCGTGCCCTTGAGCGATATGATGAACTTCCCATATTATAATGGTCAAGGTTCTGAGAGTCAAGGAAAAGACTGAGCAGAAAAGGAATGTGTTAAAACAGTGTCCGAAGTCCACCGAACTAAAGACTAGAAAACTGAATTTGGAAACCGAGCAGACACGGAGGAAGGGCCAGCGGTGGGGACCCGGTCTGGATCTTACCATGGAAGCCCCCTGGTTAGGACCTGCTTCTGGCCTCGCTAGCGTTGGACTGTGGACCCCGAAACAGCCCCCAGGAGGGATTTTGCAGCTGTTCCCCAGACAGGAGAAACTGGGGGAAGCTCCTCCCCACCAGGACTCACACAATGAAGGATTCACAACATGAAACAAAACAAAGCCGACCAAGTTTGCATTATGTTGTTTAATCCCCACAACACGTTGGTGATGGGGTTCGGGACACATCCTCCCAAAAGATGGCATCTTGGCCTATTGAGTACAGGCGTACCTTGGAGATAACTGCAGGTTTAGTTCCAGACCACAGCAGCAAAGTGACGATCGTAATGAAGTGAGTCATATAAATTTTCTGGTTTCCCAGTGCATATAAAAATTATGTTTCCGGGGCGCCTGGGTGGCTCCATCAGTTAAGCATCCGACTTGGGCTCAGGTCATGATCTCATGGTTTGTGGGTCCGAGCCCCGCTACGGGCTCTGTGCTGACAGCTCAGAGCCCGGCGCCTGCTTTGGATTCTGTGTCTCCCTCTCTCTCTCTGCCCCTCCCCCGCTCACACTCTGTCTCTCTCTCCTTCAACAATAAATAAACATTAAAAACAAGTTACGTTTCCACTATACAATAGTCCGTTAAATGTGCGATAGCATCATGTTTACGGAAACAGTGTATGTACCTTAATTGAAAATATTTATATTGCTAGAAAACGCTAACCATCAGCTGAGCTTTCAGAGTGTCATAATCACTGATCACAGATCACCCTAACAAATGTAGTAACGAAAAAGTTTGAAATACGCAAGAATTACGAAATGGGACACTGAGACACAAGTCTCTGTCCATGGGCAAATGGCATGTGCAGGAAAGGCTTTCCATCACGAAACCGTCACATGAGAGGTGGCCTTCTTATACCCAACAGAAAAGAGTTTCCTTATTTCCTAAGACAAGGGACATAGAGAGGAATCCAAACATACAGGCCTTGCTAAGTCTCGTCCCATTCACAACACTTACCGCGTACTCTTTATCTTTCCACAATTGTCACTCCTCATCAAACCCAGCATAAAACTACGCGGGGCTCACCACCTCCTTATGAGGACCCCCATGTTGCATAAGACTTATACTAAATAAATGTGTATATTTTTTCTATTGCTAATCTGTGTTTTCTTACAGGGGTCCCAGCCAAGAATTTAGAGAATAAGAGGAAAAAGTTATTGGTTCCCCCCCCCCCACACACACACACACTGGAGAGGCTTATATAATGGTTGCCATTTTCAAGTTCAAGAAGAGGAGCCTGGGTCCTGGAGGTGAAGGGACTTGTCCGGAGGAAAGCCAAGGACCTGCCAACTAGAACCCAGCACTCTCTTACCCCGAACCCATGTTTCCTGGATCCCTGGCTTCTCATCCTGCCTGGAGGAGGTGTCCTATAATTCGTCTCTGTATCTTTTGGATCATCATATTAGTAGTTTTCTTTTTTTTTTTTAGTTTTTTTTTTAATGTTTATTCATTTTTGAGAGACAGAGACAGAGCATGAGTGGGGAAGGGGAAGAGGGAGAGGGAGACACAGAATCTGAAGCAGGCTCCAGGCTCCGAGCTGCCAGCACAGAGCCCGACGCGGGGCTCGAACCCATGAACCGTGAGATCATGACCTGAGCCGAAGTCAAGCGCTCAACAGACTGAGCCACCCAGGCGCCCCAAGTTTTCTAAGGAAGAGTAGGAAAAGAAAAACCCGGGTGAAAAGAAAGGAATTGATTGATTCTTCGTCTCCACCGCCCCCCACCCCAGTTGCTGTCAAAATCCCTGCATCTCTAAGAGAAGCTCGAGAGGGGGACTGATCAGAGCTGCAAAAAAACCCACCCTCCACGCCTTCCCTTGCTTCTTCCCCTGACCCACTTTCCACAATTTTTCATCACCAACTGCACTCATCTCCAAGGGAAACATCCTTCCTTCCTCGCCCACCTGTGGGATGTTCTCCACCAGCCTCACTAGGAAATGTACTCACAGGAGAAGGTTCTCAGCCCCTGGAAATTATCCCTTTGTCGTGGTAGGATGTAGCATGCTAATGAAAATCTCTGGGCAACAGCGATGGCGAGGCTTACCGTCCTAATGGGACTTCTGGCTCAGGTTGTACCTGAGGTCTGGTTTTGTGTTCAGAAGGTCACAAAACCACGATAAGCTGATGTCTGTGGCTCTGGGCCAGCCAGGGCTCCCCATCAAGACACCTTAGAGGTTAGAGGCAGAGAAATACTTAGTACTGTATATTTCCTGAAGTCCGGAAATGAAATTTTTTCCCCATTACTTTTGTAGTGGTCGAGATTCACGCCCTCCCCCAGCCCTATCCCCACTTAAGTAGGGAAAAAAATGCTTAGATCAGCAAAAAAGATTAATACCTCAGCAGTTCTGTTATTGTGTGCATTGATTCTCAAGGGGCCAGAACAGAACCTCAAAGGTGAGCGTAAGTGGAAAATACATGTAGGCAATATTCCACCGGCTGTATTTATGAGCCATTTAGAGTGTCCCAGGATGGCTGCAAGTTTAAAATCTATCAAAGCTTTGGGTTTTTCTCTTCTTCCCAAGGAGATGCCAAATATTGTTCATTCTGCAAGTTTCTGGAAGATCTGACTGCTTCCCATGAATGGTACCCAGGATGAAAATGGTGATTAGCCTGCCTGTAAATGAGAAATGCTTTGAAGTTGAAGGCAAGTAAACCTACAGTGTTTCAGTCTTTTCGTTCAGTACCTACCATTTCGATGTTCAGCATGTGCGTGTTCTGGCCTCTGATAGAGCCAATTACCTCTGGTTTTACGTAGTGAGTTTTATGACTACCTATGGGCACGCTACATTTTAAGAACCAAAGATCTCACATCCAACGTCTTTACTTTGTTCTTTTCCTTTTTCCGATTCTTTCGTTGTTTAGAATGGTCTCTAATCTCTACTAGGTCTCAAGAAATAAGCTTGCTGAATGATGCAGGACCCAAGCCAGGCCCATTGAAAGATGGATCCAGTCATTTCCACTGATTTCATCGAGTCATTCGTCCAAAAAGCATTGATGTCACCTCCACTCCATGCCAGATTTTGTTCCAAGGTTCCAGGCACAGAGAAACGTATTCTAAAAAAGCTCACCGCCCCGAGGAGATGACAGCCAGGTAAACATGATCACAGGACCATGTGGCAAGTGCCTTATTAATAAAAATATCTGCCTTCCTTGAACATTTCCTCTTCTGGCACTACATATGTTAACGCATATTATCTCTGATGGTCCCACCACTCTGATAGGTTTTATTAGCCTCTTTTGTTTAAGGAAACTGACTGCGAGATGTTGAGAAACTTGCCTACGGTGACACTGCTGTTAATCTTAGGACTGGGATCCAAACCCAGGCTTTGCAGGCTCTACAAATTTTATTTGTTTCCTGTTGCTCTTGGGTGCACTAAGAGAGCAAAGACAGCTAATTCAGACCCTGTGGGGCTCCAGAAAAGTTATCCAGAGCAGTGGAGGCAGACAATTCTAGAGGAGGAAGGAAGGCTTCCCTGTACCAGTGTTCCGCATAACCCCCTTAGACAGAGCCTCATACAATGTGCCAGGATCCCTGAGGTGTGGGAAAAGGAAGGGGATGATCCCACCCGCCTTTGGTTGCTATGGGAACAGTCCTGACCCAGGAAAGGTATCAACCAGATCAGGGAGAAAACAGAGGCAGCAACCAGTAAGATGCCCGAGTGGGCTCCAGGACAGGTGGTCAGTAGAAACGGTGACATGTCTCCTGGCCGTCCTGGGTGATGGCACCCTCCCGACAGCGTCTGAACTCACCTAGCTTCAGCACTCCCACCCCGATCAACCAAACGTACCTCCTTCCCACCGCTTCTGTTAACATATTCCTTCCATGGCTGACGAAAGCCCCTGGAGAACTGGGTCCAAGTTAAACACAGTGAGTCATTATTTGGAAAGACAGAAGATTATGAGTCTCATTTAGATTAATTTTTTAAAAACCTTTCAAAAGCTGGGATCTTTACAAAAGGAATACTGATAATTACGTTCCAGTGTTTCTTTGTCTCCTTTTATTTTGCAATAAACTCAGAAATGAATCGGGTACTAATAAGGAAAATTAGCTAACTGAATCTCAGATTACAATTTATACACACGCTGGTGTTTTTTTTTTTTTTCTATGTGTAGGTCTCATAAAAGTACAGATTCCCAAACTATAACCCTTCGCTCAGACTTTTACCCAATAAGGTCGCTGTGTTTTAATTAATATAAATTCCAAAATGCCAGGCCCAGAAGGGAAATTTTACTGCACAGTGAATCCTGAGGCGGGGTGTTACAGTGCTGTATTTATATTGAGAAAGAATTCTCCCAGTGGTGGTTATCAAAAATGTTTGAGGCCACAGAACGCAGAGAAAGATGATTTAGTTCGCATGTACTGTTTTGTGTCAGAAGCCCCCATTCGCCCTGGAATTATTTTGCCTTTTATCTACTGCTAAGTGCCTACTATGGGACCAGGTTTCTGTAAATATGGGAGTGACCCAGGCGTCAAGGGGCACACGCGCCCTGGTGGGCAGGACGTGGCTCTCGCACAGGGAAATACTGTAGCGTGAGTGGCAAATGGGACATGTGCTCACTGTCTCCTGTTCTCCCGTGGCTCCGTTTCCCTGCACAGGGAGCTGAGTCCTCTGTGGGCACATAACCCTTGCCGCTGAAGGAAAGGGCACCGTGGCTGAGAGCTGCCGGAGAACCTGCCCGGCACCCAATGTATCGGAAAAACAGCAAAGATGGGAAAACGGGGCTTTTGGGAACCACACAGAACTTTCCGTTGGCTTAGAGGATGTACAGATGCAAAGCAAAAATTTTAAAACAAATTTTTTTTTTTTTTTGACTTTCAACTGTGCAAAACTGGCGTGTGCCTGATTAATTTAACGGGATTTGTTGACACAGTTTGCTCGTTTTTCTGAAGGCGATGGGACGGGCCATGGGTATAATAAGGAGGGGACCCGCAGGACCTAGCTCACAGGTATTGGTGTCCTGGAGAGATACCTGGGGGGGGGGAGGGAAAGCCAGTTGAAATTCACACTCTGATGCTTACCTACTACTATTTCAGAGGCCCCCCTCCCTCCTGAAAATGGCTCACTGTGTCCCAGCACCCATACCTGCTCCTTGGGGCCCCTGCACCATCCCGTCCACCTGAGCTGAGCTGCAGACCTCCGCCCCTCTCTGATCTGGAACTGGGTTCACACCTAACACCGCTTCCTCCCTCGGGGGAGAGGCCCACGCCCTCTCCCGAGATGGTCCCCTTGTCCCTCCGCCCAGGGAGCTGTTCCCTCAGCGGCCCCCCCCAACCCCCACTCATTTGACGGCTCTTTTTCTAATGCCTATTTTCTAATTAAGCCCAAGTCATGACAGATGGCCTTGTGGGGCCGACTGACACACACTTTGGGGAGCACCGAACGGCACCTGGGGTGCACATTCAGAAGGGAGGCCTCCAGCTTCGGCTGAAACGGCTCGCGGGGACCTCAAATAAACCGGAATGAAAGAAATACCCGCGGTGGGGGTGGGAAGGGGGGAGGGGAAGAGAGAGCGCGCGCCAATACCCCACACGCTGGAACTTGTTTTTTAAGGAACTCATTTTAATTATGTTAATTTTTTAAACCAGGCGCAGTCTAAACCAAAGGGCGAGTAAAGCCCTGAACCACAACTCTCACTGGCTTGGATAAAGCCCTGAACCTCACTGACCGGCTTGGATAAAGTTTTCCACCAATCCCAGTCTGATGCTGGGAGTCGCCAACGATTTCTTATTTAGGGCAGCCACTCTGTTCAGCCAGACTGAAGAGTTCATTCATTCCCCTGTAGATTCCGTGGCTCTCGCTCGCCCTTGCCTCTCTGGACCACCTCCCGGCCGTGAGCGGTGCGCGCTCGTGCACGCGCGCGCACACACACGCACACACACCTATATCCACACTTGCACTCACATACGCTCCCCTCCCCCCGTATCTGCAACACGATTTATTTATTTTTCCAATGTATAGCTTAATTCGCCTATTCCTAAAAGAAACACTTATGAGATATTTGTTAATGTCAAATTCTGGGCCGGGCCCTTGCCCCCAAGATGCTAGAAAGTGGTAAGAGAGAGCTGTCACCAGCCAACTCCGGGTTCCTGAACCTCCTTGGCCTCCGTTTGCTCACCTGTAAAATGGGCACCTGCTGACACATATCTGAGGAGGCTGTTCCTACTAGGACACGTGATGGTGCACGGGGAATGTAAAATCTTGACAAACGTTAGGCACCTTTATTGCATCCTTAAGGCGATCTTCAAACGGGACCTTCTACTGAGTTTTCTGGTTAGCCCCGTGAAGTTCAAAGTTGCCTGCTTCTATTTGTGAATAGTTCTTTTTCCTCAACACTAGCCCCTCTTCCTCTGTCTTCCCCATTTGTAATGGAATGATATCATTCCATATGATGGTTTCCTTCCTCCATGTCCTCTTGTCCTTTCTCCTTCCTCTCCGTCTTTGCATTATTATTATTACTATTAATTATTATTTGCTATTATTAACCAAACATCAAAGATGGACTGTAGTTTGAGCAGAGACCCGGAAGAGGCAAAATCAGTTGAAGCGGAGAGGTGGAGAAGTCGAGAGGCAGCAGCCCAAGGCACGCGTGATCAGACTGGGGGCCAAGTCATGAGAAGTAAGCACGTTTCAGATAAGCCTGCTTGAACTTGCTTTGGGGACAATTTAGTAACAATAAGGCTGATGCATTACTTCTGTCCTGGCTTCCAGCCAGACCGCCTCTGGGAAATGTGGTCAGTCGTTCTGAACTTGGCATCCGGAAATCAAGCTAGCCCCTAGGAGGAGCGTCCCCCGGTCCACTAAATATTTGCAAAAGAAAAGAGCGAGAGTGAGAAGTATCAGGAGATCATCACGTACATAATGCAGCCCTTCTCTGATCAGGAGGCAGTCCGGCTTTCCAAGACCTTTCTGGTCACCTGCAGACACCCCTTAGGTGTAGCGACCCTTCTCCATCCATAGGGCAGCCGAGTGCAGGGCGGTCCCGATGGCCAGGGTGGGAGGGTCAGCCCTGCAGCGCTCAGTAACCCTGTGCTTGCTGGCTTGCACCCACGGCGGGGGGGGGGGGGGGGGAGTGGGTGCCTTTTTCTCATTCACACAAAGGCATCTTGCTGTGAACTGGAATCCGTCCACTTTGTGGAGAAAGCGGTCTTCCAGAAACCACTGTCTCCTTGCTCGTTCCTGGGCGTGTTTTAAGCCATCTGGATACGGTCCATTTTTCTCTTTTGGGCAGCTCACGTCGCGGAGAAAGTGTAACCATTTGGATTTAGATGGAACTGGACTAGGATCCAGCATCCGCCACTCTCCATTCAGATGGCCTACAGCAGTGACATGCCCCCCCCCCGCCATGAACTTCATTTTCCCCATCCACAAAATGGGCACAGTAACAGCTGTTCCTACAGTATTTCTTCAAGGATTCAAAATAGCCTAATTTCTAAACTTGGCACCAAGAGAATACTGCCATTTGCTGACCAGAAATGGAAGAGACAAAATACCTTTCTTAAAGTTTCTAAGAAAAAAAAGAAAATGTGTGCCTGGCCCTTATCTTAAACAAACTGTAGCAACATGAGTGGTTTTTTTTAAATTGTTATTGTACGGGGGCGCCTGGGTGGCTCAGTCGGTTAAGCTTCCGACTGCGGCTCAGGTCATGATCTCTCGGTTCGTGAGTTCGAGCCCCGCGTCGGGCTCTGTGCCGACAGCTCGGAGCCCGGAGCCTGCTTCGGATTCTGTGTCTCCCTCTCTCTCTCTGCCCCTCCGCTGCTCGCACTGTTTCTCTCTCTCTTAAAAATAAATAAACATTAAAAAAAATTTTTTTTAATTGTTGCATTTTGCATTCAAGTAATCTGCATATATAAAGATACATATTTACCAAATAAAAATATGTTACATCCTCCTTTTCTAATAATGCACCCATCCTAGTCTACCGCGTTGAAAGAAGAGCTCAATTTCCAGTCTCTCGACTTGTTGCTTTTCAGGGGACATGTATGGCCCATAACTAAGTACACCTCCAGATTTTAGATGCGCTCATATCTCTTGCAGAAGTGAACATTACGAACCGAGGCAAAGATAAAGTGTCTGCAAATGACAAATGAAGCAGAGATGCTGAAACGGAAAAACCAAGTCAGCCCCTCAGACTTTCCAAACGGGCCTCAGGATTCACTTGTCTAGACGGTGGGTTGACATGGGGAATTCAGTTAAACTGGCTACACGACAGAGCCAAGAAGGCCGTAGCGATCACGTGGCCCCGTCCCCTGGTGAGGAAGCCACACACAGCTTATGCAGCAGTATCAGCCCGACAACCAGGCCTTCTGACACCGTGACCGCCAGAGAAATCACTGTCTAATCTACAATATCAGGCATTTTCCTGAGAGACTCAAATGATGCTGATGGTGGAGGAAAGGCATTTTAGGTCTTCATCTTCTTGGTCTGCTCTAGTTCAGATTACGGGGCTTTCCCTCCAGTTTTCTGTACGGCTCACCGTGTCTCAAGGCTAGCACTGTGCCTGGCACAGGATGGGAAATTAGCGTCCCTACTCAGGGAGCAAACGGTGCACTTTTCTTTTCTGTAGATGAGAAAAGGCTTTTATTTATTTATCTATTATTTATTTATTTATTTATTTATTTATTTATTTATTTTTTTAATTCACATCCAAGTCAGTTAGCATCTAGTGCAACAATGATTTCAGGAGTAGATTCCTTAGCGCCCCTTCCCCGTTTAGCCCATCCCCCCTCCCACACCCGCTCCGGCAACCCTCCGTTTGTTCTCTATATTTAAGAGTTTTTTATTTTTTTTATTTTTTTTTTAATGTTTATTTATTTTTGAGAGAGAGAGAGCACGCGCTAGCAGGGGAGGGGCGGAGAGCGAGGGAGACACAGAATCCCAAGCACGCTCCAGACTCTGAGCTGTTAGCAGAGAGCCCGATGGGGGGCTCGAACTCAGGAACTGTGAGATCACGATGTGAGCCAAAGTCATACATTTAACCGACTGAGCCACCCAGGCGCCCTTTAAGAGTCTTTTATGTTTTGTCCCCCTCCCTGTTTTTCTATTATTTTTGCTTCCCTTCCCTTGTGTTCATCTGGTTTGTCTCTTAAACTACTCATATGAGTGAAGTCATGGGAGTTTTGTCTTTCCCTGACTGACTAATTTCACTTAGCATAATACCCTCCAGTTCCATCCACGGTGCTGCAAATGGCATGATTTCATTCTTTTTGATCGACGAGTAATACTCCATTGTATATATAAACCACATCTTCTTTACCCATTCATCCATCGATGAATGGGCTCCTTCCATATTTTGGCTATTGTCAATAGTGTTGCTAAATGCGCACTTTCAAATCTTATTAATTAAAAAAAATGCAGTGATGACGAACATGAGGCTTTTCTGATTAGCAAGGAAAGAGAGCAGAAAGAGGGGACTGTATGTGCGAGTAGAGAGACCAGGGGCTCAGAAACCGGGAAGAACCGTTTCCACTCCTGGCCTTACCCCCGCCTGTCAGATGACCCAGGCAGGACAATGACTCTTTCCGAACTTGGCTTTTCTCAACTGTGCAGTGGAATAATAATGTCTACTTCACAAGGTTTTATGAAGGGCTCACGATAATATTTATTAATTGCTTGGCATTGTACCTGGCAGGGACTGGCAGCTCAATAAATAATCACTGAGACAAGAAGAGAAGATATTGTGGCTACTGGTGCCTGTTGGCTTTAAAAGAACAGCGTAGGGACGCCCGGGTGGCTCAGTCAGTTAAGCCTCCAACCTCGGCTCGGGTCCTGATCTCAGGGTTTGTGGGTTCGAACCCCGCGTCGGGCTCTGTGCTGACAGTTCAGACCCTGGAGGCTGCTTCGGATTCTGTGTCTCCTTCTCTCTCTGCCCCTCCCCCGCTCACGCTCTGTCTCTGTCTCTCAAAACTATTTAAACATTAAAAAAATTAAAAAAAAAAAAAAGAATGGCGTGCACAGAAGTGGCCCTGTACACCCTATGCGGATACCCTGGATTCTTTCTCCACCGCACCTCAAACCCTGCACGTTTGTCCCCAGGCTTCACGTGAAGCATCTTGCCCCTCTCAGCCCCTGGCCTCGGCCACCCCGCTCTTTCTGTCACCTCCCTCTGGGTCGATCAAAATTGCACTTTTGGCTTGGAGCTGTTATCTGCTCAGCTTTCCGAACACGCACACCTTGCTCACTACCCTTGTCAGGACAGGACAGCCGTGGTCCATCCATTCCTGGTCTAGGACAGACTCTTCCCCAAGGCCCTGGCCGGCGGTCACAGGTCTCCACGAGGGGCCCAGACCAGGAGAGGCTTGGGGAGAACAGCTGTCCCGCAGGGCCCTGCTCAGAGGACAGGCCCGCTGGGACAGATAGGGCGTTAGTTCTCTGTATTCTTCTGGAGAGAATGCGATACTCAAGCGACTACTATTTACTAAGCATCTGCCAGGTGCAGGCACTGAGCTAAGGGTATAAATATTCTTATTTAATTCTCACAGCAGCCTATGCATTATCTTCTCTGTTCCCAGGAAATGGAGTCTTTAGGAGATTAAGGAACGGAAATCTGACATCACAGAGCTCATAATTGGCAAAGCTGGAATTCACACCCACCGCTCTCGAGCTTCACAATCCTCCCACATTCTCCCCATGGTAGTGGGCTTCCTCCATTTCCTAGGACTCAGTTGCCCTTCCAGAGACATGGGACAGCTATCGTATAGTGGTTCGGATGGTGGTCCCCGTGGTCTGTCAGCTGGAGCCTATGAATCTGACTATCGGAGGACAGGCTCTTGGCCGATGCAGTGAATCCAAGACTCCTGCCATGAGGCCATCCTGGATTCCTTGGTGAGTCCCAAATCCAGCGACAAATGTCTTTGTCAGAGAAAGGCAGAGGGTGATTGGAGACTGACGGGAGAGGCGAAGCCACACGCCTACAAGGTGACGTGAGATCGGGACAGAGGCTGGAGTGGGGCGGCCACAGGCCGAGGACCGCCTGGAGCCACCAGAAGCTGGGGGAGGCGAGGGAGGACCCTCCCCTAGCACCTCCGCAGAGGGAGTGTGGCCCTGCTGACACTAATTTTGGACCTCTGGTTCCCAGCGCTGTTGCTTGAAGCCGCCGAGTCTGTGGCAATTTGGTACAGCAGCCCCAGGAAATTCGCACGCACGAAACTCCTCAGAGCCTCCCACTCCCGGTTTCGTAGGTTCCTAGCCACAGCCCAGGCAGGGAGAGCCCACCGGCATCAGCCTCTAGCCCCAGGCTGATCCCCGAGCCCGCTTCTGGTCATGGGCTGTGCTGCCTGCAGAGAAAGGTCCCAGCAGCTGGCACTGGAGAGGGCAGGGCGGTCCATCCGTGGCCCTGGCCCAGGGCTGCCCCGGGTGGCCAGGACGGGACACAACTGGGTTGTCCACAGTTGCCTAGTCTCCTCAGCCAAGGGAGACCTGGGGAGAGAGACAGCGAGACCCTTCTGGATCCTTCCAGAAGTGAAGAAGTGAAGCGCGACCCGGTTCCTCAGCGACCACGGCACGTGGGTCCCCGAGTCGCTCTGTGACTCATGTTTTATAGGACTATTGGGCCTCAGCTTTTTTGTGCCATGATAGCAGAGTCACCCCCTCCCGGATCTGGACTCATCTTTCCTTTTTAGAGCTCTCCCCTCAGCCCTGTGAGCTCTTCATCCAGACTGACGATAGCCCCAGAAATAATGAGGGGGCAGCAGGGAAGAGCCACAGTTTCATAAAGCCAGGCCCAGGCCTCCCACTATCTACTCTTAGGACTCTAATAAAACCCTTTCTTCGTTCCACGGCTGGTCTCCATCCAGCATCTGTGGACAGCTTTCCCGACGAAAGGATGCTTTATCTGTACTTAGGACATGCTTCAGAGCACTCCCAGATTTCAGCCACTCTCCCGGGGATAGGGAAGGGAGTGAGGGACCGGACAGCGTCCTGAGAACCCAGCCCCCAGCCCAATCAGGCGACAGGACTTCTATTCTAGAAGTTTCTAGGGCGGCTTCTGTCCAAGTTCACCTCCAGCCAGAAGTCCAAGTGGGCGTCAGCAGTACTTTCCAACATACCCAGCGTGTGTCTCGGACTTCCTTTCTGGGTAGAGAAATGGTCTTTTTACCCTCCTGTCTGAAATCGTGTCATAGGCTGGAAAAGAGCCCCCACAGAGGCATCCGTTTCTCCATTTCACAGCACTTTATAGACTATGAGCCAAGAGCTTTCATCACCCTTGTGTATTTTACTCAGTGAGTTGCTTGTGTTATTACTCTGTGTGTTTTTATAAAGTGTTTTTACGCTGTTTTTATAAAGTGTTACTTTTTTAATTACAAAGTCATTCATGACATTGGTTAAAAATCCAAGCATTCATGAAATGTTGTAAGTTAGAGGCTGAAAGACCCCAATAATCCTACCCTCTGGGGATCTATATTATGTAGGCATGTGGCTTGGCTTTTTCGTTCTGTTTTGTTTTGTTCATTTTCCATCTTAGTCATGGGAAAACAAGAGGATGGCTCCCTAGATGGGAAATGGACAGGAAATTCACAAGAGAATCAGGTAATTCTCCTTAACACACTAGGCTGACTCTCTGTCCCTGCAAACAGGGATCCCGCTAACTTCTGGAACTACTTTCTCCACCCAGACAGCACCTACATTCAGCTGGCAGGGCTCCCATGAGTCTTGGCTGTTGTGAATGAAGGACAAAGGGGTCAGTGTCGTGTGAGGGTCTGTGCTGAAATGGGGATGCTGTAGACTGAATTGGGTGCCCGCTCCCCTGAAATGCATATGTTGAAGCCCTAGCCACAGTGTGACTGGAGATAGGACCTTGACAGAAGTAATTAAGGTTAAATGAGGTCGTACGGGTGGGTCCTGATCCTGTAGGAAGAATGTCCTTATAAGAAGGGACACAAGAGGGGCGCCTGGGTGGCTCAGTCGGTTGAGCGGCCGACTTTGGCTCAGGTCACGATCTCACAGTTTGTGAGTTCGGGCCCCACTTCGGGCTCTGTGCTGACACCTTGGAGCCTGGAACCTGCTTCCGATTCTGTGTCTCCCTGTCTCTCTGCCCCTCCCCCACTCATGCTCTCTCTCTCTCTCTCTCTCTCTCTCTCTCTCAAAAATAAATAAACATTAAAAAAAATAAAAGACGGGACACAAGAGAGCTTTCTTACTCTCAGCCGCATGAGCACAGCAAGGAGGCGGCCGCCTTCAAGCCAGGCAGAGGCGTCTCATCAGAACCTGACCATGCAGCCACTCTGATCTCAGACCACCAGCCTCCAGAACTATAAGAAAATAAACATGTATTGTTTAAGCCACCCAGTCCATGGTGTTCTGCTATGGCACCCCGAGCTGACTGACACAGAGCAGGGGGAAATCATTGCACCCAGACCAGCTGTCTCCTATCCCTGCCCTTGCCCACCATTGGTACATTCACATTTCTTTCTCGGCTGTCCCCCTCGGGACTCTGAAAATGGACTGGAGGCGGGAGCATTTTCTTCCAGACATGTGTGTCTGCACTTTGTCTCCTTCCTCCCAGTGGAACCTTCTGCTTCTCCTTTCACCGCTGCAGCCCAGAGGGTCCCCATGTACCGCTAAACTTGCCTGCAATGGAAGACAGCCTTGGGTCACATCCGGGCCCCCTTTGAATTGGATCATGCGTTTCACGCTCTGAGTCCGCTCGGCTCACGTAGAAATTCACCCACTCATGCCAATGCCTCTGATGGCCTTGGTTTAAGGTTTAAAAGTTCTCCTTCCATTCCGGCAGATTCCTAGCCTGCTCCATGCCTAAGTCGTTGAATTATTAATGATTTGGCCTCTTTCCCTCCCACCTGTGGGCTCCAGCTTTGCCTCAGCAACTTCGAATCACAGAGACCCTTGCAACAGAGCTCACATGTGATTCAAACAATGAAATAAGCTGAAACCCAGGAGGCACACGGAGTGGAAAGGAAGATTTCTAGTTTTTGCTGTCCATCTTTAGCAAGCATGTAATCAAGACCACTGAGGTGTGTTCTAAGGTGTGCACTATGTTTTTGAAGTGGCCATGGGTGGCAAGAAGGTCAAGCTCGGGAAGACGAGTGATGGAGAGGACTAAATCGGTGCTTCTTGGGTTTTCTGTTGGGACCTCCAATAAACAGACAGTGTCACCACCCAGCTGTGTACACACAGACACACACACACACACACACAGACACACACACACGCACACACTTGAAACAACAGTTTCACAAAGCATTAACTACCTTTATTGTCTGGGAGGCATTCTGATATGATCTGGTCTAGTCTACTGCGTTCCATGAAAAAAGTTGCTGGGGACATAAATTGGCACGATGGTAATTTCATGTATTAACTTGACTGGGCTAAGAGATGCCCAGATAACCGGTAAGACATCGTTTCTGTGTGTGTCTATAAAAGTGTGTCTGGAACGGATCCCTGTTTGAATAGGTAAACTGAGTCAAGAAGACGGCCCTCACAGATTTGGGCGGGCATCAACCAAATGCTGAAGACCCAAATAGAGCAAACAAGCAGGGGAAGGACAAATTCACTCTCTCTGCTTGAGCTAGGACAGCCACATCCTGCTCTTGGACATCGGTGCCTCTGGTTCTGGGCCTTTTGGGACTCAGGCTGGGACTTAACACCATCAGCTCCCTGGTTCACACGTCTTCAGACTCGACTGAGTTGCACAACTGCTTTCCCGGCTTCCTGATTTGCAGACAGCAGATTGTGAGACACACACATGCACACATACACAGAAGAGAATCCACTTCCGCACAGACTTGGGCGGGTCCTCTAACGTCCGTGGTCAACGGGGACAATCATGCTCCCTCCGCAAGGGTGACATAAGACTTTCAAAAGACAAATTACATCAAATAGTGGGCACAGCTCCCTGCAAATAGCGAACTCTTAATGAAATAGTTATTAGTTTCAAATGTCTAATGGGTAATTCAGGCAGCTGTCATGTGCCGGTCCCCGAGGCCCTGAGCCCTGCCTCGCCTCATGTCTGGCTGACGTAGGTCTCTGTGATGTGGGCGCCGGGATGTTTGTTTATAACAATAAACGGAATATCATTCATTTTAGCTGGTAGACATGCTCATCCAAAGGCAGATTCAAAAGCAACGTGGATCTTTCTTCTGCCTCCGTTCGGGTTGCTTTCGAGTGATGCTAACGTGCTATGTGTTTCTGCGTCTGTTCCTGTAAGAAGGGGAATTAGAATACCTGCCTACCCTGTCTCACAGACAGGTGGAGAGGCATGAGTACATTTAAACATACAGAAAGAGGCTTTGAATCACTCACGGATAGGCAGATCATCAATACAAAGGTTTTACCAGTTATTATGACTGTCTTTCTTCCTTAGGCGTTCCATTGTAAAGATTTCTGGCTGGCACTTGATCTTCTTTACGTCCTTCTTAAAGAACAAAATTCATTTCTAACTACATTTTGAAAGCCAATGTATGTTATGGCCCTTTGGTTCATAGGAGTGGGGCAGACCAGCGTCCCGATCAAAGTACGTTTGAATAATGCAATGCCCAATATTCAAAGAGGAAAGTTGCTGCCTGACCCGGTTTACTCTCCACGCGGTAGAGAAAACTTGAGCTCCCCTTCTGCCCAGATGGATGCCTGGGCCTGGCTCCCTCACCCCCACTCTCTCTCTCTCTCTCTCTCTCTCTCTCCCTCGTGCAGAGCCCTTCCAGCCCCACGAGGACTCTGCAGTTAGTGCATAAATATAAGAAAACACCCGAGGCCACCTCAATTCCAGTGCCCTGACTGGGGCTCAGGTCACAGACCCCAAGGAAGGAACATCTCTTTCGAACTGGTGCATGGAGAGGGAGTGCCTTTTTCAGACTGGCACAAAGCTGCTGCGTAGACTAACAGAGACCTGCTACTTCCGGGCGCCTGGCCGGCTCAGTCAGTAGAGTGTGCGACTCTTGATTGCTCTGGGTTGTAAGTTCGAGCCCCATGTTGGGTGTAGAGATTATTTTTAAAAAATCTTAGAAAAAAAGAAGAGGCAAAAGAAAAATGCTGGGAAAACACAAGGCCAGGCAGCATCTCTGCATCGACTCACGGTATCTGCAGACACCCGGATGGAGCTGACCCCAGGCGTCTGATCCCGGTCCTCAGGGAACGAGGGCTGAGCTGTTATGCCCGCTGCCTCAGTAGCACTGGGCTTGCAGCGGGGAGGCCGTGGATTCAGGCATGGGGCCCACCTGGGGGGCCTCCCAGCTCAGGCCCCCCCCAGGGAACTGGGAAGCTCAGACTTCAGTGTTCTCATTTCAGAGCCTGCTGTGTAGATTAAACGACAAATGTGTGTCGATTACTTGCCAGAGTGACTGCAGTGCTCATGAGTGCTGACCATGGCGTCCTTCCCTGGCCATGCTGTCTGCCTTTAACCCTTTCCACTCCGGTCCCTTTGCCCCTTTTCCGCCTTCCTCCTCCCCGGCTTCCTCCTCCCTCCTCCCGTCACCCGGGCCTCTAGAAGTTGCACACAGACTCCAGCTGTGCTGAGCATCTGTGATGGTCTCCATGCCTCAATATTCGTATTCGCTTTATCCTCTTAGCTCTCCGATTTTCTTTCTGGTTTCCCGACTTCCGCTAGTTTGAAGGGCATGGTAAGTGACAGTGCAGATTTGTAATTTCTTCTTCTTCTTTCTTACATTCCAAGTGCTTCAAAGGCAAAGTCCTACCGTAGTCGGTGTGCTCTCCCAAAACGAGGCCAGGGGTCTTCAGAGTCCCGTCTAATGACGATGTTGGGAATGGTGCCACCAGGCAGTACGTGGCCACGAGACCCCGGATCTGGCTGGGCCATTCTGGGAGCTGGTGGTGAAATTCGGACGGCACGACCCCAACCTGGAAACAGGAGTGTTAGGCATGACTGAAGTCTTAGTCTTCGATATAAGATGTTCCAAAGAGTATCTAAAAGTCTACTCTTGTAATTGAGTCCTTCCACATTAAAAAGAAAAAAGTGTTGGGCGCCTGGGTGGCTCAGTCGGTTAACTGACTTCGGCTCAGGTCATGATCTCAGGGTTTGTGGGTTCGAGCCCCTGTCGGGCTCTGTGGTCACATCTCAGAGCCTGGAGCCTGCTTCACATTCTGTGTCTCCTTCTCTCTCTCTGCCCCTCCCCTGCTTGTGCTCTGTCTTTCTCTCTCTCTCTCTCTCTCTCTCTCTCAAAAATGAATAAACATTAAAAAGATTTTTAAAAATAAATTAAAAAATTATCATAGAGGTGTCTTATTTTACAATCAAAGTAATTTATCACACTTTTCCATGACTCCATTCAGCAGATCGTAGAGACTGAGAGGGACAATTCAGTCCAACTAACAATGACCTGTTGTACCAGAATGTAAACTTCTTTTTTTTTAATTTTCTAATTTTTAAATTTTTGTTACTATTATTTTTTAATGTTGTATTTTTTTTTTTTTGAGAAATTGAGAGAGAGAGACAGAGACAGAGCACAAGTCAGAAGCTTAACCAACTGAGCCACCCAGGCGCCCCTCAGAGTTGAAACTCCTAAGGGCAAACACTGTGATCTTCTTCAAGTCTGTCTTACCAGTACCTGGCAGGATGCCCAGCATATAACAACCTCTCAACAAATTCCTGTAGAATAAGTGAATGAATGAATGAATGAATGAATGAATAACATGTGGTTAATTTAGTGCCAAACCCCATTGCTTCCCACGGTGAGGAAGTTCGAGCCAGTTACAGAAACCACAAAATGGCACACCGACAATCTGTTATAATAACTGTTATGATCGTGTACGTGTAAAGTCTTACTGGAATGTGAAAAAGGAACAGTAAACCGAGCGTGTGCTGAGCGGGGAGGGAGGCCTAAACACGCCATCTTTTCAAGTCACACGTAAAAATTTTAACTGAAAGGAAAACATTTTAATTGGGGGGATAAATTATGTATAACACAATTCTCAACAGACAGTTACAAACCCAAGAACCAGCCATGTGCCAGACCGTGGGGATGAGCAAGGGAAGAGGCTGTTCCTTACCGCTGTAGGCCTGGCCAGCAGGTGCCAGGCCCTCAGGGCCCGGGCGAGGCCGGCCCCACACACGACAGGGGAGTTATGGTCTCCGGAACAAGCCGTTCCAGAGTAGAAATCTACCCCATGACACCTCTGCCCCTTCCTTCCTCCTCAGTCAAAACTGGAAAGATTTCAGGAATCAGCTTTGTTAGCCTAATGGCTATGCCTGCATTTTCTTTGATTCTTGTCTTAGCCTGTGCTAACCCAAAACATCAGAATCCCTTCAGGACGCTTGCCAGGAATGACAATCACGGGGCTTCACCCTAGACCTACTGAGTCAGAATCACTGGAGCTGGGGCCCCGAAATCTACGTTTGATGGACAAAGTGCCTAAATACATTTTTTTAAAATTAATTGACTTCATAGTTTAGATCCAGAAAAAGGGAACAGAGAATACTCACTTCCTATCAGCCCCCTGCACAAGGTTTTCCCTCTGACTCACATGTCACCCCAGTAGGGTCCGTTCCTTATCATTATGGAACCGATCTTGACCCGATTATTATTAACTAAAAGTCCATAGTTTCTTCAGATTTCCTCAGTTTCTACCTAATGTCCTTTTTTCTACTCTGGGATCCCACATTATATTCTCTAGACGATTATTGCTTGTTTTTATTAAATTTTAACTACAAAGGAAATTTGGGACTATATTCTGCTGTTGAAAGGTAAATATTACTGCTGGAGAATCCCTGTAGCTACCAGCCAGTTCTTAACCCTCTCCCCGGAGGCAAACGATGTCAAAAGTTGAGAGCATCTCCTTCTGCTTCTTCTGTGTATTCATATTTAAAGACACATTTATAAAAGGCTGTGGCATTCTTTTCTATTTCTTAAACATAAGTTAAATGGTATTGTTCTATGCCTATCATTCACTTCCTTCCTTTTTTTACTCAGCAAGAGCGATGGCTTCAGGTTTTGTGCCAGCGTAATGAAGCCTACCACATCCTTTTACACGGAGGTTAAAATAAATGTTTAAATCGTGTATATATTTTTTTCAGCTTTAGGATGGCCAATTTGCAAAGAATGCAGACCTGTGCATGTTGGTGAACTGTCTCTTTCAGGCATGCTGCGTGTTTGCTAGGACTGGCAGAACAAAGAACCACAAACCACAGAAGCTTTATTGTCTCATGCGTTCCTTCTGAGTCTGGAAGTCCAAGATGGCGGCATCAGTAGAGTCATGCACCTGTTGAAGGCACCGGGGAAGGACCTGGTCCAGGCCTCTCTCCTTGTCTCTGGCAGTTCCTTGGCTTGTGGTAGTATAACTCCAATCTTCACACGGTGGATTCTCCGCGCATGTGTCTCTGGGTCTAAATTTCCCTTTTAGAAGGGCACCACTCAAATTGGAGTAGGGACCCACCCTACTCCGATATGACCTCATCTCAACTAATTCCATCTGCAATGACTAATTGCATCTCAAGTAATTCCATCCTATTTCCAAACAGGCTACATTGTGAGGGCCTGGGGGTTAGGACTTCAACATATGAATTTGTCGCAACTCACCTCACAATGGGCATTAATCTCTAAACTTCTGTGATCACGCAACCCTATCAGTAAGTCACATGCTTGAGCACATACCAAAAATTTAAATATTTGTAAATTATATGTATGTCCTTTTATACCAGTGTGTCCATTATAAAGCTTCCCTTAGGTCAATTCCCCCATGAAACAGACACTGAGGCCCTGAGATTTGCACGCAGGACCTTTCGCAGGGAGAGGAGGTTGGGCAGAGAAAAGGTGAAGTCTAACACGGTTGCTAAAGAGGACTCAACTTCCGCCTCGAGAGTTGGGGGGCTGAGATGGCCTTTTGGTGCTGTCCTGAATTGGGGCAAGGGACTAGGCCAACCCCCACACTGGCCAGTCTTTGGATACAGGTTGCCCAGGACGGTCAAGGGAGCTTCTGGGCAGAGGGTAAATCCCTAGATGCTCACTCATGAGCTTTTGGTGGCTAACCTTCCTGCCAGCTGGGAACCAGCACCTCTGCCCTCAAGGGGCACCCAGTCGGTGCTCTACAGCACCCTCTACAAAAGAGACTTGCAACAAGAAATTTAAAAGGATGGCATAAAGTTAAACATCAGTAGAAGTTATCATACTTTCCCAATACTCAGTGAGTCATGACTGTTCCCTGAGATACACAGAATCCACCCTCTAGACCACTGTTGGGTCATTTGAGATTTTAATAAAACCTGACAAGCATCTTCCTAAGTGGCTATACCACATTACAGTCCCATCAGGAGTATACGATGGTCCCCATTCCATTTCCTCCTGTCTTCCACCGATACTTGTTATTATCAAGTTTCTCGAAGTTTTACCAGTTTTGGGCATAAGAACATTGTCTGCTTGGAGCTGAACCACTCGGGGTCCAGTCCTAGCGTCGTCACATACCAGTTAAGTGCACGCTGTGATCTCTCTGACCTTCAGTTTTCTCATGAGAAAGATGGGAATAATCTCACTTCCCACGGTTGTTTCGAGGACTTAGTGACATTATATATGTGAGAGTCTTTGTTATAAAGCCTTTATTATAAAAATATAAAAGTCTGTATACACTCTCTCCCCTCTGCCTAGGATTCATTCATTCATTCATTCATTCATTTGTTACTCACTAAATAATAACCTATTTTTGCCAACCACCTACTGTGTTAAACATTGGTGGATAATATGGTTCTCCTGGAAGAGAGCCATGGGGAAAATAGATATATGGTTTTTTAAAGAGCCTACTTGTCAAGGATAATGGAGAAACTCAATTCCTTCTCCTTGTGTTTCACTCTTAGAGTCAAAAGAAGGCACTTCTGTCCTTCCCAGACTCGGGTTGGAGGAAGGAAACTGTATTTACAAATGCGGTCTAGTCGTGATGAATCGGAACTTGACATTCCCTGACCCGTGCCTTAGCCCAGGGCAGGGTTACTGTGCTATAAAAGGCCTGGAGGGAAGTCCTGGCTCCTCTTGTGTCTCTAGTCTCCCCATAGCAAACAGTGTAGACAGCCTGGCCATGTTCCTGGCTCCCTCTTTATTTTTCCGCCAGTGAGAAGGTAAAGAAGACCTCCAGCTACATCCTTCTCCAAGATGAAGGGGGAGTGGGGGGCGGGTGTGGGTGGATTCAGCCTCGAAAGGAAACCGTGTTCTCCGATCATGCTCCTGTCCGAGAGCCTTGCCCGTTTGGTAAGCAGGGTTTTGTTCATCTCTTAAGACAGGATCACTTTCCCGTTCCTCTCTTGGTCTTCGATTTAACGCCCCACTGGTTGTACAGGCATGGTCTGTTCAAGAAATGGTGAGCAGTTCCATGAAATTGAAGTTTCAGTAAGGCCCCCTGGATGAAAGCCCTGGAAACGTAGGTTCCCACTCAACTGGGGATGCCTTTGCCAAACGTCGTAGTAGAGGAAACCAACGTGTTTAAAACAGGAGAGCACCGTGCTCACATTTAATTTTTCAGAAGGCAAAGACAGCATTCGGGTAACGGAGTGACAGGTGGCAGGGAGCTTCCAAGGGTAGCACACCCTTCTCTCCTCCTACTCTAGCCCACCACCGCCTTCTCTTTATCTCAGCAATCCCAGGAATAAGTGAAATACAGTGCATTAAGCCTGCCAACCCTTGTTAGCAGTCTTTCCGTAAGGTTAGGAGACCCAAATGTACTTAACAGGAAATTGCATATAACAAACCGTAAGGCAAGGAGAGAAGTGTAAAAGCTGGATTTGCCCGCGCAGCCTTAGTTCATTTTTCAGATGTCTTTTGTTCTTGCCCTTCACTCACAATGGGGGAAGCTGGGCTGTGCTGTCCGGGCACCTCCCACCCACATGGCCTCTGTCTCACACCTTCTCCAGTTGCACTGTTAAACTCTTTTCTTCTGAGATCCCGGTTCCTTCTGTTTTCCTTTCCCTATGGCTGTTTCCCACCTCCCATTTGCATACAACTCATTGTTTAAATTTTTTTTTAATGTTTATTCATGTCTGAGAGAGAGAGAGAGACAGAGAGAGAGACAGAGTGTGAGCGGGGGAGGGGAAGAGAGAGGGAGACACAGAATCCGAAGCAAGCTCCAGGCTCAGAGCTGTCAGCACAGGGCCCCACGTGGGGCTTAAACTCATGCACCGTGAGATCATGACCTGAACCGAAGTCAGCCGCTTAACCAACTGAGCTGCCCAGGCACCCTTACACCTCATTGTTTAAAATGTAGGTTTTATTATTACTCAGGTATGGTGAGGCCAACAGATGGGGAGATGCTTACCATTGGACAGATAGTTCCCTGGAGGAGAGGGTGTGCCAAGCCACAGGGTGGGGACCACGGGAGGTCACAGGGGAAGCCACAGAAGTCTGTTGGGAGACAGAAAGAACCAAGGGAAAACACAGGCATGAGCCTTCATTGTGGTTTCTTCCAGGAGAAATGGTGAGGCAGGGGAAGCAGGTTTGGGATTGGCCACCTTGAATAACTTCAGCAGGCTCTGAATCCTGGGGGCTGTCCCCAGCTGTTTAGCACTTGCCTGTCTTAGACAGTTTGGGCTTCTCTAACAGAATACCATAGACTGGTTGGCTTACACAGCAAACATTTCTTTCTCACCGTTCTGGAAGCTTGAAATCTGGGATCGGGGTGCCAACATGGTTGGCTTCTGGTGAGAGCCCTCTCCCAGTTACAGATGCAGCTTCTCATTGTACGCTCACATGGCGGAGAGAGAGCAAACTCGCTGCCTGGCCTCTTCTTCTAAGGGCACAAATCTCATTCACGAGGGCTCCACCCTCGTGGCCTAATTGCTTCCCCAAAGTCCCTCCAATACTGTCACATTGGGATTAGAATTACAACAGATGAAATTTGTGGGGACACAAGCATTTAGTCCACCATACCGACCACAGGGTGCCGAGGGCAGGTGGATAGTGGCCCAGGGTGTGAGAGCCCCATAAAGGACCTGGTGGTTGGGGGTGTTGGCTCTGGATTGGTTGGTTTGCACGTGAAAGGCGTGCTTTTCGGGTGAGTTCTTTACTCTCTGCAGGAATCAGCTAGTCCCCCTGGCCCAGCAAGGCCCCAAGATGTCAATAAAAGTCATCAGAATAGAAAGACATGAGGGGCGCCTGGGTGGCGCAGTCGGTTAAGCGTCCGACTTCAGCCAGGTCACGATCTCGCGGTCCGTGAGTTCGAGCCCCGCGTTAGGCTCTGGGCTGATGGCTCGGAGCCTGGGGCCTGTTTCCGATTCTGTGTCTCCCTCTCTCTCTGCCCCTCCCCCGTTCATCCTCTGTCTCTCTCTGTCCCAAAAATAAATAAAAAACGTTGAAAAAAAATTTAAAAAAAAAGAATAGAAAGACATGATTTCTACACTCATATACTTAATGGAATGGAAAGACTTAGAGAGCAGTACTTCTGTTCATTTGACCCTATGCACCACTTGAGGCACCCTTGTCTTTCTCCATGTTTTCCTTTACTGCTCGCAAAGTTAATCGTCTTTTAGAACATCTCTTGTCGGCCCACTCATGACCTCTACCTCCATGCTACCTCTTCTGTTGAGTGTCTCGTGCAACGAGACATGGGCCTGCTGGGTATATCTCTTTACAATTGTGCTTAGGAACCATTTTTGATGGATCTGCCTCGCCCCAGACTGAGGGCAGAAGCCATAACTTGTTGATTTGGGTAACCCCAACACACTTCACAATACCTTCCGTATAGCCGGGGCTCAGGGTGTGTCTGTTAAGATAAATGTTGATTGACTAGTATGTCATGACATCAGGCCAAGGTTCTTTTTTGATGGATCCCATAGATTTTTATCGAAAATTAAATCTTTTGGAGAAAACACCATGCTCCCAGTTGCACAGCAGAATATAAGAGGCAATTCTAGAGCCCAAGTCTGTTGGAGTTTATGGGTTGGGGTGACATTAAAGATGACCATTACGATAGTTTATTCGGGCATTTTGATGGCGTTTGGGTCAAAAATTTTTACAATGTGAGAATTCTGTCCCCAGGGAGTTACCTATCCGCAACACCCTGAAAGTAAACATATATCTGGGAAAACGACATGCAGAGCTAAGCAAAACTTTGGTTTCAGTTGGGCCTTAAGCCTCCAAATCAAACCACAATGCACCTTCTGTAGGCCGGGCTAGATTCTGTCCAAGTGAGCTCTGCCTAGAATCAAAACAGATAGAGGCCTCATGTCATTTGTTCCTTTCTTCAAGCTTAAGCCTTCAGACTGTATAACTCTGAAGAAAAGAAAGTCCAATCCAAATTTCCAGAGAGTCAGAGAGTAAGCAAGAGCCCCAGTCAACATTTGAACAAAAGCTGGCTGAGGTGTTTGGCCCCAGGGTTTCTTAGGACGGCTGGGGATCTGCTCCATGGAGGAGGAAAGAACGTCCATTACTGATAGTAAGAGAGCTGTCTCTTCAGAAGATATGAGGAGTTGAACCAAGGACAAGTCCGTCTGGAACATGCAATGCCTTCATCCACGTCACCCACCACCGTGTTGGCCAATGAAATGTCACAAAACGTGACCGATGACAGCAACACCTCCTTTTGAGGGTGAAGTTCTCTCCACCCCACCCCCAACCCAAGGGAAGCAAGGGAAAGAAATGAGCTCCTTTTCCTAGAAGCCGAGGGTCCATTTCTCCCTCCAGCTCACCCCACCAAGCTCACCACATTGCCTCAGGTCAGGAGTCTTCATTCATTTCAGCCAAAAGTTTACCCCGCGCTCAGATTACCCCCCTCTGTAACCAAGTTCTTCCGTCGGTCAGAACAGGGGGCCGTGTTCAGGTTTCTCACTTCACCAAGAATGGAATATGTGTGCAGAAAAGCCGATTGTCAAATTAACCATAATGCGTACAACATTGTATCAAAATTCTTAAGCACCTGCTCGTTCCGTTAGGCAGAAAACATCCTTAGATCTTGAAAATTAAAGCCTAGTCTAGCCTATGTCTGCAGACCCACACTTTATGTAAGCACACATCTGTCCTTCATTCCGAAAGGCATTGGAAAGGTAGATGTCCCTCAGCTTAGAGCACTTACTGTGTTGTGTGTCTTTTTCTACCCAGCTAGCTTTCACTCATTTCCTTTAGTTCTAGGGCCTCTTACCCTCCTTTCCAGTGCTCACTCCACCGGACTCCACCAGAAACCTGCTTTTGGACTAACTCCGTAAGAGTCAGTTCACAGGGCTATGCCAGTCTCCTCCACCCAAATGTTTTCTTCTCTCCTTTTCTGAATTGTAGGTCTTCATGCTCAAGCCTATGCCTCATAGGTTTATACCCCTGTAGAAAGTTGAGTAGCTGTTTTCAGCTTTCAGTCCCCTGTATTTATGCCCCCATACAATTTGGGTCTCTTCTTCCTTTCTTCTTAGAGTAGATGCTTCTCGAAAGAGGGATAATTTCTGGGGCTTTGGTTGCAATCACCCAGGGTCTGGTCAAGAACAGTTCTCTGCACAGAGTATTCGGTAACTTGTGGCAACCAAGCAAATGAAGATATACACTCGTGGCTGATAGAAACACAAACATTTGGTCGTCTTTTCTACTCTTGCTAGATATCGGTGCCCTAATTGAGGCTACTTTTTCATTTCCCAAGTTCTATTAGTTATTTTCCAGGAATCAATCTTCCCTTAGGCTATATATTTCACTGCTTAGATATTTTCTTCAGATGTTGGAAGTTATTGGACATGTAAAAACATATATGACCCTGATCTGGTTAAAGAGCCTATCATAATAAGAGGCCAATTATTCTGCCCAATACCAACACATGTTAACGTTGTGTTATGTGCAAATATTTAGGTATGGGTCCATGTACACACACATCCATTAAGTAGTAAAATACCTAAATTAAAAATGGCAAGCTGAAAAAAATTCTGAGTGCAAAGGTGTGATTGCTTTGGAATAGGCAATTTAGAAAAAGGGTTTGGTCTTTAATTGGCCAAGTTAAACAAGGCACAATTACTACTAACTTGGTCCCCAAAGATTGGCTGTAATCGTGTCATGTTTAACTTGGCTGGTTAAATGGCAAATAGTGTTCTCCTTTTCTGATTTGGTTCATTTGGCTAATATAATGCCTTTCTATGCCTGACTTTTTCTTTCCTGACTTGGCCCTTTCTGTGAATAGAAAATCCATGGATTAGGAAATACTGTACCTATTTTTTAACAGCAAAATGTATACGTGATTGTTGTTGTTTAACGAGTTTCTGATGCAGCTTTAAAGCACATAGTTGCACAAATGTCAATGACTCATCATGAAATTAGTAGATCTGTGTCAAAGCTCTTTATGAACCTCGTTATCTTAAAATACTCTCGTGGATTTTTCTGTTGCTTTATGTTTCAGGTGAAGAAAAAGAATGTTCCTTCTGAACTAACTTTAACCTCTTCTGTGGCTGAGAGATGAGTAGCTTAACTTATGCATTCAACGTTCAATTAGCCAGTTCACAGATCCCACACAGACCCACAAGGGCACAGGGAAGGATGGTTAAATATTTATCTCAGTTTCTATCTAAGTGCATCAGAATTCAGAGAAGGACAATTTCTTTGTTCAGGATGGCCCATCCCAGTGCATAGCAGATGAATGGGGCATCTAGTTTCTTTTTTTTTTTTTTTTAATTTTTTTTTTAACATTTATTTTTGAGACAGAGAGAGACAGAGCATGAACGGGGGAGGGTCAGAGAGAGGGAGACACAGAATCTGAAACAAGCTCCAGGCTCTGAGCTGTCAGCACAGAGCCCGACGCGGGGCTCGAACCCACCGACCGCGAGATCGTGACCTGAGCCGAAGTCGGACGCTTAACCGACCGAGCCACCCAGGCGCCCCAAGGGCATCTAGTTTCAAATGTAATACCATGGAATCCATCAACTTAAAACAACCGGAAATCCGTTTCTCTGGTAGAGAAACACACGTGCACATGTGTTTGCATTAAGCATTCATTTATTTACTCAAAAGCAACAAACATTTAAGGAGTGATTACAGTGTGCCAGGGTCTTTATTAGGTGCCAGAGAGGCAAAAAGTAGTAAAACACAGCATTCGCCTTAAAGAAGGCTATGGCATATACTATATGCTTTTGTTGGGTTATTTGCAAGCACACAGATCAGAAGCAAATGGCTCGATTCCAGATTTTCGTTTTTTATTCCCGTTGCGTTTTGTTTCGTAGTTCACAACACAAGCTGAGTTTGTCTTCGGCATCTCTCTCCTACATATCATCACCCAGTTGTGTTTGGCCTCCGTTCTGAGTAACAGATCCTCCCCCAGCCCCAATTCCGTTTCTACCTCTTTCAAGGTCTCTCCAACCTCAGAGTGAACTCGCAGGAAAGAGCTAATTAGCCTACCTTGTTATAGCAAATCGCCTAATAAGAACTGTCTGTCTTACCTCTCCCGTGGTTGTATGCCTTGAGTCAGAGCCAACAAAACCAAGTGCAGATGAGAGAGAGAGATGATTTTCAGATACCTTCGGGTGTGTTATTTACTTAAGGATAAGCTACCAGGGGTTCGTGGGTGGCTCAGTCGGTTGAGCGTCCAACTTCAGCTCAGGTCATGATCTCGTGGTTCCTGAGTTTGAGCCCCGCATCGGGCTCTGTGCTGTCAGTGTGGAGTCCCCTTCAGACCCTCTGTCTCTCCTTCTCTCTCTGCACCTCCCCCACTGGCACTTTCAAAACTAAATAACAACACGAGAAACAGACACCAACTCATTTTTTGTCTGAGTTCATTGCTTAAATCCTAATGCTTTCCACATTTTTCCACTCCCCCAGGTCAGGCCCTGCTCTCAGGCCAAAAGGTGTGCTGGAGATGTGAGAGGGTGGGGAAAAGGCTGCCCATAATATTCTACTCAGGTCTACAGACTGGGGATAGAGATGGTCCAGTCTGTACATTTATTATCAGAAGTCATATCCTGATGTGGCTTTATCTGATGTGTTATTCTGAAGGATCCAAGCTTGTGACCTAAAGTGATAAATTCTGTGCATCAACGTTTTCTGCTATGGCCAAGTTTTGACTTTCAATAACGCATAAGCAAGGAAATGAACCTGTGTATAAGATGCATTAGTCATGTGGACCATTGAGCATACAAACAAGTGGACCCATGAATGAACACTGGCCACTCCACAATGAGTGGAGTGTGTGGACCAGAAAGTCCAAGGTTACAGAAGTGTCTGAACTCTAGACTCTATGCCATGAAGAATAATTTACAACGAAAATAGAATGTTTCCTTCCAGGATTCAGGAGAAGGCATCTATGGGATATGCTGATGTGTGAGACAGGAATACCCAACACCAAAGGCATTTTCTGTTGTTTAAAAAAAACAAAAATCTTACCAGAAGCCCCACAGGTAAGTAGGTAAAGAAGAAATTAATCTTGTTAAAGTTGAAGAAGATGCCCTGCCTCTCTCACACGTATCCACACGTGGGTACATGAGCCACATCCACGTGCACACACTCACGTGGGCACGATCCACGCTGTGACCCTCGAGGAGGCCAGTGAGAAAATCTCTCCCTATATTTACCCTGATGGAGCCTGACACAATAATAGTTGGGCTTGGCTTGGTGCCTAAACTGTAAATTTGTAATTAGTTCCAGAGAAGAGTGATACTCAAATCAAGAACGAGCTTGGGAGAGAGAGAGGAATCTGATTTGGAATGTCGACATGGGTGTATGAACTTATATGTGAAATACTGGGAATGTTGAATCCTGGGTTTTAGCTTTGGCCACTAACTAATCTGATTACCTTGAACAAGCTACTCAAGCTCTCTGCCCTTCAGTTTTCTTATAGGAAGAAAACCGATGAGTTGCAGTAAAAGGACGGTCTACAGTCATTTATGCGGATGCTTTGTTCTATTGTATGTAGAAAAATGCATCCCAAAGACAAATATTAGGATGCCTAAAAATTCTTTCCCATGAACATTCAGTTTATTGAGCAATAAATAAAAGAAGAAAGCAAGATTACTCTGCAAAATATAGCTTGACATTTTGAATGACTCTGACCCCATCCTTCATCAAGCATTCCCTTCTGGTGGTGGAACTAATTCTTAGCTTTAGAAAAAATTCACAACATGATGCTTCAACTTTATCAAATGTCTCAAACCACCATCCGTGGTGGAAAAAAGGATCCAGGGATGGAACCAACCACAGTCGGAAGCTACAAATTCTGGCCAATCACTGTAGGCATAGGACTTGATCCCTTCCATTTTCTGGATTTCCAGGTGGGTCAACCATACAGCAGAAGGCGTTGTTGGACAAGAGGAACATGCCTTTTGGGTGGACCAAAGCCAAGGGGTGACAATTTATAACTCCATGTACACGCTCAAGCATTCGTTATACAACGATATGAAACAAGTCGGAAGCACAGAACTTCTTAGAAAGGCCACAAAACATATTCAACTGCCCTCTGCCCAAAGATGCCCTCTGTACATCTTCTGTTGAACCTCTTCACCTTCTGCTCTCCTGTTTGTTTGGCTGCTGCTTTTTTTTGTTTTTTTTTTTTTTTTAACTCAGTCCTTTATCTGCCCCTGGTGGAAAGGAAAAGTTCAGGAATTATGAGCTGGTCGTTGCAGAAAATATCGGCTATATATTCTGAATGTTGTGGTCAGCCTAATGAAACTGAAGTCATATAAAAGCCGCACAGTGAACAGTCACATTGAAACATGCTTCGAGATGATTCCAGATATGTTTGTATAGGATTCAACTCAGTCTCAACTCACCCATCCCTTTTGGGAAATATCTTCTTAAACCTCCTATTATGACCATTAAGTTACTACGAATTTCTAGGAGAAATTCAAGAAGAAATTTCAAGGAGAATCAACCCTCCTTGATGAGCTTGACTAATTGAAATATTTATATAGAAGGTTAAGAATATTTCACCTGGACATTGGTTTTTTGTCTTTTTTTTTTTTACTGATTGGATAGGTTCAAGCGAATGATCAGGGCAGTTCACGTAATTTAAGATCGTGTTTGTACCTGAAGAAAGAAGGAAAATATGAGGTTTTTCTCTCTTTAAAACAATATTGAAACCACTCATTCATTTATTCAACATTTATGTAGCAATTGTGTGCTAGGCATCGTGTCGAGCCCTTGTGTGGACAGGAAGGAATGGAACAATTCCTCTTGTGAGTCTTCTTTGTCAGGCTATTTTGGTGACTGGCAGTGCGTTTTGGAGAAGGACAGATTTGAGAAGCTCTATTTAGTCATGCTTTAGCCACGTTGTAGTGTCCCAGCAATTGTACATAATGGACTGTATTTTATCAGGAATGACTCCTACAGCAAAAATGGATCACAAATAAAATAACTGGAAGAAATTGTCTGGATTTAACAAATTCCTGTAATATTAGTTATTTTTACACTGCAAATTCTTTCCTGAACTCACATCTTTGTGACAAAGAAATGTTATCTAATAAGATAATCAGATTGAAGTGATGTGCCCTGAGAAACAGGATGACATAATAGAAAATGGAACAGCTCTTTCCTCTAGTTCTGGGTGTGAAGAGATCCCTGAACCTCGGTGAGCCTGAGACTTCTTCCCGGTAACACTGACAAAAGGCATTGCCGCTCTGCCTTGGAAATAAGTAACATTTATAA
Organism: Panthera tigris; assembly: GCF_018350195.1. Classification (NCBI taxonomy): domain Eukaryota; kingdom Metazoa; phylum Chordata; class Mammalia; order Carnivora; family Felidae; genus Panthera; species Panthera tigris. The sequence goes on from NC_056664.1 coordinate 14,590,852, forward strand.
TTATTGTCTTCTAGAGCACACTAAATTTGTGAGGGCAGAGACCATGCCTGTCTGTTGCCCCACGTTATTCCAGGCTACAAAGGTGACGAGGCACTCAGAAATATTTGTTGAAAGTACGTATTTCTTAGAGATTCCTGTAAAGGCGAGATCAGAAAGAATTTGGCAAGTTATGTGAACATTGTAAAACGTTGCTTTGAGTTGAAGAACTCATTTGGAGATTTTGTAGTTTGGGTAAATGCTTGACCTCTCTTTGGGAATCACTAAGTTGCTTACCAGGAAGATTTCTGGGCCCAAACTTTGAGAGCAAACTCTGGCTTAGTATCCAGCCGTGCAGGCATTTTCCAGTTTTGTTCTGAGACGATCTATCATTCCCCAGGCATTTAAAAACAAGTTTTTGAAGTGAAATTTCATCCAAGTCTTTGAAAGCATCTTCTTCCACTGGCACAAAGACAGGATTTTACGACGCCCAGTGGCTCAGGTGTATGCCCCAGGGGTTTTGCCGAGTCTGGCTTTGAAACAAACCGTCTCTATGTAATAGATGGTCGGGATGGAGATCCACGCAAACACAAATGAAGAAAAGCTTTTGACAACCTGCTGAGAATGCAATCCCAGTAAATCACGTAGCTTGAATCAGTGGTCAGTCCTGCCCCATTGCTCCTGAGGAGGGACCAGCTCTTTCCCAGCAAGCAAGCAGGGTATTTCTTCACCCAGGTCCACTGCCGTTGGTTTCCTCCACATTGAATGTCCATCAACCCCCCATCCACCAGGCAGAAGACCTCGTCAGTTAACCGTTCACAGCTCTAAGCGAACTCAGCATTTCAAGGATTACTTGCAATTTGCAAATTACATGTGACGTCCCCAGCTTCCTGGTGTCTCTCTCCTACTCCCACCCTAGATGGCGTGTCTTGTCTGTCAGCCCCGCATTTCTGTTACAGAAGACCAAGTTACCATTCCCAGCAGGCTTCCTCCTCGTGACTTAGCCCGTTTGCAGACATGACCACCTCTCTGCCACCCTTCAGCTCCCACCAACTCCATCCCAAGGCAAATCTTGTCCAGACAGTGACTCGTCGAGGGCAACCCCCCCCCCCCCCGCCTGAGCTCTCGTCACCGAGTATCCGAGGGCTGGCTCCTGACTGTTCCGCGTCACTGCCCAAATTAAATCATGTAGAACACCAGCGTGATGACCACACAGTCTGGCATCGTGTCTGAAGTGTTTCATTTATTTCCCTTCGGGGACATCAATATGTATTTTTCCTACCTTCAGTGAAGGCCCTATTGAAAGCCCTAAGGGGAGACAAGTAGCTGTGAAGGACATTTACCATCAGCACGTAAGCTCCAAGCTTTTATGATGTGTGTGACAGAACCAGACACAGATATCTTACGCTGGGCATTTATAATTTCCCAGAAAACCAGCCCTGCCCTGCTCACACCTGCTGGCAATTGCACCCAGATGTGACACTTAACCATCGATATTCGGTTTCCCTTTTTCTTTCTGGAGGTAAAAGGTTCGCTGGGAGTGTCATGTTCCCCACAGGGAGCAACAGTAAAGCCAAAGAATCTGGGCGCCGGGTGAGTAATGTCAGACCGGGCTGGGAGATGTCCTCAGTTAAGTGTGTGTACGTGTGTGTGTGTGTGTGTGTGTGTGTGTGTGTGTAGGAAGCGAGGCATGTTCCGAATTCTAGTAGGGAAGCATTAATTTTTCTGAAGTGCTATGGAACCTAGGAGGAGAAATATTTAATAGTAATGGTTGGCTTAATGGTTAGTAGTGGTTAGTAATGGTTAGTAATGGTTAGTTTTTAAAAAAAAACAAAACTTTAAGGGCACCTGGTGGCTCAGTCAGTTGAGCATCGACTCTTTTTTTTTTTTTTTAATGTTTATTTATTTTGGAGAGAGAGAGAGAAAGACAGAACACAAGCGGGGAGGGGTAGAGAGAGAGGGAGACACAGAATCAGAATCAGGCTCCAGGCTCCGAGCTGTCAGCACAGAGCCCAATGTGGGGCTCGAACCCACAAACTGTGAGATCGTGACCTGAGCCGAAGCCAGACGCCCAACCGACTGAGCCACTCAGGCACCCGGAGCATCGACTCTTGATTTCAGTTCAGGTCGTGATCTCATGGGTCATGAGATCGAGCCCTGAGTTGGGCTTTGGGCCGACAGCACAGAGCTTGGGATTCTCTCTCTCTCCATGGTTCTTTCTGCCTCTTTCCCTTGTTCTCTCTCTCTCTCTCTCTCTCTCTCTCTCTCTCAATAAATAAATAAATAAATAAATTTAAAAAGTTTAAAAAACATTTCTGAGGGGCTCTTGGGTAGCTCAGTTGGTTGAGTGTCCAACTCTTGATCTCGGCCCTGGTCATGATCTCACTGTGCATGAGTTCCAGCCCTGTATCAGGCTCTGCACTGAGAGTGGGGAGTCTGCTTGGGATTCCTTCTCTCCCTCTCTCTATCCCTCCTCTGCGCATGCTCTTTCTCCAACTAAATAAATCAACTTTAAAAAATTTTCAAAAAATGCTGAAGGTTGACAGGTTGTTCCTGGAGAAAAGGGTAAAAGCCGAGCTGTACCCCTTCCCTTGTATGTTGCCTCCTTCCCTCGGTGTCCTGTTCAGGTCCTTACTGGAAGGGAGCAGCCACCAGCCCAGAGCAAGCCCTTGTCCCCAGTCCTGGGAAGAGGATGTCAGGAGGCTCCCTGGCTTTCTGCGGCAGGTCTGTGGGTGTTTCCAGCTCCCACAAGCCACGACTGCCTACGTGGATGCCAAGGGAAGGCCTCCGGGTGTGTTCATGGCTGGGGACAAGGCCACCGCGGGTGGCAAGGAGTTGCAAAGGCAGCAGTGGGACTTAGGAAGGCGAACTGCGTGACCTGCACAATGAAGTCGAAGTTGACACATTGCTGGGACAAAATGACATGTCAGGAAAATGGGCCACTACCACTTGGTCCTGAGGGATTTGTGCAGTATTTATGTTTCTTGTAAATAAGTCCAGACTTTGAGAAAAGTAGCAGCAGAGCAAAAATTTCCCATCTAGCTTCCCTCGGATTCTCCAAACATTACTATTTTGTCTTTACCACGGTTGCTTTGTCATTCTGTCTGGATAGATGGATGGATGGATGGACAGAGATAACCACATAGATGTGCATGTGTATCTACATCTAAATTTTAATAATAGATCTAATAAGATACATAATTTTCTTTTCTTTTTTAAATTATATATATTTTTTTATTTTAGAGAGAGAGTGCAAGCAGGGCAGGGGCAGAGGGAGAGAGAGAGAGAAAGAGAGGGAGAATCTCAAGCAGGCTCCATGTTTGGCATGGAGCTTGATGTGGGGGTCAGTCCCACAGCCCTGGGACCACGACCAGAGCCAAAATCAAGAGTTGGACACAACCAACTGAGCTACCCAGGCACCCCATATAATTTTCTTTTCTGAACTAAGATGACATTGTAGGACTTGTGTCTTTTTTTACCCCCAAATTACTTAGATAATATCTAATTGGTAGACCTTATTCAAATCTCTTCAACTTTCCTAATCATGTTCTTTGTAGCAAAATACAATAATTGTTTTTTTTCTGGTTCAGGGTTCAGTCGCGGATCGTGTGCTCCGTTGAATTGTCCTGTCCCTTTATCCTCCTTTAAACTGGAATCATGCTAGAGTCTTTCTTTGTCTTTCATGAACTTGATGCTTTTGTAGAATGTCCCTCAATTCGGGTTTGTCTCGCGTTTTCCCATGATTAGATTCAGATTCTGTACTTTGGGCAGGAATGGCACAGAAGGGATGTGTCCCCCCTCGCACATCATACATGTCAGGAGGGTGGCATCGATATGTCCCTTTAGTAGTGAGGCTAACCTGATCACTTGGTTAAAGTGCAGTCTGCCAGATTTTTCCACTATAAAGTGACTGTCTTCCTCTTGGTAATTAATAATAATTTTATGGGAAGATGCTTGACAGTGAAGTCAGTATCCTGTTGATAATCAAGCTCATATACCCACCAGATTTAACATCCATTGATGTTTCTTGCCTGTATCAAATGTATTTGTGATGTCTACCAAATGATAATTTTCATTTCATTATTCCTTCCACATTTATGAGTTGGCATCCCTCTTTCCTTTCCCTTCCATTAAAACAAAAAATATTTGTATCAGCGTGGACTAGACAGTGACGGTAATCCATTGGTGTCCGAGAGGCCACACGGAGGCGCCGCTCGACTTTGTCAATGGTTTCTGAGATACGTGTTCTTAGAAAGTACCGAGAAATGGAATTTGTTATTAGGTGAGATGTTGGTCTGGACTGTGGTCCCTAAAGAAAACTGGCCTGGGGTCACACACAACTGCCCAGTCTGTGATTATCTGTGGTAGGTGGCATTAGGAAATAATGTCTCCCCCAGACAGCCAAGATTTGGGATGGCTTCTATGACTAGTGAAAGAATTTAGACACCTTGGGTTGAATGGGGTGCTGGCCATCTTGATGGCCGTGAAGGTCAAGTCGGTAAAAACATGGCTAATTTTGGAACTCATTTGACCTGCATAAAAGGCAATTCACTGTTCATGGCACTGTGAATTGAAGATTATCAAGGGTCAGGGATGAGGGGCCTTCTGAAATAACTTTTGTTGGCACTCCAGATTCTAGAACTCTGTCGTCATATGGCCCTCCTTTCCCTCTGCCCCCAGCTTTCTCTCTCCCCTTTTTTAATGTTTATTTAATTTTTGGAGGAGAGAGAGACAGAGAGTGAGCAGCGGAGGGGCAGAGAGAGAGGGGCACACAGAACCCGAAACGGGCTTCGGGCTCTGAGCTGTCAGCACAGAGCCCGATGTGGGGCTTGAACTCATGAACCTGAGTCAAAGTCGGATGCTTAACTGACTGAGCCACCCAGGCGCCCCCATGCCCCCAGCTTTCTCTTTGATCGGCTTCCTTCTCATCAACCTCTCACTTTTATTATTTTTTCCTTGCTCTTTGGATTGTGCCTGAGGCCATAGCCTCCAAGCCTCCATAGCTTTATCTAGAAGTTTGTGTCTCAGGTCTGAAGAGCCCTTCTTAGAACTTAGACCATGCTCACTTGTGAAGTATCATTTGGAAGAACTGTGAAGGATCTTGCATTGCTCATAACTCTTTGTCTGCAAGCAACAGAAATCAGCTCAAGCTAGTTGAAGCACACAAAGACATTTATTTTAAATACAAAGCATCAGAAGAAACACAAGGACAGAGAAATGTCAACAGATTTTGGAGAGGGCTTAAACCACATGGAAGGGCTGTCCAGATCTGTTTGTCATCTTTGTCCCTGTTTTGACACCCGCTTCAATATTTTCTCTCCTCTCTGCAGACTGAATTTCTCTGCCTCGATGGTCCACGTGGAAGAATATAGCTGTCCCTTGGATCGAGAGTCTATAGGTGACAGTGCTAGGGCAAGTCCAGAAGAAGAGGAAATTTCATGTATCAGGCAAATAATCAATGTCCCGTAGGCTTATTATCCCTGATTTTCTCTCACTTATGTCGTATGTCCCACTATTAAGAAATTGTTACTTTGTCTTAGAAATCCATGGCGCACCTGGGTGGCTCAGTCAGTTAAGCGTCTGACTTCAGCTCAGGTCATGATCTTGCAGTTCATGGGTTCGAGCCCCGCGTCAGGCTCTGTGCTGACAGCTCAGAGCCTAGAGCCTGCTTCAGATTCTGGGTCTCCCTCTGTCTCTGCCCCTCCCCCGTTCATACTCTGCCTCTCTCTCTCTGTCTCTCTCTCTCTCAAAAATAAATAGACATTAGGAATCCTTTGGATATACTTACTAAAATCTTAAGCATTTTATTATTTTTATTTTTTATTAAAGTTTTTTTTTAACATTTATTTATTTTTGAGCGAGTGCAAGAGAGAGAGAGAGACAGAATGTGAGCAGGGGAAGGGCACAGAGAGAGGGAGACACAGAATCTGAAGCAGGCTCCGGGCTCCGAGCCGTCAGCACAGAACCCGACGGGGGGCTCGAACGCACGAACTGTGAGATCATGACCTGAGCCGAAGTCAGACGCTTAACCGACTGAGCCACCCAGGCGCCCCTGACTCCATCTCTTTGGACAAAATTTATCGGCCTAGAGTGGACCCATGATGTAAGCTCAGCCAAGAAGATTCTCTCTCCCAGGAATGTGGCATCGGGGCCTACGAACTCCCAGTTTTACGTGGGGTTGTGTGTGATTCTTGGTAACTGTGGGGCAGCCATACCTTCCCGTGGGGATGGAGAAGCAGAACCAAAAGTTGGCTAAGACACAGATGAGTGGAGCCGACTTTTAGAATGGAGCAGGGACAGATATGAACAAAAGTAACTTCTTGGACTCTCTGGGACTCTTCAGTTTCCACTTTCAGTGCCTTGGTGGGTTGAAGAGGGTCCCCCCACAATTCATGTCCACTCAGAACCTTGGAAGGTAGCCTTACAGTAGGGTCCTTGCAGATGTAATTAAATGAAGATCTCAAGGTGAAAGTATTCTGGATTTCAGGTGGGCCTCAAATCTAGTGACTTCCGTCCTTATCAGAAGAGGAGGGGAACAGAGACAGTGAAGCCAAGTTGGAGGCAAAGGTTTCAGTTATGCTGTCACAAGCCAAGGGGACACCTTGGGGGCCCAGGAGCTGGAAAGGCAAGCAAGCAAGGATTCTCCTTTAGAGCCTCCAAAAGGAGCATGGCCCTACTGACACACTGATTGCAAACTTCCGGCTTCCAATCCCTTGCTTTAAGCCATCTACTTTGTGGTACTTTTTATGGCAGCCACGGGAAACAAATGCAAGTCCTTTCCTGAGGTCACCAAGAGGGAACTTGAGCCTCTTACCTTGGAGTCCCCTACCTTGGGGTCACTGCCACATCTCTCTTCCAGCCAAGCCCTCCCCATGGAGGCTAAAGGATATGCCCATCTGAGGCCCATTCTCTCTTCCCGGAAAACACCCGGGATGACCAGGATCCCTGAATTCCCAGTGCAAATGGCCCAGCCCACTTGAGCCCACGTGTGTCCACCCCTTCCTCGGATCTATCCTCTCGAAGGTATGTCACCTTTCTGGTACATGCACCCCTGTATCCAAAGAGTAGGCAAGAGTGCTTGTTTGCACGGGGTGAGAATGGGCTTGAATGGGGGAGCTGGTGAGTCCACACGTGTGTGATATGTAAACAAGGCTTCTCGAGATGCCGGGCAGACCAGGAGGTGAAAAGAGAAATAGGGAAGGTCACGGGCCAGGGGGTCCGGGCTCTGCACGTGCTGCATTTTCCAGCGCCAAACGGATACGTAGGGCGCTCCAGGTTGTTTTGAGGGCATATTTGTCAAGGTAGGATGTCAAAACGTTATGTTTGCTTGGTGTATAACTCTTAAATAATCCAACATCTGGAATTTGAAGCTTCATTGTCCCCTTGTCCCAGGCTACAGAGGTCAAAGTCAAGGTTCCCCTATTGTGTTCCTTAACCTCAGGCCCACAAGGCATGTCTATGTCACCAACCCCCACTCCTCTGCTCCTTTGCTGAGGCTGGCCTATCTTGGCTTCCGTTTCTTGACTCTCTAGAATCTTAGTGCACTTTTTTTTTTTTTTTTTAATTTCGGCTATGTTCAGTTTGTAGCCATTATAAATCACGCTACCGTGAATCCGAGTGCGCACAATTTTGTGCATCTCCCCAGTTATTTCATTAAGATAAAGTCCTAGGAAGGGAATTACGGAGTCAAGGGGCATATGGATTAAGACTTTAATACACCAAATTCTCCCCCACAGGCAGTGTAAAAGGGAATGCGTCTTCTCCCCGTCCCTGTCAACGATTAAAAATATCTTTCAAGGTTTTTTTTCTTTTAACTTCAAATGCTTTAAAGTCTTAGCGTGAATGAGTTAATCCGATCACTCTTTGGCTCCATGGAACATTCTAGAAAATACGAGGCTCTCGGTCTGGAGCTACGCAAGACTTGCTACAAAGGCTTAAAATGTGTGGACAGGGGAGGCTGGCAAAGACAAACGTATCTCATCTCTCTGCTTTGCTCGGGGCCAGCACTGCCTTTCAATCTTGAGGAGGTTGGAAATGTTTCTATGTGACCAAAGGTGCCTTTCAAACAGCGCTTCGGAGGAAGCAGCCCAGGGTCCCCTATAGGTGACCTGGTACACCTTATTTTTGTTTTCTGGAGAGGTGGATGGGATATCGGTGGTAAAATGATGGAAAGACACCAATATCTTTTTGCTCCTGGATTTTAGGAGTACCTTGTCTTATCAACCCGTTGCAAGGGAAAGCAGGTAAGCGTGAGGAGATAGGACGTCAGAAGTGTCACCCGCGTGGGGGAAGGGGGGCTTTCTTGAAAGTAGTTGACCAGGCTTATAAAGGCGCGTAGATTAGAAGGGGGAAGAGTCCTTATTTCGAGACCAAAAAGAGTTGAAAACCCAGAGGTATTGATCACGAAGTCCTTTCTGGGCAGTTAGGTTAAATTAACACTCACCCTTGTATTCTCCCCAAATTGTCTGACACACACACACAACTCACACACACCAACGGGCGGCACGCAATTCTTCAGCGTCTGCCTGTGGAAGCGAAATCAATATCGTGTCGTCCGTAAAGCACCTATTTAATTTAAAATTGCATTTTATAGTCCATTTACCCCATCGGAGTAGCCCAAAGCCAGCCGCTTCCTTCTGTTCATTTACGAGCCCGAGCTCACTTTCCACTGTTCTCCCTGCCGGTGTTAAACCTTGAAGGGGGCTTTGAAAGAGACCAGAAAAGCTCCAAGCAGGGACCCTGCAGCTGGGAGACCCGGGCTGGGTCTCACCATCTCCCGTGCACACACACACACACATACACACACACACACACACAATCCCAGCTCTAAGCTGGCACGTATTCTGTTCGCTTTTTGTCCTTCCAGTTCCCTGGGGCATAAAGAAGGAAGAAAAAGAAATAATAGCCTCGGGAGAGGTGTATGTGCGTGTGTCTCTGTGCCCGCACGGGTGATGAGGTCAAAACTGCAGACACATCATCGAAGCGACGGCCGTGAAGTATCGTCTCCACCTTAGGGGCCTATGTTTTTCTCGAGTAACCCCTCCGTCCCTTGGCCAATTGATTCGGTCCTTGCATGGGGCATCACGGTAGAATTCCTTCCTTGCGCAAGGAAAAGAGTGCTTTCACCAAACAGTACTTATGCTGAGCTAAAACAGGCATTGCCCACACCTGTCGTCTGAAGCATCCAGGTACGGAGTTCAGAGTTTTGTAAAAGACCTCGTTTATAGTTTCTACACGCGGCAGCAACAAACGCAGCCCATAAATGCACGCGGATCAGAAACGCAATTTCCTTTCTTTGCCTTCAACTCCGTTTCTATTCCAAGCCTCCATCTGTCCAGGTGCCTGGAACGTATTCCCCATCAGTTTAGGGTCCCCTCTTCCTCCCGAGGCTGCGTGTGAGTCCCAGGGTGACAACGTCCTACCGAGACGCCGGGCAGGGTATGAGTGGCCATTGCCCTGCCCTCACACCGGCACGTGAGATGCCCTGAGATGCCCATGGGCTGGCCCGAGCCCCGAATGTCCATCCACACCGATGGCCACATCCTCCCGCGACTCCGTCGTTCTGCCTTCTCCCCTTCACCGGTTCTACCTCCCCCACCCATCCTGGGACATGGAACACTCTGGAAAATGCCAACTGCCTCCCTGCCTCTCCCAGGTCGGTGGGATTCCTTAGCTGCTCCCACTCTGAAAGGCTGCGGGACACCCCTCCCTGGCTCCCCTACACAAGCCTTCTGTGCTCTGGATTCCACCTCCCCGGAAAGTCGGGTGTCCCCTCTCCCTTCCCTCAGACTCCGCTGACACTCCATGCCCTCTTAGCGGATTCAGGGCCTCTTCCTAGTGTTCCCCGCCCTCTCCTGAGCCGGTGCTCACCTCCAGCTTGTGGAGTCCCTTCGGATCCGTAGAAGCTATCATGGATGCAATGGGTGCCTTGGCCAAAGCACGAGAATCCTTCAACTGTCCCTTTGGGCGCATTCCCAAATGCCTCTGTGTTTAATGGCCTGCCCCTGCGGCCCCCTCTGAGCCCCTCCTTGGGACTGTGGGGGTCGCTTTGCCTTGGCTCACACATAGGCAGAGAGGCTGCTGTGTCCAGGGGTTTACGCCCACACCCCCCTTCCCGGCGTGGTCTTTAGCCAAGACTGATGGGTGAGGGAACATAAACGCCCAGCTCTCTTATCTCAAGTTGGCACCACCTCTGAGGCATAATTCACGCTCAGAGCTCCCTGGTGGGATGGGGCTGAGGCTGGCGATCTCACTCTCCCTGGGCTTTGTCACGTAGTAGACACTGGGGCCGACCCCCTTTGGGACTGAAGGGCATGGCCCCCAGCTACTGGGAGTGCGGCCAGCTGCCGGCCCAAGGCTGGGCGCCCCCATGGGATTTGGAGGCTGAAGCCTTGCCTCCACCCAAAGCCATGCCTCTCCTCAGGGTAGCCTACCTCCGATGACTGGTGGGTGGCCGAGCGTAAAGGCCCAGATGCCTTCCCCCAGCTGGGGACAACGCTGAAGGGCCACTCCAGCTTCGAAGCCCCTCCTGTGGGCTGAGGTCTTCATGGACTCCTTCCTCTCGGAGCAAGGTCTCCTACCCGGTCCTGCCCCAGTCCCTCCCTTCACAGGCCGTGACGCTGAGCGCATTCTCCCCTGAGCCTCCCGCCCAGAGAGAGCAGATGGGGGCAGTGGTTAGGACGGTCGCGCTGGAGACACGCTGCTCCATGAGTGAGTCAGCTCTGCGACGTGCCAGATGTCTCGGTCCGTCCGGGCCGCATCAACAAAATAGCCTGGGCGGCTTACGGAAAGCACACTTACCTCTCACAGTTCTGGAGGCTGGGAAGTCCACGATCGTGGTGCCTGCAGATTTCAGCATCCGGTGAGAGCTCATTTCCTTGTCAGTCAGTCACCTTCTAGCTGTGACCTCCCATGGCAGGGGGAGCGAGAGATCTCCTGGGGGTGTCTTTTACGCAGGCACTAATTCGCATCGTGAGGGCTCTACTCTCATGACCTACTCACCATCCAGAGGCCTCACCTCCTAACACCATCACCTTGGGGGTTAGGGTTCCAACGCGCGAATTCTGGGGAACACGAACACTTAGCCTTATAGCACCAGGGGCGCCATTTTGGGAAAAATACTCCACTTTCCTGCACCTCTGTTTCCTCATCTGTAAAACAGGGATGAGACAGTACCTATCTTACTGGGTTATAATGAAAACGAAGAGAGAAAAACATGCTTTAAATGGCGCCTGGCACGCAGGAAGTTTCCAGTCAATGCTAGTTACTTTATCACGCCTATAAGATCTTTGCATTATTTTTCCGAGGGCAGGACTTCTGAAAATCAGCGCCTGGGAAGCCACCCCAGCTTCACCTATGTCATTGCTTCTCGAGATAATGAAACAGGTAAAAGGAAGGAGTGGAGGAAAGGGCAGGAATTGGTTAACATTTCAAAGTACGATCTTGCCCTGTATACTTAGAACCTTTCACATCGGAATAAGCTTACGCACGTACCATGGAAAAAAGTCATCTAGTTATCCCGAGAGAAGCTTAAAAAAAAAAAAAAATCGGAAATCATGTTTGATGACCACTTTTAGATCCTCAACGGGGTTTCTCTTGTGCTGTTCAGTCACACGTCGAACTCCAACCAGCGCAGTTTTGAACAGGATCACAGGAAAAAGACACCATCAAATGAGTCAAAACAGTATAGAAATAGCTTTCATAGGTGGGAGGGGAGCACAAAGTAGAGGGTAGCTCTCTGTTAATTTCTGCCTGACAACGAATCCTCCCCAAAACAGAGAGGTTTCGGCTTCTACAGATGGTAACAATGAAGCCGTTTCTCCCAGGATGGGTGTGCGTGCAATGCTCAGCCCTGGGCTCACGACAAATCTTTCCTCTCCGGTAAAAACAACAGCCACAGAAATTCTTGGCTGATCGAAACACTCATCTAAGACACCCGCCCCTTGTGCCCTTCTTCGCCATGAGGGTCGTACAGTTCTAAAGGCAGCAACTTTGGGGGGACACCTTACTGGCAAGAGCGGTAGGAAAAGCGTGGCTTGGATTTGGAATAAAATATTTATAACCCGTCTCTGGGGGCCGCGAGCTTAGCACAATGAATCTATGGGCTTTGGCTCTCCTGAGGTATTTTTCTCATTCTTTCTGGCACGGATAAAATCTAAACTGTACTTAAGAAATGGTGTTAAATGTGTTAGTTGACTGAATCTGGCATTTATAATGCAATTTAGCAAAGTTTTATATTGACAGCATGACATTTTTAAAGGGCCCTTTCTGATTAACAAGGTTCAGAATCGCTCCCTTGATTATGCTTGCAGAGTGAGTATAAAACACTACAGGCTCTGGAAGAATGAATCGGGGCTCTGTTAGCGTCAGACGCGTTTTGCTTGCTTAGTGACCATTTTGAGGGAGGATCGGGCCAGAGCTACATTTTTTTCAGGACGGAAGAAAATCTGTTTTCTCACTTTGGGGGGACTTTCTGTGCGAAAAACGGCCTCAGTGGGCAGAAAAGGGACTAGATTCCAAGCCAAGAGAAAACGAGGGGTCCTCAGACGTTACCTACCTCTTCCTTGTCTGGATAAAACGGAGTCTAAAATGTCCAGCTTGGGGCCGGCAGGCGGGGCACAGGATCTCCAAAGAGCACGTCTGAGAAAGCTCTTAATTTATCTTAGCTCCATGACCGTTACGATTGCCTTAAACAATTCTCTGACTCTATAGCCCCTAAATATCCGACGATCTCCCTTGGATCTCACAGAGGAAGGAAGGGAGACATACCCGTGAATACCTGCTACGCAGAAAAAGACACCCACCGGCTGTCCGAGCTGGGTCAGAGTGGAGCCGGATGTAAGTGTCCTCTCTCCTGAAGACAGTGATCTTACCGACCACACGCTGATCGTCTGCCCACAAGCTAGATCCTGAGGGTGCCACCTGCCTTTTTCTTGTAGTGTGGCAGAATATACATACCATGATATTCACCGGGGTTTTTGAAATGTTTATTTTTGAAAGAGAGAGAGAGAGACAGCATGTGCAGGTGCAGCAGGGGAGGGGCAGAGAGAGAGAGAGAGAGAGAGAATCCCACGCAGGCTCTGCACTGTCAGCACAGAACCCGATGCGGGGCTCGAACTCACAAACCATGAAATAACGACCTGAGCTGACACCGCATGCTTAACCAACTGAGCCACCCAGGCACCCCCATTAACTGTACGCTTTTAAGGAGAGAAAGGAACCTTCACCCGGCACGAACAGTTTCTTCCCTCGGCTAATCACTGGAGCAGGGCTGTCCCCCAAAGAGAGCCTGCGATCTTATGTCTTTTTTTTTTTTTTTGGAATCTGGCAGAATCTGTTCTATTTATTTATTTTTAATTTAGCAAAAGTATATTTTATTTTATTTTTTTCCTTCATTTTTTTTCTTTTTTTAATTCTCTTTTTTCTTTTTTTAAATTTACCTCCAAATTAGTTAGCATCTAGGCAACAATGATTTCAGGAGTAGATTCCTTCGTGCCCCTTCCCCATTTAGCCCATCCCCCCTCCCATGACCCCTCCTATAGTTTGTTCTCCATATTTATGAGTCTCTTCTGTTTTGTCCCCCTCCCTGTTTTTATATTATTTTTGTTTCCCTTCCCTTATGTTCATCTGTTTTGTCTCTTAAAGTCCTCATATGGGTGAAGTCATGATATTTGTCTTTCTCTGACTGACTAATGTCACTTAGCATAACACCCTCCATTTCCATCCACATAGTTGCAAAATGGCCAGATTTCATTCTTTTTGACTGCTGGGTATTACTCCATTGTATGTGTGTGTGTGTGTGTGTGTGTGTGTGTGTGTGTGTATACACACCACATTTTCTTTATCCATTGATAGACATTTGGGCTCCTTCCATACTTTGGCTGTTGTCGATAGTGCTGCTATAAACATGGGGGTGCATGTGCCCCTTCGAAACAGCACACCTGTATCCCGTGGATAAATGCCTAGTAGTGCAATTGCTGGGTCGTAGGGTAGTTCTATTTTTGGTTTTTTGAGGAACCTCCACACTGTTTTCCAGAGTGGCTGCACCAGCTTGCGTTGCCAGATATTTACCGTTTTAAGGGGGTGGTTCAGGGGCCTTAAGTACATTCGCAATATTGTGCAATCATCCACCCGACCCCAGAACTCTCTTCCTCTCTCAAAACGGAAATTCTAGGGGCGCCTGGGTGGCTCAGTCGGTCGAGCGTCCGACTTCGGCTCAGGTCACGATCTCGCGGTCCGTGGGTTCGAGCCCCGCGTCGGGGTCTGTGCTGGCAGCTCGGAGCCTGGAGCCTGCTTCGGATTTTGTGTCTCCCTCTCTCTCTGCCCCTCCCCCGTTCATGCTCTGTCTCTCTCTGTCTCAAAAATAAATAAATGTTAAAAAAAAAAATTAAAAAAAAATGGAAATTCTGCATTCGTTAAACAATAACCCTCCATTCTCCTCGCCTCCCTCCCCCACCCCCACCCAGCCCGTGGCAACCACCTCTTGACTTTCCGTCTCTGTCGACTTCACCCCTCTAGAGACCTCGTGGAGGTAGGGTCATAGTTGTCCGTTTGTATGTGGCTTATTTTGCGCAGTTTAAGGTCCTCTAAGTTTATCCACGTTGCAGCATGTGCCAGAATGGCTTCCTTTTCATGGCAGAACGATATTCCTTTGGGTGGAGAGACCACATTCTGTTTATCCATTCATCCGTGGACATTTGAGTTACTCAAGATGTCCAAGTCTGTGCCTCCTGTCTTACCCCCGATCCCTAGGATGACCCTGCAGCAGTCATAACGTCCCCATCGTACAAGTGATGGAACTGGCTCTCTGAGAAGTGACCTGGCCCAGGTGGTTCTCATAGTGGCCTGCGAAGCCACAGCTGCCCGCCATCTTCCCCGCGTCCGTGCCCCAGTTCAGTGCGGCACACGGCACTCTCTGGGCCTTGGACTCCCTCCTGATGCTTCAAGGGAGTGCTGGTTTTAACCCATACAGAGACTTTAACCTGACTAATTTCCCGTGAGCAAGTCCAGAATGATCTGGCTTGCAGAATCTGACTTGAACAGGTTTTGTTGGGCCGACGGCGGACACCCAAGGGACAGAGAACGAGAGTGTGAGCGGGCTGCCATCATGGCCTTCCTCAGAGAGCGATGTCAGTCAGGCGGTTAAGCCAGGAGACGCCCAGTCAGCTACGTCGCTTGTCTCACAACCGTGAGCTCGCCAGACGGGGGTGTTCTTGGGAAGATGCACAGGGCACACCCCTCCTGGGATCCCGGGCCCCAGATGACAGCAGGCAGGCTCTCCTCTGGCATCCCAAGGCCAGGCCCCTCGGGTGACGTGAGCATTTTCTAGGGAGCGCAGGGCAATGGCGGTGGGGAGGGATCCCCGCTCCACTCTGGGGGCAGAGACTGTCACCAAGCTCAGGTGACTGGAGAGGAACAAGATGGCAGGTGCATGATGAGGAGCAGCGGGCCGTCGGTGACCCTCCGTGAGCGAGTGAGACCAGACCCAGAAATCGGGGCTTCCGCGTTGCTGCTTTGGATTCCTGTGTCCCCACCGCCTGTGGCCGGGCTTTTAGAACCTAGATGACCTTCGACGTGCCTCCCACACCCGAACACGACACCCGCAGGGCTGCACCGAGCCAAACGACCACGGGGAACCCACCTGGGGAGGCAGGAAGCCAGTCAGAGCCCAGGCCGTAAATGCCGTGACAATGTCCGTTCCTCGAAAACAAGTTTTTTACAACATGCTCCCGAGGAGCTGGGACACACGCTTCGTGCCGCTCATCACAGCACTGATGTGAGGCCCCTGGGTCCAGACTCTGCGTCTGAGCTCAGCGGCCCCTTCCCATCCCGTCATCCTGATGCATGGCATCCAATCCCCCAGGCACCATCTCTCCGTGTCAGAGCAGCGCCTGGCAGCATGTGACAATTAAAGGCCCATCAGCATTTCCATTCTGAACCCCCCCCCTTTGGAGGGATTTATTATTTGTCCATTAAAATAAACTAAAGCCATGCAGCAGCACAGGACCTTAGTGTGTAAGCGATGTGTTGGAGGGGTTTTCTTTTGGGGAGTGTGTGTGTGTAAGCCCAGGTTCACACCCGACTTATTTGTAAGCCAACAGAGAACACCCTCGAAGGAGGAGATTTGATAATCAATGTACGCTTTTTTTCTTTTCTAACAACAATAGCAAATGAGAGTCAAGGAGTGCAAAGCTAACCTGGGAAGAGCTATCAGGGGCGCCTGGGTGGCTCAGTCGGTTAGGTGTCCCACTTCGGCTCAGGTCATGATCTCACAGTCTGTGAGTTCAAGCCCCGCGTCGGGCTCTGTGCTGACAGCTCGGAGCCTGGAGCCTGCTTTGGATTCTGTGTCTCCCTCTCTCTCTGTCCTCCCCCACTCACTCTCTCTCTCAAAAATAAATAAACATTAAAAAAAATTAAAAAAAAAAAAAGATCTGTCAGGCACCTTTCTTCTTCCCAAATACCAAAGCCACGTTCTCTTTGTGGCTCAGCCCTAATGAGCTGACCAACTAGTTACCTAAATGACAAAGCTGCCTGTCCCAGACACCTTCTCAGGAGGTTTCCTGGGGTGGGCTGATGTCTCCCCAATTTTGCCAAAAGGGCAGTACCCTCATAGCCAGGCCACTGTTACCAGAAGCTTCTCCATCAGAAACTCCCCCCCAGCAACGATCCCTTCCTTTTCTGGGATTATTCTGGGGCCGAGGGTCTAGACCCAAACCATACATCACCTCTGATACAGGAGAACATGCTTTTAATGTCTATGTTTTTAGGTGATTTCAGTGGGGAGGCTTGGACTGTGTTTGTTTGTTTTGGGGACCGAAAAAATGTGACCTTACTAATGCAGAGCTGGGAAAGAGACTTTAGCTAGGAACTTCCAAGGATCCTTGTCAGTGCATTTTTTAACTTCAGTTGGCTGGACTGAGAGGTGAGACAAGAAGAGAAGAAATCCCAGCAGAGACGAGGCCAGAGGCTTACCCAAAGATGGCTTGGTGAGGTGACAAGAGCTCACAGTAGTTCTTTGTCCCGGTAGGTGCTAGACCCTATTATTCTAAGACCTTCATGTCGACGACACAACTGATCCTAACCAAAGTCTCGGAAGCCGGGCCTTTCACTGAATAGGACCCCAAGTCCCTGAGAGATTGAGAGGCTCGCCCAAAGACACGCAGACGGTAAGGGTTGGCTCAGGGATACGGACCCAGGCACTTGAACACCACGCTCTGAGGTCAGCAACCCTGGCCTGCTCCTTTTTCACTGCCACAGAGGGACCCAAAAGAAAGGGCACCCTGGGCAGATGATCAGAAAAGAGCAGTCTGCCCCTGCAGTTTTCATCTTGAAAAGAAGTTTGACCACTGACTTGGGCACTAAAAGGAAATGCATGTTTTTGGTTGGTTGGTTGGTTGGTTGGTTTTGCCTTTTTTTTTTTTTTTTTTTTTTTTTGAGACAGGGCGCAAGTGAGTGAGGGGCAGAGAGAGAGAGAAAGAGAACCCCAGGAGGGGCAGAGAGGGGCCGTAGAGAGAAAGAGAGAGAGAGAGAGAGAGAGAGAGAGAGAGAGAGAAAAGCAGGGCTCATCTGAAGCGTGATTCGTGTTTTACCCAAAGCGGGGCTCAAGCTCACCCAATGTGGGGGTCGAGCTCACAAACTGTGAGCTCGTGACCTGAGCCGAAGTCAGTCACGCAGGCGCCTGGAAATGCATATTTTGGGGTGTGAGTGTGTGCTCATGTGAGGCCACAAAGGCATGTGTCGTATGCCTGCCTGTCCCTTATGCTTGATCTTATGACCTTTAGAGCCAAAGAGAAAAGACTGGGGAGAACTCATCTGGTCCAGAAGCACAAGGTGACCTGTCCACAGTCCACATCACACAGCTTATTGCTGACACAGAGACACCTGCTACCCAGCTGTCCTACCTCAGCCCAGAGCTCTCTTGACTACAGAGAACCGCAGGTGCGCCTCTGCCAAAAAGAAAGGTGGAGGCAGAGGTTTCCTGAGTGTTAGCGAGGACCAGATGACGCCAGTCCAGGAGGGAATTGGCATTGGCCGATAGCCTCCGGACTTGTGTGGCTGTCCGGTCTTCCGGCAAATTCTAATCCTCATGTAGGAAACACACGTGTTACTTTTGGCAAATGGGAGGCACAGAAAGGGGGTGTTCTGCTTCAGTTGACTTGGGCAGCCCATCATTACACAGGACGGGCCACCCACCCTCTTAGGTGCATCCTGGTTCCTGACTGACAGACACTCTTGTTTTTAAAAGAGGTTTAATTAGGAGACAGTGACGTCAACAAATACCGTCTAGGCACTGCTCCAATGTGCCTGGAAGTCCCACTCGCTCCCAGCTCCTTGGAATCTAAGAAAAAATATACACTGCCCCACCCCCACCCCGCCACCCCTAAGGATCCCCCAGCATCCCTGGGAGGGAAGCAGACAAACTTTTCTGCCTCAGGACCCAAGATCTCTGATGTTTGGATAAACATCAAAGCA
The DNA here is from genome assembly GCF_018350195.1 of Panthera tigris. Taxonomy (NCBI): domain Eukaryota; kingdom Metazoa; phylum Chordata; class Mammalia; order Carnivora; family Felidae; genus Panthera; species Panthera tigris. The sequence goes on from NC_056664.1 coordinate 14,609,299, forward strand.
TCGGGAGTAAATACCTCCCCCCACCGCCCCAGTTAATTTTTTTAGTTATTCCTGAACACCTGCAGCCTTTCTTGTCATCCCCCCTTATGTCTTGGACAGGGGGGATCCTAACCCATTATGAGTCAAGAGACCACTAGCATACCATCCATTCTTTTAAAAAAGCAGAAAAGGGGATCCTCTCTTTTGCAGGGTTCCCCTCTCCAGCCTCTCTTTGCTTCTTATCAAAAGTTTAGTCACCTGTGTCCCTTGGGGGGAACTGGCTCCCCCACAGGACTTCCGCTTGTAACCCAAGGGAGCACGGTGGAGGAGGGAAGGACAGCTGTTCACCATTCTTCCCCCGAGAGCCCCCGCCTGGTGAGGAGGGTCATAAGGCACCCCGGCTGGGTGTGAGAGGGCCAGGGTCCAAATCCCAGCTCATTCACATGGAATCTATGTGGACAAGTTAACTAATTACTCCTCAGCTTCCTCACTTGTAAATTAGAATCCCAAGGTCCGCTGTGTAAGGGCCACTGTGAAGATTAAATGAGATGATATGTAGACAATGTATAGAGATTGTGTATAGAGGCACCTGCGGGGTCCTCAAGAAATGGGGGTTCCATTAGTAGCCTACAGCAGCGGGATGGGCCAAGACTGAATTTGGGGGGTAGGATGCCAGTCATCTCTCTCTTTCTCTCCCTCTCTGTTTTCATCAGAGACACAACAAATAACTTTTCTCGCCCCAAGACGGAACCAAAAGGCCATCGTTCTCACCATGTCCCACTTCCCTCAACTTGCAAGAGCCACCAACTGCCTCCAGTTTTGTACTTAAAATACTGAGTCACTAGCACCTCCAACTGTCGCAAGCAAAGACGGATAGAAGACCCCCTCAAACGCCTCTAGAGAGCACTTGACCCAAGCAGACTTATGGGCAAAAGCTCTGCGTGACCACAGGAGGGCATGCAAGAATTCCTTCCTAGATCACACACGTCCCAAGAGAGCCTGGAAATACAGGCTTCCATGGACAGAGGCCTTTGCCTGTTGATGTTGCCCACATATATATTGGGTATATTGGGTGTGCCTATATACATAATTATGTGTGTGTGTGTGCGCGCGCGCGCGCGCGTGTGTGTGTGTGTACATAATTCTATACGGAATGTCCAAAAAAGTGCCTGGCAGATGACACATCCACAAAAATATGTGTTGAATGAATAGTTGCTGCTGAACGGCTACATCAGGGACAGGATGGCTTTAAAGGCAAGCGGCCTTGGATCTGATTCCACTTGGATCTGGTACCACTTACTAGCAGTGAGGCTTCTGGGACGTCACTTACCCTACTCCACCTGTTCTCTCAGCCCCAAAGAAGAGAAAATCCCATCAACATGGTGGATAGTCTTACAGATTAGGGACGGTACATGTAAACCAGGTAGCGAGTGGAGAAGAAACTGGAGAGGTACCTTAGGTCATGTGCCCGAGGACCTAGACTCGGAAAGATCTGGCCCACTTTCTGAGGACAGGAAAGTCATCCTGAGGCTGGTGACCCTGGTGCCCCTCATTCTTGGCCCCAGCTAGAATTTCTCAAGGAAGATTATGATCTTGTAATGAAACAACTCATCTGCCTCCCTGGTGGCCCTTGTGACAAGACAATCCATATCATCAAGACCCTGTCCTCATCATGGCTTGCCTTGTACTCACAGCCCGTTACCTGGACATCGCTCTCCCTCCGAGCTTCTCCCCTCCCTTCCCAGCTTGGACCGTTCAAGGCCGGAGCTACCGAGGGGGGTACAACCCCCAAGGTGGGGGGATCCAAGTGGGGACTCCCTCGGGTCCCTCACGGACTCTAAACATGCAACGCAATTTGCTCAACTATACGCCAAGAGGATATCCCGCTTTTAGAAATATCCTGCCTTGCAAAATCAAATTATTCCCACCATATCAACATTCACAGTCTGTTTGCATGCGTATGGCTTCGATAGAACTTGTATCAGTATAAATATTACTTTAGCTTTTAACTGCTAATTATATCAACATAAACTTAATTTATAGTGATAATCACAGTCGTAATGTGCTCCTGCCAAACATTACCACTGATGCTTTGAGGCATCGTGTAAACTCAGCCATTAGCAATCATGTAAATGCTCCCATCCCTCATTAAGATACTGGCTAAAGAAGTTCTCTAATTGACTTCTTCCCAAAGTCCACGGTAGGCAAGAACAACAGAAGACGAGCCAACGTGGATCAATTTATTACAACAGACCCGTTCCTTCCTGTAGCCCCTGCTGGTAAATATAAAGTTGCAGAGGAGGACCTCAATCTGGCACGAACATATTCTCAGTTTCGAACTTCGCTTGGGTCACATTATATCACTTGAATCATAACACTTCTCACTCACACAAATGCTAAGTAACACTTAGTTCATATAGCATGCCACTTCTCTCTCCCTAAGTCAGGATGGGAAGAGGAAATTCAGGCTGCTTTTTAAAATCAAGATTTGACGTGCTTTATTTATGTCAACGATTGCCCCTTTTTCTGTGGTACCTGGTGGTTATGTGTCGTTGATGCTGCATAGAATCCCCTTCCCCATCTTGGGGCGATAGTGCCCCGGTTTTGCTTGCGGAACGCCCTCGCCCAACACTCTCTGCCCGTAATGTGCTTGTAAAGAACCCTCCACCTCCAGGATCCGGTGAAGCCTGGGATCCAGGATCATCCAAACAGAGTATTCCACCCACGCCCTGCCCACCGTGATTAGTTGAGAGGCTGGCACAGGACCCAAGTCCGGCCGGGGAGGTTCTAGGAGACTCAAGAGGAAGAAGGACAATTTCTCTTGTTTCTGTTGGGTCTGAGGCTCAGAGGAAGGTGCTGTGGGTTTCCAGCCTCCATCTTCTCACCCCAAGAGAGAGCCTCCCCAATGAAGCAGCCCCCGGAGGAGAGCACAGCTACGCCGGAGTAGGTGAGAAACAATTGGCCGGGATGCTTCAGCTTCAGAATGACAGGGTGTCTCAAACCAGCCCTTTTCCTGCACTTTTCAACTACACTAATTGAGAATCCCCTCCTTTTTTTTTTTTTTTTTTTTTTTTTTTTTTGCTGACCCCCGTTGGGCTGTTTACTATCTCTTGTAGCCAAAGTGATGCTAATTGATACAGGTAGCAGGTGGACATCGGGTCTGATTACATACATTTCTGAGATGAAGAACCATGAGTGCGAAGAAATAATATCCAGGCGGCAGCGGGGTCGTGCCAGTGAAACACAGAAGGGTGGGCAGATCCCGCATATTCCAAAACCAGAGCGCCCTCCCTGCAAATGCAAGAGTTTTAATGACATTTAAATACCGGAAGCTAGAGTTTCGAGGCACAAAAATCTACATCGTTTCCTTTTCCAGTAGTCCCGACCCTCCAGTTGGCATGGTGCTAAAGAAAGCAAAACCTCTGGAGAGACAGACAGAAGCTTCAGGAGAGATGCAGGGAGTTCTGGGGAGCTCAGCCGGGGAGGGTGGGAGTATGAGGAGTCAGCGAAACGATCAATTCCAAATTCAGAAGCGTTGGAGAGGGAATAAAGGAAATTTTGAGAAGCAAGCTACGAAAGATTCTCTTATACTTGGGAAATCTAGCTGAGTGTGCGAGGCCGAGCAAGTGTGAGGAAAATCAAATCCTCGGGAGCTTTTGAAGACGCCGTTTTTCATCTCTGAATCCGTATTCCCAGCACCCCACCTACCGCTCTCGCTCTCTGCGGGCCGGTGCCGGGGCATGTTATCTGTCACGGTCCCCCCCAATTAGCGCTTTGAATGCAATCACAACAATGGGGACCATGCCCTCATCTGCCAGGGGCGGGCTGGTTTCTGCAATTAAGCTAAAGTTCAGGTTTGGGCTAATAACGGGAGTGGAATGTGACAGCAAAGGGAATGCTTACTCATTAGCTCATGCTAATGGGTGCTAGAACCAACCAGCCACCAGCCCGCTCGTGTGAGAGCCAGGCACCCCGTGTCACTCTGATCTCAGAGTGTTTGCAGGTCTATTTCACAACATTACGGAGGTCTGGCAGTTATCTAATCGGGAGCGGGTTTAAGGGAAAAGAAAAGGCTAATCTCGTTTTAAGTGCCAGTCTTAGGTCTCAATATTTTATGAAATAGTCATTAATTTTCAATACCAGGCTGCTGGTGGTATTATGAGGTCGGCACGTTCGCGCACAAAATGTTCCCCGGCTATCCCTAAGAGTTTGGCGAATGGAGGGAAAACAATTATCTCTTATTTAGACAAGGCAAATGGTAATTATCACACCAGTCCTGATTGTCTGAGAAGATAGGTCCCTGCAAAGTAGAGGACGGGTTGGGAATGACAGTGGGTATTAAAAAAAGAGCAGAGAAGGGAGGTGCTCGGCGTGTGGCAGAAACGATGGGATCCATTCGCTCGGTCGTTCCGTGAGCACAACGTGTGGAGTGTATGGAGGTGCTGTGTGCTCAGTAGCCAAAGAAGCGGAAACAGCCTCGCCCTCCGGGAGTTTCTACTCTTTTGGCCACAGAGAATTAGGTCTCAGGACACCCAGTCAGGTGTCGCACACAAGAAATGCGGTAACAGAGCAACGGCAGTGACCCAATGAGTCTCTCTCCACTTCTCGCGCTTGGGTCACCCAATTTTAGGCATTGGCGACCTAGAAAAGCATCGACTTTCATGTACACATTATGTTTGAGCATTTGGGATTAACCTACAGGCATTGATGCAGACTTTGTTCTTTTTAGGTCAGTCGGATCAAGCGGGCACGCCGACCCAATCCTCTTTTGTCCTGCTTAAACCTCTTCTTCTCTATCGCGTCGTCACAGACGGTGCTTAACGCGCCCTCAGCTGCCTTGCAGGTTGGCAATAGGAAATGCACAAAGGAGGCGCACGGATAAGACCATTTTTGTCATGACTATACAATCAACAGCTTAGAACATATACTCTATAAACAGAATGGGTCTTCTGTCAAAACTGATAATGTCTGTGAAAGCCCATCGAACAGTTTTAAGGGCAACGCAAACCTACACCGTGATCGGGGTCCTCTGTCAGTGGGGGGGGGGCATTTTGGTTGGACTCTCTTTTAAAGCAGCTGCAGATGAGTTCTTAAATGAAGGGTTCCATTTTAACTATTAATAACTGAAGGCAAGTCGCAACTTCCCTCTGGAGCACCATCTATTCAAAATTAATTTATTAAAAATGCATTCCAGTCATTAGTGCTAAGCAGATTTATGAAAAGCAGATCATCGAGGATATATAAATGTGCAAGCCCTGAAGTTTATGTCTGTGCCATGCTTCCTATCATTTATGTAGAATCCTGGCCATGTGTGTCAATATTTGTAGACTACCATTTGGAGGTTATTTATTTCTCCCGGTCCATTTCTCATGGTGACATGACTTTCCAGCATCGTCTGACAGGTGGTGGTTGATACCGATCTATTATAACTTCAGTTTACGCTGAAAATATTTCACTAAGTGAAGGCAACGTTCAGATTACAGTCTGGGCGTATGTTGAATGCTGGGGAGAGTCTTAGAAGTTCTCCTCACTCCTCAATGCTGAGCCTTCCGGCGTTTAATTTTTTGATGTGTATTTTTACTATTCTCTCTTTCTTTTTTTATGTTGTCAGCTGATTTAGAGAGACACCTGGTAACGTCAGCTACCCTATGTGATTTTTAAAGGAGGACCTTTCATAAGAGCTCAGGTAAAGTCTTGTGTAGAATTTCTCTATTAACCATCTCATCAATGGCGGAATGGATCGGGGTGGTTGGAAAGTGGAGGGAAAAAAAACCCAGAGGACTTTCTGTTTCGAAATAGTAATCCTACAAAGAGGTAATGTAGGGGGCAGTCCCGCAGGCTGAAATTGTGCTTCCCTTGAAATTGTATGATCCCTTGGCCTAAGTATTAATAAACATGTAAGCCAGTTTCTGATTTAAAAAAAAAAAATTACGCTCATCTATTTGTCAGTGAATTGTAGGGCTAAAAAGAGATCACAGAGATCACCTGGCCTGAGGATTACCTGAGGATCCTGAGAACTGAGGAAGTTAAGTATGTGGCTCGTGGTCCCATAGCTATAGCGATGTCTTCCGTACTCAGAGCCAGATCTTTCCATAACATCATGGCCTCCCACCTCTCTGCTTATCATTCTTTGTGAGTCTGAGCTTTCGCTTACCTTATCCTACTTATCAATGGGAGGAGAGAAATGCAGAATTTTAGAACTGGAAAGAACTCATTTACTGATTTATATCACATAAATGTTGATTCAGCTAACCTCTATTATGTGTTAGGCATTACATGAGATGTTGTGGAAGCTAACATGACTAAGTCATTTCCTTCCTTAAAGTTTTAGAATTTGGAGTGTGCTTGTGTGTGTGTGTGTGTGTGTGTGTGTGTGTGTGGTAGTGCATCAGGGTGGGCAGGGACAGTTGCCAAGGGAGTGCATCAATCTGGGCTGCTCACTGTTATACAGGATACGCTACCAAGTCCATCCCGCAGTAGTGGGAAGCCCGGGAGAGAGCGAGGTCTCCACCTGTGCTCTGCTACCTGGGCTTCCCGAATCATCGAGGGAGTCTTCTTTTAAAAAAAAAAAAAAAAAAGTACAGCTTCCGGGGCACATCCCAGAGCCATTGCATTGGACTTTCCAGAGCTGGAAACCCAAAGCTGCATTTTTCAAATGCTTTCTACATGGTTCTGCTGACCAGCCAAGTTTGCCAGCGTTTGTTCTCTTCTACCCAGGGCTCGGGGGGCTGGTCAGGATTGATTTATAACCACAGTATCTCTTGCACTAAAACTTGAAAGCTGAAGAAGGATTTTCCAGACAGCCACCGAGATCCTAGCTTAGTCTAAAGCTCCTTGGCCAGTCATTGTCTCCACCAGGCTGTCTCTGACCTCCCTGGCAGAGCAAAAACTAATGGGTCACAGTATCCAACACCTAGGCATTCAAGCTGCACATTCCTTTGATCAGGGACCCAAAAAGTCAGCAGACCAAAGCCCCTTGGGGCAGAACGCATGATGCCAAGGTACAGGAGTGGTCGATATCTTCCTAAAATATTGGAGATCTCACTGTGATTTAGAAATAGGTCTCACTGGGGGCACCTGGGTGGCTCAGTCGGTTAAGCATCTGACTCTTGATCTCAGCTCAGGTTTCCATCTCAAGGATGTGAGTTTGAGCCCCACGTTGGGCTCCATACTGGGTATGAAGGCTACTTAAAAAAAAAAAAAAAAAAAAAAGGTCTCACGGGGATTAGAAACAGCAACAATTCCAAAATAATTGTTTGCATTCCATTGCTAATTCATGGTAAAATGAGAAAATGAAGGGCAACGAGGGGCGTTTTTCCTAAAGCAAACATTACTTAATTTTTAAAGCTCTGAGTAGGAGGGTCTCTCCTGGTTAGACTATGCAAACTAATGGTTAATAACATTTTTTAAAAATTCCCTATTTGGGGGAAAAAATTAAGAGTTGTCCATCATATGTCCATCCCTGAAATTTACCAAACGTTTTATGGTCTCTGAAACCCAAAAGTCTACTCCACGTCTTCTAGACAGACCTATTTTCTGTCTGGACCCTCTGCCCTTAAGATCACTAAAATCACACAGCAGATAACCCTAAACCTTTATCATCTGCTCCTTTTGGGGGATACTATGTGAATGAATTTTTGTTTCTCTTCACCTTATTTCATTCATTATTAACTGTACTTCCTGAAATCAATTTGAATGTGGGCATATGTGAAACTATAGGCCCTAAACTATATATCCTAAACTTGCATTAGGAACATGACCATTTCTTTGAACCCCCAAGATCACTACAGCGAATTTTAGAGATCTAACGTTTTTGTTTTTTTTTTTTCTCACCAATGCACATAGAAAGTTGTTATTCCTTCTCTCCAAACCAGTTTGCTCTGGAGAATTTCTCTCTCTCTCTTTTTTTTTTTTTTTTAAGTTGTAATAGTTGATGTTATCCACCACTCCAGAATTCTAGATCAGCGAGGAGAACTTGTCTCCCCCGTGGCTAGGGGGCTCGATTTATGTGGATATGAATAAGATTTATGGCGTGCAATAAACATTACTAAAACGTGACAAAAGAGTGAAGATTTAAAGACACTTACTAATCTAAGATGACATTTTAAACATTCGCAGTCTTTAGAGCAATACGTATTTCAGGTCTTTATATAGGTTTCCAGGCAGAAGGCCTATTAGGAAATGAAAATCACCTGTGTACCTCTCTCTCTCTCTCTTCGCACGTCCCCCACTCCCATTTACGGCCCCCAGTAGCTACCCTATCCATCAGTGTTTAGTGGTGCCTTTATGTTCAACACCTAGATGTTAAGCAAATTAGAATCTTAATATATGAGGTGTGACTATGAGGTCTAAAAGGAAATAGGGACGGAAAAACATGTTAAAAAAAAAAAAAAGACTGGCCATGACTTCACTCATGGATGCTCTGTTAGAACTCCAAGTTTGAAAGGCCTGAAATTGACATAGCGCCAGTCTTTTGGAAAATGCGGCCCGTGCCCGTGGGAAATTATACAAGCAAGTCTACCAAGAAAACATGTCATGGATTTGGAAAGTTGGTGCCTGGCCAATTTTCACACATCTGGTTTGCCGGGCAGTCTCCGCTCATCAGCTAATAAGGACTTACGTGAACCCAGTTTAGTCCAGGGCCAGTCGCTTGATCCGCATTTGATCTCACCTGGATGCCAGCCCTCAGCTCTGGCCTGGCCCTCTCCATTCAGGCCTCTTTTATTTCCAACACAAAATGGTCTCGTGTTGTTAAATGGTCTCTAATTTTTCTAATAGTAGACAGTAGAGTTTCTTGCTGGTTTTCAGTAAGCCTGCTTTATTTTGCCTCCCTAATTTGCTCCCCGTCGAATCTGATTGCATTTACTTGGGCGAAAGGGAGGGGCTGTGGCTACCCGGAAAGCCATGGACTTGAAGTAGCCCTAATGATCTCATGGGGTGTTGTGTGTAATGCAAACCCCAGGTCCCCTTCACTCTGTGTAGATGCCAGTCTCGGTGACTGACATGTACTTAAGCACGCAGGGCTGTTTTTCAGTGTGTGATTTACTTTCTCCCTTTAATTACCCCGGAGATGGCAAGCCGAGAATATCTGAAGCTTAGTTTTCAGGGTAAAGAGTATTCCCTGGAACAGGTCAAAACCAGCACCTTGTCCCTTTGGGACCTGGGCTAATTCTGGTAGGAGCTCCATAACAGGTTCCGAGATGGCCCTGTCTCTGCGTTCCCAGTAATTGCGAAAACACATACCTCGTAGAGGAGTCGCGGTGGTGAATTATGGCCAGTCCTACCGAAGCGAATTTAACACAGGCCGAGGTAGCCCATAATGTTCAACAACCCATATTATAGAGAGCTGTTTTGCTCTCTTCTCACATCGTGGCATCCAGGACCCCACGCGTCGAGGGGCTTGGTGGGGTTCACTTTCCTGCATCCGTAATTTGCTCCAGGGCCAGGGGCCAGCACCACTTTATGAACAAGTGAAAGCTGGGTTTTGACGCCACTTCCAGCTCGCAAGCCACACGAGCGCGGCTCAAACTTGGCATGGCGAGAAAGGAGTCGGGGCTACGTAGCTTGCAAAGTTGACTTTCCGGTAACGGGGGGCTTTCGCGTCCCCCTCTCCCGTTGCTTTTTACACGGCGTGAGCTTCTTTTCTTTTACCTGTAAAAAAGCTGCCCCTTACCTGCCATCAGGTAAATACGTGCCTGGATGGTTTCTTTCCGCCGGAGAATGGAGTTGCAGCTTGCCAGGCTTCGCCTTTTTCCCTGGGCGGAGAGAGGCTCGCGCTTCCCAGCTTCATCGCGGTCCCCTCTCACATCTGGGCTAAGCGTGCCACTTGAACATGGGAGTTTCTTTACGGTGCAGGGAATCCTGAGCCATGATCTAGTGTGTGTCTAGTACCAGTCTAGTATGTATCGCGTGGAAATGAGACAAAGGTTGTCCTTGAAGAAAAATTCAGCAGTTAGAGGAGCTCAGGGCCAGGCTCGTCCCCTGTGACATTCTCAGAAGGGGTCACTCCTCCCCCTTCGGCTCCCCCCCCTCGATATTGTCATCCGTATTTGGGGACGGTGTGGCAGAGGTGTGCTCAGGCTTTAGCATCGGAAAGCAAGTTGTGTGACCTTGAGAAAACCGCTTACTATCTCTGCATCCAGAGAATGGCAAAGGTGTGGCACCGAACAGTCTCCAAGGTTATTTTTGGTACTAGAAATCAGTGATTCAGCACCAACAATGGTCGCCAGGCAATTCCGGACACATTGGGCAATGGACAGTTTCTGCTTATCTGGACGTTCGGGAAATTTCCCTCTGTTTTGTTTTGTTTTGTTTTGTTTTCAAATTGCACTCTTCTTTACTCATTGACTTTGAGTTCTGCCTCTCTGACTGTTTGTTTTTCCTTCTGTCCAGTCATGATGTTCATTCTCCTTTCGCTTTGCTCCGAATGTAAATGAAGCTATTGAGGCTCGTCCTTAAGTGGAGGTGTAAAAACGAGATCCTCAAAGCGAACGTAAGAAGAGCTACCAGAAGGCAACTGGGAAAATCGGCACCCAGATTAACAGATGTGATTTAACTAAGCAAGCGGGGCCATTGCGAACACTCTCTAGAATCCAAGGCTCCTGGATTCAGGCAGAACCAGAGTGAGGACTTAGAGAGACTAGTGCGTTGCCGCGTCAGGTCGTTGTCCCGGTATCTAACTGCCGCCTGAAATGCTAACGCCCTCCTTAGGAGTGGAATAATATCATATTAAACCAACAAACAAAAGTATCAAAGTGGAGGGGGGCGAGAAATGAAATAGGGGTGCTACACTGTTGATCCCTGCTGAGGCTGGGGGATGTGGGATGAGTATACAAGGTCTTTATTCTCTCTACTTATGTAGATATTTACATTTTTTCCCCAATACGGAAAGTTAAAAACAAGTCAGCCCTGTGCTTACTCAAGAACTAAGTCAGAGGCTGCAGCAGGAAGGTGGAGACTCTGGAAATCAATCTGGCTGAAGTCCCTGAAGGCACCGAAGAGAGACGAGGTTGAGTGTCCATCCTTCTTCCATTAACTGCTTTGGGAATCTCAGAACAGCCCGTAATGATTTTACTAACATCAGTTCCTCCTTAGAGAAATGGAATCGTTGCTGCCTCATATCTGAAGGTAGACCATAAACCTTGATGGAATTGATTACACGAGGCCCAGGAAATTCTTTACTTCTGCTTCATATAAGTGCACTTGACCTCACCTTCTCCCACTGGGCGATCGTTTGTGTGCATGTATGTGTGTTTTTGGGTTTCCCATTGGTGTTTCCAACATGGACTCGGAAGAGGCTCAACAAAGTGCAGTTGGGCGAAGAATGAAGACTCATTGCTAAGTACTCCTTTGAGCGTCTGTTTCCTGGAGGAACCCGTGTGCCACGCCTCGTCATATCCCCCAAGCTCACGTGCAGCCCGCTCCCTGGCAGGGACAGAAAATATGCTGGCCACATGGGACGACGATGACAACAAAAGATGAGGTTTACCAGGTGTTCCCACAGGAAACTTAAATTCTCGGGGCAGCAGTTGTCAGTTGAACAGAACGCACTTTGAAGTCAAGACAGGCTGAGGTTCAAACTCTCCCCCACCGCTAGGGTGGCCAGTGGCCCTGGGGCTGTGAGCTGGTCTCTGCATCTCGGTGACGGGATCCATACCTCTCTGCTGGGCTACATCATGAGGGCTGTGGTGTGACCATGGCCCAGAATGGGAACGTACTTTGGGAAGAAAGGTACATTTAGGTGCATTACCTAATTGGAAACCTTTGAGAGGACAAACACAGGAATGGTACGCAAGAACACAAGAAATAATGTTACGGATGTGTTAAATAATGTAAACAATTTGTGGGGCGCCTGGGTGGCTCAGTGGGTTGAGCGTCTGACGTCAGCTCAGGTCATGACCTCACGGTCCGTGGGTTTGAGCCCCGCGTCGGCCTAGCTGCCGTCAGCACAGGGCTCACTTCAGATCCTCTGTCTCCCTCTCTCTCTGCCCCTCCCCCACTCTCTCTCTCTCCAAAAATAAATGAAACATTAAAAAAATAAATAAATAAATAATGCAAGCAATTTGTTTCAAGGCAGCAAATATCTTAAGGGGTTTTTTTTTCTTCATCTGAAAGTCTTCTAGCTGGATGTTTAAGTTCCAAAACATCAAAGTTGCTTAACAGTTAAGATTAATTGACAATTTCTTCCCACCCTAGTTTAAAAGAGAAAGGTTAGAGTCTACATTGGCAAGATGCACTTGAGAACCCACCTTAGGGCTGCACAGAGTCTGATGGCAGAAGTATGAGCAGTTTTGAGGTCTATGGGCAGCAAGGATTGCAAATGTAGCACTGTATTTCTTCTCTCCTTTTTGTGACTAAATACATATTTTTCAACTACCTCTCTGACTCTAAAGGAAAGCTCTAGATGTCAGTCCTTCTTGCTGGAGAGGACAATATAAAGCAGGGCTGATTTCCTATTCTGTTCCCTTCCCGGGATTCAACACATAGGTCAATATTGACCAACATATGGGTCAACATAACCCCTCTCCATGGCGGGAAGAGACCCTTAGCCTTCAGACCATAGCTTTGAAGCCATTGCTGCAGTCTGTGCACACCCAAGGCTTTAAGGCTCCCCAGTATTAATCAGCTGTGGGTGTGACTGGAGGGGGTATATAATGTTCTGCTGAAGTCATCACCATGCACGACATGTTTCCTGCGACCATCTTTGAAACGAATGAGGCAGATCCGGGGTGATGTTGGCCGTGAAGCAAGGTTGCTGACTGTTCTCTTTGCTGGGGAAATGATGACACTGAGAGAAGTGGAGGGCTGAGCTCCTAGCTATAACTTGTGGATTGACCTTGGGCATAGCTTGATGACTACAGCCAAAAGCACCTGCATATCCCAGGCTGTATCTCTCTGCTTTGGAGATGGGCTCTCCTGCTTTGGGCCCCATTCCTTTGATTCTGGAAGAGGGTGGCGGAATCCTGAGCCAGGCTGGCAGGTCCAAGCCATTTGGAGAGAGGAGCACGGGGTCATGACTGGCCTTCTTCCCAATTTAACAATCTCCCAACCAGATTCTCAAGCCCTCCCCTCAGAGTCTCTCCCTCCAAGCTCCCCCTTCTGACCCCAGGGAGGTCCTGAAGACACAGAGGGAAATCCTAGCCTAGTTTCAGCTTCCTAGGGGGTCAGGAGTACCTCCCCAGGAGCAGGCAGTCAACTCCTGTCCCAACTTCCTCCTCTTCAGTAGTTGGTTGCTCATCATGTATGTCCACAGGCACGTCTTCATCCGTGAATACTAGAAGATTCGTCCATTTATTTACTGATAGATACATCAAATATCTATGAAGCACTTTCTACGTGACAGATACCTGGCCGGACTCTGGGAGGACAACAGGGCACGAGATGCCTCTTCACCTGCAGGATCTTTCCAGGCCAGGAGTTGTTGTGTTTTTGTTTTTGGTCTTTGTCTGTTTGTTTGTTTGTCTTATTTTACTTTGGTTTCAATTCTTCGTTTCAGTGCCCAGTGAGGTGCCCCTTGAAGTTCAAGATCTTTCCAGGCCAGGACTTTATTTGTTCGTTTCAGCGCCCAGGATGGTAACTGACCCTTGGTGGGCGTGCAGTGTGTTGGGTTATTACTACCGGAAGTGGCCAGGGGTACCCCGGGTGGACAAATCAGGACAAATCAGACCTCACGAGAGGGCTTCTCCGCCCCCTTCCTTTCTCCCAGAAGGTAACATCTAATGAAAACGAACAACAAGAAAACTGGGAAAGAGACAGAAGGAAACGGTTTATAGCCTTGGGCGGGGGGTGGTGGGGAGGAGATGTCATTGATAGGCTTGTGGGCAAAGTTTGGGAACTTTTAAAACCTTTGAACAGGTTATCAAGCAGGACCCCCCCCCCCCATTTCTTTCCCCATTCCCTCACCCCCAAGGAGTCCTAGGTGCCTGATTAAAACATCACAGAGCGCCCAACAATCACCAGGCCAGGAACGAACGGCCCTCGGCTCGCACATTGTACTCCAGATACAACCCAGAGCGAGGACCCATCCATATGCCCATCCTCTAGGAGGCCCTTTTCTTTCTGCCAGCAGAAGCCGTGTGTCTTTATTCTCTCGTTCTCCACGGACGGCATCTGGCAGAAAGCCAGGGCTGAGGATTAAAACAATATCATCGAACCCTATGCCTCTCATGGGAAAAACATAGAGGTAAGTGACAGAACCCGGCAAAGGGAGAAAATCCCCCGAACAAGGAGGCAACGGTGCCCTTGAATTCTGTCCTCACTTTTCCCACTTGTATCATGGTTCCCCACCCTCACGCCACAGGTGCTTCTCGAGGCTGAAGGAAATGATAGCTTCGCGAAACATTTTATGGGTTCCCGCCTGCCGATTTCACCCCTTTTCATCTGGGGGGGGGGCTGCCATGAGTTGAAGGACAACCAGACCCAAAGGGATTGGAGCGCGCTCCTCACTTGGAATCTCCAGGCACTGCCCTGCCTGGAGCCCATGTCCCCAGCCTCAGGAGCCTCAACCTCCCTTCACGTGAAAAGGAAAAAGAGTTCTAACTCTTACAGCAGAGTTGTGAAAAAGAATGCCTTGCCAGAACTGTGCAAATACGAGGCACTGGCAGATATAAAATCCTACAAAATTTCTTAATAATATGCACGAGTTCCAACTTAACAAGCACGGCATATTGTGGCTATCCTGTTAAAAAAAAGAAAAAGAAAAGAAAAATCCGCTGATCATTTTTCACAACTCATTTATTCTGGGTGCCTATTTCCTTTCCAAAGAAGGAAAGGGGATAAGAGAACTTTAACATCTTTTTTTTTTTTTTTCTTTACAGAGTGCTTTTGACATTATTCCCCAAATTCATTTCCACACGAATGTATTTAAGGGTCTGCTTCTGGACGTTAAAAAAAAACAAAACAAACAACAACAACAACAACAAAAAAACCACCTAGATTATTTCCTATAGACCCTTTAGGCGTTCTGTTCACCTAAATGTATACATTTCTGCTCTAATTGAAATTCCTAAATAGTCACTTTCTGAACTGTCAAAATCGTAAAGCTGTTGACGGGCGCAGCACTAGCGTTTCCATGGCAACTACTTTCATTGCCTAGGCGACGCTGGTCTGGTGATATCACCACTGAACTGGCTCTCCTCCTGAAAACTTGGCGGCTCCCAAAACAATGTGCAAGCACGTCCTGAAAGTTTAACGGGCTTTTATTTTTAATGGCTGGCACCAAGCTTCGATCTGCCAGCACTCGGGAAACGGCGCTCCGATCTGAGGTTCGTTGTGTGGGGGACGGGGGATTTGACAAGCACGCTAATGCTTCCAGATCCTATTTGGATGGTGACTTCTTATGTGACTAGCTCCCCAATAACATTCCATCAGTCATCACAGCTGGGGCGGAAGTGGAGTTAAGTGACAGAACCTCAGTTCACTCGGGAGATCACACGATGCTCTTGAATAGAAGTCAAAACTGAAGTGGAGACTGTCTCGTCACTTTTCTTTTCTCCCCCCCCCCTTGTTTCGATTCTCTCCCTCCTTCTCCCCTTCTCTTTTCTCTCTTTCTCCCTGGTCTGCAAAGACCAGGGGTTCTGGAGGCTGCAAAGGGCATCATCTGCTCCCTTCGGATGTCTGTTCTAA
Source organism: Panthera tigris (assembly GCF_018350195.1). NCBI lineage: Eukaryota > Metazoa > Chordata > Mammalia > Carnivora > Felidae > Panthera > Panthera tigris. The sequence goes on from NC_056664.1 coordinate 14,624,902, forward strand.
TGGGCTGTGTCATTCTTAAACGCCCTCCCGTTAAACTATTTGTGGGAAAGTTACCTTAAAAATAAATCATTTCTCGGGGTGCCTGGGTGGCTCGGTCAGTTGAGCGTCCGACTTCGGCTCAGGTCACGATCTCACGGTCCGTGGGTTCGAGCCCCGCGTCGGGCTCTGGGCTGATGGCTCAGAGCCTGGAGCCTGTTTCGGATTCTGTGTCTCCCTCTCTCTCTGACCCTCCCCCGTTCATGCTCTGTCTCTCTCTGTCTCAAAAATAAATAAAACATTAAAAAAAAAATTAAAAATAAATAAATAAATAAATAAATCATTTCTCGATGAGCAGTTTTATTGGTGCGTGGTCAAAAATTACCCGGGGAGAAGGAAATCAGACAGTTCGCCTTTTTTTTTCCCCCCCATCTGAGGAACTCAAGTTTCTTCTAATTACATCCAAAGGATCATTGAAACAGGGTGGTCCATTTTAAAGCAGCCACATTTAAATCTACTTTGCATGAAATGAGCTTGCTTTTAGACGAGTTTGGCTGGCTCAAGAATACATCACGAAATGCAAATCTGATGATAAATAAAGCTTTGGCTCTATCATGGAAATGGGGAGCGGTTCAAAAAACGATGTGCACGCTGACTGCTAAGTGAAATGGCATCCCTTGAACGCTCTTCGGATTTTAAACGTTGAAATGGGTGCCGCTGAATCCAATAGGGCCACTCGCAAGGTGGCAGTTCCGAAGTCACACGGAACAAGAAAATGAGGGGTAGGCTCTCCCTCACAGGTTAACACTGGTGAAAATACAAGAGTGGTAAAGGGCTGTTAGAAGTCGCTTCTCCCGTACCAATTGGTCCACGTGTCCCTGGGACCCGAGGCCATGGAGTCGTTGCCCCTCTTGGCTTGGCTCTTGGGAGAACGGGTGATAAAAAGGGTAGAATATGAGGTAGAACTGAAAACAATGGAATGGGCTTAAAAAGAAAAAAAAAAAAAAGATGAGACTGTATGCACACAGAAAAGGATTATTCCCTTTAAAGTATGAGCCCCGTTGGGGCGCCTGGGCGGCTCAGTCGGGTAGGCGCCCGACTTCAGCTCAGGTCATGATCTCAAGGTTCCCGAGTTCGAGCCCCGCATCGGGCTCTGTGCCGACAGCTCGGAGCCTGGAACCTGCTTCGGATCCTGTGTCTCCCTCTCTCTCTGCCCCTCTCCCTCTCACGCTCTGTCTCTCTGTCAAAAACAAATAAAAATATTAAAAAAATAAATAAAGCATGAGCCTTGTTGATAGCCAATCTAATGGTTTCAACCTTGCTGCTAATGTTCATTTTTTTTTTTTTTTTTTTTTTTTTTTTTTTGAGATGGTCTTCAAAGACTGCAATCCACCAAAACCCATTCTTTCTTCGGTAGAAGTTGAGAATGTACGTGGCTTCCATAATTATAAAATGGCCCCTGGGCCCTTGGCTGCCTAGCTGGGAACTATCGGGTTTGGCCACATGACCAAGTCCTCTGTGGAAAATGAAAGTGCTTTGGGTCACTTCCAGACCTCGGATTAAAACATTGCACACCGGGGCGCCCGGGTGGCTCAGTCGGTTAGGCATCCGGCTTCAGCTCAGGTCATGATCTCACAGCTCATGAACACTCGAAGTCGTGAGTTTGAGCCCTGCATCGGGCTCCACACTGGTGGTGTAGAGCCTGCTTGAGATTCTCTCTCTCTCCCTCTCTGTCTCTCTCTCAAAAATAAATAAATAAACTTAAAAAAAAAAACAAAAAACATCGCGCACGAGTTCCTCCATGACTTTTCCTGTCATCCAGGAACCCTAGGGACCCAGCACTGACCATACCCTAAGAAATCGCAGAGCACAATAGTAGAAGAAACTGGGTCCCTGAATGACTGCATAGAGTAGATCTGCCCTACCAACTGGGGTCTCTCTTCTTAAACTTGGTAAGAGACATACAAATGTCCTTTTTTGTTGTTTTTAAAATACCACTGTATCACGGAGCCTTCGATTATAGATTCTAGTAAATATAAGCAATGAAAATGGTAACTATAACGAGTAAGGAGTGTGTAAGTCCTCGCATGGGTGTTGAGGAAGAAATTTCATTAGTTTATAGTTAGTCCTTTTCTTAGACTCACCGAGTGAGCCAGAAGGACACAGAAACGTGCATACGGCAACGGCAGGAATGCAGATAAAAGAAAAACTGAAGAAAGCACAGTCAAAATTAATCAGGCTCAATATTATAGTTTTTTATTTTTTTTTTAATTTTTATATTTTTTACATTTTATTTATTTTTGAGAAAGAGAGAGAGAGAGAGACAGAGCACAAGTGAGGGAGGGGCAGAGAGACACAGAATCCGAAGCGGGCTCCAGGCTCCGAGCTGTCGGCACAGAGCCCGACGCGGGGCTCAAACCCACGAACCGTGAGATCGTGACCTGAGCCGAAGTCAGTTGCTTAAATGACTGAGCCACCCAGGTGCCCCAATATTACAGTTTTTTAAATACGGGACACGATTCTCTGAATTTTTCTTCCACCGAGCCTCACTTTGACACGCTTCTCAATGTAGCAGAACTCTGCCTCCCTGAGACGCTTCTGGGAAGGGCATTTGGGGAAGCTGTGCGGCCAAAACACTAAACCATCAGAAGGGCCTTGTTGGGTTTCTGTTTCACTTATCTGCTGCTGTATAACAGACGGTCCTACATTTCATGACTTAGAACTATAAAATTCATAATATCTTACAGCGCTGCAAGTTGACTTGGGTAAGCTAGGGGTTTCTTCCACTCCACCTGACGGAGGTGGGGCCACTGACATGGCTGTATTCCTCTGGGAGGTTGGCAGGAGCTGGAACATCCAAAATGGCCTCTCCTTCTTCAGGGTCTTTCTCAATACAGTCTGGTCCTTGAAGCATCTAGCCCAAGCTCTCTGAAAGCATGGCCTCCGACTCCCTAAGAGAGTGTTCCGAGAGAAAAAGTGAAAGGCTTTGGCCGGGATGCTTCGGAATGTCACTCTCTTTGCATTTCGTCAGTCGAAGTGAGTCACACGAGCTCAGCCAACATCCAAGGGAGGGGAAATAGATCCACTTTCTATGAAGGCAGGGTGGGGAGGCAGCAGTGGTGGGTAGGTGTGAGTGGTGCCCCTAGTTGGAACCTGCCTACTATAAGACTATCCTGAGTGGTAGGAGTGGCCTCTTGTTTTTCATATTGAGCCCCTTTCTGCCACACCTGAGTTTATGCTAATGAGACAACCCATTACAGGGCCTGCAGATCGCTTTGGCTTTGGACTTGGGCCAGACAAACCAACCACATAATTAGAGGGTTGGAATTTCAGCCCCTCTCTCTGACCTGCAGGGATGGGAGAGAGAAAGGAAATGGAGTCTGGTCACCTGGCCAATGATTTAATCAACCATGCCTACATAATAAAACCTGGATTTAAAAAACAAAAACAAAAACAAAAAACCTGAACTAAAACAAAGCGGCTCAGAGAGCTTCCTAGTTGTGAATATATTTATGTGTTGGCAGGAGAAAACACCTGGATTCCTTGAGAGGGTGTGGAAACTGAGTCGCCCTCCCCTCCTCCACTCCCCAAGACCTTGCCATAGGTGTCTCACCATCTAGATGCTCCTTTGTACCCGTTATAATAAAATGGTAAGTGTAAGCCTCGCGCTTTCCTGAGTTCTGAGTCGTTCTAGTGAATTCTTGAATCAGAGGGGGTCATGGGAACTCCGAATTTGTACTCAAGTCACAGAGAAGTGTGGGTAGCCTTGGGGACCCTAATCGCGGCTGACGTCTGACGTGAGGGCAGCCTCGTTGGGGACCTTGCCCTTTAGCTTGTGGGATGTGGTGGGCCGAGTTACAGACACCCAGTCGGTGTTGGAACACAAGTCACCTGCAGCTGAAACCAAGGTCCCAGGATGTAGACATCTCCGGCTAAAGTGCTTCACCCTGGTGACGTCCCTGTGGCTTTTCACAAAGATTCAATCTTCTCATCAGTTAATCTTCACGAAAGAATAATACCTATATTCAGGCCTACTGTGTAGCTTCAGCACATAGGAGAAACACTTTACGAACTGAGAAACACAAAGCAAATATTAGCTACTATTATGGCCCAGGCTCTGACGCATAATCAAAAATCTTATTTATAACCCAACAAGAGCTTTGTGGCCAGATTTTTCCCCTTTTTCAAGTCAAGTGAGAGAAATAATGAATGTAGTTCCCCAAAGCTAAAGCTATAAATTTCGTTCTATGTGTCTTTTGTGTGCATGTCTGAGATGTTTTTCGACCGAGTTTTTTCCATTCAGTTTCAGGCAGAAACGCGACAATCTCTTCTCATGAATCATCTTTCTATGGCATTATTCCACACCCGGCAGAAAAATTATGTGAGGCCATGGTCTCTGCTGGCCTGCACTCAAAGAAAACATGCAAAACTGAACTCCATGTGGTGTTTGAGTCATTCCTCAGATCCTGAATTCTCTCAGCCCTTGAATCCGAGTTGGGTTAGTGGGAATCCCAGCTGGATGCCGTGGACACGGTTTTGTTCTCGAGACTCAGCAGAAAGGATGGGTGATGGATTGGTTTGGGTAAATAAGGGAGTGTCCGTCCCCGGCGATTGCTGCACCCACTCACGAAAATGGGATTCCGTCCCCCAAACCAAGGCCAAAGGAGCCTTCGTGAACAATCAAGGCTCTGCTGTGCAGAATGCTGCTGCTGCTTTTCCTGGGCCAATCCACCCCAGTCCGAAGATGGTCAAGGACAGGTAAGATTTTATAAAGCAACATGAATCCGTTGTGGACGGACTGTACACCCAGGGCCATCGGGATTAAGGAAGACGAGGAAAACACTCAACCACTGAATTCAAACATAGATTGATGACGTTCTTTTCAAACCAGCACTGTGGAGGCACGAAATAAACTCTCTGGCTTCAAATCCTCTGTGTACGTGCCCACATGTGTATTAGAAGGGCAGTGTATAAGTATATAAGCATATTGGTGCTTTATATTATTGTCGGCAAGGTCTCACAAAGGAAATTCCAAGAGTACTTTTTTTAACACGCCAAGCACGAGCTCCTGGGACCTTGGACTCTGGACTTACCTTGCCCAAAACTCACCACCAAGTTTGAACGGGTATGCCGGGCAAACCACGTCCCTCTTGTGAAATGACCTCGCCTCATCATGAAGCCGTAAAAAGAAAGCTTCCAGATCGTTTGTCTCCATCTCAAAACTTATAAAAATGAGATAAAAAAAAAAAAAGTCAAATTATTTTGGCACATAAGTTTCAGATGGGGTTGTATATTTCCCTAAAGGGTCAAAAATAGAACATTTATTAAATGGCAAGTTATTAAAAAACCAGCACAGGCCCCAGTTGTCTTTCAAAAGCTCTGATTTACTGCATATTTCTCCCCTGAGAAAGGCCTTTTTTAAATGTTCATTTCCATTTTAAGAGACTCAGGGCTTTGATCTGTTGGGAGCATTCTTTTCCTTTCCCTGACTGGGGCCTGTCAACTACTCCAGGCAGAACTAGAGCCTTGCTCTCAGGGCCTGTATTTTTCCATGGCCTTCCCTGGCATCCTTACAGCATCTTCTGTAGCCACAGTCACCCTAGCTAATTTGGAGGTGAGAACTGGTGAGCCCCTCCGCCGGGGAATGCGGAATCGCCTTTGTTCTTCCCACCTCAATGAAGACCCTACCTCCAGGAGGTAAGGAAGAGGCAGGATGGGGTTTGGGATCCTGGACCCCACAGAGGCTGCCGGCGGGGGGTGGGGGGCTGCTTGAAATCACTCAGAATTTCGTCATACATTTAACTGTGCTACTCCCATACAGCCGGATCACAGCGGTTGTGATACTAGAGTCACTTGTGCTTTCGGAAGCTTCGGGTTCTTTATTTCTTTGATTAGTTTACTGGTCTATCTAGCACCGTGTGGATGACAGCAAAATGCGCACGGAGCCTACCGACCGTGCGTCTGGCTATTCTTGACAGGTTGGAAGATAATGTGTAACGCGGGTCACGTTTAGCGTCAAACCTGTGGCCCGGCCTCGTTTTCGCATGACGCCGTGCTTCTCCCGAAGGACCCCTCTGGCTCCCACTGTAAACTTAATGCAAATGAGAGAAAGCCTCCCAGCTTAAGGGACAGATTTGAGTTCCTGCCGAGGGACCCAGCTCGGTGAGCCACGCGAGGCTGGGTTTGAGCTCCCACCGCCTTACAAGTGTGAGCCCTTGTGTCCGGCCTTCCCTTCGGATTTCCCAGCTCACATCTGCCCCAAACACGCACACACGTGCACGCACACACACACACACGCACACACACACACTCACCCTCACACTTTGAAATCGCTGGAATAGCCCCAGATGTTTCTTCCAAGGCTAAACCATCCATTACCCTTCTCCCTCTTCCCTTCCTTCGCTCCTTCCTCTTCTCCTCCTTTTTCTCCTCTTCCTCCTCCTTTCTCTCCCCCTCTGTCTCGCTTCTGCATCAATAACGGTGAACGTTTATGGAAGCCCGAAATCCAGCCAACCTGAAGATTCCCCTCCAACGGTTTAGGGCTGGGGCCACACCGAGAGGTCACTGTCGCTCAGCGTCTTGTCACTGAGCTGTTCCTTTGAGTCTGTTCCCTATGCTAAGCGGTTATTAGTAGAAATAGGATGCGGTGGGGTGGGGGGAGCGGAGACAGAATGAGCAATTGAGTCGGGCCCACCTGCCAGGGGCTCCCGCTGTCATCCTTCACAGGTAAATGACACATACAGGCTTAAAAAAACAACTCTCCCATTTTCTTGTAGCACATTTTTTTTTGTTTGTTTGTCAGATTACAAGTTCAATCAATTGTGACAAGTCGCGGCGCTATGCAAGGCATCACGTAATCCAGGGTAAACCCTGGGCTCCACGGACAGCGGGGAAGGCAATCCACACTGCTCTCTAAAGGCTATTACCTGCCGTGGCGGGAAAAAGCGGTAACAAGGGTTGTTTTGTTTTGTTTTTCCAAATGACTTTCCATGGCAGGGAAGGAAACAGACTGTGTTGCCCAAGAGAAAGTGGTTAATTTTATTTTGTATGATGTTATTTTATTTTATTTTATTTTAACAGCTGCAGGCAGTGGAAAAGTGGATATTACAATCCTAGTACATCTCTAATTAATAAGATCAATTGCCTCTGTATTTTCTTTTACAAACTCATTTAGATATGTCAGGCTGCAATTATTTTGAGAATGATCTGGCTTTACGCTTATTCATCTTTCCTCTTCCTCAAGGAGAAAATAAAACTGTCAGCTTAAATGCCCTTTGAAGTCTGGTTTAGATCCTTGATTGAAAATTAAAAACAAAGTCTCTAGCCTAGTGCCGTTTACAGGGTCAAAGTTCCTGTCCTCACATTGGGGTGTGTGTGTGTGTGTGTGTGAGAGAGAGAGAGAGAGAGAGAGAGAGAGAGAGAGAGAGTTCTGTTCTTAAGAGGGCCACACGCTGGTTTTCTAATAACATGTTACATCCCTTTGCTTTAACTCCCTGGATCTACAAGAACTTCAGAGTCTCATGTTATTTTAAAACTGAGAAGCACTAGACCGTCACTTGGTTGATCTGTTGTTTCTCGTTTCCGAGGATGTCTCTCCAAACGAACGTCATAACTCTCGCTGTGGACCCGGACGATGGTTTGGGAAGCTTTGCTCAACACTTCCATGCCTCTTGCAATCATTACCCACCCATTCGGCATGCCCGGAATCCGTCCCCACTGCTGGGGACCCAGCCTTCACCTCCCCCCCGCCCCCCGCCGGGTGGGAAGCGCCCACACTCCCTTCTCCCAGTCCCTGTGCCCAGCTCAGCCGCAGAAAGGCCGAGAACCCGTCTGGTCTGGTCGCTCGTCCCCCTTGGAGAAGCCTCCCACAGATGCAGACAAATAAGCCCCGTCATCCCCTGCAGTGCCAGAGGAATGCTTCTAGACTCCATCTGGGGACGATGAACCCAAACTGTTTCGGGAGATTTAAACCTTTTCTTGGAGGAGACACAGAGGCTGGCAGGAGGCTAGCAACCCGAGCAAACGGCACTGAAGCCCAAGCAGCCGCCTCTCCCGGGCCATACATACTCCGCCGGCTTCTCCCGCTCCCGCCTTCTGTCTGATCTGTCTTTACGGTTTTAACATTATCCCTCTGTTGACAAATGAGCGCTTTTCTGGAAAACGAGGTGTTTCCAGAAGCAGGCACTGTCTGCAGCGCCGTAAGTGCTCAGCAGTGCTCTGGCTCACTCGATTCATTATTTGAACGGGAGAGGCCTGGAGCTTTTGCGCAAGCATCACATTCAAGGTGATGATAAATGCAGTCTGGCCCGGGTGGTAATAAGGGGATTTCTAGCCAGGTCCTGTCTAGACCACGGTTTGTTAGAGAGCGAAAACCCTGAATGGTGGGGCGGGGGGCGGGGGGGGGGGGTTGCATAGCACCCCGCTCCTCGGAGAAATTGTCCTCAGGGATCTCCAGGCACATTGCAAGGCCAGACCTGCGTCCGGCCCCTCACTGGGGCTGCTGTAAATAACATTAGCCTGTCTTTCAGCAAGCTCTGGGAAGCTTATAAACTGAACACGGTTTTTGTTGTCTGTAGTTGCGCATTAAGCTCGGGACTGTCAAGTCTAATTATTCTCATTAAGGCCTGAAAGTTTTAGGGATTAATTAAGCAGAGAGCGAAAGCTTATCCAGAGCGGCAATATTTTCCCCCTCAAGGATTAGCCCGTCATTCTGGTGGGGTCTTCCTTGAGCACTGGCCATTACTTTCTCAGATAGGAAAAGTGTGGAGATCACGTACCGTGGTGCAGCAACAGCCTACATTTTGCACGTGCTATTCAGCCCTGAAAATGAGTCCTAGCCCTTGTGCCCATAACCCAGAAGGCTCGTTAATGAGAACCAGGCAGTGGGGCTAATGAGAAATTCAATACGCGATGTCTCTCCTTCCCATTTCCTCCCAATTTACTTTCTACAGGATCCAACGTGTGCAGGAGGAGTCTGAGTCGATGCCAGTCTTCTTGTGTTTACTCAGTGGGGACCTTAGAAATGATCTAATTCTATCCCCTCTTGCTAGAGACGTAGACGCGGAGATCCAGCGACTGGCTCGGAGGGCCATAGGTATTGACAAAGCTCCTTTAAGAGACCACGGCGGGAAAGTTCTGGAAGCACTGATGAAGGACATCGGGATGGTGCGGGTCCTCAGCCCTTAGGGTTTGCTGTGACCCCAAACGCAGCAGAAATGAGATGGTCCCACAGTAAAGAAGATGATGGGAAGGGCCTAATTTGCATGTGAGCCCCAGGGAACTCTGGGATGTTACAAAGTGTCAGCAGATTTCCTATAGGATTTCAGGGCTTCCTGAAGAAATGGAGAACAGGGGATGGGTAGTCAGGTCCTGGACCTGCCAGAAGTAAAAAGAAAAGACAGACGTGGGAAATCACTCTCTTATCACATTAGCTCGAGTCTGCAGCAGGTCAGAGGTGGGTATTTCTGCCATCTATCTCTTGCACTTCCATAAAGGCACCACTCCTGTCCGATGACTTGAAATGGAGCAGTTCCTGCCTCCTTGCTCCCAAATCCACTCAGTCCCTTATCTCTTGAGATTGGCCTCCGGTGCGTGCCTAGGACTGGGCGTGAGCAGTGCCAGAACCCCTAGGGTTTGCCTGCTCCGAGTTGTGTGGCTTGCATCTACGGGAGCAGGAACACCACTACTCCCCCGCACCCTGCTGTACCTGGCTGGCTCCCCTTCCATCCCAGCATCCCTCCGCTAGCCATACCCGGAGACTGCCCAACGTCCCGTAGTCCTGTAGGTGGCTGGAGACAACACCCTCTACGGATACCATTTGGAAGACAGCTGGGAGGAACGAGGTTGGCTGCCATATTGGATCAGATACCTTAATATATCCTCCTCTCTTGCCTCTGAGGAGCTTGTTTTGGCTCCTCAAACAAGGCGGTTGTCAAGGCTGAGTTCACTGGGCAGGACTCTGCCCCAAGAGGAATGGTTGGGGAGGCTGAGTGTGCCAGCAAAGATGGGAGCAGCAACTTGCCAAGAGCATCGCCAAAGGGGACCAAGCCAGCAGCAGCCTCCACCACCACCATCGGCTGGGCACCGTTGCCCGAATGTCACATGTCTTTCTACCTTCTTTGCTCTTAAGAGCTATCGCTCCTTCTCCAATTCCCCAGGGCACTTTACTTTCACCCTTCTTGCTTTCTACACTCTGTATTCGCTTATACATCATTTTATGAGCTATGCGTCCCAGAGGCTCTCATTGCCTCATTTATTTTTGCTTCCCCATGGCCCGTGCTGTATCCCTGCAAAATTCAGAAGCCCAAACCACCAACGTGATGGCATTTAGAGGTGGGGTCTTGGGGAGGTAATGAGGATTAGATGAGGTGGTAAGAGTGGGGCCATGATGGGATTGGTGCCCTTATAAAAAGGATGAGACAGGAGGTCTCCTCTCTCTCTCTCTCTCTCTCTCTCTCTCTCTATCTCTCTCTATCTCTATCTATCTCTATCTCTACTTGCACTCACCAAGGGAAGGCCATGTGAGCTCATAGCCAGGAAGAAGGTCTCCCCTGAAACCACATCAGTGGGCACCCCCATCTCAGACTTCTCGGCCTCCAGACTGAGAAATAAATGTAGGTCATTGAGATCACCTAGTCTTTGGTAATTTATGATAGCAACCTGAAATGAGTAAGACGGTCGGGCGCAGCGATCGTTTACCTATGTCACATACAAGGCGCTCAGCAAACTTGCTGACTGACTGGCTAAAGTCTCTCTCCCTTGCAAATGAACAGTGGTCCAATAATCGGTCCATAAATACAGTTTCAGCATCTCCTGGAGGAAACACCGGATGCTGAATTGATGTGAAATAACAGCTTCTTGGCAAAACGAAACCAAACCCCCAAGTAGCTTGACACGGTGATCGTGTTTTTCAAATGGATATGTGTCATTATGCATGCAAACCTCATCCATCGTATTTCCAGCATATATGGGGAATAACCTGAGAGAAGAAATCGAATACAGAAGTTCGTGCTACTCATGCTCTGAGGTCTTTGGATCCCAAGGTTTATGTTTTAAAGTAGAATCATCTAGGGGAGCCTGGGGGGCTCAGTCGGTTGAGCGGCCGACTTCAGCTCAGGTCATGATTTCATGGTTTGTGGGTTCGAGCCCCTGCATCGGGCTCTGTTCTGATGGCTCACAGCCCAGAGCCTGCATCGGATTCTGTGTCTCCCTCTCTCTCTGCTCACGCTCTGTCTCTCTGTACCTCTCAGAACTGCATAAACATTCAATTTAAAAACATAAAATAAAAATAAAGTAGAATCATCTAGTATGAGGGATACTGACTGAGGTGGGAGGGATGTGGGCTTTTTAGATTTTGAAGAAACTTAATGGTAAGAGATATGGTACCTTGTATGTGTTAATAGTTTTTTTTCCCCCCTCTGTATCTTTTTGATGTCACATAAGAGGTGAAAGAGAAATGGTTATAAATAATACAACTAGTTGACAGGTCTTTTGTTATTTCCAAATCTAGTAACAGAGGCTAGTGACTTGGTACTTCTGAAGCCAGAGTGAGGGAAGGAGCATCATCTAGAAGGACATAATGGATCCAGGCTGAGGAGTAAGTAATATCACTTCTGTTGCTTGTTAATTACAATAACTCCTTAGATGTTTGAAGTTGACGTCTTCCTGTCTTTTTGCTTGTCTTCTGTCTTCGATCAGTTCTATACAGTGAGCAGCCTGGTTAACGCGTGTAAGGTGTGCACCCTGTACTTGGCCAATGACATGGTAGGAGCCACCAACTTAGCAAAAATGGTGCTTTATGTTCACTTTAAACTTCTACTATGTTCACTTTGAACTTAAAGGTTCACATGCACTTTGCTAATGGATACATTTTCCTTTCGTTCTCTTTTTTTAATGTTTATTTATTTCTCAGAGAGAGAGAGAGAGAGAGAGAAAGTGCACAAGCAGGGGAGGGGCAGAGACAAAGGAGGACAGAGGATGCAAACCGGGTTCCATGCTGATGGCACCGAGTCCCATGCAGGGCTTGAACTCATGAGCTGTGAGATCATGACCTGGGCTGAAGTCGGACACATAACTCACTGAGCCACCCAGGTGCCCTCCATTTCTCTTTTTAAAGAACATTTTTGTCCGCCCATGCTTGACCACATGCCTTCAAATTTGCTGTTGCTAGAGAGGTAGGATGTGACAAAGGGGTTCTGAGCTCGGAGATCACAGGGACCAGGAAACTGTGAGCAGCAGCCAGTAGGATTCTGGGCAGCCTAACGCTGGGGACACTTTCTCCTCGTTGGGAAAGCCACATCTGGGACCCATGCTGGTGCCCTCTCCCCCTCTCCCCATCTCATGCCCTCCCTCCCCTGCCTCTTTTAACTCAACCATCAACCAGACCAGCAGCTGGTTAAGTGATGAAGCAGGAGGGGGTGTCCAGTCAAAATGCACGGCGAGCGGCTAACGCTCACACTCATTATTGTCACGGGGAGGGAGACCCATCTGATCATCCCACATTTTTCAAGTGATGCCAGTCAGTTGGATTTTACGCGAAGGCAGCCGTTTCTTAAGAACTGATGACTGATACGCATCTTGGAAGTACAATGCGCAAGCTAAATAAAATACAGCTTACAAGCTGTGGGCTTCTCGGCTGCACTTCTGGCTTAAAGGAAGCCCATCACTGCTCCTTCTTCTGCTCACCACCCGGAGGCTCTCCACAGACTCCTTCAACACATGTCTTTGGACACGAACTGTGTGCGAAGCACTGTTTTGTCCTGGCGTACGGCAGGTAGAATTCAGTCTGCTCAGTGGCCTGCCCTTGACTGACCACATTCACCGGAGAAAGATAGACAGTAAACAAAATCAGCAGGAAAAATACACAGTGTATTAGAAATGCTTAAGGGAAAAGAAAATAGGATAAAGACCACAGGGAATATGGGGTGGGGTCCACTTTTGAAGAGGGCAACTGGGAAAGCTTCAGTGAAAAGGCAACATGTCAGCCAAGACCTGGGGAGGTGAGTGAGACATAGAGATTAGGGGGGGAGAACATTCTAGAGAGAGAGGAAACGGTGTGCGCATAGGCTCTTAGGCACGTCCAAAGAGACAAAGCCACAGGAGACGTCTAAGTGGGGAAAGTAGTAGGAGAGGAGGCCAGAGAGATGGGGTGAGGGCAGCCCACCTGGCAGCCCCCGTGAGACATGAAGCCATGGAAGGTTTGGAGCAGAGGAGAGCTCTGTTCTTGCATGTTCTCCCAGGTCATCCAGCCACGATGCTGAGAGCAGACTGAAGGGACACTGTGACAAAGGTCCAGGTGGGAGATGACAATGGCTTGCAATAAAGGATAGCGCTAACGTGGAGAGAACTCTTGGAACATTTGAAGGAGAATACTTGATAGGCTGTGCCCCCTGAAATACCAGGGGTGGAATGTCTTAGCTCCTGGATTTTTTTTCAGTCACCTGATAAAAATAAAATCATTTGCTTAAAGATTTTACGTTGAAAAAAAAAAAAAAAAACCCAACTCTTCACTTAGCCGCTTTAAATCTCTTAGCCATCTTTATAGATTGCTTCCTCCACTACCCATGGAGAAGCCTGTGTAGGAGGCTGAGCTAAGCATATGCATCAGAAAACACACACAAAAAAGGGGAAATGGACAGCTTTGTAAGTAAACACTTGCTCATGCACCCAAAACCTGAGACAAATCAAAACAAGCTGCATCTCCTTCCAGTTTATTTTTTTAATGTATTTATGTGTTTTGGTTATAGTTATTGGTTGTTTTTTTTTTTAAGCACATTGCAATGTTAGAGATGGCCACCAGTCTGAAGAAGGAGAAGGAGGAGGAGGAGGAGGAGGAAGACAAGGAGAAGGATCCACTGGAATGCAGAGCCACTCCTGGCTCTTGCCTCGGACTCCACCAGTCTATGGGTTTGTAGAATGGGAACTGCAGACTTGGGCCATTCAGAACCTCAAAATGTCTCTAATTCATTACAGACTTAACATTTGATACGCATGCTGGGTGCCACAGCGTTTCCTGTGAATTAAAATTTGTCCCGTAATGCTGTGGGTAAGAGGATGTATTCCATATTCCAGATATTCCCCGGGGCTGTTCCGTGTCCTCGTCTACTTGTGCTCCGTAACAACATACCACAGCCCGGGGGGCTTAAACAACAAACATCTATTTCCTCACTGTTTCAGAGGCTGGAAGCCCATGATCAAGGTGTCCGCACATTCAGTTTCTGGTAAGAGCTCTCCCCGTGGCGTGTAGATGGCCGCCTTGCCCCTGCGTTCTCACATTGCCTTTTCTCTGTGTGTGCCCAGAGGGACAGAGATCTCTGGCACCTTTCCCTCTTCTTAGGAGGCCACCAGCCCTGTCAGATTATAGCCCCATGCTTGTGACTTCATTCAGCCATAATTACCTCTTCACGGGTCTTATCTCCAAACAGTCACATTGCGGGGTTAGGGCTTCAACATGAATTTGGGGGGGACACACTTCAGTCCATAAAAGGCAGGAGTGGCAACAGTCCTGCTTCTCCCCTCCTGGCCAGTGTGACCAGGCACATTATCTGGGCAGGTAGAACCTCCTCCCCACCCACAGCGGAGGCTGATGTGCCCCATTAAAAACGGCAAGTGATTATCTTCTCTTAACTGGGGGGTTCCCTCATGCTCCACCTGCCGCTCTTACCCTCTTTGGGCCCCCACTCCGACATGGCCTCAGCAAGTGGCATTGGGCATGGTTTCTCTTACTTTGCCGAGATGCCCTTGGCTTTCCACCCATGACCCCACAGCATCCCTCTGTGCGTCCCGAGGCTACTTACTGCAAACTCTTTGAGTGAGTCTGCTTTCTTTTTTTTTTTTTTTTTTTGGCTGTGGAATCCCTCCGGGCCACGTGCAAGGAAACCCAGAGGGCCAGAAGGTCAATGCCTCAGAAAGCATCTGTCAATCAACGATGAGCTGGGAGGTGCTGGATAATGCCCAGCGTCCCTGCGCCCTCGGTTGGAGTCAGCCTGAGGCATGTTCTAAAGAGTCTCCTGGTGGGGTCAAGCTCTAGTTTGCCCACAGGGGCAAATGGCTTATTGACTTCCTTCCCTTCCATCTCCCTTCCCACCCTACCCACCGCCCCCCCCCACCCATGCTTCCTGGCGTCACCTCCTAAATAAACCGTTTGCTTCTGAAGTCCTGCATCAGTGTCTGCATCCGAGAGACCTACCCTCCAACTGAGGACAAGGCAGTGTGGCCAGCCCCGCCTCCGACTAGCGCTTCCCCAAGACAAACGTCTCCCTGCCCGGTACCCTGACTCTTCACAGACCCCACAGGGAAGCCTTTCCGGTCCCAAGGCAGGGGTCCCAAGACAGCTCCCCAACCCAGCCACACAGGCATGTTCCTGTTTATGAGGGCGGTGTATGGGCGCAGACATGGTTCCCTCAGCACCCTCCCTTCTGGAGGGCTCTCACTTGTCTCTGTCTGCAATGGCACGGTGGCCCCTTGCGGCAGTGTCTGGTCCCCCCCACCCCAGCTGCTGCGTGCAAGCCAAAGGAGACCCCCCTGGGCCCTCCCCTCAGACTTCTGGCCTTGCCAGGCTCACCACTGCTGGGATAAGCAAGGGGCCCAGGGCTGGAGATTTTTCGAATCCCTGGGGGCCCAGGAGCATCCTTGGACCGCTGAGCTCCACGTGCTGAGCTGAAAGAACCGAGAGCAGAGCCCCAAAGGTGGCAAAAGGGAGCCCCTCAGAAGAAACGAGGGCCACACTGGTGATCAGGTCTTGAAGTCCAGCATGATTTGGTATCTCATGATAATCCCTTCTTACGAGGGGATGGGCTGCTAGTGCCTGGGCCAGTGCTGACGTGCAGAATGGCTGTGGTGGGTCCACCCTTGATCCAACCCTGTGTCGTGACCCAGGTGCATTTCAGAGCTCCGAGGTAAGAATTTGGGCCAGGCCATCAGAGGCGCTGTTCAGAGTGGGAACAGAGGCATCCAGAGGTTTCTAGAAACACCCTTGGGGTTTTGTTTGTTCGTTTGTCTGTTTTTAGTGCCTCGTTCCTCACTCTTCCTCACTGACAGCTCCCAAAACCAGTCTCAGCAAGCCAGGAGTTGTCTGTGTTTCTGAAGCCAGAGTCCTTCACCTCTGTCCCTGACACGACGTTGAGTCTATCCTGTCAGGACCTTCTCCGTCCAACTCTTTGGTCGGGGTCAGCCTTTCCCGGGAGGACGCTGACCCCCGATCCCTCTACCCATGTGCTTGATTCTCGTAGAAGTGGGTCCACAGCAAAATGAGTTCCAGGAGGGCCAAGGTAGATTTTTATGCTCGATGCTCTATCTCCAGTGCCTAGAACGCTGCCTGCACATAATAGGTGCTTAATACAAACTGCTGTCTAAATGAATGAATGAAGTGACTCTTTGATAAGGCTCGGAGCAGTGGCCTGGCCAGCCCAAGGCCGGTCCCCACGGCACTCCCCTCGTCTGGCTGGCTAAATGCTCCCCCATTTCCTCCTTTGTCAAGCGGGACCCCGTGGAAGCTGTGAAATGCAAGTGATGGGATAGGATTTGGGGGAAGAAAGCCAAACCCGGCAGAATGGAGGAGGCTGAAAGCAAAGACCAGAAGACAAGAGGAGGGAATTCATTCATCAAGGGGAGAGAAGCAGGTTGGAAGATGGAGGGGGTGACCCGAATGGGAGACAGGAAGGCAGGACTAGGGGACCGACTACATTGGGGGGGGGCGGCGGGAGAAGGTAGCGAGACGACAGAGTTATGGATTGTTCCAGATTTCTCCAGCCCGAGACTGGAGGGCAACACCACTCACACTGAAATCAGGAGCATATTAAGAAGAGCGTCCTCAGGTCTGAAAGTTCAAGTCTCGGCAACGGAGAGCCTGACTTCCTGCATATCAAATCGGAAATTATTCAGGCGTCTATCTGAGTAATTTGATTGACACCTACAGATGCATCTTTGCTAAATCAAGCTATAACATGCACACCCCACTGATATATAATGCATGAAATACGGACCTTGAGCTCACCTTCCTCCTAGAAACACGCATGACCTTTCTTAAGCAGACAGAATGCACACGGAACTGAGGCACCGAGCTCAAGGTCACAGCCCTGTAGGGTTTGTAGTTTTCTGTTGGCTGCTTATGGGGCCACAGGGGCCAGAAAGGGCTTCTCTGGTCTGAAAGCAACACTTGGCATGTTCGGAGTGGTTGCTTTGCAAAGACGCTCTAAATTCCAGCTCATTGTTCTATCCCATTTTCCATTCGGAGGCACAGCGAGAGGTTTCTGGCAGGGCTTGAAATAAAGCTGCCCGTGTGCTAATCCCTTCCCGGGTGGGGCTCCGTCTTGCTCTGGCACCTTCCCTGGCTCTCCCTCCCATCCTGCTGCTGGTCTGTCCACTTTCCTTCCCTTTGCATTTTGGATTCTGACTTTCTGTTTTGTTTTGTTTTTTAACCGCAGGGGTGTGGCTTCACGTAAAGCAAATTGTTCTTTGGAGATCGGGCTCTTCCCGCAACATGCGGGGATGTGGGACAGATTGGACGGATCCAAACACAAATCCCAATCCTGATCCTGAAGGTATGGATGCCGGCTGTGGTGGGAAGGATGAACGGAGAGGTGAGGAAGGGTGGCAGGTCTAGAAGGATCCCCCAGACAAGCTGCTGTCAGACTGGCTGTGAGGTTGCCGCGAGGAACAAGGGAGTCCCCGTCCTCGGGTTGGTTAGAGCCCAGTGGGCCATGCCGTGCCTTGACGTCCCCTCCTCTCAGAGCTGAGCAAGCTTAGGCGGGGAGAGGTGTAGACATTCCCCGCCCCCGACCTTCTTAGTGGCAGAATTCTTAGGTGCCCCGACTCGACTCTGTACACCCTTTATCACAACTGCTTGACGGCTGAACAGGAGTGGGTTCCATCAAACATTTTGAATGATCCTTATAACCTAAGAAGCAGGAAAACAAAAAATTTTTTTAAGAACCAGAAATCCAGTTTAATGCCACTTTCTAACTTCCCTTTATGTTCAAGATTGAAGTTGCAAAGAATAGCTTGATATTCGACCTGTTATCCAATATTGCTTGTGATAAAGACTGGCCGAGACAGCGTGCTTTTACCTCAAAATGAGCGTCGTAAACGCAACAGAAAGGAGTGAGGCTCTTAAACCAGTTCGATAAATGCCAGATCCAACGTCTTAGAAGGGCCATAGATTGAGAAAGGTTACCGGCCCCTCCTCCAGCCCACCGTCTGCCTTACTCTAGCTGCTAAGACCGTTTGGTCACCTAATGCCATACTCTAGTCTGGGGAATGCCCGGTTGGCAACGTTATCGATAGGCTGTTCCAAAAGTTTTGCAAAGTCGCCGGGCGAGGAGAGTGTCGGGGAACCCAGAACTACTCAGGGGATCGCCTTTCTCCCCCCCACCCCCCACCCTTTCTTCTGCATGGGAAGGGGGCACCTTTGAAATGCAAATGCATTTCCTTAAAATTAAAGAAATCCCAGGGCAGCCTCTAGGTGGGAAAAGATGTGCAGGAGGAGAGGGAGTCAGGTGACCAGGCAGCCTGAGCGGAGTCAGGCTCAGGAGTGCTCACAGGAGTGCTCACAGGAGTGTGAGCAGAACGCACGGACGAGCCACGCTGTGGTGCACGCGCACTGTTCAGGGCACTGGGTGGGCACGTCAGCACACATGCAGCCCTGCCCTGCGCCGATCCAGAAATGAGAGGCTGCTTTGATCAAAGGCAACACGCTGCCTGCCTGCCCGAGAGGCAAGCGGCGAAGCCACACGTCGGGACAGGCTCTAGAGAAAACGGAGTCCCCGAGAGCCAGAGTGGAACCTTCCCAGGTGTGCAGTCGGGGACACAACCCAGCTGACATGTGCCGCTCAGCCTCCCCCAGGCCCGGGGATGTTGGAAGGGAGGAGAATGCACCGAAGGGCGGAGCTGCTTCCTGCTCTGGGAGGTGGTGGGGGCGGGGGTTGGAGACAGAGCCAGGGCCAGACCGAGAGCTGACTAGACAAAGTGGAAGCCGGCGCAGGTTTGGATCTAGGCCAGTGACTCTGTGTGGCCTTGGGCAAATCACTGAACCTCTCTGAGCCTCGTTTCCTCATGAGCCACAGCAGCTATGGCAAAGATTCACTGTGAGAATGACATCAGTGTGGGGCGCCTGGGTGGCTCAGTCGGTTAAGTATCCGACTTCGGCTCAGGTCATGATCTCAGGGCTCGGGGGTTCGAGCCCCGCATCAGGCTCTATGCTGACAGCTGAGAGCCTGGAGCCTGCTTCCGATTCTATGGCTCCCACTCTCTCTCTCTGTCTGCGCCTCTCCCGTTCGTGCTGTGTCTCTGTCTCCCAAAAATAAAGAAACGTTAAAAAAAATTAAAAAAAAAAAAAGGATGATATCAGTTATATATTTGCGCACACACACATACACGCACCTAACACAGTGCCTGGCTCCTAGCAGGTACTCATTAAGTATCGGTTTTCTTGTCACACCCCAAATCCTACTTACACATTTAAGGAAAGCCATTCGAGGCAGCAATTCCTGCCAGAGAGAACTTCCCGCGTAGGTTAAATGTACCAAGTGCAGGCCTGAATCCCACCCATCCCCCAGACTTCCCACACGGACGTTCCCATCACTGCAGACACAGCTCTGCTTTCGCAGGTTACGACCAGCATTCGGCCCTTGACATTCTGCTGAACGGCTCCACCCTTGCCCTCCGTCCTCAACTTCCCCGGGGCTCGTCGTCTAAGACACCCATGCAGCCCCGTTGTTCTTTTGCACATTTTTCTTTTGTTCCTTCTCGCCTCCCAGGATCTAGGCTTTGCCTAAATGTCCTTCCCCCCACCCATCCCCACCCGGAATACTTGCTTCCTCAGTCAAGCATCGTTCCTCTTGGTCGATGGAAGCCTCTCCCGGGACGCGACGGGGTGGGGTGGATTTGTTTGCTTGTTACATTGAAGTCTTGAGATAATGTTTCATTTATGTTTCCGTGGGTCCGTAGCGCCTCTGGCTGTTTTGCTTCTTTTCTTACCTTTCATTCCTTCCAAAATTGAATGTATGTACATGCATAGGCACCGCTAAGCGCCTGGGAAACCCTGGTAGCCGGGCTCAGAGGCCCCTTTTTACTGGCACACCGCTTACCTAGAAGCAGGTCCTGAGAAGAGGGAGACGCTGCATGTGAGTGAAAGGGGAGAAGTCGTTGGATTCTCCTCGCAGAAAATTTGTAGGAAAAGCAGACGGTCTCGCCCCCCCATCCCTTTCCCAGCTTTGGAGTTCTTGCAAGCTGAGCTCTGGGCGGTGCTGGCCTCCCTGAAATAAAGGATGGGAGGGTGAGGGGACAGGAGGAGGAAAACATCCCCGGAAGCTGGAGACGTCAGCTGGCATCGTCCCTCCCCAGGCACCCAGCTTGAAGGGATATATTTCTGCATGGCTCTGAGAGAAAGGGAGCTCTGTTTAGAAAGAAGCCTCTCCTCCGCTGGCACCTCAGCTATGAGCGACTGACGAGAAGGACCTCAAGAAGCCACAAGCCCCGCGCGAGGTCAGGTGCTGTCCAGCATCCACCTGCAGACAGGTGTTGGCGAACCCAGCACCATTGCCCCACAGCTAACCAGGGAGCCAAGTGTCTCCCCCTGAGGGTGCCGTGGTCCCGGCCTGGGAGGCACAGCTGGTGGGCAGCCCATGAACGTTAGGTTGTGTCCTATGACCTCCACCTGGAACGGAAAGGAGCGCATCCCTCAGAAATGGCAGATTTGGCATCAGCCTTGGGCGTTGGTTGTGCCGCCATTGATACATTACGCAGTGGTGACCCAGCACTGAGGGTCAATGGTGGGCACATCAAAGGGTTTATTCACTGCTGTCAGCCCAGGGCACACAGGGGCATAGCGGGTTGAATGGTGGCCCCCAAATGAGATATATCTGTGTCCTAACCTCCAGAAGCTGGGAGTACGACCTTATTTGGAAAAAGGGTCCTTGCACCCGTGTTTAGGTAAGGACCCCAAGACCAGGTCTTAAGACCAGGTCAAGACCGGATCTCAGCTTTCAGTGACTGGGTGATACAGGAAAGGGTGGCTGGCTGCAGACAGAACCACGTGGTTTTGGAGCTCTGATTCCTTAGTCACGTGACCCATCAGTCTGGCTGCCCATCTCTTAGACTCAGACCTTAAATGGTGCCCTTTCTCTATGGTGCCCTCAAACTCCATATGCAAGTGTTTATCTTTGTCTTTCTTCTTTTACTTAGCACATCCTGTATTTTCTCTTCTTTCTTTCTTTCTTTTTATTATTTTTTCTTGAGAGAGAGAGAGAGGGAGAGAGAGATCATGAGCGAGTGGGGGAGAGGCAGAGGGAGAGAGAGGCTCTGCCCAGCACAGAGCCTACCACGGGACTCGATCTCATGACCGTGAGATCATACTCTGAGGCGAAATCAAGAGTTAAACGCTCAGCTTACTGAGCCACCCCTGTGCCCCGCATCCTACATTTTCTAAACCACCTCTTCTATCCTTGGTTTTCCCTTAAGCATTTAACATTTCACTACATCACACCTCTCCCATATTGAGAGCTACAAGGAGGGTCGTGGAAGGTTTTGACTGAAAGAGCCATGAAATATCAACAATTTTCAATACGCTCTACGCGTTTGTATGCACGCAACGCAGGGAGACTCAAAAACAGAAGCAACTTGTCCATTTATCTCCTCCAACTACATTGGGAAGATAAGCTGGAATTTCCCGACATGCTACATTTGTTGTACAACCAGGGTGAACGGGGATTGGCCGTACTCACCTCGCAATGGCGGATGAACTAGGTTGTGAAAACATCTTATAAATAAATAAGTATTCATTGCTCCAGGAGGGCTATGTCCAGATCAGGGCATATATTGCAATTAGATTTAGTGTAAACTTTCTGCAACCTGTCATTTTCTCAGCTGGGTTTGCACTGCGTCCACATAAGACAGTCAGCAAAGAGTGACAGAGAAGCACAGAAGTCTGGGGGGGGGGAGAAAATAGGGCGAAGAGAAAAAGGAAAAAGAAAAAAATAGTCTCAAAAAGATAACATCGTACCACACAGAGCAGGTAGAGTTTGGGAAGAGGCTGTTAAGAGGTAGAAAAAGAAAATAGACATTTTAGGAGTGGCTGTAAGCATGTCTTATCTAATTCAAATGTTTAGAAAGTCAGCAATTTGCATACGGCACCTGTATTAATCAGACACTTGATTGAGCAGAGGCTTCTCGTTCCTGTCCTCCATCAAACTGTCTAGAATGACACAGGGGGGAATTCACTCTGACGTTCAAATGAGTAACAGGGAAGACGGTCCAAAGCCACCAGTCGACAAAATAATTGGGCGTTCGTATTAAGGAATCATTGTATCTACCAAAGGAAAACCTCATTTTGACTGCAAATGTGGAAAAATCATCTCAAAGGCTGCGTGGCAAAGAGTAGTCAAGCACATAACCTGTCCCCAAAGAAAGACAAGCTGAACTGGTAAATCCAACTCTGGATTGTTCAGAGTCGTAGACGATTATCCAAGATGGCTGCTTCTGTGCTACCAAACACTCACTTTCCAGTGCCCTCTGTACGTAGAGGAGCCAGCATGACTCGGTTTTGGAGACATGAGGAAGTTCACTGAGGACGAGAGTTAGGTTATGGGAAGGCTCTTCCTCCTGGCAAGAGGCAGGTAAGGGGAAGAGGGGAGCTACCCTATCTCCCTTTGTTTCTGCTCTGTATGTGGTTTTGATGTATGAGTTGAAATAGCCATTTTGCAGCCCCAAGGTGACAAGGACAAGGGACAGAAAGCCAATAACTAAGGAGATCAGAGCGAACAGAGAAAACACCTGGTTCTCTGAAGACTCAACGGAGCCGTTGAACCAACAGCAGCCTTCGCCTCCCTCCAGATTTCTTACGTGGAAACGCACATGCCTATGGATGTCGGGTACCATTTGGGATTTCTGTCATTTGTAGCCCCAAGCATTCCTAGCCGACACGCCATGTGGCAGAGGTCCTGATGGGCCTGATGCAAGAGGTAGACACTGAGTGTCTGATACAGCAGCGCCTCAAGTAGCCTGCAAGCGTCTGTTTGTACCTGGGTGTTAGTGACCGGTTAGTGAAGTTAGTGACCGGTTAGTGAAGTTAGTGCCTCGGAGCAAAGACAGAAACGGAAGAGGCGGTATGGGGCCTGTGACCTTGGAATATGGGGAGGTACCAGTGGGCAGAAGCCAAGGGGCTTTGTGAGAATAGGGGCACGAACGGGACGACTTTGGGGTCTCAGTGACAAAGTACAGCACACGCCTCAGGGAGAGGGACCGGGACCGGAAGACGGCAGGTGAGGGAGGGCTGCTGGGCAGACCCTGGGAACAGAACTGTTGAGCCACATAGTAGGCGTAGGTTCAGCTTTTAGCAGACACTTCCGTGTAGTGTTTCAAGGTGCCGCACCAACTTCCACTGCGTATGTGGGAGACGGGAATTTCACTTGTACCGTGCATCCTCACCGACACTTGGTGTGGTCAGGCTTTTGAATTTTAGCCATTATGGTACCCGCATCGTGACGTCGTATTATAATTAAGTTGTGCATTTCGCTAAGGACTGATGAGATTGAATACTTTTACCAACGCATGCCAGCCTTTTGGATATCTTGCCCCTCTATGGATTGTTGGCTGTCTTTCTCTTACAAAGTAATAGGATTCCTTTATTCACCCTGGAGAGGTGGCTTTTGTCAGACAGATACGTTGCCAGTATCTTTTCCCACTCTCTGGCTTGGTTTTCAGTCTTTTCACATTTTTTCCTCCATGAATAGTTCTTTTTTTTTCTTTTAATGTAGTTGAATTTAACAATTACTCGTTTTATGGTTATTACTTTTTGCGTCCTGTTTAAGAAATATTTGCCCACCTTAAGGTTATGAAAACAGGCCCCTATTTCTCATCTAGAAGTTGAATTATTTTAGCCTTCACTTTTAGGTCTGTAATTTTCCTGGAACTGTTTTTTTTTTTTTCTTTTTTTATGTAGTATAAGATAGGAATTGAGATTTTTTTTCCATATGGATATCCAATTAACTCAGGCCATTACGGAAAAAAATCTTTTAATGCACTGTTATATTAACTTTGTCATAAATCAAAGTAACCTTATATGAATGAGTCTGTTTTTAATATTTTCCTCTTGTACGTTGCTTAATATCTCTATTTTTCATAAAGAGTATTCTCTCTTAATTGCCGAAGCTTTAGAATATCTCTTACTATAACAAACCCTCTAATTTTATTTCTCTTCTTTAAGGAGTACTTGGGTACTATCCTTTGTATCTTCATATACATTTTATAATCAGCCTGTCACTTCCCCCCCCAAAAAGAAAAAAGGCAAAACAAACAAAACATCCTAAATATCCTAAATCCTGAATATTTAAGACCACTTGGCTTCTTTTACAATATTGAACCTTCTAATCCATGAACATAGTATATTCCTCCTTCATTTAGATCTTATTTAATTTCTCTCATAACGTTTCCTTGCACATTTTTCATTAGATTTACTCTAGATGTTGAGGTTTGGGAGATACTATTGTAAACGGTATGGATTTTATTTCCTTTGTGTTATTAGTATATAGGAAGACAATTGACTGTTATATACTGACAGTGTGCTCAGTTCACTGCTGAATTTAGTTAATAATTCCAATATTTTTCTATAAATTCTTTTGTCCTCTTCTAAATAAACAACCATGTCATCTGAAAATATCAGCGGTATGCTATATCCCTTTTGAAACCTCATTGCATTATTTATTTTCTCTTGCTAGAAATTCTAGTATAACAGAAGAAAAGTGATTCAGGTATTTTTTTTTTTTCTCATTCCTAATCTCAAGGGATGGCTTGCACTATTTTACCTCTATTTTACCTCTGATGTTTGTGGTAGATTTTTGTGCCTAGGCCCTTTATCAGGTTAAAGAAATGACATCTATTTCTATTTTGGTGGGTAAAGATTTTCTCAGGAATGCATATTGACTTTTATCAAATGCTTCTTCTACATCCAATGAGATGGCCGCGTCTTCTTTATTCTATTTCTACTATTCTATATTCTCTATTATTCTCTATTCTGTTTGCCCTTTATTAATGTGATACATTACAACTGCTGTCTTTTGATTATTAAACCATTTCTATACCTCTGACATGAACCCAAATTGGTTGGGCTTTGTACCTTTTATACACCACTGGATCTGACTTGCAAATATTTTAATAAAGAATTTTAATTTACATTTATGAAAGAAATTCACCTGTAACTTTTTGTCTTGTGCTGCTTTTGCATTATTTTGAGTTATAGCTGGCTTTCTAAAACAAGTTTTCACATGTCTTTTGCTTTCTTATTCTTTGGAAGAGCTGTGTAAGAGCAGTACGATTCATTTATTAAAGTTTGGGAAAATTCATTGGTGAAACCATCTGGGCCTGTAGTTATCTTGAGGGAAGAGTTTTTAATAATGGATTCGATTTTAATAGATATTGGGTTCTTCAGAATTCCTATTTCTTTCTGTATTCACTTGGATAAGATCTGTTTTTAAAAATTATCAAATGTATTGGCATAGTTATTCAAAATATCACCTCATTTTTTAGTGTGAGGGGAATCTGTAAAGATGTCCCTTTTTTTCATCCCTGTGGTTGATAATTTGTATTCCCCCAGCCCTCTCTCTCTCTGTCTCTCTCTCTCACACCCCCACTCTCTCCCTCTCTCTCTCTCACACACACACTCTCTCTTACAGACACACACATTCACACACACACAGACACGCGCTCTCCCACTCACACTTTCTCTTTCACAAACACATTCTCTCACAGACACACCTTCTCACACACTCTCTCACACTCTCACATACAAACACACACACATACACACACTCACACACACACACACACACACACACACACACACACATACGCATAGTCTTCCTAGGGGTTTTATTAATTTTCTGCATCTTTTGAAAAAGCCAACTTGACATTTTGCTCCCTTTCTCTAGGGTATATTTGCTATATATTTCATTAAATCCTTATCTCTATTACATAGGCATGTAGTTGTGTTTTATTTTTCTAACTTCTTCATACAAATACTCACATCATTACTTTTCAGCCTTTTTTCTTTTCTAATATATGCCTTCGAGGCTATATAATTCCTTGAAGCCCATGCTTCAATAGGCCCCATTTTATCGTCATTTCACTCCCTTTTCGTATTTATTTCTAGATTAATTCCACTGCAGCCAAAGACTGTGATGTCACCTCCTTAAAATTTGCTGAAATTTGCTTTGTGGCCCAGCATAGCATCAATTTTGGGAAATGTTTCGTACGTACGGGAAAACCACGGATGCCTTGCGCCTCTTGGGTGTGTTTTCTCTATATGTTACGAGGTCCCATTGTTGGCCCTGTGGCTCAGTGGTTCCAGAGCCTTACTGACTGGATTGCGTGTTTACATTCACTGGCACTGTTAAATCTCCCACGATGAGCATGGAAGTTTTAAGATATCGTTTTATTACTTTCTGACTTCCATGTTTCTTTGGAGAAGTTAGGCGTGACTGTTGCTCTTAAAAGTCGTTGCCTTTTTTTCCCTTAATTTTTAAGATTTTCTCCGTCTCGAGTTTTTGCAGGGGTGTATTAGACTGTGATATATTGAGATGCATTTATCTTGTATTTATCCTGTGGGGGAACCTTCTAGAACCTGTGGCTGGATCTTTTCTCAATTGAAGGACATTCTTCACTTTTAACTCCTAAAATTTCTGCTTCGGCTTCGTTCTCTCTCCTCTCCTTCTGATATTCTAATTATAATTTGGGAGTCTAGTTCTGCGTAGTTTTCGCCCGATGCCTCACAGTTCATACCTAGAGAAGACTCAGCCAAGCGAACGTGCCCGTTGGCACATTGGTAGCCCGTTTCACCACGTACACCCTTGGAAAAGCTCTTCCATACATTTTCACCCAATTCCCATCCTCTGCTTTTCCCCTTAGACGCATTCCAACATGTTTCCTTGTGCGAAAGACAGTGACCACCTTGCTCTCTCTTTTGTTGGCCTACAACCCGCTTTTACAGCTGTTCCCAGGAGGGCTCCCTGAAGAGCCAGGGAGAACCTCGGGACAAGGCTTTGCATTTGTCAGTTGGGGGCTGTTGAAGCAGCATGCCAGGCAAAAGGAATATCATTAGTAGGGAAGATAAAATAATGCAACTCCGGAGTTAAAAAACAGAACTTTGGGGGCCATCTGGGAGGCTCAGTCGGTTAAGCGTCCGACTTCAGCTCAGGTCATGATCTCACGGTTGGTGAGTTCGAACCCTGCGTCGGGCTCTGTGCTATCTGTTCAGAGCCTGGATCCTGCTTCTGATTCTGTGTCTCCCTCTCTCTCTGCCCCTCCCCTGCTCATGCTCTGTCTCTCTGTATCAAAAAGTGAATAAACGTTAAAAAAAAAAATTAAAAAAAAAACAACTTTTTTCCCCGTGGGAAGACAAGACAGCCACAAGCCCTTCCAGTCTTTAGGAAGGCTTCCTCTTGGTCTTTAAATGATGTCAAACATGATTTGATTTCTTAAAAAGCTCTTGTCATAAACATCCCCCTTCCTCCAAGCAAAAGCAAAAGCAAAAAGCAAATCCTACGTGCTCTGTATCTATTTCCTTGTGTTTGCCTCATAATAACCCAGTGAGGTAGGTCTAGTATCTCCCTTCTAAAGTGGGGAAAACAGGCTCAGTTAACAGAGGCAGTAAATGGAATACACAGGGCTCGAACTTAGAACTGCCCGGCTCATTTCAAGCCCGGGCACTCTTCCTGCGCAAAAATCGCACCTCCTTACTTTTCTCCCTTACCTTCCAACACTCCCCTGTTTTTTCTTCCCAAAACACATTCAGCACATCTAGTGACAACAAGGTGACACAGGAACCCGGGCCCCTCGGCCACAAGAGTCCCCACACAGCTCTCACTCGTGCGGGACAGCACCCCGCTCAGCCCGGGATGGGGTCCCGGCCTTTGAGCTTGGGTCTGTGATGGCTGCGGTGCTGGCCCTCCCCAGCCCGCTCACCTTTTCACTCCTCGGTGACTCAGCCAGATTTCTGTGCCTCACACGACAATGAAGCCTCCGTGAGGGTGAGACGCTTGATGAAAACAGAGACACTTAGAAAACAAACGCAAAGGGGCGTCTGGGTGGCTCTGTTCAGTTGAGCGTCTGACTCTCGATTTCGGCCCAGGTCACGACCTCACCGTTCGTGAGATCGAGCCCCACATCGGGCTCTGTGCTGACAGGGCGGAGCCTGCTTTGGGATTCTCTCTTTTCCTCTCTCTCTCTGCCTCTCTCTCAAAATAAATAAATAAACATCAAAACAAAAACAAAGATAAGCCAAAGAGGAGCAGGGCACGGGTCACAGATGTTGGCAAGGAAACAGGCCGGTTGTGTGTGTGCACAGAAGCCCCCGGAAGCCTGCGAAGAGGTGTCTGTGTCCATGTGCTTTGCCGGCTGCGAGGGTGGACAGAACCCAGGAAGGGGCTGAGCGGCTTTGACAGGGGCGGGCGGGCGCCAGGGAAGGGGCCCTCAGGTGGGGAGGCGGAGGGGGCCTGTCTCGGTGGGCAGTTCCAGAAGCTGACTGACACATGATTCCGGGCGGGCCGCCCCCCCCCCCCCGTGTGCTCATCATCCTGCCAACTCAGCCTGAAGAGACACAGCGTGCTTATTCGTCTGGAAGGCCCGGTTCAGGCTGGCCTCGGCCTCATTGGCCCATCAGCCGTCAGCATTCCGGAGGCCTGTCACACGGCCCAACACCCACACAATTCCCGGGAACCTGAGAGACCCCAAGTTCCTTCTCGGGGCAGGCTCAGGGTTCGGCGGGGAGCTCAGGGCCTCTTAGCTCCTTCCTGTGCTCTCCTAACCTGCTCAGCCAAACCCATGAGCCACCCCCCCCGGCCCCCCACGACAGAGCAGAGAGCCCCCAGACGCCCAGCAGCCAGGGGTCTCCCTTCTCCACTGACACTGCCTCCCAGTCAGGTGCGAGGGTTGGGGGCTGAGGGGCGAGACTGCTAATCAGTCAGGAAACCCTGATTGCATCTTAATAACAAATGCAAAGCATCCAAGAGCAGCAATTTGCAGTAATGGGCAAAATCAGCAGGTCCCTGGGGCTCGACAGGAAGTAAACACTCTCCAGGCTCAAACTGGGGGGGCGGGGGGGGGAGGAAAAATCATCGGTGAGGGTGGGCCTGGCGATGCCTAGTGCCGCTGGGGCTTTCGGCCCCAAGAGGGGAGAGATTGGCATCAGAAGAGAGCAAGATTAGACTTAGAGGAAGGCCAAGCCGAGTCCACGGCGGCCTCTACCTGGAGGCCAGGAGCCTCCACACCCCGCAGCCTCCCACTGGGGGGAATGGCACACGCTCTCCCCGTCCCGTCTGCCAAATGGCCGCCCGAGACAAACAGAAAAGACGGCCGCTGGCAAAATCTGGCCACGCAAGTGTGTCTGACTCAAAGCATCCCCGGTTGAGGGGTGACCAGGAAAAGGCTCATTCTTCCCCCGCCAGCCTTGCTTCCTTTTCACACGTCGAGTCAGAGCGGGGCTGGGCCCTCACCATAAAATATCTCCACCCCGCCCGGAGACCCCTTTCTCTCACCCCCTCCTTGGAATGGAAAGGAGAAGTTATTCCCTCTGGAAGGTGAAATGTTTTTTCACCGCGTCCATTTTTCTTCCTCTTTGAAAATGTTCCCAGCACCGAAGACACATATTTTCCTTACATGTAATTTGATTCGGATGGTTTCTTGACCTGCATCCAAATCGAGCTGTGGGTAATTATTACTGTCACTATTGTTATTAATACTGATATTTATCATAATCTCACAAATGCCAGGGACGGCCCTTAATCTTGCTGTTTTATTTGGCTGAGAGGAAAATGTGACACCTTGGCCTCCCTCCCAGTTTTTCCTCTTGTATTCACTTTTACCCAGCTCCTACGAGGTGAGGAATTAGCCTAGTTACCGGTGATCCCCATTCAGCCGTAACTCTGAACCGTGTTCAGAGGATACAGCCAAGGCCAGCAGGTAGAAGCGACAAAAAGTCAGCTTTATCTCATTATAATGAGAAAATATCTAACCATGAGGGCTTCTAATCAGATGCCTTGTAAAGGAGTGAGTTCCCTGTCACCAGAAGTATTCAAGGAGGGGGCCACAAAGATCGTCCTGCCGGTATGCTATTTACGGAAGTAATGAATTAGGACCTTGGTTCTCAAATTGTAGGTCTATCGGAGTCATCGGAAAGGCTTGTGCTCAAATTGCTGGGCTGTACTCTCAGAGCTGCTCATGCAGTAAGTCTGAGGCTGGGCCCAAGAACAACACGTCTAACACATTCCCAGGTGAGGCTCAGATGTCGCCGGTCCAAGGGCACATTTCAAGAGCCACCGAACTAAGGGGAAGGCCAGAAGAGGTCAGTAAAAGATTTTATGACACCACGAAATAGGAATTATTGGGGCACCTGGGTGGCTCAGTCGGTTGAGCGTCTGACTTCGGCTCAGGTCACGATCTCGCGGTCTGTGAGTTCGAGCCCCGCGTCAGGCTCTGGGCTGATGGCTCAGAGCCTGGAGCCTGCTTCGGATTCTGTGTCTCCCTCTCTCACTGCCCCTCCCCCACTCTCTCGCTCTCTTTCAAAAATAAACATTACAAAACTTTTTAAAAATAGGAATTATTTACAAAGAAGACCCAGAGTGACCGGCTGGGGGTAAAGGGATCAGGTGTGACAGTTCTCTTACGAACTCCACGCGGATGTTTAACCAGAGGACAACTCAGTCTCCGTCTTCTAGCCCTGTCGTTTCTCCACAGATAACCTGATTTACCCCACAAATGCTTAACTGTTGGCTCGGCCTATCGCTGGAAATTTTCCACGGCCTCATTTAGTTCGGGCGGGAGACCACACGTATTCGCGAAGATAAGCCCCTGGCGCCGACTCTCCCTGCGATAACTGGACGCCTTCTGGCTTCGCTGCCCTAACAGCAAAAATAAAACAAACAAACAAACAAAAAAGCCCTTTCCCCCGACATGTGATGAGCCACCGCGGTAACACAACCTTCTCTTGTGATTTCTGTTACTCGGCTGCTTTCGGGAGCTGTGAAATTTCCCAGAACAATGTTTTGTGAAAGTCACATAAGAGCCCCACGGGCAGCTGTAGAGGAGAGTAAGGAAGGAGAGGAGAATGAGTCCAATAATACCTCACAAAACCCGACCCTGGATGTGGACTTCCTGACTGCAGACTGTTTTCCTTGCCCGTTATCATATATATACATATATAATTTTTTTTGAGAGAGAGAGAGAGCAGGGGAGAGGGACAGAGGGAAACAGAGAATCCCAAGCAAACTCCATGCTCGGCGTAGAGCCCAAGGCGGGGCTTGATCCCACGACCCTGGGATCATGACCTGAACTGAAATCAAGAGTCAGACCCTCAACCAACGGAGCCACCCAGGCGCCCCAGCTTCCCACAAAACCATGCGGAGTAGACGAGACAGGCATCATTAACTCCGTTTTACTGATAAGGAAGTTGACACCTTGAGAGTTTCTGAACTGCCCAAAAGTTGCCCAGGGTACAACAAACATGGGAGAAGAAAACTCCGGGTTTTCTGACTCCTGGATCAATCGTTTCAAGCACCTTACCCAGCTGCTCTTGAAAGAAAGCAGTGGACAAAGAGGTGAGACAGGGAAGATGACTGAGGTAATCAGAAATGTGCAGCAGCCAGATAGAAGGGTTACAGAACCTGGACCACCCCCAGCTCTCCTTCCTCCCTCTGCCCAGTGAGTCTGGCAAGCTTCTTCACCTCCCTACCCACCCATCCCCCACCTGTCCACCCATCCAGTCAACCACCCATCCACCCGTCCATCCATCCATCCATCCATCCACCCATCCAAACATCTCATTTTAAAATGAAGAAACAGACCCAGACAGGTGCTTTGCTCAAGATCACACGGTTAGTTAGGGGCGCCTGGGTGGCTCAGTCGGTTGAGCGTCCGACTTCAGCTCAGGTCACAATCTCGCGGTCCAGGAGTTCAAGCCCCATGTCGGGCTCTGTGCTGACAGCTCAGAGCCTGGAGCCTGCTTCCAATTCTGTGTCTCCCTCTCTCTCTGCCCCT
Organism: Panthera tigris; assembly: GCF_018350195.1. NCBI lineage: Eukaryota > Metazoa > Chordata > Mammalia > Carnivora > Felidae > Panthera > Panthera tigris. Next base: position 14,656,897 of record NC_056664.1, read on the forward strand.
CCCCCGTTCATGCTCTGTCTCTCTCTGTCTCAAAAATAAATAAACGGTAAAAAAAAAATTAAAAAAAAAAAGATCACATGGTTAGTTAGTAACACAGGCAGGACTAGAGCTTAAAATGCAACTCGTCTTCTGACTCTCAATACAGACTACATACTGTGCTCCTCTTCATGAGAAGGGCAGCATAGTATTTGGGTAGTTTTGCTGATGTCCTTTTCCCCCGTGTTGTCTGTTACCCCATGCCTCCTCCCTTTGTTCTAGAATGAGCTTGACACTGTATGCATGTTGCCTGGGTGAAGGTAAAAGATGCAAGAACAAAGTCACTCGTAGGGTATTCAAGGTGCCAGACACATATTTTTGTGGGGGGCAGGCAACTGTCCATGTTAACTTTTTGAGCCACCCAAAACCGGCACATCAGTGGCACCGGCATGGTGGGCCAACCTCATACGATTCTGAGAAAGGAAGACTGCTCCAGCCAGTGGAAGCAATTTTCTCACCAAGCTACCCTTCTCGAATCAGAGCCCCACACTGGGAGCCTTGCGTAATCCTGGAAGTGCGAGGTCTAGGACCCCTCGGCTATCTGGTAAACCTCCACATGGAGCAAAGGGTCAGACAGTGCCCCAAGGGAGAGAAATGGGGATGGGACCCACACACCTTTTAAGAAGACATTTCAAGGCCCAGGCCTCCGCGAGGTGAAGGGCCTGGGGCGGGGTTCTCTTCATCCAAGTCAAAGGGCAGTCCTGTTCCAGACCACAGGGGCGGGGGAACTCAATACATCCTTGGGAGACTCGGGGCATGAACGTGTGATGATACAAAGGCAAGTTTTCCTCACCCTGGGCAGGATGAAGATTTCTGGGCTGGAGAAGGAGGGAGAGGGAAGTTGAAAGGAAGGGGAAGAAAGATGAGACGCTAAAGAGTCCCGAGTTCTATGCAGCCCTGGGGAAGGGAGGGGAAATAGTGACAGAAACCACCCCCAGTTACAGAGAGGATTTGCCCTGGGCCTAGGGCAAGTCCCCATGGGTAGCAATTCCCACCTCAGTCTCCATCTGATTCCGCCATTCCTGGCGAGGTAAGGAGCGGAAGAAATACCCGTCAAGTGTATCGAGACGGGTGGGCTCGGGACACCCCTCAGGAGCCCTCCGTCAGGGATGACTGGGACCAGTGCTGTGTTTTCTGTGCTCTCAAGAGTGGTGGAGGTATGGTCGAGAGGGAGAGAGGCAGAGACCAGAGAGACAAAGAGACAGAGACAGAAGACCCTAGCAGGTTTTGTCATCAGAAATGAATGCGTCCCAGCAGGAGACACGGTTCAGGAAGAAAGGCATCTCAGCCAAGGCCAGACGGGAGAAGGCTTGGGCAAAGGTGACTTCCTGCCCTCCCATCCCCTACACTCCAGTGCTGGGTGCCCTCCTGGAGAACACACGCCGCCATGACAACAGAGAGGAGGACCCCGATTTGGCTAAGAGTAAGTTTTCACCACTTGGCTAACTGAGGGCTCAAAATAGAAATTACACGGGGGGCGCCTGGGTGGTTCAGTTGGTTAAGCGTCTGACTTCGGCTCAGGTCATGATCTCGCGGTCCGTGAGTTCGAGCCCTGCATTGGGCTCTGTGCTGATGGCTCAGAGCCTGGAGCCTGCTTCCGATTCTGTGTCTCCCTCTCTCTCTGCCCTTCCCCCGCCCATGCTCTGTCTCTCTCTGTCTCAAAAATAAACATTAGAAAAGAAAAGAAAAGAAAAGAAAAGAAAAGAAATTACATGGTTACCAAACACCAAAGAGGAAATTTTAAAAACTACATCATTTCCACCTCTCACGTTTTGGTTTAGCTTCACGTCTAATACCAGAGGCTCAAGCGAAAAGTAACAACCAAAGTGTTGGAGAATGAGAACAGACATGGGCTTCAGGGAGCCACTGTATCTTCTAGACAAGGGTGATGGTTGGGCAGAAAAAAATGGATCCTGCGGATCCCTAGGTGTCTTTTTTTTTTTTTAACCTCAGGATCCTCGGTCTTGGTCTCTGGAATGCCCTGGGGTCTCCATTCTGTCACCCTCATGCCAGACTCCTACAAACAAGGATGTGAAAAGCATATCCAAATGCTTTCGAGCATCTCTCCTCAGGTTTATAAGTAACACCAACTGGTGTAACACCAACCAGCCTTGAAGGCTGTGGGGTCATGGGCTTTGTTCTAGTCTTGACAGGTGTGAGGCAGGAAGCCAATGCCCAGGCACCCTGGCCCACCTTGACCTCTGCTAAAAGGAGCCCTGGTCCTTGTCCCCCAGCGGGTAGGTTCACGGGAGGTTCTTGCACCCGGCATGATGTCACTGGTGCCCGGCAAGGGCGGGGGACTCCCTCTCGAGGAACCTGCTGAACTCATTTCACAACCTGACGTGAACCATGCCACCTTCCGCTGTTTTCGGCAGTGAGGACATCCTTGTTTTCTCATGAAAGAGCCTGGGTCATCCGAGGACACTTCTAGCAGCCATTCCGGCTGGCCTTCAACTTTGTGTCACCCAGTTCCCCCCGTTCCCTCCAGGGGCGACGGCCGTCTCGTCACTGCAACAAATGCGTTGTCACTGAACTACTCAGGAGGAGTAAAAAAAAAAAAATCTTTGTAATCTGCTAAATGATGCCTCGATCCCTCGTTGCCCTTTCAGAAAGGAAGAACGCAACTAAATACCCCACCAGGGCTTAACCTGAGCTTACCAGAAAGAAACAAATCTTTTAAAGAAAACAAAAGTGTGACATGAACCGGCCACACCTGTAAACATGTAATCGGCACGTAGAGAACCTGTCTCCAAAGTCAGGTTTAGGGGAACAGAGTTGCAATATAGGAGCAATTAAGTCAGATCACCTGCTCATTATGTGTATAGAAGTTGTACGAGGAGAAGCGTGGCAAGTCGCATCACGTCGAGGGGTTTATCAAGTCACCTGGAGTCACTGAGGAAGCGGGTCTGGATACCTCCCCTAATTCCCAGCACCACCCGGGGTTCGGTGGGATATGTAAAAAGAATGTACTGTCTTCACCCTCACATAAATGACCGTCTGATTTAGGAGTCAAGGTCTTCCCCGCAGGCAACAGTTGGAGAACAATACCAAAAAAATTATCATAATTAGTAAATATAATAACAATGGTGGGTGTCATGAACGTATGGGTGTCACCATACATCCCAGGACCTTTGGTGAGCGTTGGACATATGTTATCTCATGAAATTCTTAGGACACCAGGCAAGTGCCGTTATTAGACGGCTTTTATGGAACTGGAGGTTGAGAAGTCTGATCTGGCCCAAGGTCCTGTGGTCAGGAGGACAGACTGGAGCTCAGGTCTGCTTAACTTCAGAGCTCTTAAGCCCTTGCCGGTTCTGTGCATGCGTCGGTGAGAGGAGACAGCGGTGCGGTGGTTCAGAGAAGACACGGCACCGAGCTCCGGACAAAGAAGGCCATAGGGTGCCAGGAATGCCCCAATCCTGGCCTGAACTGGGACCAAGGTAGAGAGGAATCTCCAGCAGCTGGGCTCGGCTTTGGCAATGTGGGACGGCCTGGACCTCCAATCCCACATCCGGCGGACTGAGGCCAGCAGGGTAAGCGAATTTGCAATGTCACACAGTTCCCCGAGTTGTGAAAGGTGTTGAATAAACAAGATGGCGTCCAACTCTGGTCTTGAGGAGAGGGGTCAAAGGAGGACACAGAACAGTTCAGGGCACAACCTGAATTCTAGAAGCTTATCTCCTCTGCAAGAACTTCTGTGGTTGCATGTGTGCACCTTGAGTATCATCAGATGGGCACAGTCTGTGACACCCAACACCCCTTGGGAGAGGCACATTTCACCCGCTCTGTGGATGGATGCTAAGGTTCCACACTTTTCCACCCCAGGCCTTAAACTCCCTTGAGGTAACCCAGATCTCAACGATACGTGAAATAAATAAAGCGTCGCGTCTCAGTTGTGTGAAACCAGACTCTGAGAACCTGTCCTGTCTTAGGGAGGTAAGAAGTGAGCCTAAGAGATAAAGAAGGGGGGGAGGGGGCCGAGCATAATCCTACGGAAGGGTGACAGATGTGAATCCAGGAGACCAGATACTCTTTCTCTTTGTCACAAACTCACTTACTGATTTAGCGGGAAAAACATCCAAGGAAAATGCTTCTGGGAACTTTGAGACAAATTTCTTTCTTTTTGTAGTGTTTATTTATCTTTGAGAGACAGAGCATGAGCGGGGGAAGGGCGCAGAGAGAGAAGGAGACACAGAATCCGAAGCAGGTTCCAGGCTCCGAGCTGTCAGTGCAGAGTCCGACGTGGGGCCCCAACTCTGAACGGCAAGATCATGACCTGAGCCAAAGTCAGGTGCTCAACCGACTAAACCAACCAGGTGCCCCAAGACAAACTTCTAAGTAAAATTCCAGCATCCCCCAGAGTATTGCATATCCACACTAAAAGCAATCTCCGTATTGTCATACTATCATAGTATCAACAGACGCTGTGCTAATAATCTGCATGTATTTTCTTATCTGATGTCCTGATACCTCGAGGAAGTAGGCATTCTGCCCCTCGTCTGCAGGCGAGGAACGAAGGAGACACAAAGGCCCTAAGTACCCAGAGTCAAATGGCTGGGGGAGCGCGGAACCCAAAGCCTTTGCTCTTGACTGGCTGTGATGGCGGTACAATTATCAAGTCACTTTGCTCCTTCTTTGCACAATGAGCCGCATCCAAGATGAAACAAGGTTGGGTTGCACACGTGACGCCTTTGCAGAGTGGGATGAGTTGTTAACACACACAACTTAGTATCTGTTCTTAAGAATTTCCCTTCCAAGGCGCGAGACCGACACCAGCAACACGGAGGAAAAATCTAATATGGAGCATTTAAGTAAGAGTTAGAAAGTAGGTGTTTAGAGTCTGTAGCTTTTTTTTTTTCTAAATCCTTTTTTTTCCAATGTTTATTTATTTTTGAGAGAGAGAGAAAGAGAGAGAGAGAATGGGGGAGGGGCAGAGAGAGAGGGAGACACGGAATCCGAAGCAGGCCCCAGTCTCTGAGCCATCAGCCCAGAGCCCGACGCGGAGCTCGAACTCACGAACCACGAGATCGTGCCATGAGCTGAAGCGGGGCGCTTCACTGACTGCACCCCCCCCCAAGTGCCCCTGAAATGTTTTTTTCTATCTATACGACTTGCCTTGTTATTCTTTCAACAGTCTTTTCCTAAGAGCAGAAATTCTTAAGTTTGAGGAAGTCCGATTTGCCGTTTTGTTTTCTGGTTTGTTTTTTAGGTTGTTTGTTGTAACTAAGAAAATCTTTTCCTAAACCAAAGTCACAAAGGTTTCATCCTATATATTTTTTAAAAAGTTCAATAGTTTAATGGTTCTTTATTTAGGCCTGTGGCATTCATTTTGAGTAAGCTTTTTTTTTTTTTCTGTCATGCGAGATATGGATCAAAGTTAATTTTTTATGTTACGTATGAATATCCAATTGTTCCATTACCTTCACAGGGGGAAAAGAGTTTCCTTTCTCTACTGAATGTGCTTGGCACTTTTGTAGTAAAAAACTGACTGACCGTATATTTGGATCTGTTTTGGACTCTTCTTCTTTCCTGGTCTATTTGTCTATCATAATGCCAATATCTTAATTTCTATAGCTTTATAATAAATCCTAGAGTCAGGTGGCCTAACTGACTCCATATTCCTCTTCTTTTTCCAAGTTTCCTCTTGTTTTTCAAAGTTGTTTGGGCCATTCTAGGTCATTTGCGTTTACATATGAATTTTAAGACCAGTTTGTCAACTTTAACCAAAAAACAAGTTTTCTGAGATTTTGATTAAGAATGAACTGAATCGACTTGTTGGGACACCTGGGTGGCTCAGTCGGTTGAGCATCCAACTCTTTATATCAGCTCAGGTCATGATCTCATGGTCATGGGATCAAGCCCCGCATCAGGTTCCAGGCTGAGTGTGGAACCTGCTTGGAATTCTCTCTCTCTCTCTCTCTCTCTCTCTTTCTTGTGCCCACCTCTCCCCTCCCCCCCACCCCTCTCTCCTGCTTGTATTCTCTCTCTCCCTAAAAAATAAATGAAATGAAAAGAAATGTAAAGAATAAAGCTTATTTCTATATTTTGCCCTGTATGTATAAATTTGATTAACTTATTTGTTATTTCTAGCAGCTATTTCCTTAGGATTCCTTAGGATTTTCTAGGTATACATTCACGTCATTTGTGTCTAAGGACAGGTTATGTCTTCTTTTCCAATACTTATACCTTTTGTTTCTTTCTCTTGCCTTACTACAGCGGCCAGGACCTCCAGTGCAACATTGAATAGGGGTGACAAACGCAGGTAATTTTGTCCCGTTTCTTATCTTAAATGCAACGTGTTCAATAGTTCTCTAAGGATGACGTTAGCTGTAAGCCTTTTGTCTTTGCCCTTTTTCAGACTTAAGAGGTTCCCTTCTTATTTTGCTAAAAGTTTTTGTCTATAAATGGTTGTTGAATTTTGTGAAATGTCTATGTTGTGAATTACCTATTGTTACTTGTGTTTGAACGTAAGTTCCACACATCTCTGCCAGCTGTCAAATGTAGTCTCCCAGGCAAATTTGCTGACCGTCACAGCATGAAGCTGGGTTCCTAAGACATGACCGAAATGTGACATTTCCTGACAGCTGTACTTTTGTGTGGCAGCTTCCGTTTTCACTCAGTACTCTTCATTATGGGAATGTTCTTAATTTTGAGGCAAATTATTCTAGAATTACATATCTCGCCATTAGAAGTAGTTACTACAGAGTTCCTTTTACCTATCCCATTTTTTTAATGTTTTTATTTATTTTTGAAAGAGAGGGAGAGACAGAGCATGAGCGGGGGAGGAACAGAGAGAGAGGGAGACACAGAATCCAAAGCAGTCTCCGGGCTCCGAGCTGTCAGCACAGAGCCCGATGCGGGGCTCGAACCCACGGACCGTGAGATCGTGACCTGAGCTGAAGTTGGACGCTCAACTGACCGAGCCACCCAGGCGCCCCACCTATCACATTTCTTGAGACATATGTAGCCCAAAGCCCCAGAACTTGGCTCCTGTATCAGACTCAATTCACAATCTGAACCAGAAATGTAGGAAGTGTGCAGGCCCTTGCACTGTAACAAACGCCATGCAGCCAAGAAAGGAAATGAAGCATCTCAAAGCCTGAGATGTGCCATGGGGCATCCAAATACCGTGTTCTCTGCGGGGCCACCTGACCAAACCACACGCATTAGGGGGCGGTTTGGAAAGGAAGTTATGTCCCTGCCGGACTATATTTGGCTAGAAAAAACAACTACCTCATCCCCAAGGATTGCTAAAACCTCCTTATACTCTTCCCTGAACAACTGTCGCCCAGTCTCCAACGGTGATGCCCATCATATCAGCAGACATGACATTTAAATGCTTGGACCCAAGCCTTAAGAGTTAGCTCTTTCCCTCTGCAGCTTTCTACCTAATTTCCCCCCCCTTGTTTTTTTGTTTTTTGCTTTTTGTTTTTTTCCACTTCCAGACTTTTCTGTCAGCTAAACGTACCGAGCGTATGTAGAAAGTAACTTTTGTCGATGACGACAACGTAACATATGCTCCAACTAGACTTTTCTGCATGATCCACTAGGTAACATTCTCATTACAATGACACACCCAAACCTCCAACTACTCTGAAGGAAGCATTCTTTTGAAACGATCTTCAGGGCCAAGTCACCCATAAAAACCTGTGTTGGCACTTTAGCCTGAATTTTGTGCCCAGTGAGACAACCTTGCAAAACCAAAGGGAGCTGGGGGTCATATAAGTTTAGGAAGCGCGGCATATTAGTCCATCCGCCTGGAAATTCACAAGATACATTTGCATATCAAAAGCTCTCCCTATACCCTTGCGTCTAGCATATTGCCCTTGGTTTATTGGACCTATGCAAAGTATCGTTTTGTTTTGGTATGATTTGGCTAGCTCACGCCTTTTAACCGTCATTCCACAAAATACACTTGGACACTGTCGCCTTCCCTTCCGTGTTCATTAGTACCCTATACGTACTCAGCTCTGCATCCTATGAAAGGGGACTGGGCCTCTCTCAGGGGGCCAATCAACATTGGGTTATCACGAACATCCGTCAAAACCCTTTAGTCTGACCGTGCCCTTGTAGCTGCATGGATGGCAAGGCACCCTTTGGAAAAGGATCACATTTAGCTCTGACCTGGCTTGATCATTGAAGGAAGTTGGGAGTGGAAGGAAAATAAATTGCAGGGGGAAGGACAGATAGGATGAGGGGAGGTGGAACAAGGAGAAAGGGGGCAGGGGGGAGGAACCGTAAGCACACCGACTGTAGAGGAGGAACACTGCCTTTGTGGGAAACTGTGTGGTCACTCCTGAGGCATGTGTGGGCCTTCGCCCACAATGGGGCCAATAGCCTCTTTAGGAAGGTGATTCATGTGGCTCGTTCTTCCCTTTGGTGTGTGCAAATCATTCCCATCGTGGGCACTGGGGTGCTAATTCTTTTGCCTCTTCCACCATTTTTCTTTTGGAGTCTTAGGGTGATTTCGTTGAGTTTTTATTGACAACTCATTTTCTTAAATATGAAACTTCCTGACTCATCCTAGTCTGTTTTAATTTTTTTTTCTACATCTCAGTGTTATGTTTCCTCTGGATAGAGACTCATGAGTTTAAGGTCTAGACAAGTGCCATCCAATAAACGTATTGCCATGTGGAAGTGTTCTATATTTGGGCTGTCCAATATGGCAACCACTGGCCACATGGGGCCATTGGGGACTTGAAATGTGACTAATGTGGCTGATGCACTGAAATTTTCATTTTAATGAATTTAAAGTCAAGTAAATCAACATGGCCAGTGGCTACTATATTAGAGAATAGATCTGGATGCTAGACCCTTGAGGAGGAAAGAAATAATCTTTGTGTTGTTTTTTTAAAGACATGTCCATCCAGCATCATGATCAGACTATTACATTTTGCACAACAGCATGGGTGCCAAAAAAAAAAAAAATCTACATTAAAACCCTTTGTTGGAATGCTTTACACTTTCCCTAGAACAGACACTAAAGCAACCTGTTATACCATTAGTCACAAATACAGTCCTCACGGTTTTTGCCCATACACATGAGTATTGTCTAAAGCACCTCTTTTTTGTAGCAGCTAGGCCCTGCCACCACTGTGTGTGGCTGAATTCCTGAGTCTGTTGTAACCTGTAGCTTCCCTGTCACTTTTCTGGCTCTCTTCTCTTGCTAAGCTTTGTTGCCCGGTAGTAATTAAAACCTTCTGCCACCGCCATAGCTATTGCTGCTGCTGGAACCGCCCTAGCCACCTTGGTTTTGTGGCTGGGCAAAGTGTTGGCCTCCCCCACCATAGGGGCCAGAGTTTCTGCCTCCAAAATCTCCTCCTTTCGTGGGTCCGAAATTTGAAGATTGATTGTTGTAATTGCCAAAATCATTATAGCTTCTGCCTCCTCCAACGTTGCTTCCATCAGATCCATTATAATCATCCCCACTGCCACCATATCTATCACCCCTTTGATGGCCACCAAAGCCACCCCACCCACCGATGTTTCTTCCACAACCAAAGTTGTCATCCACCACCTCCGTGACTACCACCAAAGTTTCCAGAATCACTTGGATGTCTTTGGCCGGATGAAGAACTAACCACCTCTTGCTTAAATAGACCTTTCCTTACTTCACAGTTGTGGCCATTCACAGCATGGTATTCTTGAATGACAATCTTGTCTACAGAGTTATGGTTGTCAAATGTTACAAAAGCAAAGTCTCTCTTGCCACTGTCTCGGGCTGTCATGATGACAATTGTTTCAATTTTCCCTACTGGTCAAAATAATTTCTTTTTTTTTAAATATTTCTATATGTTTTTATTTATTTTTCAGAGAGAAAGAGAGAGAGAGAGAGAGAAAGCATGAGTGGGGGAGGGGCGGAGAGAGAGGGAGACACAGAATCCGAAGCAGGCTCCAGGCTCCGAGCTGTCAGCACAGAGCCTGATGCGGGGCTCGAACTCACGAACTGTGATCATGACCTGAGCTGAAGTCAGACGCTCAACTGACTGAGCCACCCAGGCGCCCCTCAAAATAATTTCTTAGATGATGTTCTTCAGTGTCTTCTTTAACGCCACCAACAAAAATCTTTTTCACAGTAAATGAGCGCAAGGTCTTTGAGAATCTTCTCTTGGGACAGCCCTTTTTGGTTCTACAACTCTTCCATCTACCATGGCTGTGTCTACCTCCTCCACAGTGGCCTGCATGACAAACCCAAAGCCTCTGGAGTGCTTGGTGTTTGGATCTCTCGTCACCACACGGTCCGTCAGCGTTCCCCATTATTCAAAATGGCGCCGCAGACTCTCCTCCATTGTTTCTAAAGGTCAAGCCACCAACAAAGGGCTTCTGCAGCCATTCAGGCTCTTTGGGAGACTCTGACTTAGAACAGCGGTGGGAGATGAGACTTTAATGATGCTTACTTCACAGTATCCATGAGCAGCAAGGAAGAAATGATCTTTATGATACAGCATTGGGATGGCTACACCACCTTCCGAATGCTGTAAAATCTGCTAAACCTACTAACCTTTCCCGTAATTTTAGACTAACTCATACATGCCATAGTAAGTCTGAAGATAACATGGTTTTCTGCAGTATCCATGTTTTTATGTATACAGACACTGTTTCTCCTAATTACTTGACTTTTAAGATATCTAGAAGGCTATGTGTGTAGTAAATGTAAAAGGCTTTGAAGTTAGATGGACCTGGGTCAGAATCCTCATTCTGTCACTTACAATCTCTAATAACCCTTTACCCGCTTTCCATCTTCAAGGTTGCAGAGGGACGTACCATATTCCTATGATGTGGTCTTCCTCCCCTCTCTCCCAGGCACAGTTGAGTTGTCTAGACAGGACAGGTAGCCCAGACTGGGCCAACTTGTCCTCTCCCTGGGAAATTTGGAAGAGAGATTGAGAGAGAGAGAGAGAGAGAGGAAGAGAGAGCGAAAAATCAGATGCTTCGGTGGCTGAATCTATACCATTAACATTGCTTACTGTTGGTTTCCTTGTTTTCACATATGGACCACAAACTTCAAGGGAGCCAGTGTGCAAAAGAGAAGAAGAATTATGCAGACAGGCAGAACGGGGCACAAATAAGAGTGGAACAAGGACAGTGACCGTCACTTGCCTCTGTGTCAGACATGGCAGTGCTCACCAGTACCTGGTTCCCCTCTCCTTTCTGGCCAGGAAAGGATTACATTTCTCTAGCATTTCAGCAGGGCCATGTGACTAGAAGCAACACGTTGTAATTTCATGGCCATAGACAGTGAAAATCTTCTATGAGATTCTTCAGGCTCTCGCTTCCTCCACTGGGGCAAGTTAAGAAACCTAGTGCTGTGACGGCAGATCCAACAGCATCAAAGAAGCTTGAGTCTCTGAATCACCACACAAAGGACAACTGCCCTGAAGAACCACCCAAACCTGCAGGCTAGGGGGAATAACGTTTGCTGTCTTAAGCCACTGAGATTTTGAGGATATTATGGCAGCATAACTTGGCTTCTTCTGGCTAATTCTCTCTCTGAGCCTTAGTTCCCCCATCTGTGAAATGGGACTAAGACTGCTGTCAGAGGAAGCATCTGGTTGATTCTAGTACAATCTTTGTCCACCGGGCACTGCAGTCAGTGTGATACACTCAGCACAAATCCAGGCTCGTCTGAAACACATTCGCGTCAGCCCGAGGAGCTCAAGCCAATCTCAAGAGGGGCCCATCGCAGAGGATGAATTGTCCTTTGTCAGGGGAGGCACAAGGGGACGAGTGCCGTGCAGGCTGAGACTGTTTGCATTACAGCGGGAGCCAGATAGTCCTCACAGAAAATCGGGTCAGGCACCCAGGGCTCTGTACGATGCCCCCCCCTTTCATCTTGCTCCTGGCAGATGGGCAGTGACTCACAGAGCCAGCCCTTGAAAGAAAGGAATGAGTTCTACCAGCTGGTGTTTAAGGAACAAAAGAAAAAAAGAAGAATGAAAAAATAAGGCTCCTCTAAATGCGCTAGCAATACCTAGGCAGGTTTTGGACATCCTTCCCATATCACCACACACTCCCCTCAGGCTGACCTGTGCCTCCATTTATGCTTAGCTTCACATCTATGGAAATTTGGAGTGTTCCTGTCCGTGCGCACGTGTGTGTAGAGAAATTCATGCCTGGGATGCAGCAAAACATTCTCCTCCAAGTTCCGCGTGGCACTTACTCTATCTGGTGTTCGTTGTTGGAGAGAAGATCGACTGTCATGGCGACAGCTTTGCTCGCCAAGCCCGGCATGATCAGCCAGTCAGAAGGACGCATTTATGGGCATGAGTTTGAAAATGGAAATTAGGTCAGTTGGGTTTCTAACCTGCAGAATCGGTCTTGTTATTCTATAGTCATCCACTGGGGACCCAACAGAACACAGTTCCTGGTAGCTATGGGCTTGTCTTTCCTTCTGAAGTGGCCATAGATAGGCCAGTGGTTTAGCCAGGAGCCATAGCACCTGTGCAGGTTGGGAGACCACACATTCTCTGACTCATGAGTGCCTTTCAGCCTCCACTAAGGTGTCAGGCCAAGGACCTCAAGAGGATTGGCCAACCTTTCAGAAGAAGAGAAGCACGGCTGGTCAGAGAGGAGATGCTCTGTCCCAGAGGGTCTCCGGTCCTCCCCTAAGCCCAGATGCACTTGCTTCACACTGGAACCCCTCACGTGCACTGGCCACTGCTACAGGACAGGCAGAAATGGATGAAGAGAGTAAGAATTGATCAATCCTCACCTTCATTCATTCTTGGCCATCCCTAGGATCTAATGTACTAAATGGCCATGGCCATTCTTACCTTCTTGCCAATGGTTCCTTCACTGGGTGGGGAGGGAGTTGGATTTCCCAGATTTTTTTTTTTTGTTAAGTCATGATCCCCAGAGCTCAGAGTCCACCACCGGAAATGTGTGTGTGCTGCACCCAAGCTTTCTTGAAAGGGAGCTGGACCCTTGAAGGCTGTGTCTCAAAGGCAGAAGCCAAACGGGGAAGAGAATGTGTGTATCTGTTTGTGGTTTAGAAGGTCAGAGACTCCATTCCTTTCCTCTGGAGCCTGGAAAGGGCTTTCTGCGCCTTTCTCAAGGAGCATTTCATTTGTGGGTGAGAGGCATTTGTTTATGTTAACGGCAGCGTATAAAATTAAGTGAGTGGCTGGTTATTTCACTTCCAGCACTCAGAGCTCTTACATCGTGCAGTTATTCACAGAGTGTACTTTGTTATTTGTTTTCTTTTTATTCTCCAGGGGGATTTTAATGAGGTTAACTCTCCATTATTCAGGTGATCCAGTTTGTTTGCTGGCAGCTGAGTTGGGCCCAGAGTAGAGAGTAGCCGGAAGCAGGCAGGTGACGGAGGTGCCGTGACGGAGGAGGAGGGTTTGTCGGGACCAGTGATTGAGGAAACGAAGAAGAGGGATAAAGGGCCAAGGGACCGGGTGTCAGGCTTGTTGACCGATTTGCTATGGAACCCCAAGAGCGAGCAAATAACCACACAGTTGCCAAGTGTAGGGTTGCCCTCACATCACTGAAACGTCACGCAACCTGCCCACAGAATTGTAAATATTCCACTAGCCATGTTAAAAAAAAGTTAAAAAGGATACATGAGTAATATTACTATTTTGAGAAATTTTTCATGTGACCCCAGTAGGTCCAAAACACCATCGCGTAAAGTTAATTTCTGGCTCCTTTTCTTTTTTCACGCTAAGTCTTTGGAACCTAGTGTGTGTTTTCCACTTACAGCACACTGTGTCACAGATCAGCCCCATTCCAGGCTTTCAGTAGCCACACGTGGCCGGTGGCCACGGTAAATGTCAACAAGGGCTGAGAGGACTAGAAGGAGGTAATGAGCGACACATGGGAAAGAATCCTTTGCCCACAGAAGAGTTTGATAAGCTTTTGCCATGTTATGTTTTGGATCATTGTGGGATGTCCAAGAGATGGCCAGAAGGAAATTAGATGTGGAACTTGCGGTCGGGTGGGAGCGGGGGAAGCAGATAGAGAAGACCGATTGGTGAAGGCAGGTTGGGGGTACTAAAAAAAAAAAGAAAAAAAGAAAGAAACCTGTTACTATGTTCTGAAATACGTGTGTGAATGCCCAGGCACTGGTCTTCATTAAGATTTAGCATCTTGACAGATGCACCCATAAGAATCAGGGTCTAGGCCTGTCCAAACAGCAGACTTCCCCTAAAGCTAGAAGTATTGGGGGGATATTACTGCCTATCTGCCACCTCCAGAGTCATTCCCTCGTCCGGGATACATCAAGGATTCAGGTACGAGTGCTTTGCAGGTGAATCATCTGATGCTCTAGCTGTTAAGTGACTGACCTCATTGCCAATGACTGTCACCTCTACTCCTCTCCAGCCATGGTTCCATGTATTCTAGAGGGAATCTCCAGCATGCTACTTTCCTGCCATATAAGCATTGATTCCTCATAAGCATTGATTCCATTTCCAAATCTCTCTCTCTCTGTCTGTCTCTGTCTCTGTCTCTCTCTCTCTCTCACATACACACAAAGAAATACACAGCAGTTCCCCAATCCTTTTATTCAAAAAAGAAATATTTTTATTTTATATTATACAACATGTTTAAATTAAAACATTGTATTAAAATATATATGTTAAAATGTCAAAAGGCACAGAAGTGTATAAACAGAAAATAGATGTATTTGTAAGTATCCGCAGTTATTTTTTTCTATTTCGTATCAAATAAGGATTTGCCATGCCTTATCATACCATACCATATCATTTTCTATAATCTGCTTTTTCTCTTAAGTGTGTATTATGGGCACACATCTCCACGTCATCCTTTTTTTTTTTTAATGTTTATTTATTTTTGAGAGAGAGAGAAAGAGCACGAGTGGGGTAGGGGCAGAGAGACAGGGAGAGACAGCATCTGAAGCAGGCTCCAGGCTCTGAGCTGTCAGCACAGGGCCTGACATGCGGCTTGAACTCACAAACTGAGAGATCATGACCTGAGCCTAAGTCGGATGCTTAACCAACTCAGCCACCCAGGTGCCCCTCTTTTTTGCTGCTATAAATGCAACAAATGCTCCTACACACACCCTGCACAATTGTCATTTTTGATCCTTAAGGAAACAGTTTTACGGTGAAATTGTACCGTTATCAATATGAACATTTGACAGTTCTCAAGAAACATTGAGCCTTCTGGGAGGCTTATATTCATCTATATTCTTTTCAACCACTTCTTGAGAGTTGTGTTTCCTAACTCCATACTAACACTGGTTATTTTCATTCTTTTCAATTTTGTCAATCCAATAGGTTTAAACTACCTTATATGTATTACATTTTTGCTTCTTTGATTATGAGTGAAACAGAGCACCTTCAAATATGTGTTAAACATTTGTATTTCTTTCTCTGTGGATTGCCTGTTCCTCTTTTTTGCCCATTTCTATACTGAGGTGTTGTCCTCGTCTTACTAACTGAATGATAGGAGTATGTTGCCTATAATATACCCTGCAGATATTTTCTAATTGTTTACTTTTGACTTTGAGTGTATTTGCTTAATCTTTCCATTGCTGTTGAAATCGGATCAAAATAATCATGTGGAGAGGCGGGAGTGGAAAATCGGAAAAAGATGTGACTGTGGGAAGAAATAATTCAGTGCTTTCCCTTAGTGATTAAATGACCTAAAGGAAATACGTGGGAGCAATGTGAAGCTGTATATCTGGCATGAATCTCATTTTATTAAAAAAAAGTACAAATTTGTATTTTACATCAGTAAATGACTGAATCTTTAAACTCTAAAAAGATGAAAAAATAAAGGATAGTTTCTCTTCCAGAAATGATTTTAAGTTTATTTGTTTAAGAGAGAGAGAGTGCACACAAGCAGAGGAGGGGCAGAGAAGAAGATGGAGAGAGAGAGAGAGAGAGAGAGAGAGAGAGAGAGAGAGAATCCCAAGCAGGCTCCACACTGTCAGTGCAGAGCTTGATGTGGGGCTCAAACTCATAAATCATTAGATCACAACCTGAGCCCAAGTCAGACGCTTAACCAACTGAGCCACCACCCAGGTGCCCCTCTTCCAGAAATGATTCTGATTTGTCTTCAGAGAAATGCCAGCTGGGGTCTAGAAAGGAAGATGGTCTTGGAAAAAGAACTTTGCTACTTCAGAATTAATGATAATAACCACTGGAAATACTTCACAGTTTAAACAAGTTTCTCCAACATCATCCCTTTTCTCACAGATGAGGCTAGTGAAGAATGGCATTTGTTCCAGAATCACTTGTAAGTATCTACTCTATGCTACGTGCTTCTGGAAAAGGTATAACTCTTTGCCAATTGGCAGTGAGGGCAAGAGCATAATGAAGTCAGGTATTACTCTGAAGTGCGTGGGCCCAGTAACTACAGAAGAGTCAATTAGCACAGCCCTGTGAGGATACTGAACACACAGGGGCAGGGCAGTGCCTCCAGAATGCTAGAGACAGGTGTGGAGGGATGAAGGACTGAGTCTACTGCAAAAGTCCGAGCAGTCTTCAGAAGAGGCAATCTTCAAGCTGACTCTGGAGAGAAACGTAGTCAAATTATCCAGACGCTAAGAAAGCAGATTTCAAATAGTTCAGAGGAAAGATAGATAGGATTGCAAAGGTCAGGAATTCTGGAAGCACCACCATGTTCAAGATGCTCTGCTAAGTGGATAGTTTGAGATACAAAAATATAAATAGTGAGAACGCTCTATACACAGACCATAAAATGATAAAGAGTACAGGAACCAGCACATTGGTACCCATGGTTTCAGTATCGGCCAACCTCTGATGTGACTCCTTTTTTTATTTTTTTCTTAATATTTTTAATGTTTATTTTTGAGACAGAGACAGAGGGCAAGCTGGGGAGGGGCAGAGAGAGAGGGAGAGGGAGACACAAAACCAAAGCAGGCTCCAGGCTCTGAGCAGTCAGCACAGAGCCCAACGTGGGGCTCAAACTCACGGGACTGCAAGATCATGACCTGAGCCGAAGTCGGTCGCCTAACCGACTGAGCCACCCAGGCACCCCTGATATGACTCCTTTTCAAATAAGATGTATTTTCAAGCTACAATAATAATGGCTCTCACTTACGTGGCCCTTTTCACCTTCCAAGCTCTGTTTCAAGCACCTTACATGTAATAGTTCATTTAATCCTCTTGACAGCCCGAGTCTCCCTTTTGCACGTAAGGGAATCGAGGCGCAGAGAGTTTAAGCCACTTACCCAACCAAGGCTGTTTAGCTCACCGGGGATGGGGTCGAAATTTGAACCTGAGCTGAGATGTGAACCCAGCCACTCAGACTGCATCATTTGTGTTCATGATCACTATTCTCCAAGCGGATACATATATTGAGCATTTACTGTGTTGCAGGTCTGTGCTAAGCCCTTAGATGTTTAATCTCAACTGCCCTACTCTGTGAGGCTACGGGGTTGATACTCTAATTCCCCCACCTTTAATAGATGAAGAAACTGGGCATTAGAGTTTATTTGCTTGCCCAGGGTTCACAAAGGAAGAAGAGGGGCAGAAATTTGCACCCTGGGAGAATGACCCTGGAGAGAGCCAGAGCTCATAGCTCGATCACGGAAGTATACGCTGCAGAAGGGAAGGAAGGGATGGTCTCACGGCCATTGGCACTGGACCTACGCACCTGCTGTTACAGTACCCCGAAGCCCCAAAGCAAGTGAATATTCAAAGAACCGTCAGTAAGCATGAGGAAGGTTGCAGGACCTGGAGGTGACAGATTTAGGTAAAAGGAAACTGGAGGGGAGGGGGGCGCCTGGGTGGCTCAGTCGGATAAGCGTCCAACTTCAGCTCGGGTCATGATCTCGCAGTCAATGAGTTCAAGCTCTGTGTCGGGCTCTGCGCCGACAGCTCAGAGCCTGGAACCTGCTTCGGGTTCTGTGTCTCCCTCTGTCTCTGCTCCTCCCCCGCTCACACTCTGTCTTGCTCTGTCTCTCACAAATAGATAAACATGAAAGGAAACTGGGGGAAGGGGCATATGAATGTCCTAATTTTCTCAAGAGCTGTCAAAGAGAGATGGGACTTATTCCCCCTTGGCTTCAGAGGCGAGAATGAAGAGGGGTTTTCCAAGAGTAAACTCATAAATGGAACAGAGTTGTGAGTCCCTTGGTGCCAGAGATTTTTGAGAAAAAGCTGGGGAAAGAAAATGTCAGAAAGTTTAGAGAGGGGAATTCTGCATTGGAAGCAGAGCTGGTGTAAGTTGCCTCTAAGGTCACCCTTCTGTTAGCTTATGGAATCTTAATCATCTTCAAACATACTCAGTGCCTTTTAAGAAAATTAATATATGACCAAGTGGAGTCACGGGAAGTTCGTTCAAAGCTCTCCAGCCAGCGTTCTCTTAGCTAGTGGTTGCATGTTTTTAGCAACGCCTTGGTGCATGGGGTTCATAATCACGATCCTCAGGAAATAAAAGTGCCTTCCGTATTTGTTTTAATTTTTTTTTAATGTCGATTCAGTTTTTTGAGAGAGAGAGAGAGAGAGAGAGAGAGAGAGAGAGACAGCCTGAGAGGGAACGGGAGACAGACGGAGAGATAGGGAGACGCAGAATCCATAGCAGGCTCCAGGCTCTGAGCTGTCGGCACAGAGCCTGACGTGGGGCTCAGGCCCGGGAATTGTGAGATCCTGACCTGAGCCAAAGTTGGAGGCTTAACCGACTGAGCCACCCAGGGGCCCTACTAACAGCTCGCTTTTAACCAGGATATGTGATTAACCCGGATGACCCAGGCTCTACCTGTGACAAATAGCAAATGTTCTGGAACAGTCCCTCAAGGAGAAGACTGAACGGGGTCAAGCCTGAAGCAGTTTCCCAGCGGGAACCCAGAGGCAGCACTGCCCCTGTCCATTTCCTCCACTGGCCACGCCCAGGTCCCAGGGATTATTATCTAAGTGTCGGCCCGTGGGTTATTTAGCTGTTTCGGGGATCGGAGCACTCCGGCTTGTGAGTTCGACCGCCAGGAGCCTCCGAAACACAGCTAGTGCTCACCATGCGCGTGGTCCCCAAAGCACAAAAGGTTTCTTCTTCCTTAGGATTGCCTGATGGCCTGGGCATGGATACTAAGAGAGACATGGTGACACCAGCTTCAAAGGTAATCCCCACCGACCCCAGCAAGATGCCCCAAATAGAATTCTTCCCGAAGGCCAGTAGTTCACTTGACTCAGAGAGCTTCTAACACCACTGCCTGCTTTGGGGGGAGGGGGGGTTGTGCACACAGCCAGAACTGTGCACTTCAAATCCCTACGTCATTACCTTTCCGACCTGGCTGCTCTCATCATCACCTATGAACTTTGAGGACTCACCCAGTTAGGGGTGGCTGGTCGCACAGCACTCTGCCGTCACTCCACTCCTGGGACTGGCCTGGAGAAATCCTTTCCTGTGCCCCGGAGGGAACGTGAGCCGCCCCAATGAAAGGAGCCCGATGGCCTGGATGGGGGGCGGGGGGCAGAGTGGGCTCGCTGCTGGGTCCTCTGCCACTCCGGGGCCGGCTCTGCCGTCGCACTATTGTGCCAGGGCTCTGCACACACAGCTGTGCCCCAGGGAAGATGCGGTGGCCTGCAGACCTGTGTCCTCGTCCCAGGTCTGCACTTTCTGGGTGGTCCCGGGGCTGTGCGGCGTGTTTCCTCAGCTGGGACACAAGAGCGATAAGCACTCCCTGGCTGCAACGTGGAGACTAAAAGGGACAAATGGGTACGGAACACCTTTGCGAGCTGAGAAACGTGTCACCATGGAAAACAAGTGATGCGCAACCTTCAAATGGAAGGAAATGGGGACACACGCTCCACGGCGGGTGAACCTTGCCGTTCTGCGAGTGAAAGAAACCAGTCCCAAAAGAAATCGCTCCCGGTGGCTACCCATTCAGGCAAGGAATCAAGCAATAAATGCCTGGATGAGGAGAAAAAAGTTCCAAAGGAATATTCCAGTATTCCAAAATCTCTCATGGAAGTCTCTTGTAAATTTCAGAGATGCCGGGTAATGTAGAACGGAAAAGGAGTGGGGCGCCCGGGTGGCTCAGTGGGTTGAGGCTCCAACTCTTGGTTTCAGCCCAGGTCATGATCCCAGGGTCGTGGGATTGAACCCCACGCACTGGGATCTGCACTGAGTGTGGAACCTGCTTAAGATTCTCTCTCTCTCTCTCTCTCTCTCTCTCTCTCTCAAAGCTAAATAAACATTAAAAAAAATCTTTTTTAAATGGTTAAGATAATAAATTTCATGTTATGTGCATTTTGCCACAACTTAAAAAAAAAAAATAGGAGCACATCACGTGCTCCCAGAGACCCTTTTGTTTGAGAGCAGTTGGCGAGACTTACGTACGCTAAACACTTGATCAGTTTCTGGAATTGAAATACTATCGGCTGCTTCAACCTCTCCCGGAGGGACGTCAGCGAAGGAAAAGTCCTCCAGCCAGAGAAGAGAGCTCTGACTGGATGATGAAGAAATCTCTGACGACAAAGGGACAGCAGGGCCTTCCCAGTGCCAGGAAGCAAAGGAGAAGGGCTGGGACCACCACCGAATCCCTCAGCTTCTGGGGCTTTCTACCTCTGCTCCTGTTACCTCAGCCCTCCTCATCCAGAAGACAGAATCCCAGGAGCAAGGAGCAACTTGCTCCTGCCAAACAGCTGGAAAGACACAACAGGCTCCTGCTTCGCGAGGGTCCTTTCTTTGGTCCCCGCCCCGCCCCCTCAGCAGACCTCAGCGCCTCCTTCACGGAGAACGGACAGACCCCCCTAAGTCAACCCCCTAAGTCACCAACTTCTCTGCATAGGAACCTTCCCTCTGGCCTCCAGACGCTCTTGATGAGATGGCTTGAGCCAGGGTCAACCCAAGGCAGCCACGCTTCCGCTCCTGAAGCCAATGGTACCTCCCGGCACTCACATCTGCAACCACTGTCCATCCTCTCTGCCTTCTTCAGCCTCTCTTCTCTCTGTTGTTACAACATCTCAGCCTCCTGGACTTCCCCGTAGCTCTCAGACCTCCAGTCTACTGGCCCAGCCATCTCGGTGCTCACCAATCTCCTGCCCGGATTCCACTTCTGAACCGTGGACTTTTTTGTACCTCAGAGCCTGTGGAGTCTGGCCATTTGAGGCCTTGAAGCAGCTCCTGCTACTCCGATTCTCCTGGCATTTCAATGAGGAGCACCACCCGCCTCCCAGGGGCCCAGCAGATGCCACACTGACCCGGGACTCCTGAAGAGTCCCTACGTACAAAGGTTCTTGGCAGGGTTAACAGCAACCAACACAGGACGGAGAGGGAGCTGGGGCTGGCAACGGTGGGGAGCCTTAGGGGCCTGGACCTGAAGGGAGCTGCTTTTCGGTATCGCCAGAGAGAGAGTGACAGCTGGGAGAAGGTTCCGCCAGGCGGGAGCTTGGCCACAGTCGGGAAGACAGCCGCTACCAACCTGAGGCCACGGTGGGGAGAGACTGGGGAACAGATACCCGGACTTCTCTCTCTTCCCGCCCTCCCGCCGCCGGCTCCCGCCTCCTGGGGGCTGAACCCCTCGGGAAATCGGAGGGCAGGGTCGCCTATTGTTCCTGGTCCATCATCTCAGCCTATGGGGACATAGAGGATGGAGAAAGGCAGCAAGCGGATCTATAGCACAGATCTGACCTTGCTGTCCCTGCATGTGCCCCAGGATGATGTGGGAGGCTGTTAGCACCGTCCCTGCAGGGGGCTCCTGCCTAAATCTCCGGCCACACACCAGCCTCCCCACCACTGGCTGTGTCCCCCACCTTGACCACTCTTCCTCTCTCTCTCTCTCTCTCTCTCTCTCTCTCTCTCTTTCTCTCTCTCTCTCTCTCTCCACTCCGGTAGTTCTGAATCGATAGGCAATGCCTCTTGGGTCTCTGCACCCCTTTCCCTACCAACTTCTTCCACTGGTCAGTTGTCACTTCAGTGGTGGCCTCCTCCAGGCAGCCTTCCCTAACCATCCAAGTATGGGGTTGAGCACCCCCCACCCCCGCCAGGACTCAGCTGTCTTCCTTCACACCCCTGCAGAGGCACATGGTACTCGCCCATCAAACATTCTTGGTTTGGCCTATTTAGTGTCCATTTCTCCCAGAGACCAGAAACATACGAAAAGCAAAGACCAGCAGCCCCAAGATTTGCACCGCACCTGGCATGGAGACTTTCGCTTCATATCTGCGGAGTCCGTGAATGCTTACGAAAATCCTGTGACATCGATATTCTTCTCTCATTTTTTCTATAACCGAGGACACCGGGATCCGGAGACGTTGAATGACTTGTCCAAAGTCACAAAGCTGGCTCAGGATGAAGCTCAAAGTCCTTGCTGGGAGTCCATCCTACCTTCCTAGGTGGTCTACCAAGGAGGCCAATGAGCTACCAGAAAACTGTGTTGTTGCTTTGCCCTGAAATGCCCCAAGTGCCCAGAAGTCTAGGCTCCTTTGCATACAAGAAGGGCTTCCGCAAGAAGCCCACAGGATGCACCCAGCAGTCTCCAAGTTTCCTTCTTTCTGCTGGTTTCTCTGGCAACAAGTCAAGAAGCAAGGACTGACCTGGGGAAACAGTGTCAGAGAGTTTGAGTAGGAGCATCGTAAGAGCAAATAAATGCTCTTTCTGGAAACGTGAGAGAGAATGAGAGAGCAAGAGAAACAGAGAGAGAGAGAGAGAGAGAGAGAGAGAGACTGAGTCACTAGAACCCCGTGTCCCGACTCCCAGAGTTAGTCCAACCACATGCCTTACCCAGCAGCGCTATTTTTACATCATACCTGCCTTATGGAAAAGTCCAGTTCCCCTTGCAACAGATATACATGCTCTTGATTTATTTTCTCAAAACATATGAGGGCTGACGTCCAGGACTGCGAGACGTTGAGGGGGAACTCTGAGAAGCAAACGCAATACCACCTATTTTGTGTGTGTGTGTGTGTGTGTGTGTGTGTGTGTGAGTAGCTCCATCCCCCGCTTCCCCTTCTTCTCGTTGAATGCAGACTGTTTAATGGAACAATTGCAGGCTTTCATCCGAGGGAACAAACAGCGAGCAAGGCTGGCTCTCAAAACACTAGTAGGATGTCAACATGGGAGCTTCGGAGAAATTCTTCTTGAAGAGTACTTAAGTCAATAACACCGGGAAATGGAGAGAGCGCGGGCTCTGCTGGAGTGAATGTGCCTCTCGTCGAATAATGAGAAGCACAGAGTGCCCTGCACTTTGCGCTCGCCAAATGAGGGGCTCTGAGTACTTCAGAAATGCACCAAAGCCTCCTGGCACTCCCGTTAAAAGGAAAAGGGGTCATTATGTCCATTTTATAAATGGGGGTGCAGAGAAAGGCATCAGGGCCTTGCCCCAGTTCACAGCACAGGGTGGACGAGAAGCTCTCCTGACCTCCACCTGCTCCTACCTGGGGAGGGGGAGGGTCTTCCCGGCCCTGATGGGGGGGATCATTGGCAGGGGGGTGACATTGACCTGGTGACATGACGTGGCCCCGAGCACCCCACTTTTCCAAGAAAACTCACGGGTGCCAGAGCCTCCCCAAAGGGGCAGCGGAAAGACCTAAGTCCATTCTGATACGAGGCAGAGTGGAAAATCTACTTAAACATAAATGAATGGGAGCGCCTGGGTGGCTCTGTCGGTTAAGCATCCCGAGTCTTGATCTCAGCTCAGGTCACGATCTCACAGTTTGTGAGTTCGAGCCCCGCATTGGGCTCTGTGCCGATGGTGCAGAGCCTGCTTGGGATTCTCTCTTCCTCTCTCTGCCCCTCCCCTGCTTGTGCACGCTCTCTCTCACGCATGTGCTCGCTCTCAAAATAAACAAATAAACTTTAAAAAAAAGTATAAAAAAATAAATGCAGGAGCACAGCAGCAAAGGCTTGGGGCCCCATCAGCAGACGGAGGCAGCTTTGGATGCGCGGCCCCCTTGAGAGGAGGGCTGTGGTCTTAGGTTCTGCTCCTCCCTGGGGGGATCTCTGAGGACTTCCTGTATGGAGCCCTTCTAAAACATGGGATTCTAAAGTCAATTGTGCTTAGGGCTTTAAAACAAACCAGGGGGCCCTGAATGGAACACGCTCCATAATTACACGATGCTGCTGTGAGTACCTCGGGGAGGGAATCAGGCCGAGTTGATTGGTGTCCCAGTGCCTAGTGGGTGTGCGACTGAGTGAGCGAGGGAAGGAGGGAGGGGGGAGGGAAAGCAGGGGAAGAGGGGGAGAGAGAGGGAGAAGAAAAGGAAGGAAGAGGACGGGGCAGGGGTGGGGTGGAGAAGGGAGGCAGGGAGGAGGATGGAGGGCAGGAGGGAGGAAAGGAGACAAGAGGAAGTTTTAAAACACGAAGGTGTGAGGGATCAAAGGCGAAGAAAGAATTTCCTCTTCCTTTTTCTCTCTTAGCAAAGAAGGCAAGATGGCGCCCTCCCCTGCGCGTGTCACCACCCACAGGTGCCACTGGAAGCCATGCTCTGACCGCTGCCATCCCCGGATCCGCTCTCCACCCTGCCCCTTTGTCCAGAGACTGGATCACCTCCCTCCTTGTCCCGTGGCTCTCCTGTGGCCAAAGGGACAGCGGTGATGGGTGATGGGTTCATTCCCTTGGCTGTCTCCTCACTATGGCAGTGAGGACAGGGGTCTGCCGGGGCCGCGTGGCATCCTGGGTGGCTGCGGCCCTATTCTGCAACTGCATCCACGCTCCGCTACCATCAGCCGGCCGCCTTGGGTGCTCAGGCCTGGGGCTAGTCCCGGCTCCCCGCCCTTACCCATCCCCACAAGCTACCCACTCCTGAGGTCCCACCCACACCCCAGTAACTAGCTCCCTTCCCCCAAATTCTCTTCTGTTAAACCCTCATGAGTGGGTGAAACCCTCGTCAGAGCCCCAACTGACAGGAACAGGATCGCCCTTCTTTGAGTGGTGACTTCCTCACCTCTGAAATGAGGACACTCCCCGGGCACTACCTGGGCAAGGTGCTCCAAGGCTAAGTGAGACCAAGTCTATTGGGTGCCACGATGTATCTGAACGAGATGACATAATTTATAAGCGCGCGTGCCCTTTCTCTGCCTTTTACAGCAAGCGCCTTGCCCCTGGGCTCTCTGCAAGAGATGATGATTTGAGGCCAGCCTCCCAGCGCTACCTGATCTGGCCCCCTGGGTGGCCTATGGAGAAAGTGTTTTTATCAGTCCACAGCTGGCAGAGAAGCAAGTGCCTCGTAGATAGGACGCAGGCTTAGGTAACCCCTTCCAGACCAAGGATGAAACCTGCACGCACATGGCCTCTAACTGAGCAAGGAAGGCCACGAAGGCCCGCAGGGCTCGGAAACGCTTCCCTCCTCGAGGCCACATTATGAGAAATCACTCCCTTCTGGGGGCGGGGCGGGGGGGGGGCGCTCGACCAAGCTTCGGGCTCTGCGGTCATAACCAACCGCCTCCATTCTCCACCAAGAAAGCGTCTGAATCACTAATCATCCTTGTAAATGGGTTCATCAAACCTGCAGAGAAAAATTCAACTCATTCTTCCCGTCCACGCATTCTCCCAAAGATTATGCCCTAAGGACGCACCGCGTGTCACGGTGAGACAGAGGAAACAAACCCAAGGCGTGGCCCTGACCCTGCAGGAGCTGAGTGAGCACAGGAAGCCCGACCCAGTAGCCCCAGCTGGTGCAGTCACTCACCAGCTGGGCACGTGGATAAAAGCTACTGACAGGACACGTCTCACCAGGGGGTGACAGCAAGGTGTAGAAGAGGGGCTGCCGTTATCTTGATGGAAACAGAAGAACCCGGGACCAGATTTGTGTTTTTAATCTTGTGTTAATGTTTATTTTGAAGACAGAGTCAGAGCACAAGTGGGGAGGGGCAGAGAGAGAGAGAGAGAGAGAGAGGGAGACGCAGAATCCGAAGCAGGCTCCAGGCTCTGAGCTGTCAGCACAGAGCCCCACACGGGGCTCGAACCCACGAGCCGTGGGATCATGACCCGAGCTGAAATCGCTTAACTGACTGAGCCCCCCAGGTGCCCCAGGACCTGATTTTTCAAGGTCATGAAGTCCTGATCTGGGACTCACTTTTCCAGGCCACGCTAGAAAGTCAGTGGATTAGTGCCCAGACGTTCTTGGCCTGGTGCTTGCTTATTACACTCATAGAGTCGCTCTAGAAGTTGTCTCATCCACCTGCTCGGGCTCTGGGGTTTCCTTTTGAGCAGCTCACCTGTCATTGCTTCTCCATTACCCCTGCAGTTGCTATGATTTTTGCTCTCATGATTGTTGTCATAACCATAATCCGCCCTGTTCACTTTACGGAGGGCAGGTAATTGTCCATGTGGAAATGTATCTGACGACTCTTCATCCCCCCCCCCCCCCCCCCGTATTCAGGATCCCGTGATCGGTCATGCTTCCTGGGACTGTAAACGCCGAGACTTCACAAGAGGAAATCAACAGAAAGCAGGGGAAATTATGGGGTTGTGGTTTTTCTGTTTCGTTTCAAAACATTTCATGTCATATTTTGGTGAGGTGAATCTTCCAGGCAGGGAAATAGGTTTATTGCTCGTTTCTGTACTGACGACACATTAAACACGTGCACAGATCTGTGCCAGTCTCCTGGCGTGCTCAGCACCAGGGGTAAAACAGGGGATGAATGAAGTCCCTGCTCTCCTGGTCCTGAGTGAAAGCAGGTGACAAATGAGCACGTGTATGGTGTCAGGTAGCAATGCTGAGGAGGAAAAATAAAGCAGGTAAGAAGGCAGAGAAAATGTAGGTGCTGCTTTATATAAGGTGGTTAGGGAAGGCCTCTTTGATACGGCAAAAGAGTATGGAACGCGGATTTCTGGAAGCAGAATGTCCCAGGTGGAGGGAATCATCAGTGCAAAGGTCCTGGGGCAGCAGAGGCTTGGCAGTTTAGAGGAAGAGGAAGCCCAGTGTGGCTGCAGTGGAGTGGGGAGGGAGGTGAACGGTAAGAGATGAGGTCAAAAAGGCAGTCACGTAGGATCCCAGGGACCCCAGAAATGGATATGTTTCAGAGTGAGCTGGAAGTCTCCTCAGAGACTGAGCAGAACACGCTATCCTCTTATTTGAGAAGGCCCACTCTGGTGCGGAGAACAGACTGGGGGACCAGGGCAGAAGCCAAGAGGTCAGTTGGGGCCACTGTAATAATGCAGTGGACCCCCAACTAGATGTGACACACTTTTGATGGTTGGCATCGATTTTCCTGGACTCCCGTGAGCTGTTTTCTTTTTCTACCCGGTGAAAACAAAGTGTCATATTCCATAGCTAACCACATAATACAGACGTTCCTAAATAGAACACAATGTTGATTACAATTATGTTACCAGTATGTTCTTTACATCTCATTCACCCAAACTAGAAGAAATACAGGATTCTTCTTTTTTCTTTCTTTCTTTTCTTTTCTTTTTCTTTTTTTTCTTTTCTTTTCTTTTTTTTTTTTTTTTTTTCTGCATTAAAGCCCTCCTAGTAGTTAGTCTCCAATTTTTGAGCGATTGGTACGAGATCGGATTAGGAATTGAGAACTCTATTAAATGTTCTTTTCTTCCTGTAAAATTGCGTTTAATCACGTCTAAACTGCTCATTTCAGACTTCCAAAAGTTATCCTTTAAAAGCAATGCTTGGGATGCTCATTTTCAGGGACTGAATCATATTCTGAATTACGGTATCTGAATGTTGTCAGCTCTCTCAGTGTAAAATTGTTACAGAGTTTCCCCCTTAAAGTGGGTTAAAAAAATGCAGAAGGCAAAACATGGTATTGTCAGACATTCATTATTGTTGATGACACTCAGTGCCCCTCCCTGCAGAGCATTTCTGCGGAACGATAATTATTCGCTTCTTGCTAACTTTGGGCTTGACCATTTGGTTTGCTTTGGTTGATGAGATGAGAGTTAAAGTGGCCTGGGCTGTTTTTGCCAGAACTTTCAAAGCCAACACATCGCTATTGCTCTTTCCTTCCGCCATGAGGCTGGCATGTCTCAGATGGGGCTGCCCCTTCAGCCTAGACTCTGGAATAAAACCAGCACAGAGCTGAGCCCAGGTTGCCAGGAAACTATGACTTGGGGAAGAAAAGGCCTTGTTTTTGGTAAGATGCTGAGCCCTGGGGGTTGTTACCGCAGCGTAACTATGCTTACGCCGACTGATACAGTATATAACTATATTGTACCCATTTTTACTTCGAATAAGTGGAGTCATAGAGGAGGGTCTATTTGCTGTGTTACAAATCACTGTGGCTGGATTTGGACCCAGGGTCTAAAGGACCCAGAGAACACTTTAGTGGCATTTGAAAGACTTCTTAAAGTCTCAAGTGCTCTTTAATTCCCTCCAGCTTAGTTACACTTTGGGGATTTTCTAATCCAGGAAAATCTCTGAAGGTGAAATTTCATTTGTAGACCTTCTCCTTTAATACCTTAACCTGGGGCCAGGGATACAGAAGAACCCCCACCCTTCTGAAAAGAGCACAATTTCGAAGGAAGAACCATTGGCACCAGAAGATGATTAAGAAAAGCGTCACTGCCTCCTGCTCTCTTTATATACTAATAATAACCCAATGAGGCAAATATATGTATCACATGAAGAATATCAAACCATCCTTTACATGAGAATGTGCCCTAATAACCCTATACCTTCGACCCTTCACTTTTTCTCATTTAACCCTAAAATTACTTTAGGGTCTACATGCTGTAAATATAGTTTAATGGAAATGTTAGATTGTGAGTCTAATGACAGAAACTCCAAATTTCTCAGTTGCTGTGCCCTCCGGCAGACTGGATGACCTTGGCCAATGGCCTGGCCTCTATTATCCCAACCTGCCTCCCAGATCCTGGGCGGGATATTGACGAGGACTGTCGAAAACTTATCGTTTCAGAGAGTGCCCTGAAGTTCCTTCGCGATCTTCCTAACTGGGAATACATATCAGACAATTTGTAACTCCCATCTTAAGAGTCCTCTGCGATTCGCCACTGCCCTTGCAACAGAAATCCAAGCTCCTTCCCGTGGCCTGTGAGGAGGGGCCTTGGATGGTTCTTCCCCATTCACTCTGGTCTCCTCCCAGTTTCCCAAACACATGAAAAACCTGTCCTAGGTTAGAAACCACAATTGGCAGTTTCTTCTTCCTCGAACATTCTTGATTCTTCACCTGCTTCATTTTCCACCGCACAAGAGACCCTGCCTGAACAGCTTGGGGGGGGGGTGTCCCCTGAGACGGGGTGCCAGGAGCGTCGTGCTCTGAGTTGCTCACATGCCTGTCAGCTCTCGGGACAGACAGTAAAGCACAGAAGAGAGTCAGGAGAATCCCTCCCCGCTTGGCTCAGCTGGTCCCCGAACCCTGCCTGCCAATCACGGCTGGGCCCACTCTTTGAAGAAGCCTGACCGGTGACACCGGAAACCTCACGAATCAAAGGTGCAAGCTCCAATTACTATCATTAACACCCCTCTTTGTTCCCCAAGTTCCCTGTCCCAATTCAGTCGCCTTCCACCTTGCTGGCAAGCACTGTCTCTACACCCGAAGTAAGAGATCTGCAGTCAGACGGGAAATCTTTTTATGATGGCGAGCCGAGCTCGTGTCTTCCTCCACGTGGCTGAGAACACCACTGGTATAATTTCTCTTGCATAATAGGCCTACCCCGAAGTGTAGCTATTTCAAGCCATACATGATTGTTGTCACTCTTTGTTCCCTAAAACCCACAGGGATCCTATTGTAAGTATCTCGGTTCCCTTTATTTCTGTAGGTCCTCACTCCGAGGGAGAAAAGGAGGAATTATTTTATTTCTCTCGTTTAATTTTCCAGATGCCTGGGGACCCTGCTTAGAACAATCCAAACAGAAGAAGAAGAAAAAAAGCGTGCTGAAAAATGATCAGCCCCAATGCCTTTAGCTGGCGTTCGAGGGAAGAAAAGGCCCCTCGGTGGGCTGTGGTCCATTTGAAAGGGCTGAAGAGAAATCTCTTTTTTTCCATGACATTTTGATTCACAGCCATAGTGCCTCTCTCTACACCTTGCAGTGGCATACCTCATGAACCAAGATGCACACACACACACACACACACACACACACACACGTGTGCAAGCCAAAGAAGGACAGAGACTTCTTCCTCTTGTAGCGGGCAAGAAACCTCTAGAGAGCCAAACACAGGGGTAACGCCTATAAGGGGCAAAGCCAATACTCCATTCCTGAGCATTACCCAAAGCTCAGGATGTCTCCTCCTCCTTTTTATTTTTTATTTTTTTTAATTTTTTTTTTAACGTTTATTTATTTTGGAGACAGAGAGAGACAGAGCATGAACGGGGGAGGGTCAGAGAGAGAGGGAGACACAGAATCTGAAACAGGCTCCAGGCTCTGAGCTGTCAGCCCAGAGCCCGACGCGGGGCTCGAACTCACGGACCGCGAGATCATGACCCTGAGCCGAAGTCGGCCGCTCAACAGACTGAGCCACCCAGGCGCCCCACCTCCTCCTTTTTAAAATGTGGCCATCAACAGTGGCGTCTCTATTTTGTGTTCACTGCATCTTCTGATTTGTTACAAAAACGTAACATTGCTACCCCTCTTACTAGTAACAACAGATAGAATTGTGGCTGCTTATGATTTGCCAGATGCCAACCGTTTCACAGGCATTGTGTGACGGGATTTCTGAAATAAGCCTTTGAGGGGCGCCTGGGTGGCTCAGTCGGCCAGGCGTGCGACTCGTGATCTCAGCTCAGGTCTCGGCCTCACGGTCTGTGGGACGGAGCCCCCCGTCCGGCTCTGTGCCATCAGCGTGGAGCCTGCTTGGATTCCGTCTCCCTCGTTCTCTGCCTGCCTGCCACTCACACTCTCTCTCTCTCAAAATAAATAAACTTAAAAATTAAATTAAATTAAATTAAGTTAAATTAAATTAAGTTAAATTAATATAAATTAAATTAAGTTAAATTAAATTAAGTTAAATTAATATAAATTAAATTAATAAAATAAAATAAAATATAAAATATAAAATAAAATAAAATAAAATAAAATAAAGTAAAATAAAATAAAATAAATAAGCCTACGAGACAGATAACGATGGTGGTGGTCATCGCTGTTAATATTATCATTCTCTGGATCATAAAACCAAGACTCAGAGATGTTAAGTCACTTGGGCAGGGGTCTCACAGCCAGGAGAGAGTGGGGGTGGGCTCCCAACCCCACTCCTCCGACCCCAGGAGCCAGGCTCTTAGGCAGAAGTTCACGTCGCCTCTCTGTGGAAGCCACGTCAACGATCAGAAAGCAGGGGAGCCGAAAATTCACCACTAAAATAAGACTAGAAGCAGTAGCCCTTTTACCTAACGAACCCGATTCTACCTCGCAGGCTGTCCCTCCCACTGCGGTATCGACCGGGACAACGTCCCCAAACCTTCTTCTCGTTTCCTGGTTACACCGTAGCCCCATCACGTTACTTGAGCCCCTGCCCGATCGGTACGTGGTCCGGTCTTAGAATGCAATCCTTTGGGTAATCCCCTAAAACTCACTGGCTGGAGTCCAAGAAGGAAAGTTCTTACACTGAATTCCACTCTAAATTAAAAAATATTTCAGTAAGGACCCAGCATATTTATAGTATGTGTGAATATGTGAATATCCTCCTTCCCACTTAGAACAGGGATAGAAATCCTGGATGCCACAGTGGCACTGAGGCACTCTTCTCCACATCGGTGCCGAGGAACCAAAGAAATGTCACGACGGACCGGAGAGGAACGCCACGAGAACCAGCCGCCCTGGAGAGACTTCGGGAAAGACTCGCGCTCGTGGCTTAGTCTCTACACCCTCCACCACCAGGGTTGAAATCATTTCTACTTCACATCCGCCCAGCCGGGAGCGCAATGCAGCTCTAAATATTGGGAAGAACAGACACATATTTCTTTGGGGGGACTGCAAGGCGACAGCCAGGCGCAGGAGCGACACTAACGTGGTCAGGCACCTGTGCCATCAGCTGCAAAACTCACAGCAGGCATGGGGCTCCGGGCAGCCTCCTGGAAAAAATGTGACAAATAGTCGGGCTGCGCTCCCTGGGACGTACGTGCGTACCCGGGCATGTGATTCTGACGGGTAAGTATGTTAATTATTTCTGAGGCCCGGCAGTAACTCTGAGGGCTCCTGCACCAGAATACCCAGGCGTGCTTTCTCGAATGCTCCTACACCCCCGCTCACAAACTCGCAGCTGGGTCTTTTCGCGGAGCCCATCAGACCCTGACGCCTGTCTGGGGGCAGGTGAGTGGCTTTGTTGTCTGTCCTCGCCACCCTGCTCTCCCCTCTTCGCCCAGTGAGCGGGTGAGGGCTAGGCTGGGGAGGCAGTGCAACTGCAAAGAGAGAGCTTCGGTGCCCTGTGGACGCTCACGTTGAAGAGTGCCGAGCCCAGGCCGAGTAGTGCCGAGCCCAGGCCGAGTAGTGCCGAGCCCAGGCCGAGTAGTGCCGAGCCCAGGCCGAGTAGTGCCGAGCCCAGGCCGAGTAGTGCCGAGCCCAGGCCGAGTAGTGCCGAGCCCAGGCCGAGTAGTGCCGGAGCCCAGGCCGAGTAGTGCCGAGCCCAGGCCGAGTGCAGGGGAGTGGGGCCGAGAGGAGCCAACACAGAGCCGAGGGCGCCCGTCCGCACCCCTGGACCGTTCTAGGCACTGGCAGGGTGGCACAGGCCCTGACGAGAGGGTGGGGGCGTAAAACAGACGCACGGGGACAGCAGAGACGGTGGACCTCAGCACGGGCTGTCCTCAATCAATGAAAGGCGGACGGACGAGAAAAGTCGAGAACTGCCTCTTACCTTCTAGGAGACGGCGTGCCCGGGGACAGCCTCTCTATCGGCAAGGTTATTTTTCTGGCTTCCTACTGGCGGTTCAGATGCGGTCAGAGGGAGACAGCGGCGTTCCAGAAGACCTTCGGTGGTTCCAGCCATCCTCGATGATCGCACCCGGCTCCGTGCCTTGCCGGGGCTCGTCATCAGCATGGCACACGGTGGCCCCAGAACAAAGATGTGTTGCTCGCATCCCGTGTGCACGTCTCTGCTTGCCAAGGAGTCTCTGAGTCTCTCGAAGGCAGGGTTTGTATCCCACAGCCTGGAATGAAAGGAGTGCGACGCTGATACAATTGTATCATCTCTAATATGATGGCAGCTTATTGGATGGATGGTTCCTCAGTTTCTTTGTCACTGCATCATGTAAAAAACAGCAGAGTGGATCTCCATCATCATCGCAGAATTCTTTTTTTCGGCTTAACACAAGAAAAACGTATTATCTGAGAGTTCTGGAGGTCCGGGGTCTGAAATGGTTCTCACGGAGTTAAAAATCAAGACGTCAGCAGGGCGGCACTCCTTCTGGAACTTCTAGGGGAGAATCTGTTTTCCTTTCCCCTTTCCGGCTGTCAGAGGATGTGCCCACTTTCCTTGGCTCCTGGCCCCTTCCTTCATCCTCAGAGCCAATCGCTGTCCTGCTTGGACCCTCACCCTTAAGAACTTTTGCATATTGGGTACATCTGGATAATCCAGGATGATCTCCCCCATCTCAAGATCCTTAACTTAATTATATCTGCAAAGTCCCTTTGCCATATTCACTCGTTCCGGGGATTCGTATGGACAGCTTTAAGGGGGGGCGGGTGTCCTTGTTCTGCCCACCACGAATGAGGAGCTGTTACGATTTCCAGGCCTGAAAGTGCAGAAAACAGAATGGTGTCCAGAACCCAGAATGAGGTGTGGCTGCGGGGATGTCTACACTGGGGCTCAGTGGCAGAGTGGTAGGAAATACCAGCCATCAATCGCTTCCTACTTGGCAGAGTATTTTCGACCTGGTCTGACTTTATATATGTATATAACATACGTATAGACAACTTTAGCATCTTGGATGAAGAGACTCAGTCCATCTAAAGGAGGAGGCAGTCTCAGACAGTGGAGAAAATAAGAACCCAGAGTCTGGAGCCAGACCACCCGGTTCAAATCCCAGTGATACCATTTACTGGCGAGGTGACTCGGGGCAAATTACGCCCCCACCCCTGGGATCCCCATCTGTAAAATAAGAATGATGATAAGAACACCTAGCCTATAGGATAGTTGTGAGAATTTAATAAATTTGTAGGACACTTACGCATGGCTTATAGTGAGTGCTATCGTTCTTTAAAGAGGTGGCCAAATGGATTTCGGCAAAAGGCTTCCCCATGCTGCCGAGAAGCAGAAATAGTTTCAAAGCGAAGGTACAATGTCAAACACTGAGAACCACGGGTTGATTTTCAGACAACCTGTTTCTCATAGCAGGCAACTTGATATGGACTCCTGCCAGAGGTAAGCAAGATTCACACTCCTAACACTACATTTGGAAAGGCCAGCTAGGGCTCAAAACATACCTGGCCCATCAAAACCACAGCTCGGTGATAGACTTGAATATACGCACAAAGTCTCTGATGCTCCTTCCTTCGAGAAGTGGAGCCTAAGTTTCCTCCCCCCTCAAGTATTAGCTGGATTTCGGGACTCGCTGCTAATGAGTAGAATAAAAGAAAAGTGACGGTACACAAGTTCAGAGACCAAATCGCAAAGGGTACAGCGGGGTCCTCCTCGTTCTTTCTCTTGGATCACTCACTCTGGGGAAAACGAGCGGACATGTTGTGAGCACACTCAAGCAGCCCATGGGGGAGACCCATGGAGGCAGGAACTGGGGCCTCTACCAGCCACATGAGGGCGCCATCTTGAAAACTGACTTTCCAGTCCCAGTCAAACCTTCCAGTGAATACAGCCCCTGTTGACATCCTCCCTGCGGCCTCATGACCGATGCTGAGCCAGACCACCCAGCTGAGCCATGCCCGGATTCCTGACCCTCAGCAACTGTGAGATAATCAATGTTGGTTGCATTAAATCATTACGGGTGGGGGTAATCTGTTGCGCAACAAGAGAAAATGGATAGGAGGTCTTTTGCTGCCGAGATGTCGGTCAGTCTGATTCTTCTACTGGTAGCATCCAGAAACTTGTCTCATCATCACGCACGGGTGACTGATGGTACAAACCTGAGTCCTCTAGGGTTTATAAATGAACTCTCAATGTGTGTGTGTGTCCGTCCAGATGGTTGGGTGAGCACCCAGGAGGTACTCTTCGTGCAATCATCTCCTGGCAATGTCTCACTCACATATACACACAAACTCACAAAGAACTGAAGTCCATTCATTCAGCATTAATTAATGACTAACAAATAGTTCATTAATAACGAGCGCGCCAGGCACCGCTCTTCCCTAAGATGAAAAGGCATCGCCCGCGCCCTCAGGAACCTACAGGAAAATCGCTCTAATGTATTTACGCACAAACCGTAGGGGAACAGCATTCCAAGACTCTCGCGGGTGGCTGGGGAGACGGCATGGGCCGTACAGGAGAGAGTATTTGCACGGAGACTCAATTCTAACTTTTCAAAAGGATTTTTGTGGCCGCTTCAGGACCCCTACCCTTGCCCTAAGTGGAAAGCCAGGAGGAAACCGAGCACGGTATTTCTGATCTGCAGCATTATACAATGCCTCGTGGAGTATTCAAACACAACAAAAGCACCAAATAATAACAACCATAATCCAGGACGTCAACATTCTCCCTAAACACCCCCTTGATTCCTATGAAAGGTTGGAGTCAAGTGCTCGGTGCCGGGCAGGGTCGTGGCACACATTTCTCTTCCTGGGCAGGCTTTGTTCCAGATCAGCCTGGTACACAATGCTGGCAAGGCTCAGAGGCCAGCAGAACTCACATAACAGGTGGAATTATATATCAGTGAGAGACTTACAGAGTGTTTATTCACGTGCCAGATTTATTTATCAGGTACGGGATTGAAAGGATTTCCCCACAGGATATGTAGAGATTAGTGTGCAGTGAAAATGCTTTTTCAACAAACCCCCGCGCTAATCAGGTCTTGGTTTTCGTATTTTAGCAGAACAGGGCTGAGTGCCCTTTGCTGACGAACAAAGCAAGCCGCAATGTGGACATCTATCTGTCACTCTGAAGGGAGGCTGTCACTTTTTTAAAAGCCCACGAGCATATTTTAATATTATGTTCGATTAGTGTATTTATAATGAAACAACTCCACGGCTACCTGGAGCCTAAAGACATCTGGATGAGAAGGGAAAATCTCTTTCACCCACTGCTTTGTCTACCTGGAGCCATCATTAAATGATTTCCAGAAGCTTCTCGAGCCCATGCTGGGTCTAAGGAATGTGTTCATTAAAAATCTGCCGCGGCTGAGCTTAAAAATGCAGCTGAGCACTCACAGGTCTCCTGAAGGGCAGGTTGAGAGCAAGGACGAGGCCACTCGGGCGAGATTCTTATATAACCCTCTCTCGCACGGTGTCTATAGCGAGGCCAAAGCAAGCAGATGAACAGCGAAAAAGTCACTCCCTCATCTGGCCCATTTAATGCCAAACATCTGGATGTTACATAACAAGCCATTGGGGTCGTTTCCCTTGCTCTCCTTTGGTCTGTTTTAAAAATAGTCCTAACAATTAAATCTGGTCTTTAGACACTGAATTTCATATATTTTCCATAAGGTCTTGGAGCGAACCAGTCTTGATTATCCTTTGCCATTAAAAACCACACGGGCACACTCGGAGAGGAAATCACTCCAAGAGCGCCCATAACCGCAAAGGTAATCTCTGATCTCTCCCTTGCGTCTTCAGGTGTCCCCCCTTCGTGGACCAATGGCCTCAGCACACTAAGGAAAATGCCAGCGTCCCCGTGGCCATCGGCCCCAGCGACCCGCACTGCAAAGATCACTCACTCCCGCACAGGGGCTCTGTTTTACACAAAGGGGAGTCATACGAACATTTTGGTTAGTTCCTTACAATGTTTCAAAGCCCCTTGAGACAGGACGACCGACTAGAAAGTGCTCTCAGGCCACAGCTAACCAACCACAGGGTCACTGGGTGCAGCCACGGGGGGGTGAGTGTCCTGGCTTTCTCCACGCTGCACATTCTCCTCACTGAACCCCATTCTGGACGGTAGGCCAGCCTCCTGTAGCTTTTCTGGAACTAGTATGTCTTTCTCT
Source organism: Panthera tigris (assembly GCF_018350195.1). Classification (NCBI taxonomy): domain Eukaryota; kingdom Metazoa; phylum Chordata; class Mammalia; order Carnivora; family Felidae; genus Panthera; species Panthera tigris. The sequence goes on from NC_056664.1 coordinate 14,693,806, forward strand.
GCTTACCTGAGTCTACTTGCTGCTTCTCGGTTACCCCCACAGCTCACTTCCTGCCATCCGCCCACCCCTAAAGAACCCCTAAAGAACCAAGAACCTAAAGAACCACCCCTAAAGAACCAAGCACGTACGCAAAAACAGTCAAACACCATGTCTCAGGCACGGAAGCAGGAACACGATCACTTTGAGGAAGGCCTTATCTTCGCGTTATTATAGAGAAACTGAGGCTCAAGAAAGTTAAGTAACTTGCCCGCAAAGCGGCCAACGTGGCACATGAACTCAGGTCTGTGGGCAGAAATGGCAGCGTAGAGGCACCTGGGTGGCTCAGTCCATTGAGCGTCGACCTTCGGCTCAGGTCATGGTCGCGCAGTTCACGGGTTCCACCCCAAGCGGGGCTCTCTGCTGTCGGCACGGAGGCTGCTTCAGATCCTCTGTCCCCTTCTCTCGGCACCCTCTTCAAAAAAATAAATAAATACACCTAAAATAAAATTAAAAAAAAAAAAAAGAAATGACAGTGTAAATTCATGGTTAACAGCTTGGTTTTTGAATCAAGCGACCTGGGTTCCAGTCTGAACTCGGCCACCTAACTGTGTGACACTGAGCAAATCAAGACACTTCACTAAAGCTCCCTTTCGTTACCTGTAAAGGGACGTAATAACAGAAGTGTCTCCGTAGGGTTTTGCAATAATGAGAAAACGAATGTAAAGGACTTACTATAGCAACTGTCATGCTCCGAGGTTTCAGTAATTGTTAGCTGTCACTATTAGCACGTGCCAGATTTGCAGTATTCCACCCCATCGCACCACGGCCACAAAAACATTCTGCCTTTTGTCCTTAGGCTCTAACTCTTCTACATTTACTGGCAAGTAACAAAAGCCCAACAAGGAGCTGCTTAAACCATAGGGATTTTTATTGTTTGCTTAACAGGAAGCCTGAAACTAGATGGTCCTGAGGTAGACTGGGCGGTGTGGTGTCACCATCAAGAAATCAGGCTCATCCATTATTTCTCATGGTTACAACATGGCTGCCACAGCTCCAGACATCACATCTTCGCGTGATGGAATAAAAGGGAAGAAGACGACAAAAGAACTTCCTCTTCATGTTCCTCTCTCTTATCAGGAATGAAAATCTTTTTTCAGATGCTTCCAACACACTGCACATGTCCTTGGTCAAAAGTGGTTGCAATGTGTCTGTCCCTAATCCTGGCAAAGGAGAATTGGGTTGCCACAGTTGCCTGCAAATTTTTTTCTGTAAAAGGCCAGACGGTAAATAATCCAGTCTTTGCAAGCCATACAGTCTGCCACGACCACTCAACTCTGCTGTCGTAGCATGAAAGTGGCCACAGACAAGAGGTAAATAACCGAGTGTCCCTGTTCCAAAGAGTTGGCAGCTGGATTTGGCCAATCCCTGCCTTAGACCAATCACGATTCATCACTGGCACTGAGTACACGGCTGCCCAGATTCAACTTGGTTCCGTTAGCAAGAAAGAAAGGGGAATGGCTAGTGAGCAGGGAATCCTCCGGAGGCGGGGCCCCACAATCGTCCCTGGGAAGAGGAGAGGTTTGATGTCCTGAGGAGCAGATCTGGAAGCGTCAGGAACCTAGGAACTACATTTATGTAGAGCTGCGAGAGGGACACGCTGTCCAGGGGCTCCCTTGCGTCTACACTAGTGTTTCCACTGCTTTGCACGAGCTGTGGGATGATTCCTCAGAGGTAGCTTTGTGCCCAAAGGACCAAGGGAGACGGCCCCAGCCCCCTCCTCCAAACTTGAGACCTCTTACCTTTATCTGTTTTATATACTTTGTTTCTGCTTGGGGGGCCTTTAGAGTGGGGAACAAGGGGAAATCTCTAATGACCAAAAAAAAAAATTAACAGCCACTGACCTAGAAGGTAAAGATCTCATCTGCCCATAAAACATCCCTTTCTAATTATATCCCCTGTGATTCCACTAAATACACTCCACCCCATGAGACGCTCTATGCAAGTAGGACAAGTATTTCGCACGTTTTCAGCCACTGTGCCTCTTCTTCACCCTGGCTCCCAGCTCGTCTGCACGGCCTGGACTCCCCCCTTACCCCCACTCAACTAGAAACTGACACGCTTCTTTTGTACTTACTCTGTGCCCGTCACCAAGTGACGTACTTGCTGTGAAAGGGTAGGTACATATAAAGACGTAAACGATAACCTCTTTCCTCACATTTTATGATCCAATCGTACAGAAAACGTGCAAATGGAACGAGTATAAAGTCATGAGCATGACTTAAAAATATACATATATATATTTAAAAGGAATGTATGTTTCCAAATGGATACATTTGCTGCCTGTATCGCGTTGGAATACATGCTTTCCAGTAGGGCTGCCATGACTCACCTTCTGGGAGAATTTTCCTTCGGGGAATTACATTTAGATCCAGCTTTTAAACCACGGAAGAAAACCAGCCTCATTCAGCGAGTATATCCTGTTTCCTTTTACAAAAAAAATAGTCTCTCTCAGCTTGATCGCTGGCTTTTACACCGGACTCCAGATGACTTCGGGATGGTTACAACCATCATATCCACCTTCAGAAGGAGCACTTGCCAGCTCCTGGTATTTAACAGGCATGCCATGGGTTCTGACGGCAATCCCTCAGAAGACGCGCCCACTGTTCAGGGCGATGGCCACTCAGCAGCCATGGCCGCACCCCTGAAAACAGGCCAGAGCAGGAAAGGCTCCTTCAGCTGGCACGGAGGGTTCTAGACGGGAACAGAGTTGGGCCCTGGAGTCGGGAAAGGTCCGAGATGGGAAAGCACTTAGACTCTGAAGTCTAGTTTGGCCATTGGCTAGCTGTGGACCTTGCGCTATTTACTTATCCTCTCTGGGCCTCAGCCTCCTTATCAGTGAAATGGGAATAATAAGACCATTGATTCCCTCAAGGCTGTTGTAAGGATGAAATGACTTGATACCTAGAAAACACTAAATACGACGTAAAGGTTTGTTGGTGTCCACGTTATTACTGCCCACGACCGAGTGAAATCTCATCAACCAGCTTACCTGGCCAACCTTGGGTATTCACGAATCGCCTCGTTTTTTTAGGGGTTAAATAGCTCAGTCCCACCAAGAGCAGAAACTCGACCATCGCACTGAAATTAGTGCTTCTCTCCTCCAAATGGATGGAGGCTGGCTCGGGTTTGGGAACGTGTGGTTAGGAGGGAAACACGATCGTTGCCTGTTCCTTCTCGGATCCTCTACCTTCTCCAGTCGCTGGCTGGTGGATCAGGTCTCCCGGGGCCCAAGGAACAAAGCTCTTCAAGGAGACCTCAACTGTGAGCAGGGGCCGGGGGCCGGTGTGCAAATGCCGGTTCTCCCTCTTCCGGGGCTCTGCGGTGGGCTCCCCATTGTTGGAGGCTTCCTTCCACCGATGGCCTCTGCCAGCTGCCCCCACAGGTCCTGCTTGGTGCTGTTCGCCTTGCCCCCACCCCCACCTGGGGAAGTAGGTCCTTTTCAACAGGAAGACTCATTAGCGCGTGTTTGCCTTGCCAGCTCTTGGAGGCAGATGCTGTTCTAAATGCCTGTTCTCACCAAACAGCGCTCTCTCCTCTGACGTCGTATCGGTCCCTGTGCCCCACAACCCCCTCCCCAAACTCCAGAAGACACCTGTAATGCCCCCCAGGTAGTTCTCCGAGGCCCTCCTCATTCATCTGAACCTAGGTAGAAAACACAACAGGTGCACACCTTTCTTAAACACTTGTTCACTGCTGGCCTCTCCTGGGTCCTCGGCCTCCTGTTCCCCCGGCAATCCCATAGAGTGGCCCAAGCCTCACCGGAGGACGTGAGCGGCATCACCGGGCACATCCTGCCGTGTGTCTGAGTCTTGGCAGAAGCTCCGGGATGTGTGAACAGAGTCCCCCTCAGCGTCCTGTCACCAGTGGCTCAACGCTAGGTTGACGCATGCTGGCTGCATGGTGGGAAACTACCCCGAGGGCATCTTGGCTTGCCCAACAGGAAGGGCTTGACTGCCAGGGAATGGAATTTGGGCTCCACAGCACAGACGGTGAAAAACGAAGAAGGCGTGTTTCTCTTCCTTTTTCTGCCTACAGGTGACTTCAGCCCCAGGGACTGCTGTCTTGCCCTTCTGTTCTCAGACCTGCCTCTTTCCCAGGCTCTACGGACCCAGAGAGCCCTCAGAACCCCTTGTTTACAGTGAAAAAGGAGAGGGGCAAACATGTGCCCCTCTGGGGGTGGAGGGGGTGGGTGGGGTGGGTGTTTAGACTGCAGTGGGGGACGTAAGACCAGCCACAGCCCGAGGACAGGAGGGAAGGAAGAACAAAATTTCCAGGGAGCACAGACAAAAGTCGACCCTCGCTCGCACACTAAATGAGGACGCCTGGTGCCTGCGGCGGGGTCAAACGAGGTCGCAGGAGCTTATCTCTCCGTGTAGAGCGGAATTAAGGGCATCCGGGGACAGCTGCAGAGCGGGAGGCTCCCCGTGTCGCCCTCTTCCTAAGCAGGTCAGGATCCCTGGACTGGGCGCGGGCAAGCACCCTCCGAAATGCTGGTGTTTTAGGTCTTTCGCCAACGGAAAGGGAGGCTGCAGATTGCTCCTCGGGTGGGGGAGGCTCTCAAGAAGAGGAACAAAGAATAATTGTCGGGGGCTCTGTATGTCTCCGCAAGAATCAATTCTCAGCGTTAAGGGCCCTACAGCAGAAAAACGAAACACTCCCGAGAACATTAACAGCCCTGCTGCAATTACAGCCCCCAGATCGCGGTTCCCAGAGTTGGGGACAAAGAAGACGGGCCTCGCAGATCAGGTCCCCCCACCCCCACCCCCAGGCCACCCGAAACCGGCGGGCTGCGGACCAGCCGGCCCCGGGAGAGCCCCAGTGCGTTTGCATTCATGAAAACTTTTGCGGGAGGGCTGCACGGGCACCGACGGTTCGCGCGGACGCGGCCAGGGCACCAGCAGCGCGGCACTGCCACCTTGTGGGCGCCGCCGGCCGCTCGGGCGCCGCGCCGCGGGCGCAGTCCGCGGGCCGGGCGGCCGAGCGCAGGCTGCCCCGCGCGGGCCGCGCCGCCCGCAGGAACGCGCGGCCGAGCGGGAGCCCGCGGGGGGCGGGGCTCGGGGGCGGGGCGCGCCGGCGCCGGTCACGTGGGTTAGCAACAGGCAGCAGCCAATGGGAGCGCGAGGCAGGCCCGTGCGTGCGCTCGCCGCCCGCCGGAGAGGCCGGGCGGTGAGGGGCCGCGTCCCGGCGTCCGTGGCCGCGCGGGTCGCCCAAGGACCCGCGCTTGGGTGCGCCTTTTGGGCCGGGAGCCTCCGGCCGCGGAGGGGGCGAGCAAGAGATTAAAAATAGCAGAGTGCTTTTGAAATAGGACTTTCCCAGTGGCACGCTCCAAAGCGGTGACCCCGGGGGACAGTGGGCGGCGGCGGGGTGGGCAGCAGACGGACAGCAGGCGGGGACCCTATCCTGGGCCCGGGTCCGGTGCCCCCTCTCCCCGTCCCCGCCCTGCACCAGCCACTTGTTGCCGTGCCAAAGCCTGGGGACTGAAACTGCCACTTGGATCCACATAAGAGGATTAAAACAAAAAGAGTAATGAAGTTCCTGGCAGTGGCCTGTCCGTGTTGGCAGCGTCGCCCTGCCTGCAGCAGGTAGAGAAAACAGGCACCATCCGTGGCTCTTCGCAGGCCCCAAGTCTTAGCCCCGAGACGCCAAGGCAGAGCAAAGGCAGGAATTGGGTCAAAGGAAAAAGGCAGCTTAGTGGTTGGTTTTAATTACTGTAAATGGAAAAACCACATCCAAAAGTGCATCTAATGACTTTTACGGTAATCCCACCATGTTGACATCAACCAGCCCACCCCTGCGCGCAGAGAAGACCACAACACAAAGTGCCAGAGGTCCATCCCCGAACGCGGACAAAGGCAGGGCCATCAGAGGCAGACGTGGTTTCCAGCAGAGGCTCAGACTTGGGGGTTCGTGGTCAGGCCCACATTTCATCCCGCTAATAGCGCATCGTTCTCTTTTTCTCTCTCGTTCATTGCCTTATAATGTTCTCCTGGAAGCTCTCTTACTCCTTTTTGTTGTTTGGGAGTTCGTGTTTTCCTCTGAAACGAATCCAAGGACCATATGGCCTTAGAAGGGCACCTCATCCATTGCCCTGCCTCAAGGCGCTTTGAAAGACCAAAAACTGTAATACTGTCGTGTTATTATAATGACAAAACCTACGGGATCTAGCCATCCTGTTCTTAAAATTCCCTAGAGAAAGATGCTGTGCAGTACTCTTTGATAACCTACTACAAATGCTAACCACTTTGGGTAAGATATAATAAGAACCTTCTGATTCCAAGTTTTATGTGTTTCTATTTAAGCTCATTCAGGGTCAGGCTACCCCCGAGGGCAATTGAACATCTGCCCAGCAGCTTATGGACAGGATACACTTCCCTCTGTCAGGAACAGAGATCAGTGGTGCCAGCTGCCACTGGGAAACTTGCCTGGTGCCCAAACACCCTGGGGATTTGCCAGGGCAGCGTGGAGAAGGTGATCCGCTCTGAGTCATATTTTCTTTATTGCACCCTTGCCAGCCGAGTTCATTGATTCACTCAATAAACAGGCCTTGCGCACTTGGTGTGGAAATGAATCGGCTGTACTTGATGGTCCTATTTATGCAAATTTGATACAGTAATTGATTCGGAAGCGTATCATACTCGAGTGCTTGACCAGGAAAGGGTTCTGAAGACGGCATGAGAACGCATCAAATATCCGTGCAGCTCCGAGAGCCGGGCCTTTCTTTGTTTAGGTTCTGGGCACATCAACATTGCAGCAGGGAACTTGCGCGATGCAACGGACTCATGAAGACAGGAAATGAGACGGGGCCACATGTTTCCATGGCCCGAGAGTATGTCTCCCACCCCACACCAGTTGATTGTTGCTTCTCTTATTCTGCTCCCTCGACCTCCTGCCTTTCGGTCGTTGGTTCTTTTGGGGACTCCTTTGATCATGGAGCAGTTCAGGTCACCCACAGGTTTAATATTATTAAATAACGTGACGTGATGGGAAAAGTCACGGGCTGGGACTAAAAAACCGCATGGTTCTAGCCCCGGCTTTGCTACCCGATGAAATTCGTCGCTTTCGACAAATCTCTCAGGAACTGAATCTTGGTTCCCTCCTCCCCAGTATAAGGTTGATTCGCGCTCCGCAGCAACCACGGCAGGAAACATCCAAGGCCTCAGTTTTCTTATCTGTAAAGTAAGGGGTTTGACCTAGATTTAAGGTTTGCAAACTGTCTTTAGAAGTGGAGTCCCTCTTTACAATACCATCTAACATGAAATCCCCACGTTTGGTAAAACAGGTGAAGATAGGCTTGCCCTCGCGCCCCTGGGTCGTGCGTGTTTCTTCCTGTATCCCACAGAAGGCCCTCGAGGCACGGCGGGTTCCACTGGACACGGTGTGAAACTCACCGCGCTAGATGATTATTTCAAAGTACCCCCCAGTTCTCGGGCGCCTGGGTGGCGCAGTCGGTTAAGCATCTGACTCTTGATGTGGCACAGGTCGTGATCTCACCGTTTGTAAGTTCGAGCCCCACATCGGGCTGTGCGCTGATGAATAGGAGCCTCCATGGGATTCTGTCTCTCTCTCAAAGTAAATAAACTTACAATAAAAAAAAAAAATAGACAAATAAAGTACCTTCCAGTTCTAAAACACTGTAAATCAAAATATTATAACCAAAATGCTCTCTGAGTGTTTCTAGGAGGCGATTTAGCCCCTATCTTCTGCCTCCGTTTATTAATATGTTGTAGGAGACAGACACCAGCTTCACAAAATCAAACTGTGTGTCATTCTTCTCTCCCTATCTGTGAAGCCAGTCTTTCTGTCCCAAAGCAACATTATATGTTGATGGGACACAGTAATGCGTTATGAGAAAAACACCAGATGGGGCCGGGGCGTGAGAAGACCTAAATTCTGACCCTAGCCCTGCCTTTCACTAGCTTTACAACCTTGATCAAATCAAAGAACCTTACTAACCTACCGAGAGCTGTAAAATTATGAGGCTGAGCGACTTAGTAATCACGGGATTGTACAGGATCAACTTCTGGACCCCGTACCTCCATGAGTTGCTTTAAACTAAATAACTCAAATTCCAAGCTGCCCACATGCCAAGTCATACCATCACACGCTCTTCAATATACATACACTCATCCCATTTAGAGAAGAAGGGACGAGGGGGCAAAGGGACGAGGGGACGAAGGCAAATTAGGTTGTCAATGACACCACCAGGACGTCAAGCTGGAAATACCCACGGAACCATTGTTGTGTTCGCACAGGTGGCCAGAGCCCATGGCACGCCTTGAGGTTAGCTCACCAAGCAGGAGCCACATCTCCATTAATAAGAGTTCCTCCAGGCATTAAATGCAGTGTGGCCTTTGTGAGGGCAGGCCAGAAAATCCCAGAGTTTGGGGAACGTTTAAAGGAAACTGTCTGGGTTAAGGACCCAGGACCTGGGATTGGACCCAAAGGAATGACCCCACCAGGGACAAACAGCATGATTCATAGCCTCCAACCACGCACGTCCTGGGAAAAGGCAACAGGGCCCTGCCCGGGAAGCCAGGGGACTTTAGGGGTAGACACAGAAAACAGCTCTGGTCATGGCTGTGACTTGGTCGTAAGTTACCTTTATGGGTCACCGAGTGTCTGGAAACAGACTATAAAAAGAAGAAAGGGTGGCCCAAGCAGCTTTGTGTTGGAAAGGACTGTGACCAGTTGCTTCTGGAAGGGAGATGTATTGACTGGAATAAAACTTGATGGGCCCAGCACTTGTCTGTTAAGGGTGGAATCGGAAGTAAACTTTGGACTGAGTAACTGGTAAGAAGCTGTGCTTCAGAGCGGGAGCAGAGGGGGTGCTATTCCAAGCCGTAAACAATATGGCACCCAACGAGTACACACGATCTGGCTTCTCTGTGACCTTTAACCCCATGACCCTATCTGTAGGCAGAGCTTGTAGGTTAATCTCGCAAACAAGTTGGTACAGTTTGACTGTCACTACATTGGCTTACGAAAATGTTTGTCTAATCTTGTTTTTCTCGGAACAGCAAAATATTTAGGGTAAAAATAAATAAAAATGTCAGGCTTGAAGTCTTGGCATCCTTAACTGTGTCCGTTTGGGGAGAAACAATCGGTCGTATTTAATGCTAACTTTTATCCAACCATCAGCCGTGACTTTTGCCCTTTTCAGTTAGTCAGCAATTATTTATTGAGCACATACTCGCATATAGTCTGATGTTATCAAGCCTGCCATCCAAAGCTGTAGGCAGCAAATAAAAGAAGATTATGCCGGAAATATTTCAAAACATGCATTCTTTTCTCATTTGATTTTGTTTTTTTTTTCAAGATTTGGGGAAGGCACATTGCCGCATTGACTCAAAGCACAATGGAAAAAAGCATTGAACTGAGTTTCAAGAAGCCAAAGAGGGATTCTACACTATCGTTATCCACAGCTGTGTGGCCATCAGAACATAAGAGGCACGTCTTTGTTTATCCAAAAAATAAGGGAGGCTGAATTGGGTCATATTTTATATCATAACACCTTAACTATCACAGTAGTTCATGTTTACTGAGGCAGTTTTCATTCTTTTTCACTCATTCTTTGTAACCACCCTATGACGTATGTATTATTATTTCCCCCATTTTTCAGATGAGGAAACTGGGCTCAGAGAGGTTTCAGAATCTGTCCAAGGGCACACAGTACTGACAAATCTGGCATTTGAACCTAGTTTTCCCCCCGCTGCCGAGTGGCCCATAACACCTTCACATCACCGAACTGCCTTAGAGTTTATCCAGAAAGGAGAGCAACTTAGTGTTTTCACTTCTACCAGACTCTCACTCAACTTCCCCGGAGCTGCCGAGAGAGATCGCCCTTAACATCGGTTACTGCTCTCCGATCTCATCGCCCAGAAGTGGTCATGACGCACAAGAGGGGGCAGAAACATCTGCCTGGGGGAGAGGGAGGCACTTCAGGAGACGGCATGCCCGCCCCCGTGAGGACTGGGAAGGACACTAGACTTTTGGTCAGTGACCATGCCTGAGCACTCAGAATCCAGAAGGCAACTGCCGCCCGGAAAAGACTTGGCTGGAGGGACATGGGTGCCTGACCGAGACCTTCCTGTCACTTCCCCTCACACACCCTTTAGGCGAAGCCTGGCTTCCCGATCTCCTGGGAAGTGTCCAATCAACACGACACCCAATGACCAAACACTGAGAGACCGTGAAATGGCATGACCCTAACGATGCACACGGAATCTTCATGGGGGAGTGTTTTGGTTTGCATGCTGTTTAACATAAAAAACAGCAATTTGTATAGGGAGGGGCAATGCTAATCTAGAGATGGGTTGCATACAGTCCCTACTCTTGAAAAGCTGCATGTCCCCTGGGGTCCACCAAGGCTACCATCCCCTATGACCTCTTGGGTTAATCCAGTTATCCCCAGACCAGAAAAAAAGTACGCGGGACATAAGTACAATTTTTTTAAGTACACAAATTATTAACACGTACTGAAGGATTAAACAGAAAATAACCAGTTGCGGAATGTCAACCTCAAGAAACTGCACATTTTGTCTGGAAATAGAGGGGCTGCCCCGGAAACAATTACAAAAGGATCTCATCCGTTATCAAGAAAGAGGAAGCAGTTATGCACATTCTCAAGAATAACAGAGGAAGAGTTAATTCTCCATTACTTGTTTATATTAGATTAATCCTGAATCTGTGTTGGGGATATAAATTGTACTTCCTCCAATAAATTCAATTTTGCACATAATGAGGTACTTCCTTCCCCATCTGTTTTTAGCTGCTTAAAAGCTGCCCCACATTTTGCTGACCACATCTATATTATGTGAACCCCCTCTCAGCTCCCTGGAGGTAATGCTTCCCATTTGGGGAATCCCTCTTGGGGACTGAGTGAATCATCCAGTGGAAAGAACTCTGACTTAGACACCAGGAGGCTGAGAATTGACTCTCGCTCTGGCCCTAACTGGATGTGAACCTACAGACAAATTGTTCTGCGTAAAGTAAGGAAGCCTTCTTAGACAATATTTTTCTAAGATCCCTTCCAGCTCTAAAAGTCTGTCTTTGTCCAGCCCTCAAGAACAAAAGCAGGGATGCCTTCCTGCATGAGAACCACTGATCTCCAGGGAGGGATCAGAAAGGGGACGCCAGGGACTGGACGCTGAACCAGGGGCCCTGAAAGGAAGTACATAAAGAAGAGACGAGGATAAAGGCTGCTGCCCAATTCCCAGGAAATTCCTTGGGAGCATTCCAGGAAGAAGGAGAAGGTCCTGGTTTCATCCCATAGCACGTACTGAAGATTGATGTAGCGGGATTCTTTGGGGTGCGACATCGAGTAGACCATTTATTGCCTACTCATTAGACCAGGAACATTTCCATCAAGAGAAAAGATGGGTTTTTTAAAAAATGCAGGAAGAATGAGGGGTTCAATAGAACGACACCTCTGGTGATCAGAGACCCAGCTTTTGGAAATGCCTGTGTTGAGTTGCAAGACAGCAGTAGAAACAACCACAACCAAAATGCCTCACCCAGGAAACTCTTCACAGTTCCAGAGGGAACATAGAACATAGGAGCCCTCCAGGGGGAGAAGAACCTTCAGGAAGAGGGAAGGAGAATTCCAGTGGGTCTGCACATAGAGGCTTCACGTGTAATGCTTGTTCTCATTTCTCTCCCCGCAGTTAACGTTCATGGGGCTCCTTCCCTGGGTTCCTGGGACCTGGGACAGAAAGGATTTACATTAATGCTAGACTTGCTTCCTGCCCCCCACCAGCAGGGCCTCGTCTTTCCCTCTCTGTCGCTGTTCCACCCTGGTGATGACGATCTTTCATCTTCCAGGACTTGCCCCTGACGCAAACACCCAAGAGAGAGAACCTGTTCTCCCCATTTGACTGCTGAAGTCAAGGTGTCTAGAATTATCCATTTTGTTTCCACCACCCTGAACAATACCAGAGACTGTGGGCTTTCTGTACTGGGGTCTAGTGTGCAAATCTGAGAACTCAGTCGAAATGCAGAGGGAAAGAGGGATTGCCCAAAAGTGGCCAAAACCTCTGTGTTCACGAAGAATTTCAGGATTGCTTCGAGCTGTTTCTCTCTTCCTGGGACTGCTGGTGACGTCAGTGTTGCTCTGTATGTTTGTGATAACGACACTGCAAGGGAGTCAGGAATTCATACCCTCCGTGCCCTTACACACGTCACTGACTTCTTTAATCTTCAACACGACCAGGCGAGGCAGCAGTATGACACAAATAAAAAAAAAAAAACAAACAGCAGTTGTACAACTGTGGAAACTGAGGCTCTGGGAGAGAAAGTGACTTGCGTAAGCTGGGGAAGCGAACACGACGGCAAGTTCTGATTCGAGGGTCTGCGGTCTCCTCTCGCCCCACAGTCCACGAGAGGCCAAACAGCCGAGAAGTCCCATGAAACTGGGGCCAGAGCCGGGTGGGGGACAAGGTGTGGTTTACACCTGTGTCCAAACGTTAACGGTTGGTGTGTGACGATTTGGTACATGGACATGGAGGCTTGGGGGAGAATGTTCTGTACATCTGAGCAGCCTTTATAGATACATATAAATGAAGGGAACATCGGACTCGTTCTTTTTTTTTTTTAATGTTTATTTACTTCAGAGAGAGAGAGAGAGCGCGTGGGCAGTGGAGGGGCAGAGAGAGAGGGAGACACAGAATCCGAAACAAGCTCCAGACTCAGCCATCAGCACAGAGCCCAACGCAGGGCTCAGACTCACAAACAGTGAGACCATGACCTGAGTCAAAGTCAGATGCTCAACCAACTGAGCCACCTGGGTGCCCCGGACTAGTTCTTGAGACACCCCCCTTCCAGCCCAGCAGTGGGCTTCCTGTCTTATCTCATGATTGCGATCGCCGCTCCTCTGGGGTCTTCTTCCCATCAGCCAGAGCCCGCCTCACTTAATCCTGGAGCTGGTGGGAGCCTGGAAAGATCCTGATAGTGACACAGGGTTAGAAGGACAGAGGGGAGGACACTGTCCACCGACATCATGGATCCCGGACCACCAGGGCAACGGCCCTCCACAGCATCCAGGCCCTGCCTCACCTTCTTAGAACCCAGTCCCGTGGGAGGCCAGCCCCTCCTACAGGGAAAAATTAGGAGGCTTACTAAGCTAGGATGTTCTCCTGAAGTGCTGGTTTTCTCTACGCCATCTCCGTGAGACAGGAATGTTCTAGAATGGGCCTCATTATTGCTAACAGCGAAGTGCTTGGAAAACGTTCAGAAGGAAAAGTACTCGTTTCTGGAACAGGAGAGCAGGGGACAGGCTGCAAGACTATGTTCTCTCCAACTGGGAGAGGACCACCGCGGTCAGACACCCGAGATGGGAGTGAGCCCAGCAACTGGAGGCTGGTGCCTGAGCCTGAGAGGGAGAGCAGTGTGTGTGTGTGTGTGTCTGTGCGTGTGCCTGTGTGTGTACCTGTGTGTGTATGTCTGTGTAAATCTGTGCGTGTGTCTGTATGTGTCCTTGAAACAGGGGAGGGTCCCACAGGGCTACAGAAGGAACGCTGCTCAACCGCCTGTGCAGACAGAGCTCCCCTGGAGTTTGCCAGTTTCCCTGGGAAGGTCACACGTTCTGAAGTCCGGTTTCCTCATTGGAGAAGGGGGAATAACAACTCCCATCTCCAAGGACCGTTGTGAAAAATGAGTGCGTGCACATATAAAAAGCACAGTGCCAGGCACGTGGGAGGTGATCGGTACATTTTGACTCCTGAACATGTTGGGTGTCGCTCATGAGACAAGGGCAAACAAGCAGGGACAAGCCAGACAGTCTCTGGGTCAAAACCTAGTTCTAATCCTCACCCACCATTTGGCCTTGGGCAAGCCGGCGGATCTCTTCTGGATCCCAGTCCCAGCCTCCACTCCACCTCTGCTCCGTTATCGGCCACCCCCAGCCCCAGTCCTGACCCACCTACATAATCCCAGCCACCTTGCCCCGCCAGATAAAGGAGAGGCAAGCCAGCCAGGCTGGAGGACTCAGGTTCAGAATTGGGACAATGACCTCATCTCATCTGGCCAACATGGAACATATGACTTTTGTCTGATGGTTAGGAGAGAAAAGTTCTCTCCGCTGGCTGGACACAAGCACGGAAGCACACAGTCTCCTTATGCAGCTGGCAGCTGTCTTGTGATCATGACAGGATCCGGGCCGGGGTGATGCTGACCCTGAGGATGGCAGAGAAGCACAAGGGAACCAACCAGGGGACGTTGTTGAGCCACTGGGTCCAACCCAAGTGAAGCCCACCTATCTCTGGACTTCTCAGTCCCTGTCGTGCTGAAGCGACTTTGCATAGGCAGACACTCCTGACTGAAATGCCACGACACTGTGACACATTGCTGATTTGAGCCAGATTTATGGGTGGTTGTCTCAGAGCAGACCATCCCCACCTCAACTCAGGCCCATCTAAATCCTCCCGGAGGGAAACTCCGAGTCCCAGAGTCTTCAGAGTGCTCCGGTCTCCCTCTCTTATTCTCTTTGTTGTCCAAGTGCAAAACTGTGTCCCAGTGTCTGGAGACAGGAGTGGGTCAGAGTCCATTTTCCTCTAAGAACTGTCCTTTAAACAGCTGGCATCACTGTGCGTAACGGTGGCCTACTACTGTATTAGTTAGCTATTGCTGCATAACAAATGACCCCCGAACATAGCAACTTAAACGAGCAAATATTTATTACCTGAGGAATCTAGGCGCAGCTTAGCTGGAGGCTGTGGCTCTGGGTCTCTCATGAGGTTGCAGTCAGATGTCAGCCAGGTCTGCAGGCCATCTCGAGACTTGCCCGGGGCTGACAGATCTGTCTTCAAACTTGCTCAGGCAGCTGTAAGCAGGACTCGGTTCTTTATTGACCCGTTGGCTAGGGTCTTCAGTCCCCTAACACATGGGCTTCTCCATAGCTGCTCACAGTGTGGTAACTGGCTTTCCCAAGGGTGAATGATGAGAGACAGAGGCAGGGACGGAGAGAGAGGGAGAGAGCCAAAGTCTAAGACAGAAGCCACAGTCTTTTAAAGCCTAATCTTTGAAAGTGACACCGCATCACTCCTGCCATATTCGATTTAGTCCCACAAGCCAACTCCGGTACAGCATGGGAGATGGTTACAGTGTGTGAATACCAGATGGGAATACCGGAAAGCAGAGATTGTCGGGCGCCATCTTGAAGTCCAGCAACCACAACTACCATGGGGTCTTCCTGGCCCTCACTCTCCTCGGGACTTCTTTCTTTTTCTTCTCCATTCATCACTTCCCCTCAAAACCGTAAACTCGTTACCTTAATCTTTGTTTTTCGTCCGTTTCCACAGAGTCTCACTTACCTCAAATAGGTATTTCCAGAGGCAGTTCTATCTCAGGAATTGTTAGTATATCTTTTTTAAAAAGGCAATTTTTTTAGAAATTTTATTTTTGGGGGGCCCCTGGGGGGTTCAATTGGTTAAGCATCTGACTCTTGATTTCGGCTCAGGTCATGATCTCATGGTTTGTGAGATCAACCCCCACACTGGGCTCTACCCTGACAGTGCAGAGCCTGCTTGGGATTCTCTCTCTCCCTGTTTCTCTGCCCCTCCCCTGCACTGTAGCTCTCTCCCTTGGTCTCAAAAATAAGTAAATAAACATTAAAAATTTTATTTTATGGTTTATCAGGGCCTTTATCTATTTATTTATTGGCTTATGATAGCAAGAGCAAAACTTTAACTGTGAAGCGCTGATGTTTCCTTAAATTTTTCTCCCAACTCTCCTGACTCCCCACCAAATATCACGGCGCCCTTTTCCTGTGAAAGTATTTACTCCTTAGAAGCCAACGAGCCTACTCGTTCCTGTGGACATTTAGCCCGCATGTTTCCCACACCTTGTTCTATCAAAGCTCGGTGAAAAGACAGCCTGGCTCTTCAACTGGCTGAGTCTGGGGAAAGAAACCAGAGACCAAGTCGCGGGTGAGATATCTATGCCAGGTGGAGGAAACACTGTGAGCGTCACTCCTACTGACCTCCATGGAGGTGGCTGCACAGGGCCAGCTTGTGTGTCTCAGACACTATGTTCCTGAAGAGGTCACGAGGATTAATGAAACCACTCATAGAAAGCGCTTAGAATGCCAACGGGTGCCAAGTAAGCACTCAATTGCTGTTAACCGTTGTTCTCAGATAAATGCAACAGATGGGCATAAACGTTGAGCAGGAACCATTGTTACAAATCAGTGCCATCCACAAACTTCGATAGTTACAAGATTCCGTTTTCCTCTCCCTACCTAAGAAGATCTGTATCTTGCTGTAGATTCTCCAAAACATGCCTTTTTTTTTTTAATCATGAAAATTCCTTATGTTAAGAGGGAAAAAATATACAGTAGGAGGTCATTTGATCCAGAATGTCCGAGACCTAATTTTTATGCACGCATGTAGGTAGCCAATATTACTGAGCACCTACTGGTCCCAGACACCTTTCCAGGGACCAGGCATACAGGGAACAAAGACATCCAAAGCCCCTGCCCTCGAGGAGCTTATATTCTAGTGGGTACAAACTGGCAATAAACACATAAATATGTACTAGGCTGAGAAGAAAAATAAAGCAGCAAAGCAGAATGACAAGATAGTTTAGAACGTTCTCTATAATATACACATGTCATTTGAATCTACCAAAGAATATATTTAAAATGTATTCGACGTATTAATTAATGTACTAAAAATCTGTCACCACTCTGGATCCATCGAATACTTCTGGGTTTACCTTAAGACAAAAATAACACGTTAAAAAGAAAATCGAAAATATTTAGTGACGGAAAAGAAAAGAAAACAATATTCAGTGATGCAAGCAAAATGAGTATGTGCCATTTTTCAACTCTTTCCTGGAAAAATTGGATACTCCATGCCCACTCACTTCCTTAGAAATGTCCTAAACAAACAAACAAATCATGCAATAATGAAAAATAAATGAAATCTTTCCGCACTCAGAAATCCGTATCGATTGTACATGGAAGAATGACAAATTCACTTATGCTCAGAAAGTGTTGTTACGGCATTCACAGACAAGGCGATGGCTCTTTTGCAAAAACAAAATCACCCATATCCTTGGTTGACCTTTGCCATGCTTTTCTTTCCAAATTTCTCTCTCAATCTCTTTACCTGATGAGTCTGCTGCACAGTAGTCGGGGGCCATTTTTCTCTGAGATCTGTGAGCTTTTCACAAGATTCAACGGCCTCTAGGACAATCACTTTTGATCTGCCCATTACTGCCCAAAGTACCTCCCCACCCTGAATCGCCATGAAGTTGCTCACCCGGTTGGGGCCGTCACCATGTACCACGTGCCTTAGCAAATTATTCTTGGTATCCGTATTTAAAAAAAAAAAAAAAAATCAATGAGAGCTTTGAAATTGCCATCAACTGGAATTTTTCTGGGCTTACACAGCCACAGAGGCAATCAGCCATTGTAATCTTTCTATCGTGTTTTATGATTAACAGAGCCCTCTCTCTCCTGGGCTGTAACCCATTTGATTCCACAGCATCCCTGGGCAAAGATTGCCAGCTGATCACCAAAACCATGTCCCTTGGTCCCTGGACACACTGCTAGACTACATTTCCCAGCATCCTTTGCGCCCAGGTGTAGCCGCCAAATAAGCCACTTCCTGGTCCCTAAGAACTTCCCCCCAGGAGTCCCTCCACATCGTTTCCCCTCCCACAGCTGACTTGTGGAGACTGAGAAGCCACGGGGTGGAGCCTGGGTCTCCAAGTTTCCACACAGAATGGAGTTACCTGAGGGTTAGGAAGACCCATTTGGGGGAGAAAAAAAAAATCGATTGCATTACACCACAGAGATATGGGGTTTTTCTGTTAGAGTAGCTCGGAGCGCCTTCAGAATGCATTTTCCTTCAGTGTTTTATTATTAACACAGCTGCTTCGTACATCTTATCTCGTTGAGAAAGCGGGGAGCAAGCATAATCCTTGTTACCCCTCTTTTTATATTGGAACCAAGGCTCAGAGAGGCTAAATAATGTACCCAAGTTCACGGAGCCGTCAAGGGGGGGGGGGGGGGAGTCAAGTATCTGATTTAGGTCTAGTCGGACCCCGTCCCTGTGGTCTTTCCAAAAGACCATGATAACGTCACAGGGTTTTAGCAATTACACAGATCCTAACCTTCTAGGTCATTCTGTAGGGACTGTATCGAGAGCGATTCTTTATCAGCCTGCATTCGCTGCTAATATATTTCTGGGTCTGAACTGAAGAATTAAGCCCAGGGCGCAGTCACTTGCTCACTGCCCACAGGGCTGCATAGAGAGTGTTAGCCCGTGGTCTTTGGTAAGATGCCATCTATCTTCTGACTAGGCAGTTTCCTGGACTTTCTGTTCCCGAAATCCAATAGGAACAAGTCAACCCTTTCATTCTTTCCCCCTTTAAAAGCAAGGGTTTACATCCTTTAAGTAATCATTGAATTGGGGCACCTGGGGGGCTCAGTCGGTTAAGCGTCCTACTCTTGACTTCGGCTCTGGTCATGATCTCACAGTTGTGAGATCGAGTCCCAAGTCAGGCTCAGGGCAGAGCATGGAGCCTGCTTGGGATTCTCTCTCTCTCTCCCTCTCTCTCTACCTCTCCCTCAATCATTCTCTCTCCCTCTCTCTCTCTCTCTCTCCCAAAATAAATAAATAAATAAATTAATTAATTAAAAAAAACAATCATTGAATAAATATTCAGCACTCACCAGGCACAAAGTACTATGTATGATGTCGTGAGGAATTTAAAACTAAATAAACACGGGGAGGCTGGTGTTTATTTATTTAAAAATAAATAAACACAGGGAGGCTCAGTCGGTTAAGGGTCCGACTTCGGCTCAGGTCATGATCTCACAGTTCGTGAATTCAAGCCCCGCGTCGGGCTCTGTGCTGATGCCTCAGAGCCTGGAGCCTGCTTCAGATTCTGTGTCTCCCTCTCTCTCTGCCCCTCCCCAGTCATGCTCTGTCTCTCTGTCTTAAAAATAAATATACATTTAAAAAGTAATAATAAACAAACAAACAAAGCCTAGTGGCTGAGAGGGAAGACTCTGTAATAATTGCCTGAATCTAAATTCTGGTTCTACTACTGCCTAGCTGTGTGACCTTGGACAAGTCACTAAACTTCTCTCTTCCTATGTGTCCTGAGTTGTGGCCCTACTCGCGACGATGTTGCAAGGGTTAATGAAACAGTGCATTTAAACAGTGCATTTAAAGCATCGAGAATGGCAGCCGGCACAGGTCAGTGCACAGTAGCTGTTAACTGTTGTTCTCAGATAAATGAAGGACAGGTACCTAAGCCCTGGCAATAGACAATTATTACATCAGTGCCATCCACAAACTTCGACGGCTCTCTTACAAGATTCTGGTTTCCTCTTACTGTTTAAATTATCAATACCTTGGGTTGTTTGGGTTTTTTTTTTTTTTTCTGAAACCATAAAAGTCTCTTCTTATGATATACTAGTGATTTTCCACTCTCAAATCTTTTCTATAATCAGGTTTTAAGGGAAGGAAAACACACACGCACACATTTCCACCTCCCCACCCCCCCCACCCCCGCCCAGACACTACTACGTTAAGCACTTTACCCCTGGGTGGCTAGTGGTATTGTGTTTTTGAGCCACTCAACCACGCAATTTCCCATTTGTAGATGAAGTCCCCTAGACGTCAAAGAAGATAGAGAGCATTTAAGTAGCAGACCTAGGATTCAAAACCCGATCTGTCCGGCTCCAAAGCCAGAGCTCCTAACCCTTACAGGAATCTCCTCAGCTCTGTGATTCCTGGCTGGTCTGATTAAAGCCCCAGAATTTTGTAACCTTCTAAGAAGACAGTCAAGGAAGAGAAGATATCGTTGTCTTAACCCGCCACTGAATCTAGGAAATGATGGGCCTTGATATTAACAAGGCAGGTTCTCTCCTAAGTGCAGAAGACCCTTGAAAAGGGTATTTTAATCATGGGTGTCATATTTTATGATTGTGTCTGTTTGTATTTAGTACACTTGTTATCCTTGATGTTTTCGCCCTGAGGACATCCAACTGAACAAAATTGCATACATCTTTGTGGATTACCCCTTCTGCATCCATAAGTTATCTGCCCTTTTAAAATAATTTGCACTAAAACACAAAGTGTTTTTCCTAATGGGAATAGACAGCTAGCGTTTTTTGATGCAAATGACTTCTCCCCACTTTCTCCCCAGCCCACAGCGAAATCTGAAGCAGCAACAGAGGGCTCCGTGCTTCCAGAAGTAATTTAAGCACAGCAGTTGGGAGCTGCGATGTGACTTAAAAACCCCCGCTTGATGTTAGCACATGCTAAATGAGACACTGGAAAAAGATTCGGCGCGATGAGCAGAGATGTTTTAAGGGCACTTATTATAATATTCACCTTCATTCTTTTTAAGACACCAGCTTTCACGCAGGCAGTTTTGTGTTTGTGTGTAAAGATTAAAGTGTTAAATAAAATCATAAGCATAATCTAGTGTATTACAGCACTTATTACAGTATTTCATTTTCTCCTGGAGGTAATACATTGGGCTTTTTTTTTTTTTTAACTTTGATAGTATTTCTGAACTCTCTTCGTGGTAGGAAAAAAAAAAAAATCAAGAATTCCATTTTAACTCCTATTTTATTCCAGCACTTAAATGTATGCTGTTAGGAGCTCCTAAGCGTACCTCTATGTAGCTACTTTTACCTGAATAAAGAAGCCGATGTCAGTTCAATATAGCACTGGCTTGAAATATTTAAGTAGAAAAAAACAAAACAAAACAAAACATTACTTCCAAAAGGAAAAGTTGAGTATGGCCACCTCTTGGCTAAAAATAAATATATTTCCCACTATCGTCCTTTTTTTTACCTATAACTGACTTTGGAAGAAAAATGCATGGGGGGAAAAAAAAAGACCATTCTAAGACAAATGAGATACTGAAGGGATGAGCTCTTCAGGCAAAAGGCAGCCCACGGAAAAGAATCACGCGGGGCCTTCGGGGCTGTTGGGACCCTAAGTATTAACTCCCTCTGGTTCTTCGTCGCTGTCCCTTCCGCGAGGTTCTGGCCGCAGCGCCCAAGACCGCGCGGGCTCCCTTGCCTATCAGCCCTGGGACAGCACAGCGCATCAGCAATGGCAATGGAGACAGAGTTACCCTGGGAACCCTGGTGGGGGGTGGGGAGGGCGTTCAATCGTTCGCAAACCATTAAATGATCTGCACGCTGGTGGAGCCGGGAGCCCGGAACAGCTTTCTCCTGCATTCCACACCCCAGCCTTCCAGGCACTCCACCCCACCCTCGCGTCCTCCGGGGACTGTCCGCACCCTGGTGAGCCTGGCGACCCGCACTTGCGAGGCGCGGACCAGCCACCGTGGCAGCTGCTGGCGTCCACGGGGAATTTTTCTGGGATCCTTGATCCGACACCCTTGTCTCCTCAGCCATCCCACGTAATCTAGTCTCCACGGGTGGTCTGCACATTCCCAAGCCCCTCCCGGACCTTTTGCGCTGCACCCCCAAAAGGTCCTGGGAGAATGCGCTTGCTTGGAACCCTCCTGCCCCGCCCCTGGTTCCGACGCATGCGGAAGTTTGAGAACCGCTCTGCTAATCAAATGACTCATTCACGGTGCCTCAGACTTCTCCCGCTCTTGCCTTTTCGACTTCAGAGTCTCTTTGGCGGTAGCTCACAAGAATTCCCAGAAAGAACAAGGCCAAGACTAAACGCCTTCTTTCTTGCTGCTCGGCGTCGGGTCCTAATCTCTTCCCAGGCGCAGACTCAATCAAGAGCATTTTGAATTCCATCCTTTTCCTCTCGCCTACTTGAAAAACAAGAGCTTGCATCCTTTAAATAATCATTCTTGTGTCTCACTGGCCTCTCTTCAATCCCGCTGGGCATGATGATGATCAGAGCACAGACCCAGGCTTTCCCCCCTGCCCTCAAGGGTGCCTGGGATCAGCCCACACAGCTTCCTACTGGGAGACAACGCCGGCCACCGCTTCCCATCCCACACCACCACCGGCAGGCCCAGCTCCTTCTCAGGGCCATTCCGGGGTGTATTCCCAGTAGGAGGAACAGTAGGAGGAATGGGATTTGACTTCAGACCCACCGACGAGAACACCAAACGTGTGCTTGTGCCAATCTGATAGCAACCCCCGCGTGTGGTCCTGTCTGTAGCTACACATGATTCGCAGACAGCATGAAAAAGTTCCGTTGCTGGCAGAGTCATGCTCTTCTGGACTCAGAGAAATCCAGGGTGGGATGGACAGATGCCTTCTCTGTACTGAGTCCCCGGAGAGACTTCTATCTGCAGATCAAGGGGCGGGAAGAGCCATCTGGCTGGCTAGAACTTCTCCAAACCCTCCAGAGCCCCGTGGGTGAAAGAGGCATTCATCCTGAGTTCAAAGGCTGGCCATCAACTTATTAAAGAGAAAAACTTCCAGCCTACACAGGAGTTATGAATACTGAGATCAGGATCGTTCCCAGTTTTCTCTTTGTTCCCAGGGCTAAGACCCCAGTGAGTCTTTGAAATGCAGTCAGAGGAAAGAACCTTCCACATTTTGGCACAGAAGGAAGGGCTCAGTGCATTCCATGTTGTTTCTGGAATTGTGATATCCACTACCCCAGAGAGAGATTTTTTTTTTCCTTTATGGAATAGAATCCTTACTATTTTTCATACCCGTCCCACGAGGTGAAAAAAAAAAAAAGAAGCAGAAGACTGACAAAAAGGTTGAGGGTCTGAAATTTGACCTCGCGTTCTATTTGGGACGAGATGAATTATGTAGGAGCGATTTTGCAGCGCTGTCTCTGACCCAAATAGTAAACGAATATCCTCCTTTCTTGCTCGCACTGCTTAAGCAAAAAACAGCTGTGCGCAGCATCTGGAAGACTGGTTCCGACCTTGTTTTATCCTATTTGATTCCCACTGGCTTTTATGTTTTCCATAAATGATTGAAGAAAAGTTCTCAGTTGGAAATAGCAATAAAATCTTCCATAAATTCTTGGTTAGCACCAGCTTCAGGCAGCTCATTGGATTCTCACTCTGCACAGTCCCGGGGTCTGTGAAGGCTTTTCCTGGGCTCCTCTGGCAACCACAGAATATGTCATTTTTCTTCTCAGCCACAGTCCCTGGTATGGCCCCTCTACTTTCTTCTTTGTCTCAGAATCTCCATTCCTTCATTTATCAGATGAAGGTAGTAATCGTACCTGCCTCTAAACCCTTAGGACAGTGCCTAGACCACAGGACAGATTTGTGATGATGATTATTATTAATTATTTTTAATCATTCACTTAATATACAATAATAAACATCATGAACGTGCATTGAGAGATGACAGGAGGCATTCTATTTGTGTCATTCAGTCCTCAAAACACCCCTACGAAGTAGGTATTTTAGCTTCATTTTATTAAAAAACAAAATGGAAGTTTTGCAAACTTAAGTAATGGACCCAGGGACTCTCTTATAAAGGAGGCAGCTGGGGCTGTGCTGACCAGAACCTGTGCTCTTTCCAATATTCAATACAATCCAGCAGCGAGAGCTTTCTGGATGCTGGGTGTTGAGGACAGACAAGAGAGAGAAAACTCGATCCTCAGACAGTCTGTGCCACTTGCCACGGCTCTCAAATCCTCAAGTGGTTGGTGACAAGGTCTTGGGAAGAATGTGATGGGAAAGCCACGCTCTGTTGCCTGTCACACCCCCATGCCCCCACCCCCGACCTTGAAGACAGTTTCCTGGTCCTCTGCACGGGTGAAATGGCTTGCTTCTTCGTGTTCCTTGTAGCAGCTGGAATCTTCGTTCTGCACCTGGTTTACTGTGAGGCTCTCAGCTTCACTGCTACCCTTTAGTAAAGCAAGAGCCCCACGCAGACCAATTGTCTGTCACATGGGCTCGGAAAATTTAGAATTTCCAAAGGGCACCTTAGCCAATATTCTATAAATTTCTTACTTCCGTTTCTTTCGTTAAGGAGCTATTTTTGTTCCCAAACGGGTCATTAGCTTTTTCCCCACTTTGATTGATTTACCTCATATTATCGGTTGCGGCCAAAGCTTGTCTGAATGGATGGAAAACTTGAAACTCTTGGGGCACCTGGGTGGCTCAGTCGGTTAAGCGTCCGACTCTTGGTTTCGGCTCAAGTCGTGATCTCACGGTCTCTGAGATCGAGTCCCACGTCTGGCTCTGTGCTGACAGTGCAGAGCCTGCTTGGGCTTCTCTGTCTCCCTGTCTCTCTGCTCATTCCTTGCTCTCTCGCCCTCTCTCTCAAATAATAAATAAACTTTAAAAAAAGAAAAGAAAAGAAAGTGAACTTGAAGTTCTTGCTTTCGCTCAGTCTTTCACTAGGAGAAATCCTGTTGACTCCAACAGTATTTAAAGGGCTTTGAATTTGTTTCCTGTGATATTCTCCAAAACTGTAATAAATGAACAGTGTTTTGCATGTCCCGTAAGGTAGTGGCGACCTTACCACAGAATTTGGTGCCACCTTTTATCCAGTGGAGTCTCCTTTAATAACTCAGTGCCACAATCTTAACCGCATCAAACCGTAGCCTGTGTATCCCCAAGTTTTCCTTCTGCTCCACTCTTGCCTGCTACTGTTTATTTTTTGGCCAAGAGAAGAAGTTTACCTTCTGTTCTCTAGCAAAAGAGGCCACAGACTCAGGGATAGACAATTGCAGGGTCAAAATTGTAAATTCAATATAAGCTTCAGAAAAGAACGGAACGAAATCGTTTAGGAACCTTTCCACGAATCCCAAAGCTTTCCGAGGGGTGTGTAAAGGGAAGGACGAATGGGAAAATAAGGTAGTTTCCCACACGATAGATCAGGAGCTGACCATTTCTAAAGGCTAGTTTGCAGAACGGGGCAACGGGGAATGGGATTAAAAGGCTGCCTACTGTGAAATTGTCTTTACATCAGGATTCCAACCTCCCTCTCCGATGATCGGATGATCCGTGGCAAGTAAAATAGTGCATATCTCCTATCCCATCGCGAGGCAACCCTGCTGGGTCCTGGAAGATGGAAATGAAATGCACCAATTCTACCTTTCTTTCCTGGGCTCCTTCCTCCATCGATTTTCCCGGAGATGCCAACAACTAATGGCATTTTCCGAGTCCACTTCAGCACGGATCGCGCCTCCCTCTCCTCTCGGTCTGTTGAACTGGGTGTTGTGGAGACACAGGTAAGAAGCTGGCCTGGGAAGGAGAAAGAAAAGAGCAATGTCCACGAACGCGGGTATCACCAAGTCCGGTTGTGGCAGCCAATGAAAACGTCGCTAGGCCCCAATATAAATATTTTGCACCTTTCTGCCAGGCGCTGTAGTTTTCGTACAGGATCCGCGGCTTAGAAATTCACAAGCAAGTGTTATAAATTTGAGAACATAAGTTGGACCCCTTCCCGTTCCAATAAGCAGTCACAGGTGTGGTTTTCATGAAATTGTATATTTAGGGAGGGAGGAAGGGGAGAGAATTGCATGTTCTAAGCAAACTGTATTTGCATACACATTATGCATGTACCCAACACATGCATATGATTAAATATGTTCTGTGTTGGCAGCCTCTCGCGGTGTTTCCTTAAAGCAGGAATAGCAAACAGGCTCCTCTTGCCAAAGCCAACCGGAGCATAGTGGCTGTCTGAAGTGCCCTGTCGGGAAGGATTCGGAGGTCATAGCTGGGTTCATTCGACAGTCTCCGTTTTGTGCCTCCGGTGTCCCAGGCACAATGTGAGGCCGCTACATTGTATGCTTTCAGGGGCGGGATGTGTGTTACACTCCGCGAGAGCTCAATACAACTCAATACAATCGGTGCCTCCTGGAGGGGTACACGCCCCGTCGCCCTGAGCTCCAGGCCCTGGGATCTGGGATTGCTTTTGCAAGAGTGTAGCAAGCAGTCGGCAAGAGCCCACACCCGCAGGAGAAGGCGGGTGGGGGTGGGGGGAATGTTGCAGCGTGTATGTCATAGATTTGTCATTTCTGCTGCGGGACCGTCGAAAAACACACTCGCCTTTCCATATGGCCACCTGACATGCTTCGTCCGTGTGCACAATCCCGCGGTGTCACAAACGGGTGTGCAGTCGGGGCACAGGGACGCCAAGGTAATCGTGAAATAAAAGGGTCGTCCTTCTTCACGACAGGGCAAACGAGTCATTGTGATGGCCCTGAATGTTTTGCCCTTGCTCTTTTTTAGTTTATTTTGAGGGAGAGCGCGCATGTGCGAGAGTGAGGGAGGGCTTAAATGAGTGGGGTAGGGGCGGAGAAAGAGAGAGAGAGAGAGAGAGAGAGAGAGAGAGAGAGAATTCCAAGCAGGCTCCACCCTGTCAGCACAGAGCCCGATGCGGGGCTCGAACTCACAAACCATGAGCTTGTGACCTGAGCCAAAATCAAGGGCTCAACCGACTGAGCCACCCAGGCAGGCGCCCTTTGCTGTGGCTTTTAACAAAGACGAGGGCATATGGTTAAGTCTTTGTACTCTGAATTCCATTTTTTTTCTTTCTGTTGCCAATTGCCTGCTCACTTGGACGTAACATTAGCCCTTCCTACAGGGTGTCCGCTGACACTATTGAAGACCAGGGGGAAAGGAACTCAGGTGTGTTTGTGGGTCATCGTGCCGCCTTGGGCAGAGTCACGTGTCCAGAGAGAACGCGGGCCTGTTCCCTGATGGAACGTTCCAGTTGAAGAGCCACCCAGCCAGCCTGCAGGCTCCGGACCTCTGTCTTGTCTACGGTATTTGAGAGAAACTCTTTCCGGGGTGGAAGCTGGGCGATGACCGAGAAGGTGAAGACCACGCGCCTTAGGATATCCCATCCTTCTCGCGGACCTTTCGTAGGTTCGCCTGAGGAGGAAAGCGGGTGATCCTTGCTTTAAGGAAGCAAAGGTATAAACTAAACTTGATGGCAGACCTCTTCCATCCCCTGAGCCCATTCATTGCTGCAGATACTGTTTCCTCGACCGACTTAAAAGCGACAGATGCAAAGAGGCCTAAAAAATGATTAGAGATTCTCTTATTTTGCTTTGTTTTGTTCTGTATGACTGGGTCAGTTAAGCTGATGCTGGTTAGTTAGGCAACAACCATTTGGCTCTCATTTCTGACTTTCAGGGCTGAGATAGGATAAAAGGAAACTTGCTAACTGCTTTGAAAAGCTACTTGGCAAATGCACTTTTCCTTTGAGCCGGCAGCTCCATTTCTAGAACACTGACTTCATAAAGAGCCAGGGAGCAAAACACAGCTAGGTAGCTATGAGCATGTTCATCACTGCCCCATTTATAATAGGGAGAGAGCCGGAGGAAGAGAGAGGGAGAGAGAGAGAAACAACACAATCAGCAATAAGAGACTGCTTAACTAAATCAAGACACATTCAGGGGACCGGGCATGAGGTCACCTTGTAGAATTGCGTTTTGATACGTGAAAATGTTCACAGTAGGTTCCTGAAAGAAAAAAAAAAAAAAAAAACAGACTACGCAAAGATGTGTCCCTGTCCAGGGGCCTGCAATCGGGGGGTCAAAGGCTGGTCGCTAGACCAGCATCACAGGGAGCTTGCTGGAATGCCAAATCTCTGCGCCCACCAGACCCACTGAACCAAAGCTGCCTTTCGACATTCATAAGCCTTAAGGCTCTGAATGCACATTGACTGGTCTACACCACAGCCTGCTATCCGTCTACAATGACATTTCCACGGGTCCACGGCACCGTGAGAGGGGGAAACACTCGACGTTTTGAGTTTTTCACAAAGTTAAGTAAAATTCGTTTATAGCACCGTTCTTTCTTCAGAGACGATAAGCTTGCTTTCATAGGGTTCAGCTTCTTTTCTTTTATCCAGTGATGGTGATTTGGGGACGGTAGGTTTTGCTTGTTGTTCTCGCAGCTGCTTCGGGGGCCTTAGTTGGCAAAGATGTGTTGTTTTAGAAATTTTACTAGGAAATCTGGGAATCGTGGTGGCTGCTAACACACAACGCTTTCGAGTAACACGTTATGTGTGGGTGTGTAGTTTAGGGGTGCGTGTAAATTACATGGACACAGTGGCCCCCTTTGGGAGGTAGAACAGTGGACACTTCCAGTGTGTTCTTGTTTTCTGAGTTGTCCAGGTTTTCAGCATGTAGCACTAAAAAGTTGAAGTCAAGGGGCGCCTGGGTGGCTCAGTCGGTTGAGCGTCCGACTTCAGCTCAGGTCATGATCTCACAGCTCGTGAGCTCGAGCCCCGCGTCGAGCTCTGTGCTGACGGCTCAGAGCCTGGAGCCTGCTTCTGATTCTGTGTCTCCCCCTCTCTCTACCCCTCCCCTGCTCACGCTGTCTCTCTCTGTCCCTCAAAAATAAATAAACATTAAAAAAAAATAGTTGAAGTCGAAGCTGGACCTATGGAGGGCACATGTTCGGTGTCAGTAGCTCAGGAAGTTGTGTCTGTTTGGGGACCCCCAATGCAGTGACAATGCACACGGACTGTGGACCCAATCAGCCTGGGCTCCAGCCCCAGCGGCACCTTGGCCGGGTGCAAGGCCAAGGAATGTGTGTCCTTGAGTCTTGGGTTCTCTATCTATAAGATGGATGATGACAGTAACAGTACCTAATTCTAGGGTGGTTCGGAGGTGAAGTGAATTAGCTTCTGTATGATTTCCCCAGGGCTGTTTAAAAAAAAAAAAAAAAAAAAAAAAAAAAAACTAACACAAACCAGGGTGGCTTAAAACCAAAGACTTAGTCTTTCACACTTCTGAAGGTGAGAAGTCCAACACCAAGGTGTCGGGCTGGCCCTACTCGCTCTGAAGCCTCTAGAGGAGAATTTATCCTGGCCTCCTCCAGGGTCTAGCGGCTCCAGGCGCTCTCCAATCACTGCCCTGGTCTCCACGTGGCCTTCTCTTCTCTAGTGTGTTCTCTTCTGTCTCTTACAAGGACTCCTGTCATTGGATTTAGGGCTCTCTTGGGTCATCCAGGATGATCCCATCTCAGGATTCTCCACTTAGCTACATCTGCAAAGACGTCTTTTTCAAATAAGATCACATCTATAGATACTAGAGCTTAAGAACCAGAGATCTCTTTTTGGGAGAGAAACGCCATTCAACCCACTACAGCATATATAATCCAACTTAAAACAGCACAGGATACACAACAAGTGTAGTCTTTGTCCCATTTCTGTCCTCTGGGAAGCTCTTGTTCCAGAATTTTCTCTACAGGTTCTTACTTAGCTAGAAGTCTCTTGCTTTCCAATTTCCAACCCAACCGAATCATCATTATTACTAAAGATATCCATCGCAAAACCATTGTTATTAAGGATAAGCATTTCGGTTCACCATGGTTACCACTGAAAATAAGAAAAGAGGTTGAGGAAAACAGCATCAAGTCTGAACAGATAAAACATTCAGTAAAAGTGAACTCACAGAGTCATTTTCATCTCCAGAATTCCATGTGTCTCTCATTCTCCCGGCAGCCATCTTACATTAGTCTAACAAATTCCCCAGAGGGCACAGGAGACACAGCTGACGTTAGGCATAGAGCAGTTTTGTCTTTCAGGACAGCTTTTCATAAAGGGCACCCTCCCAAGGGCACAAGGAAGCAAACACATCTCCCGAGTGGTCGTCCAGACCCGCCGGCAGCCTCGCCCTGGCTCTCCAACCTCAGGGAGCAGATTGCTATCCTCACCGCCAAATATCTCCCCTCTGCTTCCAAAAGCTAAAAGAACAGTATTTCCTCGTAACTGTCTTAGGTCCTCGGATGGACTGAGGACTTGTTCACAGTTGTGCGTCAAGATGTAAGCACAATAGCTGACCTAGAGTAGGTTTTGTTGAATGAATGAATGAATGAATGAGTTTGTGACATGGGGAGAGTCAAATCCTAGCATTCAAAGAGTAATAGTTTCAACAGACAAGTTATGTACATTCTTCAAATATGAGTCCCCACCACCCCACGCCCATCCTGTGAGAGTTTTCTTTAAATGGGAAACCAGGCTGTCCCAAGGGAGCCCTGTTTCTGCCACTGGCCAGGGTGAGGCCTTCTGCCCTGGGATGTGTTTATAGAATCAGCGCTGAGGGCAGGATCCTACAGCATGGCTTCCTGAGTGCATGGGGGAGGTGCCCAATCACCCCCTGACTGCCATCCCACTTGTGGGACCTCCTGCTTCCTGGGAAGGCAGCGTCACCTCCACATGGCTCCACATACAGGAGCCACAAGACGGAATCCTTCCCGAGGCCTACGCAGGCAGCTTCCAATCAGAGAATTGCAAATCCAGGCCACCAACTGCCTTTTCACAGAGCGATGTAGACCTTCCTTTATACATAGCCAAGGGTACATCTGTAGCTCGAGCATTTCGGTGGAGAAGCCATGCGGGAAAAGCAACGTGCTCCAACGCGATCGTCTGTTTCCAACATCTCTTCAAACCCAACTCCCTAACACTTAGCCCATACAGTGGTCGTCTCCACATGCTCACCTAGAAATACGATTTGGATATTTCAGCCTGAAAAGAAGTATAGCCTCCGGAAAAACCCAGACAACGAAGGCCGAAGCCAATGTTGTCGTTATTTGGATCAGCAAGAAAATCAGTTCTTCCTTCGACCTGCAGCCGCCTCCGAATGAAGGTTCTAGTCACATCCCTGCTATTATTTCTACCTTTCACTGGTGGGCTCTGGAGTTAGGCTCGTTCAGCAGTGAAGCCATTTCGAAAGATCTGGAAGTAGAGATTTCCAAATAGTTAGAGCCAACAGCGATTCCAAAAGTTTCACAGCTGCCCCGTGGAATGGGATGTTCGGCCAATGCAGTTACAACCCATTACCACAGTGGTGTTTTCATTTCAGGCTACAGGCAGGCTTTGTAAGAATGTGAAAATCAATACAAAAGGTTTGTCGGGGGTGACATGTTTGTTAATGTTTTATTGATTATGCTATTGGTCGTAAATTTTCTAACTTAATAAAGCTCAAGATTTTTTGCAGTGAAAGACAGAGGTTATTTAATTAACTGGCAACTTAATGCAAAAGCACTAACATGACACATTGTGACTGCTTCAAAGTGACACCCAATTCATCACTTTCCAAGTGGGCATGATGTCGCGCGCGCCCACACTCACACGAGCACGTTATGCCACTGAGAGAATTAGGCAAGGGGACCCTGTTGTGAAAAAGACATCATCTATCCACACACTTAAGACTAAAAGAATAGCTACGCAAGCACAGATCTGCTTTCTTTATAAAAGGAAATTAAGAATACGCTCTTTAAAAACTAAGCCAAATTATAAATGCCCATAATTCAGGCAGCATTGGTAAAAAATTCATAATTCACTTTCTGTATCCAGAGTGAAAACACCATGACCTAGCCTAACGATCCTGTGAGATCCCAATTATTTATTTTACGTATCTAAGAAATCATATAAATTCAGTCCAGCAATGGTTTGTGTTACTCTTTCCCAGAACTGTTTGGTCCATCCTATATGTACTATGTATTCATGGTGCTAAGGTCCTGTGCAAAAATGACTTTATGATCCTCACTATCGCATGACTTCTTATTATCTGCTGATATTGGTGGCCAAAGTACAAAGCTGTTAGACTCAAAGCATTTTCCAATGAACCCTTAGTGAAACACATCTGTCTCTCTTCAAATACAAATATTAGGAAGGGAAACACGGGCCACTTAGCTCGATTTTCCTTGTTTGTTTGGGTTTTTTTTCCATCATGACAGGTGTATGCTTTAATCCTTATCTCTTATTTTCCCCATCCCCACCCCAACCACCTCCCCTCTGGTGACCATCTGTTTGTTCTCTAGAATTAAGAGTCCGTTTCTTGGTTTGTCTCTCTCTCTCTCTCGTTTATCTGATTTGCTCGTTTGTTTTGCTTCTTATAAGAGTGAAATCAGATGGTATTTGTCTTTCTCTGTCTGACCTATTTCGTTAGCATTATACTCTCTAGCTCCATTCATGCTGTTGCAAATAGCAAGATTTCATTCTTCTCATGGCTGAATAATATTCCATTGTAAATCTGTATCACTTTTTCCTTATCCATTCATCTATTGATAGACACTTGAGCCGCCTCCATAGTTTGGCTATTGTAAATAATACTGCAGTAAACGGGGGTGCATGTGTTCTTTTGAATTAGTATTTTTTTTTTATTTTTTTTAACGTTTTATTTATTTTTGAGACAGAGAATGACAGAGCATGAACGGGGGAGGGTCAGAGAGAGGGAGACACAGAATCTGAAACAGGCTCCAGGCTCTGAGCTGTCAGCACAGAGCCCGACGCGGGGCTCGAACTCACGGACCGCGAGATCATGACCTGAGCCGAAGTCGGCCGCTTAACCGACTGAGCCACCCAGGCGCCCCTGAATTAGTATTTTTATATTTGGGGGAGGGGCAAATACTCAGTAGTGAAATCACTGGATTGTAGGGTAGTTCGAAAAATGTTACTACAGCCAATGACATTACTGCCTGGGCTCTTGTCTAGGACTTTTATGGTTTCAGGTCTCACATTTAGATCTTTAACCCATTTTGAATGTATTCTTGTGTCTGGTGTAAGAAAGTGGTCCAGGTTCATTCTTCTGCATGTCGCCGTCCAGTTTTCCCAGCACCATTTGTTGAGGAGACTGTCTTTTTCCCATCGGATATTCTTTCCCGCTTTGTCGAAGATTGATTGACCATAAAATTATGGGGGTTTTTTTCTCAGTTTTCTGTTCTACTCCATTGATCTATGTGTCTATTTTTGCACCAGTGCCACGGTGTTTTAATTATTACCACTTTGTAATATAACTTGAAATCTGGGATTGTGACACCTCTGGTTTTGTTTTTCTTTTTGAAGGTTGCTCTGGCTATTTGACGTCTTTTGTGGTTCCATACGACTTTTAGGATTGCTTGTTACATTTCTGTGAAAAATGCTCTTGGTATTTTGATCGGGATTGCATTAAATCTGTACATGGCTTTGGCTAGTGGAGACGTTTTGACAATATTTGTTCTTTCAAACCATGAGCATGGAATATCTCCATTTCTTTGCATCGTCTTGAATTTCTTCCATCAGTGTTTTGTCGTTTTCAGAGTACAAGTCTTTCTCCTCTTTGGCCAGGTTTATTCCTAGATATTTTATTGTTTTATGTGTGATTGAAAATGGTATTTTTTTTAAATTTCACTTCCGCGAATTCATTATTAGTGTTCAGGAATGCAACACATTTCTATACGTTGATTTTGTATCCTGCGACTTTAGGGAATTCATTTATCAGTTCTAGCAGTTTTTTTCCTGGATCTGGATATCTGTTTCTTTCCCCTGATTTTCCTTGTTTCTCTTTTTTTTCCCTTTACCATAAACTCTGACACATACTATGATATCTTTTGCAGCATTCCCAGAATGACACCAGGGTATCGCGCCTGGAAGACAGGGGTTCTAGTCTGCCACGACGAACTCAGGTCTCACACACGCCAAGATGTGACATTGCCTCTAAAGCCACAAAAAGCACAGCGTGGCTGGTAGATACCTATTTCGGTCCTGATTGCTTTCCACACTAATAACCAAACTGGCATTATGGTTTTTTTTAATCTTCTTCCAAACTACTTTCCTCAGGAAATGATTTAAGTAACTGTTTTGTAGTCACAAAAGCCTCTTGAATCGCCAACCCTTTCAAGAAATTGTAAAGATTCTCCTGGATCCGCTTCAATTAAGCGATGATTTCCACAGAAGAAGAGAAGAGTTGCCATCCCGAGCACTCATTTTCCCAATTACCGTCAGTGGGTTGTCCCTCTACCTGCCAGGTTAATAACCAGCCTGTTTTATCACCCGCCATATAAAAAGCCCCCTTATCTGATAATTACCTTCCCTCTCTCTCTCTCTCTCTCTTTTAATTATTTTTAACATGTCTTTTCAAGCCTTTTCAGACTTTCTAATGGAATCCTCAGGTGAATGTTTCAGAATTTGCTTCCATTCCAAATCTCACATAAGCTCTCCCAAATTCTCAACAGGAATTCTCAATTAATAATAATTTCACCAAGGCATGAGTTCTTTCTTTTCTTTTCCATTAACCGAACAGTCTCCCATGGTGGCTTCCTAAAATATTTGGAAAACAATTTCAAATTGGAAACATTCTATAAATATATAGCCATGAAACCAGATTCTCTTTGGTCTTGACCTAGTCTTGGTTGTATGTTAATGCTTCCTGGAAAAGTCGGGTTTTTGGTCTTTTTAGATGGCTTTTTGTCTTTTTATATTAAGTTTAAAAAAACAGTAGAGGTTTTATAAATTTTTTTAATGTTTATTTATTTATTTTTTTTGAGAGAGAGAGAGAGAGAGAGAGAGAGAGAGAGAGAAAGCAAGCATTAGTGGAGGAGGGGCAGAGAGAGAGGGAGACACAGAATCTGAAGCAGGCTCCAGGCTCCGAGCTGTCAGCACAGAGCCCGACGCGGGGCTCAAACTCAAGAACTATGAGATCATGACCGGAGCTGAAGTCAGACGTTTAACCAACTAAGCCACCCAAGTGCCACAAAACAGTAGAGTTTTAAAATAGACCTCGTAGAAATTCACATAGAGGAGACACAACTATATGCACATTAAAAGGACAACAGTTGGAGCTCTTGATTTTGGATGTTCTTCCCTCGGGTAGAAGAAGAAAGATGTGTTATCCTGGGGATGGTGACACAGTGAAAGCCATGGTTGAGGTCCTCATTTTATACTGGGTGATGAGTTTACCTGGCTTATTGAGTAAACATGAATGAATGAATGAATGAATGAGGACATACACGGAGCCACAGTTAAAGCAAGCCACAAACCAAGATTATAACTAATCCGAATTAGTGCATTTGAGGCCACAGAGAAAGCAAAGAAAAAGAGATGCATAGGCAAGATTTTAATTTCCAATACCGAGAAATTACCCTCCCAAATGAGAGTGCAAGTATATCACCTGCATGGTGCTCGTTCCCAAGTTCCCTTTACCAGCGTGTTACGAAATATGTGATCTGGTTTTGATCTCAATGTCCCTGATGAGGAATGAGTGGAACGAATTTTCATATGCTTACTGGTCATTTTTACTTCGTCTTTTACGAATATACATATATATATATATATATATATGTATATATGTGTGTGTATATATATATATATATATATATATATATATCCTGCAAATTGTTATATATGTATAAAATCTGCTTTTCTAAATTTTGGGAAACTGAAGTTTTATTAAAAAGATTTCAACTTCTAGTCTTGGTAGGACAGCAAGAGCTTTCAGACAGTGGGAAATAGGCATTGCGAGACTATAATGCCCCAGAGGAAGAAAGGACCCATGAGGTGAGCCCTGAAACATAAATGGATTTGTCAACATCAACACACACATAATCTGGATACCAATCCTTCGTCTGTGTCACACAGGCAAATATAGTCCTCTGGTCCCCAGGTTATGTCTTACAATGCAACCTTTTCTTTTTGATTCTGTTCAATTTGTGTGTGTTGACTTTCATACCTGGGTTTTCTGTGTCTCTTTCAGAAGGTGTCCCCCACACAGAGCTATAAACAAAGTCACATATTTCCTCATATAATTTTTTAAATTATGCCTATAGTACATCCTGGTTATCTTTTTATAACTGTATGAAGAAGGATTACTTTTCATTAAATGTCATTTCTTTAAAAATCTAGAAAGGTGGGAGGGTTATTGGGGCACCTGGGAGGCTCAGTCGGCTGAACGTCCGACTTCAGCTCAGGTCATGATCTCACGGTTCGTGGGTTCGAGCCCCACGTTGGGCTCTGTGCTGACAGCTCGGAGCCTGGAGCTTGCTTCGGATTCTGTGTCTCCCTCCCTCTCCCTCTCTCTCTCTCTCTCTCTCTCTCTGCCCCTCCCCCGCTTGTGCTCTGTCTCCCTCTCAAAAATAAATAAGCATTTAAAAATAAATTTAAAAAATAGCGCTCAGCATATAGCAAGTACCCAATAAATATCAGCTGCTCTCCTACTTAGGTATCTGTACCTAGAGCAGTTGTTGGATGTACAGACAGTCAGTGACCACTGGTTTCCCTTTCCCGTGCCACGAGGTTTTCATGGGGACTAAACGAGGTAAGAATTAGGAGTCTGCTTGGTGAGGTCCAAGGCACTATTGAAAAGAAAGCATTTGCTCTGACTCTGGCACAACGTATGGGGAGACTCTGGGAGCGGACACCAGCCGGGCGGCGGAGGGGGGAGGTGGGGACCAGCCAGGATCCCACCGTGTCCATTGGGCCAAAGCTGCGTTCGACTGCACCTGCCCCATCCCCGTCAAGCACGTTAGCCCGCAGAGATAAAAATAAAGAAGAAAATAAGCTTCCGTGCCTTGGCCAAACTCTACCGCTTTCCAGCAGATGGAGAAGTCACCATCTTTCAGATCAGTCCTCAAGGAAGAAACAAAGTCCGCCCCGGGAAGCCGAGCCAGCCTGTCCTGGCGGGCAGCACGGTTATTATTTCCTCTCTCACAGACCCCATCTGGGGGCGAGGGCATTGGGAGCTCCACCGTCCAGAGGGTCAGGGAAACAGGGCAGCCTTTTCCCCACGGGTATGCTCCTAGAGAGCCACTAAAGAGGAAATTAGTGTTCATTTCTCCAAGACCAGGACAGGTCCTGTGCAGCACAAAATTGCAGATGGGAGAAGGCAAGCTTAGTGCCCTGTCTCACGGGCAGGCGGACCCTGTGCCCAAGGCCAGGGAGCATCCTCTCCTGGCATCCCTTGGTCTGTGAAGGAGCAGCATTTGCGAGCCGGGCCACCGGGTAGACGTGCATAGCATCCCACCGCCACCAGCACGAGGGCGGTCCTGCGACGCCCGGGATACCAGCCGGCCTCAGCACCCTTGGCGAGCCTCCCCACGAACCAGCCCCCCGCGCCCCCAACGAAGAGTATCAACATTGTCAGTAGGGACTGACGGCGAACATCAGCTTTCTTTGCCTTTGGAAGGGCACCGGCTATGCCTTCTCATTGATGAGGAAGAAAGAGAGAAATGTTTCTCTCCAGTCCTGGAGTTTTCATATTTAATCAACCCACAGGCCCCCAGGCACGCGCTGGCCCTGCAGAGGATGGGAAGGGAGTTTAAATCTCCACCGCAAAATGCAACGGCTCTTGCCAGAGAACTTGCTGGAAGCTGCCAAGCCATGAAAGCAGAAGAGCAGGTGCTCAAGACTTGCTGAATATTTGGTAGCGAGGGCTTCGTTATCATGCTCGACTCTTGCACAAAGCAGCTGCTCATGGGTATGATTTTGAACGCACGACTTCTGGCTACCTGAGTATCAACGTGGCCAGCACAGGCGGAAGTCACCCAGGGAGAGACGCATCCGTAATAATAATGAAGACACGTTGAACGCTGATTCCGTGCGGGGCAATTACTTGCTTAGGATTTTTATGCATTAACTACTTTTCCTCTTTGTAAACGCCCTAGAGAGAGGTGCTGTTCTGACCTCTATTTTCAGAACAAGGAAACCTATAGCCCTAGACAGACAAAGCCGTCACGTGGCGGAAACAACACGTGCAACCACGTTCTCGGGGTGCCAAGCTCTGTGCTTCATCACCACGTGATACTGTCTCACTGAGAATGATGTACACACACCACCGCCACCACCACGGAGCAGAAGATCGGGAATCCAAGCCTCAGGGGCATCTGCAGTTCAGCGGGCTGTATTTATCCATCCTGCAAAGAGTACTTTTACTCAGCACTTCACAAAGCCGACAGAGGGGCTCCATGAACAAGAACGATGACATTTACTTTGTGGATTTACATACATTTTAGAACCTAAGCAATTTAGAGCAGATTCTGACAGCCCTCTTTGGGTCGTCTACGGGATGACCAGTGTGGCTGCGTGAAAAATGTCACAGGCCATCTTTGTCTCAAGCAGTGTGGTCTTCTCTGGAATGTCTCCCTAACCAACTGCGTTACAAACAAGGCTAAAGCTTCGCTGAAGCCCTTTTGCTAAGTGCTTTCAAACACTGACTCAACGTCACTCGATTTCTCCAGGAATCTGCTTCCTTCCAGCATGCTTTGCCAAGGGTCGCCTTCGACATCCGGCTGCTCCCTGTTTGGACAGTCTGAGTTTTGTGGGTGAGCCCTTCTTCCTCCGGGGTATGTTCTGCACGATATTGTGACAATGCAGAGCCCGGTGGGTGTGGAGCCTCCTTTATTCGAGCTGGGGTCACAGGATTCTCTGTTGGGAAGGTGTGTGAGTGTCGATGACACGGTAGTTCCCGTGTGGCACCATTAAATGTCCCTTTGCCTGCCGTAGCTGATGGACATGACTGCTTCATAATTTAATGCGTTATGTCAACATGGAGCCTCAACACCACCTTAGCTAGAGTTTTCCTTGGGCCTCGGCCCTGGGTATCTCAAACCAGCTCAGATGAACAGAGACACGCCCCAACCTTGCGGTGACCCAGGCGCATTACCGATGGACGGGTAATTATTACAGACTGTGTCTGTCTGTCTGTCTGACAGACTGAGTCTGCCACTGTCTACAGTTTCTGAAATTCATCCCCCAAAGTAAATTTCCTGCTGCAGCCACACCAACTTCCCAGCTGTGTTTCTTCTGCTCTTGTGCTCTGAGCTGCTTGATAACTGCACAAATCCAAACAAGGCTCCATCCGGAGACGATGCGGCCTCCCTGCACTGGCTCAGCCTCCGGATGCAAACCCCCCCCCAACTGCTTCCACGGAGAAGGGATGTTTATAGACGTGGCTTTAGCAGGACAGAAAGGGGTCTTCTCTGACTGAGCGCCGCCCGAACCGCTCTCTCTCTCCTCCCTTGCGGGTGCCCATCCTCCGCAGTGGGTTCCCATCCCGTAGATGAAAGATTGTTCCTCGGGGACGGATAGATTCTAACCGGCCGAGCCGCCACCGTGCCACTCAACCACGCCACCAGAGGTCGGATACAGACACGGATGCCCCCATCCTCTCTGTGTATGAGTTTCCTGTGGCTGCCGCTAGAACAAATGACATCACAAGTTCAGCGGCTTGAAACAACTTAAATTTATTATTTCATAGTCCTGTAAGGCAGAAGTCTAAAATGGATCAGCAAACCTTCCTTCTGCAAGCTCTAGGGGCGAGTCTCTTTTCTTGCCTTTTCCACCTCCTAGAATCCACCTGCATTCCTGGGCCCGTGGCCCCTCCCTCCGTCTTCAAAGCGAGCAGGACTGCGCCTTCAACCCCCCTCCTCTCTAACAAAGACATCCATGCCTCCCTCTGAAAAGGATCCTTGCAATGACCTCGGGCCCTCCAGGATAACCCAGGGTAATCACTCCGTGTCAAGATCCTCAATTCCACCTGCAAAGTCCCTTTGTCATGCAAGGAAACAGAGTCA
The DNA here is from genome assembly GCF_018350195.1 of Panthera tigris. Lineage (NCBI taxonomy): Eukaryota > Metazoa > Chordata > Mammalia > Carnivora > Felidae > Panthera > Panthera tigris. The sequence continues at coordinate 14,733,010 of NC_056664.1, forward strand.
CAGGTTCCAGGGATTAGGAGGTGGCTATGCTGGGGGAGGGGAATTATTCCACTTGCAATACTAGAGGAGAAGGCAAGATGCCCAAAACGAAAAAATTACAACTTTTCTACCGCAGATTCTTAGGTCACCCTAAGAAGCCTGGGACATGGGCTTGAAAGATGAACGGACACCCTCTTTGCGGAAGAAAAAACTGAGGCCCGGAGAAGTGAAATACTTGCCACATACACGGGAGCTGGCGACTGCGTGGACGCCAGAATCCCACGCTCGATACCCACTCTGGTCCTCTCTGCAAAACCGCGGAATCCTTCCAGCCGGTTTCTTCGGCTTCAGGGTGCATCCGCCCTCTTCTCAAAAGAAATGTGTCACCATATGCAGCCACTTAGTTTCCCCGGCTGCTTCTGGGACAGCAGGCTTCTCTTGAAGCTGAGAACCCCTTCCCACAGGCCTTTCTGTCACGTGTTCTAGAAACGCTGTTCATTGTGCAGTCACGCTCTTTGAAGATCCTTCTCTTTCGTCTCTGCTCAAAATAGCACCTGCCACAGTGTTGGCCTCAGAATCTTCAGAATGAGCGCCCAGAGGAATGGGTGAATTTCTCACCCGGCGAACTGACCTACATTCTGCTTAATTGTTTTTGGTCTGACCGTTACCCCAGACATCAGCGTCAAAAGGAAGAAAGGAGATGGTTAGATCTCAACGTCTATAGATTTTCCATGGCTCCGGCGGATCTTAGAGATTAATAATTGCCAGGAAGAAATTTCAAGAGAAAAGACTGGCAGTGCAGTTAATCTTACAAAAGACTCACTTCTGCTGACGTTTGAGGAAGAAAAAATTGTGAAAATCATGGCCTGTGCATTTCTCGGAGGTAGACCATCTGGTCTGGTTCAACTGCGCTTTTATTCTGATGTGTTGGGTCCAGTTTTATCGTATTACAAAAAAAGGCTAAATGAGGCGTCATATCTTTTATATGAGTTGTTTTTTAACGCTTATATATGTTTGAGAGACAGAGAGAGACAGAGCACGAGTGGGGAAGGGGCAGAGAGAGAGGGAGACACAGAATCCGAAGCCGGGTCCAGGCTCCGAGCTGTCAGCACAGAGCCGGACGGACACGGGGCTCGAACTCATGGACCAGACCGCGAGATCATAATCTGAGCCGAAGTCGGATGCTTAACTGACGTAGCCCCCCAGGTGCCCTATATGATTTTTTTTAATAGGAGCAAAAGACATCAGATTCTCTCTACTGTATAAAATGCTCTATATTATCAGATGCAATTGAAGAAACAAAGGTTTTAATAAAGCCTGAACTGCAGATGCGGTCAAAAAATATTTAAGATGTTTCCAGGGTCACCATCAAATGCATATCATCTTGGGGCACCTGGGTGGCTCAGTCGGTTGGGCGTCCGACTTCGGCTCAGGTCATGATCTCACAGTTTGTGAGTTCGAACCCCGCGTCGGGCTCTGTGCTGACAGCTCAGAGCCTGGAGCCTGCTTCCGATTCTGTGTCTCCCTCTCTCTCTGTCCCTGCCCTGCTCATGCTCTCTCTCTCTCTCTCCTTCAAAAATAAAAAATAAACATTAAAAAAATTAAAAATAAAACAAATGCATATAATCTTATTTTTTAACACTTCAGTTGTAAGTTTTTCTTGGAGAGCTTCTGAGAGACATTCACTTCCTTCTGACTTGATCATTTAGTACATTTGGCAGCTTAAGTTTTGGTTTCTCACATGTTTCCGGTGGAGATGTGCATAGCATGGCTTGTTTAATATAATTTGTTGTTCAGGCTCCAGCATTCATGGCATTATCTGCCTCAATGTGCAAAGAGGGGCTGAGTGAATAGCTGTTTTTGTTGTTCTCTTCTTTCTTTTTTTTAATTTTTAAATCAACAAGGGTTTTCTGCATCTTGTGAAATGTAATCAGTGCTGATAGAGTTTACACATTGCAGCACAAGAATGGTGCTTCTTCGAATCTCTCCAAACAGTCCCCAGGCCTCCCATTACTATCATAAAAGTGAGAGAAGAAAAATCCCAGCGTAATAAATGCCATTTCCAAAGAAGCTTCTATTTGGTAAAGCAATGCTCTCGTCCCAGTTGCGGAGACCAAAGGAATGAAACGTAGTGAGTCTGACCACAGCACGGTCTATCTGTATTCTGCACGTCCCACGGACACCTGCGATTAAAGTGCCCAAAGCCGAGCTCATCGCCGCCCCCCCACCGGTGCCTTCCTCTCCCACTGTTTCCCATCTCAGCAATTGCCACCACCCAGCTGTGTGGTCCCCACATCCAGCCATGGAGCCAATCAGCAACCCCATCAATTTTTATCTTCTGAGTCGCTCTCCCCTCTGCTCTCACGGCCAGCGTCACAGTTTGCCTCCAGTGGGCCCTGGGGACTTTTGTCTTCCTGCACTCCTGCCACAAACTACATACTAAAAATTATGCCTTATCACTTTGTTGACGTAAAGATAGATATAACCCAAGTTGAATTTATTGTGCATTCATCATGAGCGTATTCATTTTTAAATTCTGAGCTTAAGGTAAACAAAGTAAACATCCTCACAGGCCGCTAACGCGTGCTGTGGGCCCCAGGCACTGCGCCCGCTGTGGCCACCGGCTGCACCTGCTCATGGCCTTGGCCTTCACCTGCGCAACTCCGATTGTCGGTCGCCTGGTCTTCTGCCCACCTACTCTCGGCAGTCCGTTCTCCAGCTGCAGCCAGGGGACCTCGATAGTCAAATTTATGTGCGATTCCTCAAGGCTTTGCTTGCTTTAAAATTTTTTTTCAATGTTTTTCATTTCACTGAGTGAGATATAATTGTCTTATAATGTAGTATGAGATATTCGCTGCAGCGACATGCTATCAAAGGATGGCCATAATAAGGGTAGTTGACACACCCATCACCTCCCATAGTTACAGGTGTGTGTGTGTGTGTGTGTGTGTGTGTGTGTGCGCGCGCGCCCGCGCGCACGCAGGCGCGTGCGGGTGGCTGTGCGTGTGTGTGCGCGCGCACGCAGGCGCGTGTGGGCGGTGAAAACTTTCCAGACTTGCCCTCTCAGCAACTTTCGAGTATACGATTCACTGTTGTCAACTATAGTCACCACCCCGTATGTACATTACGTCCCTTATTCAGCTTCGAACTCATAAGCTTGTCCCCTTTGACCACCTTCACCCACTTCCCTCCGCCAAGTGCCACCCATGTCCACCCTTACCCCCGGTAACCACCCGTGTGTCCTCTGTGTCCGCGAGTTTGGTTTGTTTAGAGTCCGCCTAGAAATGGAGTCATACAACATTGATTTTCTCTGTCTGACTTACTTCCCTTAACCTAACGTCCTCAAGGCTCATCCACGTTGCAAATGGCAAGACCTCTTTCTCTTTTAAGGCTAAATAACAGTCACGCCTTTTTTTATGATTCGAGTACAGTGGACGCACAGGTTGCATTCGTCTCAAGTGTACAACTTAGTGCTTCGACGACTCTATAGATACGCTTTGCTCGTCGCAAGGGGCTACGATCTGTCACCATGCAATGTCACCATTGACTATATTCCCTATGCCGTAGCTTTTATTGCCGTGATTTGGTCATTCCGTGGCTGGAAGCCGAGGTCTCCCACTCCCCTTCACCCATTTGCCTATGGCACCTGGCAGTTCTCTGTATTTATAGGTCCGATTCGGCTTTTTGTTTGTTTGCTTATTAATTTGTTTGATTTTTAGATTCTTCCTGGAGGTGAAGTCATACGGTATTTATCTTTCTCAGTCTGACTTGTTTCACTTCACACAATGCCCTCTAGCTCCATTCACGTCACAAATGGGAAGATCTCATCATTTTTAACGGCTGAATAATATTCAATCATGTATATATACCACATCTTCTTTATCCATTCATCTATCACTGGACACATGGGTTGCTTCCATACCTCGGGCTTCTGTAAATAATGCTGCAGTAAACATACGGATGTATATATATTTTCAAATTAGTGTTTTGATTCCTTTGGGTAAATACCCAGTATTGGAATTATTGGAGCATATGGTATTTCCATTTTTAAGTTTACCAATTTTTTTTAATGTTTATTTATTTTTGAGAGAAAGAGACAGAGACAGAGAGAGGGAGGCACAGAATCCGAAGCAGGCTCCAGGATCCGAGCTGTCAGCACAGAACCCGACACGGGGCTCGAACCCACAAACCGTGAGATCATGACCTGAGCCGAAGCTGGAGGCTTAACCGACTGAGACACCCAGGCACCCCCTCTATTTTTAAGTTTTTGTTGAGCTGTATTAGCTCTTTGTATATTTTTAATATTAACACCTTATCACATGTATCATTTGCAAAAGTCTTCTCCCATTCAGTAGGTTTTTTTGTTTTGTTGATAGTTCCCTTTGCTGTGTGAAAGCCACTTGGGATTAATACCGATTTTATTTCAGTAGTATACTAAAACTTTGCTCCTACACTGGTAGAAGCCGATTCTCTCGTCTTTGGTTTATTTGGGGATGTCTTAATTTCTCTGTTATTTCTGAAGGATGATGTTGCCTGATGTAGATTTCCTGGCTGACAATTTTTGTTTCTCACCGTTTTGAACATGGCATCTCATTGCCTTCCGGCTTCCATGGTTTCCGATGAGAAGTAAGCTCTGCATCTTCCCGAGGATCCCTTTCACACCGTGATCTCTTGCTGCTTCCAAGGTCCCCTCTTCATCTATGTCTTTCACCCAATGACAGTGATGTAGCAATGACAGTGTAGTAGGGTGGAAAAGTCAGTGCCTTTGGCATAAGGCGAACCTGGGTTTCAATCCCACATGTATCAGTCTCTAGCTGGTTTTCTCATGTCTGATAGGTTTTCTCATGTCTGATTAGGACTATTGCAAAAATAAAGTTAAATAACGTAAACCAGTCATGGAAAGCAAGGGATACATCGTTGCTCAATTTTTACAGACTCTGGACATGGTTCTGCCCAGAATAGGCTTCTATTTTATTGCCAAGTGACTGGCTGCCATTGTTGCTATCATTTTATTGGTCCTGTGCCATTTCCCCTCCACAAGGGCTTACGTCTACAGTCGGGAAACAGCATCCGTCTATATCCCAGGTTTTCTTCAGTGGTCCACCCCAACCAGTGTTATTTCCCTGAAAATATCATCGAGGAAAACTTAACAGAAGAACATAATGTTGTCATCTCGAGGCCCTCTCTGAGATACAACTGGTGCCCACAGCTTCCCTTAAATAATGCATGATGGTAATAAACTGGCTTCATCTTTGGTTCGTTTCGGTTCTGTGGTCATATTTTTGTGTCGTACATTAGCCGAGCCTCCTCAGGGATCTGTTGGCTTCATTCGCTGCCGTACTTAGACTGGTAGACAGGAGGCGCTCAAGTATCCGTTGATGAGTGAAGGGCGGAATGAATACACTTCCTTTAAATGGCTTTTTCCATTTTTTTCTAACTCATTCGTATTTTCGGTGGTGATTCCCTTTCCAATTATGAGTAGCCACTTAATGGATTCGTTCGCTCTTGTGCACGTTTCTTTGTTTTCTCTTTCCCACCTGAAAGCCGTCCATCATCCGGCTTTGATCGCAGTGACTCGGGGTTCCAACAAAGACAGATGTTTTCAGCACCTGTTCTTTTAAAAGCACGTTTAAATTATTTCCCTCCTCTTGGGTCTAAAATCGATCCCGCTCTAGGAAGCCGAGGAGAACACATCCTGTGTCACCCGACAGTTTTTGCAGGATGAGTGTCAGCATAGTGTGACCAAAGGCCCAGACCGAATGCTACCCACAGTTTGTTTGGTCTACAGATCCGGGATGGTCCACGAGCTAACTGTCACCGCCTTCAACAAGCACAGAAAGCGAGAACAAGCACTCAGAAACTTTTATGTGAAATTCGACATTGCCACAACATCCAAGTGTCTGATTTTATGTTTTATAAAAGTAGCAGTCCCTGACATATTGGAAATAAAAAGCCCTGGCCCTTCACCATAAACAGTGTGAGAAGCCCCAGCCTGAGTTCTCAGCTGGATCACACGTAGAGGTGGTTCAATCTGTCTGTACAACAGGCTGTGAGCTTGAGGCCTGTCCACATCACATGACTTTCTGGAAAGACTGGAAACCTGGGGTAACGATTCCTGACGGGTGGGAGTCATAAGCCCTTGTATATGTTTCCGTAGGAAAAAAAAATCCCTTTATGGACTAAAAGGACATTATCCTGAACTTCTGCACTATAATGAAGTTTCAAAATCGGTTTATGTCCTTTTTTTAAAAAATTTTTTAATATTTATTTATTATTGAGAGAGAGAGCACGCGAACAGGCAAGGCGCAGAGAGAGAGGGAGACACAGAACCCAGAGCAGGCTCCAGGCTCCGAGCTGTCAGCACGGAGCCCGACGCGGGGCTCGAACCCACGAACTGTGAGATCATGACCTGAGCTGAAGACGGAGGCTCAACCGACAGAGCCACCCAGGCGCCCCCGATTTATCTTCTGCCTTTGCAGCACACAAATGTGGCTGCTTGGCAAGAGAAACCCCATTCACTGGTAGAAAGAGGCATCTGTGCCAGAGGAGGGGATAATGAGGGGGAGGCTGCATCAAGTCAGAATATACCTCATTGACACTAAAGCTGATTGATGATCCGGGAGCTTTCTGCGTCCAGAGGAGAACAAAAGAGAAACGAGATAGACAAATGGTACCAGGACGTGCGAGAAACTGTAGGTGTGACACAGATGTTTGTTCTCCTGCAAAGGGAAGATTAGGGTCTTTAAAGACTGACAGCTGTTGTCAGTGCAGTTGACATGCATTTTGCTAATGTTAATGGAAATGTACTAGCACGATTCACCAAAGCCATTTACAGCTGTTGCGCTGGAGTGAGACAGAAAGCGATCGCAGGAAGAGCCCGAGAGGGTTGGTACTCTTGAGTGGGAGCAAACGCGAATTTTCAGACTGCTCTACACGCAGAGTTGTCCCCCTAGTGTGTCCATTTTTATCTTTCTTCAGAGCTAGTCCCTCAGATCTTAAAAAGCCTGCAGCAAATTCTGTGGTTCCGGAAAGCCTCTCGAACTCTCCGCTGTCTCCACGTTGAGACCGTGCGTCTCATGTTCACAGGCTCTCGTTTCTAGCAATTTCGTGTTTTAGGAAATGATGTTCCTTCGTGCTTCCTCATGGTGCTGGGATTAGACACTCTCATCCGGGTTGAGTCACACCGGTGACAAAATATTCTGGAATGCCAAGACATTGCCGTCAGCTGTGGAGTGACAAGGCCAAGGGCACGTGAAGTCTCTACAGATAATGGATCGAATATGAAAACCACCAGGGCCAACCTTGAAGGGCGTGGGGTGAAACTTGTGACATCTCTGTGCTGCCGCGGCCAGCGTTTGCAAACAAGCCTAAGAGTTGATAGTGGGAGAGAGGTGCCTCCAGACATGGGATACCTCCCGGTGTGGAGGGGACACCTGGATGGCCTTCCACCCGGGAATTTCTTCAAGTAGCTAAGCAACACGGACTGGTCCTGAAGGCTGCATGCAGCAGTAGGGACAGTCAGAAATAATGGTCGGGGCCCTTAGAAGCATTCTGAAAAGGCAACAGAGGGCTTTTGAACAAGGATGGAAGGTAGGAAGGCAGCAATGGAGAGAACTCTGGAAGAACAAAGATAAATCAGGGGGGTCCAGGGGGTTCAGTCGGTCGGGCATCCAACTTCGGCTCAGGTCATGATCTCACCATTCTTGAGTTCGAGCCCCACATCTGGCTCTGTGCTGACGGCTCAGAGCCTGGAGCCCGCTTCGGATTCTGTGTCTCCCTCTCTCTCTGCCCCATCCCCACTCACGCTCTGTCTCTCTCTGTCTCAAAAGTAAGTAAACTTTTTTTTTTTTCAAAAGATAAATTATATGTTATGGAAGAGACGAAGGGAGAAATCCTGGGCTGCCATCTTGCATGGAAGGACTTCGGGTGAGCCAGGGAAAGAGTAAGAAAAGAGGAAAGCCTCTCCCTAGCTAGGATGCTAATTTCTGTTTGCCTGCTGGGCTCCGGGAGCGGAATGGCCGTGATGCCGTAGAGTAGTGTTTTCACCAGGGTTTTGTCCACGCTGGATTACCCAAGCTCCGTGTTTCACTTCCTGTTTGGGGCTGGCCCTCTCGCTGTGTGTCAACGTCGCTGCCCAAGATGATCGTGAAAAATAGGAGACCGTGACAGCTCACAGAAGAGCAGCTTTTAGTAGGGTCTTGCTTGGACAAGGCTGAAGCTTCCGTGCTGGCTCAGCGGCATGTGACCCTTGCTTCGTCAGGCCCACCCTCCACGTCCCCCCGCCCGACTTCAAATCTGTAGTTTCACAGTGACAATGATTTTTGACTCCGGAGTCCCATATAGACCAGCCACTGGGATCCTTTGACCCTAAGCCCACTCCTTGGGCCCTAACTAGCTCAGCCACTCGTGGCAAAAAAAAAAAAAAAAAAAAAAAAAAAAACACCCTCTGAAGTTCTCTGCCAACTTTTGTCACAACTTCTGAGACACCTCTGCTCCTCCCTCGGGGGACTTGTCCCTGCTCCAGACCCTTCTTCACTGGAGCCTCTTTGATATTGCTCTCCACGGCCCTTTCCCAGCGGGACCCTCTGAATCTCCTCCTTATTCTTTGTGTCAGGTATGCGGTGACTTCTTCAAAAGTTCCAGAGTCACTTTTTTTTAAGTTTACTTATTTATTTTGAGAGAGACAGAGAGAGAGAAAGAGAGAGAGAATCCCAAGCAGGCTGCTCGCCATCAGCACAGAGCCCAGCACGGGGCTTGAACTCACAAACCATGACATCATGACCTGAGCCAAAACCAAGCATCGGACGCTTAAACGACAGAGCCACCCAGGTGCCCCAGAAGTTCCAGAGTCACTTTTTATGACAAGTCCTTCCTACGGGCTTCTCCATTTACTCCAGAAGCATTGATTCAGCACCTACAGTATATCAGAGCTTTAGCCGGGGTTCAAGCTCTGGTTTCTCTCCTGTGCCATATTTTTTAGTATGTTAATATGCCAAAACTCTGATGCCACAGCCTGAGCTGGAGCCCGAGCCTCCAGGGCTTCGATGGAAGCAGAAAAACCACAGAAGGAAGGTTAAGGGTTGTGTAAGATGCAAGGGCTAACCATGACTAAAATACCACGGACTCGGTGGTTTAAACAACAGAGACTTATTTCCTCGCAGATCCAGAGGTGACAAGTTCAAGATCAAGGTGTCAGCAAGATTTCTTTCTCCTGGGACCTCTCTCCTCGGCTCATAGATGTCCGCCTCTGTCCGTGTCCTCACATGGTCTTTTCTCTGTGCACGAGCGCCCCTGGTCGTCACCTCTCTTCTTATAAGGACGTGGCCCTATTGGATCATGCTAGCACCCTTATGACCTCGATTAGCCTTCATGATCTCCCTAATTTGTGTCTCCAAATACAGCCACATTGGGTGCTAAGGCTTCAACCTAGGAGCTTGCTGCGGAACAGGGGGAGGGGAGCACACAGTTCCGTCCATATAACACATTTTCTGCAAGCAGTAGAAAGTCAACTCTCATGTTGGGTTGTCCGGAGGAAGGGCGTCTCCACTGCTCATTCAGGAGCTCAACAGCGACCCAGGCTCAACAGCAACCATAGAAAGTATGTTCAGTTATGTGCACAGATTCAAAGACAATGACTCTCAAGTCCAAACACTGGTTGAAGATTCCGTGGGTCTGTTCTGCCCAAGTTAATTACTCTCTGTAAGAAGCCCCGAGAGCACCTACTCAACCACGCTGCGTTGTTGCAGGGGTGTGCGAGGGTGCTCACAGGGTCCGCATCATCGGAAATGACGTTGACGTTGCTTCCCTCATTTATTTATTCAGAGCACCGGTAACAAATAACTGCGTAGCCTTGCCCAGACCTTGAGTTAGAAGTTTTCAAGGCCACCAAGATGAATCAGGAACCAGAATGCCTCCACCTTGTTTTACGAATCTCAGGGCAAGGGTAGCCACTTCTACACAGGCCAAGGAGAGAACTGTGAAAATCCAGATGGTCCCGAAGACATAAGTCAACAAGAAACAAATAAATATTGCCACTCTTTAGAATCAGCTTGTACCCATCAACTGCACAATTACCTCAAGATTCACACTTGAGGGGGCATCAGAAAAGGGATTTCTGCTCCTTGTCACTGTTCCGTATTGGGTTTTGTCTGCCTCCTGCTTTTCTTAACGTATCACAGCTGCCACCAAGCATCTCTCTGTCCTCTCCTCGCTAAGGTTTATCCACCTTCTTTTCTTTTCTTTTCTTTTCTTTTCTTTTCTTTTCTTTTCTTTTTTTAAAGATTATTAGGCTACTTTGATAAGGAAGTTTTAGGCCCATTCTGGCCACTAAAGAAATGCGGTAACCGTAGAGTCAGAAGCCTCGAGAAGGGACAGAATTAGTCCTCATAAAAGCTCAGTGAATTGAAGGGAACACTTAGTGACCCCACCGTCACCAGCGTGGGGGACTTTTTTTTTGTTTTTGTTTTTAATTTTTTTAAAGTTTATTTTTGAGACAGACAGAGAGACAGAGTGTGAGAGGGAGAGGGACAGAGAGAGAGAGGGAGACACAGAATCCGAAGCAGGCTCCAGGCTCCGAGCTGTCAGCACAGAGCCCGACGCATGGCTCGAACCCACAAACTGTGAGATCATGACCTGAGCCCAATTCGGATGCTTAACCGACCGAGCCACCCAGGTGCCCTGGGAATTTTTTAAATAAATAACAACGATTTGTGCAATTTGCTTAGCAAGCAAACACACAATCACCAAGCCGAGGCACTGTAGGTGTGCGGCAGGTATCCTGCTGCCTCTGAGTAGAAGTTTCCAGTAATTCCTCAAGACCAGAAGTGGCAATAGGACAAATAGTCTTGATACCACAGGAGTTTACAGGGAAGGGTCCAGAATGATGTCTTGAGGACTGAGCTGTTTGGAGAGCTGCAGGGCACACATATGCTTGTCCTTCGGTGGATTGGGTATGATATAGACACAAACTTTGTTTTGATAGAAAAGGGTGTGGGAGATCACCTCCTAAATTCTGGTTGGCCAGAAAGAATAAGTAGCTCCTCGATGCAATGGCCAAAATGACTGCCAAAAGCCTCACAAGGAAAAATAACTCTTAGAAGCAAAAAAGAAGGTCAAGAAGCTAGAGAATGGAGAACACGTGACATGGGGAAGAAAGGCACGCATCCCTTGGCACCACATCCAGCACGAGAAACTTACTCCACCCATGTTCTGGAAAAAGCGAAAGTCTAAATGAACAAGTGGAAAAGGTTTAATCCATTGTGTCGGGACCAGCCTCTTGCCATGGAAGGCGAACCTGGAGCTTCAAAAGGAGGCAGCATAAGCATTTTACAATTCATGGGCAAATAACACTTCGTACTGTCCTTGGGACAAAGAGACTCATCATGGTAGCTGATATCTCCCCACTGAGGGTCCGGGGGCAGCAGCTATGGGTACGCCTGGAACAGCCAATGGGAAGTAAAGGAAACATGATGGGCACCTTTTCAGCATTCCCCAGGTGTCCTGAGAGTTACCCAGCGTATCTGATTCAGGTGTGAACAGATAGCATCCACATGAGAGACAAACTTGAGTTTGGGCCAGAGGTAGTGTTTTTAAGCTCTTCTTCCATTGAACCCATGACTGGAAGTAAAGGAGCCTTTAGGAAGTAGGCAGTGGAAGGCTACTGTCCAGGATATCCCCAGAGTTTTTCATCTGGGAGTGAGCACCGTTTTCGCGTTGGGCGGGACACTATTTCGCTTCGTAGGCCAACATGGCAGCCCAGTTTGCTGCCCATCAAACACCAGTTAACACCCTGCGGTCACACTGGCAACCGACACATGTTGCAACATAATCCCAACTGCCCTCCCGGGGGGTATTATCTGGTTGAGTAGTACTGGATTCTCCCAAGGGACTTAATTTAGTCTTCTGGATCATAGCCTGTTATACTAAAATCGTGGGTCTTGGAAATGATAACGTTTATCCTGTAAATGTTGGACTCACATACTTAGCAAGATGTGATGATGTGTTCGAGGTAACTTTGAAGGATATTCAAGTGTGGAAAAGAGAAGAACTCAAGCATGCACTACATCATTATTGCCTTGTCCAGCTTGCTCCCTTCAAGTGTTCACTCCATGACAAAACATCCATTGGGTGTTTTGAGTTTCCAGACTTAGGTCCTAAGACCTATCCATTTCACACGCTTATGCCCTACTTTGGGCCTTGAATGACTCATTTTCATTCTTGTCCTGCTTTTCATCCTACTCTCTGGCTGGCTCTTTTACTTCCATCCACAGAGCAGCCAATGGCCAGCTCCCAACCATAGCTTGGCTTCCTGGCTGCTGTTTTTGTACTATTCCTTCAACATGGCAACCTGGACGGATCATCTTGGAAGGACCACTGTGCCTAGTTCAGCCCTGGGAACACCCACACTTGGGCAGGGTTCTTACAGGCCAGCCTCTCTCAATCTTGACTCAGTTTTGGTGGCACAGCAAAAACAGACCTGACGTAGAATGGACAAACAGTAGTAAAGTGGGTACCCAGTTACTCCCGGGAAAGAACAATGGAGAAAAACGTTTAAAACAATGCTTATAGCTTCACAGTTCACATGCAAGGACACACAGTGTGCATCATAAAGCAAAATTCTAAGAATAGGAAATAAGTAGGATCTCATGGGTTCCGCTGACAATCGGTGGTTCATGGAACTAAAAAAGTCTAAGGGTAGATCTAGGTTTGAGACGAGGTGGATCAAGGAGTTCAGTCTGTAAAATAGACGTGAAATGTCTTGGTCTTGCTCTCTTCTGTGTTGTCTTCGTTCTTTAAAAACTTTCCACACTTGAAGGACGATTGAGACAGCCACAGAAAGTACAGGTTGCCTTCTGTGAGCTTTACACCCAGTGTAAAGAATGCCTGTTCTTCAGTGATTCCAGAAAAAGTCCTGGGCTCTCATTCTTCTGGTTTCATATGTTACATATGCCCGAACGAGTCACAAATCTCAAGGGTGTGAAGTACTCTTGTAGGCTCCAGGAGAGCCAGAGGTGGGAGGGACGGTTCCCCAAAGGAGAGCCAGAGTACCGCGGTCAAAATAAGAGGCAAGGAAGTCTGAAGAGCCAAGAACGATGGGTGTCTGGGACGTTGGTCAGGGGCTCTTGACCTGGATTTGGTAATGGAAGAGTACAGTTTTATTTTATGTGTGTGTGTGCTTGTGTGACCATCAGCCCTCTAGAAAGTAAACTCCACCATCCAGACGGGCAGCCATCCTTTCCGTCTCTTTCGCACACTACTGCGTCGCCGTTTTCTAGAACACTGCCTAGCAACATGGTGGGTTCCCCCAAAATAGCTGATGAGTAAACGAGTGTGGAAATCCATGTCTAGGCAGGGAAAGATCAGTGGAGAGTGTGTGGGTAGAGACTGCAATGTGCTACAGACTTCCATGCCAGATAGAGGACATCGCTAACACTTTCCTGAGATCCGCCCCCATCAGTAGTGATGGATTTAAACTCTGCAGACATGCGCCAAAGACCGAGCACACCAAATGCATGGTTTCTTTGCCTTATCTTGCTAATACTTCCATTTTCAGAGAATAGAGGAAGTTGTGTCCCTTAAAATTGCCTCTGACCAAATGGTAAGAACCACTTAATATTGAGAGTGAAAGAGATAAGCACTTTGAGACAAGGTGGCCATATCAGCAAAGTGTTAAGGATATTGGTCTAAAAATGCCGATATGGTGATTCAGAACTTCATATGAACAAATAAATAAGATTTACCTGAATACAAAGGGCAAGGAACAGGGAATATGTATACCAGATATGAACACATGTTCTAAGACAGTAACAACTAAAAAATATGAAACTACTTCAGAGCAGACAGACAAATCAGTGGAACAAAACAGAGAATGTGGAAATAAGCCAAAATACATACATAGGTGACAGTTCAAACGAGTGAGGAGGAAGTGTATTATTTGATCAATGGTGCTGAAGCAGCATAGAAGCTGTCTTGAAAAAATAAATTTGGATTACACCCTACACCTGGATAAATTCCAAATGTAAAAAATTAAAACCCCAAAGTAGAAGAAAATTATCTAGTGATCTTAGAATAAGGAAGACTTTTCCAACTGCGACGTAAGATTGAGGAGCCACAAGAGAAAAGATAATACATTCTCCTATGGAAAAATAAAATAAAACTTTTCCATACAATGAGCGTTACGAATAAAGTCAGAAAGACAACAAATCGGGGGGAAATTTCTACTTCTCCCATCATAGACAACGTCTCAATTTCCCCAATAGGTTGAGTCCAAATTCATTTTTTTTAAAGACGATCAAGCCATTCAAAAGTCAGCCAAGGATATAAACAGCTCACAGAAAAGCAAATATGAAAAGGCTCTTGACCATATGAAATATGGTTAACATCACTTGTTAACAACGTACAAATTAAAACTGCCCTGAGAGACATTTTTGGTCACTCAGACTGGCAAAGATCCAAAAGTCCAATAAGGTCCTGGGTTGGTGAGGCCTGACGTATGGGGAACGCATTTATCACTGGAGAGGAAATAAATTGGAAGGCTACAAAGGTCAGTTTGGCAATATCTATTAGAATTACAAATGTGCCTCCCCTCTGACCCAGCAATTCCATTTCAAGACCTTTATCCTACAGTTATACTCACATATATGCAAAGTGATGTATATGCCAGATTATTCGTCACAACATTATAGGAGCGAAAGATCGGAGACTATCTAAATGTCCATTACAAAGGGACTCGGACAAAGCAATATTGTTCAACTGTGAAAAAGAATGAAAGATCTCCAAAATGTACTGATGGCTGAAAAAAAAAAAAATGAAAGTATCTAACGATGTGTAAAAAGGAGGGGGGAAGTACATACGTAGATTTTTTTCAAGTGCTTAAAAATCTCTGGAAGGACCTTCAAGAAACTGGGTCACTAAGGCCTGTTTATATTCAAGGGGAGAGGAATCCGACTCTCTCTCTTGATAGAAGGAATGGCAAATGGCAAAGAATTTACAGACGTATTTAAAACCCACACTGCATTTTTATTCTCCTAGAATTCTGAGCCATGTCGTGGGCTTCCTAGTCAAATATTAAATCATTCACTTCTTGAGAGTGAATACCTTTGGGTTTCCTGGTTGCACTGGTTTGCACTCATTAAAAGGAAAGAAAATTTCAACTTTCTTCAGAATTGGTTGCAAGTTAGGCTTGATTTCGGCCTTCTAAGTGGTCTTGGAAAGATTCTTCCTGGTTTCTGGTGGGGATCCTGGCCAAACCAAAGACAGAGAAAGAGAGAGAAATATGTTACATCTGTGGTAGTTAGCGATGAGGTAACTGTTGTGGTCCTCTTTATATTCCTTTGTGATTTCTAATATTTCCTCAATGAGCAGAAGTTCCTGTTATAACCAGAAAAAATGAGTTATTTAAAAATTTATGTGATATTTCAAATTCACATATCCGTTAAAATTCATATATTTCAGATTCACCCTAGTTTCCAAAGGTCAGTCCCTAGAAGAATGTTGCTTCTGCTGATGGAGTGATGAATAGAAGGATGCTAGTTGGAAAATCTAAATGAGAATCATACTTGTCTCTAGGAAGGAAGGAAGGAAAGAAGGAAGGAAGGAAGGAAGGAACGAAGGAAAGAAGGAAGGAAAGAAGGAAGGAAGAGGGAAAGAAGGAGAAAGAAAGAAAGAAAGAAAGAAAGAACAAGAAAAGAAAAAGAAGAAAGGGAAAAGAAGAAAGAAAGGGAGAGAAAGAAAGAAAGAAGAGGGAAGGAGGAAGAAAGAAAGAAAGACAAGAAAAGGAAAAGAAGAAAAAAGGGAGAGAAAAAAGAAGGAAGAGGGAAGGAAGGAGAAAGAAAGAAAGAAAGAAAGAAAGAAAGAAGAGACAAGAAAAGGAAAAGAAGAAAGGGAGAGAAAGAAAAAGACAAGGAAAGGAAAAGAAGAAAGAAAGGGAGAGAAAGAAAGAGACAAGGAAAGGAAAATAAGAAAGGGAGACAAAGAAAGAAAAAGACAAGAAAAGGAAAAGAAGAAAGAAAGAAAAAGACAAGCAAAGGAAAAGAAGAAAAAGAAAGAAAGAAAGAAAGAAGACAAGAAAAGGAAAAGAAGAAAGAAAGAGAAAAGAAGAAGGAGAAAGAAAGAAAGAAAGAAGAGGGAAGGAGAAAGAAAGAAAGAAAGAAAGAAAGAAAGAAGAAAGAGACAAGAAAAGGAAAAGAAGAAAGGGAGAGAAAGAAAGAAGAGGGAAGAAAGGAGAAAAAGAAAGAAAGAAAGAAAGAAAGAAAGAAGAAAAGGAAAAGAAGAAAGGGAGAGAAAGAAAAAGACAAGGAAAGGAAAAGAAGAAAGAAAGGGAGAGAAAGAGAGAAAGAGACAAGAAAAAGAAAAGAAGAAAGAAAGGGAGAGGAAGAAAGAAAGAAAGAAAGAAAAATAATAAAGGGAGACAAAGAAAGAAAAAGACAAGAAAAGGAAAAGAAGAAAGAAAGAAAAAGACAAGCAAAGGAAAAGAAGAAAGAGAAAGAAAGAAAGAAAGAAAGAAAGAAAGAAAGAAAGAAAGAGGGAAGGAGGAAGGGAGGGTGGAGGGAGGAAGGGAGGAAAGGAGGGAGGGAGAAAACTAGGGTGGATGGGTAGAAATAGAAGTGAAAGAAAAGGCTGAAGCGAGGATGGCTGGAGAGGTCGCAGGGTAGATGTCACTGGCGACAGAAAGGAGCCACGAAGAGATCACCAAAAGAGGGACGCTGGGGACCTTAAGTAGTAGACATTAGACAGGCTTAACATGTTATATATCTTTAAATGAAATCTTATGATGTTTGGCTATGTGGTGAGGGATGTGCAATTCTTCTCAATTCCTTTATGGAAAGATCAGTAATTTTGTATATTTGTATTTCAGACCCCCCCAAAAGGAATTTAGCTGGAGAGGAGCCTGTAAGAAACCTTCAGCTGGGGAAGGGCTTCCCCAGCAGAGTCACAGGAAGGGTAGGCGGGTCAGCTGGCTGGAGCGTGAAGTGACGTGCCAGGGGGGCAAGAGATGTACTAGAAGGACAATAAGCAGGAGACACTGTGGAGGCCACCCCCTACCCCCTGCCGCCCTGTAGGACGTGCGCACCTGTTCTCGTAGATTCCGTAGAAGCGCCAAAGAGTTTCACGCGGGGGTTTCTTAGATTTGTCACTTAGACCACGTGGCTACCACTGAAGGACAGATCAGAGTGGTCAAGGTTGGCGACAGGGAGACAGATTAGACTTTTATTTTACAACAAAACTCATCCAGGTGATGGATGAGGAAGGCAGAACAGGATCGTGGTGGGGGGGGGTGTGAAAGAAACGCACGGGTGTGGGAACTTTGCAGAGGACAGAAGCAGCGAGCTGTCATGATTGGCTGGATTGACGTCAGATGAGAGAAGCGTGTCAGGGACACTTCTTAGGCTTCATAGAATGGCTACTGTTGACACATCAAAAAAAAAAAAAAGACAAAGCACATTTAGAGAAAAGCAATTGGGGACGCCTTGCTTCCATTTTTGCTTTCTGTTTCTTTTTTGTGAAAAGCTATGAGCTCTTTTTTGAAGTTTTATTTGCAACATTTAGGGGGCAAAAATTTATAGAGCTGTTTAGCAAAGGGCTGGATATCTGGTCTATGGTTTGGGAAGGAAGCAAAGAAATCATTAGGATAGAGGCAAATAAGTGAGAGGGAAGAAATGGGTTTGCCCCTGGGAAAGAAGAACGGAGGGTCAAGAATGATGCCCTCAGAAGGGTGCCCGGGTGGCTCAGTCAGTTAAGCGTCTGAGTTCGGCTCAGGTCATGATCTTGTGGTTTGCAACTTCGATCCCCTAGTCGGGCTCTGGGCTGACCGCTCAGAGCCTGGAGCCTGCTTTGGATTCTGTGCCTCCCTCCCCTGCTCACGCTCTGTCTCTCTTTCTCAAAAATAAACACTAAAAAAAATTGTTTTTTAAATGATGCCCTTGGAAAGTGATGTTTGGAGATACAGATGTGACTCTAGGGTGTGTGGCTTGTGTTACCGGTTCATGACGACCTGATTATTTAAGTCGGCACCTTCAGCTGCAAAAACAGAGACTCATTCAATTTATCTCAGGAAAAGTGGGATGGCTCAGTCGGTTGAGCGTCCGACTTTGGCTCAGGTCATGATCTCACAGCTCGTGAGTTCAAGCCCCGTGTCAGTTCTTTTCATTTTTGTTAGTTCAGATTGGTCGAGTTTTTTCTGCATCAGGCCAAAGGCGATTGGAGAAGCCAGCACGGCTGAATAGTGACAAACGTGAAGCAAGTTTTCCTAAGTAGAAGGTTAGGTAAGGCAGTTTCCTTTCGAAGAGAGACAGTAGAGCCAGGATCACAGGAAAGGGTTGGCCCCTGAGCAGCACGGCCACTAGCCCTTCAGGGCAAATAGATTCTGTGTCAGGCACCCTGGCTGGAATGATCACCCTCTGGCCGACTGAAACGGGCTGATAGTAAGCTGGAAAGAAATCGCTGATGGAATTCTACAGAAACTGTTCCTCGCCTTATCTTTTCTACCCTTTCGGTCAGTAAAAGCATATCAAACATGAATATCAAATCTGCATTTATCAGAAAGCTGGGGACACCCTATAGCATACTGGAGGGCAGATCTCAGTCTCCAAAAGAGCTTGGCAGCCTGGAGTCATGATTTGAATCAAAGACGATGCGATTTGGTGCAACTGAATGTGAGATACTGTATTTAGAATTTTTTTAATGTTTATTTATTTTTGAGAGAGAGAGAGACAGAGCATGGGGGGTGGGGAGGGGCAGAGAGAGGGAGACACAGAATCCGAAGCAGGCTCCGGGCTCCGAGCTGTCAGCACGGAGTCCAACGTGGGGCTCGAACTCACGAGCTGTGAGATCGTGACCTGAGCCGAAGTCGGAGGCTCAACCACCTGAGCCACCCAGGAGCCCCTAAAATACTGTATTTAGAAGGATTAAAATCAAACACGTACCTGCAACATCAGGAAGAGGAGGCCGAACTATAGTGTCAAATAAACTCTCGCCAACTTGAGCCACTAGCATAAAATGATTGCTGAGAAGAAAAGAAAAAAACAACCACTTTGTATTAATAAAGGTTTCAATGCCCAGACCCAAGTGAAATGGTCCATCGTCATTGACTAGACAGTATTTATCTATATGTAATACTTGCTTCCTGGGGCCATATTAAAAAATATATATATATTGGAAGACTTTTCTTCTTTAGAGCAGTTTTAAGTTTGCAGCAAAATTGAGGGGTGATGCAGAGATTCCCCTTACCCTCCCCTTGCTTCCACACATGAAGAGCCTCCCCCATTACCAACGTCCCCCCCCAGAGTGGTAAAACGGCTGAAATCAATGAACCTACATCGATCGTCACGTCAATATCACTCAAGGTCCACAGTTTACGTTACAGTTCACCCTTGGTGCTGCGCTTTCCAGGGGTTTCTGGGACCACGCAGGCCCTTAGGCTGGGACCACGCAGGCCCTTTCTGGGACCACGCAGGCCCTTAGGCTGGCCTGCCCCGGCTTTGATTTGGATTTCTTCCTAAGGTATTTTCTCTCCTCTTTGCTGGCCCACACTCTATCCCTTCCGGTCCCTGAGCAAATGATGCCTTCCCTTCTGCACCCGGCCGGGTTCTACTGCCTGACCTCCAGTTACGTTGGAGAGCCCTGGACACAGCCCTGGACACAGCCCTGGCCTTTGTCACCTTGTAATCCCACCTCCCTCCACCCTCCGAAACAGACTCCTACAAGTTGCAGGGAGCAATCACGAGGGCTGGCTCTTTAGTCTTCATGGCACCCACCACACAAGAAACTGGGGCACGGGGTCGAGTCTCAAAGTAAGTGACTGGCAGAGTTCAGGGTTCAGACTCCACGTAGTTGACCCTCGAGGCGTGTCGAGCCCCGGTCCACTTTTTCAGTCCCTCTGTGAGCTCTGCCAGGACGAAGTCCCAGAAACCAGTCTTAGAATGGCCTGTTCTGTCTCTTTGGAAGTCTCTATGTTGCCACTCAAGTTGTCAGCCCCCTTTTCCTCGGTCCACAGCACCTGGCTGTCTCTCTCTCTCTCTCTCTCTCTCTCTGCCCTTCCCTGCTCCCACTCACCCTCCCTCACAGAGTCAGCTCATGACAAAACGAGTTGTTTTTACTTTGGCACCTCATCTGAGTCTGTGACCTTCACTCGAGGAACACCATGAGAGACGGATAAGTTTTGGCTACAGGTCGGAAAGGACGGACGTTTGCCGCCCTGATGGCGTGGCTTATCAGACAAGCTCGTCACATAAATCTGCACAACTCCTACATCATCACTGATACCAACTTGCTTTCAAACCCAGCTGTGACTGTCCAAAGATTGGTACATTTCTTTGCCCAGGGGATGCAATTTAGCCACATCAGAAATTGGGTAAACTGGGGCGCCTGGGTGGCTCAGTCGGTTAAGCCTCCGACTTTGGCTCAGGTCGTGATCTCACGGTTCGTGGGATCGAGCCCCGTGTCAGGCTCTGTGCTGACAGCTCAGAGCCTGGAGCCTGCTTCAGATCTGTGTCTCCCTCTCTCTCTGCCCCCTCCCCCACTCACACTCTGTCTCTGTCTCTCTCTCTCTCTCTTTCAAAAAATAAATAAACATTAAAAAAAATTTTTTTCAAGAAATTGGGTAAACGGCATATGTGGGAACCATGTAACCAAAGGAAAAAAAAAATTAGACAAAGTCCTCCACGGGCACAGGCTGGTCAAGAAGTTACTCAGACATTAGAAGAAATCACAGGAGTATCATTTTGAACTTGCAGTATAGACCGCATATGGGGGAACAGGAGGCAGAGACCGATCGTGGCAGGGTAAGGGGGCGTGGCTGGCATGGCCGTGGGAAGCAGTGAGATTTGAAAAGACCAAGTGTGATACCCAACAGAGCCAAATGCTCCTGCCGAGTAAATGAGAGTCTGGGGTGGACCCATCCTTCCCCTGACAGCAAAGAGACAGGGTCTGAGGCAGGACTTCAGCCAAACCCGGGGCTCTAGGAGTCCCCAGGGACAGGAGGCTGGCCTCGGATGGCAGAGCGTATAAATACTGAATCATCGCCATTCCCTTCCTCAAACCCACAGGCCAGGCCAAGTGTACGCTTTCAGGCTAATGAGCTCTCAGAATGCCAAACTAAACTTCATTTTCTGTTTGAAAGATTTTTCCATTTCTGGCCCTGGTGAAAGACCCGGCGGTTTCACCCAGAGCTCTTCCTACAGTAAGAACAATTAACCCAAAGCAAACTATGTGCCCTAGGGTATCAGAGCCCCCATAGAATGGGCAAACGAGTCCCCAAGGCAGGCCGAGAGTCAGGCCTGGGGCACATCTGCTCGTTTTCCCTTCCAAAATAACCGTGGCACTAAGATCCTGTCCGCGCCTGCCAGGAAAGCACTGCCCAGTAACTGGCCGTGGCCAGCGGTGACCACACAGAGCGACCCAAGTAGCAATTCAGGGTGACGTCCCCAGACAATGGTAACATGCACTAAGTCGTAACACATTTCAGACTTCTGTGGCCGGCGTGTACTTAAATAAAAATTACCCTTGGAGAGCGTAACGAAAACTTGGTCTCTTTTAAGGGCTATGATCTACTTAATTGATCCAATAACATCTCTCCCTTACGCTACTACCCGCCCAGTCACAGAGGGGACCCGCATGATGCGGGCTAACTCCCCTAGCCAGAGGGTGACGTCACTCACACCTCTCTTCCCCAGCATGAACACCTGCTGGTTTCCTTTCACACACTCTCTTACCCGACACACTGTCTCCATTATCCATGCCAGGCAATTAATCTATTTTTAAAAGTCCACTAAAATGAGAAATTATAAAAAAAAAAAAAAAAAAACTAAAAAACGAGACTGATACGTACAATCAATGACCCTTTTACTTTAATCTAAAAACAAATGTACATTAATTGGCTGGTTTTTCCTTGAGCCAACAGTGCCTGATTTCCCTCGGACCGCAGTCAACCAGGAAAGAAAGAGAAATGTCACAATATCTCCACGATTAGTCCCCTGACTAATTGTAAGAGAATCCCGGCTGAGAAGTCACCTGGGGGCTTAGCTCTTTCAACTCCTTCAACGGAATTGAAAATAATGTATGGTTTTTGTGATTCTACAGACAAGTAAAATGAAGTCCAACCAACGATGTCAGCAAACCCTCGAGAAAGCTCTGTCCTAAGTGCCTCCAAAAAGGGAGATCAAGGGTGAACAGAGATCTGCTCTCTAGAACCCTAGAAAGATTCAGAAGTTAGAGTATGGTTGAAGGCAGGAGGGAGGCAGGAGACTGGTTCCCATTCCCACCTATCAAGGGGTGCAGGGGTCTTATTTGGGGGGTGAAATGAACATGAAAGGCTCCAAACAAAACCACCAGCTATGGTGGAGGGCAGGGGAGTGGCACTCTACTGACATCAAGGCAATGGGTAAAAGTCCACATGCTATGGGGCGCCTGGGTGGCTCAGTAGGTTAAGCATCCAACTTCTAGACAGTTCATGAGTTCGAGCCCTGCAACGGGCTCTCTGCCCTCAGCACAGAGCCTGCTTCAGATCCTCTGTTCCCCTCTCTCTCTCTCTCTCTGCCCCTTCCCTGCTTGTGCTCTCTCTCTTTCTCTCTCAAAAATAAATAAACATTTTTTTTAAATCCACATGCTGAACCCTGAGACCCCACTGCCACCTTGTCGGCTGCTCAGCTCTGAGAAGGCTGGCAGCCATGCAGTTACCCTAAGACAAGAAACTGGAGTATGACAGGAGGGCAGGGTATGTGCAAAGGCCCAGGGGTTGAGACAGAGCTGCAAAGTGGATGGACGGGGCGAAGAGTGAGCCGTGAGCACAGTGACTTGGGCAGAGCCAAAATAGGGAACCTGATCCTCATTTTCTAGCCTAGAAGGAGTTGCAGAGGGTTCTAGAAAGTAAAGCGACACAATCACATCAGCATTAAAAAATGCTGTTTCTTTATTTTGGGGAGGGACAGAGGGTGAGTGGGGGAGGGGCAGAGAGAGAGGGAGACATAGAATCCGAAGCAGGCTCCAGCCTCTGAGCTGTCGACCCAGAGCCTGATGTGGGGCTCGAACTCACGGACCGCGAGGTCATAACCTGAGCCGAAGTCAGACACTTGACCTACTGAGCCACCCAGGCGACCCTCACATCAGCATTTTAAAAAGATTCTGTCTTTCTCCCTCTCTCTCTGTCTCTCCCGTGCCTTCTCGCTCAAAATAAAGTAATAAACATTTAAAAGAAATAAAAAGATCATTCTGGCAGCAGAATGGGATCTAAATGGCTCAAGAGGCAAAATTGGGAATGTTTGGTTGGGTACGAGCAATGATATCAACTCCTCAAAGAAGGCCTAGGAGAGGGGGAGGGTTGAGATGGGACAGAATACCCTGGGCAAGTTAAAACTAAAAACCAGAGTCAGCCTCCCGATGGCCTCTTATTCCAAATGGCAGGACTCCGCACTCATGACGTCGCCCCTCCACCTTCCCGGTTAATAGACCCAGGAATGAACTGAGCTATTGATTGTGGAGAAGAGCTACCCTGTGGAGGGCAGCAGCTCCTGTGGTATTTTCGACCGCTTGCCCATCTCTTGCCAGGAAACGTCATTTAATTTTGGATTAGATGGATTTGCCAGGAAACACACCCGTGGGTCGCAGCGCCGAGGAGTAGAGGTCGGTTTTACAATTATGAAACAGCTTTTCCAGAACCCCTGGAAGTCATCAGGCCATCTCCTTAAAGGGCAGCTATTGAAATGATACCCACACAGCCTCTCGCTGGTGGGCACACCAGTGACAATGATGTGTGCGGGGGAGGAACTCTGGGCACAGGCCGTGAGCTAGGCGGCTTGGGAGAAGAGGTTGGGGTTCCTCTGCAAACATCAGAAGCAAGGACTGGCCATCAAACTTCAAGCTGAGCCCCTGCCAAGACCCTCACTGTATCTTCCCATGGCCTGGAGAGTTCCTGCACCGTGCACGGGGCATCCAGAATTAACACTACCCCCAAGAGAACCAATTCCGATTTACTCCTCAAGATGACTTTAGCCATGACCAGGCAAATGACAAAATCTGAGTGCCATTCTGGGCTCCAATAGTTTCCAGCTAGAGGAATAGTTCAACATCTCGTTTCCGGTTTGGGAACTGAAAATAAATGCCAGCTAGGATCTTCGGCCAGTCTCGGAAACAGCCCTGCCTCTGATTCGGGCCACGCCTTCACGAAGGGGGCAGGGACCTCGAAGAGGTAATTCAACCAGCGTGGGAAACTTCCAGAGATGCCACAAAACTCAGTCATCAAGATAAATAATATCTTCATGCAAGATTTTAAAAATCAAAATTAAGGTGAAAAAAACCAATGATGAAGGACAGAGCAAAAGTTCATGAAAAAGTGCTGTGCTGAGTCATACTGGAGTCTGAGGCTAAAAGGAAGATCAGTGACGTCAATTGTTTACATATTTTAAATGCTGATATGTTGTTCGTTATGGATAGTTTTGCATTAATTCTTATTATTAAAGATATGTTACGGGGGCGCCTGGGTGGCTCAGTCGGTTGAGCATCCGACTTTGGCTCAGGTCATGATCTCGCGGTCCGTGAGTTCGAGCCCCGCGTCGGGCTCTGTGCTGACAGCTCAGAGCCTGGAGCCTGCTTCGGATTCTGTGTCTCCCTCTCTCTCTGACCCTCCCCCACTCATATTCTTTCTCTCTCTCTCTTTCTCTCAAAAATAAATAAACATTTGAAAAATTAAAAAAAAAACAAATAAAAATATATTACATTAAAACAGTGTAGCTTGAGTGCTGATTTTTTGGACACCTCCTTAAATCTTGCACCAGAAGCAAGCACCTTGCTTGCCTGGCTCTCAGTCCGGCCATGTGGGCAGGAATTTGGAGTTTTATACACCTTCTCTCCTAACATCATCCACCCTACCCATCCCTACATACACACACACACACACACACACACACACATGCACACACGCACACGCACACACTGGCATGGAGAAATTAAAAACTACTCTTTGGAAACATAAGCCCACAGCCCGTTTGTTCATTTGTGGAGGTTAGAGAGGGCATTCTTAAAACAACTTTTCTCATTTATCTTTGCAAGAGTGTTGCCGTTCGCCTTTAAATACACACCTGAGATCAGCTTTCGTAACGGAGCTGTACTCTCGGGTTGTGCTCACACACAGAGAGGAGGAAAATCAATTTCAATCCCCGAAAGACAGAATTACTGGTGCAGAAGGTCACTAAACGCTAGCACTGCTCAATGGGCTTGGAACAAGATCCTTGTCCGCGTTGCTTCACTGCCCGCCCAGCGGAGGGAGGAGGGAAGACCGGAGACGCTCATGCTCACCAGGGAAGAGAAAGATGTCGCTTGTACAAGCCACAGGGTAAATACTTTAAACAGCGAAGGGGAAGAGGTGGACACGCGCGCGTGCAACGTGGAGTCTCGGACTTCTGTTTGCACCTAACGCTCTAGAGAAATTGGCCACGACTGGCTCAACCAACTGAAAATACGACTGCTGTAATTCTGTCAAGGTCACTTGTCAGCCTGGCTTATCTACTCCGCAAGGGCTGCTGCACAGATCGGCCCTACCGAAGGGACATAACTCACGGCCGTATCTCCGGGGAAACCTCCCGGGCCTGGTTGCCATTTTGCTCACGCCCTTCCCTGCTCAGGTATCAGATTCAGGCCAGCTGCCGTCTACAGCGGATCCAGGCGGGGCTTGGAGCCCGGACCAGTGGTCACGGCCGTCCTGAGCCCTTCCAGATGTCCGTGGACCGGTGCCACTTCTGTCACCTCAGAGGTTATTGCGAATATCTGATTGGCAAGTTCACGAACCATAACAAGACCTGTGGCACAGAGGGGCGGCAGAGGGAGGCGGCCAGGCTGCCCCGGGAGGCGATGTGTCAGAGCCACGTACCTGTTCCCAGGAGCACACACATTTTTCTCCCCGGTGGGAGAGGTAGGGTTTCGTGGAGAGAGCCGGGGCATGGAAGTCAAAGAGATCTGCAGACCCAAGTCTGAATCCTGGCTCCACTCATGAGCTATGGGACCTGGGGACGTGATTTAACCTCTCTGAGGTTCGGTTACCTAATCTATAAAGTGGGGGGAAGCTAATGGATGTGAAGTGCCTGGCACAAAGCCACGCGTGGAGCCCAGTCCCTGTTTGCAGCAAAGACTTGCCCCGGGGGTTCTGTTGTCTCGCTGCCTCGTAACTGATCCCTTCAATGCCCTGCATCTGGGAGGCTCCTTTTGCTTCCTGCCGTCACATTCGAGGCTTGGCCTGGCCCTCTCTGTACCAACCATTTGGGAATCGGGGACGATGGGATCGGATTGTCATAAAGGGAAAAATACCCAGATTAGCACATCACGTCCCCAGCCAGCATGAGGTTGGGCAGGGAGGCAGCAGCAAGAACAAAGGCGTATCTCTTACTCTCCCTTCTCCTCCTGTCCCCGTACATAGTCCCCAGGACCTGGGAAACCAGGCAAGCCGCCATTCCAGCCGCATCCCAGCCAGTCAGCTGTCGTTCCGAGCTGAGTCGTGGGGAGGCTCATGAAGGAGATGTGGTTCTGAGTCTCAGGGAGAAGGCCGGATACTCGGCCTTAGATCCTCTCACCAAAGAGGTGGTGTAGGAGCCCCGGAAAATGTCAACCGTACCCCTAGCATGAGCGGGAGCCCTGGTATGCCTGAGCAGAAAATATGGGGACCTTTTTAAAAATATTTTTTAAGCTTATTCATTTATTTTAGGAGAGAGAGAGAGAGAGCACAAGTGGGGGAGGAACAGAGAAAGAGGGAGAGAGAGAATCCCAAGCAGGCTCCATGCTGTCAGCACAGAGCCTAATGCGGGGCTCGAACTCACGAACCATGAGATCATGACCTGAGCCAAAATCAAGAGTTGGTTCCTCAACCGACTGAGCCACCCAGGCGCCCCGAGACCTTTTTTTTAAACAAAAAATTCAGACTCGTTTGCTGTGAGAAAGATGGTTTGGAATAACAAACGCCCATCTAAATCTAGGATATTGGACAGCCAACCTCAGTAGGCCTCCTGGGGGAGATTATTGGGAGACCTTGAATCTGACCGGTCAGGTCCTTCCTGGGATCAAGAGTCTGAAAGATGAGAGAGAAAGTCTGCCCCAACCTGTATGCCCCATGTGGGCAGGGCAGGCCTCCTGCGGTGGCAGCGGGAGTATGTTCTAGAAACAATTATGCATGCCGCCTGTTGAAGATGGTAAGGCAGCCTTGTTCAACCGGGGCTACTACAGGAGGGGAGAGACACGGGGCTCAACTCCACCTCCAACAAGGACAAATGGGAATTTGCAGCGAAGGAGCGGAGTGGGGGGCAGCGGTTGGAAAATTCTGAGAGAAGGCATCAGCAATGAGGCGGATTCTTGGTAGGCCAACACCACAGAAACGCTGCTGAAGACAGGCCATCCTAACACCAGCATGCTCTCTCAAGAGGGGTCAGACAGCAAGGGTGGGGAACTTCACTTAGCTGAATTTATAGGATGCTTGCTCAAACGGGATTCTGCAAGAATAGAGAGGGAAGCCAAGGCCCGGCCTAGACCAGCAGAAGGTTCCGAGAAGCCTAAGGAAGGTGTTTCAAGAAGTTAACTTATTTCGGGAGCTTTTATGGGCAAGAGGGGCCTCTCCAGCTTTGCTGGGCTCAACAGCAGCAAGAAGAGCCACAAAGAGCCCCCGTCCACCTCTGAAAGGTAAGCCGCCCCAATGGGGGATGCAGTTGCTGAGCGAGTCCACTAGGTGGCAGAGCGAGAGTCGCATGGCCACGCAAGGGGAAAACATGGTGGTGGCCAAGGGCAATGGTGAGCCACTCAGGACCCACCGGGAATTGGGTCTATGTTTGGAATACCAGCCATTTTGGGTGGGGGACACTCGACATTAAAGATACTTTTATTGTTTTTAAGGCTGACACTGATGCCTTCGGAAGTATAGAGCCGGGGGGAGAAGAAGTTATACTCAAAACTTGTCAGCATTTGTAATGAATGAATGAATAAATAAATAAATAAATAAATAATATAATGAGCCACTTGGCGGAGATTGTTTCGGTTTAGGTGAATTAGAGCTGACGACACATTTAATCGGGTCCCGGAGATGACCATCCAAGGAGGTAAGATTATTGGTTTCTCCCTTGGTCCCGTCTGATGGAAGCAACTTCTCCTTTTTTTCTTTGCACCCCTTGGCTCCCAGCCTGTGAAAAGGATTCCACTGACCGTTGGACCTGCCTCCAGTGGCCCACCATCTCCAGCTTCTCGGACGTGGGCCCTGCCTCAGAGGGCAAAGGCAGACAAGGAAGCAGCCCCATTGCCCACAGCTGGCCCCGTATGGGCAGGGTCCTGCTGTCACTGCCGGCAGCTCTGGGGGACCCTAGACGAGGAGGAAAGAAGAATCCTAGGAACAGGGTTAACCCGAGGCCAAGTGGGCAAGGAAGCAACTTCTCCAACCACCGTCCCATGGCAGACTCAGATATGCAGGAGTGGTCAACAGGGCCCTCTTCCCCCAGTGTCCCCCTCTGCTTCTCCCCAGCCTGCCCTCCCCCTTCATCCATTCTCCATGGGAAGGACAGCCAATTCTCGAGCGGTAGCAAACACTGCTATGAGTATAGTAACACTCACACTATACAGCAGGTTTTGGAGCAAATATCAACTCATTTAATTCGTTACACTCACTTAGCAGATAAGCAATTCAAGGCACCAAGAGGCTGCCTGATTTGCCTAATACCACAGAGCTAGTAAATGACAGAGCCTGGATTCCAAATCACATCTGACTCCAAAGACCGTTTTCTTTCCAGAACGGTGTGTAGGCTGGCGTTATTGTATTGCTTTCTGTGTTGCCCCTCCCAGGACTGTTTGCGTTTAAACAAAAATTAAAAAGGAGGAGCCCAAAAGGGGCAACACTGAAGCTGAATATAGCCGATGATCTCTTGCCCCACAGGTCAACAACCTCACCCAAGCCGCACTGAGTTTCCCAGTTTGGATCTTAATTCCTATAGATTATTTTTCCTTCTTGCTACACTCGATCTGGCTTCTAGATGCATTCCTTGGCTTTCTTTCTATTTCATTATAGGGATTAAGAAATGGGATGCATTAAATATAGTTGCACAATTGCAATTCAACAAATTGTAAGAGGACTTACCTGCCAAGACATCTAAGTGTCTGAGAACCATCAGCGTGTGCCATGTCAGAGGACACGGAAATGTCACTGTCACTGACATTACAATGTGCCCACCCTATCCTCGCCTCCACTGTCAGGGCCCCATCTCTCCGGGAAACCTTCCTTCACTTATTACAATGGTGGAATGAGTTTTCAAATGAACAACCTAAGTAAATGACCATTTTATGATCCTACATTTGGAACTTCCAATGTTTAGACTCTTTTTATTTTTTAAGGTTTATTTATTTTTGAGAGAGAGAGACACAGAGTGCGAGCAGGCAAGGGGCAGAGAGAGGGGAAGACACAGAATCTGAAGCAGGCTCCAAGCTGTCAGCACAGAGCACACGGGGCTCAAACCCACCAACCGTGAGATCTTGACCTGAGCTGAAGTCGGCCACTTAACCAACTGACCCACCCTGGCACCCCAACATTTAGACTCTTGTGTTAATTTCTAAGGGCTGCTGTCACAAAGCACCATGAACCGGGTTGCTTAAAAACGATAGAAATTGATTCTCTCACAGCTCTGGAGGCTGATAGTCTGAAACCAAGGTGTTGCAGGGCCACATTCCCTCCGAAGGCTCGAGAGGAGAACCCTTCCTTGCCTCCTCTAGCTCTGGTGGTTTCCAGCAATCCTGGTCATTCCTGGGCTCAGACTCATCACCCCAACCTCAGCCTCCGCCCTCCGGCCTTCTCCTCTGTGTCTGGGTCCAAATTTCCTTTTTCTCGTGGATCCCGTCATTGGATTTAGGGCCCATTCCAATCCAATATGACCGCATCCTAACTCGATTACATCTACAAAGGCTCTCTTTCCAAATAAGGTCACATGCACAGGTACTGGGGGTTAGGAATTCAATGTATCTTTGGGATGGTGGCGGGGGGCGGGGGCAGGGGACAACTCCACCCACAACTACCTTTTCCCACATGCAGGGCAGGTACCAATCACTGATCATGGGATTTTCTGCTGGGCAGAGGAGACATCACCATCCTGCTTCACACAGCTGTCCTGGCTGAAACGCAAGGGGATGGGAGCCAGCACCTCTGGTGACCCCGACTTGCCGTCATGAGTGCCACTCGAGGGATGACTCGTGGTGACGAGCGCGTACCGGCCGCACCTTCCGAGCCCAGGGCAGGTGGGTCACCTATCCGCTTTCTGCATACGGTGCTCCGCGAGGCCGGCCCAGCAGGTACCACGGCACGTGACCCTAGCCTTGGCTGCACAGGGGACGAGGTCCTGTTGTTATTTCTGAGCCACGGTCCACGTGCACCATAGCATGGCTTGGTTCCAACCTCACTCGGGGCGCACGTCTCTCCCCCCTCCGCCCCCAGCAAATTGGCAATAGTGATACGCGCGACCATCTCACGGGGCTGCGGGGCAATTTAATTAATGTCTCCCAAGCACTCTGAGGTCTTCGGATGAAAACTGCTGTGTAAGAGCAAAATTATTATTAGTTCTCAGCCTCCTGTCCCTTGACTTCTGACACGGGCTTTTGTTGCTCCTGAGTAGGAGCCGTTTATGGGCTGCCCAGCCGGCTCTTTTCGGGTACGTAGGCAAATATGTACGCGTTTGCAGATTTTTTTTTCCCCTTTTAAAAAAAGCATTCCAGGCCTGTGGGATGTCTTGAAGCTCTTCAGTGCCTGAATTTCTCTCTCCTTGTCTCTCCTAAGTAGCATACTCTGCAAGAGTAGCTCATAAACAGGCTACTTCGGAAAAGAGTGTGGGGGGAAAACGGTCAATTTGAAGAAATAGCCCCTCTTGCAATGAAGAATGAAACAATATCTTCTTCTCATGCAGAATCTAAATGAACCACTAAGTGAGGTCTGTCTCCCTTGCCCAGAGGGATTCTGTACGTGCTTATGCATTGAAAGGAGAAAAGAACAGAAGACTTGCTTGCAGGGCCCAAGTTTTGCCTCCTCCCTTCACCCTAACTTCTCAGGAACCATGGAAACAAATACACCCCTCCTAGATGATGTTTCCCTGATAGTCCTTTGTTACCTAACCGTGCGCCTGCCTGGGATCCCATGGGGAGAATGAAAGGAAGAAGTGGAAAAGAAAAAGTATGTCTGCAATGAAATGCCTGGTCTCTGAAAACAGAATGGGGCTCGTGTGTAATTTATCAAGCTCTGGGGCAACAATGTTCCGGGGCACCATTTTCCTTTTCCCTAAGACAGGGTCACTCCTCCCCATCCCACGCTAGCCACACACAACCTGTGAGGCTCCCTCAAAGGTATCCTTTGGTTCATCATAACGCTTTGTTGGCAGGGTCTGTTAGTCACCCAACGGCCGGAAGACTGTATTTTTAAAATTTGCTGAGCAGCAATTACGTAACCTGTAATCAGCCGGACCAAAGTCTAAGGGCTCAGAACCAATGAAAGAAGCAAATGTTCGTTGTGTGGCTGTAAACGCAGGAAAACATAAACATAGAGAGCTCGGATGATGCCCTCCGTGTTTCCTGAATCAACCAATCGTGGACCAAATGTTGTACCAGATTCTATAAGGGAAAAACCCAGGAATATTCGGCTGGGACAGGGAAACTGAGGCAGGAGTCAGAACAGAGATGCATGAAACCAGCTTTCCCCATGCAGCATCTAGTACTGAGGCAGAACCAGAGTCCTCTTAGCTACCTCAACGGCTGGGACACATGAGGGCCTTTTCTGAGCTCTAAGACGACTAAAGTTCAACCTGTTACAGAGCGATCAAAGGGATAGCTTCTTTTTTCCCATTCTGCTATTTTAAAAAAAGGAAAGCAGATCTAATTCCAAAAGAAATATGTACAGGGGCACCTGGCTGGCTCAGTCAGTTGACCGATCAACTTCAGCTCAGGTCATGATCTCGTGGTCTGTGAGTTCGAGCCCCACATCAGCCTCCGTGCTGACAGCTCAGAGCCCAGAGCCTGCTTCGGATTCTGTGTCTCCCTCTCTCTCTGCCCCTTCCCCGCTCATTCTCTCTCTCTCTCTCTCTCTCCCCAAAAAATAAACATTACAAAAATAAAAAAATTTTAAAAAGGCTCCAACCAAAGAACTGATGGATATTTTACCAATCAAGCAGATCACATCTGGCTCTGCAAACGCTCAGTTGTAAAACTATGAGGGATAATTGCTGTTGAATTAAGCAAACAGCTCCTGTTCTAGGAGTTTTAGGGTGTGGGCTATTTTACAAAGGAAAGATGGAGTATCAAACAATCAGCCGTTTAATCCAGCCGAAGAAAGTTGCCAATGAGGAGAGGGCAGGGGAACCATACGGAATGATTCTGAGACTCCCACTGTCTTTCAGCTATGGGGTCAAACACATAAGACTCACATACTCAATGTCCACAGGCTGTTACTGGATCCCTCCTCCTGCAACTCCAGCAAATAATCAGACTTTGTTGGGTTCTGTGAGCACAACTTTTTTTATGTTTTCTATGATGAAACCCGCGAAGAATTTTTACGAAAACAAAAACCATCGGCCTTCTTTTGGAAAGATGTGGAGCTGATATTCATGTCTGTATTTGTGTCTTGGGGTATCCCAAGGTAAAAATTTTTTAAGTTTATTTATTTATTTTGAGAGAGAGAGAGAGCATAATTGGGGGAGGGGCAGAGAGGGAGAGAAAGAATCCCAAGTAGGCTTCTTCTCACTGTTAGCACGGAGCCCAGCGGGGGGCTCAAACGCACCAACCGTGAGATCAGGACCTGAGCTGAAATCAAGAGTCGGCCACTTAACCAATTAAGCCACCCAGGCGCCCCTGAAGATGACATTGCTTTAACTGCGGAGCTAACTCTATAGACAAAGGAGGGCCCTGAGAATAAAGCTTTCCACGGCAGTGGTGAAAAAGAACAAATATGGTCCATGATCATCTACTTTGTTCAACGAAGGCAGTTCACTCTCCTTGATGAATTCTGCCCTACCCACCTTACCCTTCTCTCTCTTTTTCACACACACACACACACACACACACACACACCTTTTCTCATGCCAAAGACTAGGTACGAAATGTCAAGTTGGATTTCAAATCTGCATTATGTTTTTAACTTGAGTCAGTTCAAGCTAATGAAAGGCGGCCCCCTCCCTGGTCTTTCCTGAACTATAACCTTAATGGCCATGAAAAATTTGGTTTCATTGGGTATTAATCCTTTGAAAGCAACATGACTCCCCCACCAATTCAATTCCTTCCTTTTAACAAAACCACTTTGTTCAAGATTCATGGTCACTGGCACCTTCTGTGTTGCCTCTTTGCTCTTTCTTGTTCCAAGATTATTCAACGGCTTACTATTTGCCAGATATCAGGCTCAGCCTTTAGATATATTATCTCATTTAATCTTCACAGCAAACCTATTAGGCAGATACTGTCCTTATTCTTATTCTAAACATCTGCCAACTGAGGCTTAGAGAGGTCTGTCTCCTGCCCAGAGTGGCAAAAACTTGAGTGATGAATCTAGGCTTCAAACCTGGCTGAGTATGAACTCTGAGCTCTTAATGGCCATGCCAATGGTCTCCCCAGCGCTTCTGGTAAAGCATTTGAGAACGGAGTTAATTCCACTGAAGGGGAATCTACAGCTTTTGCAGAAATTTTATAAGCATTCATCTTCATAAAGAGCCATTTTCCAAAGAGGATTCATCTATGATGAAAAAAAGGACCTATGACACTTTTATAACTATTATAACCACTTGTCCTGGATTGTTCTTATCATTTTGAGGCTAATGGACCTATTTGAGAATCTTGAGTGAAACCCCACGAATCCCAGGTACAGGGACCCTGATTGTACACATCCTTCTGAAGTCACAACCCTCCCTCTTTCCACCCCCTTCTCCACCCCCGTGACCGGCAGTCATACACATGGCCAAGCTAATCATGTACTACCTAGTGGCAAGATGCAGGGGCATCCTTGGGCAGAAGGGGGCGCTGTTTCATAGAGGTCTACCTGCCATAAATGCTCTCCCTCTCAGAGGAAGGACTCAGCCAATGTTACACCTCTAGAATTTCACCTTGGGTTCTGGTTCTCAAACTACTTTACAGACATCCTAGCGCTTATCCCAAAGTTCTATGAGTAGTTTTAAATATAAAAAAGAAAAACACCCCTATTCGCATCCAGCCCCTTAATGGCATGAAGGCTATGACAAAAAAGCAAGAACACTGAAGCATCTTGCCCTTTCTTTCCCTCTCTAGTATCAGTGTGGACCATGCACACGCTACCAACGGGATAAAATCGCTTTAGAAAACAAGTAGGGAAAGGGCCCAGTTTGAGAAGAGTTACCCAACAACTGTCAAAATGTCAATGGAACATCCTGTGGACTCTCTTCTCCCCAGGGCCCCGTGATTCCTGTGTGTCCATATCTTGGAGTACTTTTGGCTTGGTGCTTCGCTGACCTGGTCTCCTCACTTCCCCAAAAGAACTCCTAGAAGACTATGGAAAGGTCTTATGTCTGGCCTTCTTTGTTTGGAATAATGGTAAACATGAGAATGAATGAAAAGCATTCTCTCATGCCCAGAACACCTCTGTAAGAATAAGGATAGTGACCCAATGGAGCTTCAAATTTTTATGGTGCTTTATGCTTTTTCAAAGCATTTTCACATACACTGTCACAATCAACTCATACAACCACCTTCTGGTTTACGAGTGAGAAAAGAGAAATCACAAAGACCCTGCTCAAGATCATACAGCTTGGCAGTGGGACACCTGGGGTTGGAACCCAGATGGCATGATTTGTCCGGCATTTTCGTCAGGGCATCAAATAGCTCACGATCCTGGGGTCATCCTCTCTGACTTCGTTCTCTCCATACTGAGGTCACTTGCGCTGTGAGCCTTGATATCTAACCGTAGACCCAGATTTCAAAAGGAGAGAAAAAAACCAGTCCTTCTTTGGCAGGAATCTACGGATATCAAAACAAATGTGGCATCTTCTTTATTGCTTCTTTACGTGGGTCTTTCCGGATGAAAAGGCTCCAGTGGGGAACAGCTCATCAACTTGTTACTTCTAGGTACACACAACGCTCCTTAGTAATAGCAGGGCCTTCACACCGGGCCATGATTCGCTAAATATCCCCTGCTGTCTCACAGTTTGGCCCGTCAACTTCTCCCAGACATAAAACATCTGGGCTAGCACAAGACAACACGGCAAACTCAGAGAGAGATGTTTCCCAGATGTGAAGAAGACCACGGTCCTCAAGAGTCTGTCACAGGGCCGGCTCTGGGCGTCCGTATTTCCCAAGACCCTCTTCTAGCTGCGTCTCGCCATAGCTTGTGTGGGACTGAAAAGAGTTCCGGGGGGTTGACCAGAGAGCTGAATAAAATGCTAAGAAGTTAGCTGTGGAGAAGCAGAGAGCTTCCCTGCAGGCGGCCCCATGCTTCGTGGTCCTGCACCGGTTCCCAAAGTCCTGCTCACAAAGAGCGGGCTGTGACCTGCAGTTTCCGGAAGGACCTCCCGGGAAGGACGCCCTCTTCGGTGTGGGGCTCACTCCGCTTTTGTCCAGCGTGCCATCCGGGCACACCGCTGAGCTTTCTTCGACTTTAGAGAAAACCACCTGCAGAAATCCTGCTCATACCAGTTCCGTCTTGTGAAGAGTCGCTGGCTCCAAATGCTTATCTGGGGAGACGACTGGGAGGAAAGCTCGTTGCGTGCCCGGTTTAGAAAAATCTGGAAAAATACTCTGTTGTTGTGCAAACTTCTGAAAAATAAAAGAAGTGGAGACATGAACAATCGGGGAAATGCAACAGTGGACACCTCAATTTAAGTTCCACTCGCTGACAGCGGGCTGCACAGCTCGGTCGGGAAGCCCTTGTTAGCCTAGTAGCTTCGCTCGCTCGACAAGTCGGCTTGTACTATTGCAGCCCCAAACTGTGACCAGGAGACGCACGGACTACAGACTGGGGCCATTTCCAGCCCCTACTGTTAGCTACCTGCATGGAAAATCAGTGCCCCCTGAAACAGGCATTTGCCAGCAAGAAACTCAAGTCATTCATTTTTTAAATTTACCCTCCAGTAACTCTAATCATCTTGTGTGCAAATGACCCTAATGACCCCAAATCGTAAGCTGATGGCTTAGGTCCTCCACCGCGCCTAGCTTAATACCTGTACCCACTAGGTGCTCACGGGAGTCTTTTTGACTGGCGTCCAAAACAGCAACTAGAGAGATGAGTCCGTGGCCAGAGAGGCAAGGAAGTGAATATAGGGGGCCAGTGAGTGACAAGGCCCCGGGATAGCTCTTGGGTGAGATCTGTCCTGGCCCCTAAGTAGCCAGTCCTTCCTGATAATATCGAGACATATGGGACAGATCACTTCCTAGGGGGTCAGGCCCAAAGCTGGCCTCGCTCCTTATAGCTTTGGTCTACCCAGGTAAGCGGCCATGCACAAAGAGGCTCAGGGTCTGTAAGCTGGAGCCTGCCACCAACAGTTCAAGGGCTACGGTCAAGGCCACTTCAGCACCGGCCGGCCATCTTCCACCCTAGGACGCTGCCTGTATACCCCACTCCTCTGGCTTCTCAGGGCTAATTCCCAGGGAGCGGAGGCAAGCGCCAAAACTCTTAGAGGAGACCCCCCAGGAGGAATGGGTTCAAGGTCAAGAGAAGGAGACTGATCTACCACCGTGCGGTGGGGCTGCGTCACTCGCCTACAGGCGGAGTCGTGCCTTTGCCCCAGGATGATGGCAAGTCAGAGCCACACTTGCCACCACCGTCACCACCAGGGCCTCTGGCGCCCTGGAAGGATCCTGTGGCAGGTCTCGAGCTTCCTTCACACACCCTACTTCGTTTTCTCTCGGCAGCTCTCTGTGCAGGGCAACCGGATTCAAAACAAGCTGGGCGCTTCCCGCACCGATCCTCACAGCGCGGACGCCTCAGCAGGTGCCCGGTTCACAGAAGAACATCTCTCGCCAGCATTACGGATTCACGCTATCTACCAAATATATTCGGATTGGCGCCCCCGGGCGATCTTTTAATCATAATACGTGTTTTTTTACGAAGATACTTACACAAGTGAAAATAATGAGTGTTAAGTAGAAAACGACCAGAGCCAACAGCAGTACAATCTCGGCTCTGTATTTCTGAAAAGTGTCTTCTTTGCGTTCCTTAGGGCATCCTTAAAAAAAGAGAGAGAGAGAGTAAAAATACGAAGCTGTTTAACAGAACTTTCCTACCGTGATAAAAAGCTAAGAATGCTTTGCTCTGGCTTTTCTTTTTTTTTCCCCAAGTCCTTCTTGTCTCCCATGCCTAACCGCACACGTCTGTGCATTCGGGAAGAACAATGCTAGTGACAGCGGTGACGGCGGTGGCCGGTGCTCACTCGCACCTGAGCCTGGCTGTGTGCGATGGGCCCGGCATACGGCATCTCGCTCAGGCTCTATTTCCTGGCTTTTCTGGTGCCTGTGCATCAGATGACACACCATGTGTTGAAGCGTGAGCCTGCTTCATCTGTGCTGTGTAGAATGCTAGGTGTTCTCACCTCAGGAGGACTGGGGGGACGAAGGAACCGGGCAGGTGAGCCGCCCGGCTATTACTGAATGAGTCAACACGTTTTTGTAGAATCGTGAAATCTCCACCAAGGCTGGCGGCAAAGGTGGGCTAAGGGGCTCCCCGAGGGGCCGTCGAAGGCTGTGGCTGCAGCGCTTGGGGACGCAAAGGCAGGAAGAGACATGGAAGGGGACGGCCTCTTCTCACTCAGACATGACATCCGACGTGCGTTGTCTGGGATAGCCAGGTTGCCAAGCCTGCTTGAAGGCCCAGGCAGGGGCGGGTGGCGTGCAGGTGACTGGGGGGGTGGGGGGGGAGACGATCCCCTGGGGCCACGAATGGTCCTTGAGAGAGCTGGCAACCTCTAAAGCTCGATTCAACATTTCACAAGTAGTATAGGGATGGGTTCTCAGTAGGGTCTGTGACTCGAGAAAGGGAAGGTTGAGAGCCTAACATTTATCCAGCACTCCGTGTACCTCAGGCACCGAACTAAGCATTTCAGTGCAATATCCCATTTAGCCTTCACGCGAGCCCATGCTGGAGAGGTTATCGCCCCCATTTTAGAGATGAGAGAACTGAGGTTTAGAGGCTGTGAGAGATGTGCCCAAGGGCACACACTAATGAGCCGCAGAGCTCTTAAGTGAACCAGATCCAGGGGACTCTGGAGGAGTCTAACCACTGAACTTGTAGGCAACCTTGTCCTCAGCGGAGGAAAGGAAACCAGCCATTCTCTGTTCCTCTCCTCTCTGCTCTTCCCTGCAAGGTTGCTCTCATTTGTCAATCACCTCTCTGCAGATGCTGATTGACAGCCTGCTGTGTGCCAGATAGAGCGGAGAATAAAACAGATGCCAGGTCTGGGAGGTGCATGCAGACAGACAAAGCAGCATTAGGGGCTAGAGACTGAGAGGGGTGTAAGGTGTGTGTGTGTGTGTGTGTGTGTGTGTGTGTAACAGTGAACCAAATCCAAACACTGAGCTCTACACAGTGATCGTGTTCTTGTGAAAAAAGGAATATTATCCTAAGTCAGATTCCCTTCAGATTCCCAATAAAAGAAGAAAGCATTCCTGGCATAAACATCAGGAACTGTGTGACAACAACATGTTTGTCATTTCAAGCCCCAGCCACTAATGAGCGCTGGGCAAAAGTCAAATGCAAGGCATATTTTAAGCTACACAAAGAAAAATTCTGGGGAAAAACCCGAAGAGATAATCCTCCCCTTGGAGCTCAATTCTTGCGATTACTGCATAGAGCAAAAATGTGTATTCTGTCACTGGAACATTATTTTCTTGCTGTGCCCTTTTTCTTCGGCCTGAGTTGAGGCATCGGGCAATGTAGCCATCATAAATGGGAGGGAAATGCTGCGGCTCATCAGTTAAAAAGGTGGAAACATGATGCGGCCCCTCCTGGGCCAGATTAGAAAGATCCAAGGAGCAGAATATCATAGTCACCTGACGTATTCAGGACTACACTGTTTCCCTGTCCTCCGAAAATTCATCTCGGATACTTCCTATTCTTTGTAAATTTTTTAAAAATCTTTATTTATTTTTGATAAAGAGACGAGTGTGCGCAGGGGAAGAGCAGACAGAGAGGGAGACGCAGAATCCGAAGCAGGCTCCAGGCCCCAAGCTGTCAGCACAGAGCCCCACGCGGGGCTCGAACCCACGAACCACGAGATGATAACCTGAGACGAAGTCAGACGCTCAACCGACTGAGCCACCCAGGCGCCCCTTGGATACTTCCTATTTGCTTCAAAGGACTCTTGTATGAATAAACAACACCCAGATTGGTGGTTTGGCTACATTTGGCATCTACACAACTAGGGTGGATCTGTCTTTATTGGGAAGGAAGGAAGGAAGGAAGGAAGGAAGGAAGGAAGGAAGGAAGGAAAGGAGGAAGGAAGGGAGAGGGAGGGAGGAAGAGAAGGAAAGAAGGAAGGGAGGAAGGAAGGAAGGAAGGAAGGAAGGAAGGAAGGAAGGAAGAGGGAGGAAGAGAAGGAAGGAAGGAAGGGAGGGAGGGAGGAAGGAAGGAAGGAAGAGGGAGGGAGGAAGAGAGGAAGGAAGGAAGGAAGGAAGGAAGGAAGGAAGGAAGGAAGGAAGGAAGGAAAGGAGGAAGGAAGGGAGAGGGAGGGAGGAAGAGAAGGAAAGAAGGAAGGGAGGAAGGAAGGAAGGAAGGAAGGAAGGAAGGAAGGAAGGAAGAGGGAGGAAGAGAAGGAAGGAAGGAAGGAAGGAAGGAAGGAAGGAAGGAAGGAAGGAAAGGAGGAAGGAAGGGAGAGGGAGGGAGGAAGAGAAGGAAAGAAGGAAGGGAGGAAGGAAGGAAGGAAGGAAGGAAGGAAGGAAGGAAGGGGGAGGAAGAGAAGGAAGGAAGGAAGGAAGGAAGGGAGGGAGGGAGGAAGGAAGGAAGGAAGAGGGAGGGAGGAAGAGAGGAAGGAAGGAAGGAAGGAAGGAAGGAAGGAAGGAAGGAAGGAAAGGAGGAAGGAAGGAAGAGGGAGGGAGGAAGAGAAGGAAAGAAGGAAGGGAGGGAGGGAGGAAGGAAGGAAGGAAGGAAGGAAGGAAGGAAGGAAGAGGGAGGAAGAGAAGGAAGGAAGGAAGGGAGGGAGGGAGGAAGGAAGGAAGGAAGAGGGAGGGAGGAAGAGAGGAAGGAAGGAAGGAAGGAAGGAAGGAAGGAAGGAAGGAAAGGAGGAAGGAAGGAAGAGGGAGGGAGGAAGAGAAGGAAGGAAGGAAGGGAGGGAGGGAGGAAGGAAGGAAGGAAGAGGGAGGGAGGGAGAGAGGAAGGAAGGAAGGAAGGAAGGAAGGAAGGGAGGAAGGAAGGAAGGGAGGGAGGGAGGGAGGGAGCAGAAAAAGTTATGACATTCTTATAGGAGAATTTAGCTTTTAGCCACACGATCCTAAGCTTCCAGTTGGACTCCAATCGAGAGGACGGAGTTTCGAGCCTATGCAAGTGCACACGCATCTTGCAAGAAGGAAACAGGCGCAGCAGATCACCTCACCTGTCACTTTCAAGGTCACAGTGCCGCTTTGGTTTCTCCGCCCTTCTGGCTCCTCCAGGATGCACCTGTATGTCCCTGAGTCGACACTGGTAGTGTTTTCAATCTTCAGGGAGTACAGCCTTTCACCGGAGGCTTCTAAGGAGCCATCCTTCTGCTGGTGGTACCACAGACCCTCCGGGGGCATCTCTATCCTTCCCTCGCCGTCGTCTGTAAGCTGTTGAAAAAGCATCACGCTGCATCAGGTTCCACTAACAGGACTTGGAAACACCGTCCTCACCCCGCATCAAGGTTCTGCCTCTTGTTTTCATAACATCCGTCCTCAACTATTTTTTTTTTTTAAACAAAACAGTATGTGTATGTGTGACCTTCAGGGGAGGAGGAGAAAATGTATGAAAATTCTGTAAGGCTGTATCTTTTCTGGCATAAGATCAGGCCTGCGCTTTACGATTCGGCGTATCCCAGCTTCCACCCCCTAATAAAGGACAGAGTGTTGTTGCTGCTGACAATAATGATGCGTCGATGAGGATTTGCGTGAATCACTTTGAGTCATATGTTGCTGCTGGTTGTTCTGTATTAAATGTCCTCTTGTTTTCTTCAGATACCCACTCACCCCCTGAATGATTCTTACTTTTGTATCTCAGCCTCCCAACTCGAAGACCACTGCCAGACGGCTCGGCGGAAAGCACAGACATGCATGAGCAAATGCCTCCTGTAAACGGTCACCTTGTTCTTAAAAAACTGGGTGTCTGTGGGGTCACCCATGATGTCACAGGGT
This sequence comes from Panthera tigris, assembly GCF_018350195.1. Classification (NCBI taxonomy): domain Eukaryota; kingdom Metazoa; phylum Chordata; class Mammalia; order Carnivora; family Felidae; genus Panthera; species Panthera tigris. Next base: position 14,774,281 of record NC_056664.1, read on the forward strand.
GCACCACACTGACGCCCTAGCAGGGCAAGAAGACAGCCGACGGTGGTGCCCCGGGGAGACTTTTTGTGCCACATCACGCGGCAGTCACACCAAGATGCACACAGAAGGACCGCGACCGCTTAAATCTTTGGACCCGGGACAGACCAGCCCGACTGGGGCAGATGCCCAATTCAGCCAACCGCACCCGCGGGGGTTCTCTGCCTAAACTATCTTCTTTGTTAACGTCGGTGGGGTCTCTCCCTCACCTCTTACTTGACAGATTAGGCCACAACCGCATTCTCCATCAGTTTTTTTTTCCCCCAGATATATTTTTAATCTGCCTAATTAGCTCGCCCGTGCATCCTCCACCGAAATGTTTTCAAGCGTCCAAACGGATTGACACAAAAGGAAGGCAAATCACCGTTCGTTCTCGTTCTCAGCGCTCAGCCCTCGCCCTTTGCTGGATGGCCGGGACCGCCAGGGAGCCTGGGACCCGGCGGCATCCCTCACGTGCCCCTAGAATGTGAGGGCGCCAAGGAGCCACCTCAGGGAATGACCCAGCGATCAGCAGGATTCCCTGTCGCTGCAGAATGTCATCTCCTGTCCCGGGAGCCGCCAGCTCCTCTCCCACTTTCCAGGCGATTCAGGGCGGAGGATCACTAACCAAGGAAGCAGGGGACGCCCAGTGAGGCCGAAGCAGCTCAGGAAGGGGCGTGCACACACGCACACACACACTACACACAAGCGCTATACACACACAACACGCTACACGCACTCCGTGGCTTCCCCTTCATTTACTACGCGAGGGAAGCGCAGAGCCCCCAGCAGGCCGGCTGGGCCCCGGGCGCTCGCGGACTCGGCGGAAGGACGGACGGACGGACGGGCTGCAGAGACACCTGGCGGCGGAGCCACCACCGCTCCCGCCCCCGCCGCCACACGGCGCCCCGGCGAGCGGCTTTTCTCCCGCACCGCCTAGGAGAGTGGAGCGCATTGCTGGACGGTTCTTCTGGTGTCGAAAGGTCCTTTCCTAAATAATCAAGGATCTACAGCCTCGGGGCTTCAGGGCTTCAAAAATGGAGCAGAGAAACGAGGAGCGGCCGAGGAGGCCGAGAAAGAGCTAGAGGCATCCAATGGGCGCCAGAACGCATCTCCTTTAGCCCAGGGTTCCCCCTTCAGGACTAATTACACCGCAATCTGCGGCCTCCCGGCGCGCTCCCGCCCCGCCCCTCCCCTCCCCTGGCCGGGGCGGTTCGGCTCCCCCTACCGGGGCTGGCGGGGGGGCTGGCGGCCGGGACCCTCGGGGCGCCCGCTCGGCCCTCACCCCGCCACGAAGCCACTCCTCCAGGCTTTCTTTTCAGAATTAACCTCTAAATATGTCAATTGCAGAGTTATTTCTAACACAGTTCACCGGACTCTGTCTTGCTAGAACTCCTGCGTCCGAAAGGGCAGAAACTTGGTGGCAGCAATCATTCTGAGGTTACCTATCTCCGGTTTTCTCCTTGGGGGCCTCTGGTCCCGTTCAGCGATCCCTGATCCCTCCCTCAACTCGGAAAGATCCCATCTTGAAAGTCAAGATCAAAACCGCAGACCCTTCCGGAGGGGGTGGGAACAGAACCTGTGGTCCCGTTATCCTGCCGGCTGCCAAGCTGGCCGAAGCCAGCGTGCAGGTGATCAGAACCGGCGGGCGGTGGCCGCCTGTCTTTTGGCCGAAAAGAATTTCACTTTAACATTCAGTGGTAAGGAGCGCCTAGGTGGCTCAGTCCGTTAAGCGGCCGGCTTCCGCTCAGGCCGTGATCTCACAGTTCGTGAGTTCGAGCCCCGCACTGATAGCTCCAAGCCTGCTCATGATTCTGTCTCCCTCTCTCTTTCTGAAAAATAAATACACATTAAAAAAAAAAAAATCAGTAGTAACAGCGAGAAGTAGTTTATTTGGTGGTCAGATTTCCGTGAGCCTCTGGCAAAACCTCCAGTGGGTCTCCAGTTACTTTTCAAATAGAAAAACAAAGGCAGAGTGAGGTCATGAGAAAGACAGAAGATAGAAGTAGGGGAAGGAAAGGCAAAACAAAGGACCCCAAAGCAACCTGCAGAATTGTGATTTACTGACCCATCACAGCCATCAGCGGGATCGTGGCAAAATACCTCAAATGTCGTGGGGCCATCTTCCAATGGCCTCTTCCTGGGTCTTCCTGAAAGACCCAGAACACTGGGAGAACTACTCGCTGAACTTGGGAACTCTTGCCTAAGTAATGAGCACGGCCTTTGCCGATGACTAACTATAGCAAAAGGAACCTTCTGTGAATTCACACAATGCACCCGGAAATATTTCAGAACGCTCCCTCCTGGCTTCAAGTTGTAGATGCATACACAATGCCTATTCCCCCTTCTCTATGCCATTTCAAGATAGATCTTGTCATGTGACTCCATCTGGGCAGTGTGGGATTTGCCTACAGCTGCAAAAATAGTTGTAGTTTTTATGTTAACGTAGCATGCTCAAAATGCAAGCAGGCATTAGCAGTACCAGGAGACTTTTTATGCAAAAGTTCAAATCATTAACTTCAGTTCTGGGGCCCGGCAGCTAGCACACCGCGAGATCAGGGGAGTCCCTTGTGGCAAAAGCAGCACCGTTCAAGAACCAAAGGAGCATTCCAGAAAGAGGTAAACTGACCAGCCAGCAAATGGGCCATCCTCAACTGTGTTTCATGAGTTCTTGTAAGCATTTGAGCTGGCTCGAAATCAACCACTGGCAAAGAACAGCTCTTTAAACATTCCAAAGCTGAAAGTGTTTCATTGCCTCTCTGCGAAGGCATTTTAGGAAATAGTAATTTATAACAAAAGGAACCCTCGGATTCATTCACAGCCAAGCATAATTGATGGGAACTATTTAATGTGCACTTTCCAAAGCTAATATTGTAGTGCGCTAAACCACAACACGATTTGCGCAAATTAATTCCTCAAAAGAGTCATCCCAATTATGTTTTAAAAATCTACGCTCCGTGCATTAACTCTGATGCGGACAATTCTATAGTTTTGATTGGATTAGAGAAGGGTAAAATATAGGACATCTCATTTTCAGAAAACCTAGGGACTTTTGATTTGCCTCAAGGCCTTCAATGTGACTAAACAATTTAAGTAACCTATTCTTTCTCTAAAATGGAGATTTGACCTTAAGGAAACCACAAGCCCCAAATTAAGTAAACTCTTTAATTTGCTGAATACTAAAGCAAGCAAATACAAGTACGTACTAATTTTAAGGGCATGTGAATTAAAGTTTGTTGTTTTTTTTAAATGATGGACAAATTGGAACTAGAACAAAAGAAATAATATGTTTGAAATTGAACTGATATTTCTGTCAAAAACCCTACTGTGGAAAATTATGTTTTTTAATTTAAATAATTTGATCCAAATATATGCTCACCTTCTAGATTGCCATATTTGAATATAAGAGAGCAACAGTTCCGGGGGTGCCTGGGTGGCTCAGTTGGTTAAGCATCCGACTCTTGATGTCGGCTCAGGTCATGATCTCATAGTTTGTGAGTTCAAGCCCCGCATCGGGCTCTATGCTGACAGTGTGGAGCCTGCTCGAGATTCTCTCTCCCTCTCTCCCCCTCTCTCTCTCCTCCCTCTCTCCCTCTACCCCTCTCCCCAGCTCATATGCATGCACTCTCTCTAAAATAAAATTTAAAAAAAAAAGTTTTTAAAAAGGAAGAGATTTTCTTGAGGGGCAAAATGTGTGTGTATATATATGCATATATATATATTGAATCCAACAGTTTGAATAAACATATTTAAAGGTATGGACTTTATGTATTTAAAAGTGGTATGAAAGTAATCTGATATATTCCAATCACATTGAACAGCTTTTTCTTTATTGCATTTCTCATGCACTAACTTTCATGTACCTTGGTTTCTAACTCAATTAAAGTGCCAATATAATCCCCATTCATCATAAAAACAGCTCTTTATAACGTGCAAAATAGTTTGGCTCGGAGGTTGATGTCATAATGAGGGTAGAATGTATGCGCATTAACATCGTTTTTTTCTAAGTGTAGTTTTATTGGAAAAATGATTTTCCACTTTGAAATTTACTGGGTCTAACAGACAGAGTTGAATTTATGGCTGCTAAGAGAGTTATGAGTATGGCAGAGGCAACATAATTAAGAGCACAGGCTTTGGAGTCGATCAGACCTGGAAGCAAACCCCGGCCTCACCACGGCTAAGATCTGCTCTTGGCCAACTGACCGAACAGCTCTCGGGCTTCTGTCTGCTCCACAGACACGGGGTGGGGGTGGGAGTGGGGGGAATCGTATCCCCCAAGGGGAGTGAGAAGACACGCATGATGAGGGGCGTGGATGGTACAAAACAGTGTCTGTCGATCGCACAGAGAGCCCTAAATGTCTTACTCTTCTCTCTCATGTTCCCAGCCCCGGTTTCACTCAGCTTCTAAAGAGTTCCCAGCGCACTGGGATTATTCAAAAAGCATTTGCTGAGTGAATGAGTGAATTAAAAAAAAAAAAAATGAGAGAGTTATAAGGGCACTGGCTTTGGAATCAAAGGCGTGAAGTCCTTCAATTTGTGGTCCATTAGCTGGGTCACCCGTGGTAAGCCACCCGCTCTCTGGGTCTTGTTTCCACACCTGTAACTTTCTCACTTGCTCCGTGGAGTGATTTAAAGTGCCAAAGGAGAGAATACATGAAAGCGCTTTACAAATGCTAGCGTGGGTAACGGAAGTTGTTATTATACCTGAGAGCCATCCACTCGCCCATGCTCTCATTCTTTACCGCTGATACGTCCCGTCTCCTCCCTGGCAAAGTTGTTCTAGAAGTCCCAACATCTGCTCTAGAGAGGAATTATTTTTCTAGCCCCCGCGTGTCCACAAAATATCCACAACACTCGGAACTGTCTCCAGCACCGTGACAATAAATGCGGCAACACCCTCCGGCACTGGGATTTGACCAGTGTCCGTGCCGAGCGTCCTTCCTCCACGTGCGTCCTGTGGGTCCCGCTGGACCTGGAAGAGGCCCTCTTAGGAGCTGTGACTCACATCGTACACAGGGATGGCATCCGGTTCTACAGGAGGCACGCGTGACTCAGGCGTGACGCCCGTGACCGGAGAGACTGGTTCTGACGACCACATGACCCCACCAAAGCCACTTAAATATAACCAGACATTCGTTGAGCTATTAGAAGAGAGGCACAATCTTGTCCTTCGCCCATGACCCTGAGAGGGTACACAGGACTGCCGTCACTGGCTACTATCTCACTGCCGTGGGGAGGCTGATGAGAAACCCAGTATGAAGAAAGGAAGAGTTGAGGGACAGAAAGACACCAGGTCCCGGGGATATTTAAGGACCCCTAAATCCAGCTGTCTTTGCTTCTTATGCTGCCGAAACAAAGCACCCCAAACCGAGGGACTTAAAGTAACAGGATCTTTTCGGAACCCTCCTGCACTGCTGGTGGGAATGCAAACTGGTGCAGCCACTGTGGAAAACAGTGTGGCGGTGCCTCAAAAAGTTAAAAATAGAAAGATCACATGCTCCAGTAATTCTACTGCTGGGTATTTACGTGGAGAATACCACAATGCCAATTGGAAGAGATTGACGCGCCCCCGTGTTTATTGCACCGTTATTTACAACAGCCAAATGACAGAAGCAGCCCAAGTATCCCTCGATAGATGCATGGATAAAGCAGATAGGATATAGATACACAATGGAATATTATCAGCCACAAAGAAGAAGGAGATCTTGCCACTTGCAGCAACACGGATGGATCTGGAGGGTATAATGCCAAGTGAAATAAGTCAGTCAGAGAAAGACAAAATACCATGTGATTTCACTCCTATGTGGAGTTTAAGAAACAACATGAACGAACAAAGAAAAAAAGAGACAGACAAAAGAGCCGACTCTTAACCATAGAGAACAAACGGATGGTTACCAGAGGGGAGGGCGGTAAAATAGGGGTAAAATGGGTAAAATAGGGGAAGGGGATTAAGGGTACCCTTATCATGAGGAGCACTGAGTCACGTATAGAACTGTTGAATCATTCTATTACACGCCTGAAATTGATATGACACTGTAGGATAACTAGACGGGAATTGGAAATTTTTTAATAAAATTATAAAAATAAACAGGGGCGCCTGGGTGGCTCAGTCGGTTAAGCATCCGACTTCAGCTCAGGTCACGATCTCACCGTCCGTGAGTTCGAGCCCCGCGTCGGGCTCTGGGCTGATGGCTCGGAGCCTGGAGCCTGCTTCTGATTCTGTGTCTCCCTCTCTCTCTGCCCCTCCCCCGTTCATGCTCTGTCTCTCTCTGTCTCAAAAATAAATAAACGTTAAAAAAAATTAAAATAAAATAAAATAAAATAAACAACTGTATTCTCTCACAGTTCTAGAGGCCAAAAGCCGACAAGCAAGGTGCTGACAGGGCTGTGCTCCCTCTGAAGGCTCTAGGGAAGAATCTGTTTCATGCCTCGTTCCTGAAGCTTCTGGCATTGCTGGCCATCCTTGTCATTCCTTGGCTTGTGGACACATGCACTCGTTTCTGCCTGCACCCTCACATGGTGTCCTCCCTGGGTGTCTCTATCTGTCTATCCTTTTTCTCTTCTTCTAAGGACACCAGTCACTGGATTAGTGACACCAGTCACTTATCCAGTGTGACCTCACTTTAAATTGCTTGCATCTGCAAAGACCCTATTTCCATATAAGGTCACTTCACAAATACCAGGGATAATCTTTCTGTGGGGCACAATTCTGCCCACAGTACCAGACGTAACTGGAGTGTGAATTATCATTTTAAAGCTTTTTTCCATTTCAATTATGTAAACCAATATATTCCCTTTATATGAAGCTAGATTTTTTAATATAGTTTATTTTTATTTGTTTATTTCGAGAGGGTGACTCAGACAGCATGAGTCAGGGAGGCACAGAGAGAAAGGAACAGAGAGAATTCCAAGCAGACTCCTTGGGGTCAGCAAGGAGCCCGACGCGGGGCTCGAACTCACGAACCGTGAGATCGTGACCTGAGTCGACATCAAGAGTCAGGTGCTCAACCAACTGAGCCACCCAGGTGGCTACTTGAAGCTACCTTTGACGGGATTACAATGCTTTGCAAGTAAAGAGTCCTACCTGGTAGGGGCACTGTGAACCACCCCAGAAATAAATGTGGCATGGGGGGCACTGTCTCCACACGGCTCCAGGCTGTAGACCAGTCCTGCTTGCCTCTTGGGCTCAGATGCTCCCCACACCCCCAGGAATGAGACATCCAGGACTAATCTGATTCAGAGTCTTTGTGCCCCAGAACTGACCCAGCGTGATCCAACATGATTACGAATTGTGTATGGCAACTGGCCTCCCTCTTTCCCCGTAGGTGTTCCCCACCTGGACCTATAATCCTAAACAACTACCCGCTCTTCTGGAATCTCTCATCTCTTAGAGAATTGGGACAAGAACAGACTGGGTGATGCTCCACAAAAACATGAAGTTTATTAAAAGCCTTGGGCTCCCAATCCTGTACCACTCTTACAGGACCCCACAGGAGCGTTAGCCAACGGCATCCCAGTGCAAGAACAAAAACCCAAGGTAGGTTTGTGGGTGTTCTTTGAATCTCAGGGAAGTCCTCATGTCTAGCTCTGGTTTGAGCTAGGGCTTTTGGTAGAAAATTTGCGGTTATCACTGGAGTAGCCAGGAAAAGATTATGCAAACAATTTTAGACGGAGAAACCCTTTTTTAGGTAGAATCTCTTTTTAGCTCTGCCTCCCCTTTTCGCTAAGACCTTCCCTTACATCACTGCGACCTTCTCACTTCCTCTTTTTTGTGTAGTGACATAACCAAGTACAGAACTAAGATAATGTGGTTCTCACATGACCTAAATCCCCCTTTTATTCATGGAAAACAAGTGTTTGATTTCATTCCATTCCACTCCCAGCTGCCTTCTTCCTCTCTACTCTCCTGCACACTCAAAGATTTGAGCAACTTCTCTCTGATTCATCATTGTCCCAAAGTCTCGACGAGGAACCAATCCCAGTGGGCTGAGGCTTCTATGGCCCCTATGAGGTGGCCACGTGCTGGGCTGCCCAGTCCTCTGTAGAACCACGGGGACACGACTGGTGACCACGAATGAAGGGAAGGGACATCTGAGAAATGTGTTGAAGTCTCGGCTGAGTTACCCTGATTGTCTTTTGCAATCGAGCGAGAAAACGCCTCCCTCGGAGACCCATCTTCGAGGATGAATCACAGCCTGTGTTTCCTCCCAAGAAATAATCTTTTCCCTACAAATGCGTGCCATTACATCACCCTCTTTGCTTAAAAACTTTCAGTGACGCCTTGCTGCTGAAAGGAGTTCAAGGCATTGTAACTGGGCATTCAAGGTTCTTCACCATCAGTTCCAAGGCTTCTCTGTAACATCTGCCAGCCCTCTTCTATATAACTCTCCCTTCCAGATCACTGGTCACCCCACTGGCTCCCCCAAAATGCGTGTGGATTCCTTTTCCATGCCTTTGCTCAAGACGGTCCTTTGGCCAAAGTCCCGTGTTGATTAGGATGGGCCAGCATGAGGCCCAGGACTTGGAACGCACTTGGGACCCAGAAATCTTTACCAATGAAACTGTGAATGTAAGGGCCACCTGAAAACCAACTTTATGTCTTTCACGGTTTGGCCGAGGGTAAAGGCCACCGAAGTGAGTCAGCCAGGCCAAGCGGTGTAGGTGCCAATGTGGGCAGCGTGATTTTTCTGTGACACTGACGCACTGCTTTCGCGTTTCAATGTTTCAGTGCTTCTGTGTTTACTACAGGAATGCTTCCTTCTCCTCCCAAAGACATGCTCTTAAATCTCATCTTACAGCAGATAAAATTCTAGAATCAAGGAACTGTAGTGAGCGGCACACCCTGGCTCCTTCACGGGTCCATCCGCATTTGTGGCTGCACGGGTTACATCCGCCCAGACCACTCATCCGCTCCAGCCCCCACCGAGGGACCCCGGTTTCCTCAGCGCCTCCTGGCTTTGTGGTCCGCCATCACACAAGCCGGCAGAGACACAAAATACAAATACACTGAATGGGAAGTCAGCAACCTACACGGACGGCAGCTTCATCACAAAACAAGGACAAGCAAGAAGTGCGTGGTGACTAGCCTGGAACTTTGGAAGGAGCCTCACACACGCCATTCACCTGCTCTCTGACAGCTCCCTTGGTTCAGGGGATAACCCATGATCCCTTCTCGCTCTTACAAACCCAAGACTGACTTCTGAAATCCGTCTTACTTCCCCTTTCTCCCTTCCTTTGGAAATCATCTGAAAAGGGCATGTGTCTTGTGACACATCTCTTGTCTTCAACCCCGCAGTGTCACCCAAGGTTGACACTATATATCCTCTTTCGTTATGCATCAGCGTAGGCTGTCAGGGCTCCCGGCATGACTCCAGATGGTACCACATCTCCCTGATAAATAACCCCTCACTATCATCAGTTGCGAACATCACCAAGCCCAAACACTGCGTCCAGGGGCATCCTCTCCCTGCAAACCTAGTGCAGCCGCATTGAAGACAGTGTGAACCCACTTGTGCTCCGCGCGGAGCACAGAGGTAGCCCTTTCATGGGATGCTCTTACTCCTGGAAGACATGGGATGGTGCCACGCCCTCTTACACAAGACACTCAACAGCCGGCGGGAGAGCGTGCTGGACCAAGTCTGTCTGCATATTTTCTCAAAATCCCTCCCGAAACAAACACAGTCAGGTCACGACTTTCAAAGCTAAACTCAGCTACTAGCTTGACGGGTATGCGTATTCATGTTTCTATTTCTTCCTAAGCATCTACTTTGCCTTAACAGGTGCAATACAGGAAAGGACAAGAGGAGGGCCCATTGTTGGATCCCAGTTAGAAGGGCACTGGTCCACAGGAAATAAAAGCTGGGTTCACAGGAAGAGGGCTATCTCTGCCCACCCTTTGCTCCACCTACAGCCCCCTGTGTTATACTAAGCCTCCTCACCCCCGCCCCTCACCGTACCTCTCTTTATCCAGAGAGGATAAAATGCACACTGTTTCTTCCTCACTCGCCCTAATGTCACAAACACGAATTGGACGCCCTCTGCGCGGAGTCTTTTGGTAAAAGGCACATGAGAAGAAACACATGGTTTCCATGGGTCCTCTGGTAATCACAAGTAATCACTGCCAGTTGGACAGTGGCAGGATGCCCTATGGTTGTGGGAGAACCAAGGGGCACATGGAATTTTACCTTGTGACTCATTATAACCGCAATTGTGATACGCAGAAGTCCTGAGAGAATGTGATTCAATCTGGTGGATGATAAAAACAAAAACAAAAACAAGAACAAAAACAACACGCTAAGGGACTCTGCTTCACTCGCCCAGCGCGTAGCCCACAACTGCGCAAAGCGGTTTGACGAACCACACTAGTGATGGCTAGACAGGTGACAGGAGCAAGGCGGGTTGAGGTCACCGGGTTTAAATTTCTCCTTTTACAGCCACCTCTGCGCTGAAACATTTTACAAAAAAAAAAAAAAAAAGTTGTGTGGGGGAAAAAGAAAAACAATAACCAGACGCTTAATCTTCTGGAGAACCAAGTACTTCAGTCTCCCACCACTGACCTTATTTCCAGAATACTCTATCCATTTGTGTTGTACAAACACAATCGATGCGGAAGTGTAATTACTGGGCTGGAAAATAATAAATATCTACAGAACATGCTGAGGCCTGTTAAAAAGTACTTGAAGGAACAATGCGTTTCATTTTCAAGGTAGCTGAATAGTTTATGGGCAGAACACAGCTTTCCTATTCCCCCCGCGACTCGATCACTGTTTCCCTCTTTAAAAAAAAAAAATTACTATGGCATGATCTTTCAATGACCCTATTCCATGAACCAAAAGAAAATGCCAAGAGACTGTTGTCATTTTTAAAAAAAAAAAAAAAAATCAGTTTTGAGAGACCTTCAGGGTAAATCATGCAAGAACCTTGTTCAATAAACAAGCTCATGCATTATAGAGTTACATCATCAGCTGACATCCAAGGAGGAGCCAAAGGTTAATGGCTACGGTTTACTGCATCATTCCAAATGACCTTGTGCAAGATTTACCTTGACAACTATTTGAACTTTACAGTCTGAAATTCCATCTACTTGTTTCATGAGTACTTTTTAATTACTCCCCTGGGGATAGTCTTTTTTTTTTTTTTTTTTTATTCCTCTCTGGAAGGGATCATGGTTTCATGTTTTGCCCCTTCTTTAAGGTAGCTAAGTCCCTGCCTGGCTAGACCAAGGAGACTTTTCTATTCTTTACCCTCAGTAACGGAGGTGGAAACCAGAGAACTCAGGCTAAGGAATCAGACTACTTGGTTCGAATCCCCCTTTCTCATTTAGCCAAGCTGTGTAACAGTGAGTGGCTTCCTTCACTCCCTAAGCCTCAGTTTCCTCGTCTGTAAAATGGGAACAGCAGTAGCAGTACAGATCTCTTAAGTCCATTGGAAGGACTGACACAGATAATGCATGTAAATATTTACCCCGGAGGCTGGCACACAGTGAGCACTCAAATAATAATGTCTTCACAATATTTTTGCTTCAATGCTGTTGTTTTTACCAGAACAATCTTGGAAGTGTTATGTTCTCTGATCCCACAGTGAATGAAGTGGAAACCAAGTAGGAATAATAACAGACGTGCTGTCCTACACGATACAGTGCTCCAAGGCAGCAAAAGTATATCTAGTGCACATACCTCACCAAGTGCCAGCCTGAATTCACTGAGCACCTTCCCAACTGGCCGGGCAAACACTGGGTGCTGCGTGGAATTCACAAAAACAGGGGTGCAGCACCGTCCCAGGGAAAGAGGCCATCCGGTCCAGAGAGGAGACACACACACACACACACACACACACACACACACACACCCCTGTCCTATACTGCCTTGCTAAATGGCCAGATACACGTGCAGGTTCGTAAAGCATCTTTCTTTTGGAGGGCAGAACAAAGGCCTGCATTCTGCAGAAAGCAACGAACACAGAGATTTCTTCTCGGATGCTAAATCAGAGCCGCGGAGTAAGGCTAGGATATCACGCGCCCTCGGCTGAACCTGGAGGTGCTGTTGTGGCAGAACCTCATTAGGGGAGGTGGACAAAAGACCAGGGACTGCGGGGCTGTGCGAAGCCGCTGGAACCGCGGTCCTAGCCTCTGAAAATGTTCCAGTTGAGGAACTCTTTAAAGAAGCCGCGGTGCAACTCAATTCTCCTATGAGGGAAGGGGGGGGGGGGCACAGTGACGCTGGTTCTTACTTGCGTGGGTGCTGCTCACGCCCCCCCCCCAGACGCCCACGTCCCCAGGCTGGGCCCCTCAGGACTGTCGGAGCGCCAAGCAGCATGGACAAGCTAGGGGACAGGGTAACCCAGAAAGCGGATGCCAGACAACTCCCATCTGGGACACAAGCCTAGAGCACATTGGACGATCTCTTAGTGGCCTTCTCTCAACGTGCCTGTTCCTCCCTCCCCGGCCCCGAATTAGGGACCCCACAGTCCCCCAAACCTCAGAAATCAGAAATCTGGGGGGCATTCCTACTGTCCGATATCCAAATCTGCCCTGGCTGCTTTCTCCTGGCCACAACCACAGGTGGCGTCCAGAATTCATCCAAATCAGCGAGTCTCTGCGCTTCCAAAGCGTCTTACTTGGATCATTCATCTCAGGCCACCTCTAGGGGCAGGGAGGGAATTAGGTCCTTGGGGAACATAAGCTAAGTCGCCTTGTCGCTAGATGCGGGTGGCGCGGGGTGGGGGTGAGGAAGGCGTGCGGGAAGGCGCGGTATTCGGAGGCTAGCCGCGGTTACAGAGGGTCGCCAGCCCAAGGGAGGCGGTCCCCGCAGCCTCCAACCGGGCTGGCCGAGCCCTAGCCCGCGGGCATCGCCGCGCTTACCTTGGTCCAGAAGACCGTGTAGGGGACCTGCGGGTCCCAGGGGGCGGTGCACGGCAAGTCCACGTCCTCGGAACAAGCCACCTTCACCACCCGCGCCGCGGGCGCCAGGCTGCAGGCTGCAAGAGGGACAGAGAGAGCGGCGTGAGCCAGCGAGAGAAGGGGGTGGGGGTGGGGGGGAGGTCGCCAGGACCCGGTGGGGAGGCGACAGGCGTCTGGAGCCCTACCGCAGCTCAGGAGCAGGAGCCGGAGGCCGCGCGACATGGCTGGAGACGGCCGGCCTGTGGCGCGCTCCGCGGCGCCGCTCTCTTTGTACCCGCGCGCACCGGGACTTCCCCGGGCGCTGGGCTGGGGGAATCCCCGGCGGGGCGGCGGAAGCGGACGGCGCGGCTCCCCCCGCCCCCCACCCTCCGGCGCCGGCCACCCGCGGGCCGCCCCGCCCCGCCCCCGCCCCGCCCCCGCGCGCCCGGAGCCCGCGTGGCTGCCGCAGCCGCGGGGCCGCGGCGATCGCAACCCGCGCGGAACGCGGCGCGCTGGGGCTTTGCAGACGGCGCGGGCGCGCGTGACCCCGCGCCGCTGACCACCCCCCATCCCCCCCACCTCGGCCGGCGGGAGCGAGGCCAGCCCCGGGGTGTTCCGTTCTGTGCACGGACACGAAACCAGATCCGGAGAGGTGGCGCCGCTTCCCCAGGGCGCGCAGCGTGTGGGTGGTGACGCCAGAGGTGAACTCAGGACCTCGCTCTCCCGCAGATTCTGTTGTAACCAAAGACTCCTCGGGCCTCCCGTGGAACTGCCGGAGTCTGGTACGCGGCTCCCTGCCTTCGGACATGGGTTATGGAGCCAGCCCATCGAAATTATTTCAGCCAAAGGAGAACCTCTCCTGTTAAAAATCACACACACACACACGCACGCAGGCACACACACACACACACACACACACACACACACACGGAGTTTTGGGGCAAAGCACCCCCCCCAAAAAAAAGACAACCCAGAAGAATATAGAAATCACCTATGATTCATCCAGAAGTAGCTTCTGTTAATATTTAGGTGTCTTCGCGTCAATGCCTGCATAGGTGTTTTTAGTGGGACACCTGCGATTTTGTAACCTACTCTCTTTTAGCTTAATATTTTGCGAGACTTCCCATAACATTAAAGAGCTCCAACAGCATTGTGTTGGGGGCTACGGAGGAGTCCATCACACAGTTCCATCATAAATTAGAATCCATGAGATCGTGTTAGACATGATTAGTCTAACCACTTAGACTATCGCTGGTGATGGTACGTTGTTTCTTTATTATTATTACAAACTGTGTTGTGATTGCTGTGATGAACTTCCGTGGAGGTAATTCTTTGCCCTAATATTGCTTCTTTTCTTTGAATGAATACCTGGAAGAAATTGGGCTAAGTCAGCATTTACAGTTGTGTTAAATAGTGCCAAAATTACCTCCACTGAGGTGCTCTCGGTCTACATTCTCACCCGCAGCGGATGAGAGTGCCTGTTTCCAACACTCTTGCCAGCATAAATTGTCATCAGACTCCCGCCTTGGTCCACCCGAGGGGTTAAAAAGAACAGCATCACCTGACGCCTTATTTTGCCCTTGAAAGTGGTGAAATCAATTGACAGTCACACCAAGCTGTTCCTAAGTGCCTTTTCTCCATAACCATCGTCACACTATTTTTTTTAATTGAGACATTGTTAGGCAGACAAGTACAGAAAATAAAAGAATCGAGCACATCTGTATGCAATGTATTCTTAATAAAACATCTATCCCTTGCTAGACCCCATACCTGGGCATTTAAGCTGTTTTCCAATTTTTCTCTGGTACAATGTTGCATGAAGCTGGGGATGGTCAAATCCTCTGGCCTAGCCATCCCATCGGGTCTTGTCCTCCAAAATACATGTGTCCATTTACACTCTCCTCAGCAGGACTTAGTAAATCATCAGATTTTTTTTTTTTTTTTTACATTTTCACCAATCTGATGAGTGTGAAATATCAGTTCCTCTTTAATTTACATGGCACTGATTAGAGGAGGGAGGAACAGCTTTTCTTACATTTTGAAGCCATTGTGTCGTCTTGGGGTTTGCTGGTCATACATCATTTGGCCTTTTCCATTTGAGCTGCTTATAAACTCTGGGCCAAATCCTTTCTTGGTTACGTGTATGCCAAATATTTTTTCCAAGCCAAAGGTTTGTATTTTTTTTTTACTTTGTTTATGATGTCTCTAATGTACAAGAGGGATTTTTTAAAAAATATTTCCATGTAGTCAAATTTATTGGTCTTTTCATTTACGGTTTGTGCTTCTGGTGCTGTGTTGAAGAAATCTCTTCCTACCCTGAGAACATAAACACATTCTCCTTCATTTTCTTTCAAAACTTTTCAAGTCGTGCTTTTTCGTAAGCAGGTCTTTAATCCACTTAAATATGGTTTGATGTAGAGATTTAACTTATTTTTTCCATATGGAGACCTGGTTGTTCAGTGCTGCTTGGTAAAATTTCTTATTTGCCCGTTGATTTGAAATAGCATCTCTGTTATATACACATTTCCATATGTGCTTCTATATTCTGTCTCTTTCTGGACTACTGTCACTTTCTAATTACTTAAACTATAGTTAAGTCTCGCTATGGTGGGGGAGTAAGTAAGCCCTCCTACCTTAATCTTCCTCTTTGTAATTGCCCTGGAATTCTTGGTTCTTTGCTCTACCTTATACAAATTATAATCGACTTGTGACTCTCAATTCTCTTTTGAATTAAAAAGAAATTTTAATGTTTATTTATTTTTGACAGGGAGAGAGAGAGAGAGAGACAGAGCATGAGTGGGGGAGGGCCAGAGGGAGAGGGAGACACAGAATCTGAAACAGGCTCCAGGCTCCAAGCGGTTAACACAGAGCCCAATGCAGAGCTTGAACTCACGGACAGTGAGATCATGACCTGAGCCAAAGTGGCTGACTGAGCCACCCCGACGCCCCCTCTTTTGAATTTTAAAAGGAACACATTCAAATTATGTACTGCAGAAAAATGACATCTTTAGAAAGCAATTCTACAAATCCATCAATATTGTTTATCTTTCTATTTATTTAGGTCTTTAAGAATTTTTTAAATTTCATGCATACAAGTCTTCTCCATTTTTGGTAGATTTATTCCTAGGTACCTTTATATTTTTGGTTGCTATTTTCTAAGCTAAAACTTTTTTTAATTGCTCATTACAAATGAATAAAAACTTACTTTTGTACAGCCAGCAATCTTGTTGAACTTTCTGGTTACTGTTTACAATCTGTTCTTAGATTCCGCATGAAGACACTTTTTCTGGTCGTGAATTATTTAGAGGTTTTTTTTCCTCCCCAAATCCCAAATATGTAGTTTGGTTTTAATTGTTGCTACTGCTGTCTAGCAGTCGAGTATGCTCAAGAATGTGGTCTGTATGATTCTTGGAAGCCTCTCAAGAAATTTTTGTGGCCTAATATGTGGGCTTTTGGTAAATGTGTCATATGTTCTTGGAAATAATGTGCCTTCTCCCTGTGGGTCTCTTTAATCAAGCTTGCTCGTTGTGTGATGGGTCTATCTATATCCATCCTCATTTTTTGTGGTCTTAATTTATCAGTTATTGAAAGAGGTGTGTTAAAATCCCCCGTGATGATGAAGTTGTTCATTTATTTTTCTTTTTGCCTCATATAATAACTTGATGCTGTTTTAGGTGATGGCAAGTTATAATTATTTCTTCTCAGTGGATGGTTCCTTTTTAGCTTTCTTTAGTGACGTTTTTACCCCTAATATCCCTTTTTTGCTTCAAAGAATTTTGCCTCCTCTTATTAGAACCAAACCACTTTCTTTGGGCTGGTATCTTGCTGGTATTTTTTTATACTTTTAAGTTCAATATTTCTTTGTCTTTACGTTCTTAATGTCTTTCTTAACGCATATAGTTAGATGTTTCTAATCCAGTACAACTGACAATCTGTCTTTCTATTTGAGAGTTTAGTTTTAGTTTTATCTGAATTCTGCTATATTTGAATTTAGTTCAGTCATCTTGTTTCATGCTTTAGACTTAACATGCTTTCCATCTGATTCTTTCTTTCTTGGTTGCATATATTTAATATTGACCAAATTTTTTGTAAATGAAGTCTAAAGTCAACCAATACTGCCACACTTCTCCCCCAAATGCCTAAATGCCCGACCTCTGCCCGTTCCCTGCCTGTGACCAGTACCTTCATTCCATCCTGTTTTTCTACGCCCCAGTCTTTTTTATATATTAAATATTCGTTCAAATCTGACATCCTACATCTCACTGCTGCTTTTCAGAGTCATTTTCTTCTGAAGTATATTCTTGAGCAATTCTTGCAGCAGAAACCTGTTATTGGTAGACACTCTTCATTCTCATCTGTCTCAAAATACTTCTTTCGCCCATATTCCTAAATGCTAATTTAGTTATAATGTAAGTGGACTGTTATTTTCTCTTGGGGCTTTGAATATATTATTCCGTTGTCCTTTGTCCTCCGGCTTCTGTTGCAACTTTCTGGACAATCTGATACTCATTCCTTTGTAGGCAAGGGTTCTTTTATCTACAAATGCGTCTAAAATCTTCCCTTCCTATTTGGTGGTGTTTTCATTATGCAATGTTGTATGTACTAGAGAATGTGGCATTATTCCACCTACTAGGTTTGCGGCTTTCATTAGTTCTGGAAAGTTCTGTTACTCTCTTGGAATATTGCCTGACTCCCATTTGCTCTGCTATTTCCTTCTGGAACAGGTGATAAGCGTGTACTAGCCCCTCCCATTACCCATCCACCCCACCCCCGAGCCCCTCCCCCCGCCCCCCACAGTAAGCTCCTCCCCCACATGCTGCCCGCCCGCGTTTCTCCGTGCAGACCTCTGACTCTTCCTCAAATCGATCTTCCCACCTGCTAGTTATTTATTCAGTGATATGTAATCATCAGTTTAACATATTACGTTTTAAATTATAATTTTTTAAAAACTTCTGAAGTTAGAGTTGATTTCTGATTTAACCCTAGTCTGGTCTTCTTTGATGGTGTCTTACCTTTTTTGTGTGTTCTCTTACTTCGTTTGTGCCTCTCATGATTTTAGACATGTTTATTTTATAATCTACCTGATAATTGTATTATCCGAAGTTCTTTCATATTGGTGTCTGTTTTGGAGAACCGACTCTTGATTTTGTATGGATTTTTTTTTCCATACGTTTTGTGATTTTTAGCGGTAAATCAGTCTCTAGTCGAGACTTCACACAGGGGAATGCTAGAGGGTCTGGGAGGAAGGTGAGGACTCCTAGAGAGATTTTATGTTTGTTTTAACCAGGTGCCCTAAAGGTGCTACCAGCTATGACAGCATTTTATGTTAATTTTTTTAATTTTATTTTTTACTTTTTTACATGTACATCCAAATTAGTTTGCATATATATAGTGCAACAATGATTTCAAGTTTTACGTGAATTTTTTTAAGTTTATTTATTTTGAGAGAGAGCATGTTTGTGTGAGCAAGAAAGGGGCAGAGAGAGGGAGAGAGAGAATCCCAAGCAGGCTCCATGCTGCCAGCGCAGAGCCCGAGGTGGGACTCAATCCCAGGAACGGTGAGATCATGACCTGAGCTGAAACCAAGAGTCAGCTGCTTAACTGGCTGAGCCGCCCAGGCACCCCAGAATTTTATATTAATTTTATGGTGGGCTGTGTGCTAGACCACTCTACTAGTATAATAACTTTAAATATCATATTCCCGTGAGGACACCTCTATGACTATGAATTTTAAGGAGAGGCTTTTGTTTAAAAAACAAAAAACAAAAGCTACAAGCTTCCTTGTCATTTCGCTGTATGAGTGGACAGTTATTTTCAGTTCATCGTTATTTTGGGGGTGGGGGGGGGTCTCAGGATTAACTTTCTTCCTCTCCTAGGGCCCCGGGGCCTCTTGTGTGCCTGGTGGTCGTTAAAGCCTATGCTCCTTGACTAGACAGCCAGTTCCCAAGTCTGGACAACTGCTCTTCCCCACCTGCACCCCCCTGCCTTGTCCTCCACCCCGCACCCCTGCCCCCGGGTCAGCTCATGGGAGTTCATAGCTTTCTTCGTTCTGACCCTCCAGCTCGCCTTTCCTCTCTCGCGGGTAGTTAGACGTCAGCGAGACTTTACTCCTCGGTTCTAGAAATTTGCAAAAGAAATGTTTAATTACACAGAAACCCATATTGCTGAAACTAGAAATACCCGATCATTTAATAGTCGACAGATGTGACTGCACAGCGACCACCTCTCAACCCCCTGGAGAACCCAAGTATACTTCCTCACTTCCTCTTCCTCCTCTTCTAAACAGCCCCCCTCACACTGAGGTATGAACACATTTCTGAGAAGGCCGTTCCTTATGCAACGTTCTCGGGCTAACTACAGGCCGCGTCGCGATTAAAACCTGGCGTGTCCCCCAGCGAGTCTCTGAAGTGACACGGGTGTGGGAAAAGCAGCCTCTCCCAAGCGCTAGCTTGGGGTCTTCTCTGAACCAGCGGGAGAAGTTCACAAGGGGGTTGAGCTCCACTCTGACTGGAAGGAGAAACGAACCGTGAATGCAACGTGCTTACTGTCGCCCTGAAACCCCTGGCCGCAACCTGGACATCCTTCTGTTCTGTACTTTCAAAAAGAGAAAACCCCTAGATCACTAGAAAACGCTGTGGTTACACACGCTCGCTGCCCTTGGCAGACATCTGTTAACCTTGGGCGAAGACCCAGAAGATAACCAGTGCCCTTGTCACTCCTGCTGACCCTCAGGCCCTCCTTTCTTATTAGGACTTACGTCAGGGGATTCTGTCCCAATTACGCTGTTATTTTACTTTTCTCAGAGAGCATGCCAGGAAAAGCACGTCACACCTTTGGAGCTCCGACATTTGAGAACCTCTTCGGGGACTGGAGACTGGGAGGAGAAAGCTCTGGAAGGT
This sequence comes from Panthera tigris, assembly GCF_018350195.1. Lineage (NCBI taxonomy): Eukaryota > Metazoa > Chordata > Mammalia > Carnivora > Felidae > Panthera > Panthera tigris. The sequence goes on from NC_056664.1 coordinate 14,794,072, forward strand.
TCCATCAGGTCTTCTCAGCTACCGTTCCCAGGGCAGGGATCCCGGGAGTGGGGAAGGGCCTGGAGAGGAGGAAATTTGAATTCCCTGCTGAGCATTTACTAAGCAGCATGGAAGTTGTGCATATGAAAGATTGTTCTCGAGAGGCTCACGCGGGAGGACACTGCCTCTCGAGGTGGACCTTGCTTTGTCTCTCGATTCTACACGATTTCTCTCTGAAAGTCGGAGGCTGGCAGGGTGTGGTGTAAGGGGATCGAGGGCAGCTCTACAGGGAGGGCAGGAGCCAGTGAGGAGTGCATCAGGAAACCAGAGATTGGATAAGGAGAAAAGGGAAATGAGAGGAAGGCTTGCCCTTTAAGGAAAAGGCCTGCGGGAGGGGCCAGGGAACACATTTTGGGGATGGCCTTCAGGCACGTATCAAATGCTGAGCACATCACAAATTTGCAAAAGATGGCTGGAGACTGACCCCCATTAGCTCTTCTGGTGACTGCTGCTGGTTGATGGGGGGCAAAACCCCGGCTTCATACCCTGTGCACCCATCTGTCTCTCTAGTCTCTCACCCTCGGGCTGTCAGACCTGGTAGATGAGGAAGCCCTACAAAAAGGGAAGACGGGGTTCCCCGTTGCCCCAAGGGTACCTTCCGAACCTCCTTTCCAGGGAAGGCTTGTTGAGAGAAAAGAACACACTGGAACGAATTCTGCCAATAAACCTACCACAGCAGCTACCAATTGTTGAGCCCTATCAAGAGTCAGGGTTTGGGGTAAGCATCTTCTGAACCCGAGCCCCCAAGGCCGCCCCATGTCGAGAGCTCTTTGCCGCTGGCCCGAGGTCACTCCCACAGTCCTTCCCTCAAGCCGAAAGGACCTTCGCGCACACCCTCCATGACTCACGCTTCTCCCAACACGGGTACCTGTGCCCTTCTCCCCACTACTGGGTGGGGGGATTGGTTTAAGAACCACAGAGAGGCTGAGAGGGAAGCCCGAAGGGTGGCTATGTAAATTATATCTCTTAATAAAATTCCCCCATTAGGTTTTTCCCTTTGGGCTACTTCTTAGTCACCCTGTACTTTCCAGCTGTGTGTTCATTTGTTCACTTCATGAACAAAACCAACAGAAGTAGCTCATATTCCTGTACTTTCCTGGCTTTCTTTTTTATCCCCCTCTGGGAAACTAGAAACATCTGGAAGACACTGCTGTTCCTGCTCCGTGAGGGAGGAAAGAGGCAGGTGACATGATCCCCATGTCGACCAGGCGGAAGAAGCCATACCACCCAAGCCAAGTTGCAAACAAACAAAACCACAGAGAGGCTGGCCTCAGGCTTGATGTGAGGCACTTCGGGGAGGAAAGCACACAACAGTCCTCCAAGGACACATGAAGAAAATCTTCTCTAGGATGAGTTCCTCGTGTTACAGTATCACCTATGTTGGAGTGCCCTGTTCACATGCTCCTACGTCCTAGGTCTTTGGGCCAGCTCATCCCTCCTTCTAGAACCTTCTTGCCCTGAACCGTAACCCAACTTTCTCCTTCATTTCGTCCAAGCCTATTCACATGTCACCTTTCCAGAAGAGTCTTTCTTGACCACCCTATACAAATAGAGCCACCTGCTGGACCCTACTTCGTTTTCCTCTAAGTATGTCTCACAATCTGACATTACGTCACATGTTCGTTTGCTTTTTAGATTTTGTCTCCTCCTCTGGAATTTAAGGCTGTGTGATACTAACTTCTTTTAGCCTCAGATGCTGGAGTAGCATGAGACATGTATACCGTAGGTGCTCAATCAGTGTTTGCCGAATGGATGAAGAAGTGAATAAAGATGTGCTCGAGAGGGATATTGTGGCAATTTGTATCATTAGCTTCAACCTTCATCCCTTCTTAAGAAGTTTCTGTGCTGTGGGAGTTCAGGTCAACTGCAGAGTTAGGGAACAGCTCACACAAGATGGCTGCCCTCACCTCTGACACCAATTCAACTTCAAGGGGGTTTCCCAAAACCACCCTCACTCAGTTCTGATAATTCACTAGAAGGACTTACAGAACTCACTGGGAACCTCTACACTCACAGCGATGGTTTATTCCAGGGAAAAGATGTAGATTAAAATCAGGAAGAGGTTCGGGGCAAAGTGTGGGAGGCGTCCAAACGTAGAGCTTGTAGGCATCCTCTCCCTGTGTGCTCATGGACAGCATCGCCCCCTCCCGGCCACGGTGTGTGACCATATGGGTGGGATGTTACCATCCAGGGAAGCCCACCCAAGCGTCAGTGTCCAGAGGTTTTACTGGGTCCTATCACATGCTACCTGCATGGCTCTGGAGGCAGCACTGACACCACTACCCCACCACAAGTGACCATCATAAATCACACTGTTAAACTATCCAGTGGCCAAAGCCCCCAGGCTAACAGGGATAATCCTACCAAGCAGAGCCTTCCAAGGACCTAGTGACCACTTTCCAACAGCCAAAGGCAAAAGCCAGACCTCTTCAGGGGTGAGATTAACAGCTCACCATACAAATGCCTTGCAACTTTGCCGTACCCTTGAACGGTGGGCAGGAATACCCCTCCACCTCTTGACCTTGATTTTGGTCGTATGACCTCGTTGGCCAGTAGAATGAGGCAGAAATCAGAGTGTGCCAATTTCACTCTCTCTCTCTCTCGTGCCTCTGCTGTCACCATAAGAAGAACATGGCCAGGCTAACCCACTAGTCCCAGGAAGAAGATGAGAAATGTGGAACAGAGCCACTCCCCCCTTCCCTTCCAGCTGAACCCAGCCTGGAACAGCTGACCTTCATCCACTGAGCAGACCACCTGAACAAAGGAAATGCCATCTTTGATTGGTTTTTAAGCAATATTGTCATGGACACAGTTAGCTGATAAAGTTATCAATCTATTGGGGACCATTAATACTGTTCTGGGGGGTTGCTGATCCAATTAGAGCTCTTTGTATTGTCACTGAAACAGGGTGGCTTGTGGAAATGGGCACAGGTTGACAAGGTTTGTAGGGAAACAGGTGAGGAGGTAGAACACTTAGAAGATCCAGACCAGATGGGGCACCTGGGTGGCTCAGTAGGTCAAGCATCCAACTCTTGATTGAGGCTCATGTTGTAATCTCACGGTCTGTGAGATCGAGCCCCACGTCAGGCTCTGTGCTGACAGCATGGAGTCTGCTTGGGATTCTCTCTTTCCCTCTCTTTCTGTCCCTCCCCCATGCATCCTCTCTCTCTCTCTCTCTCTCTCTCTCTCAAAATAAATAAATAAACTTAAAAAAAATTAAAAGAAGACCCACAGCAGAGACTGCAAACACCTACAGGACCAGCAAGGTAAATGTCAGTGAATAAAAAGAGCTAGTTGCCTGACTATAAATTTGAACTATGTGAGAATGGAGGCAATAGGGAATAGTGGGGACTGCAGTAAACTGAACAGCAGCAGCCCCCCATCTAAAAGGAGCAGCCACTACTCAGTTCCAGTCAATTGCTGCTAATCTGAAATTAACCCAGGCTTGCCAAATCTTTCATTCTTTCAGATGGGGTGTGTGTGTGTGTGTGTGTGTGTGTGTGGCTAAGAATTTAGATATTTATGAAATCTCACAAATGCCGCAAATGACAGATTTTTGTCCAAACACCATGCAAGATGAACCGAATGCATCTGTCACCGTGCCATGTCTCCTTTATGTCACGGTGTCCAACATCTGGTGGCAGTGGGCTTGTCTGGGACCTTACAGAGAGGGTCCTTGAGAGCCTGGGATTTCATTGGAGAGAGGAAAAAAATCACGCTAAGAGGAGAGAGGACATGACAACTGGATGTCAAAGACAAAGTTCCCCATGGCCATGTGGCCCAGGGCCATTCCCATCACAGCTTGATTGGCGTTCCTCAAATGTTACAGAATGACTCATTAGCATTTTTCTTCTTTGGGGGTATATCACGTAAGCACCAGACAAGGCACAAAGCATGTGTCTTAGTCTTTGCTTACATAACTCCCTATGATGCTAGACAACATTCAGCAGCTCCCAGCTACCCAGGCGGCAGCACGACTGGAATGTTCTCGGCCGGGGCGAGGGGGCGAGACGGGAGACGCTCACAGGGCCCACACGAGCTCACCCTCCACTGGGCATCGCTGCAAACACTGAGCGACTCTCATGCCTCTGTGTCTGCAGAATTCTGCTATTCCAAACAGAGAGCAAGAGGTGGGCTTCCCGCGTGGTGTGACTGAAAACCATGAACGTCAACACCTGCTCTTTCTCCTGGAACTTAGCTGTAGACCCAGCAGAGCGATCAGGAGGTCCTGTGACTCCCTTTCAGGTGTTTATCGTCTAATATCGGGTCCTGGCGTCGCCTTCCCTCTGCTCTACATGTGCAAGAATCATTATCCCACAGACAACTCATTTGTAAGATGATGGTATTTGTTCAGTGCCAGATGTTGCTTGCTTTCCCTCATTTCCTTGCTGTTCGGAGCCCTGGGGACGCTCGCACAAATGAGGGTTCTGTGGAAGGCCAGGAAGAGTCTCCCCCACCGGAACAGACCTGGGAGCAGCCGCCAGAAGAAAAGCTGCAATGTCAGATTGTAACGGCAGCCAAGGTGTTCGTGCACAAAAGCATCTAAGGTTTCTTAAGGCTCTTACGTTCAAGAACATATAACAACAGAGCCACAGGAAGCACACGTCACTAGGACTCGGAAGGGAAAAGAAAGTACCACTTCTACCGAGAGGTACTCACCACACGCACGCACACATCACACCATTTAATCCTTACAATGACTCCCAGAGGTTGTGTGACAACGTCTGCTTCCCTGCGGGAGAGAACTGATGCCCCGCTAAGCCTGACGCGAAAGACCACTGTTAGATACGGTAATGCTATGTCTGGAACGTTGCAAATTTTGAATACTCCTCCTGTTCCCCGGCTGGGACTCCAGAATCTGGGCAGACTCTGTTGTTTGGTCAGTAAGGAGCCCCCCCATGGCCCATGTTTCTTTCGTGCCCTATAAAACTTATTCCATAACTGCCCTCTAGATAACTCAAGTGAGCGGCAAGCCGAAAGAAAAGAGATCAGGGACACCGGGGTGGCTCGGTGGGTTAAGCGTCCGACTTCCGCTCAGGTCATGATCTCGCGGTTCGTGGGTCGGAGCCCTGCATCAGGCTCTGTGCTGATGGCTCAGAGCCTGGGGCCTGCCTCAGATTCCGCATCTCCCTTTCTCTCTGCCCCTCCTCCGTACATGCTCTGTCTCTCTCTCAAAAGTAAATTTAAAATAATTAAAAAGGAAATAAATAAATAAATAAATAAATAAAGGGGATCATTCACATTTGTCTGTGGTCCCTGATGTAATAGAGGTACAGAGCAGCTACAGAGGGGACTCCTCTGGACCACAAACAGGTAGCCTGCCTGAGTGCAAAGTACTGTGGCATCACTGAATCACAGGCTATCTTTCTTGTATCTCAGGAAGGCAGATGATGGGCATCCGGGGATGTGACAGTGTGCCCAGGGCCGAGACCAGCGTTTGGGACAGGAAAGTCAGACTGGGAGCAAGGCCAGAGCTCTGACCCTGAGGACTCCAGGTCACCGGCCAAGGCAGGACCGAGAGCGTCCCAGCTGAGCAGAGCTTCCCACCCAGGACCCCCCAGCCTTGTTCCCAAGCCCAGAGCTGGGTGTTGTAGACACACACATAACCCTCAAAAAGCCACGGACGCTGGAGGATGTGGGGAGTCTTTATTTATCAAGGGGCGTCTCCACCGGTCTGTACATTTTAACAAACTTTGGTCCTGGGGTCCAAAACACGTTTTGTACAGGATGAGGCTCTTCTCCCTTCCCTAGGACCTCCGGTTACTGAGCAAAGAGAGGGTATGCAGTCGCTGCTTGTGTCTGCGTGGGGAAAATTACAACTCCGAGTCCGTGATTTGAGGAGGTACCTAGGTAGGAGTGCGTGTGTGTGCGTGGCTACAAGATCTGAGGCATCCCTATCGGATGGGGATCCAGGGCTAGGAATCCTGAGTCTGTTTTCCAAACAGAGGAACCTCCCCCTCATCCCTCCCTCTCTTCTCCCCAAATCCGGGCTCTGTCTGTCAACCTGAGAACCCGATCCCGTTGGCCAATCACAGCCTGAGAGTACCTGCCGAATGGACCTTGTCCCTCCCCACCCCAGCACAAGGGCCTCCTGGGACATAGCGTGAGTGCAGAGAGGAGTTCTCACCTGTCCTCTCCAGTCGTGTGAGCATGAGCCCGTGGCCCCAAGACCGCTGTGCACTTTTCTCCTACCTCTACACCACCTTCCAAACTGCTATCCCTAATGCAAAATAACATTGATTTGGACTTTCCTTCTAACATCTTAACTGGCCACAGACCATAATCGTTCATTCTTGACAAAGACCCAGATCTCACATGCCCCTTCTCAGACAGGGACCCTATCCTCAGTCCTTGAACATGCCTGTTCCCTCAAAGGTTGATTGTCTGGACGTTACCTATTTCTCCCTCACGGACACCCGAGGCCCTTCCTGTCAACAGGCTTCAGGTAGAGTGAGTGAGCCTCAGCTACATGAGCGAAGCTACACTGGGGCCACCTCTTCAGCCACGGATCATTACAGCTTGGGTCCTTTCGAAGGTGGCTGAGGCCCAGCGCACTGGGCCGGGACGTGTCGTCTTTCAGGAGTGACTTCGGATGCTTGGGCTTTCTCAGGAAGTCTGGATGGGAAAGGAAGCTTGGAGCAGGAGGGTGGTTTGGGCACTTAGGAACTCTCGAAGAATGAGCTAAGGAGCCCGGGTTGGCTGTCCTGAGGGTGTACAATACCCCCTCATGTAGGCAGCACTCCCCGGGCCTATTTGACCCTTTGAGCGTTTAAGCTCACCCCCTTGAGTTCCTGGATGACAGGTAGCATCTCCATTCACCTGGTCTACACTGCAGAGGAACCCCAGGACCCATGACGAAACTCATGCCAACCCTTCAGAACATGGCCCACTTGGCTCTCCATGATCTCCCCCAAGGCTCCCTGGTTGCCTCTGAGTTTCAAGAAACAGCAGCCTCTACAGACTTGAAGATAAATCTCTCAGGCAAGCCTCTTTGACTTCACAGCTAAATCCAACCCTGGAAGGTGGCCAGGGGAGGGAGCAGACTGAAAAGGAGCCTGAGGAGATTCTCTAGGGGTGACGGGGACCAGAGCTTCCCCATGCTACTGTCCTGCAGGTCCCCAAGGAACGATTCATGGAAACACCACCTGCTACCCCTCTCCCTGCAGCCATCTCCAGCCTCCCAGCCACCGTCCCTTATTCACGAACATTTCAAGATCTGGCTCACTGTCTCCCTGTCACTATCACGACGGCAAAGACAACCTACCCTACGTTCTGGCCTTCCAGCCTCGTTATGTCCTGGTTGATATCTTTGCTTCTATCCTGACTTATCCACCCACTCCCAAGATCACGGCGTAGATCATTACCTGGGATCATGGCCTGCCCTTCCAAACACCCCCACATTTTCTAGACCACTTCTGTCTTCTCGTGTCCCTCTCCCACCCCCGCTGTCCTCATTTCCCTCTTACCCCGCTTGGATCCCTGGCCCGGCCTTTGGCTCACTGACATCCAGGCTCCCCCTCCTACTTACCCCCCTGTTTCCATTTGTCACATCCGGATGGCTAAATCCCAACTTTGTTTAAACTCAACTCTTTGCCCACTCAGCTCCCAAACTCAAGCCATTGTATGAGGCTAGAGAAGAACACATAACTATGCTGTTGCGTTCTGCCTGGTATTCGTGACCACAAACTTCAGGTGGGTCCTCTGCATCGTCTGAGTGATTCCCTAGTCACTCGGCAGCCTCCGTCTGCAAGACGACTCCTTCTCTTCTTCATCCCCTTCCCCCGTCCGGGCTGATGACCGTGGTCCTTGTTTCACCAGAAAACAAAATCAGAAGGGAATTCTTCTCCTCACCAACAGATACCAACTTCCAGAATCTGTATTGTCTGGCTCCTATTCTCCACTCATGCCCATTCAAGGACATCAGAATTGTTCCCTCTCTCTCCTGACTCATCTGTCTACGTGGTCATTCCCATCAGCCTGCAAATATTCTGTAATAACTATTCCCTTAAAAAAAATCTTCTGTGAAAGAGGAGTGGTCCTATAAGATATTAATACACACCACGAAGCCTTTGTCATCGCAATAGTAGAATACCAGAACCTAAAAAGACAGACATGACTGGAATCAAATAAGAAGTCAAGAAATCAGCTCAAATACTTGTAAAAGTCTAGGTTATGATAAAGGTGATATCCCCAAATCACTGGGGCTAACTGTATTGGGCTGACCGGATAGTCGTTTAAACAAATAATAAAATGGGGGCACCCAGGTAGCTCAGTTGTTGAAGCTCCTGCTTCAGCTCAGGTCCTGATCACACAGTTTGTGGGTTCGAGCCCCGCGTCGGGCTCTGTGCTGACGGCTCAGAGCCTGGAGCCTGCTTCCGATTCTGTGTCTCCTTCTCTCTCTGTCCCTCTCCTGCTTGTGCTCTGTCTCTCTCTGTCTCTCGAAAATAAATAAATGTTAAAAATTATTTTAAATAATAATAAAATAAAATTCAATCTATGTCTCGCACTATCCACAAGAATAATTGCCAAAGGAAGCAGAAATTTAGATGCAAAATGTAATTGCACAGGTGCCAGAAGCGAACAAGGATGAGCTTTTATGTAATCTGTGTAGGAAAAGATTTTTATATATGACTAACAATCTGGAGGGGAGATCAATAAATCTGACTATAGAAAATGTTAACAAAAATTTTGTAAAGCTTCAGAATAGTCAAAACACAAACAAAAACTGACAGAAAAAATATTTGCATCACACACCATTAAGAACCAACATCTAATATTGTAAAAACTTCTCAAAATTGAAGGGAAAAAATAAAAAATCCGATAGAAAAGTGGACAAAAGACATGAACAGACCATTGACTTGAGGGATGTAATATTGGTCCCAAACATGTAAAACTATGACTAGTTGTGCTCCAAATAAAGAACTGCAAATTGAATTCATATTAAGCAACATTTTTTACCCATCTGATTAGCAAAAAAAAAAAAAAAAAAAAGGAAAAGGAAAAAATCAGAGGTTAACAATACCCTCTGTTGGTGAGGCTGAACAAGAAAGCCCTTGGGTCCATTGTTGGTAGGAATGTGATATGGTGCCACACCCGTGGAAGGATTCTCGACAACATCTAACAAAACACGTATGCATTTATCCTTCTACCCAGAAATCCCATTTCTTTTTTTTTTAAGTTTATTTATTTTGCAAGAGACAGAGACAGTGCAAGTGGGGGAGGGGCAGAGAGCGAGGGAGACAGGGAGAGAATCTCAAGCAGGCTCCGCACTGCCAGCACAGAGCCTGACGTGGGGCTCGAACTCAACAAAACTGTGAGATCACGACCTGAGTGAAAATCAAGAGTCGGACGCTTAACCGGCTGAGCCACCCAGGCGCCCCCAGAAATCCCATTTCCAAGAATATACTCCAAATATATACCTCTCACAATATAAGTGTAGGTACCTGAGGTTATTCATTGTAGCATTATTTAAAATTGCCCAACATTGGAAACCACCTAAATGCCCAAGCACAGGAGATCGGTTGGAAAAAATATGCTTGTACATATAATGAGGTGCTGAGATATAAATAAGTACACAGAGGAACTCTATGGCCCTTTTGGGATACGGCTTGGGATACGATATGGAGTGACTGTTGAGCGAAAAAGCAACGTGCAAAAGAGCGTATGTAGTCTGCTATCTTCTGTGTAAGAAAGAAGGGGGATGAGATTTGCATCCATGTTTCTCTTTACAAAAAGAAACACAGGATGAACAAATAAAAAAAATATATATGTTGCTGGTTTCCTACAAAGGAGTGTGGGAGGAAAGGGGTGAGGCTTCTCTGAATATACCTTTCTGTATAGTTCTGACTTTGGGTAGACTGACAATGTTATACGTATTTAAAAAAAAAAAACCATATTCAATCACCAATGGAGCTTAACACCCAGTACCCTTTTGTCCTGCTTTGGGTGGCCGTGCCCTGATTGTCCTTGGGGAAATGCTTCTCCCACACGCCAGCCCACAGATGTTTCAGGTGGTGCAAGTCTGGCCATAGGGGCAGGTGCAGGGCACCCAACACAAGCTAGTGAGTCAGTGATACGCCACAAGCCTTTAGCTGCCTCTGTTCAAAGGCCACCTTCCTCTTTTCCTCTGGGCTTGAACCCAGGGAGCTGTAGACCTGGGGTGAGTGGCAAGCCTCTCGCCACCTTGAAATGAAGCCAAAATGGAGGAGAGCAGAGCCGAGAGAGGTAAGAGAACAATGTATGGAGATACCGTTTAGGCACCTGCTATTTGGACCGAATTACGTGAAACGGTTGCGTTTCAAGTGTTAGCCTTTGCCTGCTTGAGTTGGGTTTTCTGTCACGTGCATTCAGTCTCAACCGACCCACTTGGTTCAAGCCGCATCTTTCGTGGATGCGGAATCTGAGGCCCAACGAGGTGAAGGGAGAGGTCCAAAAATCACACTGGAAGATTATGGGGAAGATGGTGCTCGCACTCAGACCCCACCCCCGCCCCAGGGTCCAAGTGCAGATGATGGAGTCGGTGTGGTAGAGGGGCTTTACTGCAGGCTTACCTGAGGGAGAAACTGAGGAAGGGGTTACATCCCAGGTAGAAGGGGAGGCCAGAGGAAGAAAATGTCGGCTTCCTCCACCCGTGGCCGAATATGCCCCAGACCACCTTCAGCGTGCGGTCCACCTGCCCCTGACTGCTCACAGCCAGTGGATTTGATCCGGGGCCTCTGCTTCCCTTTGAGTGGAGACAGGAGATGCTCTGAGGCCGTTGTGCATGGCCACCAAGTCTCCGGCCGTGCCGGGATGCACTTCCCTGGAGAACGCTGATGTCTCAGCCCAGACAGACCTCTGGGCGCTAGTAGACACAGCGTCCACGAGAGTAGAATGAAGGTTCTGTTATTCCAATAAGCCCATCGGGGTGTGGGCTGAGAAACTCACCAGCCAGGACAACAGTCGGCCACTGTGGCAGCAAGACCCACAGCTGGCAGATGTGGGTTCAGATCCTGGCTTTTCCACTCACTTGTGCAGACGTGCGGCCTTCCACCTGTGAAAGGAAGGCGCCAATAATGCCCCAATGGGTCAGAGAATTGAGCCAGAGTCCTTCAACCCAGTAGCTGGCACCCCGGAACACAGCCCACGGGTGGTCTTAATTGGTTGGCACAGAGCTTTTTTTAAACCCAACCAGCCAGTATTGAAAAATTCTGGTATCTTCCATACAAATCCAGATTTTTGGCCGTCTTCTTGGATAGAAGCAAACAAGATTGAGAACACTGGCTAGAACCGTGACACAGATACCCGCTTTACCCAGGCATGCGAGGCTGATGTGCCCTCCAGCTCCCCATCACCCACCCCCATTGGAACCTGAGGCTGGGCTCCAGTGGCCATGTAGCATCTCGCACCGCTATTGGTCTCATGGCAGAGAACTATTGCTCTGCACCCATGTGTCCCTCAAAGTGGGAAAGGAATGTAAAGTTCACTGAAGGTCTTGTCATCCCCACCCCCACTTACATGCTGCCCACTATCTCCACTCGTGACCTGAAATTCTGGGAGGCATCTTGAGTTTACAGGCAGAGCTGTAAATAAAAATTGCTATAGAAAGTTCATAGACTAAAGAAAGGAAAGGAGAATTAGGACCCAAGTTCAAGTTCTTTTTTTTTTTCAAGTTTATTTATTTTTAAGAGAAGGGGGGGGGAGCCAGTGGGGAAGGGGCAGAGAAAGAGAGAGACAGAGAATCCCAAGCAGGCTCTGAGCATTCAGTGCAGAGCCTGACTCAAGGCTGGAACTCACAAACCATGAGATCACAACCTGAGCCGAAATCGAGTCAGACACTTAATTTCCTGAGCCACTCAGGCACCCCAAGGACCCAAGTTCAAGTTCTGTTCGTTGTGATAGAAAATCTAGGCTCTGAACCCAGAGGGTGATCGGCGAGTGATTGGCAGGTGGATTGGTGAACTTGGTATGTCAGTGTAGTGACAGGGTCAAGGACAGAGAGGAAAGCAAGTGCAGAGCTAAGAAGAAATCCAGCCTCCGGGTACCTGCAGGGGAACCAGTGACACTGGCGGCTGTCTAGATCAAGCCTGGTCTCCGGGTAATGGGAACAGGTACAGCTGGCTGGGGGACAGGAAACCCGGTGAAAACTTAAAAAAGGCTGGGTGACATTCTCATGGGTTCCCATGTGGAACCCACAAGAGTCTGGGTTTAGTCTTAACACACTGATGAGGAAGTTCCCCTGAATGTAGTTTTATGCTTTGACAGAGGAAATAGAAGTTCTCAGTAAATTTCATGAGAGGTCTATCAAAGCTTAATGAAATTTCACCCAGAGGCTCGTGGCCGATGAGCTGGCCAACGTTCACTGTTCAGCTCATTCAACACGAAGTCTTGGTTCTCCAACTTGGCCATTGGGACAGTCTCATGAGATAGAACATCCCCTATACCATAAGGTGTGATCGTATACTGGATTAAGTTTTAGCCCATGATTTGAAAATCCGTGAAGCCCTGGCTGATGTGAGAATGTCGGTTGACTCTGGATGTACTCACTCAGCAAACGTTCATTAACTGAGTACATGGAGTTTACACTCCGTGACGCCTACCCCTATGGAGCCCCCAACAACGGATAAGACATCATCTTCACCCTGGAGCAGGTTACAAGCCCGTGGGGTCAAGTGTGTGCCTGGGGGCAGAAAACCGCTGCGGGGAGGGGAAACCCACCCAAATCACCTACCACACTTCTGCAGTGTGGCCCAAGGCCAGATAATGTTGCCTATTGATAAACAATTCTTGGTAAGAGACTTTTTTTTTTTTTTTTAACCAGACTTCCCTCCCTGGGGGCATCTGAGGATTTTTTTTTTTTAACCAAGACCTCAACTTGTAGCTGGTGGTATTGCCCAAGGCCAGCAGTGTCTGTATAAACACCAAACTGAGTTTCAAAGAGAAAAAAAAAAAATCATCCAACTGTTTTCGAATAATGGGATTCTCTTGGTGTTGTCTTTAAACAAACAAACAAACAAACAAACAAAAAAGCTCTTTCCATAAGTTGGCTATTGTTGACAGTGCTGCTATAAACATTGGGGTACAGGTGCCCTTATGCATCAGCACTCCTGTATCCCTTGGTAAATCTGGCCTTTGGAAGCAATGTGGATGGAACTGGAGAGGGTTATGCTAAGTGAAATAAGTCAACCAGAGAAAGACAGATACCATGTGTTTTCACTCTTAGGTGGATCCTGAGAAACTTAACAGAAGACCATGGGGGAGGGGGAGGGGAAGGGGAAAAAAAGTTAGAGAGGGAGGGAGCCAAACCATAAGAGACTCTTAAAAACTGAGAACAAACTGAGGGTGGATGGGGGGTGGGAGGGAGGGGAAAGGGGGTGATGGGCATGGAGGAGGGCACCTGTTGGGATGAGCGCTGGGTGTTGTATGGACACCAATTGGACAATAAATTTCATATTTAAAAAAAAAGTGCTATCATCAATAGGTATTTTCGCTGTGCTGGACACCATGCTGGGACCTTCACATATATTTTCTTGTTTCACCTGCAAAAGGCTGTGAGGGGGCTGGTGCCGTCCCCCGCGGCACACTGGGAATGCTGATGCAAAGCGGGGTTCAATAACCCTTGCGTTCCACCTGGACCTGAGGGCCCTATGATCCGTGTGAAAGCTTTGGACGTGGAACCTGGTCTTTGATGAAGTCCCGCCCGCACAGATCAGGCGTCTGTCCTTCCCCGGGCACAACCCTCTTCAGCACAGGGAGGCCTCCAGAGGCCGGCACCCAGGGGTGCCATCTCGGTACCAATTCACCAGCCCACCCACCCCCCCCCCCACCACAGCCCCAAACCACGCCTCTAGCCGCTGTTCCTCCTCCTTCAGCCTCCTGGCAGGGAAACCAAAAGAAGAAGTCGCCAAGACCGTCACGGGTTTTGTGAGCTGTGGCTTCTGACATTCGGCCACTGCCGGGGGGTTTTGGGAGAGGAAGCAGCACTGACATCACAGAAACACAGAACTGGAAAAAAGAAAGGGTCAGCGTGTCCAGGCGTGTCAGCAGGACGAGCCGCGGCCCCCTCTCCCTCCCTGAAGGGCCAACATCGGATAATCCACCTCGTCCAGTAGTTTCTGCCGGTGTTGTAGCTCCCCAGCAGGGAAGGTCCTTCACACGGGTCAAGTTCTTTAACTTTTTGGCCCACCGTATGAAGTAAGACCCTCTGAAGAGCGAATCTTCACTCCCAGTTTGACAGCTCTGTATTGATGAATTGTATTAGTTTTATTAATGTCTTAATAATTTATTTATTTACAATTAATTAATATTATTTATTAGTTTTATTAATAATTTATTCGCATTATTTATTAGTTTTATGAATTTATTAATAATCGATTTATATCTATTATTTATTAGTTTTGTTAATAAAAACGAGCTTCTGTGTATGAAAACCAATAATCTTTGATTTTCATATTCTATATTTGAGAGCAGAGAAAATTCTTCAGAATCACATTTTTTTTCCACGGTTTACTTTCACATCCGATCTAGTTCCTCTTTTTATTAACGTAAGCAGAGTTGTTTTATAATAAAGCATTCAATGAACCGGGGTTTTTTTTTTTGTTTTTTTTTTTTTTTTCTTTTAAGACACGTATTTACTTTTCATGTGCGGGAACTTTCCAGGTGACTGGTCAAATTGTTACATTCACCTAGTACACTGATCTGGAGTTAAAAAAAAGAAAAAAATTTAACAACGGTATCAGCTAGGTTTTCCTCCAATCTGTGGACAACTGCCAAAGCACGGTGGCTTACTTTGCGATGTTCCAGAAATTATGCTACAAAATGAATGCTGTTCCTTCAAATCAGTCACCTTATCCACTTATTCCAAAGAATTTCCAGGGCCCAAAAGGGTGCTGAAGGGACGCCTGGGTGGCTCAGTCGATGAGGGTCGACTCTGGCTCAGGTCATGATCTCTCGGTTTGTGAGTCCGAGCCCCACATCAGGCTCACTGCTGTCAGCCTGTCAGCACAGAGCCCACTTTGGATCCTCTGTCCCCCTTTCTCTGCCCCTCTCCCACTTGTGCTCTCTCCAAAATCAATAAAATATTTTTAAAAAATTTTTAAGTGAGCCATAAACCTTTTTTGTGATTTCTTTCAGTCTACTGCACACTTTAAGAATTGGTATATCAACTACAATTCCATTACCAAATACATTGTTAAAGAAGGCAGTCTCTGTCCCTTGAGAATGCATGTGATTTTGGAATCAGAAAAAGCCTTTCAAAGCAAGTTTAGTGAAAAAGAGATGAGATTAAGGTGAGTGTTGGAATGGAGAAATTCAAATGTGCCCATAGTCTCACAACCCAGAGAGAACCACCATCAACACGTTGGTGGATTTTTTTTTCAAGTAAGTTGTTTATGTATATATTTTAACACACACGGGGTATGCCGTATAGGCAGCTTGGATCCCCCCCTTTTATCTCCAGTCAATGTTCCTATTATTCCCATTTGATGAGGTTCAGAAAAGCTAAGTAACAAGCAAACAGGGGTGTCCTAACTTCCAACATCTTTCAAAATGGGTAGATAGGGGCGCCTGGGTGGCTCAGTCGGTTAAGCGTCCGACTTCGGCTCAGGTCACGATCTCGCGGTCTGTGAGTTCGAGCCCCGCATCGGGCTCTGTGCTGACTGCTCAGAGCCTGGAGCCTGTTTCAGATTCTGTGTCTCCCTCTCTCTCTGACCCTCCCCCGTTCATGCTCTGTCTCTCTCTGTCTCAAAAATAAATAAACGTTAAAAAAAATTTTAAAAAAATGGGTAGATATTCAAAACGTTGAACAGTTATACCACTAGAATGTTGGTCTGATTTTTCTCTTTCCTTGGTGACGTTTTCTTGCAAGAATATTATTTGGGTAGGGGCGCCTGGGTGGCTCAGTCAGTTAAGCATCCCGACTCTTGATTTCAGCTTGGGGCACAGGTCATGATCTCAAGGTTCATGAGTTCAAGCTCCATATCCATCTCTGTACTGATAGCACGGGACTTGCTTGGGATTCTTTCTCTCTCCCTCTCTTTCTCTCTCTCTCTCAAAAATAAATAAATAAACTTAAAAAAAAGAATATTATTTGGGTATACCACCACAATGCATGACAGCTAAGAGAGAAACCAGGAGTGAAAGAGAAGGAAATTATGTGGTTTTAACAGAGAATAAAGAGAATGGGGTGTCTTGCCCAAGTCAGTCAATTGTGTAGATAATGTGTGTGTGTGTGTGTGTGTGTGTGTGTACATGGCTTTCATTACAAGTCACAAAAATTTATTTTCTGGTGCACAGAAATGGAATAAAATCTCTTGTAATGGAGGAAGCAGCACTTGTAGCAGAGATCAGAGAAGGTGGAATGTTTACATTCACCGGGTCCTTTCCAAAAGTGAGAGGAAATCGTGCATGCGTAAGCAGTGGTCTCTCAAAAGCCTGTTTTCCAAACCCCAAACCCGAGCAGTTATTGAGTTAGTGTGGCCCTCCACTATCCTGGACACTTGAGTATCACTTCTAGGCAGAGGTGATCTTTACCTCTTACACTCTCCTTCTGGACTGAGTTCTGTAGACTTAGAAACAGATGCTGAAACGGCTCCATTTTGAAACTTTGGAACTTTACCCCAACAACTGAGGCATCTCCCGCCACCCAATAGAAGATCCTGAGTTAGAAATGCTGTTTGATTTGGTCCTGCCCATGTCATTGCAATCTTTATACTGGAACTGAGACGCCAAAAGGTCCCCATTTTGCTCTTTTTTTTTTTTATGCTTAAAAAATGTCTTTGTAGAACCAGTTTAGCCTGGGGGAGGGAGTGGCAGCCTTTGAATCCCACGGACCCTCCTTAGCTAACTTTGGGAAGCGACCTCATTTTCCTCAAAATCAATTTCTCTACCTGTGACAAAGGTGAGGGAATCAGAGCATAAAACGATGCCCTACACGCTACATTTGGGAAGACTCTCTAAAGTTGGGTCAGCCCAACTGGACCTAGACAAAAGCCTGCAGGTTGTGAGAAGAAAGAAACTGGTAGAAGCCCAGGGAGTTGGACATTGCGACATGGTTCCAGAAGGAGTCCTGCCTCCTCCTGCTTGACCCCAACCTCACCCCAGGCCATGCCCAGGGAAGGAGGATGACCGAAGGAAACCCCAACTAGCCTTAAAGACCCAAGAACATGTGTAAACCATTTGAGATCCATGAGACCTCAAAGTCCTCTGAGCTCAGCATAATGGGAAGTAGGAAAGCCGAGATTGGTAGGTGGCTATCAAGGAACCAAGGGACTATTTTCCATGTTCCCCCAAAAGGCAGAGGAGTGGCTGCAGGGAGCCACACCGTAAAAGGCCTCTTGGAGTAAGACTGATGAAGTGATAATGCCATGCATGTCACTGACTGGAGGCCACGTAGGAATGAAGACACTCGAGAGCGTGCCAGTGCCGATAGGTGATAACCCACCCCCCACCACGCCACCTGCGTCACCCCCAAAGTGACGGAGATTAGGTTTCTGCAACTCTTTGGAATGGGAGCGCTGAACCGGATCCTGAAATAGAAATTAAGTACAGACATAAACATCATTGCATTGTTCGCCAAGCCTGACATGCATGCTCACTACGTGAATATACATAAAGTACCCACACATGTCGTGGTTGCATGGTAAATTCTAAGCATTACCATGATTCCTATTGACTAGGTGTATTTCGGTCTGTCTTCTTTCCCTGCCAGTCAAGTCCAGTGGAGCCCAGCCAAGTTCAAGCGAGACACGCTGAGCCTCAGCTGAACCACCATCCCTCGATGAGAAGTTAATGTTTGTTTTCATTCAGCCATTAAAAGCTGGGGGTGTTTGTTACTGCAGAAAACTCTAATACCCTACCGACTGAGACTACCGTATGGAAGCAAAGGCAAGGATGATGAATAAGTGAAAACAAGGGCGAGGGAACCACTTTAAGAAATGGCGGCGCCTTGCCTTTTCAGGAACCTTGTCCAGAAATTTTTGTATGGGGTGGATCACAGTGTGGCTGGTAAAGTGGAGGGGTGTGGGGAGGCAGAGGAAATAAAAGGTCCTGAAGACGTGTGAGAGCCTTGGAGACCCCAAGGGGAAGGATGCGTTCAGGGAAACACATTTCTTTCCTCTCAGGCCTCTCCTCCTTTTCTGCTCAGCATTACAGGCCATCCTCTCCATTTCAGGGAACTGAACTCCCTTCTGAGCTTTATGCTTGGTAAATAAACTTTAATGAGTTGCAATGAATTCGACATCGCTAGATCTCCTATTTCTATTTAAAATGCAGCAGGATGTATGTTTGGTATTGATTTGGGCTTGTGATTTGAATTGTTCCTGTGTAGGTATTTGTCACAGAACAGATGTTTTCTCCATGTGTCCTTTGAGATGGGTTAAGTACGCCCAGGAGGGTATGGTGATAGAGAGGTCTCTCCCTGAGCAGACGAGTCGGCTATAAATTGCGCTGTGGTTTTTCCTAACCCTGTAATGGCTGAAGTAAAACCTAGCAGCTGAACAGTTAACCCGTTTATTTAATTTGCTTTTGATTTTCCATTAAGCTCTCGTGATTTCTTTAAATAGGTTCTGAAATTCCGAATTGAAATGTGAGGTATTTGGCATAAAAGGGGATTAAGCACCAAAATAGGAACAGACTAAAATCTATTTTGCAAATCTCCAGACCTGTCCAATAAATCGCTTGGGAAACCTGCGCAAAATTACTCCTTAAGTGGTTCCAAGCATCAGTACTACATCTGTGTTTCCTAAAACATGGGCTTCGAGTAAGAGCTTTTTTCTTGGGCCGTGCTTCAAAACTTCACAATTAAAGCCTGAAGCTCGCTAAGGTGTAAATCCAAAAGTCTCCTCGAGAAACTTCTGGAATGTCCTCTGGCACGAGGTCCACCTCAAGCGGGACTCTCCCCATTACAGCTTCGTCTCACTCTTCCTCCAGAGGCAGCCCTGGACTGGGCCCTTCTCTGCGTCCATCTTTCTAAGGGCACAGGTGACAGCTTAGTTACTTTCCTCATTATCTCCTGTGGTTTCCAGTTGGCCGGACCTCCCTTCAGGCTGCCTTTTCCACAGCCCAGGCCCTCCCTTCCTGCACACACCTTAGGCAGGAAGTGCACTGAGTGGCCACTGAGACGCCGCTTCCTGTGTCCCCGTCCTTTCTAAATTCGGCTCTGGGTTTGCGTAGAAGCAGGACTGAGTTGCGGTTATGAGCAAGGGTCTGAAATCAGGATATCCTGGATTTAAGAACTGGCTCTCCTCTTTGCTGGTGGTGAGACGTGGGGCCTGTCATCTTACCATCAGCTGTAAAATGAGGGTGATAATAGCAATCGTCTCACAGAGTTGTTCTAAGGAAACACAAAAGCAGCTCATGATACACCCCCAATGGGCGATAGCAACTGATGCTATATTCCTAAGTGCCACGCCCCTCGCTTAGCCGACGGAGATATTTACTGACTGCTGCCCACGTGCCTTGCACTGTACGAGATGATGGGACCAAGGTGGGGACAAGATCCAGTCCCTGTCCTCGAGTATCTGACAGACTAGTGGGGAGAGCAGCAAATCCTAAGGCACCGAAGTCCTACCACAGGATTAACCCAAGGGGGCACGGCAGGTGGCCAAACCAAGCTTGGCCGGGACCAAGGGCGTGGGTGGAAGAAGTGAGGTCTCCCTTGAGACCTGGAAGATGAGTTCGTGTTAGGAGAACAGTAGCCCGGCAAAGGGGCCAGCACGTGCAAAGACCCGGCGGTGGGAGGTGCCCGTCTAGGAACCGGAAATAGCTTATAGTGTTGACTCAGATACAATGCACAATAGGAGAGAGAATGGGAGCCAAAGCAGGAAGGAAGGGACCAATTTAAACGGAAGACACTGGGTTTGGATTTTCCTGAAGCAAATAGGCACTGATTTCGTCCCATTTCCTTCCTCCAGAGCTCTCCAGCTGGAGAGGGGAGACGGGATTAGAATAAGACCAGGGGCTGTCAGATTGTGCAAGGTGTGCCACAGAGAGGTGGAAGCCAGGACAGTCAGTGGTGCTCAGCAGGCTGGGTGCCAGGCAAGGAAGAAGTCCCTGAGGGTCAGCCGCTATCACAGGGAGGAAGCCTCAGAGTGAACGCAGACCTATTTCTTGCACCCTACGCAAGGAAAGGTACACATGAACGCGAGATCTAGATGCAAAAAGAATTTGCATGAAGTCCTAGAAGAAAGCACGGGTAAAGAAAGGCATATGACAGATGACAGAAGAGCCTGAAAGCCACATGGTGCCTGTGGGGACGGTGACAAGTGGGCGGCTTCCATACAGGAAAGCTAGAAGTAACAGGATTTAATGGCTGATTGCGTGCGGGAGAAAGAGGAGGGGTCACGTACGAGACCCACTCCCCGGGTTGTGCAACTGAGCGGGTGACGGTGTGTGTGGTGGGTTATAAAAACAAACTTCAACTAACTGGACACCTCACTGGCTTTGTTCAGCGACACAAACGGAGGAGCACCCCATCGAGCAGGTAGAAGGGAGCTCTGAGAAGCCGTACGAAGAAATGACTTTCATAGGCAGAAGGGAGTTATATCACGCAAAAAAAAAAAAAAAAAAAAAAAATGGCTGGTTATTGCAAGATTACCTTTCTTTAGGGGACGGCAGGGGTCTACCAGGCAGGTGACCGAAGTCGTGCTGATCAGGTGATTCCTGATTGACCGGTTTAAGAGTCTATTTCTGGGAAAGCCGGAACTATGACTAAGTCTCAGTTTGCTGATGCGGGGCTGACTCAGATAAGTGACCCCATTGGGGCCTGGTGTCTTGCTTTTAACAGGTGTAAGGCCTGAAATTATTATGGGCTGCCTTGACATCTGGTAAAATTTGGGAGGACCTCGAATGCTCTAGGTGCAAGTTTCCTTCTCCGCTCTGCTCCTGGATAGAAGTTCCTCGAGCTCAACAACCTCCTTTTCAAGGGGAACAGTACATTTCTTTGAGTAGGGGTCCTCAGTGCCCTACCGGCCTGTGGAATTATGCGAACAAGCCAATCACATTCCCCCATGGCAACCAGGGGGCACTCTGTCCTGTCGCTACTATAAAGTCTGTAGGGGGCGCCTGGGTGGCTCACTCAGTTTAAGTGTCGGACTCTTGATCTCGGCTCAGGTCATGATTTCACCGTGGTGGGTTCGAGCCCCGCATCGGGCTCTGAACTGACAGCCCGGAGCCTGCTTGGGGATCTCTCTCCCTCGCTCTCTGCCCCTCCCCCACTTGCACGTGTGTGTGTGTGTGTGTGTGTGTGTGCATGTGCACACACATGTGTGTATGTGCACACACATGTGTGTGTGCTTGCACACTCTCTCTCCAAAATAAAGAAATAAATATTAAAAAAAAAAAAAAAGCCTGTCCCCAGACCCCCTGGCTGTTCATTCTCTTCCCAAGGGCAACCACCAGTGGTCCCGCGTGGAGTGCAATGTCCTCACCCAGGCTGTGAGTATAGGCGATTTATAAACTGCTATGGATCTCACGTACCCCGTGTCTGGTGGTGTATGTTTTGCCCTCACTGTAACCGGAGGGTGGGAATCCCTCTTCCACCAGTGGAGTAAAGAGGAGGTGATTGAAACAAGTAAAATCTCCCATTAAATCAGATAAAATGGGCAAACGCAGAGAGAACGGGAGCCAAGGCAGGAAGGAAGGGGCTAGTTTACGAAGAGCTTCCAACCAAAGACAATGGGTTTGGATCTTCCTGAAGCAAACTTAGACGGTGATTTCGCCACAAAGGGAGGAACAGGGCTTAAAGGGAAGATATAATTTCATTCTGGACAGCCCAGCCCTTCACACCTCCCCCGCCCCATGCATCTGGCGAAATCCAGAGGCTTCTAGCTCAGCGACACTTACCTGCTCCCCCAGTCCGTGAGGTTCTCTTCGTTCAAACTCTGCACACACCTCTGCTACAGAGCTTGGAACGAGGCACAGTTACGGAGTGAGATCTCTCCCCTTCTCGGCTGAAATCCTCACGGTTGGGAGCTTCGGAGATTTTAGGAAGACAGATGCGCGGAAAATCGTGGGTATTGTGAGCAGAAGATAAGACGGGCCGAGCCACTCTGTCTCTTTGTCGGGAAACCGGGACAAGGGCACGGGTGCCCGATGAGTGAGGACACACACCTGTCCCGGGCTGAGCGGAGAGATAAGCGGGGCTGTGCTGGACAAGCCGAGCCTGAAAAATGGACTGAGCAGCGTGGCTAGCATTGTCTCACTGCGGCCACTCTGTGTGTCCACAGAAGTGTCAGGCATGTGAGTGCAAGCTGGGAAAGTGAGCTGTTTGAATGGAAAATGCCCAACCTGAAACCTGGTCCTCTCCCAGCTACAGCGGGGGGGCCGTCCTGATGTCACCTCTGGGGCCGCATGCCCGCCTCTGCAATGGGACATGTGGATTTTGGGGGGAAAAACACACAAACAAAAGAACCCCACTGATATCGATGGAGTATTTTTTTTAAGTTTATTTTGAGCGTGAGCAGGGGAGGGGCAGCGAGCTCTAGGGAGAATTCCAGGCAATGTCAGCCCAGAGCCAGACCCAGGGCTCGAACTCACGAACCGTGAGATCATGACCTGAGCTGAAATCCAGAGTCAGACACTTAACCGACTGAGCCACCCAGGTGCCCTTACAGATGGAGTACTTTTGCAACTTTACTCTGATCCCCGGGAATCTGAAAGAATTGTTGTTAAGGTGTCAATCATAATAACAGCGTTAACATTTACTGAGAGCATGTTAAGTGCCTGATACTGTTTTAAGTGGGTTTTTTTTTTCATGTATTTATTCATTTGGCCCTCCCATCTCCAGGAGGGAGATTCTATCAAATTCCTCATTTCATCGGTAAAAAAAAAAAAAAAAAAAAAAAAAAAAAAACACCTATGCACAGAGACATCAACTCACACGTCCAAGGCCACACAGCGGCCTGGTTCTAGACACTATGCTATGCTGCCCCTTACAGTTGGGCGCCGTGGTCTGTGTCCCGGAATCGCTGGTGTCTGTGTCAGTGTTCGTGAGCTCGGGTGTGTGTGAAGTCTTTCTTTGAATGAATGAATGAATGAATGAACAAATGAATGAACGGAGCCTCCTTTGCTAAGGAATCCACAGCCTCCGGGTGGCCCTTCGCCAGCCTTACCCAAAGTTGCGATCTGAAAGGGGCGGCAACGGGGCCTGGGCCCCAAACCATCAGGCCCCTCACCTGGCACTGTGCCATTATAGGTGGGTGTTTGGGGTTTTTTGTTTGTCCCGGAAGCCTTTTCTTTCTTTAGAAGCCGCTTATTAAGGTGAGGGGAGGGTTTAAGTGCCACCCAAGGCTGGGGATTGATTCGTTCACTCCCATCCGCCCGCCTTGGGCTAGAAGTCACGCGGCAAACAGCGCCCCCTGTGGTGGTGGCAGGTGGCGCCTCGCACAGAGGTCCTTCCGGCGCCGCTCTCCGGCCCTGCTCTCTGCAGAGAAGGTGCATCTTAGGAGAGAGGCCGGGCTCCAGGGGTTCGTGGCTCCTCACCCTAGAAAGTTCTCTGTCCAGCATCCACTTTGGGGGTCTGGGAGCCGTCTTTCCACTCACAGGGTCCTTCCTTTGGGTAGGGGTCTTGAGAGGAGGAATGCCAATTCCAGACTGTTCCCCGTGGTGTCCATCCACAGGCACACCCTCTGCTTCACACCCAATGACCCCTCTGCACACCCGTACCGATGGGGATGGTACGTCAGAGCTATCTCCAGGG
Source organism: Panthera tigris (assembly GCF_018350195.1). NCBI lineage: Eukaryota > Metazoa > Chordata > Mammalia > Carnivora > Felidae > Panthera > Panthera tigris. The sequence continues at coordinate 14,817,785 of NC_056664.1, forward strand.
CCACGGAATGGGGGTTCTCCTCGGGGAACAGGATGGGATTTCAAGCTGAGGAAAGGAAGAAAGGACTTTCTTCTTCTCTTTTAGAATTTTTTTTTTTTTTTAAGAGAGAGAGAGAGCATGAGTGGGGAGAGGGGCAGAGAGAGAGAGAGAATCTTAAGCAGACTCCGTGCTCAGTGTGGAGCCTGACACAGGGCTCGATCCCACCACCCTGGCTGGGCTCATGACCTGAGCTGAGATCAGCAGTCTCTCAACCAACTGAGCCACCCAGGTGCCCTGAGAAAAGAACTTTCTTAGACATGCAGCACCCAGGCAACATGACTGGCTTGCGGTCCCCTCCTTCCATTCCCCGTCCATCGTCCACCCCCACCCCCCACCCCCAACCTGACTTCAGAGTGACTCCTTTGCCCAGCAGGGATGCTCACGCTTCTTATTCTAACCTGATTGCACTCAAAGGCACTGGAGTGTGTGTTCGGTCTGTTGCATTGTAGACGGGAGTCGTCCATACTGCCCTCTTTGCCTGCCCCACTCTGTGGTCCCGGACGGTACTTTTCCATCCAGGTTGCCCCCATCTTTTGGCCTTTCACACTCCACTTATTCAAGGCTCCCTGCTGTCACCGCCATGTGCCCCACAGTCCCAAACGTCCTTGCCACATAGCCAAAGCCTTCATTAGGGATTTAGAAAGACGGTCGGGAGATCCCTTTAGAAAGTTCTTGCTAATGACTCCATAATGGTTTTATGACTTTCAAGGGATTGTAGAAAATTCTAATTGCTGTCTACTCTCAAGGCTTCATCTCATTTACTTCCTTTTAGTCTGTGTCTGATAATCAACAACAATAATTACCATAATAACAATACTTGACATTAAAAACACGTTTGTTTGTTTGTTTGTTTGTTTGTTTCCAGAGAGACAGAGAGCATGCGCACAAGTGGGGTGGGGCAGAGAGAGAAAGGGAGAAAGAGAATCCCAAGCAGGCTTCACCCTGTCAGCGCAGGGCCCAACTCGGGGCTCGATCCCATGAACCGTGAGATTGCGACCTGAGCCAAAATCAAGAGTCGGACGCTTAACCGATTGAGCCCCCCACCCCGGGTGACCCAATACTTGACATTTCCAAAAGCCATTTGTCCTACTTCGGGTAGTCCTCACAATAACTTTATGAGAGAGTATTTTTCTCTGAGGAACCAGGCCCAGAGAAGTTAAGTGACCTACCTGATATCACACAGCTAGTAAGTTGTAGAGTTGAGACTCGTTTGGGGACTTCCAAGACCAGAGCCTGTTTTCTAACACCAAACTCCAGGATGAAATGAAGAGTAGAAACGTTAGCCAGGTTGTGGTCCTGTTTCAAGAAAAAAAAGGTGGGAAATTTCACATTAAATAAATAAAATACAGCCGTGGTGCAGTGATAGGCTGGAGCCGGTTCCTACGACCAGCTCCCACGGTCTGAGTGTTCGGAAATTTTGCCAGTTGTCCATGAAACCATCGGTAGCTTGGAATCCACCATGATGGGAATATCCCAGAAACTGGCAAATGCTTCGAATCAGGGTTTCCTGCTTCCCCAGCCACTTTGCTAACACATCCTTGCCTGTCCCTCCTGCCCTGCTTCAAGACTGACCATCGACTGGTTAACCTGGCTTTATCTACACTTCTACTCATTCTCGCATCCCTATGGCTCATCTTGATGCAAATCCCAGACGTCTTACTGTTTCCATATACAGGTACTTTGATATGTATTTCTAAATAATAAAGACTCTTTTAAAATATCTCCAAAATAGCATTACCATGCCCCCAAAGACCCTATGCTATCTCAGCATCATCAAATTTCCAACTGAATATTTTTATGCAGTTGGTTGGCTTGAAGCAGGGTCCAGGCAGGAGTCACACAGTCGTTTTTGTTAACATGTGTCTTGAGTCTCTTTGAATCATTGGGTTTCTATTTTAGTTTGCGACAGCTGCGGCGAGAAGGTACCACAATGTAAGTGGCTTCAACAACAGAAATTCATTGTCTCACAGTCCTGGAGGCTGCAAGTCTGAGATAAAGGTGTTTGCAGGCAGAGTCGGTTGCTTGGGAGAGCCGTGACGAAGAATGTGTCCCATGCCTCTCTCCTAGCTTCTGCCGCTTTGTGGCAATCTTTTGTGTTCTTCGGCGTGTAGAAGCATCCCCCGCTCCATCCCTGACCTTTACCTTTATCTTCCTAATGCATTCTCTCTTGCGCATGTCTGGATCCAAATTTCCCCCCTTTATAAGGACACTGGTCATAGTGGAAATAGGACCCGACCCTAATGACTTCATTTTAACTTTATTATAAAGACCCTGTTTCCAAATAAGGTCATATTCTGAAGTAAAAGGAGTTAGGATTTCAACACATGGATGGGAAGAGGGGTTGGGGCATAATTCAACCAATAATAATTTCCTTATGTCTTTTTTTTCCCTTGTGATTTATTTGTTGAACAAGCCCGGACATCGTTCAGCTTCTTCTGTATTTTGCTGATTTCTTCTTCATGATCCTATACATGTTTCTCTATCCCGCCGTACTTCCTGTAAACTGGGAGACAGACCTAAATCCATGACCAGATTCAAGTATAGTTATTTTAGCAAGAATACACCTGGTGGCCCTTAATGGCCATGTCTCTCTTTTGTAATGTTATGACTGACCACAGGCTCAAGGATAGCAGCCTGATCCATTCATGGAAAGGTATCTACCGGCCTTTCATTTCATGGATTTAATAGACATCGATGACCATTGTTTAGAGACGTTATTCTGTTCAGGGTCGAGAAATGTAATCTTGAATTCTCTTCATTTTTCTGCATTTAATATCTGAAATGATAAAACGTATCATTATAAATTATCAATATAAAGAACTTTCTGACATCAGCTACTTATGCTGAAGTACAGTTCATTCAAGCAAGACAGAATCAATGTTTTATTCATGTCCTTTATTAATTGGCTTTCAAAATAATGAGTTGGCTCCTGAGCAACCTCAAAAACAACAAAAACTACCCATAAGGATTATTATTTTACTATTATAATTAACTCATAGAGTTTAACATATAGGTAACATCATTTTAATGTCATTGTCGTTAATTTTCTTTTTGAGCTCAAAATGTACCATTTTGCACAGTGAGAGCCCCTTCAAGTTGGCTCTGAATTCTTTTGGCATAATTCCAAAAGTTTTTATGATCTCCTTGCTTTCTGGTTCATCAGTGTGTTCTAGGTTCATCTTGTACATTCTTGTCCCAAACTTATAATCTGGCCTTTCTCCAAGGAACACTCATTCCTTTTATTGGAAATTGGTACTTAGACACAAATATTTGAGTGCTAGGGATGCTCACTTCTAGATTATTTCTAGACTTTTCTGTGGGCAGTGGTAGGAAATACTTTTAAAAAAAATTTTTTTTAATGTTTATTTATTTCTGAGACAGAGAGAGACAGAGCATGAGTGGGGGAGGGGCAGAGAGAGAGGGAGACACAGAATCAGAAGCAGGCTCCAGGCCCTGAGCCATCAGCCCAGAGCCCGACGCGGGGCTCGAACTCACGGACCTCGAGATCATGACCTGAGCTGAAGCCAGAGGCTCAACCGACTGAGCCACCCAGGAGCCCCAGAAAATACTTTTTTAGGAGGAAGTATATAGGAGTTCATATCTGTATTTTCAACTAAAATTTAGAAGCCAAGGGTTTGTACTTATTTTTTTATTTTAGATTTGCATCTTTTTTAGACTGAAAGGCTTCGTTCTTAATGATTTTATTGTTAATTAGCCATCTTCATATATGTGCACACACACACATACATACATACACACACACATTTCAGGTAAACATTACCAATTTATTACCAAATAAGCCTATGATTATGATTAGTAACTGTTATTACTAATACAATGTGAAATATATTTGCAGTTGTCTAGTACCTTAAGATATAACCCACTAGGGGTGACAATTAAGTCACTGTGCTTTAGAGTCACATGAAATAGGTCCCCTTGGTGTGGATAAGCCACCTACTCAATACATGGTCCTGTTAACTTGCTTTGCTTTGCTTTCGTTTTTAAGGATTGCTGTCTATTTTATTTATTTTTTTTCAAAATTTTTTTAACGTTTATTTATTTCTGAGACAGAAAGAGACAGAGCGTGAACGGGGGAGGGGCAGAGAGAGAGGGAGACACAGAATCCGAAGCGGGCTCCAGGCTCTGAGCCGTCAGCCCATAGCCCCACGCGGGGCTCGAACTCACAGACTGCGAAATCATGACCCGAGCCAAAGCCGGACGCTCAACCGACTGAGCCACCCAGACGCCCCTGTCTATTTTATTTAATTGTATTTTGTAATTATATAAAACATTTACATAGGTCCAAAGTCCAATCATCAAAACCAGGTAAATTCAGAGAGCCTGGCTTCTGTCCCTACCTCTCCAACCTGCCCCTCCTTCCAACAAGAAACCATTTTTATTAGTTTTGGCTTTATCCTACCATATAAAAAATTAAGCAAATAGGACTCTGTGTGTGTGTGTGTGTGTGTGTGTGTGTGCGCGCATGTGTTCCCTTTCTTTCTCACATATTTTTTAGCATTCTATCTTCTCTAAAACCTTGTGTTTTTTTTACTTAACATATCCTAGAGATCACTCTGTAGAAAGAGTTGAAAACTGAGCTCTTGCTTTTAATGACCTTCATCCTCAAACACAAAAACATTTTCTTATCATAATAGCTCCAAGGTTAACAGAAAGATGGACTGTCCCTATTGATGTCCAAAGATTTTCGTAAGTGAGAAAGAAACTGTCAGCGCATACTTCCTTGGGCAACTTCTTAAAGTTATCAAGGTCTCCCAAATAAGCCTGAGAGTAACTTTCTAAATTCTAGAAGGACATTGTCAGTCTTATAACAATACCATCCAGTTGGAGGGCACTCGGGCACAGCAGAGTTTCTGGGATGGAAGTGTGGGGGAGGCGAACCTGGGTACGTTCCTGGTGTCACCGCTTCCTGGCAGTGTGGCCGTGAAGGAGGGATGAGCCACTGCCTCGTAAACAGATGGGATCTGTTTGCTGCACATTCACGGGTCTGGCAGATAGTCAACGTGTGGAATGTAGTGCTTATAATGGTGATTTCCAATGAGCTCTTTTACAAACATTACCCCACCTCGATTTTTGGAATCATCTTTTGAGGGAATTTTCATAGTTGGCATTGTCTAGCCTCAGGTTAAATTTATAACACAGTGGGGTTGTATTTTTATGTCCCAACGCTTCATTCAGTGGATGTTCGGGTACCTCTCATATACTCTGTGTGTACAACACATTCTGTCCGTGTACTGGACTTGAATGGTAGTTTACTATATGAAGTAAGGATATTTAGCTAATGAACATCTGCTTTTCTGATAGACCACTACTCGTGTCTCTGATTAATTTATATGCTGCTTAATCCTTAATCAAGAGTCAACCAATAGTCAAGATACGGAAGCAACCCAAGTATCCTTTGCGTGTCCATCGAGGGTCAATGGACAAAGATGTGATGTGATGTGTGTGTGTGTGTGTGTGTGTGTGTGTATCCACACAGTGACTACACTTACTGTGGTGAGCATTTTGTAACATACATATAATCGTTGAATTACTATGTTATACACTTGAAACTAGTATAGTATTATATGTGGACTATACTTCAATTTTTAAAAAATGAATAGTGTATGGGCATCTGGGTGGTTCAATCAGTTGAGCATCTCATTCTTGATTTTCGGCTCAGGTCATGATCCCAGGGTCATGGGATCGAGTCCCACGTTGGGCTCTGTGCTTAGTGTGGAGCCTGCTTGAGATTCTCTCTCTCCCTCCCTGTGCCCTTCACCTCCACTCTTGCACTCTTTCTCTTCTTAAAAAAAAATGATGGTGTAAACATACATGCAAAACTCACAAATACTCCAAATTTCCATGATAAAAAAAAAAGTCAATCAACAATGAGAGCAGGGCCCCTGGAAGAAAACATCGCATTTGTGACCATCTATTATGTGATTTTAAGGGCAAGATGGAACTGGGTGGGGGGGGCAGGGGGGGGGAGTGGAAGTACAAACCTCACTTACAAATTAGATGGTGACTTTTACTTTAGCTAATCCCTTTAAGTTGATCATTCTCATGATTCAGAAGTCATTTTCCTTTGAAGCAAATATTCTGCCCGTGACCTTTTATACAGTGAGAGATGAAATTATCGAATGGTAGTTTTGAACAGATGCATTTCAAGACATTAAGTCTGATGTGTGTGTGTGTGTGTGTGTGTGTGTGTGTGTGTCTTTCCCACTCATTTTCTCAGTATATTTCCTTTAGTCTGTTGGTTCTCAAACCCATCTGGATGGCAGAATGCCAGGAGTGAAGGACCCTAAAAGCTGGACCAATAAAATCAGACTCCCTGGGGTGGCACTTGGGCATCAGCATTTTTCTAGCCTCTGTTCCGGGGGCATTGCAACTGTAAGCAGAATTAAGAACTGATGTAGTTGGCCAGATGTTTAAAATTATAGGGAAAGAGGCACCTGGGTGGCTCAATCAGTTAAGTGTCTGACTTCTACTCAGGTCATGATCTCACGGTTCGTAGGTTCGAACCCCACATCAGGCTCTGTGCTGACAGCTTGGAGCCTGGACCCTGCTTCGGATTCTGTATCTCCCCCTCTCTCTGCCCCTCCCTTGCTCACGCTCTCTGTCTCTCTCTCAGAAATAAACATCAAAAAATTTTTTTACGTAAAAAAATAAAATTGCAGGAAAGATGGAGGTGACAAAAAGTCCAATAAAAAGCCCAACTTTCCATTGTTGTTGTAACCCCCACAAACTCAGGGGCTTCAGACAATGGTAATTGATCTGGCAAATTCCAGCCTGTAGGGGTTTGCAGATTTCAGTCCTTTAAAGAGGACTCCGCAGGAAACAGTGCCAAGAAAGCCACTCCCATGAGCTAGAAGCAGCCTTCCTGGTCTTAAAATGTCAATGTTCTAAAAGCAGCACCACCTCAGAAAATCCCCACTTGCAACTGACAGGGTCACCAGCTCCCCTGTGGCCTCCGGGAGGGCCCCGGGCCGCGGGCCAGGGCTGGGCTTCCCCGTCAGGCCCAGCACCTCCCACAGCTGGACTCAGGCCAGGCTCTCTGAAGGGCCACTGGGGAAAGGCACTGGTAGGAATGGTCAGAGCACCTGGGAGTCCTGGGGACACACAGTGAGTGACAAGTCTCTTGTCTACACACACCCCTCAGAATGAAAAGCACTGTGCCACCTTCCCTTTTCTCACAGCCACAGATTGGAACCTCAGAGAGGTCTACTCCTGTGGCTTCTCCTGCTTTTAAGGCCTGGACCCCTTTCTTCAAAAGGAAGCTTCCAGGGCGCCTGGGTGGCTCAGTGGGTTGAGCTCTCTCTCTCTCTCTCAAATAAAAAAAAAAAAAAAGGAAGCTTCCACACAAGCCCCCGTAAAGTGAAGTGGCTTGTTGACTTATGCCTTTCTTGCCTGGCCCCCCAGGGTTTGTGAAAAGACCAATTTGCAGAGCCCTGAGCCTATGCAAACTTGTTTTCTTCACGGAAGAAAGGGATGGTCTCAGGGCCCAAGAAAGTCCCAGGGTGAGTCACCATTCCGAATTCCTGAGTGATGCAGTGAGGACCAGAAAGCAGGGTTCTGGTCCCTCTAGAACCCCACTAGAACCTACTAGAACCCACTAGAACCCGCATCAGGACTCTGGTAGTCTGCTGCAGGCTGCGTCCCCTCGAGGAAATCCCTCCAGCAAATTTTATGTTACTATGCGAAGCCAGTGGTCAGCGGGACCCGGACCGAGCCAGGAGGGCTCCCACGGGGTTGCTCACTTGGGTTCCTTGCTTCTCGAGGCTTCCGGGGACACAGAGACTCCCCGTGACGCTGGAACCTTGGATTCAGGCTGTTGCCCCTTCAGGGCCTTCAGACCTGGCGATCTCCCCAGGAAATAAAAGCATCGTCCTTAGTTGTTCTTCCTTGGCCTCTCATCCGCAAAATCGTTGTTTGTGGGGTTGGTAGGCTAGAGGCCACAGAATCCTATTGACACGCCTCGCTTTTACCAAGGAGAGGGTTACCCCTCGTGCACACGACATACCAACGAATACCCAGATGATCCACGTGAGTCCATCCCAAGTCCTCCGGGTAAAGGAGGCCTCAAGTCTGGTCTCCGGGCCGCCCTCGGGAGCAAGGAAGATCTGTTTTGCCCCAGTGCCACAGCAGGTACCTCGAGGGCGGGGACGGAGTCCTCCTTACCTTTCCATCCCTACAGACAAGGGGGCACAGGAACAGACAACGCGTTTTTGGTGTCAAATGAGTGAATGAGAATAGTTGCTCACACCTATATGGCATCGATCCCATGCCAGGCTCTACTCCGAGCACATTAATCCTCTTACTAACATATGACATAAATATGCTTGTCATCCTTCCTTGACAAATGAGGAAACGGAGGCTCAGAGGGGCTTAGGTCACTTGGTCCAAGGCCATCCGTTTGGCAACTGAGAGAGAGAAAGAGAGAGAGTGCCAAGATTCAAGGGTCAAATTCAGTCTGCACCTTCCGCGGCTGGACATTAACGGGCATCATCAGGTCCCTGCCTAGTGAGGCTAGAGAGAGAAGGAGCAAAACATAGGTCCCTTCTAACGTGGGCTGGAGAGACTTATTCCTTTGGCGGGGTCAGGGTTAGGAAATGCATTTCAAAAGACACCATTCTTTTTTTTTTTTTTTAAGGTATAATTCACATGCCATAAAATCCACCCTTTGAAGGTATACAGTTCAGGCGTTTTTAGTGTATTCACAGAGCTGTGCAATAGTCACCACCTTCTGTGTCCAGGACACTTATCACCCCAAAGAGACACCTGCGCCCAGGAGCAGTCCCGCCCAGTGCCCCCTCGTCACAACCCCGAAATCGGCCTGCTTTCTGTGTGTCCGGGCCTGGCCCAGCCTGGAAATGTCACCCAAACGGAATCACACGACAGGAGTCACAGGCAGTGACTTAATATCTTAAGTCTTTCCAGGGGCACCTGAGTGGCTCAGTCAGTTGAGCATCTGAGGCTTGATTTCGGCTCAGGTCATGATCCCAGGGTCATGGGACTAAGCCCCATGCTGGCTCAGCATGGAGCCTGCCTAAGATTCTCTTTCTTTCCCTCCCTCTGCCTCACCGTCCCCCCTAAAAAAAAATACATAATAACTAAATAAAATAAAAAAGAAGTCCTTCCAATGTAGTGGGAAAAGGTGAAGTACCCACTAGAAAAAAATGGGGAGGTAGGGGCAGATAATTCCCCAAAAGAGAAAACACAAATAAGAAATAGATATTTGAGAAAATGTCCAATCTCATCCGGAAGCAGATGTAAATTAAAAGAAGAGCTATTTCATACCCTCTGAAATAGCAAAGAATTACTGTTTTGGTTTTGTGTTTCTTTTGTCTTTCTCTTTCTTTCTTTCTTTCTTTCTTTCTTTCTTTCTTTCTTTCTTTTTTTGTTAGAACATTGTGCTGGTGAATTTGTGACAAAGTTAGAACATCTTTCATTGCTGGCGACATCATCAAATTGTACAACTCTTTCGCAAAGCAAAATGGTAATGCACGTTGATTTTAGGCGAAATATTCAAATTCCATGAGCTGGTTGTGCAATTCTTAAGGATTTATCCCAAAACTTTATCCTTAATTCAAATGAAGAAATAAAACCCTACGAAGGAAACATTTCAAAATCGCACAAAAAAAAAAATGGAAAAGAGATACATATGCAATAACAGCATGATTAAAAAATAATGGTATACTGGGGCGCCTGGGTGGCTCAGTCGGTTAAGCGTCCGACTTCGGCTCAGGTCACGATCTCGCGGTCCGTGAGTTCGAGCCCCGCGTCGGGCTCTGGGCTGACGGCTCAGAGCCTGGAGCCTGCTTCCGATTCTGTGTCTCCCTCTCTCTCTGCCCCTCCCTCGTTCATGCTCTGTGTCTCTCTGTCTCAAAAATAAAAATAAACATTAACAAAAATTTTTAAAAAATGGTATAGTATGTCCATACACAACGAATGGAGACTTACAAAGACAGCAGGCCATCATGAGACAATGCACATAATGTAATGCTGAAACAATATGAATTACATAATAAGAGGTGCTACGTTTAGATGAGCATAAAAATACCTGTGTCCACACACAAAAAGGGTATTTGTCAAAATTAAATGTTGAAATTATAAAAAGTTTTATAGCCTCGGATCTACTCTTCATGTACTCGGTTCAAACTGCTTTTGTGTCCACCATCTAAAAATAAAGACACTTGGGGCGCCTGGGTGGTTCAGTCGATTGAGCCTCCGGCTTCGGCTCAGGTCGTGATCTCACGGCTCGTGAGTTCGAGCCCCGCGTCGGGCTCTGTGCTGATGGCTCGGAGCCTGGAGCCTGCTTCGGATTCTGTGTCTCCCTCTCTCTCTTCCCCTCCCCCCGCTCATGCTCTGTCTCCGTCTCTCTCTCTCTCAAAAATAAATAGACATTCAAAAAAAATTTTTTTAAATAAAAATAAAGATGCTTAAAAAGCAAGGGGTCTAGGGGTCTTGGCATCAGGCAGTGCTCTTATTTCCCTCGGGGAATTTCAGAGTCTGTCTAGTGACAGGAGTCTAATGCTGGAAAGAGTTGAGCCCACGTCCAGGGTGTTCATTGCCCGTGGCCCATTTGTTCTTAAAACCCCTGTTGGCTTTTTTTGGTAACAAAGATGGAATTGGGGAGATGAGTGGGTGCGTCTGGGTCATAGTGAGAATTTCCCTTTTCATAAAGAATCGTCAGGATGCCTGTTTTTACTAAATTCCAAATGAATTCCATAAGCCACCCCTCCCTTCCGTCTTCCTTCCACCATCTGCTTGTTCCATGTTCTACCTGGTCCTTCCCACCCCACGGCCACCAGGCTTGGCTTTGGAGTGTTGACCAGGGGGAACCCAGCTTTCTGAATTGGCCTGCAACCACCACCCCCCCCCCGGCGGAGTCCTCCCCCGACCTGTTGCAGAAAAGCCACAGTGTGGACATCTGAGCACAGAGCCCTCAACTCTGCATGGACTGGAGGCCTTACAGGAGCCTACACTCCTCTGTGTGGAACAAATACCAATAATGCCATTCACTGGGAGGAAGAAGAAGCAACATGGAGTATTTTTCTTTATGATTAGAAAGTGCAACTAAACCATCTCCCTGGGTGTTGTGATTACACGATAGAGACCAAAGGAATGGCGTTCAGATATTTACTTCAGAACTGACCAATAGTTTTCCCTGAGGGGGAGAAAGGATCTTTTGGTCCATCTTTAATTCTTTTAGATATTGACTAAAATTTGCCTCTAGCTTCCTAAGATATTTCTATTGAGATTTGACAACCTTCTGACTGATTCCACCTCTCCCTCCTTTTTAATTGTAATTTTTACTTTACTTACAAAAGGGTTCTTTGGGACTTAACCACTAGAAACACAAGCCATTTCCCCCAAGGAACACCAATCTGGTGGATACCCTAATATTTCCAGGGAGGAAATGAAAGAAAGAAGAACTCCCTACCAGGGTCAGCGATGCGGGGCCAGAAGGTCAACTCGACCTGTTAATATTCTCTTTCCCCAGGTCACCCAAGACCAGACAGTGAGAAAAGAGCACTGGACTTAGGACAGACTCTACAACAGCCCCAGGTCCTCCATTTCAGAAAAATAATGGGGCCGGGGAAAGATGAATATTCAGGGCAGCAGTGTCTCGTGGTGGCTCAGGCATTCTCCCTGTCTACACCATCACAATTGCCCAACCAGGCACGCTTGTAAAGGGCTATTTAATGCAGTGAGTTACAGGGTGTTTCTCAACCCCTCACAATCCAGTGAATACAAGCCCGTGAATTTGCTGAGATACGCTAAGGTCGATGCGTAGAAACTGAGGTCCGTGGATGAAATCGAAGGGCCTTTGACCACGGATGGGGAAAAAAAATGCATACTTATCTTTACTAAGTGCCTGTGACTCCGTCACCAATGGAGAGCACCGACGTGTTGATACCACATGACAAAGTAGCGATCATGCTCATTACCTCTTGACGAGTGGAGTGGTGATTAGGACAGCCACTGGAGCTTGCTGTGTAATGCCTCGATAAAGAAGCACACTGTTATGGACAGTTTCTGTCCCTGCCCCATTTCTATGTTGAAGCTCTAATCCCTAACGTGATGGTATTAGAAGGTGGGGCCTTGGGGATGTAGTTGGGTTTAGGTGAGGTCATAAGGTTGGAGCTCCGCGATAAGACCGATGCGTATAAGAAGAGGAAGAGACAGGGCGCCTGGATGGTTCCTTTGGTTAAACATCTGACTCTTGATTTCCGCTCAGGTCATGATCTCACGGTTGGTGGGATCGAGCCTCACCCTGGGCTCTGTGCTGACAGGGCGGAGCCTGCTTGGGATTCTCTCTCTCTCTCTCTCTCTCCCTCTGCCCCTCTCCCCCACTCATTCTCTCTCTCTTTCTCAAAATAGATAAATAAACATCTTAAAAAAAGAAAAAGAGAAGACGAAGAGACACCCGAGCTCTCTCTCCACCATGTGAGGATACAGCAAAGGCAGCCATCTGCAGCCTGGAGGCCCTCGCCAAGAACTGAATCTTCTGCCGCCTTGCTCCTGGACTTCGAGCCTCCAGACTTTGAGAAATAAATGTGTTAGTTAAGCCAGCCTGTGGTCTTTTGTCCTGGGGGCCCTAGCAGACCAGGACGCACATACAATAGGCTCTCCCACACTTTGAAAGAATTTAATAACTTATTTGCTCATAATTGGTTTCATTTATAAGCCAGTGGATTTCTTTTTTATGTAGTTGAAAGTGTTGGGGCGCCTGGGTGGCGCAGTCGGTTAAGCGTCCGACTTCAGCCAGGTCACGATCTCGCGGTCCGTGAGTTCGAGCCCTGCGTCAGGCTCTGGGCTGATGGCTCGGAGCCTGGAGCCTGTTTCCGATTCTGTGTCTCCCTCTCTCTCTGACCCTCCCCCGTTCATGCTCTGTCTCTCTCTGTCCCAAAAATAAATTAAAAAAAAAAGACAACAGAAAGTGTTATTCTAAGAATGGGTCCACATGCATCACCAGAGGGGCCCATGGCACAAGACACATCACAGACCCCTGCCCGAGGAGACCCCGCCCCCCCTTTCTGTGGGCCCTGCTCCAACTGGGTCGCATTTCTGCTTCTGAAGGACAGGTCCCTCCTGCCCGCCAGTTTGAGAAGTGATACGTGAGAACATGGTGTTAGTGGGGCCTCTTCTGTGGTCATATGTTTGTTTATTTTTGGGAGACAGAGAGACACAGAGCCCGAGTGGGAGACGGGCAGGAAGAGAGGGAGACATGGAATCCGAAAGAGGCTCCAGGCTCCCAAGCGGTCAGCACAGAGAGCCGGTCGCGGGGCTCGAACGCATGAACCACGTGATCATGACCTGAGCCGAAGTCAGATGCTTGACTGAGCCACCCAGGTCCCCCACACCGGTGGTCTTTGAACCGAATAGCACATTGGCATCTCCCTTCTGGGACTGTGGGGGTCATGGGGGACGGGGTAGCCGTTGAAAGGCCACCCACCCTTTACTGAGAAGAAATTTTAAGTTTTACGTTGATTTGATGTGACTAGTTCATCTTGGAACCAAAAAACCCAGACAAACCCTGCATTCCAATCCTGCCAGCATCGCTGACTAGCTCTCGAACCATGAGAAACCCACTACCTCTCGGAGCTTCAATTTCCTGTCTGTCCGACGATGATGATGGATACAAACATAGAGGTTTCGTTTTCGAGGCTTGTCATCTCCCTCTGTGGGTGGGTGTGTGTGTGTGTCTCTGTATCTCTCTCTGTCTCTGTCTCTCTCTGTCTCCCCTTCTTTCTTATTTTGAGAACTGCCAAACTTGAGTTTTTCCACTTTAATAATTTTATTGGACGATGGCCCGCATTCAGAAGTGCGTCATCTTGAGGAAGGGGATCTAATGTGAAAGCGCATTAAACTGTCGGAAAAAAAAAAACCGTCAGATCAAATCATCTTGCTTTAGGACAGGGCTGGGGGTTACTTTTTGGTTTTCTTTGTTCTCGGTTTTGCCGCGTCCAGCGTCTGTTTCAGCCTATGAGCTGTAGGTGGCGGTCGCGTACCATGGAGACCCGGGGTTCGCTCGGCAACCGCCTGCCCGGTGTCTCCAGTCTTGAGTCTGAAGAAAGGGGAAGGGAAACTGAGAGGTGATAACTGGGTGCCAGAGCCGTCCTGTGCTCTCTCGTCTCTTCTGGCCGCCTGGGTGGGAGGAAGGAACCAAGGGAAACCACGGGCTCCTGAAGACACTGGAAGGGTCCAACACCTACACACACATCAGACACACACACACACACACACACACACACAGAGCACACACACAGTATTAGCCGAGGGCTTTGCTTTTTTTTTTTTTTTTTTAATTTTTTTTTTTTAACGTTTATTTATTTTTGAGACAGAGAGAGACAGAGCATGAATGGGGGAGGGTCAGAGAGAGAGGGAGACAGAATCTGAAACAGGCTCCAGGCTCTGAGCCATCAGCCCAGAGCCCGACGCGGGGCTCGAACTCACGCGAGATCGTGACCTGAGCCAAAGTCGGACGCCCAACTGACTGAGCCACCCAGGCGCCCCTGAGGGCTTTGCTTTTTATCTGTAGGAGTAGGGAGGAGATCTCAGCATGGCTGCCTAGGGGAGGAACGGAAACGGATAACAGAGAAACACACACACATCACATTCAAAGACACACACGTACACGTGCGTGCCCCTGTCCCGGACCGCGGGAGCATCATGAATGGAGATGGGCCGTGTGATCACAACAGATTTGCTCTCTGGGGGAAACTCATCCAGTGCTCACAAATGGCTTCGAGGTCATGTTGATTTAGGTGTCTTACTTTGGGGCAAATAGATGTAAATCCAAACTTAAAAGTCAAAAGTTGGGGCGCTTGGGTGGCTCAGTCGGTTAAGCGTCCGACTTCAGCTCAGGTCACCATCTCGCGGTCCGTGAGTTTGAGCCCCGCGTCGGGCTCTGGGCTCATGGCTCAAAGCCTGGGGCCTGCTTCCAATTCTGTGTCTCCCTCTCTCTCTGCCCCTCCGCCATTCATGCTCTGTCTCTCTCTGTCTCAGAAATAAATAAACGTTAAAAAAAAAAAAGTCAAAAGTAAGTGGGAGAGTCTTCAAAAAAAAGATTCTGCACTTCCCAAAATAATTCACCACGGGTCTGCTTTAAGTCACTGATAGGATTCGGATTCTATCTCCATACCACCTCTCAGAACTGTATTAGGGGGTCAGCAGATCTGAGGACCTCCTGCTTGAAAGCAGATTTATTATAAAGCAAAAGGGTTTATAAAAAGCATTAGTTTCGGGGCGCCTGGGTGGCGCAGTCGGTTAAGCGTCCGACTTCAGCCAGGTCACGATCTCGCGGTCTGTGAGTTCGAGCCCCGCGTCAGGCTCTGGGCTGATGGCTCGGAGCCTGGAGCCTGTTTCCGATTCTGTGTCTCCCTCTCTCTCTGCCCCTCCCCCGTTCATGCTCTGTCTCTCTCTGTCCCAAAAATAAATAAAAAACGTTGAAAAAAAAAAATTAAAAAAAAAAAAAAAAAAAAAAAAAAAAAAAAAAAAGCATTAGTTTCCATTCAGATTAGTTGGTTGGCATAAGCCACACAGATATCGTCACGGAAGTGTTTGTGCAGCCGGTGAATTATCAACAGGATGAGAAGGGTTGCTGGGTGTCCTTCAAGTCTCCCCTCCTTTGTCTTCCCTTCCTAATTATTGTTATTATTACTATTATTATTATTATTATTATCATTGATATTATCTTGCAAAAGCTTTTACCTCTGTGTGGAAGTAGAAGGCAGAATTTTAATACCTCTAAAACCCTTTTGCACGGCTGGTGGGAAAGCAAACCGGTGCAGCCACTGGAAAACAGTATGGAAGTTCCTCAAAAACTTCAAAATAGAACTACCCTACGACCCAGAAATTGCACTACTAGGTATTTATCCAATGGATAGGAATGCTGATTCTAAGGGGCACATGCACCCCAATGTTTATAGCAGCACTATCGACAACAGCCAAAGTATGGCAAGAGCCCAAATGTCCATCGACTGATGAACGGATAAAGATGTGATACATACACACACACACACACACACACACACACACACACACACTGGAATATTACTCAGCAACCAAAAAGAATGAAATCTAGGGATACCTGGGTGTCTCAGTTGGTTAAGCGTCTGGCTTCGGCTCAGGTCATGATCTCATGGTCCATGAGTTCGAGCTCCACATGGAGCTCTGTGCTGACAGCTAGGAGCCTGGAACTTGCTTCAGATTCTGTATCTCCCTCTCTCTCTGCCCGTCCCCCACTCATGCTCTGTCTCTCTCTCTCACTCTCTCTCTCTCAAAAATAAACATTTTTAAAAAAGAGTTGGGGGCGCCTGGGTGGCTCAGTCGGTTAAGCGGCCGACTTCGGCTCAGGTCACGATCTCCCGGTCCGTGAGTTCGAGCCCCGCGTCGGGCTCTGTGCTGACAGCTCAGAGCCTGGAGCCTACTTCAGATTCTGGGTCTCCCTCTCTCTGACCCTCCCCCGTTCATGCTCTGTCTCTCTCTGTCTCAAAAATAAATAAACGTTAAAAAAAAATTTTTTTTTTAAAAAAGAGTGAAATCTTGCCATTTGCAATGGCGTGGGTGGAACTAGAGTGTATTATGCTGAGCGAAATAAATCCGTCAGAGAAAGACAAACATCATATGATTGCACTCATATGTGGAATTCAAGAAACAAAACAGATGAACATAGGGGAAGGGAAGGGAAAATAAGATAAAACAGAGGGGAAGGCAAACCATAAGAGACTCTTAAATACAAAGAACAAACTGAGGGTTGCTGGAGGGAGGGTGGGTGGGGGGTGGGCGAGATGGGTGACGGGCATTAAGGCGGCCACTTGTTGGGATGAGCACCGGGTGTCCTATGTAAGTGATGAATCACTAAATTCTACTCCTGAAATCACTATTACCCTATATGTTACCTAGCTTGGATTTAATTTCTTTGAAAAAAATAATAAAAAACTAAAAATAAAGCATTTTAACGCCTCTATTCCAGAAGACACGGTATTGCTACAAAAGCAACAGCGAGTTGAATAAGGAGCTGAAAGGGAACCCCCCCACACTCGGAGCTCCTCGCGGGGTCGCACTGGGCACCACCACTCAAGCTTCCAGACCGCTTCACAATCGCAAAAAACGAGAGCTGCAAAACGGTACATTTACTCTTCCCGGGAACGCTGTAACCTTAGGGCCCATCTTTAATTAAATCAGTGACCAAATTCACAAATGTTCTCCATCATAACCTCTTCGGCTTGGCAGGAACTACAGACCATGATGTCGGCCTCCGATTTGAAAACCTTTTCCTTCCAAGGCAATTAGAGAAGGTACAAGGGAAAAAATTGCATCTCTGGCAAACTAACAAAAAACAATAAAAGCTTTTATAATTCTAAATCTAATGTGTGTTTATTAGTTTTCCAACAAATGTTGTGGAGATAGCCAACCTTTCTCTATAGGTTAACCAATTAGCCAGTGTGGAAAGCTGGGAACTTATCACGCTAAGATTCCTATGTCGTCTGTTAGCTGAGATATAGATTTATTTTTTGCTTCCTGGGTGATGTGGAGACAAGCCTCCTGCTTATTTTGTATTCCTCACGGGTTCTAGCTGTGGGCTGGTCAGAATGTCATCAAACGCTTGTTGATCTGATTTGCAGGAAGTCCGCAAGTCTTTGGTGATATTAGAAAGAGTGCTGGACAGAGCCTTTGAAGATTCAAGCCTAATCCAGGTTCTGTGACCTGATGACATTATTGTAGAAATCACTTTATCTCTCCAGACTTCAAATATCCCAAATGAAAAAAATAATAATAATAATAACAGTGCTGACATTTTCCTCCCCCTCCACCTTGTGAGGAAGCTATAAAAATACATAAGGCAATAATAATAATAATAATAATAATAAAATCATAGCATCGGGTCTTTGTATAATAGTTTGCAATTTATAATGTACTTACTACATTCGTCCCCATAGCCACCCTATAGGGTAGAAGGCAATGCATGAGAGCCTTCCAAATCTTCAAGTCCCGGTTCCTCTTTGCTATATAATTCCTTTTTAAATTTCCCTCTCTTGGGGCACCTGCGTGGCTTAGTTGGTTAAGCGTCTGACTTTGGCTCAGGTCATGATCTCACGGTTAGTGGGTTTGAGCCCTGCGTCGGGCTCTGTGCGGACAACTCAGAGCCTGGGACCTGCTTTGGATTCTGTGTCTCCCTCTCTCTCTGTGCCCCCACCCCCACCTGTGCTCTGTCTCTGACTCTCAAAAATAGACATTACAAAAAAATTTTTTTTAATTTCCCTCTCTTCTCACATTTTACTATAAGCAGTCAAGAGAACTGAGGCCCCACCCTCCACACCCTGTTTAGAAATCTCCCTAGCCAGGGGGCATCGGTGTGGCTCAGTCAGTAACGCCCCGACTCTTGGTTTTGGCTCAGGTCATGGTGTCAAAGGTGTGAGTTCCAGCCCCGTGTCAGCTGACTGGTGCAAAACCTGCTTGGGATTCTCTCTCCCTCTCTTTCCATGCCTCCCAAAATAAATAAATAAACGTAAAAACAAAAAAAAAGAAAGAAAGAAAGAAAGAAAGAGATCTCCTCAGCTTACATATACAAATGTATTAGACACAATTGCTACCTTCCACAAAACCCCAGAACCCAAGTGAGCCAAGTTCATTCCGTGGCAAAGATGGCCTTCTCAGTGTCCAATAACATATTCCTCATTTCCTTCTGAGCCCTCAACAATCACCTTGAACATCCGTATTTCTACCAACAGTCTCTTCGAGGCAATCTAGGTTTTTCTAGCATGTGCTTCAAAACTCTCCCAAGCCTCTCCTCATTAGCCAGTTCCAAAGCCACTCCCACATTCTGGGGGGGGCATTTTTCATAGAGGCACCCAGCCCCCAATACCAAAATCCATATTAAATCACCAGGGCTGCCGTAACAAAGTACCACAGACTTCGTGGCTCAGATAATGGAAATATATTTCCGCACGGCTCCGGAGGCTCGAGGTCCAAGGTCAAGGTGCCAGCAGGAGTGGTTTTCTCTGAGGCCTCTCTCTCCTTGGCGTATAGATGGTCTTCTTCTCCCGGGGGCCTCACACGGTCTTCCCTCCCTGCGTATCTGTAACCACGTTGCCTCTTCTTAGAAGGATTCCAGGTACGTTGGATTAGAGCCCCTCTTAAAAACTTCCTTTTAACTTCATTACCCCTTTAAAGACCTTGCCTCGGCACACAGT
The DNA here is from genome assembly GCF_018350195.1 of Panthera tigris. Lineage (NCBI taxonomy): Eukaryota > Metazoa > Chordata > Mammalia > Carnivora > Felidae > Panthera > Panthera tigris. The sequence goes on from NC_056664.1 coordinate 14,837,029, forward strand.
TGCTTCCTGAGACACCGCGAGGTTAGAACTTCAATACAGGTATTTGCGGGAAAGACGCAATCCAGCCCGTAATAGGCAGTGGACCCGCGAACGAGAATTAAGCCCGCGGATGAGACTATCAACGTGCAGAGAAGCTTAGGGTCACGTGGCTCATATGCTCGAGACCCAGATGTTCTCAGTTTCCTCTTCCAGTCTGTTAAGGCGGGGGGGGACACATGTACCTGAAGTGGGCCCAAGCCAGTGGCCTTGTGAATGATTGTCAGGAAATAAGACCGGAAGTTGGGTGGTGGTCAGGGAAAATGCCAATGGTTTTGAAAGGGCTACTACAAATCTGACAGACGGAGGCCTCGGAGCACGCCTAACGTCTTCTGCAAATTGTTTGAAAGGTTAAGTTCGTGGCAATGCTTTCATTCGAAGGCTGAGCTGGTTTGGTCACATTCTGGGAATCAGAGGCTTGATCTGCCCGCAGAATGATGATCCTGAAAGGCATGGAGGGAGGAGACCGTATTTTCGTCTCTCCCCGTGGAATGTTATAAACCTCCTCAAACACAATTTGAAACTAACCGTACTCAGCGAATAGAACAGGCGCCGTTGGCCAAGGGAAAGTCAGTTCAGTCATTATCAAGCCAACAAAATCCGTGGCTAGGGCTCTGTTTGGCAGAGCGTCATCCTGAGCCCTGACCTAGAAATCACTCCACTCGAACTGGTTGCCTCATGGCCAAGGTCACCGGCTTTTTCTCCATCCTGGAACAGATCACCCACTAATCATGCAGCTCGCTGCTTTGTAAACTGGGGATTAACTCTCTGAGGCTTAGCATCGCATATGACATGCGCTTTTAAAATAGGTATCATGCGTTTATCAAAGACAGGGGAGAAATATTTTTAAATGTTGCTCTTCAAGTGTGCCCCTGTTCTTGGATTTGAAAATGGGTGCTTTAAATCTAACACAATAGGGGAGCCTGGGTGGCTCAGGCGGTTAGGCGGCTGCCTTCGGCTCAGGTTATGATCTCACGGTTCGGGGGTTCGAGCCCCACATCAGGCTGTCTGCACAGAACCCACTTTGGGTCCTCTGTCCCCCTTTCTCTCCGCCCCTCCCCCAGTGGTTCTTCCCCCCCCCCCTTAAAAATAAGTAAATAAATAAAATTTATAAATCTAACACTATAAAGTGTATAATTACATTTGGAAAGACTCACTTGGCAGATTAAAATGTCATACAAACAAAAAAGAGACATAGAATTGTCTTTTAGATATGTCTTCGAGGGGCGCCTGGGTGGCTTGGTCGGTTAAGCGTCCGACTTCGGCTCAGGTCATGATCTCACGGTCCGTGAGTTCGAGCCCCGCGTCAGGCTCTGTGCTGACAGCTCAGAGCCTGGAGCCTGTTTCAGATTCTGTGTCTCCCTCTCTCTCTGACCCTCCCCCGTTCATGCTCTGTCTCTCTCTGTCTCAAAAATAAATAAACGCTAAAAAAAAAAAAAATAGATATGTCTTCGAGACCACTGGGGGATCCAAGAAGGAGAAGAAAGACCCGGACGTACACAAGGAGTTGTGTTCATCACGATGAACACGTGATGTCAAATCACAGTGAACATAGTTCCTGGGACCCAAATCCAGGTTTCTTTCACCAGGACTTTAACTTTTGAGGGCAAGTTTGGGGCAAAACAAAACTAATCAACTATAACTTATCACTCATCTGGTGGGTCCAGAAAAGAGGGAACCGGAATCATTCCTTTCCAAGGTCCTTTATGGGTTCAAAATCAGGAGTCAATGCACAGATTTCTTCATTGTTGGAACCGAATAAAACCTCAAGACCCATTCATCAGAGGGCCCGCTACACAAGACAATAGTGCCTTTGGTTGTCATGCAGTCCCAGGGAGGGAGACAAGATCTAACAGTTACAATATTTCTCCCAGAGCTTGTCTTTGGTTCTATGATAATTAATATAAAAGGACACTTTAGCACTTGTGCCAAATAATAGAAAAATTAGATTAAAAATGCAACCAGCTGGCTTCTCAACTTTCCTGGCAAGTCATGATCAGAGCTGCCCTTTGGCGAGAAGCTTCTGTGCTGGACCCTCTTGGCAGGCCTCCAAGGGAAGGCGAGCATGAGAGAGAGAAGACGTCTGCTGCTGGGTGGGGCTGAATGATCCCAGTGCTCTGTGCTTGTGGCCCAGTTGGTGGCTCTTTGAAGCCTTTCTGGAGGTTCCTGCAGCCCATCTATCCATCCAAAAGGGACTTATTCCCAGAGTGTCCCATTTGGTTTCCTTGCTTCCAATCTTGCTTCTCTCTACACAGCAGCCAGAGTGATCCCTTTCAACATAAGTGGGTTTATGCATCCCACCCCCCCCCCCCACCCAGTGTGTCCCAGCACAGAAAACAAAACCCAAAGTCCTTACCAGGACTTTGATTCGGTTCTTATTACCTCCCTGGTCTCATCACCTGACACTTTGTCACACTGTCCCTCTCCAGCAACTTCGCTGGCTCCTAGCTATTTCTGAAACACTCCAGGCATACGGCTCCTCAAAGCCTTTGCACATTCTGTTCCTTCTGCCAGGAATGCTCTTTCTCCAGATCCCCAAGTGGCTCGGTCCCCCATTTCTTTCCGGTCTCCGGTCAAATGTCAACTTATTAGAGAGGACCTTCCCCTCTCCCCTCCCCACTCTACCCTGCCATCCCTCTTCCTAATTTGAACAATCTCAACCGTAATGGCAAGTTGCAGAAAGAATACAAAGAACTTCTCCTGAACTATTTAAAAGTAAGTCGCCAACGAGATGCCCTATCACCCCTAAATAGGTACGTTTGGAAGTTCAGCCACAAGAACATTCTTGTAATACAGCCATCAGGATGGGCAAAATAACAACAGTACATCGCTGCTATTTAACCTCAGACCCCAATCAGGTTTCACCAATTATCCCAACCACACCCTTTACGGCCAGAGGACCCAGGACGGCATTCTGCTTCACAGTTACTTCTTTAGTCTCCTTCCAGATGTTCCCCAGTCTTTCAGTGATTCCCATGCCTCAACACTTCTGAGGAGTACAGGCAACTGATCTTGTAAGAATGCCCAATCAATTCGGTCTTGTCTGATCAAATCATGATCAAATTCAGGTTGACGTCTTCGGCAGGAATATCACAAAAGAGAGGCTGTGTTCGCGACCAGCTCCGTTATTTGCAGGGCTCCGCGCGAAGTGCAATGAAAATGCAGACCCCTTGCTTAAAAATTTTAGGAATTTCAAGATGGCGACAGCAGAGCATGAAACCATGCGCTGCACACACACATGGCCCTGGCCCCCTCGGCATTCTCCACGTTGCATCTCATCTCGGTCAGACAGCCAATGGTCCAGCTTCGTCCATCACTGATGGCGTTAACATTAAGCACTCCGATAGCATTTAGATATTCTCCTAAATGTTTTCATTCATGCAACATAACATGTCAGCCAGCCTTCTCCACCATAAAGTTCACCTTCCGTCCTTGGTCAGGAGTACGTGTTGAGGGAAAGATACAGCTTCCTTGCGTCAATGTGAACTCATGGTTTTCGATTTTATTCAGTGGTTTATAACTCACTACTATCAGTGTTCATTTTTTTTATCAACTAGTTAAATTATGATTTTAAAATTTACATACAGTCCACTCGGCTTTCTATGGAGTACAGTTCTAGGAGAGCTAACACATGTATAGACAGTTGCACCCACCATCACAATCAGGGGACAGAGCACATTGGACACTTCAAAAAATTCCCACATGCTGTGCCTTGGTAGTCAAATCTCCCCCTCCTTCAAGCCCTCGGCAATCACTGAACTTTGCTCTTAAGAGTTGTGTCTTCTCTTGAATGTTATACAAATGGAATCAAACTCTCTGTAACCTTCTGAGACTTGAGTCTTTCACTCAGCCGAATGCCTTTGTGATTCATTCATGTTGTTCCCTAAGTTAGTTTCCATTGTACGGATGCATACAATTTGTCCTTTCCCTCGGGTATTGTATTAAAATTTCAAATTAATTTAAATTATCCAAATTAATGGTGCCTTCGGTCCATAGGCTGGATCCTTGCTGATAGAGAACATGGACCCTGGGAGTCCGCATTTCTGACAAGCTTCCAGGTGATGCTGGGGTTGCTGGTCTAGGATCCCACTCGCAATACCAAGGCTATAGCGAGATCACTGTGACCATGCTGGTTGGAAAGGGGGAAGCCTGGGGGCCAAGACATTGACTGCAAAGTGGGGTATGGGGACGCAGGAGAGCAACAATGAGGGCTTGAATCAGGCCAGTGGCAGTGGGGGGGCCACAAGAGAGGACTTGTAAGGGTAGTCAGGGGACAGACCAACAGGCTTGAGGAGTGGGGACACTATTCCCAAGAACACAGGAAAAGGAGCAGAAATGGGAGTGGAGGGGTGTCACATTTAGATGCTCACATTTAGACACACCGAGTGTGAAGAGGGAAGGCGGGACATGGGTAGAACCACCCAATAAAAAGCTGGCCATGGGGCACCTGGGTGACTCAGTCGGTTGAGCGTCTGACTTCGGCTCAGGTCATGATCTCACAGTGTGTGAGTTCGAGCCCCACATCGGGTTTTCTGCTGTCAGCCTGTCAGGTCAAAGCCCACTTCGGATCCTCTGTCCCCCTCTCTCTACCCTTCCTCCACTCATGCTCTCTCTCTCTCTCTCTCAAAAAAAAAAAATAATAATAATAATAAAATTAAATAAATAAATAAAAGTTGGCCATGAGAGTCTGGAACTCTGAAGAGAGAGGTCAGGGCTCAAGCCCCTGGGGGGTGTGGGCAGTGATCGCCCAGAGAATGTGAGAGGAGCAAAAGGGACAGAGGTAGGGGTGCAGACCCCCTCCGGATGCTAGTTCCGTCCGTCCGGTCTCTCTGGCTACCCCCTTCCCCCCTACCTCAGGCTACCACCCCCCTTTATCATGTTTACCTGTGGTCGGGCTCAGAGCCAAAGCTTAACATCACGGGGGCTCGCTCAGTAACAAAAGATGAGTGTCGCTCTAAGCCTCCAACATCAGAGCGGAGAGTGGTTTGGGCGAAAGAGTCCAATCTTGGCTCTCCCTGTCCAGGTCCGGGCAAAATTCTGCTTCCTCTATTTTAGAAGGCAAAGTGTATACAAAATCTCTTTTCTGCATTTCCTCTCAACACAGTTTAACTTAAATTCACATTAAAAAAAAATTTTTTTTGCCCCTAATTGAGTAAACTAAAGGAACTAGGTATAGGAATACGTATTTATTAACAGTCCAACTTCCAAAATTAAAGATTCTAATTCGAAGGACACCTCAAAAGAACGGTGACAAGATTCCAAGACCTCAGATTCCATTATCCCAGCGGGAGCGTGTTCCAGACAGAAGGACGGGCACCAATCTTTTGTTTGCTGCAATTTTCGCCCTGAATTTCCACGGGATGGAATTTCATTCCCCTCCACTTACAATGAGTCCCCTCCCAGGACCAGTGCAACAGCCGTATTCAAATGAAAACTTTGTCCTCACTCTATAATTTTAAACGAAAAAGCCTTCTAGTAAGTATGATCCCAATTTTGCCACTGCGTGTTACACGTGCAAGGAAAAATCTGGAAAATGGGGTGAATGAGGGGTGTTTTTCTTCTGTTGTCACTGACCTGCGTTTTGCTGCTGTCTTCTACAACGAATCCGTTCTGCTTCTGTAAGAACCCGTCAAGGAAGATTTTTTTTTTAATTTTTGAAACATCACACTGCTCCGAATCCAGGCAGGCATTTGGTGCTCATTAATCAGACGTGTGGGTGAGAATAAATGAAGGCGAACGAACGCCAAAGAAGCCGTCCCGTACAGCCTGTCCCTGGTCAGCTGATGGCCGGCTGGTTCCTGTGCTTCTAAAGCAGTGACTTCAATACGGCGCGAGGCTTGCCTTCTGTCCCTGCCTCTCTAAACAGATCACTCACAGAAGCACATCTCAGACAGGAGCGGGCATGAGGGGCAAGATGTTTGGCTTTTGTGGATCAAAGCAAGAACCGGGAAGACCTCACCCCTCATTAGTTGCAGGGATACAGGTGCATGTCTCCTGGTAGGAGCAACCCTGTGGCAGCTGGTGAGACGAGACCCCAAAGATGAGACCCCCTGAGACCCCTGCTAGCCAATTAGCGAGTGCTCATGTGAGAAGACATTCCATCTGGGGGCTTAAGGCACCTGCTGGGTTTATTTTATTTTTTTTTAATGTTTATTTGTTTTTGAGACAGAGGGAGACAGAGCATGAGCGGGGGAAGGTCAGAGAGAGAGAGGGAGACACAGAATCCGAAGCAGGCTCCAGGCTCTGAGCTGTCGGCGCAGAGCCCGACGCGGGGCTCGAACCCACCGACTGTGAGATCATGACCTGAGCCGAAGTCGGACGCTCAACCGACTGAGCCACCCAGGCGCCCCAGGAACCTGCTGGGGTTTTTTAAATTAGCTTTATTATGGGGTATTTTCCAGATTGAACAAAGCAGGATTCAATCGTGGGTGCCATCCAAGGAAGGGTAGAAGATCGCACTGTCGCAGAGAAACAGGACTGATCGCAGTAAGTATCTGCTATTTCAGGTATGGTCATTCTACATTTGATTGTATGATCTTGTAGGAAAAAAACAAGAGCATGCTTCAGTTATAGCAAAAAGATATTCTTCTAAATGTTTTTATTCATTCAACACAACATGTACCAAGCACCTGTTCGTATGTTCGTTCCCCTTTAGCAGCCAGGTGTCACAGCGTTTATGAGAAGAAACGAATGTTTCCCACCTAAAGGAGTGTGACACGGGGCGGCGGTATGCTGGAGCTAGGTCATACCTGCTCTTAAGAACCAGTCGTTAACTGGGGCGCCTGGGTGGCTCAGTCGGTTAAGCATCTGACTTCAGCTCAAGTCCTGATCTCATAGTCCGTGAGTTTGAGCCCCCGCGTCAGGCTCTGTGCTGACAGCTCAGAACCTGGAGCCTGCTTCGGATCCTGTGTCTCCCTCTCTCTCTGCTCACGCTCTGTCTCTCTTTGTCTCAAAAATAAACACAAACATTAAAGAAAATTTTTAAAAAGAACCAACTGTTAACATCTGCAGGGTTTTTGCAAGCCAGTTGTTTAAGACAGCCATTATTAAAAAGTAAATTATAGGGGCGTCTGAGTGGCTCAGTCGGTTAGGCGTCTGACTTCGGCTCAGGTCATGATCTCGCGGTCCGTGAGTTCGAGCCCCGCGTCGGGCTCTGTGCTGACAGCTCAGAGCCTGGAGCCTGTTTCGGATTCTGTGTCTCCCTCTCTCTCTGACCCTCCCCCGTTCATGCTCTGTCTCTCTCGGTCTCAAAAATAAATAAACGTTAAAAAAAAAAAAAAAGTAAATTATACAGGGACACCTGGGTGGCTCAGTCGGTGGCATGATCCCAGGGCCGTGGGATCAAGCCCTGTGTGGGGTTCAGTACTCAGTGTGGAGCCTGCTTAAGATTCTCTCTCTCTCTCTCTCTCTCTCTCTCTCTCCGCCCCCCCCCCGCCCCATCCTGTGCTCTTTCTCTCTCAAATAAAAAAAAATTATAAATTTACACCTAAATTATATCAAAAATAAAGGTAATAAATACTCAAAATTATCATTCCTTATTATTTTACTACCTTTTGCTATTATCTATGCTCTCGAGGTTATTTTCTACCCTGTGCCTGTATTGTGGACATACTACATAATGATACGTTACCGAACATCCCTGTGCAACATCATGTTCGTAGCATGAAATCAGCCACAGTGGGAGTACAGTAAAACCTTGGCTTATGAGGAACTTGCTCTGTGAGTGTTCCGCAAGACAAGCAAACATTTCCAGGAAATTTTAACTTGATAAAGGAGCCATGTCTTGCAATGCGAGTAGTACCTGACATTGAATGGCACATGATCACAACTGAGCCAATGGTTCTTCTCTCTCACTGTGGGATTGTGGGTGATCATCTCCCATGCTCGGATGCTCAGTCTCAGGCCGCGGTGTTTGGCAGAAATCAGTGATTCTTCAGAAAGTTGGAGGGTGCCCACAGCTGGTACTCGTGTATTTTTTGTCAATTCAAAGCACCCCTGGACAGTCCTTTGCTTTTCCCGACAAGAGGAAGCTTAGGAATGCTTTGCTTCGTTCTAGGTCAGGCTGCCTGCTGATAGAGACACTTTCTTCTGCTGCCTTATTGCCAGTGATATTAAATACAGTAGATGACAAGAATTTATTAATACTGTGCTGTAGTCAACATCCGTGCGAGTGCATACCACGACCCCCATGCAGAACAATATTCCAATATTCCATTGAGCCAATCGATAACAGTGGTTCCATTAGTGATGGGGAAAGTTGTCCTACACAATAACCCTCCTCTCTCTTGTCTCCCTCACACCAGGCATGAAGGTTTTAAGTACAGGTTAATTTGTTTATTTTTCTTTATATTTTGTATTTTCTTTATTATTTTGTATTATATTACAGTATTGAAATCACGTTTTATGAATATTTTGGGGTTGTGGAACGAATCATCTGAGTTTCCCATTATTTCCTATGGGGAAATTTGCTTTGATATACGCGTGCTTTGGATTATAAGCATGTTTCTGGAACGAATTATGCTTGCAAACCAAGGTTTTACAGTATTTACACCACAGAATTTGGCAAGCAGTACACATCAGGGCTTGAGTTATTTTTTTTGTTGTCTGTCTAGACTTAAGAAGATGATGGAGTGGGGCACCTGGGTGGTTCAGTTGGTTAAGCTTCCGACTTTGGCTCAGGTCATGATCTCACAGTTCATGAGTTCGAGCCCCGCGTGGGGCTCTGTGCTGACAGCTCGGAGTCTGGAGTCTGCTTAGGATTCTGTGTCTCCCTCTCTCTCTGCCCCTCCCCCACTCACACTCTATCTCTCTTCTCTCTTTCAAAAATAAGTAAACATTTTTAAAAAATGATGGAGAAAATGTTAATGATGTAGATTAAGCATATTGTGTGTCCTATGAGTAGCTGCGACGTTGGGAATAACACATAAAACTGAGGAAATAGTCTTCTAGTATTCAAAAACCATGATCTGATTCCGTGAAGAAGTCACATATTGATGAATGAATAAGTTTCCTATATATGTCTTCATTTTCCCCTTTTGTCTTATTTAAAATAAACAAAAACATCCATCAACATTCATGTTTAAACTACGTTCATTTGTCAATGCTTTAATAGACTTTGCTGAACTAGATAGTAATCCAACATTTATTTGCAGGCTAATTTTCTCAAATCATGGTCTACTTGTAACCATAGGTTGACTTTGAATACAAGAATATGGCAGAAATCAACAAAGACATTCTGTATCAAGTAGCAATTGGCTATATGAAACTTACAATAAAGAGCGCTGTGTATTTTATCAACAAGAGAAAGGATAAAGCCATATGATCATTTCAATAGATGCAGAAAAGCATTTGACAAAGTACAACATCCATTCATGATAAAAACCTTAACATAGTAGATTTAGAGGAGACATAACTCAATGTCATAAATGCCTTATATGAAAAGCCCACAGCCAACATCATCCTCAATGATGAAAAACTGACAGCTTTTCCTCTACAATCAGGAACCAGACAAGGATGTCCGCTCTCACTGGAAGTCCTAGCCACAGCAATCAGACAACAAAAAGAAAGAAAAGGCACCCAAATCAGCAAGGAAGAAGTAAAACTTTTGCTATTTGTAGGTAACATGATACTATATACAGAAAACCTAAAAGGCTCCATCAAAAAAATGCTACAACTCATAAATGAATTCAGTGAAGTCACAGGATACAAAATCAATGCACAGAAATCTGTTGCATTTCTATACACTAATAATAAAGCAACAGAAAGTGAAATTAAGAAAACAACCCCGTTTACAATTGCACCAAAACCAATAAAATATCCAGGAATAAATTTAACCAATAAGGTGAAAGACCTGTTCTCTGAAAACTATAAAACACTGATGAAAACAAATGGAAGACGATGCAAACAAATAAAAAGACATTCCATGATCATGGACTGGAAAAACAAACAATGTTAAAATATCCACACTACCCAAAGCAATGTACAGATTTAATGCAATCCCTATCAACGCCAACAGCGTTTTTCACAGAACTGGAATAAACAATCCTAAAATTTGTATGGAACCACAAAACGCCTCAAATAACCCAAAGAACAAAACTAGAGATATCCCAATCCTAGATTTCAAGATATACTACAAAGTTATAGTAATCAAAACAGTATGGTGTTGGGACAAAAATAGATACACAGATCAACGGAATAAAATAGCCCAGGAATAAACCCACAATTATACGGTCAATTATTCTTTGGCAAAGCAGGCAAGAATATACAATGGGAAAAAGACAGTCTCTTCCACAAATGGTGTTCAGAAAACTGGAAAGTCACATGCACTGTCTTAAACCATACACAAAAATAAACTCGAAATGGATTGAGACTTAAATGTGAGACCTGACACCATAAAAATATAGAAGAGAGCACAGACAGTCATGTCTCTGACATTGGCTGTAATAACATTTTTCTAGATACGTCTCCTGAAACAAAGGAAACAAAGGCAAAAACAAACTATTTGAACTACATCAGAATAAAAAGCTTCTGCACAGCAAAGGAAACAATCAACAAAACTAAAAGACAAACTACTGAATGGGAGAACATATTTGCAAGTGACGTATCCAATAAAGGGTGAGTATCCAAAATATATAAAAGCTTATATAACTCAATACCCCCCCAAAAAACTAATCCAATTAAAAATAGGCAGAAGACATGAACAGACATTTCTCCAAAGACATCCAGATGGCCAACAGACACATGAAAAGATGCTCATTATCACTTATGATCAGGGAGACGCAAATCCAAACTATAGTGAGGTTATCACCTCACACCTGCCACGCCAACAGGTGTTGGTGAGGATACAGAGAAAAAGGAACCCTCTTGCACTGTTAGTAGGAATGCAAACTTGTGCAGCCACAGTGGCGAACAGTATGGAGGTCCTTCAAAAATGTTAACAATAGAATTACCATACGATCCAGTAATTTTACTGCTGGTATTTACCAAAAAAATACAAAAACACCAATTTGAAAAGATATATTTATTGCACCCCTATGTTTATTGCAGCATTGTTGACAGGAAGCACATTCTGGAAGCAGGCCAAGTGTCTATTGATATAGGTGAATGGATAAAGAAGCTGCGGTATATATACATATAATGGAATATTACTCAGCCATTAAAAAGAAGGACATCTTGCCATTTGCAACAACATGGATGGATCTGGAGGCTGTAATGCTAGATGAAATAAGTCAGAGAAAGACAAATACCACCTGAATTCACTCACGTGTGGAATTTAGGAAATAAACAAGTAAACAAAAAAGAAAAAAAATTGAAAACACACTCTTAACTACACAGAACAAACTAATCGTTACCAGAGGGGAGGTGGTGGGGGGATGGGGGGGTACACTTATCATGATGAGCACTGAGTCATGTATGGAATTGTTCAATCATATATCGTACACCTGAAACTAATATAACACTGCATGTTAACCATACTGGACTTAAACATTTTTTAAAGAGTGCTTTATATTTTGTAATTATTTGTAAAGTGTGTGGTACCCATCCTTTGTGTCAATAAAACTTATAACAAATGTATGTGCGTATGTATTTGCCCACTTTCTTTCTGGACAGCCACTCGATGGACATTTATCAGGGTACCACTTCGTATGGGGCTCCAATAAAAACAGAGTAAACCCACTCTCTCAACCTCACCTATAGATCAACCACCAGAATAAAAATGACTTAATATATTCTGAAAATTCTGTGAAATCATTTTAAAATATGAGACAACATTTGTAGGTCGAATGGGCTATAATAAGGCACGCTGTAGTCTGGTTAAATCAGTCACTTTCAGGGCTTTGATAATTGTAGGGTATAAGAAGAAATAATCCCTTTTCTCCACGATGGCTTAATTTCTCCCACGTCTTCCATTCCTGTAAACCGGTGGTGTAGAATCTGAAATCTTCCCTGGGTTAAGCATTGCTGAAAAGCCCCCATTACGATGTGTCTGGTGACAACATCTGTTCCTCAGCGTTGAAGCTGTAGATAGAACAGAGTTATTTGGGGGATACTTGGGAAGGTATCAGAAGATTGTGTCCTCGGTTTGGCAGTTGAGTAACAAGATGGAAAATCCAACAGTACAGAAGACTTAGGATTAGCTGTTTCCTCACCAACCAGCTCTGTGATCATGAGTAAGTCACCACGGAGGGTAACCTGGCCTCCTACCCGAGGGTAGACTCGCATGGACAGGGACCTGATTTTGCTCACTGCTTTCCCCCAAGCCTCACAAGGTGCCTGGCATGTGGTAGGCATTCAATCAACGTTCGCTAAACCGACTGGGTGGTGATAAATACAAATTCTGCCTTCGTATTTTTTGTGAGGATCCAATCGATCGGCATGTACGTAAAGTGTTTTGTAAACTCAAGGCTGTTTAAGTTATCATTTTATTAGGTTCCCCCGTTAAAGAGCCGCTATGTGGCTGTCCTTGCCCTGCTTCCTGCTTTGATTTCGTCTCTCTGACCAGGAGCATCTCCGCAGGCACGATCCCCACCGGGTTCCCATAGCAGCTCGAGCAGACCCTGAACACAACAGGTGCACTCTGTGTTGGAATGGCTGGGTTTACTCATCTACCTTTTTCGCCCAACTGTGGGCTCCTTCAGGGCAGGATTTCTGGCTTATTCATCTGAGTACCTTCGGAGCTGTGTGTTCCGAGAAGAATGAATGAAACACGTGTGGACTCTAGGTCATCGGTTCAACTCGTTGTCATCAGAATGTGTGTCAGACCAGGAGGGACAAATAGGCCGTGCTGTCCTTCTCAGATTAGAGGCTGCCACCGGTATAAAACAAGGAATATGGGATACGTTTCCAGCAGACAACGAACCAGCCCTGCCGTGTGGCACTGTGTCATTTAAACAAGATTTGGTGGGCTAGCCTAGGAATCTAATGACCGTGTTTCCAGTTTTTTTCAGGCATTTAAAAAGTAACCCATGTCATGGGACGCCTGGGTGACTCAGTCGGTTAGGCGTCCGACTTTGGCTCGGGTCATGATCTCACGGTCTGTGGGTTCGAGCCCCGCGTCGGGCTCTGTGCTGATGGCTGAGAGCCCGGAGCCTGCTTCGGATTCTGTGTCTCCCTCTCTCTCTGCTCCTCCCCCTCTCGTGCTCTGTTTCTCTCTCTCTCTCTCTGTCTCAAAATAAATAAACATTAAAAAAATAATAATAAAAAAAAACAATTACCCATGTGGACAAAATGCCTGTCCTACTAAAAAACAAAAACACATGCTATCCCATCCTATCAGCCAGCCCCAAATATATCATGGATATCGGTTGGATTTGAGTGGTTCAAATCCCACTACCCACGCCCAGCAAACATTCGTCTTTCACTTCTGGGTGGACTGGAGTCTGTGTTGAGTTAACGAAATAGTAGCACAGCAGAAAGAAATCAATTTGAATTCATGGCAGCAGCGTTTGTGGGAAGGATTTCTCCCACTGAATTCACCCTGCCAAGGGATAAAAACGCATTCAGGGCTCTGCTGGTGTTTTGGCAGAAGCAGGAGACTGTGTGTGCAGGCGAGTCACACGTGCCCCAGCTGGGACACGCTTTTCCCACGCCGAGTCCCAGTCCCCTGTCCCTCCCTCCTTTCCTCCTTTTGTCGGTTTCCTGGGCTCGCTCAGTGAAGGGCGTCCAGGTGGCGGGTGGGCCCCCAAACAGAGGACGGGTTGGCTTTAATTATTTGCGTGAACTTCTCAGAGCAAGAGAGATGTTTGCCAGATGACAGAACACATAAAAGACAGAGCCCATAATTAATCTTCACGGAGTGTCCGATTCTTGGCAAGCTCAAGGAGCTGATGTTCACCTTGCACGTCGACATGGCCCTCTCGCGTTCCTCCACACATCAAATAAGTGTATATGAACCCAAGGTGGGGCACACGAACACGATCCCTAGCTCCCCTCTGCGGGATCCTGAGTCCAAGGATGGAAAGCCCCCAGGGTCCCCCGAGCAGGTGCGACAACAGCAGGAAGAACGCTAACTGAACAGGAAATGGTTTTATCTTTTTTCTTTATTTCTTACTTTTTTTAATGTGTATTCATTTTTGAGACAGAGAGAGAGAGAGAGAGAGAGAGAGAGACAGAGCATGAGCAGAGGAGGGGCAGAGAGAGAGGGAGACACAGAATCCGAAGCGGGCTCCAGGCTCTGAGCTGTCAGCGCAGAGCCCCACGCGGGGGCTCCAACCCATGAACCGCGAGATCACGACCTGAGCCGAAGTCAGACGCTTAACCGCCTGAGCCCCGCAGGCGCCCCTGGTTCTTTTTAATTGTGCGGCAAAGCCATCGCCTGCCTGGCCAGCAGAGCGACCGCCTAAAGACAGTTGTTTGGCTTTCGCAAAACGGAGTCTTTTCGGATTGACAGGAAAGAGCACATCTTCTAATCTCTGCATATGCTTGCCAAGCCCCCAGGGGTAAGGAAGGCTGCATTTTGCAGCTACCAAAGATTCAGTCCCCAGAAAGTGTGGCTGTGCCCAAAGTCCTGCTAGGGAACAGCTCGGTGCCCACCTGCATGGGCGGAGGTGAACCGAAGTGTGTGTGTGTGTGTGTGTGTGTGTGTGTGTTGGTCGGGACAGGGACAGGGGGGCTCACATTCCCAACCTTGATGATTCATACTGGACAGTCTATTAGATGATTCCTGACACTCTTGGTCAAAAATCAACTCCGTCACCTTCCTGTTGGTGACGGACAGATCCATGTGATCTGCTGCTGTCGCCCCCGCTGGCCAGGCTCCCTAGGAGAGCCATCTCAAGCCTGGCCCGGGGGGAGGGGGGGGAGGGGTGGTCCTTAAAGCGTTTCCCTGCCCTATAGGCTGCCGCTCAGTTCATTACTGTGCCTCTCATTCATCGGCCCTGCCCTGCTGCTGGTTGGGATTCCACCTGTCTTCTGCCACCCTTTTGCCCACACCCAGCTGTCTGGCCACAGTGCCGGCACACAGGTCAAGGGAGCAGGGGTCTCCAAGTAGAACTCGTGTTGCGTTTAGTAAGAATCACTGTCCCTCATATGTGCCTATGTAAATATGTAATATGAATGTAGACAAGGACAGAGAAGGATTCCTGCTCCCTGTTCTGGCATTTGAGGCCAATCCCAAACGTCATCTAGGGCCAAGTGGAGAATCACGGTTTCAAGAACCTACACTGGTCTTCTGGGGTCTGCCCTTGGGGTTGGGGAGAGACCCCAAAGCTGCACCGTGCCTCACCGTGGATCTGGAAGGCGCGACACAGCATTGGGTGACACTGGAGGCTGAGAAAAAGATGAGAAGGTGCTAGGGAAAAGCGCAAAAGAGAATGCTCTCAGTCTCAGATGTGCACTGACCTGAGTCAGCCCAACCAACCCCTACTCATCCTGCAAAGCCCAGTTCAGAGCATCCTCCTTAGAGCAGATTTCCCTGCCCCCATCCACCTTGCCTCTCTCACAGATCCCTGGCACTTTTCTCTGTTCCTAGAACAGAAATGGTCATGGCCTCCCCGGCCTGTGATACAAACTAATCACCAAAAAGTACTTGAGCTTTACTAGCTTGCTAATGAGGTGACCCAAGTCCTAAGTTCAGCCTCAGATTATCCCCCAGTGATTCTTGTGGGCCCCCAAAGGCTACCACAAAGGTCCTCAGCAAGGCCTCTGTGGTTGAACTTTGGTCTCGGTCTTCACCTGGAGCTATGATACCCCAAGTCTTCTTGAGGAAGGCACCCCTCTTCTGCCCAGCGGATGCCCCTGTGAAAATTCATTCATTCTGGGTCCCTCTGCTTCACTGGGCTTCTCTGGCCGGGGGAGGAGCAGAGAAAAATCTCTCCTTCCATTCTATGAGAACCTGAGCCATGAGACACTCTGTGTGCACCCCAAGTCTGTAGAGCTCCCTTTCACCTTCTGTTGTGCCCCCCAACTCTCCATAGAGCCGGCCTCCCGGATCAGGTGGGGGAAGATTGCCATTCATTTCCTCTCCATGCTCTTGTTTTTCTCTTCAGTGTCCTGGGGCCCAAGCATACCCTTCCTCCTTCTTCTGGTTAAAAAACAAAACAAAACAAAAACATGCAAAAAAAAAAAAAAAAAAACCCACAAAAGCAACCAGGCCTATGAGCCAAGGCAAATCAATGACCTGAGCAGGGGAGGTAATAGGCTTTATTCACACGTGTCTGCTCAGACTGAACGGGGATACCAGACACACCCCTTTGCACGAGTGCAAAGGACCCTAGTATAACACTTGTCACATGTCTGTGATCGAGTCATCACAGCCGGACTCCACACGCCTTGAGAGCAGGGCCCACCCACAGACGGATCTTTATGTTTACACCCTCGACCTGGCACTCAGTAAGTGACCGTCACAATAACTAGTAATTATCGGGCGCTCATTGGGGATGGACCAGTGCAGGCTTGGATTTGTCCAATAGTGTCCCAATTTCTAACTAAAAATCGTTTGCATTAAAAGCTAAGAGGAGGGGCGCCTGGGTGGCTCAGTTGGTTAAATGTCTGACTTGGGCTCAGGTCATGATCTCT
Source organism: Panthera tigris (assembly GCF_018350195.1). Taxonomy (NCBI): domain Eukaryota; kingdom Metazoa; phylum Chordata; class Mammalia; order Carnivora; family Felidae; genus Panthera; species Panthera tigris. Next base: position 14,853,580 of record NC_056664.1, read on the forward strand.
CAGTCCGTGAGTTCGGGCCCCGTGTCGGGCTCTGTGCCGACAGCTCGGGGCCTGGAGCCTGCTTCGGATTCTGGGTCTCCCTCTCTCTCTGCTGCTCCCCTGCTCACGTTCTGTCTCTCAAAAATGAATAAATGTTAAAAAAACTAAAAAAAAAAAAAAAAAGCTAAGAGGAGCGCCTGGCTGGCTCAGTTGGTAGAACATGTGACTCTCGACATTGGGGTCATGAGTCTGAGCCCCACGTTGGGTGCAGAGATTAAATAAATACATAAATAAATAAATAAATAAATAAATAAATAAAAGCCAAGAAAGATGAGCAATTAACCGTTAACTTCTTTCTCTAGTCCCCATATTAATCACCAAACCTCCTGCAAGACCAAAACAGGGACACAAAGTTTCAGCAAACGACACGAACATTAGGGGGTGGTGGGATAGAGTGCAGTGAGCAATCCTCAGTAGGGTTCAAAGTACATTTCTTCATTTGATAACGCTCCCTAAAGAAGCTGACCAATTACCTGTTTCGACTCGGAGCCCTGAGGTTTGGGCATGAAATATATAGAAACATTTATTCCACGATAGAGAATTTATAGGGTGGATCAGTGGGCACGGGATCTGAGGATTAGTCATTTCTCCCCTCAGCAGGATGATAGAATGTATGGAGTTTTACTCTATATTTGATCGAAATATCTGCTAGGCTTCCCTAATGACATTCTTTTTTAAAAAATTTTTTAATGTTTATTTATACTTGAGAGAGCGAGAGAGAGAGAAAGAATGAGCAGGGGAGGGGCAGACAGAGAGGGAGGGAGACACAGACTCTGAAGCAGGCTCCAGGCTCTGAGCGGTCAGCACAGAGCCCAACACGGGACTCGAACTCACGAACCACGAGATCATGACCTGAGCTGAAGTCGGACACTCAACTGACTGAGCCACCCAGACGCCCCCATACTGACATTCTTGATTTGGTTTTCTTTTCTGATGATGGTCATAGCAGAGACTTCACTTACCATTATCACCATGAATAAGAAGAAAGTAACTTCTGTGATCTTCTGGAGCCGTGAAATCTCATGGTTAGAAGTTTACGATAATTCAGTCCAACTACCCCTCTGATGTCTCAGTTGCCCCAGTCCTATGATGCAAACGGTCACGTCCAACTCACCAGGGAGCGTATTATAGAACAGAGATTCCTGGGACGTCCTTCTGGAGACTCGGATTCACTCTGTCTGGGAAAAGTCTCAGGAAAATGAGTTTTTAACAACATCCCAGGCCTGAGAATCATTGCAATTGATAACATCTCCTGACAGAAGTTTCTCGAGGCTACGATTAAACGCCTCGGATGATGCTTAAAATAGTCCAAAACTATTTCAGATTCTGAGATTTTCGTTGAGCCAAATTCTTTCCCTGGGCCTTCTACCAATTGATACGTTCTTTGGAAATAAATTGAACTGGCCAATCTTTTTCCACCCAACAGATCTTCAAACACTAGAGATAAGAAGGAATGACTCCCTAGAGCCGACCTCCTCCAGATTATAACACACTAGTTGTGGTGACAGGGCTTCTTCCAACCAAAGTCCTTTTGGTACCATTCTTCTGGATCGAAGACCTCCAGACGGCCGGACCAGGTGCCATTGACCATTCACCACAGTCCAGTTCGAAGACACAACAATTGGTTTCCATTCAGGTATTCAACTAATATTTATAAACCACCTACTACGTGCCAGGCATTCTCCTAAGCCCAAGGGTACAGCCACAAATCAAAGTCCCTTATCTCATGAAGCTTACCTTCTAATCAGGGAGACAGACAAAAGGCAAATAAAGAAACAGATATAGGTAAGAGGGGATAAAGGTGCTGAGGAATAAAGTTAGGCAAGGTAAGGAGGTAAGGTAAAGAGTAGAGGGTGTGGGGTGCCTGGGTGGCTCAGTCGGTTAAGTGCCTGACGCTTGATCTCAGCCTAGGTCTTGATCTTAGGGTTGTGAGGTTGGGCCCCGTGCTGGGTGTGGAGCCTACTTTAAAAATACGTGTTAATTTGAAATCCAAACAGATCTTTATTTTGGTCCAGAGGTACAAAATGCACCAGATGAATATTCATGAACACAAGTCATTATTCTTCAGGCTTCAAGGGAGCCGCTGGTGGAGAGAATAATCTGTGTTCCAGCCAATAGAGGGCAGCTGAGTGCAAGACATATTTCTGTGAGCTGAGACGAGTAAGGCATCTCACAGGGCAACAGGGCCACACCCCAGTCATCGTCAAGTGAGTAAATTAGCCCCACACACCAGTCATCGTCAAGTGAGTAAATTAGCCCCCAGCCAGGAGAAACTTCTTAATATTTTTTATTATCAAACCGTCTCCAGGCTACAAAAGTACTTCTATGTTGAGAATTTTCTTTCCTTACTTGCACAGAACCAGTAGTCCAGCCTAACAAGAGGGCAGAGTTCAATTCTGGAACCCAAAAAAAATTTTTTTTCCCAGGACTTCTCTGAGAGGTTGATTTAGCGAGCTACTCATACAGAAATAAGAATTCAGTTACTCGTCACAGTCTAAAGATATTTTATTTGGAATGTTTGCATGACTACCCCCTCCGTTAACAAGACCCCGAGTCACGAAGGAGTCAGTCGCTTTGACACAGTGTAGGTCCTGGCACGGCAGTCATTGAGAGAAAGGGGACTCGGAAAAATGGCTGGATCTTTGGACCAAGGGAGCAGGGAGGAATAATAAATTATAATCTTATTATCCCCAACCTACAGCCGCGACCCCATTGTCAAAGTAGCCTACAATTCAGAGTAGATATCTAGTTGTATCTGACTCAGCATTAACAAGGTTTCGGGAAGACTCAGGACCCACAAAATCGCCACTTAGAAAAGTGTTCCCCATCATGTCGAACGAGCATAGGAGAGACTCAAAGCATATTTTTTACCGCAAGGCGGAAGGTGGGCATCTGATGAACATCTTCTGAACTGACGTGCCCTTTTCCTGGAGTAGACTGAGTTAACAGCTCAGTGGTTTCGTTTCTGCAATTATCTCCCAGACCATTTATTGTTGCCCCGCTGGCCTTACTTGACTGCAGGTGCTCGATGGGAAAAAACACACATCCAACGTGGAAACACGATGATAATTTTACGACCACTTACGGAGCACTTCCTGTGTACTGTGACCCATATTATTCACACATTATACTATTTAGCCCCCCACCATCAAACAATGATACAGACATTCACACTGGTTTTAAAATAATAGAGGTTCAGAAAGTTCCGGTACGTGGGTAAGTAGCAGAGCTGGGGCTTCAGGCTCTCCATAAAAAGCTATAAACCCTAGACTTAAATCACTACCTGATTCTTTTTTTTTTTTTTAATCTTTTTTTTTTTTAATTTTTTTTTTAACGTTTATTTATTTTTGAGACAGAGAGAGACAGAGCATGAACGAGGGAGGGGCAGAGAGAGAGGGAGACACAGAATCGGAAGCAGGCTCCAGGCTCTGAGCCATCAGCCCAGAGGCCGACGCGGGGCTCGAACTCACGGACCGCGAGATCGTGACCTGGCTGAAGTCGGACGCTTAACCGACTGAGCCACCCAGGCGCCCCGACTACCTAATTCTTAGTTGATGGAATTTTCAGGGCACACATTTTTTGAGATGCGTGGCTTCTGTGGAAAAGGAAGGGCCTTATCACCTAGACAGAATCATGGCTCAGAGCCAAGGAGGTTAAGACCCAACGGAGTGGCCCAGCCCCCTGGAGAAGACGAGAAAGGATAAATGAACTTTCATTTTCTTTGTCATGCTTTGTCATCTACAAGGGGCACCCATTACAAAAATCATTCTTCCCAAGAGAAGATGGCACTCTGCGTAACGGTAGGCTATTTTATCTCATTGTTTTCCTTTCCTTTCTGAACATTAAACGGCCAAGTTTGATCCGCATTTGTTCAAAAGACCTTCCGTTTCTCAGACGGAACAGGAAAATGTCATCAAAGGCCACTGGTGTATGTGAGCACTCTGTGAGGCCTGAAACAGCTTCAGTGGTCCCCTGTCTTCTCTTCCCAATGCCCTGCATCCGTAGTCTGTTGTTGATCCCCGCTTTGAGCCGGCTATTTTGGACAAGCCACACAGACAGAAGCTTCTTTGGCCCCCTGGGGAACTGGGGAAGGCACCCGAGCTAGCTCAGGGGCACCCCCTCTGGGGGACAGGAGAAGGACGGGCTGACGGCCCCCGCTTCCTTGAAAGGAATCATTAGTAACCAGTGCAGAATCTCTTCCCCATGGGGCACAAAGCCCTTTCACTTCAGCGGCCAGCAAACACTGACTGCGCTCCTGTTCAGAACTTTGTTAAAAGACAGCAGACGGTTACCTCTTAGAGCAATAGTATCGACACCTTACCCCCTCTCCCCCACCACCACCCCCGGGGTTTTATGGAACTCCACACTTCAACAAATACTTTTACACCCATCATCATCTCGTTGAATTTAAATAAATGAACCAGTTGAGCAAAAGCAAAATAATTCTGTCCTCAAAAATAACTGTGAATGAGCCCGTGGTTTCTGTTCCTCAGGGCTTTGCACTGTTCATTACACCCATGTAATTAGTCTCACCTCTGCTACCAGCCTCTTGGGGGCCCCGACGCCTCCTTGGGGAGCAAGGAAACCTGAAAGAAAATCCGCGCGGAGAAGCGAGCGGGGCTTAGGGTCACTGGCATTGATGCGATGCAGATTCCTTGTGGGTCCACGTGTTCATCTGGGTCACCCGGTTTGGGTTAAGCGCTCTTGGGGGGGGTCTGTCCTCAGCAGGTGCCGGCCACGGGGCAGGACACAGAACTTGCCTTCGTTCTCGGAAAGCAAAACCTCGTGACACGGCATAGGGAGAGACATACTGCCGGGGCTTTGGCAAAGAGAGGGGTCTGCTGCCTGCCGCCCCGCAGAGCTCTGCCAGGGTGCCAAAGAGCATGTCCCCACAGGGCCCGGGGGCTCCGGCTGCCTCCTCACCCAGCATCCTTGCTCATGCAGGGTCTCCGGCCTCTGGCCTCTTGGGTCCCTCCCTCCTGCTCTCTTTACACCTTGTCCTTTCCTGTCCAGGGTCTTGCACTATTCTCCTGCCTTCTCCAGCCCTGCCTCCTCCCACCCACTCATTCGCTCATATTTACTGAGCAGTCACAGTGTTATCAGACAGTGTCATAGGTGTCACAGTCATGGCAGGGAACAAGACAGAGCCCACGCCCTTCTGGGCTGTCCATTCAAGCCAGAGAGAGAGAGACACACACACAGCAAACAGATGCACATTCAACAGACATACCCTGGTTACCTCGTGGTGCTGCGAAGAGAGAGAAAATGGAAACGGGTAGGACGAGATGCGAAGGGGAGACTTGTGACCCAGGCAGCGGTTCTCAGTCAGAGGAGAGTCCGCCTCCCTCGGGACATTTTACGACGCCTGGAAACACTCTCTACTGCTACCACTTTGAAGGTGCTGCTGGTAGCAGGTGGGGGAGAGGCCAGGGAGGCTGGGAATCCTACAGTCCGCGGGAAAGCCCCACAGAGCACGGAATGATCTGGCCCGGCGTGTCACTAGTCCTGACCTCGAGACACCCCTGAGACGGACGGGGCCTCGTTCGGATTCTAAAGACACAGGAGCAGCCGCTGTGACGGGGGGCGGACCATCCAAGGAAGAGTCTGCCCCCAGACCTGAGATCTGCCCTTCCGTGGGGAGGCCAGGGCCGCGGTCCAGCGACGGGCAGAGAAGTTCAAAGGTAAAGCCGAAGCGTGACCCTGAGTGTCCATCACCATCTTCAGGAGCGAAGGCCTCTCCTTACAAGGGCAGCAGCTGGGGATCGCAAACACCATTTGTATTCCTGCCGCTTCCACGATTTTCATTTTGACCGCTGTTTGAACATAGAAGCTGCTGCTAAAGATTTGCCCCAAATCAAATACAAGGTACTGTACCCAGGGGCGCCTGGGATGGCTCAGTCGGTTAAGGGGCTGGCTCTTGATTTTGGCTCAGGTCGTAATCTCATGATTCGGAGCCTGCTTGGGATTTTCTCTCCCTCTCCCTCTCCCTGTCTCATTGTCTCTCTCAAAATAAATAAATAAACACACACACACACACACACACACACACACACACATATATATACACTGTACCCAAAGAGTACCTCGGATGTCTACACTTGGATTTGACTCCAGTTCTGCCATTTATTAATTTCTACAAGGTTACAGCAAGGATTCAGTGAGGTGATGCATGCAACCGTATGGCACAAGTCCTGGCATCCAGTCGGCTCTGTCTGGTGGCTGTGAGGGTGGCAACGATGAGGGAAAGAACATACAGACATTCGTTAGCTCGTTAGTTAGTTAGCTAGTTAAGCAGCTCCTAATTAGGTGTTTTCTGGGCTCTCAGCCCCATATTAGTACTGTTAAAAAAAAAGGGTAAGGGAGAGGATACGCGGTCTCTGACTTCCAGGAACTTAAAACGTCTCCCCAAAAGAACACACACATCTTTCTAGGCATCGAGGGAAGACAAAACTTTCGCCTTTGCCCCTGCCCCACCTCAATTTCACCACCACCACCCCCCGCTTGGTCTCAAAACTGTTAAGATAGAAAAGCCCCTGAAGACTGAGGCTAAAACACCCATTCTATACGTGAGGAAACTGAGGCCCAGGGAGCCTCAGCCATCTGGAGCTGCCAGATGGAGTGGGGCCTGACTGTTGCCGTCGGGCGCGGTGGGGAGAGGAGCTCACAGGGAGAGGGCTGGTTACAGGACGGCTTCTAGAAGGGGGGCGAGTTAGAGGTGAAGGGGTCCGAGCGTATCCCCGTCAAGGGCTCCGAGAGATCCCCCCGTGTGTGGTAGGCCATCCGAGACTTTCTTATTTCCGTGCCTGCGTATTTCTTTATCCTTTTCTTCTCCCACCGAAATACACGCTCTCTGAGCCCAAGCTCTTTGGGTATCTGGTTTGTCTCCGTAGCTGCCCTCCCTACCCCCTCCAGCGGAACAGTCAGTAAACGCGGGAGGAGAATTCACCACCTCTGCACATGGCCAAATGCTCCGTCGGCAGCTCAGAGGGCGTGATGAAAACCAAACTTCTGTCTCTTAGCCTTTCTCGGGCAGAAACCCCCACTACAGTTAAAACACAAAGACAGTCAAACCCAGCAGCCACCTAGTTTTATTATTGCCTTTGTCAGCAGCAACAATAGTTTTTAAAGGGTAGAGAAGTCAACAGCGGACCAGCATCGTGTAGATATTACTGGATTCTTTCCGACATATTAGCAAACTCTTTTTTAATCATGAACATTTTATTTTTAATCGCCTTCTTAGTTGGGCCTCTTGTCTCTTCTCAAAGGGTTGGGCTGAACCAGGTAGAATCCGTGCTGGAGGGGACGGCAGTGGGGTGGCAAGGTCTTGGGACCAAATATCGCCGGAATGATGATGTGCGCTCAGGCGACCTGAAGGTGCAGCCAGGATAGAGCCAACTTTGCTACGAGAGAACCCAAGTTTGTAGCCAGAGACCGCACAGCACTTCACATCAAATCTACAAAAAGAAGGGGCGCCTGGGTGGCTCAGTCGGTAGAGCGTCTGACTTCAGCTCAGGTCGTGATCTCACGGTCTGTGAGTTCGAGCCCCATGTCCGGCTCTGTACCGACAGCTCGGAGCCTGGAGCCTGCTTCGGATTCCGTGTCTCCCTCTCTCTCTGACCCTCCCCCGTTCATGCTCTGTCTCTCTCTGTCTCAAAAATCAATGAACATTAAAAAGAAGAAGAAGAAAGGATGGAAACCAGAAAGCAAAGAGCCATGTCTGTGATTGAAAGAGTCCAAGTAAGGTATCATGATTGAGGATGGGAGGAGGGTTCAACTTGAATTTGCAAAGGTGGAAAAGCAGCGTCTTCATTGGGTGGCTGCACCAGATGTGGGCAGAGGGAGAGTTCAATGTCGCTTACAGAGCGGTCGCCCGGCGGTCGCCTCCCACTCACAGGCCCTGGGTACATGGAACGGGCAAGAGAGATTTGGTAGGGGACTGAGTCTGACAGGCATGTGGCCTCTCTTTCTCTGAAGGCTTGTCCTCACTTGCTTTTAATCCTACAAAGGGTTTCCATGTGGGGTGAGAAGCAGCGTAAACATTCCATCAATGTTGAGTCCTTACCACTTGTAAGGAATGATACCAAAGCAAAAGTCCTTTCACTGGAGAAAATGGCAACTTTATCTAAAACGGGCACTTTAAATAATGTCCTAAAGAATTCAGAAGGAAACAACCAGCCACGGAGAAGGAAGCGCTTCCTGAGCCCGCAGTGGGTTGTCTCTACCCACTCTTTCATCCACAAGCACTGATATCTCTCTAAACACCTGTCTTCACTAGATAATTCTACTGCCCTTCTCTTCGCGGCTTGCGCAGATACAATCCTTCCTCTCTGGGCAGCGGACAGAACTGCCCAGTACGAGGTTCAAGGACAGACGTCTACAGGGGCAGTGGGGCTCCTCAGGAATCCCCTTCTCCCTTGGCATTGGCAGTCAGTCTGGGGCTGCCGGCATCTGCCGTGCCTTATCAATGCAGCTCAGGAGGCAGGATGAAGTGACTTCACCAGGCCTGGAGAAGAATCGCTAATCAGGATGGTTCCAGAACATCTCTTCAGACGCTTAATAATAAATGCTTCTGTGGCGGTGGCCTCGCCCTGATTCTTCCGTAGGGAAGGATGACAAAATCAAGGCTACCGCCCTGGTGGCAGAATTACTGCCCGTGACCCCTGCTACACTCAAGGAATTGGCTTTTACACAGCCTGTTTAAAAAAAGGACACATGACAAATCTCTCAAAGGTCAGTGGAAACAGGCACAATCTGTTTTAAAATCTCAGTAGAGAAAAAAAACACACAGAGTGAAAGAACATACAAGATTAATGATCTCCCCGCAGTGCAGGGAGAAATCAACACCAGCTGGGGGATAGATCTGTCAGAGGCAATGAACGCCATGAGCAAAGGCTGTTGATAAGTTCATTTGGTGCGGAATTTGAAATATGATTTATAGATGCACACAGCGCAGAGAAGAGCGTCACTCCTCGCAGAGTGTAAATACCTCCAGAACACGCACGGCCCAGCTCCAGAATTCAATTTCTTTTTTTTTTTTGACTTCTCATTTTATCCTGACCCTGTTTCGTGGTTGCCATACAACTCGTGGGATATGAAGTAGGAAAATCATTAATATTAGTTGGGTCTTCTGTTAAGGCGTAATAAAGGAAATGCGTTTGCAATACGCACGTTCGTAACAAAATCCTCTCAAAAAGTCAACTTCTTATTTACAAGGACACTTGCTGATTCAAATATTTTAGAGGCAGAAACACACCAAGTATGTCTCACTTCTGTGTAGTTCATTATATCAAACCTGAAGCTGGAGAGAGATTCCACTCCAGTTGTGTTGATACCTTGGCTGGTAACGTCCCCGCTGTGGAAGGTCACCACCTCTACCATGAAAGCATGATGCCCTACAGAGAGAAAATAAATGCAAACTACATTACGTGATAGGACTGATTTTAAAATATTTTCCCCAGACATTAGACTGAATGAAACTTTGGAACTTAAATCCGCAAATGTAATAAATAAAACGAGGGTTTGAAGCCGTTAAGTCATCTAAATGCAGCCAGCACGCAACTTCCTTCCCCAAACCTTTTGCCAAAGCGTATCTTAGTGCAACCAGTGGCCTTAGGTGCCCCCTCTCCCTGCACCTCTCCGTGATCCCAAGTGGGTCAAGCGGCAAAAACTTCATGGGCCAAACAGGACAACGGAAGAAAGCAGGAGGACCGTGATTGCCCACAAATTAGGGCAGCCCCGTCAGCCGAGGGCCAGTCAGGGTCCTGGAATCTTTGGATGTTGGAAGTGGATGATCACTTGGAGGTTCGGTACAGGCCAGCAAAATCAAGGCTTCCAGGTCACCCGCCTGGTTGATGGACTGGAATCCAGCGCGGCTAAGTCCTCTCCCAAACAAAACAGAACAGAACAAACACAGACGGTGGCTAGGCGGCCTCTAAACCATGCGTTAGCTCCAGCCCCAACTACGTTGCGGCTAGCACAGACAGCAGAAATCCGGAGGAGTCAGGAGGCCTTTTCAGCAATAATTAGCAAAGAATTAAATCTCAAGTTTGCGATTTTAGCCCAAAGAGGTTTTCTTTAACGGCAAAAAAAGAGGGAACGACTTTGTACTTAATGAATGAGGAGCACCACAGCTTAGGTGTGGATACAAGGGTCAGCTAAAAACGAGTAGCTGGGTGTGTTTGGTGTGGTGTGGTCGTAGTTTGGCTGCGGCTGGGTGTTTTTAACCATGAAATTGGTATCGGAAAATGAGAAAAAGAGGGTCTTTCAAAACACCCAGGGTTTCCAGATCCTGGGGAGAAAGTAAAACATTTTAGAGAAGTTTCAGATACTATCTTCCTCTTATAATTGGGGGTGTGTGTACTTGTGTGTGTGCATGCATACGCATAGACATGTGTATACACGTGGACATGTGTGGACACGTGGATGTGTGTGTTTGGCAATGTGTACACGTAGACATGTGCATGCATTTACATGTGGATGTGTGTGCGTGCGTGTTCACATGTGTGTGCACATGTGTGTGGGCACGTGCACATGTATATGCGGACATGTGCACATGAAGACATGTGTATACATGTACACGTGCATGTGTGTGCATGTGTGTACATATGGACATGTGGGTGTGTGTGGACGTATGTGTATTGTGTACATGTGAACATGTGTGTGCATGTATGTGGACATGCATTTGGATTATGTGTGCATGTGCTCATGTGTGAGGGCATGTGGGCATGTGTGTATATGTGGATGTATGTGCACATAGACGTGTACACGTGTGGACGTGTGTGCGTGTGGACATGTGTGTGTGTGTGCACGTGTGTACACATGGACATGTGGGTGTGTGTATTGTGTACATGTGAACGTGGGTGTGTGTGTATCTGGAAGTGCGTGCATGTATGTGGACATGCATATGGATTATGTGTGCGTGTGCTCATGTGTGTGGACATGTGGGTGTGTGTGTGCGTGTGGACATGTATGTGTATTGTGTACCTGTGAACGTGTGTGTGCGTGTGTGTGTCTGGATGCATGTGCATGTGTGTGGACATGTGGGCATGTGTGTGCATGTGTGTATATGTGGATGTGTGTGCACGTTGATGTGTACACGTGTGGACATGAAAAATGAACTTTAATTTATTTTTGTGTCTGAGTCATTTCTAAAGAATCTTACACCCCCTGACGTTTTTCCTTCCTGTAGCTGCAGGAACCCTTCGTAGAAACTCGGTTCTCCCTCTGCCACTCTGCTGAGACCACATCATGAAGACCACCTCTGCGAGTGAGCAGGAAATTCATTCCCCCCCTTCCCGGGGCCCGAAAAGAGAAAAATAATCAAATGGTGAAACCCCAGTGTTTGTGTACCCACACGATGGGTTTGGTTTCTCCAGGGCTCACTTTCATCTCAAGCGATCCTTTCCGCGCCCTCACCACCCACACCCTGGCCCCTCAGCCGGGAAGGGGGGATGTGTCCCGCTGTCCCCGTGGTGACAGCGATGAACATGTGAGGTATAACAAAAAGCCGCTCAGCCTGCAAGAGAAGCGCTGGTCTGGACGGAGGGGCTCGCGGGCATCGTGCCATGAAGTGTTATCATCATATTTCCAATTTTAAAAATCAATCCTGCCCAGAAGCATGAAGATTTCTTTCTACTTTATTTTTCTTGTGTGTGGTCTAGTACTTTCCCCAAAGCATGTACCTGTCCGTGGGTGCACACTTCAAGAACTAGCTGAAGTGGGGCGCCTGGATGGCTCAGTTGGTTAAGCATCTGACTCGGGCTCAGGTCGCAGTCTCATGGTTCGTGGGTTCGAGCCCCACGTTGGGCTGTGTGCTGACAGCTCAGAGCCTGGAGCCTGCTTTAGATGCTGTGTCTCCCTCCCTTTGTGCCCCTCCCCCATTCACACACACACTCTCTCTCTCTGTCTCTCTCAAAAATAAATATTAAATTGAAAATAAAGAGAACTAGCTGAAGAAACAAAACAATATACGCACATGTATTATGTATATTACATATAATAGAATACGTATATTCCAACGAGGATAGTCAGGATAACCCCACAAAAACAACCGCCAAACCTCAGTGGCTCGATACGGCATTGGCTCATTCTTTGTTCATGTCACATCTGAAGCAGAACAGTGACTTGATTCCAACAGGTGACTCAGGAATCCCATTTCTCTCCATCTCGTGTTGGCACCATCTGAAACACGAGTCCTTCCAAGGTTGTCACAGGAGAGCGTGGGCCACTGCACACGGGGTTTCGCGCCAGGCCTGGCAACCCCTCACATCTCTCTTCCAGCCACATTCCCCTGGCCCAAACCCAGTCATATGGCCCCAGCCTAACTACAAGGGCAGCTGGGAAATGCATCCTCCCAGGGTGCAGGGAAGAGAAAACCAGATTGAAATGTAGCCAATCTCTGCCAGAGGTGATGTTTTCTTCAGTCTATTAAGTCATTAAGCTTTGAGTGTGCTACATAAGCAATGGAAAGAAAGAAAGAAAAAGGAAAGAGAAGGAAAGAAAGAAAGAAGGAGGAAGGAAGGAAGGAAGAAGGAAAGAAAGAGAGAGGGAGAGGGAGAAAGAAAGAGAAACAGAGGGAGAAAGGGAGAGAAAGAGAGAGAAGAAGGAAGGAAGGAAGGAAAGAAGGAAGGAAAGATAGAAGGGGTTAAAAAAGCTGTTGTTACTCTGATACAATCAGGTCTTTGACCGGACTTAATATCACCAGATGCCAGACCAAATGAGAACTAAACCAAGGGGCAAAAACCCACTGCACAGACCTAAAAAGTTACCTTTCGTTCCAAACTACACGGACATCTCGGTTCACAGGAACTGGTGTACCCACGGAGCGTGCCAAGATCTGAAGTCCCCCTTGGAACACTACGGTGGTCAGGCCTGGAGGCCAGCGCATCGAGGGGGCCCTGGCGGAGAAAGAAGGGAAGAGCCAGTCTTGGGAATTATTCCACAAGCACAGTGTTCTTTAGGGCAACCAGGACCAGGGCTTTAGGTAGCAAGTTACACGAGACACATCTACTGAAGGATGTGGGGGCCCAGGACCATCCCTGGCAGGGCGGGGACGAGCCGGGCCACCTATCCCCACACACGACGTGTGCCCCTCCTGTGTCTCCTGCCCTGGGTGCCTAAACCCCCTTTCTCCCCTGCAGAGTCCCCACTCTGCTGATTCCACCCGGCTCCCCCCTTCTCTCTCTCTCTCGTTCACCCCACTGTCTTTATGCCACTGCCATGGCCTTAGTCCAGGCTCAGCATCGGCCTCTGAGCTTCTGCAACAGCCTCTCCCTGGTCTCCCCGCCTCCATATAGTCTCACCTCATCCGCTCTATGCTTTGTGCTGCAATCCAGAGTGCTCTTTCCAAAACACAAAGCTGATGATGCCAACCCCCTGGTTAGAACTTTGTAATAGACCCCGCTGCCTTCAGGATAAACTTTAGGACCCCTGGTGTGGCCAGCAAGGTCTCACATCATCGGTGCCTTGCTCGGTTCTCCAGCATCGCCCCCGCCCCCACTGCCCCTTCTCCCCAACAGCCCCTGTGCACACGACGCTCCAGGCAAACCACCCGAGGGTCCCAGGGGAACACCGGCTCCATCGTCACCAGAGATGGGCTCCCTCCTCTGTGTGCTTCCGTCTCCCACCCCCTCCCCAGGGTACCTCCCCCTGTCTCCGAAGGGGGCGGAGAGAAGGCTGCTTCTCTCTGGCGAAGCAGAATTATTTGAACGTGGCGCCACCGTGACCAGACTTAGCATCAGAGCGCCAGGCCATTGTTTGATCAGCACTGGGGTCAAAACACAGCTATTAAGCGGGATATGCCTTCTCTGGTATAGACTAGCCCGGGGTGTGGCCACAGAGGCACTCCACAGAGCAGCCCTGAGGCACTGTTATGTGCTTGAGAGGCCCAGGGGGCACTGGTGGAGAGAGACCTCCCTGAAATGGAGGTAACCACGGGCCCCCCGCCCTTGTCCCCCTTTTCACGGATCTGAGCCCATCTCAGCCCTCTCTCCCAGAAGCCTTCAGGAGCCAGGGCAAAGGGGGACCCCTTGGACAGCCAGACACAACCTGGTGACGCCATTCACAAGTGTCCAAGTCTTAGGGGTGGAATTATCCCACGGGGAAGCTTGCCGCGTCCTGAAGGAGGAGGCGTGGGCCCCGAACAGGAAGGGCTTCAAGGGGGCCCTGGAACAACAGATGGCAGGCGGGAGGATAAGCCTGAAGCAAGGGGAACGCCCCGGTGGCATACTCAGCGAATCCCCTGCTGATGGCCCAAGGAGGGGACTGGAAGCCGGCCAGTGCCTTCAACGCTCAACGAAAGGGGCTGCGCCATGTCTGGGGGACTTTCTGAGGGAAGCCAAGTTTGTGACCTCAAGCCTATCACCACCTGCAGGGGGAGGGGGGACAATGATGAGGGAGAAGAGTGGAGGAGAGGGTTTCTGCCTGTCTGGAGGGGCTGGGAAGGCAGGAAGGGGAGGGGTTCCCTATTCTCTTTCCCCTCCTGAAGCCAGACAAGGTGTCTGTAAGGGAACCCCTTGAGGAACGTGATGTAACCCCGGAGTCTGGAGGACGCAGACAGAGACTGGCGCCGGGCCCCTGCCTGCAGCGTTCTGGAAACCGGTCCAACCAGAGGCACCTTGATGGGAGAGCGAGGGAGAAGCAGGTTGGGGGGGGGGGCGTGGGGGTGGGGAGCGGCCTGCTTTCCCAGAGCTCGGAAGAGGGAGAGAGCGTTTCCCACAGACCAGAGCGGGCCCTGCACAAGGTCATGGGGCTTGAGCTGCCTTGAAGGGAGCACTCCCAATGGGGTGCCTGGAACAGTAAGAGAGCACAAGAGAAGAGTCTGCCAAGGGTAGAGCTTCAGAAGGGTCGTCACCTGCACCTGTGCACCAGGGAGCCGTGCCTTGAACGGACGGCCCCAAAGGGGGTCCCCCAGAGGGACACTGTCAAAGAACTCACAAAGATCCGAGCTCACGTTGGGGCACCCGGCCCTGCCAGAGGCCGGCAGCGACGAGGCTCCCAATCCCTGTCTCTCCTCCCTCCCCCTCAGCCCGGAGGGGAGGCCGAGGCAGCCCAGGGAGCAGACAAGAGTGTAAAAGGGAAGACGAACACAGACGTA
The DNA here is from genome assembly GCF_018350195.1 of Panthera tigris. NCBI lineage: Eukaryota > Metazoa > Chordata > Mammalia > Carnivora > Felidae > Panthera > Panthera tigris. The sequence goes on from NC_056664.1 coordinate 14,868,713, forward strand.
GCAGAGAAGCAGACCTCACTGCCATTCTCCTCACTGCGGGCTGCCGGGTGAGAAGCTGGAAACTGGAGGCACTGAAGCTTTGATCTTAGACTCAACGAGATTAAGGGAGGGAGGCCGCCCACGATGGCCCAAAAGCGACCGGAGAAGCATCGGGATCAGACAGGCATGTGGGAAAGTCCGGGCGGGAAGGGCAATGGGTGGTGAGGAAGCATGGATTTTTCCTGCCTGCGTGGCCCCCCGGACTGGCCCGCTCGGTGACCTGGCTACACCCGCTACCCTGGGCCATACCCCCAGTTAGCAGAACCTTTGGGCCTTACTGAGACAAGGGAGCTCTCAGACATCTTGGATTGCCACTCACCTGGGCTTCGGGAAAGCTTCGCTTTGGGGCAGTAAACAAAGCTGCCCCACACCCCTGACTACCCTTTCTTAAAGTTGGGTTATCCAGAGCTGGGGCGGGGGTGCACCTTGGCCTTGACCTCCTGAAGCCACCGGGGCTATGGAGGCAGCCTGTGTGATTCCACTTGTAGAACATTCTTCGCTCACCATGGAGCCTCCGGACACGCCGTGCTGTCTTCGGGGGAGGGAAGGAAGGGGGAGGGCCACATCCAGGCAGCCGAGGGAATTCTTCGGGGACATCCTGGGAGATTTGTTCAGCCTGCCTGGTGAGGGTTGTCGATTCCAGGCACAGACCCAAGAGCTAGGACATGTCCGGCTTTGTTCGGCCAGGCTCCCCTGTGATTGAGAGAGCACGTGAGTTTGGAAGCAAAACAAGCGGGCAACTGTTTAAAGCAGCTGAGTGAATCCAGCGGCCTTTCTCTGACCCGGGAGAGGGAGCAAAGAAAGAGACTTGGAGAGAATCAATCCCTCCCAGGGATCCCTCCCTCAGGTAGGGAAGACGGGGCTTTTCTGCGCACGCGAGGTTTTCACAAGCTGAAGCACCAGGATATGGGTATTTCTCCCTACTTAGTTTTCTTTCTGCCATTCTTTTGGGGGGCAGAACCGTGTGTGCGCGTGTCTGTGCGTCGGTGTCTGGGTCTCTTAGGACCGCTGTAGCAAATTACCACAAACTTGGTGGCTTGAAGCAACAGAGAAGTTGCTTCAGTCTTCTCCCGCTGTTCTGGAGGCTTCAGGTCCCAAATCGAGGGGCCAGCATGGCCGCGCTCCCTCCGAAGGCTCTGGGGAGGGACCCTTCCTTGCCTCTTCCGGCTTCCGGTGGCCCCAAGCCTTCCTCGCCTCGTGGCTGCCTTGTTCCGACCTCTGCCTCTGTCTTCACGTGGCCCCCTCTCCTCTGCGTGTTCCCCTCTGCTGTTCTCCTGTCTCTTTTAAGGATACTCGTTTGTCATTGGAGTCAGTGGCAATTTGGATAATCCAGAATGATCTTATCTTGAGATCCTTAATTATTCTGAAAAAGACTCTTTTACCAAATAAATTCACCTTCCCGAATTCCTGGTATCCACTTTGTAGTCATGTCTTTGGCGGGGGGGGAGGTTGGGGAAGAACATCGTTCAACCCACTGCAGGAGGGCAAGAAGACAGCAAGAAAATGATGAACTATTTAGGCTCCAGGAATAAGGAACTGGGATTTTTAAAAAAGAAAAGAAACGAAAAGAAAAGAAAAAAGAAAAAAGAGAAAAGAAAAGAAAAGAAAAGAAAAGAAAAGAAAAGAAAAGAGGAAAAGTTCTCCCTTTCTGGAGGTATGAGGCCAGCCTGTCCTAGTCTCCATACAGGACATCACAACAGGGACCCCCACACCGCTGCCTCTTTGGAATCTCTAGATGTGGACCAGTTGGAGGCCTTAGGATCAAGAGGACATAGGGCTTTGCACCAAGCCCCACCCCTTCTGCTGGGTGGTGCCGGATGGCAACATCAGTGTTCACAAGGAGACAGAAAGTCGTTCTCGGTTAAGCGACCGACTTCGGCTCAGGTCATGATCTCGCAGTTTGTGAGTTCGAGCCCCACGTCGGGCTCTGTGCTGACAGCTCGGAGCCTGGAGCCTGTTTTGGATTCTGTGTCTCCCTCTCCCTCTGCCCCTCCCCTGCTCACGTTCTGTGTCTCTCTGTCTCTCAATAATAAATAAATAAATAAATAAATAAATAAATAAATAAAATTAAATAAATAAATAAATAAATAAATAAATAAATAAATAAAACGTTAAAAAAAAATAGAAAAAAAGAAAAGAAAAACAAGGAACAAGTGGATCCTCAGGGGGTTAGACCTGGCGACAAGCAAGCTATTCCTGACGGGTTGAATCTAGCATTCTCTGGCTTTATGATCCTAAGTTTCTAAGCCACAGTTCTGTTGTGCCTCCAAAAGGCTTTGTGGAAAAGGGGTTACAGGACTCGAGGCCCTGGGCTGCTCTTCAAGAGGTATTTATGGAAACCGTGTTAGGCGACAGGTGCCTGCAGGGAGGTTCAACCTGGCTGGGGAGAGGGAAATCAGAGTAATAAGAAGAATGTTCTGTGTGTCCTTTAGCCAAGAATTTGAGCCAGTGACTCCAGGGTGGGATGCCATGCATATAAAAGCATAAGGAATTGCTAGGTAAATTTGCCTGACACCCAAGTGCCCCAGACCCCTCTAGCCTACATGAGTCACATGCTCAATAACACCTTGAAGACAGTGGTCCAAGGCCTGTATTCTATGATGCCCCAAATGACACCGTCTGGTTCTTGTCTGCTCCTCCGGCCCACGTCCAGTCACCCGCATGGACCGGACTCTAGCTTTTCCGGGGTTTCTGTTGTTTCCAGAACTGCTCTGCTCAAGCTTGAACCCTGGACCATCCCTTAATGCTAAATACAGATTATAATAATTAACAAGGTTTTGGTGAAAGCGTGGGGATAACAGAAGCTTCGGCTGCTCTTGGAGCCAATGCACCAAGGCTTCCTCGGGTTTCCATTGGACGCCATTCTCCATAGGCCCTATCCCATGGTCATGTGAAAAGGCCAACCCAGCTTCCAAAGGGCCATGTCTTCCCAACTTGGAGTCCAGATGGGTCTTTTCTGAGGCTTCCACAGAAGGGCGGAAAAAAGTTGTTTCTAGAAGGAAATCACCTGAGATTTGCAATTCTGCCCTCAGTGAAGACATTTTAATTATGGGAAACATTCAGATTCTTTATTCCAGAAGATGATCTGGGATTTATGAGTTTCATAAAGAAAAAGTCCATTAAAGTGTTATTCTGCACATAATGAAGAAGTCTGTCTTCTCTCTGTGGAGAAAAAGAAACCGTACAGGCTTCAAAGCTCCTTCACATATAGGTATTGTTGTTGTTGTTTAGAAAATGAAAAAAAGAGACTCTAGACTCCCCTGGAGTACACTGTTCTATGCAAAGAATAAAGGGATGGAAAGAAGGGAGATGGGAGGGAGGGAGACAGAGAGAAGACTTGATCACTTACAGAACTTGGTCGTATAGCATTTTAGATTTTTGATTACTCATTTGTCCCTCACTATAGCAAGCAACTAAGACAGAAACTGTCTCCTCATAAATTGTATATCCCCGTGTGCTTACTTTGGCCTAACAGGTGGTCCATGAAAGTCGATGGATGGATGGATGGATGGATGGGAGGAAGGAATAGCATGGATGGATGGATGGATGGATGGATGGTGGAAGAAGGAAGGAAGGAAGGAAGGAAGGAAGGAAGGAAGGAAGGAGGAATGAAAGATGGAAGGAGGAAGGAAGGAAGGAAGGGGGAATGAAAGATGGAAGGAAGGAAGGAAGGAAGAAGGAATGAAAGATGGAAGGAAGAAGGAAGGAAGGAAGGAAGGAAGGAAGGAAGGAAGGAAGAATGAAAGATGGAAGGAGGAAGGAAGGAAGGAAGGAAGGAAGGAAGGAAGGAAGATGGAAGGAAGGAAGGAAGGAAGAAGGAAGGAAGGAAGGAAGGAGGAAGGAAGGAGGAAGGAAGGGAAGAAGGAAGGAAGGAAGGAAGGAAGGAAGGAAGGAGGAATGAAAGATGGAAGGAGGAAGGAAGGAAGGAAGGAAGGAAGGAAGGAAGGAAGGAAGATGGAAGGAAGGAAGGAAGGAAGGAGGAAGGAAGGAAGGAAGGAGGAAGGAAGGGAAAAAGGAAGGAAGGAAGGAAGGAAGGAAGGAGGAATGAAAGATGGAAAGAAGAAGGAAGGAAGGAAGGAAGGAAGGAAGGAAGGAAGGAAGGAAGAATGAAAGATGGAAGGAGGAAGGAAGGAAGGAAGGAAGGAAGGAAGGAAGGAAGGAAGGAAGAAGGAAGGAGGAAGGAAGGAAGAAGGAAGGAAGGAAGGAAGGAAGGAAGGAAGGAAGAAGGAAGGAGAAGGAAGGAAGGAAGGAAGGAAGGAAGGAAGGAAGGAAGGAAGGAAGGAAGGAAGGAAGGAAGGAAGGAAGGAAGGAAGGAAGGAAGGAAGGAAGGAAGGAAGAAGAAGGAAGGAAGGAAGGAAGGAAGGAAGGAAGGAAGGAAGGAAAGGAAGAAGGAAGAAGGAAGGAAGGAAGGAAGGAAGGAAGGAAGGAAGGAAGGAAGGAAGGAAGGAAGGAAGGAAGAGGAAGGAAGGAAGGAAGGAAGGAAGGAAGGAAGGAAGGAAGGAAGGAAGGAAGAGGAAGGAGGAAGGAAGGAGGAAGGAAGAAGGGAAGGAAGGAAGGAAGGAAGGAAGGAAGGAAGGAGGAAGGAAGGAAGGGAAGGAAGGAAGGAAGGAAGGAAGGAAGGAAGGAAGGAAGGAGGAAGGAGGAAGGAAGGAGGAAGGAAGGAAGGAAGGAAGGAAGGAAGGAAGGAAGGAAGGAAGGAAGGAAGGAAGGAAGGAAGGAAGAAGGAAGGAAGGAAGGAAGGAAGGAAGGAAGGAAGGAAGGGAAGGAAGGAAGAAGGGAAGGAAGGAAGGAAGGAAGGGAAGGAAGGAAGGAAGGAAGAAGGAAGGAAGGAAGGAGGAAGGAAGGAAGGAAGGAAGGAAGGAAGGAAGGAAGGAAGGAAGGGAAGGAAGGAAGGAAGGAAGGAAGGAAGGAAGGAAGGAAGGAAGGAAGGAGGAAGGAAAGGAAGGAAGGAAGGAAGGAAGGAAGGAAGGAGGAAGGAAGGAAGGAAGGAAAGGAAGGAAAGGGAAGGAAGGAAGGAAGGAAGGAAGGAAGGGAAGGAAGGAAGGAAGGAAGGAAGGAAGGAAGGAAGGAGGAAGGAAGGAAGGAAGGAAGGAAGGAAGGAAGGAAGGAAGGAAGAAGGAAGGAAGGAAGGAAGGAGGAAGGAAGGAAGGAAGGAAGGGAAGGAAGGAAGGAAGGAAGGAAGGAAGGAAGGAAGGAAGGAAGGAAGACAGAAGGAAGAAGGAAGGAAGGAAGAAGGAAGGAAGGAAGGAAGGAAGGAAGGAAGGAAGGAAGGAAGGAAGGAAGGAAGGAAGGAAGGAAGGAAGAATGAAAGATGGAAGGAAGAAGGAAGGAAGGAAGGAAGGAAGGAAGGAAGGAAGGAAGGAAGGAAGGAAAAGCGTGCTTAAAATAGTGTGTTAAGGCAGGCAGTCATTTTTTTCCTTCCTTTATACCATTTGAAATGAAACACAATTCTATCAGCCTTTTTGCTTTTGTTGGTGATTCTCATGGAGGTGGGGGTGTGGTGAGAGTGTGCAAACTTTCAGGTCACATTTGGGGGCCTGGTGTAGTGTACAAGCGACAAGTTCTCACTGCCAGCATGAAAGGGACTGAGCTTCCAGGCTGCAGATCCTGGAGGAGAAACCATGTGGAATATTTTTTAAACTTCCGTGCCTGACATCTGTCTGAGCTTTTGTAGAGTGAAGAGCTCTTTCAAAGAATGACCTTATCTGAATTCTCACAGCCGCCTGCCAGGAGTCTCCACTAGGCACGTCCAGTGTGCACAGGGGGAAACTGAGGATAACCAAGTTACGGGACCCACCTAAAGTCAAGCAGCTAGAACTTGAACCTAGGTTTTCTGGCTCTCAGCCCGGGACTTACCCCATTTGACCACAAATAGGAACACAGTACTGGCTGCGTCTTCATGTCACAGGAAACAATGGTCTTTGTTCATGTTTAACGTCTCAAGAGTCTATGCAGCCAAAGCGGACACCAGTTACGGACTTGATGCATCAACCGTGAGGGAACAAGCCGTCTCCTACTCCCTGGGCAATGATTCTACTTAAGTCATATTTAATCGCACTCAACAGAATGCCAAAAAGGGATCAGATCAACTAGAGGAAAAAAAAGCAAGGTGTACTTATACAGCCGATACGGGAGAGGCCCCTTGAAGATGCCCCTCTGAGCACCAAGGTGGTGGAGGAAAGACCCCTGGACCAGGCAGCGGGGGCCACACTTGTGAGCCCGCCCACTCCACCGTGACAAGCCGGTGCGTCCTCGGGCGGGCCACTGTGTTGGCCATGCACCAATGGAAGCGCAAGATGACGAAAACAGACTCCTGGAGGTGGTGCCGGGGGATCAGGTGGTGCTGTCGGGCTGCCCTGAGACAGGAGCACAGGCACCGGGAGAAAAAGGACACATATGGGCTGCCCTTGCTTCGAGGTAAGCTGTCGTACTCAGGGGATGCCGTGCCTGGGCACAACGTCGCCAGGGCAGGGCTCACGGCCGAGACTTCCGAGTACATAGAAGCAGAAGCATGAAGGAACGAGAAACGTGCTCAAAGCCAATCAGGGTCAATGCCCCCCACCTCCGTGCTGCCCACCCCCAACCCCGAGCCCCCAGCAGGCATTCGGGTCGCTTCCTTACTGTCCCAGCCGCAAACTCCACCAGCCCCTTAGTCTGCGAAGAGGCAGCAGGAAGAAGACGATGTGGCAGAAACAGGACAGGTTTCTGACTCACACAAGCCTAGTCAGAGGCTGGCTCTGTAAACCACTGGCTGTCGACTCAGCTCAGGTCGTACAACTGCACAGGCTGCTTCCCTCATCTGCTCGGGGAAAGATGGAAATATTCCACCCCTGACAACCGCAAACCCTCTCTACGAAGTATCTTGATAGGATCAAAAGCTTCAAGCACTCGCCTAAAGACTCCTTAACCCTTCCCATGCTTGGAGCACTTACCACACCAGACGTCTGGTCACGCCAGACGAGACCGCACAGGAGCCACAGTTAAACTATTCTGCGTTACGAGTAATAAAATGAAGAAATTAAAGCATGCATGCAGCGGTCCAATCGTGATTAGTGTCTCTGAAAAGCCGTATCCCTGAGGAGGCTATTACAAATTGGGAATCCAATTTGCAGCAAGGTTTTTAGAAGTCGAACTCCTACACCCTGAACTAGCACCGCCTTGAGTTAAACTGTCAAACGTGACTCAGCTTAATCCTGGTTCCCTCGTTTATGGACGTGCTTTCTTATTATACCAAATCTTCAGATCTGTATTTTTCTTAGCAGTGTTATTACTTTGAGGCTCCACAGAGCTACGTGTTTAAAAAAGAAAGCACGGAAGGGGAAAAGGGAGGGGAGGGGAGGGGAGGGGAGGAAGGAAGACGGAAGGAAGGAAAGGAAACAGAAAAAAGAAAAGGAAAGCCTCTCGGCTTCGTGGGATGGCGTGTGACTTCTGCTCTCAAGTTCTACCAATTAGCTCTGACGCCTAGATTTTCTTGGCAGCCTTCTGTATCCCATCACAGATGGTGTGGAAAAGCCTGACTGCTGACTTTCTGGCTCTGCTTTCTTATTTCCTCTCCCCACAGCTAATTTAAGAAAGTCGACATGATACCAGGACTGAGAGCCCTGCCTCACTTCCCCTGCCTTCACCCTCTCCAGCCTCCCACGGCCACATCTCCTACGGGACCCCTCTAGCCCCGGAGCCTGAACTCAGAGCAACAGGAAAAAAATCAGCATCCTTAGCCACACGAGCCTGTGTGGTGTGGAATTAAGTTGCAGCCCCAAACGAGGAACCCGTGACCCTGAACTTCTGGGCTCCTGCAAACTCCAGCTGCCTCAAGTCTCAGCACCGCGTGCCCTTGTAGCGTAGATACACTCCACGGAGGTGAGCGTCTCCTTGGCCCTGCTGACCCCCCCTCGGGTTCCAGTCCCTTACTCACCCTCTAGGCAGGGCCGTGCTAAAGCTTATAGTCCATAAACCATATCCTGGCTCCGCCAGCCTCCCCGGGGGCGGGCCACTCATTTCTCAGGCCCATCAGTAAGTAGACAGGATTCAACAACCCTATGTGAACCCGTCTTTGATTACAGGCGCGGCCCGGGGCCAGCGTCCTGCCTGGGAAAGGTCCTAAGCCGCATGCAAGCTTCCTTCACACAGCTTCCAGAACGCAGTGGCTGGCTACCCAGGGAAGGCAAGGTGGAGCAGAAGCCTCTGCTAGATGGGAGAGAGCAGGAGAGATGGGGCGGGACAGGGTCTCAGCGGTTTCTGCTGATGAGAATGTCCAAACTGAGTCTGTGGGAATGGAAAGAAAGTAACAGCTTTCCAAGCGCCTCAGGTACTGTGACAAGAACTCCTTCCTGATGGCTGACATGACAGGACCCCGCTGCTGCCAGGGAGGGGCGGGGCACCCTAAGGTCTCTGGGTATCCCAAAATAACAGCTACATTCGGGCCCAGACAGGGCCTTTATTAATACAGCTCTGACCCGTGACTCCCCTGCTCAGTGACTTCCGGCGGTTTCTTCCTGTCTGCGAAACAGCTTGCTTGCCAGCTTCCTTCACAATCGGGGATCAGTATTGTGTCACAGCTCTCCAGAGAAACAGAACCAGGAGGGTGGAGGTGTGTGCACGCGCGTGCATTCGTGGAAAGAGAAGGAGAGAGAGAGGGAGAGAGGGAGAGATTTTAAGGAACTGGCTCATGGGGATACAGAGACTGACAAGCTCTAAATCTGCAGAACAGGACAGCAGGTTGAGACCCAGAGAAGAAGCAATGTTGCAGTCTTCTGGCAGAATTTCCTCCTCCTCGGGGAAGGCCAGTCTTACCGCCGTTAAGGCCTTCAACTGATTGGATGAGACCCACCCACGATGCTGCTCTACCCAAAGTCCACCGATTTAAATGTTCATCTCATCTAAAACAAACCTTCACAAAAAAAACATGCAGAACAACGTTTGATCAAATATCTGGGTACCATGGCCCAGCCAAGTTCACACATAAAATAAACCATCACACACATGGTTTTCTAGCTTCTTTTTCCAACATGGTCCTTACACGAGCCCCTTTTCTGGCCACTCAGAGGTTAGTAACTATTCCTCGGATACACCAGGCTCTGGGCCTTGTGCATCCCCGAGTCCTCCCAGGACCCTATTTCTCTGTCTTAGCACATTTCATTGTAATGAGATGTTGACCTGCCTGTCTGTCCACTGGATTTTTCTACCTCCTCAAAGACACTTTCAATCTTATTCATCCTTATTCAGCCAGCATCTAACACAGCAGTTGGAACTCAAAGACCTTCCGGGGATGTTTGTGGAACAAAAATCAGTCCAGAAAGCTAAAGACCCACACCAAAGGTGAGGGCTGATGTAATTGACCCTGAAATGGACAAGGAGCTGAGAGCCCAAGAGGCCACAACAAAGCCCAGATTCGCTTCTGGCTCGGGAAATCTCGGAAGGCTTTCTCAAGGAGATGGCTTTTGCGTTGTGCGCTGGAAAATAATGGGATTTCAACAGGTAGGGAAGGGGGAAGGGCATTCCAGTGAATGAATGCCTTCAGTTAGGGCACAGAAGTGGGAAAATGCAGAGGTGTCCGGGAAAGTGGACAGAGTGATCGCAGTGTTCTTAGAACACAGGCTCCATGCAGGTGGGGTAGGCGGGTGGGGTGGGGGAAAGAAGCTGGAAAGGCAGCAGGGGCCAGACTGTTCGGCACGTTCAGGCCGAGCACAGCGCCCTGGATGTGTCCAGATGCAGTGGTAAAGCATCGGAGGCCGTCTACGCCGGCAAGAGTGACCTAATGGTTCAAGCTGGGCTGTCACTTCTGCCTCTGCCAGGAAAGTTATTAGTTCGAGGTCACTAATGTGCGGGTCCTGAGAGGTGAGCTCACTGACGCCCGAGTGAATTAAATGCCCGGGGTGGGCGCCAGAAGCTACCCTCACTATCATTCATTTGCTCACCCTAGCCGGAGCCAGAGACCGGACTGCTCCAGTGGGTGGCGTCATTTAGACATTGTCTGAAGGAAGTGAAGGAAAATGTTCCAGAAGCGGAAAGACCTAAACAATGGCTAAGCTTCAGTCCTGGGTAAAGCTTTAGTCCAGGCCCATCAGTAAGTAGACAGGATTCAACAACCCTATGTGAACCCGTCTTTGATTACAGGCGCGGCCCGGGGCCAGCATCCTGCCTGGGAAAGGTCCTAAGCTGCATGCAAGCTTCCTTCACATAGCTTCCAGAACGCAGTGGCTGGCTACCCAGGGAAGGCAAGGTGGAGCAGAAGCTTCTGCTAGATGGGAGAGGGCAGAAGAGATGGGGCGGGAGCAAGCCAAGGGGTGGGTGGAAAGGGCGGCTCTGGGGCCTGGGGGAGTGGATGGGGAGGCTGGGGTCGGCCTCTCAGCAGGGTCCGGGGTGCTGGGTTCCAAAGGCCCCGGATGCTGCAGACTCTGGAGGACCGCGGCCTCCCCCAGCACCTGGGCCGCCAGCTGCTGGGCCGCTAGGTTCGTGGCTGCAGGGCCAGGCCCGGCCGGCCGGACCCCAGCTCTCTCCGCCAAAGCACCTACAGACAGGCCTGCCAACGGCCTACGGACTGCTCTGCGATGCTAATCAATTCCTTCACTTCCCCAGCCTCCGATTTCCTCCCAGTTCAGTCTCAAATATGATTGCAAAGGAAGGGCTCCCCAAACACTTCTTTCAAGGGATTTACTGGACCTTCAGCATCCAGAGAAGGAGTCCCCACTATGTCGCTCAACCGTTCCTCGATTTTCGGGGGTCCTCACTCCCAACAGCTGTTGGGAATGCGTTTCCAATGGCCTTGGTTTCATGCCTGCACCTCTCCTGCAGGACAGAAGCTCGGGGTGGCAATGGCCGTGTGCCTGTTCTCTGGGTTCCCCCGCCCCCGGTCAGCCAGGTCGCAGGTGCGCTCAGTTGGACACTGGGGCTCCCGTGTGGCAGGGCCAGGGCTGGACGCGGGCCCACGTGTGGTGCCAGGCTCTGTGCCTAAAACACTCAGTGCCAATATTTGGGTGTTTAAGGTAAAGCCTGCCCTAAGCTGTGGGGCCCCAGGCAGTGAGAAGGCAGGTCCCTGACTCTGGCCCTATTTCATTCCTAACTGGGTTTTAAAGCCGAGACTGCAATGTTTTGATGTGATTGAAGCAGAGCTTTAGGAAGAAGAGAAACAGCAGAGGACCCAATATTAAGGTCCTTTAAGGTCTCCCAGGGAGGAAGAAATGAACACAATTATTTTTCCATTTTAAAAAAGGGGGAAAAAAAATCCGAGTAGGAAATTAATGAACGCGAGGCTTAGTAAACACAGAAGTATTTTGCTTACTCCTTACAGGCTGCATTTCACAAGTATTAGCCTCTCTTTTGTAAAATAAAAAAATAAATACATTTTGATTTAATGAAAAAAACCCCACCTGCTCAAAAGGTGGGCTAAATTGTCTGCCTTCAGCCTTATGAAGCTTCACTGAAGCAAACCTTGTCAGGAAGATCATGTGGCAGTTTTTCCAGTAAAACTGCCAGTGGCAGGTGGTTCCAAAAGCTGTGGCAGAGGTCCCCCCGACTCCCTAAGATGAGGCCATGGGACATCCCAAACTCCTCCTCCCGGAAAGAAAACCTACAAAGACTGATTGAACAACAGCAGCGAGGCTGGATTTTGAGCCCTAAGAGCTAAGGAGGGAAGGGGGCCCTGTAAGCAGTTAAGGGCCCTCCTGCTCAGCCACCCTGTCCTCCGGAGCCCCTGGGGCTGTGGAAGGCAGTGTTATGAGAAGAATCACACCAGGTGCTAGAAGTGTAGATCCTTCCTGAGCTATGCTATTCACGGCATCCCCTGACTTAGTCCTCACTGCAGCCCCCTGGGTTAAAGAGGCACCACGATTGTCTCCATTGTTAGCATAAGAAAACAGAGTCCAGCGAGGTTAGGTAACTCGTGCCAGCTCACATAGCCAGTAGAAGTAGAACCCAGGACTGTCTATGGTATTGGCACAAAAACAGACACATTGATCGAAGGAATAGAATAGAGAACCCAGAAATGGACCCACAAACGTATGGCCGACTCATTTTTGACAAAGCAGAAAAGAATATCCAATGGAAATAGACAGTCTCTTCAGCAAACGGTGCTGGGAAAACTGGACGGCGATATGCAGAAGAATGAACCTGGACCACTTTCTTACACCAGACACAAAAATAAACTCAAAATGGATGAAAGACCTCAATGTGAGACAGGAAACAAAATCCTACAGGAGAAAACAGGCAACAACCTCTTTGACCTCAGCCGCGGCAACTTCTTACTTGACATGTCTCTGGAGGCAAGGGAAATAAAAGCAAAAATGAACTATCGGGACCTCATCAAGATAAAAAGCTTCTGCACAGCGAAGGAAACAACAAATAGAATGGAGAAGATATTTTCAAATAACATAGCGGATAAAGGGTTAGTATGCAAAATCTAGAAAGAACTTACTAAATCGAACACCAAAAAACAAATAATCCAGTGAAGACATGGGCGGGAAACATGAATAGACACTTCTCCAAAGAAGACATCCAGATGGCCAAGAGACACAGGAAACAATGCTCAACATCACTCCTCATCGGGGAAATACAAGTCAAAACCACAATGAGATACCACCTCACACCTGTCAGAATGGCTCACATGAACAACTCAGGCAACGACAGATGTTGGCGAGGATGAGGAGAGAGAGGATCTCTTGTGCTTTCCTGGTGGGAATGCAAACTGGTGCAGCCATTCTGGGAAACAGTATGGAGGTTCCTCAAAAAATTAGAAACAGAATTGCTGTATGACCCAGCAATTGTACTACTAGGTATTTATCCCAAGGATACAAAAATGCTGATTTGAAGGGGTACATGCACCCCAATATTTATAGTAGCCCTATCAACAGTAGCCAAATTACCGAAAGAGCCCAAATGTCCATCTACTGATGAGGGGATAAAGAAGATGTAATGTATATACGTGTATGTACATACACGTGTATATATACATACATAATAATGGAATACTACTCAATGATAAAAAAAAAAAATGAAATCTGGGGTGCTTGGGTGGCTCAGTCGGTTAAGCGTCTGACTTCGGCCCAGGTCGTGATCTCACGCTTTGTGGGTTCGAGCCCCACGTCAGGCTCTGTGCTGACAGCTCGGAGCTCAGAGCCTGGAGCCTGCTTCGGATTCTGTGTTTCCCTCTCCCTCTGCCCCTCCCCTGCTTGCGCTCTGTCTCTCTGTCTCCCAAAAACAAATAAATATTTTTTTTAATTAAAAAAAAAAAAAGAATGAAATCTTACCATTTGCAACAACATGGATGGAACTAGAGGGTGTCATGCTAAGCAAAATAAGACAGAGAAAGTCAGAGAAAGACAGATATCATATGATTTCACTCATATGTGGAATTTAAGAAACAACAGATGAACATAGGGGAAGGGGAGGAAAAATAAGATACAAACAGAGAGGGAGGCAAACCATTAGACTCTTAAATGCAGAGAACAAATTGAGGGTTACTGGAAGGGAGGTGGCTGGGGGGATGGGCTAGATGGGTGATGAGCATTGAGGAGGGCACTTTTGGGGATGAGCGCTGGGTATCACTTGTAAGAGATGAATCACTGGGTTCTACTCCTGAAGCCAAGACTATACTGTGTGGTAACTAACTTCAATTTAAATTAAATAATAATAATAATAACAACCCAGGACTGCCTATGTCCAGAGCCAGAGACCCTACCTTTAACTATCGGCCTCCCACTCCTTTCTATCCAAGCCCTGCCAGTTGGTCACTCGGGAGTGGGAGGACCAGGGCCAGGAACATGGGACAGCAGAACAGCCATCACCTACGTGTAAGGAGAGAAACACGGACACGGATAGGGGCCGCACATATCCCATTCATTCCTCCAGCGAGGATATCAAGGTTGACTGAAACTTCTCTCAGTACCCCTGGCGATGACCCCCATTTTTTGACTGCAGCTAGCTATGGATAACTTGTCACCCAAATACAGGAGACCCTCCCTCTACCTGTGATTTTGCTCGCCACCATTTCAGGCACCCACTCAGGGTCCTAAAACGTATCCTCGGTGGATAAGGGGGGATCTGCTGTATTCCGGGTATTGCAGATGTAAACCGAAAACATCCAGCCTGGTGAGACCCAGCATAAGACAGCCAATTTAATCCACGTGGCTCTGCCCTTCTCTCCCTTTTCGCCTGTGCAGGGGAACAGCGTGCATCTACCGACGATGGTAGTTTTCTTCACCTTCTCTACCCTTCTCTGTTGAGCTGCCTGGACAGTTCAAGGAGTGAGAATCATCAGGAACAAACGAAACGTGGAGGAGTGTCATTTTCAAACGTTTAATCAGTTTTGAAGACCAGCTGAAAAGGCCAGCGCGTAAATCCGCAGCCTCTGGCCGGGCTGCGTGAATTTGCCTGTCTTCTAGACGCCCCGTGCGGAGACCTGACAATTGCTGGTCTCTGCCTGGTGATCTACTGAGCTGCCCCAAGTCGGAGGCATCTTCTTCCTCATTCGCTGTCCATGGGTAGGTACCCCATGTGATATGCAGGGTTTACACAAAATCAAGCGTAAGTGAACACAGAGCCTCACACTTAGCATCTTTGTTTCCATCGGTTGAGAGAGCGCGGGAAAGCCGTGCCTCCGTTTACGCGATTAAACCTCAGCAAGGCTTCTTCTCAATCCATCTCAAAAAGGAGCCACTCATTTTCTGCAGGGCTACGATTACTTTCCAAAAGCTTGGAGAGAGGGGGAGCCAAAGCTTCCATCGGCTGTCTGGGACGGGTTCTAGGATACCTGGTAGGCTTCTTCCTGGCGGGGCGACGAGAAGGCAAATAGTGGCTTCTCGTTCCTGAGAGCAGTGGGGTGTCGGGATGGCTCAGCTGCTGGCGGTACTCCAACCAAAGACCGAAGTCTCGAAGTCTCAGAAATCACCTTGCCTCCGGACGCCATTAATCCCTAATGAGAAAACGGCATTCACTTAGTCCACGCAGTCTCTGGGGGGAACGCACCTACAGGAAACCTATCCTAACGGCACAGAATCCAAATGCCTAGTTGTGGAGAGTCACCTCGTGTCTCGTAGTGGGTGCAGCGGCACCTGTTCCCGGCGCTGCTCCAGTCCCTCACCCTACCTCTTCCTGGTGGAAACCTACCAGGAGGAGATAGCCGATGCTTTCTCTCTGCTATAACTCAAAAGAATTAAAGAGCACCAGAGAAAGGAGAACTTTGGAGAAACAAGTAAGTAGCGGCCAGAACAATTTACATAAGAGACGCACACTCAAATGTTGGTCTACTCCCAAGCCCTACAAGCCCTACTTATAAATCAGCAGTTGAATCGCTTGTGAGCGCCTTCGCGTAAATAAATGCTGACCGGGAAACATCAGTCCGCAGCAGGAAAAAAAAAAAATGTTCTTAAGGGACAAGGGGTGATCTAGAGATAGAGAGAAATAATTCATAGCCCTGTTTTCACCAGACCTGCCCCTATGCGGCCTTGAGTGAGTTGGTGACGCAGGGAATTTAAATATTCATTTGTAGCAGCCATCTATCTACTTTTTTGTCTACACCGCAGGACTTCCTTTTGGGAAATGCAGCTCTCGGCCTGCTGAGCTATCCCCCAGGGCTGGCATTCCTGTCATCCTGCCTTCCAGGCACAGGAATGAGCGTGGTCCGCACCCTGCACCCTCGTTGTCTGAGGAAGAGGAAGGCAGCTTCCAAATGGTCTCCAATGATCCTGCTTCCTGGGCTCATACCCTGGTGTAGGCTCAGGCACGGCGTGCCAGAGCTGGTCTGTGTGACCAACAGAATACGGCAGAAAGGATGGTGTGTCAGTCCCAAGATTAGGTTATAAAAGACTGCGGTGTGATACTGGGCTCTCCCCTCCCCTCCCTCCCTTTCCCCTCCCCTCCCTTCCTTTCCTCTCCTCTTCTTTCTCCAATCAGTCACTCTGTGAAACCAGCTGTCTTTGGAAAGGACATTCATGCAGCCTATGGAGAGGCCATTTGGTCAGCGAACCCACAGCCAGTAAGAAACTGAGGCCTACAAGCAACCACATGGGTGCCCTTGGAAGTGGATCCTCCAACCCCCCAAGAGCCTTGGGAAGACAACAGCTTGACTGCCTCCTTGTGAGAGGCCCAGAGTCAGAACCACCCCACCAAGCTGCTCCCAGATTCCTGTCCCACCGAAATCACTTGAGATAACAAATGCTTGAAGCTGCTAAGGGTTGGAATAATCTGCTGTGCACCAGTAGGTAACTAACGTCTTGGCCAATCAGATTATACCAAACTCAATACATCAAACACCGTGATTGGTCCAGGGGAAGAAACACAACCTAAGCAGAGCCAATCAGAATCCTTCTCAAGAACTAATATGGAAAACAGGTGACAGGGAGTCAAGCCATCTTCTTTGGAATCTCAACCAGAGGCCCTATTATCTCCCTAAGGAGTATTTGAAAGTGGGAAAGGGGGAACATATTTAATAGGTCACATTTTATGGAATCCCTCGTGTCATTTGACGGCTGGAAGCTAGAGGTGGTAACTGTCCCGCAATGCATGGGAGAGTCCCACACGACAAAGGATTACCAGTTCCAAACTGTCAATACCTCCACAGTGAGAAACCCTGAGCTAGAACCTTCAGTGGATTTGTTTACATGTTTGTTTATTTATTTAGGCAGGCCGTATGGAGAGATCTTCATTGAGAATGAGGTAAATTTGGATGTCAGCAGAAAGCAAGATATACTGAAAGAAGGAAAGAGTCCTGATGACAGAATTTGAATCCCTGGGTCCACTCCTACCTGAAGCCAGAAGCCGTACCCTTTGATCTTCCTGACTACACGAGCTGAAAAATGTTCTTGTCTGGTTAAAAGAGGTCAAATTGGGTGATTGATGTTTGCCACCCAAAGCAGCAAGACTGCTTCATCATTCAACCAACCATCCGTTCATTCAAGTCATATTTATTGAGTATTTCCTATGTGTAAGTCACTGGTTTACATCCTGGGGATACGGAGCTAAAGACAGCACATTCCAGAATGACAAGGGATTAACTAACAATTACCATACGTAGTGATGTGTATTCTCTCTCTCTTTTTTTAATGCTAAGAAAATACAAAAGAAGACAATCAGCTCAGTCTAATGGTAGGAGGAGGTAGTCAGGGAAGATGGCGCTCAGATATAAAAGGAAAGTGACAGAAGAGCCTTGCTTGGTAAACAACAAGTGACTCATTGCACAGGCCAAAGCTTTTGATATAGCCTAGCCCTGGCTATTGAGGCTAAGATCACAGTGATTCGAGAATCACTTACTGGCCATTTGGGAAAACACAAAGTAGTAAGACAAAAAACAGCATCGATCCAATGAAGTGTCCCTTATAAAGCACTCTGGTCATTCTCTTTGTCCACCTCTTTATGATCTCTAGTATTTCATCTTGAGAAATAAGTCTCTATTATGAAAGCAACTCTGTTTCTTAAAAGCGATAAAGAGAGGAAGACATTCTTTCGCAACCAGACTCAGGTCAAAGTATGAAAAATCATTTTCGTTGTAATGTGACCTCATTACATCTCCTTCCCTCGGTACACGGAATTACCGAGGAAGTTACATGCTGTTAGCAGCTGGGTGGGTTGCCATGATGGTATTTCCTAATTCCAGGAAGAAAAGAAGTAAGGCTGCATGTCAAGGAAGCTCTCAATCTCTTATAAGCACTCAGACTGGGTCTTGGGGATGAGGACAGAAAGGAGTGGACACTGAATTTTTTTCCAGAGACCTCCAAGCATTCCCTGACTAGATCCCCAACCCTGAAATTTCCAGGTCATCAATCAATCACAGCATAATATCAATTAGGGGTCTATGAGGACAAGGCATTATTTCAGGCGCCATAGAAAATGGGCCAGAGAGACAATGTCCTTGTTCTCAAAGAGCTTACAGTCTTACTGGGGAGGTAATCAGGAAATGACAAGAATCAGATGTGGCAGAACTGACTGACCTACAACAGAATAGTTAGGAGACGGTTCATGGCTGCCTGGCGGGGTCTTGAGCCAGACCTACGGAATGGGTAGAGTTTGGTCAGAAGAGAGAAGGAAGAACACTCCCCCTAGGCCAGAAAGATCAGCACTTGGACAGAGACGATTAAGCAGCCCAACTGAAAAGTTGGAGGGTGTGTGCTGGGAAATAGAATTCGTAAAGCCACGTAAGCCAGACTGGGGAGCAGTCAAGGTCAGGGGCTGGCTGTTGATCTGTTGCTCTCAGCCTCAACGCCTCGCTTCTTCAACTGCTCTGTGATAAAGGAGCTGTAAGCAGCTCTCATTCGCAGCAAACGCAAGCTGTGTCAGCACAGAGCTCTGGGTCCAGCAGGAGGAAGGAGCTTCTCTTTGTGGTTCCTCGTCTGCTGCTGTCTCATCTCCTCTGGGGCTGCCTGGCTCCCAGTGGCTGGCCCCAGTCCTACACCCAGCAGCCTCCACCCAGCCCCAGCCCCTTGGTTGCCCATGGTGACCACCTGGCCACAGAGCTCCTGATGTAGCACCCAGCACCCCAATCCTTGCACTGCCCGGCTGGAGAGCAGGCTTCTGACGCCCCTCTGCCTTCTGTGAGCTCTCCTGCCAACCTCCACCCACCTGCACCGCGGACGGGTGTCTCCTTCTTGCCCACCCAGAAGGTTGCGACTGCACCCTCTCCGGCACCGTCAGAAGCGCAGCCTAAGAGAGGGGTCTCCTTCCCGGCTCTTCCACCGGTGCTCTCCACTAGCCTTATGGTGTTTTGCAGGGGTTTCTTTACCTCCGCGTGACTTCCTCCCCTGTTGTAGTTAATACATCTTTATATTAAGCTTTCCACATTCAACCTACCTTGTGGTTTGTTTTGCATCTGACACAGGCAGGCAGAGCAGTCTAGATGGTGTGCAAGGGACGGGTGAGCCAACAGGTGGGCCTGGGCCCGGGGAGGGGAGGGAGGGGGAGGGTTTATGGGCCGCCTGCAAGGGCAGGGCGCCCTCTTCACACCCCGGGAAGGGAGGGAGCAGCAAGGGGGCACCAGGTCCTGGGGCAGGGGAGGAAGGGACCCCGAATGAAGAGAAGGTGTCAGAAAGAAGGAGGGAACGTGGCACAACTCATAACTTTGCAGGGGGCTTGTGGGTTTTTGGAATTCTAAACTAATCACGCTGACACAGTTTGGGGATGTTACTGTTCTTTTTAGCAGGGCAGGGTCATTGCATGGGGTTTTTTTTTCCCATTGTCATCTACTGCCTTACATTGGTGGGTCAGAGGTCGCCCTGCCCTGTGGTGACACGCCCCAAAGTCAGGAGAAAATGGATGTGTTACCTTTCTCGGGGAACTTCCTGCCTCTAATTTTTTTTTTCTTTTTACACCTGTGATCTCAGAACAGTCCCTGAAGGTTAATTAAAAGCTTCAGCCTCTGCTGTGTTGTGCTAAATATATTTATTGGTTTGGATGTCAACAGCAACTGATATTTGTGAGTAGCTTATGCAACATCAGAAAGTAAATGAAGAGGGAGAAAAAACCTTCAAATACTATATGTCACAGTCCAGTAACTGCCTCACCTTCAGGGCTAATTAAAATAATCGAATTCCACATAGGAAGCACTTTATTAAAAAGCTTCAGGTGAATAAATATATTCGAACAATGCAGACTTTTTTTTAAGTTTATTTATTTATTTATTTATTTACTTACTTATTTAAAAAAAATTTTTAGCGTTTATTCATTTTTGAGAGACAGAGAGAGACAGAGCCTGAGTGGGGGAGGGGCAGAGAGAGAGAGGGAGACCCAGAATCTGAAGCAGGCTCCAGGCTCTGAGCCGTCAGCACAGAGCCCGACGCGGGGCTCGAACTCACAAACCGCGAGATCATGACCTGAGCTGAAGTCGGCGCTTAACCGACTAAGCCACCCAGGTGCTTCAGTTTATTTATTTATTTTGAGAGGGAGCAAGAGAGAGCCAGGGAGGGGCAGAGAGGGACAGAGAGAGAATCCCAAGCAGGTTCCACACTGTCAGCCCAGAGCCCGACACGGGGTTCAAACTCACAAACCGTGAGACCTGAGCCAAAACCAAGAGTCAAACGCTTAACCAACTGAGCCATCCAGACACCCCTCAAACAATGCACACTTGAAAGTTTTTTTTAATGTTTCTTTCTTTTTGAGAGAGAGAGAGAGAGAGAGAGAGAGAGAGGCAGAAAGAGAGGGAGACACAGAATCCAAAGAAGTCTCTAGGCTCTGAGCTGACAGCAGAGAACCTGACCCGGGGCTCGAACTCAGAGACTGTGAGATCATGACCTGAGCCAAAGTCAGCCGCTTAACCGACTGAGCCACCGAGGCGCCCCAACAATGCACACTTTTAAATAAAGTACTCCACTATTCATATTTGTGTATTAGAACATGATCACGTGTTGATTGGGTAATTGACAAATATTATGTGATTAAAAATGATTGTATCTAAGTCTTAAATAAAATCTCTACCTCCCTCCCTCTCCCTCACATACACACACACACACACACACACACACACACACACACACACCACCCTGGATGAAAGGCTGAGCAGGCTTATTCATCATACTCTATTATATACATTAAAAATAAGAATCGGGGTGTTGGTCAAGGGTTTCCATCTCTTAAGCCAGAATGCTCACCTTCATTCAGATTCTAAATCTGATGATGATGATGATGATGATGATGATTTTTTTAAAGGCTGCAAAACAAAAACAGAAATTTTCATTAAAACGCACTTTGAGATGATTTTCCCTTGGAAAGCTAGCCCTCTGCAAACTGGTTCTAAACCCCGACACCCGATTTCTCAGGAAGAGGTTCATGCTAATTAGATCTGATTCCCTTGGCTTATCAATAATTAGTTACCATTGAAAACAATTTTCATTAAGTCCTTCTCCCAAGTTCTGAACCTTCCACTTCTATTAATTAGTTAACGATTGTACAAGGTATTAGGGACCCACTTGGAAACGCCGGAGGGAACGTTAGAGTCATTTAGTGCTTGCTTACTTGGCTTCTCAGCAAGTGGATGTGTAGGGAACTAGAACTCTGCTTCAAAAAAAATTTTTTAATGGCTATTTATTTTTGAGAGAGAGAGAGAGGCAGAGTGTGAGTGGGCGGGGGGGGGGGGTGGGCAGAGAGAGAGGGAGACACAGAATCCGAAGCAGGCTCCAGGCTCCGAGCTGTCAGCACAGAGCCTGAGGCGGGGCTCGAACTCACTGACCGCGAGATCATGACCTGAGCCGAAGTCGGACGCTCAACTGACTGAGCCCCGCAGGCGCCCCTAGAACTCCGCTTCAGTGATGTTGTTCGGGAAAGCAGAGGCCAGCGGGCGTCTGCAGGTGCCTCCCGTGGCAGGCACCGTGGCCCCACTGATTCCACCACCCTTGCCCAATCTTCATCCAATGTCATCTGTCATTACCACATCCTGGGGCTGTGTCACCCTTGTTTCCATGCGTGGCTTTGCCTCATGTACTCAGCCTACCCAGCAGCAGGCTGAATGTGTCCGGGAAGCATGCTTGCTTTTGAGCCCAGTTACTAACACTAGCCAGTTCCCTGCCCATGAGTGAATCCAAAGCCCAATAAGGATCAAAAGTAATAGCGGGGGCGCCTGGGTGGCTCAGTCAGTTAAGCATCTGACTCTTGGTTTTGGCTCAGGTCATGATCTCACAGTTTTGTGAGTTCGAGCCCCACATTGGGCTCTGTGTTGGCAGCACGGAGCCTGCTTGGGATTTTCTCTCTCTCCCTCTCTCTCTGCCCCTCCCCCACTTGCGCTGTCTCTGTCTCTCTCAAAATAAATAAACAAACTAAAAAAAAAAAAAAAAGGAATGGAAATCCTGTGGAAAACCAGAAGGAGAGAAAACACAGGAAGGATCAATTGTAAGTGGTGAGAGAGGGACAGGTAATCATAACACAGCGTTGTCTCTCATGGTTTAGAATCCAAGAATCTCAGGATTAGATGGAACCTTAAAGGTTCTCAGATTAGGCAAGGTAATAACTGCTAGCTGCTAAAACAAATAAACCCGGAAATCTCAATGACTTCATAAAAAAGAAGTTGAAAGCCTCGAGGGAGGTTGGGAAGGGTACTTGGTTTGACACCTAGGAAGAGAACAGGTTGATGGGCAACCAGTCAAGCTGTACGATAGAATAGTTCTCTAGGACAATCTTTCATACCTGTCTGTAATCACCTCTAAGCAGATGGCATACCTGTCTTTGAACACGTCCACAGAGGGGCGCCTCATCGCTAGCTGGAAACTCGGTATATACTCAGGGCCCAAACACATGGGTAAGTGCAAGGTCCTGCCTGCAGCCAGAGAACTTTCCACATCCTGTGTCCGAAGAGAGATACAGCAGCGGGTTTAATTCTGAACTGACTCCAGGGTTGTCAGAAATGCAGGCTCTACAATCATGAGACAACTGGGAACTTTGAAAGCTAGTCCAATATTCTTCTGGAAAGGTTTGAGTCAACAGAGATAGAGACCATGGGAATGCAAGCTGGTACAGCCACCATGGAAAACAGTATGGAGGTTCCTCAAAAAACTAAAAATAGAACTACCCTACGACCCAGCAATGGCACTACTAGGCATTTATCCAAAGGATACAGGTGTATTGTTTCGAAGGGACACATGCACCCCCAGGTTTATAGCAGCACTATCCACAATAGCCAAAGTATGGAAGGAGCCCAAATGTCCATCGATGGATGAATGGATAAAGAAGATGTGGTTTATATATACAATGGAGTATTGCTCGGCAAGCAAAAAGGATGAAATCTTGCCATTTGCAACTACATGGATGGAACTGGAGGGTATTATGCTAAGTGAAATTACTAAGAGAAAGACAAATATCATATGACTTCACTCATATGAGGACTTTAAGAGACAAAACAGATGAACATAAGGGAAGGGAAACAAAAATAATATAAAAACAGGGAGGGGGACAAAACAGAAGAGACTCTTAAATATGGAGGACAAACAGGGTTACTGGAGGGGTTGTGGGAGGGGGGATGGGCTACATGGGTCAGGGGCACTAAGGAATCTACTCCTGAAATCATGGTTGCACTCTATGCTAACTAATTTGGATGTAAATTTTAAAAAATAAAATTAAAAAAAAAAAAGAGAGAGACCAAGAGCACTTCTGGAGTATCTAAGGCTGAGTGAGGACCGCTAGGCTATTGGTAAAAATCACCGCGTAAATCAATTCTCATGTACTCAATTGTTGGCAGAAACCCTGAGATGCTTTGTAACCTGTAAAGGTCTAGACACAGGTAAACAACTATTGTTGCTAATTTGTATCAGCAGGTATGTATTCATTCGGATTGGTTGTGTAATAGGTTTATTAGTGAATTCGTTATTCCTTGGGAAGACTAAAGAAAAAAATCACACACACACGCACACGCGCGCACACACACACACACACACACACCCCTAGCATGTCTTGCCTTGCCTTTACTCTGTAAATACTGTCACGATCACGTCTGTAGACACTGACTTCTCCTCCAGGGTTCCAAATGCTGTGCGGCAGCCCTAAGCATGTGGATCTTGACTCCCTGTACAGGTTACTCTAACTAAATGTGATCGATCCTCTTGTGACAAATTGTCACCTTACTGGTGTTTATTTGCAGCATGCGACGGACAGATTTTTCTCTCCTTAAAAACAACAACAATACCCTTGATGCCGACATTTATTTCTCTGGCTTCCAAGGTGGTATTTTCCACGCCACCAGAAGCATCTTCGCATGCTATGTGAGGCTGATGGCTGCTTCAAAGGGCTCAGTAATACTGAATACAAATGTCTGAGGGAATGCATTTTTTTTTTTTTTGTATCAAGCCCACAAGAATTTGTACGACAGGAAAACAGGGAAAAAATTTTTTTTGTAAAAAGCTCAGAGCACTGGAGCGCGTTCCAGGTAACCTAATAACAGCTTTATGCGGTAGGGCAGGTAAAGATCCACGTGCCCATTTTACAAGCGGAGAAAGAGAAACCCAGAAAAGGCTTTCCCAAAGCCCAGTGGCACATTGTGCAGGAGAAATGAGGGGGACAGGTAGCTCAGAGCCCGCTGCAGACAAGTGCCTCAAAACAATTTCTGATGCTGATGGGAAATTAAGGGCCTCTGAATCAAGGCAGAGAAAGTTATCAGCACCCCTAATTTTCTTCACTGACTCTCTAGACTTTGCCTTTATCTCAGAGAGATGTTTCAGAGGGCAAGAAAGAACTTGCTAACCAGCAGTGAAACTGAATCAGTAATCAAAAACCTCCCCCAAAAACAGGAATTCAGGACCTGTTCACAGGCAAATTCGACCAAACATTTAAAAGAAGAGTTAGCACGTGTTCTTTTAAAATTTTTTAAATGTTTGTTTATTGTTGAGAAACAGAGACAGAGCATGAGCAGGGGAAGGGCAGAGAGTAGGGGAGACACAGAATCCAAAGCAGTCTCCAGGCTCTGAGCTGTCAGCACAGAGCCCGACACAGGGCTCGAACTCACAGACCATGCGATCATGACCTGAGCCGAAGTCGGACGCTTCACTGACTGAGCCCCCCAGGTGCCCCTAACACCCATTCTTAAACACCAGAGGAAGGAAAACTTCCAAGTTCATTTGAGGCCAGAGATCACCCTGATACCAAAACCAGATAAAGACACCAACAAAAAAGAGAACTACAGGCCAATATCTTTCATGAATGTAGATTAAAAAAATCCTCAACAAAATATTAGCCAACTGAATGCAACAATGTATTTAAAAAATAATACACGCCACAATCAAGTGGGATTTATTCCTGGGATGAAAGGGTGGTTCAGTATTTGCAAAATAATCAACATGATACGTCACATCAATAAGAGAAAGGATAAAATCATATGATCATTTTGATAGATGCAGAAAAGCATTTGACAAAGTACAACATCCATTCATGATTTAAAAAAAAAAACCTCTGCAAAGTAGGTCTAGAGAGAACACACCTCCATGTAATAAAGGCCTTATGTAAAATACCCATAGCCAACACCAGCCTCAAAGGTGAAAAACTGAGAGCGTTTCCCTTAAGATCAAGAAAAAGACCAGGATGTCCACTCTTGCCACTTTTGTCCAACATTGGAAGTCCTAGCCACAGCAAGCAGCCAACAGAAAGAAATAAAAGGCACTGAAATCAGCAAGGAAGAAGTCAAGCGTTCGCTATTTGCAGGTGACATGATACTATATATAGAAAACCTGAGAGACTCCCCAAAACACTGCTAGAACGGATGAATGAATTCAGTGAGGTCCCAGGATACAAAATCAACGTACAGAAATCTGTCATGTTCCTATCCACTAATAATGAACTGGCAGAATGTGAAATTAAGAAAACAATCCCATTTACGGTTGCACCAAGAACAACAAACTATCGGGGCGCCTGGGTGGCTCAGTCGGTTAAGTGTCCGACTTCGGCTCAGGTCATGATCTCACGGTCCGTGGGTTCGAGCCCCGCGTCGGGCTCTGTGCTGACAGCTCAGAGCCTGGAGCCTCTTTCAGATTCTGTGTCTCCCTCTCTCTGACCCTCCCCCACTCATGCTCTGTCTCTCTCTGTCTCAAAAATAAATAAACGTTAACAAAAAAAATTAAAAAAAAAACAAACAACAAACTATCTAGGAATAAACTTAACCAGAGGTAAAAGACCTGTACTCTGAAAACTATGGCGCTGATGAAAGAAATTCAATGCAATACAAAGAAATGGAAGGATATTCCGCGCTCGTAGATTGGGAGAACAAATATTGTTCAACTATCTACACCGCCCAAAATAATGTACAGATTTAATGCGGTCTCTATCAAAACACCAACAGCATTTTTCACAGAAATACAACAGTCCTAAAATTTGCAAGGAACCACAAAAGACCTCCAATAGCCAAAGCAATCTTGAAAAAGAAAAACAAAACTAGAGGTATCACGATCCCAGATTTCAAGTTATATTACAAATTGGTGGTAATTAAAACAGTATGGTACTGGCCTAAAAAGAGACACATGGATCAATGGTATAGAACAGGAAGCCCAGAAATAACCCATAATTATATGGTCAATTAATCTTCGACAAAGCAGGAAAGACTATCCAATGGGTAAAAAAACAGTCTCCTCAACAAATGGTGTTGGGAGAGCTGGACAGCTACGTGCAAAAGAATGAAACTGCACCACTTTCTTACATGATACACAAGAATAAATTCAAAATGCATTAAAGACCTAAATGTGAGACCCGAAACCATTAAAAACCCTAGAAGAGAGCCCAGGCGGTAACGTCTCAGACATCAGCCACAGCAGCATTTTTCTAGATACGTCTCCAGAGGCAAAGGAAACAAAAACAAAGATAAACTATGGGGACTCCATCAAGAGAAAAAGTGTCTGAACAGTGAAGGAAACAAGCAACACAATTAAAAGACAATCTACTGAATGGGAGGAGATATTTTCAAGTGATAAATTTGATAAAGGGTGAGTATTGGAAACATACCGAGAACTGATACAGCTCCACACCCCAAAATCGAATGACACCATTGAAAAATGGGCAGAAGACATGAACAGACATTTCTTCAAAGAAGACATCCAGATGGCCAACACACACATGGAAAGTTGCTCAACGTCACTAACCATCAGGGGAATGCAGTCAGAACTACAATGAGATATCATCTCACGCCTGTCAGAACGGCTAAAATCAACACAAGAAATAACAGGTGTTGGCGAGACTGCAGAGAAAAAGGAAACCCCATGCACCGTCGGTGGGAATGCAAACTGGCACAGCCCCCTGTGGAAAACAGGGTGGATATTCCTCAAAAAGCTAAAGATGGAGGGATGCCTGGGTGGCTCAATCGGTTAAGCATCTGACTCTTGATTTCGGCTCAGGTCACGATGTCGCAGCTCATGGGATGGGGCCTCGAGTTGGGTTCTGTGCTGACCCCAGGAAGCCTGCTTGGGATTCTCTCTCTTCCTCTCTCCCTGCCCCTCCCCCACTCACACACATGCATGCTCGCTCTCTCTCAAAAATAAACTTAAAAAAAGATGTAGTGGGGTGCCTGGGTGGCGCAGTCGGTTAAGCGTCCGACTTCAGCCAGGTCACGATCTCGCGGTCCGTGAGTTCGAGCCCCGCGTCAGGCTCTGGGCTGATGGCTCGGAGCCTGGAGCCTGTTTCCGATTCTGTGTCTCCCTCTCTCTCTGCCCCTCCCCTGTTCATGCTCTGTCTCTCTCTGTCCCAAAAAAAAAAAAAAAAAAAAAAAATTAAAAAAAAAGAAAGATGTAGTATCTATATACAATGGAATATTACTCAGCCATAAAAAAGAATGCAATCTAGCCATTTGCAACAACATGCACAGAGCCGGAATATAATGCTAAGTGAAATAAGCCAGTCAGAGAAAGATGAAGACCATATTATTTCACTCATATATGGAATTTAAGAAACAAAACAAAAAAGCAAAGGGGGGGGGGTGGAAAGAGAGAGACAGAGAGACAAACCAAGAAACAGACTCCTAACTATAGAGAACAAATTGGTGGTTACCAGAGGGGATGTGGGTGAAGTAGGTGATGGGGATTAACGAGGGCATTTGTCATGATGAAGTAAAATAATGAAATAAAATAAAACAAAATAATAAACATCAAAAAGGACAAGACTTGCTGTTCCATGACAAATGGGCATGGAGCAAACATACACTTAGAAAGGGACTTTTATGGGGCGCCCGGGTGGTTCAGTCGGTGAAGTGTTGGACTTCGGCTCAGGTCACGATCTCACAGTTTGTGAGTTCGAGCCCCGCATCGGGCTCAGCACTGACAGCTCAGAGCCCGGAGCCTGCTTCGAATTCTGTGTCTTCCTCTCTCTCCGCTCCTCCCCCACTAATGTCTGTCTCTCTCTCTCCTTCAAAAATAAAGAAAAACATTTAAAAAAATTTTTTAGGGGCGCCTGGGTGGCGCAGTCGGTTAAGCGTCCGACTTCAGCCAGGTCACGATCTCGCGGTCCGTGAGTTCGAGCCCCGCGTCAGGCTCTGGGCTGATGGCTCGGAGCCCGGAGCCTGTTTCCGATTCTGTGTCTCCCTCTCTCTCTGCCCCTCCCCTGTTCATGCT
This sequence comes from Panthera tigris, assembly GCF_018350195.1. Classification (NCBI taxonomy): domain Eukaryota; kingdom Metazoa; phylum Chordata; class Mammalia; order Carnivora; family Felidae; genus Panthera; species Panthera tigris. Next base: position 14,896,738 of record NC_056664.1, read on the forward strand.
CTGTCTCACTCTGTCCCAAAAATAAATAAAAAACGTTGAAAAAAAATTTTTTTTTTTAAATTTTTTTTAAAAAGAAAGGGACTTCTATGATTATTATACAGAGAGACTGAGGCAAAGAAAGCAGACGGCTTCCTCTGAACACAGCCAGACAGGAACTGGGTTCTGATTCCTCCCCCACCCTGTCTCAAGGCTGAACCTGTCTTCCAACCCCTCTCCGTCAACAGAGAACAGACAGGCAGGAGTAATCACTGTTTGGGTAAAGTCTGTGTGATATCTGCTCAGACTCCGCTAGGAGATCGTCTCACTGACGTTTTGATTTCTAAAATGTCAAAACATGTAAAGGATCAGGGAGTTCAAATTAAATCTCGGGCGAGCTGGAGAAAATTGTCAGTTTTTAAGAAAGAAGGAAATAAAATAAAATAAAATAAACCCCGCTTAGCGTCTCTCACGTAACAGCGGGAGCCACAGTCAGCAGGGCACCGTCTTCAGTGACAAGATCGGACCGTCCACCCTGCAAAGGCTTCCCAGCCACCCCCAAAGCATTTGGTGAAGGAGATCACCCACGGCACCGGCTCTGGGAAAGGTCTGTGGCGGACGCGGAGAGGGAGAGTCCTTGAAATAAAACGTGTATCATGGGAACATTCGAGTGAGGGTGTGAGACAGGATGGGAATAACTCTACTTACAGAGACTCCTTCCCTCCACCCTAGGGGACCCATGGAGCCTAAGAAGGCACTTATTCCTTGGGAGAAAGGAAGAAAGAGAGTGAAGCAGGGAAGGGGGGAGGCATATGAATCTCCATCGTTCCTGTCTGGGAGAGGAATGGAGGGGAAGGGAAGGACGGGATGGGAATCCACCCAAGACCTGGGAGGCACCTTCCCAAGACACCTGCTTCACCTGCTTTGCTCGCCAGGCCTCACTTAGGCGCAGAGAGAACGAGATACAAGAATCCCAGGGAGGGGCCCCTGGGTGGCTCAGTCGGTCGAGTGTCTGACTCTTGATCTCGGCTCAGCTCATGATCCCGCTTGGAATTTTCTCTCTCCCTCTGCCCTTCTCCCCCGCTTGTGCTCTCTCTCTCTCTCTCTCTCTCTCTCTCTCTCTCTCTCTCTCTTTCTCAAATGAATACATACTTACATGAGTACATAACTACATAAATAAAAAACAAAAGAATATTTTTAAAACGAATCCCAGAGAACAAATAAGTGAGTAAATCTTTTCGTATTAAAATACAACCAATAGACTAAGAAAACGAGTTTTGACGAACTGGTACAGATTGCGTCTTCAACTCCGGCTTTGCAGAGAGCATGACCGTTTCACTTTCAAATGAGCACAAAAGGCAGATCTGGGCGTGGAGCTGACGGCCACGTGGTGGCAGGAGGAGTCCAACGGGGTGACAAATGGGGGTGCCCACCAAAGGGGAGGACAGCACAGGAGACGCCGTGTCTAAACGGCACGTGCGGGGCTGGTGTGGACTCCTCCACTCGTCTTACATTTTCAGGTCAGTCTGAAGACAGATATGGAGGATTTCCTGAAACAGAAAATAGGTTTTTTTGGGGGAGTCAAATCTCAGCAAAGTGCAGAACGTGGGACTCAGAGAGCCCCCATTCTAAGGTGCACATCACCTCCTCTGCTCTGGGCTTTCACTGGTCTCCTGTGGAGTCACAGCGGGATCCGTCTCTTGTTTGGGACAAATTAAAAGAGCCTTGAAATTCTACAGATGAGTCCTTCTTGGAGCAAAAAGAAGACACCAATTTTCTGCTGGAAGCGCATCCCTCAAATGTAGGGAAGTAGGTGTCCATGGTCCTTAATTTTACGCCGTGTGAAAGGAAGCCCCGCGTCGAGCAGGAAGCGTGGCTATGTGCCCGTGACCATGCATGCAAACACCCGAGTGATTCTCTCAGCGCTGCCCTGAGGACTTAACCACTGGAGAGCTACGGGCTGGGCACCCACCCTCACCTGGAAAGTAGCCTTGGAGTCCTCTGTTCGGGTCATAGCACCGGAATCTTAATACGAGGATTTTTCCATTTCGCTCGTGCTCCGAACACGTTCCCATGGAGGTAGACACGGGTGCAAGAACAGCGGGTTTTTCTGAGAAAAGTCGTGGCAGCTGGGTAGTGTTTCTCACAGCTGTCAATGGCTCCTCACCGTTCATACCTGCGAGGCCTGGCATTTTCCGTTGCTATGGAGATTTGCAGTGGGTTGAGGAAACGCACTGACTTGTGCTTTCACTCTGGAATTTGAAAGGAAAATATGTATTCTGGAGGCACCTGGGTGGCTCAGTCAACTGAGCGTCCAGCTCTTGGTTTCGGCTCAGGTCATAGTCTCACGGTTCGTGGGATCGAGTCCCATGTCGGGCTCTGTGCGGACAGCACGGAGCCTGCTTTGGGTTCTCTCTCTCCCTCTCTCCCTCCCTGCTCCTCCCCTGCTCACGATTTTTCTCCAAATAAATAAATAAACATTAAAAAAAAGAATATTCTGATCTAGGCCTTGGCTATCACACAGCTCTATATAGATTAAGAGATCTAGTAAGCCAGGAGTCTAGGCTTATTCTTCAAATCTTTCCATTCACGTTCCCCCAGCTCGTTGATTTCCAGCAACAAAATCCAGCAAAAAGTCTCTTTTATCAGGATAATTTAGAAGACAGCAACCTCCACAACTGGCTTCCATCACTAGCAGCTGCCGGGGTAATTCCCAGTCTTCAGCCTAAACTCCCTTTGTCATCCAAACGTGAGCTCCTGGGCACAACTTCATTATGACTGTGGCATATGACCCGCAGTGGAAATGTCATGGGACATGAAATGAGGGGGAAAAAAATGGCCCCTCGACACTATTTCCCCTACAAAGCTCCACAGCCCAAAGCATCTTTCTCCATAGTTAGTCAACCAATACCGAGCAAATGTCTTCAACTGGCAGAGGACTGAGTCCAAGAGCTTATGTGACTCACAGCACAGCCTTCCGGGAGCAGGAGTTCATATTCTCGTGCCGCAACTAACAAAAGAATGATACAGGATGAAAGAAACAGGCTGTCTGAAAGACATTTGGAAAATCCTGGCAGATATAAAGAAAAAATTAAAATGGCCTTACTCTACGATCTGTCAATAACTACCATTAACATGTGGCCTTAATCCACTCCTCCAGCTTTTTCTGTTTTTTCCCCCACAGTTGAAAATTGTACTGAATGTGTATACATTTATGTCTTGTTTATTTTCCTTTCAACATTGCAAGAAGAATATTCCCCCTATCACCACAGAAACCCCGTGGGCACAACCTTCTCCTAATGAATCGTTTTGCCTTTGTCCTCCTATGATAGACTCACTTATCACATTTTAAATGTTTTTGTTGCAAAGTTTCATTAGGTTCTGATTAAGCGATGCTCTGGGGTTGCTGAATCGTGTGCGATTTTGTTTTAAAATCTTGGGTATTAAGATGGACGGTGGGGGACCATCCACACACACACTCAAGGTTCAGAGGGTGAGCAGCTGACGTTGATGGGGAAGAATCTGCCCTTCCGATTGGAAAAAGTGCCAGAATGTCAGACTGGCAAACGCAGAGGCAAGGGGACAGCAGAGGGATTATTGAGAAAATCAAATTAACTGCTGATCCGAAGCCCAGATTCTCCTTCTATTAAGTACAATCAAGTCCAAGAATCTCTAGTTAGAGGAAAACACAGTTGGTAGGCAGTAGTCCTCCATGGAGCTAAACTCAGGAAAGTTTGAAGGATCTGAAATTTGGGGTTAACACGGAGACGCGTTCCTTCTAAGCCCAGACGTGGGGAATGCCAGGGTTCGATGAGCAACAGCTAAAAAGGGCTAAGGAATACTGCACAGGGCTATTAATTGTAATTAGGCTTTTATATCTCTTGAATCTGGTTGAATCACAGGGTGATTGATTGGCATTGTTGCGGGTTGAATCGTGTCCCCCCCCCCCCCCAAATTCATGTTGACATCCTAGCTCCTGTAACCTCAGAATATGCCTGTATTTGCAAATAGGGTGGTTGCAGATGCCATTAGTTCAGATGAGGTTACACTGGAGTAGGGTGGACCCTAACCAACGTGACCAGTGTCTTTATGAAAAGGGGAAATTTGGACACAGAGACGGACACACAGGGGAACACCACGTACGGGCGGAGTTACACGGCCACAAGCCAAGGCAGTGCTTGAACCTGGGAGAGGGGGAGGGTGGCCCCGCAGTCACCTTGATCTCAGACCTCTGGCCTCCAGAACTACTGTTGGAGCCGCTCTGTTTGCAGTGTGTCACAGCAGCCCCAGGAACACAGAATACAGAAGGGATCCTGGGAGTGATTTCATCCAATTTCCTATTTAACGCAGATCTTCCTCCCCGTATGGATAGACGCTCCCTTCCGCCAGCCTCCAGGGGACATTTCCAGGGATGCGGAGGCCACTGTTCTTGGGGTAACACATTCAACTGAATGGTTCCAATTATTTCATTGTGTGGGGTATCATGCTTTTGCGATACAATTATTTGCAACACTAGTTAACATGAAGTTGCCCCCTTTTCATTTCTTATATAAAGTGCTATTAACATGCAAGAAAAGGGCGATGTGTAGAAAAGTCTGTGCGGATCGCCGGCTTAGCCTATAACCAAGGCCCCATTGTTCGCTCGGAGGTAACAAAAGTACTCGGTGCTTGGATGGAGGCTCTGGCCTCCCTAATACGAACTAAAAAGGCAAGAGCACACTTTACACTCCCTTCTGTGGCTTGCAGAGCCCGCTGCCCGACCCAGTGCCCACGAGGAACAAATCAATGCTAACAGCCTGGCCGACTGAGTCATAAGAAGCCCAACTCGTGAGCCAGAGCGCAGCATCTCCCTTTCCTGCTACAAAAGAACAGGGACGGAAACAGAGCTGTGAGTCACAGAGTAATGCTGGCAATGGGAAAATCCCACTGGAGTAGTCGAGGGGACGGGGGAAGCATCTTTGATGTGTTCCATGACCTTCTTTCTTTCCAACCAGCCACATTTCCGAAAGGACCGGAGAGCTAGAATTCCTGCCATCTCCCCTCAGCCCATTCAACAACAGCTTTTGTCGAGCACATGTGCGGACCATCTGCCCCAAGGAGAAACTGCTCGAGCCACAGGGATGATTAGCTCTTATGAGCTACGAGTTGGTGCCTGGAGGTTAAGTGACTCATGACAAGAGATCAGTGCCTTAGGAAGAAGTGGCAAGTAGATTGCATGTCCAGAATGCCTGGCTCTGGATGCTGATGAAAAATCCTGTCCCTACTTGGTCATGTTCCTCTGCGCCCCACCCCCCAAAACCCAGTGATGAGATCAAGCCATCTCATAGTGGAAAGCAGAGTCTGTATTTTCACATACACACACATGCACACACACACACACACCCAGACCTATTAAGAATGTTCCAAGCCCCTTTCCACTGTGTGCACCTAGACCTCTCGTCTCCCACACTCACGTTTAGTGTAATTCAGCAAACGCTCACTGGGTGGTGTTTACACTGGGCAAGCCCCATGCTAGGAGCTGTGGAAGCTACAAAAATAAGACCCAATGCCCTGAAGGAGCTCGGGGAGGAAGCAAGACGATCCCTCTGTCTTCACGTGCTGGCACCAGTTCCTAGGCTGACATTTCTATCTCTTTTTCATATGGGAGCCGGGGAGACCGAAGTTCCTATTCTGGCACCAGTGCCTCCTCGCTGTGGAACACGAGGCCAAATCCTAGGGAGGATTTCACCAAATTTGACAAACCGAATTAGAAATTCATAAGAGAAGCAAAGGACCGGGACTAGCGGAGACACCCGTAAAGGCGATAGCCAACGTGAGGGGTCTTTCGCTGCAAGATATCGCACTCATAGCCGTGTAGAACTGCTGTGATTAAAGCAATGTGGTCAATGGGTATCACAGCAGAAGCGAACAAGTAGAACAGCGATGCCCAAGAGAAAGCCGATGGGAAACACACAGCCATGTGAGAGCCTGTTATGTGACCAACATGGCATAATCAATGGGAAATCACGGACTCCTCGAAAAACAGCGTTGAGACGGTTGATTAGTCCAAGAAAAAAATTCGTTTCATTCACTAAATACAGCTGTTTTCTTCTCCTTCTGGGCGCAGGAGGGAGTTGCATCGTCCCGAACCCTCTGAAACTAGACATGGTTATGTGACTCGCTTTGGGCACGGAAAGGTGATCAGAAGACACACGTGTCCCTTCAAGCACGGCCCTAAGCACCAGTAGGAGACTCACCGCATTCACCCCCTTTATTCAGGGATCCCAGAGGCCCCTGTCTAGATAAGCCCCCAGCATCCTGGGTCCCCCAGGGGCTACGATGAGCAGAGACCCTGCACTCCCACAGTGGACGACAGTATAAATGAGACATAAATTTGGGGTTAAACCTCTGGAATTCGGGTTTATTTCTGCAGTACAACCTAGCCTCTCCTACTACGAAAAGAACCCAAAATTATACTTGCATGGATTAAAAACCCAGATGTGAAAACTCTAAAATTCTTAGAAAAAGATACAGGCAAAGATCCTTATGACCTCAGAGTATGGGAGGACTCTGTAAAAGTTTTTAAAAATTATCAGCCATAAAGGAAAAGATCAACGTATTGACCTCATCCAAGTTAACGTCTTCTGTTCATTAGAAAACACCACACATGGAACAGATAAGCAACAGACTGGAAAGGGGATTTGCAGTGTGCGTAACAGCTCAGAGGTGAGTGTTGAATGTGCACAAAAACACTCTGAAGATCAATAAAGAAAAGACAAATGAGCCAAAGGGGAAAATAAGCAAAGATATGAAAAGACAAGGAACAGAGAAAACTACTGAAATCATCTAACCATTGAAGAAATGCACAGTAACGTGATTTAAGCCATTTCACATAGTCGGTTTAGCAAAAATTAAAATTGCCACAACACCTCAGATTGTCAAGGATGTGAGGAAGAACTTCACAGAAGAGCAATTTGGACAAATCTAGTGAAGTTGAGTACACTTGCCTTTCAAGGCAAGAATAGTCACTCTTCTCAGTGCATTTCCTAGGAACCCCTGCACTTTTGCACCAGGAGATGGGTAGTCAGGAACACGCTTTGTGGGCTTATTTTTAATGGCAAACAATTAGAAACGATTCCAATATCCACCCCCAGCAGAGTAGATGAGTAATTTGTGATATATATGGTGGGATATTCACAACCACTTGCATCCACGTGGATAAATCTCGAAAACACAAGCCAAACAGTTAAGTTGCAGAAAGTTGTGTGCTATGGGTGCCATTTATACAAAGTTTGAAACCCTGTACGCTTTAATAGAGACGTACAAAAGCAGCACACGGTAAGAGTATGAAAGCCTGCAAGGGAACGATGCACATAATCAGAGGGAGAGGATAATGGAGTCAGGCATGTAGGTTTCCAATGGGTCTCTCTTTAATTAAGAAAAATTGAAACTAATATAGCACAACTTTAGATTGGGTTGAGGGGTGCCTGGGTGGGTCAGTCGGTTGAGCGTCCAACTCTTGGTTTCTGCTTCGGTCACGATCGCAGTTTCACGGGTTCAAGCCCCATGTCGGGCTCTGCGCCGACCGCATGGAGCCTGCTTGGGAGTCTTTCTCTCCCTCTCTGTCTGCCCTTCCTCCACTAGCGCTGTCTCCGTCTCTCCCAAAATAAATAAATGAACTTTAAATAAATAAGTACATAAAGAAATAAATACATACATGTATCCTAAAAAATTTTTAAAGAAATTAAAAGAAGACAACAATGAAATTGGCCTCATTGATCGACTCTTCATGAATGATTTCTCTGCAGCTTGTGATGCCGTTTGACAGCATTTTACCCACAGTAGAACTTCTTTCAGAATTGGAGTCTGTCTTCTCAAACTCTTCTTTTTCAACTAAGTTTACATAACATTCTAAATCTTTTGTTGTCATTTCGACAATCTTCACAGCATCGTCACCAGGAGAAGCTTTCATCTCAGGAAACCTCTTCCTTTGCTCGCTCACGACAAGCGACTGTCATCCTTCAAGTTTTATCATGGCAGCAACTCAGTCCCATCTTCAGACTCTAGTTCCTTCTTTTGTAATGTTTATTTATTTTATTTTGAGAGGCAGAGAGACAGAGAGAGAGAGTGTGTGTGTGCATGTGAGTGGGGCTGGGGCAGAGAGAGAGAGACTCCCAAGCAGGCTCCACACTGTCAGCTCAGAGCCGGATGCAGGGCTCAATCTCACAAAACGTGAGATCATGACTTGAGCCAAAATCAAGAGTCTGGCGCTTAACCAAGTGAGCCCCCCCAGGCGGCCCAAGACTCTACTTCTAACTGTAGTTCTCTTGCTGTTTCCACCACATCTGCGGTTACTTCCTTCACTGAAATCCTGAACCCCTCAAAGTCATCCATGAGGGTTGGCATCAACTTCTTCCAAACTCCTGTTCACGTTGAGATCTCAACCTCTTCCTAGAAATGATGAACGTTCTGCAAGGCATCTAGAATGGTGGATCCTTTCCACCAGGTTTTCGATGGACCCTGTCCAGATCCAGCAGAGGAATCACTGTCTATGGCATCTATGGCCTTATGAAATGGATTTCTAAAATAATAAGACTTGAAAGTTGAAATGACTCCTTGATCCACGGGCCGCAGAATGGGTGTCGTGTCAGCAGCATGAAAACAACACCGATCCCCTCGTCCACCTCCATCTGAGCTCTTGGGTGAACAAGTGCCTGGTCAATGAGCAGTAATATTTTGAAAGGAATCTTTTTTCCTGAGCAGTAGGTCTCCATAGGGGGCTTAAAATATTCAGCAAACCATGTGGTAAACAGATTTGCTGTCATCCAGGCTTCATTGTTCCTTTTAGAGAGCCCAGGCAGAGTAGATCTAGCATAATTCTTAAGGGCCCTAGGAGTTTTGCCGTGGACTGGCTTCAGCTTAGAGTCAGCAGCTGCATTACCCCTAACAAGAGAGCCAGCCTGTGCTTTGAGGCCGGGCATTGACTTCTCCTCTCCAGTTATGAAAATCCCACATGGCATCTTCTTCCAGTAGGCGGCTGCTTCATCTACATTAAAAATCTGTTGTTCCGTGTGGCCACCATCATCAGCTACCTTAGCCAGATCTTCTGGAGAACTTGCAGCTTCTACATCGGTGCTTCTTTGTTATGGAGATAACTTCATCTTGTGCTTCTTTGTTACGGAGATAAGATGGCTTCTTTCCTTAAACCTCATGTTCACTGGCTTCAAACTTTCCCGCGGTAGCTTCCTCACCTCTCTCAGCTTTCACAGAACTGAACAGAGTTGGGGCCTTACTCTGGAGTAAGACTTTGGCTTAAGGGAACGTTGTGGCTGGTTCGATCTTCTGTCCAGACCACTAAAACCATCTCCATATCAACAATGAGGCTGTTTTTACTTTCTTATCGTCTATGTGTTCACTGGAGTAGCACTTTTAATTTCCCTCATAGAACTTCCCCCCTTCGTGCACAACTTGACTAACTGGGCCAAAGAGGCCCGGCTTTCAGCCTATCCCAGTTTTCAATACGGCTTCCTCACTGAGCTTAATCATTTCTAGCTTTTGACTTAAAGTAAGAAACTTGCCACACTTCCTTTCACTTGAATACTTCGAGGCTATTGTAGGGTTATTAACTGGCCTCAGTTCAAGACTGTTGTGTCTCAGGGACTAGGGAAGCCCAAGGAGGGAGACGGAGGAAACAGAGAAGCAGTCTGAACACACACAACATTGATCAGTTACGTTTGCTGTCTCATATGGGTCCGCTTTGTGGTGCCCCGGAACACAATAGCAACACCAAGGATTATTGATCACAGATCATCATGACAAATATAATAACTTGAAATACTGCGAGATGAAACAATTTGAAACATTGCAAGAATTACCAAAAGGTGACACAGAGATGTGAAGTGAGCAAATGCCAATAGACTCACTCCATGCAGTGTTGGCACAAACTTTCAATTCATAAAAAAAAAACACAGTATCTGGGGCACCCGGGTGGTTCAGCTGGTTAAGCCTCTGACTCTTGGTTCCGGCTCAGGTCATGATTTCACAGTTTGTGGGATCGAGCCCCTCCTCAGGCTCCGCACGGACAGTGAGAAGCCTGCTTGGGATTCTCTTTCTCCCTCTCTTTCTGCTCTTCCCCTGTTTATGCTCGCTCGCTAGCTCTCTCTCTCTCTCTCTCAAAATAAATAATTAAACTTAAACAGTATTTGAAAGCACAATAGAGCAGAGGGCAATAGAATGACGTATGCCTGTAACTTGACCTGGGGCGTGGCCTGGTGTTAAGAGCATTTAAAGCTTCTAGGTGATTCTAAGTGCAGCCAACGTGGAGAACAACTGCCTTAGGAGAAATGGTAGGAAGAGCTCAGGTTTTAGAATCTGTGAGGAAGAACCACAGATCCGCCACTGCTTTGTAATCTTGGGCAATTTCACTATCAAGCTCTCCATTGGAACAACAGTGATAATAACACTTATTTGGGGGCGGGGATTGTGAGAAGAATTAAAAAAAAGAATGATGGTTATACATTACCCAGTACAGTATCCGATATATGGTAGCAATAAGTAGTTTTTCTCCTTAAGATTGATGAATAAAATTCTGACGTATTTTAAGGAAGTGAAAACCGTTACCGTCCTGGATGATCTCACAAGAAATGAACACCAAGCAGATTACTCAGATCCTGGGACTGGGCTGAGCATCTTAACATCATTCTCCATCCTGTGCCCTCGTCCTTCCTCCTTCTGTCCTCCTCCATCCCACCGACTACACTGTGAAGCAGCCTATAACCCTGCTGTTCTCTCAGCCTATCTTATCCAAGTGTGCTTGGAATTTTGAAAAGTCCCAGTCGCACGTTTACACCCAAAATATAGCCCTTCAGCCAACAAGGTGGTCTGCTGGATTCTCAATATTTCTTCTTAACTGGTATCATTATCTCAATGCGTCAAACAACACCATCAAAGTGATAAATCGAAAATGCTTTTGCCTTCCTTCTTTTTTTTTTTTAAAGTCTTTTATAATAGTGGGTAAGATGCCATATTGCAAAGCCATAATCTTTTAAACTACCTTGCTCATGGATGAGACTTCTCTTGACTTAAGAAGACTGGTCTCTATTTTCAAGGCCTACGGTGACTCATTCTGCACATCATGTATTACGAAAACGATATTATATATTCATCATTTTCAAAACTACTTACTTTCGCAAATCCCTTCTTTTATGAATGTGAGAGGAGAGAAACGAGGAGTCTAGATATCTGAGCAATAAGGAACTGTACAGACGTAGCCTATCAGGTGATGCTGCTGACCAGACCACATTCCGTGACCCAAGCAAACGTTTAATGTGTCTACCATTTACTAGACGTGTTGGAGGTAAAGCAATGCGTAACAGATAGCCTGTATTCACAAGACACTTGTAAGATATTTTTGAATATAGGCTTAAAAAGATAACTCATAATACCAGACACTGTAGCAATTGAACAATTAACAATTTAAAGTTAACCACCTGGAAAGACGATACATGTGAGAATTCTGTGGAAAAAGATAGAAAGCTGCATGGGTTAGTGAGGAGATCATTTGGGGCAGGGAAGAGTGCCTGATCTGGACATTGAAGGATGGATGGTCTGGCAGCCCAGAGGTTTGCCTCCAAAGTCATTCTCCCCTTCCTCATTGCCTCTAGATCCCTGATTCTGTTTGGACAGCAACGTGCCCAGTCTGAAAGAGAAGTCATGTCTTACAGGAATCCTGCTGTCTTTGCAGCTGGTGGATCTAGGGATGGGTTGAGGGTACAGTTTTGCTCAAATTCTGGGAAATATTGTCTTGCTATTTGCCCCACTCCCTTTCTTGCTCGCTTGGATTGCTGTTCTATGAAGATATGATTCTGGAAGCTGAATCAGCCCTCTAAGGAACATTATGAGTGGCATCACCAAGACAATGAAAGTAGTAGAATACAGGGATGAACGAGTCTGAGTCACTGGTGATACTGCAGAGTCATTCTGTCAACTCTAGGACCCCTCACCTCCAAATTTTGTTATGTGAAGTAACTATGCCTTTACTATTGAAAATACTTTAGTTGGCCATTCCATTACCGACACAGGTGGCTCAGGCATTCCAACGGGAACAGCAAGAGCTATTAGCACGTTTGGGGGATGATGAACAGACAAATTTGACCAGGTAAACTAGAAGGCTTGATAAAAGCAATAACAACTGAAATCTAGCGAGAAAAAGCATGAGATTCAGAACCAGATAGACCTGGGATCCAATCCTGGCTTAGGCATTTATTATCTATGTGACCATAGCAATTTCTTCTACTTTTCTACAGCTAGAGTTCACATCTGTAAAACGGACATACATATATATACCTTGCAGTGAGTGTTTCTGTGTTAAACACTTATAAATAGCAGGTACTCTATACATAATAACATCATTATTATTAGAAGAAAAAGTGAAAAAGTTAGGTTGAAGACAAAACATGGAAGCCTTTGCCTGCCAGGCTAAAGGAAGCCCTTTACTGATAATAGGAAATCTTTGCAGGTTGGCATTTTGCAGCTTTTATACAGAAATTTATAAACTCCATATTTATTTCAACTCTTAATGTTAGCCAAGTTAACATATCCTCACAGCAAAGGTCTATCTCCTTCAGCTCCTAGTACACAATACAAAATGTCCAGCTTTCAACAAAACTGCCAAAAGTTACATGCAGAGAAATAGATATTTGAATGACTCTATATATATTAAAGAAATCTAATCAATAATGAATAACCTTCCAAAAAAAGCAAGCACCAGGCTCATAGGGTTTTCTGGTTATTCTACCAAACATTTTAAAAAGAAATTATAGTGGGGCGCCTGGATGGCTCAGTCAGTTTAAGTGTCCGACTCTTGATTTCAGCTCAGGTCATGATCTCACAGTTCGTGAGACTGAGCCTCACGTTGGGCTCTCTGCTGGCAGTGTGGAGTCTGCTTGGGATTCCCTCTCTCTCTCTTCCTCTCTGCCCTTCCCCCAACTCATGCTCTCTCCCCACCCAAAAATAAATAAATAAATAAATAGTCAAAAAAGAAATTATACCAAATTTCCACAGTCCCTTCCAGAAAACAGAAGCAGAAAGCATACTTCTTCACTCATTCTATGAGGCCAGGATTGGTCTAATATTAAAACCAGATAGGGGCGCCTGGGTGGCTCAGTCGGTTAAGCGTCCGACTTCGGCCCAGGTCACGATCTCGCGGTCCGTGAGTTCGAGCCCCGCGTCAGGCTCTGGGCTGATGGCTCGGAGCCTGGAGCCTGCTTCCGATTCTGTGTCTCCTTCTCACTCTGCCCCTCCCCCGTTCATGCTCTGTCTCTCTCTGTCTCAAAAAAAATAAATAAATGTTAAAAAAAAAAATTAAAAAAAAAAACAGATAAAAGATATGACAAAAAAGAAAAACTACACACCAATATCTCTCATGGCATAGATGCAAAAACGCTCAAGAAAATATTAGTAAATCAAATCCAATGATGTATAAAAATTATATACCACAAGTAAATGGGATTTATTTTAAGCATGCAAGGTTGGTTCAACATTTGAAAAACCAATCAATGTAATCCACCATGACAATGAACTAAAAGAAAAAACGTACGATCATATCAATTGATTCTGAAAATGCATTTGACAAAATCCAACACTCATTCATGATGAAAACTCAGCAAAGTAAGGATAGAGGAAAATTACCTCAAGTTCAAGGAGAGCATCTACAAAACCCTAGATAGCAGTAGCATATCTAATGTTGAAAGACAGAATACCTTCTCCCAGAGATGAAGAACCACAAATATAGTCATCCCATCTTTGACAAAGGAGCAAAGGCATTTCAGTGGAGAACGTCTTCAATAAGTGGCTCTGGAGTAATTAAATGTCCACCTCAAAAACAAAAACAAAAACAAACAAACCTACCTAGAGACCTTAAATCTTTCACAAAAATTAACTTAAAAATGGATCATAGGCCTCAATGTAAACCACAAAAACTATAAAATTTCTTGAAGATGGGGCACCTGGGTGGCTCAGTCAGTTAAGCATCTGACTTCGGCTCAGGTCATGATCTCATTGTTCGTGAGTTTGAGCCCCACATCAGAGCCTGCTTCAGATTCTGTCTCCCTCTCTCTCTGCCCCTCTCCCACTCATGCTCTGTCTTTTTCTCAAAAATAAATATTTTAAAAGTTTTAATAAAAAATAAATAAAATAACATTTCTTGAAGAAAACAAAGAAGAAAATCTAGGTGGTCTTGGATTGGGTGGTAAATTTTTAGATCCAACACCAAAACCACAATCCATGGAAGAAACCATTGATAAATTTTAACTTTATTAAAATGAAAAACTTCTGCTCTGGAAAAGACATTGTCAAGGCAGTAAAGAGACAAGCCACAATCTGGAAGAAAATATTTGCAAAACACAGATCTGATAAAAGGCATGTGTCAAAAATATGCAAGGCAGTTCAAGCCTGTGCAGCTCAAATCTATGTTGTTCAAGGGTCAACTGTGATATTATTGTATTATAAATATCTGAAACAGCCTCCCTGAAGAAAGTGGCGGGAAAGGTGGTGGCATAAGTCACTTCGGAAACAGAGTCAGTAAGAATAAAGTAAAAGGAACTGTGCAAACTCATAGTACATGGTAAACTGATAAAGTTGTACCCCATGGGGGTATGGCTAACAATTCTGATACTGAAACACACGAATACTGGAACTGAACAATGATGTACAATGATGAACAATGACAGTGGGTGATGGCGGCCAGATTTCTAACCTTTGGGGTGGGATTTTACAGTTAAGCAAAGGGAGAAGGTTAGAATGACCCATACAGTAATGGGTTGGCATTGGAGAAAGTAGTATGAATTTTTAACTTAATTTACACATGGTTACACATAGAATATTTACAGATTTGTGTATGTACAAAGGTTAGTATACTCACATATATGTCCTTGCTGTGTCAGCTGAGGGGGCCTAGAAACTAATGACACCCCAGTCACAATAGCATAGTTAGTGCCTGTAGCTTGGTTGCTAGTATTAGTCTCCAGTAAAAAGAACCAGGGTTCTCTGGAGAATGGCTGATTTTAGAACTGGGACAGGAAATATACAAGATGAGCCCAGAACATCCTGTAGTGCCAGGAAGTAAGGAAGTGCTCAAAAGTCAAACTAGCCAACCAAAAATCAACATGAAGGGGCCAGGTCAAAGGGAAAGGAGCCAACTGAGAGAATGCCCAATGGCCCAAAATGGGGCATTTAGAAAAACTAAATAAAGTAGCACTCGATTATAACCCAAATTATAAAATACATAAATTTTAAAATTTAAAATACACTAAAATAAATAAGTGATTAAATAAATAAATGAAGGAGAAGAGACAAATCTCCCATCAAGAAAAATCTCCATTGATGTTAGACACTCCACCCTCAAGGTGATAGAGCATAATTCCTGCTCCTTAAGTATGGGCTACCCAGAGTAACCTCCTTCCAAACAGGATAATATGGAAAAAAGGAAAAAGAGTGACTTCACAGCTGAGAAATCTGACACAGAAATCTCAGGCATGGAATCAATGTCAATATCATCCATGATAAGCCATGTTGACATCATGAAAATGGCACTTATCTCTTCCATCTAAATGCCCATAACCCCAAGTCTAATCATGAGGAAAATGTCAGACAAATCCCAGTTGAGGGACATTGTACAAAATAGCTAAAACTCTTAAAACGGTCAAGGTCTCCTTAACACTACCATTGACCCTTGAACAAAGCGGGGGGTTAGGAATATCAATCCCCTGCACCAACAAAAATCTGCATATAGCTTTATAGCTTTGACTCCCACAAAGGCTTAACTACTAATAGCCCACTGTCGACCAGAAGCCCTACCAATAATATAAACAATTAACTACACATATTTTGTATGCTATATGTACTACATGCTATATTCTTACAATAAAATAACCTGGAGAAAAGAAAATGCTATTAAGAAAACCATAAGGAAGAGGGGCACCTGGCTGGAACAGGCGGGAGAGCATGAGACTCTTGATCTTGGGGTCATGAGTTCAAGCCCCATGTTGGTCTTGGAGCTTACTTTAAAAAAAAAAAGGAGGAAAGAAGGGAGGGAGGGAGGGAGACAGAGAGAGAGAGAGAGAGAGAGAGAGAAAGAAAGAAAGAAAGAAAGAAAGAAAGAAAGAAAGAAAGAAAGAAAGAAAGAAAGAAAAGAGAGAAAGAAAAAAGAGAAAGAGAGAAAGAGAGGAGAAGGGAGGGAGGAAGAAAGAAAAGAAAACCATAAGGAAGAGAAAATACATGTAGAGGACAGTCCCATATTTCTCTAAAAAATAAAATCCATAGATAAGTGGATCTGCACAGTTCAAACCTGAATGACTTATTTGTTTAAGGGTCAACTACACTTGTCAATCTCCTTCAAATTGCCAAGGTCATCAAAAACAAAGAAATTCTGAGAGGCTGCCATGGCCAACAGGCACCCACAGAAACATGACAACTGAATGTGCTAACTTGGATGGGATCCCAGAAGAGGAAAATGACACTGGGGCAAAAGTGAAAAAATCTGAACAAAGCATGGACTTTAGTTAATAATAATATATTTATATTGGCTCGTTAATTGTAACAAGTCTACCATATTAATATTAGATACTAAGAGGGGAAACTGAGCATAGGGTATATGGGAATTCTCTCTACTGGAGAGAGATTCGGTGAAAGGGAGTGTGAGTTAAATACTTCCCCTCTCAGAGAAGGGAATCAAGTACCATGTAAGGGTGATACTTAAAAAAAAATTGTTTGTTTTTTTTTTTTTTTTAATGGTTATTTATTACTCTGAAAGAAGGCAGAGACAGAGCACAAGTCAGGGAGGGGCAGAGAGAGAGGAAGACACAGACTCCGAAGCAGGCTCCCGGCTCCGAGCTGTCAGCACAGAGCCTGACACGGGGCTCGAACCCACAAACCCCGAGATCATGACATCAGCCACAGTCGGACGCTTAACCGAATGAGCCACCCAGGTGCCGCCCCCCCCCCCCCAAATTTGTTTTCATAGTTAAAAGTGAATACTTATAGAGAGTAGAGCTGAGTTTGGGAAAAGAAAACGTTTGTTTTTCACATAGTAGCTGCCGCAGTTACCCGCCAGATGAGGATAACAGGGTTGCTGTGACAGCTGGCCGAAAGAACGCGCTTAAGGCCATTCGCCCAGACTGTGGCAAGTAGTAAGCGCTCAGTAAATCCCACACGGGATCATTACAGGGCTTCCAGAAATGTATCCTACAGGAGGAGGGAACAGGGCCTCAGATTCCACAGGGGCCTCAATTCATAAGCACGAGGTAGCTGAAAAAGCGCAGGAAACAACTTTATTGCTGGACAGAGCACATCTCTGCACTTTAAGAGCTGCGTAATGTATAGCATGCTATCCGCCTCCAGCCCGATGTGAGGCAATGACTGGCTGATGTCAGTGTCAATGTCAGATACTTTCACAGGCAACAGACTCCAGTCTCACATTTACCTGCATACTTGAAAAGCAAATGATGCCTGACAAATGCTTAATTATTTCTGAATTTTCTGTTAGGACGATGTCAGCGTCACGCAAAATAGATCTTGACGAATAACTTGGCCACGGTGAACCTTTTAAAAGAAAAATGCTGGCTTTGATGATCTGAGATTCTCAGATTATGAGGTCGTTCATCACTGCAAGTGTTAGGTCTCATTTCTGCTAGGGTTGTTTTACTAGGCCCCTTAGGGCCGTAGTATGTTTATTAGGCTGAAGTTAAAAAAGAAAATGATTTCTGTTCATAGCTATTCAGATTTTATTAAAAACAATTTCTAAACCAGGAATCATTTTTCCTTCTCTCCATTAAACATAGGAAATTGGGTGGCTCAGTCAGTTGAGCGTCCGACTTCGGCTCAGGTCATGATGTCACGGTTTGTGAGTTCGAGCCCTCCGTGGGCTCAGAGCCGGTGCTGACAGCTCGGGGCCTGGAGCCTGCTTCAGATTCTGTGTCTCCCTCTCTCTCTGCCCCTCCCCTGCTCACACTCTGTCTCTCTCTCAAAAATAAATAAAGATTTAAAAAAATTAAAAAAAAAAAACATAGGAAAGAGTAGGCTTTAAAAAAAAAAGGGGGGGCACCTGGGAGGCTCAGTTGCTTAAAGTGTCAGATTTCAACTCAGGTCACGATCTCACGGTTCATGAGTTCGAGCCCCGCATGGGGCTCTGCGTTAACAGCTCAGAGCCTGGAGCCTGTTTCAGATTCTCTCTCTCTCCCTCTCTCTCTCTCTCTCCCTCCCTCTCTCTCTCTCTCAAAAGTAAATAAACATTAAAAAGAAATTAAAACAAACAGCCAGGTCATCCTGCTCATTTACCACATTCTAACACAGAGATAGTAACACCCACTGATAAAGAATCTTTCTCTTTGAGAGATGGCTGGTGATCATGTGTGTCTCTTGCCATTCTGAATCCCATAGGAGCCCACCCATGCTTCGTGGGTGGGGGGGGGGGTGGAATCGGCACAGGGCACTGCGTGTGTTTTTGAAATTGTTTAACCCTCACTGTGTTGCATATACACTTCAACCGCACTATAGGAGAAAGTTCTAAAATTTCTAGAACCCATGAAACTCATCTGGAATCACCTCAGCTAATAGATAGAGCGAGCATACACTTACCGAAAGATGCCCTTAAGCCTGCAGCAGGACCAAGTGGCAAAAGTGGCAAGGAGAAGGAATGGCAAAGAGAAGCAAGTTGATTCATTTAACAGAAGCTTGGGAAAGCTCGAGAATTGGAAGTACCAGCTGTTTCTGGAGATGGGGGTACAGAGTGGTGGAGAGTTGGCGCAGAGGGGATTAGTCTCGGGATTCTCTTGTCTCTCCCCCCGGCCCACCGAGGGCCAGAGGCTTACTTTCTAGAGGGGTTACGTCCACCAGAGAGGGCCTGTCCCCAGAGACAACCAGAGGATGTGAGGGCAGAGCTAGGGCACCTACCAGAAACAGAGGTATTAAATGACAGGTTCTATATTGGAAAGGGAGTCTGACATCCTCTCCCCATCGTTCAGCTTCCAAATCACGGGCAGCCACGATCGTCCTCTGGGAAGGGACTCATTAACATAAAAGACCCACAGAGAGTAAGAAGTGAACATTGGCCAGTAAAGCAGGAGGACCTTCCCCCGGGCCAGGTGACAAGCCCCAGCCACGCGTACAATTTCCAACTGGCCTGTCAAGCTCCTCACTAAACCAAAAAGGCAGATGGGGATCACATAGTTGAGGGGTGGTTCTCCATGAAAGACAGAGGCCAGAAAAAACCGACCAAATTAACTTGAAGGAAACAGACAATGCAGGGAGCAAAGGAATACACAGAAGCTCTAGAATGAAGATTCTCACTAAGAGAAGATCCTGTGCTCATGAAGGGAGAAGAGAATATCATTCGAAAAACTAAAAACAAAACACATTCAGAGAACAAGGAAGCACTCTAAGAAATTAAAAATGATGGCAGACACCATAACATTAAAGAGAAAGGTTGACAGAGAAGATTGAGGACAATTCTGGGGAATTAGATCAAAAATGAAAGAGATGAGAAATAGGAGGGAAAGAATAAGAAAATCGGAAGATCAACCAAGAAGGTTCAACTGGAGTTTCAGAAACCAGAAGAGAAACAAATGAAGGGGAAGATATTTCATTAAAAATTGGGGCACCTGGTGGCTCAGTCAGTTAAGCGTCCGACTGCGGCTCAGGTCATGATCTCACGGTTTGTGAGTTCGAGCCCCGCGTCGGGCTCTGTGCTGATGGCTCAGAGCCTGGAGCCTGCTTTGGATTCTGTGTCTCCCTCTCTCTCTGCCCCTTCTCTCCGCTCTCTCTCTCTCTCTCCCAAAAATAAACAGACATTAAAAAATAATTCAGGAGCATCTCTAGAACCAGAGGAATGAATTTCCACACTGAAATGGCCTACTGAACACCTAGCACAATAAATGGAAAGAAACCGCATAACAGTTTTTCACTGTGAAATTTCAGAACAAAATGGGCAAAAAAGACCCTAACAGTTTACACAATGGAAAAAATAAAGATCACAGGCAAAGACTCGAAGATCAGAATGCTATAGAACTTCTCCACAGCAAGCTGAGGGTTGCAAGCCAAAGAGGCAACGAGAAAGAATGATCTCTAAACCAGTTGGGAATCAAGGCTAAGGCTAGAAGTAAGATGTTTTCAAACACACAAGGTCTGAAGATTTTTACTTCTTATGCCTCTTTTTTTTTATTCCTCCTGCAAGCTGCTGGAGAATGTGCTCCACAAAATAAATAAATAAATAAATAAACCAAGAAAAAGATGGCATGCAATTCAGAAAGAGAGGATTCCCAGGAAGAAAGGAAGTCCCTATAGGACAGCTGGGCAGAAAACAACGCATACACATCTCATCAAGGCAATGAAGGGCTCCAGGAGGGCAAACTGGCAGATTATCTATCATGTTTGATGTAAAGGAAAGGTTTTTTCCTGAGTCAGAGACTCTCGGGATGATTCAGTTGTAAGTACAGAGAAATCAAAGTAAGTTCTTAGATGAGGTAATTAATTCTAGGGAAAATGAACACTGTATAAGAAAGAAAATGGGGGTGGTTGGCCGGGGCTGAGGGGGGAGGGAAATAGGGAGTTGGTATCAGCACGAAGTTCCCGTTATGCAGGACGAATTAGCACTGGAGACCCGCTGTACAATATAGGGCCCATAGCTAACAGTTCGGTATTATTATGAGTAGATCTCACATTAAGTATGGAGGTGACAGATACGTTTATTACCTGGAGCACGGGGATGGTTTCACAGGTATACACACATCGCCAAACTCATCAAATTGCATACATTAAGTAGGTCCAATTTTTTTGTAGATCAGTTATGCTTCAAGAAAAGCTGTTAAAAGAAGAAAATGTACTCACAATACACTATGACCGCAGCTACGAACAACACTCTATAGTCATTAACAGTCTAAGCACGCAATCTCTAACTTGCGCTGGAACTACATTGAGCTGTAAAGAGTGGAAGTGTGTGTGTGTGTGTGTGTGTGTGTGTGTGTGTGTGTGTGTGTTGGAAGGCAGACGGCAAGACACTAAATCCTCACGTTCCACAACAGAAAATAAATAATGACTAAAATTGGGGAAAAAAATAAGGAATTCTTTAAGCACAGTTTTCAGAAATATGGAAGTAAAGAGTTAAAAGGATTTTAGCGTAGAAGGTGTTTGCCCTTCGGGGACCAGAAAGAATAGGTCAGGGCACCTGTGTTTTATTACATGACCTTATACATTTAGCATTCATACATTCAGCTTTTGACACCATGAACATGTTTAACTGTGATAAAAATAGAATTTACTTTTTTTTTAAGTTACCAGTCCTTTTGAGAAAAGAGTCTCATTACAGTTGTCGTGGTAGAAGCCAAACCTGCGTAATTCAACGTGAGCAAGAGGATGTGGGGGGTGGGGAGGGGGAACAGAACATGGGAGTTGAGATCCAGGCACTGCAGGACCAGGGCATTAGAGGAGCACCTCCCTGGATGTGAGGATGATTCCAGCTGCCGAGGACGTCAGAGCACAGGGTATCCCCATACGCCCTGCAGGAAACTTGCCTCAAAGACTATTGCAACTATGCAGGTAAGGGTGTAAATGAGGATGATGCATATTCACAAAGACTGCCTCTCCACGGCCCATCTTTAACCTCTGAGCCCTCTGCTCAAATCTGCCCCACTTGGGCTTTCCTCTCTGTCTTTGCAGAATCCATTTTGAACAAGAAAATTCACCTACCCTTGGTGTCTGACCAGCCTTCGTATCTTCTCACTCTGGCCTCCTCTTACTAATTTTCTGTCTGCTGACTCCCCATCCTGCGCTATGGATATAAATCCCCATTGTCCTTGCTGGAACCAGAGTTGAATCCAGTGTCTGTCTCCAACTGTAAGACCCCATGAGAGCCTACCGATCCTGATGATTTGTCATGCATTTCCTGACCTCTTACCACAATACCCTCTTCCTTTGCCTAATGACTACAGCTGTCTGCTTGTGTGTGCTAAAGCTCTTAGTGTTTGTTTTCTGGATGAGTTGGTAGTACTCACTCAAATGTTTAATCTTATTTCTCCAGAACCAAGAAGGATGTTAAATAATTCCGATGACCATCTCGTGTCTTCGTTACACATTTTTGCAGCTAGACACAACCTCGATGAATAAAACAATCTCATCCAGCTGCATATTTCATGGTCCACAATTTGATAATCTGTGTGGGAAAAAATAAGTTGACCGCTATGACTAAGCAGCAGGGAAGCGTGGGGTAAAAAGCAAACCTGGACCTCAAACACCTTGGTCGGAACTCGGCTCTGGCACTTGTCATGTTGACTCCTTTGATCACTTCTCAGAGCACAGGTTTTACTTTCTGTACAATGAGGCCGTGGGACCGTGCTCTCTAAAACCTTTCCAGCCCCAACATTCGAGGATCAAACATTTAAATCTGGTACCTGTTTTTCAAAATTTGGAACACTGGGTTCCGTCCTTTGCGAGTTAACTCTGCAAGTTTTGTAGGCTCAAAAAAAAAAAAATAGCCACCAGTTCGTTATCCTGCCGGGGACCTCCTTCTGCCTATATTTAGATATTTCCCCACGCGTAACATAATGACTGATGCCGACAGAGGGCTTAGAGCCATAGTTCCTGTGTCTCATTCCAATGAAAACCTCTGATCAGAATAGAAATCGCTTAACTTGGAAACAAGTGGTATTATCAACATTTTACTACCCCTGCTGCTGGAAAGCTGTTCCCTTCCTCCTGTGCGTTTTGGCACTCTGCTTGCACCTACTGCCAAATTATGACTTTCTTCTCGACTGTCTTTTTAATTCACACCCTGGTTCCGTGATTTACATCTGCCGTCAGATTCCACACGACTGTTTTATCAATTCGGTAGCGAAAATGTCATCAAATGTGCCCCCACAGAACACTAATTCCACTAAATATTCATAGATGTTTTGAGAAAAACTTTCGTGGCTTCTTAAGTTTGAGAAAACACTGGATTAAACCACGAAACGGGTTTAACGGACTGTCTTCCCAGGCACTTTACCGTGTGGACACTCAGTGAGGATCTTTAAGGGGAAGATACAGCCTGCATAGCTACTTGACCACACGGCCACGAAGCCCTCTCTTCTTGAGCCATCTCTTTGGACACATTCCACGTCACGTGGTTTGGAACAACTGCTTTAACGTGAGGCCCTTTTCAAACACTGTGATTGTCTTTCAATTCTTTCACCGCAGCAGGACATGCGTGGATATCATGTCAAAGAGTCAAGGAATATTTGCCTAATACACGGCCAATGATATGGCCGAAATAATTAATCTAAATGTCTGATCCACAACCGGACAAGGTTTCCACTTGGGATATAAAGCTATAGGTAAGGAAGAAGACTACGTAATCTACAGTGTGGTCTTCCTCCTTGGCTCCAAGAACAAAAGTTCGTGTTCTTGGCCTTCTGGTACCACTCCACTCTGCCCTCCACTCCAACAGCAGAAAAATGCCACAAAATTACAGTACGTCTTGCTCTCTTTCGACTGGGGGTTGGAGTTGGTCAAATGATATGCTGGAAATAGCTCTATAACTTTAAAAACTCTAACCAAAGATAAAACCTGTAATGACAACAAACTTAGCCATATAAATACATAGCTCCAGCTGGAATATCGTGAAAAAAAATTACATCCAAAGGAAGCAAGGTCACAACCAGCCCATCACATAGCTTGGGATAATCTCTGTTGCTTAGTAATGGTGAATACTGTAAAAGAGTAAATGATGACCTCTGAAACTAGGAGCTGGAATCCATTATTCTATGAGCAGTCAGAGATGTAGTTGTTAGAGGTCACAAAACTATTCCGAAATAGATCTTAAGTGGATAATTTACCAACTGGCAAAAGACTAGTGTGGTTCTCCTTTACAAATCTGTTTCATACAATGTGAAGATGTGGAGTGTGTGTGCACGCGTGTGTGTGCGTAGGAGGCACGTGCAGGATGTGTGAAGGAGGAGGACAGTGAGGAGAAGTAGGTTGTTCCACGAATGACATTAAAGAAATCAAAGAAAGTAGGCAACAGAGAGAGAGGGAGACGCAGAATCCGAGGCAGGCTCCGGGCTCTGAGCTGTCAGCACAGAGCCTGACGCGGGGCTCGAACTCACAAACCACGAGATTGTGACCTGAGCCGAAGTCGGAGGCTTAACCGACTGAGCCACCCAGGCACCTCCTAAAGTGTAATTTTAATCCAATTAAAACTCCATGTTAGGAGGTAAGTTTTCTTACCTATAGCTATGGAACCATCGGAAACTTCATGTATTCTAAACTATCGGGGAAGGATTGGAGATGAAGCCAACTTTCAAAACTACCTCGCTGCAGTTCGGTACACATTTATTAGCCAGGGTAATTCATGACTCATTCAACCAGATCGGAGTTGTATCGGCAAGAATGAAGGGGAGATGTTAAGTTTGGAATTACATAGCATACATTTTGCTTAAGAATAATGTTTATTAAAAACTTTATATTGTCTGTCAAAAAAAAAAAAATCTTTATGGGGTGCCCAGGTGGCTCAGTTCGTTGGGAGGCCGACTTCAGTTCAGGTCATGATCTCGCAGTCCGTGAGATCGAGCCCCGCGTCGGGCTCTGTGCTGACAGCTCAGAGCCTGGAACCTGCTTCGGATTCTGTGTCTCCCTCTCTCTCTGCCCCTCCCCTGCTCATACTCTGTCTGTCTCAAAAATAAATAAATATTAAAAAAAATTTTTTTTTAACTTTAAAAATAGGGCGCCTGGGTGATTCCGTAGGTTGGGCGTCCAACCCTTGATTTTGGTTCGGGTCATGATCTCAGGGTCATGGGATCGAGCCCCGCATTGGCATACATGCTGAGTGTGGAGCCAGCTTGAAATTCTCCCTCTCTCTCTCAAATCAAAAAACAAATAAAAATAAAATAAAATTTAAAAAACCTTAAAACTGTATCTAAAGACTATAGAATTTATTATGTGAGCTGACAGGAGCTCTGCCTGAATTCCATTTGCCATTCAAGGGGCTGAAAAATCCAAAAACGGGAGGGCACATATAGAAAAGTTCCAGAATTACATCCAGACTGGAAACAGTGAACCTTCCTGAAGAATCCACTGCTTGGAAAGGACTTTAAGAAAGGGAAAAATGGGGGAGGGAGTCAAGATGGAGGAGAAGTCGGGGAACCGGAAATTCCCTGATCCCTCAAACGCTTGGAATTCTGGGAATCCAGGCAACAGGGTGACAGAAACATCTCCACGGGTGTACAGGGACAGCTTGGCAGGACAGAGGTGAGCGTTTTCCAACTGGGGGAGAGAAAACGGGCAGGGTAGGCAAGGAGGGGAGGGATCCCCTTCTGTGGAGACACAAAGGGAAGGGAAAGAGAGGCTGTGCAAGTGTGGGATTGTATTTGGACAGGAGAGAAACCTCTCCGGGCCACGGACTGGGGAAGGAACAATACGGAGAGAGTCCGTTTCTACCTTGCTGACATCCTTAGGAGCGAAGATTGGAGTCTTCGGGGTCGCACAACTTTCTCCAGACCAGAGCCGCTGCCTATGCATGTGCCTGGGGAAAGGGGAGCCAGTCCCCGGGCCTGGTAGCGAGACTGACACTTATCTTAACCAGAGGGCCCCTCCTCCAGACCAGCACCGTCACCGGTCCCAGGCCCCAACAGGGAACTGTCCAGGGGTTTTGCATTTTCTGATGTGATTTTTGGTCAATTCTTATTATATATAGATTTTTGTCTTTTTTTTTCTTCTTCCTTCTCCGTTCTGGCTGTCTGTTGAATCACGCATGTTTATTCTTTTTAGACCCCTTCTGTATCTCCTTCTTTATTTTCCCCTCTCTCTCTCTGGGTTAAGCCTTATAGTTTCTTTGATTGTCTGCCTGGTCTTTTTTTTTTTTCCCCGCCCCTGTCATTTCTCTCTTCGTACGGGATAAGGCGTCTTCCACGCCACCCCCCTTTTCCATTTTTTTCCAGGGTGGCTTCAACGAACAAATCAAAGCACACCTTTGGAAGGTCCAAACCACCACTACGAGTAGGGAGATAAAGCAACCCGAGATGCAACAACAGAATGCACTCAACACACTTCAAAAACGCTTCCTGAAGGGCCAGGCCCTGGACGGTGTCTGACCCCTTTTTCATAGAGCCGTACTCGCAGGTGCAGGGCACATAACAAGCTACTAAAACACGTAAAAGACAGAAAACAGCCAAAATGATGAAATGAGAGATTTCTCCTCAAAAGAAGGGAGAAAACGGTCAGACAATAAACAAGAGGTTCGGAAGATAAACCGAGGAGCGCACTAGTTACTAGGAAAACAAGAAAATAGAGCTGTCTGAAGTGGAATGTTCAAGCAGATCTGACAAAGACTGAGGCAAAGGAATGTGCAGTCTTAAGGGAAATGACAAGTAGCCCGAACACGGTTGAAGGATAACCAGGGAGTTGGTTAAGCTAAGCCAGAGAGTAATAATGTGTTCCGGATGGGTAGTTAAATATCCAGGTGGTATTTTGAAGGTTTGAGGCGAGTCAGGCACATTATTTACAAGCTGGAACAAATGTTACTTCACAGATTTGAGTTTCCTTCTTCTCTGAGATTACAGAAGGTACATCAGGAGACAAACGTGTGTTATCCTTTCCAGTCTATTCCTTCAATAATTGCACGACTGCGATGATACATTCCAACCTCAAGATTCCCTGAAGCTTTAGACAGGCACGAGGCGTGGGAAATCCGTTCTCAGAGAATAACACATTCCAAATCTTGGGGAAATAAAATAACCGATTCAAGCCAGGATCATCATTGGATACTAAGATCATCTGGAACAAGTTCTCAAGGAAGATGAAATTTCCTGGTGCCCGAGCATCCCCCGACAGACGACCCGCTAACTGCACAGGGGAAATGGAAAGACCTAGATGTCACCACCTTAACTGAGGGATCAGACAGCACTTCAAATGGGGGAGCCAACTTGCAATCACGCCTCCCAGTGTGATGCAATAACAAGAACACCGCATCCCCTAAGAAGACTTCTTGCGCCAAATGTGAATGCAATCAAAATTCTATACCTAACTCTCAGTTTACCCGAAATACAAGCGACAGGAGGATTTCTGACGATTTCCTCACCACCACGAGGAAGCAGACATCCCGAAGGTGGGATAGTGTGCAAAATAACAGGCCTTCTTTCTTCAAGCAGTCAACGTCATGGGAAAACAGAGTGGGTCGACTGTTCCGGCATAAAAGAGAATAAAATACGTAGTAACCAAATGCAATGCGTGAATCTTGATTAGCTCCCGGCTTGTGTTTTGTGCTTTGAGCTATAAAAGATACTTTGGGAATAGAAAGATTTGATGAGACTGCATAAATGATTAGAGAAGTATTTTTAATTGTCTCAGAATGATGATATTTTAGTCAAATTAGAGGAAGTCTCTTATTTTTAGGGGAGAGAGAAAAAACAAATACAGCAAAAGGTCAAGTGTGGACTCTAACTGGTAAGCGTACCAGCGACAATTAGGCAATTCTCTGAACTTTTTCATCAGGAGAAAAACTTGACAAGCCTTTTGTTAATAAAGTCATCTCCATTGGGGCACCTGGGTGGCTCAGTCGGTTAAGCATCTGACTTCAGCTCAGGTCATGATCTCAGAGTTTGTGAGTTCAAGCCCCTCGTCTGGCTCTGTGCTGACAGCTCGGAGCCTGGAGCCTGCTTCGGATTCTGTGTCTCCCTCGCTCTCTGCCCCTTGCCCCTCCTTCATGCTCTCTCTCTCTCTCAAAAATAAACAAACATTAAAAAAAAAATTTTAATCAAAATAAATCATCTTCATCTGCTTTCATGTGTATTCATCTAATCATCCTAATTCCACCTCCTTTCTCTTGGCTCCTGTGACCGCACATCCCCCAGTGTCTGTACCTCTTTCCTCAGGCTCTGGCTGCACTAATGCAATTTCTGTGCACTTTGCAATTCTGCTACTGATCATTCAGTTAGAACTTCAGAGAGCTCAACCTTGACCCTCTGCTCTCTCCCGCTCTCCTTGTCTCTACTTTCTTAGCTTCAGTTGCCATCGAAATGCCAGAGACTCTCAAATGTGTGTCTTCGGGCCAGACCGCTGATCTGTGGTAAATGGATCTGAACTGCTGAAAAAAACTTAACTAAAGCACTGAACTTCATGGGAAACCTAAGATCCAAACTGACCTACTAAGTCAGAGCACGTTCTTTTCCCTTATAAAATTCCCACCATCTCAGCATAAAGGGAAAATGTTAATAGGGTGCAAATCTAATAAACTCCTGGCTAATTAAAAATGGTTGTAGGGTAATTGTCCCAGGTAATGGAATGTTTTCATCAAATCAAGCTTCAGCCACTTTTAAAAATACATTACCACATATCCCTAGTTAGTATACACAATGCACAGGGCATAATTTTTTTTTTATTCCTAAATTTAAAGCATCTTCATGTCAAAACCCATAAATATCCGTGTTTTTTTTGGGGGGGGGTAAAGTTTATTTAATTTGAGAGAGAGAGAGAGTGAGTGGAGGAGGGGCAGGGAGAGAGAGAAGGAGAGAGAGAAAGAGAGAGAGAGAGAGAATGAATGAATCCCAAGCGGGCTCTGTGCTATC
Organism: Panthera tigris; assembly: GCF_018350195.1. Classification (NCBI taxonomy): domain Eukaryota; kingdom Metazoa; phylum Chordata; class Mammalia; order Carnivora; family Felidae; genus Panthera; species Panthera tigris. Next base: position 14,925,279 of record NC_056664.1, read on the forward strand.
AGCTAGCTGGAAGCCTGATGCAGGGCTGAAACCCACAAACTGTGAGATCACGACCTGAGCCGAAGCCCAACGCTTAACCAGAAGAGCCACCCAGGCGCCCCTAAAAACCGTAAACATCTATATACTGAGTATACTTAGTTGAGATTTGAATTATACCACGAATTTACATGATATAAGCAACTGAGTCGAATCTGTATAGCCTCCAGGACTCACTTGGAATTTACACAGATTCCAACATCCAGCCGTGCACATTCTTCTTTAAAAAAAAAAAAAAAAACCAAAAAACTCTTTTACACAAAAATAAACCCGTCAGGGAAGACCCAACATGAAGCCTCGAGGTCCTCACAGAAGAGCAAAAATTCATAAAGTGTCTGAGGCCATGAGAAGTAACCTCTAACAGATGGGCAGAGATGGGGAAAATACACTGCACTCAAGCTTCCCCAGCAAATGGTGAACATCTCTCAGAGATCTTACCTGTAACCACGCCTCCCACTGGTTTTGAGGAAAGCTCTGGAATAGTCTGTGGTGTTTCTGCGGGTGTTGCAAAAGAATTAAGGCAAGTATTTGGGGCACCTGGGTGGCTCAGTCAGTTAAGCGTCCGACCTCGGCTCAGGTCATGATCTCGCGGTCTGGGAGTTCGAGCCCCGCGTCAGGCTCTGTGCTGACGGCTCAGAGCCTGAGCCTGCTTCGGATTCTGTGTCTCCCTCTCTCTGCTCCTCCCCTGGTCACACCCTCTCTCTCTCTCATAAATAAATAAAAATTAATAAAAAAGAATTAATGCTACTTGGCAATGAGAAAGAATGAAATCTGGCCTTTTGTAGCAACGTGGATGGAACTGGAGAGTGTTATGCTAAGTGAAATAAGTCATACAGAGAAAGATACCATATGTTTCCACCCTTATGTGGATCCTGAGAAACTTAACAGAAGACCATGGGGGAGGGGAAGAAAAAAAAAGGGGGTTAGAGAGGGAGAGAGCCAAACCATAAGAGACTCATAAAAACTGAAAATAAAATGAGGGTTGATGGGGGGTGGGAGGGAGGAGTGGGTGGGTGATGGGCATTGAGGAGGGCACCTGTTGGGATGAGCACTGGGTGCTGTATGGAAATCAATTTGACAATAAATTTCATATTAAAAAAAATAAAAATAAAAGTAAACAAATGCTAAAAAAAAAAAAAAAGAATTAACGCAAGTGGTTTTTTTTGTTTTGTTTTGTTTTTTGCCAAAAAGAATGGGGAAAAAGAACAAGCCTCAAAAAAAAATGCAGAAACAGGGAGGATTATAGTTTGCCCCCATTACACTCAAGTTAACTCTTTCCCCTCATCTTCTGTGCTCCGGGACTCAAAGACATGGCATTGATGCTTCGGTGTCAGTTTATCTATCAATACAGGATTCCTTCGGCATCTGCATCTACCTGGATGACATATCAGAACACTTCTTCAAAGTCAGGTGTCCGTTCAAAACCAGGCAAACGCTCGTCACTTGCGGGTCTCTCAGCGTTAAGCATGACTCATCTAAGTCATGACTAGCGCAGGCAATGCCCTTCCTTAACCAGATTCCTTGCTCATCTGTGCAAAAATTTCAGAAGGAAACCGTCACTCTTGATGAACAGGTGGTGCCAACTCACTAATTATCGTAAACAGGGAATCATGACATATTCCCAAGTGATTTCTACTTTGCCTAACAACGGTCACATTTAAAGATCGGGTAATTTAAAAAATTTGCCCAGATCACAGAAGGCTAGTGATTCCCCGACTAAAACGGACACTGTTCTGCTGAGCGGCAAGGTACATTCCGGAAAATGAGTCAAGCAAATTAAAACCAAAAATGTTATTTATCAAGGTAAAGATAATGGTTTCGTTTCATCTTCGTCCGTGTTTCCGAAACCGAAACTCAGGTTTGCAATGATCTGACGTTAACAGAAGTCCAAAGTAATAACTGAATCTCAACCATGAGTCAAAGAAATCACACTTCTGGTGTGGAAACAATAACAATTTAATGGACAAACAAAATATTATCACAGTGGATAAAATATTGAAGCATTGTCGTGTTTTCATTCAACAGCATGAAGAGTTTTTTGCTGTCTTCCATTTAAAACTCTTTAGAACCAAATGAAGTTAGCTGCAACTTTTTAAAAAGGAGACTATCACAATATCCAAAGAAACACGAATTTAGCACTGCAGATATTACACAAATAAGCAAAATGCACAGTACCCACAACCAGAGCTTTCTAGAAATCTCATATTACTCACCAATTTAATTTGATGTTACATTTCAGACAAAATGAACATTAAAAAAAAAAACCTTATAAATATATAAATCCGAACCACAAAACACCTCCTAAACATTAGATTTACTCTAAGTACAAATGGGTTTTTGGAAACTGCATTCACAATGCTATCTAAACTAGATTTTATGAAATTATAAATGTATTGAGCTGTAACTTGGGGCTCCAATTCATTGGGCCACACCCCACGTATGCTTTCCCGTCATACTCCCCTTGGGTGGACATATTCTCAGAGTCAATAGTTATACGATTAAAATCAAACTACGACTATTCTAAAAATAACTCTTCCCGAAAATTCAGAGATTGGACTGACCCACTGTAACGGTGCCACGCAACGAATGTTTCATCGCCAACAAGTTCAAGTAGTCTTAGTTAACGCCCTTTTCTAAGAGAAATAAGTATTTTAATGTTAATCATCAGTAACAGGTTTTAGGAACTGAAAACCGCTTTTTTTTTTTTTTTGGCCTAGTTTCTGTGGACATTCTATTCCCTCAAACCTAAAACCTGCTAGACAATTTCTTCTCATAAATATATATATTCGACTACCCCTCCGTCACAGAATCATTAACACGAGTCACACGGCTTACGCTTTTATTTGAAATCAATTACGTAAGAACTTGAACCCGTTCTAAAACGGACTGCCAACAGGACCAGCGATATGTCAAGTTGTTCTCTGCCATTTCCTTTGTGTTTCCTGGGAGGGTCCTCTCGAGCAGCCCGCCGGCTCTGCTTCTGGCCCATCTCTTTGCCCGGCCTCCTGCAACACAGTTTTGCACACAGGCCTAAACCACTGTGTTTGGGTTACAATTCAGTACAGCACAGCAAAATACGTCGGTCCGCGGCACCTCAGACCGTGAGCTAGAACATCTCCACAATTGTTTCTGGGCTTCCACGGCCACAATTCATTCACCCCAAACCGTTATAGGAGTAAGTTCCAGAAGTTCACAGTGGAATTTGAAATACAGTGGGGGGGGAAAAAAAGCCTCATGAGTGTCTAACAACTCATTCCAGGGGAACCTCATTCTGGGTAAGGGGTGGGGCTCGTTGAACAAGGTGGCTGACAAGACAAAACTCAACGAAAACGTTTTAGGGAGAGACGCCACGGAAGGTTTCCACGAACAATAACCGGGCTGTGAGAATTTAAGAGAAGACTGAGGCGAGAGGAAAATAAATACGGAGGGAAGGGTGTATCTCAAAGACAAGGGGCCATGTTCTGTCATGAAGGGCGCTGTGATGCAAAGTCCACGGTGGGTTTAATTTCTCTTCAGTGATGTGGCAAAACAGGTATTTAATTGAAACCGCACAAGGGCACGAGGCCGATTCGCTCTTGGCAAAGGGGCTTGTGTGCAGGGAACAAGCCCCTCGCTGGGGCAGCAGACCACAGACAGTGGCCTCAACTTCGAGAGAAAACACCTGAAGATTCCAGGGAACGTCAACAACCAGGTGTGGGAGGGGAGGCGGGGGGGGGGGGGGGGGGGGGAGGGAACGCAGGGGGAGTCACACTTTTTAAGCGGCCGTGTCTCAGAACAGCTTTCCTCTCGTGTCTACCCTCCACCACAGATTCTCGAGGATTACAAGAGAAATCGTTCATCCCTAGCCGTCTGCAAAGACCTTACTACAGCCTGACCCCTCGCCCCTGGGGCCTGTCTAGCAGGGCTGGGGGAGATCTTGGCCATTTCTGGGGGGAGACTCCCCGGAAGAGCTCTAGGAAGGCTTAGCTCCTACATTTCTGCGTCTTTGCCCACCCCTAAGTAGAAATGAACGTCTTTATGTCCAGCACACAGGAAAACCGACGGAGTCCAGGTTTCGGTGGAAAAAGAGAGCATAAACATTTGGCCAACGGCTTCGTTAAGGTCACGGACGCTCCTCGCAGAGAAATACAAAATAAGTAAATGATGGGTGACCTAACTTCAAAGGTGGCAACGGGTGTCAAATTTCCTAGTTTGCGCATCGGTTAAGAAGAAGGGGCCACGCAGTCTAGAAACTCGTGACAAACGCACTGGCAGAAACCGTACACCATGAGGATGACAAGGCTCGAAGGGACGAGGCTGACAAAGACGACCCCGAGGGTGACCTTCTTAGACACGAGTAAGTAGATCCCTAGGGGTAAGGAGCTGAAATACAGCAAACCCAGCAGCCAAACCAGCACCCGGATGGACGTCTGAAACAGCAGGGATGTACAGTTCCACACGGTCCAGTTGTGGGACACGGTGGTGACAGAGTCGAAACTTGCAGGCCGGTAGAACTCGACCACAGGAGTGGAGCTCAGAGACGGGGAGCTCTCTCTCTGCACCTCCATGATGGTTATGACCAGGCAGTTGGAGGAAGCGTGAGAAGGGCTGACGAGAGACGCCAGCCTCTTGGGGGTCAGCAGCAGCTCGGTAGGGTTTTCCGGCAGGCACTTCTTGCCTTTGCCTCCGCAAGTCAAGTTTACCAGGATGTTGTTGTCATCCGGCAGGCTGCTGACTTCATCATCCGGCAGGCAGGTCTCAAACCTGCAGAAAGGGCAGACGATGACGCCTTGCGGGGAGTCCCCGAAGTCTATGATCTTGTAGAGGCATTTGGCACAGACCCTGTGACAGCACTCCAGCACTTTGGGTTTCCTCTGCTTCAGGTTGTACCGATTGTAACAGATCTTACACTCGAGCTCGTCGGAGACCTGAGAGTCTGCCCCATCTTCCGGCGGCTGACTGGCCATCCTGAATGGTGTGGACACGGTCTTTGGCCAGAAGTGTCTCTCTGAAGGATGACTTCGATTAAGGTGTCCCTCTGAATATCACATCATCCGAATCAGGCAGTGGGGCCAAAGGGCAGGAAAAGGAGGGACAGAAATCAGAAATCGTCCAGGCATTTTGAGCTTCTACATTCACTCTGTCTCAAACACATATTTAAAAAGGCCACATGCAGGGTCTGCAAAGGAAAAAAAGAGATTCTAATATAGTGAAGAGTTCACTGAAAAGGGCTTTCTGGAATTTTCTGCGCTCCGGTGGCTGAGAAGCCATAGATTTAAAGGTTAGAGCCCCTTCACCTCCTCACATTCCTGCGCCAGGACAGGAAAGTGTTGTCTCCATGCTTAGCTTTCTCAGTCCACAGATACGGTAGGAAAGAAGGAATCCAGATTCCTACTGGTCTAAGTACATTCTAGAGCATCGTGATTTTGACTAGATACAGAGATTCTCTCTCTGAAACTCGTAACATTTCTGGGCCCTTTGAAAACAGAACGGGACATGTATCAGAAACAGATACATTTGCAATCAAATTCCATTCAGTACAGACTGATTGATTCAAATCATCAATAGTGTAAATGCCAGTCTTCTAAATACCCTCAGCAGTGCTTAGGAATACACACAAAAGAAGGAAAGCCTTAAGGATAAATTCACTCCGGGAAGAATGGGGCAGATGACACGTGACACAAGCATTACAACCAGGCCAAGTCTAACTCTCAAAAAAGAGAAGTAAACACAAGGGCAGCTGGGTGGCTCAGTGGGTACGCATCTGACTCTTGATTTCAGCCCAGGTCATGATCTCACGGTTCTTGAGTTTGAGACCCACGTCGGGCTCCACGCTGACAGCACAGAGCCTGCTTGGGATTCTCTCTCTCCCTCTCTCTCTGCCCCTCCCCCACTCACACTCCTGCTCTATCGCTAGAAAAATAAGCAAACATTTAAAAGAGAAGTAAACAATACACGCACAGTTGCATCTCTAAGTGAGAAGAATCGTGCATGCATGGCTATGGGGACGAAGTCCTCAAAGTTCCCCTACTCGCCCAGTTTATTTCACGTAAACTCTGTCTCTGCAGTGAACAGAAAGCATAATAGAGTCAACAGTGCCTAACGTCGGCCCTCGGGTGCTGTTACTGGCTTTGGACAGAAGGCTGAGGCTTGATTTCGTGCGCCCAGTCAGTCCTCGATTATTAGCAGTCACAAAGGGGGCTGAAGTCTGGGCCGTCTCCACATCACCAGTATTTGGCTTTGACGTGTATGACTGTTTTGGTAAGAGATTGATCTTATGTTTTGCTGGGGAAAATATCGAAATGTACTTGAATTTCTGAGCACACTTCCAAGCCCAGTGGCGGAAGGCTGCCGGAGCAGCTCTAGAAAGCCCAGCACAACTCTTCGAGGATTAACTTCGCTGTGGGTCATCCCGCTTAACAGAGAAGAGGCAGCGGGTGCCTCGACTTGAAATATTTGGAATTATGAACAGCTGGCTTGTGAATATATATTATCTTCCTTTTTATGACTTCAGCTAATTTGTTAATTGATATCATATAATACAAAAAGGCATAATGGATGGCAGTTACGAGACATAATGTTGGGAAAAGGAAGTCACTCCATAAACAGAATCTCTAGTATGACCCAAAACACGGAGGCAGGGTTTTTTTTGTTTTTTGGGGTTTTTTTTAGTTTTTAGTTTTTACATTTATTTATCTTTGAGGGAAAGAGAGAGAGAGAGAGAGAGAGAGAGCGCGCGCGCGCACAAGTGGGGGAGGGGCAGAGAGAGACAGAGACCCAGAATCCGAAGCAGGCTCCAGGCTCCGAGCTGTCAGCACAGAGCCCAATGTGGGGCTTGAACTCACGAACCATGAGAGCATGACCTGAGCCGAAGTTGGGGGCTTAACCCACTGAGCCACCCAGGTGCCCCGGGTTTTTTTTTTTAATAGAGTTTATTGTATACAAATGCATGTATTTCAAAACTGCCATCATAAGCCAATTTCTGTATATCTACTCTTACGCACAAAAAAAGGATATACAGACACACACATCCTCTCTTCTGTGCCCTTTCTTTCCATGTGCCCTCAATGTTTTCTTCATTCCTGGTCCTGAAGCATGTGCCCATGTGATCACGAAATGGGACTGTATCTTGCCCACAATTCTACAAAGCTGGGTTCTTGGTCTCCTGTGGGATGGACATCTATCTCCAGGAGGGGAGCCAAGGGCCACGAAGATGTTCTATCCCTGTCACTATACCCAGTCCTTGCCACCTTCACAGAATGGGGCCCGGCACCAGGCAGTTCCGCTTCCTGGACAGCTCCCCCTTGTCAGGCGTCCCCTGTGGCCACGCATAGACCAAAGGCCCATCCCAAAGGAGTATGTTCTGTTTTCTGTGCAGCGGTCCTCCCACTCAGCCTTAATGCCTTCCAAAACCCAGGCGGGCTAAAACTAGTAATAGGGGTAGAATTCGCAGCAGTGACTGCCTCCATCGCCATCGAAAGGACCGATGTGTGTGAAGGTGTGTGAAAAAGTAAAAGACAAAATGTAAACATATACGCCGAGACATCTGGAAAAGAGCAAGTGAAATATTCAGTGAGGATAAGTTAGCAAAATCAGAGAAAGCTAGACTGTGCATCTAGTAACATCAGCAAGAAGCTTACATGGATGTGAAAATTCAGCATTTGATGAGCAGCTCGTCCCATTAATACTTTCTGTATCACGCTTTGAAACAAAGCTTTCCTTTTGTCATAGAAAACCACTCTATCGGACCTTCGAAGGTGGTGACACGGTGTTATGTGATAATGTTCCTCTTTATAAAACTTCACATCGGGGGCTTCTTGTAACATGCAAAGAAAATACCAGATGTTCGAATATCCAATCAAAGAGACATCTACTTCAGTCCTAAGGCCAACTGTAGCAAACCCGCTCTCACCAGCAGAAATACTTTAAGTCCTGCCTCTGAGAGAGGCCCCCCCCCCCGGGCAGGGCTGGCTGACAGCCTTGAGTTGCATCCCTGGAAATGCGGCCAGGACAAGGGTTTCTTCCTGGGATGCCATAAAGCAGCATGGTGATCGTTCCTCTCGGGAAGGCAGGGTACCACCTACTGGAGTTCTTAAGAGTAAATACTTCATCTGTCTCCTTGTGACTCGAGGGTCTCTCAAAGGACTCGACTAATAACCGAAAATCTGTAACTTCATTGGGCTGCCACGAGTCAGAGTTATTTGGTTCTCCAAAAGCTATGCGTTCACCCCTGACAAGAGCTGCAGGCAACAGTCACGATGCGGAGTGAAGGAAGTCAGACCCAAAAGAGCACATACCGCAGGGTTCCATTTTTAGAAAGCTCAAAACACACACACACACACACACACACACACACACACACACACACACACACAGTCAAAACTAAGCTGTGCAGATGCAAGTTTAGGTGGTAAAGCTAAGACAGAAAGCCAAGAATTGATTAACGTCCAAGTCAGGATCTCGGATGCCTTTGAAGGGGTGGAGAAGCAGGGTCAGAGGGCACCGGCTGATAGGCTGATGGTCCTCTGGGTTCTCAGGAGTGCTCACTTGGTGACATGCCATCGGGCAATACGTTGTTTCTGTACTGGTGTTATCTTTCACGGTAAAAAGTAAGAAGTAAGAAGGGGAGAGGGGAGGGGAGAGGGCGGGGAGGGGTAGGAAGGGGAAGGGAGGGGAGGGAAGGGAAAGGAAATACCTACATATTTTGGTATTTTTAATAGCCTGGATTTTTCTGTCAGTAGGTATTTCAGATCAACTTATCTTTCCCTCTATGATCTGTAATTCCATTTCTTTTCTTGTTTTTTTTCTTCCACAAAATTGAAATGTCACTTATTTATCACCTCAACATCCAGGCACTACTGTTAAGTCAATATTGAAATGAACGGAATCTTTAAGACACGCCGGTCTGGCGCGTTCCTTGAGGAGAACTACTGCTGAAAGTCTGTCTCAGCAGGCACAGGGGAGAGAGTCTGGCATGCTAAAACTGCCTCAAAAATAAATACACATAATTATGCAAGATGGCAGATGTGTTACACCAATGTTATCGTGGTAAACATTTTGCAATATGTACACGTATCACATCACGGTTACACCTTAAATTTACACAATGGTGTATGTCAACTGCATTTCAATAAAGCTGGGAAAAGGTTTTCTTTTCCTGGAAAAATACATATTTAAATATATGAAGGTGATATTCCTTATCAACCACTTAATAGTCTTTAATCCTTTTATAAGTCATCTGGGGTAAGACCATCCACGTAAATAATTACCCACTGTGAATCTTGGTGCTATCAGACCAACGTTTAATTGCACTGCCCTAAATGTACGGTACTTATTGTTTGATTCAAACCCACTTCCTCCACTGCTCAATTCTTTTGATCTTAAAGATGCAAATTTTGCTTCTATTTGAGGCAAAGCCTCCAGCAGACATCTGTGGTTTCCGTCTACCTGGGATCTTCTGGTTTTCTCCTTTACACAGACCTGCACCCCCTTCTGCCACTGCCACCGCTTCTGCGGGGATGTGCTCCCCGCGCACTCAAAACACGTAACTTGTGTTTCTACCGTCCACTGCCCGCGCTGCCTCCCTTCTCTCCAGAGGTGTGGCTTTGTGACCCGGAAGGCCGAGGGAGGGCGCACAGACCAGAAAAAGATGTTTCAAGGAACTGTCCTGCCCTCCAGAGGGAGAAAAAGGGAGAAAAAGCCAAAGCCAAAGCCAAAGCCAAAACCAAAAGGAGAAATACAAGACAGCAGAAGGTGGAGATACAGACAGAGGCAAAAGGCAGACACCTGACGACAGGTGAACCGGACCTGGGTGGAGGCTCCTGTGAGCCAGTGAATTCCCTTCTTTGCTTCTGCTGGTGTTTTGATTGGATTTCTGCTACTTACAACTCCAAGAGCCCTGGACACAATTACCATGCTGTATTTGATTTGAGAATGTATTATGTTTTTAGATCTAGGTTCCTCCTTGCTAGGGTAGAAATTATAAATGATTTGTAAAACTGGATACATGTACTTTTAAAATTTCACTTGTGTGCGCGAGCACACATGCACATATACATACAAATTTAAATTTACTAAACACGCAAAGGTCGTCATAAATATCATTGTTTATTAGTCGCGTGTGTGCGCGTGTCCGCACGCATGAGTGTGTGTGTTCTTGTGTATCTGGCTCATTTCTCCTCTTCACTCCCTCCATCCACATCAGCGTCAATGCTACCTTCTTCCCCGCCCCCCCCCCCGGTCACACATATTAACTAGCTGGTATGTTTCTTCCGTATATAGTTCCATGTACATGTATTTATCCAGTACATATCATTATAATGGCACACACAAGCACCGTGTTTTCCATTGTCTTGACTATTTAATACCCACTTGTCCGCATCTTGCTTTTCCCATTCAATAACGGTTCATGAAAAGCTCTCAAGTCAACTGATGAAAACTTCCTTTTTTCATGCGTGCGTATTTCATTCATCATTTGGATACACCGTAATACAGCCAACCACCTCTCTCCTGGTAGACGTTCATCCATCTCCATTCTACCCCAACACATACATTTCGGCAGAACACAACCTCGTGATACGCATCCTTACGTCCGGGTGTTTTTATTTCTTTGAAAGAAAAGGAGTGGAGTTCCTGAGTCAAACAGCTGTTACCCCTAACAGATGTGGCCAGCCTGCTCTCCAACAGGAGTGTAACACGTACGTCAACCAGTGTTAATAAATGTACTTTGTCCCCCACCAGCGATAGATGCTATTGGACTTCAAATGTTTGCCCATCTGAGGGGTGACACATCATGATTTGGGTCTGAGTGCCTTCTCACCTGTTGGCTTTCTGTGTCTGCTCCTCTCTGAACTACACCTTCTCATTTTTTGCTTATTTTTCTATTGGATTGTTGGGCCTTTCTTGTCCATTTGTAAACATTCCTTGTCATGAGACACATGAAACTCTGTCCTCTGTATTGCAAACGCTTCCTCAAATTTTACTATGTATTGGCTTTGCTTCATATGTTTTGAAATGCAAAATATTTGACTCTTCGGACAATCACGTGTTCATCCTCTCTCTTGTAGCTTCTAGGTCTCCGATCTTAATGCTGCTCCTAATATTATACATGTGGCTATCTTCCTACAAAGTTTGTCTCGCTTTATTTTTAACTTGTTTTCAGTTTTATATACGGTATAAGATACAGTCCTAATTTTATTTTCTTCCAAATTTGGACATTTATATTTGGCAAGGAAATAACCTATCTCTTCTAGTTTTTCAAGTTCGTTGCCATAGCGTTGAATACCGTTCTCTTTGCTATCTTCTTTGATTCGTTCCTGCCTCTCTGATTACGTCTTTGCTCTCATTTCTGGTCTTGTACATTTTTTACTGTTTATTTCCTAATCAAACACATGAATCTTTGTATCTATTTTGCTGTTTCAAAGAACTATAAAATGCATTTGTCCTTTACGTTATTTTTTGTTTTATGAGCTTCAGCCTTCATCTTTATTATTCCCTCTTTCTAACTTGTTAGTTTGTTTTGTCATTCTTTTTTCTGACTTTATAATAAGGGTACAATTTGTCTTTATTCTCAAGTAATGAAAACATCTAAAGGCTGTAAAATTCCCACTAGCTACAGCTTTCACTCTATCCCAAGCCTTTTGGAATAAATTGTGCTCCTTTGACAGATATCTAGGTATCTTCTAAATTGACTTTTGTTTTCTCCTTTGATGCTAAGGTTTTAAAGAATGTTTTTAAATTTCCAAACAGTAAAGGGTCTTTTTACTACCTTCCATTATTTATTTCTAATATTACTGTGTTATGATCAGAGAACAAGATCTATAAAAATCCCTTGCCTTTGAATTTGCTAAGGTCTTCTTTGTGGTCAAGTATATGATCAAGTGTTGCATCTGATTCAGAAACGAATATTCTGTGTTAAGGGATGTGAGGTGTCCCATGCCCATCAAATCCAACTTTTTTATTTGTTCAATTTCTCCATCTTAGGTTTCTATACAAGGTTAACACAGGTTGAGACAAGCAAGAGATGTTTATGCAATTTCTCACCATAACTATATTTGCATTTGTAATAATTTTGCTTTACAGATTTAGTGGCTATGTTATTCTATACATACGGGTTTATTTACCTCCCTCATCAACTGTGCCTTTTAAAAATTATTATGTAATGTCTTGGCTTATCTTATTTACGCCTTTCCCTTAAATACTACCTGTCTAAACCTCATATTGCTAGTTTCTGACTGTCCGTATTTGCATGGGATCTTCGTCCATCCTTTTATTTTTCACCTTCTCTCACTTTGTCTCAAGTGTTTTTTTTTTATAAACACCAGATTACTGCATTTTGCTTATTAACTCAGTCTGACAGTATCAAACGTTTAATGGGGAAATTTTAGTTCATTTTCATTGAATGTCAAGACTGCTATCTTCCAATTTATTCTTTCCTTCCCACTTGAGTTAACTGATTAATGTAGAAAAATTTCCTCTGCTAGTATCTCTCCTCACCTTGAGGTGTTTCTGTTGAACTTCTCATGTGGATACTTTTTGTTTGATACTGTTTCTAGAGTATTTTTGTCAGAAAACGGGTGATGGCATCTCTGCGTTCCTACAGAGCAGCAAATTTTCTTTTACTCTGACAGGGAAATGGCAGCTTGGGTATGTATGTGGCTTTTAGGCTGCTGGCTTTTTGTCTCTGGAAGTTACTCCACTGTCTCTAGCACTCTCTGTCATACATGAGAAATCTGGGGCTAGTCTGATACTTCTTCATGGTAGTTCATTTGTTTTCTCTGTCTGGAAGCTTCTAAGATTTTGCTTTTTATTCTCAAGAGTTCAAGCACTTTCCCAATATATACAGAGATGTGTTTTTTCATAAATCTTGCCTGGAACTTGATGAGCCATTTGAATTTATAGACTCCAGGGGCACCTGGGTGACTCAGTCAATTAAGCGTCCCACTTTGGCTGAGGCAGGTCATGGTCTCGCAGTTGGTGAGTTCAAACCTCGCATTGGGCTCTGTGCTGACAGCTCAGAGCCTGGAGCCAGCTTCAGATTCTGTGTCTCCCTCTCTCTCTCTCTGCCCCTCCCCCAATCACGCTGTCTCTCAAAAATAAACATTACAATTTTTTTTTTTAATTTATAGACTCCAGTCTTGATATTAAAGCTCAGAAAAATCGTTTCTTATATTTATGTCATTATGGCCTTTCCTCCATCCGTTCCTTTGCCTCCTTCTGCCTTTCCTGTTACTCACACATTGCATTTCCTGGATCTATTTTCTCTTGTGATTTCCGTCCTTTATATTTCTGTTCTGTGCTCTCGGGTTCTTCTGCCTGACTGGCCAGGGTGCTAATTCAAGCCTCAGGAATAATCGCCGCCTCCTTTAATTCATTTGCTGAAATGTTTGATTGGAAATTCACGCATTTCATCTCTAGGAAGCCTTTTCGTGCTGCATTTAAATCTCCTTATACGCTCTTAACTACGTTTTGTCAGGTTGTCATCTGTCTCCAGCCGCTGCTCTATCGCATTAACCGTGTGTTCTATCTGTTCTCACGGACTGTCTTCTCGCTGGCTGTGGTGCCATTATTTCTCTTTGTTGTATCGCTGGGGTTCAGGTCGGATTGTTGGAGGACCCATGTGGCTACACTTGCATCAGCAGTGGGAGCACAGTGGCCTCTGTTCCTGTAGAGCGACTCCTGGAGCAGTGCGACAGCAGGCAGGCACCAGGGCCCTGCCGAGGCACCAAGGGGGAGGGCTTTATGTTCTAGAATCTCCTCTCTCTCTCTCCCAGCCTCCGAAACAGGGAGGACTCAGCCCAAGGGTTCGTCTTCTCCTTGGTCTTTTGTGGGACACGTACCCACACAGTCACGCGCACACAGTGGGGCGAGGGAGGTTTTCAATTTTCCTCCCAAGACTCCCTCAACCTTTGTAGATCAGGCTCTATATAGTATCCGATGCATTCTGATCCTCCCCCAGGACTTATCAGATGCCCATCTTTATTGCCAGCCCCATGCAGCCCAGGAAGTAAGCCCCCACCCGCTCCCTCTCACCCTCAACTTCCACAGAGCTCAGGACTTCCCTGCACTGCGGGTTCTGTTGGCTGCAGGGGTTGGTCTGGGCCAGGAGAGGCAGAGTAGAATGGAGAATGGCAGGATAGTGAACGACTTTACCTTGCCATCTTCCCAGAATCCTCACCAACTATAATTCCTGGGTTTATTTTTCAAATGTGTATCCAGATCAAAAACATGAGAATTTGTGATAAAAGTTTAATATGGGGGGGGGGGCCTGGGAGTCCTCATCATGTTCAGTGACTGTTATGTAAAGACACATGTCAAACTGATATACATCTCTAAGTTCATAAAGATTTTTGAAATTCACTTTTTAAAAAGGATTCTCCTTCCCGAATATTCTTTTGTGTTATTCCTTCTATAGCAAACTGTCTTACCCCAAGAATACATAAACTTGCCACCTACAAGTATCAGAATCCTCTTACTTTTTCCTTGGCTGTCTTGCTACCTCTCAAGTCCTGGTTTCTATTTCAGAAGCTGTATTAACACATATCAGTTATATCAAAAAACCACTAGATCAGAATTCTTCAGGGGCGCCTCAGTGGCTTAGTCGGTTAAGCATCCGACTTCAGCTCAAGTCATGATCTCGCAGTTGGTGGGTTGGAGCCCCACATCGGGCTCTGTGCTGACCGCTCAGAGCCTGGAGCCTGCTTCCGATTCTGTGTCTCCCTCTCTCTCTGCCCCTCCCCCAATCACGCTCTGTCTCTCTCTCAAAAATAAGTAAACATCAAAAAAATTTAAAAAAAGAATTCTTCATATCATATTTTTATATTTCAAAAATATTCATGTATACTTTCAAAAACTTAGACTGTTCATGGTCTTTCCTGTTTGGATCTTAGGCTATCTTGGGGCTTCTCCCCCAGCTTTTCATGATATAATTCTTCTATTTCAATTTTAAATTTACTAGTAGACCATTTTACCTAACTATCCTTTGCCCTTCCCCCATGATGTGTAGTAGATTGTTTGCATGCAAATGGAGTTGTAATAATTCTCCACAGCCCTTTGCAATGTGACTTTCCATTGACCCATCAACAGGTGGAGGAAGCTGCTTCCCCATCCCTGAAATCGAGGCTGACCTTGTGACTTACTTTGAATAGCAAAGTGAAGCGACTTCCTAAGAGTTCTGACCCTTGACCTCAGGGTGCTTTGCGACTTCTGTTGGCCTCTTAGGACCCTGGGACAGCCATGTGGAGAAGCCCAGGCTACTCTCCCTGAAGACGAGAAGCCCAGACAAAAGCCAGTATCAACATCCACACCAACACCAGTCATGCGAGTGAGACCATCATGGCGCAACCAGCCTCTGCTGAACCACCAGTGATTATATCCATTGAATGAGTGACCCTAAGAGAGACCAGCCAAAGAATCATCCCTACAGAACCCAGTAGAAAATGCTGAGCCACAGAATCATGAGCAAATAAAATGGCTGTTATTTTAAACCACCATGTGTTCAAGTGGTTTGCTTTACAACAATAGATAACCAGCCTACCATGCTAAACTATCCCTTTCTGACAAAATCCAAAGCTAATCTCTGTCCAAAGAAATTATCTTCCTCATTTATCAACGGCCGCCGTTCCTACCTAGAAGATTTAGACATTCTTACGTACTCCGAAGCTGCCTGACCCTGTAGTTCTTGCAATTTTTGTGTGAGAAAATTCTTGGTCAAAATCCAGTTGTTGTATTTTTGCTATATATAAACCTTTATGATCTTTATCATAACTTTCTGTTAATTATTAGCCTCTAAGAAGCTCAAAACTTTTAGAAATACTGCATAATCCTCATAACGGTGAAAGGCAATTATAATTCCCTTTTAACAGATGTGTAAATGCCCATAGAAGGTAAGCATTTTTTCCAAGATGCCATAAGTTAGGACAAACGGAGCTCAGAAACAAACTGTCGCTGTGATCCTATTTTCTGCCTATCCGGGGCTCTGGCCTGTGTATTGCTCTACCGTCCACGCAAGTTGATTTTCTATGCCTTGGGGTGACTTTAGGTTCTT
Organism: Panthera tigris; assembly: GCF_018350195.1. NCBI lineage: Eukaryota > Metazoa > Chordata > Mammalia > Carnivora > Felidae > Panthera > Panthera tigris. The sequence goes on from NC_056664.1 coordinate 14,941,339, forward strand.
CCAAGTGATTCTCACACAGGTTTCATTTAGCCTGAATCATGCTCCCAGAGTCCATCAACCATTTTAATTTGGCATCAACGGAACAGGTTCTATTTTTCCCCTTATTTCAGAGTAACAGCTGCCAAGTTCCAACTCTCATTTCCTGGATCCTCCTCCCATCCTGGAAAATAAACATGACTAGCATCGCTTTCTACATGATGAGTCGAGAGATCTTGAAGGGCTCTCTAACAACGACAACGACGACGACACAAAACTGATACAAACTAAGGGATTGTCATTTCCGTGATCTATGGTTTCTGTCTTGAGAGCCAGTGCTAACGATTTGCTTCTGTCTTTCAATTCCTTTTTTTTTTTTTTATGACAGCCTAAATTCTCTGACCAATGATTTGGGAAACATTAGCAATATTTGAACTTTCATATTACAGCATGACCGCCTCAGAGTTCAGGTTTCTGCTATTATGCCTTTTCGTTAAAAGCAATCTTTCTTGCTATTATAAACGGCTGTCATTTAGAAAACCCTAAAAGAATTGCCTTGACAGATGCCAAGCACTCATTCCTAACAGATCAGCAGCTGACTCTCAATGAATTTAATCTGCAACACCCATAATCCTTAATGGCTGCCTGACAGCACACACACCATTCCAGAAACTTCCCTCAGAGATTAAAACTCTTGCCCCTCCTCCAGGACCAAGCAATTTAATTTGATAGGGAACCATAATCTATTAGAATACAGCCAAGTTAATGATCTAGAATTCTAGGCTATTGATTTTGGACAAGAAGCCGCTATTTACACATGCGGAGGAGAGATTTATGATGCATTCTTTGCTAGGGTTTTAATCCAAATGAACGTCCAGCAACAAAGGAGAAAAACTAGGTACTCCTCGCCCTATGCATAGTGACCCACATCGGCAACCTCACGGCCCTGGATGTACAGCCGGGAACATGACCGTCACTTCTGGCAGTCTGAGATGGAAACACATAGGGATCTGGAATCAGGAGACCTAGATTTGCAGGCTAGCTCTGATAGTGACTGGTTACGGGATCTTGGGCTAAAAGATAATGAACCCTGCCTCACGAGGCAGTGATTCCATGAAATCACATAGGCATAAACATTTTTGCATAAATAAGCACCATATGGATGTACTGGAAATCTAGAAGTAACATAGCCATTGATATTTTTAAAGTACTCAGGGGCGCCTGGGTGGCTCAGTCGTGAAGCCTCTGACTTCTGCCCAGGTCATGACCTCACAGTTGGTGAGTTCGAGTCCCACATCGGGTGAGCGTGAGCCCCACTTCGTGTAAAAACATGAGCCCCAGGTGAGCCCTCCTTCTCACTCTCCCTTCTCTCCCCGCCCCCTCCCACTCCGCCTCTTTACCCCTTGTGGGATATTCTCTCTCTCTCTCTCTCTCCCTCCCTCGCTCACTTGGGCCTTCTCTAAAAAAAAATAAAGTCCTTCAGCGTTCCAATCTGGTATTAACAGAAGACTCGGCATTGAATACAGTACCGAAAGGTACACAGGTTTTCTGTCTATAGATAGAACCCGCTGCAAGTAAACTATACGCTACTAATTCTGCAATATCATACTAAGCTCCACTACCTGACGAGTTGCAAGAGATCTTTTATTATTTTTTCCTTAATCTATCTACAGGGGGCATTAACAGATCATGTAGAAGTCTTACAAGTTTCGATTGGTTGATTTGTACCTTCTTCTTCACTTGGAAGAGGCAGAGATAAGATTGAAGAAAATCAAGGGTTAACAGGGATACAGGCTGCACATGACATTATTAAAAGTGACTGACTCTTTCCCCATTAAACAAATCTCTTTGCTATTAATTCCTTCCTCCATCATTTCCCTTGGCCAAGGCTTACTAAAACTCTCTGACCATATCAAGAAAGAATAAGATGTCTAAAGACACTAAGGTGCTTTGCACCATTTCTGCAATTTCAATTTCAAACTTCGGTGGAAGGAGCTGAACTATTTTGATGCCAGTTTCACTAAATGAAACGAACATTACACACGCACACATGCAAATATTCCCTCTTTTTCCAAACCAATGTAAGCACCTCTCTTTTGGAACAAAGATGGAATGTATCTACTTGTCCAAAAAGAATGCAGTTATGTTCCTGAAGTCACGAGGAATATCAAAAACTTCTGACATGTTTTTATCAGTTTGTTAGCAATTGATAGCAATGTTGTCTCAATGGATTTAGAAACTCACTTAAAAGATCAACTGCTGAATTTAATTCTTGACTGACTCATTCATGATACAGCTCTCTTTTGAAACTCTCTTTCATTTAATCATTCGACAACTATTTTCCTCGTATCTATTATGTGTCCGGCCAGATGCTAGATGCCGGGGACGCAAAGACAAACAAGATAAGAGTTCTGAAAGCGGAAGCTGATTATAAAGGTACGTGGATCCTTTTCTGCCTTTATCTGGTTTTACCTCCCGACAGCTTTCTACCCAATGACGACCCCCTTCCTCCTGAAACCCTCTCTTCTCATTGCTTCCGCGATGGAACACTCTTCCGGTTCTCTTCCTGACTGCTCGTTCTCAACGTTCTCCGCCAGCTCTGCTTCCGTCAAATCTCTAAATGCTCGAGCATCCTCGCACTTGGCCTCGAGCCACATGCTCCTTCTCTATTTGCAATCTTTCCCTTGGATTGTCTCATTTACCCCAACAGCTTTAAATACCATCTGACAACTCCCCCAATTTTGTGTCTACAGCTCGTGCCTTTCTTCTCAGCTCCATACCGCCTACTGGACACCACCACCTGTCTCTTATAAATATGGCAAATTAACCTAAGTCTGAGACCGGCCTTAACCCTCCTCTGCAACTCCCACCCAACCAGCGTCCCCATTAGAACAACCGGCACCACAGTTTCCTGTTTTTCGGGCCAAAACTAGGAGTCATCTTTGATTCTATGGTGTGTCTCATCCTCACGTCCAGCCCACGGGCAAGTCAAGTCAACTCTGCTTCCAGAGTGAGCCTCCAATCTTTCCACCTTCATCAGATCTTCAACCTCGTCCACGACAAAACTGCCTCCTAACTGATCTGCCTGCTTCTAAGCTTGCCCCACTGCAAACTATTTTCTTTGCAGAAGCCAAAAGTGCGCTTCTAAAAATACAAATTAGATCATACCTGTTGCTTGTTCAATAGTTTTCCATTGCATAGAGATTAAAATCCAAACTCCATACAGCAAGGCACAACAGTGTGGCCCCTGCCTTCCCTCCAGTCCCCCCCCAAACCGCTGTCCACACGGCCTTCCTATCACATAGGCCTTTGTTAAGTTGCATGGACAGTCCAGGCTCTTTCCTGCTTTAGGCGATGTCCTTGATGTGAGATGTCCTTACCAAGCTCATTCTCTCTTACGGATCTGAGCCTCCAGATAAAGTCTTCAGGGAGCACCTCCCTAATTACCTTCTTTTTAAAATTCTTTTACCATTTGTTTTCTATTATAGCACCATTTTTTTTTCTTCAACAAACTTCCATAATCCCAATTTAACTAATTAATTTGTCTGCTCTCAATCTCCACTACTAGAATGTGGTTTCTAAGAATACAAGTGCCATTGATACGTTGTTTACCACTGTGGCACAAGCACCTATCATAAGCCAGCACAGAGTAAATACTTGCCAAATAAATAAGTATATTGAATTATCTCCAAGATTCCTCCTCTCTCCATCAATCGGTGTTACCACATCACACGTTGCTAAGTGTGGTGAAGTCAGCACTTTGTCTTGATAAATATTCTTGAACACTGTACATTTTTAATCTGGGTTTTTAAATTATAAATCTAATGTCCTATAATTATCGTAAAGAAATATTGAATCTGATAAGATGAATTTCAAAAAAAAATCTTTAACTCTAAAGTAAATATGTAAAAATATTCATAAATCACAGCATCTAGGAAGCCCTTCATATATGTTGAACAAATGAATGAATTCCTTCATCTTCATTACTGACAATCCCCAATTTTCATACATATTTGTCCACCATTAGCTTCAGGTTTAGGCTCATCAAAGATATGCATTAATAAAATGGATACAATACAATTCCTTTAAGATTGTTTCTCTGTAAATGTCCAGACATCAACCTAAGAAGCTATATGTTGCTTTAAGACCTTTTTTCATTTTCTCTAAATGTACCCTGATATACTAAGCAAAACTGTCATCACCACTATATCTAGACACAGCTTTCTCAAAATTATTATAGACACAGGAAAAGCTAGAAAGGTGTTATGTTTATAATATTACTCTAAAATAAAAACAAAGTGACAAAAATATTCTTCGTCTCCCCAAAGTGTTTTGTTCACTTCCCAAATTCTAAAGTACATATCATCTCTTCTCCAGCACTAATAAAAACATTTGCAACACCTCCTGAAATGTAGTATATTTACAGCTACCAAAGTCCAACTGTGCTCTGACTCAGCAAAATGAGAACAATCGAATTCATGAAATGCTTCAATAAGGGGCAAAAATGCTTTAATAATGGGCCAAAAAATGGGCAAGGGGAAACGGAAATCAAGTCAGATTTCGTTGCATTTATTTGCCCTGAATGGCTTTTCTCAATAGGCTTTTCGGACTCAACCTTAATGAAGATGTCACTTTGCAACACAGCTACAAAATGTGGCGTTACTGACTGGCACCAACTCAACCACAAAGATCAGGATAAAGCAAAACGCTACAACATTATTTTTGAGGAGATATAAATGATAGTTGTACGGGAAAAGCACCGCACTGTGAAGAAAGATACTTTTGTATTTATTACATATTAAGGTTAAGCGACTGTGTTGTGTGACAGACCCATTAAACACTCAGACCCTCAAAAGGCAAACCTAGAAGAGTGCTGCTGTCTTTCTTATCAGCCCAGAAAATAACTGGCTCAGGGAAGCTTCTAAGGTATGAAAAAAATTTCTCCCAATTTTATGGTCGAGAGAAAAATAGAGCTCAGATGCTAGTATCCTCAAAGGTGGTCAGAATTAGTCTAGAAAATCTTTGTGGAGGGGCGCCTGAGTGCTCAGTCAGTTAAGTGTCTGAGTCTTGATATCTACTCACATCACAGTCTTGTGGTTCATGAGATCGAGCCCCGCATTGGGCTCTGTGTTGACAGCATGGAGTCTGCTTGGGATTCTCTCTCTCCCTGCTTCTCTCTCTCTCTCTGTGTCTCTCTCCCTGTTTCTCTCCCTCTCTCTCAAAATAAATAAACATTTAAAAAAAAAAAGATGCTACTTCCTCTTAAAAGAAAAAAGAAAAAAGAAAATCTTCATGGAAAGGAGGGAAACGTGTTGTGGGACAACATATATTAAATGGAGAAGTAATGTCATAGAAGCAATGTCATAGAGTCTAAAGCAAAGGATAGCCAGCCGAGATTGGGCCAATGCAGAGACAGGGTGTAGTGGAAAATTAAAATAAACAGTTATTGGGGCGCCTGAGTGACTCAGTCGGTTAAGCGTCTGACTTCGGCTCAGGTCACGATCTCATGGTTCGTGGGTTTGAGCCCCGCCTCTGGCTCTGTACTGACAGCTCAGAGCCTGGAGCCTGCTTCGGATTCTGTGTCTCCCTGTCTCTCTTCCTCTTCCCTCACTTGCGCTCTATCTCTAGCTCTCAAAAATAAATAAACATCGAAAATAATTCTTTTAATAAATAAATAGCTATTCACAACAACAGGGCAGAGTGAAATGGGGAAGCAAAAGAAGCAAGAAATACATGACCGTCAAGTGAAGGCCTAGTCTCAGAGATCAGAGACTTGAAGGGAAGAACAGGTTAAAACCTAAAAAGAAAGAAAAGCAAGATCCCAGTGCGCTCAAGGCCACAGAAGTCCCCCAACATCCTTCCTGCTTATTCTTCCAATATAACACACAGCTGGGCCCACCTTACCACATCCTGGCTGATACTAACATTATCAACTTTTCCATTAAAGCCAAAGTCGACGTAGGATAGTCAATGATGGGCTGTCTGTATGCCAAGTGCATCCCTTGTATAACTGACTTTTTAACGGCCGAAACTGAGAGACAGGGGCACAAGTATTAAGGGGCCCTAAGGACTGCCAAGGATCCAAGGCTGGAAGATGACCGTGCACACACCAAGGAACCTATGCGAATGACCGCTCAGTATAGATGGTAACTAAGCAGTGCCACGCCGTGGCCACAGCTGACCAGGACTTTTAGTGAAGGATGGAAAGATCCCTGGAGTTCCCATCATGCACGTTTCTACTACAGGTACAACACTGAACAGATGCCAGGTGATTATGGAGCCCCTTGGTTCTAATTCTTCAAAAAAGGTTCCTCCGCCTGCCTTTACCAACTTGTTCTGTTGCCAGTTCCCGTAGCAATAGGCTATAACACGAATTATTATTCCACTTACTCATTCACTCTGTTACGAGCTGAGTATGGCTAAATACACTCGACTTTGGGGGCGCCTGGGTGGCTCAGTTGGTAAGCGTCCGACTTCAACTCAGGTCATGATCTTAGTGGTTCGTGACTTTGAGCCCCACGTCAGGCTCTGTGCTGACAGCTCGGAGCCTGGAGCCTGCTTCAGATTCTGTGTGTGTGTGTCTCTCTCTCTCTACCCCTCCCCTGCTCGCACTCTCTCCTGCACGCACACACACACACACACACACACACACACACACACACACTCTCTCTCTCTCAAAAAAAAAAAAAAAAATATGGGGCACCTGGGTGGCTCAGTTGGTTAAGTGTCCAACTTCAGCTCAGGTCATGATCTCACAGTTCGTGAGTTCGAGCCCCGCGTCGGGCTCTGTGCTGACAGCTCAGAGCCTGGAGCCTGCTTCAGATTCTGTGTCTCCCTCTCTCTCTCTGACCCTCCCCAGTCATGCTCTGTCTTAAAAATAAATAAAACATTTAAAAAAATATTTAAAAAAAATAAAAAAATAAACATTAAAAAAATGCACTCACTTTCTGATGGTTTTTGAAACTGATATTTTGTATCATTTTAAAATTTGTTGTATCTTTTTATAAATCCGATGATTACTCGCCAAGTAAAATAAAACAAAATAAAGTAAGACAGCTACTGGGAGACAACTTTCAGAAGGCTTTAAACCCATCTTCAAAATCTTTTCATTGATCAACCAGCAGCCAGGGGCCCCATCAGTGACAGGAATACATTTAAAAGGCACCTCAAGAACACGGTGTACTCTTTCTCTTAGATTTTCTTTTTATTTGTTAGAAAAAAAGTCAAAGTTGAAACATCTTATACTCCACAATAAATACAGAGATAGAAACATCAGAGCTCAGAACGAGACACAGAGTTCTAAAAGTCATCCATCTATGGGGAGTAACTGAAATCATGAGAAGTAAGACTGGCAAACCGTGAGCCTTCCTAGGAAGTCAAAGTAAGGCAGAGAGAGAGAAAATGAGAAATGCTGAGGATGCATCAGCAAGATCTGGAAACATCGTTAATGAGCTGGGGAAAGAGAAGAGAGAAAAAGAATCATAAAGAAGACAGGAAGAAAGACAGGTGATCTGTAAATCCAAGGACAGAAACGAAGAGGGAAGTGTCAAAGCAGCACGCGGGCCAATGAGACAAACACCTAGAGAAGACAGCACGTAACCATAAGCATCTAAGGAAAAGGCGGACTGCACGGGGCTGGGGTGAAAGTTTGGCCGTAACAGAGAGAAAAGATAGACAATGACTTTGAAGAGCTGGAACAGAGAAAAGGAGCGAGAAAGAGCATTATCACAGCCAACTGATCTCAGTGAAATACCGACGATCAATCAGGAGACAGCCTCTTGGGACATACTAAAATTTGAGCTCTTCGAGTATGTCCATTTTCACCCCACTTGGCACTAATGAAAAAAACATATGGGATTGGATCAAATTTCACATCGTAGGCTAACTAAATGATGTTGCATTATGAACTTTGAAATGTCAGTTTGGCTCATCAACAGTGACCTAGTCATGATAAAAAAGACGAGCATGGGGGCGCCTGGGTGGCTCAGTCGGTTGAGCGTCCGACTTCAGCTCAGGTCACGATCTCACACTCCGTGAGTTCGGGCCCCGCGTCAGGCTCTGGGCTGATGGCTCGGAGCCTGGAGCCTGTTTCCGATTCTGTGTCTCCCTCTCTCTCTGCCCCTCCCCCGTTCATGCTCTGTCTCTCTCTGTCTCAAAAATAAATAAACATTAAAAAAAAAAAAAACTTAAAAAAAAAAAAAAAGACGAGCATGTTAACCTAGATAAAAATATGTCAAACTGCAAGAAAGGGTCTAATTTTTGAATTTGAAAAACATCGTTCTCCTTACCCAATAGAGCTGAAAAGCTGAAGCATCGTGGATTTTCCCACCGCAGAAAGAGACCACAGCTGTATTTTCTAAGAACCACAACTGAGGTCCTCGCCTGCACGGACAAAGCTGCGGGCACACACAGGCAGGAGATTTTTCCCACTGCGTTTCTGAAGCGAGTGTGCCTCACCCACTACAATCTCCAGCTGCCTCCCCGAGGCCAGCAGGCAGGTGCAATCCGCACGGGAGACACCCCCTGAGCCCCTTGCCCTGGTGGCCAAAAGGCTGGTGTTCCAGAGCTCCACAGGAATGTAACAAATAGATGGACAGCTCCCGGCAAGGCCACCACCTCCAGGGTGCTACTACGCAGACAACAGAAGGAAACACAACCCCAATCTTCCTGGCGGGGTGGGGAGGGGGAGGCCTATTTAGGTAGCCTGGAGCTTCAGCTTGAGGGACAGGCTTCAGGCCTCCCACACATCTAGAGGCTAAGGAAGGAAGGTCAGAGAACGTAAGCAGGCAGATACCGCCCTCACGCACCTCTCTGGCCCTGCTACGGGTATGGTTGTGGCCCCACAGGACAGTACATACTTGCATACTTTAAACGCTGCTGCCTGAGGGTCTGGCTTCCCACCAGCCTGAAACTAGGCGCTAAATAAGATTCCTCCCCTTGGATCACCGACAGGTCTTGGCACATCCACATCAGTGAGGGCAATTAGGCAGTTTAGACAGTCACGAAGGTTTGAGAGACAAGCAGGAGCTAGGGCAGGCTTGAACAAGAAGGATCACACTGCTTCAAGACTAAGAGAGGCAGGGGCGCCTGGGTGGCTCAGTCGGTTAAGCTTCCGACTCCGGCTCAGGTCTGGATCTCACAGGTCGTGAGTTCGAGCCCCGCGTCGGGCTCTGTGCCGACAGCTCCAAGCCTGGAGCCTGTTTCGGATTCTGTGTCTCCCTCTTTCTCTTCCCCTCCCCCACTCACGCTCTCTTCCCCTCAAGAATGAATAAACAAACAAGCAAAAGACTGAGAGGGGTAGTTGTTTCACCTAATACGTAGAAACAAACACAGGGAGAGTCAAGCAAAATGAGCAAGTAAGAGAAATACGTTCCAAACTAAAAAACAAGACGAAACCTCAGAAAAAGACCTTCATGCTACAGAGATAAGTAATCTACCTGATAATTCAAAATGATGGTCATAAAGATACTCACTGGACTTGGGAGAAGAATGGATGAACACAATGAGAACTTCAACAAAAAAACATGTGGAAGTATCAAACCGAAGTCACAGAGCTGGAGAATATGCTACCTAAACTGGAGAATACACCAGAGGGGACAACAGCAGGCTGGGAAAGCAGAAAAGTGCATCAGTGAGCTGGAGGATGAAACAGTGGAACTCACCCAGACAGAGCTAAAGGAGCTCACCGCTACTAAACCAGCCTTACACGAAACATGAAAAGGACTTCATGCTGAGAAGAAAGGACACTGATTAGTAACGAGAAAACATACAAAGGTAAAAATCTCACTGGAAAAGGTACATATATAACAAAGGTAGTAGAAACATCACTAATAACACTACTATAAAGGTTAAAAGGCAAAAGCAGCAAAATTAGCTAAAACTACAATAATTAGTTAAGGGGTACATAAAATAAAAAGATGTACAAAATGACATCTAAAGCATAAAATGTGGTGGAGAGAGTAAAATGTAGAGTTGGAGGACGTGTTCCGATTTTAGTTGCTATCAACTCAAAACACACTATTCTATACGTGGGAAGTTACATGTGAACTTTATGGTAAGCCACAAAACAAAAAAATAGTAAATACACAAAAGAAAAAGTGAGAAAGAAATCTAAACATAACACTAAAGGAAGTCATCAAACCACAAGGGAAGAAAGAGAAGAAAAAAGGAACAAAGAGGAACTACAAACACAGGCAGAAAACGATTAACAAAATGGCAACAAGTACATACCTATCAATAGTTACTTTAAATGAAAATGGACTAGGGGCACCTGGGTGGCTCAGTCGGTTAGGCATCCGACTTCGGCTCAGGTCATGATCTCGCGGTCTGGGAGTTCGAGCCCCGCGTCAGGCTCTGTGCTGACAGCTCGGAGCCTGGAGCCTGCTTCAGATTCTGTGTCTCCCTTTCTCTCTGACCCTCCCCTGTTCATGCTCTGTCTCTCTCTGTCTCAAAAATAAATAAACATTAAAAAAAATTTTTTTTTAATAAATAAATAAATAAATAAAAATGGACTAAATACTCCAGTCAAAAAACAAAGTGGCTAAACGAACAATAAAACTAGATCCATCTATATTCTGCTTGTAGGAGACTCGCTTCAGAAGTAAGGACACATGGAGACTAAAAGTAAAGGCATAAAAAAATATATCCCATGCAAATGGGAATGAAAAGAAACCTGGTATAGCTATACTCATATCAGACAAAATAAACTTTAAAACAAAGACTGTAATAAAAGACAAAGAAGGGCATTATATAATGATAAAAGGGTCAATCCACCAAGAAGATATAATATTTACAAATATACATGCACCTAATATAGAAGCACCAAAACATATAAAATATACAAAGTAAATATTAACAGGTAATATAGCAACAGTAGGAAATTTTAACACCGTACTTACATCAAAGGTTGGATCATCCAGACAGAAAGTCTATAAGGAAACTATGGCTTCGAATGACACATTAGACCAGATGGACTCAACAGATATATAAAGAAGATTCATCCAAAAGCAGAAGAATACACATTCTTCTCAAGTGCACATGGGATATTCTGCAGGATAGCTACACATTAGGACACATAACAAATCTCAATAAATTCAAGAAGACTGAAATCAGATCAAGCATCTTTTCCAATCACAATGGTATGAACCTAGAAATTATAAGAAGAAAACTTGAAAACTTGGAAAAACTACAAATATGTGAAGATTAAACAACATGTTATGAAACAACTACTGGGCCACAGAAGAAATCAAAGGGGAGATCAAAAAATAACTAGAGACAAATGCAAAAGAAATAGGATGTACCAAAATTGATAGGATACAGCAAAAGTGGTTCTCAGGGGGAAATTCATAGCAACACAGGCTTACCTCAAGAAACAAAAGAAATCGTAAACAATTTACTTTTATACCTAAAATATACCTTAAAAAAGAAGAAAAAATAAAGCCCAGAGTTAGTAAAAGGGAGAAAATAAATAAATAAATAAATAAATAAATATCTGAACAGAAATAGATTAGAAACTAAAAAAACAATGGAAAAGGTCAATGAAGCTAAGAACCGGTTCTTTGAAAAGATTAACAAAATTAAGGAACCTTTAGCTACACTCACCAAGGGAAAAAGAGGGTTCAAATACAATCAGAAATGAAAAAGATGTTACAACTAATACCACAGAAATATAAAGGATCATAAGAGACCTGTGAACAATTATATGCGAGCAAATTGAACAGCCTTGACTAGATAAATTCCTAGAAATTTACAATTTCCCAAGACTCACTCATGAAGAAATAGAAAATCTGAATAGACTGATTGCTAATAAGGAGATTGAATCAGTAATCAACCCTAAAACAAAGGTCCAGGGCCAGATGGCTTCAGTAGCGAATTCCACCACACATTCAGATTTAATACCTATCCTTTTCAAACTCTTCCAAAAACCTGATGAGGAGGGAAAGCTTCCAAACTCATTTTATGAGGTCAGCATACCAAAATCAGATAAGGACACCACACACACACACACACACAAATTATAAACCAACATCCCTGATACTGCATACGTCAAAAATTCTCAACAAAATACTAGCAAACTGAATTTAACAATACATTAATAGGATCATACACCATAATCAAGTGGGCTTTTTCCAGCAAAGCAAGGATGGTTCAACATCTGCAAATCAATCAACATGATATGCCGCGTTAAGAAAGTTAAATATCATTTGATCATCTCAGTAGATATGGAAAAAGCACTTGACAAAATTCAACACTGAATTACGATAAAAACTCTCAACAAAGTGGGTATAGAAGGAACATACGTAAGGCCATATATGACAAACCCACAACTAACATCACACTCAACCATGAAAAGCTGAAAGCTTTTCCTCTAAGGTTAAGAAAAGACAAGGATACCCACTATCCTCAGCCTTACTCACCATGGCGTTGGAAGTCCTAGCGACAAGTTAGACAAGAAAAGAAATAATAGGCATGCAAATTGTAAAGGAGGAAGTAAAAGTGTCATTATTTGTAGATGACATGATACTATATGTAGAAAAATTTACAGGCTCCACCAAAAAACTGTTAGAATAAATGAATTCAGTAAAATTGCAGGTTTCAAAATGAATATACGAAAATCAGTTGTATTTCTATACACTAATCGTGAACTATCAGAAAGAGAAATCAAGAAAATGTTCCCATTTACAATCATATGAAAAAGAATAAAATACCTAGGAATAAACTTAACCTAGGAGGTGAAAGACTGAAAGACTTATACTGAAAACTGTAAGAAACTGAGGCAGAAATAAATAGAAATATAATCCATGCTCATGGATTGAAAGAAGTCATATTTTTTAACTTTTTAAAAATATTTATGTATTTATTTTGAGAGAGACTGAGACAGTGTGAGCAGGGGAGGGGCAGAGAGAAAGGGAGAATCCAAAGCAGGAATACGAGGCTTTAACTCATGAAACTGTGAGATCATGACAAGAGCCAGACGCTTAATTAACAGAGCCACCCAGGTGCCCCTGAATATTGAACAGAGCCACCCAGGTGCGGTAATATTGTTAAAATGTTCATACTGCCCAAAGCAATCTACAGATTCAAGACAATCTGTACCCAAATTCCAATGACATTTTTCATAGAACTAGAACAAAGAATCCTAAAACCTGTATGGAACCGTAAAGACTCCAAATAGCCAAAACAATCTTGAGAAAGAATAACAAAGCTGGAGATATCACAGTCCCTGATTTCAAACTATACCACAAAGCTATACTGTCTAAACAATACGGCATTGGCATGGAAACAGACACACTGGTCACTGGAACAGAATAGAGAGTCCATAAATAAACCCATGCTTATATGGACAATTAAGTTATGACAAAGGAGGCAAGAATATGCAACATTTAAGGAACCATCTCTTTAATAAATGTCGGGAAAAACAGACAGCTACAGGCAAAAGAATAAAACCAGGCCACTATGTTATACCATATATAAAAATCAACTCAAAATGGATTAAAGACTTGAATGTGAAGCCAAAAACCATAAAATCCCTAGAAGAAAATCTAGACAGCAAGTTCCTTGACATTAGTCCTATGATTGTTTTTAAAGATCTGACTCCAAAGGCAAGAAAAAGGCAAGCAAACATAAATGGGATTACATCAAACTAAAAATCTTCTGCGCAGGGAAGGAAACACACACATCAACAGAATGAGGGGCGCCTGGGTGGCTTGGTCGGTTAAGCGTCCGACTTCGGCTCAGGTCATGATCTCACGGTCCGTGAGTTCGAGCCCCGCGTCAGGCTCTGTGCTGACAGCTCAGAGCCTGGAGCCTGTTTCAGATTCTGTGTCTCCCTCTCTCTATGCCCCTCCCCTGTTCATGCTCTGTCTCTCTCTGTCTCAAAAACAAATAAACGTTTAAAAAAATTTTATTAAAAAAAAAAAACACAATGAAAAGGTAGCCTACTGAATGGGAGAAGATATTTGCAAATTATGTATCTGATAAGGGGTTAATATCCAAAATATATTTTATAAACTCATATGACCCAATAATAAACACAAAACAAAACACAGTCCAAAGAATCCAATTTAAAAATGGGCAGAAGATCTAGATAGACATTTTTCCAGAGACATACAGATGGGTAACAGGCACATGAAAAAGATGCTCAATATCACCAATCATGAAGGAAATGCAAACCAAAACCACAATCAGGTATCACCTCACACCTGTCAGAATGGCTAGAATGAAAAAGACAAGAAATACCAAGTTGGTGGTGAGGATGGGGAGAAAATGGAATCCTTGTGCCCTGTTGGTGGAAACGTAAACAAGGGCAGCCACTCTGGAACACAGTATGGAGATCTCTGAAAAATTAAAAATCCAGCTACCATATGATCCAGCAATTCCTCTCCTGAGTATCTATCTGAACAAAAATGAAAACACTGATTCGAAAAGATACATGCACCCCTATGTTCACTGTAGCATCATTTAGAACAGCTAAGATACGGCAACAACCTACGTGCCTATCCACGGATGAATGAATAAAGAAGATGTGTGTGTGTGTGTGTGTGTGTGTGTGTGTGTGTGTGTGTTTGCACACATACAATGGAATACTACTCAGCCATAAAAAAGAATGAAATGGTACCATTCGTGACAATGTGACGGATCTTAAGGGAATTATGCTAAGTGAAATAAGACAAATGCCACGTGACTTCACTTATATTGAAATCTAAAAAAAATAAACAAACAAAACAAAACCCGGACTCATAGATACAAAGATAGGTGGCTGCCAGAGGGGAAAGGTGTTGGGGATGGGAGTGAAATGGGTGAAGGGGATTAAGTACAAACTTTCATTTATAAAGTAAATAAGTCCCGGGGATGTAATGGGCAGCATGGGGAATATAGTCGATAACCCTGTGTTAACTCTGTAAGGTGACAGATGGTGACAAGACTCATCGCAGTGACCATTTTTGCAACGTATAGAAATGTCAAATCACTATGTTGTACACCTGAAACTAATATAATATTAGTTAGTAGTTAATTATTAATAGTTAATTAGTTAATGGCTAATATAATAACTAAATAATGCAATTTTTGCCAATTGTACCTCAATTTTTAAAAAAACTACAACTGAGACATTCCGCCAGGGAGCTCTCAGGGCCTCAGAAGTACCACACGGCTGCACTGTGACTCCTAACAGACACCAGCCATAGGGTTCTCCTGTGTATCTACAGGGCCTCAGTCTAGGAAGACTGAAATATCAAATATGTTTAATATCCATAATTTCATGATGACACTTAAAAGAACGAACTGATCACCTTTGGAAGATGCTAAGAATCAACTGTTCTGAAAATAGATAATAAATAAAGGGAAAGACTCGTGCATTTATCTTCCCTTTCCTTTACAAACAGCTCCTTAATAATTGATGAGGCAAAATTCCTCTTTCTAGAAGCACTTCAATTAATAAACAGAGAATGATAGAATTATTATATTATTTTGCACACCCCTAATGAAATAACTGATGTAGGTCAGAAGAGTTGGCAAATAAGTTTGGCTAGCAGGCCAAATGGAATCTGGTAAATAAAGTTTTACAGGAACACAGCCACGTCCATCATTTACATATTGCCTACAGTTGCTGTCACACCAGAATGACAGTGACCATATGGTCTGCAAAGCTGAAAACACTCACTATTCAGCCCTTACGGAAAAAGTTTGCTAACCCCTGATAATCTTGACGATAATGATCAATGGTTGCTAACACCACTCGGCTCGGCAAAAAGCAGATGAGAAAGCTTATAATGACAACACCTGTGCTCACTGGTGAAGCTTTAAGTCACAAAGGCGGGGGACAAGGTATTATGTGCCCGGGAGGCCATGCATTAGAAAGTACATATACCCCACCTCTGAAGTCTTCTTGCCAAAAAATTAAAACTCTGATCAAACCTCTGGTTCTAATTAGCAATTTACAGGAAAGACGGCAGATAGAAAAACAAATTAAACTACGCCATGGGGATACAATCAGTAAAAATCCACACTGTGGGAAATCCTACAGACAGAGGATCTGGCCTCTTCAATACATAAAATGCAAGGAAAAGGGAAAGGTGAATCTATAGATGAAAAAGTCCTAAGAGATTTGAACCCACAACCATATGGTCAATTAATCTTCGGCAAAGTAGGAAAGAATATCAACAAATAGTGCTGGGAAAACATGCAGAAGAACGAACCTGGACCCCTTTCTTATACCATAGACAAAAATAAATTCAAAATGGATGAAAGACCTAAATGTGAGACAAGGTTCTCCAGAGGAGAACACAGGCAGAAAGCTCTGACATCAGCCATAGCAACTTCTTTCTAGATGTGTCTCCTGAGGCAAGAGAAACAAAAGCAAAAATAAACTATTGGGACTTCATCAAAATAAAAAGTATTTGCACAGTGAAGGAAACAATCAACAAAACTCAAAGGTACCCTACAGAATGGGAGGAGGTATCTGTCAACGACATATCTGATAAAGGGTTAGCACCCAAAATCTATAAAGAACCTATAAAATTCGACACCCAAAAAACAAATAATCCAATTAAAATGGGGAGAAGACATGAATAGACATTTTTCCAAAGAAGACATACAGGTGGTCAACAGACCCATGAAAAGATGCTCAACATGACTGATCATCAGAGAAATACAAATCTACAATGAGATATCACCTCACATCTGTCAGAACGGCTAAAATCAACGCAAGAAACAAGAGGTGTTGGCAAGGATACGGAGGAAGGGGAACCCTCTTGCACTGTTGGTGGGAATATATATATATATATATATATATATATATATATATATATATATATATATTATTAAGCCATTAAAAAAGTGAAGTCTTGCCATTTACATCAACATGGACAGAGCTGGAGAGTATTAAGTGAAATCAGTCAGTCAGAGAAAGACAGATACCATATGATTTCACTCATATGTAGATTTTAAGAAACAAAACAAACAAGCAAAGGGGAAAAAAGAGAGTGAGAGAGAGGGAAACCAAGACACAGACTCTTTAACTCTAGAGAGCAAACCGATGGTTACCAGAGGCGAGGTGGGGGGAGTGGGGGGAATCGGTTAAATAGATGATGGGGATTAAGGAGAGCACTTGTGATGAGCACCAATGATGTATGGAAGTGTCAAATCAGTATACTATACACCTGAAACTAATATTACACTGTATGTTAACTAATGGGAAGTTAAATAAAAAATGGACAAGAAGAAAGGTCCTAAGAGATTTGTCAACTGAACGCATGTATAGTCCTTATTTGGATTCTGATTCTAACATACCATCTGGACAAAAAATTTACAAGACAAATCAGGCAAATCTGAATACGAATCCAATATTTAACAGCAGTAAGGAATTACTGCACTGTGTCCTGGTGTATTAATAGTGTTGTGATTAGACTTTTTCAAAAGGCAAGTCTCTTGGGGCGCTTGGGTGGCTCAGTTGGTTGAGTGTCCAACTCTTGATTGTGGCTCAGGTCATTACCTTGCGGTGCACGAGATCGAGCCCCGCGTCAGACTCCATGCTGACAGTGTGGAGCCTGCTTGGGATTCTCTCTCTCCCTCTGTCTCTGCCCCTTCCCCATAATCTCGGCTTTGTGCAGAATAATCCAATGGGGAAGGGGCAGATAAATGAAGCAAGACTGGCCATCTGTTTTTTTTAAGACAGTTTTTAACGTTTTTATTTATTATTTTTGAGAGACAGAGAGAGACAGAGCATGAGCGGGGGAGGGGCAGAAAGAGAAGGAAACACAGAATGGGAAGCAGGCTCCGGGCTCTGAGCTGTCAGCACAGAGCCAACGCGGGGCTCAAACTCTTGAACAGTGAGGTCATGACCTGAGCCCAAGTCAGACGTTTAACCAACTGAGCCACCCAGGCACCCCAAGATTGGCCATGTGTTGATCACTGTCAAAGGCTGAGTAGTAAAAAGGGATTCATTCTGCCATTTTCTCTACTTTTGCCTATGTTTAAACCTTTTCATAATAAAAAGATAAAAATTCATACAATTAGCAAAGCTTTTTGTCTCCACTTCCAACGTATGTGTTCGTGATTGTTTTGTTTCTCTTCTGTCCATCCACCACATGTATCTGTTCATAAACCGTATATGTATTGAATGCTTACTATAACATGGCCCATGTGCTAGGTGCTGGCAATGATCTTACCTTCAGGTGATCTATAATCTAGATGTGGAGCCCAGTAAGTAACTCAGCTATTACAGTACGGAGGGTAAACGCCACAGGACAAAGGCCCAAAGGATGCTCAGGGAACAATGCAAAGAAGGGGGAGCTGCACGTTTCTGTGTTCCTCATTCCTACCCCTTAATATCATTTGTGGTAGTGAGAGCATCCTGATTTTGCACTTTTCTCTCCTAGGTGAACTTGCTCAAGTGGCCCTGACTTCCACCATCTTTGGGGGTTTCCTATTGCCTATACCATGACTCCATGAAAGCAAAAGACTGGCATCTGCCTCCACCCCGGTCCCCACAGGCCCTTTACTTCTCTTGCGACCGACTCTCACAACCCCAAACTCCCCTATCAGTTCAGTGCTCTCCTACTCACTCATGCTCACTGGTTATTAAGAACCACACACACACTCACACCCAGTGCAGTGCTAACCCCTCTTTCCACATCTTCACTAGTAACTCACCTGTCCACTGTGTGGCTAAATGGTATGAAGAGTCACCCAAGGTTTCCATACCCAGGGATCCACTGGTATCACCAGAATGAAAGGGACACCAAAAAAGGCAGAGGAAAAAGTGGGACTACACGCACTGGAAAGCTTCTGCACAGCAAAGGAAACAATGAACAGAGTGAAAGGCAACCTACAGAATTGGAGAAAATGGCAAATCAGGTTTCCGATAAGGAGTTAATATCTAAAACATATTAGGAAATCCTACAACTCAACGGCAAAAAACTAACAATCTGATTAAAAAATAGGCTAACAGGGGCACCTAGGTGGCTCAATTGGTTAAGCACCTGACTCTTGGTTACGTCGATGTCTGCACTGGGGGTGGAGCCTGCTTAAGATTCTCTCTCCCTCACCCTCTGGCCCTCCCCTGCCCAGGTGTGCGCTCTCTCTCAAAAAAAAAAAAAAAAAAAAAAAAGCTGAGGACTTGAATGGACACATTCCCAAAGAAGACATGCAAACAGCCAACAGGTATATGAGAAAATATTCAATGCTACTAATCAAGGAAAAGCAAATCAAAACCCCACTGAGATATCACTTCATACCTGTCAGCATGGCTCATATCAAAAAATCAGAAAATATCAACTGTTAAAAAAAGAAAAAAAACAACAAAATATCAAGCATTGACAAGGATGTAAAGACATTGGAACCCCTTGCACACTGTTGGGAGGAATGCAAAATGGCGTGGCCACCATGAAAAACATCATGGAGGTCCCTCAGAGAATTAAAAATAGAACTACCACATGATCCAGCAATCCCACTTCCGGGAATTCATCCAGAAGAACTGAAATCAAGATCTTGAAGAGATATGAGCACCCTATGTTCACCACAGTACTATTCACAACAGCCAAGATGTGGAAACAACCTAACTGTCTATCGATGGATGAATGGATAAAGAAGTGGTATATATACATACACATGTACATACACGTATACATATACATACACAATGGAATACTATTCAGCCACAAAAAGAAGGAAATTCTACCATTTTCAGCAACATGGATTAAAGTGAAATAAACCAATCACAGAAAGGCAAATTCTGCATGATTTCACTTATAGGAAGTATCTACAGCAGTCAACTTCATAGAATCAGAGTGGAATAGTAGGGAGAGGGAAATCAGGAGTTACTGATCAACAGTCGCAAGTTAGTTAAGCAAGATGAGTAAGTTCTAGAAAACAACACTGAACCTAGAGTCAACAAATGTGGTGCTACAGACTTAAAAAGTCGTAAAAAGGGTGATCTCTTGTTAAGCATTCTTGCTACAGTTTTTTTAATGGTTATTTTAGCGTGCACGCACGCACACACGCGCAAGCTAAGGAAAACTGTCGAGATGAAATTCAGGCATGGCAATGATGGAAAAGAATAAGGGGAAAAAACCCGATTTACTATTTCACACCCAAAACAGCATCAATTAATGTTTCGACAGAAGAGACGTGGTATTATTTCAATCTTTAAAATTTTTAAAACACTGTAATGGACATATTTAGGCAAAAAGAAAAAAAATCAAGGTCTGCTTTTTTAGCTCTGTGTTGGTTGTTTTGTTATCATTATCCTATTACTTTATTTTTGCCTAAACTATAGTGTTGCGGGGCGGGGGGGGGGGGTGTCACTCAAAAGAGATTTAACAGATTCAGGCAGAAGTGTCTGACACAGAGATCTGCTAAGTCACCTGCTGGGGCTCCCCAGGACACGGCTGAGTCACTGTCACCTCCACCTACAGGCAATTTCACCTCTTAAGGTTATTTTCCAGAAGAATGCAGGGGCAACACTGTGGCAGTTTGCCATTGGATAAATACATTCAGTGATAATGACCTCTTAGGGTAAATCCCCAAATTGGGCCACGATAATTTCTGGTTAAACCAATTCCAGTTTTTTTTTTTTTCAATATATGAAATTTATTGTCAAATTGGTTTCCATACAACACCCAGTGCTCATCCCAAAAGGTGCCCTCCTCAATACCCATCACCCACCCTCCCCTCCCTCCCACCCCCCACCAGTTCCAGTTCTCTGAAGCAAGCTCTGGGATCCTGAGTAAATCACTTGGAGGAAATCACTTAACCTTTCTGGCTCATGGCTTTTTCATCTAAGAAGTTAAGAGTCTGGGCTTGATGGCCAGAGACCTTCCTGTTTCAAGCACTACTGGGAGTTGTGATCCGGAGCAGCTTTTCCATATGTATTGGGGTGTTGACAGCAGTTCCCGAGACAACTGAGAGCATTTATATCCCCACAAAGCACTATTAACACTCCTACTTTCTCGCTGAATGTTTATTAAGCCTTGCTAAATTTTCTTCTTAGGGTTTGGCACACAGTAAACAGCTTATCGATGCTGTTATTAATGTAAATTATTTCTAAGAAAAGCATGTTGCTACATAATAAGATTAAAATACATGTTGAAAAGCACGTATTACGATGTATTGGCACTTTGAAGTCAAATGAATCTGGGTCTGAACTCCCAACTCCTGCAGTCACTAACTAGATGACCTTGATCACGTTACCTAAAATGTCTGAGCCTCATGATTTAACATGGAGACAGTATGGACCTCACAGCGTTATTAGAAGGATTAAGTAAAAATGACAGATGTCATGTGCCTGGTTAAACACACATTAGTTCCTTCTCCCCTAGCTAGAACTGGATATTAAACTCTAGGTATCCCTGATTTCTACCCCATTTTTGCTTTCACCTTCGATTTCCATTCATAAAGTACGCTGGTTGCCCTGTGTGTGATGGGACTCTCTCTTTGACCAAGCTTTGTTCAGGCTCCTCTGAGCCCTCTCCTCAATCAGGCCTCAACCTTGGCCTATGAGAACAGCAACTTTCAGCACAAATGATTTCATCCCCCGCCCTAAGAGACTTAATCACGAGAATAGTTTCTATTAGCTCCAGGCCTTGTTCCTAGAATGAGGACCCCAAGTCCCTAAACCATCTGCCTAAGAAAGCTCACGTCGCCAGAAGAATGGACTGTGTGTTCCAGCCAAAGCCTGGCAACGGGCTACAGATCTCCCTTCTCTTAGAGCACTTACTTTAAAAGGCTTACAATCTCGTCAGTCCTTGTGCTGCCCCCTATGAGAGGTTCATCTGCTACCACCCAGAAATGTCTCCTTAAGGACCTGGAAGCCAGCTCTTTGAAATGCAAATATCCCGGGAGGTAGCTCTCCTGACCCCCAGCTTCTGTGGGAGGGCAACAGCCTAACTGGGGTGGGCACCTCTCTCCCATCTGCAAAACTACCTCCTGTCCTAAAGATATGAGAAGGTGATTTCTCCTCCAGAGGATTGCCAGGCGATCCAGATAGCCTAACCATACAGACCGACTCCTCTTAAAGACTTTTGAAACCTTTCCTTTGGCACATCCCAGGCTGGAAAAGGCCTCCTGCCTTTTGTTACAGTGCTGTTTGTTGGCTTCGGTTTACATTGAAGTCTTTCTCCTCTACTGCAGTAGTACTGACTAAAATCTGCTTTGGGGTACCTGGGTAGCTCAGTCAGTTAGGAGTCCAACTTCGGCTCAGCTCATGATCTCGCGGTCTGTGAGTTCGAGCCCCACGTCGGGCCCCGTGCTGACAGCTCACAGCTTGGAGCCTGCTTCGGATTCTGTGTCTCCCTCTGTCTCTGCCCCTGCCCCTGCCCAACAACAAAAACAACAAAATTTATTTTAAAATGTTTTAGTCTCAACTTTTGAGCCTCTGTTCGTTCAACATCAATGCCTATCAAAAACATGTACTTAAGATCATTACAGCTCATGGCAATATTGGTTGTTTACTACAGGGGTATATAGGAAAATGGCACCTAACGTATTTAGGTTGTTAATTTACACTTAATAATTCAAACATTTATCCAGCACTGTATCTGGTATATCAGAGTAGGTAAATGTAATTTCCGGGAATCCAGTAATTTTCCTGAAAACTTTACTTTTTGTAATATTTATTTATTTTGGGGAGAGCACAAGCAGGGGAGCGGTAGAGGCGGGACAGAGGATGTGAAGCTGGCTCTGCGTCGACAGGCTGACAGCAGCGAGCCTGATGTGGGGCTTGACTCACAGACCATGAGATCATAACCTGAGCCGAAGTCAGACGCTCAACCGACTGAGCCATCCAGGCTCCCCAAAACCTATTTTTTTAGGGCAGTTTAAGGTTCATCATGAAATTGAGAGGAAGGTACAGAGATTTCCCATCTACTCCCCGCCCCCACACAAGCACAGCCCCCACATCATCAACATCCCCCCACCAGAGTGGTATATTTGATACAATTAATCGCACCTAATAACTTTTAAAAGCTATTATCAAGATTGATTTTCATTTTTATAATACGAAGTATTAAATCCTAAAGATATCAGCATTAAAAATTAAGCATTCCGTGTCATTTCACTAAAAACTAGAAAAAAATAATAATAATAATTTGACATTAATGAGTCAGGATAAATACGTGTGTTTTCCTAACAATAAATTCAAATAAAATTGATCTTAATATTCCACAAATTGCAAATAAAGATCTACCCCAAAGTCATTATCAAATTTTTGTAAAGCTGATTTATATATTTCATTGATTTTACTGCAAGAAGTAATAAAGAATTAATTGGTTCAAGAGAAAGTATTCAAAAGACCAGTATTATAACAACATTGCAGGTCAGTTTGTCCTTTTATGCAAAACCGTGTAGTCTCTTAGCTATTGATTAAGATTGACTAGAAGTTCCCTGGTTCAAATTTTGCAAAATAAGTTTTTAACTTTCCCACCTAGTCTTTATCTTGGAGAGACACTCTGACGATTCTAAGAAAAGACTCTGACCTAGAGAGAAAAATTACAACTCAACTTAGGTCAAGTAAAGCAATGATGCTGAAGAATGCTTTTGGAGATCCGCTTCCATAAAGAGGGAAATAGTTCATATCAGGTCAACCCTCCAGGAAGAAAAGCTGAATAAAACTTACAAAAGCAAAAAACTGTTCAAATTTTCAGAGAGCAACCAAAGCAACCAGGACTCGAAAGAGGGAGACCCCGGAGAGAAGAGAAATTCTGAAGTGAGTCTGACACTCCCTGCCGCTGTGGATGATCAAGGCATTTGCCAATTTCTTTGCACACTCAGGGGCCAGGAAGCCAAAGAGACAGCAGTGACTCAAAAATTCTAGCTTACTGAGCTATGCTCAAAAATTAGAGTTCAAGTTTACCAAAGCAGATGGGACTGGAAGAGCCGAGATCCACCAAAAAAGAAAAGTACAGAGGAGCAAGATCAACAGTCTACACAACGTCTCCCTTCAAGTTTCCAAAGCTGTGTGATATGAGAAGCCAGAAAAGCAAAGAGAAAGTGGTATGTGTGAAGCTAAAATACCAAGCAGAGTTTCTGGGAGATTTGTAGGGTCCAGGAAAAAGAAAGTAGAGCCCAGGGTTAGCAAAGAAGAAGGTCCCAGTAAACACCTCGGGTTTGCACTTGGAATCTAAAGGGCTATGTCCTAGGAATAGAGGAAAGCCAAGAGCCAAATATCCTCTTTGAAGGATAAAACTGAGAACCAGATTCTTTCTTCGGGTTTGCACTTGGAATCTAAAGGGCTATGTCCTAGGAATAGAGGAAAGCCAAGAGCCAAATATCCTCTTTGAAGAATAAAACTGAGAACCAGATTCTTTCTTCAAGTCCTGACTAAATAAAAGTAGGTTACCCCTACCCTGTCTTCCAAAGGAAAAACATCAAACAGGGCTTCCACAATTTCTTCAAATACACTGTCCTGACATTCTATCACAAAGATCACGCATGCTAGGGGATGAGACCAAATGCCTAAAACCCGGGGAGAGAGGGGACAAGAGAAAATGACCCACTGGTGATTCAAATACTGAAGTTATCAGATATGGACACTAGAAGCACAATGATTAATATGTTCAAGAAAATAGAGGACAATTGAAGAGTTTCACCAGAGAACAGCAAATCTGTGTCCAAAAGGAAAAAAAGCGGGGTGCCTGGGTGCTTCACTTGGGTACGTGTCTGACTCTTCATTTCAGCTCAGGTCATGATCTCATGACCGCGGGCCTGAATCCCATGTCAGACTCTACACTCAGCGTGGGATTCTCTGTCTCCTCTGTCTCCTCTCTCTCTCTCTCTCTCTCTCTCTCTCTGCCCCTACCCCGCTCACACGCACATGTGCCATCACTCTCAAATAAATAAAAACTTTAAAAAGGAAAAAGAATCAAGTAAATCTCACGTGCATGCATCTCTGAATAAATAAATAAATAAATACTTTAAAAAGGACAAAGAAGTAAATCTCACGTGCATGCATCTCTAAATAAATAAATAAATAAATAAATAAATAAATAAAAAGCTTAAAAAGGAAAAAGAAAGAATCAAGTAAATCTCACGTGCGTGCATCTCTAAATAAATAAATAAATAAAAGCTTTAAAAAGGAAAAAGAAAGAATCAAGTAAATCTCACGTGCGTGCATCTCTAAATAAATAAATAAATAAATAAATAAAAACTTTAAAAAGGAAAAAGAAAGAATCAAGTAAATCTCACGTGCGTGCATCTCTAAATAAATAAATAAATAAATAAATAAATAAATAAAAACTTTAAAAAGGAAAAAGAAAGAATCAAGCAAATCTCACTGGGGTGCATCTCTAAATAAATAAATAAATAAATAAATAAATAAATAAATAAATAAAAACTTTAAAAAGGAAAAAGAAAGAATCAAGTAAATCTCACGTGCGTGCATCTCTAAATAAATAAATAAAAACTTGAAAAAGGAAAAAGAAAGTAAAGATCAAATAGAGATTGTGAATCTCAAAGATACAGTAACCAGAACAGAATCACGTGGGCATGATGGAGTGAGGAGGCTGGTAAACCCTCTCCCCACCAAGCCACCATAAAGCGGCTCAAAACTGTCAAAAACAATCGTTCCAGCGCTCTGGAAATCTCCGCGTACAACCAAATGAGAAGCGTTTATCCATGAAAACGAGCGACCTAAGGTGAAATTAACATACATGCCGTAGTGCTCTTGTCTGGGGCTGCTCCCTTCAACCTGTACCCCCCCTCAGCATGTCAAAGGCCTACCCAACTAAGAGAAACAGTGGCTTCACCGCTCCTGTCAAGGAGGCCCACGTGATATGAAACTGCTGTTGAAAGTGGTCATTTCGGTCACAAGCCAAGAGGGAGCAGCTTCACTACCCGAAAGTAACAATTCAGCTTAGGGCAAGCCATACTCCGGCAGACTAGCCAGATACGGTGTTCAAGAGGCCAAAGGGAGGCGTGAAAAGCACATCACGTGGCCTGGGTTGACCAGAGGCTGAGTACATCCATAGTAGAGACTAGAGTTTAACACGCTAAAACGTTCATGGTCGACAGGGCCTAGATACACGCATACAGAAGACCTCAGAGCGCCCAGTGGGAGTAGCAGCGAGGGAAAACTTGAAAGCAGTCTGAACTGTGAACGGAGCCCCCCAGTCCACCTGCAGATTCACCTGGGCAGAGTGGCAGCCTTCCAGACTGGAGATATTTGAGCACAACCTCTGACTAATCTTTGGCGGTAGCCCCAGCGAGGCAGACTCCGGAAAGGTCCCCAGGGAGCCAGGCTTTCAAAAACAGAAGATGAGAAAACGAACTGAATGGAGACATCAGCCACAGATCACGGGGAGACAGATTTCACAAATTTAGGCCAGTTAAGTTACTAATCACAAACAAAATAAAACCACCACCACCACCCTCAGGGAGAAATAAGTCACAATCCATAGTTGCCACGGTATGTTATTCAAAATGTCTAGTGTTCAAACAAAAATGTTTAAGATATGCAAAAAAAAAAAAAAAAAAAAGACAAGAAAGTGTGACCTATAGTCAGGAGGGGAAAAAAAGGGAATCAATAAAAACTGTCTCTGAGTGAGCCCAAGTATTAGATTTAGCAAAGACCTCATGCTGCTATTAGAAACACACGTATAGAACTTTTTCTTAAAAGTTCAAAGAATCAAAGAAAAATATGACAACAGCGGCTAAACACATGGAGACTCTCAACAAAGAGATATTACTTTAAAAGAGCCAAACAGAAACTCAAGAGTTGACAATTATAATAACTGAAAGGAAAAATTCAGCTGAGGAGATCAAGGGGTACATTTGAGATAGCCACAAAACAAACAAAAAATCAGTAATACTAAGATAAAGAAATATTACCCAATATCAGACAACATCAAGTATGCCAATATACATGTAATGGGGGAGTCAAACGGTAAGCAGAGAAAGGAACAAAAGAATATATTTGAAGATATACTGGCCCCCAAATTTTCCAAATCTGATGTAAAAAAAATTAACTTACAAATCTAAAAGCTCAATGAATCCCAACTAAGATAAACACAGAGATCCACACAAGGGCACGTCTCAGTCAAATTGTTGAAAGACAAAATGATAAAATCTTGAAAACGGCAAGGAAAAAAAACACCCATCATGTACAAAGGAACAAAGAGATTAACAATTGACTTCCCAAGGCGCCTGGGTGGCTCAGTCAGGTAAGCAGTTGACTCTTGACTTCTGCTCAGGTCATGACCTCATGGTTATGAGACTTGAGTCCCAGGTCTGGCTCTGCACTAGGCAGGGAGCACGAAAGGGCATCTGGGTGGTTCAGTCGGAGGAGCGTGCGACACCTGATCTTGGAGTCGTGAGTTTAAGCCCCACAGTGAGTGTGGAGATTACTTAATAAATAAATAAAAACTTTTAATATAAAAAAAAAGATGAAAAATTTCTCAGAAAAAAGTCTGAATTTGTTCCTAGCAGAGACCTGTCTTACAAGAAACACTGAAGGAAATCCTTCAAGCTGGAAGAGAATGACATCAGACATCGACTTGAACTGGCCAGAAAAAATGAGAAGTGTTCCAAATGCTAAGTATGTAGGTAATACAAAATGTATAAAAACTATTTTTCCCATTTTTTCTCTTATTTTCTTTAAAATACATAAAATGGTATAAAGCAATAATTATAACATTGTTGAGTTTGAAATATTTAGAAATATAATTGTTTAGTTCTTAATATATATAATTATATATATATGTGACATATATATATATGACATAATATATATGACAATAAGAACCCCAAGGAAAGAGAGGAAAAAGAGAACTATTGGAACAAGGCTTCTATATTTTAATGGAATTAAGTTACTATTAATGTGAAGTACACATAAATTAAATTAGGACACATTGCAATCCCACTAAGATCATAACAACAGGAAAAAAAACAAGCATAACTTAAAAATCAACAAACAGCCAACTAAAAAGCAAATAATGCAAAAGGAAGTCAGGGGGAAGAGAGATATGAAACAGGAGATATATGGAACATAAGTAGAATGGCAGACATTAAACCGTAGCAATAATTACATTAAATATAAATGGACTAGACATTTCATTCAAAAAGCAGAGACTGACTAAATGGAAAAGCACAACTGAACTAGATGCTAGCTACAAGGGATACACCTCAGGTTCTAATGTACAAATAGATTGGAAATCAAAGCACAGAAAGATATACCATGTTAAAACCAAACACAAGTGAGCTGAAATGGCTATATTAATATAAAATAAAATGAACAGTAATGTAAGAAATATTACTAGAGACAAAGAGGGGCATTTTAAAATAATAAACCTGCTAGTACATCAGGGAGACATAACAACTATAAATATACATACAAAGACATAATAATGATAAATGTATATACAACTAATAATAAAACCCCAAAACTCAGCACAATCTGACAGTCATGAGAGGAAAAATAGACAATTCAACCATAACAGTTGGAGATTTCAAAACCACAGTCTCACTAATTGATAGAACAGCTGAACCAAAAATCAGCAATGTTAGTCAACATATAAATAAAACTATCAACCAACTTAACCTAACTGATATTAGTAGAAAACTCTACTTTGTGAATACAGAATACACATTCTTTTCAAACACACATGGAACATTCTCCAGGATAAAACACAGGCTGGCCACAAAACAAGTCTCAAGAAATAAAAAATTAAAATCATCAAAGTATATGCCCTGATCACAATGGAACTATATTTGAGATCTACAAAAAAAAAAAAAAAAAAAGGGAAAATCCCCAAAATCTGAAAATTAAACAAGACACTTGGATCAAAGAAATCAAAAGAGAACTTTAAAAATATTTTGAGCTAAATGAAAATGAAAGCACAACACATGAAACTGGGTGGGACCTACTGAAAGGAAGACTTATAGCTATAAATGTCTGTATCAGAGAAGAAGAAAGGTCTTAAAAACCTAAGCTTCTACCTTAAGAAACTAGATAAAAATAAACAACCCAAAGCAACTGGAAAGAAGGAAATAATAAAGATTAAAAACAAAATCAATGAACCAGAAAACAGAAAATAATAGTGAAAACCACTGAAACTAAATGTTGGTTTGTAACAAATAAAATTGGCAAGCCAACTAAGTTAATTAAACTTAAACTACTCCTAGTAAAACAGAAGATATAAATTATCAAATTATCAAAATAAATAGAGAACATCACTACTATATATAATTAAAAGACTTGTAAGGAATATTATAAACAACTATATGTTCATAGACTTATACATATGTTCATATACTTATGAACATATACTTATATGTATAAGTTCATATACTTATACATATGTTCATAGACATATAAACAAGTATATGTGCATAGACTTATACAAGGAAAAAAAATTGAATGGGTAAATAAAAATCCTCCCACAAAGGAAAGTCCAAGTCCAGATGGCTTCACTGGTGAATGACGTCAAAAATTTAAAGAAACAAAATCCACTCTTCACAAACTCATTCAAAAAATAAAGGAGAGAACACTTTCCAGCTCATTCTATGAGGCCAGTATTGCCTTGATCCCAAGGCCAGATAAGGATACCACAAGAAAGCTATAGCCATAACACTCCTTATTAATATAGACACAAAAATCCTCTTAAAAAGTACTAGCAGGCTGAATTGAGCAATACCAGAAAAGACAGCTGAGACAAGTGAGATTTAACCATGGAAGCAAAGTTCATTTAAAATTCAAAAACCAACTGGTGTAATAAACTAGATTTGTAAATATAATATTAGTAAGAGGAAAATCAATAAATATTAATGAAGGGGAAAAACACACGATCATCTCAATACATGTAGCAAAATATTTAATAAAATCAAATACTCATTTATAATTTTTTAAAACTCTCAAACTAAGTATAGAAAGGGTCTTCCTCTGGGGCCCCTGGGTGGCTCAGTTGGTTAAGCGCCCGACTCTTGACGTCGGCTCCAGTCTTGATCTCGTGGTTCATGACATGGAGCCCTGCATGAGACCAAGCCCTGCGTCAGGCTCTGCACTGACAGCTTGGAGCCTACGTGGGATATTCTCTTTCCTCTCTCTCTGCCCCTCCCCCGACTCATGCACGCTCTCTCTCTCTCTCTCTCTCTCTCTCTCTCAAAACAAGAAAGAAAGGGTCTTCTTCAACCTAACAAAAGGGTGTCTGTGAAAAAACTACAGCCAGCATCATATATACTATCGAAAGAGTGATTGCTTTTACCCCTAAGTTTAAGAACAAAGTAAGGATGTCTGCTTTTACCACTAAATAAGGCAAGGTTGTCCGTTTTTGCCATTTGTATTCAACACTGTAGTGGAAGTTCTGGTTCCTACAATAAGAAAGGAAGTGGAGAAGGAAGGAAGGAAGGAAGGAAGGAAGGAAGGAAGGAAGGAAGGAAGGAAGGAAGGAAACAGGGACAAGGAGGAACTAGGGAGTAAGAGGATGAGGAAAGAAAGGCATTCTGATTTGAAAAGAAAAAAAACAGAACTTTTTTATTTGCAGATTATGTGGTCCTATATGTAGAATATGGAATCCACAAACAATTCCTAGAATAAATGAATTTGGCAAGATTGCAATACAAAGGAACAAACACAAGAATCAATTACATTTCTTCCTATCAGCTATAAACCAACTAATATGCTACATCCTAGCAATAAACAATCTGAAAATGAAATCAACAAAACAATTTCATTCATAATAGCATCAAAAGGAATAAAATACTTAGGAATAATTTTAACAAAAGACATGCAAGACTTACCCACTGACAACCACATAAACATTACTGAAGGAAATTAGACATCTGAGTACATGGAGACATTCCATATTCATGAATTGAAAGACTCACTGCTGTTAAGATGGAAATCCTTCCCCAAAGTGAGCTATAGAGGCAACACAATCTCTAACAAAATTCCAGTAGGCTGTGTGTGTGTGTGTGTGTGTGTGTGTGTGTGTGTGGTAGAAAATGACAACCGTATCTTAAAATGTGTATAATAGGAATGCACAGGACTTCAAATAACCAAAACAATATTGCAAAAAAAAAAAAAAAAAAAAAGCACAAAGTTGGAAGATGACTATTTGATTTCAAAGTTCAATATACGTCTACAGTGTAATACGGGACAACCATAGAAGACAAATAGATGATAGATATAAATGGATCAGAATTAACAGTCCAGAAACAGGGGTGCCTGGGTGGCTCAGTCGGTTAAGCATCTGACTTCGGTTCAGGTCATGATCTCACAGTTCGAGCCCCGCGTTCTGAGCTCCTTCTCTCTCTGCCCCTCCTCACTTGTGCTCTCGCTGTCTCTCAAAAATAAATAAATGAAAAAAAAAATTTTTTAAAGTCCAGAAATAAACCTTTACATTTACTATCAGTTGACTTTTGACAAAGATGCAAATTCAGTGAGGAAATTATAGTCTTTTCAACAAATGGTGCTGGTAAAAGATTGGACACCTACATGCAAACAAATCAATAAACAGATAAAGCGACCTTTACCTCACACAAAATACAAAAAAA
This sequence comes from Panthera tigris, assembly GCF_018350195.1. NCBI lineage: Eukaryota > Metazoa > Chordata > Mammalia > Carnivora > Felidae > Panthera > Panthera tigris. The sequence goes on from NC_056664.1 coordinate 14,972,797, forward strand.
AAATAATTCAAAATGGATCATAAACCTAAATGTAATAGAATCACAAATCTTCTGGGAAAAAAATATAGAAAAATCACTATCTCATAAAAATCTAGAGAATCTCAGATTAGCCAAAAAGTTCTTAGGTACAACAAAAGCGTGCCATAGAGGACAATATTAATAAACTGGACTTCATCAAAATTCAAATCTTTTTGCGCTTCAAAAGTAGGCACTTTGGGGGGAAAATATTTGCAGATCATATATCTGATAATGGGCCTGTACCTAGAATATATAAAATACTCTTGGGGCGCCTGGGTGGCTCAGTCGGTTGGGCGGCCAACTTCGGCTCAGGTCATGATCTCGTGGTTCGTGAGTTCGAGCCCCGCGTCAGGCTCTGTGCTGACAGCTCAGAGCCTGGAGCCTGTTTCAGATTCTGTGTCTCCCTGTCTCTGACCCTCCCCCGTTCAAGGTCTGTCTCTCTCTGTCTCAAAAATAAATAAACGTTAAAAAAAAATTTTTTAAAAACTCTTATAAATCAATAAAACAACTCAATGTAAAAAATGGGCAAGATAACTAAATAGACACTTCACCGAACAATACTTACAAGTGGCTAAGAAGCCCATAAAAAGTGTTCAATATCATTAATCCTTAGGAAAATGCAAATTAAATCACAAATTAAATTCAACACACATACTCTAATGGCTATAATCAATAACCATTGGACAATGATGTGAAGAAACTGAAACCATCATACACTACTGGTGGGAATATAAAATGTTACAGTTACTTTGGAAAACAGCTCAGGAGTTTCCTAAAAAGTGAAACATACATGCACCATATGACCCAGAAATTCTACTCCACTTCTCTTCCTCAAGAGAAATGAAAACATAGTCTACGCAAAGACTTATATGAATTTTCATGGCAGCATTCCCCAAAATTTGGGAAACAACCCAAATTTTCATTAATTGATGAATGGATAAACAAACCAAAGTGTATCCCTTCAACATAATACTATTCAGCAATAAAAAGGAATAAAATACCAATCAATGCATGTTACGATATGGACAAGACTTGTAAGTTTCTTTAAAAACATTATGCTAAGTGAAAGAAGCCAGATACAAAGACTACATTTGTATGATTTGGTTTATATTAAATTAGTAGAAGAGGGAAATTTATAGAATTTGCCTGGGGTTAGGGCTGGGAGCAGAGATTGCAAATGGGCTCAAGAGAATTTGGGGGGTGGCTGCAGAACCCTATAAAACTCAATTTTGGTAATGTTTGCAGAACCCTATAAATTTAACTATCATCACTAAATTGTACACTTACAAAGAGTGAATTTTATGGCATGTAAATTATACCTCAATAAAGCTGTAACAAAAACTCAATACACGGGTTGTTTTTTTTTTAAGAGCAGACTGAACATTAAGAAGAAAGCATTAGTGTATTGGAAGATAGATCATTAGAAAATCTCCAAATTAAGGCAAAGAAGGAAAAATATACAATGGAAAATACAGAAAAGAGTTTGAATCAAACAGGACGTAGTGAAAAAGTCTACTATATGTAAAACTGTACTTTCAGGAATAGAGGAGAGAGATTGGACCAGAAGAAGTTAATATATAATGAGATAATTGTCAAAAATATTTCAAAACTGATTTAAGAGACTCTATGATCTCCAAGTAGGATAAACAGTAAGAAAAAACTGCCTGGGCAGATTATAGTAAACCCCTCAATATCAAAGAAATAGAAAACAAAATTTAAAACGGAGGAAAAAGCACATCATCTTCAAAAGACCAACAATGAGACTGACGGCTCGGTTCTTAAACAAAAATAACAGAAGACAGAAGATGATTAAATTATGTATTTAAAGCACTGAAATACAGTTAACAACCCAGAATTCTACATGCAACGGGAATTAGACAGATTTTTTGAAGTTTCAAATAAAAATACAAAGAAATACTAAAAAGAGGTCTTCAAGCAGAAAAGAAATAATCCCAGAGGGAAACAGACTTACACGAAGGAATAAAGAGAAATAGTAAATACAAACAGACATTAACAGCACAAAACATCAATAACAATGTATTGTGTGGTTCTATTCATACGTGAAATTAAAATAAATGACAGCAACAGTACAAAAGGGAGCAGGGGCTTTTACAGAGGTAAAGTATTCTTAGAATTGTGCATGATGAGGAAAGTGGTTAAGCGCTGAGAGTAAATTCAAGTGAAGGACGGGTGATTGTACAGATAAACTATTAAGACTAGGAAGCCAATGTAGCAAAATCCTTGGAATCTAGGTCAATACACCAAAATCTACTGTAGTCTATATTCACAGGCAACCTAAAGTTAGAAGGTGAAACTTTAAAGATTCATCTGCAACGGCAACAAAAAGAATCAACCCATGAAAGATGTACAAGAACGCCACAGAGAGAACTTGAAAACATTACTTTGAGAAATTAAAGACAACCTAATTAGATACAGAGCTATACTGTGTTCACTGACTCAATTATTATAAAGAGTCAACTCTCCCAAATTGATCTGCAGATTCAAGGCAATTCCAATCAAAAGCTCAGCCAGTGTTTTTGTGAAAATTGACAGGGTGATTCTGGAATTTATATGTAAATGCCAAACACCAAGAAAAGGCCAAAAGGAAATCAAGAAGAAAAACAAAATTGAAAGACTTACACTACCTGGTACCAGGTCTACAATAATTTAAGGTATTTTATTAAACAAACAGCCCAATAGGACAGAATACAGAGGGTCCAGAAAGAGGTTTACAGACACAATTTCTTGATTTAGGATAAATGTGCTATTGTAATTCAGTAGAGAGAGTATGATCTTTATCACAAGTAATGCTGGGTTAACAGGTTAATAACACAGATAAAAATCATCGTGACCCCTACCTCACACCACACGCAAAATTCAATTCCAAGAGGGTAATAAATCTAAATGTGAAAGGTAAAACAGTAAGACTTCTTAAGAGTACAAGTAAATATCTTTATGACCTTGAGGCAAGCAAAGGTTTCTTAAACAAGACACTAAAAGCACTAACATAAAGGAAAGATTTATAAGTCAGAATTCATTCCAATTAGAACCTTTGGTTCATCAAAGACACAACATTACGAGATTAAAAAGCAAGCCCATAGTGGGGCTCCTGGGCGGCTCAGTCAGTAAAGCGTCCGACTCTTGGTTTCGGCTCAGGTCATGATCTCACAGTTTCACGAGTTCGAGCCCCGCGTCGGGCTCTGCACTGACAGTGTGGAGCCTGCTTGGGATTCTCTCTCTCCTCTCTCTGCCCCTCCCCCACTCATGCTGTCTCTGTCTCAGTAATAAATAAATAAACTTTGGGGAAAAAAATCATTAAATAAAAAAAAAAAGCAAGCACATAGTATCAGAGAACATCACTTATTGGCGAAGTACAAATAAAAACCACAATGAGATATTACTTTTTGCCCTCTACTATGATTTACAATACCAAGTGTGAGCAAAAATGAGAAACAGCTGGAACTTTGAGACATTCGTGCTGGGAATGTCAACTGGTACAACCTCTTCAGGCAAATGTTTGGCCATATCAGTGGTAACTCATACATGTAACCTATGATCCATTCCAATCCTACATATATACTCAACAGAGATGCCCACGTATACATACATGTATGAGACTCTTCATGACAGCACCATTTGTAACAGAGAAAAATTAGAAATGATCCAAATATCTATGAACGACAAATGGATAGGAAAAAAATGTGGAATCATTGTACAATAACAAAATACCAAAGTGTGGGAGAAGACGAACCAAATACGATTACATCCAGCAGCTTGGGTGAATGTCACAAATATAACAAAGAAATGCTTAATGACCAAAAAAAAAAAAAGGACACATTGCATGATTTCGCTTGTAGAACATTTTAAAATAGTTTGCAAAACTGATCCGTAGTAATAGCAGTCAGACCAATGGTCACTTTTTGGGTGCAGGTAAGGTCTGAAAGAAAGCGGTGAATGGATTCTAGGTTAACGATAATATTTTACGTTATGTTTTGATGTAAGTTGGGGTTTCGAAAGTGGCTTACTTTTGGAAAATACAAACCGCTATAACCCTCTGACTTGTGCACTTTTCTGCATGCATGTTAACCTTCAATGACAATGCTTACTTAAAAATAAAAATGGCGTTTCCTTATATCTTTACATGATACATAGAACACAAAACAGGTAAAAGGATGCTATGATTTTGAAAAGTCTGCACGCGGTCCCAGAAAGACTTTCTAGAACTCAAATTTCATCATTTACTTCCCTGCTGAGAAGAATTTAAGGTCCTCCCAATCTGGCCTTGCTGGGGCCACCCGTCATTCAGCATAGGTACTAATTATTCCCAAACCTTACTTGGATGCCTCTCCCACCCCCTTCCACAAGCATCATATGCCTTTCGTATCACACTCTAGTGTAACGACCAAGCACGACACTGTCAGTGCTTTTGGGTCATCAGTGCCCAGCCCAGCGCCTTACACACAGTGGATATTCAATACGTACTTACTGGAAAAATTAAGTAGTAAAGTCAGCAAAAAGTCCTCCTTTCTACCATGAGAGAGTTTAACATGGGCTGTCTAAATTTTCTCTTTTTTTTAAGCTGACTTTCTCTGGCAGAAAAGTCTATCATTTTATAGACCAATCGACCATGACCCAGAGGTTAATAATCAAATCATTTAAATTTACTGCAGACCAAAGAATAATTGAATTTCAGTCCAGATATAAAATTGAACTCTAAAATGCTTTAAGCTCTTCCTAATTATGTGCCCCACTGTTTGAATAAAATTGTTTAAAGGTTTCAAACTCTCCCATCATTGTCTGTAAAGGCAGGAGAAGGGAAAACATTAAATCTGCTATGTTGCTGGTTCCATACCCAAACTACGTGAATCAGCATCCCGGTCCATTTCAAATGCCCCATTGTAGTAAGTGAGGTCTGTCTTAAAGGAATCCTACTGATAGGTCTTATTGTTTTCATTAAAAGTTTTGAAGCAACTTATGTATACACTCAGTGTAAGATGCACATTGTAACTTTTCTACCCGTAAATTACCATGACTAAGTGAGGAGGACAACCTCAATAGTTTCAGCAACATCGTGTGGTTATAACCAACGTGGCTGTCATTTTTGACTACCTTCCGCTTGTGAAAATACCTTCCACTCTCTAATACGTGCCTTGTGGCACTTCTACCATCAGAGTAAGAGTGAAGGACAGGCGACTCTAATCTGAAGATTTGAATAAAGACCTTGATATCAACGACTCTACGAATCTTTTTCCTGCTGGCTATAATAATTCCTTTGGCCATGATGCATACGACCATTTTCTATGTGTAATATCAGAAATACACTCACTTGATAGTTAAGTCAACATACATGGACGAAATCTTATTCATGGTATCTCACAATCGTTATCTAGTCACTCGAGTACTAGGTCACCAAGAACCCACACGCTGCCAGGCTCTGGACTGCGCACTGGGGATACAGCTTTAAAGAGAAAAAAAATCGCCTCTTCCCTCGTGGGGCTTACAGTCCAGTGAGGGCAATATCAAATAAGCACAAAAAATAATATAAAGTTACAGTTGTAATAGGCACACCACAGCTCACCTGGACTACTGCAAGAGGCTCCCGATAACCCAGCCTGCTACCACTCTTGCTTGCCCAAGAACCAACCTCTACGTGGAAGAACATTTCCAAAATGTAAACCAAAGTATTCCCATTTTCCCAACCACTACTTCTGCAGCAAGCCCTCCAACGGTTTTCCCACTGCACACAGAACAAAACCCAAGTCCCTGCCGCGGACAAAACCTTGAGGAACGTGGCCATTCCATCCTTCTCTGACATCATCTCTCGGCATTCTCCTGCCTTCTCTCTGCCTCAGGGCCTTTGCACTTGTTCCTTCAGTCTGAAATTGCTTTGCTCCTGATAAAGGCTCCCCTTGTCACTGAGATCTCAGCTTAAACGTGATCTTGCTTCCTAATCTAAGGTAGCATCTACTCACTTGCCATAGTTTAATTATCTGTGTGGGTTTTTTTTTTTCCTTCAAATCGGTCGGTGTGAGTCACACAACTTTATTCTTTTCCACATTTGTTTTGGCTCTTCTGGGGTTTTTTGCATATTATCTGTGTTTCATTTGTCCCTGCTAGTTTCCTTTTTTATTTGGATTTCTGTGTGTGTGTGTGTGTGTGTCCACACATGTGCACATGTGTGCTTATCTCCTCACCCAAATGCAAGCACCACCGCAAAGGAACCTTGTCTGTTGATATTCCCAGAGTTGAGAGTCTTCCGGCACTCAGTCACATTTGCTGAATGTCTGACCCGATCAAGAACGTCAGGGAAAATTGCCCTAAGGAAGTAACAAATGAACTGAAATCTGTAAAATGAGCAGGAGTTAGTGAGTGAAGAGAGAAGGGAAGAACATCTTCACAGAGGAATGACCAGTGCAAAGGCCCAGGGGCAGGAGGAAGCACCGCACAAGGGAGGGATTCACAGAAGCCCCACGAGCTGAGTTCAGAGTACACAAAGAAAGATAACAACGATGTCAGAACTGTTAGCTAATATAAAGAATACAAAGACAAGTATTGCACAGTGAAATTAATATGCTTGTCAGCTTGAGCAAAACAAGAGCCAAATGTAAAAAAGAGAAAAATCACTGAGGAATTATTTCATCATAATAAAACCAAATAAGATCTATAAAACAAGATAATAATGTATTAAATTAGTCATAATTTTAGAAAAGGAGCTACTATAACATATGTAACTAAATTTCACAACCTGATCATTATCTGTTCTTATTTCTGTCCTAATTGTATCTAAAAACAAAAAAAGCTGCTGCATGAAAAATGCTTTATAATGCTCATCAACCGATGAAAATTTATTTGTAGATTTCATTTAAAAAGAAATCCTCGGGGCGCCTGGGTGGCTCAGTCGGTTAAGTGGCCGACCTCGGCTCAGGTCATGATCTCGCGGTCCGTGAGTTCGAGCCCCGCGTCGGGCTCTGTGCTGACAGCTCAGAGCCTGGAGCCTGTTTCAGATTCTGTGTCTCCCTCTCTCTGACCCTCCCCCGTTCATGCTCTGTCTCTCTCTGTCTCAAAAATAAATAAACGTTAAAAAATAAAAAATAAAAAATAAAAAATAAATAAATAAAAAGAAATCCTCATTCTACTCATTCAGACATTATTGCTGCTGTATTGAGTGTGGTCTTACCCTTTCATAGGTTACACTACTAAATATCTTAAGTAGATTCGCAACGTCGTTTTAAAATTATAGAGGACTCTCTGTTGGAACACAGGTGTGCAGAACTTTGTGGTCACAAACTAAACAGAGACCCTCGAGAAAAGACAAAGGTAAAATGCCAGAATTATTTTTTTTTTTTTTAAGAAATGATTTCAAGTGATCTTCAAGCATTAGGGTTCATCTCGTTAGGGGAAGAGGCTGAGAGGAGAGGGCATGTGATGGAGGGAAAAGATGCCAAAGAGCTTTGGGCTGCCTTCATTAAGCGCTTTTCATCGGCCGGATGCGTGGTACACACCTTACGTGCATCCAGCCAGCCATCACGTGTCCTCACAACAGCCCTCCGCGGTGACGTACCGCACCCAGGTCACAGCTCAGCGCCCCCCAGCTCCTGGCGTCTTCTTGTACCTGTGTCATTTATCTGACTTGTGCAAACGGGACGGGGCAAATGAACACGTTCTCTCACAAAAACCGAAAGCTCACGGGCTGAGTACAAGATTGACAGCTTCAGAATTACGCGTACAGAAGTTTTAACAGAAAAAGTTATTCACCCTGCTCTGTAAATTTCATTTCCTACCATCACCATCTGTCAGTAGGAAGAACTTCTTCCTGCCTTATCCCAGCAAATTTATTTGTTGCCCACACCCGCCAAGTTATTCAATCGCAGCCCTCTCTTTCAGAGGGAGAGTTAAATCTCATTACTTCCCACCCACAGACCAAAAGCAGTTGCAAGACCCTTAGTGCAAAGCCAGGATTCCGGCCCAGATCTGACTACCAGGAAGCCCGGATTTTTCGTATGAGCCAGCAAGTGACATCACACGCCAATGAATGCCTCTTGATTTCACTCCCATCTTTTAGAACCTGAGAGCTGACTTAATAATCTTCAATGAGTCTGTTCGCTTTCTGAGACACGGAGAGAAGCTCTGAAAAGAAAACGTTCGTAAGTGACAAAGACACATTGCATCCAATAAGTAGCAGAATTTTCTAAACCCCAGGGAATGGGGCTGTGTTTCGTTGTTTCTATAGTCCTGCTCCTATGGCACTGATGAAGAGATAACGAAAAGCTTTGCTTAGGCACAACTTTCCAACCTCCCCCCCCCTCCCAAGGGTAACACAGATTTTTTAAAAAATAGATAAATCAGCAAACTCTTAGGCTGATGGATTTTACAGCCTCTAGCTCTTGGGATGCAATGCTTTTTAAAATGCTTTTTATTAATTCTTGAACATCTAACAAGCAAATAGCTAATCCAAGCTCAGAGAGAAGTGGGCTGTATTGTTCTTTTATGTCTTAGCCCCACAATTGTACAATTGAAGAAATTCTAGTTCGTATTAACATTAGCAAGAGTTCAAAAATTATCTCTGAATGGTTTATATCCAGTTTTACAAAAGCCTTGAGAAGAGAAGGGAACTATATAGTACTTTTTTTTTTTTTTAAGACTTGGACAGAACAGTTAGAATACAAAGGTATTATCAATCAAAAGCTCTCCACACATTTGAAAAAGTCTCTGCATGGAAATGTTCACATCTCAGTGATTACAGATGTCTCAAGTTTCACCAAATCACTAATTCTGACCTGTTTACCAGAACAGAGGATGGCATTTTTCTATACTCTTCTCTGGGACCACTTAATAAGCTGTAGGGACGGGGTGCCTAGGTGGCTCAGTTGGGTGAGCATCCGACTTCAGCTCAGGTCATGATCTCATAGCTCGTGAGTTCAAGCCCCACGTTGGGCTCTGTGCTGAGAGCTCAGAGCCTGGAGCCTGATTCGGATTCTGTGTCTCCTTCTCTCTCTGCCCCTCCCCCACTCACGCTCTGTCTCTCTCAAAAATAAACATTGAAAAAATAATAATTAAAAAAAAAAAAAGCTTACAGGGACAGCCATCTGAGAACACCAAAGCAGACAGAGACTTGACTACAGAAATCTAAAACGCTCCTATGATATTCCAGTGGTTTCCTAAGACTGGTCCCCTCTGCTGGAAATGGACATCATAAAAAATTTTTTTATTCATTCAAGAAGTATTTATTGAGCACTTACTAGGCATTGTCCTAGAAGCCGAGAACACAGTAGCAAAAAGAAAAAACGAAACAGATCCACTGTCTTTATGGAATTGTACACAATAGCCGAGTAAGACAATTATATGTTTTTCGTTTGTTTACTTGATGTACCATGTGGTAACAGCACTGTGGAAAAGAACAGATGTGGAAGAGAGTACGGGAGACAGAAAGATCACAATTTTTAATTTTTTTTAACGTTTTAGTTTTTGAGAGACAGAGTGCAAGCAAGGGAGGAGAAGAGAGAAAGAGGGAGGCACAGAATCCAAAGTGGGATCCAGTCTCTGGGCTGTCAGCCCAGAGCCAGACACGGGGCTTGAACCCACAGACTGTGAGATCGTTACCTGAGCCGAAGTTGGACACTCAACTGACTGAGCCACCCCGGCACTCCAAAAGATCACGATTTTGTACAGAGAGCTTAGGAAGGCCACTCTGATAATATCAGAGTACAGACCTGAAAGAAACAAGGGGGTAAAGTCACACAAATGTTTAGAGAGAAAGCAGCCCCAGCAAAGTGGACAGAAGTGCTAAGGTCTAAAAACCGTAGGAGGCTTGGCATGTTCAAAGAACAAGGCTTCTCAACTTCATCCAGACCTCCAGCATCCTAGACAAGGACCTCCCCCCACGTAACAAAGAACACGCTGCTCTGACCCTCTGAGAAGCCTACCCAGAGGTATATGACACGACACATGCTGAGTTTTCATTTCTTTTCATCTAGATCATCTCACGTGGCCCTTTTCTGTGTTACATTCCCAATCCAGGGCACAGTGTAAAATAAAACGAAATAAATTCAGGAGACAGAAGACAGCGCGATTAATTTTGGTCTTACTTCTAAAAATAGATCGAGAGCAAACATTCTCCCCTCCTTCTACCCCAAAACCCCCACTGGTGTCTGCAGTGGTGAGCATAAACAAGGATGTATTCTTCTTGGTTTCCTCAACGGCCTCTCTTCCCAAAGTACTCACCAACAAAAGCATCTTCGATGCTGTAGGAAGCACTCTTTGCCAGGAATTAGCAGAGCAACCCTAGGCAGCTTCACATGGTGACTTACCCACACAAATCATGGTTTTACATTTACCAACTCTACGCAACCCTGGATAAGCTATTTATTAGTATTTTATTGAAGGGGAAACAAGGGTTACTATGAAGATCAAAAGAGACTGCTTGTGTAGCCTACTAATAAATTACCCGGCACCAAAGAAGTACTGAAAAAATGGCAGCTATTAGAATATTTGTTAACAGAACCCACAGAACTCTGCCTCGTGACTTGCTTTCATGGACACTTGTCCCTTACTTCATCTTATTTTTCATGTAGCTTAAACAAGAAAGGATCACTGAAGTTAATATGCTTAATCACTCTTAATCACTTTACATGGGGTGGAGGAGGGGCGATCGGAGGTAAAATACTGAAAGTATTGTAAAAAACAAATGTAAATGATTTTCAAAGATTCATTTTTTTTTGCTCTTTGACTAGAATAACCAAAAGCCTGTTCATAATTGCTAGTATAAAATTATGCTAGCTACTTTTTTAATGTTTATTCATTTTTGAGAGAGAGAGAGAGAAAGCGCGAGAGCGTGCAAACGGGGGAGGGGCAGAGAAAGGGGGAGACACAGAATCCAAAGCAGGCTCCAGGCTCTGAGCTGTCAGCACAGAGCCCCACGTGGGGGCTCCAACCCTGAACCGTGAGATCACGACCTGAACCGAAGTCAGACGCTTAACTGACTGAACCACCCAGGTGCCCCTGCTAGCTATTTTTTTAAGGTTGCATTTAAATTCCAGTTAACATACAGTGTAAGATCAATTTCAGGTGTACAATTTAGTGATCCAACACTCACATACAACACCCAGTGCTCATCACAACAAGCTAGCTACTATTTTTTTAAGCTTTTTATATATAACCTTTTAAGGCATGAATATCAGAAATCCAAGTAAGTTGAAACAGAATTGTGATGTGATTTCTAATGTTCTATTTCAAGTAACTAAAAGCTCAAATTAATTTTATAGTGCCCAAATGATACATTAAACTTGAGTCAGTTTCCTAAGGCCCTAAAATTGATTTTTTTTTAAGCTCTCACTACTGACTTTGGAACTAGAGTAAAACATAATAATTTTATGTCACAGAAAAAATCGTTTAAGTATTCAATTAAGAAAAGCATACTCGTACCTACCTGATCTTTGGAAATGAGTTAAGACATAGTTGTTGTTCTTAAGAAGCTTACAGTCTAGCACAAAAAAAAAAAAAAAAAACTAAGAAACAAACAAAAAAAAAAAAACCAGACCTATGTATCTTTCAACACAACGTGCCAATTTTTTTTTTTTTTTTTAAGGTATACACACAATTATCTTGGAAGAGAGTAAAAAAGGAGTATCACTTAGTCCTTGGGGCAGGAAGTCAGCTAAGGACAAAACAGGTGAGCCCAGATTGAGGACAGCGCACAAAAGGCAATGCAAAATAGACCAACACTCAAAAGATATATTTACAGGTATATTCCATGCCAACACCATAGAAAATATGTATTCTTTTAGTACAGAATACAAACCATAATGAAAGGACAACTACCTTCAGAAAGTATCTTTTCTGCAAATCAATCTCTGCCAGTTTCTATACACAGAAAAGAATCCTGATACATGTCACAATAAGCTACGAACAAAAGCTTCTTGTGACTTTAGGCTTTGTTTCTTTTCATTGAAAAGAAAGAAAAAAAGCCAGAGTGCCACAACGATTAGTGCCATCATTTCTACACTTTACACACACACAGACAGACACACACACACACCAGTGAACTGAAAAAAAAAAGGCAAAGCTGCCTGCACTCCTTCCCATCAAAACACTGGGATTGGGGCACCTGGGTGGCTCAGTCGGTTAAGCCTCCAACTTTGACTCAGGTCATGATCTCACGGTCTGTGAGTTCAAGCCCCGCGTTGGGCTCTGTGCTGACAGCTCAGACCCTGGAGCCTGTTTCAGATTCTGTGTCTGCCTCTCTCTCTGCCCCTCCCCTGTTCATGCTCTCTCTCTGTCTCAAAAATAAATAAGCGTTAAAAAAATAATAAAAAAATTGTTTAAAAAATGCTGGGATTCTGGTGTATTTTGTGTACCTTTAGGTGAATACATCAGAGAGCGGTCACATCAGTTTTCTCCATCTTAAACTGGGGACCACAAAAGTACCTACCGCATAGGGCTCCTGTGAGCATTAAAAATAAGCTAAGAGTTGTGCAGTGCTTTGCACAGGATCTGCCCCATCAGAAGCCCTAGTGAGGATGTGACTGATGGACAGAAAAAAGATGAAACGTCAATCATACTGAACGTGGTCTGAGAAAAACCGGATGCGACAGGATGAAATGCCAGACAAGACCACACAGAAACCTTTTATTGCAGATTTACAATTCAAGAGTTTGAGTAAGCATCTATTCGTCAATATAACCATGCCTGACATGTCACAGCGTGACAGAATTGTGTAAAATGCCATGTCTTCATTGAAGGACTATGGTTATAAGAAAGGGAAGAAGGTTCCTAATGGACTGATACTCAGAAACACAGTTTCCCACTTAAATACATCAAATGTGTTAGACAAACACATAGTTTCATACTTCCAGTACTGTCTTGATTAATCTAACTGGTCTACTGGAACAATCAGATTACATAATACTCACACACACACACACACACACACACGCACACACACACACACAAACCCTCTATTCTTGTACCTTTATTGGAGGCTTATAATATTCAAAGTGCACTTAGTCACAATTCACGGGAGTCGCTTTTTGGTTAGTCAGGGGAAAAGGTGGGGATGGGTGACCAGGACCCACATCTCTGGTGTAGAAGTGGCCAGCCTCTGAAAACCATGGAAACAGCCCTTCGGTAACTGCTTCAGGAGTTTGGACCATAAGCTGATAAAGAGATTATTAATGCCATCAAAGTCTTTTTTTCTTCCCATCCCCTTGACCATCATGCCCTGCAGGCTTTCAGTGTATATTACACTCCCTTTAAACATCTTTTAACTCATTGAAGACTCTACCTCATGGCCCTTTGGCTTTTACTTCTACTCATCATAAGGTAAAAATCTAACGTGAGACACTTAGGGACATGCACAATACATCACCCTACAGGATGCCAAATTTTCCTATTCACCACACAGCTCTGTAAACGTCCGATATGTCAGATTATAATATGGGTTGGGCTTTTTTTTTTTTAATGTTTATTTATTTTTGAGACAGAGAGAGACAGAGCATGAACAGGGGAGGGGCAGAGAGAGAGGGAGACACAGAACCGGAAGCAGGCTCCAGGCTCTGAGCCATCAGCCCAGAGCCCGACGCGGGGCTCGAACTCACGGACCACGAGATGGTGACCTGAGCCGAAGTCGGATGCTTAACCGACTGAGCCACCCAGGCGCCCCTGGGCTTTTTTTTTTTTTTTTAATACCCACTACTATAAACTAAGCCTCTAAATATTCTTCTGGTTGAATAACAAATTAGCCAAATCATGTTTTTAAAGCTCTGGGGATATAAAATCATTTAAAAATCATCAAGGCATTAGCTGGTGACTTTTCCCCCTAAGACAAAGAAGGCTCGGGATGCCTGGGTGGTTCAGTCAGTCAAGTGTCTGGCTCTTGATTTCTGCTCGGGTTATCATCTCGCAGTTGTGGGATCGAGCCCCGCAGCAGGTTCTGCACTGAGCATGGAGCTTGCTTAGGAGTCTCTCTCTCCTTCTCCCTCTGCTCCTCGTGCTTGTGCACGCACGCTCTCTCTCTCTCAAAATAAATAAATATGCATTTTTTTTAATTTAAAATAAAAAGGAGGCTGAAAACTAGGCCAAAGGAGACCATTTGGTTATTGCACATAATGAACTCGGAAATGAAAGAAATAATCATAACAGTTGGAAACAAGTAATTCCTCATCCATAAGGGTTCGGATGCCTTTGATCAAGCAACACAGAATATATACAAGGAAACACCTGATAACCATTTGTTGACTGATGTCCAAAACTGTACTGCGTAATTGCTACCAATAACTGGCAGGTAAGGAAATCAATCATTGACCTAGAGCTGTATTTGTAACACTCCAAGTGGCAGACAGTAGAAACGTATATATTATCCCCAAGCTCTGTGGTTTACAAAGTGGTTTAACGAAGACGTGGGATCTTCATTTTAACGGGGAACACGAAAAGAGAAACCTACGCCCAACAAACATTTCTCAATCTCCGTCAATCACTAGTGATAACCCATGCTACACTTCCACGGATTCCAGAACACTTCCATAACCCAGAACGCCACTTCCTGTCGCCACCACCATGCGTCTCCCATGCCGCTTCTCAGCACCACAGTTCCGATCACAGTTCCGATCAATACCCACCATGCACAGCAGGTCAGTGAACCTTATATTTATAGCACTCTTCTTCGAGCTAGTCTCAGGGACCACATTACTCACCCCCAGGCACAGATCTGAGCCTGAGTGTTTTGGTAACGAAGACACCATTCAAAACCTATCGGCCTTCACAAATGCGCTTTTATAAATGCTACAACACTTTGTACTAGATGCCAAATTACGAACCAGTCAGCACACTGCTACTAGAAACTGCAAGAAAACGTTGACCCAGAAACAGGCAATAAAGGCCTCCGTGGCCTTCTGCTGCCCACGCAGGCTCACGTGGTTACAAAACAATGGACTTTCAATGTCACGAGTATGTTCATCCTAACTTCAACAAGAACATTCCGCGGTTTGTCTCATAGCTGTGGACACGCTTGGTTAAGTTAAGGTACAGAATCCCTCTTGTAGGACAAGGGCTGTGATTACAGTGATCAGACCCTATTTTACAACTTATACCAAAAATTAGGACCAGCCGTACTCCCTAAAATACAGAGTCTTCGGGCTAGAAATGCGCAAGAGTCACACCCCTATGAATAAGCGGGAGGGACAAGTAGGGTTTTTTGCACCTGAGGACGCGCTGGGCTGTTTTCTACGTCCACCAGGTGGCTAAGCTAAACCAAGGACATAAAGCACACTTTCCACGTGCATTTATTTCCTAAGGAGACCCTCAGGATCTCACAACTACTTTTTTCTGTCATCATCTGGGGACGCACGTACCTCGGAATGCCAGCAACATACACGAGCACGCCAAGCTCTCTTTCACCGCCCCGACAACAGCTCCATCTCGTGCTTCAGATACTGGTGGAGACAAACCAGTACAAAGCGGTACGTGCAGTCCGTGACTGTTTATTCCTGATGTTTACGGACCTCACTTTTTGGCAGAAAGACAGACAGCTTTAGAAATGCCAGACTCCGTTGAATCTTGTGCCTTGTGTGAGTTAGCAGCAAAGGCAAAACAGGAGTCCTCGTGGTGCTGAGCCAACAGTGGGTTGTATCTCCGTTCTTGAGAATACAAGCTAAGGGCCACCACGTTAACTACTGAGGCTAGAACCCACCGTGAGGGCTCCATCTGGCTGAAAAGCAGGTCCAGAGGCCTTGCACTAGAATGCTGGATTTGCTAGCAAGTATCCGGATAAAGCTATAATCTTGGTACCTCCGAACACGCAAGAGAAATCATTATTTTTACTACAAAGCAAGAAACTCCCTCCCGTGTCTATTATCATGTGTCTAGGCTTCAATATTCTGTTTGCCTTTCACGCCTCAATGAGAAAATACTGATTTTCTCTCCTGGTTATCTTCTCAAAACAGACCTCACATCTCACTACCGACTCGTTGCCACCATCAGTGAGCGTTAAGCACGGCAGCTGTGAATCACTCTACAGGTAAAATCAGTTTCAAAAACCACCCCCGGTTGTGAAAGAACCTGCAAATTGTTGTGGCAACTTCGTCTTTCAGTCTTCAATACAATCTTCTAATGAAGTAACATCACTTACGATTGCTGGCAAACACAAACCGACTTGGAAACCTGGTAATCAGCAGGCTAACAGGTGTTGAAATCCCAGGAGGAGGAAGAGGGGCTATTATTAATCACTTCACGCCTCAAAGCTCAAGTAGCTTTAATAGCCATAATTCTAATCAACTTCGCTGCAATGCAAAATGATCCGTGCCACCCGTTTCTTTTCACCAACTACCTTTTAAAAGAGCAAAGACACAATTTCCTGCATTCCGCAGAATGTTCTCTAACTCATCTACTCCAACTTGTGTATTACTTTACTAAGTTGGGAGCAACAACTTAAGTTGAAACATTTCCCAGTTCCCAGTCGACGTCGCTCCCCGACAAACAATGTTAATATATTATTGCCTTCCGGATGGATCGGCGAGGTTTCTTTCCCAGTATCACACGTGTTGCCTAAGTAGCCCCAACGCCGTCTTTACAATCGTATCTTTAATTCCTTCCCTGTGTCTGCCACAAACTAAGTATCACGAAATGATGGCAAGGCTTGGGGCCCTTGAGAAAGGACGCATGCACCCATCACCTGAGCAATTCCCCCGAGCGGTACCCTCACGCCCTTGGCAACCGCATCTTCACTCTCTCCCCGCCCTTAACGCCCGGGTGCAAACACCGGCCGCTACACCTGCCTCGGGAGCTGCTCCGAGCTGCTCCCTCACGCAGAGAAACGCGAGGCATTTTGCAGTCCCTTAAAGCGCGAACACAATACCTTCCAGAAACAGTAACAATGCCCCCCGCCCCCCAGGGGGCCAAGGATCTACCCCGCAAAGTACTGGTCCCGCCAGGAACTCGGGTACCGCCGGATGGGAAACCCGGGCTGCCGTTCCCGTTCGGTTGCAGGTTTGGCGACTACACCTTGCAAAGATAAAGGTCGTTATGTTCAAAACCCAAAGGAACTTCGGAAGCACCAAACCGGGCAGGGGCACCTAAGCACGGGCTCGCTTTCCAGAGACTGTTCAACAACAACAACAGCAACAACAACAACACCGCCTGGCTTGCTCGCCCCTGCGAGCCTCCCATCCCGTCCTCGGAGAGGATCGGTTAGCAAGTCCACCGGGCGAGTCCAAAGGGAAACGGCGTCCCATCTTTTTTCCCCCAAAGCCTCGCGAACACGCCACACCGGCAAAACCGGGGGGCGCCCGCCCCCGCCCCCGCCCCGTCGCTCGGGAAGCCCCGCGCCGCGCACCCCGTCGGAGCCCCGGCGGCGCGCCCACCCGCGGAGGCTCTGCCCGCCTTGCCGGCCGCCGTCCGGGGCCGCGGGCGGCCGGGCTGGAGGCGCCGGCGCGGGGCGCGGGGCGCGGGAGGCCGCGGCGTCGGGGGCGCAGCCGGCCGGAGCCCGGCGGGGGACGCGCCCCTCGGGGACCCGGGCGCGGCCGGGCCCGAGCCCGCTCCCCTCGGCGGGCGCCCCCCCCCCCACCCGCGGGCGCCCCGCCCCAGCCTCCCCTCCCCCACCGGCCGCGGGCGCGCTCGCTCGCTTACCTGGCCCGCGGCGACGGCGGCGGCGGGGCCGGGAGCCGCTCCGGCGGCGGCGGCGGCGGGGCCAGAGGCGGGGGGCGGGGGGGAGGGAGGCGCCCGCGGAGGAGGAGCTCGGGCGAGGAGCGGGCGGGCCGCTTTGTTTCCACTGCGCCGAGCCGCCGACCCTGCGTCACCATGGCAACCGCCAGGGGGCCCCCGGGCCCGGTGGGGACCCCAGGGCAGCCGGGGTCCCGGGCGCGCGGGGCCGCCGCCTGGACCCCCGCCCTCCTCTTCCTCCTCCTCCTCCGCAGTCTGGGTGCTCCGAGGGGGCAAGGACCCCCCCCCCCCCGCCTGGAACCGCCGCCACCCCAAACACGCCCCTCTCTCGTCTCCCTCGCCAAATCGTGTGTCTCGCCCGGGCCACAGGGGAAGGGGACCGAGGGGAGCGAGCCCACAGCCAATTCTTGTTTCCGTCCTAGCAGGCGGGCACCCCCCCCAACCTTGATTTCCCGCACTGGACATCCCGAGCCACCCCCCCCCCCACCACCACCACCACCACACCTTTCCTCTATGGAGCTGTACCCTCAAAATGGAAAATCACTGAAGAGAGAAGGAGCAGTGCAAACTGATAAAGTGTTGAGCAACTGGTACCCGAGCTCCTGTTGCCACTGCCGCAGCCTGCGTGGAGCTGCCAAGGGACACCCAACGTCCTCCTCCTCCTCCTCCTCCTCCTCCTCCTCCTCCTCCTCCTCCTCCTCCTCCTCCTCCTCCTCCTCCTCCTCCTCCTCCTCCTCCTCCTCCTCCTCCTCCTCCTCCTCCTCCTCCTCCTCCTCCTCCTCCTCCTCCTCCTCCTCCTCCTCCTCCTCCTCCTCCTCCTCCTCCTCCTCCTCCTCCTCCTCCTCCTCCTCCTCCTCCTCCTCCTCCTCCTCCTCCTCCCCCTCTTTCCCCGACATCGCCCCACCTGGATCTGCTTTCACTCCCTCCAAACAGCGCCTCAGTCCTGTGGAGGGCTCCAGTGGGAGAGGCGGGAGGGGGGCCTTGTGTTTCATTATAAACACAGGATACACTTGTAACCTCACGAGCCAAAACTCAACTTTCAGGCTGCATCGTGAATCCCCGGCTGCCGCCACTGCTGGGCTACTGGCTGTGACTGCTGAGCATCTACCATGAGCGCCGGCTTACTCTGCGCCAACCACCGGCCATGCACTACGGACCGGACCGTGGCATGGTGCTCCGGGGAAGGGAACCGCGGCGAGGCTGACCTTGGCACCTGCTGGGCGTCCCTTCTTAAGGAAATTCTTGAAGAGGGAGGAAAAGTACTAGCAGACCCACAGGAAGGCTTCCTCTAAAGGACAGAGCTAGAGGACAGCTACGTGGGGTGAGTCATCGCCCCATACAATGTTTTCTTAAAAGATCATTTACTGAATCCAAAACCCACAGTATCTTCATTTAGGCCCCAGGGAGCATGGCATTTATTTTCTGGCATTTGTGAATCACCAAAGGAATGTCAATAACTTAAATAAAAAAAAAAAAAAATCCAGGGTGGCTGATGTTTTCTGGGTCTGCTACCTGTCTGAGAAGCTGTAAAGCAGAACAATGTTATTACCAATTGAAACCACACATATTAATTAATGGAAATATAAGATCCATTTGATGGTGGAGAGTAGAAACAGCTTGTTCCTCGGGAAGGCTGGCCACTTTCCTGTAACAGGAACATTGGTATTTCCAGATGAAGTCAGGAGACAAGGGCTTGTCATAGGCTGTCAGGCAGTTTTGCAGTATTCGTCAAAATTTAAGCTACCTGTAAATTTAATTTAAATTTAAGATACCTTTCACCCTGCTATCTCGATTCTTGGAAATCTGTCGTGCACAGATATACAAGCGTGCAATTATACAGGTACAAGGATGTGCCATGAAGCAGTTTTGTAATAGCAGAAATTTGAAGTAACTTGTACATCCACCGACAGTCATGTGGCTAAAGAAATTTGGCACATTCATAGCATATAATACTATGCAGTCATTGCAAATAATAAAATATGTAAGATACACGGAAAGATACTGATTTCTTATTTTAAAATCGGGGCACCTGGATGGCTCAGTCGGTTAAGCAGCCGACTCTTGGTTTCAGCTCAGGTCATGATCTCACAGTTCATGAGATTGAGCCCTGTGTCCGCCTCTGTGCTGACAGCACAGAACCTGCTTAGGACTCTCTCTCTCTCTCTTCCTCTCTCTCTCTCTCTCTCTGCGCCTCCCCTGCTCACGAGAGCTTTCACGTGCTCTCTCAAAATAAATAAACATAAAAAAAAAGAGGGACTACAGAACATGTGTGTGGGGTGATCCCATTTCTGCGCAAAAGAATTTCTAGATAGATAGGTGATAGATAATAGACAGACAGACACATAGACACAGTCTCATAGATAAAGGTCTGGAAGAATACATACCAGTAGTTGTCTTTGAAACTATGGTAAGAACTGAAAGAACTCTCAGTTGTTACCACATACAACTCAGTATCGTTTGGTCTGTTTGATTTTTTTTTTTTTTTACCTCGTTTTCAATGAAGAATTTTTCAAAAAGTCCCTTACTAATGTATGTTGACATATACATTACTGCCTGGTTGAGAACTGAATACAGTGAAGGGCCAATTAGTTGGCCAGCCCTGCTCTCAGATGCTAAAAGCCTGGAAAAGTCCACTTTTGGGTCCACAGTCAGTGAATTCCTTAGTGACCTGGTCCTGCCTTATTCTGTGAGGTATTCTTACAGACATTCACTTTCCCCAAGGAGATTTCGTTTTACCTTCAGGTCAGCTCCATTCTAGCTTTTAGACCAAATGACAAACTTGCAAGGAAACTGTCCTTCTAGAATATTCCACCGTACCTGCCAGGGGATGCCATTTGAACAGGTTAAGTGGTGGCCATTAATCCAATTAGTTAAGTTGGAAATGAAGGTGCTGAAGCTGAGAAATTTTTGTGTGGATGCATGACTAAGCCTTTCTTATCGTCACCGTTTTTGAGATACCTAAAATAGTGAATTTGCTTTCCTAAAAAGATTTTCCTGAGCTGCACTGTCCAATTTAGTAGCCACGACCAGCCACGTGAGACTGGTGAACCCTTGAAATGGGGCCAGTCCAAATTGGCATGTTCAGGAAGTGCAAAATACACACCAGATTTCAAAGACTGGGAACAATAACCCCCAAATACCTCATTAAGAATATTTATGTGTCGGAATGTTTTTAATATGTTCCGTTGAACAAAACATTAAAATTATTACATGGGTTTCTTTTCACTATAACGTGGCTACTAGAATGTTAAAAAGTACATATGCGGCGTATTGGATAGCCTTGTTTTAGGAGTGTCTTCTTAAAGTATCAAGAAATCCAAAGTTATCTATTCTTCTTAATTTTTAGTTAAAATATAATTAATGCTTGGGGCGCCTGAGTGGCTCAGTCGGTTAAGCGTCCGACTTCAGCTCAGGTCATGATCTCACGGTTCGTGTGTTCAAGCCCCGCATCAGGCTCTGGGCTGACAGCTCGGAGCCTGGAGCCGGCTTCAGATTCTGTGTCTTCCTCTCTCTCTGCTTCTCCCCGGCTCATACTCTGTCTCTCTCTTTCTCTCAAAATAAATAAACATTAAATATATATATATATATATATATATATATATATATATATATATATATATATAAAATTAATGCCTCCCAATTCATAGATGTGCCATCATATAGCAACTTATGTTAAATAATGTCAACCGATTAGAAAAGATGTTATATACAAACATTAGCTCATTTGCTTATATTTTAGAAAGAATTTACCACAGACGCTGAAGCGGGAGAGGGGCAGAGAGAGGGAGATGCAGAATCCAAAGGGGGCTGCAGGCTCTCAGACCCAGGCCTGAATCCCAGCTTTCCTGTTTATTAGTTCCACGACATGGACAAACAGTTTAATGCAACTGGTCCTCAGTTTCCACATCTGTAAAATGGATGTAATAATGGTGCTTGCCTCGCTGAGTTGTAAGAATGAGACAAACAAATGAGTGAAAAACTCTGTAATACCTTGTCATATAAATGCTGAGTAAATTGTAGGCTTTTTTTTCCCTTATACTTTGTCAGCTCTGTCACTTAGTCTATTAACCCTCAGTTCAGGTGAGTCTATGTTTATAAGAAATCTTTCACCTTCCTTTAAATAAGCTGATTGCAACTGTGGCTGAGCCATCAAAATTTGATTCTCCTCAACTCTGAACTGGTTATAAAATTACTATCAAAATCAAAGAGATATTTTGGTCTATTTTAAGTTAGCAAAATAAATAAGAAGTTTCAAATTACCAGATCAGCATTCATGATAATTTTGATAAATATTAAAATTTCCAGGTTTAACACAATGCAACAAGTATCCTTAAGTGGTTTATATTCTGCTTATTATCATCAGATCTCTACTATACAAAATAAATAAGATATTGCTCCGAAAGCCTTTGTATAAAAATGTTTCTGTTCTAATAGTTTGGAATATATCTCCCCAAATCCTTATTCTTTTCTCAATTATAAACTATAATAATAATTTATTATAATATTAATTATTATAATATTATTATATTAATATTATATAATAATATATAATATTATATATTATATAATATATATATTAATAATAATAATTAGCTATAATAATAGCTAATATTCGTTTCATATTGGGTACAAGGTCATGTAGGTATTTATTAGCAGAATTACTAGACTCTTAACCACACACTAAGAAATATCTTTAAATCATTTGAGAGCTTGAACTCACATATGTTTCATTCCACGAGTTTTGGAATAGGCAGAGAAAAAAAGCAAACATCAGTGTTTCCTCACTACAGGCTCATTAAGCAATAACTCCTCAAACCCTGCCTTCTGGTCATGTTCTGACATTGTTTAATAAGGTGATATGAACACATTCAAAACAAATGAAAAACATACTTACTTCTGTTGTCTATGTCTTAAAATCTGTTTTCTTCCTGGATGTCTATCTATCTATCTATCTATGTATTTATTTATTGAGAGAGAGAGCATGAGCAGGGGGTGGGGGGGAGAGAATCTTAAGCAGGCTCCACGCTTAGTGTGGAGCCTGATACGGGGCTCGATCCCATGACCTCGGGATCATGACCTCGGGATCATGACCTCAGCTGAAATCAAGAGTCAGATGCTCAATCCACTGAGCCACCCAGGCGCCCCTTTCTTGGATAGTTTCGAAACTTGATTAGGAACACTCAGCTCCAGCCATTCAGAAGGCTTGAAAAAGTGAAACAAACACGCTGCCGAATCGATAGAAGCTGAAAACTCAGAACTCACAAATTCCTCTCCTCCAATAGCCCCAGGAGGGCACCAGGCAAATCTGCTCTAAAAAGGCAAATATTGACGATCATATCCCCACAAGGAGAGAAAAATCACTCCTGTATACACGACTTCTAAGCAATATGGACATCCTTGCTCAAAGAAGGTGTGTGTGTGTGTGTGTGTGTGTGTGTGTGTGTGTGTGTATACTGGTGCCTTGAACTAAAAAACCTGTGGCCATAGAGGAGTGTCTAAGTCATATTTATTTCAAAGGCTCCAAGACATGCCCAACTAACATCTTCAATTCCTTCATCACATTGACTCTCTTAGGGAAACAAAAGATCCTACGAAATCACAAGAATTTCACCTAACTGGAAATGAGGTCTCTGTACGATGTGTTGGTTGAGAAAAGGCTACAGATTACCCTAATGGCTTTAGCAAGAAACAAAAAGACATCCAGCTTTCTTATCAATGCCAAACAGTTCCATAACTGCTTATATAACTGGAGGAGAGAAATTCTCACTGCAGTACATTCCATAAAGATAAGACAAATTTTGAAATTACATTGCTGCTTAACCAGGTATTGTGAAAAATGTCAATATCGGTAGTGGCGATATATTTAACCACTGAGTGATGGCTTCTCGGCCTTTTGGCTAAGATCAAGTGTAGTATTTAACCACTGAGCTATCTGACGTATCAACATCAGCATGAGAAAAGTTGCTGCTAATTAGAGAAATGTATCCTTTAAGAATCTGGAAGAACACAGCCAAAAGTAGATAGGATTGAGGAGCATTTAGACATCATTTGTGATCCCCTTGGGTTTATTGTGCAGCCCACTCAAAAAAAAAAAAAAAAAAAAAAAAAAAAAAAAAAAAATATATATATATATATATATATATATATATATATATATAATCTGCCAATGGGGAAAATGGCAGGTAAACAGAGAATTAGAGACACAAATACATCACAGTTCTTTGCCAAGAGCTCCCTATGGAAACACCCAGCATAATATCTCAGCCAAAAGTATAACTTGATATTGATCAAATCCTATCACAGTAAACTTTTGATGTGCTTTAATCTGCTTTAAATAAATTTTGTCGGAAATAAATTAACTTTCGGCTTTGTTCAAAAACGTATTCAATGTAAAGATGCTGCTTCCTCTCCTTGGGTCCTTAGATAGAGGTTCACATCTCTCTTCAGGGGTCTCTGGCATCAGACCTTCTCCACACTCACAGCTTACCTCATTTCGGTGGCACAAATGTGTCAGCATAAAAACCAAATTCAATATTATCTGTTTTAAATTCATAGTTCATTTACTTATTGATCCGTGACACAGCTGCAAAGCAGCTCTTAGCAGAATGGAAATGATTTGTTTCTAGTTTCCTCACCTATAAAACGCGGGTTTTGAAGCCTGCCCTTATCCCCGGTAATGGATTTCATAAGTCTGAATTAGATCGTTTAGTAAAGCTCATTGATCAAAGGTTCTGTGTGATGCTCATGCCATAATACTATTGGAGCGAGAGCCTAGAAGAGGTATCAAAGGGAAAATGCGTGCTACACACATCATTCTAATAGTAAAATTATTTTAAAGGCCCTCTTTGTGACTGGACCTTTTGAGCATTATAAATGAAGAATCTGACCCCATCAAAGGCAAGCCAAGGGTGTTACAACCAGACAGGCTCTTCGTGGATGAGGTATGTCAAAGGAAGGATACGTGACACCATTTCCACTGACGCCTCACCACCGCTTTGAGAGCGTGCCTTGGCTAGATGGGCAGAGATCACGGAAAATGACCAGATGCAGGCTTGTTAACTGCAGCCAGATGTGGCAGACGAGGCAGCGAAAGAGAGATCTGGAACGAGCTCTGCTCAGCGGGGTGGGGAGGACTGTTGGCAAAGGGCAGGTTAGAGTTGCCAGATAAAATACACACGTGCAGTGTTTGGGACGTGCAGATACTAAAACACGTATTCGTTGTGTTTTTCTGAAAGAGTGGACTGGACATCCTCTGGTTTGGGGTTGTTTGTTTTCTGGGTTTTGTTTGTTTTTTCTTGTTTTCGTTTGTTTGCTCTTGCCTTTGTTTTTGTGAAATCAGGCCACCCTATAGGCAAAGAGCACCGGGAGGGTTTCAGCAGGGGCAGATACAGCTCCTGGGAAGAACCTATTCTCGTGGGAGAACTTTCCAAACCACCTAGCACTCAAGTGCTGTGTGCTGAGTGCTGAACTAGCCCTCAGTTTCTCATGATCACATTGCCCTCTGCTATTGTCTTCCAAATACCATCTTCTGAAATGGTCCCTGGTTAACATGTATACTGGCCACCACCTCACCCTCTAGAACGCCAGCTCCCAGATCTCAGGGACTTGCTGTCCCTTTCATGCTGACTCCCCAGCTTCTAGAATAGCACCTGGCGTGGTAGGAACTCTGCAAACACTTAGTGAAAGGTCCCTCAGCCCATGGCCTCCCAGTGCCGGGTTCTAGTTCACAGGCAGCCGGCCGTAGTCTGTTGTCTACTCTTGGATGTTGCAAAACAGCCTTGTCCTTACAATAACCCTTTCTTTTCCTCACCAACAAAAGGGCTGTACCGGGACACACGCAGAAGTCTAAATCAGGAGAGAGGCTGGAGGAAGGTTAGGGGATGAGCCAAATATGCCAACCTCTAATAAGGAGAAAAGCTACAGATTTTTTTTTTTATTTTTTTTTAACGTTTATTTATTTTTGAGACAGAGAGAGACAGAGCATGAACAGGGGAGGAGCAGAGAGAGAGGGAGACACAGAATCCGAAACAGGCTCCAGGCTCTGAGCTGGCAGCACAGAGCCCGACACAGGGCTCGAACTCACGGACCGTGAGATCATGACCTGAGCTGAAGTCGGACGCTCAACCGACCGAGCCACCCAGGCGCCCCCAGATTTTTAAAGATTAGAACAGATAAGACAAGAGAAGAATAACCCACTAAGATATTAACCTACTACCTGTGGAGGAACAGTAGCTAACTCCAAGACTTTATTCTCTTGTGTTGTCTCCCTTCCATATGCTATCTCTGGGCAAGGCCAGAGATCTAGAGGTAAAGAAGGGGGCAGCCTAGCCAAGAGGGAAAGCAGGTACAGGGCAGATAAGTGTGACAGTCAGTGGCAGCACAGGTGGCGAGCCCTCCGTGACAATCTACAGATCAGGCTTTGGGCCACCAAGGAGGTAATTTTCCCACTGGCTCTCGAGGCAACAAAGGAAGGGAGGTCATTCCAGGTGGAGGAAACCACAGACGCAAGGTTCTGAGATGCTAGCCAGCATATCGAGTTCCAAGACCTCGATTCGGTGTGGCCAGAACTCAGGGTGTTTGTGGGCTGGTGGCAGGAAATGATATCGGGACAGTAGCAAAGAGCAGAGTGAATGGAGCTGTGTAAGGAAAAGTCATTTTCTTTAGTAACACGAAAACCCAGGCTGGTGAAACCTAGCTCTGGAAAAATCCTTTCCTGGTGAACAGGACCTCCCACAGCCTAACTCTGCATCCTTCTGGATTTTCCTGCCCCCTCCACAATTTTTAACTCTCAATATTAACAGTCCTGGGGGACCTTTCTCCTTCCAGCTGAAGAGCTGGGACTTTATCCCCTAGGTGACCACCCACCCACCCCCCACCACACACACACACACACACACACACACACACACACACACCCTTAAATGCTTTCTGACGTTCTCTATGAGACTGCCTTCCAAAGACCTTAGCAAATATTACAGCTGAATGCGATTAATAATGAAGTGTATTAGAAGTTAAGAGGCCTGCTGGTCCCAGGCCAGGTTCCCATGGATGGATATCTAGTGTCCCAAAGACCCGGCGCCATTGTTAGCCTCATCAATGACAGCTTGCCGGAGAAAGGCAGGGAGCCAGGAATCCTCTGAGGCGGCCTGCTGTGTGGGCTGTTGGAGACTGTGGAATCACAGGGGGCTTCAGTTAACTCATCTAACGGGAAAGACATTCATTAGAGCAGTTTGATTTTAATAAAAACAAAACCCGTAGGCCGGGAGGGGTACTCGGTCCTTTCAGAAACTCACACTATAGAGGAAAGCCTGGGTGGACTTTTTTCTCTCCCGTTTGTTCTGGCCACTTGCCACGTTCCATCAACTCAATCTTTAAAATATTTACGTTTCAACTCCCCCCCCCCCACCCGGTCCTGCTCACTTTCCTTTCTATAATCCTAGTAAGGACTTTACTATATTGTATCTGAAATATCCCGATAGCGTCTTAACTGGTCACGTGACCTCAGCCTCCCCCACCTTTCGTCATCTCCCCCAGTGTCGCTGGCCTGAGCTTCCCAACGCACTGCCATGCTTTGCTCCTGAACATTCTGTAACTCCCGATTGCCTGTAGAATGACAGCCTTTCCCAACGCTTTTGCTCCCTATAAGCTGGCACTAACTTATTTTTCCCATGGTGATGCCTAACTAAATTGTTTTCATGCCACGGCTAAACTAAAATACAGTGTCTTTCTGCAGTGACGAGTTTATTCTGCTCGGCGTGCCCTTTTGTCCCAAACTCCCCAGGTTCAAGTATTACCCACCCTTCAAAGCCCACTTCAAATGCCCCCATCCCCATGAGGCAATCTCCCATCCTTTTGGTGGGATAGACTCTCCCGCCCGGGACCCCTCATAGCACGTGACCTTGTATCTCTCTTGTAGAACTTACTACCTAGCCTTTTGTGCTAGAGCGGTGTCTGCATTATGTCAGGAATAAAAACTCCCAAACCACAAAGTCTGGGGTCTCATCTTCGAATCCCATGGACTCCCTCGCGTGGCACCCTCCCTCCTGACATGGTGTCATGCCCGCCATTGACAGTTTGTTGAATTCGCCAAGTACGTCACCAGGGGTCCAATCTCCTGGTCCAGGTGGAACATCCACTGGGGTCATTGCTGAGGCATCACACTTAGCTGCCAAGTGACGGTGCACGGGAAGGGTGTGTCTACCCATTCTGCTTTATATGGGAGGTGGTGGTTGCTTGTTTGGGGGCTGGGGGTACAGGCAAACTGCAAAGCTGGCAATATGTGAACTGTGGCCTGGAAATGAACTCATCCCGTTGCTCTGACGGGGCCCTCGTTGGCACAAAAGCCCAGCTCTGGAGTTGCGATCTGAACCTCCTTTCCTGTGTCCCTAATTACTCACGCGGGCTTCTTTTGTTGGAGATTTTTTTTTCCTCTCTTGGACTTTTGCCCTGTTTAACGGCCCTGAGCACCCTTGCGCTAGAAACATGTTTGTTTCAGCAGCTTTTATGCCAAAAGGGTTTTATAGGATCACTTTGTTGAAGCATGCTTCTAATTTGGTTTTGTTTTCTCTTCAGGGACTTTATTTGTAACACCGGGATGTGTGGGCACAAAATCAGATGATTAAAATGATGACAGTCCCGGGGCACCTGGGTGGCTCAGTCAGTTAAGCATCCGACTTCGGCTCAGGTCATGATCTCACAGTCCGTGAGTTCGAGCCCCGCGTCGGGCTCTGTGCTCACAGCTCAGAGCCTGGAGCCTGTTTCAGATTCTGTGTTTCCCTCTTTCTCTGCCCCTCCCCTGTTCCTGCTCTGTCTCTCTCTGTCTCAAAAATAAACATTAAAAAAAAAAAAAAATGATGGCAGTCCCGGGGAGCAGAAAGCTAGCTCTCCCTGGGGGGACACTGGGACACATTCACTGCATGTACCCCGGATGGTTGTCTTGACTGTTCTCACACGGGTGGCAGCAAAACGTTACATTATTCAAGCACCTGTGTCTTCAGCCATTTGGACAGCTATGACGGAAGGACCATAGACTGGATGGCACAAACAATAAATGTTCACTCCTCACTTCCTCACTCCCCTGGGAAGTCCAAGGTAGAGGTGGTAATGACTGCATCTTGGGGAGGGCCCGCTTCCTAGTGCATAGACGGCCGTCCTTTTGCTGTAACCTCAGATGGCAGAAGGGGAGATCTCTGCAGGGTCTCTTTTATAAGAGCACTAAATCCCATTCGGGCACCTGGGTGGCTCAGTCGGTTAAACATCTGACTTCAGCTCAGGCCATCCTCTCACGGTTCGTGGGTTCGAGCCCCTTCAGGGGAGCCCTGCTTCTCTCTCTCTCAGCCCCTCATGGGATTCTCCCTCTCTCTCTCAAAAAAAAAAAGAGAGAGAGAGAGAGAGAGCACTAAATTCCATTCATCAAGGTTCCACTGTCATGACCTCACCACCTCCCAAAGGCCCCACCTCCCAATACCATCATACTGGGGATTAGGCTCCAATATATGAATTTTAGCGGGACACAAACGTTCAGACCAAAATACCTTATATCAGGTAGGCCGCTTTCCACTGCAAGGAAAGAAATAACTAAGCGTAGTCCAAATAACAGGTGTTTGTTTCATACGAGACATCTGCAGGAGGGCAGTTCTCCTAATATCAACAAGGGACGGGCTCTTGTCATCTTTCTGCTCTCCCCTCCCAGTAAGCCGGCAATAGCCCCTCTAAGAGCCACAGAAGCCACAGAAAGGCTGCCGTGGTTGCAAACTTCGTATCTTCACACAACTGCCTGCAAACAGGGAGAAGGGGGATGGGACAAAAGGCCTTTCTCATCATCTTTCCCAGAATTCCTTAGCAGCTCAAGTCTTCGTGCGCTGAACTCCGTCCCATGCTCATCCCTGGGCCAATCACGGTTAGAGGGAAATTCTAAAGCCATCATTGATGTAGGCCAATGACCTCACGCCCTGCAGCCGGGCACATTGACAGGTGTACAAAGAAAGGGGGCTCTGGGAGGAAGAAAAGGGAGAGGTGGTGGTTAGGCTGACAAGCCACGGTCCCCGCCACAAGCTGCGGAATGCTCTCCGTCTGGCTCCATGCCCCTAAGATGCTTTATAGACGGAAATCAGTACCGATGGACGTGCATGAAGGCCTTTCCGCATAGATTAATCCAAACGCAATCAAATAATAGTAATAACCTGCTGTTACTGCTATTTTCACCATCACCATCGTCACCGTCGTCCTCAAAGGGACGAGGAAGGATAGCTGAATTGAAAAGAGCCAGACGGTCTCCCTGATTTAAGCTGTGGCTCGCTTTATTATCCTGGACGCTCTCATTACGCAGTTACTGAAAACATTTATCTTGTGTTGACTTCAATTAAGCTGAAAGGCTCTCACTGTGCATTCTTTTCGCGTGGTTCGCTAAGTCCATAGTGGCTTATGTATAATGACCTAGAGGCTTATCCTGAGTTGCGGGGAAATGCCTCTCCATCTGTCCATCACGGCGCGAGCTTTCATTCAAACGGAGTCACCCAACCTCTGTCACTTCCTGCTAGCCCGACGACAGCCGCCCTATATCTTTTATCACCGCTTCCTAGGACGCTTCCTTGCATCCTTAACTTTTTTTGTTGTTCTTTCTCACCCCAAAGTCACCTCATCTACTTTTCCATGGATTGCTCTTCCCCTCATGTCTGGCATTCACACGTTCGCTGCCGTGTTCCTTTGCACATGCTGCGCTCTACCCCTGCCCATGGATAATATAAGTTCCCCCGGGAGGCGGGACGGTGGGTGACCTTCAGGGTCACAAATCGAATGTCGGGCTACAAATATCAGAGTGCTCTTTGAAGCCGTGCTCCATTTTGACCCATTCAAGAGACAGCGGTGGGGATGAACGGAGCACCTGAGCACCGGAGTGCCGGGGAACAGACAAGAGAGCTCAGGCTCAAAGTAAACTCAGAAGAGCATGGGCCAAACTGGCCACCAACACGGTAAAGAGGCAGGAGGGGCACAAAAGCTGTTGGAGGTCTGTTACAGGCGGCGGACTTAGGGAAGTAAGAGGGTGATGCCTGCAAGATAGCTACGAAGAGGAACCACGGTGGGGAATTGGATCATCCGCGAGTACAGAAAGCGTTCTTTCATATGCTAGGACTTTCAGTCACTTTAACAGAATGTCGGAGTCCGTCCCTGGTCCCCGTTGCCGGCCGCTAACGGCCCACTGCCTCCCTAGATTTAACAGAGAGGCAGAAGTGGAATCTGGAATACCTAATAGTTTCTCATATAAGAATCACTCTGGCTTCGGGCAAGATCTTTCTGTAGATGTAGTCCCCCTGAAATCTTGTAATACATAATGAAAAACGAAACAGGCACTATTTCGCGGGCACGCTGGCATATTATTTCGCTTTGCTTCTCATAAATTCCCAAATCCCCAACCAATTTCATCGCCTGTGCCTTCATTTTCTTCTTTCTAACACCCCTCCCCCGCCGTCTATGTGTTCTGACCTACCTTTCCTTCCAGATCCCAAAACAATAAAGTTCGGGGAAAACTATCCTCCTGTGTTAGGGCCATGGCTCGGATACAGTCCTTGCTAACCCTTTTGCACCTGGATGAGGCCATGGAAAGTCCCAGACAGGGAGCAGTAGGCGGAGCTTCCAGGCCGGGTCCGCTCTAAGTGTGCCCTTTTTCCCCCAAAATATAATATGGGGCAGGGTTTAACGAGGTGATCACACAAAAAGAGTTCCTCTCTCAAAGGCAGAATTCTCATAATTAAGAGCAGATTTGGGTCCCTCTTAGTTCTACCCTAGAGATTCTAGTGCAGCCTCCCAAGAGCTAAGCAACCTTGGCCAAGACCCTTGATCCCCGGTGTCTAAAGTTAGGTGTCCCTAACTCTAAAATAGGGCAGATTAAAGTACCTACTTCATGAGGGTGTTGTGAGAATTAAAAGAATTAACACGTGCACAGTGCTTAGGAAAGTACCTGGCAAATACATTCTGCGTCATGAGAGGTAGCAGACTATGGGTTCTCCCTCTCTCTCTCTCTTTTTTTTTTTAATAGCTGTATTGAGATAGAATTTGTATACATACGATTCACCCATGTCAACTATATAATTCCATACAGTATTTACAGAGTTGTGCAACCTTCACCACAATCAACCGTAGAACTTTTTTATCACTCCATCCTCTTTAGCTATGACCTTTCTACCCCCCACATTCCACCCCAGCCCTAGGCAACCCCTAATCTACTTTCTGTGTCTATAGATTTGCCGTTTCTGTGCAGCTCACATACATGCAATCATACAACATGGCGGGGGGGGTGATTTGTGACTAGCTTCTTTCACTTGGCATAGTGTCCCCAAGATTTATCTACATTGTAACATGTATCAGTACTTCATTCCTTATAATTGCTGAATAATATTCCATGGTATGAATAGATCTACTCATCAGTTGGTGGACATTTGGGTTGTTCCCACACCAGGGCTATTATGAACACCGCTGCTCTAAACACCCATGTACAACTTGTTGTGTGAACAAACATTGTCATTTCCCGTGGACGTAAATCTAGGACCCATCATCACTCTGTGGCTAATTACTCAAGGAACCACCAGACTGTTTTCCAAAGCAGCTGCACATTTTTCATTCCCACCGGTGGTGTGAACGAAGCACGACCTCACCAACGTGTGTTGTTTTCTGCCTTTTTGATTCTAGCCATCCTTCCGGGTGTGAAGCGTCATCTCGTTGTGCTTTATGATCCGTATCTCCCTAAGAGCTAATGATGTTGAGCATCGTTGCCATTGATTCTTAACAAAATATCTCGTGTTGGTGTTTCAGGAGACCTCACGCCACCAGAGATGTTCTGAGAGCAGATCTGTATCGTAGGTTCCCGTGAGAGTTTGAGAAGGTCCAGGTCATCCAACTTGGCCCTTGCAAGATGACGGCACTGTCATGCTCTTAATGTTTTACGAATCAAGGGAAACTAGGAAAATAGGACAGTACATCTTGAGCTCACCAGGTTCCTATTTAGGTCCTGTTTTCGACCCAGCTCTCTTATATGTCTTCTTTTTTTCTTTCTTTTTTTTAATGTTTATTTACTTATTTTGAGAGAAAGACAGAGGTGGGGGGAGGGACAGAGAGAGAGAGAGAGAGAGAGAGAGAGAGAGAATCCCAAGCAGGCTCCACGTGGAGCTCAACTCGGGGCTCGATCGCACAACCGTAGCATCGTGACCTGAGCCAAAATCAAGAGGCGGCAGCTTAACCGACTAAACCACCCAGGCGCCCCAGGCCTCTTTTATTGCTATGAAAACTTTTATTCCAGTGTCTTCCAAAGGCCCCAGTTACCATAATTTGGGCTGTCTCTAATTGTGCTACCTTGGTGTCTTTTTCCTGTGTCTAAGCCTTCCCATTTTATAAAGTCTTCAAGGATATGGAACAATTATATCTTTCATAATGCACGTGGAAGTAACCTATACATACTGAGCAAGGTCAAAGTCTTACCACTTCTCAAGAAGGAGTCTTCTTAGGGGCACCGCTGTGGCTCACTCGGTTGAGCATCCGACTCTTAGTTTCTGCTCAAGTCATAATCTCACAGTTCATGGGTTCAAGCCCTCCAGTGGACTCTGGGCTGGCAGCCAGCACAGGGCCTGCTTAGGATTCTCTCTCTCCCTCTGTCTGCCCCTCCCCCACGCTCTCTCACTCTCAAAATAAATAAATAAAACATTAAAAAAAAAAAAAAAAGGAGCCTTCTTAAACTAGCCAAAGCGGTATAAACCAGATTTGTAAACTTGAACAAGTTAATTCACTTCCATTTCCTCATTGATCAGATGAGATTCATAATCTCCATTTCCTTTTTTTTTTTTTTTTTTTGAGAGAGAGACAGAGAGAGCACAAAAGCACAAGCAGGTAAGGAGCAGGTGGGGAGGAGCGGAGAGAGAATCCCAAGCAAGCTCCATGCTGTCAGCACAGAGCCCAATGCAGGGCTTGAACTCAGGAATGGTGAGACCATGACCTGAGCCAAAACCAAGAGTCAGACGCCCCTCATAATCTCTAATTTATGGAGTGCTTGTGAGTATTATATGAGATATTGTATGTAAAGTATTTGTGCTAGACAGATAAATAAGCACAGAATAGAAGAAAAAAATATATATATATACATACCTATCAATCAGTTTATGCCTATTTTAAGTTATTCTGTCTAAAATCATCTGCAGGTAGGGGCACCTGGGTGGCTCAGTCGATTGGGCGACTGACTTCACTCAGGTCATGATCTCACAGATTGTGAGTTCGAGCCCCATGTCAGGCTCTGGGCTGACAGCTCAGAGCCTGGAGTCTGCTTCGGATTCTTCGTCTCCCTCTCTCTGCCCCTCTCCCGCTCACGTTCTGTCTCTCTCCTTCAAAAATAAACGTTAAAAAAAAAAAATTCTTTTTTTAATCATTTGCAGGCTGACTCTCCAGCCTCGCGGGGCCCCTGGAGTATATCAGAACTTGCGGGCTGCCCCGGAATACAATTTGCAGGGAGGTTGGGAAAGAAGAGAGAGAGAGAGAGAGAGAGAGAGAGAGAGAGAGAGATGCCAGACCCATAGAGACCAAATGAACAAGACTGAATTGCCAGAGGAACTTCCGTTTCACAACACTTGAGTTGAACGAGCTGAGTTGAAGGAGAAGGCAGGATCAGGGAAACCCCGACTACTGCCCTCCCCGCGTGGCCTTGACAGTTCCTTCGGGGCTCCTGGGATTCTTCCCTGAAGCCTCAGAAGAAGAATCAAAGCGGAACAAAGTTCTCTAGGTCTGAAGGGATGGGCCGCATCTCAGACAAGTAAATGAAGCGTCCTCCAGAGATGTGATCTGGAATGGGCTTCCACGTTTCTCCCTTCACTGTGGTTTGACAACACGTGGGCCTACCGGGGACTGTCTAGGGCTGGCGCGTTAGCAAAGTGATCACTTGCTGCCATCTATGGGTAGGACATTAAAAGTGACCGAAGCGGGGGGCGGCGCCTGGGTGACTCAGTTAAGCGTCCGACTTCAGCTCAGCTCATGATCTCCTAGTTCCTGGGTTTGAGCCCCACATGGGGCTCTGTGCCGACAGCTCAGAGCCTGGAGCCTGCTTCAGATTCTGTGTCTCCCTCTCTCTCTGCCCCTCCCCCACTCATTCTCTCTCTCTCTCTCTCTCTCTCTCTCTCTCTCTCAAAAATAAACACTAAAAAAAAGAGTATGCATTCAAATGTCGTTCTACAGAAAGTAGCAAAGAAGGGTTTTTTTGCTTATTCACTGATTTTCCTAAATGCAGAAATATAAGAGAAAAAAAAGATGTAGGATTTCTAACAACCCTACCACAAATATCTGCAAATCTGCCTAAGAACAGTGGTTCACAGATGATGGTATTGGTTTGAAAAATGAATTGATTCTGATTTGTCTGGCCCACCCCAGCCTTTAACTGGGAGCAAATTAAAAAAAAAAAAAAAAAAACAGAGATCAAGTTAGGTTAAGGGATTTTTTTTAATAGCAAAAACTGTCTCCGTTCTAACTAAAAAGCCCATCAAAACCTATCATAGCAAAGGTCTATTTGTCATGGCAACCATGCAATTAGGCTTTTGGCAACCATTTTAAAATAGTACTTTCTCTCTAGAGCTAGAAACTTCTGCATACAGAGACAAGAAAACAGGTTTTAATGAGAAAAACTCAACTGTGTCCTGAAATATTTATACCAGCTTTGCCATTAGGTATAAAACATTTACCAGCTCTGCCTCCAAACACATCCTTGAAAAAGATAGACACTGTCATCTCTGATTCACCCAAAAAACAGAAACAAAAAAAATAAGTTGTTTGGACTTACTTACCTGGTCTGCTAATTTTAGGCAAATTAAAAGCCCAGGGTAGGTGAACAGAACAGGAGAATAAGAAATGGCAACTTTAGTTGAAGAGATTGAGGCAGACACACTGAGCACACCGTTCTTTTTTTTTTTTTTTTTTTTTAACATTTATTTATTTTTGAAAGACAGAGCACGAGTTGAGGAAGGGCAGGGAGAGAGAGGGAGACACAGAATCCGAAGCAGGCTCCAGGCTCTGAACTGTCAGCATAAAGCACGACACGGGGCTCGAACTCATGAGCCGTGAGATCATGACCTGAGCCAAAGTTGGAGGCTTAACCCACTGAGCCACCCAGGTGCCCCGCTGTGCACACGATTCTTAAAGCACAGTCATATTTCTGGTTGATATTCCTATCTCCTAACTAGATGTGAGATCTTTCAAAGCAGAAATAGTATTTTATTTGTCCTTGCATATTCCAAAGCTATTCCTAGTGCCTGGAGTTAAGACAAAAAATATTTATGGATATCTAGTCAACAAAAATTCATTTTGCAACTACCATGTACCAATCACTGTTCTAGATACTTATTAGATACTGGGTGTCTGGGTGGCTCAGTCAGTTAAGCGTCTGACTTCGGCTCAGTTCATGATCTTACGGTTCATGAGTTCGAGCCCCACATCGAGCTCTATGCTGACAGCTCAGAGCCTGGAGCCTGCTTTGGATTCGGTGTCTCCCTCTCTCTGCCCCTCCCCTGCTCGCACTCTGTCTCTATCTCTCTCAAGAATAAATAAACATTAAAAAATATTTTTAAAAAAAAGAGAGAGAGAAGAACAGATACTCATTAGATACTTACTCGAGGCACTATCACAGGTAAAAGGAAACAAGGATGGATGGATTGTAGTGTGTGTTAAAAACTGGATGTTAACTTTAGCAATGCAAACAGTAGCTAAGGCAGGAGAAATAGTATCTTGCTGAATGAGTAAGTTCAGACAAGATCGTTTAATTTGTTAATATGTTTACCATAGCGTAGCATGCATTACTAAGATGTAACGCATAAAGGCTAAATTTTGGTAGGGTGTATCGACTACGTTTGAGTAGATCAAGTGATTGCTTCCAGCTGAGGAAGGTAACATCACCTTCGGAGGAATGGGAATCAATTCTCATCTATTTTGTTTACAGCTGTATCTCTAGCACTTGGAACATTTCTCAGCACAGAAGTCTCAATAAATATCTATGAATGAATATGATTATCGTACCCTTCTACTAGAGGCATTGTGTGGCATACTTGTGAAAACGAGAGATGGAATGATCCTCCCGAGGTTATTTAACAGGAAACTATTTGAATTCCAACTGGGATCCAAATGCGTGATTTGGATCCCAAGATCTGTCTTTAGACCAGACTGTGTTATGTGCACAGATCTCGGATTCCAGCCTTCTTGACACTAACAAATAAATACACACAAAGAAGCAAATATAGTGAACCCTCAGCCTCTTCACCTCTGAGACCATCTGAAGGGTTCCGTGATAATCGCTGAATTGCATGACCATCCAAACGAGATTGCTCTTCCCTCTGCGAAGGGCCGTCAGAGCCCCCCGTGCAATGAATTTCAATTTAAGAAGCTTTATGTCCCGTCTGGAGCAAGAGGATTCACTCCTATATAAGAGAAAAAGATCACTGTGATTTTAACCTGGTTTTAATGGGAATGACTCAATCCAAATTTTAAATTTTAAATGATGGTTAAATACTGCAAGTCTCAGCACACTGAGAGAGAAGGATCTTGGCAACAATTATTTTCCAAGTCACATTTTCCCAGCAGTCAACGCTCATTAAAAAGAAACCATGTATACGAGAGCTCTCACTGCAGCATTGTTTGCAAGTGGAGACAACTTGAAACTAACCCAAATGTCTATCAAAGGAGATGACATAAAGAGATTGTGCTGTGTTCAGACCACGCAGCTATTAGAAAGAATGAAGGAAATGTGCATGTGTCAATGGCACGATATTAAACATCTATGAATAAATGAAGAAAAGCAAGTTGCAAAATGTCATGCATGTTTCCAATACTAACGGTAACAGCACCGGCTCAGCACAGAGTCTGACTCGGGGCTCGATCTCCCAGCTGGGAGATTAGGACCTGAGCCGGAATCAGGAGTTGAACGCTTAACCCACTGAGCCACCCAGGCACCTTGGTATTCTGTTATTTGTGGCCCAAACTATTCCTAACAGTTTTGTGCACCCCCCCCCAAAAGGGACCCATTATTATCAAAAGGAGCAATTCTGAATCTCTGTAAATTGATTTAAAAAAAAAAAAAAGAGTCCAATGGTCCTGAACTGTACCTAAATCCTTTTGCCTTCAAAATATAAATGAATTAATGATTTTGGTATATGCATACCCAAAAAATCTGGAAGTATATGGAACAAAACATAGACAGTAATTATCCTAGGAAATAACATGATAGGATAATTTCATGTTCAACCTGATTTATCTCTGCATCGTGTAAAGTGTTTACAATCATCACATATTACTTCTCCAATTTACAAGGACTTCTGTGTCATTTTAAATATGAGCCGGTATAATAAATAAATTGCACATTAATAACCTGAAAGTTTCAAATGAAAGTTTGTGTGTCAGCTGAATGTGGTCCTTTAAGACAGTTCCTGTGTGCTATAAGCATTGTGTCATTTATATTCTTTAATCCACTAATAGTGAATATAGAAAGTCTTTATTCGTAAAGAGAATTCTATTGTAATAGCAGAAAAGTGGAAACACCCAAGTGGTTAACAGGAATAGTTAAATAAACCGCCACTCTCAATAAAAATATTACGCAGCCATTTAATAAGAAGCATTAAGACCACGAAATAACATGAAATGCTCACGGTAATGATAATGGTGCTAATGTTAAGGGTAAGTGGCAAGACACAGAAGTATATATTCAAATGTGTGCAACAGAGCTCTGAATGAATGGAAAATAAAACAGAAATTTACCATTGCTAAGAATAACGTCGTTTCGATCGTGGCAGTCTCATTTATGTTTCTTCCTTATACCTTTTCGTATTTTCCAATTTTCTAGTTAACCACTTACATTTTTTTAAATTTTTTTTTAAACTTATTTATTTATTTTGAGAGAGAGCAGATGAGCACAAGTAGGGGAGGGGCAGAGAGAGGGGGAGAGAATCCCAAGCAGGCCCTGAACCGTCAGCACAGAGCCCAATGCGGGGCTCTAACCCATGAACCGTGAGATCATGACCTGAGCCAAGATCAACAGTCAGACGCTTAACTGACTGAGCCACCCAGCCCACCCCCCACACAACCACTTACATTTATAATGGAAAATCATGCAATCTCTCCTGTCGATGGAATGTAGTAGAGAGCAACATTCTCATTACCGACCTGGTATAGAAATTTATTCACATTTTTCTTTCACTCCACCCTCGGGTTCATTTTAAGGAAAAGAGAGTTCTAATCCTGCAGCTGCCCCTAACTTTCCCTGTGCTGTAGTGCGAACCACCAACCTCTTCACTCAACAGCTGTAAAATTAGTCTACTTCACTAGGCTAAATGAGAAATCAAACAATTGATGAAAAATGAAATGCCCACAAAAGGAGGTCCATTCTTCTCATGGTTAAGCTTGGCATCACAAGTGGTCACCAGGGATTGATAACAGGGATCCACAGGTCCACATCAGAAGAGTTGAGTTCGTCACGATTCAGATGCTTACGCAGTGAATATTCTTTCTGCCAGTGACTTCATTTCTCCATTTTGCAGCGTTCTCACTTGTCAAACTAGTGTGTTGAACTAGAGTCTAGATTTCAGTCTCACGATTTTCCTAAAATAAAGGGAATAGAAAGTACCTACTGTGCGCCAGGAACGTATTAGATAGTTACTATTACCTTTATCGGACATGTAAAGAAACAACGTACAAAGGGGGTGAGAAAGTTGACCAAGGTGGTGACTGGGCTAAGGTTCGGTCCAGGTTGTTTGAATCCTTCTCTCGAAGATTTCGTAGGGCAGGGAAAAGTGAGGCTCCAGAGGGCTGAATGATTTGCCCAAGGCACTTGGCAGTTTAGCAAGGCAGACCCAGATCTCTTGACGCCGATTAAGAAATTTGCTCTGCCAATCTACCTTGCAGCCAAGGTAGCTTGACAAACCAATTCTGGCCAAAGCTTTGTAAGAGACATCTCTCTGGGGGAGTAGGGATTATAAACCCAATGGTGGGCGATCCGTAAGAATGCCCTTCCCCCGCTTCCCCTTGCTTCCTGCCTTCAGAGGTAGTCACAACATCTGGAGCTGTTGTATTATCTGGCAAGCAGCAAGAAAAAGTAACAGGCTAGGGAGAGCAGAGCAGAATGATAGTACCAAGTGTCCTTGAAGACACTCTTGAGCCGTTTCACCAAACTTGGAAATGCTTGCCCCACAAACTTCTTGTTAAGTAAGATAATTACATGTATCACAGCTTGAGCAACTATTTGTTAGTATTATATATATGTGTGTGTGTGTGTGTGTGTGTGTGTGTGTGTGTGTGTATTTGAGAGTGGGAGAGAGAGAGAGAGAGAGAGAGAGAGCATGAACTGAGGAGGGGCAGAGGGAGAGAGAGAATCTTAAGCAGGTTCCAGGCTCAGAGCAGAGCCCCAGTCGGGGCTCGATCTCGCAACTGGGAGATCATGACCTGAGCCGGAATCAGGAGTTGGACTCTTGACCCACTGAGCCACCCAGGCACCTCAGCCTTATGTTATTCGTGGCCCAAACTATTCCTAACAGTTTTGTGCCCCCCAAAAGGGACCCGTTATTATCAAAAGGAGCACTTCTGAATCTCTGTAAACTGATCAAAAGGAGTCCAACGGTCCTGAACTGTACCTAAGTCCTTTCGCCTTGAAAACATAAAGGGATTAATGATTTGGACTTTTCCAGGGTCAACAAGCCAGGTACTGTGCTAGACCCTTCATGTGGATTACCTCCCTACAATTCCCTTTCGTTGCTCACACAGCAACACTGAAGAGCCTCTCACGCAGAGAGCGACAAAAGCCTAGTGAGAAGAAATTTGCTCTGCGAAGCAATATATTTTAATGGTGCCTCTAGTGAAATACAATGTGAAGAGAGAACAGCCAAGAGTCTATGTAGTATAGTGACTAAGAATGCAACGGGCTATTCAAGTCTTTTCCTGTCGATCCTGCATTGACAATCAGCACCCAAAATAGGACAAAGAGCTGTCAGCACAGAGCCCGAAGTGGGGCCCGAACCCACGAACCGCGAGATCGTGACCTGAGCTGCAGTGGGACGCTCAACTGACTGAGCCAGGACTTCCACTTTCTAAAGACACCTGCCCACAATCACGTGTCTCTCTGACCTCCTGAGGACACAGAACTGGTCCCTGCCACTCTCCACCACCCAGTGTCCCTCCTCTTGGGAGGAATCTACCTCCCAATTCCCAGGGAATCTCTGAGTAGTCGGAAAGCAGTTTCATGGGGAGGAAGCTTTCTTCTTCACCATCATCCTGAAGCAAAGGGAGAGGATCCTCAAAGGAGTCACTGGGATTGAGGGTACCTGTGAGAAAGGGTAGCAAAGAGCATCCCACTTTGGGGTCCAACATCTACATAGAGAAAGAATTTGTTGGTTAAAAATAATTGGGGAGGGGAGGGCACCCGGGTGGCCCAGTCGGTTAAGTGTCCCACTCTTGATTTCAGCTCGGGTCACGATCTCGCCATTCGCGAGATCGAGCCCCAAGTCTGGCTCTGTGCTGACAGCATGTAGCCTGCTTGGGATTCTCTCTCTCCTTCTCCCTCTGCCCTTCCCCCACTCGTGCTCGCTCTCGTGCTCTCTCTCTCTCAAAATAAACAAAACTTTAAACATAAACTTTATTTTTTTAAAACAAATAAATAAAACAAAAATAAACTTAAAAAAAATCATTGGAATCCATAGGGGCAACAGAAAGGATATTATAAATATCAAACCTTCTTAAGACAGTTATTAAATGATGCGCACTATGAGATGAGAACCGTATCCAATCTACTCTACGGTTAATTTAACCGTTGTTATATATCACAAGTGGGAGTAACAGAGCAGTGCCTGACTGTAAGCACAGATCCCTCCCTTTAGCAACTGGTAAAATGCACAGGAAGGCATTTCTTTGTTTATCCTCAACCCCTTTTTATTGGCACACTGGTTCTTACACTGTCCCCGGTGGTCTTAGATCATGGCCCTTGTTACAAGTGGCAGAAAATTATCAAACTCCTGGTAAAATTGGTAACTATTCAGACAGGATTGAAAATTTTCCCTCGCTTATAAAAGCACATATATTTATTACGGATAATTGGAGGAAATAAAAAAACCAAAAAAAAAAAACAAAAACCCTATAATACAGAATATGACTGGGAGCTTGGGTGGCTCAGTCCGTTAAGCACCTGACTTCAGCTCAGGTCATGACCTCATGGTTCGTGAGCTGGAGTGCCCCATCGGGTGACATGAGCCCCACTTCAGGTGAGCCCCACTTCTCTCTCTCTCTCCCTCTCTCTCTCTGCCCCTTGATCACTTGTGCCCTCTCTCTCTCAAAAAAAAAAAAAAAGAAAAAAAAAAGAGAATATGAGGTCACATATAATCCTGCCACCCAGGTGAGACCATTATTAATTGTCTTATATTTCCTGCAGGATTGCTTAGTGTGAGTGTGTGTGTGTGTGTGTGTGTGTGTGTGTGCATGCACATGTGTGTGTCTTAAGTAAAATTGGGATTTACTGTAAACAATTAACTATTGTTTCTGTTATTGTTATATTATGAACATTTTCTCAGGCAATGAACTATTCCTTAAAAATGTGACTCTTAACGACTATAAAGGATTTCACTGTAAAATTGGATTACATTTCTTTTAACCTTTTCCCTATCATTGAGACTTGATCCATTTCCAACCCTTGGATATTCTAAATAAAGCTCCAAGTGCATAGTGCTAAATTAAGATAATTGCAATAATGAGAGTGAGAAGGTAACGTGGAGAAAGACAGAAGCAGTGGGCCAGCCTGCCTCCCACCATTTGGCACAGCAAGGACACAGGAGTGCCCTTCCCCAGAAAGAAGTCAGCCATGAGCCATTTTCTTATCGGGATCCACTAAACAAAAGAATCCAAACAGCAAAAAGCCTGGCCGTTCAGGCGGTGGCAGGAGCTAAGCAGAGGCGCAAACAATCCGACCGGAGCCAACTCTCCAATGTCAGAGAATTGTTCAGTGGAAAGCCCCCCGCCCCCCCTCCACCAGCTCTCAAAAACAAACAAATCGTTTTTGAAATCCTTGAAGCCCAAGACAGCCAGCATTTGGATACAGCCATTTGGCTGGCCTCAAAGGCCAGTCCAGGGGGGAGTCAGAAAAGCAGGGACCACGTTCTTTTGGTGCAATCTTTAGGATTTTTCTATATACGAGATCATGTCATTTTCAAACAGAGACACTTTTACTTCTTCCTTTCTGATCTGAACGACTTTTACCTCTATTTCTTGCCTGACTGCCCTGGCTAGGACTTCCAGAACCACATTGAATAGGAGCAGTGAGAGTGGACATCCTTGTCTTGTTTTTTATCTTAGGGTAAGAGTTCTGAACCTTTCGCCATTAAATGCCATGTTGGCTATGAGCTTTTCATATACAGCCTTTATTATGTTGAGGTGTATTTCTTCTAGATCCAATTTGTTGAGCTTTTTTTTTTATTCGTGAAAGAATATGGAATACCGTCAAAGGTTTTTTCTGTATCTGTTGAGATAACTATATGATTTTTATTGTTCGTTCTCTTAAGTTGATGAATCATAATTATTGATTTGCATATGTTAAACCATCCTTGAACTGTAGGGATGAATCCCACTTGATAATGATACA
Organism: Panthera tigris; assembly: GCF_018350195.1. NCBI lineage: Eukaryota > Metazoa > Chordata > Mammalia > Carnivora > Felidae > Panthera > Panthera tigris. Next base: position 15,016,088 of record NC_056664.1, read on the forward strand.
TGATCCTTTTCATATGCTATTGGATTTAGTTTGCTAGTATTTTGTTGAGAATCCTTGCATCTGTTTTCTTCAGGGATATGGCCTGCAGTTTTCTTGTAGTGTCCTTATCTGGCTTTGTTATCATCATAATGCTGGCCCCATAAGAAGAGTTTGAGAGTATTCCCTCCTTTTCAATATTTTGGAAGAGTTTGAGAAGGATTGCTGTTCATTTTTCTTTAAATGTTTGGTAGAATTCACCAGTGAAACAAGCTGGCCTGAGATCTTTTCCACTGGGAGGAGGATGGCTCTATCATTTAGATGCTAGGTGATTAAGTGATTCACGGTACTTTAGCTCGAACAATTGCTAAGCTTCACAATTTTTACTTCAATGAGTACACTTTGGCTAAAGTCTTATTTAGCACAGTTTGTCAATCCAAAGTTGAATTCAGAATTTAAATGTCTACAGGGCTACACAAATTCCTGGCACAGCGCGGACAGGACCAGCTGTGACTGGCTAACAATTCATCACAAAATAGCTAACAGCCCTCCAAAATCCAAATATTCACCTGCAAGGCAAGCAGGAGGGCAGGTGCTAGAGATGCTAGAAGCTTCCGTGACGACCCAAACAAACACTGGATCCAGAGTCCTCCTGGGCACGTAGTAAGAATTGTAATGTTTTCAAAGTTATGGATCGCTACGTTCTTCCAGGAACACTTGTCAGGAAAGTCCTCAAAGAGGGGCATCAATGTCGGTTTTGAATTCACAACGCCGCTTCCGAAGCACTCTGAGCTTTTCTGCCATCTACAATGCAAGTGCTAGTCAGAGACGATCCCTCTTGTCATGAAAGAGTTGCCAAATTACCTGGGATTTCACACTCTGAGACCTAAAGGCACACCAGCAGAAACATACATGTGCTGGGGCATCTGGGTGGCTCAGCTAGTGAACTGTCCGACTCGATTTTGGCTCAGGTCCGTGATCTCATGGTTTGTGAGCGCAGCGCAGAGCCTGCTTGGGATGCTCTCTCTCCCTCTCTGCCCTTCCCTGCTTGTATTTTCTCTCAAAAATAAATAAACTTTATTTAAAAAAAGAGAAATATACACATGCAATGGTAAGTACAGCAAAACCTTGGTTTGCGAGCATAATTCGTCCTGGAAACATGCTCGTAATCCAAAGCGCTCATATATCAAAATGAATTTCAAGAACCATTGGCTTAGTTGTGACCCTGTGACGTTCAGCATCATGTGCGACTCGTATGGCAAGACATGGCTCGTTTATCAAGTTAACATTTATTAGAAATGTTTGTTCGTGGGGCGCCTGGGTGGCTCAGTCGGTTAAGGGTCCGACTTCAGCTCAGGTCACGATCTCGCCGTCCGTGAGTTCGAGCCCCGCGTCGGGCTCTGGGCTGACGGCTCAGAGCCTGGAGCCTGCTTCCGATTCTGTGTCTCCCTCTCTCTCTGCCCCTCCCCTGTTCATGCTCTGTCTCTCTCTGTCCCAAAAATAAATAAATGTTAAAAAAATTTAAAAAAAAAATGTTTGTTCGTCTTGTGGAACACTCGCAGAACAAGTTCCTCGCAGTCTAAGGTTTTCCTGTATTTGTATTTTCATTGGGTGAACAGGTCGGTAGTTAAAGAGTCAGTAAAAGAGGTGGTCTGTCGGAAAGGAAGCTCAAAAGTTAAAATGGGTCCCACATATTGTGAGCAACGTTATAACTCGAAAATGAACCTAAAGAAATAGAAAGTGCGTTTGTAAAATAGGTCAGAGCGGTTGAAGCATCATCTTATGTTCTTTGTTCTACAGCTTTTCTAAGGATTACACAAGTATTATTCTTCAGACTGGTAATACTATCACATCTTTTTTTTTTTAATGTTTATTTATTTTTGAAGAAGAGAGACAGAGTGAGAGTGGGGGAGGGGCAGAGAGAGAGGGAGACACAGAATCGGAAGCAGGCTCCCGGTTCGGAGCCGTCAGCCCAGAGCCCGAGGCGGGGCTCGAACTCACGGACCGCGAGATCATGACCTCAGCCGAAGTCGGACGCGTAACCGACTGAGCCACCCAGGCGCCCCGTTTTTTGTTTTTTCGTTTTTTTTTTTTTTTGTTTTTTTACATCTTTCTTTATCAGTGGTGCGTATCGTCAGGAGATAAGTTTTGCAAGCGCACTTAGTTTGAGCAATGCCTAAGCAGAGATGTGAATTTGCGGTATATGTGGGCGGAATAAGTAGATAGGTGTCCTGTAACTTGAGGGTCACAGAAATTAGTATGTTGAAGTCCTAACTGCCAGTACTTTAGAATGTGACTGTGATTGGAGATGGGGCTTTAAAGAGGTGTTTCGCGTTAAATGAGGTCAGATATGAATGGGTTCTAATCCAAAAGGCCTGGTGTCCTTATCAGAAGAGGCAGAGATACCAGAAAGGCACACACACACAGAAGAAAGGCGGGGTGAGGACACAGCTCTGAGAAGGCAGTCATCAACAAGCCAAGAAAAGAGACTTGGAAGAAACCGAACCTTCTAACACCTTGATCTTGAACTTTGAGCTTAAAGAACTGCGAGCAAATACATTTCTGCTGTTTAAGATACCCGGTCTGTAGTATTTTCTTAGGGCAGCCCAAGCTAGCCAATACAGAAAGCCAGACTTCTTTCTGCCAAACAGCATCTCCATTCTGCCTGAAATTCCATCATCATAAATTCCTTTATACGAGCGGCAACTTATTTCATTTATTCACCAATCGTCATCACCATCATCACCATCATCATCATCACCATCGTCACCATCATCATCATCACCATCACCTTGTCTCTGTTAGGCACAATGCTATGCACTAACAATACGATGGGCAGCACGTAAGACACGGCTCCTGCCCTCTTGAAGGATAATAGACAAAAGGGTGATTATAATAACGTGGTAAGTACAACGATATAGGATGAACACGATCACGGAAGTGCGGATGTGGGGCACTTCGTTAGACTGGGGTGGTCCGGGAGGGCTTCTAGAGGAGTAGGAGACATCATGCTGAGTGGGGGAAGGAATAATCCAGGAATAAAGGTCAGGAAATGAGAACTGATGGTGTATCATTGCACAGCGAGAGGGTGGGAGGGGACACAGTGGTAAGAGAGGAAGCTGAGGGGTGGGGGTAGAGAGTGATTGGGTCATCCAAGGAGTTTTCTGTGTGTGGGTTTTAAAATGCTTATTTATTTATTTTGAGAGAGAGAGCAGGGGAGGGGCAGAGCAAGGGGAAGAGAGAGAACCCGAAGCAGGCTCTGAGCTGTCAGCGCAGAGCCCATCACCCGGCTCGATCTCACGAATCCTGAGATCATCTCAGATCAGATCGTATCAATCCTGAGCCAAAATCAGATCTCATGAATCGTGGGATCGTGACCTGAGCCAAAATCAAGAGTCAGATGCTTACCCGACTGAGCCACCCAGGCGCTCCATCCAAGGAGTTTTGACCTTCTACAAAGAGCAATGGGGAGCCATTGCAGGATCTAAAGCAAATGCATTAAAAAAAAAAAAAAAAAATTTGCACAGAACTATCTGGCTGTAGAGTAGATTCGATGGAAGACAGGTTGCAGATGGAGAATCAGTTAGAGATGATGTGGTGACGTGAGGAGACCAAACCCAGGGCGCTTTCGGGAAATAGGGTGCAGAAGCGCGGTGGCCTCTCAGAGGGAAACCATTGTGAGGACATAGAGGACCTTTCCAGCGTGAGCCACAGTTGACGGGCAGAAAGCAAGAAGACTTTGCCGTCAGTGGTGAAGTAAATGGAAGGGTCATTTGGGAGACTGGGTGGAGGGTGGTCCCCTTCCCAGAGAAAGGAGTAAAGCCCCGAACGGCTGGATTCAGAACAAGGTAAGCACTTGCTCAGTGATGAAGCCAGTTAGCGTAGCTCCAAGCTAGGGAAAGAAATAGGGCTGTGTTTTTGGCACCTTTTAATTGGAGATAAATGTTAACATTTTGGAGAAGATTCAGAGAGCCGTTAAGAAGAGAACTAGCAAAATTATAAAACCAGTAAGTATTGTTTCCAGAAGCTGAAACAATACTCTGCTCCATAATGACAGGGAGGAAAAACAAAGTGTCCAAGGGGAGATTTACAAAGGCCAAAAGAAACGCTCCGGAGAGGAGAAAGGCATTTCTTTCGGGTCACCAAGTATAAGCGTCTTGTTTTAATCAGCTAAAGTCTGAAGTTACAAGAGAGGGAAATATTGATATCAGTCATGAAAATATAATCTGTAAAGTGGAAACGTAACTATTGTGTTTAAGGAGACTGCTTGTACATTATTCTGTGGAATAGGTGTGTCTTTGGAAAGATATTGTGCCAAACTCCAAAACAGAGAGGAAGAGACGGGAAGTGAGGGCACAGAACACCTTTCTAAAAAGGCAGAAACTGAAGGAAACAACAGAGGGAAGAGAAGGAGGAGGAGAAGGAGGAGGAGGGGGGGAGGAAGTAGGAGGGGGAGGGGGAGGAGGGCAGGAGGGAGGGGAGGAGGGGGATCCACACACTCACCCACATACGCAGACTCCTACACAAACTCCCCATAGGTGCACACAGACGCCTCACATGCACACACAGCCGCTGTCACACACACATCCTCCCTGCTCACAAACAGACATGCTCGTACACACACACGCACACACACACACACACATGCTCGGACGTCCACACGAGTATCCTCATATGCACACTCAGCCAGAAGGAGGAATTTCAAGGGCTTGCTAGCCAGAAGTAGCTGGACCGCTCAGAGCCTCAAAATCAGTTTGTTACTGTTTTCCGTAACTACTATGAATTCAAGTGGGAAGCCAAGGAAACACCTGTTACTATATAAACTATACTTGGAGAGAAAAAAAATTAGTGACCCAATCAGAATTAGTGACCATCTCAATTTTTTTGAAAGAGAGAGAGAGAGAGAGAGAGAGAGAGAGCGCACAAGTGGGGAAGGGTCAGAGAGAGAGAATCTCAAGCAGGCTTCACAATGAGCACAGAGCCTGACACGGGGCTGGATCCTGTGACCCTGGGATCATGACGTGAGCTGAAATCAGGAGTCGGACACACAATGGACTGAGCCACCCAGGTGCCCTGCATCATCTTAATTTTAATTTCCAACTAGCAAGGGTCCTGAACCTTTCTCTTTAAAAGTCTCTCCCGTGACTAGCCAAACCACCAGCTCTCCCTAGCGGAGAACACATGATAATGCCATTTGTGCCGGGGTGAGGGGGGTGGGGTGGATCCTTCTGGGGCTCTGCTTAAAGGAGCAGTGAGCCAGAGCAATGAGCCAGCATTGCCCAGGAATCAGACCCAGTCTGCTCACTAGGGAGCAGATCCTGTAATACCTTTGGATAACAGGAAAAGTTTTTGAAAACAACATATTTTTAGTTTATCACTGTAAATTTCTTCTTTGAAGTTAAGATCCTTTTTATGGCATAAGTAACTGTCGCCCCCAGAAATATTTATTGAGGGACTCTACATATTGTTCCCTGGGACTTTCTTCCATTCTGGAGCTTATATCCCATTGGAGGGGAGAAGGGGGAGGAGACAAAAATAAAATGAATATGAAAAATATGCAGTAGGTCAGATGGTGGTAAGTCCATGATAAAAACTTAGAAGAAAGGGTACAGATAAGTATCTCAGTTCTTCCTTCTGAGGTGGTTCTCCATCTTCTTGAGGTATATCTTTTAGAAATTCCCTTAACAAGGATCTGTTGGTGATAAATTCTCAGTGTTTATCAGAATTGTCTATATTTCAGCCTTCTTATTAAAGAATGGCTTTGCAGAGTATGTAGCTCTAGGTTGATAATTATTTTCCTCTAACACTTTCTTTATATTGTTTCCTTCTCCTCTGGCTAAACCCCTCCCCCCTTCCCTCCTCCCCCCTCCCCCCCTCCCCACTCTTGGTTCCTCCCCTACCAGTCTAAATTTGTTCTTTGTTGTGTAATCCATGGTTTCTCTCTGGCTACTTTAAGAATTTTGTGTTGTCTTGGATGCTTTACAACTTTATTACCATGTCTAGTTGCAGATTTCCTTTTATTTACCATTCCCAGAAATGTGTCTTTTCAATGATCCCGTTTTCAACTTTGTTAATGTATTCCTTTATTGTTTCCTCATTTTCCGTGTCATTATTTTCCTCTTCTGAGTTTTGCTTCCTGAATTTTCAGCTTTTCTTTTTAAGACTAAAAATCTCTCATGAAATACCTCTTTAGTTATAGGCTTTCAGCTTAGTATTATTATTATCATTCCATGGTTAATATTTTTAGAATTTCCATTGTGCTTTCTTCATTAATTCATGAGGTGTTTAGAAATGTATTATTTAACTTTCTAAATGTATGGGATTTTTAGTTGTTCTTGTTGATTTCTAACTTAATTTCACTGTGGTCAGAAAACGTGACCTTTAGGCGCCTGGGTGGCTCAGTCGGTTAAACTCTGGCTTTGGCTCAGGTCATGATCTCACTGTTTGTGGGTTTGAGCCCCATGTCGGGCTCTGTGCTGAAGGCTCAGAGCCTGGAGCCTGCTTCGGATTCCGTGTCTCCCTCTCTCTCTGGCCCTCCCCCGTTCATGCCCTGTCTCTCTGTGTCTCAAAAATAAATAAACATTAAAAAAGAAAATGTGATCTTTGAAATTTGTCAAGATGGCCTTTATGGCCCCTTCATGGCCAATTTCTGTGTAAGTGTTCTTGTAAAAAATATTTCTATTCTCCATTTCATGGATGCAAGACTTTATAATGTGTCATAATATTGTTAGCAGTATTTTTGAAATCTTCCGTCCCTATTGATTTACTCTCTTTTGGTCTCCCAGAAGTGAAAAGGGTACATTAATATAGCTCCGTAGGCAGGCGGATTTGTCCATTTCTCCTAATGGCTTTTTCCTTTGCGTATCAAAGGAAATGAAGCGCACACAACACGAGTATTGTTACTTCTTTCCGGTAAATGTTTTATCATGATGAAGAGACCCTCTTTCGGTCTCGTAACCCTTTCTGCCTTCAAGTCTGGTTTTTGGACCAGCTGGCAGCTTTCCTTGCGTGAGTCCTGGAACCCAGCCTCTCCAAGTGCTGATTATACAATAGTTACTGTCCAACGGGGGTCCTTGAACTGACTCTTTAAGGATTCTCGGGACGCAGGGTTCTTGGTGGAGTGTTTCTTCTCGGTAACCGATCATGACTTTGCTCCCAGGAGCTCCGCCCAATTCCCGCCCCTCCCCCCCCCCCCAGCCCTAGGGGCGGGCGGGAAAACAATTGAAAGCTAGTGGTTGTTGACAATGTTTCAGACCCTTCCAGGGATTTCAGATGCGTAAATCGTAGTTTCATCTATCCTTGAAGTTGTGCCCCTTGGGCCTCCAGCCGTCCAGGTGTCCGCGCCCCGCCCCCACCGCCACGCCGCGGCACCTGCTCCTGTCCTCACCTGGTCCCGCCACCGTGAGCTGTGAGCCGCTGCGGCCATGGCCCTGGGAGCCGTGGGTGGGCCTCCAGTGCCCAGTGGCCTGTGGTCCGGGGACCACCAAGGGGGGGGGACTCCGCAGGGCAGTGCGGGCGACCTCCGTTGCCTCGGCGCTCAGAGCTCCTGCTCCAGGAGAGCAGTGCGGAGAATTCCTCCGTGGTGGTCGCTTCTCCTCGACAGTCCTTGCCCTTCCCGGTCGTTGGTGGTCCAGCCACCTACTTCACAGCCTCTTCATTCTCCTGGGACCCCAGAGCCTGGGGGGGGGGGGGTAGATAATTAACCCTTGCCTGAGATGTGACAGGCAGGTGAGCGCCCCCCTCCTCACCAGAAGGGCAGGGCAGGGGGAAGGGATTATTGCCATCAACTCTGATCCCCCGGGAAGAAAAGCCACCTGCCCTCTCCTGCACCTCTTTATCTCTCTTCTCTCTCTCTCTCTCTCACACACACACACCCAAGAAAAGAAGATGAACCAGTTTTCCTCTTTTTTCTCGACTTTGCCCCATCAGGACAAAGTCTCTGCCCACAGCTCTAGAGGCTGGAAGTCCCAGATCAAGGGGTCAATGGGTTCTTCTCCTTGCCGGTAAGTGGCCGCTTTCTCCCTGGGTCCTCTCAACGTCTGTCCTCTGTACACAAGCACCCTTTAGGCTGTGGCCACACTAAATACGTGCCAACCATCTGTTGCCCATATTTAAGCCCCCTTCTCCCCCCCATCACAAATATTGGTGTGAAGTTCCTTAACTGCTTCAAATGGGTTCCGTAAACCCGTTTCCAGTGGATGAGCGCTGGTAAATAACATGTGGGAGTTGGGGCTGGGGGGAGGGAGATAAACCCTTCTCTTACAACAGGAGTAGCTCCACTCATGCAAAGAGAGTGACCCACAAGTAGACACCCGAGACTAAAATGTCCCTGGGGTCACCCTCACCGGAAGTAAAGGGAAACAATGAAAGCAGGAACCAGGGTGCCGGAGTTGGCTGAGCCCCAAGACCTCACCTTGGATTACGCGGGCTCACTGCACATGTTTCTGCCTGATAAGCATTAATGAGAGTTATCTCAGGAAGCATTTCACCAAAGTAAAACTCATAGCAGTTTTGCCCCCAGCGCGATTCCTCCTGGATATTTCTTCCCTACTTTTTGCTTCTTGCTGAACTTGGGGAGCAAAACAAAAGCTTGCCTGTCACGCCCATCCCAACACCGTAGCTGAATAGGGTTTGTTTTCCGTGTATCCTCGTGGAGTCTCGTAAAGCACAATGAACGGCTGTGATGCCAATTCACTTCTGCACGGCGATGCATTTTCTAGCTCAATCCGTCTCGTGCTGTTTCTTTCACCACTGCCAAGAGCTACTGGCTTCTTTTACGCAGAGCCTCTCTCAGGCAACCGATCCCAAGTTGATTGGAATCCACACACCCTCGTGCCAGTTAAAAGGGAAGGGATGCCTCACATCTGTTAGGATGGCTACCACCAAAAAAACTTGGAAAACAACTGGTGTTGGCGAGGCTGTGGAGACATTGGAACTGTTACACGTTGTTGGTGGGAGTGCAAAATGGCACAACCGCTACGGAAAACAATACGGCGGTTCCTCAAAAAATGAAAAATGGAATTACAATACGATGCAGCGATGCCACTTCTGGGTATATACGCAAAAGAATTGAAAGCAGGATCACCAAGAGATCATCGTGCACCCACATTCGCAGCAGCATTCTTCACAACAGCCAAAATTAAAGCAACCCAAGTGCCCAGCAATGGAACTGACCAGCCAAATGTGACGTATACATGTAACGGAATGTGATTCAGCCCTAAATGGAAGGAAACTCGGATACATGCCAGTATGTGGATGAATCTTAAGGATGTTACGCGGAGTGAAATGAGCCAGTTACTAGAGGCCAAATCCTGTGATTTCACCACTATACTGCAGTGCCGAGAGTAGTCAAATTCATCGACACAGAAAGGAGAATAGTGGCTGCTGGGGGCTGAAGGAAGAGAGGAGAGGGGCGCCTGGGTGGCTCAGTCGGTTAAACATCCGACTTCGGCTCAGGTCATGATCTCGCGGTTCGTGAGTTTGAGCCCCGCGTCAGGCTCTGTGCTGATGGCTCAAAGCCTGGAGCCTGTTTCCGATTCTGTGTCTCCCTCTCTCTCTGACCCTCCCCCGTTCATGCTCTGTCTCTCTCTGTCTCAAAAATAAATAGACGTTAAAAAAAATTAAAAAAAAAAAAAAAAAGAAGAGAGGAGAAAATGGGGAGTTATTGTTCAATGGTTACAGAGGGTCAATTTTGCAAGATGGGTAAGAGTGCTGGAAAGGGATGGTCATGATGGCTGCAGGACAACGTTAATGTACTTAATGTCACTGAATCGCACACTGAAACATGGTCACGGTGGCAGATTTTATGTGTGTTTTTATCATATTGTTTCCACTGAGGGGAAAAAATCAATAATCGAAGATATAAATTTTCAAATGGAATATCTTTTAAAAGAGAAGGAATGAAGTCAAGGATGGGATGTGGGCCAGGAGAGGCAGCAGTGTCTGTCAAGCTTTGTTACGTGGCTACAGTTAGAGGTTGCAAGTCAAATGACTTTTTTAGCATGCAACAAATTACCGTTGTCGAAAGGGTTGTATCAAAACATCAATCACCCCCTTCACGGTTCCAAGGACGATACATCACCCAAGTTTGTCTCTCCTTTTCCTTTGCCTCTTTAAGCACACACATCAGCATAAATCTTACCTTATCCAAACCCACTCACATTCCAATTCATTTACATCCCCCTGGATGGCAGGTGCATGTAAACTGGTCAGAACAGGCCATTGTAACACGGAGAGTGAGAGGAAGATGTTTGCCCAGCCATTTGTCAATTGGGTCAAAACATTGCCTTAGAATTAAGAAACATGATTTTTATGGCTTAGGAATATTTTCTTTTATTTTTTTTAATTTTTTTTAAGGTTTATTTATGTTTGAGAGAAGGAGACAGAGTGTGAGGCGGGAGAGGGGCAGAGAGAGAGGGAGACACAGACTCTGATACGGGCTCCAGGCTCTGAGCGGTCAGCACAGAGCCCGACGCGGGGCTCGAACCCACGGACCGTGAGGTCATGACCTGAGCTGACGTTGGACGCTTCACCGACCGAGCCACCCAGGCGCCCCGGACTTCTTTTCTTTCTGTCACGGTGCTCACCTGAACAAAGCCAACAGCAAATCTGTTTGCTTCCAGTGACAAAATGCACCCCAAATCTGACCACTTCTCACTACACCCACCGTCGCCTGATGGGCTCTTAGACACCATCACCTCTCCCCTGGATTCCTGTATGTCCTCCAAGGTGGTCTCCCTGCTTTCCCGCTACAGTCTCCTCACCACACAGCAGAGAGGAGGCTACTTTTAAAGGTGAGTCAGATCGTGTCATTCGGCTCGAAACCATCCAGGGACGTCCCCTCTCACTCAGATACAAGCCTAATGGCTTTGTAAGAGTCCACACAGGCCTCTCTAAATCTCCTCTTCTGCTAACTCTCCCCATTACTCTGTTCCATTCACCCTGGCCTCCTTGCTGTTCCTCACACAAACAAAGCAAACTCCTACCTCAGGGCCTTTGCACTTGATGTCCTCACAACTTGAAATTCTTTTTTTTTTTTTTAATTTTTTTTAACATTTATTTATTTTCGAGAGAGACAGTGTGTGTGATCAGGGGAGGAGCAGAGAGAGGGAGACACAGAATCCAAAGCAGGCTCCAGGCTCTGAGCTGTCAGCACAGAGCTCCATGCAGGGCTTGAGCTCACATACCATGAGATCGTGACCTGAGCTTGAAGACAACTTTCTGAGAAACTCATTAAACTCATTCTAAAGTCATCCAAAAATTCATGGGCTATAAGAATGGTACAATACACAGCAATGAAAAGTAATAAATTAGGACAATATATATTGATCTGAAGGTCTATCCAAGGTATAATGCTAAGTGGGAAAAGAAAATCAAACTACAAAGTAATAAGACTAGTATGATTCCATTTTTGGAAAAGTCTCAATGAATATGGTATATAAATTATAATTTTTGACCATAGACTACATAGGGAATCTCAAACCTGAATTATAAACCCCTCTATAGCTAACTTCATTAAAGTAATTAATATTGTCATAACTTTTTTAACCAATAAGAATTTTTTTTTAAGTTTTAATGTGGAAAAGTTTTCCGTGGAATATAACGTAGGCATCAAGCAACTTTTGGACTTATGACATAATATTAAGATGCAAAATTAAGTTACTAAATGCTTGAGCCAATTAGGAAAATAATTAAGTAGATAAATTAAAGAACCTCTATATTTTCCTTGCTTTGCTTATACAACTCAAAATATTTTCAAAGAGTTCAACTAAATTTAATGTGTAAATACAGCCAAATTTTCCAAAGATCCATTTTTTGGAGAGGGGAAAAAAAAAAAAAAACAGATACCAAGGAACCATTTCTTGATTTTGTTGTTTTGGAGGATGGTTCAACTTGCTAGAATTATATTAATTTTGGATACTGTGAGTTTTAGCGATCTGGAGCATTCAAAATGTCCTACCATAGGCAGGACTATGGTAGAATGAATACAATAAATGAAGTATATTAATAAATGAATAAAATAATTGAAGTAGAAGCAGACATAAGAGAATCTCAATTTCTTTACTAACAAGACAGTAAGCAAGGATCAGAAGTATGTAATTATTTTGGAATTATTCAAAATGCACGTGTTTTTTACCCACTTTGTCAATTCTTGAGATTTGCCTCAAATTTTTAAAAAGTTTTTATTTATTTATTTTTGAGAGAGAGCTGGCATGCACGATGGGGGGAGGGGCAGAGTGAGGGGGAGAGAGGATCTGAAGCAGGCTGTGTGTGGGACAACAGAGAGCCCCATGTGGGGTTTGAACTCACAAACCGTGAGATCATGACCTGAGCTGAAGGCAGACATTTGACCAACTGAGCCACCCAGATGCCCCGAGATTTGCCTCAAATTTTGAGCAAATTAGGCTCTGTACTAAAAAAATTAAATTCTGAACAAATTGGTGGTCCTATTACATCTGTAATTGCTATATAATCATTTTTAAAAAAATCTCTGAATCAATAAAAGACTAAAAGTTCTCATGTTGTTTGGATTAACAGTAATACTTAAAATTTTTTTATTATATTGGCACAAGAACAGACACTCAGATCAATGGAACAGAATAGAGAACACAGAAATGGACCCACAAACATATGGCCAACTAATCTTGGACAAAGCAGGAAAGAATATCCGATGGAAATAGACAGTCTCTTCAGCAAACAGTGCTGGGAAAACTGGACAGCAACATGCAGAAGAATGAACCTGGACCACTTTCTTACATCATACACAAAAATAAACTCAAAATGGATGAAAGACCTCAATGTAAGACAGGAAGCCATCAAAATCCTCGAGGAGAAAGCAGGAAAAACCTCTTTGATCTTGGCCACAGCAATTTCTTACTCAACACATCTCTGGAGGTAAGGGAAACAAAAGCAAAAATGGAACTACTGGGACCTCATCAAAATAAAAAGCTTCTGCACAGCAAAGGAAACAATCAGCAAAACTAAAAGGCAACTGACAGAATGGGAGAAAATATTTGCAAATGACATACCAGGTAAAGGGTTAGTATCCAAAATCTACAAAGAACTTATCAAACTCAACACCCAAAAAATAAATAATCCAGTGATGAAATGGGCGAAAGACATGAATAGACACTTCTCCAAAGAAGACATCCAGATGGCCAACCGACACATGAAAAAATGCTCCACATCACTCATCATTGGGGAAATACAAATCAAAACCACAATGAGATAATACCTTACACCTGTCAGAATGGCTCACATGAACAACTCAGGCAACGACAGATGTTGGCGAGGATGTGGAGAGAGAAGATCTCTTTTGCTTTGCTGGTGGGAATGCAAGCTGGTGCAGCCACTCTGGAAAACAGTATAGAGGTTCCTCAAAAAACTAAAAATAGAACTACCCTACGACTCAGCCATTGCACTACTAGGCATTTATCCATGGGATACAGGTGTGCTGTTTCGAAGGGACACATGCACCCCCATGTTTATAGCAGCACTATCGACAATAGCCAAAGTATGGAAAGAGCCCAAATGTCCATCGATGGATGAACAGATAAAGAAGATGTGGTATATATATATATATATGTAAGACACAAAAAATTATATATATATATATAATGGAGTGTATATATATATATATGTATATATATATATATATATATATGTAAGACACAAAAAATTATATATATATATAATGGAGTATTACTCAGCAATCAAAAAGAATGAAATCTTGCCATTTGCAACTACGTGGATGGAACTGGAGGGTATTATGCTAAGTGAAAATAGTCAATCAGAGAAAGACAAAAATCATATGACTTCACTCATATGAGGACTTTAAGAGACAAAACAGATGAACATAAGAGAAGGGCAACAAAAATAATATAAAAACAGGGAGGGGGACAAAACAAAAGAGACTCATAAATCTGGAGAACAAACTGAAGGTTGCTGGAGGGGTTGTGGGAGGGGGGAATGGGTTAAATGGGTAAGGGTCATTAAGGAATCTGCTGAAATCATTGTTTCACTATATGCTAACTAATTTGGATGTAAATTTTAAAAAATAAAGTTAAAGGGGCGCCTGGGTGGCGCAGTCGGTTAAGCGTCCGACTTCAGCCAGGTCACGATCTCGCGGTCCGTGAGTTCGAGCCCCGCGTCAGGCTCTGGGCTGATGGCTCGGAGCCTGGAGCCTGTTTCCGATTCTGTGTCTCCCTCTCTCTCTGCCCCTCCCCCGTTCATGCTCTGTCTCTCTCTGTCCCAAAAATAAATAAAAAACGTTGAAAAAAAATTTTTTTTTAATAAAAAATAAAGTTAAATTAAAAAAATTTTTATTATTTATTTTATAAATTATTTCTTATTACTTACAATACTAATGGGAAAATCTTACTGAGCATTAATGTAATAGCAATAATTTCACCTCAAAAATTATAATTAGTGGGGTTTTTTTAATGTTTATTTATTTATTTTGAGAAAGAGAGAGAGAGATAGACCATGTGTGAGAGAGGGACAGAAAGAGAAAGGGAGAGACAGAATCTCACCTGACAACACAGAGCCCTGACACAGGACTTAATCTCACAAACCATGAGATCAACAGCTGAGCCAAAATCAAGAGTTGGACACTTAATCAACCGAGCCACCCAGGCACCCCGATAACTGATGCTTAATAAACTTTATGCTACCTAGAGATATCATATAATCAATTTTTTTAAATAAATGAATTTTATAATAACTATTAAGAAAGCAACATCTTCTGCCTAGAAATGGGGCATAAAATGTCAGTTTTTAAATAAACAAGGAACAGTTCTAAATCTTCCTTTGACAAGCTAGTGGTGCAGAAATGTATATTAAAGTTAACATTATCCATAATTCCCTAAACCATACTCAAGATAGTGCTGATGACATATATATATGTATCTTTACTCCAAGAAAATGCGTGGCAAGTCCAATGTGAGGACTTTAGATCAATACAAATGAAAAATCTTATAACTTAATAATTACCAATATCATTGCACCTTCATGTAACATTAATCAAAAGCAATATTTTCAGGGGCGCCTGGCTGGTCAGTCAAAAGAACATGTGACTCTCAGGGCGCCTGGGTGGCTCAGTTGGTTAGGCGTCTGACTTGGGCTCAGGTCATGATTTCATGGTGTGTGAGTTCAAGCCCCACGTCAGGCTCTGTGCTGACAGCCTGGAGCCTGCTTCAGATTTTGTCCCCCTCTCTCTCTGCTCCTCCCCCACCCCCTCTCTCTCCCTCCCTCCCTCTCAAAAATTAACATAAGAGCATGTGACTCTTGATCTTGGAGTCATGAGTTTGAGCCCCACGTTGGAAATGGCGATTACGTAAACATTTTTTTAAAGAATATAAATTAGTGTGCTGTTAAGCTCTCCCAATTGCTTCAGTTTTAGATAAAAAGTTATCAAAACCCATCTACAAGTGAAGAAAACAGAATACACTAGAGCAGCACTTCTCACTCGGGAACTTGTTAAAAACACAAGTTCTACCCACCCCCTCCCTTGACCTGCCGAATCAGAGGGGAGTTGGGTCTGGCGATCTGTTTTTTCAACAAGCTCTCCAGTGATTCAAATGCACGCTACAATTGGGGAACCACTGGGCTAAATAAAAACAATCCAAAATTATTTATTAAAAAACTATCCCATAGGACAATAGCCAAAAACAGCACTTCTCAGCATGGAAACCCGATGGTTGAAAAAAAATGAATAAATTGTTGGTATTTTCCTAACGCCACACAATACCAAAAGCCGTTGTTGTGGTAGCAGACTACTGTCTTTAATTTGTTGTTTTCAGATTTGGAGTTTCAGAATTTGATCATGTAATAATGTATTCCATCAAATAATGCTATTTGTTTATTAGTAAAGTGATGTGCATATATTCAGTCAACCTAAGCTTGCTCAGCTGTGCAAGGGGTTATGGGAGAATATTAGTCAGCAATTGGAAATTACTTTGACTGAGGACCCATTTAGCTAATCATGCTACTGACCAACTCTTCATCTCCTTTAAACCAATGGTCACAACTCTCATACCCCAAGTGGAGGGATACCTCTTTTATGATTAGTTGTAACAGCTAGCTAATGACCTCCTACAGCCAGGATTCTTTCATTCTCCCCAAATTTACCCTCATTTTTTCAAGTTAGAGGTCCCTTCATGTGTTTTCTTTTTTTAGCGTTTATTTATTTTTGAGAGAGAGAGAGAGAGAGAGATGGAGCTTGATCGGGGGTGGGGCAGAGAGAGAGGGAGACACAGAATCCGAAGCAGCCTCCAGGCTCTGAGCTGTCAGCACAGAGCCCGACTGTCAGCACAGAGCCCGACGCGGGGCTCGAACTCACAAACCATGGGATCATGACCTGAGCCGAAGTCGGACACTTAACGGACTGAGCCACCCAGGCACCCCTACAGATCTCTTGATTTGGACCAGAAAGACACCAGTAAAGTAGTGTCTCCAAAGTTGGAAGAAAATACTGGAATGTGAATAATTGTAAAGAATAAGAACTGAAACCTTACTAATGTTTAGCATATGGCTTTGCTCTGCCCCAACTGGGCCCACAGGCAGTAAGATCACGTGCTGTATGTATGTAGTAGGTGAGGGATCATGTAGGAAAAGTAGGATTTCTACCACAACAAGGATTTGTAATAGCCTCATTCACTTTCAGAGAATTGCGTGAATTACAGTTTACCCGTGCTAGGTAAGTCAAGTCAAGAATTATCTTATTCGAGGCGCCTGAGTGGCTCGGTCAATTAAGCCTCCGACTCTTGGTGTCAGCTTGGGTCGTGCTATCACAGTTCGTGAGTTCAAGCCCTGCATTGGGTTCTGCACTGACAGTGTGGAGCCTACTTGGAATTCTCCCTCTCTCCCTCTTTCTCTGCTCCTCCCCTGCTCTCATTCTCTCAAAATAAATCAACTTAAGAAAATTATAGTAAGTAAACTGATCTTAAGAAGACATCTTTTGTTATGGATAGAATTTGTCATTCCCAAAATCCATGTGTGGGAAGTTCTAACCCCCCATCTCTCAGGATGTCACCTTACTTGGAGATAGGGTCTTTACAGAGGTAGCCAAGTCGAAGCAAGGCTAATGGTGTGGGCTGTAATCCAACATCGACTGGCATTTGTATTACAAGAACTTTGGACATAGACAAACTCGGAGGGAAGACCATGTAAAGAAGGAGAAGGGAGAAACAGTCCTCTGCCAGCCAAGAAGAAAGGCATAGAATGGATTCTCCCTTACAGCCCCCAGAAGGAACCAACCCTACTGACATCTGGTTTTAGCTCCAGCCTCCAGACTGTGAGACAACCAATTTCTTTTATTTAAGCCACTCTGTCTGTGGTATTTTGCTACAGAAGCTTTAGCAAGCTAAAACACCCGCCCACGAGTAAACTTCAGATGAAAGATGCTACTCATGGGGCGCCTGGGGGGCTCAGTCGGTCAAAGTGTTGGACTCTTGATTTCAGCTCAGGCCATGATCCCACTGCTCCTGAGTTCGAGCCCCGAGTCAGGCTCTGCACTGACAGCACGGAGCTTGCTTGGGATTCTCTCTCTCCCTCTCTCTCTGCCCTTCCTCTACTCACTCACGCGTGCACGCACACGTGCATGTGCACTCTCTCTCTCTTTCTCTCAAAATAAATAAATAAACTTTAAAAATTTAAAAAAAAATGCTTTTTAAGACATTAGACTGGGGGCATAACAAGAAAATGACAGAGCTGTTGCTTCCCTTGCACACGGTCTTTATTAGTCATAATTTAAGGTAAAAATAATAATCTTCTAATCAGATACGACCCCAAAAATGGCCCCTCAAAAAATCAGAATTACCAAAACAATAACAAGAAAGACTTAAACTATGGTTGTTGAAAATTTGGATGATGCTGAGTACTTAAACCTCCAAAACTTCTGAGTCTCCCTCTCCAGCAGAAACAACCATCCTCCCCGCGTAATGAGGTTGACCCTACCTTGCCTGCTCTTCTGGCAACTGCCCTCCTGCCCCACTCCTCTATCGCACCCCCAAACCCACATGGAGTCGGGGCCCCCCGTGCCCCTCGGGAGCCAATTAAGAAGACAGTTCCAGGAAAAACTGAGTCTCACAGCAAAAGGAAAGCCTGGTTTGTGGAGGTTCTGAACCCTTGGGGAGTGAGTGTGGACACAGATCCCCAAGAGACTTATCCCGAAAGGGAAGAGCTCAGCACTGACGTCATCTATATGGTGACAATCCTTACCTGCGATTCCTACGCGTGGTGCCTACAGTCTCTGCCTCTAGGAGGGACTCTCACTGCCTGCCCACTGGCCTGACTAAAACCTGAAGCCAGGGGCAGACTTGACCCAATGAAGCTGAGATGCCAGAAATTCCTCCCTATCACACTGAGGAAGGAACCCGAGGACCCAAGGAGATAGGAATTGCAATGGATTTGTGCTCACCCGTCCCTGCTGGTGGCCCTCAGTGGGCTCAGAGGATGTGACTTTCATCAGAGCTTTGAGACATAGAAGAGTGAGAGATAGAGAGAGAGAGAGAGAGAGGGCCTATCTCTGTGGGAACCTTGATGGAGGCTGTCCTCTGTGTAACACACATAAATTGAGAGAAGGGTCTGGATTTGGATTCCAGTTCCACACCTCACCAGCTTAGCAGACACTAAATGGCTCCAAGTCTCGGTTTGCTCACCTTTGTTTTTTTTATTTTTTATTTTCTTGAGCGAGACAGAGAGAGAAAGCAGGGGAGGTGCAGAGAGAGAGGGAGAGAGAGAGAAAATCCCAAGCAGGCTCTACGCCCAGCACAAAGCCCCATCTCAGGACCCCGGGATCACGACTGAGCCCGAATCAGGAGTCTGACGCTCAACTGACTGGGTCACGCAGCCTTACGCATCTCTCAACGGGGAGAGTGAAACCCTTTGAGGGGGTGTGTTGACAAATACTCTCATTTGTTTTCATCAGATACGGTAAGAGATGCAGACACAGAGATTATTGTAATGAAGAAAGAAGTTTATACTCACAGAGCCCTAGGAACAGGAGGTATGTCATGCAGGGACACATGGAGAAGCACCAGGGACAGTCAGGGGACAGAAGAGGGGTGAGAAGGGAGAGCATAGCTTAGGGCCTCTGTTGGGGTTTTCACAGGAAGGAGTGGGCAAGGCAGGGTACATATGCTGAGTAAGTTTGGGGCTGGGTAGTTTTTGGTTTTTTCCAAGTAAAACCAATACAATATTTTTAATTTATTTTTTAATATGATTTATTGTCAAGTTGGTTTCCATACAACACCCAGTGCTCATCCCAACAGTGCCCTCCTCCATGCCCATCACCCGCTTTCCCCTCTCCCCCACCCCCATCCGCCCTCAGTTTATTCTCAGTATCCAAGAGTTTCTTGTGGTTTGCCTCCCTCCCTCTTCGTAACTTTTCCTTTCCCCCCTTCCCTTCCCACATGGTGGGACTGGATAGTTTGAATAACTTCAGCGGGCTCTGGGCTTTAGGAGTGGTCCTTAGTTGTCCCATATCTAGCCCTGGAGTGATTTAGGGCAGGGAAAAATTGGCTTGGTGTTTGAGAATTTGATAAAGGAGATGGTTAGAGTGTTGTGGCACCGGTTGGTTTTTATATCCAAGGCAAGCTCTCAGGGGACTTATTTGCTACCTCTAGGAATTAGCTAGCCCTGGGAGGCCCAGGTTGGAGGCCCCACATGCCAGAGCATCAAGAACACGAAAACATAAAAACAAAAAAACACGTAGTCAATACACAGGGCTACCGTGAGATGGAAATGATGCAATCTTTGTAATGTCAAAGAAGAATATATTTTCTTTAAGACAACTAGAGACCAAAGCCTGAGCTCGGAGGAGTCCCGTGTTTCTGTCTGGTCTCTGATCCTTGAACCACACAGGTTACTCTTACACTCAGAGGACGTGGCCTCCCTGCAGGCCCTTCTCAGCTCTTTCTTGGCTCTCTGAGGGGGACTTGGGACATTTCCCCATGCCTCTCGCTCAGAAAGTCTTCCCTGGCCCTGTGCCGCATCCACTCCGTCCCTGTCACAGCTCATTGTCGGGAGAACCGGCAAGGCCGGTGTGCGGAGGGCACACAGGTGTCCTTCCTGCCCTTTAGAGACTGAATAGACAAACAGACGATGACCAGACCATTTACAAAAATCAGACTCTGACCCACAACCTGCAGCACCTGCCCAGGAAACCAACCCCTTATCTACAGTGACCAGCCCCGGAAGTCGGCCTGCTCAAAAGCAGACCTTCCGGAAGTCGGACCACAACCTGGGGCAACAATCCGGGAAACCTAACAGTTAGCCCCAAATGGCCAGGACTCGTCTGATAACTGACGGCTTCGCGAAGGTTTTTCCCTGCTTCCAACTCAGGACCAATCAGAGATAACCAAATAGATATCCCTTTCCAGTCACACAGGAAGCCCCCCTTGTAGTTACCCTGCCTCCAGCCTCCCGGGGCCAACAGCTAATGATGAGGACACACCTGAAGCGGATCCTTTTTCTTCCTCTCAAGCTTTCTCATGTCCCTGCCTGCCTTTGAGTGTCTTTCAAAATGCAAGTCAGCAAGGCCGACTCTTTCACTACAGCAAGCCCTGAATAAATCACCTCTAATTTCCTCATGAGGTTGGTCTTTTCCGTACCTCTGATCCCTAAACACATTCAGCTGTATTTCCACACAGCCTCCACCGGCAGGCACGGCAGAGCGGACCAGGAACAGGCTCGGAGCCCGCTCATCCACCTTTGGCCCTTCTTCTAGCTTCCAGACATCTTCAGTTCCTCTGGGGAGGGAAAAACAACATGGCACAGCCAACATTCCTCCACGTCTGCTGTTTTTAGGGTGAATACCATGCTCTGAATGCTTAAACGACAGGGCATTCAAAAGCCCAAGACACTTTCAACGACTAACTCTGAGGCAATACTTAAAGGCTACTGTGAAACTCATAAAGCTGAAACTTGACTCTTGTCTTTATATCACGACTGTAACACCCCAAAGGAAGACAATTTAGAATTAACAGATTTAAGTGATAGAGCAATCAAGGACGACGTTTGAGCCTTAACTGTATCCTAGCGTGAGCCAACAAACTTTGAAAAATGTGGTCAGGTAACTGAGGACATGTAAATGCTAACTGGATAATTGATGACAGCAAAGAATTCATGCTATTTTTATCACGTATGGTAAGAGTGTTATGTGCGGGTTTTTAAAAAAGGATTATTTTCTTTTAGAAAACAGTGAAATAGGGACGCCTGGGTGGCTCAGTTAGTTAAGTGTCCCACTTCGGCTCAGGTCACGATCTCACAGTTGGTGAGTTTGAGCCCCACGTCAGGCTCTGTGCTGACAGCTCAAAGCCTAGAGCCTGCTTCAGATCCTGTGTCTCCTTCTCTCTGTCCCTCCCCTTTCCCACTCTGTTTCTCTCTCTCAAAAATAAACAAACATTAAAAAAAATTATATGTTAATCAGGCCGTTTTAACCTTGGGGCCTTGCTAACCCAGAGGGACTGCCCCTCCCAGGATTAGCCAAAACCTAGAGACAGTAAATGACTTGCCTGGGAGAGTGCCTTTCAAGTGCAAAGCAGCAATCCAGAGCTCACACATCCCACTACTTTCTTTATCAGACTCACTCCCTCAGGACCAATATTCCCCTGTGGTAATCGCCCCAGGGCAGGTGCAGACAACTCAGGACAACCCTACCCCCAAAGCCCACTGAAGTGATTCCAGGGAGCCAATCCTAAGCCTGCTTACCCTGCCTTCCTGTTCCTCCCCCATAGAAACCACCATAAAGGCTCTGGCCTACATCTTCCCCTCATTCCCTGCTTCCCCTGAATGGCATACCCTACTCTCTTGGAATCTGTGAATAGAACGAATTATCTTTTCAATGGCGGGCATCTCCTTATCAGGATGAACTCACCGTACTTGAATAATAATAAAACCTCCATTTTAAAACGGAAGTCTATTTTGAAACTCAGAAGCTAAGATCTACTTTTATTTTTCTTTATATTGTGACTGTAACAAGTCTTCCCTAGGGGACTGAATTCGGAATGTCCTGTAGCCCGAACTGGGTGACGCAAGTTGGGTAGAAAAAAAAACCCATATCAGCAATTATCCCATGATAATGATAATAATGATAATTATCTTAAGTGCAGAGTAAGCATCCAGGAAATATTGTTGATTAACCAATTTTGCTTATTACCCAAGTACCTTAAGTAAGCTTTTCTTCGTTAATAGATAAAAATCAGTATGCTTTTATTTTCCTCTCCTCCCTGCCACTGATCAAGTGCCCCTAAGTATTTTTGACAGATTGAAATCCATTTTGATCTACTTACTGTTATATTTGTGGGATTCTTCTTCCATCCTCTATCCATGGCTTCACTGATGTCTCAGAAGAGAAAATATTTATACTACGCTTTTGTGAAAATATATTTATCGAATTTGTATCGTGCCATTTCTTCCAAAGGAGAAATATTCAAATAAGGAATATTTAAGTTCAAAATAGCTATACAGATAGATTCATGCAAGATTATTGGTTTTGGTAATTTTTTTTAGCTCCAGAGCTGGCTGAAGAAAGCCATCTAGACATGTTCATTTAGAAATAAGACTTGTATGCTGGAATAAAGGCCTATGTTTACAGATTTAAATATGTACATTTATGTATAATTATGTGAAGTTATAAAGACAAAAAATAAAAGTTGTACTGCTGTGATTAAGGAATCTTGCCAATTCCCTAGAAGTGAAAAAGAAAAAAAAGAATGTAAGCATCTCCATTACATAAAATTTAAAGGGTGCATTAGTTTTCTAGGGCTGTTATAACAAGTACTGCTGAAGCCACAGAAATTAATTCTCTCACAGGTCCAGAGGCTAGAAGTTCAAAATCAAGGTGTTGGCAATGTTGGTAGCTCCCAGAAGCCTTGAGTAAGATCTGTTGCGTGCATCTCTCCTAACTTCTAGTGGTTGCCCACAATCCTAAGTGTTCCTTGACTTACAGATATGTCGGTTCAATCTCTGACTTCCCTCCCTGGATGTGTCTTTATTAACATCACCTTCTCTGTGTCTCTCTGTGTCTCTGTGCATTGTTTTTTATAAAGACCCCAGTGATTGGATAAGGACCCACCCTAATCCAGTATGACCCCCTCTTAACCAATTATACCTGCCACGACCCTATTTCCAAATAAGGTCACATTCCAAGGTTCTGGGAAAACATGAATTTTGGGGAGACACTATTCAACCCAACATCAGGCAGAAATATAGATAAGTGAAAATACCTAGAATCACATTCCATAGCACAGAGATAGGGGCTAGGTCTATACCTGGAATACAATATAAGATGTGACATTTATCTGTATGATCTAAAATGAAATCAAATCTGGACTCAGATCCATAGCATCCACTTTTCCACAATTCACCTGCTAAGGACCTCTTCCTCCCACCCTGTTTATCCTAATTTCCAGAAAAAGTAATGAATCATCATTTATGTGGTAGGAATGATACCCAAGCGCCAACGATAGAATGACGAACACAACATGGCCCCTGACCTCATGGACCTTGCCCTCTAACGCAAGGATGGATGTTAAATTGTTACATATATGGTAGAGGTAACAAAATTGTTGATAAATTGTTATCACTCTGCATAGAGGAGATCCCCAAGACCACCTTCACTAGGAAGACTCATAGAACTCAGCACATGGTTGTATTCATGGCTGATTTATTACATCAAAATGAATACCAAGTGCAATCAGCAGAGGAAAAAGGCACACGGGGTGAAGTACAGAGGAAACCAGGCTTCCAAGGAATCCCTTTGGAATTACACAGGATACGCTTCATTCCCCTAGCGACAGGCTGTGACCACGGATGTGAAGTCTTGTCTACTGGGGAAGCTCGTTAGAGACTCTGTGCCCAGGGTCTTTTTTTTTTTTTTTTTTTAATGTGTATTTATGTATTTGGGGGAGAGAGTGCGTGAGCAAGGCAGGGACTGAGAGAGGAAGACAGAATCCCAAACAGACTCCGAGCCATTAAGCGCACAGCCCCTGATGTGGGGCTCGATCCCACAAACCGTGAGATCATGATCTGAGCCGAGATCAAGAGTGAGTTACTCAACCAATTGAGCCACCCAGGAACCTCGCCCGGGTCTTTTTAGGGACTGATCATGTAGACAGACTCTGCTTGACATGTGCCAAAATTCCGGACACCCAGAAAGAAAGCAGGTGTTCAGCATAAGCCATATTGTTTATACAAACAGCTTAGGCACAGTGAGCTAGTCTTGTCACTTAGCAGTGAGACCCCTCCTGAGATCTAAGTTCCCAGACACCACCCAAGTACCAACCTAGTAAGCAGGACTTTCCAGGGACTATGGTTTAAGCTTGCTCTATTAACTCTTTTCTGCATACCCTGAGACACAGTGGGTCGTGTCCAGGGTCAGCCAAGCTCCCTAAAAGATCAGGATGCCACAGCCCATGGGATCTAAGAGGTCGTTGCCCTGGAGTCCCATCTATCCCACTATGCGGTCACCTTTATCCCTGACAGATTCCCTATTCTTACCTGGAAAAGGCGGCAATGAAGAAGGACAAAATGGAGTAGAAATAGGGAGCAAGGGACTTCTTGCTCTGAGTCCAGCCCAGTTTAGAGGAGCTGATGAATTAAGCAGAAAAGGTAATTGGGAGTGGGGTTGGGGGTTGGGGGTGCTCTGGTAAGCCTGCTGGGTCTCTCCTGGGCCTTGCCATGGAGTTGATTTAGTGCACATGTCTCAGACAGGTAATCACGAGCTAGATGAGATGTATTGGTGGTTGTGTGATGATTGATTGTTTTCCTAATACATCATCTTTGAAACAACGTAGCAAAATGGTGCCGATGGCATTATGAGAAATTACACCTGGGACCTAACTGTTAGATCCAAATGGGGTTTGCCATCCTTGAATGTTATTTTGCCTGAGTTTCCAGATAGATGGCAGTTGGGGCTATAGAAGAATTGGTAAATCCCTATGATTTAAAGGACTTGGCCCTGGTTAGGCAGGATTGTATGACCATCAGCCTAGGGCATCTCTGATGAGAAAACTGGGCACTGGGAAAGCCATGCTCACAAAATACGGTGCATCCTGATGTCCTCTGACCTCTTCACTAATATGGATTTTGTGCTTGCCACACTCCCCTTAACATTTATACAGTGTATTTCTGGGTCTCATTCTTTCCAGAACTCAAACCCCATAGGTGGTGACACCAGGGAAGTCAGGATCTAGGTAAGCTCCTGGTTACAACTGGCCGAACCTGGAAACGAATCAATACGCAGAGGCATTGAAATGACATTGATAAGCACTTGGAGGCAGCACCGAGATTTCCAAGCTTGGTTTTTGTCAATTATCAGAATGAAAAGTAGATTGTAGTATTATTCACTAAGGAATCAAATGTGTGTGTGTGTGTATTTTCTTCCTCTGGCAATGTAAAGAAATCTCTCTTCCACTTGTAGAAGAACTGTGAGCTTCCTTCCAGCATTCATTCTCCCTTTCTTTCTGATAGTACTATAACCCCCAGGTTCTAGTGAGGTTAAGGCCACTCCAAATAAAGACTATATTTCCCAGACTCTCTTTCAGCTAAGGTTGGCGCTTTAACGATGGTTTGGCCAATGGGATGTAGGCAGAAGTAATGTGTCCAACTTCCAGATCACATCCTTAAACGGAAGAGGCACACTCGCTCCTTCTTTTTCTGCCTACTTAGAATGCCAGAATGTTGGTCGTTTATCTTGGCAGATGAGAGCAACGCTCTAGGAGGAGTCAACCAGTTCAACACCACAGAGACACAGAACCCTATACTATTCAATCCCGTTTGTGGGTTTCTGTTTTACATTTATTTATTTTTGAGGGGGGGGGGCAGAGAGAGAAGGAGACACAGAATGCAAAGCAGGCTCCAGGTTCTGAGCTGTCAGCACAGAGCCCGATGCGGGGCTCAAACTCACGGACCACGAGATCATGACCTGAGCCGAAGTCAGACGCCTAAGTGACTGAGCCACTCCGGCGCCCCATGTGGGTTTCTGTTTTAGATACGGAACCTATACCCTAATAAACCAATATAGCTAGTGTATGGGGCTTCTCAGGATGCCTTGTTAACAAAACGCCATCGATGGAGTGGCTTAAAGAACAGAAAACAATTGCTTATACACGTGTTTTATATTTTGTTGGTAAGAAAGTGGTTTGTCAAGTGTAAGGGAGGAAAAACTATTTTCCCTTCACCCATCTTCTTTTTTTAAGTCTATTTATTTATTTTGAGAGAGAGACAGTGCATGTGAGCACACACACACACACACACACACACACGGACGAGGGGAAGAGAGAATGAGGAGAGAGAAACCCAAGCAGGCTCCACACCATCAGCACAGAGCCTGATGTGGGGCTTGAACTCAAACCATGAGATCATGACCTGAATCAGAGTGGGATGCTTAACCGACTGAGCCACCCAGGCACCCCTAAATTAATACTTTTAATTTAATTTAATTTAATTTAATTTAATTTAATTTATTGTTCATTTATTTTTGAGAAAGAGACAGCATTCAAGTGGGGGAGGGACAAAGAGAGAGATGGACGGACACAGAATCCAAAGCAGGCTCCAGATTCCGAGCTGTCAACACAGAGTCCCACAGCGGGGCTCAAACTCACAAACCACGAGGTCATAACCTGAGCTGAAGTCGGACACTTGGTCAACTGAGCCACCCAGGTGCCCCCATCTTAAGTTCTTTGGTTGGAGTCCATCAGTTCAACTGCTAAAAGAAAAGATCTACAAGCGAAAACAGACAAGTTCATTCACAAGTACAGAGGGCACACACAGGAGTGGTCAGAGATGAGGAACACATAGGAGTGGTAGAACTTGGGCTTGTACAGCATCTTAGCAAAGAACAATTATTTTGTGGAGAAGTGGTAAGACAAGCAAAAAAGCACTTTGAGCTTCTAGGGGTAGCAAATTGTGAGAAGGCAAATCTAAGGGGCAGTAATGATTGATAAGGGTAGAAAAGGTTTATTATGTAGATTCCTCTGATTCTACTTCTTGGCTGTTACTGATCTAGGTTCCCTCTGGGGATTAACTTCTTTCTGGTAGAGAAAGGGGAGGGGACACCTTTACAGATCTATGTCCTATGTATAGGCAAATAGGGGGAAAGCAGAGAACTTTTCTCGTATCGACTTCCTCTCAATTGCTTTCAGTTCGAAACAGTCCTTATGCCAAAGTGGCATATTTTGGGGTGGCATTTATTCTACTAGCCCTCACAAAAAAGGAGGTTGGAACATGTTTTATTTAACAGGGTCTTAGCTTGATTTATACCTTCTCAATATCTGGATATAGGGGTAATGGGTCTTCATTTGTTCTCTTGCTCTGGTCTCTACAAATGTCCGAGGCAGACTACTTATAAAAGTAAGGAAGAGAATGGGTATAGCAAAGACTTAAATGATTCCCAAAGAAGAAGGCTTGAGGTCATACAAGTAAATGCAGGAGCAGTAAAAACAGTAACAGTTATTCAAAAGAACAAAATAGATATGGAAAACAAAAGTGATTCAAAATATGGATAGTTGTCCCTGAAATAGAAACTCAGCCGGGCACCTGGGTGGCTCAGTCAGTTGAGTGCCTGACTTTGGCTCAGGTCGTGATCTTGCGGTCTGTGAGTTCAAGCCCCGAGTTGGGATCTGTGCTGACAGCTCAGAGCCTAGAACTTCCTTCAGATTCTGTGTCTCCTTCTCTCTCTGCCCCCACCCCTCCACTCTCTGTCTCTCTCTCTCTCAAAAGTAAACATTAAAAAAAATTTTTTTTTAAAAATAGAAACTCAGCCAAGGGATAGGAAAATTATCAAAAATATAGGGAAAAGAAAAGAGAAACTGGTTATGTCTCAACCTTTCCTTCAGTCCTCTTATCATCATATTGTTCAAAGGCAATTGTACTGTCACATACCTTTCTTTTTTTTTAAGGTTTTATTTTATTTTATCAAAAAAATTTTTTTTAACATTTATTTATTTTTGAGAGACAGAGTGAGACAGAGTGCTAGCCG
This sequence comes from Panthera tigris, assembly GCF_018350195.1. Taxonomy (NCBI): domain Eukaryota; kingdom Metazoa; phylum Chordata; class Mammalia; order Carnivora; family Felidae; genus Panthera; species Panthera tigris. The sequence goes on from NC_056664.1 coordinate 15,044,046, forward strand.
AGGAGAGGCAGAGAGGGTGGACACAGAACCCGAAGCAGGCTCCGGGCTGTGGGCCTTCAGCACAGAACCTGACGTGGGTCTCGAACTCACGAACGGCCAAATTAAGATCTGAGCCAAAGTGGGACGCTCAGCCGACTGAGCCACCCAGGGGCCCCTAAGGTCTTATTTGATTAGTAATCTCTACACCCAGTGTGAGCCTCGAACCTACAACCTCAAGATGGAGAGTCATATGGTCTTACCCTCTCAGCCACCCAGGCCCCCCTGTCATATACCTTTCTTATGCTACCTTACACATTAGTTTCTTATTTCTCCTCCCTCTTAACTTACTGTTTCCTACCTGATAATATTGTGAGAAGGGCTAATGTAGTTAATATTCTATGTAAAATAAGAACAAATGGGCACAGAATGAGTGTCCAAAGGCCTCTGCGTGGCATAAAGGGCTCAGGTTTGATGGGGGTAACTGACGATACTCAGAGTCACCCTCTGCTTTCGGTTTCAGGGCTATATGCTTCCACTCCGAAATTGCCAGAAATCTGGCTTCCCTAGAAGGGAAGAGGAAGGAAATAGCAAGGAGAACCCCTCTATTTCTGTCAAGTCCCTATCTCAGCACACATTAGAAGCTTCTTTCACTGGGGTTTTTGCCTCTTAGGGAAGCACTAAGGAGAAGCATCTTCCCCTTTCCCCACCCCTGCAACCTACTCACACCCTTCTAACTGAAATGAGTTTCTTGTTAACTATGTAAAGTCATTGTTTCGGGGCACCTGGGTGGCTCATTCAGTTAAGCGTCCGACTCTTGATCTCAGCTCAGGTGGTGACCTCACAGCTTGTGTCAACAAGCCCTGTGTTGGACTCTGCACTAACAGCACAAAGTCTGCTTGGGATTCTCTCGCTCCCTCTCTCTCTCTCTGCCCCTCCCCCCCACATTCTCCCTCTCTCTCTCTCTCTCTCAAAAAAATATTTTTTGTTTATTTAAAAATAAAAGAGGGCAATTAGGTGGCACCATCAGTGAAGCATCCAACTCTTGATATCAGTTCATGTCATGATCTCACCCGCACGTCATGAGATCAAGACCCGCACGGGGCTGTGCACTGACAGTGAGGAGCCTGCTTGAGATTCAATCTCTCTGCCTCTCTCTCTCTCTCTCAAAATAAATAAACATTTAAAAAAATAGGTCATCATTTTTTTCTTTTACTTTTTAATCCATCCAAAAATGTCTGTCCTTTAATGGGTGTTCTTAGGCCACAGGCTGGCAAACAATGGCCCCTGGGCCACGTCCAGCCCAGCACCTGTTTTTGAAGAAGAAGAACATGTGATAGAGATTGTATGTGGCCCATAAAGTAAAAAATATTTACTATCTGGCGGGCCTGCAGGTGGCTCAGTTGGTTAAGCGTCCGACTTTGGCTCAGGTCACGATCTCGCAGTTCGTGAGTTCGAGCCCAAAGTAGGACTGCACTGACAGCTCAGAGCCTGGAGCCTGCTTCGGATTCTGTGTCTCCCTCTCTCTCTGCTCTTCCCCCACTCACACCCTGTCTCTGTCTCTGTCTCAAAAATAAATAAACATTAAAAAAAAATTTTTTTAACTGAAGAGAAAAAAACTTTGTTGACCCCTGGTTTAGATCACTTACATTTAATGTGATTATTGATATGTTTAGACTTAGGTCTACCATTGTATTATTTGTGTTTAGTTTGTTCCCTTTGTTTTTTTTTTTTTTTTAATCTTCTCTTTCCCCTTTCCTGTCTCTTTTTGAGTTATTTGAACACTTTTTTTTTTTAACGTTTTATTTATTATTGAGAGACACAGAACGTGAGCAGGGTAGAGAGGGGGGAGACACAGAATCTGAAGTAGGCTCCAGCCTCTGAGCTGTCAGCACAGAGCCTGACGTGGGGCTCGAACTCACAAACTGTGAGATCATGACCCGAGCCGAAGTCGGTCGCCCAACCAACTGAGCCACCCAGGCGCCCCTGAACACTTTTTATTATGGCATTTTATCTATCGTGTATTTTAACTCTATCTCTTTGGATAATATATTTATGGGTTGCACTAGGCATTATAATATACATATTAACTTTTCTAAGTCTGTTTAGAATCTATTTAGAATTAATATTTAGCACTTGAACTGCAATATAGAAAACTTACCATCATATAAATACATCATACATTACATATATTATATACATTACATCATATATGTATAATAATGTACATATACGATATATAATGGATATCCATACCCATAACCATTAACCATAAACACTGAAAACCCCACCAGACACTCATAATTTTTGCTTTCAACCATTAAACACATGTTAAAGAATAGAGGAGAAGAATAGTCGATTACATTTACCTGAATATTTACTATTTCTATTGCCCTTCTTCCATTCCTGATGTTACAAGCTTCCTTTTGGCATCATTTCCCTTCTACCTAATGAACTTCCTTTAGCAATTCTTTTAGAACAAATCTGCTGGCTAAAAAAAAAAAGAAAAGAAAAGAAAAGAAAGAAAAAAATTGTCTTCGTTCTCTTTCATCTAAGAAGAGGTTTATTTCAACTTCATTCCTGATGGAATTTTTGCTGGATATAGAATTCTGGGTTGACAGGATAGGCTGGAAGGATGCCAAAGGGGGAAAAAAATACCCGTGAACTCAGCATCGGCTTGGTGGCACTTTGAATTTTTGCCTTCACGGACCCGTTTGCTACTATTTATTTTTCAGAGTCCTCAAATACCTGCCCTGTGCTTTGTGTCCAGATTTTATAGCTGCACTGAGTTGAAGAGATAGGGTGGGGTGTGCTAACTACATCCCACCTGGAACCAGAATCCTCTCCTCGCCCTTTGTTATTCCTCCATGAGGGAGAAGAGCTAATCTGAGTAGTGGACGCTGATCTCCCCTGGTCAATGTTTACTGGTAAATGAGGTCATTACGGTAAAGGTCACACTTAACATGCTCCGGCCTCTTTGTTTTCTCTTTGGCCTGCCATTCATGAGGCTCCTATTATTAGTCAGGATAGGAGACACAAACCCCGCCGTAGCTGGTTTAAACAAAAGCAGTTTGTCGGTTTTTAGCAATAAAAATTTCAGTTTCAGGTTAAGCTAGAACAAGACATTTCTCTTCATCTTGCCGGGCTGTTTTCTCCATAAAGGCTTCAGTCACAGGCCACGTGCTAACCCCAAGAGCTCAAGGTTTAAAACATCCTACACCTAGATATCATCAGCAAATAAGATCTTCTCCTTCCCAATAACTCTTAGAGAAATTCTAGTATCAAAGCTCGTTGACTCTTAACCGGTGACATGGCCACGCCTATGGCCTGGAGAGAGGCTGGCCTACCCAAACCACATGGACTGAGCAGGGACCAGCGTCACCCCATGGAAAGCTGAGGTGCTGACACCAAACGCAAGAAGGTGCTTTGGAAAGCAAGTAACATGTGTCCCTGCTTTATCTAAGGAAAAGTCGTATCCAACCTGTAATTGGTACTGACATTTGCTAGGCTTCAACCCTATACCAGGCACTGTGCTAGGCACTTTACATATACCACTGCATTTAATACTGACAATAACGATTTTTAAAACAACATGGAAAGGTACTCTCAGGGGCGCCTGGGCGGTTCAGTGAGTTAAGCGTCAGACTCTTGCTTTCCAGCTCAGGTCATGATGTCATAGTCATGAGATCGAGCCCTGTGTCAGGCTCTGCACTGAGTGTGGAGCCTGCTTGGGATTCTCTCCCTCCCTCTCCCTCTGCTTCTCTCCCCCCACTCACTTGCATTTTCTCTCTCTCTCTCTCTCTCACTCAAATAATTTTTTTTAAAGGTACTCTGGATATCATTATTCATCAGGAAAATGCACATTAAAATCACAATAAGATAGCATTCCATTAAGGACTGAAAATATGAAAAGTTGAAAAAAAAAAAAAAAAAAAAAAAAAAGGTCCGTGAGTTCGAGCCCCGCGTCAGGCTCTGGGCTGATGGCTCGGAGCCTGGAGCCTGTTTCCGATTCTGTGTCTCCCTCTCTCTCTGACCCTCCCCCGTTCATGCTCTGTCTCTCTCTGTCCCAAAAATAAATAAAAAACGTTGAAAAAAAATTAAAAAAAAAAAAGAAAAGTTGGCAAGGATATGGAACAACTGAAACTCATCTATTGCTGGTGAGAGTGTAAAGGGGTCTGATTACTCTGGAAAACACTTTGGCATTTTCTGTGCAGTTAAATTACACTGAACATATGAATCATCAGTTTGACTCCTAGGTTCTTTCCCAAGAGGATGACGAAGATTTTGTCATTAACCAAACCCTACTCAGGTTCCACAGAACTGCTTTCCAACTAGGCCTGACTTTCAGACTTCCCCGTTCCTCTCTGTATGATCCAATTTTCGCAAAACTCCCGATAAATCAATTCAACCAGGACCTTCCATCCTCCATATCTGATCACCCTGAAGGGCTGCCGGCAAGATTCCTGTTAGGTTGGTTTAGCCAGAATCCATCTTAATTCTGATGTTTCCTTATCCGCACCCTGTTCTGTGGCTATGAATTCCCGTCTGTCCCTGCTGTGTTTGAAGTTGACCCCAATCTCTCTCCCCCACTGCAAAATTCCACAGTAGTGCTCCCTAGACCTATCAAGATAGCTCCCCACCCTTGAATAAAGTTTTCCTTACTGTGCATTAACAAGTGTCATTGAATAACTTTTTTCCTTTAACAAGGGATAAATGCACATACCCACACAAAGGTGTATATAAGAATGTTTATAACAGCCGTATTCATAAGAGCCAAAAACTGGAAACAAACCACCACATGCTGTCAATTTATGAACATAAAGGCTGTTGATACACTTTGCTAAATTGCTTTCCCTACCAGTTCTACAAATGTGTAACTCCTACTAACTTCTTATGAAAGTGTCAACTTGCACCTTAACATTTTTAGTTATTTGTATTTTGATAGCTACTTAAACCTTCCTTCCACCTCTTTCAACGCCATATGCACTCTCTTCTCTCTTACCAGCACTTTGTAGCTCTTAAGGCTCATAAAACATGTTTTCCTTCCATCATGTATGTGGACATATGTAAGTGTGTAAGAAAACTCCTGGAGGACAAGGACAACTCATTTTTCATTCTCTCTCCAAGCCTTGAGCTTTGTGCGTTTCATTCCTTCACTCAGGAAACACCGAGTTCACACAACAGACCGACCTGTAACCGAGACAGGTGCGCTAGGCATTCAAAAAGTTCACTGAACTGAACCCCACTAGTGTCAGATATCCTACGCCAGTAGCTCTCCGTTAACATACAAGCCCCACGTTTTAAATTCCCCAGATTGTGTACTAATCCGAAAACAAAAGCTCTGAAGTTTATCCTTTAAAATGTATTGACTAAGTAAGCGCCGCTCCCTCGGCCCTGTTAATTCCCTTAACGTGCACACCACACTCTGGGAGACTTCGGCCAGAAAAATGACCAGGGCAGCCTGGTGGTGCGGGGACTTTTCAAGGGATTCTGAAGGGCGCCAGGGTCATTAATTTCTTTGAATATGCAAATCGTGGCAGCCCGGCAGGCAACCCAGATCCCGGAGCGCCCGCCGCCTCCACCCTACTGAGCTGGTCCGGGGCAAGTCACTCTCGCGGTGCCTGGGACCGTGCCCCGCCCCCGGCCCCGCCCCGGCCCCGCCCCCTGGCCCCGCCCCGCCTCGGCGCGCGTCCGGAGCCCGGCAGCCCGGCAGCCCGGCAGCCCGGCAGGAAAGGGCGGGCCGAGGCCGCCGCCCACGCTCGCTCCTGCCGTCTGACACGGGCCGGCGCCGCGCGAGGGGCGGCATGAGCGCGCGCCCGGGCCGGTGACCGCCGTGGCGATGGAGTGCGGCTTCGTCGCGGGCGGGAGGCCGAAGCGCCCTACGGGCCGCCGGCGGCTTCTGCTCTTCCTGCCCTCCGGCCGCTGCGGAAGCCCGGGCGGCCGCGGCGTCCCGGCGCGCCACTGCCTGTCCGCGCTGCCGGGGGCTTTGGGGGCGCTGCGGCCCCGCGCCCCGGCGGCCCGTGGCGGAGCGTCACGTGCCTCCCCGCTGCTCCTCCTCCTGCTCGTGCCCTCCCCGCGCCTGGCCGCCGCCGCCTCCCCGCGCCGGCCCCTCGCGGAGCGGGAGCGCTCGCGTCCGGGGCCCTCCGTGCCCCCGGCCGGTCGCGGCGGCGCTGGGAGGTGCCTGCGGGGCCTCGCCCCGGGCGTCGCCTCGGCCGCGGGCCTCCTCCACCTGTGCCGCGGCCGGGTGGCTCCCGTCGCTTCCTCCAGGAGAGGTGAGGGCCGCGCGGCCGCGGGATGCGGGGGGCAGCTCTGGCTTTAACCTCCCGAGCTGGGTCAGGGGGGGAGGCTCGGCCACCCACAGGTCGGGTCTGCCGAGGTCGCCGGGCTCCTCTGGGGCGTGGGGACGAAGGTCTGTGTGGTGCCCTGCCCTGGTGACCCGCGGTCGCCTGGCCTTGGCCAGCCGGGAAGAGCCGAATGACGCGGAGTCCCGGGCACCAGGTGTGTGTCGCGCTGTTGGCTCGGGCTGCGGGGAGGACCGCGCGCTGGGTGGGGAGCAGGTGCTCCGGGATGCGGGGAGCCGCCGCGTGGGCGCCGCTGACTCGTGCGTCCTGTCGCGCCTGGGGTGCGGGCGGCTGCGGGGGTCTGCGAGCTTATTACCATTTTATTTCCGACTCTCATGGATTTTTTTTTTTTTTTTTAGATTTATTTATTTTTAAGAGAGACAGTGGGCGGGGGAGGGGCAGGGAGCGAGGGAGACAGAGAATCGGACGCAGGCTCCAGGCTCTGAGCTGTCAGCACAGAGCCCGACTCCCAAGGAACTCACAAACGGTGAGATCTGACCTGAGCCACCCAGGCGCCCCCCCCCTCCCCCCCCCACTCTAACGGGTTTATTAACTCCTTAACCACTAGTTGCCTGTTCTGTGTTTCGCACTTTTCTGGGTCCTTGGGCTGTATCAATTGACAAAATCTCGGATCTTCACTCTAGCAGAGGAGATGATACGGCTTGATAGCTTTAACTTACACATACACATGTAATTTACATATACGTACGTAAATACTGTAGGGGAAAAAAAAACAGAGGTGGTAAGGGTTAGAAGTGAGGGGGGCCTCCGGCTATGGATTTAAATGGGGTTATCAGAATAGGTTTCATTCAGAAGGTGGCATTTGATTAAATTCTGGAAGGTGAGGGCAGTCACTGCCCTGCATAAAGATTAGGGAAGTCCAAAAACAGGCTCAGTTTACTAGACAGCAAATGGTTGCTTACTAGATCCCATCATTTGTGGTCACCTTTATTAATTAGCAAAGGGCATGGGGCGCCTGGGTGGCTCAGTCGGTTGAGCGGCCGACTTCGGCTCAGGTCATGATCTCGCGGTCCATGAGTTCAAGCCCCGCGACGGGCTCTGTGCTGACAGCTCGGAGCCTGGAGCCTGTTTCAGATTCTGTGTCTCCCTCTCTCTGACCCTCCCCCATTCATGCTCTGTCTCTCTCTGTCTCAAAAATAAATAAACGTTAAAAAAAAATTTATTAATTAGCAAAGGGCAAAAATATCACTTTGGGTGGGCTATACGTATGAGTCGGTAGCCATCAGTAACTACACTGATGGGTATTTATTTATTTATTTATTTATTACGTTTTTCTCAGTAGAAATGCCCTGTGAATGTTGACCGCGTCTAAAATTTGAGAATGCCTGTGGCTGGGGGAGAAACTGATTGGGAGAGGAAGAAAGTGAAGGGAGGAAGCTTTATGTATAAAGAGTGGAGAAAGAGTCGTGAACTCTGTCAGTGTCCTGCAGTAATTCTGAGTTAGAGATGGCTTTGGTCTTTATTTCAGTGCTTTTGCTCCTTTCTTTCTTTCTTTCTTTCTTTCTTTCTTTCTTTCTTTTTTTTTTTTTTTTGACAGGCTGGTAACTTGTGATTTATTTTCATTTCATAATTCAAGATGCTGGGGCAAAGGGGAAGAGCCTTTTCTCATCAGTTTTCTGACAGTGTGTCAAGAAGGAGGTCCTATTGGGTTAGTCCCAAAGGATCTCATTCTTCACAGTGAGAACGGATGCCTAACTATGGGGAAACAGACAGCACACACTTAAGGAGTGTGTGTGCCCATTAACTAGCAGCATAAGTTTTGGTCCTTTGCCTCCAGCCTCATGCTGTGTTCAGTACCAGAGCTACTGAGACTTAAGGATGTTACAAATAGGAAGTTTGTGCTTGGCTTCCTCCTCTGTTCAAGGCCAACTTTGGGCTGCTTTTGTATGCATTTTTAATATCCTTTTGATAGCCTGATGGTCCCTCCAAAGGAGAATTCCACATGACGCTTTAGCATAGCTCCCTTTACTTGCTTCCTGGTTATTGGTAGGAGTTCCCAGTTCTTGGGCCTCACTGTGTTGTCACCATAAAGGAGAAAAAATGAGTCAGAGGTATTCCACATGCCAGAATATTGGTCGTCCTCAGGCTCTGCCCTTTGACAGAAGGCAGGACATGCAGCTTCTGTCAGCAGAGGTTGGCCTGCCAAGTGACAAGTGGCCAGTCCTTTTCTCCACTTTTCAGATGGCAGTACATATTTTGCGACTGAAATAAATTCCAGTTGTTTTTGGACGAGAAAAAAAAATCTGCGGTATCGAAGTTTGGAATTAGCTCTTGCTTCGAAAGTAGTTGTGATAGTTTATTTTGTGTGTGTGTGTGTGTGTGTGTGTGAGAGAGAGAGAGAGAGAGAGGTTTTAAATCACACAAGTGATTATTTTTGTTGGTTAAACAAGAAATTCGATACTAGAAAACTCCATCACTCTTCACAAGCCACCTCTAGACTCCAGTGTTTTCAACTCGCGACCCATGGGACAGTTCAGCACAGTTGAAAGATGGGTGGGGTAACCTCTAGAGAGCCCCGTAAGAGATTCGGTCATTCATTTGTCCACCCCCACTGTTTCTCGAGCTAGGTCTGTTCTGTGTCAGGCAGACATTCGGGTCTCTTCTTACGGAGGCCACTTTTATCTCAGGACTGGACATAAAGGATGAAGAAAGACCAGATTTAACTGAGCAACTTAATGTAAAATAGAAAGATCATTGGTGAAGAGGCGAAAGGAGTTGATTTCAAATTTTCTTTTCTAGACAGTCTCATAATCCAGATCATAGAGTTCCCTTAAAAAATTTCTGGCGGTACCTGGGTGGCTCAGTCGGTTAAAGCATCCAACTCTTAATTTCCATTCAGGTTATGATCTCATGGTTCAGGAGATCGAGCCCCACGTCGGGCTCTGTGCTGACAGTGCAGAGCCTGCTTGGGATTCTTTCTCTCCCTCTCTCTCTGCCCTTTCCCTGCTCACACTCTCTGTCTGTCTCAAATAAATAAACATTAAAAGAAAAAAAATTATTTCTGGCCTGCAGCATGCCAGGCCTTCTGCTAGATGCTAACAACGTGAACGTGACTAAGACTGGCTGCTCTTGGGATGTTTGGACCAATGGATGATACAGATGTGGGAATAATACAGGGAGGGCTGTGATCGAGCTGTCTGAACTGGGCTGAGAACACAGATAAGGAGCAATCAAGGCTGCCCCCTGCCCTGGGTGGAACTTGCAGACAGAACCATACAGAGGAGTGTAATGCTCTGCCCGGAACTTAGTATGTGCTGAGCAGATTGTAAAATTAAATGAAAAAGCGTAAAAAGGTTTCGTAAAATTTACCAGTTGAAAAAGGGGGGCAGAGCAGACTTAAGGTTGGAGTACCAAGGTTATGTAAGTGCAGGAAACGGAATAGCTTAAGTGGCTGGAGGGAAAGCTGAAAGGGCAAGTGTGGGCTAAATTAGGACAGGCTCTGTATTTGTATGCTTTGCCAACGCCCTTTTTTTTCTTTAAGTTTATTTATTTTGAGAGAGAGAAAAAAATATGAGTGGGGGAGGGGCAGAGAGAGAGGGGAATACAGCAGGCCCTGTGCTGACAGCAAAGAGCCCAATGCTCATGGGGCTCACACTCATGAACCATGAGATCATGACCTGGGCCGAAGTCGGACACTTAACCAACTGCGCCATCCGGTTGCCCCTTGCCAAGGACCTTATACTGTAGGCTAACAGTTCTCTGAAAGTAAGGGCCTTTTTTTTTTTGTTTAACCCTTAAACTCACACATACATATGATAGCTGTTGCATTTTGTATTTCATCAGTCTGCAAACCGCGCTTGGTACAAAATGATTATTGGATTTCTTGTACCTGATACCGACTGAGCCTCTTTCCAAGGTGGGAACCACTGCTGTAGCTTACAGACAAGCATCAGATCTGTAGGGTCCTGTCCACGCCACACTTTTGCTTACGTGCAGTTTCCTTTAAAATGTTTGGAGGTGAAGGACTGACTATAGGAGCTGAACTATCTTTCTAGTCACCTAGGGATCTTGCTGAGAAAACCTTTGAACTCTGAGTTAGTAGTGACTGTTCTTTCTTCTACCACCCTTCTCCAAACCTGGCATCGTAGAAAAGTAAGAACAAATATGAGGCAATATTTTCATACAGCTATGTTTATTACATTTAAATGAAAGTGTTTTTTTTTTTAACTTTTTTAACATTTATTTATTTTTAAGAGACAGAGAGAGACAGAGCATGAGCAGGGGAGGGGTAGAAAGAGAGGGAGACACAGAATCCGAAGCAGGCTCCAGGCTCCAAACTATCAGCACAGAGCCCGACACGGGGCTCGAACTCCAACCGTGAGATCATGACCTGAGCCGAAGTCGGACGCTCAACCGACTGAGTCACCCAGGCGCCCCTGAAAGGTTTTTTTTTTATATTGTTCATCTCTTTTTTTTTTCTTTTGCTGTCAAAGTGCCTTTTATAGTATTGTAATAGTAAGGAGCTATTATGTTTAAATGTCCTTTTTGACAGAATTACTCATTGGCATTGCAATTGTTACATATTTTTTAAAACTATTTTTATGGTTCATGAAATACAAAAGCCAGGGAACCTCGAAACAAGTTTACAAAATGGGTTGGATCTGTGGCTAAATGCACAGAAATTCATAGAAAAGATAATATACAAATTGTTAGGACACCTCTCTCTAAAGATAGGCTTTTACAGAGACATCACAAAGAATGAAAACTATAGACCAATACCTCTTATGGATAAAGACACAAAAATCCTCAGCAAAATACGCAGCAAATCAAATTCAGCACTATGTAAGAAAGGAGTATATACATCGTGACAAAAGGGGATTCTGTCCCAGGAACAGCAGGTTCATTTAAGATCTGAAAATCAATTCACGTACTGCACCGTATTAAAAAAATAAAGAAGAGAAACCACATGACCATCTCAAAAGACAAAGAATTTGACAACATTCAGCACCCCTTCAGATAAAAAGGGGAAAGGCATCTGTGAAAAACCCACAGCTAACATCATACTTAATAGTGAAAGACGAATACTTTCCCACCAAAGATCAGGAGCAAATCACCATCCATCCAACATTGTACTAGAAGTTCTGACCCGGTCAAGACAAAAGGCATCCAGATAAGACGTAAAACTATCACTCTTCATAGATGACATAATCTTGTACATAGAAAACTCTAAGGAATTTGCTAAAAAACCATTAGAGCTAATTAACCAGTTCAGCAAGATTGCAGAATACAAGATCAAAATGAAAAATGTAAAAAAAACAAAAACAAAAAACAAAAATCAGTTGCATTACTCTACACTAGAATGAACAATCTGAAAAAAATCTAAAAAACAATACCCTTTATAGTAGCATCAAAAAGAATAAAATACTTAGGGATAAATTTAACATAAAAACCCACAAAACTTACATTCCACATGGTTGAAAATCTGTGTTTAACTTCTGACTTCCTGAAACTTTAACTGGTAATAGCTTGGCCAGAAGCTTTACCTAATAGACAGTTGTGTATAATATAATATTTTGTCTATGACGTGTGTTCTATTCCATATACTTATAATAGTGTAAGCTAGAGAAAAGAAAATGTTATTAAGGAAATCATAAAGATGGGGAAATACATTTACAGTACTGTACTATAAAAAATCTGTGTATAAGCGGACCCATGTGGTTAAAACCTGTGTTCAAGTGTCAGCTCTTCTGTGAAACCTACACAACGTTATTAAAAAATTAAAGACATAGGGGCGCCTGGGTGGCTCAGTTGGTTAAGCGTCTGACTTTGGCTTAGGTCATGATCTCACAGTGCGTGGGTCTGAGCCCTGCGTTGGGCTCTATGCTGACAACTCAAAGCCTAGAGCCTGCTTCAGATTCTATGTCTCCCTCTCTGCCCCTCTCCCACTCGCACTCTGTCTCTGTCTCTGTCTCTCAAAAATAAATAAACAGTAAAACCAAAAAAAAAAAAAAAAAGAAATGGAAAGACATCCTATGTTCATGGATTGAATTTGTACTCCCCCAATTAATATACAGATTTAAAACAATCTCTCTCAAAGTTTCACGTGTCGTCTTTGCAGAAATTGGTAAACTGATCCTAAAATTCATATGGAAATACAAGGGACTCAGAATAGCCAAAGCAATCTGGAAAAAGAACAAAACTAGATGACTCTTCCCTGATATAAAAACTTACACTACAGAGCTATAAGTAGTCAAGAAAATGTGGCATTGGTATAAGGACAAATATAAATCAGTGATATATAATGGAGAACCCAGAGATAAAGCCGTTATATTTTCAGCCAGTTGATTTTTGACAAATTCCAAGATAATGCTGAAACAACTGGACATCCACACTCAAAAGAAGTTGAACCCTCAACTCACACCACGTAAAAGTTAAATGGATCAAAGACCTAAATATGAGAGCTGAAATTATAAAACTTTTAGGAAAAAAATACAGGTGTAAATTTTTGTGTCCTGGAATTAGCTAGTGGTTTCTGAGATATGACACCAGAAACACAAGGAACAAAAAATAAATAAATTGGATTTCATTAAAATAAAAACCTATTGTGCTTCAAAAGTCACCGTCGATAAAGTGAAAGCCAGCCCACAGAATGGGAGAGAATATTTCCAAATCATATAAATGATAAGGAACTTTTATCTAAAATGTATAAAGAGCTCTTAACCGACTCAATAATAAAAAGATAACCCAATTTTTTTTTAAATGGACATAGAGATTTCTCCAAGGAAGATATACAAATGGCCATTAAGCACATGAAAAGATGCTCAACATCAGGCATCAGGGAAGTGCAAATGAAAACTACAATGGACTATCCCTATGTTTATTGCAGCATTAGTTACAACAGCCGAATTACGGAAGCAGCCCAAGGGTCCATCGGCTGATGAATGGATAGAGAAGATGTGGTAAAGATATACATTGGAATATTATTTAGTCATATAAAGGATAAAATCTTGCCATTTGCAAAGACATGGATAGAGCTAGAGAGTACAATGCTAAGCGAAATAAGTCCTATGATTTCACTCATATTTGGAATTTAAGAAACAAACAGAGGGGAAAAAAGGTGAGAGAGAGGTAAGCCAAGAAACAGACTCTTAATCGTAGAGAACAAATAAGTAAATACCATAGTTGAAGAGACATCTAAAAAAAATAATAATAATAAAATAAAATTGCAATGGGATACCACTTTATACCCCCTAGGATGATTATAATAATAATAAAAAAAAAACCAATTTCAAGTATTGAGGATGTAGAGAAATTGCATCCGTCGGACACTGCTGTTGGGAATGAAAAATGGCATAGCCACTTTGGAAAATAGCCTGTCATAACCTCATAAGGTTAAGCAGTCACTATATGATGCAACAGTTTGAATCCTGGATATATACCCACGAGAATTGAAAACTGGTTCACACAAAATCTCATACACTAACGTTCACAGCAGCATCATTCCTAATAGCCAGGAAGTGGAAACAACTCAAACGTCCTTCAACTGATGAGCAGATAAGAAAAAAATTGGTATATTCCTGAAACACAATGTGATTCAGCAATAAAAAGGTATAAAAAGTGCACGTAATTACAAGGTGGGTGAACCTTGAAAACCTCACCTAAGTGAAGGAAACCAGTCACAAATACCACATCCCTTATGATCTCTTCCTATGAAATGCCCAGAGTAGGCAAATGCGTAGAGACAGAAAGTAGATAAGGGGTTGCATGGGGGTCAGGGAGTAGGGAGATTGGGGCGTGATAGCTAAAGGATATAGGGTTTCTTTTTCGGATGATGGAAATGTTCTAGAGTTAACTGTGGAGAAGGTTGCAGAACTCTATAATTATAGTAAAAATCGCATTAAACACTTGAAATGGGTGAATCGCATAGTATGTGAATTACATCTCAATAAAGCTGTTTAAAAAAAAGAGGGGTGCCTGGCTGGCTCATTCAGAAGAGTGCGCGACTCTTGATCTTGGGGTTGTGGGTTTGAGCCCCACTTTAGGTGTAAAGATTACTTTTAAAAAATAAACGTACAAAAAACCAGTTAGGCTTTTGAGGTATGCCATGTTCTTTCCTGGCTTTCCTTTACCACCAGGTCCTGTTTTGAGCTTTATTGTCCTGTCCTTTCTAGAACTAAGCCTGTCTGCTGGAAGCCTGCAGCTGGAACACAGGAGAGATGTGGAGCACAAAAGGAGGGAGTTCACCTCTTGTGGGAACAGGAAGCTCTACTTCGACACCCATGCCTTAGTGTGTTTACTCGAAGAAAATGGTAATCCTTTTGTGCCAAGCTCAATGCCACAGGAAAAAAAACGCTGTAAAATATGACTTCTCATGATCTTATCTAATTTCTCATATTATTCTTTGACTTGTAAGTCTACAGGTAATCTTTTGCTCACTCTGTGTTTTTTAAGTTCGTATTTTTTGCTTAAGGACATTTTCGCTTCATTGGTACAGTTGAGACTTTTCCCACCCATTTTCTCTCTGTCCGAGAGAAGTGTATTTTAAAAAAATTATTTTAATGTTTATTTATTTTTGAGAGAGAGAGAGACAGAGAGACAGAGACAGTGTGAGCAGGGGAGGGACAGAGAGAAAAGAAAGGGAGACCCAGAATCCGAAGCAGGCTCCAGGCTCTGAGCTGTCAGCACAGAGCCCGACACAGGGCTCAAACTCACAAACTGCGAGATCGTGACCTGAGCCGAAGTCGGACGCTTAACTGACCGAGCCACCCAGGCGCCCCAAGAAGTGTATTTTTTATGACATCATTCTAGAAGGACAGCGTTCTAGCTAAAAATTTAGACACAAGTTAGCAAAAGTCAGGAATGGTTCCTGTGACAGCTGTCTGTAGCATAGAAGGGGTAGCTTTATTACTATGCATGATGTGTGCTTTGAAAACTTTCATGAAATTAAAATTTTCCTGAGCAGCAGTTGCTAATAATTCTAACTTGTGGCATTTTTAAATAGTCTAATATTTTCCCTTATTGCTGTTCATTAACATGAAAGGTAGCTCTAACATATACGACATTTACCGAAAGTGCCTTCAGTACATAGGTAACATTCTCTTTTACTTGTGTTTTATTATTATTTTTTAAATGTTTATTTTTGAGAGAGAGGGAGAGTGTAAGTGGAGGAGGGTCAGAGAGAGAGTGGGGACAGAGGATCTGAAGCGGGCTCCAGGCCCTGTGCTGACAGCTGTGAGCCCGACGTGGGGTTCGAACTCACAAACCATGAGATCGTGACCTGGGCCGCAGTCTGACACTTAACTGACTGAGCCACACAGGCGCCCCACGTTCTCTTTTTGTCTCATCTAGACCGACACACCAATTCTCATTCTCTGTACTGTGACCCTTTACTACCCTGTGTGGCTGTTTCTCCGGGCTACCCTGTGCTTCACTTGCCCAGGACACGCGATGGTGTGAGTTCTGCCGTGCTTGGGCAGGGGAGTTAGAAGTTCTGGGTTCAAGCTCTGCCCGGGGCCCCGCTGCACAGCCAGGCAGCTCTGTCATTCTTCCCAGTTTCCATCTCTTCATCTCATCGGTAGCGTCAGCGCAATAAGAATTCCGAAGATCCTTTTGAGAATTAAAGGAAATACTGTGTACTTGAACGCACTTTGGAGAAACGGTCAAGCACTGTATCGTAATTTTCACCACTTTGCTTCTCAGAGTTGAAACGTTAGGCCTTTCTTTCACCAAAGTGTCTTTCAGCTCAGAATTTGAAAAAGAAGAGCATAAGTGAGAAGAGGGGCATAAGAATTGTCTTGATAAGCAGAAGTCTTCCTACTTTTTCTTTTTTTGGATGGACCTCGTGTTCTTGCATTGAAAGTAACCCAACGTAAAAAGACACATTCAAGATAATGGGGAGGTTTCACTCCACGCAGGTGCGTGGGGTTGGTGAGGAAGCGTCACAAATTTTGCTAAGTGGCAGGGTAGCTGCAGTGGCCTCGAGATGGCCTCAGAGCTACGTCCCGCTAACAGGTGTGGTTTACTTCCCCTCCCCCCGCATACAAGTCGATTTAGTTAGTTTTGATAAATAAAAATTGTTCATGTTTAAAGTGTCTTATTCCGATGGATGTACTTCCTGCTTTTCTTGTTTTCAAACCTTGACCCCTGAGTGTTTGCATCTCTCAAGACCGGTGTTGGGAGGAACCCACTGCAGTGTAGGGCGCGAGGCCTCTTAGAGGAGCCATATGGGTCCGCCATGCCGTAGGGTGAGGCCCAGAAGGACCCGTCCAGGAACACCCCACCCTCTGTCCTCTTCTCCGAGGCTGTGTCTCCTGCTTGAGAGAAGTTCCGTCCGTCTTGCAGCTTCACTGACCCTGATCGTGTATTGGTCTGTCCTTCTCACAAAACATTGATTTGTACCTGGTAACCCGGCAGGTTTTTAGGCCTAACTTCTGCTTTTTCTTATCCCTTTCTCCTCCCACAGCTGGCTATAAACTATAAGGTTGTGGAGTTGATCATCAGCATAAGTTCTCCTCCGGTTTCTCTTTCTCTTTTACTCATCGCTGCCAAACTAATTATATTTAACTAGGAACCTGTCATAAAGTTTCAAAACTTGCGAGACGCATTTTCATTTTCAAAAAATGGGGAAGGCAGAAAAGAAACAACAAAAAAACTGTTTTGAATCCCAATACCCCAGAGCTAAACAGCATTAACATTTTGGTGGGTAACCTTTTAGATGATTTTTCTAAATGTGCATGACCCACGTGTTGAAAATTTAAGGATTTCGAGTAAAGTGAAGGGAGTAGGTCTTTGGAGGTCCTTTTTTGTTTCTTTCAAGATTTTGCCTTTGGTTTTTAAAAATTTTACTCCCATGCTTCGTCTGATCCAAATTGTTATCAGTTATAACTTTATTCAAAGTGCCTTTAATTACAATAATCAGTAGATTCTTCCGTAGTTCTTATGGCTAGAAGTGTTTAATGGAAAAAAAATTACTTTCCAGGGACTTGGTTTTAAGCATTTTTATTAGGATTTCCAATGTGAAATGTAAATTACCGTCTACAGTTATTGGAAACAGTAACACTGCTGAGTTGGATGTTTATATAATTTAATTCAGTATCATTTACTGAGTAGCACCTGGCCCCCTCTCCACAAGTAACCCAAGAGACTTGTAGAGGAAACATAAAAGAATGATTTTGTCTTTTTAACATCAAATAAATTAACAGCTGAATTACTAGTTATCTTTATATGGTCGGTGATTTGATGGATTTATGCAGGTTATAAAACAGTTGAACTTTCCTACTTAAGTAAATTATTCTTTACTAACATGTACATTTTAAAATTTGGGAAGACATGTCATTCTAGAAAATGTAGACCACACAGAGAAAAAGAAAAATTACCTAGGGTCTTTGTTAAATTACAAAAGCAGTAAACTGCATCTGTAGTTTTGAGTCTTGCTTTCCTTCCCTTGACCCCACACTTCAGGCTTCCTCTTTGTCATGAGACATTCTCTGGAAACATGATTTTTGACAGCTGGGTGGGATGTTAGAGGACACCAGCCCAGCCCTTTATCTTACTTGGGGAAATAGACTCCGCTGTGTCATGCTTGTCCAGAGTGACAGACACATCACAGCCCGGACTCTGGTCTCCTCACCTCCTGCCACACTGGGCTTTCTGAATTCACTTTCTCCCTTTCTTTGCATTGTCTCCCTTTCTGTGAAGGGTTTTTTTCTGGGTTTTGTTTTGTTTTGTTTTCTGACAAACGGAGTCTCCAGAGTGTGACTGTCTCTGTGTGTTCGCTTAGGGTTTACCACCCAGCAAGCAGAAATCACCGTCTCTGCGTTGGTCAAGATCACCGATGCCAATATGGACATTGTCTACAAGGATATGGTCACCAAGATGCAGCAGGTTAGTTGGGGCACTGTAGCAAATTTCAAGTCTGAAGCTGGGATGTTATTTGTGATACATATTTTTGGATGATATTCTATTGAAAAGCATATGGTACTTTTTTTTTAATTTCTTTTTTTAATGTTTATTATTTTGAGAAAGAGAGAGCACGAGCAGGGGAAGGGCAGAGAGAGAGGGAGACATGGAATCGGAAGCAGGCTCCAGGCTCCGGGGGGTCAGCACAGAGCCCGAAACGGGGCTCGAACTCACGAACCGTGAGATGGTGACCCGAGCCGAAGTCAGTCACCCAACCGACTGAGCCACCCAGGCACCTCTGAAAAGCATATGGTACTTTTAACCAGTAGTTGAGAGGCGAATGATTCCAGTGGCATAAAAGATACCTATTTGAAGCTCTTCTGTCCACTGTTGTAGAATCGTGCTGGAAAATTCACTATGCTTGAAAACAAACTGTTGCAGTCCACCAACCACACGCAACAAATGGCGATCTGGCCAGCACTGTGGCGGCGTGTTCGTGAGCCGCTGGCCCTCAGACTGCCACCCTTCTAACCGTGGCACGCTTGATGATGATACTGCACTTGGTCTTTACCGTTTTCCTTTCCTCATTAATAGAGAGCATGGCCTCGCTGCGCTGCTTTTCTCACGTCCGCGTTCCTCTGGTTTCTCGCAAAGATGATACCAGGTAGGAGGCGGACGTCCTAGGCCCGCCCAGGTTATTGATGTGTTTTGTTTCTCTCTTCCTAGGAGATCACTGTTCAGCAAATCATGTCTCAGATTGCTAATGTGAAAAAAGATATGGTTATTTTGGAGAAGAGTGAATTTTCAGCCCTCAGAGCAGAAAATGAGGTAACACTGAAGAGCCCCTCATCTTTACAAAATAGCATCGAGGCGTTGAAACCCAACACGCAGAGACAAAGTGCACGATAGACGTGTCTTCGCCAGGTGCCCGCTACCAGTCAGGTCGAGAAGTAGAATGTTACTGGGACCCCAGAAATCTCAGAAATCTGCTGACCCCCACCCTGCTAGGAAACCACTAGCCTGGCCTGTGGCACCGTTGGCCAGTTTTGCCTTTTCCAGAACCTCATCCGGGGGAAGCATGCAGTGTGGCTTGCAGCAGCAGATTTTGCTCTTGTCCACTGTCTGTAGGGTCATGTGAATGTGCCACATTATTTTCCTGTGACGTACGGGAGATTGACCCCTGAACAACGTGGGTTGGAACTGAAGAGGTCCACTTACACAGTTCAGTGAATGTGTATCCTCTTCCTTAGGATTTTCTTTACAGCATTTCCTGTTCTGAGGCACCTGGGGGGCTCAGTCTGTTCAACTTCCGACTTCAGGTCCGGTCGTGATCTCACGGCTTGTGAGCGTGAGCCCCATGTCGGGCTCTGTGCTGACGGCTCAGAGCCTGGAGCCTGCTTCCGATTCTGTGTCTCCCTCTCTCTCTGCCCTTCCCCCTGCTCACACCGTTTCTCTCTCTCTCTCTCTCTCTCTCTCTCTCTCTTTCTCTCTCTCTCAAAAATAAGCATTAAAAGATTTTTAATAACATTACCTTTTCAGTGGCTTACTTTATTGTAAGAAGATAGTATATAATACATATAACGTGCAAAATATGTGTCATGTTATTGGTGAGGCTTCCAGTCAACAGTAGGCTATTAGTTAAGTTTTGGGGGAGTCAGAAGTTATATGCAGATTTTTAACTGTGTGCGGGTCAGCACCCCTAACGCCTGCGTTGTTCAAGGGTCAAGTGCATATTAAAATTGTTTCCAAATTTGGGTTCTCTTGACCAAGTGGTGCTATAAAGAATCCCGTGGTTTGTAAAGTGCGGCCCGTGCTGTGTTTGCATCCTTCCTTTTGTTTTCAGTCCTCGTTAGAGTTCCGTAGAGGAAGTCCATTTATTACCGGTTCATCCTAGTCTTGTAAGAAGCCTTCTAGCAAAAGATTCCTTCTTTTGCTAGAAATGGTAAAGTTTGAAACTCTCATACTTGTCCTTGAAATCAGCTTGTTTGAAGGCAGAATTCGTTCAAAGTTGAAGGAGGTATTAAAGAAAGCAGGGCCTCTGGAGGCAAACATGTATGTTGAAAACAATTGCATTATTGATTTTATGTATCTTTCGAAATGAATTAAAACTGATCTCAAGATAGTCACACGCGTGGTCTTACCCTCCTGGCATATGACAGATTTCTGCTGCGGGGGCTGTGCAGGTCACATTTCATTCTGAATGCGGCGAGGTTCGTGTTCAATGAGAAAAGAATCAGGAAAACTCATGCACAAATACGTTGTCCTGATGTGTGTTTATTACCAGGTTTTGTGTATTTTTTTTCTAACCTTCTAAACGTACCCTTGACTTTTTTTTTTTTTTGATGTGTTTTTAGAAAATAAACCTCGAACTACATCGGTTAAAGCAACAAGTCATGGTAAGATCCTCACTCCTGCTTGCTTGTTTGCACTTACATAAACATAGTAACAAATATAATGTCAGAAGCCCTTTAATTCTCTGTTAATTATTTGTGTGATATGTCTCAGAAGTACACATTAGAAGATTTAGCTAAGAACATAGTCATGGAATAAGTTAGTGATGTCTGTAACCAAATTCGTTAAGAAAATTGTGTTCTAGGATGAATCGGATGAATTAAGTCATTTTTAGGTTAAAAAATTCTTAGGTAGCCACTTGGAACCTCTAGATTCTCTTAGAAGAGACTGGCCTTGGAGAATGACCTGTGGTTTTAAATGCTTACTGTGCCAGCTGTTTGATTTTTTTCTTTTTTAAGTGGAAAGGACATGGATGTTAAGGAAGAAAAGGTTCTGGTGAGTGTCAGAAAGAAGGCTTTATGTAAACCAGAATTTAGTATTTTCCTTCTTTGAGCCCAACTCTGCTTTCCAGAGTGGACTTTTGCCACAAATTCTGTAAAGAGATTACCCTGGGAATCTTGAGGTTGAAGGCGACAATAACCCCCCCTGGACTGACTTGAGCGTAAAAGGGGATTGTTTGTGTATGCGACTGGGGACTCCAAGACAGGGCTGAGTGCAGCCATGGCTTGGCCAGGGACGGGCCTCGTGTCTCCGTATCTCTGAGATCCCCTGGCCCCACCCCGTGCTCAGGAGAGAACCCGCAGGGTCACCATTGTAGGCTTCGCACCCCAAGGTTCCCCTTTCTCACTGTGGACTTCTTTCTTTCTTTCTTTGCCCTCCTCCTAGGATGAAGTGGTCAAGGTCCGGACAGATACCAAACTAGAGTTCAATCTAGAAAAGAGCAGAGTGAAGGAACTGGTATGTCCTTTCTTTAAAAACCGAGTGCGAATTCATTTCTCTGCAGGATAGCGTACTTGGTCAGGTCTGAGTTTATTTACAGCTCAGCAGTGCTGGCACACACTTACCCAGGTATTGTTGGTAGGCAGTTTTTGCTTTAATTCTGTTTTTGGCTTAGAGCTTAAATTTGATGCTTTCCAAAATGGCATTAAAATGCAAATTTTGGAGGGATGCCTGGCTAGCTCAGTCCGTAGAGCCTGTGACTCTTGATCTCAGGGACACGAGTCCAGGCCCCACATTGTGTGTAGAGATTACTCAAAATCTTTAAAAAATCTTTAAAAAAAACCTTTTTTTAATTAAAATCTTGGTCAAATCAAGTTTGAATCTTATTTCAGAGAGACTAAATTATGTGTTACTTAGACGTTACCAAAGAAACCAAACTCAATCTCGCTCTGTTTAATCTGACTTAAACCTCCACAGGTCCTGATTTCTCAAAAGTTAAGTTCATGACCTGTCTTGAATATTAAATTATTAATATCAAATTCTACACTGAAATTCAGGATTAAAAAAATATTTCCATGTAAGCTTTTTTAAGTTTATTTATTTTTGAGAGAGACAGAGAGGGAGATGCAGACTCCAAAGCATAGTCTTTTTTTTTTTAATAAAGACATCTTAATGACTTTATTGCATTGTTTTGAAATGCAAATTTTAAATGATTCTTTGAGTTACGTTAAATTGAAACTTTTAATTAGGAAAAGTAGTTGTATACATTTGTTACAAAAAAGATTCTAGAGTAAGTAAGCCGACTGGTACTCATACAGCAACGTGGGGGGATCACATATGGGGACCCAAGAAAACTGGAAATACAGTTCTGCTGCCCTTGCTTTTTTCAAACACGATGCAGATAAGTACTTTTTCCCCCCTCAGAACTTTCACAGTAATACTTTTTGAAAAGTTTATTATATTGTTATAATCGACATATACGGCATTATATTCATTTCAGGCATACAAGATAATGATTTCATATTTGTATACATTGCAAAACCATCACCACTGTGAATCTAGTTACCATCTCTCACCATATGTTGTTACAAAATTTTTTTCTTGCAATGAGAACTTTTACGATCTGTTCTCTTAAAGGCTTTGAAATATACAATATAGTACAATTACCTGTAGTCACCATGCCTTACGTTACATCCCAGGACTTACAGTGTTTACGACTATAAGTCTGTACCTTTTGACCCATTTCACCCACCCTGCAGCTCCCACCTGTGGCAGCCACTAACCTGGTCTCTGTGTCTGTTAGCTCAGGTTTTGAGGGGTTTCTTTTTGGTTCGGGGGCAGTTTTTTAGATTCCACATGTAAGAGAGATCATACAGTATTTGTCTTTCCCTTATTTAATCACCCGAGGTCCATCCATGTTGTCCCCAATGGCAGGATTTCCTTCTTTTTATGGCTGAGTAATATTTCATACACACACATATATACATACACACACACACCACATTTTCTTTTTTTTTTTTTGACGTTTATTTTTGAGAGAGAGAGATTGCACAAGTGGGGGAGGAGCAGAGAGAAAAAGAGGAAGACAGAATCTGAAGCAGGCTCCAGTCTCCAAGCTGTCAACACAGAGCCTGACGTGGGGCTTGAACCCGCGAACTGTGAGATTATGACCTGAGCCAAAGTCAGGTGTTCAACCAACTGAGCCACCCAGGCGCCCCATATACACCACATTTTCTTCATTCACCCATCAGCGGACACTTACCTCTTCCACGTCTCAGTGATTGTACATAATGCTTCAGTGAATATGTTCTAATAAAGATACATGTTGAGTTGCCTCTAGCGATTTTTAAGCCATCCATCTTCTTCAGGCTTTATTTCAATTTGATAGCAGTAGTTAGATAGCGTCTTTATTCTTAGGATAATGAGAAATAGGGGGTGCAAAGCATTTTTCACAAACGGAACTGGATACACCTGTAGAAACTGAGTATGCACATTTGTCCATTGACTTCGTGTTTTTCACAGTTTGTAACCAAAATGTGCTGCGATGATAAATGAAGCCAGTACTAAAATGCAAATAGGTACTTAACTTTATTTTAGAACTGTGTCTGGATTTCAAGAGTTAAGCTGAGCCTTGTTGTCCAAAATAATTATTAGGCCCATGTCACCTGTCTTTCTTGTCTTAAAAAACACGTCTCAACCATGAAGATTAAATCACCTCGTACCGCTAAAATAGTTGACAATCATTAGCATACAATTAGTCTCTAGAAGAAGAGAAACTCTTTTAATTACATTTGTCCCTATGGGTTATGTACCTAGCAGAAAATCTGAATGCACTTGATTTAGCCCATAGCTAACCAGGTGGGGAAGAAATACATCTAGGAGATGGGAAGGTATGGGATTGATAAACATGGGCTAAAGCCAGTGAATTTATGTGATTTATTAGCCCAGCTGAGAAGTAGTTCTCAGTAATCCTTAACTTAGAAGACTCTGAAATGCAGGACAACCATATATACTGTTTCGCAGCTGGCGTGGATTCAGTGTGCATTGGGGAAGATGAGTTATTTGACCCTCCCTTTCCTCGTTTAATAAAGTTATCATTCTGGGGCGCCTGGCTGACTCAGTAGAGCACGCGACCCTTAATCTCAAGGTCATGAGTTTAAGCCCCACATTGAGCGTGGAGCCTACTTAAAAAATAATAGTAATAAAATTAAATAAAGTTATAATGCTGATTCAAAGATATAACTGGTGGCACATCCAGCCAGTTTCAAAAGCAGTACAGCCTATAAACTGCTTTGGGGTGCAGGAAGATGGAATCCCATAGAAGTTATTCTAAAATCCATGGCCATGTCAAGATTTAGGCTTTTCTTTTCTGTTTCGTCAAGACTGACTTAGGGAAGACTGGAGCCCAAGGTTTGCAGAAAGATCCAGTCCACCCTGCCCTCTTGTGGTGATTTGATGCATAGCTCTTTCCTTTTCTGAAACCTTGACCTACAAAGAGGCGATGAGCAGTCTTTGGTCCTAGGCTATTCCTTGATTTGGGGTTTTGGGTTTTGTTGGTTTTTTGGGGTTTTTTTGTCTTCTTTTTCTTTTCTTTCTTTCTTTCTTTTTTTTTTTTTTTTTCATTTCTGGGCATCACTGTTTTTATACTCTATCCCCCTGTTATTGCCAGGGGAACATTTTATAGCTAGAACGTTTCTAGATACTAGAGCATTGCTTTTCTCTCCTATAACAATGTTAATTTAGTGACGAATTAAAAGCTAATTTTTCACTTAAATTATAGGTTTTCATTAACTCAGTTAAATCCTAATGCCCATTGCTAAGGTGGTATATCTGAATTTGGTCTCAGTGACAACAAAATTGCACTAAATCTTTGCATAAGCATTAATAGCCAAAGGCAAGATACCATTTTGATTCTGGGTAGTGCTAGTCTGTTCCTTTATTAACACTGGATTGTGACAACACCCAAGTGGGTTGTTGTTGTGTAATTAAAACCAACATGTGATGGTTCGTGCATTTCTTGTATCGATGTACTTAAATTGTATCTTTAGGCAACATGTGCGTCACAGAATAATATTCTTTGAAACTGTTTTTCCCCCAACTTTATAAAATTCCTATCTTTGTCTAAGCCTCAGCTAGTGACCAATTTTGTAATTGTGAAGGGATAACTCCCAAACTACATCCTTCCCCACTTTTTTCAACCCTCTCACAACCAAAAAGCATCTGACTCAGCAGCCATGCAGATTGGTCCCCTAGTGGGAGGGGCCTAATGACATCACAGCGAAGAGAGCACAGGAGCAGGGGAGAGAGGTAGGGGGTGACAGGGTGATGAAAGGAATCCAGATGCTGGAGCAGTGAGTGGCTAGAAATCAGAAAGTTGAGCAAACGCATCTAAAGGAGAGGGGCTAGCAGCAGAGGTGATCTCTAGTGTTCTGTGTTCTTGGAAGTACGGAGAATGCAGAAGGAGGAAAGGGAGAGAGGAATAAATCAGAATCTGACCTGGGTTACATGTTTGTTTCAGTATTCGTTGAATGAAAGGAAGCTGCTGGAAATGAGGACAGAAATGGTGGCATTGGTAAGACGTGAGACTGACTTTCCTTGATGGTTGTGTCCCTCTTTGCTTCACCCCACGCATGGTTACTGTCATTCGTGATGTGTCATAGGGAGGATGCACGCAGGCTCAGCGTCCTAGGGGTTTTCTTTTCAGTACACACGAAATCACCACCTGAACCGCTTCTAAGTGAACAGTTCGATGGCATTAGGTACATTCGCATCATGACACAACCATCACTGCCGTCCATCTGCAGAACTCTTGACCACCTATAGAACTGAAACCACCTGCTACACGCTGAGTCGCCATTCCCTTCTCCCCTGTTCTACTCTCTGTCTCTATGGGTTTGACTACTCTGGGGACCTCATGGTAGTGGAGCCATACGGTGTTTGTCCTTTTGTGACTGGCTGGCTTATTTCACTCAGCACAGTGCCCTTAAGTTCATCCGTGTTGTAGCACGTGTCAGAATTGCCCTCCTTTGTAAGGCTGAATAATATCCCATTATATGGACGTGCCACGTTTGGATTATCCTATCAGTGGACACTTGGGTTGCTGCCGTCTTTTGGCCATTGTGAATAATGCCGCTATGAATGTGGTTGGACACGTACCTGTTGGAGTCCCTGCTTTCAGTTTTTGGGGTACGCACCCAGAAGTGTGGAGTATCTTGGGGATTTTTTTTTTTTTGCACTTAATAGAATGTTTGATTATCTTAATGAAAGTTTAAATCTCAGTGACTGAAGAATAAGGAATGGAGATTTTTTATTTTTTATTTTGTTTTTGAACTTAGGGCATGCATTACTTTTTTTCCCTCCTATGTTACTTGGGACCCCTGAAACTCACAAGACACTTCCATCAGAGAATAGAATATTCCTCCAGAATATTTTCTACTCATCCAGGCATTTATTTCCTTACTCATTCCCTGAATTGTTAGCCATAAGGAACTACAAGTGATCCTTGAACAATAGGGAGATTAGGGACCCTCCCATGCATCAGAACTCTGCATATAACTTGTGACTCCCCGAGCACTTCACCACCAATAGCCTCCTGTTGACCGGAAGCCTTCCCAGTAACATCAGTAGTCAGTACGTATTCTGTATGTTGTATGTATTGTATACTGTATTCTTACAATAAAGTAACAGAAATATTAAAGGCCCTGATCAGTGCACATAGTGTGAGCATGGAAGAACAGAGACTAAAGCCCAGGTCTCCTCAATCTTACCCCAGCTTTCTCTCCGACTGCACCCTGCTGGGGAGGGTCCCTAGGAGGGAGCCATGGGGACAGAGGTATCCCAGCTGGTTTAACGCTGTGACTCTCTCTGTTTTAAAAGCATGCCCAGCAAGATCGGGCTGTCACCCAGACCGACAGGAAGATAGACACTGAGGTCGCTGGCCTCAAAACCATGCTGGAGTCGCACAAGCTTGATAACATTAAATATTTAGCAGGTAAGCTATTTTGTGTCGAAGTCGTTCAGAACAGCTGAAAATACATAAAATTTAGAAAATAAGTCAAAGATGTGCACTTTGTTGATTCTAACACATTTTTTTCGCATTGTAACGTCTCTGAAATTAGAAGGCACCTTACAATTTCTAATAGATGGATCATCATACCGTAATTGGCCTTTTTTCCCCTTAGTAGTGTAGCGACGTGCTTTACGATGGTCAGAATCTTTAATTTTGTAAGTTACTCTCATTGAACAGTCGTTACTTACTTGAAAACTTTTTTAGTGGAATTCAAGATAGAACATTTTATGGATGGAGTAAAAGGCTTTTGAACTGTGATCTCTCTGCTTCAGTTGGTCCCACTGCCTGTGAGGAGTTATTTTGGTTTTGTAATTTTTGAGCCCGAAGAGGAAATGAAGACTCACATGTGAATATAATTAGCCATCCGTTGCAACTCCTATTTAACGTTTTGGATTAATCAGTACTTTCAAGTTTCTAAAGCATTTAGAAGTGGAATTTTGTTCATGAAGTTAGTTTAAAGGGTGTGTCCCTGTAATATACATGTATTTTGTGACCACAGAATTTCTGTGATTCTCAGCTTTCATTAAAAAGTTTTGTTGAATATTGGATAATTTGTACTTTGAAGATGATGATTTGAAGGAGTGGAGGGGTTTTTTTTGTTTTTTGTTTAACGTTTTTATATTTATTTTTGAGAGCGTGCAAGGAGGGGAGAGGCAGAGAAAGGGGCGGGGGGCACAGAGGAGCCAAAGCAGGGTCCACACTGACAGGAGCGATCCCAATGTGGGGCTCAAACTCACGAACCATGAGATCCTGACCCGAGCCAAAGGCAGACGCTCAAGCGCCTGAGCCACCCTGGTGCCCCAAGTAGTGGAGTGTTGTCGTGGGCAGGTGTCTCGTGGAATGTGGCACATTAGCAGACGATCTGAGTTTCTTGCGTTTGTTCATTGTTCTGCTTGGTGGGTAGGTGGATAAACAGCTGTGTTTTCTTAATGAAAAGTTGTTCCTTAAGTAACTGTTAACTAATACTATGCTTGATTTTTTTTTTTTTTTCTTACAGGGTCTGTATTTACGTGCCTAACAGTAGCTCTGGGATTTTATCGCCTGTGGATGTAATAAAGTGTCTGTTTAAAGAAATCCTTATCGTTCTGCCTTAAGAAAACCAGACTGCTGTCCTTCCCCGCCCCCTCCCCCATTTCCAGATTTTAATCCTGGTTTCGATTTAACATGTATTATTTATTTTATGCAGATTATGGACATATGACCAAGGAAAGGAGTCAAGAATTTCATAATTGTTCCTTTCGTCTTTTCTGTCTAGTTGGCTTTGTAACGCTGAGCGGTGGTGGACAAAGCGTGGGAGACCCCGCTCAGCTGGACCAGTGAACTTGGTCTAACCTGTGGGACATATCAACAGTAAATATTTGCATAATTCTCCACAATTTTAAATCTTTTGTCAGAGGACGTGGGGGTCTCGGCGTCTTCACTAAGTGCTGAAGAATCACCGAAACTGAACCAAAAGCACCAAATCTCTTTACCTGAGGACCCGGTCCTTTCCATCAGCCAGTCCCCACATTAGGGTAACTGTGTTTCAGGCCCAGTTGTTTGGGGTGTTAATGATTCCCCTCTCCTGTCCACCCAAAGCAGATTTTTTTCCTCTTCATTTCCATTGTCTTTGTTATTGTCATGGTTATTTTTTACGTGCCTTCCAGCTAGAAAATCTTGTTGCCTAACGAAGTTTTGTAACGGTACTGGGGACTCTCTTTTACCTCCCAGAGTGCTAGGTTTCTCTCCCACCCTCTCACTTAAGTCTCCATGATGTGAGAACCGTAAGGTAACTCCCATTTGTGGCATTGCCTACCTAGAAAACGCGCTAATTCTCGGCATGGAAGTCTAGTTTGTGCAACACGGTCTCCTTCCTTCTGGTCTTCATCTGCTTTGCATGCAAGAGAACCACTCAGTTTTCCTTCTGCAGCAGTATCTAGATCTTTAGATAGCGGATGCACTTTTTACACAAGTCTTTCTTTAATGAATATGCTTGGAAATTAGAGAACCGTCATGCCGGCTCATCGTCCAAACCTGGGTCTATTCCTTTGGTTGTTCAAGACTTTCTTATGCCTGCCTTACCTCTGGTTTTTAAAACAAATAAATGCCTAGATACCGACAGGTTCCTTTTAGAGAAGCACGTTCTCATGTTATTTGAATGACTGATGTGGGAGAGGAGAAGCATTTTTAAAACGAGGACACAGAGGCCACGTTTTCCATCTTTCTCCACACACACGTGTGCACGCGACCTGGTACAGTGGAGAAGACAAGTGTCGCTCAAACGAGTGAAATAAATCACCCACCGTCACTGTTGGCAGACAAATTACCTTTGTCCTTTGGATGTCATTTCGAAACTTCCGGAAGTGTAAATCATTGTCTTTTTTCAAAACGTAGGTTTAGCACAGAGATTCTGAACTCCAAATAGGCATGAGAATCAAGTACTTTGGCATTGGTGGTATCAGTTTCAAAGTGAATGTAATGTAATCGTTTTCAACTTGATCCAGAATTCTCTCAGCTGCTCCATAAACTACTGTGGCAGTACGTTCTTCCCCTTTCAGGGACGGAGCCCCAGAAAATACTGCACATTTAGCAATTGCCTTAATTATTAAAGATTTAAGTAAATGACATCCATTAAGACCACGTTTGCCACTGCTTAATGTAGATACAACTTTCGTTAATAAGAGCTTAGAGAGAGGGCCTGGAGCGCAGACACTCCTCCAAAATTAAAAGAATCCCCAAGAGGCACAAGCACTGTAGGCAATTACGTTTCAGAGCAAACAGTAACTCGTGTAGGTTAAAAACAAGTGAGGTGACCTTACTTCCCGGTAAAACATGTCTTTAAGTGACATTCAGTGGGGTGACACTCTTTCATCTGCCAGAAAGTACTCCAGGTGACATCCCCACTGTTTTGCAGTCGTGCGCTGCGTCAGGCCCTGGACGCGGGGCCTTGGATTTTGCTCTGCCGTCGTTTGCAGCACAGGACAGCCTCCCCATCCCCGCAACCTTGGGAGCAACGAACTCGCCTTTGGGTGGCTCAGGTTGCGTGCGTCCGTGGAGGTTACAAGGGTCCGGGACCGTGTTCTCTTTGTTTGGTCAGAGGTCTTCTATGGGAAAAGCATATGGGCCAGAAATACGAGCATGCCCTCCCCGCTGCTGGCTGGCCCAGGCTTCTGAGCAGCGTGACCATTCCCTGAACTAGCCTGGCTCAGAGGGATTCAGATCACTTGGGGATTTAGGCCTTCGCCTAATTTCTAATCTCAGGAAGGGGGAGGATGCCCGGCCCAACTCGCAGGGAGCCCGTGTCCGGGCCCTGGGGAGTTAACCAGAGCTGAGAGCTGCCAACACGCCCCTGTGGGTACAGGTGCCTGAGCTACGCATGCCCAAGGCAGGGCATCGAACGGACAGGCTCCGTCTCCTTCGAGGCTGCCTCTGCATTCCTGCCTCCTCCTCCCGCCTGCCCTGGTTTTGTTTTGTTTTGTTTTGTTTTTTAAATAACCTAAACTCCAAATCGACACCTTTCCTGCTCCATTAGTAAGCAAAACCTGCCTGTCTCTACGGTTCTTTCCAGGAAACAGCAGTTTGGTCTCGGGGCCGTTCTTACCCCTTCGGCCGGTTTTCCAGCTTCGTCTCTAACAGAACCAAATCCGAATGTATTCATTTTTTCCCTCAAGTACGCCAAGGACCTCAGTTGAGAAGTCAAGTTCGAGAAGAAAGGCTTGACTCAAACCAGACATCTCGCTGGAATTTGTCTCGGGAACACTCTAAAAATAAACACCCTGAGCCACAGCGAACATGTCCCTGCCTGGGTTGGCCCCGGCTCAGCTCGTGCCCTTCCCTTTGTAGCTGCCCTTAGTGACAGGAGCCTTGCTTCTGTGTCTCAGCCTCCTCCGCATCCCTGCCTCTGCCTGTACATTAACCACGTCAGCACCGGCCCAGCATTTCTCTTCCACCCCACCATGCTCCGTCGAATCTGTCGCCGTCCTTTGCGAACGAATCTAGAACTCCCGTCTAGGAAACTTCGGCCTTAACGTACGTGTATCGGATTTGCAGCTTTTCTGACACTAAAGCAAGAACGTGTAAAGCGGAAGCTATTCCTTCTGTATTCTCTGTGTTTGAGAATGTCGAGCCTTTTGCTCTATTTTGAAAATACCTGTCCTGCTGAAGATTTACACTCCCGTTCCTTTGATTGTAACCCAAATCATTTATTAACCTTTTCGTTACTTAAGCAGACGTTCAATTCCATTTTATTGTAGAGTGGGTATAATATCTTTAAAGTAGAATATGTAATTGTTTCTGTGTGACTACTTTTCATTCAGATTTTTCAATGAATGGAGAAAACCTAGACCAACCTGTGCACTGTATTTTAACTGTTACTCCCTCCAATTGTATAGGGTAACGTTGGTGTATTATAAGAAAATCTAATACCCCCAACATTGGGTTTGTATAGACAACCTGGCAAGTGCTTATTTGATTTACAAAATAAATTTTTTTTATTATTCAAAAGAATCCGCATGCTTGTGTAAAACCCTTTGCTTGTTTGAGGGGAAATGAGGTTTTCAAGCTCAAGTTTTAGAAGTATGAGTGTTAGGAATCCAAATCAGGCTAGCCTGAGCAAGAAGGAATCTGCCCCTTTAGCTCACATGATCAAAGCTCAGGAGGGGCGAGACTCCAATGCCATCAGACCTCCTCCCTGCACCTCTTACCTCCCCTTTCTCTCCAGGTGGGCACAACTCTCTCAGACCAGCTTCCTGGTGAAGAACCGGAAAGGCCCAGCACACGCCCCGAGGCTTGGTGATTGGAGAGCTCATTCCACTGGGACAAAGCCTGGAAGAACGTATCCAAAGCCAGCGGCCAAGGTGGCAGCCGAGCAGGAGGGTGCAGGGAGGGGTGCTGTGCTTCCTTGGGGCAGCTCCTTCCCTGGAGACCCGCTGGGCAAGCGTCCCAGCTCTGGAAGAGGGAGCTCTTCGCGAGTCACTGTGCAGGCGACCTTCAGTGTAACCGCGTGTGCATGCGAGGAAAGCGGACACCTTGGGAAAGCGGACAAGTGAAATAGCTGATAAATTAACGTTAGGTACCTTTCATGGTCTCCAACCAGAAATCTACCAACGGTAGAGAGTCAAATAAACTGGACTTGAGGATGAGCCTTAAAGTTGCTAAAAAGCCTCCAATGATTTGCAGACTCAGCCTCCGTGTTTACAAAGCGGGTGGGGGGCGTCCATCCACCTGGTCCTGCTCTCACATCCACGCGGTGCGGCAAAACGAAAGCCTTGGCTTTGCCTCCGGCCTTTGACGTCCTCCAAAATAAGAACGTTGCCTCGAAGGATGGCATTTTCCAGAAACAGCTTTCTTTCTGGAATCGAAGACTCCGCCTTTCCCCAGCCGAGCTCTGCCACACATCGTACAGCCAGTGGCGTCTACCTTAATTCCGCAGCTTTCACGCGAGGGTCACAGACTGTGGGAGGCTGGGGAGATTTCGCGGGGGCCACCGCCACCCACAAGGATGTGGGCATCTGCACCTCAACGTCAACGGCCTTGGGTAGCCTCTTACATGTTACAAGTACGCGCACAACTATTTCTAGGCCAGCACTCTCAGGAGGAAGGAGTTGAGGCTGGGTTGGTTTTTTTTTAATGTTTATTCATTTTTGAGAGAGAGAGAGACAGCATGAGTGGGGAAGGGGCAGAGAGGGAGGGAGACACAGAATCCGAAGCAGGCTCCAGGCTCCGAGCTGTCAGCACAGAGCCCGACGCGGGGCTCGAACTCACCGCAAGATCATGACCTGACCAGAAGTCAGACGCCCAACTGACTGAGCCACCCAGGCGCCCCGAGGCGTGGGTATTTTATAAGGTCCTAATTTATATTCTTCTCTCCATTTCATCCTCCGCGTCCCCTATCAGTTCATGATTTGGAAGCTTAAGATCGGCCCAGGGAGCTGCACTCCCAGTTGTAGCTCGGGCACTTAACTGTCTCTGGAAGATATTACAGTTCTTCCATGGCCACTTGAGAGCCCACGACGTCCGTCCTCCCAGGAGAGAAGAAACAGCTGCTGAGTGGCACCGTGTCCCTTACTGCACGAAAGCCAGCGTCTGTGCCTAACGGAAGCATTTTTTTATTTCTTCTTTATAGTAGTTTGTGGTGTGTGAGCCTCACATCATTCTGAGAGGCGGTGTCTCTGTGGTATCTGTGAAAAAGGGTGATGAGACTTCACGGAGGAAAGATGGAAACCTGAGGGACCAAGGTATTCAGCGAACCCATGAGAGCACTTACGAGTATTTTTTTTTTTACGTCGTAGCGATCGGGTGCTTTCAACGGCAAGTAACATAAAACAAACAGTGGCTTATGCCAGATGACTTTTATAGCTTAATTGAGTCTAGAAATGCAGGTGATCCTCAGGGTTGGGTTGGCATGTCAGTGTTGCCTTCGAGGATCCAGCTGTTCTCATCTTTGCATTCTTCCCTTCCTCTGTATGTTAGGCCTTCAGCTTCAGCCTTGGGGTTACGTGATCACAATATGGCTGCCACAGCTCCAGGCCTCACATCCGCAGGTGGCAGCATGCAGAACAAGAGAGAGAGCTCCAAAAGGGCTCTTCTCATAGGTGTCTCGCCTTTTAGTCAAGGCGAAAAGTGTTTCGCCTTTGCAGCCCTTCCGGTGGGAGGCGGACAAGGAAGAAGGAAGCTGGCAGTGGTTGTCGGGTTGGCATTCACAGCATTGGTTAAGCGTGCGAGTGACACGGCCTGCACACTTAAAGAGAAGTAGATAATCACTTCAAATGGACAAATTCACACGCAGATGTATTTCTCAAAGCTCTTCCCCAATCTGCAGGGTTATAGATCCTCAGCTTTGCGGTATTATTTTAGCAAAGCATGGCGTAACCCAGATACCGCTCCCTTCCCCTTAAAAAGAGCAGGGTA
Source organism: Panthera tigris (assembly GCF_018350195.1). NCBI lineage: Eukaryota > Metazoa > Chordata > Mammalia > Carnivora > Felidae > Panthera > Panthera tigris. The sequence continues at coordinate 15,077,910 of NC_056664.1, forward strand.
GGGGGGCCTGGGTGGCTCAGTCAGTTGAGCGTCAGACTTTTGATTTCGGCTCGGGTCATGACCCCTGGGTCATGGGATCAAGCCCCACATCAGGCTCTGTGCTGAGCATGGGGCCTGCTGAAGGTTCTCTCTCTCCTTCGGCCCCTCTCCCCCACTGCTGTCTGTCTCTCTCTCTCAAAATTAGAGGGGCGCTTGAGTGGCTCAGTCAGCTGGACATCCAACTTCAGCTCAAGGCATGGTCTTGCGGCTCACGAGTTCCAGCCCCGCGTCAGGCTCGTTGCTGTCAGCGCGGAATCCACGTCAGGTCCTATCTCCCTCTCTCTCTGTCCCTCCCCAGCTCCTGCTTTCTCTCTGTTTCAAAAATAAATAAAAGCATTAAAAAAAACCTTTTTTTTTTTTTTTAAGAAAGAAAAGTCCCTTGCATGTTAAAAAAAAATTTAAATTTAAATTAGAAACAGAAAGATCAGGGTAGACTTCCAACAGGCACTGGACCCCCGGCGTCCTGCGGTTTATTTTTGCCTCGGTTGCCTTACGCTGCATGGCGAAGGCATGTGTCCCCCACTCCATTTGTCCTCCTCTGTTCCCAGCTTTCTGGCTCCTTCTTTTCTGACTCTCTCCTCTAAGAATACCTCAAAACACATATACTTGATCTGCAATTCGCAGGTTTGAGGGAAACGGGTAAAAAAATCAGTCGACACCCGGTAGAAGTCAGGGTCGGCTATGGCACGCTTGGTGGCCATCAGGCTTGTTAAGGGGGTGGTGGACCCAGAAGGCATCGCCTTCTCCGCTGAACGTGGTGCCCTCTGTGGGATGCTGCAAATCACTGGCGTATCCGATCCCTTCACTCGGACCCTGGACAGGTGCCCCTGCAGAAAGTCTGCTTCCGAGGTGTGAGTGCAATTAAGAAACAAGGTCAGCGTGCGTGAGAACCAAACAGCGGTTGAATGGAGCACGGCCGGTAACTTCCGAGTCTTCACCATTAATATTTATGCGAATGCCTCCCGTTGGTTATGAGCACTGCGCGTGCTAATAGACCAAAGAGTAGCAAGCCCTCAAAGGTTAAGAAAACTCTAAGGGAAAAAGTTTAAGGTTGAGAGAAGTCCATTAACTTCTTCCTGCCAATGAATAAAACCATGATTGTTTTGTTTTGTTTTAGCGGCATAGGATCACGGTGTGGTTGCTCAACACCCGTTTTTCTAAGCAGATAATTTCAAAACCACTAATGCGATGAGTCAGGAGCCCTGGGTTCAGCTCCCCAGCTTGCCACTTGCCATGCTCCTGGGAAAACCATCGAAGCTTGCCAAGCCACGGTTCCCACATTTCTACAGTAACAGCAGGAACAGTCACGAGAATGGGAATGATTATGGAGCATTTGTTTACCATATTCCAGGCACATTTCGAACGTCTTTCCGTGCTCGTTTAATCTTCATCACGTCCCTATGAAGTAAGCGCTGAAATAATCTCTTTACAGATGAGGAAATCAAGGCAGTGACCGTCGAAGTAATGTGCCCACCAGCGCCCAGCTAAGACGTGGTGACTCCAGATTCAGACCCAAGCGTTCTGACTCAAAGGAATACCTTTCCCTCGCCATCTCCCCAGAGTGCCAAGACACCAACACATACCAGGACAGGTTTATTTTTTAGTGTTTTATTTTTGTTTTTAAATTTTTTAGTTTCTATTTGAGAGACGGAGAGAGAGTGACCGAGCACCAGCAGGGGAGGGGCAGAGAGCTGGAGACAGAATCCAAAGCAGGCTCCAATCTGCGAGCCGTCAGCACAGAGCCCGACGTGGGGCTCAAACTCACAAGCAGTCAGATCATGACCTGAGCCAAAGTCGGACCCATAACCGACTGAGCCACCCAGGTGCTCCCCAATGTTTTATTTATTTTTGAGAGAGAGCACACGTGAACGGGGGAAGGGCAGAGAGAGAAGGGGACAGAGGATCTGAAGCAGGTTCCACGCTGACGGCACAGAGCCTGATGTAGGGCTCAGACCCACGAACCGTGAGATCGTGACCTGAGCCGAAGTCGGACGCTCCACAGACTGAGCCACTCAGGCACCTGAGTCAGATGAATTTGTTGAGAAAGATGCGGGGTCTTAGCAAAAAACAATAATCACTTGAATAGCTAGGGTATAGATTGTAGCAGGTACGTACGTAGATCATAGCAGGAATCCAGAAACTTCAAGGAAATGAGCATAAGCTGTGAAGGATTCTACTCTGCCAGCCCCTCGCATAAATCCCAGAGTGACTGTGACTGTTCCTCATTTTATGTGGGGGTTTTTGTATTAAAGGATTGATGTTGACATGAAGGTCACTGTCTAAGCCTTAGATTTATTCAAAGTTTAGGCCTTAAATAATTACTTACTATTTAGTTTAATGCCCTTTTTTTTGGTGGATCATTAAGTAGGGTATTTCATTTTTTTTTAAGTTTATTTATTTTGAGAGAGATGGCGGGGTGGGGGGGGCAGAGAGATAAGGAAAGAGAGAGTCCCAAGCAGGCTTTGCACCTGCAAAACCGACCTGGGGCTCAGACTCCTAAATCGTGAGATCATGACCTGAGCCGAAATCAAGAGTCAGACGCTCGGGGCGCCTGGGTGGCTCAGTCGGTTAAGCGGCCGACTTCGGCTCAGGTCACGATCTCGCGGTATGTGAGTTCAAGCCCCGCGTCGGGCTCTGTGCTGACTGCTCAGAGCCTGGAGCCTGTTTCAGATTCTGTGTCTCCCTCTCTCTCTGACCCTCCCCCGGTCATGCTCTGTCTCTCTCTGTCTCAAAAATAAATAAAAACGTTAAAAAAAAAAAATTAAAAAAAAAAAAAAGAGTCAGACGCTCAACCGACTGAGCCACTCAGGAGCCCCATTTTAAGATTTTATTTTTAAGTAATCTCTACACCCAGTGTGCAGCTCGAAACCACAGCCCCAAGATCAAGAGTCGCACGCTCCCCTGACTGAGCCAGCCAGGCACCCCTAGTATATTTCGTTCTTAATCAACGAAGGCAACCATCTATCTGTAGCACTACATGAGAAAATATATATATATATTATATAAAATATATAATACATACCATACATATATATATATATATATATATATATATATATTCAGCCACTTTTCAAAAGTTTTCCAGAGAGCCGGGCTACCCGAATCCTGACAGGGCCCTTGGAAGCATTTGCCTCTTTTCCAAATTCTGTTTTATTTGCATAAAACCCCTCTTGCCTGCTCTCAGCTTTCCATGGAAACCACGTATCTCCTGCTCTTCTCAAAGCGGGGCCTCAGATCTCAGATCTCAGAGAGATGAGAGGGAGAAGGGGCACGCGGGAAGGGCGCACTGGCTTTTCATCCCACCTTCTTGTGGGTTAAAAAAGTTACATTAAGAATAGGGGCGCCTGGGTGGCTCAGTTGGTTAAGCAAAAGAAGGACTTCGGCTCAGGTCATGATCTCAGGGCTGGTGAGTTCCAGCCTCGCCTGGAGCTCTGTGCTGACAGCTCAGAGCCTGGAGCCTGCTTCCGATTCTGCCCCCCGCCCCCCCTGCCCCTTCCCAGCTCACACTGTGTCTCTGTCTCTCTCGAAAATAAACATTTTTTTTAAGTTATTTAAGGATAAAAGGTGTGCACACACACAGACACTTCACCGGAATAAGCAAATCCATAGAGACAGAGAACCTAGACTGGGAGTTGCCTAAGGCTGAGGGGTGGGGGTGGGGTGGAAAGGGTGAGTGCAAAGGGTACAAGGTTTCTTTTTGGGGTGATGCAAATGTTCTAAACATGGATTATGGTGATGGCTGCACAACTCTGTGAATATACGGAGGACACACTTTAAATCCGTAAATTGTATGTCGAACTCATTGAAACTGGTTTTTATTTTTTTTAATTTTTTTTTTTTTTTAACGTTTATTTATTTTTGAGACAGAGAGAGAGCATGAGCAGGGGAGGGGCAGAGAGAGAGGGAGACACAGAATCCGAAACAGGCTCCAGGCTCTGAGCGGTCAGCACAGAGCCTGACGCGGGGCTCGAACTCACTGACCGTGAGATCATGACCTGAGCCGAAGTGGGACGCCTAACCGACCGAGCCACCCAGGCGCCCCGAAACTGGTTTTAAAAAAAAAAAAAAACAAACATGTCCATTCTACCCCTTCAACTTTCGGATGAAGAACCAAAGCCAGAAAATTGTACAGTCTGCCACGTGGGTCACACGGCTGGCTACTGGAGCTCCTCCCCCTCCCCCCCCCCCCCCCCCCCCCCCCCCCCCGCCACCCAGGGACCCCGCGGGGGCCAAGTCCTCCTGCGGTGCCCTCCCTGTGTGCCACATGACTCTTGATCAGTCTCCCAAGAAGATGCTTTGGTTACCGATAAATCCTAAATTAGGTTTTTTATTAAGGTTCAGTGATAACTAAAACGAACTAACCTAGGGCACCCCTCTACTTCAAGTGTTTTACAAGGGCAGAGCCGCCTCCTGGTCTGCACAGGGAGAGAAACCGAGCTTGTCCGTGGTGAGTGCGTTGGTCTCCCCGGGGCCGCACAGCAGGCACCCCCAGGGAGGGGTCGGGCCTTCTGGCCTCTCATCCCCAGGGGCCAGCGTCGTGCCTGGGGCAGCCCAGGCGGGCGGAGGCCACCCACCCTGAGCACAGGCCTCTCTTCTAGGGAGTGAGTCAGCCTGGGGCCTGAAGGGGGCGCTACGAATGGCCGGAAGGCCCAGAGGGTTAGCCATCCAAGGAGCCTAGACCCCCGCGCTCCGCAGAAAACTCCTCCCCCGGGACCTCCGCGGTGCTCTCCCCACGCCCCCGACTCTGAACTCTCGCCGGCCTCGGTAGGCAAATCAAGATTCCCCAGCCGTGACCCGTCTTCTCAGACTTCCAGTATCTTCTGAGACGGGACGTCCCGTTCTGCTCCTCCTGTCCCTTGTCTGTAACACGAGGAGGGGAAACTAGGAGACTCTCTTCCTCCCCAGACCACAGCCCTGAGGCTACAACACGTTGTGAGTCCTGGGGCTCAGGGCACACAGGGCCCCAGTACCTGATGCTTGCGGAATGATAAAGGTGAGGGAAGAGGCCTCCCCCTGAAGGAGGCCTTAAAACTAAAGAGTCATTAAAACTAAGAGGGTTAGAGGTGCCTGGGTGGTTCAGTCCGTTGAGTATCCGGCTTCGGCTCAGGTCACGATCTTGCAGTTTGTGAGTTCGGGGCCACATCGGGCTCTCTGCTGCCACTGCAGAGTCAGCTGCGGATCCTCTCCGCCTCTCCCTCTCAAAATAAATAAATAAACATTTTTTTTAAAAAGTAAGACGGGTTAGCAAGAAGGGGAACCAGCTGTCTTTTTTTTTTTTTTTTTAATCTTGCTCATTCTCATTCACCACCAACGTGGCCCCGAATCTCCATCATTCTTTGTGACAACTTAACCTCCTCCAGGAAGCCATCTGGATCGACCCCATTCTTCTTTCTCTGTGTTCCTCGCCATTCGCGTCCTGTGTCAAGGTTGGAAGCACAGCCTCCAGAGCCAGGCTGCTTCCGTTTGAATCCCTTGACCTTGGGGAAATGACCCCAGCTCTCAGTGCCTCAGGTTCCTTATCAGTAAAATAGGGATAATAATAGTACGCAAGTCATAGGGTCATTACGAGGATGAAATCAGTTTACGTGCATCGCCACCCAATGCCTAGAAACCGTTTTGTGAGTCGGTGCATTTTCTCATCTGCATTTCCTGCTTAGTGAACATGTGGACTTACAGTTGTTTCTAAGCGCTCCTGGAAGGACTGTCCCCTAACCGATGTCCTTTCCCAGTGATGAAACGACGCCGTGCACACAGCGGAGTGTTGGCTAAACGCTTGCTCTCTGCTTCCCGGCGCAATCTGTTTCAAACGTAGAGAACATTCGCTGGAAATTTTGTCAAGGCGGATCTGCCCGTATTTTAAACCCCGGGTGATTGTTGGAGGCAAGAATCGTCACCTTTTGTATTTTCCCTCGGAAGTGTCCTTTGCAAGCTGCAGCCACCCTGGTACCTCGGAAGGGCCCCGAACTGGGCTTCAGGGTTACAGGTTAAAATTAGCCACCTCGCTCTCGCAGGGGGTGCCCGGAGATGCAGGGATGGGGCGAGAGTGGATGAAGCTGGCCTGCGATTGGGGACCACCGTGGAGGGGAATAGAGGCAAGAACCTCCCCCCCCCCGCCCCGCCCCCACCATCAAATGTTGGCATCTCCGAAGGGGGCACAGAGCCTGGGGTTCCCCGAGGTTGTAAAAATCCCAAATCCGTGTCACGGCATATGTCTTCTCTGCGAGGTCTGCTGCTGCTACATTTGAGCTGTGTTGACAACTGGAATCTTCCAGATTGTTCCTTTTGTGATTATAAACTGTCTTTGGAGTAGCGTGATGTGGGCGGATGCAGTTTATAGAACTACTTGGACCAATCAGCCTGCTCCCCAAAGGAACGCTTGTCTTACCCTCTCCCAGAGTCTTCCTTGCAAAACAACATAGCCTGACGATCTGTTTTGGGGGAAAGGGGAGGAGAAAGGACATCATTCAATTTAAGGACATGAGGAAATACCCGAGCACAGACCAGACCTGAGTCGAATTGGGCAGGAATTCTCTTTTATGCGACCTCCCTCCCCGCCCCTGGACCTTTCCCCCATTCCATGGTATCTCTTCTTCTGTGAGACGCCCACTGCCTTCGTGTATTCTCAGTGCCCCAACCCACCAAAAATAAACCCAGAAACCTCTCCCCTCGGGAAGAGAGCAAATCTCAGCCCTTCGTTATGAGGGTGGGCTTTGACAGCACAGAGACCTGGGTTCAAACCCCAGCCTTTTCTGCTTCCTAGGGGTCTGAGCTCCTGCAAATCAGCCTGCCTGTCCCACATAAACCACAGATCATAACACTCACGGTGCTTTTAGCCACAAGTAACCAGAAAGCCAACTCAAATGGGTTTAACCAGTGAGGAAATCGATTGACCCCCACCCCGCCCTAATAATGGAAAGTTCAAAGGTGCAACAGGCTGACTGAACCCCGCTATCAGGGACCCAAGGTTCTTTCTGCTTCTCTGCGTTCCATCCTCGGGGTCAGCCGCATCTTAAACCTGGCTCCCTTCACAGAGTGGCAGCCAGGGCAGAGGAAACCACCCCCTTGACCACGGGCTAATGACTGGCACGAAGGGAATGCTATGCGCTTAGTGCCTCGGGCCTGGCTCCGTAAACCAGTTACCAGCAAGGCATGGACAGGATTACCATGGTTGGTATGCAGTGGTTGTCAAACTTGAGCGTACATCGGGGTTGCCGGAAGGACTTACAAAAACACAGATAACCGGGCCTCAGTGTTAGCATTTCTGATTCTGTAGGTCAAGAGAAGAGCCTGAGACTTTGCCTTTCTCACAAGTTCTGGGGTGCCACGGAAGCCTCCAGATCACGCTCTGAAAACCACTAACGTAGTCAGAGCAGGGGTACCCCTAGACTCGGGTCAAATGCCCCAGACTGCACGGTAAGGAAGGGGTGACATGGACGTTGGAGAATTAGCTGTGATACTCAGAATCTTGGAGAGTCAGTGTTTCAGTCATCTGTCACTGAATAACAGACATCCCAAAACTTAGCAGCGTAAAACACCAACTTATTATTATTTTCAATGGTTCTGTGGGTTGAGCGGTCTCGTCTGGGCAATTTTCACTTAGGGTCTCACATGCGTTTGTAATCGGATGTCAGTTGGGGGCCGAATCCCCTGAAAACTATGTTGAGCTGGCATGGAAATGGCTTCTTGGTTCACATGTCTGGAATGTATATGGCTGGGATCGCTGAGGGCTGGCCAGCACCTGTGTCCCCTCCGCCACTCCACGTGACTTGCTTGGGCTTCCTTACAACATGGCTTCCAGAGACTTGGATTTCTCATATGGCGATTGACTTTCCCCAGAATGACCATTCCAAGAGACCAAGGCAGGGGCTGTGAGGCTCCTCCCGATCTAGCCTTAGAGACCACACAGTATGCCTTCCTCCCCCCACCACGCCCCCCCCCAAGGGAAGGGCACCACACAAGGGCATGTATATATAGAGGCAGGATCACTGAGGGCTCATCCTGGGGACCAGCTACCACGGGGATTAAAGGAGATCATTCATGGAAAGTCTCGAGTATGAATATAAGCATTTACCATCAATAAGAGTTCAGGAAATGAACATTATAATAATTGCTGTTCCATGCAGGGGGTTCTGCTTATTACACTTTCTATGTTGTTGAGGAATTTAAGGCTTTCTCAACTAGGAAAGGATTTTCAGGCAGTAGCCAGCAGGTGAAGCAGTATTTTCTTGGAGTGTGATCCTTCCAGGTCTCCCGAGCCAGACGTACAAAGTCACTATTTCCTTAACCAGGAGAAAGACTACACTCCCAAGTGTATCTGCTATATGATAGAAATGTTCCTTTTCTATTGGCTTCTTCCATGTGGTTTCTATTTTATTAAAGTTTATTTATGTATTTCGAGAGAGAGAGTGGGGGAGGAGCAGAGAGAGAGGGGGAGAGAGAGAATCCCAGGCAGGCTCCATGCGGCCAGCACGGAGCCTAACGCAGGGCTCGAACTCACGAACCGTGAGATCACAACCTGAGCTGAAACCAAGAGTCGGACGCTTAACTGGCTGAGCCACCCAGGTGCCCCAGGTTCCTATTTTTAAATTTTTTTTAATGTTTATTTATTTTTGAGACAGAGACAGAGCATGAATGGGGGAGCATCAGAGAGAGAGGGAGACACAGAATCTGAAACAGGCTCCAGGCTCTGAGCTGTCAGCACAGAGCCCGACGCGGGGGCTCGAACTCACAGAGTGCGAAATCGTGACCTGAGCCGAAGTCGGGCGCTTAACCGACTGGGCCACCCAGGCGCCCCTCCAGGCTCCTATTTTAGAATGCTGGCTTTCGATGAGAGATTTTTACCCAGGCTCCTGTAGATTGGCTGACTTGTCTAAAAATTATGACAGCTCTTGTGTTCTGTATCGGTACTTAGGTGAAACCTAGTCCTCCAGTGTCCCCGTTCCCATGTCACTTATGGAAAGTCACTAGAATGACAACGACTCAAGTCACTCTGTATCACTCCCACCCAGCCACCTCTATTCTGAAGCCAAACACGCCTTGCCAATTTGAGCGATTCTGAGCACGACTGAGTTTCAGAATGGCCTCAGAGAGAGGATGGGTTTTCTTATTTCTACCAAATATGCACACATATGTCTTAGCTTTATACTTGCTGGTGCTTTTTCCTTTCCTTTTTTTTTTTTTTTTAACGTTTATTTATTTTTGAGACAGAGAGAGACAGAGCATGAACAGGGGAGGAGCAGAGAGAGAGGGAGACACAGAATCTGAAACGGGCTCCAGGCTCTGAGCAGTCAGCACAGAGCCCGACGTGGGGCTCGAACCCACGGACAGTGAGATCATGACGTGAGCCGAAGTCGGACGCTTAACCGACCAAGCCACCCAGGCGCCCCTCCTTTCCTTTTGAGTGAGAGCGAGTTGGGGCTTTACTCAACCGCATGATGGAGAGAAACTTGAGGGGCTTTTGGCTTGTGTGTGTTGGGGGTGGGGAGGAGCTGGTGCATCCCAATCTGGATGAATCTACTGCTGCGGAGGGAGAAGCACGGAGAGCTTCTAGAGTGTCTGTCTGTCGGCCAATGTACCCGAGCAGCCCTGCCAAGGTCTGATGTGTTTGGACTTGAGCTTGACGGGGAAGGTTGCACAAAGGCAAGTTCCTGGGATTTGTTCTGCCGTCTGAGTGGGCTGGGTGTTCTCACGGGGCTATTTCTGTACAAAAAGCTGTCTGGAACCATCTGAGAATCCACTCACTGCCGCGGTTTACTGGAATATACCTTCTAGTCACTCTGTTGCATCATTTCCCCTCCATTTTGTGCTTAAGAGGACGACTGTGTGTGTACATGTGGATGTCCGTGTGAGCGTGTGTGTTCCAAAGTTATGTTACCATGGAGAGTTATTTGGAAAAGCTATCTTACCAACCGTTTCAGCCGAACGTCTGAAAGTTCATTTCAAAAATCAAAGCTCCTCTTAATGTGCATAGACTCTGTTGGGAAGGACACGCAAAAAAGCGGTAATCTTTGTTGCCGCTGGAGAAGGGAACTGGGGGGTCAGTGTGCTGAGGGGGGCTTAGTCTTCATGGCGTGCTAGTTAATTTTGTTTTACCATGATCGTGTAATATTTTTAAAAAATGAACACTAGAGTTGTCGGGGGTTTTTTTTCCTAATGTTTATTTTATTTTTGAGAGAGAGAGAGAGAGCTTGCGCGAGCAGGGGAGGGGCAGAGAGAGAGGGCGAGAGAGAATCCCAAGCTGGCTCCTCACTGCCAGCACAGAGCCCGACTCAGGGCCCGACCCCACGCACCGTGAGATCATGACCTGAGCCAAAGTCAACAGTCTGACGCTTACCTGACCGAGCCACCGAGGCGCCCCGAACGCAAGAGTTAAACGCCAAAGCTTCTCCTGGGAACCATTCGCTGGACTCAATCGTCCCTCTTGACTCCTGCACTCAGCTCCCCAAGAGGAAACTGGGAATCTTTGAGCCATCGTGGGCTGAATATGAAGAAGGAATCTGCCTTCTTGGACTCACACTGCACAATCTCCAGGACACCCTTCGCCTCTTTATCCCAGAGAAAACACAGCGGGTGGTGAGTGGGGCAGCCCGCTGAGTGCAGGGTGCTAGGCATACCTGGAGTGACCTGCCAGGCCGGCACGAAACAGCTCGTCCCAGTTGTGCAGGGAGGCTCTGTACCTGGTCACATAGAGGAACACCGCACACCTTCATGATGTGTCTACCCACGTTTCGATTCCCTCCCAGACGATGGCTCAGGCTTCAGAAGTTATGGCGACCTTACTGTGTATTTTTATATTCTCTTCGCTGAGCTAATGACCTGCTTCCAAGCCAAGAGTACAAATGGCAAGTGGACAGCCCAATATTTCCTCTCCCGTCCTCGCCCTACTGGCAGTCCATTTAACATAACGCGTGTCCACACGGCCCCTCTCGTTGGCACCGTGCGTGCGGCTTGGGCTCGCTGAGTTGCACCAGATAGAGCCTGCTCATTGGAAAGCATTAGCCAACTCAAGAGGGAGGAAAAAAGAATAAAAAAGAAAAACACTGCCCATCATAAAAATAACTTGAGAATTGCGCAACCCGCCAGCATGGGTCATTTGTGTTGAACTTGCTTTCAGCGCTCTGTTAAAGGTACCACACCCTACCAGCCAAGAGATTACTCCCTTCCTTTCGAGCAGCAAAATAATGGGAGCTAGAAAAGCTTCTGTGAATTTGGCAAGGCTTCGTATATACAGGTTTCCATGAGGTCGGGCAAGAGCCAGGGTGGTGTCCGGTATACGTTAGTGCTCCCTGTTCATTAAAGGCTGCCTTTCGGAGGTAAAGCCACGCTTTCCTAGACGTGAGATTCTGCCCCGACCCGGTGCACTCGGCTGACGGTGTGGATTTTGCAATGCAGGTTATTGTTGTCTTGTTTCAATATGCTTGAAATCATCATGGCACTTCACGGAACGCTAATGTTTTCCCAAGGGAAATACTATGCTTTTGCACGCAGAGCTACCCGGACTCAGAGTTTCCTCCCGAGGACATTGTGCTATTCCACGGAACACAATAGGGCAGATGTTTCAGGGGATTTCAGTGCGGTCGGGAGAAGTTTGCTGACTGCCAGCTGCGTGCCAGACATTTTCGTATGTCTTCACGTGTTGTTGACAGCCACCAAGCGAGGCTGATGTCACTGTGCTTTCCCGGGTGGGGAAGCTAAAGCACAGAGGAATGAAGGACCAGCACAAGGGTGTCCCGCTGTAAGCGACAGCCGGGATGTACACCCAGACCCTCCTGGCCCCAACGCAAACACCCTTTCCTACGGCAGTGACACTGCCTTTCAATGCCCCCTTTGACGCTGAAGATGAAGGTGTGGCTCAAAGTTTGGACGTGGCTTTCAGGGAGGCTCTGCCAGACCACGGGTGGGACGTTGATGAGAATGGGGACTTGGGTTTCCAGGGGGAGGTTCCAGTATTGAACAGCACAAGGGCATCCAGAGAGCGAGAGGCGGGATTCCTGCTAATCGAATAGCAGATATCTAGGGACTAGACTCTAAGGGCAGGATCATAGCTCCAGAAAGACTGACGAGGAGATAATGAGGCAGACCCTACGTCGTGGAGGAGACAATGGGAGCCACGAAAACATCGACTCAAATCAAAGGGATCAAGGGGGTCAAGATGGAGACCCACCACGGTGGACTTCAGTCCCAGAGGATGTAACAAGGGCCAATGACTAGCGTCAGACGGTCAGAGCACGACCAGCACCAGCCTGACTTGGTGCCGAGGCTCTACTACGCGGCAGGGGCCGTGGGAGTAATAGTGGACAAGATAGGTGGAGTCCCTGCCCTTGTGAGCTGGTGATGGGTGCCCGGGGTCTGTGTTAGGGAGTACTCTTGGGTTCAACTTGTGGAAGGGAAGCGGGGAGGGAGCAAGACGGGGCGGAAGACGAGCTGTCTCCGGCGGGGAGTTTTGAAGATAGGATGACCCTCCAGAGCCACGTGCCCTGGGGGAGGCGGCTGGGCCCTGGCACTCCCCTCCCCCCCAGGTCATTGAGCCGTGGCTGCCCCTGGAAAGGGCTGGGGTGGGCAGCTCTCCTTCCCGGGGCGCCTGAAGGCTATCGACCGGCAGCACTACCTGCCATGAGCCCGTGATGGGAGCAAAGTGAGTAAGAGGGCGGTGGCAGAAAACGAGTTCGGAGAGGCATCGGGGGGCCAGCTTGTGCGGACCTCGGAGACCTTCGTGAAGACGGGCTTTCGTTCCCCCACTGGCGGTCTTGAGAAAGGCATGCCGAGCTCTAATTCACATGTTAACCTGATGGCTCCTGTAGCTAAGGGGAACAGACTGTGGAGAAGCAAAGGGGAAGGAGGAAGACTTGTGTGAGTCTGGAATTCAAAGGGAAGGTCCCAACTGAAACATGAATTTGGTAGCTTTCGTGATGCATTTATTTATTTATGTATTTATTTATTTGAGAGAGAGAGAGAGAGAGCACGCACACGAGCAGGGGAAGGGGACAGACAGGGAGAGAGAGAGAGAGAGAGAGAGGCTCCACACGCAACACAGAGCCTGATGTGGGGCTCAGTCCCACGACCCTGGGATCATGACCTGAGCCGAAATCAAGACTCCAACTCTCAACCGACCGAGCCACCCGGGTGCCCCTTTCGTGATGCATTTAAAGCCACGTGACCCCAGCTACCCCTTAGGGAGTGAATGCAGAGAGTGGAGAGAAGAAGTCTGAGGATTGAGTTCCAGAAGATTCTGCTGGCTGGGGGCCGGAAATAGGAGGAGGACACAGCAAAGAGAGACAAGCGAGGGTGCAGGAACTGCGTGAGGGAGCAGCGGTCCCGAGGCCAAGTAAAGAAAAGGTTCCACCTCGGAGAATAATCAGCTGCTGAGAGGGCGAGTAGGAGAGAAGGAGCAGGACCCGTTAGACCCGACGAGCGCCCTGGACAAGAGCAGTTTCAGATGCTCTTGGTGGTGGTGGGGTGAAAGCCTGATTGAACTGCCTTCAAGAGATAACAGGCGGAGGGGAATTGGACACAACCAGTACAAACTACTTTCTGAAGAGTTCTGTTAGAGGAGCAGAGAGGGGCACATGGGGGGGGGCTCAGTCGGTTGAGCGTCCAACTCCTGGTTTCCGCTCGGGTCATGATCTCGTGGTTCGTGGGTTCCCTGCTGACAGCATGGAGCCTGCTCAGGATTCTCTCTCCCTTTCCCTCTGCCCTTCCCCTGCTCATGCTCTCTCTCTCTCTCTCAAAAAAAAATAAAAATAAATTTAAAAAGGAAAGAAAGAGAAGCAGAGAAATGGGGCAGTAGCATGGATGCCTTCAGGGTCAGGAGAAGGCCAGTGAGCCTCGGGTCCCCCGAAAACAGTTCCGGAGTCTGGGCCGGGTGGAATCCGTGGGTGAGCACCCAGAGGCCCACCTGAAGGCTGGAGATTACAGGGTTTGGGGCTGAGGAGGCCATGCAAATCCTGATGTGATGAGTAGAGGGAAGGAGAACAGAGCATTTCAGATGTGCCTTTTTCTACACTGTCCTCCTACGGACGCTGAGAAGTTGGATATGGGTTGAACTTTTGGAAAACTTGGTCTTGTTTTAACTACTTGGGGGAAATTACTTAGAGGAAACCAGTGGTGATTTTTTAAAAATGCTGAAAAAATTTTTAGTATTTTTGAGAGAGAGACAGAGTGTAAGCGGGGGAGGGGCAGAGAGAGAGAGAGAGAGAGACCCAGAATCTGAAGCAGGCTCCGGGCTCTGAGCTGTCAGCACAGAGCTTGACACAGGGCTTGAACCCATGATCCGTGAGATCGTGTCCTGAGCCGAAGTTGGATGCTTAACCACCTGAGCCACCCAGACGCCCCAGCAGTGATTTTTTCGTGTGAGAAATCCTCTCCGAGCATAACCGTGTTATGAGAATTTCCATGTATCAGTTTTTCTAAAAACTGGGTACACCTATAATCGCACTTTGGGTTCTTGGCTACATCGAGGATGAAACTGAATGTAATTATATCACATTTTCTTCAAAGGCTCTTAAAAAAAACAGGCTATCACAATAGGACTGTGAGATTATAGAATAGCATGCAGTTTTTAAAAACTAAAACAGGGAGCAAGAAAGTTATTTTCCAGATGCCACAGAGTAAGCCTGGCCAAGCCTGGCAGGGGGACAAGAAAACAGCAATTCTGGGCCAGGCCAGTTGTCCTCAGGACCCAAGGGAGATCGGTAGGCATCAGGAGCCACAAGGCTTTAGGGAGGGCTTTAAAAGTTAAAGGACCAGCATCTAATACGAACAGGACCCTGGATAGCAGCACGGGGCAGGGGGACAGAAATTCCCGCCTTGGAAAGGCTGCAGGGCAGGGAAGGGGTAACAGCTCGGGCTCACACTGAGGAGGTGCCCAGCCTGTGTTTGGAGATTCAAGGCTGCAAGGTGTCCCCATGAAGACGCCTCGAGGACGAGCAGGCCCCCTCGGGGCCTTTGCTGTGTGGTCTCTCTGCTTGGAGGACTCGGCCCTCTCCGCCATCCCCAGCCGACTCTTACACAACCTTGAGATCTGTCTCATCTGAAACCTGTCGAAGTTTCCTGACTCCCTTCCCCCAACTTTCTTTTGTTTCTTTTCTCGTGCAGCTGTGGTCCCCTGGCTTCCCCTTCGTTGCTAGGTGTTGGTGCACCTGCTGCCCTGCTTCTCTCACTCCCCACCCCCTACCCGGGCTCTGATTTCCTGGTTCTTCTTGGATTAAAAGCAAGCCCAACCCACCCCACCCCCCCCAAGCAGTCTGTTCACACAGTGCGTTCTCCAGCTGCTCTCCTCTGGTTCAGGCTGCCCACGTGAGGTCAGTCCCACCTGTTTTATGGGACAGGGCTTTTCAGCAAGAGCCATATCCAGTTTTTGAAGAGACGTCCTCCTGCTTGCTAGTCATGCTGGGGAAAATGTTCCACTCTCCTGACCAAATAGTGACTACCAAAGGTTTTCCTGCAGATAAATATTCTGGATAATCACCGAGCACCACTTTGATTCCCGTAGAATTCGCCGAGACTTCCCATGGCTGCATGGAGATCTTCCTGTGGAGGATTGCAGGAACCCTGTTTTTGTTTTTGTTTTTTTAATGGTTTATTTATTCTTGAGAGAGAGAGACAGAGCATGAGCGGGGGAGGAGCAGAGCAAGAGAGGGACACAGAATCCGAAGCAGGCTCCAGGCTCTGAGCCATCAGCACAGAGCCCGATGCGGGGCTCGAGCTCACGGACCGTGAGATCGTGACCTGAGCCCAAGTCGGACGCTCAACCGACTGAGCCACCCAGGCGCCCCTCAGGAACCCTGTTTTGATGAGGTTCTTTCTAAAGCACCGGCAGAGAACGAATATAGGAGAGGACTCCATAGTCACACGTCATTCACTATTTCAGCTATTCAGATGGAAAGGGGAGGACCCCGGATGCTAAGGTGTCCCCGTTCTGAGGCTTCACGCTTTCCCTGTGTGTGATCAGGACAAGATAACAGGCGGTGTACCTTCGTGAGTGTGCCCTTCGTGAGACACCAAGCAAGGGCCCCCAGCTTCCCCTGGGCCTGCTACACTGTCATGTTTTCCTTCTCCCAAAGACAAATGTGGCTTAGACACTTCAGACCCTACTCACCAAAGACTTTCTGTGGCTTTGGGTTACGGTCCTGAGGCTGCTTCCTGGAATGCCAAGGAACCCTAGATTGCCCTTACCCACCAAGCCCTCAAGCCCCTGTTTGCTCCCGGGCTCAAAAATGCCAGCTTCCCTCAAGCCATCCTTCGTTTCCTCTTCGAGAACAATACCAGCCACAGGTATAAAAACTGGTGAGGATGCCCTTGCTGTTCCTGGGGAATTAAGAAGTCTGACCCTTGCCTCTGTGGGTGCAAATTAGACAAATCTTAACCTCTGGTATTCATATACATCTGACAAAGGACTGCGATCCAGATATATTTCTTTTAAAACTCCTACAAATCAATAAGAAGACAGACATCCAATTTTTTTTTAACGGGCAAAAGATTTACGCAAACGTCTCAGAAAAGGAGATACACAATTAGCACATGAAAAATGCCCAACATTTTTATTTATCGGAGAAAGAAAATTAAAGCCACAATAAGATACCACTACACATCCCCCCTGAAATGGCTACAGTTTTAAAAACTGACGCCACCAAATGTCGGCAAGGACGTAGAGCAACCGAACTCTCACACAAGCTCTGGTGGAAAACAAAACGGTACATCCGAGTTGGAAGACCATTTGGCCGTTTTTCACAAAGCTGCACTAACCCCACGACCCAGCAATTCTACTCCTGCTTGGTTTTTCTTACCCAAGAGAATTGAAAATATATGTCCGCCCAAGGGCTTGTGCCTGAGTGTTTATAGAAGCTTGGTTCATAATAGCAAGGCAAAACGAAGTCGTGCATAACCAAAATGTCTATGCCAGCAAGTGAATAGATAAACAAATTTTGGTCAAGTCACATAACAGAACACCTCTCAGCAACGAAAGGGAACAAATTGGTCGTGTCCATGACGTGGGTGAATTTCAGAAACACGACACTCGGGGAAAGAAACCCAATAGCCAAGAACGTATACTGTGTGATGCCATTTTTATGAAATTCTAGAAACGCGGAAAAAAACCTATAATGACAGAAACATTCTCAACCTCATACACAATAAAAAAAAAAAAAGCAAAACCACAATGAGGTGTGGTTTTGTTTTTTTTTTTTTTAATCTGCAGGGCTGCAAAAATATGTGCTTTGAGCAAAGTACAAATCTAGATTAAAGGTCAGTGACAGAGTTTGGGGACTGACTGCAAAGGACCACGAGAGAACATTTTGCGGTGACAGAAACGTTCTATGTTTTGATTAAGGAGTGATTACCCAAGAGGACACGTTTGTCAATATCCCACAAAATGTGCACTTAAAATGGGGATTTTTATTGTATATAAATTATACCTCATCCAAGGGGATGGGGGGGTTACCACTTAATAGGTACAGAGTTTCAGTTGGGGATAACGGGGAAGTTCTGCTTTTTCATGGCCGTGATGGATGTCATTTTTAATGTAAATTTTATTATTTAAAAATTTTTCTTAATGTTTATTTATTTTTGAGAGAGAGAGAGAGAGAGTCAGAGTGTGAGTAGGGAGCGGCAGAGAGAGAGGGAGACACAGGATCCAAAGCAGGCTCCAGGCTGCGAGCTGTGGGCACAGAGCCCGCCGCGGGGCTCGAACCCACGCCCCGTGAGATTATGCCCTGAGCCCAGGTCGGACGCTCGACCGACTGAGCCACCCAGGCGTCCCTCTTCATGTAAACTTTTAAACAACAGTGTGAACATACGTAATGCCATAGGACCATACACTTGAAAATGGTTGCAATGGTGATTTTTTGCATTGTGTGTCTTTGACCGCAATAAAAGAATTCTGCCTCGTTAATGTCAATTTTACAAAAAGGGAAGGGGGGGTTTCAAAGAGCGGCCTGGAAAAGAGTGAAGAGCACTGTCTGGAAATGGATATGTAAAACTTGGAAGAGTTTTACAGGACCTACTGGGTGCTAGCCAGATGTGAGATGCCCCTGGGCCGTCAGAGAAGTTGGTCGAGGCGGCCATGGGGCCGAAAAAGAACTGAGATGAAAAGCCAGACTTGTAGCTCCTGCCGGGCTCCCCGTGTGGCCGGAGAGTGTCACTTGTCCTTCTTCAGCTTGGGCCGCCTCCCCCATAAGGCGTGGGGGCTGGACTGGCTGGTGCCCAACGTCCGGCCTGGGGCTGACGCTGTTTCTGTAGCCACTAGGGATTTCCTCCCCTACAGAAGGGGAGATCCATAGCTTAAGTCAGACAGACCTAACGTGTGCTTTAAAGAAGTGAGCAGTGTTCACATTCATAATCATAATTACGATTACATAACATTATACAACAATTATTATTTGTCTTAAAGAAGTCGTGCCAGCTTTTTTTTCCCAATTAACTTTTACTAAGCACTCGTGTGTTGTGTCCAGGCGTCTCCCTCCGCGCCCTCCCTCCTTTTCGTTCTCTCTCTCTCTCTCTCTTTCCCTCCCTCCCCCACCCCACCCCTCAGGGCCCTCCCTCCCTTTCTGTCTTTTCCCTTCCTGTGACTCAAAAACCTGCCTATCAACACTCCCCCAAACCTGTTCTACAAAGGTCACAGTGACCTACTTCCTCATTGCTCATTCCAAAACACTCTTAAACCTTCATCCTTCCTGAGCTCTTGGCCAAACTTGACACTGTGGGTCCCTCCCAGCTGAGAGAACTTGGGACCTGTCGGAGCTGCCCCATCCTGCCGCGTCCCCAGCCTCCTCTTTTTTTCTCTTTATCCCTTCCGGGACCTGCAGACGTTTTCCTTTTCTGCCGAGGGCCAGATAGCAAATACTTCAGGCCTAGCAGGCCATAAGCTCTCTATGGCACATTTTCTGGTTTTGGATTGTTAGTTGGTGTCTTAAAACCCTTTAGAATGTAAAAGCCATGCACCCGTCGCATGGGGTGCCCGCCACACTGCGTGGGTTTCTGCCCACTGCCCCCACTCTAGCACCACCTGTAACCCCATGGCCTCACGTGACGGCCCAGGAGTTCCATCTTTCCCCAAGATGGGGAAGGGGGTTACGGATGCCCCATTTTCTGCACTCCAAGAAAGCTGGTAGCTGCAGGAGAAAGGACAAGGTCAAAGGGCCTGCACAGGTGATTTACAAAATAACAACTGTCGATGGCTTTGAAGCATATTAACGTTCTCAACCTCAAACACGATGAGAGAAAGGCAAAGTGAAACCACGACGAGATGCGCTTTTTTGATCCTGTACAACAACAAAAATGAAAGAGTCGGACACTCGATGCCTGAGCCACCCAGGGGCCCCAAGCGTCATCCTTTTGGGTGGGTGTTTTAGCCACGCATCGATCAAAATACAAAACGCACTTATCTTTTGACCCAAGAGGTCCATTTATAGATAGTTACGTGCAAAGGCAGACTGGAGGGCGTGCTTGTGGTACGTCACTGCCTGTATGAATGGGGCAGGGGTAACGCATGAGTATATGATACGTTGTTGAGATGTTGTCGAGAGCATGATACGTTGTTGAGATGTTGTCGAGAGCTCGGCAGAAAGCAGAAAGCTGGGAGTCAAGGGTGGAGGAGGAACAAGCCTTTGCACTGTGTATCTTTTTGTATCATTAGAGTATTTTTATCTTATGCATACGGTATTTTCACCAAAATGAGCCATAATTGCATGATGGATGGATGGACAGATAGGAAGGGAATATCTTATCAACAAAGACAGAGGAATCGTTGAGGTAGACGGGACCTTAAGATCATCTACACCAATGCCATCGTTTGTTGATGAAGACACTGAGTGCCGAGCAGGTCTGTGACTCTTCCGCGAGCTCACTGTTGCTGACTGAACTAGAACTTGAGCCCCGGCTGCTAGTTCTCGGTCCAGCACTGGTCCCTCTAGCTACAACACGCTGCATCCCATCTCTTAGATGACGCTTCGATGCAGGAAATCTAGCTACATAATTTGAACTTGAGGAAGAAATAACAATATTTATAAAATTGATCATTTGCAACGGATCTTCATGGGGAAAAAAAGGGCCCATTCTTGTATTTTAAAATTGCCAAAGTAGTAGGCGCTTTGGCATCTATAGAACTGGTAGAAAATTTAAATAATGCACACGTGTCGTAGGGTTGTTTCCACAACAAACATTCCACCCCTCCCCTGTCACGTGGCAGCCACAAGTGATTTGCATGGGATCAACCCCACTCTCAGCTGCAGGGGACACCGTCATTGATCTAAACAGAATTCTTTGCCATAGTGGTTTATTTAGAGAATATAGGCCCAAGCCAATTAGCACTTGCCACTCCTCTGGCCCCAGGAGTTCATTCAGGGTTGATCCAACTGATATTGAACCTGAAGACTTTTGCTGAGAATTAGGAGACAAGAACACATCTCTGCTTCCAGGTACTGTGGGGATGCATACGTGACGTTTGGACCTGCTGCAGCCTTTTTGCCACCATGAGGGAATCTTGTTTATGAATGCAGCAGACACAACTGAAAGCAGAGTACAAAGATGGAAAGAAACCAACTCCTTAAAGACGTTATTAAGTTACCAAATCACACCAATCCTGGCATTGTTAAGCTGTCAAATCACACCAGACCTCCAAATTTTCCAGAGGCCTGAGTAAATATTCCCCTGTAGTATTTAAGTTAATTTGAGTTAGGCTTTCTGTTACTTATGAAGTGAAGAGACCTGAATGATACATGTGTAAAGGAGTCCCCCTACTTCCACATTTAAGGAATAACTAGCATAAACAACCTGTTGTACGTCCTTTTTCTCAAACTGCTCTGCGGGGGGCGGCTTGTCACAGCAGGATATGTCCCTTCCCACACACACACACACACACACACACGCTCACACATATAGTTGGTTTAAAAAAAAATCCATTTTATTGCTCATGCTATTTTACAACTTGCTTTTTTTCTACTCAATAAAATGGCGTGAGAAGTTTCCCTACCCGTACAAACCAAACTACCTGTTTGCTGCAGGGTATCCCGTGGTATGGCTGTAACTTATGTATCAAGCCGTCTTTCTAATTTTAGAACCTTAGGTTTAGACTCTATAGCACAATCATGCATCCTCAGGCAGGTGTGAGGCATGTTAAAGAGAGTGACTTCATGTATGGGCTCTGGAATCAGATTGCCTGGATTCAAATCCTGGTTTCGCTAGTTACTCACTGTGAAAACTTCCTTTCCCTCAGCCTCAGTTTCTCGGACAA
This sequence comes from Panthera tigris, assembly GCF_018350195.1. Lineage (NCBI taxonomy): Eukaryota > Metazoa > Chordata > Mammalia > Carnivora > Felidae > Panthera > Panthera tigris. Next base: position 15,099,175 of record NC_056664.1, read on the forward strand.
TGGAGGTGATTATGGGTCATCTCGTGAAGCAAAGGAAGTTGTTCATGTAACGCGCCTGGCATGGGATCTGGCACGCAGTAGGTGCTCACGTAAGGCTAGCTGTTGTTATTATCACCGGAATGAATCTCTACAATTGCGCTTTCTGGACACAAGCTTACTTACCTTTTAAATCGTGATAGATGCTGCCAGTTGCACTCCAGAAATAAATCAAGTTCTGCTTTCTCCCACAGTGCCTTTCACCCCCACCTTTACCAACACTAAATCTTTTTCTTCTTTTTCTTTTTTAATTTTTGTTTTTACATTTATTTATTTTTGAAAGACAGAGACAGAGCATGAGCAGGGGAGGGACAGAGAGAGAAGGAGACACAGAATCCGAGGCAGGGCTCCAGGCTCTAAGCTGTCAGCACAGAGCGCGAGGCTGGGCTCGAATTCACGAACTGTGAGATCACGACCTGAGTGCAAGTCAGACGCTTAACCAACTGAGCCACCCAGGCAGCCCCGCATTGAGTATTTTTCATTTTTGTCAATCTGGTGAGCAAAAAAGTTATTCATTGCTGTTTTAATTTGCACGTCTTGATCAGTAGCAAGCCCTTTCATTGTTTATCAGCGATTTGCATTAATCCATGAATTGCTTGCGTATTTAGGATACTAAACCTTAGTCTACTATGTACGATATAAATATTTTATTCTGGTCTGCCCTGTGTCTTTTACTATCTTTGGTTTCTTAGAAGTTTATTGTTTTTAAGTTTATTCGGAGAGAGAGAGAGACACACACACACAGCATGAGTAGGGGAGAGGCAGAGAGAGAGAGAGAGAGAGAGGGAGGGAGGGAGAGAGAATCCCAAGCAGGCTCCACACTGCCAGTGCAGAGCCCGATGCAGGGCTCGAACTCACCAAACAGTGAGATCATGACCTGAGCCAAAACCAAGAGTTGGACCCTCAACCGACTGAGCCACCCAGGCGCCCCAGAAGTTTATATTTTTTATGTAGTCAAATCTGTCCTTTTTTTTTTTTTTTTCTTATGGCTTGTGGATTGTGTCTTTTTAGGATGGTTTTTACTTAGAATTTTTGATACGCATTTGGCTTTTCTATTTAGAGCAGGATAGCATTAGCTTTGGGATTTTTTTTTTTTTCCTGGAGAAGATTGGGCCTCTTGGACATTATTATAAACTATGAATTCCTTGGTCTGAGAGAGGCCCTTCAGGACACCCAACCTACAGCAAGGCTTTCTGAGCTGAGCAAGGGGGTCTCTGGCCTTCAGTTAGTTTAATATTTACTGAGCACGGTGGTTAGCGGTGGGATCCAGAAATGGTACAGGATATAGAAATGATATAGTTCCTGCTCTGGAGGTGCCTCCAGGGTGATGCAGGGAACGGGCATAGAAGCAGATCACTTCAGTCTTTCTCCCATGCTGATCAACAGTCCTCGCCACCCTCACAAAACATTTAAATACAAGCAGTGATACGGACGATATTGCTTCACTTAGTGTCACGGAATTCTTCAAAAAAAAAAAAAAATGGTTCCAAGAAATTATGATCTAAGATTCCACAACGAGCAAAGCATTACCTTCTACGAGACCCAAATGCAAAAGGCAGGGGTAGGGGAGGCCACGTGAACAAGGATCAGGTCCTCGGATTCTCAGCTGGGCTGTGCAAGGAACATGCCACATGACTCAGAGTACTCCCCACACCTTTGGGCTTGGTTCTTTTCCTGATTGGCTTTTAGGGTCTTGGGGTGAGGGGCGTTTGGGGAAAAGGAGGGCGAGGAAAGGCAGAGGTGCGTAAGGGTTGTTTTGCTGTTGTTTCATTTTGATTTTAAAATCAAACCTTTAGATGGAAACCCTTCAGATGAAACTTGCACTTGGTTTACAAAGTGGTTTGCAATCCACTCCAGCCTCATCGTGACTCTCTTCGTGACCCGCATATGGCCCTGTGCTCTCTACTCTCTGCAGGGCCTTTGGACACGCCTCGCTGGCCTTCCTCCCATTTCTACTTCGCTCACTGGGATGATTTGTGTCGTAACTTCTAGTACCTCGGAAGGGGACCTTATCTGGAGATAGGGCACTGCCCATGTCATTAGTTAAATGAGGATGAGGTCATACTGGAGTGGGGTGGCCCCTAAGCCACGAGGACTCAGTCCTTATGGAAAGGGAGAAATTTGGACACAGAGCCGTGAGGAGAGGGCCGTGGGAAGACTGAAGTCACAAGCCAAGAAAATAACCAGAGATTGCCTGTAAACCCCCGGAAGCTGTGAGAGAGGCAATGCAAAGTGAAAAAAGCTGGCTTACAAACTGTCTTCACATGTAATCACTTTAATTAATTTGGATGCCGTTGACATAATGGTAATTTTGTAGACATGCAATTATATATGCATTTGATATTGATATTGTCGCTCCCTTTCGATATTTTGGTCATGATACTTTTTTTTTCCCAGAACTCAAAACATTTTCATCGCTCCTGAGAAAGCTTGCAGGCCTGAAGCTCCTGCTTGTGGAACCCAACGAACACCCTTTAACATCTGGAGCTTGTTTCAGCCACAGAATCTGGCACCTGCTGGGTAACTGTTATTCCCTTGTGTTTTTCTTTTTATTTTCTTTATGTTTATTTGTTTTTGAGAGAGAAAGAGAGAACGTGAGCAGGGGAGGGGCAGAGAGAGAGGGAGACACAGAATCCAAAGCAGGCTCCAGGCTCCGAGCTGTCAGCACAGAGCCCGACGTGGGGCTCGAACCCATGAACGGTGAGATCATGACCTGAGCCGAAGTCAGGCACCTAGCTGACTGAGCCACCCAGGTGCCCCTGCCCTATGTTTTTCTTAAAAGGCTATAAATTCCTCGAGTACCAATCTCTACCTTATTTCTCTTTGTGACTATGTCTAACACGTGGCTTCTGTCCAGCAAGACTCATTTAATGAACAAATAAGCGATTATTTTTACAAATACCATTTTAAAAACTTACTAAGTGGGGCAACAATTAGTGTTTCTACTTTATTATTTTTTTAATATTTATTTGTGGGGGGCGGGGCAGAGAGAAAGGGAGAGAGAGAGAATCCCACACAGGCTCCACATGTCAGCATAGAGCCCAATGCCGGACTCGATCTCACGAACCACAAGATCATGACTTGAGCCGAAATCAAGAGTCAAGATGCTCAACCAACTGAGCCACCCAGACGCCTCTCGTGTTTCTATCTGAAAGCTCAAATGCAAGGAATAGCTAAACATGAAACAAAGAAAAACCCAGGACATTTTTTTTTTTATATATGAGGATATTTACATATGAGGACATTATGAGGACAAAGCCACGTTTTATATCGTGAGGACAAAACCATTGTCATTTTGTTATTCCTAAGGGATAGGAGCGGAGGCTAACTGTTGTTAAGTAATCTAAGTGCAGGTGCAACTCTCCTGGCCTTTCTTGGTTCCAGGAGATGAGTCTTGTCTTGGGTTCAACTCAAGGGTTTAGAGCAGGTGCTAGAGAGAAAATTCCAGGCAGGAGAAAACAATGGGCCGACATCATAGGGGTGGGAATGAGTGCCCTCTGTTATTTGAGGGCAATAATCCCTTGGATCAAGACCTATTCTGGGGGCACCTGGGTGACTCAGTCGGTTAAGCGTCTGACTCTTGATTTCGGCTCAGGTCATGATCTCACGGTTCATGAGTTCAAGCCCCGCATAGGGCTCCATGCCGACAGAGTGGAGCCTGCTTGGGATTCTCATTTTCCCTCTCTCTGCCCCTCCCCTGCTCTCTCTCTCTCTCTCTCTCTCTCTCAAAATAAAGAAACATTTTAAAAAAGACATATTCTGTTAAAATCATCGAATACTTAAACAGTGCTTCTTCAGCACTTGGCACAATTTCACTTGATCCGTGTCTGTCAGCTCATGTAATCCTCTCCGGAACCCTCCAAGCAGGTCAGCAGCCCACAACCATGCAGGCTGTGACCGGCGCCCCCAACCCTACACAGCTCTCAGCCTGCACAACCTGTGGTGACCCTGCCTATAACCCTTCATATACCCATTTTACAGGTGAAGAAACTGAGGCATGGAGATGTTCAGAGAAACTTTCTTAGTTCAGGGTTTAATCAAACTCATGCTAATCACAGAATACTCTATTCAAAGCTTGATAAGATAAAAATGCATTGATCAACCCAATTGCGAGGTGGGGGGAGTGTGGAATGGGGGGAGAATTTACATGTCGTGGCAAGTGTATAAGAGAATCATTTCTAAGAAATTAGATCTCGTGCATTAAATTACATCAAACCAACTAAAGTACTACCAGAACGTCGAGCCAGAAAGCAATCATGTGCCCCTAACGAATGCCGAGGTCTCATTTGCAGTCAAGAACCGTTACGGTACTAAAATTCTTAAAATTGGAAAAGAGGCTGGGCTGGCTTTATTTGATCAATTAAGCATGCCCCCTTACGAGCCTATTAACTAGCTAGACAATTTATTTACTAAACAATTTCTTTTTTTTTTTTTAATTTTTTTTCAACTTTTTAAATTTATTTTTGGGACAGAGAGAGAGACAGAGCATGAACGGGGGAGGGGCAGAGAGAGAGGGAGACACAGAATCAGAAACAGGCTCCAGGCTCCGAGCCATCAGCCCAGAGCCTGACGCGGGGCTCGAACTCACGGACCGCGAGATCGTGACCTGGCTGAAGTCGGACGCTTAACCGACTGCGCCACCCAGGCGCCCCAACAATTTCTTAAATTTCTCCAAGACTTCACCATATTCCAAAAAGAACACATTGCCACTCAGAATTGAGTGCAACTTGGTAAGGTTTCACTATGCTTTTACTTTACTCGGTTAAAGACTGAGTTTGGAAGGTCACAGGCAAGAGTTTCAAGAGAAAAATGTTTCTAAACTGACAAAATAACTCTTAAGCCAATAAGATAGGATGGAACCTGGTTTGTGGACAATTTAATACAGATTTTTGTGTGTGCCTAGTTTCTAGAATAAACTGCTCCGTTAAAAAAACAACAACAACAAAGTCCACAGAATTCTCAGTAAAGTTTACCTATGCGTATATTAACATTTATTATTCTTATCAAACAGGCACTAAGTGTTGCCTGGTGGTTAGACGTCAGTCTCCCAAGGCTCCGAGGTGTCCAAGAACCCTTCCTGGATCTCAGTGCCTTGCAGATCTGATCCATTAGGTCTGGGGTGGGGTCTGTGAACCTGCATATTTAAAATCTCCCAGGTGAAGACGATGCTGAAGAGTCTAGAACTCAGACTTTGGGAGCCAGATAGTTGGAGCTGGGTCCAAATTCTAACTCTGCCACTTCTTAGATCTGTGTCCTGGGGCGAGGCACCTCACCTCTCTGCGCCTTAGTTTCCTCATCTGCAAAATGGGGCGATGACAGCCGTATATACATCATAGGGGCGTGGCAAAAGTAAGATGATCCAGTAAGAGTAAAGCAGAAAAACATGACTGGCATTATGCTACATGTGTGGTTTACAACTTGCTTTTTGTACTGGGCATCTTTTTACGTCAGTAGAATAATAATAGGCTCATCTTTTTACATCTTTTTACCCCATTCTTCCTAACAGTTATATGGTATTTCATGATTGGTTGTATCTTGATTTGCTTCATTCCAATGGATTTTTTCTGCCCATTTTTAAAATTGTGGTCAAATATACCTGACAAAATCGACCATTTTAACCATTTCAGGGGTATGAGGTACAGTCACATGATTGTGCAGCCATCACCACCATCCATCTCCAGAACATTCCATCATCCTACGCCGAAATCCCATATCCATTATCTCCATGATATCTGGCACCTGACGATCTCTAGTCTACTTTCTTTCTCTATGAAGTTGCCTAATCTAGGTTCCTCACTTAAGTGGAATCATACAGTATCTGTCCTTTCGTGTCTCCCGTGGATTTTGAAGGGCAAAAATCTTGCAGTTTGTCCTCTGAATCCTGAGATCTCTGAGCTTCAGGTCATCCCCCTCCACAGCCCAAGCAGGAATTAGGTCAGAGCCGCTGAACTTCTGTGATGTGCAGCCAGCCTCTGGAGGCTTCTGACTCGGCAATGAACAAAACTCATCGTCACTTTTCTTCTCTCAGGGTCTACCTTGGGCCAGAAAGGTACTGAAGACCGCAGAGTGTCCCGTGGGGTTGGGAACATGCCCCCCATTTTGCAGACGCAGAAACGGAAGGTCAGAGAGGCTCGCTGACCCGTCTGTTGCAACTCAGAGCTGTTTAGGGACAGAAGTGGATTATAGGTAGGTCTGACTCCATCATTCGAGCCCTTTCCCACCACCTACCCAGCCCGGCAAATGAAAAAGCAATTGTTGGTGGTGGTGTTCAACAACCGTCTGATTAAACGCAGGTGGAACTTAAACGAAGCAAGCCCGATAACTGAACACTCAGATGTTTAGCCAAAATAACTGGGGGTAGTTGCTCACCGAAAGAATTCGACGCAGAACCTCTCTTGAGCATAAGTAAGCTGCTCAGCTTCCCAGGTGGGGAACGTTTCCAACAGGTGTTGAGTTGGCCAGTCGATTTACACCCTCTGCTGCTGTCCAGCTCCCTTTCCGTGGGGTCTCTTCCTAATCGTGAGAGTATGTCGATTTCGAATGGTAGTCTAGTCGATCAAAGGGCAAGGGCAACCTCAACGGGCCGTTCCTTACAGGGCTAACCCGGGTCCTCAGACGCTGCCGCCTTTGCCTTCAGTGTTTCAGGAGAACTAAGAAGGCTCAGAGGCAACCACTGTGGTCCCTGCCACACATAAGGACCTCAAAATGCTCGTCCGATCTCCTCAGCTAGCCCCCTGGCCAACAAAATGGGCCAGCGGTGCAGGTGTGTGTATCCGATTGCTTTCTAGAACGAGACTCAAATGTTCCGCTTAGGAAAAGAAAAACACACCTAATTTTAAGTTCGGTGGGAAAACCCTCTACCAGTGGCCAGAGCCACGGCATCTGAAAATAGCATCTCTGTTGGGGCGCCTGGGTGGCGCAGTCGGTTAAGCGTCCGACTTCAGCCAGGTCACGATCTCGCGGTCCGTGAGTTCGAGCCCCGCGTCAGGCTCTGGGCTGATGGCTCGGAGCCTGGAGCCTGTTTCCGATTCTGTCTCCCTCTCTCTCTGCCCCTCCCCCGTTCATGCTCTGTCTCTCTCTGTCCCAAAAATAAATAAAAAACGTTGAAAAAAAAAAAATAGCATCTCTGTCTCCTCCGAGGTGTCTCTTGTCCCTTGTTTTTGCCAAGAAGAAAGAGCGCTGTTTACGTGTCACCTCACCCTCTTCACGTGCCCCCAGCTGGGGATCCTCTTCACCAGGCTCACATGTTGCTCTGGCAGCCTGCACGCATTCTTTCGTGCTTCCACCCCTTAAAGGAGCCGTGTCCAGCCGAGCGGATCTGGGACTGTCACCCCAGCGGCGGCGGTGAGGGGCATACCGCGTGTTGGGATCGCATGAGCTTCCGCTTTGGGGCTGTGTCGCCTAGCTGGACCTTAGATCAGGGCGATTAGCGAAGGCCTGATGATACCACCCCACGGTGCACACCCCAAAGCCAGCCACTGTGGTATCTTTCATTGTGAACCCCAGCACGCAAAAAATAAAAAATAAATAAAAACCCACAAATAGATAACAGTCATACCCACAAGGACTCTTGGAAGGGGTAGTGGTCAGAAGGTCAAGATTTGCCAGGTCTGATGCTTTTTAGTGACTTTGGTCAAGCTAGTGAACCTTCTGTGATGATGACTAACATCTACTCCCTCCCTAGTAAAACCTCCCTTACTAGGGGTTTCATTATCGGACAGACCCTCTGAGTTATTTGATAAATAAGCTTGAAATTTCAGTCACCTGTAGCTGCATCCACTGAGTAGCTCCAAAGGATCTACAAGAAATAACCCCCTTAAACACCGGGGCCGTGACACAAAAGACTGAGGGTACACGTCCCCCTCGGAAATTGAGCTTACTGCTTTCTTTTGCAGCCGAGGAAGCTGCCTTTCTTAACTCAGACTCTGTATCAGAAGAACATCTCACCCTTTGCTCCCTCTCTTCAACTGGTTCGTGAATATAACTGGGCATCCGCATTCAGGGAGACTCCTCTAAACTGTGGGGCTTGTGTTACGTACAGGATCCAGAAAAACGGGGGTATAAATAAAGCAATGCCTCAGCTTTCATATGAATGTCACTGGCCATCCATTTGGAGTCAGGGAGATACAATGCACATGGCTTCTGGGGCCCGCGTATTCTGGAGAATTGTGGTTACTGTATGCGCTAAGGTATAATTCAGTCCATATTTATTGAACGTTTCAATGCTGAGTGTGCCTTCTACTCAAGACACCGAACTAAACAAGAGGATAAGAGATGAACCACCTAGTGGCTGCTTTTCGAGGTAAGTTCCCATCTGTCCCTTTCCAGCCTGGTTTCTTTCTTTTTTTTTTTTTTTTAATTTTCGTAATGTCGATTTGTTAGAGAAAAAGAGACAGACACAGAGCTAGCAGGGAAGGAGCAGAGAGAGAGGGAGACACAGAATCGGAAGCAGGCTCCAGGCTTTGAACTGCCAGCACAGAGCCCGATGTGGGGCTTGAACCCACAAACCGCGAGATCATGACTTGAGCCGAAGTCGGACACTCAACCGACTGAGCCACCCAGGCGCCCCTCCAGCCTGATTTCATGTGCCTACACAGAGTGGCTGCTTTCAATCAGTCACCAAGCATGTGGTAGGCACAGTGAAGTACATCTTTAAGGAAATCACTCTCTAGTTCGGGAGAAAAGACACGTGTACATAAAAGAATTAGCGATCAATACGAGGTCATATAGAATCAAGCGTTAGAATGTGGTGACAAAGACGTGAGAATGGGTTGGAATTTTAAAAGGGGATAAAATGGCTGGAATCCAGTTAGTGAGGGTCTCTGTGGAAGAAGGAAGCTTGGGAGTTGGCCCTCGAGTGAAGAATTGAACTAATGCAAAGGACAGAAAAGTGAGCCTTGCAGACTGGAAAACAGATGAGCTTGAACAAAGCACAGAAGTAGAATGAGAGAGCTGTGCCTGCTTGTTTCTCTTTGTCCTTCCTTTATAGTTTCTTGCTGCCGCTTCGCCCATTAGAGCTCCTTCCACTCCAGCTAATAGGCTGCAAATTTATAGAAGAGCCGCTTGGTTTTTATGCCATCTGTTCAGGGAATGTTGTGTACCTACTCTCCCAACTTTGGAAGGAGGGGAGGATGAATTGCATTTCACGAGGAAAAAAATGGAATCATGAAAGAGAAATGTGCTCTTTTCCTTCCTTTCCCTTCCCTTTCATCCCAAATGATTCAGACCTGAAGCGTTGGATGGGGCTGGACACCCATGGTGCGGGGAGAGAGGGTTAGCTGTGGTGTGTCAGATCTTAAGCAAGGTGAAGAGGGCCACCATGCAAAGGGGAGGTAGGGCCTCTGAGGGTGAGAGGGCATCCACATACAGGGTGGCTCCACGTGTGTGTCAGGGTGTGAGCACGATGACAGAGGCATCCTCACGTGAGGGCAGCCGGACACAGGATATCGGAGCCCGAGTAGAGAGGAAAGCATCTGTAATGGAGAAGGAGTGGCAGAAGAGGTAAGGAATGGATCAAATAAATACATAGAGGTTTCTCACCGTCGGGAAAAGAGAGTTACAAATACGGAAAGGAAGAAAACGAAAATGAACGGTGTGATGTTACATTGGAAGTGGATGAAATAGTATGAAGCATGGTTTGCAAGACAGAACAGGTAGATGGATACACTGGATGGATGGATGGATAGAGAGGTAGATAGAAATATAAACAAAGACATACATATGCATATACGTACTGTGGCAGACGGACTACAAGATAGCCCCCTTGCCTCTATCACTTAATAAGGTGATCGGAGTAGCAAGCTCTTAAGATAATCCCCAGTGATCCACACTTCCTGGTATTCATGCCTTTGTGTAGTTGCCTCCCCTTAAGTGTGGCAGGACCTATGACCTGCTTCTAACCAATTCAATACGGCAAATAGGATGTTGTTTCTGTGCTTATGTTACGTAAGATTGTAATGCCCGTCTTGCTTGGAGCCTCTCTCTCCCTTGCTGGCTTTGATGAGGCAAGCTGCTGTGTTTTCAGTGGTTCTGTAGAGAAGCCCACAGGGCAAGGAACTGAGGGCAACCTCCAGCCAACAGCCACTGAGAAACTGAGGCTCTCTGCCACCACATGAGCTGAGAAGGGGGTCCTTCCCCAACCGAGCCTGCAGATAAGATCACAACCCCAAACAGACATTTTGTGACACCCTAAAGCAAAGGAGCCGGCTAATCCATGCCAGGATTCCTGACCTCAGAAACTGTGAGATAATAACTGGGTGTGGGTGTAAGTTGCTAAGTTTGTGAAATTTGTTATGCGGCAATAGATAACTCGTTACGTGTAGTGCATGTACCTTAGCTTTCACTGAGAAGGCTTAAGGACAACAACACCCCAATAGCAATACATATACCTAGTGCCCAGATTTTCTTCCAATGTCATTTCCAACTACAAGGAACCATGGCTTCTTGGAGAAATGGCTCATTCCAAGGCTAAAGTGTGGAAGGTACAAGAGGAGTCTGGAGCATCATCTTGTGCCGGAGAGTAAGAAAATGCTCAAAGAATGACAGAGATGTGTCAAAAGGACCCACTAGCCAAACCACGGGTACTTTGAGCATCAAAATAAATGATAATAGTGGTGATTTATGAACCGACTGAATAAATAGGAAGTCATGTGTTGACAGATACATAAATAACTTTGTGAATTAAAAGTTTGATAAGGAATGAGACATTTAGTTCATTTCTTTTTTCTTTTTTTTTTTATTGCTGAGTGATGTTCCATGGTATGGATATACTACCTTTGATTTATCTGTTCATCCGTTGATGGGCATCTGGGTTGTTTCTACCTTCTGGCTATATTATGCATAATGCTGCTATGCATATCTGTGTACAGACTTTTGTGTGGACATGTTTTCATTCCTCTTGGGTGTATACATAGCAGTAGAATCGCTGGGTCGTATGGTAACTCTATGCGTAACTAACCTTTTGGGGAACCACCATACTGTTTTTCACAGGGGCCGCCCCATTTTACATTCCCGCCAGCAGGGTGTGAGGGTTCTGACTTCTCCACGTTCTTGCCAACACTGGCTGTTAGTACATGTAATCCGGGCATCGTAATCAAACTGTGAAAAACTTCCTTCTGAGAATGAAAACCACGAGGTGCTCGTAAAGGCCTGGAGTCGAAGATTTTGAAACCAGCCCGTGTGTAGCACCGGGAAGTATTTAAGGAGAACACACTGGATGTGGGGCATTATAACAGGAAGTGGGCTCTTTGAAGGGGTTTCTCCTGCTTGTGTTAAGTAAATGGGGCACCTGTGACTCAGATTTCCCTGGCAAGCCGGGAAGTGTATCAGGCTCTTTAGATCTGGTTCTACAGGCAGGGTAGCGTGACTGAAAAAACTAATGTCCCCAATCACCGATGGTAGGTAGGTGGAGGCAAATCACAACACTTTTTGGCTTCTCAGTGAACCAGGCAGATGGGAGACGGCAGAGCACATCCAGGACATCTGTAATTGGCCCCGAATGTCCGGCTCTGAGCTCAGGGTTGCCTTTAGGCCACTAACTGGTGACCCACTAACCAGATCTGACCCGCAGAGAGATGTTTTGCCTGGCCCACGTACTGTTTCAAACATTACGATTCTAATTTCTTCACACTCTCCATCTGTGACAGTCCCCACGGCTCCGTATGGTTTTAAACCTAACCTGGGTGACTCTTCTACATGATCCGTCTGGCTCCTGGAGGATGTGCACGTCCTGTTTAGATGGTGCCTGAGTCATATGGCTAAAGCCTGGGTAAGTCATTGAGTAAAATATCACTGCCGTCATCACAAAGCAAACAGTCACGTCTCTACAGTGCATCATCAACAAGAAGTAGTTATTAAGCAGAAAATTGTGCAACACGCGACATAGAGAACAAAAAATAGATGTGACCTGTGTCTACTAGGACCTTACAGACTAAAATAAACCACTCGGACACAGACGGACATTCATGTGGCCCACAGAGAGTGGAAAAAGGCATGCAGGCCACGAAAATAAACACGGCGTGAGGTCAGCACTGAGCGTGGCAGCACAAACTCACAACTGTGCGGTTGCTCCCACAGGCACCCTAAAAACAGATTTCTCTACAAAACACACTCTTCCTAGATTATTCCTACTAAAAGTTGAAAGTGTTTGCTGATGAGGTCTTCCTCATAGGATTTGCAAGACGTGAATTTCCAGCCTTTCGGGAATGCAAACATGCTTGTTTGTTTGCTTTCTTTCAGCGAGTTCTCTTATGGCAGGTGTATTCGTTGCAATGGTCACCCGTGGGGCGCCTGGGAGACTCAGCCGGTGAAGTGTCTGACTCTTGATTTTGGCCCAGGTCATGATCTCACGGTCCGTGAGTTCGAGTCCCGTGTCGAGCTCTGCACTGACAGTGCAGAGCCTGCTTGGGATTCTCTCCTTCCCTCTCTCTCTCTGCCCCTTCCCTACTCATGCATGCTCTCTCTCTCTCTCTCTCTCTCTCTCTCAATAAATAAATAAACATTAAAAAAATGTGGGGTGCCTGGGTGGCTCAGTAGGTTAAGTGTCTGACAGTAGGTTAAGTGGCTCAGTAGGTTAAGTAGGTTAACCTCAGTAGGTTAAGTGTCTAACGATGTCACGGTTCATGGGTTCGAGCCCCATGTCAGGCTCTGTGCTGACAGCTCGGAGCCTGGAGCCTGCTTCCGATTCTGTGTCTTCCTCTCTCTCTCTGTCCCTCCCTGGCTCATGCTCTGTCTCTCTCTTTCAAAAATAAAATAAACATTAAAAAATAAAAGAAATGATCAGTCGTGTGATTAGAAATGTAGTTTGGAGCAGAGCACACACATCCCTAAATGCGATTACTACCTTGACCAGTATCCGTCACCAGCCGGCTCACCCGTCTCAGGCTGCTGGGAGCACTAGCTGCCAGTGGTTTACACTACATCCTTCTCCAGAGAACTGCCCTTGCCTGAAGGGAGTCCGTAGCCCAGAGATGCCAGGATGTTATGCTCCCCCAGGGAGGGAGGTGGTCAGCTAATGAGGGCTGAATACAAGTTATAAAAGTCCTGGACTCTTGCCCGAGATGGGGCAATCCTACAGCATCGCACACACAGTTCAGAGCTCCCTGTGGGGTCAGGCAGAAGCCAGACTTTGCTGAACACTCATCTTTGCCTGGCTTCTTCCCCTGCCCTCTCCTGCTCCCCTTATTCTCTTACAGATGTCACTTGAGAGCGCTGTCTCAAAAACCACGTGCACTGGAAATCCCATCTCAACGAACAAAGGAAAAAGAGACTAACATAAGAATAGACTCTTAGATATAAAGAACAGACTGGTGGTTACCAGAGGGGAGGTGGGGGGACCATCGGTGAAATAAAGGGGATTAAGAATACACTTATCATGGGGCGCCTGGGTGGCTCGGTCGGTTGGGCATCTGACTTCAGCTCAGGTCATGATCCCACAGTTCGTGAGTTCGAGCCCCACATCGGGCTCTGTGCTGACGGCTCAGAGCCTGGAGCCTGCTTCGGATTCTGTGTCTCCCTCTCTCTCTGCCCCTCCCCTGCTCGCTCTCTGTCTCTCAACAATGCATAAATGTTAAAAAAAAAAAAATTAAAAAAAAAGAATACACTTATCATGATGAGCAGTGAGTAATATATAGAATCGTTGAATCACTACATTGCACATACACCTGAACTAATAGAACACTGTACGTTAATTATACTGGGATTAAAAAAATAAATAAAAAACAAAGAAACCCCATCTCGGGTTCAGCTTCTAGGAAACATGAAATAGGACAACTGACCTGTCCTACAAAGTTATCCTTATGGGGTCAGATTTTTCAAGAGTCGTTAAAGCATGACACACATGACGTTAGGCATCTCATGGTTAAAAAGTAACAGCTCTGAGCTGGGGCAGCCAAGGTGACCCTCTAATAGTGTCCTTAAGGCAGTTTTACGGCATTTATGCTTCTGACCCATGGAAGAGCCATTTCAGTTCATACCCCAGTCATAAAATTACTTTTCCATCAAACCAAAGTGCTTATAACCCCTTCCTTTACTGGAACTCAGAACCCGGAGAGAGAGGAGAGAGACAGAGAGAGAGAGAAATGAGGCTAAGCTATAAAATTATGAAGACAAGTAGTGAGCTTAGATTTGCCTTCTGGAGATAGACAATTAACATGACACGTGAGCTCTGGATCGTATGGCAAAGTACATTCCAGTAAAAAGCACTGCAATTTTGATGGGGGAAATGTGTTCATGGATCACTCTGGCTTCCACAGCACCCGGTATACTTAATCTTCTTAATGACTTCGTACAACTTTTCCCCCCAGAACCTAATAAGTTTGAAGTATATGTGTGCGTGAGTTTCCTAGGCTGCCGTAACAAATGACTACAAACTTGGCGTCTTAAAGCAAAAGAAGTTTATGGGGCGCCTGGGTGTCTCAGTTGGTTAAGTGTCTGACTCTTGATCTCGGCTCAGGTCAGGATCTCACAGTTCGTGAGTTCAAGTCCCGCGTGGGGCTCTACGGGGGCAGCACGGAGCCTGCTTGGGGTTCTCTCTCCCTCTCTCTCTGCCCCTCCCCTATTTGTGCTGTCTCTCTCTCTCTGTCTCGCAGAATAAATAAAAATTAAAAAAAAAAAAAAACAATCCAGAGTTTATTCTCTTATAGTTCTGGAGGCCAGAAGTCCAGAGATCAAGGCACGGACAGGGCTGTACTCTGTCCATCTCTGTAAGGGAAGATCCAGGCTTTGCCTGGTGGATGTTGGCGTTCCCTTTCCCCTCCTCCGTCTTCACATGGCCTTCTGACTGTGTGCGTCTTCTCCTCATGGGTCTGTCTGAAATCTCCCTCTGCCTCTCTCACAAGGACATTTGCCATTGGATTTAGGGCCCTCCATAATAATCCAGGCATTACTTCATTACCTCCTTAATCATATCGGCAAAGAGCCTCTTTCCAAATAAGGTCAGGTTCACAGGTTCACAGATGGACATCTTTCGGGGTGCTATGTTGGGGTCAACTACAGTGTGTGTGTATGTGTGTGCACAGCCGCACCAAGATAGAGAGGGCCGTGCACCGTTGAGGAATCCAACCAGGGCAGCACTTACGCACCGTACTCAACTCTGAACGCCCACAGTCTCGCCTCTTTAGAGGCAGCCCGGAAGACTCTTGACGAAATCCAGGTTCATAATTTTGCCCGAGCACAGATTGCATCACATGTGCGATGAGGTGAGAGCACTACATGGAAATAGGAACCTGGTCATTGAGTAGTCACCCAACACCCACATGCTAGTGCAGCTTTTCTGTGCTCTAACCATGTCGATGATTCTCATTATGCTTAGTGTGTTTTGTAGGGTGGCATGCTATGCTACGGTGGGATTTGGAGTGTAAGGATTTAGAAAGGTCTTTGATCTTTTAAGAATGCTGAAGGTCATGGTGCGCCTGGGTGGTTCAGTCGGTGAGGCGTCTGACTTCGGCTCAGGTCATGATCTCACAGTTTGTGGGTTCGAGCCCCGCGTCGGGCTCTGTGTTGACAGCTAGTAGCCTGGAGCCTGCTTCGGATTCTGCGTCTCCCTCTCTCTGCCCCTCCCCTGCTCACACTCTGTTTCTCTGTCTCTCTCTCTCTCAAAAAAACAAACAAACAAAAAAAACCCCCCAAAAACAAAAAACCAAGCATTTAAAAAAATGCTGAAGATCAATTGTCTATGGGAAATTTTCGGATAGTGGCACAAAGCACATGTCAGGGGCTGAGACAGTTGGTGACAGCAGGAGACAGGCCAGTAATTCCCAGCTAAGGCCACTCCTTTAAATAACTGCTATCTGTTTATATAAGTTAAATATTTGTAAAGTAAACTGATTTCAGCTGAGGCAGAAAACTACTAAAGAAGTATTTGAAACCGTTTATGCTGCTTCTTAAAATACAGATGTTCTATAAAATATTTTAAAAAACGAAAAAGGAAAAAGGGGGCTCCTGGTTGGCTCAGTTGGTAGAGCGTGCGACTCTTGATCTCAGGGTTGTAAGCTCGAGCCCCACAATGGGTGTAGAGATTACTTAAAAATAAAACCCTTAGGGGTGCCTGGGTGGCTCGGTAGGTTGAGTGTCTGACTTTGGCTCAGGCCATGATCTCATGGTTCCTGAGTTCGAGCCCCACACTGGGTCTCTGCCATCAGCCTGTCAGTGCAGAGCTTACTTCGGATCCTCTGTCTCCCCCTGTCTCTCTGCCCCTCCCCTGCTTGTGCTGTCTCTCTCTCTCTCAAAAAATAAATACAACATTAAAAAAAAATCTTTTGAGAAAATACAGATGTTCTGACATCTTTGAAATATTATGATTTTAAAAAGCCTCACATATTGCCTGGCATATTTTTCCTTGCATATCATTAAAGGCACTTCAGGAAAACAAACAAAAAAGTTTAAGAAATTAATTACTGAGCATAAAGTGATATGCAGCCGTGATGAAGGAAACAGTGAATTGCAAAATAAATTGCCTCACTAAATTACTTTCTTCTTGTATTTAGATTGCAAATTACACCTTGCACCTTCTTTGAGGGCCGTTACAATAAAAAAAAATGTGCATTAATTATGTCTGTGTGGTAACCTAGGTACAAAGAAACTTGGATCGAAGAATTAATTCATTTTACTGACAACAATGGGTTGGCTGGAGAATTACTTTTCCTGGGATATTAGAAAAATAGCCATAGTGCTTTCCGTCTCTATTACAGCACTTTTCCTACTCAACCTGAAAAATTGGTTATGTAAAAGCAATGTTCTTTCGCACACAACGACAAACTCCTCGAAGTCAAGGACTTTAAGATTTCTCCCCCACACCTCCCCTCTCCTTTGCTAGAAATGCCCATGTGCTGCTTAGCGCTGTGTATTGTATGTAATAGATACCCAATAAATGATGGCTGCAATGCAGCCCATATCCCAGGAAGATAGGGGGCTAACCCACAGTTGTAGGCAAGTTATAGACCTCAGGGATGTTTGGCACTTTGGGGAACTATCTACCATTGCCCTTTGAGGACCCATCTTTCTTTCTTTCTTTCTTTCTTTCTTTCTTTCTTTCTTTCTTTCTTTCCTTTTTCTCGCCTATTTTTTCTGTTTTTGTCTTTTGTCTTCCTTTCACCTGTCTCTTCCCTCCTAACTATTTGCCAAACTCCAGATGTTGAGATTTAAACCCCCAATGTGATGGAATTTGGAGGTGGGGCATTTGGGACATCATTATGTCACGAGGGTGGAGCCCACGTGAATGGGACCGGGTGCCCTTATAAAAAAGATCCCAGAGCACTCCCTAGCCCTTTCGGCCAGGTGAGGACGCACAGAGAAGATAGCCGTCTATGAACCAGGAAGAGGACCGTGGCCAGACACTAAATCTTCCGGTGCTTTGATCTTGGACTTCCCCGTGTCCAGAACTGTGATCAGTAGACGTTGGGTTAGTTTATAGGCCACCTGGTCTGTGGTATTTTATTCTAGGAGCCCAAACGGACCAAACCAGCATGCCTTGGGCTGCCCGCATGATCTAGCATCCAATAGGCTTTTCCTAGGCTCACAGGTGCATTGTCTGGACCTCAGGGAAATTCTGGGCAGGCTTCTCATTTTATGATTCCATCAAGAACCTGATCGCCCCTACTCAATAGCACTGAGGGAGACGGTGCAGAGGAAGCAAGTTCCAGATCAGAGCTTTACAGCAAGTTTTGCTCCCTGCTGATACGCCACCTTGCATGTGCTTTTGTGGCACTACCAGGAAACAGAGGGGACGCAGAAATCAACACGGAGGGAAGAGATGCGAGTTTTGACAAAGGAAGGAGGAGCTCCGGGAGACTAGAAAAAGCAGAAGGAAAAATTAAGAGGGAACTCAGATTGATAATAGATTAACTTCTTAGCCCAGCTTCTCTAAGCCAAAATTGCAATTTTTGTTCAAATCCTTCTAGAACCGATTAATAAAACATGTAGTTTCCTCTACATTTAATAACTTTTGGGTTTTCACATTTGTGTTATTAATGAACACTGAATTGTAACTGTTCTAGTCACGCATGAATATGAAATGGTGCATTTGTGTTATTCCAAGTGATTTTGCGGACCCTTTTCACCCCGAACCCTCAGCCGCAGGAATCCTACCTCTGGGTTTGCGATCATAGCCAGCACCCCCTTCCTGGCCTGGCCAAGACAGCACACAAATCCTCCTCATATTAGGTTTTGTCTACCTCGCCTTGGACTCTGAAGTCTCTGTTCATCCCCTAGAATCATCCCCTCCCCTTGAATGCGGGCTGCACCTAGTGACCTAGAGTGACTTATGTACTTAGCGACTTACTTTGAAAAAATAGATCATGGCGAAAATGATGGGATGGAACTTCTGTGATTAGGTAGGTTACAAAAGACTGACTTCTGTCTCGCTGCTATCTGCTTTCTTGGCTTGCACACTTTGATGACACAAGCTGTTTTATTGGAGAGGCCCATGGGCCAAGTTACTGAGGGCCACTTCTGGCCAATAGCCAGCAGGGAACTGAGGCTCTTTAGTCCAATGGCCTCAAGGAACTGAATCCTGCCATCAACCAGGTGGGTGAGCTTAGGAGTAGAACCTTTCCCAGTCAAGCCTTAGGATGAGGGTCGCCCAGCTGACACCTTGACTGCCCCTGAGAGACTCTCACGCAGAGGACTCTGTTAAGTTGGGCCAGATTCCTGACCCACTGAAACTATGTTATATGTTGTTACTTTAAGCCGCTAACTTTGTGGGTAATTTGCCAAGCAGCAGTAGATAACCAGTACAGACCCTGAAGCCATACTCTGGATCTCGGCATACTTGGCCGTCACATTTTCCAATACTTAGAAGGATACTGTCATGGATATTTCCTGAAACTGGCTGGCCAGTGTCTGACCCTCTTTTCTAGTACTGGGAAATCCTCAACTCTGGGCATCAGTGGCCCTTTTTCCACTAGGGCAGTGTGTTCTAACGTTTTTCATGTCATGCCAGGCATAGAACATGAATACGAGAGGCGCCTGGGTGGCTCAGGCGGTTGAGCGTCCGACTTTGGCTCAGGTCACGATCTCACAGCTCGTGAGTTCGAGCACCGTGACAGCTCAGAGCCTAGAGCCTGCTTCCGATTCTGCGTCTCCCTCTCTCCATCCCTTGCTTGCTCACACTCTGTCTCTGTCTCAAAAATAAACATTTAAACAATTTTTTAAAAAAGAAAATGAATATGAGGTGTACTCTATGAACGCATGAGGCTGCTCAAGGCCAGGAAAGACCACCAGCTCTGTGGGCTCCAGGCGTTCAAGGGCTACCCTCTATAACCCACCCATAGAATAAGCTGGGAATCTCTGCTCACAGGGAGCCCCTGGCATGATCATGCCACCTAGGCTTTGCCAACTTTGAAATTTGAGTGAATGATGAGAAGATTGGAGGTCAGAGAGATGAGAGTCCAGGCAGTGGAGGTGGCATCTGATTGATGGTGGCTGCTGTGACCAGTGGTGGGGCCCTGGCCTGACTACCTTTGGCCTTTGTTTTCAGGCTTGTGTCAATTCTGAGAACCATCCGATATCTTTCCAGTAAATTCTTTCTGCTTAAGAGAGCCGAACTGGCTCCTACTGTTTGCAACCAAGAACGTCAGCACATAGATACATATCAGTATTATTGCAATACATGGCAAAGGCTGAAAACAGGTGCCAGACGTGGTGGACGAGTTCAAGGCTAATGGATTTTTACCACGTATATCTCTATGTACAAGCCGAATGTTTTCATAATTAAAATTTACTTTTAATCATGTATTATAATTACCCATTACAGAAACATCTTGTGATTTTTTTTTTTTTCCTTCAACTCTTTTTGGTAACAATTGGGTCCAGGTATGATTATTGGGTAGTCATTTCCCATGTAGCGCATCATAATCTCTTTTCCAGGTCTTCAAAACCATATTTTTAAGGGGCCATATATTTATTTCACACTATGCCCGTGCAAGAGGCCTGGAGGGAGGTCTGAAATTGGGCCCAATATCCACTGACTAAATCAAGAGAAAGGAGTGTCTGTTTCTAATTGGTTGGCCTCCTTCTCCTGGCAATTCCGCTGCCCAGCGGGATACATTAAAAAAAAAAAAAAAATTCAAACCAACGTGCTAAACACGCTCCTGCAGTCCTACTTCTACTGAGTGGCTTGGAGCGCATTTATTCTACCTTGATTAGCCAACATTTAAATAGAGTGTGGCTTACATTGGACTCGTTGCTGTAATGTAAATGAAAGTTTTAGAACAATTTAAATACAATGACATCCTGTAATTTAAAGTGCATTGGCTTGGAAAAAGTCATCAAACAATAGGTTACAATGATCAGAAATTTTTATTAAAGAACAAGAGGGCATCAAGTTGTCTGGGTAATTGAGGGAGAAATTAGACTTGAATGACTTTATTCGTTCTGGCCAGACATTAGGGGCCTTCAATTAAATCACCATTTACCTACCCTCTTCAAGACAAAATAAATACTTCTCTATTCAGCAAACTATTCGTTCCTTGCATATTTGGACAAACAATTACCACCACAATATCTTTGCAAGCAAACAAAATACCAGAATTTACATCATGTCGTTTACACGTGTTGAGATCGATTTTGCCAGCTGAGGAAAGGATAACCCAAACAAAGGGAAGCGAGGAAAACAAAATAGTAATGCTAGGATGGGTCAGAGAGCAACACTTGGCAAGTTGTGCCAAATTAGTCGACCAAGCAAAGCACTCTATTGGGAATTGCAAAGTAGGAAGTCCTAGTTTTGACTCTGCTGACCTCGGTGAATATTTCCTTGTTTTAAAAATGTGCATAATTCTTTGCTACCTAACCAAGAGGCCTGTTAGGAAAATTAACGAGTCTATAAAATGTTTTGACGTCTCTAGAAGCCCTTTCTAAACCCACACTATAATCTTGTATTCATATAGTTCGTGTTCCTGCTCTTTGAAGATATGCCAGTCTTTATTAGTATTCCTGTGCCCCCTTCTACGACTCCAAGTTCACTTTAAGTCCTCATAAAATTAATTAATCAAATGACCACTATTTTAAAGTGGGAGACTTTGCCTTCAGAAATGGTTTCCAGTCCCCACATGCTAAACGCTGAGGTATTAAGTCCCGTGCAGAATAAAGAGCAAGTAGGTTCACGGAGAGGGAGGCGGCGGACAGGGTACCTCGCCCCGTCCGGGGCAAGCTCGGCCGGCAGAGCCCGGGCAGCCCGTGGGCAGTCTCGGGACCGCTCACCTCGGGGACCCAGCGGGGCCCCCGGAGCCCGAGCCTCTCCGTTCGTCCCGGGAGCCCGCGGGCCGGGCTCGCGGCGGCCCCAGCCGGGCTCGATTACTTTCGCCTGGGCGAGAAGCAGCACCGCCGCTCCAGCGGGAACCCTACGGAGGGGGGGGGGGGGGAGGTGGGGCGACGACAACAAAAAGAAGTAAAGTAGGAGGAGATTCTCCCGGGAGGGCCCGGGCGGAGGGGGGGGGAGGCGGCGGGCTCGTGGGAGGAGGCAGGGACCGGCAGAGGGACCCCGCGCCGGTAGCCCCGCGCCCCGCCGGGGAGAAGCGCTCCGCCGCCCCCGCCGCGCGCCTCGCCGCCCCCCCGCCTCCCACTCCCGCGGCCCGCGCGCCGGGACCCCCGCGAGCCCGCCCCTCGCCGCCCGCGCTCCCCCCGCCCCTCGCGCCTCCGTCCCCGCCCCCTCGCCCAGCGCCGCCCGCGCGCAGCGTCTCGCGCCGGCCCGGCCCGCCCGCCGGGAAACAGCCGCGAGAGCAGCGGCCGCGGCGGTCGCCACCGCGCCTTCTGCGCCCGCGCTCACGCTTCGCCCCCGCCCTCGGCGCCGCGTCCCGGGCCCGCGCCCCGGCCAACGTTCTCTCGGGGCCTCCCCCGGCCCGCCGCCCGCTCCCCCGTCTCCGAGCCCCCCAACCGCCGAGCTCTCCCTCGGCGCGCGGCCCGCCGCCTGCTTCCGGGGCGGGCGGACTGGGCGCCTGGTGCCGGCGGCCGCAGCGACAGCGCCCCCGGGAAGCAGAGGAGGAAGGAGAGAAGAGGTGGAGGTGGCCGCAGGCTGAGTCGCGGCCGGGATGTCCGGGCAGCCGCCGCCGCCACCGCCGCCGCCGCAACAACAACAGCAGCAGCAGCTGCCGCCGCCACCGCCGGCGGCCGTGGCCCCCGTCTCCGGAGTCGTCCTGCCGGCGCCCCCGGCCGTCAGCGCCGGCTCCTCTCCGGCCGGCTCGCCCGGCGGCGGCGCGGGCGGCGGCGGCGGCTTGGGGGCCGCGGCGGCCGCCCTGCTCCTCCACCCGCCGCCGCCGCCGCCGCCCCCCGCCACCGCGGCCCCGCCGCCGCCGCCGCCGCCCCCGCCGCCCGCCTCGGCGGCCGCCCCCGCCAGCGCGCCCCCCGCGCCCCCGGGCCTCGCCGCGGGCCCCGGCCCGGCCGGAGGCGGCCCGGCCGCAGCCCTGGCGGCGGGCAGCAGCGCCGCGGCCCCCTTCCCGCACGGGGACTCGGCCCTGAACGAGCAGGAGAAGGAGCTGCAGCGGCGGCTGAAGCGCCTCTACCCGGCGGTGGACGAGCAGGAGACGCCGCTGCCGCGATCCTGGAGCCCGAAGGACAAGTTCAGCTACATCGGCCTCTCTCAGAACAACCTGCGGGTGCACTACAAAGGTACTGGGCGTGTGTCGTCGTGCGGTGGGAGTGGGGCCGCTGACCCGACGTGTCCTGCCGCCGCCGCAGCCGACTCTCGACCCGCCCCCGACCCCCTCCCGCCCGGGGCCCTCCGAGGTGACTCGCCGCCCGTTCGCGGCTGCGAGGGTGGGACCGGGGTCGCGGGGAACGGGCGAGATTGTCGGGCAAGGCAGGTGAGTAGCATGTCCCTAGGTGTAATGGAGCCGGTGATCCTAGGCCAGGAGTGGGACACCTTGAGGGAATCCAGGATGACAGGACATAACTCGCTTTCCGATTTCCCTTGAAGATAAATCTTAGGGCTTGGGTGGAGGAATCCACGGACCCGGAGTTGGGTTACATTGTTCTCCAAGTGGTGGTGATGGGGTCAGGCGTTCTCTTCTTACGTGGGGGTGGGGGGGGGGGGGGTGGGGGGTGGACAGGCACGATCCCGAGGTATGATTTCTAATTAAGGGAGATCAGGGATATATAGGGGGAGGGGTAATCAGTGGAGGATTTTGTCCAAAATTAGGCCAGAGATTGTCTACGGGGACAAAAGGGCAAGGGCCCCAAGTTTGCCATCAGTGTTTCTTACTCAGAGTAACGGGGAGGGGAAGAGGTGAAGCTCAAAAGTAGGTGTTTTCTTAGGGGAGCAGAAACCTACCACTAGTGATTGGAAATGCCCTATATTTATGTGCTCGTGTTATATGAAGTCTAATTGAAAACGGATATTTAAAAATGTTATATAGCATTTTAAAGAAAACGGCTTTACGTTTTACACCTGCAGTTAAAAAAAAAAAAAAAAAAAAACAACAGCAGCCTTAGGCTTGTCCCCTCCTCCCTCACCTATCTGTTAAAACAAAGCATTAAGTAGATCAGTTTTATATGAAATTATCAATTGCTCTGACAATTCTTGAAACGTAGCAGTCTAAATGAATAGCATGCGTCAAGTTTACTTGTCGGGAGAAAACAAAATCTAACGTATGTCTGTCTGGAAGCAAATCCAGTTTTTAGGCCCCAAACCTGAAGCAAGAGCTTTTACATTTCAAAGCAGCCTCGTTTTGATTGGCTACAAAGGAAGGGGCCTCATCAGATCCTAGTGACAGGGGATATAGAGGGTATAAACAGTTTTTGTGGATAAATTCTTGAAGTACACAGGATTAGAATCGGAGAAGAACCTTGATAAATAAGTTACTGTTTGATCAGAAAGGAGAATGGCGGCAGAAATCTAGCAAATGGTTTGGCTGGAAAGAATCACGCACAAAAATAGGCCTTGTTGCACATTCCTTCTTTTTGTCCATAGATCCACAGAAGTACTTTCCGTTTTAAATATTATGTTCCTTATTCTAAATGGCTGAAAATGACCTTTGCTTTCTTTTTAAGTTAGGACATTTCGTTAATGCTCTGTGAAGGCTATTTAATTTTGCGTTTTAATTCGTGTGAGCTGTGCTGTGCTGTGAAGTGTTTACTTCTGATCTGGCTACCGGAAAGCTTTTTGTTAGACTTGACAAAACTTTATCTTAAATTTATGGTTGATGGTTAATAGTTAGCTTATAAAATCAGAGGCAAGCGATATGGAAAATTATTGAACAAAGAATCCTACCTTTCTTGAGTCCCGCAGTCATTTGTGATTTTAGGCATGTTCCAGGACAGGGCCTCAGTTTCTTCCTCTGAGAGTTGAGTGAGTTGAGCTGGATGGTAAGGAAATTTCCAGCTCCGAATTTCCGTGAGATCTAGGATTTCTGATTAGAGTCTCTTTAGCACTGTAACATGCCTCGATTAGTTTTACTGACTCCTTTTACGTAAAATTGATGATTTGGGTCACAGAAAAGTGCATGCTTGTGTGAAATTGGTTGGAGTTTGGAATATTTATGATACTGCTGTCTCCCATTATTTTTCCTGTTGGCCTCTTATTACTTGTTGTGTAATACTAAGATTCACTTTCTGGAAACTTCACTCTTTTATAAACACAAGGCATTATTTCTGGAAGAACAGATTTTGTTGTTTGTCATCTTTTTTCTTTTCTCTCTCTCTCCCCTTTGTCTCTCCCCTCCCCCTTGTCACAATCTCTCCCCCCCCCCCCCCCACTGCCTCTTCCTCTTGTCTTGTTATTTTAATGTGTGTGTGAGGTTTTGTGTTGTTTTTTTTTTTTTTTTTTTTTCCTGTTGTTTTTCTGTGTGCCTTCTGAGTGGACCACACCAAAGTACTGGGCAACTCTGTCCCAGTAAGAAGGGAAGGGAGCAAAGGGGGAGTGTCATAGGTATGGAGGATAAAATATTGAAGTCCCCAAATTGGAAGAGTGAGTTTTATTTAACATATCATTGGGCTGCTTTGATTTGGACCGAAGCATTTTTCGCACCCTTTTAACATGAAAACCACTGTTGATAAAATATTTTTGCATATAATGGAATTTGAAAAGATGGGTGTTATAAGGATAAGGATTTTTCTTACCTTTGAAATAGAAATACGTTGGCTTCTTTTGCTCTGAACCATGCTCAGTTTTTAAGATGTTATTCTTCTGAGTCGGAATTACTGTTTTGGAAGCCATATGGTTCCTTAAATGATTTGAAGGGATTCATGTTAAACAATGCCAGACATGCAGACAAAGTTGATCGGATTGCAGTGGAATAGCAGGGTGTGTGTACTGTGTGGTAAAATTTTAAAAAAGACCCTTTGCTTAGCAGTCACACACCAACTGGTGAAACACTCAGGCATAGCCCCTTTTATTTTTAAAACTCTCGTCAGCCTTGAATAAGTACGAATGTGACAAGCTTAGACTCCGTTATAATGAGAACTTTATTCCAACTTAAAGCATTTTAATGCATATGACAATTGGATTCAATTAGTCCTAAATGCTTCAGTTACAGATTGCATTTTTATATTTGTGAAGTTATCCCATTTGGATACTTTACAAAGCTTTTTAATACACACAAGTGTCTTAGTGGACTTGGACAAGGTAGTGGAATTCTCAATTTCAGATACGAGCGAGTGGCAGCACCTGGAGGCTAGGTGTTCCCAGTCACAAGTAAGCCAGGCCTGGAAACTAGTTTTCACCAGCTCTAAATTTAGTGCTCTTTCCAACCCTCCAGTATTGCCTCTTTCAATTCGTATGAGTTTTAGTTATCTCTAGTAGATATAATCCAGTGATCACGTTTAGAACTTTTTGAGGACTAGTTGATGTTAAAAGTACTTCCTCTAGGGAAAAAAAAAAACGTGGTCTGGAACACACTAATGCCTTGGAAAAGTCCAGATGCTTTGATTATAGCAATTTATGGCAGCTTAGAAGAAACGCAGGATAAGTGAAAGTTGGAAATGATAAGTAGCTATGAACTAGTGAATTGCTCTTTTTGATTGAGGCATTATTAACAGCATCTAATGAAATAGCTTGGCTTTCTGGTGTGCCTCACTCCCATCCCTCTCAGTATCCCCGGTCATCAGGCCTTTGACACTTCTGAAATTTAATTACTCACTGAATTCTTTTGCACTTCTTCAGGTTGAAGAAATATCTTTATGATATTTGCTTGCCTACCAATACGAATGTCTTTCAGGACTTATGGGGATGATAGAAAAATGTTCCCTAATATCAAAGAATTTAAAAACCAAGCTGAGCTTTTCCCAGGGATCTCTTTGCCAGTATTAGGGAAACTGAGCTTTAAAAATGGTAGTTGAGGGGTGCTTGGGTGTCTCAGTCAGTTAAGCGTCCGACTTCGGCTCAGGTCATGATCTCACGGTTCATGAGTTCGAGCCCCACGTCGGGTTCTGTGCTGACAGCTCGTACCCTGGAGCCTGCTTCAGATTCTGTGTCTTCCTCTCTCTCTGCTCCTCCCCTGCTCGCGCGCTCTCTCTCTCTCTCTCTCTCTCAAAAATAAACATTAAAACAATTTCTTAAAAATGGTAGTTTATAACTACAACAATTAAGTGAACCTAATAATCACACTCATAGAAAAGTAGTAGTAATGGCATTCATTGAGCAGTTCCTATGGTGCAGATATTCTGCTAGACAGTTTGTGTTTATGCCCTGCTCTCTGTTCATTCATTTATTCAACAAGCTTTTATTTATTTATTAAAAAAAATTTTTTTAACATTATTTATTATTGAGAGACAGAGAGAGACAGAGCACAAGCAGGGGAGGGGCAGAGAGAGAGGGAGACACAGAATCCGAAGCAGGCTCCAGGCTCTGAATGGTCAGCACAGAGCCCGACACAGGGCTCGAACTCACACTGTGAGATCATGACCTGAGCCGAAGTAGGATGCCCAACCAACAAGCTTTTAAGTGAATGTTTACTTTGTACCAAGTTCTAGGCGCTCCAAGGTGATAAGATAATGTCTTTGAAAGCACGTGTAAAACACTCAAGGGTAGTAAGGGAAGTGTTAGAGTCCTGTGGAAGAGTGGAGGGGCATCGACCCCTGGCTGATACTGGAAGTGATAAAGTTGGTGAGTCAGGGACAGCTTTTGGGAGGGATGAGGCCAGTGGTCAGTCTGGAAAGATGAGGAAATAGGAGAAGGGGCGTTAGGAGTGAAAATGCATAACTAAGAGCGCAGAGGAGAGAGTTATCCTGTATGTTCGGATTGACCAGCAGGTTTGCTTTGTTGGAATTTAAGAGTGTGTGACAAGTAGCAGCTGGGAAAAGATCATGAGAAGCCTTTGGAATATTTTACCAAGCTTAGATCTTCTTCTCTAGGACATGAAGAATCTTCAAAGGATTTTTTTTTTAATTTTTTCTTTTAATATCTTTGAGAGAGAGAGAAAGAAAGAGAGAAAATGAAAGTGTGGCGGAGGGGCAGGGAGGGAGACCCAGAACCCGAAGCAGGCTCCAGGCCCCGAGCTGTCAGCACAGAGCCTGATGCAGGGCTCAAACACACGAACTGTGAGATCCGGACCTGGGCTGAAGTCAGACCTTTACCTGACTGAGCCACCCAGGTGCCCTTCAAAGGACTTTATTTATTTATTTTTTTAATGTTTTTTTTTTTGTTTTTTTTGTTTTTTTTTGAGACAGAGAGAGCGTGAGCACGGGAGGGGCAGAGAGAGAGAGGGAGACACAGAATCCGAAGCAGACTCCAGGCTCCGAGCTGTCAGCACAGAGCCCGACGCGGGGCTCGAACTCATGAACCGTGAGATCATGACCCGAGCCGAAGTCGGACGCTTAACCGACTGAGCCACCCAGACGCCCCAAGGTGCCCTTCAAAGGACTTTAACTAGGAAGTGACTGGCTCATAGTTTCATTTTTGTGATACAACCAATTGGAAGATAGATTTAAGGAGTACAGGGCTGAGAAGAGCAAATTCATTTAGATGATTGTTTGGCAGACAGACCATAAGAAAGGCCTAGAACTTGGTCAGTGGTGGGATGGAGGAAAACCAGATTGGTGATATGTTTTAGAGTAACACTAATAGAAAGTGATGGAATGATGGAGACAGAAATCAAGGGTGACACTTGGGTTTCTAGCTCTGTTAGGTTCTTGCAAAGAACCAGGAATCAAATAACGATTGCAAGGAAGTATTACAGTGTATTTGGAGATAAGGAGGACTGGGAATCTTAGTCATATGATCTGACTTCATGGCAACCAGCAGAACCCAGAGACACCTTACAGAAAGAGCAGGAACAGATCTTCTGGAGTTAAGGTGGCTCCAAG
The DNA here is from genome assembly GCF_018350195.1 of Panthera tigris. Lineage (NCBI taxonomy): Eukaryota > Metazoa > Chordata > Mammalia > Carnivora > Felidae > Panthera > Panthera tigris. The sequence goes on from NC_056664.1 coordinate 15,127,441, forward strand.
TCACTGCAGTGGCTGGAGTTCATGACTTTTCGTTTCATTCCAGTGCCAAAGAGACTCAGCTACAGTTTCTAGTCTCTGGTTGTTTTCTTCTCTTTTCCCTGCTGACTGGTTTATCCTTTCCTTCCTATTTCAGATTCCTGAGGGACTTAGCAGATTGGCTTAGCTAATTGCCATCATTCTTAGTTGGGCGCAGCTTTTCGTTGCGAGCTGTGGTGTGAATGGGTGGCCTTCACGTCAGGTGCTAACCTGTGTTGAGTCAGCTGTAGAGGCGAGAGGGTACTGATGAAATACAGAACACCCTCCGGGCATAAGGAGAGTCGGGGCCCCGCTTGCAGTAGGGATGGTGTCTGAGGCCCTTTCTCCTAGGAAGGGTGGGCACACACCGTAACTGACTGAGCTTGGGAGAGAGGTCTAGGTCGTGACTGATCTGGGAGTCACCTCTAGGTGGTGGTTGAAACCCAGAGAGGGAGTAGATACAGTGAAAACAGTGGGCTAAAGATGGAACCCTGAGCGACACCAACATTAAAAGCCCGGGTGGGGTCCAAGAAGGAATAGGTGGGAGGTACCTGAACAGGGCAGAGTGTGGTGTCCCGGAAGCTGAGCAGAGGACTATGGGAAATGAGGAAGCGACCTCAAGTGTCAAGTGCAACAGATCGGCTCAGTGAGACAGGCAGAGTTTTCCACTGGATTTGGAAACTAGATCATTGCGACCTGAGGAGAGCAGTTTGAATTTGGCGTTGGGGGGCGAAGATCAGAGTAAATAGTAGGGACCAAGCAGAGGGGATAGTGAATATAGACTACTCTTGAGAAAATAAGTGAAGAAACCTGGAGGAGGATGGAGGTTAAGGCAGGGTTTTTTGTTGTTGTTGTTTAAATGGTGGACGGTGGAGTTACATCGCGCCTGGTGATTAGCGTCTAACACCAGCACAGAAGATGAAAATCCACATAGTCAAAATGATCCCTGAACACTCCATTGGAAGGTACTGTGTTCGAGACTGTTGTATCATTTCCAAGTAAGTCTCGTTTTTGCTTGGCGGTGTGGGTAAAACTGAAGTGACGTGAAGTTGGATGAGAGCGTGGTGTTAGTCGAATGTACGGACTCCCAGTAAATGTTATGTCCAAATTTAATGGACCTTTTGACAAAGTTAGTGTCAACGGTACTTGCTTTTATTACCTTAAAAAAACAAAAAAGTTCATTATACTTACTACCAACCCCAGTGCATTACTGACCATGATGTGGCCCCGAAGCACGGGGGATTCTGGGGACACCGCCTTACAGATTGAGAGGAAGGAGAGTGACGAGGGGAAGGGGGAAGAAGAGCTTGGGAGGCTGACGCCGCTGGCCTGCGGGGAGGAGGGCGGTTCCGGAGCACAGTGCAGTCCCGAAGAAGAGAGGACATCCCACTCCCCTGAGACTCCCCCGATCGGGGGAGAGGTGAGGATTGCTGTGGACGACGACCAGTTTGTAATAGGAGAGTGGGGACGAGAACATGACCGTGCACTTAGCGGAGTCCCAGTGTACGATAAAGGAGGCGAGGCGGTTTGCTCGCATCGGTAAAGTGGGTGGTGACCTTAAAGTGGGTGATGAGAATGTGGACCGGCCATCGAGGGGAAGGGGGCACAGGCCAACTAAAGCTTTCTCAGTACACCGTAGACAGCAGTGGGAGAGCCCAGCCGACGTCCTTCCTTCATAGTGGTGGCTGTGTGCGAGGTTGTTGGACTTGACTTGGTAGAGGCCAACTGCCCCCGGCAGGAGGAGGGAAGTGGATTATAATATTGATCTAAGGCTGTGGTTTTGCTGGTTGCGTGTGGCGGAAGGATAGGCGTGGGAGAGAGATCAAGGATATTTGAGAGCTTTTGAGTGATTACCACCTAGCCCGTCCCGGAAGAGGAGAGATGGGGCGGAGCGGAGCGCAGCCGGGGGAGCAGGGCTCAGGGAACGGGAGTTGGGAGTTCCCGTTGATCCCTTGATGTTGAAGAGGAATGTGGACCAGGAATGTTTAGGAAGGGGAGGGCAGAGGGAGTTGTGTCCTAGAGGAAGATACAGACATTGCAGCTCCTGTGCCAAAAATGTGTTCCTGGAAAAACCTTAGGTTTTCCACAAAATTGGGCACTGAAGGTAACGGGGCTTATGGGAAAAATAGGGCTGGGGCAGACTACTTGAAACCTATGAAACTTTGTAACCAGAGCCCCACAAAAATAACGGCCTAGTAAAACAGAAGCCCGGTTAAATTTCTGCTGGCGTTTGTGTCCGGCATCACAGGCTGCAGCCTGGAGCCCTGGGGTTTGGGCTTCCTTCTTAGGTAAGCGCTTGACAGCCGTCCGATCAAAAATAAAAATCTGATTCAGGGTTTAGCTCTTTTCAAATCCCCGCCCCCCCCCCCCCTTCCAAACAAAGGAAGAACATACAAACTCGAGCTGTTAGGATGGCTGAAGTCCAAAGAAAACCTGACGATGGCAGTTGCTGGTGAGGACTCGAGAGCGACGGGGGCTTGCGTACTGCCGGGCCGGGAGCGCAAAGTGATGCGGCCGCTCTGCACAGCGTTGGGTGGTGTCTAACAAAGCTAAACGTGGCTTCACCAGCAGTTGAGCTCCTACCTGGCTGACTTGAAAACTTGGCCCACACAGAAAGCCGCATGTGAACGTTAGAGCGACTTCTCCCATAATTGCCCCAAAGGGGAAGCAGCCAAGAGGTCTTTGAGGGGGTGAATGGGTGAACTGTGGTACATCCATACAATAGAATATTATTCAGTGATAAAAAGAAATGAGCTGTCCTTCCGAGCAAAGGCACATATGGATCTGAAATGCGTATTGCTAAGTGAAAGAAGCCAGTCTGAAAAGATTACGTGCTGTATGATTTCAGTTACCTGACCTTTTGGAAAAGGCAGAAGTAAAGAGATAGTAAAAAGATAAGTAAGTGCTTGTCGGGGGCGTGAGGGGAGGGGAGTGGGGGGATGGGCAAAGCACAGGGGGTTTCTGGGCGGTGAAAGCACGTTACTGTAACGGTGGACACATCACGCTGTGTATTTATCAAACCCACAGAACTTTACGGCCATAAAGAGTGCACTTTAATGTCTGTACATTTCAAAAAAAAATGTATTAGGAGAGAGGGGGGAAATCCCAGGATAAAACGCAGAATGTGACAAACCAGTCTAACTATTACAAATCCATGGAATAATAGCCTTGGAGAAGAGGGGGAAAGGAGCTGCCCCAGGTAACTTTGGAAACCGATAGTCTGTAAAAGTAAAGGTAAAAGAAACTACAAAAGCACTGAACTTTTACTGATCAAGTTGTGTCGCGTGGGGATATGGATTAACAATTCAGACGCTATTATACACGTGTACTGGAACTGCACAGTTAAATGCATGGCGGACGGTGGGAGCTACGTTTCTTACTGTTGGGGTGGAATTTTACAGATGAGCAGAGAGAGAAGGTTAGAATGATCTGTGTGGTAATAAACTTGGAGACCTCAGCGTGACCTCATGTTTGGTTTAATACAAACACAGATGATTACATATAGAAACGTAGATATATGTAGGGGGTGTGTGTGTGTATGTGTGCATATGTATACATGTACGTATGTACATGTAAGGGTTTATATACATCCATATATTTCCCTGCTCTTGTCAATGAGCAAGCCTAAAAGCAGTGACACCCCAGTAACAAGGAGCACACCTGCTAGCTCGATCTTGGGTTCTGGTGCTATGTGCCAGTAAAAGGAGCGAGCCCCAGGGCTCCTTGGAGAATGGCTGATTCTAGGACTAGGGTGGGAAATACACAAGATGAGCCGCCAGAGTCTTCTAGGGCCAGAAAAGAGCAAACAGCAAGAAGCGACATAATGGAGGTATGTCAGGGGAGCCAAATGAAAAAGCTCCCAGAGGCTGGGCAGTTTGAGCAGCAAAACAAAGTAGTATTGAATTATAACACAGAGTGTAAAGTAAATATGCAAGAGAGGCATGAGTCCTTCCGATATAAACGAAGAGGGAGTATCTTCGTACTTTTTGATCAGTGTCGCGCTTGAATTTTTCCCCGGATGGCTTAATGCCCTGGCAGGTGTAGCTGTTCCTGAGGCCACTGAACACTGGACACCGTAGGAATGCACTTGTAGAGGGCCCCAGGTTTTTTGACTTGAGAGTTTTTTTTGCATGTTGCTAGGCTTTGCTCTTTAATTCATTAATGTACTGGGAAAAGCGGTGTTATGACCTAAATGACTTCTTTATTGTGCTGACATCATTCCTGTATTTATCAAGTACGTGTGAGCTAATTTGTATTCAAGAAACGTGTTTTGTAGCAGAACACACGTCGTTAGAATTTACTGTTTCTGAGGCGGAATAGTTTCAGGTGCTGTCAGAATCCAGAGTGTGGCTCCAGGAAGGAATGATTGAAGTTAGAGTAGGAGGAGGTCAGTGGAAGTAAAGAGGCCCGGGAATTAAAATGTGAGAACAATAAGATAATCACAAGTAAGTGTGGAGCGTGTAAGTGTATGGGACGAACACGTGTTGCTAGGAGGGCACAGAAGAAGGAGGTTAGACCCAGTCAGAGGCTAGAGGAAGAGTAATTGAGGAAGAAAAAGTTGAGCGGAGAGCTAAGGGGCGAGCTGCTGTAACTAGGTGAGGAGGAAAGGGAGAGCTTTCCAGTTAGGGGGAATGGTTTGGGTGAAGACTGGTCAGGCCAGTGTGGCCGGTGCTGGAAGGCGGTGGAAAGTGCTGGGGGGCGGGCCAGATCGACAGAGTTTTCAGGCAGTGGTGTATCTTTTTCCTGGCTGAACGGGAGGCTGGTGAGAAGGAGTGTTAGCGGTGTGAGGGGATAGTGGCACTAGGAAGACTGATTGATATTTCCAGAAAGGCAGTTGACTGCACGTTGGGAGAGCGGAGGGGGGTGAGAGGTGGGCTTAACTCAAAACCTTGTCCTTGCAGTTAAAAGGAATCGACAGGTTGTGAAATGAAAGAGCTAACCTTACGGTTTTGAAGCAGTAACTGTACTTTGTCTCTGAATCCTGTAGGAAACACGTGACGCTGAAGACTTTGTGGGTTTAAAAGTTTATCCTTTGGTAGTGTGAAGTAGTGTTGTCTGGTCACGACAGAATTTAAGGTAACAAGCTTCCTGCCGATGAGCAGTTACTAGAAATAGGCCCTTCGCTATTGATATTACGAGTCTTACCTAGGAGACAGTACGACTCCTTTAGTCTGACATCGCAACTTTTTCCTGGGTCTTTCCATTTAAGTTTAATTTAATTTAAAAATGAGACCAATCCTTTTAGCATTTACGGAATTTTTCTACAGCGTCTAAATAGAACATAATATAATAGAACCTGGAAGATTGATGATTGTGTAGTTTACAGTTATTTTTGTATAAGAGGAAAATGTAGGGCATGTAAAAAAAATTTTTTTTTAACGTTTATTTATTTTTGAGACAGAGAGAGAGAGACAGAGCATGAACGGGGGAGGGGCAGAGAGAGAGGGAGACACAGAATCGGAAACAGGCTCCAGGCTCCGAGCCATCAGCCCAGAGCCCGACGCGGGGCTCGAACTCACGGACCACAAGATCGTGACCTGAGCTGAAGTCGGATGCTTAACCGACTGAGCCACCCAGGCTCCCCAGGGCATTTTAATTCATATATGGATTTAACACACGACTCTACTAATTAGGGGCAAGTTATACAACCTCTGTAAGAGTTTCTCCATTTTTATGTATGTATGTATGTGTGTTTTCAGGGGGGGGCTGAGAGGAGAGAGAGAGAATCCCAAGCAGGCTTCGTGCTGTCAGCATGTGACAGTGTGGGGCTGGGTCTCACGAACCGTGAGGCCATGACCTAAGCTGAAATCAGGAGTCAGGTGCTCAACTGACTGAGCCACCCAGGTGCCCCACAGTTTCTCCGTTTTTAAAGTGAGGTTAAATGATACCTGTTTCACAGATGTTGAAGGAGAAAATCTATACCAAAGCACCTAATTCTTTGGGAGGTTGTTCACCCTCAAATACTAATTTTCTTTCTCTTTTCCCATAGAAGTAGCAAGAATAGGAGCTAGGAATACAAGTGAAGTGATCCCAGGATGCTCATTGAACCCTTCCTGTGGGTTCGGAGCTCACACTGGATCAGACCTCTTGAATTTAAATCCCAGCACAAATCCTGGTTTGGAATTCTCACACAGCAGTATGATCTTGGGCGAGTTTCTTCATCTTCCCTTAATTTCCTCAACTGTGAAATGATAATAAGTAGTACCTACTTCAGAAGTTGTTTTGAACACTAAACGAGTGAACAAATATGGTCCTCTTTGAGAAGTGCCTGTCACATAACACTAAATGTTGACTATTGTCATTTATTATCATCATCATCATCATTATTTTTTAAGTTTATTGTGAGACACAGCAGGAGCAGGGGAGGGGCAGAGAGAGAGGGAGAGAGAGGATCCCAAGCAGCCTCCACAGTGTCAGCACAGAGCCCGATATGGAGCTCAAACTCCAGGACCGTGAGATCATGACCTGAGCCGCAACCAAGAGTGTGATTGCTTAACCGACTGAGTCCCCTGGCACCCTGATTATTATTATTAAATATATACCTTGCGACTACTTTATCCCTCAAAGTTTTGGTCACTTCTCTTCCAGAAAACCAAAACTAAAAGTAAAAGTTGATTCAGGACTCCAGGGTTAATCAGGGTAGGGTTTCTTTAGATTTTTTTTTTTTTAACTGTCTGAATTTTAAAAGTTCATTTAGTTCACCCTACCATTTCCCAGGCAATTCAATTATTTGAACACATTCTTACTGAAAAACAAGTTTTGCTGAAACCGTAATTTATTAAATGTCTCTTTAAGAATTGACTGGTGTCATTCTACAGATTGATGTGTTTTGTTTTGTTTTGTTTTCCTTCTGCCTAGCTCGATGTAAATCTATTAGCTAACATATGTTAAAGCAGTTTTAGGGGCATCGGTATATTGCTGCTTCCATTTGTATCTTCCTCACCAATTTTATCACCTCTCAGTGGTCACCACTTTTGCCCATAACGTACATACTTAAGAGATCTGTGGACACAGGTTTTCATGGTAACAGAAAGGAGTGTCTGAGATCACTCAGTTTCTTTTGGGCCATGTGAACAGCTAGTTTGCTTTGCTAGTGTAAGCTTACCTGTTTAATGATGTAATTTGATTAAGGTGTATGTATGGTAAGGGAAGCTGTCTCATTGGTGCGTGAGGGTTATTGTATAGCTAAGAGAGAATTTTCTGTTTGAAGAAGACATTTAGTTTTGAAACATGGTACATTTGAGAACGGGAAGTTTGCAACCCATGAAGGTCATATTATAGTGTGACTAAAGGGTAATGACCTAAGTTTGTACTGGGGGAAACATATTTAACACTGAAAAAGAATTTAGAGTGTTGTTTCTCAGTCCTTTTGGGGATTGTGGAGAGTTGTCTCACTCTTGAGTACTTTCTGCCATCAACTTATGTTTTTCTTCTTTTGTGATTTTTTGGGCATATCTTGCTCAGTTGATTTTGTTCACATGCTAGCTTTAGGCTAATTTGTGTCTTGGGCAAGGGACAGGGGAGGCGATTGTGAGGGAAGGAAATCCTCCTGGATTAGAATTGAGGAATTGCTATTTTAAAAAGTTTAAAAGCCATTAGCTAACAGATTCCCTAAAGATTTCAGCAGTGGTATGGTGTTAGATTCCTTTCTTTAAAAAGAGAGAAAGAAAATACAACTAGAGTTTAGATCTACTTCTCAGTAGGCTGTAACTGACCAAAGAAATTTTATGGATCAGCCTTTGTATAGAATGAATGATAAGAGTATGTCAAAGAACAGACTTGTAAATTCTTTTTTTTTTTTTTAATGTTTATTTAGAGAGGACGCATGTGTGCACACATGAAGTGGGGAGCCAGGTAGCGGCAGAGAGAAAATCCCAAGCAGGCTCTCTACGCTCAGTGTGGAGCCCCACACAGGGCTCCATCTCATGACCCATGAGATCATGACCTGAGCTGAAATCAGGAGATCACCCAGGTGCCCAAAACTTGTAAATTCTTCAAATAAGAAAGCTGCTCTGCCAAGTCCAATCTAATTATATAAAACTTCACTTAAAACTAATACTCTGTGAGGGGCTCCTGGGTGGCTCAGTCGGTTAAGTGTCCCACTTCGGCTCAGGTCATGATCTCGCAGTCCATGAGTGTGAGCCCTGCATCGAGCTCTGTGCTGACAGCTCAGAGCATGGAACCTGCTTCAGATTGTGTCTCCCTCTCTCTCTGCCCCTCCCCTGCTCATGTTCTGTCTGTGTGTCTCTCTCTATCTGTCTCTCTCTCGTCTCTCAAAAACAAATAAACATTAAAAAAAAATTTTTTAAATAATACTCTATGATATAGATGCTTCAGGTTTAAAAAATAGACCACTTGACAAAAGAGTGGGAATAGTATAAATTCTATGCAATTTGGATCTAATAAAATTTCATCTTTTTCAAATGCAGCCTTTTTTTTCTCTTAAAATATAGTCTACCCTATTTAGTTTGGTAGGTTCTGTGTATTCAGATTCTTGAAGTGTATTAAATCTAGTAATAGTGTGAAAAGTCCCAGGGCTAACGTGGGCTGTTTTGCATATCGATTTGCGATAATAAATGTTTCACTAAGTCTTTATATGTACTGATGGGAGCAGAAATGTATATATCGTTCTAAAAACTGTATTTTTCCTGAATTGCGTAAGATTTTTGTTGAATATCTCATTTGAGGTGTTTTTCTCCCCCCTTCCTGTGTCCTGTGCAGGTCATGGTAAAACCCCCAAAGATGCAGCGTCCGTTCGTGCCACGCACCCAATACCAGCAGCCTGTGGGATCTATTATTTTGAAGTAAAAATTGTCAGTAAGGGAAGAGATGGGTAAGTGTAAATTTTGGTGGGACGAATTGTTGGCTGTTCTTGCGTAATTATTTTGCCTTGATTTATAATAATTGTGATGTAACTGGGAAACGGGGATCTTGGAAGTTTTGGTAATCGGTCAAGTAGGATCTGAACGTTCCGCTGTAGCAGGTTGGATGTAGTTCTAGTTCTGTTTAAATACTGGTTGAAGCTAATACCTGAGTTGGTGAAATAACAAAGTTTCTCTGGTGGGTTTGTCATTAAGTTGGAGAATTGGAATTAAACGACAGAGAGACTGACTCATTTTCCATGCCTTGCCTTACACTGCCTTTGTCTGAATTCTGTTGAGAATTTAAATCTTCCCAGAGCTAGTTAACCAAGGCCAAACGGTGATTCATAGGTATTTTATGGGGGTTAGGAGTTTAACTTTTGGGTTTAGATCAGGGAAGTGTATGTTTATATGCTCTCAGCTGGAGGTGATTGGCAGGGATTAGGATGTGGTGGAACGGCCTCCAAATGAGAACTCCACCTAGATCCTGGAGGCAACTTTGATAGCATTGCTTTTCAACTTGGGATCAGTGTGTTCTGTGTGTGTATACATTAGAGTCACTTACGGCACTATTGGAAACGTAGTAGCTTGGGCCTTATCCTAAAAGTTCCTAAATCACTATTTTCAGAAGCAGAGCTTAGGCAAGATGGGCATTCTGAGTAAGCTTTGCAGGAAATTTTGGTGCATATCTCTGATTAAGAACTAATTACCTTGAATCATTGGATCTATCCTCTGGTATTTCTGGATAACTTCATTGTGGTACCAGAGGTCCCTTTTTAAAAAAAAAAAGAAATTTTTTTTTTAATGTTTATTTTTGAGAGAGAGAGAGCGCGAGTAGGGAAGGGGCAGAGAGAGAGGGAGACACAGAATCTGAAGCAGGCTCCAGGCTGTGAGCTGTCAGCACAGAGCCCGATGCTGGGCTTGAACTCAGGAACTGTGAGATCGTGACCTGAGCTGAAGTCACACGCTCAACCTATTTAGCCACCCAGGCACCGCCCCCCCCCCCCCAATTTTTTTTAAGTGTATTTATTTATTTTGAGAGAGAGAGAAAGCACAAGCGGGGGAGGGGCCCAGAAATCCTTTAAAGCATCCAGAGTCATTTGTCCGACTACCAAGATAAACTTACTAAGTTGACCTGTATTTGAAGTGAATCGTTTAACCTCTTAGTGCTTCTTCTGTGTTTAACTGACAAAATAAGTATGTTTAATAGATTATTCCTCTTTATTTGTGGAATAATTTCATTGTCAACAATATGGGAAGTAGAAAGTGAAACTTTGGAATTCATGATAACTTCTTATTTAACTGCCTCAGTTTCCCCAGGGTGATCAGGGCAAAGATAAAATCAGAGAAGCCACAGATAAAGTGGTTGAGAGACCCCAGATTGAAATAGACACATGATTATAATCATTTTTTACTCGGCTGCTGCATACTCAGTAAGCCAATTCTGTTTTTACTTCAGATTATACCATCAACCTCATTAATGCTGCTGTCGCTCACAGTGATTCCCAGGATTCTCTTTACCTTTTCTTTTTATTTTTTTTTATAATTTTTTTTTTTAACATTTATTTATTATTGAGAGACAGAGAGACACAGAATGGGAGCAGGGGAGGGGCAGAGAGAGGGGGAGACACAGAATCCCAAGCAGGCTCCAGGCTCTGAGCTGTCGGCACAGGGTCCAACACGGGGCTCAAACTCATGAGCTGTGAGATCACGACCTGAGCTGAAGTCGGTCACCTAACCCAACTGACCCACCCAGGCGCCCTTCTCTTTACCTTTTCATTCTCCATATTCTGTCTTTGCATGATCTTGACCTTATATTTTCATGGCTGCAAGTGCCCTGACGAGTCTCAACTTTAAAGCTGCCCCTCATGTTTTTTTTTTTTCCCCTCGAGCGCCAGCCCCATACATCTGACCCGGTGTTTGCATGTGAGTGTCCCACACACGTTCCAGGTTAGCTTGGTCAGTGGTGTCACTTGTGCTGGAAACTTGAGAACTTCCTGACTCTTAACTGACTCTGCATCTCTACGGCCTCCGCCTTAAGTCAGCTTCCCTCGTTTGTCCCCTAAATTACCGAGGTGGTTGGTTCACCGGTCTTACTTCAGTCTGTGACTGTTGTCAGTGTTCTTTCAGACACAGTTGTGCCTGTCCCCTTTGGGAGATTGTTTGGTGCGCTTGTTGCTTGGAGGGTAAAATCTAAAACTTCTTAGCAGGGTCCTTCGTGGTGTGACTTAACTCCTTTTGTAGTTTTTCAGTCTCATCTCTTTGTTGCCGGGATCCTCATTCATTTTTTTTCCTCTCTTTTTAAAATTAGGTGATTTTTACGTGTAGGAAAATTGATCATTTTTAGTGTGCAGGTCTGTGAATTTTGACAGGTGTGGATAGTCGTGCACCCACCACCACAGTCAATATACAAGTGGCCTTTGAATGACACAGGTTTGACCCGCATGGGTGTACTTTATGCACGGACATTTTTTATAACTGCAGTATAGTACTGTAAATATACTTTCTCTTAACGATTTCTTTTTTTAAGTTTATTTGAGAGAGAAAGCATGAGCGGGGGAGGGGCAGAAGGAAAAGAGAGATTCCCAAGCAGGCTGTGCACCACCAGCGCGGAGCCCGATGCGCGGCTCAAACTCGCAAACCGTGAGATCATGACCTGAGCTAAAGGCACATTTTACCGACTGAGCCACCCAGGCTCCCTCTTACGATTTTCTTTTTCTTCCCTCTTAGGATTTTCTTAATAACATTTTCTTTCCTCTAGTGTACTTTATTGTAAGAATACAGCGTATCATATATATACAACATACAAAATATGTGTTAACTGTTTATGTAATCGGTAAGGCTTTCAGGCTACAGCAGGCCGTTAATAGTTAAGTTTTGGACATGTCAAAAGTTACACAGGATTTTCAACTGTGTGGCGGCAGGGGGGGTGGAGGGGGTGGGAGGCTGGTGTTCCAAGGCCACCATAGTTCAAGGATCAGTGACAAAACCATTCCTCCCCCCCACCCCGATTCCTTCCTACCCCTTTGTAGACAATTTTTCCCCATCTCCAGCCCCCTGGCAACACTGATTGATCTTCTGTCTCTCTCGTTTTGCTTTTTCTAGAATGGCATATAAATGGAATCATCGTATGTAGCCTTCTAATTCTGGCATCTTTCACTTAGTATGGTGCATTTGAGATTCATCCCTGTTGTTGCATATACTGGTAGAGCAGTCCTTTTATGCTGATTGTGTGGTTGAGCCAACCACAGTTTGCTTATCCACTTCTCAGTTGAAGGACATCTGGGTTGTTGCCGTTTTTGGCAATTAGGAATATAGCCGCTGTCAACACTTATGTATAGGTTTTTGTGCAAACTTGAGTTTTCGTTTCAGTTGGGTAAATATGTAGGAGTGAGATTGCCGGACCGTGTGTTAGGTGCACTTTTAACTTTATGAGAAACTGCCGAGTCGTTTTTGCAAGGCGGCTGTACTAGTTGGTGTTCCCACCGGCAGTGTATGAGAGTTCCTGGCGCCTTGCGCCCTCAGGAGCACTCGGTATTGTCAGGTGTTTTTTTTTTTTATTTCAAATTTGTAGCCGTTGTAATAGGTATCTGGTAGTTTCTTGTTGTGGTTTTGATTGGCACTTCCCTAATGACTAATGTTGTTAAAGCAGCTTGAGTTCTTATCTGACTCCCCCTTTAACAAACTCCAAAATTACTTGATTTTGATTTTAATCCTCTGCCAACCACTGTGGAAGTGGTTAAGAAACGACTTACAAACACACTTAAAGATCCTGAATGACGGCGAAACTGAGTGGAAAGTTTCATAGGGCAGTTTTCATTTTGTCATTCACGCCAGTTAAATTCAAGGTCCTTCTACCTCATCTCTTTTCTGAGCACTGTAAGCTGTACCTGGGGCATCCAGTTAATCTCCATTTCCACCTAATGCAAGCTTAGGCATGGAGAAATTAGCCCCAGAAAGTAGAAAGTAGGATACGAAACAGAGTGGAGTCAATGTGAAATGACCCCAAAGACGGATGGAACAAACTGTTTGTTTTTTTTTTTTAATGTTTATTTACTTTTGAGAGACAGAGGGAGTGTGAGTGGGGGAGGGGCAGAGAGAGGGGGGACAGAGGATCCTCAGTGGGGTCCACGCTGTCAGCACAGAGCCCTACGTGGGGCTTGAACTCATGAACCGTGAGATCATGACCTGACCCAAAGTCCGGACACTTAACTGACCGGGCCACCCAGGTGCCCGACAAGGACCTGTTTTTAATCAGAATCAGCATCTGTGAAAAATGCATTGGGTAGACAGCAGTGTAGTACCACAGTTTGCTGTGCATGTGGCCAAATATTTCTAGTTCTGTCTGCAGACTCTTTTTTTTTTTTTTTTTCATAATTTTTTTTCTTAATGTTTGCTTAATTTTGAGAGAGAGAGACAGAGCATGAGCAGGGGAGGGGCAGAGAAGGAGACAGAATTCGAAGCAACTCCAGGCCCTGAGCTGTCAGCACAGAGCCTGACGCGGGGCTCAAACTCAGGAACTATGAGATCGTGATCTCAGCTGAAGCCAGACACTTAACCCACTGAGCCACCCAGGGGCCCCTCTTTCCTTCCTTCTTACATTCACCTTCTCTTGTCTCTTTACCATTTGCCCGGCTTAACTAATTACTCTTCAACCCTAGTTTAAAGATTCCTTTTTTGTGGTACTTTCTCCTCCCCCAAATAGGATTATGCCTTTAACAATCTTCATTTACCTTTTGGCCAGACTGTAATTATAATGTCTATACTGTTTCACTTCCTGCCAGTGGTATAAACTGCAGAATCAAGGGTAAGGGCCTATTTTATGTTTCTGTCACTCTAGTACTAGTAACTAATTTATAGCCAGCATTCATATGAATGAATGAGAAACAGTACTTACCTCCTCTTCTTGGACAAATCTGTTGTATCTTTGGGCAGATCTTAGTCATCTTTCTGGTGCACTTTTTGAACAAAATTCTAGGTGTAACTCCATGTTTTTGGCAGGGAAGCATGATTCCTTTATGAAGGAAAGCAAGTCGTATTGCTAACTGGGCAAGTAATGTCTTTCTGGAGATGTATTTAACTGTATCAGGAGAACTAAAAATTCCTAAAATCCCAGCATCTTTGTAAAGATGGACCAGAAAGAGCAGCTGTTACTTTTCATTTGCAGCGATATGTGCTCATCTGAGAGTTTATTATATTTGAAATTTAATTTTCTTTTAAACTGTGTGTTTATCCAGGATTAGAGCAGGCAAATAAATATTTAGATCCAAGAACTTGTCTTAAGATAAATTGATAAATGCAACATGTTTTCTCATGACATAGCATGAGTTGAGTATGAATTACCTCTTAATTTATATGTGATATGCATCATTTCTGGGTCTGCCTTGGAAAATTAGGAATATGACTGTGATCATTGTTACTTGTACTTTATTGCCTAAGGAATAAGGCTTGAAGGAAGCCTTTTATTGAGTGAAAGAAATAATATATTTTGGTTTTTGCCTTAGATTTTCATTTAAACATTTGTGTGTGTTCAGGAAAATAAGCTTATTTATTGGGACACAAGAGCCTAAGTTTTGTAGTTAATTTAAAAATAAATTTTGAAAAAAAAATAAAAATAAATTTTGAATACATTTTGTAACAAGATTAAATCACCTGTCACCTGCGTAGCTTTTTTTAGGAGTTATATAACTTTAATATATTTAAATAAACTTTAAACATATTTAAGGCTATATATTTACTTTGTGGTCTTGTTAATGATTGTTGACTCTCGAGATGAATTTCTCAAAGCTGTGTCTCATGAATGTACATTCAGTGCAAGAATTTCATTCAAGTTTTAGATTATCCATACTAATGCAGGCAGTGAAGATCCAGTCAGTTTTAAATGTGAGAAGTGATCCATTTTTTATTTGAGTATTTGTTGAATTATAATTTATTATGAGTGGTATTTTTAGCTTTTCAAACGAAATATTGATGCCATTCTGCCAGTGGTTCAAGAGAAGGCAGCAGGTAATCCAGTCTCTGTTCTGTTCCTAAATTCTTCTGCTGATAAGAAAGTGCAGTCCTTAGAGTGCTCCTTCTATGCTCGCTGACTTTCTGGATTATTTCTTGGGAGTGAAGAAAAGAAATAAGTCCTCTCTTCCCATTTAGTTTTAAACGGCTTTAAAAAGTCTTTCCTTCTGTTTTCGATGGGTGATAAGCAAGCAGCAAATGGAAACACAGATGGAAAAAGTGAACAAAGGCATCAGGTGACGTATTTATTAACTTAGCAAATATATATTGACCACGTGTGACATGTGATGTGTCAGGCATTGTCAGCGGCTGAATATAAAAATGAAATTATTGGGGCGCCTGGGTGGCGCAGTCGGTTAAGCGTCCGACTTCAGCCAGGTCACGATCTCGCGGTCTGTGAGTTCGAGCCCCGCGTCGGGCTCTGGGCTGATGGCTCGGAGCCTGGAGCCTGTTTCCGATTCTGTGTCTCCCTCTCTCTCTGCCCCTCCCCCGTTCATGCTCTCTCTCTGTCCCAAAAATAAATAAAAAACGTTGAAAAAAAAAATTAAAAAAAAAAAAAATGAAATTATTTTATACATCTCTGTCTTGTCCATAGTTCCTAGAGGACGCTGAGTGAACTAAATGTGGGTCCTTGCCCTCAAAGAATAGTAAATTCATTGGAGAGTACAGTGGGGCAGGGGAAGCGGCAGACATATACAGATCACTCTAAATTAAGATACACTACTCACTTGAAGAGCAAGAGAGTATATGGGAGAACTGAGGAGAGAGTGATTAATTCTCGCTCAAGGAGACCGATTTGTAAAGAAGGTAGTATGGATAGGCTTTACAAAATGAGTAAGAATTGAAGACGCTCTTTTGGGGAAAAATACTCCCGACTGTGATAGTGGCGGGACTAGTTTCATGGGAGGAGTGGAGCCGTATGGTATCTTTGGCCAAGGTATGTGGCTCAGTATTGCTGGAGACTGAAGGGATTATAGTGAAGAGTTCCCAGAAGTGAAAATGGCCATAGAGAGCACTGCTCTAGAGAGCACTGGGGACAGTTCTCACGTGGAAGGTGGTAGGGAGCCTGGAGTCTTTTTAGTAGGGCAGTGATAGCGATACCTGTTTGGAAAGGCAGTGCTAACTGGGTGGGGTACGTTGGATATGGTGTGCGGTGGCAGCGTGAAAGGTGGCTACGGTTGGAGTTCGGTTATGAGGCTGGTGCCTTGGGATGGATTATGTTAGCGCTTTAAAAAAAAACAATGGAGGGGGACGCCTGGGTGGCTCAGATAGCTGAGCATCCCACTTCAGCTCAGGTCGTGATCTCACGGTTCGTGAGTTTGAGCCCTGTATCAGGCTTGCTGCTATCAGGGCACAGCCCGCTTTGGATCTTCTGTCCCCACCCCACCCCCCACCATCTCTCCCACGCACCCGCTCGCGATCTGTCTCAAAAATAAACATGGAAAAAAATAGAGGGACAGGTGGTGGCTTAATTTTTGGCGTACTTACGTGCTAGGAACCTGGGGTTTATAAAGACGAACGGGGTCCCTGCCCTCCAGAGGTTCGCAGGTAAGAAGGGACACGGACAGGTCAGTGAGTTGTTAAATATAGTATAAAATATATGTAGTAATGGAGGAAGTGACCAACTCTATCAGAGGATAGGGTGGGGAGCCACCATAGAAAGCTTGCTTATAGTTACGGAAGAGGAAGGTTAAATCTAAGTCTCTCACTGTCCCTTAGCCCTCATTTACCCTCCCTAGACTAATTGCCTGGAGATTCCCCCCGCCCCCCCCCCCCCAAGTGTATGAGCAGAGCTTTTAAAGACATAGCTGTTTTATGGGGGGCTTGGGGGGCTTAGTCGGTTGAACGTCTGACTTTGGCTCAGGTCATGATCTCACAGTTCCTGAGTTTGAGCCCCACTCGGGTTCTGAGCCTCCTTCAGATCCTCTGTCCGCCTCTCTCTTTGCCCCTCCCCACTCACTCTTTTTCTCTCTCAAAAATAAATAATATTAAAAAAAAAAGATGAATAGCTGTTTTAGAAGCTGATAAGTGACCTTTGCCAAGAAGTACAGTGTACTTTGGGATTGGACAGACGGAGATTCGAACGTTGGGTCTGCGCGTGTACTTTTGGATGAACTCTGTTGCCTCATCTGTAAAATGGAAATAAGAGTGCCAGCCTCAGAGGATTAGTAATTCGTTGAAAACACTAGAGTGTCTGGTGCACATGCTGGGTGCTGCTGTCGCTGGTGGAGAAAGAGCAGCCCCAGGTTTTGTGGGAGGATTGTGTGCAGAGGTGACCTCACGTGGACTTCCAGTGCTTATGTGCCTGGCCCTTGGTCATTTAGGTGCTAGTTTTAAGCAAGGGAATGATAGCGCTTGGCTTTGCATTTTACGGAGGTTACTCTGATGGTAATACAGAGAGGAGATCTGAGACTGATATGGACGGGACGTTTGGGCCATTGTGATTTTAAATCGAGGGCTTAATCTGTCCTGGAGTTGGTGAGAGCCTAGACAGATGTGGTTAGCTGTCAGGACACGGAAAAACAAAAACAACCTTACCTGAGAGAAGGAGGTGGCAAGGGTGGGTTTGGAGAGAGAGAGAGAGAGAGAGAGAGTGTTGAGGACACCTTCCAGGTTTCCGGTGACTAAACAAATTAAATACCGGAGGGAAGCTGAGCTTCCAGGTTGCAGATTGGAGCAGCGTCTGAACTGCTGTGGGCCAGCCAGATGACTAACGGCAAAGCGGTGGGTTTTCCGAGGGAGAGCAGAGCTACGGGTGGATTCTGGAGTCCTCAGAATGTACGTTGTTAAAGCCGTAGGGATCGATGTGATCACCCACGTACGCGGCGTAAAGAAAGGCTGGCGATGGACACTTGAAACGCCACCTCCTATATATACGGGAGGAAAGAAATCGACTTGAAGAGTCTAGGAAGGAATGGTCAGAGAGAAGGGAGATGGGAGACCGTATTGTGTCAGAAGCCAAGAAAGTCCGTAAAAAGGAGAACTGAAGCATCCGCTGGCTTGAAACAGTTTCCTTGAAGTCAGGATAGAGGCGGGCGCTGTAGGTCAGAACTCCGAGTTCCGGAGGTGGGGAACGGAAACCACGGAGCCTGCAGACTCCAGGGCTGTGTTGCTGTCGTGGGAAACCATCCTCTGTCCATTCAGCAAAGTAATACGCAGCTAATTGAAAGATTCAGGGAGCACAGAAGAAAAATGAGGAAGAAAATTATAATCTTGTGTAATTGCTATTGATAATCCAACTTGTTTCCTTCTAGTTTTTTTAGATAATACGCTCTCATATTTTAAATATGATTATTCTCTACTTACAGATTTTTGCGTCCTGTTTTATGGGCTTACTTATTTGTATTTATTATTACATATTTTTTACACAGTGACAAGCATTTTCCTGTAAGATTAAAAGCCCTGAACATCTTTTTTCTTTTTCCTTTACTTTTTGGCTGCAACGTAGTTTGTCGTACCTATATTAAGGCACATCTGTAGCTGTTCTCTTGTTATTTTAGTGAACTCCTTTGACTATTATAAATAATTTTTAAGCATGAAATCTATCTCTGTTTCCTGGGGAAAGATTTCTTGAAGTAGAATTATTGGACCAAAGGAAAAGATACACACATTTTTGAGACTTGTGATACAGTAGCCAAAAGACTCTCCAGGAAGAGGAGTCCAGCTCCCTTTTAGGCGGGAGAGACTTAGTTATAGAAATCAGTTGATGAGGAGGAGTCCCTGCTGAGTCCAAAGAAGGACTGAGGGAGTGAATGCCTTTGCTAAGTGGATGGACTTGGGGGTTTTAAATAAATTAGGAACATGGGATGGAATTTGAAATTGATTGGAACGTATATATCTCTACTTTGGGAAGCCTTTCTTGACAGCCTTTCTTCCTCCCCACTAGGTTAGGCTCCTGTTGCCTGTTCTCATGGCACTTTGTGCTGCCCCTTCCTAGCATTTTGTCGTGTTTATAATTGTTTTTTTAAGGTCTGTCTTCCCTGTGAGAGTGTCTGCTCCATGAGAGCACAGACTTTTTGTCTGTGTGTTGTCCTCCCACATACTTATCAGTGAACAGTCACTGATCAGAGAAGTAAACGTATTGAGGAACTCTTGAGATTTAAAACCAGGAATTTGTGGGGCGCCTGGGTTGCTCTGTTGGTTAAGCATCTGACTTTGGCTCATTTCATTTCACAGTTCTGTGGGTTCGAGCCCTGCGTTGGGCTCTGTGCTGACAGCTCAGAGCCTAGAGCCTGCTTTGAATTCTGTATCCCCCTCTCTCTGTGCCTCCCCTGCTTGTGTGCGCTCGCTCTCTCTCGCTCTCTCTCTCACAAATAAACATTAAAAAATAATAATAAAACCAGGAATTTGTTGTGACAGCAGTTTACATACTTACTACCGTTTTCCTCTATGTTCTTAGCTGATTAGGGAGGAAAGTTGAATTGCATGATTGATGCAGGTTGGGAAATGATTAGGTAAATTGGAAGAATAGGTGCAGTAGATTGTGGTTACTGGTGAGGGAATAATTAAACGGCCAGTTTTAGGGGTACCTGACTGGCTCAGTTGGAGCATGTGACTCCTGATCTCAGAGTTGAGAGTTCAGGCCCCACTTTGGGCATGGATCCTACCTAAACTAAACTAAAATAAGCCAGTTTTAGTTCATGCTGGGTAGTGAAGAAATGAAATGAGTAAGGAACTGATAAACTCCAACAAAATTAAAGAGATGTATAGATTGCTGTCTGTAGTGAGGTTTAAGAAGAAATTTGGTAGCATTTCTGAGCTGGAATTGCTAAAGAGGCAGGTTGGATGTAGCAGTGAAGGACAACTTCCATGAAGAGAAAGCAGAAGGGATTTGGGGTCCGTTCTGCTCACTCCTGTATTCTCCACAAAATCGGTGCTGGAGGAGTATGTTGACCAAGTGGAGGTAGATAGGGATGTCTTTTTCTTCCGTATCCCCCCAGCTCTGCCTTGTGCAGAGGGTAGGTATGTATTTAGAGTGGATGGAGTGATTTTACCTGCCTTGTGAAAGGATCAGAAATTTTGGGAGCTGTGTTTGTGGTGGGGAGGACAGTGTTGTTTAACAAAGGACCTGGGGAATATGGGAAAAGTGACCTAGAGATACAGCACCATTGTGTTTCTCAAATTATTCGTTTTGGTTTTTTTTTTTTTTAAATTTTTTAAAGGTTTATATATTTTAGAGAGAGAGACCGAATGCAAGCAGGGGAGGGGCAGAGAGAGAGGGAGACACAGAATCCGAAGCAAGCTGCAGGTCCTGAGTTGTTAGCACAGAGCCTGATGCGGGGCTTGAACCCACGAACCATGGGATCATGACCTGAGCCGAAGTCAGACGCTTAACCGACCAAGTCACCCAGGGGCCCCATCTCAAATTATTCTTGAGTTACTATCTTCAGTGTAATGAATCTCAAATCGCCCTTACCCCCTACTCCCATCAGTTATTTTATAACCAGCAAATGCATATGGATTTTTTCAAGAGTCTTTTTTCTTTTTTTTTGAGGTATAAGGTAACACATTCTTAATGTAAAAGAAGCCAGACAAATCCTGTGAAGTAGAAAACAGCATAACTATTTTAAAAAGGATCTGCAGTCCCACCACCCATACATACTAAAGTGCAGTTGACATTTTGTGGTGTTCTCCAGGACTTTTTGTCTCTATTCAAACAAATTTTAACATTAAAAAAAAGACTTAGGATGTATTTGAATAATGAAATACATTATTCTTGTGTGTACCACTACTTACATTTTCACATTAGGATGAGTTTAATGAAAAATTCAGAGAGAAAACCTCTCTCTAATAATGTCTTGAAAATACCCATAATCTTTCAATATAACTGTAAGGATACATAGCTTTGCCATAATGAAGATCTTACTTGAGGTCGTACTTCACTTTTTCAGAACGAGAAAACCGGTTTGTAACCAGTTGGTTTATGGTGACCTCAGATAGCGTGCTTGCTGTTCGCTGACGGCTAGAATCATTTAGGTGAAATTAAACGAATTTCAAAATAAGGAGAAAGTGGTCTGTTGGTCCTAGACCTTTTGCCTCTTTGTGGCTGACCTGGCGGTTCGGATGGGTTGTTGAGGAGGAGCGGTCGAAGTGTTTGAAGTGATTACAGAGCAGTCCTTGTTCTCGGATGGAAGCCCGGGCTGGTTAAAAGTTGAGCTTCATCCCAGTCTTTCTCTCTTGGTGATTCAGACAGCACGCGTTCTAAGCGTTTTCCTCCCCAACGTTTTCAGACACACGCAAGAGTTCAGGGAATACCCATGTACACAGCACCTAGATTTTAGGGTTGGGACTGATGCATTTGCTTTATCACAGGTCTGTCTAGCCATCATCAGTCTGTCTCATTTAGTGCATTTCAAAGTAAATTGCAGTTTTCAGATCAGTTTTACTTGCATTTTCTAATTTTATACTTGTATCTCTTTTTTCTTAATCTGAAAATCTTTGCTCCCTACGCTACTGACATTTTTTTCATTTGTTTCATACTATAACATAGCTATATATTTCTTTTTAATTTTTTTTAATGTTTATTTTTGAGAGAGAGTGCGCGCGGGCGAGGAGCAGAGGGAGAGGGATACACAGAATCTGAAGCAGGCTCCAGGATCTGAGTGAACAGAACAGAGGAGAGCCGGACATGGGGCTCAAACTCATGAACCGTGAGATCATGACCTGAGCTGAAGTGGGACACTTAACCGACTGAGCCACCCAGGCGCCCCCATAGCTATATATTTCTAAATTAAAATACCAGTATCGTTACTAAAAAGAATATTACTATATGATGTGTTTTTAGTTGTTTGTTTGTTTGTTTTTTAGAACATATCCTACTAGGGATAGATATTCAAAATACTGCGCTCTAAAGTCCCTTGAAGTAACTCTTTTCTTTGTGTTACTACAACTAACTTGACATTATTAGTTTCATTTGTTTAAGTTTTTTAGGTTTTTAGGGGTTTCTTTCTTTTTGTTTTCTGTAATTATGTAAAACATTTAAACATTTGCACTGTTCCAAAATTAAAACTGTACAAGAAGGTACATCACAGAAGTTTCATTTTAATGGGTCATCTTCCCCATGCCTGCAAGTAATCATTTTTATTAGTTCTTGGTTTACCTTTCCATTATTTCTTTTGAAAATACATTGGACCCTTGAACAGTACAGGGCACTAGGGCTGCTAACTCTCCATGCAGTTGCAAATACATAATTTTGGGGGGGGTTTTGTTTGTTTTTTACCTGATCAAAAGTTATTTTTCCGCCTGGAATGTTTGAAACGTTTGGAGATGACATCTTTTTTTTTTTCTTTTTTTTTTTTTTTCTTGGATGTATACTTGAGTCCTGTCATGTTGGTTTCGGGTGTAGACTCTGTACCTTTGGCTGTGCCCCCACAAGCCTAGCCACCATCTTTCACCTGGCAATGCTATTGCAACATTGACTCTATTCCCTCTTTCTTACCTTTCAGCCCGGTGACTTATGTAACTGGAAGGCTGTATCTCCCAGTCTTCTTCACTCATTTTGCCCATCCCTCTGCCCCTCTGCCCTCTGGCACCCATCAGTTTTTTCCTCTGTATTTATGGCTCTGTTTCTGCTTTTTGTTTGTGTGTTCATTTGCTTTTTTTTTGTTTTGTTTTGTTTTTTAGATTCTACATATAAATGAAAGGGTATTTGTCTTTGGCTTATTTCACTTAGCACAATACCTGCTAGGTTCACCCATGTTGCCAAACGGCAAGGTCTCATTTTTTTTTTAAATGGCTGAGTAATATTCCACTGTTGTTTCCATTCCGTGTGTGTGTATCATACTTTCTTTGCCCGTTCATCTGCCAGCGGACATTTAGGTTGCTTCGTTGCTTCGGTATCTTGGTCCATGTAAATAATGCTGCAGTTAACATACGGGTGCATGCATCTATTTGAATTAGTGTTTTTGTTTTCTTTGGTAAATATCCATCCGTAACTGGGATTATTGGATCACATGGTATTTCTGTTTTTAATTTTTTGAGGAACCTCCATACTGTTTTCCACAGCGTCTGTACCAATTTGCATTCCCACCAACAGTGTGTGAGGGTTGCATTTTATCTGCATCCTCACCAGCACCTGTTATGTCTTTCTGGTCTTAGCCATTTGGACAGGTGTAAAATGATATCCTATTGTGGTTTTGGTGTGCGTTTCCCTGATGATGAGTGTTGTTGAGCGTCTTTTCTTGTGTCTGTTGGGATATCTGTAGGTCTTCTTTGGAAAAATGGCTGTTTAGGTCCTCTGCCCAGTTTTTAATTGGATTGATACCCCCACCCCCACCGTTGAGTTGTATAAGTTCCTTATATATATTTTTTGAATATTAACCTCTTATCAGATACATTATTTACAGATATCTTCTCCCACTCAGTAGACTGCCCTTTGATTCTGTTGGTGGTTTTCTTTACTATGCAAAAGCCTTTTAGTTTAGTGTAGTCCCAACAGTTTAATTTTGCTTTTGTTTCCCTTGTCTGAGGAGACCTGTCTAGAAAATGTTGCTAAGGCCAATGTCAGAGATTTTTGCCTCTGTTTTCTTCTAGGAGTGTTAAGGTTTCAGGTCTTGCATTTAGGTCTTAACCCATTTTGAATTTATTTTACTGTTTGGTATTAGAAAGTGGTCCACTTTCATTCTTTTGCATGTAGGTGTCCAGTTTTCCCAGCACCATTTAATGGAGAAACTATTTTTCCCCATTGTATATTCTTGCCTCCTTTGTCATAGATTGACAATATAAACATGAGTTTGTTTCTGAACCCTGTATTCTGTTTCATTATCTTGTGTCTGTTTTTGTGCCACCATACTGTTTTGATTACTATCTTTTGTAGTATGTCTTGAAATCTGGGATTACGATACCTCTAGCTTTGTCCTTCTTTCTCAACATTGCTTTGACTATTTAGGGTCTTTTGTAGTTCCAGACAAATTTTAGTACTCTTTACTTGTGTGAAATTGCTGTTGGCATTTTGATAGAGATTACATTGAATCTACAGATTGCTTTGGGTAGTATGGACATTTTAACAATATTAGTTCTTTGAATCCATGAGCATGAGCTGTCTTTCCATTTGTTTGTATCATCTTTCTTTCATCAGTGTTTTAGAGTTTTCAAGAGTATAGGTCTTTCACTTCTTTGGTTAAGTTTATTCCTAGATATTTTATTTTTTGATACACTTGTAATTTGAATTTTCTTATTTCTCTGTTACTTTTTTATTAGTGTCTAGAGACAACCGATTGCTGTGTGTTAATTTTGTATCCTTCAACTTTACTCAATTCTTAAGAGTTTTTAGGGTTTTTCTATGTATTAGTGTCATGTCATCTGCGAATAGTGACCGTATAACTTCTTTCTTGCTAATTTGGATGCCTTTTATTTTTTATTTTTTTGTGTGTGATTGCTTTGACCAGGGCTTCCAGGACTGTGTTGAATAAGCGTGGCTACACTGGACATCTTTGTCTTGTTCTTGATCTTACAGAAAAGTACTCAGTTTTTCACCATTGAAAATAATGTTGGCTCTGGGTTTTTCGTATATGGTCTTTATTATGTTGGTATATCGTCTCTCTAAACTCACTTTGTTGACAGTTCTTACCATAAACACGTTGAATTATGTCAGGTACTTTTTCTGCTTTTATTGGGAGGATCATGTGATTTGCGTCCTTTCTCTTGTTAATGTCGTGTGTCACGTTGGCTTGTGTATATTGAGCCATCTTTGTTGCATCCCTGGAATGAATCCCACTTGATCATGGTGAACGATCCCTTGAATGTATTGCTAAATGTGGCTTGCTGATACTTTGTTGAGGAAATTTGCATCTGTGTTCATCGGGGATATTGGCCTGTAGTTTTCTTTTTTTGGTAGTATCTTTGTCTGGTCTTTGGTATCAGAGTAATGCTGGCCGTGTAGAATGTATTTGGAAACTTTCCTTCCTCTTCTAGGTTTTGGAATAGTTTGAGGAAAATAGGCACCAATTCTTTAAATGTTTTGTAGAATTCACCTATGGATCCATCTGGTCTTGGACTTTGGTTTGCTGAGGGTTTTTTGATTACTGATTTAATTTTGTTACCAGTAACTACTCTGTTCAGATTTTCTGTTTCTTCCTGATTCAGTTTTGGAAGATGGTATGTTTCTAGGAATTGATTGATTTTTTTATAGGTTGTCCAGTTTGTTGGCATATTGTTTTTTGCAGTACTCTCTTACTATCCTTTATATTTCTGTAGTGTTGGTTGTTACTTCTCTTTCATTTCTGATTTTATTTGATTCCTTCCTCTTTCTTGATGAGACTGCCTGGAGGTTTATCAATTTTGTTTTTCTTTTCAGAGAACCAGCTCTTGGTTTCTTTGATCTTTTCTAGTGTGCGTGCATGTGTGTGTGTGTGTGTGTGTGTGTGTGTGTATTTTATTTCTGCTCTTCTGATCTTTATTACTTCCTTTCTTATACTAACTTCGGGCTTTGTTCTTTTTCTAGTTCCTTTGGGTGTAAGGTTAGATTGAGATTTTTTGTTTGTTTGTTTCTTAAGGTCGGCCAGTATCACTATAAATTTCTCTCTTTGAATTGCTTTTGCTGTGTCCCAGAGATTTTGGTCTGTTGGGTTCCCATTTTTGTTTCACGTGTCTCCATGTATGTTTTTTATTGCTTCTCTGGTTTCTTTGTTGACCCATTTGTTGTTTAGTAGCATGTTATTTAGCCCCCATGTGTTTGTGTATTTTCCAGTGTTTTTCTTGTGATTGATTTCTGGTTTCATACTGCCATGGTTGGAAAAGATGCATAATATGATTTCAGTATTCTTAAATTTATAGAGACTGTTTTGTGGCCTACCATGGGCTTTATCCTGGAGAATGTTCGATGTGTATTCTGTTGTGTTTGGATGGAAGGTTCTGTATATATCTAAGTCCATCGAAGGTTCTGTATGTATCTAAGTCCATCCTAGTCAATGTGTTACTCAAAGACACTGTTTTCTTACTGATTTTCTGTCTGGATGATCTTTTAGTGTAAGTGGGGTGTTAAAGTGGACTATTGTATTGTCCATTTCACCCTTTTTATTCTGTTAACATTTGCTTTATGTATTTAAGTGCTTCAATGTTGGGTGCATAGATATTTACAATTGTTACATCCTCTTATTGGATTGATACCATTTTTAATAAGTAGTATCCTTCTTTGTCTCTTATCACAGTCTTCGTTTTATTTTTTTATTATTTTTTTTAATGTTTATTGATTTTTGAGAGACAGAGACCGAGCATGAGTGGGGGAGGGGCAGACAGAGAGGGAGGCACAGAATCTGAAGAGGCTTCAGCCTCTGAGCTGTCAGCACAGAACATGACATGGGGCTCGAACCCACGAACTGGGAGATCATGACCTGAGCCGAAGTCAGTTGCTTAACTGACTGAGCCACCCAGGTGCCCCCAGTCTTTGTTTTAAAGTCTGTTTTGTCTGATAGAAGAATTGCTACCCCTGCTTTTCTGTGTATAACTTTTGACTCCCCAGAAACTTAACTACTAATAGCCTACTGTTGACCAGATATGTTACCAGTAACATAAACAGTTGATTGACATATATTTTGTATCTCTATTATATGTTGTATTCATGCACTAAAGGAAGCTAGAGAAAAGGAAATGTTATTAAGAAAATCATAAGGAAGAGAAAATACATTTACAGTATTGTAATATAAAAAATCCATGTATAAGTGGATCCATGCAGTTCAAACACGTGTTGTTCAAGGGTCAGCTGTATAACCGAATATGCCTTAGAACACTCTGAACAAATACCACAAATAAATGGTGACAGCAGTTGCTTCTAGATAGAGGAAGTGGTTAGCTGGAGATAGGAGTGAAAGGAAGCTTGAAACATTTTTGTCACTTCTGAATTTTGTTTTTTATGATACCTATTTTCATTGCTCTCTTTTGGGGGGAAGATTATGTAGTTAGAAAGTTACTTTTATACTAATACCTCTAGTCCCTTCCTTTTAAGAGATTCTCTTTTGTGAGCAATAATGAAATCAGCCAGTAACCTCTTCTTCACTTTACCTCTCTCTTCCCTACTATCTTTTGTTGTTGTTTTCTGGCATTTAAAAATTTATTACTGATTTGCATGCAGTAAAATCCACTTTTTGGAAAGGGTGTACATATGGTTCTGTGAGTTTTGACAAATTCGTAAAATCATGTAACAACCATTATAATCAAGATACAGAACTCTTCCTCACCTCCCTAAATTCCATCTTACTGCCCCTTTATAATCAAATCTTCCTCCCACCCCTAATTTTTGGCAACCACTGATCTGTTTTCTATGCCTATAATTTTTTTTTATTTGAAACCAGAATGTCTTATAAATGTTACCCTTTGAGTATGACTTTGTTTTTCGGTTAGCATGATGCATTTGAGATTCATGTAGGTAGTCCAATGTATATCAATAGTTCATTCTTTTTTTTTTTTTTTTTGGCAGACTCCTCCATTTTGTTAGTTTCATTATATCTACATGTTGTAAAAGCACATAATATGTTTGCATCCACAGCTGTGTTACCTCATCTTTTAGTGTTAGTTAAAAATTCAGTGTTTAGTAATTCAGTACCAGACCTTATGCCAAAGGTTCTCTTAGGGTTTTTTGGTTTTTGGTTTTTGGTGTGTCCCCCCCCCCCCCCCCCCGGTTGTCTGAAGATCATTCTTTACTAGAGAACTCAGGAAGAGCTCATGGGAACAATATTATTTTTAAGTCCTTTTTGGTTCAAAACTGTGACCATTACACTCATTTTATTTGAAGATTTGACTGGATATAAAATCGCTGGCTTATATTTTCTTGAGCTCCATAGTCTTGGATGTGCAGCATCATTGTCACAGTCTTAGGCCATCTTTTTTTCCTTATGAGAAAATTGGTCTTTCACTCGGATGGCCAAAAGATTTTTCTTTGAAGAGCCAGTACTGAATATATCTTGGTGTTAACCTTCCTGTGTGGCCTTAAATAATAATTTCAAGCCCTCTTTCATTTCGGAAAGGTTTAGTGTATGATGATTTTCATTCAGTACTTGTCCTGTTCCATTACCTAAGTTTCTTTTTTAAGGACACCAGTCAAGAGGGTGTGTTGGATCTTCTTTGCCTGACTTCTATATCATTTGCTCACAAAACCTTTTACTTTCCTTCTTTGTTTATTTAGAAAATTTCTCTGTTCCATCTTTTTCTTTTTTTTCTTTTTCAAAGATGTTTTGTTTATTGTTGAGAGAGAGTGAGCACAAGCTGGGGAAGGGCAGAGAGAGGGGGAGACACAGCATCTGAAGCAGGCTCCAGGCTCCAAGCTGTCAGCACGGAACTCAATGCAGGGCTTGAACCCACAAACTGCGAGATGGTGACCTGAGCCGAAGTTGGACGGTTAACCGACTGAGCCACCCAGGTTCTCTTGTTCCATCTTTATCTATGGAGACTGTTCACTCTTATGTTCTGTTTAGTTTGTCTTCATTTCTGATGTAATTTTTTTCTTCTAATTCTTACATGATGCAGGTAAAAACACTATTCTACTTATGTTTATTCAAAATTGGGGACTTCCTATTAAAAAGTCTTAAAGATCCAATGTAAATTTTAAGTTCTAGAGAAATGTGAAGAGAAATGTTATTGCTGAAAAACCGTAAAATACACCACAGTCTGTGTAGTTTTGTAGGTATACCTCGCTTGGTACAATGGATAGTACCTGTAAAGTTCATAAGATTGAAATGTGAAGCCATTTCTTTTTCTTTAAAGATTTTAAGTAATCTCTACAGCCAACGTGGGGCTCCAACTCACAACCGCTGAGGTCAGGTGTTGCATGCTCTACTGACTGAGCCAACCAAGTGCCCCAGATGTGAAGCAATTTCTTATTAACTTATTGGCTTGATTTGGAATTGCTGCTATTTATTGTTTATCTATCGATTTTGTAGGGACATGCTGAAAAACAAGAATTTTATGTATGGAGTACAATAGAAAGAATTGATTTTGTTAGCCAAAGATTTCACTTTATTAGAGTCATAATTTAGTGTCTATGAGAGGAAAAGATCTCTTTTGTACCTAAAGTGTGATAAATTATTTTCCTTACTCTCTGTTTAACACTATGACAGGCTACTTTCAAAAGTCAGGAAACCAAATTATGTTTCGTTGTTGTAATTAACTACAGATGAGATTCTTTGACAAAGAATTATTAGAGGAACTCTGATACTAGTATCTGCTTTTGTGGCTCATTGAGTTTGATTGTCTTAATTATTACTTAAAAGGCAGGATCAGTGAATACTTGAAGGCCACTCTTTAATTTAAGGTATTGTTTATATAGCTCTTTTAGAGGTAATGGGAGAAATCTGCATCTCGAAGTTTGATGTATATTATGGTGGACTTCCCAGAGGCAAGTAGTAGAGCCTGTTAAGTTTGTTTTTCATGACCCTTCTGCTTTAGGAGGAATGGGGGAAGGGCAGTGCAGTGTAGAGAGAGATCGGTAGCTGCTTTGCTGTCAGTGGAGAATCAGAATTGGAACAACATTTTGCGTCACAGGGTGCGCTAGGTTTGAATAGTAATATTAAGGATAATTATTTCCATTTTCTTCAGTTAAATTTCTTACCTCAGTCCTCTTCTCTCAGATAGTCATCTGGCGATTAGTACTTAATTTGTAATATTTTAGATACGCATGATCTTGAATTACCTTCGTATAGTAGCAGTAGCTGTTCTAAGAACGCACATGTTGGATACGATGGTGAAGGTGTCACAGCTGCAGGAGGAGACCAGAGCAAGGCTGGCGAGGAAGTTTATTACACTCACAGGTCCTAGAGAGGGGAGGTCCCACGTGCCACGAGGGGCCCCAGGGGAAGTACCGCGTTGTGGTCAGGGGGCAGAAGACAGGAGCAAGGGGAAGGCCTAGGCCAGAGCCTTCTTTGGGGTTTCCAAGGGAAACGATGCAACAGTTTAGGAGGGGCTCGTTTGAATGATTTTGGTGGGCTTTGGGCCGTTTTGGTGGTCTCCAGTTTTCTGGTGCCTGACCCTGGGGGGATTTAGGTCAGGGGACGGATTGACGTGAAAATGAGATAACGAGATGGGCTGCAGACCGGGTATTGGCTGGTTTGTGTGTGGGAGACGTGCCCCGGGCCAAGTCCTTTGCCGTCTTCTCCTTGGCCAGCAAGCTCTTTAAGATGTTCAAGACCTCATATAAAATACGGTGAAAAGCATGACTATTTTAGTGGCTTATGAAAGTGAACTTCCATATGTTTTTCCTCATAATTTCTGATGTGTTCATAATCTTTCAGGACCGGAGCTCCCTAGACAATTGCTTTCTTTTTCTTTGTTTGCTTTCTTATAAGTTTTTAACTGATTTGGTTAGTAATTGTTTTTGTTTCTCTGGTTTTGGTTTTGGTTTTGTTTTTTTTAACCCTGAAGCATGCATTTCTTAAAAACCTGATTGAAATATTTTCACGGGAGCATGTGCAACTTTTGATGAAATCTTGTGGTTTAATTTTACAGCACTATATGAGTCACCAGTTGGGTATATGTCTGCAGTTTACTTTTAACAGTTGAAAGTAGTTAGATGTTTTCTTTCACATAAAGAAGAGATGGATGTTATATTCATATCTTTTACACATGTTTTAGATTGGTACTTGTGAGATGCAGATAAGTGTCCTGAGTTTCTGTATAGAAGGAGATATACATATACCAGTATATCTTGAAGCAGTAATTACTCTCCTTTGGTGTTCTTAAAGTAAGAGTTTTTTCTTTTTTTTAAGTTTGTTTTGAGAGAGAGAAAGCATGAGCATAAGTGGAGGAGGGGCAGAGAGAGAATCCCAAGTAGGATCCATGCTGTCAACGTGGAGCCCAACGTGGGGCTTGATCCCACGAACTGTAAGATCATGACCTGAGCCGAAATCAAGTGTTGGATGCTTAACCAACTCAGCCACCCAGGTGCCCTTAAGAGTCTTATTTTACTATATTCATTATGCCTTCAGACAGAAATAAGACATTCTAGTTCAAAAGATATTAAGTAGTTTTCAAGTCTTGTGAGGCCAAAAGGTCCCTTTTGTACCTAGAGTAATGTGAAAAACCTATTCAGAATTTGAAATTTTAAAATTCAGCATCAAACAAGGAATTTGCTTGGTTACCATTATACCCACTAGATGAATGCTTAATGAAGAGCTAACATTCAGCGTAATTTGAAATTTTCTTTATTTCTGAGATCCATGAACACTTTTGTTAAGAAATCACAGTGATTTTTGTCAAGAATCACAGTGAGAAGATTGCTGGTGAGTTTCGAACAAGGCGGTGGTTGGATGAATTATTGTAATTAAATTAATATTAAATCTTAATTAAGATTAAATTGAAAGCTGACTCCAGCCCACATGGCAGAAACATCTAGTTCACCAGTCTTTTTGAGAACTGCCAAAAGTTGAATTGTTTCACTCAGAAGGGCCATAGTTGCCCTTTTGGAAAACACTATCCCTTTACAGTTCCAGCAGATGTGCACACTGGTTCACAACAGGCTTTCCTCCTCCGTTATTGCCTGATATCTTTACATGTTATTACATTTTTTTATGGCGGCATTTGCAGTAATCACATGGATTTGTTTCTTTGGAAGGTGTTGGGGAGTCCGGCAGGGCCTGGCCGCAGTCTGCTGGCTTGTCAGGTGCAGGGCCGTCTCTTCCTCCAGCCATCACGTTGCAGCGTGTAGGGTCCTGGGGGGACCTGCGTGAGATGGGGACTTGTGTGCCGCCTATTTGGAATGTATGCATGCAAAATGATTTATTACCTGTCCTTTATTGTTACCCATGGAGGAGAACGCTGGCTTTCAAATTACCCATTTTTTTGTTACAGTACTTCCTTTTTTAAAATTTATTTTTAATTAATGTACAGTAAACCTTTTTTTTGTTTGTACAGTTCTCTGAGTTGTGACAAATTCATGGAGTCCTGCAGCCACTACCACAGCCAAGATATAAAGCAATTCCATCACTCCCTGAACTTCTTCCCTAAAAGGGAATGATCATTAATCTTCTCTACACTGGTAACTCCTAAGAGCCACTGAACCATTCTCCTCCCTTCGTGGTTTTCTTTTTGAAAAATATGGATGGAATTGTGTCATATGTAATCGTTGGGACTGACTGATTTCATTTAGCATAGTGCCTTCAAGATTAATCCACACTGATGTCTGTACCAATTCTTTGTTGCTTTTTCTTACTGAGTAGTGTTCCACTGTGAGGGTGCCCCACAATGTATTCATCCGTTCACAGTAGGAAGGACTTTGTGTTGTCCATATGTCTGTTAGGAGTACAGCTGCAGAGAGTATCTGCGAATAGGTTTCTTCTTTCACAATATTTTTAAGCACATTCTGTGTTTAGCGTAATTCTATACTATGTATGTTGGAATATCACTCCTAAGTTGTTTGCCCTTTGTATTGGGTTATGGTGTTTTTCTCCCTAAATGTACCTTCGGGTTTTTGGCCAGTTTTAGGAAATTTTTAGAAATTTAGAAAATTCGCACAGAAAAATTAAGCAGATACTACAAAGAATTCCTGTTTATACCCCTCCCCCCCCTGGTTTCTCCCATTAACATCTTGCATGAATGTGGTACTTTTGTTCTAGTTGACAAACCAGGATTGATAGGTTATTACTAACTACAGTCCATAGATTACATTGGGGTTTACTCTTTGTTGTACAGTTCTGTGCGGTTTGGCAAACGCATCATGTCTTGTATCCACCTTTACGGTGTCTTACAGAATAGTTTCACTGCCCTAAAAATCCCCTCTGGTTCCACCTGTTTGTCCCTCCCCTCTCTGCCCCCCGTCTCCAAACTTCCCGGCAACTGCTGATCTTTTCACTGTCTCCATAATTTTACCTTTTCTCGAGGGTTATAATTGGAATCATACAGTATGTAGCCGTTTCATACTGACTTCTTTCACTTAGCACGCATTTAAGATTCTTCCATGTCTTTTCATGGCTTGATAGGTTATTTCTTTGTATCACTGAATGATACTCCATTGTAGGGATGTATCACCGTTTGTTTACCTGTTTACCTAATGAGGAGCATCTTGGTTACTTCCAGTTTTTGACAGTTACGAACAAAGCTGCATGTGCAGGTTTTTGTTTGGACATAAGTTTTCACCTTATTTGGGTAAAAATACCTAGGAGCACGATTGCTGGAGCAGAAGGTGGTCTGTCTTGGTGAATGTTCTTGTGAGCGTGAGAAGAGTGGGTATTCTGCTGTTAATGGGTGAAGTGTTGTATAAATGTCAATGAAAACCAGTTGATTGATGATGTCTCTGAGTTTGACTACATGCGTGCTTCTTTTCTGTGTCTGCCGGTTACTAATGCACGTTTGTTGACGTCTCTGGTTGTAATAGTGGATTTAACTATTTTTCCTTGCAGTTCCGTCAGTTTTTGCCATACATCTTGTGACGTTTTGTTACTGGTGCGTAAACATTAAGGATTATTATATCTTCAAGAATTGGTTCTTTATTGTTATGAAATGCTCTTTAGTTCTGATAGTTTTCCTTGTTAAATCTGCTTTGAAATTAACATAGCTAGTCCCGCTTTCTTTTGATTGGTATTAGCACGGTATGCCCTTCTCTGTCCCTTTACTTTCCATCTATGTGTGTATCTATATTTAATGTGGGTTTCTTGTAGATGCTATATACTTTGGCCTTGTTTTCTTATCCAAACTGGCAGTTTTCTTAATTGATATATTTCGACCTCTCACATTGAAACTGACTGTTGTAGCTGGATTAGTGTCAGTGCTAGTTGTACTTGTCTTCTGTTCCTTGCGTTTGTTCCTCGTTGCCTTTGTTCAAAAGAAAAATCTGCTTTCTTCCTCCTCTGGTTTTAATTGAGCATTTTTTTATGATTGCATTTTCTCTCCTAGTTGCCTCAGAGTTTGCAGTAGTCATTTTCATGAGTGTAAGTCCATTTTCGAAAAACACTTTACCATTTTACAGGTAGTACAGGTTCTTTATTACATTATAACCACTTCCTCCCTCCCATCTCATATAATACTGCTCTCACTCATTTCACTTGTCCATAAACTGTAATTACCCAATTTATTGTCGCTGTTTTTATTTCCAACAGTTAAGATCAATTCAGAATGAGAAGAATGCAAGGTTTTATCATATCTTCATTTATTTCTTGCCTGATTCTTTATGTGGATCTGAGTTCCTCCCCAATACTTTTTCCTTCTCTCCGAAGAACTTTTAATATTTTTTGCAAGGCAAGTCTGTTGGCAGTTCTTGGGAGTTTTTGATTGTCTAATAAAGTATTTGTCGTTAACCTTTTAAGGATAATTTTGCTGGACACCGAATTTTAGGGGAATAGTTTTTTTCTTTCAGCGTTCAGGTATGTCACTGCAGTCTCTTCTTGCTTGCGTGGTTTCTGAGAATAAGTCTTCATGTAATTCTTAATTACATGTGAGGTTTTGTTTTGTTGTGCCCTTAGTTTATTTCAAGATTTTCTTTTTTGACTTTCTGAAATTTGAATGTAAGCCTGGGTGTTGATGTTTTGGTATTTATCTTGTTTAGTGTTCTGTAACCTTTCTGGAATTTTGGTTTCATGCCGGTCATGAATTTTGGAAAAATTCCCAGCCATTATTACTTAAAATACTCAAGTTTCTTTCCTCTTCTTTTGGTATCCCCATTATGTGTATGTGACACCTTTTATATTGGTCCTGCAGC
The DNA here is from genome assembly GCF_018350195.1 of Panthera tigris. Lineage (NCBI taxonomy): Eukaryota > Metazoa > Chordata > Mammalia > Carnivora > Felidae > Panthera > Panthera tigris. The sequence continues at coordinate 15,161,941 of NC_056664.1, forward strand.
TCTTGTATGTTCTGTTCTGATCTTTTTATTCCTTTTTTTTCTCTTGGCATTTCAGTTCGGGAAGTTCTTAATAACATATCCTTAAGCTCACTGGTGGCTTTCTCAGTTGTGTTTGGTCGAATGATGAACGCATCAAGAGCACTGTTTGTAATAATGTTTTTAACTTCTAGCATTAAAAAAAAAAAAAAATTTCTTATAGCCTACAGCCTATTAATCACAGTTATCTTAAATTCTTAGTTTGAAAATTCCCAAATCTCTGCCTTGCCTGAGTCTGATTGCGATACTTGCTTTATTTCTCCAGATTGTATTTTTCTTGCTATTTAACATGCAGTGTGATTTTTTTGTTGTTGTTGAGAATGTTACATGATTTATTGGGTAATAGAAATTTAGGTAAATAGATCTTTATGTGATGTTTTATACCGTGGCTAGGAGTCAAGTTGTGTTTAATGTTTCCTTGGTGTATGTATTGTTTGACTGTGTCAGGGGCTTCATTTTTCTCTGGTTTCCTTGTTTTTGTTGTCACTCTTATTTGGGGTTTCCCTAGAAACTCCTTAAATAGAGTCTGTGTCTTGCACCTCTGTCAGTTGTAATTGACTATTATAGTGTTACACTAGAGCCTTACTGACGTGGTGATAAGGTACCAGGGAAAGGCAGCGGTCTGTGATTTAATGACTAAATCTCAGTTGTTATAGTGGACTAGTGTCCCTTTCCTCTGAATTTCAGAAGAATTTTAGTCTTTCTCTTTTTTTTTTAACCCCTTCTCTTCAGTCAGGAAGGCTAACAAGAACTGGCGTTGTCTAAATGCTCTTTTTCTAATTCAAATAAGGTTCTGATAAAGTAGTTTCTCTTGAAGGCAGGTCTTTGTTAAAAGGGACACACTGCTCTGGGTGTTATCTCTGAATGGTTACTTTTCCCCTTCCCGTGGACGGAACTGAAGAGCTCTTCTTGCTCCTGGGTGATAACCTGGTGACAAGGTAAAACTCATCCAAGTGTGGAGGCTTCTGGAAGACTGGGCCATCAGCAGTTTTAAAGCTTCAAGCTAGTTTATACTCTGCCTTCAGGAATTCATTGTTACCTTTTAGTTTTTAAAAATTTGTTTGTTTTGAGAGAGAGAGAGAGAGAGACAGACAGACAGACAGACAGTGTGTGTGTGTGTTGAGGAGGGGAGAGAGAGAATCCCGAGCAGGCTCTGCGCTGTCAGTGAAGAGCCGGACGTGGGGCTCGATCTCAGAAACCATGAGATCATGACCTGAGCTGAAATCAGGAGTCAGACAGACTTAACCACCTGAGCCACCCAGGTGATATTCGTACCAGTTACTATCTTCAGAGACTCCTGCTCATGGTAAGCTCTGATTCTCTGTAATCACACAGCGTTGTAGCCTTTTTATTTGTTCACCTTTTTTTTCTTGTTGTGCGGAAGGGAGTGACAAGTTCCAAGCCCTTTACATATTCGCGCTGCAAACAAAAGTCCTCTTGTTGATGTTTTAATGAGAATCTTACTGAGACATTATTCATAGTTATAAAAATTTACCCTTAAAAGCATGAAGTTAGGTAGTTTTTAGCATATTCACGGAATTGTGCAATCCTCACCACTGTTTAATTTTAGAACATTTTCACGGCGCGAAAAGAAATCCTGTACTCGTCAGCAGTCCCTTCTCCTGATCATGGGCAACCACGTGCCTATTTTGTTTCCATGGATTTACCTACACCGTGGGCGTTTCATATAAATGGAATCATACAACACGTGACCTTTGTTTCTGGCTTACTTATCTTAACATGATGTTTTCAGAGTTGATTTCTGTTGCGGCATTTGTCAGTATTCCATTCCTTTTTCTTGCCAAATATTCCATTATAAGGATATATCACATTGTGTTTATTCATCAGTAGGTGGAAACACATTTCTGGCTATTTGGAATGATGCTGTTATGAACATTTGTGTCATGTTTCTGTGTGGATATGTTTTTGTTTCTCCTGGGTAGATAACCAGGAGTTGAATTGCTGGGTCAGAAAGAAACTCAATGATTCCCATTTCAAGGAACTTCCAGACAGTTTTCCAAAGTGACTGCACTGTTTTACCTCGTGACCAACTGTGAAAGTTCTAAACGCTCATTCATGATTCTAGTCTATTCTTGATTCTCGTCCTCGTGGGGTGTGTGAAGTGAGATCTCATAATGATTTCGATTTGCATTTCCTTAATGACTAGTGATATGGAGCATCACTTCATGTACTTATTGGCTATTTGTATATTTTCATTGGAGAAATGTCTGTTCAGGTCCTCTGGCCATGTTTTAGTTGGGTTTTCTTTTTATTGCTAAGTTGTAAGAGTTGTTTGTGTGTTCTGAATACAAGTCCCTGACAGCTGATTTGCATATATCTTATCCTGTTTTAAATTCCTTAATAATCTTCAAAGCACAAAAGTTTTATATTTTTATGAAGTCCAGTTTATCTTTTTGTGGTTGTTACTTGTGTTTTTGGTATAATATCTAAGAAACTATTGCCTAATCCGAGGTTATGAAGATTTACTCTGGTGTTTTTGTCTAAGAGTTTTTATGTTCTCTAATTCATTCTGAGTTACATTTTATATATGGTGTCGAGGTATGGCTTTGTTTTCATTCTTTTGCCTAGATACATCTAGTCCCTGCATCAGTTGTGGAAAGACTATTGTCTTTTCCATTCAATTTCCATTAAATCAAAGACTTGTTTTTTCCATGAAATTGTCTTGTCTCTCTTATCCTAATCACTTGGCCATAAACATAAGAGTTAATTTCTAAACTCTCAGTTCTGTTGCATTAATACATATGTCTGTTCTTAAGCCAGTAATAATACACTGTCCTAAGTACTGTAACTTTATAGCGAGTTCTAACACTGAAGTGTGAGTCCACCAAGTTTTTTTGTTTTGTTTTGTTTTTCCAGATAGATCAGTTCTCCTGGGCCCTGTTGCATTTCCATATGAATTTCAGGATCAGTTTCTCCATTTCTGCTGAAAAGCAAGTTAGAATTTTGATAAGGATTGCCTTGAATCTCTAGATTAATTAGGACAGCATTGCCATCTTACCAGTATTCTTTCAATCCGTGAATGTGGGTGTCTTTCCATTTATTTAGATGTTCTTTAATTTCTTTCAACAACGTTTTGTAGTTTTTTAGCGTTCAAGTCTTGCACTTTTTTGTTAATTTTATTTCTAGATATTCTTTGATTCTGTTGTAAATGAAATTGTTTTCTTAAATTTATTTTCAAATTGTTGCTAGAGAGTAGGAATAAAACTGATTTTTGCATATCGAACCTGTATCCTGCAGTATTACTGAACTTGTTTAATAGTTTTTTGGTAAGGATTCTGAGGATTTTTTATGTGTAAAATTGTGTTGTATGTGACTAGGGTATGTTTCTTCCTAACTTTACAATACGGATGTCTTTTCTTTTTCTTGCCTTATTGCCCAAGCTAGAACCTCCAGTCCTGTGTTGAATAGAAAGGGTAAAAGGGGTTATCCTTTTCTTGTTCCTGATTTTAAGGGGAAAGCATTTAGCCTTTTACCGTTAAGTATGATGTTAGCTGTGGATTTTTTGTAATAGATACTTTTTACCGGGTTAGGAGGTTCCCTTTTATTCCTGACTTGTTGAGTGTTTTTGTAAAGAAGGGATGTTGGATTTTGTCTAATTCTTTTTCTGTGTCAGGGATCAAGTTGTTTTTATTCTCTATTCTGCAAGTATGGTGTATTACGTTGATTATGTTTCGAAGCCAACCTGCATTTCTAGGATAAATTTCTCTTGTTCATGATGTACAGTCCTTTTCTGTGTGTTGCCAAGTTTGGTTTCCTAGTCGAAGATTTGAGCATCTATATTTGTAAAGGATATTTTCTCTTGTTTTCTTGTGGTATCTGCTTGATTTTGACAACAGGGTTAACATTGGCCCTGTAGAATTAGTTAGAAACTGTTACAAATTTGCAGGGAGGAATCTGAGGATTGGTGATCAGTTTTCTTTATGTTTGGTAGAATTCACCAGTGAGGCCATCTGAGCATGGGCTTTTCTTTGTGGCAAGTTTTAAGATTGCTATTCAGTTTTGGTAGTTTATGACTTTTTAGGGATTTGTCCATTTTAAATAGTTTCTGTAGTATGTTGCTATATAGTTTTTCACAGTATTTTCTTATAATTCTTTTTATTTCCTTAAAATCTTTTGTTACTTTGGTAGTAATTACCGCTCTTTTGTTGCTGCTTTTGTTGAGTCTTTTTCTTTCGTAGTAGAACCACCTTTTGGATTCAGTGATTCTGTTGTTTTCTGGTCTTTTTTGCATTTATTTCTGCTCTAATCTTTTAATCCCATTGCTTGCTTGGGTTTGTTAGTTTTGGGGGGTTTTTGTTTTGTTTTAATTTTCTAGTTTCTCAGTGTAGAAAGTTGTATTATTCATTAGATCTATTTCTTTTTTTTTTTTTTTTTCAAGATTTTATTTTTAAGTAAACTCTACACCCAACAAAGAGCTTGAACTTACAACCCCAAGATAAGAGTCGTGCACTCTATCAACTGAGCCAGCCAGGTGCCCTGAGATATTTTTTTTTTTTAAATATAGGAAACTGCAGCTATAAATTTCCTTCCAAGTACTACGTTAGATGAATCCCATAAGTTTTGGTGTATTATGTTTTCATTTTCCTTCATTTCTAAGTATTTTCTAATTTCCATTGTGGTTTCTTTGTGAATTTTTAGAAGTGTGTTTAGCTTCCACATATTTGTGTACATTCCAATTTTTATTGTATTTATGAGTTCTTTAAATTTTTTTAGTGTTCATTTATTTATTGAGAGAGAGAGAGAGAGCGAGCGTGTGTGTGTGTGTGCACTGGGGAGGAACAGAGGGAGAGAGAATCCCAAGCAGGCTCGGTGCTGTCGGTGCAGAGCCGACGCGGGGCTCGATCTCATGAAAGGTGAGATCGTAACCTGAGCCGAAATCAAGAGTTAGACACTTATAACCAACTGAGCTACCTAGTACCCCATGTTTGTGATTTCTAATTTAATTTCTTTGTGGTTGGAGAATATGCTGTGTATGATTTCAGTTATTTTAAATTTACAGGGGCTTGTTTTAGGGCCTGGAGATTCTTCTGTGTGCTCTTGAGAAGCATGTCTCACCATGGTTGGTGGAGAGTTCTATAGATGTCTGTTGGTTCTGGTTGGTTTACAGTTGTGTTCAAGTTTGCATTTCCTTGTTGATCCTCTGATTGTTCCATCCGTCATTCAAAGTGAGTTATTGAAATTTTCAGCCATTATTTTGACTTGCGTGTTTCTTTTAATTCTTGGAGTCTTCACTTTAAATAGGGCTCTGTTGGTAGGTTTGTATTTGTGTATAATTGTTATGTTTTCTTGATGTATTGACCCTTTTGATGATAAAATGTATCCTTTTGTTTCTAGTAGCAGCTTTTGTCTTAAGGTCTATTTTGTCTGGTATTAGTAATAGATTACTTAATTTCTTGTTTGATTACTATTTAGAATGTCTTTTTTCCTTCCTTTTATTTTCATCTTGTGTGTTCAAATCTAGTGTTCCCCTAGACAATATGCCATTGTTTGTTTTTTTAATGAAAAATACTGTTCTATGAGTCTCTACCTCTTAATTGGATGACTTTATCCATTTGTGTTTCTTATCATTGCTGATAACGTAGGACTTAAGTCTGCCATTTTGATATTTATTACGTGTGTTGTATCTTTTTGTTTCTGTGCTCTTCCATTATTGCTTTTGTGTGAATTAAATGTCTTCTAGTATACCTCTCAATTTCATTGTGGTTTCTTTTCTGTCGTTTCTGAGTTATTTTCTTAGTGGTTGCTCTGGAGGATTACTCAGATAATACCTTAACATAAAAATATAATTTGGGGGGCGTCTGGGTGGCTTAGTCGGTTGAGCATCCGACTTCGGGTCAGGTCATGATCTCACAGCTTGTGAGTTCGGGCCCCGCATCGGGCTCTGTGCTGACAGCTCAGAGGCTGGAGCCTGCTTCCGATTCTGTGTCTCCCTCTCTCTCTGCCCCTCCCCTGCTCATGCTCTGTCTCTCTCTCTGTCTCAAAAATAAATAAAACATTAAAAAAAAATTTTTTTTTAAATAAAAAAATATATAATTTGGATTAATACCAACTTAATTCCAATAGTATGTTAAATTTTGCTTCCTAATATATTTAATTTGTTCTTTTCACTGTTATTGTCTTAAAATTCTATCTGTATGCAATTTAAACCTAAAGAGTTATAATTATTGCTTTTATGTTTTTTATGTAGGAGAAGAGAGTTAGAAACAACCATTCATACCTTCTTTTGTATTTACCTATGTAGTTATCTGTATTGCTGTCCTTGCTTTGTATGGATTTGAGTTAGTCTCTAGTTTCCTTTCTTTTATGCCTTATCATTTCTTATGCAGGTTTGTTAGTGACAAGCTTCCAGTTTTTGTTTATTTTGGAATATCTCAGTTTCTCTGTTTTTGAAACATAGTTTTGCTCTATATAGAATTCTTGCTTTACAGAGTTTGCTTTTTCAGCATTGCCAAACGTCATCCCACTGCCTCTGGCTTCCATGGTCTCTGATGAGAAGTCTGTTGTGTGTCTAATGAGTTAAGTAGCATTAACTAAACAAAGCAAGAATGGTGCCGTTCTTGTGGAGTGAGTGGCAAAAATGTGAGAAGAGGTAAACGGGCTTTAAAAGTTTTGTGTTACATTGTCATCATGTAATAAATATACTAATTCAGTCAAGAATATGTGGGTTAAAGATGCATTTCTTAACACATGGTGTTCATTGATATACTATCAAAACATACAGCAGAAAGCTAATAACAAAGGGTAAATATAGAAAAATACAAAGAACGTAGAAAAGGATGAATGGAGAGAACAGATGGGAAATTAACAAGCTAATTGACTTAAACCTTAAACCTATAGTAGGAATATAAACTAATCTTCTTAGTCTCTGTTCTTTGATATTTGGTGCAACCATTATTTTTAAAATGCTAATAACTGTATAATTTGAAATTGATATATTGATCTGAAAAAATTTTATAGCCATTTCCTTTGCTAAACACAGAGTATCACAATAATAAATTTCTTATTCATTGGAGCTCCTGGGTGGCTCAGTCGGTTATACATCTGACTTTGGCTCAGGTCGTGATCTCACAGTTTGTGAGTTCGAGCCCCACATGGGGCTCTGTGCTGACTGACAGCTCAGAGCGTGGAGTCTGCTTCAGATTCTGTGTCTCCCTCTCTCTGCCCCTCCCCCCTCATGTTCTGTCTCTCAAAAATAAATATTATTAAAAAATAATAAAAAATAAATTTCTTGTTCATGTACTTTAAAAATCTTGCCACTCCCTCATTGCTGTGTAATTCGAACTTGCTTTTATATGTCATGCCACACCTCAGACATCTACCAACTATGTTGGTTCACTGCCTGTTACAAGCCACACCCATCCACATCTGCTGTTACAGATTTGCCCGGCAAAGAACTTTTCTTCCACCGCTTCACAATAAACCACAAGCTACAGTCCTGTGCCACCCACTTCCCCAAGTGAACTTCAAGTCTTTTTCAGTGCAGGAGGCTGTATTTATTGTCGTGTTTATGTATTTTAATCAATTTAGCTTGTGTAAAAATTTTTTTTTGAAAAAAATTTTTTTAATTGGGTTCTTCTCTGTCTTTTTTAAATGTGTTACTGCTAGAGTTTTGGAATGCCATGCTCTTACCCCATTTTTTCCCATAAGCCCTGTGGTTTTTATTGCATGATTTTGTATAGTGCAGTGAATTTAAGGAACTTAAATGTGATCATATAATGAAATCCCCTCCCCCAGTTTCTGCATTTATAGATATTTTACTGTGAAATAAAATTTTCTTATTTTCATGTGAGAAATGCACGAGTATGCAGCTCAGTGTTCCTGTGACAGTAATAGGTTTTTTTGTTTTTTTTTTTTTCTGGCTGCTTTCACTATTTCACTTTATTCTTACTTTTCAGCAGTTTGGCTTGTGACTTGTGCATAGGTGTGCTTTTCTTTGTGTTTAACCTGTAGATTATTGAATCTATAAATGCTTTTCCCAGACTTGGGAGATTTTTCTCAGATTTTTTAACCCATTTTCTCTTTCTCCTTGTGGGACTCGGGTTACATGTATGTTAGACCTTTGGATACTGCCTTAGGCAACTCTTTTTTCCCCTCATTTTTCTCTCTGTTCTTCAGATAGCTCTGTCTTCATGTTTACTTAACTCATTTTGCCATTTCCAGTGTGCTGTTAAGTATGTAAGTGCTTATTTCAGGTATTTTTCAGCTCTAGAATTTTTGGGTTTTTTTTTTTTTTATTGTTTCTTCTTCTTTGTTGAAATGATCACAAGCATATTTCCCTTTACGTCCTTGAGCATTGTAACAAGAGTTGCTTTAAATTCTTTGTATTTTAATTTCAACCACTCCATCATCTCAGGGTCATTCTGTTTTTTGTTTCTTTTCTCTTGGATATGGGTCATGTTTTCCCGTGTCTTTATATGTAAAGTACCGTTAATTGTATTCTAGCGTGTTAGGTATGGATTATAGAATTTTAAAATAATAGTATTTTGAGGAATTATTTTTAGTTACATATGTCATCATTTTTTGTGCTGATTATTGTTTCTTTGACCCTTGCATTTCTTCTGTTTTTTTTTTTTTGTTTTTTTTTTTTTACTTTTTCACTTTCTGGTAAAGCATATCTTGAAGTAGTTCTTTTGTGAGGGTCTGTGGATAGTAAAACTGTTAGCTTTTTAGTGTCTTTAAATACCTTATGCTGCCCTCATTTTCAGTGCAACTTGATCTGGGCATTAAGTTCTAGGTTCTTTACCTTAAGTTCTAGACTGTTCTTTACCCTTAGTGCTTTGTGCCATTGTTTATTGCCATCAACTGCCGCTGGGGCAAAATCTGCTGTCAGTCTAATGGTCTTTTCTTGGAGGGACATAAGCCGCATCTTCCCTTTGGAAGCTTTTAGGATTAAGTGTTACCGATATTCTGTAGTGTGTCCGCGTGCGGGTTTATTTTTATCTTCTTCAGTGTGTGTGCGCGCTTTCAATTCAACAATGATAGTTTTCAGTTGTGGAAAATTAGCTACCTATCTTAATAAACACTGATGTTCTGCTTTAATTTTCCATGCTAATGGCTCCTTTTTCCTTTTACGTATCCTAAATGTCCTTTTTAAATTGTTCCCTCTGTCTTAATTGTCCACTTACTTGTGTCATCTAGAATGAATTCTTGTTGCAGTTGTATGTATTTCCTTGGCCTATGTTTGGTATATCCTATAGAGTTTGGCTTTTGTAGCTCATTTCGGTTAGAGAATTTAAAGTTTCTCTTCATTTTGTGCATCTTTTTCTATCCTCATTTTCTCCTTATGACAGTTTGTACTTTCTAACCCCTGGGCCCCCAAACAAAAGCTGGTAGAAGAGTCTTCCAGTTCTCCCTTCAGGGGGATTGGCAGCCTGGCAGAGTCAGTCCCTGATCGTTCAACAGCTTTGCTCAGGTTTAGTCAGGAGGCTACTGCTAGCCTTATCTAGGCCACAGTGTCCAGTAGGCTTAAGCCAAGGCAACAAGTGGTATCGGTATTTTCTTCTCTTCCTTTCAGGAGCGGAAGCCTCTTCCAGTCTTTGGTCTTAAGCAGTGAGCACGGCTGATGTGCCTCCTGGGGAGCATTTTTAGTCGCCGTTTTCCCAGAAGGGGAAACTCGTAGCCGTTAATGGGTGCTCCTAGACCCAGGACCTTGCAGGTCTGCCGTCGTATCCCTGCTCGCAGCTTCGTGTTTCTTCTCAAAGACTTAAGTCTTGTACTTTATTAAGTCTTTTGTTTCTCCCAATACTTACATTGCATGTAAAATACGTGCAATACTCTCAAAATCCTTCTAGTTTTGAAAATCCATTGGCAATCTTTCTTAAATCTTATTACATGTATAAATTTTAGAAAGATACTCTTTTTTTGTACTGTCAGGCTATCCAAATACATAGCATATCCATGTATTTATAGCTTTTATTTTAATATTTGTTTTCATGCCATGGGACTCCTGTTTTATGATTTCTGTAGTTTTGTGACTGTATATTTACACACACCACTTTTTTTTCTCTGGTTACTACTAAAAGAGAAACGTAAATGTTGGTCTCATTTCTAGTCACTTTGCCAAAATAATTATAGTTGACCTCTGAACAACACGGGTTTGAACTGCATGGGTACACTTATATGCAGATATTTTTCAATAAATGCAGCACGGTAGATGTATTTTTTCTCCCTTATGATTTCCTTGACATTTTCTTTCTTTAGACACAACTGTATTGTAAGAGTACGGTGTATAATGCACATAGCATACAAAATATGTGTCAGCTGACCGTTCATGTTATTGATAAGGCTTCTCTGGTCCATAGCAGACAATTAGTTAGGGAGAATCAAGTTATACTTGGATATTTGACTGCATGAGGGTCAGTATTGCAACCCCCTGCATTGTTCAAGGGTCAACTGTAATTCTAAAAACTTTTAGTAGACTCTGTGGTTTTCTATGTATATAATCATAGCGACTACAGGTAAAGATTATATCTTTTAATATTATACTAGTTATTTTTATTAAATTACCTGAAAACTTCAAAACAGTGTTTAACAGTTGTAGACAACTCCATGTCCTGATTTTAATGGAAATGGCTTCAGGGTTTACTGTTGAATATCTTCCTGTATTAGAGTTGGGCGGGGGGTGGGGTGGGGGGGGGGGGAAGTGTGTCATATTTTAGTTTCCTTATACTCTTATTTTGCTTGAGTTTTTATTAGAAATGTAGCTGAAATTGGTCAAATGACATTTTATTTTAATGTTTATTTTTGAGAGAGAGCAGGAGCCGGTGAGGTGCAGAGAATGAGGGCGTGGTGGGGGGAGGGGTGGGACATACAGATTTTGAAGCAGGCTCCAGGCTCTGAGCTGTCAGCACAGAGCCCAACGCGGGGCTTGAACTCACAAACCGTGAGATCATGACCTGAGCCGAAGTCGGATGCTTAACCGACTGAGCCACCCAAGGCATCCTGTCAAATGCCATTTTAAATCCTGGTGCAATCATAGTCAATTAGCCTTTTAACAAACTGGATTCAGTTTACTGTTTTATTTAGTTGTTGGGTTTTTTTGTGTCAGTATTTACAGGTGTATTGCTTTATACTTTTCCACTTTTCTCCTGTCTTTATAGGTTTTATTAATATTTCATAAGCTTTTAAAAATACTTTTAAGTGTAATTTTATTAAATATTTCAGATGTTTTTATATGAATTTGACATCCTTTTTTTTCTAAATCTGTATCTGTGTTCCTTTTTTTGTGGTCTAGATCTTTACTGTGTCTTTTTAGAAATATATTTGTTTCCTAATTATTGTTTTCTTTTTCTTCCACAATCCCCCTACACTTTTTATTAGAAGTCTTAATCCTCAATATTTGTGTGGATAAGTTGAAAGGTTTTTCTAGTTGTTAGTAGAGTGCATAATTATTTCTAATAGTTGGGGTGTCTTTATGAATGAGTACTGTAGGAATTTACTGTGAATCTGGGTTTTATTGTGCTTAATATTGTCCTTTTTGCCATTTAATGAATTGTAATAACTGTTTTGTAGCTGTCCTAGGAGTTTCAACTTGGGCTGGGTTCTGATGTTTCAGGGTGTTGGGTAGTTTTTTTACATATATGGTTATAATAACATGCTTTTCTCCCCCCTCCCCCCCTTTTTTAACAGTTACATGGGAATTGGTCTTTCTGCTCAAGGTGTGAACATGAATAGACTACCAGGTACTTGTGATTGAATTATAGTACTGTCCTACAACTACTTCTTTCTGGTTAAATTTGAAGTAATAATTTGAAATCGTTAAATACTGATTTTTCTGTGTTTTTAATCACGTGTATTACGAGTTCAAAGTGGAAGCCGAGAGGTTTTAAAAAATTCAGATTTTATGTTATTTAGCAAAACTTACGTGTACTATGCATGTTTTTGGTTTTTTTGGTTTTTGGGTTTTTTGCTTGTTTTGTTTTGGCATTTTAACTTCCAGTATATAGCCATATCAACTGCTTTAACTATTTTCATATGATTGGTTGGTTCTCTTTGCTACCCAGCACATTCCTGGCTTTTAACCTGTTGTCATTTGTTTAATGTTCTGGGAATGTAGGCTAATAGGAAAAGTAAACTAAGGAAGGTGTGAAAGTGATTCTTGGATTATATTTTCTGGTATCCCGCTTACCAATGTTAAAAAATTAATTTGGGGGGAAACTTTTTGAAAATAGAAAAATCTTATATTTTACACTAAATGCTCTGTGTGTGTGTGTGTGTGTGTGTGTGTGTGTGTGTGTGTGTGTCTGTCTAAGCCAAATCAAAGCAAAATTCCTTTGGTCTGATAGCAAAGGAAATATGCATGGAAAATGTGACTTTTTTTTTTTTTTTTTAAATGGTAGGAGTCTTGTTTAGTGCATGTTTTAGTCTTCTGTGTGGCATATTTTCCTTAGTGTTGTGAGCAGTATTTTAATGTAGAAATCATGTGGTGTAATTGTTGAGAATTTAAATGTACATTTGGGAATTTATCTTTGTGCTCTTGTTTGTTGTACCACTCTTGCTTGTCATAATCTTAGTGAATAGCTCTCGTACAGAGGAACCTGACTTTTCATTGTAAATATACTGGAACTTTCTCTCTAGGCTGGGATAAACATTCATATGGTTATCATGGGGATGATGGACATTCATTTTGTTCTTCTGGAACGGGACAACCTTATGGACCAACTTTTACGACTGGTGATGTCATTGGCTGTTGTGTTAACCTTATCAACAATACCTGCTTCTACACCAAGAATGGACATAGTTTAGGTACTAAGATAACGTATTGCATGTAAAATAACCGAATACTGTGATTATTGTACTTACAGCATGGTAGTCACATTTATTATGTAGTTCTCTATTATAAATAGTTGCCCGTAGACATTATTTCTTTGTTCCTTCCAGGTGGAGGTTGAGCAAACGGGGAAAATTTGTATTCTGTGAAGGCCACATTGTATCACATGTACGGGAATAACTGTGAAAATAATCCCCGGGGCTCACGTGTTTATTCTAGTAATAGAAGTAAATGCTAAGTGTTCTCTGCTTTGCTTTGAGTAAAACACTTCGTAGCATGACTGAAGTCTCTAGGTAACAGGTGCTAAGGGGAAGAGAAGGGCTGTCAGTTGGTAGTGTAGTATGGGGGAATAATGAAGGAAAAGATTGGTACTATCAAGCAAACCAAAGGCCGTGACCTACTGAAAGGTCAAGCCTGCTAACAGTGTGATGACTGCAGGATGATGGCTACAAGTTAGTTCTGCAGAAAGGAGCAGAACTGAAAGGAAGAAAATAACAGCAGGATTTCTACGGGTAAAAGACAGATGGCAAATACACAATAAACAGGTTAATGGAAACACGAAGAAGCCTGTCCATTGTAAGACGAGTAGGAAATTAGGCTTTTTTAGTTGCGTATGCACCCACAGCACTTCAAATTCCGAATCGTATGCGGTTGTTACACTCGCTTTTCTTAGAAGTCTTTTTGCTTTCGTTTTTATACAGAAGGTATAAAGAAAGAATGGTAAGACTGATGCTTTTACAAATAAAATGGTTTCACATTATTTGAAAAATCCTTGGCTCAAAGCAAATTATTTCTGATGAGGTAAAGCGTAAGGAAGCAAAAAGTAATAAGTAGCTTCAGAAGGCAGAAATTTCAGTTGGCTCATAAACAGTATTGAAAAATTAGACTGCAAATAGTGTCCTTAGGCAAATAAGAGATGTTCTTTGATAGAACACAAAAGCTGTTGTGTCTTTCATTTCATCGTGGGAAATTCTAAGTGTTTTGCTACATTGGTAATAGCTATTCCTTTCTAGTGTCTCAGCATCTTCGTGGTATGCAGTTAATGTCTTCACATTTATATATGGCTTCAATCTTTTCCTTCCAAGTTTTAATATTGATCCTGAAGCCCTGTGTTACCTGACTAAAAGGTCATTCCAAGTCCATAGTAGATCCTTATATGGTCCTTGGTACAGGAACGTTGATTCAGGACGCCAGGCAAAATGTGTGTGTTTAAGGTTGGGTTGCTGTGGCCAGCCAGTTTCCAGAAGGATGCAGCCTCTTCAGCTTCTTTGTTAATAACTGCTTTGGCTCTGACTTATCAAAGCAGTTAACTGGGATGGTCTCAGTGGCCTTGCTCGCGTCAGATATTTGGTCTTAAGTTAGGAGAAATCTGCTTTGAGGTATGACTTTCGATTCAAAAATGCAAAGGAAGACATGTTTTTAAAACTTTATTCCAGAGAAAAAAATTCTATTTTGGGCAGTGGAAAGATCATAGGTGATGTGCCAGTTTCCTGTTCGAGTTTCACAAACACTTATGCTGAGGTTTTCTCTTGAATAAGAAACGGTTTTTAAAATGTGAGATGCTTTTTAGGAAAAGGGTACTTTAGTGATGGGATCACATTCTAATTTTAAGTAAATTTGAGACATTTGTCATGATTCGTTTCTAAAAGTAATGGTTATTAGGCCCACAGAGAGGCAGTATAAGAGCGATTGAAATGGGTTCTTTCGTTGCCTGCGTTTGTCTCCTGGCTTAGGCCTTGTGACCTTAGCAGGTTAGTATTTGTGTGCCTCAATTTGTAAAACAGGATTACTATAATACCCACCTTTTTTTGGTTGTTCAGGTCGACTGAAATGACGCATGCGAAGTTCTGAGGTGATTGCCTGGCACATAGTGAGGATGCACTAAATGTTGTTTATTATCATTGTTTGCCAGGGTCTGGGCTAGATGCTGGAAGTCCAGTGGTAAAAAATGACTCCTCTAGGACAGAGGTCAACAGACCATGGCTCATGGTCCAGATTGGTCTCCTGTCTTTTTTTTTTTTTTTTTTAAGTAAAGTTTCATTGGAACATAGCCACACCCATTCATTTGTGTAATGTGTATGGTTGCTTTCCCTGTTTCGGTGGCAGAATTGAGCAGTTGTGACAGAAGCCATACGGCCTAGAGAGCAGAACATACGTACTGTCTTTACAGAAGTGTGCTTACGTAACTTTGATCCGAATACTGGCATCTAGAAAATAAAATGTTATTTCCACAGTGTCGTTGTGTACTTCCTGGAGTGGATAATTTCTACCCAAAAGGTGATACGTCTTTAGCTTCTGTTTCGTGAAGGTTTTCAAAACTGGATATTTACTGATCATAGAAATAGAAATGGAGAAGTTTTTATTTGAGGAAATAGGTAAAGGAGAAACAGTTCGGTATGCAGGTTAACTTAATTGGGAAAGTTTTTTACTTGTTTTATTGAATATTATCAATTGAAGATCACTTTTTGGAAAACCTCTTGCCAAGTCACAAAATGAGAAATATTAAAAAAGTGTCTTCTGTGTGAAATTTCAATAATTACACTAGCTACAGTGGCATCTTCCTGTGGTCTGGATGTGTACAGGTTGTGGTAGCTGGGTTTGGCCACGTTCCAAAGGTTCATGTGTGGAATTGGGTTTTTCCATTAGAGTTTTTGGTGAAGACTGAAGATTTCAGTAATAACAAAAAGGAACTTTTGCTGAAACTATAAAAGTAGACAGTCTTTGCTATAACAGACATCTTTGAGGAAAATAATTTGTCAGGCTGCTAATTTATGGCAAATGGTAAAGATATGAATGGCAACTAAAATATTCTCTGTTGTTTTCTGTATCCTGTTTAGTTTTCTGAAAATTTTAGAATAAATTTTCATATTTGGCCTGTAGTCCCTTTGCTTTCCATTTATGAATGAAGCCAAAATGATCAGGATGTTTCACAGGGGACTTGGGGGAACCTCCAGCTTTGTTTGCCTTTTGACAAGCCAACATGAATTTACTAGTTTTTAAAAGTCATAAAAATAAGACTTTGACTACAAAACACTATTTCTACACATTTACTAAAAACCATCGAGTAGAGATGTATATAGTCTGTCTTTCAGTTTTATTACTTTAATATCAGATAATTGTGTTTTCTGATGGTATAGCACAATTACAGAGCCATAAAATCTCACGTGGGGAGATACCGTAAAGATAATTTAACAGAAACGCCCTCAATTTTTAGATGATGATCAGTCCCAGAGAGGTCATGGTATTGGTGTGGGTTTTTGTTTTGGTTTGTTTTGGTTTGGGTTTTTTTTGCTTTGTTTTAATGTGTATTTAGACTGGAAGAACTGAGATTAACTGACTAGCCAACAACATCTCCTCCTCTTTTTCTAGAGCTCATTTTTTTAAACCTATCAATGAGATCCTACAGAAATGTTTGGTTTATTTATTATTTTATTTTCCGCTAAGTAACATATTTAAATACTTGAAGAGAGATTATTAAGTCGTCATTTCGGGATGCCAGTAGACTTACTCCAATGACGTCACGTTATTCAAGTATATTTGGAAAATGACTGTGTTCAAATTACTGTCAGGACATTCATGAGAAGTTCTCAACCGTGTAAATCTTGATTCTTTGAATGAGGAATTGACTTTTGTCACAGAACAGTCAAGTTATTTAAGAATGTACTTTCATGGGAAACATTTTTTTTTAAGGAAACACAAATACCGTATTTTGCATTGTTCACTTTTCTTTTTCTTGGTAACAAAAGAAATCTCCGCGCCCCTCCACCCCCCCCCCCCCCCCGAATTACTGAAAAACTAAATCCAGGTGAGGAAGATTAAGTGATAAGACTGGATAGAGCAGCTTGGGTGTTGGCCAAAAATCAGATGTCACTGTCGTGCAACCGGTATTCTCGCAAGGGTCCTCACATAGCCTAGGAGATAGATCTAAAACCATTTTTCAAGATGGTACCCCATAAACAGACTTGGTGTGTGACTAAGAAGGATGTGGACTTTGAGAGGAGATAGCATTCACTCCAACCTCTGTTGGTGTTCTTGAGAAAAATGCTGGTCTCATTATTTTATATTTAGCCTTTAAATTTTTCCTTTCCTTCCTTTGCCATTCCTTCCCTTGTTTTCAGTTATAAATTCAGTTCAGCTTTGTCACTGTTGTCTGCCTTTGAAAAACCATTTCTAATGCCACTTTTTTTGGTTTTTGTTTGTTTGTTTTTTAGGTATTGCTTTCTCCGACCTACCGGTAAGACATAATTTCTTTTACAAGCAGTCTTGCATTTTTAATTAAAAGAATTTAAACTAGTATTAAGCATGTGTGGAATTCAGTCTTACTGATAATTATTAATTTTAGAATGCCATGCGTAGAATAGAGATCCTTTCTGTAGCCACCGCTGTTGTGCACTTTAGAAATTAAACTCCCAAGTTGCTCTGGGTGCCATGGCACAAGGGAACTTTGTTGTAGCTAAAAAAAAAAAAAAAAAAATCAGGATTGATTCTTAGACTACACCTTGTAATGTCACTGCATTCACTCGGTATCCCTGAACTTTTCAGCAGGTGGCTGTGCCACAGTTCTGGTCATTTATTAATGCAGTTGTATATTGAGTGCCTGCTGGTGACAGGTTCTGTGCTTGGGATACGTCATTCATCAAAACAGGTGGAGGTCTCTCTCCTCTTGAAGCATTCACGCTGGGGAATAGAGAATAAACAATTCATTAAAAACAAGTAAATTATAACCTATTTTAAGTACTTTTTAAAGAAAGAAAACGTGGGCGTAGCAAAGACAGAAGAGGAGCTGTACGGTTTGCTCACCTTTGCTCAGGGTAAGTCTCGAGCAGAGACTTGTGGCAAAGTGAGGGAGTCAACTGAATGGGTATGTAGAGAAGGGCACAGGCAGAGGGAACAGTCAGGGGAGCCGTACTGAGGCAGGCGCACAGAGAGTGCTAGGTGAGTCAGAGGTCATGGTGGGAGAGGACGAGCTAGATCACAGAGGCCTTGAGAGCCATTGTAGGGACTCGGCGTTTACTATGAGTGAAAGGCAGAGACCCTGCAGGGTTTGAGGTATAACTTAAGTTTTAAAGGGTCACTGACTGCTGGTTGAGACCTAGACAGGGACAGGGAGTAAGGGTAGAAGCAAGCAGACCTGTGAGGAGGCCATTGAGAAATTGAGGCAGGAGATGATGGTGACTCCCCTCATTAGAGATGTGAGAACTGGTGTGATTCTAGATACATTGTCGAGTCAGAGGCTGTCCATTGTCATGTGCATCATGTATATATAACCCTACAGTAAGGGAAAAAACCTAACAAACAACGATACGATGCTTTCTTGTCACTTAGAATTTTTATTTTGTATTTATTGAATTATCTCTTAGCGTATTTAGAGGTTTTTAATCCATATCACTCGTTGCACACTTAAAAACAATAAGATATGCAATATAGATTGATTGAGGTATTCCCCAAACTTAATGTCAAGAGTCCAACCTTTGAAATCACTTTCTTAGAGTTGACATCTGGTTGTCTACATGATGGGGGCTTCTGGGCCATCAAGAACATTTCTTAAGAGCTGTCCATTACGTCTCTGGCTTTTTCTTCTAAGCTCCTGGTGCCATTGTGCAGGCTCTGATGACAGCCCTTTTTAATATTACCAAAAGGTACTAACCAGAGGTTTTCTGACAGCAGTCAGGACTCTGATACTTCTTTCTTAGTTGGTCCGTTCATGACTTGTTGACTAAAATTGCAGTGATCCATGTTTCACCAGGAAAAACGTTGTTTTAACAAATTCACACTCCTGTGGGCACAGCGACAGCTGCCTGACCAGACACATGTAAGGTGCCACTGATGATAAGACACGTTCCAGTTTCCGAGAAGTTTTGAGAAAAGTGACAGGAGAATCAGGCAGAGAATAGTCATCTGACCTGTAGATTATTAATATTCCTGAAGAAAATTTTAGGGAAGGAAAAAAACCCAGAAAGAAATCGAAGTTATAATAGAAAACAACTCTGCTAAGCCAAGGAGAATTTGGAGTCTAAAATCAACATGCTCGCCAGGAAGCATTATTTAATAATAAACAGTGATGGGACAGGTGTTTCTTTTTTTTTTTTTTTAATTTTTTTTTAACGTTTTATTTATTTTTGAGACAGGGAGAGACAGAGAATGAACAGGGGAGGGTCAGAAAGAGGGAGACACAGAATCTGAAACAGGCTCCAGG
Source organism: Panthera tigris (assembly GCF_018350195.1). NCBI lineage: Eukaryota > Metazoa > Chordata > Mammalia > Carnivora > Felidae > Panthera > Panthera tigris. Next base: position 15,180,963 of record NC_056664.1, read on the forward strand.
CTCTGAGCTGTCAGCACAGAGTCCGACGCGGGGCTCGAACTCATGGACCGCGAGATCGTGACCTGAGCCGAAGTCGGCCGCTTAACCGACTGAGCCACCCAGGCGCCCCAAGGTGTTTCTTTTTTTGAAAAAATATGTCATCTTGGGGTTTTGTCTTGTGTTTGTTCCAAAGTAAGTTCCAGGTAAAGAGTTAAATGAAAAAACAGAAATCAATATGATTGAACCAAACCCCAACTGAGAGCCAGAGGCAAGAGAATTTTCTGATGGATTGGATGTGAACGTATGAGAAAGAGGATAGACAGGACTTGGAGATTCTTGGCCCGAGGAACGGAAAGGATGGCGATGTCACTTACAGATAGAGGGCTGTGTGTAAGGGAAGCAGGCTTTGAGTGGGGGGTGGATCTGGCGTTCAGTTTTGGAAAAGTGAAATGGACTTGCCAGGTATACAGCGTTCAAGAGCATGATCTGAGCTGGGGACGAAAACTTGGGAGTCTTTGGCATTTCAGTATGTAAATGTAAAGTCACGAGACTGTGACGTCAACAAGGGAGTGTATGTAGGCAGAGAAGAAGGGGCATGCATGTTTGGGAGAAGAGATGGGAGCGGCAAAGGGAGATTGAGACGGAGCAACGGGTGAGATAGGAGGAAGACTTAGAAGCGAGTGTGTCCACAAAGCCACGTGAAGAAAACCTCTCTAGAAGGAAGGAGTCAGCAGCTGTGTCAGATGCCCATGCGATAGATCCCGTAAGCTAAGGGCTGAGAATTGACCGGCGGATTTAAGCAGAGTGGAGGTCGCTGGTGACTTTGACAAAGTTTCAGTCGACTGAGTGACGGGGAAATCCTCATTGGAAAGGGTTTAAGAGAGAATAGGAGGAGGGGAATCACAGAGTACGGACAACCTGGTGGAGAATTTGACTGCACTAGGGAGGAAACAAGTGGGTTGTCGTGGCTGGTGGCAGAGGTGGGAGCAGTGAAAGATTTTTTGATTTACTAGGATGTTTATTTGCTGGTGAGAATGATTCAGGAACAGCCAAACAAGTTAACATAAAGGGAGAGGTACACCGTGAGTGGACAAGCTGGGGATCACATGACTCGTGGAGGGGAGGCTGCAGAGAAGAGCATCTGTGGAGGGGCCAGGGGTGGGGTGCAGGTGTGGATGCTGGCACGCAGGTCAGTGTGGCTCAGAACCATCGCAGAGGGCAACACTTGAGTTTCATTTGCAGTTGGCCAAAGGGTTTAGCTGGTTGGGTGTTTGGGGGCGTTTTTTCCTCTTTGTGACCCAAAGTAAGTAGAATCAACTTGTCGGAACAAGCAGATGTTTTATGAGCTCTTGTTCCTCACTTTCATGAGTGGTGACAATTTGGAAAAGACTCGCCGGTTGTAGACATGTTGACTATTTTTGTGTTGCCTTCTGGTTATTTTTGTCCCATTTTAGAATCACTGGTTATGTTTCTTGCCTTGTCTATAATTAGCTGGTGGTAACTTTTTACCAACAGCGGGTAAAGTGGTAGTTAGGGTAGTGTTACAAGTTTTGTTTTGTTTTGTTTTGTTTTGTTTCAATATAGTGGTTCTGAGAGCCTTTTATTCTTAGGATTCTGAGATCTGCTGGGACTTCCACATGCAGCACAGCATTCCGCTCCTTGAAAAGGAAAGGAAAAGTGAATCTTTGCCTTAAGGGCCCCACCAAAGAAGTATTTCTGTGTTCTCTCCCTGTGATCTCTCACTGGCCAGCTGTAGCATTAAATCCTGGTAGAGAGTGTATTTACAGAAAAAAAAAGTTTATCTAGACTGTGTTCCATTTATCATGGAACCTAGGGTGTTTACATGGCTCTGAAAACCCTACATTACATCTTTTCCAGAATAATCTTTCTTCCCCAGCTCACCTCACCAGTTGGAAAAATATCCACCTATAAACTAATTTCACTTTGGGATTACATAAATTCTTTCTTTTTTGTTATAGAAGCTGTCCTCATTTAAAATGATGCTATTTTCCAGCTCTTTAGGCTGATTTGAAATCTACTTTTTATAGATAACATTATTCTTTTTGTTTCTTTTCATTTCATTTCTTTTCATTAGAAAACATCTTTAGAACAAGATTATGCTACTGAATTTGATTTTGTGTGTGTATTTAGTTTTTGAATGTTATTTTTAATATCTTTATCTTTAATAGGTTAATAGAAATTATGAGATCTATGTTTCTCTTCATAGAGACTTATTTTCATTTTTGTCTGATTCTACATGAGAAGGGGTGATCTTTTTTTTTTTAATGTGTTAAGTTTCCTAGAAAACATTGTTTTACATAAATCCACAACCTAGATTCATGCCGTATCATGGAAGAACCTTGAAAGCATTTTGCTAAATGAGCGAAGACGGTCACAAAAGACCACGTATTGTATGAATCCTGTTTGTGTGAAACGTCCAGAATAGGCAGCTGCATACGGTCAGGAAGTAGATGAGTGGCGGTCAGGGGTTACAGGATGGGGAGCAGGAGGTGACTGCTAGTGATAAAAATGTCATAAAATTAAGTAGTGGTGATGGTTGCACAGCTCAGTGACCATACTGAAAACTGTTGTGTTGCTACATTCTGTTTTTAGAAACCTGTAGTCCAGCAAGTTATCTATTAGATTTTTTTTTTTTATAATGTATAGTTTAGCCACTTAAGCCATTCCTTTCTCCTCAGTTCTTCAGGTTTGAAGTTGAGTAAGCGGTATAAAAAATACTGTTACTTTTCATTGAATCCAACTGACTTTACCACTTCTAGTTTTTTATCACGTCCTGATTACAGAAGTAATACACAGTGTTAAGTATTTGAATAATAAATGTTTGTAAATACAGAAAGGGTACAAAAGAGAAGTTTCTCGAAATTCCAGCCTGTTTAGACATGATGGCTGCATTGAATATATATCCTTCCAGGTCTGTTTCTGAATTTAGGTTAGCCAGTATGTCCATTATTTAAATGTTTACAGCAGAGGTGAGGTCATAGTTTATGTACTAGTCTCTAGCTTGCTTTTCTGCATTTAGGAATATAACATCTTTCTGTGTCAGCATACAAATTTTTTACTCTTGTTTTTTGCTTGCTTTTGATATCTTATTGTATGATGCGCTACCACGATTTCTGAGATGCACATTTTTTCATATTTTGACACTTATTTTTTTAAGTTTGTTTCTTTTTGAGAGGGAGAATGAGTGGGGGAGGGGCAGAGAGAGAGGAAGAGAGAGAGAATCCCAAGTAGGCCCCACACGTCAACACAGAGCCCAGTGTGGGGCTCGAGCTCACGAACCTGTGAGATCATGACCTGAGCCGAAGCCAGATGCTTAACCGACTGAGCCACCCAGGCACCCTTCTGTTTTGACTTTTATAAAATGGGGGTGCATCTTAGAATCTGTGGCCTGCCACATTTAATTGGAAGTGTTTTTTCTTAGACATAAAATGATGGTATGTCTTACAATTATTGGAGTCTGAGTTTCGATGAATGTGGTATGTAATACCACTTGTGAATGGACATTCTTTTTAATGTTTTTCCATTAAAATAATGCTTCAGGGCGTTATGTTTGTTTCTCTGTAGGATTTAATTCTTAAAAGTGAAATTGCTCTGTCAGTTTTAATAGATTTTGCCAAATTTCTTTCTTAAAAGATGATATCCTTTTACATTGCTGTGCACAGTGGATGAGAGGGTTTACTGTCTCAACCTTCATCAGCATTGGGTATTCTTAGCTTTTAAAATCTTAATCTAATGTGCAAAAAATTCTTCTTGTTTTAATTTGTATCCTAGGAAGGCCAGTGAGGTTAAGTGTCTCTTCATATTTTCATTGTTATTTGACATTTCTTCTGCAAATTCCGCGTATAGCTGTCACCACTTTAAAAACAATTGAGTTGGCCTTTTAATCTTTGTACCGTATCTTGAGAATATTGTTTACATTGGGAATGTTGATTCTTACATGTGTAGCAGATTTTTTTCCCCATAAAGTCTATTGTCTTGACGTTTATGGCATGTTTTGTCATAGGGAAGTCTTAATCTGTGTTATGGCACAATTTTATCAGAGTATTTCTGAATGTTGATTTTCTTTTCTAGTGTTGATATGATTATTTTCCCGAGTTCGCCAGGAAAATTTAGATTAGCACACCCCTTTTAAAGCGTCTCTGGGCAGTGCTGAATGTCAGAATCACATTCTGCTTGACAAATGGGATTGCCTTTCACTCTGTTGTTGCCTGTATGAACAGTCTTTGGCTTTATATACTTTTGTTTTAAGGTATGTCAAAGTTTGGTTCTGGAGTTCAGTGGAAAGAATCGTGTGCCAAAAGTGGAGAGGCTTGCGTCCCTTTTTTTATGTGTCTCATTCAGAGATGTATGCTGCCACTCCCTGGGTCTCAGTTTCCCGGGGGGTGAAATGAGAGGGCTGGAACAAGTGTCTCCCTTATCTCCGGCTTAAAATTGTAAACACTTGCTAGTTTGGTTGATCTGGAATCCGGGCATTTGCATACATCGCATCACCATTTATTTCCCGAATCCAGTGCAATTCTGTTCCTCAGTATTTTGACACAGTATTCCCTTTGTTTCTGATTTTGGTTGCTTGATCATCGATGAGTTGTTGTTAAATACATCCTCTCAGCTTTTTGCTGTGAAATATATCTAAGCATCTTAAATTCACATCCAAATTATCCGCTCTTAATCTTTATCCAATTTTGTAGTGAAAATATTTGTGATAACCATTAAAGCAAAGAAATAAGGCATAAATACAGAGAATAAAGATGAAGTAAGCCTTGGAGTTAAAACTAAAGTAAAACTAAACGTGGATTTGTTGTCAGATTAATCTGTGCTCCAGTCCCTCCTGTGTCGTGATGCATACCATGAGCAAGTTAATTTACCCCAAACCTCACTTTCTTTATCTTTGTAATGCAAATAATAATTATTTCACAGGATTATTATTGTGCTTAAACCCTGCTATTTAGTAGACATTCAGTAATTCATCCGCCCTTTAGGTATGACAACTAGTGATAGACCCAGAAGGATTCCTGTATTTTTTGCATACTTGAAGCTATTAAACTTGATTGTTTAGCTTCAGAATCTTGGAATAGATCTGAATGCATTTCTCTGTGAATTTGATCATCGAAATCCCTTCCGCTCCCGAAACGTGTGCATTTGAGTCTTTTATTTTTATACAGAGAACCCCACTCTTAATGGCACTGTGTGTTTTGCTTATAATTAAGTTCTCACCACCGTCCCTTTATAATGGCATGCCCAATGCACAGAGAAGTGAAATCGGTAAACTTCAAGTGGCGCCTGCCCCGATAGAGTTGTACAGTAACTAGTCTTCTCATGGAGTCTCTAGAAAATGCATCAGACGTATCCTATATGAAAGCATAAATCCGAATTAACGTGTTTACACTTGAATTAATGTGTAACTAGTATGTGACATGTTCTTAAGAGCAAGACTTACGTTTTTGCTTATTAGAAGTATAATGCCACACGGTCTCTGAATAAAACAGGTGCTTTAGGTGGCTTTAGACTTTCTCTTGATGATTAGATTATAGGAAGTGCTACTTTTTGTCGAGCATATGGTCTCACTTCGATTATTTGCTTACTTTTATTTGTCTTTAGCTGATTTTCTTTCTCTGCTGGTTTTGATTGAGATTTTAAACTATTCAAGAAGTAAAATTCTGAAAGGTAGCATTTGAAAGAATGACTGAGTCTTTAAAACAGTTAGATAGATGCTAGTGAAATGTGTTGTCTTACAGCCAAATTTATATCCCACCGTGGGGCTCCAAACACCAGGAGAAGTCGTGGATGCCAATTTCGGGCAGCATCCTTTCGTGTTTGATATAGAAGACTATATGCGAGAGTGGAGAACCAAAATCCAGGCACAGATAGACCGGTTTCCTATTGGAGATCGGGAAGGCGAATGGCAGACCATGATACAAAAGTAAGTGAGGAAGTTTGAATGGACGTTATTCAAAAATATATATATATATATATATTTATGAAACATTCTTCTAGTATGAAAGAATATTTATTGAAGCATTTTAATCTCATTTCTATCCTAATAATTTTAGTGTATCATTGATTACATTTAAATCTCTATAAAAAGTAATTTACTTTTCTTAATTAAAAATATTTTTTATATATCCTAATAATTTTAATGTAGTGATGATATTTTAATCTCTATAAAAAGTAATTCACTCTGCTTAAGCGATTAAAAATAATTTCGTATCTGGTCTTACTGATTTGGAGGACAAAATAAAGTGACACTAGATAGCTTGGGTTCGTTCATTTGCTATCCTCAGTAATAGGATTTAATGATTTCCATAGGCTACTTGATTCTGTTGTTAATAGTGCCAACGCAAAAGACAAATTCAGGAAGATAATTTAGGTTGTATAATTCGTGGTTTTTGGACATGAACTTGGCTGTGTCCGGTTCACATATTTATGGGGCTAAAAAAAATAATCCAGTTAAAATAATGGTATAGTTAATGTACTGGAATACACACTTGGGATGTACATTTTGTATTTCAAGTTTTGACTCAATTTTTCCAGTGTGTGGGTTACTCTGTCAGAATAATACCAGCTACTTTTGCTTACTAGGATTCCTGTTGTGCTAAATATTTACTATTTTTCGTGGAGATTCAGGGAGGCTATAATTGCCTCTGTTCTAAATAGGAAAATCTGACCAAAAGCATTCTATGGCAGGAATTTTTAAGAATCTAATTATTTTTAATGCAATTTACTTTTATATGTTCTCATTAGACATTTAAGAGGAAGCAAAAAGAATGAAGATCAAAGAGTTGAGACTATGGAGTGAGGATTCCTAAATGCAGGATTGATACTTAGGATTTAGGATGATACAGAATGGGTAGCAGCAAACAATGGGTGTCAGTAAAAGTACTCTAAACTGAACAACCTGTATCTTAACTCCTTTATGAAAAAAGAGGATTTCATTATGGAAGTCAGCAGGAAAATGCAAGTCCTGTGACAGTCAACTCTGTAGACTGTACCTTTGTGAAAAGGCTAGAGATGACACCTGGGTGTCAGTAGCACTAAACGGTAGCTCTGAAAGCTTGAAATGGTACAGACTTAAAAACTAAGTACCAGTGAATTTAAATAGTCATTTTCACTGCTGTCATCTCACCCAAGAAAATAGCAAAGGCTTGGAGATACCATCTATCCGACAGTGTGTCTTAAATGTCTGTGTAATTGCTTTGAACAGTTGTAAACTTAAAGATACAATGAAATTTTGTGTGTGTGTTTTTTGGAGAAGATAGTGATTGGAAGACATGATGGTAATTTGGAAAACATGCTTCTTCCTTGGAGCTGTTACCATCTGGTATCACAGAAGCTCTCCACCGGTAGTCTTTGCCGGCACACTTGACCCAGCAGTGAAGTCTGGCTGAACGTCTCGTGGTCACCATGAGTTAGAGCTCAGATGGGTTGCTGTCCCGGGGTCACCTCCCTTTCATGCTTTAAAAATGGGTGCCGCTGAGCATCCTTGCAGGGGAGTAGTAGAGGAGAGGAAACCTTGTTTATCTTAATTCTGTGGTCAGAGTCCAGTGAGGATCCTCACCGCCACCATGTCCTTTACACAAGTGACACTCACCATGACCTCCTAGGGGGTCCATTTAAAACAGTTCTTCCCTACCCTTTGAAATTAATTTGACCAATTAGATGAATTAAAATGAAAAATCTTGTTTCTTGGAGATTTGCCCCTCTGCCCCCCAGTCCCTCCTTCCGGAACCACAGCTTCCTTCCCCATTTTGATAGGGCCTCAGTAGTGCCAGATGGAGGCAGGCTTAGGAGTTGAATACTTGGATATATTGGTTATTTGGGTTAATATTGTTGAGTCAAGTTTTTGTAACCTTTTGTGATTAGATGTAAATGTGTTTTGACCGCTTGATGGCCTTTTAAAAAGTACACTTGTTCTTTGGAAGTATGGCACTTCCATGTAAATCACAGCTGAGTCAGTTTTTTGTGTGTACAGTCATACTAATAGATTTAGATTAGAAGGGCAGTTTCTCATTGATTAGTAGAATCGCCCTCAGAGACTTTGTTCTGGAAGATTCTCAGGTTCACCTTAGCGTTTCTTGTGTTCACCTCCTGTGACCCCATCTCTTGTAACTGAGGAGCAGAGAAAGGAGTCGAGCTCCACACAACACAAAGAGTTAATCTGTTATTTAAAAATTACTGTATTTTATAAAATGCTAACACTTCACTGGGATAAGCCATGCAGTAAAGATGAAACCGAAATTACGGTTAGTGGGATTGAATATAAGGATGGGAATCGTAGGAAAGGCCCCGGGGATAACGGGGAGCCAAGAATCAAGAGCTGTATAATGTCCTTGCCTCTCTAGTGGTAGTTACTCCTAGGGAGAGCACTCTTCACATGGGATTTGCAGCTAGCTGCCTTGTTGGAAATATGACATGAATAGAACAAAATGACTTTTTTTTTTTTTTTTTAACTTTAAAGTGGAGGTTCTTAAAGCCTGGTTTCAAGGGAATAGGTTGGTTTTGTAACATCAGAGTAGATCTTGTTTTATATAACTTGTAGTATGAAGCCTGTATTCTCTTGACTAAAAGATGTGTGTTTCTTCTTTTTATTTTAAGAATGGTTTCATCTTATTTAGTCCACCATGGGTACTGTGCCACAGCAGAGGCCTTTGCCAGATCTACAGACCAGACCGTTCTAGAAGAATTAGCTTCCATTAAGAATAGACAAAGTAAGGACCCTGTGGTGCATGGATAACACTTGTTTTCAGATTATAGGTTTGGTTATATCAATTTTTAGAAATTATATTTTTTAAACTAAGATCTTTTCAAATATATTAACTTAAAATGGATGCCTCTGAAATTTATTTTCACTGACATTTTTGAAGACCACCTTAAAAAACACTCACGTAAGACTGGGTTAGCGTTCCGGACGTAGAAAGAATTTTGGAGAAAGTTTTATAAGGAATGTTTACCATTTTTTCTTTAAAAATGTTTGCATTAGCTTTTAGGAAGTAAACATTAAACAAAAAAAAATTCTTTTTTTTTTTTTTTTTTTGTAGTTGGTAAAGTAATCCCATGATTAGAGACTAGCAGAGATAATACGTACAAAGCAATGTAAACCTTTGCATTCAAATCGCTCGCTAACCTTAAGGTAGTATTGGTCTTCCGTTGTACTGCCCGGGTGCCGGTGCTGTGGCCAGAGCTGTCGGCCCAGGCTACCAGGGGCACGTCAGTGTGTCGCTCCCACAGTTAGCCTCCTAAGTGACAGTGGCGCAGCTAAGTCCACCGGGGAGGGGGTGGCTGGATGAGACCCTAGGCATCGAAACAACGTGATGGGTGAAAGCGATGTTTTTATAGGTCGCGCTGCTATAAGAACACTTACTCCATTGTGTTGTCACCAACTGTAGGCTTGTCTGTCTTTCTCGCTGTGTTTAAGCTCTGGCAAACCGGAGACGATCACTTTTTTTGTGTGCCCATCATGTAATTGAACAGCTTACCTGACAGCGGGGAACACTCAGTGAATGTTGAATTCAGACTTTACTCCAAGGCTACCTTCTCTCAGTACTGGGTTCGAAAGGTTATCACGTTTGATAAGGCATTTTGAATATTACGTCTTTAATGTTTGCTATGGTCTTTAAAAAAAAAAAAACACAACACTCTACTGAGATATGATTGGCATATTAGATAGAAGCTGACGTATTTAGTGTGTAAGTTGAAGAGTTGGGGCTTGAGGATTCCGTGAAGCCAGCATCACACTGTATGCCGTAAACACGTCCCTGCTTTTAATCTTCGTGTTTAAAACTTCAGTAATGCTTCACAGATGTTTTTTTGTATTACTTGTGTATTAATTCGTGATTTTTAGAAATAGTTTATGAAAGTACTTGTTTTTCTAATTTTTTAATGTGTCTGAAATTGTTCCTTGATTGCCTGATAGAAACTATGATTTAAAACAAAAAAAGAAATGGAAGTTAATCACCGTAATTTAAATACTTTTTTTGACTAACTCCTTTTTTGACGGTCCACTAAGTTTGTTTCTACTCTTAAAAAATTAATCTTTTACCTTCTTTTTCTAAATAGGAATTCAGAAATTGGTGTTAGCAGGAAGAATGGGAGAAGCCATTGAAACAACACAACAGTTATACCCAAGTTTACTTGAAAGAAATCCTAATCTCCTTTTCACGTTAAAGTGAGTTTGTTCAACAAAACGTTATTGTGTGTGTGTGTTATGTATAATCAGAATTGTTTTCATGTTTTAATAGTTTTTGTTTCACCTCGTGTCAGGTATTTACATATAATTCTGTGATACAGCACGTCTCCATAACCGTTTGTAAAAAACACTTTTGTGGTAGGATTATAAGCAGATGGCATCTCTTGCTATGTTTCTGCTCTTCTGTGGTGCTAGCTATATGTTTAAAAATGTTAAAATTGCAGTTAAAAGGTGGATATCTGTTTTTCTTCCTGCTTATTGTAAGTCTGTGTCATTTCGAAAGCTGTGGTAAAATATACGTAACGTTTGCCATTTTTGCACGTGCACTTCTGTAGTATTTTTGCTTTAAGTTTATTTTGAGAGAGCACGCACGTGCATCGGTGGGGGCGGGGGGCAGAAGGAGTGGGGGAGAGAGAGTCCCAAGCAGGCTCCGCCCTGTCAGTGCAGAGCCCGACGCAGGGCTCGTGTTCACGAACCGTGAGATCATGACCTGAGCCAGAATCAAAAGCCCGACCGACGCTTAACCGTCGGAGCCACCCAGGCACCCCGTGCAGTTGCGTAGTATTAAGTGGAGTCACGTTGTTCTGATCGTCACCCGTCATCCACCTCTAGAACTTTCTTCATTATCCCAGATGGAAACTTGGAAGTCCCCATTTCTCCCTTCCCTGCCTCCCAGCAACCACCAGTTTACTTTCTGTTTCTGTGAATTTAAATTTGGCCGCTCTGGGCGCCTCAGATAAAAGAAAGCGTAACAGTGTCTGTTCCTGTAACTGGCTCATTTCTCCCAGCCTATTGTCCTCAAAACCCATCCATGTTATATAGCATGTGTCAGTTTCCCTCCTTTTGAAGCTGAACAATTGATAGACATTTGGGTCGCTTCCACTTTGGTTCTTGTGAATAACGCTGCTGTGAACAGGGGTGGTGTACGAATATCTGTGCGGGGTCCCTGCTTCCAGCTCTTCGGGGTATATACCCAGAAGTGGGATTGTTGAACCTGTGATCAATCTGTTTCACTTTTTGAGATTAATCCTGAGAGCTCTGTAGCCCTGCACCATTTTACAGTCTCAGCCAGTGGTATGCAAGAGTCCTGGCGTCCCCACATCCTGCCGACACTTCGTTTCTGCAGCTTTTGTTTTAATAGCCATCATGATTTGGCGTTTCTTTTTTATTGGTGTTATGGGTCTTTGTTATTTTAAAATTCAGGTGTTATTAAGCCTAATATTTCAACTCTCTAAGTACCAGACGCCCTTTGTGTTTGTTTTTCTTTTTTTTGAGAGAGAGAGTGAGCCGGTGGCGGGGGCGGGGGGCAGAGGGAGAGAGAGAATTCCAAGCAGACTCCGTGCCCAGCACAGAGCCCGACCTTTGCAGGCTTCGATCCCATGACCCTGAGATCATGACCTGAGCCAAAATCAAGAGTCGGACACTTAACCGGCTGAGCCACCCAGGCGCCCCACCAGAAACCCTTCCTTTGTAAGCCAATGTCAGAATTGTTTTGCTTAAGAGTAAAATTTTAACTGTGGCACATTTTGGTTAAGAGGTTGCAGATGGGAGTTGCAGTGAGGAAGAGCGTGGAGCAAGGCGCTTCGTCTACGTGATGTGTACACGAAAGCGTATCGTGTTCTTGCACGCCATCTGACTTGCCGCCAAATGCGAATATTATTTGATTAAACTATTTTTAGCTTCAAAAATGAGGTCTTCTGATTTTAAGCTATGGACTCCTTCATTTTCTTAGTGAATCTTTTTTTTTTTTTATTTTTTTTTAATGTTTGTTTATTTTTGAGAGAGTGCAAGCAGGAGAGGGGCAGAGAAAGAGGGAGACACAGAATCGGAAGCAGGCTCCAGGCTCCGAGCTGTCAGCACAGAGCCCGACGCGGGGCTTGGACTCACGAGACGTGAGATCATGACCTGAGCCGAAGCCGGACGCTTAACCGACTGAACCACCCAGGCGTCCCTCTTAGTAAATCTTAATTAAAGGAGAGATAGTGTGTTTTGCTTTATACTCTGGTTTTTCCGGAAATTTTTAAATTATTCTAAGCAGTACAGTGTATGAAACTACATGTAGTGTTTTTAGCACACTATCTAAAGACCACACCTACTGATAGATACAAGTCCATAAGGTATTTCCTTTCAGAGATCTGTTGTTGCTACTAAACAAACTGCTCTTTGAAAATGACCTAAGTAGGGGCGCCTGGGTGGCTCAGTCAGTTGAGCGTCCGGCTTCGGCTCAGGTCATGATCTCGTGGTCTGTGAGTTCGAGCCCTGTGTCGGGCTCTGTGCTGACAGCTCGGAGCCTGGAGCCTGCTGCGGATTCTGTGTCTCCCTCTCCCTCTGCCCCTCCCCTGCTTGTGCTCTGTCTCTCTCTGTCTTTCAAAAATGAAGAAACATAAAAAAAAAAAATTTGAAAATGACCTAAGTAAATTTGTCTCTTATCTTTCTAGAGTGCGTCAGTTTATAGAAATGGTGAATGGTACAGATAGTGAAGTACGATGTCTGGGAGGCCGGAGTCCAAAATCTCAGGACAGTTACCCTGTCAGCCCTCGACCTTTCAGTAGCCCGAGCATGAGCCCCAGTCACGGATCGAGCATCCACAGCTTAGCACCAGGCAAAGGAAGCAGCGCACATTTTTCTGGTGAGACTCAGTCTTACGATGTTACTTTGAAGTGTTTGCCCTTCTTTGTAGTTTTGAACCAAAATGAAAATTTTTTGAAACATGGACGTTTCCACATAGCTGTTTTGCACATGCACATACTTGACCTCAGCGCTGTTCTGGAAGGAAAATTGTAAGTGGATCGGACTCGTGTGTTTTTAGTACCAGAAGGTGACTTGAAGCAGAGCTGTTTCTGAGAATGGATTATTAGCAGATCTTCGTAAGCCAAAGTCGACATTCGAGCTGTCTCTAGAAAGTAAATCAGTAGATATTTGGTAAAGGTAAAAGGTAACCCGTGTGTTCTAATCCCATATAAACGTGAAGGTGGTGCCGTGGCCGTGGCGGCTTTGGCCACCGATCCCCACGCTAGCTGGGCCGGCTGCTCTCTTTCTTTCCCCACCGGGCCTCTGCTCTGCCCGCTTCATTTTCTCACGTCCCTCTCTGGGCTCACCGGTCATAGTCTCTCAGGCTTTTGGGGTTCTAGGAACTAAAATTCTCTCCTTTCCTGCCTTCGAGGACATCACTTCTACAGGTTTATTTCCAGCCTTCCTTAGTCTTCCTCTGCTGGTCTCTCTCATTCTGTTCTTCCCAACGTGTTCTCTTTCCTCTGTACATTTAACCTTCTAAAGCAAAAGTCACATCCTCTTTCCTTTCATAGAGTAACACCTTTGCTCTTTCTCAGTCGGCATGCACCTTTCTACATTACCACCTCTCGGTTTATTTACATCACCATCCTGTGCAGTGCGTGTGATTCCCACGTTTGTACCCTTCGCCACCTCCCCTCTTGAATTTCATACATTCACTCGGGCCCAGACGACTTCTTGGCCTCAGTGTATTCGTGCATTAAATGGGAGCGATGAGAACACAGGCCTCATGGGGGAGCTTGGGGGATTAAATAAGATCCATAATTAAGCCTTCAGTAAATGTTAGAGGAGATGATAATTACAGCCCACAATTAATATCCGTCTGTCCTTTCAGAGAAGTTATGTTTCCTTTTTAAGCAATGCATGGACTCTGCCACGTTATAAAAGTTTTAAATGCAAGATCAGAATATGGGCATATAGTCGTTACAGCTGACCAGTAAGTTGGTGTTTTGTTTCTGTTTTCATGCCTCTTTTTCTTGTTTTTCCCCAGGTTTTGAAAGTTGTAGTAATGGTGTGATCTCAAATAAAGCACATCAATCCTATTGCCATAGTAAACACCAGTCATCCAACTTGAATGTACCAGAACTGAACAGTATAAACATGTCACGATCACAGCAAGTTAATAACTTCACCAGGTATGTGATCTCCCTAGCTTTTACATTACTATAAGCAGCCTGATTATTTGTGTCGTCATTTTTAATCATTTGGAGAACTTGAATTAGATCGTCCATAGGGGGTCTGGGCGCTCCCAGGTCCTCAGAGAACAAAAGGGTGAGGAGTGAGTCCCAAACTCTCTGGTCTCCCGGGGGCCGGCAGCCTCTTTTCCTCTGCTCCTTCGTCGTGCTCCGCATCACCTTTTCCCTCTGCCGGGCTGTAAGCATACACACCGGACTCCTTGCCTCTGGGCTTCCTGTGGGCAGCGGCCTGTACACGTGGTCACATAATGCTGTGCCTGTATTTCCGGGTTAAGTCCCAGTCGTTCATTTACTCTCTAGAAGTAACGTATGGTATGTTTACAACTGTCTTTTTCTCTCTGTGTGGGTTTTTTGGTGTAGATGTGCATCAGGTTTTCTGAATTCCAGGTAACTAACTTGACAAAGAATCTTTTTTGAAAGCCTGACTTTAGGGGGCGGGGCTTGCTTGTAGCAGCAGAGGGACCTTCGGCCATTTAGTAAGCGTACCATGAGCCCAGTGCTGAGGACCTGTCGGATGTCAGACATTCTGCCGGGCCTGGTCTCCGACTTCAGAGAGCTGGGAGAGAAGAGATGTGTGTGTCACCGTCCTGTCACATATATTCGGGTTGAATATTCACGAACCTCGAGGTTCACGAAATGTAATCATTTGAATTGAATACGAGTTCTTACGAAATCAGCCTGCCCAGATCATCCAGCATCTGAATTCACTTTGGTTCAGGACTAGTGGCATGATAAAAAAATAATACACATGAAAAATGATGTGTAGATTTTATCAACTTGAGGTTGGTTTGGTCTTACAACATGAATTGTTTGGTCACACCCCATCTGGGGGGGAATAACGTTCATCAGTGCAAAACTTTCTCACTGAAGGAGAGCGGATGGGATCTGACTTTTGACATGGGAAATAGGATTCTGGAGAAAGGCGTATGTGTGAGAATCAGTATTGCGAATCAGGAGAATAATGAGAGTATCAAGATGATCTATCCCAAGCGCCAGCCTGCCGAAGTAATGGCGTGTGGTGTATACAGGTCATAATGGTGGTCCACAGAAGTGGTAGGAGAAGAGTAGGAAAAAACTCCGTCTTGTACGGAGGAGGTTCGGGTTGTCTTTCACGATAGAAATGACATAGTGGAAAGTAGGTTAGAGGACTGTGTCGTGCTGAAAATTCTGTCTGGAATATGGGTGTGTGCGTGCGTATGTGCTTTATATATAGCACGTTAGCACTTTGTTCTCGGTAGAGGCTTCTGCCATTGTTTGTGGCAGGACCGGGGGCAATTCGGGCAGTTTGTGGGTTTTTCTCTGAAATACCTCCTCATGGCAAGGAAGTTGCTAAAGAGACCTGTTGTTACCTGCGTTCAGGGAAGCAAGCTCACCGGAAGGGTTTGGCGACAGCATCTTCTGTGTGCCGTACGGACGAAGAAAGTGAGCTTGTGAAGTGCCCGGAACCGTTACACGGTAGCAGTTCCTTTGTAGTTGCTGAAGGCTTTCCTTACAGCCCTATTGCGAAGTAGCGAGGGTGGTACTATTAAAACATTGTACAGATGGAGAGCCCAAACCAGAAAAGTAAGCGATATTTTGTTGTTGTCAACAATACACGTCAATAATTCGTGGCTAGTAAGTTGCAGAACAGTGACTGCGTCCCAGGATTCCTGACTTCCAGTCGTGTGCTTTTTCTGTTATCAGCACCCCCCTCCCCTGCTGCCCCATCTGCAACACTGCTCCCTCCGCCCTCCCTCCTCCCCTCCTCTCAGCCGGCTGTAAAACTGAGTTCACTTGTCATTCCCAGGATGATTTCCTGGTGACATCCCCACCAAAGGCGGTGGCTCCCTCCCAGTGGGTCCTCTGTTGGCCCCTGGAGGGCGGAGGCCGTCTCATTGTAACCTTAGCCCGCAACACACAGTGTGGGCTCAGAGGCTCTTAAGTGTGTGTTGAATGAAAGGATCCCTCCCAAATACCGAATTGAATTGTCAAAAAAAAAAGAAAGAAACAAGTGTTAGTATATTAAGATCACTAAGAGCTATGATCTCAACAATTTCCATTACATTAAACATTATTTTTTAAAGTTTGATTTTTCTTCTCGTTGTCAAAGCTCATCAAGATACAGTCCGCGAGCTTTTCTGCCTGATGGAGTCATCCTGGGGCCCTTGCCCCCTTCTTCCCAGATCTGTGTCTTTTTGCCTTACACGTCTCACCGATGGAGGCAATGCTCTCACACGCACACACTTAAACTCACGCACTGACCCCGAGGTGCTACCAGCGGTTACCTCTGGTGGTGTGTGTGCAGAGCGCGTTTTGCTTGTCTGCGTTCGGTGTTGTTTTTTTCCTACGAATGAATATAGTTGCTTTTTTAATGAGAAAAGTGCATTTTCATTTAAATATTTCCTACACTGTCATCACGCGTTCCTTCTGGGCCGTATAATCCCTGCCTGGATCGTCACTGGAGAAGTCTTCAAGAGGAGGCGTTTGCCGTTCGTAGGGCGGGTGCGCGCGCCCACAAGTTCAGTGTGTCCAGACCCAGTTACTGGCACAGGGCTGTTCTTCGGTAGATGTGACCTGAGGGAAAATGAGGAGCAACCTAAATACCCGAAATCACATTTTTAAAATGAGGATTTAGCAGTGCTTTTTAGATTCTGTAGCCAGCGAGAAAGCCTGCGAGAGAAGAATCGTGGTGGGGGCTGGCCGGGGTGTGAGAGGGCGAGCCAGAGTGGTCTTCCAGATCACCGTTCACCTTGGTGGGAGGCTGTGTTTCTGAGTGGTGAGGACAGATGCCACCCCGTCCGGGCCACTTAAAGAAAACCTCGTCCTAGAAGGGATGAAGATGAGGGCACGAGAAAGGTGAAGTGGGGTCGGGGAATGGTTTGTTTCGACGGGGTAGTTTTCCCCTTTTTTGCCCTGGCTGCTCGAAATGCGAGCGGCGTGAGGCTGGGGCACCCGGGGGCAAGAGCTGATGAACACAGAACCAAGTGCGGATCTGACCTGGAAACACGGTGAGACGTATGTGAAAAGGAGTGTGTCCGTACGGATATAGAGTCAGGAAACCGCTGCATTTTAGGACGTACGCTGTTTTCCTCCTTCCAGGAGTACGGCTTTGTTGCGAGTCGGCTACCTACTGGCTCTGAAGACATTCAGGATAGAACCAAATACCTTGTTTTTGCAGACTGCTGTCGCCCTATGAAGTCAGTCTATGAGGAGGCTAGGAGTAGGAATTGATTTTAAACTACGCTGCGAGGATGTGATTTCTAAAGTTAGGTGTTTCTTCTTTATTTCCAGTAATGATGTGGATATGGAGACAGAGCACTACTCCAATGGGGTTGGAGAGACTTCATCCAACGGCTTCCTAAATGGTAGCTCTAAACATGACCACGAAATGGAAGACTGTGACACCGAAATGGGTCTGCAGTGATATTTCTTACGTTTTTAATAAAAAATGGTGACTACAAGGTTATGCTTTTACTTGTATTGATTCACAGCTGATGAGCACAAATCACGCTTAGCGATGTATGTGCCATTGGATTTGACAAGAGCACATATCCCGTAAACTGCCTCGTGAGCGCGGGCTGCTGCAGGGCGCGGTGCTTTCCAGTGCCTTCTGAAGTTAAGTTCCAGCCGGTTTTCTGTGCCGGACTGTCTTCGGCTCAACTTGGTGCTGGCGTTGATGCAGCCGTACTCTTACTAGCGTTAACTGTCTTTTAGGACACTTGGGGTTGGGGAAGTGAACGTTTTTACACTGGCTTCAGTATAGCCAGTGAAGGCCAAATGGGTACAGCTGATTTTATAAATTCGAATCAATTTCTTAAGTTCGTTTAATGTGAATATTTGTGACTATGAATAGTTCAGTGCCTTCCACATAGTAGGTGCTTCAGTATGACCCCCCCCCTTCCCTCTCCCTCCCCCAGGCCCCCCCAAAATTATGTGGCTGAAAGGTACATTAGCACGCATAGTTTTGTTTTGTTGGTAACTTGCATAGTAAATTGTACCATAATGTTAAACCATCAGCAAACTTTCCCATCGATTGGAGAATGAAAATGATTGGAGCTTCAAAATGCTTTTTTGCCTGAATTCGATGGCAACATTAGATTTCTGAGTATTTGGGAGTTAAAGGGTCCTTATTGAGGACTGTTGTTGAGGATTATGTGTTCAGTGTAAAATCCATTTTTCCAGCAAGGGGTATAGTTGGGAAGGCCAGCCTAGTTTTCTTCTATCAGATACCAGCACCCTCAACATTCAGAGTATAATCAGAGCGTGGTGATTGAGAGTTCTGGAGCCAGATGACCTGGATTTGAATTCTGCAACTGCCATTTACAAGCTGTGTGACCTTGCTCAAGTTACTTAAGAGCACAGTGCCTCAGTTTCTTCATCTGTAAAATGGGTGTGGTAATAATAGCAACCGCCTCATAGGCCACTGTGAAGCTTAAATGGGCTAATTTGTGAAAAGCTAGTAGGCACAAAGGAAGTGCTTAGTGAATGTTAAGGATCGTCATCGTTAGTAATTTATATGTTATTAGGGATTCATACAGTTACGTTATTGATCAGCGGTTATTGTCAACCAAGATATATACTAAACAATTATTTTCTCAAAGTGTGTAATTAATCCTGCGATTCCCTGGTGTCTTCTGTGTTTTTATTGGAGTCATTTAGCTTTTCACCTGGAGGAGTCCTTTTTTTCCATCTCTGCTCTGTGTCAGTCAGAGTAGCTGGAGTGGCAGTGCTGTTGTCTCCTTAATGCTGCTTAATGTAGTTTTAGAGAATTGTGCTTAACTTCTTCTACACTTTTCCCTGATATACCAGGGGCATCCTAAATGGAGACGATTTCGACGGACTTTGACCTGCGTGCTGGAGAGTAGAACCTAGATTCTTGAGACCTAGATAAAGTATACCTTTTAGCTGCAATGTTTTCTATTAAGTGAGAAAGAAAACCGCATATTTAAATAAACTATTAGGTAGTAATTACTAAATGAAACGTACAAAATGTTGTAAGCAACTGATGTTCATTTCTCCCTGGCACTCCATTTAATAAGAAAGTAAAATACTCGTTTGTTTTGCTTACAGAAGTTGATTCGAGTCAGTTAAGACGCCAGTTGTGTGGAGGAAGTCAAGCCGCCATAGAAAGAATGATTCACTTTGGAAGAGAGCTACAAGCCATGAGTGAACAGCTGAGGAGAGAATGTGGCAAGAACACAGCAAATAAAAAAATGTTGAAGGTAGATTTGTTTTTCCTTGAAAAATTGTTGATGTGTCAGAGGAACTAAAATTTAATTTTGTAAAGCACTGAGCACTAGGAATTCTTGTTGGACTTCAGGTAAAAAGGATGGATTCAGGGCACCTGGGTGGCTCAGTTAAGCACCCGACTCTTTATCTCAGCTCAGCTCTTGGTCTCAGGGTCGTGAGTTCAAGCCCCGCGTTGGACTCTGTGCTGGGCATGAAGGCTACTTAATAAATCAATAAAGGTAGGGATTCAGTCCCAGTTCTGCCGCCTGTCAGCGTTTTATGCCCTTTGTCGACCTACTGTAATTTTCTTAGCTGTAAAATTGGCAGACTTATTAGGAGACATGCGAGTTTGTTGATAAAACTATAAATTTGCGATATTTTTATTTCCATAAACGCTGCTCAGGGCTGCAGTAGATTGAACGTGTACTACGTGGCTTTCATTATGACAGTGATTGCCGAGGCACTTTCACAACCCCAGATAGATAAAATACATTTTCAGATCTCTTCTGGATTGATGCGCATGATAGATGGTAAGATGGCTAGGACTTCAGCAGTTTAGTACGGTGGTCACAAGTTTGCGTGTCGGTTGCGGATGGAGTTTTTCCCTCCCTTAAGTCGCCGTTGCTGTTAGTTGTAGAGATGTTAAGACTCCAAGAGGTTTTTTTTTTTGTACTCGCGTAAGTCCCAACAGCCCTGTAAGTCTATGACATGTTAACCTAGCTGTTGCATTTTTTTTTTGTAATCCTGCATCAGCTTGGGCTCAAAGGTGATTCGTTAGCAACATTTTCTCCTGCGTGTTTAAGAGGAGAGACGCGTGTGCTGTGGCCCTGAGACCGATGCTGGGGTGCAGTGGCAGGAGCAAGGCTTCTGCCAGCCCTTCCTGACCCAAACTGAGCCTCAGCGCCACAGTCAGCACCACCTAGCAGCACCAAACGCGGCCTAAAAGCAGCCAAAACTCAAACGGCTACCTGCACCGGAGCCTCCGTACGGTGCCTGTGTAGACGGAACACCACCTGCTCAGCCTAGGATGGTGGGTGAAGGAGCCACCCACGTACATCGCCAGTTACGGCGTGCGGTCTTGTAGCGTCGGGGGCTGCGACGGGAGCAGCGGTGTATTTGCTCTACGCGGTACTTCACCCGCTGGATCGCACAACTGCGGTTTCTGGTGGCGACCCTGAGCTATCCAAAAAAAAAAAAAAGAAGTAGTTAATTATGATTTTTATGCTAAATAAAATTGGTGGAATATGTAATTTAAACAGTTTTTCATTTAAAATGTCAAATCGCTTGGTGGGACCGCAAACTGGTGCAGCCACTGTGAAAACGGTTTGGAGATCTCCCAAAAAATTAAAAATAGAATTACCATATGATTCAGTAATTCCACTCCTGGGTATTTACCCAAAGAATATGAAAACAGTAATTCTAAAAGATCCATGCACCCCTGTGTTTATAGCAGCAGCATTGTCTACAACAGCCAAATTAGGGAAGCAGCCCAAGTGTCCACCGACCGGTGAATGGATAAAGAAGTGGGAGACAGACAGACGCGCACACACACACACACACACACACACACACACACACACGTTACTCAGCCATAAAAAAGAACGAAATCTTGGCATTTGTGACAACATGGATGGACTTCGTATTCTGCTAAGTGAAATAAGTTGGAGAAAGACAAATACCACACGATTTCACACATAGGTGGAATTTAAGAAATAAAGAAAACTGACCGGAAAAAGACTCTTAACTCTAGAGAACACACACTGCTGGTTGCCAGAGGGGAGGGGGCTGGGGAATGGGTGAAACAGGTGATGGGGATCAAGGAGCGCACTTGTGAGGAGCACTGGGTAATGTGTAGAATTGTTGAATCACCATATTGTGCACCTGAAACTATTCTAATGCCGTGTGTTAATTATACTGAAGTTTAAAAAAAACAACAATAGGGGCGCCTGGGTGGCTCAGTCGGTTAAGCGGCCGACTTCGGCTCAGCTCACGATCTCGCAGTCCGTGAGTTCGAGCCCCGCGTCGGGCTCTGGGCTGATGGCTCAGAGCCTGGAGCCTGCTTCCAATTCTGTGTCTCCCTCTCTCTCTGCCCCTCCCCCGTTCATGCTCTGTCTCTCTCTGTCTCAAAAATAAATAAACGTTAAAAAAAAAAACAAAAAAAAAAAACAACAATAAATTAAAGCCAGACACTGATATATTAGGAATATGGCTGCCCACGTTTGCCCTGTAAGGTGCAGAATTCCTTGAGGTCAGACTAGGTCTTTACCTAACTCCTCCCCCTTTAAATATATCCAGTGCGCATGGCACCTCGCTATTCATGAATGTTTATTAAGAGTTTTGTTTATATGGGTTCTGTTTATTGATATTTACCATACTAGAAATTAAAACAAATGATTAATCTCCTGACCAATAATCCTGGATCCGTTGAATATTTTTACGAAAAATAACTTCCAGAAACATCCGAAGAATGGCATCGCTTTACATTTGCCAGGCTTGATGGAGGGGAAGTTGGATTCTCGTCCCTACCTGTGCACTCGATGTGCTGTGCTGTCACTGTCACCGGCCCCGTGGCCCCTGGAAACCCCGCTGTGTGGCCGGGAGGGAATGAGAGTGAGGGTGAGGCGAGAGAGGGTTTTCTCAGTTTTATTACGAAAACAGCGTTGACGTTCCGGGACCTCCTGCAAGGATCTTAGATTGAACCCAGTGTTTCTGGACTGTACTTTGAGAACTGCTGTTTTAGGGGATATTTGGGGATACGGAATGTTTCTAAGAATTCACGTGCTTTTTTACGCTAGGTCATCTTGACTGTTTTCTTGTTAAAACTTTATGCTAATTGTGCATGATGAAGGAATGTGATTTATGTAGTGCCTTTCAGAATGTAAGATTTCACTTAATCAGCTTACTGTCTTTGATGCTGATGTGCATAAGCTGAGAAAATGGCATTGATGTGGCCTCTTCTCAAAGATAGTCCTTGATTATATATTGAATTATGTGAAGATGTAATTCATCTTCCTCATCTAAAGAGTGTGGATGGCTTTGATTTTGCACTTCTGACTTCTAAGCACATGCCAACTACTACTTTAAGAGACTTTCTTAATATTCTGAACTCCTTCCTTCCCATTCCCCAAACTTATCTTGATCCACGTGGGGACAAGATGACTGACTGATCCAAGTTACAAGTCCCCGAAGAACAGCTGGAGGGTTTGAGGACAACATGAAGAGGTGGTTTTTTTTTGTCATCGTTGAGAAGGTTTAGAAATTATCCCCTTTCATTTTTCATTTCAGGGCACGTGTGATTGTAGTGGGTGATTTTTATCTTTAATTTTGTGTGGATCCGCGTAAGCATCTGAATCACACAGGCATCTGTAGAGAGAAAGATTCCTTTAAATGTGAAGCTAAGAGTTCCCTAAATGCTTTCCTGTATTCTGCTTCCCAGGGTCCTGGGGAGCAGGCCTCGTGCAGAGCCTGGGGTGGCCCGTGTGCGGTACAAATGGGTGGGAGGGGCAGGGCGTCCTGCAGCGCCCGTTTGCCTTGACCTTTCCCAGTTCTCTGTCTTCCTTTCCTCTTCTCCTGTTCTCTGTTCCTCGCCTCCCTACACCTGCCAGTGGCTCGTCAGACAGCTACCTGAGTTTGTTCCGGAGCTGCGTCCTGAGGCTCTGGCCGGAGGGACCGTGGAGTCGCACACGAAGGAGCAGCCCCGGCTGGCAGTTGAAGCCAAAACAGAACCACTTAAGACCAGCCCTGTTTAGAAACTGCTGCAGATTTTAAGCCAACTACAAGTACAGTTTGAGAATCCTACCTGAATGATGTCACGTTTGCCTCAGAAGTTATTCCCACTGAGATCTGTTTTTTTTAAGTGAAAAGAAACCCACGATCCCACGCCTCAGAGTTTTAGTTTTGTGCCTTAAATCCCCCGTGTGTATATTTCACGTAGTAAGTATACCATTTTGTGGTGTTGTCATTGTCCTAAAAATGTACTCCCAGTTTCTGTGCATTAGTTCTTTTTAAGTGGCTACACGCTACTCTCTTGAGTTGCTGTGTCAGTTCATTTAAGCGTTGCTTTATTCAATTTTTTGCTTTTATTCAGATGCTTTAGTGAATGCCTTTATACATGCGTCTTTGTTCCTTAAAATTACAACACGGGATAGAGTCCTGGAAAGAGAATGATTGAGTCAAAGCTTGGGATTATCGTGGCTTTTCCTATATATTGCTATACTGTTTTCCAGAAACCTTCCCCCAGCTTACAGCAGTAGTAAAGGAAAGTGCCGGACGTACTCCTGTGTTAGTCTGCTTTAGTGACTTCAAGCTCAGACCTTAAAATCGCTTGTTTGCATTTCTTTGGTCATCACCATCAATTAGGTTTTACTGCAGGATTTAAAACATTAATGTCGCTGCCCTGATTTCACTCCCTTTGAAAAGGAAAAGTTGTAGATATTCAGGGAACCTGGTGGCATAAGCCTTTTTTTTTCTTCTTCTTCTTCTTTTAAGGTTTTATTAGTTTTCTTGCTTATAGCTTCACCTGACTTCCAAGCCTGTTCCATTGTGCTGCGGTGGGATCCTGCTGAAGTCAAGTCTTACCCACATCAGTCCTCCATTTAAAACTCCATTGTCGTATTGGAAAAAAAAAAAATTTAAGCCTTTGGGGACATTTTAGGATCTAACCCCCCTTACCTCTGGCTCCGTCCGTGCCTTTCTTTCTCTCAGCCTGTTTCCACGTACTTTGGGTCTCTCTGGGACTGTGACACGTGACACAAAATACTGCATGTTCATAAGCAGTACCCTGTCCATTGTTTATTTACATGTCTGACTTCGCCGTAAGACCGCGTGGGTTCTTGGCACAATGACTAGGTCCTGGTGATTGCTCTCTGTGTCCTCAGGGTCTGGCAGCTGTGTGCAATAATACTCCATTGTTTTGAAAATATTGGAGCTAAATTTTAGCCTTTCTTCATCTTGATATTTAGATTGGCAGTTAAAAGAAGCTGCATCTTACTAAAAGAGGTTCTGTACTAACTGTGTGCCCTTAAGCTCTCACTGCCTCAGTTTGCTTCTCTGTAAGATGGGCATAACAGTATCCGTCTCCTAAGGTTATTGTGAGGATAAAATGAGATTCTCCACGTTAGGGCTCGAAACATTGCTTCACCGGGTATTAGTGCACGATAAATTATTACCATCATCATCTGTTTTTTTCCATGAGGTTTTGGTGAAATACTAGGAGAAGGTGTTAACAGAAGAACGGTCTGCCTTGAGATCTGGGACCGCAACCTTTCTCGTTTTCGGTTGCGTGTCCAGATGTATAGACCCGAGAGGACAGTTTTGTGCTTAGAGGTGGTTAGGTGCCAGTTGTTCCTTGAACGCTTCTTCGGTGTACTTCAGCTAACTTTCTGTGGCATGGGGATGGTACCTCACTAGGTGGCTGTGGGGTCAGTTAAGTCTTGAGCGAAGATCCGTGACTAGAGTTAGCTTCCCGGGATACGGGACGTTGATACTCTTTCCATCAGTAAATTCGGACGGCGGGGGTGGGGGAGCCAGGAAGTAGAACGGAGTGGCCCTGTGCGATGCACTGGAAGAAGCAGGTCCTGTGCTGGGCGGGTGTGTGAAGCTGCTTCCCTGTTCCCAGCGTCTGTGAGTAGCTGCAGGGGACTCAAAATAGTGTAAGAAAGAAATTTTCCTTTCAGAGACCTTTCGTTATAAAAACCGGGGCGAGCCGCCCACCACCCGTGAAATATTCAGCAGCGGAAGGAAGACCGTGGACGAGCCGCACGCGTTTTCTTTGAGAGGCACGTGTATTCCCCGCCCGGTAGCCCCAGGCCGCGCGGCTCCGGCTGCGTGGACAGCCCTCCCCCGGGCTCCCCGGTGTGCAGGCCGCGTGGGGTGAGAAAGGGCCAGAGCACAGCTGACCGGCAAGCCCGGCCTCCGCGGCCGCTCTGAGCAGCGGTGAGTTGAGCGGAGGGACGTCCGGGCGGCCGGCCCTGGGACCCTTTCCTTCAGAAAGTCCAGTCTCCCACGTGTCCGTAATCCGCGTTTTGAAAGTGGCACTGACCGAATTCGTTGACGCTTTCCTGAGCACTGTCCTACGTAGGCCTTCTGAACCGGGAAGGCGTCCTGTCATTCGCCTCTCTCGGGAACACCGCCCCGGATTAGGGCCTTGACTTCGGGCAGGAGAGGACGACCTCCGGTACCGAGAGGTTAGAACGAACGGACGCTGCCAGTGTCCTGGAGCGGTTAGTGCTTACTGACCGAGAGTCACTGACTGAGAAGACCGCGTGGCCGTCCCTTTCGGAAGGGTGGCTCGAGGATGGTTGGCGCTACCGAATGTTCCTGAAGGGCAGCCAGTTTACCTTGTTGGTCCCGAGTTTGAGAAAATGACATCCAGGGAGATGGAGCTCGTCCCCACGTCTGTTTAAGAAAATGAATAGGCTCTGTCCTCTTAATGTCAGATTCATACCAGTGGTGATAAATTATAGAGCATCTGAATGTTTTTGTCTTCCTCTTTAATTAGCCCGTTCCACCGGAATTTAATTTTGCCGTTGTGTATGTGTTGTAGGGATGGGGGAAGATTCAGATTCGGATTGGCTGTTTACAGTAAAGAAGAAGGAAGACCCATTAGGCTTTGTTGTATCATCTTGTTAAAAAATATATATATAGCCTCATAATCATTGGGGTAAATGGGTTTGAGTGTCGCTGTAGTCTTGTGCCGGAAAGCTGTGTATTTTACTTGTCTCTCAACTTTGTAGCCGTGGGGAGGACAGTAGCTGAAGCGTTTGAATGAAAAACCAAACTGCTGTGTTTTCAACAGGACGCATTCAGTTTACTCGCTTACTCGGATCCTTGGAACAGCCCGGTTGGAAATCAGCTTGACCCGATTCAGAGAGAACCTGTGTGCTCAGCCCTTAACAGTGCAATACTAGGTGAGTGAAGCGGCACTTCAGCCAGAGTGTCTGCATATTTGAGACGGGATTCGTATTTTGGTAAAATCTTAATGTGGAAACCATTTCTACATTTTAAAAAAGGTAAAATTATTTCAAAATATAGAAACCTTCCCCTCCACCATCTCAATTCCAAAATTAAATGGATTCAAACAGAATAATAAAAAAAAAAAACCACAACGGTATATTGAGATCATACCCCGGGAAGTCTGGAAAATGGAAGTCTTTGTGTGCATGTCGTGTAAGCGTTTTTGGGCTGAGCCGCACATACCGCAGCTTCCGCTGTGCTTGAGATACGGACACGAGGGACTTCCGGGTGACGTGTGACTGCCCTGCCAGCACCAGCCCTTGGAGTAGCACCGTATTTGCATGAAAGTTCAGCATATTCAGCCGTAATATGCCCTTACCAGGTAAAAAGCGAGGGGGGGAAGAGAGCAGCAGTTTCGGTGGTGAGACGTCGCTAGAGGGGAGCACGGAGGGAGACCGGTTTGCCGTTCCCCTGGTCGGTTGCTGTCCCTGTAAGCAACTCATTACAGAATACGCTTACAGGACTCATGTCCCGAACAAATACTTTTTCTGTGAATGCTAGAACATTCCGTGCATTTATATATAAACCGTACAGGGCGGTTTACGTGAAACTATGATCTTCTCTCGGAGATTCTTTTCAAAAGTAACTTAAAGAAGAGTGGCTTTTGACCTGACTTTACAGGCTAAATCCACAGGTAAGATGAGGCTCCCACTCCTGCTCGGCCCTGTTAGGGAGCTTTTAGCAACACGTTTCACACCATTTCAGGTGCGCGAGAGCGTTGCCACAAAGAGCAGGGAGACCTGCAGCGGGCCAGGGACCGTATGGCTAGAATGTGAAGGGACCAAGTGTTCCTACATGAGCCTTATCTGCTCTTACAAAGTTCATTACAGTTGACGCTCGAACCGAGTGGGGGTTGGGACACCAACCCCCCAGCACAAAAATTTGCGTGTAACTTTTGACTCCCCTAAAACTTAACCGCTGCTGGCGGGAAGCCCTGCCAAGAACAGGAGCCCTTGATAGACACAGATCTGGTATGTGACACGTGTTGTGTTCTGGATTCTTACAATAAAGCCGGAGGTGAAGAAAACCCGAAGGGAAGAGCCGTCTACATCCCTGTACCGTATCAAAAACCGCAGCTGGAAGCGGGTCTGTGTAGTTCAAACTGGTGTTTCTCAGGGGTGAACTGTGAATTCTTTGTGTTAAAGTAGAACGGGGTGGGGGGGGGTTGCAATAACGGTAAGAAAAAAAAAACGTCTTTGGTGGGGTTTCTATAAATTTAGAATTTGTATATAATAAATCACGTGAATTTTCTCTGGTTAACGTGTTGTATTCTCTGGTTATATGAAATCCACTTAGCTCTATTGGTAAAAACAGAACTCAGTAGTAATGCTGAGATTGTAGGGCAAATCGTGGTTTACTGTAATGGTCTTTTTGAAATTACAGCCTTCATATTTAAGGATCAGATTCGTGAAGAATTTTTGAAGTAACCAGTTTTCTTAGAATAGTTTTTTATGTCGAGTTCTTCAAGGTAATTCAGTGATTAAATATGAAATTTTGTAGGGCCATTAAAGATGTGTGTACTCTCACTGTGCTACCTAGTAGATAGGTTCAGCTGTACCTAGTACTTAAATTTATATTCATAGGATTCCTGCAAAATTAATGACAGGCTTATTAATATAAATCGCTGTAGATGAATATGTGAATATTTATAAATCTGTAATTAGTGCTTAAAGTTGTTACATATTAACTGTATGTTAGTTCTTGTCAGTTGCAGATCCCAAAAGAATCTAAAGATGCTTATAACCACATGCCTCCTGATGCTTATCTTCCAGCAAGGTTACTTCCCTGTGAACCATCAGACATTTTTGAAAAAAAAAGCTTCCTTTTCCATTTTTTATTCCTTTTCATGTTGATTTTGTGTAAAACTTAAATTGTTCTGGACTGAAGACAGAACTATAAAGTCCGTCCTGCTTAGAGCTGGCAAAAACTGTATCACCATCAAAGTTTAGCTAAACAGTGTCTCACCGAAGAATAGCCAGGACTTTATTAATCCTAACCCACAGACCACTTTTCAAACCATACTTTCTCACTGATCTGTGTACCTTTTCTTACAGATTTCCATTCTTCAATTCTTGATCCTATTTTGTGTTCTTTTGTACCTTTAAATCCTGTATTTGCTTCCTTTATTTTTTGGGGTCATTCCTTATGGAACTTTCTCCCACCCCATTGTAACCTTGGAATCAAAAGTAGAATTAAATTGGGGCACCTGGTGGCTCAGTCGTTTGAGCGTCCAACTCCTTGATTTCAGCTCAGGTCATGATCCCAGGGTCGTGGGGTCGTGCCCTGTGTCGGGCTCTGGGCTGAGCGTGGCGCCTGCTTCAGATCCTCTCTCTCTGCCTCTGCCCCCTCCCCCACTCACGTGCATGCTCTCTCCCTATGAAATAACAAAAATAGGATAGTATGGAGTGTGGCCTTACCTGCCAGTATCATGGTCTTTGCCCTTCGTTGTCCACTATGCCTAGAAAGGACTGAGGAGTGATTTTATTAATTGGGAATCTAATCAACTTGAAACTTGGACTTCTCCACCCAGGGAGAGATCACTAGGAACTTGGCCAGTTTCACCAGTAGTTCATTTTTTCATTTCTGGCACAGAACTTGAAGTCTTGCAGACTTCTGGTATGTAGGACACGGAGAACAAATTTATCGGCCATTTAAAACATATTTTATCTACCAACTGTAAGTCAACTCCCTCCAACGTCGTAGGGTGGTTTTGCTTTTGTCTTGCCTCACGGCCACCGCCACCATTTGCTCCCTAGAAGCCCAAACAACATCCACCAATATGCCTTGGAGACAATTAGCCTCTGGTGGGTTCTATCCCCAGAAGGGGAGGCGTTTATCGGTGAAACTTTTACTTTAAGCCTGAGGCCTTTTCCTGTTAGGTCAAGTGACTTAAGGCGAAGAGAAATACTAAATAGTCCTTACTCCCCACTGTAAATATCAGGTAAGACCGGACCTCTTTCCCATCATAGTTAATGTGGAAGTTTTTAAGTGTCGAATTCTGCAAGAATTTTCCTTCAGAGTCGAATACTCAGTACCCATAGCACCTAGTCCGAGCAGCAGGGCCAAAGACGTTAATGACTGGCTTAGAAATGACCGATGCTAGTGAGGTAATTAAGAACAGTGTAGGCAGGGGTAAGTTTTCAAGTAATGCAGTATTTTCCCCATTGAGAAGTTTTTGGGAAATGTCTTGCTAATTGCTGTTTCCGTTTTTAATCATTTTTCCTCAGAAACCCACAATCTGCCAAAGCAACCTCCACTCGCCCTAGCAATGGGCCAGGCCACACAATGTCTAGGACTGATGGCTCGGTCAGGAATCGGATCCTGTGCGTTTGCCACAGTGGAAGACTACCTACACTAGCTATGCATTTAAGGAGCTCACGTGTACATTGTGGCATATAGTCAACCTGGAAGTAGACCAGCTCTGCTGATTTGAAATTTAGATTTTTTAATTATGTACTGGGGACAGGTTTTTGTCGCTTTACATTGCTTCCTAGTTTACAGCATGATGCAAATGATTTTCTAACTTGGTGTTAGGAGAAATTATTTTCCATCTTTAACCTCTTAGTTGTCTAAGAGTTCAATATTACTGAATTTCAGACGTTCAAATTGATCATCACAAATCCTTTAAAACAATTACCTAAAAGAAACCAAAAAATCCTGCCGCCTTTGTTTGGGGGAGAGGGGGGAAGGAAACGGAACCAGTTGTGTTTGTGTTAGCATGTGGGTGATGTAAACTTCAATTTGGGAGATGCTCCGACCCCCGCTCCCATATAAGCATTCAATCAGTGTAACTTGCAAAACGCATAAACATCCGACAGTTTGAATTTATAGTGTTGATGGAAGAAATCATTTTTAATGTGTACTGTAAAACTTGAAATACTCAGGAGCTGAGTGAATATGTTTGTTGCTACTTACAATCCCGACCTGTTAGTCCCAGTAGTTTTGTTTTAACATGGTCTTTTTCAACTTTGTTTCCTGTTTAACTACAGACGACTTCTGTTGTAGACTCACAAGTTTAACTGTTGTATTATAACAGTATTACATGTCAACAGTGTGGTTATGACCTTTATTTATATAAAAACCAAATATTTAGTCAATTTACCGTGTCTTAATTTAATCTTTGTACACCTTCCATTTTTAAGTGCTTAAATGAGTACTATATTGCAATAAAAATGTAGTGATATAATTAACCAGCCATTAAAAATTTACTATTACAGATACTAGAGTGTCAATTGAATTTATATATTAGGTGCCCGCACACTTCTAATACAGAATTAGAGCGATTCTCTAAATCTGAGTTCTACAACGCAAGACTGCCTTCAGCTTACTGGCCGCCCTAGAGTAGGGTCAGACCTGATGCTGTGGGTGCTGCCGCAAGAAAACAGACAGTTCAGCTCCTGTTTCTGTAACTACAGTAGGAACGATGGCACGTGGCCTGCCACCAAAGCACACCCGCCCAACCTGGTTAAAAGTAACACTCAGCCAAGATCACCAAATCCTCTGGCTAACGAACTCTGCACGGAGGCTTCCATCTTCCTCGAGAAGAAATACTTACTGCACTGAGATACTGAGCTTTCAGCTACTTCCTTCCCGTTCCATAGCCTGGGAAACAAATGCCCCTCAAAGCACCAAAACCTCTGCGAGACCAAGGCAGCTGAGAGCTGCAGCTGAAAACACCCCAGGGCCCACTTCTCTCGCCCTGCTGTGCACCCAACACCGCAGGTGGAAGACGAGCTTTCAATTAAATGCACAAACGCTCATAAAAAAGAGAAACCATCTTTTGAACCGGTTTGTCTTCCAACGTCATTCTCAAACTACGAGGCAGGACTGTCCTGAAGGATGAGAGGTGATGGGGTGCTTCCCCCAACAGACCTACGAGTTTTGCAGTAACCCTTCAAAACTCTTTATAAATCATTTATTAGATCTTTTTAAGAGCATTTTCTAAACCAAATAACTGAGTCCTATACATACAAGTTCTCATCCTTCATTTACTTCATTTGATTTACTTCTTAGAAGTTTTCATCTTTCTGACCATCCACCGTCTTTTAAACCTCTTGGCATTTTGTTTTTTCTGAGTTCCTAGAATAGAAAAATTTTATTCAGTAAGAATATTGGATACGAAATTCGCAAGAAACAATTCCAAAGTTTTCAAGATTCTATGAATATAAACACTAATCAAATTGTACAGTAGATATACCACGCTGATCTATGTTTTAGAAGCAACTTCAAGATATTAATACAGAAGCCATTATAAGGAAAAAATGGATATCTCACGATTATTTAAGTATTTACTACCTCCTTAAAAGAAAGTGTGCGATATATAAAAAGCTGAGGGAGCGGAGCTGGATCTTACCCCAAGCATTATTCAGAAACTGGGCTGCAGCCTTTTTCACTGGTAACCTCTTATTTTCAAGAGACAGGAACTTATTTACTAGAAAAGAGAATTATCTATCACTTCTTTGTTTAATTTGCAGTAAAAAGTGAGAGAGACAGTCTATAAAGAAATTACCAGTAGTTCTGTTGGTTCCTGGACCATATAAAGAATTCTGTATAAAGGCTTTTGCTGCTTGCTGTCTTGAATCTCTCAGATCTTGATCTTTTAGCCTTAGAGCCAAGTAGCTTTTATTCTGGCTGGTGACAAACACAAAAGGTCAAAATGAGCAAATCTGATAACATGCTGAGTTTGAAAATAAAGTTTTGTTAGCTACTTAAAAAAGTGAAAAGGGGTGCCTGGGTGGCTCAGTTGGTTAAGCGTCTGGCTTTGGCTCGGGTCATGATCTCACAGCTCATGAGTTCGAGCCCCACGTAGGGCTCTGTGCTGATGGCTCAGAGCCTGGAGCCTGCTTCGGATGCTGTGTCTCCCTCTCTCTCTTCCCCTAACCCACTCACATTCTGTCTCTGTCTCTCTCAAAAATAAACAAACATTAAAAAAAAGAAAAAATTTTTAAAAACCCCAAATCCTAATTTTCTGTATGTGCAGATCGTGAATAAAATGACATCACTGGGCTATTTTACTACACACAAATAGACTAACGTTTCCATTTTAGGAGGCAGAGGTCTTATTTTTACGTAAATATCAGAACTGGTTTTCCCATAGAGGAGGTAATCTGAAACTACTATAATGAAACTATTTCCCCCCACAAGCCAATACTCTCTCTCAGGTCAGCTTTACATTCTCTGAAAAGAAGAAAGACCCTCCTTACCCGACAGACTGTACTTTTTGTACTTTAGCTTTCTTGGAATCACTTCCTTTGTCACAGTCTTCATTTTCCTTCTGCAGATTCGCTAAAAAATTGAGTTTATATATGTAAAACAAAGCAGGAACATTTACTGGACTGTACTTTAAATCTAGTACCAATCTGGGTGCAATCTTTACTTGTAAGAAATAGAGACAACGGGCCAAGCTCCGCTTGGCCAGGCCTATTCCCACACTCTCTCGGGGCCAAACATTTGGCTGCAAATATCTGCAAATGTACCTGACACTTACAAGAGAAGTTATTGAAATGAGAATAGTTCATACCTTCTTTCAACTTTCCTGATGATTTCTTGATGCTAAGGAAGAACAATAAAAACACTGATTGGTAAGGCAGATAGCAAAGATGACTCCACTGGTTAACACAATTTCATCTGCTTTTACGAAGATCTCCCCTTTTCATTACCACCATCCTCGGTTTTTACTCAGGATCGTTAATCAGTTTTGGAAAGCAAAAGTCCCTCCCCAGGGCACTGCTACCAATTCCCAAACTAGTAATACGCTAGGGAGGGAGTATCTTCTCAGAAGTGAAGATCTCAAAGCATATGAGCAAACTTCAGCAGAAGCAGATCGATGTGGGTAACAGTAAAGTGAAAGACTTCAGGAAAAACGAGTTCTGTAATACAGTATTCAAAATACAAAGTGAAAAGGTGGTGAGACCGCCTCGTTTTACTTGGAGGAATCACAAAGGGTTAATCCAGCAGTTCAGACAGAAAGACAAGGATGGAGACCAGGACTAGCCTGGAAGAGTAGTGGTCTTAACGAGAGACCAATGTGAACTGACAAAACACAACAGGAGACTCCCATGTGGAAACACCAGCACAGGGGAAAAGCTACACTAAGGAGGCAGCGAGGACATCTGAGCTTGGTTTTTAAGGAGGAAAGGGGAATGTGCCCCAGGTAACAACTGTTGGTATGTTTACTGGTAGTGTTTACAGAACTTGAATAGCTCTTTGGAAAAGCCTTTTACTGAAAATTTTGAGAACCGCTGGCCTAGGCAAGAAATACAGGACTAGGGGTGTCTGGGTGGCTGTCCACTAAGCGAGCGGCTCAGGTCATGATCCCACGGTCGTGGGATTGAGTCCCAGGTCGGGCTCCTGAGATTCTCTCTCTCCCTCTCCTTCCCCTCCCGTCTGCACGCTCTCTTAATAAATATTAAAAAAAGAAAAAACTACAGGACTAAACTTCTGAACTTAACAAAGCAGTCAGGAGAGGCCAGGAGAATATTAAAAAATTGCCGAATATCTAGCAGCCTAAATTTATTAAGGTTTGATTTCAAGGGCTAGAGGAGGACGAGAACTACTGCACGGGCCTTTACACATTCGGCACAGGGCACAGCTGCTAAATGAGAGGAATGAAACCGAAGCCGGGGAGCAGCCAAGGCAAGCACGGGACAAGAGGAGCCTCAGAGCCTGCGGATGTGCCTGCTACTCCACTAGCTGATACGGTTCAAGACATCATTTTACTCACCACCGTCTCCCCTGCCCTTAGTACAATGACAGGAGCACAACCGTCCCCTGACTGAACACACTGGAATCAGTAACTCGGAGGCTAGAGTTTGCTGTGGGAATGAACACAAAGTGGTGGGGCACCTGGGTGGTGCATCCGACTTCGGCTCAGGTCACGATCTCGCGGTCCGTGGGTTCGAGCCCCACGTCGGGCTCTGTGCTGACCGCTGGGAGCCTGGAGCCTGCTTCGGATTCTGCGCCTCCCTCTCTCTCTCTGCCCCTCCCCCGCTTGCTCTCTCAAAAATAAACATCCAAATTTTTTTTAAAAAGTGGCAGAAGACTGAAAAGTGGAGTTAATTCCCTCCACCTTTCCCACCAAATCCAACCACCTGCTGTGTAGCTTTCTGTCTTACTCTCTTTATTATTATGTGGATTCAAACAAACGTGTGTACCCCCCGTATAGCATCCAAAGACAGGTGTCTAAGCAAGGCGTATATAACAGGATCTATTACTTACTTAGTCTGTCCGGCTGTAGTTAACTTCTCGAGAATGTTATCCGGAAGGAGTTTCCTTTTCTTAGATTAAAACATTTAAAAATTAATCAGAGGTGAGATACATGACACACCGTGGGCTGCTTCTCAAGTTTCTGGCTCTACGGACACAGCTTTACACCCAGAGCAAGAAATGAATCAGGCTGAACCCTCCCTGCGCCTGCGATCCCTACGCTGTGGAAGCAGTGGGCCCAGGAAGCTCAGAACCTGTAACACATTCTTGGGAAGACTGAGCGAAGACTGGGAAGGCTGGCCCCGGTATTCCACCCCAGAGGTCACTGTTCTGCCATGAGCGCAGTCAAGTCACGTCCCTCTGAGCGGGCTCTCTGTGGCCAATCTGCCAAACGTCAGACAGCAAAGCGAAGATACTCCAGGTACAGCCTTCACTTTGCAAAGTACCTGAGCAACCCAATTTCCGGTAAAGAAACGACCTCCGCGAGACTAAACGACCAGGCTCGTCACGGTGAGCTGGTACAAGGGGGAGAACCCCACGATCTCAAACTCCCGCCTCTTCCCACTCCCATTTTCAATCGGTGGACAGCAAAGAGCACGAGCGCCTTGTCCCCAGAAATCTCAGCGACTCTCCCTGCCAAACATGGGAATTCTGCCCCGGCCGGGGTGCCTTTGAAACGGAGACGCCTCCCCCGCCTCTAACCTTTTGTTCGATGAACAGCTCCTCGCGTCGCTTCCTCTTCTCCTTCAGGAGCGTTTTGTCCCTGAGAGAAAGAGTGACAAGTCAGTGCGGGGCGACACGCGCGGGCCGGGGGGGTACGGGGGGGTGGGGGGGGGTAGGGGGGGGCGGTTTCTCCCGGCCGGCTGCGGGCTCCGAACCTGCGCACCGACTCCCGAACCCGCCGCTCCTCCTCTCGTGCTTCCGCCTGGGCGCTGGCGAAAGTCAGCTCCTCCGGGGCCTCGTCGTCAAACTCGTCGTCCCCTTCCTCGTCGTCTTCCTCCAGCGGCTCCGCGGCCGCGCCGCTGCTGGGCTGCCCGAGCAACAGGCCGTGCTCCGCCTCCTCCTCCTCCTCGGAGGCGGGCTGGCCCTCGTCCACCATCGCCGACGCCGGGACGCGGGACGCGCGAGGCCGCAGCTGCACCATGGCCCACACAGCGCGCCCGGCCGTCCGGCCTCTGACCCGGAAGCAACGCGCAAGCGCCGCGTGACGCAAAGAAAGAGCGACGCGACTTAGGCCGCCCCCTGCAGGTGCAGATGGGAAGACGGCCGCGCGCCAGCAGAGGCGCAGGCGCAGAACGAGGAAGGGCGTGGCCTAGAGAGAGCCGGCCGTGTTTGTTTCCTCTCTGTATGTAGGATGTTTTCCTCGTCTGGGATCCCACCTGGATTCCTCTCCGCCCCGCAGCAGTGGCTCGCGCTCCGGCTGCGAGAGCGGGCAGTGATGGGGCTCGTTTCCAGGAGGGGAAGAGCCATCATGAGACGTCCTCCGCTGGGAGGCTGGCAGCAGGATTGGCTGGCTCCCTCCCTCCTCCGGTCCAGTGGCCAGTTATGCCAGCCAGTGCCCAGAAACCTGTGACCGCAAGCCCCGGCGGCCCTACCTACCACGGGGATCCGCTTGGTCCTGTTAATCTGAAAAAATAAAACTGCCGGTTGTTTTACCAGCGAAAAATGGGTTTATTCAGGAATCGTAGAGAGTTGCAACCCCGTGGCAAACAGGCTGCAGGCAAAACCACAGCAAGTACCCCTAAAGCGTGGATCGCTCTTTTTATAAAGGAAAGGGAACCTTTGGGTGGGGCTGTTACAAACTAAAAGGCCATTGGAATAAACTGGGAGTTCAAACTACAGTGGCTTCTCATTGGGCGAGTTGTCACGCTGTCATTGGCTGGGCTGTTGCTGGGGGAAGAGGAAAGCCTTTCTCCCTCCTGTGGGCGTTAATAAAGCAGTATACACCTGCCAGGTCCACTGTTGGATTTGCAAGTAAGGGCAAGTGGTAGAGCGTGAGACCGCCCTTGCCCAACTTCCCAGCTCCATTTTAGTGAAGTTTCTCCTTATTAATTTTCACAGTCTAATTAATCAGTATTTGTAGAGTCAGCTCCCTTCACTCCCTGCACCCCAAAGAAGTGGCATTTCCGAGGGAAGAATTGTAGCAATAGGACCTCGATGCCT
The DNA here is from genome assembly GCF_018350195.1 of Panthera tigris. Taxonomy (NCBI): domain Eukaryota; kingdom Metazoa; phylum Chordata; class Mammalia; order Carnivora; family Felidae; genus Panthera; species Panthera tigris. The sequence continues at coordinate 15,217,722 of NC_056664.1, forward strand.
TCCAGTCCTTCTGTTGCCGACAGGAACAAGTCGACAGATGCAGGTTTCAATCAGTCCTCAGCAACGAACATGTGCTTGGCAACCTCAGCCACCAGGCTCCCCTGACCACCTGCCCCCTGGACTGTCCACGCCTCTGTTCATCGTTGTTCTGTCAACACTGCTGACAGCTGATCATCGGACACCCCAATTAGGATGTAAGCAATGTGAGAATAGGGTCCTGGTCTGGTTCCCTGCTTTAACCCCAGGAGCCTTGAACAGTGGCGGGTGGTCGCAAATCCTGAATCTGGTAGAAGAATAACTTCACCGTTACTTAGTGAATGCAGCCCGAGCGTTGTTTATATTCTCTGCCTCCGGGTATATTTTGTCTCTTGGCACACAGGCCCCTTCCTGATCTCTGTGCTTATCTTCTCCCACCCATTGCACACAGCACTGATTGGTCACTCTCTGAACAAACCAAGCTATTTCGCACTTGCTATGCATTTGTACACGCTGTTTCCTTTTCTGATACTCCTCCATGTGGAACTATTTATACTTCAAACATTGCCACCAAGGCTGACTTCCTCTTAGATTTTTGTTTTAACGTTTATTTATTTTTGAGGCAGAGAGAGACAGAGCATCAACGGGGGAGGGTCAGAGAAAGAGGGAGACACAGAATCCGAAACAGGCTCCAGGCTCTGAGCTGTCAGCACAGACCGCGAGATCATGACCTGAGCCGAAGTCGGACGCTTAACCGACTGAGCCACCCAGGCACCCCAAGGCTGACTTCCTCTTAAAGTGCCTTAATATCTACCCTATCCCCTCTCCACCCATCTCTAATTGCATTCTTCCCTGAATCTTGCTCATATTACTTCACTGTAGTTGCCACACTGTAAAATAGTTTACGTAACAGTTGTCCCAACCATTCTGTGAACTCCTAGAGGGTAAGGCCCATATCTTGCCGATCGTCTTATTTCCAGTGTCTATCACATGGGAGCCATTCAGTACACATTAAATTGAATTAAATAATGCTACCTCACATACGTTTTGTATTTTCAACTCTTTTTTTTTCATCTTCTCTAACAAAACCAAAACGTGAACAAAAATGAAAAAACACGAATCAAACTAAAAACTAAAAAAAAGCCACTGGTGCCAAAGGCCCAGGATGAGAAGAGTTGCAAAGAACAGTTCCGAAATACGTGGGCTTTGGTCAGATAGAAATTACAGGTTAAAAATATAATCAGACTCGCGGGGCACACCTGAGTGGCTCAGTCAGTTAAGTGTCTGACTTTGGCTCAGGTCACGAGCTCATGGTTCATGGGTTCGAGCCCTGCATCAGGTTCTGCGCTGGTGGCGTGGAGCCTGGTTGGGATTCTCTCTCTCTTTCTCTCTCTCTCTCTCTCTCTCTCTCTCTCTCTCTCTCTCCCTCCCCCACTTGCACATGTGCGCACTCTCTCTCTCCCGCAAATAAACTTGAAAAAATATATATAATCAGACTCACTGAGACAGTATGCTGACTTCTGACATCGCTAACCCTAGGAAAATGTATGCATTTAACTTTGAGAAGCCCAACAACAAAACTATTAAGAGTGAATGATGAAAAGTGGGAATCGAGCCCTCAAGATGCTTGGCCGGTCTTTCAGACTCCTTGTAGGTTATGAACACCCCTCTTGCCCAAGCAAAGAACCTCTGGGATTTATGAAAAGTTATGACTTGCAAACGCAGTACAAAGTTTTATGTGACCCGTGTCTTGTCTATTTCTACGAAAGCCAACAGTGTAACATTAGATGCGGTTTTGTAAGGGGCTGAGGCAACGTGGCCCAAGTGTGCGATCACCCAGGGAACCCACCTCATCTAAGGGGCCCAGGTAGGGCTGACCTCCCTCCACTGTTTCCTAAAGACCACTCTTCCCGGTCAGGCCAGACAGCAGGCATTCCGGGACCCTGGGTGTGGCGTTAGATGGTGAGGCTTGAGCAGGAGCTGTATTTTTACTACTTTACTCCAAGGTAGAATGGGCATAATTTTTTTAAAGTCCACAGGAAAAAAAAAAAAAAAGCTTCAGAATTCAGTGTCTGGGAAAGCTTGGTGGGCTTTTTCACCATACACAGACCGTTTGCTTCTGTGTTTATGTCATTGAGAAACAGCGATCACGTCCCCCTTTCCTCCTTGGCTGCTAAGAAGGCCAGCGCTCAACTTTAGGCAGCTGTGTTTGCCCCTGGAGTCCATATATTTGCATCGTTTATTTTTTTTTTAATCCGGATTTTCTATCTTTTTAGAAAATTTTTTTAACATTTTTTATCTTATTTTTTTTTGAGAGACAGAGACAAAGCGTGAGCAGGGAAGGGGGAGAGAGAGAGGGAGACACAGAATCCGAAGCAGGCTCCAGGCTCTGAGCCGTCAGCACAGAGCCCGACGCGGGGTTCAAACTCACGAACCGCAAGATTGTGACCTGAGCCGAAGTCGGAAGCTCAACCGACTGAGCCACCCAAGCGCCCCCTGATTTTCTGTCTTGTGCTACTTTTCTCTTCCTTCCTTGCATGACTTCTTGTTGTAGGGTTATCCCACGCACTGTGAGGTAAGACAGACAAACGAGGAAAACACCGAAAAGGAAAATCCCCCAACAAAGACATCTCTTGGGGTAGCATCTTTATACAATAAATCACCTACCGTAGAGAGTGAGTTTATTTTCCACCAAAACTTGACAAAAATTAGAAATACCAAGGTTTGACCCCTCTACTCCTATCTTTGCCCAGATAGCAACAATAAAATCAGCACAACTGCTTCTTTAAAAGAAAATCCAATCACAAAAATATCCCCTTCCAATAACCAAGCAAACACGTCAGAGAGATCTTGTGTTTAGGTTCACACAAAATAACACTGCATCAACTCCACTGTTCATTGACTTCTCCCTCTGACTACGTTTGCGATTGTTCCTTCTAAACTGCCATCGCTTATCATCAGGTGGGATTCCAGCCAGGGAATCGGAGGTTATTTCTAGATTTTCTAACATTTAGCTCACCATCCCCATGATTGTTTCGCCTCTGTCTGTGGCCCGGTACTTAGATGTGCCACAATTTCTTCTTTCCCCGGGACAATTAAGACACGTTTTCAGTTTCATGAGGAGCAAGGGCTTCAGGAAGAGTGGTACCGCAAGGCCCCTGGAAGTGAAACCTGAAATAGGACAAATACAGCCGAGTTAGGGGCAAAATGAACATACGACTTCAGCCGCTCACACACTGCGTGGCTGTATCCAAAGTAAAATCCCAAATCTCACAAATACGGTATTGTGAACTTTGTCCCCACTCTTGGCAAACTAGCTTCTGACAATTCTAGATGTAGACATTTCATTACAGGCCGGCCACAGAAATCAAGGGGATGTAGTTAGGAAAGGAACAGCCTAGAATTCAGGCGCTATAAACACGAATTTTATTTGAAGGGGTAGGGGAGACATAATTGTAAAGTGCATTTTATGACCGTATTGCCAACCTCATAACTGAAACTGTGAGTTTTACAAAATCCATATACTGCATTAAAAGAGCATTTTCGTGCACTGAAGACAAGAGAGGGGCGCCTGGGGGGCTCAGTTGGTTAAGCTTCCAACTTTGGCTCAGGTCATGACCTCACGGTTTGTGAGTTCGAGCCCCGCGTCGGCTCTGTGCTGACAGCTCGGAGCCTGGAGCCCGCTTCGGATTCTGTGTCTCCCTCTCTCTCTACCCCTCCCCTGCTCACGCTCTGTCTCAAACAAACATTAAAAAAAAAAAAAAAGACTAAAGAAAAATAACCTCATGTACCACACAGACCATGAACATTTTCGCTGAACAGGCCTCTCAAGCGATCCACTGGACTTCACGACTAACTGACGTATAAACAGTCAGAAAGGAGAAAGAAACAAACATAAAGAGCAAACAGCAGGGACAAAGAAGAAAAATTAATGATTTCGGCTTCCTTTGAGGAAAAACACAAAAAATAAGCCCAACTCTGAATGCAGGATGAGGAGAATCCTGTAAAAGTAGGATTTTCTAGTATGTTAATAAGCAAGCCAACTGAGCACAATTAAAAATGGAAAAAGCACATGTTCAATGTAATTCATCATTCATGCTGTATTTTTTAAAAATTGTTTAAAATGTTTACTTATTTATTTAGAGAGAGAGAGACAGAGAGACAGACAGGAGAGGGGCAGAGAGAGAGAGAGAGAGAGAGAGAGAAAATCCCGAGCAGGCCCCATGCTGCCAGCGCAGAGTCCAACGCGGGGCTCGATCTCCCGAATTGTGAGATTACGTGAGCTGAAACCAAGAGTTGGATGCTTAGTTGACTGAGCCACCCACGCGCCCCATATCGCTTATTGACACAACACAAATCGTGGACGCCTTAGACCTCAAACAGTCTTGTCTCTGGACAGAGTGCTGCTAACGGATGTCCCCACCCAGTGACACCTCTACTCCTTCCGGCCACCTACAGTATGTTGAACACTGGCTGCCAGCAAGCTCCTCACCTGCACGGTTGAAGCCCCTTGAGGACCTTCCAAAAATGCCAGCCAGGCACGGAGAACTCCTAGGGAATCCCCACAGCCTCAACTTGCACACGTTTTCCTTCCTGAGAAAGTGGCCTTTCACCTGCCCCTTGCCCCGTTCAGCTTTCTCCCACTTTCCAAGAGCAAGCCGAGCCCCTCACCCGCCTGGAGCCTTCCCACGATGCCTTATCACAGAACGTGCAAACTTTCGAGGGGCCGGATAAAGGGGCGTTTGAAATGTCGGTGTGCATCTCAGAAAACAAACGGTTTCCGGAGACGGGGTGACGACACATCCTTAGGCAAGCAGGGGCCACTCCGTTCCTGTCTTCAATAAAACCGGAAGAGCATCTGGCCCGGTAGGGCCGTCGACGAGATCACTAAATGCGATTCAGTAAAAATGTGCCCTCCCAGCCCTCAGACTAGAGAGAACAAGAGACGCAGAGAAAGCCAAGTGCAAAGAGAAAACGGTATTTTTTCCCAGGAGGAGCTGCAAAGTATCCTGACAACCCCCCTTCTCTGTGTGACTGCTGCTTTTTGTTGTTGTTGTTGTTGTTGTTGTTACTCAGGGAGGAACTTTGTTCTCTAAAATCATAAACTGCCCGAAACTGCTGTTGGAAATGACAGCGGTAAAGGGTAAGTATGCTCAGAGGATCTAAGTGACCGTGCCACTGACCAGCAGCCTTGACTTCCAATCCCGGTGCAGACCTCCAGATAAAGGGCATCCGGACACAGCCTTCCACGTCTACCTTCACTTTGCAGGCTCCAGGGAAACAGGACCCTGTGCCCACGCTGCCCGCCAGACTGCACCTGACCCCCTTCCACACAGCCCTGCTTGCTGTTCTGTCTCCCCAAAACAGCTTTGTTTAAATTTCACCTAAGCTCCACCCTCCCTCCAAATCCTGTAGTCACGGCACCTTTTCCTTCGCATGGGGACACGCACCATGTCCCCCTGGGATGCGGTCTCCCTCATTTGCAGAGAACCAGTAAACTTGATCTGACTACAGATTTGTTTCTGGTGACTGCCGGCGGATTGGGCAGGACCAATATAAACTGTCTCCTAACACTTAGCCGGGGACACGGGAACTACTCCAAAAAGTTCATGGCCCATGCATCTATTAAGAGATGCGTTTTGGGGCCCCCCGGGTGGCTCAGTCAGTTAAGCATCCGACTCCGGCTCAGGTCATGAGCTCACAGTCCGTGAGTTCAAGCCCCGCATTGGGCTCTGTGCTGACAGCTCAGAGCCTGGAGCCGGCTTCAGATTCTATGTCTCCTTCTCTCTGACCCTGTCCTGCTCCTACTCTGTCTCTCAAAAATAAATAAAACATTAAAAGATGCATTTCCTGGGGCGCCTGGGTGGCTCAGTCGGTTGGGCGTCCGACTTCGGCTCAGGTCATGATCTCATGGTCTGTGAGTTCGAGCCCCACGTCGGGCTCGGTGCTGACAGCTCAGAGCCTGGAGCCTGCTTCGGATTCTGTGTCTCCCCCTCCCTCTCTGCCCCTCCCATGCTCGTGCTCTGTCTCTGTCTCTCGATATTAAATGTTAAAAAAAAAAAACAAAAAACATTTTCTAGCCAAGAACTCAGACTTATAAACTCTACTGGCAGTTTGCTTTCTTTCTCCCCCCCCCCCCAAAAACATGTTCCTTCCTGACCTTCCTGACCACCTCTTCGCCCTCCCTCCCCCTACTCCGGCCACACTGACCTCAGTGCTGGTCCTCACACCTCCCAGGCGTGCTTTGTCCTGGGGTGGGGGGGGGGGGGCTCTGCTCAAGTGGTCCTGTGTCTGGAAAGCTCTTAGCCAGACAGTCCCCTTAGTTCACTCTCTCATCGCCTCCAAGCCCGCGCAGGTGTCTTCTCAGTGCGGCCTGCCCTGACTACCCAGCGGAATCTGGGTAGTCTGCTCCACTCCAATTCGACTTTTGCTTTCTGCCACAGCCTCCGGCCCAGCTGCTCACCGGCTACAGTCTTGGCACGTTTATTCTGCTTTACTGCTCACCGTCTGCCTCCACCACGAGAGGGTCATGTTCACACAAGAGATTTTTTTGCTTGGTGTCCTGACGTATCCCGGCCTGAGCACCTAGGACCGTGTCTAGGGCATTATAGGTGCTTAGTAAATGAACACCTGTGGACTTCAACTAAATTCCCAAGTTTAGAGAAATTCCAAGATGGACGACATGGTGATCACAGGGCACGGGGGTGGGGGGAGGGGACCAGGTACTTGGAAGGCCCAACACATCAGCCTCCTGACAAGCAAACCTCATTTCTGCCTCAGCAAGTGCACAGACCCTCACGTGCCAAGGACCCCGGCGCTGAGTGAACAGCCAAGAACCTTGAAGCCGAAGCTGAAAGTGGCTCATGTCTACACTAACCGTAATGGCTTGTCAGAAATCATCCGCGACCACCAGCGGGGATGGGACAAATGACAAAAACAAAACCGGAACTAATGAACACCCTGAGGATATTAATACGTTTCAGTGGGAGGCAAATTCTGTGACTTTGTCTCTACATGAGAATTGGGGCAAAGAATCTAATCGACGCGTGCTCGGTCTAAGACGTCCTGTGAGACCCACGTTCAAAGTGTGGCCCGCGTTCCTGCCCCGCCTATTTAGGCAATAAGGAAAATTAGGCCAAAAGGAGACATTATCCCAGTTTTTGTTTCTCTCATTAACCTACAGTAGTTGTTGGCAAAGCCTTTCTCTGTGAAGAGCCAGAGAAGGCATATTTTAGGCCAGACGGTCTCTGTTGCAACGACCCAGTTCCGTTGCTGTAAACACAGGGCCACGGCTGAGTGCCAATAAAACTTTATTTACAAACGCAGATGGCGGGTGAATTTGGCCTACAGGAGGCAGTTTGCGGAGCACCGACCCAGAGTCAAATCCAACCAAAATCTATCACGCGTGAGCTGTTAAGAGAAAATCCTGCCCTTGTCGAGCTGTGTGTTCAAACACTCGATCGCCCCAGCCCTGGTTCCCCGTTTGAAAAGCTGAGAAGGGGTGAGAAGATCACCTACATCTCTCCTAAATGCCACCTTTGAGGACTCCTAGATAGAAGCACGACTGTCTTCGCCCGTCAGTTACACCCATCTGGGAAAATTCCCAGACTTGGTGGTACAGCCAGCCTCAGCTGCCAGAGGAACAAACGAACAGCAGGCGGTTCTTGTGGTAGGTGCTGGTCAGTGGGTAGCTTGTCAGACTTGGTCAAGGCTTCCAAGATTTTGGCCGAGACTGAGCAGCGGCGGAACCGGGTCTGTCGTGTTAGGAGGCCCAGCTTATGCAATGGTATCATTATACGCCACGATTCTCTTCTCAACCTGCAGGGACAACTGGCAGGTTCAATTTCCTCTCACACGAAGACACACACAATGCCTGCCAGTCCCTGCCGGTCAGTCCGGGGCATGAAAGGTAGAGGCCAGCCCTTGGCTTGTGCAAACACTCTCCTTTTATTGTCTTCTTTTCTCCCCCCCATCTGCATTTTGTTACTTTCCTACCATGATGGTTTTGTTTTCAGTCTTTATACTTCTTAGAGGTGAGCTGGAGATCATAGGACTGAAAATAAACCACATTAGAAGAAAGGGACTAGGGACGGAGCTCCCTTCCTCCTTCAGAAAGTTTATCCCAGGGCACCCGGCTGGCTCAGTGGGGTAAGGTCTTGACTTGGGCTCAGGTCATGATCTCGCAATTCGTGGGATCAAGCCCCGAGTCAGGCTCCGTGCTGATGGCGCAGAGCCTGCTGGGGATTCTCTCTCATTCTCTCTCTGCCCTTCCCCAGCCCCACCTCAAACAAATAAATAAATTTTTAAAAAAAGAAGAAACAAAGTTTGTCCTTTCCCATTCTTGGAGAATACTGATGTTCTTTTTTTCTTTTTTTTTTAATGTTTATTTTTGAGAGAGAGAGAGAGAGAGAGAGACAGAATGCGAGCAGGGGAGGGGCAGAGAGCGGGGGAGACAGAGAATCCGAAGCAGGCTCCAGGCTCCGAGCTGTCGGCACAGAGCCCGATGCGGGACTTGAACTGGTGAACCGTGAGGTCGTGACCTGAGCCGAAGTTGGACACTTAAGCCGCCGAGCCACCCTGATGTTCTTTCGAGCAGACGAGAGGCCTGAGCTGCCTGCTCCGACACTTCTTAGAATGCTACAGGCTAGCACAGCTGCTACCTGTGTATGCCACAACGCGTGTTAGAGGTCCAATGTCTACTTTTTGGGGCATACATTAGAAGATAACTTAATTCTGAGCAGGACAGCTTAACTGAGATATAACTCACATATAAGCTGTTTAAAACATATAATTTAATGTGGTTTTTTTTTTTTTAGTATATTCACAGAATTATATGACCATCACCACAATCCACATTAGACAATTTTTTCTCATCCCAAAAGGAAACGTGTCTCCATTTATAGTTACTTCTCGTTCCTCCCTGCCCTAACCCTAGACAACCACTCATCGACCTCCAGTCTCGGTTGATTTCTAGGTATCTCATATAAACAGAATCATATGATGTGTGGTCTTGTGTGTCTGGCTTCTTTCACCCACTAGAATGTTTCAAAGGTCATTCGTGTTGTAACACAGATCAGCATTTCATTTCTTTTCGTGGCTGCATAATATTCCCTGATATGTATGTACCAAATTATGTTTCTCCACTAATCAGTTGAGGACCGGAAGGACATTTGGATCATTCTTGCTTTTTCTTTTTTTTTTTTAATTTATTTTGGGAGAGACAGAGACAGCACGAGTGGGAGACGGGCAGAGAGAGGGGGAGACCGAGAATCCCAGGCTGGACAGAGCCCGACGTAGTGTTCAAACTCATGAAACCATGAGATCATGACCTGAGCCAAAACCAAGAGCTGAATGCTTAACCGAGTGAGTCACCCAGGTGCCCCTTTTTTCCCTAATGTTTATTTACTTTTGAGAGAGAGAGCGCGAGAACAGGGGAGGGGCAGAGAGAGAGGGAGGCAGAGGATCCGAAGCAGGCTCTGCACTGACAGCACAGAGCCCAATGCAGGGCTCGAACCCACAAACTATGAGATCATGACCTGAGCCGAAGTCGGACGCTTAACCGACTGAGCCACCCAGGCGCCCCAGTAGATGTATGTTTTCATTTCTCTCGGCTATCTACCTAAGAGAATTGCTGGATCCTATGTTCACTCTGTATATAACCTTTCGAGGAACTGCCAGACTGTTTTCCGGAGCAGGTGCACTATTGTCCATTTCTACCGGCAACAGGTGAGAGGTCCACTTTCTTCAACACCTGTTACTTTGTTTTATTATATATATATATATATATATATATATATATATATATATATGCACACTTTGTATTATTATACCCATTCTAGTGGTTGTTAAGTGGTATCTCATGGTTTTAATTTGCATTTCCCCTAATTTTAATAATGTTCAGCATATTTCAATATGCTTATCGGCCACGTGTACATATTTGGAGAAACGTCTACTCAAATCTTTGGTCCATTTCTAAATTGGACCGTTTGTCTTTTTATTATTGAATTGTGGGAGCTCTTTACATATGCTGGATGCAAGTCCCATATCAAATATTAGACCGGCAAATATTCTCTCCCATTCTGTAGGTTGTCTTTTTCACTTTGCGGATGGGGTCCGTTGAAGTACAGAGGTTTTTAATCTTGATGGAGTCCAATTTATCCATTTTTTTAAAAAAAGTTTATTTATTTATTCTGAGAGAGGAGAAAAAGACAGAGAGGCAAGGAGAGAGGGAAAAAAAGAATCCGAAGCAGGCTCCACACTGTCAGCACAGAGCCCAATGTGGGGCAATGCAGGGCTCAAACTCATGAACCGTGAGATCATGACCTGAGCCAAAAGGAAGAGTTGGATGTTTGACTGAGCCACCCAGGCGCCCCTGATTTATCCATTTTTCTTGTGTTACTTGTGCTTTTGAAGTCATATCACGGGGGCTTTGACTAACTCGAGGTCAAAAAAGACTTACTCCTATATTTTCATTTAAGTATTTTACATTTTTAGCTTTTATGTCTAGGTCTATGACCCATTTGGGCTAATTTTTGCAGGTGGTGTGATGAAAGAGTCCCAGTCCCTTCTTTTGCAGGTGGCTCTCCAGCTGTTCCAGCACCACTTGTTAAAAAGACTGTCCTTTCCTTGAGTTGTCTTCATACCCTTTCCAGAAATCAGTTGGCCATACGCTGACTGGACTCTCGATTCTTTTCCGTTAACCTAGTGTATTTCTGGACTCGCGATTCTGTTCCGCTAACCTATGTATATTTCTGGACTCGCGATTCTGTTCCGCCAACCTACGTGTATTTCTGGACTCGCGATTCTGTTCCGCTAACCTATGTGCCCATCTGGAGGCCAGCGCCACGCGGTCTGCGTAACTGTAACTTCGTGGTAACTTTCCAAACTGCAAAGCGTGAGTTTTTCAACTTCATTCTTTTTGTTTCGGCTATTCTGGGTCCCCTGCATTTCCGTATGAATTTTGGGGCCAACTTGCCAATTTTAGCAAACAGGCCAGCCGCAATTTCGATAGAGACTAGCGGTATCTGTAAATCAGGGTGGGGAGCACTGCCATAGTAACAATATTAACTTGTCTGGTCCATGAACGTGAATGTCCTTCCACATATTCTCATCTTCTATATTTCTTCTCCTGGGGAGTTTTCAAAGAATCAGTTTTATAATCGAAGGCAGTTTTTTAAAGGGACGTCTTCCTGGTTCCTACCACTTATGCACAAATGAAGAGGTGGACTAAGGACACAAACCGTAGCTGATTAAAAAGACGTGGAGGAGACCAGATTCGGCCAAGTCACCTGAAGACGGTCACACAGTCTGTGGCACATTTTGATCCCAATGAAGACTCAGAATGCTGGTTCTCACCGTAGCTGCACATTAGAATCATCTAGGAAGCTGATAAAAATCACGATGGCCAGGCTACACCTCAGGCCAATCACATCAGAACCTCCTGGGTGGTACCCACACGTTGGTATTTTTTTTTTAATTTTTTTAACGTTTATTTATTTTTGAGACAGAGACAGAATGCAAGTGGGTTGGGGCAGAGAGAGAGGGAGGCACAGAATCCGAAGCAGGCTCCAGGCTCTGAGCCGTCAGCACAGAGCCTGACGCGGGGCTCGAACTCATGAACTGTGAGATCATGACCGGAGATGAATTCGGACGCTCAACCAACTGAGCCACCCAGGCGCCCCCGTCGGTATTTTTAAAATATGTTGTCGAGGTGAAAACTATTGGCTGAAGTAATGATAAGAAGTTTCAGGAGCGCCTGGGTGGCTCGGTCAGTTAAGCGTCTGACTTCGGCTCAGGTCATGATCTCGCAGTTCGTGGGTTCAAGCCCCGCGTCGGGCTCTTTGCTGATGGAGCCTGCTTCAGATTCTGTCTCCCTCTCTCTCTGCCCCTTCCCCGCTCATTCTCTCTCTCTCTCTCTCTCAAAATAAATAAACATTAAAAACTTAAAAAAAAAAGAAGTTTCAGTGAAGTTTTCCATTTATTCATATTTCTTTAAGAGTTTTTCATGTTCTACCTTATTCTAGAAAGGAATTAAGCAGACTGATAAAAATGTATAAACTAAGGGAAGACACAACAGCCAGGGTGAAAAAAGAAAGCAAAAGGAAGGGGAGGACAAAACAGAACCCCCAAAACGCATACTCTGATGGTCTCCACTTTCCACAGTGTGGAAGAAGGGATCAGAATCGCGGCATGGCCCCAAGTACTAATATTGAGGATACGTGGCAACTTGGCAATTATTTGGCAATGAGACCAAAGAGGAGCTCACCCAGGACGCCGCGCAGTGAGAACAGAGTGATGAGGGCGTATGGGCATCTCCCCGGCTGTGCTGGGTATTCAACTCGCCTACACCGAAATGCCATTACTAAATCTCACATAAACACACGAATGACAGCAAAGCCTAGGGAATCAAAGAACTTTCAAAACGCTAATCAAAGAAGGACTTTCAAAATGTGAACCCCAAAAGCCCTAAGGCAAATTCCCTGTAAAAAGACATAGCTACCTTGGTCTACAGTGAAGATTTTGTTCTTCCATCAAAGCAACGACCGACCAAATTAGAAAACATATACTCTGTGTGTCTCCATCTCTCTCTCTCTCTCTCTTTTTTCTAATTAGAACCATAGGTGACATCTGTTTAGATAACGTGTCTAAACGTGCTCAGCACCGTCCATCTCCCACCTGGTCCCTGTACCTGAATCTGTTCGTGGCTGGGGTGGTTTCCATGTTGAATTCGGCCACTGGCACTCCGCGGGCAGACACCTGGGGGGCAAACATGGCGGCAGGATAAACCACGGAGGAAGTTCCCACCTACAAAGCAAACAAAGAGAAACGGACCAATGACCACACTACGGGAAGAGGAAACATTCTTCCAGAAAACCTTACATAAACTCAGGCCACTTTAGGGTTGCAAGATGTGAGGAAAGCTAGCTGGATGAAACAGATGGAGAGCTTCCAAGGGACAGATGGGGAGTTAAGAGGCATCCTGTCGGCTGATCACTAGAAGAATGTGCTAGGGAAAAGGGAGCACAAATGGAGAGAATCAAGGGCTCGATTTTGTCTCTGCTCTGTGAAGTAATGCCAATAATCCATGTTCGTTTCTTTCTTTTTTTTTTTTTTAACATTAGAAAACGCAAAGAAAAAATATACTCACGTTATTCATACTCCCGCTACCCTGTGATGACCACTGTTCACATTTGGATATACATCCTTTCAGGTTTTTCCCTATAGATACATATGTATAAGTGTGCTTTACAAGAATGGAAAGGCCAGAATATGTTGTACAAACTAGGTTTTCTCATTTAAGCACTGGTGATGAACAGACACTGAAACATTGGGGTGCACTCAATAAATACTGGCTGAATGAATGTGTACCCATGAGAAAGTGCTTCTGCTTTTAAAGATGTGTTAAGGAAACTCAGAAATATGCACACCCTCTGTCTAATTCATTCCATTTCTAGGAAATATGTCCCAAGGAAATGATTTGAAGAGTATATGAGGAGTTATGTCTAAGAATAGTCACTACAGGGGCGCCTGGGTGGCTCAGTCGGTTAAGTGTCTGACTTCGGCTCAGGTCATGATCTCGCAGTTCGTGAGTTCGAGCCCTGCATCGGGCTCCGTGCTGACAGCTCGGAGTCTGGAGCCTGCTTCAGATCCTGCCCCTCCCCCACTCACGCTCTCTCTGTCTCTCAAAAATGAGTAAGCGTTTAAAAAAAAATTAACGACAGGGGCACCTGGGTGGCTCAGTCGGCTGAGTGTCCGAGTTCGGCTCAGGTCATGATCTCGCAGTTGGTGGGTTCGAGCCCCGCATCAGGCTCTGTGCTGATGGCTCAGAGCCTGGAGCCTGCTTCGGATTCTGTGTCTCCCTCTCTCCCTGCCCCTTCCCCACTCATGCTCTGTCTCTCTCTGTCTCTCAAAAATGAATAAACGTTAAAAAAAATTTTTTTTTTAATTAACAACAAAAAAAGAATATTCACTACAGCATTATTGAAAATATCAAAATGTGAAATGGCCTAAATGTCCGACAATGGAGGATTGGTTAAATATATCATTGTATATCCATGCCACAGAATACCATGCCGCCAATGAAAAGATGATACAGATTTGTGGATGTACTGACACGGAATATGCCCGGTGAATCGCTACATGAATAAAGTTGTTTCAAAGCAGAACATACAGTATGAACCCACTTTTGAATTTTTAACCACATGTATACATCTGCACAATGAAAGGTCTAGACTAGGAGTAGGGAAATGTTTTTCTGGAAAGGGCCATATAGTAATATTTTTAGGATTTATAAGCCATACAGTCTCCATCACAAATAGTCAACTCTGCCATTGGAGTGTGAAAGCAGCCATACACGATACATAGAAGAATGGGCATGGTTGTGTCCCAATAAAACTTTATTTACAAAAACAAGTGGCAGCCTAGATCTGGCCCACCGGCCACAGTTTCTCACCTCTGATCTAGGAAAAAATACACTAAAATGAACAGTGGCTATTTTTGGATGGCAGAATCATTGGTGATTTCTAATTTCCTCCTTATAATCTTACACTTTTTTGTGTTTTCTCAGATGTAATAATGAACATGTATTACTTTCAAAATCAGAACCAATAACATGCTCTTTTCATTATTTTTGGCAGGAGGGGAGTGTCTTTGCAAAGCCCAAGACATGGTCTTCCGCAGTTTCACATTTACGATCAATTCGTATTCGTTGTTTCTTAATTCTTCTGTAGGGTACAAAACCTCTCAACACACACAGTAGGAAGAGGAGGAAGGAAGGAAAGGGAAGAGAGAGGGAAGGAAGGGAAGATAAAAAAAACACAACAAACTCCACCCCAGTCCTGGTGTTCCGGAAAATCTCGAGGATCAGGGGAGGGCATGACTTACCACTAGACACAAGTCACAGAGGGTCAGCTCTCTGTCAACCTCCTCCAGAATGGCAGGATCCAGGTTTTCGCCAAACCACACCACGTGGGGTCGCAGCAGGCCCTCGCACCCCGCCTCTTCGCACCTGTGGGAACATTATCCTTCACCCAACCCCAACACCTGCCCTGCCAGAAGATCTGCCCCACTGGATCAGAGGAAGGCTAGGGGCTACCCCAAATCAAGTCTGTCGCCCTCTTCCTTGTTATCCTCCCTCCCTCCCCTTCCAGACCATGTGAGCTTATTCTGAATATTCAGGCCCTTCTAAAGCTTTCATTTTGTCCGGATGCACTGGGCTGATATGTTGACAGATGTGTTTCGGCCAACCTTACCATTCTCTTTCTAAACCGTGTTAAAAAAGAGAGACCACAGGCCCAAAATGGAGTCCCGTGGGCTAAGCCCCATATCAGCAAACCAAGACCTAGTACCTAACCTAGCTGTACACCCAGCCTCTCCAGGGCCTGTGGTCTTTAACCAGTCAATCTGGAGCCACCTGGTCGGCACTAGTGGGGTAACCCGCCTGAAACACCCCTTGGGTCCCCAGAAGGAAGGTGACCTTGCCCGAAACAATTCCCTCTTTGCCCGAAGAACTTCCTCGCCCTGCCTCCTCCACCTATAAACGTCTTCCATTGTGCGCAGCTCCTTGGAGCTTCTGTCTGCTACGTGGGATGCTGTCCGATCCATGAATCTCGGATGAAGCCAACTGATCTTCAACATGGACTCAGCTGGATGTGGGGTTTTAACCACAGCTTTCCCTTTCCCAGCTACGTCATCGCACTCTTCAGCATGGCAGCCGGGAGGAACCAGGCTCAGCCCTGCCTCGAACACACCAGCCACCTGCTAGTCGCATCTGTGTCCCCCTTTCACTTTCCCTCAGATTCACCTTTCTCTTGCCCTCACCACGGCCAAGTTCGCCATCTTCCTCTTCTTCCACTCCCCACTGCCTGTGGGTCATCTTACGTAGACCTTCTACAACAACCTCCCAAACCTCACTTTCATCATAAATAATCTTCTCAAGAACTGCCCACGATTCCCTATTGTTTTAGATCAAACTTTAGAATTCAGTAATAAAAACCCTTCTTAAGAATAATAAATAGGGTTCTGGGGCGCCTGGGTGGCTCTGTCGGTTGAGCACCCAGCTCTTGATTTCAGCTCAGGTAGGTCATCATCTCAGGGTCATGGCATCGAGCCCCGCGTCAGGCTCCACACTAAGAGCCCAGAGCCTGCTTGGGATCCTCTTTCTCCCTCTCTTTCTGCCCCTCCCCCACTCACTCTCATCCTTTCTCTGTCTTCTCAAAATAAGTAAATAAAACACTTAAATTAAAAAACGTTGAAAAGAATAACAAATAGGGTTCTGTGGTTAAATAAACCAGTGAAATATTCACAAATGATAACTATTCTTTAAAGAACAGTGTACTTTGGTGTATTAAATGCTCTGAGAAGTCCTGCAGTAAAGCAAACATACTTCAAATTTGTTTACTCTACGGTTTCCATATTTATTTGAACACATAACATCATTTTTTAAGTAACGTCCATCAACATCACATGGATCGAGTGTTCTAAGAACACTTTGGGAAATGCCGTTGTAACGTCTGCTTTTGAAAAACCGACACAAAAATCTTTCTCTAGGGCTTTTCTTTTTTTTTTTTTATCTACAAAAATCCTGTTTGGTCCTATAATTTCACTTTTGCAAGACCTTTTACTGCCTCCTTTGCCCTGGGTTAATAACACACGACAAGGAGAAGAATGAAGTTGATTGCAGCTAACATTTTCACAAGATGTCCGCCTCTACGCTTCGTAAGCACCGGGTAAGCAGCTGGGGCATAACAGCTCCAGAACCCTTCCAGGCCTCAAATTATCCCACCACAGTGCAAAGCAAAAAGGGACAGTGCAAAGCAAAAAAGGGACGGGAAGGGAGTGGTTCTCCTCGCCCTGGGGTGGTTCACCTTCAACCTTTGGCCCCCGTCCGGCTGCATTTGTGCACTTAAGAGGCATCTCAGCAAATGAACTTAGATTTTGATTGTTTTTTTTTTTTATTTCAATCTGGAAAACCAACTACGGATCAGAGATTTTTACCCACCGGGGAAGTTTCTCCACTGGGATTCTGGCATCCTGAGCTTCAGGTTCCGGAGCCCTGGAGTAAGTGATGTTAGTAAAGAAACAATGACATTGGTATAATCAAAGAACAGAGAGAAAACATAACGTGAGTCTGTATATTCGCCTGGCGGTATACAGCTCCCAAACTCATAGTTAATACAAGCTGACTTAGAAGGGTACTGGAAGGGCAGATACCAAACAGTTAACACCCAGTGATTTTATCTCAGAAAAGGGAATTTGCATGTGGGGAGGGGGCGGAGCCACCAGGATATTAAGGCGGAGCTTCCTGATATGCACTGTATACATCATCATTGGAATCTTCTGCGATGATACTGGATTCATGTATTACCTATATAATTTATCCTGATTTAAAATGGCCAGGTAAGGGGCATCTGGGTGGCTCAGTTGGTGAAGCGTCCAACTTCGGCTCAGGTCATGATCTTAAGGCTTGTGAGTTCAAGCCCCGTATCAGGCTCTGTGCTGACAGCTCAGAGCCTGGAGCCTCCTTTGGATTCTGTGTCTCCCTCTCTCTGCCCCTCCCCTGCTCACACCTCTGTCTCTCTCTCTCTTTCTCTCAAAAGTAAATAAACATTAAAAACATTAAAAAAAAATTTTTTTTTAAATGGCCAGGTAAATTTTTTCTCAATATTTCGAGTCTACTCTTATTTTTTTCCCTAGTTATAACAGTACGTGCTCATCACAGAAATGTTAGAAAAACTCCAGAAAGATATAAAGAACTAATCAAAATTACCCATAACCCCACTATTCTTGATAATCACTGTTAATATTTTGTTGTCTTTTCTTCTGATCTGTTATCTATATACCAGGTATACCCACATGGGGTGTGCGTGTGTTTGCATGAGTGTGTGTGTGTGTGTGTGTGTGCACGTGCATGTGTTTAAATATGAAGTTTGGATCATATTAGATAAGAGTTAGGTCCTGTGGTTTTCACTTAGCATTGTAAATTTTGAGCAAAATAGTTCTTTTATCCTATGGCTGTACTGTAATCTAGTCTCATTTCTCGTAACTATCCACAGGAATCTTAGGCTACTGTTCAATTTCCTTCCGTTTATGTTGAACTTAAAAGAGAAAACAAAGTACACTCATTCCGTAGGGCAGTGTCATTACCCTTTTCCCAATAAAGCTGGACAAATGGGACTCTTGTAATTCTCCGCCACAACTCCACAAGAGGTACATCGGGTTTTAAATAAGCTACCTGAAAAACACAAGTTAAACAAGACCGGAATTTAGCATAATTAGAAGGAATTGTCTCCATGTCTAAAGGGGTACAACAGAATTTAGTTTTTATTCGTTCATTTCAACAAATGGGCCTGCCCTAGGTGTCCAGGGAAATCCAAAGGCAGTTCTACTGAGCCACAGACATCTGCCTCCTGGATTTTGTAATCTGGAAGGGAGAGAGACAGATAAAATGACTTATGGCATGATTAAGGAGCTCTCAAATGATCCTGATGTTGAGGCGGACTTGAAGGTGGTCAGTAGGGTACATGAAGCCAGTGTCAACCCAAGGGCGTGGTTTGCTAGGTACATGACTGACGAAGGCTCAAAACGTTGGATGTACTGGCAAAATCTTACCGTCGGCTCAACAAATCTTGAGTCTTTCTACAAAAGCAGCTCAGTAAATACATAAGCAACTAACAAATGAAGCAGGTAATTGTTAAAACTAGCAACCCATTTATTGAGCTAAAGCAACGACGGTGACCACGATTCACTAAATGTTCACCACGCACCAGAGTGGACGTCCACTCATCCATTCCGTCCAGTATTCCTTCCTCGGGGAGCCATCTCTCCTCTATCCCCTGAGTGGGTGGAGCTGTCAATCCCATCCCCAAATACAAGCTTAGGCTCACGCCCCCGACTGGTCCAATCACGGTACCGTAATCCTCTGGCAGTGGCCTTCGGTCACAGGGAGGTATGTGACCCAAGCAAGGTGCCCAGAGCGGCCCACAGCTCCCTTCACTGGCCTGGCGCACGGAGGCAGACCGCATGCACGGGGAGAAGTGAGGTTTTATTCAAAGAGTCAACAAAGCTGGGGTGGGGGGCAGAGCAAGAGGAGACTGTTGCTCACGACATCAGCTCCAACCCAGGACTCCCGGGTTCTGTGAGACAACATCCCTACTTTGTCAATTTCGGCAAGGCCATTCTCCCCCACGTTAGTATCTCTGAAATCGCATGTGTCCTATGACCGCTACCCGGCGAGAGGACAGATGTGAGGCGGCCGTCAGAGCCTGCGCTGGCACACCTGTTATAGGAGAACAGTGATGGCTGAAACGTGTGGGGACATGGCTGTTATTCCCCAGGGACTGCTGGGTGGGGCAAGGGCCAGCCCTGGACGTTTCAGCCCACAAACCACCAAAGGGCCATTTGGGGGAAGAAAACGAGTTCGGGCTGTTGTCTAGTACATTCCCCCCGACACCTGTTGGTGTCGATCCAGGAAGGCCCAATATCAGACTTCCAGGATGTGTGTCAGCAGCTTGGAGGGGAACGCGGAGACGAGCGGGGAGCAGCCTCTTAGGAAATGCGTGGAAAACACGCCTGGAAAACACTGACGCCTTGGAGTCATTCAGAAGTGGTTCGAAAGAGTCGGAACGTGAGAAGTATCTTAACCACTTTATTTCACTCATTTTCATATGTGCATTTTTATATTTCACTGTTTTTTATATGTGCAAGGGTGATACAGTTTCTAAAAATCTGTGTCTATGTAAGTTTTAGTAGGCCATTTCGGTAAGTGCAAAATAACAATGCTCAGGGATAATAAAATATGATGGCTTAGGCAGACTATTTCCTTTGCGAGGGTCACACTGAAAACACGATACATGTTAAAAATTGGTGGCATCTTTAGTTTGATGAAAGAAGGGGCTTTCCTTTTTTTACCTAAATCAGAATTTTTTTTGAATGTTTATTTTTGAGAGAGAGAGAGAGAGAAAGAGGCAGAGAGAGAGAGAGAAAGAGACAGAGTGCGAGCAGGGAAGGGGCAGAGAGAGAGGGAGACCCAGAATCCGAAGCAGGCTCCGGGCTCTGAGCTGTCAGCACAGAGCCCGACGCAGGGCTCGAACTCACGGACCGTGAGATCATCACCTGAGCCGAAGTTGGCTGCTCAACCAACTGAGCCACCCAGGCGCACCTGTTTTTACCTAAATTAGAAGAGAGTTCTCATCGCTTGCAACCCCGTAAGCCCCAACTAATAATATGTACATATTGTCTTATTTAATCCTTAAACAACCAAGACAGGTGTTAACACCCCCATCTGACACATTTATACATGGCAAGAGACACCGCCTGCATTCTGATAGTGTAAAGAAACGAGAGGAGCCGCATGGACAGTGGCCCAGACCCAGCGGGAGAAGGTGCCAACAAGACACCGGGTCAGTAGGTGGCTGACTATGGCTAGGGCACAAAAGAGGGACGGGACCCAAGTGAACAGTGCTCGGTTTCCGTTATCCCAGGCAAAAATAGGCAACTTCACTGCATACCCAAGGAAACCAGCCCCATTCCCCCCTGGGTCACCACTGCTGGAAATTCCACAATTAGCAATGCGTTGCTTGGGATGGAAGTTTTGTAGGCTCTTAAATACAAACGCCCTTGGGATTATGCTCTTGTATGAATGAAATGTGAAACTGTATGAGTTTACGAGATTTTTGGCGAGCTCAAAGGAGGGAGGGGATTAAAGAGGACGTGAGGGAGACGGTGTCATCAAGGGCAGAGGGAAGCCAGCGGGACGTAAGACAAACTCCACAGGTGTCACAAACCTGGCGGGCTTGGTCACTGATCTGTTGAGAGCTGGGCAGAGGCTCAGCCTCAGGGGACAGGCCAGCTGGGGAGGAGGGGAAAGGAAACGGCCACCCCCAGGAATGCCAGAGTCTTCCCGGGCGGCTCCTGCCAAAGCCGTAAGTTGTTCGATGGCCCACACTTCCCTTTTCCCGCCAGCCTCCCTGGGCACTCGCGTCTCTGCCGTGTGACCCGCACACCAGACGCCTGGGTGTCCTGTCTAAATGCAGACTGTGGTTCGGTGGGTCCAGGTGGGAAATGGCAGGACACGTGTTTTGAAGTCTGGTTCCCCTCCCCACGCGAGGGCGCCTCACCGTGGATTTCCAGAAGGTTCTTGGTGCCAGCCTTGCGGTGCAGCTCATCGATGTTTTGAGTGATGACCACAAGCCGGCGGCCCTGCCCACGCAGCCGGGCCTCACATTCAGCGATGGCGAGGTGCCCGGGGTTCGGTTCCTTGCTCCGCATCACCTCCCGCCGGTAGTGGTAGAACTCCCACACCAGGGATGGGTTTCGCGCAAAGGCCTGAGGGGTGGCCAGGTCCTGGGGGTGAGACAGGAGACAGGAGTCAGAGAAGGAAGGGTGCACTAAGGCTCTGGAACGTGGAGGCAGGCGGCTTCCGGGGGGAGCGAGCTGGAACACATCCGCCCTAGGCCCACGCGGTGTGGCGGACGGGGCACAGGGGCCTGGGCGCCAGCCTCCGTCCGAATCCTGGGACCAACAAGGGACCTTGGAGAAACTGCTTTTCATTTCCCCGCTTACAAGGCAGGGATAATGCAACCTGTCCCATTTTCCACTCGAGTAAGTTATGACCAGGAAGTAAAGCAATAATGTGGAAGAAAGTAATTCAGGTTGAATCTGCTTTTTTCATGGAGTCCCAAAACATATGAGGTCCCTTGCATTGATGCAGGAAAAAAAGTGAAATACAAAACGCCCGATTGATCATGGCCACAGTTGACAAACTCAGTTTTTTATAACTATAATTATGGCTCCGCACACACACACACAACTACACACAGAAAGAACAGGGGCGCCTCGGGGGCTCAGTTGGTCAAGCATCTGATGCTTGGTTTCGGCTCGGGTCACCATCTCACGATCGCAGGTTCATGAGCTCGAGCCCTGCATCGGGCTCTGGGCTGACAATGCGGGGCCTGCTTGGGATTCTCTCCTTCTCTCTCTTCCTCCCTCATTCTCCCACTCTCACTCTCAAAATAAGTAAACTTCAAAAAAAAAAAAAAAACAGTGCACATATTAACAGAATATATAAAAATGTATTTTTAAAGTACGATCCCTCTTCTAGGAGAGAAGAGTCTCATCTACCGTGAAAGAGAGAAGGGTAGTCGTTGTCTGGGGCTGCGAGCCTATGAGGAAAGGGCAAAAGGGAGCCTCTGGCAATGACCGAAACGTTCTAGATCTTCATTGCGGTGGTGGTGGTGTTCTGCCTTTCGTTTTCCCTACGAAGGTCACTCTTCCACCCGCTAACAGTGTCAGCCTTCACTTGGGGAGTGAACGGGGAACAAACATCTACGCCGTGGATCATCGACATCCACCCTGTACTTCCCCACAAACCCTGAGCTGTTTTGACACTTCTGACTATCCTCTCCTCTCAAAGCACCCCCCGAGACCCTCCGAGCCCCCCCGCCCCCTGCCTCTCGGCTTCAGCGGCTGCTTTCTGAGCCTCCTCTTTCTTCCGGGACCCTAATGGCCCTCTGCCCTCCTTCCCCCACTCCTTCATCCTTAAGGCAACGATCCCCACGGCTACAGCCACAGGCTCACCTGGAGGGCAGCAGAGAGGCGACAGAACATCCTGAACATCTGCCAGCCGGGGGCATGTGATAGGGCAGGAAAGGCAGGTTCATCAGCCCTTCATTTAACAAGAAACTACCCACGAAATGTGGAATTCGTGCACTGAAGTAACTATGCACGATGGCCTCCATTCACCCAACTCAAGCACTCACGTGTGCCAGAGTTCCGGGAGCTGGGGATAGAGCAATGCGTAAAACAGACGGGGGTGCCTGGGGGGCTCAGTCGGTTCAGCGTCTGATTTCAGCTCAGGTCATGATCTCAAGGTTCGCGAGTTTGAGCCCCCTGCGTTGGGCTCTCTGCTGTCAGCGGGGAGCCTGCTTCAGAGCCTCTGTCTCTACCCACCACCCCCCCCCCCTTGTGTTCTCTAGCTCTCTGCCCCTCCCCCACTTACACTCTCCCTCTCTCTCTCTCAAAATAAATAAATAAATAAATAAACATTAAAAAAAAAAAAAAAGGGCAGACAAAACTTCCTGCACTCCAAAACTTGGGATTTCCTGAGCCGGGGGAGAGCAGGAGGCTGACTGCAAAAGGCCTGAAGTTATATTCTGGGCCCATGATCATGGTCATGGCTACGCTACGGGACACACTTGTCAAAACTCATTAAATGGCACGCTTTCAAACTAGTGAATTTTATTGTACGTACAGTTGACTCTTGAACAACGTGGGGGTAAAGGGCAGCGACCTCTGTGCATTAAAAAATCTTGCGTATAACTTTTGATTCCCCCAAACTTAACTACTAACAGCCTACTGTTGACTGGAAGCCTTACTGATAAAATAAACAGGCAATTAACACACATTCTGCATGTTACGTGTATTGCATAATGTATTCTTACAAGAAGGTATGCTAGAAAAAAGAAAATGCTATTAAGAAAATCCTAAGGGAGAGCAAATACATTTACAGTACTGTACGTATCGATACCCAAAGTACATTGTCCATTCACAGCGTGAATCATCTGTCAGTATCTACATCAATATTCTTATATATGATACAAAACACTGTAGATGCTCTACGTATTACTAACGGTAGACCTCAAAAAATAAAAGAGGGGCACTGGGGCGGCTCAGTTGGTTAAGGCATCAGACTCTTGATCTGAGCTCAGGTCATGATCTCATGGTCCTGAGATCGAGCCCCACACTGGGCTCCATGCTGGGCGTGAAGCCTGCTTGAGATTCTCTCCCCTTCCCTTGCTCGTGCACACACACTCTCTCTCTCTCTCTCAAAATGAATAAACATTAAAAAACACGTAAAAGGCAATGTGAAAAGTTCGTATTTATTCACGCATAACACAATTCATACGTCAGTAATGAAGCAGCAGCAATGACTGAAATGGATACGATTGCTCCGCGGTAGCTAGCCCATACGCTGGGTGAGTGGTTATAACATCTTTACGGCATACGGTATCACAATCATATTCATAACACAGTGTTAGAAACACTTAACTTTAAAAAAAAAACAAACCACTTGTGGGGCACCTGGGTGGCTCAGTCGGTTAAGCGGCCGACTTCAGCTCAGGTCATGATCTCACGGCCCGTGAGTTCGAGCCCCGCGTCGGGCTCTGTGCTGATGGCTCGGAGCCGGGAGCCTGCTTCTGATTCCGTGTCTCCCTCTCTCTCTGCCCCTCCCCTGTTCATGCTCTGTCTCTCTCTGTCTCAAAAATAAATAAATGTTAAAAAAAAAAAAAAAAAAAAAAAAAAACACTTGCCTGTGGTGATAGGTTGATACACGGTTTCTCAAATTGTAAGAGACGCTCACTGTAGTGTACCGTAATTCCTCAAAAGCAGCGTTCGAGAACCGTGAGAAAACTAACACCTTAGGAACCTCATGTTAACTATCACTCACTTTATGCCTCCGTACGGGTGGGCGATGCACTTCCATGCAAGTGAACACAGGATGGCGCACACGATGAATTCTTGGGTGATAACGGGCACGACACAAGACACCTCCTATGGTCTGAGCCCTACGGTTATGAGGTTCTCACACGAAGACACACGCATGCACGACGGGCCGGCTTATCAACTGTGTGGCGCGATGATCATTTATTATTCACTAAGTGGAAGCGGGTCATCATAAAGTCTCCATCCTCATTGCCTTCCAGAAGGCCGGGGCGGGGGAGGAGGACGGGGGGGTCTTGCTGTCCCAGCGGCATCAGGGGAGGGAGCGGTGGGGGAGGTGGAAGGGGAGGCTGGAGAGGCAGGCACACTGGGTGTGACTTCACAGAAATACATCGCAATCTCTGCCCAACTTTTTTGCCTTTTCATTTCTCTCAAAATGGTCCCACACAGAAGCAATTCTTCCTCCACCATTTGCTTTAGGGACAGTGCCCAAGTCTGTCTCGTAAAAGAAGTCAAGGGGCGCCTGGGTGGCTCAGCCGGTAGAGCGTCCAACTCGCGATCTCAGCTCAGGTCATGGTCTCATGGTTGGTGAGTTCAAGTCCCACATCCGGATCATCGGAACGCTTTTGCCAGACTGTCTAACATCGGTTTGTCTCCTGAGCTGCTTTTGCATCTTCGTCCTCGTTGTCTGGCACTGGTTCCAAGGCTCTCACCTCCATCACGTCGACTCCTGTGGGTGCCTCTGGCGTGTGTCTTTAGCGCTCGAATTTCTCCAAGATCCGGATCTTAAAACCCTTCACCTCCCTCCCGCCCCTCCGCCATTTTTGCCAGAGCCATAATCTTTCTCATGGTTTCCCCGACGGGCTGCGTGATAAATCCCAAGAAGTCACACACGACGTCTGGACTTTTCTCCAACAGGAATTTATTGTTTCGGGCTTGGTGGCTCTCGCGGCTTTTTTCTGTAACGACAATGGCACCTTCTGGTGAAATCCTTCCAGACTTCTGTGACGCTCTCTGTTGGGGTTCCCTTCCACAGCGTTGACAATCCTTTCCATAGGACACCGTGTGTCGTGAGCATTAAAGGTCCTTCTGACCCCTGATCTAGAGGCTAAATTAGAGACGCTGTTTGGAGGTGAGGAGATCAGTTTGAAGCCTTCGGTGTTGGACTCACAGGGTTCTGGGACAGGGTACTGTCTGAAATCAAAGATACTTCATCAGGGACCCACCCAGAAAAAGGATTCTTGGTGTCCAGGCCTTCTTCTTGTACAAGACAGGAAAATATTTATATTCTCCCTTCAGAACTTGGGGGTTAGCGGCTCTTTAGAGAAGGGCCGTCTGATCAGAAACCCGACTGCGTTTGTACAAAACCATAGAGTTAGCTTATCCCTTCTGGCCTTAAATCCTGGCGATCACTTCTCTTTCTTACTAGTAAATGTTTTTTGTAGCATTTTTTCCCCTAGAATAGGGCACTTTCGTCTATGTTAAAAACCTGTTTGGGCAGACATCCTTTCTCCTCAATGATTCTCTTAACGGCATCCGGGAACTTGTCTGCTGCCTCTTGGTTGACAGAAGCTGCTTCCGTTAATTTATTTTTGAGAAAGAGACAGAATGTGAGTGGGAGGGGCAGAGAGAGAGGGAGACAGAATCCAAAGCAGGCTCCAGTCTCTGAGCTGTCAGCACAGAGCCTGACGCAGGGCTCGAACTCACGAACCCTGAGATCATGACGTCGGCCCAAGGTGGACGCTCAACCGAGCCACCCAGGCACCCCGATCTTGGCATTTTTTAAAGCCAAACCTCTTTCTGAGGTTATCAAACCATCTCCTGCACTAAAGTCTCCAGCTTTAGGTCCTTTGCTTTCTTTGTGCTCTAAGTTGTCATAGAATGATGTCACTTTCTCCCAAATCAGCTTAGTCCACAGGTATGCCTTTCTTACGGCAATCCTGAAACCGTATAGAAGCTGCGTTTTCTTTTTTTTTTTTTTAATGTTTATTTATTTATTTTTGAGAGCGAGCAAGCACGAGTGGGCGAGGGGCAGAGAGAGGGGGAGAGAGAGAGAGAATCCAAAGCAGGCTTCGCACTGTCAGCATGGAGCCCGATGGCGGGGCTCAAACCCACAAACTGTGAGATCATGACCTAGCTGAGATCAAGAGTCAGATGCTTAACTGACTGAGCCACCCAGGTGCCCTAAAGCTGCATTTTCAATATGAGATACAAACATATTTCATCCAAAGTGCAAGGTTTTTGCACCTGCTGGTATAGCTACAGCAATGGCTTCATGAATTTCCTTTTATTTTTTCTTTTAAAAATTTTTTAATGTTTTATTTATTTTTGATACAGGGAGAGACAGAGCATGAGTGGGGGAGGAGCAGAGAGTGAGAGAGAGAGAGAGAGAGAGAGAGAGAGAGAGAGAGAGAGAATCCCAAGCAGGCTCCGGGCCGTCGGTGCAGAGCCCAACAGGGGGCTCGAATCCACGAACTGTGAGATCGTGACTTGAGCCAAAATCAAGAGTTGATCACTTAACCAACTGGGCCACCCAGACATCCTGTGTCACACCATATTTTAAGCAGATACTCGCAACACGTGAGCTCATGGCAACAGCCACAGGAGGTGGCTACGAAATCACTACAGAGGTACCGTGTGCACTGCAGTTAGTTTTACGTAGTTATGATTTAACACTGTATCTTCACATGTGTTTACAATGCTCTAGACTACGAATGGCACCATATAGGCTCTGCATTTGCGTGCCTAAGTTCTGGCAAATTCTTCTTTTTGCAATAAATTTGAATGGTAGTAAATGATAAAAGACAGACTGGTATCCACATGTATTTTATGCATTCACGAAATGCCTAACTTTGTCTTAGATTTTTAGAAATGTCTAGGTTACGGGGCTCATGTGAGAGTTTTTTCAAACTGTCACAAATCTCTAAAAAGTTTTACGCTATGTATAAAAAAAATCCGCACGTAGGTGGATCTGCATAGTTCAAACCTGTGTGGTTTGAGGGTCATCTGTATATTATACCATAATACAAGTCTGTTTTTAAAAAATTATTTTTTAATGTTTATTTATTTTTGAGACAGAGAGAGCACGAATGGGGGAGGGTCAGAGAGAGAGGGAGACACAGAATTGGAAGCAGGCTCCAGGCTCTGAGCTGTCAGCACAGTGCCTGACGCGGGGCTCGAACTCACGGACCGTGAGGTCATGACCTGAGCCGAAGTCGGACGCTTAACCGATTGAGCCACCCAGGCGCCCCAATACAAGTCTGTTTTTAAAAAGTCCGTGCCCATAGAGTTTCCATTCTAATGGCCTTCGTGTAAAGTTTTTTTTTTTTTTAATGTTTTTATTTATTTTCGAGACAGAGAGAGATAGAGCATGAACGGTGGAGGGGCAGAGAGAGAGGGAGACACAGAATTGGAAGCAGGCTCCAGGCTCCGAGCCATCAGCCCGGAGCCCAACACGGGGCTCGAACTCACGGACCATGAGATCGTGACCTGAGCTGAAGTCGGACACTTAACCGACTGAGCCACCCAGGCGCCCCCGTATAAAGTTTTTAAACGTCGAGCCCTAAGCCTTCAAAATTGCAACTTTGGTTTCAAACATGAAAGTTCACAGGAACTTTAAAAATTTGTAATACTTGGGGTGCCTGGTGGCTCAGTCAGTTAAGCATCTGACTCTTGGTTTCAGCTCAAGTCATGATCTCACGGCTTGTGAGTTCCAGCCGCACGTTGGGTTATGAACGGACAGTGCGGAGCCTGCTTTGGATTCTCTCTCTCCCCTTCTTTCCTTGCCCCTCCCCCACTCGTGCTGCCTTTGTCTCTTTCAAAATAAATAAATACACTTAAGAACTGTGTTAATACTTAATTTCAAGATCTATAGAAAAGTAATGAGCTATGCTTAGCACGACTTTTCTGATTCCACT
This sequence comes from Panthera tigris, assembly GCF_018350195.1. Lineage (NCBI taxonomy): Eukaryota > Metazoa > Chordata > Mammalia > Carnivora > Felidae > Panthera > Panthera tigris. The sequence continues at coordinate 15,246,053 of NC_056664.1, forward strand.
TTAAGTTCGAGAAGAAATCGAAATTGTTACACGAATAAATGCGATCTGTACATATCTAGAAAGTAAGGAAAGTGGCTGCTTTGCTTATGCCTGAGACCCTAATCATACAGACTTTGTGTTGAGGCCAAAATGAATAAGCACAAGAGTCATGGTCAATTTCAAATCTTTTTTCCCTCTGGGCCAGGCATCAGCAGGCTCTGAGTCAAACTGTGCTTCCTTCAGTAGAACCTCTCGGTATTCTGGAAACATCACTCACCTGAGCTTGCCATGTTCTCCAATAGCCCCCAGCTCCTCTGAAGGTCGGAACCCCACTTTCAGCACTAACGCCAGCCCCCGAAATGACGACTATGTGCTTTGCTTTTGCAAAAAACTTCCGAAAATCAGCCATACCTAAAGAGAGCATAAAATCTTTATAAATCCACTGTACTGTTTGGACATTTATATTCTGTATCAATCGTTCGTATTTTGACTTGACCTTGCAAGAAATTAGATTTTAGGATACCCAAATAAGAATCATTCCGATGCCATGAAGATGCCACCCGTGGGGCCTGATGTGAGACCGTATAGCGTCTTAAGAAAGAAGCAGGAACGGGGAGCCTGGGTGGCTCAGCCGGTTGAGCGTCCGACTCTTGATTTTGGCGCAGGGCAGGATCTCACGGGTTCGTGGGTTCCAGCCCTGCATCAGGCTCTGCATTGTCTGCTCGGATTCTCTCTCTCCTTCTCTCTCTCTCTGCCCCTCCCCCACAGGCATGCTCTGTCTCTCTCCAAGTAGATAAACTTAAGGAGAAAAAAAACAAAGAAGTAGGGGCTTCAGGCACATGACACTGGCTTCCGATCTCAGCTCTGCCTCCCATCCATCCGCCTGTGACATCCGATGCAAACAAGTGGCCTCTGCGGCCCTAGCTGTTTGATGTGCACAGTACTGCCTTCCCCAGAGCAGGCTCTCGCAGGGGTTTTTAGCAGCTAATGGATGGGACGCATCCTCCTTCCTAACAGTAAAAACAAGCTAGTGTAGGAGGGTTCACCTCAGGCCCACTGGACCCTAGAGTCTTCCCTTCCTCCCCAGATCCCCTTCCCTTTGGGGATCTTGCTAATTGCAGCGTCCCCTCGGCATCATTACAAGCTGAGGGTGAGGCTCCCTCCCCTGTGAACAGATGCTCGGCTCCAAACCTGGACCACGTTCTTTACAACTCAAGCAACAGCTGGATCTTTCAGCAAGACATCACCAGGGACTTGGGGTCACAAAAAGCAGGTGAACCCAGAGCATAACCGGAGAGCAGGTCACAGACTACGGCTGGCTCGCTGTCTGGGATGGGGGGCCTTGTTCTGCACCTCCAGGCCTTCTCCCTCTCCAGCTCTGACCAACAGAGGCAGCAGCAACCGTCCTTCAGTGAGGGCGCGCCACGCCCCAGGCTCCGCACCAAGCACTGTGAGTGGACCACCAGGGAGAGTCCGCCCTTGCAATAAATGTCCTCGTCCCTGGTTAAGAGTGACTTGGTGACGCCATTGAGTGGTGCTGGGGCCCCCGGAGGCCGGGCCCAAGCGGTGCAGAGCTGAGCACAAGCTGCCAGGAGAAGAGAAACTCCCGCTTCAGCCCTCCCGCTGGAGAAGCAAAAGCCGGACCAACACTGCTTGCGGCCCCTTGACACTGACGTCTTCTGGAAGTGGCTAACCTGGGCTCCTGCTCTGCAGATTCTGGCAAAAGTGCAAACGAGTTCTTCAGCGGATGCAGACAGAAGGTTTTCTGGTCTCCTGCTGGAGGCAGTGGTGACCAAGGTTGACCCCTGGACGGGATGAGCATCCCCTGAGAGATGGCGCCCATGACAGGAGGATGGGAGAAAGGAGAAAGGATAGCAGGATGGGGGTGGAGAGACAATGAACTTAGACATGAAAGGAATGTGACTTCATTCTGTGCCCCAGGCTGGGAAGACAGATCCTGCTGGTTTCTCATACATCCGCGACGCCTCCCTTACAAGCCCAGAGTCACCTCCACGCCTGGCCCAGGGTGAGAATCTCAATAAAGACCCAACCTGCCCTCCCCGTCCCTTCCTCTCCGGCTGCTGGTAAGAATGCACAGGGAGTGAAAACAGACTCTCAGAAGCAAAGACGCAGAGGCTCACTACTCCCTCTCCTACCACATTCCTGAAGCTTCTCCGGGACCACGTTTCTGGCAGCACAAATCTCAAAGGACTGAAGATGGTGCTGGCACACTGTTCCTGGGGTATAACCAGCCCAACCACCATTTGCCAACCACACCAAAGCTCAGCCCACGCTCACGTCCCTTTCGGAGATAGACCACTGTGAGAAATGAGGCCCACGAAAGCTGACCAACCAGGAGAAAAGGAACCCCGTCTGGGTAGATTCGGGTTTGCAGTCTGATCTAATCTCCTGTCCAATGGATGAATGGATAAAGAAGATGCTTCATAAGAAAACGGGCAAGTATTTTACTCGGGGCTATTTGTGCGACTCCTGGGTTCAAACCCTACAAAGATCCTCAAGGACTTCAAAGTTCACCCATAAAACTTTCTCCAGCTCTAAGAGTCTTTTTCACCTGAAATGTAAACTCTTGTCATCCCACTGATGAAAAGATCCCAGGTCCAAGTGACTCCTTTAAAAGGTCCCACTTTAAAAGCAATGTCTAGAAACAAAAAGGGCAACTTAGGTTTGGTTCTTGGAAAACAGGATTTAAGATATAATACATTAACGTGGTGCGAAATCCTAAAAGAAGAAAAAGGAAGAGGAGAAAAGAAAAGAGAAGAGAAGAGAAGAGAAAAGAAAAGAAAAGAAAAGAAAAGAAAAGAAAAGAAAAGAAAAGAAGACAAGAAAAGAACATTTCCTAACACAGCAGGACACTTTGCACTTCCAAACCCAGACGGCCCGCTCTGGGCAGAAGCCAGGCACAACCGTGGGTCTCACTACAGCCTCTAGCAGCCTGCCCTGTTCTCCACAGCCAGGAGCACCAAGGGATTGGGTTCTTTTTATTTCTGAGGGTGGGCAAAACAGAAGCAGGGGCCATTATGTCTGAGCACACTTGCAGGATTAGAAAAATCCAGAAGTTGAAAATGAGGCCAAAAGAGGTCAGCTTGGCCTTTCAATGCCACCCTGAATTCAGCACTCTTGAACAGGCTCATCCAAGGTCCTTTTAGTATATAAATCTGTTAAGACTCTATACTCCCTGCAGACTAAGGGCCCAGGTAGAGATATAAATCCTACCTCGGGGCGCCTGGGTGGCTCACTTGGTTAAGCGTCCAACTCTTGATTTCAACTCAGGCCATGATCTCACAGTTCAGGAGATGGAGCCCCACATCGGGCTCTGTGCTGCCATCACGGAGCCTGCCTGTAACTCTCTCCCTCTCTCTCTCTCTCTCTCTGTCTGCCCCTCCCCAGCTTGCTCTCTCTCTCAAAATAAATAAGTAAACTTAAAAAAAAAGTCGTTATCAAGGGGTGCCTGGGTGGCTGAGTCGGTTGAGTGTCCGACTTCCGCTCAGGTCATGATCTCATGGTTCGTGGGTTTGAGCCCCGCATCAGGCTCTGTGCTGACAGCTGGGAGCCTGGAGCTTGCTTGGGATTCTGTGTCTCCCTCTCTCTCTGCCCCTCCCCCACTCGCACTCTCCCTCTCTCTCTCTCTCAAAAATACACATTAAAAAAAAATTTTTTTTTTAATCTATCTCTGAAGTAGAAAATCTACTCCACGTTACCCTGTAGGACAGTCTCCTGCTTTCCCCTCCTGCTGAGAGGTGAGGATTTTAAAGTACAAATCAGGGCGCCCGGGTGGCTCAGTTAGTTGAGCATACGACTTCAGCTCAAGTCATGATCTCACAGTTTGTGGGTTTGAGCCCCACGTCGGGCTTTGCGCTGACAGCTGGGAGCCTGCTTAGGATTCTCTCTGTCTCTCTCTCTCTCTGCCTCTCCCCTCCCCTCTCTCTCAAAAATAAACATTTAAAAAAAATTTAAATGCAAATCTTATGTGAGAAGCTTGAATGCAAACATTCTGGGAGAAGCAATAAAATGTCTTCAATGGGCTTGCACTTGACCTACTAGGAGATGATCCCAGATCCTGACCTGCAGGGGGCTTGCCTGAGGGCAGGAGGGCAGTTGTGGCTTTCTCCAAAATCTTGCCCAGCACCCACTCCACTACAGACATTACCCCCTCAAAGTGTAGGAACGTTCAGGTACTTTAAATTCCACCGGAGATAAAGGAGTGGCAGGCTGAGAAAGACCTACTTGAACTTGGTCGAGCCATCGTCGGGCAAATCCGGGTTCTGGTGGAGACTGGAGACTTCAGTCCACTATGCAGCCAGGAGAGTAATCGACAGGGGACAATCTGAAGAGGTTGCATCAGGTTTTCTTTGTAGTCCTAACTCCAGAGATGGGCTTCAGAAAAAAAACACAGACACAAACAGAAACAGTCAACTTCTATTTCTACACGTGTATATAAAAGTAAGAAGGCCCTTGACAAAAATCATTAGTAACAGATCTTGAGGGCAATGCATCCTCTAAAGCAACGGTTTTCAGTCTGTGTTTTCAAGCTGTTCCTGGTGCCCTGGAGCAGTGGTTCTCAAAGACAGGTCCCCAGACCAGCAGCAGCACCTGAGATCTTACTAGAAATTGCAAAGTCAGGGGCTCCACCGCAGATCCACTGATTCAGAAACTTTGCAGGTGGGGCCCCCGTCTGTCTCCAGGTGATTCTGATAAATGTTCAGGTTTGAGAACCGCTGCCCTAGAGGCTTGGGAAGGGGTAAGATGTGAGAATTCATTCAGAAAACAAGTTCTTCTGCTTTTTAAAACGTATGAAAAGGTAAGAAAAAGGTGTGTCTTCTCAACTTTGGGTCAAAAGACAGTTTCTACGAGAAGGTAAACTAACTGAGAACAGAACAAGGCAGGGAAGACACATACTATGACAACGAATGGGATCAAGATGACATCAGGTCAAAGGAACTTGTGACTTAAAGCACAGTTAGTAGATTCTTATCCATCCCCGAGGAAACGTATAAAAGGGAAACAGACACAGAGAAAGACAATATTTAGATCAATGACATCAAAAGGGTAGTTGGCAGGGCTGACTTCTATCTAGAGGGCAAACTGTTGGATAGACTCAGAATGAAAAAGTCTGTAGATCCAGAAAATAGAAAAAGAACACATTTACCAAAACTTCATAATCCCTTTGGAAGACAACCTATCAAGATTACAGGCGCTGGGAAGGCAAGCTGGTGCAGCCACTCTGGAAAACAGTCTGGAGGTTCCTCAAAAAACTAAAACCTTACAACCCAGCAACTGCACTACTAGGCATTTCTCCACGGGATACAGGTGTGCTGTTTCAAAGGTGTGCTGTTTCGATATGCCCTACGATGGCTCGACCAAGTTCAAGTGCACCCCGATGTTTATAGCAGCACTATCAACAACAGCCAAAGGATGGAAAGAGCCCGAATGTCCAATGGATGAATGGATAAAGAAGACGTGGTATATAGATACAATGGAGTATCACTCGGCAATCAGAAAGAATGAAATCTTGCCATGTGCAACTACGTGGATGGAACTGGAGGGTATTATGCTAAGCGAAATTAGTCAGAGAAAGACAAAAATCATATGACTTCACTCACATGAGGACTTTAAGAGACAAAACAGATGAACATAAGGGAAGGGAAACAAAAACAATATAAAAACAGGGAGGGGGACAAAGCATAAGAGACTCATAAATATGGAGAACCAAGAGGGTTACTGGAGGGGGTGTAGGAGGGGGTATGGGCTAAATGGGTAAAGGGCACTAAGGAATCTACTCCTGAAATCATGGTTGCACTATATGCTAACTAATTTGGATGTAAATTTTAAAAAATCAAAAATAAAATTAAAAAAAAAAAAGATTACAAGTGCATTTTTCCCTTTGCCCTAGCAATCCCAAGTGAGGAAATTTGTAAAACAGGGAGACTTGCCCACATCCAAAATGATGAATCTGTAGGTTGTTCTTTAGATCAGTTTGACTAACAGCAAGAGACTGGAAACAACCTAACTGTCCACCTGTGGGGGACGAGTTCAGTAAACACAATGGCACAGTCACAACATGCAGCTTGACAAAAAAGAAGGTACGTATGATTCTACCAATATGACATTTTGGAAGGGACAAAACTATGGGGACAGAAAGTATGTCATGGTCACCTGAGCAGGGAGGCGTGAATACACAAAGGGGCACAAGGGGATTTTGGGGGTGATGGAATTGTCCTACAAGTTGATTATGGTGGCGGTTACGATTGTTGTCTGTCAAAACCCACAGAACACTCTACACGAAAAAAGGGTTCATTTTCCTGTATGTGAACTATAAAATGGTTTAAAAATAAAAGTAATGGGTATAGGGTTTCAGTTTTGTAAGATAAAGAGAGTTCTGGAGATTGGTTATGTAACAACGCGAATGTACTTACTGAACACTGTTGAACTGTACCCTTAAAAATGGCCAAGATGCTAAGTGTTATGTTATGTGTCGTTTCCTACAATTTTTTTTTTTTTTAAAAATGGGGGCGCCTGGGGGGCCCAGTCGGCTGAACGTCCGACTTCAGCTCAGGTCATGATCTCACAGTCTGAGAGTTTGAGCCCCACGTCAGGCTCTGTGCTGACAGCTCGGAGCCTGGAGCCTGCTTCGGATTCTGCGTCTCCCTCTCTCTCTCTGCTCCTCCCCTGCTCATGCTCGGTCTCTCTGTGTCTCAAAAACAAATTAAAACATTTAAAAAAATTTAAAAAACACACAAATGAACCAAGTGATCACATGTGATTTGCTGGCTGATTCAGTATTTAGAAGCAGACAGCTCCCTGACTTCAGAGTGAGGGCCGGTATCAGCTGAGCAGAGGATGTTCGGAGAGGTTAAAAATAAATGTCTGGAAGATGAGGCTCAAAACTCTGTAGTGCCAAATCAGACTATTTAATTCCACAACTCACTCCAGTATGCAGATGTCCCATGTTAATAAATAAATAAATAAATAAAGACATTGTCTCTAACCTTTCTTTCTTTTTTTTTTTTTTTTTAACGTAAGCACCATACCCAATGTGGGGCTTGAATTCACAACCCAGGTTCAACAGTTGGATGCTCTACCGACTGACCCAACCAGATGCCCCAAGACAGCCTCCCTAACCCGGAGAGACGTCTCCAGAATATAAATACTGTTTTGTAAGAGAAAGGGGATAGGAGGTACCAGAGTGCTACGGGACCACAGTACTCGTTGGCATTTGCGTTAAAAACGTGGAAGAATTCCCAACTAGTAAGTGAAAAGAGTTGGAGGTGGGGTGGGAAATAGGATGTCTGGAGACACGAGGGGAAGCAGGGATCCACCATACTTGCCTCTGTATGTTGTTTACGGTGCGAGTAAAACACACCTGTAGCTGGGCAGGTTGCGGGGAGAGAGAAACACCATGGAGACCTACGGGGTGTCTCAGTAACAGCCTTCGAAAGGATTTATTACAGGATCGAGGCGTGTGTTAGGAAGGTCAAGCAGGGTTCATGGAAGCGGGACCGCGTTCTGGACTGGATGCGGTCAGAGAACACGATGCCTTGGTTATTTTAGTGGATCTTACCGAAAAGGGGCAATGAGGAAAAAGGGGCTGGCACCACGACTGGTCAAGAAGCTGCAGTCCCTCGTATCAGCCAGGGCAGGAGAATGTTTTGTCATTTTTGTGGCTTGGGAGACGTGCTTGGTTTTGTCTGGGTTCAGACCTAATCACTGAGCTGTCTTGTTTTCGTCCTGCTTCACCGCCGGTCACAGGGTGGCCTTGTGTGATGTCGGTGTTCTGGGAAATTATTTATGTTCAACAGCAGAACACCAGGGTCCATCACACGGTGCCAGCCAGGACAAAAACATGGAGGCAAACCCAACGTCCATCAGCTTACAAAGAGGGTAAAAACACTGTGGTTCGTCCATACGATGAAACACTCGCCTACTTCTTGTCAAAGACATGTAGCTAGCTTCTGAATAAACGGTCTTATTTTTTTTCTCAGACATGAAGGTAGGATTTTAAAAGTCACTAGGAATTTGAGGCGCCCGGGGGGGCTCAGTCGGTTAAACGTCCAACCGTGGGTTTCGGCTTGCTTCACGATCTCACGGTTGGTGGAACGGAATCCTGTGTCGGGCGGGCTCTGTGCTGACCGTGGGGAGCCTGCTTGGGATTCTCTCTCTTTCTCAAAATAAATAAACATTGTTAAAAGTCATTAAGCATTGTAAAGAATTTAAGGAATTAAGATCCAAGCACCAGAGGCATCAACCTAAAGCAGCTGGGAACACTGCTTTGTCCGTAGCTCTCTTGCACAAGAGTCTCAATGATGAGTCTTCTACTAAATAGCTATGAAATGAAAACAAATCTTTTTTTTCCCCCTATTTTTTCTTTAAAAAAAAATGTTTATTCATTTTGAGAGAGAAAGAGAGAGCCCGGGTGAGCAGGGGAGGGTCGGAAGGGGAGAATCTTGATTTCTGCTCAGGTCATGATCCCAGAGTCCTGGGATCCAGTCCCGGGTTGAGTTCCACATGGAATGTGGAGCTTGCTTGGGATTCTCTCTTCTTTTCTCTCTCTCTCTCTCTCTCTCTCTCTCTCAAATAATAATCATCACAAAGTAGAAAAAAGTTTTACTTGATCATATTTCAATATTTCCCAAAATCACTAGTTTCTATTTTCTTTGCCCAGGAAATGCAATCAGCAAGTACTTCTTGGGAAGATAGCTTTAGGTCTTATGTGAATTATGCCAAATGTCACACACACACACACACACACACACACACACACACACACACATATATGCATGTATACATACACTCAAGGACTATAATACAATTAAAATACTTTCTAAACATCTATATTCTTTGTATTGCAAATCTTTTATCGTACTAACTTATCAATTTATTAGTAAAGTCTAAGTTTTCCTTTTTTTAAATGTTTATTTTGAGAGAGAGGGAGAGAGGGAGAGAACTAGCAGGCGAGGGACAGAGAAAGTGGGAGAGAGAATCCGAAGCTGATAATGCAGAATGTGACATGGGGCTCGAACTCACAAACCGTGAGATCATGACCTGAGCCAAAATCAAGAGTCGGACGCTTAGCCAACAGAGCCATCCAGGCATCTCAGAATGCAAGTTTTTCATTGTCTATCTGAAGTAGTCAATCAGTGAGATAATTTCTGGTCTCACAAAACCCACTCCGCTTCCTGTTTTATTGGTGAACATCTCACATGATGTTTTTAATGAGTGTAGGAACCATTTTGCTAAGTTTTCCGTTAATTTAAAAGATGTTCTGCAAATCTTTCAGTGAATGTGCAGACTAGAGATTAAATACAGCAGTGCCACCTGAAATTTACTTCCCAGATTGGAAATGCTCAGAACATAAGACTATTTTCAAGATACTCCCACAAAGTATTTATTGGAAATATCTTCTGTGCCAACATTTATCTGCTTTTCGGGGGTGGGGGGGCTGGTCGGAGTGGTCTACCTTCTACAAGCTTACGACCCTGTTCAAGTGTAAAAGCAAATTCCTCTAAGCAGCACAGGCCACAGCCGTGCTGAGTCGGAGAATGGAGAACTCCATTACTCTGCCTTTTATCTTCAGGGTGGGAGACAGACCACAGGGGAGAAAATAAACTAACTCATCAAACAGTCATTGGGAGCTTTCTGGGTGCAGGACTGGTTCCCCAAACACTGACATTCCTCTGGGTGAATGGCAGTTCCCTGTTTAACCAGACTTTTGAAATCACCTACTGAATTAGAAGAAAAGAACAACGTCTCTCTGTTCCCTGTGTATTTTTCAGTGCTGAAAAATACTATAAATGAAAGGCTCCATCAGGAAGTCAAGAGAAAAACACTGATTTAAAATACGTAAGTATATGGCAAAGGAACTGCAAAAACTGACACAAATAATTTCTGAAACCCTAGGAGTTAAGTGCAATGTACCAGTCCCCACTAGCACACTTATTCCCTCACCCCTCTACCAATTGCTCTTGTCAAGGCCACCAGTGACTTCCATCCACCTTGCTAAACCCAATGGTCGTCCGGATCCTCCTACTTGGCCATGTCCAGCCTCCGACCCATTTGATCACTTCTACAGGAAACATTTGCTCCTTCTGATTTCCAGGCACCACACTTTCCAGATTTTCCTGCTACCTCTCTGGGTCTCCCATCCGCCCCTCCAATGTCCAACAGGCGCTCCCACCTCACACAGCCCCGCCTGAGCTCCAGAACCTTCCCCACACCTTCTCCGCGCAAAGCCTTAAGGCATCGTCTCCTTGAACCTGACCTCTCCCTTTCACATCTCACACCCCAGTCTGGCCCAGGCCACCATCATCTGCGACCCGGGCTGCTGCGGTGGCCACAATGGCTCCACTCGGAGCCCCCCTGCGGCTCCCCCTACAGAGGGGGGCCGCCAGGCCCACCTGATCCGGCCGAGTGACTTTGAACCTCGCTTCTTGCCCCCTCCCTCGTCTCTCGGGCGGCAGGTGCCCGCGAGCTGTGCCACCACCGGGCTCGGGGCTCCGCACGGGGCGCGGCCCCGCCCGGGGAGCCTCCTGGGGTCCTCCCGCAGAAGCGAGCTCCGCTCCCCTCCCCCTCGCCCTCCCACCCATCGTGGGCCCCGGAAGAGGGGAGCGCGCATGCGCCCGCCGGCACCGCCCCCCGGCCCGCCTCGGCCGGCGGAGCTTCGAGTCCGCTCCGGTCGGTGCTGGGCTGGGACCCCCGGCGGGGAGCGGAGGACGGGCCGCCGAGCCCGCGGGCCGCGCGGAGACGCACCTGCCGGAGGCGGGAACGGCGGCGGCGGCGGCGGCCCTGACGCAGGGGGCGGGCCGTGGAGGCCGCGGGGCGGGCCCGCCACCTGCCCCGCTGCAGCGGCCCCTGCCGGACACCCAGCCTGGCCGCGCTCGCGAACGGCGGGGGCCACCCCCGCTCCTGTCTGTCCGCCAGCGACGGTCGCTTTGCGCGACCGCGGAGCGGAGCCGGGAGCGGTGTCTTGCCGCGTCTTTGCGCGCTTCCCCGAGGTGTCGTGAATTACTACCTGCTTTCGTCCGGCCGGATCACACAGCTTCCGGACAGAGCACTTCAAACACTGGAAAAAGCAATCTCCAAAGATGGTTAGCCGGGTTTCCGGGCAGCGACCCCTGAGATCTTTACCTGGGTGTCCCAAGGGAACAGTTTGAGGGTCTCTAGGGCAGGGTGTCCCAGGTGGCTCCACGTGTCTGATTTCCCTTAAAATCGCTGAGGTTTCTTCCTTTTGATTCAGGCTGACCACCAGCACGAGCCTTCTTGCAGTAGAACTGCCTACGGGTGTGCCCGTGGATCTGAACCGGAAGTGGCCTGAGAACCTGGGTGCAAAAAACGTTACCTTGACATTTGTTTTCTGGTGTCAGACCTCAATCACTTCCTAGTTGGCTGGAAATTCAGCCTACTTTGGAAGCCTCTCTTGCTCCTGTAGGCTCTCGCAGCCCCTCAGGGGCTTAGGGAATCCAAGGATATGGGAGGAGGGCCTCACATGTAACCATTTCCCTCCCCCCTACCCCCTCCACGTTATGTGGCACTTACTTTGTGACAGACGCTTGTAAGTGCTTAACATACCTTAGCCAGTTTCTTTTTTTTTTTTTTTTTTTTTTTTTGAGTTTATTTTGAGACAGAGAGAATGCATGGGAAGGACAGAGAGAGAGGAAGAGAGAGAACTCCAAGCAGGGTCTGTGCTGCCAAATACAGAACCGGTCACTGGGCTTGAACTCACGAACTGTGAGATGGCTGACCTCAGCCAAAACCAAGAGCCAGGATGCTAACCTACTGAGGGGCCCAGGTGCCCAGCCTTAACCAGTTTAAATCTTCCCTGTTATCCCTACTTCACTGGTGGGGAAATAGAAACCCAGGGAAGTGATGCCCGAGGCAGAAAAGCTGTTGATAGAGCTAAGATTCGAACCTAAGTGCTTTAGCTGCAGATAACAAAGGTCGGGGCTTCCACACACACTTTCTCTTACTACAGTGTTGTTCCATGGTTTCGTGTGCATGTGAGATTAGCCTTTGAGTGTTCATCCTTTCCTACATTCAGATACTGGGTGCAGGGAGCTGGGGCGGGAGGGGGGGGGCAGTGCCCTTCCCTGCAACCTTTCATGGTTTCAAGGCCCAACATGTAGCCCTCTGCCTCCGCCCACATGTTCACCCACCTCTGGGGCGTGGCCGTCCATCAAGGTCCAGGAGTCTCCTCCCTACAGCAACCCTCCATACCAACCCCTCAACGCCATCCCTTCTTCCAGACTTGGGTGAGCTGACGGTTCCTCCTGAAGCATCATTAGCTACTATCCTTGCCATCTTTCAAGCAACTCCCGCTGAATCTCCCGATGGCCTTGTTCTTTCAAAACAAAGACTGTCCCCTCTTCCTGAAACGTTCTTTCCCTATTCCCTCAAGAGTAACTCCTCTCAACCTTCCCGGCCCCCCTCAGTCGTAACTTCCTCAAGGAAGCCTTCTCTGACCCCAGCTCTCCCCCCAATGTGTGAGATCCCTTGTTCCTGATCCAGGCTCTTACAGCACTACAGCAATTATCCCAGTGAAGGTTTCAAATGCACTGCTGTTTATTGGATTCCATTGTCTCCCCTCCACCAGGCTGTAAGCATCCCCGAAGATGACCTTTTTGTCTTTCTTTGCTCACAGTGGTATTTCCAGTGCCTCACAGGGCCTGACAGTGGATACTCAATTTATTAATTCAATTAATATGTGTCACACGAGTAAATGAGCAACCTCACAGGAAAAGCAGCCTAGCATGGAGAGGAGAATGGCTTGGCTGTCTTTACCAAAATGAAGAAGTAAATTACTTTTTCCTTTCACGTTGCTTAGGAGTCCCGAGCAGCACAGAACAAAGCAAAAGTAAACAAGCAAAAGCAGTTTATCGATTAACTACCTGTTTGCAGAGGTTTTCCTGGCATAATGAAGGAGGTGATATAAGAATTTAGGAGTACATACGCTAGGCAGTAGAATCTTGCCTCCTCCCTTTAGTGAAATTCAGACATGCCAAACTTTCCCTCTGGGAAGAAAATCTCCCCCCCCCCCCCCACTCTTTTTTTAAATGTTTATTTACTTTGAGAGAGAGAGAGGGATTACGCATGCGTGAGCAGGGGAGGGGCAGAGAGAGAGGGAGAAAGAATCCCAAGGAGGCTCCGCGCTGTGAGATCATAACCAGAGCCAAAATCAAGGGGCACCTGGGTGGCTCAGTTTGTGAGATTGAGCCCCAAGTTGGGCTCTGTGCTGACAGCATGAAGCCTGCTTGGGATTCTCTCTTTCTGCCCCACCCCCTGCATGTGCGAGCTCTATCTCCCCCTGCCCACCTCAAATTAAATAAACATTTTAGGAAAAAAAGAAATCAGGCTTTGGACACTTAACCAACTGAGCCACCCCAGGCACCCCATGTATATTCTGTCCGAGTCGCTCACTTTGCTGATTGCCACGCTGCCTCTTAAGGGTGGACTGTCCTCTTTAAGCTCTGGTGCAAATGTAAACACGGATGTAAACATCTAGACTTGGCATCCTTCACCGATTGACTGATTTTGACATGCTTAGGAGAAAGCTACAAGTTTCTAAGGGTTTTACTCAGTACTAAGGGAGAACAACAAGAAAATCGACATCAAGACCGCAAAACTAGAAGAGATATAAACACCACCCAGAAATGGTGCAAAACCCCAGCCGCGTAGATGATACATTTCCCAGCTCTAGTCTGTTTCCACAATCACACGCCGATGTGACGCTCATCCCCCCATCTACCCCCCGCCATCTTGGGCCCTGTGTGGAGAAAGGCAAGAGAGCAAGAACGCGTCTGCACAGCCCCTCAGGTTCTTCAGGTTTCGGTATGAGGCCCGAGGAGTGGTTAGCACAAAGAACGGCCTCGCCCTCGGAGGGATCCCGCACACACAGCATCCAGGGCTTTGGCTTTCACTTCAGTCAGCTGGTCAGTCCATCTGCATACAATACAGCTGCATAGGATATAGCAAAACAGCTGTGAGTGGTGGAAGGCAGGAAATGAGGGGTGCAGGTGTTTGCATGCTCTGTGGTGCGGGAAGCCAGGTTATGAGGAAATGGTTATATCAGACAGCAATCTGGAACAACGAGGGCGCAATCTTCTAGTAGTTGGATGGCGAGGTGTAGGGGAGTCAGTGCCCTTATTCCTAATGTCTGTGATAATTAATAAAGGGAAACTTCACTAAAGTCCAGAGGGCAGAAGGGGAACCCTTATCACTCAACATCAATTACAAGAATTGTCAATTTCAGGTCCCAACAAAGAATGGCCAATAGGGAAGAATCCTCAATGACAGGCGCCAACAGGGAAAAGATGTGCATTGCACCTCTACTCCTGCAACCCAGCCAATGAGAAGCCTTCATCACCCTGAACTCTTGCCTTTGTCCAGTGGACTTTCATTCAAAACAGCCCCTTCCAGGGCACCTGGATGGCTCAGTCTGTTAAGCCTCCGACTCTTGATTTCGGCTCAGATCATGATCTCGCAGTTCATGAGTTTGAGCCCCACATTGGGCTCTGCATTGACAGTGTGGAGCCTGCTTGGGATTCACTCTCTCCCTCTCCTTCTGCCCCTCCCCCACTCGTGCACGTGCTTGCTCGCTCTCTCAAAGTAAATAAACGTTAAAAAAAAAAAAAACCAACCACTTCCAACTTCCTCCTTCTCCATAAAATAACATTTCTTTCCTCTCTTTTGTTGGACGTGCCTGTGGTTTGCTGCAGATTGCTGTGTCAAATTGCAATTCTCCACTTCGATTCCAGAATAAACCCATTTTTGCTGGTTTAAAATAACTGTTTCGTTTTTAAGGTTAATGTATCCAAGAGCCCTGTTCTTTCTTTTCATGTTTAGAACATCCATGTTTTGGGGCACCTGGGTGACTCAGTCAGTTAAGCGTCTGACTTCGGCTCAGGTAATGATCTCATGGTTCGTGAGTTCAGGCCCCAAGTCGGGCTCTGTGCTGACAGCTCAGAGCCCGGAGTCTGCTTCGGATTCTGTGTCTCCCTCTCTCTCTCTGACCCTCCCCCATTCACGCTCTGTCTCGCTCTATCAAAAATAAATAAACATTAAAAAAAATTTTTTTTAAACCTGCCCATTTCTGAAAGCCAAATTCTATTGGTATTTTTTAAGGGATCAAGTTAAATTTATAAACTAACATGGGGGGAATTGACAGATACTTACGATATTGAGTTTTCCTACTCAAAAACAGCATCTACTTAATTTGAAAACATATATGCGCCCTTATGTTTATTGCAGCATTATTTACAATGGCCAAGGTATGGAAGCAGCCCAAATGTCCATGGATAAATGAATTTCTACGTATAGAAATATTACCTAGCCATAAAAAAAGAATAAAATGTTGCCACTTGCAACAACAGGAAGTACCTAGAGGTTGTTATGTTAAATGAAGTAAGTCAGACAAAGAAAAACATGGGTACCGCCATGATGCCAGGGAGAGTGGAGCTCCGCAGTCTGGGGGATCCGAAAGGGTAGGAGGTGAAAGTCGGTGCTCAAAGCTGAGGCTCATCACTATGGAGTTCAGCGTGATAAGCCTAACAATGAGTTCATGCTGTGCCACTGGAAAGAGAAAGACTCCAGGCAGTGTTTAGAGGAACGTGAGATCATCAACAAATGTGCTCTGGACTTCTTCAAACAGATCAAGCTTCACTGTGTAGAGCCTTTTACAGAAGCTTAAACTAGAGGTGCCTGGGTGGCTCAGTCAGCTGAACGTCTAACTTCAGCTCAGGTCATGATCTCACAGTTGATGGGTTCAAGCCCCGCATCAGACTCTATGCTGACAGCCCGGAGACTAGAGCCTGCTTCAGATTCTGTGGCTCCCTCTCTCTCTCTGCCCCTCCCACCCCAAAAGTAAATGAACATTAAAAGAAATAAAAAACAAATAAAAATAAGATGGTTAAACTTGCATTGATTATTCCAGCCTGCATTTAACTCTGCTGGTGTTGCAAACAGCAGACCAAGTTTGACAAGCATGTGCCGGACAAACTGGGCTGGGTGTGACATGACCTGAAAGAGCGGTCAAAGTCACCCAAGTGAAAACAGATCAACCTTTCCCAGAGAATCTCAAGACCAAGAGCAGAGGCCAACCCCAAAGTGGAAGGAGAACTGAAGCCTCCCAAATATGGCAGCCGCCATGTTTTCCGGACCAGGTAGAGAGGGGTCCATGGCCTGCACTCAGTCACAGGTCCAGACGACCACTGATGACACTCCCATGCTGTTTGCATCGACCAATAGAGTGTCCTTTCTGGGATTATAAACTTTAAAAAGTTAATTCATGTGACTTGGCAGTTATTCTATACCATTTCCCGGCCATTAAAATTTTTAAAGGGAAAAAAACCCAAAACCAGAAACAGACTCATAAATACAGAGGACAAACATAGTTGCCAAGGGGGGGAGGTGGTAGAAGAAGTCAGAGAAATGGGTGAAGGGGATGAAGATTACAAACATCCAGTTAGTTATAAAATAAGTCATGGGGATGAAAGGTAAAGTAGAGAGAATATAGTCAATAATATTGTAATAACTTTCCATGGTGACAGATGGTAAGCAGACTTACCGTGGTGAGCATTTCAAAATGTATACAATTGTTGAATCGCTATGTTATCACCTGAAACTAATATAATATCGTATGTCAACTACACTTCAACTAAAAAAAACGTATATGCCTTTTCATTTATTCAAGGCATCTTTTAAATCTCCCAAGAGCCCTTACATTTTTCTTCATATATAGGTTTCCCACATTTCTTGTTAAATTATTCCCATTTTATCTTGAAATTCTGTTATTGGAGTTAACCGTTCAAAAAGCCCTCTCACGGCAGAAAGTCCTCTTTACACGAAGAATCCAACAAAAGAAGTACCAAGACAATAGGAGGTTAAAAGCTAAGGAACGTGGGAATAAAAAGGAAGTGTCCAATATTCTACCACTTTAAATTGACCGGGCAAGTTTGACCTCCCCGATTTAGTCTCCTCCATCCCCCCATTGGCACATCCATCCATCCATCCATCCATCCACTTATTCATTTATCAGTCGTGTGCCAACCATGGCTAGGCCTTCAATCAGAGCAATGGATCAGAACTAACAGCACCAGCAGAGATAACTGCACGGATCAAATAATAAAATTCTGCCATCAAACATATACTGTGTTGTATCTTTGGCCCTCGGCCTTTCTCAACACATTAAGCACTAAAATTTAGAATCTGCTTTTCTTTATTTAATTTTTTTGACCTCCAATAAATAGCTGTGCGGGGTACTTAGTATAAAAGTCAACATTCTCTCTCAGAGCATGAAGCATTTTGTAATAACCTGCCATCAGGGTGTTTGACAAGTTTACTGTGAGATGTCAAGGCAAGTCGAGGCAAACCACCTCTAACTACCATATTTCTAGATTAACTAGATTGGTGGGAAGCAAAAACATCCTCAAGAAACAAAGAGAAAAGGTCTTGTGGTTTCCATGTAATCTGACATATGCCTGTCCATTTTTTGTTATGTAGTTTGCAGATATTTATTTTAAGAACCTATTTGATCACTCGTACCGCCCGGTTTGTGATCATCACGGGTGTGTGTATGTGAGTTTGTTGTAGGCAATTCTACAAGGCTTAAGAATCCAGGGTCCATAGCTTCTGTTCTAGCGTCTTGAGTCTCAGATTTTTTACCTTTTAGATGGGACTAACAATGCCCCTTCTTACTAGATTGTTGTTAGGAGCAAGTGAAATAATGTCAACAGAGGATTTAACACAGGGCCTGGTGTAGCTACACCCAATAAGCAGTTGCCCAGTTGCTATTAATTTACTGCTATTAACTTTACTACTAGAAGGTGGAATCACCTTCTAGATTGTATTTTGAAAGCATACCCATGCCATCATTACCAGCGCTTGACCCCTTTATTTGTGCTGTGTCATCAACCTCCTTGAAAGAGATACAGCACCTCAACCCTCTTGGGAAGGTATGAACCAAACATTAATCAGATTCTGAATTTTGCTTTCTGGAAGACAGGTGTGGTTCTGGGAACAGCGGCCTCAACAACACCTGGGAGCTCGTTAGAAATGCAGAAACTCGAACCCTATCCCAGACCTCTCAGTCAGAATCTGCATTGTAAGAAGATCCCTGGGTTGATTTCCAGAAACTTCAGAGTCTGAGAGGCCCTGACATTGTTTACCTACCAGTGGAGACAAAGTTATTATAAACAGCTGCTGCCCCTAGAGCAGGGGTAACACGGTGTTATATAAGAAAGTCACAGCATCCTTGTTCCTGCCCAGTGGAAGGCTGATCTGTTCTTTTGCTGGAACTCCAAACCAGAAATTATATTTCTCACCAAAAAGAGCAAATGAAACACCCATCCTGTAGTTCAGCGCATGCAAGGGATACAGAATGCTAATCTACAGGAGGAGGAAAGCTGAATGCAGAGCAAACCAAGGCACTTGACCCTGGACGTTAAGGAATCAGTGGCTGACATTGATGAAGTTTCCTTGGAAATGTAATTGATCAAACTCCAATAGAAAGAGCTCTGGATTATTTTTTTAATGTCTGCACATTCCAGCAGTATGTGAGGAGTTCATTTACTCCACATTGTCTCCTGTGCTTAGTATTGTCAGAAGTTTCAAAGGCATCCTATTAAGCGTAAGGTGGCATCAAATTGTGATTTCCATTTCTCTAACGAATAACCATCCTGAGCATCTCTCCACGTAGTCATTTTCTGTCCACTTTTGGTGAAGTGTCCATTCAAATATTTTGCCTCTTGTAAAAAATTAGGTTGTGACATTAAATTAAAATTAAGTTTAATTCAAAATTTTAAGTTTAATTAAATTATTTTTTACAAGAGGCCAAATATTTCATTAATAATTAAGTTGTGACATTCTTTAGCCAGATATTTGTTTATAAGTATTTTCTCTGCTGCTCATCCTTCCATTATCTTACACGCATCTTTCAAGGAGCAGACATTTTTCAATTTTGACGAAGTCCAATTTATCAACAAATTCCGATGGCTTATGGCTTGATTTGTGTCCCCTAAGTAATCTTTGCCTCAGCCCAAATCACAAAGATGCTTTTCTATGCTTTCTTCTGGAAGGGCATTGGCTTCCATGGTAGCCGCTAGTCAAATGTCAAATTTAAATTTAAATTAATTAAAATCTAATTAAATAAAATGACCAATTCAGTTTCTTAGTCACATTAGCCACATTTCAAGTGCGCAAGAGCCACTTGTGGCTACTGGCTATTGTATTGAACACCACAGGATAAGAAAACATTTTCAGCATTACAAATGTTGCTGTAGAAGACTAATAGGTTTGGGTTTTACAATCAGATCTGTGATCCATTTTGAGCCAGCAATCTCACTCCTGGGTATTTCAAGAGAAATGGAAAATACATCCACAGAAACATCTCTAGACTAATGTTTAAAGCAGCTGTATTTTTTTTTTTTTTGTTAATGTTTATTTTTGAGAGAGACAGAGACAGAGACAGAGACAGAGCACAAGCAAGGGAAGGGCAGAGAGAGAGAGAGAGGGAGACACAGAATCCAAAGCAGGCTCCAGGATCTGAGCTGTCAGCACAGAGCCCGGTGCGGGGCTCGAACTCATAAGCTGTGAGATCATGACCTGAGCTGAACTCGGACGCTTAACCGACTGTGCCTCCCAGGTGCCCCACAGCAGCTGTATTCTTAAAAATTGTTTTTAAATGTTGATTTATTTTTGAGAGAGAGAGCACGAGTGGGGGAGGGGCAGAGAGAGAGAGAGAGAGAGAGAGAGAGAGAGAGACTCAGAATCTGAAGCAGGCTTCAGGCTCCAGGCTTCAAGCTGTCAGCACAGAGCCCGATGCAGGGCTTGGTTCAGGGTTCCATGCAGGGCTCGTACTCACGAACCGTGAGGTCATGACCTGAACTGAAGTTGAACACTCAACGGACTGAGTGTTCGACCCACTGTAGGCTCCCCTACAGCAGCTGTATTCTTAATTGCCAAAACCCGGAAACAATCCACATAACCATCAACTGTGAATGGATAAACAAATCCGTGGTGCAGCCTTGCAAGGAGATCGTAGGCAGCAATAAAGAAGAACAAATGAATAACATAGGTAACAATGGGGGTGACTCTCAAAAGCATTATGTTAAATGAAAAAAGCCAAACTCAAAAGGCTACTACTTACTCTGTGGTTCTATTCAGATCATACTCTGGAAAAGGCAAAACTCTCCGGCATAAAAATCAGATCAGTTGCCAGGGGACTGGGGTGGAGTAAGAGATTGATTATACAGAGGCATGAGAACATTTTGCATTTTGGCGACAGAGAAATATTCCAGATCTTCATTGTAGTGGGGATTATACGACCACATATGTTTGTCAAAATTCCTAAAACTGTTCACTTGAAAAGGGTCAATTTCACCGGAAGCGTTTATTATCCCACAGTTTCTAGAGGTTAGGGATTTGGGAGCAGTTTAGTTGTGTGGTTGTGGCTTTGATCTCCCGGCTCAAATGTCAGCTGGGGTTGCTGTCATGTGAAGGCTTGACCAGGGCTTGTGGATCTTCATGTTAAGCTGTTCCTGTATTCTTTTTTTTTTTTTTTAATTTTATTTTGTATTTTTTAAAATTGAGGGGCGCCTGGGTGGCTTAGTCGGTTGAGCGTCCGACTTCGGCTCAGGTCATGATCTCACGGTCCGTGAGTTCGAGCCCCGCGTCGGGCTCTGTGCTGACACCTCGGAGCCTGGAGCCTGTTTCGGATTCTGTGTCTCCCTCTTTCTCTGACCCTCCCCTGTTCATGTTCTCTCTCTCTCTGTCTCAAAAATAAATAAAATGTTTAAAAAAAAAAGAATTAATTCTTTAAAAAAAATAAAAATAAAAAATAAAATTGACATCCAAATTAGTTAGCATCTAGTGCAACCATGATTTCAGGAGCAGATTCCTTAGTGCCCCTTCCCCGTTTAGCCCATCCCCCCTCCCACACCCCGTCCAGCAACCCTTAGTTTGTTCTCCATATTTATGAGTCTCTTCTGTCCCCTCCCCCCGTTTTTATTTTTGCTTCCCTTCCCTTATGTTCATCTGTTTTGTCTCTTAAAGTCCTCATATGAGTGAAGTCATATGATATTTGTCTTTCTCTGACTAATTTCACTTAGCATAATACCCTCTAGTTCCATCCACGTAGTTGCAAATGGCAAGATTTCATTCTTTTTGATTGCCGAGTATACTCCATTGTGTGTGTGTATATATATATATATATACCACATCTTCTTTATCCATTCATCCATCGATGGACATTTGGGCTCTTTCCAAACTTTGGCTATTGTTGATAGTGCTGCTATAAACATGGGGGTGCATGTGTCCTTTCGAAACAGCACACCTGTATCCCGTGGAGAAATGCCTAATAGTGCAATTGCTGGGTCGTAAGGTAGTTCTACTTTTAGTTTTTTGAGGAATCTCCATACTGTTTTCCAGAGTGGCTGCACCAGCTTGCATTCCCAAAGCTGTTCCTGTATTCTTGATCTACAGAGACTGTGGGATAATGAATGCTTTGTTTCTTTTTTCTTTCTTTTTACAAAATTTTTTTTAATGTTTTTTATTTTATTTTTGAGACAGAGAGAGACAGAGCATGAGCAGGGGAGGGTTAGAGAGAGAGGGAAACACAGAATCCAAAGCAGGCTCCAGGCTCTGAGCTGTCAGCACAGAGCCCGACGCGGGGCTTGAACTCACAGACAGTGAGATCGTGACCTGAGCCAAAGTCGGAAGCTCAACCAACTGAGCCACCCAGGCGCCCCGTGAATGCTTTGTTTCAAGCCACTATGTTTTGGGTTAATTTGTTACACAAAGGTAGGCAAGTAATATACCTATCAATGACAGAGAGAAAATGGGAAGGGCCCAAATCAAGAGAAATAACATAGTGCCACTAGGGTTTGGGTAGGAGAGGCAGCCTCTGACCCTCTGAGCTCAGCTGGGTATCTCTACGGCAGGGGACAAGGTATTTAGGCAGGGTTAAAGAGGAGTTCCTCTGATGTTTTGGGGAACAGGGAAGGAGAATTAGGCATAAGATAAGAAGAAAGTAATCGTCACTCTTGCCACTTTCCATGCGTCCAGGCTTGGTGCAGGTGCAGGGGTCTTTGAACTTGCTCATTTGCTCCATAATGGATGTGCATGGTAGAAGGAGGAATGTACCACCAAGAAAGTCATATCTGGTGAACTGGACAGGGACTGGGACCTCAAAAGAAGAAAGAGCAATAAACACAGAGCCTCTGAGAGTGAATTCATTCTAAGGGAAGACAAAGTCAGGCACCCTGAACCAGCCTTAGCAACAAGACTAAGGTTTGGAGGAGGGCAGAAGTTTCAGGTAGAACCCAGTGGCCATTACATGAGTCTGCCTCAGCCCAGTCCTCTTGACAACCTAGGAACTCTAAAGAGGAAAAAGCTTGTGTAAAATGAAAGCACTCAGCTCATCAAACTCTGTAATGCCTGGGGGCAACAGGTCTCTCCTGGGGGCCTGGAAGGACATAAGCCAAGGACAGCAGTGTTTACAAGTCATTACCTATTACATGGGAGAAATGACGTGCCAACGATGAACAAGTAGGCTATTAAGTGGCGGGTGGGGCTGATCATCTTGCTGAAATGGGCAGTGGCAGGAAGGAGCTTGGAGATGTCTACAAATATAAAAAGGAAGGCAAGGGGTGCCTGAGTGGCTCAGTTGGTTGAGTGTCTACCTCTTGGTTTTGGCTCAGGTCATGATCTCATAGTCAGTGGGCTCAAGCCCCTCATTGGGATCTGCGCTGACAGCGCGGAGCCTGCTTGGGATTCTCTCTCTCTCCGTCTCTCTGCACCTCCTTTGCTCACTGGCTCTCTCTCCCAAAATAAATAAATAAACAAACATTTTTTTTAAAAATTATAAAAAAGAAGACAAATACTTGGGAGACAACAAGAATACTGGGATACTATAGTTATATAAGCGTGGGCTTATAAGTGTGACTAACAAAATATGTCTAAATAGTAAAGTGACCTGATTTGTACCCTCAGTTGGTGAGGTCTAGGGACATTCCAGGTATAGAAAAATAGTGGTCTGGTTCTTCACTGCGAGCCACAGAAACCAATTCTGGCTAGTTGAATTAGAAAAAAAAATATTTTATTAGAAAAGATATTAGATAAATATAACTACAATAATGTGTTAGCGATTAATAAGATAAAGAGATGTAAGTTGTGACATCAAAAACACAAAACATGGGAAGGAAGAGAGTAAAAATGTAGAGCTCTAGCATCCATTTGGACAAGTTGTTATTCACTTAAAATAGACTGTTATAAATATAAGTTGCTTTATGTAAGCCTCTGGCAACCACAAAGCAAAAATCTACAGCAGATACGCAAAAGATAAAGAGAAGGGAATCTAAGCATACCACTACAGAAAAGCATCAATTCACAAAGGAGGGGAGCATGACACAAAGAAGGGAACAAAAGCACAAAACAGCCAGAAAACACTTAGCAAAATAGTAATAAGACCATACCTATCAACAATTACTTTCCTTTTTTTTTTTTTTAAAGTAGGCTCCAAATCCAGCATGGAGCCCAAAGTGAGGTTTGAACTCATTACCCCAAGATCAAGACCCAAGCTGAGATCAAGGGTCAGATGCTTAACCCACTGACCCATCCCGGTGCCCCTCAACAATTACTTTAAGTGTAAGTGGACTAAATTCCCCAATCAAAAGACATAGAGTGGCTGAATGGATAAAAATTTAAAAAAATAAAAAAACAAGACTCAACTATATGCTGCCTGTAAGAGACCCACTTCAGCTTTAAGGACACACATAGACTGAAAGTGAAGGGGTGGAAAAGATATTCCATGCAAATGGAAGCCAAAAGAAAGCTGGAGCAGCTATGTCTATGTTGGATGAAACAGAATTTAAATCAAAGACTGTAACAGGAGACGAAGAAGGGCATTATATAATGATAAAGGTGTTAATCTAACAAGAGGATATAACATTTGTAAATATTGACATACCCAATATAAGAGCACCTAAATATATAAATCAAATACTAACCGACCTAAAGGGAGAAATAGACAGCAAAACAATAATAACAGGGGATTTTAATACCCTGCTTTCTTCATCCAGACAGAAAATCAATAAGGAAGCATCAGACTTAAATGACAAATCGGACCAGACGGACTTAACAGGCATATACCAAACATTACATTCAAAATCAGCAAAATACACATTCTTCTCAAGTGTACATGGAACATTCTCCTGATAGATATTACAGTAGGCCACAAAACAAGTCTTAAGAAATTTAAGAAGACTGAAATCATAATAAGCTTTTTTTCTTTTCTGACCACAGCAGTGTGAAACTAGAAATCCGTTATAAGAAGAAAACTGGAAAATTCACAAATATGTGGTGATCAAGCAACATGCTATTAAACAACCAATGGACCAAAGGGAAAATAAAAAGAGAAATTAAAAAAAATCTCAAGACAAAGGAAAATGGAAACACAACATACCAAAATTTATGGGATGCAGTAAATGCAGTTCTAAGGCAGGAAGTTCATAGCAATAAATGCCTATATATAGAAATAAGAAAGATCTCAAATAAACAACCTAACTTTATACCTGAAGGAATTAGAAGAACAAACTAAGCCCAAAGTTAGTAGAAGGAAGGAAATACCATAGATCAGAGTAAAAATAAATGAAATAGAGATTAAAAAAAACAATAGAAAGGATCAATGAAACTAAGAGCTGTTTTTTTTTTTTTTAAAGATAAACAAAATAGACAAACCTTTGGCCAGACTTACCAAGAAGAGAGGGGATGCAAATAAGATCAGAAATAAAAAAGGAGATGTTACAAATGGTACCACAGAAATACAAAGGATCATGCATCTACTATGAACAGTTATATATCAACAAATTGGACAACCTAGAAGAAACAGATAAATTCCTAAAAACATACAATGTATCAAGACTGAACCATCAAGAAATATCAAAGCTGGGGTGCCTGGCTTGCTCGGTTGGTGGAGTGTGTGACTTGGTATCTGGGTTGTAGGTTTGAGCCCCACATTGGGTGTGGAGATTACTTTAAAAATAGATAAAATCTTAAAACAAAACAAAAAGAAATACAAAACCTGAACAGACCAATTGCTGGTAAAGAGATTGAATTAGGAATTAGAAACCTCCCAACAAATGAGGCATCTGGACGGCTCAGTTGGTTAAATGTCTGACTCTCATTTTCAGCTCAAGTCATGATCTCACAGATCGTGAGTTAGAACCCCATGTCAGGCTCTATGCTGACCGCACATAGCTTGCTTGGGATTTCTCTCTCCCTCTCTCTCTACCTTTCTCTGCTTGCTCTCTCTTTTGCTCAATAAATAAATAAATAAACATTAAAAAAAAAAAAACCCTCCCAACAAACAAAAGTTTAGGGCTGGATGGATACACTCACTGGTGCATTCTACCAACCATTTAAAGAATTAATACCAATCCTTCTCAAATGCTTCCAAAAAATAGAAGAGGAGGGTATACCCCCAAACTCATTTTATGAGGCCAGCATTACACTGAGACCAAAATCAGACAAGGACACTATAGGAAAAGAAAATTACTGGCCAATATCCCTAATGAATATAATTGCAAAAATCTCAAAAAAAAGTATTAGCACACTGAATTCAATGACACATTAAAAGGATCATATACCACGATCAAGCAAGATTTATTCCAAGGATTCAGGGATGGTTCAACACCCACAAGTCAGTCAATGTGACACACCACATTAACAAAATGAAGGATGCAATCCTATGATCATCTCAATAAATGCAGAAAAGCATTTGACAAAATTCAATGTCTATTCATGATAAAACTCTCAATAAAGTGGGTACAGAGGGAACATGTCTCAACATAATAAAGGCCATATATGACAAGCCCACAGCTAATATCATACTCACCAGTGAAAAGTGAAAGCTTTTCCTCTAAGATCAGGAACAAGACAAGGATGCCCACTAATGCCACTTTTCTTTAACATGGTGCTAGGAGTCGTAGCCAGAGCAATTAGGCAAGAAAAATAAAAGGCATCAGGATCAGAATGAAAGCAGCAAACCTGTCTCCATTTACAGATAAAATGATATTATATACAGAAAACCTTAAAGACTCCATTAAAAAAATTGATACAAGAATTTAGTAAAGTTGTAGGATACAAAATCAATATACAAAGCTCAGTTGCATTTCTATACATTAATAATTAACCAAAAGAGGGATGAGAAAACAGTACTATTTACTATCGCCTCAAAAAGAATAAAATACCTAGGAATAAATTTAACCAAAGAGGTGAAAGATCTGTACACTGATGACAGAAACTGAGGAAGACACAAGTAAAGGGAAAGATATTCTATACCCATGAATTGGAAGAACTGATAATGTTGAAAATGTCCACCTACTCAAAGCCAAAGCAATTTACAAAAACAATGCAAGCCCTATCAAAATACCAACATTTTTACAGAAATAGAACAATCCTAAAATTCACACGGAACCACAAAAGACCCCAAAATAGCCAAAGCAATCTGGAGAAAAAAGAACAAAGCTGGAGACATCACACTTCCTGATTTCAATCTATATGACAAAGCTATCATAATCAAAACAGTATGGTACTGGCCTAAAAACAGATACTAGATCAACGGAATGGAGTAGAGAGCCCACTAATAAACTCACACATATGTGGTCAATTATATGTGACAAGAGTCACAAATATACAAGGGGGAAAGAACAGTCTTTTCAATAAATGGTGCTGGGAAAACTGGATAGCCACATGCAAAAGAATGAAACTGGACCCCAATCTTACACCACACACACCAATCAACTCACACTGGATTAATGACTTGAATGTAAGGCTTGAAATCACAAAACTCCAGAAGAAAACTTAGGTGGTAGGGTTCCTGACACTGGTTTTGGTGTTGATTTTTTGGATTTGACACCAAAAGCTAAGGCAACAAAAGCACAAATAAACAAGGGAGACTACTTCAAACAAAGAAGCTTCAGTGCAGCAAAGGAAACCATAAGCAAAATAGAAAGATAACCTATGGAATGAGAACAAAAATTTGCAAATCATATAGGCGATAAGGAACTAATATCTAAAATATATAAAAACTCCAATAAATGATGATGATAGATGAAAGATGTAATATAAATGTGTGCATGTAGGGGGCGCCTGGATGGCTCAGTTGGTTAAGTGACCGACTCCGGCTCAGGTCATGATCTCACAGTCTGTGAGTTTGAGCCCTGCGACAGGCTCTGTGCTGACAGCTCAGAGCCCGGGGCCTGCTTTGGATTCTGTTTCTCCTCTCTCTGCCCCTCCCCCACTCATGCTCAATCTCTCTCTGTCTCTCAAAAATAAATAAACGTTAAAAAAAATTTTTTTTAATGTGTGTATGTATTTGTGCGTCTACGTACATATTTCCCCTAGTTCTGTTCTCTGAAAGCCTGGGAGCAGCAATACCCAGTATCAGTTGACGCATTTGGCACAGGAAAGAGGAAGGTGATCCTGGAACATTCTGTAGTTCCAGAAAGCAAGAACATGCCCCAAGAACGATGGGGACATCAGAAGGACACAGAGCTAATAATTACAACTTATTAAATAACACCGGAAACCATGGGAACATAGATACACGGTATGTATATTTAAACGTACACATTTATTTTATATGCATTCTGTGTGTGTGTGTGTGCGCGCGTGTGTGTGCATGTGTGCGCACGTGTGATACAGAACAGGGTACCAAGATAGTTTCCAAATACCACCCTACAAAATATTTGTCAAACCTGGTATTTTCCACCTAATTAAGGGATCAAAGTGGATATCATCAGTGACGAGACAAATAGAAATTATAGGATGCAATCACTTCCAACAATGATAGTATTAATCTAATCTCAAGGAAACACCAGTTAGACCAGATTGGAGGATAATCTACAGAAGAACTGCACTGTTAATTATGAAAGTGTCAAGGTCATAAAAGCCTCTGAAAGATTGAGGAAGTCTTCCAGACAGAGACTCAAGAACCATGGGAGCTAAAGACTCCATGTGATCGTGACCTGGAGACTTTTGCTAAACAATTCACTCTTGGGTCAACTGAACACACTTGAATGGCTCCGGGGATTAGGTGGTAGTGCTGTATCAAGGCGGATTTCCTGACTTTGACTGTTGTACTGTGGTTATGTAGGAGAATGTTCTTGGGTGCAGAAAATACATAAGTATAATGGGAGGATAATGGGACATTAGATTATCAACTGCTCACAAATCGTTTAGAGAAAAAACATTATTTGTATAGTATCCCCAATTTTATTAATAAGTCATGATTATTCCAAAGTAAAACAATTTTTTAAAACGTAAAAAAAGATATTTAAAACAGAAAAAGATATTTCTCCCCCAACACCAAAAAAACCCCAGAAATGACACAAATGCCCCTCAAAAGGTGAATGGGATACACAAACCGTGGTCCAGCTGTCAACATAATGCCACTCAGCAAAAAGGGATAGACTATTATCACATGCAACAACTTGAGTGACTCCCAAAAGCATCATGCAAAGACGCAAGAGACTACCTACTGTAGAATTCCATTTATATGACATTCTGGAAAAGTGAATTCTAGAGGTGGAGAACAGATTAGTGGTTGCTTCATCTGTATCCTGACCGTGGGGTGGCTAAACAAATCCATACCTGGGTCAGAATTCCTAGAACTACATACTAAAACAAAACAAAAATGTGACTAGATTGTGGTGGCAATTGTATAGCACTATAAATTTACTAAAGCCCATTGCATTGCTCAACCACAATGTGTGAATGTTATGGTAAGTTAGTTGCACCAAGAGGAGTGGAGGGTGGGGAGAGGAGAGGTTTGTGCATGTTTGTACAACAACAAACACAGATGCAAAATATGAATATTTTTCATTTTAACCAGTTACTAACAACGAAAGAGTCCTGGGTATCTCGCAGTAGCCCTGGGACCAGGGCTGGGACCTCCAGCCGGGAGCAGTGCTCAAAATCCCAGTGTAGAACTCCAGTAGAAAGAAGACGTCTGAAGATGGGACCACATCCGAACTTGAACCACAGACTGCTAATTCTGGATCTGGACATGGCCAACTCACAACTCCCTCTGCTGCCCGAGGAGGTGGGCTCCCGCATCTGTTGCCACGGTCACGGTCACATAGAGCTCTTCTGGTCCTTTCTTTGTGTTACTAGTTCTGTTTTCAAAGTCCCCAACAGGTGTCTCTGTCTGGCTGTGCCCCGGGAAAGCAGGTAACTTGCATTTTTACCTTCTAACGTGGAAAGCAGACCCTGCCTCCCACCAATATCCCTAAAGTGAGAGAATTCCCCAATACTGGAAGGGGGTACCTGTGCTGAGCAGCCAAGGAAAAGGACAATGTCCACCCAACAGCAAGCACCGTCTCTTTAAAGTATTGTTGGGGTGCCTGGGAGACTCAGTCGGTTAAGCGCCGGACTGCGGCTCAGGTCACGATCTCACCGTTGGTGGGTTTGAGCCCAGCATCGGGCTCTGTGCTGACAGCTCAGAGCCTGGAGCCTGCTTCTGATTCTGTGTCTACCTCTCCCTGCCCCTCCCCTGCTCATGCTTGTCTCTCTCTGTCTCTCAAAAATAAATAAATGTAAAAAAAAATTTTTTTTAATTTTTAAGTACTGTCTTAAATTGGCTCCTTTCGGTCTAGCAGTGCTTCACATGACAGTAAAGCACCTACACATTTTTCAAAACACTAAGATGTTTGACAAGGTTCACCTACCGCTTGCCTGTCTCTTCTTCCACATACTCCAACAGGGTCTCTAGACAGACCCTTACGAACTCCAAACCTGTTAGCATTTTCCGCTAACATGTTTAGCAACACAAGCTTTGCTTTCTATTTTCTAGGTCAAAGGAGGCCAAAGGCAATGAGGACACTCCAAGCTTTTTGACATATGAAGACAGCTTTGAATCACATCAAATTGTTACACTACGGCCACAAGAAAATAACTAGAAGGCGGGTTCGCAAGTGTTCACCTACTTTGGCAAAAACCTTCTGGTGGAAAGGGATAGCCTCCTTTGCTTAATTTCACAGAACACCAGAATGGCGCCTACGTGGTTCATTTCCACTATGGTGATTGGCTATCGCACTTCCCTTATGTTACCCGTACG
The DNA here is from genome assembly GCF_018350195.1 of Panthera tigris. Taxonomy (NCBI): domain Eukaryota; kingdom Metazoa; phylum Chordata; class Mammalia; order Carnivora; family Felidae; genus Panthera; species Panthera tigris. The sequence continues at coordinate 15,276,153 of NC_056664.1, forward strand.
TTATTGCAGGAGGGATTTTTATGGAGCTTTATAGGTCTTAAGTGCTTTCAAATCATTAATAACTTATTTGTCCCTGAATCTTCAGGTCAATGTTAACATCTTCTTTTTTAAGTGCAGCCACCTGGATATAGAGGGTAAGTGGCTGGTCCAAGGTCAGGGGTGAGTCACTGTCAAACCTGGGATTGTATAATTCAGTAGAAAAAGAAAATTCCACCGGGGTAGCATGCATTGGAAGAAGGCTGCTCTTGATCAAGGCCACTTTAAAAGTCAAAGGAAAGAGAAGGATTGATTAAGTGCTGAGCTGGTTTGTTTCAAAACTTGGCTTAGGCGAGTGCCGCCCAGGGAAGGGCCAATAAATAACCTTGCCACAATGGGACTTCTAAATCAATCCAGGTCATCGCTTTAACCACAGACACTAAAACTGTCACTTGAGATATTTCTCCCTGTGTTTTATATATTCACACTCATGTTCTAAAAATGACCTTCTGAGGGATTAAGGGAAGAGGTGATTTAGACCCAAGGTCACTAAAATGGATATTAAAGAGAAAGAATTTTAGCTTAATGTAGTAGCCATCGCTTAAAAGCAATTGGTAGCTAATGTTCCTTTATTCTTTTCTTAAGAGTAGAGTCGGTTTAAAATACAGGTGGTGTCTTAGACTCTATGTCTGGAGTTCTCTCTTGTCCAGGACAAGAAAGTGGGACACAGGATTAAAAATGTGAGAGAGGCTAATGTCTGGGAGGAGACAAGAGCCCCGAGTAAGGGTCCTTGCTCCGTTTTTATTAGGATCAGAAGGCTTACAAACGTGGTGATGGGCGCGCACAAAGAGAATGAAATTGTGAGGTTTTGAAGATACGCGGTGTTAGGGGTTTGGGTTAATATAAAACAAAATCCTGGCGTCCAGGTGGAAGGTTGTTTTCAGCCAACGTGAGGCACCACCTCTGTTTACCTAGTCTAGGGGACAAGAAAGACAAGCTTGCTACCTCTGGGTCAACAAGGCTCCTTTCTTTTGCTAATTAGATCTGCTCTGGGCAACTTCGCCCTGCAGCGGTCTATAGCCCTGTTTACCTATTCACCTAATTTGGCCCTTCCTTCCTTTGCAAGCAGCTTTCTTGCTATTGTACTAAGTTGGGCGGTATTTCCGCCCTGAATACCTAATCTTGTTTACCTCATCTTGGATATTTTCATCCTGAGATTCCCTATTCCTACACCTTTGTCCTATACTGGGAGCCTTTGCCCCATTTACCTATAAGGTGGCAAAAATACTACGCCTTTTTTGTAGGACACACTCAAGCGAGGAAATGTCGAAAACACTAGAAGGAACCCTGGGCACAATAGTGGCGACCTCTGGGCATTAGCATGAGAATAGTGCTTGTCTTCTTTTTTTTTTTTTTAATTTTTTTTAATGTTTATTTATTTTTGAGACAGAGAGAGACAGATCATGAGCAGGGGAGGGGCAGAGAGAAAGGGAGATACAGAATCTGAAACAGGCTCCAGGCTCCGAGCCGTCAGCACAGAGCCCGACGCGGGGCTCAAACTCACGAACTGTGAGATCATGACCTGAGCCGAAGTCGGACGCTTAACCGACTGAGCCACCCAGGCGCCCCTAGTGCTTGTCTTCTAATGTCTCTTCTTAGGCTCATCAGAAAGGCTGAAAAAAAGCTCTGGAAGGAAATTCAAAGTCAGTTTCCTTTGCCTTCCAGAGAACCCTATAATTAAGTAATAGTGATTTAATGACAGAATCTAAGAAAATGGATCATTCTGCGATCCAAGTAGACAAGCTCCTGACTAAAGCAACTTCTTTGCTCACTCTTGCATTCTATCCTCATGGCATCAACTGTCTAAGGTCTTCGTTGTTTATCTCCGGGGCAGCATAAAGCAATATCCTAGAGAAGACAAGCATTCGGTTATCTGACACAGAGCAGGTAGGAACAGAGCCTGTTAAGTGTGGAGGAACAAAACCCATCAGCTAAAGCGCTGAAAGGGCATTTTTCCTTTTTTTATTTTTTTTTAATCTTTATTTATTTTTGAGAGAGAGAGACAGAGCACGAGCTGGGGAGGGGCAGAGAGAGGGAGACACAGAATCTGAAGCGGGCTCCAGACTCTGAGCTGTCAGCACAGAGCCCTCCGTGGGGCTGGAACTCACGAACTGCGAGATCATGATCTGAGCGGAAAGTCATCATGATCTGAGCGGAAAGTCGGAGGCTTAACGGTCTGAGCCACCCAGGCACCCCAGGGTGTTCCAGATTTAAAGATGTACACAAAGATGACAAAACAGAAGCCCCAGAAAGCAGTGTAAGAAGGAGATTCTCTCTTCTGGGGGGACTCTATTTAGCATCCAAGGAAGGTGATGGTGGAGCATTAAATCAGGCCATTAACTCCTTCCCCAGCGACAAAAATTAAATGGGAGGTGAGGAAGGGGATGGGCAATGTATTTCTCTTTAAGCCAAATAAGTAAAACAAAAGAGAATAGTTCCTTTTTTTACATAATGGCTTTCACTAAAATGAGGCTTCTGCACAGCATCGGAGTCCTAACATCATTCTTTGTCAATTCAATTTTAGTAACAACTAAGGTTGTGAAACACTGGAAAGAGAAACTTCTGATGATGTAAAATTCAAACCACGTACAAAGTAAGAACAAGTGTCCATCGAGGCCTCCCCCTTTTCCTGGCTGTAACTCCTTCACTCCAGAGTAATAAGGATGTCCTCTGCCGTCCGATTACCCAGATATAAGGTGGCACAGAAATAGGGCTTATAGCGCGATTGTTTTTATTAGTCTGGTTTTTTCCTGAGGGTATTTTAAAGACTGGGGAATGTAGGCCGTTCTCAGAGAAAAAAAAAATTCTCTTAATCATTTTTAGAGTTATGTATAATACATATAAAACTACCTGTTGACTTTAATATAGCCTCTCGTGTCGATGATAAATATTTCCACTACCTATGACAACTTGTTTTGGTTGAAACCGGTTAATCTTCAATCCAACGTCAGCTTGTGAGCCCCTTAGTTATTACTAAGGTGCCCCTGGACCTGAGAGCTGGTTCTATCCCAGCCAGCTCTCACTGCCGTTATGGCTTCCTCTCATCTGTATCTATTCCAGGGAGAACACCCCTGGTAAAGGCCACCTCTGGGTAGGGGGGCTGGGGGGGACAGGCTGGGTGCTCACACCGTGGGAGAGTGGTGGGGCAGGAGTGACCCCGGAGGACACAGACTTCGCATCCCAACTTGGAGACTGGGCTTCAGGATGACCAACAAGTTAGAGGCACGGAGATGTTCCAAAGCGTAAACAAAACAAAAACAAAAAACAACAAACAGACAAACAACAACAAACCAAAACCCAAACCAAAAACCAAAAAACAAAGTTGTTAGCTTATTCAACTTTGAGAAAGAAAGCCCGAGAATAGATCTAATTAGAGATTTTTCAATATCACCTTTAATCCAGAAATATTCATTGAGAGCCCACCATGCACTGGGGGGAGTGTTACCCCCCCAAGAAATAATCTCCTGGGGAACAATGCCTAGCTGTTAGGTCTCTGCCCGGAATGGAACAAAGGCAAATGGCTCTGCATAGCAGAAGAGTCTCAAATTAGCCGTAATGGAGAATTTTCAACATCACAAAGTGAGGGCTGTTAAATACCAGGACGGCTTGCCAAGGGGATCGAGGGAGCCCTGGGGCTGGCTTGCACAAATCAGTTCTGGGTGGTTTCAGACCGGTAGCTTACAGCAATCAATTGTTCCAGTAAAGCTGGGGGTTGAGAAAGGGTATGTTGTTTGTGTGTTATTTTGAAACTTACTTTTTATAAATATTACTGAGAAATCTCTCAGGAGTGTTAAACACAGGTTACACCTGGAGGAAGGAGAAGGGAGAAGCTGAGCAACGCAAAATTATATTCAAACCACTTACTATAAATTTCTTTCTAAAAAAATCAACAGGTTATTTTTTCAATAGTAACTTTTATTGCTGATGAACATACAGGAAAAGAGGACTGTTCGGACATCAATGATTCTCTACATATAAAACTCCTTAAAAACATTCCATTTTCTTTTCTAGTCTTTTTTTTTTTTTTAATGTTAATGTATTTATTTTGAGACAGAGAGAGACAGAGAGAGTCGGGGAGGGGCAGAGGGAGAGGGAGACACAGAATCCGAAGCAGCCTCCAGGCTCTGAGCTGTCGGCATAGAGCCTGACACAGGGCTCAAACTCATAAACCATGAGATCATGAGCTGAGCTGAGCTGAAGTCAGACGCTTAACTGACAGATGCTTAACTGACTGAGCCACCCAGGCACCCCAAAAAACATTCCATTTTCTTAGAGGAAAAGCTCTCAGTTTTTCAACATTGAATATGATTATTAGCTGTGGGTTTTTCATATATGGCCTTTATTATGTTGAGGTATGTTCCCTGTAAATCTACTCTGTTGCGAGTTTTTATTATGAATGGATGTTGTATTTTGTCAAATGCTTTTTCTGCCTCTATTGAGTTGAGATGATCATATGTTTTTTGTTTTTTTTTTTTTATCCCTTCTCTTATTAACATGACATATCAGGTTGACTGATTTGTGAGTATTGAACCACCCTTGCATCCCTGGAATAAATCCCACTTGATCGTGGCAAACAATTTTTTAATGTATTGTTGAATGAGGCTTACTAATATATTTTGAGGATTTTTGCATTTATGTTAGTCAGAGATGTTGTCCTGTAGTTTTCTTTTCTTGTGGCATCTTTATCTGGTTTTGATTTTATTTATTGAATCCCCTCTCTCTCTTGCTCTCTCTCTCTCTTTTTTTTTTTTTTTTTTTTTTTGATGAGTCTACCTAAAGGTTGGTTTATCAACTTTTCAAACCTTTTTTCCAAGCTCCTGGTTTCATTGATCTATTGAAGATTTTTTTCAGTCTCTATTTCAATTTTTTCTGCTCTAATCTTTATTAGGGTTTAAGGATGTCCGCTCTTACCTCTTTTATTCAACATAGTACTGGAAGTCCTAGCCATAGCAATCAGACAAGTAAAAGAAATAAAAGGCTTCTAAATCAGTAAGGAAGAAGTCAAACTTTCACTATTGGCTGATGACATGATACTATATATAAAAAACCCTGAAATACTCCACCAAAAAACTATTAGAACTGATAAATGAATTTGGTAAAGTTACAGGACACAAAATTAATATACAGAAACTTGTTGCATTTATGTATACTAATAACAAAGTAGTAGAAAGCGAAATTAAGGAAACAATCCCATTTACAATTGCACGCACACACACACAAATACCTAAGAATAAACTTAACCAAGGAGGTGAAAGATCTGTACTCCCAAAACCATAAAACACTGATGAAAGAAATTGAAGATGACACACATAAATGAAAGGTATTCCATGCTCATGAACTGGAAGAAATGGTATTGTTAAAGCGTCCATACTACCCAAAGCAATCTACAGATTTAAGGCAATCCCTATCAAAATAGCAACAGCATTTTTCACAGAAATAGAACAAATAATCCTAACATTTGTATGGAACCAAAAAAGACCTCAAATAGCCAAAGCAATCTTGAAAAAGCACAAAGCTAAAGATATCACAATCCCAGATTTCGAGATATATTTCAAACTATGGTAATTAAAACAGTATGGTACTGGCACAAAAAAAGAGACACATAGACCAATAGAACAAAACAGAGGGTTCAGAAATAAACCCATGATTATATAGTCCATTAATCTTTGACAAAGGAGAAAAGACTCTAAAATGGAAAAAGGACTGTCTCTTGAACAAATACTGTTGGGAAAAGTGGACAGATACACTCAAAAGAATGAAAGTGGACCATTTTTTAACACTGAACACAAAGATAAGCTCAAAATGAATTATTAAAGACTTGTGAGTTCTGAAACCACAAAACTCTTCAAACAAAAACATAAACAGTAATTTCTTTGACATCAGCCACAGAAACATTTTTCTAGATACGTCTCCTCAGACAAGGGAAACAAGGGCAAAATTAAACTTGTTAGACTATACCAAAATAAAAAGCTTTTGAACAGTGAAGGAAATAATCAACAAAATAAAAAAGCAACCTACTGAATGGGAGAAGATGTTTGTAAATGATATATCCAATAAGGGGTTAATATCCAAGAGATATAAAGAATTTATACAACCCAACACCAAAAAACCCCAAATAATCCAATTAAAAATTGGGGAGAGCACCTGAATACATATTTTTCCAAAGAAGACATACAGATGGCCAACAGATATATGAAAGGATGCTCACCATCCCTAATCATCAGGGAAATGCAAATGAAAACCACAATGACATATCACTTCACACCTATCAGAATGGCCATATCAAAAAGAGAAGAAATAACAAGAGTTGGCAAAGATGTGGAGAAAAAGGAACCCTTGTACATTCTTGGTGGGAATGCAAATTGGTGTGCTCTGTGGAAAACATTATGGAGGTTCCTCAAAAAATTAAAAATAGAAATATCCTGACCCCGTAATTTCACTACTAGGTCTTTACCCAAAGAAAAGGAAAACACTAACTCAAAAATATATATGCGCCCCTATGGTTATTGTGGCATTATTTACGATAGCCAAGACTTGGAAGAAACCCAAGTGTCCATCAATAGATGAATGGATAAAGAAGATGTGAGATATATACATATATATATATACACACACACACATACACACATATATATATATTATGTATATACATATATACATACATGTATATATACGTATATACATAATATATATATTACATATATATATACATATATATGTAAGATATATATATCATATATATGTATACATGTGTACACATATATATCATGTATATGTATATATGTATATATATCATTCTTTCTATAGCTGAGTAATGTTCCATATTAGTAATGGAACATATATATACATATATATATACTATATACATATATATACATATATACATATATATACATAATATATACATATATATACATAATATATACATATATAATATATGTACATATATATACATATATACATAATATATATTACATATATACATATGCATATATATGTAAGATATATATATCTATCATATATATGTATATATGTGTACATATATATCATGTATATGTATATATGTATATATATCATTCTTTCTATAGCTGAGTAATGTTCCATATTAGTAATGTTCCTATATATATATATATATATATATATTCCATTATGTATATAATGGAACATTACTCAGCTATAGAGAGAATGAAATCTTGCCATTGGCAATAACACAGATGGAACTAGAGAGTATAATGCTAAGTGAAATAAGTCAGGCAGAGAAAGATGAACACCATACGCTTTCACTCATATGTGGAATTTAATTAACAAAACAAATGAACAAACGGAAAAAAAGAGAGAGAGAGATAGAAAGAAACTAAAAAACAGACACTGAACTATGGAGAAGAAACTAATGGTTACCAGAGGGGAGGTGGGTGGGGTATGGGTGAAACAGGTGGGGAGGATTAAGAGCACACTTTTCACCGAGCACTGAGTAAGTATATAGAATTGTTGAATCACTATATTGTACATCTGAAACTAATATAACATTTTATGTTAATTATACTTCAATAATAAAAAAAAACAAAGACAATAAAAGACAACAACATTCCATTTTCACTTTTGGAAATCTATCCTTACAAATACCTAAATCTGAAAAGAATTGTGCTCAGAGACGCTCATTCCGCTATTTGTAATCATAGGTAAAGAAAGTCTAACATGGTCCACAACCATAAGACACTGGAAGTAACCCCGTGTCCAATGCTAGGTAAAAAATTGTGAGAGAGCAACTCAAAATATCGGACCATTACAATGATGTTAGAGTTACAACATGGAAAAGGTCGTGTTCAATATTAAGTGAAAAAAGTAGAATATGCCTCGTTCTCCCACTTACTAACTCTGTGCCAGGTAAGAAACTCCATTGCTCGTATTTAAAATGGGAAGTCACGACAGTATCCTCCCCACATCAGGCTGTTGGATCATTAATTGGAATTATGTACGTACTGTGCAATGTGTTTGTCAAATGGCAATTGCTATTTTTTAAAGCCAGGTACAACCTGGCATTTAAAAAGTCACCCCGGGGGCGCCTGGGTGGCTTAGTCGGTTAAGCGGCTGACTTTGGCTCCGGTCCTGATCTCACGGTTTGTGAGTTCGAGCTCTGCGTGGGGCTCTCTGCTGTCATATCCTCTGCTTCATATCCTCTGTTTCCCTCTCTCTGCACCTCCCCTGCTCTCACTCTCTCTCTTTCTCAAAAATAAACATTAAAAATAAATAAATAAATAAAAAGTCACCACAACACTTCAATCCATAAACGAAGCTTAGAGAAAACCCTGGAAAGAAATAGAACAAGGACAGGGGCCATCTCTGGATATTCAACTATGGGTTTAAACAGGGTTCAATGATTATTTTCTCTGTTTTTTATTTTTCTGTTTTTTTGGTACTTTCTGAGTTTTTGTGTTTTTTTTTTTTTTCTTTTCCCTTGGATATCTCTACGGCCCTTACAATGCATGATAAACTCAAGGTCTTTTTCTTTTTTAATATATTTCGGTTTAGCTTACAATACTTTCCAAAAACGAGAGAAACGGATTAAGTCACTAAAGTTGAGATGGAAATGACAACCATTAATCAGCACTATACCCAGTGACTTTACTGGACCCACAAATGACACATGGTCACGGAGAAGGGAGGGGTGGCCAATCCCCCACCTCCAGCCCCTCACCCCTCATCCACTCAGGTTTATTATCTAGCCGGTGCAAGGCTGTAGCTGAGCCTAAAAGGGACTTTTCCAGTGTTGATGAAGCTGTCCGTCCAGCCCCTCTTATGATCTATGCATTCTTTTCTCCAGCAAGCAGCAAACTGCAGCGACAGATCTCCCAGAAAAAGCCGAGCTTTTATAGAACCCAAAGCCTGATTCATCTTGCTTGACTTAATGAATGCCTGAATGGATTTTTATTTTTAAATTCTCAAAAAAAAAAAAAAAAAAAAAAAAAAAAACCTCAAACAAACAAACCCCAAAAAACCCTTTAATCTCTATCCTGGAGTCAGCAGTTACTGGGTAAAAAAAAAAAAAAAAAGTTTTTTATTCATTATTTTAAGAATTAATACAATAAAGGGAGAAAAACCTACCAGTCATTTCTTTTTTCCTTAGGGACCTCAAGGTGTATCGACTGGACGGGTTAATGGTCTATGTGGGTCATTCTGTTTGCACATACACCAACATGTGTGAGACACAGGGGTCTGCCGGGGGCGGGGGGAAAGGGGGGAAGGAAATGGGGCCCGATGGTTGCAGAAAGAGGAGTGATTACCCCTGAATTCTAATGCTCTGGTATTCATTTCAAGGACAACTGTGAATAGGGCTTGGCTAAATATCCTCAAATAACCTCCCGCGAATTTATACACATCTCATAACCAGAAAACACTCAGCGCCTTCCCCACCCCTTCGCTTCCTTCCTCCCCTGTTCTCTGAAAAATTGTTTGATTAACAGTCGTGTCACACTTTCCCCTTCTGCCCCCTGCTCCCCTCCCATCCCTGGGGCTGCAAAGAAAGCGTCTCTTCATGAGAAGTGCAGCTGTGTGTGGGTTGCATCCCTCCCCTCACAGCCAGGAAGGTGGAAGCCCACCCCCACCCCACTCCCCACCACCCCTGCCTGAAAGAGCCAGCCAAGTGCCCCCCCATCACTCCCCTCCCCACCCCCCCCCCCCCAGCTCCTCAGGGCTGCTTTGTGGGGCTGCGGCTGAACGTGGTCTTTCCCAGGAAAAGACTCCAGGGGTACCTGCAGGCTGGCCCTCGTGGTCCTGAACATAATATAGACACTGTCTTCTTCTTGGCCAGCGCTTCCTTGGGTTGCTTATTACCTATAAAAGAAAACGAAGAAGAAGACAGAACGTTTGAGTCTCTAATGCGGCCACGAAAAATAGATCATGCTAAGATTTCAAAAACAGATGAATGGGCCCCACCCTGGGCACATAATGTCAGGCAAGAGTCTGGAGCCTCCGTCTCTGGAGAAGCTGAAAGGAAAAGGCTTTGCTTTAGAGCAATTTGTCTCGACCTCGGTGCTATTGACATTTCAGACCAGATAATTCTTTGTGGTGGGGGACTGTCCTCGGGCATGGCAGGATACCTAACGGCATCCTTGGCCCCTACCCACTCCTGGAATTGTAACAACCAGAAAAGTCTCTAGGTGTTGCCAAATATCCCCTGGGTACCTTCAACTTGCCAGATAAAAAAATATCAGATGCCCGGTTAAATGTGAAGTTCAGATAAATGATGCGAGTTTTGGAACATACTTACACTAACAAATTATCCATTGTTTATCTGAAATTCGCATTTAACTGGGCACCCTGTCCATTTATTTGCTAAGTTTGGCAACCCTACCTGAGGAACAAAATGGCTCCCAGTTGAAAACCACTGCCTTAAAGATAATAGGAACCCGAGGATGGTCTTGAGGCTTGGGGCTGTCGTCAGGAGGATTGATTGCCTGGGAATGGACTGGTCCGACCGCCAACTCCCTTCCTCTGGCACCCACCCCTAGCCACCCTGGCTCCAAGGCAGACCTCTATAGAAGGCTTCTCTCCTGGAGGAACTGAATGGGGCCACAGACTCCACCACACCATACTGGTAATTGAGGTTCTGCAAAAGAAGGTCTGAGTCTCTGGCTAATCACTCTAGCATGAGGCCTGCCCCGCAATAAGCCTCCCCCAATGTCTTGAATAGAACTCTAAATTTATTCGAGGTAGTAATGTGCCCAGTTCTAGATGACGAATCGTCAATTGTCCAAGCCATTGGTTGGCTCCCTCTTTGGGGAGCCAAAAGACCTGGTGTAGGGGAGTCTGTAAGGGGAGGTTTCTAGAAAAGTCTTGCTTTGTTGACGGAATCCTCAGGAATATAAGAAATGACCTATTCTATCCTTTTTTTCTTGCTGTGAAAGTAGATGTGATATTTGGATTTGGGGCCACAATCTGATGGTCATGAGGGAAAGGCCAAAAGAACTGTAAGGATGCCCGCCCTAACTAATGTCCAGCATCCGCTTATCACCATATTTCTTGTTACCTGGAAAAATGAACTGCTTTTTATTGTTTTGTTGCTTGTAGCTGAAAGCATTCCTCACCGATACAGAGACCGAAGTTAATAATTCAGGAAACAGAATAACAAACAAAAAATTCCCAAGTCACTCAAATCTATTTGATATCCTTAGAGAAATTGAACACTGACTAATGATTCCTCCCCCCAAAAATATTTTTATTACTTTCTTATTTATATTTCCAGTGTTGTTCTCTACAATTGCAGACAAATACAACTGATATTTTTATTCCACTAAGTGTAGCATACTGTTTACATTCCATCAAATAGTATTCTATCTACACCATCCTTTTCATGTTTTAATGGTGTAGCTATAGATAGAACTCTTCACTTCAGTAGGGATTTTCCACATTCCTTTTTTATAGCTGCCTATTGTTGCATTGAATTGGTGTGCCTTCGTTTTTTGAATTAGTACTTAACTGCTAAATACACTGGTTAAATTTTAAATTTGTTTATTTTTGAGAGAGAGAGAGAGAGAGAGAGAACGGGAGAGGGGCAGAGAGAGAGGAAGACACAGAATCTGAAGCAGGCTCCAGGCTCTGAGCTGTCAGCACAGAGCTCGATGCAGGGCTCAAACTCATGAACCGAGAGATCATGACCTGCGCCGAAGTCGGATACTCAACAGACTGAGCCACCGAGGTGCCCCAATACATGGGTTAAATTTAAAAAATTACACCACCATCAATAAACTTGTACATGTGTTCTTGCATTACTATGTAGAAGATTGTATAGCATATATTCCCAGATGAGTGGATTGTTGTGTCCAAAGGAAAATGTGTCTGTAATTTTGGAAAACATCACCAGATTCCCCACCATAAGGGCTTGTATGGCTTTGCACCAATAAAATACGGAATTGCATATTTCTTCTGAGCCTTTCCAACAAAGTATAATAGCACATTTTTAGATTTTGGGGGGAGGGGGAATAATCTGATAGGTGAAAAATGGAATTCTGTTATAGTTTCCATTTATATTTTTCTCATTAAAGTGAAGTTGTTTCTATGTTTAAGGATTATTTATAGTTCTTTCTTCCATGAACTCCCTGTCTTCTTTGCCCTTTGTTTTGTTTTGCTTTCTAGAAATAGATAGATAGATAGATAGATAGATAGATAGATGATAAAGCATGGGTCAAATGAGTACCCAGTCACTGCGGTATCTTTTACTAAAAAGTTCATCTTTACTCCACGGACTCAAGATGGTACTTTTGTCATACATGAAACTGATCTGTAATCTGTTGAATCTATTTCTGGACTTTCTGTTCTGCTCCAAGGATCCATATGTCTTAGTGTCTTTTCAGGCATAATACCACATTGTTCTTATCACTAAGGCTTTGTAAATGTGTTAACATCTGATAGGGCTTTGTTCCTTCACACTGTACTTCCTCTTAGAAGTTTTATGGCCTTTTTTGTTTATTTTCCCACATAAACGTCAAAATCAGCTTGCGTACTTCCAGAGAAAAGGTTTTGCTATGTGTGTCGAAATAGCGTTCAAAAGAAATTAAGTAGGTTGACTGAAGTAAGAAATTTGGTGATGAGGTCGGAGAACAGTCAAAGACATCTTCCAGGAGAAAGAAAATAGAAAACATGAGAGCGAGAAAAAATTACCCGAAGGCTCAGTTCGGGAGGTCGGGTAAAGCAGTAGGAGTCCCAGAAAATGAACATCGAGAAAGTGAAGGGAAGGAAATTAATAAGAAAATAATTTTTAAATGTCTGAGGTGAGTCTCCTGACTAAACGGCATATTCCAACACATTCAGAGGAGAAAGTAGGTTCCCATGGAAGGACTAAGACTTAGAATGGCATGAGGCTTCTTAAAAGCTCCACAGGATTCTCTGAGAGTCAGAAGCGCCAGGATTCCTGAACAATGTCCACGGTTCCGAAGGGTCATTATTTTCCACATAAACTTCTCTGTGCAGGCAAACCGTGAGCTCATTAGTTCACGTAGTGAACTACTGGTTCATCCAATTAGTGACATTTCAAGCATTTAAAGACTCAGAAAACTTCCATCTATGCACCTCTCTTAAGAGGCCACTGGAAGGTATGTCTCATCAACATGAGGAAGCCAAAGAATAGTGGAGGTTGGGGTGATCGGTGGCTGCAGCAGGTCCCAGCAGGCCACACGGTTCTTGACCCTGGCTGTGCACTCAATCTTCCCCTGGTCCCCTCCCCCTTTCCCCGTCTGCATCGCCCCCAATTCTGATTTAATTTTCCTGGGGTGGAGCTCAGCGAGTAGTTTTTTATTTTTATTTTTAAGTTTATTTATTTTGAGAGAGAGACAGAGAGAGATAGAGAGGGGGAGGGGCAGGGAGGGAAGGGGAGAGAGAACCCCAAGCAGGTTCCGGGCTGTCAGCGCGGAGCCCGACTCGGGGCTCGAATCCAGGAACTGTGAGATCGTGACCCGAGCCGAGACCAAGAGTCGGACGCTTAACAGACTGAGCCACCCAGGGGCCCCTCAGTGAGTAGTTTTTTTAGAGAAGCTTCCCAGGCGATTCTATTGTGCAACAAAGGTGAGGGACACCAATTATGAAAGAACTTTTTTTTTTTCTTTAAGAAAAGAACTTTTGATCATTATGGTCAGAACAAGCATTTGCTACCTTTTACTGTGTGTGTGTGTGTGTGTGTGTGTGTGTGTGTTTTCCAGTCAGATCGGCAGGTTGAAATTTTCAACTACGAGAGAATTCTACTCTGCAAGTGTTACAGAGTATTTGTTTTTTAGCCTCTGGCTTTAAATGGTTAAGACTCCAAGAGGAAATCGAGTTTTTGAGCTCTTCAATATGCAGGGACAGGGGGAGGGGGTGGGAACCAACAGAGGAAGATGTGACAAGTAGGCAGTTGCAAATTTCTAAATTATGCAAGAAAGTGGAGATGATTTTAATGTTCCTCCTCGGAAGGACAGTGGACATAGCGTGCAGCACCTCCACCCCCTTGGCTGCAGTGGTGAAGCATGCCTGACTTCTTGCTAGGAACTGTCTCCCAAAGAAACATAGGTGCCCAACTCGTGGGTCGTAGATAACTGGGATTAACTAGTTCTTCCCTGGGGAAGCTGGCACAGAGACTTCCTCTGCCCTCTCTCCCTCCATGAAGCTGTGGGTCAAGGTGTTGGCTTCTGGAACGTAATATTCGGAGAACTTGGATGACTGTACTAAAAGCAAGAATTTGACTTTTGTTTGTTTGTTTTTGTTTTTCCAGTGAGTAGGTGTGGGGCCAGGGCCACCCAAAGCCTCGTCTCTTGTTGCATACTATGGACCTTCTGGAAAGTAGTGTGATGGATGACATTTTGGATATGCTGGAGGAACACGGTTATTTCAGGCTGGATCTCCCAGAGGAGCCCCTCCAGCCACCCAGGCTCCAAGAACCCCTGTGGGTAGAACGGACTAGAAGAAATTGGGAAGACTGTTAATTTCTTTTAAAATTATCCTAAGGAATTGGAACTTTAGGCTTTCACACATAAGAGTGAAAATATTAGATTAATTCCTTTGGACTTGAACTTCAAAATTCAGGAATTCAACCTCTCTGGGATTTTCATCTTTGAGCTTTCAATCCACACTGAACATCCTGACAGGAAGGATGTGCTGTTAGCATTTTGTTACCACTATGAGGCCACCTAAGCTCATTGCAGAACCCCTGGTAGGCTATGCTGGACAACATGACTGGCCTAATTTAGAATGGGACATTGCATAAGGAGCGGGTTTTGAGCTTTTTCGTACCTCAGTTCATTGGGACAGAGAATGGCTCTGGGTTTTGTGAGGCCTGATGCTTATACAATATGCCGGGACGCTCTTAAGAAAAAGAACAAAATTATGACCACAAAATTAAATATAAATTTTATAAATATAAATATAAATATTATGACCACAATATTTAGGGGCACCTGGGTGGCTCAGTCTGTTAAGTAACCGATTCCTGATTTCGGCTCAGGCCATGATCTCGTGGTTATGGGAACGAGCCCCACGTCGGGTTCCGCGCGGAGTGTGGAACCTGCTTGAGATTCTCTCTCCCCCCTCTGCCCCTTCCCCCATCACATGTTCTCTCTAAAATAAAAAGAATTTTTTTTAAATAGGTAAATATTTAGAATGAGAAAAGAAATCACAACAAATTACAATTCTGTAAAGCTGACAGATACTACAAATCTAGAAAGTAACATGACTTTTTCTTTTTTTAAATACATTTCTTGACATTCCTCTCCATTTTTTTGGCTGCCGCCTATTCTTTGATTACCTCTTCACAAAAGAGTGGTTTTACAACATCCCTTTATGTAAAAGGAAGATAAGCCAGGCTTTCTTCTCACATGGTCGGTTGGGATTTTCTTCAACTGCACAACATTTTTCCTCAGCGATGAAACTTTGCTTCACGAGATAGAGCTTGAACTTAAATTGTATCTTGAAAGGACAGTGCTTTCTGCACCACTCAGTTTCCCAAAGAGAAAAGTCACAAGAGGATTACTTGTCCCAAAGTCACCAACCTGATGAGTGGCTTGTTCCTCCCCCTGGGCGTGGACGAGGGTGGGTGCGGAAAGACCCTTTAGAGGAAAATCTCTCTTCCTAGAACCAGAAAGGTGGGGGATGAGCATTCTTCCCTACCTTGTCCAGCTTTTCGGTCCCATACGATATTGGGTTTAACCGTTAAATCCATAGTCAGAAAGAGTAGGGTTGCCTCCCGTGGGAAAGAAAGCCCACAGCTGATCAAGGAAATCCTACTCTCATATTCCTTCAAAATCAATCCCTCCTCCTCTGTAGCTCCTCTTGGCAATGCTGGCCCACAGCACTGATTTCGTCCTCAGCAAAATTCCCAGGTGGCTCAGAAGCCCAGAGGACAGTTCACCTTGAAGCTACTGACATTGAAGCTCCAGGGCCCATCAGGTCAGCCATTTCTAAAACCAACAAAGATCTGGGCCTCCTTTTCCTTGAAGCATCCTTCTGCCTGGAAGGGGAATGGAATTGGTAACAGAAATAATGCCAGAAGAAAAATAATACTCTGCTGCTGATAGGCAAAATAGGACTAGGCAGCAAAATTTCAGCCCTGAGTCAGAGGTTCGGGTCTTAAAGGGGGGTTTTCTATTCCCTTATCTACTCCCCTCCCTCATCCTGGGACCAAGCATGTTTTTTTACTGATTAATTCCTGCTGCCTCCATAGCTCCTGAGGCACACTCAACCAAAGCCCAACTGTGCACCAGAACATATTATCAAGAGAAAGAAAAGATCTCCCAGACTGGGAGAAAATATTTGCAAATCATACATCTGTTAAGGGATTAAGATCCAGAATGTATACAGATCTCCCACAACACAAAACAAAACAATCCCCCGGCCCCCAAATAACCCAATTCAAAACTGGCCAAAGGACTTGAATAGACATTTCTCCAAAGAAGATCTCCCAATGGCCAAAAAGCCCATGAAAGTGTGCTCGACATCACCAGCCATTAGGGAAACACAAATCAAAAGTACAAGACACCCATTCACACCCATCAGGACAACTATTATAAAAAACAAAATAGGGGCCCCTGGGTGGCTCCCAGTCGGCTAAGCGTCCGACTTCGGCTCAGGTCATGGTCTCCTAGTTCGTGAGTTCAAGCCCCGCATCAGGATCTGCGCTGATCTTCTGACTCCCTCTCTCTCTGTCCCTCCTTCTCTCTCCTCCCCTCCCCCCCACTCTCAAAAATAAGTACACATTAAAAAAAAATTTTTTTTAAACAAAATAATAAATGTTGATTTGGATGAGGAGAAACTGGGGCAGCCACAATGAAAAACAAGGCTGGCAGGTCCTCAAAGAGCTGAACAGGATTACCACGCGATCCAACGATTCCACTTCTGGGTATATACCCCAAAGAATTAAAAGCAGGGACTCAAACAGGTACTTGTTCACCAATGTCCCCTGCAGCATTCTTCACGATAGCAAAGGATGGAAACCCCCCAAGCATCCATTAGTGGACGAAGAGATAAACGATACCGCGGGATATTATTCAGCCGTGAAAAGCAGTGGACTTCTGACATCAGAAGGCTACATCAGTGATGAACCCTGAAAAACGTAATGCTGAGTGAAAGGAGCCAGACACAAAGGTCAAATAACCTATGAATCCACTCATAGAAGGTATCCGCAATAGGCAAACTCGTGGAGATTATTAGGGGCAGGGGAATGGGAAGTTACTGTGTTGTTGTTGTTTTTTTTTAATGTTTATTTATTTACTTTGAGTGAGAGTGAGAGAACGGGGTGGGGGGCAGAGAGAGGGAGAGAGAGAATCCCAAGCAGGCTCCATGCTGCCAGCGCAGAGCCCGATGTGGGGCTCGATCTCACTCATGACTGTGGAGATCGTGACCTGAGCTGAAATCAGGAGTCGGATGCTCAACCGACTGAGCCCCCCCAGCCGCTGCCCCCCCGCCTCCCCAGCCAGAAGGTTATTCTTTAGCGCGTATACGGTCTCTGGGAAGATGAAAAAGTTCTAGAGAAGGATTGGCAGTGATGGTTTCCCAGCCGTGCGAATGCACTTAATGCCACAGAACCAAACACTTAAAAACGGCTAACATGGTAAATTTAATATTGTGTATATTTTACGGGGAGGCCAGCCAAAGATAAAGAGTCCAGTCCTGTCGATTCTGCTTCTGCGTCTCTCAGATGTGCTCTCCCCGCCCGACTGATGCTACACTGCTAGTCCGGCCCCCCCAACACATTTTTCTAAGTTTACTTATTTATTTTTATTTTTTAATTTTTAAAAAATCTTTGTTTTTGAGAGAGACAGAGAGACAGAGCATGAGCGGGGGAGGGGCAGAGAGAGAGGGAGACACAGAATCCGAAGCAGGCTCCAGGCTCCGGGCTGTCAGCACAGAGCCCGACTCGGGGCCCGAACTCACAGACCGTGAGATCATGACCTGAGCCGAAGTCGGACGCTTAAAACTGACCAAGCCACCCAGGCGCCCCTGCCTTATTTTAAAGTTTATTTATTTTGCCAGAGAGAGAGAGAAAGCACGCATGAAGGGCAGAGACGGGAGGAGAGAGAGAATACCGAGCAGGTTCCATGAGGTCAGTGCACAGCCCAATGCGGTCTTGAACCCATGAACCCTGAAATCATGACCTGAGCTGCAATCAAGAATTGGACACTCAACCAGCTGAGCCACCCAGATGCCCCCAAAATTTGTATTTCTAACATGCTCTCATCTGGGTTGCTTCTGGCTGCCTCTGATCCGGGGACCACACTGTGGGATCCGCTGGCCTAGAGCGGAAGTAGGGAGAACAACGGTCTTTGGTCTTCGTGGCCTGGCCCCACTTTTGTAATTCTCACCCCTTCCCCCTCCAGGAAAACATTTGCCAGCCACATCAAAATTCTTTTGTTTTCTCGAATGCTTTATGTTCCCCAGACCTTCGTGCAAACAGTTCCTTCAGCCTGGGACTGTCTTCCTTTTCTCTCCTTCCCTGCTCCCTCCTTCCAGTGGCCTCCCTACCCCCACTTTCTGCCTGGTGACCTGTCACCCACCCTCGAGGGATCTGCTTATATGGTGTGTGTGTGTGTGTGTCCTTTTTAAAAATAGCTCTATTGAGACATAATTCACATACCACACAACTCATTGTTCAAAACACACAGTTCAGGGGGCACCTGAGTGGCTCAGTCGGTTAAGCATCTGATTGTGCTCAGGTCATGATCTGAGCTCAGGTCTGTGAGTTCGAGCCCCACATCGGACTCTGTGCTGAGAGCTCGGAGACTGGAGCCTGCTTCGGATACTGTGTCTCCCTCTCTCTCTGTCCCTCCCCTGCTCATGCTCTGTCTCTCTCTCAAAAATAAACATTAGAAAAAGAGCACACAGTTCTGTGGTCTTTAGTATGGTCACAGAGACGTGCAACTATTACCACAGTCAACTGGGGACCATTTTCGTAACCTCGAATAAATTCTGCACCCTTTAGCCATCACTCACTCTCTCCCCTCCTGCACTCCCACCTTCAACCCTGACCATGCTGAGCACCTTGTCATGTGCTTCTTGGCCGTCTGCATATCTTCTTTCGAGAAATCTCTGTTCATTTTTACATTAGATTATCTTTTAATTTTTGAGTTGTGAGAGTTCTTTACATATTCCAGATTCAATTCCCTTACCAGAGATATGATTTTCAAATATTTTCTCCCATTCCGAGCAGAAAAGTTTTTAATTTTGATGAAATCTAATCCACTCGTTTTCCCTTTGTTGCTTGTGCTTTTGATGTTGTGTAAGAATCCTTTGCCAATTCGAAGATCATGAAGACTCATCGCTATATTTTCATCGAAAAGTTTTATAGTTGTTATGGGGCACCTGGGTGGCTCAGTCAGTTAGGCGTCTGGCTTCGGCTCCCGTCACGATCTCGTGGTTGGTGAGTTCGAGCCCCGCATTGGACTCTCTTCTGTCAGCATAGAGCCTGCTTCAGAGCCTCTGTCGTCCGATCGCTCTCTGCCTCTCTCCCCACTCTCTCTCTCTCTCTCTCTCAAAAACAAAGAAACGTTAAAAAAATTAAAATAATGGGGAGTAATTTAAAAAATAAAAATAAAGTTTTATAGTTGTTGCTCTTACACTTAGGTCTTTGATCCACTTGGAGTAAATTAAAAAAAAAAATTTTAACGTTTATTCACTTTTTGAGAGACAGAGAGCAGAGCATGAGAAAGGGAGGGGCAGAGAGAGAAGGAGACACAGAATCCAAAGCAGGCTCCAGGCTCTGAGCTGTCAGCACAGAGCCTGATGCAGGGCTTACACCCACCAACTGTGAGATCTTGGCCTGAGCTAAAGTTGGACACTTAACCAACTGAGCCACCCAGGTGCCCTGAGACAATTTTTTATATATGGTATGGGATGGGGTCTAACTTCATTCTTTTCCATGGTTTATCCCAGCACTGTTTGTTGAAAAGACCATCCTTTCCCCCACTGAATGGTTTTAACACTCTTGTTGAAGATCAGTTGAGCACAGACGTGGATCCATTTCCGGACTCTCAATTCTAATCCATCGAACTATGTCTATCTTTGTGCCAGTACGGAATTGTCTTGATTACTGTGTCTGCTTAAATGTTGTTACAGTATTTCATGTGGGGCGCCCGGGTGGCTCTGTCCATTGAGCATCCGACTCTTGATATCCGCGGAGGTCATGATCTCACCATCGTGAGATCGAGCCCAGAGTTGGGCTCCACACCGAGCGTGGAGCCTGCTTGGAATTCTCTCTCTCTGCCCCTCTCTCCTGCCTGTGCTCTCTCTCTCCCTCTGTCTCTCTAAATAAATAAACATTCAGAAAACAAATGTCACAGTATTTCATCAAGTGCATTTTGATTTTGGAGATATTAAAAGGTAGAAAATAGTCAGTGTTTACAACCTCAGAGATGTTAGGGTCCTAGTATTGACTGAATCTGCTGTGTCTGGGGAAACTTCTATCCCCATAGACTGCCTATCATAGCACTCATACTATTAGGACCCCCGTTCTCTTAGAGCAGCGGTTCTCAAAGTAGGGTTCCCAGGCCAGCATCATCATCCATCAACACCATCATCTGGGAACTTAGAAATGCCAGGTATCAGGCCCAACCTTAGACCTACTGAATCAGAAACTCTGGGGGTGGGGCCCAGCAACCGTTTTTAACAAGACTTATGGGTGATTCTGATGCACACCAGGTTTGAGATTCTCTCAATATATAAGGTCTGTGAAGGAAGGAACCATACCTGTCTTGTCACCATTGTGTCCCTAGTACCCAGGAAGGGGAGTGGAAGTGGAGGGTTGGTGACCGGCATGGATTAACGATCAAGGAGATTTTGTTGAATAAATAAATAAATGAGGTTACGTGACTTACCCAAGGTCACCAGTAGGTGAATGTTGAGAGCTAAGTTACCTCTTTCTGCCTTAGTTGCCTGGTTTCTGGCATGAGGTTTGTAGGAATATCAACAAACAACTGTTGAGGAATTATTATGTGCCCATTATCTTTCAAAATTTGGCCAGATGTTCTAGTTTTGGTAATAACCAATGAGGCGTCGATGGTAGCTTTTTAGGATGATTGAAAGCACTTAAGAGTTTGGATACTAGCCCTTTGTCTGATATGTCATTTGCAAATATCTTTTCCCATTCCGTTGGTTGCCTTTGGTTTTGTTGTTTCCTTTGCAGTGCAGAAGCTTTTTATCTTGATGAGGTCCCAATAGTTCATTTTTGCTTTTAATTCCCTTGCCTTTGGGAATGTGTCAAGTAAGAGATTGCTGCAGCTGAGGTCAAATAGGTTTTTTCCTGTTTTTTCCTCTAGGGTTTTGATGGTTTCCTGTCTCACATTCAGGTCCTTCATGCATTTTGAGTTTATTTTTGTGAATGTTGTAAGAGAGTGGTCTAGTTTCATTCTTCTGCATGTTGCTGTCCAGATCTCCCAGCACCATTTGTTAAAGAGACTGTCTTTTTTCCATTGGATATTCTTCCCTGCTTTGTCAAAGATGAATTGGCCATACATTTGTGGGTCTAATTCTGGAGTCTCTATTCTATTCCATCGGTCTATGTGTCTGTGTTTGGGCCAACACCATGCTGTCTTGATGATTACAGCTTTGTAGTAGAGGCTAAAGTCTGGGATTGTGATGCCTCCCGCTTTGGTCTTCTTCTTCAATATTACTTTGGCTATTCGGGATCTTTTGTGGTTCCATACAAATATTAGGATTGCTTGTTCTAGCTTCGAGAAGAATGCTGGTGCAATTTTGATTGGGGTTGCATTGAATGTGTAGATAGCTTTGGGGTAGTATTGACATTTTAACAATATTTATTCTTCCAATCCATGAGCACGGAATGTTTTTTCCATTTCTTTGTACCTTCTTCAATTTCTTTCATAAGCTTTCTATAGTTTTCAGCATACAGGTCTTTTACATCGTTGGTTAGGTTTGTTCCTAGGTATTTTATGCTTCTTGTACCACCTCACACCAGTCAGAGTGGCCAAAATGAACAAATCAGGAGACTATAGATGCTGGAGAGGATGTGGAGAAACGGGAACCCTCTTGCACTGTTGGTGGGAATGCCAACTGGTGCAGCCGCTCTGGAAAACAGTGTGGAGGCTCCTCAAAAAATTACAAATAGACCTACCCTATGACCCAGCAATAGCACTGCTAGGAATTTACCCAAGGGATACAGGAGTGCTGATGCAGAGGGGCACTTGTACCCCAATGTTTATAGCAGCACTTTCAACAATAGCCAAATTATGGAAGGAGCCTAAATGTCCATCAACTGATGAATGGATAAAGAAATTGTTTATATACCCAATGGAATACTACGTGGCAATGAGAAAGAATGAAATATGGCCTTTTGTAGCAACGTAGATGGAACCGGAGAGTGTGATGCTAAGTGAAATAAGTCATACAGAGAAAGACGGATACCATATGCTTTCACTCTTAGGTGGATCCTGAGAAACTTAACAGAAGACCATGGGGGAGGGGAAGAAAAAAAAAAAAAGAAAGGTTAGAGAGGGAGGGAGCCAAAGAGACTCTTAAAAACTGAGAATAAACTGAAGGTTGATGAGGGGTAGGAGGGAGGGGAAAGAGCGTGATGGGCATTGAAGAAGGCACCTGTTGGGATGAGCACTGGGTGTTGTATGGAAACCAATTGGACAAGAAATTTCATGTTAAAAAAAAAAAAGCACTTAGAAGTCCAAAAGAATTGGGTAAAGTTGAACTTTATGAAACACCAGGGGAGCCTTGTGAAGAAGAAAGTAGCAGACTTGTAGGGCAAGCCAACCCAGCATAAGGGCACTTCCTTCCTCCCTCCCTCCCTCCTTCCTCCCTTCCTCCCTCCCTCCCTCCTTCCTTCCTTTCCTTAAAGGAGGCTTCATGACACCCAGGTGTCCCTTATTTTTTTTTAAGAACTAATTTGTTCAGGGGCACCTGGGTGGCTCAGTCAATTAAGCATCCAACTTAATTTCAGCTCAGGTCATGATCTCCCGGTTTGTGAGATTGAGCCCCACGTATGGCTTGCTCTGATGGCTCGGAGCCTGCTTGGGATTCCCTCTCTCCCTGTCTCTCTCTGCCCCTTCCTTGCATGTGCTCTTTCTCTCTCAAAATAAATAAACATTAAAAAAAAATTAGTTCAAAGATGCCCATAGAATGAATTTCTACAGATAAACCATTGTTTCCATTGGATTTCATTGCCTTGATATTTTCATTACCCAAGCATAATAAAATTACTCTTTATTATTTTTAATTTTTTTTTTAATTTTTTTTTTTAACGTTTATTTATTTTTGAGACAGAGAGAGACAGAGCGTGAACGGGGGAGGGTCACAGAGAGAGGGAGACACAGAATCTGAAACAGGCTCCAGGCTCTGAGCTGTCAGCACAGAGCCCGACGCGGGGCTCGAACCCACGGACCGTGAGATCATGACCTGAGCCGAAGTCGGACGCTTAACCGACCGAGCCACCCAGGCGCCCCTAAAATTACTCTTTAGATAGCATCATATTTTTAAAAAACACATTTATGTGTAAACAACGGGCAATTTTTTAAAGTTTATTTATTTTGAGAGAGAGAGCACCAGTAGGGGAGGGGCAGAGTGAGAAGGAGAGACAGAATCTCAAACGGGCTCTGAGTTATCATCAAGGAGCCCAACGACACGGGACTCAAACTCACGAACGATGAAATCATGATCTGAGCCAAAATCAGGAGTCGGTGGCTTGACTGACTGAGCCACCCAGGAACCCCTGGATAAACAGCAGTCAATTTTTGTCTGTTTTCAAAACCCCAAACTTAAATCCTGAAAATTAAATTAGAAAAAAATTGTCTTATTTTCTGAAATAATAAACGTCAGTTAATCACAAAATAGATGCCTGACAGCTAGGGCGATTTGTGTGCTTTATGCAATGGTCTTAAGTTTTAAAGGGGGAAAGGTGAAAGGCTAATTAATCACTAAACACTAGAACGCATTGTACTTCCCGCGTTTTGAATGACTGTGCTTTCTATTTCAATGATTATTAGAACACCGGTGCTTTCCTGGTAAATCACGGAGAGCATTTAAAGTGTATCCTAAAATCGATCAGGCACAGTAGTAGGAGACCACTCCTGTGAATTTCATTATTAGGTTCCTCTAGGAAGGCAAAGGTTATCATTCCAGGGGAAAATGAGTCACGCGGGAGGCAGAACACATTGTTTATGGCCAAACTCTGCATCTACATATGGAAGCTCATTACTGAGGGCAACCTTCCGCGGTCATCTGACTCTAATTTTACAACACGGCTTTAGAAGTTCACAGGCTGCTCTGCTTTCTCAGAAGTGGGTCTAATTCTGGTAGAGTGCCAGCACTTCGTGGGTGTTCAACAAGCAGCAGATGAATGAATTGAATCAACCATGAGTTTCCCCTTGAATTTCCTAAGACTTCTAAAGGCGCTCAGAGGGGAGAAGCTGCGGCTGTTTTCCGTGGATGGGCTGCCACTAAACTAAGACAGATAACACCAGAGAAAAGGCATATTTAAAGCCCCAAAGCCAAAACTTTCAGATCAAAGCCCCGTGCCTCCCAGTCATGCTGGACATATTCCACCCTTCAATAAGAAAGAAAAATTCTTCTCTAAAAAAATGTCAGCTGTCAGATTTTAATTGCAACGGAGACTGAACCAAATGGATGGACTTAGGTCATTTCAGGCATGTTACTGAATCCCTCCATGCCTCAGTTTCCTGATTTGGAGAATGGAGGTATTACTAGCACTTATCTTGCCAAGTTATCGTTAGGGTTATGCGTGTCCAGAGCTTTGCAGAGTGTCTCAATTCACTCCATATTTATCAGCCAATGAAAGTTTGTTACTACATACATAATTCCTTTCCTCTGATGTTCATCTTCACAATTTCTTTGCATTTATTTATTTATTTATTTATTTTTTGAGACAGAGAGAGAGAGAAGGGAAGGGGCAGAAAGAGAGGGAGAGAGAACGAATCCCAAGCAGGCTCCACATTGTCAGCACAGAGCTGGATGTGGGCTCAGACTCATAAACTGCGAGATCGTGACCTGAGCTGAGATCAAGGGTCAGACACTCAACAGACTGAGCACCCCGATCTTGGTGATGATTTTTTTTTATCTGCAACTCCCAAAACCTTAGAAGTTCAGAAAACCCTAAATTTGGTGGTATGGTTTGTACTGAATTGATGAAAGTCTGATCTGAGGCTTCTCGACCCCTTTCGTGAAAACACTAACATGATTTGCTGCAGAAATATTAATTTATATACCTCCCTAAACCCCCCCAAACTCTAAATTCCAGAGTACCCTTGTCCCAGAGGTTTCAAATAAACTGACTGTGGACCTATGTCAACATGATGCCAACACAAGTCAGAGAAAAATAAACCACTTTGGATTCTTGGACACCTGGCTTTGAATCCAGGCCTGGCCCTCCTCTTTGTGGCCGCAGGAAAGTGACTTAAATTCTCTACACAGCTCAGGTGGTTGATAGATCATTCCCTATACTGCCCAGGTGTGA
This sequence comes from Panthera tigris, assembly GCF_018350195.1. Classification (NCBI taxonomy): domain Eukaryota; kingdom Metazoa; phylum Chordata; class Mammalia; order Carnivora; family Felidae; genus Panthera; species Panthera tigris. Next base: position 15,301,636 of record NC_056664.1, read on the forward strand.
GCATCCTCAAATTCTGCACCCCCCCCCCCCAATGTATCTTTTCCTTCATTCATCCACCTGTCGTTTTTGGAGATTGCTCCATGCCTGAATTGTTCAGGCCACTGTACCACAGGCGGATGGTGAGTGAGCCAAACGGGAAGTTCTATGGAATTCCCAGAATTGACAGGCCTAGAATATCTTTGGCTTATGGCATGATGGGGCATCAGGATTTTTAAGATTCCCGAGTTCAGATGAAGGAATCGGTTGATTTGAAGTTACCCTATTTGCCTTTCTCCACACTTCTTTTTTTTTTTTTTAAGTTTTTAACATTTTTCTTTATATTTGAGAGAGAGAGAGAGAGAGAGAGAGAGAGAGAGAGAGAGCGCATTAGCAGGGGAGGGGCAGAGAGAGAGGAAGACACAGACTGTGAAGCAGACTCCAGGCTCTGAGCTGTCAGCACAGAGCCTGACATGGGGCTCGAACCCACAAACCATGAGATCGTGACCTGTGCTGACGTCGGGCGCTTAACCGACTGAGCCACCCAGGCACCCCCCCTTTCTCTGCATTTCTGATGGCCAGCAGCAATCCAATGAGTGAGCTTTCCAAAGGGCTGCTGCCCCAAAGGTAAGAAAGGTACAAATGCACAAAGGTATACATGACTGACAGCGTAAGATTGTGCTGATTTCAATCCACATATAAATTCAAAGGGAAAAAACTAGCTTCACCCTACCCTATCATGCTTGACTACAGAAAGCAGCAGTAAAAAACAAGCAAACAAACAAAAAAAACCTGGAGGATGTAGGGAAGATTCGAGACTGGTTCACTGGTCTGGACTGATTTAATTAAGGAAGCAGCATTAGGCCAGAGCTTCTCAATCCCGGCCGCACGGTAGACTCACCTGTGTATCTTAAAAATCCGCATCGGGGCGCCTGGGTGGCTCAGTCGGTTGGGCGTCCGACTTCGGCTCAGGTCACGATCTCGCGGTCCGTGAGTTCGAGCCCCGCGTCGGGCTCTGGGCTGATGGCTCAGAGCCTGGAGCCTGCTTCCTATTCTGTGTCTCCCTCTCTCTCTGCCCCTCCCCCGTTCATGCTCTGTCTCTCTCTGTCTCAAAAATGAATAAACGTTCAAAAAAAAAAAAAATCCGCATCTCCTCTGTAGATCAGTTGGGTCAGAATCCTTGGGGAGGGGGCCCAGCATTAATATTTACAAAAAAGCTCTCCAGGTGATCCTATATTTGGGGGTTGTTCCAGGTTATCTGTGGAGACACCTGGGAGCTTTAAAACTGTTGATGCCCAGGCCCCACCCCCAGAAATTCTAATTCAATTGGCCTGGAATATAATTGACTTACAGCGTGCTGGAGAATCCGGATTTTTCAGTTTCCCGAGTCATTATAATAACGAGATCCAGGCTCTCTCCAAATGCGCGGTATCCTTTTCTCCCTAAAAAGAGGTTTTCTGGAGTTTTTGTCATGGGACCGCGAACCACTTTCCAATGCCATCTCGGCTGCTCAGGGGTTGAAAATCAATACTCAAGAGACAAGCGATGGTGGGAAAGGTAAGTTTGCTTTACTCAGGAAGCCAGCAACCTGGGAAGAAGGTAGACTAATGTCTCAAAGACCACCTTCCGTGTCCAGGGGGAGCCGGGGTGGGTGGGTAGGGGTTTCGAAGGCATGGGGAGAGGGAGAGGGGCTATGCGCACGAGAAGCAGGTGCCCGGACAGTTAGTCACCTGTCGACATGACCATGAACAGACTTGCTGGCACCCGCCGTGGCTATTTTCTTTTTTTTTTTTAATTTTTTTTTTTAACGTTTATTTTTGAGACAGAGACACAACATGAACGGGGGAGGGGCAGAGAGAGAGGGAGACACAGAATCGGAAACAAGCTCCAGGCTCTGAGCCATCAGCCCAGAGCCCGACGCGGGGCTCGAACTCGCAGACCGCGAGATCGTGACCTGAGCTGAAGTCGGACGCTTAACCGACTGAGCCACCCAGGCGCCCCTACCGTGGCTATTTTCTAATGTAGTCAGGCCATCTCTTCTGAGAAAGTCTGGTCCTTCATTCCTCAGGGCCAGTGGTCTGCAAATCTCAAAAGAAACTTAGTTCTGCTACAGATCAAAAGGACTTAAGTCAGCCAGCAAGGTGTGCATGAGCTTGAAGCAAGTTCACCCTTAAGATCGGTTGGGGTGCTGTTACATTTTTATTGAGAATTTCAGATACCCTAGCAATAATTTCCAATAATATAATTCACATGCTCACTTGGCTCTTTACTGAACATTCATGTTTTCAGGAATGGATTCCAACTTGGAAGAGCCTAAAAGAATAGGTTGGGCGTATTTCAGTGAGAATCTCAAGCATAACTCGCAGCCATTGAATCGATTACCTGGCCGGAAATTTTTCCTGTTGTTAAGCCTCACCGTTATCGGATGAATTATTACCTTGACGCTGCAAAGGAATGGAAAAAATGGGGAATAGGGAATATGTAGTACTAATGGCTTTTAAAAAATGATTAATGGCCATTTGTCATAAATCTGTGAAGTTGGTACAGATCACAGACATAATCTATTTCCACGTACTGCTGCGCGGTCGATATTTAAGAAATGTGCTGTTTTTCACTAGCAGCCAAGCAGTTTACTGGGGTCCCTGACTTCATAGCACTTTACCCCTCACCTGGGAGTCTAGAACAGGTGTGATGAACCTGGCCTCTCAGCGAGGAGCAGTGACTGAACGGAACTCATGGCTAATGAGCCTGATGATTGCACGTGTCAGTTGTTGAACATCTGACTTTGGCTCAGGTCATGATCTCATGGTTCTTGAGTTCGAGTCCTGCATCGGGCTCTGTGCTGATAGCTCGGAGCCTGGAGCCTTCTTCGGATTCTGTGTCTCCCTCTCTCTCTGCTTCTCCCCCGCTCGTACTCTGTCTCTCTCTCTCTCTCTCTCAAAAATAAGTAAAGATTAAAAAAGATTTTTTTAATAGAGATTAGGAGGGGCACCTGGGTGGCTCAGTCAGTTAAGCGATCGATTTCGGCTCAGGTCATGATCTCCGCATTCATGCGTTGGAGCCCCACGTCGTGGTCTGTGCTGACAGGCCAGAAACTGAAGCCTGCTTTAGATTCTGTGTCTCCCTCTCTCTCTGCCCTTCCCCCACTCATGCTCGCTCTCTCTCTCAAAAATAAACATTAAAAAATTAAAAAAAATAGAGATTAAAAAAAAAAAAAACCCGAAGGGACAGGAGGGGGCCACTTTACAGAGTGACATTTGAGCTAGGAGATCTGAGCAATGAGTCAGCCAACCCAAGAGCTGGGCAAAGGGAGTTCTGGCATTGATTCTCTAACATTTCTAGAGGGCTGGGTCGAAACGACAACACAGGCTTTCCCCCTCCCAGCCAAGTCCCTTAGTACACACCTGAGGGAGCTCTAGGCCAGCAGACGTCTCCCTTGCCTAACCGTGGCCCTCCGGAACTAGCTGGCCAGGTCACCCAGTATTACTCCTCCGCAGGTGACATGAGGAAATGACATCGTGCTAACCAGAGAGGCAAGACGGTGCCCCCTTCACTCCAAACCTTCCCGTGAGCCCCGATGGGTGTGGCACCCTTGGTCGGTGGCCTGAAAACACGTGCCTCCCCGGGATCCCCTGACCGCGTGGATGCCGCCCCCAGGGCTGGAAGACGCGTACTCGCTACTCGCTGTAGGTGCGCAAAGGAGACCAGTCAGGAGGCTTTGCTCTTCCTCTTTGAAGTTGTCACAGCACATTTAGTCATTAACTCGCCCAATCTTCGGAACAAACAGCTAGACCGGACTTGTTTAAGCCGAGTCTTGGAGCGTAGTTAAGCCTCGGAATTTCAAGGCGAGCAGGTCTGGCTCATAATCTTGGGTCCCGAGCTTGCTAGCGTGTGATAGCTGATCAATTCCTTCATCTCGTTGAAGTCGGTTTCCTTGTCGGTTCAGGGGAGGCCTCCTATCCATCGCATAGGTTGTTGGGAGGGGAAACGGGTCAAACACTTAGGAAAGCACCTGGTGTATAGGTAGTGTCTCGTGAATGTATTTGTTGCCACTGGGTGAGGGACGGGCATCACGACGCGTCCACCCACGAACTTCACAGCCAGCCTCTGCCGGTGTGGGCTGGACTTCTCAGACCTCTCTCTCTGTTACTCCCGAGAAGGCAAACACCAGTGCTGTACTTATCGGGTATCCCTTGACTTCCCCAAAATGCACTGGATTTTGTTCCCTTCTGGACCGCGGGACAACACCCAGCTGTTGTAGGTTTGGGGTAACAGGGCCTGTTAACAACAGCAATCATTGAAAAATGGTTGTCAGTATTTACAGCCAGTTTCTAGAGAGAATAAATTATCCCCTAAAGAGATTAGTGGTTGTGTCAACATGCCCCATGAGGACCCATTAGGGACGACTCTGTGGCCATTTGGATCAGAAGGTACTCTTTGATTGTCTTGGTTTAGAAACAATTCCCTTCATGCTTGTAGTGTTTTCCTGCCACAGAGCAGAAGTGACAGGAGCACCTTGGCCAGGGACAGTAGTTTAGGGGGACCCGATGCCTCCCTAGAGTCGTTCAGATCACTAGTTGGGAGATCGCCCTGTACGGCAAGACAGTCAGTCCTCCCTAAGCGTTTCCAGTAACCAAGATTCGAGTGAATTCTCCTAATATCTCTGGAAGCAGCATGTTTCCTACTAGTTTCCTCTGGCTGGTCTGGGTTTCAAATAAGAATGGAACTTCCTGTTTCTTTCTTTTTTTTTTTTTTTAAGTTAAATTTATTTTTTATTTTATTATTTTTCAATATATTTTTTAAGTTTATTTTATTTTAATTTTGAGGGAGAGATAGAAAGCAAGTGGGGAGGGGCAGAGAGACGGAGACAGGCTCCCAAGCAGGATCCACGCTGTCGGCACAGAGCCCGATGCGGGGCTCGAACTCAAACCGCGAGATCATGACCGGAGCGGGAGTCGGATGCTTAACCGAGGGAGCCACCCAGGCACCCCCCGCCACTTGTTTCCTTGTGGTAGCTCTGTTGTTTCGAGTCTCTTGACCCTAGACTTGACAATCTTCCCTCCTCCCTGCCTTTCTCCGAAGGTCGGGAGCGGAGTGCCCCTTCAGCCAGAGTGCTCTCTCTCCTCTTTTCTTACAGCCAAGCTTCTCAGAAGCAGCACCCCCTGAATCCACCTCCCCTTACTCACCTCCCATTCGCTCTCTAAGACCTTAAGATTTGATTCTGCCCCCACAACAGGGTGGGGAGAGATCACTGACCTCCTCCTGGTCACCGGGTCCAGTGGGATTTTCTCAGCCCTTCTCCTTCTTGCCCCCGGTAGCACCTGACTGCGTTGACAGGTGCTTTGACTGTCTCCTCCCCCTTGTTTTCCGGCTCCTGGACCCTCCCGGTTTTCCTTGCCCCTTTAGAAGCACCCCTCCCGCTGCTTACCCGCTAAAGGTTGCCATTTGTGGCCGCCTCCTCCCTTGGTTTTCCTGAAGCCTGCCACACCCCTACCTCCAGCCTGGGTGTCTGCCCCACCCTCTGAGGCCTTGAGTTAGTCATGCGGGTCCCTTGCCCTAACTTCCTCACTAGATGGTGGGCTGGATGATGTCTAAGATAGGACCCACAGTACGTCAAGGTGTTGTCATTGTGTTTTAGCAAGCCATAGCACAATTTGTATGGACTCAGAGCTTCATATTGGCGGAAAAAGTCTAACCTTGGAAAATCGCCAATGCTTTGCCATGCTAGGGCTTTTGGCTTCTCTCAGGGATATCTTACCAGCAGGGTTAAGTGTGATGCATTCATACGTCCCTGTCAATATCTGTCAACACCTCTGCTGGGGAAGTAAGAACTAAAGCCCCGGTCCCTCTGTTATCCAACAAAGTATACACGGGTTTGCTTAGGGGAGCCCTGGTTTGTAGTGACTTATGTTGGTAGCTTTCCTACTACAGGAGGGTTCTCTATTTAGTTCATAAAAACATCATTCAGAATATTAGGCAGGCCCTTTGAGGAACCCCTCACTGATTCAACTCATTGGTAAAAATCACATAGTGGAAATAAATATGCCCTTTGGGGTGAGAAATCATTCTGCCTCTTATTTACAAGACTTAATTAGCTAGAATCAGAAGCATAAAATTGCTTTACCTCTAGGTTTCCTTTCTAGCTGGTAAAAATGATAGTTCTCAGTGAGCAACCACTGTGAATTTTGAGAGGGGAAAGTCATTTAGAAGACAAAGAATTGGCCTGATACAGGGGTGCGGGCATGGTGCTGTGCTCGGCCTTAGGAGATCTGGTTCGGAAATGATTTCTCACCCCCTCTTCCTCCCTCTTTTCTCCTAGACTTTCTGTGACCTGTCTGCCTGCTAGGCCAGGCTCCAAAGTCCCCAGAGATTACTTCCTTTCAAAAATGAAACACTGGTATTCGAGAAGCAGTATGGTGTGGTGGTTAAGTACACAGGCCTGAACCCCGACAGTTTGAAGCCTGGTTCTGGTACTTACTAGTTCTGTGATGTACACATTTCTTTTTGCCCCAGTATGGGTGGGGGTGGGGGTGGGGAGAGTGTTCAACATAAGCTTCTAACACTGAGCTCTAATGAACTGGATGTTCGCAAGCTAGGGAGTAGTTAAAAGTTCGTCACCCTGGGTTGCAAAATCTTTCCTTCTGTGCCTCACCCATCACAGCCCTGTCCCCGGGAGATAGGGCACAACTGTGTGCTCACTCTGTTCTAGAACCCAGCTTTGGCCCTGAAACTCACTTCCTTTCTCACTTGGAGATTTAGCTGAGAAACCAGAGCAGCCCAAGAGGGTCACTTGCCTGCCTCTTTTTTCAGATCCTTCTTGGTTCTTGAAAGTATATAAGGTGTTCCAAACCCCCAAACGTCCTCCTACCCCAAGACCGATTTCTCAGAACTACTGCCAAGAGCCCCTTTTCCTTATGTCTATTAGCTCTTATAATTATATCTCTCCTTGCAAATACCTTACCCCCAGCTGATTCCTTTATTCAACCAACCAACCCACAAACCGATCAACCGATCAACTAGTTTTCCTGAGCTCCCTGCGCTCTGTGGGAAGCCTTTCCCATTTAGAGTTACAAGTGATAATTTGGTAGTGAGCCCTGCGACATGGGACACCTAGTTCCGCTGAAGGGTACGTCCAGGGGTAAAAGAGTAGGGTAAGAATGCTGTTGTGGAAAACTTTTCAAGAGGTCACTGTGAGCTAGGTCCTAAGGTTAAGTGGCAATTAGCCATGTGAGGGGCTGGTTATGCAAGAAAGGCCTTCCAGGTGAAAGACACAACAAGCAGATTGGGAAGTAGCGTGTGACTCCTTCTGGGAACTCCAGAGCTTGGGTTCAAACCTTGTCTCCTCTACTTCCTGGTCATCTGACCTTGGGAGTGGTAGCCAGGATACAGGCTACCTAAACATGTCCCTGTCCTAAGACCCGTATCCCGTGACAAAAGGGACTTACATGGCGAAAGAGACTTTGCCAACGTGATCAAGTTAAGGATCTTGAGATGGGGAGATTATCCTGGGTTACTCAAGTGAGCCCAAGGTAATCACAATGTCTTTATGAGAGGAGGCAGGAGATCAAGAAGAAGGAGTCTGGAAGCATAGGTTGAGTGATATGGACACACGGCCAAAAACACAGGCCCCCTCAAGTCAGTAGAAGAGGTAAGAAGACAGATTGGCCCCTGGAGTCTCCCGAAGGTATACAGCTCTCCAGACATCTTGATTTTGAAGCTGGTTTGGGACTTCTGACCTCCAGAACTATAACATAATATGTTTGTGTTGTTTTAAACCACTACGTGTGTAGTGACGTGTTACGGCGATGATAGGAAAGTACTACTGCGGGGACAAGTTATTTAACATCTCAGTTCCTGATCGTCTCATTTATACAGTATGGCTATGAGAGCATTTCCATCTAGCAAAGCTATAGTGCTTTGCATGGGCGAAATACTCAGTCATCACATCATGCTAAAAGGTTCGTCTCTTTATTGCATATGAACTAAGGAGCGACAGGAACATTTTCAGCAAGAAGACAACATGAGCAGATATGTATTTTAGGCAGATCCACTGGGGCAAAATGAAAAATGGGTTTATTGAGTGGGGGAGGGAATGTTGGAGGCTGGAAGACCAATTAGGAAGCTGCTGTCATAACTCCAGGCAGTGACAACGGGGGCAAGGTCAAGAGCAGCCTTTCCTGACCCCTCTGTCTCGTTAGTCCATCTTATTTTTAATGCTTTTTAAATATTTTGTCAACACTGTTGGCCGCCAAGCCAGAGCTGGTTCCCCTCCTTTTCCTTCTTAACAAAACCCTGGCTTCGGCCGGATGTCACCCTCCCACAAACCCCCTTGGGGAAGAGGCTCCATCTTGTTTGATCCAATGGTAATCTCACACCCTCTGCTAATTTGGGGTTCTAGAATGGGCAAGTGACCCAGTTCCAGAGGGAGAGACATGAGGGGAAGGCTGTGAGGGCTGCCAGGGAAAGCTCCCTCTGTCCTTGGAGAGCCACAGGCAGAGAAGCCCTCTCCTCCCTCTGGCCTTGGTGTCATCTCAGCGCGATGCCTGGAATTGCGGCAGCCATCTTGTTTCAAGCTTTACGTTCATGCGAAACAAGAACAGGGCAGACGGCTGGAAGGGACTGGGTCCTTGATGACAGTGCTTCAACCGCTGATCACAAACCCTTGAAGTCTTTTCCACAACTGGAATTAAGCCAGTTTCACTTACCTAGCCGACCAAAGCAACCTAACACACAACCGGAGATGCTTTTTTTTTCCATCTGTTTGTTGCTATCTCACCACGTAGAATTATAAGCTCCTTGGCCATGAGGTCCTTATGCTGGTAATCTCTCTGGACCTGAACTTTGCTTGGCATATCGTAGATACACAGTCTGTATATTTAATTCCAGTTTTTGGCCAGACCTGATGACCGCTGGGATGCGGACGGTGGAGGAGGGGGAAGAGCCCAAAACAACCTCAAGACAACTTCCTGGTTCAGGGCCCCAGTGACCAGGTTGATGGGTGTGACGTGAATAGAAATACTGAAGAGCCCACATGTACGATACCACTGGGCATTTTCCTGCTAACCTTTTGGCTCCCATCTCCACTGTGTCCCCAGTTGCTACCATGGACCCTTTGCAAAAACAGAGAGTGAGGGAGAGCACGCGGGACCCCAAAGACCAGACCTAAGAGGCACGGGTTGAGTCACTTACAATTCCTCACCCCGCCTCTCCCCCAGCCCAGGGTATTTGTGACTCGCTTGTCTCTCAGTGTGGACCTCGTCCCAGTTTGCCGTCCTACATAATCGTTCTGTACTTGAGAGCACTTCTTGTCAAACAGCATCAGGATTCTGATCTTACAGGTGTCTTGGGAGATGAAGCCGAGTGACAAGTCTAACAGGTGGGAAGAAAGCCCCCCCCCCCCACTCACTTTTCATTATTTAAATAAAATCCATTTTTTATCACTGCAAAGAGATTCAATATGAAAACTCCTCTTTCAATCTTCCCCCATAATCCTTGGTTACAGAGCAGTTATATCACCTGAGCTTTGAGGTTCTGGGTCTTCTAAGTGGGCATCCAGGCTGCTTCAGGCCCCAGGGTCTGGCCCCACTCAGTCCCCCCACGGTGGGTATTTTGTTTTCAGGCCTTGGAGGCTGCTTTTTGTTTTGAGGCTCACTTCTTTTTCATTAAAAAAAAATGTTTTTAATGTTGATTTATTTTTGAGAGAGAAAGAGGGAGACAGAGTGCGAGCAGGGCAGGAGCAGAGAAAAGGAGACACAGAATCTGAAGCCCAGAGCCCGATGTGGGGCTCGAACCCACGGACCGCGAGATCATGACCTGAGCTGAAGTCGGATGCTTAACCGACTGAGCCACCCAGCTTCCCCTTTTTTATTTATTTTTTTTAAATGTTTATTTATTTTTGAAAGAGAGAGAGAGAGCATGAGCCAGATTGGAGCAGAGAGAGAGGAAGACACAGAATCCGAAGCAGGCTCCCTGCTCTGAGCTGTCAGCCCAGAGCCCGAGGCGGGGCTGGAACTCACGAACCGCGAGATCACGACCTGAGCCGAAGTGGAACGCTCAAGCAGCTGTATTTGGTCCACTGAACACAGTCGCACTTTTGGAGAAAGCAGGGGGCAGGGCGCGTCGACTCTGTGACAGGCAACTGGCGCTCAAACGCTGTGGCCTGTGGCTCTGGCCGAAGCTCTTGCGTGGGCAGGGTCAGGACGGCAAGTGTCGGTCACGTGCTGGCTGTTCCCCACTTGCTCCCCTCGCCCCTTTCTTCTCTGCCCTTCTCCACCCTGACTGTGGCCCAGGAGCTGTCTCTGGACGGCCTGGCCTGGCCGAGGCCCTCTGCCTGCTAACCTTGCAGGGGGTGGGGTGGGGGGTGGGGAGAGGGCGGCACCTGCCGCAAACGGAAGGGTGACAGGGCAGTCCTGCGAGTGGCTGCGACCCACATCTCCCGGCAAGGCCGTTCCTCCCCTGGGGACGGCCCCAGGGGTCACTGTGTTCTGGTGACACATTCCCTCCCTCTGCCCTTGCGGTCCCAGGTGGTAAGAGCTTCCGGCATTTGTTCTTTCTGGGGGCCTCCTCACCCCTTGTTGCTTCCTCTCATTCTGCCCACCCTTCTGTAAACAGCGTCTTTGCTAAGCTCTCCTCCGTTAAACGCTCCGCCGTGCACGCCATCTGCTTCCTGCCGGCGCCCTGGCCGACGCTGCCACTGAACCTGCTTTTCGTTTAGGCTCCAAATAAGTCGGTGCTGTCTGCCTCCCCAGATTTAGCAGCAAACGCCTCCAGGTCCACTGCTTGCGGGCTGAGCTTTCGGATGAGCGCCCCCTGTCGGGGTCCTGACTGTTGGCTCTGTGTTTCGCAAACCGTCTATTTGGGTCCTTTTCTCTTTATTGCTTCGATTCCTAGCCTGGGTTCCCGATTCGTCGTGAAACAGGAACAGCAGAGTTCAAGGCAGGTGTAGAATGGCGAGGAATAGCTGTGTGTCCTCAGGCCATTACACAACATCCGCGTGCCTCAGTTTTCCTCATCCCCAAAATGGGTATAATGATAGCATTCCCTTATCTGAGAGGGCTTTCCTGAGGCTTAACTAGATTTATTTATTTTTTACTTTTTTTAACATTTATTTAGTTTTGAGAGACAGAGCACAAGTGGGGGAGGGCAGACAGAGAAGGAGACACAGAATCCGAAGCAGGCTCCAGGCTCCGAGCTGTCGGCACAGACCCCCACGCGGGGCTCGCACTCACGAGCCGTGAGATCATGACCTGAGCTGAAGTTGGACACTCAACCGACTGAGCCACCCAGGCGCCCGAGGTTTAACTACATTTAAATGTGTAAGGCACATAGGATAGGGCATGAAGCATAGCATATCTAAATAAATGGTAGCTATTATTATTGTTTTATTGGAGAAAGGGTTTTACTTGGAATTAAACGCCCAGGCTTGAATTCTCGCTCTTAAAAAAAAAAAAAAAAAAGAAGTGTATTTGTTCTTTTGAGAGACCGAGGGAGAGCAGGGAGGGGACAGAGAGAGAATCCCAAGCAGACTCTCCACTGTCAGCAGAGAGCCTAATGAGGGGCTTGATCCCATGAACTAGGAGATCACGACCTGAGCTGAAATTAGGAGTCGGACGCTTAACTGACTGAGCCACCCAGGTGCCCCTTGAATTCTAGTTCTGCCATCGAGTAACTGGGTGCCCTTGGAACTATCACTTCAGCTTTTCGTGTTGACGTTTCTACATTCTCAGCCTGGGATTGATAATACTTGCCTCACTCAGCGATTGCCAGGCCAAGACGTGACGATGGGTCAGAAAGGTCGTCATAAATTCTACAGCACTGTACACGTATTAGGTAGTGTGGCCCACTCTGTGGCGGAAAATTCCTTCCTGTCTTGTCTATGTGGGTCTCTGCTCTGGTTTACCGCTTACCCTCTCCCTAGGAGGGTCCCGAGGAGAAATGGGCCTTCGTTCCCCATCAGACACTTGTGGGGAACATACTTTTATCCAGGGAAGAGAAGAGAAAGGGAGGGTGCTGGGCTACGGAAGGAAGGCGAGGGAGGGGAGGGGAGGGGATTTTTTCCAGCTTTCTGGAAGTGTGATGCTCTCCAGAGGCCCCAGGCCAGCACTGCTTGGCTGACTGAGGGTGTGCCTGGAAACCTGGGTGACAAGGAAGGGCAAAGCCCGGAGCAGACCAGGAATACTCGTCCATCGGGAGGGAGAGAGACAGCACAGCCTGGTGGGACCGGATGGTGGGACCGGATGGATGGCCCTTCATCCAGGGGCGTTTCTGGTAACAAGGTGCCGAGTGATGATTGCCGGTATTTTGTCTCACATACGCTCTGAACTCTGGAGGCCCACCATCCGTAGGTAATGCACCCAGTTCTCCTCGCTCTGGGTGATTTCTGGAAAATCCTGCGGGCTCAGCATTGGTGGGGCCCATGTGGCTCCTCTGTGAACTTGCTGAGTTCTGATAGCATGGCCCGAGGCCCACGGACTCTCGGGGCTCAAAGCTGGCCTCTTTGGCCTGATGCAAAGGCCGCCCCTTGGCAATCAACCAGAGGCTATTTACGGGGCTCTCCCAGCATCTGTCTGCTAAGGGCTATGGTGCCAGCCTTCCAGTCACCCAAATACAGATTTTCTGGGTCTCCAGGCTCTCCTCCCCTCGCCAGCTTGCCCTCTTCTTTTTCTGGCCAAACATACTCTTCTGTGGCTTTCCTGGGACTGCCCTGGGGTGATGGGATGTTTTTCTGCTCCTTCCTGGGTATTTTTAGACGCTGACAGGCAGACCCACTCCCCCTTCCCAGAAGGTTTTGCTTTTGTTTCATTCAGTTGGCAGAAACACCTGCAGACGCTGCCTTGTCCAGTCGGCCCCGCCTGTCACACGGCCGCGGTTGATCAATACGGTTCTGGACTCGGCTGCTCTCAGGCCTGGAAGACGCGGGGTGGGGGGGGGGGGGGGCGGCTCCTCCCGGAAGCCCAGGCAGGGTTGACTGTCCGGCCCACATCTCTCAGAACAGAAAAGGGCCGTCAGTGCACCGAAATGTCACATCAGGGCGCCAGGACGGCAAGGCTCTCATTTACACTGGTCAAGATTTCCCAGCAAACAAGTCCCCTAAAAACCCGATTTCCGTTTTCACTTAGAAACAATTATGCTGATTATGGAAAGAGCCTCAATGTCCATCAACTGAAGAATGGATAAAGAAATTGTGGTTTATATACACAATGGAGTACTACGTGGCAATGAGAAAGAACGAAATATGGCCCTTTGTAGCCACGTGGATGGAACTGGAGAGTGTGATGCTAAGTGAAATAAGCCATACAGAGAAAGACAGATACCATATGTTTTCACTCTTATGTGGATCCTGAGAAACGTAACAGAAACCCATGGGGGAGGGAAGAAAAAAAAAAAAAGAGGTTAGAGTGGGAGAGAGCCAAAGCATAAGAGACTCCTAAAAACTGAGAACAGACTGAGGGTTGATGGGGGGTGGGAGGGAAGGGAGGGTGGGTGATGGGCATTGAGGAGGGAACCTGTTGGGATGAGCACTGGGTATTGTATGGAAACCAATGTGACGATAAATTTCATATTAAAAAAAAAAAAAAGAAACAATTATGCTGAGTCCCAATTTTCAAGCCCGTTTGGGCCCCACTGACGAGTTATCCAGGGGACAGAGCAGCTAGGAGGCCCTTCCTCTTCGTCCACTTCAACAGGTTCTCTGACCCAGTTCTGCTTGTGCTGGAAAATTTTAATGATATTTTCTTTAACTTGCACATTTCCATACAGAAATCTGAAAATACCTATTCTTAAAGTAATACAAACGCTTTAACCTTCAAGAGTGCATTTTCTTAAAAAAAAAAAAAAATCAAAGATCCTTAATAACCACTTTGGTTCTGGTGGTTTTTCACTGATGACACCACTTAGCATTCACCTAGCTATAACAGAAATGTTGTAATAGGAAGCTGGATCGGGATATTCGCATGAATATTCAGTTTTGGAAGAAAATAGTCTAAGCTCCCCCCCCCCCCCCCCCCCCCCCCCCCCCCCCCCCCCCCCCCCCGCCAAGTATGAGAACCTTAGAAGTAAAGCAGTTTGCATTTTGAATCTCTTTGTAGGGGCTTAACATGATAATACGACGCGTTTATCTCGATCTCAAACACCCTTATCAGCTCTTGTGGTTTCTGCTGTGGAAAACCCTTTCGCTCTGCCCAAGACACGGAATTTTTTTTAACCGTGTTCTTCCCTCTACGTGATACGATGATCATTTTAATGGGCTCTATGTCCTTGAGTTATACCTTAATCAGGACTTGCTGGTTGAAAAGGAAAAGGGAAGCTACACATCAGAGTTGAACAAAAAAAGTACTTAAAGAATTTCCTTATTAAAACATTCGTCTTCGAAGTGTGAAGAGGGTGTGTGAATGCTTCCTGTCATTATTGGGTTGCAACGCGAGAGTCTCATGAATATTTCTTACCCACGGTTTATGATAGAAAATTTCAGCTAAAAATGTAGTGAGACCCCATCTATCCATCATTTTTAATGATTATCAACACGTTGCCAATCATGTTTCATCTATCCTCCTTGTTTACTTTTACTTTTATTATTTTTTTTTTTTGTTAGCATCTTAAAGCAAATTCTAGATAATATAAATGCTTGCATGATGGCTAAGTTCATGTGTTAATTTGTCTGGGCCACTGTATTAGTCAGCCTGGGCTGCCATAACAAAATACCACAGACGGGCTTGAACAGCAGAAATCTATTTCTCACAGTTCTGGAGGTTGGAAGTCAGAGATCAAGGTGCCAGGTAGGTTGCATTCTGAGCCCTTGCCTCTTGGCTTGTAGGTAGCCACCATCTTGCTCTGTGGGCCCCACCCTTATGACCTTATTTAACCTGAATTACATCCTAAAGGCTTTATCTCCAAAAACAGTCATATGGCAGGGGTGGTTAGGGTTTCAACATACAAATCTGGTGCAGGGATTTGGGGGACACAATTCAGTCCATAGCTTCCATGATGTCCAGATATTTGGTCAAGTATTGTTCTGGATGTTTTTGTGAAGGTCTTTTTTCCTTTTCTTCCTTCCTTCCTTCCTTCCTTCCTTTCTTTTTCTTTCTTTCTTTCTTTCTTTCTTTCTTTCTTTCTTTCTCTCTCTCTCTTTCTTTCTTTCTTTCTTTCTTTCTTTCTTTCTTTCTTTCTTTCTTTCTTTCTTTCTTTCTTTCTTTCTTTTCTCATTTAAATCTCCAGACTCTGAGTAAAGCAGATTGCACACCATAACGTGGGTGGGCCTCACCCAATCAGTTGAAGACCTTAATAGAACAAAGACTAAGAAAAAGGGAATTCTGCCAGCAGATAGAATCTGTTTAGATTCAAACTGCAGCTCTTCTTTGGATCTCTAGACTGCCAGCCTACCTTGCAGATTTTGGAGTCACCAGCCTCTATAATCATGTGACCCAATTCCTTGAAAGAAGTATCTATCTGTATCTGTATCTATATCTGGCTCTGTTTCTCTGGACTTCCCTAACTAATACAGCCTATAAAAGCTTCAATACATATCTCTAACAGTAAGGACCTTACAAAATAAAAAACTCACCATTACACACAACAAAGTTGACAATAATTTGTAATATCACCTAACACACACCTCATGGTCAATTTGCCTCAGTCGTCTCAAAACATCTTCTTAATCACTTGGTGTGTTTGAATAAGGGTTACACAAGATCTATACATTGTGCACGGCTGATAATGTTTCCTGAGTCTCTCTCCCTCTCTCTTTTACATTAAAAATACTTTTTCTTGTGGGGCGTCGGGGTGGCTCAGTCAGTTAAGTGTCCAACTCTTGGTTTCAGTTTAGGTCATGATCTCACGGTTTCATGAGTTTGAGCCCTGTGTTGGGTTCTGCCCAACCAGTGAGGAGCCTGCTTGGGATCCTCTCTCTTCCTCTCTCTCTCTCTCTTCCACTCGCACTGTCTCTGTCTCTTTCAAAATAAATAAACTTACAAAAATATATTTTGTATTGTTAGGAAAAAATCTCTACACAAATGTAGAGAGAATAGTATAGTAACACCCTGAATGCCCATCACCCAGCTCCTACAGTAAAGTAATTGATATATGCACGATCTTGGGGGGGTGGGGGGGATGGGTGGGTTAAATGGGTGATGGGCGTTAAGGAGGGCACTCTTCTGGATGAACACTGGGTGTTATATGTAAGAGATGAATCACTGGGTTCTACTCCTGAAGCCAACACTACGCTCTATGTTAACTAACTTAAGAATTGAAAGAAAAAAGAAAAAACAAAGAACCGTAGTTTACTGAATAGAATACCCAAATAAACTCACTTATGTAACAATAACCATAAAGAAAATCCCACAACTTCTTTGTCACGTGTACAAAAATTAACAATAGTTCCTTAACATCATCTGGTATCCAATAGGTGATTTTAAAATTTCTCTGGCCCATAAATTGTTTTACAGTTGGTGAGTTGCAATCAGGATTCAAAGAAAATCTATGCATGATATCTAGTTGATATGTGCTATGGAATGAATTGTGTGCCCCTAGCTCTACTCCCCAGGGCAGCTCTATTTGGAGGTAGGGCCTTTAGGAGGCATTTAAGGTTAAATGAGGTCCTAAAGGTGGGGTCCCAATCCAACTGATAGATTGTAAGATTTATAAGAAGAGCATCCATGGGCACTCACTAAGGAAAGGCATATGAACTCACAGCAAAAAGGCCAGGAAGAGCGTTCTCACCAGAATCCAGCCATGCTTGCACCCCTGAACTTGGACCGCCAGCCTTCAGAACCTTGAGAAAAATAGGTTTCCGTCGATTATGCCACTCAGTCTATGACATTTTATTATGGCGGCCTGAGTTGGCTAATACAATATATCCCGTAAGTTTCTTACATTCCCCCACGAGCACCTCCTTTTTACGCCATTCATTTGTCAAAGAAACTGGGTCAGTTTGTTCCATAAAAATTCTCCCATTCCAGATTTGACGGACTGTTTTCTCCTGACATCATTGAACACATCCCTCTGCCCCCGTATTGTCTGCAAACAGGTAGTTAAGAGCAGAGTCTTGACTAGATTCATGGTAGTGCAGTGCACATTTCTACTACATCACATCAGGAGAAATATGATGTCTGCTATTTCCATCTTTAGTGATGTTAAATTGACTGGTGGTTCTAGATATCGTCAGCCTGATAGATCTATAATACAGGTCCCCATGAACCTTTCGTTTAATGGTTTTCATACCCATCGATGTCCATGACCCAGATCCATGAACTCAATAGGGATTTGAAAATGATCATTTTCTAATTATGTCATTCCTTCTGCTTTTATTAGCTGTGCTCTTTCTACAAAGAAGGTATTTCCCATATCGACAACTCGGTTACCCTGAAATACAGGTTACTCAGAAAAAGCAGGAAAAGATCCGTTCCTTTTATTTAACAGCCTGTCTGGAGTTGGTCTCCTAGCAATCTCCAAAGGAGATCACCAATTTGTTTTAAAATTATCATTATATGAGCGATGTGATTTTTATATATTTGATGTGTTTCCGTCTTTTATGAGTATTGTTTTGGTATTCAAACTGACCCAACTATGGCCGGAGAGAGGGCCCCTTCAAGTTAGTTTCTGTATCCTTTTGCCATGACCCAGGAGTCTTTGATGACGGCTTTGATTTCAGGCATAGCAACATGTTGTAGCCTTATCTTGAACAATTCCTGCCCCAGATCCTGAATCAGTTGTTTTGCCAAGGAGCCCTGGTTTCTTTTAGTAAGAAATGGTATTTAGAAACTACATCTGGTGCGAGGGTTGTTCATTGCCACTGAACTGTCATTGCTTCTTGGTCTGATGCATAATATTGAAGAACGGAAACTGTCTTACATCATGAAGGAAGCCATAAATATCACTTAAATTACTCAGACATTTATTTCATTATTTTTAAAAAAGTTTAAACTTTTTATCTATTTATTGTGAGAGACAGAGAGAGCACAAGCAGGGGAGGGGCAGAGAGAGAGAGAGGAAGAATCCCAAGCAGGCTCCGCACTGTCAGGGCAGAGTTCGAGGCGGGGCTCGAACTCACGAACCCTGAGATCATGACCTGAGCCGGAATCAAGAGTCAGACGCTTAACCGACTGAGCCACCTTGGAGCCCCATTACTCAGACTTTTAAAAAGATTTTTCATTGCGAGAAAAAATAATAATTGAGAAAACTGAGTATTAGTTTAATTACCTGCTGATGCTTATTTTCTGCTATCAACTTGGATACATAAATGTTTTATAAAAGTGATGACACAAATATTTAATTATATATTATATATTTTTCTGAGTGTTATATTTTATTTTCATGTTATTGTAGTCTTTCTAGTAATGGTGGTTTCTTCAATTTGTAACAAAATATTATTTACATTAATTATTAAAAAAATTTTTTTTACATTTATTTATTTTTGAGAGACAGAGAGAGACAAAGCAGAAGTGGGAGAGGGGCAGAGAGAGAAGGAGACACAGAATCCAAAGCAGGATCCAGGCTCTGAGCTGTCAGCCCAGAGCCTGACGAGGGGCTCGAACCCACAAACCGTGAGATCATGACCTGAGCTGAAGGCGGAAGCCCAACCGACTGAGCCACCCAGGTGCCCCTTATTTACATTAATTATTAAATAATAATATATTATGACGTTGATTATATAATTACTTAATTACATTATTAAAAAATTTTTAATGTGGGGCACCTGGGCGACTCAGTCGGTTAAGCCTCCGACTTCGGCTCAGGTCATAATCTCGCAGTTTGTGAGTTCAAGCCCAGCGTCAGGCTCTGTGCTGACAGCTCGGAGCCTGGAGCCTGTTTCAGATTCTGTGTCTCCCTCTCTCTCTGCCCCTCCCCCGCTCACGCTCTGTCTGTCTCTCTCAAAAATAAGTAAACATTACAATTTTAAAAATTAATTATTTCATGTTGTTATTTTTTAGGAAAGAGCCATTAAAGACAGCTAAATGAACTAATGCCACAAATCAGGTTAGAGTTCCTCGTTAAGCTCTGTGTTCTGATTTGGAGCTCAGAAAATATGCGTACCTCTAGCAGAAAATGGAGCATCAAATGGTCACAGCTGGATTGGTTGACCGGTAGGCTTTGTTCGAGCTCTGGCTCCCCCATTAACCTTCTGACCAGCGTTTGCTTTCCTCTGTGGGCTACTTTAAAGGGAAGGAAGGGCACTGACCAAGAGACATGAATATCTCAGTTTGCTAGGCGTTGCATTCAAAAAAAATTTTTTTAATGTTTATTTATTTTTGAGAAAGAGACAGCATGAGCAGGGGAGGGGCAGCGAGAGGAGGAGACACAGAATTCAAAGCAGGCTGCAGGCTCCGAGCTGTCAGCACAGAGCCCAACGCGGGGTTCAAACTCACAAACCATGAGGTCATGACCTGAGCCAACATCAAGAGTCAGACGCTTAATCAACCGAGCCACCCAGGTGCCTCTGGGCAGTGCATTTTTTTTTATGGGAAAATTATACGTAGGCATTTTGATTTATAGATCTGTTTTCCATGACTTTGGTCAATGTGAATCAGCCTCCTGAATCTGACTGATCTGATGAACTGGAAAAACTGAATTGCAGGACATTCTCAGCTCAAACTCTGGACTGACCCCCTCCACCAAGATTCCACCAACCCGGAAGGAGGCCTTGACTGCAAAGCCAGCCGACCTCTCTTTTTGAGGAAGTACATCGTTTTTGTCCTCTTGGGAGGCGAACCTTTCACCACTGAGAACATTGGATGGAGCATTAGATTTGTTTTCTTTGTTTCTTATCGCTTTGCCTGTTTCAAAAAATGGTTCAGGGTGCCTGGGTGGCTCAGTCATTTAAGCCTCAGGCCTCTTGATTTCTGCTCAGGTCATGATCTCACCGTTCCTGAGTTCGAGCCCTGCATCAGGCTCTGTGCTGGCGGCACTGAGCCTGCTTGGGATTCTCTTTCTCTTTCTCTCTGCTCCTCCCTGTGCTCACGCACACTCGCTGTCTCGAAATAAACTTAAAGGGCAAAGAGGGCTCAATCGCATGTTCTCGGGCGCTGCATTCCTGTTCCACCTCCTTCTGCCCCGGTTCTCCCTCAGGGTCTTTGCCCTGCAGCTCCTTCAGCCCGGAAGCGCCTACCTAGCTCCGTGCGCGCACACACGGGAACATGGTTACTTCTGGTTCACTCTTGGCGTCTTAGCTCAGGGGTCTCCTTCCCCAGCCCTCAGGTTAGCACATGTCCCCCTGTCACACGCTCTCGTGGCCCGGCGCCCCTCCCCGCTCCACTCCTGTCACACTTTGTAATTAAACATTTATCCGTGTGATGACGAGGTCACACGGGACCGGGACCGCCTCTGCGGGGCTCCCCGTCGCACCCCCTGTGCCCGTCCCGGGACCTGTCGTAGCAGCAGGTGCCGATTACTGACGCCAGGAACGAAACGCGTGGCTGACGTCTCCCCGCGACGCGACAGTGGACGCCACACGCTGGACACCCGCTGGCGTGCGCCCACGCGATGGATAGACGTCCACACCCCTCCTTCCTCCACCTGCAGCTCAGCGCCCCGCAAGCCCGGGCCGAGCCAGAGGTTTATTGGCGTCCTCAGATGCACGAGCGGCCTCGTCCACGCAAGGTGGGCTTTCCTCCGGGTTGGTCCACGCGCCGTGGGCCGGCATCGCGGGTGCTGTGGGTCCCCGCCCTCAGCGCCCTTCTGGTGTCTGATCGGCCTTCCTCCTAAAACTCCAGTTTTCTCCTGCGACGGGGACTCGGCCCCCAAGGCCAGCCCCCTTGATGTCCTGCTCAGCATCTGTTCTGCCCCACCGTCACGTGACTGGGGTTCCTGCCTGTCACTTCCTTGCTGCGTGATCTTGAACACGCCACATCAGTGCTTTGGGCCTTCATTTCCTTACTTAAGATAGAGAGGGGTGCCTGG